>NC_080030.1:49082979-54082979 GCF_030020395.1 Manis pentadactyla
ATGTAACTGCTGAGTTTCCAAGGCTGTGCACTGTTGCTGAGAGGAGGAGGTGGAGATAATAGGTTGGAAGCATTAGGCAAGAAGACTGGTCTTCAAAGAGAGATGGAATTTGAATTATTGATGTTACTACTGCTTCTCAACCCAGGACAACAATGTCTGGAGACATACTGGATGTCACACCTGGGGCCAGGGAGGGGTTGTTCTTAGTTGGAAGAGGCCCAGGATGTTACTAAATATCCCTACAATCCACCCATTCCTCCACAACTAACAGAGAACTATCTGGCCCAAATAGTCCACTGCTGAGGCTAGAGCAAGGACAGCATACTATATGAGAGGAAAACATGTATCAGAAGGACAGCATTCTGAGCAGGCAGCATACTATATGAGAGGAAAACATGTAGACATTAAATTTTAAAAAATCACTCAGATCACATCTCATTAACCTCCACCTCACTTAATGTTCACATATGAGGAACTTAGGGAGACATCTTCACATACAAATGTTCATTTGCTCTTGGTACAGAGTGCAAGTAGGAGAGCTGTGATGTGGCTGGCCTCCGGTGCACCCAGCACTGGGTTAGTTCACCCTGGCATTGGCTCTCAGCATCCTGTGCTGTGCCTCCTTTGCAGCACCAGCTGCCATATGCATCTGTGCCATTCTTACTTGTGACGGATGTGCCTCATGGAAGTCTGACACGAGTCTCACTGGGTGAAAAGCAATGTGTCAGGGTTGCAGTCCTTCTGAATGCTCTAGGGGATAATTCATTTTCTCGCCTTTTCCAGCACATAGAAGGGGCACATATTCCATGGCTAGTAGCCTTTTTTTCCTCTTCAGAAACAGCAATGGCTGGTCAAGTCTTTCTTACACTGAATCTGACATTGACTCTTCTGCCTCCTTCTCCCATGCTTAAGGGACCCTTGTGATCACATGGGTCCACCTGATAACCCCGGATAATCTCTTTACCTGAAAGTCAGCTGATTATCAATCTGCATGCCATCAATAGTCTTACCTCCCCCAGCTTCTGGGTAACATAATATAGCCACAGGTTTGGGGATTAGGTCAGGACATGGACACCTTTGGGGCTGTTAGTCTGCCTACCATAATGGTTTAAGGGGGAGCTATAATTTTAGTATCCTGTTCAGTATCTGCATAGATTAGATGTTGAATATATTCAAAACTCAGTAAATGAATCAGAACTATATACATTTGCTTCTTGTTAAATAATGACAGCAAGAGCTGTGTTTTCTTTATGGCAGAATCAGCAAAGGATGGAGTGGTTTCAGCCAACCTTCCAGGTTAACCCGAAGTGCCCCAAGGCACAGAGAGGCTCAGTGGCCCCTGCCTCACCAGCTCCAGGGGAAGAGTCCCCTGTGCATTTCTCCAGCATCTCCTTTGAGGCTGGTCCAGACATGTCACTAGTGTGAGGCACCTGGTGTTGACACTCCCTCCCTCCGCCCAGGAGGCCCTCTTCTGTGGCTTTCTGAGGGCTCTGCCACCTTGATTTCTATTGGCTGTGGCAATTTTCCTGAACTATAAAATGGAGCTTTTTAAAAAAGATCCTAGGAGAACGTGCTCCAGATAAGGAAAATGAATTTTAGAATAGCTGGGGAAAATATCTAAAAATTTTTATAAGGGCTTTTGATTGGTGTATGTGTGAACAGACAGTTTTATGGGATTGCTTTTATGCAGTATGAATATGGGGAGTTTAAGTTTTAATTTCTGCAGTGCTGCTTGGTTTTATGATGCTGCTATTTTGCTGGATGTAACCAGCACGTTATTCTTCGTCCTCACTAAATTATAGCCTTCTGTTCCTCAGATGGCTCCTAAGAATTAAGTCTTGACAGGCTAACAAGACCTTGCATCACTGACCCTTCCTGCTCCCTGATTATATAACATGGTCGGCTGCCTGTATGTCACTTTTCTTCTTTTATTTGTATCCATTTATTTTGCTCTGGATTCATGGTTGTGTGCTTCCGTGAGATTGCAAGCTCTCAGCAGGAGGGGAGCAAGTGGCCCATGGCTCTTATTTTGCTTGTACTTCTGCACAGAGGCTAAAAGTTGCTGAATTAGATTTTAATAAAGAGTGCTGCTTGAAAATGCTGCAGAAAAATATTCATTTTATTTCCTAGTTAGCTTTTATCTACACAACTAAATATGGGCCATGCCCATCAGAAAGATTTTGGAACTAGTTTTTCAGATAAAATTAGGAACACTAAGTTATATTTAAGAAGGCCAAACCTACCCATATGAAGGTAAGAACTTAGCAGTGCATTCTTTAGCATGCTTCCCCTGGCGGTCATTCATGTCTCCTTTTATACCAAGTTAGATCTAAGTAGAAATTACCACTCATAAAGACATTTTTATTTCTTGGAAATAAAATAATTTTTATTTTAAAAATGGAATTAAAAAAAAATCACTCAGATCATATCTCATTAACCTCCCTGGAGCCACTGAATCTCAGACCTAGAAGATGGTAAAGCAAATTTGAAATGTCCTAAATTACAGACATGACTACCAACTGAAATTCTGAGAGGCAAAAAACGACATGGCAAGATAAATGTTATGTTTATGCTTAGCAAAGTGAGCTGTGAAAAACTGGGAATCCGTTTTCTTTGTTTCTTCTCTATCTTTTCCTTAAATCTACTCTCAGGATTAAATATCAATACAAATGCACTAATTTTATATTCTATGCTCTTTTGGAATTGAGAGGAGGGAAGAACCTGCCTTCTATGGCTCAGAAGTGAGTTGCTTGACCTTTCTTTCTGTTACAGAAGCCCAAAGAACTGGTTGCTCAGGGAGAATGTAGTTCATTACACTGTGTTTATAACACAAACTGGAAGGTGTGTGTGTGTAGGGGGATACTATAATGGTTACAGGAAATCAAAATTGAAACTTTGCTACATGTAGCTATAATGTTCACTTAGATCATTGCTTTTTTGTAATCATAGTTTCTTACAAAATTTTAGCTTGCTGCTATGGAAGCAATGACATTAACAGAAATAACAGTGGTGCCACAAATCTTCAGGGATTTTTTTTTTAATGGAAAGGAAAATTCTGAAACTAAAAATATACTTTTTATTTGCAACTATGGGAATACAAACACTAGAAAAACACAAGAGGACTATATAATTGGGACATGGGAGGTATTCTATCTGGTGGTTTTAGGGAAAGGACAGTCATGGGATGGAATCTAAGTCGTAGGTCATCAAAACTTGGTCAAAAGAGAAAATCTGCATTCGCAGAAGAGATCATAGCTGGGAGGGAGTGACAGCTTCACCTACTTATTCCTCCACACACCCCCTGTACTACTCTTAAGAAGTAGGGGTGTCCACCGTAATGCCTCTTGAGTGTGTATTGCTTATGACATCATGAACTCTGCCCCTTGGCATACAGTTTTTAAACACAGATAACCATCCACCACAGAGATACAGCCCCATATTTCAACTGTTAATTGCTAATCTTAATGGACATTTATTTTACAGAGGGAATTTAAAAATGCCTAGATCTGAAAGTATTGAATTGTAAGAGAAATACTCTCGCCTTCATCTCAACTGAACATCACCAGTTGGACTAAAACGCACATTATTAAAATCAGTGGCCTAGCTCATTTAAATTGGCCTCTATCAGTACCTTTAGCAAAGATCACAAAATGGTTTTCTGCCTGCTTGAATTTATGATCTTATGATAATGGCTACAAATTATTTATATCAAAATGTTGATTAAAACTTGGTTACAGAAAAATTTTCTTTCTGTTAAGGAGCACCATACTTTTCAGTGGTGAATTGGATTTATGCTCTCTGTTAGCGGGCTGCAAGACATCTTCATTTACAAAGTTGAATAGATTGCATCGAGAGTGTTTCTATTCATTTCTATTTTACATCAGTTAATTCATTTAGAAACACATTATTCCATATTTTTGAAATAGGGAAACTATGATGGTTACAGATTGGAAACTACCTTGATAAAGAAAGAAAAAAATAGTTGTTACTTAAAATAGGTCCAGAATGACCCCATGCCAGAGTTACATCAGCACTGCATTAAAGAAAGTTGCCTGCAAGTTATTTATAATTCAGTTTTAATTTTTGCAGTTTGAGCCATGTCACACATCTGGCTATGTCATCCTTTATTGAAGTTTGTATGTAACAATACAACTATATAAACACTGCAGCAAATGGAAACTCAAAAATAAAAAGAGAAGCTGTAGAACAACATAGATATTGGGGTAATTTAAAAGTGAAGATTCAATAAATGAATAGACATAGACAATGTCTAATGATTTAGAGGAGTGAAGTTATGTAACAATTACAGTGTGTTTCCATTGGCAAGTCCATCAAAAGTTGATTCCTCAAGCACTTTTGCTATCCGTAAATTCTCAGGGTTGATTTTTTTTTTGCCCTGTAATCTGTATTTTATTAAAATCTTTAGTTGGGAGAATTCTTTACTGCTAGCTGAAAGAGCTCATGCATCCCCCAGGGTGTTATAACAGCACGTTAATACAACATTACATTAATCAATTGCACCACAGACATACACTATTTTAAAAAGAAAATAACTGTAAAATCCACATGTGTGTTGTCTGGGCAAGTGAGATTCTGACTTGGCAAAATGTCACATTCCAAAATCAGCTATCCTGAAACAAATCCAATTTATACACTTTACATCAACAACAGAAAATACTGATTGAGCAAAGGTAATGTATTTACACATCCATCATTTATCACTGGGATATATAATGTGAAAAGAATGAGATATGATGCCAAATAGAAACTTTCCTTTAAAATTAATTAGCCAGCTTTTAAAGATACTTATCAAAAGGATGCATACAGGCAGAGCTGCATCCATCAACCCCGTCCCACAGCTCTATGCAAACAACGGGAGCCAAGCCATGACCACTGCAGCTTTGAATACCTGCCAGGAGGTCACCCTCATGTGGCTCTGTTTTTTATCCAGAAGAGGCTTGGAAGATATTATATGGATAATTTGTACAGAGCAGATTTCATGTTTTGATGCTCAGGCCTCAGTTCATGGCTGGTCTGTATAGTCCCTTAATTGGGAGCTAGGAATGAGGCCACAGATGGGTTCATTTTCTAAGGAGACCATTTACCTGCCCTGCAGCCCTAGAGTTCACTGGGGTTTGGTGTGCTGTGCAGGGTATGTGAAAAGCTTTGAAAAGATGAGCCCCAAATATTGCAGACAGTGACTTCAGACAAAAGTCTGTGTGAGGCAGTCTCAGTGAAATCAGTGAAGATGCATTATCACAGGAGGAACCAACCCAGAGCTAAAGTGTATGGACAGTGAGTTGAGCAGCATGATTTTCACGATATTCATCTTCCCTTTTACTAGCTATGGATTACTTGAACTCTATGAAAACAGCTCTTTTCACTTTCTCTTGTTTTCATCTTAAGATTTTTACCTCCACTCCCTGGAACACTTTTCTTTGTTCTTATCTCCATGGCGGACATGTCCCTCCACCACTCTAAGGATAATCCATCTTTCTTTGCTTTTCACTTGAACTCCCCAGGCTGTTCAGAATCCTGTTCCATCAACTGTCTCTGTGGGAGATTAAGGATGCCTATAAATTCTTGGCTGCTTCTCCCACTGAGAGATGGCATAAGGTTCCTTTCGCTTTGTGACTTGGCCTTAGAGACCTGACTGACCAATACGCTGCAGAGGAAGCAAGGCTCTGGCCTTCTGAGGCTAGGGCACGAAGCCCCACCGCTTAGCCTGACCTCCCAGAACAGTTCTCTGGCAGCTATGACTAGACATGTAAGAAGCTGCCTATCCTGAGAGTCTGATGAGGCCATATTTAGGTGCCCTGGTCAATAGTCCCAGCTGAACACAGTCTTCCAGCCATTCTCCAATGGAGCACACGACATGCCAGGTGAACACTGAGTGACTTCCACATCAATGCCACACAGGACAGAAAAATCACCCAGCTGAGCACTGTCTCAATTCTGGATCTATAAAATCCTGAGCTATAGTACAGTTGTGGTTGCTTAAAGTCACCAGATGTTGGATAGTATTTATGCAGCAAGAGATACTGGAACTCTAACTTTTAGTTTTTCTTTTTTTTACCTATCCCTTACCTAGTACCTACAGGTCTGCTCAATTCTTCACAGTGTTAAAATCTTCCCTCAATCCTACCATTAACACACAATGAAGCTCTGCCTCCCTCGATGGTAACCATCCCCAAAAACCTACTCTATACCCACTGCTTTCATGTCCTCATTTCTCACTCTTTAAACACACAGCAATCTGGCATTCACAATCTCCATTCTAAAATGGCAGGGTTTCAAAATTGGAAGGGACATTAAAGGCCACATCATCCAGCCATATGTTCCTACTAAACTCTCCTCCATAAGGTCCCTTCTTAGGAGGCATCTTCATGATGCTCTAATATCTCAAGGGATGTGGCACTTGGTGCTACCCGAGCATGCTTATTCTATCTTTGGGTATCTGAGATTATGAGGAAGTTCTCTCTGAGTCTGCACAGAATTATGTCTCTTTAAAGCTTCCATCAATTGGTCCTAGTTCTCTTGCTGCTAAGTATATAGAACAAACCTAATCTCTACAATTTAGAAACACTTGAAATCATCCAGGTAAGATACGGCTTAGGTGGTGGTAGTAGAGAGGGGGGAAAAGAGAATGTATTTTACATTTCTTCCAGGCAAAGACGTTTTAGTGTCACTGAAATTTGTATGCATCTTAAAATCACAGGTAAAGTCATAGGGTGAACCTCACAATCAACCTTTATCTTTCTATAATGTAATTGGACTTAGGTCTTGAGCCACTATTCTACTTAGTTGTAGGGAAACATGGAAATAGTAGAGGACAGAATGATACAGCATAGACGGTGGGTTAGAGAACGGACGGTGAAGTCAGACAGTCCTCTCCAGCTGTGTGACCTTGAGTAGCTTAGCTACTTAAAACTATAGCTATTTCCAGGGAAACTTAATTATGTTCAGTTAATTCACAATCAAATTCAGAATCTAAACACAGTCCAATGAAGGTTCTGTCTTTCCCTCTCTTTTTCCTGGGGTAGTATCTGAATTCTAAGAAGGCCTCCACATGTCATGACATCGGGGAAGAGACAGCTGATCCATCAGCCCACTTTTACCGCTGACCCTTGTTTGGGACATTGATCCACACCACTTGTGCTGCTCATATTGCTTCTATTCCTATGGGCCCCAGCACATGGAATCCATTAAATCTGCTCGTGGTATCCCTTCTGCAGGGCACAAGGCCCTTCTGATCTCATCCCAAAGCAGCCTCCGGGAACACGTAATTTTAAGATGTTTTGCATGTAGCCCAGACATCTCAGCCCATCATTACTGCTTTTCCTCTCCACCATCATGCTGTTGCAAGATGTTCCTATTAGGTGTGGCCTCTCCTGGAAAGATGATTGGAATCAAACCCATGTCTCTTGTGCTCTGAAATTTCTCTGAATGCTACTGGGAAATCTCCCATCTCCAGGGGAATGAGATGCCTTCTCAGGGTCCTTCAGCATCTCAACTGTATGTTCTCCCTTTATCATTTGCTAAAATATTATCTCCTATGGGGCAAAAAGTTTCTCAGACTTCACCTTTCATTCTTACCACAAATCTACTAAATTGTCAGGCTTTGGCTCTTGATCTGCAAAGGAAACCTTGAAGAAATTTTTTTTATGTTTTATTTTTTTTTAATTCTGTCTTGTAATTAACAAAACAAAACCAGTCCTGGCTCCAGTCTACCCTTTATGAATTGCATGACCCAGTCTTGGAAGTCAACGGCCAAGAATTCGCTTCTTTGTGTTCTGCAATTAGCTTGTCCCTGAAACTAAAAACCTGAGGATATGAGGTAAAAGGGGAGAAAACACTGGTTAGAAATTTAAAAGACAGTCCTACCATAACTACAATTGATTTGGTAGTGCTTACTTATCCCTGACAACTGTTATGAAATTAAATTTATGTGACATCTTGCATCAATAGCACAATAGGAATGAGGGAAAAAAGTAATTAAGAGGTAGTTTCTTTGCAACTTGGTGTAACAGAGTGGTTAAGAAGGTACAAACTGGAATCGAATAGCCTGGATTTAAATTCTGGGTGTCTTTGAGCAATGTACTAACTTCCTATGCCTCCATTTCCTCATCTGTTAAATACCAATAACAGCAACAAGTAAATTGTAGGTTGTCATGAGGCTCAGATAAGTTCAATCATGAAGAGCATCAGGACAGTGGTATGAACTAAATACTCAAATAGCATTCATTATGTGCTGGATGTGGACAGAGGTACTGGAGGTAGAGGAAAGAGGTAAGGACGACTCTACTAATCAGATTTACAACTAATTTGCTAGTTCCTGAGGTGGAACCAGAAACAGTTTCTCTTTCTACCAAATCTTTGTGCTCTTTCACTGATAACATAGGCTCAGAAGACATGGATAAAACACAAGTCTACTTTAATTCTATCCTGTTGAGACCTAGAGGAGTAGAAAGACAAGTGTCCCCAATTCCTCACCAAAGAGAAGAATTAGGCTTACTGTTTTTCACCACTCCGGAGAGAGTAAAGAATGGTGGAGAGGCCCACAGCCTGTGGATTTCTAAACTGGTTGAGAGAAGAGCAGCCTCTGCAACTCTTGGATGATTTGTGGGGTTCCTTCTACTAATGGAGCCTGCTGGGGCTAGTCCTGACTGACTGAGTGTGGTCAGGCTCAGAGAGCTTGGCTACTCAGGATAAGTAACCAACAAAATCCTTTAAAATATACAGCTTGATGCCAATCACAGTTTAAATATACAGTCGGTACTGGTGCTTAAATAAAACTGCTGTGTTACAATGAAGTTATGTGGGAAAGCTTTATTTTTACGGCTTGCACACTTCAGCTACTTCAGGGAGTAGTCTGGAGACCAAAGGACGTTTCATAACAGAATAGTGTTTGCTTGGGTTTTCTAGTGGACCTTTTACAAATGAAATGATGCACTTTATGGGCTTAAAGAACAAGGTAGATGGCTGTGATATTTACACAGATGGAGAGTAGGGACAAAGGTAGGAATCCAAATGTCAGTTTTGGATGTGTTACATATGAAATACCTGTGAGAAATCCAAGTGGAGGTATCAGGTAAGTTCAGAACTCAAATGAGATATAAATATGGGAGCTTGTTGACTTTTGTTAGGCAAAAGCTACAGAACAGGAAGAAAAGCCTTGCGGAGAGATGGTAGGAAGAAAAGAAAGTCCAGCATTTGTCCCAAGGCACCACAATGTATAAAAGCTCAGGAGAGGAGATGCCTGCAAAAAGAATGAGAAGCAGCAGCCAGGAGAATACGAGAGGCTAAGCAGAGAGAGTTCCAAGGAAGAGGATGTGACCAGTCAGGTCAAATACTGCTCAGTCAGTCAAGAGAAGCGGGGAGTAAGAAGCAGCCATCAAATTGGTCAACACAGAGGTCACTGCGAGCCCTCCATGTTGACCTGAACACAGTTTAGTGGAGTGGTGAAGCAGGATTCTGATTCAGGGTGAGTTAAAGACTGATTGGAAGTCAGGCAGTGGAGACATTCTGTGCAGACAACTCTTTGGCGACACGTAGGCTGAAGGAGAAAGGACAGACAAAGCAGAGGTAAGTGGCTCTGTATGGGTTAGGAAGTGCTGAGAATTCAGTAGAGGGGGAAGGGGGAGGAACACAGATCTAGTCACACCAGGGACTCACACTGACTTTAATGTCAACTGAAATCATCTGTCATTTTCATAATGATGTCATAATTCCCATCCTCTACTCTAATAAAACTGGTCTTTAAAAAATCCCTATTCTCTTTGGTAGTAAACTAATCATCTATATACAGCTTGGGCTATCAATTTTATGTAGTTGACTACCACTCTAACTTCTTTCTGTGCTCCAACACCGTATTTGGAGATGGACATCTCATCTTGAGTCTCATCAGTGTCTCAAAAATAACGTGTCCCTGTAAACAGTATGAATTTTCTCCATTCATTCCTCTTCATTCCCCGGTCTCCTTTAACGGGACATCCAGATGCTCACCCTCAAAACTGTATCTCCATTTCCCATCACCAGGAAGCCATCTCACATTCTCTGGCTTGGAACTTTTATCTGCCCAGACCACTTTCCCCACTACTTCCATCTGTCAAAAGCCTACCTATTCTTTAAAGCTTAAGGTATCTGATCCAACAAACTTTACTGATCTTTCCAATTTGACTTAATCTCCCAACATTTAAGCCTTCTTGTGTACTTCTCTTAAACTAGATTTATTTGAGAGATCGTTTTATCTGACTGATTAGACTCTAAACGTAGTGGTCTTACTCATTTTTGCATCCCTTGCAACACTAGATGAAGGAGGCACTCATTAAAGTTTTGTTAAATTGCCTCAAAAGCAAATTGTTAATGAATACTTTAGATGAAATAAGGTTCTTCAATTGCATGCACGTAGAATAAACAATAATACACAGGAAACTTAAGAATGCACTTAACTAGAGTACAGAAATGAACTCATATGAACATCAGGGCACTGCCAAAAATTGCTTTTCTTTCCTGGAACAAGTATTTCTTTAACATTTTATTATGGTATGGAATATTTCAAATATACATAAAAGTAGAAGAAAATAGCATAATGAACCCCCATGAATCTATCATCCAGTTTCAACAACTTACATTTTCCCAATCTAATTTCATTTACTCATCAACCCCTTCCCCTTTTTTCCTGGCGTATTTTAAAGCAAACTCCAGACATCGTATCATTTCACTTACATATACCTCAGTAAATATCTTTACCAGATGAGGTCTTGTTTTATAATTTAACCACATGTCGAGCCTAATGAAATTAATTATAATTACTTAATATGATTTACTATCTAGTTTTTTTTTTGTTCATATATCCCCAATTTGTTGCAATCATTTTATTCAGAGAATGCTTGATTTAATAGTTATAGCCTATTTTAAAGTAATTTAGGATAAGGTATGAACTCTTGATTCTTTCTGCATATGTGCTGGAAGAGTTAAGGAGAAAGGAGATATTCAATTTTTGAGCTACTTGGTTTCCTTGATTCATTTCCTTCCTTTTCTGCTACTGCTGTTTGATATCTTTCTCATTACAATGTTTACCAGAGAATGGGAAAAGAAAAGAAGGAGAGGCAAAGGCTGGTACTTGTCCCACAATATCTCCTATCCCCTTCCTCTTTAAGACTGGAAGTACTGGCACAAGGCTAAGCACTTAAAAGATGACATTTCCTAGGCTATCTTCCTAGACTCTCTTGTAGTCAGATAGCCACAAGGCCATGAAACTTTTTTATTGCTTTGAGCAGAGCAATTTCTGGGTCATACCTTTAACTGGAAAGACATGTACCCTCTTCTCTCTTATACCCCTTCTTAATAGCTTAAATGCAGATGTGGTATGGCATACCATCTGCCACCATGTGGACGAAGAACCCTCAGGATCCAAAGGCAACCCGATGAAAGGTCCTGGGCCCTAACTGACCCCAGAAAGAAGAGGTGGCCTACTAATCCCCAGACCAGCAGTTCTAAACTACTCTTATTTTTCTGTTACGACAGCTGTTCTGATACTTGAGATAGGAGCTAAAACTCAACAATGTCAGTATTATAAATATACTGAGAGTTTTCTACAAATCTAATGTGAGAGTTTCTGTTCCCAACATCACAGATAGTCCATGTTCTCTACATATGTTCTCAGTTATTACTAGCTATCAATCAATCTCGAAGCATGATAATCAACTGACATTAGTTAACTGAGCGTACACCAGGAAAAGCAGCGAATTAGAAAGCCTGGCTGGGTTTGGTTCCAGGCAAACTTTTATTTGAATCCTTCCTTGCCAATCCCTAGCTATGAAGAAGTTATTAAAACTATATGACATTTTAAAAATCTGTAAATGGAATAACAGAGCTCCTTAGAAGATTAATGAAAGAGAGTAAGTAAAGCATTGCATATTAGAGGAGTGAACATAGTATTGGCACATAGAAGTATCCAGAAAAAAGTTAATTCCGTTTCCTTTGGTTCCCTTTGCACATATGTCACAAGGGTCTGATGGTATTTTCCAATGATCTACTATTGCTAGAGCCATTCAGGTCTCCAGCACTTGTTCAAGAGAGCAAAGTTATCACCGATTAGAGGCCATGGGATTTATAATGCTAGTTTTTTTTAAAGACTGTGAAAGAAACTGTAGGAAAAACTCGTGGATGACAAACATGTACACTTTCCCAAGGATTATATAGCCACTTAGAAGAAATGCTGATAAGCAGAGTATTTGTTAGGGTAACACTAGCCAATATAGCACAGAGCCTTTAGGTCTCAGAGGGCTTGTCCCTGTTCCATGACAACAGGTGTTCCTAGTCAGCAGTGAGGCTCTGCTCACCTGTTATTCAAGGGTACAGACTGGCAGAGTCACTAGCCAGCCAGTAACAAGGGATGGGATGATTATGTGTGCCAGACCTGGAAGTGAGTTCATAACTTCCCCTCATGTTTCCACTGTCCCATGCATCTCATGATGAGATCTAAGTGCAAGGGAAGCCGGGAAATCAAGTCTGGTGCATTCCCAGGATGAAGAGAAGTGAATGTAGAGATGGGTTAGCAGTATCAGCCACAAGCAGATAGCCTGAAAAGTGATTTGCTGAACTCTTTTATTGAGCTTCAACTTTAACACACTTAGAAAAACTTGCTCGAAACCTCTATTAAGAGTATCACAAAAATCCTTCTATGATATAAGAAGCAAATTTAGGAAAAACAACCTTTTAAAGAATTGATTGGAACACTTCCAAGCAACTTCAGTAAGTAATGATAATTCCTGTTAAGAAGTTTTAATGGCAAAAACCTAAATTGTTTTATTTAGGAAAAGACTCAAACTTTCCTGTAGGAAAAAATAAGTACTTTTGTTGAGGGAATCATTTGAACTTTTAAGGAATTCTCAAGTCATTAGCTTCAACTTGTCTTTTCCTAAACAATGTCCTAGTTACTGGATCAACAGTACACAGGTGGCCCAGAAACTACACATACATTCATCACAGCCTCTGTCAGTCGCTGAGATACATGAAGAAACTTGCTAAGATGCTGCAGACTATTATGTTTCACTATAATGATCTTTCCAGAAATACAGCGGATTACACATTAATAAAGCAATGAAACTATGCAGGTAACCATGACAACTGCTACAGATTCAATAACATTTTGCACTCCTGAAGAGCTTTTTCTTTCTTTTTCTTTTTAATTGCCAGAAAGATTAGAGAAATCATGAGAAAAGACTGAGAGGCATTTATGTCTCATCTGTAAGTTTGTTCTCCAAAGATGTCATGGGATGCTTAGAACATTAGAATACCAACTTCACAGCAACCTCTGAAAACCTGTGTATTAATATTAAGAAACAGTCAAAGCCTGGAGCCCATGGTCTAGTGTCTTTCAGTGACTTCTGGTCAGAGAACTATTTCTCCAAGTCAAGTTCAATTTCATCTGTTTTCTAAAACACATTTCTCTATTCAAATCTTCACAAATGCAAATGGCTTATCTCTCACAGCATGTCCACAGGAACTTCTGAAGGCATCTAAATATCTAAATCAGATTTCAGAAAATTTTAAGGAAAGACATATGATCTAAATCACGTAGTCTTCCAAATAATTGTTGCTTCTGATGTACTAACAAATGAGAAGTCACAAAAGGGAAGAATTATTTTAAAGTTTTTCTTCCTACCCCTGTCTAAGAAATGCACAAAACAAGTAACTTATCTTCACCACTTTTCTGCCTATTCTCCTATGATTTGTCTTTATTGTGTATAGACTTACATTCAGATCAACATAGAAAAAATTTACTCTAAAGGACAGTATATTAAGTAGTAGAAAGGACACCAAAGCCATTATTGTGTGGCTGGGAAACTTCTGACCCTGCCAAGGGCATCTGTCAGAAACAGCACTTCTTTTACTGAGAGAAAATGGAGGGTCATGAGGAGGTGAGGCTGATAAGGGAAAAACTATTTATCTCTCAAATGCTGTTGCCCTTGTTTCTGGCTCAAGTAAAAGATGAAGTGATCTGTCTCCCCTCACCTCCAAAAATGCCACGTTGATGGGATTTTTATTATTGGTTTTTGCTTTTCAGGCAGGCTCCTCTTTCTCTGCTTTTGTCCCCATGCAGACATTCTGCCACTCCTAAGCGTCCATGCCTGTCACTGTCCTTGTCCAGCCAGACCTCTGTGTGGCCCGGGACACTGAGGACCCTGTCTTCTTCTGCCACCGTTCTCCTTGCGCTATTCCCCACCCGAGTGGCTCCTTCTCAGTTTTTCCTCCCTTTAGTGTGGGCGTTGGCCAGTGCTCTATTATCAGAACTTCCCTCCAAGATCTAGGCAATCTCTGCCCATTCTTACCCCTCAACCCCGGAGGAGGAACCTTCTAAAATGCTTGCTGGACCCCACTCTCCCTCTGCTTAAAATCCTTCAACAATTCCCCAGAGCTCTCCTGCAGAGGGTTGTATCATCTTTGACATATTTCCTAACTTCTCTGAGTCTTAGCTCCTCATCTGTGAAATGGTGCTAATGGTCCCTGCCTCTCAGGGTCACTCTGAGGATTAAGGTAGCCTAAGTAAATGGCTGGCCCATGGCAGGTATTTAATAAAGTTTATTTTCTCCTATGCCTAAGTGTATCCTTATATGAGTCTTCATTATTCCTTGTACATATGTATGGACTTTAATAGTCATACAATAATTTTTCATAAAAACGAATGAATCATAAGTCATCTATTTGTACAGTTTTTGATTGTCTCCCCAGCTAGATTATAAGCTCCTCAGGGAGAAGGGTACTCCTGTTTTTCTTCCTAGCATAAGTGGTAAAGGGCAGGTTATGCATGGTATGTGCTCCATCAGCAGTGTTATAGGAAGGAAAGAAGGCATTTTTACTGAGGACCTAATAATATGGACTTACTAATATGGTCTGCTTTTATTAAGTATTTACTAATACTACTATGGTCTAAGAGTGTTGCTTTTTGGCGACCAGCCTGAAGCATACACATGGCTGCAGAGATTCTCAAGAGAGAATAGCTGCTGTGCCTTTGACTGGTATTCTCAAATGTCGACATTAGATGTTCTGAACACCTTCAGGGTCTTCAAACTAAGTCTGTTTTCCCTCCAGCACCAACATTCAACTGAGAAGTTTTAAGTGACTCAAAAATAGCTTTTATTGCTTTTATGTTCCTTAGCCCTACAAGTTTTCAACAGTATAGTCTACTATTTGTTATTATAAATGCATAAACATTCATCTTCAAAAGAGAATGAAGAGAAATTATGAGCTAGTCTTAGAAATTAACTACCATTCATATAACAAAATTTTAGTGGGAAAATGTGTTCCCAGTTCCAAATGACTAGCTCATGTATTTGAAAACCCAAACCCATTTGTATGTCAAAGTTGTCCACAATTTACTGAAGAGATACTGAGTTCTTCTCTTATAATGTCATTTATTTAAAAAAAGAAACTAAATATAAATGTAAGAAATAATATATATATAAATATATTTTAAAAAACCAGAAGAAGTAAAATATGTTGTTTCTTTTCTTCCTTTCCCTCCCCTTCCTCTTTCTTTTCTTCCCTCCTTCCCTTCTTTTCCTTTCCTGTGCCACGTTTCCCAAACACAGTTTTTAAAAAATGCCCTAATATTCCAGGCTGCATTGGCAGAAGCCCCCAAAAGGAGTAAAGAGAGTGGCTCACTTCATTGTAATTCTGCTTATAGGATTTATGGAAAAGTTATGAGATCTAAGAAAATAAAATAAAACTTTAAAAATCCCACCAACAAGCAAAAATCCATTGAGTATGAAATAGAGTTATATGAAAATATTTGTTTTATTTCCTATTACTCCAAGGAAACCCATATCCTCTGTTAACTGCCACCACTAATTAGTTACAGACCATTTAACCCCATAAATATTTTGAAGGATTAATGATAATTGACACAAGTATTGTGCTTTTAATCTTGTAAGAAATGTTGATTTTTACTAGAATCTTGGCATGCTGCCAGTACCTTTTCCCTGTAGAAAAAGATGAGGATGTCACTTTGTAACCAATCCATGGTGGGTAAGTCAGTCTGCTTAGCGTATTTACCCAGGTTTGTCTTTCTGCTGTACTCTCCATTCAGTTCAGCTCTCGCCATCACTAAGGTGGCTTCCCTCTTTGTATTCTTCCATTAATCACTTTCACTGAACCCCAAAGAAACCTAGAGACCAGTGAATTCAAGGGTTCTCAAACTTGGCTGTGCCTCAGAACCATGTAAGAGAGCATTGAAAATAAATACAGATGGTACGTGGATTCCACGCCAGACTGAATCATTCATAACCTCTGAGCATGAGACCTGGGCCAACTAGTGCTGACCAACCATAGCAGGCAACTTTGAAAGAGGAAAGCATTAGACCTCAACAAATGGCGTTAACTTTTAAAGGAAAAAAAGAGTTTTTGATGGCATCTGCAGTGGCTAATTTTGTCAACTTAACTGGGCAGTGGGGTGCCCAGGTTAAACATTAATTCTGTGAGAGTTTTTCTGCATGAGATTAACATTTGAATCAGCAGGCTGAGTAAAACAGATTGCTCTCCCCAGTGGGGGTGGGCCTCATCTAATCCACTGAAGGCTTACATAGAATAAAAATTATGTAAGGGAGATTTGGTCTCTCTGCTTGAGACATAAGTCTTCTGCTTTTGGACTCAGACTTGGACTAGAACTATGCCATCAGCTCTCCTGGTTCTCAGTCCTTTGGTCTTGGGCTGAAATGATACCATCAGTTTTCCTATGTCTCCAGCTTGTCAACTGCTGATCTTGGGACTTCTCAGGCTCTATAATCATATGAGTAAATCCCTTATTTTTACATATATAATACATCCTATTGATTTTGTTTCTCTGGAGAGTCCTGACTAATACAGGACCATATTTCTTTCAACTGTGTGTGCTAGTATAATATATATGAACATATGCAGAAAATGTTTGAGAGATATTTTGCAATGACAGGACATTTTAACAAAGAGGACAAAGTGCCCTCATGAGAGAATAAAGGTCAAGAAAGTTCTTACCTGGGACCTTGGAAAGAAGGCCCCTATTCAAATGGCTGGAGCTGTATGGGATTACAGAATGAAATTTTTCATAAGAAAATTATTTACATTCTATTCACATACACATTAATAGTCTCACATGATTCTTAAAAATAAGATGGTGAGAGTGAAGGTATTGTCTGACCATATTGAATACTATATTGAATAAGATATAACGCCATATCTCAAACTTTTACTGAAATGATAAATGAAAAAATGCCATCATGAAAAGAAAGGAGAAAAGCAGTTGAGCGCTGAAATCAGAAGGACACAAGGGTTCTCAAGGCATCAAAAGCTCATTGGCCTGGGCCTTCCCTTTTAACTCTGTCTCTTGCTTCCTGTGATCTGTGATCTATCATATTAAGTACCAGAAGTCATTTTCCTATGGCTAATGTTCCCTGATACATTTTCTTCTCCTTTCATCATCCCTTTGTTGTTTTTATTTTCCCCCTTTAAGACCTTGAGAAGTATTTTAGGAAATACATTAAAAATCAGTCATATTAATATGAGAGGGCTGCAAATTAGGTTTGAGGGCTTTTTGTGAAAATGTGTTCTCCAATTTAAAACATTCAAAAGTGAAAAAAAAAAGTTGCGGTGCAATTTAAAGCAAATCATCCTAAACAGAGATAGATAAAGAAAATAGGGCAAGAAAATGAGCTCCTTCTGGGTTTCCTACTCCAGAACTTTGCAAGCAAATACAGGGGAAAAAATTCACGAGCAAATAATTTAGCATATGACACTTGGCGAAATCTAATGAAAAATGACCAAGCTTGATTTCAGTATAAATTGCTGCATGTAAAAATTCTTCTGCAAATATATTCTAGTTTTAACATAAGTTACTGAATAAAATGTGAACAGTTTTGCAAGGACTATATCATTTAGACTTTTAGCTTAGTTGCATATCTTACTTATATAACTCTACAAAATGATGAGTCTGGAAGACTTGAATTTCTATGGAAAATAAGCCTTCATTTTGGTGATTCCAGTTTAAACTTAAAGAAATATTAAATTGCTTACTGAAAAACCCCAGATGAAGTAATAGAATGTTCTAGGAAGTTGCTGTTGACAGTAGGTTGCCCTGATCAAATAGATGTATGTTTCTCAGGATTACTTAGTGAGGATTATTAGACTTTTAAAAAACAAGAATGGCCAGAGGTCTTTTACAGTTTGTCAGAAAACTCTAGAGGGGTTGAATGATTTTCCTTTTTTCTTTTTCAGAAGTATAGACTCTGATTTTGCATAATAATCTGAGAGCTGGCTTCAGAGAATGAATGAAGTATTAGATAATTAATTATGAATTAATTAAGAGAATCTGACTTGTTCCCCAATGTTCTTCCAATCCTCCCACCTTGAGTGCTTTGACCTTGGACTGTCTCAGCTGCCCAGTGATTGTGATGGCAAAGTCACAGGAAGGGAAGATGAGGAGGACCTTTCCATGGCATACCAGTTCAGGAGCCTGATCACTGTCTTCCAAATACAGTTAAAGCACAGCTTCATTATCCAGATCCTGAAACATCAGCCACCTTCACCAGCATGAGAAATGCAATCAAAAGCGCTCATTGTGCACCAACAGAAACACATCACACAGTAAAATGAAAACCCATGTCACAACTGATGTCAGCATTAACAAACATTTCCAAACAACTACAGCGGACTACTATAGGGGTGAGCAAGCTGAGGTAAAGGAAGGTTCCCCTCCTGAAGCCTAAATCTGGTGAGCTGGGATCATATCAGCTGGACAGTTGATGGGTACAAAGAGGTACTTCTTCATACCATCTTTTCTTTATCCACTAAGATGCACTTCACTCTCATTTGCAGCTTATCATTCATCTTAAATTCCCATCTTCCCATTTACAATTGGACCCTTTGAGCATCTTCCTTTCCTTCAGCAAATGTTTGAAAAAAAAAAAAACCTATAAGAAACAATAGTGGGACCCCAAATTCATCATTACTGAATTATCCAACCTGTTACAAAGTGCAACTAATAAAACCAAGAGGGAGCATCATTCCTTGTGTACGTTAAACACTCAAGGTAAACCAATATCAAATTAAAGGGCCAAGTTTGAACAATGCTACAATACCCTTCTGGAAATTGCTTGTGAAATGGCACTCCTTGAAGGCCCGTATTTCATTAACTTGGCAAAACTCCGTTTCAAGGTCATTTCCAAATGCTCATCTTGTGCAGAGCAGCATGCATGGAGCAGCACTACCATGGCACCAGGTCAATCCATTAGTCATTGCTGGAGAGAGCCTTCTGTGGAGAGGCAGCCTGCTTCAAAGTCAGATGTGCTTTTGAAAAGCGTGCCAAGAAAACTTTAAGATTTGAAATGTTACAGAAAAGAAGGTCACAACATATTTTAATGGCCTATTATCCTTGCAGAATGTTGATTTTCATATTTTTATGCAAATATTACATATCTACCTAGTGTGAAAACCAGGTTAAACAATGTGATAAATGAGTCTGTGCATATGTCTTCAATTGAGTAAAGTGCTGAGTGCCAGACTTCAACCAAGCTGATCAGACTGTAGGTCTGTGTAAAAGACTAAAGTGGTGGAATCTAGTTGCTATAGCTACAAATTAAACAAATAAATGAGACACCGTGGAATGCAGCAAAATATCTGTGGTCTGATTAGTTCATATTTGCCATATGTGTGAATATTAGCAGTCATATTCTGAGTTTAAGTTCTTTTCAATAGGTGCAACTGAGGGGAAATGTTTAAAAATAAAGAGGGAAGATTAGAATTCTATGCCCGTGGATAAACACCTTACATTTTATATAAACTTTCAAGGAATTTCATTAACTTTTTATGTTAGGAGTATTTAGAAATTCAGGGTTGCTAAAAAATACAAGATTTCCACCAAGGCATTTTTCCTTGAAGCTCTAGAGAATTTGACACTGACGTTTTACTTACTATATGATAATAAGTTAAAATCATTAGTTACAGGGAAATTTCTATCTTACCTTATCTTATCATATCTTCTCTCATCCCATCTCATGTTATCTCATCTTTTCTTAGGGTCAGATATCCTATCCAATCCTATTCATTTTAAGGGCTTATATTTATTAAG
Organism: Manis pentadactyla; assembly: GCF_030020395.1. Taxonomy (NCBI): domain Eukaryota; kingdom Metazoa; phylum Chordata; class Mammalia; order Pholidota; family Manidae; genus Manis; species Manis pentadactyla. The sequence goes on from NC_080030.1 coordinate 49,103,087, forward strand.
CCTTCTATGTGGCAGGCACTGTGCAATGTACTTCAATGGCCAGTATCATGAATTCCTACAAGCTATAAATTCTACACTGGTGGAACTCAGTAGAGAAATTTTATAAGACTGTTGAATAGGGAATTCTGTTCTGACTAACCTCTTAAGTCACTTACACTAAACTGTTTTCACAGAATAATAAAGCCAGAGAAAACTCGAGCAGTCATTTGGTTAGTCCTCTTTCCTAGGGGGCTTACCTGTGTGCATTATTAGAAGTTGTGGCATACAGAAATGGAGTGGCTTTTTTAGGGAGTTCATTTGGTATGAGAAAGAGAATGGAACAAATAGAAAAAAGAAACATTATGTAGTGTGTGTGGTGATGGCAGTGGGGCAGGTTATAGAAAAGAATGTATACTAACATCGATCTTTTTATCCTATCACATATAGACATCAGCAATGTGAGCAGCAAGACTTGGACGTAAGAGTTAAAGACACGTATCACCAGGTCACATGAATTAATGTATTTGGTAAGGATGAAAGGGGCTGCATTAAAGAGAAACACTTCCACCAATAGAGCTAATCCTTGTGCTTAGATTAAAACATATTTAATTAGATCACTAAGTGCAAGCCCATTCTCTGGATATGGATATGGTAAAACAATAGGCAAAAATCATTCTTGCTTAGATGAAAAGGAAAAAATCTAAAATGTCAGAAATGTTTATCAGTGTCTTGATGAAATATGTTTGTGGAACACAATGACAACTCATGTTCAAAATCATATCTTTAACTAGATGTTAACAAAGCTCCGTGGAGAGGCCCTGGGTACACTAAGTTCTTGAGTTCAGTCAGCTCAGCATTCTATTTCTATTCCCAGCTCAGCCACTCTTTAGCCAAATGAGCTTGGACAAGTTATTGTGCTGGACACATGGAGGCCAGAGATATAGTTCTGCTATTCAAAAAGGGAAGACATCTTGAAAATCATAAGCCAATGAGTTTGGCAAGGATGCTGTAAGGTTCTAGAGTGGGTCATTGAAGAACTAGGGTATGAAATGCTGAAAAATAAATGGGTGATCATAGGTACTGGTGTAAGTTAACTTAGAGAAAATAATCTTATTTCTTTTACAGAAAGTATTACCAGACTGAGAGAGTAAAGAAACATGATAGAAATTTATTCACTCAGTCATTTACTTATTCTTCCAAAAAACATTTTCTGAGACCTACTATGTGCCAGGCACTGACTGGGAAGACGGGAATATGCAGAGGAAGACCATGTGTTTGCCCTTAAAGAATATCCAGTTCCAGAGTGGATGCAACAACATACTGCATGCACACCCAATGGATGCTGTAGCAGAGGTAAACTGGATAAAGAGGCTCATGAAGAAGAGAAAGAAAGGGGACCGCGAATACATGAGTGGACTCAGAGGATAAGGATAAGTAGGGCTTTGACAGAGGAATGAAGGCTCAGTGGACATGCAGGCCTGGAATATCCCAGAGGGCAGTTTGCAGAGGCCCTGACAACTCTGGCTGGAGGTCTGTGTTAGCCACAGGTTAGCAGCAGGGAATACTGGAGACACCTTGGAGAAGCCTCACCTTAACAAGAGGTATAAATAGGCTCATGGGCCTCACCTTAACAAGAGGTATAAATAGGCTCATGGGCCTCACCTTAACAAGAGGTATAAATAGGCTCATGGAAGTTAACCAGTATCCCTAAAAGACCAGGCAGTTTGAGGACAAATTCAGCAGTTTAGATTCAGAATCCAATAGATAGAAAAAGGAAAGCTGGGCAAACATTTTCATGTGGGTTGACATCGCCTTTTTGCTTCTCTTTGGCTGACTATTTCCCACATGGCTTAGAGCAAGAAGCATGCAAATAAGATGAGGATTTTGCTATCTCCACGGTCTGGAGCCAGCGCAGTGATCTGGGACAAGGATTGTGGCTCGCTCAGAAAAGTGTATTTTCCCACATTATCTAAACACAACCCACATATGACTTCTCAGGAGCTCTACATATCTGGAATACAACCAACTTGGGAAAAGTCAACAGTTATCTTTCACAGGTGAGTTTTGTCCCCATGTCACCATCTACTTCTTGCCAATCCAAATTCTAACCTTTTTCCTCACAAGATCCCTTATCACAGAACTCTCTCTCCACCACATGTAACTCATTAAGTAATTTTCTGTTCCCTGGGTATGGGAATCATTTTCAGTAGCCATCACTGCTGCCCACTCTTCCCTCTGCCATCACATATGTCATCTTTAGCAAAATACTTGTCTTGACCTTAGGAATCAACCATTCTCTCTCCAAGCATGGGTACAATGTGGTTATAATTTCCTACTCTGAAAAAGCCACTGTTTTGTTACTGATTTACCCTAGAGTGGTAGCCTCCAAAGCAGCTTCAACTAAATGGCACAAAGTTAGGCACCTCAATTCAAACCAAAGAAATTTATAAATAAATAATATAATTAAATCCAAACATAGCCATTCAATGATCCTCAAATTCTTGGTACTGTGGCTTCCCTAGAATCTATCCTGTGTTCAAACTGAGTTTAAAAAGACAGAATTCACTAGGAATCTATCTAAGTGGCCTACATTTTTTGTATAAAAACCAAAATAACAACAATGTTAAATCTTAGCTTAACCACATGCTGATCAGGTAAGAATGATGTTGAAGTTTCCATGTGGGTATAATGAAACTGCCAAAAAAGTTAATGGAAGCTCGGACAATGCTAATAAGCAAGTACGATGGCTAAATTGCTTTGCTGTGCTCTTGCCAAATCATATGAAACTGTACAAATGAATGTAGACGGGCTGAAGCCTGGTCAGAGGGGACTGAGCATGATGGTAGGGCCTGTATATCATTTCCTCAAAAAACATTCACTGAGTGTGCACTAAATGTTGGAAGTTTTGCTAGCTTCTGGAGGAAAGATGAAAAGAAAAAAAACACTTGTTGCCCTTTCCGTCCTCATAGCCCATTCGGGGAATAAATAAGTAAATAAATTGTAACCAAACAACGTGATAAGTGAAACCATAGATGTATGAGGAAAGTGGTGTGAGTGCAGTAGGGAGGAGCACACGCAGATCTCAGATGCCTAGGAGAGTCAGGACCACTTCATTCACAGGTGCTGCCTGAGAACGGACTACAGCAAGGAGCTGTTAGAACTCCAGCTCTTCCAGAAAGGTAATGACGGAAAGAGAGATGTGGAGAAAGGTCTGGTGAAGTGGCAGTGGGAAGACAGAGAGAAGAGAGATGGGTGCATTGCCTCAGTTCAGTTCAGAGATGATGCAGCCTTGATAAAAGCAGGGATGGCAGAGATAAGGAAGCAGGGACAGACAGCGGAGGTGCTGTGCAGATCCCTCTGATGGGACTTGTCAAATAACCGTGGGGCTGTGGTGAAAAGAGAAGCTTTTAGATGCATCCTGTTATAATTGAAATAGCAACACAAGATGACTAACAAGATTTAGAGGAAAGGTTAATGAAATGAATTTGTTTCCAAATGTTCATCTCAAGGTCCTTGTGTCAAATACAGAATCTGATACCCTATGGGAGGTTGAACGAGGAAAACCAGACTTAGAGATCATATGTGCATGCTAGCGACTTGGGGGAGAGTGAGAGTGAGACCCTTCCACTCGGGGTAGAGATTTTGGGTGAGAGTGAGACCTCTTGGAAAGAACATGAGAACAAAGGACTGGTGTATGAATCCTGCAGAATGGATGAAGGGACTAGGCAGATTTGGACTGGAGAAAAGAACAGAAGCCTTAGTTCATTATGGAAGTCTTTCCTAAGCTGGTCTTGGTTAATGCCAGGGTCTTGGTTCACTGATGAAGCTTCATTGATGGAGATGCTCAAGCAGAGGCTGAAAGGAAATTTGCCAGGATACCGTCCAGGTGATTTAGGTATCACAGGGTGAATGGGCCAGATGATCTTTAGAATTATTTCCCAAGTTTCAGATTCTGGGATTCTGTACTTCTATGATAGAAAATGCAGTGGTTTTTTCTTTCTTTCTTTTTTTTTTCTGCTTCACTTTCTTTGGCAGCTATCACCAGTGCTTGCTGAGGATGGAGCTTCAATTAAAAGGGAAATGGAAGGAATATAGGGATGGCCTTCTGCCAGTAGTTGGGTCTGTGGCTAATGAATTATCTGTCTGTGGTAGCGAAGAAGGAAGCCAATTCCAAAGACAATACCTTCAGGCTTGCCCCCCTCACTCTCCCAACTATGAAGAGCTAAGGGCAAATGAATGGGAAACATATGAATGAAGTTTACTTTGAAATACTATGAATTTAAGGATTATTGGTAAAAGAACTTGAGCAAACCACACTTTGGGTTTTGCTGATCCAAAAATATCCGAATATAATTTATAGACCTTTTGATGCACTCACACAACTACTAGGTCTGCTTATCTATTAAATGTAGGAACACAAAGGGCAGAGTATAAGCCAAATGATAGTAGCCTTGATTTCTACCCTTCCATGGAATATTAGTTCTATCAAGGAATTTGTGATGGGAGGAAATCACTTTCAAAAGCCCATAGTCTATCACCCCAGAGAAAAATAATGAATACCCAGATAAAATAATCAATATATAGAAGAGCTTTCAATAAATTTGATCCAAGCTACTATTTACCTGGCCTGTAGCCCTTACATGTTCCAGGGACCCACAGTGTATTCTCTGGACATCAATTCAAGCCTTCTCAGGCAGTAGTAACAATATATGTACCAACCAATAAGACCCTCTTGGGGGATAGCAGGCCATGTATACTGGATTTTGCTGCAGCGCAGCTGAGATTGAAGAGTGAAGTAAAATATAAACTAGGAAAGAAGTGGATGGTTTGGGATTGCATTCTCTGTCAACTCCTATGGAGGGGAAAAGAGAAAGAATGGGAGAATAGAGAACAAAAGAAAGTATGAATATAGAATATTGATAAAATTGATTCATTCATGCAACAAATATTCACTGGCTTCCATTACGTAGAGACACTATTCTAGGTGTCTGGGATACAAAGAAAAAAAGATCTCTGCCCTTATGGAAATAATATTCTAGAAGAGGGCAATGGACAATAAGCCATACATATAACACATAAGTAAAATGATATCTGTTCAAGAAGGGTAAGTGCCATGAAGGGGAATTAAAGAGCAGGGTAAGGGGATTCCAGGGGCATAGGGATAGTGGCAAAGACTTAAAGGAAGTGAACAAGCAAGCCAAGCAGATCTCTGGGGGACAGGATTCCAAGACAAGCAGGGTGCTCAGTGCATTTAAGGAACAATAAGGAGGCAAGCTCAATCTATTAACATGAATTGATTCATGAAATGGTGATTGATTACCTATGATTTACCAAGCACTTTGCAGGCACTGCAGGAAAAATCTTAATCCCCAAACTGCAAAGAGCTATGGAGGAGATAATGGTATTAAAAAAAAAAAACTGTATGTTGAGTTTTCTATTGTGCCTTCTCTTTCCTACGACATTTTTAACTCCCTCTCCCCAGTCTTTTTCTCTCCCATCTCCCTATTTAATCTCCTTTTTTCCTTTCATCTCTGTTTTCTCACTCGTGACATTCCTTTCCTGTTCTCCTCTATCTTTTCCCCTTCCCCACCCTACCTTTATCTCCCCTTTCTCTCTCCAGTTCTCTCAGCCTCTTTTGCTTCTTTCAGGACTTTTTCTTTATCTCTGATTTTCTATAGTTTGAGAACAAAATGCCCAGGTGTAGTTTTTTTGGCATTTATCCTGCTGGGTGTTCTCTGAACTTCTGGATTTGTGATTTGGTGTCTGAAATTAATTTGGGGGGAATTCTCAGTCATATTTCTTCCATTCTCTTCTTTTTTCTACTTCTGGTAAATCCATTATGTGTGTTACAGTTTTAGTAGTTGTCCCACAGTCTTTGGATATTCTGATATGTTTTTCCTGCAACCTTTGTTCTCTTTATGTTTTGGTTTTTCAAGGGTTCTAATGATATATCCTCTAGCTTAGGGATGCTTTCCTCAGCTGTGTCCAGTCTGTTAATAAGCCCATCAAAGGCATCCTTCATTGCTGTTACAGTGTTTTTTATCACTAGCATTTTTTTTCTGATTCTTTCTTAGAATTTCCATCTTTCTGCTTACATTGCCCATCTGTTTCTTGCATGCTGTCTACTTTAGCCATTAGAGCCCTTAGCATAGTAATCATAGTTGTTTTAAATTCCTAGTCTGACAATTCCAACATCTCTGCCATGTCTGGTTCTGATGCTTGCTCTGTCTCTTCAAATTGTGTCTGTTGCCTTATAGTATGTGTTGTGATTTTTTTCTGATAGCTGAAACATGATGTGTTGAGTAAAAGGAACTACTGTAAAAGGCCTTTAGTAATGTGGTGGTGAGGTATGGGGGGAAGAGAAACGTCCTATGATCCTACAATTAGGAACTCAAGTTTTTTAGTGAAACTGTGCCTCTGGACTGTGAACTTTACAGGTGTTTCTCAGTTACTTTCACCCTTAGGTGGGACACAAAGCATAGATTCAGCTGAAGTTGGATTTGTCCCTTACCCCGCCCCCAGGCGGGTCAGGCTCTGGTTAAGTAGTTTTCCCTGAGGGTGTGCCTTGTTAAGAACTGAGTGCTCTGCTGTATTTCAAAATGACCCCTTTTCTCCTGTTGCTGGACACATGAGGGGATTTTTCTCTGATATTTACCATGGGAGTCTGGTCAAGCTCCTGCAGGTAAATCTCACAATATTGCAGGAGCCCCCTATGACTGGGTTAACTTGGAGTTTTTCATTCAGACTTGTCCACACTGAGCTTCCAGCAATCCATCAATTCCAGTTCAGGTTTCCCTACACTGGTGCTGGTTCCCACGGTGGCTTCTGCTCATGAGTGTCTGCTCCAGTTAAGTTGCTGTTCTCTGTATTTGCTTGTCTGTGTCTTCAATCTCGGGGACAGTGGTTGCCCCCTGTCTTGTGGAGCCAAGAAGAGTTGTTGATTTTTCAGTTTGTTCAGCCTTTTACTTTTTAGGATGGAATTGAGAATTCCAACCTCCTTATATGAGGAACTGGAAAACTCTCTTGGTCTCCCTACCTCAAACATCATTTTAATAAAATACATTTTTTCCAATTCACAATATTTCTGATTGAAATAATAGATGGAGAATAAAATTGGCAACAGCTAAAATGAAATACCTGATTACTGGTTTAAAGAGATAGAATAATCAAATCTTCAGATCAAAATTTAGATGAGCAAAATCTGACACAGAAGAATCAGACTTGGTGTAACCAATGACCAGAAATGGAAACTCATAATGGGAGAAAGCTGTAATCAGTAAAACTGGATATGAAAAAAGCTTCCACAGAGAACAGGATGCAGTAGTTCTCTGCCTCACTGTGGATATAACTCTTCTTCTCGTTCCAGGGTCTTTGGGGTCTTATTTGTTTTCTTTGGAAGGTCCTTTGGGAAACTTAGCAAGAGGTTCCCAAGAAATTTCTGACCTCTGTTCTAGTCTTACTTTTATTTTTGAAAATTTCCAGATATTTTTGAGTTACTTTAGAATATATTTGGAAAATTGAGAAAGGTCAGTTTTTTCATATAAAAAAGAAGATGGTCTTTTTTCAAACAACAGCTTATTTTATGAAATATCCAGTATCAGGGTGGCACAGATTTCATGGGTCCTGGAATGCATAATCTATGTATCCCAGAATTGGAAACTTTCCATATGTTGTGTTATTTATGAAAAGAAAAGAATGATGTCAAATCTGAGTTCCTGCAAAACCAATAATCATCTAAGCAGTATTTAATGCCTTCTCTTTTGGGAAAGACAGATATATAAAAACGCCAGTAATTACCAAATGTCAAAATAATATTGAACTGAATAAATAGTTGCCTACATTAAAATTCTCTTGAGGATCAGTTACATAGAACAAGAACAACTGACAAATCAAGCATGAAAGAGGAGGTGTTTATTTTTTTTCTCTCTCTATAAATTATACAGGGAACGAACAACTTCTACCGTGATTGTAAGAGTATCTAGATCATGTCTGCTTAAAATCTGTGGTAATAATACTGTCCAAACTTCTGCAGTGCATTAATTAGGTCTTCGATAAGCAGAGACACTGTCTCACTGTTGGTTTTTCCTGTTACGGCTGAGAGTTTGCAATCTTTCTAGAGTTTAAACAATTATTTAGTTATTGCTTTTAATGTATATTTACTCCATTGACAATGCTTTAAAATGATAATCAGCAGAAGAGAAAGGTTCCAAGATTTATTTTTGCAAGCAAGAAATAGGCCAGAGTAACAGCAGTGCTTCTTCTTGTCACAAGGAGGGAACAAGCCTACTAGGGACTATTCTGTTAGCTTGTGGAATTGTTTTCCTACTCACCTTCCCCCATTTCAAATATGTCATTTCCATCCTTTAAAACTGCAAAAGTTTTCTCATCCTGTAACCACACAGTGCCTAGCAGGACGCTTCACATATCGTAGGTTTTCAGTAAGTGTTTGCTAGATTGAATTAAATTCAAAACTCAGCCCCTACATGTTGCCGCTGTGCAAAAGCTGACCATAACTGTCCATGACCATTCTCATTACATTTTGGAAACTCTCATTAGTTTGCTGATATCACCTCTGTTTTCTTTTTCTTTGATCTTCAGTGGACTCGGGACATAAAGGTGGTAGAAGCATAGAAATGTAAACATGACCATCTTCCAAGTTTTAAAAGCACATGCACAAACATCCTCCTTTGTCATCATCACTTAGTGAATGCCTAATGAGGGTGATGTGCTGTTCGGGTTGCTGATCATACAAAGACAAATATGGCTGCAAGAATAGAACAATTTTTTATTTGGATATTGAATTGAGTACATCTGATTGTTCTATATTTCATGTGTTTATCATTATCACTGTAATGATTTAAAGTCCTTTTTTGTGTGTGCTGTTTTAATTGAGTATGGAGGTTACACAGCAAGGTTGTATTACTGTTTTAACTCATCTGTTTACCTATATTCTCTATTCTTCTGCAAATAAATTCTAGGATTTCTTGCTGACAGAAAAGAGGTAGACAATAGAATGGAAGAGATAAGATACTATTCTTTACAGGCATACCTTGGAGATACTTGGTTCCAATAAAAGCAGCTATCAGAATAAAGCAAGTCAAATGGTCTTTTTGGATTCTCAGTGTGTATAAAAGTTATGTTTCTACTATATTGTTGTCTATTAAGTGTGCAATAGCATTATGTCTGAAAAAACAATGCACATACCTAATTAAAAATATTTTTTTGCTAAAAAATGTTAACCAACATTTGGGCTTTCACTGAGTTATAATCTTTTTCCTGGTGGAGGGTCTTAATATTGATGGTTGTTTCTGACTGATCAGGGTGGTGGCTGCTGAAGTTTGGTGTGACTAAGGCAATTTCTTAAAACAAGACAACAATGAAGTTCACACATCCAGTGACTCTTCCTTTCACAGAAGTTTTCTCTGTGCAATACTGTTTGGTAGGATTTTACACACAGGAGAGCTTCTTTCAAAATTGAAGTCAGTCCTCTCAAATCCTGCTGCTGCTATACAACTGAATTTCTGTAATATTCTAAATCCTTTGTTGTTATTTCAACAATCTTCACAGTTTCTTCACCATGCAAGTCAATTCCTTCTCAAGAAAGCAGTTTATTTTCTCATCCATAAGAAACAATTCCTCATCCATTCAGATTTGATCATGAGATTGCAGCAGTTCCGTCCCAACTTCAAGCTCCACTTCTAATTCTAGGTCTCTTGCTATTTCCGCTGCAGCTGCAGCTACTTCCTGCACTGAAATCTTAAACCCTCAAAGTCAGCCATGAGGTCTGGAATCGACTTCATCCAGTTTCCTGTCACTGTTAATATACTGACCTCTTCTTGTGCATTATGAATGTCCTTAGTGGCATCTAGAATGGTGAATCCTTTCCAGAAGGTTTTCAATTTACTCGGCTCAGTTCCATCGGAGGTATCACTATCTATGGCAGCTACAGCCTAACAAAACATATTTTTTTCAGCAATAAGATTTGCAAGTTGAAACTCTTCCTCAATCCATGGGCTGCAGAATGGATGTTGTGCCGGCAGGCATGAAAACAAGAGTAATCTCATTGCACTTCTCCATCAGAGCTCTTTGGTAACAAGAGACATTGTCAGTGAGCAGCAATATTTTGAAAGAATTTTTTTTTCCTGAGCTGTAGGTTTCAACAGTGGGCTTAAAATATTCAGTAAACCATGTTGTAAACCGATGTGCTATAAACTAGGTTTTGTTGTTCCACTTACAGAGCACAAGCAGAGTAGATTTAGCATAATTCTTAAGAGCTCTAGGATTTTCAGAATAGTAAATGAACTTTGGCTTCAACTTCAAGTCCCCAGCTGCATTTGTCCCTACCAAGAGTCAGCCTGTCCTTTGAAGCTTTGAAGCTTAGCATTGACTTTTCCTCTCTTGCTATGAAAATCCTAGATGGCATCTTCTTCCAATATGAGGTTGTTTTGTTTCTCTGAAAATCTGTTGTTGAGTGCAGCCCCCTTCATTAATGATTTGAGCTAGACCTTCTGGACAACTTGCTGCAGCTTCTCCATCAGCACCTACTGCTTCACCTGTACTCTATGTTATGGCTCTTTGCCTTAAACCTCAGGAACCAACCAACCTCTGCTGGCTTCAGACTTTTCTTTTGCAGCTTTCTCCCCTTTCTCAGCCTTCATAGAATTGAGAGTTAGGGCCCTGCTCTGGATTAGGCTTTGGCTTAAGGGAATGCTGTAGCTGCTTTGATCTTCTATGCAGGCCACTGAAACTTTCTCCATATAAGCAATAATCCTGTTTTGCTTTGTTATCATTCATGTGTTTACTAGAGTAGCACTTTGTCTTCAAGAACTTCTCCTTTGCATTCACGACTTAGCTAACTGGTGCAAGAGGCCTAGTTTTTGGCCTGTCTCAGCTTTTCAAATGCTTTCCTTAGTATGCTTCATTATTTCTAGCTTTTGATTTAAAGTGACAGACATGTCACTCTTCCTTTCACTTGAGCACTTAGAGGCCATTGTGGGGTTGTCAGCTGACTTAATTTCAATATTGCTTTACCTTGAGGAATAGGGAGGCATGAGGAGAGGGAGAGAGAGAGGGAACCACCAGTTGATGGAGCAGTCAGAACACAATTTATCAATTAAATTCACCATCATATATGGGTGTGGATTGTGGTGCCCCAAAACAATTACAATAGTAACACCAAAAATAACTCACACAGATCACCATAAGAAAACATCAATAAATAATAAAATGTAATTATAATTAAAGTGTACACAATTTGAATGTTTTCATCAAAGTAACATTAAAATAAATGTAAATAATTTGTTGAATTATTTTAATATTTTAAAATTCAAAATTCAAAATTACCTATTAAAATTAAAGGCAAATGCAAATTATAATTGTTATTAAACTTTTAAATAAAATGTAAACAAAGCTAAAAATTCTTACTTAATACTTCGATATTTCATAAATCTTATTATAGATTTTTATAAATATCAAATTATTCATGATTCCAGCATTCACCATTTATATTTTAACTGCCAATTTAATTAGCATCATGCTTTATGCATACTATATTTAAGATTTCATATATACAAATATAAATTTAGAGTAATGTAAATTGTTTAATAGTATAAAATATTCCTCAGCCATCTTATGCAACTTCTTTGTTAGTAATTATGGAAGCATGAATTGGCACACAAAGAAAACCAAGAAATTTACCTCTGCTAAGAGACTAAATTCATTGTGAAAGAATCTACTGAGTTTGTATTATCTAAGAGGATTTGACATGTTAATTAATTTATGTTTTCCCTTTTCTAAATATCTGTGTCTCTCAAATCCCTCTTGCATTTCTAACTATTGTTAGTCTCCAAGGGTGAGAATTTTAACCCATCACAGTGAATCAAGGGAAAATCATGAGAGTCAATGTACAGTTTTAATGCTTAATAAGCCATTCTTTCAAAACACTCCACAGTACCAGCACTACATAGGTTGTGATTTATTCTCTGGCCCCAAGGTAACAGTGTGCAGTTTAGGGACGGGAACAACAGGCCAAATAGTCAAGGGCTGTACTTCCACAGCACATGATACAGGCATTTGTTCTTAGCTAGGGCCCTCTTGGTGTCAGAAACTTTCTGAGCCTCAGCTTTTTATCTTTGAAAGATGATAATTTCTCATTCATAGTACCATTTTGAAAATAAAATTATATAACTGCTGTAGATTATCTGGTACATGGTAAGTTCTCAAAACATTGTAGGTATTACTATTAACTGGCAAAGAATTATGGAAATTGACTCCATTGTCTCCTCTTATCCCCGGTTTCACTTTCCAAGATTTCAGGCACCTGAAGCCAACCAGGTGACCTTCCTGATGGATCGTCAGAGGTCAGTTCCAGCCTCACATTACATCACAGTGCCTATGTCGTCCATCACTTAATCTCAGCACATTCAACCATCTCACGTCATCATAAGAGGAAGGGCGAGGACAGTACAATGAGATACTTTGAGAGAGAGAAGCTTATATTATAGTATATTGTTTTAATTGTTTTATTATTATTGTTAATCTTTTACTATGCCTAATTTATAAATTAAACTTTATCATAGGTATGTATGTAAAGGAAAAAATATAGCGTATATAAGGCTTGGTACGTGGTTTCAGGCATCCACTAGGGGGATGTATCCCCGTGAATAAGGGGGACAGCTGTATACTGAATTCATTCATCAACTAATATGTACGGATCCTACTATGTGCCAGGTGGATAGGCAGGGTGCTGTTTTGCACTAGGAGCAGAACATTTTTGCAAGGGATCCAGACATATAATAGTGATTTGAAAGTGCTGGGCAAGCTTAGATAACAGAAGAATGGACTTGGCTTGGGGGAGTCAGGCAAGGCTTGGGGGATGTTACATAAACACTAGCAGGATGCGGAGGAATTTCCCAGTAGAGAATGGGAAGGCGCTTGGGCAGAGGATGGCAAAGACATGGAGTATGAAAGGGCTTTTCAAATCAAGGCAAGTAACAATGTGGAGAGGGACAGAGTAACCATGTTAGGCCCCTGCGATGGTTATATTAATCTGACAAGACCCAGTTTGCTTGTGCGGAACTAGGCCAGAGGGGCCATAGTAATCTTTCAGCAGTGTGGCACCAGTTGGACTCAAAGAAAATTCCAGATCCTAAGACGCAGAACTTTTGATGAGTTAGTTGCCTTAAGAAGGATTGATCACAGCCCCTCAGTACAGTAATGTTTGTTAGTACACACCACTTTCCTTAAAATACACCAAAATTGAGGGCAGAAGGGAAACTGTTATTTTGGACCTAAAATGTATCAATTTCTAGCTCTTCATTCCCCTATAATTTCTGTGATGGGTTGCTGTTTTCACCAGAAGCACCCAGTGACATAGTCTAAAAATGGCTGTAACCAAAAAATGCAGGCTTCTTAGTTAATAACAAAACAGTACTCTATCCCAAAGGCAAAAAGGGGAGGCAACACAAAATTTCTCCGCAGAAAATGTATCCTCCAATCTTGTACAGGTTTGTGCAAATCATCCAAAATATTTAACTTGCAACCTGTGAAGGTAACAGCATGGCTAATGCATCAGAAAGAATTACAGTGAGAAGAGGGAAAAGACCTACAGCCACATCAAATGCCCTCGGGTGGGCAGAATCTAAGAAGGGTGACAATCACCCCTCAGGACACCTCCAGTGCCCACAGCAGAACTCCCAGGGAAAGTAACAGCCGTGCTACTCTGCCAGGGGTGCGTGGAGGGGTTCTCCAAGGACAACACCCTTTCAACGCAATCCCGCTGATAAGAGATGGAGGAGGGGCACATAGTTGTGGAGGTGGGAATTGACTCTGAGGCTCCAATAGGCGACAAGCCTTTGAAAAGCACAGGAATTAAATTCACCCTGGAATGTGTTAGTTGTATTATCTAACAGCTACTGACACCTCTTATAAACTAGGGATTCATTTACCACGTAATTTTAATAGCGACTCAATTTCATGGGAAGAGGTTTTCTACTTATATTCAGTATTCTTTTCTAATTATGATCTCTCATTGTAGTCTTCCAGTGTTTCACAGCTATTTAGATAGATTCTATGGAAAGCCTAAATTAGAAAATAGGTCTTTAATAGTTTTTTTTTTTTTTAATTAAAGGAAATGATTTGTTTTAGTCTACTCACCATTCCATGATTCAGCCACCCGGGGATAAAATTATCAAGCAACTTCGGGTAAATCATCTCTCTGTCATAGGCATAAATGATCCAGAACACCGCTACCACAAACTGGAAGGGAAAAGAAATCCTTTATCACAAAGTCACCAACTCTTCACAACATACAACTTGCTGGTTGTCTATTGTTAAAACAACCCAACAGAGTTTGCAATCTGCAGTGAAAGACGATCAGTGAGCCAGCTAATGACTAGAAAGATAGTTCTAACTTCTTTCCACGAGTGGTAACGGTTGGGGTTCCTCCTCATTTCTTGAGTTCACAAATGTGTCCTCTCAGGCATAGGGATCTTTTAGGGAAGGAGAGCGGAGCTCTGCTGTCTGGAACAGCTGCCTTTCAGGACTAATTCTGTTGGTTTGATTCCTGTCAAGATCATTTAAAAGCTCATTGGTGGTTTTTTGGATCTCATTCCCAACTTTACAAGGTTAGCACATGTTTAAGAACTGTATTGTATTTTCCTTGAATGCATCATGTGGTTTAAATTAATCTTCACATTCTCAAGTTTCTGTTTCACCTTCAACAGCATTGAAATCACTGGTATAAACTGTCCCAAAGTCACACTTCCAGCAATGTATTAATTTGAACAACCTAAGCAGGGGCTTTCACTGCACTGAGAAGCAGACTATATGGAGGGTCAAGGAAGTCCCTATTCTTATAGTATAAGTCCCTATTCTTATAGTTCCAGAGGTTTATTTTGGGCCAGCAGAAATATATCACCAAACAAGAGTAAAGTACTAATTATTATTTTATCTTTCCTCAAACTAATGGTGAGAGAAGTTCAGGTAGAATAGAGAAATGAATGGCCCAAGGTCTTAACTTTCAGCATAGAATTTAAAAGAAAAAAAATAAGTTATCCATACCCTGCATTTTATTAATACAAATAGGAAATACTTTAATGTCACTTTTTATAAGACACCTAGTGATTTAAGCTTAAGGCTAGTAATTAGAAGGGTTCCAAAGTTCTGTTCCAAGTATGTTGGTTATGGCATGAGTAATCTTAGCCTAAAAAAAATTCACCCTTAAAACCAAGGATGTTATGAACATTTATTGTTTTATAAAAGACACTGAATGATAATTACAATAGGCAACTATAGATTATACACATAGTTTTAATACCAGATTGGGATACCCAGTTATTTATCTTGCTTTTGAGTCAACTATTTTCATTCAGTACATAAATGTGCAAGATGAAAGAAGAAACTATTATTAGCTTAATGTTAACTATCATTAAGATCTTCCCAAGCACAATGAATCATTTCTTGAATTATCCACAACTTTGGTGTATTCATACCACTGCAGACTGCACATGTCCTGAATATCAATGCTACTTGCCCTTAAACCGGGGTCCCAAGCTGTAATGAGCCTTGCTACTCAAAATGTGGACCCATGGGTCAGCAGCACCCTGTCACCTGAGAGCTTGTTAGATGTGTTCTGATTCTGCACTTGAATAAGATGCATTTTAATGATCCTGCATTTTAATATGAGGTCATTCATATGCACATTCAAGTTGAGATGTCCTGCTTTGGGAGGCCCTGCTCCAGCCTCTTGAGCCTTCTCTCTCCCTATGGAGTGAGGCATTACCCGGGCCAACTGGCTTATCTACGCTGAGCCTGCACCCTTCCTCTTCTACACCACATTCTGGGAAACCATGACCCTGGAATTTTTGCCTAAAAAGACACAAGTATGCCTCAGGGCCCATGTGGGTCTGACTCCAGAGGGTTGACTGCACAATAAATACGTGTGCATATGTCTACACACGGGCATCAAGCTATGTCAATCCTGGATGGAGCCATCAGTGGAAATCCCTTTACCTTGCCATATAATATAATTCTATCATGAGAGTGACATCCTATCACATTCACAGGGCTCCTGCCACCTTCAAGGTGAGGGGATTGTACAGGCCTATACAGCAGAGGGCAGAGGCTTGAGGCCATCTTAGAACTCTGCTTACCATATGCTTCCACTCTTCTTTCCAAAATTGTTTTGGATATTTTAAGTCCTTTGCATTTCCATTTCCATTTAAATTTTAGAATTTCAACTTGTTAATTTCTTCAGAAACACCCTCTCTGATCATGCCTGTGCTGAATCAATATATTAAATTTAGGGAAAAACGACACTACATATTTCATATTTTTTATGCTATTGTAGACAGTATTAATTTTTTTACATTCTTTGTTGCTAGCTTATAAACAAATGATATTTGTATATTGACATTGTGTCCTGTATCTATGCTAAATTCACTAAGTAGTTTAAGTAGTTATTTTATAAGTTATTTAAAGTTTTTTATATTTACACAATCTGCAAATAGTTTTTCTTTCTTTCTTTACAATTTATTGCCTTTTACTTTTTTTCCTTTCTTATTGCCCTTCCCAGTAACTTCGTAGTGTTGACTAGAAGTGATTAAGAGTGAGCATCCTTGCCTTCTTCCTTCTCTTAGGGAAATGATTCAGTCTTCCAACATTTAAGTTTGATATTAACTTCAGGTTTTTCTTTGCCTTTTTCAAGTTGAGGAAAACCTATTCTTAACTTATGTATGTAATGAATGAGTGCTGAATTTTTTTCAGATAGCTTTGTTGTATATCTTTTCAGATGATAATATAATTATTCTCCCTTATTCTGTTAATATAATGAATTATATTGATTTTTTAATGTTAAACCAACCTTGAATTCCTGGCCATTCATTATTTGTATTATCACTTTTATATATTGCTGGATTCAACTGGCTAATATATTTTTAAGGATTTTTTTCATCTTTAATCATAAAGTATATCGAGCTGTACTTAGTCTTCTTTTCTCATAATTTTTTTCTAATTTTGGTAATAGGATAATGCTTCCCTCAAAACTGGGAAGTGTTTCCTCCTCTATTTTCTGAAGTATGTTGTGCAAGATTGGTATTATTTCTTTCTAAACTATTTGATGTACTTCTCAAGGGGAGCCATCTGGATTTGTAAGTTTTCTTGTGAAACGATCTAATTGTGAATTCAATTCATAGATACAGAGTTTTCAGGTTTTCTATTTTTTTTTTCTTGAGTTAGTTTTAGTCTTGTTTGCCTTTCATGGAATCTTTCCATTTCATCTAAGTTTTTGAAATTATAAAGTTGTTCTTAATATTCCACTATGGAAATCAGCAAATACTACATATCGAGTAGTTCCCTTCTGGAGAAACAGTTGTCAATCATTTATGAGCACACCACTGTGAGAGTTCATCTCTGTCCACCATGGACGATCACTCATGGCGTCTCTGCCACATGTGAAGCATTTTGAGTCAATACTTGATAGTGCAATATGATCAGCCCTTTGACTCATATCATATAATGAGGGAACTGTATGGGTTATTAAAGTGAAGTGACTTCAAGAAGGTGTTAGTCACCTTTCTTAGTGTAACACTAGAAGATCAAGAGGCCCTGCTAACTGAAACAACCAGCCATGTAAATAATTCTTGAGATATAAACACAGCACAGGTGGTAGCTTCTTGGCTTCCTGCACTGATACCCTCTTAATAGTATGGCCATCAGCAAATCCAAAACAAGTTTGAATTCTAGTACCAGGACATGGATATGAAACAAAAATAGGTTCTCTTGGACAGGCTAAGTGCTACTGAAACATTCCACTCTTGTGGCCAGCTATTCCTCAGCACACATCTGCTGCTTCTCTGCAGCTAGGACCAGAATACGGTACTTGAACTGAGAGGGGAAGGAACAGGGTTGATTTCCAGTCATTCAAGCTTCCCAAACAAAATACTTGTATTACAGCTAGTCATTGAGGCCTCATCTGAATCCCTGGGATTATTAGAAATGAATGCAAAAGAAAACTGGCCTCACACTTTTTTGTAACGAATCTCTCATACAGAGTCCAACAGAAGGAGGAGCTAATCAAGTTTAGTCCACTTACAAGAAGAAGCTTTGCTGATCACTGGGAAGTTCTTTGGAATTTATGATTAGAATGCAAAGGATGCTGCCATGAAGGAGGCTAAAGAGAAAAGTAACTTATCTACAGACTGGTCTATAAAGTCCATTTAGCATGATCTCAAATATCCACTGTTGAAGGAAGGAATGAGAAAACAAATGGATGTATCTTTGAAACTTTAGCAGGACGTGATCCTGTGAAATTGTTCTACTTTTTAAAACTAATTTCAGACTTTACCAACTACTGATTGGGACAAATTTAAGTTCTGTTTTGGGCTCTATTACTTTGCCTTCTGATTTCTTTTCCATGATTTGCTCTCCCACCAATTTTTCTCATCGTCATACTATTGCTGAGAAGTAATATTTAGACATGTTTCCAGTTGTGATTTCTCTTTCCAAACACACAAAGCATGCGAATAAGTTGTGTGCTCTGGATGCGAGCTGGCCTTCCCTCTGGTGGCCCCCAGGAAGAGAGTGAATGTCTCATTTTGACATAGTCCTTGTCTTCCCACCTTCTGGATCTAGGAGAGCCTGCATCCTTAAGTGCTGTTTTCTACCTGACTGCCCCCAGCCATACCCTCAAATTCAGAAATGCACTGTGAAGCAAGGGGCCCTCTGAAATGTTACAGCATATTTTGCTCCAGAGTACAATTAGATTCCAGTACTCATTTCTAGAAGCATGACACAGAAGTTCTCTACTGGTGATATGAAACTGTGAGTAATCTATTTTTTATGCTATGCATTCTCAATTACCTTAAAACCAGAACCTCTGTTTGGAAAGTTTCTAGAGCACATGTTGGTGTTTTGTTTTTTTTCACGGCTTTCAACTATCATCTTCTTGGTAGAATTTATTATTTATCCGTACTTACCTACATTTAGCTCCTTAATTATCTCTTCTGATGGTGTGTGTGTGTGTGTGTGTGTGTGTAAATGTAAGAATAAAACCCCAACTCCTGTAAGTGCCTTTATGATTTGGTGCCTGCCTTTCTCTCCAACCTCAGTTTCTACCAGATTCTTCTCTCTCCCTAAGCTCCGACTGGCAATGTGATGGTTGTAAACTCATTAAGCTCTTTCCTGCCTCAAGATCATGCTAAGAGATGCTAAATGACTCTGTTTGGGAACAGGAGGTCTGAGATGCATGGGGACAGTAGGGAAACGTTCTTATCCTTTCTCAGCTTCAGACATCAGAGTGATAATGTTAAATGTGGAAATGGGCCAGTGCATCTGCTCTGCACGAAGGAGGATGAGGGCATGTTAAGGTAAATAAGAAGGGATCCATTGTGACCAGCCTGAATGTACAGCTCATGCTCACTGACAAAGACCAAGCTTCCTGTCACCATACCTAAGGGCTGTGATCCAAATGCGTCAAGGGGAAAGAAATTAGTGTAGCCCAGAAAGAAGTCATTCTCCGGGGAGGTGGTGGTAGAAAATAGAAATTCAAGTTTCCCTAGCTCAGGTCCCTTAACTGTCTCCAGTTCTATCCTTGCACACATAGATGGCTCTGGAAAAACAGACCAAGTTAAGGATGAATAATCATAAGGAAAGAAATAGCATGGAATGTATTCATAGATACGGCATACAGAAAAGAGAATGACAATGGAATGTGATAGTGGAAAACGACCAAAAGAAAGGGCAACTGAATAATATAAACCAGAAAAATTATTAATTAACTTATGATCAAGTAATTCTCCATTAAAGAAAAGGGCTCAAAGTTAAAAAACTAAGATTAAAGAATAGAAGTTAGAGCAAAATAAGAGGGTAAAAGTGAACAGATAAAACTTATGAAATAAATAAGATATAAAAAATAAAACCACAAAAAATTGAAAATCACATTAAAAGCAGTAAAGGGGAAAACTGCCTCTGATAAAGGCAGTGGGGGTTTAGTTTTCTGCAGTTCTGTATACTACATACACTGAAAAACCTTCTGCTGTGAAACACTGGATACTTAATAATTTACAGCAAATATGCTTTCAAATGTATTACTGAACAGAGAGGAAAGGAATGGAAATCACTAAAAGCCAAAAAACAAGGAAAAACCAGACCAAAAAAATAACAGGGTGAAAAACAGAAAACAGTAGCAAACACAGAACCTGGGGCTGCCCTGGGAATAAATGCCAACACTCTGAATTATGGCCCTGGAGACGGATGACTCAGGGGCCCACATAAATTGGTGGAGCAGGCATGGAACCTGAGGGGCCTGGCCCAAGGAGGGGCCATACCTTTATGAACAGGTAGGCTATAGAAAGTACCCTTCATCCGGTTAAATAGTTTTCTATTCCTAATTGCTAAGACTTTTTTAATCCAAAAGGTTTCATTTCATTGAATTTTGTTCAGCACAGAGATCATCATTTTTCCTCCTTTATCTTTGTGTTCATGAAAGCTATGTATGGTAATTAAACAAGGTCAGCAAAATCAGAAAATAACTTATACTTATATCAAATAACTGAATGGGTATTGTAGTGCTTGCCCTAGACCCCGTCTTCAGGGCCCGTGCATACCTCCCCCAGATGTTGGGAATATGGGTTGGTGGCCACTGTCAGCTGCATCCCTCACTGGGAGCTGCCCTCTGCTACAGGGAACAGCCTTGTCCAAGGTCATGCTCCCTCCTCAGGGGCACTCTCAAGCCAACCACTGATGCAAGCGTACAAAGACCCGTCCTTTTGCCTCAATTCAGGGCAACTCTAAAGAGTCATCCAGCTCTAGAGCTCCCAGGACACCTGTTACAACTGCACATGGGTCATCTTCTCCTTTACCCAATGCTTTCTTTCTCACTTCCTCACAAGCGATCTCCCAAGAGCCTGCTCCTGCCTGAACTCTCCATCTCACAGCCTGCTTACAGACAGTCAGCTCTAAGACCATGCCTTTTATGTCTAAGTGCAACAGACAGGTATTTTTAAACATGGAACTAACTGTAATAAAGAAACCATCATAAAGAAATGTATAAAGAATAAAATTTTTTTGTCACCTTGCAGAGATAGTCATTGTCAGAAGAACAGGTATATCCTTCAGGATCTTTTTCCATGCATGTAAAATGCATTCCATGCATCATTTTACAAAAGTAGATCAGCCTGTGCACAGGGGACCCACTTACAATGAGTAGTTTACTCTGGGTCTCTCTGAAGCAGCTATACCTAGTCTTTTGCAATATTTTAATTGAAGGAGAGACTCTATTTTTCTTAAGTGCTTCATAATACCCCACTGTGATTATGCACCATAATCCACTTAAGCCCTCACTAGTGGATATGCACAGTTGTTCCAGTTATTACGATTTCCAATAATGTTGCAATGGACATGTTACACGTATGGTCTTACGCACCTATATGAGTACCTCAGAGGAATAAATTATTAGAAGTGAACCTCCTAGACCTGGCTTCACCAATGCCTTTTGAGATGACTTTCACAAAGCTCTTCTGGCATTCCCTGCTCCCGGTGCCCACACTGTTCCAATCCTGGACTACTGCAGTAGCCTTGGCTACACCCACTGGCTTCAGTTTCCTTTTTATTCTGTCTATGCTTTTTCTTGGCTTCAGAATAACCTTACTAAAATGTTTAAGAACTTCCTAGTTTAAAACTTCCAAAGGCCCCCACTTATTGCAGAATAAAATAAAAACTCCCCATATGATCTGGTCCAAGATTTTCTCTCCAGACCCTTCCCAGCTTCTTCCAGGAACCCAGTCACCAGTCGATGTGTAGTTTCCCAGACACACTTTCAAGTATTTATTCCTTTGTGCTTTCTATAACTGCAGCTTGAAAATCATTACAATTCTTTTTATTCAAAATCCAAAATCTATCTAGTGCCCTGTTCATTGTGCAGTTATTCACCCCCACCTCCCCAAATTTGTCAGAAGTAATTACTCCTTTCTCTGTCCTCTGCTTAAAACACTAGCCCATTTAACTCTGATTCTTATATGCCCTTCAACTTGCTGGCCCCTCTAAGCTAATGGAGGGCTCCTTCTACCCTCCAGGACCTGTCAAATGCTGTTCCCTTTGCCTGGAGGGCTTCCCCTACCCCTCCCAGCTCATCCTTACCATATGGACAATTCAGAAATGGCATAATCTCCAAGAAGTCTCTCCTGAGTTGCCCCAGACTTGGCCTGCCTTTCCACGCACGTGCCCTCATAGCATTTTATGCTTTTCCTTCATGACACTGAGTGTACTTATGATGAAACAATTGCCTGGGTGACTGCTAGTTTTTCTTCCCAGGGGAATGCAAATCCATGCAGACAAGGACCAGTATATTTCTTCTCTGTTGCATCCTCACATCTTTCTTGGTGCTTTACACTTTTATTTCTTAACTCTTTATTTTGAAATAACCAAAAACTCACATGAAAAATAATACCAAGAGTTCCTAAGTATCCTTCACCCAGCTTTCCTCAATGATGACATCTTACACATGCATGGTGTTTTCAAAACCAGAAAACTGACACTGGTCCAATGTTATTAACTAAATTATAGAACTATTCACATTTTACCAGTTTTTATGTGCACTCATTTTTTTGGGGGGTGTATTTTACTACGATATTTTACCACATGCATACATCTGTGTAACCTCTACCATTATCAGGATTCAGAAATGTTCCATAACGACAAAGAAACTCCCTGATACCACTCCCTCAGAGCCACACCCATCCCATAGCCTTCACCCTGGACAACCATGGATCTGTTCTCCACCTCTACATTTGTCATTTGGACAGAGCATCATATAAATGTAATGTTTCCTAGTGCTTTATGAAGGCTAGCTTCTGTCAATGTTGTCTCAACTATCTATGGCCCAGAGGCGTTACAAGCCAGATCTTACTTAAGACTCATGTTTATTATTTTTCCTGTCTTATAGATGAGGATATTTAACCTTAGAGGATTTTAGTAACTTTCTCAGAGTCAAAAAGTTAATAAGTGGCCAAGCCAGAATGTAGGGCTAAACAGAGGGACTGCAGAACCAACACTTGTAACCACTTTACATACTTATCCTACAAAGTAGGTAGTACATACTCTTGAAGGAATTAGTAATTGAATGAAGGAATAATTAAATGCTGAAGACTACTTCATTTCTGGGTCCTCTAGAAAGGTCTGCGATAGCAGGAATTCAGTGAATATCTGGTGAGTAAAATGTTTGGTTAATTATTCTAGAAAAATCAAAAGGAAAAGAAAGATGGTTACATGTGGAAAAAAATTGCCAAGCCCATTCTCTGGATTGAACACAATATATACAAAGCCACAGGCAGGAGTATGGAATGCAGAACAAGCCAGGAGAATCATTACAGTCTTCACTAGGAATAAATGCATTAAAGAATCTCCAGCATCTCAGCAAGGATTATTTGACCAGGTACATCTTCCCTGTCACAGACTCATATCCACAGAAAAGAGAAGCTGTGCTATTTTAGAATATTTGCCGGTCCTAGCTGATATCTGGTCTTGACTTGCACTTTGGATCCATGATCCCCTCCTTAATCAAATTTTAGCTAGCAAGCTCCTTACTCTTATGTCATTATTATTTGTCCTAATATATGATATATGTTATTATATCTTATCTTATTAATATCTTATCCTTATTCTTACCTTATTCTCATGTCATCTTTGGGATGCAAGTCTTTCCCCAGAATACCAGCTTATGGGGCTGGGTTCCTATGAGGTAGAGTCCCCAGACTTTTTGCCCAGGACCATGACCTGTGTAATCCCTGGGTCTACAGGCTGAAACCACACCAATCACTCCCTATTTCCCTGCCTCAGTCTCTTCTCAGTTGGAGGCATCTAACTGGCCTGTTTCAACACTGACTAAGACATGGAAAGGACATTTCCCACTCACTGGACCCAAATTGCCTGGGGTTGGCTTCTAGTAGTACCAGTATTCTTCTGTGAAAAGTGATGTTTGAAGCTTTATTACACCCTGGAAATGGTGGGCCTGGTTAGTAAGGTGGTGTGCGTTGTGAGAAGGTGGGCTGTGGAGAAGATGAGGCCGTGGGGGTGGAAACTGCATATTCTACCTTCTGGTTATCTGTCAAGCTGCAGAAATAGGGGCAAAGGAACACTAAGATTCCCTGATATGATAAGCATGAATCAGGGGCAGGGATGACTCAGATGGAAAACTACAAAGATTACAGCCAACTTCACAGACAGAATGAAAAGGGCAATCAGGTACTCAACAAAAAAGAAAAAACCACATAGTAATGTAGTCAAATTTAATAAACACAATGGGAACGGTTAATGTTCATAAACTCCACAGTGGTATAGGTTAACCCAGTTTACATACGGCACAACCTTTTCTTGAAAAGGGACTTAAAGTTAAGATAACTTCTATTACTGAGATACTGATACAAAGGAGATTCTGTAGGAGCCATGGGGGAACCCTTTCTCTAGATAATTCTCTACATAATGTGGGAGAAATGGACTCAGAACGTAGACATCCAACTGTATGGTGGAGTAAATGCCCCACACTACTCTCCCAATGAAACTACCAAAAAAAGGCTTAATAAAATATTTAGGTAACCATTTGATAGTTTATATCAAATTATAATTTGATTATAAGAAAAACATACACACCCACACATATGTGTATATATGTTCATAAGTGTGTATATACAAATACATAGCCCCTTCTTAAATATGTATATGGTACCCTACTATATAATCTTGATTTTGTTGTTTCATAACATATCCAGGAAGCATAAAGCATCTTTTAAAATAAACCACTATGTGCAAAAAGTAGTGAACTGTACATGTCCAAATAAAGTGGGAGTGGGAATCCCAGGGGTTCAGCAGGCACCGCAGCCAGCTTTCCTCTAGAGTGTCTGTCACACCCCAGCGACACCAGGCTTATCTTCTGATGCTCTGTGGTTTTCAGGAGACAGGAGATGATGACTGTGCAAGGTGGGGAGCCTTACAGAGGCCTCCACATAAGGCTAGTACCCCAGAGGGTTACACCATCAGCGTAAGAGTAAATGAGAAATAGCCTTTGGCAGAAAAGGGCAGTAAGGAAATGTGCCTGATGGAACCTTAGCTCCATGTATAGAGGAAAGACAAAGAGAAATTATCCTGAAAACTCATAGCCATAAGACAGCCATCAGAACTCTGAGATGTACATCATCATATGGGTTTGTGGCCTAACATGTGCTTTCAGGAAGATGATCTGAAATGTGTGATCTTTTAAGCACAAGTTAAGATGAAAATTGGCCACCATATATATAAACCAAAAAGTTTTAGAGTACTAGTTATCTTACTAATCATACTCTATGACCAAAATACAATTAAGGTTGAAAACAACAATAGATAAAAATCCCTAAACATTTGGAAATCTTGAAACATATTTAAAAACCTTATGGATCATCACAAAATCAGAGTGGACTCTAGCAAATACTTATAAATAAATAATAATAAATATGGTAGATATAATTCTGTGGTACATAATTAAAGTGTTAATAGAGGAAGATTTATAGGCTTCTATGCTTATATTAGACAAGAAGAGCAAAAATTAACGAATGAGGTATACATCTTCAGAATATGGCAGAAAATAGCCAAATAATTAATGAAATGGGAAACAGCATACAATACAGGACCAATGAGGCCAAAGTTCAGACTTTGAGAAGTACAGATAAATTCTGGTATTTACAGAAAAAAAGATAGAAAACACAAATAAGTAATATCAGGAAAGAAAAAGGGGCATTAGTGCAGATATCATGAGAATAAAATTTTCAAAAATATCTATGAACAAGTTTGTCATTAATTTGAAAAGTTGATGAAATAAAATTCTCAATTCAGAAAATACTACTTACCAAAACTGATGCAAGAGGAAATAGAAAACCCAAATAATATTATAATTGTGAAATCAAATCAAAGAGTATGACAAACATATTTAGTAATTTCTATCAAACATTCAAACAGACAATTCTAATCTTCCACTTCTCCAGGGGATTATGAAGAAAGGAATATGGCCCCTCAACATATTTTATAAGTCTAGTATAGCAATGATATCATAACAGAAAAGAACAAGAAAGGAAAATCTCATACAAATACCATTGAATAACACATGCAAAAATCCGTAGCAAAAATCCTACAATAAATTCATCAATGTTTAAATAGCATACTATATCATGATCAAGTTGGTTTTACCCCAAGGATACAAGGTTCATTTAATATTAGAGAATCATTATGTATTTCACTACATTAACAGAATAAAGAAGAAAAATAATAGGATCATCTCTACAGGTGCAGAAAAAGAACGCTGATAAAATTTGACAATCATTCTTGATGACAGTTCTTAGTAAATATGGAATAAAAGTCCCCTGCTAGGGAGTATGGCCCCCCAGACTCTGCTCAGATTCTTATGGGCTAAGGTAATGGAACATATGTTGGCACACTGGTATTTCACTGAAGCACACTGTTTAGGA
The DNA here is from genome assembly GCF_030020395.1 of Manis pentadactyla. Classification (NCBI taxonomy): domain Eukaryota; kingdom Metazoa; phylum Chordata; class Mammalia; order Pholidota; family Manidae; genus Manis; species Manis pentadactyla. The sequence goes on from NC_080030.1 coordinate 49,129,552, forward strand.
AGGTTTTTCCAGCACAATCTCTTGTATATGTTGAGCATAAGACACATACAAGAATGTTCAGAGGGGTATTGCCCAGAACTGCCAAAAAATTGGAAACATGCCTAATATTCATCAATAGCAACATAGATAAACAAATTTCCCTGGTGAAATTCCTAAAGACAAGTAAGAGATTTTGAGAAATCATAATTGTTTTCTCTTTTGTGCAAATTTCAACCCTCAAGTTCATTTAGTAAGTCAGATACTGATGCTCATCAGAAAATTAAATATATACCACTGCCTCCAAAATTTCCAGGTGAACTAAGTTGGAAATTGTTGGTAAGGAGGTTGTAGCAGAACAAACCAATTTCTAATTTATGATGTAGACTCTACGTAGCAATTTATTGTTTTCCCTTGATGACTTTTACCAATATTTGACACTTTCCCCTTACCTTGTACTGTCTTCTTAAGCCATAAGAATTCCTTCTGAGACTTTGGATGACATTACCATACATACCTTTGGAATTTGAAGAACTTGCATCTTGTAACCTTCTGAATGAGTGTTTGCAGTGGGGTAGCACCATATTTAGCCAAAAGATGCTGTCAACTAACACAATATTCTCAGTGCTATGAGGTCATTTTTAGGGCATATCGAAGGAAAGGGACATTCTTTGACTTCTTTTCATCTGCCAGATATAGTTCTAGATACTCTGTCATTGTCTTTCAAAATAACCCAAGTGAGTTAGGCTTTCCTGAAGCCACTCTTCGCATTAGAAAACCAAGATTTGGAGAGCTTATGACATTTGCATTAGGAAGTATTAGATCCAGAACTACAGCTTAGGTCTGTCTCCAAGGCTCATGCTCTTCTGACTGCATCTGGCCATCTTATGCCTCACATGGTAAGATCACCCCTTAAGGGGGATCATTTTAGCATTCTAATAACTAGCCCTCTTTTTTTATAGGTTCAAAGTTTTAAACTGACGCATTTGAAGTTGAATTCCACTCCAAAATAAACTGAGTAAGGCTTCTTTCACTTTCTGTCAAGTGACAACAAATAAAATAATTAAACATCTACATAAACCTCTCATAAGACAATTTTATTATGATAGAGGACCAGTGCCAATTAGCACTGATAGAAGTTTCTTTTTCAAAAAACTTTGGGAGCTTTTGTTGTCATAAAATCACTAAATAATCTATCTCTTGCTCTCTCTGTCTTTCTCTTTTATTGATAAAAGAGAACTATAGTCTAGTTATTGTATAGAATTACATTAAAATGAATATCCACGCAGTAACTATAAGTACATAAGATAGACATCCAGCTGACTGCATCCTGAATTTAAAGTTACCACCTGAGAAAAAAATTAAGAGAAAATCTAATTTAATATAATCTAGTAAAAATTAATTAAGCAATAAGAGCATCCTTCTGTAGATGCATCCTATGTTAGATGGCTATGTGTCAATGACTGCCTATATTCTGTGCCTTGGGTATAGTATCAGAATGCCTGAGTGGAATATTATGGTAACAGTGAAAGTTGAAGCCTGGTTAAATGAATTACAATCATCCCCAAAAGGATATTTAACAGAAGAAAAGTGATTTTTATAGAGGGTAGGCTTGGGATATCAAAAAAACAAGAACGTGTCTCCAGCTTTATGTAGAGGACAGGGTCCCCCTGGCCACCAAAGGTAGCATTCCAGTCCACCTAGCAAGTCAGTCTCTATGTGCAAAAGGATGTATCAGACTATAGCCTTTGACCAACTGCCATTAATATCTCCCAATTACCACCCCTTGCCTTGACTTTGAGTTTCCTCAGAAATCTCCTGACTATGCTTCTCTTTTTCAAAGTTGTTCTTTCTAGAAAGAGTTATGCAGACTCTAGCTACCTGACAATTTTTTTGTCATTATAAATTACTCAATTATGTTTCAAAGTGAAACTTTAGCCTCATTTAGTTAGCATGAGTTCATGCACGGAGAGAGGGATTACCTCAAAACAGACTGACAAAACTAAGTGTCTGGGTCTTTGGTCCTGGGCTACAGTGACATTTGAATACTGTCCCAGCACACTGGGACACACAGAGATGGCCACATTGCTGTCTCCTAATTGCTATGAAGATAGCACAGGGAGAAGGCTAAGGTTTTCTGTGTTTTCTTTAGTTTGGATTAGAAGCACAAACAAGCTAGGAAAATATGCAGCAAGTCCGTACAGTTTCTTTTTGGGGGAAGCTGGGGTTTGTTTTTCAGCATCCTATCAACTACGTATCAATATTCCTTCTTCTTCCTTTAAGAAAAATTCACTCTTTAAATTTAGAGCATGAACATTTCTAAATGGAAATACATGTGAGGTTTCTTACTATAAAAGGAATAAATGCCTTTGTGGAAATTTGTGTGGACTTTTGTTTTTTGCCTTTTCAACTGTTCTGTGATGCCCTATGCTGCATAAATATGTGTAAGGAGTCAACAAGCAAACGGTCATCTTTGGAACCAAAATGGCTCAAAGGTGCGTGTCTGCAGCCTGAGCGTCAGCAGTCTGCCTGCCTGATAGCACTTCAGGAGTTTTGTTCTTAGCGTTTAGTCTTCCTGAATTTCTTGGCATCTGGTTTGCCCTGTTTAGAACTACTGACCAATTATGGACTTTTTTTTTTGGTTGAAGAACACTTCTCATCAATTAAGAGCCAGGAGGTTATATTAAGCTTGTTAGTTTGAGGCTCAGCAGTTCAGGAAGGTGCCAAAACTGGGGAGAAACATCTGTTTTGTTGTTGATCTGCATAAAAGAGCAGGAACCCAAAGAAAATCTACTTTGTGTGGATCATTTTTTTTTTCTGTAGACTTCCTTCCTTCCTTCCTTCCTTCCTTCCTTCCTTCCTTCCTTCCTTCCTTCCTCCCTCCCTCCCTCCCTCCCTCCCTCCCTCCCTCCCTCCCTTCCTTCCTTCCTTCCTTCCTTCCTTCCTTCCTTCCTCTCTCTCTCTTTCTCTCTCTCTCTCTCTCTCTCTCTCTCTCTCTCTCTCTTTCTTTCTCTCTCTCTCTCTCTCTTTCTCCCTTCTTCCCTCCCTCCCTCCCTCCCTCCCTCCCTCTCTCTCTCTCTCTCTTTCTCCTCCTTTACCACCCTTCTTGCTCAAGACTCTTCAAGCACAGTGTTCATCAAATGTGACTGATCAGGTCCAACAGGGCAGGCACTATTCTCTGGATGGGACTGTGCACAGCAAGAACAGGCTGCATGGCCAGCAGCTCCCACCCTCTGTACAGGGGCAAATGAGCTTTCTAGGGCTCCAGCCTCTTGTTTTCTAAAGATCTGCTTGGAGAGTAATTGAAATTGTGTGAGAGCTTTTAACATAGTGACTAGCCTGTAGTACTCAACAAATGTTAACTGAACTTTCCAGAAGGTCTATCGAAGATTTCTCTCCATTCTCCTGGCTTGCCTTACTTTGCAGGATAAAATGCAGAAGGAAGTGCCTCTTGTGCATCCTGCAATCTAACACAGAAGACACTTATCCAAATAAGCAAGATTATTTACAGGAGGCTTTTGCCTATCAGCACCGAGGCCCTGGAGGCTAGGCTGCTTGGATGAACTGACTGGACTTAAACCACCTCAAGGTCTTGTAGAAAACAGGTGGAAGGATGAATTATAAATTAAAAAGAAAAGCAGGTTTGACTGAAAAGGCTCTCTTGATAAAGCAAAGCAAAATGGTTTTCATGAATTCTTAGTGAAATATTTCACTGGGAAGACACAGTTCATTTGCTTGGATACCCAAACCATTTCTTGCCAAAAATATTCTCTTGCAGTTGTGTAGCTATAAACTATGTCATCATAGAAGCCCAAGACGATTTACAGATGATACTGAATACGTTTAGTAACCATTTCTTAAATGTAGCTAATTCTACTGAAAAACCTTATTTTCATATATTAAAAACAAGCTTATTGGACAAATATGTGGAAGCTTAAATCTGTATTCAATTATTGAAATGAGAAGACAAGGCAGGGGCACGTTCTTTCCTTGCCAAAATTTGTACTTTGCAAACTGGCCTGTACAACTGTAGAGAACTATTGGTACTAAGGCACAAAATAATGTACCAAAGGGAATAATAATAAGCACAAATGTACAGCCTTTTGTTAAATAGCCTCAAGGAAAAAGATAAACAGTGACTTTTGATCCAGATTCTGCACAACTCCCTTTCTTTCTTTGGTACATTCTCCCAGATTAGAAACTGTGGTCAGATTTTATGTATGTAGCTGAAAAGTCTATCAGGCAAAATGATGAAAAGCAAAGTTAGGTTTGGTTTGTCAAAAAGCTGAGAGTACCTGCGAAAACCAAACACTTTGTTAGTCTGAGTATTTGGGTTCCAGTTCTGGTTGCACCATTTACTCACTGTGGACCTCAGGCAAGCACCCTGTGGAGTGGGAACATGTGAAAATGTAAAAGGGAAGCATCTTCTATGGCATGGGAGTGAGGGACACTGCTATCTTTTGGGGCTCTGAGGAATAAATACACAGTAGACTAAAGCCCTGAGCGCAGTGTCTGGCCCACTGCAGCACGCAGGAGGGCAGCTCTCACTGGAGTTCTCAGGCTCTTGAGTGGTGCATGTGCTTGGCCACTGCGGGAAGGGAGCTGGTGATAAGCCTCAGGAAAGGCAAATGGAACTGGCTGGAAACAGAAAAGAAAGGCCACACAGCAAGTGCCTGTGGGTCTGAGGTGTCTTCATGCTCTAAGGTAATTTGGGGGAATGGACGTGTAGGTGACACTTCTGAATATTTAGACAAAAATGTTTCTCTATCAATGAATCTAGGGGCTGGTTTCCTTTGTTGACTCAATGCTAACTCTGACAGCACTCCCCAGGGCATGTGTGTGCTCGTATTACCTTCTGGGCATGGGATTGCTGAGGGTTCCATCAGGTTAGTTATCTGTGCTTGTGTGAAGGCAGTCATTCTAATTTTGTAGTGGAAACAGGAATGGGGCCCTCCTTTGGATTAAGTGGTGACGTGATAGGTGCAGGAAACTCGCCTCCATTCCTGCCTCCAGCTAGGGCATACCACTAATTCATGCTTAGTGTTCCTTCTTAACTCACATCCCTCCCATTTCCCCTTGGTGAATAAAGAACAGAGTGGCAGGGAACCCAGAGAAGCATAAAAGCAGATTGGGACAGAAGAGCTCCTGGTTCCCTCTGTAGAACACTGTCCCCATGTCCCATGTCACATCAAATGTTCGCAGTGCAGCCTGAACTCTTCATATGCATTTGTCCCTGTGTGTAAATGAAGGACAGACCTTTAGGGATAAAGGGAGAGGAGCTTAGAGAAAGGGCGGCTTATGAGCTGTGGTTCCTCACTGTCTACTAGTTCCTCGTCTTCTCACCTTCCCACTTGTGTCACTGGGACACATCTCCCAAAGTCAGAATTAAGACTCAACCTTTGTTCCTAAAAGAGCTATAAAAAGGCATGATGAATGAAAGTCCTATCCAGGACTGGGTAATTGCAAATTATGAGCATGGTGATTCCGTGGCACAACTGCAAGCTAATAAATTTTGTGTGGGTAGAAAGTCCACTAGCTCCTTCCTTGGGGGGACACGTTCCTTTGATATCAGCGGATATAACACAGCATATTCCTATCCACCTGAAATAGGTAAGAGTTACCTCAAAATGACCACAGGGACTGCAGTAATTTCAGGAACACCCACAGACCGAATCATTGTATTTTTTTCCTACAAAGCAGATGGTTGGGGTAGAATATGAGCAGGGAAAAGTCAGAGACAGAGACAGAGAGACCGCATGGGAGGAAGGAGATATGCAGGGAAGGAAGAAGAAAAATGAATAGTGTTCTTTTTTATCTTTTCTTTTCTTTTTTAATCAACAACTACCATTGTATCTTGTTCCTGGCTCTGCAAGCAAGGGCATACAAAAGATCCAGATTTGGGGGGTCATATTTTTGAGAACAGAGATTAAATGCCTATTTTATAATATACATCATACTATTAATGTTACTGAAGATCAATTCTGCCTTTTCTCAGTCACATATCTGAAATACATATTTTACTTGTGGTTATGAATGTGGGAAAAAGGTGTCTTATTTTCTGAGATATTTTTGAGGCCTTTTCAGTCAGAGAGAGTGGGAACTCTGTAAAATAATACACAGGGCATGATAATTCTCTTCATTTTCTAGGGGTCAATTAAAGGAAGATTTTACCATGAGCCAGGTTGTTGGTGAATCTCAGTTAGTAGTTTAAAACAGAGTTACCTCTGATAAATTTTGTATGAAGTTTCAGAAATTGAGTATAAACCATTCAGTCAATTGTGTTACATATGTGACTTTCTTTGAGACAAACTTCCTCCAATGTCAAGATTAGATAGTTATGCATGATAATACTGACGAGATGCACAAAAAATGGTATTGGCAGAGGAAGAATGGAAAAAATATGCCTTTCTTGGCTAAAATAGAAAATGTCCATTATTAATCTCATAAATTTTACTGTATCTGTTTTTCAAATCAACATAGATGAGCAAACAATAAATTACCTAAAATCCTATTCATTTTTACTATACTTAATTGTCACTCTCAAAATGTGTTACTTATACTTCTTGAAACGTCTGATTTTGTTTGGGTAGCAATGTGCCCAACCCATAAGGATAAATCATTAGTTTAAGCCCTCATGGTCACCTTACTCCCTTCTCCTACTTGCTTTCCCAGCCTCCCGTGCGGCTGGTCCTAGCCATGTGACTGTCCTCACTAACAAGACCTGCGGGGAGGTCTGCTGCTGGGAAAGCTTCATCTGTCTGATGATGAGACACTTGGGAGTGTTCCCTAAAGAACTTCTTCCTCTTTGTGCCTTGAACATGGTTGCAAAGGATGTGATGTTTGGTGCTCTACCAACCCTCTTGAGATTGTAAGCAGTGAGTCCAAGGAAAAAAAGCCAACACTCTGGAGACAGAAAGTGGAAAAGAGAAAATGCCTAAGTTTCAAATGATAATACTGAGTAATACCATCCTAAAACGACCTGCTTACAAGCTTCTTGTTTTGTGAGATATTAAATATCTTTATGGTTTAAGCCATGGTTGATTGGATATTTACTCAACAAACACTAAATTATTTAGACATTGCTGCTGATGCTCAAGTGACAGCAGTAAATCAAACACACAACCTCCCTGGCCTCACAGGGCATGTACCAAATTAGAACGGACATACACTACCATAATAAAAGAATAAAATATATAATGTGCCAGGACATGGTAATCATTATGGAGAATATAAAGCAAAGTAAAATGATGGAGAATAATGGGAGGGTAATTTATATAGGTTATTCATGGAAGCTTCTCTGAGAGGTAATTCTCTGAGCAGAGACTTGAATAAAGTGAAAGAGTAAGCCAAGTAGGTTTCTGGGGGTATTCTGTTACTTGCATCTGAAAGCATCATTAACTTACACATTCAACAAGATTTTAGTCATTCTTCAAAACAGAGCTCAGATATCACTTCTGGGAAGTCTTCCAGGACCACCCAGGGAAAGAAAGAGAAATCAATCCCTCTCTCTTCTGGGCTACTTGGGTAGAGCTAGCATGTGTACCTTAGACACATGTATTGTTATACTCATCATGATCTCTTTAAACATTTTTTGTTGAATTACAGTTGTCATGCAATATTATGTTACTTTCAGGTGTACAACATATTGATTCAATATTTTTATACATTATAAAATGATCGCCTTGATAGGACTAGTCACCTCTGACACTATAGAAAGTTATTACTATATTACTGATTATATTCCCTGTGCTGTACATGACATCCCCACAACTTATGTATCTTATAACTGGAAGTTTGTACCTCTATCCTGCCCTCTTTCAATTCACGTGTTGATACAGCTCATGTAGTCACCTTCTTTAGATTGTGAGACCCTTGAAGGACAAGACCAATTTTTGGTCACTGCTATCTTGGCTCCTAGAAGTCAGTACTTGCAACCTTGTAGGCTCCACATACTCACAAATAATTATTGAATTGACTAGAACTTCTGTCCTTTGAATGCTCTGGACATAAATGTGTGGTTTTCACTGCACAGTGATTAAAACTAGGCACCTACAGTAAAAATTTGTTATGATTTGATTATTTCTCATGTTGAAGAAATTTGTCTTGCAAGCATTGAGAAAGCTGACTACTCTGAGTTAACATGAACATGTACAAATTCAACAGGTTACCTAGGCAGAAATCTGTTTAAGAGAGAATAATATATAAATTGGTTGAGGAGCAACCTGGATCCCTATCAGGTGCATCTGTCTAACCACAAAGTGTCTTTGGTCTTTTGAAAAGGTTATCAGAAAAATGATAGTAAGACCATTCACCTACTTAGGTTATTATAGTCTTCTGAGTATTTTTCCTGGTGTGGGAGGAAAAAGCTCATTTTGCTCACTGATCTTGAATGAATCCTCATCTATGAAGCTTCCCTCTCAGGCAACTCAACTCACACTCATTTCAGTGCAGGGGGAAAGCACATGATAGACTCAACTCAAAATGAGCTGGGTTTTGCCATAAAATATGACTTGGCAGATATGATATTTTTTACTTCAAAGGTGAAGAGTAAGGAAAAGGGCATTTGAAGAAATGTAAAACATCAACAAAGGCTTAAAGAAAATAGAAAAAGAGTTTGATTTGTGGTACTTGTGTGAAAATTTAATAAAGAGAGGATCAGCAGATATTAAATATATATTTTATATTAAATCCATAGTTTTTAGAATAAAATAAATAATATGCTTTCTAAAATTTTCCCTTAATATGAAAACAGAAGGAAAGGTATTTGCTTTTGTTTACAATCTCAAGTAGAATCAAATTCCCTTCCTTTACATGTTCCATTAACAGACATCAATATAGCAATTAATTAATATAGCTGCTTTCCATTTAAGCCAATCGCTTACATTTAGAAATCAGAAATGAAAATAATGTTTTTTAAATTATATGGGTATAATGATCTAAATTTATATGCATCACAAAATTTTGTTTGCCTTTTGAGATTTCAAATTCCATTTTCCATATGTTACCTAAAGAAGCAGGTGCCCTACCATCCCCACCACAAGCAAAAACAAGTTTTAAAGGATTCTAGACAAGGTTGATGTGTATAAAATCTTCAAGTCTTTACAAGAACATGATTATCACACCAGTTACCTAACAAGTAGCTCAGGTTAAATTAAAAGGCCAAATTCCAGAAAAGCTCATCCTGGCACATGCTCGTTTTCTCGGGATACCCTGATTTTCCCTCCCAGGTTAGAACGGATCCAAATTTCCAGGGCCTTCTCAGACCCACTCCTCTTATTAACAGAAGCACATCCTCATCTTTACCCACTGGTTAGGGTTAGTTTAATGACAGCCCGCCTTCTGGTCTGTAGCAACCCGAGTGACACCAGGGACAAGGCTGTACTGGGAAGAGGGTGAGATATGATTATGTGTGTTATGTAGCTGCAAATGAATGGGAGGCATAGACTTGAATTAACGGAAAATGTGTGATGATTCTAGTTCACTAAAGGGGCTGCTTTGTATAGCAGTTGGAGACACACTCAGGATTTTTGAAAGGGGCAATTTCATACTCATCATGCTCACTGTTTGCTACACAACCTCTTTTTCTTCATCATTTTTTTTTCTTGGTTGAAAGCCCTAGCCTATATTCTTAGCTAGAATAGTATCTGCCAGCACAAAAGTCAACAAACTCACAGAAGACAAAAGACATTCTTGGTTTGATTGCTCCTAATAAACTTCAGTGTTTCCAGACCACATAATGTCATAGAATTATTTGTAATGCTTCTTTAAAAGGGTGACAGGGTTCAGAAATAAACTGCACATGGTAAGAAGAGCCTCCCAGGGGTTATCCCTGCAGAATGAGCTGTGAGGCTCTGGGAGGAGTGGTGGTTTCCGGCCATTAGCATTCCTAATCAAGGCCAGCTTTGCATTTATGGGAATCTACACAAATCAGGATGATACATACTATGTTCACTCAAGCAACCCTGCCTGATTTCTTCAAGGTTATGCTCAAACAAAACTTTACTCCAATTATCTTTGATTGAAATGCTTCATTATGTTTCTGTATCCTTGAGTCTATGAAGTAGATGCATAGGTCCATGGGTCACAAAATCACGTTTAGTGCTTCATGCCCACATAGAGCAATTACTGTCAACTCTCAATTAACCTCGTTATCAGAGGAAGCATTAGAGGAGAAAATACAAATTCTAGAAAACCTACCCATGTCTTTCTTGCTGCCACAGTTGCAGCTGAGGTGAGAGAGAGGGCGAGAGAGAGAGAATGGGAGGGCCAGGAAAGGCTCAGGGCTAAGAGGTTGCTTCAGGAAAATTTGAGCAAATGTGATATATTCAGCTGCCACTCTGCCCCCTTTTTATACCCGCTGCCTTTTTGCCCTGTGCCAGGAAGCAAAATAACATTAGTTTCCCTGCAAATTTCTGGCTGGCAAACAAAAGGCTTGGGGTGGAGGAAGCCAGGAGAAAGCACCAGGGGAGGCCCTCTGCGACACAGGCGGACACCAGCTGGTCAGAGCCTGTGGGCTTCTGGGGACCACAGGCAGGTTCTAAGTGGCGGCTCTTTGTCCCTAGGAAGCTCGAGTGTGCCCAGGGTTCTTGGACATAGGGAGGCTGCTTGGGTATTTGCCCTTTAGGATTCTGACTGTCAATCGACATGATGAAAGGTGTTTAATTACAAATATTATAATTAACCATTTGTATATGAAAAGCATCTTACACTGCAGATTCCTATAGGTGTAATGTGTCCATCAGGTCCTGGACATTAAGGTTGTTCCTGTCCTTCTGAAGGAACACTCTGGGCCACACACCTCCTTCCCAGGCCAGAAGCCCCAGGAAGGGTAGAGATGACATCTCGTTAAGTGATTCTTAGTGGCAGCACTCCAAGAAGGGTTCACATTTTAACAAGGAAGAAAATCTTAAGTGATTAGACTTCTGTGGAATTCCAGACCCTCCTGAGCAGCTAGGTATTGTGGAGGAGATACAAACATGGCCAGGGAAAACCTCTGAGGTCACAGCAAAGACAAGGGCACATTGAAGCGGAAAGCTGGGTAGTAACCTTGCAGAAAGAAAGGTGAAAATGATAAAATTACATGTTTTAATGAAAGAATTATTTGGGGTTAAAAATGCTTATAAAGAACCAAATGCAGATCATCTGTAAATACGACTTCATAATAAAATTAATGGGGCCTGCAAAGAAGTCATATAGCAGTTTTTGTGGGGTTTTTTTTTTGCCTCAGAGTGAATTTCTGTGTATTACAGTGAAAAATCAGGTAAACAGATAAAAAAAGTCAAATGACAGTAAGAAACAGTGGAACATGCACAGAGATATTTTGGATAATATTGGTCAGGATTCTTCTTAATATTAGAGACACAGAGAGCAAGGGAGAGAAATGTAACAGAGGGAATTCAAAAAAGTTCAGGAAAAACGAAAGGCTACTGATTATAAAAGGGAAAATAACTCATAGTAACAAGGATGATTATGAAAACTGTAAATATTGACTATAAAATATCAGAGGGCGAAAAAAATGTAGGTTAATTCAGTGAAGCTGCGCATCTCCGATTCATTATTGACTCCCTAACCCTTCCATGAAGCCCGTCAGCCGGGGAAGGCGCACACACATGCAATGAAAGTGTGATGCTGTGACTTCTGGTTAAAAACGGGGCAGTGAAATTAAAGGTATTATAACTTCTCTTCCCTCTTTCAAAACATGGTGAAAACAACAAAAATAATGAAACACAGAGGAAAATGTCAGATGTAATCAATCAAGCAAGCAAACAAAAAGGCCTCCGTTGTTTTTACAAACCATTAAGTGGAATAAATTCAGGAAGGACACTGAAAACTGACAAATATCTCAAGTCTCAAGTGCAAAAAGATGCCCAAAGGGCATGTGCAGTGCATCTTTGATGAGAGTGGCAAGACTCACAATTTAAAGCCCTAGAGATGGTTTGACACCCTATCGCAGAGGAAGGGGTGGAGCTAGAAGAAAACATGTTAGCACTGTATTACTATTTATTTTGTATTATGTTACTATTGTATTTCTTCTAGCCGAGGAAGACTTTCACAGGCAATGACATGATGACAGGGCTATAGAAATTCCAAGGGAGTATAAGCCAGTAAAAAGAAACAAAAAGTATACGGCCTTGGTTTTTCTATATTATTCTTTCATGCAGAAAGTCTTTACACTTTATGCCAATGGAAATGTTCTCTTTGACGACTAGTCCTATAGAAAGTATTTGAGTTTTGTAAGGCAAGTCTGAAGAAGGAAATATTAAATAATATGTAAAGCATCTAACACTGTTATGTTAAACAACAAAATTTGAGAGATTTGCTAGATGGCTTCATTCTGAGCACCGAGTTTTTAGAGGATACGTACAGGGGAATAAGCAGAGGAGTGTGACCAGATTATAGTATTGCCCTTGTGTTGTCAAGAGCTAAGGGCTATTTCACCTAAGAAAATACAACTTAGTACAAAGGAAAAGCAATTCAGTGATAATCTGGGTGGCTAATTGTTCTTAAAATAAGCATAAAGGCTTCTGCCAGCTGTAGATTGGGCATATATGAATAAAGTGTCATTGGAAGGATTTAAAAAACAACTTTCTGACTGCCTACAATGGACCTTGAGCTTGGGTTACATGTGGTAGCCCAGGTCACTTGGGCTTGTTTTTCCAAGAAATCAGCTGGCAAATGAAAGGTCTAAAGTTGAATTAGGTAATATAACACAGTCTTCCTTGTGCTCAAAATTTGACATTTACAAGAGTGCTCTCTTTTTTCTCCTGGCTATACTCATAAAGAAATATGGTTTATATACAGATAATGGATGACTAACAGACTTGTGAAGGAAGTTAAGCTATGGTGGGACTCTAACTGAAAACAATGAAAATCAGTGAAGCCAGAACAGACCTAAAATTAACTGACATTAGCTAACTGCACAATTGGGTAAGTGAAGTGGTATGGAGCTAATGCTGACTTCCTTTCTCAAAGTTCAAAAATACTAGGAAGGTCATAGACCCAAAGACCACACATCTCAAGTTTGGGCTGTTTAAGAAACTGTTATGGGTTGAATTGTGCCCCCTAAAATTTATATGATTTCAACATATGAATCCCAACACCTAGTATCTCAGAATGTGACTATTATTTGGATGGTAAGGCATTTAAAGAGGTGATTAAAGTTAAATGAGGTCATTGAGGGGCCCTAATACAATATGACCGGTATCCTTACAAGAAGAGGAAATTAGGACACAGACACATACACAGAGGGAGAAGGGGGCCATCTACAAGCCAAGAAGAGGGGCTTCAGAACATACCAACACTGTGGAGACCTTGATCTCAGACTTCTAGTCTCCAGAACTGTGAGATCATAAAGTTTTGTTGCTTAAGCTGCCCACAGTTTATGGTGCTTTGTGCCAGCAGCCCTAACACGCTAACACAGAAACCTCCTATAATGAGCCCTATGAGTTTCTGAAATAAGACCCGAGTTTCTTTTATGATTAAACGCATTGTGTGTCATACTCACAACACCAACGGGGAAGGCCAGCACAGCTAACATCCAGTCCCGGAGAGAGATGAGCTTCTTGAGCTGCCTCTCTTGTTCTTGGTTCCCACTTCCTCTAGTCAGAAGACTAGAGAGATCAGTCAGCACACAGATGCCAAAGAAGACAGCCTGGATGACCTGGAGGGAGACAGTGGTATTAGTCTTTTAAGATCTGAAGAGACCCAAGATAGGACAGCAATATGACATGTGATGTCAGAGAATCAGTAGCACATTTAAAAGGTTGGCCCTACAAACAAAAAAAGAGTAAGAAATTTACAATATTCTATCACAGGGGAGAAAATCCATCTTAAAAACACTGCTCTCATTTTTGCTCAGCTCAGGATAACTGTAAAACATGCATGCAACACACACAAGTCTGAATATGCCCAACAACAAGCAATATCAATCATCCTAACACCATGCCCATTATTTTAAAATATCACATCTGTGGTCTGCTTGTATTGACTTGCAGGGTTTGACAAACATCTAAGAAGTACAAAAAAAAGGGTCAAGGTAGTCTGAATAATAAAGGAGATAATTTCTTCTAAAAGGAAATTATCTTCCTATGCTTTAATCTCTCAGATTTAGAAATTTCTCCACCAAAGCAAATGGTAGAAATCTTCTAGACTTTGAGTCATAATGAAGTCAAATGAATATGATGATCAAAACTGGTACGGAGAGATTTTGTTATTAAAATTGAATGAAATGACCTCCTTCTCAGGTTTTCTCATTATGTGGAATAAAAACTTTTCAAAGTAATGTAAATGTAGATACCCACACTATTTTCCTTAAAAAGCTGCCAGTTGTCCATTCCTAAATCAATTGCAAACTGAAGTACTTACATCAGCTATGTTTTACTTGGACTATTGTCGGGGAAGGACACTGAACACTATAGCCTAGTAATGTGTGAAATTCCTGCATGGCAGAAAAGTACTGATGATCCAGAGCTAAGAGTGGAGTCAGGAAACATATGTAGTACAGCTTGGCAAATGATAATTCAGATTATGGAAAGGACAGAAAATATATCCCCTGGGTTCAAAGTCATACCCATTTAGTACCAAGAAGAGATTCAGGGGGAATTTCTACCCTTGAATCTGGTTTCTGCTATCAGAAATAATTTACTGATGATATATTTGTAAAAGGTACAATTTTACTCATTATCTCTTTAGAAAACATTGCAAATATTATTTTTGTAAGTGTCCATGTGGGCTGTGGAAAGAATCTGTGAAGGCCCTACTGGGTTCCTTACTGAGGCACCGAACAAAGGGAAGAAGGACCCTCCAAATCACCAGGTTCCACCCCTTGGCAGAGCACTGGCACACTCTGATTGTCAATCATTCTGTTCAAACTTGTGTCTAAGCCACTTTGACCATTAAAAATAATAGAAATTCTATCACCATTTGGCTTAGTCAAATAAACAAACATCCTACAGTGTTATTACATATATTACAATCGCTGTGCTCTTTGGAGCTCACCAAACCCTGCTATTGTTAGGCCATCTTAGCAAGAGTAATGTTCTGTTCTTCCTTACATCTTAAGCCTATCTTTTAACTTTGATGACTTAAGATTATTGTTATTTCTACAACCAGAAAACTAGAGTAGGAGAAGCTGAGACCGCCACAACTGAGCATGGCCCAAGTGAACAACCATGGTGCGATGACCAGAAATAATATAAATGACTCAGGGAATAATTTCATACATAGGAAACTTTTCCATAGCATATCCTATCCTTTAGATGTTTTATCTTTATGTCAATCCTAATGGAGTTTGAGAAGTTGATGTGACCATACTGTTGGACTGGGGAGTGGTAATCCCCAGGCCAATCTGGCCAGTGAACTTATTAAAAGGTGCCCTACCTGATAAATAACCAAGGAAATGTAAATTTATGACACAATTCTCACCCATAAAATTATTCATAATTTAATTCTGACAATACCAAGGGTTGTAAGGGTACAGAATAACCAGGAACTTTATCATGGGAATGCAAATTGGGACAACCATTTTCAACAATTGGCCATATCTAGTGATGTAAAGACGCATATATTCTATTATCTAGTGACTTCACTATGAAGGTAGTAATTCCCTATGGAAACTCTCATACATGTGTATTAGTCATAGCCATGTGAAAGTTAAGCATAATTCAGCATTCACTGCTTCAACAAGGCTGAAACAACATAAATGTCTCAATAGTTGACTGGATAAATAAATCATGTTATATTCATACAAGGAATTCTAAGCATACATTGAGTTTTCATTCTCACAGTAGAGCATTAAACACAAAAAATGAACCAGAAAAAAAAATTCTACATTTTCACACCATTAAGATAAACTTCAAAAAATGGAAAGACAATTTTAAGGATAAATTTTCTTTATATAAAGTAAAATATAAAGAAATGCAAGGAACTAATAACCATTGCCTATAATTACATTAAATACAAATGGTTTAAACTCTCCAATTAAATATCAGAGATTGACAGACTGTATTTAAAAAACAAACAAAAGCACTTTAAATATAATAATATAGATTTCTTCAAAGTAAATGGTTATAAACACTAATCATAAGAAAGCTGGAATAGCTCTATGAATACCCAAAAATGGATTTCAAGAATATTACCAAAAAATAAAGAGTAACATTTCATAATGATAAAAAATTCAACTCAGTAAGAAGACATAATGATCTTAAATATGTAGCTGAGCTCCCAAACAGAGCAATCAAACTGATTTAATTTGGGGCTAAACTATTCAAGAAATGTTTGTTAAATAAACAGATGATTCACTGATTCTTGGGAAATAGATGCTTTTATAAAGATTTAAGAAGAGGGGGAACCTTAAAATGCAAAAGAAAGGGGAGAAACAAAATGTTGTATTCCAGAAGAAAAAAGCAGAAGAAATTCTGCAAATATAAATGTAATAGCCTAAGTAACATTTTGCCAAATTTATAGAATTCATGGTGTTATGAAGTCTTATCCTTTCTTCAGCTGATCCATCTTCTTCTTATCCAATAGCATCACCTGGCACAGCAGCCCCCTCACTATGACCTGGTGGTCTCCTACCCCCATCTGCACACCTCCCCACTAGCACTACCCTGTTTGTGGCCCCCAAACGACCCCCACCTCACCTGAACTGCTGTGGAAACCTTCCTCAAAGCGAGTATTGTGGAGATCAGGGAAAGGCGGTCAACAAAATGATTTTCTCCTCATTTCCAAACATCAGGAGACAGAGAAAGAATTGTAGGGTTTTGTGATTTTTATATGAATTTATTTGTTAACTCACACTGGCTAATCCTCCAAAAATCATCCCTAAAAATTATGGAACAGTTCACCATTACCTGGGGAGAGCCATGGACTGGTCTGTAATTATTTGCTCATCTAAGAAACAGTTAAACCAAGACTGTTAAACCACTTTAAACTTCTGCTACTTGATTAGAATTTGATTTGAGCTGATAGCTAACAAATCACATTAGAGACCTTTTCCTCCACTGCCTATATGTATCACATTGCCTATTTCAACTTAAAATTCACTAAATTAATTTAAGACTGTGAAAGTCATATGGAGATGCACAAGTGAATCTTAAGTAGGATTACCTTGAAACATTATTCAGCTCTAGCCATTCTGCAGAGCTGGCATTTCCAAACCATCAACTCAGCATGACACACACATACACCATCTGGCTTTGAATTCTTAGCAGGCTGGTTGCTCTTATTATTTTGTATCACATGCAAAAATGAAGTGGTCAAATGTACCATATCTCTCCAAGAAATATAAATAGGGGTTTATCAGAATGAAAAAAAAACAAAACAACAGGATATTTTTGAGTCACTCTACCATTTGTTCCTCTTAGAATGTTCTCTACTGTTTAATTCCTTCTGCATCTTCTCTCCACTCAGTCCCTCAACTCTTCCTATCAGGAAAAAATAGCTTATTAACTGAGTCGTTTTACACTGAGGATTCATTTCCACAAGTACGGAAATGTATCCAAACTCCATTCATATTCTTATCTTTTCTTAAACGTTGTGTTTTCCATTAAAGTAATTTAATGTTATTTTCCTTTTTTCTCTGGAATGCATGAAACTATTAGAATTCTGTTTGTACTACAGGGCAGATTCATTAGACTTCTACCACTTATTACCAAACATATATGACAGAGTTCATACAGAATAAGTTTTATTGCATTTCATTAAATCATCTTCAATATCCTCAATTACATGTAATTGCACCAGAGCTAGAGTCTATATATCATGTTATGTCATTCATTACTTTAGTTGCTAATTTTTAAATTTCTGCCTAAATAGCCAAACTCAGAAAGAATAAAGAATGCACCGAAGTAGGAAAAGCAGCACTTTAATTAACAGATGGAATCATTACTTACATGAATTTTAAAAGACCAGAGAACATCTGTCTTGATCTGTGGGATTAAGATTACCAATGATTTGTATCTACCACATACCACATTTCTACTATATTGTACTTTCATAAGAGTAACATCAAGGGTTCCATAACATTTGCTTTGGAGATTTTGCTTATTTTAGTTAATTTTAGACAAGGTAGACAGAAGAAACAAGAAGACAGAACTCTGATGTGTAGCAATGGAAACTAGAATGATGTGGATCGTGTAATGAAAGAAAACTGGGGAAAGAACATATGGAAAGAAGGCAGTGAGATTTATAGGTATCATAAGACAAAGCCTGGGAGAGTCCTCTATATATGGATAAGAGCATTAATTCAAGGGAAGATTTAAATAAAGAAGAAATCAACCCATGTCAATATCTGGTGTTCAATGAAGAGTGAATTTTTGATTCAAGGAGTTGAATGACATGTGGAAAGGACATAAAAGCCATAGAATAGTAATACTATAAAACACAATCTTCAAGGGATTCTCCCCCATTCCACAAAAGCCTACTTTTTAATAGTGCATAATTCCTTTTCCATATATATATATGTATCTCCCTATATCTTACATTATTAAGAGTGCATGCCAGAAGTACTTCAGCACTATGAGACAGTGACTCAGTATGAAATCATTTGAGTACATTTTGGGAGGATTTCCTTTGCATTTGTTTCCAGTGCCTTCCTTGCCTGAGACATCTGATCATCTGTAAAAATTCTACCACCATGGGAGTCCATCAGTTACATGCATGTTTGTCTGCTACTTTGCAGAGAAATCAATGCATTTCCAAGTTCCAAGGCTCTCTTTGCCTCCTTCATCCACCGAGACTCTACCCATCAGCACACTGGCTGGTAAATTATCCTCTACTACGTTTGGAGAGGGTTAGCCTGAACAAGCCAATCTGGTTTTCTTACTCTAATGACTGTAAACTTTATTTTTCTAAATCTACCATTTAAGTGATGTGCTTTAAGTTCAAACTTTTTCAAGGAACCTTCACCACAAACATTTTTGAGGAGATGGACTCACTGCATCGCCCAGGCTGTGGTTTTCGGAATGTGATTTAGAATCCTTGCCTGTGTACACAGACATTTACCTCATACTGCTCTATCTCATTACTGAAAATCGATGAAGTAAGTCATAAGTCACCACTGGCAGGCAATCTATTCAGATAGAAAGAAAGAAAAATAAGCTTTTCAGTCAGAAATAACGCACTTAGATAAGCAGCGTTGGAAAGGACAGCTTGTCAACAAAATTTGTTACAATATCACATAATGGCTCCCAATATATCAGTAGCAAGGACAGCAGCCATCTAAAGAAGGCATTTGGATATGCTTCACAGAGCGATGGGTGCAATCATGCCGTGTTCCAGCACAACCCGGTAAGAGTACAGCAGGGACCTTTCCAGAGGCTCCATTCTATTCTACAAATAATGATAGAAAATTTCCCTTGGGTGTTCTCACTCTGCTTCACTGATACTGTGAGCTACTCAAAACTTACATAGGCTTAAAGATTTTTAAACTATTAATATTAGTGGGAATTCTTTTTGAACACTGAATTAAATATGCACTGATTGATATAACACATATTTATTGATTAACAACTATTGATTAACAAAGCACTTAGTGAACTACTAATGCAGAAATGCAGACTATTAAGTGATTATATGCTGTGCTACAAATGCCTATGTGCTTAGACGTGTCTGACCTCTAACTTGACGGAATTTATATCTGCTAAGTACATGAGATTTAAGCACAATAAGAGTGATGAATACTTAATGGGAAAAAAAAAAGATGTATTGACACACAAATCTGTTCTGAAGTACATTAAATTTTACAATACTGTAAAATGTATTTTATTCCACTAACATTTTACTCATGGTAAGTTTACTTCAGCAGGTGATTCACATGCTGAACATGATCAATAGTTAAAGAGCTAAATCTGAAACCTAAATAAAAAAGGACCCTGACCTGAATTAAGACCAAATCAGATGTTACTTAATTAGATTATGTAAATCAGATAATCATATATATAAACCATGCTCGATCTGGATATAATAAAATAAATTATATAAAGAGCAGATAAACTATTTTAATAAAGCCAATAAAGATGTGGTCCCTGCCCTTAAAAGTTTCTATTTTAAATATTTACAAATCTGTTGATTTTGATCTAACACTGAGTGTACATAAAGGCTATGTCTATACAATTGTAGTAAATACTTGGCAGGGAACTGAAAGGCAGTTCCTTCTTTCTAGATGCTGATTTCTACCTTCAGAAACAGAATCTTCCAGAGAAGAACTTCTAGATGGTCTTCGAGAGTTCTTACTCCCTATCAGACAATATTTGCTATTTTTAACTCAAATGGGCCATTGTTCTACCATATTAACTTGTATAATACGTCATTATAAAGTTTACTGGTACAGAAGCTAAAAGGGTATAAGATGAACCATTCTCTTCATTTTTATTTTCCACTAGTTCATCTATGACTCCACAATATTCATTTTTAGATTGAGAATATTTATAAAATCCCAAGTTCCTTTAAGCCTGTGGAAGCATGAAGTTAGTGCTAGAAGAGTCCAAGCACCACCCAACTGAAGTGACAATGTACATCTCAAACAAAATTAAAGGTCTCTAAGACATCTTATAATTTTATTAATGACACATAAAAGTCTGATAATATCGGGAATGAAAGATGATAGGGAACAATGCTAGTGGCAATATATTTTATATTTTGGTTTAATCCCTTTGGAAAGTAATGTCATTATCTAGTAAAACTAATGATGCTTTTATCAATGAACACTCTTACGTATGTCTCCTGGAGCTCAGAGTATTAACTTGGAATGAGATTGGTGTAGGTATATGCTCCTATCCTTTAGACTAGTATGAAACTTTTTAAAAAAGGAAGAAATGATACTGTTATTTATTGTGTTATGAAGCTAAGAAATACATCCTATTTTCAATCACTTAGGTAATAAAATAAATACAACCATACTTTCTTAACATAGTTATCACCTTAAGTTTCTATTAAGAAATAAGTTTCCTTACAAGTTTAAAAGTAGTTTAATGGATATAATTTTGAGTTGTAACTAAAGTACAACATATGATTTTCTGGTGCTTTAAAAACTTGGTGACATTTAGAACACCGGAACTCTAAGTTTGTTAGGTTTTAGAAATGACTTCATTGCTTTTTTTGTTTTGTTTTTACAAAAAACAGGGTGTGTTTAATAAAAAGAATGATTAAGCTAGCAGAGGAAAGCAGTTATAAGATGTAAAGAGAACTCTAAAAGATACTCTGGGCTCAGGGGAAGAACTTAGAAGGGGCTCCCTTCCATAGGATGGGCTGCAGACCTCACTGGAAGGTGTCTGCAGCCTGTTGGATGGTGGAGAAGTGTTCTGGGTTGCTTGGGCAAGATCTGGTCACTGGGTGAGCAGGGAGCCACCCTACAAGGTGCACACACAGCCTCAGCTGATGTGCAGCTGCACAGGAGTTGAGGACCCTGTGGACAGAACATCTGGAGCATGTGATGCCCTTGTGGGGAGGGTGGCAGGGAGGTGGTCACCAAAGGACCACACGTCCCCTGCATGTGGCTGAGGAGGAGCAATCCCTGCAGCTGATCAATGGGCAGCAGCTGGTACATTAAGTGAAGCTCCTTCCTCCTGTAATGCCCCTTCAGTGCCCTCTACTCAGAAACTTTAACATCATCCTCACTGCAAAGGAGAAATCCTTAATAGCCCAGTTCATGATGGTAGAGCAGGTATTGTAGGGTGAATTTGGAGCTGAGAGACAAAATGTATCTCATTTAATTCAGCATGACTTCATTGATTTAGTAGCATTGCTATTAAACTGACCCTATTTCAGTTACTCTAATGAAAGGCAGAATAATCAAGGAAGAACACTTGCTTTTAACTATTCAGACTAGCAATACACATCCTATTTTCTGACTTGGGTCATTTATTTTATATTATCTATTATAGGTAGTAAATCAAGAAAACTGTTAGAGATATTATCTTAATATTTTAAATATGATAGAATGTTCAAGGTTGTCTAATTTGCTACTCATTTGTGATTCTTGTGTTAGTGTAAAGGAGGCCAGAACAGAATATTTAGGTCAGCATACAAAGCCCAACTTTTCTTTTTACTTCAAAATATCTTGAATGAAATCTTCCCAAATGTCGAACCAGAAAATTCTTTCTTGTTAGTGGCATTACTTTGCCTTGTTATGATATGACTGTGCTAAACACACCAGTTGGTATACTGGATAGGGTAGAATGGCTCTGTCCAAGAGTTTTTAGGCAGGCAGAAGCCCCCAAGTCCACACATCAGATGAAGAAGGAATAAGCCACTTAGATAACTAAGCTCAAAGTGTTCAGGAGTTGCTGCAAACACATAACTGCTCTTCTCTTCATCTTAAGAGAAGGTGCAGAGTGTTGTAAAGCCCACCTCGACTCTTGGAGTATAGAAAGCACTACTGCTTCACACCATGCAACTGATCGTGAATCTCTTATGACCAGTTCAAGTGTCTGTGAGCTTTTGTACTAGTGTTGTCACCCCCTACTCAGAAGTGGATTTTACTCTACTTATCCTAGCATTGCTTATGGATGGGTATCTCTCAAGAGGGTGGCATTTTATGAAAATTATTACATACTTTCAAATTGCTTAGCCTTTACCAATACCTATTTTAAAGATCTATGTTGCAAGGTTTATGCTGTGTATGATATTTAAACTAAGCACTTATGGGCAAAAATCTAGGATCCTCTGGTAGCCACAGTGCTCCCAGACATGATCTTGGAAAATTGTTAGCAAGTGACAAAGAGAAAATACTATGAAAATTCTTTCTTTGGGACACTGTCCAGAAGTGTAGTATAGGAGGGTCTTTGGCAATGATTTTAATTAGGGTCGCAAGTTCCTCTCTGTTGCAAAACTATAAATAGGATCTTATGTTTAAGTTACTTATTAACACTATCAATCATAAAGCAACATAAATGATGTCTTTAGGTTATGCTACTATATTAATTTTTTATTCATTTGTATTTTGTGTGGTAAGAATGCTTAACATGAGATCTATCCACTTAACAGAGTTTTAAGTGTACTATACAGTATTATTAACTACAGGCACCATGTTGTACAACAGACCTCTAGAGTTTATTCATCTTGTGTAACTGATACTCTACACCTGTTGATTAGGAAAGCCTCATCTCCCCCTCTCCCCAGCCCCTAGCAACCACCACTATACTCTCTGCTTCTGTGAGTTTATTTTAGATTTCTCATTTCAATGGAATCATGCAGTATTTGTCCCTCTCTGACTAGCTTATCTCACTTAGCACAATGTCCTCAAACTACTAAACTAAGTTCTGTAGATTGACTAAATAAAACTCAACATGTGGAAAAGCTCTCTACAAATATGTAATGATAATATGTGTATGTGATGACAATATACACTTATACAAACTATTTTCTGGAAATTGTCTTTAACAGAAAAACTGGCCAAAATCCAACAACAGGTATGTCTTACCTTCATGTTAAAAGCATATTGTAAATAATGTAATTTCAATAATATTTTAATCTCTGTGGACCTAAATTCCTTTTGTGTTTCTCTGATTCACTGTGTACTTATGTAGCAAGTTTAGAGGCTGAGATCACCATTTCTGGTTGAACATTATCATGAAACTTTCTGCACAGGGCTGCATGCAACCAGCTACAGTGGTACGCAAATTGTCTTTGTGCTTGAATCAATACCAGGTTGAAAAATTATTTAAGTCTTTTAGGTCATGAGGCCATCATTTATGTAAAAAGGTATGTTTTTGATGGTAAACACAGTGAACAGGGAAAAGGCTATATGTGAAATATACCCTAATCAGATCTTGTACCAAAAATCATAATACACTGCACTTTTCCAAAAGAGCATAGTAGTTACATACTGACCATCTGTATGATAGTTTATGACATATAATGTAATTTTACATAGTTTGTTGCAACTTGGCCTTTTCTCCGTTCCTACTTGACACTTCTTCTCTGTCTCTTTGCTGGTTCCTCCTTACCTTCTCAACCTGTAAACTCTGGTGTACCCCAGGGCTCAGTCATTGGACCTCTTGTCTTTTGCAGTGGGCAGAGATCTGATAAACTCTCCTGAATTTGAATACCACCTCTATGATAATGACTCCACATTTACAGCTAAAGCTGTGACCTTTCCTTTGAAGTACCACTACCTATGCACATTTGAATGTCAACAAGCACCTTAAACTTAACGAGTCCAAACTGAACTCCTTGTGTTCCTCCAATAAATCTGCTTCTCCATGGTCTTCTGCATCTCAGTCAATCTATAGTAGCTCTGGCTTTCTACACAGCTCCCAAATCCTGCTAAGGCAATCATTAGCAAATCCTGTTGGCTGTATCCTAAAAACTCAGCTCCAGAGTCTGATACTTTGCTCCACTTCTACCTCTACCACTTCTACCATGGCCGTGTCACCATGACTCTCACCTGGGTTGCTGGAAAAGCCTCCCATCTGACCATCCTGTTTTTCTACTGCTCCACTCTGTTCTGTACAGCAGTCAGAATGCGGCTGTTAAAAATCAAATCATGTCACTCTGTTCAGACTCCTTCAAAGTCTTCCTATCTGTGGTGCAGTAAAGGCCAAAGTCCTTAGGAATGTGTCTCACAAGGCCCTTCTCTGACCCCTACTATCCTGCCCCACTCACTCTGCTCCAGTCCCACTGGACTCCCAGTTGGGCCCTCCATACCTGCTGCTTCCCTGAATCACCTCCTCACATTCTTCATTAGAACATTAGATTGTAGTGAGGCCTTCCTTGAAACTGTCTGTAAAATTGCAACCCTCCTTCCCAGACACACCCTAGCTCCCTTTACTGCCTATTTTTTTATAAGCAGTTTTATACACTCTCCCTTTCCTCAGTAGAATCTGAACCCCAGGAGGGCAGGAATTTGCTGTAAATGTTAATTCAGTGCTGAATGCCTGGCACTCAATAAATACTTGCCAAATGAATAAATGATTGAATTTTATCTTTTTTCATTTTCTTGCTTAGAACACGGGCACCTACCTTGCTCTAAGTCATTCAAAAAGTATCTTTAGAAGCCTAAATGTGAATGCAGATCTTTCAACTGAAAGCCCAGACTCTTTCTACCCATTTCTACCAATGTATGCCAATTAACACCATATTCTTACCATGTCAGGGGTTGGGCCTGGTTTTATCATTACTCATTTTCTACCCTAAATACCTACCCAGATGGCTCAAGTGAAGAGCACAAAAAAAGTTCACTACATATAAAGAGAAGAAGAATTTCACTCAGAAAATATGGTAACTACTTCCTGTGTAGATCATGAACCCAGCAAAGGCAAAGATGACATTGTATTCATTTCTGTATCATCAATGCTCGGTTAAGTGTGAGGAACAAGGCAGGGGCTAAATGCATCTTCAAACAGGAACAGAAGCATATCAAGTTGGAGCATCCAGGGCCCCTGATGGGAACTTTACTACTTTGTGAATCCACAGATGAAGAAACTGAGAAAGGCTGAAAGCTTGCTCTTCAGCAAAAATTATATTCTTGGTCAACAACATTGTGGTCAACCACAAGTGCTTCTATGTGCCAATACCTTTGCTTGGTGATTTCCATGCACAGTCTTACTCAACTGCCACAAAAGGCCTTCAAGATAGGTATTGTCGCACCATTTCACAAATTGTGAGTCTCTGACTGAAAGGTAGAGTGACTTCCCAAGCTTGTATATATTCCTACATAAGTTAGTATAGGAATCAGGCTTCTTGACTTCAGTGCAATGCTTTTATTACAACACACAAAAATTTCTTTTGAATATGAAAAATAAAGGAGATCATAATGTATTTACCTTGCCTCCTATGGAAAAAACAAATGCAAATAGTCTGGTTCTGAAATTCAGAGATTTCTCTTTAATTTCTCCACATTCGTTTATATTTATTTAATTCTTATTTAAACACTAATAGAAATGGTAACTTCCAAATGGGCATAGTCTTCTAGGGATGTAATTTGGACATGTGAATCTAAAGTCTTTTAGAATACTTTTAGAAATGCATCTTACTTGGCCACAAAGACTTAAGGACAAGAATGTTTATTTCAGGGGATTTGTACTATTAACAATCTGAAACAGCTAAATTGACCAGAATGACATTATTTAAATCTTGAAGGAATGGTAGAATGTTATAAATATCTGTGAAACATCATGTCTTTGAATAATAGTTAAACACTTGAGAAAATGCTAATGGCAGATAATCAAGTGCAAAAAACAGGTAACAAAAACTAACCAAAAGTATGACAGCAACCATTAACATTATCTTAATGCTGACTGCATGCAGGCCCTGTGCTGGGCACTCTGCAAACCCCTTTCAATTAATCCTAACATCAAGTCTGTGGCCCAGGTACTCTAATACCCCCAATGTTACAGATGAAAACATACAGGCACAGAAAGGCATTTTATATACAGCATGATCTTAAATTTATATAAAACAGTTATATAAAGAAATAATGATCTAAAAATAAAGCTTTTAGCCAGAATTCTTTAAACAGTTGGTGATCATGATATTATAATGGTTTATAATATGCCATGATACCATGTTCTTATAATTGAGTACCTACCTGTGCACTGACATCCATTAAAACATTTTTTGTAATTTAACTGACTTTTTCAAGTGGAAAAATACACACTTAAAAACTTGACCATTTTATTCAAATTATAACTATGTCTGATTGTTAATAAAATAAAAATAGTGCTGGCCTCCTATTTGCTCATGTTTTCTTTCTCTCCCTGTCACCACTCCCACCTTTATGCATTTTCTTTTCCACGTATTTTCAAGTGGAATCAGAGGAGTTTTTCCATTCCTATTTCTGAGAACTTGTTGAAAACTTGTAACTAAAACAGCAAGTAAAATTGTAAACTAATTGTGTCAAAGGCTCTTACAGTGTTTCCCCTTAGGAATTCTCTAGCATTGTTTTAACTAGTTATGCTGTTTTTCAGGAGAAAGAAGAGCAACCATTAAACCTATTATCCTGATAAGATTTTTGAAAGCAGATCTGTGTTTTGATAGCTTAGATTGAAGATGTACTTTTTCTACTATTTTCCTGCTATTCAGGACCATGAAATGGACAAAGTAGTTACCCATGGGTTTGGGTTGGTTGTTAGGTTTGGGATTTTGTTTGTAATCAGATTAGGTTAAAAAGATGTTTATAGTACTTTTCTGTCCTAAAGAATTCACAATTAAAAAATCATTCTAGTATGTCCCATTATGTGAGGGATATACCTACTGAATCAGCTTCAGAAAAATACCTACAATTTTTAAAAATTTTATAGCCTGGGCTGCTTTCTAGAAGAAAATTGTAGATATGTTAATATATCTGAGAACATATAGGGCAGAACCTGATGTTCTGACATATCCCTTTCTATGCAGTGATTATTTATTTGTGTGCTCACCATTCCAAATCACTATCATTTTTTTCACAAGTAGACTAGCTCATGTATCTGCATTTTGCAAATGATCTGGTATGCTTTTCTAATTCCAGTCCATCTAGTCTACTCATTCTTCAAAACCCAGTTTCTCTCTCTTCTTGACATCTGAAGTGAACTTGGTGCCAAGATTTTATATTATATATTCCTTTATTCTTGCATCTATGCCACTGTATTTAGGTATTTGTTCCTGTCTGCCCTATACTATAAGCTTCATGGGGCACTGCATATTGTTCCATTCATCCATATAGCCTTAGGCCCAGTTTACCTGCTGGAGTTCCCAGTTAGGAGAGTTCTTTTTACACTCTGAGCTTCAGTTTTCTCTTCTGTAACATGGTCATAAGAATATTTATCACACAGAATGACTGTTAAGGCTAAATGAGATCTTGCATGTGGAAGCACTTGGAATCTAGGCTCTCAAATAATTGCTAACTGGAATCTGAATCATTCCGTGCATTGTGGCAACACACATCACAATAGTAAATCCACACTGAGCAAAATGCCTACTACCTACATCCTCAATGAATGATTAGTCAATGAATAAATATAAAGAACATAAACCAAAGTGCGTAAACAACTGGTTCTCTAAGATACAAGAGCTTTAAGGACATGACGTAAACTATGGCCTTTCTCTCCACATGCATACATACTGAATTTTGCAGGGAATTTTAGGGACTGTCCAAACCCCCTGAAGCCCAATCGTGGTCCCTCAAGTCTACAGACACCAGTATGAGTCCCTACTGTAGGCAATCCTATATAAAGACTAGATTACCTTGGTCCAGAGTAACTGGCAGAATAACTATAGAATAGCTCTCAACTATAAAGTGTCCTGTCCTGGGAGGTGGGTGGAAGGAAACTAAAATGTGAAGATCCCGCTTTGTGGGATTGTTTTCTGGCATTCAACATTATATTTGAGAAAGACCTAGATAGAGCTTTTCAAGGCTTTAGATTCTTATTTGCCATAAAGGCAAACATTTACAGACAAAGTCAGGATGGACTTTTGCTTCAATTAGAGTTAAGATTTTTGTCAAAGAGCTCCTGGACACACAAAATAAAATGCTGATTCTTTCAAGTTTCAACTAAGCTTAATGCATATAACTCTCCACCCAAACCACATAATGTTTATCTGTATGTTCAGGTACCATTGGTAAATATTTTCACTCCTGTACAATTCTCTGCATCTGAAAAACTGAGTAAACAATCTCTAGAGAGCGACTGGTATAACTGGCTACAGGATTGCCAGGAATTTCCTGGAGAGGATCTTGGAGGATTATTTCTTCACACGTCATTTCTCTAGAGATCCCTTGTGTACACTTAAATACAACTCTCTCAGACCCAGAATCAGGTGCTCCTTCCTCCATGTTTTAAAAATACCTGTAATGTGGCACTCATCAAATTGCACCGTAATTATGTGTTGATGTTTCTGTTTCATCTTCTACACTGTGTGAGTCCCATGGGCAAAGATGATGTCTTACTCATTTTTGCATTCCCAGAGCCCAGAGCAGTGCCCATTTATAAAAGCAACCACATAGGGAGCATACAAGTATAAAGGACATGTTCCTTGCCTTCAAGAAGTTCAGAGTGTGGTGATCAGAGTGAACAAACACTTGCACTATACTGTAATGAAATCCAGACTATAGGAAAGGATGAGAAAAAGTTTCTCCTGGGGCATGTCCCATCTGAGTTGAGTTCTGCACTTGGCAGTCCCCTGAAGGAGGGCAGTGGGCCTGTTCCAGGCAGATGCAGCAGCTCTTGTGAAGGAAGGCACTGCAAGCAGTTCTGGATACCAGGTGTGTCATGTGGAAAAGGAGTGATGTCAGGAGAGGAGATTGCAAAAGCAGAGAGGGGCTCGAATATGACAAGGTTTTGAAAGGTGTGTTAAGGATCTTGGCTTTTCCTAAAGGAGAAATAGAACCATTGTAGAGTTTTAAATAGAAGAGCAGCACATTTGGGAAAGATCGCCCTGACAGCAGATAATGGATTGGGGAGTGACAATAATGAAGGCAGAGAGGCTAGGGAGGAGGCTGTCTCAGTAAGCCAGATGTGAGAACAGAAAAAAGACAGTGGAAATAGAGGAGGACCTAGACTGGAGGATACTGAGGACATTAAGGGGGAAAGCTAGGTAGGATGCTGTCACTGGATATGGGGGACAAAGGAGGCAGCAGAGTCAATCACCACTTCCAGGTTTCAAGCCTACTGGAGAGGGTGCCATTTACCAAGATGCAGAGGGTGTTAAAAAGTCTCCTTTTTTGACATATTAAGTTTAAGGTGTCATTGGGGCACTTAAATGGAGAAATCCAACAGGTAGTTGGACACAGGTATTTACAATGTAGGATATTTCAAGAATAGCCTTCAAAAACATCAGAATACCAACTGGCAAATAAGCCACGGAAGTGAATGAGCTCCACCAGAATGAGAGTTCCCAGTGAGAAAGCAGTGAGTCTGATGCTGGCCATTTGCAATATCAATATTTATGGAATGAAGACAGCCTGAGAAATGACCTTAGAGTGAGAGTCTGAGAGTAAAAACGAACAAGAGAGGATAATAAATGTCACACAGCCATGACAGAATAGTTCTATGGAGAAAGAGTATTTCAATAACCTCAAATATTGAACAGAAGTTGGAGAAGTGCATTGTTTTTACTGGATCTGACAATGATTAGGTCTTTGTATCTTGACGATGAGAGCAGTTTCAATGGACTTTAGGGAGTCAGGAGTCAGTGTGAGAAGTGAATTGGAGCTGAGACACTGAAATTAATGAGTAAGAAATATTCTTTCCTAAAGCATGACTGGGAAAGTGGAGAAAAACAGAGTTATAATTAGAAGCAATTCCAATAGACTTCAACTCGAAAACAGTCTGCTCTCAGTAATAAATAAAACAGGCATGATTTATTAAATTTTGAATATTTTTTATTTAGTAAGAAATACGCTTGATAATAAATCCTACAGATTTATCCTTTACTTATCACCTTGATAACACTCTGATCATTAATTTTAAAACATTTAGTGTCTGGTGATTGGTGAAGGTAAAGTCAAAGATTTAGGAAGGTAGGTCCAGGACATAATCTCGTTGCTCAGAATGGGCATTTGTTTTACATCAGTGAATGTGGATCAGATACTTAAAGTATGCACTGGTTTCTTCATTCAACTATGCGATTACCCAATAAGTCAGTCAGTCTGCTTCTCAATATACTCTCTCATTCTTCCCACACACATCTGCTACTTTTAAGGATATTGCAAAGACTCCATCTGGACAAGACATACTGCATCTCACCTACCTCCAACCAGCAACAAGAAAACCCCTACACCTCCTCCTTGTGGTGCAAGGGCCACTTCCTCTCTTCAGTTTCAAAATAGAATTTCTCTGAAATATTTTTTTAAGAGTGTGAGTCTAAAGGAAATTTTGCTTCAATACAAACTAGAAGCAGCTCTCTACTAAAAAGAGGGCACAAAACTTAGTCTAAAGTTAATGAAAGAAGGGCAAGACCACTACAAAAACCACCTCAAAAACTTTATTGAGATAGGGTTGGAGATGTCCTGAAGAAATGAGGGAGTATACTATACTTAAAAACTGATTATAGATTCTATGTTACTCCAGTTAATAACCTAAAATTTCTTGTGTAGCATTTGGCAAGTAAATTATAAAATTAAATGAAAATGCAAAAGGCTAAGAAGAGTAAAAACAATCTTGAAGAAGAAAGTTGGAGGACTTACACTACCAGATATCAAGACATAATTACAGTTACAGTAACTAACAGTGTGACCTTGCTGGAAGGATGGATAAACAGATAAAATGAGCAGAATAGAGTCCAGACACAGACCCACATATAATCAGTCACCTGATTTATAGCAAAGCTGCTAATGCCATTCTTTAGGCAAAAGAATGGACATCCATACAAGAAAAAAAAGATCCTTGGCTCCTACCTCACACCACACAAAAATCACTACCATATGGAGCATAAACGTGAAAGGTAAATTGACAAAACTTCTAGAATGTAGCATAAGCGAATATCTTCAGGACCTCAGATTACCTAAACATTTCTTAAAAGGACAAAAGAGAACATGTACAATAATGGAGCAGATAAATAAATTGAGTTTCATTGAAACTAAGAACTTCGATTGACCAAAAGAGACTATGAAGTGTGCAGGTAAGTTATAAATAAATAAAATGTCATATATACATAATCTGAAAATGTACTTTTAAAAAAAAAAAATAATAAAAGCTCCTATAAATCAGAAAGTCAAACAAAGACCACCCAGTTTTTTAAAATGGCAAAGGACTTTAACAAGCACTTCATAAAAGAGGCTACTCAAATGGCCAATAAACAAATAAAAAATTGTAACATTATTAGTGATCAGAGAAATACAAATTAAGGCCACAATGAAGTATTGCTACATACTCCCCAGAACAGCTAAAAAATAATAGTAAAAGAAAATAAATCAGAAAAAAAAAACACTGCCACTATAAAAAGTTGGTGAGGGTATAGAATAACTGATATTCTTAAACACTCCTAGTGGGAATGTAAACTCTTAAAGTCACTCTGGAAAACTGCTTGGCAGTATCTACTAACCTGAACATATGTGTATCCTATAACCTTAGCAATTCTAGTCCCAAGCAGACATGCACATATACATGCACTAAGCACATATCCAAGCATGTTCACAGATGCATTATTCTTAATAGCTAAAAACTGGAAATAACCCAAAAGTCCATCAGCAACAGAATAGAAAGTAAACTTTAAAATACACAAAATGGAATTCTATACAGCAATAAGAGAACAAATTCCTGCCACATGCATCCCTATGCAGCAATGAGCCTCACAGACACAACACTGAACAAAAGAAGCCAGAGAAAAAAAATGTACAAGTGGCATGATGTCTATAGAACTCAAGAACAGGAAGCACTAATTGACAGTGATAGGGGTCAGGGCAGTGGTTACCTTTGAGGGTAGAAGGACATGGAGGGGACACAGGGTGGCTTCTGGGGTGCTGGTAGTATTTGGTATCTCATTCTGAGTGGTGGTTACGTAGATGTTTCCCTTTGTAAACGTTTTTCAACTACTCATATAAGATTTGTGCAATTCTCAGTATATCCATTATGCTTGGATAATAATTGAGTGAGTTAATTAAATAAATGAATGAGTAAATAAATGGGAAATAGATGGAGTCACGTGTATGGAATGATGTATTCCACATTAAGTGATGGTATTCTAAGGCCTAGGGGTTTAAAAGGCACTTCTAGCAATAAATATCTTAGAAAGTTAAATAACTGGGTATACCACATAATATGTGCCTGTTTGAGACTGGCAAAGGCCAAGTGTTAATATCCTCACATACAGTTAAAGTGTAATTTTATACACCAAAGCCAGATTCTGGGCACAGCTGAAGTTGTTAAATGAGAATTCTCTGAGCTGCAAACTGCCCTTCTGTTTTTCACCCCGAGCAAGAGGGGTAAGATGAGGGAATGGGAAAGCAAGCAGTCTGTTTTGTTTGTGGCTCTATCAGACAGGCGCCACTAAGATGCAACCATCATGGTCAAATGTTGTTCTTCTAAGTCTTTCCATTTCACTTTAGGTTTCTCAAGATACTTTCTTAAACTGAACCGATTTTTCTCAAATGCTATGTAGAAAATAAGAAACCTTAAAGAATAATTTTATCACTTTTAGTCAAATAAATCTGGACATTTTTCAAAGAGATTTGAGTCCACTGCCTTCAATTCACACTGTTGTTAAGTAATCTTACCCAGGAAAACGTGGCGAGAAGCTGCTGCAGAGTCACCTCTGGCCACATAGGATATGACCACCCCTGTACTCTGGAAATACTATTCACTTAATTGTAAAGTGAGAGGTGGAAGTCAGCATAAAAGCTTTTATGCAGCCATTCTGCAAAATCTAAATATTTAAGCAAAACATATAACTACAGCTAAAACAATTCAAGCAAATGAGTTTTCACATGGAAGTTTTATGTAAAACCATGCTGTCTGCCATATATTTAACTGGACTAGGAATTTAACTCCTCTTTAAGAAGAAATACAACCAAACAAACTCAAGAGAACCACAGGAACTGACACACAAAAGATAAATTAAGTTACAAACGTTTCCAGGTTGCCATGATGGAAGGATATTTAAGGTCATCTCCAGCTTTCAGAAAAGACTTCTACCTCAGGGGTTCAGAGAACTCTCACAGATGGAATCCTTTCCACCTCTGACCCAGAACTGCCCTCCCTTCTCTGTGTCCTAAGTGATCTCATCCTTTAAGACTCTCCAGAAAGCTCCTTCTCTTCTGCTTTTTAACCACTTGGTGTAAACGTTAAAACTCAAGTAAATAGATGCTGAGGGTGACATATTTTTATTGCTTGCATTTATGAGGGAAGTTTTCTAGTTTACCTTTTTTTTTCATTAATTTTTTATTTTTTGGTATAATTAATCTACTGTAACACGAGGAACATTATGTTTACTAGACTCCCCCCATCACCAAGTTCTCCCCACAAACCCCATTGCAGTCACTGTCCACCAGTTGTTCTAGCAATATTTTATTAAAGAAATGAAAGCATTTCAAACTGAATACATGCTATTCTAGTTTACTTTTTAAGGACCTACATTTTCACTTATAGCTCAAAAATATCTCAGTTCACTCACATATCTCTACAATTTTAGCTTTGACTGATATAACTAGTTTACACAATCCAGATAATATATGTCCATGGTAATGTGTTGGATAAGCATCACTTTTATCTGTCTAAATAAACTGTCCACTTATGTTCTTTATTTACTCAAAATTCATCTCTGCAATGACTAGACCCCTTACATTCAAATGAATCCTTGACTTTATTTGTCCGCCAATTAAAATATTACTTTTTCCCAGCAAGAAAATCTTAACCAAATATTGATACGACCTATACAAATTTTATTGTAAATGAAAATTTTCCTATAACAGTGGGATAAAAGTTTCACTTACGTGTAGACACTATGAAAATTGCTATGTTTAACTTTTTAAATACAGAAAAACCTGAATGAAAGGCAGTGGTGGGATCTGAGGAGAAGAATTAAGGGAAGCCATTGTGAACCTAATCAAGGGTCAAAATTACTAATTTGGGATAAATTTGAAAATCAGGATAATAGCATATATGCTTTCTTAATTGAGAGATACCTAAATGTTTATTGGTAGAAACAAACATACTTTCTTACTTATTCAGTAAATATTTTGGAGGTTCCCCTCAGTGTGCTGCACACTGTTCTGTGTGATGAGGACTTGGAAATGACTGGTAGTCCCTGACCTCAGTGAATGCAAAGTGAATTGGAGGAGACAGACAAGAAACAGATAATACACTTCTTTTGTCTTCTAGTACCACCGACTGAACAGCATAAACAACAGAAATGTGTTGTCTCACAATTCTGGAGGCCAGAAGTGCAGAGTGAAGGTGCCAGCTGATTGGTTCCCTCTGAGGGCTGTGAGGGGAATCTGTACCATGCCTCTCCCTGAGCTTCTAGTAGTTTCCTGGCATTGGGCATTCCTTGCTTTGTGGGAGCATTGCCCCCCTCTCTGCCTTCATCTTCACATGGCATTCTCCCTGTGTGGGGGGGAGGGGGGCAAACTTTTCCTTTTTATAAGGATATCAGTCATGCCAGATTAGGGGCTCACCCTAATGCTGTTATGATCTCATCTTAACTAATTACATTGGCAACAACCTTATTTCTAAGTAAGGTTGCATTCTGAGGAACTGGAGATTAGGATTTTGACATAAGAATTTGGGGGGAGGACACAATTCAGTTTATAACAATGCAGAAGGAAAGGCGCTCCACCTCACTGTCATCCTTCATCAGACTTTGGGGAATCCTTGTAGAAAGCCACCATTTCCATAATGGTCTTCAATCCTACCACGTTTCCAAAAGTTGGTCCCCTGCTTCTACCAACTGCCTCGTTTGAAGATTGGCTGCCTACAGCACTAAAATCTCAATAAATGGGAGCTACTGCAACTGAATACGCACAGGAGCTATGTGAAGGTCCTTGTCTTCTACTGCCCTTCCAGAGCAAAACTCTGTGAGAACCCAGACTCCTGAAGTTAAAAAAATCAAAGAACTCAGTAATGCATTTCCCTACAGAAAATGATCCATTTCACTTGAGTTGCCAATTCAAGGAGGGAATTGTGCTTGTTAGACACATTTTTTTCTTGAGCTGTGGGAAAAATATTGATACTGTTCAACACTTTTTTCTCAGTAAAGCCTACACTTCATAGTGTTTATAGTCAACTTGAGAAAGCATTCCAGCTATCATACTTCTGGGCAAATATTTTAGACTTAAGGATGTAAGTGATATTAAAATTACAAGACACAAAAGATTTCTGAACTTCCTGATTCTTTTTTCTCTGAAGATCTATGCTCTATTTGCTCACCTCTCATGGGTTCATCGGCAGCCTCGTCCTGAAGATTACTCACACTTCCCCTCTGAACACTGACCAAGGCTCTGCCTTCTCCCCTCTAGCACTGCCCAGTACCTCCTATCCTTAATGTTGCTTGTAGGCTCTCTCTCTGGTCAGTCAAATTCATTTGTTTTGTTTGGCTTTCTTGGCCTGGTTGCTCCATTAACTACTTGTATTACCCTCACTTGACCAGACTCTCAATATTCTGCTATGTTTTCTTTGGTCTGTGTCATGTTGCCCTTAATTATTTTAAACAAAGTTTTTTTCAAGATATAGAAATGTGTCAATGTGCTCACAGGCAACATGAGTATCCTGTCGAGCTAAGTTGCTAATATGCCATTTTCTGCCTCTGGTAGACATTCCCGTTTCTGGGGTTTAGTTCCAGGCTTACTGGCTATAGCTCTGGGACACACTCAGGATAGGCTACAGCTTCTGTCGTTTCTCTGATTGAGCAATGAAAACCAAAAACAAAAAACAGCAGAGCTCACATCTAGAAAGGCTGAGGTGTTTAGTAAACCAAATGTTATACACTCAGAGGTATTTAGAACTCTAAAGTGCCCCATTGAGACAAAGGACCACTATCCTTTTGCACAGATGGCTTTTTCAGGAAGCAAAGAGGGACCCTCAGAGAGAAAAGAATGGCTCCACTAAAATGAGGTCAGAAGGAAGCTCCAACCTCAGAAATTCAAAAGAAAGTCCACAGTCCTTCACTTACTTCTGTGAAGGGTTTAGAGGAATACAAGGCCATGGCTTTTATATAATAAGGCTGTAAGTGCTGCAACTTTTCAGTGTTTCTGCTTTTTATTTTAGTACCCCATCTGTTTCCATGGAATGATTAGCTGTAAAACTCTTAAAAAAGAAAAAAGGTCCTAAGGAGCCACTAGAAAGGCAACTCAGAAACCAGCACAGATCAACCCTCCCCTCCACACTCGGCTTCTGGGGAACACCTCTGGGGTTGATTAAAATAACAACAGAAACTCGCTCCACCCTCCCACCACTGCCATGGCAAGCAACAGCAGCGACAATCAGAAATACCATTAATTCCTTCCATTTAGGGCAGAAAATGAAGGCAAACTATTTTGATGGGCAAGTACTTTTCACTCACATACTCATGCAAACCCTAGCTAGGGACCAAACTTCTCCCAAGGCCCTAGTAACTACTCTTCAGTGAACAATTTTGATGTAGAACTTACCAGGAGGAAGGACATTCAGTAGCTCATTTTAGAATCATCTATATTTATCACATCTACCCTGTCCATGCTATAAATGAAACCTCAAGGAGCTAAAACAGTGTACTTCTAAATACAGTCACATACTTCACCAGGCAAAGGCAGAGAGAGCTTATCCATTCTACCAGGCGGTGTGGTTCTGTGAGTGGGTGGGCTCAATTTAGCTAATCAGTGTTACCTTAGAATTCAACAATGATTTTTAGGAGTAGCATTTTCAATCACTCATAAGATCCTGTACACCTCTCACCATATTTCCACATTTTTTGATAAATGTTGGGCCTGACACTCCCATTAAGCTACAAAGGTAGGGGCTGTGTATTACTTGTCTCAGTATTACTATAACTTACTATAACACAATTGTAAGTGTTCATAAAGTGTTGAGCATACAAGTCAGCTACTAAAAATGGCTTTTTTTTTTTCATGGCCTTCATGTTGATTTTAAGTGTATAATCCCGTGACACTTTCCAAAAGAACTGATTCACTAGTAATGGCCTAAGAAATATATGTATGCCAGAGATTTATGCCTGATGCATACACAAATCTCCAGAACTCTGTGAAAAAATAAAAAATAAAACAAAGTGGCAATCCACTATATGGAATCTGTTTCTTTGTTATAGCTTAGTGTGGGCTTCAATGAAAAAATAAACCGTACTCTGACATGTCTACATCTGTCTCTGTGAACCTTTGTATTTTATGCGTCAGATACCTGCTAACTAGAAGAAAAAATAAAGGTGCATGATGATGATGAAAAGTAATTATCAACCACTATTACTTTATCAAAGACACTTTTACATTCAGGGTTTAGAATGTTCAAATGAATGCAATCATAAATTAATATAATCTCCATCAGCCATGTTGTGTCTCTGGTCTTTAAAAGATATCCAAAGAGTCCTCAAATACTGAC
Organism: Manis pentadactyla; assembly: GCF_030020395.1. NCBI lineage: Eukaryota > Metazoa > Chordata > Mammalia > Pholidota > Manidae > Manis > Manis pentadactyla. The sequence goes on from NC_080030.1 coordinate 49,167,471, forward strand.
ATTTCCATTTAACATCTTTTGGATGTCTTAAGCCATTCTTCTAACTAAAGTGTTTGTTCAGACATTAGTTTAGGAGTCACAGTAGATGGTTTGTATGGTGGTTATGCCATTCTGGACTCTGTCTCCCAATCTTTAGGGCCCACTCCTCATTCTGTTGTTCTCCAACAGTCTCCAGCCCCTGCAGACCTCCACCTGCTCCAACCTCCATTCTGGAAGGAGAATGCCCTTCAGCATGGTCTCCCTCACTCCTGACCCTTTCAATTCACTCCTCTTTCCTCTAACCAATAATTCCCAGAAATTAGGCTAAAATGGTAGAAGACAAACAATGTGATTACCTAATTAGAGTAATTCACACAATGCTGTGAATAGTTGATGTGTAGCACCCTTGCAGGCTAATTGATGGGTTGCTCCCTCAAGGATTTTTTTGATCATTGCTTTCTGCCATCTCCTAAATACCTCCACAGGTAACAGCTCAATATCATAGTTTTTCACTTTATTTCCCTAAATTAGAAACTTAAGAATGAAAGCCAGCAATCTGATATCTCATTTTTATGAACTTATCTATGCCTGCTACTTAAAACAGTTTAAGATCAGTATAACTAAAAAGAGCCACAAGAAAAATAAAAGCTGCTCATATACACATACAACGATGATACAAAATAAAACTCCAACTTTCATAACAGTAAGCTTAAATTAATTATTTATAATTAACTTTAACAATAAACTTTAAATATAACCATATTATTTTACTCTCTATTATCATCTTATAAAATATTTATCGGGGGTATGTACATATCACTTGCCTTTTAAAACAAAGGAAATAAAACCAGATCAGAATATTAAGGGAACACTTTTAAAATTAGAAGCTTTAACTAACACATTTTCATAATACTGACTTCTATTATTTCCTAAAGTAAATGAATGTTTTTTTTAATTTTGTAGATTAAAGTTAGAGCCAAATGTCAGTTCCTTCTTTTTCTGCTTTCTTTATAAAAATAATTGATAGCATTTTCTATCCAAATCACATTGAGACAAAATACTGAAGTCAAAAGAATATTTTTAATGAAAACAAAACTCCAACCATCTCTGAGACCAAAAGTAAACAACCTGGGTCAGTGAGTAGTACACGTAGTTTCCCAAGAGCAAAGGGGAGGCCTCTTCTTGTAAATTTTACGGTTCAGAGGATCCACTTGGCTGTTGACATTGGAAGGATAGAAAGTGCTAGTATAATCTGGCAAAAAACTAAGCTAGCACAGTCATTGGGTGGCATCAGGGCCCATGGGCTACTTCCATGCATGCTCAAAGTTTCAACAATACTGATCGAAACTGCAGAAAAGGTAAATACATTAAAAAGTCAGTATGATACCACTGGCAAACAAACAAAACTGTTCTTGAATGAAATTCAACTTTGGCTGGATTTTCTTTAAAAGCTGGCCACAGGTCTGCCATTGACACACATGCTTTGGTTTGGCACTGAGCCTCCCAAACAACAAAGCAGGTGAAATCCCACAAATACGCACTTCTAATAAATCATTCTGTCAGTTAGACAGTAACATTTACATATCACCCTTCCAATTCCTAATTGGCTAATCAGTTGCAAGACCAAATTACACAGTACTGAAAGCAATAAAAAGCACAGGCATGTAAACAATATCACAATGGCTCATTGTACTGTCAAGTTTACCCCACTTAAACATCCTATTTCTATTTGGATAAAGAAAGCCTCTATAATGATGCCATTTTTATGAAGGCCTTAATCAAGCAAACCTAACCAACACAATATCGTTCAGGAGTACATACTGTTTTTTTAAAAAAGGAATGATAAGCACAAAATTCAGGATGGCAGCTACCTCTAGGCAGGAGGCAGAAATATGAGATGGGAAAGGAACATGATATGGAAAGAAACACTGTAGTAAAATCAGTTTTATAATTATACTTAAAAATTTATGCACACATCTATTATTCTGTTTTATGTTTGTTATTTTTTCCACATTAATTTGAAAAGTCTCTATGTTGCTCAGAATATGGAGCACTCTATTTAACCAAGCACAGCAAGCCTGGATGATGCAGAGAGAGTGCCTATACTTACTGTTAGAAATCCTTTGAAAGCTCTTTGATCTTTGCAATATTTCTAGCTGAAAAGCTTAAGTTTTCTGCATTGGCAGCAGTATAAAAAGAGCTAATAGTGTGCTTTTAGTTACTTGATATTTACCACATTTTTAAAGATTAAGACTTTGTTTTTTTACAGCAGTTTTAGGTCCACAGCAAAATTGAGGGGAATGGCACAAATATTTCCCATATACTCTCTGCCCCTCCTCCGTAGCCTTCCCCATTATCCACATTCCCCACCAGAGTGGTATATTTGCTACAACTGACTATTGATGATCACCCAAAGTTCATAGTTTACATTAGGGTTCACTCTTGGTGTAGTATAGTTTATGGGCTTAGAAAAATATACAATGTGTAGCCATCACTATGTTACCAGACAGAGGGTTTTCACTGCCCTATGCTCCTCTATGCTCTGCCTATTCAGCTCTCCACCTGCAACTGCTGTCAACCACTAATCTTTTATTGTATCCATAGATTTGCCTTTCCCAGAGTGTCTTACAGTTGGAGTCATATAGTATGTAGCCTTTTCAGATTGATTTGTTTCACTTAGCAATACATTTTAGATAGCTCCATGTCTTTTCATGGCTTGATAGCTCACTTTTTAGTGCTGAATAATATTCCATTCTCTAACATACCACAGTTTATTTATTCACTCACCTACAGAAGGACATTTTGGTTGCTTCCAAGTTTTGGCAATTAAAAATAAAGCCAACACATACATCCATATGCAGGTTCTTTTGCCGACATAAGCTCTTTTTTTTTTCTGGGTCATATAGTAAAAATATATTTAGTTTTATGAGAAACAGCCTAACTTCCTTCGAAAGTGGCTTATCTATTTCAGTAAGGAATCAAAGATTCTTGTTGCTCCATATTCTTGTCAGCATTTGGTGTTGTCAGCATTTCAAATTTTGTTTTCACATTTTCAATTTCAATAGATTTGTAGTGGTATTCATTGTTCTTTTGATTTTTATTTCCCTGATGACATATAATGTGGAGAATCTTTTCATATACCTGTTTACCATTTGTATATCTTTGGTGGTGAGTATCTGTTAAGTCTTCAGCCCATTTTTTAAATCACGTTGTGTTTTCTTATTCTTGAGATTTAAGATTCTACATATATTTCAGATAGCAGTCCTTTATTAGATGTGTTTTTTGCAAATATTTTCTCCCAGTTTATGGCTGGCATTCTCCTTATCTTTTGCAGAGCAGTTTTTAATTTTAATGAAGTTCAGCTTCTCAGTTCTTTCTTTCATGGATCATGTCTTTAGTGTTGTATCTAAAAAGTCATCAACATACCCAAGGTCATTAAGGCTCTCCTGTGTTATCTTCTATGAGTTTTATGGTTTTTCATGTCACTTTTAGGTTTGTGATCCATTTTCAGGAAATTTTTTTGAAGGATCTGTATCTAGATTCATTTTTTGCACATGGACGTCCAGTTATTCCAGCAAAGACTACCTTTGCTTTATTGCATTGCCTTTGCTCCATTGTCAAATCAGTTGTCTATATTTATTTTGGTTTTATTCTGGGCTCTCTATTCTGTTCCATTGATCTATTTATTCTTTCTCCAATATCACACCGTCTTGATTACTACATGCATACCTTGGAGATACTAGATACTGTGAGTTTTGTTCCACACCACTATGATAAAGTGAGTATCACAATAAAGTGAGTCAAAATTATTTTTGGTTCCCAGTGCAAATAAAAGCTTATGATTATACTCTATTGTAGTCTGTTAAGTGTGTGACAACATTATGTCTAAAAAACAATGTACATAGCTTAATTAAAATTACTTTATTTCTAAAAAAATGTATTTATAATCTGAGCTATCAGTAAGTTATAATCCTTTTGCTGGTGAAGGGTTTTTCCTTGACAGTGATGTCTGCTTCTGACTAATCAGGGTGGTGGCTGCTGAAGGTTGGTGTGACTAAGGAAATATCATAAAATATGACAACAATGAAGTTTGCAAATCCAGTGACTCTTCCTTGCACAATTTTCCTATAGAATGCAATGCTGTTTAATAGCATTTTATCCACAGAACTTTTTCAAAATTGAAGTCAATCCTCTCAAACCCTGCTGTTGTTTTATCTACTAAGTTTCTGTAATATTCTAAATCATTTGTTGCCATTTCAACAATCTTCATAGTATCTTCACCAGGAGTGGATTCCTTCTCAAGAAACCAACTTCTTTGCTCATCCATAAGGAACAACTCCTCATCTGTTCAAGTCTGGTTCACCTTCCAGTCTCCTGTTACTGTTAATATTTTTATCTCTTTCCGTGCATCATGAATGTTCTTAATGGCAGCTAAAATAGAATTCTATTGAATTGAAACTTCCAGGAAGTTTTCAATTTACCTTGCTTGGTTCCATCAGAGGTATCACTAGGTATGGTGGCTACAGCCTAACAACATGTATTTTTTTAACAATAAGACTTGCAAGTTGAAATTACTCCTCAGTCCATGGGCAGAATGGATGTTGTGCCAGCAGACATGAAAACATCAGTAATCTCATTGTATCTCTCCATCAGAGCTCTGGGGTGACAGGTACATTGTCAATGAGCAGTAATATTTTGAAAGGAATCTTTTTTTTTTTTTTGTAGATACTTATATTTTATTGAAGGGTAGTTGACACACAGTATTACATTACATTAGTTTCAGGTGTACAACATAGTGATTCAACATTTATATACATGATAATTCTAGGTACCAGCTATCACCACACCAAGTTGTTACAATATTTTGACTATATTCCTTATGCTATATATTACATCCCGGTTACTTATTTATTTTACAATTGGAAGTGTATACTTTTTTGTGTGTGTGTGTGAGGGCATCTCTCATATTTATTGATCAAATGGTTGTTAACGACAATGAAATTCTGTATAGGGGAGTCAATGCTCAATGCACAATCATTAATCCACCCCAAGCCTAATTTTTATCAGTCTCCAATCTTCTGAGGCATAACAAACAAGTTCTTACATGGAGAACAAATTCTTACATAGTGAATAAGTTACATGGTGAACAGTACAAGGGCAGTCATCACAGAAACTTTCGGTTTTGCTCATGCATTATGAACTATAAACAGTTCAAATATGAATACTCATTTGATTTTTATACTTGATCTATATGTGAATACCACATTTCTCTCTTTATTATTATTATTTTTAATAAAATGCTGAAGTGGTAGGTAGATACAAGATAAAGGTAGAAAACATAGTTTAGTGTTGTTAAGAGAGCAAATGTAGATGATCAGATGTGTGCCTCTAGACTATGTGTTAATCCAAGCTAGACAAGGGCAATAAAACATCCACGTATGCAGAAGATTTCTCTCAGAACAGGGGGGGTGAGGTTCTAAGAATCACCTCTGTTGATCCCCAATTTCTCACCTGATGACCCCCCTGTGACTGTGCCTGTCTTAGGTTGTTGCTCCCTTGAGGAATCTTACCCGTCTCTGGCTAACCAGTCATCTTCTGGGGCCATACAGGGAAATGTAAAGTTGGTAAGTGAGAGAGAGGCCTTATTATTTGAAATGGTTAGCTTTTTATTTCTTTGCATATTTATGCCCTGTACCTTCTATGCCCAGCATTTATCTTGAGGTATCTTTACCACTTGGAAGAATTATGATACTTGGTAAATTCGATCTGAGGCATGAATTCTATTTAAGGGTTGTAATTAGGAAGGAAGAAGAAAAGCTATAGAAGTAGCAGGCGGAAGAAAACATGGGAAGATTGATAATTTTTTTTTGACATATCTTCTTGTAGAGTAACTTCAGCATGTATAGGTTTTAAGCTACTACTTAAATTGCGCACACACATTAACATAATAGGAGTATAGTTACATAACCAAAGCATACCTGCAGCCATCTCCAGTGAAACCAAGAAAACCAGTTAGGCACCTTAGGCATTTGTGAAAACTTATCTATGATATGGTGGATATTGTCCAACTGAACTTGAAAAGTCTGAGAGAAATCAGACAAATTAAAACAACCCATTCCTGGGGAATGTTCACATCCCTTATGTTCTTTTAACAGTAAATAGTCTGTAGTTGTAAGATTTTGGAGCACTACAATTTGCACTTCTCCTAATTCTTGATTGAGTTCCAACAGTATAGATCCAGTCAAATTTGTTGTTTTACTGTATGCACAGGCCAGCTTAGATATCTCCTTCTTCATTCCCATGGCAAGTCCAGGAACTGGTGGGATGAGTGCATCTACAGCTGTAGCAGTGCGTGGATCTTTGTTGGGGTTTTTTGATGATCATCTTCTGGCATGAGTCTTCCAGAGAGTGCTGATGTTGGAAGTTCTTTTTCATATCGTATCTTAGTTCATTTTCAGGGTAGCCCAATTAGGCTTTGATCCTCTGTATAAACACAAACAGACCCTTTGCCTACACTTTTATATGCCCTTTATACCCTTGTGTAGAACTCATTGGAGGTTACCACATAGGAACTGCATTTTTTTTTTGGTATCACTAATCTACACTTACATGATGAATATTATGTTTCCTAGGCTCTCCCCTATACCAGGTCCCCGCTAGAAACCCCTTTACAGTCACTGTCCATCAGCATAGCAAAATGTTGTAGAATCACTACTTGCCTTCTCTGTGTTGTACAGCCCTCCCTTTTCTCCCACCCCCCATGCATGCTAATCTTAATAGCCCCCTACTTCTCCCCCCCCTTATCCCTCCCTACCCACCCATCCTCCCCAGTCCCTTTCCCTTTGGTACCTGTTAGTCCATTCTTGAGTTCTGTGATTCTGCTGCTGTTTTGTTCCTTCAGTTTTTCCTTTGTTCTTATATTCCACAGATAAGTGAAATCATTTGGTATTTCTCTTTCTCCGCTTGGCTTGTTTCACTGAGCATAATACCCTCCAGCTCCATCCATGTTGCTGCAAATGATTGGATTTGCCCTTTTCTTATGGCTGAGTAGTATTAAATTGTGTATATGTACCACATCTTCTTTATCCATTCATCTATCGATGGACATTTAGGTTGCTTCCAATTCTTGGCTATTGTAAATAGTGCTGCGATAAACATAGGGGTGCACTGATCTTTCTCATACTTGATTGCTGCATTCTTAGGGTAAATTCCTAGGAGTGCAATTCCTGGGTCAAATGGTAAGTCTGTTTTGAGCATTTTGATGTACCTCCATACTGCTTTCCACAATGGTTGAACTAACTTACATTCCCACCAGCAGTGTAGGAGGGTTCCCCTTTCTCCACAGCCTTGCCAAAATTTGTTGTTGCTTGTCTTTTGGATGGCAGCCATCTTTACTGGTGTGAGGTGATACCTCATTGTAGTTTTAATTTGCATTTCTCTGATAATTAGCGATGTGGAGCATCTTTTCATGTGTCTGTTGGCCATCTGTATTTCTTTTTTTTGGAGAACTGTCTGTTCAGTTCCTCTGCCCATTTTTTAATTGGGTTATTTGTTTTTTGTTTGTTGAGGCGTGTGAGCTCTTTATATATTTTGGACGTCAAGCCTATATCAGATGTGTCATTTTCAAATATATTCTCCCATACTGTAGGGTTCCTTTTTGTGCTATTGATGGTGTCTTTTGCTGTACAGAAGCTTTTCAGCTTAATATAGTCCCACTTATTCATTTTTGCTGTTGTTTTCCTTGCCCGGGGAGATATGTTCAAGAAGAGGTCACTCATGTTTATGTCTAAGAGGTTTTTGCCTATGTTTCCTTCCAAGAGTTTAATGGTTTCATGACTTACATTCAGGTCTTTGATCCATTTTGAGTTTACTTTTGTATATGGGGTTAGACAATGGTCCAGTTTCATTCTCCTACATGGAGCTGTCCAGTTTTGCCAGCACCATCTGTTGAAGAGACTGTCATTTCGCCATTGTATGTCCATGGCTCCTTTATCAAATATTAATTGACCATATATGTCTGGGTTAATGTCTGGATTATCTAGTCTGTTCCATTGGTCTGTGGCTCTGCTCTTGTGCCAGTACCAAATTGTCTTGATTACTATGGCTTTATAGTAGAGCTTGAAGTTGGGGAGTGAGATCCCCCCTACTTTATTCTTCTTTCTCAGGATTGCTTTGGCTATTCGGGGTCTTTGGTGTTTCCATATGAATTTTTGAATTATTTGTTCCAGTTCATTGAAGAATGTTGCTGGTAGTTTCATAGGGATTGCATCAGATCTGTATATTGCTTTGGGCAGGATGGCCATTTTGACGATATTAATTCTTCCTAGCCACGAGCATGGGATGAGTTTCCATCTGTTAGTGTCCCCTTTAATTTCTCTTAAGAGTGACTTGTAGTTTTCAGAGTATAAGTCTTTCACTTCTTTGGTTACGTTTATTCCTAGGTATTTTATTTTTTTTGATGCAATTGTGAATGGAGTTGTTTTCCTGATTTCTCTTTCTGTTGGTTCATTGTTGGTATATAGGAAAGCCACAGATTTCTGTGTATTGATTTTGTATCCTGCAACTTTGCTGTATTCCGATATCAGTTCTAGTAGTTTTGGGGTGGAGTCTTTAGGGTTTTTTATGTACAATATCATGTCATCTGCAAATAGCGACAGTTTAACTTCTTCTTTACCAATCTGGATTCCTTGTATTTCTTTGTTTTGTCTGATTGCCGTGGCTAGGACCTCCAGTACTATGTTAAATAACAGTGGGGAGAGCGGGCATCCCTGTCTAGTTCCCGATCTCAGAGGAAATGCTTTCAGCTTCTCGCTGTTCAATATAATGTTGGCTGTGGGTTTATCATAGATGGCCTTTATTATGTTGAGGTACTTGCCCTCTATTCCCATTTTACTGAGAGTTTTTATCATGAATGGATGTTGAACTTTGTCAAATGCTTTTTTTTCAGCATCTATGGAGATGATCATTTGGTTTTTGTCTTTCTTTTTGTTGATGTGGTGGATGATGTTGATGGACTTCTGAATGTTGTACCATCCTTGCATCCCTGGGATGAATCCCACTTGGTCATGGTGTATGATCCTTTTGATGTATTTTTGAATTCGGTTTGCTAATATTTTGTTGAGTATTTTTGCATCCATGTTCATCAGGGATATTGGTCTGTAGTTTTCTTTTTTGGTGGGGTCTTCGCCTGGTTTCGGTATTAGGGTGATGTTAGCTTCATAGAATAAGTTTGGGAGTATCCCCTCCTCCTCTATTTTTTGGAAAACTTTAAGGAGAATGGGTATTAGGTCTTCCCTGTATGTCTGATAACATTCCGAGGTAAATCCATCTGGCCTGGGGGTTTTGTTCTTTGTTAGTTTTTTGATTACCGCTTCAATTTCGTTGCTGGTAATTGGTCTGTTTAGATTTTCTGTTTCTTTCTGCGTCAGTCTTGGAAGGTCGTATTTTTCTAGGAAGTTGTCCATTTCTCCTAGGTTTCCCAGCTTGTTAGCATATAGGTTTTCATAGTATTCTCTAATAATTCTTTGTATTTCTGTGGGTCTGTCATGATTTTTCCATTCTCGTTTCTGATACTGTTGATTTGTGTTGACTCTCTTTTCTTCTTAATAAGTCTGGCTAGAGGCTTATCTACTTTGTTTATTTTCTCGAAGAACCAGCTCTTGGTTTCATTGAGTTTTGCTATTGTTTTATTCTTCTCAATTTTATTTATTTCTTCTCTGATCTTTATTATGTCCCTCCTTCTGCTGACCTTAGGCCTCATTTGTTCTTTTTCCAATTTTGATAATTGTGACATTAGACCATTCATTTGGGCTTGTTCTTCCTTTTTGAAATATGCTTGGATTGCTATATACTTTCCTCTTAAGACTGCTTTTGCTGTGTCCCACAGAAGTTGGGGCTTAGTGTTGTTGTCATTTGTGAAAGGAATCTTTTTTCCTGAGAAATAGGTCTTAATGGTGGGCTTAAAATAGTCAATAAACCATGATGTAAACTGATGTGCTGTTACCCAGGTTTTGTTGTTCCTTTTACAGAGCACAAACAGAGTAGATTTAGCATAATTCTCAGGAACTATAGGATTTTCAGAATGGTAAATGAACATTGGCTCCAACTTAAAGTCACCAGCTGCATTTGCTCCTACCAAGAGAGTCGGCCTTTGAAGCTTTAAAGCCAGGCACTGTATTTTCCTCTCTAGCTATGAAAGTCCTAGATAGCATTTTCTTCCAATATGAGGTCATTTTGTCTCATTGAAAATCTGTTAAGTGCAGCCCCCTTCATTAAAGATTTGAGCTAGACCTTCTGGATAACTTGCTGCAGCTTCTCCATCAGCACCTGCTGCTTCACCTGTACTCTATGTTATGGCTCCTTCCCTTAAACCTCAGGAACCAACCAACCTCCCTGGCTTCAAACTTTTCTTTTGCAGCTTTGTCCCTTCTCTCAGCCTTCATAGAATTGACAGTTAGGCTCTGCTCTGGATTAGGCTTTTGCTTAAGGGAATGTGACTGGTTTGACCTTCCAGGCCACTAACACTTTCTCCATATGAGCAATAAGCCTCTTTTGCTTTGTTATCATTCATGTGTTCATTGCATTGGAATTTTGAATTTCCTTAAAAAACTTTTCCTTTGCATTCACAACTTTACTAGCCACTTGGCATAATATGCCTGGCCTTTGGTTTGTCTCGGCTTTTGACATGTCTTCGTCACTAAGCTTAATCATTTCCAGCTTTTGATTTAAAGCAAGAGATATTGACTTTTCCTTTCACTCGAACACTTAAAGAGGCCACTGTAGGGTTATTAACTGGCCTAATTTCAATATTGTTGTGTCTCAAAGAATCCAGAGGCCAAAGGAAGTGGTGAAAGAGACGGGAGAATAGCTAGTCAGTCGATGGAGCCCCGTTTTTTATTATATTTGCCATTTGATATGGGTGGGGTTCATGGTGTCCCAAACATGAATTACAATAGTAACATCAAAAATGCTTGATCCTAGATCACCATAAAAAATATAGCAATAAAGAAAAGTTTGAAATATTGTGAGAATTACTAAAGTGTGGCATAGAGATATGAAATGAGCTAATGTTTTTAGAAAAATGGCACAGATAGACATGCTTGGTTCTGGGTCCCCACAAGCCTTCAATTTGTAAAAATATGCAATACTTGCAAAATACTAGTCAAGCATAATAAAATGAGATATACCAGTATAGTTTTATAGAAAGACTTCACGTTAAGTAGTGCCAGTCCTCTGACTGTTTCCTTCTCCTTCAGTCTTGTGTTGGCTATTCTGGATCTTTTCTCTCTATGTAAAAACTTTGGAATCAGTGTGTTGATATCCACAAAATAACTTGCTGGGGTTTTGATCAGAATTGTATTAAGTCTACCGATCAAGTTGGGAAGAACTGACATCTTGACAATACTGAGTATTCCTCTCCATGAATATAGAATATTTATTCATTTATTTAGTCTTCTTTGGTTTCAATCATCAGAGTTTTGTAGTTTCCCTCATACAGTTCCCATACATATTATGTTAGACCTAAACTTAAGTATTTCATTTTGGGGAGTCCTAATGTAAATGATATTGTGTTTTAATTCAAAATCCATTTGTTTATTGCTGTTATACAAGGAAGTGAGTGCATCCAATAATATTGCTGTAATCCCTTGTTAGTTCCAAGAGCTTTTAGTCAATTCTTTAGGATTTTCTACATAAAATTTACCACTTTTTCATCAACAACAAATGTAGCCATTTTTAGTAGACAATAAACAATAATGTGTGGTTACTTCCCTAAATGCTAGGTAAAAACTAATTTTTTAACACATCATTATGCATTTTTTAATGTGCTTTGGCCAATATGAAGGTTATTCTCTGATTTTTGGTAATTTCTTGAACAGAGGGATATTTTTGGCAATTTTTGTCATGTAATTGATAAAGTAGCTACCCTGCTAGGTTGAAAATTTTAAAAGTAAGATACAGTTGCTGAATTGTTTGCATTTTTATGTCTATTTGGAATAAACTTCTCATTGGAGAAAATACACAGAAGATGCAAATAAAAATTCAATTAACCCATAAAAACAAGGCACAGTACAAGTCCCATCTCTTTCACCACTTCCTTTGGCCTCTGGATTCTTTGAGACACAACAATATTGAAATTAGGCCAGTTAATAACCCTACAGTGGCCTCTTTAAGTGTTCGAGTGAAAGGAAAAGTCAATATCTCTTGCTTTAAATCAAAAGCTGGAAATGATTAAGCTTAGTGATGAAGACATGTCAAAAGCCGAGACAAACCAAAGGCCAGGCATATTATGCCAAGTGGCTAGTAAAGTTATGAAGTACAAGATTTGTACAGTCCACAGTACTGGATGATGGTGGTATTCATTGAAATGGAGAACAAGGAGGTAAAAGCAGGTTTGGGAGATGAAATCAAGAATTGTTTTTGAATATCAATTTGAAGTGCATCTTAATTCTCTAAGCAGAGACATAAAGCAGACAATTGGATATAGAAATATGGAGCTCAGGAGAAAATGGGACTCAAGATATAAAACTGGAGGATTATCTTCTTATAGAATGTATTTAAGCCATGATACTAATTGAGATCCCAAGGGAGTGAATGTAGGCTATACAGCAAACAGGATCTAGGACTGATTTTTGGGGTACTTGACACTGGAAGTTTAGGAAGATAAAGAGAAACCAGCAAGAGAGACTAAGAAGTAGACAGCAAAGTAGGAAGGAAATCAGAAGAGAGTATTTTCCCGAAAACCAACTTTTAAGAAAGTGTTTCAAGAAAGAGAAACTGACTGTATGAAATGTTCCTGAGAGTTTAAGTTAATGAGGACTCAGAATTGGCCATTAGACTTGTCAATGTAGTAGTCGCTGATGACCTTAATTATTAGACCTCTTTTGGTGTAGTGGAATGGGTTTAAGAGAGAATGAAAGAAGAAAAAGTAGAAACTAGAGCTGGAGGGAATGGTTCTCTCAAGGATCTGCTGAAAATAGAAAAAGAGAAATAGTGTGTTACTAAAAGATACAAGACCAAGGATAAATTTTACTCTTTATTTACATTAAAAGGTAACATAGTATGTTTGTAGATTGATGGAAATAAAGCAGTTGAAATGGAAAACTGTGTTATACAAGAAAGGGAGGAGATAATCTCAGTAAAGGAATGTTGAAGCAGGCAAGAGTTTGTGGAGTCCAGTGTACATGCAGAAGAGTTGTCCTTAGAAGCAGACCATTCATCAGTAGTAACAGGAGGGAACATGGAGTATAGTTCAGATGAAGGCATATTGGCAAATTTGGTGGAGGGAGAACGTAGAAGTTTCTTTTGATTGCTTTTGTTTTCTTATTGAAACAAAGAGCAAATTTGTTATGCTTCTTGGTCAATACAAAGATTGTTCTCTGAGTGAAAGAGATCTGAGTGAGAGGATCAGGGAAGAGATGCCCAAGATTTGAGGAAATAGGAAATTCAAATGACTAGGGAAATGTAATACATTGTTGGGCAGTACAGAGGGCCTACTTGGTCTTTGTGGTCATAAATATCAAACAAGACCAAACAGCATGCTTCCATGATTTTTAAAAATCATGATCAGCTGCTTAGATGCAAACACGAGTAGGTGGGTAATTGAGTTTAATCAGAATTACAGATTTTCTAAGAGAATAAGATTGAAGGCAAAAAGGGTTATGGCAGTTGATGGTTTGCAAAGATGTGCTTATAATGTTGGACCGCAGAATCTATGCTAAAATTTTTGAGGAAATAAGGGGATGTAGTGACTGGGAAACGTCACTACAGCAGAATAGCTCTGAGAAATTCTCCCACTACAAAATAATAGAGCAAATCCCACTTAAGCAAAAAGCAAGGAAGAATGGGAAAAAAAAATCTGTTTTCCTTTATAATTTAGATCTCCTGGTATAGTGCTGCTCCCTTTCTATTTGTGCCTAAGGTCACTAACAGCAATTTTTAAATTGTCGAATTACATCACATCATAATGGCTTTCTGTGGCAAACAAAAATTGGCTCAGATATGTTTGTTATAGTCAACTTATGACTTTAAATTGTGTTAACATATGGAAAAACTAAAAATATTAGAAAAAATTAATTTAAATTATAATTCTAGGTTGTCCTTTAGTTAAAATGTAAAGTAGGAATAAAGTGATTGCAATTGTATTACAGTATTTAAGATATCTCCTATTAACTACTAGTTTACATTTGATAAAGATCCATGTCTAGATTGAAAGATACTTTTCATTTTTTTGAAACTGTTTACTCAAAGATAAAGAAGTCACTAAGAAAACTGCTTATCATTATTATCATATAGCATTTATTGATCGTTCATATTAGCATAGCACTACGGTAGTATACATGTAAGTGAAATCTTAGCCCAAGTGAATTCACATTGAGGTATCAAGGCTAAGTCTTACTTACAATGATAATAACAAAGGGTCTTCTTTTTAATTCTGTGCTATTTGAAATCACACTATAAGAGCAAAGAGGGCAGCAGTCTGATTGGATGAGGTCTTTAAAACTGGAGTTGACCCTTTTGGAATTGAGGTCTTTAAAAGACTGGAAATGACCTTTGAAACTAACCAACAATTAAAGCATACTAATAGCTCAGAAAATATAACTTAGTTAGTTTAGGCATATCAATTTATGTTCATTCATGTGAACTGCAGGGGAAGCAGCAAAACCAACACTGCTCAGATGACTTTCAGATGCTAATTACAAATAATTCTTAAGCAGTCTGGGAAGTGGTATCTCTGCTAGGAAACGTTTGGCCAGATTACTTCTGTGCAACTTTATTCAGGAAAAGAGCATTAAAAACATATATAATTCAAACCTCACTAAGTCAGTTAGATTTCTGCCCAATAGTCTGCCTTAATGACATTTTAGTATTTAATTGTACTACTTTTCCCTGTAACCTGAAAAAAAACTAACAGATTCTTTAAATTTAATGCTATGGTCCATCAGTTTTATGAACAAGTTTCATATTACGTCTATTTCATTCTTGAGTTTTACATTTAATTCCTCTCAACTTGTTCAGTAAAGTGACAGTAATAAATAGAATAAAAAACAAAACAAAAATGAAAGGAGGTAAATAGGGGTAAGATTTTCTGAAACCATGAATGACTGATAACAAATGTCAGTTACTTGAACATGAAAAGATAACCTGGTTGGGTATAAAATTTAGATTGCATCTATTTCTCCTCAAAATTCTGAAGGGGTTGCTCTCTTTTTTTTATTTGAACTCTAAATGATAGATGCTAAATTTAAATGACTTGGAGTATTGTAATTTTTGCTTTTTAGCAAGTAATTTATTGGAGTACTGTTTATTTTGTTTTTCATACATAGAGATTTACCTGACAGTTAATTATTTTAAATTCAAATTTTGTCAGGATGAGTCCAGATGTGTGTCATTTCTTATTTATTTTGCCTGGGAAACGATGAACCTTTTCAATCCATATACTTGGGCCTTTCTCCCCACCCAGCACTGGGAAATTTTTTCAATTTGTTTTGATTATTATTTCTGTTATAACTGCTGTGTTTTATATTTCAGAAACAATAATTGTTATTGAATTTCCATTCTCTTTTCCTTACAGCTTCAGCTGCATAGAGTTTGCTTGTTTGTTTTTTCTATTTGTTTAGCCTAGAACAAGAAAGGATTCTCCTAAGACCAGTATTTTTAACAGATAGGATATGTAGATTGACTGGTGGGGGGATATGGTCACTCTTTTACTTCAGCACTATTCTAGTCCTAAAACTATGGTTAAATAATAGTTTATAGGTACAATTCTAGCTCAACAATATACTTTGAAAGTTTCTGCATAATGACCCTCTCTCTGCTTTATTGAGAAGGCATTTTCCTCTACTAATAGGTTGGTTTTACATCACTTTATAGTAATGGAGCACATGAAAAAGAAGCTATAAATCCCAGAGTATGCAACTGCTAATTGTTCTCTTATTATTAGCAGGAACCTTAAACACTTCCTTTGTGTATATTACATCTCCCAGGATGTAATACACTTCTATTAGTTATTTTTCTATTTCCTTTCTGCCTTGTTGTTTTCTGAAGTTTGTAGACCAAGCAGGTAACACTTAAACTGCCTCCCAGATCTACCGTCATGGAATAAAAATGAAGTATTTCTAAATATCTTATCCATGAATCGCAAACAAGAAAAGAGCTTCAGAGTCATCATCTCAGATTTTATATCAGCAGATATGAGGAACTACTGATTATATATTTTTAAACAATTTCACTAGCCCTGGTTCTCAGATTCTGGAATTACATTAGCTATAAATTCTAAGTTTTTGACATTGTGAATTTCTATCCTTTCCATATACACACACACACACACACACACACACACACACACATACACATGGATAGATATATATGTTTCTATCATCTCCAATTTTCAGATGAAGAAACTAAGGCACAGAGCAGATGAGTGACTTGCCTAAGGAAACAGTCAGAGGGAGGACTAGGCTGGAAACCCAGTAGATTTTATTCTGGAGGCTCTGTACTTAACCAACAAACTGTATTCTTTCTGAACACTATACTTAGTTAAGCAATTAGTTTCATCCTAAAATGACCACAGTCCTCTCAAATCATGGTTCTTGTTCCTGGTCACAGTTATATATACATAACAGAATAATAATAGATAAGATTTACTAAGTACTTGGATACATGCAAGGCATTTGATTATGCAATTAATATAATTATCTCATATAATTTTCACAACTCTGACAGGCATTATTATTATTATTCTCATTTAACAAATTAAAAAAATAGGATTTAGAGAAGGTAATAAATTTATCCAGAGTCACAACTGATAGGTGGAAAGGCTGGGATTCAAATTCAGTCTGACTCCTGAATCCACGCACTTACCTCTTATGCTATAAAGCCTCTATTTAATAGTTACATAATATTTTGAATATAATTCTCCAATAGACTGACAGTATATTTTGCTAAAAAGCCGTATATTAAGAATTCATTTTATTTACTCAAGTATAAATAAATATCTTGTGAAAAAGAAATGTTCCTTCATCATATACAAAGAGTTGCAAATTGGCCAGGGACTACTGAATGTATTAGTGGTAGAATTCACATTCAGTAATTTTTCCTATATTCACTTTGTTAGATCTTTGTGTACTTCATGAAGAGGCTTTATTACCTTTGACTTCCTGTGGGGTTTAATCAATGAGGAGCCTGCCAGGAAACTGGACAGAGGAAAGAAAGAATACTTGGGTATTTGCCTGAAGGGCCCTACATGCAGGATGAGCACCCAAAGTAGCTGCTCAGGCCTAGGAGTGGTAACCTGCCCCTATTGCTAGCTCACAAGCCTTATGATGTATCTTGTGACTTCTCCACACCCTTCCCACCCTTTTAAATCATTCCTTCCCCAAACTCATTAAAATTAACTAATCTAAGAGTGCCTTCTCTCTTCTCTGACAGGGCCTGGGCTGATAGAGAAATGATCTGTTCTGGCATAGAACATAAACCTTGATATTTTACAAGGGGTATTTTCCCATTCTATAGAATTCTTAATGTTCATACTTTTAAAAAAAAAATAGCCAAGATTGTATAAGTGCAATTACAAAGAAAAGGATGTGTAATGTTACATCAAACACACTTTCCTTGGACTCCTAATGTTGACTTTTCAAATTGGATCTAATGACTTAGCTAAAGTACAATTTTAATGCAAGGTGAATTCAATACACAAACAAACTCATGATTACTGTACATAGAAAACTATTCTTGTTCACTTCAGCCATGCCAATTCTATCCTAATTAGGATGCTCTAGGCACTTGAAGATTTGTGTTTGGCTCAAGTATTTATGGGCCCAAACTAAATGTGTCTAATACCATTGGGTTTTATAAACAGAGCCAAAGATAGCTAGTCACTTACATTTATGAGATATGTGATGATATATTTACACAGCAAATCCTGGACAAATAATGGTGAAGTTTAACCACTTTAAGAGATCATTGGCATTATTTCTCTATTCATATTGTTGGTAGGAATATAGAGAAATAAGTACTATAAATATTGAAGAGAGTGTAAACTGGTTGATTTAAAGTTACGATCATCTCCTAAAGACTTAAGTATAACAATTTCATCTATGAGAATTTATCTTAAGAAAATAATCACAGATGTATGTCAAGATCTATCTATTCATATGTTCACTAAAACAATCAACATAAACACTCACATGAAGGAATAGGTAATCATTAAAAATGATGTTAGGTATATAGCCTATCATTCTCACAGATTACAACTAAAAATTTCTTTAAAGAATATGAAAAGCAACTACCTCAAAACTTTGAAAAGTACACATAGAAGGTGCATTAGAAACTAAAGTGAGAACCTTGATAAGGATCCATAAAGGGTGAGGTTCATGGGATTTTATTGTCCTCTTTCCCTAGATTTGACCTGAGGGTGTGCTGAGTATGTGAATTGTGCAGCAAGCACTGGCAGCAAAAACTCCAGGAGAAACAGCTTCTTTCCAGCAAAAGGACTGGGAAAAGACTCCTGCATGCTGGAGACTGTGAAGGAATCATTTTTTCTTTCTTTCTTTTTCCCTCTCCTTTCTCTCCCAGCCTTACTCTGAGGCCAGGCCCAGTTACAGAGTTGGATTGGCAATAGCACAAGTATCTAAGACCCCCAAGGAAAGTCTCTAGCCAGAGGAACTAGGAAAAAGGAAGCCCTCTTGTAAGAAGAGTGTGGGAGTTCTACAGATTCTTTTTTAAACTTCTCTTGTGGCATCTCTGTGAAGGCAGCCCCAATTGTGTACAACTACATGACAGCATGTGAGGCTAAATTCTGAAAGGATTCTATCTTTCTGGCCAGAGGAAGCAAGAAAAGGACCATCTGAGAGCTGGAGAGTATGGGAGAAATCATGGAGAGAAGAGAGGTGAAAAAGGGCAACTCCTAGTTCCGTGTATGAACTGGCATAAGTCCCAGACACACATGGAAACCTAAAGAAGCACAGCAGAGGCAGCAAGCCCTGAACTACTATATAAACCTTTGGCAAGTCTCAGACTAAGTCTTGAGTGATATAAGCTCCAGTGAGATCCAAAATGCACGGCAAAAACCTTTGAAATGTTTCTTCCTAGTAGATATTCCATTGTCTGTTCTTTGTCCATCTATCTACTAGTGGACACTTAGGCTACTTCCCTATCTTGGCTATTGTAAATTATGCTGCAATAAACATAGGGGTGCATATATGTCTTTGAATTAGTGATTTTGTTTTCTTCAGGTAGATACACAGAAGTGGGATTACTGGGTCATATGGTATTTCTATTTTTCAGATTTTTTAAGAACCTCCATACTGTTTTCCATAGTGGCTGCACCAATTTACATTCCCAACAACAGTGCATAAGGGTTCCATTGTCTCCACATGCTTGCCAACACCTGTATTTCTTGTCTTTTTGATACTAGCCATTCTGACTGGTATTAGGTGTTATCTCATTGTGGTTTGGATTTGCATTTCCCTGATTCATGTCCCATAAAATATAGTTTATTGATAGTAAAAGTATTAAATTATTTATGGAGTTTTCAAGTAATGTAGATGCAATCAATATGACAACTATCTCCTCAAGTGGGGAGGGTGAAGTGACAAAATTTGCAAAATTAAAATGAAATACTAAAAAAGTACCCAAGTAATCCAGAAGAGGGCAGTAACAAAAAAAAGGGAAACAAATAGGGAAACAAAGGAACCAAAAAATAGTGTAACAAAAAAGAAAACAATAAATAGCAGACCTGAAACAAACCACTTCAATATTTATATTGAATGTGTTATGTACTAAAGGACAGAGATCATCAACTTAATTTAAAAATAAGACTCAACAATACGTTAACAAGAAACCCACCTTAAATATATCAAGAGAGATAAGATAAAGATAAAAGGATGGGAAAAAATATACCATTCAAACACTTATCAAAAGAAAGATAGAGGATTTATATTACATCAAGTAAAGTAGACTTTGGAACAAGGAAAATAATCAAGAAAAAGAAGACTATTTTATAATGATAAAGGGGACAATTATTCATCAAGGTATGTAGCATTCTTAAGTATGTGTTAGGGTAGGCGGATACACATGAGCAAGGGGAAGAATGGAGGACAGCAGACTACCCACTCTCCACTCACAGAGCACTCTGTCTCCCTTAGACCAACCCCTTTTGGAATCTAACACAGCCTGATAAGCACAAGGTAAAAGCCACAAGGACTTTCCCAATTTTGGAGCATGTGCAATTAAGGAAAGCCTTGTCCGCTAGTAACCCTGAGGCCATTATAATACCCGTTACATTGTGGTTTTAGTGCCCCCCACCTTGGGTTTCACTTAGGCACTCATAGGAAGATGGTGGATATAAACATGTGCAAAGTTGGAGGGGAGGAACCAAAGCAGATCCAAAGGGTGGTGTGATAATGGCAAAATGGGAGAGAGGAAACCAAATAAGCCCCCATAAAAAAACACAATGCAAAACTCAATGGGAGGTTAGCTTGCTCTTCTGTCTCCAGAGTATACTTTCCTTTTGCTTTTCTAAATAAAAATCCCTTTGTAGCTTTAACTCTCTATCAAGTCTCTCAACTAAATTTTTTCCTTTGAGAAGACAAGAACCAAAGAATTCCACAATCCACCACTCAGTAACATATATTTGCACTTAACAATGTGTAGCAAAAAACATGAAGCGAAAAATTGATAAAATTGAAATGAGAAATAGACAAACCTGTAATTACTCGTAGAGAAATTTCAATGCTCCTATCTCAGTTAATGAGCAGGTTGACAAAAAAATCATCAAGGATATAGAAGACCTGACCAACACTATTCACCAACTTTATGTAATTGACATTTAAGGAGTAGTCAATCCTACAGTAGAAGAATACCTACTTTCTTCAAGTGCACATGGAATACCCAACATTAGAGCCTGTATTCTGGGCTGCAAAAAACAAAATTAATGAATTTAAAAGAACTGAAACAATGCAAAGAATGATCTCTGACTATAATGGAATTAAACTAGAAATAAATAACAGAAAGATATTGGAAATAAATAAGAAATGTGTAAATTAAACAACACATGTCTAAATAATCCACTGTAAAATAGAAAGATCCTTGTGGGGGAAGAAGTTATATGGGAAATTTCTGTACCTTTCCCTCAACTGTACTGTGAACATAAAACTACTCCAAAAAAATGAAGTTGTAATACATTTAAAAAAAAATGAGAGACTCAAAGGAAATTTAAAGGATACTTTGAAGTAAATGACAATGAAAGTAAAATGTATTAAAACTTGTGAGGTGCAACTAAAGCAGTACTTAGCATTAAATGCTTATAAAGGGAAGAAGGGCCCAGACTAATAAGTGAACAACCTAAGTTTCCATATTAAGAAACTAGAAAGAGAAGAACCAATTAAATCCAAAACAAATAGAACAAAATAACAAAGGTTAAAAGCAGAAGTCAATGAAATTGAAAACAGAAAAACAATAGTAAAAAAATCCAATGAAACCAAAATCTAAACTTAGAAAAAATTATTAAAATTGAGAAATCATTAACTAGACTGAAAAAGAAAAGCAGAGTTAAGTCACAAACTACCAATATCAGGAATGAAATGTGATTATCACTACAGATTCTACAGACAATAAGAGAAAGGTAAGAATAGAATGCTGAACTCATATGACACAGACCAATTCCTTGAAAGAAATAAACTACCAAAACTCAATGAGAAAGAAATAGATAAGCTGAATAGTCCTATGTCTTAGGATCAACCAAACAGAATTTGTGCTTGTAATTTTCCAACAAAGAAAAATCCAGGCCCAGTGGTTTTTCCTAGTAAATTCTATCAAAAATTTCAGGAAGAACTAACACCAATTCTACTCAGTCTCTTCCAGTACATTGAGAAAGAATAAGGCTAGCATTATAATCATACCAAAATCAGACAAAGAAGAAAAAAAGTACAAGACAAATATTCCTCATGAACAGAGAGACAAAAATCAACAAATATTAACAAATCAAACACAGCAATGTATAAAAGGACAAAATGCACAACCAAGTGCATTCACTCCAAGGATGCAAGACTGGTTCAATACTAAAAAATCAACTAACGTAATTCATAAGAACATGAAAGAAGAGCCATATGAACATGTCAATAAATATAGTTAAAGTATATGACAAAATTCAATATCCATTTATGATATTTTTTAAAGCCTCTCAGCAAACTAGGAAGAGAAGGAAATGTATTTAAACTGATAAAGGGTATGTACAAAACAAAACCTATGGCTGACATTATACTTAATTGCTAAAACTGTTTTCTACCTAAAAAATAATAACAAAAGATATCCACTGTTACCACTTCTATTCAATATCATACTAGAAACCATAACCAATGCAATAAAACATGAAAAAGAAATAAAAGCCATGAAGACTGGAGAGAAAGAAAACTGTCTCTGTTAGCAGATGATATGACTATCTCCATAAAAAAAAGAAAGAAAAATCTAGAGCAAATCTCTTAGAATGAATAAATGAATTTAGCAAAATCACAGGATATAAGGTTAATTTGTAAAAACCAAATGTATCTCTATGTACTAATAATAAATAATCAGAAGGTAAAATTTAACAAAAAAGGTTATCTGTTTCACTGAAGAGGATATACACATGGCAAGTGAGCACAAGAAAATATGTTCAACATTATTAGCCATTTGAGAGATACAAATTTTAACTACACTGAGATATTACTACAACCAATCAAAATGGCTAAAATAAAAAATACTGACAACATCAAATAACTGACAAGAATGAGGAGAAACTGTATCACTCACATAATTGCTGGGGTTATGTTAGCATAAAATAGTGCAGCCACTCTGTTGTCTTGGGTGGTTTCTTTAAATACTAAATCACAACCACCATACAACCTAGCAACTGCCCTCTTGTATATTTATGCCAGAGAAATGAAAACTTATGTTTACACAGAAATCTGTGCATGAATGTTCAGAGAAGTTTTATTCATAATAGTTCAAAACTGGACCCAATCCAGGTGTCCTTTAATGGTTGAATGGTTAAACAAGCTGTGGTGCCATCATACCATGAAATGCTGCTAATAAAAAACAACAAACTGGAGGCGGAGCCAACATGGCGGCGTGAGTAGGACAGTGGGAATCTCCTCCCAAAAACATATATACTTTTGAAAATACAACAAACACAACTAGCCCTAAAAGAGAGACCAGAAGACGCAGGACAGTGGCCAGACTGCAGCTACACCAGCGAGAACCCAGCGACTGGTGAAAGGGGTAAGATACAAGCCCCGGCCCGGCGGGACCCGAGCGCCCCTCCCCCCAGCTCCCGGCGGGAGAACAATAGGCAGAGCGGGAGGGAGACGGAGCCCAGGACTGCCGAACACCCAGCCCCAGCCATCCGGGCCAGAGCGCAGACACAGTATATGCCCAGGGGGCCCTGGATACTGGGAGAACAGGGGGTAAGACCTCAGAGCGGGTGCTGAAGCTCATGCCCCTGTGACAAAGAAAAGCGGGGGCTTTTTGAAAGTCTTAAAGGGACAGGGACTTAACAGCTTGACGGAAACAGCCCAGGTCACAGTACAGCAGCTGGAAATTACAGGGAAAACCGGGTGCACTAACCCCCTGGGCAACAGCTCTGAGACCCCTCACGGAGGCAAACAGTCAAGCAGCCCCCCCATCCATCACCCCACCGGGCGCTGCGAAAGCAGAGAAGCAGCCTGAGACAAATTCCGCCCACAGAAAGGGAAATTTCTCCCTCCCGGCCAGGCAAGACACAAAGACCCACTCTACACGCAATTACCCAACACAAGCCACTAGGGGTCGCAGTTGCCCCAGTAAAGAAAGGCCAGTAGTAAGTGAAAATTTTGGCCCTCCCAGCTGACAGTCAATAGCACCTGTCAACATGAAAAGGCAAAAAAATATGATTCAGACAAGACTAACCCAGACAGCTTCGGCATCTGCTACATCTTCCCCTGAGAAGGAATCTGGGGAGATAGATTTAGCCAGTCTACCTGAAAAAGAATTCAAAACAAAAGTCATAACCATGCTGATGGACTTGCAGAGAAATATGCAAGAACTAAGGAAGGAGAATTCAGAAATAAAACAAGCTCTGGAAGGACTTCAAAACAGAATGGACGAGATGCAAGAGACCATTAATGGACTAGAAAACAGAGAACAGGAACGCAGAGAAGCTGATGCAGAGAGAGATAAAAGGATCTCCAGGAATGAAAGAATTTTAAGAGAGCTGAGTGATCAATATAAAAGAAATAATATAAGAATCATAGGCATTCCAGAAGAAGTAGAGAGAGAAAAGGGGATAGAAAATGACTTTGAAGAAATAATTGCTGAAAATTTCCCCAAACTAGGGGAAGAAATGGCCTCTCAGACCACAGAGGTACACAGAACTCCCATGACAAGGGATCCAAGGAGGGCAACACCAAGACACATAATAATTAAAATGGCAAAGATCAAAGACAAGGACAAAGTATTACAAGCAGCCAGAGAGAAAAAAAAGGTTACCTACAAAGGAAAACCCATCAGGCTATCATCAGACTTCTCAACAGAAACCCTACAGGCCAGAAGAGAATGGCATGATATACTTAATGCAATGAAACAGAAGGGCCTCGAACCAAGACTACTGTATCCAGCACGAATATCATTTAAATATGAAGGAGGGATTAAACAATTCCCAGACAAGCAAAAGTTGAGGGAATTTGCCTCCCACAAACCACCTCTACAGGGCATCCTACAGGGACTGCTCTAGATGGGAGCACTCCTAAAAAGAGCACACAACAAAACACCCAACATATGAAGAAGGGAGGAGGAGGAATAAGAAGGGAGAGAAATAAAGAATCATCAGATTGTGTTTATAATAGCTCAACAAGCGAGTTAAGTTAGACAGTAAGACAGTAAAGAAGCTAACCCTAAACCGTTGGTAACCACAAACTTAAAGCCTGCAATGGCAATAAATTCATACCTTTCAATAATCACCCTAAATGTAAATGGACTGAATGCACCAATCAAAAGACACAGAGTAATAGAATGGATAAAAAAGCAAGATCCATCCATATGCTGCTTACAAGAGACTCACCTCAAACCCAAAGACGCACACAGACTTAAAGTCAAGGGATGGAAAAAGATATTTCAAGCAAACAACAGAGAGAAGAAAGCAGGTGTTGCAATTCTGGTATCAGACAAAACAGACTTCAAAATAAAGAAAGTAACAAAAGACAAAGAAGGACATTACATAATGATAAAGGGCTCAGTCCATCAAGAGGATATAACCATTATAAATATATATGCACCCAATACAGGAGCACCAACATACCTGAAACAAATATTAACAGAACTAAAGGAGGAAATAGAATGCAATGCATTCATTCTAGGAGACTTCAACACACCACTCACTCCAAAGGACAGATCCACCAGACAGAAAATAAGTAAGGACACAGAGGCACTGAACAACACACTAGAACAGATGGACCTAATAGACATCTACAGAACTCTACATCCAAAAGCAACAGGATACACGTTCTTCTCAAGTGCACATGGAACATTCTCCAGAATAGACCACATACTAGGACACAAAAAGAGCCTCAGTAAATTCCAAAAGATTGAAATCCTACCAACCAACTTTTCAGACCACAAAGGCATTAAACTAGAAATAAACTGTTCAAAGAAAGCAAAAAGGCTCACAAACACATGGAGGCTAAACAACACGCTCCTAAATAATCAATGGATCAATGACCAAATCAAAATGGAGATCCAGCAATATATGGAAACAAATGACAACAACAACACTAAGCCCCAACTTCTGTGGGACGCAGCAAAAGCAGTCTTAAGAGGAAAGTATATAGCACTCCAAGCATATTTAAAAAAGGAAGAGCAATCCCAAATGAACGGTCTAATGTCACAACTATCAAAATTGGAAAAAGAAGAACAAATGAGGCCTAAGGTCAGCAGAAGGAGGGACATAATAAAGATCAGAGAAGAAATAAATAAAATTGAGAAGAATAAAACAATAGCAAAAATCAATGAAACCAAGAGCTGGTTCTTCGAGAAAATAAACAAAATAGATAAGCCTCTAGCCAGACTTATTAAGAGGAAAAGAGAGTCAACACAAATCAACAGTATCAGAAATGAGAAAGGAAAAATCACAACAGATCCCGCAGAAATACAAAGAATTATTAGAGACTACTATGAAAACCTATATGCTAACAAGCTGGGAAACCTAGGAGAAATGGACAACTTCCTAGAAAAATACAACCTTCCAAGACTGACCCAAAAAGAAACAGAAAATCTAAACAGACCAATTACCAGCAACGAAATTGAAGCGGTAATCAAAAAACTACCAAAGAACAAAACCCCCGGGCCAGATGGATTTACCTCGGAATTTTATCAGACATACAGGGAAGACATAATACCCATTCTCCTTAAAGTTTTCCAAGAAATAGAAGAGGAGGGGATACTCCCAAACTCATTCTATGAAGCTAACATCACCCTAATACCAAAACCAGGCAAAGACACCACCAAAAAAGAAAACTATAGACCAATATCCCTGATGAACGTAGACGCAAAAATACTCAACAAAATTTTAGCAAACCGAATTCAAAAATACATCAAAACCATCGTACACCATGACCAAGTGGGATTCATCCCAGGGATGCAAGGATGGCACAACATTCGAAAGTCCATCAATATCATCCACCACATCAACAAAAAGAAAGACAAAAACCACATGATCATCTCCATAGATGCTGAAAAAGCATTTGACAAAGTTCAACATCCATTCATGATAAAAACTCTCAGCAAAATGGGAATAGAGGGCAAGTACCTCAACATAATAAAGGCCATCTATGAAAAACCCACAGCCAACATTATATTGAATAGCGAGAAGCTGAAAGCATTTCCGCTGAGATCGGGAACTAGACAGGGATGCCCACTCTCCCCACTGTTATTTAATATAGTACTGGAGGTCCTAGCCACGGCAATCAGACAAAACAAAAAAATACAAGGAATCCAGATTGGCAAAGAAGAAGTCAAACTGTCACTATTTGCAGATGACATGATACTGTACATAAAAAACCCTAAAGACTCCACCCCAGAACTACTAGAACTGATATCAGAATACAGCAAAGTTGCAGGATACAAAATCAACACACAGAAATCTGTGGCTTTCCTATATACCAACAATGAACCAACAGAAAGAGAAATCAGGAAAACAACTCCATTCACAATTGCATCAAAAAAAATAAAATACCTAGGAATAAACCTAACCAAAGAAGTGAAAGACTTATATTCTGAAAACTACAAGTCACTCTTAAAAGAAATTAAAGGGGACACTAACAGATGGAAACGCATCCCATGCTCATGGCTAGGAAGAATTAATGTCGTCAAAATGGCCATCCTGCCCAAAGCAATATACAGATTTGATGCAATCCCTATGAAACTACCAGCAACATTCTTCAATGAACTGGATCAAATAATTCAAAAATTCATATGGAACCACCAAAGACCCCGAATAGACAAAGCAATCCTGAGAAAGAAGAATAAAGTAGGGGGGATCTCACTCCCCAACTTCAAGCTCTATTATAAAGCCATAGTAATCAAGACAATTTGGTACTGGCACAAGAACAGAGCCACAGACCAATGGAACAGACTAGAGAATCCAGACATTAACTCAGACATATATGGTCAATTAATATTTGATAAAGGAGCCATGGACATACAATGGCGAAATGACAGTCTCTTCAACAGATGGTGCTGGCAAAACTGGACAGCTACATGTAGGAGAATGAAACTGGACCATCGTCTAACCCCATATACAAAAGTAAACTCAAAATGGATCAAAGACCTGAGTAAGTCATGAAACCATTAAACTCTTGGAAGAAAACATAGGCACAAACCTCTTAGACATAAACATGAGTGACCTCTTCTTGAACATATCTCCCCGGGCAAGGAAAACAACAGCAAAAATGAACAAGTGGGACTATATTAAGCTGAAAAGCTTCTGTACAGCAAAAGACACCATCAATAGAACAAAAAGAAACCCTACAGTATGGGAGAATATCTTTGAAAA
This sequence comes from Manis pentadactyla, assembly GCF_030020395.1. Lineage (NCBI taxonomy): Eukaryota > Metazoa > Chordata > Mammalia > Pholidota > Manidae > Manis > Manis pentadactyla. The sequence goes on from NC_080030.1 coordinate 49,195,510, forward strand.
TGACACATCCGATAAAGGCTTGACGTCCAGAATATATAAAGAGCTCACACGCCTCAACAAACAAAAAACAAATAACCCAATTAAAAAATGGGCAAAGGAACTGAACAGACGGTTCTCCAAAAAAGAAATACAGATGGCCAACAGACACATGAAAAGATGCTCCACATCGCTAATTATCAGAGAAATGCAAATTAAAACTACAATGAGGTATCACCTCACACCAGTAAGGATGGCTGCCATCCAAAAGACAAACAACAACAAATGTTGGCGAGGCTGTGGAGAAAGGGGAACCCTCCTACACTGCTGGTGGGAATGTAAACTTGTTCAACCATTGTGGAAAGCAGTATGGAGGTACATCAAAATGCTCAAAACAGACTTACCATTTGACCCAGGAATTGCACTCCTAGGAATTTACCCTAAGAATGCAGCAATCAAGTATGAGAAAGATCAGTGCACCCCTATGTTTATCGCAGCACTATTTACAATAGCCAAGAATTGGAAGCAACCTAAATGTCCATCGATAGATGAATGGATAAAGAAGATGTGGTACATATACACAATGGAATACTACTCAGCCATAAGAAAAGGGCAAATCCAACCATTTGCAGCAACATGGATGGAGCTGGAGGGTATTTTGCTCAGTGAAACAAGCCAAGCAGAGAAAGAGAAATACCAAATGATTTCACTTATCTGTGGAATATAAGAACAAAGGAAAAACTGAAGGAACAAAACAGCAGCAGAATCACAGAACTCAAGAATGGACTAACAGGTACCAAAGGGAAAGGGACTGGGGAGGATGGGTGGGTAGGGAGGGATAAGGGGGGGAGAAGTAGGGGGGTATTAAGATTAGCATCCATAGCGGGGTGGGAGAAAGGGGAGGGCTGTACAACACAGAGAAGACAAGTAGTGATTCTACAACAGGTTGCTACGCTGATGGACAGTGACTGTAAAGGAGTATATAGGGGGGACCTGGTATAGGGGAGAGCCTAGTAAACAAAGTATTCGTAAGTATTCGTCATGTAAGTGTAGATTAATGATTAAAAAAAAAAAAAATGCAGTTCCTATGTGGTGACCTCTAATGAGTTCTACACAATGATATAAAGGACATATAAAAGTGTAGGCAAAGGGTCTGTTTGTGTTTATACAGAGGATCAAAGCCTAATTTGGCTACCCCGAAAATGAACTAAGAAACGATATGAAAGAGAACTTCCAACATCAGCACTCTCGGGAAGACTCATGCCAGAAGATGATCATCAAAAAACCCCAACAAAGATCCACGCACTGCTACAGCTGTAGATGCACTCATCCCACCAGCTCCTGGACTTGCCATGGGAATGAAGGAGATATCTAAGCTGGCCTGTGCATACAGTAAAACAACAAATTTGACTGGATCTATACTGTTGGAACTCAACCAAGAATTAGGAGAAGTGCAAATTGTAGCGCTCCAAAATCTTACAACTACAGACTATTTACTGTTAAAAGAACATATGGGATGTGAACAGTGCCCAGGAATGGGTTGTTTTAATTTGTCTGATTTTTCTCAAACTATTCAAATTCAGTTAGATAATAACCATCATATCATTGATAAGTTTTCACAAATGCCTAGGGTGCCTAACTGGTTTTCTTGGTTTCACTGGAGATGGCTGGTAATTACAGGTATGCTTTGGTTATGTAACTATACTCCTATTATGTTAATGTGTGTGCGCAATTTAAGTAGTAGCTTAAAATCTATACATGCTGAAGAAAAAAAAAAAAAACAACAAACTGTTGACACATGTCACAAGTTGGGTGAGTTCCCAGGGAATTATTCTGAGTGGGAAAAAAAACAATTCCAAAAAAGCCACATGTATATGATTCTATTTATATAAAATTCTTAAAATGATACTTATTGTCAGAAGTTGCTAGGGGTTAAGGATGGGGTGTAGGGAGAAGGTAGGTATGGCCATAAAAGAGACATGTGAAGGATCACTGTGGTGATGGAAATATTCTGTATCTTGACTGTGTCACTGTCAACATCCTGGTTGTGATATCACACTACAGTTGTGCAAGAAACTACTGGAGAAAAGTAAAACCCACACAAATCTTTCTGTATTATTTCTTACAACTGATATTTAAAAATATCAGTTACATATAAAATATTTAATTAAAGGGTAATTTTTAAAAGTACCATTTATAATAGTATGAATAAAAATAAAACACTTAGGTGTAAAACTAACAGAATATGTGCAGAAACCACATTGTGAAAACTACAAAGCACTGGTGAAGGGAATAAAATATCTAAATAAATGGAGAGTTACATCACGTTCATGGATTGGAAGAATAAATATTGTTAAAATGTCAGTTTTCCCCTAATTGTTGTATATATTGAATGAAATCCCATGTAAAAATCCCAGTAGGATTATTTGTAGCTATTGACAAGAGCATTCTAAAATTTAAATAGAAGTAAAGCAATTAGAATAGGCTGAACAAATTTTGAGAAAGAACAAAGTTGGAAGACCTTACAATATCTAATTATATGACTTATGATAAAGCTACAATAATCAATATAGTGTGAACACAGATACATGAGTGGAACAGAAGAGTCTAGAAATAGACCAACAATTTCTGTAAATTGATTTCTGGCAGGGCTGCAAAAGGAATTCAATGTAAAAGATAGTCTTTCCAAGAAATGATGTGGCAACAATTGTACAACCATATGCAAAAAAAAAGATTCAACTTGGTACTTTCCTCACACCATGTCCAAGAAACTAACTCAAAGTGAGTAACAGGCCTCAATGTAAAACCTAAGACTATCAAAACTAGAAAGAAATAGAGGAGAAACTATTTGTGCCCTTGAGTTACATAAAAAAGTTCTTAAACACCAAAAACATGTTTCATAAAAGAAAAAAACTAATTGGATGTCATTGAAATGTTAACTTGTGCTCTGCATAGATACTACTAATATAATGTAAAGGTACTTAATGGACAGGGAGAAAATGCAAATCACATGCTCGACAGAGAACTTTTATTTGGCATATATAAAAAGTCTCAAAGCTTTCAATAAGAAAACAATCTGCTTTTTTTTAATGGGCAAAATATTTGAACAGACACTTCCCAAAGAAGACATATGTATGAAAAAAATGCACTGGAAGAGATGCTTAACCATCAGTAGATATGAGGGAAATGCAAATTAAAACCAGAGTAACATACCACTACATACCTATTAGAATAGCAACAAGTGAAAAAAACTTGACAATGCCACACACTGAAAGGACACAGAGCGACTGGAATTCTCACACATGGCTAATGGCAATGAAACATGGCACATCCACTCTGGAAAATAGTCTGGTAGTTTCTTATCAAGTTAAACATACACTTGCCAAGCTTTTCCACTCTTAGGTACATACATAGTAAAAGTGAAAACTCAAGGTCACACAAAAACTCACATGTAAATGTTCATACCAGCCTTTGTCAATAACCATTCCAAACGAGAAAACACTCAAATGTCCTTCAGTGTGTGAATGGATCAACAAACTGTGGTCCATCAATACAATGAAATACTACTGAGCAATACAATGAACAAACTTTAAACACACACACAGCATGGAAGAACCGAAGTGCATTATGCTAAATGAAGAGCCAGACTCAGCCAGAGGTTACATGTTGTATGTCCTATATATTTCTCAGAAAAGGCAAAACTACAGGGATAGAGAACAAATCTGTGGTTGTTAAGATTTGACAGTGTGACTATACAGAGGCAGCAAGAAGGAATATTCTTAGGTGATTACGGTGGTGGCTATGCATCTATGATTAAGGTGATTCAATGCATCTGTCAGAACTCATAGAACTGTGCACCAAATAGTGAATTTTGGTGTACTTTAATTAAAAAATAAATTTATGCACACTCTATGTATATATTGGACTTTTGTTTTAAAGAAAAGTAGATACATGGTCCAAAGGTAAATACCAAAATACTAACATTGATATCTCTGAGTGATATTTTTCTCTGTAATTTAAAAATAATTTTGTAAAGAATATGATTTTTATGAAATCTGATTGTATATGTGAATACACATATATATACATATACATACATATATTTGCAATCTTGCTGTCTCTGTGTATGTTTCTGTGTAAGTATGAAGTTCTGAGGTAAATACAATCTTGAAGCACTAAAATGCTAAGAGGCACAGAGAATTGGGGATAATTAAGATGGTATATATTTTTCTTCCTTATGGCTTCCTGTGTTGTATAAATTTTCTATAATTCTATGCATTGCCTTTGAAATTGAATTTTTAAATTATAGACCAGTCTGGCAGGTCTAAATATAAGTTCCACATGAAGGGGCTAGACGACTGTCTGACTTTTTAGAATTCCATGCTTCGAAAGTCCTGTAATGAACACATCCCGTTTTCTCAAGCTTCAAAACGGCTGTATCTTGCCACTTTGAAAACTCAAGCAATTTCTTGGGTTATTCTTGATTAGCATTATCTTGATCAAGCCTATCAAAGCTATATTCCACATCTTCCTCCGCTCCACAGTGGATATGATCAAGGGGTCTCTCAGGTTCAAAGAAAGCTCTGTGCTCACTGTACTCTGGCAGGACCACCCTGCAAATAGGAAAAGGGCCCTTAAACTTCCAGTCACAGGCTGCTAGACACGAAAGAAAGCTATGTTGTTACAGAATCCAAAGCGGTTAAGATTTTTCCAAGCATTCTTGGATCACAGGAACATTTGATTCAATATGGAAAATTGTACTATTGTTCACACTTCCACAGACCATATGACATTCAAGGAGAACACAGAGAAACAAATGAAAACCCTCAAGGGCAGCTACCAATTTTGCTAAATGTTATACCAGACATGGGGGATGGTGGAGTTGGGAAAAGAAGTGACCTCAACCAGTGGTCAGATGACTTTCTGTAATTCCAATAACATTTGGAACTAAGAAAGAGAATGGGTGATTATATCATCAACTATTTCCCCGACTGACAAAACCAGGCCTCTATTTTCTGTTACATCCAAAAGAAACACTTTCAAAGAGAGTGAAGAGGATTCTATGCAAAGTATTATACTCACAATTCTTCCCTCAGGTTAGGAAACAGCATTGTTTAACCCTTAAAGTTTATGTGCACATTTTAGAGTGAAGTCTGATTCTACTGAAAAAAAAATCTGCAGTTTCACCTTCCTTGTATAATATCCAAAAAAAAAAAAAACCCCACCTAATTCTGTTCACTGAGTACTCAATGAACTACTGGCCTTCACATGGCACTCTGTGGTTTTAACTGGCAAAGCTAAGTACCATAGTTACATAATGATATACGGAATATCTTCTCAAGATATTTTCTTTCCTATTTCAAATTAAGCCATAAACTAGAGTAAAGAATATTTTCTTCTAAGTAAGTATATAAGCAAATACAAGACAAAGTTAAATGCATTAGTATACTTATGCTCTTTCTAATATTTTTTTAATGTCAAAAATTCTTAGCATGTCTAAAAAAAATGCATCCCCCAGGTATACTTGACCATTTCCTGCTCTTTGAACACGCCAAGCTTTTCAACATCTGAGCCCTTATTTATCCTACTCCCTCTGTGGTTTTCTTAAATTCTTTTGCAACACAGACTTAGATAACAAAAATAACTACCTAGGTTATATTACCTTAAACCTCTACAAAAATGCCTTCATCCAGGCGAAATATGATCATGTCTTTGGCTTTTATAAAATCATTGATTTAAGAAACATCAACTATAAGAGTATTTTTATATATTCTGCTAAAAACATCAAAGGCATTATCTACTATGTTATCTGATGGCCTTTATATGATGATCTGTATGATAAATAACCTTGAAAAGTCAGTGGCTGGAAAGAACAGCACTTTTCTTCATAAATAGTTATGATTCCTTTATTCCAACAACAGGAATAATGCAATCAAATGTGTATTCCTTTTCGCCTTGGTTGCCTTGAAGATTAACCAAATTTTTTTTTCAATTTCAATAAATAACCTATTCCTAGTGCCTAATTTCTCTCTTATTTTAAAGCTGTAATTTTTTACATGTTTTTTAATTATGTCACAGTAAAATATGTCACCTTAAATATGTTTAAATATGTTTTATACGTAGTAGGCAGAATTACTATACTGAACTTGTGGTCCTACAAAGTATTCTGAAACAGGAACAGTGTGACCTAGAGCAGCATTTATTGATTTGGAATGTGCAGAGGAATCACTTGGGGGTCTTAATAAAATGTAGATTCTGATACAGAAGATTTTGGTTGGACCAGAAGTTCCACATTTCCAACAGGCTCCCAGATAAGGTCACTCCTGCTGGTCCTCCGACCACACTTTTAGGAGGCAGGATCTGAACAATGTTCTCACCCACGCATGAATGGAAAGTCAGTACAGGAGAGAAAATGAATATTAGAGGAGCCCTAAGAGATGATAAACCTCAAAATGATGAGTACCAGAAACCAGAGCAAATGGGTTAGTCATATTTCTTTTTCAAGCTTTCAAAATCAAAACGTCTTAAATCCAGTATCAGTATTAATTTAATTTTTTATAACAAATCTCCAGTTCACATTTTTCAAAGAAGTTGATTCTAACTCATGTGTTAGACATTCTACCATATACACCTGAATAAAAGCCTGGTTGATACATTTCAAATATCCCTATTATTTTGAATATTTTAGGGGAAATAGAACAAGAAAAGAACACTCATTGAAAACTTGGGAAGAAAAGTTTCCATTTATTCAAATGTTTACTAAATACCTATAATACTCCAGCACTACTTTGAGGCCTCAACATACAGTTGCTTTTCTCTTCTAATTTTTTTATGTTGGCTTTGTTCTTGATTTTTCATGTTTATTATCTTTGGGGGCAATTATTGCATAACTTTGGGAATTATGTTTTAGGGAATAAGTGAATGAATCTGCATTATTTAAAGAAAGTTTATCAACTGTATATTGGTTAAGGGAATATTTGAACATCAACTATTTGTACATTTAAGTTAGTTTAAATTTTCTTTCTTTCCATCTTATTTTACTTCCAATTAAAAGTATTCCTTTGGCATGGGATGCTGCATACCGATAGTTTCTAAAATTTTTCACAGTAAAGAAAAGACCTATTTTTTCCAATGGTGTTCACTTTTTAATAGATTTTCACATTGCCATTGTTACATGTATGTTTCCTCCACATAGTTTCATGGATGCAGTAGGCAAAAAACTGTACTTTGGTGAAAGCTAAAATTAACCAATTATCTAACATACATAAAAAACAATCTGAATCATCACATAGGTACATTTAACTTTTTGTTTTTTTCTCAGAGGATTTAAAGCCAAATGTACTAGTTTTCTATTGCTGCTGAAACAAATTATGATAAATGTGGTTGCTCAAAACATACCAATTTATTATTTTATAGTTCTGGAGGTCAGAATTCTCAAATGAGTCTCACTAAAATCAAGGTGTCTGCAGAGCTACGTTCCACCTCAAGTCTCTGGAGATTTCCTTGACCTTCCTATATTCCTTGGCTCTTGGCCCCTTCCTCCATCTTCAAAGCCAGAAATGTTGCATCTCTCCTTCTTCCGGTCACATCTTCCTCCAACTGACTCTGCACTTCTGCCTACCCCCACTTTTAAGAACCCTTGTGATTGTATTACATTGGACCTACAGGGATAATCTGAAATAATCTCCCTATTTTAAGGTCTGCTGATTAGCAACCTTAATTTCCCTTTGCCATGTAACCTAACATATTCACAGTTTCCAGCAATTAGGATGTAGACATTTTGGGGGCCCATTATTCTGCCTCCCACACCAAGACAGTGCTCCATTTCCATTCATTATCTGGAATTTTCTTGAAGCACTTTAGGTCTCCACAGTTTTGAATGCTAGAACAAGAAGCTCTTGGGGATAACACTGTTAAGATTATTGAGAGCAATAACTTGGATTTCAGTTTTTAGCCATGAGATATGATTCTCTTGGAATGGCTCTCATACTCAAAGAAAGATATGGATATAGGTGGAATGGCCTCTGACACAGAACCATCCACTCCTGGGTGCATTAGCCTAAGAGTCCCTGACTTACATTCTGGTAAAATGATGCCATGAATATGGAATCAGACTGTAGCCACCAGGATAAATGTCCTGACTCTCTGCAGTCCAAGTTGGCTAGAAAAAGGTCCTTCACATTAAAGTTCTGAGGAGCTAAACCCTCTTTCAAAATTTCTCTGAGTTTAAAACCATTAAAATTGTCCAAGGTACTAAGTAATTAAGTTCATTGTTTTTTTAATGCAAAAAAATGAAAAATCAAATGGATAAATTATAGTAGCTTGATCTTTTCATGTCATTATGAAGGACTCACAGGTTGGTTGGTTGACAGCTATACAAAGCTTAAGCTCTAAAGACTCCAAATCTCTAATAGAAGTCAATGACACATAGCATGAGTGTTTTTATGAACATGCTCCAGACATACTTTCTTACAAAAACTCTTGATTAAAGATAATTATTATATTTCCATCAGAAGCCACAAAGAGTAAAAAGTTTGAATGATTGGCTGTCGGCCCTATACCAGCTGAATCTAAACATGAAACAAAGTAAATGTTTTCAATTTGAATTTATGGCCTGAATTCTGATAGGCAAAAGTGTATTTGTGGCGACTATTCTTTAAAACAGGCAAGATTAGTCATCAAATGCTAAAATACAAACCGTGTGAAAGTTTAAGTACAGTCAACTTGGCTCTACTACAGTTTCATGTGACATCAAGGTTGTTTACTGTCTCGTGAGCCTTGTTTTTTAATGCACAGTAAGCAAAGCCAATATGAGTAGTCAACTCTCCTCGGTTAGCCAATAACCTCGATTTCTACCCCTCTCACCTGCTGACCCCTCCTTGCTCCCCTTAAACTATCTAATGCAAAGGTGATTCTGAGAACTGTTCATAGTTCCTGGGGCTCTGGTCGGGTCTCCTTCAGTATTTTAGCTCAACACTGCTCCTGAGGAACACAAAAATGGGCCAGCTCTGAGTAAGACCTGACAGAGGAATGGGATAAGGTAGTAATCCAAGAGGAATTTTGTTCACACGGCCCCTAACAACATTCTGAAAAACCTATGCACATATCTTAAAAATAACACCTAAACACATTTAACATAAATTTAAACATTTGAAAAAAGGGACATGATTTCTAACGTTCTGATACATATTTATCAGAACCTCAGGGCTACAGATTTCACCCATTTCAATCTATGGAAAATGTCTGCTTTATAACAAAGTTGGCAGGGCCAATCCTCATTGACAGCCAATCAACCCAATAAGTCTTTCTGTCAGAACAAGTCTGACTTCATGTTTCAGTCAAATATGAAGATAGTCTTGGTGACAATCATCTATCTTCTGAATGCTAAAAGGAACAGATAAACATGGCACAGAGCCTTGTCATGGGCTGGTTCCTTGGATGAGGGGAGAAAGAAAGGAGACCTGGCAGGCAGCACCCATGTTTGGAGGCAGATCAGTTTCAAGAAAGAGATGGAAGATGAGGATCTGAAAACTGAAACCCTTGAAACCCTCTATGCCCTGGGAAATCTTGGTGCCCTACAGTAAGGGCACAGTTTGGAAACTGCTGTGAAAAAATACTTAAGTTCCCCTGAAAGTATCTAACATGATACAAATATAAGGTGGTATTTCTAAACAAAAAGACTCTGGCTGCATTTCTTTGAAGAATCCTAAACCTTTAGAAATATCTTAAAATTGGTATCCAGTTTTCTTGGTCAAAATGGAGGGTCAACAATTAGCTATTATAATGTTGCTTATGTAGCCAACCTTGTGTAGAATCCTGGACACACACTTCTGGTGTCCCAGGAATTGGTTCCACAGTTTTCTCTAGTCTTTTGAACTCCGTGCTTTTGTTTTAACCCTCTGCCCAGTCTTAGCCATCTTTTAGTGTGTGTTTGAACCAGTCTAAATTAGTCACCCTTCACCCTGAAGTTCCTGGTTTCCACCCCATGGCACTTTGCGGCCTTATGCTCATGTTCTTATTTCTCTGGCCCTTCAGTGCTAGAGTGGATACACACACACAAATACAAAACGAACCAAAAAACAGTTGCAACTGCCAAAGCTATTATGTTGTGCCAATAAAGAAGCTGCTTATGCAAACTACTGCAAATTTTCACATGGGAAGAAGGGTGTAAAATCACACTTGTAACGCAGTTGGAAAATCTCTCTCCCTTAATGTTTCTGGGAGGAAAGGTTGGAAGTAAATTACTGACAGTGGGCAAAGAACAGATGCAAAGAAGACAACTTTATTAGGCGCTTTCTCTTCTTTATGAGGAAATTTTGGTCCTTTCAGAGGAAGCTCCAAGTAATTCGACAAACCCGTTTTCCTTCCGTTGCTGCAACTTGATTCCACGGTGGGTGCTCTGAAAGGCACCTTGGGGGCGAAGGGGTCTGAGGCCGTTCATGATCAAGGTCGTCCGATCCATTTGCTTAGTTGAGAATCTTTCCGTGTCACCGCTTAGAAGCAGGGCAGTGTTCCCCTCGAAATAGCCCACCTCCGCTTGGCTGCGCCCTACCTCCGCCGGTGCCCCAGCGACCAGGCAACGCTGGATGCGGGGCAGCCAGGCCTCTGCACGCGACCGCCGGGGGGGAGGCGAGCGCGGCGTGGGCGCGGGAGGCGCGCGGGTGCTCTCCCCGCACGCACACAGGCTCGCGGGCAGGCCGACGGGGAGGGGAGGGGGCCGCCTTACCAGATCAATGAACGTCAGGAACTTCCAGCTCCCGCCGTAGGTCTGATGCGAGGGCATTTCGATGGCCTTGTAGTTGCACAGGATGGAGCAGTAGGACAGCAGGATCGCCACCCGCAGCACCTGGCAGGGGACGAGCGCCATGTTCGCGCCGGGCCTGAGGCGGCGCGTCGGCGGGGAGGGAGGCGGTTGGCGCGGGGCGCGCGGGGCGGCCGCGGGGAAAGCCGGGCGGACGGGGCGGAGCGCGGCGGGCGGCGGGACCGCGAGCGCGCGGGCGGCCTGCGCGGGCGGGGCGGTGTGTGCGGGCACCTCGGGCGGCCGCAGCCGGGCGGGCGGCGTGGCGTCAGCCGTTCCGTCACCTCCGTCATTCTCCTGCGTTCGCGGGGCCCCGGGAGACCCTGAGGGCGGGTGCAGGGCCGCGCCGAGGTGGGGGAGCCCGAGCCGGCGGAGGGGCCCCGGGGCCGCAGACGCCTCCTCCAATGGCACCGCGGGGCCCTGGCGGCCGAGCAGTAGGCTGCGCGGCGCAGGAGGGCTGGTGGAGACGTGAACGCGGGGGGCAAACGGCGCACCGCCAGCTCTCGAATGACTTCGCTTCATTTTGGACCCAACTGGATTTTTAGTGTTACGGGGATTTTTAGTGTTAAGGGTACTGCTAATCACTATGAAATTCCCTTATAAATTCCATTCCAGTGGGTACACCGCCTCGCAGTGTCCCACAGGAGGCTTATGATGTCAATGTGTAATATAACAAGACGGACTATGAACTTTGGACAAGAGGTTTATAAATAAACGGTTATTAAGAAAGGAGTGCCAGATATCTGTTTCTCCTTCTAGAGTGCATTTGGCCCCAAAACAAATCATTCTGAGTTTGGATGTAAAAGCTGTGTGTGTAATTTAATACTAATCTTTTGAGTGTTAGACTGGTTTTGCCCTTTGTTTTTTTTCCTACAGTACCAGGGCGTAGTGGAAGGAAAGTAAATACAAACCGGATTGCCTCTGCCTTCCAGTAAATGTTGTCACACTGAAGCTGCATCAGTCCGTGAGCAGCATTTTTTTTTTTAAATCATGGTCACATTTCAGCCAACCAGATGAGGGGTCAGATAATGAAAATAAAACATAGATATTTCCTGTGGATCCATTAAAAACAGGTGTCCTCCGCAAATAGTCTCTGAGTCAGAGAATGCGGAGTGAGGGGGCAGGAAAAGCAGAGGCTTGTAGAGGCAAAGCAGCAACTCATAAATGGTTTCCTGAATTTTTCCAAACAAGCTTTAAACCAAAATTAAGAAATCCGATAGATTTTTAAAATTGGTTTTATAATTATGCTAGTAGAAATTAATGTCAGAAAAGTCAAGAACATTCTATGAGCATAAAACTATTCATTATTGAAGACTTGTAATTGCAATTTTATCTTCAGGTACAAGTTGAGTCTATGTTTTTAAATTGTGCGTCCATGCTACATGTTCAAAAGATTACAAAATAAAAAATGTATCTATTGAAGATCTATCTTGGCCCTTAATAAGGCTTTATGAGTTAATGTGATATTCTCAATATTTGATATACCTTTCCTACATTATATTTTAGAAAATAATAAGACTCCCTGTCCCCATCATTATAAAATATAATGCTATTTTCATAAATCCACTTAAAGTTTTATTCTGTGGTCAGTTTCTTTTTAAATAAAAAACTATAGCACTCAAATAAATGTTTTGAACCCATTCTAATAAGTTGCCTTTTGTTATTTTAGATTTGCTAACCATATAAGATAGTGAATTTTGTGGTTTTATGAAGCATTCACATAAACTTAGATTGAAATACTTTATAATAATGATAGTCCACAAGTTTTGGAACTACTGGGGAACCATTTATTAACATGGTTGTTCTTTCTGCTTTTTAGACCACATATAACTATCTTAGTTATGTTTAAAGGTATTCTTTGTTAAAAAGTGTTCATCTACGCACAGACTGTTTTTACAGTTCAGATAATACAGCAGGGGTGTTGCTCTTAAACCTTCACTCAGTAGACAGTTACCCTTTTTTATGAACTATATAGTACATTATTCACTGATAAATATTTACATGATGGGTCTATATTTGGATTCGAGAATACTGTTTTTCATTGGATAGAAGAAATATCTTCATGTCACTTTTTTAGCTTTTTCATTCTGCCACACAAGAGTGGTGATGGAGGAGAATAGCCTCATCCCGTTGAGTTTCAGAACACCTGTTTCCCCAGGGAAAATTTCAAACCCTGTTTTAGCTTCTAGTTACACTAGCGTTCTTTGATTATTGTAATAGCTCTTACTCTTTGTCTGTACTATATAGAGTGAAGATACTCTTCCTTTAGAACTTCCAAAAAGGGATACAGACTCCTCATTCTTATTTGTGTGTGTGAGGGAAAAGGTGTCCAACATATTTGTGATGATGATCCGTGCTGATTTTGGAAAAGACAGGGACCCCTGTGTCTCCCTTATGTTGTATTCCAAGAAGCCAACTTTATATAGCCACGGGTCTTTGCTTAAAAATTCAGGAGGAAAAACTGTGTTTATGTATATCCTTACAATATTCACTTTTATGCATTTCTTTGGTTCTGGGTTTACACAAAATAAGCATTTTCTAACAATTCAATTTATTTGGATTCAAATCATTTTTCCCCTTCGCATTTGTCACAAGGATAGAATTTGGGGTGTGTCCCTTTGAGAGGTTTGGCATGGGGAAAAATCTCTTCAGTATCACAGAAAACACACCTTTGGGTTGCTTAGTTTTTCTTCGTTATAAAAGTAGTGTCGTTTTGATATTGAAATAATAAAGTTTTTAAGAAATTTACTCCATTCTCATCAACCAGAGAAAACACTGCAAATATTTTAGCATAGACCTCCCAATCTTTTGGCAATAAGTACTTAGCTACAGTACATACTTACATACTGTGTAACAATTTACATCAAGCAGATTTTTTTGCTTTAAATTTAGTAAGAACATTCCCTTATTATTTAAACCTCTGTCAAAATCATGTTTGATGAATGCATAGCATGGCATAATAAGAACATACCATATTTTACTTTAAACTTTTCTCTGCTTTCGGATATTTCGGTTGTTTCCAGTTTTTTATCACTATAAATACACTACAATGCCTGTGTTTTGAGTTGGGAAAGCCACCATTTAAGGTTTCTCTATTAGCTCAAAACCAGTTAAGAAATCACCCTTTTATAATCTATGTATACATCTTCACATGTGTTTACATGAACAGAGGTCAGAGTTTTTTGCTATTACAGGAGGATTTGTTGCTCTCAGGCTAAATGAGTAGCAGCTACCAGCAGTTATGCCACAGTTGCTGGTTGTCGAGTTTTCGCAGACTTAAAAATGGACTGTATTTGCTATAGAGAATTCTACTAAATTATGGGATTTCAAACACTAAGGATCCTATGGAGAGTTACTGAAAAAAGCTTTAGAGAAAGTAATGTCGAGATTAGGCACAAGTCACCAGCTAGGTCACATACAGATCTGAGCCATCCCCCTCATTCCCTGAGATCTGTCAGTGCATGTGACAAAGCTCTTCATCCTGCTTGGAGTGATCTCCCTCTCTGCATAGATACCCGGACCCACCACATCTGGCTGGATTTGACACAAGTCCACTTTGACAATCCCTCTTGCAATGGAGGACGTGGGTCTTCCTGCCCTGCATGATCCAGGTTGATGGCTAACTGGTGATTCAAATTCTACAAGTCCTCATTGTACTCAAATTTCCTTCTCTAAAACTACTCTGTCTACAGCGTCCTCAGTCTCTGGAAACACACCCAAATGCTTTATTAGAAATATCAGAACAGAGCCAGATGGCCTGGGGTTGCTAGTCCCTTAATGGTGCTCAAACATACCTGGAAGTGTGGCAAATTGAAGGCAATCTACTTCCCAGAATTCTTCTCAGCAAGGAGTCCGTGTTTGTTGGAAGACATATTCCCATAAACTACTTTGGTGGGTGCAGGGGCAAGTGAGAGAGACCTCCTACAGCATTCTAGAATAACTGGAAATCATTGCTAAATTTCCTGTCCCCAGTGGGAGTGAGAGTAATTGCAGAGCTTCTCTTTAGCTGAGGGGACAGTATAAAGGACTTTGGGACTAGAATTGAATTGCCCTGGGTGGTAAAGAAGAGGCAGACCACCACCACCAGAGAGTTTCTTCTCCATAGCCTTCGAACTCTATTCTAAATAAGTGTTGAACAGATATTTAAAAGATTTTCAGAGGTCTTAAACTCAAATCCTGCAGAGACCAGGCATGCATCATAATTAAGTATAGCTAGATGTAAGGTAATAGGGCAGAATTTGACAGATAAAAACTAGAGTAGATGCCCTACCTAAATGCATTTTGATTCAAATTTTTAAAAATTGTGTCTGCTAATAAAAAGCACATTTGTGTGCCACTTTTGAACTATCCTTTTGAAAGAGTGCCATGCTCACATCTTACCCAGAGTGTCCAAAAAAACCCTGTCACTTACTCATCTTTCTCACCTGTAAGGTTCAGATTACTTTGACTGTAATTGACAGCTCCATTCCTTGAAGCAGGATGGAGGAAAATATGAAGATGGTTCAAAAGAGCACATGTACACTGCCCCTTAAGGATCATTCGCAGAAGAAGCTGCCACACATTTCCACCTGCCCCTCACTGCCCAGCACTCTTCCATGTGCCAAAGCAGGAATAGCAGCCTCCATTCTGAAGGCCATGTACTCACGATCAGAGGTACACTAGTATGGAAGGGGGATGCTATGGGATGAATTCAATCCCCACAAATGATATGTTGATGTTCTCATCCCCCATACCTCAGAAAGTGGCCTTATTTGGACATAGAGTCATTGCGGATATAATTAGTTAAGATGATGTCATAGGGTAGGTCCTTAATCCAATATGACTGATGTCCTTTTAATAAGACAGACATGCAGGGAAAATGCCCTGTGAAGATGGAAGCAGAAAATGAGAAGCCAAGGAATGCCAATGATGGCAGACTATCACCAGAAGCTAGGAGTGACCAGGAACCAATCCAACCTCACAGGCCTTAGAAGGAACCAACCCTGCTGACACCTCAACTTCCAGCCTCCAGGACTGTGAGACCATAAATTTCCATTGTTTAACCATTCAGTTTGTGGTACTATGTTAATGGAATCTCTAGGAAACTAATACAGGGGAGAAAACAGATATTACGAGACCACTAAAAGTTTTACCACAACATCCAATCAGTAGTCAAATTCCAGTAATTTTTTTCTCTAAAACATTTCTCAAATCTGAGCCTTCATTTCTATTTCTACTGCTGTTGCTGATGAAATAAACTCTGTAACTGTTCTTGCTGCCTCCATCCTTGCACCTTCACATCTTCCTTATCACTGCCACTAGAATTATCTTCTTGAAATTACTGGTCAGATTATAGTACTTCTCTCCTCAAAAATAGTCAGGGATTCCCCATGGCCTGTAGGAAATCTCACTCCTTTGACATGGTGTTCGGTGTCTTCAATGGCTTATCTCACTTTAACTCAGTGTTTCAACTTCTATTACTGTACCTTTTAAAATAATTATGTATTCCATTATCATAGAATTACTTATTTCCCCTCCAGACTCAACATTTTTGTTACTCTTCCATGCTCCTCAGGTACTTATGATTCATATCACCTTCTCCATCTGTTGAAATTCCATTCATCTCTCAAGGCCTACCTCTGGCAGAAATTATCTAATGAAGCCTATATTTGCAAATACTTTGCCAGTTAGGAAGCACATTTACATTATACTAAGTAGTAATCCATCTCCTCCTGCTGGGGCAGCCCCTGAGCATTCCTGGCACAGCCACCATCACCTCCTAGCAGGGCATTGCCCTGAGCTGCCCTCCATGTGGAAGGAGCCAGCCCACAGGGGACATAGTTGTCAGAAAGCATTCTCTTTCCTTTGTGAGATGGAAAGCATATTCCTCAATAATTTGAGATTATGTGAAGCAGCTAATTAAACATTCCCCTTGGGTCCCAGACTCTTTGTCCATATAAGGCAAGACTCTTGGGGAACTGATAGCCTGTGCAGTAAGGCAATATCACAGAAATGTGGAGTGCAGGGATGGTGAGATGGGCTGCTACTTCTTACCATATTAAGCAACTTTTTCCCAGAATGAAGGGCAGCTAAAATGTCTGCAGTCCATTTATTGGCCCTCTGTGTTAGTTTTCCTCAGAGCTAGTTAAAAGCCCATTTTAGAAACTAGTGTAATAAACATCCAGCACAAAAGAGGAGTTCAACAAAATTAAACCAAACACCATCATTTTGTTTTCAGGAAACATATGATTTGCTGTGAGAGATGGCAGTGTCAAGCAGTCCTGCCAAGGGCCAGAAGCCACTTTAAATTATCTGTGAATTTGGCCAAATGAGAGCAGAGAGAACGCTGGCTTCCCTTGTCCCAAGGAAAGACACAGGTAGCCATGCAGGCCAGATGGAGTCAAGGCTAGTTCTGACACCTCACTCCCCCTCTACTGAGCATTCACTTTCCAATCCTCTAAAAAAATTTGTATGTCAAAAAAAGCAGGTGAATTGCTGACACTACTGACAACTAGACTCTGAACATAGAAATAGATTGCAGACCATAAGGATGTTTATGAGATTATTTGGGAATATAATGATCTTGCTGGGCCCAGCTACAACTCTGAAAAGTTGGATACAGCTGGAAGGACTGCTGAGAAATATTTCACTAGTACAGCCCTCCTCTTTTCCTCTTTTCTCTTTTTCACTGTGTATAGGATAAGTGGAACTTCAGTAGATAGCTTGTAAACATAAAGAAAAGAACCGGAGAATCTCAGAGGTATTTGCTCTAATATCTATACCCTGCTGAGCTGATGCCAGCACTGGCTTCCTTCCAGACTTCTTGTGATGTGAGAAAAATAACCCCTGATTTGTTTAAAGCAACGTGATAGGGTTTTCTGTTACATGCAGCTAAATGGCAATACAGGAAATATTTAGGATTATTTCCTGGCATGCTTCAAAATACACTGAATCACAGGATAGTGGGATAGAACTAAAGAAATCAGGGTTCAAAGTTACATATTTTTTATTTAATGAGCACTCATATAGCACTTATTGTGGGCCAATGATCTAAGTACTTTACAAATATTAACTCATCTAACCTCACAGAGGACGATTACTATTATGTTCTCTATTTTACATAAGAGGAAATGTTGACGTAGAGAAAATTAGGTAAACTGCCTAAGGTCACATAGCCAGTGAATGGCAGTGCTGGGATATGAAACCATATATTTTGGGTTTCCAATCACTACACCATGCTACTTGATGCTTCCAGTCAGTGCATAGACTATCCTGTGTTTTGAGTCCCCTTCTGCTACCAAAGAGCGGTGTGATTTGGATTGATCACTCAATATGTTAAAGTTCTGACCTCCCTCATAGGTAGCTTCACTGCCCTAAAAATGCCCTGTGTTCATCTATTCATCAAACCCTGACAACCATTTATCTCTTTATTGGCCTATAAAAAATGCCTTTTCTAGAATGTCATAGAGTTGGAATCATACGGTGTGTAGTCTTTTCAGACTTGCTTCTTTCACTTATCAATATGCATTTAAAGTTCCTCTATGTCTTTTCATGACTTGACAACTCACTTATTTCTATTGCTGAATAATATTCCACTGTATGATGTTCCATGATTTATTTATCCACTCATTTAAGGACATCTTGATTTCTTCCAAGTTTTTATAATTATGAGTAGTTAACTATAAACATTTGTGTGCAGGGTTTTTTGTGGACATAAGTTTTCAAATCATTTTGACTCTTTACAACTCAAAACAAAAAGGAGCACACTACTGGATTATATGGTAAGGTTCTATTTAGCTATGTAAGAAACTGCCAAACTGTATTCCAAAGTGGCTGCACCATTTTGCATTCCCACAAGCAGTAATGAGAATTCTTGTTGCTCCTTTCAGCACTTGGTATTGCCAGGTTTGGGATTTTAGTCACCGTAATGGATTTGTAATGGCATCTCACTGATGTTTACATTTGAAATTCCCTAATAAAATATGATGTTGAGCATCTTATTTGCTTACTTGGCAGCTGTATATATTCTTTGGTGAGATTTCTTTTCAGATCTTGTGCCCACTTTAAACTGAGCTGTTTCCTTATTGTTGAATTTTAACTCTCTGCATTTTCCAGCAAGTCTTTTATTAGATATGTTTTCAAATATTTTCTCCCAATCTGTGGTTTGCCTTTTCATTCTCTTAACAGTGTCTTCTGCTGAGCAGAAATTAAAAAAAAATTTTTGTTTGTTATCATTAATCTACAACTACATGAAGAACATTATGTTTTCTAGGCTCCCCCCTTTACCAAGTCCCCCCAACAAACCCCATTACAGTCACTGGCCATCAATAAATTTTAAATTTTAAAGAAGTCCACCTTATTAATTCTTTCTTTCATGGATCAAGCCTTTGGTATTGTATCTAAAATTTCATTGCCAAACCAAATCACCTTAATTCTCCTGAGTTATCTTCTAGAAGTTTTAGTTTTGCATTTTACATTTACATATAAAATATATTTTGAGTTCATTTTTGTGAAAGGTGTAAAATCTATGTCTAGGTTCATTTTTTTTTCCATGTGGATATCTGGTTGTTCCTTCCTCATCTTTTGTTGACAAGGCTATACTTTCTCCATTGAATTGCCTTTGCTCCTTTGTCAAAAGGATCAGCCAACTATATTTATGTGGGTTTATTTCAGGGTTCTTTATTCTGTTTCACTGATCTACTTGTATGTTCTTTCTCCAGTACCTCTCTGTCTTGACGACTGTGGCTTTATAGTAAGTCTTGAAGTTGGGTAGTGTCAGGTCTCCTGTACGTCTTTTATAAGGGCCTTAATTTTATTCATGAGGCTCTGAATTCATGACCTAATCATTTCCTGAGGGCCCTGCTTTTAATACCAACACTGGGCAATAGGATTTCAATATATAAGTTTTAGAAGAATACAGACATTCAGACTGTAGTAGGTATTCCTCCCTACTCCTGATAATTTTCCTTTTTCTTTGGCTTTGTCTGAAATTAATCCAGCTACTCCAGCTTTCTTTTTATTTGTCTTAGCACAATATAACTTTCTCCATTCCTTCATGTTAATTTATTTGTGTCTTTATATTTGAAGTGGGTATCTCATGGACAACATATAGTCAAGTCTTGTTTTTTATCCACTTCAACAGTCGCTGTCTTTTAATTAGTGTATTTAAGCCATTCATGATTAAAATATTATGATGTAGTTGGATTAATATCCACTGTATTTGCAACTGATCCATAAGCTATTATCACTGAATACACTGCTGCCTTTATTATCTTATCTATTGAGTAACTTAGAATAAGAAAAGTAACATTTATTCCTTTTATAACACTCTTGCTTTCTTTATGTAGATTCTACTTTATGACATACCATTTTCCTTCTCTCTGAAGAAATTCTTTGAACATTTTTTGTAAAGCAGATCTACTGGCTTTGGAACAAATCCCCTTGATCTTTATTTGCCTGGTAATGCTTTATTTTTTATTTCACTTCTGAAGGATAGTTTGGCTGTATACAGAATTCTAGGCTGGTGGAGACTTTTTTCTTTACTTGTAACACTAAATATTTTACTTTGTATTCTTACTGTTTGCATGGTTTCTTAGTTCAGGATAATTTTGATCCAGCTTAGCCCCAGTTTTCATGAATAACTCTCAAAGCAATAATTTATTATTTTCATATCCTTCCCTTTCATACATTTTTATTGTAGTAGATTATAACCTTTTTGATGCCAGAAGATACTTTTTTACCCTGGTCCTTTTTCCTTCTCCCTCTATGATTCTGGAAAAAAGAAGAGAAAAGAAAAGAAAAAAAAAGGTACTACCATTTTTGCTTCTCAGACTTTCATTGACATTTACCCCAGCTTCATTCTTATCACCCTGTCACTACCACCACCAAACAGGCTGCCTCCTCTGTAACAGCAACTTTGTATACTATTTATCAAATCATATTATGCCTACCTTTATAGCTTTGTCTCTCTTAGCATATATATATTGTGGATTCTTCAAGAGAGAGGATGGTGCTTTAATTAATCCACATGTCCAGAATACTTTTGGGAAGTTGTAGCCCTTTGTAGTTTTGCGGTAACTTTAAAAACAAATAAACACTGAGTCATGGAGATGCCAATCATACCCCTTTTTTTGTACAGGTCTTGAAGCAATTGAGAAGGGCAACAGCAGAACTCAATATCAGTTCTATTACTAATAAAGCTGGCAAAAATGAGCATAACCATATGAAATTCTCTTATTGGGAGAGACTTTGACCCAACAACTTTACCCTATTGAGAAGAAAAGAATGTAGATATGCTACAAGAACAACTATCTTAAAGAGAATCAGGAAATAAGCTTCTTTTCCCTATTCACCAATTAGGGAAGTCACTCCTTACTAGGAATGAGTATGAAAAAAAGGATGGAAGTTGTCTGCTGATACACTGAGAAGGTAAGAAGAAATTCCTATTTTGTGAGCTAGTGGGAACCTGCAAATACTGGGGAAAAAGACAAAGATGAGTAAAACTAAAACAGATATATAAATTGTAATTTCTAGCGCAATCACTTACAGTATTAGGATTATAGGATGAGCTAGGTAGTTTTCTCTTTTCTTCAAATTTTTTTTTGGGGGCTATACCATATAAAATAAGGATTATCTCTTATCTATTATCATTCTTAATGTTATTTCACTGTGACTTCTTTATCTTTTCAACAGCCCTACCAGAAGTTTATCTTACTAATCTTTTCAAAGTCCAATTTTTTATTTCTTTTTATGTATCTTTAAGTGTGTTATTTTCTTAGTTCTGTAATATTTAAGTATATTATATTCTTCTATAACAATTTGAGTTGAACATTTACCTAATTTGTTTCCAATGGTTCATATTTTTAAATAAATTTCTATCTTTAGCAGTATCGCACATGCTTTGGTATGTTGATTTCCAATTTCAATGCATGGTGTGTAGATGCCATGATTTCTGCTATGATAATTCTTATAATTTATTGATGTTTCTTTGGTGACATCTAAATATTGGTGAACGTTCAGTGTATGATTGAGAAGAACATTTTTTTTTCCATTTAAGAGAAGGAATCTATACAAATATATTCTATCATGCTCATTAACTGAATTTTTAAGTGTTCAAATAACCTTTAAAATAGTTAAAAATGAGTGTCTATGTTTGTAACTGTGAGTGGCTTTTATCAGCTTATATTATTCAGCTTTTTATACATAGACTAAAAAATAGACTATTTTTTCCTTTTGACCTTGTTTCCTTATAGCCCTTCCCCTACTACAACTGTTTTTAGTTGTATGATTTCCATTGTTTGAGTGCTTACATTTAAAATTTAACATACATGTCTACCATTTTTTTCTCATAAAGTATAAAATAAAGCAGTATCTCTGTGTTGCCTGTGAGCAGGTCAAGAATCCGAAGCACTCTAGCTTCCTTTGATCTTCCATACCCATGTTTCATGACACTATTGGCATTTTATTCCAACTTTGCTTGTAACATAATGCAATTCTACTAGTATTTAGTGAATGAGTTTTTATTGTAGTATAGTTGATATGCATTATTGGTTTCAATATAAATTGGAATATTTTGTCCTAATAATTTCTCTTCTAGGAATTTACCCTGAAGAAATATTGCCCCAAGTAATAACTGATATATGTATAACGAAGTTACATTCCGCAAAACCTAAATATAATCCAAATATCCATGACTGTGGGACTGGTTAAATGAATTTTGACACCTCCATATAATGGAATGGAACATGACACAGCTATTAAAAAGAATGGGATAACTGTGTATATTAATATAGAAAGATGCCCAGTGCATACTGTTAAATAAAAAAGCAAGTGCAAGTCACACAAACACATACAAACACACAAAGTATGATGTACTTTGTGTAGTATGTTTACATACATGTTTGCATAAACACCATCAAGTGCTGGAAAGATATACACCAAATGTGATCAGTGATTTTCTCTGAGAGATAGGTAGAGATTTTCACCATTTTCTTCCTTTGGAATGATTTTTTTAAAGATACCTGTTATGTGTAGTAGAAAATTTAAGACAAAGAAAAATAACAATTAAGAAATATATGTGTACAAATGGGCACTCAAAGCGAAACTTGAGCTTAGCTCTGATTTTAACTCCTGAAGAGAAGAAATTTTGAAAGAAAATTCCTAGGCTAGTCCTAATTTCCGTAATCAGTTTTCACAGAGATTTTTTACCTTGCCTTCACCAGTGTTTTCTCTGGAATTATCTGCTGCACTGATTAATGAAGAGTCCAAGGGGCTTTGCCTATATCAGGATGCCAATGTGTGACACCAGAGGGTCACCAAGCCCCAAACCCAGCTCAAATGCTGTAACAGGCTAGGGTGCCACTGTCCACAAAACCAGGAACCAGTGCCGGCTGAAACAACAATCTGACCTATCAGGCCGTTTTAAAATCATCTCTGATACTCTTCCATTGTCCCATGAACCATCACTGAAAGCCAAGTAAGATGACCACAGTTGCTATCAGCTGCTGGTTTGGGCAGGAGAGATGCTTTAAGGACATGAAAACATATCTTTAATGTAGTCGCACTTGACTTGTAGGGAATGGAAAGAATACTAGAAATTAACATAGGGTAGCTCTTTTGCAACACACACCACTTGCAATAGAAACAGAAATTCCCTCAAAGAAAATCGCTGCAAATAGACAGTAGTCACCAAATAAAGAACAGTCTAGAATATACGAATGAACATGTCTCTTCCTACAAGTAACTGTATATCTTTACAGCATCACTTTCAAGGCTAACAAATTTCATTTCCATTATAGCTTTATAACTCTTCTGTGAGATGATTTAAACAACAACACCACTGTTTACCCCACTAAAATTTTAATACATACACATACTTACAAAATGGGATTTGATGAGAGGGAAATCATATGATAGTAAAATTATTTTATAAGTTATTAGCTAGCTGTTGCTTCCGTTTAAGTAAGAGAATTGTGATCTTTTTCTCAGATGTCTTTTAAAGAGATAATAAAGTTAGGTTGTAAAAGGATTCCTGCTGGAACAATAGATAATAAAGTCTAGGCAAAGAGTTATTGCCACAAACTTGTCTTTTTCCTTATAGAAAGGGAAATTTCAAGAGTAACTGCAGACAAAGTCATTTTTATAGGTTAAAGGAAAGACTGTGTAGTAAAATGTGCATTTGGGAGGGAGGTAGACTACTGAATTTAGGCCCAGTTCTGCTATTAATACATGGAATTGCATTGTCATATTAGGTAGCCTCTCCAAACTTTAAACCACAATTTCTTTATCAAAAGATAGGGTTGAAGTAGATGTTTATAGTATCAAATATAATTGCCAATTTTCAACAAAATACTATGAGATATATATATATATGTATGTATGTGTGTATACCTATGTATATGCATAAATGTGCATTTATTTATTCATTTATTTATTCATTCATTCATTTATTTATTTGTTTGTTTGTTTATTTATATTCAGGTTACTGATTTACAGGGGAGCTGAAAAATAATGTTAGAATATGGAGGAATCCAAAGAAGACCTAAGTAAGGACTTCAAGACTATTAAAAAGAAAAGGAAATGAAATGGAAATGAGGAGAAGGCACAAAAGGAGGAAGAGGAAAAAATAGGAAAGAGAGAGAGAAGGAAGGAAGGAAGGAGGAAGGGAGGGAGGAAACGAGAAAGAAGTAAGGGAGCAAATTAAATTTAGAATGATTTCAAGTTTTAATCTAAAACTAATCTTTATTGACAAAAGTAAGTTGTTTCTGTTTTTTCAATGACAGTTTTTAAAATGTGCTTTTTTCAAATCAATAAAAGTATTTTTTCAAATTATATTTGAAATCATGACATATGTTGTTCTTCATTCTTAAAACAACACAAAAAAAGAGTAGTATATAGGTAGATGAGCCAGTTTTTATGATACACACAAAACATATAGGTAAACATCATATTTCTGAGCAGACACTTTGAGTTGTACAAACCTAAAACATCCAGATTAAATAAATTAGAATTGCTGCTTCCTTATTGAACAGGGTCAAGTGTTTACAAGAGAAAGAGGAAAAAGAAAAAATGCTAAGAAGTTTGAATTTTTACAACTGAACTTCTATTTTTGAATAGTTTCAGTTTTACAGAAAAGTTTCAAAGATGGTACAGAGGGTTTCTAGATACGCTGGACCCAGGTTCCTCTACTGTTGACAGCTTACATTGTCAGGTACGTTTGTAACAAATAACACACAATTGATACATTCTAATTAACTGAAGTCCATAGTTTATTTGGATGCCCAGTGACCTTTCTCTGCTCTAGGAGCTCATTCAGGATACCATATTATGGTTTGTCGTCTCTTCTTTTGATTTGAGCCTCTCTAATCCCCAGTTCCCCACAGCCGGGCCTCGTGCCCTAACCTGCTCTTGTCCGGCAGGCAGAAAGAAGCCTGAGCCTAAGCCCCATCTTCCTTAAGTTGACTCCATACTAAAGGTCCCTGCTGAGGTAGCAGATCAGTCCTGCAGTACAAGCTTCCCACGGTGCCCTGTGCCAGCAGCCAGTTTTCTGAGACGGAGAGCCCTCTGCCTCTTATTGGCTGGAGGATAACATGTTTCCTGCATAACTTTGACTTCTGCACTCTTGTGCTAGTCACAGCTTGCCGTTCAGTGCCATGTCCTCAAAAGATGGTCTTGGCCCCAAGCCCACGCTGGCTACATGCCGCTGATTCTAAGTTTGGGGTTCTGCTTTAATCCAATTCAAGATCTTTGTTAAATGATCTGATTCCCCTAGAAAAAAACTAGGGGCTTGTTATTTTCTAGGCAAATCCTCTAACAGATATTGGAATCTTGTCCCTGAAATCCAGTCCGTTAGGGATACCTGGATCTCCTGTGGCTAGGGCCCACACACTCACTGAGACCAGACATTCTGTCTTGGATCTCCACTCTCAGCCCAGTCCTCTAGTAACATGTGCCAAGGACTCCCTAGATGAAGGCTATGATTGCCAGGGGCCCTTAGGATTTCTGGAACAGAGGATGCACTCAGTCAATGTTCTCTGAGTAAATAAGTGCCTAGGAGCCTCAGCCTGGCTGTAAGCCTTGGAACCACGGTCAGGTTTCCCAGTGGACAGTGGGCCCTTCTCCCGGCTCCTCCCTGCATGCCCCATCTCACTGTGAGCCACTGGCCACACTGTCCTCATGAAATACTTTTTAACTGAACAACTCAGCAAAAGGGGAAATTCAGCCTTTGAGTGAAAGAAAATTCAGGAGCATTAAGAGACTGTTTCCTGACTTTAAGTGGGTGTTAAATTCTACACTACATTTTGTGATTTCCTATCCAAAATTATAATAGTGGTTGTCTGCAACAGAGATCTTTCCTAGTTTAAGGCTACAGAAATCATGATTGATAAATGTAGTCAGGGTAAACTATTTGCTTTAGCATTTTTATTGGACATGAAATTAATTAATAAAAATATCTGGAAAAATCATTGGTTAAGTAAATACAAAATTATATTCATGTAGGGATCTTTTTTTCTAGCAAGAATGTTTTTTTAATTTGAAAAATCTGAGCAACAATTTTTTTTACCCAATTCCCAAACTCAGATTTAGTAGAGAATATAAACCATAATTCCTGTAACAGTTGCCTAGGATAGGTTATGTTGATATATGTAGATATTTTTCTTTATATTCCATTCATTTAAATTTATAATTAATGTTATTATTATTCATAAACTTATTCTTTATTGGTAATTATTGACACCTTTGTATTTAAGTGCTTCTACAGTCTAGACAGGATACACTTATTTGTATGATAAATAATAGATAAATGATTACTGTGCCATTTGCTGTTAATGTGATTGATAGATTCCCCATTGCAGTACTTCACTGTTCTTATTTTAGCTCTGATGCCAATAGTCTTGTCTTTGTACAGTGCTTACAATGCCTGCATAAAAACAAATGGGGCTCCTCATGTTCTCTACATTTGCTCTTTTTGTTTTGTCATTTCACAAAAATGGTGTTAAAAATTGAGTGGTACAAAATAGAGCTTTGAATCAGGAAGTATTTTGCTCTAATACCACTTTGGTGTATAAAATTTATTTTTTAGAGGCAGATTTTTGGCACTATTTAGTGGGAGTTAAAGGAAGAGAAAATAGAATAGAAGTGCCTTAAAATGGCTGAGTTTACTGAGTTAATGTAAAATGACAGAGTGGAGCTTCTCCTTCCTTCTGTGCAAGTTCAAAGAGTTTTCAAAAGGTGATAGTAAGGCTGAGGCTGAGAATTTCAGGTAGACCTCAGCAAGGGTTCAAAGGGTTTCTGTCCATCAAGCAAATATCCATGCATCACCCTAACTCATATTAATATTAAAAACACCTAGTGTGTGCTTGAAAATATCCTTGCTTTATTTCTACCAAGGATAGGACATAATGAATAGGCTTAAATTGAAGACATTATACACAATAATGTATTATATATAATACACATATTATATACATATAAGATATATACACTTATATTATACATATAGTATACATTATTCTATATTATAATGTATATAATTATATATAGTAATACATATACGTTATATAATTAATATACTATATAAGTAATATGTATTTAATTATAACGAGAATTAAAATTGGAGAAAATACATCCATGATTGCAGGATATGAAGTACTAAATAAACCCAGTGTCCAGATATTGGTTTCTAGTACTATTATTCAATAAAAGGAACCAGGATCCTTGGAGAAATGGCTAATGCTAGGACTAGGCAGGAAACACAAAGGATGGGCCTGGGGTATTTTATAGTGTCATAAAGTGAGGAAGTGCTCAAAAAGAAAAGAAAGAAAAAAACCAGAACCCCAAACACTACCAACAACAAAGTCAAAGAGGAAAGTATGCCAAAAGGAAACAGGAGCCAACAGAAAGAGCTCCTAATGGCCAAACCTGGAATAATTTGAGAAAGAAAAGATATTATCTAGTATTGAATTATAAACCCAAAGTATAACAAGTATCCATGAAGTTCACACTGACATAAATAAGTGATTATATATACAACCTGTGAGGAACAATTCCAAATAGTTTGTATAGACGCTGCTGCCCCCTCAAGGAGGTAGGTAGAGAATAACTTCCACCTCTTAAGCATGGACTACTCATAGTGACTTCTTTCCGAAGAGTACAATATGGCAAGAGGAGAAAAGAGTAATCTCACAGTAAAGAAACCTTAAGGACACCACCCCAGCCAAGCCATCAAGCTTAACATTATCGAGCTAAGTTGTGTTGATGCATGTACTTGATATGATTGATGAAAATGGTACTCTACCTCTTTGTTCTTCCTCCCCCAAATTCATAACCCTGTCTAGCCATGAAGCAAGCATCATACAAGTACAAACTGAGCAATAATCCACAGAATACTTGGCCAGTATTTCTCAAAACTGTCAAGGTCATTAAAGACAAGGGAATCTGAGAAACTGCCACAGTCCAGAGGATCCTGAGGAAACAAGATGACTAAATGATATCCTAGACAGGATTCTGGAACAGAAAAAGGACAATAGGTAAATCTAACATCTGAATAAAGTGTGGACTTTAGTAAATATGAATTTATTAATATTGACTCAGTTGTGACAAATGCATGAATGCCATGTATCAGTCTTGGGGAAACTGGGTGGAGAGTTTATGGGAACCTTTGTACTGTCTTTCCAACTTTCCTATAAATCTAATACTATTTTAGAATAAAAAGCACATTTAAAAATAGTTCAAAAATTTTTTTAAAAGTCCTCCTTAAAAGCAGTAGGCTACAGTGTCAGAGTAGATAGAAATCCTCATTCACAAAACTATAATAATATAAGTTGCAGATGAAAATTACACGTGAAACTGTTCAAACCAGAATTAATTTAGACAGCAAAAAGTTAGGGAAAATTGGGGGACTATAAGAATAGAATTATCATATAGTCATCTATGTAATATTAGGCAGCTATTTGATGTCAATTTTTTAAAATGGTGTAAGACAATGCATGTGAATAACATCGAGTGAAAAAGATGATACAAAACTGTATGTAAAATATGGATAACAAATATATCACAAATACTCAATTAGAAAAAAAGGCAAAGAATATAATTAGGCCAATTTTTTTTAAATGGTAAAGGAGATACATTTGAAAATATCTTTTAACATTAATAACACTGTTACAAAGGGCAGCTGACACTCTCCAACATTGGTCATGAGTGCATGTCAATACAACTTTCTTCCATGAATTAGAGAGATAGTGTTGTAAACATAGCCCTTGGAATCTGCAAATTTGAATTGTGAATTTAGATTATGTGCCTCTTCAATTGTGTTTCCACTAAGTCTCTTCACTTTTTGGGAATTATATTTTCCTATACGTAAAAAGACACCTTCTATCATTAAGTCATGATGCATTCTGGGAAAACGTGTTCAGCAGTGCTATGCCCCCTGGCAAAGGGTGCAGCTGACAGCTTCCCTTTCATTTTAACACGTATTACCTCACTCATCTCTGCAAACCCCTGAAAGGCAGATAAGTAACAGATGTTACAGTTATAAGCAAACATCAGATGAAGCAGTGGAATAAACAGGCGTAGTGGGATGAGGATAAGTTAATTTGCAGACCACGTGGGAGGAGAAGCTTTCAGAGCCAAGGATGTATCCAGGGTCACAGTACCAGGTAAAAATGTACTTGCTCAACATTCCAGAGAGGGAATTCCTCTTCCACTTCTCAAGACTACTCAACGTCTAAGATGGAATGAGAGACTGCAGCCCACATGACTTCCTTAGGAGGTAAAAATGACATGCCACATGGAGAAAAACCCAGAAAGAGACCCTTATTAGCACCCTCGAATTCTCCTTTTAGATGTCTAGGCTTTCCTACTTAAAAAAGGAATTACCATCAGCGCAATTCAGGGGCCTGGTTAAGTTCTTCATCCCTGGCAAGTCTAAGTTAACTCCAGCCTGACTGGGATGAGCATAGAAGAGATTCCTTCCATCTCTACTTTTTTTTTTTAAGTCATAGAAGTTCAAGAAAATCCTTTGACTAGAGAAAAGATATGGAAACATAGAAATGTACACCTGCGAAAAAAATGTCAAGAATCTGCTCTCTCTTGCTCACTCTCTGGCTTATGTACACTCTCTCTGTTTAGACCAACCTGGTGGGAAAACATGGCAGGCAGTGTGCACTTTCTAAGGGTTTTATTTTTATTTTAATTTTTAACAAAGCATGGAATTTTGGCTAAGTGCTTAAGGATGTAGGAACTCTTCAGGTAGTAAGGATCCAGTTACATATTAATCTTACCAATTTTCACTCGTGTTGAAAAGATGAAATGATGTTTGATGATTAATTAAAAATTCAGGAGAGTCACTCTGAAAACATAGTTCACCAAGCGAAATGGCCCAGATGGTGGTCATTTCTTTAAACTTGAGACCGAATTTCCCTTTTTCACAGAAATTCCAATAGAAAATATCTTTTAGTGTTTTGATCCCAAGAGACTGACGCTCTCTTTTGGATTTCCTCAGACAGAAGCTGTTGAGCTTCAGCCAGAGCTCGGTGAGGCATTTTTGTGAGCTGTCCCCTAACCAGCAAGTCATCTGGGGCATAAGGTGGCTCATTTACTGACTCCCTAAACTTAGTTCCCCTTCACAGTGCCCCAAGCAGAGAACTTGATGATGACTCACATATTAGCTCCACAGTCCTGTTTGTGACCCATGTCTGAGGCATTCCATGCAGCACCAGCGAGATGTCACATGGCAGTTAAACACAGCCAGCCATCATCACTTTCTGATTCCAGGATCAGGTTAATAGTTTGTAAAATACCAAGGCGTGTGTCCTCCGGTAAGACTGAAAACTAACAATTTTGATTTTAAAGCCATTTACTTGATGGAAAGCCCAGCTTCCACATGTCTCTTCTCATCTTTCTACTTCCATCTATCATTCATACTGTTTCCTAGACTAATATTTTAGGATTAACTTAAAGTAGCAGACTATGAACTCTCATTTTCATTAATTATTCATTAAACTATTCCTGAGTAAAAGAAAGCAGAGCTTATAGAGAAATGGCTGAGTACAGAACGGAGACAAAAGAAAAAGCAAGATAAATCTGGAATATTTCATGATACCAGTAAATAATGAGGTGCTCAAAAATGATCAGTAGGATACAACAGTCAATTTTAAGGGAATTCCAGTGGCCAAATATGGAACAATTTTAGCAAAAAAATAAAAGAAACATGATTATAATGGATTGAAATCCATAAATTAAAGTAAGAAGCCATGAATCTATACTGATATAAATAGATAATTGAAAGGAAGAAAGAAATGAGGAGAATGGAAAGCTCTTTCCAACCATAGAATTCCAAATAACAAATACAGAAGGAAGGGTGAAAACGGAACATCACTACGTGGCAAAGAACACAGTAATAACTATTTCAGGCAAAAATCATCAAAAGATGTTAAAATTATAAGGTGAAAATATGAGGAGAAGTAAGATATTTACATAGTGTTAAAGTAGCTCCCTACCAATTATTTTTATTAGAGGAAAAATAGTAACTTTATAGCAAAGAAACCTGAAGAAACCTGGTCGATACCACCTTAACTAAATAATCAAAGTTAACACCACCAGCAATGAGACAGTCAACAGCAAGTGTCTCAGGTATGCAGCACACAGCTTTGTTTCTGTGGCATTTTTAAGCAACATAAACAACTTGAATTTAATTTAATCATGAGAAAGTATCAGATAATCCTAAATTTAGGAATATTTCTAAAAATAACTGGCGGCACTCTTCAAAAGTGACAAGGACATGTAAGACAAGAAGGTCCGAGGGACAGTTCCAGATTAAATGAAACGAAGGATATGTGACAACTAAATGCAATATGTGATCATGGATTGGATCTTGGACAAGAAAAATGATATTAGAGGGACAATTGGTAAAAATTTGAATAAAAGCCAATGATTGTCCTGGATCAGTATTAATTCCAGGATTTTGGTCATTTGGTTATATATGATATTAACTTTGGGGGAATTTGTATGAAGATATATGGAGATTCGTCATGATTATTTTATATATCTGAAATTACATTAAAAGTAAAAAAATTAAAGATAAACATAATATGGGCAGAAAAAATACTTTTACATCTCACATAGTATTTGAACTACTTTTATTAGGGACAATTCTGGGGGATAGCATCCCCGTTTTTAAAATAAGGAAACTTAGACTTAAGTTGAAGTCACTTAATATAAAACCATGGGATTAGTGAATGTCAACATCAATACCTTCTGATTCTGAAGCCTTAAAAGGTAGGTGGTTCTTTAAATTTCATCATATAATCATGTTATTATTTTGCTTTAAAAAATCATCTTCATTGAAGAATAATGCACACACAACAAAATGTACTTGTATTAAGGTTAAAGTATGGTGAGTTTTGAAGACAGAGATAGCCATGAACTACCACTACAATCAAGATAACAGAACACTTTGTCAATCCAAAAATTCCCTTATGTATCTTCCTGGTTGACTGCTCCTTTTTTTCAGTCACAGGCAATCATATCTGTTTCCTGTCAATTTAGATTACACTTGCCACTTTAGGATCTCATTTAAATGGAATCATTTAGTATATATTCTTTTGCATCTGACTTATTTATTCAGGATAACGTTTTGAGATTCATCCATGTCGTCACCTATGTCAGTAGTTTTTATTTTTTTATTTCAGTATTCCTTTGTATACATATGCCATAATTTGTTTATCCATTCACCACTTGATGAGCATCTGGGTTATTTATAGTTTGGCTTATTATGAATAAAACTACTATGAACATTAATGTATTTGTGTGGACATGTATTTTGATTTCTCTGGTGTTAAAAACCTATGAATGGGACTGCTGGTTTTATGGTAAGCATACACTAAATAACTTTAAAAAACTGGCAAACTGTTTTCCACAATGGTGTAGCATTTTACAACCTATCAGCAATGAATGGGAGTTCAAGTTACGCCACGTCCTCGCCAACATGGAATATAATCTATCTGGATGCACATTTTGTGGGTTTTTTTTGGAAGAGTGCTTATTCTGCAGTTTTTGCATGGAGTAATCTATACATATGCAGAATAGGTTGCTGTGTTGGTTAAGTCTCTTCTAATCTTACTGATTACATCTAGTTTTCTATGTGATATTAATACCTTCAACTGTAGCTGTAGATTTGTCTATTTCTCCTGTCAGCTTTATTTCATTGTTTTGAAGCTCTGCATACTGTATGCATTTAAGATTGTTATAGCATCTTGATAAATTGAGTATTTTAGCCTTATGAAATACTCTCTTTATCCCTAACAATATTCTTTGTTTGAATTCTACTTTGTCTGATATTAAGAGATACTACAGTTTTCTTATAAATGTTTGCATATCTTTTTTAATCCTTTTATTCTTTTCCTAATATTTAAAGTGAATTTTTATAGGCATCATAAAATTAGATCATATTTATTATTCAGTTTTACTATCTGTCTTTCATTTGTACTTTTTCTTACATCATCTGGATTTAATGTAATTATCAATATGGTTGTATTTAAATCCATCATCTTACTATTTATGTTTGCTTTGACCTGTTTCTTCTGTTTCTTATTTTTTCTCTTTTCCTGCTTTCCATTATATAAATTGAGTAGTTTTTTATTATTTCATTTCATCTGCAATGTTACTTACTACCTCTCCTTTCTTTGTAAAGTTGTTGCTTTAAGGTTTACAATGTTCATTCTTAACTTTTCAATTCACCTTCAATAACTATTGTATCACTTCTATATAATGTAAGAATCTTACAACAGTATACATACTTTATTCATTTACTGTCATTTTTGATATTTTTTCATGCATTTTACTTTCACATACAGGCACAACAAACCTTGTTTTATTGTGCTTCACTTTATTGTACTTGACAGATACTTTGTTTTACCATTTGAAGATGTGTGGAAACTCTGCATTGAGCAAGTCTATTGGTGCCATTTTTCTGATAACATTTACTCACTTACTGTCTGTGTCACATTTTAATAATTTTCACAATATTTCAAACTTTTTCACTAATTATCATATTTATTATAGTAATCTGTGATCAGTGATTACAACTTCCTGAAAGCTCAGATGATGGTTAGCATTTTTTAGCACTAAAGTATTTTTGAATTAAGGTATATACATTGTTTTTTAGACATAATGCTATTGCACACTTAATATCTATATAAACATAACTTTTATATGCACCAACAAACCAAATCTTCATTTGACTTGGTTTATTGTGATATTTTCCATATTGTAAAAGTCTAGAAATGAACCTACTTTATCTCCAAGAAATGACTGTGTATTACAAAGCATATATTGACTATATTTTTTATTGAAAATTATCTTTTAAGGAATTAAAAAATGAGAAAAATACTTTCTGTTTACCCAAATGTTTACCATTTTTGGTACTCTTCAATATCAATCTTTTGCAGAGATTTAAATTTCTTTGTTGTATCATTTTCCTGAAGGGCAACCTTTAACATTTCTATAGTACAGGTTTTCTAGTGACTTTTTTTTATTCAGCTTTTGTTTGTCTAGAAAATTTTTTGTTCCTTCTTTGTTATTAACAGATACTAGTTACAATATGTTAAAGGACATTTTTGCTGGGTATAGAAATCTAGGTTGGTAGTTTTTTTTCCTTTAGCTGTTTATATGTATCATTCCATTGGCATTTGTATTGGTCTTCCAGGATTTCTGGGACTAGGTCTATAGCTATTATTTTATTTGTTCATCTGTAGGTAGAGTGTCTTTTACTCTGTTATTTAAAATATTTTATTTTATTTTATTTTTGTCATTGATTATTAACAATTTAATTGTGATGGGCCTTGGCATGTTTTGTGCATTCATATGTGTATGTTTAACTGGATTGGAATTTGTTGAACTTCTTGAATCTTTGAATTTACAGTTCTCATCAAATTTGCAAAATTGTTGTCCATTATTTCTTCAAATCATTTTACCCTTCCCCTAAGTCTCAAATTACATGTGTTAGACCACCTGATATTGTTCCACACATCACTGATGCTTGATCCATATTTAAAAGTTTTTTCCAGTTTTTTTGAGAAGTGACTGACATATATCATTGTTTGTGTTTAAGGTATACATCATAGCCATTTGATTTATATATATTATAAGATTGATTACCACAATAGGTTCTGCTAATATCCATATTATCTATAGATACAATAAAAGAAAATACAATAAAAAGAAACAATTTTCTCTTTGTGATAAGAAATTTTAGGATTTACTCTCTTAACAACTTTCCTCTTTATAAAATACAGCAGTGCTAGTTATAGTCATCGTGTTGTACATTACATCCCTGTGGGTAAAATTGCAATATTTCCAGAATCTCTCTCCTGTCTTTAGTACATCTCCAAATCAATAGGTGTTTCAATGGATGGAGAGAAGTGGTCCATCTACATACCAATAGGTAATTACAAGGGTGCATGAGGGGGAGAGGTTGGTGGAAAACTCTTCTGCTGCAGCATGGTCACAAGGGAGATGGGACAACTGCTTGTAAGAAATAAATGAGTTTCTTAAACTTTATTTCTCCCTTTGATTTCAGTTTGAAAGGTATTTTGCCCCTGGATTTTCCCCCTGGAGTTACAATCCTAGTCATTATTTATTTTATAACTGTAAGTTTTTACTTTCTGACCACCTTCCTCTAATTCCCCCTCCCCTCACTTCCTGCCTCTGGTAACCACAAATCTGAACTCTTTTTCTATGAGTTTGGTTCCCCTTCCCCCCAGATTCCACAAAGAAATGAGAACATGCAGGCATATTGTCTGACTTACTTCACTTAGCGTAATGCCTTCAAGATCCATCCATGTTGTCACAAATAGTAAGATTTATTTGTTTTTTATGGTTCAATAATATTCCTTTGTACATATATCACACCTATTTTATCCATTCATCCATCAGTGGACACTTACGGTTTTCCACGTATTGCCTATTGTAAATAATGTTGTTATGAACAAAGGGATGCAGATATCTTTTTGAGTTAGTGTTTTCATTGCCTTTAGATATATACCCAGAAGTGGAATTGCTAGATCATATGGAAGTACTATTTTTAATTTTTAAAGAACTTCCATACTGGAAAACCAGAATGGTTGCACCAATTTACATTCCACCAACAGTGCACAAAGGCTTCCTTTCCCCCATATCCTCAACAAAATTTGTTTTTTCTTATATTTTTGACAATAGCCATTCTAACAGATGTGAAGTGATACCTCACTGTGGTTTTGATTTGCATTCTTTTTGATGATTAGTGATGTTGAGCATCTTTTCATGAACCAATTGGCCATTTGCATATCTTCTTTGGAAAAAATGCCTCAGTTCTTTTGACTTGCCTCTCTGTCATTCCTCTACTGCCCCTTAGAAGGCCAGACAGACTCTTTCCATCTGATGAGCACCTACACAATCTTCATGTCCAACTCTTTGGTAAACCTTCTCCTGGTACACTCAAAGGTAGTTTCTTGATTCCTCTTCTGTGCTTCCATAATACTTAACACATGGTATTTTCATTATTTCTAAACCTATATCACCATTAACCTATGAAGCCTGGAAATTTCTTCTATTTATATTTTCATCTCTAGATTATGATATTGTAAATGACACATTTTATCCAGATAGTAGAAATTTGGAAAAGCTAATGAATCAATGAATGAGGGATTAATATAATACACCTTAATGAAGATACATAGAATTTCAATTTTGCAATAAAACTAGAAGGAATTTTCTAACTATAAATTGGTACTAGATAGAACAGAATCCGATCTGCTGCCATTCCAGCATGCTTCTGGGAAGAGGTTTGCAGAACCCCTAAGTACAAAGTACAAAGTGTATGAAAAAAAGAAAAGTAGTAGTCATCCAGGGTAGGGAGCATTTACTTGTGTCTTGACCTGATGGGGAATTTAATTGGTTGACTTATTGAAGGTATCTTTTTTACAATAGTCAATTTTGTCAAAGAAATCTTTGTGGAAAACAAAAAATTTAAGGGACTTTTTCCTTACCATTACAAGAACAAAAGATTAGTCAGATAATTGAATGTAAAGAAATTAGGAAAGCAATTGTAGTACAGACGTTCTCTTGAAATGAGTTTTGGACACCAAGTATGCATGGCATGATTCAATAGAAGACATTCATACATTTAAAAAATTGGTTTAAAAAAATGTTTTCTTACTCTATTCATATCTCTAGTTATTTCTTCTATAAGCTGCCTGCAGTTGAAGGGGTAAAATTGTTATGGAGAAGAGTAAAAAAGGGCATTCTTAGGGAACTTAGGATCATATTTCAATTAAAATCTCTATTTACCTAACCACACTGACATTCATATGAAGACTAGAAGGTCAAACAAAAAGCACAGTATCAGACAAACAGAAAATTAACATGCATAACATAAATATTTGTAAAAAATTCATTGAAGAAAACACTGTTTCAGAAGGAAAGTGCAAACGGGTTCACCTTCATAAAATAGAACTTGGGCATGTAACAGCATTCAGCTTACATAGAAAGGAGAGATCTGTATTCTACATCTTTTATACCAAATCATTCATATATTTTTAAAATATAGAGAAGCCTGTAATTAAATTACTATGTATTGTTGGTTAATTTGATGAACGTATATGACAAGCCCTAAATACTATAAAACTTTATCAAACAGTTTTTAAAAACATCTTCATATAGTTTTCTACCATATTCAGCTTTTTACTGTGTCAGCTCCAAGTGCTCTTTCATATTATCTGTAGAAATATTGGTTTTTATAAAGTATTGTTAATTTATAAATAGAATAAGAAAAAGACACTCATTCCAATTATTTCAATATTGTGGCTAACATGTTATTTTTTTAATATTTAAAAAAAACTTTTTATTAAGGTATCTTTGATATACAATCTTATGAAGGTTTCACATGAGCAACATTGTGGTTACTACATTTACCCCTATTATCAAGTCCCCAACACATACCCCATTGCAGACATTGTCCATTAGCATAGTAAGATGCTATAGAGTCACTACTTGTCATCTCTGTCCTATACTTCCTTCCCCATGCATCCCCCACATTATGTGTGCTAATCATAACACCCCTAAGTCCTTTTATCCCTCCCTTCCCACCCACCCTCCCCAAACCCTTCCCCTTTGTTAACTGCTAGTTCATTCTTGGTTCCTATGAGTCTGCTGCTGTTTTGTTCCTTCAGTTTTTGCTTTGTTCTTATACTCCACAGATGAGTGAAATCATTTGGTACTTGTCTTTCTTTGCCTGGCTTATTTCACTGAGCATAATACCCTCTAGCTCCATCCATGTCGTTGCAAATGGTAGGATTTGTTTTATTCTTATGGCTAAATAATATTCCATTGTGCATATGTACCACATTTTCTTTATCCATTCATCTACTGGTGGACACTTAGGTTGCTTCCATGTCTTGGCTATTGTAAATAATGCTGTGATAAACACAGGGGTACATATGTCTTTTTGAGTCTATGATCCTGTTTTCTTAGGGTAAATTCCTAGGAGTGGAATTCCTGGGACAAATGGTATTTCTACTTTTAGTTGTTTGAGGAAACTCCATACTGCTTTCCACAATGGTTGAACTAATTTACATTCCCACCAACAGTGTAGGAGGGTTCCCCTTTCTCCACGTCCTCGCCAACATTTGTTGTTGTTTGTCTTTTGGATAGTGGCCATCCTAACTGGTGTGAGGTGATATCTCATTGTGGTTTTAATCTGCATTTCTCTGATGATTACTGATGTGGTGCATCTTTTCATGTGCCTGTTGGCCATCTGAATTTCTTCTTTAGAGAAGTGTCTGTTCAGCTTCTCTGCCCATTTTTTTTTTTGAGAGGGCATCTCTCATATTTATTGATCAAGTGGTTGATAACAACAATAAAATTCTGTATAGGGGAGTCAATGCTCAATGCACAATCATTAATCCACCCCAAGCCTAATTCTCGCCAGTCTCCAATCTTCTGAAGCATAATGAACAAGTTCTTACATGGTGAACAAATTCTTACATAGTGAATAAGTTCTTACATGGTGAACAGTACAAGGGCAGTCATCACAGAAAATTTCGGTTTTGATCATGCATTAGGAACTATAAACAATCAGGTCAAATATGAATATTCGTTTGATTTTTATACTTGATTTATATGTGAATCCCACTTTCTCCCTTATTATTATTATTATTATTATTAATAATAAAATGCTGAAGTTGTAGGTAAATGCAAGATAAAGGTAGAAAACATAGTTTAGTGTTGTAAGAGAGCAAATGTAAATGATTAGGTGTGTGCCTGTAGACTAAGTGTTAATCCAAGCCAGACAAGAGCAATAAAACATCCACGGATACAGAAGATTTCTCTCAAAACAGGGGGGGTGAGGTTCTAAGCCTCACCTCTGTTGATCCCCAATTTCTCACCTGATGGCCCCCCTGCAACTGTGCCTGTCTTAGGTTGTTCCTGCCTTGAGGAATCTTACCCGTCTCTGGTTAACCAGTCATCTTCCGAGGCCATACAGGGAAATGTAAAGTTGGTAAGTGAGAGAGAAGCAATATTGTTTGAAAAGGTTAGCTTTTTACTTCTTTGCAGATTTATGCCCTGTGGCTTCTATGCCCAGGATTTGTCTTGAGGTTTCTTTACCACTTGGAGGAATTATGATACTTGGTAAATTCGATATGGGGCACGAATTCTATTTAAGGGTTGTAATTAGGAAGGAAGAAGAAAAGCTATAGGAGTAGCAGATGAAAGAAAACATGGGAAGATTGATTATTTCTTTGACATAACTTCTTGTAGAGTAACTTCAGCATGTATAGGTTTTAAATTACTAATTAAATTGTGCACACACATTAACATAATAGGAATACAGTTACATAACCAAAGCAGACCTAGAATTACCAGCCATCTCCAGTGAAACCAAGAAAACCAGTTAGGCACCTTAGGCATT
Source organism: Manis pentadactyla (assembly GCF_030020395.1). Lineage (NCBI taxonomy): Eukaryota > Metazoa > Chordata > Mammalia > Pholidota > Manidae > Manis > Manis pentadactyla. The sequence continues at coordinate 49,235,208 of NC_080030.1, forward strand.
TGTGAAAATTTATCTATGATATGATGGATATTGTCCAACTGTACTTGAACAGTCTGAGAGAAATCAGACAAATTAAAACAACCTATTCCTGGAGACTGTTCACATCCCATATGTTCTTTTAACAGTAGATAGTCTGTAGTTGTAAGATTTTGGAGTGCTACAACTTGCACTTCTCCTAATTCTTGGTTGAGTTCCAACAGTATAGATCCAGTCAAATTTTTTGTTTTACTGTATGCGCAGGCCAGCTTAGATATCTCCTTCTTCATTCCCATGGCAAGTCCAGGAACTGGTGGGATGAGTGCATCTACAGCTGTAGCAGCGCCTGGATCTTTGTTGAGGTTTTTTGATGATCATCCTATGGTATGACTCTCCCAGAGAGTGCTGATGTTGGAAGTTCTTCTCCATATCGTATCTTAGTTCATTTTCTGGGTAGCCAAATTAGGCTTTGATCCTCTGTATAAACACAAACAGACCCTTTGCCCACACATTGATATGCCCTTTATACCATTGTGTAGAACACATTGGAGGTCACCACACAGGAACTGTTTTTTTTTTTTAAGAGAAAGGAATATTATCAGAAAAATGTACCTCTATAGCTGATCATCTGACACCCTTTAAGTGATCAAAATTAAGGATATTTAAAGTATGCATTCATCGTTGATTTACAGTTAGTTTTATCCTATCAGGGAGTAATTCCCCTTTTCTTTCTTTCCTTTTTTTTTTTGTTATCATTAATCTACACATACATGAAGAATATTATGTTTACTAGGCTCTCCCCTATACCAGGTCCCCCTTATAAACTCCTTTACAGTCACTGTCCATCAGCATAGCAAAATGTTGTAGAATCACTACTTGTCTTCTCTGTGTTGTATAGCCCTCCACTTTCTCCCACCCCCCCATTATGCATGCTAATGTTAATGTACCCCTTCTTCTTCCCCCCCTTTATCCCTCCCTACCCACCCATCCTTCCCAGTCCCTTTCCCTTTGGTACCCATTAGTCCATTCTTGGGTTCTGTGATTCTGCTGCTGTTTTGTTCCTTCAGTTTTTCTTTTGTCCTTATACTCCACAGATGAGTGAAATCATTTGGTATTTCTCTTTCTCCGCTTGGTTTATTTCACTGAGTATAATACCCTCCAGCTCCATCCATGTTGCTGCAAATGGTAGGATTTGCCCTCTTCTTATGGCTGAGTAGTGTTCCATTGTGCATATGTACCACCTATTCTTTATCCATTCATCTACAGATGGACATTTAGGTTGCTTCCAATTCTTGTCTATTGTAAATAGTGCTGCGATAAACATAGGGGAGCACCTGTCTTTCTCAAACTTGATTGCTGCGTTCTTAGGGTAAATTCCTAGGAGTGGGATACCTGGGCCAAAAGGTAAGTCTGTTTTGAGCATTTTGATGAACCTCCATACTTCTTTCCACAATGGTTGAACTAATTTAGATTCCCACCAGCAGTGTAGGAGGGTTCCCCTTTCTCCACAGCCTCACCAACATTTGTTGTTGTTTGTCTTTTGGATAGCAGCCATCCTTACTGGTGTGAGGTGATACCTCATTGTAGTTTTAATTTGCATTTCTCTGATAATTAGTGATGTGGAGCATCTTTTCATGTGTCTGTTGGCCATCTGTATTTCTTTTTTGGAGCACTGTCTGTTCAGTTCCTCTGCCCATTTTTTAATTGGATTATTTGTTGTTTGTTTGTTGAGGCGTGTGAGCTCTTTATATATTTTGGACGTCAAGCCTTTATTGGATCTGTCACTTACAAATATATTCTCCCATACTGTAGGGTACCTTGTTGTTCTATTGATGGTGTCTTTTGCTGTACAGAAGCTTTTCAGCTTAATATAGTCACACTTGTTCATTTTTGCTGTTGTTTTCCTTGCCCAGGGAGATATATTCAAGAAGAGGTCACTCATGTTTATGACTAAGAGGTTTTTGCCTATGTTTTCTTCCAAGAGTTTAATGGTTTCATGACTTACATTCAGGTCTTTGATCCATTGTATGTCCATGGCTCCTTTATCAAATATTAATTGACCATATATGTTTGGGTTAATGTCTGGAGTCTCTAGTCTGTTCCACTGGTCTGTGGCTCTGTTCTTCTGCCAGTACCAAATTGTCTTGATTACTATGGCTTTATAGTAGAGCTTGAAGTTGGGGAGTGAGATCCCCCCTACTTTACTCTTCTTTCTCAGGATTGCTTTGGCTATTCGGGGTCTTTGGTGTTTCCATATGAATTTTTGAATTATTTGTTCCAGTTCATTGAAGAATGTTGCTGGTAGTTTCATAGGGATTGCATCAGATCTGTATATTACTTTGGGCAGTATGGTCATTTTGACGATATTAATTCTTCCTAGCCAAGAGCATGGGATGAGTTTCCATTTGTTAGTGTCCCCTTTAATTTCTCTTAAGAGTGACTTGTAGTTTTCAGGGTATAGGTCTTTCACTTCTTTGGTTAGGTTTATTCCTAGGTATTTTATTCTTTTTGATGCAATTGTGAATGGAATTGTTTTCCTGATTTCTCTTTCTGTTGGTTCATTGTTAGTGTATAGGAAAGGCACAGATTTCTGTGTATTGATTTTGTATCCTGCAACTTTGCTGTATTCTGATATCAGTTCTAGTAGTTTTGGGGTGGAGTCTTTAGGGTTTTTTATGTACAATATCATGTCATCTGCAAATAGTGACAGTTTAACTTCTTCTTTACCGATTTGGATTCCTTGTATTTCTTTGTTTTGTCTGATTGCCGTGGCTAGGACCTCCAGTACTATGTTGAATAACAGTGGGGAGAGTGGGCATCCCTGTCTGGATCCCGATCTCAGAGGAAAAGCTTTCAGCTTCTCGCTGTTCAGTATAATGTTGGCTGTGGGTTTATGATATATAGCCTTTATTATGTTGAGGTACTTGCCCTCTATTCCCATTTTGCTGAGAGTTTTTATCATGAATGGATGTTGAATTTTGTCAAATGCTTTTTCAGCATCTATGGAGATGATCATGTGGATTTTGTCTTTCTTTTTGTTGATGTGGTGGATGATGTTGATGGATTTTCGAATGTTGTACCATCCTTGCATCCCTGGGATGAATCCCACTTGGTCATGGTGTATGATCCTTTTGATGTATTTTTGAATTTGGTTTGCTAGTATTTTGTTGAGTATTTTTGCATCTACGTTCATCAGGGATATTGGTCTGTAGTTTTCTTTTTTGGTGGGATCTTTCCCTGGTTTTGGTATTAGGGTGATGTTAGCTTCATAGAATGAGTTTGGGAGTATTCCCTCCTCTTCTATTTTTTGGAAAACTTTAAGGAGAATGGGTATTATGTCTTCCCTATATGTCTGATAAAATTCCGAGGTAAATCCATCTGGCCCGGGGGTTTTGTTCTTTGGTTGTTTTTTGATTACCGCTTCAATTTCGTTGCCGGTAATTGGTCTGGTTAGATTTTCTGTTTCTTTCTGGGTCAGTCTTGGAAGGTTGTATTTTTCTAGGAAGTTGTCCATTTCTCCTAGGTTTCCCAGCTTGTTAGCATAAAGATTTTCATAGTACTCTCTAATAATTCTTTGTATTTCTATGGGGTCTGTTGTGATTTTTCCTTTCTCATTTCTGATTCTGTTGATTTGTGTTGACTCTCTTTTCTTCTTAATAAGTCTGGCTAGAGGCTTATCTATTTTGTTTATTTTCTCGAAGAACCAGCTCTTGGTTTCATTGATTTTTGCTATTGTTTCATTCTTCTCAATTTTATTTATTTCTTCTCTGATCTTTATTATGTCCCTCCTTGTGCTGACCTTAGGCCTCATCTGTTCTTCTTTTTCCAATTTCGATAATTGTGTCATTAGACCATGCATTGGGAATTTTTCTTCCTTCTTTAAATATGCTTGGATTGCTATATACTTTCCTCTTAAGACTGCTTTTGCTGTATCCCACAGTAGTTGGGACTTTGTGTTGTTGTTGTCATTTGTTTCCATATATTGCTGGATCTCCATTTTGATTTGGTCATTGATCCATTGATTATTTAGGAGCATGTTGTTTAGCCTCCATGTATTTGTGTGCCTTTTTGCTTTCTTTGTATTTGTACAGTTTATTACTAGTTTTATGCCTTTGTGGTCTGAAAAGTTGGTTGGTAGGATTTCAATCTTTTGGAATTTACTGAGGCTCTTTTTGTGGCCTAGTATGTGGTCTATTCTGGAGAATGTTCCATGTGCACTTGAAAAGAATGTGTATCCTGTTGCTTTTGGATGTAGAGTTCTGTAGATGTCTATTAGGTCCATCTGTTCTAGTGTGTTGTTCAGTGCCTCTGTGTCCTTACTTATTTTCTGTCTGGTGGATCTGTCCTTTGGAGTGAGTGGTGTGTTGAAGTCTCCCAGAATGAATGCATTGCATTCTATATCCTCCTTTAGTTCTGTTAGTATTTGTTTCAGATATGTTGGTGCTCCTGTATTGGGTGCATATATATTTATAATGGTTATATCCTCTGGTTGGACTGAGCCCTTTATCATTATGTAATGTCCTTCTTTATCTTTTGTTACTTTCTTTATTTTGAAGTCTGTTTTGTCTGATACTAGTATTGCAACACCTGCTTTTTTCTCTCTGTTGTTTGCATGAAATATCTTTTTACATCCCTTGACTTTAAGTCTGTGCATGTCTTTGGGTTTGAGGTGAGTCTCTTGTAAGCAGCATATGGATGGATCTTGATTTTTTATCCATTCTATTACTCTGTGTCTTTTGATTGGTGCATTCAGTCCATTTACATTTAGGGTGATTATTGAAAGGTATGTACTTATTGCCATTGCAGGCTTTAAGTTTGTGGTTACCAAATGTTCAGGGTTAGCTTCTTTATGATCTTACTGTCTAATTTAACTCGCTTGTTGAGCTATTATAAACACGGTGTGATGATTCTTTATTTCTCTCCCTTCTTATTCCTCCTCCTCCCTTCTTCATATGTTGGGTGTTTCGTTCTGTGCTCTTTTTAGGAGTGCTCCCATCTAGAGCATTCCCTGTAGGACGCCCTGTAGAGGTGGTTTGTGGGAGGCAAATTCCCTCAACTTTTGCTTGTCTGGGAATTGTTTAATCCCTCCTTCATATTTAAATGATAATCGTGCTGGATACAGTAGTCTTGGTTTGAAGCCCTTCTGTTTCATTGCATTAAGTATATCGTGCCATTCTCTTCTGGCCTGTAGGGTTCCTGTTGAGAAGTCTGATGATAGCCTGATGGGTTTTCATTTGTAGGTGACCTTTTTTTTCTCTCTGGCTGCCTTTAATACTTTGTCCTTGTCTTTGATCTTTGCCATTTTAATTATTGTGTGTCTTGGTGTTGCCCTCCTTGGATCCCTTGTCATGGGGGTTCTGTGTACCTCTGTGGTTGAGAGGCCATTTCTTCCCCTAGTTTGGGGAAGTTTTCAGCAATTATTTCTTCAAAGACACTTTCTATCCCCTTTTCTCTCTCTTCTTCTTCTGGTACCCCTATAATGTGGATATTGTTCCGTTTTGATTGGTCACTCAGCTCTCTTAGAAGTCTTTCATTCCTGGAGATCCTTTTATCTCTCTCTATCAGCTTCTCTGCGTTCCTGTTCTCTGTTTTCTAGTCCATTAATGGTCTCTTGCATCTCTTCCATTCTGTTTTGAAGTCCTTCCAGAGCTTGTTTTATTTCTGTATTCTCCTTCCTTAGTTCTTGCATATTTCTCTGCAAGTCCATCAGGATGGTTATGACTTTTGTTTTGAATTCTTTTTCAGGGAGACTGGCTAAATCTATCTCCCCAGGTTCCTTCTCAGGGGAAGATGTAGCAGATGCCAAAGCTCTCTGGGTTAGTCTTGTCTGGATCATATTTTTTTGCCTTTTCATGTTGACAGGTGCTATTGACTCTCAGCTGGGAGGGCCAAACTTTCCACTTGCTACTGGGCTTTCTTTACTGGGACAACTGCGACCCCTAGTGGCTTGTGTTGGGTAATTGTGTGTAGACTGGTTCTTTGTGTCTTGCCCAGCCAGTATGGAGGAAGCTCCCTTGCTGAGGGTGTGGCCAGCCTTAGGCTGCTTCTCTACTATCGCTGTGCCCCAGAGGGGTAATGGATGGGGGGCTGTTTGGCTGTTTACCTCCATGAGGGGTCTCAGAGCTGTTGCCCAGGAGTTTAGTGGGCCCAGTTTTCCCAGGAATTTCCAGCTGCTAGACTGTGACCTGTGTTGTTTCCATCCAGCTGTTGCATCCCTGTCCCTTTAAGACTTTCAAAAAGCACTCGCTTTTCTTTGTCACAGGGGCATCAGCTTCAGAATCCCCTCAGAGGTCTTTCTGCCCTGTTTCCCTTGTTTCCATCCCTCCACACATGCACTGTGTCTGTGCTCTGGTGCGGATGGCTAGGGCTGGGTGTTTAGCAGTCCTGGGCTCCCTCTCCCTCCCTGCTCCAACTACTCTCCTCCTGGCAGAAGCTGGGGTGAGGGGCGCTCGGGTCCCTCCGGGCTGGGGCTTGTATCTTACCCCTTTCACCAGGCGCTGGGCTCTCACATGTGTGGGTGTAGTCTGGCTGTTGTCCTGTGTCTTCTGGTCTCTCTTTTAGGATTAGTTGTATTTGTTGTATTTTCAAAAATATATATGTTTTTGGGAGGAGATTCCAACTGTCCTACTTACGCCACCATCTTGGCTCCATCCCTCCTCTGCCCATTTTTTAATTGGGTTATTTGCTTTTTGGGTGTTGAGTCATGTGAGCTCTTTATATATTTTGGATGTTAACCCCTTATCAGATATGTCATTTATGAATATATTCTCCCATACTATATAATGCCTTTTTGTTCTGCTGATAGTGTCCTTTGCTGCACAGAAGTTTTTGATTTGATATAGTTCCATTTGTTCATTTTTGCTTTTTTTCCCTTGCCAGAGGAGATGTGTTCAGGAAAAATTTGCTCATGTTTACAGCCAAGAGATTATTGCCTGTGTTTTCTTGAAAGAGTTTAATGGTTTCATGACTTACATTCAGGTCTTTGATCCATTTCTAGTTCATTTTTATGTGTAGAGTTAGACAATAATCCAGTTTCATTCTCTTGCATGTAGCTGTCCAGTTTTGCTGACACCAGTTGTTGAAGAGGTTTTCTTTTCCCCACTGTATATCCATGACTCCTTTATCATATATTAATTGGCCATATATGTGTGCATTTATATCTGGAATCTCTATTCCATTGATTTATGGGTCTGTTCTTGTGCCAGTACCAAATTATCTTGATTACTGTGACTTTGTTGTAGAGCTTGAAGTTGGGGAGCATAATCTTCCCCCCTTTATTCTTCCTTCTCAGGATTACTTTGGCTATTTGGGGTCTTTTGTGGCTCCATATGAATTTTAGAACTATTTGTTCTAGTTCATTGAAGAATGCTGTTGTTATTTTGATAGGGATTACACTAAATCTGTAGATTGCTTTAGGCAGGATGTCCATTTTAACAATATTAATTCTTCCTATTCATGAGCATGGGATGTATTTCCATTTATTGGTGTCTTCTTTTATTTCTCTCATGAGTGTCTTGTAGTTTTCAGGGTATAGGTCTTTCACCTCCTTGGTTAGGTTTATTCCTAGATATTTTAATCTTTTAGATGCAACTGTAAATGGAATTGTTTTCCTGATTTCTCTTTCTACTAGTTTTTGTTAGTATATAGGAATGCAACAGATTTCTGTATATTAATTTTGTATCCTTCAAGTTTGGTGAATTTAGTTATTAATTTTTAAAAATATTTTAAATGTTTACACATAGGGAACTCAGTTATGGTAAACATATATATATATATATATGTCATATATATAACAAACATATACATTATATGGTAATGTTTTTACACACACACACATATAAGATACGTTTCTACCTCTACTTGTAAAAGTGAAGCACAGTATCACACAATTATGCATCAAAAGCACTAGAGAAATTTGCTATTCCTTTATGATACATTGTCATATTTATTACATATTGTGACATTATATCTTGTCTGAATTAGGTACAATTTTCACCTAGAATGAAGAAGCAAATGTTTTTAACTAGAATGATAGCATTCCTTGAATGTGACAAGAATTGCTTTATGGTGAGTTTCTTGGTTGTAGAATAGCAGAGAAAGCAGGTATGAAAAAAAGAAAAGGGCCGTGGTAAGGAAGGAGGCTCTGTTAGCAGCCCACATCTTGTTATGTGATCTTAGGAACTTAATTATATTAGCAAATGAGCCACTATCCACTCTTAGATCAGGGCTAAAACTGGTGAAATGCAGGAAGTAACATCCAAACAAAAAGATCATATTTAAGAATTTTCTCTTTGTGCTGATTTAAAACATTTATTTGAAAGAACTCATGATAGCGATTAACACAGAGTACATACTTAATATATGTTGGCTTCTGCTTTGTGAAATAGGAACTATCTCATAAGTGTAACATGGCTACTATACAGCTTGTATACCCTTGAACAACTCATTTAACCTCTTTGATCTTTAATTTCATTATGTAAAATTTATAGTGAGAGCCCTTTAATGCTAAAATATCTACAATACAAAACATTACAATTTCTATAGGCTAAAGAAAAGTAACAGTACAATTCTCAAGTATGATTGAAAGATATCTTGACAGGCTGATGGTCTTTTCATAAGAGAATTCAACTTGATAGGTGTAAAGCACTGTGTTATGGGGATTCCAAGAATAAGACATAGACTTTACTCTTTGGAAGTAACTTATTGAGAATAGTATCAAATATTCATTAAGCACTTCCTTACTCCAGACCCCAGACTACATTACTTCATTACATGCTTACAGCAACTCAATGCTTAAGTTACTATCATCACAGTGGTGAGGAAACCATTCAGAAAAAGCGAAAGAAGGAAACTATGGTCATACCTTATACAACCAGCAGGTAATAGAACACCAGCTACAGCCCCTGAGTGCTTCTCTGTTGCAGCACTGTGTCTCTTTTTCAAACACTGGCTTACTGCAAGGTAGAAAGTGATAAGTATTTAGTGGCTCTTCCAGCAAAATGCTCAATAATCCATGAGAAAGAAAGGAAGACTTTTTCATTTTTTAAGTGACATTTGAATTGAAATTCTAACATAGGTATGGTGATACCAAAGAGTGCCCTGTCAAAAGAGCTGGATCAAAGTGGCTGTAACAATCTGTTGCGTATCTGCCATCATTGGTCAAAGAAGAAAATGAGATCCACTAGATGGAGACAGATAGTCTCTGGGGAAAGTGGGTTGAGTGTCTAACAGACACAATATTTGGGGACATGATACAAAAGCCTAAATGTAGTCATTGGCACCCCAAATTCTGAGTCTAGCAGGGAAATTGCTAATCCACACTTAGAATCAGCTAGTGGAGTTGCTGCTGCTACTTGACATCTTCTGGTTAGTCAGAACTCTACTTATTTGCCTTTGTCAATGTTTTTGGCCCTGCTCAGAATACACCTCCTTTTGAGTTTTCTGCATTAATCCTATGCACCCAATACAAGGCATACTAGCTCCATGAGGTTTTCTCTTCCTCTGTCCAGGTCTTTCTCATTTAAATATCCATACTGTTCAATAACATGTTTAAAAAGTGATTTTATGTTTTCAGAAGTTACAAAGATATTACAGAGAATCCTTGTATGCCCCTTGCTCAGCTTCCCTAAAGACGAACTCTTAAATAACAATGGGTAAATATAGAAATAAATGAAGACACAATACTATTAACTAAATTATAGATTTAATTCAGATTGCACTATTTTTTCCTCTGTCTTTTTCTGTTCCAGGGTCCAATTCAAGATACTACTTTGCATTTAGTAACCATATTTTTAAAATCTTATATTATTATTTGTGACTCATTTTTCATACTTTACCTTGCATCTGAATAATTTGTAGACATTTATTCATCTACTAGACTGCTGTCATCTTGAAGACAGGGTTCATGACAGGTCTGAATCATTTTGTTACCCTGAAGTGACTTACACTGATTATATGTTTCATAAATATTTTTAGTTATTATATATAAAATAAATTATTTAGAGGAAACATATTTTTGCATTTATCTGAATTTTCTTCACCCTTGTCTGCCTTTCATTTGCTAGTTGTTCTTCAGTTCGCTAACTGTAAATGTTTTCATGCCCAGCCTTCAAACTTTGGGCCACTTTTCTTTTCTTTCTATGCTATTAGTGACAGGTAGGTGATCTGGTCTGCCCTTTAGGCATTAAATACTTCTGATATGTTAATGATTCTAAAATTATATGTCTAGCCCAGACCTCTCTCCTAACATCTAGGCTTACATAGCAATTCCTTCATGACCTCTAAATTTGTATGGCTTATTGGTGTCTTGAAATCAACACACCCAAAATGTAGCTGCCAATCTTCTCCCACACTTCAGGCCTGATGCTTCAGCATTTTTCTCCATCTCAGTACATAGGTTTTGTTTACTCAAGTCAGACACCTGGGAGTCTCCCTCCCTTTTTCTCTTATACCCCATGTGCAGCTTCTCAGAAAACACTGGTTCAGAAAGATACTGTTTTTCAATGATTTGTTCAAAGGTCACAGAATGGAAGCAGAATTAGGCTCTTTTCCATGATCTTATAGCTGCCTTGGACCTTAGAGACCACAGCAAGAAATTAAGTTGATGCATCTGGGTCTAGCCAGAGACATCAGGCAGAGGGCATATTAGAGTCAGGCTCAGGAATATGCCAATTAGATGAACAAAGGAAGGCAGGCATAGATGCCAGAAGGCAGAGCAAGATGGGAGCCACATATCTGGGGAAACAACTGAGATCTGAGTGACTGAAACTGGCAGGTCACAAAAAATGGAGAATAGATATGAAGCTCCCATAACTAGAGGCCTTGAGAATGGACTCTTAATCAAAGTTTTTTTTCTACACATCCTCTTATTCAATCATTTATTCAACAAACAGGTGCCAGGTACTACCACAGGCACAGAAAACAGCAATGGAAATGAGAAAGGAGGCTCATGAGTTCATGTTTTTCACATTTAGCAACAGAAAATAGACGATAAACAAATAAGGCAACAAGCATTTCCAAATAAAGATAAGTTCTATGAGGAAGATAAAGCGAGGTGGTAATAGTAACTAAGGCCAGGTACGTCACTCTAAGGAAATAACATGTGAACTGAGCTACGGAGATTGAATTGAGGAGGTTTCAGATAGAGGGAACAGCAAGTGCAAAAACAAAATAATAGAATAAAATAAAATGACTCAGAATGTCATAGGAAAACAAATAACACCATAGTGGGAGAGTGTAGTAGGAGATGAAGTCAGTGAGATAGGTAGGGGCCAGATTTATAGATGGCTTTGTACGCCCTCAAAAGGCATTTGTGTTTTATTTCTAAGGGCAATGGGAACCATGATCTAATGGAAAATATGTAAGGATTGTCTCTTAATTTATCAACATTTTACAACTTGAGCTGAACATCTGGTAGAAGTGGGAATGGAATGGCTGAGTGAAATCTTAATGCTAACTAGCATATCTGATCAAAATAAATCATAAAAGAAAATTGATGATCCTATCTTCTTTACTCCAAGGGAGCATTTAGTCTCAGCAGAATTTTTTCTTAACCCTTGTATCAGAGCAAAGGATCAGAACTCAAGAAAGTCGTTCTTTAATGATGGTATATTCACCATTGGTGCCAAAATTCCTCTTTCAGGCTAATACTAACCTTGTGATTTTTGGCAAAAAATTGCTCAATACGTATTTCTTAAATGGATGTGTGGAAGTAGCTAGCTAGCCTCAGGAGCTGAAAGATCACTCTTTCTGTCTTCTACTAAGAAGTTAGAACATACTGTGAAGTCAGGACAGTGTGTCTTAGATATCTACTCTGAACTGCTGGCCCCATGCAGCACACTTAAATTGCTAGCTGGCCTCTTTCTCTTGCTCCTCACTCTCTCTCCCTTCCCCAGTGTCCGTCCCCCCAATGAAAGTTAAATCTAGAAAGTTGGCACACCCACCTGTGTTTGTCACACATTTGAATTCTGGGAGACAAGAAACCTTGAACAAGACTGTGTAGCAGAATCACTTGCTGCTGCTTTTTAAATGCTGCTTCAAATAACTCAGATTGCAATATCCTAGTTTTCTCTTCAGTTTGTAATTACCATTAGGATTCTATCAACAACAAAATTTTAGCCAATTATGCTACTGAGTGCTGTGTTTAAAAAAGAAAACAATTACAGATGGCAATCTACTTTGCAAATCTCTTCTGTAAAAATAAAATGATTTGTTAAGTTGGTTCACTGGTCAGACAAAAAAATTAAAGCAAAGGAGTTTGGGATTTGTTTCTTATTTAGCATTGGTCAGTTACACACAAGAACACTGGCAGGAGAAACTGCAGTACTTTCCATTTTGTGAAGGTTGCCAACTAGCACCGATTTACTTCCAGAATAACCTTGAAAACATTCTTCTAATTTCCGGCAGATATGGTTTCACTGAAAAGCTTTTGGCCTTTAATTGGGGTCTTTCATTTAAATGCTATTCCTATTTCGTTTCTTTTTAGAGATTACAGCCTTTTTGATAGAGTGATATAAATCTCAGTTTCTGCCATAGATCAGTACATGCTGGGTCCCTCAATTTTCTAAGGGATTTGACTCAGCAGGAAGAACAGAAACACGACACACCTCTACCTAGAATACCCATGTCAAACACATCTCTACAAGTTTTCTTCCAGAAGCGTATTGTTTTTTTCAGTCCCAAATTGTTCTTCAAAAGATTCAAAAAGGGGGAATGAATAAAACGAGGCTGCTTGGGAGGCAAGTATGCAGTAGGCTCAGAACATCTGGGTCATGTAGGACCATATATTTAAAAAATATCTTGTTGCCAGTTACATGTGTGTGGCATGTGTGTGCATGTGGGCCTGCAGATACTTTAATTTCATGCATTTCTAATTCACAGCATAAAGTGGTGTGGGCCTCAATGAGAATACTATTCATTGTTTACCCAAATCTAGACTGAAAGAATTGTCCTTGAGGTAATACAATTTTCTATGGGTATTATTTTAACAAATCCATTGCTCACTGATTGGACCTTTAGAATTTTAACAGTAATCTTTAGCTACAGTTATTTAAGTATTACTTATGTGCCAATCTACACACTGAATTTAGTAATTTCAATGATCCTCCATCATTTAATTACTTGCTCCTTGATCAATGAATATCATATTCTGTGTGTTGTGATATTTACATTATTGTAGATGCTCCCAAACACTTATTCTATGTCATGGGAAAGCTACATTTGAGATTGAGGTTTCCAGTAATAGTATAAGAAAAACTTAAGTGAATACCAAAAGTATTATTTATTTTTAAAATGCCAAACTGAAGTTTGTGGAGGAAAAAGAAGTCAGCATTTAATGGATGAAACAGAGAGTGGAAACATCTGACAGAACAGTAGGAAACTTTGTACTGTTTTGAATGCCTCACCACTACTCATACCATCTGTCATGCATTTCTCATGAAATAAACACTTTTCAGAAATGTTTTGTCCAGGGAAGAGACATTTTACATTTTACTGATTCACGTATTCTATGTGGGCTTAACGTGATGGCGTTGAAGAACATCACTTGTGAAGGAGATATTTTTGTAGTAATAGCTAGTAGTTCTTTTATTTGGAAGCATTTGTTGAGGATATGAAATGTGAATACACAGTATAATAGACAGATCAAATGAGAGGTGTGGGGGGTGCCCTGAAAAGAAAGGAAAAGCTGCCAAAAGTGAGGGCTGAATTTCCTGCTGGTTTTATTTCCCCAAATCAGAGTCACTCAGAAAGGTCTGGCTGATGGCAGGAACTGGGGAAAGGGAGAGGAAAGATGACTCTCCTCCGGGGGGGGTCTCCTTTATAAAATTCTTGAATTGCTGCCACAACCTGGCCCTGTTTTTACTCCAAAGGAAACACGACATTCTCCTCATTAGTTACAATTTTCATACTATGTCTCAGTTGATTGTACGAGTCTCTTCCCACCATTCCATATGTGAAAATTACTTTTCTTCAATAGTTATTTTTTCTTTAGTTGTCTAGGAGCGTTTCCCATAATAGTCCAGTGACACCCTTGACTTTGACCACTGGTGGCTTGATATAATGTTTTAGCATTGCATTTCTAGGATTTCCTCTTTTTAACTATTCTCACCTAAGTTTTTTTCCTTTCATGGCTTGAATCCTACGAACGCCTATTTTCCCATATCCAGGAAACGAATGTTGTGGTAAGTTCTGGAGACAGTCTCAAGCTTCAATGTAGCTGTGGGGTCTTGGGCAAATGACTTAATTTCGTGTTTCTGCCATCACAAAAGGGCCATGTGATGCCTGCTCCTTGGCACTGGTGAAGGCTGAATGAGATAATGTATTTAGAGCACCTGGTTCATATTGGGAAATAAATGTTTATTCCCTCCCTATACTTATCTCCTTTCTTTAATCACTGTTCCCATTACTGCACCCACCTGCCTGTGATGTGTCTCATCCATTGCTTCTCCTCCTCCCCTGTGTTCACGGCACCACCACAGGGTTGATGCCAACACAGAGGTGCTGTGTGCACCTCCATCTATTACGCTATGTTCAAAGCAGTTTTAAGGCTCCACAATTCATACTTCACAGAGCAATGAAAAGTAATAAGCATTCTAAAACTACCAGAGTAATTCTGGCCTTTTCTTGTGCATTTCAAATTTAATTTCTCTTTCATCTACACACTTCTGAGGTCCAATCAAATTTTGTTGCTTTCTTCCTTCGTGTCCTGACCCTCAAATCGCTTGTTGTAGTTCATCATTCCTTTATTTTCTGCAAATGCTTGTTCTCTCTCTTGATTAACCTCTAAATGAGTATCCATTTTTGATCAATCATGATGGCTTCTGATGAAATCCTCCCTATCCTGTTGTTAACATGAATTATTGGCCTTGCTGTTTACTCTGCTCTGTTCATCTGTGGCAACACCTACTTCCCCACATCCCTCATTCCAGGTCCTCATTCTCATATGTGACATAACTTCAACTTATGGTACCTTTTGATCCAAAATATCTTGTGTAATCATTTTTTTTCATATTTTCCTAGCCACAAAAGAGGAAATCCAAAACTGCATCTATTTTCCATTTTATTTGCTATGATGTTGTATTAGTCAGGCTTCTCCAGAGAAATAGAATATATACGTGTATATATTCAGTTGTGTAGGCTAAGTCCCCCCATTGTATATTTCAATCTGAATCTGAAGGCCTGAGAACCAGGGGCCATTGGTTTAAGTCCCAGTGTCTGAAGGCTGGAGAATCAGGAGCCCCTGTGTCTGAGGGCAGGAAGAAATGGACATCCTGGCTCAACAAGAGAGAGAATTTGCCCTTCCTTAACCTTTTTGGTTTTTTTTGTTCCCCGACTATTTGAATGACATCCACCCACATTGGTGAGGACAGATCTCTTTACTCTCTACTGAATCAAATGCTAATCTCTGGAAACACCCTCCCAGACACAACCAGAAATAATGTTTTACCAGCTGTCTGGGCATCCCTTAGCCCAGTCAGGTTAACATAAAATTGACCATCCCAAGTGCGCTTTTTGTCAACGTGGTACCCACATGCAGCTCCTTAAACCATACTTAATCTTCAAATAAAGACAATAACAAAGTCATAATTCTGCCTAACATGATATAATTATCCCATGTACAACACCAAATGCACTCTGAGTGAGACTGTCATATGAATGTTTGTGTCTCCCCAGCCCCACCAAAGTCTTATGTTGAATTCCTAACCACCAAAGGTTATAGAAGTAAGAGATGGGGCATTTGGAAGGTGATTAGGTCATAAGGCTGGAGGCCTCATGATTGGGATTAAGGCTCTTCTGAAAGAGACCCCACAGAGCTCCCTAGCCCTTCTGCCACACGATGATACGTGAAGTCCAGAACCTGGGAGAGGGTTTTCACCCCACCAAGCTGATCTTGGACCTCCAGCCTCCAGAGCTGTGAGCCATACAGTTCTGCAGCTTACAAGTGACTCTGTGTAGTATTTTGTTATAACAGCCCAAATGAACTCAAACAGAGGTTTCCTCTTGAAAGCTCCTATAGATCTTGTAGAGTCTTTCCCCTCATTTACCTTATATGGTAAATGATTTTCAATAGATTTACAATAATGATAATCAAATGTTAAAATCTTATTTTAATTCTTGTTACCTTGTTCAGAAAGTTGCCATGTTTCTCAGTTGTTTCTTAAAGTTATTACTGAAACCACATTTCAAGGCTTCCCATCTAGTAGAGCCCTGAAATCTGTTTATTTTTAATTTTTCTCTGTAGGTATTTTTCATAAAATTTCTATGCAGGCTTCTAGGAATGTAGAAAAGAATCCTATAATGGCTGTACTACTTAGCCATGATAAAAAATGGAAGAACATATACAGAGTTATTAGAAACCATCATGGAGAAAGTGGAGACAACAAATGATTTGTTTGTGGTTCTGGGTCTAATTTATATCAAGACATAAATGTACCTATCTACATATGAGCTCACTAGCTTTTCTCAGAATTGGAGAACTGTTTGGGGCTATTTAAAAACCATTAAGATGGTTAGCTATTATTTTATATAAGCAAGATAAATAAGTCCCTGTACAAATAATAATAATTTATCTTTCTAGCTATGCTTTTTTAACAGCACCAAAGCCAAGTATTCAAAGAATACATTTTTCACCAACCCCTTTCAAAAGCAGCATCTAATGGCCTCCATGTTCTGTGTTGTATTTATTATAAAGGCTTAATGCCCACAGTCTTAATCAATGCCAATACTTGTGCTGACATTTCAGTTGGTTTGGCATGATCCCCACATTTCTGCAGTAGGGCAATGCTAATTTTTAACCAGCATGCCAAGGCTCCAGAGATTTTTCTCTCTTACCTTCCTTATAGTCTCCCACTACGCAGCCTCTCTCAATCTCTTCCTTTCAATATCCATACAGCCACTAAACTGATGCCTTTTCCCTTCATGTTTGGGTTGTGGAAACAAGGTAGGTCTCTGAGCCAGTAGGCATGCATGACTTTAATCTAGACTACCTGTCACAGTAAAGTAAGATTTCCTAAAGTGGGACTTGGAGCCCCCCACCTACTGTTCCAAGACCTTAATGCTCTCCCACGCAGTGGACCGTGAGTGGAGAGTCGGGGACCAGCCCTTGTCAGGGACCAGCCCTTGTCCAGCATTACCCCCATAGTTCCAAACAAAACTTATGCTTTATCCTTTTTGTGTCTTCCAGACAAAATTCTCCCTCCTCCATGAAGCCTTCCCAGTATTCCTTTATATTTTTGTCTGTGCTTAACATTAATTATGTGCCAAACACCATCCTAAATGTCTATCATGCATTATCTTACTGATTCCTCATACAACCCAATGACTAGATACTATTACTGCTCCCATTTCACAGAAGAGACCACATCTGTCTGAACATATTCATAGCCATTCTGATATATATAAAACAATGTTTAAGGTATTTAAAAGAAAATCCAGTATTTCTTTAAAAGTGGTTTCTGATTGCTTTGAATATAATTATTTGTTAACTATATGATAAATATAAGATTAATTAAGGTTCCAGATCTAAGAAAGCTAACACTTTATCTTGCACTTGAAATTATCTTCTCATTTCCTGATACTCTTTCTATTATAATCTCATTTTATTATCTATAGCTCTTGTTTCACTCTTTCCAAATCTTAATCAAGACTATTGGCATATCTTTTGAAAAAATACATAAAAGTAAAGTGATATATTGGGTTCACACTGACCAGTTAAGAGGTGGGAGTTAGAAAAAGATGGGAGTAGGGAATGGTGGGTGAGCAACACATGTTAATTGAATAGATAAATATATTAAAGGAATACTACACTTCTACTTTGTTCCCTTTAATCTATTCTCCACACTGCAGCTAGAATGATCTTTATCTGTTCATGCTGCTCCCCTACTTAAATATTTAAAGTCTTGCCATTGCTCTTAAGATGTGTAAATCCTTAGAAATTGTTATTATGATCTGGTTCCAATTTATCTTTGCAGCATCCTATTTCTCTACTCCACCCCACTTAACTCCTCATGTTGAACTTCTTGTTACTTCTTTGAAGAATCTTTACTCTCTCTGGGCCTAAATGCTATTGCAACTGTAGGACATAATCTTCCTGTCCTTCTACCACTCTCTTTCCCCAGAAAATTCCAACTCATTCTTTTGATCTTAGCTTAGACATAATTTCTTCTGGGAAGCTCCCTCTCACTATTCAGGTAGGCATCCTTCCATGGTTACATTACAGCTGCCACATTTCTACAGCATGGGTCTACATTGTTATTGTCCATTTACCAGAATGAATCTCTCACTAGATCTACCGTGAGAGTGCAGGGCTGTACCTGTCTTGTACCAGTTGTATTCCAGCATATCCTGGGTCAGAAAGATTTAATTTTATACAAATGAATGGATATATACACTTTTCATCTCTGTCTGTATATATAATATCAAGCATGACTGTGTGTGAATATCTATCTATCTATCTATCTATCTATCTATCTATCTATCTATCTATCATCTATCCATCTGTCTTATAAGATGAGAGGTCTGGTGAGTGACAGGTTGAATGCTTCTAACCTGCAACCTCAAAATGTGTCATAGACAAAATATTTCAGAAGGCCACCTAACTTATATCCTGTGTTATCATTTCTGTCCTTGATAAACCCTCACCTCTCATCTGTGTGAACTGTCTTCCTGATGCCTTCCTGATTTCTTCCTTCATAATTATGTTTAATATTACTCTCCTCTAGATATAATTCCTCACCCTGACAGAACTGCTGCATTATTCTTTCGGCACAGAGCATCCATTTTTTACATTATCCTAAGCAAATCTTGCTTTGAGATTTGTTTATGATTTAAAGTAAACTAGACTAGAACTAATGTTTTTCATTATTTGCTCTGCTTGTTTTCCTTGTTGTTGATATTATTACTATGATTATTATTTTATTATTGCAAAATTCTGTATCCTAAAGCCCATTAGGAGGTCTTGGAAATCGTTTGCTTTCTCAGAGTTAGGAAAAACATGGAAACTACACCATAGTTACAACAGTTCATTTTGCTTTGATGTTCTCATGAGTCTGTGAAGGAAGACTCTCTCCATCATGAGCAGATTCAAATGAAAATAAAAATAACACAAAGTATACAAAAATATAAACAATGATTTATTTATTGGCAATTTCTGATGCTTTTCATCCATCTTTTGCCTATTACTATAGGAACTTGAGGAAGTCAGATGTCCTATTCCCTATCTTTCAAATGCTGGATGGCACCTTTCTAAAGCCATGACATAAGTATTCAGTGTACAATAGAAGTATGCAAATGCAGTAGCCCAGATGGAGCCCAGCGCACATATTAAAGAGATGTTGTAGCCAAAAAAGAGTTCCACATTCTTTACCTATTGTATTTCCAACTAGACAACAATTGGCCCTATCCTGCCCCTCTTCAATGTACCTCCATCTCTGGCTTTTTGTCTTGCACTTCATCTACAGGCTCATGATATAAGTCTTGCTTTCTGGTTTGGCAAGAACAGACAGCAAGATTATTCAATTTCTCTAACTGGACAGGACCCTTTCTCATAAGAGTTATTTTGAGCCCTGTTGCCTCCCTGGTTCTACCTCCAGAAGGACCCTTCCTGGCTGCTACCTTGTAAGCTTATAATCCCTGTGGAAATGGGAACAGTGATACTTGAATTTTTGTCAACATTACTATTCCACAATTGAAAGCATACAATTGTCGAATGCACTCTATTTCATAGGAGAAATGTTCTCTAGTGTTTTGCTGCAGTTGAAAGATATGATCTTGGAGACTCTGTCATGTCCTCTTTTTTGTTATAACTATTTCATAATGCTACCTTTATGATTCCAAAATAAAAGTCATGAACAATATAATCTACATACACATAGCTTCAAAAAATCAATACGATGTGCAAACTAATATAGAAGAGGCAAATAACTTATAACAGATCACCATGGATTTCATTATGTGAATATTTAGCAATGAGCATTCTGGAAGGCATAATAGTATAGTCAGATGGTTGTCCCTATGCACAGAACCAACTTCTAACAACTACAAAGCAGATGGTTAGAGGTGTGTTTTATTTGGACACACAAATAGCATATATAAGTGTGAAGTGGTAAAGTCAAAGAAAACAAAATACAATCTTCCCCTTGGTAAATGTAGTGTCACAGTATAATGGAACTAGTTTCTGACCTAGGAGATTATAAACAGGTTTTTAACTTACATGAATAACTTGTGGGACATTGAGCAGTTATGTGGGATACAACATAATTTTTTACTATCTGGACTATCTCATGTATTGTAGGATATTGGATATTCCTGGATCCTGCCTGCAGATCTAGTCAAAGCCAGTAGCTTTTTCATCGTGGTGATGACCAAAAAATGTTCCTCTCCCCTATTAAATGCCACAAAGAGGATGGTAGAGTTTCCATTGAGGACCAGTACTCTAAATTACCCATCTTCCAGGGAATGTGGACAGGAAAAAAAGAAATGGGACAAGAGGTGGGAGTGAGCATTGACATTTATTATATACCTACTGTGTTGTACCACCATGAAGGAGTTTTACATGCTTTTTAACTTCATCTTCAAAATTGAGCCTTGAGGTAGGCAGCGTACAGATGTTAAATTACCTACCTAAGGTTACACAGCTAAGAAGCTGTGAGCTGAGTAGAGCTTGATTCCGTAACTAGTAATATTCTTGGCTTTATGGCTATACAGAAAACTAAGACATGGTCAGTGTCACTCACACAGCATGAGGGCCCCTTTCATGGAAATTTCAAGGGGGTTCCCAGCTGAGCCTTGCTAGATGCATGAAAGCCCAGGCTGGCAAAAAATGTCAATCAGGCTATTGACAAGCTCCAGCTGAGTAAGGTCCTGTCCACAGCTGTGCGTCAGCGTCTAAGTCTTGGTCCAACACCCAGCCCTGGAATAATGCCACTCTCTGTGGGATTTTTTTTTTTCTTAAAAAAAAAAAACTTCATTATTTTCCCTCTTGTAATAGAAATAATAGATGCTCACTGTAAAATGTTCCTATAATGTAGCAATGTGTAAAACGGGAAGTGAAATTTTGTAATCTAATCCCTAAAAGATAGTTGTTGTTGACCAACTGATAAATATCCTTTAAGATTTTTCTCCTGAGTATATAAAAATAGTGATTTTAAATGAGATCACACTACATATATACTATTTTTATTTAATAATGTATTGTGACTTTCTATCCTCAATATACAGACAATGAGTCCTCTCCCCTGTTCTTAGTGGTTACATAGTATGAAAATATTTGCTTACTCTTGCCCTAGGCCTCCAAGGAAACTTTGCCTAGGGGAACAGACCACAAAAAGTAATTTTTTTTCCTTTACATTTCTACCATCACAAATAATGCTAAAATGGGCATCATTGTACACATATCTTTGTGCAAGACTACAAATACTCCCACGGAATAAATTCCTAGAAATTAAATTGTCAAATGCCCTCTAAAAGGCTCTATCAATTTTCAGTTATACTAATGGTACAAAAAAATCTCAATTTCCTATACCCCAGCAAACTCTAGCTGTTAAAAAAATTTTTTTTCTATTGGTTTTGGAAAAATAATGCATGTTCTTTATTTTAAAGGTACAGTTAGGCATATGAAAAAGTAATAATCTATTTTGAAATCTTTAAGATTTCACTGAAATATTTTAGAACTCTTTAAGAACTTCCATTGATATATTTCATTGCACATTTGTAGTGTGTTGAAGGCTATCCCCACCAGGAATCTGTCACTTACTTGGAGAAAGATATCAGCATCAGTAGTTGTTTTAGGGTTCTCTAGGGAAACAGAAGCAATAAGAAATATACAGATATGAATAAGAGATCATTTACTATAGGAATTGCCTCATATAGTAATGGAAGCCAAGAAGTTCCACAATTTTCTAAGTGCAAGCCAGAGAACCAGGGAAGCTGGTGGTATAACTCATTCTGAGTCTGAAGGCCTGAGAATTGGGAGATCCAATAGTCTCAGTGTGGGACCAAAAGCTTGAGAATTTGGGTGTGGCTCCCATAGTCGGAAGGCCCAGAACCAAGAGCTCTGATTTTGGAGGACAGGAAAGATTGATGTCCCAGCTGAAGAAGAGAGTCACAAATTCACCCTTCCTCTGCCTTTTAGTTTTATTTGAGTTCTCAAGGGATTGGATTGGACGGGATGATGCTTAATTAATCTTGGCAGATGGATCTTCTTTACTGTTTCAAGTGATAATCTCTTTCAGAAACACTCCCACCCACGCATCTGGAAATGATGTTTTACCAGCTCTCTGGGTATCTCTTAGCCCCCTTACAGTAAGGCATAAAATTAACCACCATAGTATTTTGTTTCTTTTTATGGCTGAATAATGTTCCGTTGTATGGATACACCACATTTGTTTTCCTGGTCATCAGTAGATGGATATTCAGATTGTTTCCACTTTTTGGTTATTATGAATAATGCTGCTGTAAACATACATGCACAAGTTTTTGTCTAAACATATGTTTTCAATTTGTTTGGATATATAACTAAGGGTGGAATTGCTGAGTCATGTGGTTATTCTATGTTTACATTTTTGAGGAATTGAAGAACTGGTTTCCACAATGACTGCACCATTTTACCTTCCCACTAGCAGTGTATGAAGATTTCAATTTCTCCACATTCTCATCAACACTTGCTCTTTTCTTTTCTTTTTTCTTTTGTTCCTATAATCAGTCTCGTTATGAAGTGGCATCTCACTGTGGTTTTGATTTGCATTTCCCTAAGGACTAATGATTTTGAGCACATAATCACTTTCAATGCTTCAAAATATTCCATTGTATGTATGTATCATGATTTATTTCATAGTTTATTTAAGCAGTTCCCTACTGATAGGCATGGAGAATTTTCTAAAATCTTTTGGCATTATAAGCAATTTTGCAGTGTATTTATTTACTTTGCTCAATAAAGAAAGTTCTTTAGTGTAAAGCCCTAGGATTAAGATTGCTAGTGAAAAAGCATGCTCATTTTACACTGTGACACACACTGCCAAATGGTCCTCCTGAGTAGTAATGCTTATTTTCTGGTTGTGCCTGTTTCTCCCCATGCTGGTTAACAATGTTTCAACTAAGCCACTTTGAACCTGGGTGTGCAAGACATGTCCTATTTCCTTATTTACTTAAAATAAACTTAAACTAGATGCAGTGACCTGATCTGTTGATGTGGAAGAGGGGATTAAATTGCATCCTTAGTTGGAGATCTCCCCCAAACCTGTCCTGTATGCCAAGCCACAAGGTCTTGCAAGGTCTCTGGGGGCTTCTTAAAACTATTCCAGTGCAGCAGACAGCTTCCCCTAGCCTTCTGTTCACAGGGCTACTGCAGACATACTTACTCTCCAAGGCCTCATGGTCCTTTAGTGTGTGATGATTCTGCTGTTTCTATGTCATACTTCGGAATCTTTAAAAAAGCTGTGCCCCTAGAGCTGGTGTTGAGACTCCTCGGGTGCTACCCCAATGAGACTGAAATCCCGCTGCCCTCATGACCCTTTGAATCTCGCTGCCTTCTTCCTTTTCCCGTACATCACTCTCTCTACCTCTTCATCTATCTGTGTCTCTATTTCTCTTTCTGCCTTCTCCCCACCTCTTTATGAAGCCACACCTAATATTGTCAGTAAGTTCAGTTAAATTCAAATAACAGGTAAAGCCAGGCAGATTTTGCCTGCTGTATATGAAAAAATCATGAGATAAGAAAATAGGCTGGAGTAGGGCAGAGCATACTTATAGGGAGAACCAATACACATTAATTGCTTTAATTATTCTGCTCCCTCATATTTGTAATCTTTTTCAAATCTCTGTTAATCTGGTATATAAAAACTATTTTTTCTTTGCACATTTTTCTATTGAGGTGTTCATTGCTTTCTGCATGGATTATACATCTATTTAACCTTTGTGAACTGATAGGTATTAGGTTATGTTTAATTTTGTTTTCATTTCTATGTCTTATTTAGTGATGTTGGTCAACTCTTCCCATGTCTGTTATTCATTATGTCTACTCTGTGAATTGCCTTTTCATTTCCTTGCCCATTTCCTAATTAATGTTTCACTTTTTCTTATTGGTGTGTAAGCATTCTTTACAATGAAGATATTTAACCTTTCAAATGTATCACAAGTATTTTCTCTTAGTATGTCATTTTCTGGCCAAGTTGCCTATAGTCTGTAAGTTTCTAGTTTAATGTGATCAACTCTCAATATTTTCTTCTTTACTTTTTGAATTTCTTGCTGAGCATCACAATGGGCTTTTTCCATACCAAGAAATAGTCTCCTGTTTCACTGTGCCCCCATTTTATTCTTTATATTCCTTATTTGCTTATTTAAACCATCTGCACTGTATATGTGTTGAATGAAGAAAGAATTTTTTTTCATCCATTTTGGCTATCAAACTTTCTCAAAATTATTTATTGATTAATCCATCAGTTACTTACTTGAATTTCTGCCCTTTCCCCATTACATTTCTAATCAGCATTGCTGATGCATATAATTAATTCTATGTGTTTCCCTTATTTTTAGCCATCTTACTGAACTTTAAACTCTCTTGCTTTTCTACATATGAGAATAATACTATCATTAAAAAGAGATTGTTTTCAGCCTCCTACAAACTTCAATGAAATTATACAATTTTCTTTGTATGGGATTTATGTATTTCTTAAGTTTGGTTCTTGTTACTTTTGGGAATAGACACATGAGTGCAGTTCTTTCTGTCTTACATAAGCAGGACATCTTCAGCAATAATAGATAATCAAGACATGTTTCCAGTGGTTTTTCTGAGCCACTTACCTGTTTTTTGAGATTTTTATCTTGTACAGCAAAACTGCCTTATAGCCAGTTAGTTATGCAGCAAAAATGTTTGCAGAGAAAATGCTTGCAGCAAAGATGTGTATGGCTAAGATGTTTATGGCAAAAATACCTAGCACTATCAGTCAGGGTTCTCCACAGAGACAAAACCAGTAGGTTTGTGGATACTGGTGAGTCTGAAAAAGGCAGGGCAGCCTGACAGCCTGGAAACTCTTGCACAGGAGCGTCTGCAGCTGTTTCGGGGCCCAAGTTCTGCCAAGAAGCCTTCCTTTTGCTTATAAGTCTTTGTGACTGATTGGATGTTTTGCTTTTAAGTCTTTGTGACTGATTGGATGAGGCCCACTCAGATTATTAAAGATAATCTCCTTTACTTTAAGTCGACTGATTATAGATGTTAACCACATCTGCAAAATATCTTCTCAGCAAAACCTAGATTAGCATTTATTAGAGAAACTGGGTACTACAGTCTAGGTAGGTTGACACATAAAACTGACCATCACAGATGGTGACACTATTAGCTGTGTACAGGGACTAGAAGAGAAGCAAATGTGGTAGCTACTGAGAAAAAAAATGTGTTTGGGTCTTGGACATATTGAGAGTGAGGAACATACACCATATCTAGGGGGAACTGAGATACTGTACAGTGTTTAAGAGTGAGTTCTGCATTAGACCTTTAAAAGTTCAAACCACAAGTAAATTTGAGATTACATAGGGTGGGTATAGGAAGAGTAGTTGCAAATGCTCATTCCTGTAAATGAGTTAAGGGGATGGGCCAGAGATTTAAGGCAATAACGAGTGGTGAAAACTATGGCAACCACAGAGCAAACACCCAGTCTCTTAGAGCAACCTCCATTTAGTTCCAATTAATTATTGCTATCCACACATGTTGGCCTAGGATTGTCAGATCGTTCCATTTCTCAAAAGATCCTGGAAAATCCAAATGAATAAGTGAAAAATTCAGGTTTTAAATACTTCCTACTTCTTAAATTTGCTGGATAAACTGTTGAGCCCAAATTGTATACATCTGTGGACTTAATTTAATTTGCAGGCCCCCACTTTGAGAACTTTGAAGAAGAGTAAGAATAGAAGATAATGAGAATCTGGGAACCCTGACACTGAAGGGTCAGTAAGGCAATGTGTCAACTACATAATATAAGGACTAAAATGAGGCCTTAAAATATGCCCACTAGAAGTTAACTGATGAATCAGTCTGTGAGTTGTTTTAGTAGTATGATGGAGGCAAAAGGTGGATTATACATTCTAAAGAAGTTGAGACTGTTCTTTCAAGACTTGCCTAGTAATTTTTTTCACATAAACAGTTGAGTAGTCCCCTCCGTACTCTTAGCTCTGGAGAACGCAGTGTATATTTCATACTCCTTACATGGTTCTTTGTGCTCAGACTGAGCGAATATGTGGCTCTATGTTCCTAGGATCCTTGGATCTTACTGGTTCCTAGAGCTTAAGGGATACAAACAAGTACATCAATTAAACCATAGATTGCAATTTATATCTACCAATAAGTTATATGTAAGCTTATATAAAGCAATTAACAAAAAAAAATATGTTGCGACAATTTGTGAATACTGCCTTAAATAGAATCACTGCAACTTCACATATTCAGTAAAAATAATAAAATTTGCACAAAGTATTCACTGTTCCCAAGAATCATTGAGACCTCTGGGGAGTGAGTTTATCAAAGGCCAAGGAACTTGAAGTTTGTAGCTTCTACACATGTTAGTGGGAAATTCAGGATTTAATCAGGCCCCAATTACACCTGTACTTTTTCTATGTTCTAAGAGCAAAAACAAAAAGTTCCCAAAGCAACTGAAATTATGTTTGCCTATGAATAAGGAAGAAGTGCTACTTTGTGTGTGTGTGTGTGTGTGTGTGTGTGTGTGTGAGCACATGAATGAAAAACCTTATTTCCTCATGGGTTTATGCCAATCAGCAGGACTCTGCAAGCTACTTTCGTGTTCCGTGAACGAAGCTGCATTCTTGGTGTGAATCTCATGACGGCAGCCAGAAGTGACTGCTAACCCCTGAGCAGTAGCTCTTCTCAGGAAATAAATGTAGAGTCTCTAGAGAGCTGCCCTAACCAACAGGGGAGGAAGCCTTGCACATGAGTTGAAAGTTCATGGACTCAAGAGAAGTCTGTTGTCCAAAGATATCCACCCCCCTGTAACCTTGATCCCCTTTAAATTCCATGAGATTTTGTTAATTGTAGATGAATGTGGGTTAACATGCTTAAGATGCAAAATCCCAGAAAGGAAAAAGTAGTTATTCACACTTCAGGCTTGATTAGTTGGTTTTTCTGTTTCCACCTCTCTGAGATCAGCAGGTTTGAGACAATGGGTGTCTAATGGAAAAGGGAGCCGGAAAAAAAAAGTAGTGATCGTTTTGGGAGTGGAAGGCCTTCAGGGAGGACTGGTCAACTGAGCTGCCGGCATGAAGACACCAGACTCCTGCAGAGTAGGTTGGAGGAGCGTCTGGGTGAGGAGGAGGAGCCGGCTAGGAAAAAGAGGATAATAAGAACCGAGAAGTTGAGGTGAAATGGTGGGTAACAAAGACAGACTTTATTTGGGTCCTACTGCCACTTGACTCTCCTTGTGGTTAGCTGATGAAGCACCTTTCCTGGTGGCAATTGACCTGACGTCTGCCAGGGATGAGGGCAGTGACTGAGACCACCTCGGCATGCTGGGCTGAAGTGAGAATGAGGAAGAATCTAATTAAAATATCTCAAATTAATTAAGAAACTATGGTAGATGAGAGGTGAATCATCAGAATACTGCCATAGAAATCACTTCTAACATCTCCATCTACTGGTGAGGAATTTTTCTCAGAACCGATTTCTCCATTTGGTTGAACTTATATTGAACCCTATGTGGGTGTATGTATGTATATATATGTTTTTTTACATATAATAAGTAATATGATTTAATCATGCAATTAGCTCTTGTTAGTAACTTGACTCTAATTTGTCATAGGTTATTTTTGTCTATGTGGCCTTAGTTGTGTTAGTTCTTGGATTTTGAATATATTTGACATACTTTGTATGTCAGGGGAGGAGTTAAAAAAATGATGCTCAATTTTCTTCAACATCTTATACACACACAGAGATTTATAGGGTTTTTTTTGTCTGAACAGTAAAACTTAAAAGAACACCTAAACTTTCGATCTCCACACATCCCCTAAAGAAGGCACTAGTATTTCTATTTTACAACTAAACACAGTGAGACTCAAAGAGGTTAAGTGATTAGGTTGCTTAACTCGAAGTATAGTGCTCACCTCTGAGTCAAAATTTGGGCACCATTACTGGGACATCCTTCCTTTGCGCTTCAAGATCATTCTCCACACTGCATAAAGGGGAAAGCAACTTCCTTCTCTACCTTGTTTGTGACTTGGAGTTATTTATCCACCTGACTTGTTCAGAGGGCATCAGGAAAAGGCAGGCAATTACTAGATAACCTTATTATGGTGAATACCATATAGAATGCCACAAAGTTTGATTAACATTATCACTATTGACTTTTAAAAGCCTGAAGTAGAAAATCAGATTCCTAACAATGGCCATCCACAGGTTTTTGTAGTACCTATGACTGAGTCCAAGTGAACTTTATCTTCAGTTTCTTCTGAACAAGGAAATCCTTATCACTGCCTTATAGCTGTCTTCTTTGTTCAGAAGGTGAAGTAAAATTAAATGAAGTAAAGAGTGTGACTAAATGTGTTAGATAAAAAAATATGTGAAAGAACTATGTGTCAGACACAAAAACTTAAGACTTATGATACTCCTACATTGTTATTTCTCTTAAGCTTCCCAGGATATGCTAAAATTTTGCAAAAAGTCAGGAGGTTTAGAAACCACACAGAGAAACATTCCTTGGAAAGAGGAACTCTTCAATGGTCTAAGATTACAGATCCTTGAATTGGAATGGCATGCAGTTGAGTTTTCCATTCACAGTTCCAGGAAAAAATGGGATTTTTTTCCCATTAAGAATACTGTCAGTTAGTTATTTTGAAGTATACAGTACATACATGTTTTTTTTCTAAAACCACTAGATTTCAAAAAAAGGCACACATTTGAGGGTTTCAAACCTTTTCTTGTTGATTTTAGATCAGACCTGACACACAACTGTAGAAAAAATTGATTTCGAATACAGAACAAAGCAGAAGCAGAGGTATAATATTGCTCATAAAGTGCTTAAATTTACTATTTATTCCTTGAGAATGACTCAGCGTTCATGTTTATAATAATAAAATGCTATATAACAATTGCCAATAAATACTGGAAAGGCTGAACTTTCTAGATAAGTGCAGTAATTATTCTATCCTGAAAAAGCTTCTTAGATCTTGATAGAAAAAAAGAGAAAAGTGCTTTAAAACTAAAAAAAGAAACTGAATTAAATAAATATAATTAAAGCACTGGCCTTTAAGCCAATTTTCCTGTCTGTTTTGCCCTACTAAGTGTGGACCAAGCTATAATGAATTGTTTAAGCTCTCTAAACTTGAGTTTATTTTCCTAAAGAACAGGGAAAATGTTAACAGCCCAACCAAAAGCAAAGTATATTTTAGTTGCAAACAAGAGATACTCAACTCAAAAATGGCAAAAAGAACAAAAAACAATGTCTTGACTCTTGTAGATGAGAAGGCCAGTAGTAATCCTTCCATGAATGTGGCTGGATCCTGGTTCCAACAATATCGTTAGGATCCAGTCACTGCTATTGATTAAAAGTTGTGCTCCCCCAAATTCATATGTTGAAACCTAATCTCCAGTGTGATGGTATTTGGAGGTGGGACCTTTGGGAGATGCTAGATCATGCAAGCAGAAATCTCATGAATGGGATTAGTGCACTTAATAAAGGAGGCCCCAGAGAACTCCCTTGCCCCTTCTGCCATGTGAAGACACAGAGAGAAAATGACATCTATGAACAAGGAAGAGAGCTCTTACCAGTCCCTAAATCTGCCAACACCTTGATTGTTTGCCAGAACTTTGATCTTGCCCTTCTCAGCCTCCAGAACTGGGCGAAATAGTTCTGTTGTTTGTAAACCATCCGGTCTACGGTATTTGTAACAAGAGCCCAGACTAAGACTGTCATTCTGTGCCTTTGCTCTGCTATCTTCTGTTAGATTCAGCTCTCTGGCAGGCTCACTTCATGAGGCAAGATGGCCTCTGATAATTCCAGTTCTTATCCAGCTAGCTCCAGAAACAGAAGGTCCATTTCTCAACTTTGCAACAGAAGTCCAATCATTGATTGGCAATGACTCTGAATAGCCTGACTTACAGGTTGTGTTTATCTCTGAATCACTTCTTGTAATCAGGACAGTTTATTTTTGTAATAAACTTTTAATAAAAATAAACTTGTAATAAAAGACAGTTTATTTTTTCAATAATGACATTAGAAATTTTGTAACTTGAAACATCAAGTTATACATTTCTTGGAAGTCTCCATTTCAGTGGGCAAAATTCTTCTCTATAGTTATGGTGGAAAATTCTCATAGAGCTGATTGATAAGGAGAAGAAAATGACAAAGTGTCATCTTCAGCATAAGGGTTCCTCTAAGAGAATTAAGAATTCCTCTAAAAGAATTAAGCAAACCTTAGCTATCTAAATAAGAAAGTGTCTTAAATGAATAGAAGAGAATAGTATTGTGTTATTTTGCAATTACAAAATAAATGATCCATTCTTTAAACAACAGGTCTACATGAGGGACAGATTTTGACTATTGGCATTGTGTATTTGTTATTTGAGCACATATCTGAAAATTAGTGTTCTGATTTTCAAATGTTGTAGAGACTGCCTAGATAGTCATCAATCCTAGTTCCTATTCCTGAGCACATCTGAGACCTGCATTTGATTTACCAGCTCCTTTGTATTTGTTTGAGACTATGTGATTCTTTCTGGTCAATAGAATGCGGGCATAGACAATATAAGCTGCTTCTAGGTCTAGCCCTTAAAAATATCTCAGGCAGTTTTTCAGTCCTTTCATCTAATGTGACCCCATTCAGAAGTCATATCTCTGAGATAGTAGATTTATAAAATTACAGAAGCCTGAATCCCTGGGCTAGCAGGACACCTCCTAAAGAGAACCACCAGACCCACTGATTTGGGAATTGTTTGTTATGACTTGCTTAAATATAATAAGCAAGCCAAGGAACAAAGTAAAATTTCACTAATAACAGCATTGCCTCATTCCTAAACAAATCTACACAGCAGTACATGAACTGATTAGAGTACTTTCTTCAGGTTTCCCTAGACCTTAGAGGAAATTCTCATTATCTTTTCCATCTTTAGAATAAAAACAGTTGAAAAAAAATTAAGTTTGACTCCTTCCTTTTTTCTTTCTTTTTGTATCATACAATTACAATGTGCCAAGGTTGTGTCAAAAGCTTACTATGTGCCTATAGGCTTTTAAGCACAACATATCCAGATTGAATACATTATTTTTCCCTTTATGTTCCCCAAACCTCCATCTGAATTCCCATTGAATGACATTGCCATCTACTGCCTAGGCCAAAAACTCAAGCCATCCTTAATTCCTATTTCTTTTTAACTGGGTCCTGTAGACCTTACTCTTACATAATAATTTAATCTGTGTGTTTCCTTTCATTCTCCTCACCAGTGTCCTAGTTCAAACCATCTTCATCTCTTACCTAGATTACTGAAATTACTTTTCTTCTTGTCTTGCTCTGTTCCTTATCCTAAATTCACTTTACAGCTAGATTAATCTTTCTAAAAGACCAATCTGATTGTGTTAGCCTCATTCTTAAAATACTTCATATCTCCATATTACTCCCAGGATAGTCCAAATTCCATAATACGCCTTATAATTCTCTTTATGACCTGGCCCTTGCTTCTTTCTTCAGCTTATCCCTTGCCATTTCCTCCAAATATATAATCCAGTGAATTATTACTATGAATAAATGTTACATATCTGATACTTCCAAGATCGTATTTTTGCTAAATTCACATACATTAGAACCCTGAAAGTAGATTACATCTGCCTATTTGGTACTCTTCATTCTATCCCCCTGCTAGGCTTATAATATCTGCAGGGCCCAGAGAACATGGTACACTTACTATATATCTAAACACCTAAAAGTTACCAATTGAATTCAGAGACTGCTAAATAAAATACATTCTATCCTCCCATCTCAGCAGATATATTCAGACTAACTATAAGGCCAATTTTTAATTTTTAATTTTCATATTCTTCAGCTATACTGGAACATGACAGTAGTGTGAGGAGAGATGGCTAAGATCAATGGAATAGAATAAATAGTCCAAAAATAGACCAATACAAATATAGACAACTGATCTTTGACTAAGGCAAATGCAATTTAGTGGAAAGAAGATATCTTTTTCAAAAATGTTGTTGGAACAACTGGGCACTCATATGCCAAAAAAAAAACTTGGACCCACATCTTACATCTTATTAAAAAAAAAACTCAAAATGGGTCTTAGATCTCAATATAAAACCTAAAACAATTACACCTGTAGAAGAAAACATAAGCAGAAATCTTTATGACCTTAGATTAGGCAAACATCTTTTAGATATGACACCAAAAGCATTATCTTTAAAAGAAGAAAAAAAATGGATATGTTGGACTTTATCAAAAGTGAATGAAAGAGAAGCCATAGACGTGGAGAAAATATTTATAAATCAGGTATCTGATTTAAAAAAACTTCTATCTAGAATACTCAAATATCTCAAAAGTCAGCAATATGAAATAAACTTAATTTTTGAAAATAGGCACAAGTTAACTGTAGACACTTTACCAAAGAAGATACATAGACAGCCAATAAGTATATGAAAAAATGCTCAACATCATTATATCAGAGAAATGCACATTAAAACCTCTGCATAATACTGCTACATACCTATTAAAAATGGTTAAAATGAAAGGATTAACCATACCAAGTGTTGGCAAGGATGTGGCAGAATGGGGGCTCTCATAAACTGCTGATGGGAATGTAAAATGTTTGGAAAACATCTCAGCAGTTTCTCAAGAAGTTAAATATACAAATTTCACATGAACCAGCCATTTCACTCCTACATATTTTACCCAAGAAAAATACAAGCACATATCCATTCAAAATCCTGTACACAAATGTTCGTAGAGGTTTTATTTGTAATGATCAAAAACTGCAAACAACTTAAATGTCCAACAAGAGGTGGATGGATAAAAAATGAAATACAATCAGCAATGATAAACAATGAACTATTTGGTGCATGCAGCAACACAAAACAGTTCTTTTTCTTCATGAAAAATGCTTTACAGCTTGCCAATATTCCACATTTTCTAACATGAGGTGCTATACACTGAACATTTGTGTCCCTCCAAATTCATATGTTGAAGCCCTAATCCCAGTGTGATGGTATTTGGGGTGTGTGTGGGGTCTTTAGGAGGTAATTAGGTCATGAGTGTGGAGCTTTCATGAATGGGATAAATGGCCTTGTAAGAAGAGACACAAGAGAAATGATCTCTCTCTACCACATGAGGATACACTAAGAAAGCAGCCTTGTGCAAACCAAGAAGAGGGGAGGCTAAAGAACTGAATCAGGCAGTACCTTGATCTTGGGCTTCCCAGCCTCCAAAACTGTGAGAATAAATTTCTGTTGGTTAAGCCACTCCATGGATGGCATTTTTGTTATAGCAGCCTGAACATACATGAATAGAATCATCTCATGATAACATGACTGCCATTTTGTGCTTCCAGATGAAGGGTTGGTAAACTTTTAAGTAAAAAGCCAGATGGTAAATATATCAAGCTTAGCTGGCTAGATGGTCTCTGTCATAACTATTCAAGGCAGACCTTGCAGGACAAAAGCAGCCTTAGTCAATATACAAATTAATGGGTATGGCAAAATTCCAACAAAATTTTATTTACCAGAACAGACAGTGGGTGGATTTGGGTTTAGAACTGGTGTGTGTGTTTCAACCTTTCTCTTATTTGATATGTTGGATCTGAGTCCTACTGGCCATTTGCCTAATACATCACTTCTGGATATCATGGAAGACATCAATGGATCTCAGCCATCTCTCTATGATGCCAAGAAGCCTGGGTCCTTAGAGTTATCTGGGGACTTTTGTAGTGTTATTGAGCAGATGCTTTATCTCACAGGATGCCAAGAGCCTATGAGAAGTGTGGTGGATCAAATCTGACTGCAAATTCTTAGTCACTTTCATGGAGGGGTGGAGTTTATTTCTGCTCCCCTTGAAACTAGGTTGCCTCTGTAACCGCTTTAACCAGTAGAATGCAATAGAAGTGATGCTGTACCCGCTCTGCACCCACCCCTTAAGAAGGCTGTGGGGATCTGTGAGCCACATGTCAGTTGTTTGCTTACCCTACAAAGAGACCATAAGGGGAGGTCAGGTGGTAAATCCAAACAAAGAGCTAGAGGTCCTGAGGCTAAATGGAGACCGAGGCCTAGTCATGTTGGTGTCCAACTCTCAGCTCAGACTTTCAGCCATCCCTACCAAGGCAGCAGAGTGGGCCATCTTGGATGTTCAAGCCAGCTCAAGCCACAGGTAACTTAACTACAGACTCAGCTGACATTACATGGAACAGAAGAACTGCCCGGATGATGCCAGGCAACCAAGATAATAAAATTTGTTTAAAGCTGTTAAACTTACATGGCTGAAACAAGGAGATAAGAATATTGAATGAGACCTTTGTCAGAAAAAAGGATTAGAAATACATTAGTGATTCTCAAAGTAGATTCTAGGAAATGCAGTAGGTGTCCATAAAATAAGAGTATAAGGATTTCTTGTTCAAGTACAATTGAAAACTATTTTTGCAAATCAAAATTAAATAGGTTTTTTTACTGCCAAACTTCTTAGAGGCTTTACCATGGATTTTTAATAATAAATATTCTGAAACTCCAAGAGGAGGATATAAAGTTTGCCTGTGACTTTTTTTTTTTAAGGTGTACCTATTCAAACCCTGAGGAAGGATTCCCAGAAGTAATGATGTCTAAGCTGTGTCCTGAACAAGAAATAAAGTCTGGAAGGTGCTGGACAAGACAGTCTCTAAGCTTATTTCCAGCTCTAAAATGTCATTATCTAGAATCCATTATGAAATGGTCTCTCTTAGCATTATTAGATCTCTAATTCAAGAAGTGGAGCAAGCACATGGAGTTCCTGGTGGACTTCCAAACCTCTCATCCAGGTTTCACTCAATTCTACTGATTATGGATAAAGGCTTCATAAATGTGCTTTGAGAACCTAAATACATTTGACCTCCAATCCTAATCAATGCCTTGAAATGACAATATGGTCATTAAGGGTAGAAAAAAAACCCAAATCTTGATTTAATGAGGTGAGAACTCAGCAAAAGCTTCATATACACTAAGCTTGCCTATTTGGCTAACGTATTTCAAAATAATATCATCTTTGCAATGACTTTGGTCCCTTCATTTAAAAATAGGCTCATTTGGCTTTTCTTTCTTAACTAACAAAAACATAAGTGAAAGCAGCATTAACACCATCCAATCTCCTCTACTTGTTAGGGTATTACCTTCATTGGCTAACTTGACAGCTCAGTTCCAGACTTCTTGAATTAGCTATCCACACAATTTGCACTTCTCTCCTCTCTTCCCCTTTATCCCACAATCTACTGCATTTTGGCCCCCTCCTCTCACTCTCAGTTACTTTAAAAAATGGCACCTTTTCCCAGGTTATCTCATCCAAGCCCAAACTTTCAGCTCTTGCCTGTAGACAGTAAGGTTGAGAGAAAGGAGCATTCCTCTGTCTAGACTCCAGCTTGCCTCCTTCCCATACCATAAACCCAATTCCTGTATTGCCAACTGTCTATTTCTACCTGAATATTACAGAGGTACAAAGAAGAAAATCCTCCCTGCTCAACAACAACATAAAAACCTGTTCAAATATTTATTTATTGATTCAACTAATATTTGTTGAGCACTTACTCTGGGTTACGAACTTTGCAAAGCCTTAGATTCCAGCAATGATTAGGACTCCACCCTT
This sequence comes from Manis pentadactyla, assembly GCF_030020395.1. NCBI lineage: Eukaryota > Metazoa > Chordata > Mammalia > Pholidota > Manidae > Manis > Manis pentadactyla. The sequence goes on from NC_080030.1 coordinate 49,270,983, forward strand.
GGGGAGTTTATGGTCCAGTGGTGGAGATAGATAAATAACCAAACACTTCTAGGGGAAAACATGAGTTTCTATGGGAGCACCACAGAGGGAATCTTCATTCAGCCTTGAGAGTGGTGATGGGCAGTTGGAAGAGGGTGGTATAAAGTCCTCCCAGAGACAAAAATGACTAAGTTGAGTCTTTAAGGATAGAAAGGGCAGAAGGAGAAGAGCAGCCAGATAGAGGAAGCAACTGGTAGGGAGACTCACAGAGAAGAGACTGTATCACATAATCATGAAAAACCAAGTCATCCTACACATCTGGATCAGTGAGTGATGGTGGATGAGAAGCTGTAGGTGGACCGTGCAGGTGGAAGAACAGTTCCTTTACAGAACCCCCATTCATTGACAACTTGGTGTTGTTTAATAATTACATGTCTAGTCTCTGTGTTTTCCTTGTAGACAGAATATTTTAAATATATAAGTCATGTTTCTGATAAAGTTAAACAAGCTTCTATCCTGTGACCCAGTAATTCTGGTCTCAGGTATTTGTCCAAGAGAAAGGAAAACCTATTAGGTCCATATCAAGACTTGTACAAGAATGTTCAAAGCATCCTTATTCATCATAGCCCTAAACTGGGAAGAACTCAAATCTTCCATTCATCCATTAATGGGAGGATGAATAAACAAATTGTGGTATATTTTTATATAATGGAATAGGACTCGGTAATAAAACTGAGTAATAAACACCCAGAGCAAACTACCAAGGCACACAACATGGTTGATCCTCAAAATTATGCTGAGACACCCCAGATACAGGTCACAGACTGTATGATCCCATCTATATGAAGTTCAAGAAGAGGCAAAATGTATTATGGTGATAGAAACCAGAAACTGGTTGCTATGGGTGTCAGGTGGAAGTGGAAGGGAGTCTTGATAGAAAAGAGGCAAAGGGAAGTTTCTAGGGAGGCGGAGTTATTCTCTCTTATTTTAGGTGGTCGTTATAAGGATTTATTCAAAATTCATCAAGTTAACCACTATGATCTGTGTCTTTTATTAAATGATAATTATACTTAAATTTTGAAAAATGCCAACAAGAATATTTCTTTTAAGAGTCTAAGGGTAACAACATCGTTTGTCTATCTTAAAGTTGCTCAAGTCTAGCAAGATGGTACATTGCAATATAATGACCAGAAATACATTTCAAAGGCACAGAAGAGAATCATAAACACAAATGATGTGAAAAGGTTATTCAAAAAGATCACAAACTATAAATACTTCATTTTCACTGCAATTTAAATAGATGTTTTGGAACTTCAATGAAAAACTAAGAAATCAATGGCAATGACTTCTGATTTGGACATACATAAAGAGTTTTTCTTTTGTCATCTATCGGTACTTAATTTATTAAAACACTGAGAAGAAATCCAGATGAAAATTAATGGAATATGAAAGAAAATTGAGTAGCAGAATTAGTATCTATTATTTTGACATCAAGAAGAAATTGTAACAAAAACATTTTCAGATAATACTAACACAACAATTCATATATAGGAAGAGATAAGTTTTGAATTAAAGTCCTGAATAGGGTCTTTATTCCTTGATGATATAATTAATGAACAATGAACTAATGGAAAAATATTTAAGTTTCTTTCAAATTGGATATACCGTACTGATATTGACAGAGATAAAACCAAATTCACAATATACCATTAAAAAAGGGCTCTAATGACAAATTGATTCATAGTATCATTAATAGAAACAGTACTTAAAATTAATCATAGGCAAGAAAATTTGTAACACCCTGAAACATTACAGCTCTTACAGCTCACATATGAAAGGGACTTGACTGAAGTTTTTCTGTACTTGACACAAATCCTGAAAATGTACTTACAATTATGAATAAGTTGTGAACCAGAATTACAACAAATTTCAATCAAGTGTACAGGAGGGATGATTGAATTATCGTTCTGGTCTCTCACAGCAAACTATACAACAAAATTCTCATCATGTGGTCAACAATATGCAACCAAAGTGTAGGTTAAATAGAATTACAGATGTGAATCAGGCAATTCATTAATTAAAATATGTAGTTTTTTCCCTAGATTTTGTGCTGTTTTTGGAATTTGTCAGAATTTTAAATCCTGTAATTTGTGGTGTTTCTTTTCTCTCTGTAATAAATATTAGCTTTTATTCTTAATTTTGTATTTGTAATGTTCTATTCTCTTTCTTAAAATTCAGCTCCAAAATTATGTTAGTCTAAGGCCCCCACCTGATTTAGACCCACTTGCTTTTTTAGATTGTGTGTTCTTCAAGATCAGGGGCTGTGTGACCTTTTTCTCTTTGTATTCCTGGCACAGTGTCTGACAAAAAGTAGGAGTTTAACTATATATGTGCAATTAAATGGAGTGGGGGCAAACAGTCTGATGTTTAAAGCAAAATATCAGTGATAGAGAAACAGTGTAGTTACATTAGATCACAGACTAAATACTGTCCAAGGAATAAGTACCCTTTTACCTCTTGGGATATTGGTCTGGTAAACTCTGATTTTTAATAAACTTTATTCAATCCAGTCATCCCATAACTTCAACACCCCCAGATACAAGTACCAGTCAATTAATTAAAAATTGAATATAAGATTCTGTACATAGCCTATCTATAACTTTCTTGTAAGGACATAAACTCAGCACCCTTTTGGTTTCATAATATTTTGGGGAAATATGACAAATGGGTAAGTAAAATTTGAGCATTTGCTATAAATTCAACCATTTCCTAAATAATTTAGTTACCTACCTTTGCATTGTAAAAATCAATTAAAGTTTTTTTAATAAAAATGATAAACATTGCTTGTCCCAGTTTTCTAGGTAAACTCAAGTTGTTTGTTCCTTTTACAATCAGAAATAGAAATGGTATAATTACCAGACTAGAGTTTTACTTAAGAAGCTGTCTAGTCAGGCACTACCACCATTATCCCATCCCAACAGATGTGCTCCTATTTTTAAAGACTTCTGGGAAAGGGAGATTCCCTCACCTCCCTTAGCAACCTGTTCTAATGTTTAACAACATTTGCTACCAGGGAACCAGGGATGCTGGTTCTCTGAGCCTAGCTAGAGTATTTTTGCATATTTCTATGTGTTGGTGTTTTCCCTTGTTGCCATTTTCTCTCTTAGTATTTATTTTATCCCTTCACTCTATTTTTTCCTATTAATTTTGCTTAACAATGTTTTGCAAATAAAAATGGAACTTAAAATTACCAAAAATCAAATATAAAAGCAAAACAAGTAGAATATTGTTTTAGATGTCACACATACTTGGAATGGAAATCAGTTTTAACTTAAATTATATGCAAATGGTACACAGGCAGTTGAGTATATGTTCCTATCTGCCTCTATTAGACATATGTGAACCAGGGTGAGTTGAGACATGTACCCTTTTATTGAAGTACATTATATTTTGGTAGCTTTAAACATTTAAAAGTATTTATAACTTTGTTTTAGTCTTTAGCCTCTTCTGAATGCTCTCCATATTTCCATATTTTTCCTATGAAAACCTAGTAGAGATCTGAGTCGTGCTGAACTTCTTAGCAGACAACCTTTCATTTCTGCCTTGTTAATGTACAGTGTTTGCCTGTGAATCCACGGATACTCCTATGTAGCTGACCAATAATGTTTAAACAACCCAGCTGTCCAAGTCTCATGTGAGAGGTGTGATCTGACAGGTGCCAAGAAAATAGTGTTGTTATGAAATAGTTCTCATTATCAGGTGCCTGACCACTTGAAATTCCTCTGCTAGTGATTCATTTAATTGGACCTGTTTCTTTGTGGGCTCTTTTAAAATGGAAGAACTTCCTAGAATTATAAGACTTTCATCAATTTACTCCACGCAATCAGCAATGGGGCCAGAAGCACTGGGTGTCTGGTAGATGACTGGGAATGGATGGCTATAGAGAGAGGATGATCGTACATCTCACTTGGCCCTGAACTGTCTTGGTTCATGTCAATTGTCTAGTCATATTTATTTTATAGGGTCTCCTTTCACCCTCAAAGGCATAATCACCTTAACAGATTCAGCTGAAGGGGGAAATGGTTGCTCTGCGTAGTTGTGAGGAATCTGGGGCATAGCTTTAGAGGTCTGGATTTGAATCTGCTCTCTCCCTTGCTAGCTGGTGATTATGGGGAGATTACGTAACTTCTCTCACTCTCAGCCTCCCTGCACACAAACAGCAACTTAATGTTTACTATCTTTTGGATACATGTGGTAATAATGCAGCCATTATTATTGGAAAATCCTGTTTGCCCCAGTTTGGCATTTCTGAACTATTCAAATCTACCAAGACACAAACAGTTTTCTACTCTAGAATTATTCCCCATTTTATTTGCAGTTCATTTCTAATTGTTTTTCTAAATTTCTCCTTTTTAAATGTTCTTTTATACATACCAAGAAAACTGATCACACAGAGAATTTATGCCCCCCTGTTTAGCACTTATTTTCACCTTCATCCATGTTACTGGCTATGGTTCTGTGTGTGTTAACTCTGTTCTTCTTATCTGGCATAAGTTTCTTGAAATTAGTAACTCATCTTGCCTATTCTCAGAACATAGAACAATAAAAACAGCACTCCCACCTTCATTCTCAAATTATCTTACCTGAGGATGAAAGGTGTTAACATTATTGTCATCTTGTAAGGGGTGCCAGATAGCTTAAAAGAGACCCAAACATTCTTTCAGAGTGTAGGAATTGCATTCTTTAGGACTGAGGTCCAAAATAAAAACAGCTTTGATGAGTGACACATTCTTTGCAGCACAACCTAAGGCAATGAATCTGCCTTGAACTAGAAGAAACTTCTATCAGGCTTGAGCCTAATCTCCAGGGTTCACTGAGTTCTTAGCCTTCTCGTGGACTCTGCCAATCAAGACACTTAGGAGAGTGCTTTTCTGGCACACAAGCCCTGACTACTTGAGATGAGGTAGACATCATCAGAGCATTTCAGAGGCCAGACACCAGATGGTAATAATACATTTCAACTATTAGGAGTTTGGATCAGAAAGTTAAAGGTGAAGGTCTTATCTCATTTGTCAAATGATGTAATTCATTATTAAATCAGGACAAACCAGTTAACATCTGAAGTATAATTTGGTTGCTATTTATAAGCCACTCACTGGTTCATCTGGCTTGACTGGCTTATTTAATTGTGTGTGATGTTTTACAAAAACTTAGGGGGAGCAAGGGAATGACCTATGCAAATCACAGTTCTGGGTAAATCAAAACTTTTCTTCCTGTGCCAATTAAATGTTAGCATGCTTGAGTTACTTGATGAAATTAGGTATTTTTTTAAATGATTTGAAGCGGGAACATCTCCAGGTTAACTTAGTGAGTTCTGACAGTATGTGTGGGATTTTGTTGCTGTACGTTTTTAGAACCAAAGTGTTCATATCCAGGCTCACAAAAAGGGAGGGTGGCCACAAATGAATCAATGAATCACTAAAAACATTGATACCAGAAGAAAGCACAAAGATGTTAGCAGACTGGGGTGTGACTGGAAAAGATCTAAACATTTCTACTGAGAAGTGAATGGGTTTAATCCTGAAGAGGCGGAGAGGATAGAATCTTGGTAACTGTGGTGGTGACTCTGGAAAGATGAGATAAGATAATCAATCTGATACTGAATGTTTTACAGCTACCATGCTATTTACCAGTGGAAGCATCATCATTTCCTTATCATCACAGCTAACCTATACTAAACCCTTCCTATGTGTTGGCACTGTTCTAAGAATTTCTACCTGTCTTAATTCATTTTATCTTCTCAAAGATCCTATGAGGTGGGAGCTCTTATTATGCCCATTACAAAGATGGGGAGACTGAGGTCCCACAGACAGTAAGAATGACAGAATATTGAAATTGAAAGGAAATTTAGGACTCATTTTGTTCAACTTGGTTTATAATGAAGATACTTAGGCCCAGAGATGAGGGTATTGCTCAGTCGTATGAAAAGTTAGTGGGACAGCAATGCATATTTATATAAACAACCAGCATATATTAAGTGCTTACTATCTGCCACTTAACTCTTATAATAACACTATGAGATAAATAATATTATCCCTGTTTTGCAGGAAAATAGGCTAGTAGAGATTTTAAGGTACTCGGGAAAATCACCGTCAGGTAAATGTGGGTGTTGGTATTTGAACTCCAGCATATTACTAGAGATCTTAATCTCAGTCCACTGCCTCTCCAAGAGGACCACCTCTTTTCTCTGTGTGCTGACCCCTGCATCAGGGGATACCTACTCAGGCTATAAACAGATGTATTTTAATTTCTGGCCTTGCCAGGTCTCATGAGGGAGGAAGCAGTTCATGGAATCCTGGAATGATTAAGAAACAAACCCAAATGAGTGGCAGCCTGTTCTCTAAGTTATGAAGCACCAAAAAGAGTAAGAGCCTTTTCAGTTTGTTCTACAAAAATTAAATCTCAATGACAATGGAATACTCAACAATAAATCTTTATGCATTCAGATATCCTGTTGTTTAAAATCATGCAAATTTTCTTTCTGTCTGCTTTCATTTAGGTTTTCTGGTGGCATTTTGCAAACACTGACGTTATATTTACATAAATGCAAGAAACTTAGTGATAAAATCTCTTATTGAGAACTTAAATGCAGTTGTCTTGATTTTTTTCTTCATAAAATTTCACTCTGACCATGAAATTTAATATTTCACATCATGTGTATTTTTCACTGTTTTTCTTTAAAAAATTGTGATTTTATTTAAAGAGCATGTTTCAAAGGTGACAACTGCCTGTGTTTAGCATATATTTAAGCCTATATATTTAGATCAATTAATATTATTAGGAATGCTTTTTAAAGTGAGAAATATAAGTTATTTACTAAAGAAAGGATATATACATATATACATATAAAGAAAAGATACATATGCATAAAACTGTTGGTGCTCTAAGCTGCCCAGTCAAATACCACATTTTCTGTGTAAAGGAGAAAAATTGAAAAATCAGATTTTCAAGGGTAAAGTAAATTTGGGAGTTGTTTCATTAACATAGAGATGTGATTTGAGCTTGTTAAGTATCTGCTAATAAGAGAAAGGCACCCTTTATAGATATTCAGAAGACTATTATTTTTACTCATCTACTCTGATAAAATAATGCATGTTCTAAGACAAGCTGGGGGTGGTAACCAAGGGCTTCATTTATCTGAAATTAGAAGTGCCCATAATGGGCTGGGAGGGTTGTGGGCAGCATTGTGTATTTCCCAGTTCTCTCTAATTAGCCACAGAAAAATGTGAAGAATAGCACCCACATGATCCAAATTCTCTTTTGGATTTGCTACCTTAAAAACTATTTTCCTTTTGTTATGTTCAGTATGTATAATTAAGCTTTCAGAAAGCCCTTGGCTTTGAAATTCTTTCCTTGCTGACCTGCCATCTAGTTGCAAGTCATACCCAGCAGCCACTACTTATTTACTGAAGGTTCTTTCCGGAAAAGCTTTTAAAATTAATTAATGGAATGTCAGTATATTTTTTATCTCCAATGTCTACTCCTTTTTGCAAATCACCTACCCCCATCAGGAATTTTCTCCAACTCTTGGTTGCTTCTCTTCCATCATCTCCCACACCTTTCTCCCCTACTCCTCACCTCCCATGTCTAGCCACATTGGCCTTTCAGTTCCTCATGGCACTCAGCTGCTTCTGGTCTTAGGGATTTTATACTCTCAGTTCCCTCTTCCTGGGGACTCTTTCCCTGCTCTTCAGCAGTCAGTTCTCGCCCAAATGTTACCTCTGCAGATGACAGCCCCGTCCCCATCCAGTATTGCTCTGCCCTACCTGTTTACTGTTCATCAATACCTTCTTTTGTTCTTCACGGTATTTTTCATGATTTGAAATGGTCTTGTTTGTAAATCTGATTACTATTAGTTCCCCAACCAGAATGTACTGTAAGTCCCACACAGCTCAGAGTCTTTGTTCATCCCTGTATCTCTGGTTACCAAATGGTGCCCAGTATGTGGGCACTTGATAGATTATCTTTGGAACAGATAATAGATAGATAGATAGATAGATAGATAGATAGATAGATAGATAGATAGATAGATAGATAATCTTCACAAAAAACTAATCTATGGAGATAGAAATACCTTGAGGGTAAACTAACTGGAAGGGGCAAAAGGGAACATTTTGGAGTGTTAAAAATAATCTCCATCTGACCAAGCACACACATATACACGCAAAAATTAATCTAGTTGTATACTTATGATTTGTTTATTTTGTGAACCTAAATTTTAAAAGCTACTAACTGTTGTGTCAGTCCTTCAAGGGTCAGTCTATATGCATGACATTCGGTAAGCTTGGTACCACTGAGGCTTGGCTCAGGCATCCCTTCCCAGCACAAAATCTTTGATTGTTGGAAGATTAAGCGCTACCTTAAAGGACAGATCTAAGATCAGCAACAGAACAGGTTGCCTTCTCAAAGCCAAATGTTCTTTTAATGTGGATTTGTTTTAACTATGACCATACCTGTTCCATTACGGCATTCTTTATTTAGCTAAGGGAGTCTCATACTTTTCAGTAGCAATGCCGTGGCTTATACACAGAGGTCAGGAAAATATCAGAAGAGGAGTAAAATACTAAGTTTACAACTCAGAGTACTTATTCACCAAAATACATAATTGTCACAGTCTTTGCTAGTGAAGAATTCCACAGTCTAGATCAGGAGAAATGATTGTAAAACAATGATAGATAAAATGAGAGGTCACTAGGGAGACATGGATTATATCAGTTGCTAGAACAGAAGACTTTAACATATCTATATCTGCAAGAAAGAGTGGGAAATGACATTGAAAAAGTGGTTCCTTTATGAAGATCTTTTAAAAAAGAGATATAAAACAATTAACTTTCTAATATTGTTATATTCTATGAAAGTCAAGGAGAATGGTCTCATTTATATAAGTGGACTTTTCAAGTAATTGAAGCTTAATGATCTTGAGTACAAAATATTTTAAAAAGACTTTAATTTTCTTTTGTGGAAGTCTCTCTAAACAAGCAGGGATTTCTTCCTTCTCTTACCACAAAATGTACTGCCATGACACGCTCCTGTCTCTATGTGATTTGAGTTCATCATACTGATGGTTGCTTGGGACCATCTCTGCAGAAGTTGTGTTCTTCTTGCAGTAACAGATAGATCAACCGACCTTGCTGTGCATCTATGTAAGTTTAGTATCTCTTTCCTTGAGAGCATTCTCCTCTGGGTCTGAAATACTATCCTCTTCTCCTACATCTTCTATTTGTTGTACTGTTTTTAACCTGTTTTCTTATGTCACATAAAAGTTCTAGCCAAGGGCCTGAATCACTGCATAAACTGTGTGACACTATTTAACTTTGATTTTTTTTTTCCTCTTAACTCAAGGTTCAAAGCTATAAAAAGAGGGCCAAATCTCCCTGAGGTAGTACCAACAGATAGTTTGGGAGTGAGTAAACGAACTCTTCTCAGGATTCCTAAAAGTTTAAGGACTTAGGTACCACTAACAGACTTCATTGCCTAAATTCAAGAAAAATACATTTTTTCCTAAAATGTTTTAAGACTGATAATGAGAAACAACTCTTCTCATTTCTGAGCATATAGTATATTGAATTTATATGGTATAAATTTAAGCCAAAAATCTCTGTCCCTTCATTCTTACCCACTATTTATCCACCCTCCCTTATACATCAATTTCTTCAAAGCTGGAAATTGATGTTTTGACTAAGAAACCGCTACAAGAGCTTGGTAGGAATGTGAAGGTCTTGATAAGTTTTGTCCCCTATTTTTCACCTTTCTGCTCTCCTCTCTTCCTACTCTACTTTTTTCTGACTCTGCTGAATTGTCAGGAGTTCGAATTTCACAATCTATGGGTATAAGGGAACCCCTTGTTTGGATGAAGTAGTGGAGGGGAGGCATGTCTACTAGCTCAAGGTCTAGCTGGGGTCTGTACTCTGGGCTGACTACCTTGCTCCCGCCTACACCATCATGATTCCCGCTCCTCAGGCCCTGAGCAAGGCATCCTCAGCAGGTCCCAAAGACCTTGCTTCTACTTTGCCTGTGTCTCACTTTGTATTTCCACGCTCTTTACCCTGTGGTCTGTGTCCTATTCCTAGACCTCTAGTGTACCCCACAGAAGTCTTGCCCAAGCTCTGGACCACTCTGTCTCACCACCTCAAGCCTTCCTGTATCATCCCCATCCTATGCTCTGTCAAGGTATATCAGTTTGAGTCCTAAGCTAGTGTTCCTCTGGAAAGGTAATCTAACAAATTAATCTCTCATAAGAAGTTAATGACTTATTAAGAGCTTGGGATATTAAGAGCTTGTTACTCGTATTTGGCTTGTAATGGAAGATTTCTGTAGATGAAAACCTTAACCCCAAGCAGTGGAATTTCAGCTATAACCCATTTTGGAGTCGGGGGAGGGTGATGGAGGAGAGTAGGATGAGGGAGAACTAATGTGATGCTCTTGAATTATTAATGATGAATTGAAAGCCTATGTTCCCCGATACCATTTTGGCTTCAGTAATCCTGGACAGTCTTAGTCCTACTATTGATTATTTCCTAATCCGATTTTTGTTCTTTAGTCTTTAAGAAGGTTTTGCATGACAGAATATTGAACTTGCCTTCTTTTAGATAAAGACCATGTGGATATCCTTTGAGAGCTCTTAAAAACGTAGGAAGCCAGTTTTGCTAGCAGCTTGGATTGCCGAAATGTGCAGTATGTTTCCATAAACTGGTTATGGCTAGTCCTAAAATATACCAGAAAATCATCAGAGATGGTTTGCATCCTGTTCATCCTCATCTATTTACCTCTCCCTCATCCTTTTATCCCCTGTGCATTCCTAATTCTGTGTATGACTCATCCCCTCTCCATAATTCTCACCCCTGGGGCTGGATCATTCACTGTAGCCTTTCCTTCCTAACATTTTCATGCAAATGAAATCTGCTTAAAATAAGGGCCACAAGAATATCTCTGAAGAATTAAAATGGTCAGCTTGTCATAAGGGATCACATGAACCTAGGGAAATGCGATAAAGAGGGGAGAAGGTAGTACTCAGGCAGCAAGCAGGACCCGATTCATTCCTTGGGGCAAAGTGTAAAGTAATGGTTCTCAAGCCTTGATGAGAATAGGAATTACGGGTGGTGGTGGTGCAGGGTGTGGGGTTACCAACCATGGAGTTTCCCAGGCTCTAATCTTGAGGATTCTGATTTTATGAGTTTAGAGGGCAGCTTAGACTTTTAAATAAGCATTTCAGGAGATGTTGCTACAGCTGATCTTTGGAATAGACCTAGGGGAACTCTGCATGGGGTGGCATGTGGTTAGCTAGATGTCTATGAACTCTGGCCACCCTGTGAAAGCCAGGAGGATGCACGCTTTAACCTTCAATCCTAACAGATGTCACCTTGAGTCTCCGTAACTATGGCTCCAGTTGACTGTTTCTTAATTACCATCCCCTGACCCAACTCCCCAACAAAAAGAGATTATAGTGGCTAAGAGACTGGTCTATATTAGAGTGTTTGGCTTGTATCTTATTAACAATTCAACAGACAGGCAGATTTTCCTTCAAATTCTTTTCTTCAACAAATTTTTGGAGACCTGATTATTCTTTGCACTATGCAGATCATGACACTGCTTAATTTTTCTCCATATGTCAGTTAAGGCAGATGAGTAGGAAGTGGAAGATCCATCAGAAGGGCAATTCTAAATCATTTTTTACTAAGACCTGAGGCTTGATTCAAGTTATTCATAAGAACCCCACAGCAGGTAACCCCTTTTGTGTCTTATCTATGTTTTTATACATTTATCTGAGGAAATGGCATGCATGTTAGTTCATTTGCACAGGTTTGAGAAGGGATTTATTGCAGTGATTTACATAGAATTTACAGTCATAAGGTACATCACCTTGACCAACTCCCTAATTATAAAAATAAAGAAACCAATGCCAAAAACTTAAGGGATATAATGCCCCCTGCAATCCACACCCCAATTCCTCTTCTTTCTTTTGGGAACTAACTTTTCCATGAGGACAACCAGCCACTCCAGGTGTAGGTATAACCCAATCAGATCACCCACCACCCAAGCCCAGTGTCTGGTCCAAGTGCAGGGACAAGACCAAGGCTGCCTGAGCTACCTTGGAATATAGTCTTTTCCCACTAGAGTTGCTAACCTAGGAAAAGCATAATCTGGGACTGTGGTCACCATCCTGCAGAATGTTTGCCCAAAGAATAAAATGAAGCAAAGGGACAAGAGCTAAGAAGGAGAATGAACCAGGGTCACATCATTTGAGCCCCAGGATCTCACTGAGTTGGACTTGAGTCCCTGACTTCTAGTTGTGTGAGTCAATGAAGTCTCTTTTATTCAGAAGCTGGTTTTGAGAAGAGGATGTGAACTTGCAACTGAAAGAGTCCTGATGAGTAACATGGACTTTCCTGGTTCTAGAAGCTTTATGTACAGTGTTTATCTGGCCTGGGGATGCACTCCTGCCTGGGTATGTACAATGGGTTATCAGCCTCCTTGTGTTCTGACAGTAGGTCTTGAGCTTTGAAATGCATACATATCAACTGCATTATCTGTTAAAAATGCAGATGCCTGGGCCTGCAAAGATTCAGATTCAGTGGGACTGGGTGGCAAAGGCCATCAACCTGCCCTTTATCAAACGTTTTCCTGAGGAAAGCCCTTACAGTGGCTTGGGAGGCTGCTCTGTTCACTGGCTGTCACATTCTGTTCTCCTCACTGTTCCCCTTGAGGTCCACAAATGTGCCAGGCCTATTCTGGTCTTAACTGTTATCTTAGCTGCCATTCCCTCTACCTGAAAAGCTCATTCTCCAGATAACTCATGCTAAATCATTTCCTTCAAGCCTTGGCAGAAACCTCATTTCTCAACATGTGCTATTCAGACCTTCTGATTTCATACAGCAACCCAACATCCCCACCCTACCCATATCCTTTACCCTATTTGATGTTTTTCCCCTGTTACTGTGTTTCCCTTTCAAAGTTTTCTACAGTTCTATATTGTATATTTCTTGTTTATTTTCTGTCCTGTTCCTCCCCCAACCCCACTCCCCTCACTAGAATGTAAGCTCCAAAAAAGCAGGAATCTTGACTTGTTCACTGATGTATCCTAAGTATTTTTCAGCACATAGCAGGCACTCAATAAATAATTTTTGAATGAAAGTGCTTTGAATGAAAGTTGGAGTGATTCTGACTCTGAAAACATGCCATACTGCCATGTGGGCATTAATTATTTTGTTTCCTTAATCTTTTATAACCCAGGTTACCTGATTTTCCTCTCCTTTGAAATTGAGAAGTGGTAAGAAAGGCAAGAAATAAAAAAAAAAGTTCCTCCCTTGCTGCTAAAGCTTCATATGGGTGCCCAGGCTGGGTCAGCTATGCCCCACCCAGCGTTGCTTTTTGCAGAGCTTCTTGGGGCTGAGTGCAATGCTGTGTTTTTGTCTTGAGAGGTTTTATGGGGAGAGTTTTTCTGTTACTATATTACACATATATAAACAACTGGACAGACAGACATGTTGCAACATAGGGGCTAGAGACAAGGATACTTACTTAAATATAGTGATTCTTCGCAGCAGAAGGGATGTCACCTAGTTTACACATATGCACAAGTATTTTTCCTTCTGCTACAACTCAATTCAGGCTATCTTCTTTAGAGCTCGGTGATTTTGGAACAAGGTAAGAAAAGTCAAAGTTTGACTAAAAACTGTCTTAGGAGTCCTCTTTGGTGGTGGGATCAGGTGGTTAAAACTGATATATATTTGCTTTTCATAAAAAAATATTTTTTACTGTCCACTTACCTGAGTATTCTAATATTCACATTATACCACTTAATCTAGTCTTTTCAAAGGACATTTAAGATTTCAACTAATATTCATTCTAGTGGAGCAAAACGTTGCCTGCTACTTTCCTTGCTCAGTTTCTGGGAGCTTGGCAGCTGCTGTTGTGTGTGCAAAGGGAAACTGGATTCTTAAAGAAACTGCTTAATCTTTCCTATTAAGCTATTAAATAAAATGGGCTCTGGGAGTATGAAGCAGGTGGGATTGGAAATGGATGCTTAAAAATGCAATGGGCTTTCATTTAAGAGAAAATGATGATTGGGGTGTTTTTATTAAGTGCTTCAAGTTAAGGCAAGAAAGGCTGAATATTAAAGAACTTAGCACAATGAAAGGAGAAGCCGCTTAAGTGGAAGTAGGCCCTGAATTTAAATGAGATCAACCTAAAAGGACACAGTGAAACATTCCAATCGTTCAAATTTTTCTCCTTTGAAAAAAATATCGACGAGAAAGTGTACCACCGCTTTATTTTGCAGAGTCGTCCTTCATGGCAACGTCGCCATTGCTTGGGGACCTGAGAAATACACTGATTAAGTCGAAATGAAAATCAAAACAAAACAAAACCGAAAGCGGCAGTGCTATTCTCGCAGTCATTAAAGGCTCTGTCTTCCCTTTTAATGAATTCGTTTTTAGTGAAAAGAGAAGGGAATATTTGACATGTCTTCACATTTGGTGAGTTTTCGCGAAATCTGAAAGTTGAGACGCAGAACATCTCGCCGTTGTTGGTGAAATACCTGCCTTAAAAGCAGAACCACAGTTAATGTCTTTGGCCCGGAATTCCAAAGACTAATTTCCACCCCTCCCACGGAGTCACCTGCTCAGGGGGAACCCCGGCCAGAAATCCGGGTCGCGCCAGGTCAAATCTTGCGCGTCTCTTGTTTACTCCGCCCGGGGCAGGGCGGTGGCGAGGCCAGAGGACGCGGCGGGCCGCTGCGGCTCGCGGCACCCCGGGCACTCGGCTGCGCGCCGCTGCCGGGAAGCCCGGGAGGGGCGGCGCGCTGTCCCCGCCTGGAGGGGAGACCACCCAGAGGAGGCGCTACGCACGCCCGGCCTGGCAGCCGCTCGCCGCGCTGGGGCCGCCACGGCCTCCTGGGAACCTCCCCCCAGGGTGTACACGAGTCCGCACTTGCAGGGTAACGGCGCAAGGGAGCCCTGGTGTCCCCCGGGTGTCGCCGACCGGGGAGGAAACCCGGAGCTCCGGCCCCCACTCGCCTGGGAATCCCCCGCCCCCTGGGCGGGGTGTGATTTCAGTCGGGTCCCTAAGCGGAGAGGGACGCGCGCAGGCTGCAGACAGCGGCCAGCCCCAGGTCCCAGCGTGGCCCACCAGGGAACCAGCAGCTGCTTCCCGGGCCGCTGCCCAGTCCTGCTTGAATACCCCGGCGGGGGCGGGCGGCGCTCCCAAGGATGGGTGCGCCTAGGGCGCTCTAGGGAGTGACCCCGGAGAAGACGATTGGGGCATTTCGAGAGCCTGAAAAGTTCGTGGGTCCGCAGGGGCACGGAAAGTGCTAGTAAAACACTTTACAAAGCTCCGGAAACGCAGCCAGTAGCTGCAGTGTAATTTTTTGCTTATCGTTTTGTTGACCAATAACATAACCGTGAGTAGAGGTGGGGGCGAGGGAAAGGGATCAGAACTACACAGACAAAATAATAATGGCAATACTAACTATATAATTCCGCCGGTCACCAAAACAGGGAACGATTATGTGGGAAATGGGAAGGTGGGGCCGGAGTCGGGCGTAGGAGGTCTCCACATCCCAAAGGGAAATTCTCAGGCTCCTGAGACACCCAAGTTTTTTTTTTGCATGACAAGTAAGAGACCGGCTCTCCGGGGAGTTTCCTCACTCGAGCCAGCGGCAGCGTGGCCGCGATCTTCCAGCTCGAGGCGGCCGCGGCGGGGCCCGGCCCTTACCCCCGGGTCACCTCCCTGCCCCGCCTCGCCGCGCGCCGCACATCCCTCGGTCGCTCGCCGGCTCCAGACTGGTTCTTCAGGTTCGGCCTCCCTCCCTGGGACGCGCTGGGGGATCCGATGACGTCGCTGGCCGAGTCTCTCCCTCTTCCTCCCTCCCTCCCGCCACCTCTCCCCCTCCCGCCCTCGCCGCGCACTCCTCCTAGTAACTTCTGTTCGGGGAGGCGCTGCCAGGAATAACCCGGTGCGTCCACAGACCGGGAGGGGAGGCGGCCGCTGCGGCTCCCGCACGCAGACGGCCGCGGCCCTGGCCTCGCGGCTCCTTCCCGAGCCCGGCGGCCCTCGCCCCGGGCCCATCTCCGTACAGTGTCCGAAAAATAAATAAAGGCAAGCGGAGCCTGGGCAGGCGGTCGGGATCTCTTCCCTCCCTCCGCGCCCGCCCTCCCTCTGTCCTTAAGGAAATGCTACCAGACACCCCCCACCAGACACGCTCAGCCTCGGCGAGGAGCGGCAGCCGCGGCAGCGAGAACAAGGGCACCGGGGGGGTTTCCTCGCCCTCCTCTCCCTCCTCTTCCTCCTCCTTCTCTCCGTCCTCCTCCTCCTTCTCAGCGGTGACTTTCCAGGTGAGCAGCCGCCGCTGCTGCGAGGATCCCCTCGCCCGCTCGGGCTCGGGCCGCCGCGTCCCGCCCTCCTCCCGCCCCTGTCACCCGGCGGCGGCTGGGAGCTGACAGCCGCCTGAGGGGCTCGCGGCCCGGAGGCGGGCGGCCGGCGGGAGGCGGGCTGGCGGTGAGGGGGTGGAGAGGAGGCAAGCGGGGCGCCTCCGAGCGCTGTCTCTCCGCACCGGAGGAGGGTCTGCACCTAAACATCTTCGGTGACTGTGGCACAAGTCTTTGCCAAGTTGTGTCTTGGACGTTCAAGCTCCCAGGAGCCCCGAACAACTTGGAGGGTCTCCTGGCTCGTTGACAGTGTTCCTACACGTCCCGATTTGAGGTGCTGGGTGCAGCCCTGGGGTGCGCGGAGGGCTGGCTGACCACCCGGGAGAGCAGAGCGGCAGGATCTAGGTCCCTCGGCTCGGTAAGTGGCCTAGGCGCGTTGTTTTTTCCTGCCTCCTCCAGCGCTGGGAGCCTGTTTCACTTTATGCCGAAATCGCCTCCGCCGGACGCCTTCGCTCTCCCGGCGCGCGCCCCCGGCCCCTTCCTGGTGTCCCCAGGGTGAGGGTCGGAGGGGGCGGGGACGGGGGAGACCTCGGGAGGGGGGCTCGGCGCGTTGGGAAATGCGGGGAATACCCTGGCCGAGGATCTATGCAGATGAGGTGAGGCTGCTTTGCGTAATGTCCTTGGGGGAGGGGGCAGCGCGGGAGCGCCGGAGGCAGGAATGTGCCTGCTTGCTAATGAGGGACGTGCACCGGCGCGCACCGCCCGGCCACCGCTGCGGCTGCCGCGGCCGCCGGCCGCCCGTCGTCAGGTAGCGGGGGAGGGGGCCGCGGGTGCGCGGCGCGGGCCGGGGGCGGGCGGGCGGCGCGAGGGCCGTGCCGCCGGCCTGCGGCCGAGCGAGCTCGGCGAAGGCGCTGGCTGTGGGCATTTCAGTGACTCCTTTCTCCTCCGGAGCAAGGAAGGAAGGAAGGAAGAGAAGGAAGGAAGCGAGGAAGGAGGGACTGTCTCGATGGAAGGTTCAGGCGGAGGCGCCCTCGCCTTGCGGGTGCAGCGGCCGCAGAGCGGCTCCCGGCGCCGCGGGCCGGTCCGCGGCGCGTGGACACGGGTGGGGGCGGTTTGCATGCGTGTTCGTCTGTGCGTCTGTCCGGGCCGGGGAAGGGACATGTGTGTTTGGGCTGTGCACTGTGGGGAGCTGGGTCTGCGCCTTTATGTCTGTTCCCTGAAGTGGGTGGAACGTTGGCCCGTTCCGGGAATGTTCCATGACGTGGTGCAGCCACAGGAAGGGGGTTAACGAGGGGCTCTGTGCCGCCTCGGCTCTGCCGGCTGCTATCAAAGCAGATGTGCGGCTGCTGCTCCTCCTCCTCTCTCGCCTCCCTTCACCCCTCCCCCCTCCCCCTTTCCATTCTGTGCGTCTTGTGCTGGTAGGGGTGAGACAGGAAAACGCTGCTCTCTGGGGGTGGGGGTGGGGTGGGGTGATGTGTGGTGTCTGTCGTATTTGGTGGGGGAGACTCCAGAGCAGCTCTGCCACCCCAGCTGTTATCACAGATCCGTGCGCTTTATACGCATGTGCCTCCCTCGTACTGTCTCTCTTACATAACACATTCAGTGCAGCAGAGGACACGCGAAAATGAGACCCCAACCCTCAACCCCAAGTCGAGAGAGGGGATAGAAGGTCAGGAAGTGTCCCTTGGTGGTGTCCTTCAGGGACGGCTACCATGGGAAAGGAGGGTTTTCTGCAAGTGGCTCTTCACCTCCAACTTGAAAGCATCTAACTAAAAAGGACTGCAGGAGCCAGTCTTCTCTAATGGGAAAGCTTTTACATGCTACGCGAGGGAAAGTGGGTACTTCAACCTCGGGAGTGCAGAGAAGAGAGAGGGTCCTTAAGAAAGGCACTTGGGGGAGACCGGCAATAGTATGTGCGGAGTAGGGAGCAGTGGGAATAGCTTTGAGGGGACCGGAGGAATGCCCTGATAGTAGGTTCCACTGAGGGGCCTTAGGACACCTGTAATAGCTTAGAATTCGCACAGGAAACAATGTGTGCAACTGACATTGCAAAAGCTTTACTCTCTGCACAGTTTCTTAGGCCTAAAATGAACATAAAAAGGCTTGTTTCCGGTACTTTCATTATAATGGAAAATTTGAACTGATTGTTCTCCTTCCTTTTTTGTCATTTATAAATAACTCGGTTCACCTCCAAATAAATAATTGGTACTTTCTCCCACCCCCAAAAGCTAGACCTTGATCATTCACAAGAGAACTGTGTTTCTCTAGCATCCTGAGAGCCTTAGTCAAGGGCTATTGATTTTTCTCTTGAGTAGGCTTGTTTCTTTTGTAGTGCATGATCAAGACCAGAAATTACTTGAAATATTAATAAGATGCATTTTAATTAAATGTGCAATGATCTAGAATGGGCTTCTAGAAAAAGGCCATTTAACTTATTAGAAACATGTCCTCCAGCAATATAGTAATATTTGGTCATATTTGTTCTTGAGCAAATAAAGCTATTTTAAATATTTGCATATGTATACACAGCTATATAGTATGTATATTTTTTATGAATTACAAGTATATTAGAATTTGCAAATATTTTGTGCTTTTTCACCTTACAAGAGTGCGACAGCAAAATTTTAATCAAGTTGATTGTGCAATGAGTAGACTGGATTTGATTTTTAGGATCTAGGCCAAATAGTTCATCAAGACAGAAATGCCCTCCACGTGAGTAAAATGGGTATCTTTTTCATTATAAGACAAAATTCCTGTGGAACACTAACAAGTCATGGTAGCAGAAGAAAACAGTGCATTTTTATTTTGAGGTGAAAGGGATTTACCAACCTGCTTAATGATAGTGTGCTTCATATGTCATAATCCCTTTTGACCACTAGGTTTGAAGTATGCAGTATATGTTGTATGTGCAGAAAATGTTACATTACAATGGTGACTCTTGAAAATTGAGTTTCTTGCTCTGAACATAGGTTAGATATAAAACAAAATTTGCTTCTTGGCATCTGAATTTCTGTTACAGTGATTGCCTTCAGTGTGGTTGGCTTTATTGGAGACTGCTTATATTTGTATAAGGGCATTTATGATTAAATTGATGTGAAATTGTCTTGGGGATAATTTTGGAAATGGTAGTATATTATTGATATTAGAAATTTAAAATTTAACTGATTTTTAGCTGGTTATATCCTTGTGAAGGTCCCTGGATGAATACCATTGAAAATAGATAAAACATTTCTATATTTTATTTCTATTCAATGTGGAATGTGATAGTGAATATTCTATGTATATATTGTCACATAACGAAATCCTGTTATTTGATTACACTGAAAGATTAGCCAGCAGAATTTTTTGATTGACCATCTTTTACCTGAGATGTGTTTATAAATGCTTTTGTTACTATGAAAACAAAACAGAGACAACATGTATGCAGGTGTTCCTTGTGGATTAATGGTACATGTGTCTGCTTGAGCTTTTGGCACTTTGTTACTATTCAGAAAAAACAAGTTGAATATTGATGCTGATTCAATTTAAGAGAACAAATATTTGAGAATTTTCCTATTTTGTTTTTTAAAGCAGGGCTTACCGCAATAACAAATAACAAGTACTCTATTTGTGTTGGTTTTCAATTTTTGAGTTATCAGTATTTATCTGAAGTTAACTTAAGAATCTTCAACATGGAAAACTAGTCTGAAGGCCCTATAGAAAAATGTTATTTGGCATGAATGAAAGGCATGATCCATTAGGATGTGGGATAATTTAGTACCTGATATGGTTACTATTACAGTAGGAGAAAAGTGACTGAGATCAACTGGATAGACAGTTTTGGATCAGACAGGCTGCTACTCACTCAACTCTGTTAAAAATAAACATTGTTTTCCCATTTTGCTTCATAATCAGCATGAGCAGAACTCTGTTGGTCTATGCAGTAGTCCTGTAGGTGGAGAAATGGTTCACAATTTAAGTCTCCACTTATAAATTCCAATGATATGCTTCTAGTTAATGAATTTATTTATGAATCTTTGCGAATCTGTATTTTGGCTAAAACTTGGTATGTAAGTGTTGCAACTCTTTAAGTGATATTATAAAAAAAGGGCACAGGAAGTTTGCTAACTCAAGTCAATGGACTTCAGGTTTCATAAGGAACTTCAAACCATCCAGCATGTATGGTGTATTGGTTTGCTGTAACCACACAGGCAAAGCCTTCATTAGTCTGGAGTAAAACTTTATAGCGAATGTTGCAGTGAGGCTTCTCAATGTTTGGAGCTGTGGGTGAACACAGAGGATTGAGGAAAAATGGGAAAACTTTATGAAAACAAAGTTGTGTTTATTTGAAGGAAATTGTATAAGTGATAATTTTCTATTTGTTCCTAATACCTGATCACAGTCAAAAGTGTTGCTTTCTTTATGCTATTTATGGCCATGCTAACAAAAAGGAAGTTGTAAGTCAAATGTTTGTAGCTATGAGATGGCTCTAAGCAATTTGGAAAAATATTTCAGCATTTAATCTTTTATTGTGATGCCACTCTCAAGCCTTCACACACAAGAGGATAACAGAGCTTACTGGGTCTGTGAAGTCTTTGGCTTCTCTAAGGTGGACCATGGATGCTAGCAGTAAAATAGACTGTCTGCAAGATTACATTTAGGATAAAATCAGAACTGCTTGAAAATTTGTGTCCCTCTTGTTCTGGGCCAGTTACATGCTAATATTAACATATATTCCCACTGTCATGATTTGAGATATTAACTCTGACATATGATTTATTCTACAAGTGTCCATTACTTTAGATTTCCTATGGCCTTAAACTTTGGAGTCTAACTATAGACATATTTGAAGAAAGTGCCTTGGCGAGAAGAGATGAAAATGATGCTTGTGTGTGTGAAGATAATACTGGGAAGAAAGCAGGTGGGGTTTGAGCTACCACTTTTGGGTTATAAGACAGTTGGGTATAAAGTCAGAAGTATTGAGGGCCAGCCAGCATTTTTGACTTGTAACTCACATGTAATCTTAGCCTTTTCTTCAGAGTACTATGACAGGTACCTCGTCATCATTGATCAATACAATTTATTCATCCATTCATTCCTTAAGTATTTGCTATATGCTAGACACTAGGGGTATCATGATGATCTAGACCAGAGAAAAAGCTTCTACTCTAGTAGGGTTGATAGATGTTAATCATGAGGTGAATGAATATATGTGAAGACACATTTGTTATAATTGCTATGGAAGAAATATAAATAGGAGAGCTTAACAAAGGGTATGTCACTCTTGTCTGGAAGTGAAGAAGAGACGGCTCTGAGCAGGTGATAATTTGAGGTAAGACTGAAGGATAAGTAAGAGTCAAGTAGGAAAAGGTAGGTGGGCAGAGGGAGAGTATTGTACAAAGAGGGAATAATGCAAGTACCCTGAGGTTGGGGAATGTATAGTGTTTTGAGGAGTTGAAAGCAAGCCAGTGGGGCTGGAGGGCTGATATCCGGAGAGGTGAGGCAAGAGGAGGCCAGACCAGGTGGGCAGGTTGACTACATGGATGATTATCTAACTTGGCATGAATGGGGACCATCCTTGGCAAATCAGGGTATATGACGATCCTATGATTAGCCATGTTAGAGACTGATCATTAGAGGGGGAATTCTGAGGGACAGGGCTAGAAGTTGGAGGAGACTTATTTTATATATGACATGTTTTTCTTCATAATGATTCCACATCAGGCCCCCTGGAAATTTGTTCTGATTCTGCATGTTTGCTTCAGTTTGAGGGGTTCAGTTATAGGTTAGCTATTTGCAGATACTTTTTTAAAGAATAAAGTTACAAAAACCACTTATTTGAGGCTCCAATTAACTAAATTGGTCAGCATCATTGATCCAATTAATGAATAACTACCAATTCAGAAGTCTTTACAAGGTCACTGTGTGAAGTAACCGATTAATCTTTGGAGCCCTGCGTGAGCTGGATCTATAGGTATTTAAACGGCTACTGAAACATTCAATAATTTCTCTACATGATTGCCAATGTCAGGACTTTTGAAGATATTTAAATCTTATTTTTTACTTTCTGAATGATTAGGGGTCAACATAACACAAAAGAGTATGAAGGAAATAGTAGAAAAAGAGGCTAATGGAAATAACATTTCTTATGTAATTTCGGGCTCATTCTATTTTGTCAACAGGATCATTTAATTAATTTGCTCCCTGCTTTAAAATTTACGTAATGTTGAAAATTCAGTTTGGGTAGCAAAAGGGGTCAGCTTATGTAGGAGTTTCAAGCTTGGGCTCTGGACTTAGACTCAGGGTCAGAATGAGTTACTGAGAGATGGAAGGATGATCCCCAACTTTTGCAATCTAGAATTTTTCATAGAATTTCCTAGAGGAGACATATGACTTATAAGTAAACTTAATTAGAACTTATAAGTGAAAATAGAGTATAAATAGATTTTTTTTCCGACTGGAAAGATTAGAAGGTGTTTTGGGGAAGAAGTGACTTCTGAGTGGGGGCCTTGAAGGTTGAGTATAATTTCAATAAATTCTGAGAGGGCAGGGAGGGGGCACAGCACACTTTGATCTGCAGTGGTGAGGCATAGTTACAGTACCAGTGGGGAGAGAAGGTACATTTCTTCCAGACAATGTGGGACTGTGAAGGTATCCTCAGAAAGCCTGGCTTCACTTAAGGTTTTGAGCAGAGGAGTGGTGCTATCATGTATGTATTTAAAGACTATAAGCATATATGGGATGGATATTTTGGCTGCAAGGAGGCAGTTAAATTGCTTTAATGCCCAAATGAGAAGTAATGAAGGCTGACATTCCTGCATGATAACATGAGTTGTTTCATCCTGTTAATGGATATCTTAAAAAGTAATGTATAACAAAAATGATTAACGTATTTTGAAAGACATGATCAAATATGTATGGCAGCTTGTCAATTTGATCTACATTTTAAGTACAGTACTGCATTACTTTAACCTACTTATAAAACTTTTTACTCCTGATGGTATTTAAATAGTATAACGAAATTTGACCATCAAACACCAACTTACAAAAAAACCTACAAAAATGGCTACAATTACAAGGTACTTTTGGGATGTAAATATTTAAGGAATGGATAGATTATTCATTCCATGGTTCATCAGAATACTGCTTTTTAATTGATACCCAGGTGTATGTAAGTCAAGACAAGACTGGACACATAGTATAGTGCAGTGTGTCAGAAAGGCATTGCTTTTTTAGACAAAGATTTATTTGATAGTTTCATTTTCTCTGAAAAACAAAGTAGATCCGTGAAGCTCTTACTATTTGCATTGTGGCAGATTCGCTTGATTTCAGAAGCCCAACCAAAAGGTGGGACCTTTGAAACTAGGTAGGAGGTAAATGTAGCCACACCCTTATTTGTATTTGTTTAGGGATCTATAGGCACGCATACATATGTGTATACACATGTATGTTTGCATGCACACACAATATACTAATCTTAGAAAATCATATGTGTTTGGTAAGAAAGAAAATTTTCTCAAAATATAGCATGAAGTCTTATCCTGATAGTTGCAGAAAGTATTTCTTTTAAAACAGAGATCAGGTCTAATTCCATATAAAGAAGATTATAGGAAAGGTAATTTAAATTGTTAAGTAGCTTTGTTCTCTAAAATGCTAGATTCATTCGAAACAGTATTTTATTTCTTTTGGAAGCCAGACAACTAGTTTAATAGTGTACATATGAAACACTAATTTGGCTTGCTAATTGGATGCAATTAAACTGAGGTTATTTTATACTGCTTAATTGTCTGAAAATTACATGTGTTGCCATGCCTGTGTAATGTGAGGTAAAAACTGGGGGTATAGTGGAGTTAGGGGTGGAGGGATATAAGGTCTAGCTGTGCCTTTGTAATTAACATTCTGTAAAAATTTGGAAGCAAGTCATTTAAACTCTCTGGACCTCATTTGGAAATGGGAAGGGTTGGAACAGATGGCCTCTAAAGCCTCTTCCAACTCATATTCTATCAGTTTATAAATTCTACTTTGTAGTTATAGAGAATGCAGTGTCATTATATTCTGTAATTATGGTATTAAAAGGATGAACTAACCACTTAAAAAAAATTAGCATGGTGCCAATTTAGTAAATCCGTTAGAAAGAAGGATATTTAGGCAGAAAGAACATTTACTCTGTGCCAGACTTCATACAAGGCATCTCCCAGTAACAACCGTGAGAAGATTTGGTATTATTATCTTCATGTTCATTACTCTTAAGGAATCTGCGATTCAGAAAGGTCAAATCATTTTTGCAGGGAAGCTGTGATGAAGTGAAGCAGGATTTGAACTCAGGGCTGTTTGGCTCCAAAATGTTTGGTCTTTTCACCATTCCATGCAGCATAAGCAGTTGTTAAACATCACAATTACTTCAAAAATTAAATTGCCATCCACTTTTATTACTTAGCGTGATGTTTTCCCCTACTCGCTTACGCACATGTCTATCTGTGGGATACCTGGTAGCTATGATTTAAGAAGGGATTAGACCAAAAAAAAAATATGTGAGAACTCAAATTGTTGTGACAGTAAAATATTACTTACACATTTTCAAATGGTCTATTAAATTCTTGATTGAAATAGTTAAAGAAACCATGTCAGAAAGTGCATGTTTTTCAATAGTTAGCAAATGGAAATATCAGTTAAAGTTTGGGGTATTTCTCATTTAGTTTGGCCAGTGCAATACTAGTGAAGTGGACTAAATTCTCTGGTTCTCTGTGGATCATCATTCTGGAGTATTTGCTCTAAAAATAGGCTTTGGGGCCTGAATTACCCAACTTCTACATAAATTGCAGGAGCCAGAAAACCGGTGTTTACTCCTGGGACCTTGGACTTGCTTAGGAGACACAACTTTAGTGTTAATGGGACAGCTGACTTTTAAATGAACATTTATTAATTCAATAAAGATTTATTAAGCACCTGCTCTGGAAAAGGTGCTGTTCCAGACACTGGGGATTCATCAGTGAACAAAGTAGTAAAAAAAAAATTCCCTGCCTTCATGGTGTTTATATGCCAGTGGACTAATTTAGAAACTTTTTATGGCAAATTCAGGCTTTCTAGTGTTTAGGAATCATTACTTTTATATTGAGTCTCTCAACCCAAATCACAGTTAAGGAAGCATTGCAAGTCTTACTAATTCACTAATAAATATATCTCATTTATTATATCTATATCTATATTTTTTATAGTAAGGTAGTTTTTAAAGAATACTGTTTTTCCATAACTAAATATTATGGCACTAGTGGTTTTTTTTTTAATTCCTCTTTATGATTCACCATTATGGCCCTTCTTAACCTGTAGAATCAGGTCCTGGCTATTTTATCATGGGGAAGAAGAGAAAATGGTTTACAAACAACACATTCTACTGCAAAATGCATTCATAAGCTTGTTAAAGTGAAGAATTTACCACAACTCATATTTGGAATGTGTGTCTTTAACCTCATTTAAATGAATTTTTCATTTTTTTACAGACAAATTTTGTTAACAAAATTTCTAGTGGATTAGGATGGTTTTTACTTTGACAAACGTGGTAAACAGTGTGTGGTGTACTGTAGGCATGCAGCAGATACTTGGTGGATGTTTTGTCAGAATTCTCGAGAAGCTTATAGTCTAAATGGTAAGAATAGACATCCTGACCCACTGTAAGATAAGGAGTCACCAGAACCAAATAAGGATGAAGTCCTGGCTACTCTTTGCTCCCATAGCCAGTCCATGTGTCTGCTCGCCCTTAAGTGTTCATAGTTTTAAGGAGTTCTCCAGGAAGTAGCTGTGTCACCTACCTACCCAGCAATCACAAACACTTCATAAAGCTATTGTCAAGGTCTCCATACCCTTTGCACTTCCCATTCGATTTTACAGCAAGTGAACAAATACAGCCATCTTGAAGGTAATTTTTTCCTACACTTGGACAGGAAAGATTATAGATGAACCGAGATTTTTCTATATCGGACAGTTTTCTTTGCCATACGGTATTCAGGTTGCTCTGAGAAGGAAAGCTGTATGAGGATGGTCACTGCTCGTGGGTGTGGGGTTTAAGGAAGAGTTGTTTCTTGGTGGGCCTGCTTGGACAAATTAGACATAAAGAGGGAGTGTATTCCTTTCCTCTGTGATAGATCCTTGCCCTCTGAGGGGAAAGAAAAATGAGGGAGAGAAGGCTGAGGGTGAATCTTTTCCTCTCCTTTGAAATTAGTGATGAAATCTGTCTTTTCTACTCAGCAGTGACCCATGAGACAATCCTGGTGGCTGACCCAACACTTTGTAGTTAGGTCATGGGACGTTCAGCTTCTAATTGTCCATGAGAGTTATCAAGCTGTATTTTTCTTTCTTCTCCTGATGCTTACATTTTGAATCATCTCTATTTCTTTAAACAAGGGAAAAATCGGGGGTGGTAAACATTCAATTTATTTTCTTGTCATTCAGTTTACTTGCCATATGTGAAAGTTTATGTGGGGAGAAATAAAGGCTTTTGGGGTAAAATGAGGATTTCAACTATCTTTTGTGCCCTTGTTGTGAGAATGTGCTCATTAGAGCCCATACCACGGCTATAGGGGGGAACCATCAGAATGGCTGGTGATAAACCCTGACCCTGCTAGTTTATTGCTTACTTCATTATTGATTTTCAAAACGTTTCAGGCAAAGTGGCTGTACCTCTGTTGTATTTCATGGTTTCTTCATCTGTAAAGATGAAACATTGTTTATATAGCATTGCCCTAGCTCCTGGGAACAGAAAAGTGTAACACAAGAGATTTGGAGTGGCTATTTTTAGGATGTGAAGGAACCCTAAGTTTTGAGAATAATTTGGTTGTTGAAAAAATCTGATACACAGTAATATATTTGTGACAAGGGTTAATAGAGTGTTCTTGAGATAATTGACTACTATTGATGCAATTTATTGCAGGCATATGTAATTATTTTCAGAAGGATAATGGTTAGCAGCTTGTAGTAATATTCCCTGGTGCACTTAAATTTTGTGTATGTCACTAATGTACATGTGTAACAAGGTTTTGAGATGGTTATACCCATATTTAGGCAGAAGAAAAGGAATCCAAAGACATTTGTTTCTGAATTTTTAGTCTGTTCACTTGTTCAAATGGCCTCAGTAATATTCATGATGAACTTGGTGCCTAAATTTAATCAAGTATAGCTTTGAAAATAGGCCAAGTGGCTGAGAATATTCAAAATGAGCTTTTAAATAAATCACCTGACAGCATAAAATACAGAAAATAATTGGATGCTAAGCACTGACATTTTCTAATGGACAAACTCCAAATTTGTTCAGTCATCATTTGATTTTTGGCCATGTTTGGTGAGAGTTTGTTAATGTTAAACCAAATGATATCTAAAAGTAGTTAGGATGGATATTAATAACTGATCTGGGAAAATTTTACATTTTAGCTAATAAACCCAGGAATTTATATTGTATTATATTATATTAAATTAGCGAGAAAGTTGTCCTGATAATTTCTCTTCCTTTTCCTGTATTCTGATGGGTTATATAGGATGGATGCAATGAGAAGCAAACAGAAGATGTTTTGAAATTAATAACAAGTTGCCCTGGCTTTGAAACCTGATATGATTGTATGGGCCCTTCTTATATCTATAAGAGCAAACAGTGCCTAACAGTACATTTAAGATTTGTGACTTCCTTTCTACCAAGTGGTTTTGCCTTAAATTTCATAAAAAGTTTTTACATTATGTCACATTGTTATATAAAACAAACTACTAATCTTAAGTCTGATATGTAAGTATTTCTGAAAATATGAGGCAGAGAGGAGAAGAGGGATGTAGAAATGGGATTCTGAGGGTCTTTTGGAATATGCAAGTTGCCTGCTTCCTTATTCAAAATGATCTTCCCTGCTGTTTTTTTCTGGATGGGTCAGATCTGGATATTAAGCAGACTGTACCTTCAATATCAATTTTGCATTTTGTGAGAAGTTTTAACTTCTTTTTGTTACTGTGATGCAATTTGTAGTGCTGCAAGCTGGGGACTGACTT
Organism: Manis pentadactyla; assembly: GCF_030020395.1. NCBI lineage: Eukaryota > Metazoa > Chordata > Mammalia > Pholidota > Manidae > Manis > Manis pentadactyla. Next base: position 49,299,386 of record NC_080030.1, read on the forward strand.
AGGACATCTCCCAAAAGTATTTAAGTTAAATGATAATGATTGCTTAGTGTAAGGATCTGCAGTATTGATGTGTTAACCAATGTCTGGATGCTTCGCTATGTAACGTTTTCATAGAATTTCAGGATTAGATAAAGCTGTTGGAGGTATCATTTAATCTCCAACTAAAGATGGCCTGCATTCAGCCTCTACTTAAACACCTCTTGCTTTCTTAGAGTGGACTATTTCATTCTTGGGCACTTCAGTTTATCAGCAGTTGAGCCCCTCTGCAGCGATTCAGAACAAGTCTTTTCATTGACTCACCTGACAATCCTATAATTATTTAAAGACAGAATCATGTTCACTCCAAGTATTTATTTCTCCAGGCTAAATGTTCCTTCAACTAGAACTCTTATTATATAATTTCATTTTTATTTTATTAATTCTTCAGCGATCAGATTATTCATGTGTGAGATTTATTCTAGTCTATTTTTTGTTATGAATTCTCAAAAATAAACTGTTTATTTCCAGTTACTCTTCAGAATATAACCTCTTGTCAACTGGTTTAGAAATGTTTATGGAAAAGGTCTAGACATGCTTGTTGAGACTTTTATAGCTGGAACAGAGTTGGAATATATGATAATATAAATCTACTCTAACAAATATAATTATTGAAATTCTGACATATAAGATATATAAGAATATAGAATAGAGATAGTAATACAAAATGAAATATAAAGAAGAGTGTTTCATTATTCTCATTATCAAAACTTTTATAATCTATTGAAGAAAATAACTCTGCAAAGAAAACTAACATTAAAGAAAGCAGGTTAAGTACCACAAGAGAGACATGTATGAAGTATTAAGGTGCAAAATCACCCCAGCCTGAGGCAGCCTGAGGGGGTTTCATATGAGAAGGGGATGCTTTAGATAGGCCTTGATTTTGATAGGCACTGGTGTGGGCAAGTGTCAGTGTTTTCAGAAATGCATCTGATTTGAGGGCAGCATAAAATGCATTTTAATGAATATTAGTGAAAAAGTTGGAATGGCTGGGATATATTGTCCAAGGACAAATTCTAGCTTAAAGAGTTTGGACCTAAAACAGTAATGGTGGATGTACGAACTATAACATATTGAGAGTTTGGTTCCTGATTTTGGCAGCCCCATAATTTTTCAAACACAGATAAGTGACATGAAATAGATAAAAGATATGTGAAAACTTCTATGTGGAAAAGTCTATTTCATTTATAAATAGGATGAAGTAAGTGTATTTTGCATATATGAGACATATTGGCTCTGAATTAGTACATGATTATTACTTTCTTTGTCCCAGAAGCCTAGCAATCTCGATAATGACTTTGATCATAAAGGTAAATATATTCCTGGTGGACATATTGTTATATGCACACCTATGCCAGTTATTCATACTTTTTCTGCTTACTCTTTGGTTATGTAAATGACATGCCATACTGACCCTAAGTTTAGCTCAAATAGTTGCCATTTTAGTATAATGTAAATTAACTTTTCCTCTTCAATTTCTATTTTCTGCTAATTAAAAATGGAGATAAAGAATGTTAGGGAGTACTTCTGTTCAGGCGTATCACTTGTGAGACTATCACCCATGTAGTGCTTGGTAGTATACAATGAGTTTTACTGAATCTTAGTAGCAATTAAAAAAATAACTCTTTGGATCCAGACTGCTTTTAGTATCTATGAGAAAACTTTTTTCTTTTAATATGCCTACACAAATTGCTTATTAATCCACCTGATGGATAATAGAGAAGGTAGCTACCCAGGCAGGCACATGTTTCATAGAACAAGTGGACCTGTGTGCAGAAGTGATATATTAGACAATAACCAAGAGTTAATAATTACATGTTACTGAAATAAAAGTTCTTTCCTGAATGAGTACTTTGATTTTGAAATTCTTCATTTTGCTACTGTGGAGAGTAACTTATTTTAGATTTAGCTCTGGCCACACTTTTAGTCTCTGGAGAAGTACAGAGGACTTTGTAAGGGATAAGAAGTGAATTAAAAAAATACTGTATTGTAATAAAATAACATACAGTTCATTAATTTTTGATTACACTTTAATGCATGTGGGAACACTGATGTTTCAATAACACACTTGATTATAGGCCATCTAAGCACTTAATATTATTTAGACTTTATTGAGAGCCTATTCAGATATATTAAATATAGATAGAGGCTGAAAAAGGAGGTGTGCCCTTAATCACTTGAGTACTACATAAATTTATTTCCATTTGAAGAACATAGTGATTCATACCTAGGGCCTGAAAGATGCGAGGTGATGATGCTTCGTCTTGTTACTGTCTAGAGGAGGGAATGAAAGTCCTTAAACCACCTGTAGGTCCTGGGACTGTCTTAGTGTCAGGCTGTATTTTTGTTTCATTATGTAGCCTTGAGGGGAAAAATAACACTAAGAATTTGTGGTGAGGACCACTTAATAAAGAGAAGGTTTGTAAGTTTGTGGGAAAAATTAAGACATGAGCCTTGGAAATACTGAAGTAGAGAAAGGGTCTTATTGGAACCAAAAATTGTGTAGTGTGTAGGTAGATCGGTTTTTCACAAAAGGTTTATTCATTTGTGCATTTGTGTGTGTGTGTGTGTGTGTGTGTGTGTCTGTAATACTCTGTTCATTGCTGTACATTCTTATTTACTCAATGAGCTATAATCTCCATTTTACTATACTTCACATATTTAATTTTGAGCTGGACTCTGATTTGGGAAAGTACTGGTTCCAGGGGAACAGCGCAATCCTACAATGTGTAAAAGAAATAGGATGTGGGCCTGAAAAAGAAGAGGCCCTGATGATTTTGTTACTGCATCTCTTGGGAGCCAGTTTGCTGGAAAAACAAAAAATGATTGGTGAATGCTCATTTGAGAAGAAGAATACTCAATATTGGGTGGTATGAGAGAAAAATAAAAACTTAGTATGCCCTGAATATTTTTAGAGATGCCAGCTTATGAGACACGTCAGCCCCTCAAAGTCAAGTTATATCAAAGACTATTCAGTCTAAGAAATGGGAGACTCTTGTGGTAGAGAACCAGAATCTCAGAAACATAGTGACCCACCTAATGACTGTGAAAAGTTCACTATTGCTCTCATATTGAAACTACAAATCTAAATGAAAACCAGTCCTGAATAATGAGTTTTAAAATAATTAGGAAAATTCAAATTTCAGCCCTTTTCATTGAATGAAAGGATAATGGAAATTGTGCACTCTCATAATGTACTTTAAAGCAAAAAATTGGAGCATTTATTTTTCTAGCAGTTTCTAGAGAGAAAATATAAAATTTGTTATCCTGCAAATCATATTTTTGTCCTCACAGTTTTTGTGTTCTCTTTCATGATGTAAAAGAGATGCATTTGGAAACAGGCACCATAACCTGAAGAATTCATAGGGTATTATTGTGGTTTATGTTTCCAATTATGTATTGACAAGTTGATTTATTTTATTGTTATACTATTCTTTATATCCTCAGCCTATACTAAATTTATGATAAAAACTGATTTCATTTAGTCTGGAATTAGGATTATGAAATAGGATAATTTTCAGTCATCTCTCTTGCTCTTTCCAAATGCCCTCCTCAGCCATTAAGTATAAACCAGAGAGCATGACCTTTGAATAAAACCCTCAGTGAGCTTAGAGAGACTTGGCAGTTTGTGGAATGTTGATTATATATCATTGACAGATGATATGAAGGAATAAGTAAAATATGTTCTAACATAAAACAGGAATCACTGTAGAGATTTAACGGATAAAAGGATGATAGATATCAGAAAAAAAGACACAAAATGAGTTGGTGTGAGATCATCTGGGAGACAGACAACCTTTGCAGTGTTTCCTAGGGTTGGACACATAGAAATCACTTTAGTAATCAAAAATCCTGTCATACAGTTTGGGAAGCTCAGGGAAGTTGTTGAAAGTTGCTGTGTTCAAACTCAGTAAATAAAACAATTGTTGCCATTATTTCCTAGGATCCTCCCAGCACCCACAGGCAGAAGCACTGGCTCTAGAGCATCCTATGGAATACAGAAGGGGTTGTGTTAGTTTGGAGTTAGGTGTATGGAAATTGGAAGGGTTTGTAATTCCTTGTCAACAAGATTGAAAGGAGCCCATCTGAAATCCATACATCTGTGTTAGTCCTGTGTTCTCTAAGCCTGTTTTTGATAAAATGGGTATAGGAATATATGTAAAACAAATGGTAAACTCTAATAAACTATGTGAGTTTAAAATAACTGTGTGATAAAATATTCAGTGTATTATTCAGATGTTTAGACAATAAGACAACAGAAGTCCTGAGGGGCCTTGGATCACTTTGAGTGGAAGGCACCGTTACCTTTGATATTGCCCTTAGGTAGTAAATGACTGAAAGTGTAAAGTCTTGACTGTATAAAGTAGTGATTGTTATAAATGGCATAAATGACTGCTGTAAAGTCTTTTATGTATGATATGTTTTACAACCTGATATAAAAAATACATTGTTTTTTAGAGCATTTTTAGGATCACAGCAAAACTGAATGGGAGAGATTTCTCATATACTGTCCCCCTACCCCATCCCACCCCCAGTGGCACAGCCTCCCCCCACTATCCCACTATCAAAATCTTGCACCAGAGTAACCTATACGGATACATCATTATCATCCAAAGTCTATAGTTTATGTTTGGTAAAGCCCTAAATATTTTCATTCCACGTCCTGATGTGAAACATTGCTTAGTTAAAATGTTAGAGATGTTGGCAAAATATAACATCTGTAACACTGATTCACCATGAGAAGAACAGAATCTATACTTTGTAAATTGACTTACCTTATTGACAAACTGAAATTAAGCTTTTTCGGTTTTTTATTTAAAAATGATTATATAATACCTGTGGTCTTATTTTTAACCCTTATTGACCATAAGCTACTGCTTCTCTACAATTACATATGGTTATAATCTGGTGTATAGTTTGAAACTAAATAGAAGGTTGAAAATTTGAGACACAGGAAACTTTAAAAATCACCGTTATTTTTATATGAACGGTAATTTATTTCCATTTTAAAATTTTGTGTGCTGTTAAAGTGGATTAGTACAAGATTGAACGATCATTAAGAGACCTTTTTTTTTAAAATTAAAGACCTAATAAGTAAAAGGACTTTATGTCTTGTGTAGTGGGTGTCTTAATAATGAAAACATATAGAATATGCTTTTAGAAACGTCCAAGGAGCGTCATCTTGCCTTCTTTTACCTCACTGAAGCTATGCAGGAGGGAAATGCTCTTTTTCTTCTCTTATCTTGCAGTTACTTAAGGAATCCAAAACGAGGAGATGGAAAACGAGGAAAACACAGAATCGCAGTTAACAGTGAAATGATGTTCACTTTATTATTTCAAAATGATCCTAGTGGTACAGAGTCATCTTTGGGGGAAGGGGGGATTACGTTAAAAATTAAGCTAAGAAACTCGCGTCAGGCAAGTGCTTCCTCCGAGCACCTGGACACCACGGCAGTGCCCCGGCTCGGCTCGGAGAAACCCTTGGGCGAGGGAGGCCCGCCGCGGCGGCGGCGCGCGCCCCAGGTGCCAGCTCGGCTTCCCGCTGCCCCCGGCAGTGCGGGCACCAGGCGCGAGGCCCCTCCCCGGGCAAAGCGGGGAGCCGGGGCTGCCGCGCTCAGCCCGCCCTGGAGGGGGCTGCACTTTGGCCTCCGTCCGCTGACACCCGAGGGAGTGTGAATGCAGTGACGTCTCCGCCCGTTTCGGCTGCACAACAGGAAATGCTCTCGGCCTCCCCCCTTCCTGCCCGGAGAAAGTGGGGCTCGCTCTGCCCGGCGGCTGCCGCAGCGCCGGCTGAGACCTGGTTTCGGGGCTGCAGCGCCCGCGGGGCCTCCGGAGGCGGCGAGGGCGAGGGCGAGGGCGAGGGCGAGGGCGGGGGCGGGGGTGCCGAGCGCAGGGGACAGGGACGCGTTGGAGGATGAGCTTGCTTGGCCGCGGGTCGCCTTCCCCGGCTAGCCGGGGGCCCCACGGTGCGGAAGTGACCGGTTTGTTGGGTGATTGCGGGCCGTGAGGAGGCCACATCACTCCTGATAGAGCACCCGGGTCGAGGGGGCCACAGAATTGGCGGGCCCCCGAAATCGGGCCGTACAGTGCTCGAAAATGCCGTCTACGAGGGCCTGAGTAGACTTTATCATCGCCGTGGTAGAATGTACAATGTTTTATTTCACAAAGCCCCGACTGGAAACCTCTTATTTAACCTCCTTCCAAATGTCACCTTTTACTTTGCTGTGGAAACGAAAATGTGAATTTTGAGTGCAAAACACAAACAGCATGCCGTTATGCACTTGGGGACAGAGTCATCGCAAGAAAATTACCTCAGCATTCACGATTTTAATTACTGTTTTTTAAGTAGTGAATCTTGTGTAGAAAAGAATACTGATGATTTGAGAGTAGTACTGTGGCCCTGGATTTACCACCCTCAAATTACAGATAGGTTTTTACTATTTTTATACATTTTTTGCTATAGATAAGCTTTAAACATTGAAGCCAAGCAAGTAAATCCAGGCTTTTGAATAAGAGGTGTTTTAAATTAATGAGCGTTCAGGTTACATTTTAGAATAAATGTTTAGTATTAATAATCTATAATTTAGGAATGTATCTTGTGTTTTATATACTTGCCAGAAAGATGAAGAGAGTCTTATCAGCTGGGCAGTCATCCTTGTGATTACTTCTCTGGTTGACTCATGAATAGGCTTTGTAATGGTAGATTGTTCTTTTGGCCACAGAGCCAAAATGCCAAAGTTCACTGGGAGGTCTGCTAAGGTTTCTTGTATCAAAGATTTGACAGAGAAAAGATTTAATAGATAAAGATATTTAGTAGTTCATAGGAAATCTAAACAATCATTCTTAATCAGAACATACACTATTAACATGTTTAAGTTAAACTAAGTCATGAAGCTAATCATTGACCTGTGCTTTTATAATTGCTACCTAAATATTTTCCTTTTAAAGAAAAGTCCCCAAAGGATCTTTAGATGTGTATCTAGTGCAATGTCCTTTCCCTTGGGATACCTTTAGCTAATTTAAGCAAGAAGGAAATTGAAGATTACTTGAGCACATTTGGAAGAAGAGCTATAGATTTAAAAATCCTATCATTTTTAGACAGCTTTTCCTTTCACAGAGTATAATAAAAAGATCCTCTCTTTTTACCATCTGGGCCTCACTCAAGTTGTTATCATAGCTCTCTTATTTGGTTATGATATGCAAAAAAATATTTGTACAGATATTCTCAATGGCCCTCTAAAGGAAGTAAGTTAAGAACAGAGGGGAAGCTGTGGCTCCTTGGTACCGTGCCAAGGAGAGCAGACTCCATTATAGTACACTCTCAATAGTTAAATGGATTCAAGGGGCAAGTGGAATAGTGTGAGACAAAATGTTTTGTAAAACTGTGAAGCACTATGCTAATGCAAGATTAGTGTTTTATATAATTCTTTTTTCTCTTCTCTCCCCCTATAACATAATACAGAAGGTATATCTGACATAAACTACAATTAAAATGGATGTTAGTTTCATCCTTTGTGGTCACATTATAGTTGGTTCCCTGCACTATGTTTATATGGTCTGTAATAAGATTTAACTGCTTTTAAACCCAGCTTGGCCACTTACAGCACTGGCATTATGAAAGCATTTATTTAGCAGTATTAATATAAGGATCAATTACTTTAGCTCTGTATTAACAATAATCCTCAGTTTTTATGCAGTATCTTGTTGGAGGTGCTAAGTAGGATCTTAGACGCATTAATTAAATCTCGTAACAACTAGGAGATTAGTGTGCTATTGCATGAAAACCACTGTGTGAGGAGTTATGAACTGTACATAGAATCTAAATTTTTGTAATATTAGTCCAAATCCAAAACCTCATCTGTAATTGTGATCCAAACATAAGTAATTTGATTCATACATGAGTTACAAATACATCTACTTTTGGGGATATATTCTATTTTTCATGTTGCAGAAGAATTTATGCCTCTATAGTGACCAAAACTGCAGTTCTGAGTAGGGTAGGTAGAATAATACCTTTTACTTCTCAGCTAAGAAATATGTGCTTCTTGGAGGAAAATTCTAGAATAAAATGCAATCTTCTGTTTCATTTTGGAATCACAATTTGGAATATCTGAAAAAGTATTTTTAAAAGAACTAGTTGTCCTCTGTCTGCCTTTTCCAGTGAACTGCGTAAGCCAGGGCTGACTTATCCTCACTGAATTCCTGGTGCCTAGAACAGTGTCCTATCCAGAGCAGATGCTCAGTGCACAGCTGCTGAATGAAGACATTTTAAGAAGATGATACTGCTATCTCTCATGTTTCAGATGCCATTTCATTTTCTTGGGCCATAATTTCAGAATTCCCTTTTTGTTAAGTGATTTGAATTCAGTGAATATGAGACATTATTTGATTTTTCAGTGAAATATAAATACATAGTAAGTACACAATTAGGGGCTCAGTAAGTTGAAAATATTGAAAGAAGCATGATATTTACCAGTATTAACCTCCTAGGTGTTTAATTTACTATTCTAATCATTTGCAATTCTCATCTAATGAGAAAAATTGTTTTTAAAAAGCTTATTGACCTATTGATTTACAAAAGAAGACATCTAGCAAAGCTAAAGAGTATCCCCCTTGATTATGAATCATTTCTACTACCACATAAGTCCAAGGGTTTAATCCAAAGATTGAGCTCTTAAACATAATTTATATTTTACAATTTATTACCTAACAGGGTCTTTCGTGCTGCATTTGAGCCTATCAGGAAATAAGGATCGTGGATTAAAAAACCATTACTGTGCTTAGAGTACCTAGGATGGTGCCTGGCATAGAATCTAAGGGCTCAATAAGGCCAGCTTCCTGGCAGGCATGTGCTCTGTGCGATCCCACAGGGCCTCAAGTTCAGAAGGATCCTGGACTTGACTTAATGCTCTGCTATCACTGTCTTGAAATTCTTAACTTTTGAGCAGGGTCTCTGCAATTTTGTTTTACACTGGGCTCTGCAAATTATGTAGCTGATCTTGGTGCTCAAATATTTGTGGCAAAATGAGTGACTTGACTATAGAATTTAGAAACTTAGCTTTTTACTCTAGACAGTATTGGTTTTACTTGTGAGCCTTAGTTTCCCTGTCTCTCTGAGGGAATGAAAAAAACCCCAACTGTTTGGGTTCCACCCAAAAAAGTAGCTCAACCAGAATATTGTTTGGAACTGAATATGAATGGCCTTAAAAAAAAAGACTGCTACAAAATGTTCAGTATAACCTCTTGGTTGGGTTGTGCAAAGTAAAAATGCTGAGCAAGTATGTTAGAGTGTGATGTGAATCTAACATAATGGGAAATGTAATAAGTAACTTTAAGTCTCTTTCTTATTATTTTCTTTATATCTTCAGCTACTTTGGCTTGCATTTATGTATTATTAAGTTTAAAAAATTTATTAAATATTTCTCTCTATTATCGGTGATGTATTTATTCACTAAATATTGATTTATTGATAACACTCAGTGGTTAGCTATTTGGCAAGATTTGTATTAAAACATGTTTCTTTGTTTTCTGGAGCATATGAATGAGTATGTAAAATAATAGGAGAAGGCATACAGCAGTGGAAGTGGTCATTTAGTCTTTCCTTGCCTCCAGAGGTTAAGTCAGTTAAAAAAATCCATATTTAAGGCTCTCCAAGGATGTAAATTTCATAATTCTTGTTGAGAGCCAGTTCTGTTGCCCAATCAGATTCATGGCTGGAAAATAGTCAGTATTGAGCATGATGGGGAGTATGGGTTTCAGAGATTCAGAGCAGGGCTACCTAGGTTTAAATGTTGACACAGCCACTTTCTAGGGATGTGACTTTGGGCAAGTTACATCATTTCTCTTAGCCTCAGTTTTCCTCATTTGTACAACGGGGTTAATTTCTAAAATTGCCCCCACAGATTGTTGTGAGGATTAAATGAATTAGTATATGTAAAATATTTGATCTCTAGTATACTCAGTACATGCAAGGTGAGAAGACAATTTTAAGAAGTCAATTTATTTGCTTGTTTATGTTACTTATATTGTCAAATAATACTTGAAAGCTTATAATCCTACCCTCAAAGACGACATAGTCTACATAGGGAACTGATTTATAATCCAAGGATTAGGAAATTATGGAGCAAATGCAAAAGCAGAAGGAAGTAGAAGGTGATGAGAAGGTCTAGAAGGAGCTCTAGGCCATCTTGGGGGAGGGGAGAGATGGAACATTCCCTTAACTTCCCTTCAGTTAAGGGTCAGTAGGTATCCAGAACAGCTTGGTGAAGGGTTGAGAATGCATGGGGAAGTTGGAGGAATTCTAAATAGTTTCGTATGGGTGATGATTAAAGGACACTTGGGAGATCATGGGAAATAGGGTAAAGATGTAAACTGAGGCCAGACTATGAAGATGTGGACCAGAGAGGAAAAGGCCTCCAGGAAAGTCATATCCCAGAAGCCAAGAGAGTCAGGAGTTTCCCCAAAGAAGGAGTGTGCATCAGTACCACGGGCTATGAAGAGTTAAAGTAGGATAAGAACTGAAGAGTAATTTAATAATTAGAAAAGAGTTGTCATTGATTTTCATCAATCCTTTTCTTTCCAGTGTTTTTAGCTTAGGATAAACCACGGATATGAAATAAGCTCATAGCCCCCCTACACTGTCATCTTCAGTAGGGAGAGGGCATTAGAGTCTGATTTATCACTGTAGCTTTATATATTTATTTTTAAATTTTTTATTAAGGTATGATTGATATACACTCTTATGAAGGCTTCACATGAAAAAACAATGTGGTTACTACATTTACCCATATTATCAAGTCCCCACCCATACCCCAATGCAGTCACTGTCCATCAGTGCAGCAAGTTGCCAGAGATCCACTATGTCCCTTCTCTGTGATACACTGTTCTCCCTGTGATCCCCCACACCATGTGTACTAAACATAATACCCCTCAGTCCCCTTCTCCCTCCCTCCCTACCCACCCTCCCACACCCCTCCCCTTTGGTAACCACTAGTTCATTCTTGGAGTCTCTGAGTCTGCTGCCATTTTGTTCCTTCAGTTTTGCTTCATTGTTATACTCCACAAATGAGGGAAATAATTTGGCATTTGTCTTTCTCCACCTGGCTTATTTCACTGAGCATAATGTCCTCTAGCTCCATCCATGTTGTTGCAAATGATAGGATTAGGATTTGTTTCTTTCTTATGACTGAATAGTATCCCATTGTATATATGTACCACATCTTCTTTATCCATTCATCTACAGATGGACAGTTAGGTTGCTTCCATATCTTGGCTATTGTAAAAAGTGCTGTGATGAACATAGGGGTGCATATGTCTTTTTGAATTTGAGAAGTTGTATTCTTTGGGTATATTCCAAGAAGTGCGATTCCGGGGTCAAATGGTATTTCTATTTTTAGTTTTTTGAGGAACCTCCATATTGCTTTCCACAATGGTTGAACTAGCTTACATTCCCACCAGCAGTGTAGGAGGGTTCCCCTTTCTCCGCATCCTCACCAACATTCGTTGTTGTTTGTCTTTTCGATGCTGGCCATCCTTACTGGTGTGAGGTGAAATCTCATTGTGGTTTTAATTTGCATTTCCCTGATGATTAGTGATGTGGAGCATCTTTTCATGTGTCTGTTGGCCATCTGAATTTCTTCTTTGGAGAACTATATCTTCATATCCTCTGCCCATTTGTTAATCGGGTTATTTGCTTTTTGGGTGTTGAGGTATGTAAGTTCTTTATATATTTTGGATGTTAACCCCTTGTCAGATATGTCATTTACAAATATATTCTCCCATACTGTAGGATGCCTTCTTGTTTTGTTGATGATGTCCTTTGCTGTACAAAAACTTTTTAGCTTGATGTAGTCCCATGAGTTCACTTTTGCTTTTGTTTCCCTTTCTCGAGGAAATGGGTTCAGGAACAAGTTGCTCATGCTTATATTCAGGAGATGTTTGCCTATGTTGTCTTCTAAGAGTTTTATGGTTTCATGACTTACATTCAAGTCTTTAATCCATTTTGAGTTTACTTTTGTGTATGGGGTTAAACAATAATCCATTGTAGCTTTAGAATCTGATCCAATTTTTTAATAGTGATAATTAAATAAAGAAAAATGGAGTGCCACGCAATTTTTAGGCACTTTACATATGTTAATTTAATCCTCATATTTTATTATCTCATATCTTTAAGTCTTTAACCTCTTATGAGGCCGGCTGTTAGTCTCATTTTACAGGTGAAAAAACTACTGGACAGAGAAGTTAAATATTTTTTTCATATTAATTTTATAGTTTATAAAGGTTTATAAATAAATATATATATTTTTTATTTTGTGTATCTTGGAGCTTGAGTTTAAAAGGCAGGTGAATTCAAATCCCAGACTCTTCCTTATTATGATTGTACCTCCTGCCTCCTTACTGTTGTAGCTCATTATACATTTACTGGGTAAATGGGTGAGTGAATGGATTAGTGAAAAGGGATGGATTAATAATTACTTGATCCAGATGAGTAAATCTGACTTAAAAAAGTTTTTCTCTCTGTTGGTGGTAGGTTCCTTTTATTTTTCTATGAGTTTATTATTTCAAACAATAATCCAGCTTTTAAATTCTTGAAGTTTAAGATGTATTTGGGAATTTATGTCTTGCTAGTGGGGGAGTAGCGAGATGAGCTCTCCTTCTGGCGTGGGTCGTGAGGTCTTTGTTGGGCGTGGTAATCCAAAACACAAGTGTCTTATCTGGAGGGTGCAAGAGTGGAACACTGCTGAAACACCACTCATGGAGCTGTGAGCCATTGGACCAAGGCCAGCTCTGAGTGCCCTGACCTTTGGAAGCCAGAACTTAGGAGATACCAAGATAACTAAGTAACAAATAAGCAGCAGAATACAACAGAAGGGACATTATTCTTATGTTTATGACTTTCTTTTTAGCTGAATCTCTGATCTTATGTAGCAGTTATGCAAAATGAGACTATATTCTAGTCTTTGGAGATGAAATGAATGTGAAAGGAAACATGCTGGGCTTACAGAAAGATTGAACAACTATGTATTTATAATTAACAGATGACCTAATTTTCCTACTATAGAAATACTTTTAAGATATTTATTTATGAACCTTTATAAACTATAAAATTAATATGGAAACATTTGTCTTAAATGACACATTAGCCTGGATGGGCGAACAGATATATACAGAACATGCCATCCAAAAGGAACAGAATATACCTTGTTCTCAAGTGCATATGTAACATTTTCCAGGATAGATCATATGTTAGGCCACAAGCAAGTCTTAAAAAATTTAAGAGAATTGAAATCATATTGGGCATCTTTTCTGACCATAATGGTATGAAACTAGAAATTAATTACACAAAGAAAACTGGAAAATTCACAAATATGTAAAGATTAAACAACATGTTACTGAATAACCAGTGTGTCAAAAAGGAAACCAAAAAAGAAAAAAACTTACTTTGAGACAAATGAAAATGGAAATACAACATACCGAGATTTGTGGAATGTAGCAAGAGCAGTTCTAAGAGGCAGCTCATAGTGATAAATGCCTACCTCAAGAAATTTAAAAAACTCAGATATACAGCCAATCTTTATATCTCAAGGAACTAGAAAAAGAAGAACAAAACAGAACAAAGTTAGTAAAAGGAAGAAAATAACAAGGATTGGAGCAGAAATAAATGAAATAGAAACTAAAAAGACAATAGAGAAAATCAATGAAACTAAGAGCTGGTTCTTTGAAAAGATAAACAAAATTGACAAGCCTTTGCTATATTCACCAAGAAAAAATGAGAAGCCTTAGATAAATAAAATCAGAAATGAAAGAGGAGATGCTACACTGATTCCACAGAAATACAAAGGATCGTAAGAGACTACTATGCACAATTTTATGCCAACAAATTGTGCAACTTAAAAGAAATGGATAAATTCCTAGAAACATACAACCTACCAAGACTGAATCATGATGAAATACAAAATCTGAACAGACTCATTACTAGTAAGAAGATTGAATCAGTAATCAGAAACTCCCCAACAACAAAAGTCAAGGACCAGATAGCTTCAGTGGTGAATTCTACCAACTATTCAATGAAGAATTAACACCAATCCTTCTCAAACTATTCAAAAAATAGAAGAGGAGGGAACTCTTCCAAATTCATTTAATGAAGCCAGCATTACTCTGACACCAAAACCAGACAAGGATGCTACAGTAAAAGTAGTAAAAAGTAGTACAGGCCAATATCCCTAATGAATGTAGATGTAAAAATCCTCAACAGAATATTAGCAAACTGAATTCAGCAATATACTAAAAGGATCACATAGCATGATCAAGGGGGATGTGAGGATGGTTCAACATCCCCAGATCAGTCAGTGTGATATATCACATTAACAAAATGAAGGACAAAAATCATACTATCATCTCAATAGGTTCATAAAAAGTGTTTGACAAAATTCAACATCCATTTGTGATAAAAACTCTCAACAAAGTGATTATAGAGGGTCTGTATCTCAACATAATGAAGGCCGTATATAACAAGCCCACAGCTAATATTAGACTCAGTGGTGAAAAGCTGAAAGTCTTTTCTGTAAGATCAAGAACAAGACAAGGATGCCCACTCTCACCACTTCTATTCTACATAGTACTGGAAGGCCTAGCCAGAGCAATTAGGTAAGAAAAAGAAATGAAAGGCAGTCAAATTGGAAAGGAAGAAGTATAACTGTTGCTATTTGCAGATGACATAATATTATATATAAAAAAGCCTAAGGACTCCCATCAAAAGCAGAATAAATGAATTCAGTAAAGTTGCAGAATACAAAATTGATATACAAAAACTGGCTGCATTTCTATACACTAAATATGAACTATCAGAAAGAGAAATAAATAAAGCAATTCCATTTACAATTGCATCAAAAAGAAAAAAGAATACCAAGGAATAAATTTAACCAGGGAGATGAAAGACCTGTCTATTGAAAACTATAACACATTCATGAAAAAAGCTGAAGAAGATACAGATAATTGGGAAGATATTCTGTGCTCATGGATTGAAAGAAAAAATATTGTTGAAATGTCCATGGTACCCAAAGCAATCTATAGATTCAGTGCAATTCCTATCAAAATCCTAATGGCATTTTTCAATGATATAGAACAAATAATCCTAAAATTTCTATGGACCAGCAAAAACCCTAAATAGCCAAAGCAATCTTGAGAAAGAAGAACAAAGCTGGAGGCATCATACATCCTCACTTCAAATTATATTATAAAGCTATAGTGATGAAACAGAATGGTATTGACATGCATAAAAAAATAGATCAATGGAGCAGAATAGAGAGCAACCCAGAAATGTCCCATATGTTTGTGGTCATTAATTTATGACAAAGGAGTCAAGAATAAACAATGGAGAAAGGACAGTCTCTTCTGTAAATGGTGTTGGGAAAACTGGACAGTCATATGCAAAAGGATGAAATGACTATTATTTTACCCCATCCACAAAAATTAGCTGAAAAGGGGTTAAAGACTTGATATAAGACCTGAAACTATAAAGCTCCTAAAAGAAAACATAGCAATAAGCTCCTTGGCATGGTTTTTTTGAATCTGACACCAAAACCAAACCAAAAAAAGCAAAAAGAAATAAATGGAAAATTGCATTTCTATACCCTAAAAATGAACTATTGGAAAGAGAAAGAACATTTCATTTACAATTGCAGCAAAAAAACCCAAAAAACTTATAATAAATTTAACCAAGGAGGTGAAAGACTTCTGTATTGAAAACTATAATACATCACTAAAAAGCCTCCACCCAGCAAAGGAAATCATCAACAAAATGAAAAGGTAACCTACTGATGGGTAGAAAATATTTACACATTAGTTATCTGAAAAGGGGCTAATATCCAAAATATATAAAGAACCCATACACCTCTATAACAAAAGAACAATCCAATTAAAAAATGGGCAGAGTGAAGAGATATTTTTCCAAAGAAGACATCCAGATGGCCAAAAGACACATGAAAAGATACTCGACATAACTAAACATCAGGGAAATGCAAATCAAAACCACAATGAGATATCACCTCACACCTGCTACAATGGCTATTATAGAAAAGAAATAACAAGTGTTGGTGAAAATGTGGAGGAAAGGGAACCCCTGTGCCCTGTTAGTGGAAATGTAAATTAGCACAGCCACTATGGTACAGAGTATGGAGCTTCCTCACAAAAGTAAAAGTGGAACTACCATATGATCCACCAATTTCACTTTTGGATGTTTATTCAAAGAAAATGAAATAATAACTTAAAAAGATATATGCACCCCCATGGTCATTTGCAGCATTATTTATAGCAGCCAAAATATGCAAACAACCTGACTCTTCATAAATGGGTGAATGGATAAGCAAATTGTGCTGCATATATAAAATGGTATATTATTCAATCATAAAAAGAATGAAACCTTGCCATTTGTAACAACATGGATGAACCTCAAGGGCATTATGCTAAGTAAAATAGGTCAAACAGAGAAAGACAAATACTGTATCATCTCCCTTATATGTGGAATCTAAGAATGCCACAAATAAACAATGAAAACCAAGCTCATTGACACAGAGAAGAGATTGGTGGTTGCCAGAAGTGGAGGGTAAGGGAAAAATGGTGAAGGGGGTCAAAGAGATAAAGAGAGAAAAAAAGAAAAAGAATGCAGCAGAGTAGAGTGGAGATGATGCAGAGGAAATCCCTCCTGATTCTGGTAGCTCCACAAGTCTTGGCCTCCAGGCCTTGGAGAAGGCCCAGCTGCCTTTAGATTCCCCCTGGTAGTCCAGTATCCATCAAATTAACTGCTTCTGTTAGCTCATGCTCTCAAGTTAATTTCTGTAACTTGCAGTTTGGAACATGGATTAATGCTGTGCTTAATTGAAATATGGGGCCATGTGGAAGATTACAAGAAGCTCCCATTTTTTAGTAGGTAAGGTTCCCACTGGGAAGAGACCCTAGTCCCAGTGTCAGTCCCACAGAAGAAGTAAGTAACTGGGACTTTGATGGGACCTAGGAGAGAAGGAGAGAGAAGTTGATCTCTTGTTCGGCTTTTAAGGGGTCTAGATGCCTAACACCATGCTTATGAAGGACCTCCTTTCCTCAAGGAGGCATGGAGGGTCCCAAGCAAAATCTCTCTTTATTTTTCCTATGGATGAACTCCAGATATGTTGTCTTCTCTGTGTTTTTATTTTTAAAAAAGTTTATGTATGTTTAAAGATATGAAAGCATGCTTAGAAAGATCTCTGATTTTATCCAGAATAAAGAATATGTAGTGTTTTTTAATTCCTATGTTTACATCTTATGAATAGGTATTCTTTGATGCATTGCTGCCTCCACTGAGGACAAAGATTCTTTGCTATTTAACATTAGCGGCCAATGTGGAGTTGGCATATAGTTATTGATAATTTATTCATATTACATGAGAATAGTCACACTAAATGTGAAAGGGACAGAGTGAAAGCCATGTCAGGATATCTTTTTTTTTAACTAAGTATCAATATTTAAGAATGGTTTTTTGCTATTCCTGCATATATGTGTGTGTGTGTATATATACATATATATATATATATATATATAAAGCTTAGTAGGTTTGAACATGGAGCTTATTTGTAGAAGGCAAGTAAGAGGATATTTATAAAAGTGAGTCTTTGAATAGAATGATGATAAACTTGTCCATACTATAAACTGCATTATGGCATATGTTTCATTAAGAGCAATGTGATTCTGAAAAAAAGGGCCTGCATGTGAGAAGATTACTGTGGACCTAGATTTACTTAGAAAATGTTTGTAGACATTTCCTGATTTTAGCTATGCCTTGTAAAGCACATTATTCACCTCACCAAGGAGAATCTAGTACGATTCACTTCTAATTTTTAAAGCATAATTATTAATCAAATACTAAAATATAAAGCTTGGAAACTGGTGAAGAAAACTACTATTATCAGGAAGAGGCCAAAGAATATTTATATCTGTCATACTAAGGGCATTTAATAGTATTGTTTTCTAATTCTCCTTTTATTTATTTAGATCTTGTCTCATGCAAATAGAGAGGGGACATACTTGCCCTTATATTTTTTAAGAGTTCTTTTTGCCTGTGTTCTATAAACCCAAAATAAAAATGCATTAAAAATACACTGGAATTAAAGTAGGTAGAGTTAATAGGATGGGTGGGTGACTTGGAATTAAAAAAAGACATTTAAATCAAAGCAGAAGAATATGTTTTTCTGCTAATCTAAATACTTAAAAAGTAAAATAATATGTAGGGAGTTATGTTTTATGAAGAAACACCTGAATGTGTGAACTGCAGAAGTTTATATTAAAAAAAAATCATGGTGAGAATGATTTAACCTGGAACTTTTGGCTCTCTCAATTAAATTGCTTTTATACCATCATGTTTCTTAAATTACTGGAACCCGTATGTGTCAAGGTTTGTTTTCACATTGCTTGGTCATGGGAAAATACATTTATGTAAGCTAAGGCTCTTTCATTCATTTATTTCACTTTGTGTTTGTATAATTATATGAATGTGTTAGTTCTTTAAAATTGAAAGAACACTATGTTTATTGGAGAATAAGAAGTCATTATAGAGTGTTCTATTTTTACAGCTGTGCTTTAGGGTATTATGTTCCAAAGAGGTCAGCTGGGCATGACCTCATGGGCATGAATCTTGGGGAGAAAATTCTGAAGCAGCCACAGGCCTGCAGGGTTGAAAGCCAATGCAGAATGTCCAAATGCTGTAGTTAAGCGGCATCTAGTCTGTAAATACTCTATTAGGATTTCTTAGTAGCATCTAAATTCAACACTGAGTCCAAAGATAAGAGGATTGGGTACAATGTAAGGCCCAAGAGGATGTAGCTAGAAGGAAGCAGCATTTGCATTCATGAAAACTCTGCGGGTGTTGTTGCAACTTTAACTGTGAGTTTGTTTTGTTGAGAAAGTAAATAGGAAGGTGAAGAGGAGAAGGGTGAAGGTAGGAAGTACTGAGAAGAGGAATAGAGAGATGATGGTGGTAGTTTCATTACTAACACTGTTCTTGTTAAAATCACAGAAAAATATTACAGGTTTTGAGAGTGTGTAAAGTTGCTTGAAAAATAGTATTTGTTTATCTGATGTGCAGATACGATTATTTTTGGGATATCACTTAGCATTGTCTACTTTGGAATCCTTTGTTAATCATGTCCAAAGTTTGCAGCAGCTGTTGGGTCCAGATATCATTAGAAATCATTTATAAGATTCTTATTGGATAAAATAAATCCAGAAATGCTAACACTTTCCCATTATTAGAAAAGACAGTACATTGTCCTTTATCATCACAGTTAAGGGGAGTAACTTGTTCATCTGGAGTCTGTCCCCCTGCACTCATGGCTGTTGCCATCTGCTGGGTGTTTGAATTAGGCATGGCATGTGCGTGGCTTCTGCTCTTCCACCACACCAACACATGGGCTCAGAATATTTTTGAGAGAAATTTAATAAGGGTAGGTGATTCTTTCCCTTTATAGTTGTAACATCAATACTTTATTTTTCTTATCAAGTACATTGATAATCCTGGAGAAGGACGAATTTATGATAAAACTAACAGTACATCACATAAGAGACTATTACCTTTCACTTACTCATGTGGACTGTTAGAATAAGAGTAGGAAGAAGTTATCAGCTGATCAGATTTAAAATTTTCAGTGACATAAGTTCATAATTGCTTATGACAGAAAAACTGTTAGCAGTACCACATTAGAAGAAATGTTCTTAAAGTCTGATTGACCTAAATTAAGCTATTGTCTATAACATTTGTTGTATGTCCACACAGCTACAGTAGAAGCTTTTGGGACATTTAAAAATACTGTGTGTATCTTTCTAAAGAATTTACATTATAATATGATAGATAATTAAAACACAGTGGCTTCTTTCAACACATATATGTTGTTTGCTTACCATTCTTTAAATAATATAACAAATATTTATTGAGTGTCTGTTGTGTGCTAGGCACTGTTCTAAGAGCTGGGGATATAGCAGGAACAAGAAAAGCATGGCTTCAGCTCTCCTCGGAGGTACTCATCCATATTAACCCAGCAATCATATATATGTATAATTACAAATTATGCTTAAATGCTGGGATGGAAATGAATAAGGTGCTCAGAGAGAGAATAATAGCAGAGCTTCATTTCTTTGGCAAAGTCAAGGAAGGGTTTTCTGAGGAAGGGGATGTGTTCAGCCCAGATTGGCTAATGAGGAGACATTAACTAAGTGAAGGGGGTTGGAGGCTCTGCAGATTGAAGGAATAGTTTGCACACAGGCTCTGTGATGGGCAGGATTATTGTTCCAATCAGAAACATCAAGGAGCATGACTGAGCCTGGGAGGTGGACCTGGAAGAGTGGGCAGGCCATTCCATGCAGTCTTGTAAACCCTGTTTAGGATTTTGGTCATTATCCTAAAATGAATGGAAAGGAAGGAAAGAGAAGTTTTAGCTTGAGGGTGAGAGGGTCATATTTGCATTATGAAAATTACTTGGTCTACAGTAGAACAAATAGAAGGGTGGCAAGAATATATGTAGAACTAGTCAGGAGGCTCTTGTGGTAATGGAGAGTGGATTACCTAATACATTGGCTTGGTTTACTACAGTGAACTAAGAGTGGTAGAAGCAGAAAATGGAAAAAACTGGGTATATATGAGAAATCTGAGAGCTTCCCAGGAGGAGAATTAGGTAGGGTTGACGGTAGATTGGATATGGAAAGTGAAGGAGAGGAAATAGCCAAGAATGTGTCCTAAGTACCTGAATGGGCAGAAGAGCCAGCCATTGGGATGAGATTCACTGTAGAAGAGCTTGGTTTAAGGGAGTGGTGACTTGTTTGGGGGTTTATTAAGTAAAAAGTTGCTTTGAGTTATCTTAAATGGAGATGTCAGGTAATCAGTTGAACATGTGGATCTAGGGGAGAGGATAGACTGGAGATAGAAATTTGGGAGACATCAGCATATAGATGGTAATTGAATTGGGGTAGATGAGAGAGTGTAAAGGGAATACTTAATGTGAAGAGTAAAGATGTCTTGAGGCTGACCCTGGAGAAACTCCAGCTGTGAAAGGCCTGGAACAAGAGAGGAAGCCCACCAAGAAGATAAGAAAGGTTGGCTGGAGAAGGACAACACAGAGTCAGTCCAGTGTCATAGCATCTACAGGTGGAGAGATGTTAAATTTCCCAGGGATGCTGTGCCCAAGTAAGACAAATGAGGTGGCTGAAAACCACACAAATTTGTTTTCTCAAAGTTCTGGATGTTTGAAGTGTGAAGGCAAATTGTCATCAAGGTTGGTTCCTTCTGAGGGCTTTGAGGAAGAATCTCTTCCACACCTCTCTCCTGGCTTCTGGTCATGGTCTCCAATCCTTGGCATTCCTTGGAGTGTAGACGTGTCACTTCAGTGTTGGCCTCTGTCTTCACATGGTTCTCTCTCTGTGTCTGTGTGTCTTCACATGACTGTCTTCTCAAAAGAACACCAGGCATATTGGATGAGAGTCCTGCCCTCCTCCAGTATAGCCTCACTTTGACTGATTTTATCTGCATCGACCCTATTTACAAATAAAGTTATGTGCTGAGGTACATGGGTTAGGGTTTTAATATATCATTTGTCAAAGGGAAACCAATGCATAACAAGAGGAAACATGCAGATTGCCTCCCTGCAAGGCTTTCCAGGGGAGGCAGTGACAAGACAGCAATCCCCTTCTTACACAGGTCATATTTTAATACAATGTAGTATTATTCCATCCAAAAAGGTCCAAGGAAAGTGTGTCTGGTAATGGGTAGGAATAGAAAGAACAAATGAGGAAGAATAAGATAGGAAAAATTTTCCTAGAGGAAATGAAATTCATATTGAACTTTGACAGATGGGGTTGAGGATTTAAATTAGTGGAAAGTTGAGATAGAGGTAACATTACAAGGGGAGAAAACCTGCATAAAATCTTGATCTGGAAAAACATTACCAGCTTTTAAAAGTAGTAGTCCATTATTTGTAATTTAGCATTAAGGAGTACATACTAGCTTTCTTTTATACACAGGGATAGTAGATGTTTTGGTATTATGGGGAGTTTTTTGGCATGAGTAGGGCTGGATGGCACACTCAGATGATTTAGTTAACAGTTATTTACTGAGACCTTACTTTGTGCCAGGCATGGTACCAAGAGCTGGGGATAAATCAGATTTTGATTAGGTGTTTAAACCCCACACATGCACCCCAGTAACTCTGTGTTAACGATCATTTTAGCACATAGTTCATGGGTAATGGTAGGAAGAACTTTATCTAATAACTGCATCCATTTTCAGAGTCATAACTTTAATAATACCCAATAATAGAGCATCTTACTAAGGGCCAAGCACTATTATAAATATTTAAACTACCTCAACTAATTTAATATTTACCAGAACACTATGAAGTAGGTCCTAATATATTTCGTAGATGTTAAGGTGCCATCATTTGTAAGGGGGCATTTGGTGTGCTTCTAAGAAAGAACAATAAAGCTTCCAGTTAATCTAAAGATGCCACTGGTAGCAAAACATGGTCTGGCTTCAGAAATAGGAAAAAAAATGCCTGTGTCTTAGAAATGGTGGATAACGTAAATTGATGGCATGTGGTAACTGTAGTTGACAGATGAGGAAGTGGAAGCACTGAGAGGGTAAATAGCTTGTCCAGGGTTACGCACAGTTGTGCAGTGAAGCCCAGACTCTAACCCTGGGGCCTGGTGCCAGAGCCTGGGCACCTTACCATTTTTGCTCCATTGCCTGTACCACGACTGCAACAATCTGAGTACATCCCCAGTGTCTTCTTTCATATCCTGAGAGCCTGATCATGTTTCAGGGCTCCAGTCTGGCCAAGTTTGGGGGTATGGTGTGGCAGGAAAGGTACTTGCAGAGGTGCACCTTACTGCTGAGGATTTGACTGTTCAAGAACTTTGCAGGGTCTGTCTTCTTTCTGGTGGACCACTTTTTTATCGATTTAAATGTTAACAATGAAGAAAGGTGAAGTGGTGAATGAGACTGGGGGTGAAGGCGAGGATGAGGCAAGAGTGGGTGACTGTTCTTGCAGCAAATGATGCTTCTTAAGCCCTGTTTTAAGTTTCACTTCCTCTGAAAGCTTCCCTCAGTAGCCCCCATCGGTACCATGAATCTCTCTGATTGTCATCAGTTGTGCTGTTTTGCTTGGTTTCATTTCCTGTGAGTTACCTTCCTCAGGTCTAAGTGGCCCTGTAGGTATCTCTAGCTTCCACGGCTTGTGGGCAAGTGTCCAGAAGCTCTGTTAACTAAGTGTGGGAAACTGCAATAAAGCCAGTGAAATAAAACATGAAGGGGTGAATGTGGTAACTTTTCTTTTTAAATTTTTTCCGTCTTCATAGTCACACATCCAGTGTGGGTTTTCCCCCTCAAACAAGCTTTTAAAAAAATCAGATATTGTTCATATTTTGGATACTTTGAAGTTATCCAAATGATAACATGAAAGAAATTTACTTTTTTTTTTGTCCATAGTCCAGAAGTAGTTCTCAGAAATAAAGTAGAAATTCTCTTTTACGTCCCAAGGCTTGCATTTTGGAGGATGTTGTAATTGCATGCTTAAGAATGGAATTGATACAGACTTTTTGAAAAGCTCTTCCTAAGCTATGCAGTCCAGTTCTCGGAGGTCACCGTGACCTCTACAGTTGTCACCCTGCACAGTGGTGAGGGGCCAATCTCTGTGTGCTGGCTGAGGATAATGTCAGAAGACAGGCGATAATCCAGCACTCTTTGGATTTATGTCAGAAGAAATATTATTTACTTATTAAGAAATACATAATTAAATAAAACTCAATATTAAGAAGTAATGAGTGGTTCAATTAGTCCATGGCACCTCCACCCACACTCTTGTGCATACATGTATGCTCATGTATGCATACATGTGCCTGTGCATACACACACACACATACACATGAACATCCACACATACATTTTTTCCTGGCTCCTTGAAATGGGTTCTCGAGGGATAAATATGATGCTTTTGAATGGCTTGCTGTTTTGGAGGACAGGTAATGAATTAATGATCTTTCTCCCGGGTGGCAGTGTCAGGCTGGGCAGAGTCCCTGCTGGAAGGAGAGGACCAGCTTTGCTGTACACTAAGAGCTCTGGACAAGGGTCTCAGGTGATTCTTAGTTCCCTCCTCTATAAACTGGGGATGATAGTACTTTCTCTATCTGCCTAGAAAGGTGATACATATTAGTAAAAGCTTTTTAGGGAGATTTTTCTAAACCAGTATCTCAGCTTTTTTATTATTCTGCATTGGGGCACTTCCCTTTCTCTCTGTGCTGTGGTACCAAGACATAGGAGTGTACATATTTCCCCCCATGATCTTAAATGCCCTCTAGCAATCTCCACACCTCTTCAGAGATCCACACTGGAAAGTCTCTCCCTTTAAATTTTTCCCCAAACAATTTTAGAAGTCTTCCTTTATAAGTTCCAACGATATTTTGCTCAGTCCTTGACTCTGCCCCCTCAGTGTTTATCTGGACTCTGCTGTGCAGCCATCCCCACCCCCTAAACACTGGGTGTGTATATTTTACAGACTTTTTTAGTCTATGTTTTGTCTTCCTGGTTAGTGTGGAAACTTCTTGGGCATAGGTGGCCTTTCCACTTTAAAAAAAAAAAACTTCTTAAACAATTTTATCCAGTGCTTTGTAGAGAGTAGCACTCAGTAGATATTGCAGGCTGGTAGAAGATCAAGGACTTGGATCTTTAGGGCTCAGACTGACATCTTCAGTAAGCAAGCACCCTGATGACTTAGATCAGTGGTTTCAAGCTTTCTCACAGTCAACAAGTTCCCAAAGTGCTTCAAAAAATTCAGATTCTTAGGCTCTATAAATATGATTGACAAAGTCTGAGGTGGGGCATAGGAAAGCAGACTTTTAAGAAGCAAATCAGGCCATTCTGATGCAGTGATCTGAGGACTATTCTTTGAGAAACAATGCTCTGTATATTGATACCATTTCTAAGGACTCTGCATAATGAAGCCTTTTCTGGGTGCAGGAATATTTCTTTCAAGCAGAAGTGTAGATTGTCGGTTTTTCAGAAGGGAATGGGTGAAGAGGTGGGGAATTTTTGTGGGTAAAACATTTGTTTGCATTACCTTCTCAAATGTATGGCAAGTTCAGTGAGATAATAGAAATACCATATCAGAAAGAACTGGATAATTTCACCCAGTCACAGTGATATAAAGTACTAATTAAGGCTTCACTCAGAGCTTTCTTGTTCTTATTTTAGGCTCAGTTTTAACAGGCTTGATGATTTGATCTTCTAGAAAAGATGAAGAGTTGTGCATTAGATGGAAGGAGAATAGTGTCACTGGAGAAAGGTGGCACACTGATTGCAAGAGTAATAGCTAACAGCCTGAAAATGCAGGAGATAGATGAACTGTGAAAATCAGGCATAAGATCCGAAAAAGGCAGAACAAAATATAGGCCGATGGGGAATCTGAAGTGGAAAGTGTAAGCAAAGGCATGCATCTCAGTAGCTTCAGAAGATATTTTGAGTTACTCCAGTTCACAATAGCATAGCTATTTGTTGATCTTTCTTAGAATCTAAGTTCCATCAGGGCTGAGACCAGGCCTGTCTCATCTGATACTCTATCTGAAGGGCTAATGTACTGCTTGTTTTGTAGGCAAGTCTTCACAAGTATTTTTCTATTAAACTGATGAAATAAATGAATAAATAAACAGATAGATAGATAGATTTGCTATGGTAATCTATAATAATCCTGAACATATTCTGGCTATGAGGAGAGCCAAGTACTTTAACCTTTTAGATATATCTGTAAAATATCAAAAATTTTTGGTTTGTGGAAGTTTATTCTACTTGCTTAGTAATTCATTCCTTAACTCTTCACTCTTTAACATTGTTGTCCCTTCTCCTGCCATGTTCATATTTACATTGTCTTTAAATGCATAGGATTTATTTTCTGATTATAATATTCATATATGTAGCTACATACTAAAATATTTTGAATCATCAAGCAATACACACTATACCAATGCCATATGAATACAGAAGATTTTAAATTCTTCAAAAATATTTAGATGGACTTTTCTGTATGTAGATATAGAAATCTGTATATACCAATATGAGGACGTCTTTCTATACAGCAAATGCCAAATCATGTTTGGTTTATCATCCCTTGGTAGATCATTCTGGTTCCCTTGGAGTGTAATGTGTCTATTAAGATAGATATTTTAGCATGCATCCTAATTAAGAAAATACGTATTATGTGCTAGGCAGACACATGGGTTCTGTATAGTAGTGAAAACCATATTCAGATACCTCTAAAATGCTGTACCTCTCTCCAAGTGTTTCAGATTTGTGTTCTTTAAACTTGTCCTTGAGTAGACTTAGATTCCTGGAATTATTTTTTGATACTATATAAAACTAATTGTTACTTTGTATTCTATTCAAAAACTATTTCTAATAGCTTCTGTAGAATTTAGAATTCATTTTATCAGAGGTTTGTATCTCAATAGAGAGAGGAAGAGATGAAAAGCACATCTTTTTCTGTAAGTACATGTTTAGTCTTAGGCCAAATTTTGAAATAAGAGGTGTGTCTTTGACAGTGACATCCTACCACTTAGCATTCCCTCCAATCGACTGGGCCTCCAAGTGATCTAATCTCTGATAGCTGTATTCCAATTTGGCCTAAACTGTTCTCTCAAACTTTTCTAGTTCCTGAATCACCTCTCCTTCCCAATCAAAAGTCCCAGTCAGTGGTTAAATTCCTGCTGCGATTTTGGCAATGGCCTTGGAACTGTATAAGAAAAAAAAGGTGAGTCCTATGCCATTCTTGTTCTCAGGGTGTATACATCTAATCTAGTGTTGGCAGTAAGACATGCATAACTAACTCTTTGTACAAGAATACAGAATAAGTATAAAAGAGACATGGAATAGAAGTTCTGAGAAAAATGACAACCAACTGCAGAAACCTGGAAAGGCTTTATGGAAGGTAGGGACCTTGAGGAATGGTTAGCATCTTTAGAAAGAGATGGGTTCACGGGAGATGACATTCTAGGTGGGGAGAACATTACAAGTGAAAACAGGATCACCCTGTATGACTGCTTTGGAGTTGAATATTGCTAAATTTTGAGGGCACCATTCATATCGACTATGATATGAATGGTGACCTCTGTAGTTGTGCAGTATCGTGGCCATGAGTAAAATCCAGGAAGTAAGAAATGTGCAGATCTATGATCAGAGAATCATAGGTCGTATAGCCTGGATCATATTGTGATGGATCTTGAATGTAAGAGTAGTTATTTTACCCCTTTCATTGGGTTATTGAACTAAAAATTCTTTAAATCCTTTCAAACTCTGGTATTCTGTAATTGCTCTAATTCAGTTGATAAGAGGGAGCTGAGGAATATTTTTGAGCAATGGAGTGGATTGAAATTTCAGAATATTAATAAATATGTAAATATATATCTGAATATGTATATATATATGTATATATATATATATATATATATATATATATATATATATATATATATGAATTGGGAAGTCACTTGGTTTTAAGAGTTCTGTAAAGTAGTTCTGATTCCTTAAGGGCATCCAAGTGAGGCTGGAGTAATACATCAAACTGGGGTTCTTAGGGGTCACAAGATTAGTCCCAAACCAGGGCCTGTCCACCCTCACTTTGATGCCATTTTTACTTCTATATCACACAAAGACTCCATTTCTCTGATCTCTGATCTGGTATCCTTACTCATAAATTTTGCTAGACGTTCAGCTTTGACTTTCTTTTACCATTTATGTCTTGTCTTGTCTCTCTGTATGTCACATGCTCTCCACCTGCACTTTTGGAAATAAATCTTTCTGGGCTGGTCCTTGGCTGGGGCTCTGTCCTGTGAACTGCCTAGTGGGCAGTCTGTTGATCACAGCTGTTTGTTTCTGGGTTCCAATTCCCTTCTTTGGCTCCAGCTCCATGAATCAGGGTCCCAAGTAGGAGCCCTGTTCCTCAGGCCATAGGAACAGGACAGGGTGGAGGAATCAGACTCCAGCTACAGGGGTGAAAATGGAGAAATACTCATTCAGTTGTTAAACGTTTCCTGGCTTTGTATGAGTTCCCTGACACATTCTGCTCTTACTGCTTCGACCCTTTCTCCCTTCAAATTCTCTAAAAGGCTTAAGATATTTTTCACAACAGCTGAGTCGGTCTGGGAGTATCAGCAAGACCTCTGGTAGTATTAGAAAGCGACACCCAAGGGAAGGCAGCAGCTGGTTTTATTTTTGGTTTTCGTCAGTCAGGTGTTTGTAAGTTGAGAACTGCCTGTATTCAAACATGGTTTGGTAGTGTGTCTTGGACTCCCATTGGAAATAATGGATATGGTACAGTTAAAAGGCAAATCACGAAGAACCCCTAACATCACATACTAGCTAGTAAACTCTTAAGGACCTGGATGTGGATTAATGGCTTGGAATATGGATGTGCTTTATAGATCAGGCACAGTCTCATTTCATGTAAAATTTGAGTCTTGCTTTGGGCACAAAGAGCCAGCCGTTGGTGAACTTGAATGTGGAATAGTCCTTCTCTCATGGTAGGTACTGGTTGATTTCGTTTGGGGGATTTCATTTTGGAGCTGATTAGATTACTGTAATTCACTTGTTCTTACCAAATTTTTATCTCACAAGCAATATTCTGTCATGAATAAAAGACATCACTATCCTATCACCTATTACAGTGTATCAGCTTGATTTTTAATTTTTTCTTCATACACTCTTCTGATCTTTGCTCATATTCTATGTATGATTACAATCATGATATTTAGCCCTTATTTTAAAAATTCACATTTTCATGAACATTTTCCATTTTGCTAATTTCTGTACTCTTAATTTTATTGGATGTATCATTTTGATATGATTTTTGTCGAAATTTCCTTGAAAGTGCAATACCTTCTGAATATTCAGTTTTCCTCTTGTGGAACTGTCAAAGGGTGTGACTATTTTTATTATATATGGTTCCTATTTTCAGGTTACTTTCCATTTTCATTGTATCTGTAACCAAAGCAAAAATCTTCACTGCATTGTTGTTTTGGTTCATATTTCTTTAATAATTAGTGAGGCTTACTTATTAATTTTATTTCTTTGTCTGAATCAGCTTGTCATATCTTTTTTAAATTTATTTCCTAGTTATTTTTCAAAAATAAGTTTCTGTGAACTCTTTGTATATTATAAATATTAATTCTTGTTACTTATACTTGTTTCTAATATTTCTCCATGTGCTTTCCTTCTTGTCTTATTATTTTATCAGTTTAACAATTTTAGCTTAGTTTTATCTGGTTTATCTACTTCTGATTAGATCTTGAATGAATGCTTTCAAAGTTATTTAAAAGTTAGAGTCATAATGTTAGTGTGGCTCTCTGTTTATCATGCTGCTTCTTGGACTACTGTCCAGTGGTTTGGATTCTTAAAGTTTATATTCTAGAATCATAGAATGATCAAGCTAGAGGGGAATTATCTGTTTCTATTTTTAAAAGAAGGATCTAATAAATAATATTTACAGATAAATATAAATTTATAGGTTGAGAGTATAGAATGTAGATGAAAACTACATTCAAGCCTTCTGAATATAGTGAATCTGGTGAATCAAGAAATGTATTTAACATCAGGTTTTAATAACAAGATGTAGTCACATCTTAGGTTTATAAAACACACTTTAAAAACTGTGTTTGGAAATCGACTTTTCTATGTGTTTTTGGGCATGTGTGACACTGTCTTCCAGTGTTTTGACTTTAAAACTTAAATACAATTACAGAAATATGGCTGCAAATCATTGGCCATTTGCAAAAATAATTTTAAAAGCCTCTTATTGATTATTTAAATTATGTCTTGTTCTTGGTTTCCTTCTTTTGAGTCACAGATTGTATTATATAACTGGGGTATATTTTTGGAATTTATAAAATATTTCAGCATTTCTTTTTGTTGGCTTAATCTTATCATTTTAAAATAACCTAGGTTCTTTGATAAATTTTATTAGTAAACAGTTGAACAATATATTTCTCAATTGTGATTTAGACACAGGAGTTCAATATATCTTCCAGTATTTCATACAGGGGAGGAAGAATTTGAAAAGCTAATAGAAGACTGTTTCCCTTACATAATTTTAGAAGATAAATTAGTATATCAAAGATATTATAAAATACGTGGGCAAACAAAATATTCAACACAGTTGTTAAGAAAATGTAATCAAATTGGTTTTAGTAAGTCGTAGTGGGAAGGAGCCATGCCAGCTGTGTTTTATGACAATGCCCATAATTACTGAACTGATCAATAATGGTATGGGAGGTGAAACTGAATTGATACAATTAGAAACACTAAGGATGAAATTTGGGGGAAGTTAGGACTGATAGATGAGAACAAATGAATAATAAACTGTTCTTACAGATTATTATAATTTTACATATTGGTTTTACATTTTTAATATCTTCAGTATCAGTGGAGATGTTCTTTTATGTGGGACTTTCTTTTTCTTTTGAGGGATAATACCTTTTTCTTCTGAGAGATAATTGAAGGCAGTTTATCTCCTTTGATCACATGATCAGTTTCATTGAGTTGCCTTATTTTCATTAGAAAGAGGTAGGAACTAATGTCCACAGTGAGTTACTATTTTGACCTAAGCCCACTAATAGGAAATTTATCAGTTCTGATAGTGTGTGGAATGAAACATGACATTCATCTATGATTCTGCTCCTACTGTATTTTCTCATAGGTTATTTTGTCATTTCAAGTTTGGTGTCCTATTGTGCATGCTGAACAACAGGTTTACAGAAATGTATCTAATATAAAATTCAAGGAAAGTATATGGGACACTCCAGCATTGCTTTAAAGATGTTATTTACTAAGTTTCCAGGAAATAATTTCTAAAAAGAAGTGCATAAAAGGGGTTGATAAATCACATTTGGGAATGATTAGTATAACACATGGAAGACAAAATTAGCACCTGTGTCTTTAAATTCATCCATATAATTTCCTACTTCTTCATTTGGAGGTACTTGTCAAATATACCACTTGAAATTCAGGCTGGGCAAATTGAGATTTGAGTCTGAAAACCACTAGAAGTTCAAGTTTTGTGTTGATGTCAGCTTTCATATTTATGTGTAGTCTAAAGTGAGTGAGCTTACTATCTCTTGCTTAGTTCTTGTGTCTGTCCTCATTCCCCAACACCATGCTGCCATTCTATCTTCTTGTAATATAGCAAAATGACTGATCTGTGTCGGGACACTTTCAGTGGAAGAGATCTTCAGAGACTCAGTTAAGGTAGCAAATTGTCAGTGAGATGTGCTTCAGTTTTGGCTATTTTTTACTTTGTTTTGGTGGAATAATCAGCAAGAAAGCAAGGGAGGAGTGAAATGGATGAGAAATGAACATTATGGACTCTAAGAAGGCACTGTTGATGAAAACACTTTATTTAAAAAGGAGTCCAAAAGGGTACCACCATACTGGCGATTTCACCTTTTGCTTTGTTCCCTTGATTGAGATTACATATATCATAATCAATCTATCTGTGAATAAATGGGAATCACTTGAGTTATTTAACCTAAGTATTCAGACTCCATATAGTGAAGTCTCTGAGTTTTGATACTCCATGTAAGTGAAGTATTGTATTTTATTTCAGAAATTCTTGAATTTACTATTGACAAGAAAGCTTCTGAGCCTGAAAATTATTATTGTTGTTACTAAGTGGCATAGATGAGAGGTTTAACCTAGTAAATAATCCTTTAAATTTTACTTTCAATCAACAGCAAGGGCAGATCTATTGAAAGTGTTGTCTTTTCTGACCTGAGAAAATTATATTTTCACATCATGGTTGGAATTGTTTTCAAAGGATAATTACAGCATTTGTTGGGGATATAGTGCTTATGGTTCCAATACCCAAAGTCTTAAATTTTGTGTCTGGCATGTTGTGCTGTACAGTAGTAATTCTGTAAATTATTTACAATAAAGGGGGAAACACTGGAGAAAAGATCTATGTGTTTTACTGCTTCCAATTTTACAACAAGGGAATAGTGTTGAAGTTCCCAAGTAGCTTCAATAGTTCAGCAGTTGAGATATTCCACCCCCTCACCCCCCTCTCCAACATCCTGTTTCATCACAAATATTTATCATTTTATTCATCGGTGCCCCACCCACCTTGTGGGCTGTTGTGGCTGCTGTCACCCAGCCAGGAGGCTGGGGAATGCCTGTCCAGAAGCATGGGGCATGAGGCTAGGATGCTCACAAGATCCTGTAACCGGCTGACACTGATCAGTTGGCATAGCCATGCCATTGCAATGGTTACAGATTAAGCCCATTTACATAATTATCAGAATCATCAATAACAGGCATGCTGTTTCTAGTCATAGTGAAAATGTACATATTATTTGTGGTAAGAAAAAATAACCCTGAAGTCTACAGCATTTGGACATGCTATCCTGAAGTGTTTTGAAAGCATCAAAATCAAAGAAAAAGAAAAATAGCTATCTAAACAAAGTTATTACCGAAAAAGGCCGGTCTTTTTGAGTGCTTTGGTTAACAGTGTTAAAGAATTGTCTGGTTTTCCTGGGAAGTTCATTTAGTATTAATTAGCTACTCACCTTAAAACTGTTTACTGTAACACAAAGTATGATATGATATATAGTAGCATAGTACACCATGATGTAGTCAACTTCTTTCAGAAGAGATGGACATTTTTGGAAAGTATTGATCAGGAATTTTGTACACTGGAATTAGGCAGTTTTGGGGAAGAAGACCACAGAGATGGGGTGCCCTTCTCATTGCATCATATTACCAGGCATGTCCCAACAGCATAACTGGGCCCTTCATCACTTGGTTAGGGTAGAGACTGCCAGGTTTTCCCACTCTAAAGTTACCACTTTTCTCTTTCCATGTTCTGTGCTTTGGAAGTCAGCCTACACTTAAAGGGAGAATAATCCAGCTTTACTCCTTGAAGGGAGGGAGTATCTACTTTTTATTTATTTATTTAGGTGTGGCTTCATGGATATTTATTTTATTCTTTGAGTTTTTGTTAGGTGCCATCACTATTTATTTTGTTGCTTCTAAACTAATGTTTAAGTTTTGAAATGTTGTTTGGCCCAGCCTTCTTGTAGTGCAGCTCAGTGCCACACACGTTAGCCCCCTTTTTCTCTTCTCCCTCCTCCACGTGTTTACATTTTCATTCTTCAAGCCAATAGATTGAGTTTTGCTGCTCTGGTTAGCATGTCAAGTCCTTTTTATACTCAAGTTTTAATGTATGCACTGTGAGAGGAGAAGTTGTAATACAAAACTTCTTGTCAGCAGATTGGCGAGTTTACCTGAGCAATTGAGACTGGAGATTATGAGAATGTGTGTGATTAGGACCGAAAGCAGATTTCCAGGTAGGAGATAAAAATTCTTTTCCTTAAGTCCTTTGCACTTGATTTTGTAGACATCAGATCACCATCTTCTTAGGAGACACAAAATCCAGAAAGGAAGGTGGCAATGAATATTGGGGTTGGGTTAGAAAATTACTTTGTGTTCCTTTTCTAGATTCTTTTATTTGATTTTAAGTGTTAAGGTGATAGCTGAGCTTTGAAATGAAACCCAAGAGGAACTTGAAGAGGTACCTCTATATTTGCAAACATAGTACAGATATGATTTTGATTGTTGAGGCCTACTGAAAAAGAACTCATTGAAGTAAAAATAATATTAAAATGTATTGCATCAGAGAAAACAGCTACTGGTTATAGGATGTTTAGTTTGTTTGGATTGATTTATATTTCACATTTCTCATAAACTCCCCAAAGATGTGATAAGGTCACAAACTCTGTCTGTAGAAGGGAGGGGCCCCAGTAGAGGAAGCTCACAGATCACATGTGTTCGAGTTTGTGCATACTGATTTTACAAAAACAAGAATCAGTTTGCCAGCGGCTTCCACTGTGGTGCTCTTACAAAAGAGTATGTTAAAAATAAATGTATCTCATGTAAACATGAAGACAAGCAACTAAGAATCTGAAATGCAAGTGAAGTTAATAGTATGCAACAATTCTTACCTATGCTGTTCGGAGTATAAAAGCAGTGTGATCCTTCTGTCTAAACTACAGCGGTTTCAGCTCCATGGCAACATGAAGAACCTATTCTGGCAGAGGGTGTGTATACACAAATGCATTCAAAGCACGGGGTTGAGTGTGAGTTTAGGGGGGCGGGGACCAACCCTCCAAGTCTTGCCCACGCATTTTTATGTGTGTATTAGAATAAGGCCTTTGTGCAAGGAGGCCAGATAGAAGTTCATGTCAGCTGCCCTCTGGTCTTTTACATGATCTAGCTGCCATCACCCACCTCTCTTCTTTCCCCAGAAAAGAAGCAAGGAAAGGTAATTAAAGAATGCTGCTGTAAAGAAAATGCTCCTCTCCTCTTCTCCCTTTCTCTTTTCAGAATGTCAACATAGTTATTACTTCTCTGTGTGTCCCTAGGTTTATTTGGCAGCTGCTTTCTTAAGTCTTTCTCTAGGGAGAGCCTTTAAATTGGAGCCTTGAAGTTGTGTGGGGCTCATGAAAGGTGTATTCAGTTGCTTTCTCCATCCTGTCTCCTACTTAAGGACTCAGGGTGGTGTGGAGTGATGGGTGCATTAAGTGTTCCTGCTCACCAGTACTTGGCTTCTGGCTGAGCTCTGCAACTCTAAGTTTCTTCTTACTTGTGCTTCACAGCCACACGCATCTCCATCAGTTTCACCTGCCCTTTGCTTAGTTTTTTCACTTTGAAGAGATAACCTCATGACTTGATTATTTATTATACACCCATGTCCCTGTTCTGCATTTTCGAAGTGTCAAAACAATCTGAAAAATGTTTATTTTTGCTGTGCTCCAGTTTAGCTGATCCAGGCGATAGGTCAGATGATCTGCTCTATCCTGGTTAGTTCCAAGAATAACTCTAATAAATTTTAGACCATTTTTGTACCACCTGAAATGTGAGGTTGACTGTGGATGTTTACCTGCATGAGTTTCGGAAATTAGGGATCCAAGTAAGTCCTCTTCAATAAAGATTTTTACCCTCTTCCTTTCACTCCTGAATGGAAGCTCTGCGCAACATCATAGATGTCTCTAGGGTGGTAGGAGGGTGATGGAGAGGCCTGAGGATCTTCTGTTCTTGAAGACACTTACACAAGCAGTTAATGTTGGTTTCAGCCTATACTTTGGGCTTTGCTCATCATTTTTTACACACAAAGAAGTGATTTATTTTCCCCATTGTTTCTGCTTGGGACATTGTCATTCATTTCAATCTTAAAAATAATGATCTGCATCTAAGCTTATATATACCCACATACTATTGGTTTTATTTATTAATTAACATACTTGACTATTTTTGACTTAACTACTGTGAGCGGCTTGAGCATGCAAAAAGAATAGGTATATGTCTGCCTCTGAAGAGCTGATGTTCTAGAAATTAAGTGCAGACTGCAAAATATTGCAGCACATCGTGCAATACCTTGTACTGTGGGAGAAGGATGCACAAAGCTTAGCTGTGACGTAAAAGGGATGCCGTCAGCTCTGGTCAAGGAGCTTGACGGAGCTCCTCAGTGCTTGCGCTGCATCTTGCAACATGAGTAGGGTTTTTTCTGGTGACAGCATGAGGAAAGGCATTCCAGGAAGACAGCACCCTGACAGGCAAAGGCCCAAAGACATGAAAACAGCAAGGTGGTTTTGTGAGCAGAAAATCCTCATAGGGCTGGATTACAGGGTATAGAGAGAGGAGGAGTTCAGGTAACAAGGGAAGGATCTGGAATGCTTGGCAGGGACCAGGTCAAGGAGGCTATGCCATGCAGGTGTGTTGGAACTTTGTCCTGAAGGCAATAAGGAGAGACATGTTCAGATTTGCATCTCACAAAGAAGTCTCAGGCAGCATTCTGAGAATGAATTAGAAGGATCCACACCTGAAGTGGGGGATATGATTTGCAGACAGACACCATAGTTTTCAAAAAGAAAAAAATAGAGGCCTGGATTGAACTAATGCTATGATATTCAGAATAGTGAGCACAGGATGGATTGTTAAGCTTGGGAGTTAGTGCGAAGGATAAGGGAATAAGGGATTTTCAGGACTCCAGCTGGATGAATAGTGATGACATTGCACGGGATGAGAAATACAGAAGTTGAGCAGGCCTTTGAGAAAGGCAATGAGGTACACTTTACATTTGTTGTATCTGTGGCCACATGTGGTCTGTGGAAAGATCACTGATTTTGGGATAAGAAAGGCCTGAGTTCTAATTTTACTTCTCCAACTTGTCACCTGTGTATTTTAGGAAAGTTACTTAACCTATGAGGTCCATAGTTTCCTGGTCTGTAAAATGGGGCTAATAATTACTAGCTTGCAGGCTGTAGTGTTAGGTAAAAGAAGTAATCTGTATAAGGCTGCTAACCCAAAGCCAGTTCTCAAATAAGGGCAGATTATTATCACTGCAGTGTCCTGTAGGCAGCTCTGAAGGCCCAGAGCACAGCAGGGACGCTGAAAAATGCAGACTTCGAAGTCAAGACCATACCAGAGAACAGAGTTTATTAATGGGGTTGAGGCAGCATGTTCATTCATTTGTTCTAGAATCATATAAGAGTGCCACAGAGAGGGAAATCAGTGTTTTGAATAAGAAGAGGAGTGGGGACAAGTTGGTATATCTAGATTTTTAAAATTGTCAATATAAAAGGATATATACAATTTGACAAGTTTTTGCAAACTAAAGAGCAGTTCAAAAGAGAGCACATCATCAGCATTCCCAGAGGGCTCCTGTCCTTTTCCAGTCACAGTAGGACCAAGTGGTACCTACACTCTTTTTACACTACATAGGTTTTACCTATTTTTGTACTTTATATGTGTGGGTCATATGATCTGTTCTCTTTTGTGTCAGGCTTCTTTCACTTAACAATATGCTAGTGAGCTTCGCTCATGTTTTTGCATGTAACACTCATTCATCCTCTTTGTATAGAATTTCATTGTATGAATATACTGCCATCGGTGACTTTGAGTTCTGTCACAAATAATCTTTCCATGAGCATTATAGTGCACATCTGTTGGGTGTATACCTACAGTTGATGGATCAGACAGCTTGCATGTATTCGGCGTTCATAATGAACTGCCGCACACTTTTTCCAACGGGATGTGCTGATTTATACTTCCTGATTATCTCCACTTTGCTGTGGTATTTTCATCTTTCTCATTTTGTCCATTCTGGTGGTTATTTAATGGTGCAGACTTGTAGTTTTAATTTTCATTTCTGTGGTGATTAGAGAACTTGAGCCCCTTTCCCCATGTCTTTTGCCTGTTGAAATATTGTGTCCACTTTTCTGTTGGGCTTTCTGTTTTTTCAAAGCATCAGTATTAAACTGAGAATTATTTATTGAGGGCCACCAAGAACTCTTCCAGCACTGGGATTAAAAAAGGGGACAGTATAGTCATACCTTTTGCCCTCGTGAAGTTTATGATCTTGGCCACTCTTTGCAAATGCTTGGCTGTGCATAGGATGAGAGAGTTGGTGGGTGGAGGAAAGAAGATGGAGGTCCCAGAGAGCATTTTTGTATAAATGTGAGCGTATTTATGTGTGCTGACAAGATAGAGGCATGGGAGAGGGTGAGATAGATGGTATAAAGGAAAGATGATCATTGATTAAGCAGAATCCTAGTGCTCTGAGCTCTAGAAAGGGCAGATTGAGGCAGAAGGAGGGGAGGATAGGGAGGTGTGCTACTAAGTTTATGGGTAGACACTACACTGGGGAATTTTTTTCATTGGAAAATTCACTATTTTATTTATGTGTGTGTGTGTGTGTGTGTGTGTGTGTGTGTGTGTGAAGGAGAAGGCATAGTCATTTATCTGGAAAAATTAGGTAATACTGAGGAAAACAGGGACCATTTGGAGTTGTCTCTGGAGGCAGAGTGAATTAACGCAGAGCATTCTGGGATGTTAATGCTAACCTAACCTTCAGAGGGCTCAGCGGAAGTAGCTCTGCCTTCCTAGTATGTTTTCCTTAGTTACTCTGTGTAGGTGATTTAGGAATGGAAAGGTTTCCAAAGTAGTGGTTTTAGGATGGGTGCCCTGGAAAATAGGGGACAAATGAGTTTGGGATGTTGGCAAGGAAAAGGGTGAAGTGGCTCATGGTGGGATCCAGGCAGGAGAGTGAAAGAACTATGGAGAAGGAGGAGAAGAAGGAGCTGGAGGAAGAGAGACAGGAGGGGGAGGAAGAGGGGAAACTTCTGGAAGGTGGGGTTGAGGGACTGGGTGTCCCTGGGAGGCTGATAACAATAGAGCCTGACTGTGACCATCCAGGTGACGTGACAAGATTAGCAAGAGGAGCCTGTCATGTTGACCCAAACAGGTCTCATTTCCCTGTAAGGTTTTGTGGAAAATGATCAAACACTTATGCAAAGAATCTCTCAGAAGAGGTCACATTTTAAGTTTTTCCATATCTCCTGCATTATTAATCAGTAAATAGATTTCATTAAATGAAGACTTCTGAAGAAGCTTCATTTGAGTATTTTTCCCTAATACCAGCCATTGGTTCTTCGTTGGTTCAGTGAGATTGGTTTTAGATCATGTGGATAAATATAGAGACTCAAATGGTCAGGGTTTACACCAAAATCAAATGCTGAAAATAAACGTCTGTTGTATCAGCAGCTTCAGCTCAAACAGGCTAGGCATGCCCTTTTTAGCGATTACACTGGTCAGCCTCATTGGATCCAGCATTCCTGTGTTGTATTTCCTCATTGCTACACATTGACATAAATAATAGTGTGAAAATCTTCGGTTTAAATTTAGTACATAAAATGCATATTGTGTGGCACTCTCAGCTGAAGTCTAGAGAGTGTAGTTTACATTTTCATAAAGCTAACATGTACACATTGCTCAGTGAAAAAGGACTTCAAGAGAAGAACTCTTTATAGGAGTTGGTATATTGCAAATCTGATAATATATGCCAGTATATATAGAATTCACCTGGGCTGCTTGCTGAAAATGTGGATTTGGAGGTAATGATGTGGATTGTCTGCAGTCTCACCCTTCAGAAAACCGCAGTAGAGCTTCTAGTTTTGGAAGATTGGGTAGTACTGGGAACCACCCTAAGTCACTATGACAATAAGAAAGGGAAAAGATGAGAAAATATAATCGATGAAGAGAAGAGAAGAGGAAAGCCTTTATGTCATGAGGAAATCTCTCTACACATTTCTATGTTTTAAAAGCCATATATCAAAGGATGCTAGATAGAACACAACAGCTCTAAGATTACAAATGGAAAACAATGTGAAGTGTGCAAGATTGCATGGGAAACATATCAAAAGTCTATGAAGAGGTCCATGAAGAGCTCAACTGGCTATAAATTCATACTCCAAGTATTAAAATTAAAATGTAGCTATAAGTCTTATTTTTCTAACAACTTTTTAAGTCATAATGTGGTGGATGCACTACTTGTGATCAGTTTTGGTCATGGAATAGGACTGTTATTATAAACAATTAAATTGGATTATTTTCTTTTTCTCGTGAATATCAGATCATGCCAGTGGATTATCAAGGCCACCTTCAACCACCAAGATTCACTGTTGTTGCTTAGGGTTGTTGTGAAGATTAAATGAGGTCTGACTCTGGATGCCAGAGCCCCAGGGTTCAAATTATTGCTCTGCCACTAACTAGCTTTATACCTGTAGGCAAGTTTCATAATCAGTGAAATAGAATTAATAATGGTGCCTATCTGTAGAATTGTTACAAGGAATAAATATAAAGCACTTGGGACAGTGCAAGACACATTGTAGGCATTCAATAAATGTTATCCTGAAGTATACTTCCTTGGTCAAGTTATTTGTTAAGAGTACCTAAATTTAAAAAATGATTATTCAAAATAGGGACAAATATATAATTTTATAAATATGTATATAATTCTCTTGTACCTTATTCAGTTAATTTATTAAACACCTACTATGAAGTGCAGAAAGATGCTCCGGGCTCTGCAATGAAAAGTAAGACATGGCCTCATCCCCGAGTCTTTGGGATGTGAGCCTATTGACTTGGTCTTCATGGGTAGATATTATCCTATACTGGGAAATGGCACAGAAGTTAATTGAAATTATATTTGTGAGCATAAGCAAAAGTGCATGAAGGATGGTAGGGATGCTAATTATAGATCCTACCTTGATATGTGTATTTCTAAGTATAGCAGATCACAAAGGAAAGAAGTTGATATTCTTCCAGAACTAGATATAGTAAAAGAGATAGTACATAGATATGGTGTCAGAAAACCTGGATATTCAAGTGTGGACTCTACCATTTCCTGATTATGTGACTATAGGCAGTTCACTTAACCTATGTCTCATTTTCTTCACCAGAGAAACAGACACATAGCTACCCTGCTGAGTACCTTGGTTAAAAGAGCTGAGTAGCTTGGTTAAATGTTTGTGAAGATGCTTTATGAACTAAAAGATGTTAGATATTGGTATGGTTTTTTTCATGATTTATATTTTATAGGGCTTGTGGATTTCTGAAGATCTATGGCTCCGACGTGAATGATTAAAATAATATAGTTTTAATTAGGATTTCAGAGGACTTTATTATTCTCTGTTGAATTACCTGTACATCAATAATAGATGGGCAACTTGCTGCAGATATAGGACTAAACAAAAACAATTCATAGCTGAAAGGGGAAACAGGGCAGAGAGGGTAATGTGTTAGTCAGTTGTAGAATAGAAACTGGAACTATGGTGTTCCCTCTGCTGTGCATGCTGTTCCCTGACAATGTCTCAGTTGTTTCGAAGGGGTGCAGGCTTTGAACTCAGACCTGAGTTAAAATCCCTCCTCAGTCACTTGCTAGTTGTAACTTGGGCAAGTTATTTCTGTGAACCTCATGTCCCTCACCTGCAAAGTAATGTAATAGAATCACTGGCCTGGCAAACTTGTGGGTGCTGGAGATCACATCTGTAAAGTGCCTGCCCAACACCTAGCTGAGGCATTATTTTTCTTAGGATTATACACTGCCAAATTTCAAGGCAACTTGAACTACACACTTGCCGAATACGAATACTAATACGACTAATAATAGCAACTGTTTAACTAAAGGGTTCCACGTGCCAGACACCATTCCAAATATATTACACATATGATTACTTCCCTTAATCTCTAGAACAGCCTGGTAATGCATGTATGACTGCTATTGCCACTGAGGCTGTCGGAGTGACCAGAGGACACCCATCAAGTTTGTGGTAGAGTAGGTTTACAAACTTGGCCACTTGTGACTCCAGATCCCCCTCTCCTAGTTCCTGGGTTTTTCCTATTCTCCCTGGCCAGTTCAGGGATGTGGGACAGAGAATGAAAGGACTCATTGTTTTACGGGGATTGATTTTTGAATGGGGTGAGTATCTGCTTTCAGAATCCTTGCCTTTCAAGTAGACATTATGGAAGGGCCTGCGTTCTCCCATCATATAACTTGTGAGTGTATTACAAAGCCTTGTTGAGCTCCACCTTCCTTTTTTTCTGCAATTATTATACTTGTAAGCATTGTAGAGAGCATTTAAACAGGAATAATAACATAGGGCATAGTCTTGGCAACCTCTGCATCCGACTTTCTACTATCCACTCCTTTCTTAAGTCGTGGTCTAGCACTGAGGACAGAACTTGGGGAATGCCTACTTTCTTTCTTACATTTTAGACCAATGGGCTTTATTCAGCCCTCTCATTTTTCAAATCAATGGTGTTATCTCACGGGATGTTAGGATTGATCCCTTTAAAATATTTTCTCATATACCTTCTCATTGATTTATTATATACTTGCGATACACTGCATTTAATGAGGATAGGTCCATCACGTCTGTCTTTTCATTGATTTGCCTTCTGGGTCTGGATCTGTGCGCTTAGAACACAGTCCCTTTAAGAACCACTAGCCCTCAGCAAAAATAACCTGGAGCAGCTCAGGTTACTGCCAGGCTCCAAAGACTCTTCAGGAGGTCAGGTTGCTTATTTCTCTGGCACTTACCTCAGCAGAGATGAAGGAAGAGCTTTATCTATGCCAGCAGAGGGGGCCTGTGTGGATTTGTGCACTGGAGTCCCACCTCCTAGCCAGGCGCCCTCAGCAGGGACTTCTGGTCTTGCCCTCTTCTGATTCATGGTGGAAGGGTTCTTGGTCAGGCCAGTTAAGTAGCTTTAAAGTAATTGTGATCCTGTGCCTGCTCCTGGATGCTGGAGCCTGTGTTTCCTATCCACACTGGTCTTTTTACTGTTTCTTTGAAAAATAAAAATGTATCAATAGCCATCAAAACAAGCATGCCCCTCCCATCCCAAAAGTGAAAGTGTGGCTGAGAGGTGAGGGAAGGTCATGGAAAGACATGCCCTTTCCCCTCAGACCCCTTGTGTCTGCACATGTCTGTTTCACTAGCCCTTCTTGTAGGGGAATGTTTTTATTGGCTGTACATAAGCCATGGGATCCAAGAATAAATAGGGCCTAATGCTCTATAATGATAAACAAACAAATGGACCAGACTTTTTAATTAGGTTCAATTTGTCCCATTGTGAAAAAACAGTGAGATATCTTAAGAGGCAGGATGCGTTTGTTGACGTTTGAGAGGGGACACAGCTGGCAAGGGCTTCGACCATCCGGAACCTTGTCTCAGCAGTGTTACTGAATTAGCTGAATTGTAGAATAATAGAATTTTAACAGCTCGGTGGTATCTGTGAGTGACTCACAGTCTCTCATGTTCCCTAGAAGGAAGGTGAGGCCCAGAGAGGTTGGATGACTTACCTGAAGTCACTCAGCTGGTTGACCCACACACACGCATCATTGCTCTCTGTCCTACTGCAAAGGCACGGTCGAGAGTCAGGGTGTCCCCAAGCCCCTATTTCCTTATCTATAAATGGGGTTGTACAGCCTGACATACCTTCTTTGTAAGATATTATAAGGATCTGTCAAGTAAATATGGGTGAAAAATTAATATCGATTATTAAATTTTATATATATACACACACACACATATGTTTATGATGAGATACATGTACAGTGTGACACCTGATATTTTAAGAGTCTATTTTTGGGGGCACATTAACAAAAATCTGCATTCTTTCTTGGAATGTGAAACACCATGAAATTCCTGGGAGTCTAATAATAGTAAGAACCTTTACTAACCTGATAGTTTTACCTACTAACTCTATTACTCTTTAACTTTCTGAAAAATGGGAATAATGAAAGTCTTAGCTTATCCCAAGTTGTCCTGAAGATAACTTTAACAATATGCACAGTATGCGTGAAAGTACTTTTTGCACTGTAAAGTACAGAAGTGAACTATTATTACCAAATATTGCTGAGAGTTACAGACCTTGTCTGTATAGCTCATATGGTATATCAAGAGAAAGTTCATATATTCAAAGCAAATGTCAACATTATCTGACCTTGGTGTCAGATAGAGACTGTATACTACAGATACAGGTTACAATGAATTGATATATTCTTTTATTATAGTTTACAAATGGAAGTGTAATCATCAGTGTACTTATTAATCTTTCCCTATGGACATTTACCCAAGTTGTGAAGACATATGCATAGTGTACCTCATATTTATAGAACATTATTTACTGTAATAATGTAGAAGGTAGAGATTTTAGTGTTATTTTTATGACTTGCTCAGTTACACCAGTTGGACTAATATTTGTATGTCTGATTAATCTCATGATTATGACAGAATGTTTGTGAGTTGTAATTATTATCATCAATATTTGACAGATGGGAGGTCAAGGGATTTTCCCAAGCCCTCATGGAATGTGAATGGCAGAGCTGGGATTTGAAGCAAGGTCTTCTGGTCCCCAATCCTGTGCACTTGCCCCTCTAACCTGTCTCTCTGTGCTGGCTTGGAGTTCCATTCTGTCAACTGGAGTCATCATTCATTTCCTTTACTGATAGTCGTTCATTCAACACAAATACTCTCTGTGGAACTCTGTCGTATGATCTCGTACTCCCAGGACTAAATCTCTTTGGCTAGAATGGGCTGGGGTTTTTTTTTGTTTTTTGTTTTGTATCACACTTCAGAATTTATTC
The DNA here is from genome assembly GCF_030020395.1 of Manis pentadactyla. Classification (NCBI taxonomy): domain Eukaryota; kingdom Metazoa; phylum Chordata; class Mammalia; order Pholidota; family Manidae; genus Manis; species Manis pentadactyla. The sequence goes on from NC_080030.1 coordinate 49,343,455, forward strand.
ATTAAAACATCAGATTTCCAGGAGAGTTTAAAAGAGGGAAGGAAGGAAAGAAGGAAGGAGAGAGAAAGAGAAAGAATGAGAGAGAGAGGTGGGCTGGTTTTTTTAATACAAGGACAAGTATTGACATTGACACCTCCATCTTGCAAAAAGACCGATTTGGGAGGATAGGGAGAAGACATATACTTAAAGGGATATCAGAGTTGAAATAAATCTTTGCTGTGCAGTAAGGTAGCCCCAGTCTCATGGGGCTGTTTACAATTAATTAAAATTTAAAAATTGGTTCCCTAGGCAGCCAGGTCACATTTTAAGTGTCAATAGCCACATATAGTTAGTGGCTACATGTATAGATAACATGTCTGGCCAACAGCACTGAAATAGTTTTATTATCTGATATATGTATGTATAATTGTACATTGAAAATGAAATTATTCTGTTGTACATTTCCACTTAAGACATGTTAATACGTATTACTCACTGAGCACCTTTTCAGTAAGTGCCAGCTATTGTAGTTGGCACATAATGCACGTTATTCCATTGTATCCTAACACTGCTTTGTAGGTTGGGAACCTAAGGTTCAGAGAGGTTATGTAAATGCCTAAGATATGATAGGGCTCTGACTAAACCCAATTTTCCTTGATTTCAAGAGAATGCTATTTTGCTGTACCAGGTTGTCTTTCCATCAAGTCTAGTCGGACTTCATCAGGAATTAAAATGGTCAATGCATTGCCCTATCATTCAATCCACTTTAGTTCAACAAAAACAAACCAGGCACTCAGTATGCTAGGAGCTGGAGATGCAGCAGTCAGTGCAGCATAGTTTCTGTCTGATATCAAGGAGCTCCAAATCAAAGAAGAGTTCAGACATATAATGAGTAATTATAGGATGATCTCTGGAAGAAGACTGTGTGATGCACAAGGAACCATTGAAGTGAAGTCCAGTGAGCATGATAGTCAAGATTTGTGTTTCATAAAACTTATTTTTTGTCATGAAGAGCACTCACTGTTTGAGAGGAAAGGGAATACCGAGGATAGTGACTATATTTACTAAGTGAAGGGTATTGAAGCCTGAAACTAAGGTCCTGGTGGTGGAGTTAAAAGATAAGCAAGGTAACTTGGTAAAACGATTGGGCTTTGGTGATTAGAGTGAGGGTAGGAGAAGTTAACCTTTTTTTTTTTTTACCTTGTGTGTTAGGTGAATGTTTGGCCTCATCAAAGGAGATTAGATATTAAGAAAAGGTTGTATGTGTGTGTGCATGCATGTGTGTGTGTGTGTGGGCCCATTACAAGGTGGGAAAGGATGAAATTAATGAGTAATTGACCAGAAGTCCACAAAATGTCCAGAAAGCATATCTATTTGCCAAGTGGAAAAGATGGCTATTAAACAGTGAGACATTTTAAAGGATGTAATTTAAAAGTAATAAAAATTAAGAATAAAATAGAATCCTTCCATAATACTGACAGGGAGAGCTAACCTTATTGTTTAAATGTGATGAATCTGTCCTTTGTCCTAGACTGGGCACAGGACAGTGAACTAGTGACAGATTTTCCATTTTTTAAAAGAGCCACAACATGTAAAAAAATTTATTAGCATGATATTCTGTGTGTAACATAGAGGATGAATTTAAATATGGCTTTTAGAGAGCCTAATGTTGAAAAAAGCAGATTTTTTGCTACATTATCTTCAGTATATGCTCCCCCACCTCCCAGTTCTGTCCGGATGATTAAATGATTTACTCTTTATTTCGTGACCAGGTGATTATGTTGTTCGATATTTCAAAAAGATGAAAAGTAGCAAGTGCTCTCTAACATGGTTTTGGCATTTCTTAATATTTAAAGCAGTGGTTTGCTTAACTTCAGTGCAGCAGACAGCAGTGTCACAGGTTTAAATAATTATAATGAGAGCATAGGTTTTAATCTAGGGGAAGAGAATTGCATTTTCTTTTCAAAAAGATTAATTGTTCTGCTGATAGTACATTTAATAGGTGTGGAATTACCAAAACCAGGAGTGCTGATGGAAGCAATTTCTTCACTCCATCTGTGGTCTCTGGATCAATACTTACCTCTTTGCTCATGGAAACAGTGCCTACTTTGGAGATTGACATTGTTTTAAAATTATCTGAGGATCCTCAGTTCAGACTTGAACAGCTTAGACCACCATGACGGAAGGCTGTCAAATGTAAGATGTGTGGCAAAACCTGATTGTTTCTGGGTGTCTTCTCTAGTTCTGAGTTATTTAAAAACCTGAGCTTCTGTAAAATTCATGAACAACTTTTGGTTTCTGAGCCAGTTAGCTTTAAGTACATTCTCTCTCTTTGGCAAATACAAATATGTCTCATTATCTTGCCTTTAAAATTTTTTTTCTGTATTCATTTTCAAAAATGAATAATGGAGCTTAAAAAATAAAATAGACTCTGGATTTAATTTGTTTTATTATCTCACACTTTAGGTCAGGAATTAACTGCTGGACTGTGGATGGTTAGGAACTTCACAGTATTTTTGAGTGGAGTGATGCAGGTACCCGTGTTCTTCAAAGCTGCCTTAGCAGTGATCAACTAGAGGGCACCAGTGAACGTTTCCATTTAGATTCTTTAAACTAGGCCACATACTGTTGACACATATGCACAGGAGAGAAACGTGAATGCTTTGTGAGATCTCAGTACTAAAAATAATTTTCACCTGTATTTATAGCAGTGTCGTCATACTTGAGGAAAGTGATGTGGAACCTACCAGTATAGGAAGAAAAATGTCATTTTATTACTGTTGCTAGAAAACTACCCTCTAGAATAAAAGCCCTGAAATTTGCCAAAAGTTATAACACTGTTGGTAATAGGCGTTTGCCACTTTTGTGGGTAGGATAGTTAGTATCTTTAAGCACTGAGGTAAATTCTATTACAGAGAAATGTTCTGTGGCTAATAATTAACTGGGTAACAAGGAAAATCTGCCCACTGTTAGGAAAGGATTGGTAATTAAAACTAACAAATAGGGCATGCAAGTAGGGAGTGTTTAAGTTCTGGGGCAGAATTTTGGGTTCTGCCATAAACAGTTGCTTTTATTGTTCATTGTGTCGGCACATTTGCTGAAAGGAAACTGGAAAGGGAACATTTTTAGGTATGCAAATATTAAAATGTGCAAAAATTCAGCATTTTCTAATATGAAAGCTATGTGAAAGACCTTCCTTTGCAGGGTAGCTGTGCATATGTTTGAGTGGGAGGAAAAAGAACAGATGACTTGAAAACCATTAAAATTGTTATACATGTAAAAAGTTGTTTTCTTCCTCATAAAATTAAAGATTAGGATTCAGTCTTAGTTAAAACATCTTACTTGTCACCTACTCAGTTAAGATATTTGCACATAGCATTTCATTGATTCATTCATTCACTTTTTTGGCAAACAATAACAATGCTTATTATGTATAAGATACTGTAGTAGGTGTATGTAATACATGTGATAGTTATTTCTATAAATGATGAAAATAACTCAGGAAAAATATAAGTGCAAGTATATATGCAAAATGTCAGTTGCTTTGGTGAAACTTATAATCAACCTTACTTCTACTTAAAGGCATGTTTTGAAAGAATACAGAGGCAGAACTGCAACTTCTGTTCTTTTCCTAACATTTACTTAGAAAGCAACTAATATTCTTTTTCTTTGGACTGATGAAATATTAATGTTTAGGGAGCATGTTTTCAAAAAAAAGAATTGTTATATGAAGGAGAACATGCATAAAAGAAAAGATTATGTGGCATTTTATAAGATAGTTGGTGGCATGGTTTAATGCTTATAAAGTTGTGTTAAATTTTACGCATCAGCTTGTTTTTGCAGGAGCTTATTTAAAACAGTTATTTGTGGTTCTGTCTGTTGAGGAAGCTTAAACTTCAACTCTCTCCAGCCATTTACCTGCAGCACATTGACTTCAGGTCTCTTGTAAGAAAGTCTAAATGTAGGCTGTTGAATAATCCCTTTGAGGGCCCTGTAACTATTTTTATGCCTGGATATGCGTCATCAGTGGGTATTTTCTCTGGTGACTTGCTTACATCAGGTCTCCTACCAGACATTCTATCAGTGAGTGACTTATGATTGATGGGAACCACGGCTGTTGTTTAGCTTTATCTGTGACCTCAGCGAACGGACAACAGGAATTTCCAGGCTGTTAAATTCTCTGAATGCTTGAAGACAGGGGCTCACGGTGTTGATCCAGGCAGGTAGCAGAATGATATTATTCACCAGCGGATGATGGGAGGAGGGACAAGAGAAGAAAAGGGAGGGAGAAGGAGGGGAAGGGAGGGGGAATTCCTTTTGTGAACAGCGGTAATTCTGGCTCAGCTGGTTCCTTAGCCCTCAGAGGCTGTGTGTTGGGAAAGGTGCATTTTCTCGAACCTGAGGAAGCAGTCAGTCAGCATTACGATGGAGGCACTCTGTGGGGTTGGCTGGAGAAGGCATTAAGTTCTCTTTAATTAGATTTTGTTTTCAAATCAGTCAGTCAGATTTTATCCGTGAGCAACTGTTCTGTTATGATCCTGTATAGAAATGGGGGCTTTGAAGTGAAAAGCGTACCAGCATTCATAGTGATCCATAGGAACCTAGAGTTGTCTTTAACCTAGAAAGGCTTGGGGGTGATTTGCAGAATTAACCTCTACCTCACATTACCATGCTTTGGGGAACAGAGCCGTGCATTGGTGTCTGTGTGTGGAAATGAATTACAATTAAATTCGCAAAAATGTTTTCTCATTTTCTTCCCTTCCCCACCTCTTTCTTAAACCTGTGTGAACAAGGTTCCTGAACTCTATAATGAGATTTAGTCACTGGCATTTTAGCAGCTACATTGACTTTCAGATAAGTGTGTCCATCTCCTAAACTTTTTCCTAGTCTGTCTTCCCATCTCCTTGTCTTCCTCTTTCTCTTTTTTCTCCTCTATTTTTCCCTGATGGTACTTTTTGGCAAAAGTAGTTCTTGACTTCCTGCCGAGTTGCAGAAGACCAGGTCCGCACAGGGTGAGGTGTGCACAGAATCAGACCAACTCTGGTTTACCTGTTTGCAGGCTATCTTTTCACAGATGATTTTGCTTATTAAATGACAATTAGACAAAATAAAAATACTCCTTTTAGTGTCATGCCATTACATCATTTAAACAGTTAAGCAAAATTGGTTTTCTGATCTTTTAAGACTTATTTCTTCATGGAAAAGCAATATTTATTGATTTTGCTTAACATGTTTTATTCTGTTTTTCCCCTTTTTTGTCAGAATGAAGGCATAGCCCCTTAATGTAATTGTTTACCAAGGTTATTTGTCACTGTAACTAATTTCTTAATGGCTTGCCTGCTAGGAATCAAATTCTGAGATATATCCCAGAGCCTTCTACCCTCAAACAGGTGCTGTGTATGGTGAGAAAAAGCCCTAATGGTGAAAGGGCTTTATCCCTACCTTTTTTGCTTCTTACATTCCCCTGAGTGGGCATGGACATTCTTAATGAATTTTATAGACTTATCCCAATGGTAAAAATCTATCCAACTGTCAAGTCACATTATTACAATATTAGATATTTAAAACTGAGATGATTGAAGGAGAAAGAAAAATGAGCACCACTGTAAACCTCACCACAAAAAAAAAACTTTCAAAAATTCGCTTCTTGAACAAGCAGTGTGACACGTGACAAGCAATGTATGATTTGAAGTTTGTGAAAGATTCATATTCAGAGCTCCATGAGCTCTGAGTCAACCTTCATAATGCATCTAATTAGAGAGAATCATTAAAATATTGGTAAAATCTATTCTTTATATTTGTTTCATTGTATTCCCCCACAGGAGGTATTCGTAACTGGTTTTACTTTCATAGGAGTAACGTTGTGTGAAAAAGATATATTTGGGGGTTGGTTCAGATGTTAATGTTATTCTTTGCCCTACATTATAGGGGATGTTATTAGAAGCTATAAAATTCTTCTCCTTCTCTTTAAAATTCTCTTTATGTATGCTTTTATGTGGAGGAGTGTGAGAGCAGAAACCAAACATGTAGGAGGGTTATGTATTCTTCATTAAAAATATATTTCACAAAAGATTATAGTTTGTGTGGGAGGGAAATAGTTGCTTGTCTGTTGATTGCATTGTGCTTATTCCGTATAAGAACTCTTTTTTGAGTTTAGGCAGGATAACCTCATTTTGATAATCTGATGACTGCTTCTGCTGAGAGAAGAGAATATAATTTCAAGGCTGCATGCTGATGGGTGACAGTAATTATTCTCTCTTCGGAAGAGCTTAGCATGGAATCTGCTTCGGTATTTTTATAACTACATATGCAAATGTTTTCTTCCCAACCTTTGTTTTTTCTTTCTCTCTCTATGTGCAGAGCTTTTTGTAATCTTCAAGACTGTGAAATTCCAAAGGTGTAATATCTGATGGTATCAGTATGTGATAATGTGTAAACCTAAGTTAGAGCAAAATCTTGGCTTGACGTCTTTTTGTTAAAGCAGATCCTTCACAGCAAGCGGATTCCACTGTATGCTTGGTTTCTATGGGGACTCTTTTATTACTTATGCATGATCAGACTATTCGAATGCAGTGTGAGGGTTTGGTATATCGGCTTTGGTCTGCACAGCTGCTGGGGTTTCCTGGTTAATGTGTGACCCTTTAACTAAGGTTTCTGTTATGCTGTAGGGCTCAGGAGGGTGATGCAAACACCAAAAGCCTACCTAAAACTTTGAGGTGATATGACACTTGATCTTTACTTTCCTGTAGATACATGGCTCCCGTATTCCATAAGGAAAAAAAGAAACCCTTGAAACCACCTACAATCAGGATAATACCTAAATGGCAGTGTCAGAATGATTGAATGACCCACTCACAAAGCCCATTCTGGAAGGGTGTAACACTATTTCATTTGGTAAATGATTCTTCCACTTCTTGCCTATGTAATTAGTACGTTAACAGCATTGAAGGATTCCTTAGTTTTATGAAATCTTGTTAGTGATTATTCAAGTTTTAAAGAACTTTGTATTTCACTGTCTTTATTTGTAGATGGGGAATATGAAACCTTATAAACTGTTGAGCTTTATATTCAGAATTACACTTTGTATTGATAGTGGCTAAAGAACAAGCCCTCCCTTTGGCTGATCTGCTGAGTTTTAGGGGCTGGAAGGGTCTGATATATGCATGATACCAGGAGAGAGCTTGGAGACTCTGGGCCCAGTCCTCCTGCTGCCTGGATAATGGTAACAAAACTGCTAATTAGTTAAGGCAATGTTTGCAGCTCTGAATGTGTTGCCTTAATCTTCCTGTGACAGAGGTTGGCAGAGTCCCTCAGTGACTGATGTGTGGATCCACCATGAGGTACTCAGATTTCCACAACAAGATGTTATTGTTTGAGTCATCAGGGTAGGAGTTCCTGTTGAAGGGTGGAAAGGGGAGCTGGAGACTGGGAACTTAGCAATAGACAAAAATCACTGCATAGACAGTAGTGGATGAAGATAAATGTTTTTCTAGTGGAAATGTTTTATTCTTTTCACTTAGTGTGGAAGAACATTTATTTTCAATAAAAAAGAGCTCTCTGTGGGTCTAACTGTCCTAAAATCAGGACCTTGGAGGCCATTGTTTTAAAATACAAATGTTGGAACTTTGGTCTAAGAATTTACATCAGAGACATTCTTCTACCTTGCTAAAGTTAGATGACTCTTGCTGATTGCCTTAATACTGAAGGATGAATAGTATATCCACTAAGAACATGTGTAAGGGAATTCTTGCTATGTCTTTAGCATGTTGCTGTAGTTATCTACACTCATCTCCTTGGAATTTACTTGCCACTGAATTTCATTTAAAAAATATTCCCCTTTCCAAACCTTCAGATGTTTTTTTTGGGTATTTAAAAATTCTTGACATGGAGACTTACAGATATTTAAATAACTAATTGCCCACAAGTGCCTCATTTTCTATAAAATTGCAACTTAACTCCTGTGAGCTACGTAAGGGCATATTGAAAATGGTTTGCTTCTTTTATTTAGGTTAGTTTTATATGAGTGGGGAGATATTCATAAGGTTCAATAAAGCATAATCCAATAAAGAATTCATCTCTCTCTCCTGCGGGAATAAGTTTAAGACCAGGAATATATAACCAACTATGAAAAAGGATCTATGCCCTTTCAACCATAAAGCATTAGATTAAAAACCTCTGCCCTCAAGAAACTTGGGTCTAGCATGAGAAGAAAACGATGTGTGTCCCATACCGGATCCAAACTGAGCACTAGAGGCATCAAGGCTGACTGGGGTTTGAGCCCCAGTGGCCGAAGGAATGGGGGTCCCAATAACAGAGAAAAGAAAGGCCAAACCATTGGGCAAAGACAAATGTGATTTTATGGAACAGCTCTGTGCTGATAGGGGTATGAGGAACCCACAGTGGTGAGTGTGGCTTTGAGCTGCGCCCAAGCACTAAGGGTGGGAAGGACCAAGACAGAGCCCGGCTGTAGGTGGAGCTCAGTCTGGAGACTTGCTCAGAGTCAAAGCTGCATAGGCCAAATGGGCAAGTTTGGACCAGGGTCTCCGTGGAGTGGGCCACTTTTCCCCATTTGTTATGAAGTGCTGAAGACCTTTCTCTTCTATGTGGAAGACTGCTTTGAAGGAAATGCACCAAATGCCTTAAAGGTGTAAAGCACTCAGACCTCAGAGAACGTGGACTTTTTAAAGGCAAGTGATGATCTCTGAGAAAAGAGGCTTCTTTGTCATTAATGTAGGACAGTCACACCAATGTAGGACTGTCTGGTGGAAGAGGCTGGTCTGTCAGTTCCACTGGAGGCTCACTTGCCTCCACTGGGAGGGTCCAATTTCTCTCTGATCTTTGTTCCTTCTTGTTGGAGTCTTTTTTTTTTTTTTTTTGATGAGCAGAGTTCAAGTTGTGGGAATCTTGGTAGGAGTGTTGAATTTGGGTCCTAGTGAGAAATACTTCAACATTCTACTGCATTTGTTGGTGAGAACTGATCTCTGTTGGTGAGAAAACAAAAAGGGAATGAATGTAAGAGAGCTGAGTTCAGGATCTTGGGAAATATTTTGTTAGGGACAGGAAGAAAAATAGAATCTAATAAAGAGGAGCAGTGAGGAGGTAGGTGAAAGCCAAGAAAAGTGTAGTAATAGGAGAGATGGATTCTAGAATTTCCAAATATCATCAGTTTCATTCATTCAGTATATACTGAGGGTGTTCTATATGCCAGGCCCTGTGCTACTTTCTGTAAATACAGTAGTGAACCAGACATCATCCTTGTCCTCAAAGAATTCACTGGACATCAGAAATCGTGACCCAGGTGGCACTAGTGATGGAGTTTTGGGGTGTAATCCAGGACAGCAGAGAAAACAACCTGAGGGGTAAGCTGAATCGGAGAGGGGCAGGGGGGGGACAGATGGAAGGCTGTGGTGGCTGGCAGAGGTGGTACTAAAACGTCTGACTGTGTGACCTGTGGTTACCAAGACAGCCGAGGTCAGATGGCCTGAGGAAGGCGAGATTAAGGGGCCAGATGCCAACAGCAGGGTGAACGGCTTCTTCAGCTGCTGTGAGGAAGTGAAAAATATTTTGAGAAGGGAGTTATGAATGAGTTGAGAACAAAGAAAAGATCCAAGAGGGTATTGGGATTAAATTTGGGATGTGAGTAAAGGGCTGAAAAGATTGAGTGATTGAGCTGAGTCTACTGGTAGCTTATATTATCTTTATGGTAGTTCGTAAGGTTTATCTTTAATGTATTATTGTCCCTTATGCTCGATATCCCTGTTCTTCCAAAAAGAAAAAATCCTCTGTAGTATTATTTCAACTACCACTACCCTAGAAAGGTTTTGCTACATCACACTTAGTCTACTACAGCATTGTAGTTCCCAACTCAAATTACCTGTGACAAGTCCTCTTCCACTGCAAGGTTCATCTTCTTAAGATGCCATTTTTAATAGGTTACTCTGAAGCTCTAAAACCTTTACTGGCTACCCATTGCCTATAATTTAAAGAATGTGCTCCTCCGTAAAAATGAGAAATCTATCTGTTCTCAAGATTTCATGATTTACCAAGGGCTTTGTGTACTAGTCTCAGTTCTTATGAAACACATATGGTGGACAGGAGAGATGTTGCTCTTTTCCTAAGTTTCTAAGTGATGTAATAGAGGACCCGAAAGGCTAAATGACATGCCCAGGGCGAAACGGTTCGTGAGTTGTAGAGCCAGAAATAGAAATCAGGTCTTATGAGTTCAAGTTCAAGGTGCTTGTACCACACTGCAGCCTCACCTTGCCTGTAGAGCCCCATCTCCATGCTAACTCTGTGATTCTTGTAATTAGGATGATGAGATGCTGGGCCTTCAGTTCTAGTGGAATCGGAGAGAGGGCTCTCAGTGTCCCTGCAGCCACTGCTCTATCACTGCTCAAAAGTTGTAATGTAGAGCTGTCAACTGAGACATATTTCCTGGCTGATTTTTCCTGAGATTGGGGAAAGTCTGTCTCCTGCCAGGACATCTGGGAAGGCAAAAAAAAAAAAAAACACCCTGTACTTCCCTGATGTCCTCCTCAGTGCCTGCTTGTCTCATATGGTACTTGGAGAGGTTGTCACTGACTTTGCATTGTTTTATGGGATGGCTTTTGACCTCTGACAGCAACATCATTTCCCCTTCCAACCACTCTCTCCCATAAGGTGTACCTCTGAAATGCATTTTGAATTTTCACCTAGAGGAGCTCATGGCCTGAAGACACTTGTTTAAAAATGTATTCTCACTTGTCATATTAATGAAGGTATAGATTTGTTACCATTTAGACATGAATAGTTATGGAAAATACTGTGTAGAAAAAGTCATAGAGCTGTGCTTTGAACTGCATGTTAAAATTAGGAACATTTGTTAGTAATGCAATGATTAATGCGTCTGTGTTAACATGATTTCAGAGTACACTCTGTTTCCATCATTTTCTCATTGTACTGAAGCCAATGTGATTTTGATTTTGACAGAGTTTTTGGAGACAATTTACTGTACCAGAAGTTTAAATGATATAAAGAATATGCCTGACAATTTTCTAGAATATCAAGAATTGCCTCCACTCCTATAAAAATTGATGAGGGAAATACATGCATGGAGATTTGTTAAATAATGTATTGCAAGAGTTCATGGGCTTGTGAGCTCCTCTTTAAACCACACACAAAAAAATTGCAGTGTCTGCTTGGCAGCTGTGACCCTATATCCTTTAAGTTGGGTTTTCATGATTAAGGGGTGCATCTTTCTAATGAGAAAAGTTAAGGAAGAAGAGTTACAATACTGCTTTGTAAAAAATGTCATTTAGAATCCTCATCATTTTCTATCCCCTTGTAATGGTGCATTCGTTCTGGGAACAATAGCATTAGTTGCCTTTGGGGCTGACATATTCACCTCTTAATTTTTTCTAGTGCCTTTCATATTTTGGAATTAAAAGGCCATTAAAGGTATGGGGTAGGAGTATGAAGGACTCAACTGCCACATTCTGAATTTTTTCCCTTTACCTTCTTGACTTTTAACAAAGGTGTAATGATATACAAATATTGGAATGAGATACAATTTGGACTTTGGTATTAAAGCATTTTAGGGAGGCAACAAGATGTATAAATTCAAAATAACATTAAATAGAAATGGGATTTCTTGAAATATATCTGAATGGGATTTCGATTCTGAACTGCTAATGTTGTATTATTTACCTTCTAGGTAATAAAAACTATTTTATTTATTAGGGTACCCATCGGAAATACTGACTTACGTTGTGACCTCATATTTTTCATTGGGCCTTAGTTACAGTTGCTGGCCAGCTAATAAAAGTTGAACAATTAAAGGAACATTCTTAATTAAAAACAATTAAGCATATATATACTTTATGAGCTTCTTAGTACACATTTTGGGCTATACAATAATGTAAAAGATGGTCAAGATGACTAGCTTGTATTTTATGCAAAGTATTAGCAATAATAATAGAAGCCTGCTTGTAATATATGATAGAGATGAACAAAAATATACAAAGTTGATATTTTTGTAGATGTCTTTACTCCATCTTTTAAAATAGAAATATCATGTGATGTGTCCAGTAATAGAATTTTCAAATGTGCTTAGCCATCTTGTATTTCACCACATTATTTTCTTTTACTTTGTTGAATGACTTTTGTTATCACTGGTACTCAATTGAAAGTCATTCTAACTCACTGTGGTGTTTTGTGTTCTTTAGCCTGCTCTTGTGGCCCATTCCTCTCCATTTCTAACCACATGAATGCCAGTTCTCATCACCCTACAGCTGTAGACCATGTCATCTTCTATCTCGAATAGATCTTGTACACTACTTTCCAATTAAATTCATAATAACTCTCTTCCCTGCTCAAGATTCTTCAGGGTACTCCTATTATCCAAAAGATGAGAGGCAGCTTAAAGTAAAAAAATAACACAGGAAGTGAAATCCAGAAACCTGCTTTTAAATTGGTTGGCCTGGAAACATCACTGTTCATTAATACTCCTCAAGTTTACATATCTCTACTAATGGTCTCAGATTCCTCACCCCCATACATCTTGCCAAAGCCAGTGGTCATTCTGTGCCTTCATGTTTGCAGCTCATAGCAGCATTTAGAATAATTGCCCATCACACCTTGCTTAATGCAAGGCTTGATGGTCCCAGTTTCCATGATACCACATTTGTTGCAAGGTGTTTCTCTTGTCTCTCTATCTCAGTTTCCTTGGCTGGCCTCCCCTGAGTGTTGTACTCCCTGGCTCTGTCCTAAATCCCTTTATCTTACCTAAACTCTCTTTCAGCAGATATCAATAACTGCATGTTTTTAGATATCATCCGTATGCTGATAATTTTCAAACATTTATATCCATGAATGGGTCTTACTCCTCTAAGTTCCCAACTTACACATTTCCTCAAGATGTGTGCTTGGCTATTCAATGAATGTATCAAAGTTAAGATAGTCAAAGGGGAGCTAGCAATGTCTTCCTGCTACAGCTCTGCATCCCCACCTAAGTTTCCCCATTTCAGCACATGGAACCGCCATGCCCCTCATTGCTCGGGCCAAAAGTCCAGAATTCATTCTACTTCTCTTTGGCCTCACATTAAGTCCAGGAAGTCTTTGGATCTCTCTCCAAAATAAATGCTGAATGGGAGGTCTTCTTACTGTCTTCTCTGCCATAACCTCAATTCAAGCCAACAGTGTCTGGCCTCATCTACTGCAAAAGCTTTTAACTAGCTTTCCTGACTTGACTCTTCCCAGAGTAGGTTATTAAGCATAAATTGTATAACGCATTCCCTGGCTAAAAATTCTCCAATAGATTTTCATTACTTATAGAATAAAATCCATGGCCTTTAAGGCTCTGTCCCTCTGAGCATGTCTCTCTCCATGCTCCCCATTCCTTGCTAGGCTCCAGCCATACTGGCCTTCATAAAATTTGCTGAGGTGTTCCTGTCTTGGTCTTTGGTCTTACTGTTTTTCCTGTTTGGAAAGCTCTTAACTCCTGTCTTTTCAGTGATAGATTCTCCTCCTTGTTCTAGTCTCAACTCAATGTCACTTCTTTGAACAGGCCATCTATGACTCAAATTTGAGCATTTTCTTCTTCTATCCTCAGTTAACCTTTATCTCATTGTTTTCTCCATAGAACTTGCCAGAACCTGAAATGATTAACTTAAATGTTTATGTAGTTCTTTCGTCTGTCTTTCCCCACTGTAGACTCCCTTAAATCAATGACATTTTGTCACTTACCTTTGCATCTCAGGGCCTAATAGAGTACATATGTATCGTGGGCACTTCAAAGTACTTGTTGACCCATTCACCACCTTAAGCCTGGTTTCCTTATTTATAAAGCAAAGGTATAGGATGGGCGCCCTCTGAACCCGTCTAACCTAGATAGTTTTAATTCTTATCACATCTCTAGCCCTCTGATGAGTCCAGTTGGCCTCCTTAATGTCCTATAAATGGGCCATGTTAATTCAGATCTCCAGGCCTATGCTTATTTTCTTCCCTTCTGAGTGTGCTTCCTTCCCTTTTGTTCTCCCCTTAAGGATTTTCCTTCTTCCCCTTTCAGACAGGAATGTAGTTGTTTTGTGTATACAAGTCTTGCCTGTTCTCCTAGCTTGTTAACTTCTAAGCATAAGGCTATGAGTTATAGTTATAACTCTTGAATCCCTACAGCAGCTATTATGGCGCTAACAGATAAGGCACACTTGGTACATGCCTTATAACTCAATAAGGGCATGGCATCTTCCAGAAACATTGATTTCAGAACAATAAGAATGTTTGGACTGTTTTACTAATTTCCATGGGGCAAAGTAGATTTTTAAAAAGCAACCAAATAAGTATATCTTTATTAAGCCTGAACTGAAGGGAAACAAAAAACCCTGGAGAAATGGAAATGTAGACAGGAGGGTATAGTGTTTTGCAAGCATTTGTAAGTGATCTTCCCAAAAACGTTTTTCATAAAAATATATTCATAGATAGAACTGAAAAGAGAAACACATGGGAGGGTTCTTTAAAATATGAACTCAGGTTAAAGCATGAGTTGGGTTTTTTATTTGGTTCAGGTTGTTCAGGTATTTGCAATTTAGAGAAGCTCTATGAAAATATCCCACCTACACAGTTGTAATATCCTCCTCCTGCTTATCTTCAGAATGGCTTGGTTCTTTTAAGAGCAAATGGCTGAGAGGAGGGGAACCTTTTGTAGAGGATAAATTTAAGTACAATATGTCCTCCCATTCCAAGCAGAAGACATGCTCAGGGACTGGTGCAATTGTGTTTTCTTTTCTTTTTTTTTTGGTTAGCTGGATCCTGGAAAACTCAGGACTTGAAAAGGACGTTACTCATTCCTTATACAAGAATTACTGGTCAACTTAAAAAAAATTCAGGAACTAGAGAACATCTCATCTTTTCTTTTTATAAATGTCGATGCATTATTATCCATTTAGAAGCTGTTTTAAGAAGAGCTACTGTTGAGGAGAATCACAGGCTTATTTCTTCACTTCGTGTGTGAACCTGATGCTGTGTGATCATGCTTGATTCAGTATACACAAGTGGCAAATTCCCCTTCATCCAGAGTGGCTGGAATGTGTATGCTCAGTATGAAGGATAACCATATATTCCATTTATGGATTAACTATTTTCAAAGGAATTCAGTCAAATACACTTAGAGTATTTTTTTTTATGTTTAACAACATTAAAGGCACTTAGTGGCTCATGGTAATCACTGTGTACATTAATTATTTGTGAGTCCTGTTGTCATTCTAAATAATGCCAGTGATTGGATTAATTCTCAGTGTATCCCAGAATTTGCTGTTTTGCATAAACAGCTTGTTTTCAAGGCATCCATTTCTTTTGGAGAAGTAGAAACGAGAAAAAATCTGCTTCTATAAATATCTTGTTTAGGGTAAATAGCCATTTTTTTCTAGTGAATAGATGCAGAGGATTTCCCAAAAGGTTGTTGTAGTTTTTGCGTGGGTGAGCACTTACTGGGGACACCACTGAATGCTGAGGGCAGGTCTTGTTCTGTGCTCTTATGCAGTAGCCTCATGCCGTGGTCTAAGCTGTGTGGGTTCTGCAAAAGGCTTTGCTGTGTAATGCTTTAGGATTGGCATTACAAATTCTCTCTGTTAGGGGAACCTTGCCAATATGGGGGTTGTTGAAAGTTGTGCCCTAAGGCTGCTAGTGTGACCTTCTTATATATTCCTTGGAGAATTGATACCTACAGAGATTGGGATTGGGGAGAGTGGAAATACAGAGCAACAGTGGATTCAGGGTGGCTTAGTCAAAAAGGGTGAGAACCATTATGACAGTACATTGAAAAATGTCAAGTGGGAAATTCATGAACTCTGAGAAACCCAATACTGCATAAAACATTACTCTAATCCTCAAAATTGGCCATAGAAGGGCTAACTTTGGCTCCAGGAAAAGGGTGAGTATTTATTTGAGACCTGTGTGTTTAAATAAATCACAGTATCTCCTTAGTTTAGGGTTGGTAGGATGGCTTGGACTTTTTCCTTTTGTTTTTTAGGTAAAAATGGGGGTGCTAAATGAGAAGTGATTCTGTGATATTCTAGGGGTTTCTTCCTGGTGAGCCCACTGGGTTGCCACCCCCAGACTCACCTACAGCTGGTGTTTTGCCAAGCAGTACTGAGATTTTCACCAACCATTTGCTTGAACAGAAGAAGATGGCACTACTTTATATTTTAAAATAAAGTGAATTCGAAAGGTTTTCTTGAAATCACTGTCCATTTCCATTAGCTTTTGCTGGTACCTGCCTGCACGTACGCTTTGTTCTTAGTCAGTCATAGCTATTTAGGAAAGATTGCTGCTTTTTGGAAGTAGTTCCAAAGACTCATTGTTCCAGACATCGGACATCCTTATGTTATTCAGTTCCTATGGTACTTGGTCTAAAACAGATTAATTACTAAACTCCCGGTGAATAATTAACCATTTGACTTGTTCCCAAGTTATATACTCACTGTGTTAGAAATGATTTCCCAAACTACTGAAGATAAGAGAAGGTTATTCCTGGTTTCACAATGTCCCCATTGTGACTGACTTGTGTGTATGTGTGAGAGACATCAGCTGATACTTACGCACTGGGCCAGCTACTCAATCAAACCACTTCCTGGGGTTTTCTCGGGTCATGGCAGCGATTCAGAAGATACCGCGGTAGTTTGAGAGGACTGCTGCTTGAATGTTACGCTGGGCCTGAATGGCTGAGAGCTGTCAAATGCAAAAGGAGCATTTTTGTTGCAGTGCCATTCAGTCTGCACTTCTCTGTGGCTCAGAGCGGCATTGCAGCTGAATATGGGGTTGCTTCTCTGGGTGCTTTCAATGATACATTTTTTTAGACCATTTATTTTATGGTAGTGGCTAACAGCCTAATTTCCCTGAATTACCCACTCATGGCTTAGTTGAGTTCTCATTATATACAAAGCCCTCTGTTAGGCCGGGGGCTTTGGATGGGTGTGGGGGTGGGAGGTAGACAGGCAAAGGTTAAGTCATTTGTAGCTGCCCCTAAGGGGTGGTAGTAACCGGGGAGATGAGAGATCAGTATGGAGGGGGCCAAGTAGGGTGTTAATATAAAAACATGCAATGGTACTTTCACAAATACTTATTTCTGAGATTGTAGTTTCTGGATCTATTCATGTAATGTGTTCCAAAAAGTAACACTTGTATTTTTAGGACTTTATTTATAATATAAAAAATGCAGATAGAGTTATTTTTATAAAGCTTTTGTTTCATTTTATTATCTTCCTTAAAAAGAAAATGAAAGAATATTCAAAGTCATCACAAAATATGTGTGCTTTCTGGCCCTTCAGAAGCTCAAAAATTGCATTCCTGACCATGGAGTAAACAAGAACCTGGGGAATTTAAGACACTAGTGTTTTCCTTGGTTGTTTGATTTGCTTTCTCCCTTCCAATACATGAGAATCCTCTCCTTCCATCATGGCTAGGTGATACAGATCTAATGGGAATAATGTGTATTCCCATTATAATAAGCATTCCATAAGCTGGTGGTGTTAGGAATAAGCATGCACTGTTATATTATCTTTGTTACTGTTTTCATATATTCACTGCTTGGCATTACCTCACCAAACATACCAGTAATTCACCTCTGCGATGTCAGGGATGACTGTGACCATCTCAGTGGAGAAGCTACTTTTTTCTTGAGTTTAAGAAAATTTGGTTCACCAATAGAACCCTGACTTAGGCAAAATGTTGATCTCACCAGTGCTGGCTATCAGTACCCCAACTGAGATTATTGGGAAAAAGAAGTGAGGGGGAAAAGGTTCAGTGTGTCTATATTGTGTGGTAACTGTGCATTGTTTGGCTGTTTGGCTGTCTCTCCGCTCTAAGGCTCCCTTCACAAATAATAGTATTTTTAACTAACTTTATTTTTTAAATGACAGGCTGTTTTGGTCAAGTGTGCATGCAGGCTCTGGAATTAAATTGTCACCCTTCTTGTCCTGGTGCTCTCCCTTCTAGCTGGGTGAAAATTGGGTGAGTTTTTAGTTGCTTTATGCCTCAGTTTTCTTAATGTAGAATGTGGGTAACTTTATTACGTGGAAGGTTCTTGTGAAGCTTAAATGGAATAATGCCTCTAATGCAGTTTACAGTCAATCTAGGTTAAAAGTGGAAATAGCATTCTATGCTGAAGTGATGGAATATACTATCTCTTATACTCATTAGTTTCCATTTAGTACAACTTGGTTGAATTTGGTATGTCTCTTGGGAGGCAGAGAAAGGGAGCAGGGAGGGTGGTTAGAGCAGAAGTGCCCGTAGAAGAACAGGAAGAGGTGAGGTGACCCTTTGTAGAAACAAACTCCTGAGCTTTATGGTGCTTGGCTGTTTACAGAGTTCTCTTATATACATTTCTTTATTTCATCTTCACAACAACGCTTCTTTTACAGATGTGGGAATTGTGCCTCAGAGACACTCAGTGACTGGCCCACAGATGAGAGACCAGTGTGTGGTACGTTGAGGTCAGAGAAGCAGACCTCCTGGGGTTGGGCAGGAATTTCCTTTCTTCCAAAGCACTGGTCCTTCTTTGCTATATAAAAGCGTTCAGACTCATAGTAACCTTGGTGTTGAATTCTGAGGGACAGAGGGTCATGGTCTACCACAGCCCCAGGGGGATTGGTGAGGATCGGGGACCTCCTTCTGTGAACCCTACAGCTATGCGGAGCTGGCCTCACCACTGCTGCTGGCAGGCTTTTAAGCATCCCCTGTCGCTTCCTGGCCCCTGGGTGAAGATAGTGTTGCATCTCTTTAAAGGGCTATTTCGGATCAGTGTTCCGTGGGAGAAATTGTCGTTGGGCTTTCCTTTTTGCTAGGGAAGGAAGGTAATGAACAACTACTCAGTGGTTGAACATACATCATACAAGATTAGTAGTGTGGGTGCACTTTTAACCCAGGCCTTTTTGGGGTCACTGTGTTGATAAACTTGGAAGTTATTAGGTAAAATTACTAATGCAGGTAATCTAAACCATAGTTTGATTTAAGTTAAGTCTTCTGATTGTGATCCGAGGATACGTTTTTAAATGCGTGTTAAGGAAATTTACTTTTTATTTTTTGTTGGTTGTAAGATTTAACACAGTTTTAAGGATTTTTCTCTTTATCCTGGTTGGCCTGTTTGTCATATAAAGCATCAAATGATCAGAGAAAATTCAATGTAGGGCATCAGAATTTTAAAATATTGAGAACACATTTTAAAACTGGAAAAATTATTTCATTCATGTTCATGACTAAAGCTTGAATTGATTTTAGTATTACATTTGAATACATGGTTTTTATGAAATCATTTTCTACTCTGAAAAGAAATTTATAGAGCTGGTACAACATACTTTTGACAAATAAATTTGTTTTCATGAATTAAAATTTTGATTGGCCATAATA
Source organism: Manis pentadactyla (assembly GCF_030020395.1). Taxonomy (NCBI): domain Eukaryota; kingdom Metazoa; phylum Chordata; class Mammalia; order Pholidota; family Manidae; genus Manis; species Manis pentadactyla. The sequence goes on from NC_080030.1 coordinate 49,362,811, forward strand.
CAAACTCTTTTTTTTGCCTATATGCACTTTCATTTTTAGATAAGAGGTAGGCAAAAGTGACATTTTTTTGGAAGTAACATCTAGGTTAGGGCTTCTCAACCTTAATATTGTTGACATTTGGGTCTGGACAATTATTTGTTGTGGGGATGCTATTTTGTGCATTGTAGGAAACTTACCCAGAAGACACCAGTAATAGCCCCTGTTCCCAGGCCTGACAATCAAAAATATCCCTAGACATTGCCCAGTGTCTCCCAGGGTAACAAAACCATTCCTGGTTGTGAACGATGGATTCAGAATTTTCAATACATATTCAAATCTTCTACCTTACCTAAACATATTAGTATACAATTTTTGAACAGATGTCCAGAATCACACCAAGGAGGAGAAAATACTACAGAGGAAATAATTTGAAAAAATAAGACTTCAATAATATGGGTTGAAATGTTTTCTGATGAACAGTTATTAGAATTCCAAAGGTTTGGATGAATATTTTATCTCATTTTCTTTCAAAGTAGATATAGCCCCTTGATTCTGAATCAATTTATAACAATGACTTGATGGTGTTTTTTTAAACTTAAAATAAATGGAAATAATAGTATGATTTGCCACAAAGTAAATGCTCTCTCTGACTAGAATGTTTTGTATGTTCCTCATGCACATACTGAGAGGTTTAATTGCCTTTACAGATGGGCCTGTGCCTCAGTGAAACTGTTGTGTGGAAAAGGAGCTGAAGCTGGACTTCAGAAGTCTCTTTATGGACTCTTAAGTGGTTGTTTTAATATAAAAAGGCAGATACAAATACCTGGTTACTAATTCCTGTAGGGATACAGACATTTTACTTGGCCTAGGAATTAAGTGACTGCTTTTTAAAATGTGTTTTGCTAATGATAACACATATTTTTATTCTATGAACCATGGGCTGAAGCTTTAGCCAATCAGAGGAAGGAATTTACTGTAGGGTTAAAGGAAGTATTTGTTCCGTTATTGTAGTATATGGCCTCTTGCCATCTTTGATAAAGGATTGAAGTGTTGTGCACCCAGAGTCCACTATCCTCTTGACCCTTCATCCATCATCAGCTGGACTGTGAAGTTAAGTGAACTGGAGCTCTCAGTAGGATAACTATTGTTTAAGCATTGTGTAACTCTTGAAAACGGAAATTACTGACACAGCAGTCTTGCCATGTGATGTCTTTCTAGTTTTAAGATTATAGACATATGTTTCCTTTTTGTTGCTAATCTGTGCCAGATTAGAGATATAAAATGATAATATACAAGACTGGAAATTGGGTTATGCAAATGGGGAACCCTGAGACTTTTGGAAATTTCTTTTCTTTGTTTCTTTTTTTTTTTTTAGTAAGAACATATACAAAAATAAATGACCCGTTTTAGCACAAAATTCAAGAATTTCACTGGAAATTTTGGAACTTTCATTATCTTAAAACCACTAGGGTGATTTCCAAATCTTGCATGCTACTCCTCCATTTCTACTGTATTAAAAACTAAAAGCATTTATTTGTCCAATGTTTCCTAAGTAATTGATGGGACATATTCTTTCATCAGATCTTATTCTTTATTCTGATTAGCTCAGGAAAACTGTAAGAGCTATGCCTAGCATTCACACTTTATGTCATCCAGTCTCTATATTTATGCCATGTTCTTAAACAAGTAGAGTAATATATCAGTTGCAGCTGTTGCTGACCAAAGCTGTCACAGAAGTGGGTGGAGGAGAAAATCAGAGATGGTGTGTTCAGGTTCTGTGTTATCAAAAGCATATCTGTTGCAGTCAATCTGTGATGATAACAACTGGCTTGCAGAAGGCAGTTCAAGCCAGATACTTGTTTTATCTTTGACCAAATGTACAGGAGATTGGATGCCATAGTGATAAATACCACTGATAGTTAATAAAAATTGGTTGAGTAAATACAATTGACTGACTTGTACTATAAGAAATACAAATTAATGTGTACTACTCATTAGTTTTGTAGCAACCTTTGTGAAAAGTTATTAACATAAAGCTTGATTCTTAATAGCAAGCAAAGTTTAAAAAAAGACAAAAATACATAATAGTAAAAGAGTAAAATGTTTGTTTTCTGATAGAAGCAGGCAATGATGCTCTCTAATTAAGTGTATTTTTATTAAAATAAATAATTACACCAAAGCACATATCCAAGTGCTTATTAGGGGAATACTGGCACCATACTTACCAGAGCTTGTTAGAAATATTTGAGTTAGTATATTTCTCATACCCACCGGATCTCATCTTTCCCCATTCTCCAGTTTGCCATGGGGACAGAGAAGAGAATGAAAAAACCCCCATAAAAAATTGTGGCTTAGTTTTATCTTCCTTTTCACTTTTTATAAAGACAGTTCAAGGGAAAGAGAAATTGTTTTTTAGCAGTTAGGGATAATTAGCCATATTGGACTGAATCTCCCTGTACTTTAATTGTGTTGGGGTACAATGAAATCCTGAAATGGTCAAATCAATTAAGAATAAAAAAAAAAAGCCCTTTGCACAGCTTTACATATTAGTCTTCCCAGTAATTCTCCTCATTATTAATATCAAAATACATGTTGCTTTTGAAATTGTCCACATAATTTCTAAGTAACTGATTCAGAAGGCTATAGGTGCCTTACAAAGAGAATATAGACTAAATATATTGTGTCCTGGAAACTTAAAATTTAAGATGGGCACTTCGATAGGGATACACATACATAGGACACAGAGGTAGTAAAGGAGTTACCTAATTCAAAAAGAAAGCTGCATAGCAGAGGTGGAATTGCAGAAACTGTTTATTGCTGGAAATAACTGTGTGGCCGAGGGTTGGGGAAAATGAAGCATGTGCCGATGGTTATGCCCAGTGATGTAGTAATATCTAACATTTGCTGAGGACTTGCCGTGTGCTAGGCAGAAGTGCATTGTGTCTATTAACTTATTTAGTTCTCCAACAAGCCTTTGAGGCAGTTACTGTTATTATCTCCATTTTCTAGGTGAGGAAACTGAGGCAGAAGGAGATTAATAATGTCTTAAAGGTTCTGTAGGTAGTATAAGGCAGAGTATGCCCCCTTAACCAATGCCCCATACTTTCCATATAATTGAAGTTCCATCACAACCCTGAAAAGTAGGAATTTTGTTCACTTCACAAATTAAGAAATTGGGGCTCAGAGAGGATAACTTTGTCAAGTTACTGGTGGCCAATGGAGAGGAAGAATTTGAACCAATGTTTGACTCTCAAAAGTCTGTGCTTCTTCACTGCAAGAGGAGGCCTTGGGAAGGCTCCGAGGTGTAGCTGACACACACCCACAAAAATGGAAGGGCTAGCTCCTCCCTTGTAAAGACAGTTAAGATAATAAAAAAACCTGTATAGGTTGTTCATAACTCGTCATGAGGCAGTAGAGCAGCTGCTTACTCAAGCATGTGAAACCCCTTCTGGTTCAACTCTTATTTTATAGAAATCGTCCGTCTCTGTCATCATCCAGGGCTGTGCTTCATTTCATTCGGTGTGCCTCTTTTCAATGTGCTGGGCCGTTCTATTCCTGTTTATAAATCTTTTAAGTGTGCACATTAAAGAAGTAATTAAATTGTCATTATAATTTATAGTATGCCTGAAGTCAATCACCTAATTAAACTGCAAGAGAAGAGAGGTAGTAGGTTCATATGCATTTATTGTTAATGTATTAACTATGCAAGGATTTTGAACCAGTGAAAGAGAAAACTAATGGTAGCACTAGTCTTTAAAAGTTTTTCCATTGCTGCTCTTCTCAGTTTAACGTTTGAGACCCTCACTAGCTAGTAGTAGACCTTAATGTCTTTTCTTGGCTGGTTTTTAATGAAATTAGAACTTTTGTATGTCTTCAATTCAGCATTTTCTTATAACGCTCCTGACGGCATTAGTGCACACCATTCCACATCCTAACTGAATAAGCAATTAGAATATGGTAGAAAACAAAATTTGAATTCATGGGTCAGTTACAGCAGTCCAAATTCTATCTTGAATTATAAAAATGGCAGCATAATGGCATTCAGAGGAGATCTGGTTTTTCTAGAGCAATTGTGACTGTCAAGATGTCTTTCTTATTAGGGAATAATAAACTACAACAACGATAACAAAAACCACATAGGCTGTAATAAAATTTTGCTGGAGGAAATTACTTTTGAAGATCATTTCTAAGCTCTAGCACATATGTATGTATATTCATTACAGGAGATGAGAATTGGTAACTTGAGCAGGAGGTGATGCCCATGGGGAGGTACCTGCATTTTGTAATGAAATTGGCAAATATGTAATATATAAGAGTGTGATTATATGAGGGTAGATGTGAGTTTGTTCTTTTGGATTTTCAGGGAAAGGAAAATACTAAGGGACATGTGCAAGTGTCATCATGTGAGTGACATTTTATGCAGTGACTTTTCCTCTCTTTGTATTTAATTATTTTGGGGTAGATTGATCTGAAGGTTGTAATTTCAAAAGAGGCAATCATTTAAAAAAGAAAAGGCAGTAGAGAGCAGAATAAAGGCATTTAACGGAGGTATTTAGTAGTAAATGTATATATCTAGAAGTTCCTGGGTGCTCAAAAAATTGTGGGATGAACAAGTATCATGTGTAAAGATCCAGTCTCTTTGCTCCTCTATGTGCATGTAAGATATCCTCAGTTTATAAATAGTTTTCTTGGATAATATTTTTTTTCTTTGCTAATTCACAAAAGCTGGGTTGACTTGTAAAGTACTCGAAGTTAAGGAGTTATATGCCTGGATGTAAATTTCTCTGGAAAAATGCATTCTGAAGAGATGAGCTGTGATATTGTGGAATATCGCTTTTTTCTGCTATTATGGGAGCAATGTCTGTCCCTGACCTGATTTCTAGGCTACTTCTAGAGTTCTTGTTTGAAGGGATCTGGGGAGGCCCCTGCTGATGCTCTTGTAGGCTGGAGAGTGAGGTAGAGAGCCAGTGAAGATTGGTTCTAGTTCCAGGTTGCTGGAGGGGAAGAGGGGGGCCGAAGAACAAAATCCTCCGTGTGGACAGTGGAAAGGAAAGAAAGGGATTCCCTTACAGACCTTCTGTTGGTCAGGCTGTTTACTGGTGTTCTTTCTAAAGGAAGAGGCAAATGTAAATCATGGACATTCCATTTGAAAACTGCTAACGCATATATATCCTTTCAATACAGTCTTTGTTTATAGCAGTATATAAACTTTTCTCCATACTGGAACAAAAGCTACATAAAATAATAAAGATGAGATTGAAATAAAGATGTGGCTTGTAAATGTGTTTGAGGGACCTGTGGACTATAAATATTGAATCACTGCCCAGTGCAATGTGAGGTTTTCCATAGCATGTAAGCCTTTCCATAGAAAGAAATGTATCTTATCCTTATAAAATCCTACCATCTGTCTCAGAGTTTGATAAAGAGTGGGCTCTCAAAATGTGTAAAATATAAGACTATGATTAGATGAGGGTAGATGTGAAATATTGTGAAAAGTTTAATATGTTATTTTTTCGTTTGCTTTAAATCTGGCATGACATTTACTATTGAATTTGATGTCTTTGAGGTAAGATTTTCTAAACTTGTTTTCTTTCTTCTTCTGAGAACTCAAATCTATAGATGAATTCAAAATGATCTTTGTCATGCACTGTCTTTAGAAATATTCTGTAATATTATACCTTTTATGCTTTTGACTCTTCAGAATGCAACACTTCAGAAAGTTATTTTATGCATCTGAGCTATTAATAGCCATTAAAAATCTAAAGAATTTTATTCACAATTTCCAAAAAGATCTGAGATTTTAAAATAAAAACAGTATATGTGTTAATGTCAGGAACATTGACAAGGCTGAGAAAAGATTTGGCTTGACTTTAGGATTTATATTAAAGAATCCCAAACTACAATAATTCAGTTTATTTATACTTGTAGTTCTGCTATCTGAGGTTTCATATTAAATTTTGTGGTGTATTGTGTATGGAGCTGTGGACAGATAATTTATAAGAAAAATATAACCAAATCTATTTTGCCATTTTTATATATTTTGTTTGCCACAGTAGCAAATCCATTACTCCATATACATTTTTTAAACTTTTGAAAGTAATAAAAATTGTTTAAGGAAGAAGTGACACTTGTCTTTCACATCTGGAACCTAGCACAATAAATTTGTTTCATTCTTTCTTGTAATTATGTTAATCAAACACAGGTGTGAATCATTAGTATTTCTTCTCTGTTATGGAGATTTATGTAGTTGGAAAAGAGAACATAGGGCAGCAAAAGGGTTCAGGTAGAAAATACCAACTCTTAAACAGAGATTGCTGGGCCCCTGTGCCTCCTTAACTTTATAAACCTGAAATTTCCTGAAAAAGTTTTCAAGTAACATTATAAAAATCTAAGTGCTGTTTCTTTGGTGGTGGTGGTGGTTTTAATCATTACAGAAATCAATAGCTCTCAAGCTATTTCCCCCATCTTCCTGCAGCTGTGCAGAATAACCATCTGCTCTTGCAGGTGGACCAAATTCTAATCTCCAGTAAGGCTGCCACACTGTCTGGTCTGCTTACTTACCATTTTGTTCTTAGGAGTCCACTTTGAAATGTAATCCTTTTCTAAATAGAAGTTCCATACACTGAATTACGTCTATTTATAATTTGAAAGTATGGGGCTGACATCTTAGAACCTAAGACAACCTTAAATTGTTTGGAAGGAGAAAGCGAATTTCAAGGGCTTTTATTGATAACTTGGAAGGAAAGCCAAAAACAAATTTTATTTTTTTGGAATATTAAATTCTTAGCACCAGCTTGACTGCTAAAATGCATATGTGTCTTTTATAAATTCCTGTTATTGATGTAGTGCTAATCTACTTTATCCAAGGATTCCTGCAGGAAACAGAATTTTTTGCGGACTAGTCATGTTGCTCATAGTTTATCAAATGTTATTGCATAGGTCTTTGGTTTACATGGGACTTGGCATTTCATTGTGTTTTCATATATAGAAGCTGTGGTTTATTTATTGCCAGCCTATAGTACATATGTTAGAGTTTTTGTCATTATTAGTAAATTGCTTCTTATAGATCAAGAATGTGCATATTAGCATATAAAAACATATTTAACATTGTGGAAGGCCATTCTAATCGATCTTTCAGTGACTAGGGGAAGACTTTGCTACTTAGTAATAAAATATAACAAGGATCATGTTTACTTCCAAACATACAGGAGCAAAGAGGTTTTGTTATTCTAACCAACATTTTCTTTGTGATGCACTTAAGCATCTGAATGTGTACTTTGGTATTGCCTTCATCTGTCACTCCTTAGTGTGTGGCTCAGTTTCACTGTTTTTCAGTTATCTGATGTATGCACGTACTGTCTAAGTAGATGTTTAACTTCCTTGAAAATTGACCCAAGGCTTCTGTGAAGTGGTGGTTGACCTAATTTCTGTTTCCCTTTTATTTTTTTCCATAGTTAAATGAAGCACATAGGAATTAAAGAGGATTTGCCTTGTTTTAAAAAGTCTATTACTTAGACAAGTTGCAAAATTTATTAGGAATAAGGCCTACTACCAGGGCTAGTCATGACAGTAATGGATAACTTGTGCAGTATGAAGGTACATATAAGTAATCTTTTAAAACCTTGAAAAAGATAAGTACTGTAAATTTATTTCCCTTACATCAGGGGCTCATTGAAGTTTTTATCCCCTTGTTTCTTCTTAACATTAGTGGGAATCATGTGGAGTTACCACATGTACATTTAAGTGTAATTGTGGCTCCGAGTTTTTCTTATCTCCTCTCCAGTTCAAAAAATTTAGGTCTGAGGGGATGGAGGCTCTTCTTGAACTTCTGCCTTGCTTTTAAAAGGAGAACTTATAGAAGGAAAAAAAAAAGAACATGTTTATGCTTCCCCTATTGTAAAGTTTAACCAAAACAAAGATTGTGATTTTGGTTAGAATCCTTCTTTTTCAGTGACTTTCAAAGGATATTACCTCAGCTTCTTGCGTAGAAGGACAGCAATAAACATTTTCTTTTCAACTTCCTTTTAAAAAAATTCTTTCTCTGGTCCTTGTTTTGACAAGTTTATGTGGATCGAGCCTTAACTGCCTTGCCTTTGAGCAGATGCTGTTGGCTGAAGAAATACCTCAGACTTTTCTAATAGTAACCAAAAGTTATAGCATAGGTAAAAGAAAAAATTTTAGACAGAAATACATGTTTTACTCCTTTTTATATGTCCACAGTGTCTACATGGTCCCTGGACCCAAAAGGCAGTCCCAAGTGATTCATTCATAACATTCAGCAGATGTTCCCCTGTTACGTGGTAGGTCCTGAGCAACATGCAGAACAGTTTCCACCTACTGCAGCTCTGGGTGTATAAGAACGGCTGATGTGAACAAACTTCAGTACGGTAGATGAGGGTTTCCATAGAGGTGGGAAATAATTAATGTGAGTAACAGTAAAGGGGGACAGGGGCATTTATTCTGAGCAAATATTAATCAGTCAGCTGCTATTTTCCAGGCACTGTTTAAGGTTTGGGGGCTGCAGGGGGTAAACAAAACAGTATTGCTACTCCTGAGAAGCTTCTATCCTAGTGTGGGGGCCGGATATATATCAATCCTCCTGGCATAACTGCTGTGTGTGTGTGTGTTAATTTGGTATGGGAGGGGGTGACATTGGAGCAGGGACCTGATGGGGTCAGACAGAAGGAACAGCTGCCCTTGGGATAATGTGACTGCACATATGTACTTAGACCTCTGCTTGGAAGAAAACATTAACATTTCAAAGTAAGGAAGGGGGACAGCTTAGTATGAATGAGATGATTTGTCAGGTGGGGCACCTGATGCTTTATGCCACACTGTATGGCCACCAGACTTCATGTCTGTGGCTTAGCCAACCTGGAGGTGCCATTGTCCTGCTCCCGGTCCTGGGCATGGCTGTCAAGTGCTGGGGTGTTGCCCGGGCTGAGCTCCGCTTTCCAGCTCCTCTTCCTCCAGAGGCCCCTAACCTGGGGTGGCAGTTCTGGCCCCCTGCTGTGCCTTGGCCCAGGGGAGGCCCCAGCTTGGAAAGGACAAACATGACCTCAGATTAAACCCTGAGCTGTGATATAAAAAAATGCCCATGATTAGGTGTTTACAGCACTGACTCTTCAACAATTAAGGAGAAAAGGTGTAGGTGGGGTGAAAAATAGCAATACCCACACTCAGAAGTTTTTGAGAAAAACAGGAAACTAGTCTTTTTTAACCAGTGATGCCCAGAACTGGTTATTGCAAAGAGGGTTGTTTTTCTAATGCCCTGTGGTCAGCACAGCTGTGCCAGAAATAGATTTCTGCTCATTATGACAGCCATCTGTGTATTTCTTTAACTGACAAACGTATAGCCAGGCGGACATAATTATCAGTAGTAACCTGGTCATTATGTCCGGATGGTGCTTGGAAAACAATTTGCACAAGTCCTGAAAGCCTGTGAGAACATACAAAATAAGAGTATTTGGCTAACGTGCAGCTATTTCCGGGAGTTGTGAGTGACCCAGACTTATGAGCCCTACAATAGCTTATTGTAGAAAGACCGTTTGAATTGTCTCTTTATTTCGATATTTTTTAAGTTAACAGATAATATTTGATGGCAAATGATGTAATACTTTTCTGATTTGCTTGTGAGGTCCAGCTCCACTTTGTACCAATGTTTTAGACCTCAGTTTTTTGCTTATATTTGCTAGTTGGTGGCAATTAAATAATGATTTTAAAAGTAAAATTGAAGTCACATAGATGTTGTCTCTTGTTCTCAGAATCTCACAAATGCACCATCAGTACCACATTTGTAAGCAAGATAGGAAAAATATCACAGAAGTGATTGGGCAATTATTTTGGCTTTCCAATTATTATTATTATCATTAATTATTGCTTAGATTTGTGTTCTGAATAATGTGAAATACTTCAGAACCAAATTGAAATAGAGCATTCCCTTTATCTGCACTGTATCTGTACCCGGAAGACCAGGTTAACACAGACTACTCATTGAGGTTTCCCCTCCACTTCCTGTTTCCCCCCTTCAGTGTAACTGGGGAGACCCTCTAAACCAGAGGTCTCCCTTGCAGACCATTTTTTGTGCACATGGTGATGACATCTTTTTAAGGACAGAAAAGGGCATGAGGCTTTTGGAAGCTGATTAATATAATCTAGATTTCATTGCTTATTGCATTTTATGATCGCCAAGCCAAGCATTTGGTCTGTGCATTGAAGGATTTACGCCTGTCTGTTTGCATTAGACTTTACAGTTATCTCTTTAATAAGTAAATTACTCACGCCTCTCTATTGTGAAGCCTGTTTGTGGTGCTTGATCCAGGCAGTCTGCCTGGGCTTAGCAATGCCCCTGTCCGGCTGACTGCCCAGCCTGCTCCAAAAAAGGCAATCGTTACTGCTATTGATTTTTGCAGCACTTTGATCATGTGGGAGTTATTTGCAAGGAAAGGAGAGTCAACTCCTTGCATCTGCCTTTTCGTTTCACCACAGAAGAACCGTATTCCTCTAGTCTTTGGTTTCTTGGTGGGAGTAACAGAAGTCCAAGAGGATTCTTTTCACTCCTTTCTTTGGGGGTGACCTGGGGAGAATCCTGAATATTTAAGAGGAGCAGTACGTGGAACTGGGGGATGTGAAGGTCTCCTGTTTTTACCTCCTTGCTGTCTGTTTCTTAGTGAAATGAGATGAGAGTACCTGCCATTTCCGCCTCACCAGCATGTGGCACAATGTATAAAGACAATGGGTGTCACCTACTCTCAGATCCAGACGATGGAGGTTTTAAAAGTAGCAGCTGTTACTGAAAAAAAATAAAACAAAAGACAAACCCAGCAAACAAACATGTTTTATCAGAAGTCGTCATATTTCAAACACATATTTAAATCTTGGTGTTTCATCTGGGAAAACATAGCCCTGGGAGGTTGTGATAATGCTGAAAGGAAAGAAAACAGAAAAAGGGATTTTAATTGTTTTCTCTCCTTTTTCTTGTATATGTCCCCACGATGGTCTATTTTTAATATGATTTCATGGTCCCGTTTTTTAAATCTTGAGGACTAGAAATACCATCTTTTACCTTTCATACTTGGTAGAGCCTGAGTAGATCTTTGACACTTTACCTTTAAATAGCCACCCTAAGCATGTGAACAGAAGAAGCACAGTACAGAAATCTCAGAGGGGCACTCAGGAAAACAATATCCATTCTTATGGTGGAGCAATGAATGAGAACTATCCCAGTAGATCATTCAGCATTGCGGAGCTGTTCCCTGGAACTTCTGTGAGTCTCTATCGATGGTTATAAATACTCAAAGTATTTGTCCATTACAATGGAAGGTTCCTCACATTTGTTTTGGTTTGTGATTTCCCTTACAAAGACACAGTTAAAAACGCTTCCTACTCTTTTTGTGTCTTGCCTAATGAGAAGATGGTGCTGGGGAGGTGACGATTATCTGTGCAGGAGGCTGGGGCTGATGGGGCCAGTGTGCTATGATTAATTAGTCCCTTCTCCACTGAGAAGTCCCTCATTTCTTACAGTCATCATTTCTAATACAGCCTGGGGCTCATCGCAGACTCTCTCTGTCAAGCTTGGGGCCATTTTTTGCCTTTGTTCAAAAAGGTTTCTCTTGTGGGACTGCTGAATGCCTGCATGCTTGCTCTGCTCTCCCCACAACTGGAGCTGTCACTGCAGGGGGTTTCACAAGGCCACCTCTGCCTACTCCTCTTGGAGCAGCCCCCCTTCTCATTACCATCTGGGAAGAAGACAACCATGGCCGGGAGAACTGAAAGGGAGTCTGGAGCTGACCAAGTCAAACTCCTCTTCCTAACTGAAAAAAGAGACGGCCAGGACGAGGTTGTGTCCCTTGCCCAGGTCATGGAGTGATTTGTACCCTGATCAGTGGCCCTGCTTTCATTCTTTTTCACACAGGCAGCCCAGGAAGGCTTTTCCTCAGGGAGATTATTGCTTTAAGCCTGGTGAGCTGTGTGCATTTCAGGGACCGGCTGACGTTCCCTGGGCTGTCATTCCTCTCTGTGAGGCATTCGGCTGCTGTTCATGGAGATGCTTAAGAACCAGGATGCCACATCGGTGGCGGGGATTTACATTCACACAGGGGCTTGCACAGCACCCTGCTCTGGAAAACAACAGTTTGTTCCAAGGGATACTGAGTTCATGCCATCCCCTTTCAGCTAGCCTCTCATAGGTGGGCTCTCTTGATTTTATTTATTCAGTTAAAAAACAAATGTAATTCTGAAAACTATGTTCTTTGTAGAATTTCTCTCTGTTGAGCATGATCTCCACAGTGGAGTTTGAGTGATACAGTAGCCTGCAGATTTCTGCTTAATCCCTTGCTTCAACACATCATGAGATGCAGTAACATGTAACAAAAACTACAGCACAGTTATGAAGTTAGAGGGTTCCTTAACCTTGGCTGTTGACATTTTGGGGTGGATAATTCTTTGTGGGGCTATCCTGTGCCTTGTAGGATATTTACCAGCATCCCTAGTCTCCACCCACTAGATGACAACAGCAACCCTGTTCTGATCATGACCACCAGAAATAACCCCAAACCTTCCCCAGTGTTCCTTCAAGGGTAGACTCACCCTGGTTGAGAGCCTCTGGAGGCTAGTCATAAATCTGAGGAACTTTGCACATCTGCCAGCCTGAAGCAGATTTTCATTAACAACATAAAAGCTTGACTTAAGCCAGAATGAGAAAGTAAGGATTGGGAGGGTTAAATTACTAAATAATGAATATTCCTAGTCAGTGACAGAGTGACTGGCCACCCAGATCAGGGATTTCCCCTGCTGGCTTGCACCGGGAATTCCCTTTCTCTTCCTCTTGCCCTCAACCTTAGGACACTCCCTTTTCATGACTGCTCAGGCTTCTGATTCACTTTTTTTCTGTCTCATCTTTTCTCTTCCACTTCCCTGCCATCTCTTGCTACCAGTGATAGGGTGACTGGACCGCCACAGCAGCCTTTGCAAAAGACCAGATGCGTTGAGGTTCTTCCTGCTGCTGCCCCGGTTCCTCGCTCTGCCTCGGGAGAGTGTGCCTTGCTGATCTTAACTTCATTGCTTATTTCTTAGACGTTTATGGCCTATGGAGGAAAAAGTGGGAAGCAGTTTCATATTCTTTGGCTCCAGTTGTCAGTGTAACTATTTTTTTCTGGTAAAGGCTATGCCATAGAAGGTGAGGAGGTTTGTAATACTCTTATTATATTGCCTTAGGCTAGCTTGGGGTGCAGTGCCACTCACTATTTGTGACTCTGGTTCTAGAGGGACACATGCTGAATTTCAGATAGTAGGCTTAAACACGAGCTTTTGGGGCACAACTTGTTTTAAGTCAGAACCACCTTGGCATGTGAGAAGAAGGGTCCAGCTTTCACCTGTTCCAAGAAACCTCTCACCAAAACCACTGATGCCCTCAGGTAGGCAGCTTAGAGTCCCCCTTCCCACTGGCACTGTACCTCCCTAATCCAAGTCCTGGACTTGGAGGGCAGACAAGCTAGACTAGCTTTGGTTTACTTCTCTGGAAAAAACAGACATGTGGCAATCTGCTTGGATTCCATTTGGACATGCTCTTGTGTATAGTCTTTGTCCTTTGTACTTCATCTGCCAAAAGAAGAAAAGAAGAACCTTAATCTATGGATTGAGAAACCAACTGAAGGAGATTACTAAGAAAACAACTGGAATCTTAGTAGGTTCTAGAAAAAAATCCAGAAAAAAAGATACATGTTGTACGAGTAAGCAGTTAAACTAAAGGGAGTTAGATTAAGATAAGAACAAAAATACCTTACTCTTCACTTCTATGTCAGATAACCCATGTTTACATCAAATTCATCAAGGATGGGAATGTTGATCATTTTAGACTTTGTACTTTGGAAAGGCATAGAAAAGGATGCTACTCCTAGACTTGAAAAGGCCTCCCAACTCCGACCATTCCGTCTGTTTCCCTTTCCCTCTAAATCTCTCATATCGCACGCATTGATTTGTTAGACTGAGTGGTCAATCAGTCTGATAAGACTATGATAAGGTGAGTATGATAAGGTGACTAGTGACCTCTTTTAGGAAATTTCTAGAACATCTACACTTATGATTTTTTGAACTGTATTCAGGGTACCCTGGGACATCAAGCAGTTTTGAAAGAAAATAAAGCTATGGTGGACTTAACATATGTCTGTTTTAATCACCCCTAAACTTGAGACTTACGCTCATGACAGGAGGGATGCTTAGCCTCCAAATTTTAAATTGTGCATATTTAGAAGAGAGTTGCCTTTCTCAAATACTACTGCATAACTTTCTTATACAGGATGCATTTCATTATGTGTTCTACACAGAAACTATCTGTTTTCAATGACTGTCCTTTACTAGCTCCTTAGTTCTATGAGGACAAGGACCGTGGCATTGGGAGTACACAGTTGTTTGTTGAATGAATAATTGAATATATGAGGGGAAAAAAGAGCTCGTCATGAACATTTTGTAAGAAAACTTATGCTTTTTTTTGATAGAATAATTAAATAGACATTTTTCTAATAATGAAGTTTAAACAAAATGTAAAAGAATATCATGTAGTGAAGTTTTCTGTTTTTCTTTTCTCTTTTTTGGAAAATGTGTGGCTTTTATTTAAGAACAAAGAAATACTGTATTTTCTAGAGAAGGAGAGCATGGCATGCCCTCCAAAATTAATCTAGTGGAACATGAGCATATAAAGTCCTCCAAACCCATCAATTTTAGTCATACTTTATAGTAATAAACACTTTTCAGTGCCAAAGTAAATTAGGGCAGTGATCTGGGTAAAAGAATACTCCTGAGCTGTATAAGAAAGAGTTTGATTTTGTTGCCAAATTTAGAGCAATGACCTCCATCCTAAGGGTAAAATCGGTCCATCGTTGTTTTGTTCATGCACCTGAATCTCTATTGCCGTGGAGTTCTCTTGCCAGTGTGGATAGTGAGTAGTTAAGAATGGTTCAATATATTAAACGTTCTTTGGTTTGGCAATGGTGGCCCATTTACCAAGTCAAAATCATGAACAGAACTGAAAATTGAGTGCAGGTAACTGCAGGGTACTTGGATTTCTTCATCCCAGGAATCTTTTCACATTGCCACTACATATGCATTTTCAAATTCATTGGTTTTGAGTCAGACTCACTGGATTAAAAGCCATTGTCAGCCCTTCCCGGGAAGCCACTGACAATTCCTTAAACTCCTGGGCCTCGAGTCCTCTGTAAGGAAGGTAATAGAAAGATGTAATGAGAAAATACACGAAAGTCCCTTAGCACGTTGCTGGAACCCAGGAACTCCGTAACTGTTGGTAGTTTTTTATCATTCTCTGTGATGACTATTTCAGACTCCATTACTATTTCTAGATCTTTCATTTTCTTAATGTTTTCAGTAGTAAGCCCAAACTTTTAAGTTGCCTTTTTATGGAAATCAGAGCAGTCAAAACAGAGTCTAGGCTGCCAAAACTATCTGTTACCTCTTATAAAGAAATTAGATAATGCTTGGTTATATGTGTGTATCTACATATAGAAGAGCCACAACCCTAAGTCTTGCCAAACTGAGGGCAGGTGGACCCCAATCTTGGTTCAGAGCCAAATTCTATTGCCAGACTTTATTTATTTCTAGCCTGATAAAGAAGTTTCCTCCTTGTGATTTTTTTTCTTTCATATCTTATTTAAAACATAAAGACAAAGGGGGAGTTGGAGAACTTTGGTCTGTAAAAAAAATTATGAAAGAGCTTCTATTATTTTCATATTTCCCATAAAGCAATGTTTTAAGTCATTTCTAAGTTCTAAAGAAGCACTCTTTTCCTGAATTTTTCATCACCTGAATAAAAGTAGGATTTCGGTTATAATTGTATAACACAATCACATTGTAAAACTAACATTTTTCACTGGTGTTTTTATTTACTCTTTTTTCAGTTCAAGTATTTTCCTAGTCATGTAGTAACTTTCAGGGTGAGAGCTGCTATGGGGCATGACCCCAGCCTGATCAGGGTAAGTTAATTTTTAGATGCAAAGAGTATAAGAGGGCAGTGGATTCTTCAGTACGTCCCTTCAGAAACTCTCTGGGTGATCCCACTGGTGACTTGTAATTGTCACCTATCAAGATGGCTGGATTAGATGTTTAAGAGTTTCTGAAATGAGGTAATGTGGGCCTCCTTTTTGTCACTAGCAGTTTCTTTCATCTTGCATCATTCAAATTTGGTTTTGATATTTCCCAGTGGAAGATATTATTGCACTGATTTAAAATCTGTTTTAAAATAAGGGATTTAAGTGATGATCTGTAAAGTTTTGTTTAGCTTGAAAATTCTGTGATCAAAATGTACAATTGCCGTTTGGTAGTTTTATTTTTAAGATCTCTCCAGTTTTCTGTGATGCCTTACTGATTCCTTTTGGCTCCCAAAATCAATATGTCGACATTAATAGTTAATTGTTGAGAATTCAAAATTTCACTTTAACACAGTCAGGTCTTCATTATCTCTCTCCATTCTGGCCAAAATTTAATCCAGCGAAATCTTGTTAGGATATTTTTTTCCAAGGCTATAGCTACTAAAAGTCTCTCAACTTGGAAAATTAAACATGCTGAAGTGTCTTCCATTTTGTAAGTAAAAAAACAAACTAAAACCAATAATTCTAATGGCTTTTCTAGATCCTATGTGACCCTTCTTGCCTGCATTACAGTTTTGACCACCTGTTTTAGAAAGGAATATCAGTAACCTCTTAATTTTGAAATTCAGTGAAATCTTTTAGGCCTTTGACTTATTTGACCCGTTGTTGAATTGTATTTGACCTTATTTATCACTTAATTTTTTTCTTTACTTGGCTCTGACATCGTGACCTAGTTCCCCACCTCTGTTCTGGTGTCCTTCCCATACTCCCTGTCATGGTGGCTGTCCTCAGAGTGCGGCCCATAGGCCTCTTTCTCTCTGTTGCTTCCCAAAATGTTTCCCCAGGACCATTGTCTCAGTATCACCCTAGCAGCTGGTGGTCTTCTGAACTTTATTTTCAGCCCACTTATTCCTGCAGGCTCTACATCTATATGTCCAACTGTTTACTTGGACATTTCTATGTAAATGTTTCTAGAGTATCTCAAATGTAATTTGTTCTCAGACCAAATTTACTCCATTTCCTCTCAAACTTGATTCTCCTCGTCTGCCTGACAAGCTTCAGCTGATTACTACAGATCTATTTCAAGTGTGTCCAGTCTCACCCTTTCCTTGATACTCACCCCTCACTCTCCTCTGGGCTCTATTGTAACTAAAACTACAGCACTTTTCATATATCTGCTAGCCAGGTATTCGCTGAGGTCAGAAAACACATTTATGCACCTTCTGACGCAGCACAGTGCCCGGAGTGTGTGGTAGGTGCTTAGTAAATGATTGTTGAATATGCTAACAAATGACAGAAATAGAAAATTATAGATATTGAGATAAGAAACACCATTTTTATTTTACCAGGCAGAAAGGTTTATAAGTGGCTAGATATTAAAAAGGTATTTTTTAGAGTTTTACAAAAAAATGAAACCATCAGCCTTAGTGATTAGATGTAACTCCCAGGATTTCAGAAGCAAAGCGACACCTCTTTCCTTCCTAGCTCATCCTTGACCTGGTGCTTGCATTTGGTTTCAATAGAGACTCACTCATGGAAGTATGCAGTTTTTTGAGTGACTATTCCATTTATTTCACGAAGCATCTGAATGGACAGAGCAGAGCTTAACAGCCTCGGAGAGTATTTAGGTGTGATTGTTTCCTAGATGCACTTCCTCCCATTTTTTCCACCTTCCTAAATAGGGCTCATGGGGTCAGCATAAATGAATGATAGGTATGCTTCTGTTTACTTGGGCTCAAAGTGGTGAGAAGTCATGATTTTATTGGCAGATGTGCTAACCCCTGCTCTACCCTCTCTGCCGTCTCCCTATACACACAGAGAAGATTGTGTATCTGGGTGTACCAGCCATCCCCATGAAAATGATCTCTAAATCCACTACTGTTAAGTTCATTTGTTGCCAGTAGCTTCATCACATTGCATTGAAGGAACAGTAGAAAAAGTTTATTATTGGAATCCTTATGTTATTGGGATTAGCTTCTAACTAAATGGAACAGGTATTGAGATACCATGGATTAATCCTTGTTAATTTTAAAAATAAAAATTCTTAGCAATGAAGACTTAGCTGTGACCATCCTATGCAGAAGATTAAATTCTCTGCCCTGGGATGCTGGACCTTTGCAGAATTATGTAACTGTTTCCCTTTTGGCATTTGTAAAAACAAGAAACATGTTTTCAGAGGTCATCCACATTGAGCAAAAATGTTAAATACAGGAATAAAAATTCCATCTGGCTTTTTTAATACGAGCAACTTCACACAGATTTGAAGTTTTGATGTATTTGGTAGTCTTATACTGGCTTGGTAGTCTTTTATGAAGAACAACAAACAAAACATCCTGTTTTTATAATATCCAGTACAAATCCCAGTGGAATTATTACAGAAATAGCTAAGGTTCTTCCTATATCAGTTACCAGGGTTTGTTTTTTCCATTATTTAATGTTTCTTTTTGAAGTCTTAGAAGTATGACTAAAACAAAATTGGCTTGTGTCTTCAGGCATTGAATTCCTGCTAAGTGTTAATTGTCCAAGTTTTTTATGGAGTTTGCAGATAACTGAAGAAAATTAGGGCCTGACCCACTACTATTGCAATGGTGACCATTTTAAATCGCAAATATTTCTAAACATCCTTTGGGTCTTTGTAAAATTTTTTGCTTCTCTTCCATGTTTTCATCATTTTGAAACTTCGCAGGATGTTTGCTTATGTTATATGGGAAAATTGAATGGAAAAGATATTTTTCAAGGGTTCTAGTATGGCTTTAGGATGGTGCAAGAGCCAGAATGATGATTCAGAAGCTGAAAATAGTCCTGTATTTTATGCAATCAAGTAAAACTCTACCTTGGCCTTCTCCACACCGGATTAGCAAGGAGCTGGAAGTGATTCCACCCCCAGCATGCCACTGTGGATGACACACTAGACTCAGACAAACTGTTGCCTAAATGTAGTGTATGCTGCTAGAAGAATAACCCTGATGTACAGGGTGGATTAGAGTGGAGTGATCTCAACTCATATTCATTTCCTCTGAAAGGAAACCTCACAAGGCCCTCTCTGTTCCAAAGAGCGTTTATGCAGCATGCTGCTCATGATGGCACCAGTCACTCCAGTGGCCTAAGTGTGCTGTATTTTCCTTTGATGCTTGCTTCCCTGAAAGGGCTTTAGGATATCCACAGCATTTATTTTCGTCCTTAGGTATCATAGTTTAAGACCATGGAAGGAAGAGTGATTGATTGTTCTTTACTCTCCTGCAGATTTTCTCGATTAGTTTTTGTCTTTATGTTTTATGTAAAAAGCCTTTAAAATAAAGTGAAGAGGATGCTTCCAGAATTAACTCCCGTGTCAGTTGAGCAGGTGGATAAACTTTTCCCGGCAGACCCTCCTAGGTCCAGGAGCTGAGTCATCTTTGTGACTGAGAGTTTGATGCTTCACCTTAAGTTCTTGCTACCCAGAAAGACACTATGCGTTATGTCCTGTCAAATAATAAAACTGTCAGCTTGTAATTAACAGGCAGTGCTTCTCTAATTAAACAGAATTGATGGGAGAAATATCTGGGCGGGTATTAGCCATGAAACAGTGATGTTTGCATTTAAATGATCTTAATTACCCCTTAGACCGAATGCCCTATTATGGTGAAGGGAGACTGTCACATCTCACCTAGCTGTATTGTTTCAGACAGTGGCCGTGGACTGGGAAGGCTCTCTGTGCATTAACTTGCATTGTGATGTCTGCTTTTGAGACAGAAGGTTTGGGAATATATATTCTTTTCTTTCCTTTCTTTCCTTCTTTTTTCCTTCAAAGGAAATTAAATCACAGCCCTGACAGGAGAGGGTGAAATCTGTGAACAGACCTCCCCAGTGCTTGGAATTTACAGACTCTACCACGTCCCAGTTTGCTATTGTCCTAAGGCCACACACTCCCCTGCTGCTCTTTGCGTCTTTGGCTGCTTGCCAGCCTCCCAGGGCCTCCGGCTTTGAAGTGAGAGCAGGCTGTCCTCTGGCCAGGCTCTTGTTGCCCGGCCTGGGCTTTACTCACCCAGAATGCCAGGAGGGCTGTCCTGTCTAGCAGTGTACATTTCAACAGGCCAAGTCATCGTCGGAGGTTTCTAGCACTCCTGCGGCAGAGGGAGACTGCCTTTGTGTCGGCCACAAGTGGCTGCCCCCAGCTGCTCGGCCTTGCTTTGCTGTCTCGGTGTGTGGTGGGGGTGGAGCAGGGGTGCTTGCTGCCTGGAGGAAGACACTAGCTCTGCCAGGGCAGCTGTCAGTCTGAAGGGCCTCTGGGCAGGGCTCAGGGGAGCCGACCAGGCTAGTTGAACATTTTCCTCTGGGGACACTGTATCGACCTTCATTTGCTGCAGGCCTGGCAGCTGGGTTAGTGAGGATGTAAATTCTGGCATGGGAAATCTTTTTGAACTGAATCCCTGTCCACCATGCTTCCAGGCTTGTAGTTACTAGTCTGTACTGTTGCAAATGTAACTCTTATAACTTCTGGTACTATCTATTGGTAATTTTAAAAGCAGGCGGACACATAAACACAGAGGATTATAATGACAGATACTGAAGAAGAAACAATGGGTCTATGCCTGGTAACTAACCACAAAGCCAGACCCAGAACAGAGACAGAGAGAGAATATTTCCCATTAATGAACTGGCTTCAGAAGGGTCAATTCAGTTCAAATAGAAATTGCCTCAGAAAAACTGAAAGCAGACCATATTTTGTTCTAGTTTAGATGACAAGTTAGTGTCACCTTGCATTATATCTTAATAGGATTAGTAATAGCATTTCCAAGAGAGGGGGAGTATCTTGCTTCTATTCTAGTAAAACCCATTCCCCAAATATATCTCTTTAACAACCGTTATCTCTTTGTAGTAAGTTTTATAATGTCCCCAGGTTTTTTGGTGTGTGTTTTCATTAAGTAAATTCTTTCCCTAATGAGAACACAGTGCATTTTTGGCAGCCTAGTATGAAGAAGACTATTTTTTGCACTAGATGGAGAGCACAGCCTGCATGATCCCATGACCTCGTTAGGGGAAGACACCTGAAAGTTTGGAATAGAAAGGGGAAGAGATTTAGGAGAGAAACTTCACGTTCTGATTAGAGCATGCCTGTTTGCATTCTCTTTAGTTATTTTGCAGCCATTCATGGGTAGCAATTTAGCATCCTCCTATTGATATTTTTCTCGTCAGTAATGAGTGTTTGTGGGGAGCAGTGTATCCGACTGAGGGGTAGGTAATTCTAGTGGTGCAGGCTGAATACTGGCGTCTTCTGTAGCACTTTGATAGTGCTTCAGGTTTCTCACAACATACAAGTCTAGATGTTTTGAAATCACAGGGTTTTAGCGTAATCCATTGCCCAAATTCCATCTTCCAGCAAGTGCAGGGAAGTTTTGTAGGCCAGGAACATGGAAGGGAAGTAGCTGTGGTTAAACCGTAGTCATGACATTTAACATTAATATGAAATGTAATATTTGTAAGTGTTCCATGTTTCATGTCTGATTGCTTATAAGCAGGAGCTGAAAGATGGAAATTCAGTGAGGTTGTGGACCTGACCTAGGTATGCTAAAATGTACTGTTTCTCTTTCAAACACTTCCCTTCCCTCCTAAGCTCACAGGTAGCCTCAATCTCCCTAGAGTTTTCTTCAGTGAAGTTTAGAGATTGAATTTTCATGTTTACATTGACCTCTGCAATCCACTCTTCTTTTTCTGTTGAATCCGTTGGGCAGTATATTCAACATATTGTGGGTTGACGGGAAAAACTCTGAGGAGATTAAAGAAAAAATGAAGGTATAATTCATTAATAATTTCATTCTGTTTCTGGATATGTTTGCCTCCCATTATCAGCCAGTGTAGGAGGGAAGGGAAGAATAATGTTGGAGCTGGGGTATTGTGTGTGCATGTGTCATCCATAAGCATCTTATAAAAGAAAAAAAAGTATTTATTTTTATAGTAAAAGTAAAATTTAAGCATTCTAAATAACAAGATCATTAATTCTGCTGTGGTGAAAAGTTACATTCTAAGGCTGTTAAAAATGTTAATTATTAAAGACATATGTTATCAAAGATATACATATATCTAGGTATATATGCAAAAATGGCAGTTTAGTGCTTCCCAGCTTGAACCTAAATGTGTCATCCATAATATTATTGTTGTCAATGGAGAAAATTTGCATAAGATTAAGGCAGATTACCCATTTCTTTACTGTCCTAAAATAGCATTATAATTCCCAAACCTACAAATTTTAAATATGGTCAGAAGTTCTTTTCACCTGGTGAAAAGTGAATTCTGGTTAAAATGTCAAATGATAATATCTCTACCCACAAAGCAAGTGCACTCTAGTTTTCTCTTACTGGAACTCTGGTGCTATAATTCTAAGGAATAACAGAATTGCCTTTTCCTGGTCCCCTGTTCCTTCTCTGTCCGCATTCTCCCCCAGACTGGGACCTGATCAATTTCAACCTGCTGTGCGCAGCCATGTGCCACTATTCTAGCTCCTGCTGAACGCTTCCCTTGCTGTCAACTCCTATTATTCTTAGAATCATTACCACACATTTTATTTAGCATTTAGCACTTAGTTTTTTAAAAATAACTTTTTATGTTTTGGCCCTGGGCTTTGGTTATTATGTGCTTTATTATCTTCTATAACAACTAGTATGGTGTTAGGTACCTCGCCAATGTTCTTAAACAGCTGGACCCCACCCTGACTTACAGAATTAGAATCTACATTTTAACAAGCTTCTGTAGTGACTCATATGCATGATAACGTTTTAAAAGCCCTATAGAAGGTTCCCTCTTTCTTGGGGTGGATAGAGACCCCCATGAACCTTCAACTCTCCTTTTTTGTCAGGGTTGTATTGTAGTGATTTAGGTATCAGGTTGCATCAGAGTGAAACTGCCCGTTGTTACTGTAACAATGAGGTTGTAAATTTAATCTTTAAGTAGAAACTGTAACATTAAAAGTGGCCAGAGGGCCCTATTTAAGTCATGGAGACTGTATTTGTATTATGATTCAAGACAAGCCTAGATCCAGTGAGCTTTAAAATCCCTTTAAATGGCTTCTTTTAAAATTCTCATACTGAGAAGCAAGAAGTATGATTTCCTTCTCCTTAGTTACCTTTTTTTTTTTTTGCACTTGAAGTGCTTACACCCACTCAGCTTGCTATTTTGAACCCTGGGAAAGAAAATTTGTGGGCATCTTGCAGTCTTTCAGGAAACAAGACTTAGATTAAATATTTGCCACATTTTCCATGTGTTTCTTTATTCAGGAAAGTGGAGAAGCACATCACTCATGCTTTCACCCAACTTGACACGTAGTGTGACTCTCAAAGTGTGGATGCAAAACAGCTTCTGTCCTTATTTGCCCACCTTCACACAGATATTCTTGTCTTTTCCCCCTCCCATTCCTTCTATTTGTCCTTCTCTCCCCTTTTTACCATAGTGTCTAGAATTCTTCATGTACCACATAGCGTTTTATAAAATAAAGCTTTCTTGGGAGTAACCGAGGTTTGTTAAATCAGGGAAGATGACACATGGACTTAATTAACATGTACAACAAGATGTAGACTATTCTCAGTCGCTATTATAATTTTAAGTCATCTACATTTTTCTGTTGGGTTTCTCTTTCTTTCTCTAACAGAAATAAGACTTTGTAGGGGATGGAGGGAAAAAGAGGAAGCTACTAGGTGTTCTCAGACATCCAGCTTTTTTTTAAAAGAACTTCAGGGCTTTGTCTTGTAAATATACTAAGAAAATAAAGTGGCTGTGTGGGATATTATTTTGTGGTGGTTGTGTTGTTTATATTTAGTCTAATTTTTGTTGAGGCAGTTAGATGTTTTATTTAAGATAGGACTTAAAATGCTTGTCTTCTATTTAATCAGTGGTCACCTAAATGTAAAGGATATTATTCAGGGAACCTTGTGAGGAATTAACTCAATTTTGTTGTTGGACTTGAGGAATGAAGTATTTCCAAGCAAGTGAAAGGGAAATGAGGAAAGACACAACCAGGTAGAATGAACGTAAATTATTCAATGTACAAGTTAAAAGGTAATAAATGTGGAGATGCATTATAATATACTATTTTTACATAAACAAAATATTGAAAACATGCTTATAAATGTGATTAAACAAAATTCTATTCAGACTCCTAATGGGATGTTTTTGGGTATGGCTGAATAAGGACGGCAAATAATTCCCTTAAAATACTATAATCTGGGGTAAGAAGGGTGAGTATTTTGCAAGTATACATATGCACATAATGAAATATCAAGGAATGTTTGAAGAAACAAGGGGATAGAATCTAGCCCTGCTGTGGATTCAGATGTAGAGTAAAATGACGGTAATTAAAACTGCCTAACATATGTCCACAAAGTTCATGTAATCATGCCAATCATTATATATTTACTCAGTCTGAACAAATGTTCCATTTTAAATATGTAGATCAGTGTAACAAAATGGAAGCCCAGAAATGGACTTATTATAATATAACATACACATAAAATATAGTATAGCAAATAAATACTATTTTGTGTAGCTTGGAATTTGTCAAAACTAATTTGAATATGTGCTTTATGCTATGGATCTGCATATGTACCAGATATATTAAAAGGCTAAATAAACTTTAAAACAATTTGTAGAGAAGTTTATATATGTACCATACTAAAGAGCCTTTTAAATTCATAAGAGAAAAACAGGACCTAAAGGTAGTCAAATTATATGAATAGATAATTTTTACATTAAAGAGAAAGACAATAAACCATCTTTTAAGTGGGAGAGTAATTATGGTCACCACTAAAATAAAAACAATCTAAAAGTGCCATTTTACACTAAATAAACCACCAAAAGAATTTAATCACATTCAGTGGTGAGGAAGTTTGCGTGAGGCATGTTCACATATTGTTGGTGGCTTTATAGGTAATTTCAATCTCTTGACATTATTAGGGCTATAAATATGAAGTCTATAAAATATTCATACTCTTTGACTTAATAGTTCTATTTTTATTAATATTTTAAAGAAAAAATATCTCTAGTGTTAAAAGTAAATTAGAATGTCTGCAATGTTCCCATGTATAGGAATAATTAAAGAAATAACTAAGCATAAATACGCTGACTCTATGGAATATTATGTAGCTAGTAAAAATGAGAAAGATGTGAATTACACGGAAATATAAAATGCGTTTGTAAAATAGTAAATGAAAACAATTAGGATGCATAATAATATGTGTTATGAGAGCTTCTATATGGAAATATGCTTACATAGGAGCTAATATTAGATTATAATTTTTTAAAATGAAAATAAATTGTGTTTGGATGATGGGATTTAAGGGTATTTTTTGGTTAAAATGTCTTCAATGCTATATGTATTTAAGGAAAAGTAATGTAAATGACTAGTTTGGGCCACTGTATTAACTTGGAGCTCTTCAAAAATATGCCAGGATGTCTTGGGTGCATAACAGTCCTAAGATATTCTCAGTTTCCTTATTTCCCTTGGCCAGTTTTTTACTAGGTTTACAAAGAAGCAACTTAATGGTAACCATGCTGAAGAGGGTGAGTGGAACCTGTGACATTTGTGGGTCTATTCTCACTCAATTTGCACTCACTTCCTTCCCCATTTCCTTCCCATCCTAAACTGAGAAGCATCTTTAACATCACTGGTCCTCAGATAAACTCTTATAATATAAGTAGTAGTCAGGAAGCCTGCCTTCTAGTTGTATGACCTTGGGCAAGAGACTGTGACCTTCTGGGCCTTAGTCTCATCAGCAATAAAAGGAGGGTATCCTGTGACCACTAAGGATTAGTACTGGGCTGTAAAGACATTAATATTCACAAGCTTACTCTAGGGTGCTCTTTGCTGTTGTATACAGTGCTCCTGAAAGAGCTAGCTTACTGTGTTCACTGCTGCAACAGCACAGACAGCTGCCACGTACCCAGGGAGCATTCTGGTCAGCTCAGGGAGCACGGTTCCAGTGTACTACATGGGGTAACCCATTCAGCTAGAGAAAGTCACTCAAGTCTGGCATTTGTAGGTACAGCTGATTAATTATAGGCAAAAAACTGAAAGAGATCAGTTGGTGACAGGCATGACCAAATGTTAACTAATGATAAATTACTCCGTTGTTTAGACCAAGTAACTGACTGAAAGGCAAACTTCAGATGTATTTAGATTTTCTGGGGGAGCCAAAATACCACTGACTGTGGTACTCTTGTTTTGTTTTGTTTTTCTCCTAGGGTGGTGAGGCAGGCAATAAAGACAAACTGAAGGTATGGAGGTTTAGTCTCAGCTGCTTTCATCAGGCTATAAAATTATTTTGTGGTATAGAAATTGCAGGGAACTGATATCAGGTTTCATTGTTCATTTCTAAAGAAGTGAACATTTCTCAAGAATGTTATATTGTGGTTTATGCACCTGAAGCTCTCTTGTTATATAGGCAACAGATCTGTATCTTCTGTGCTGTTAGGGGCAGTACATTTAACTGAATCACCTTACAGGTGACTAATATATTTGGACTTTCTGCTTTTGAAGTTGGATAGGTAGTGCCCATATCACTGCTGAAAAATTCCTTATTTAAAATCACTGATCATTCATTTAAGCACAGTTGGATTGAATCTAGAGCATACTTGCTACGTTATAAATGCAAAACTTCTTAAGATACTGAATGACTAGCCACACTCAAATAATTTAAGTCCTTCTTTGAGGCAAGAATTACATATTTTAAGAAAACAGTACTGTACTTAGGAAATGAACAAAGACAGAGAGAGGGATGTCTTTGTTCAGGTCAATTTCACATTATATATTGAAAAGTCAGTGAGAAAGGATTCTTAAGAATCTTCAAGTCATTCTGCGTCATGAGCGGTAACACCCTAGCTCTCTCTTGGAAAATGACTAATATAAAGATAAGCAGTTAAACAGTGTATTAGCACAGGAGTATCATGGCAAGGATTCAGAATGAAATTAGGAAGCTAGCTGTTAACCAGTATTTGAAAGAGCCTTTGTAATTCTTTTATAGAAGGCCTGGATATGTACAAAATATTTTCACAGCTCTAGATACCCAAATGTGAAAAGTGTGTGTTGTACAATTGTTTAGGTGCTTTTATTTGTTGATCCAGTGTCATTTAAAATAACCAGACCATTTGACATTTGTCTCTTCATATTTATGGCAAGAACCCTGGAATAATAATTAAGACTATATATCTCTGTGAATGAAAAGTCTTTTGAGACCATATCCAAATCCTTTTCCTAGATAACTATGTCTTGAATAGCAGAATCTAGACATAGGCTGTCTTGGAAAGGAAACTGTATTTCCCGTGACTACTATTCATTTCTACTTAGTATATATAATTGTTGCTATTGGTTTTTTCCATTGTTAGAAATGTTTCTGTTTTGTTCCATTTTGTTTTTATCATCTACCTTCTAATAATCAATAGCAAATCTGTTTCAATTTTTTTAAATACTGAGAATAACTATCAATTAATTTTAGTGATATGTGTGATGGGGTTGGGGGAATGGCAGTATGTGGCTAATTCCAGATTGCAAAATAAAAAGATCATGTATTTATGGATTTGGGATATGATTTTTCCTTTTCACTTGAATTTGGTTGTGTTTGATGTTCTAGAACTCAAACACACTAGCTCTACCCCAGGGAGACCTGATTCGGGAGTAGCTGGAAGTTGTGCAATTTTCGAACTCACTTTTCACTGCCCACTGCCCCCCCACCAAGCATCTCATTTAATTCAGCTCTTGTCAGTTGAGATAGGTTGCTTTCTCTCAAACTTTCTCTTGGAGCTGAGATAGTGACTTAATTTTGGGGCTTCAGAAAAGGCTTGTCTACTGGTAAAACAAATAGAATTAACTGATATTATTTAGAAACTTTTAAGCTGTTTATGGGTTCTTTAGTAAACACTTTCCATGGGAGAAAAGGTATAACCTTCTAAGAATCATTTGGATATTCATGCTTGTGAATTTTTTCTTAAATGATCTATCTAGGTACTAGTTTATATTCCTCAACAGAGAGTGCATGTAGCTAGGTCTTAAATGCTTTAAGGGACTTCAGCATACTCATTTTTATTGCATCAGTAAATTAATAAGTATCAATGAGCTGAATTCCAAAGCAATCAGTTGCATCTTTTCCTCATGGCTAATTTTACATGTCCTAACTGACACTATGAAGACATCATTTCTGTGTGTCAATTGGTGCTGAAAATAAGCTCTTCTGCTCTCATACTTTGTGTGTTATTTTCTTGTTTTCTCTGTTTGAACACTCAATTTACCCTAAACTGGAAATTTTAATTTAGTTGGAAGATGCTTTTGTTGTTTTATAGTTTTAACTACCACAGTAAATTAGGAGAAAATACAATAATAATCTTGATTTGATTTCTGGGTTATTAATGTATAGGTCATATAATACTCCTCTGGTTTAAACACTGTTCTTTGTTTTGTTCTTTTTTCCTTTCCTCATTAGGTGGAGTCTTTGAATTTTTAGAAAGACAGTGGTAATAAGATCTACTTGAAAAATTAAGTGAATTGATTTGATTGGAACACTCACCAATTCTGTAACATTCGGCTGCTAGGTAAGTTGAATCAATGCTTTCTATATGGTTTGATTTCAAAATTATTGGAAAGATCTCTCAAGCAAAATATTAAGTTTTATGTGAAATTTTGGCAGTAATGATTTGAGGCCCTCAAAACCTATGAAAGATATCTGGGATGCTATTTAAATGAACATGTTTGTAAATTTTTACTGTGTTTCTGGAAATATCCCAGTTAGAAAGATGAGAAGATTAGGAAATGTTGTCATTTATAGTTGAAACCAGTTCCTTGCATTTACTGTTTGAATGATTATTGGCTTGTTATCTTGAGAATGTGAGAATATCAGATTTCCAAATATCAGTGAAATATTTATGTGTAATTGTATTATATCAGATGCAAATCTAAGGTAAAATGGACATTTGGAGTAAATTAATAACTCTCATTTTAAACCATTCTCATTTAACAAAAAGCTCAGTTTCTCTGATAAGAATATAAATCTTAAGGACTTGCTTAGTTCATTCTCTTGTTGCCCTGTTTTTCTGCAAAAAGCTCTTGAGGTAGAGAACTTTTAACCATGAGGAGTTTAGGCTTTTAGAAAATTATTGGTGCTGCCAAGACAGAATTTAGTGGGAACAGGACTTTGGCTACTGTTAAAATGTCAGTATAGTAAAGTCTGCTCTGTCAAACATATTTTTGGCATCAGAAATCTAAATGATACTGATTTTAAGGTTTGGTAATTTTTTTTTCAAATCCAGGCAAAAACTCATGCCTTAGTTAACCCTTTACACAGTAATGGACAATTTGGAAAAAAAAATTGTGCTTAATCTAGGTCACAATATTTGAGTTTCTGAAATTCTAAATTTTGTTCCTGATTCTAAAGTATTCATACTGCTTGTTACTTAAATTTCCTTTGAGTAAGGTGGAGCTGCATTAAAACCTGATGAACAATAATGAATAAGAGAGAAAAGTGTCAAATCATTTGGGAAGCAGACTTTCCAACCAAACTAATAGTGTCTCTTTACCTGCTTTATAATGTCTTACTTTACATCAGAAGACATGATGAGACCAAGTGGTTTTTCGGGAATACTATTCTATAGTTTATGCAATACCAACAGCTGCCTTAGCTTTGTCTGAAATACTCTCCCTTGAGGCTACTGCCCTGGAACTTTATTTGTTAGTGTCCCTTTGAGTATTCAATGAATGTAACATGTCAAGTGTGGAAACCCCAGGAATCTTTTCATTTTGCCTGTAAGGTTCATGACCAGGATTCACTGTGACCAATAATATCCATTGTTATGGGCACATGGGACCATTCAGACAAAGTTTTGGATAATTAAAGGGAGATGAGGCAGTTAGATGAAAAACCCATAAGGAAGAGAAATGTTAAAAAAAAGTTTCAAAAGCAAAGCCTTAATTTCTTCACTAGCTATAATAGATGTTAGAATGAAAATTAATACTCTGAACCACTAACTTGAATGTCTTTTTTGGCCACATTTAATTTTCCATTTACTCACAAGACTGACTTCTACAGTTTTTCCCAAAATACCCCACAGTGTTACACTTAAATTGGGTTTTACAGTTAAAATTTGATGGGACCTAATTTAAATTATGAGAATAGTCATGACCTGGACATTGGGAGTGGCTGGCTCTCTCCTTGCTTATCACACTGTGAGTTCTGGGCACCTTTGTTTAAGTCAGTGTGCTGGGAACACTGTGTATTAGGATAATTTTTCTTTTTTTTTTGTTAAATAAAGATGCTACTTCACTCATAAGATTACGTGAGCATTAAACTACTGGCAGATAGGAGTGGCTCAGTAACGAACTAGTAGTGATTATAATGATGGTGATTAGAAGCATCGTGATCATTTTTTAAACCTAACAGTAATTATATTATTGATCACAGAACTGATGCTTTAGCCTGCCATTGTGGACATAACTCATAGACATGAGTACACTTTCTCAGTTAAACCAAATACTTATTTGTGTTTCTAAGGAAACACTTCATGAAATTGGTAAGCTCTTTCCATGATGTGTATGTCTCGTGTAGTCAGCAACCTCTCAGTGACTCTCTCTGTGAACCTGGCCTTGTCCAGTAGCCCAAGCAATGATTTTTTTTTCAAATAATAAATTTTAAAAATTTGTCCAGTTTCCCCACCCCAAAATGGTAGTAAATAGAAAATAGTTTTCAAGGTAAGAAAGGAAAGCCCTCACCATTAGAATGATCTTCCTTTTGTGGTACTTCTGATACAGTAAATGCAAATTATTTTTTTACAATAATATTGCTTTTCATGTCTTGCCATTTTCCTTAGGTGGCCAATGCTTTTGCTTGTTCTAGAATTTAGTCATCTTCAGGTAATATTGGCTGGGCTATGGACCTTTAACAGTGTGCACAGATTTATATTTTCTCACTGCATTGGATGTAATTATTTTTGAATTATGTAAGTGGCATTTCCTCCTAAAGCTATGGATAGGTTATAAGGAAGGTGGAAATGACTGATATTCATTAGGCGTGTTCTGTGAGTCAGTTTCTGTGCTATAGGTACTTGATCTTTTTAAAGGAAGAATTAGGAATTCCATAATTCATTTGAGAATATAGGGTTTCAGAGCAGTTATTAATTTGCCAAGAATTACACAATTATTGTAGTTAGCAATTTTTAGAGCCAGAAGTTATTGAAATCTTACTTTAAATTAGGAAACCCCAAACATCTATTTTCTATGGAAATTGCTGTATTTTGTGATTTCCCCGAGCTCATTGTTAATCCATCCATCTGCTCCTTTCACTTCTGATATGCCTTTATATGTTCTTACTTTTGTCATTAATTACATGAATATGGAACATAAAATGAGGAAAACTTTTAATCTATTCTATTTGGACACATTTTAGCAGGCCTTATAAGATTTGATAAACAGGTCTTATCAAGATCTTGTAAAGATTTGCAAATTTAATCTGCTGTTTGCTATAACTTTTCCTACTATCACATATAATTCAGACGAGATCTTAATGAGATCCAATGTATTGTGGGCTTCAAATGTTTCCTTTCATACAGGGTCATTTTTGTAGCTTTTCTTCTCTGTGGGCCCACTGTGTTTTAAGATACTGAAGAGGGTTATCAGTTTTTATGAGTGAGTATTACCAAAACAATGTGAAACCTACACACTCTTAATCTCTTCTTGTAAAAACTACCATTTGTTTCACCATCACTCTGTGAATGGAGCCCATTACTGTTAGCTTCTTGGACTACATGGTTTTATCTTTCCAAAATGATTTTCTTACACCCTTTTACCCATTCTGACAGTTCCTGCTGTTTTTTTTCCCAAGCATTTCACTGGGCTAAACTTTCATTCATTCATACATTCAATACATTATCCATTCATTTATTTATCATTCAGCCAACAAGCATTAATTAAACCCAGTGGTATATGCAAAGCACATTTTATCCATGAACATTTTCTAGTCATCTGAAAAACTGACTGAGGATTGCTTTCATATTATTTCAGAGCGTTCCCTTCTCCCTATCCTTTCTGTGTCCTTTCTTACTTTGCAGTATAGAATGGTTGTATGGAGGAACCTCTCATCTCTAACTCTCCACACAGAACCTATACAATGCAACCTAATAATCATGTGTCTTGTTTCTATGATGATGTGAATTATGATTCGTGTTATGCTTTACAGTTTACAGATGGCCACCATGTTACATTGTCTCACTTAAGGCAGTAATTATTACGTAGACATTACTCACATTTTATTTTGTGTACAAGGAAATGGGAGGCTCAGGGGGTTACAAGTGAGTGATTTGCTCAGTTACTGCACCTAGTGAGTCATAAAGCCAGACTTCAACCCCAGTTCTCCCAGCTTTAGATAACATGTCATTCATTGCCAGGTCGCTGACTAGTTGATTGAATTGTTCAAATATCAGAGCTTTGTTGAGGCAGTCACTATATTCTGGTTAGTAAGAGTCATATAAGAAAATAGAATCCATATAGGAGTTTTGAGGAAGAATCAGATCCATGATTTTAGGGAATCTTGGAGGCAGTGCACCTTTCCCTTCTTGATAATACTGATTGTGCAGTTCACCCCATCACTCTCCCTGCTCAGAGAATCAAACTGCAAGCAACATCCTTAAAGATCAAAAATGACCTTTGGAATTCTCATTTCCTTGGCAGTTGTCATTTTCACTATAAATTATTAAGTTGGATATTGGACAAAAATCAGAGATCATTATTTTTGAACCTGATACCACATTGACTTCTCACCATGAATTGCCAAAAGGCAAATTAACTGTTTTCCAGCTCATTTGTTATTTGCATTATTGGCTAATGCACTTTAACAATATCAGAATCTGGTTAATTCTTTTATCTTGTATTCCTTCTGAATCCCTTTAACACTTTATACTTCTCTCCTGTCACTTTCTGTATGTATATTTGTGCTTCTGCTTTATATTAAAGTGATTTATATGAGATTTTTTTTACTTCACATGCCACACTGTAAGCTGCTTGAGGGCAAAGACTGTCTTTATTTTGTTGGTGTCCTCTTCAGCCTTGAAAACGGTGATTAAAACAAATAGTACATATTCAGTAAATGTACAATGAATTCAATAAAAATAGTTGGTTGCGAGTTTTCTTTTAAAATTCATTTTGGGGACAGTAAATTGATACCTGGCTATATATTTAATTTCAATCATATTTGTGAGATGAATCAGCTAGTCTGATACTTATTAAATATCCAGAACAGAGCCATAAGAACATAATTGTGTGTTTTCGTAGTGATCTTCTTGAATGCAAAAGATCCTTCTTAATGTAAAATAACAATTCCCTACCCCACAAACAAAATAAAACAAAAACCCCTATGTTCCCCTGACAAGGATATTTTATTGTCTTGTTCTGACCATGGGGAAAGAAAAAATTGACCTCTGAAAAGATTTAATGAAATGGCCTCTGAATATCAGGCTACCTGGGAGATACAGGTATAAATGGAATACGAATGCACAGCTGTCTTTGAGTTCAAGACTAAGGGTATACATTTAATTTGGCTTGAGGTGGTGAGAAGGCCCTGAAAATCACTGAGCAGAGAAAAGGTGCTGTCAGAGCTGCACTTTAGGAAGATGAATCCAGCTGGGTTGTGTTGGAAGGTGTGGGGGGCAGAGGTGAAGGTGGCGTGTGTGGGCGCAAGAGTTCCTGAATGTACAGGAGCCACTTAGGAGGCAGTTATATTAATTCGCATAAGAGCTGTCACCTCATGGTGTGCACTTCACATCTCCTCCCACACTTGCATCACAGACAAAGGTACTCTGCAGAATACTTTAGTGAATGCTTGAACCCCAGGTTCAGAGGATTCTTCTGACTTGACTTCCTCCAGTCTCTTCCTTGGCACCCACTTCTCAGGTTTGCATTGTGGCACCCTTTATGGCTATGTCCAGCTCAAATTGTTTTTTTTTTTAAACTTTCCTGATACTTCCAGGTCACTGCCTCAGGTAATTATAACTTGATTCTACACCCAAGGGCACCATGTCAAAACCCATCCTTTGGAAATTTGCCAGTTAGACCCAGCATACCTTCTGATCTTCTGAGTTTGTGCTGTGGAACATCAGACAGGTACTGAGGGCCTAAACTGCAGTGTTAGCAGTAACGATTGACAGGACACAGACAGTATGAGGGAGAGTGTGCTGGAAACCAGTGTAGGACTGCTTGATTGCATCCAGAAAGTGTATGAGTGTGAACTTGTGCATTTGTGTGCAAACACACTGGGGGTAGGGGAGCAGGAAATAGCTGTCAATGATGACGCTAGGCTTTGAGCCTGGGAATTTGAATATTACTTTTAATAGAGAAGGAGAGGTAAAGAGAGCAACAGGGTTTTGGCAATGGGATAATGAATTTGATTGTATACAAGTGGAGTTTGAGATTAAAGTAGGTAAAAAGCATATATACTATACTATTCTAGACTTTTCTTTTTCCATGAGGGTTTATAGTTGGAAACAAGAATTCACTGGAAGACTTGAGTCTTCTTCCTCTTTTTGCTGTTTTTCCAGCTCCTTAAATATTTCCCAAGCGCTTAGGATGGTTTTAGGTTTTCTCAACCTTACCCCTGCTAAAATCCCTCACAAATTCACCTCCTCAGGAACATGTGTACTTGTCAGAGTACTCGCAGTAGCCAGAAGTGTGCCTTTCAGCCTCCTAAAATAAAAACATACAGGGAAAATAGCTATCTTTTCCTTTTGAGGAGCATGATCATTGTCATCTCATGACTTGCTGAAATAGCACATCAAAGGAGCAGTTTTTGACAGGCTGGAAAATCTAGGGAATTTGCAAACACATATACTTCTTTGCTATGATGTATTTGATTAAAGCAGTCTAGTTCAGAGCAAGCAGGGGGATTTTACTTGAGAACTAAAATCGAAAAATTGTATAGCTGTATGATTCTGAAGTTGTTTCCTCAGTTGGTAGTATTTCTAACAACAGAATCCTTAGGTTCTTAAATTTTATGGTAGCATTTGCATTGGCTTGTTCCAATATAATCCACCCTCATTCCCATCCACTGAGGAGGTTTTGAATTTCAGAGGAGATGCTCTTGATTAAATCAGTTTAAGAGCGTATAATGATCCTGTAATTATCATTTGTCATTGCCTTGTGTCCTAATGATGAAAGCAAACATTTAATAACTAGAGGGCAGTAAATATATTTTAGATCTTGAGCCATAAAAAGATTTCCATTAACAGAATGTTTTGTGCACAAATAAATTATTCATTGACTGTAGCAGAGCTTGATTCTGTCATCAGCCTTAAGTGGAAATTTTCAGAACACCAATCATCACAGACGCCAGCGTAAGTTGGCTTCAGCCCCCCATCCTTCTTTCACGGAACCTGAGCCTTTTGGGCTATGTGTAAAAGCTTTAGTTTGGATAAATTCAATGAATATTTATGGGATTTCTGCCATATGCAATTTAGTGTTCTGGTGGTTGGAGGAATACAAGGTTGAGGAAGTCTGCAGTTTAGCTTCAAGTTGTTATAAACCTAAAAGAGAGTTCGATTAGACCTGACTTGGATATACAGAAGCTTAAGTAGCACCCTCAGAGGTGTATAAACAAAATGTGTCACAAATTCAGAGTAAAAAGAAATCATATGCATTTTCTTGTGGGTATTTGAGGGGGAAGGGCTTGGAGATCAGGAATGAAGGCTTCATAGATATATCCACACAGACAAACAGATGGGTGGACAATGTGGTGTCATCATGGAATGAAAAGTAAAATGGCATGTTTGAAACATAGCATTGGTAAATGCAGAGGAGACGTGGAAGAAGAGGGAAAGGTATGGAGAAGTCTATAGAAAAAGAGGGCCTTGAATGTGTAATTAGCACGTCAGTTTGGTAGACATCAGAGAACCTTTACCTACTTTTGAGCTTCGGAGTAACACGACTGGATTCTATTTTGAAATATATCCCCCCTCATCCCCCCAGGTAAAAGGTAGAAAACCTGGAGATAGATAAGTTAGGAAGCTATTGGGGTAGTCTCCCTGAGAGGTAATATGATTCTAAACTAGGCTGATTATAATAGGAATAAACAGGAATGTACAGGTGGGAGAGAACCTGAATTTATATTGTCTATAACTTTTGGCCTGTAATTGGCTATGGAGGGGTGGGAAACAGGAAGGAGGTACAGATTCCATTCAACAACTTTCGTAGACTTTGAAATCCGACCATTGTTTATGGAAAGCCAGTATAAGTCATGTGCTTGGTGCTGGAGATGTGTACTGAGAAAAATGAGAACAGTCCTGTTCCCAAGTAGCTGAACCTTTAGTTGGGAATGTAAAATATGTGCTCAATGACATAAAATCCAAAGCAGATCATGATCAGTGCAGTCATAGCAGTAGAATAAAAGGTTATGAGAACATAAAGGAGAGAGTGTTACCTTTGATGTGGAAAAGTGGGGAAGCATCCATGGGAGAAGACCGTTCAGCTGGGCCTGGAAAATTAGGTAGATGATCTATTCTAAAGTATTTGAGCTGTTAGAAATGTAGCTGGAAAATCAAGAAAGGCAAGTATGAAAGGAGCTAAGAGGGGAGGAACTTTGTAGAAAGAGGAGCTTTTACTTACTGCTTATGTGTCCAGTTCCTATGGAGCTCTAAATTTAAGGAAGGTATGTTCAACAGTATAAAGTACAACAAAGTAGTCACCAATGTTATGATCTAAGAAAGGGCCATGGTCTTCAATTCTGGGTGCCTTTTTGAAGAAGTTTCAGTAGGGTAGTAATAGAAACATTCTAAAGGTTATTACTTATCTTGAAGGTACAATTCAGTTAGATCAGTGAGAGAAAAGGCTGAGCTTTCTTCACTGATTTCTCCTTGATGGTCAAGTTTATATAAACCACAGTAGATCTTAGCACTCTGGCTGGTCTCAGAGGTATCACTTGAGAATGTGTTAGTCCTGAGAAGTCTTTGCAAAACATTTAAAATACTTAAAGTGTTGCAAAAATGTTAGATTCCTGGATTATTTTCTCACAAGTAAGAGATTTCACCACCTATTACCAGCTTCCCTTCTGCTTCCTCCTTCCCTCTCCTTCCCTTTAAGCACTCAGCTGGTCCTGGTAAGCGCATTTACCACACCCTTGGCTCTGGGTCAGGGAAGTCCTCGGGCTCTCCTTGGCTCTTCTCCCACGTGGAGGGAGATTTCCATGGAGAACAATCCAGGGAAGTGCGTGCACACACAGGCACAGAGATACACACACACAACACCAGTTCTCTTCCTGTCCTGAAGGATATTTATGTGGCAATAAACAGACAAAACATACAGTCATATACAGGCATACTGTGTCACATTTTCCCTGAGGAAACGAAGGGCAGAGAATGCAGTAATCTAGCAGGAGGTGGTAGGGATAGTATTAACAATTTAACAGTTGGGAATAATAGTAGAACTTTAAAAATTTTTAATTGCTCTGTTAAGATGAATAGCATATTATTATAGAATGTAAAAGGGTGAACTTTGTGATGTTATATTTACTTGATATGGGTTGTGTGTGTTTTCTTTTTATTTTGATACCGTTAATGTACAGTTATTTGAACAACATTATGGTTACTAGACTCCCCCCATTATCAAGTCCCCCCCAAATACCCCATTACAGTCACTGTCCATCAGTGTAGTAAGATGCTGTAGAATCATTGCTTCTTGTTGTGTGTTTTTAAAATCAATTATTACAGTAAGTTGGGCACAATAAAAGAACTTTTACAGAGGCACCTTTGTTACTACAAAGGCGAATTTTAAATTATGTAAGAACACCCTGTAAGTTAAAAGGAATAAAAGGAGAAAAGTAAAAAGAAGTCGTCAAAAGGGGGCAGAAGTGCACAAATGGATTAATTACATGAGCATGGCAAGTTTGAGTATGCTGATAATCATTCATTCGTTCATTCATTCATTCACTCACTTGGTAACACAATCAATAAACATTTTCTGAGTTCCTATTGTATCCCAGGCTGGGGGCTGGGAAATATAGCTGAGTAGAGAAAAGAATTGTCACATTTAAAATAAAATATATCCTTCTTGTAGGACACTAGCCAATATAAGTTTCCCTGCTTAAAATACAGAGAGGTTGATGAAAGTACATTCATGAAGTATTATATACTACTGTTTTTACCTCTCAAAGCTATTTCCTACAATTGTGAACCTTAAAATGATTTAACCTTCTAGAATACAGTGACCCAGTTATTAGATTAATGATGGTGGGACTCCTCAGGTTTCTAAAGAAACTGCCACATGTTCTCAGCTCACTTTACCTATTACAGCATTGGGATTCCTTTTCCTTAAGAATTGAATCAGCAAGATGTTTTATCGGGCTGCTTTTCCCCTGCCCTATCAGAAGCCTTGGGATAGATAAGGTCAGTATGTTTATTTGCATATACAAGTAAACACCTGAAATGTCCTCAGTAAATTCCCCCCAAAAAAGTGACAGCTCCTACCTTTAGAAGCACTGTCAAGATCTTTTCAACCAGTGACTCAACTCAGAAATGGGAAGGACCGCTGAGACTTCCTCAGGCCAGGCTCCCAGGGCACAGTCAATCTGAGATTTGCCAATATGCTCCTGGTGAGATAATGCTTTCTCTTTTTGTTCTTTTTTATTTATTACCTCTCCTTGTCTCATTTTTGTAATTTTCTACTTTTCTTCCAACTGGCAACTGGGACTGAGAGGTTTGCGTCTCGCAGCTTGGTGATGTTCTATGAGAAAACACGGCACTCACTTTTCCCCGCCATCTGCTTTGCAGCATACATTCCTGAGTGTTTGGGTCAAGTGTACCACGCCACCACATTCACCTCTATTTTAAGCAGTCAAAAATTCACATTGAACTAGGAAACCCATGGGACCTTTGTCACAGAACTTTCAATCTTGAGTTCTTTTATTTCCAAAGCAATGATACATGCACATTATATAACATAAAAGGCCATAATTTTCATTGTGTCAAAATACAAATTATGAATTTTTCATGTTGTTGAATATATGAACATGTATTTTGTAGCATTACTAAAATATTTTAATTAAACTCTATTAATTTTGTAAGTTGATTATGCGTATTTTAAGAACTCTCTAACCTAAATTTGGAAATATTTATTTGACAAAAGTAGAATGTTTATGTGGATTTTTTTAAATTCTAGAGAAGAAAAATAATTAATTTCACTTAGGTATTATATTCTGAATAGTATACATTTGTGTCTGTATTGTTTTCTAAAGCATATCTATCTCCTTACACCTTGTATCTGACTGGTTGGAGAGGACGAATGGGTCTCATGTATGTATCTAGATCATTCATTCACTCACTCATTCATTCATTCATTCATTCCAGAGAGGAGTTTGTATTTTCATTCTGATAGATGCAAGATAAACTAAAGGCTTTTAGCTGGGAAATATAATACTAATGGGGGGAAGGAGACTGAACAATACAGAGAAGCTTAGGGTTGTTGTAAGTGGATGGAAAATAGCTGTCCAGTCAGGAAACACATAATAGTATTATTTTGATAAATTATTAATTAGTTAACTATAACTCTCTGATCATTTACAGGCCAAAAGGATGTAGTTTTTTCAAAATATCTAGAGTTATATGTGTGCTTTTAAATTTGCATGTTGTGAACTTCTACCAGTTGGCAGGAACAAAACTTGACATATTTGGGCTAGTTGTCAACAACTTTTCTACTAGGTCCAGTAAAAACAGAGCTATTCAGAGTCCTCACATATGCTTTTATTCTTAGCCTATTTAAAAAGATATCTAATGGAAATTTCTTCTAAAGTATGAAGTTTATAATAAGAGACATTTTAAAGAGTTAGTTTCAGATATTGCAAAGATATTTTATATTTATGTTTTTGGAAATAACATGGCTAGCCAGTCTAGCATATGGAATATAATATCTGCTCTCTTCAGATTTTGCTTAGAGTATGGAGGTGAGCCAGTGGATGGAGATAACATAATCATTTAGATGCATATATTTATTTATTTTAAATATTGCCAGAATTATAATCACTTATTTTTTAATGTGTTGTATTTTATGTGCATATGTTTAATGTATTTTGGAAATTGATAAAAATTTAAATAGAAATAAATTAATTCCATCTTAAGGTTGGCACTGTGAATCATCCTTCAGGACTGATGCAATTAGTTAACATTTTCTGAAGAACACATTTTTAAATCTTTTTACTCATAATATTATCAGTTAGGCTCTCTTAGACATTTTAGAGAATCAAGTTTGGAAATTTTCTGTATAATTTCTGTAATATGTATTATAATTAGACATGCTTGAGTTTATACATTTAGTAATAATATATAAAATAACTTATAAGAAGGATGACTGTTGGTTACTCAATGATTTCTATGTTTTATTTTCTAACATTTTCAAACCTTAATAAGTAAATTCTGAATTAAATACCAATATTACATGGTGACACATAAGCACTGTGTGAGACGTTAACTGTAGTGAAGAGGGAGCAGTGATTAACTGGAAAGGTCATTGGTTGACATGTCAGGAAAAGCCTGAGTTCTTGCCCCAGATGTCATGGCATGGTTTGCAAACCTTGGCAAGTAACTCAAGGCCTTTCCTGTCACTATCAACCCTCTTGATTTTATACAGGTATATAATTAGATTTCCATATATATCTGAAAAATCCTCTAAAATTCTTTCTCTGTTTAAAATATGGAAGTTAAGAATCCATATAAATCTTAAAACAAAAACTGATATGGCTTATTGTAGGAGTCAGTCACTTAGCCCAGATGTCTAAGAAATACTCTTTTTGTAAACTTCCAAATACAAAGGGACAACATTATTCAAAACATTCATTGTGTTCTTGTAAACTGTTGAAAAAAACATATTACAAGATTTATTCTCCAAGTTTAAAATCTGGATAATGAGCAGAAATGTGAAAGGGTGACTTTTGAGGTTTGTTTCATTCTCTTTGGCCTCTGCTGTCATTCTTCCTCCTACTAGAGCTTAATTTTATATGTCTGGTAGGGAAATGCACAAGTGGTTTGATGATGGTAGAGTATATGGCAGCCAAGAGCCATGGAGGCAGAGAGAAGGCAGCATCAAAATCAAGTGGTTTTATCTGTTAATGTGTGGAATTTACCAGACTCAAACTTCAGAATCCCCTTCCCTCTCACATCTAGTGTGTGTTATCATTCACTGATATTCAGCTATGGTTTTATATCTGGCTGAGATGGAGCAGAGGATTTCCAAGAGGGACAGTGAAAAGTGTAACTGTTACCTCCCTAGCTCCTTACCCTGGATCTGGGTCATCTTCCTACATGGCATGCACAATAAACTTTGTGAGATTCTGAAGAAGAGTGGAGGCAGGAACCTGGTGAACTGCTTTCATGACAGTCTAAAGGGAGAATTGGTTCGAAGCCAAGCTTGGTTTGGATCTCAGGAACACATAACTCAGCATTTGGCTGTTGCTGCCAATATTTGTGGGGCCTCCAGAGCAAGAGTTCAAGTAGAGGCCTACATATGTTCTCAACTTGATCAGTAATCAAGTCTTTATTTCAGTAGAATGAAATAAAGTGAAGTTGCAAGGATTTCATCTGAACTGTTCAAGTTGTGGATTTGATGAGAATAATTTTCTGGCTCATTTTTGTTGTTTTGAACAGTAATTAAATCCTCATTAAGTAAAGAATTTGTAATGTCCTGTTAGTGAATTTTATATGGGTCATGCTTAACACAACTGTGCTTACTAGCATTGTTCATAGCTTAAAAAATTTAAGCAGACTTGCTTTTAAGCAGACTTTTTATTGCTTTCTTTTTCTTGGCTTTTAAAGTTTCTGATCTCTAAAAAGAAGCTATGTAGACCAAGATCTTGACTTGTATTCATTCTCAACAACCCAAGGGATTTAAAAATAAAATGTTAATTGTATTCAGAGTATACAAAATACCAATGTTTTCATCAATAATGTAAATTAGAGTAGTAAAAATTTAAAAACTATTTTCATAAAGCTACTTTTCTTATTAAATATCCAGAATTATGTTAGAGTTAAAAGGCAAGTCCATAGTATAGTGAACGTATGAACCATTTTAAATCCAAAATTATTTTAACAAAGTTGAAGTTTTTAGTATTTCTTGGAAATTTTATTGTTTTAAATATTTCAATCCAAGTACAACTATGTACAGGTTTGGTGTTCAATGTTCATTCAGTTGCTGATGTAAAGAATTAGCATCAGGCTTCATGCAGTTTACATCTTCACAGATTTAAGAATAGCAATTGTTTACTTGTAAAATGTTCTTCAGGTGCCATGTGTGGTTTTTCCAAATACTGCACTGATTTATTCATAATGTTAGAACTACCGATCAGAGCACTAAGTGAAAAAGGGATGCTGGGCACACCTATGCTTTGTCATACAAGAATCCCTTACATCTGTGCCATTTGAGAGAAATGACTGTCATTTCTTTTACTCTGTCTTCTTTGACTTAAGTACTAATGCTGCTCGCATCTTCTCGGTCTAGTGGGGAGTTCTGGTGTCTAACTCCACACTCTGCAGCAGTGTCACAACCCACAAACCTTCAGCCCATTCAAACTCAGTCACTTCTTGATTGGAGCACAGAGATTAGGTGCAAGACATGGAGAAGCATTTCCCTGGGGCCTAAACAGCTATAGTCAGGAGCTGAAGCTACAGGACATCGGATGCCAGTGCTCAGGTGTCCGTGTATTTTTTAATAAGTTTCTTTTTGTGTGTGTTATTGGTATGTGGGCTTTCTAAAGAATGGGGCTCCCAAGGCAAGAACCCTTCCTGCCTGGATATATGGGCTTTGCTGGCTGTGGGCACATCTGGGCATTAGCGCCCTCAAGAGGGGCGCCATTGGGGAGGGCAGCAGAGGGCCTCCTCCTTGAGGATGCTAGGGGGGCTGGTGCAGGCCGGAGGGCATGGCAGCTGGTGCTGTGACTGTGGCTGTCAGTTGCCTGTGAGCTCTTTGTAAGTCTTCCTTGCTGGCATCCTAGAAATACTTGGTTGGGACTTTTCAGGGGTACTGGAAATCCTGTGTGAGCAGGTGGGGCTGGAACAGGCTCTGTGGTTAATTAGCATTGAGGCCACTTCATCTATATATGCCTGTAGGCTGAGAGGGTCTGGGAGTGTTGGGGTAACTCATTTCCAAGTTAATAAGTTCTCCCATCTTCACTTGGCTGGGGACGGGGAAGGACACTTCGATCCTGCAAATCTGTTTTTCTCTACATTGGGAAAGGATAGGATAGTTCCATTTTCCTTTGTGCATATTCTCTGTGGAGAGAGCTAGGGACACAATTTAATCACTGATCCTACCTAGATCATTGAAATTGTATTTTAAAAAAAAACTTACCTAGATCGGGAATCTTAACCACAAAATGGATAAACTTCAGAGGGTCTCAGAATTTGGTTGATAAAATATTATAACTTTATTTTCACTAACTGCCAACTGAACAGCAGCACCATTATTAGTATAGGCAACAGACGACAGTAGTTGTATTAAAATTTTTTTGAGATAACTGTATTTCATCATAGTTGGTTTCCTTTGCAATACTACATATGTTATTTTATGTAGT
The DNA here is from genome assembly GCF_030020395.1 of Manis pentadactyla. Taxonomy (NCBI): domain Eukaryota; kingdom Metazoa; phylum Chordata; class Mammalia; order Pholidota; family Manidae; genus Manis; species Manis pentadactyla. The sequence continues at coordinate 49,406,426 of NC_080030.1, forward strand.
TTAAAAAATTATGTACACAAGAGCTTCACAGGCTTCATCAGATTGCCAAAGGGCCTCATGGCAGCAAGAAGCTTTGACCTATGTGAAATCCACAATTTCACTATAGAAGGTCCAGGCCTTGGAGAGGAGAATGAGTCACTTAAGGTCACACGGTAGATCAGGAATTAAAAGTGGTGTCCTTCTAGCACTACGTGGCTTCCTGGCACCTCAACCCTGATCTCGGTGCCAGGGAATGAGCTTCTTTGTTTTACTCAGCAAGCCCTTTGGTTATGATGAAGTTCAAGTCAGCATCTATGTTTGCACTTCCCTGGCCTGTGAGGCGTCCCTCCGCCTCTCCTTGCAGGCCTGCTGCTGGCGGGGACGAGGTATGGTGCTTTCCAGCAGGCCTTGCCCCTGGGTTCCACAACATCACAAACCACGTTGTCCTAGACACCTGAGGAGATCAACGGAAAAATAGAAAACTTAACCCTGATTACTTGACTCAGTTTTAATTGTGTTATTTTAGGCAATATTGGTATCCCCATCCTAGCAGGGGAAATCTTCCAGCCAGCTCAGTGGGCTTTCTTAAATTAATTTAGGAACTCTTTTGTCAGATTGTTTCCTCCTCATTTTAGAACAGCATATGGCTGAAATAGCCACAGAAAAATACAGAATTCATAGCTAATATTTATATTTCACTTCTTGGTGCCATTTCTATTCACTGTATAATTCTCTTAACAATTCTAGCAATAGTATTTTTATCATCCCCATTTTACAGACAGGAAAACTAAGGCACAGAAAGGTCAGGTAACCTGCCTGAAGTTTTTTATATGTCTACAAAGGTTCAGGGATGGAATTCGAAAGGGGTATTCTGGTTCCACAGTCCATGATCTGGGCCACAATGCTACACATCCAATTATTACATCAGTGCCACACTGTTGTTCAATCTGTTTTCCTTTGTTTGGGATTAGACTGGGAACCTACATATCTGGGGTGAAGGGAGCCTTTGAGTTATTTTGGTCAGTCCTGGGAGGAACTTCCTCAGTCTTTTGGAACTCTTTCTGAGGGGTTCCGTGTCAGTTGGTTCAAAGTCTGTTCAACTTTAATCCCTTGCTTGTGTGTATCCAGGCAATACGGAGAAGGAAAAACATGTTCATACCCAAAAAATTTAATAGTGCTGCAAAATGCTAGATTTGGATTGACTTACCTCCATTTCAAGGATGTTGACAGGGCTTTGATCCTTGCTTTTGAAACCTTCTCATCAACAACATGGGCAAGTACACCTTTGAAAATTTAGATTGGAACTATTGTGTTTTGAAAAAAAAAAGAATGTTTGCTAGTGTTTCTCTTCTTGAACACTAGTTGATGTTTGCCAACTAGTTAAAGTCTGCAAATCTGAGTGCTGGCTGAGAAGGTCGGCTTGCTGTAACCAGTTATCCCCAGATGGCCAGGTTCTGTTGTGCAACACTTTTATAGGTGCTCACTGGTTTGATACTTGGGGTTATGAGATATACTGTTCCACTTGTTTTTGCCAGCCATGTGCAGTACATTATTTGATAGGTTGAGACAGATGGTATAGCTCAAATGAAAATTACGAGGGAGACAGGAAAGTGAAAAGAAATAGAAAAAGGGCACCTGATTTTCTAATTCGCATTTTGAAAGTGCGTTTTAGCTTCTTTGAGTGACTAATAAATGCAGTGTTGTTATAAGATTTGAATTCATTAACGTCTGTTTTAAACAGATACAACTGAGTATTCAGCAGGAAGCAATCTTTCCCTTCAGGGGTGCTGCCCCAAACTGCATGGGGTCTCCTCCAGGTTTGAAAAGGTTGGGCCATTGGAAGTTGTCGAAATTAGATGTAGGTTTGTCCTACCACCCAATACCACTACCAACACCAATCAACACAGAAAAAAATCCCAAATTTTATTTTTAAGCTGCAAAAAACATATGTGTAGCCTGGTGAAGTAGCAGTGATAAGAATTATTAATCAGTTTTCAGGCAGTGCTTCCTGACATTTCTGCAAATTGTTGTGGAAAAATTAATTAAGGTTAGATCAGTAATGGTTTCAAGCTTGGCCGGTGGAAAGTATGACAATGTTTCCATCAGCAATTAAGCTGGACTGCATTCTTTTTTCTGTAGGGGAAGTGGTATGATGTGTGTTCTCCACAGGAAATGGAAAACGGCAGCTGAACTGTGTGAGCACAGGTAGGGAGGAGCATTCCCAGAGCGCTCCCGCAGGCTGTCCTGGATCTGCGTGGCTGATCTACCTTTTCTGCAGAAAGGATTTTGCTATACAACACCGAGAAATCATTCCTTAAAAGGAGAGGAGAAATTTTGGGATTTTATTGAGCTGCCAATTCAGAAACACCGATATGTATGCTATGAATCTAAACTTTGGGAACCAGAAGGTGGAACTTATGACAAACAGAAAGTGAAACTTACCTATCTTAATTTTATTTGTCAAGCCAAAGGTAGTTCAGTACAGGCCCGGTTCACATCCTGTGTAACCCTATGGGATTTTCCCCAGTATTAGTTAAAAATTTTCCCATAGGGTCACACAGGATGTGAATTAAAGTAAACACTTAACAAGCATGATGAAAAGGAAATTAGCTTTCTCAATGATCCTTTCACTGTTAACATCCTGAGTAGCTATTAGAAACATGGGAAAGGGTCATTTCAATGTCTCATTATCAAGTTGTTACATTATTAATAGACTATGTTAATATTCCTCCCTCTTATATGTGAAATTATTTCCTTATATATGAAACTAAATTGTATGTATGCTTTCCTTTTTGGAAAATATTAAAAAGCCTAGTAAAAGTCTGTGTAGATCAATTCTTCTTTGTCTTTTGGGAGAAGGGGTTTGTGGACCTCTTCAGGACTCCTATAAAAGCTCCTAACCCTGTCCCCCAGAAAAATACATACCTAAATTTTGCACACCATTTTAAAAATTTCACAAATCTCTTTAGTGACTTTGGGCCCAGTCATTTTTTTCATAGGACTGGGTTTTCAAAACTTTTTATAGACAAAATTATAGCTACAACCATAAAATGTTAATTCTTTATGAGTTAAGTTTTTGTAATGACACTTCTTAAGAAACTCTAACATAGGAATAATTCCCTTTTCCACGTGAAAAATGTTTCCTTGTTCTCAGAAGGGAGCTAGTACATTGGAAAGAACATACAAAGCTGGGTTTGAAGCTGGCTGTGACATTTTGTCAAGTGACTTAAGCTGTCCTGCTTCAGTTTCTCCATCTCTAAAATGCTATCAACAAGGAGATAGTATGTCACTTGTGTCTGACAAATGGTCCATGCTCAATATACATTGGTCCCCTTCTCTTCTTTGCTTCCTTCACTAAGATCTGGCTTAAATGTCACTTTGTTGCACATCTCTTGGCAACTCAGGCAGATTTTCCCCCACCCCACTTCCTCCTCAGTGTTCCTGTTTGTGAATTATTTTACTTCTAATACTGTGGTAGCAGTCACTGGTTGGAACTCAGAGTGTGAGTTTTGAGGATCTTGTATCTTATTAGAAATGTTTTATTAATCTCCATGCATGCTGTGTCCAGCACGGTGCTTCAGACACAGAGGAAATTAGTAGTGATAGTCTAATGCTCATTAGAAATGAAATAAGTTGGATCTGGGCTTGTAACTCTCACGAGATTGTGTTTATGGGACTAATGTCTCAGAAAAGACATTGAATGATCAGTGTACAGCCAAAGTAAAATTTAGTGAGAAACAGAGCCTGGAACTGAGAGTGTCTTTTCTAGCCTTGGCTACAACCAGCATGTATCCTAACCCAGAGTCTCAGTATTTTGGCTAGAGTTTTCAGTTAGTGATCGAAAAAAAAAAAGATGTTATTACATTTCTAAAATGTACATTATTTGAGTCTCAGAAGAAAATGTGGGCCCCCAAAGCCTTAGTTTGTATTTTATTTTTTTGCACCTGGGGTTGAAGCATAGCTTGAAGGACATGGTCTGCCTTTCTTTGGATTAAGTTCTTACATGCCCTTGCCCATGCTTCTCAACTCAGGTTGAGCAAAAAAAGCAGCCTGTCTTCAAGGAGCTGTGGTTCTTCAACTGGCATTTCTCCTGGCTGCTCTGGATGAGGCAATGTGCAAACCCCAGTCAGTGGAAGGGTCTTCAGAGGTAGCCCTGGGGATCTACCGAGGGGCCTACGGCATGGAGTTGAGTGATGATGAGGTTCTCATAGTGGAAACAGAATATGAACAGAGCTACAGATAAAGAGATGACCTTAGAAGGCACTGGGAAGGAAAAAAATACAAGTTGGAAATTGGCTGAATTGGGGGCAAAGAACAGTACAGTTGAAGATTTTGCTCAATAAGTCATTGGCTGTGAATTCTTGACTCTTATGAGGTGCACAGCCTTTCCTTTATTCAGGGATTTCTACCTCCTGGAAAGCCTTGTCTCTGCCTGTCAGAATTTTCAAGCCCTTATTTAACTTCTACCAGCTGCACAAATATTTCTCTCACAACACTAGCTCATAACCATCTCTCCTTTACTGAGGTCATATAGTACTGGTATAAATGTAGTGGTGCTTAATTGATGTTTAAAGCTGTAATTTAAATTTTCACCTGCATGTCTTGTCTCTTCAAGTGAGCCTATGAATTCTGTGGAATTGGATAGTGTTAAAAAAAAAACTTCTCTATTCTCTAATAATGAAAGCATGCATACAGCAAGAAACTCAATAGATTTTTGAGTTTTAAAGGATATTGAGTTTTTACTACATCTCTCAAACTTTACTGGGTGGGACCAAAAAAATGGAAGTGTAATACATAGTCCCTATTCTTAAAATACAGATAACCAAGCTAGATATTTTGTTTAGGAGCCTAGCAATTTGCTGGAAATTTGGCATTAGAGGAAGACTGTTAGAATCATCTAAATTTTCTAGCATTAAGATAATGCATTTTGTATATACATACATATATATATGTGTGTGTGTGTATATATATATACATGCTGGTAAAGTCAAACTGTTTATTTAAAACTGTAAAGTTACTTACAAGTTTTGTTAGTTCCATTTAAGCTCTAAAGCAATGACAGGTCTTATATCAGTGTGTATAACCATTAAAAGAAATATTATAAAGTGAAACAAGTTTGTAAAATCATATACTTTTATTAATAGAAAAATAACGCTTTCAAGTGTTAAATGGATCTTCAGCTGTATGGTGAATTTTGTCTGAGCCTCAGCACAGCCGCCTCATTTAACTTTCAGGCACACTTTAGGAATTATGGACATTGCATAGGGCCAAGTATTTTGTCTCTCTTTCTTTTTGGATAATTTCTGTTGCTTTATCTTCAAGTTCACCAGTCTTTTCTTCTGTGATGTGTCATCTGCTATCCACTGTATTTTTCCTCACATTACACCATTGCCCTCTCTAGAAGTTCAGTGTGGGCCTTTATTTTTATTGCCCATATTGCTACTACTTAACATAGTCATGCTTTACTCTAGTTTCTTGAACATACAGAATACAGTTAAAATAACTTTTTGTGGACTTTTCTACTAATTCTGTCATCTGTGTCATTTATGGGTCAGTTTTGATTCATTTATTTCTCTCCTCTTTATGGGTCAGATTTTTCTGCTTCTTTGCATACTTGAGAATTTAATATCGGAGGTAAGGCTTTTACTTTATTGAATACTAGAGATTTTTGTATTCCTAAAGATATTCTTGAGCTTTGTTTTGCACATAGTTAAGATGCTTGGAAATAGTTTTACTCTTTAAGATCTCGCTTTGAAGCCTTGTTAGGTAAGACCAAGACAGCATTTAGTCTGGGGTGAGTTTTCCCATCCCACTAAAGCAAGACCCTTCTTAATACCCTAATGGATGCCCCCATCAATTCTAAGGCTCTCCACTCTGGCTGTTGGGTACAGGCACCCTGCTTGGCCCTTATGAGTACTGGGCACTGTTCCCTCTAATACCTTCAGTGGTTTTTCTCCTGACTGTGGGTAGTTTCCTCATTTGCACATGCTGGTTAATATTCAACTGAATACTTGATGTGCAGATCTTTGGAGTTCTCTGTGCAGTGCTGTCCTTGCCACACTGTGATCTGTAGGCACCTTCAGCTCCCTGCACGTCCCTGTCCATGTCTTCAATGCAGGGAGACTGCTGGTCTCTTACTGAGTTTCCCCTTCCTGACCATGGTGAAAACTTTCTCCAGGTAATAAACTGGGCAACTTCAGGGCCCACCTGATTTGCTTCGCTTCTCTCAGGGATCACGGTCCTTTACTGCTGATGTCTGGTATCTTGAGAGCTATTGTTTCATATTTGTTGTCTGCCTTTATAGTGCTTTGCAGACATGAGAATAAATCTGGTTCCTGCTACTCCATGTTGATCTGAGACTGCCTATTTTAGTATTTATTTACTCATTTGTATAATATTCATTAGCCTGAAGAATTCAAGGTGCTGTTTGGCAATGACTAAAGAAAGGATTTAACTTAATGTACGCACCTAATAAATGGGGAGAAAGCTCTGTAAAATCTGGACTAAGAGAACATATTAGTTGTTTTCATAGCATGATGTAACGTATTGTTAGCTCTTCCTTTTTGTAACCTTTTATCTATTTTTAAATACTGTAACTAAAAGTTGTATGATTTAAATTCAGTTGTGAATTTGTTGAGATTTCAAAACAATGGCTCTTTCTTCTTTTATTTCCAATCTGACATGCTGAAAAGCAGCCACATTGTGTGGTGAGGGAGGAGGGGAAGGACTTTGTGACATGCATGAAATTTTAGCCATTACACAAAATGATAGGGTTTAGAAGATGTAAATAGCGTGGTTTGGACAAATCCACCTACTTACTCCTATTTGTAAGAAGCCAGGTTTCTTAAATTGATCTTAAGTGATCATTTTGCTTTCACTAACCTCTCTGCAGCTACAATGGAAGGAAGTTTGCATGTGTTGGATTTTTAATGATTTTTCTTACATGCTTCTTAGGTCATTCTATGGTGAAATGCTGTCAGATTCCTTCCTTTTCCCCATGCAGGCATGCATGCGTGCACACACACACACACACACACACTCATGAAAACACAGACATCTTCCAGAGAATTTCCCGATGTACTCTTCTTTGAATGTAATGACATTTATTTACACAGGAGGCTAGACACTAGATTCTTTTCTTGGGAAATTGTGTCAGAAACACATTTTGCCCATTGGTTTTTATTGCAACAGCATACGTATGTACCACTTATATATTTAACATTTAGAAGGCATGGAGACTGATGAAGGATTCTTGATATGAAGTGCTCTTATCGATCTGCTTTAAATATTTAATGTTGAGAAAACATCCTCTTTCCTCTCTACTGATTTTTTAAAAATTCTCCTTGGCAAACCATAGAGCAGAAGCCAGATTGAAGACAGACCCTATAACTTTACCTCTTGTGCCATGTTTTGCGTATTTACTGTTAACTCAGTATGGTACCCCACATATTCCATTATATGTTCTCTATCAGTTGGATTGAAATTGTTAGTGGAGGCCCAGTGAATAATTTATAGCCCCAAAGGTGAGGGCTCTGTCTAAAAGGGGTTTCTGTATTAACTTTTTAAGTTGATTTTTTAAAAAACAGCAAAAATGGAAGAACAATTTAGATATATTATAAAATTGTATATATCCACATCCATACATCCTGTCCTCTTAGCGTGGTACTTATAAATTATATCGTTTTTGAGCACTAACTTAATTGTCAGGAAGTCTGTTAGGTGCCCTATTTACATAACCTCTAGTTCTCACAACAGCCTGCAGGGTGGGTACTGTTATCCACATGGGGGACATGAGAAAATAGGCCCGGAGATACAAATGATTTGTCCAAGATCACATCCATAGTAAGAAGCAGACTAATGTCAGACTAAGTACTACCACCCTAAGAGATGTAGCAACTTATCCTAGGTTTGTTAACAGTGGTGAGTGTACTTAGTAGATAAAAAATCAGAAGGTTAACTAAGTACTTTTAAAATAAGATGCTTACTAAGAAACCTTTATTGAGAGAGGAGTGTGTACTAGACCCTGCCCTGGGAATAATGGATTATAGAGATAAGCAAAGCCAACTTTGCCCTGAGGAGAGACAAAGGGAACAGCAATTACCCAGCAGTGTGCCAGCCTGGTTTCTGAAGAGTGCATGCACATAGTGCCTAGGAAGCATGGACAGGGGACTAGAATCTTTGGGGGAGTGAGGTGGGGCAAGTGTTCTCAGAAGGTGTCAAGGGAGAAATGGTGCCAGAGTGGAGTACTGAAAGAAGAATAGAAGGTGATTACCTTGATATCTCTGGCAAAAGTCAGCTTCAGACCAGAGACCTAGTCTTTGTTTGCTATAGTTAAGGCTAATCATGCCTATTTACCAACTTAGGTACCCATTCATACCTAAGATCTGTCTTTTAAATGTTTTAAACTTAACATTATAAACATTTGCTACCTGCTGCCAAATATATCATATTGCTTTATTTCTTACAGCTTGAGCACACATTCTATAAAAGACCTTGTACTGGGAATTGTGTGGGATACCAAGATGAAAATAATTCAAACTCCAAGAGCCTGCCATTTAATAAGGGACCAAAGCACTGTATTCAGATGTTTATGAAAGAAGGGAGCATGAAGAGAGCTTCATAAAAAGAACAGAAGTGTTCTTAGGCATGCTGACAAGGAATGATCACTACGAGCTAAGAGATCCATGATGAGACTCATCCCTCCATCCACCCACCCACCCATCCATCCATTCATCTACCCACCCATCCATCCATTCATTCACCAGATGTATATGCAGAGCATTTATTATGTACCAGGCTTCATGGAACAGCTGGCACATTACCTGGATCTTTTGTGTAGGTAGGTTATACTAGATCATGATGGAGGTGATAGGAAAGTCTTTCAAGCAGAGCTTATGGCCCAAGCAAAGGCATAAAAATGGAAAATGCTTGTTATGCTTGAGAATAATGACTAAGCCCACTTTTCTACAACCTAGGTTATTTGAGTAGATGTAGAGGAAGATTAGGATAGATAGATTCTAGAGGATCATAAATGGTAGTACTGGGGATTGGAATTTGGTAGGAGATAGGAAGCCACTGAAAGTTTTTGAGCAGGAGAACAAGGTTAGAGAGATTGTTTTAGGAAGCTTCATGTGGCAGCCACAGTATGTGGTTAAGTCAGTTGGGGGGAAGAGCCTGGATAGGAAGATCCCCCTGTAGGTGGCCATCATTACCCCACCTATTTGGTTAGGACTCACTTCTACAGGTCTTGGGCCACTGATCGCTCCCTCTGTTCCTCATGGCAGCTTTCCTCCAGCTGGGGGCTTCGTGGCCTTGTGCACAGCCTCTCTCCTTGGAGTCACTTTAGCTTCTAGGCCCATAGTCCCTCCCAGTCCTGCAAAGGCTTTGAATCTAGGGATAGTTTCAGTTCATGATGACTGTGACACCACTCTAATTTACAGGTACACACTGAAGGCATTACACTTCAGCAAATATAAATTTGGGGACTCTAAGTTCAGTACTTGGGGGTGTTTTATATTAGAACATGGATATGAAATGTCACCCTCATTGAAACATTGTTTCTATGGGAAAATAATATTTGACTTACATCATTTTAACTTACAGGGATTTCCCAGCATTGCATCCAGCAGTGGGCACCCTGCCTGTCTCTGGATGATAATACCCATGTCTGCTTGTCTTCCTTCTCACTGCTCCCTTCAGTCCAGCTTTATGAGGCACTCTGCCTCCAAGATATCTTCATCTGGATACACTGGTTGGCCTCAATGCAAATTAAATATGGAGTGTACTCAGGTCATGCAAATTGAGTTTCATATTTGCTTATACTAAACATGAAGGTAATACTGCCTTCAGCAGACTTTCCAGCCTTACAGTTCTCAGTTCCTCTGTAAAAAACTATGATGTAGTAGCGAAGTTGACTCCTTGTGCACTTACTCTTTCTCATCTCTAGGCAACTGGCTCATTGTTCCACCTCCCTGGGCTGTTTTCCCCTCTGATCTCTGCCTTTAAAATTCTCCTGATTCTTCAAGGCTCATGTCTAATGTCACTGCCCTTCACTCAGCCATCCACAAGCACCCCAGCCACAAATACAGTTTTACCTCCTCTGGACTATTCTTGTCGTACTTGTCACAGACCAAGAGCTGGTTCCAATGCCAGCTCCTTACTTACAACTGGTGTGACCCTGGCTAAGTTACTTAACCACTGTAAACCTCATCCATAAAATGGGAGTGATACCATTTACCTCCTGGGATTATTTTCATGATTACTGAAAGTAATTACTAAAGCAAAAAGCTTAGCCTAGGGTTATCTATCACATGGTGTATGTTCAGAACGTGTCAGCAATTTTTATGTTTTACTTTTCTGGGAATAAATTCTGAGGTCAAACATTCTTCTTATTTATCTTTGTTTCTCCCCAAAACCTAGCTGTCAAAGAGCCTTCAAATATACTAAACATTCCATAAGTATTTCCTGAAGAAGGAACTATATATATTTAAATTGCAGAATTCATCCCCAAAAAAGGATTTTACAAAAAAAGTGACCTTAGGTTCTAGTGCACCAGGGAAAGTCCTGATTTTAAAGATTAATAACACCCCCTTTTACTCTGAAAAGTGCAGCAGTTTGGACAATATATTTTATGGGCACCCAACTTGTGGAATATTTTCAGTTCTGAATTATCCATGTTACTTTTCCAATTATATTGCTATTTATATTTCATGTAGATATTTTGTCTCTCAAAAGTGATGGTAAGCTATTAGAACACAAACCATTTCATATTTTATTTCTCCAAAATGTACTGAGTGCATTGGGAGTACTGACAGTGCAGTAGGACCAGGACATACATACAGAGCAGTGACCCAGGAGGTGCTAAGGTTGAGTCAGTGTGGACCATGACCTAAATGTTGCTTTTTTAGTGAAGGCATTAGTCAGTGAATAGCTGTATTAAGCTCTATGTAAGTGGAGAATAGTCATCCTAATAACTGTGATGATAAGTGTCCACTGGAAAGAATTTCTTTAGGAAATGTCTACTTGTTTCCTTACTGTAGACCATGCATTAACATAGCACCTAAAACATGGTCTGTGTTCCATAAATATTTGTTAAACAAATGAATGAATGGGGAGGGTCTTGGTACCCCACATAATTGGTGTTTTGTGAGTGTCTACCAAATTCCTCTTGGGTCCTTTGTAAATGGAATAATAAAATATATTTACAGTCTGAAGACTCCAGTATGCCTAAATATGAGCCCAAAAAGTTAATGAGATTATAGGTCTAAGCAGACACCTAGTGTTCTCATACCTTCTCTAGAAACTACTACCATATAGTTTCTTTTCTCTGAATAAGCTCCTTTTCTAGAAGAAAAGTGAAAGACTTCTTCCTGTAAAACTCTTGCCATATATGATAAGAGAGCAAATGAAGGCACTTTTCCTCTCTGCTCCTCTCTTCCAACAAAACAAAGACAGATCAAGTTCTTTGTGGAGGAATGTTCCTGTGTTAGGTGGAGGCGAATTTGGTGTCTTCATTATACTCTCTAGGCTTGTTGGAATCTCACAGGATCGGTGGGGAGCTGAGGCCTCCTTGAAAAGGATGTTGGCATTATTTGTTTCCCTTCCCCTCTGTGGAGAGCACCGGCTGCACCCTCGATGCTGGGACCAGCCATGAGAAGTGGTCCAGAGTCGTGTGCCGCGCTCATCGTGCTTCTCTGGCTCCTTGTTTCCCTAACGATGCCTGTTGACCCTTGTCAACCCACATTATGATCCCTCTATTTACAGCACATCTTCCTGTTCATTTACCTGGTACATATTTTGCATATAGTTCATCCTGAAGGGTGGATACCTCATGATCTAGCATTACAGAAAGTGATGTTCTATTACTGCAATGTTAAGGGATTTTATTGAATAGGTGTTTTTTGTTTTTGTTGTTTGCTTATTGTTTGGACAAGGGCTGAAATTCTCGTAGTCATATCCTACGGAGTCAAATTGAAATGACAAATATTTCCCATTCACCTTTTTAAAGTCTTCAAAACAATGATCTAGCACTTTTCATATGGTGATTCCTTCAGCCTCTCCCAAAGCTGAGGGGAAATGGCCTTATATTCCAGCACATGTCCTTATTAGGATGACCTATTTTCTTAAAAGCGTGCCATCTCTCCCTTTCTCCATTGACCATCTGTCTTAATCAACTCAGGCTGCTAGAACAGAAATACCATAGACTGGTATAAATAATAAACATTTATTTCTTACAGTTCTGCAGGTTGCAAGTCCAAGATCAGGCTGCCAGCATGGCTGAATTCTTGGTGAAGACCCTCCTGGCTTAGAGATGACCATGTTCTTGTTGTAGCCTCCCGGAGCCAAGAGACAGGGGATGCACGCTCTCTTGTGTCTCCTTGTAAAAGCACACATCCTAGCATGGAGAGCTCTGCCCTCCTGACCTAATTACCTCTCAAAGACTCCACCTCCTAATACCATCCTTTGGGGTTAGATTTTCAACATATGAACTTTGGTGGGGCGGGGGCGGGGACACAAACAGTCCATTCACATTAAATTCACATGAAAGCAAGACATTCATCCTTCACTTGGTTCTTGGATGCTTCTGTCCCTCTTGTCTTCACCATGCCACTCCACACGTTTTCATTACCTGCCTGGTCCCAAAGGGACTAGAATTGTGAACCTGGATATTCTAAAATTTATCCTGGTATCAATAGATCAGGAGCATGTGAACCTACTGTGCATACCTTCTAAAACCCCAATCTTTGTGGGACAGTTGATCTGGTTCAGTGTGGATGCTTCCAACTTTTTTCTGAAATTGAATGAGCCTGGCCAAGCCAAAACCATATATAGTATTCATTCAGAATTACTCTCAAGTCTTTTGAGCTCTCCATCACTAAGGTGTGATTGTTTAACATGTGGCCAAATTCTTGAAAATTGAATTTATACAAGTTGGGTAAAAAATAAGCTGGTATTGTGCTTCCATGTGCAATTAAAGTTTGAACTCCAGGTCACTGCACTGTATCATTATTTGCTTGCAAACTTCATAAAATAATTAAAGAAAACAGGTAAAAATAGCTTTTGATATTCATGCTTACGAGCTTCTTCAGTAAAAGTTGAAACCCTTATGAGTTCAACAAAGGTTTATAGGAAAATGTGAGAATTTGGTTCTTTTCCCAGGCCTCCAGCCTCCCGTCCCTGAAGACCCTGGTGCATAAAGGGGCACCATTGCCACATGCAGGGCGCCAAAGAAGAAGGTGTGTTCCCTGTGACTCAAGCAGGTGTACCTTGGCCCTGGCTTTCAGGAAAGGAAGGGTCATTCATTGTTCCCCCCACCGTTTGCTCTGTCCTGATATTTGCCGCACACCCATGGTGTGAAGGTAAATGCTGAGTTTATTTTCAGTGTGGACATCTGTGCTCTTTGAATTTAGGCAGACCGTCTTCTCTTTGTGCTCTGAGTTACTGTGTACTTGTGTGCGCCTGCTTGTGTAGCTGTTGTTTTTGCCTCATTGCTGGTTACAGCTGTGCAATATACAGACAACAGTTGTTTCACGGTTAATCCTAAGTCTATGTGCCCACGAAGTGTAGGTGAAGTCCTTTTTTACCCTCTTCTTCAGCTAATTATATGCCTTGCCTATGCAACTGTAATTATTTCACCAGCAACTGCAAAACCTATGTCATTTCTCTTTTAAAATAGAGTCAGAAAAATAATAGAAATAAACCTTTCTTAAGAGCTTATATGGTTAAGCAAACTCCACTGAAGTGAAGAGATTCCTTGGATTGGAGCATTAACCGTAGCATCTCATCACCTGCAATTTTCAGGTGATGAGGAAATACTGGCATATGCACTTATTTTCTTCTTGGAGCTTAAAGTCATGCTTGAAAGATTTCATTTAGTGAGAATGAAATACACTAGTGATCATGACCTGGTCAGATGTAGACTTCTCAAAAGTACTTTACATATTACAAAGTTTTATATGATACTTTGAAAGATGATATGTATTCATTGTTGGTGTCCTTAGTGGCTTACTTACAACAAAGATTTGAAGTGTCTTTTTCATCCATGTGTTTGATCAGTTTTTAAGCTCAATGGATTTTAAAACTACTTAGATGGTAAAGCATTGGCATCAGGGTTTTATTATCATGTAGTATCTAGCTTAATTACAGAAATATGGCAGAAATTCACCTGTCGTATCTTAAAAAATGTAAAATTCTAAAGCAAATTGCCTGTTAAATAAACTGTGTCACATTTCCTCATATTTTCTTTATTTGTTGCTAGTGAATTTTGACTCCATGATTCTCTACACTCTGTAATAGTCTTTTATTATGGGGGATTCTTTTGGGGGGCTTTGCTTGTGATGCTTTTCTTTTTTCTCATGGTTGTGTAGTTTTTCATCAAATATACTGGGTGTGGGTGGATTGGGAAAAGGAAGGCAAGCAGTGAATTAGTAAATTTTAAGAGAATTTGATCTAAATACTATGTGCTTTATATATATAATTTTTTTTCTCCTCCAATACTGCATGGGCAAGCCTTGGGTATCCTGGTTGGTCCACTCAATCAGGAAGCATCTCTGAAGTTTCTAGTGTGAGTGTGGCCGAGACTGGCTGGCTGTTTACTAAACCCGTGTCCTGGACTTCCAGGACTTCCAGGACTCACAGTTAGGCAGCGTTTCCCAGCCTCTCCTGCAGTTAGATGAGCCATACAGCTGACTTCTAGCGAATAGAAGTGGATGGAAGTGCTACGTGCCACATCAATGCCTGACTCAAAACCTGACCCCCAGCTGACCCTACATGTTTCCCCCTTTTGCTACTTTGAGGCAGATAATCATGGTGGCCTGGAATCCTTGTTGCAGACAGTGAACCGTAAGGTTAAAGAAGCAATGGGTTCTTGAATTGAGGAAAACACCCATCTTTTGGGACACTCGTTTTAGATTGCTATTGTGAATGAGCCATTATACATTTTGGATTTTGTTTGTTTTAGCAGCTAGTAGTACATTAACAAACACATATAGATCCCTTCCTCCAAAGACCTCCCCTCTAGGCTGAGAGATAAGTATATCAAAACTGTGAAACATGTGATGAACTATTAGTAGATATCTGTCTTGTAGAATCACAGAACATAGGATACCTTCAGGGAAGAGGGATATTCTTAGACTTAAAGATGAATAGGAATAAATCAGATGTATCCCTAGGTCCTTGAAAGATCAAAATCCAAGTAAGAACTCAAGTCATGATGGGGAAGCCTTGATGGGGACACCTGTGCAACTGTAACTGAGAATGAATTTAACATTCTTACATTTCAATGATCTAGTGATTTTCATTTCAATATTATTTTCATGTGTATACATTCATTTATTTCTTCAAATCACTAAGGAAGTAGTAGGGCAGGAATTATCATGCTTATTTTATATGAGGAAACCAACGCCCAGTGATTCTAAGTAATTTATCCAAGGATACATAAACAGGAGCAGGAGAGCTGAATCAGTGTGCCGACTGAGAGGTGTCTTGGGATTGGTGGAAATATTTGGGGTTCTAGGATTAAAGAAAATTGAGTTTAGTATCTGTTCCTACCCTTTATTATCAGTGTGACTTTGGTCTTCTCTAACCTTCTCAACTGTAAACTTGTTATGTTACAGTGTTGCCATGAGAATTCAGGGGAATGAAGTATTTTAATGTGCACTGGTACTTACTTTTGTCCAGCTTCCTTTTCATGTTATCATGGTACCTCTAACATGCATCCGCACCTCTCTGTGCCCATGTTCTCTCTTTTTCTGCTATGGGCCAGTGCATGACCTACTACTGGTGAGACTTGGGGAAGACCATCTCTCTTCCAATCTGCAAACCCATCAGAACAGTATGGAAGGCTGTATGAGCCGTCCTGACTCCCCTTCACCATGCAGGCGCTAAGTGTGTCGTGTTCTCTGTGCTGTGCACTGAGGGGCCTCTTGCCGTCCTCAAGTCTGTTCCGAATGTAGGGTTTCTACCTAATGATTACTATGTAGCCAGTCTTTGCCAAGCAATGACATTCTTTACCCACTAACATCAAGAAGCAGCAAAGGATAAAATGTTGATGCCTCTAAAGCTATTGTCTTGTATAGATCACAATCGCTGTGCCATCTGGGTGGTGTGTAGTTGGCTCAGGGAGAAACACTCAATACTAAAACATTAGAGATACTTTGTTTTAGAAAAGAGAACTAGTTCTCTAAATTATTTCGATGTACATTAATACTTTCCATGCATTTTTAAGGATCCCTCCTCCTAAATCTCCCCAATTCTCCCCTTTTCTTCTGCTTATCATCCCTCAAGATATTAAAAGGAAGCCATTTCTAAGATTTTGCCTCCTGGTTTTAATTTTAATCTGTCAACAACTTCAACTCTTTCTCATCAGATAGATACTCTAAGTAGAAAATGTGTCCTTTTCATATATAAATTTTCACATATAAATTTACTCATTATGATCAGTCATGCATTTGTTTCTGGGCATATTGGGCATATATAAAAATGAAGGCCAAATCCTTAGAAATTTGAAGTGATGTGCTTGGAAAAGAATCAAATGTTTCATAGGGAAGCATAAATCAGGTAAAGATGCCATCTGGCAGTTCAAGCCCCACCTTATTAAACTTGAATTGTGCCCTTTGCATAGGAGAGGCAGAGGTGCTTAATGGTGATAATAATGACTAATATCATATTATGGATGCTAATTGAAAGTTGATAAGTATCTAAAAACTGCACTGGCAGAGACACACTTCAGCAGCTGAACATGGTGATATTCTCTCTCCTAGGTTTAATGCCTCCAATATTTGTGAGCAATTAAGACAGTTTTTTCACACTGGTCAAATGTAGACATTTCAGTGTTTTTTGCTGCCACTCAGCTGTGCAACCCAGACAGTAAGCCTGAAGTAAAGAGGAAATATTTGCAGCCTAATCTAGTTTCTAGGGAAGTTCTTGGGCAACAGTAAGGTTTTTAACATACTGGAGGTGGGTGGGAATAAATAGACTTAAGCAATTTGACCTGCCCTTGAAGAGAATCTGTTATCCAAGGGCATTAAGTGAAATGTGAATTTTCATGTACAAGGTGAGGAAGGCCAATTTCAAACTCATGCGTGGTGCTGGGTCACTGTCAGAGGCTCGGTGTTGATAAATCATTCTTTGCTAGCCTGCAAAGAGACTGTTTTCTCTCACTAACTAGATCTCAGCCCAAAGGTTTCCCTTCTTTCTGATATCACTAATTTGCTCCTCTACCACCTTGAATATTAATTACAGTTTCAGGTTGCATATTAAAAGTTGGCTGACAGAATCCGATGTTTGGAACTTTAATAATTTCCTTAGGGAGAGGAAGGGATGCTTTTAGCAGTGTTAGTTTTCCAAATAATTTGTTGATTTTGAAGCCAGCTACAAATGACCAGAAATTCACTAATTTTTAGTCAGTATTCTATAGGAACAGAGAAAACAGTGAATAGCAGTATGAATTTCAGTTTTTCCAAGAAAAGATGATGCCGGGTGCTCCCTCTTCCCTTTTTCTTAGTGTTTTATTCCCTCATGGAAGAATGGCTGTTCCTGATGTTGTCAAGATGTATATTCCCATCTGTTTTTCAGGGGTGCTTAGGTGCTCCTCATGGGCTGCCCTGGGGGTCTGAATGGCTTTCCTGCTGATGAGCCAAGAATCAGAGCTGCATATTATGCTAGTCATTCTGTTTTTTATATATAACAGAAATTCTTACATTAATTGATTCTATTTAATAATTTCTATTTTATGGACTACAGTAAAAGTTGGCCTTTTGAGTATTTTCATACTTTAAGTTAAACCTGCACTGAGAAAAATATCTATGCATGCACACACCCCCATACTCTCACATGTACTTGCATACATGCAAAAATCAAATAGCCATTTTCAACTAATTTGATACATTTGTTTTTCAGATAGTTCAAATAATAAAAGTCAAGTGCCTATTTTTGTATATACAATGTTTGCCTAAATTTACAGCTGTTGGAAAGTTACCTCTGTTAGTATATAAATAAGAATGCCCATACTTTATGAGTATTTATATGTGCCAGGTTTTGTCCTGAATCATTTACATGTGTTATCTCATTTAATGCTCAGAATAACCTTCTGGCATAAGAACTATTATTATCCTCATTTTATAGTGAGGAAACAGATGTTACAAGCATTTGCTATTTAACCAAGGTCTCTTATCTGGTGAACGATGTTTTAGAATTGGGACCCAGCTCTAGAGTCCTTCAAATTCATCATCCAGACACTATCTCATGGGATCACTCTTGACCTTGAGCAGTCAAGAACAGAATTACTTCTCATTTTGAGAAAGTGAGGGTGACAGTTGCAACCCTGGTAAAAGACTATTCCTGGATGTCATGCCTTCTTCATTGGCCTGCAGGTTGATCTAGGAAGTGAGAGACACCAACCAAAGGGTTTTAAACCTAGCAATTGTATGATGCCTTTGACAGCAAGGAGTAGAGAACCTGACCCAAACTCTCTACGGCAGAAACAGAAATATTGGCTCATGATCGTCAACGATCCAGGGATACTGTGCTTTCAGGATAGGCTTGATCCAGGGGCTTATGAAAACTTAAGGATCTGATTTCTTTTGTTGGAACTATTTTGACTCTGTCCCTTCTGGGTATCAGGTTTGTCATTAGGCTGTCTTCCCTCATGGTAGTAACAGTGACAAAAGAGATTCCTGACATCCAGTCCTTACACACAGATTAAAGGAAGAGAGAATTTGTGGCTTCTCAGAATGGAAATCTTTCACATTTGATAGGTACTACCTACTATTACCTTGAAGTTCAATTCAGAATCATTTATAATACTCTTCTTGACGTAAAGTAACTACCTTAGAAGCAAAGGGAAGCATTTTCCAGATACATGTGTACATACGGTGTGGGCACACCAATCACAAATGTACACAACAGGAAAACTGTTATTCCAGAAGAACAGCCCTTGGCTTCCATTCTTGGATCACATCATCTCCATTTACACTATCTCAATGATTTGTGCCCACTTTAGCTTAAAGTCTTAATTGCTGTTTCCTTGAAGAATATATTTCAAATATAATATTTTCAATGAGTTACAACTATTTCCTTTGTCCTTGTAGGAAAGGGTTGTGAAACAACTTAGAACTAAAATTGTTAAGTCAGTTTGGATTCACTTGTGTAGATCAAGTTTAATGCCCAAAAGTAAATAAATATTTCCCATCCAGAACTTCGAAGTGTAACTATTTGACCCTCTAACCCTATTCTGTAGAAAGCAATCTAGTCAATAGAAATCTTCTTTGAGATATCTTTGTCACAGGAAATAAACTGACAAGAATATGAAAGATCTTCATTTATAGTAAACCCTTGGTGAGGAGATACACTTTATAAATGTTTTCCATATGATGTGCATATATTTTTTGGCTCTGAGTGTTATGTCTGTATTGGTTTTTTTTCTTGCTTTGTTTCTTATGAGTAAGGATTTCTACCCTCTGTGTCCCCTTTCTCCATGAGGAGAAAAGAAGAAAAGGAAGGAAGAACTATTTTATGAAACAAGGCATGGCAGCAGGTAATGAAGAAGGTTTCCCAGAGGCTTATTTATTACACTGTTTCTGCTGTCCTATTCACTTATATACAGTTTCTGAAAAATGGATTTTTATTGTTAACAAGTTGCAGAGAAGGGATCATAATAGTCAAAAGGGCTGTGGTCAAAATCTAGAAAAATATTAGTGGTGAACGTGCCGTGTGTCTCTAAGGGCAGAACCCTGTCACTTTAATGGACTAGATATCACTAAGCAAATGTGAATTTTAAGGGCTCTTAAGGATGTCATTGGTTCCTTACAATTAAGAAAATCAGTAATCCTGACTGGGTTTTTTTTCCCATGTGTCCTGTCCCATTTACTAAACCAAAGATTATTTTTTAGTGTAGGATATGCCAGGCACAGCTGAAATAATGCCTTTTTTAGCTTCTGGGTTGGAGATGTTGCGACATTTGGGCGAAATGAGCGGTAAACCTCCCTAGGGCTGGTTCATCTCCCCACCACCTCACAGCAGGACTTGTGCGTCTAGAGTTCTCAGGCTTTGCAGGCCCTCATCAATGGAAACTCACTGTTGGGCAGATGCAAAAATGATTTTCAATGGATGAATAAGATGAATATAAGTTGACTGCTGATTTTGGCTAACCTTGATTAACTGTAGAGTCATAACATTATTCTGTTGTGTAAAAAGCTCTCTGACTGTTACCATGTTATTAGAACTTACTCAGGACCTTCAGTGAAACAGGAAGTATTAGTTAGAGCACAGGCCTTTAAATTTCTTCTTTTTTTAGTTTCTTAGCCACAAAACTGCTCTGTTCACTAGTATTAACAACAAGAACAACATCTACTATTTGGTGATTTAAAATTGACAGCTGACTTTCACATGCCATCTCAATTTTTGGCTCATGATAGAGTAATAGAAAAGTGGGGCCAGTACCTTTATTCTTCTCATTTTACATATGAGGAAACTCAAGCTCAGAGAAAGTGAGGCAACCACCCAATATAGTCCATGACAGAGGGGAACCTTAAACCTCTATTTTCTGCCCACAAATCCCGCACATGCTCTGTTAGAACCTGTTGGTAGGATCTTTGTGGTCCACAGAAATAGCCTTGCACTCAGAGATAGGAGGCCAGGGAGCTACTTGCTAATGGTGTAATCTTTAAGAGATTGTTTGACAGTTGCTTAAACTTTCTGAGCCTCAATTTCTTCATGCTCTTCTCACATTAGAAGGATATTCTGAGGTTGAAATGATAAACTTTGAAAAAAATGCACATACATAACATACTATTAAAGCATTTTCCTCTCTATTTTGTATTGCTAGCTATTGATTAAAAGACATATTATATTTTGCTTGTCCAAATAATTTACACCATGTTAAAACCAGAGAGCAGATGCTGTAATAAAATTAGTTCTGGCACCTTGTCTAAGGCCCTTAATGAAATCAGAGCAAGCTGGATAAATTAGACAATATGATAAAATATTTAATTCTGTAATCATCTCTGTGTTTTTATTTGCTTAATTGTTTTTGCTTATTTTTCTCCAGTTTTGTTTGTATTGATGAGGTGCTAAGGAAGAATCTGTAATAAGATTTTTAAGGCAAATTCTTTTCCTTTTTATGATATCTCAGAGAGAAAGAGAGTGTGATTCTAAATAATGTCAGTAAATGGGAAGTCAATAAATAGTGTGTGAATTAAGACCATTTGTGAGCCTGCAGATTTGGGCAAACTGCTTTCAAAGCTGAAACAAAAGCATGTATTTTTTAATTAATTTTAATTTTGTTTCATGGTGAATTATTTTGGTTGCACTGTTTAAATTGTATTCTTAAATTATTGATATGTATGCAAATAATACAGAAAGTAAGCCAATATGCCATATTGGATATTGGTCAATGTTCATTGTAATCATGAACCCCCAAACACACATTCTCTAACATTTGGATTTATTTGAAAACAAAGATCAAAGTAATCACATATAATTGGTTAATCAAAATGGCACCAAAAATGATTTTTAAACTCTAATTGATAGTTTAAATTTTTGGTACCTTTTAGGGTAGCTGATGCTTATACCTTCAAAGTAGAGATTGACTCGATATTTGAAATGCTTTCTGATCAAATGGATTCTAAGCTTGTTAAAGTACATGTGTCCAAATCTGATTTTATACCCTATGGATGTTCAACAAATAAAAAACATGCATCCAGTCCCTTCAGTACACTACACAGGATTTGTGTGTAGGATCTGCCAGTGTAAGTTATCTGCATCCAAGAATATGTCAGATACATTTACTATGTCTGCTGCTGAGCCTTGACAGTAGCTGGAAATTCGACCATGTCTCAAAGATAATATAATTTGACCATATTATTTCCATATTATTCATAGGCAGTTCCTTAGAGAAGGAAAATAATTAATGTTTCTCTTGATTTGTTATATGTGCCTCTTCTGTTGTATTTACAAAATCCTTTCTTTTCTTGAAATCAATACAGCTGAAAGCTGAAGGAAAAGAAAGTATTTGGGGAGTTTCCACATTACTTTTTATATACCGGGAACCAATTAGTTTTCACAATTGTGCTGTTCAAATTTCAATTTATATATTGAAATATATAAATAGATTCAATTTTGGAAACAAGTCTCCAGCCACATTTATTATTTTTGTAATAGTCCCCATTATTGAGGAGGGTGTGTGTGCACATATCGGTGTGAGTAGGAGACAGTGGGATGCAAAGGTAGGAATAGTACTTGAAGCTAGAAAAGTTATTGGTCAAAATACATGTCCAAAGGCCTCATACTTCCTAGAGGAAGGCCCCAAATTTAGCTTAAAATGTATATGGATGAAGCCAGTTTTCAGTAAAAATAAAATTCTTCTTGATATTGACCAGATAAAATTCTCCCATGTGTCTTCCCTTTATATAAACCACTAAAAATCCAAACCACACAGTTCTTTTTTAATTACTCAGTAAGCTAGAATAGATACCTTGCCTTGTCCACAGTAGTAAGCAATACATATTTTGGGAAACCACTGAACTGGAGAAAAAAAAATGTGGCATAGAATCAACATCAATTTCCTTTGATAAAATAAAGGAAAGAGTTTGCCCAATAGTCTCTTACAAATACCTGCTTGAAACTTGGGTATTTTTCTAGGTTTAACCTTTGTATGCAGTGATATATTCCAAAATGAGGCTGCAAATATGAATGTCATTCAGAGTTTTTCAGAGTGCCAGGGCAGTACCTGAATAGTGATGTAGCACACATCATTTTAAAGCTTTCCTGGTTACTTCATTTGGGTAGAGCGTGGCTTCCATGTGGACCACTTGCTTCTGTTGAGTATTACCTATTTTTTCAAGCCCTTTGATCCTATGCCTTCTTGAACTCATTGACAATAATTGGTGATGAAATGATTTGCTGTATGCTTAGTTTTATGTCCATATCTAAAGTTGTGAGGGATAGTACCCACCCTATATGCCTCACCCATCCTGGGACAGTGTTGAATCAAGATTTGTAGTTTGACGTACTAAGGTTGTATACCTCTACATTGGTGCATGGGTTAATTTCTCCACTTCCTGTAAAATTTTCAAGAGAGGAGATAGAATTAATTATCTCAGCAGTTCAGTTATTAGAGGTGGATAGGGCCCTTCTGGTTAAGTTATATGATATGTCACAGGTTTTGCCTTGATATCTTTTTGAGGTATCTTTATTAAGTATAGACCTCTTGTAGGGAGACTGAAGACAATGTTTTTCCACCATATCTGAGAATCAGTTGTATCATGAAATAAGGAATGCAATTCAATTTTTCAGCTGTGCACTTTCATGGCTTTTGATATTATTTCCATTGATGTAGAAGGCTCTTCCTTATGAGATGGATTTTCCCTCAGGCAAAGTCAGCCTGTTTTATGCACACGTATAAATATAATGCATATTTTATGATTTGATTTCCCTATTCGTTTTGTTTATATAATCCAAAATTAACATTGGCCTTTCTTTGTGCTAATCTTGGCACATCCTGGCATAAAATGAAAATCGGAGAAAAAATCATGACCTTATTTATGTATGCCTGTAGCAACCAAATAGTAAACATAAGCCCTGTCAAAGATAAAATGAAACGTGGCAAAATGATCCATTAGGGTTATGACTTTGTTATGTCATAGTCCTCGTTAGAGGAAAGCAGTCCAGTAGTCCTCCTTTGGTTTTATTCTCTAAATATTTAGTTAAAGAATAAATATTTAAGATAGCTTGGCCAGAAATATTTACCTACCTACCATTCAACATTAGGGGATAGAACAGAGGAATTGAAAGGTAGGGAAAGAAAAATAAAAATGGGAATATAAAAATAAAAATCTCTCACAAGTGAGAACACAAAATTTAAGATTTTTAATTATACAAAACATCTAATTGGCCCCACACTTTTGGCAAAAACAAGGCAGCACACACCATTCTATGGGAGTAATGCCTGTGACGTGGGGTTACCTGTCTCCGCAGGCTTCCTTGGTGCGATTCTCGTATATGAACCAAAAGGTTTACCTCCACTAATGTCCGTGAGAGAGCTGTCCTTGCTCTGGGGAAGATGATCTCACGACTCGATTTAAAATATTTACTTTAAAAAGTTTTTCATTATAAGAGCATAAGAAGCCTGGTAACATAAAATAGCTTATGCTGAAAAATTGTTGGGACTTAAATAGTTATTTTTGGATACAAAATGATGGCCAACTTATGGAAATTGATCATTTTGGCAAGTGGGTTTGCTACCATTTATTTACTTATTTTGGAAAAAATTAAAATTTTCACAAATTTATTTTATTTTCTGTGAAAATTGATGAGCAGTTCAGTGGAGCATTGGCTTTTAGCTACTGTTATTTTCAGTTTCTTTGACTGATTAACTTTAAAGTATGGGTAATAAATGTCTTTGCTCATTTTAAGTTTGGTATCATTTATTCTTCATTTTTCATTCCTTTACTCATTCAATCAGTTTCTGCAATAGGGCAAAACTGATAAACTTTCAATAAGAAGAAGTAGTAAGAATAGTAGAAAATAACTGACGTGAAATTTTGAAGACTTAAGTCATAGCCCACACTGAACACAATGACCGGGGGGTCTTTAAGCAAGACCTTTGACGTCTCGGGTTCTTAGCTTTCTCTTCTGTTAGTTGACTGGTGGATTCTGTTCCATTAGTTGGCAAGTGACTTCTAAACTTGTTCACAGTACACTCCCTGATTTAGAATAAGCTTAAAAATCAGTGGGGAGAGAAGTGGATAATTATATATTTGCTCCTAAAACAGGCTAAATATGAATTATTTGATATCTAATATGTCAAGAAAACAAACCTAAGTTACAGTTCTGATCTTGGAAAACATGACGTGTTTAAGAACACATGTGGGGAGAAGTTTGCATTGCCAATACCAGATGGGCACAGTCCAGATGCAGAGTAAGAACTACCTGAATCATCAAAGAAAGGCTAAATTATGTTCAGGAGACTGTAATTAACTGAAGGAGAAGGCTAATGCACTTTGGAAGATAATCATTAGCAGATGTTAAAAAAAAAAATTATTTTCTCTGTGGTTTTTACCTAATCACAAAGTGGTATTAGTGAGAACACCTTATTCCCTAAGCATCCTCATAGACCAACATTTCACCACACTAAAATAAAATACATGGAACTAGAGAGAAACTGGAATGATAGTCTTTTATTTTTATTTCATCTGACAAATGTGTTTATCTCTAAACCTAACATTGAGAACTGTTTACTTTGTATATTAGCATAGTTTTCTTTAAAGATTCAGTATCAATGCCTTTCTAAAGACTTTCTAATTCTCTTATAAAATTGACCATTCTTTCTTTTGTGGTCGCCCTAAAGTTTGTTTATACTTACATAAAAATGCCTAAAATGCATATCGAATTCATTTGTTCACAATGCCTCCCGCCTAAGTGCAGAGATCTTAAATGTAGAGCCTACCTTTTCCCTTTTTGTACTTTGTAAACTTAGCCCATTTTCTAGCACAGAGTAGACATTCTAATACATGTCTACAAGTGTCATAAAATAGGAACCCTAGTTAAGGAGGCTTAAATTACAATCACGAATTCGTATGTACCTACTGTTTTTTTGTTGTTGTTTAGTGGTTTTGTTTACACGGTGCTTTATTTGGTATCTTTTCTGTGCTCCAGCACCAACTATCTGCTGACATGCAGCAGTTGACCAAAGGTAACTCTGGGTCCATTTTTATAGGCTGATTCTGGGACCAGAACCCTCAACAAAATGGTAGAGTAGGTAAATTTTGACTCAGTCTGTCCCAACCTCCTCTTGTGAACACTTCCTTTTTCCATATACATTTTTGTCTTTCCAAAGCCTTCCACCTTTTTGTCCCAGTAATGAACTGACCCCTGTTCCAGAATTACCACTTTTCTCCTTTCCTACTTGGATCTCTTTCACCCTTTTTCTTCATCTGTACATTCAAAACCCAACCCCAATCCTTGCCTTCATATCAAAACTGTTTCTGAAGATCTAAGCTTATAGTCATTATACAGATCACAGTGCGTTTGTGTGTTTGTGGATCTTCACAGCCTATGCCTGCCTCTCTACCACTTCCCGGGCACCTCTTACCTGGCCAGAGTGAACAGTGGACCTAGTTAGAGCCACCTTCTTTTTTTGTGTGTGGGTACTGGGAAAAGATGCCTCATTACAAAAAGCTGGTGAAATTGATAAAGTGTATCTTGAACACCTGCATTTCTCTTTTAGGACCCTTCTCCCATCTTTACCTATTGCTTTTGACTCTCCTGTACTCCCTACTGTAAATAAAAGTAGCCTTACTCCAGTGTACAAAGAGTAGTAGTCATTCTTTTAAACATGTCCTATATAAGGTTCATATCTTGTTTCCAGGTCCTGTTCTCCACTTTTTCATAGAGTTAATGCTAATGAAAAATATTTTTAATTGTGACAATTCTCCTCTACAGTGTAACTGGTTTATCTTAGCAGCTCTTCTACCAAAATTGTGTTTTAATGTGTTTTTGTTTAACCTTAGAAATAAATGAGAATACTGGAAGATACTTACTTTGCATGGGAAGTTGATTGATGAACTTTAACCTGTTCCAAGATTTATCAGAAAGTCATATTAAACTATAACCTGTCTTAAAATAATTTGGAATAGAGAATTGAAATAATAAATAATAAAGTATCCTACCAACAATGAATGTTTTTAAATATCTATCTATCCATTTATGGATCTATCTTTCTGTCAACCTGCCTGCCTACCTATCTCATCACAGCTCAATGTGGTCCTTGCTTAGCTTAGCGATAATAACCTGCAGGCATCCAAGAGTAAGTATCTAATGCCCAGGATTTTTTTTTCTTTTCCTAAGAGTAGAAAGGCTGAGAAACCACTAGATAGAAACAATAGCACTCAAACTTTGCAAGTGTTTTGTTTCAAATAGGAGATCGAAGATTGGGAAATATTTGTAAGAAGCTTTCCTATAAACCTGCAGGTGAAAAACAATCAGTCTGCACTTTTAGCTAGGTGGAAGATAATTTTCACCTCATATTTAGGAATTAATTTTAAATGACCTGGGGATATTTAACATGATCTGTTAACACTACTTTCTGAAAACTTGTTAGTTTTATTGAATATTAAGGTTTCACTGCATGGTGATTTCTTATGAATCTAATGACCTAAAAGTAAAGTTAAAGAAATGAAAATATCTCCTCTTTCTTTTATTCCATTGTTCAATAGTAATCTATGTGAACTGTTGATTCCTAGGGGACATAAGCATGAGTTGTCATATTACATTCAAAACCCAAGAGCTGTTTGGGAAAGATTTTTCCTTTATTATGGTGAAGAAATTGAGACACAAAAAACTCAAAATTAATGCAAAAACAATTTTTGAGATGATTATCTCCCTATCTTTTTTGCAACAGTAACAGTAATTACCTCCCTTGTAGAGTCCATTACAATTTGTAATGAAATGGTTTATGCAAAATCACTGAAATTGGTGTCATAATATCATCTAGATCTTTGCTTTAAAATCACCTGGAAGCTTCCATGAGCCAAAATACAACTACAGCATCATTACCATTGCTTTTTTGTTCTTCAAGGGAAAACCAAATATTCAAGAGGTTTTTGAACTGTAAACCATGTGACAAAAAAATTTTGAATCCTCTTATTGAGTGAAAAGAGGAATCTTCTGCATTCTCAAATTCCAGACATACATGCATGTGATGAGTGTTTCCTATTTCCAGTGGGCATAGTCCTGAAAGAAAGACTGGAAAAGCAGAGTCAGAAGTGGGAGCATTGCCCTGTCACAGTTTGTCTGGGGGGCACTCACATGCTCTGCTCTGCCTGTGGAAGCTGTTGGTAGAAACCGGTTGGGTTGCAACCCAGTTGGAAGGAGAGGGTGTCAGTGCTGGGCTTCTGAGGATTATGTTCTCCTCTTCCCTTCCTGCCTCTTGGTTTACTGGCTATGAGATTGCCAGTCATAGGTAGTTACTGAATACTGCAAGTTATCGTTCCCTATAAAAACCTGTATCTGTAGCATCTTGGCCCATGTATGTCTTGGGTGAATTTTGCTCAAAATGCAAAATAGCTCAGTGATTTATTCTTGTTTACTTTTTTTTTCTTTAAGCACATCAACTTGATTTTTTTTAAAAAAGAGGTACTATTTGGTTTGTTAAAAATGTAGATATAGTTAATTATCTTACAGAATATCTGCATCTTTTTTAAGGTGCCACCATGATTCCCTTGGTGTTAAATCAGTCATGCTATTGGGCTTTGATGGAGCTCTTAATTTTGAAAATAGTATTGCTCATCAAGTGTCATTTTGAGTGCCAGCAAATAGTTGACTTGAGGCAAGAAGAACAAAGTTTAAAGAAGAAAATCTAGCTTTCGCTTAATAATTTGCCCTTTGCAGCAACAGAAGCTTATCTGACCACCCACATTCATCTGGCTGCTGACGAGGTTCTTGCTTCAATTGCAGAAGCTATTTTTGCGCCTTTTGTGTCTTTTGAGGAACTGAGTGGGCCTTCTTGCTTATAATGATTCATGTCTCAAAGTGCACAGGGTGTCCTGAAGCATTACTTCAGCAATGTGCAGAGAGGAGGGGAGCATTAAAGCAAACTTCTTCCTTTAAGCCCTGCTCACATGAAGCAGCACTGGATTAAGGCACATTTCAATTGTCATGTCTTGATGCTTTAGTCCTTCCTGTGAAGTAATATTTTTCTGGAAGAAAAAGGAGTATCTTTGAAAAAATGAACAGATACACAATAACCATTTAGGGGTAATGAAATAATATTTTTATATGGGCCTTTTATAGTGGGAGATATGCCATCTTAAGATTGTTGCTTGATTAATCTATTTGGATTAACTAGTTTGACCTTCTGTGCATTTTTTTGGATCAGATTTCGATAAATATTAATTCTAAGTATGAGAAAGTCCCTTCTTTGTTACTGAATAGGGTTTGTTAAGTCTCAAGATTTTACTTGGGTTGGTTTTAGCTTCCTATTTCAGAAATTAATTGTAGCACAGAACAGAACATTGCTGAGATAAGCCATAGAAGAGAATTCATTTTGAGGTTTTCTGAGACTTCGCCCTGTGGAGTTCAGTTGGTGATGCACTAGAAGGTTCTGTGGGAATCTCAGCTTCAAGGCAGAACTATGTTGTGGTCTGCAATGGTGTGATTTCTAGTTCCAATACATTAAGTGTTATTTAGGAAAATGCTAGCATTATTTTTCTAATTGCCTCTGCTTTCACAGTTACAGGCAATTCTCTTTGAATACAAGTACTTATTCAAAAGATTTAAACTATGTTAAAAGGAAGGAATTTTTTTTCTTGAGAAAAACATCATCTTGAGAGATCCAGTTCCAAATTAGTGTCTGTGAATGAGCAATAAGCATACCTACAAAGGTCACTATGAGTATCATCATTTAAAAAATATTCTTCATCTTTCAGATTCCCAGAAGTTGTGCGTGAGTTCCTGTGGGGAGAGTTGGCATTGTGGAAGGCAAAGACGGCTGGGATGCAGTTTTTTGATATGAGGATAACAGGTTAATAATTAAAATGTATTATTTTATTCTCTTGAATTTTACATTTTGAAAAGTAATTTTCGCCTACTGTGTGCCCACATGTAAACTGACTTTGTTATCAAATCTGGGAAGAAGCAGTGTACAGCCACCAGAGAGGAAAGTGTTGTGAAGGTTTGGTCTGGTTTTATTTTGGTTTTCATAATAGACTAGTTTTCATATAATTTCTTCAGTTGAGATACCCTTATTCAAGAGGATTTCTTTCTGACAAAATTTATTTTCATGTAAAATTCTACTTAGTAAATCCCAATTGCTTTTGGCTACAGAACGGGAAAACATTCATTAGCACTAGGAAAACAAAATCATAATTGTAAAAAAATTTCACAAAAACTCATATCACAAAATATTAGAAGAAGCAGGTGATAGTCAAAATAAGTCATAAATATCTTGACTAAATTAGGCAAACTGTACAAATATCTGCAATCATGTCCTCCTTATCACCAGCGTGGGAAAAAAAAGTTCAGTTTTCCATTAGGTTTTAAATATCAAATTAGATTTTAATGTACGTCAGAGTAGAGGTTAATCATCACAATATTTTTACTTTTCCCCAAAAATTCTTTGAACTGCTTGGCAGGGTTTTATATAACTAACATACAGTACCCCCCTCATTTTGGTGACTTGCTCGTTTTAAGGAGAACTAAGTTTGTTACGGGGATTTTTCCTAACAAAAGAAGCATTTATAATGAGTTTGGCTCTCAGGAAGGTGCCTTTTTTAAAAACCATCCTGTGGAAATAAGTCTGTATTCAGCTGGACTCTGGCACCAGGCACAATTTTCTAGTAGATGCTTTTTTCCCTCATCCGGGACCCATGTGTGGTACTGACTTGTAGGACTGTCATTCTCACAGCAGTGGTTGTCTGAGATGCTCATCTGTTTCTCAAAATATTTTGTGATTACTCTCTGGCATTTTAAAAGCAAATACATGGAAAAAGCCTCTAAGATTTTGTTCAATAATTACTGTCATAAGACGTACATATTTCTTAACAAGTATACTACTATCCAGTTCTCAAAAAAATGTCAAAAACCACTTTAACTATAAAAAAGGTTTTATTGTTAACATACTGAAAGTGGAGAAGTAGCGCTTGTCACCTGTCATATTACACCATTATTATTTAGGATGTTATTATTTAATGCTCACTTGACTTTTGCCACCACTCAAGTGATGATTAATTTCCTGAGGTAAAGGTTTTTTTTTTTTTCTCAGATAATGTTATTCTAAGCAAAAGATCCCAGGATACTGTGGGCCTTTATTCATCTGCAGAGCAAGCCTGCCTTCCTGCCAATCCCACCCAGCTGTTATCCTGAAGAGACCTCTGTCGAGGCCTATACGAGAGGCTGTTTCTATGCCTTTCCTCTAAAGGTCTGCCTGAGGAAATTATTTAACTGGGTGTCAAATTTATTTGAGTGGGACTGTGAAGAGTGGCCAAGCGAGAGGACATGTTTAGGTAAATGGCAAGTCTTCCATGTAATATCTTTATCTTCTGCTCAGCCCCTTTCATTCCATTACCCCTGGTATAGCCACACAGAGGGTCGTATCTTTTTCAACACTACCCCTCTCGGGAAAATGTGCTGAGCCAGCTGGACAATGCCTGTCTTTACTGACCCAAGACTCCTATGGGCTGGAGCACTATCCACAGGAACCTCAAAGCCATATCCTCCAGCAACGTATTCTACTCCCTGCATAGCACTCAAGGACAGGAGGGAAAATTTTACATGTGAATGTAGAACTGTGTTTGGAATACCGGTCCTTTGTTGGCAATGAGGCCAAAAATGACTGTGTGGGTTTGGTTACCATAAAAAGAAATCTCAGAGAATGATAGGATAGCTGACTCTTTTCTCTTATGTGAGGATTGCTCTGATATTGCATTTTTTAGCATGCTAATTGATTGGAAAAACTGGGAATTTACCTCTGACATACATTTAGAGAATATGGAAAATGAATCTACACAGTTGTAAAGAAATAATGTAGCTATAATTAACCACATTACTATAGCTCTTTATAGCAACAAGCAGATCTGCAATGAGAAAATTAACCTAAAATTGCAGGTTTTACAAAGGTAAATTTGCTGGTTTGTAATTTTATGAGGTCCAAAGAAACTGTGTCCCTATTGACAAGCATTTCCATACATTTAAGTAATAAAACGCAACGCAGGGAATTATACCACTGTTGGTAGAGTTAGATTGCTAAGTAAAACTAACACCTAGCAAAAAAGCCAAAAGTCATTGTCATCTCTTGGATTAAACATTGAAATCCTTGAGGTTTTTAAAGTGCATTTTTTCTGTATAACTTAAGAAGAGCAGCAAAGAGACTTTTGAACACTCCCACATCCTGCTTGGTTTTTTAAAGAGACAGACCCGTCCTGCCCAGTTACAGATGTGTATGGTGCACACAATTTACACTGCAGAAACTTCTCAGTTTCAAGATACAGCAACTGTAGACAGGAGATGAACAAAAAGAGTCCACATTTGTAATGGTTCACGAAGATGATCGGAACCCCTGAAGGACCAATTACTTATATTTTTCTCCCATCTGCCTTATCTCTAACTCCTCAAAAAGTGCAAGAAGGAAAGGGATTTTTACCGGTAGCAGTTAGTTGAAGACTCTCCAACAGTAGTGGTGGAGAGATTATGATATCCACAAACACGTTTAAAATCTAATGGAAAGGTTCATGTGGAATAAGAATGATTTCCAGTTGCCTAGTAACTCAACTATCACTCAACTATCATTCTCAAGCCTATCACTGAGGTGAAAATTCAGACCGTGCAGTTCAGAGGGATGTAGATCAGAGGGACCGTGGAACTGCTGGGACTTGGAGCTCAGACACAAAGACAGAAGGTGCTCTTCCTGAACGACCAGGAGTCAAGGAGCATAGCTCCGGGTAGCATCTTAATTTCATGATAAAAATTGTAAGACAGCTTAGGTAAGCTTGTCCTAGAAATTTAAAAGGAACCAATTTAACTGACAGAGCATTTTGCATAATTGAGTCAATGCGGTTTTTTTACTGAGATCAAAATTTAGGATTAAAAGTTTTCTGGATAATGAATGCTATTGAAACATAGGATGAGCCTACATTAATATCAGCAAAACTGATTTTTTAAATAAAATAATAGATAAGACTTTTTCTGATAGCTCCTTCTCCTAAAATTTAAACCCAACAACAGTTAACTAAATGGTCTAGGTAATTTTTGTTCTGACCATTAAATATCTGCTTTTGAATTTTATGTAAATCACTTTTCTTCATCTTGTGGTCTATTCTTTAATATTATTGTCTTTGTATAAATTTAATTCAGTGCATCTCTGTCTTAGGATGTGCCCCTGTGAATAGGAATTACGTATCCTATTTAAGGTGTAATGGTTTTAATTTATTACTGTAAACCATAAAAATTAAATAAATCTGATTATAAAGGTATTACCTCATTGCTAAATGAAATCACTGTACTCTATTTAACCATTAAATATATTATTCCAATGCTCTTTTTCATAAAATTGTATGTACTTGTTCAGCCTGAAATCTGTATTTTAAGCAAAAGAAATATTCTATGTAAAGCAATGAATAGGAAGTGATCTTACACCTAATTTTCATTTGTGAGGCTCTTACATTCCTTAGAAGTAATGCCTTTTAAGGTACAAAGTTAAAAAACTGTCTGTCATGAGAATTTATCATGTTCTCACAAGGAACTGTACTCATTAATGCTTTAAAATACAGATTTTGAACATTATCTAAATTAATGGATTTGTTTGATTTCTAAGAAACAGCGTTTAGGGGCAATTTTTTATGCTACAGCCATGCAAGACTCATATATTCTCCCAGAACCATGAAAAATTCAATCATTGGATATATTAAAGTCAAGTGAAAATATTTAGGAGAAAGTATTATTGAAGATGTCTTGTTTTAACTTGCGATAAAACTGAACAGTAGAGTAGATTGAGCAGTGAGACCTCGTAGGCTTAGAGGTCAGCCAAAGCTGGATTAGATTCCGGTACTAACACTCAGCCTCCCTAAGGATCACCCTCAGATGTCAAAGAGGTGTAATAAAACTTATTGCATATCAAATAAGATCATGTATATGAAGCTCTAGTCCAGTGTATAGCATGTAGTAAATGCACAATAAACAACAGCCAGTGTCACTGTTATTACTAGCAATGAAACTGAATACATAGATCAATTCCATGATAAAATATTAAATATGAAAAGTAACTTGGAAATTATTCAGTTTAAGCTCCAGTTCCTAGTTAAGGAAAGACTCATGCATGTTTCTGTCTTGAATTGGAAATACACCGTACTTCCATTTTAGACAGTGTTATTCACCTCTGAAAGTATGACAGGGTTTGTATCTACAGGAACCTTAAAGGTTTAGTTAATTTAAAAAAATTCAGCTAATATGGGTTTGACATTGTGGACTGTTTTTGTTAGCATGGTTGCTGGAGCTGATCTAAGTAAATTTGCATTGAAGCGTTAGAAAGGTCTCACTTCTATTTCAGTTTTTGTCTTAGTACCTATAGGAAGAAGCATAGGAAAACACCGGTGGGAAGGGGGGGTAAAATTCAATTCAATAGTAGAACTTTAAACAAACTAAAGTTAATACGCTTGTTTAGTTTTCTAGTGGCTACTTTACAAATCTATGGCTCTCACAGATGGAACTTGTGATGACAGATGGCTTGCTACAAATATCTGGAGACTTCTGTCCTCCATATTCTTTTCTCTTCTCTTAGGGCAATTGCTATCATCCTTATCACTGTAGCGTTCCATATTAAAGCAAACTGGGCATGTGCAGCGCATGTGCACGGTGGCATCTTTTTTCTTAATCCATATTTTACTAAAAAGATGAACATGCACATGTTAGGAAAAATAAACAAAAACAAGTATCACCAAAAGTGATAAAGTGAAAAGTAGAATTCGCTTCCTGCCCCTTCCTTTGACTCCCTAGTTCTGCATCTGTGATTGAGCTGCCATTAAAAGCTGTTTGGCATCCTTGCAGAAATTCTGTTTATTTTCTGTTTCTCATTTACACAAATGGGATTATTCAACACATCCAAGGGTGCAGTAGCTTCTTTTTGACATTCAATGTTACTATCTTTTGGGCAAGTTTCTATGTCTGCACTTAGAGCTGTACTTCATTTTTTTAAATGGCAGAGATATGAGGTAGCCATACTTTATTTAAGCAATCCTTGCACACATGTGCAGGTACATCTATAAGGATACATTTCCAGCAATGAAATTTCTGGGCCAAAGGGCATGAGCTTTCTTACTTTGATAAGCACTGCCATACTGCTGATCAAAAAACATCTCAGCTTTCATTAGAGCTGGTGCACTTGAGCATTGAAGTTCTTAGAATTCTCTGGCTACTACACTGGCTATTTGCTTATGGATGCTGAATAGTGACTTAAAATCTTAATTGTTTCTAAGTTGTCAGATTTTCCAGAGCTATTCACAGTCATCTGGAGGACTCCTTTATTTGCTTCTTTATTTCCTAAAAAGGAAGTTTATTCGTTTAAATGTTCAAATCTATAGATTCAATAAAAACCCCACTGTTCTCAACTTTTTATTGCTGCAGAGTTAGAACCAGGCTAATTATTTTTTAAAAATCTAAGATGTTTTGATAGGAAAATCTTATATCTTAGAAAATCATACTGCGAAGTTTTTGTAACTTCTTTCTCTTTTGAGTTATTTTTGGACCCAGTGTCAAAATAAGGTTTACTGCTTTAGTGTAGTGTGTTCTAAAGCAGTAACTTCCTGGGTTTTCTTTAGGGCATACAGCATTGTGAACCCCATATACAATGAACTTCAAATTGTCATTTGTAGAGAGCGATATTGTAGTTTAATTGAACAATTTTTCCTAACTGCACTTATTTTCTGTTCAGGAAGCGTCAAGACAATCATGTGCCTGAGAACGCTAAATCATTCAGGTAATCAGAACATTTAAAAATTGTCCCAGAAAAATTTTTGTTTTTTCATGTTATGAAGGTGTTTTAATCATTTATTTAGATGCACTTCCCTGTCTTTTTCAAAGTTCGTGACAATCTTTGATTCTTAGAGCCTTAGTCTAGTTCTACTAATCACTGCTTTAAATCTAAAACTTGGTTAGGAATAGCTCTAAATTTTTTTAAATGAAGGCTTTTAATAATCTTATGACTTTATAAATAATATCTACCAAAAGTTTTCCTCTAAATACTTTTCTAACAAAAGTTAAGGAGTATTTAAAAGGATGACCAAAATCCAAGTATTGAGATTTTTGCCTATGACTTAAAAGCCAAGTTTAAAATTCATATCCTTTAGTTGTGGAATTGATGTAGCAGCTAGAAAACAAGTCCCTTGGCATAAAAGTCACTTTCAACCTACCCAATTTCAGGCTCATTATTTTAGGATTGGTTTATGGCTTCTTACACGATAACTGTTGTGACAATTTCTTTGTGTTGCTTTTTCTTTCAGATCATTTTTTCTTAATGAAACTGGCAATTGAACTTTGCTCTAGTTGATGGGCAGAATTTCTCCTAGGCTATTATTCATCATCCCGATTTCATCTTAGTTGAAAATATACAAATGCCATAAGACATCCTTATAGATTTGCACTTCGCTTATGGACATTTCTACAATGGAGAGAACTGTGTTGTAGCTGTGGCCCAAGGACATTACCATCTAATGCCCAGAGACTACGGGGTGGATGTGGAAGGTTCCAAAGAACAGGAGCACTCAGCAAGTCTGCAGACACCCTGGACCATGGAAACAAGCAGGCTTTGAAAAGCACAGCTTTGAGGGCACTCCATGAGTCTGCACGGCTTTCAAGAGGACTAGCACTTAAGACCTTGTGTAACAAAATGGACACTGGGGACACAGCTCTAGGACAAAAAGCTACCTCAAGGTCTGGAGAAACTGATAAAGCATCAGGTAGATGGAGACAGGAGCAATCAGCTGTTATTAAGATGAGCACTTTTGGCAGTCCAGAAGGACAGCGGCAACCGCAGATAGATCCTGAGCAAATTGGAAACACAGCCTCAGCACAACTCTTTGGCTCTGGGAAACTGGGCTCACCCGGGGAAGCAGCACAGCAAGTCACAGAGAAGCAATACCCGCCACACCGCCCAAGTCCTTACTCATGCCAACACTCACTCTCTTTCCCTCAGCACTTGTTACCACAGGGGCTCATGCACAGCAACAAGCCCCACCAGAGCCTCGAAGGCCCTCCATGGCTTTTCCCTGGCCCTTTGCCCTCTGTTGCCTCCGAGGACTTATTTTCTTTTCCTCTGCATGGCCACAGTGGTGGCTATCCTAGAAAAAAGATTTCAAGTCTGAATCCTGCATACAGCCAATACTCCCAGAAAAGCATCGAACAGGCAGAAGATGCTCACAAGAAAGAGCATAAACCCAAAAAGCCCGGCAAGTACATCTGCCCTTACTGCAGCAGGGCGTGCGCCAAACCAAGCGTACTGAAGAAACACATCAGGTCCCACACCGGCGAGCGGCCGTATCCGTGCATACCCTGTGGCTTCTCTTTCAAGACAAAGAGCAATTTGTATAAGCACAGGAAGTCACATGCCCATGCAATTAAGGCAGGTCTAGTCCCTTTCACAGAATCAGCTGTATCTAAATTGGACCTAGAGGCTGGTTTTATTGATGTAGAGGCGGAAATACATTCAGACGGTGAACAGAGCACAGACACAGATGAGGAGAGTTCTCTATTTGTTGAGGCTTCTGACAAAATGAGTCCTGGCCCACCAGTCCCGTTGGATGTTGCCAGCAGAGGCAGCTACCATGGGTCATTGGAAGAATCGCTGGGAGGTCCAATGAAGGTGCCGATTTTGATTATCCCCAAAAGTGGGATTCCTTTACCTAGCGAAAGCTCTCCGTATATTGGCTCTGATGTGCTACCAAATCCATCTTTAACTACTAAGGCTGATGATTCTCACACAGTTAAACAGAAACTTGCACTAAGACTGTCAGAGAAAAAAGGACAAGACTCTGAGCCATCTCTAAACCTTCTGAGCCCGCACAGTAAAGGCAGCACTGATTCCGGTTACTTTTCCCGCTCAGAAAGTGCAGAGCAGCAAATCAGCCCTCCAAACACAAATGCAAAGTCTTATGAAGAAATCATCTTTGGAAAATACTGCCGGCTTAGTCCCAGAAATACACTCAGTGTTACAACCACAAATCAGGAGCGTGCCACGATGGGCAGGAAGGGCATGATGGAATCATTACCTCACGTGAACACCAGGCTAGACATCAAAATGTTTGAAGATCCCATTTCGCAGCTGATCCCAAGCAAGGGAGACATTGACCCCAGTCAAACAAGCATGCTGAAATCCAGCAAATTCAACAGTGAGTCCAGACAACCCCAGATTATTCCATCTATCAGGAATGAAGCAAAACTTTTTCCTGCGAATTTCCAAGGCAGCAACCCCATTCTCTTAGAAGCCCCTTTAGACTCTCCACCCCTCATTAGAAGCAACTCGATGCCAACCTCTTCAGCAACGAATCTAAGTATTCCTCCTTCTTTGAGAGGAAGTCACTCATTCGATGAGAGGATGACAGGCCCCGATGATGTGTTCTATCCAGGGACTGTAGGATTGCCCCCTCAGCGCATGTTACGAAGACAAGCTGCCTTTGAGCTGCCTTCAGTACAGGAGGGGCACACGGAGGCAGAACAGCATGGCAGGATGTCCAAGGGTATTGCAGGTTCATCCTTGAAGGAAAAGAAATTGATTCCTGGTGACAGGGGTGGGTATGACTATGAGGTCGGCCGGAAACCCTACAAGAAGTGGGAAGACTCTGAAACACCAAAGCAAAGCTACAGGGACGTGTCCTGCTTAAGCTCTTTAAAACATGGTGGAGAATATTTTATGGATCCCTCGGTGCCATTGCAAGGAGTGCCAACCATGTTTGGAACTACATGTGAAAATAGAAAACGCCGGAAAGAGAAGAGTGTAGGAGATGAGGAGGACACCCCCATGATTTGCAGCAGTGTTGTAAGCACACCTGTGGGTTTAATGACTTCAGATTATGACCCCAAATTGCAGATACAGGAAGGAGTGAGAAGTGGATTTGCCACAGCTGGACATGAGAACCCTCTGCATGGCCCCTCTGAGCACTTTGACCTGTGTCGACCCCAACCGCACTCTGGAAGTCCATCTCTTGGGCCAGAGGAGTCACCCATAGCCACTGATTTGGACAAGATGTCAGACCTCGGGGGCAGGAAACCTCCTGGAAATGTGATATCCGTTATTCAGCACACCAACTCACTGAGCCGACCCAATTCTTTTGAGAGGTCTGAGTCAGCTGAACTTGTGGCCGGCACACAGGATAAAGCCTCCTCACCTTCTGAGACCTGTGACAGCGAGATTCCAGAAGCACCAGTAAGTCCAGAGTGGGCTCCACTGGGGGACGTTGCGGAAAGTGGGGGGAAACCTCCCCCTTCTCAGCAGGCTCAACAGCAGTCCTACCACACGCAGCCCAGGTTGGTTCGCCAGCACAACATTCAGGTTCCTGAGATTCGTGTGACCGAGGAACCTGATAAACCAGAGAAGGAGAAAGAAGTCCAGAGCAAAGAGCCAGAAAAGCCTGTGGAGGAATTTCAGTGGCCTCAGAGAAGCGAGACCCTGTCCCAGCTCCCAGCTGAGAAGTTGCCACCCAAGAAGAAGCGTTTGCGGCTTGCAGACATGGAGCACTCCTCGGGCGAGTCCAGCTTTGAATCCACAGGCACAGGCCTCTCCCGCAGCCCCAGCCAGGAAAGCAACTTGTCCCACAGCTCCAGTTTTTCCATGTCTTTTGAAAGGGAAGAAACCATTAAGCTAGCTGCACCTCCTAAGCAAGATGAGTTTGGGAAGCATTCAGAGTTTTTGACTGTCCCTGTGGGCTCATACTCATTGTCTGTCCCAGGCCACCACCACCAAAAAGAGATGCGGCGCTGCTCATCTGAGCAGATGCCCTGCCCTCACCCAACTGAAGTCCCAGAAATTCGGAGCAAGTCATTTGATTATGGAAATCTGTCCCAGGCTCCAGTGGCCGGGGCATCAGGCTCCACGTTATCCCCATCACGAGAGAGGAAGAAATGCTTTCTGGTACGGCAGGCTTCCTTCAGTGGCTCCCCAGAGATCACCCAGGGTGAGGCCAGCATGGACCTGAGCGTAAAGCAGGAGCAGATGGAGCACCTGCATGCTGGCCTCAGGGCCGTATGGCACCATGCCCCATCCTCTCTGCTGCCTCCTCTCCAGGCAGAGGACCCAGGGAAACAGGTGGTGGGTTCTTGTACCCAGCTGAGCTCAGGGCCACTCCACCTGGCCCAACAACAGATCATGCACATGGACAGTCAGGAATCTCTGAGAAATCCCTTGATACAGCCAGCATCCTATATTACAAGCAAGCACTTGTCTGAACAGCCACATTTATTTCCACATCAAGAGACTGTTCCATTTTCTCCAATCCAAAATGCCTTGTTTCAGTTTCAATATCCTACTGTCTGTATGGTTCATTTACCAGCTCAGCAGCCTCCCTGGTGGCAGGCACATTTCCCACATCCCCTTGTGCAACACCCTCAGAAGAGCTATGGTAAGCCCTCTTTCCAGGCAGAAATTCATCCTAGCTACCCCTTAGAGCACATTGCAGAGCACACTGGAAAGAAATCTGCTGATTACGCACACACGAAAGAGCAAACTTACCCTTGTTATTCAGGAACATCAGGGCTACACTCGCAGAACCTTCTTCCAAAGCTTCCATCGGACCAGAGCACTAAGTCACCTGAAACTCCCGCTGAGCAAGTTCTTCAAGAAGATTTTGCCTCGGCAAATGCTGGACCTTTACAGTCCTTACCGGGAACAGTGGTTCCTGTTAGGATCCAGACGCACGTCCCGTCCTATGGGAGCGTGATGTACACAAGCATTTCTCAGATCCTTGGGCAGAACAGTCCTGCAATTGTCATATGCAAAGTCGATGAGCATATGACACAAAGAACTCTGGTAACCAATGCGGCCATGCAAGGGATAGGGTTTAACATTGCCCAGGTGCTGGGGCAGCATGCAGGCTTGGAAAAATACCCCATTTGGAAAGTACCTCAGACCCTCCCCCTTGGCTTAGAATCCTCAATCCCCTTGTGTCTACCTTCCACCTCTGACAGCGTGGCCACTTTAGGAGGCAGCAAGCGCATGCTTTCTCCAGCCAGCAGCTTAGAACTCTTCATGGAAACAAAGCAGCAGAAGAGGGTCAAGGAAGAAAAGATGTACGGACAGATTGTTGAGGAACTCAGCGCAGTGGAACTAACCAGCTCAGACATCAAAAAGGATCTGCCCCGCCCACCAAAACCCCAGCTGGTTCGGCAAGGCTGTGCTTCTGAGCCGAAGGACGGCTCGCGGTCTGGGTCATCTTCCTTCTCACTGTCCCCCTCATCATCTCAAGACCATCCGTCTGCCAGCACGCCCTTGAGAGAGCCATTCCCTCTCAGCTCCAGGGCACCCTCTCTGGGGCAGAAGTCCAGTGGGCCTTCTGAGAGCAGAGAGTCCTCAGATGAATTAGATATTGATGAGACAGCATCTGATATGAGCTTGAGCCCACAGAGTTCCTCACTGCCTCCAGGAGACGGTCAGCTCGAGGAGCAAGGCCAGGGCCAGAGGCTGCCCATTGGCGTGCTGGTCCACATGGCCTCTGGCCCCACCGGGAAGGTGGCAGACTCAACTCTTCTATTCACGGACGTGGCAGACTTCCAGCAGATTCTTCAGTTCCCCAGTCTGCGGACAACAACTACTGTGAGTTGGTGCTTCTTGAATTATACAAAACCCAATTACGTGCAACAGGCCACCTTCAAATCCTCGGTTTATGCTTCATGGTGCATTAGTTCCTGTAACCCAAACCCATCAGGATTGAACACCAAGACCACTCTGGCACTTCTGAGGTCCAAGCAAAAAATCAACGCAGAAATTTATACTCTGGCTGCTATGCACAGACCTGGAACTGGCAAGCTTACATCGTCCAGTGCTTGGAAGCAGTTTACTCAGGTAACAAATACTGGTTCTGAAAGCACTCTGTTGTGGATTTGATGGCTTTGCAGAATAAGTAGTGAGGGGAATAAGGTAGAAACCATACAAGTGAAA
This sequence comes from Manis pentadactyla, assembly GCF_030020395.1. Taxonomy (NCBI): domain Eukaryota; kingdom Metazoa; phylum Chordata; class Mammalia; order Pholidota; family Manidae; genus Manis; species Manis pentadactyla. The sequence goes on from NC_080030.1 coordinate 49,448,034, forward strand.
TGAAGGTCAGAGCTGAGGGAGTCACGTGAAGGGCCCGTGCACTTGGTTAAGAGGGCCCTCCTTCACCCGGGAACAATGGAACTCTACTACTGGGACTGACCCCCCCGGGGTCTTCTCCCCTCTGACCTGGGTTAGTGACCTAGAAGACCGACTTTTCTTTGGATCTGAGGAATTCAGGGAATTGTGAAATGAAGACGTAGGGCATAGAACACTGAATGTGGAGCAGACATCGAAAGATCAGGAAGGAGACTGGCAGGGTGTCAGAACCAAACTTTGCAGACCTCAGAGGGCTTGTTCCCACTGACAATACTTCCTACTAAAGTTTATTTTCTCAATTTTTCTCTCTAAGCTCAGTTTTCCGGGTGATTAGCGGCTCTGCTCTTATGTGAACAATTGATGCCTTACATGTAAAATTATAGAAATATTAACAGAGGGTACTTGAGAATTTATGCTAAATTATTAATGAAGCAAATGTAGGATTTAAAAAATAGGTTTTACTTAATTCATTTACCATATCCCTTCAATAATTTTGAGAACATTTCCTTAAATAGAAATCATTTTCATTGCTACCCTCAGAATATAGTATGTGTTTCCAAAGCTTTTTATTTATGTTGCACAGAGTAAGTGCTAATAGTTTTTTTAAAGCAAAATGTTGAATTTATTCTATAGAAATTGTCATCTTCTCTGATTTGATCCCTAGTGTCCCTTATTTTATGTAACCAGCCCATGGCTGTTTGCATGGAATTTAGGCTGATTTTCAGAGATCAGAGAAGAGCAAGATGTGTGGGCTTCCCCTGTGTCTTAGAGGAAGCATCTGAAACAACTCTCTCTTTTTGTCCTACAGATGAAACCTGATGCATCCTTTTTATTTGGCAGCAAACTAGAGAGGAAACTAGTGGGAAATATCTTAAAGGAAAGAGGGAAAGGAGATATTCATGGAGATAAAGATATTGGATCCAAACAAACTGAGCCAATCCGAATTAAAATCTTTGAAGGAGGGTAAGGAAACATAACGGCAAATGTAAAATATTCATTTATTAGTCCAAGCAAATGGTCCTGAAAGTCTACATGGGAAAAATAGTATCTACTCTGATTGGAGACATGAAATGAATTCCTTTCCTATTCACATTTCTGAATTCTTGCTAGTAATAGATAATAAGTCTTGCTCTTGCTTTTGTGACTTGCTTTCATTGAAAATGTCCCTGTAATACATGGTTCAAACCTCTGCTTTAAGTTTTCACGCCCCTAATTTAGTATGGGATCAACTAAATGAGAGGACTCCTGATGTCGTGTAAGTTTGTTCATTCTTGAATATTATTTTAAGGGCACTTGTGTTATTAATGGACACATTTTTATCCTCTGATTATCAAAATGCAATCACGCACACTCATGTATCCCCAGGAATTAGTTAACTTATTTGTTTGTTTCATTATTTTTTATTACCTAAACACCAGACGTTATTGGGATTTCACCAATTCCATCGATGTCCTGTTTCTGTTCCAGGACCAAGCCGAGGCACCACATTGCATTTAGTTGTCATGCCTCCCTGGTCTCCTGATTTGTGACAGGTTCCCTGTCCTTAGGAATTTCTTTTTAAAGATTGAATTTGAGTTGTAGAAACATAAGTAATAAGGTTCAATGACTTTGTTATCTGTACAGTGAAGAAAAATTACATGTATGTGTAATGTGTAATTTTATATTTTGATAGAAATATATCTTCAATTCACTCATCTGGGAGGAAAAATCCCAGACTTCTGTTATTAACTTTTAAAACTTCAAACTACATTAACCACATTTGTGTAATTAGCCTTATCTCTACAACAGTCTGTAATTTACATATTTCCATGAGCATTAATTTATTCCTATTATATTTGGAGGACTGAATAATTTTATCTGTTTGACTGTAAAATGTTGAATGTTTTGCAATAGCAAATGTCAATTTTTCATATAGATGTACCAGTTTGGAGATAGATTATTAAATTTGGTTCCCTCCTAGTTTTGGCACCCTTTGGTTGTCTAGTATTTTTACCACTAAAACCACACTTGTATGTAGTCATGAAGCTTGTCTCAAAAGTTTTTGAAAGAAATGAGGGAAATACAGATTTTATCTTTCCTCAGAGACTGAGAAGCCCCTATGACTGAATCAACACTTACATTCAGCAACCTTTTCATAACAGTGCCCTGTACTGGATTAGTGAAACTATCAGTTATAGTATGCTTTGGGGAGCCCACCTCCATTAACCAAGAACACAAGTGAAGAAGCATATGTGAACGTTTTATTGCTGAGTTTTGATAAGCCAAAAGGACTGTGCCCATTTCTTCCTCCTCCTTTTCCCTGTGTTATGGGCTCTGTGCCAATCAGTTCATCTGTGACCCAACTTCTACCTGGTGGTGGCCAAGTGTTCATTCTAAGCAGCGTGTTACCACTTCTTATTTTGACAATTGCTAAGTGATAACTTTAAAGAAAAGTATTGCTAGTTAAATTTTTAAGTGTCTGTGTCCCCTATATAATCTAATTCACAGATATAGTAATTAAATTTGACATATATTTTGATTATTTTTTTCAAAATTCCTTAATTCTTGTGTCAAGTAGATGCATGGGTCTTGAGAACTGTTGAATAGTAAATACTTTATTTGTATAGATTTTTCTAGTATATAATTATGTTTTACACAGAATTTTATTATATTTTCATTCCAGAAGCAAGTTAATCAGCTAAGGCATTAAAGATAAAACTATGTTACTTGGAGATAAAATGTATTTTCCACCAAGTACGATGATTAGCGACAATAAGCTTATAGTATCCTTCCATGAAGAAAATTAGTTTTCTATAAAATTATTATTTTTTATTTGTATTCCTTAGGTAATTCCATCTAGTTAGAGGCAGAGAATAGTGAAATTAAAAAGTGAAAGGCACTTTGCAACCTTAAGGTGTTTTACTACTTTATTACAAAGACAATGTGAGATACAAAATAAAGTTCAAAATTCTTTTGAATAACTAGTTGAAGTTGGAAATTTCTTGTAAAAGGGGAAAGATTTAAAGGAGCAAAATATATGAAAAATTCACCATTCATAATTTTGATACTATTTAATTCTCACCTGGATTGCTACTTACCAAAAAGTATTGTTAAGATTATATAGCATCCATAGCAGAGTTGGTATTAAAGTATGTGAAAGGGTTTTCTCTTGATAATCAGTGGATTGGATGAAATTGAACTTTTATTCCCTGTGATGGATTAGGTAAACAGAATAGAGAAGTTTGTAATGGTCTCAGAATGTAAAAAAAAAGAAAGAGAAATTAATCTAGTGACTTTAAGTAAATCCACAGTGAATTAGAGCATTTTGTGTATCAGTTTACATTTTGAAGTTATAAAAAAAAGCTCTCAAAAGGAATATCTTTCCAAGAATGACATTAGACCCATAATTCTAGCCTACTTTGATTTAAGAGATAATGGTATCCATTGAGTTAACTCAGTGGAATGTGACTATACTCTAGAATAGATCATGTTTCACTGTATTCTAAACAAAATGTAATGGGTAAGAGTTCATCCATTGATTATCACAGAGTATACCTAAGACTTTGTTCATCTAACTGATTTGATTAAACTAGATAACATCAGATATCCTTTCAAACTTCTCTATTAAATCCTTCTGGAAACAATGGAAATTTGATTGAAAAATAGAATCTGTAGTTATCATTATGTAAGAGTACCTTTCAGAAGTCACTTGAAATTTAGATTTTTGTGCAAATTCATGGTCCTTGGGAAAAACAGATCAAATGTGTAGACAACAGTTGGTGAGCTCCTTCAGCCTGCATAAGCTAGAAATTTCTGAGGCACTCTCATGCCAGTATTGTAGAAATAGAGTAGAAACTTACAGTGCAGAATTTTACCATCAGAAATACTTATTTTAGCAAACTGAGAGGGATGTGTATGTTGTGTATGCATGTTTTAGACTATGTAATATTAACAAACAAAACATGACGAATATGTTATATAACATATTTTGGATAACTTTTTTGGATGTTTCTTGCTTGGAGAATATACTAGAATCCAAAAGTAGTACGACACAGCTCTACAACTCTTTGAAGCTTATAAAGAAGCCCAATTGAACATCTCTACCCCAAGTCCATATATTTACACTTAATAAAGGGAACTAATTCCATTTTGAGCTCCATACAGAAAAAAATTACATTTTGTTTACAGTGTCAAATCTGTTATCTCCTTCTCCTAGGCATTTACTGTGTAAATTTATAGGCTTCAGAGAAACAAAGTTGACTAATTGTTTCTAAAAGACCTTCATAAAAATTTGCCCTGCAAGTGATTTGCTTTTGGTTTGATATACAACATGCTAAAAGTATTTGAAAACACACCAGACTCCCCTTTTTTAAACAGGTATAAATCAAATGAAGATTATGTATACGTCAGAGGACGTGGACGTGGAAAGTACATTTGTGAAGAATGTGGGATTCGCTGTAAGAAACCAAGCATGCTCAAAAAGCATATTCGCACTCACACTGATGTTCGGCCGTATGTGTGCAAGTTATGTAACTTCGCCTTCAAAACAAAAGGTACAAGTCTGCTTTTTTTTTTTAGAGGAAAAAATGCTTTCTTACAGCTAGGAAAAATACTATTTTTATGGCTACTTTCATTCCTGAATATCATTTTCTAAACTAACTTTCCTCCACAATAAGATGATGTTGTTTGTGAAATGTATCTTTTCTCTCCCCCGGTAAATGACCCAAGGAAGCACATGAGACAGCAAGGCCCCTTTTATGACTTAAGAGCTGTAGACATAGGTCCAGGCCAGTTGTCTCTGAAGGAAGTGGCTAAGAATTGCCCGGATTGCTATTGCTATTACTTCATGTTGGAAATGGCATGTGGTCTAGATAATATCTGCCCCAGTGTGGAAATACTGCAGGGAGGCAATCCATGCAGTGGCATTAGAAGAACCATGGGGAAGAAAACATGTGCCTGTGGTCAGTTTCAGGATTATAAATAATGTAGAGATCCACAGGCTCCCAGGTGGGCCCCTTCATCCACAGTTGCATTAATTATGCATAGAAATTTGATAGTTTGTGTTCCGTGTATTTATCAGCACAGAGACAAGTTCTTACTCTCAAGCCACAGCTGTGAATCTCATACAGGAGCCTGCTTTGAGATGTTATTCTATCTTTTTTCTAAAAAAAGAATGTTTTTAATAGGTAGATGTATATGAAAAATGTATTTTGCACAATTCTGTTTCTATCCTTTTATAACATCATAAAATGTTCATAAGCCCAGTGTCCTCAGAATACAAACAGGAGTGAATTCAAGGTGGCTTGACTTTTGTAGAAATACATTTCACTACTTACAACAGAAGTACTTCAGATCTAATGGATCTTTAGACACTTCCTCACTAATCTTATGCCATTTCTAATGTTTCAACTGAAGATTTGCATACCAATTAATCTGCTCTACTGCACATCAAAAACAATAAATATAAACTGAAATAATCTAATAGTAAAATATGCACCTATTTTGCTCGTATAGCCCAAATTCTAAATTTCTTAACTGGTTTGGCAGAAGTATAGATGTGTAAGCTTCTAAACGTACCTGTTTCTTCCTTATTAAAAAAGTACATCTCTATTACAAGAATGCCTCCTTTGAAGCTGGAAAAAAGGGGAAGGGAGTGTCATTTGCATTTCAAAAGAGACAAGCATAAGGTCCTTTAAATACCATCTACCTTTGCACAATCAAGCCTTTTATGCAGAACTTTACTGAGAGACACCCTGGGAAGATAGGAAAATACAAACTTTGGTTTTAAGAATTACTGCAAATCTGCCAGTCCTGACAAACCGTCAGTGGGCATATGAGTTGCCTGCAGAGCTTGCTGTGTGGAACACTGCATGTGTAGAAACATTGTATTTCTAGATTTCTTTACATTCAAATTAAATTTGGCTGTGAACCATTGTCCTGGAGTTTTAGCAGGAAATAATTTATTCATGGCCGTTATTGAAATTTCTTGGTTACCCTTCTAGCATGTGCAAATGCCTCAGGGTCTTAAAATGAGCAAAACATTCTGGGAAATGTAGTGTGCATCTCTGGCTAAAATGCCTGTTGTCCAAACGCTTATGATCTGAGCACACTGGTAGGGCCGGTGCTCCTCTGTGACAGTGCAGCGCCGTCACACACCCTGCCCCTTCCTCTCTCTCTGCTGTATCCCATCAGAGGTTCCAGACTTTAATAAGCCAAAGAAAGCCAGAGTGGGGTTGTTTCAGAGCCAGGTTTCTGTGAACCTACCCCAAGGATGAGAGCCCAAAGCCTGACTACCTGCTTGGAACAGGCAGAGAGAAAAATAAAGGAGAAGAAACATGTCACAATCTAACTAAATTATCTTGACATACACAGCATCCACACCCATCCACATATGTAGATTATGTGCACCCTTGAAGAAGCAGGTGATTTCCATTATATGTTTAATTAATTTACAGATTTAAGAATTCTTGATGATCTGTCTGTAAACATTTTTGAGATCTTTCAAATTTTTTAGATAAAAAAAGAGCAATAGGGGCCTGGAAATATTTTTATGTTTGGAGTTACCAAAATAACACATAAAATTCCTAGTATATAAGCAATAAGTAAAATATTAAATACATAATAAAGTAATATAAGTAAAATAATAAACAACAGTGCACCAGTTTAGAACTGTGGCTTATGTGTTACATCAGTGGTAAGCTAAATGGCCCTACAAGCTATTTCAGCTGACTAAGTGTTTCCACTTGAATTCAGTGAAACTACTGAATTTTATATGTATATATATGTAATTTCATAGATCCTAGGTCAAAAGTAATTGGATCAGTGTTTTCGTAATTTCTCACATTCCATATAGCAATTACATAAACCCACAGAAATATACATGATGTATGCATACATATAATTCTATATATATATCATCATAGTACACATTTGACATAAAACTTTATCCTTTCTTAGAATGATGGGAGTTTCAAGATAAATATAAAGGGAATATTGTTGCTCCAGAACTTTGGAAACTGCTGTTATAAAGTTTGCTAACATATGTCAGATGGATAGATGCTAAATCCTGGGATTAATGCTCTGAATAAGTAGTTAGCTAAGCTTTTTGTATGGATATCTGAATTCATTTACAGGGTTGGACCTCACATTAGTTTGCATATTTTTTTCCTTTAACTAGTAAGGATCCTGGGAGGTCAGTCTAAATCTGATCAATGCCAGATGGTCTGTAGTCCAGTGAGTGTATCGATGAGAGTGTTTAATTCTGAAGTTTCTCTGAGACGTGACCCCACTTTTGTCACCCAATTTATATGGCATCCTAGGAGGCCAGCCTCTCTGGACCAAAAATATTAGCTCCCTTCTCAGCCAGGGAAGCCTGGGCTTCCCAGTCTTGCTTGGAGCCTACTCTTGAAAGGAGTTGACCGTAGACTTCTAAAGCGTTCTAGAATAAAGAAAACCTGAGATTGGGCCAAAGCTCTCAGGAGTTGATGTGTTCAGAAACCAGACTGTTCCTCTTAAGTTCAAGACAAGGGCCAGTGGGTAGAAACAGGTCCATGTTATCTCAAGTTAGTTCTTTTCACATTGAATTTTGAAGCAATCAGCATATTGCAGTAACCAACTAATTTCTCTTCTTTGGCTATATTTTCCAGGAAACCTAACGAAGCATATGAAATCTAAAGCACACATGAAAAAATGCCTGGAGTTGGGAGTTTCCATGACATCAGTAGATGATACAGAGACTGAGGAAGCAGGTATTTCAGAATTCAGTTGACTGACTTCTTCATGCACACTGGTGCTTTATGGCCAAGGTGGTAAAAGAAGTTTATATATTTTTAAAAAAAACTAATCACATTTCATTTTATTAAATATGAAATATAGAAAAGAGACTGACACATTGAATTGTTTGAAACCTACTGAGAAGAAGTAAATGCATTTTGGTTCAGACTGAGTTGAGGAGAAAGGACTTATTATGAAAATACTTCTATCTAGAACCATAAAGGAAATCTAACTGCACTTGCAATGTGATAGTGACTTAAATTTCATGAAACTTTTTAGGTAATCTGAAAAACAGTGTAATGTGTTATTTTTCCTATTAAGAGGAAATCTAGTAGAAAAAAATCCATCAGCCTCAGTAACAAACCTGAGCATTGGCCAGACCTCCTCAGATGCATCACTTAAACTTAAGTTTCTACCTATAGTGGCAGAGTTTTACTTTTCTTTTTCCTCTAGCATCATCATTAACATCCCTACCCATCTGTTGAAATTTTTTTCTGGATAGTATGACACCTGAGTTACAAGGCTCTGCTCTAGAGCCCTTTTGTAGGGTGGGGAAGAAACCAGACAGATACATAAAAAGATTTGAATCAGTGCAGGGTCACACAAGTAAGTACCCAGTGAGTGTTAATAGGAATTCAGAGGTAGAACCACCTCTAGGGGCTGGAGGGTTGAAGAAAGCTTTTGGAAAGAAAGGGGACCTCACTTAGCTCTTAACCTTGATGTCTGGATTTTGATCTCCACTATCTTTGTTCAATTGGGTCAGAAACTATGGAAGATTTGCACAAAGCAGCTGAGAAGCATAGCATGTCCAGCATTTCCACTGACCATCAGTTCTCAGACGCCGAAGAATCAGACGGCGAAGATGGAGATGATAACGATGACGACGATGATGATGACGATGACTTTGATGATCAGGGAGACTTGACACCAAAGACAAGATCGAGAAGCACTAGTCCTCAGCCTCCTAGATTCTCCTCCTTGCCTGTGAATGTTGGCGCTGTACCCCATGGGGTTCCTTCAGATAGTTCCTTGGGGCATTCTTCATTGATCAGCTATTTGGTGACTTTGCCAAGTATTCAGGTCACGCAGCTGATGACCCCAAGTGATTCCTGTGAAGATACTCAGATGACAGAATACCAGAGGTTATTCCAGAGCAAAAGTATGGACTCGGAACCAGACAAAGACAGGTTAGACATACCTAGCTGTATGGACGAAGAGTACATGCTGTCTTCAGAGCCGAGCTCCTCTCCAAGAGACTTCTCACCCTCAAGCCGCCATTCCTCACCGGGATATGACTCTTCACCCTGCCGAGATAATTCACCAAAGAGGTACCTGATACCCAAAGGAGATTTACCACCCAGAACACATCTGTCACCCAGGAGAGATCTGTCACCCCTGAGACATCTCTCACCGAGAAAAGAAGCTGCATTGAGAAGAGAGATGTCACAGAGAGATGTTTCACCCAGAAGGCATCTGTCCCCGAGGAGGCCAGTGTCACCTGGGAAAGACATCACAGCAAGAAGAGACCTCTCTCCCAGGAGAGAGAGAAGATTCCTGACCACCGTAAGAGCGCCATCTCCCAGAAGGGCTTTACACCTGAACCCACCATTATCCATGGGGCAGTATTTGCAAGCAGAACCTATCGTACTGGGGCCTCCTGTAAGTATCATTTACTTTCTCTTCCTAATCTCTAAGTCAAAGCACGTTGGATCCTCTTGATAATGCGCTAGTGTGAACTTCATTATAATGGCTGTCTGACGTGAGGATGAGCAGACTTGGTTACTGGAAAGGGAATGAAGACATCTTTCTCTCATGCTATTGTTAGTAACACGGCTGTGGCATTACCCCAAGTATAGTATTGCATCAGAGAAGGGGTGCATTTCCAGCTGGTAACAGGTGAGGCCTCTTTAAGCGCTTTCTAAGCTTGACTAATTATAGACACGAGCTGAAGTCTTTACATGTGGAGAAAAGGTGAAGTCTTTGGAATGACATGACTGCATAGACAGGCATTTTCAGAGACATTTAGAATTCATTTGTATAACTTTGTCAGATAAGAATTTAGGCATTATTCTTGACTTTGAATAACTTTTTAAGAAAAGAACCTACTTACCTTACCCACACTGAGTGGACATATGAAACTAGCGAGGGACTGGGAGAGGAGAGAACGACCCCTCAGTGTACTGGTAAATAAAAGGTGTTGATGGGCGTGACTGCTTTTCTTGCCATTACTGCCACCTCTGACCAAATGCAGGAGGCCCTGCTGCCAAGGGCACTTGCTCAGGGCGATGGTGGGTCCAAAGAGTTGAGGAGAGCTGAAGGAGAAGGTTTCAGAGGTTTCTACGCTCTATCCTTATTATTAACAAATATGACAACAGTAACAATCATGGATTAAACTTAGGCAGTAGCTTTACTCCAAATAGAAAAGCATCCATCCTGCCTCACTCCATAGCATGGTGGACCTTGATGTCGCTTTCAGTTTGTGTAGGATTAAAATTTGAATGAAGCAGGACACTCAGCGTGCACAGAGGAATGGTGCCTTTCAAGTTTGTTGGCTTGAATGACAGTTTTTGTTTCCTGGCCTCTGCCCTTTGCTCTGGGTTTCAGCACCACCCTTTACAGCCGCAGGCTGGGCTGCCAGCTCCCAGCTGTCTTATTCCTGCTCTGGCGGCCGGGTTCCTCCCTCCCTTCACCTTGCCACCGCCTTGAATCCTAAGCTTAGGTCGACATTTTCAAACCTGAGAAACACTCTCTGCTGTGGCCCACTCCCATGCCCCAACACCCCCTTTCACGGCCTGGCATCGACACAGTCCTCATGGTGCAGTTACCACAGATCAGGACATGCCCTGTAGTCAAGATGTAATTTATTTGCCAAACTAATAAATTAGCAAGCTAAGAAAGAGCTACATTTCCACAGGTTTTTGTGTCTCATCAATACTAAGGTGAAAGGAGAGGAGATCTTCTGGAATGTAGGGCATTGTAGCATAAATAGAGAGCCATAAACCCCCCAGAGGGCAGGCTACCACCTCTGGGGTATGAAATGCTTTCTCTGATATGGACCCAATGATGCTGGTAGAGTGTGAGATGAACTCTTGTTCTGGCGTTGGCCAGGTGGCCGGCGACTGTGGTATTCCTGAGATGCTAAGTCATATTTAGTTAACTGCAGTCACAAAAAAATTAGCCTTTAGTACCAACTACTAAGGTCCTTTCACTGTCTTGTAACAGTAGTGTTACATTTTTAGTAATGTTACACTACTGTTACTAAAAACATAATAGCAACTCACAGTCAGCTCAGGCAAAGGAAATGAAAGAGTGGACTAAGGAAGTTTATCTTATTTTTGGATATATGCCCAAAAGGTTATTGTTGGAAGGAGATTGGTTTTATTAGTCACTGAGTTTACAGCGAGATTTTTAAAATACTGATTCACCTGGATATTTAAGAGAATGGTTAAACTTTACCATTTATGAAGCCCAATTGTAGAGCCTTCGGGCTATTCCCCAGTTTAGTTATCCTTAGAGAATTTACAGCCTGCTGCTATGTTCACATGATATGAGGAAATAGATCTGGGAATCCTCAGGACCTTGTGGCCCAGCATGACACCCTCATCTGGTTCAGTCTGGGAGTAAGTTCAGCGGAAATGGCATGCAATCACTGGGGTCCTACTACCCTGCTACTTATGCCCTAATTCCTCTGCTTAATTTCATTTCAAAATAGATCAACAGATCATAGGTAGATAGATAGAATTAAAAAGTTAGAGTCCTTCATTCATTCATTTAGTAAATTTTTGGTGGGGTTCTAATATGTGTGGCTCAAGGATAATGGTGAAAAAATTTTATGGTTTCTGGCCTCATCTTTTTTAAACAAGAAAATTTCCTGTTCCATTTTCAAGTTTTGTAGATAAATAGCAAAGAGACAAAAAAAAAGTGTATCCTGGCCCTCAGTACATAGGATATTTGGACACTGTGTCTGATGAAAGCATCAACATTTAGTTCTGTCCACTGCTATGTGGGTGATCTTGAGCAAATCCCTTAACCTCTTGGCCACAGTTTCTTAATCTGTTTGTGGCAGCCAGGGAGGTGGGCCAAGCAGATTTCTGTCCTCAGAAGAACTTGCCATTCAGCTGTAAGGAATGCAGTAAGATGACAGCCTCCTGCTGTTGGCACCAGCAGGAGAGGCCTCAGTTTTCAAGCTAAGGCTCTGCTCTCCCCTGCAGCGCCCAGATCAGCCATAGCTGACCACATCTTCCTCTCCTCCTTACCTTCCCATGCATTAGCTCCCCTGCTTGTCCCACGCCACCCAATGAACTTCTTGCACACCAGCCTCCTTTTAGCATTTGTTTCTGGAGGACCTATGACACTGTTGAAAAGATGAGTGGGGTAATATATCTGGTATATGGGAAATACAGATATATACACACACACACACACACACACACACATACACACACACAAACATATATACATACATTTAACACAACTCACATGTGAATTCATTATTCATATTTCCATACCAAGATTTTTCTTACTGAGATTTAAGAATGATTAGAGTTTGTTCACCATATTAACAATGATAGGGGCCAAATTATGACACAAAATAGGGGTGCAAATGGAGTACAAACTGAAGTAGAAAAGGCTTATTGAGAGTTTGTTCAGAGGCTGAAGAAGGGATGAATGTGAAGATTCTGAGATTCGTTCTTTTAATGGATTGTCATATAAAACAAGCTTAGTTTATTTTAATTTTTTGAGATCTTAACACCAGATAAATATACACCTGTCAAATAGGTAGACAATCCACTAAAAGAACAAATCTCAGTAATTGAAACCAGATAGTCTCACAGTCTAAGTTGTGTTTTGCTACAGAAACAATTACGGAAAATATATTCTGCATTTTAAGGACTGGGGCTATTCCAGAATCTGGAATTCTCACCCCAAATTTTAAATATGCTAATTAATTAATTGCCAAGAAGATATTTAAGTGGAAATGGTAACATAAACAGAAGAGTTAAGACATAGTCATCTTTGGTTCCCAACTATGTAGTTGAATATGAGTTGTCATTATTTGAAATATTTAACACTCACTATCTCGATGGATAGTTTCCTAATAAGCACTGGCCTTGATTTATGATTTGTGAAGAAGATCATCTTTTGCCTGGGTAGTCTCTTGGGGAATAAATTGAGCAGGAATTTATTCCTTTAAACCAATGTCTTCACATTGGAGGAATCATCACCATTTTATCTTCTGTAGAAAAGTTAAATAAAAAAAGGCCAATTTTCAGGCTTGGCACTCTAATTACACTCATCAACACTTAAGAAAAATATTAAAAATCTGCCCAGCGTATAAACAGATGGTAATCTTTTTACTTTCTTCTGAATTTAAAAAGTACTGGGTTTTTTTTGCTTGGTAAACTTCTTCTGGTAATTATCCATTTCTTTTTTTTTTTCATTCTTTCCTGTGAGAAAAACAGAACTAAAATGTGTCTCTGTACCTAGTGGAACATACACTGCATGTTTTATCACATTGCTGTTTAAAAACAAAAGTAACTTTTCACAAGTCAACAGCATTGTTCAAAGATTCTAAAGGACTACTGAGAAATCTCTTTTGTCTTGAAAAAGGAAAAATCAGTAAAAGGATTCAGTAGTTTTAAAGTATGCTGAATGAATGAGCGTGTGAGTGAATGAGATAGCTGGACCTAAGCACAAAGAGGAGTGGGTCCTAATGTTGCTCTCTGTTGCGCTCTGCAGAATTTAAGAAGAGGATTACCTCAGGTTCCCTACTTCAGTCTCTATGGAGACCAAGAAGGTGCTCATGAACATCCGGGCTCCAGCCTTTTCCCTGCGGGTCCTAATGACTATGTCTTCAGTCATCTTCCACTCCACTCCCAGCAACAAGTGCGAGCTCCTCTCCCCATGGTGCCAGTTGGTGGGATCCAAATGGTTCACTCTGTGCCGCTGGCCCTCTCCGGTTTACATCCTCCACCCACATTGCCTCTGCCAGTGGAGGGCTCTAAGGAGAAGAAAGGAGCTTCAGGCGAGTCCTTTGCTAAGGATCCCTGTGCTATTTCAAAGCAGCATGAGAAGGGATCTCCTCACAGCCTGCAGTCATCTGGTCCACCTAGCAAACCCTCCTCTCCTCGGCTATTGACGAAACAGAGCACATCAGAAGACAGTCTAAATGCAACAGAGAGAGAACAGGAGGAAAATATACAGACTTGTACAAAAGCCATTGCCTCCCTCCGGATTGCCACAGAAGAGGCCGCTCTGCTTGGGGCGGATCAGCCAGTGCAGGGGCAGGAGCCCCACCAGAAACCCTTGGAGGGTGCACAGGTTAGCATGAGACACTTTAGTGGACCTGAGCCAGGTCAGCCCTGCACCTCAGCTGCCCACCCTGACTTGCATGATGGGGAAAAGGACAATTCTGGTACATCACAGACTGCATTAGCTCACTCCACGTTTTACAGCAAGAGTTGTGTGGATAACAAACAGTCGGGCTTTCATGGCAGCAAAGAATTATCGTCAAGCACAGAGGAGGGCAAAGAGCCTGCATCAGAAAAGAGTCAACTGCATTGATTGAAGATGCATGGAGACTGTCATTTCCACATTTTCCCATTTTGTTTTTGTTTCTGTTTTTCTAGAAATAAAGGTAATCAAGTTTATAGCATGCCTGTCCTAAGTTACAGTAGTTTGCTATTATATATACTTTTGTTATATCAGAAGAATTAGATAAATTAACAAGTCATCACGAGCCTGACCAAAACAAAATTTGAAATTAACCTATGGGGTCTGGTACTTTTAAAATTGTACAGATGTTTGTGCCTTTTCTTTACTTTGCTTATATTCTTATAAGCATTTTTTAGCAGTAATTTGTACATATTTTAGAATTTGTGTATCTGCTTTGTAATAAATGTAATTTCTTTCCTTTTTTGGACACTTGGATCTAAATGATGTAAAGCAAAACAGCATCAATATATATGTGAGGTTGCACTAAAACATATTTTTATATGATTAAAACTGAACAGCTTTTATGTACAGCTCTGATTCTGTAATACTAATATTTATTTACTTTGTTTCATAAATTGTACATTTTTTCTTAATGTTGTGGATTGCTTTTCTATGTGAAGCATGGGATTTACTGCTGCGTAACTAGAACAGAAATGTATATTGTAAACAAGATATTTAAACCTAGAGTCTCTTATTCTGCACTTATGCATTAGTTCAAAAAAGATAAAGGATGTATCAGTCAGTTCTTAACTCTTGTAAATTTTTTTTGTCTCGTTTGCCGGATTGACTATAACTTAAGTGCTGATTGTGATTTTAAACTTATAGAACCGTACAGCATTAAAGTAAACAATGTGCTATTGTGAGTTTTTTCAAAGCTTTATAAATCAGTTATAAATAATATTAAAAGTATTTGGTCTTATGTGAACATGTTGATCTATATACTCATCTGAAAATATGGGAAAACATTCCGCCCCATGTAAATATGTACAAGTGCATCACTGGTACAGTTTTATGTAACTCAGTTGGACACTAGGTTGCCCCAGACCTGTGGGAGGGTGTCATTAAAAATTAAAGTGACAAAGCACATGTGACTGTGTAGAGCTTGGTTATCGGCCGGCCCGGTGGCTTGGCAGGCAGTGCTGTGCGCTGCCCGTGGAGAAGACCTGGGCTTAGAAATCTTGGTTCTTGCTGCACAAGATGGTGACTGGAACTAAGGTTCCTACAGAGGGGACGCACTTGGACTCTGGGGAGTGGGGTATGTGAGTGGGGAAGGGGCACACAGACCACAGCCAGTCCACATGGCAACAGGGTTGGCATCAGCTTTAGGGGAAGCCTCTTTACCCTTTTGAAGACAGAAGAGTGTCACGCTCCTGGCTATCTCAGGGGGAAGGGGAAAAGAAGCCTTCCAGGGAAAGGAACTTGAGGGAGCATGATGGCTTTTGTGTACAGCCCTCAGAAATGGGTTTTGGTTAGCCTGGAAGGTGGGCAGAGCCTTTGTTTTTAGGTCCGGAGGAATGGAAGGGTGTTGGTTGGTTTGCAACAACATGTGCGCACACACGCACACACACACACACACACAAATCTGGGTTATCTGTGCTATATAGTGGATTATCATTCTGTGAAACTAAGTTTGTATATTGAATTACATTAAGGAGTGTTCTTTAAAAAGAGAAATAAATATACAATTACATGCTTGAGGTGTCTAGTTTTTAATGTGTTGTTTTACATTTTAATTTCCCAACTTTGTTTCTAAAGAAATGTTGGTGCTACCAACAGGCCATCTGTGCTTTTAATTGCTGGGCTCTGCCCATCCCGAGATATGCGGCATATGAATGTTTTTTAACGAGTGAGAAGGCAGTCACTGGCTTCCATATGTCATTTGATTAGAACAGACAGTGGTCATCACAGTGTGAACTCTAGGAATGGAGTCATCAGAACCTGAACCTGGGCATGGACAGAATACATTGTATCTGAAGAGTCATGAGTTAATCAAATTATAATTTCACCTTCTGCCTCTTTCTCAGTCTGCACAAAAATCTGAAATACCACTGAGGGAACCTCTTCTTTATTTTTGCTGGGGTGACTGAAGGCAAAAGCCAACTGAAGTAAATGGATATTTACACAATAAAATATCCACAAATCACAGTTCTTTTATCACAAGAGTAGAATCTTTTTCATAATGAAGTTAGATGCACATTAAAGGTAAAAAATCTATCAGTGTTTCTATTATAAGAATCTCAAATTCGTTGATTTAGAACTGAACTATTTTGTTTTATGGGCCACACTGTCTTTTTAAACTATGGTAACAAACGTAAATTAAAGGTCAGCACAGCCAGCCAGCCTAATATCTATCTCACCAATAAAAATCCTTGAAACATTTCATTATATAGGGTGATTTATGTGTCTTCTTCCTCATTGATGTGTATGTGTGAGATCCCAGGCCAAATCAAATCATTCTTTGCTGCTTCTATCTAATTCATCTCACGTATTCACTCATTCATAAAACAGCTTTTGAATTCCTATTATGAACTGGACAGTTAGGATGAATAAGAGTATTCCAGCCATCAAGGAGCTCAGGTTAATAGGAGAGACATAAATGTGAGTAAACCTGTTCAGTATGATGTTAGTGCTAAAATAATGGTACATTTGGTGTATTTGTAACCACAAGAGAGCAATCACCTTGCTGAGAATTGAACAGAGATGCCACAGGCTTCATCGAAGAGGTGGCCTTAGAGCAGGTCGTCGAGATGATATATTGATTTACTTGTCAATAGATATATTTTCATCACCGACATTGGGACAGTGTTCTGTGTGTGAGGTGCACAATACTTTAAAAAAACAGATTAAGTCTTTGTCTTCATGAAGCCAATAGTCTAGTAGAGACAGGGCGTTACTAAAGAAAGTGGGCAAGAGCATGTTATGCGGTCAGGATGTGTAAAGCAGTGACTGAGTGAAAAGCAGGATGTGCTGGCTGCCTGGGTTTGCGATAGGGTGGTTTGTGGTTCAGCTTCCAATACCAATTCCTATCCAGCCTGTGGAGCTCAGATCTGGCTCTGTAAGCAACGGGGAGCCAAGCTGAGGAAGGACTGAGGCAAAAAAGTAGCATTTCCATTGTTAGTGGTGGTGGTGTTATTTGGGGAAAAAAATCACTGTTGACAGCAATGAAGATAATGGATTGGAGGGAGAGAGAATGGCAGGGAGACCAGTTAGGCGAATTATGTATGTCATTTCTTTAGAAGTAAGGGCAGCAACAATCGAAACAAATGATGGGGTGATGGAGCAAGGAAGGACAATATTGCTGAAAGAGGACGAATTGATAATAGCTAGTGACTGATTTGGTGTCAGATCTGAGAGGCAGAGAGGTAGAGATGATTGGAGTTCTTGGGCAATAGAAAGAGGGTGGTGTCACTAACCAGCAATGGGAGTGGATTTGTATGAGATGCAGGTCATGAAATGAGTTCCCCTGAGAAGTTCAGAATGAGGAGCTCAGTCTCAAGAAGGACTAAAATGGAAGGAAGTTTGTCAGTTTTCATCCAGCTGAGGGCATAGAATTGGGTGAAATCACTCAGAGCAGACGGACGGGTAAAAGAGGAAGGGTGAGGATGTGGAACTAGTGAGCTGAACAAGAAAATGTATTTCAGACAACAAAACATCTCATGTATGCCAAGTCCTAACTATACATAATTCTGTCATATTTTTTATGTTGGTATCATTAATATACAATTACATGAGCAACATTATGGTTATTAGACTCCCCCCATCATCAAGTCCCCCCCACATACCCCATTTCAGTCACTGTCCATTAGTGTAGTAAGATGCTATAGAGTCACTACTTGTCTTCTGTGTGTTGTACAGCCCTCCCCGTGCCCCCACACACACATTATATGTGCTAATCGTAATGCTCCTTTTTCCCCCTTGTCCCTCCCTTCCCACCCACCCTCCAGTCCCTTTCCCTTTGGTAACTGTTAGTCCATTCTTGAGTTCTGTGACTCTGCCGCTGTTTTGTTCCTTCAGTTTTTTTCCTTTGTTCTTATACTCTACAGATGAGTGAAATCATTTGATACTTGTCTTTTTCCACCTGGCTTATTTCACTGAGCATAATACCCTCTAGCTCCATCCATGTTGTTGCAAATGGTAGGATTTGTTTTCTTCTTATGGCTGAATAATATTCCATTGTGTATATGTCATATTTTTGAAAACTTGTTTCTCACAAGTTCTATAAAATAGCTTCTAGAAAGCAAAACCTTAGAAACATAATTTGATTTTTTGAGACCACACTACACATGGAATTCCTTAGTAGCATCATGACAGCTTTATTATTAATTAATTAAAGATTATTAAACTAACCTGTCATTTACAAATGTCTTTTCCAAAGCCTGTAGCTCAGAGAAGTTAGGTGATGTTTTCAAGAAGTGGTTCATTAACAAACAAAGGCTAACACTGAAATGTCCCAACACCCTGCCCAGATTCACCTACAGAGCAGTTCTGATTACTTATGCTGCTCTCATTTAGACCAGTATTACAATCATAACCATTTACAGCAAAAGTGCTAGGGTTGAATGAACTCAGTAACACAAGAAACACAAAGGCCATTTCTGCCCAAGATAAGTAAGTTTGTTATTAGTTTAAAGTATGTTACTGAATATGGTTGTATCTACTTTGCCACAGTATAATTTTTCTTCCCCCACGTGCTACTGGGGATCATACAGAACATGAAAATGTTCCTATTGATTCCTGAGTGTAGAGAAACCTCTGCTCAGCCCTCCATACTCTGTATTCACTAATAAACCAGACTTAGCATTGTAGTAGTTGAACAGAAAAGCAGGGAAAATAACAGAAAATGTTTTATTTGGCATTAAAAAGTGCTAAGGACTAACAAGCAGAAAGTACAACTCTCGATTTTCTAGAACTCTGTGGGTCGTTTTATGTGTACATACCAATTGCTTAGCAACAACTAGGATGACATTCAGAAATACATGTTGGTCATCAAAATGATCAAGCCATCAGACTTCCTCTCCATTCATGAAATACCTAAAATGTTTTTCAAATTCAGCTGTAGGTCCCTGGCATGTTTTATGATTTACATAGATTCCAAACTTCATTATCTTATTGAAATTTAATGATTATGGTGATGTGAATAAAATTTTGACAAACAGAATGATTGGTAACATATTTTATTAATGCATTGAAAATCATGTTAATGTATCAAATATTCTAAAATAAAAAGTTTTGGTAAAAAAAAAAATTCCTGAGGAGTCATAAAGTGATACCAGTGATTAAGTCATACTCCTGAACCAAAATGCAAAGTTCAAGTAGTTTTGTGGATAATCAAGAGAAAAAAGTAAGTTGGAACAGGACTTCTTCAGTGGAAACAAAGTGTAGAGAGACCTGAACAGCTGTGGTGGCTGTCTGCATGTCACAAACAGCATGGTGGCAGGAGACTGGGGTGCTTCACTCTGAGCACTTGATCAGAGTCAATAGAAATCTGCACCTTCTTGTGGCTCCCCATTTATAGCTAAGTGCTCAACTTGGGAAGGGTAAGGGCCATGAGAATCACATAGTCTTGAGCATCCGTATCCTGCAGGAGAGTCTGTCTTGAGTTCCAGGTCTGATTATAAGACAGCAACCCTTAATTCTAATCAATATATTTGTCATGATTTGAGAGTAGGTGGTGGATTTATGCTTTGCAGAGCCCCACATACTTAGACTGCTTCCCTACACAAGAGCGTCTTTAACTAATCACAATAAGAAAGAACTATGTGCCAGCCCTGTTTTAAGTGCTTTCACCCAGTCCCTTGCTTAATGTCACAAACCTGAGGGAAGTAATTTGCTTGAGTTTCCATAGTTAGGAAGTGACAGAGCAAGCAGCTGGCTTCTAGCATAGCCCTGTCTGATTGAACTTTGGGAAATGGTACAAGCCTCTGTGGCTGTACTTCCCAATGACACCACCTCTAGCTACTTGTGGCAAGTGAGTACTTGGAATGTGGTGAGTGTAACTGAGACTGTATTTTAAGTTTTATTTGATTATACTGAATTTAAAATTCAGTAGCCACATGTGGCAAGTGGTTCCTGAATGGGAGAGCCCAGTTTGAGAG
This sequence comes from Manis pentadactyla, assembly GCF_030020395.1. Classification (NCBI taxonomy): domain Eukaryota; kingdom Metazoa; phylum Chordata; class Mammalia; order Pholidota; family Manidae; genus Manis; species Manis pentadactyla. Next base: position 49,468,412 of record NC_080030.1, read on the forward strand.
TAGAGAAACCTCTACTTGCCTTTCGCACAAGCTGTACCATGTATCTCTAAATGCACTCATTCATTTTACAATATCCAGCTCCTGTCATGTGCCAGGCTCTGTTCTTGGTCCTGGGTATATAGCAGTGAACAACAACAAAAAAACGAAATGCAAACATATGCCTTTGTAGAATTCATGCTCAGTGTTTACCACTAAATATCCAGTTAGGGATTTTCTTGAAGCATTTCTTTCGATTGCTCCGTGCTGTTGAGTTTGGACCTTGAAACTTACCCAAGGACTAACAGCCAGAGCACAATGTTATGAAGGGTTAGACAAGCCCCCTACAGGCACCTCCTCTTCAGCCTCCTGCTGAAAATGTCTGTTATAAGCTAGGATGGAGAATGCATCCTATCTCAGGAGGTAATATGTAATCTCCTACCGCTTGCCTTAGTGTAAATGCAAACTCTCCTCTCCAGCACGTCTAGAGGGAAAGATGTGACTAGGCTCCAAGAAGGGCCTGATTCAGCCTCCAGCTTCTGCACAGGAAGGAGAGGTGCCTGGAAGCCTTTCTTTTCTGCTTCCACATGTAAGGAAATCAGAGCGAAGCAGAACCAAAGAATCAGCTTAGGGGGTTGTCCTGAAGTCATAGGACAGCTCTGCCATTCCTTCTCCCGCAGTAACAAAGGGGAGAGTGGAAGGGAAGAAATGGAGGGTGTTCTTTCTAACTGAGCTACCACACTGACCCTTAAGTGAGGAATGTGGGTGAAGTGACTTCTCTTTTCAACTGTTTCCCACTGTTCTAAGTAGCCAAACTCATGGACATGAATACTGTGAATTTTACCCTCTTTGGAAAAAACCCGTCATCACTAAGGACCCAGTGCTTTCCCCAAAACACATTCTATGACTTTGTTACCCTTTTGGAACCAGTGAGATTATAAATCAAGTAATATTAAACTGAAACAAACAAATTAAAGTTCCTGCATCATAGGTAAAAAAACTAGACCTTTTCCAGAAAGAAATTAAGCTCACCAGAAAATGACTTGAGTAACCAGTTTCTCAAGCCTCCTAAGGAGAGTACATAACTGGTGCCATCTTCATGCATAGGAGAGAAGTTAATTCATAGCACACAATGGATATCTTTGGGCATTAGGGTCTCCCATTCTTATGAAAGCGTGTTTGTGAAGGAATGGACCATGGTTCATTTCCCAACTCAACTCAAGCCCAGTCACACTGTCAGATCTGGCTTACTAGAAATCATATACTGAGTGTCACAGGACAGCATAAAATTCTCTCAACTTGTACTTGAGCGGCAAGTCTGAATTGCTATGTGCCATCAGTGTGAAGCCTACACCAGATTTTGAAGACATAACACAAGGAAGAAGATGCCAAAGATCTTATTTATAATTTTTCACACTGATAACATGTTGAAATGGTTAAATTTCAAATAGGGTAGTTTAAATAGTTTAAATCAAATGTTATTCAAATTGACTTCCCATGGTTCTCCTTCTAAATGTTGGTTCAGAGAATTGAAAATTGAATGTGTGGCTCACATTCTATTTCTATTGGATGTTACCGGGGAGAGAGTAGATCGGACGGGTTGAGAGGGGATAGGGAGCTCGGCTTGGAGGCTATTTCTTTTGTTTTTTTTTAATGCTCTAAATTAGTGTTTCATGCTCCATTAAACCCAATGCCACCTTTCTGTCCTAATGCTTAATTTATAATGCTCTTTCAAAATTCTAATATCCTAACTGTATGTAAGGGAGAAATGGCAGGAAAGGAACTTACAATAAAATTTATTTATTCAATAATTTCAATAGTAGTTAAATGCTCTTTAACTACTACAGTTGAAGTTTGCAGTAGAAGTTGCTCAGTGTTTGTACCTCTCCATAAAGCACCATGCATACAACAGCCTCAGACGCAGCTCATATCAGCACGTTGTGTCAGGGACTCAGGTAGCCTCAAGGACATGATTTTCTGAAATGGTGAACAAATCTCAGAAAGTTTCAAGCAAGACAAGATACAAATGTGTCTGGATTTATAGGGTTGTTGCCCTCCTAGAAACATGGCTGTCTACAGTTAGTTCTGCTATAACACGTTTTAAAGTTTGTTTCAACATAACTGTTATATTAAGGAACAATTTGAATGTAGCACACCTGCTTATGCACGACTTTTTCAAACACTAGGTGAACCCAGAAAATGGCATTTAGCTGAATGACCATGTAGGAATAAACACAGATGCATACTAACACGTTTCAAACACCTACCAGCTGCCTCAGTTCACCACAAGGGTCATGAGCCACAACAGCATATATGACAACTCTCTATCTTTTTTCAGACAATCCTCCTTCTACTACTTCACAGGAACTCACAAACCACAGCTCTTGTGTTGCCCAACTCCCTTAGCAAACTTCAGGCCTTTTTCAAGTAAAGCATACAGTCAGCCCTTGAACAATGTGAGGGTTAGCATTACCAATCCCCTATGCAGTGGAAAATCTGAGTATAACTTTTGACTCCCCCAAACTTAATGACTAACAGCCTACTGCTGAGCCAAAGCTTTGCTGATAACATACTCAATTAACACATATTTTGTGTATTGTATTATACACTGTATTTGTACAATAAAGTAGGCCATAGAAAAGAAAATGATTTTTCGAATTGCTGCAAATCTCCAAAAATATTTTCCAATATATTTATTGAAAATAATCCATGTATAAGTGGGCCTGTGCAGTTCACCCCTGTGTTGTTCAAGGGTCAACTGTACCAGTCCTTGTGTATTTATTAAGTTATGTGTAAAACTGTGCTACTATTCTTACTGGGAGCCTATCATTTCCTTTATGTGTCACTAATGAAATTTTTGCATATCCTGCCCCTAACCACATTTTTCTCATAAGCCCTATGGTTTTTATTGCATGATTTATATAGCACAGTGATTTTTAGGAACACATGTCTTCTAGCAGAAAGGACTTACTAAAAAAACCTATTCTCCCCTCAAAAAAAATCTATCTTTATAATAGAACAGAGTTAGTCTCCAGGTTCATATAAATCATAATAGATTTTTCACTTTCATGAGTGTCTCGTCTGGAGGGATATTAGAAATTTTGGGCAAAACTATCCTACATGTTTCTGGAACTCCAGCATCCCAGAAACCTGTCTACTAAATGTCAGTGGCACCCTAGATTCATAGCATCAATAAAAAAGCCTCCATAAATTTCCAAAATACCCTGTGTGTGTGTGTGTGTGTGTGTGTGTGTGTGTGTGTGTGAGAGAGAGAGAGAGAGAGAGAGAGAGAGAGAGAGAGAGAGATACTGTCCCCATTGAGAACCACCAGTCTGGTTGAAGCTGGGGGCAGTAGATAAAGATGAATAGAAGACAGAAATTTATTTACTTATCCTAAAAAGCTCATCTTCAATATCACAGAATCAAACATTTTGGGTTTATGCCTAAGAAAATATTTCACGATAGATGAATGGATAAAGAAGATGTGGTACATATACACAATGGAATACTACTCAGCCATAAGAAAAGGGCAAACCCAACCATTTGCAGCAACATGGATGGAGCTGGAGGGTATTATGCTCAGTGAAACAAGCCAAGCAGAGAAAGACAAATACCAAATGATTTCACTCATCTGTGGAGTATAAGAACAAAAGAAAAACTGAAGGAACAAAACAGCAGCAGAATCACAGAACTCGAGAATGGACTAACAGGTACCAAAGGGAAAGGGACTGGGGAGGATGGGTGGGTAGGGAGAGATAAGGGGGGGAGAAGTAGGGGGTATTAAGATTAGCATGCATGGGGGGGTAGGAGAAAAGGGAGGGCTGTACAACACAGAGAAGACAAGTAGTGATTCTACAACATTTTGCTATGCTGATGGACAGTGACTGTAAAGGGGTTTATAGGGGAGATCTGGTATAGGAGAGAGCCTAGTAAACATAATATTTGTCATGTAAGTGTAGATTAGTGATACCAAAAACAAAACAAAACAACAACAAAAAAGGGGCAGTTCCTGTGTGGTAACCTCCAATGAGTTCTACACAAGGGTATAAAGGGCATATAAAAGTGTAGGCAAAGGGTCTGTTTGTGTGTATACAGAGGATCAAAGCCTAATTTGGCTACCCCGAAAATGAACTAAGATACGATATGAAAAAGAACTTCCAACATCTGCACTCTCTGGAAGACTCATGCCAGAAGATGATCATCAAAAAACCCCAAGAAAGATCCACGCACTGCTACAGGTGTAGATGCACTCATCCCACCAGCTCCTGGACTTGCCATGGGAATGAAGGAAGGAGATATCTAAGCTGGCCTGTGCAGACAGTAAAACAACAAATTTGACTGGATCTATGCTGTTGGAACTCAACCAAGAATTAGGAGAAGTGCAAATTGTAGCGCTCCAAAATCTTACAACTACAGACTATTTACTGTTAAAAGAACATAAGGAATGTGAACATTCCCCAGGAATGGGTTGTTTTAATTTGTTTGATTTCTCTAAGACTGTTCAGGTTCAGTTGGACAATATCCACCATATCATAGATAAGTTTTCACAAATGCCTAAGGTGCCTAACTGGTTTTCTTGGTTTCACTGGAGATGGCTGGTAATTACAGGTATGCTTTGGTTAGGTAACTATACTCCTATTATGTTAATGTGTGTGCGCAATTTAAGTAGTAGCTTAAAACCTATACATGCTGAAGTTACTCTACAAGAAGATATGTCAAAGAAATATTCAATCTTCCCATGTTTTCTTCCACCTGCTACTTCTATAGCTTTTCTTCTTCCTTCCTAATTACAACCCTTAAATAGAATTCGTGCCTCATATCAAATTTACCGAGTATCATAATTCTTCCAAGTGGTAAAGATACCTCAAGACAAATGCTGGGCATAGAAGCTACAGGGCATAAATATGCAAAGAAGTAAAAAGCTAACCTTTTCAAACAATAAGGCTTCTCTCTCACTTACCAACTTTACATTTCCCTGTATGGCCCCGGAAGATGACTGGTTAGCCAGAGATGGGTAAGATTCCTCAAGGGAGGAACAACCTAAGACAGGCACAGTCGCAGGGGGGCCATCAGGTGAGAAATTGGGGATCAACAGAGGTGAGGCTTAGAACCTCACCCCCCCTGTTCTGAGAGAAATCTTCTGCATACGTGGATGTTTTATTGCCCTTGTCTAGCTTGGATTAACACATAGTCTACAGGCACACACCTGATCATCTACATTTGCTCTCTTACAACACTAAACTATGTTTTCTACCTTTATCTTGTATCTACCTACCACTTCAGCATTTTATTAAAAATAATAATTATAAAGGGAGAAATGTGGTATCCACATATAAATCAAGTATAAAAACCAAATGAGTATTCATATTTGAACTGACTGTTTATAGTTCATAATGCATGAGCAAAACCGAAAGTTTCTGTGATGACTGCCCTTGTACTGTTCACTATGTAACTTATTCACTATGTAAGAATTTGTTCTCCACGTAAGAACTTGTTTGTTATGCTTCAGAAGATTGGAGACTGACGAAAATTAAGCTTGGGGTGGATTAATGATTGTGCACTGAGCATTGACTCCCCTATACAGAATTTTATTGTTGTTAACAACCATTTGATCAATAAATATGAGAGATGCCCTCAAAAAAAAAAAAAAAAAAGACAGACTTCCAATGGTAAAATAAATAAGTAACTGGGATGTAATGTATAGCATAAGGAATATAGTCAAGATATTGTAACAGCTTGGTAGGGGGATAGCTAGAACCTAGAATTATGTATATAAATGTTTTATCACTGTGTTGTACACCTGAAACTAATGTAATGTAATACTGTGCGTCAACTACCCTTCAATAAAAAAAATTACCTAAAAAAAAAAAATAAATAAATAAATAAAATAAAATATTTCAAAGCATGTGACAGTGCCTAAAAGTCTATTCTGAATATAGTTAGTGACATGTAAGTATACCCATAGTGTGTTAAGAAGACTATTTATGTCAATTTAAAAATAAGGATGGCAATAATTGCTTTTTACCACAGTGTTACTGCTATTACTAAGATGGTCAAATTCGACTAAGTCAGATACCATGATCACTACTTTTTCTATTACACTATTTCAGTCTTATTGTTACCATGTTTGTCTAATGTAAAACATTTTGTAAAAACCTCAGATATGCAACCATCACCTAACATACACATTCAAAGATCTTCAAATTGATCTCCAACTAACAGACTCATACAAGCCTTTGCATAGACTCATTCTCTTCTGAAACCAAGCTGAATGTTCAAAGCTGCTCTCCATACAGCTGTGTATTTTTGCTGTCACCAGTTGAATTATATGCAGTTAATTTTAATCCCAAACCAGTATATGCAAGTTTTGTGGATTCTTGAAGTTACGTAATTTAAATCTCCTACTCACCTCTGAACTATGAGTGCAAAAAGAGAGAGTGCTTCTATCCATGACTGCAAGGTTAAATGCTTTAGAAAGACTTAATACAGAGGAGTCATTAAAAATTTCCATTGAACTATGCGTGGTTGTTTCAGTTGTACAAGATTCAAAAATAAAATAAAATAAATGATTCTAACCACCAGTTTATTCTTGAATGTCTTTAAATCCTCACTCCTCTTAAAATAAAGTGAAAGTGGAATTTAGGCAATATATTATGTTCGGGTTTTATTTAAGCTCTCTGACTAGATCTCCAATCACAGACTGATGCTCAAAGGAAAGCTACACTGAAAGATGATAAATGTATGGGTATTTTTAACTTTTAAGTTAGAAGAAATATTTAAAGATGTACGTATCAAGTTCTTATGATCCTTTGACCTTTCAAAACTAACCAACCAACTTCTAGCTCTGGTTGTGTGGAAAAGACAACTTTTACTGTGCTTTGCATTTCTAGAATTTGGCGTGTTAGAACCTAACAAACCATGCCATTAGCAGAGGATTCACAAATACGGCAGATTATATAGCTATAGATCAACATTTGTCTTTATAACATTGGGTCCAGGATAATTAAAAATAACCCCTTTCTCCTACCTTCCTGAACCAAAATAAAAAAACAAAAAAGCAAAGTCTAAGGAAAATTTCAAAATGAGTATCTGTTTTCTCTTTGAACAACGTCTGTTTTCGTAGCACTCATCATTTTTTTTCCAGAAATAGAGAGGAGAGATTAATTAGCTGCACCCTTAATTTAAAAGTACAAACATCACCACAGAAACCTTCTTTTCACATTCTTTATCTATGAGTGAGATCTCAGAATTAAAATATCTATTTTGAGCCAACTGGTAACTAAAAACACCAATGTAAACAAATCCTGCCTGGTGGGAAAGACAGCAAGAATGGGGAGGAGTGGTATTTTAGAATGCCGGTTTATTTCTTTCCAAACTTGTACCAGGATGAGCTGCCCATTTTTAAGGTGCACTATATACCATCCAACATGTTGTAAGTGGATGTGTTCAGGATACTCTCTACCAGACCTCCTTCCTTTTATTTTTACTTTCTGTAGTGTTCCAGGACCAAATCCTTGTCCGTTTCCTTAGTCATTTCAAATAAGGTATCAAATATCTCTAAGAGTTGTAGACCTTAGAAAAGTACAGGATGAGCTCAGAGCAGGCCTTCCACATGTCTCCTTTCCACCTTCTCCCAGCAGAAGTGCAGAAAGCTTGCAGAGCTGGGTGGACGGTGGGGATGGAGATTTAGAAGGAGGCTGGCAGTAGGAGACACACAAGCCTCCTCAGCTCCCTCCCCCACTTGGGAAGACATCAAGAGTGAAACTTGTCCCCTTTCTCAGCAGGCAACATCAGGCAGTGTGAGCGAGCAGAAGCTTGAAACCAGACTACATGTGTTCAGTTCTGTTTTTGCTACTTCCTAGCCCTGTGGCTTTGGGCAAGTTATGACAGGCTAACTGCTGAAACAAATGGCCCCTGAACGACAGTGGCTTGATACACAAGCCTTGTACTGATCACTCATGGTGTTTTCCAGTTCATTAGTTGACTTTCTTTGAGGCGATGATTTAGGGCAGGGCTTGGTCAGTAGAGGCCTGAAGGCTGGCTTTCACCTGCTGCGTGATTTTGTACAACCAATGAGCTAAGAATGGTTTTTACATTTTTTTAAATGGTCATTTTTAAATGGTTGTAAAAATATCTACATGATATCCTCAATTCTGCTTCTTGGTTCTCGGAGACTGAAATATTTACTATTTGGTATTTTACAGAAAAAATCTGCTGTTTCTTGATTTAGGAACCCAAGCTCCATCCACCTTATGGCTCCACTATTTTCAGTAGGTGGCTTCCAGAGTCCGTTCATCAGTCTAAAAGGTTGGACGGCACATGGAGGATTTCATGACCCAGGGTTGGAAGTGTGCACATCCCTTCCCCCCACCATGTTCTAATAGCCAGAATTCAGTGCATTCGAATGCAGCCCAGCGGCCTATCCAGGAAGCAAAAGAGAAGGGATGAATAACAGTTAGCTAGTCTCTGCCACAGCAGATTACATAACATATCTGTGCCTCCACTTCAACCTGTGTGAGACAGAAATAACGAACAGGATTTTAAGAGACATGAATGAGTTAATACATCCGAAATGCTTGGATTAGGGCCTGGAACATCACAGGTGCTCTGCAAGTGTTTACTAGTATTTCTCTCTGCCTGCCAATTAGAAATCTAGATACTCTTCTTGGCCTCTACTCTCTGCCATGTCGCATGTTCGATCAGTCACCATGTCCTACTGATCTCTAATATCTTAAGAATATGCTCTCTTTTCTCCAGGATGCCACTGTTATTAAAATACAGGTTTTGCCATTATTCAAGTATGTTGAAGCCAACAAATCAGAAGACTGCCACTGAAAAGATAGCTTGTTAAAGCTCGATTCCCAGAAGAAAGGGCATGTCATTCCATGTGGTACCACACGGGGAAGCTCCGGTGCGGGTCAGGAGGCAGGGGGAGAGAAAAGCCAAGGTAAGGCGGGGTGAGAAGGTTTAGGATGAATTCGTTTGAGTGGTTTCAGTGGGCTCTGGGTCTGTCTCCAGTGGTCTGGCACCTGTCCCTGGGTGACTGGGGCAGGTGAATAGAGGCCCAGAATGTAAGAGGTTGATAAAGGAAGCTGTTGCGGGTATGGGCTCTGAATTGGTTGGCTTACATAGGAAAGACATGCTTGCAGGCCAGTTTATAATCTCTAGGAATTAGCTCACCCTGGGAAGGGCAGTCCCTCCAGAGTAAGCCAGGTGCTGAATATCAAAGCTTCAGAATAGAGAACATAAAACCACATGGTTGACACAGCTACTATGCCTCACCTGGATTGCTTGCAATGTTCTTCTTCCAGCTATTTTACCTTTGTGAGAATAAGCCTTCCTCACTGCAGGCTGAGCGACCTTTTGAAAGCCCACTCTGATGGTGTCAACTAGCCAGTTGAAAACTACGCAGGAATTTCCCAATGCCCATGGGAGAAAGATCAAAGTCATTCACAGGGCTACCGTGCCCTAGCATATAGTCCTTGCTCCTTCTCTTCCCACACTGCTCTTCCCCCGGGCCTCTGGGCCTCCGGGCCACCAGCACACCCTTCCTCGAACATGCCTTGCACCTCCTAGGCCTTTGCACCTGCTCTGCCTTTTGCCAGAGAAGCTCTTTCTTACTCTGTGGCCCTCTCCTTCCCTCTTCAACACACACATTTCATCCCAGATTCACTTCCTAGGAAGAATCTGCATGACTTGCCCCACACTGTGTGGTTCATTGCTTGGAGGCAAACCTGTAGGGCCTGGTATGTGGGTTCAAAACCTAGGTTCATTACGTCTCCCCTGTTTGACCTTGAATAAGTTACTTATTCTCTCTGCAACTTGGTTTCTCTTCTCATAGCAGAGGAATAACAATAGGAAAATTCTCTTGGGCTTCTTGAAAGGATTAAATAAGAATACACAGGTAATATTTATAATTTCTAAGACTTAAATCTTTTATACTAATATTTCCTATTAAGCCTCAGAATTCTTTGCAACCTAGAAACCTTGGCAGCCTCTAGCAAATTAGGGTTCAAGTTGACACCCTTTTCACATCCCTGATATTAGAATACCGGCTTGTTAATTATTATCAATCACTTCAGAAGGTTAATATAACTAATTAATAATTTAGATACTGTTATGGAAATGACATTTGCTCACCATGGGCACTGAAATGATTTTTTTTTTTTTTTTGCTAATCGGCCATGACATATACTATCATCCTTTTTATGTTAACTAAGAGTTTTACATATTGGTAACAAAATACAGAGAAAATAATTAAAAATAAAATATGGTGGAAGCAAATGTAAGGATATCATTACTAATGTCTTTTCTCACTTTATACAGATGAAATACCATTTTGATCTCTGAATTTCTTCTTATAAAGTCTTACTTTTATTAGGGTAAAAGAATGAGGTATAATGAACCTGTTCATATACAAAGATTGGATTGTTCAACCGCTGCCAGGCTCTGGGAGTAGAGGGAAGGCTTAGCAACAGAGGGGCCATGGGTACTTTTTTAGGGGTTATGGAACTGTTCTGCATCTTGATTGCAGTGGTGGTTATGTAACTGCATGCCATTTGTCAGAACTCATGGTGTTGTATGTTAAAAAGGTGAATTTTACTCTATATCAATTATATCTCAATTTTAGAAAAGAAAAATATTGGGTTGATATTTTGGTTTTCCCTTGAGCTTCAAGGATATTAATGGTGGCATTGGTTTTCTGTTACAGACACACCTTGGAGATACCACAGGGTCGGATCCAGGCCACCGCAATGAAGCCAGTATAAAAATAAAGTGAGTCAAAAGATTTTTTTTGGTTTCCCAGTGCATATAAAAGATATGATTTTTATATACATTACACTCTAGTCTATTAAGGTGGCAATAGCTTTATGTCTAAAAAGCAATGTGCACACCTTAGTTAAAAATACTTTATTACAAAAATATGCTAACTGTTATCTGAGCTTTCAAAAGTCGTGATCTTTTTGTGGGTGGAGGGTCTTGCCTCTGTTTTGATGGCTGCTGATTGATCAGGGTGGTGGTTGCTGAAGGTTGAGGTGACTGACACAATTTCTTAAAAATAAGATAGCAGTCACGTGACTAGCAGTGAATTTGCCACATCTACTGACTTTTCCTTTCATGAGCAATTTCTCTATAGCATGTGATATTGTTTGATAGCATTTTACCCACAGTAGAAATTCTTTCAAAATTGAAAACCCTGCCACTGTTTTATCAACTAAGTTTATGTAATAATCTAAATCCTGTGTTGTCATTTCTACACTCTCCATGGCATTTTCACTAGGAGTAATTTCCATCTCAAGAAACCACTTTTGTTGTTCATCCGTAGGAAGAAACTCCTCATCCCTTCAAGTTTCATCGTGAAATTGCAGCAATTCAGTCACATCTCCAGGCTCCACTTCCAATTCTAATTCTCTTGCCATTTCACCACATCTGCAGTTATTCCCTCCCCTGAAGTCGTGAGCCCCTCAGAGTCATCCATGAAGGCTGGAATCACCTTATTCCAAACTCCTGTTACTGTTAATATTTTGACTTCTTCTCCTGAATCACAAATATTCTGAATGGCACCTAGAATGATGAATCCCTTTCAGAGGTTTTCAATTTACTTTGCCCACATCCATCAGAAGAATCACTATGTATGGCAGCTAAACCCTTGTGTTACGAATTTCTCCAAAAAGACTTACAAGTTGAAATTACTCCTTGATCCATGGGCTACAGAATGGATGTTGTGTTAGCAGGCATGAAATTTATATCCCAGTGAGGTGTCATAAATAAGTAAAAGAGGGAGTAATCCTGGTAAGCTCACAGAGCAAATTGAAATAGAGCCATCTGACTGGAGATGGGCTCCTTCCTCTCTGAGGAAGTGTCACTATCTGACAAGACCCCTGAGCAATGAGGAATGACCGTGGGAAGAGTGGGGATGGACTTTCAGGCGGAGAGAACTCCAGTGTAAAAGTTCTGTAGAGAGAATGAATTTGACTGTTCTGAAAGCAAAAACATACAGGGCAAGTGGGGGTCTCTGTGGCAGGTACATAGAACACTCAAGGAGAAAAGCAGGCACAGGCAGGTAAGGAAAGTGGGGCTCTTCCTTAATGCATAGAAAAGGCTGGAGTATTTTTAGCAAGACACTGAAAGACTTTGAAGAAAACTCAATTTGCAGAAGATTTTGGTTAAAGAGTACAAAGAATATATCTACACCCCTTACTCAGATTCACTTATTGTTAACATTTTTCTCAATTTCCCTCATCATTTACTCTTTCTCTCTCTCTCTCTCTCTCAAAGCATTTTATCTGAACCATTTGAGAGTAAATTTCACCCACCATGGCTCTTAAAATCTAAACACTCCAAAGGGTATTCCCCAGTAAAAGGCTATTCCATTAAGTGAGGCTTAGAACTTTATGTGTCCATTAAACTTGGCCACAGGGTGCCTAAGTATATGGTCAAACATTATTCTGGGTGTTTCTGTGAGGCTGTTTGGAGTGAGGGTAACACTTGAATCAATAGACTGCGTAGAGCAGATTGCCCTCCATAATGTGTGTGGGCCTCATCCCGTTGGGTGAAGGCCTGTGAAGAACACAAAGGCTGACCTTCCTCTGAGTGAGCAGAATTCTTCCTGCCTGCCAGCCTTTGAACTAAAACGTCAGGGTGGTTTATTTTTTAAGCCTGCTTCCAGACTCAGAATGAAATACCGGCTCTTCTGGGGTCGTAGGCGGGCTGGCCTTCAGACGGGAAGTGCACCACCAGCTCTCCTCTGCTCCGCCTTGCTGACTCACCCGGTGGATCTGGGGAATTGACAGCTGCCATAATGGTGTGAGCCAAGTCCTTGTTATCCAGCTAGCTAGCTATCCTGTCTCCTTTCGGTTCTGTTTCTCTGGAGAACCCTGACTAATGCTCCTGACCAAATCACAGAACAGTTATCAGTGTAAGTAAAACATAGCATGAATACAGTACTTTTATCCAAACGACCACCTGCATTCCATCTATAGCAGCTGAGTCGATAATGCCCTTCATAACATTGTCTTTTCTCTTCCAGTCTGGGATCCGGACTGGGATCACGTCACATTTAGTTTTCATGTCTCTTTAGTTCCTTTAATCTGTAATAGTTCCTCAGCCTTGTTTTGCTTTTATGACAATTTTTTTTTTTGAAGCATGCAGTCCCCCTCTTCCCACCCCATCCCTGCCCCAACTGCCCCCTTTTACTAGACCGGTCCTTTTGGGTTTGTCCACCATCTCCTCATGATCAGGTTCAGGTTATGTATTCTTGGCAGGAGTAACACAGAGCTGACGTTTGCCCTTTCCAGCATACCCCATCCGAGGCACACAATACCCATCCTTGTTTGTGACATTAGCTTTAATCACTAGTCAGTTACGATGTTACCAAATTTGTCTACTGTTTATTTACTTTTATCTCCTTGCTGCTAATAAGCAATTATTCAGATATCCTGCTCCTTACCATAATTAACTCCCTAGATACAGCATTTCTTGATAATCCTTGCCTCAGAGTAAACAATTCTTCGTTACTGGATGTTTACAAAATCATGATTTTCTATATTCAGTATACCTCACTTTAAAGCGTTCTGCTATTAGAAGGAAGCCTCCCTTTTCCTTTAGCCTTTATTACATTATGTAGCACTGGTATAGACTTGTGGATTTCCTATTTTTTAATGGCTAATGATTAATTAATGCCCTTAATTATTTTATTTCTCGAATTGTCCCTGTGGGAGCTCCTTCAAGCTGTTCCCTTGTCCTTGCAACAAATCCCCATCATTTTAGGGGGGAACATTTCCTTAATTTTTCAACATAAAGGGATTTTTCAGTATCTTATTGTACTTGCCTTATCCCAGACAGGAAAAAATCATTTCTCTGAGAATCTCTGATTCCTTTTAGTGGAGAAGGTGTCACAAGTCAAAATCTGAGTGCTGAATGGTTGCATTTTGTTACTGGGAGTGTCACTGCCCCATGGTTTTTTCAGGAGATAGAACCAGGTAATGTGTGTGTGTGTGTGTGTGTGTGTGTGTATCCATATCTATACATGCATGCACATACTCAAATACTTACATGTTTTATAAACTATGAGTCCACATCAACATTTTCAATTCCGATCCATCCTCTCAAAGTATTCTGTTGCTTTCCATAAAGTAATAATAGGGTGTTAAAAGATCTTTCCGACTATTCTGTAGGCAGTGTACTCTAGGGTGGGCAAGTGTGGAAGACCTAATTAGCAGGGAAACCAATCAGGAGATATTGCAGCAGTTTAGGGAAGATATGATGGTGACTTGGACTAGAGTGACAGTGGTAGTTATGAGAAATAGTCACACTTGTATTTTTAAGGTTTGGATTACACTGTCAGGACAGGATGTGCTGGGTGAGAAAAGGAAAGAAATCACATATTACTCCTGAAGATTTAACCTAAGCACCGGGTATGGCTCAGTTGATAGAATTTTCAGGGGTATTGATTTGACACTTTTAAAGAACAGAAAAATGGCCTTCACCAGTAGGATCCCAAAGGATGTGGTAGTGAGCGTGCTTGCTATGACAAAGTCTCCACCAACCCAGATTCTTCCATTGGGAAAATATTTTAGAAAACAAACACTGAAACACTTCCTTCGCCCACCTCAGGGAAGCATTCGGGTTACATACATTCTACAGAGGAAGCTGTGCAGCCGAAGGAAATATGCTTATGTTCCCAATGTAAACAAGTTCTAGGAGCAAAACAAGAAAACCAGCTGTCTTTTGAGGTATTCTTTCATTTTATTTTATATTTTAAAATATATTTTACTGTGGTAAGAACACTAAAGAGGACATCTACCTTCTTAACAAATTTAAGTGTACAATACAGTACGGTTGCCTCTAGGTACAATGTTGTTTAGCAGATCTCTAAAGAATTCCCTAACATCAAAACACATTCAATGTACATTCTAAAGACTTCCGAAGAAAGCAGGAATTACATGGCCACTGTTCCAGCTGCTGGACACCACATGTATGACAATCCCAGGGGACCAAAAAGACCCAGTGTCCATCAAGAATATAACTACTATCATTTCCTTATGCTTCCCTTCTGCCATGTGAACAGACACACAATTTCTACCCTGAAATCCTCATTGAATGCTGTATGATGTCTTTAACTTTTGTTTTCTGCTTTTATTCCTATTGAATATTATAACAGAAGCATTTTAGTGTTTCTGAATATCCCTGGTTTGGGACTATACATATATCTATAATCATAATACAGATATTCCTTCTTGTAGACCCCCTTTCACCCCACAATAACCCTCCAAATAAGTAAAAGCTTCCAGCATGCAAACATCACAACTCTTGGTATCATGCTCTCTTATTGATTATATCCTAACTGGCTTCAGGATGGGCTTGTGTTTCAAGCTACATAAAGAAAAATGATTAATGATTTGTCTACTGATTAATTTGATCCCTTAACCCAGCACTGGGCTGTCAAATCTAAGCCTGGTTTCTTATGCAGCTCTAGCAAACTGATTTGCTTCACTTACTATGGACATTGCTCCCATGAATGAAATTCCACAGCACTGACTGGGGAGGCCCTTAGATCTGAGTTTATCTATACATACACACAACAGCCCAGAGAGGAATCCCAGCTATCCATGTTTCCCAGGTCCTGATAGTTCCAGTGGGTGACGACACCTGAAGAGCAGCTGCCTATCTGTTCCGTCTAGAACTGCGTACTCCATATCTTGCACAAAATTCCAGTGGTCTATCTAAAAACTCTGAACAGTGCAGAACCTTCCTTATCTCTTGGAGCCCAAGGGCCTCTGGCACTGGCCCTTCCTGCATTACAGGAATGGGAAACACAGTGCCCATGGTTTATCCACGTTTCATGCTATAGCTTGTCCATTTGCTGAATCCCCAGACAGTCTGCGTGACTGCTGATCTCTGCTGATGGAAACATTCAGGTCTATGATGTACTCACCTAGAAAATGCAAAGGAAGAGCCTTTAGGTGTGGAATAGATGCTGATAAGTTGACCTTTGATCACTTGAGGAACCCAATTGGGGTTTACTGATAACAGGAGGAAGTTGAAGCAAAGGGAACAACACAGGACTTAAAGCCAATTGTTTTAAAACTGCCAAGTCTGTGGGAATGTGATTTCATACTCATTTTCCCATTACAATTTCATACCCTGTACACCACCCTCATTGACCCTCCCCAGAAGATGCTATGTGTAAAACTTCATGAGGCAAAGGATTTTAACATTTATTCTAAGGGAATGTTATTAAACAGGTCACAATTTAAAACTCTAAATCCCAAAGATCACACATATAGAGGAATAAATATAAGACTCTTACCCTGGAGAAAGGAGGCTACACCTTGCAACTCACAGCCACTTTTTCTTGGCATTTCGTTAGTAATTTCCTGGTAGCAGCTCTGTCAGGTGTTACCTGGAATTCTGCCAAGTCGGTCTTACTGCAGGTTGTTACAGTGACTGCAGGTCACAATCTTTCACTGTCGGCAGGTGTTCCTGGCTTGCCCTCTCTTGAGGATCCCCAGTGAATCCAGTTTGGTACTCTTCTTTTCTATGTAATTCTTGAAGATCCTTATATACATTCTTTGAATGAAGAAAAATTGTCTAGAATGAGAGCACACACTCAAATCCTTATAGTGCTTAGAGCCTTGATTTCCAAGAGCTGGGGAAATCTTTCAAGAGCTCTTCATTTATCTATTTTCAAAGGAATTTTCAGTGGATCTGCGAAAATAAAAGAAATGTAATAGACACCAATGTATTGTCAAGAGTTACCTGACCTGCTCTTGTAACTGTATGCATCAGTCCGTTTAGGATGCTGAAACAAAATACCATAGACTTGGTGGCTTACACATCATGCACGTACTTTTCACACTTCTGGAGGCTGGGAAGCCCAGATCTAAGTGCTGGCTGCTTCTGTCCCTGGTGAGAGCCCTCTGCCTGGCTTGCAGAGGTCCCCTTTCTCACTGAGTCTTTATGTGGTTGGAGAAAGAGCTCTGGTGTCTCTTCCTCTTCTTATAAAGTCACGAATCCAACCATGAAATCCCCACCCTCAAGGACTCATCTAAACCTGGTTACCTTTCGAAGGCCCCACCTGCAAATACCGTCACACTGGACATTAGTGCTTCAGCATATGAGTCTTGAGGAAACACATTCAATCCATAACACTGTACAGTTAGAGAGTATAAATGCTGGAAGGAGCCTCAGTGAGGCTGGATAAACTAACCTGACAGAATATCAATTGTCTAGGAAGGTGACCACTCCAGGCAGTTACAGTTTCAAGAAATTCAAGAACGACAGAACTTTTTGTTGCTCTTAGCTGGGAAGGTGTTGGCAGTTTCCCTGAAGTCCAGTGCATTCATTCAAAGCCCAATGGCAAAAGATAGCCTTTATTGCAAAAGCACTTTGTGATTCAAACACTGGGACAGGTCAGCCCAGGAGGCACCTTTGAGAGTTGTGTCTGCCACGTTTCAGGAGTGGAGTCTGCTGACACAATGGTGCGTTCTTTTATTTTTCTCACTGCATCAACCCTTGATAATGGGCTCTGCCTTCCTAGCCATGACCTTGCCCCTCACTCCAGGACTGCCTCCTTGCCCCTGGGAGGACGCCCCCTCCAAGCTCCAGCTGGCTTCATGCCACCATTCAGACTGTGGTTCATAATTAAGAACAGAAAAACCACCACAAAAAGATATCACTTATCCAATGTTCCTGATATTTCTGAGGTGATTGTAAGAAACAGCCTAGTTACTTTAGATCTTTGTTACAACTGAGGCTACCTGTGATTTTCCTCCAGTCACCAAGTAAACCTTAAGTGGGGAATCTTCACTTCCATCTAGTTTTATCAGTTTTATCTGACTATGGTAATACTAATTTCCATGGTACAACTCTTCCATGGTAATATTAATTAGCAGGTGATTAGGTTATCTGTTCTGTTGTAACTGTTAATCTTTTATGATCATCTTTTATTTTAAGCCAGTACTAACTTTTCTGTAGGGCTTTTCCCCGGGTAGTTACAGGGTCATCATTATGTTGGCAAGAAATAAAGAAGTTACATTACATCCCTTTTCAAAAGATTTTCATTTTTATTAATACCCAGATTATGTAACCAGCTCACTTCTCCAGGTTCTTGTCTTTCTGTTTGGAAGATACTGTTGAATTCAAGTGGCAAAATATAATAGTATGTTTATGGACATGTTTTATATCACAAAAACAAGTGAGAACCTGAAATAACATAGAGATGCTCAGATACCTTTCCCTTGTCTTATGCTAACAGTACAGCAGAATGCAGTACTCAAGGCCCATTCCCATCTTGCTGTCTAACCAGGATTCCTTAAATTTTCACACACAGGAATGTCTTCTTCATTTTTTAAAAAATATCATAGACTTATAACAAGGGGAATGTTGACTGAGAAAATATCTGAAATTTCTGAAAACATCACAACTGAGAGTTCTGATAAATTCAACGACATTTCAAGATGCATTTGGATTTTATCACTGGTAAAATCACCACTGATAGCTGACACAATGGTGCATTCTATGAGCATATGTGTGAGAAATTTACTCAGGCTACAGGAAGGGCTTGAGATGCATATAGCAGGCACTTGGTAACTACTGAAGAGATTATTGTTATACTCTTTCAATATCTGTCCTATTAGGAAAAATTATTTATCATTCACTTGAAAATTATAAAATTCATAAATATATGTAGGTTACACAGAGATATCCTGAAGTTTGTGATCCCTTTTATCTTCATGTCTATTGCAACCTTTATCTGATGGCCTGTAGTATAATTGTACAGCCTCAGTGGCCCCTAGGATATTTAACAAGAGGCTTCGCAATAGGGAAACTTTTGAGTTTGCTTTCTAGGAATTGTTCACTCAGTGATGGGTGTCTGAGAGACAACAGGGTCTAAGAGAGTGGTTCTCAAACATTCCTTCAAAACTAGTCTTAGAAGCCCCATATGTAAACCACATTGTCAAGGAGGCGCACTCCTTGAGGAAATGTCTAGATCCTCTCCACTCCCTTCTCCCTTGGCAGTCTCCAAAGAACATTAAAGTAGTCCAGGTGCTCTGTGGACCATAGTTTGAAAACATAACCCATTTGACTAGAAATCTGGTCATTCCAGTTCTGCACACCCTGGGTAGGTGATACTTGGCAAATTACTTCTCTGGATTTCAATATTCTCATCGGTTCAATAAGGAATTGAAACAAGATCTGTGAGGTCCTTTTCTGTTCTAAATTATAAATTCACTTGTGCCATATACCCTCGCTTTCAGCATTCTTTTCCTTTTCTAAGATGCTGAGCTTTTCTTCAAAGCAGGGCCTGTCCTGCATCAGACAGCATTGCCTTGTGTTTCGGTGAGAGGTAGGCACCCAGGATTCTGTGAGTGGCAGTGCTATCTGCTGCTGCCACAGGAAGAAATGACTGAAAATGAGCCTGAATTCTGGAGAATCTACTCCATGGAAGCCAGAAGCCAGGCTGGAGTACTGGGAAGGAAGGAAGCCACTTCAGTGGTGCATTTCAAAGTAATGGCTTGGGAGGCAAGGGTGCAGATCTTGAATCTTAGCTTGGGTGAGCCTTCAATTCCTCAAACACCCTTCCCTCAATTCCTCTTGTATTCACATCTTTTCCTATGTGAGGAGAAAATTCTCTGGCACCTGTGGACAACCAATCCAGTATAGGAATATAAAGCTCTATCCTTTGAGGAGTTGCCAGATAGCTGAATTCTTACTTATAATAATAATAATTTTAATATGTTCTATGTGACAGTCATTGCGCACAGGCTCTTTGCATGTATTAGCTCTTTAAACCTCACTGCAACCTTTGCTGCATGTGTGACTTTCATCCTCATTTTGCAGATGAAGAAACAGACACTGCAAAGTAGTTCTCTAACGTCACCATGTCAGCCGGTGGCAAAGCTCTGATTCAAACCCAGGCCTGTCTTACTTGCCCTCTTCTCTCTACTCTAACCCAGGAAGCTGCCATTATCTCATGACCCCACATCTATACAAGGGTTCTCTATTTCCTCTTAGACCCCAATCATTACATGTCCTTCTCTTTTCCTAACCCTTAAAATACACAGATGGAGACAACGCTATGGTTAAAAAGGGGAACTCAGAAGCCAGACTGCCTGAGTTAAAATCCTTAAAGGCTGTGTAATTTTGGACAAGCTGTTTACTCCTCTCTGCCTCAGTTTTCTCATCAGTAAACAGAGGTTAAGAATAAGACTTACCTGAAATGGTGGTTTGATGCTGAGATTAAATAAGACAGAACATAAGACTCTGTTATAACAGTGTCCAAATGTGCAATGTACACTCAATAAATGTTAAATAGTATTACTCTCCTTGTTTATAAGAAACAGATACTGCACTGTAGTTGTTGAGGTATATTTGCAAGGTCTATGCCTTGGGCTACCTGCACCAGCAGGGACAGGCAAGGCCAGGGGCATTCTATAAACACGACTTACCGCATTGTCGTGTGAAACCACATAGTTATTACAATGCTTTGTGGATGGTTGTCTTTGTCTGTTTTGGTTGCTATAACAAAAACACTGTCACTGGACAGTTTAAACAACAAACATTTATTTCTCATAGTTCTGGAGGCTCCAGAAGGCCAAGATCACGTCTCTGGCAGGTTTGGTGCCTGGTGAGAGCCTGCTTTCCCATTCATAGACAGTTGTCTTCATACTGTGTCCTCACATGGCAGAGGGACAAGGGGACTCTCTGAGATCCCTTTTGTAAGGACACTAATCCCATTCAGGAGGGCTCACCAGCCATGACTTAATCACATCCCGAAGGCCCCATCTCCAAATATCATTACACTGAGGGTTAGGTTTTAATGTATGAATTTGGGGGCACACATTCAGTCTATAACAATGGGGATGATGAAGATGATACATTATTTTGGAAACGAATGTCCTGAATTTGTCCTTCTGAGGTCACATACCCTGGGAAGTAAAGAAAAGGTCAGAAGTGGTCATAGGATTGGATTCTTTGTGCCACAACGAGTCTTTACTTGACTCCCAGTGGAAGAGGAAAATAATAATTCCAGAAAACTCCAAATTACACAACTCTTCCTGCACTCCTGGGAAAAACTGAACTGTTTGTATTTCCAACAAGAAATTTGTATTCCAGAAAAAAACAACAAAGTTTTCCTGCTAAAAACAAGTTTGGGGGCCCTTTTTCTGCCATTGTAGAACCCAGTATGTTCAATGCCAGAGCTACAAAGAGTTTACTTTGAAACCTGTAGTAGGATGATTTTCTACAACAAAATGCACTTTGGTTTCTCTTCTCTTCCAGGCTTTGACAAAGATAAAAGCACCTTTTAATAGCCACATTATTATTGCTTTTTTTTTAAACAGAAATAACAAGAACACCATCCAACAAACAAAATATATTTCACATTCGTTTTCATTGATATTCACAACCTTGTAAGGGAAGTAAAGCAAATTCATAAGAAATTCACTTTGTTTTTTCAGCACAACAATGTATTAAATCTTCATTTTAGGTTCTTTCCAATAATGTACAATGTGGGACCTTCAGTGACATTGCTGAATCTTCCTGTTTTCGGACATTTGACCTTTGAATCTCTCAGTCCTCTCTACTCCCATTGAAATTGCCGTAATTAAAGCTGTCTTTTCTCATGTCTTAGAACAGCCTCCCAGAAGTCTCTGTAACTCAAGTCACTCATTGCTGTCAAAATCCTGCTCAGCCTTCAAAAACTGAGATTCAATCATTTTTCAATGTTAGCTCTTCAGCAAATACAGTTTTTATTTATTTGCTTGTTTTTCCCTAAGATCACTTTAATCAAATAACAACCTCTTCCTTACCCACAATTTCAGGTTGGCTCCTGCGGAAATCTGCTTGTAGAGCAAATAAAGAATTCAAAAAGTCCCTGACCTTTAGAGAGATGTTTAGAAGGGAATAAGGAAGTTGAATCTGCGTTGGGACCATTTCATTCACAGGCCTCCTCAAATTAAGCAATCTGTAGTTAACTTGGAAAGTTTTCAAAGGTCATACTTAGAGAGAATTGAGTTTTGAAAAATAAGGTTGATGATAAGAAGATAATGTAATGCTCATTTGTCAGGAAAAGAGAAGTCTGTCTTTTAAAACTGCTTAAAGAGTTTTAAAACTTTTAAAGTTGTGTACAGGAAATTTCAAAAGGAGTTGACTTAAAAAACAAAATGAAGTATTATTTGATAATTAGCAGGATAAGTATTACTTGATAATTGGTAGAAAAGTTATTAGGAAGAAATCTGAAGGTTTAATCTCTCCTCTGAGCTCTATATTTGTTATGTCCAATTTACCTATTTGAATATCTTCAATTTGATGCCTAAAATATATCTTTTATGGGCATGCTCATTGCTAAGTGAAAAAAAGTACAAATATAGTGGTTTTTCAAAAAGAGGGAAGAGTAAATGTAATAAGAATATATACATTTATTCTCTCATTATGCATTTTTGCTCACTTTTCAAAACAGAAACACAGGTAAAATAAACCAGTAAAATGGTAATTCTTAGGGTTCATGAAAGTAAAGTAGAGGGAACTGGGTAGGAATGAGACTTCTCTGCTAATTTTGATATTTGTACTATGTAAATATTAACCATTATCAAAAAATAAAATTAAGTTAAAAATGGTGAAATAAGAGCAAACTCTAAAATTAAATAAAAGCACAAAAATAAACTTTATGTATCAAATTTTTAATAAAACCACATAAAAAAATTAATCAAAATAATTTTTGAACACAGTACTTTAGCTCTGCACATCTTATATGAGAAATAGCTTAAAGACAAGAATTGTAAAAGAATCCTAAACTTTAATTATTAGGTTTGTTGTGGCAGTAGTGTTGATGGAATAATTATGGGATTTTTTTGTATGTACTGAGCAAATGAGTAACTATTGATGTTTTGGGAACTAGGGTTCTCACTGCAGTAAAAGAGAGAGAGATGTATGACATGTGGGAAAGTGAAGAGAATGTAAGAAGATTTGAATTAAAGATGTCAGTATGAAATAATGATTTTAAAAGTAATAGGTTAAGTGATGCTACAGTAAAATGAACAAATCCAGCACCCATATCCTTGGTTTCTAAATACTATTGCTTATGAGCTCCTTGAAGAAATGGCCGATTCTGAGTATGGGACTGAAAAAGCACAAGGCGAGTCTAGAATACCCAGTTGTGTTAGAAAGCAAAAAACTAATCAAATACTGATAGGAACTCAACAAAAACATAAGAGGGACTTTTCCTTTCATCAGTGATAGAGTAAAAGGTACCTAACTTACTGTCCTTTCTGCAGTAATTGTAATAACTGGGCAAAAAAAAAATACAATAATGTTTAGACATTGGATAATAGATATCACAGGACCATGCTTTCTGAGAAAAGGAAACAAATGAAGTTAGCCCTACAATTGACCTGGTTTAAAGCTTGAAGTAAATTTCCAGGTTTTGGCATAGAGAGGGGGAACCCAACAGACCTTGGGAGGCTCACTGAATTGAGGAGAAAATGATTAGAATTCAGGGACACCCATTCAGCCAGAATTTTCAGGGCAGAATATGAAGAGGGTAACTGCACAAAGGGAGCTCCAGAGATTTGCAGAGGATCTTCTGAAAGCTTTGGCTGGGTGCTGCTTTATGAGTGCTTGAGAAGAAAATACTCAAGGCCAAAGAAAGAGCTACTGGAAAGCAATAGACTGAAGAATTCCTAGAGCTCACATAAGATGGAGAATATATTATGTTTCCACCATCCAGGGGAAAAAGGCCACATAACACATAGGACAGTGCATAAAGCTCTCAAAAGGATATCATCTTTGTAGCGGGGGATGAATTTGCCCTAGACTAAAGGCTGCTCTGGAGCCACACCAACAAAACTATTCCAAATAACATGATGCATAAAACTGATTCTAAGTAACTCAACCACACACCAGAACAAATTCCAACAATAGTTAATAGAAGGCAACAAAATACAGCCCTGACAACCTAACTATCACAATGTCTAGTATCCAGTAAAAAAATGATTAACCATATAAGGAAGTAATACAATATAACCCATGTCTACAAAAAAGTAATTAAAAAAAATGACTGAGATGTTGGAATTGATAATCACATTAAAACTGCTATTATATTTATGTGTATAAATATAATTATTTACTTATATATTATATATAAAATTTATATGTAAATCTATACAATGTATAATATATATGATTAATGTATATTAAACTTATATATATTACATTATATTATAACTATTATAAATATGCTTGATGTGCATCAGAATGTGGAAGATAATGAAAAGAGAAAGGGAAGTTACAAAAATATCCAAACTGAAATTCTAAAGATGAAAGATATTGGATTGAAAAATACAATACCTGAAATGAAAAATATACTTACATGATATTAATAGCAGATAAACTGAAGAAGATAAGGTCAATGAACTTGAAGACATAGAAATAGAAACTAACAAATGGATCACAGAGGGAAAAATGAATAAAGAAGAAGGAAAATAAGAAAGTGGAAGGAGGAAGGAAAGTGGAAGGAAGAGGAAAAAAGAAGAAATCAAAAAGAAAAGTCAGAATAACCACAAAACAGATACAACAAGAAAACAAAGCTATGTGAGCTATTTGACAATAGCGAGAAATATAAATACATGTAATTGAATCTGAGGAGGAAATTAGAAAAAGTATTTGAAAAAATAATGGCCAAAGTATCCCAGATTTGAGATCTATATACACACATATGTAAATCTAGAGATGCAAGATGCTCAGTGAATCCCAAACATAATAAACCTAAAAGAAAAACCCACACTGAAGCACACCATAATCCCACTGCTGAAACCAATGCTAAAGAAAAACAAATTTAAAGCAACTAAAATGACACGTTATTATCAGAGAAACAAATTTAAGAATTGCAGTGGATTAGTGTCAGAAATTATGCAAGTTAAAAGACAATAGGAATGACATCTTTAAAGTACTGAAAGAAAAATAAAATCTAAACTCCCTTGACCAAAATAAAGATGTTTTGGATAATGAAAACCCAAAATAATTCACCACCCACAGACCTGCACTAGAAAAATGTTAAAGAAAGTTCTTCAAGTAGTTGCAAATTACCAGACAGATGTTTGGATCTACAGAAAAGAATCAAGAGTATTGGAAAATTATATATATATAAGTATATATAATATATATAACTTTGACCCATTTTCAATTATTTTAAAATAACTGTTTAGAGGAAAAATAACAATTGTTATTTTGTTTATAATACATACAGAAGTAAATTTTAAGGTAGTAATAGCACAAAGGAATGGAGGGAAGATATGCAAGCATATTATTATAACGTTCCTAAACTATTTGTAAGGCAGTATAATATTTGAAAGTAGATTGCAATTAGTTAAATACGTGTATTAAGGCCACCATTAAAAACAAAACAAAGAGAAACAGCTAAAACTTCATAGGAGCCTCTTGAATGGGCTTCCACTGCTCACATTTGCAGCAATTTTCCATCAGTTCATACTGATGCCCTGAAAAGGAAGAAAGAGAGAGGAGACAGAAGGGGAAAAAGAGGAAAAAGGGGAAATTTTTTTTTTACAGAGGAATGCCAACTAATATCTGCAGAAGGAACACTAGACTTTAGACTATTTTAAATTGTGGGTTTGCAAACCTTAATGAGTAAATGCAAGAATAATTAATGGATAATAAAGCCACTAGGTAAAAGGTTTTTGAGAAACTAAATATTCGTACTGTTTCAAATTTTAACTCCCCCAAATATTATTATTTAATAATTGTGAAGAGAAGAAAAGTTGCTTTTGAACAGAGAGTTCTGGCAGAAACTACTTTAAACAAGTAATGGGACTGTTATGTGCCACTTGATGAGATGCATTGAGAAATACACACCAATTTTGTAGTAGTCTGGCCAAACATTTTTAATATGGATCTAATCCATGGAAATAATAGGACAAATTCAGAATGTGGGACTTCCCCAAAACAATTTTCCCAAACTACTAAAAAATGTCAACATCAGGAAAGACAATAAACAAGTACAGCAAGTTGTTCTACATTAAAGGAGACTAAAGAGATATGACACTCAAATCCACATAGGACCCTTGATTGGGAAAATGCAGGCTCTCTGAGTATAAACAGCATGTCCACGTTCACAAGGTAGTGAGAGGCAGAAACACAAGACTAAACTGACTGAGTTTCATTTCCAAAGCCTGGGAACTCAATTCTCTGTCAGTATTCATGGGTTTACACAAGACCCCATGTTTAGCTTGTTAAAAGTTAGAGAATAATTTTAAACACCAGTTTTCCAGAAGTTGCCATTTTCACAATTCACCCTTGATATCATCAGTTGACCGTAAAACAATAGGTTTCCCAAATTTCAAGGAGCATGTTTATCTTACACCACAAAAGTGACAGATGACTTACTCCATCCTAATGGGAAATTACAGATAAATAGTCATTCTTTAGACCCACAGATATATCTAGAATATGGATATTCTAGATATTCTAGATATTCTAGAGTCTAGCCTGGCTCTTGATGCCCAGGGGTGCAATTACAGGCACCTACGTTTTAGAGATTAGGACGGAAGTGAGCTAATGTGAAGCCGAGAAAGCAGTAACACAAGAGGTAGAACATGTAGTGGGAAGAAAATACGTCTGTAACCACTCACTCTACATTTAGCTCAGCTACTATCCATCATTTGCAAAGAAAAGCATGAAAAGCATCACATTTGTGTTGAAAGGAGGGAAATGTGAGTGGCATACTTGGTAGCAAGGCTTGGAAGTGGGCGGCAGTGAGGAGCTATATATTATACCTGGAACTCGAGCATGCTGGTGCCAGCTTCAAAAATGGATTGAGAATAAGAAAGAGCTAAAATTTTAACAGAATCTGGAGCCTTTTGAAGTGTGAATGAATGAAATGAGATGTGTGAACATGCACAGCCCCGTCCTTCTGTTCATCCCACGAAGCTCCCAGCCTGCAGAGCCCCAGATCCCCACAGAGGAAAAGACCTTCTGGATGAGGACACACTGTGGGTTTCCCTGTCAGAACAGTGCGGGGCACGAAGGATGTGTGTCAGCCTACTCTCTGGCCAGTTTTAGATCTCGCGAGCGCTGGGGCTTCCTTGGGTCCACGACGGAGCAGCCTGTGCTGTCAGGGATATCTTCAGAAATTACTGGCACATTCACAGTGCATCTATATCTGTGAAACACATTTGGCTCTTTGTCTCCTCTTGATGTTTGCCTGCCATTCTCAGCATTACTGAGAGAGCTCTGAAAAGCGGGAGCTGGCACCCTGCAAGCTTTTCCTGTGGGGGTTTCATTTAGACTAAATTTCCCTTTAGAATTTCATTTCCCAGGAGATCCAAATAGGAAGCCAAATCGTTAGATGCAAAATCATCCCCGTTCTCCAAGATTTGGGCATTCTGAATACTGCTGATGAGAAGTGGGTGCGTGGAGTGTAGACAGAGCATATGGAAAACAAAGGCTCTGCATGTTCAGGAAACGGAAACATTCAATTCCTGCATGTGCAATAAGTGATTCAAATAGTAATAATCCTGTTTCTTCATGAAATTCAGTGCCCTCAGTTCTTGGTTCACACACCACTCCTTTAATATAATTGTTCCTTTATTCTTTCTTAAGGCATCAAAGGTAATACTTCCAAATTGTGTATATATTGCCCTGTGACTCTACTCAGATACAGGTATCCTATGGTTTCTGGAAGTTCACTTCACTTTTATGAAAGACCTACATTGCTACCTGTTTCCATGAACTGAAAGAAATTCAGAGGATTTTTGCCTTTACAAGAAAAGGCGAAAATGGCTTTCAGCATTTGTTTTGCCGCGAGCTGTTACAGAGGCAACACACACCTCTGAGCAGAGCGGCCCCATCAAGCCCCTTCCCAGGAGCCACACTCAGTATCCCAAAATCAAGCCAGCACAGCTTTGAGCAGTGCCTGTGAGCATCTGTGCTTTATCTCAATTCATTTTGTGCGTCTGTTAGCAAGATGTGTCTTAAGGTATCAGAAAAGTGTAAGAGAGGGTATTTTCTATTTTCGTTTTTTTGTCTGAGAATGTTCAAAATTGTTTCCATGTAGATTAGTGGTAATTGAATAGAACATAGGAATTCTTTGCTTTACAACATTTCAGCTTACGAAAGATTTCATAGGAATGCTCTATTCTTGGAGAGTGGGGAAAACCTGTAATTTCCTTTATGCTCCAGTTGATTTTTAGCTGCAGAAATGTCAAGCCCTCCTTCCCCCTGTGCTTTCCTCAGAGATCATTTTGCTGTAGGAATGTGGAAACAGATCCTTGCCTTTAGTACCATGCACATTAGTGATGAAGCTGGGACTGGACTTCAACATTCCTGATTCCTAAAATCATTATTATCCCATTGCCCCACCTGCCTCAGAAGAGCTCTAATTCTCCACAACCCCTTGGGCATGGCACAGAAGAGGCCTTTAGAAAGCACCTTGTAACTAAATGAAAACACAGGTATGCAGGAATATTCACAGGAGATTGGGTGCATTTCCAGTTTTCCCCCCTCCCTGGGCCAGAATTGTGGGCTGTCAGGATGCCCCCTGGGACAGTAGCACATGAGAGGTCTACCAGAAGGCTGAGTAGTCCCAGCCTGTACTAAATAGGCTGCCAGGACAAAAAGTACTTTGTTCCAGTATTGTTTGTACAGTGGTGGGTTCCATATAGAAGTTAAGCAGGCATGGGAAATGTTGCCTTGCTTTCTGAAAAGGTGGACAGTTTGGAGGCTACGAACAGAGGATGAGCAAAGACCTCTAAGCAGAGATGGAACAACAGCATTTGAACATCCACTAGAGCTAGCAGAGGTGTTCGGAGTTTCTTTCTGCTATTGCAGCTGTTCTGAGCAGCCATAGCTTTGGAAAATGCAAGGGTTAAAAATGCACTTAAGTTAAGAAGGAAAATCCATCTCCAGAAGTATTTCTTTTCCCTTTACAGATGGACATAGTCTGTGAGAAGAAAGTGGAAGGATCCCATTAGGGCCTCATAGAAAACAGCAGTATCTGGGAAAGTTCTCATGTTCACCCACAGTGGGGAAAAACACATATATACCCAGTAAGAGGTTCATGGAAGATATACACCCATTGTTCAAGGAAGATGGGAGGTAAAGAAAGCATTTCCAAGAAGTGGAAGCAGGAGTTGTGAGTGACAGTTGGGTGGTGGCCCTGCAGGCAGATTTCCAGAGGGAGGTTTACCCCGGGGGGAGAGGTACACTGGATAGCGAATGTCTAGGCTGGTGACGCGGCAGCCACACACTCCCGGTCACTCAGCACTGAGGAGGTTTGCTTTCACTGTGAGTCACTTTGGCTGGCTGGGACAAAGTAATTTCTCTTTCCCTCTCATTCCTCCTATCCCTCTTTGGGGTTTCTTTTGTACCCTCTGACTCAGTGGTTCTTGACCTTGATAGTGTTTTAAAACCACTTGCGACATTAAAAAAACAATGATGTCAGTCTTACCTGCAGAAGTTCTTAATTCTTCTGGGGTATGTCTAAGGTTCCCCATGGGACTCTATGCATTCATGATTGCCCACAAACTACAGATTTAAAACTCAGGAGAAACACTTCACAGTTTGATTCTGCAGGCTCTTGTGTATACACACATATGCAAAAGATTCTGGTCAGTAAGACCCTCCAACTGACTTCAGCGCTTCCTTTATAGACTCTTCCTGGCAAGATGCAGTTGGCAAACTGCTCAGTGTAACCCTACGATGGTCGTGAGATGTCCTGCCAACCACCCCTGACAAATAACAAATATGCAAGAAACTTCAGATTCTGCTCATTTATGAGATGCATCTGCATCATGGAGCTCCTGGTGGGAAACTTCTGATAAGAGTTATTTAGGATTCATGCTGCCTCTTTATGCTGGGAAATGTAGGCTGTGGGTTACCAACCATATCTAGAAAGAATTTCCTCAGCCCAAGATTTCAACCTTTTGCTTAATCTCCAATTCTTCTGAGATTTCTTAGGACACACTATAGAATGGGACTTTCCAGTCCCACATTCTTGTTTGCCATTTAAACCCTAGATTATCATCAAGACATACCATAATCATTAACAGATGCAATAAGCACACAAGTATTGTTTTTTTCCCCATTTTCCCTGCTGTGTGGTGCATAGAAAATGCACACTTGGGGAATCAAGCAACCTCAGTTCTATTTCCAACTCTAGCTAGATAGGTATGTGACCGTGAGCCACATAATAAATAATCTTATTTTCTTCTTTGTAATCATTTGTAAAACAAAAGGCATTGAACTAAATATCTGGTTTTCAACACCTCTAACCCCCTTTTTTGTTTATTGTTTTTTCTTACTGAAATCAATACTAGGATTTATACCTTACCCACAACTAATATTTTTTTATATAACTTTTAAAAATTAAGGTATTACTGATGTACACTCGTATGAAGGTTTCACATGAAAAACATTGTGGTTACTACACTCACCCATATTATCGAGTCCCCCCCATACCCCATTGCAGTCACTGTCAGTGTACTCAGATGCCACAGAGTCACTACTTGTCTTCTCTGTGCCACACTGTCTTCCCCATGATCTCACTGCACACTATGTGTACTAATCATAATACCTCTCAATCCCCTTCTCCCTCCTTCCCCACCCACCCTCCCCTACCCTTCCCCTTTGGCAACCACTAGTTGCTTCTTGGAATTTATGAGTCTCTTGCTGACCTCTAACCCCCTTTTTAAAGTGAACAGCACCTTTTCTTCAAAAGTATACTTACTACAGAAGTCAATATATAAATCCAATGGTCAGAAGCTGCACCTGTTGTGGGGTCCTGAAACCCCTTGGGTTTTCTCATCTCCTCCCATAATAGAGCTAGCTGAGGACAAAGCTGGCTCATTTTGTAGAGTAGTCCTGATACATGAATTTTTAAAAATTCAGTTGGATAGTCTTTACCCTATAATAGGAATATTTAATCCTTTTACATTTAATGGAATAACTGATTTATTTGTGTTTATATCAACCACCTTACTGTTATTTTCTATTTATTTTATCTCCCTGCTCTAAATTGCCTTCTGCCCCACTTCTAATCTTTTCTTGGATGAATCAACTATTGCTGACAGTTCCTATTTCCTCTTTACAAACTTTTTAGTTATACATTCTTCAACTTTTCATTGAGTCATTATCTTAGAGATTACAGTTTATATTCTTAATATATCAATATCTTACACAAATCAATATATTTACCCCTCTCCCTCAAAAAATATTTTATAAATTTTAGCTCCATTTGCTTCTTCCTGTCTTTTGGTTATTTTTTTCCTGCATTTAAATTTTATGTATATATTAAACTCAATAAGACACATTATTATTGCTTGTACAGTTAGCATTTATTTATACTGGACAAATATTTGTCCTTTCCTTTGCTTTTTATCCATTTTGCATTTCCTTATTTTAAAATTGCACCATTTTTCCTTTGGTATCAACAATCCTTTAACATTTCTCTTATGCAAATCAGTTGTGACAAATGTTATTATTTTTTCTAGAAGTGTCTTTATTTTACTTTTAATATTGCAGGCTATTTCCACTGGGTCCAGAATTCAAGGTAGAACATTATTGTATTCTAGGACTTTGAAAGTTATCAGTATATTATGATTTTGTATTCTTGTTGAGAAGTCAGCTATCAGTCTCACTGATAATGTTTTGAAAATTGTATCTCTTTTTATCTAGCTACTTTTAAAATATGCTGTTTTTTCTTTTCCTTTTGTGATAAAATATACATAAGCTTAAATTTGCCATTTTAACCATTTTTTAAGTGTGCAGTGTATGCAATTTAATGGCATTAATTATATTCAAAATGTTGTACAACCATCACCACTATCTATTTTCAAAACTTTCCCATCACCATTGTTAGGGACTGAATGTTTGTATACTCCCCCCAGAAATTCATAAGTTGAAACCCTAATGCTTAATTGATGGTATTAGGGAGGTAGGGCCTTTGGGAAGCAATTATGATTAGATGAGGTCATGAGGGTAGAACCCTCATGATTGGGATTAGTTCTCTTAATAAGAGTCATGAGAGAGCTTGCTTCTGCTCTCTGCTCTCCACCATGTGAGGATACGATGAGAAGCTGGCAGTCTGAAACCTGGAATAGGGCATGCTGGCAAACTGATCTTGAACTTTTAGCTTCAAGAAATGTGAGAAATAAATTTCTGTGTTTTATAAGCCATGCAGCCTACGGTATTTTTGTTACAGCAGCCTGAGCTAACTCAGACAACAACAAAAAATACTCTGTACCCATTCAACAGTAACTTCTGGTGCCAATATGCCTCTCATGATCTGTATTAGTCAAGGTTCTACAGAGAAACAGAATCAATAGAATGTGTATAGAGATACAGGGAGATTTATCTTAAGGAATTGGCTCATCCAGTTATGGAGTCCAGTAAGTCTAAAATCTGTAAGGTCAAGTCTAAAGTCTGGAGACCCATAGAAGAGCACTGATACTGCAGTTCAAGTCTAAAAGCAACCCACTGGCAGAATTCCTTCTTGCTGGGGGGAGGTCAGTCTTTGTTCTATTAAGGCCTTCAACTAATTGGATGAGAACACCCACATTATGGAGGACAAACTGCTTTACTCAAAGTACTCTGATTTAAATATTAATCTCATCCACAAAAAGCATCCTCATAAAAACATCCAGAATAATGCTTGACTGAATAACTGAGCACTATGGCACAGCCACGTTCACCCGTACGATTAACCATCACATAGGTTCCTTTCTGTATTTTCCATCCTATTTGTGCTCTGCTTCTAGGTGGATTTTCTACTAGCCTATTTTCCTGCATTAATCCACATAGCAGCTGAGTTTCCAACTGCTAAATCCAATAATTTATCTATTAGGTGTTTAATCTCAAATGTTGTATTTTTCTGTTCTATGATTTTCATCTGCTTCTTTCTAAAATACCAGTAGAACCAGAACAGTGAAACTCTTCTATCCTTGACTTATGTTTTATTGAGAGTATATTTGTTTGACTTATATTTTCTTAATTTTTTTAGATCTTTGAAAATCCAAATATAATAACTTTAATAACTGGAATATATGTGGGTCTCATTATATTACTGATTTTTCCTCTTTGTCCTTTTCCTTGATGTGACCGTAATTTTTTTATTGAATGTTACATATTATAGATGGAATATCGTAGAGGCACTCTTTTCCTTGGAGAAAGCTTACCCTATCCTTTCGCATGTAGTCAGAGAAGAGGTGGGTCATTCTGATTCAATTAGCAACTAAACAGCCTTGAGGCAGGGTTGAAGTTTTGAAAGTTGTCCTACTTCTTCCCGTCTGCTCCTCATCAGTGGTGGAACCCCCAGGGGTCTCAGCTGAGAGCTTAGAATGTTCACTTAGGCTCCTCCTCCTTGTCAGGTTTGTAAACGCCATCCCTTCAACTCTGTTAGGATGCCAAAATCTTGCTCTGATTTTCTATGACTTTCTGCTTAGCCTCTTGTCCCATGCACCTTAAGAATTTGGCTTATGCCTCTAGGAGAAAACAAAGCAGCTAATTTGTTCCACTTTTCTGCCTTTCTCCAGGATTCTGCTTCCTCAAGTCTTGGATGCTTTAGCAAACAAGCCTCCTAACCACGCTTTCTCTTTCAATCTTTTTCTTTTTTTTTTTTTGGTCTGCAGCCTTGTGAGATTTCCATAAAGTCTGTTTCTCTGCTTAACAGCCATAGCTCTGTAGGTGATTCTTAGCCTCTGATTCCAAGCCAAAAACTAGCAATTGCTCTGGGAGAAAAGCTGCATGCAGAGTATCAGCTCAGCTCTCAGTGGTCCCTTTCCTTGTCTCCCCCAGATCTTGGCCCTTCACATCCTGGTCGCCTCAGTCACTTTCCATTGCCTTCAATCAGAGGACTATTGTTAACTGGGTTTTTTTTCCTATAACGTTTTACCTGATTTTTCTATTTGTTCTTACCAGAATAATTGGCCTACTGCAAACTACTTTATCTTAGCTAGAAATAAAAGCCTAACACATGATTTTGAAAACATCACTCAACGTGTCTGTAACTATTTGTTGGTCGGTTACTTGAAGAAAATATTAGCATCTTGCTTTAATCTTCCCACGTTACAGTCATTCAAGTAAATTTGTAATATGCTTGATAACCCTTAATGACAGAAAACCCATTACACTGAAGTGTGCATTAGAACCACTGAGATCTGGGGAAAATAATAACCCACCATGAGATTTTATGTGTGATCGGTGCACACTTCAGTGTAACAGTTATCCTTATAACAAACACAATGTTTGTTCCACTCCTGTTTTAATATACTAAGGTTTTCACAGCTTCCCTTGAGGAAATATTTTGCATCAAGACATTTGACATTGAATCTGGATGTGTGTAAGGTCTGATTGTGCCTAGGGAGGCACCTGTGCTTTATTTTTCATCAGTCTTGTTTATAATTCCTTCATTTCACTTCAGTCATTATTAAGGCAAATTACAGGCGGGTAGATTTCCTGAAGTAGAGTTGGCATAAAACTCAGGGTTTTATTGCTGTTTGACCATTTCATTTTCCTTGAACTTCAGTCTGTGTGAGTCTGTAGAATGGCCCAACCCTTGCCCAAGGTTTTAGAAGGAAGTTTGTTTCTTCTTGCTTACAATCCCCTGCCCCTTTCATTTCTTGTATCCCTGAGGAACCCTGGGAGAAGTGAGTACCAAGTATAGGAATAGAATGCAGGTTTTCTTCCTTCTAGGCCTGAACTCTAAATCAGAAAACTGAAAGGCAGATCCCAGAAAGATTACTTTTTCTTTTATTCTGGTAATAGGACAGGTGACCTACTTCCTCACAAGCCATTACTCTTACATTTTGACCCATCTAGGGGTACATTGCCTATGGTGTCTCTGATTCTTCTAAGCCTGTAAATAGGAGTCCCCCAAACCTCCATTTTTTTCTCATCACCTCTCCTGTTTCTTTTATCTACAGCCACAGCATATTGAATAATTGTGTTAATTATATACCTGTATAAGTGGCAAGGTGTTATAGATACGTATCACTACACAAATAAACTAAAGTTGGCTCATTGGTGAATGGAAACAGAAATGCATTTACTTTACTTTATGCTTGCTCATTTCTATGGCAGCCAATACAGTCATACTATTATTACTAGTTCTTTGGTTAAAGTACTCCACCCACCTGATAAGGGCTCTGGGCATTGTGATGTGATTCACAAAGAGATCAGAATAGAGTGGCAACTATATAGCAAATTGAGGAAATTAAAACTGGTCTCTGAAATACAAGAAAGAGCAGAGATGAAGAAGCTAAAGAAAAGCTAAGAAAAGAGAGCAAGTTTAGGAATTATTCTGCAGCAGCCATTGCGGAAACATCCATGAAATGACTGTTTTGATGTAGAGAGTGGAGGGTGAGTTGTGAACTCTAGGAGAGGGACTATTTGGGGCTAACTCCCTTGACCCTAGAAGTGGTAAATTTGCAGGGCAACAGGATATTAAATATTTCTTTGAAGAAAAGGTTTTGAGGAACAGCAATAAAGCTAAGGCAACAAAGTGGAGAATTGAGGTGCTGTCTTAGTAACCAAACCAAACATTATTGTTTCCTTACCTGATAGAAATGGTGAGTTAATTGTAACCCTAAAGTGTGACATGTGCCTTCAACCATGTAGATATTTTGACCCTTCTAGGGCTCTGAGAAGGACCCCTAACAAAAGAAATTTGATTATTTCTGACTGATAAAAACTACATGGAAAAACAAGGAAGAGGTTTACTAGTCCCGTGTGTTTGTCCATCCCAGACAGGGAAGCCTGGGGCCTTTTCTGCGTGCTGCTATGGGGGAACCCCAAACTTGGGTTGGGGCAATGGAGTCATGACCTAACACTGGACCCAGATGCACTTTATTTGACTCTTACTGTTGTTTTGGAGCATATATCACACTCAAGAAACACAAGGAAGAAGGAGCAAACCTAAAAGGCCCCTACTCAGGAGGAAAGGTGTTCTGGCTTTTTCTACCACTCATCTCTGTGAGCTGGGGAAAGTTATCTGAACTTTCTGAGACTTGGTTTCATCCTCTAATGACAAGGAATAATAATCCTTAATTAAGGGATTAAGTGAGACAGAGTGTCAGGTGCCTGGCATATAGTAGTTACTCCATAAATGGTAAAATGTTTATTAACGCCACTTTACATAATTTCATAAATGTAAGAGGTAGTATGAAACTGTTTTCGAGATTGTACTCAAGGGTGGAGCGGGAAGAGAAAGGAAATCCAAGTTTTTAGTATTTCGAAGGGCTTGTGAAATGAAACACTAATGATAAAAGAAAACATCAATTAACTTGACGCTTGCTTTACATGCTCTGGACCAGATTTGGCGATGCTTCACTTCATACTGAAATAGCTCTGGATCAAGTCCACTCTCCTCGAAGGCTGGCGATCGGACTTTGTCCAGTTGCCAAATGCCACGATGCAGAGCGCTCAGGGGTCGATGGGCAAGTTCTTCAGGCTTCAGAGTGAGTTGAGATTATCCAGAATGCCCTAGATGATGTTGGACTTTGATCTTTTTTCTTTTGTTTTCAAAATGTGTTTAGTCCAATTTGGAGACACAGTGACCTTCTCTATTGTTGTAACAGTCGCATATTGAGAGCTAACTGCCAGTGGAGAAGGTGTTACTTGATAATGTTTAATGTAATGGGCTTCTAAGAAGACATGGGCTTTGAACTGCCTTTGCTCTTTTTCAGTCTCTACTAGTTTTCTATTGTTGTCTAACAAATTAACCACAAACTGAGTGGCTTAAAACAATACAAATTTATTATCTTATCTTATGATTCTGGAGGTTGAAAGTCCAACTCAGGTCTCACAAGGGTAAAATCAAGGTTTCTGCAGGGTGGGGTTCCTTCTAGGGCTCCAGTGGAAAGTTCATTTTCTTGCCTTTTCTGGCAAGTGGAGGTCGTCTGCATTCCTTGGCTTGTGGCCCCTTCCTCCACCTTCAAAGTCAACAATGGCTCCTCTCTGTTATCGCATCTTTCTCTGATCATAGGTGGGAAAGGTTCTTTGCTTTTAAGGATTCATGTGATTCGACTGCACCCACCTG
This sequence comes from Manis pentadactyla, assembly GCF_030020395.1. NCBI lineage: Eukaryota > Metazoa > Chordata > Mammalia > Pholidota > Manidae > Manis > Manis pentadactyla. The sequence continues at coordinate 49,505,436 of NC_080030.1, forward strand.
GGTGATTAGGATACACTTCCTACCTCAATGTAGGTACACTTTTTCTTTAATGGAATCATACCTGCAAGGTCCTTTTTGTCAGGTAACATATTCACAAGTTACAGGGATTAGAACGTGGACATCTCTTAGGGGGTCATCATTATTCTGCCTACTTTGAAAGAAAAAATGGAATTATAATTTTGGCAAAAAATATATAGGGAACTTATAAGTGTTGTTTGCAGGTAGCTCCCTGATAGATCAGTTTTCCACTAGAGAGGGTTTAGAGGTGGCCTGTTAGGAGAACTTGACAGTTCTAACGGGCTTAATGCTGTGAACAGAGAGCTCAGCCTTTGTGAGTCATCCCTTCTATTTCATAGTGGAACATGAGGCTCCCTCACTCTCAAGACATTATCAAGGACACTAAATTGCCCCAGAGGATCCTGAAGAGAGTAAGAGAGATTTGGATGGAGAGTGGGCTCTTACCTGAGAAAGTCCCCGGACCACCCGGGCAGCTAAGGCAGTTTGGACAGCCTCAGAGAGGACCTCTCTTGAGAGAGGCAGGTTTGCCAGAGCGGATGCGTATCTTGCGTCTGGCAATCTGAGCATGATGATAACAGAAACAGGACAGTGTAGCCCTGATTGGATTAGAGAACTTGTAGTCAGCTGCAGAAGCTTCAGAGATGGTTAGAGAGGGTGAAAACACCCCCGTGCAGGCAGCGTGGCTGCGTGTGGTGGTGCCAGAGTGGCGGAGTCTGTCCCAGGGAGGCTGACGTAATGGGCCCTTCTCCTCAGAGCTCTAGAGGTGGACAACGAGCTTCCTGGCCCAGAGGTGACTATTCTCTCCATGAACAGTAAAATGTTGAGCGTGTTCCAGGACTTTGTTCTGTGCTTCACTCTGTCTCTTGTTGCAAATGAGGAAGCTAAGGAGGAGTGAGGGAAGGGGAAGCAGAAGGGGTGATGACTTTTCGGGATGGTCTAGGGTGAGCTGGCCCTTCTCTCTCCAGCAGCCATTTCCTGTAACACAGACCCTTTCCAGGAGCAGTGGAGTTTGAGCAGAATTGGGAGGGAGGAAGCAGAGCAGTGGTGACAATGATGCAGATGATACAGCTGCAAACAGGGGTGGAGGGTGGAGCAGAAATTGCAACTACTCATCTTGGAAACGTGGAGGCAGCTTCATTGTCGGAGAGGGTTTGTTGGCTGGTAACTTTTTTAATCCACTGAAATTATGAGGGTTAAACCAATGATTGGAGACATGAGGAAACTACTGATAAGGTGTAATGTGAAGTGTTGTGCCGTTCGTTAAGTAGAGCCCTGGGGTGGTGAACCACAAGCTCAGCGAAAGACCCCAAGGGAATTGAAAGAGAGAAGTTCATTACTCACAGGTCCTGGGGAGGAGGCAGCATGTCTCCAGAGGCCATGGGGGTGGAGGGTGGGGTGGAGTTCAAGGCAGGATGTGGGCAAGGGGCACAGCAACACCTGGGCACATGTCTTATTAACTCCAAGGCTGGAGTCCTTTGGTGTTCCCAGGCTAAGGGCAGATGGGTCAATTCAAACCAAAAAGAACAGGGTTTTGGTAAGCTTCATGGGAGTCTTATTTCAGGAGCACACAAGGGGAAGGCTCTGCAAGGTGGGGGAGACTTAGTCACAAGGCGGATGGGGGGACTCATTTCAGGAACTTTCATCTATGTGTGACTCTGTGGCGGTTGTCTGAGGCATGCTCGCGGGAGGGGCTGGTGTCAGTTCAGGGCCTCTGCAGGCCACTTGGCCATACACTCTGGATGCCCAGACAGCAATATAATGGAGTTGTCTGGTTAAACTCTCCAAATGAAGGCTATCAGAAAGGGATGGAATGGGAAAGACCACGATTTGTGCTTTTGGGGAAATGTTATCGCAGGCATGCAACTGTCACTGCTTTTGTTTACAGCAGTCACAGTTCCTCCAGCAGCTGCTTCCTTCCAGGCACTGTGGTGAAGTCCATAGACTCTGGGTTCAAATAGCCTGTGTTCCTATCCCAGTACTGCTACTTAATAATAGCATGACATTTGCGCAACCCCTCCAGACCTCACTGTCCTCATCTGAAAAGTATAAATAACATGATATCTTGTAGAGGTGTTGTCATGATTAAATGAGATGTTGTATTTAAAATGGCCAATGCAATGCCTGGCTCTTTATACTAAAAAATGCTGGCAACTATTTTTTAAAGTTTTATTTAGTAGATAAGTATTTTATAAACTTATTCTCATTAGGATATTATCACACATGCACGTTTTGGGGTGAATGAGTTTATGAACTAGGTTTATCAGACCTAGCTCTCACCTGCCAGAGCTCTGATAACAGGGAATATAAAAGGGCAATTTGATAATGGGTAAGAGAAGGTGAGACTGCTCCCAATAGGGGACATTAATGATATGCCCCATGGTGGCCCCCGGGGATCACAGGGCTGAACTACAAAGTATTGAGTACTTTGAAGTGCAGACAGTCTAGGCTTACAAATCATACAACAGACACCACTGTCTATAACATGGCATTATGACAGAATTCCATTTGCCAAGGTGTTGAATGTAATTGTGTTTGCTTGTAAAATAAAAAAGAATCCCACTTGAAAAACAGCAGTAGATTCATAGACACTGAGAAGTGACTAGTGGTTACCAATGGGGAGGGGAGTGGGTGGGGGTGGGCGCGAGGAGGAAGGGGCTGTTGAACCCCTGTGATGTATATTTGATAAAATAAAATTTAAAAAAACCACAACACAAGGTGCAAAATAACATTTAAAAAAACAGAATCCCACTTGAGGACTTCCATTAAATAGCTCTACAACCCTTGATCTCTAAGATGAAAGCATAGGGCGATGAGACCTCTAACGTTCCTTCTTTGTCTAACATTCCATGACTCTAAAATAATGCTAGGGCTGATATTATGCATTTCTTTTTATAGGAGTTCTCTCTGCCTAGGGAGAGCAAGACCATATGCCAAAAGCATTGTGTAAATCAGGTCAATTAAGAAGGATTGCTCCTTTGGACTGAGGTTTGCTTCAGCAAATCTTTAGTGCTGGTTCTTTATTTATAACTCTGTAGAGGACCAAAACAACTCTACATCTGACTAGGGCGTGGAGAAGCAAAACATAGTTCAGATGCCTTCCTAAATCATGAATTTTTCTCATTGACGTATGTGCCATTACAGACAGTGCAGCTGCATGTCAGAGACTTTTAGGGCTTGATTACAAACAACCTTGGACAGGCATCCCCGGGAGAATGGTGAGGAAGTTGTCCCTCTGACATGGCTGATCCTTCCCCACAGAACTGAGGCTAGCAATTCTAAGGGCAGATATCAGCCCCACTGGGTCACCTAAGGAAAACATGGGCTGTTCAGGGATGGGGTGAAAATCAGGAGCATTCAGCATCAATTCTTCCATATTTTGGCTTTAGTCGTTTTTCTTACTGGCAGTCCGTAACACTCCTCATGGCTACATGTGGAGATAAGCTAAGACTTGGGGCCAGACTTTCAGTAGCATTCAGGCATCATTCTCTGCTTGTGAATTTGGATCCATTCAGGCTCTGTCCTTTTGTTTCTAGAACAATGGTCTCTATGTTCACTGTTTTAGCTACTACCAGGGTCTTATAATCCGCCGACCTACCTTCCTACAGCTCACTGCAATAGTAAAGTTCTTCACAATCCCCAGAACCAGGATAAGTCCTTCTCTGAGATGGGCCTATAGTAACTTGTGCTCATACTTTTGAACCACTTCTGTGTTTTAGCTTCTCCTTTTGTAGAATAAGCTCCTTGAGGATAGGAACTAAAGATAATTCTAATAGTATCCCTAGCACTTAGTGCAGAATCCAACCTATTTTAGAGACAAAATGTATTTGTGGAATGACTGAGTGACTACATCTCATCTCAGATACAAACATTAAATGCATGGAGTTGATGGAGTAATTGGTTGACCCATGGAGGCTCTTACCCTTGTCCAGCTTCTCCACCATGGTAGACAATACTGCCATCTCCCTCAGTCCTCACAAATGAAACCTCAGGGTAATTAAGATTCACTGCTTTGCTCTGAATATATACTTCATGCAGCTGGTTTTTCCTCTTTAACGTCTTGCATAGTATGTGAAGATAAACACTTGTATTTTTAGAAAATCTGTAGCATTCATTTAGACCCTTTCCTCAAGTGGAAACGTGGCCTTACATGTTTAAGTTTCAACTGGTCCTCTATGACATTTATCTATTTAAATGGGTGATTAATTTTTGGCACTTTATACTAGAGTAACTACATGATTTATATTCCAAACTAGGAGAGTGAACTATTAATAATTGCACGGGTCAACAGGGGTAAACTTGGACTCTATGGGGCACAATGGGACATATGGTCACCCTATTTATAGATGAAGATGCTGCTGAACTAGCATCAACAAAGCGTGCCCCCGGGACAGTCCTTCCATAGTTGTGATGTGTGTGCAATGAGCCAGTTACATTTTCTTATCAAGATATCCTTGTAACTGATAGGAAAGATGTGGGCAAGGTTGATATGTGCCCGGGTCTTGGTTTATAAAGGTGACTGGGTGACAGCACAGACTCTAACTGTGTTGAGAGAAGATTTTTATTACTTACAGTTTCCAAGAGGAGGGCATATGTCATGTCACACAGAGCCACACGGGGAAGCACCAGGGTTGCTCAGGAGGCTGACGCAGAATGCAGGGGCAAGCATGGTCCAGAGCCTTTTCTGTGCTTTCTGTGGAAAAGGCAACATGGGGCAGGGGGAATGGCATAGGATTGGATGATGTTGGCAGGCTCTGGGCTACAGAGGTGGTCGCCAGCTGTCTGGTACCTGGATGATTTAGGGCAGGGAAATAATGGCTCGGTGTGTGAGACTGAGAGTTCAAAGAGATGTTGAGGGTATGGGCTTGGAATTGGCTGCAGGGGTTGGTAATATGCATTTTGTGCCTCTGGAAAACCTGGAACACAGGGGAAACATAAGCAAGGTTGATCATTAGTTTGGCCCTGTAAATAATGGATACCCAAAAGACAAATACAAAATCTATGAAAATTGCAGTTAGAACAGTTGTTTGAAGGTAGGGCACATTTCTGGGAATGGAATATAGACTGCCTCCGAAAATGCACTGCCTCAGTGGAGACTGAATCTGCGAACTTCACAGCATTAACCTGAAACTCCAGTCCATGCAGGTATGCGGGCCATTCTCAGCTTAGGCATCAGGGCTCCCAGGTACTTGGAGACCCAGACAGAGAGGACAGCATTGAGGGCAGTTTGAAGACACATATTTGGGATGAATGGTCGGAAGAAGATTCCTCACCAGATTTTGCTTAAAGATGGCAAACACATTTCACTGAATTTCCAGGAAAACTGGCTCATCAGCCTCATTTTAGGAATGAGGTCCATGTGACGATCTTCTTGTAGTTTTATATCAGGGAGGGGCTTGCAGGTGAGAACAGATGACCCACGCTCATGCTGTCCAAGGGTGTGGTGAGGAAACGGTAACTCTGCCGAGGGGGCCAGTGAAGCTGCAGCCAGCATGGGACCCTGACCAGAAGGCCCTGGGGTTATCAGTATGCTTAGTTTACAGCTGAGAAGGCCGAGGGGATCAAGGAAGAGGTCTACGTGCTGCCGGAAAATGTAGGGTTTGTCTGACTTCCCTGGACCCAGCTGGGCGCTTCCACATGAGGGAAAAGCAGAGATTCTTTTCGCACAAGCTGACTCTCTCCTGGTTTAAACCAGGATTTAAAACCTGTGAAAAGTTTCCCAAGAATGGGAGGCCCTTCCTCTTGTTCCGGCAGTGAGCAGGCTTTCGCATATCTCCCAGCATGTTGCCATTTATGGATTTGGGCAAAATAACAGAATTGCAAAGCTTCAGATTCCCAGACTTCGGTGTGTTTTTTTTTTTTCTTTTTCTTCCACACTGAGCTTCCTGTTTCTATGGCAATGAATAGGATGTTTTGCACTAAGAAACATTTTAAATGCCACTGGGGGAAGGTAAGGACCACACATCACTCTCCACAGAGCAGGAAGGTGAACTGAGATGCCAAGAAGAACAGAATGAAACAGGAAGAGAAAGGAAGTGGAAAAGCTGGAAGAAAGGTGGGAGAAGCATCTGCTTGGGAGGAGGAGGAGGGAAACACAGACAGCAACATGGCAGGCGAGAACTGGGACACTCAGAGTGGTGGCCACAGGTATGGAGCATCCCCAAGGACTCAGAAGGTACACATCAACTTCCTGAGAGCCACTAGCTGCAGGGCGACAGGCAGTCTGCACCCTGAAGCAGGGGCAGGAATCTGTGCGGCATCTCTAGCTATTCTCACTACACAGGACCCACTAAAAGGTGACATCTGGCATAACCTCTGAGGTAGGAGGCTCAAATATGAAACTCTGCAAACACTCACTGCGCACACATAGGTTGGTCCAAGATCACTGGCATTTAGTTCTTCCGTCTACGAGGTTGGAACCAGGGTTCCCCATCAACGACTGATGCCTGTAGCTGAATTCTGGAAGGCTCTGCCCTCTTCCCTTCCTCTGGGTGGGGTGTCCACTCTTGCTCACAGGAAGGCACATGTTACCAATAACAGAAAACACAAGGGATGCAAAAGACAACCTGGAAAATGAAAGGGGCAATGGAAAAGGTTCTTTTCCTTCTTTCCCGGGTCCACCTTTCTCCAGTCACTGCACACCAATATATGACCAAATTGGCCTTTAGAAAAGAAATTCCTTAGAACAATTTAAAACAACCCGCTAGCGCTGGCAGTGGCATATCAGGTAGTTTTCACTTTTGGTTTTACTAATTCCTCCACTAGAGCTGAGCCAAATCAAATCAAACTCCATGTAGCTTGAAGTTCCTGTTATATAAGGTTTTAAGAGCTATAAGCTGAAATGAAAGGCACAGTAATAGAAAGAGCCAATCACAGGGCAGCCTCAAAATAGCCTGGTCCCCGTGGGAGGCCAAGGCAGATGTTTTGTCCAGCTGCTTGATGGAGAAGGCCCCAAGGCCTTTCTCTCCCTCACCAGAGGCCTGTAAAAGGCTCACCTACAGCTGCCTGTGAAACTGGTTCCTTGTAAATGAAAGTCGACCAGGAGTCATATGAGCCAACAGCAGCTGGACAGAGGGGACCCAGTGCCAAACGGAGCCGGAAATGGCCAGTGGCCAGGATAAACAACTGGGGGCAAAAGCTGAGGTGAGTGTCTGTCCCAGGATAGCTCAGCGAGGTGCTGCTTTCCAAGGGCTTGGCCAGGACAACCTGGCTCATTTTCAGTTAATCTGGGTATGCCCCAATTTACTACGGGAGCCTCACATTTGCATGTCTACTTTAAGAGACCCTAACAAGTACACATAATAAAATGTTAATTTATGCCTTCTGCTAGGGTTGGAAGGGGGTGTGGCTTGATGCAACTGCAAAACAGAACAAATCTGGGAGTTCTGGCAGGCAGAAGACGAGGGTGGAGGGGCACGTGCTCCTTTGAGCTGTGGAAGGAGGCTGAGAGGACACTCAATGTCCTGGCTCCAGGCTTCCCGACAGAGCCCAGAAGGGCCTTCCTGCAACAGCTGGGCCCAGTTTCCCCAGCACAGCCAAGAGCCAGCGTTCCTGTCACCACAGCCCGGAACCTAACACTGCAGCAGTGGTGGCACTGAGCACAGAGTAGGGCCTTCATGAGTATTTGGGGAATTGATTACTAATACTGGGGATGTCCTGAGGTTGAGCTCCAACTCCTGTATTTTGAGAGCTGTCAGGTCTCAAACTTAGCTCTTTAAGAATCCACATGCACCTCTACATTAATGGGGATAGCCAGCACACAAGAGATGCCCTGAGTCATCCTAAACAGCCATTACCCAGTGGTCTCTGAATTCTTCCAAGGCTAGCACAGTGCTCACTGTCTCAGGCAGTCTTATAAAAATGCCTCTTCCCACTCAGCTATGCCCAGGCCACCCCCATGGCTGACACTCCTAGGTGTCCGAAACTGGCTCTGTTATGAGGAATAAGACAGAAATTCCTTATATTTATCCACCTTTTTTTTCATTGTTACTGACATCAAGCTGCTGCCACAGCAGGATTAAAATACGCCAGTAGACTTCTGACTGGTCACTGTAAACAGCAAGTTCCTGCCCGCCTCATGACACTATGTTTCTCCAGGAATCCTTTCCCTTCTCCTCAAAAGAGAAGCTCGAGTAACTGTTATCTCCAGGGCCCCTCCACTTTGATCACAGATTGCGTCGGAGTTCCCACTGACCCAAGCTGGACAACCATGTTCTTCCCCTTGAGGATTTGAAATGGGACTTAAGGAAAGCGAGGCGGCATCAGAGTCTGACTCAGACATGCATTCTGGAGCCGCGGTGGTCGTCTGCAGAGAGAACTGAAATACGTCAGTCTGTGGGGAAAAAGAAAATGCAAATATGTAGAGTGAAGCAGAGTCAAAGAGGCCTGGTTACACTTCCTTCTATGAGGTTCTGAGGATGACTTAGCATCTTTATAATAAATTCCTGTTTATTGATCAACCTAATTTCTCCAGCTTTCTGGTGCTTGTAACCAAAAACCCTTTTAAAAGACATTAATCAGTTTCACCATAGATACCTGTGACTCCAATCCTCTCTGCATTCCTGACCTTCCCTTCTTCATCATACTGCAGCTCTACTCAAAGTCAAGGCACGCTTCCCAGTTCACCATGACCACAACCTCTGATCTAGGTCTTGGAGCACTTCCCACCCTGTCCTGCTCACCCAGCCGAAACAATTTCTCCCTGCGCTGCAGCGTGGGGCTTTGCTTGGGTCTGATCCTTTTCTTCACACTTGTCCCAACCTCTGGCTTTCTTCCTCTGCTTCCACTGGCATTATTCACTAGGCTTACAATGGTTTCTCCTCTCATCTTAGCCATATAAATGTATTTAGGTGGGACCAGTAGATGTTTTTTATTTTGCTTTGCAAATGGAATGTTTCCACCTGCTGACTTATGTTAAGGAAACAAATTATCACAATGAAAAAATTGACTATTGGTGACAAAAGCACTTGGCTTTTGTGTGCCTGGTAAAGTATCTGAGATCCTGATAATATTTCTATTTATGGTAATGAAGGAGTTACCCAATTACAAAACAGATCTAACCTCCTGAGTGAGCTAATGCCAACGGTTGCTGGCTCATCCAGGAAGCCAGGCTGCCCTTCAAGACTTGAGGGGTATCCAACCCAAGGCAAGTTAACTGGGCAATGCAGGTATGTTCCTGGGGGTAAAAAGTAGAATAGGTTTAGGGGTGAATACATGGTACATAATACTTTACCTAACTTCTTTTTTTCTTTGATATCAATAAACTGCATCATGGAATGAAAACAGATAGGATGGTGGGCAAGATCAGTGAATGGCTGCTTAACCACCTAATGAAGGTATAACCAGGGAGATGTTAGAGATGCCACATCTCTTGCTAAGAGGCCAGTAGGCAAGGGGAAATGCTACTTTCACACAGAATACGACTGAAGATTGAACACTTTAGGGCCCAGGGGGCTGTGCTGTAAAATCGTTCACATGATGTTTATGACAAGAAGCCCAAGGAAGCTGGTTCTAAATGTCTAAATTTATGCAAAGAAACTCACCCCATGTCGTAGACACAGTTCAGTCAACCACTGTGACCCACCTGAATTCGCCGAATGTCAGCTGGGTATACTATCTGGCCCCCGGTCTTAATTTTTATGTTCCTTGTTGCTTCAGCAAATTCTTTTTCTTTTATAAGCAACATTCTTTGGTAATATCCACAGGAATGGCAAAAAAAAAAAAGACTATTTTTATTATGAGATAGAGTTGTATCCCACATATGCAACATAAGGGATTGTAATAATTTTTTTAATGGTCACACATATGGAAAAGGTCTCTCATTGCTTTACACTCTCCACTGGTTTTCTCCTCTATTCCTTCTGGCTTCCTGTTGTTCCTTGCCAAAAAAATGTTTTCCTGTCATTCTTTGAAACATTTTAATTTTACTTTGGAGTGGGCTCTGATTTGTTTAAGTGTGGGGCTGCACATTGACACAAATAGTAATAATGCAAAACATTTGAAATAGAGCCCTACGAGGAAGCAATACAGTTAAGCAATTGTTTAAAAGATTCCACCAAGACAAAACTTTCAGGTGGAAGACCCTTACAACACTGAAAATGTATAGTAATTTCCCAAAACATGTTGGTGAGTCACCTGCTGTCAAAGTGCTGAGGGCACTGTATGTAAGCAATGATGAACACTGCGGACTCAGCAAATTGGCTCTACTAGACACTCTCTAAACCATAACCACAGAGAGGGTATCTGGTATGGTTGCACTGGAGAAAAAGAAAGGCTTCTCAAAAGAATGAAATGTTAAATTTTGTAGTAATGTTCCAGGCTAAAGGGTGAGTAACTAAGGGCATCAGAGCCATCTCTGGATTCCTCATCCTCACACCACTTAGCTACTCACTGTCTGGATGTCTCTTAACATCTTTAAGTAAATCAAGAGAAGAGAGCAGGAGTTGAAAAATTTTAGATGATAAGGGACTGCGGCCTTCTGAAATAGAATCTGAAAAGAGGAGAGGATGTTCCCAAGGCTCTCAATGCTGTATAACTCAATAAAATAAGAAACCCATTAGAAAAGAAAGCAGCTACATGGACCTAAAGGCCTCTTATCTGTCCTTGTGTTTAAGGCAGTGTTCCCCTTTCCCTCTCTGGAGCCCAGTTCCAGACAGGATGCCCAGAGGCAGTCTTCCCTGTGGGTAGGTCTTGGCATCCTTGTCCCTCAGACAAATGGCTTGTGGTGGAAAGTAGAGAAAGCAGCCATGCTTGAGGAAAGGCCTGGTTTGTGGGTGTAGAGGCTTCTAGTAACTTTTTATTCTTTCAAGTAATGATACTGGGAAGCCATTTCTGGAGAAAGGGGGCAGTAGTTGACAGAAATCCCTGTGGAGACGGTGGCCTAGAAGATTCCTAATCTCAGTCCTCATGCACCCCCTAGTGTAGGATGCAGGGTAGTTCCCCGGTTAGTGGGTTTACGCTGACAATCGTCAACCATTCTTAATTACCTCCGTTGATGAATAGGAGCTGTGGAAGGGAAATAAATCAGAAGAGATTAAAGTCAAGGATTGAGCTAACTTTGCAGTTGCAACAATTTCAGGCTACATAGTAATAGTTTTACAAAGCAAGCAGCTTTGATAGACTCAAAGTGTGCAGAAAGTGGTCAGGCTCTCCATTGTTTAGACCAGACCTCTCAAACTTTATGTGTCTGTGGATTATCCAAGAATCTTGTTAAAAGAAGGATTTTTGATTCAGTAGTTGAGGGTGGGGCCCTTGATTTTGCATCTTTACCAAGCTGTCAAGCGGAACTGAGGGTGCTGGTCATGAACTGAGGGTGCTGGTCACCTTGTGCAATGACACCCTCATTCACTCAGTAGCACTGTGAATTTGGCCTGTCGAAGATAAGTACCTTTTATTTTCTGAATTTAAGCAGTATTTACCAATAACATTTGTTCTTTATAATATGGGATTGTTAATTACTACATACTACCTTGTAATTTCACGATGGATGGGTTTCTTTTGTTTTCCCACCTAAGTTGTCTGCTCTTTCAAATAGGGACTGTCTTATATCACTTTGTTCTTCCAAGGGGTCTTGTATGGTGCAGAGCCTGTAAGAGACAACTACAAAATTATTCAATTGGTTTGATTTGAAGAAAAAATTTCAGATCTCTTTCCTAAGAGTGATTTTTGATTCTGAAGTGGCGGAGTAGAGAAGGGCTGGGAGGGCACTGGGTTCCCGAGGGAAGTGGAGAGGGGATGCTATAGGGAGAATTTTGATGTCTTCTAGCATTCAAGTTAAATATATGCCAGACTTCAAAACTTTATCTAAGGCTTTCTTTAGCATTAGGTGGCTGATTTTGAATCTACTTAGGTTTGTACTTAAAATCACTCCAGGTAAACATGTTCAGAAATTCTGAGCAGAAAGAACCAAAAATAGATTTGATAACAGTACACAAGATACGATTAAGGAAAAAGTTATGTGTTTTCAAGAAATAAACTTTGAGATTTTCAAGTCAAGGAAAATATTCTGTATAAATAGGATAAAGAGGTACTGTATTTTCATTGTGAAAGATCAGAGAGGGGTTAAAATCCCCCAGGCTTGAGTGTAGACTATCCTTTCATGCTTGAGAAATGAACAGATTTAATTGCTTCATGTACCATTGGGCTGGGTGTTTTTAGGACAGACATGTCTCTTATCTGCCAGAGTAGACCATGCTGAAATAGACAACAGGAAAAGATGTGTGTTCCTAGCCACAGGCAACCATCTACTTGAACTCGTTGCCTAAAGCATTTTTAGTGCAGTCTGTATTGTCTAGAAAAGATTATTTCTGAGTTCCCTGATAATCTGAAAGTATGACTTTTTTTTAATAATAATATTGGGAACTATAATATTATATATTATTAATAACTCTAATAGTCATGATTAATCTTTTGTGCAATAGACTCTCAGAATCTAAAGGTACCTTAGAGACTGATAGAGCTAAGGGATGTCTTCTTTCCTAAAACAGGGCTCCTCCTTTGACATCTCTGAGAGTTGTAACAACTATAGGCTCTGCTTGAATATCTCCCGCAAAAAAACAACTCCCCATGTCCCAATACAACCATTTTTGGTGTATTTTTCTGTCATTAGAAAAATACATTGCCTTCACTGACATAATTTCAAAAAACAAAGAGATAACCACTATTAACATTTCAATGTATGTGCCTGGTGTGTGTATGTGTGTGTGCATGTGTGTGTGCACCTGCATGCATTATCACATACTATTCATATTTTAGAACCAACTTTCATCATCCTTTGTCATTAAATATTTTCTAATAACATCACTTTAAAAGGCTTAACAACACATTTCATTTTTAAAAAGAATCATAATTACCTTGGTCTTTTTTCCTATCAAACCAAAACTTACCTTTCTATAATTTATATGCATTGATCCTTTCTCTGCTCCCCAGATCTACATGCAATAAAAAATGCAATCCTTCTTTTCCAAGATAACCCTTCAAATATGTGAAGACTGCTTGCAGGTCTTCCTGAGTCTTATTTTTTGGTTTTCATTGGCCTGAGGTTTTCAGGCATCTTTCATGATTCTCAGCACCCACTCTCATGATAGTTCTCCCCTGGATAAATTATAATTTGTTATTTCCCCAGAACTGGATACAATATTTCAGGGAAGATTAGAAAAGAACTATTACCTTCTTCGGTGGAATTTTGAGTTTATTTATATAGCCAGTATATTGTTCACTTTTTGAAGTCTTGACTCATTCTTGACACACTGAATCTTCCACGTCTTGCTCTCACATCTGCTGTTATTTAGCAATCACAATCTCTATCCTGCTGTATCTTTAAATTATGCACACAGTGTTTTTAGTCTGTATGCATAACTTTTTATATATTCTTTCATTAATCCAACAAAAATTCACTGAGCACTTGCTCTGTGCCAGGAAGTGCTATGGCCACTAGGGATACAATGCTGAATGAGACAGATGCAATCTCTGCTCCACAATACACTTACAGTCTGTGATAAAGAAAAGGACCCAGCAGGATGCTAAAGAAGCACATGGGAGGTCTTACGTAGTCCAAGGCTTGGGTGAGACCTTGCTGAAGAAATATGATTTAGGTGAAGACGTGAAGGAAGAATAAGATTCATTCTTGAGAGATTCAGACCATTGTTCCAGCCCATTGAGATAATTCCAGATCTCAATTCAATTATTTTTTCATTCATGTGAATGACAGAAACGACATCTGTATTATCATATAATGTATAGAGAACAATAGCGCTCAGGACAAGTCTTCCTAACAGTATAGACCATCCCCCAAACTTTTCCAGATCCATCTAGTTCTGTTTTGCATTATGAAACCTTTCTCAATGAATCTATTTGCAGTGGGTAAAAGATATAATTAATATAAACTTACTTAGCTTTTTACTTTGTGAATGCTTGCTTAGGTCACTTCTATGTTTAAGACCTATGTAGGGCGAGGGGATGTTTCACACAGCTCTGGAAGTGGGCTGTTGATCATGAGCTCCAGTCATTAAAGCTTCTTGAATCTTTAGGTGGTGTTCTAAGAAATTGCTCTCAGCTGGCTGATGGGCATGTTAAACTGTTTTCCAGCACATGCTGCAGCCTCAGCTCCCAGATGTCCCCCATTACTCTTGTCCGTGTTTTTGTACTTTTTTTTTGTCCTTTTAAACAAGTCTGTGCTCATCATCCCTCCAAGTCCCACTCTAACTTTCAATATCCAAATGGACCAATTCAATTCCCAAAGGATCAAGTATTTGTTTACACCAAAAATGCAAACAACAGAGAGACTAAAATGGATCTTTCATTTTTCAACCGATGTTGATGTTGCAGAGACACATATTGATCTTCCCTTGTTCTCACCACTCTTGAGCAACTAACTACCTGGAGAGAAAGAATGTAAAGCAATATATTCTAACAGTAACATTGATTTCTTTTCCTGAATTGTTGCCTCATTTTATCATGTTGATGTGCTCTTGGTACATAATTGTAAGCTTCCGGAAAGACTAGGTGGCTTGTTGAAAAATGCAGTGAGTGTCCAGACACCAAGCACAACCCAGGCCCTGGTGGTCACTGCTAGTGATCATGTCAATCCCATCATGAGCCAAAGACACAAGCAGGAATCTCTGCTGTGGGTGTAAAGCTGTTGAAAACTGTGTGGCCAATACACATTTTGTGGGATGAGATTCTTTTTGAAATGTCTTCCATACTTGGTCTAAATACAGTCTTGCTAAGAAAGCCAGACTGTCCTTTCCCTCTCATTACTGTGTGACTTCATTCCTTTAAAGAACACATTTTTCAGGAACTATGTCCTCTATTTTACTGCTGCTATTTTAGATTATCTAATGTTCTTCCATGAACTTACTGGAAAATTAGACCTTTTTCATTTCAGATTTATGTTGTAATGCCATCATGAATACAAACTCATCGCAGGCCTCTTTTGAGAGTTTTTTATTTTTTAATTTTAGCAGTAACATGTTACTGAATTTCTGGGCAGATAATACGTTTTTTCTGTCTGGCAGTGAGTCACGGTTTTAATACCTTGAACGGCTTGCCACAGGCTTCTTTCTCACTTGTAAGTTGCACTTGGAAAAAACAGCGGGTTGAACTGGGTGATGTGAGTTTTGGGCTAGCTCATTGGCAGAGTTTAGAGGGCAGAGGCAGAGGGGAATGTAGTGACAGGTCTCAGGCAAGGGGAAAGTCCACTGATATTCACTGTCAACTGTGATGACGCAAAGAAAATGTTTCTCCCAGTTACCAGACATGAGGCAGACCCTCAGTGGGGATAGGGCAGACTGTCAGGTTTTCACATTTAGCAGGGTATTTTTTAAAATGATATTCTGATGTCACTCTTGGAGCTATCAAACACGTAGGAATCACGGTTTGAACATTTCTACACTTCTCTAGGTGTGTTATGTACAAACTAGCAACTCTTTTCAGGTCACATTTTTCAGCACTGAGTGCTACATTTTATTTGCATCTTAGCAATGTTTGCATTCCTCTTGCACAGTATTTCATGTTTTTCTCATTTGGGAAAATATGATCAGGGCAAATAACTGTTCAGTCCTCAATATTGAACTGTTAAGCATAGTATTTGTTGATTCCCTGCCTCTTTAGTAAGTGCTTTGTTAATACATTAGATTAAGGCAGTATAAGCAGTTAAAATCTCTTGACAAAATTTATTTATTCATCCATTTATCCATTCATTGTGGAGCAAACACTTATTGAAAATTTGTTTTGCACTGGACATTGACTATATGAAGATGAACAAGGCATGGGTTTGCCTTTATTGAGGTCACAATCTAGTGGTACATCTAGGAATGTGAGAAGAAAAACTATAAGCAGTGTAAAAACTATATTCTAAAGAAGAAAAAGGGTGGTAAGGGATCACAGAGGTGGTTCATTTTATTCTTTATAAGGGGAAGAAGCCGAGGCCCAGGGGAGGACTCCAAGAGGTGGTTACATGTAGCCTTCAAGGAAATGCTAATATAATTGGCAAGACAAGAGTAACCTGTGCAGAACTACACGCAAGAGTTTGATACAAGATCTGATTAAGTGCTAGATGCAGGGATGCAGAGCATTGGTGTGGCGTGACAGGACTGCCGAGCAGACGGTACTCCATGCAGGTGGAAGGCATCGTGGAAGGCTCCATGCAGGGGCTTGTGTTGAGCATGAAAGATGGTCAGCATTTTAATAGCATTTGCATTTGTACATCTCAAGTAGGATAATCCAGGACAAGAATATTAGCTATCATAAGGAATGGAGGCCACCACGTATGTTTCTTGCAGATTTATTGAGTATATGATACAAAGACAATTTCTTCATGAGTGATAAACCACAAATCAGGTTATGGAGAATCTGCATGCACCAAATACAGATGACTCCTAAGGCTGAAACTGAACACATATTTATAGTGAAAGTAACAGAAATGGTAATATTAATGAACTCCAGTATCACATTTTGAGGGGAGTGGGACTGGGGATACGTTGCAAGGAAATGCTAAAAATGAATCCTAGCTTCTCAGCGGAAACAGGAAGTTGCGTGTTTTATAATCATTTATATATTTTGTGTTGATCACATGAAAATCACAGGATGGAAATTCAGGAATGCTGAGATTATATATAACTTTCCAAGAAGGGGAATTTAAGGATCTGTAGTACACTGAAGGGCTCAAGGGATGTGGTAAAAGGAAACTGGAACATAGGCTGCAATACACATGAACACATGCATCTGCACTGCAGGTAATGAACAGATGAGAGGAATTAAAAGCATGTGTTTCTACTACTCATTTCAACTCACTTGCATAATTCTGAGCCAACTTTTGAAAGGAGGCTTTGCTGAGCTTCCTCTTCTCTAATTCCCAACAAATGGTGGATCGCTGGATGCATGCAGATAACTGCGTGTTCTGAAGTCCCAGGCAAAAGAAGATAAATCCCTGACAAGCAAGTGAGTATAATGTGGAATAAACGGGGGTTAAGCAGTTAAGCAGGAAAATCCCTGTGACCAGAAAGTCCATGGTTTTACTCACAGCTGCTATCTTTCAGGGGGCATTGGCTGATGAGACTCAGGAAGTACCTTGGGGGTAACAGCTTCTGCATAGTGGGGAAGGATTCTTTAGGCAGCAACTCATTTCAGAGGCTCTCTTCTCTCCAGAAGTCGGGGTGATCTGTGAAAGCCCTTCCACAGCTGGGGGGCAGAGAGGAGAAGGCAGTTTGTAGCAGGCAAGTGGCAGCAATCCCTCCCAAGCTGTAGAGTGGACCCTGGAGACAAGCCATGCTTCCCATAGTTCTTGCATTTGTATGTCTGCATTCACAAGTAGGAACAGAAATAGCTAGAGTTATATAAAGGCAACTGATGAAAATGCTGAACTTTAATGTGTGAATGTTGTGAAATCATAGAAGACACTAAGAATTCTCCAAATCAGTCTATAAAGGACACATACAGACTAGTATAGAACATAGGAGGGCTCTTGCCCTGTCTGAGCAAGGCTCACAAAGGAAAGATAAGAACAGGACTAGGATAAAATACTTGCCTTACGGGTACCTGGCTAAATGTTTTATCAATACATTAGTGAGAAAAGATTGGAGGTCATACAATAAACCACCCTATAATTCCATATGTTAATTATTATACCTTTGGGTCTTTAAGCATAATACTACTAAGCCACAGCCTATGTTCCATAGCATCAGTTCAGGATATATATATTAAATTTTTCTTTTAAAAAAATCTAAATAAAAAATAATCCTATCTAAATTTGCTATAGCAGGTTATGTGAACTAGGTAAGTTCAATGGTTATTGGCAGAAACATAACAGCAGCCTTTGCTAAATGGTGCCTGAACAAGATGAATTCCTCTTTGGGTGTGTCCAGTGAACATCTGCAAGTTTATGCTTGCCCAACAGATCCACAGAATGCTTGAGAGCTAAATCAGATACCAAAGCTGATGCCCTTCATTTTGTGGTCGGTGATGCTGCAGGACCCGGGGGTTCACCAAGGAATGGAATTTCACCCCCAGGACTCACACCCCAAGCCTCAGCTCCCAGTTGGGCACTTTTATAAGTATACCACATTGTCTTAAAAAAAAGACAGGGGAGACCAATGTTGGTTTCCAGTAGGAAGATGTTGTGTAATGTAAGCATTTTTACCTACTCCCAAAGCAACTGCATTTCTCAATGGGGTGAACATCTGAGATTAAACAACCCCGACAAAGAGGTCAACAGAGGACTTGCTTTGTTCTCTGCTCCTTTCTTTGATTCTGGTTCCCAGAGTGAACGCATAGCTCTTCAGCTACTCTTCCTCTCTTGCCTCGGCTGGGAAGCAATGAATTTGTGAAGGCTGACAGTGAGTCCCTTGGGGGAAGGGGACAGCTTTGGGAACTGCGGGATAGCAGCTGAGACATGTCCCTGTCTCGAGGGCCACCTCCTGGCCTGGCTAACCTGCTGGCTCTCAGGAGCAGTCGAGGGCTCTCCTTCCCGCCTGCTTTTCTAGTCAGAGGCAAATCCTACTAGACCGTCTGAGGTTTCATCATAACACAGAGGAAAGTCTGCTTTATTTTTATGAGGAGAAAATAAATACCACTTTCTCCTTTGAGCAAATATGATCATTTCTAAGACACATCCACAACTCCTTTTGGAAGAGTTTTGAGCTTACAGGGGTGGAGACCCAGAGGACGGAATTCCCTTAATGTGGAATGAGTTTGTGAGACACGGTGCAGCCTCTTTGTGTAGGAGCTTAAGGACAAGTCTTGGAAATTTCAAGCTGTCAAACATCCTGAGGAAGGAGCGAAACACGAGGAGTAACGTAGGGAGAGATGGCTGGGAACTCATGGGGGACCACCCTAGGTCTAACCAGGTTCCTCCAAGGCTGCAGGGAGCTGGAATAGCTGAGAAAACATATTCCTCCACTTCTAGAATGCTTGGCATTCCAATAGTATTCTAATGCTACTCCTTAAAGGAAATATTTAACTTGAGAGAAGTTGTGTGCTGCCCTGTGAGGATAACAAACTCAGGGAAGGAAAGGTCAGGAGAGAGACCCTGGAGGCTCTGTGGGACACCACCTGGAACCAGCAGCAGGCAGGTGCCCGCACGCCCCCGCAGTGTTAGGAGAGTCTAAGACAGCAAGTGTTTCCTGCCACAGGGTGTCTACGTGCATTCCCGCCTAGTGCAATACCCTTCTCCTGCCTCTTCACAGAGAGACCCTTCAGATGTTGTCACCACCCTCCTCTCCATTCTTCTTTCAGAAGACCCTGTGCACATCTTTCATAACATGAATCACAGTATAGGATTTTACTCCTATTTCAGCCATTCAACAATATTTTATTGAGCACCTATTCTATTTGAGGCACTGTTCTAAACACTGGGGATATGGCAGTGAACAAAACAAAACTCTGAGCTCGCTGTCCAGCAGGGGTACGAACAGCTGACACCTAGCGGAGGCCTGCCCTGGGCCAGGCACAGCTGTAACTCATGGTGATTCACTCACTCTCGCACCAAGCCTCTGATGTAAGGACTATTAATATTCTTCGTAGGCAGATGAGGAAATGGTGGCATGAGAAGGATAAGACACTTGCCCAGGGTCACAATTAATTCATCTTTCCTTGGTTTGGGGACAGATCCTTATTTATGAGCTGTTTTTCCCAGGACAAGGTAAGCTCTATGGAGTCTGGGGCCATTGACATCTCCTTCCTTGAGTGTCCCCAGCATCTGGTACATAGGTGGTGCTTATAAATATTTGCAGAATGAAGAAAGAAAAAAAAAACGGTACTTAAAAATGTCCATTAGGAACAGTCTGGGCTACTTCAATTAAAAGACTGTGCATTTTGGAAAATGCTGTGTACATCCATGTTGGGTGTGTGATGGCAGAATCCAGCCATATGCTGCCTCTGATTTTGATCCTACCCTTACCAAAAAGAAATACATTCTGTTGTATAGCCATGTTTCACTATTATATACTTGTCAGTTGATACTGAAACTGAAGTTTAAATTCCTCTTTTATCACTGCCTCCTTTCTCCCCTATTTATTCATGCTGCTGTGTTTAGTCTCCAGGAAGCTGAGCCGAGTTCCTGAAATGAAAACCACCTCCCCTCGGCCTGAAGCTGCAAGCCTTAGGCGCTGGCTCTGACGCCCTGGCATAAGAACTCAAAAGCCCCAAGTTCTGGAAGAGTCTTTATTTTGGTATCTAAGCAAGAAGGAAATACCTGGTGCAACTTGTCAGCCTTGAAGAGGAAAAAAGAGAATAATAATACTAACAAAAGATGGTATCCTGGGTGAAGGAGAGACTGTTTATAAGCCTGTATCCTGTGCACGCTTTGCGGGTCAGCGTGGATGCATCGTAGCTCCATGGAGGCGGCTCTCTGTTGTCTGTGACCTCGCGTACCTTGGAGCTGCTGTGGAATGACTGACGGTGAATAGGATTCCCAATTAGTGGATTAATGGAATTCACGCATGAGCAAACATAATCAGGGAGAGGCTAAAGAGATTGTTTGAGAATGAAATCAGCTAAACAAGAGGAAAAGTCTTGGTAACTGATGTATTTTATTGAAAGGTTTCTTAGCAAGCAGACAGATGTTCATGATTATGGTTATGATAATAAAATAGGAGTGCCGTGACGAATGGCAACCACTGGACTAAACCTTTTGTGTGTCATCTCATTTTTTTCATACAATAACTCCTATTGCACATTGGATTGGCCCTGTTTCAGACACTATGGGCTCACTTCATGTGCCCACGATGAAGCTGGATCCAGACCTAGGTCCAATCAGCTGCAAGGCTTTGGAGTTTACCTGTGATGCTGTATTTGGGAAGATCACCTTCAGGGCCGTGGAAAGAGAGGAGGAGGTAGGAATAGTGGCCTTCCATTTCAAGCACTGCCTTTCACCTGCTTGGTCTGGCAGGTGGAGCTTAATAAGACATTGAGCAGGAGAGGAAACTCTCTGCAGATTTTTAGGATGTCTCCCCTGGACTTTCTGCCATTCCTGCCCTTCTGCGCAGCATCCTAGAGAGGACTTTAGTATAGCAAGGAGGTGTTCCTGTCCCATTTTATGGAGAGAGCACAAAAATGCAGCTTAGAGGTTTATTTGCACACTGTCACACAGGTTCTAAATAGTAGAATTCATATTTGAGCCTTAATTTTTCTCAAAAAGTTGCTCTACATGCGGTCAGTGCTCCTTCCCCAGGGGAGGGACGTGGTGCCAGGCAAGGGCCCACTCAGCCCTACATTTTCTTCCACTTCAGCTATTCAATAATGCCTCTCATTCCACATCTCATTATTTGTGGAAGGATCATTTTTGAGTTGTTGACTGTTATTTCTTCTGTGGCCAGGTCTCTGTGTTCACTTACCCTGGAAGCTTGTGTGGTACAGAGAGAAAGGCAGGCATTTCAAGGCAAAGAAGGCAATTCTCCTTCTTAGATGCTCATTGTTCATTTGTGAGAATTCAAGCTTGTCATACTGGATGGTCCTGGAGGAGGAGTGGGCACGTGACTTATACTGCTTGGAATTCAAAGGATAGGGTTGACTGGGCTGAAAAGGAAGAAAAGAGAAGCCCAAGAAAGCATCAGATACTATGCCTATCATTCACATATCCCCCACAGGAGGGATTTCTCTCGGGGGTAGGAATGGACTATCATAAAAGCTGAGCCACTAGGGCCTAGGGGTGGCACAGAAGCTAGGGAATTCACTGCCTTTTGGGGGTCACTGTGGGCTTGAGAAGCAGCAGATCAGTGACGACCACATATAAACAGAAAACCAGGGCCCTTACCCTGAAACTATCAAAGGCATAAAATCACAGGGAACTTTGCATGACTGGGAGGTGGGACAAGATCCCCAATAATGACAGCAATTGGATTTCTCATAACTTCAGAGAAAAGTGAACTTGGAGAACATTGAGAAAAGAAACAAATGTGACATATTTTGCCCTCAAGTGTTGTGCACCAAACTTCATACCTACTACATATCCATCCCTTTGACTAGAGAAAAATTTTGTTGTTCAATGGACAAATATTCCTACAGGAAGTATAACCTAGTGTTCATGACCAAACACCCCAAAAGACGGACAAGAAGGAATGCTCACAGCTCACCTTCAAGGCCACCTGTCTGGCTGTCTGGCTGTCTGCATATAAAGACATGATTTCTAAACTCATAATAAAAGTCCATATTGACAGATTCTGTGGCTTTATCTTCTCCCCATTTCTTATGGCAGTGGAACCTGCTAGTATTTAATGGAAAAATGATTTATTAAATTCTTACAAGGAAAGAGAGGAAGGAAGCACTTAATTTTTATGGGAAAAAGAATCAAGTCTTCATCCTAGGCCTTTTGGGGCTAGATACAGAGGCAGAGGCTTTTTGCCAAGCCAGTGAAGTGTCCCTGGTCAGTGAGCTGGCACGGTCTGCCTAAGCAAAGGGCTATATTCCTGAAAGGGGAAGGAAGATAGGACTTAATCATTTCGCTATTTATCCTGAGAGCTGTGATGCTCAGAGTAAAGGGTTAAAGATGATGAAACCATGTTTCCCTAAACACTTACAATCCATCTCCAGTAGAAGGTAAAAAAGTGAACGGGGCAGCTGAACAGCCTCAGCAGGCTTTTCAAGGTTCATCTTGCTGGGGATGAAAATCTCACCCCCAGTCATACAACAGTGACTCTCCCCAAACCTCGACATTAAGGAAAGCAGGATAAGGCAACAAAATCTCATATTGCAAGGGAGATTTTTCAGTGCAATCCCTTCACTGTGGGGGGAATTTAAAAGAAGGAAGTAACAATGCAAGAGCCTTAGTTTTTCTAAAGAAAAGTTAAATACACCTGCTGAATGATCCTTTGCTAAGGCACTCGACTTTCTGTCCTGGCAAACACTGATGGAAATATGGCCTGGGTCCCTCCTTCTATCCTATTGCTCCTTACCTCTCCTCTTTCTCTTCCTCTCTCCCTTTTTTCTTCCCTTCTTACTTCATTGTTCTTTTCTCTTTTATCATTTTGCACTTGCTGTGGGTGCCCCCAGCCTCTTTCAGAAAGAACCCCAGCCAGCCAACATCATTAATGTCTTGCTTGATCAACGAATGCATGATGAGAACACGGGTAACAATGACAGAACACAGAGGGAAATGCAGGGAAGAGTCAGAACAAGGTTAGCACACCACAGTCATGCTGGGGAGTCCTTGCATTCTCAAGAGGGGGTTGTGTGTTGGCTCTGAGCTTTCTCATAGCCAAGGCAAAGCTGGAAGCAGGACTCTGTTAATGTCTTGGTGTTCCCAAGACAAGAAGAAATCGGTAGCTCAGGAGGAGCATACCCAGTGGGGGCCCTGAGAGAAATCACATTTTGGTGTTTACAACATTGAGCATGTTCCAGGAACACTTTGTTAGGTTTTGGAAAGGAAACAATTATGACACTGACTTCAAGTGGTGTCTTAGTAGAGGGGACAGAATTCCTTACTCTCAAGTTCCAGTATTTCCTGCTTCTCCTGGCATGGAGTTTAATATGAAGTAGCTTGTGGGCTTGCAAGTAGGCTTATAATAGACTATAGCTGTCTACTGCATTGCACAAAAACTATTTGCTTTTTTACAGCAGTCAACACGTAACTGAATGCCAGGACTCACTTGGATATGAAATAGTTACCTAGAAAATGTTCAGGTGAAGAAATAATGCCCTAACTCTCAACATGTGACTTAATACTTTGAGAAAGGTAATATTAGCTTGCAGCATGTAATTCCAAGCAAAGCAGAGAGCCATGGAGTGTCTGCTGGTTTCCTATCCATTCTTAAATTAAGGCACAGCAATCTGTTACATAAATCTCTATTTTCTTATTTTAGGTTCAGCCAACATTTTGCTAGTGAATAAATCAGACATCCCAGATGTCATTTCTCCCTGACTAGATATAAATCACAACCAAAAGGCTCACTAGGTTTGCCAAAACTGCTTTGTATGTCAGTGAAATCTAACATTCCTGCCCCAAGATTCTCGCCTCCCCACAAAGGAATAAAGAGATCATTGGCCATCAGTACAGCTTCAAAGAATATTAAATTTCCAGGTGGAGCAATGAAATCCTCCCCCTGATGTTTATGGTGTATAAATGCACAGGCTGCATCCTTTGCTGGGTGGATGTGGAGAAGCTTCTAGTGCTGCGCTTTTCTCATTGTAGATGTCCTAATTGTCTTATTGAGAAGGATCAGCTACTTTATAGGACTAGAAGCTAAGGAGTTTGTCATTACCAATTCATTTCTTTGGGTGCTATATTAATCAGGAAAGGCTACAGCTACAAGAAACAACCCCAAACTTGAGTGACTTAGGGCAGAAAAGATTTATTTCTCCCTCATGTCACCCATCCAACGTGGGTGCTTTGCTGCACGCTCCACCCCACGGCGCTTCCCGAGAGGGCTTCCCTTTACCCTCTGCAGCGGCTGACCCGGAAGAGAACAGAGGAGAAGGCGTGTGCGCAGGTTTGTGCAGCCAGTTTCGTGGCTCAAGCCTGGAGGTGGCAATCCTCCCACATTCATCCCACAGAACTCAGTCTGATAGCCACTCCCCCCTGCAAGGGAGTGGCAAATATACCTTATTTCTGAATGCAGCAGAAGAAATTAGTTTGTTATTATCCGGCCTGCTGTACACAGATGTCTGCCTCCGTCTGTTCTTCCCCTTGTCTCTCTCCCTGTCTCTTCCTTTCTAGAGTCTACTGAGTTCTAGGTGCTTTGATGAGAGATTTCCATTTTCTGCCCCTCCCTCCCTGAAGGTACCTTAATGGTCCAGGTACCAATACTTTCATACTGGGAAGCTTAACTCAGTGATGGACACAGATGGTCTAGAAGAAAATTCAGAAGGAGTTACTTTAAAATATGTTTAATATCAAGAATTAAAAGAGTAAAAATGAGACTAAAATATGGCTGACAAGTATATATCAGTATATTATTTTCAACAGAAAAGATGCAAACTTCCTGACATAGTCTTTGCCTAGATTAAGTCATAGAAGTGAAGTAGTTCCACAATGAATTTAGCCAAATATTTTCAGCAGTCACAAATACGTGGAGGAAACTATATCTAGCTTAATTCAAGATTTAGCAGTACTTATAATAAAGAATAAACAGTAACATTTTAAGTCCAAATTTCCTACTTTAAAAATAATTCTTCAAATTAATGAAAGTTGTATTTCCACTCTCCACCTTTACTTACCATTGGTGATGAAAGGCACCTAGCTAATCCTGATTCAAATATACCAAATTAGAAATTTAAATTTTTGAAAGAAACTTTCACTTCATTTATCACTAATCCCTAACACAGCCACTCATTCCAGGGAGCGGTGGGGGGGCGGTCACAGGGAGGAAGCTAAGAACAGTTAAACTTGCATATGCGTTAAATGCATCACTTTTGTGTTTTCCATTAACAGTATTTTATTCAGTAGATTACATAAGATATAAGTAATTTTTTTTTAATTGGGCGTCTTTCAGTGTTTCTCTCCTCATGTGAATTTTAGTGAAGAAATTAATGCATTGGTAAGGGACTGTTAAAAGAGACAGAAGGAATTGAGAGAAGATAGCACATAAAGTAGAGAAATATTGGCTTACAGCACAGAATAAAATTTCATGCAAAGCGATAATTTAGCTATTTCTTTCCTGAGGTGCATTAAAAAATTTTAGTTTAGTTTAGTTTTAAAATGTCTCCTTTATGGAAGTACCAATAAGGTACAGGAGAATTGTAATAAATTTTCATTTCTATTTTTCATGGGGTAATTCATTTTGGTTTCTTGACTTGTGAGACCAAAACGGTTTTGTTGCTCAATTTTATAAAGCTTGAGTAAATAAATTCTGTTTACCTATAAGCTAGGACGACATGGTTGTAATCTTCCTTCCTGCCCTACTGGCTGCTTTACTTACCATACAGAAATTCTTTCCTCAGCATTACTTCCTCCCTAGAATGTGAGCTTCATTAAGATAAATTCCTGGCTTATTCATCACTGTATTCCCACCATCAAAACATTATCTGACACATACTGAGCCCTCAATAAATACTTAAAGATTTGGATGGAAGTAAGTGGAAGCAAGGGATCTTCAGTCCTGGGGCGTAAATAGATATGATTGTGCTATTTTTGTCTTGGATGTAGACCTGAAAACGAATTAGTTTTGTTAACTATATTGGCAGTGTATCAAAAGTTTACTTATTCACTCTTTCATTCACTCATTCATTCATTAATGTATTTAGTGTATACAGCATTAGGTTAGGCATTGAGGAAAGGATTGATAGGATGCAGCCCCTGCTAAGAATTTAATTCACTGAAGATTAAAAAGTTTACTCAAACTCAGGTGATGTGATGAGAAATATAATGAATTTGAAAAGCCAAGGGACAGTGTAGTCATTCTGAGGGGTGATTTTTTTAGACTTTGTTCCGAAAATGACTTGAGAGATTAGAGACTCTTACAAGTTTCTGCAACTGGATTTCCACAACTGCAAGGGCAGAAATATATTTTCTTGTATCTCTTAGAAAGGCGGCGTTTATCTTTTAATTTTAAATCAATAAATATATGTTGGTGATTGAATTATACTGTAACAACACCCTAACCATTTAAAGTGATAGCGATGATTCTAGTTAGTCTTCCATGCAGAGCAGCAACAGAGCTATCTTGCCGTATGAAACTGACTCTATTGGATATCCCTATTATCTTTACAGAAGGGGACATACTACAGAGATTCTTACAATCTTAAAGTGAGGAAAACTGGATGTTTTCATGAAGCTTTTCCTCTGGGGTACGTATAAATTCATTTTCCTGGACTTGGGTATAAACAAACTGTGCCTAATTTGCATTGTGAAACCCACTACAAAGGAAATTACTCTACAGATAAAAGATGTGAGGAAGACATTTTCCAAATGGATTGAATATCTAGTTTTTGTCTCGTGTTATCTGAAGAAGTAATACCTTCCTTCATCTCTCTGATGCACCACAAAAAATGTGACAGGGGTGGGAAACAGTAGCCTAATTTTATTGATCTCCTCCTTCCCAACGGTAACATTCTAATTAAGTAAGTGTTAGATTCAGGATAGACTAAAACATGAGATGGAAAAAAAAGAAGACCCTTGCAATAACATAATGCGAAAAGTATTTTTAAACTGAATTAACACTGTTTGAAAAATGAGGCAAACTTGATTCTGTCATATGTGGGGCTCTCAAGAGGTGAAATTTTGTACACACAGCACAAATGTGTGCTGACAGATATTGAGAAAAAATGAAGATCATGCTGTGGAAAAACTGACATGCATTGGTCATATAAATCTTTGGAACAATCAGATGAGTCATGGCAAATTTTTATAAGGAATGTATTTGCATAAAAAAATTTGGATTTAGCCAAGGTACCTCCATTTTTAAAAATTGTACTGATTAGTAAAAAAAAGAGGTAGGTGATGAGAATTCAGTTTTCATCAAACCAAAAGGGAAGCAAAGAAGGGGCAAGAAACCAGCCTGGAAAGTGTTTTTAAAGTGGAATCTGAAAAAAACAGCTTGACATTTTTTTCACTTTCAGATCTATCAAGGTCATAAGTTCTTGTACCCCAAACTGATTCTCTGTGTTAATATATTTGTGACTCATATAGTTTACAATAGACCATAAAGAATAGAGGTACCAAGTAGAAAAAAATGTCATAAGGACAATAAATTAATCTGTTGTGTTTGCTTAAATGTGGGTGGCTTTGCTCCAGGAAGTCAACTTAGACCCAGGCTCATCCTGTCTTCTTTCTCTGTTATCCTCACAACGTGGCTTCCTTCTTGTATGACCACACTTCAGCCAGCAGAGTTGAGGGCATCGCCTTCTTTATTAATGGCATTCTGAAAATTGCATATACTCATGTATCTCAGGTCCCATTGGCCAGCATTTAGTCACATGGCTACATTTAGCTGCAAGGAAGTCTGGGAAATGTAGTCTTCAACTGGCTGACTTGGGGCCCAGGTAAAACTCAGGGGAAAAAGGTAGAGAAAAGATAATAGGAGCCACTAATAGGTCTGCCATTCAACTGGAGAGAGGAATGCAAGCACTCTTGAAACTGAGATGGTACAGAGGCTGGGGCATGTGAAGTTAAGCAGTGGGAAATAGGATAGAAAGCCAAACTGCACTTAACAAATGAATTGATAATGATTAATAAGGTGCAAGGTTGCTATTTATTGAGAGCTTATGAAGAGTCAAATACTTTCCTGTGTTATTTGTATAGACTAGCTCATTTATCCATCAAATTGCTCCCTGAGGTAAGCATAACAATTATTTCCACCTGAGAGATGAAAAACTGAGGGACAGAACAGTTGAGAACTCACTCAAGGTCACATAACCTAAAACCTGCCAACAGTGAAAGATAAATTCAGGGTGAACAGACATTTAAACACCAAAACCAGCATTGAGTCCATATGAGGGTGGGAAAGAAAAATCTCCCCACTGTACTCATTTTAGTTCATTTCTTCAGATGGAATTTATATTCCTGTTGGCCTCTCATGGAAACAGTTTTGAAAGTCTGCCTTTCAATTCATTGTGAAACTTCTACCTAAATTCTTGCAATGACTTCTGTTCACTTCTCTTCCTTGGCAGTGTTCTGTTTGCACTGAGGCACTCTGGACTCCAGTAAACAGTCCATGATTCCCAAGGTGGGGCCACCTTGACAGAGCACTATAGCGCCCCTCTGGCACTTCCTGAGGATGGCAGGGAGATGGGCCCTTTCTTGACCTTAACCCAGAACCACTGGCTTTGCCTCACTGATGCCACAGGTTAGACCTGTTGCCAGGCAGACGTGGACCTCTCCTCTCCTAGGAGTTTCCGACTCCCCACAACCTTCCTGTTACCCATAAAGATCACTCTGGCACGCACAGAGATTATAAAATACCTGGATACTTTTTAGCAAGTGATTCTGGCCACTGCAGAACTATCTATATACAACTATCTGCTTACTTTGATTAAATTCAACACACTGGTTATGCATAGCAGGACCTAGAAACATGCATGAAACACGACTTGTGACTACAGAAATCTCTAGACTACAGAACTCTTTAGATAATCAATTGTGGCTAAATCGTCTAAATGGATTGTAGAAGAAAAGTCTAATAAAAATAACATCATAAGGGAGAATAAGTGCCAAAGAAGTGAAAAGGCAGTGTTGTATCTGTTGAAGAAGTGTCAAATTTGTCCTGTTAGAATGAGTTACCGAAAAGCTGTATCATATGAGTAATTTACTTGAATTGAATTATACATGCTCTAATTGGAAGGGAGGAAGAAAGAAGCAAAGCAACTATGTTAGGGCACAGCCGTTTCCACCCCCTTTCTATTTAATGAGATGCATTCTGGAGGGAGCATGAGACCGGAGCCATGAATCTGCCCTTCCTTCAGTGTCTCTAGTCCTTTTGTGCCGTAGAGGTTTGCAAGGACAAGTCCAGGGAAAGGTGATTTCAGGAATTTCACAGAGTAACTTTGAATTCATTATACCTATGTGTTGACATTACAACCTGACCAGAGGTGCCAGAAGTTTCTCTGGTTTATTAGATTTTGACAAACACAGATGAATAAACTTTTCCTGGTGGAGGGACAGGCATGAGCAAATGCATAGATAGGGCAGAGTGGGATATTGGAGCATAGGGTGAATGCAGGGAAGAGATGGGAGAGGAACCTCATGAAATAAATTTGAAGCTACTTATTCATCTGGAAACCAGTTTTCCTAGACTGTTGAGCGTTAATCAGAATTTGGGTTCATTTCACTTTCACGTGCCACACATGGCAAGAAGGGGAATTCAGAAGTAGGCACCAGTGACTTTCTGCTTCCTCCATTTCCCATGTGTGTTACGTGCCACTTGTTCTGCCTTCCTGCTTTTTCTGTGAAATAGTGAAGTTGAAAGTATTTGACATGAATTCAAATCCGGATGTGGGTATAAAGTAGCCCTGTGAACTTGGGTCCCTTAGGGCCCATTTTTTCTTCTCCATCAGTATAGTAGCCCCTAACACTCATGCTTACCTTGAGGATTAAGTGAGACGAGATAACTAACGTATTCGAGAGCACCAGTGCTTGGCAAGCAGCTGGCGCTCTCATTATCTCACACCTGTTGGTGGTCCTGCCAAAGTATTTCACCTAGGCCTGCTCTTCTCTGCCAACAAAAACAGACATAATTTCATAATTCCAAGAGGGTGTGCCTAGATGCTCTAAAGGCCCTGCATCTGTCTTGGACTCACTGTGTCTTCCTGAAGTTCCATCTCATCTCGAGGCTTTGCTCTATACTTGGGAAATTACAAAATGTTAAGCATAGATCCTGGAGTCTACTTTCCAGATGAAACATTTACATTTTAACAGATTTTCTGCCTCCAGACCTCTGCTCTAGAAGGAAAGGATGGGGATTTTGGAGGCTAAGCCAATTTGTGGAGGGAGTTTAGAAATCAGACATAGCTTCTTTTGTACCCTTCAAACACATTGTGTTAAGAAGTGGGCAGATCACTCCACCCGTGGACATGGCAACCTATAGAAAGATAAATTGAAATTTATGAGTGATCGGAGAAGGTGTATAGTCTAATGCTGAAAAATTTATGTTGTAAGTCTCAGTATTTTTCCTCTTTGTCTTTGTACCTTAAGTTTTTTTCCACTTATACAATTTACAAAGAAGAACTAGGAAAAAATGTTTTTTGAAACAACTTATAATTGAGTTTTGTGACATTATAGATTAATTATATAGAAGATACCAGACTTATTTTCAGAAGATATGTAAGAAGTTTGGAGAAATGAAAATTCAGGCTTGCTGACATGAGAATATTTCTTTTGGGAAAAATATGCCCTAACAAACAACTTCAGTGGCAGTAACTGATTTATCCTTCATTTCTGGGTTTTCGCTCTGATCTGATTGCAACGAAGTACATTGCCCAAGTTTCTAAAATTGGTCAGCCTAACAAACTGAAGTAATTGCAATCAGATGTTGCATAGGATAAGGTCAGCAAGTTATCTGAATGGGGGAAAATCTGTGTGGGGATTTTAAAGGCAATCCCAATATGATAGAGTTTATCTCTTTTCCTCTCTCCTTCCTTCCTTCTTTCCTATCCTGCCTTTCTCCATGAAAAGCCCCATTATTTGGGTGTAAGTCATGAAACAGTTTACTAAATTGACAAACTCTTAAAAGAATAGTGAAGCTCTGCCTCACGGGAAACATAGAGATGTAGCAGTAAATATGTAACCTCATCTACGAGTAGGAAGTGCTATAAAGTGACAGAGAAAATGAAAAGATTTGAAAATGACCTTTGAAACATTGAAAATGACCTGGGAAACAACTTACAGATCCTCTGTCAATATGTTCATGAGCAAAAATGTAAATTTTACAAAATGTTTTAGGAGGTTAAATATTATCCAAGCATTCTATGTTGTCAGCTCCAAGCCATCTTTTCTTTGTTCCTTTCATTTACTAGATAACTCATATGAACATGCTCAGATGTATTGATCTTAATATTGAATGTTCCCTTTGCAAGACAGTAAAAATAACAATATTTAGCAGATTTGGAAGCAAATATGAGTCATTCTTCCATTTTGCAGAGTTATTATGAAAAGAGGTTAATGAGTTGGTAGTATGTAGGCAATGATCAAAACTTTTGAGCAATGACATAAAGCACCAGACAGTACTGGAGAGTGGTGGGGTGGCCTGAATTCTATCCCTGATCTCTGCAGACTTGGAGAAGAACATTCTCAGTTAAGGAAACAATGGAAGGTGTAGGAATTGTACTATTTTGGTGGAGAGAATCACTCCTGTGGGACCCATACTAAAAACAAATATCTCTCATGGGCCTATTAAGAAAAAATGTCAAATATAGGAAATTAGGAGAAAGGCTTGTCATTCAGAAAACTGTCTAATGGGTCCTTCCAGAAATTACCCAACTCTCTAGAGGAATATATCTTTATTTGACTTACTGTTTATGTTGATTAGGACCAATACATTTTTCTGTGAAGATATATGTTAACTTGTCAATTTTGAATTTTGTCTCAAAAAATTTAAAAAAAAGAGAACCTCAAAGGATGCAGTTTTATTGCCCCATTGGACATTTGACACTAACTTAAAAATTTTTCTTTTAACTTAGCACACTTACTTCAGTATGCTGTTTCTGAGAGTTCTACATTCCAGAAATTCCCTTAGAAGCTGTCTTAAACATCTGCTGGATATCCTCATGAATGAATTAAATTTTGACATATTTTCATTGTATATTTGTATGAATCATGTTTTCAACTTTCTGAAAATCGTACAACTAATATAACAATTGCTGAGGTAATCTCACCAAGGTTCCTAGTGGACTCAGCTATCAGAGCCAATTAATCTATGATTCTGGAGACATGCAGCTCCTGGGCTGTTTAAACCATAGTCTGTGCTTCCCAGAATTCCAAGAACCTTTCCTTTGTTGAATCTCAGTTTCTCAGGTTTTTTTTCTTCTTCTTCTTCTTTCTATTTCTGTGCTTCTGTGTTTCTGGTTTTTGGCTAGTTATATTTGTCTGTGATGTCTCTACGTCAGACTTAGGACTGTATTCCTTCCACACCTGAGGTTGAGGATTAATGGTTATCAGATCAACTGATCATGACTACATAAACAACAGGGCAAGTTGTCTATAAAATTTCTTGCTTGGGTCTTTCTACAACTGGGTCCAGGATCTAGTGGTCATCAGACCATTAGACTGGACTCAGCTGAGCAGTCAGGAGTGTACCCTGAATATAGGAATATAATTTGTGCATAACCTAAAACTTATTCCTTTTTAGAGACAGTGGTAACTGGAAATTTTATTTTATGATCTGACCACTCAGTGATTTCTCTCAGGTGGAGGTAAGGAATTATCTTCTGCTGGTGACGTATCAGAGGGAAATGGAAATTATTAGTCTTTTTGTTTGTTTTTTAATGAGCTAAATCAACCATGATAGTATTTCCCTGGAAAGGAAAACGACCCTTCAAGATCTGGACTGATAAGATTTTGTTTTCTGTGTTTATTTTTGATCCATGGCTACAGCTGTAGAAATGATGCTGTGAGCTCTTCTTGTGTTTATATGGCTATAATTGAGTAAAGACTTTATCTCTTACTGTTTAAGTTTGAAATATTTTCTTATTTCCTGAAGGTACTAATAAATTAGATGATAAAGATTACAAACCTGTAGAATGTGTTGTTTTAATTTGTCTGATTTTTCTCAAACTATTCAAATTCAGTTAGACAATATCCATCATATCATTGATAAGTTTTCACAAATGCCTAGGGTACCTAACTGGTTTTCTTGGTTTCACTGGATATGGCTGGTAATTGTAGGTCTGCTTTTGTTATGTAGCTGTATTCCTATTATGTTAATATGTGTGTGCAATTTAATTAGTCGTTTAAAACCTATACATGCTTATGTTACTCTACAAGAAGATATGTCAAAGAAATAATCAATTTTCCCATGTTTTCTTCCTTCTGCTACTTCTATAGCTTTTCTTCTTCCTTCCTAATTACAACCCTTTAGTAGAATTCATGCCTCATATAGAAAATTACCGAGTATCATAGTTCTTCCAAGTGGTAAAGATACCTCAAGACAAATGCTGGGCATAGAAGCCACAGGGCATAAATATGCAAAGAAGTAAAAAGCTAACTTTTTCAAACAATAAGGCTTCTCTCTCACTTACCAACTTCACATTTCCCTGTATGGCCCCGGAAGATGACTGGTTAGCCAGAGATGGATAAGATTCCTCAAGGGAGGAACAACCTAAGACAGGCACAGTCGCAGGGGGGTCATCAGGTGAGAAATTGGGGATCAACAGAGGTGAGGCTTAGAACCTCACCCCCTCCCTGTTTCAAGAGAAATCTTCTGCATCCGTGGATGTTTTATTGCCCTTGTCTAGCTTGGATTAATACTTAGTCTAGAGGCACACACCTGATCATCTACATTTGCCCTCTTACAGCACTAAATTATGTTTTCTACCTTTATCTTGCATCTACCTACCACTTCAGCATTTTATTTAAAAATAATAATAATAATAATAATAATAAGGGAGAAATGTGGGATTCACATATAAATCAAGTATAAAAATCAAATAAAAAAAAAAAGATTACAAACCTGTAACATTAAAAGAGCTCTGTTCTTATTGGTTTATGTATATCCATTTACTTGGATTTTAAAAATTTCTTTCTACAATGTTTTGTAATTTTTAACATGCTGGCCTTGCACATTTTTCTGCCAAATTTACCTTCTGGTATTCCATATATTTTGATGTCATTGTAAATGATATTTTTTGTCAATTTCAATTTACAGTTATTTGTTATTAATACATAAACATGCCCATGATTTTTATATAGTGTACATGTATCCTATATCCTTGCTAAACTCCTTTCTTCTTTCAAATAATCTTTGTATGGATAACAGGATCTTATACAAGGCTGAGTATGTCAACCATGAATAAAGCATCTGTATGCCTCATTTTTCCTATCTGTATGACTTATTTTTCTTGCCTTATTGCACTGTCTAGAACCTCTAAAGCAGTACTGAATAGTGATAGTAAAGAAGATGCTACTCCATGTCTTT
The DNA here is from genome assembly GCF_030020395.1 of Manis pentadactyla. Lineage (NCBI taxonomy): Eukaryota > Metazoa > Chordata > Mammalia > Pholidota > Manidae > Manis > Manis pentadactyla. The sequence continues at coordinate 49,539,944 of NC_080030.1, forward strand.
GTCATGTCAGCAGTTACTACAGTGTCTCTATGTACTACATCATTGTTAGAAGAAAAATTTTGGCCCTTTTGATGTGCTTCTTCATAAAAATGTGTTAAAAAAAAGAATAGTTTTGCTTTTTTTTTCAATCTTCAAATGACAAATTAGTTATGGAATATCCAGTCAGCTCTTAACAAGAATTAACAAAAGAATACTCTATACTCACTTGGTAATCTTACCTGATAGTAGGATTTTACATCAGCAAAATAACTTCTTATGCTTCGTAATTACTTTCTTATGTCTTTGATTTGTTTTAAAAAACAAAAACAAAATTTTTTACTTCTAATCTCTTATGGCTATTCCTGATTGTTTTCTTACTTTATGTTTATTTAAGTTTTTTATACTATCATTTCAGCTTACATGTAGTTAAGCTCAACCAGTATTAGCTCAACCATTCATTATTCTTATGTACCTATGTCCAATATTAGTCAAATGATGGTCTCTTTCTTAATATAACATTTTATTTAATTTTCACAAGAGTAAGCTTTTTACAATTTTCACAATTTAAGCTATAAAGTTCTTTTAAGAAATCAAAATGTCTTTTATACCTAAAACTGTCTTTGAGATTCTCCAGATGTATACTAAGAAATCATAGAGATTTTATCTTTAACTTCATAAAGAAACAGAGATGATAAAAATAATTAGGCTTTTTGGTATGCTCTATTTTGTTAATTAGCTCAACATAGTTGCATGACTTTCATGAGAAAAGTTGTTATATAAAAGAAGCTCAGATTTTTCTAGGATAATTTTGTATAGGAAAGAAGTCATTAATATGTTTTATCAGTTGTTCATTTTATAAAATGGAATGGAAGGCCTTGGGAATTTGTCAGTCTGAAATATGCTTCTACTCTGAGGGGAAATATTGATCTAATCCTTTAAAAAGAGTTATGTATCTTATTCACTTCAATAGAGAATTCTACTGTTCTCCATTATGATATTGTTGATTACCAAAATGAATTAACAGCCATTCAGCCTTAACAATCAGCAAATTGTTTCTACTTTCCTCTCATGCTTACCCAAAGTCAAGAATATGGTTGCCAGCAAAGGACAACCTGAGAATTTCTTGGAAACGTCTAAACCATATATATTTAATATATGAATTAAGTTGTATGCCCCCAAACTCATATGGTGAAATCCTAACCCCAGGGCCTCAAATTTAACTGTGTTTGGAGATTGGGTCTTTAAAGAGGTAATAGTAAATTGAAGTTATTAAGGCAGGCCCTAATCTACTATGTCTGGCATCTTTATGAGAAGTGAAGATTAGGAAACAGACAGATTTGAAGAAGAAGGGAGAAGATGGTATTCTACAGGCCATGGAGAGAGGGCACAAAATGAAATCAATCCTGCTGACACATTGATCTTGAATGTCTAACCTCCAGAACTATGAGAAAATACATTTCTGTTGTTTAAGCCACCCACTGTGTGGTACATTGTTAGGGCAGCCCTACCAAATGAATACACTTAACTACTTAAAATAGAACATAGAGTATAGGCTTTCAAATTGATTTGATTTGGACAGCTTTGCTGTTTTGGGGGAGAGAGTAAGGATTTCTAGAAGTCTTCTCAATCCACAATTTGATGATTTCATGAAAGCAACTGCTGATCTAAGATCCAGTGGAAAAAACTAATTAACCACAATTGGTGAGGAGGGAAGCACAATTATGTTTTTTTTTTTGGTTGTGAAAGAGTACTAGATTGTTGTTGTTTTGAGTGCTTTTTAAATTTTTTTCTATGTAGTTTTGTAATTTTTTTAATTAAGGTATCATTGATATATAATCTTATGCTTAAGTTTCACATGAGCAACATTGTGGTTATTAGATTCCCCCCATTATCAAGTCCCCACCACACACCCCATTACAGTCACTGTCCATCAGCATAGTAAGATCCTATAGAGTCACTACTTGTCTTCTCTGTGCTATACTTCCTTATCCGTGCCCTCCCTACATTAGGTGTGCTAATCATAATGCCCCTTAATCCCCTTATCCCTCCCTTCCCACCCACCCTCCCCAGTCCCTTTCCCTTTACTATACTATATTGTTTTCAGTGTTCTGTATTTTACTGGGTATTTCAGTAAGCTCTTTCTCCTTTTCCTGGCTCTGTCTCTGTGCCTCAACTTTAATACCAAATAGTTCTGCAGTCTCGAATTGAAACATTCTTGAAATGTTATCTTTTTCTTCCTGACCCCTGAGAATACAGAAACATATATTTACTACATCTCTACTTTTTGTGGGAATATAGTTATTGTTATAGGTTCACTATAACTCTGACCTCTTTTTTTAACCAAGATATAATGTTGTGAAATTAATTATATAACCAAAGACATGCCTGAAAAGTCAAGCTTATTAATTTATTTAAGTTCTAACTCACATGTGGAATCTATACCTTTAAAGCCCTCCCAGGAAGCTGGTCTGATACCTGTAATGTAGTAACAGAGCCCTGCTTAGAGGTAAGAAAAAAGGTCATTTCCTTGCAAGTTAGGTGTATTAGCAGATACGGGAGGGCTTGAAGAGAGTGGAATTCACTCATACTTATCAACAGTGAGTGTGAAGCCCTGTGGAGAGACTTTTCTGAGCTTGGCTTTCTGCCTTCCAGATAGAAGAACAAAAAAATGGAGACTTTTCAAAGTCTATTCAGAGTTCAGGGTTCTTTATGAAATTTCAAGACAAAAGTTAATTTTATGACCTTACTAACTAGCTCTAGACTTGATGACCCTAAAGAAGTTTATACAGTTAAATAACACTTCTTTTTCACCTGCATAATAAGGTGACACATTGTGAAACTGGCCTTTTTGTGATTAGGAATAATCTTTAGCAATTATTTATGGAGGAATATTTAAGAAAACCCTATCCAAAACATGGAAATAGGAGAAAAGCCTTTCAATATCATACTGCTGCATCCAAAATTATTTAAATATGTACTTATATATTTTAAATAGTTATTTAAATTTATGGGAGTGTACAATTTTGCTTGACTTACTATATACTGCTCATTAGAGTGAAGGTTTCAAAGTTACATTTTAATTTCTGACTTTTGCCCAGTAGAGATCTAAACATTTATGTGTGATAGAAAAGATGATCCCAAAGGCTGTGGGTCTATTGTCAGAAGACCATTTCCCAGTTCTGTCCCTCACTTAGCAAACCTATTTCAGCTTATCTTTGCTGAGGAATATATAAACTTCCATTCCTCAAAGCTCTGGGACTAAGATTTATCATTCTGCTAGTTCTGCAATGAATTAGGTAAACTAATCTCTGACAGATGTTCACTCTGTATCAGTATCCAATTTTTGACATTTTGAGAACTTTACTTCGACATGGCAGAAACATTGATGTCATACTAGTCTTTCTGCAAAATCATTAAATATTCATCCTGATTATAGTAACCCATGTGTTATGGGTTGATTGTGTCCCTTCGAAATTCTTAATGCTGAAGTCCTAATGCCCAGTACCTCAATATGTTAATGTATTTAGAGACAAACACACTGAAGATGTAATTATTAAATTAAGATGAGGTTAGGGTGGGCTCTAATCTAACATTCCTAGTGTCCTTATGTAAACAGAAAATTCAGACATAGATGCTCACACACAGGGAAAATTCAGTGGAGATGAAGGCAGAGACCAGGGAGATCTTCCACAAGTCCAGGAATGGAAAGATCGCCAGTGAGCTGCCAGGGGCTAGGCGAGAGGCAGGGAACGGATTCTTTTTCACAGTCCTCAGAAGGAATCAGCCATGCTGACCCCTTCCTTTTGCACTTCAAGCCTCCAGAAGTGTTAGGCAAAAATTTCTATTCTTTCAGCCACTCAGTTGGTGGTATATTGTTCAGGTAGCCCAAGAAAACTAATATACCACAGATGTCACCAATGAACTACTTCATACCTGATATCATATGGGTAACAAAAAGATGCTTGAATGAGAATGATATAAAAGTTTAAAATATGGTTCTTGGCTTCAAAAACCTTATGTATATGGTGAGATACAATGTGGTCTTGAAAATTTAACAGAATTCAAATGAGTATGGGGTGAGGAATGATTCACAAATTATTTAAAGGGATTGATCCAAAAGCCAGATTAGATCAAAATGAGAAAATTACCTAACAAAATATAGCCCTGGAAGTGGTAAATATTATGGAAGTATTGATGAAAGCACTCTATCGTTATAGAATTGAAATAACATGTTCATGTACAGGTGAAATAAATGGGGTTGAATCTTTCAAACCCAAAGCCAGAACAAATCCATAGCCATAAGGAAAGCTTATGGCTATGGACAAAAAAGAAGGTGACAAAAAAGAAAAGGACAAAAGGACAAAAAAGAAGGTGAGCAAAGCATTAATAGAGGGGCAGGTGTAGATAGAAAAGAAAACTAATATATATTTACTATAGTATATATTTACTAATATATATTTGCTATAAATTATTCTGAAATTTTTAAAAAACAGTCTCATTAAATCCTCACATCAGCCTTGTTAAATATTCATTTAGCAGTTAATAAAATCAAGGTTCAGAGAGGTCAAATATGTTTCCCCAGGCCACACTGGCTCAGCTAACAAGTGGCAGGGTAATGTTTTGAACCTAGGTTTTCTGTATCCAAAACACACACTCATTTTACTGCCTTCCAGTTACTCTCATCAAATTATAATGACATGGCATAAACACAACAGGAGTGGCGTAGAGTAGCTGTAGTTACGGTAGCTACAGGTGCTCCTCATCAATGTCAGCACTTGCTAGCACATGGCGGGCTGCAACTTCTGGCTCCTGGTTGGATAGGTCACGGATTGGTTCTGGCCAATGGTTTTGGCCTGTGGAGAGGAAAATAACAGATGTCATTTCTGGGCTAGAACTTTGAGTCACTAAGGAAAGACCCCCAGAGCTCTGATTTTTCTGCCCTAGCCATAGCAGTGGTGTGTATTAAAATATAGACTCAATCAACCAGGGTTCTCAAGAAAGGACAATGAGAAACATTCCTCCACTGACCCACACTGGATACATAATGTGAATAAAAAATAAACTTTTGCTGGTTTAAAATTGTACTGACTGATAAAATAACATACATAAAATTTTTTTTTAAATGAGGGTTGTAGGAAGTGAAGGTCCTTCATCGCTAAAATGTTATGATTCTAGGCAGGTTTTGTCACTATAAGGACATTTTAAACACTAATTAGCAGTCTGTTTTACAATTAGAAAAAATATTTGTAAGTATGCACATGAAGGGACTAAGTTATTATTTAGAATGAGTTCTGATGTCAAGTTTCTGTTTCTAATCATCAAATGTGTGAAAGTGATTATAAATCTGTTGTTTGAGCCCAGTATTTGCCTGCCTCTGTAGGGGCCCCTCTCATACCGCACGGTGACAATGAGGGTGGCCAGGACCAACAAGTCCTCTTGCATGGCACCAAATAGTAACAGCAGGATATTTGAAAGGGCAAGGAATTCACTGGAAATGTTCACAGAATCAGAGGTGTCACAGCTGTTACATGTTTTATTTTTGATCCCAAAGCAGAAATAACAACTGCTCTGGCTATGCAGGATAAGAAATCACTTTGGAATGGTCTGTCCGATCCAAAGACACTTCATGAAAAAGATAGGGCCTGAACAGAGACATAATGAATTGGAAAGAAATAGGCCAGGTGGCTTGTGGAAGAAAGAGGAGGTGGAACAAAGTGATAGGCAAACGCAGATGTAACAAAAACAAAGAGCAGTATGTGTGTGGAGGGGTCAGAGAAATATTGTGGCTGTAGATAAAGGTTAAGAATGTTATTTCTAAACAAAAGCAAGAACCCCAAATCTATGCAACATTCAGCATGATATAATTCACAATGAGAGCATACAATGGTGATCCCAGCAGCGGCTGACATCTAACATGTTCAGAGCTATATGAGTGTTTGGTGTGACCCTCAAACAAGCTTCACATGAGAGAAGAGAAGCAACAGTGGGAAATGAGGAGCTTGCTGATAGAGCCCCCAAACATGGGGAACACAGGACACAGGATTGTGAAGGCTCTCAGTTGGAGATGCTCTCTGGGGGCAGGAAATCCTCAGGGAAGTGCCAGTTTTCAGTAAAGGCTCAGAGGTGAAAGGAATAATCATGGAATTAAGCAAATCGGCCCACCACGGATATGGAGTTCCAGGGAGCACTGAAGAAATGCTAGGAAGAGAAAGAGTTGTAGAAGTCTACGTAAGAAAAGAGGCAGCTCAGAAGCAATATGAGGATAAAATGTTGAAAGAAGAGAGATGAGAAGAGCCCCAGGGGCAAGGGAGGTGAGCTTGATGGGTTTGCCTGGCCGGAAGATGCACTCCTACTGGCCACAAGCGGGAGTGCACTGTGAATTCGCTGGGCGTGGCCCTCAGCCTGTCAAGAGTCAGCTGTATCAGTGCAGTTCTCAGAAAGAGAGAATCTCCTGGGGTGACACATTCCTCCCTTTTTAGGAAGAGTCAGCTGAAGCTGGGGTAGACTGCATCTTCCAAGGACAGGCTAGCCATCCTCAGGACGTTCCACATTATCAATAAGTGGGATAAGAACCTTCAGACTCTTCTGAACAAGACTTACGATCCAGCTCTTGTTACTCACAGCCATCACAAAGCAAGGAAGGAATGAGAATCTTTGCTGGGAACTTGCAAGACACCTCTGAGAGCTTCCTGGAAACCAGGTCCTGGTCTTTAAGTACCATCATCAGGAAAAATAACTGTAGTTCTTGGGAATATCAAGTACATAGCAGAACAAGTGTTTCTTCTACTCTCTATTCTATAACAATCACTGAAGAAAACAGATTCACTCAGTGCTACCCTGCTTTCACTTGGGCTCTAGGCTGAGGAGAACAGAGAGCAGCCTCACATCAGGGTCTAGCCCAAGAGCTTGTATTCTTTCTTCCACCACTGATACACCAGGGTCTCACCAAAATGCTGCCAGACATGTAATTTCAAGCCTGAATTTAACACAGGGGGTGTATTTTAGAGGTTGCTCTTCCAGCTTTCCTATGACCTCTAGAAGCAGAGGTGATAACTCATGTGTCATATAATGCTCCCAAAATCTGAAATCAGAGATGCTCTACTCATCTGTTATTATCATAGATTTGCTTTGAGCTCGCTCCTAAACTTATTTAAAATCTCTCTCTGTTCTCTTTCATATGGCCCATGATTAAATTATCCAAGTTAAGCAGCCAAAAGCAATCAAAAATGATGGAAATAAAGACAAGAAATGGTTTTATTTACAATGCAAATGATCTGGTTCGCTCTCAAATAAGAGAACAAATCAAATTAGCTGCTCTTCAAATCAAGAGGAAGGCACTGTACAGACCCACTGGCATTTACCAGAGCAGGGTTCTCCAGTAGATCTTGGCTCTGAGGAGGGATTCAGATAAATTCCACTCTATCAAGGGTTTGATTCACTGCATGTAATTGGAGTGAAAAAATATTGAATGCAATGGAAATGAACTCCATTACAGCATGACAAAATGCAAGTGCCAAATGGCTGTCAGAACGTCTCAGTGTACAAATGACAAATACCCTAGGGAAATGATTCAAAGTAACAAGGACGGCATTTATTAGCACTTTGACAACCTTGGAAGCTCAAAGAACAGCTGTTTTACCTAATTCAATGTTTCCTACCCCCATTGGGAAGATGGGCACAGCAAACGCTGCTCCTAGGAAGAGAACTGGGGCAAGGGGTTAGGTGTGGGACAGAAATACCCTCTCATAGGGTTACCTTTCCACCTCAGTGCCAAGTATTTTTCTCTCTGGAATTTCTCAGAAATGTTGACCATTACTCAATGCTTCATCTTGTTTATAATAAGCTCTATGTTCTTTTAAATTTCTCTTATAGCTTAACGCCCTGTCTTGCTAGTTGCACAGGCTGTTTTGATGCAAGAATACAAATATACAGAGTTCTGATAGCCAGAATATCACCTCCCCAAATGGATTTTATAAATTTGTCAAAGAACAGTGGGTGGAGAAAAGACAGAGATCCAGTCTTCTGAAAGAAAACACTTTCAAAGTAAACTGGTTTCCTTAGAAAAGACTTCTCTTTAGCAACTTAGTGGTATTCTTCAGTTGACTGAACTTTCTCTCCCAGTGAAGCAGCCGGCCCATCAGGGAGTCGCTGTAGTTTTCTGGGCAGCAGTCGGGGTCCTGCTGCAGCTTACAGGCAGGAACCATGTGCCAGAAGGTAGCGAGCACCCACCTTCTGCTGCAGCTGAGTTCCCTGAGCAGCTTGGATATGGGGGGCCTGAATGAACCACACCTTTGGGAGTTGTGGCCATTATCTTGCCTGATTTCCCCAGCTTTCTAGTGCTGAGCCCAGTGCCAGGCACATAGTAGGTGCTAGTAGGGTCTTTGATGAGAGAGAGAGATGGCTAGGGTCCTAAGCCCTGAATCCTCCACCATCTGCCTGCCATCTTTTCAAGTCCTCGGGGAAGCAAGCAGATGGGACCCTGCAGGAAAATTAACACTTTTACTAGCAGAAGTTTTGGCCCTCAACTTTTGTGTGGCTTCCTATCTAGATTATTTGCACTGTGCATTCTCTCTGAGGAATCTGTTACCCAGACCAGAAGTTGGAGGCAATTGTTGACAGTCTTCCTACCATCCTCTTCTTGATGCTTCATTCTCATCTCACCACGCAGCAGCTGAGAGGGCGCTGTCTCCAAAGCTCCTGACACCACCATCTTCCGACTGCAGGAAAAAGAGACAATCCGAACAAGAATGCCCCAAAGCAGGACTCCACCAAAGCAAAAGCATTTTTAGTAACATTTTTGCTCCTTGGTGTGAATGTTCCAATCTCTAGTACCCTGTCTTAATTTTCCAATCATGGGCCTTTGTCTGAATTTTTGTCAATGTGGAGTAAGTAGCTGGGTGAGGGGTTTGGGCACCTAAACCTGTTTGTTTGCCACGGTTGGAATTCACATCTCACACACGATCTGTGTGAATCAATGAAGAAAAGCAGAAATACGGCCTCTGTATTTCCCTCTCCAGATCTCAGAGTTCACATCGGTCCTGACAGCATCTCCAAGCTGCTGTTAATATGGTATCCGAGGTAGTCTAGCCAAGTTGATGTAATGTTTCCAATAATTACGCTAAGTGCTGGTAATTCATGAAATGACTTGTACCTCTCAAACCAGAGTGACTGACCCAGGCACTTCGATCCTCGTTGTATCTGGGCATTCCTCATAAGACTTATTTTGATCAACTCTTATATTAACATTTTTAATGATAAACATCTTACAGTATATCCAAATTATCATTGAAGAATGGGAGTCTCTCTTGGCGTTTATCCTATGATTCAGTCACCCCCAGATAAGCATAAAAGCATTTGAGATGTAGTTCATTTTTAAAATGATGGAATATAGTTAGTTGAAAAGGTAAGAAAGCCAAGGCCAAAATCCTATTCCAAAACCAGTGGGACCCCCAACAGCACAGGTAACTTTAGGGGGCAACCAAAGATACAGCTGAAATAAAGAAAAGCTATAATGGAATCCTCAGGGAGTAGAGGGAAAGTTATTTATGGATACACATGAGAAACCCTACAGGAACTCTCAGAAGTAGCTGGGAAATTTTTGAATAGCAGATGCAATGTCTGAGAAATTGCATGATCATTAGTATTTTGTATTAGTATTTTGGTTTCTTCCTGGGACCCTGTGTAGTCCAGGAAGGAGAAGGTAACAGAGAATTACACCACAGAAAGGAAACCTCAGGCTCACCAAATTCAGTGTCCTCATGTTTAAAATGATGAACTAGACATTTCGGGGGAAGGAAAGTCTCTTAAAAGATTATATGATCATACCCCCACCCATTTATAGGTGGGAAACCTGAAGCAGAAAAAGATGGGGTGGCTTACTGAAGGTTACATGGCTATATTGCCAGGTATTCTGGAAACATCACCATGTTGCTCTGGAAGGAATTATGTCTTCTGACAGGGATTCAAAGATGGACAGCTGCAGGGCCCTACCTGAGCAAAAGAATAGGACTTTTTAGCACTGTATTTTTTCATTCTGACTTCAATTGTTATGTTGTAACTTAATGACAAAGAAACTATTACTGAATTGACGTGTCTAAATACTAAAATTGAAAAAAAAAAGACACTAAAATGAAAAATCGCTTCTGCTTGGATTCAACAAATTAATGCCTAAGCAGAAGGGCACTATTCTAGAGTGTACACATATTCATTCAACACACATTCAAGATGTATTTTAAGGGAGAACCATTGTTCTTCTTCTGGAGGCAGAATCTCTCGTTCTGATTAGGATGATCAGATTTGGGCACAAAAACAAAACAGAAAACTCAAAAAACCAAAACCCAATCCAAAAACACCCACAGTACAAGGCAAAAAGTGACAAGTGCTACATGAGATGTATTAAAAAGGAGGGCATAGGATTAGAGATGATGGAAAATCCACTTCTAGCTGTGGAGACCGGAGAAGGCACAAATGCTTGAGAAAGGACATGGGCTGATAGGTGGAATTTCAATGGCTGAAAATCTGAGAAGTAGGAGAGACAATTTATTTTCCAGCAGAAGAAATTCATTAAAAGAGGAAAAGAATAATCATAACAGCAACGAAAATACTTACAACTTATTGGACACATTTTGAACACTTGAAAATACTGAGTAAATGAATGAAATACATTTGTTGAACTGTTACATACATCAGTTAATAAATTCCTCATGACAGTCTTAAGAAGCAGTTATTATTATTATTATTGTCCCTATTTAACCAAAGAGGAAACTGAAGCTCAGGGAGGCAAAAAATAACTTGTCCAAATACTTTCAGTTAGTAAGTAGTTTAACTTTGGCTTCATTTGATTCCAAAGCCTCAGCTATTGCCACAGAAGATTTCTAATAAAACAGGGAAAATACCATTAGTACTCAAGAGTCAAGGAATCAAAAGGGCTCTAGTTAGGTGTTAGCACTGGAAAGTCAAGGAAAATAAAAAGACAAATTTGAGTTGCCTAATCCCATGGCCAACAGTGAAACCTCAGGTATCCTGACCACTGGACAAAGGTTCTGTCCATTAAATACTTTTTACCTATTTAAACCCAATGAAGTTAGAAAATGCAAAAGGTCAATGCATAATACATTTCCTTTCATAATCATGCATTTAGAACCATCACGCTTTAAAAGAAGTGCTTTGAATCATAACATTATGAATTTCAAGCCAATATGGATGTGTGGAAAAGCTTAATACTATTTAAATGATTTTTTAAAAATTAAATATGTGTGAAATCTGGCTTCTGGTTCTCAATGACCTCCCACAGTATTCATCCAAAAAATATTGGAAGCGATTTTATTTGCCTTATTTGAGGCGCAATTGCCATACATGTACTCAAGGGATCGGGGAGTAGCACTCAGCATCCTGTAAGCCTAACTGCAGTCCACTTCCCAGAAGACACTTCAGTTTTGCTTGATAAGAGATTCACCTCTAAGCCAGCAGTGCTAGGCTGAAGCACGCACAGGCGGTACCTCCTCCATTTTCCATGTCTTGAATTTTGTCTCAGCCATTTCCCTTTAGTTGAGATGAAAGGCCAGATTGCCATCTGGAATCCCTATGTTAACGTTAATAATAATTACTCATTCTATTTTTACTGCGGGTGCCATTTGGGGAGATGGGGAGCTTCCTCATTGACCAGGATGAATCTTCAAGGGGATCAGTGGCATTTACTTATCTGAGTGTCAAGAAAAAGGCAGACAACAATCTTTCTGGTTTGGTTAAAGAGCAGCATTTCCCAGAGGCTAGAGGTCCCTGAAGCTCATGGTTGAGTGACTTCTCCGGGGCCTGTGAACAGAGAAACCAGGAGTTGTGTCCGACTAGTCTTTGCCGCAGGCCTCCCTGCCTTTCCTTGCCAAGGAAGGACGGCCTTAGCTAAGGGCAGAAAAGCACTGAGAAAGTATGTTTACAGATTTCTGGATGGCAGCGAAGAGGCCTGTGCAAACCCCTGGCTGAAGAGGATATTGCTGTTTGGAAGGAGTCTGGATTTTTGTCTTAAACAAATACTGCTTGGACTTACCCTCCATCACAACAAGATGTCAACTGTATTCCATAAGGGCCAGTCCAGCAATTGTGGAACAGTGGGGTGAGCCTAGAAGACCAGGCTGCACACTCCAGCCCTCTTTTTATAGAACAATCTTGCGCAATTCCAACATCCCTGAGCCCAGTTTCAAGTGGAAAGTTGGCATAAACACCTAGGCCTTGGGTAATTCTGTGGATCAAATGTGGCAGTGCTTGCGAATCTTCGATATATCGCAATCATTCATTAAATCCCCCTTGTTTTAACTGAATGTTGCTCACCCTTTGATTCATGTATGGAAGAATGTGTATAATTCCATGTCTTTCATCTTTTATCCACAAAACAAAATATTTTACCCAAAATGCTCTCCTGACTCAGGGCCATAGCTGAGTAGACCCTTATGTGGCACAGGATCGTCTCCTTGTCTTTCTCCAACTTTGGCTTCTTTACCATAATCATTGCCATTTCTATCAACATCATTATCACTCAGACATCTACCATGAAACTGGCAAAATTCACATTGTCCTATAACAGTTACTGAATTCATTTTGAGGTAACATTTTTAGAATTTGAGGCTAAAAATGTAAGGAGAACAGTCTTTTCATCCAAGAGACTTGCAGGCCAGGTGAGGAGCCCAGGTGTTCCTTCTCGCTCCTACGCTACGCGTCCTCTCGGACACGGTGCCCTCCTTCCGGCTCCAAACTATCCAGCATCTCACGATCTGGCTGCTTCCTTCAGTCTCTTGGGTATTGGCACTGATGTGAGGTTGGAAAAAAAATACCCAAATGCATATTCTGTTAAATTCCAAGCAAGCAGTTTGAGATATTGGCCAAACAAGTAAAAAGGGGCTTCTCAGAATGCTGTCACAGTGCCGTCGTGTGTACGTGTGTGTGTGTGTGTGTGTGTGTCTGTGTGTGTGTGTGTGTGTGAGAAAGCCGATGCCCTCCAGGTCCCGTGTCTCCCATGCTATTTCCAGCCTTGCTCTCCATCCTTCCTCAGAATGGCTGGGTCTGTGTCAGGGAACTGCTCCTCAGACGGATTCCTTTGCCTCACACGACGGCACACAGCATAAACCCTTGGGAATATGAGCCGACTGGTTTAAAGCTTCGAGATAAATCATGGGATGGAATAAGTTCAGAAACATTAAGACAAAAACTTCCTAAAGGCTAAAAAAAAAATATATTAGATCTGAGGCATACTTGGGCTGCCTTTCCCTATACTTTGTACTAATTTCTACAGTAATTTTAGCTTTCAAGAGAAGCAAATGCAACCCACACTATATTGGGTGTAAAGTGATTAAACATTAATGTTTTAAGCATCAGTTGCCAGGGGGAAGTATTAACTTTGTTACAGATACACTGCATGTATCTTGTTACACAACAAGGGATTTATTCAAACTCTCTCACTAAGGAAGAGGTCATTCATTCGTTGCACTACAAGCATTTTAAAAAGTCCATTCCTGGCCATGACAGAAAGGTGAAGTCGGATTTTGTGAAGAAACTGCAGCTGTCAGTGAGCCCTGGGGTGTGCGTCCTTCATCTGAGGAGGACTGAGCACTGCAGTTCTTGCCTTTCTTGTAAATAAGCAAAAACTAAGGACCGTCTGTCAGCCATGAAGCCCCCACACAAGCAGCAGACGTCCCAGGGGCAGGCGCGCACTGAAAAGGGAAAGGGCTCTTCCTGGTGAAAGAGATTTGAAGTGTGGGAGGGATCAGATGCTGGAAGGTTTCTCTATTTTTGGACAAGTGGCAAGGAAATTGGGTGGCCTCTAGGGGCTGGGGGAGGCCCCCAACTGACATCCAGCAAGGAAATGGAAACATCAGTCCTACAACTGCAAGGAGCTAAGTTTGGCCAACAACCTGAATGAGCATGGACGCAGATATCCGGTCTGTGGGATTTTGTTATGGCAACCCTAGCGAACTCTACAGAGCTCTGTAAATGGTTAAAGGTATTTTCCTAGATTTTTTTCTTACCACAGTAAGTACATGTGAAGGGCACTCTGTTCAAATCTTATGAATGCCAATGATCTCACCAAATTAACCATCTCCTGATCCTCTCCCCAACTCTAGGCTCCAATACATGTAATTCCTCATAGTCCATCAATGCCAACTCTACACAGATACTACAGATGTCGTGTTCAGCCTCACACTTTTTTCACATGTTGTCTAATCTTTCTGAGGGTAAGCTTTTATTTTCACCAAATCACATCTGAGAAGTACATGCATATGCATGTGCACACACATGTGCATGTGTGGGTGGGGGAAGAGGTTCAACCTCAGTTTGTAGAAGATTTAAAATTTCATGAAATTAAATAGCTTGATAAAAAATCATTTTAATGTTTTTTTCATTTTGAACATTGTCTTTTTGATATTTCTAGTGATCCTCTTGTGAAGTACTCAGAAAACAAATATGCAAATTAATGAACCTTTCAATCCAATGACTGTTCAGATGTGTAAGCACTGTCTGAATTGGTGCTCACAGTGTTGTAGTAGAGGTATAATTTCTAAGTGTAAACTGGACAAAATGTTCTCTTTTTTTGAAATAAGCACAACATTTATCTTTCAAGGTGAATGTTGCATTTTTGATCAGTTAGTGTTGTGACAGAGCTTGGTGCCTTCTGGTGTGTGCATGTCCCACAGCCAGATGGACGTAAGACTTCCTAGCCTGGGTGTTTCTAGCCTGTGTCTCATCTCTGACTGAAACTATAGTTCCTTGGGTGAAAGGCCAAAGCTGTCTTCCTTATCCCCTGAATCATTCATTTGCAGTAAAAATAGAAAAAAGGGAAAGCCAGTTTGACTTGCAAATGTTTTATGTGAAGTAGTAAGAAATATTACTTATTAAATTGTGATCCTTGAGTACATGTCTTTTTAATATTTGATAAGAGAAAAAATGGGAAGTGTACATAAAGTATATGTGCTGTTGCCAGCGAATGAAAAGCACTTGTGAGACTGTTTCAGTTGCAAGCTGAACTAACTGCTTTTTTCACAGAATGCCATTTTTTTTCCTTGGAGGAACAATTGATAGATTAGCTATGGTTATTCAGATTTGGATTTTTGGCACACATATTCTTGAAAATTAATGAAATCAGGCTGTCAGTTCAAGGGAAATAATTATCACTCTTGGTTGCTGATCATAAAATTAAAGCTTACAAGCAAAAGTTAGTTTTGGAAACTTGGTTCGCCACCTTTAGATGGAGTTTTCCAATATTAAAAAGTTTCTGATGAGATTGGTGGTGATATTATTGTATGTGATTTTTTTTTCATACTGATTGATAAAATATGTCAACCTGTGGAAGATCTGCTTAACTCAGTAGACCAATATGAGTTTTCATGGATAGGAGACCCATTCAAAGTGAAAGTTAGATTTGTAGGTATTAGTGTAATGAAATATAAAATTTCATTGATTATCCCTTCTGATTCTACACTGCAATAAACCTTGAAGAAAGTACCACTTGTATCACAGAAAAATATTCACAATGATATGAAGACACCATTAAAATGTAATTTCTCTTTCCAAAGGCATATTTGCATAAGGCTAGATTTTTTCCCCCTATACTTTAATCGAAACAGCATATTACAATATATTGAATGCTGAAGATATAAGAATCCAGATGGCTTTATTGAGTTAGATACTAAAGTGATTTGCTAAAAATATTTTTAAAGACCACCTCTTTCATTATTTCTTGTTTGGGATATGTGACAAGTTTTCATCAAACTGTGTTATTTACTGGGGCTTATCGGTATATTTAAAGGAATGAATAAATACATACTTCAAAATTCTCAGTTTTCATTTTTAAAACAGTAAATATCCATAGATGCAACTCATAGCACAAGTTATTTGTGATGCTTAATATTTTTAAATAATGTAAGAGGAAACTTAGACCAAAGAGTTTGAGGACCACATCTACTTCATTTTTAAAATAAGATAAACCCTATAAAGAAAAGTGCATAACATGCAGATATATAATTCACCAAATGCTATTAAATGAACTTCTCCCATGTAATAACCTGACTGTGGTCAAGAACAATATTACAAGCATCCTAAAAGCCCCTTCCTGCTTTTTCCAATCACATGTCCTCTTTCACATCTTTTATTGATTTATTCTTTGATGAATTTTAAATTTTATTTACACTTACATAGAGGTTACTACGTACCAGATAATACCCTAAGTGCTTTAATTTATTTAATCCTATGTCAACCTGTGAGGCATTATCATGCATTCCAATATACTGTTGATGCTAAAAAGGCAACGTTCAAAAAAAAATTAGAGGCATTTATTCTCTGGGCTTTTAATTTCCCTCTGGCACAGAGAGCTGAAGCGACTCTGCAAGTTCAAGTAATGGGTCAGTTTTCCATGCAGACAATCTGGCTGTAGCATTTAGCTACAGCACAGCTCTTCACTGTTTTCTTGCCTTTCTCTGAAACTTTAGACTCTTGGCTTGAGGTTTAGGGACCACCTAGGTGCTGTGTCTCTGTGTAGGAAATCCAGAGCCAGCCAGCGGGTGTAACTACAGAAGGTGGTGGTGGTGGGTCTTACCAACTCTGGGTCACCCTGACTCTGAGATGCTAGCCTTTGTGTATGGAAGGGTTCCTCTTAGACTCCTGGGCCTCGACTGGCCTTGGGTTTTGACTTCTGACCTCCACCCCCTATAGAATCATCAAAATCAGAGCTGTCAGACACTGCCAAATATTCTCAGGGCAAAAGTGACTTAGAGCTCTGTTTACCACTTGGGTTTCTGCTCACATTTACTACCTAGCTAGCATTTCAGTGGGGTTTTTTTAAAGAAATAATTAAAAATATGCTTTCAGGCATATTTTAAGATTTTTCAGTGGGAAGTTTGGTCTGATTACTTAGCTTACCATATTATATATTAATACAGAACTTCATATTGTGTAAAATGGAAGCTTTATAAACATAATAAATGTGAATACATGTGCTCGGGATTTGAGAGTTTTAATGATATTTGTATTCTTCTGGGTGTGAAAAACAGGACCTCAACTGGTCAGTTATTTAGAGTATTTATTCATTTATTTATTTTCTGCTTATGGCCAAAACAGTTTTAAATATCATGTTTTCAGAATGCCCTCCACAATTTCCCCCAAGCTTTCCCTGTGCTGTAAGAGAGCCCAGTGCCCATCAGTTTGTATCAATCGTTGTGGTACTTTATGCTTACCCACAGTGAACTCCCTTGCAGTTCTGTCCCTGTTCATCTCCTTGTACTCTCCATTAGTTTGGTGTTTTCACTACCTCAAAGAGTTCAGTGACATCTTCAAACTTTGACATTCCTCCCCAATTTCTCCATGACACACACTTACTACATGAGACTAGTGAGAATACTGATCTATTCCATGGCTTAAAATTCTTCGACCATTCAAGAGCTCACATACCCCTACTCAAAACATTTTTCTGTTCCTGGTAAATCAAACTCTTTCTCAGGCACCAGGCAACTGCAGGAAAAATCACACTGTGACTCAATTTTCATGACAGGTTTTTGAGTAAGCCCTTTTGAAGATTTTTTAGATGTTCAGATTATATTACTGAGTCCCCTATTACCTATACATGTATTTATTCTCACAGAACTCTCTGATGTGTTTGTTAGGAAACTATGTTCTTTTTCCCTCTATAGGTAAAGCCTTAGTAATTATTTAATCATTCTATAATTTGCTATAGATTTCCATTTCTAAAGTGGAAAATAATAGCTTAGTGCTTGTACTGTAGAACAGGCTCCAAAATATACATCAAGAAAGTAACACAGACTAAGGCACATTCCCCGAAAATCCAGTGTGCTTCCAGGATGATCTCACAGTCATTAGGAACCAGAGCTCTTCATTGTGGTTTTCTCCAGTCCACATCTAAACAGCATTAAGAAGTGATGTTATCTGTACAATTTTTCTGGAAGGAAGCTAGTTTGATCAACTTTTTTTTTGATTTCTGCGTCAGTCTAGCAGAAACAGGCAGAGGTCAAGAATCATAGTTACCCAGTGACCCTTTGAACAAGGTTAATGCCAAATCACTCTCTTTAATGGCATCAGTGTTGCTGACCTTCCCAGTGTTAAAGGCCCTAGATTAAATAGTCTCTGGAAACCTGCCTTTCCCTGGACAGGGTCAGGGCTGTGGAAGGGCCCTCAGATAATTTCGGTGACTGGTGATTTCAGCTCTCATCCCCTTTCCATTAGCACATGTCAAGAATTGCTGGGATTAAATGGCTTATTAAACAAAAATATTTTGCATTGTAAGTTTTCATCCAGGTCTGAGTCTCAAATTGCCAACAACAATATCTATGAGAGGGGAAGTCACTTTTTGTAAACTTGAATGTTAGAACACTTGAATGTTGAGCAGAACAGGTGGTCCACTAACCAACATTTTTCCAAGCATCTTATTTCCCTCAAAGGAAAAGCTAGAGTAATTATCCCTTCCTCTCCTAAAGTGGTAAATGACAAAAAGGTGTACTCTGAGTGGGTAGAATTATGTGCAAAGTATAGGAAAATATACACATATTACTCTGCACATAATAGTAACTCATGAATGTCTGTTGGAGGAATCAATGAAACAGAGACTAAAAATTCCATCCTCACAACAGAACTGGACAAATTATGGAAATAAAATGGAAGGTAACTGTGATAATTAATTTTATGTGTCAACTTGACTGGGCTATCTTCTGGTGTGTCTGTAAGGATATTTCTAGATGATATTAACATTTGAATCACTGGACTGAGTAAAGCAGATTACTCTTCTCAATGTAGGTGAGCCTCATCCAATCAGTTGAAGGCCTGAAAAGGGCTGACCCTTCTGCAAATAAGGGAGAACTCCTTATGCATGATATCCTTGAGCTTAACCAGCATTCTTTCCTGTTTTGGGACTTGAACTAAACTTTTGGCTCTTTCTGACTCTTGAGCCTGCCAACATTTGAATCGAAATGACATCATTTGCTCTCCTAGGTCTCTAGTTTGTTGACTGCAGATCTTGGCTTGTTCACTCTTACGGCTGCGTGAGCCAATGGTAGAAGTGATCTATACGTGGCATTGAAAGTTGAGAGTAGTCTAGTGTAACTCTACTGTACAATTATAATAAGTAAGGAAAGAGAGAAATAAGAAGGAAGGAAGGAAGGAAGGAAGGAAGGAAGGAAGGAAGGAAGGAAGGAAGGAAGGAAGGAAGGAAGGAAGGAAGGAAGGAAGAAAGATCATATTGGTTCTCTTTCTCTAAATAACCCTGAAGAATACAGGTTTTGGTGCTGAGAAGTGAGCTGGTGCTGTGACAAATATTTACAAATGTGGACGTAGCTTTGGAACAAGGTGATGGTAGAAGGTGGAAGTTTTGAGATGCATATTAGAAAAAGCCAAGGTTGCTGTGCAGAGAAATTGTGAAGAACATTCTGGTGAGAGCTCAGGAAGAAGGGATGAGATCTGTAGAGAGAGCTTTCACCTTCTTAGAGAATACATAGATAATCATGAACAGAATGTTGATAGAAATACAGATGTTAAAGGCCATTCCAGTGAAGTCTTAGATGAAAATGAGGAACATGTTATTCAGAACCAGAGATAAGAAGGTCTTTGCTGTAAAGTGAAAAAGAACTTGGCTAAACTGTGTTCTGTTGTTTAATGGGAGGTAGAATTTGTGAGCAGTGAAACTACAATTTAGCTAAGGAGATTTTTAAGCAAAGTGTTGAAGGAACAGCTTTGTTCCTCCTGGTTGTTTATAGTAAAATGCAGGAGAAGGAATATGAATTAAACAAGGAATTATTAAGCAAAACAGAACCAGAACTTGAAGATTTGGAATATTTTCAGCTTGCCTGTATTGCAAAAGGAGAAAGCATGTTGAAAAGTTAACACTCAGGGTGTGATTATGCCATCACTAGATATAGAGTTTATGGGATTACACAAGTAGAAGCACTACCAGTTCGAGCTGAAGTGAATGGAGATGGGGCAAAATGAAAGAATACTGCTGGACTTCCTGTATTCTGCAAGATAGGACCAGAGAGCTATGTGGCTGCAAATTTGTGCTATTCTTCAAGAAAGGGGAAGAATGACCCCAAAGGTGGTGTAGAGATCATTAGGGCTGCCACTGCAGGGAAAGGGGCCAGGCTGTTTCCTCCTTGATTTCAGGGGGGAGAAGCCCCTGCAGAGAACCAAGTATGTGGGGCCTTTGAAGAGACCTAAAGTTGTGGGGCATCCCACACAGCCATTGGGGTGGCACTGCCTCTCCAGTGGTCTAGGTGAATATTGAGCCAAAAAGGATTATTCTCGAGCCTCAAGGTCTAATGGAATTTGCCTTGCTATATTTTTGTCTTGCTGGGGACCTGGTATCCCTTTCTAGGCCTGTCCCACCACTGTATTTCAGAAGTACATCACTTGTCTGCTTTCACAGCTAGAGAGGAGTTTTGCCTCAGGATGAATTGTATCTCAGTCTTACTTGTATCTGAGTGAGATGATATTTAGATGAGACTTTGTATTTTAGAATTGGTGTTGGAATGAGTTAAGACCTTTGGGGTTGGGGCTGTTGGGATGGAATGAATGTATTTGCATTTGAGAAACGTGTGAATCTAGGAGCCAATGGCAGAATGCGGTGGGCTGAATATGTGTTCCCCCCATTCATAAATGGAAGCCCTAACTCCCAATGTAATTTATTCGGAGATAGTGAAGGATTGGTAAATGTGAAGAAGTAAAGAAATGATAAATGTTAAATGAGGTCACAAGGGTGGTGTCTTCATAAGAAACAGAAGAGACACGAATTCCCTCTCTCACTCTCTCTGTCTCTCTCTGCCATGTGGGATGCAGCAGGAAAGGGCCATCTATAAGCCGGGAAGAGGGCCTTCTCCAGAAACCAGATCAGCTGCCATCTTGATCTTGGGCTTCCCAGCATCCAGAACTGTGAGAAAGAAATTTCTTTTGTGTTAGTCACCCAGTCTGCTGCTATTTTGCTACAGCAGCCTGAGCAGACTGAGACAGTATTCATTCCATTTCCTCAGAGAAGCACTAAATAATCTAAAGGTAACAGATTAGCCAAGTATGTAATCACTGCCTCATGCAGGGTTCCACTAAATAAAATCAGGATCCTGTGTTCACCTTTTAACTTCAGTGATGCCAATGGTAGAAGTGATCTACACGTGGTATTGAAAGCTGAGAGTGTTCTACTGTAACTCTACTTTACAAGTCTTATTTCAGAGTGCTTGGCAAGCAAAGCGTAACTGCTTCAAGAAGACTGTCTGTTTGCTTGCTGTGAGAAGGAAGTTTAGTTTGCCTTTCCAGGGCTCTTTATGGATGGTCTATATCATAACTGTAGCTTAACTTATTAAAATAAAGCTGTTAAAACTACACAAGTATGAAGACAAAGTGAGCAGGTGAGTTGCAGAGTAGGGAAGCAAGCTGAAGGGCTGCTAACGTCCCACCCAGACTAGCTTAGAAGGCATCTACACTGAGTGAACGAAGCAAGCCCTCTGCTCAGGTGCCTCCTGCAAATCCTTGAACTGTTAAGTTTATACAACATCCTCTTTTCAACTTTTAGAAAGCCTAAGGAATATGAGGAGATTTTTCCAAGACTTTTGGAGATAGAGGGAAATGATGATCAAAGGGCTGGAAATCAAGGAGAGAGGCAGTTAAATAAGTTAGAATCTATTAAGAAATTTTGTGTGGCAGTAAAACGTCTTTCTTTATACAAAGCCTTATTTTTAGCAAGGCACTGGACAACCTGTTCTTTGTTCTACCTGAACAAAGAATATGAAATTGTTGAAATTGAAGAGATTGAGGTTAGAAGCAAGAAGAACTTACCTCACTAGGGTGGCAATATGTACTCACAAGATAAAGGCATGGTTTCAACTTTTAGGAGTCACCTGAGTCTCCTAAAAGAGCGTTTTTGCGGAGTCTTTGGGTTTGTTACAGCCTCAGCACAAGGTGTCTGCCCTGGTGAGCCACAGCAGCCATGCAGGTCTAGAGAAGCCAGGCAAAATGACCACTGGCCAAATGTAGAAATACCCTCTCTCAATGCTAAGTAGAGAGTTACAACTATTTGCTCACCAATCCCCCAAATCCAAACATTCAAAAAATGTTAGTTAATGGTAGATATATAGGCCTGACTTCTCTGCATTATTTTAATTTTCCAATTGGTGGGTATACAAACAGAGTCTAATCTAGTATTAAATACTGTAAAGATTGGTTCATAAGTCTATGTGAGGACATCTCATACAAAGAGAGAGATGGCTGAATTCTGTCTCAAAGGACTTCCACAAAGCCTGTCCAGGGACAGGACACTAAAATGAGTGACTTCACCAATTTCTACCAGCCTTATAATTCCATAGTTTATATACTGGCTTACAACACAAGTAATAAACAATAGTTTTCTGAAGATGATAAATTAGGAGAGACACTGTGCTCTTCAAAGGGCATGTTAAGAAATGTGCGATCCTCATCTCTTTTTTGTCATGAGAAAATAGTAGAGACTTTATGTAAGGGGAAAAATGAAAGAAAATAGAGATTTTCAAGTCTATGATATTCAAAACTAGGCTATTCATTTAAAAGAAGGTTTTAAAACTACTGAATCTTCTTGTATGTTGTGGTAGCTTTGTATTGTGTCGGTTTGGCTAGACTGCACTACATTTCCCAAAATTCCCTTTCCTGTGGTTTCCAGATGTTGATCCAGATGTTCTTATGAGATCTGGACAGTGGAAGGGAAGCAGCAGCCTTTTTGTACCTCCGAGTCACTGATGGACTGTCTCATCTTGTTGGTTTGAAGCAGCATCTGATTAGACATCTGCTTTACCTTCCCTTGAACCTTCCTCATCTTCTTTGACTCCTGGGTCAGTTAACTATCTTTGCCCCCATGAGGGTGGACCCTGGCTTTTGCAGACTACACACCCCACCAACTCCAGAGGCTGTAAGAACTGACGAGTTTCAGTCTATCCCTGCACCATCCAGGTCCCGCTCTGCGTGCAAGAGGTCAAGCTTATTCTTCCTCTCTTCCACTTTATAACCATCTTCCCTCCCTGACTGCCTTTCCTCTGGACTTCAAGCAACAGCATCACATGTGAACAAAACAGCCTTGCAAAAACTGCTTAACCAGTTCCCACAATTGTTCCCTTAAAACATATCCACATGTATAAATCTCCTCCCAGTTATGCTTCTCTAGTTGAACCATGGCTGGTACGCATGATAAAACTCTTTGGGAGGTTTAGACACCAGATGAACATTTAGTGAAATGAGTAAATGCCTCTACTAACATTAGAAATGTGCATTCAGTGGAATCCCAGACCCTTCTATAATCAAGTCACTTCCTTAAACCTCACTGGAGCCAAACCAGAAGAGATGAGCTGATACAGAAAACGATTTAACTATATTCAAGGTCATTTTGTTACCAGCTTTTAAATATTGATAGAGAAATACTCCCATCTCATACACAGAGAAAACAGAAGTTCAAAAGCTTAAAGAAACCTGGGCCCCTGGCTGTGTTAGAAGGCAGCTCAAGGTTGAGATTGTATAATGTCCATATGGTTCCAGTTAGAGCTGGATGGATGGAAGAAAGCGATGCTATCAGACTGACTTCCTGCACTCGGGTGGAAGGAAGGCACATACATGCTATATGCTAGGTACTTGCCGATTTCATTCTCTACTCTCGGGAGCCATGACTTCCTGCTGAGTATATAACAGAAAAACAACACAGAAAAATGTCACATCTAAGTCAGTGTGTGTAGATACACACACATAACAACAGCTAACACTTCTATAACACTTCGGTTTTATTAATTCAATTAGTCATCCACATAACCGGTGAGGAAGTAGTATTATTATAGCTATTTTTTGGAGAGGAACGGAAGGCACAGTGGAATTAAGTGACTTGACAGGGTCACCCAGAGGTATGTGGTACCTGGAGCGTGGTGACCAGTGTAGTCCCGGCTGAAGGTTTCTGTGCCTGTGGACTCCACTCTGCTATCTTGCTTGCAAGTGTGTAATATATGCAGCTGTGTAGGTGTGTAAACCAGACATTTACAGTTCTTAATAATCTGGCTACAGATTGATTTTCCAACTCCATCTTTCTCTTCTCTCTTACACATTGCTTACGTTCTAACAAACCTTTCCTCTTCCCCTAGTTTTGTATTTGTTTGTTTTATCATAGCAAATAGAACCTAAAGTAATTCAGATAATGAGGCTAAGGCCAAGAAGACCTCCCTAAGTTCTTAAACTTCCCAATCCTTCCTTCCTTTGCCTCTTCATTAATGCCACCCTACTTCCTGGGATGCCTCACTTTGTCCCACGCTCACCCACTCTATGCTGCTGCTGTTTCTAGAAATTCTATGCATTTCTTATAGACTTGTTCGAATACCACCCCTTTCATGATCATCTCTCCAAGTCTGCTATCCAGCATTTTCACAGCACTGTGTTTTATGGATCATAGTATTGTGCAGAGATTTGTGCACTTGTTTTATTTTCATGTTATCAGATTGTACTTCACAAATTGTAGCCGCTGTTGAATATCTGCCTTGGCCCATTGGCATTGCGCTATTTCCGTCTGCGGTTGCTCGCTGTCTCTGCTCTCATACGAGAAAGACAAATTAAAAATGCCACGACTGCTGCCTGTGACACCTTCCTTGAGCTCCTGTGAATAGATGTGACTCCTGTGGAGGCCACTTAGTTTTTCATCATACCATGGACACAGCCTTCTTGTCTTCTTGCCTTTTCTGTGAAATTGCTTTAGATATTCCCACATGGTGATGTCTACTGTTGCTCACCGAGCATTTTATTAATACCTCAACTATACTATTTATCACATTTGGAGAGTCCCCTGACTATACTCTCCACCCTCCATTAACAAGTGACTTCCTGGAGACTAGAAACATATTTTACTCATCTCTACATGCTTATGATTCCTGGAATGGTACATTGAATATATGAGATGCTCACTCATTTCATTTTAGTTTTTAATGTTTAAAATCAACTGTCTTTGGATATAATTTACATAAAATAAAACATCAATTTTAAGTATAGAGTTGTTTTGACAAATTCATTCCCAGTCAACATTCCCATCACCCACTGGCTTACCGAGGGAGGATTGGAGGGGAGAAAGCTTGGTGGTGAGGAGAAATTTATCATTGATGTTGTTTAGAATCACCAGAATGTAGTAATAATAGAAAAAAGATTAAGCTTTTTGAGGGGTCAGTTTTATTCTTGTGTTAAAATTTCTACGGACAACATTTTGCTTCTAACCAGGGTAGATCACAGCCTCTTCCTGTCCTTGGACACCAGTGGAAACCATCTATGTCCTTTCTGCAATAATAGATATTGTTTTTCTCCTCTAGAATTGCATATGAATGAAGTCATATAGGACATACTCTTCAGTGTCTCACTTTTATTCATATAATGTTTTTGAGAAGAATCTACATTCTTGTGTGCATTAGTAATTTACTCCTTTTGATTGCTGAGTAATATTCCATTATAGCACCATATCACAAATTTTTAACCATTCTCTCATTAGATGTACTTTGTTTTCAGTTGCAGTTATTAAAAATAAAGCTTTTATAAAAACTCTTATACAAGCCTTTTTATAGATTTTTCTTGTTAGGTACACATCCAACTTTATAAGAAAATACTGGTTTTCCTTGTTGATTTACAAATTTTTTTTACACTCAGAAAGAATGTATGAAAATTTCAATTGTTCCATATTTTCATTACATTCTCATCAGCATCTGGTGTCATGCTTTTAAATTTTAGATACCCTGGTGGGTATAAAGTTGTATCTTATTATGGTTTTAATTTAGTTATCTGATGATTAATGATATAGGTTATTTTTTCATCTGCTTAACAGTCGTTCATTTATCTTTTTTAGTTAGGTGTTTGTTCAATTATGCTGCAAAAGTTTTAAATTGGGCTGTGTTTCTTCTTATTATTGCATTTTAAGAGTTCTTTATATAATTGAGATATGAGTCTTTTATATTTGCATATGTATTATAAACATTGTGCCTTAGTTTCTGATTTGCTCTTTTTCTTAATGATTTTTTTCAAAAAGTAGTTCTCAATTTACTGAATTCAAATGTTTTCATTTTTTCCTTCACTTTTACTGCCTTTTGTGTTTTGTATATGTTTGCCTAACCAATGTTGACAAGATTTTTTATCTGTGTTTTCATCTAGGAGTTTTATAGTTTTACAGTTTATATTTAGGTCTTTGACACCTTTAATAAGAATATTCATGCTCAGTCGTCGCGCTCCGAGAGGTCCCGGAGGCCAAGCGGAGCGGGCGCTCACGGTGGGGCGGAAGATGGCGGCATGAGTAGAGCAGCGGAAATCTCCTCCCAAAACAACATATATCTATGAAAATATAACAAAGACAACCCTTCCTAGAATAAAGACCAGAGGACACAGGACAATATCCAGACCACATCCGCACCTGAGAGAACCCAGCGCCTCGCGAAGGGGGAGAGGAGGGCCACAAACCAACAAGAAAGGAAGTCCTTCCAGCCGTCACTCATCCCAGTTCTGCAGACTATTCCTATCACCATGAAAAGGCAAAGCTACAGGCAGACAAAGATCACAGAGACAACACCAGAGAAGGAGACAGACCTAACCAGTCTTCCTGACAAAGAATTCAAAATAAGAATCATAAACATGCTGACAGAGATGCAGAGAAATACGCAAGAAAAATGGGATGAAGTCCGGAAAGAGATCACAGATGCCAGAAAGGAGATCGCAGAAATGAAACAAACTCTGGAAGGGTTTATAAGCAGAATGGATAGAATGCAAGAGGCCATTGATGGAATTGAAATCAGAGAACAGGAACGCATGGAAGCTGACATAGAGAGAGACAAAAGGATCTCCAGGAATGAAACAATATTAAGAGAACTGTGTGACCAATCTAAAAGGAGCAATATCCGTATTATAGGGGTCCCAGAAGAAGAAGAGAGAGGCAAAGAGATGGAAAGTATCTTAGAAGAAATAATTGCTGAAAACTTCCCCACACTGGGGGAGGAAGTAATCAAACAGACCACGGAAATACACAGAACCCCCAACAGAAAGGATCCAAGAAGGGCAACACCAAGACACATAATAATTAAAATGGCAAAGATCAAGGACAAGGAAAGAGTGTTAAAGGCAGCTAGAGAGAAAAAGGTCACCTATAAAGGGAAACCCATCAGGCTAACGTCAGATTTCTCAACAGAAACCCTACAGGCCAGAAGAGAATGGCATGATATATTTAATACAATGAAACAGAAGGGCCTTGAACCAAGGATACTGTATCCAGCACGACTATCATTCAAATATGACGGTGGGATTAAACAATTCCCAGACAAACAAAAGCTGAGGGAATTTGCTTTCCACAAACCACCTCTACAGAACATCTTACAGGGACTGCTCTAGATGGGAGCACTCCTAGAAAGAGCACAGCACAAAACACCCAACATATGAAGAATCGAGGAGGAGGAACAATAAGGGAGAGAAGAAAAGAATCTCCAGACAGTGTATATAACAGCTCAATAAGCGAGCTAAGTTAGGCAGTAAGATACTAAAGAGGCTAACCTTGAACCTTTGGTAACCACGAATTTAAAGCCTGCAATGGCAATAAGTACATATCTTTCAATAGTCACCCTAAATGTTAATGGGTTGAATGCACCAATCAAAAGACACAGAGTAACAGAATGGATAAAAAAGCAAGACCCATCTATATGCTGCTTACAAGAAACTCACCTCAAACCCAAAGACATGTACAGACTAAAAGTCAAGGGATGGAAAAACATATTTCAAGCAAACAACAGTGAGAAGAAAGCAGGGGTTGCAGTACTAATATCAGACAAAATAGACTTCAAAACAAAGAAAGTAACAAGAGATAAAGAAGGACACTACATAATGATAAAGGGCTCAGTCAAACAAGAGGATATAACCATTCTAAATATATATGCACCCAACACAGGAGCACCAGCATATGTGAAACAAATACTAACAGAACTAAAGGGGGATATAGACTGCAATGCATTCATTCTAGGAGACTTCAACACACCACTCACCCCAAAGGATAGATCCACTGGGCAGAAAATAAGTAAGGACACGGAAGCACTGAACAACACAGTAGAGCAGATGGACCTAATAGACATCTATAGAACTCTACATCCAAAAGCAGCAGGATATACATTCTTCTCAAGTGCACATGGAACATTCTCCAGAATAGACCACATACTAGGCCACAAAAAGAGCCTCAGAAAATTCCAAAAGATTGAAATCCTACCAACCAACTTTTCAGACCACAAAGGCATAAAACTAGAAATAAACTGTACAAAGAAAGCAAAGAGGCTCACGAACACATGGAGGCTTAACAACACGCTCCTAAATAATCAATGGATCAATGACCAAATCAAAATGGAGATCCAGCAATATATGGAAACAAATGACAACAACAACACTAAGCCCCAACTTCTGTGGGACACAGCAAAAGCAGTCTTAAGAGGAAAGTATATAGCAATCCAAGCATATTTAAAAAAGGAAGAGCAATCCCAAATGAATGGTCTAATGTCACAATTATCGAAATTGGAAAAAGAAGAACAGATGAGGCCTAAGGTCAGCAGAAGGAGGGACATAATAAAGATCAGAGAAGAAATAAATAAAATTGAGAAGAATAAAACAATAGCAAAAATCAATGAAACCAAGAGCTGGTTCTTCGAGAAAATAAACAAAATAGATAAGCCTCTAGCCAGACTTATTAAGAAGAAAAGAGAGTCAACACAAATCAACAGTATCAGAAACGAGAAAGGAAAAATCACGACGGACCCCACGGAAATGCAAAGAATTATTGGAGAATACTATGAAAACCTATATGCTAACAAGCTGGGAAACCTAGGAGAAATGGACAACTTCCTAGAAAAATATAACCTTCCAAGATTGACCCAGGAAGAAACAGAAAATCTAAACAGACCAATTACCAGCAACGAAATTGAAGCGGTAATCAAAAAACTACCAAAGAACAAAACCCCCGGGCCAGATGGATTTACCTCGGAATTTTATCAGACATACAGGGAAGACATAATACCCATTCTCCTTAAAGTTTTCCAAAAAATAGAGGAGGAGGGGATACTCCCAAACTCATTCTATGAAGCTAACATCACCCTAATACCAAAACCAGGCAAAGACCCCACCAAAAAAGAAAACTACACACCAATATCCCTGATGAACGTAGATGCAAAAATACTCAACAAAATATTAGCAAACCGAATTCAAAAATACATCAAAAGGATCATACACCATGACCAAGTGGGATTCATTCCAGGGATGCAAGGATGGTACAACATTCGAAAGTCCATCAACATCATCCACCACATCAACAAAAAGAAAGACAAAAACCACATGATCATCTCCATAGATGCTGAAAAAGCATTTGACAAAGTTCAACATCCATTCATGTTAAAAACTCTCAGCAAAATGGGAATAGAGGGCAACTACCTCAACATAATAAAGGCCATCTATGATAAACCCACAGCCAACATTATATTGAACAGCGAGAAGCTGAAAGCATTTCCTCTGAGATCGGGAACTAGACAGGGATGCCCACTCTCTCCACTGTTATTTAACATAGTACTGGAGGTCCTAGCCACGGCAATCAGACAAAATAAAGAAATACAAGGAATCCAGATTGGTAAAGAAGAAGTTAAACTGTCACTATTTGCAGATGACATGATACTGTACATAAAAAACCCTAAAGACTCCACCCCAAAACTACTAGAACCGATATCGGAATACAGCAAAGTTGCAGGATACAAAATCAACACACAGAAATCTGTGGCTTTCCTATATACTAACAATGAACCAACAGAGAGAGAAATCAGGAAAACAACTCCATTCACAATTGCATCAAAAAAAATAAAATACCTAGGAATAAACCTAACCAAAGAAGTGAAAGACTTATACTCTGAAAACTACAAGTCACTCTTAAGAGAAATTAAAGGGGACACTAACAGATGGAAACTCATCCCATGCTCGTGGCTAGGAAGAATTAATATCGTTAAAATGGCCATCCTGCCCAAAGCAATATACAGATTTGATGCAATCCCTATGAAACTACCAGCAACATTCTTCAATGAACTGGAACAAATAATTCAAAAATTCATATGGAAACACCAAAGACCCCGAATAGCCAAAGCAATCCTGAGGAAGAAGAATAAAGCAGGGGGGATCTCACTCCCCAACTTCAAGCTCTACTATAAAGCCATAGTAATCAAGACAATTTGGTACTGGCACAAGAGCAGAGCCACAGACCAATGGAACAGACTAGAGAATCCAGACATTAACCCAGACATATATGGTCAATTAATATTTGATAAAGGAGCCATGGATATACAATGGCGAAATGACAGTCTGTTCAACAGGTGGTGCTGGCAAAACTGGACAGCTACATGTAGGAGAATGAAACTGGACCATTGTCTAACCCCATATACAAAAGTAAACTCAAAATGGATCAAAGACCTGAATGTAAGCCATGAAACCATTAAAATCCTGGAAGAAAACATAGGCGAAAACCTCTTAGACATAAACATGAGTGACCTCTTCTTGAACATATCTCCCCGGGCAAGGAAAACAACAGCAAAAATGAGTAAGTGGGACTATATTAAGCTGAAAAGCTTCTGTACAGCAAAAGACACCATCAATAGAACAAGAAGGATCCCTACAGTATGGGAGAATATATTTGAAAATGACACATCCGATAAAGGCTTGACGTCCAGAATATATAAGGAGCTCTCACGCCTCAACAAACAAAAAACAAATAACCCAATTAAAAAATGGGCAGAGGAACTGAACAGACAGTTCTCCAAAAAAGAAATACAGATGGCCAACAGACACATGAAAAGATGCTCCACATCGCTAATTATCAGAGAAATGCAAATTAAAACTACAATGAGGTATCACCTCACACCAGTAAGGATGGCTGCCATCCAAAAGACAAACAACAACAAATGTTGGCGAGGCTGTGGAGAAAGGGGAACCCTCCTACACTGCTGGTGGGAATGTAAGTTAGTTCAACCATTGTGGAAAGCAGTATGGAGGTACATCAAAATGCTCAAAACAGACTTACCATTTGACCCAGGAATTGCACTCCTAGGAATTTACCCTAAGAATGCAGCAATCAAGTTTGAGAAAGACAGATGCACCCCTATGTTTATTGCAGCACTATTTACAATAGCCAAGAATTGGAAGCAACCTAAATGTCCATCAATAGATGAATGGATAAAGAAGATGTGGTACATATACACAATGGAATACTACTCAGCTATAAGAAAAGGGCAAATCCAATCATTTGCAGCAACATGGATGGAGCTGGAGGGTATTATGCTCAGTGAAACAAGCCAAGCGGAGAAAGAGAAATACCAAATGATTTCACTTATCTGTGGAATATAAGAACAAAGGAAAAACTGAAGGAACAAAACAGCAGCAGAATCACAGAACTCAAGAATGGACTAACAGGTACCAAAGGGAAAGGGACTGGGGAGGATGGGTGGGTAGGGAGGGATAAGGGGGGGAGAAATAGGGGGGTATTAAGATTAACATGCATGGGGGGGTAGGAGAAAAGGGAGGGCTGTACAACACAGAGAAGGCAAGTAGTGATTCTACAACATTTTGCTATGCTGATGGACACTGACTGTAAAGGGGTTTATAGGGGAGACCTGGTATAGGGGAGAGCCTAGTAAACATAATATTCGTCATGTAAGTGTAGATTAGTGATAGCAAAAAAAAAAAAAAAAAAAAAAAAAAAAAAGGGCAGTTCCTGTGTGGTAACCTCCAACGAGTTCTACACAAGGGTATAAAGGGCATATAAAAGTGTAGGCAAAGGGTCTGTTTGTGTTTATACAGAGGATCAAAGCCTAATTGGGCTACCCCGAAAATGAACTAAGATATGATATGAAAAATAACTTCCAACATCTGCACCCTCTGGAAGACTCATGCCAGAAGATGATCATCAAAAAACCCCAACAAAGACCCACGCACTGCTACAGCTGTAGATGCACTCATCCCACCAGTTCCTGGACCTGCCATGGGAATGAGGAAGGAGATATCTAAGCTGGCCTGTGCATACAGTAAAACAACAAAATTGGACTGGATCTATACTGTTGGAACTCAACCAAGAATTTGGAGAAGTGCAAATTGTAGCGCTCCAAAGTCTTACAACTACAAACTATTTATTGTTAAAAGAACATATGGCATGTGAACAGTCCCCAGGAATGGGTTGTTTTAATTTGTCTGATTTCTCTCAGACTGTTCAAGTTCATTTGGACAATATCCACCATATCATAGATAAGTTTTCACAAATGCCTAAGGTGCCTTAATGGTTTTCTTGGTTTCACTGCAGATGGCTGGTAATTACAGATATGCTTTGGTTATGTAACTATACTCCTATTATGTTAATGTGTGTGTGCAATTTAAGTAGTAGCTTAAAACCTATACATGCTGAAGTTACTCTACAAGAAGATATATCAAAGAAATAATCAATCTTCCCATGTTTTCTTCCGCCTGCTACTTCTATAGCTTTTCTTCTTCCTTCCTAATTACAACCCTTAAATAGAATTCGTGCCTCATATCAAATTTACCGAGTATCATAATTCTTCCAAGTGGTAAAGATACCTCAAGACAAATGCTGGGCATAGAAGCCACAGGGCATAAATATGCAAAGAAGTAAAAAGCTAACTTTTTCAAACAATAAGGCTTCTCTCTCACTTACCAACTTCACATTTCCCTGTATGGCCCCGGAAGATGACTGGTTAGCCAGAGACGGGTAAGATTCCTCAAGGGAGGAACAACCTAAGACAGGCACAGTCGCAGGGGGGCCATCAGGTGAGAAATTGGGGATCAACAGAGGTGAGGCTTAGAACCTCACCCCCCCGTTCTGAGAGAAATCTTCTGCATACGTGGATGTTTTATTGCCCTGGTCTAGCTTGGATTAACACATAGTCTACAGGCACACACCTGATCATCTACATGTGCTCTCTTACAACACTAAACTATGTTTTCTACCTTTATCTTGTATCTACCTACCACTTCAGCATTTTATTAAAAATAATAATAATAAAGAGAGAAATGTGGTATCCACATATAAATCAAGTATAAAAACCAAATCAGTATTCATATTTGAACTGACTGTTTATAGTTCATAATGTATGAGCAAAACCGAAAGTTTCTGTGATGACTGCCCTTGTACTGTTCACTATGTAACTTATTCATTATGTAAGAATTTGTTCTACATGTAAAAACTTGTTTGTTATGCCTCAGAAGATTGGAGACTGACAAAAATTAGGCTTGGGGTGGAATAATGATTGTGCATTGAGCATTGACTCCCCTATACAGAATTTTATTGTCGTTAACAACCATCTGATCAATAAATAAGAGAGATGCCCTCACAAAAAAAAAAAAAAAAAAAAAAAAGGACAGACTTCCAATGGTAAAATAAATTAGTAACCAGGATGTAATGTATAGCATAAGGAATATAGTCAAGATATTGTAACAGCCTGGTAGGGTGATAGCTGGAACCTAGAATTATGTATATAAATGTTCTACCACTGTGTTGTACACTTGAAACTCATGTAATGTAATACTGTGTGTCAACTACCCTTCAATAAAAAATAATAATTAAAAAAAAAAAAAAAAAAAAAAAAAGAATATTCATGTGTGGTATAAAGTAACAGTAAAGGTTAATTTTTGTTTTCTAAATTTCAACACTTTTTGTTGAAAATACAGTCTTCTCTCCATTGAGTTCCCTTTGCACCTTTGTCAAAAATCAGTTGACATAAGTCTGAATCTATTTTTGGACTTTCATTGAACTATATGTCTTATGACAATAATATATTACTTTGACTTGTGTAGCTTTTTAGTAAGTCTTAAAATCTAGCAGTAAACACCCTCTAATCTAGATCTTTTTAAAAATTATTTTGTATGTCTGAGGTCCTTCACAATCTATAAATTTTCAAATTTGTTGACAATTTATACAAAAAAAATCTATTGGGATTTAATTTATACAAAAAAAAAGCTATTGGGATTTTGATTGACATGTATTGAGTGTAGAACAGTTTTAGGAGAATTGCATTTTAATAATAAATACTGAGTCATTTGATGCATGAGCATGATATATATCTCTCCATTTATTTAGGTTTTGATTTTTATAATCAGTGTTTGCAGTTACCAGCATACGCTTTCTGCACATAATTTTTAAGCTTTATATCTATGCATTTAATGGTTTTTAATGTCATATATGGTACTTCTTATTTTAATTTGAATTTTTCATTACTGGTATCTAGATATACATTTGATTTGTGGGTATTGATCTTATAGCCTATGACCTTGTTAACCTCACTTATTAGGTCTAGGAAATTTTTGTAGAGTCTTTGGAATTTTTTCTGAGGTAATTTTTCTTTTTCTGGTGAATAGAGGCATTTTATTTATAATCTCTGTAACTTTTATTTCTAGTTCTTAACTTATTGCACTGGCTACAGCCTCCAGAATGCTATTAAGTAGAAGTGGTTGTAACGGACTGCTATGTTTTATTTCTGATCTTGGGGATAAAGCAATCAGTCTTTCATCATTGAGTATGACAGTAGCTGTGGTTTTTTCACAGATGTCTTTTTTCAAATTGAGGAAATTTCCTTTTATTCTTAGTTTGCTGAGGGTTTGTTTATGCTCAGGAATAAATGTTCAATTTTGACAAATGCATTTTCTGCTTCTAGTGAGACAGGCAAATTGTTTGTTTCTCAGGGTATTGATATGATTTTTTATTTTTAATGTTGTACATTGATTTTTTAATGTTAAACCAGTCTAGCATTTCCACTTGATCATGATATAATTTTACAATATATTATTGGAATTGATTAGCTAATATTCTGCAGAGGATTTAGGGCTTTCTATTCACTAGGATATTGACCTGTAGTTAACTTTTCTTGTAATGCCTTGGTCTGGTTTTGGTATGTGAGTAATGCTAGCATCGGAAAACAAGTTGGGAAGCTTCCCTGTTCTTCTCTTTTCTCGAAGAGTTTGAAGAAAATAGGGCTTTAGCAATACTTTAAAAATTATACCTGAATTCTTTCACCAGTTTGTGTGGTTTCTGGCATCTCTTCTTCTGCTCTGTACTAAGAAAGCAAGTGCTTGCATCTGTCTTTATTTAGGGTGCCTGTCATTCCTTAGATTTCAGGTTAGTTTGGGAACTCTGTGACTCCAGTTCTGTGATGACTTCAAGAAAAGTCATGATTGTGCAAATTATCTGAAATTTTCTCTTTATTAGGTGGCAGCACTGTTCACTTTCTAGTTTTCTACCTCTATTATCTAGCTGTTCACAGCAAGAAGAGAAGTCTGATACCAGTTACTACATTATGACTATAAGTAGAGTCCAATAATTTTGTTATAAATTAATTATAAATAGACACCAATAGTCAAAATGAGACTGAATATAGACGGATTGGCAAAAAGACTACTTTGACTAATGCTTTATATTTGTAATTGGAAAAAAAATCACATTTCAGTGTGTGTGGCTTAGTTTTTATCTTCCAGGTTCTCAGAAGGATTATGATAATTTTCATGGTTTTACAATCTTTTCCTAGATCTATATCATCAAAGGGCCGTGATACATAGCTTTGCAAGAACATCTCTGGATTTTTGCAGATATGTCAACCATATCAGTGAATTCCGTTTCACGTTCAAATCAACTGTGCATGTACATAATGAAAAGTTACTGTCTATATTTTTCTCTCAGTCCAGCTTTCCCAGAGGACTGATGAAAAATGAAATAAATCCCATCAGCATTTTTACAACTCTTAAGGCAAAAGTTATTACATTTGTAAAGAAAACAGAAAGTGAGTTATAGTGGTCAAGGGGCCAGAAGAGATAGAGATACCCCAAGAACTTCAAATATCAGGGTACAAATGTTCTGGATGTGTAACATTTCTAGGCTCAGTTTTCATCTGAGTCTCGGATGTCAGAGGGGAATTTAGCCATGTGACTGAACTAGTAAATTCACAAAATAAAGTTCTGAAAGCAAGTCATAGAACTGTAAAAATCTGGGACTGCTCGTGAATTTCAGTCCTTTGGGTGAGCGTCTTCTTTGTACGGAAAGCACTTTGCTGTCATCTTGGAGCATTCCATAGGTGCTCACTACATGCTTGTTAAATAAATCCTTGTGAAGGTTGAATGCAGGGCTTTGAAGGCTTCTTCCAGCCCAGTGCTTGCCCCTCCTTTTAGGCTGTGCTTTCTCTCTCACCAAACAAACACAGAGGCCTTTTATGGCTGGGTTATTTCCTGGGAAATTTCCTAGAAATCAAGTGTAAAATTCATGCTTTAGTAGATAAACTAATATTTCCCAATATCACGGGGCCAGTGTTCTTTATATTCTGAAGTTAAAATGTATCTGCATAGTCTATAACCCAGACTATGAAGAGCAGCCCTAATTTGTACTGTGCAGCATCTAACACTTTAAAGCGAATTTGCTTTAGGTATACATCAAAGGCGTATATGCAAGCTGTGTAGATGCACAAGTCACAACCACTAGCTCTCTTGTTATTACTCAAAGGTAGGGAGTGGAGAACCAATCAGCTACAAAACAATTCAGAACTCCTGGGAGATATCAATAAAGTGAGACATGCCATATATAAAATATAATTACATAGCTCCCAGTGGTGTGGTTTTGAAAGACAATAATCCTTCTAATATTTTGAAATGACTTGCCCAGACAGCTTTCTTTGGGACATCTTGCACTTCCCTTGACCTCAGTTGCTAAGGTGTTCTAGCTTTAAGAAAAAAAAAGTTTCTATAATTCTCTGGATTTCCTGGGTAAGTCAGCAAAGATTACTCATTGCTGAAGTGGGATTTGTTCAGAACTTCAGATTGCTGGTGTCAAAACTTCACCAAGTAAAACAGAAGAAACTTGTTCTCTGCTGATCACTTCTTATTCCACTCTTTCCTTATGCAATGTCATAGTCAAAGCATCCACCTGAATCCAACTGGTGGGCTATTTCTTAACCTATCCTTTCTCCTTGGAAATGTGGAAATGTACCCCTACTATTATTACTATCACTACTGATAGTCCCTGCTCTACAAACCCTTCACAGTTACATGACACATGCTCATTAATCATTTGAGAAATGGGAATTAAATGAACTAGGAGTGTGTGGTAACATGGAGTCTTAATCAGAGGGCCTGGATCAAACCCCTGGAATCAGTAGCTCTTTAATCATAGAAGGTGGTTCCTAAAATTACCTAACCATGGTTTCTTCGTTTATATAATAGGCAGAATATTATCTGCTTTATCTACTTCTTAGTGTTAATTGAAAGATCAAATAAAATTATATATAGCATATGTGTGTGTCTCTTAGCTAGGCAACAGTTTCAAATTCCTCCAGGAATTTTATAAAGCAATTTTTATACAAGTAACATATTGGTAGTAACGTGGACAAAGAGTAATAATACTAATAATGACTAACAACCATTTTTGTGACACCTTCTTTGTACTCTGTGTTTACATTATTTAATTTAATCCTCACATCTGTCTAACTAAGAAAATGTGCTCAGAGCTTCCTTTGCCCCAGTCACACAACCAGGAAACCCAGCATTTTCCTGGGGTTTCCAGATTCAAAGCCACGTCTGATGGGGAGCAAAGCCGGTGTTCTGTACATTACTGTGTCCCTTTCTTGTTCTTTGACTGGCAGAGTCAAAGGAACCAGAGGGGGAATAAGAAAAGGAGTGAGAAACTTAGATTTAAAATAAATTAACATCTCAATAATAAAAATTTGCATAAATAGGTAACATGGGAAGGATTTCTTGCCCAAAGCACTGAAGATCTTATCAACAGTGAATTGTAATCTTAAAAATCCAGGATATATGTATCTAATATGCTGTACTGGAGAACTTTTCAGAGCTTAAGCCACTTAAATAATAACATACTGTACATTAGGGTGATTTGGATGGGAAAAGGCTTGAAAGGCGAAAGTACCACCTCTCTTCCCCAAGACCCCCTCCAAGGAAGGAGGTGGGCAGAGCCTGAATGCTCTTTCCAGAACACTCTGGAGAAAGATTTTGGAGGAAAGTTAAAAGAATTACTATCCCAAGGCTATAAAAAGTGCTGCAACTATTCAAACAAGTCAGCAAATAAAAATTCTGTCCGAACAGTAGCAATTGTTGAAACATGTGATAGGGATTTACCCTCAGTGGCAACCACAGAATAGATAAAATAGCAACAATGATTGTTTATCTTAATGAAAACTTTCAATCTAACAGCCAAGACAAAATGTAATGAACTTTTCAATTACTTTATTTAAGAAGAAATCAAGTGTGAGGCATGGAAATGTACAAGCACCCATTTCTTGGCATGAATTTTGGAATAATACTTGTAAATACTTTTGGATTTTAAATTAATTTTTCCACGCAAATTTAATTTTCTATGGAGAGACTGTTTGCTTTTTTTTTTTTTTCACTTGTGCAATTTGAAAAAAGACTGAATTCTAAAGTGAATTCCAAGGAGAATGGTAATATCCTTAAGATGAGGGATTTGGTGTCAGCATGTTCTTAGGACTGATGGTGTCTTTCTTGCCCACTGGAAAATATGTTTTGAAGCATTTTGGTTTGGTTTGGTTTTTAATATCTTACCAGGAAATAGTGTAGGATCTTCAGCTGTAAGAGTATATTGATTTCCATTATCAAATGAAAACTTTGCTTTTCATTTACAATAATCTTTCTAACTCTAATATATATTTATTGAATATATATATTCTGAAAAATTAATATCTGATTATAAATATGATTCTTATTCTCATTCTCTGTCTCTTTCTCTAGGAGGCAGAGCATTCTCTGAGTATGAGTAAAACAAAAGTAGCCTCTAGCCAGGGCTTCTTAAAACTGAAGTTGCTTTGGAGAGGGAGTAGTTTATTAATTACTATGAACTTGCTATGAATTTTTTTATTTATCACAGGCTCTCTATTGTAATGGAAGATTTGGAGATATGAAAAGATGCTGTGAAGGGTATACAGAATGGGATGTGAGAAGACCTACACTTACTCAAGCCATTGGGCAGGCACTGGCTCAATGGAGCTTGCTAGAACTCTGGCCCTGAAAGAAAAGTTAAAAAAATGCTTAATAAGCCATGTAACCACGGGGTGACTTGAAACACCCAAGATCACCTATTTTATTTCTTTCCAGATGGCCTAAAGCAGGCATCACTAACTCAAGTATTTAAAGGGGCTCTGCAGGTGACATTCATGAGTCAAGCAAGCTTAGTAGAGTAGTAACGAACTTGACAATACTTTGGATGGGTACTGACATTTCTTTAGATGTCAAAAAAGTAGCTGGAATTCTGTTCCATAATCTGTCAAATTTAAAAGGTTGGCTGTACATTTGTATTAACTGCATAGACCATCAAAACTATGTTATTAGGCTAACATAGGCCTTTGGCTTCAGCGTATCATGTCTCTGACGTGCTTGGTCTTAGATCTTACTTTATAGATACAGAAAGCAAGGGAGATTAGGTAGCATGGTGGGGAGGGTATGTTTATTCTTAATTCGTCACAGATTCATAGGGAACCTAGTAGATTCTATTCAGTTCTATTCACTGCATATACAGCTACAAACAAGATGAAGTTCCTGCCTTCATAGAGTTTATATTCTTGGCAGTAGGAGTGGTGAGACTGCCACAAAAATTGACAAGTAGAGACTGGAAATAAATTCCAGGAAGAGGATAGATCCACAGAATTTTTTAGTGGTATGAGTTTGTTCCTTCATGTCTCACAGACAAGAAAAATTAGTCCCATAGAGGTTAATGAATTGCCCAAGGATTAGCACATTACTGGGAAAGTGCAGGAGAGAAGCTGGGGCTGACTGTGTGGGTGGGTACACTGGGTGATTACACAAGCACGGGCCCTAGGGCACTGGTGCTCTGCTGTCACTGCCCAGAAATTCATCATTTGATTTTTGAACTTGAGATTTGTAAGAGCACGGCAATGGAATCATGGAGCATGTGCTATTCCTTGCCACTTCATTGGCACATAGCAAGTGGTGCTCCTAAACCCAGAATTCTGGTGGAGCTATGGTGTCCGGTGTTCAACATAACTCAAAGCAAGTATAGGTCAGCGTGTCAGGTGTCTGACTGGGTAACTAGGGGTGGTACTGGTGGGGTCCTGATGGCCCTGAGAGACTACACTTTCCATTCCAGTGAGAACTTGCTTTGAACATAGAGAAAAGACACTGGGTTCTCAGAAACACAAGTGACCACAGAACACTATCCTAGCCTTTTTTAGCTGTGTGACTTCCTTGTCTTAGCCAACCATTCATACTGCACATGATACCACAAGGAAAGGGAAAGAGGAGGCCACCCATAGGTCCTTTCCCTTTTAATTCTTCTGTGCCCCTCAGAAACCCTAAGGTAGAGAATGTTGATAGAATGTGCATCCATCAGGAATTAAAACAAATACAGGTGAATTTATTCTGTGCAGCATTTCTACTGTCTGGTAAGAATGAGAATCAATATGTATAAAAACAATGAACCAAGAATTTGTAATTTCAGTTATTTTGCATATAAATTAATGTTCTTGTGTTTGCATTTAAAACTCAGTGCACAGTATAAAGCTAAAGGGTAAAATTTGTACTAACAATTTAAATTTAAAATTATTCTTCACTTAGTACAATAGTAAATATAAATATAAATACCATGATGCAGAAGAAAGGAAATACTTTTTTATAGTTTAGTGCTTTCAGTGACTCTTTTTTCCCTGTTTTTTCATTTTGCACCGGGCTTTGCAAATTATGTAGCTGGCCTTGCTAAACCTAAGTTAGAATCTCTCTTCTTAACTTTCAAGTCACAAAAGAACAAGACCTCATAGGCTTTAGTCTGGCGTTTTAGATTTTAATGATGATGATTTTAAGTCTAGAACAAGAAAACAAGGAAGACTTGTTTGAATAGTTTTCACTTTACATAAGAGTGATCATAGCCATGATTTCATAGTAAATACTAATGCATCCAAACTTGCCCATCTTTGGTCTGTTCTGGGCTTTTAGTTCATTAGTGTCCTGCTTATGAGGCAAAATGAGGTAGTGCAGAATGACAAGCAGCACACACAATAGTTTATGTTAATTGCTACTTGTTTGGTTTGATGACTGAAACCTGGTTATCTGACACTGAATTAAAAGAGCAGCTCTTTGTCTCAGCTGAAAATAAATGATGAGGATATAGGGTGCAGTTTTCCAAAGAGAAGGGCTTTTCAAATAGCACACTGTTATTATGTTGGGAGAATCTCTCTGAAGAGATTATATTTGCTCTATTTTTCCTTTTGTTTTCAAGACTCTTAACATATATACCTAAAAAGATTTTGAGAGGGATTTATATCTCAGGAGGTTGCAGATGAACCTGGGTACCATTCAGTGCCTTAAACACTTTCAAGCATTAGCTTTCTGTATTTGCTGCAATAATCAAATACCACAAATCATGTGGCTTGAACAACAGGACTCTCCTCACAGTCCCAGAAGCTAGGAGTCTAAGCTAAGGTGTCAGCAGAGTTGATTCCTTCTCAAGGCTGTGAGGGAGAATCCGTTCTGTGCCTCTGCCTGAGGTCCTGGTGGTTTGCTGGTGATCTTGGGCATTCCCTCATGTGTAGAAGCAGCCCCCTGAACTCTGCCTTCATCTTCACATGGCATTCTCCCTGTGTGCATCTGTCTCTGAACACTCCCTTTTTACAAGGACATCATGACTGCATTTTAACTTGATTAGCTCCTTAAAGAACGTGTCTCTAAATAAGCTCACTTTCTGAGGTACTGGGGGTTAGAACCACTAAAATATGAATTTTAGGGTCACAATTCAATCCAAAATGCACTAATGTCCTTGCAGTATTAAACTTGGTCAAGAAAAGGAACCCAAATCGTCTACATCCAGCCTCCATTTGGCTTCAGCTTCCTACTTGATTCTCCAGGGGAGGCCACCCAGTGTGCGCTGCTGGAGAGGAAGACCGGCAGAAGCGCATGCCTTCTCTACTCCAAGACGTCAGTCCTCAGAGCAGAGGGGCATGTGCCCTTTGCCCCATCAGAGCAGTAGTTCTACACATGTATGCCAGGCACCTACATGGACAAGAAGAATGGAAAAAGGAGGCCTTTTCATAATCAGCCATCACAATAAAACTTAGTTCCTTCAGCACGTAAGAGAGCTTAGCCACTAGTGACTTTATTTTTCAAGGTTTTATTGAAAATATGATTGTCTTGCTTTTTTGAAGCATTTTAAGGCCCTGAATAGTCCATGTTCCTGTGTGTGTGAGCAGGCATATTTCAAAGGAGACAGAAAGACCTGAAAATGTCAGAGGAGTTCGCTCTCCAGAGCACCATAGAAGTAATGGACAGCCAAATGCCACCCTACCACATGCCTTGCTTGGACATCTGACATGAAACATGGTGGGCACTCAGGAACTTTTTGTTGAATAAATCAATGAAACCAGTGAGTCAGGCTATGTTTCTTATGTACTTTTTCTAACTTCTTATTTCTTGATCTTTTTTTTCCCTAGAGTCTGGCTCATAAGAATGGAGGAAGGGAACATCGTCATAAGTTTAGTTCCTGGCCCACTGGCATCCCTGACCACTTCACCGACAGCTCACATGCTTTTAACAAAGAAGCTTGATTTCTGCAGTATACAGACAAATTTGTTAGATCTGGACTAACTTTTCCCTCTGCTTAGAAATTCCTGTGACTTAAAGAGGAAGAGTAGGCCGATGTGCGCTGGTGATCAGTTAGGACTGAGATTGATGACCTCTTTTCCATCCCATCATTTGCTACTGAAGCCTTTTTGCTGACTTTGCATGGCAGAGCAGGCCCTTTGCTGAACCCCACTTGTGGACATCTATTCCAAACTGGAGAAAGAAGTCAGCATTCTATTTTTCAATTTAGTTTGACTTTGTGGTCAGGAAATAGTTTAAATGTTTTTAGTATGTTAATCTTACCTAGCCTAAATTGAATTGTTCATAATTTTTATTCATTCACTCACATAGGCATATCTGCATATTTTCTTCAATATTTCCATTTAAAAACAAATATTTTTATACTTCTTATAGGTGAAGAATAGACATGAAGATACATAGAACCAAAATACAGATTTCTGGGTTGGCAGGCCATCCGGACAGAAATATTTTTCAGAAGCTGGAAATATGGGTTTAGAACTCAGGAAAAGGATTTGAGGGTCAGTTCTTTCAAGATGATAGCTGTAGTCCTGGTATTAAATGAGATTTCCAGAAAAAGAGTGAAGAGAAAAAGACAGGAGAAAGGGCCAAGGGAGAAATCATTACGTATGGCCTGGGGAAGAAGATGCTTCTTTCAGCTGGCCCCTGATTAAGGACTTTGATGTCTGTTTCTGGAATATAAACAAGTTTGACTCAGCTGAAGTAAAAGCTCAGTCATATCTTTTGCAAATTTGTAAATCCATGAGAAAACGTCTACTGTGTTTCACAGTGAACGTTCTCATACCCTCACCTGGTTATGTCTTGAGTGTCAGGGCTAAAAATACTGGCTAAACTTTCTGTAGCACTTTCTCTGTCCCAGGCATTATAGTGAACCATATTTACATGTATTACCTCATTTAATCCTCAGAAAAGTGCTATGAAGTGAACACCACAGCTATCTCCATTTTACATACCATTAACTGGTGAGGTTAAGCAATTTCTCTAATAGTCACTGATTGATAAGTAGCAGAGTAGGGATGCACACACTGGTCACGTGAGGCAAGAACCCGTACTCTTTGTTGTTATACCAGACTGTCTCCTGGGAATGCATTCTTCTGGAAGGTGAAGCCGAATCTCATTTGCTTTCCTGTCCTCCAGTCTCAGATGTTATAGAAACTAGAAAACAGTTTAAAGGATACGTCAGTTGTTCAATAACTATTATCCAGTGCCCCATCTTTCAATCTGAAAGGTTCCAAGGGAACATTTGTGCATGTAAGGAGGAGGCTGACAAAGCAGACATGGATCGTTGGTTAAATGAGCATTCAGGTCTTGTGAAAGGACAGTTTAAATAACCTATTAAGTTAGTAAGTTAGGTTTTTTAGGTCCTGGTCTCATATTACCTTTTCCTTTCTATATCAATTGCAGCTATCCCAGCCCTTTTCTCATTAAAGTTCCCAACTCCATCACTCTTATTATATAGCCACAGCTCCTCTTTCATGGGAAATGCAAGTGGCCAGTATATAAAGTTTTCAGCTTTCCTCTTATCTACCAAAGAACTTATCTCAGGGGTTACCTATCCTTCTGACTTTCTTCCTTTTTTCAAGAGATAAAGGTACCCATACATTTCCAAGGACTGCCCTTAATACAAATTATATATAAGCTTATGATACTTTTTAAAATTAAGATGACAAAACAACCATAAAATATCAGTTCAGTGAAAGTTCAAAACAAGATTCAGTGACCTTGTTGAAGGTGGTCATATTCATGTTTACATCCTCGGCACAGGGTCTGGCATACAATAAATATCTAATATCTAATAAGTACTTTCTGAAACAACCTGGGGCAAAATGGGGGATGAATTTCTAGCTCAGTTTTG
Source organism: Manis pentadactyla (assembly GCF_030020395.1). NCBI lineage: Eukaryota > Metazoa > Chordata > Mammalia > Pholidota > Manidae > Manis > Manis pentadactyla. The sequence continues at coordinate 49,584,453 of NC_080030.1, forward strand.
TCTGATGAGGAAAGACTGGGTAATACTGTTAGAAATTCTAGCAGTCCAAAGCCTGCTGGGAACACAAAGCCTCAGAAGGGGTGGGGGAGAGAGAAAGGCAGAGGGAATCAGTGCCTCCTCTTTTAAGTCCAGTCTCTGGTGGGTGTTGGCATCTAGGGTGTGGCTCTCCATGGATGCTGACAACTTACCCCTGTTCTTGTTCATATTTATTTTTTGGGTGTGTTCTTAGAGATTCTAAGATGCCATCATCCCTAAAAGGAAAGGTAAAAAGATAATTAATGCATCTTAATCATTTCAAGCATCCCAGAAGAGCTCTTCAATTTTCCAACTTGCATAAATATTTAGTACTTCTGACATACATCTCAGCACTTGACATATTTTGTACATACTGGGAAAGTAGTGAGCAATGATAGTTTGTTGAATGAATTCAAGATAAAGTGTGTTTCTGAAAGATGAACTAAGACCAGAAACCATTATTCTGACCAACCAGCTGAATAAAGCAATTTTATTTTCTCAGCAACCAAGGTGTAGGTACAAGAAGCAGATGGCTCACTTGATCCAGAGAGGGGGTTTGCTAGGTTTATGGGATAAGGAACACAAGGTTTCTGATGAGAATATAGAGGAAAAAGGTTGGTCCATGCTGGATGGGGAGTTAAACAAATGAAAGTCAGTTTGGGAGGATCAGGAGACTGAAGTGTGACACTATCAAACAGAATATTTCATAATAAAGATGGGTCGTAGGAAGTCTCAGAATTACGTAATTTGAAGTGAAAGAGTTAAGTCAATTGACAACGCATAAAGATGGCTATGCATTTTTGATAAAGTGTAATTATCTAAGATGGTTGTAAAATTCGTCTGAACTCTCTTTGGTGTTCCCTTCTGCATCATAGTTAAAGTAAGCTATGGAATACATTTCTCTCAGACTCTAGTCCACCTCAAGTCATCCTAAGCAGGATACCTAAAAGCAGTAAGGAAAAGAGGCTCTCCAAGGCTGTCCGAGGCTCAGTCCTCATATTCTCAAGGAACCTCTTACAGGAATACACCACTTGTGACAGGCTCTGAACTGACTGCTTTTAGCCAACCCATCCTTCCTGTCAGTTCTTGTCTGTTCTCTCTGGACTGTGCTGATCTTGGGTGATGCCAACTGGCTTGTGCTCTTGGAATCTGGGACATCTCTAATCCGTCTCCTAACTCTTAGATGTTGAACCTAATCTCTATTTAGAAACCACCCATTTACTTTCCCCACCCATATTTTGGCCTTAACTATTCTCTCTGAACTTTGGATGTTATTGCTTCCTTCCCTACCACAGACGACCTCATAACTGTAGTTTTCTGTCCTTATAGAACTTCAATGTTCACAAAACTCGTTCGGTTTAGCTAGACATTTGGTCCTCTTTTTACTTGAGTCTATTCCACTTAATTATTTCTCAAGACCTTATTTTCCATTTCTCAGGGATCCATTTCCAAAAGTATCTGTTCTTTTCATTCTTAGTTGGAATAACCTAAGAAATAAGTGCTCACATATGGTATTTTATTCCATCTTATTTATTATTTGCCTCAAACAGGCCTAAAGGAAAATATCTTCCCAAAGTTATGGCACCACCACCACCACTTAAACAAAGGTGGTAAATTTTTAGGGCAGAAGGATAGTTCTTGGGTCCTTAAATCATAATAGGTGCAACTCCATGGGTTAGGAAGTAAGCCACAGAAGCCTCCCCCTCAGCTTATTCAGCTAGACTAGACGAGCCTAGACAAAGAATTAGTCTGACAGATAATATTCCTTATTCAGTACAGTAGCTCAGAACGTCTAATGAGGAAATTCATGGATGGTTTTTCTTCCTTGAAAATTGCTGTTTAATTTTATTGACCTTTCTTGGAACACTTGGATGACAAATGTCCAGCAGTGGGAAATCTGTAGTCGCTTTAATGTGTGCTCTTCCCTCCTAACGGGATGTGGTGTATCGAACTGGGGAGCAAGAAGACCCAGCCCAGAGAGGGAGGCTGACTTTGGAACAGAGCCTGAGTCCCCAGCAGGCTCCCAGGATCCCAGAGTTAGCAGCTCTTACCCATGTCTTAAAAGACAGCTGGAAAAAAAAAAAAAAAAAAAGACAGCTGGTTTGTTCTCTTAGCAAAAAGCTTCAGGGCATGGGTTTGGGAATCTGCAAGGTTACTTTGCATATTCAGAATTAGTTGTTTACTTTCACAGGAATTAATTTTTTATTCTGCCATAGTGTGTTTGTTTTGAAGATTTTGTCTTTTTATAAAGACTTCCCCCCCCCCCTGCCCCAGTTGTTGTTCCTGTTAAGTACTGATTTAAAATTGTTTTTATTCCTAACCAAGTAAAAGCCTTTGATTCTTCAACTTTTCCTAAGCCGCTGGAAAAAAATGCTTCAGACTTACAGACATTTGGCCAAACTCTACCCCCATGTTTCTTCATACAGACACATTTACCAGTGACTAGTTTGCAAAGATGACACTCAACTGTCTGGCCAACTCACCAGAAAAATACAGCGTCCTGTTGTGTGAAGCCCACTCAAAGGCAGCCCTCCCATCGTGCATTTAAGCGCAGGAAATGAGGTTGCTCCTGACCTTCTCTCCTAATTCACTCTCTGCAGTTCATGCTCAACCCACAGTCCTCAATTTGGCATGAGCTGTAGTGCTTACATACATGTATTATTTCTCTGCATCAGCTTTAATCAAGAGGTCTTTTATGACAAGCTAGCCCCTACAGATACTCCAAAATAAAGTAGTTCTTACAAAGTTCACGTGGGAAACACAGTTGGAAAATTAATTGCTAGCAAAACAATTTGACGGTATGAGAATTAATGTCTTTATTTTTTGGAAACTCACACTATGTAAGAATAAACTAAAGGCTCTGAGTCCTAGATCAATGAAATCTCTTTTACATTTTTAATCCAATGTCTCTCAAAATTATTTAAAGATGTGATCCCCTTTCTTTTCTGCTGTATAACACCTACTCGCTTTGGATCAGACCAATCATGGTCAATCTCTGGAGCCCTCTGGAGAACTGGCATTTGGCTTCAGTCCAGCTGCATCCACTGAGGAGTACACAGGGATGCTGTCCAGGAATGGTCTTTATTAAATTAATTTCAAGGCTGCTTTTCATGTTCATTACAGTTCAGTTTTCTCTTCATGAATTCTCAGGCAGAAATTTTTCCCATGTCTTATTATCAGGAAAATTATAATTTGGGTGGGAGCAATAAGTATACTCTTATTTAATGGACACCATAGATATTTTGTCCTCTTTGTACTAGCAGATAAAAAGGTAAAATTATGAGCCACTTGAAGCAAGATCTCCAACATGCAGTTTATTTACTAATCTCTTTCCTGGATGAACTTAATTTTCCCCAGACACCCTTTTTTTTTTCTTATTTAGCATCCTCACTTATTTAGTTATTATAAAGTTGCTCTATTCTAGTGTAGCATTTTATAAACTGATATACATTTCCATTGTAACCAGGAGAAGTACCTGAAAGAGGCGAGTGCATGAGTCTATGAGCATTAGCCTTCTATGGTATAGTTTTTACATATGAATAAATTAATGCTCTTGAGTTGAGGAGATTAGCCTGGATTATCTCAGTGGGCCCTAAATACCATAAGTGTCCTGCTAAGAGAGAGGCAGAGGAAGATGGGACACACTCAGAAGGCAAAACGACATGTGATTATGGGATATCTGAAGCTAAGCTGGCTTTGACTGTGGAGGAAGGGGCCAGGGGCCAAAGGATGTAGTTCCAGAATATGGAAACGGCAAGGAATAGATTCTCTCATAGAGTTGTGAGTGTGGCCCTGCTGACACCTTGATTTCAGCTCAGTGATACTGATACTGAACTTCAATCTCTAGATATTTAAAGAAACCAAAAATCTCTGGCTATGGTATAAATCACCAAGCAGGAAAACATGAAGCTTAGCACAAAGGAAGTTTCTTCTCCCTTTCCAGAGGGTAGGAAACAAGACCCTCTGAAGTTGGGAGAAGCATTTGGGGAGGGAGTTAGAGGAAAACCAGGCTTTGGGTGGAGACGCTACCTGAATCCCCAGAGGACTAGCATCTCTCACTCCCTGGGTCTGCCCCAGTGTGGGAAGATGGGAGGCCATGCCAACCTCAGACACTATGAGATAGAATCTGAAGGCATGAAAGGCTGGTGCTCCACTTTCTGTTTCAGAACATAAGACTCCCAGAAGTCAGCATCGTGTGAGCATGGTCAGGTAGATCCAGGGAAATTTCTGGGCAAATGGGATCAAGAGAAGATTCAGGGGCATTTCAGGGAAAGCAGCTGATAGTTTCTGAGCACCTAAGGAGGAATCAGGGAAGCATGGAGAATGACGGTGACTAAAGCCTGAGTTTGAGATAAAGATGTGGAAGAATGCAAGGAGCTGTCATCTGGAGGCATTGACTAAGTTCATTGTCTTACATGATGGATGTTGGCACAATGCCCACAAGGCCAGTGAGGTCCAACCAACTTCAGTGGGTACCAGCCACCCATCAGGATGCCTGATGGCACAGTGGGCTCATGGACGGAGACTATGGGGATGACATATCTCCAACCAAAGCCCAGGACATTGTTTTAATTATTTTTCTACTCTATGGAGTTTGGGAACTTTAGAAAAAAGTTGAATTTTGTTAAAGGAAATAAATAATAAAGTTATATTTAGGCAATTCAAATATTAACATTTTGACACTGGCACAAAAATTATTTGGGAATAGTTTTATTCTTTTGAGGGTTATGTTTCAGCTTTCTTGCATGGAAAAGAACCTTGTCAGTTGAGCGCTACGTTTGTCCCACTCCTGGGGCAATGCCTTTTGTGTTCTATACTCAAGTCCTACAAATTCAAGATTTTCCCCTTTGACAGAATGAATACAAATTGTTTGCAACTGGGTGGGAGTTCCACAGAATGTTCCCTCCACTACTTTCAGAAGCTTTTTCTTCCAGCTTCAGGTCATTTCCCTATAGTACTCAGCTACAGGTTCACACAGGATGCACTAGAAATGTCTGGAGTTCTCTTTCTATGCAGCTCTATCTTCTGTCATGATCTGCCCTTCAAACTCAACCTGTCTTGGCCACTCCAGACTTCCAGTTCACTAGTCTCAGTTCAGGCAAATTTCTGGACTCCATGTGGGCCCTCTTTCCATTCTTTTCACTATTGAAAACCTTTAAATCATCACTTAACCAGAACTTCTGTAATACCCACCATAAGCAATAGACAAATTCTAACATTCTAGTAACCAACATATTGGGATATAATAGATATTAAATCTGAAACTTAGGGACTTAAATATCTGAAAACCATGGCTATGTTAAAGTAACTGTATAAGAATGGGAGTTGCTATGAAACTATCACCACCAAAGCTTTTCCTTGGAAATATCTTATTTGAAACTTAAAATAAATACACAGCAGACAGGCAGAATACACACAACTATAGAACAAACGTTACAGAAGAAAGAGAGAATGCATTTTGTAATCCACATGACCAGATTTATGGCTCTAAGCAATTACCAGTAAATATTTGTGTGTTCTTCCTATGTTAACTTTAAAATCGAAACTGAATAATCACTCATAAGGTTATTAGTATACAAAAGCCAATTAGAACTCTAAAATTAGCCTTCTTTAACTGAGTAGAATTTACCTCATCCATATGAACCAACCCACTTCCCCATCTTTAGAGCCAAAAGAATGTGGATATTTGGCCTATTTTTAATATTTTTCTAGGTCAGATGGAAGGTTGCTATGACCTGGAAACTCTCTCCCAACAATAAGCAGGGGGATCTGCAAATCTTGTATGTTTCTTCTCTCTCAAGAATCCTGTTGTGTACTGACTGGTACCTGAAATGTGAAAACCATTGTTTCATGTATTTTGCCCATTTTTTTTATAAAGGTCTTTCAGTCATGAAGGTAAATTTGGTTTCTATTACTCTACCTTGGTTATAGGAGAAGTTAGTTTAGTTTTATTTAATCTCATCTTTAGTTTTATCTTTGCTTACCTTTTTCTGGCTTTTGCTCTGGCATAAACAAGTTAAGGTCAGTAACTCTTCAATTAGGTTTGGTTCCCATCTCTTTGACTGCTGTTCTTAAATCCCAGACGTATTTACCTCTGTCATTATTATTATTTGGCATTTCCATCCCATGGCTCCAGCACTGTGCTGCCCAATAGGATAGCCACTTCTCACATGTGCCTCCTGAGACTCGCAGTGTGGTCGGTCCAAACTGAAATGGCCTGTAGGTGTCAACTACATACTGGCCTTTAAATGTTTCTTACAAAAAAAAAGTAAAATACCTCTCTGATAATTTCTTATATTTATTACATTTTGGAATGAATATATTCTATGCATGATTCATTTTTTTAAATATTTTAAAAATATTTTAAATGGGTGTGCTAGAGAATAAAATTCACATATGTGGCTTGCATTATGTTTCTATTGGACAGGGCTTTCCAGAACACTTTCAAATTAATTTGTAAACGCCTGTTCTTAATCCTAGAACAGTCACATAATCTTTGAACAATCTTAATCCTAAACCATCATTGGCATTCAAAGATCAGAAAATGTGTGACAATGAATATAGAGAGAAACTAACTGGATGACTAGAGTTATAATCTTGGTTTTATCTATGATTATAGATGCCCACGGTGGCTTTTGCAAAATTTTGCCACTTTTTCCTAAGCTCTGAGAGACTTTTTTGCCACTCCTGCAGATGATCTTCTTGTAGTCCTGAATTTTCTTCTGTTTCAACTGAAATATTCTTCCAAGACAGTAGTTCTCCAAGTGTGGCTTTTGCTTCAGCAAGAGAATTCATTTCAATCTCTTTTATTATCCACCCATGTTTTTTTATATTGGTGCACATGTTTTACCCTTTGAGTACATTATACATGTATTGAAAGAATGAATCAAGTCTGATTTATCTCATTATTCCCTAAGAAATAGGAAAGAGGGAACTAATACTTTTCACATATCCTCCTGGCCCAGAACTTCTGCACTCTTTCCTTGTGTTGCAAATATTCTTCCTCCAATATCTTCATGGGTCTTCACACTTGTTAAAGTCTCTTTTTAAGTTTCAACCCTCAGAGAAACCTTCCTCCCTTTCTTATCCTATTGCCTTACTTCATTTTTCTTCATACTCCTTATTCCTACCAGGTATGTATATGTATGTATACCTTGTCTCTTTTTTTTTTGATGCTGCTACATTTCAAGTACCTTGAATTAGAATCACTTGTTGAATGAATTAATGAGTGTACTTATTCTTGAGCCTCAATCATGGCATCTTTAATGTTTGGACAATTACCCTTTTCTGTAAGAGGTTTGGAAGAATACATAAGGTGACAGAAATAACATCATGTAACACAGCAACTGATACATGGCAGTACACAGTAACTGGTAACTACTATTGCTACCATTAATCATTTCCTAAGTATATATTGTTTCGGGGTTCCTGCCCTTTTTGCCCCATTGGACTGTAAATTCTCTGGGTTCAGTGGCGTTGGGTGATTATTCTTTGTAAATCAGGAAGAGGTATTCCATAAGTAATTGCTGAATTCACCTTAGCACATTGTCTAGACTGCAGTTTCTTCACTTGTAAAACAAGGTAATTAAAAACTCCCAAGTCTATTCAGGCACTGTGTTTTCTCTAAACAACTTTTTAGAAGCCCCATGGTCTTACAGTTTGGGGACAGAGGTTAGAGTGCACAAACTCTGCTCCTTTCAGTAATACAGTCTTATTGCAAAGCTTTACCATATCCTCAGTGAGAAACAGATGATACGTGCCTCTTGGATTTGTTGTTTACCAAAGCCCCTAAATAGCCTCTTATTCTTTTCTATGTAAAGTACATTCATGGTGTGTGTGTGTGCGTATACACACACACACACACACACACACACATATGTATATATTTTTTCCCCTCCCTTTCCTCTTGGTTGAACTCAGTTCTTTCTACCTTTCTGGATCCCACCCTTAATGTATTCTCTTGATAAATTAACCAACTTTTATAAACCACTGAAATCTTGGTGTCCTTTTGCATGGATTGGGCTGAACAGTGTTTCTGAGGAGTTATGTGACAATCGAGGTTCAGTACAGCTTTGTAAATTAGGTAACTGAGTGTGAGAATGCAAACAGTTGTCTGAGCTTTTTGCTGTGTCCCAATCTCTGTACATCCTCTCTGCTATAATTTCAGTGCATTTTCTGCCCGTTCCTGCAGATCCTACATTCTGTCTGGCTGACTAATGATATATTCCCTTTTTTCTTGAGCCATTCCATGATTTCATCACATAAATAGCCTGGTTTCTTTCCTTGAATATTTGGAATGCTACCTTTTTATTTGGATTTGCTGCAGACATCAGTAGAGTGAGGCTGAAGTCATCCTTTATTTGACCTGTTTGAGGGCAGAAAAGTAGAGGCATATTTCTGATGAGAAGGAGGCTTGCTTCTAGGAAAGTAAGTTCTTCTGAAATTAATGACAAACATCGTCACAGCCTCAGAATGTTACAAAAGGTTAAGGCAGTAACCCCAAATGCCTGTATGAGGCAGGCTAGAAGTAGTACTAGTACAGAGGGCTGAGTGAGGATATGGTGATTCAAGGGCATGAAGCATGCTTGGCTCTGGACAACCATTGCTATGCTGAACAGTGTGGACCCAGTATTAGCAATGCTTCTGATGTTTCAAGAAAAAGTATAAATCTGGGCTTTAGTAAGATTTTTTTCTGATCTTCCTAAATTGATAATGAATTAAGTTAAAAACAACAATATTTTAATTGTTGCTAAACAATCAAATAATTAAACTGTTGCTAAACGTAGTATGTCTGTGTTGCAATCTCTGGTCTGTACATCCACAGACATTTTGGCATTTTAAAATAAAATGACCAAACAGGATATTACACTTTCTTTAAGTGTTCATGGAGAACTACATCTTTGAGAATGATGTTGTGATAGAGTGTTCTGGAGATGTCTCTCCATTTCCTTTAGAATCTTAAAGACAATAAAATTGGCATCACTTGCCTTCATGTGCAAGGTTGTATTGAGACACAGAGCTGCCTAAGGCATCATCTTTCCCTTTCCTCAAGGAAGTAACTCTTTAGTTAGGAGAAACAGCATACTTTCTTTCCATAAACTTCTATTCCTTTAAAACATAACAAATGTAAATGCCAGGGAAACATTTCTACACTGTTCAAATTTCTAAGCATTCAAAGGGGAGTGTGGAAGATAAATGTGAGACTGTGTTGATCAGAGTAGACCTTATGAAGCAGAAAGGGTGGCTCAGACATGGAGAAGAAGCCAGTATAGAAGAATTCCAGCTAGGGAGCAGAACTGCAAAGATGGGATTACCTGGGACACGATTTGTGAGTAAATGAGAAAACCAGTCCAATGAGAGTTAAGGTTTGTGTTGAGGAGCAAGAGGGTGAAAATTTGCATTCCAAATCAGGCCAAAAAAAAGAAAGCACACACACACAACTTTTGAAAACTTCAATAAAGACCCAAAATTTGGGGGCTGTCCAGTCCTGTCTACGAAGGTGGGCACATCAGGCTATCTTAGGCTATTCTTAGCTAAAATTTACTGTGAATTAATTCTTTTTGTTTTGATTCTGCACAAGTCCTCTGATTCTCACTTGACATTCGTATGAGGTTATGAGATGGACCATAACAGCCTATACCTGTATTACAGGTACTTGAGACCCAACTGTTTTGGCCCAGCTGATTTTGTTCTTTGTTCCAAAGATATATATATATATATATCACTAATGATATATATATATATATATATCTGTGTATATCAACTGTATACATACATATGTATGCAGTTAATGATACATATACTTATATATACAAATATATACATACTATACATAGTCAATGATATGTATTTGTGTATTCATATATATTTAATGCTAAATGTATGTATATAAATATAGATACATATTTGATGGTAAACTTTTGTCAAATATTGCTTTCAGATAAAAATCTGTTAAGCTAACTTAGTCACTGTCCATTACCCTCTGAAGAGCAGTCAAACCATTTTAAATTCTCTTTTCCCATTTTTATCTTACTGAAATTATTTTCAGTGGGATCAATTAATTTCACTATGGATTTGATTTGGTCACTGGTGAAGTCCACATTATTTTTTGCAGTTGAAGTTCTTCTATTTAGAATTTTCTCTTTTGTGACTATTATTTCTCCAAGTCTGATATTTTGACGTCAGACTGCTATCACTTGTTAAAATGTATCATTTTCCTAAAAATATTTTGACAATAACAAAATGTATAGGCCAGTCTAGCTGTTTATATTTTTATTTTGTGTTATTTCCATTAAATCTATTTTTGGCTTCCATAATATTTATTATGAACTGGACAAGAGACTATTAGCTTGTATTTCTTTCTTAGTAAGTCTATGAAATGACGATGGGCAGTTTCTTTCAGATACTTCATGACTAGATTTGTTTAGAATTTTAAAATTCTATTAATAATTTTTTCCAAACACTTCTCATCACACTGTATATACTATGTATGCACTGTCTTTGAACAAAGAATAAACAACATAGTCAAGGTAAATCCCAACACTTCATGTCCAGCCACCTTAGACTGTTCGGCTTTATGTGATTATCTTTTGAGCTTGGGTTCACTTACTCCACAACTGTTTATTGAGAACTGATTATGTCTCAGACACGCTACTTTGCAAACATAGTAAGTAGGGAGCATGTTCCCATGGGTTTTGTGTTCATAGAGCTCATAGTCCAGTGGGAAGACAGTCCAATGATTAATTACTGTTTTGTATGATATTATGATAAGCAAAATGCTGGGTGCCCTAGGAGTGTGAGGCCTAACCTAATCTAAGAGCCAGGGAGACCCCTCTAAAAACACAATATTTAGGCTGAGGCTGGAGGATGAAGGGCAGTTAGCCTAAATGAAAAGTGGGGTGTGATGGAAGGAAGAGCATTCCAGGAAGCTCGGTGTCTAAAGCATAGTGTAGAGGCGAGTGCATGAAGAGAAGAGGTAGAAGAGAGAGGGAAAGATCAAATCACACAAAACTTTGTAAGCTATTTTAAAGTTTTAAATTTATCTAAAACACACAGGAAATCCATTAAAATATTTTAAGAAAATGAGTGACCTGATGGACTCTGAGAACAGTGTGGAGAATGGTTTAAAGGGTGCAAGGACAGAAACAGGGAAGCCAGTTAAGGTTGATGGCCACTGTGAGGGTGGGAGATGATATTGGCTTGATTAGGATGCTGGTAGCGAGACCGAAGTGAGGTAGATAGATTCAAATATTTAGGGCACAATTGACTGAACAACAGATAGATGTAGTGGGAATGGATTGGTGAAGGGGGGAAGAGGTCAAGAGTTGAAGTCCAGGTGTCAAGCTTGCACAACTAAGAAGTGAGTGGAGTGATTTGCTAATGTGGAAAAACTCTGGAAATAATCTGGTTTATGGAATAACACAATATGTTCAACTTTACAGATGCCTGCTTTCAAGTATCTATGAGATATCCAAGTGTATGTGTTCAGTAGATAGATGGAAATTAGGTTGTGAAACTCTCGAGGGAGCACTAGACTTGGTATATTGAGAGTATTCAGCACATGCTGGATATTAAAGCCACAGGTGTGCAAAAGGACACCCGGGGACAGTGATTAGAGTAGGAAAGGTATTGGGTCTCTGGCAGAACTCTGAGGGTCACCTGTACCTGAAGGACAGGTACAAGTAGATGCCTCTATGCAGGACGCTGAAGCATGACTGAGATAGGGAGGAAAACTAGGGAGAGTGATACCAAGGAGACCAAAAATCATCAAATTCTGCAGAGAGGGCAAGCAAGGTGGAAATCTGAAAATGTTCGTCGGAGTTCATTACATGGTGGTATCGGATTTTGGTGGCGCAGGAAACCCGACTGAGGAGTGAATGGAGAGTGAGTAGGTGAAACCAATTCAACAAATTTGCTTGAAAAGAAGTAGGAAGGAAATAGAGCCATAACTGAAGGGAGAGATAAGGCAGAGGGAAGGATATTTGTTGTTGAAAGACAACACGAAAATATTTAAGTGATGTAAAGAAGTCCATAGAGAGAGGATGGAGTTACAGAAAAGAAAATAGTAATTGGTGAGGAGATAGAGGCATGCAAAGCAGGAAGCACTGGGAAGGAGGCCCAGTAGTGGGGTCACTGAAATTCCCAACAAACAGAAATCCATAAATGCATACCATCCTTGTTTGCACCCTCAAGTTCAACTTTTCTTAGCCTCTGTGTTCAGAATTCCTAACCATTTCTTTCACTTTGGAGATACTGCATTCTTACAGGAGCCTCCTCTCTCCCTTTGTCTTCATCATTCTCTATCTTAAATTCTGCCTTCTTTTCTCCCTGTGAATGTATAAACCTGTCACATCTCTCTGCTTTTTAATGAAAAGAAGATATCAATGGCTGTGGATTGAATATTGACCCCATCACTCATTTCTGTAGTTTCACTTTGGACCATTACCTAACCTCTCCAAGCCCTGCTTTCTTATCCATAAAAGTGGATGTAATTTTTTGAAAATCAAATGAGAGGACATTGTAGGCTCTTAAGTGTATTTTTTCCTTCCTTTCTCTTACACTTACCCTCAACTGGCAATCCCCACAGTGATTTACAAAAGCATCTCTAAGTCTCATTCAGTTTTTCTCACTCTTATGTTATCCTCATGTTGCTTTCTTCTCACAGTATTGATGTTTCCTAAAAGTCCCAGGCATTATGAGTCATCTGTTGCCATCCTTAAATCAAACATTTTGAGGCAGGAGGGAGCAAAGTCTTGGTGGGGGGGGCAGGGGTCAGGGCACAGTTTTTCTTAAGTCAATCTATACTGTTGTAATATAGCAAACAATCAGAAAATAGCAGAGGTTAGACAGAAGCAAACTTTTAGTCCTGGTTTCAATACTAGAGGGTATTATTGACCACCTTAAATGATATTACTTAATTCCATTTTTTGTTTTACAAAACAAACACTGAGACAGTTTAGCAACAACTGGGGGCACTGGTGAACTTTATAAAACTGAAACAAAAGCCTAAACTCCTGAAATAGTCACTGTGAACCCAAGCTAAATTTGTTTCTGTGCAAATATGTTGATTTCTCAGGGAGAAATTAAAACTTGGGGGCAGCCAAAGACCTGTTAGCATAAACAAATATCTCAGAGAGGACCATTTGTTTTTTTGTGTGGTCTACATCATATCTGATTTTCAGAGGGAGCTCTATCTTGTCATAGGAATTTTGTACAAGACAATGAGATGAAACGTTAAGAGCTGTATATAAATCTTGTCTTTAAACATGGCTTGACCTGTAACAAAACTGACCACTCATCCTAGTATTTAAAATTCTCGTTCATATGAATTTTTGAACTATTTGTTCCAGGTCGTTAAAGAATGCTGTTGGTAATTTGATAGGGATTGCATCGAATCTGTATATTGCTCTGGGCAGGATGGCCATTTTGACGATATTAATTCTTCCTAGCCAAGAGCATGGGATGAGTTTCCATTTGTTAGTGACCTCTTTAATTTCTCTTAAGAGTATCTTATACTTTTCAGGGTGTAGGTCTTTCACTTCCTTGGTTAAGTTTATTCCTAGGTATTTTATTCTTTTTGATGCAATTGTGAATGGAATTGTTTTCCTGATTTCTCTTTCTATTAGTTCATTTTTGGTGTATAGGAAAGCCACAGATTTCTGTGTGTTAATTTTGTATCCTGCAACTTTGCTGAATTCCGATATTAGTTCTAGTAGTTTTGGAGTGGAGTCTTTAGGGATTTTTATGTACAATATCATGTCATCTGCAAATAGTGACAGTTAAACTTCTTCTTTACCAATCTGGATTCCTTGTATTTCTTTGTTTTGTCTAATTGCCATGACTAGGACCTCCAGTATTATGTTGAATAACAGTGGGGAGAGTGGGCATCCCTGTCTTGTTCCCGATCTCAGAGGAAAGGCTTTCAGCTTCTCGTTGTTCAGTATGATGTTGGCAGTATGGGAGAATATATTCATAAATGACAGATCCGATAAAGGGTTGACATCCAAAATATATAAAGAGCTCATGTAACTCAACAAACAAAAAGCAAATAATCCAATTAAAAAATGGGCAGAGTAGCTGAACAGACAGTTCTCCAAAAAAGAAATTCAGATGGCCAACAGACACATGAAAAGATGCTCCACATTGCTAGTCATCAGAGAAATGCAAATTAAAACCACAGTGAGATATCACTTCACACCAGTAAGGATCTCCACCATCCAAAAGACACACAACAACAAATGTTGGTGAGGTTGTGGAGAAAGGGGAACCCTCCTACACTGCTGGTGGGAATGTAAATTAGTTCAACCATTGTGGAAAGCAGTATGGAGGTTCCTCAAAAAGCTCAAAATAGAAATACCATTTGACCCAGGAATTCGACTCCTAGGAATTTATCCTAAGAATGCAGCAGCCCAGTTTGAAAAAGACAGATGCACCCCTATGTTTATCACAGCACTATTTACAATAGCCAAGAAATGGAAGCAACCTAAATGTCTATCAGTAGATGAATGGATAAAGAAGATGTGGTACATATACACAATGGAATATTATTCAGCCATAATAAGAAAACAAATCCTACCATTTGCAACAACATGGATGGAGCTAGAGGGTATTATGCTCAGTGAAATAAGTCAGGCAGAGAAAGACAAGTACCAAATGATTTCACTCATATGTGGAGTATAAGAACAAATAAAAACTGAAGGAACAAAACAGCAGCAGAATCACAGAACCCAAGAATGGACTAATAGTTACCAAAGGGAAAGGGACTGGGAAGGACAGGTGGGAAGGGAGGGATAAGGGCAGGAGAAAAGAAAGGGGGCCTTACGATTAGCATGTATAATGTGGGGGGTGGGCATGGGGAGGGCTGTACAACACACAGAAGACAAGTAGTGATTCTACAATATCTTACTATGCTGATGGACAGTGACTGTAATGGGGATTGTTGGGGGGACTTGGTGAAGGGGGGAGCCTAGTAAACATAATGTTCTGCATGTAATTGTAGATTAATGATAACAACAACAACAACAAAAAACTCTCATTCATTTATGGATGTACCACATCATTATGTCAATACTCACCTCAGTTCATAATCCTTCATTTTAGTCATTAAATCCAGTTTCCATAAACCTTCAAAAGGTGGTCTTCAACTCCTAGGCTATGGGATGGGTACTTGGGTGTTCATTATAAAGCTCTCCACCGAAATTGAAACAAAGTATAAAATCTACACTATTTCTCTATTATTTTTTTTGGAGGCCTTAGAAATGCTAGGAGGGCTACTTTTAAGGAGAGTAACTTGCTCTGACTCAAGATAAACACTGAATTGAAAAGGGGAGGGAGAAATTAAATCCTGGGAGGCCAGAAAAGCAAAAAGGAGCTGTAGTACACACCACACTATAGAATTTTTCAAGCTATTTTTATTTAAAATAAAATGACACAAAATGCAACTTAATTTTTTTTTAATATGGAGGTGTTGGGAGGCATTTTGTTTTTGGGGTGAGGGTAGTTGGCTTCTATTCACTCCCTCTAAAGCTGTGAACTCTCTCTTGGAGGTTAGTCTTATCTCACTACATCTCATTTCCAAACTTCATGAAAAACGAGGTGTCAGACACCAAAGTGATTTCAATTTGGCTAACAGTTCAAGAAACTAAACTACTGATTGCTTTGCGAAAGGGTCTGTCCTGAACAGAGCAATTGCACACTACATGACTATTCATTTCAGGAGAGAAAATTCAACTGATGGCTTTAAAAGTAGTTGGCAAGTCATTAAATTGGCCAGGCTCATTGTGCTACCCTTCGTGCTGTCCTGCACATGCTGCCTGTGAGATCAGTTCAGAAGACCGAAGCTGTTCCCATTTCAGTTCTGATTTGCACTTGCAAGCATGTTTTCTCTTCTACCTATTTACTCAGAGCTGCTTCAGATTAAATGATGGGAAAGTGACATTGGCAAGGCAAAGGAGCTGCAAAAGGAATGAGAATTTGCAATGCTACTGAAAACAGGTATCTTCTTAGAAATGTGGTTTTAAGGAAAGAGAGCAGATTATAGTCCACACATCATGTTGGGGTTTTCAAGTCTCTTGACATCTGGGTAAGTTTGCCTTGAATGCCCTCCCAACATTTCTGTGTATTTCTGGAAGGGAATTTGTGCCATCTCATGATGACCTCTGGTTTGGACTTTTGCCTCAACTGAATTATTATTTTCAGCTTTGCATCTTACAGTTTTATCTCTAGCATGGTGTCCCCTTAGAGATGCATGAAAATACTGTTCTGATTTCTGTGACAAATCTATTCACAAAGGGCTTTACTACACACAGAAAACTTTGCCAGAAGTTAGAGATCCATATTTAGGAGCAGAAAAAAAAGTGTACATAGACTGTTAAACATATTTGCTCTTAAAACTCTACAACTAATCTCCTGGGTTTCTTGATCATCTTTTCTGCTTTCTTGCCCTCTCTCCTCTCCTTTTGATTGTTCCACTCCATCTCTCTAAGGAGAAAAATCCATCCTCACATTTTAGGTGTTCCCAGCCTTCATTGCTTTTGCATATCTAACTATTCAGCTAAAGATTAGAAATTCCCTATTAATTTTGGATAAGATATCATCCTTTTTCCAGGTCCTTTGAGGGAAATAGGACGGGCATTAGGTTTGGGAGAGTGGGGTCCTATACTTCTTCCTGTAACCTGGTAACTGGTGTTCTTCTGATAGCGTTGTATGTAGAGTTTGTTCCTCCATCGTGGTCTTTCATCAACCTTCCCCATACTCTCCAGACTCCAGCCACACTGGCTTTCTTGATGTCCATGAAACTCACTGCAGTAGGCAGAATAATGGTCCCAAAAGATGCCCACATCATAATCACCAGAACCGGTGACTATGTTATGTGACAAAAAGGAATGAAGGTTGTAGATGGATTTCAGGTTTATAACCAGTTGACTTTAAAATAGGGAAATTATCTTGAATTATTCTGATGGGCTCAGTGTAATCATGAGGATCTCTGAATGTAGAGGAGGGAAGCAGAAGAGCAGATCAGAGTGACAAAGATTCAACCTGCCATTTCTGACTTTCAAGATGGCGGAAGGTGACCATGAGCCGAAGAAAGTGGGCAGCTTCTAGAAACTGGAAAAGGCAAGGAAGTGGATTCTTCCCTAGGGCCTCTGAGAAGGAAAACAGTGCTGCTGACACCTTGATTTTAGCCCAGTGAGACCCACTGTCCGCGTCTGGCCTCCAGACTGTAAGATAATAAATCTGTGTTGTTTAACTCACTGTCTCTGTGGTTATTTGTTATGGCAGTAAATAGAAAACTTGTACATGTGCCATGCTTCCTCCTGGCACATGATCTTTGCACATGCCAGTCCCCTTGCCTGGAATGTCTTTCCCTCTGTTTTCCAAATAGTTAATTACTACCTATTCCTGATTAGATCAGTACCTTTTTTAGTGTTCTTACTGAGCACTTTTTCTATGAGCACTTCCTGTATTTTATCTTTTATTTGCTGGATCTTTTCATTAATATCTTTCCTCTCAAAGACACAGGTTCACTGCTTGTTTTAACTCACCACTATGTCTCCTGGCACAGTAGTGGGCACACTTTGGAGATTTAATGTCCCCAACTTCCTACTGATTTTTAAAGTTTTAAATGCTAGTTTTAAAGGTATTCCCTGCTAGGAATATATTGCTTTACTTGGCATGTTAACAGTTTTCTTCCTCTACTACTAACAGGATCCCTGTCCTATTTTATAGACTCCTCATTGTCTTCATATACATTCTCAGATCCTTAGGTTTAAGTACACTTCATCTGGATTCTAAATTTTTATTCTATTCTTCCATTTCTCATTCCCAAGCACCTTCTATTTCAGTCCCATTAATGTGCTTTTTTTTCATGAACTGACTTCTTGTTTTATCTTTAACTTACATTATTTCATTTTCTTAGGATTTTTCCCTTTTCCTCACTGTTTGTAAGTATGGAAATTCAAGTTTTTATTTATTATTTTAATTCTAATATTCATTTTCTCATTTGTAGTATTGGGGTTATTCTTTTAAATATATTAACTGGGAAATGTTTTCTTCATTGTTTTGACAACGAGCAAACCATAGAATTTGCTTGCTCTGTCAGTGGTCCACATTCCATTTTCTCATTTCTGCTTTTGAACTTCTTATATTTTTCTTTTTTGCAATATTCTTGGAGTTAATTCGTGTGATAAATTTTTTATTTTGATATAGTTATAAACATGTTTCTGTATAATATCCAAAATATTTCTATGATATGCTGGGGTAAGCTTGAAGGAATATGGGAGTGATTATATATTTATATATATATGTACACACACACATACATATACATATATGTACATATATATAAATTTGGTGAAAAAATTACATTTTTCTTTACATTACATAATTTTGATATTTAAAATAGAATACTAGAGTTGTAAAATGGTGAATGCTGATCTGGTATAATACTTTTAAACTTAAAATATTCCTCAAATATCTTTTAAGTAAGCACTTGAACTTACTTCCATGAACATTAGTTTTAATTCCCTGGTTAAATGTACAGTTGATCCTTGAACAACATGGGTTTAAACTATGCAGGTACACTTATATGTGTTTTTCCAACAAATATATTGGAAAGCTTTTTGGAGATATGTGACAATTTGAAAAACATTTTCTTTTCTCTAGCTTGCTTTATGGAAAAATATAGTATATAATACATATACAAAATATGTGTTAAATGACCGTTTATATTATTGGTAAGGCTTCTGGTCAACATTAGCTATTAGTATTTAAGTTTTGGTGGAGTTAAAAATTATACACATATCTTTGTGAGGTGGTTGGCGCACCTCAGTCCTGTGTTGTTCAAGGGTCAACTGTACATACATTTCCTAGCCTTGACTTCTTAAGGATAATTTCTTCAAATAACTTAGCACTGACACTGACGATAAACTTTGTTTCACAAATGATAATCACAAATTAAAATTTTTTAAAATAGTCACCCAGCTAAAATAAAGAACACTTAAAAACACTAGCAGTTCTTCCTTTCCTTTATTTTCCCGGATGAATGCATTCTTGAAATAAATTGTGACAAAGCAAATGGGCTTATATGCAATTAAAGTTTTTATACTGATGTTCTAACATACAGGGAAGCTCTAATTTTTTGTTTGTTCGCTCATCACTAGAACCATCATCCTGCTGCTGGCTTGAAAAGCACATTAACCATAGATGCATGGATGTGTCCAAAATACACGATAACAGAGATTTAGGGCTGCTGCCTCGGCCTATTCCTGGAATGCTCATCTTTCCTAACTTCCAGCACAGTCTTACTTGCACACCTTGCTCCTCAGGCACCACGACATGAACTTCTTAGTAGCTGCATGGACTTCTGTCTGTGACAAGCAGCACAGTGAATCAGATCCTTAAGTGGTAGAGCACTGCTTTGACCATGCTCAGTGTATCATGGTACAGAGCAAAATGTCACTATTGTGTTCACTGGTGTCAGGGACTGTGGGCCACATTCAGAATGCACCCTGTTCAGGCTATTCCTTGAGCAATCCCAGAAGAAGCTGCTCAAGGCTGGAGGTGACCCTAAGCTGCATGAGTGATGAGAGGCTCAGGAGATCCTAGGACACAGAGCGTTTATTTGTTGGGAAACTGTTTCCAAGTATGTAAGTCAATAAATGGTTATTATTTCCTCCATGTGCTTTTGGCTAAAACATGTGTTCGGGTTTTGTTAATTACTCTTTGTCTAAAATTTTGTTGTGTATTTTAATGCTGTTTTGAGCATGTAAATATCCCTTATTAGTTTTGTTATTGATTATAACTTTTGCCAATTTATGGAAAGAGTCCCTTTCTCAGTGTGATTATAATTTCATCTGGATAGAAATACTATAAACCTGGTGTCTTTTATGCTTAATACTTGCCTAATACTCTTTACCCTTTAATACTTAATATTTCTTTATCATTTTGATTTAGGTATTAGGAGCTTAGAAACTTAGGTAGTTTATGCTGGGTATTTGCCCCTTAGAGAGAAATTCTTTTGTTTATTTTTATTATTGTCCTAATTGCTTTACTTGCCTTTTCTTCTGTTATTTTGTTTTATGCTTTTATTTTATTTTATTAAATCTTTGATTTCTCTCTTATTCCTGTGAGTCACATATCTTTCTGAACCATCTATAAATTATTATGCTCTTTCCCTAAGCCTCCATGTTGATCATCAATGATCTTTACTCTCAATATTTTAAACCCTTTTATTTTTTACTTGACCCTCTGGGACACATTTAAATTGATATTCCACAAGACTAATTTATTTTGTGCATCAATTCTATTCATGGATGCCTCTAATCCAGGCATTAATTTTGGTTTTGCATTAGAAGATATTTTACATTTTTTTACTTCAGAATGCTTTTCTTTTTTACTTCTGTTGCCATCTTAAAGAATTTTCTCTGTAATTTCCCATTTCTCTTCTATAGTTGTCATGTAGTCTTGCTTCTTTTTATGACATTAAATATATATCATTTATATTTTTTTCTTATTTAAAGTTGATTTTCAAAGTTAAGGTTTTTCTGAGCCTTTGAAACTATGTTTATATTCTCTTAGAAGTTAGTATCATCTCTGTAAAGATTTATTTATGTGTTCTTGAATGTGCAGAGTTCTAGTCAAATCTAGGATTTGCTCACAGACATGAAAGTGGACATACTGAGACTTATTTACTGCCTATTTTAAGGTTGATTGTTTACCCATTCTATCCAACCCGATAGGCAGATCTTTTCTAAAAACATTTGAAAACACAATAAAAAAACACTGATCAAGAATGGCTTATCAGAAGAACAGTTTGAATTTAAGGGAATGAATTAGGTAACCACTGAAGAACTCACCCATCTCTTAAATTTCTTCCAACTCCTTCCTTGCTGTTTATTAATGACTTGTCCACCTCTCATAGCAGCCACCTGGTGAGTTCCAAGAACACAGAACAGCATGTGCCTTTGATGAACAGCTCTGCAAAAAGTAGTGTTTGTTTGACTGGATGACATCATTTCCTGTAGAATTCAAGGAGTCACCATTTAAAAAAAATTTCTCTAACACTTTCAAAATGAGTATGAATTTTTTGCATCATTCTTTGCTTTGTGATTAGCAATACTAAGGCAGCTGCAATAACAACAGAAATTTTAACGCTAACAAACCATACAGTTAAATACCAGGTCTCGACTCTTCAAAACTCAGGAGAAAACTATGAACAAGTCAACGCTTGCCATGTGCTTCAGTAATCAAAACGTGTGAAGTGAGTTTCAGGTAAGCATCCCAGTGAAGCAAGGTTAAACTGACAGCTTCCACCCACATACTTAGTTTAAAGAAAACTCAAGGGAATTGGCAACATTTTTCACATCATAATTTCCTTTGAGGGCTTTCCCCAAGATCAATCACCTGGCAAAACAGGCTGCATTTCAAAAGGTGTTACTGTTTCCTTAGAAGGAGATTGCCCCCCAGCCCAGTTTAATTTGTTTTCTATCTGTTGTGTAAGGCTCTAAACTTGCATATGCAAACTTTACAGGAGAGTAGGTACTTCTGGGGAGGATGAACTGAAAAAAGCATGGATGGATGTGGTTTGGGAAAAGAATAGGATGTGACTTTCAGAACAGCAAAATGGCTGTTCTAAACCCACTTAAGAGAGAAGGAAGTCCTTAAATGACAACATCTCAGGTGTAGGAAGTGAGCGGAAATGCCTTTGATTCCATAGTGCCAAGGAAGAAAAGAACAAGAGTTCTTTGCTTATCATTCAGCAGCTCAATTTCTCCCGCCCCTTTCCTTCCTGCCGCCCTCTCAAGTTCTCTGAGTACAATCCTTTGGAAAACAAATCTTGCTGTTCCAGCATTTAACATCACACAGTTTCTTCAGCAATGATCGTTGTCAGAAAAATATCTGGTCAGCAATTTTGATATTACTCCTAAATTTGAACTTTAAATAGATGCTTGAACTTGGTCATAAATCTTAATTTAGATAAATGAAAATGCACACAGAAGGTTTCAACCGTAACTCAAATGCTTACAATTTATTTTGTCTCAGACTGTGCAACCTATAAAAAGGAAGGAGCTCTTTGGGAGCCATTTACTTCTGAGTAAACATAGCTTGTAAAGAATATGTAAGGTGATACTTCATTATGTGCCTTCTGTGAATTTCAGGAAAATGTGATTTGTTTGATCAGTATGTTATCTCTTTTCCTCCACAGCTCTACTTCACACCCATTGATGAGTCAGAAGCAGACACTCAGGAAAAAAAAAAAAAGGCAAAAAGAAAAAAAAAAAATGTGGTAGCCCAGAAGTTTTTATTTAATGCTGTGTAAGTACTCTTATGAAAGAAGCCATGGAGGATTTTTCTGAATCAAAGGGATACTAAAATGTCTTTGGCTGAAAATGAAGATCAAAGGTTTCTCCAGAATGCAGAAGGCAAACTGTCAGCATTTTCTCTCTGATGCCAAGTTATGTAAGAAGCACCATCATAATCAGAATGGGTTCCTGGTGAACATAGAGATCAGTTTAAAGAGGAATTCACATGATCTCATAAAGAGCCAGTCAGCTGAGAAAATGCTCATGGGATAAGGTACTTATGGTCCAATGGTCAAGAATGCTCTCACCTGGGTAGTTCTAAATACATTTGACATAATTTTGCTACAGCCTCTTTTTCCACAGTCCACATAGATCATCTGCTAGTGATAACGGTTGTTTTCTTTATAAACAGTACTATTCAACAGAGTTAATCTACCAATGCCACAGTTCTTTGGCTAAACTCCAGAGTAGGTTTCTTAACCTCTGTACTATCGACATCTTGGGTGAAGTCATTCCTTGTTGCATTTTCCCACACCCAACAGGATGTTTAACGGCCTCTCTGGCCTCTGCCCACCGGATGCCAGGAGCACCTGCTCATTCATGGCAGTGATCATGTCACCAGATATCGCCCAAACCAAAGGCATTCTAGAGTGTCTTTGGTCATTTGATTACAAGAGTGTCTTTGGTCATTTGATTACAAGAAACCAGTTAGTTTAGTCACTCATTTACAAATTGTTGTACAGCATTTTAGGATGGCCAACTGCCTCTGCTGACTTAGTATTGTCCCTACATGGCAGAATTTCTTTTTTAGAAATCAGCATTGCTTGTTGCAAGATTCTGGCTTCTTAATGGCAGACAGAGTCTGCTGTAGAAAGTATTTCATGCAATAGTCTGCAAAATAGGGTAAAATATACATGCTATTTATTCTTAAAATCCAGATCTCTTACGTGTGATGGAATCCCTCCATTGGCTCTGAAGTTCATTTCCTCTTACATTTTCATGTACTTCAACTTCCATTATCCTCCTTTTCCAGACACCAGCCCTGTTCAAAGGCCGCCTGGATAGACAGTGGCAATTACTACATATCTTTTTGTCTGTCTGATACCTAATCTTATTAGTCAGTTGTTGCAGTCTATCTAAAATGGGCATCATCTAAATATCTCAAAATCTTCCAACTCCCCCTTCTTTACATTATTCATTATTTAAAGAAAAAATCTGTTCTCTTCCTGAGAAAAAAGAGCTCTGTTTTTGCTTTGAAGTTCTTTTTTTGAAAACCCTGTAATATTATTCAACACATGGTACTACTGCTCATGTGCCTCTAGTGCCTAAATCGCTAGACATCCAATCACACTTTTCTTCTCTTCTGCCTCACCATTAAGCCCATCTCCCTTACTTTTCCCACCTCACATGCTTAGGGAAACAGAACTTTGCAATTTTTGAGTTTTGATTATGAATGCTATAAAAGGTGATTCTAGGCTGAAATGGAAAGGTAATTTAAAAGAAATAATTGATTAGGCAAAGGTATACCACTATCAATTTTACAACAAAGAAAAAAGATGTACACTGAAATATTAAGCCTTTACACCAAAAGGAATAAATCAATTAACTTTTAGGGGGCATAAAAAAGGCCATTTTTTTCTGTGGGTAAATTACCCTTGGAAAACACAGAGCATAACGTCTTAGAATCGTGAGTTTCTAGGTTAATACTGAAATACTAGATGGGGTAAAAAGGCAACAGTTAAGCATTTTCCCCCTTTGTCTCAAATTTAACCTTTTAAAAGACCTCCTCAAGGGTGAAGATCATAAAAGATAGCTTAAGATCAAGGGGTAGCTAAATAAAGAATAAACTCACATAATTCCTGAAAAGAGATTCAGTCTCTAAAATTAAAATTTATAATTGAAGAGTAGCAACATCTAGTATCATATACTTCTAGAGCTAAGAAAAACTGAGTCTCTTCATTTGTAACAGGAGGAGTTAGAAAGGATCATTGTTGAAGTATATTTTTTCTTGAGAGCCTATACAATTTGGAGTCAATGGAGGAGGATTTGATTACAAAGCAAAAACAAAAAAAATTTGCATAAAATTGTTCAGGAACACATTTGTTGTATGCAGTGATAGATACGTGAATTCAAGTTAGGTGTCCAGGGAAACAATAATGATATGGAAAGAGCCTGAGAATGATGCTAGGTAGCAGAGTAATTTATGGGGGATAATCACTGGGTAGGAATATGTAAGAATTGAGTGAGGTGCTCCGAGGACTTCCCTGTACACACAGTGCTGTGCTGAACTACATAGCTACCTGTATAGTGTTCTCTCATTATACCGCCATCGGAGACTGATCCTTGGTCCCATTGTAAGAAAGAATTCAGAAATGAATGCCGAAAAGCCACGGAGCATTAAGAGTTTCTTTGGAGATTTAGAGTCCAAAGAAAGGGAGAGTATGTGCCCAGAGAGTTGGGGCACAGGCAGACCGAGAGGGGATTGTACAAAGAACAATAGCCTTTTTTATATAAAGGTAGATAAATATCCACTAAGTGAGATTAGGTTTCAAAGGGAACAGGTGGAATCATCTTGGAGTTCGGGCTTTCTCCACCTTACAAGGGTGGAATGGTTTTTTACTATATTTGGTCCCCATCAGAACTGTCATGGTGTGAGAGGTGTGATTTTTACTATGCTAATAACAAAAGGGTCGGTGTGATTTTTTACTATGTTAATGGATTTGGGGATGAAGTTTGAATCAATTTCTTCTCCACATTGGAAAGAGCTGGTTTGGCTAGTCTGTTATCTATACCCTCACTCCACATCCCATGAGAACCGCTTGCATGGATTTTGTAGAATGTACGCAAGCAACTGGTCAAATGTAAACTGGCCAAAGTCCTCTTCCTCCTTCCCTGAGCACGTCTGGCTATCTATCTGCCATAATAATACCAGGGCTCTGTGATCAGGAGTGCGGGTTCTGGCATAGTTTTTTCAATAGTAAAGATGGATTTGGGCTGAGACATCATAACACACTCTTGCTCAGACCCCTTTGTAGCCTTTGAAATAGAATTTCTGAACAGCTCTTCCGTCGTCTGTGATCGTGGGACAGTATTAGACTAACAAGGGCTCAAAGTCCTGTTTTTGGTCTCCTTGCTGAGGGAAAGGCCACATAAAGAAGGATCAGCAGGCATGGGCCCAGATCTTAGGGTAGAGGTTCTCAAACATGAGTATGCATCACTGCCCCTGGGGAAGGTGTTCACAATGCAGGTTTCTAGGCCCTGCTTCCAGAGATTCTGATTTTAAAAGTTGGAATTGGGGCCCAGAACTTTGCATTTCTAACCAACAGTCCAAGTGATTCTGAAGCAGGTGGTCCTCTTTGAGAAAGGCAGTTCTAGAAGTTCAGTTGATTTCTGCTTCTCCTCCTTGGCTCAGGTCCTTTGAATTAGGCCCATTAAATTTTTTTTTTCATCTGCTCCTATTTTGATGAAGCCAGTTTTAGAATCATAATTTACTTCTAGAATGCTCTTACTGTTATTCAAAATAGTATCGTTTGGCAAAGTGGAAATAATTTTGAGAAGAGGGAACATAAAAAGCTTTTGAAAAGAAAACCAGATCATAAGATGGCCTATTAAGTAGCAAGAATAGATTCAACTTTGAAGCTATGGAGAATTTTGCAAATGCTCTCAATGAGGAAATGACTAATGGAGATTTTTGGAGCCAAGGGAAAGGGAAAGAGCAGCATACTCCTGTCAGTAGTTAGACCAAGAGTGTTTGTTCTGCTGGAAGACCTTGTGACACAGGGAGAGCCAGGTGACTGGCAGATTAGTGTTCTCAGCACAGACTTTTATTCACTTTTGTAAAAATCATTCCAGTAAATTCACATTCCCAAACTATGAAGAACATCCAGGGAAAAAGTTGTCTGGATTTATAGGATGTCTAAAAACCTTGGCTTCAGCATGAGTTTTGGATCTTAGGTTAGAACACCTGAGAGATGGATTTTGTGGCCCCTGTTACTAGAAAAACCCAAGGTAGTTGATTATCCAGTATGGATCATGGTGGGAAATGGGCTTAAGCAAACATATGAAATCTGGTGAATGATTTGGAAAGAATGACACACAGTTACAGAGGCATTTGCCCTTCTGTCAGAATGGTCTCTTCAGTAAAACAGAAAAGGAAAAACCAACAACGAAAGATTCACATAAATCGAGTTGGCTAATGTGCACCAAGCAGTGTGATGACTAATAGCGAAGGCAGCGGAAAATGCTCTGGAATCTGTTCTCACTATAGTTGAATTCAGACAATAACCATAAGGAATGAGGACCAATAAATAATAAGAAACATTTAAAAAATATACTGAGGTAATAGTCTGAGCCAGTCCTTTTCTCAATATACTCCAGCCTACCTTTTGTAATGTGGCCCAGGCTGCTTATGTCTCTATACTGCCCTCTGGCTGTCCCTGCCTGTACTGCTCGGTCTCTTCTAGGCAGAAAGTGTGCAGTTTCTCTCAGAAAAATAAAGTGCTCTGTGTCCTATTGCCATCTTGTCCTATTCTCTTTTATTAAACCTGACAAGTCAGTGATTTTAAAATACTTCTAACAATGGGATCCTTTCTTCAAATAGCATTTATGCATAAATCCCTGGTACACAAAATAGACAGAGCAGAACTGCTTATCTTGAAGGGGTCAGGACCTACCACCATATCCATTTGGCCTCCAGTGGGAGGCAGCCCCATGAGGCATAGGTAGGCAGCTACTGTGATAACCTCACCTGCCTGTGGACTCCTGTTGGTCACCTTAAGGGCTATATTTGCATTTAAGCAGAGCCATCTTGAAAATAATATACAGTCACAGGAACTTTTTAGGGTGGAACTAACAGAAACCCAACTCAAACTGAAGCAAGAATGTGAATCTTTTGTTTATGAATTTGACAATATAAGGGTGTAATCTGAAATAGGACCAGATGCAGATACTCATAGGATATCAACAGGAATTGTCTATTTATCCACCTCTCAGGTTTTTGCTAAAATTTGCTGGCTTCATCTCCTGTAAGTTCTCTCCACAAAGTTGCAAAGAAGGTATCCAGGCAACATAGTAAATACAGCTATACTCTCATAAACAGTGACAGTGTCTTTTTACCATTGGCTGAATTTTTTGTTCCTTCCCCACAGCCCCTGTCCATCATGTAAAAGGACACTGGTTGGCCCTGTTCAGGAATGAGATCTGTTAGTGCCTCAGGCACTGCGGTTGTATCATCAGACACTCTCACACAGACTGAGTGTATCCGTAAGGATCCTTCATACATAACATGCAACACTTTTCTTTTTTCTTATTAAGGTATCATTGATATACAATTTTATGAAGGTTTTTACAATATTCACCCACATTATCAAGTCCCCACCACACCCCATTGCAGTCACTGTCCATCAGCATAGTAAGATGCTATAGAGTCACCACTTGTTTTCTCTGTGCTATACTGCCTTCCCTGTGGGCCACCTACATTCTGTGTGTTAATCATAATGCCTCTTAATCCCCTTCTCTCTCTCTCCTAACCTATCCTCCCTAACTCCTTCCCTCTGGTAACCACTAGGCCCTTCTTGGGTTCTGTGAGTCTGCTGCTGTTTTGTTACTTCAGTTTTGCTTTGTTGTTATACTCCACAAATGAGTGAAATCATTTGATACTTGTCTTTCTCTGCCTAGCTTATTTCACTGAGCATAATACCCTCTAGCTCCATCCATGTTGTTGCAAATGGTAGGATTTGTTTTCTTATTAAGGCTGAATAATAATCCATGTACCATATCTTCTTTATCCATTCATCTACTGATAGTTTCGTCATCTTTTCTTAACAAAGGGAACAGATCATTTGAAGTGAAAGCCAGGACAAGGTTCTGGATGCAGAGGCCCACGGTGTCGTTAAAGCTGTAGGTGCATTTCTGGGCTCTGGGCTCTGCCCTCCTACACAGGTCTGCTTTGTCCTCACACTGATTTCATGCATGCCAGTAAGATAACTGGGAGGACCCCAGGTCTATGTGCTCTCTCATCGCTCATTCATATTATCCAATAAAAGACATGGTTCCCACTTGACTAGGTCAACTAGGCCAGTGGGGACAGTCCTGAGTTTACAAGGGACTGGGAAGTCACTGTTTGGCTCACATCCGTCAGGGTTCCCTCCTGTAGCTAAGGATGGCTCAATGTATTGGAAAGCTAGAGTTTAGGAATAAAGGTGATGAAAGGAATAAATGCTTTTCTCTATACTACAGTATGGGAAGTTACTTCCTATAAGGAATTGTATCCCTCAGTGTTTGATGAGAGAAGCAGAATCACTATATCAATTCAGTTATGGACTGAATTATGTGCTGCACACCCCATCCCCCACTTATATGTTGAAACCTTAACCCCCAGTTTGGAGGTTTTCTTGATTATATTTGGAGGTAGGGCCTTTATGGGGGTAAATAAGATTAAATAAGGTCATGATCTTGGACTTCTTGCCTTAGGAACTGTAAGAAAATTAATTTTTGTTGTCTAAACCACCCAGTCTATGATATTTTTTTATGGCAGCCTCTGCAGACTAATACAAGTTTTGGTACCAAGAAGTGAGTTGCTGCTATAACAAATACCTAAAAATGTGGAAGTGGTATTAGAACTGGGTAATGGGTCGAAGCTAGAAGAGTGTTGAGGTATGTGCTAGAAAAAGCCAAGACTGCCTGAAGGGCAATATGAATGTTAGAGGTGATTCTGGTGAAAACTCACAAAGAAATAAAGAATATGTTGTTGGAAACTGGAGGAAAGGTGATCCTTCCTATAAATTGGCAAAGAATTTGGCTGAATTATGTTCTAGTGTTCGGTAGGAGGTGGAATTTGTAAGTGATGAAATTGGATATTTCGCTGAGATTTCTAGGCTAAGTATTGAAGGTGTAGCCTGGCTTCTCCTTACTGCTTGTACAAAATGTGAGAGGAGAGAAATAAATTGAAGGGATCATTAAACAAAAAGGAACCAGAACTTGAAATTTAGAAAATTCTCCATCTATCTCTATAGCAAAAATTAAGAAAGCATGCTAGGGAGAACAGTAAGAGTGTGGCTGGGCCATCACTCCATAATGAATCAGCCATCTTCACAGAAGCCAGGAACAGAGATGGGATTATACTAGCAGAGTCACTGCTAGTTTGAACTAAAGGAGACAGGGACAGGATGAAATAAAGGAAGGCTTTTGGACTTTATTCTGTCCTGTAACAGAATAGGACAGGAGAGGGCAAAAGAGCTATCTAGTGGTGAACATTTTTTATCCTTTAAAAAAGACAAGAATAATTCTCAAGGTGATGATGCAGAGATCATCAAGACTGCCCACCACAGGTCCTCCCCACCACCCATCCAGAGCATACAGGCCCACAGGCAAGGCTGTTTCCTCCTCGGTTTCAGGGGATGATCCACCATGCACCCACCCAGTACCTCAGGGGCAAGGCCAAAAGCAAATAGCCATGTGTGTGTGGCCACTGGAAAAAGCCATGAGGGCAAAGACACTGCCTTGGGTTATAGGGGCAGCGCTGCCCCACAGTGAGCCTGGAGAACAGTGCATTGACCAAAGGGGATGATCATACTCAAGCCTTCAATTCTAGTGGAATTTGCCCTGCTAGGTTCTGGACTAGCTGGGAAGCTATGATCTCTTCTTTCTCATTCCTCCTCTCTGGAGTGGGAATACTCACCCTATGTCTATCTTACAACACTGTATTTTGTGAGCCCATAACTTGACTGGTGTGTAGGTTCACAGCTGAAGAGTTTTGCCTCACAATGAATTGTGCCTTAAGTTTTACCCACAGCTGATTTAGATATTTAAATGAGACTCTGGACTTGGAATTGATGCTGGAATGTGTGGAGTTTTGGAGTTGTTGGGATGGGGTGAATGTATGTTGGGATAGACATGAATTTTTGGGTCCACCCAAATTTCATATATTGACTCCCTAACATCCCATATAACTGTATTTGGGGATAGGGCTTTAAAAAGGTAGCAAAGGTTAAGTAAGGTCATAAAGGTGGGGCCCTAATCTGATAAGGCTGGTGTCCTTATAAGAAGAGGAAGAGTCAGCAGAGCTCTTTCTGTCTTTCCACAAACACACAGAGGAAAGGCCAAGTACCGGCATAGAGAGAAGGCACTGTCCCCAAGCTAGGGAGGGAGTGCATGCCAGAAACCAGCCCGGCTGGTACCTGGATCTTGGACTTCTAGCCTGTAGAACTGTGAGAACCTAAGTGTCTTATTTAAGCCGCCCAGTCTGTAATATTCTTTTTTGGCAGCCTGAGAAGACTGAGATAAATATATATATATATATACAATATAGAGAGAGAGTGGGCTTTATGATAGCCACCTTCTCCAACTCCTGATATATATATATAGTAATTATTTTCAGGAATCTGACCTTATGCAGTTGTTAGAGCTCCTGAGATAATCGGCATGAGGCTGTTGCTTTTGTACCTGGTATTGGCTGAATTTGCAGGTGATGCAGTCTATAGTTGGGAAGAAAAGACGGGCCTGAAGTAAGAAGGCAAGGACAGACTAGGACCTGCAGAGATGAATTGGAAGTCCCAAGGATGCTCTGGAATGTGGTGGGCTCTGCCACCTCTAGGTCACCAACCACGGTGATGGGGCGATCTGAAGGGACAGCTGGCATCCTTTGTCATGGAGCTAATGATGCACTTGGCCTAGGAGTCAGAGAAGCTGAAGGAGGAGATACAGCAAAACCCAAGGGGTTGTGGGTCTGGCTGCTGCCCAGTGCTAAGCAGGTGGCCCAGCACCTAAGTGACAATGTGTCTGAAAATCAACAGTGTTTCATGGTCTGTACTGACCTTCCAAGCACAAAAAATGTATGGTCATTGATTTGTTTCTGCCTGCAGGATTTCATGCAAAATGTCTCATGTAGCTCGTGTTAATCCAGAAATACGCAGTGCATGGAATTCTAGGAAAGGTAGTACTAGGTCATTTAAACTGACACAATGGAAATTACCACAGAAATTAATGCAAGGCAGAAAGAAAGCTAAGATACCACCAGTCAAACTGAGGATTTGTTATCTATGAGAGTCCTCCATGGACGCTGAATAGAACTTCCAGTGCAGATTGTTAGGTTCTCTGCATCCCAGCAGGGATAGTATAGGACCATTTTCCAGAAAGATTCAGGCAAAAGCTAGTTCTGTATGCTTCAGTTCGGTGGAGTATATTAAAAAGAGCAGTCACTTTGCTTTGGAGTCATTCTTTTTTTTTAAGTTAAGAATTGATTGTTTTCTGGAGTATTCTAGGAAATGCTTTGTTCCCAAGCTTTTCTCATTTTATAGTATCTAAATCTATTCTTATATGAAAGAGAATGACAATGAGCACACAGAGGAAAGAGAGCAAAAAAAACACCTATTTAGGATTTCTATAACCACCAGCAAAGAGGTCATTCAAATGCGAAGGGCCTTTTTTAAAAGTGAGCTTTACTGTGGTGTTGAGCAAACTGTTACCCTGTTTAAAGTCAGCAGGGAAGGCTGACTATCAATTGCACCTAAGAAGCAAATACGTTTATATGTATATTTGTGTACAAGATGAACTAAGCTGGGCGACTTGAAGTCTCGCGAGATCCTGGCTGGGCCCAATGGAACACTGGCCCCAGCTTAGAACTAGGGGCGATTGTTGGGGGCGCTCAAGTGGGTGGCGAGCTACATTTAGGCCCCTCTGCGGCCGTTGAGAGCAGAGAGCCGTACCAATGAAGGAGGAGAGCGAGTACAGGCCTAAGGAGAAGCGAGTAACCCTCGTGACTCCCCCGGGGGCCATAGGCAGCGGCGGAGGGGCTTCGGGGGACAGCACCAAAGGGGAAGACAAGCAGGATCGAAACAAGAAGAAAGAGGCTCTGAGCAAGGTGGTAATTCGGAGATTACCTCCCACTTTGACCAAGGAGCACCTTCAGGAACATCTGCAGCCTATGCCCGAGCATGATTACTTTGAGTTTTTTTCTATGATACTAGTCTTTATCCTCATATGTATGCCAGAGCATACATCAACTTTAAAAACCAGGAGGACATTATTTTGTTCAGGGATCGCTTTGACGGTTATGTATTCCTTGACAATAAAGGTCAGGAATATCCTGCTATAGTAGAATTTGCACCTTTTCAAAAAGCTGCAAAAAAGAAGACTAAGAAAAGAGATACCAAAGTTGGGACTATCAATGATGCTCCAGAATATAGAAAATTTTTGGAAAGTTATGCTGCAGATAATGAGAAAATGACATCTACTCCAGAGACACTGCTAGAGGAAATAGAAGCAAAAAACAGGGAATTAATAGCTAAAAAGACAACCCCACTTTTGAGCTTCCTGAAAAACAAGCAGAGAATGAGAGAAGAAAAAAGAGAAGAAAGGAGGAGGCGAGAAATAGAAAGAAAAAGACAAAGAGAAGAAGAGAGGAGAAAGTGGAAAGAAGAAGAGAAATGAAAAAGGAAAGATATAGAAAAGCTAAAGAAGATAGACAGAGTTCCAGAAAGGGACAGATTAAAGGATGAACCAAAGATTAAGCTGCTCAAGAAGCCAGAAAAAGGAGATGAAAAAGAATTGGATAAAAGAGAAAAAGCCAAGAAACTGGACAAAGAGAATCTGAATGATGAAAGAGCCAGTGGGCAAAGTTGTACATTGCCCAAGCGTTCTGATGGCAAACTTAAAGATGAAAAGCTTAAAAGACCTGAAGATGAGAGTGGCAGAGACTACAGGGAGAAGCGAGATTACGAACGAGATCAAGAGCGCAAACTTCGGGAAAGAGAGAGGCTGAAGCGACAAGAGGAAGAGCACCGGAGGCAGAAGGAGTGCTGTGAGAAAGAGAAGGCTTTTAAAAGGAAGGAAGAAGAAATGAAAAAAGAGAAAGACGCACTTCGGGATAAAGGAAAGAAAACTGAAAGCACAGAATCAGTAGGCAGTGCAGAAAAAATGGAAAAGAAAGAGGAGGTGGTTAAGAGAGATCGCGTAAGAAACAAGGATCGCCCAGCAATGCAGCTTTACCAACCAGGAGCTCGAAGCCGAAATCGACTCTGTCCCCCTGATGACAACACCAAGTCTGGAGATTCAGCAATAGAAAAGAAGTAGGTCTATGAAGTGCACAGCCTCTCCAGGAAGGAAACTACACTAGTATTTGTTCCTGTTAAATAGCACCTTTTACTCTTACTTATTTTGCATTGATATCAATAAATATTAACATCACTCAAAAATAAAAAAGATGAACTAAGAAGCCTGAGCAAGAAAAAATTTATAAATCCAAGCATCAAAATTAGAGCAAGAGAAGTCTATGGATAGCTATAATAGACAGATCTGAAAACTGTTGGTGTCTGAATTCAGGCCAGATTTCAACAAACCATTGTACCTCTCTATCATGCCTGCCCTGGTAGAGTTATATGGTACATGAAACTTCCACTTTATTCCTAATTGCTGCACCCATTCTTGTAATGCATGTCCAGAAAGTGGGTGCCTTTATCATTCTCAATCACCTACAGTTGGTCATAGGCTGCAAAGAGATGCTCTAGGCCCCTTTTGGTGGTTTGCTGATCTGCATGACATGTAGGAAAAGCAACCAACAGGCCGATAGCTGTGTCCACACAAGTCATGGCATACTGATATCCTTCTGATATGGGCAGAGGCCCAACATAGTCTATCTGCCACCTGACAAGGGATATTGACCCCTTTACTATTGTTCCATGTTGCTGTGGGACTTGATATAAGTCCCTCTTAGAGCACAAAAGGCACTCCTTCCAGGCTCTGCTGACTTCTTCAAAGGTCAACAGAAAGCCCCACCGATGGGCTATATAGCCCACATTGTCTTTTGCCCACATGCAAAAAACAGTGATGTAACCATTGGGCTACAGAGAGGCAGGCTTTCCTTCTAGCCAGCGCACCTGGGCCAATGTGTCTGCTTCATCGTTCCCTGGGGATGCCAAAGGCAAATGGCCAGTCACATGATATACGGTAACTGTCTTAGTCTACCCAGAGGCCCATAGGTCTTACCACAACTCTTGCCCCCAAAGGGGCTGGTGACCAACCATCCAGTTGGCATGGTACCATGTCAGTAGCCACAGGATCAAGCCCCAATAGATGGCCCAGCTATCAGTACAGACAACTATGGGGGAAGGCTCCTGGGTGATCATGAGCCATACTGCCCATTGGCTGCTCTTCCCCTCTCCATCCTCCATCCATATTGTCTCAGTCTTAGGATGGAAAGCCACAGGCCTCCACTTTGGGGGCTGCCCAAGACTGGAGCCATCTGTATACCAAGTGGCTTCAGGTATAGGGCCTTTTCCCTCCTGATAAGGACTCTCAGCTGCCAATGACTCAAAAGCCAGTTCTTTCTGCTTTCCACTGGTATATGTCATTGGCTACAATAAGCATTGGAGTTCTCCACTTAAGAGGCTAGTGGAAAGGGCACTATGCTGCTGTGAATATGCTCCCCATTTGGCCATGTAGGCATCTATGCCACACCACTCCAAGGCCTTTGGGTCTAGTCTCACACCCATCCCATGATGGGATAGGTGGTTATTACCTTGGCCCAAGCTGTCCCAATGATGGGCTCCATAGCCAGCAAGGCATGGTACACAGTAGCCAGTTGCTTCTCTATCAAGGTGTACCGGACCTCTACTCCTTTCCATAATTGTGACTAGAATCCAAGAATCCAGTAGGTTGGCGCATCTGCTCAAGCGGCTGCCAAAGGCCCCATCCATAACCACCTTTGGTTACATGAACATTTAGCTCACAGGACCTTGATGAGTTCATTGGACTCAAGGCCTATATGGCCTTGACTGCTTACTTAGTAGCAGTAAAAGCAGCTATGCATATTTCATCCCAGTCCCACCTGAAGTCCTTTCATACCTACTGGTATAAGGTCTTCAGAATCTGTGCCAAGTGAGGTATAAACACTGTCCAGTAGCCCAAAAGACCCAAAAACTCTTGTAATACTGCAACAGTCATAGGGGTAGGGAAAGCCTGGACCTTGTCTATGACTGCTTCTGGGGTAACTTTAGTTTTACCTGACCAGACAACCCCCAAGAACTTTACTGACAAACCAGGTCCCTGAACCTTGGTGTTATTCACAGCCCATCCTTTCTCCGTTAGATGTTGCAGCAATTTAGGAACTGCCCCTTCTAAATCTGCAAGAGAATCAGACATGAGCATAAAATCATCAACGTAGTAATACAGCCACCCCGTTTGCAGTTTCTTCCATGTGGCCAAGTCCTGGGCTACATACAAGTCCATGTCAAATGGTACTGTGGAAGTGGAATGTGGAATGTCCACTGCCGGCCTTCCCGTGTGAAGGCAAACTTTTCCTGACCCTCCTGTGCTATGTCAATAGAGAAGAAAGCATTAGGAAGGTCCACAAGATAATGATATGTCCTCAGTTCATGCCTGAGGGTGTCCATATGAGCTGCTATAGAGGGGACAGCAGCATGCAAAGGGGGTGTGACTTTATCCAATTCCCTGTACTCCATGATCATATGCCAGGAGCTGTCCAGCTTTTTCACTGGCCACACCAGGGAATTAAAAGGACTGTGAGTGGGCTTTATGATACCCACCTTTTCCAACTCCTGTAGTTTTTCTAATATCCTTGTGCCCCCCAGGCA
This sequence comes from Manis pentadactyla, assembly GCF_030020395.1. NCBI lineage: Eukaryota > Metazoa > Chordata > Mammalia > Pholidota > Manidae > Manis > Manis pentadactyla. The sequence goes on from NC_080030.1 coordinate 49,620,358, forward strand.
ATTTATATTGCTTAGTATTTGTCACCTGCCAAGGTACAGACAGAGCTACAGTTGGGTGCTTATCATGTCCCCTCAGAACTACCCTTACCACATGTACCCTCAGGCCCTATAGGATATCCACCCCCAAAATATATTCAGGGATGGACAAGTATACACAGTATACTCCTGTGGGGGAAATACCCTAATCCCAATGGGATTTGGGCTTTCTTCACTCTAATTGCCTTACCCCCATAGCCACCTATGACAGCAGGGGTCCCAGGAAACTGCTCAGAGTTGCCACAATTCAGAAAACATTCATCTCCCATGTCCACCAGTGCCATTACATGTTGCACCTTCATGGGGAACCAATGAATTGCTAATTCAACATATGGCCCATTTCAGAACCCAACATGACAATGTTTTCCACCCCCATATCCCAGAGACACAAAAGCCATATATAGAGAGGTTCCCATGGCATCTGATGAAACCATGTCCACCAACTCATCCTGCGTATAGGGGCAGAGCATTGAGTGCTCCACAACCTGGGGAGGGGATGGCTCCTCCCCCTGAGGAGCCCAAGGCTGTTGCATTTTTATTTCCATAATTACAACCAGGTAGGCCTTTAATACAAGAGAGGCTGGTACCTCGGGCAGTGGACTTAGCTACAGACTGGCCCTCGGCCCCAACCCCTCATCTCCCAACATCTCCTCTACCAGCTCCAGGGCTGAACGCACCATCCTTTCCTCCCCCTCCCCCATGCCCTGCTGCCTCCTCCCTCAGTGCTAATATATCTTTCAGAAACACCACCTGTCTTCTCAGTAACTGTCTCTCTTTCTTAAGGACATCCCATGTCATCACCCAGCTCCTCCAAGTGACACTGAAGTGTATCTTTCTGCTCAGTAATCCCACAATTCCTGCTGCCACACATCAACTCAGGGTCTCTTAGCAGCCTTCTATCTCACGGAGGGCTAATTCCACAGCTGCCAGTGTCTCCACCCTTCCCCAATTCTGGGGAAGGCCCCAACCCTCTAGGAGGTGCTTTACCCTAGACCAGTTTCCCACTAGGGGCTCCCCAAGTGGAAGCTCCATGGATGAGGGGTTCTCAGGTGAAGCTGCATCATCCACAGGGTGGTCCCTGTTCCCCCACCCCCCACCAGCCACCAGAGGTTCCCCATCATCCACAGGGTGGGTTCAGGGTATCTCCCCAATATCTCTAGGGCAGCCTGCCCAAGCCTTGCACCCATGAAGACAGATTTCAGGTTCAGAGGTCCCAGTGATTACCTTTAGGTGTAACTCTAGGGGGAAAACGTGTTCCAGCCCAGGACAAATAACCTTTGAAGCTGAAATCAGTCAAAGGGAAAAATTAAATGGGAAAAACCCATTCATTGCTTATAAGAAGTCGTCAACACCCACTCACTTGTGTCTCTCCCCATCCTGGCTGGGAAGAAGCCAAAAAAACCTTTTTGGTCCAAGCACAAGCTTGCTTCTTCCTCCGCCCCTTATAAGCACCCAATGATATGGAGATGGACTACTCCTTTCCACCACTTTGAAACACCTAGTGATATGTAGATGGACTAAGGCCAGGCAAGAGATTCTGGAAATATTGCAATTTTTACCCACAGTCCTTTTAAAAGTTGGAGGCGTCGGTATGAAATTGCTCTAAGGACCAGGAAAGTTTCCTGACTACACCTCTGGTGATAGATGGGAGTGTGTGTGTGTGTTCATGTGTGTGTGTTTGTGAATGTATAGAGAATCCACTGCTCATGTCCCTCTCATCCCACACCCACCCTTCTTCATCAACTCGAGACTTGAATGCAGAATCAGCACACCACATATTCCCTGTATCAAAGACTTTTCTAAAGTGTCCTTAGGTGTTTGAGACAGTTCCTGTTGTCATCTGTATCAGCAACTCCATGCCCTTATGGTGAACATTATTTCTGATTCTTTAAAGAGGGACAGAGAGACTATCTGGAGAAAGATTACACAGAAAAGAAGACTGTTGCTTATTTTAAAATGTTTTCCTTTTGCAAAAGAAATGCCAATCAAGGTAAGTTAATTCCCAGACAGGAATAGAACTCTCTTTCTTTTCCATATCTTATCTCTTCCACCTGGAGACAAAAACTAATGATTGGTGGTAAATTGTTAGCTGATGTTTCTGTATTGACCTGTGGTTTGCAGCAGCCTCACTTCCTTTGCTTTGTGACATCATTTTCCTGTTCATTTCCCACAGTTGCATATGTGGGTTTATGTGATACACACTAATCCAACAAATGGAAGAAATTATGTACCATGTCAGAGAGCTTTCAGGAATAGAATTTGGAACAAAGGGGTCAATACCTGAAACATCCACAGAGTAAAAAGGGTGATGAGATAACTGGTGAGGAATGCTTCTTAGCTTCAAATTAAGCATTTCTGCTCACCGAATGTTCTGAGTGAGCTGTAGTGGTTCTGTTAATCACCCATGATCTTTGTGTGTCCGACACTCACTTCTTGGCTAGTGGGCATGTTGGGTTCCTGGACAAACATTCACCTCACAAATCCCAATGATGGGCTGACCGAGACTGCATAGCCACCAGGGGAAGCCATTTCCATCAGCAGACAGAAGAGAGCTTCTTTAAGGTAGTCTGGTTTGAGGGGAACCATGGAAATCCAGGAACTTTAGGATATTGGTTTACTGCCCATGGAGAGAGAAAAGAGGGCTTGGGTCTGTTCCATGTGGTTCAAAATCCTTCAGGCTGAAAAGTTCTTCCAAAGTTGGCTTTAGGTCATTATCAACTCTGTAATCACTCTGACCCTCACGGTCTCTCTGCCACATGACCTAAGAGCACTTTGGAATTTTGGGGAGTGTCAAAGCTGCTCCTTGACTGATGACAACTCTTACCCCAAAGGAAGATACCTTTTGTCACACTCCATCTGGCGTCTCCTGCCGTGAGGAGCGCCTCTGGTAGTTGCTCCCTGAAATCTCTGCCGTGCTGTTGGTGTTTCAGGCTTGATTGTCAAAAACAATGTGCTCTGTAATGTTGCATTGCCATTTGACATCTGTTCGTTTCTCGTGTTCCCCATGCACTAGATACCTCATTGTGGGAAGGAGAGACACTTACATGGTGAGCTAACCGCTTGCCTGAGGCCCATTATCTAAACAATTCTCACTCAGAATTCACCTAACTGCAGGAAAGAGTAACCTCTTTTTGGGAGTCTGAGTTATGATTCTCAAAATGGTATATGAAATAAACCAATTAGCTATTACACGGCACCCACAGAGGTTCAAGGAAGCATTAGAGTCACATGGTGTGAGGTAGTGCTTGACCATGGGAAGGTCTCATGGTTATCAACAAAGACACCATTATGCTCTGGGAGGACAGCAGTAGATACGAGTAAATTAAAGAATTAAGTCCCAACCTACTGTATTATGTAAGTATCCTCAGGGGAGTCCCTCACTTTTTCAGTGTTCTTGATAGTGTCTTGTATATAAGAAGTAGTCAGTAAATATCTGTTAAATAGATACCAAAGGAATGCTTAGCCTGGGAGGAGCCCAGGGAGGGCTCTTGACATCCAGGACCTTGATTCTCCAGCCTAAGACTGGCGACACCTCCTGCCGCCATGGGAACAAATGCTGTCACAGGACTTTCTCTTCAACAGGAAGTCAGGGTAGCTTGATACATGGAAGAAAAGCTTTCTGATCAATGACCTCGCTTTTGAATATAGACTTCCAGAGCTTGAGCTTTCTCATCTATAAAATGGGATAAGGAGACATATGGGACTCAAGCATGTATTAATAGTATTACAGGTCATCAAATAAGCATCATTGTGTAAGTATTGTATACGCATCTGGCTTATTCCATTGGGAAAGCATCTGGTTTACTTCCTAATGCTGCCCTGAAGATTTTCAATACGCTATTTTGGACAGTTGTATACAGATCAATATATTTTTATCATTTTGGGGTGAAGAATTTCAGAGGAAAAATGAACATTTACTGAGTACTTAGGGCACATATGTTTGTTAGAAAGGTCATATTTATCTCATCTACTCTTCACAATAACTCTGTGAGATTGGAGTCTGAGACTTACATAGATCAGCTGAGCCCCAAAATATTTAAATAACACACTCAGCCAGGAAATGATGAAACCATAATTCCAGTCCATTCTGTCTGATTACCCAACCTACGCTTTGTTCTCTACATAATGCTGCTTCCCTGTGGGTAGTACAAATTGGGTGAGAAGAGTTTAGAATTGTTAGATTTTTCTATTTTTGGTGTTTAGTTGATGTAACTTAATTCTCTACTCGTTTTCAAGAATATCTCATGTAAAAGTGGTCTGGGTGAACCTTGTACCTAAAGACTGATAGCCTATGCAAATGAATTTTAAATCAATCTTTGTCTTTAAAAAGTCAGGTAACAACCAACATTTATAGTTCACTAATGTGATTTTCTCTGGTTTTAGTAAATTTCTATTTTAGTATTTCTTTGAAGTATTGATGCAACTGAATTTCATTTTTTTCTTGCAAGTTTGCAGGTATTTCTTTCCAGAAGAAAAAAAATTCCTTCTTATCTTCTAGGTATGAATGAATCACCTATGGATAAGTATACTATAATACACACACATGCATGCACACACACACCTGTGTATGTAAATAAGTAATGCTGCTTCTTCCTATGACTACACTCCTTTTGTAGGTTAAATGACCCTATATATATATGTGTGTGTGTGTATATATATATATATATATATATATACATATTCAGTGCAGCATATATATATATATATATGAATGATATATATGCATATTTGCATGTAGAATATAAATGTAGATTATATATGCACATATGTAGATGTAGAATATGTATATATACTCTGTATGCATTCCCAATAGGAATAATGTGAAGCACATCATTATTTTTAAACCTTTGATTTGCCTCATGAATCTTCTACAGCTCTTGTGACCATCTGACATACTATTTTTCTTTCTATGTTCTTGCAAAATGTACACCAGTGTCACTCAGACAAATATTCAAGAGCACTTCCTGAGAAATTGCTTTTAAGTGTCAACTGTCATCTCACAACTTGGACCTCAACCCCAGGAAAATTCCTATGCTGTTAGCTTTAAAGACCTAGGAAAATATTTTCCCCATCAGTCTAGGCTTTGTAATACGTAGATCTCTCTCTTTTCAAAAGTGTAGGCTCTCCACTTGTTATTATAACATCTATCTGCAGGCATATGATGCCAGGCTGCTAAGCCAGCCTTCCGGCTTGAAGGCCTATTGCAGTGACCCCCTGTGTCCTGAGTCGGTGACCTCTCATTTCAGAGGCACAGCTGGCTCTGGCAAACAAGCTGAGGAAAAGTTCTGGGCTCTTTAGCTGGTGCAACTAGTCTGACATGAAGGCTGCATGCAGGTAAGACTGGAATAAAATGGCTAAGATGAGGTGCCTTCCGTGTTCCCACCCTCCCATTGTCCCTCATACCTCTGGACTCTACAGCAAATGGATGCCAATTGTCCAGACTTGCAGTGTGGAAGGTAACAGTGGTGACATTTCATCAGTATGGCCCCACTGCTTCAGGGGCCTTCTGTTCTCTGCTGTGACAAAGGTCCCCAGAGGCTGCTGCAGAGTTATCGCGACCAGGAGCACATATCTACAATGAATTGTTCAGTGCATTGCCTTCTCTCATTTTCTATTATCTCTGGGATGATTTTGACAGCTGATCTTCCTGTTGGATCATTGAGCCCAAGTTTTGACATTACTTTGGCCTGAGGTTTATATGAATACTATCCCTTTACATGTCATTGTATATTTTCCTAATCTATTTTTGTTTGTATTTGGTTTTGTTTATTTTCAATTGTTTTTATTGAAGTATAGTTGGCATCCAATATTATATTAGATTCAGGTGAACAGCATAGTTTTTTCAACAATTGTATACAATACAAAATGCTCACCAGCCTAAGTATAGTTACCATCTGTCCCATACAAAGTTATTGCAATATTGTTGCCAATATTTCTTCTGCTGTACTTTTCATTTCCATAACTTATTTATTTTATAATTGGAAGTTTGTACTTCTTTATTCCCTTCACCTATTTTGCCCATCTTTCCACACTCCTCCCCTGTGGTAGCCACCTTTGTTCTCTTATATTTATGGGTCTCTTTCTGTTTTGAGGTCTTTTTTTAATTCCACACATAAGTGTAATCTTATGGTATGTGTTTTCTCTTTCTGACTTATTTCCCTTAGCACGATACCCTCTAGGTCCATCTATGTTGTGAATGAAAAGATTTCATTCTCTTTTATGACTGAGTAATATTCCATTGTGTATACACAAATATAAATATATGAATATGTTGATTGTTTCCCCATGAGTTCTAGCAGCTTAGTTGTTCCTAATGGAACAAGGAGGCTGAAGGGAAAGGAGGAATCTGTCACAGAATAAGGTTTCATTACTATCAGATGTCTCTAAACCACGGACCTTTAACGAGTGTCTAGGAATTTGGTAGTCATATTCTACTCAGTTACCTCCAGTGAGATAAATCCTAGTCAAATCCAGAAAGTAAATCCAATGGCCCACTGGTCATGGCAGCATGGGAGGGAGACTTGGTAGAAGGTAGCCAAATGGCCTTGTGCAGAGGGTTTTCAAGTTATAGCAGCACTGAATGATTGCTTTAAATGGCCATAAAATAATACTCTCAAGGCACATCCTGTAAGGGAATATTATAAGAGGATGTTTATTAGGAGACATCTAATGCACATGGCTTTTAAGATGCAAGCCTGAAGCTACTTCCTCCTAAAAGTTTTCTGTTACGCTTCCCCAGGATTCTCCTTCTCAACAAAGCATCTTGTTCTGCTTTCTACCGCAGCCCTTCATGTATCATATAGTAGTTTCTTCTTAAAAGTCTGAACTCCTTAAGAGCTGGGACTGTCTCTTATGCACTTGTGAATCCTCGGCATCTTGCAAGTGCCCAATAAACTATCAAATGACAGATGACGTGGAATGTGAAATTTGGAGAACATTTCTCTATTATGTGCATTTTATTCACTTCAGATGACAAGCTGGTATATTAAAATTAGATAGGTTGCCCCTAATTTACAAACATTGCTTTCCAAAAGTTCATTTTATTAAGTCTGTTGGGGAGAACTTGGAGAGCTTCTTGGAGAAATATTTGTGTGTGTGGTAGGTAGGTTTCCATCCAAACTATGAAATTCAGTGTAACTGAGAATGTCACCAAATCATCAGACTCAGGTAACAAGCCCTAAATATGGACCTGTGGGGGCAAGAGGTCTCATAATACAGAATGGAAGGGAAAGAGTCGGTCTTCTCCCTTCTGTGCAGGGTTGGCCCTTGGAACTATTTAAGAAAAAGGATTGCTTGAGACTCTCCTATCTGTCCTATTTCCTAATATGCTGCACTTTTAAAAACATCCCCTTTAACTCGAATCATAACACAGATTTTCTCACTGTTCAAGAAATCAAGACGTGTTCTGTACAAAACAAGTTGATCCAAATGAATCCCACAGAAATGGATGGCTTGGCTGGGAGACGCTTGTTCTGTTAGTGGTGATTGAGGTGAATCCTCTAAACTGTTCTTGACCATCCCAGATTTTGCCTGGCTTTGAGGATCCACAGTTTCTTTCAATGCTGTCATTTCATTCTGACTTTCTCGGAAACAGAAACACCAGTTCTGCCTTTAGCCTGGGCAGGGGTAACCCTCTGTGTCACTCCTGGACCATTTATTTATTTATTGGGAATGTGCAAATCTGGTACTGTCTGTGCTCAGGAAAGCTGACTAACATTCCTTACCCCAAGGCACTGGAATGGCCTCTTCTCTAAACTTTCAGAAGTCAGCTCCTGCCACGCCCGTGAACAGCCCGGGGGACCCGGAAGCCATCCTGGGAGTTTGGAGGCTAGAGTTAATGACACACAACTGCCTGGCTGTGGGTACCAACTGCTTTGCCAAGGCTAGACAGCTGGTTGCCTGCGTGTTGGAAGACTCTGATGCCCCCTGCTGTACCCTGGGTTGCCAGGAAGAGTGGTTCCAGTGCGTTTTAAAGAGAGCACAATTTATCTTTTCTCAGAGGCGTCCTTGTTCCTCTGCTTCTGGCAGGTCCAGCTCAGCTCAGGTTGTGGTTACGTAAGTGTAACATACCGAGCCATCTGTCTTCCCGAGGGGCCAGGCTGATTTACGGGCAAGGCTATAGACAGTGCTTGGCACTGTCACAGCTTGGATTTTACTTCAAATTTGAAACTCCAGAATATTCTGTGCTGTGTTCCCTTCCTTGCATGGGGCAAGCGTTCCATGTATTTTTTTTTCTTTCATTTTTGCCTGGAGTGTTTGTTTATCATAGAGTTGTATAATACCATAGCCATTTCTTGAACTCTCTAAATCTCTTCAAGTGAAGTTTGCCTTCTGTTCAGTTGCTTGCTCTACAGCTGCTAGAAGTTCTTCAAATTTATGCTTTTATTAAATATTTAAACATGTATTTTCAGGGATGGAACATACTCTTTGCTTAGAGCTGTGCCAGCAGATTTATCTCCTCTGCCAGTGGGGAGATGAGCTTATGAAAGGCTGTGAAGTGTCCCCAGGTAGCTAGCAATAAATGGAGATATCCAAGGTTTGATGTTATTTGAAGCTTCAGACTGGCCCTTATTCCTAGATGACCCTTGGGATCCAGCAGCATTGCAGGGTTTTGAAACTCGGGGGTCAGTACCACAGAATTAAAACACAATGAAAAATGCATGCTGATTTCAAGTAAAATGTGTAAGCCCTGAAAGAAAATGGTAACATTTAAATTCTTGCAACCAAGATAGGAGATACGGTTTCCATATCTCACTAACCAAGGCAAACATCTTTTATTCAGTGAACAAGTCTCTTGCAAGTGAACTTTGCAACTGAGATTATCTTTTAACATTTGTGTGGAGCAGTCCTATCCTTCCCAGTGCTCTCTGAGCACCTGCCATGTGCTTGGCTTGCTAGTGGAGAGCGGCTGCTTTCAGAAGCAGCATAAGGGCCCCTCGGGCTTAACCCCATCCTGACAAGATGTCAGAGCTTCCCTCTGAATGTTGCTCTTATCCCACCCATGACCCGAAGAGTAAATGGGGGCAACTTCTAGAAAGGAGACCAAAGCACACACAAAGACAGATAGGTGTTTTGGTGTCAAACAAGTAAGAAGTCCCTGGGGAAATGCCAAGACAAGGTTTCAAGAAAAAAGTGATCTTAAACATAAAATAATTGATTTATTTTCAAACAAATGCAACAGGCAGTATTACTCTCTAAGGACAAATCAAAATAAGTGGTCATACTGATTGTCTTTGCCTCCTTCCACCTCCCATACCTGTTCACTTTCCTATCACGTGAAGGTTGCAAATCTTCAGGTTTGATACAAGGTGAATGACTTAATCATTTAGCATCTTTTGAAAAGACCAGAGTTATTTTTATGTACAACATATGTTAAACAAATCTAATCTCACACACAGATGTATATAAACAAATCGCTTTCCTCACGGTCCCTGACTGCAGCCTATTTGAGGAGACAAGACTAGCACACATACATGAATTCTGAAACAACAGAAGGGTGTAAAGTTAGGTGCTGAATCACATGATAACTGTCAATAAGAAACCAAGGATTATGGGAAAGTCTGAGCAGATGAAAGGCAGTGTCAGCAAACTAGGAATGATGGTTTTCAAGGACTAGGATTTAATTAGGAGAAGGGAAGAAGGGAGGGCATGTCAGGAAGGGGGATTATCGAATAGAGGTAAAAAGCAAGCATATGCCTATTTGGGAAGGAGAGGGCATTTAGTAGGTAGTTTGACAAACATATGCAGGAAGTGATGGAAAATAACTTGGAATAAGTAGGCTGAGTCTCAGTTGTGGCCTGCCTTAACAACCAGACATCAGAAATTGAATAGATGCTAAGGCATAGGCGTTAGGTGTTGAAAATGTTTATGAAAAGCTCAATCTAAAGAATCTGAACTCAGGACTTGGGAACACCTGGGAGGTTATTTTATTACAGATTTGCAAGATAATGAGCTTCTTATGCAATAAATTTTTTCGTTAAGAAAAGTTTAGGGAATATTTTTCCTCCTACAATTCTTTATTGATATTAAACTTAGAGTATAGATATGATTGTGTTAAAAAACAAAATTCAACTGAGTAAATCTGAAGATCTCATAAAGTGATTATGATTAAGTGACTCATAAATCTGGCAGCATCCCATCTATCAAGTAGATGCTTCAAGAGCAAGGGGCTTTGTCATGTAGATGACCTCACTTTTGAGGGGTTGAAGGAGAGTACCCATGTGACAGATTACCTTGATGGTGCTGACCGGAAGATTCCTGATTTAAAAGGCCACATTCCTGCAACAGGTTGAAACCATAATTAAGTCTTGGCTTGGGAGGCACATGACTCCATTTGGGTTTGTTTCTTTTTTAACAATTGTAATAAGAAAAAAAAGGGTGGTGGTGGTGAGAGAGAAGTGGTCAGTTTACATAGGTACAAATGAGTCATGCTTAACTTTATCCTCTGCCACTTTTCAAGTATTCCAGAAGCAGAGGGAGTTAGAGTAAAGCAGAAGGAGCTTAAAAGTTATCGTTTAGCTACCTTGTGCCACACCCAATCATTAGGAAAACCCTGTTTCCTCCTCTTGATGTTCCCTCTCCCTGTATTTCCCCAGGGGTAGGGACCACGAAGTGAGTGGAGTGGCTGCTCTCAGCCTGTTAATAACCAATGTTGTGTCTGGACCAGCCCTTGTGGTTCTTTTTATGATTGCAAGATACCCGTCGGCGATAAGCATCAGCAAACTGAAAAAATAAAGGTTTATTACTTATAGGACCTGGAAATCACACAGCACTCCTAGGGCCACACAGCAAGGTCATGGGGAGAGAAAAAAGAGTGTGTGAGAGAAAGGGCAAGTGAGGGTGAGTGTGAGTGAGCGAGAACAAGACAGAGACAGGAATTTAAGGCAGAAGAGAAAGAAAAGAATTGGCCTAAAAGGTCAATTACTGAAATCCACGAAGATCTCGAAAACAAAGGAGCCTCAGAGGGGTAGGCAGACTGGTTCTTTATATAGCTTGTGGCCGCCATGCGTTTATTCGAGATAGCCATCTCTGAGTGGATGCCTCTTGGAAGTGGATGCCTCAGCTTTCATAGCTTAAATTAGGCACTTACATTACAAAAAAAACCACAAAAAACCTATGAGAGTTTACACTAACATTCACTCTGTAAAGCTGAGGTGCCAGAGTCAGTGGTGAGGGTACTATCTGCCTGGGTAGCTGATAGACTAAAAGTCAGGGGTAGAGCTCATTGTAACCCAGAAAGTACATATCTAAATAGGATTATAGCAGCAAATCCTATAGTAATTATATGGGCGATACTCTGAAATCCAGTCTGTAGCCAATGTCCCACATTTGAAAAAGTCCAGCCATGAAAATAGATCAATGATCTTGGGGGCTGGCCCTGGGAACCTGTTCGAGGATTTGGGTAATATTGTGAAATACTTTAACATCTTGTGTCATTTGGTGTAAGCAGGTTTGAATCTGTCCTTAGTTAGCAGATTGTTCCATATCTCACTGAACCAATCTCTCAATCCTGAGAACAGATCAGTTCAGCTGAAAAGCTGTGTCTCACTTCAAGAGGTGGTACCAGTGGTCTCCCAAAATTAGGCTTTTATGGTGCAAGTGCTTGCACCAGCTATTTAATAAGGGGCATTTCTATGGAAACAAAAGAAAAAAAAACCAAGGTTAATGACTGGAGCAGATTATAATCCCAGTCTCTGAGTTCTGAAGGTAGTCAGACAGGGTTTCTACATGTTGCACTCAAAGCATCTTCAGACGGAGTGAGGACAGACATTCCTTGCAGTCTCAGCTGATTGTGGGCAGTTTTAGTTACCTCCTGGGTGTTTACATTTCAAAGTCATGGTAAAATTTACTTCTTCAAGGGACACAGAAAGAATGTCAGTTTTCTCCTAAGGAGTCTTGGGCCTTTGGATGGTTTTGGCAGCCCCAATACAATGTAGTAGTGCTGCCTTACAATTAGGCGGAGTACCCTGTAAAAATAATTCTAAAATAATTCTCTGGACTCAAGGTCAAAGGGGCCGTCTGCAGGGTAGGAAATGAGGAGGGGGCCATTTGGGTTACTCTGGTCATAGAAATGATAAACCCATTGGAACATGCTGATTTTGCATAGCAGAGGTGGGCTTCTTCCTAATGTTTCCCACTCATTGTGAGCCTTAGTGCGGAACCATGATGGGAGAGGGGGCATGACTCCAGGCAATAAAATCTACACAAGAGGCAGGGCACTCTTAACAAATATCTACTGATATTTGGCTTCCCTTTCCCTCTTTCTCCTCATTAGAGGCCTCGGTGACTCTGTTGGCCTCTCCCCTGAGAGTCACCCGGATGGATCTTTAAGAGAGTCATGGACTTTAGGGTCTTCTGCGGCCATCTGATGCATTTTGATAGTTGTAACAATTTCGAGATCTTTCCAAACAAATCAGAAAACCAAAACAGCCAATCATTTCCCTTCTATTCTTCCTACTGCATTAAATTTTCAAGAGCGGTTGAATTTCAGGTAAGGGATAGTTTTTGTTTTTGTTTTCTTAGTTTCTACTTCTTGTTGTTATCCTGTTACCTTAATCTTTCCTGTTGTTCCCAGGAAATTTGGGATGACATTACTATGAGCTCCCTTGACAGGTGGACACTTTCCTTTCCAGGGTATCCCAACCAACCTCTCTGGGACTGAGGTCTGCCTCTTCTAATGCAATAGGCAAAGGGTCTTTGGGAGAAGCCCTAGGCCCCCGGGGCATGATACTGAGATTCTGAGTCTTGGTGTGTTGGTTTGCATGGCACAGGATGAAGGCATCCAGCATTCAAGTAGGTAGTAGCCAGACTTGGGCAGGGAGGTGGTTAGGGACTTTGGCCAGTGGTTATGTTTGGCTACTTGCTTGTTTACATTCTAAACATTCCATGCAAACTGTTCTAGAGGGATGTGGGGAGTGAGAGTATATATAACAGACCTGCCCAGATTGGTATGTTCCAACCTGGAGGAGAAGTAGAGCTAACATCACCTCAAATACCTTATACTTTCATTAGCACACTAAAAGTCACACCCTCTGGCTTCTGATGGTTCTGAGGCAGAACATCTAAAACAAAAAGATGTCACCCTGCTTCCCTAAAATCCGCCCCCCACCCGGCCCATTCTGAGAAAAACCCACCTATCCTGATTGTAAGATAAATTCTAGCCGAAATAAGCAGGCGAAGAGAGGCAACAAAGGGCCAGGTAATTTATTTGAACGCAAACACCCAGGCGAGATTTCCTCAGTCTACAGAAATAGAGGCTGGGGAATTCGCGCGCGTAAGCAGACAGGCAGCGACTTTTTAAAGAAGGTGGGGGAGGCAGAGCTTAGATTTACAGCTGTGCGAGGATTGGCTAACGTATCAGGTTGGGAGGGGGCAACAGCAGGGGGCTTTGACACGTCATCAGGGTCCTATGTGCTTGCTCCTCCCATCAGTGCTCTCAGCCTTACACTGATGACTAGTCTCCCTGCTCAATCTCCAGCTATAAAATCACCAGCCCAAACCCCTCTGCATTGTGTGCCTCTAGGGCCTGCCTGCACTCCCTCCCTGAGTGTGTATGTTTGCCTTAGTAAACTGCTTTTTTGCTTGTACCTGCTTGACCTGTTCATGAATTCTTTCTCAATCAGAGTCAAGAACCCTCTCCCAGGTTCAGGTCTCACCTAGCCAGCACAGAGATCTCCTCAGATTGGATTTCCTGACAATACCAGGAAGCATCCACAGGATTTTGCATTTATCAAGGAGCTGGTGTACCACCTCAGGGCTCTTAGGAGGTGTGAAACCAGATGTTCAGGGCATGTATATTTGTTTATTAATGTTTTAACAACATCACACCAGGGATTAGACCCATGATATTACATCCTGACCATTGGGTCAGGGGACAAATAGAGACAATATTGAATGAAGTGGTGACACAGAGACCATAGGGTCTGTTGTATCTTCCCTCTGGTGATGCCATTGGCTTCTGGTTGCACGGCTATTTCACTCTTCTGGGTTAGGACCCAGAGTCTGACCATGATCCACTGACTCGGTGGTCACTGGCAGGTATCTCCCATCCTCTTCATCAATGGGAATTTTTTCTTCAGGCCTTTAGCCTAGATTCTCTCCTTGGGTGGTGACAAGAGCCTTGTGACCCAACTTGCTCCTTAGTTCCTGTTAGCCTTAAGGTGGGAAGGACCCCTTTGCATATTTATAGTCAATTAAGGCCTCTGTAATTAGTGGTCCAATCATCTTGTTGGACCATATAGTCTTGATTATGCTGCTCTGGGGAGATCCTTGAATTACTATGGCAGCTGTGACCTTTGGGGTTGGATACAGCAACACATGACAGGTGATATGTACATAGCAGAGTGACAGATACCCAGCAAGGGTTGCTCCTTTCCCAGATGGTATTACCTACCTGAGAGGTAGGATGTAAGCAAGTTGCAGGTAAAGGACATTCCCCTTTTCAATTGGAAGGGCAATCATGCAGTCCTGCCCACTCTGCCAATTGTTTTGTGCTGTTCTCAGCATATCAATAAACAATGTAGTGGCTGGAGCAGCCCTTGTGGTTCTCATGATTGCAAGATTCCCTTCAGCAATAACCATCTGCAAACTTTGAAAAAATAAGTTTGTTACTTATAGGACCTGGAAATGACACAGCACACCTAGGGCCATACAGTGAGGTCAGGGGAAAGAGTGAGCACATGAATGTGCATGGACCTGGGGTTCTGCTTTTAATGGGGTCTGGGGAGGAGACCTCACGTATCAGGGGCTCACTCTTTATTGGTAAATTTTAAATGTAAGAGCAGGAATTTAAAGCAGAAGAGAAAAAATAAGTGGCCTAAATGGTCAGTTATTGAAATCAACCAACATCTCTAAAACAAAGGTGTCTCAGTCTGGGGGAAGGCAGTCTGTTTTTTATCTAGTCATGTGGTTGGCGATGTGTTTATTCGAAATGGCTATCTTTGAAATGGATGTTGTTTTGAAGTGGATGCCTGGCCACTCAAAGTTTAAGTCAGGCACTTGCATTACAAAAAAGAAAAAAATGAACAGCAACTGTCAGGGTTTACATCACAGTGAGCCAGGCTCACAAAAGAGCTGAAAGAAATGAAATGAAATTGCACAATGGCTTAAGAAAAACGATTGTCCAAAATACAATTCTTCAGAATTTGTAAGGAGATATAAACCCTTAATAAGTATTCATTTAAAATTTTCTTATTTTGTCAATATGTCACACATATTTTTATTAGGCTGGCAGCTGGTATTTATTTTGAAAATATTCTGGAATTCTATTCTTGAAAAACAATGTTGAGAATGGCATTCTTGATCATTGCCTCTTAAAAACAGTATAACCTTAAACCACAGCTTTTGTCCACAATAATATGACAGATGCTTTGGAAAATTTATTGATTGTAAGACTGTAAGGCCCAGTAATTGATTAGCTATATGGGTGAAAGATAGGAATATGAAAAAGACAACACATCTTAGATGATCAGGACAATGGAAATTTCTATGAGAATTAAGGAAATTGGGGAGAGAAACTGTATTATGAATAATGGATTTGGTCTTGGTTGCATTAAATGAGCAGCCTTGTCAGGACCCTGTGCAGAGGTGCTCAGGAGGCATGCTCATGATGGCTGATTCTTGATGTGCAGCCAGCTGTTCCTATGTGTGATGGATCTCTCAGGCCACCTTAGTTGTTCTCATGGAGGAAGTTGTGAATACTCTATTTATGTGAGTAATAAATGTCGGTAGTTATTTTTGAACTGGCAACTAGCACATATATCTCTATTTATTCATTTATTTGTTTGCTTATAAAGAAATACAACCATACTAAACTAACTAGCTAACTTACTAGCTCTATCTTATATATTTGTCAATCATAAATATAAATAAAATCAGCTTTTCAGTATGACCTCAGTGAGCTAGCCATAGTTTTCCGCTATGCAATCTACAAATCTTAATGGAGGGGGGATTGAATTAATATTAAATAGAAGACTTCACTTCCTGAAAACAGTCTGAAAAATACCCCCTTCCCAGCCACTGAGAGTCCCTGGTTAGATTTAACTGTCATTGATGAAGGAAACCTATGTCCTGAGACAGGCCATTGCGAAGAAGAGTGGAGCTTTTAGAATTTTGCCAGAGCGGAATGTGAAAGTGTAGGAGTTATAAAGGATAGGAAGTTTGGGGATCTGTATTTTCCAAATAGTGAGGAAAATAAATAGCAAGGAGGGCTTAGGGTTAGCCTTCTCTTTAAACCCTTCCTGTTGATAAACTTGTGTAAGGAGAGAAGAATGGCAGAAATCTGAACACTGAAGCACATTTGACCTGGTGAAGCACAAGTGTTATTTTAAATATCAATATGACCTCACCACCCCTGTTCTGAGAGAAATCTTCTGCATACATGAATGTTTTATTGCCCTTGTCTAGCTTGGATTAACACATAGTCTACAGGCACACACCTGATCATCTACATTTGCTGTCTTACAACACTAAACTATGTTTTCTACCTTTATCTTGTATCTACCTACCACTTCAGCATTTTATTAAAAATAATAATAATAAAGAGAGAAATGTGGTATCCACATATAAATCAAGTATAAAAATCAAATGAGTATTCATATTTGAACTGACTGTTTATAGTTCATAATGCATGAGCAAAACCGAAAGTTTCTGTGATGGCTGCCCTTGTACTGTTCACTATGTAAGTTATTCACTATGTAAGAATTTGTTCTCCATGTAAGAACTTGTTTGTTATGCCTCAGAAGATTGGAGACTGACGAAGATTAGGCTTGGGGTGGATTAATGATTGTGCATTGAGCATTGACTCCCCTATACAGAATTTTATTGTTGTTAACAACCATTTGATCAATAAATATGAGAGATGCCCTCACAAAAAAAAAAAAAAAGTACACACTTCCAATGGTAAAATAAATAAGTAACCGGGATGTAATATATAGCATAAGGAATATAGTCAAGATATTGTAACAGCTTGGTATGGTGATAGCTGGTACCTAGAATTGTCATGTATATAAATGTTGAATCACTATGTTGTACACCTGAAACTAATGTAATGTAATACTGTGTGTCAACTACCCTTCAATAAAAAATAATTATCTACAAAAAAAAATAAAATAAAATAAATATCAATATGAGAAGACTGAGGTTTATTTATGTCTAACATAAAAACTGCTGAATTCACAAACTTATGTTTGGCATCATGCTTCTGTGGGCATGGGACTTAATTTGGAGGCGACTCCTGTCTACTCAAGAGATAATTTAGAGACTTGGAATTTAGCCTCATGTATTCTAGGCAACTAAGCAAAAATCTATTATTAATTTAAATATTTTAAATTACAGGCATCAAAACATGCTGCAGCAGTTCTGATGGAGCATAGGGAAGCCAGTGATTAAGGTCCCAGGGTTTGAATGCAGGGAAGCCAACTCCTAGCAGAATACGGGAGGCAGAACTGAAAGTTGTCAAGAACCACCTTCTCATCTCCTCTCTCTGAAACTAATTTGCTCAAAACAGCATAGCTATTCAACGTGGGGCCTAAACCCAGATGATCTGACTCTGAAACATCAATATCCACTTTGGGTCCCTTGCTTCCACTCTGCTTCCATCTGTCCATCACCCTGAAGCCATTTGCATCAGGACGAGGTTGTCATTGCTCAATCCCCTTTCAAAGTAAAATTCGAGGTGTTCAACATTCCTTTCATCTATCTGTTTACATCACTCGGTTCAGCTGAACTTGTTCAAATTTGTGACTTCAAATTCAGTGATGTGCGCCTTAAATTAATAATTGATCTTTTAATCTTCTTAGAAGGAAGGCTAACACAGACAAACAAATGAGCCTCAGTCCCAGTGCCTAGGGCTAAAATAAAACTCAGAAACAGCATTAAAGGGCGTGGAGAACTAGCCTGGGGCTCCTCAGGTGGGTTATAAGGAATACCACAGAGTTGGCCTCAGCTTTTTCTTACCTTGCACGTGTGTGAATTCCTATCGGGTTCTCTCTGCAAGTGACGAATGAACTGAGTTTTCAGTGAGTGGTATATCCTTCATTCTGCAATCTGAGGAGGTACAGATAAAGGAACAGTTTGTCAGGCTAGAGCAACATATCAGTGCTGTCGCAGTCGGAAACACAGAGTTCATTCAAATAAGCTATTCAAGTGAGCTTTATGGAGGAGTCAGTGGGATTAAGGAAAAACCAAGTTACAAAGCACCCAAGCATGTAGCACCACACTGGCCTAAGGGACAAAAAGAGGGAAGAGTTACTAGAACCTAAAGAAAGGGCAGTGGTTGTGATTGAGATCTGCTCTGGACAGAGTGGCTGGCAGCCTCCAGGAAACAAGCACCCTAGAAAGAAAAGGGAAAACGGAAGCAGCCTGTGAGATGACCCCGCAGTGGGGGCCAGGGAGACATACCCACCTGCTCTCACTTGGCTCCCTCACCCAGACCTCCTGCCGGCGCCTCCAGAGGCTGAGCCCAGCCAGAAGCCGGTGACGAAAGAGCCTTTGATGCAGACGTGGAAGTTACACAGCCAGGGCACCAAGAGCAGGTGAGGGCAGTGCATTTGAGAGGCAAGCCAGAGGTGCCTGGGGCAGAGGACTGTGAATGAGGTCAAGGCGAGACATCTCTCTGTGGACCAATGCTGCTTACATCTGACCAACTAAACTAAAGGCTCTTAGGAGCAGAGGTTTGCTGTTAGTAACACCCTCAGAATCCAAAACGGAAACGTCATCTTCTGAATCTGGAGTCTGGGCCGGCACCACGCAGATCAGGCTGCTCCATGAACAGTTCTGGGCCGATGCTGATGACTGTTCAAGGGCAACCGGTGGGGGGAGGCCAACGGCTTTCACTTCCTGGAGAAACAGGAGGGTGAAGTAGACGAAATCAGCGAAGCAGCAGCTATTTCATGGTTAAGATTCTTGTAGGGTATTGGAAACAAGAGCAACCTGGAAAGTTTTTTGCAAGTGAGTTGGCAACATTTCTTTAAAGCCAATTAACCATAGCTCAGATTGAAAATGCATCGTGAACCCTGTTTTTCTCATTTTAAATAAAGGGTTTGAGGTTCATTTGTGAGAAATCAATGTAACCGCATTTATCCTTGGCCTAGTCTTGAAAAAAATATATAGTTACAGTAAAAATGATTTTAGTTGTTTGAAGCTGTGGGTAATATGAGTGATACTGACTGAATGGAAATTTCAGGTTAAGTGTATGAAATGGCAACTCAATAATGATGTGGAATTTTTTGTGGGGGAGGAAAGGTGCATTTAATCTGAAGACACATAGGTGATTTAAGTGCAAAAAAATATCTTTGTGTTCCAGTAAATGATGTGACCCTGAAATTTTCATGGGGTGGGCTTGATCACATTTTCACAACCCAGCACATTCTCAGCACTAGTTAAAAACACACTGTGAATGCAGAGGAATAAGCCCAGTGTTGATGACAGCAAGGCTTGCAAAAACCAGACCCAGCAAAGCATTCCCTTCTGTTTCCCACCTTTCAAGAAAGGGCTTCAAACGTTCCTTCAAAATTTGTCTCTTAATCTGTTTTCCATTGATGGCAGCGACTGAGAAAAGTTTTCAGCCGGGAAAAGTCAAGTTAAGTCAAACCAGTTTTGCATGCAGCCAGCATACAAATTGGCTATTTTTTTTAAATCAGAACTTAACCATATGCTTTGAATTCAGAAGTGGGATTATATACTAAAAGGCTGTATTATCCTTAAATCACCCTGTGTGTGCGCCCATGCACACGTGTAGGACTGTTCTCTCAGCACCTTGTAATGCAGATGACCCTCAGATGGGGACAGCAAATGGTGACAGTTATCACACAGTCCACTACACTCCCCACACAGATTTTCTCTTAAGGACACTACAGAGATAGGCTCACTCTAAATATGCCCTCAGAGAATCTGTACAGAGTTCCAGAAAGCATAGAATAGATTTCAGTAATGCGTCTTTAATAAATAACATAAGCATGTTCTTCTAAAATAAAAATACAGGGTTGAATAGGAGGATACCTTGAAGTTTAAGAAATTCCCAACTACCTATAGGGTTTGATGAGAAACATGTTCTACAGCCTAGAAATAAGTACAAGAAAAGGAATTAGGAGAGATTCCACCCAGACATCTCTATAACCAGTTACGCAGATGGCTGAATTCAAAAGTAGCTCTAGAAGTGACTGCTTCATAGTCTCTATCCCAAGCAGATATATATATACAATGCTCAAGTTTCAGGGTTTTTTTCTGAGCAGTGTGCATTTATAGAGGCACAATACATGGTATTCTCATGGGGTTGGAGTCCAGAAGTGCATGGTCCTCCTATATACCTCAGTGGACCCTTGCTCTGGCAAGAGGTGAATATGCTGTAGCCCTTCCCCATGGCTTGGACAATATGCTTTTCCAAAACCAAAAGTGAAGCATATAGAAGATATGGAGATGCTGCAGGAGCCACTCAGTCACGATGTTACCTTATTTTGTAACCAAGATTGGGTGAGAAGTGGCAGCATGTCATAAGATCCCCCACACACACCATTTGACCTTGTTTTAGGGAGGCCATGTACCTCAGTGCTCACAATCCCTGGAATCATAACATATTATCCTTAAAATACAGGTATGTCCTTTGCTCACTTTCTTACATGTTATTGGTAAGTGAATTACCATATAACCTTTCCCAGACCTGTTGTTAAACTTTGAGGCAGAACATGTGCTCCAAGATCTTTGTATTCAGTAATGTTTCCAATTATCCAATAACATTTCACAGATGTTGCATCAATGATAGGAGTCTATTTGGATCCTGCTCTGGGAGCTCCCATTTTCACCCACACTAAGCAATCAGAGACGCCTGGTCGGAATGAGAGTGACAGCTGCAGATGGGGTTTGCTCCTCTTTGAGCAGGGAAGACCACCAGGTCAGGCATGAGTGGGAGAAAAAGTGACACCTGGGTGTGCATCCCTTTTCTCTTTCTTACACTTGCCCCAGTGTGTCTGGTCGCATGTGCTTTCTGGACATTTGGACAAGCGGTAATGGGGAAGGATAAGAATGGTGGGAAGACTAGAATGGAAACAGCTACAATCAGAAGACTCACAACCCTCACTGAACTGCTGGGCAGAAATAGAGGGGGGTGGCTACTGACAGTGGTATGGACTAACTTCTAAACATAAAATCTCTGTACACAACTCTGTCACCCCCCAATTATTGGAAAACTTCTCCAGTCATAGATGAATCCAGTTTAATTTCTGGCATACTTTTTCATTAGAATCCTTGTCCCATTCAATCATTAGTGATTTTTTAAATTTTTTAAATTTTTAAACATTTTAAAAATTAAGCAAAGGTATTACCTAAACTTCCCAAAGTGTTAGCACTCTAATGGAACTACTCAGAAGCAACCTATAGTTGAATTATGGCTCGATTCAGATAGAAACTTTGATTTTTAATTTTTTGATCAGATCAGGAAGCATAAATGCATTGACCCTCCTGTGACTTCTGCAGCACCTTACGTTTCTCTATCACTGATCACATTGTATATAGTGATTTCTGAATTTTTCAGCTCACAGCATGCATTAAAAATTAAAGTATTTGCATCAGTCACTTGGCTAATTGGATGAAGGTGCCCAAAGCTAGTGGCAGTTGGTCGAGAGCTCTGGCCATACAGTGAGTAACTGGCCTCCCTGGCTCTAAATTTATCTACCTGAATGCTATGTAGACTTTAAGAACATCTCCACTGCCTGCAGAACAGTGGAGAGGCTGGCCCTTTTCTTTCTTTTGAAGACTTGGTGTTCTTATTGTTCTTGTATAGTGTGAAACACTAACAGGTGAGCAGCGCTCTACAAACAGATTGAACATGTCATCATGAAGAGACCTAACTGACTCGATGACACATTGATCCCAATCCAGGCAGGGTTCATTTACCCTGTGATTGCTTATCTGCCACATCTGATTTACCTCTTTTATGTGAGCTGCCTTGGGAAGTGACCTGTCCCTGAAGTTCCTCTAGCATCATAGAGTGTCCCTATATCTCGAATTTTAAAGGACAATGAAAACATGTAACACCCTTTTTTTACCTACTTTCCAACCACCCTTGATTTTAGAGGCTTAGTGTGACTCTCTGATAGCCTGCCTTAATTGTGAGAGCATGATATACAGAAATGTTAATAAAATGCAATGCATTCCAACTATCTAATAATATTGACCAAGAGTATGAAGATCCTATACTTTGATTTGCAGGATAGGCTACAACACCAAAGTTCATTTGTCATTAAACCGCATGTCCGCCATGGTCTGGCAGAGGGTTCTTCTCAGCACAGACACTCAGGAACTCAGAATGATGGGGGGTGCATCTCAACACATGCTTCCACACTGCAGTGCTAGGGGAAAAAGGCCATGCCAAGCCACATACTGGTACTTAAAGCTTCTGACCAAATATAATATATATTTCTTCTGTTCAGATTTCCTTGGTGAAACAAGTCCCATGGCTATTTCTTAATTCTTTGCAGGCAGGGACACTGAATATTTGTGAATAGTAATATAACATACCACTGACTACTTGGCCTCATTAGCAGAAAGAAGACATTCATTCATTCAACAAAACCTTGAGCACCTATTATGCAATGGGGACTGTCTAAGGCTCTTGTAATATGTCATGGAGTTTATATTTTAGTGGAAGGAGAAAGACAATACACAATAAGCATAATATATAAGTAAGTTATATGATTTGTTAGGAGATAACTAGTATGGAAAAAGAAATGGTAGAACAAGGTTGAAAGGTGGGGGGTAGCATGAGATTAGAAGTACCAGAAGAAGAGGAATGGAAATTTTAAATAGAATTGTCAGAGAAAGGCTTTCTAAATAAGTAAAATTTGAGCAAAATCTTATAGTAGATCCCAAAGTTAACTAAGAGTGTATCTGATCACATAGGGCCTCCTAAATTTTTATTTTGAGTGAGTTAGGAAGTGACTGATGGGTTTTGAGCAGAGGAATGACATGGCTAATATAGGACTTCTGTTTTAAAAGCTATCACTTTGTTGAAAATAGACTGTCAGGTGCAGGATGAAGGCAAGGACACATGTTGGAAAGCTAGTTGAGGAACCCAGGTGAGATGCGATGGCGTCATTAGAGGTGGTGGGAAGTAGCCAGGGTCTGGACATTCCTGATGGGGGAGCCCGTAGGTTTTGGGAAGGACTGAATGTGGGCTACGAGGGAAAATTTTGTCCTGAGGAATTGGGTGGCTGGAAATGGAGCTGACTTCAGATGGAGTGCGGTCATGAGGAAAGATGACTAATTCAGTTTCATAGATGCCAAGTTCTGAGATGTTTGTTAGATGTCATGTGGAGCTACTGATAAGGGAGTTGAATATATGAATTTGGAGTTCGGCAAAAATATTGGAGTTGAAGATATAAATTTAGGAGTTGTCAACTGTAGATGGTATTTAAAGCCATGGGATTGGATCTGTTGGATATCCATGTAGGTAATGAAGAGAAGCACATCTAGGGCTGAATCTTGGAACACTCCAAAATTAAAGAGCATTGTTGAATTTTCCAGGCCCAGTGTAAATATCATTGCATTTATTTAGTTATTGTTAGTTTTTGCTTCTTTAGGTTATCCTACACTTGTATTCCATAGGAAAAATGAATTTTCCATTTCAATGGACTTCTTGAAGGCAAAGTGTTCATTTCCAGCCTTCACTTGAGAATTGGGCTCCAAATCAACTCAATAATTTTGAAATGAGATCTGAGACTAGGTGCTGAGGATAAAAAGTGAACATGTTTATATTTATATTTGTGATAGGAGACATAGAGGGAACTTGCTTCTCCTCTTCTGCCCCAATCTCGGTCTGTGAGAACACCGTCTACCTACAGGCGGAGTGAGACACCTGGGCTTTCTCCTTAATACATGCCTGTCTCTTACTCCAGCATCCATTGTAGCCAAGCTCTGCTGAGGCCTACTTCAAAACAGCTCTTAAATCTATGCATTTTTTCCCATGTTCAATAGGGTAGATAACGGTATTTTTCAAAAAATGCAAGAAAAGAGAGAGAGAGAGAGAGAAAGCAGGAAGGGAGAGAGAGAAAAAGGGAAAGGAGGGAGGAAAGCAAGAAAAATCCTTGAAAACCATCAGTGACTTTCTACCAGCCTTGAGATACACTTACCCCTTTTATTACCTGTTCTTGCTGTCTCTCCGATTTTCTCCTGCCTCCCCTTCCCTGTCCATGACTAATGCTTTCACCCGTTCTTACTCTTAAGTACCCTTCAGGTCTCACCTTAAATGCCAAGTCTCTGACCCAATCCCTATACAACCATCAGATTGAGACAAGCGCCCTTGATAGTTGCTTCCATAATCCCCTTCACTTCTTTTATTCGTTGAAGCATGATATTTTGTTATATTTGGATTCAGACAGGTTGTGTTGCTCATCCACATATACCCAGAGCCTAACATTTTGTGAGGCATTCTACCAAAGTTATTAAGAATATGAGTAATAAATGACAAAAAAGATACTAAAGCTTTATTCCCTCACTGGAGAGTGCTTCTCAACAGGGAGGAAAGCTTTGATTTGAAAGCTGAAGCTGGGATTGGTACTAGGGCAGAAGGCTGAAAATGTCAGTGGGAATATTGTGGAGAAAACCCTGAGCTGCTCAAAATGTCTGGGCATGGGAAGGAAGTAGCCATTCCTTGTGTCCTGCTTCCCTTAAAATGTGAGCTGAAAAGAGAAGGGAGATGTGCCCAGCACGAGCGGAAGCCCAGCACGGTCCCTGGCCCCTCTCCTCTCTTCTTCCTCCTCCTGCTTTCTGTCTTAACATTTTACAAAGAAGGAAACATCTTTTCTGGAATTCATGTAAATTTATTTGGAATTACCTTTTTCTGCAAGCTGTTTCTATCTGTCTGTTTTTAATGTACTGGAAATTTCAGAGAAGAACATGATTTACGGATATGTCAAATGTTGCATGTTTGAAGTAACTTAAATAATTAGCATTATTTGTCCAGCTGAGTATTCCAACTATGAGACAAAATATTTGTATTTAGAGTTTTCTGAGGCTTTAGCAGGAACCGAGACAGGAATCTGCCATAGCTGCGACAGCATTCTGATTGCTCGAGCGTTCTCATGAAACGGCTAGCCAGTATTTTAACCTTTCCTTCTCCTTCCTTTCTCCCTCTCTCTGTCTCCGTTTTTGCTCACCAGATGAGAATATATACAGATTCATGGACAAGCAAGTTGCTTAGCTAGTTGGTCAAGACAAATGGAAAGATCAGGGCTAAGGGGTGTGGATCAGAAAGCTATGTGTGGATTTATGGGATTGGGAAGAAAGTGCAAGGGTCTTTGTGTTCCATGGCAATAGTCACCAGAGCATCCACCACTCAACCAACAAGTAGGACTGAATAACTTGGCCAGGTGACATCAGCCAGCCTCTGTCATCAAATATCAGTGCTCACATAACAGCATGCCAATCCAAAAGCCCTGGTGACAGGAATGGAGGCTGTGCTTGGGTCCACAATGTGCCTTCTGACTCCCCAGTACTGATCTAGCCATGGAGACTGACAAATACCCAGCCTACTAGCAATAGAAACCAGTGATGACGACCCCCCACCCCTCCCTGGTGTGGCATTAGACTTTGAGACCAGAAAGCCACGTGGCAGAAAGCTGGCTACATTGGGTATCTTCTACACTGGAAAGAGCACTAGAAAAAGAATTGATTCATATTTTTTATTTGAGTTACTTTTCCTGCCTGCAGAGCTTTGTCTGGCACCACTCTCTGAAGGCTGAGAGAGTGATTGATCTGTTAACAGGCATCTCCCATAACTTTCCATCAAAACAAGTGACTCCCTTCAGAGGCAAGGAGGCACAAGAGTGGGCCAGTGATCATGGGCTCCATGGTCCTGCCACGAACTGCACCAGCCAGAAGGTGCCGGACTGATAGAGTGATGGAAAGGCCTGGTGACAGCTTAGCTGAGGGGCCAGCTTGGGGACATAACCTCGCAAAGATGAGGCACATCCTCCCAGATCTAAATAAAGAGCCATTATGTGGTGCTGTGTCCCCAACAGGTCAATTACGTATGTCTGAGAACCAAGGGGTGGGAGCAGTAATGGTCTTGCTTACCATCAATATAATCAACCCACTTGGGGGATTGAGAGGTCCTGGCACCCAAAGGAGACATGTTCCCACCAGGGAATACAACAGGCACTCGACTGAATATTACACTAAGGCTGCCACTTGGAAACATCCAGCTCTTCATGCCGAAAGACCAGCATTTAAAAAGATGAATTTATATCCCATTGGGGGTAATGGACCCTGGTCTTCAGAAGGAGGTGGGACTGCTTTTACACAAGGGGAGCAGAGAGGAATATGTTTAGCACCCGTGAATTAGAGCACCCTTAGCATTTCCTTTCCACACTTTGATGATAAATCCAACAGCCTGATAAAGGTAAGGTGATGAAGGGCTTGGACTCCTCAGGAGTGAGAATCTAGGTCACCCCAGAGGCCACCTACACTAGCAGAAGTGCTAACCAAGAGAGAAGAGAATCTAGAAGGTAAAGCAAATTAGGAAGATAGGTTTATTACTCACTAGCTTTCTTCTCATAAGTTTCACTCAGGAAAAGAGGCCACCTGGGCTCCTGAGGAGCTTCCTCCTCACATAGAAATGGGTCCAAGAGGCACAGAGAGCAGGTTGTCATGGGTGCTGCCCTGCACGGCTCAACTTCCCCACCAGGTCTGAAGCACCTGTTTGCAATCAGCTGAGGACCGTCTCCTCACCCAACCTCATGTTCCTTTACCAGGGCAGCCTGCATCCAAAAACTCGTCAGCGGAGGTGTATTAAGGCTGCACCCCTTGCCTCAATGGAGCTACTTTGGAGGTCCACCCAGCTTCAGAGCTCTTAGTTGTTTTGGGCTGTCCCAACTTCTTCTTCTGCCTTTCTTACTTCTTCTCCTTTCTTCCACAGGTTTTGGTCCCAGGCATACTCCCTAGTAAGCCTCACGCTCGTACATCTCCATCCTGGAGTCTGCCTCCCAGGAGTCATTCCACAGGACAGGTCAGTTTACAAAGGTAGAGGAAGGGTTTGGGACAGCAAAAGGCTGCTGCTACCGCTTCCAGCCCTGCAAGGGCAAGAAGTACGTGGACCAAGAGCTAGGTAGAGAAAACAATGTGACAGGTCGTAGGGATTCTAGCAGAAGCATCCCGGGTCCTTAAATCCCCCCGACCCTTTGATCTCCTGATGTTTTTTCCCATTTGTAGAACCAAACTGGAATCCAGAGGTTGATGGATTCCTTTGTTCATTCCATACAGGTCAGCCCCCAGGGTAGTGAGCAATGGAAAAGTGGGAAACCGTAAGCGGAAAAGGTTGAAGAGTGGGTTTGGAGGAGGGAAAGGGCTACCAGAGCCCATTGGCTATGCAGAAGGTTTCTTTTTTTCCTTTTCCAAGAAGCAAATTAATTATACTTCTTCCCTAGAGATAAGGTGCGACTTCTAATTTGAGTTGTATGTCATTTAATTAACACACAGACAAAATCAGATCAAAGGAAAGATTCATTTTTAAATATTTACTTTTAAACATACTGCATTTACAAGCAAAAGCAATATCAAAAACTTATTTATTCTGGGGAAATGATGTTCATGCTTATTCCTGCAAGGGATCTGGTGTCAGCCCCGACCCACCTCATTTCCAGGCCTTTAACAGCTCATATTCCAATACCGTGCCATGGCTTTTCTCTTCTGACAATTCAGTCTTTCTCCAGACAAGGACGAATCCACATGAGAGGCATTTAGCAGTCCGGGGTTCACATTTAGTAAGACTGAGGATTAAGTTATGTTCCCAAACCAAAGAAAGTTCAGGAAGATGAACAAGCTCATCAGTTAGTAAGTGGGGTCAGGATCGGAGCTCACACCTGTTCTATTCATTGCCAGTGTTCTGTCCACCCCCTCCCCCCACATCCTTCGTTCTTCAGTGTTGTACCAGGTAGTATACATACACCACAGAGAACTCATAGCTTCATGCAGTCTATCTGCAGAGCTCAAATGGGAACGCTGGGCTTCTTCAAATGGAAACCGTATCTGGCTTCCTGGGAGCAGCTACAGTGCTATTAAAATATACTCATTTCTCTTTAGCATGGGAAACAATTCTAGATTTCTCAGTGAGTTGGCGGTGTTTGTAGCACGAGATTTTATTCTAGCTAGAGGATTAAAAGAAAATCTTTTGTGATGTTGATGTGTCAGCATCAGAATACATATGAACTGCAAAGACAAGCAGATAGAGCTGCAAAAGCCAGGTTGGCATCAGAATATTTTACCCAGACTTCCAGGAGAACGGCTTTTCTGAAATCTGAAAATGGTCGGAAATTCTGCAACCCTTGTTTCAGATGATGGGTGGCAAATTGAAAGCCAGAAACTCTGTGGGTCTTTGATGTGCTTTCTAAAATATTTTAAACTTACTGACAACTTAAAAAAAATCATGCCCTTGAGACAGGAACTGAGCTCTACACTTTGGTACAGTACTCACCACTCCCCAGTACTCTACACTGGCCCTGTAGACATTTCAGTTTATAAGCCCTGGTCTGGGTCTTCAGTAATTTCTGATGATGCTCTCAGTTTCATGATTTAGTAGCTCTAGTGCTTAATGTCCAAATGATCCAAATGCAAAATCCCTTTCATTTTCTATCTTTAAAAAACAAGGCAGACAGTGAAGGCTTCAGTCTATATTATATTTATATTATACACGAATGGTTAATAATATAGCTGAGGGAGATACTTGGGAAAAAAATTAATTTTATGATTTAACTGATGTGCACATTTTACCTAGCCAAGGTTTTTTTACATTTATCCTTTGAGAACACCTACTTCTCTGCCTGGGTGATGCTATATGCCATTGAAGCTGAAAGATGTAGATGCAAGAATAATATTTAATTCATTCCTCTCATTTCCATGTCTTTAGGGCTTTTGCACTAATACTGAGCTTTGATGTCAACAAACACCAACCTTGAAGATTCCAAAGGTTTTCTTTCTTCTTTTCCACCCCCTTCAGAAACATCCCTTTTCCTTTTGCATATTTAAAAAGTAAACCTGCAGCTAGCACTTCAGACTTCCTCTATTTATCAAGAGCCGTGTTTCTTCACTAATACTGTGCCTAAACAAAGCCCCAGAGCCTGCCAGCTATCTTCCCTTATTGGATGTGAGGTGGGAAGGAGGCAGCAGAAGCAAACTTGCGATTGGTGAGATCCGGTGGGGATGGCAGGAAATATTTCCGGTTTGATTTATTGGGCTCATATTGACAAAGAAACCATAAGCTCTTCAAGCTTTCTTCATTCACATATTTTTTGGCCAATGAAAAGTTTTACTGTTGCCAAGTAAAAATGCTTCCTTTATTTCTCTCACTTGTGCTGACATACAATTTTTTTTGGAAAGACAATTACAGTCAGAGAACAGTTGATCCAGCCAGAACTGTTGATGGAGACAAGGTGTTCGGTAGCTAGATCCTGCCCCTCTCCCCCACTTTTTTTTGCTTATATTTTCCTGGGCTTGCTATAGACGGAGTGAGGAGGCACAGTCCTTTGGCACCAGAGGTCTCCTCTCACACTGGAGTCCTTTCACTATCAGGGAAAAGGAAAACTAGGGCTGTATGTGCTATTCCTACCACTAGGGATGCTGCTGACCTTGGAGGTTTCAAAAGAATAAATATTGTTTTATGATTCTTGGACTAGCTGCTGGAGTGAAAAAATTATTTGAATTCCTGGTGAATTCTTTAGAAAAATGATTCTTGCACTCTGTTCAGCTCTGGACTTGCATACAGAAATGAATAAAGATGCTCAGACAATAAATACCTCCTACAATCATGAGTTTGGGGGAAGAGGTGGGTGTATCCATTTGAAGATTGCCAACTCTTGCTTTCTGTTTAATTCTCTCTTGTGTAATTGTTCTTCATGATGTGGATGTTGATGTTAACATTTAATGAGGGCCAAAAATATGCTAAGTCCTTAGTGGTACAGAGAATGAGAGAAGCCCTTTCTTTGAAGCCTTAAATCAAGACACAAAAGGGCAGAAAAATAAAAGATTAAAACAGGTGACATAACTATAGAATGGATTCCAGAAGCCATTCTCAAAACAGCACAAAATACTGCCCCTCTCCAAAAAAAGAAACAAAATGCAACCCACGATGAGGCACATTGATCGTTACACCATATCAGAATATGCAGAAAAATACGTTCTCAGTGAATCCATCTTCAGGAATTTATTACTTTATCCATTCACTCATTGTTGCAAAATCCTGGAAAAAAGGCTCTTTGTGGTACAAAAAAACACAAACCATGTCTCCATAATATTCCTGACCTAAAGGAATTTCTGATCTGGTAAGAAAGATAAAGACAAATACAAACAAGATATCCATTGACTTGATAACACCACATACTTAATAGTAGGAAATCAGTAATTCTTCTCACCAAACCTTAGTTTAAACCACTTCATGTCCTCACTGGTCTCCTGATTTCAGTCTTGCTTCTCTCTCATCCATTCCTTATTCAGTAGATGACCTTCTCATTTGGAGAAGATCTGAGGGTCTGGAGGACTTGGATACCTGAAGAATGTTCTCAGAAGAACAAAGAAGTGAAAGAAATTTGAGGAAATGAAGCATGTTCCTGGGCCTGGGTATTGGATTATGAAAAGGAGGTGGTAAGAGATGAGGTGGGAAATGCAGGCAGGGTCTTGCAGGTCATATGAAGGAGCTGCTGCTCTCTTTAATATGAGGATAATTGAGAGAGTGGAACAGGGGGTGCCTGTATCCTTTCATACTTCCTACTTTCCACATCTGTCCACCTTTTTGTGCCCAAAGGGCATTTTACCCTCCCTTAATCATGCTGTATTGTGAGTTCCTTTCTATGTCTGTAAGTGAGAATCAGATTTCAGGGTCCAGAAATATGGCAAACTAAGTTAACAGAAAGGTAGCTTTCCTCTTAGACCCATTTTTCTGCACTGGATAAAATATTTAAAACAAATTATAAAACTATGAAGTTCACCCATGGGGAGAAAAGGAAACACTCAAAATGTCAGGAGTCAAGTGGGATTTTAAAGTCAAAGCAGTGAATGTCTAAGTAGATGCCAGGGGGTGTCTAACCCAGGCAAAAACTCTACGGGCTAAAAATTGAAATTTTAATATCCTCACAGGCAATCCCAAGCCACACAAAGTGGGTAGTTTGAAACAATGGAAATTTATCGTGTCATAGCTCTGACGCCAGAAGTTCAAGATCAAACTGTTGGCACTATTGGTTCTTTCTCGGGGCTCTGAGGGAGACTCCCAGGCCTCTCACCTGGCTGCTGGTGGTGGCTGTCAATCCTTGGTTTTCCTTGGTTTATAGCTGCATCATTCCAATCCCTGTCTGCAGTATCTTATGGCCTCCTTTCCTGTGTCTCTCTCTCTGCATCTCTGTTTCAAAATCCTCTTTTTTAATCTTATAAAGACACTTGTCATTGGATGTAAGGTCCTCCTGAATCCAATACGACCTCATCTTAGTTTGATTACATCTGCAAATATCCTACTTCCAAATAAGGTCAAAGTCAGAGGGGTTGTATCAGGGGTTACGACTTGAACATGTCGTTTGAGGAGACACGACCCAACCCACTATATAATTTGGTCTCAGAGTAATGAAATACCTATAGCACCACATCAAAACAAATATAAAATATCTCACTAGGGTAATCTCCTCCAATCAAGGCCCATGGGACTCCAGCAAAAATATACATATAAACACAAACACACAACTGAAATTAGCTCACAGTAAAAATAATTACAGAGCATACAAGGAAACAATCTACCATGGGGAAAAAATATCAAGTACAACAATAAGGGACAAGAATTGTAAATAATAAAAAATATCCCAAAGATTTGAAATTATGAAAATCATCCATCATAAAATAGTTATTGACGTATTTAAGACATTAAAAGAAGAAACAGAGAAGAAAAAAAGATGGGAGGTAGAGTAATGTGGATTTGGAAAGGAGAAAAGAGATACTCCAGAAAAAAAACAACAACAACAGTTTTTAAAGCTACCAACTTATTAAATGGGTTAAGCAATACATTGACATAGCCAAAGAAAAAAATCAGGAAATTGGAAGATGAATCTGGTGCAAGGGCTCAGAAGGAAGTACAAATAGATCAAGATACTTTTTTTAAAGTCTGTAAAAGACTAAGAGGCATGGATGACAGAAGAAAATCCAATATATATCCAAAATAATTAAAGGAGGGAAAAAGAGTTAATATAGGTAAGGCAACATTTTAAACGATAATGGCTTATAATTTCTAGAATTAAGAATAAGATGTTGCTTAGACTGATCCCTGATAGACCTCAGAATACCAAAGGCAGAGGAAATCTTTAAAAACCAGCAACTTGACAAAAAGAGCAGATTACCTGCTAAGGAATTGCAATTAGACTGGAAACAAAATTTCTCATCAGTGGAAGTAAAGGCCAGAAGATGATAGAGTATCTTTAAAGTACTAGGGATAATAACAGTCAACTAGAATTCTTACTAGGTGATCTATCTCTCAAGAAGGAAGGTGAGAGGAAGCTGAGCTGCGAAAAGATAAGAGGATGAGTCATTAGCAATACAAAAGCCACACTTTGGGAAGTAAAAATGAAACTCAGAAAAGAAAAAGAGTAGGAACACAAAACAATAGAAATTATGTAAGGTAAAATCACTACCAATCTCATTTAAGGAACATAGGTGTAAAAACAACAGATGCTACATAGCACACCACATCTAGCAGTGTACTTTAAAAATACAGAGGGGGCTGGAGAGAGAGATGACGAGTTGAGAGCAAAACTTTCTTTTAAGGCAGTAAAACTGCTCTCTATTACCATTATGATGGATACATGTCATTATGCATTTGTTCAAACCCATAAAATACACACACCGAGAGTGATCCCTAATTGAACTATGGACTTTGGGTGATAATGGGTCATCAGTCATAAGACACATAGCACTCGGGTGGGGATGCTGATAGTGGGAGCGGCTGGGCCTGAGTGGGGCCAGGGATATGCAGGATCTCTGTACCTTCCTCTCAGTTTTGCTGTGAATCAAAAATTTTTCTAAAAAATTAAAATCTCAAAAAAATACATGTGACCAAAGAGGATTTATATCAGAAACATAAGGATGGATTAATGCTCGAAAATGCAGTAAAATCAGAAATGTGTAGTAAACAATTTTGAAAGGGAAAAAAAGGAAAAACAAAACTGAAAGATATTCAAGGAAAAACTTGAATGTCTCAGTTGATGTAGGAAAAGTATTACATGGAATTCAACATCCAGACGGTATTACACACACTTACACAGAGAACTGACTATGAATAAGAAGGGAACCCCCTAAACAGGTGAAGAATGTACCCAACACTTAAAGGGAACAACATACTCTGTTCGATGTCAAACATATTTTTGCCAAGTCCCAAATGATGCAAAGAGACCAATTTCCAAACACGACTTTTTTTTTGAACCAATTTAAATTTACAGAAAGTTGAAAAAATAGTACAGAAAGTTTCTTTATATCTCTCACCCAGCGTCTAATATTAACATTTAATATGACCATAGTAACATTATCAAACCAGGAAATTAACATTGGTACAATACTATCAATGAAAGACCTTATTAAAATTTAGCCATAATATCCTTTTCCTGTTTTCATTTCCTATAGAGGATCCTACATTACATTTCCTTGTTGAGACATTACTGTCTCTAGCAATTTGTAATTGTTCTTCAGTGTTTCCTTGACTTTCATTATCTTGACATATTTGCAAGTGTTGCTCAGTTATTTTGTTGAACGGCCCTCAGTTTGGATTTCTTGCTATTTTCTTATGATTGAACTAAGGTTATGAATTTTTGGTTAAGACTAACACAGAAATAAGGTTGTGTCCTGCTTAGTGTGTCACACCATGGGGTTCAGTATGTCCATCTGTACAAGACGTATTTTTAATATTTGCAGTGAAGTCCTAGCCAGAGCACCAAGATAACTATAAGGCAAAAAATAAGGCTTACGAATTGGAAAAAATCATTTTTTTTTCCTGCAGATAACGCTTGTCTGTATAGAAAATCCACGATAATACACAGACCAACTAGTAAAGTGAATTATATAATTCAGTGTTTGCTGGATAAAGATCAAAATAAACATCCATAATACTTTTATTCACCTGCATTCATCAACTTGAAAATGTAATAATAATAAAATGAAATGCTACCTATAGTAACATAAAACCTAAAGTGCATAGAAGGCAATCTAACAAAGATATGCAAGACATGGAAAAATTTACAAAAACAACTTTATTGTAAGACATGAACGAATAATTAAATGCATAGAGAGATACACTACATTCATGGACTACAAAAATAAATATCTTAAAATATGACAATTCCTCTTAAATTTATCTATAAATACAATGTAATGCCAAACAAATTCCCAGCACGGTTTCTCATACACATAGACAAGTTGAATCTAAAAAAATTATGAAAAATAAACCATCAAGATGAGCCAATACAATTTGATAGGGGATTTTTTTATAAAGCTTTAGTAAATAATAAAATGATATTGGTGTAGGGATAAATAAGTAGATCATCTGAAAAAAATGGAGCAGAAACAAATTCACATATTTTGAGTACTTGGTATATTGCACAGATGGCATTAAAAACCAATGGGGAAAGAATGGGTTACTCAAAAAAATGTTTGATAATTGGTCATTCTGATTAATCCCTATGTCACACCATAACAAAGTACAACCCCAAATGTATTAATGGCTTAAAGTTAAAAATCAAAACTGCAAAAGCTTCAGATGAAAGTGAAGGAGACTATATGACATTAAGAAGGAGTGTATTAATGCCTTAAAAAAAGCCATATAGAAAAAAACGCATATATTTAAACACTCTAAAATTTAAAACCTTCACACAGTAGATATAAAGAAAGTGAAAAGGACAAGAAAACACAATATTAGGAATGCATATAATGGACGAGGGGCTAAGAATGTAGCATAATGGATATTATAAAATGCACATTTTTATATCTCTGAGTTTGGATACACCTTATTATTGAAAGAACAATCTGGCAATATGTAAGAAAGTTAAGGGTGCTCATACCCTCTGATTCAGCAATTCTGCTCCTAGATATATACTTCAAGGCAGTGTTTTTCAAACCCTAAGTCCTAACTCATTATTGAGTCATAGAATCAATTTGTCATATCAATAGCAGAATTAAAAAAGTAACAGAATAAGATTTAATAGAATGGAATAGCATAGAAATATCAGAATGAATTTCAATTTTGTTTCAGTTAAATGCTCAACTATATGTTTATCTGTGTTTACACCTGGGCTTGTGATGTAAAATGTAGTCAAACTAGTGGCTCTTGTCAAAACACGATGGAAAACACTTCCCTAGAGGGCTTATAAAGTATGATACAATATTTATATATTTTTAAAAAATCAAAATCATACATTGTATAAACACATACCTACCAGACAACTAAACCAGTAGTTACCCTTGGGGAAGGGTGGAGGTGAAGAAAGGGAAGGAGAGAAGGAGAAAGGAAATTAAACTGTTGACAGAGATCTCTTTACTTCTGCTGATAACGTTTTCTTTTTTATCAACATAAGGTCCTCAGAAAATTTGACAAAATATTGGTGTTTACATCTACTTAGTGTTAGAGTAATTGCTGTACTTTTTGACTACTTGAATTATTTTATAAAAGAAAGTTAATTTCTTGACAGCAAAACAAGGTAATGCAGGTGTCACATCTGTTCCGTATGCTCAGTGTGTAGGGTGTGCTTGAGATGCAGTAGATACTTAATTCATCGGCCACTCAACTGGTGGACTTTAGGACATTTGATGCCATTAGAGGGCATGGGGGAACCAGATCTCATGAAATAAACTGGTAGAGGCTCGGGCTTGCATGGAGAGGGTAGGAAGGGTTGACAGGTGACAGGCCATATGGCCCGTGGCTATTTATTACACAGGAAATTAGTGGGAAGGTTCAGCCATCCCTGACAATGTCTTCCTGACAGAGATGACAGTGTGTGGGAAAATATCACCATCCTTCCTTTTATAAGAATGCAAAGTCAGAACCAGGAAGGGACGTTTGGGTGCCGGATGTTTTTCATCAATGTCAAGAATTCCCAGGAGGATGTCTTGTTTCCCAAGAGACTGGGGAAAGAGGAAAACCTTAGGGCACCGGGGGCCCACCCAGTGTGCCTTCCAGTGCTATGGAGCTACAGATTCAGAGGAAAAGCGGGGGTGGAAGGAGAGAGACAAGGAGGGTCTTCCTGCCCTGACCGTGTGTGGCTCCATTAATTCCTCTGCGTTTCTCTTGCTGCGTGGACCCCAGGCAGCTGTTTGTACTCAGGACACCTCCCCCTCCGGTCTGCAGCTGCGATGGATTCGGTTGCTCTCAGGGACAGGATGGAAATATCTTTGTGAAGGCATACAGGTTTGTAGAGAGAGAAAGAGTTTGAGAGAGAGAAAGAGCACACTGAGATGAAAGATTGTCCACGCCTATTCCTTGTCTGAGCCGCCTCATAGGAGAGTACATAGTTCCGAGCCATTCAGGGCTGATTAGAAGTGAAGGTCCCCTTAGTAGCTGACCACAGAGCTAAGGGGTCATTTGGCTCCGAAAGATTTTTTAGTGCTTGGTGCAGAAGCCAATTAGGGGAGATAAAGGATAGAGGGGAATTTCCTAGGTATGATTTTATAAACTTGCATTGTAAACTTTTAAGAGAGAAACCTGGTTAATTTTGACAAGGAAGTAGATAGATGAATTTTCTGTTCTCCTTCCCATTGCTGTGGATTTGTGGGGCGGTGAGGGAGGAGTTAAGAGAGGCTCTGTTCTCATTTGAAGAACGAATGTACTGGCCAGACCAGAACAGAATGCAGGCTGGACAGAGCAATTCCAGGGCTAAACGGAGCCACCAGAGGAGAAAAGAGTTAAGAAAAAGGACTAGAGAAACAAAATAATGCCTATAGATCATTCACTTTTCACAGAATCTTATATACGTTAATTCATTTGACCTTCCAACAACCCTAAGAGACAAGCACACTAAAATTATTACAAAGGGATAAAGAAACCACAGAGAATGAAATAAATTGCCTGAGGTCTGCTCACCATTACTACAGCTCCTCTCCCTAGAAGCTCATGGTAGAACAGTAAGCTTCTGCTTGTAGGCAAGGTAGATGTCATATTGACTTGCTCTGTCCAATAAAATAAGAGTAGAGAAGACAGATGCCACTCCTGGACAGAGGTTTAGGAAGCAGTGTTTCCTGTGTCCTTGTTCCCTGCTCCTTGCTGTGACAAGCCAGAGACACTCCAGATGGCAGAGTTGCCTTCAGCCTGGTACCCAGAATGAAGAGATACGACCCTGTTCTGCACTGATCAGAAAGCCAGGCCTAGAATCTACCCTTCCAGCAATTTCGTGAGCAGCTAATTCAGCAAATTCTCTCCCTTCTTGCTTAAAATACCTGCAGTGATTTCTGTTCCCTTCCCTGACTGATCACTTAAGTAAGGACTCCTGCAGATTCTGACACAGTGAACCACGCCCTCCTTGACTGTCTCCCTTTCAGTGGTGCTGTTCTTTTCTGAGTTTTCTTACTCCTTCCCAGCATCCTTTACTGGTTCAGCACCCCTGCCATCCCCAAAATGTTGGTTTATTTCAAGTTTGATCCTTGGCCATCTTCTCTTATTGCACATTTTGCCTATGAAGTTACATTCATCCATGCTCATTTGTAATCTACATTGGCCTGCCAATATAGCAAGGTTATCTACAGATCAGACCTTCCTTTGAGCTACAGATCTGCATTTCCAGCTCCCCACCAGACATCTCCATCCAAGCATTTCATATGCATTTAAAACTTAAAACAGAACCCATCTTCCTCAACATCACCAAATCTGATCCTCCTCTGGTGTTTGCCTCTCAGTTAATGGCATCCTGATTCACTTCATGGCCACTGTTAGAAACCAGGGTCTTCTCCATATCCTTCTCTTCACTCACCCTCACCCTTTACCTCCCATTATTCAAGTAGTTCTTAAGGAACTGTATTCTGCCCTCCTTTCACATTTCCACTAGTTAAGAAAAGAATTTACTGAACACTAACGTATGCCAGGAACATCGTGCTGGACAATGGGGAACAAGATGTAGTTGCTGCCCTCCAAGAGCCTGGTTTAGTTCATGCTGTGATCATTGGTTCTCACCCCGCCTATTTGCAATAGCCTCCTAACTCTCTCCAGTCTACTACATGGGTGCCAAACTGGTCCTTCTGTACTGAATACTGAGCTTAGAGAGTCTTCTGAACTCAGAGAGATCTGGTTTTGAATGCTTGCTCTACTATTTGTTAATTATGTACTCTGGGCAAATAACTCTAAAAAATTTTTATAGTAATGTCTTTCTATATGAAATAGGTATAGGGTAGCTCAGTAAATGTTAGTGAACATCATGAAAATGAAAATTTGATCAGATTAGTAATCAGCTTGTATTTCTTTTGTGAATAAGATAAAGTCCTATCTCTTCAGTAAAGGGTATTAGAATCTTAATGACCCAGGATAGAATAAATTTGATTTTATTTCTTTCCACCCACACACACTGCCTGTGTTCCTGCCACACTGAATGATTTGCACTGAATGTGCCTGTTACATTCTTTCTGGCCTCCACGTCCTTGCACATTCTGTTCTTTCTGCCTAGAATGCTCTTTTCATGGCTCATCAGGAACTCCTGATCATCTTTCAAGACTCAATTCATTCAGCAGCATTTATTGGTTATTTACAATTTTCCAGGCAGTGCAGTAGGCACTCAATATTTTGTAAGACAATATTTTGTAAGTAGGACTTAAACTGTTTGTAAGACAACAGTGTAAGTAGGACTCAATATTTTGTAAGACTATGTATCTGTTCAGACGATCCTTACAATTTAATGAGAGAGGCAGCCAGTAAGCACGTCATTACGATACCTACTGGTGGAAGCTGTGATGGGCAGAGGAAGGTTGTCTACCTCAGGTTCAGAGAGCCAGAGATTATTTCTGGCTTGAGGAGAGAGGCTTGAGCTGAGTTTTAAAGGCAGAGATGGTGGGTGAAGGGATGAATTGGAGAATGTAGTCGACGCTTTTTAGGAATTTTGCTGCAGAAGGGAACAGAAATAGGGGGCAAGCTCTTGAGAGATTTGGGTCAAAAGAGGTTCTTTTAAGATGGGAACATAAAACATGTTTTACACTAATGTAAGGGACCCCAGTAGACCCTGTTGAGAAGCAGTAACTGATGGCAAAGTGAGACAGAAGACTTGCTAGCTTTGAGAGGCCAGAGAAGAGAGGATCCAGTGCACAAGTGGAGAGCTCGGCCAGAGATGGGACTGTGTGGGTGAGGCTCTTACCTCCGGCAGCTTCCTATCTGCCTTCTGCTCTGGGATACTCTGCTCCGTCTTTCTAGAAGCACGTATTACCGCTTTCCCAGCAGTGACAGGACTTTAACCACACCTCTGTAAGCAGAAAGTTTACACTACCCTATGATTTCACTTACATGTGGAAACTAAAAAAAACAGAAAACAAACAAAAGAGACAGGCTCACAAATACAGAGAACTGGTGGTTGCCATAAAGGAGGGAGACAGGAGGAAGGATGAAATAGACGACAGAGATGAAGAGATACAAACTCCCTGTTATAAAATAAATGTCACAGGTATGGAAAGTAAAGCACAGGATATATAGTCTCTAATAATGTAATAACTCTGTGTGGTGACAGATGGTAAGTACACAGTGTGGTGAACATTTTGTAATGTATATAATTGTGGAATCACTATGTTGTACACCTGAAACCAATATAGTATTGTATATCACCTATATTTCAATAAAAAATATATATCTGTGGAATGAGTAATGAGTGACCCAGAGATTGTACCAGCCTGTGTGAACCTAAAATGTAAAACATGTTGTTCAAAGGAAAGAACTGAATTACAAATTATCCTTTGTTACACACTTATTCATAAATTTAAAACTACCTTCAAATTTCCTTATTACAATAATTTGTGACTTTTAAATGGATTTAAATAATTTTGCAACTTCAGTGGGGGGTGCAAGTGCTGTTTACAGAATTGTCTATTCAAAAAAATAATTTCATGTTATACAGAGAAACCCTCAAATTTTGATATTTTGAATATTTGCTATGAACAATTCCACTAAAGAAAATATTTCTTAAAGTAGATTAATTACATAATTGTTCATCACAGCACTGTTACTAATATAAAAACTGGAAATAAAGCTTTCTCCAAGAGGAAATTAGATTAAAATATTTATTAATTTGATGTATCCATTGAAATCCATTGAAATGAATAAAAAAATAGACATATCTAGTGACACAAAATCCTGTTTATGGTATATATTAAGTGAAGTAAAAAGTTTAAAAAATTTTAAATGATATATTCAGTATTTGTTTTAGGAAAAACATAGACTTGTACATTGAAAAAAATTCTCAGAATATCATAATTTTCTCTGCATGTTGGAATCATGGGTAGTTTTGTTATTTTCCTCTCCTTCATTTTTCTTTGCTTATCTAGATTTTCTAGTTTTTTTTACAATAAAACGATATTACTTTTGATTTTTTAATGTTATTTTTAATTGAGAAAAAAGGATTTGCTGTATATTCCAGCAACTCCTCAAGTCAACAATTATACCTGCACGGCCTATAGTCTCTATCATAGCATCCTTTGTGTACCACATTTTCCTCTACCTCTCACAGGCAAAAAACAGTTAATTCCAGGGTTAAGTATTTTCTAGAGAAAAAATGCTCTTCATACAGTGTTGGCATTCATCTGGGAGGAGTGTAGTGGTGTGGCAAACATTTTTTATTTTTCAGTCTAGACCAGGAAATTTACAGGTGATCTGGGTATGTCAGGAGTAAGTATTCATGATCAATGGGTGTCCTGGCTATCCTGAAAAATGCTCAGTGTCAGTGTGGCTGTTGCGTCAGGTGGTAAATTATTATTCATTCAACATCTCAGAATACTCTCTCCAATGCAAGTGTGCTGTTTAAAAAGTACACTTCAGCTTTTTAATTGGGGTAGGGAAGACTTAAACTGGTGAATGCATTGTATTTTTATAGAGAATCTATAGCATCTCCAAAAGGGCACTGAAGAGGTACTACACAGCTTCTGAGTTTGAGTAGTTATAGGTAAAAGTAGCATTTTCAAATATATGTAGTTAGTGCCCTCCATCTTAGTTATCCGTCATTTCCACTGTAATCTTCTCCAAAATTAGCCTCTAATAAAACCCAAACTTCCTCTCCAAATATAGCCTCCCTAGCACTAAAATAGTAAGCTTTTTTCTTTCTTTCTTTCTTTCTATTTCTTCTTGGTCACAATCAGAGATGAGAATTCAGTAAAATTCTTTCCTGTAAGGAGCATGTTAAGCATATTTTGAATCCTTTTGGGAAAAAAACAACTCATTTCAGCTGTGTGGCTGGCAGGGCTTTAAACTGTCAATATTTTATATGGCCAGTGTTCCTTCAGCCCTAGAATGGATTTTGTAAGCCACTATACGGACTTCTCTATAGGCTAGGTGATAGGAAGCAGGCTGTCAGTTCCTCTCATGTGTGTGTTTTCATTGGTACTTGTGCTGTGGAGAATGCCAATGTGTGTGCAATAAAGAAATGCAATAAGGAAAAACTCGGCAGAAATATGATTTTTAAAAATAGAAGGAGAGAATGGAAAGGATCTTTGTATTCATGGAGGGAGCACAGAATTGTAAATATGTGGGGAATAAGTGTCAGAGAGAAAAAAAAGTGGGGCAGAACAAGATAACTAAATTAATCAGATGTTGGATGCCTGGTTAATTGAGAAACTATCTGTCCTAGTCAAAGGGAAAGAGGTATAAACTAAAGATTTACAGAGCTTCTTCAATATAGAAAATTAAGAGTAGAGCACAAGAGAGTCATGATACTTCCTGCATAATAAATGT
This sequence comes from Manis pentadactyla, assembly GCF_030020395.1. NCBI lineage: Eukaryota > Metazoa > Chordata > Mammalia > Pholidota > Manidae > Manis > Manis pentadactyla. The sequence continues at coordinate 49,662,299 of NC_080030.1, forward strand.
TCAGATACAACACCTCTTTCCACCCCTCAGAGGGAGAACTTTGGATGCAAGGGAGCAGGCAACACTTGCAGGAGAGCATGTAGTTTATTGGAGAGAATAAGTCTTTGGAGAAGGAAAAATTGGAGAGTTGCTCCCTCACTGAACCTCATGAGGCAAGAAACCTTACTCCCCCCTCTGCTGAGTCTTTGCTTTCTCTTATTTAAAATGGGCAGTTCAGCCACTATTTCCTTGGAGGGTTTTTTTTTTTATCTCTGTAAGTAGATAGCATAATGCCTGATATGTGGTCAATGCTCTCCACAAATAGAATCTATAATTATTTCAGCATATGCTTGAACATTTAAACATACCTTCCCAGGAAATACCTGGTTACTCTGACTTTGGGGTATAAATAATACAGTGCTGCTATTATATGTTTATCTAATGTAGCCAGTAGTCTTCTCTCTTTATGAATAAACTAGTGTAATGCACAGGTGAACTGATAAGGAATATGTTTTCTTACCAAGCATCACCATTCAGTATTTAATATTATAAATATGCTGTAAATATACTTTGCCTTTATTACATGAGTTTAGGGACTAGAAAGAGACCAGAATGGAGAAATGGATGAGTCAGCAAACAGAGGGCAGACAGGGCATGGCTGTGGTCTTAGGCTCTGGTGTCAAACAGACCTGGTTTAAAAGACTAACTCTGCCCACTTAATGCTCTATGACCCTGAGAAACTTATTTAAACTCTGAAAGCATCAGTTTCCTTCAACTCTATAAATGAACATGGTAAATAGTAATTACTGTTATTAGTAACTAAGGCATAAATGGGTGGCCGAGAGCAGGAAGGTACTGGGTTCAGGTCCTTCCCTTGGCTGGTGCACAGCTGCAGGATTACAGTAAGAACGTGCAGGGTCCAAAATGGGACTGAAAGCAAGATTATGTTTGTAGGTATAAACTCGATTTTCTCTGACTTTTGATTAGGTGCTGAGAGCTCTTTTCATATTGAATATATCTATATATATTTTGAGCCTTGTTTTTAAGGTTACTGTTAGTTATGGTAAGATCTACAAAGCTGAGAAAGCCCAAACACTGCCTCTGCAAACAGAGAATATCACAGGAATGTACACAGGGACACACGTGTACTGGTACAAGTGAGAAAATGACACGTGTTCTAAGGGAGCTACTGATCAAATGTAATGGGAGTTTAGAAGATTATTACTTCCAGTTGCAGGGAATTTCTAAATGTAATTTTTAAAAACTCCCCACAGTTTTTCTAAACCCCACAAAAGCCATATCTAAATAGGGGGTCACTGAGACACAAACAAGCTCCATGTTCCATTTGGGTACAAACTGGGATGGTGTCATGAACAGCCCCATGAACCAGTATTTGATTTCTTTTCAATTTAAAGTAAAATTGAACAGAAGTTCAAAAATGTAACAAAACACACTGATGGAATAGGCCAATCAGAAGTGTTGGTTCTGATTCAGTTGTCTCATATATGATTAGGCTTAAAGAAAGAGCTAATTGTACCAACTTCCAAAATAAGACAAGAGCTGTAAACCAAAGATTAAGCCTTAAGTGATGATCGTTACAAGATGTTCATGAGGCGCTATACTTGTCTCTCCTCATTTGGATGGATAGAAAGTTGCCCCAAAGACTCAAAACCACTTTCGTGAATAATAAGGCATATAGTCTGTTGGGGAAATGAAGTTCAACTTTCATTGTAAATGGGCTCGGTACTCTCAGAGAAAATATTTCTTATTTTGAATGAAGATCAAGATAGCAAATTTTCCACTGCTTGGCAAAGCTAAACAATGAGAGGAAGTCTTTTTCACAGATTCTATGCTAATTGTGACCTATGGATTCTCTAAGAGACTGCTCTTAAGTATGTATAATCTTTTTGATTTTTTAAGATGTCCTACCTAAAATTTAGATTAGACAACTTGAAGTCTCTGTCATTTCGATCACTGGTTTTTACACTTCAGTGATGAAAAGAATCAGCTTATTACAGATCCCTTATCCCTATTTCCAGATATTCTGAATCAGTGAGTCTTGGGGATGCAGGAATCAGTATATATCACAGTGGCTCCGTGTCAGTATGATGCAAATATTCCACAGACTGCACTTGAGAAACCCTGCTCTGTAGATTCACTAAGCTTAATATCATGGCATCCTTTTATCACAGATCTAGTATTTTCTTCCTGCAGTTTCTAGAACACATCCTGTTCCCATTTTCCTTTCTTAAAAGTGCTACTTATATCTGGGCCAAATCTAGGCCACGCTGTAAAAGAGAAAAATATTCTCTCTGTGAAACTCTATCTAAATGCTCAAACCTAGTGGTCTTTCAAGAAGGTGTGTGCACCTAAGAATTGCACAAGGTGACCCATTGGAATGTAGAAAAAATACCAGAATTTCTACTTCTACTTGCTTTTATCTAAAAAGAAAAAGTAAACTTTACTCATTTCCATAGATCAGGACAATAGTGTAAGTGCACTGTTTCTAAGTAAATAAATATACATACAGAGGCAAGCATACTCAAACACCGAATTGGAAGGAATGAGTAATGAGGAGGTTGAATCCAACTGCTCTAATAAGTAAAGCTTCCACTGTCCTAAACCCTTTAGTATGTAGCATAGCCATGTATCATTGCTTATATTTAACATACTTATTATTTTCTTCCCAATTAGAATGTAAACTAGAAGATAGGAACCGTACAATCTCCTTTCCTCACACCCAGCATTTAGCCTGGATTTCCAATTAGTGGATGTTAAATAACTACTTGCTTGTTGGTCATTAGTTCTCTGATTTTGTTGGGATTGCCAGTACCACGGCCTGCCCCTTCTCACCTCTTTGCTTTCATATGCTCTGCCCATCAGAACAACTACTCTTCACTCACATTCCTTTCTCATGAACAGGCACATGGTCTTTGTGTCTCAGCTCCAATGCCACCTTCCCATTTTCCCACCTTCAGTGAGCTTTACTTGCCGTCCTGACTTTCCAGAGGAACCTGGACATAGCTCTGTTACAGCAATTGTCATACTGTGGGCAAGGCTGAACTCTCCTGGGTTCTGGGTTTACAAGAGAAAGACATGTGTCTCTCACATAGGAGACAACGCATGTTCTTGAATGACTGGTTGAATAATGAATGAAGGAACAAAAAGGCTGCCTGTAGCCTTTGTCCCTGGAGGTAAAGTAAACCTAGAAACATTATTTGTTTACAAGTTTAAAAGAATAAATAGCATCATCAAATCACCTTAAAGGGATTTTTCTCAGCATCTTTTCATTTCAAGGTGTGAAGAAGAAATTGCTGTGCTGGGAAAAAAAAGAATTTAGACACTGCTTTGGTCCAGGTTCCTTTCAAAGGCAGTAATTTATAAACAGCTATAAATGAGAAATGCTGGGAAGAATGCATGAGCACCCCAGAGAGCTGATGAGTTTATATGGTGATTTTTTTTTAAGGAAATAAATGGATGAAGGCAACTAAAAATGAAAGAACAAGGAATACTCTTAATTAAAGTTCATCTCTTTAGAATAGAGATATTAAATGGATCTCCCTCCAGGCTTTCTTTCTTTAAATGAACATTTGAACATAGTTTTGGAAATTTTCTGTAATTATGTGATTCCAATATATTTTTAACCTCATATTTTCTAGCAGCTGAGAATGACTCCATCACATTAAGTGTATATTTCCAGAATGATTCCAACTGAGATGTTTTTTAATGTGTTCAGGTTGCTATTCTGTATTCTATACCTAAAACTCTAAAGAAATTACCAAGGACCTTTGGGGCCTGGGAAGTGATAAGAAAGCCTGATTTTTATCTTGGAAGTGAGGGACAAAATGTTCTGATCTTTAAAGTCAATGAATGTTTATACCTATTATTGGGGAAATGTCTTCCTTCCTCCCTTCCTCCTTTCCTCTCTCTCTCTCTCTCTTTCTGGCAAATTCAGTGATTGAGGTAAATAATGAGGCTGTAAAAAACAACTGCTATCAAAACTATTTGTCCGTAATGGAATTGGCATTGGGCAAGAAAATCACTGTCCATTGCCATGACCACGCATCTGTCTGCTGTGCACAGAACAGCAACAAGTGGGTCTAGGCCACTTATTTTACTCAGAAACATTTACAAGAGCAAAAATTACATGGAAATAGAGATTTGGTCACATCCACAGCTATGCTATCTTGCCTGATGCTTTAAACATTAGGCATCTAATGTAAATGTCACTTCAGTAATGTACTGCCGAGTTTCATTTTGTGTTTGAAAATAAAATAACAGCAAAGCACAGTGGGAGAACCAGAAAGTCACAACTGCTTTTTTTCTCCATCCCAGATGTTGGAAAGTCAGAAGTTAACAACACAGAAGAGTCCCTGCTCCCAAAGAGCTTCTTGTCTGGGGTGATAGGAAATAAAGAAGTAAACACATAAATAATAAACAATCATTTCAAACATGAGAAATGCCATGAAAGAAATTGGGTGACACCAGAAAAAGTAACTGCTGGGCATGGGGGTGGGGGCAGGTGGTACTGTTTTGTTATTATGATCAGTATGTACTGATATAAGAGGATATTTGAGCAGAGACTTGAAAGAGAGGCCAGGTTGGAAAGGGTCCAAATATCAAAGCTCTGTGGTAGGCAGGAGCTAGTACAGTTGAAGCAAAGTGAACAAAGGATCAGGTGCAGCAAGGAAAATAAGCCAGCTAATGTGGGGACACTATACACATCATGTCACTATACATAATGCCCTATGTCTGCCAATAATACACAACCTGAATCTAATCATGAGGATAGAAAAGATAGGCCCAAATTCTGCAAAACAACTGAAACGTAATCTTTTAAAATGTCACGGTCATGAAAAACAAAAAAGAAAGAAAGAAAGGCTAAAGAACAGTCCCAGATTAAGAGAGACTAAAAAATCAAAAAGCATAATCAAATGTAATGTGCTATCCTGAGATTAGATACTGGATTGTAGGGAATGGGGTTACTATGAAGAACATTATTGGGAAACTGGCAAATGTTAAATATGTACTATTAAATAATATTATAGTATCAATGTTAAAGTCCCAAATTTGATCATTGCCCAGTAGTCATATAACAGAATATCCAAAAGTTCTTAGACATGAAGAGGTATAAGAGAAAGTAAATGTGGCAAAATATTAGTGATTAATATATTGGGATAAAGTTAAGTGGAAGTTTATTGAACTATTGCAATTCTTCTCTAAGTCTGGAATTAGTTCAAAAAACGAAGTTAAAAAGTATCAGTCTGGCTGCTGTGGACCCTTTTTAAGGAGGTAAGAGTAAAAGTAGCAAGGCCAGTTAGAAGGTCATTGAAACCTTCCATGTGAAAGGAATAGTGGCTTTGGAGAGGAAAATGGTAGCCTTCATCTTATTCCTGGTTTTAGCGAGAAAGTATTCAGTCTTCCACGATTAAGTGTTATGTTAGCTCTGGGGTTTTTGTAGTTGTCCTTCTCAGACTGAGGCAATTTCCTTCTATTTCTAGTTTATTGAGAGATTTTTTTTTCCGGAATAGATATTGGATTTTATCAAATGCTTTTCTCCATCTTTTGAGATAAAATATGCATTTCTTTTCTTTTTTAGTTTATTAAAATGATGATTATCATTGATTGATTTTCAAATGTTAAACCAACCTTGCATTCCTCAGACAAACCACACTGGATGTCTACTCTCACCGTCTGAACAAGAAGTAAGTTTTTCAAGATTGTAGAATATGAGTTCAATGAACAAAATCAATTGTATTTTTACATAAAAGCAATGAACAATCAGAAATTGAAATTTTAAAAATCACTATTTATGATAGCATAAAAATTATGAACTACTTAGTGATAAATCTGACCAAAGATGTGCAAGACCTCTACACTGAAAACTATGAAATGTCCCTGAGAGAAATTAAACGATACCTAAATAAATGTAGAGACATACTTGTTCATGTGTTAGAAACTCAATATTGTCAAGACGCTAATTCTCTTGAAGTTCATCTATATATTTGAAACAATCCCCAGAAAAATTCCAGCAGACTATTTTGTAATATCTGACAATCTGATTCTAAAATTCATATGTAAATGCAAAGAACCTAGAACAGATAAAACATATTTCAAAAAGAAGAACAAATTTGGACAAATGGCATCACCTATTTCAAGATTTATTATAAAGTGACAGTAATCAGCACAGTGTGGTATTGACATAAAGAGAGATAAAGGGAACAGAATGGAGAATACAGAAATAGATCACACATGCATGGATGAATAACTGACAAAGGTGCAAAAGCAATTCAGTGGAGGGAGAATAGTCTTTTCAACATGTGGTGCTGGAATAACTGGACACCCACATGCCCCTTTCCTCCAAAATGAGCTTTGAGCTATACATCACACCATGTACAAAAATTAGGTCAAAGTGAATTATAGGACTAAATGTAAAACCTGAAATAATAGACCTTGCTGAAAATAACATAGGTGAAAATTATTGTGACTTTGGGTTGGACAAAGTCTTTTTAGATTCCACACTAGAAGTACTAAACATAAAAGAAAAAAGTGATAACTGGACCTCATACAAATTAAAACCTTTAGCTCTTCAAAAGCAGCTGTTAAGAGACTGAAAAGGCAGTCTAGAGAAAATACTTGGAATATATATGATAAAGAACTTGGGTCGAGTATATAGAAAATCTTCAAAACTCGATATAAGAAAAAAAAAAACCTAACATCTAAAAAAATGATCAAAATATTTGACCAGACATTTCACCAAAGAAAACATAGGGATAAGAAATAAGCATATAAAAACATGCTCAGCATCTTTAGTCATTAGGGGAATGCAAATTAAAACCCAATTAGATACCTATTACATTGGCTAAAATTACAGACAGACCATTCCAAACACTGGCAAGGGTATGGAAGAATGAGCGCCCTCATTCACTGCTAGAGGGAATATAAAATGGTATGACTCTGTGGCAAAGTCCTCCAGTTTCATAAAAAGATAAACATACACCTTCTATATGATCCAGCCGTTGTCCTCAGAATATTTAAGCATGAGAAAAGAAAGCATTTTCCCATACCGAGAGTTATATGCAAATGTTTGTAGCAGCCCTGTTTATGATAGCCCCAAACTGGAAATAACTCAAATAGGCAAATGGATAAACAAATTGTGGCTTATTCATACAATAGAAAACTACTCAGTAATAAAAATATTGAACTATTGACATATGCAGTGACATTGATGAATCACAAAATAATTATGCTGAGTGAAAAAAGCCAGACATAAAGGAATACATGCTGTCTGCTGTCATTTAATCTAGAAAATGCAAACTAATCTATACTGACATAAAGTTAGCTAGTGGTTGCGTGGGGATGAAGTAAGAACCTAGAGAGGATGGGGTGGACTATGAAGAAAGACAGGCAGGTTTAGGGGGTGAGGGATATGTTTACTGGCTTTGTGGTGATGATTTCACTGTTGTACACATACATGAAAACTTTAAAATTGCACCCATTTTTGTACAAAATTGTACAAAAATTTTTAATTGTACATTTTCAATATGTGCAATTGATTGCATCTCAATTATACCTCAAACAAATTGTGAGGTATATGCACCTGTTAGAGTGAATTAAAGACTGTAATAAAGCATTTTAGAACTTTAAAAACTAAAAATGGGTGTTAGAAAGCTTGTTTTATAATTGTATTTATTCCATTTTCCTTAAATATTAATAGGTGAAATGGAAAGAACTAATTCCTCAGAAGAAAGTCCCAAGAAGGTCTGGTCAGCCCACTAGCTTCTGGGTAGGCATTTTTAACCTTCTAAGGTAACTGGATCTAGGCATATGCCTCCACAGTTATTCACAATAAATAAATTGTATTTTGGCAAATTTCTCATATACTTCCACATACTGCTAAAAGCTTTACTGCTTCCTCACTTCTGATTCTTGCTAAAGTTTTATTGCTTCCTACAACTATAATCACAGCTAAATACAGTCTAGTGACATGAAGCCATGCTATATGTCAACCCCGTTTCAGTAAAAGTCCTCACTTCATTGTTAATAGTCCAAAGACACCCTTTTAAATTTAACTATAGCTTCTTTATAGTTGGGTCATCTTTAATCATTCATGAAGTAGAAATAAGAAAGGAAGATCAGATTTCTTTAGCTCAGTATTCAATCAAAAAGAAAAATTGCATATAAAATGCAGCTAGCAAATTGCTAAGCATCATGTGAACAATAATTTTTTAAAATTGTTAATCACTTTATCATTGTGTTCCAATGAGTGTCCATCAGTTTGTCTATAAGCATCAGTCTCTTAGGTATCTGTTTCTAGAGAAAAAGTACTATTGAACCTCTCAAGGGAAGAACAAATAAAAGCCTAGTAAGTGATGGGGCTGCGCTGCCAACCCACCCTCCCTGACACCATATCCATGCTTATCACCATTACCGTGTACTGCTTCCCGCAAATGCTCACTGATGTGCCTGAAGTCTAGTAGGTTCTAATAGTAGGTGTTCAATAAATATTTCTAGAATTGGAAGGAATTGAAGTTGAAATAAAGGTATAATTTTCTAAGATAAAAAGAAAAGAACTGAAGTTTTTATTCAGAAGAGGGGATAGCTACATCCGAACCCTTTTTTTGCATGATAACATCACATTGAATGTGGCTTTCTTTACAAAGAGCAATGCGGCTGCTTAATTTTTCTGCAGTTCCCTGAATAATATCCCACTGCATCCTCCCATTGCCAAAAAGCCAGATGCTCTTTCTTTGATCTATGTTTGTTCAGTAGTCGTATTGTGCATACTATTAATTGGTCAGTCGGGACTCATATTTATTCTTTTATGATCCAAACAACACTAATGCTGTTGGGGGCAGAGAGCAGTTGTTGGTGATATATTTTGACCTAAGGTATTCTGTAAAACATCAGCCTGTGCTTACATTTGCCTTTCAAAAACATTAGAAGTTAAAAAATCACTCTTTCTTCCTCTCACTGTTGTTGTAAACCTAAAATGATCTAAAAAAAATCTTTAAAAAAAATCCTTATTTCTTCTTCTCATGTGCATTGCATTCCACATCCCACCCCCATCCCAGAGAAATCATGAATAAAATTCAGAATGTGATTAAACTTTCTTATAGTTTAAATCGTAACAAGTTTGTAAGTAGCAAATCTGTGTGAATGTATATGATTTGTGCTTGCTATAAAAATATTCTTTAGTCGATATAGGTATATTAATTTTTAAAAGAGCTAACTCTTCAAAAATATTTTGAAGAAAGACCCAACATGTCATGAATGCTTTCTGTGTACTTTAGGGTCTTGCATAGCATGAGCAGTCCTATGAGAAATGATTAAAAAAAAAAATCGAGATTCCAAGAAATTAAGGAAATTGTCACATTATACCTGGCACAATCTAGATTATTCGACCCCCATAGCCCCTATTTGAATGCTCCACATTGGAATTACAAGTGTTAAAAGAGGATTTCTGTCTTTGGAAAGTTGCTGGTTTCTAAGGTCTTAACACCCTACAGTCCTAGCCGCAAAATTTGGGGGAGTCAGGCTAGCTTTAGAGAATCCAAGATCAGTTCCCAACAAGGGATCAGGGTCACCTCACCTCTTTGTTTCTTGTTATATGCAGAGAAGCCCTGGTGACTGCTGGAGCAGAGGGTGTGAGGGGACCTGTCAGGGCCTCTCGCCAGCTCCTTGGAGGCTGCACACATCACGGCGGCCACTCTGAAGTCCCTATACTTCTACTCTAGAAAGGTACACTGGCCAAGGTAGGAAGGCAGTTAGCAGAGAAGAGATTTATTAAAAACAGAACTGGGTATAGTGACTAAAAGAAAAAAAAAGCAGCAAGCATAGAGCATAAGGGTTGGAGGTCAATGATACGTTTCATTATCGCCCCGAGGCTTCTAATGGAATATGGATTCGTTTGCCCTATGAAGGATGGTTACAGCATACGTTGGTGGTAATATTCTCCTTGCAGAATATATTATAAAACTTGTTCTCCTGCCATAGCTGATATATCATCATTTTATAGTAAGGCAAGCATAAGGGACATGTAAGTTTTTTCAAGAAAGAAGCTCATGGACTAAAACTGGTAGAGCAGTATGAGAGAAGATATTAGACAAATTTATAATTGTCTCTTTTATGAAATGTACTCAACACATGATATATGCACCTAATTTCAGTAATACTTGTGAGTTGTAGGACACAAGGGTACCATTCCCAGCTTTTGGTTGGGAAAAGTTAGACAGCATAACCGAGTTATGTAGCCAAAACCTCATATGGGTTTGTGGCAAAAACACAGGTCTCTCAAGCCCATGTGCTGCCAGTTACTAGCTGGACGTAGCATGTGTCCTTCCTGCCAGGAAAGACTATGCAGTTAACTGTGGTTTCCAGTGCTTGGCTGCTCTGCAGTAAAATGTCATTGTTTTGAATTATCACCCTCATCAAAAAAAATAGGTAGACTCTAAAAGTAATGGTGATATACCAGAAAGAAAAGAAATTTTAAAAATTCTTTTTAAGGAGCTACATCCATGAATCAGACTCAAACAGTACCACTTCTGATCCTGCCATTGATTTTTCTTGTCAAATACAACTTCCATGAATATTTATAAATTAAATGCCTATGAAGGAGGAACTCATGTTTTATTAATGTCTTCTTTACTAGGAAAGAATTTTTACTCTGAGAGTTCCGTATCTGTCTCATCACAGTCCCATTGGAGAGAGGAAAGATATACAATTTTTGCTGTTTAAGTCATTTAGATCAGAAATGTTCTTCTAGATTAATCTGCCTGACCTATATATGCCTGTCACTGGAAAAAAAAAGGGGTGTGTGTGTGTAGCTGATTAGAACTGCTCTGAATTTTGAATTGATAGAAATTTGTGCATTCAGACTGCCCTGTGCTCTGGCTGACTAACACTGCTTAGTGGAAATGTTGAAAGAGGACCTGACACCTAGATCGAGAGATTTTTTTTTGTCTAAATTCCTCATTTCTTGAATTTTGAAACTACAAAGGAATGTTAATTATTCCAGTCTTTTCTTCTCTCTAAAAGAAAATATTTTAATCATCCAAGAATATGATTTAACAACCCTCTCAGATTCACGTAACTTTTATTTATTGGCCTTTTGAAATTTAGATGAAATGTTTCTACAGTGATTGATTTGTCGCCTGACCCAGTTTCCTGGGCTGAAGTGGAACACGGTTTGTCAGTTCCCCAGAGATGTGAAATAAAGTGGTTTGAATTCAGGCGCTGGAGTTGGACAGCCTTGGATTCAGTCCCCACCCGTCACACACTGGCTTGTGCACCCTGGACAGTTATGCAGTAATTCTGGGCACATTTCCTAATCATTAACTTTGGTTTTCCAATAGGAAGTAGCCCATATTTATTTTTTCTAAATATTATCTGACACAATGCTTGAAAGTACCTGGCAAATAGTACATGCACTATAAATGTTAGCTATTATTACTGTTACTGTGTTGAAAGAATTGATAGGGTTTCTAAGATCCCTAAGGATGGAAGGAATCATTCAGCTATAAAGAGTCGTACATGTCTTGACGGATGTAGCTGAAACCGAGTTGGATGAAGTGCAAGTGAAGTCAGTCCATGGAGTTAATGGAGATGCAAGGAACATGGAGAGCAAGCAGGGACATGAAGTGCCTAGGCAGAGGGCTCCAAAATCAGTGCTCAGACATCAGACCTGCCTGGTGGTGCCACCAGACACAGCCTGGGAGCCCTTCTCTTTGCAGACCCTTCAAAGAACCTGGTATTGCTGCTGCTCTAGGAAGGCATAAATCCTCACTCTGCCTACTTCATTGTATCACAGTCTCCAAATTCAGCATTTTGGAGAGGTGGGTCTGATCAGTAAAAGCATTCAGTAGAGAAAGCACACATTTTCACTTTCTAAAGGGGAGTCAGTTCACCCACCATGACTCACAGGGTGGAAGATCTCCAAGGAAAGATAAGTAAATGCTGACCAGCCAGAAGACTGTGCCCTCAAAAGGAGGATAGGATCAACATCAGGGGTATTATCAGAACCAAAGGTAATGGTGTGAGTCATTCTGCAATATGATTCATGTCTACAATGTAGGCTAGGCAGGTCAATAGTTAGACTGACTGAGTTATCTCGCACCTGAGGTCCCTTACTGGTCATTTTGTGCTGGAAGGCATCTATCCGGCTGTCCCCACGGCAGCCCCTCTGCTGTCCCTGCAAGCTCTCAGAATGCTTATGAAAAAAGCTGCGGGTTGACCTATTCGGGAATTAAAGCAGTTTCCTTAATCTTAATGGTCTCAGCAATTCTCCCCAGACTTAAACAAGAGAATATAGATTAGGGTTTCTGACTTGGAAAGAGGGAACACTCATGAGGGCAGGTATTATTGCCCCTTTCCCACCTCCTCCAGCCACAGCCCAGACTCCCGAGTTCTCATGCTTGGGGGCAGGCTTGGAGAAGCTTTTGAATCTCTTCCTTAAAAGCAAATCAATTTACTCAAACTTATCATAAATAGAGAACATAAAAATAATTTTACCAATTATTTAAAATTACATAAAAGTAATAAAATTTTAATTGGTTCAGCTGTTGTGGAAAGCAATATGGAGGTGCCTGAAAAAACTAAAAATAGAAATACCATTTGTCTCAGGAATTCCACTCCTAGGAATTTACCCTAAGAAAATGGGATCACAGATTCAAAAAGACATATATACCCCTATGTTTATTGCACCCTTATTTACAACAGCCAAGATATGGAAGCAACCTAAGTGTCCATCAGTAGATGAATGGATAAAGAAGAGGTGGTACATATACACAATGGAATATTATTCAGCCACAAAAAGAAAACAAATCCTACCATTTGCAACAACATGGAAGGATCTAGAGGGCATTATGCTCAGTGAAATAAGTCAGACAGAGAAAGACAAATACCAAATGATTTCCCTCATTTGTGGAGTATAAAAACAAAGCAAAACAGAAGAAACAAAACAGCAGCAGACTCACAGACACTGAAAAGGAACTACTGGTTACCAAAAGGAAGGGTTTGGGGAATGTGGGTGTGGAGGGAGAAGGGGATTAAGGGGCACTATAATTCACAATCACATTATAGGTAGGTCACGGGGAATGCAGTACAGCATGGAGGGGACAATGACTCTATAGTATCTTACTATGCTGATAGACAGTGACTGCAATAGAGGGGGGTGAGGACTTGATAATATGGGTGAATGTTGAAACCACTGTGTTGTCTATGTGAAACCATCGTAATATTGTATATCAATGATACTTTAATAAAAAAAAGTGAAAAAATGTAATATAATTTTTAGAAGAGGAATTTTGAAAAAAATAGGAGAAATGGCAAAATTCACTATCACACCATTCTAACAAAATCACTGTAGGACTTTTGGCTTATTTTCTGTCACAGATCCTTCGTTATTAAAAGCCATTTGGTTGCTTCCCAAAATCATTCTTATAAAACGGCATTTGAAGATCAGCTCCAGGTCTATGCATGTATCTGTGGAGTCTGGGGGAATTAGAGATAGTGGCTTTATCTAACCAATAATTAAATACAGCACTTTCTTTGTGTCAGGCCCTGTTCTAACGGTTTTGTATATTAACTCATTTAACCCCTTAGCAATGTGTTGGGTGATGAGGCCACTACTCCGCAGATGAGGCCCCTGAGTGCATCAGGTGTGCTTACAGACCTCAGGCTGCACGGTTGGGAAGTGGCAGGGCCAGGATTCAAACACAACAGCCTGGACCCAAATATATACTCATAACCCTGGTGCTACACTGCTGTTTGCTGAGTTCTGGAATGCTGAAAACGGAAAACAATCACCCTTTTCTGGTCCAGGACTCTCCTTGGCATTGCCAAAGCCTTTCTTCCAAGGGGGATTGTGGACTCTTCTGAGATCATCGGGCATCTCTCCTAGGGTCTTCCCCAAAGGCAGCCACCTCAGTTGCTTTGCAGGCGGGGGAGGTCTGTGCAGAGCAGACCAGAGAGAAGACATAGCTACACAGAAGCATGGACCTTTCTTGGGATTATTCACTCCCTGCAGCCATTTCCTAGACCCTGTTTAAAAATAGATAGGCAATAGAATAATGTAAAGTTTTCCCAATTAGGAACATGAGATAAAAGAGAAAATTTTCACCAGTCAAAACACCAACAGCACAAAACCACCACAAATTCCTTTGAATGAAATTTAAAGATATTTCAAGTGAAGAGAAAAGTGTTGAGTTGCTACAGGTTCAATGAAAGAAGGACTTCTTATCAGGGGGACGCAGGTGAGGGCTTCTGGGGGGTGGGATTCTCAGCTGGAAATTCACTGCCAGAGAAATCTCACTCTGAGAAATAAGTACCTTCAGGTGATGTGTGCAGTGTCCACTGGGGAGGGGGTGATGGGTGGGGCAACATGCTCTCGTCCTCAAGCAGACACCTAGGACACTGCTCCCTCCCAAACCCCTCATCTCTCCCTAAGAGATGCTTTGTTTTGCCAATAAAGAAATGGGCAGCCTGAGGGGCCATGTCTGAGTTTCCACTGGGAGCAGACCTCAGGTCTCCAAAATATCTTTATCGGCTGTCCCTTCAATACTTGCATTTTCTTCCTCTCTCTCTTTTTTCTTTCTTTCTTTCTTTCTTTCTTTCTTTCTTTCTTTCTTTCTTTCTTTCTTTCTTTCTTTCTTTCTTTCTTTCTTTCTTTCTCTCTCTCTCTCTCTCTCTCTCTCTCTCTCTCTCTCTCTCTCTCTCTCTCTCTCTCTCTCTCTCTCTTTCTTTCTTTCCTTCCTCCCTTCCTCCTCCCTCTCTTCCATCCTTCCTTCCTTCCTATTTCTCTCTCTCTCTCTCATTTCTTCTCAACTCTTTCCAGTTGGATCAGAAAATGCAAAAAAAAATAAACCCCTCTTCCAGGGAATTATCCAAGGGTAAGCACATTCTCATGTAGTAATAACTGTAGTAGGTGTTATCCTTGTTAAGCACCCAGTGTGGGCAAGATGCTTTCAATGCGCTACTTCCAATCCTAATAAAAATATTCTAACAAGTATCTGTTGTTAATCCCATTTTAGAGATGAGGAAATTGAGGCCTTCAGAAGTAAGGGACTTGCTCAGGGTCACACAGTGACCTTGAATTAGAGATGGGATTGGAAGTGAGGAGCACGTGGAAGCAAAATCCATGTTCCTTCCTCATGCAGCCTGTCCTGGAGACTCGGAAGACAGGCGGGCTTGAGGTGGGCTTGGTGTTTAAAATGGAATGCTTGTAGATATGACTATTTAATTCAAAACCAGATGGTTTTTTCCCTGAAGCATTTGACTTTATTAAACAGAATCTAAGGAAGTGTTGCACACTGGCTTTTATTTGTCTATCTGTGAACCATAATGGGAAAAATAATTTTTATGAGATGTGTGAGTTCCTGAAGCCATGGCTCCAAATGGCCAGTGAATGAATGAGTAAAATGCAGCCGGAAGGAAAATGGAAAGGGGAAGCAGCACGGCCTCTCAGAAATGATGCAATGCCCCTCCCTCCGCAGGCTATAAAACATCTTCAGAACAGGTGTCACAGAACTGAGACTTGGAGAAGTCGGCGTTTAATGAGCCCAGGCATTTCTCAACCGTGCATCATGAAGATCCCTTTAGACCAGAGTACTTTGAGTTATTTCCCCCACCAAGTAATTAAACTGTGTGACATCCCTTCTCCCGCACTTACTCTCACCCTCACACGTGGCTTTGTTAACGGGAACATGCCATACTGTAATGTGTTCAGCAGCGCCAGGTGTGGGGTGTAAATCTGTCTGCGGAGTAGCAAGAAACCTCTTTGTGTCTTTGTGTAACTTTCAGAAACAGAGAAGTCAAATAGCTAGTGGATGAAAGACTTTATTTCATTTTGTCATTTTTGCTATCTAATAAAGAAATTGTCTAGCAAGGAAAAATTGTGAGCTTTGTGGTACTTGGTACTCTTCCAGAGCTTTAACACTGAGCAGATATCCATAAAGTGAAGTATTAGAATCGTTCCGGGAGTTTGCACAAATCCGTTTGCCACCTGTCTAGCATGGTGCCAGTGTTCATTCTTCCCGCATACCTCATGGCATCATTCTCCAGTTGGCAGGGGTGTCGTCGTTTTTGGGTATCGATCCTACCCCTTCATGTCTTGGCAGTTGAAGTCCTTTCTTTATTTTAGTGTGGTGTGAGAAAAAGAAGACAGAGCTAGAATTCAGCCACCAGACTAGATCTCAGTGATCTCTGAGCTGCCAAGACCGGAGTGTTGAACAGCTGCATTCAGTCCAGGCAGGCCGATCATGAAGGGGCTTCAGGTCACAGTTTGTAAGCATCAGCTGAACTTTCCCATCCAGGCACATTCAAAGGCTCCCAGCCAGCCAGGGAAGTTCTCGGGCTCATATCTTTCCCCCTCCCTCTCTTTATCTCTCTGTCCTTTCCCCTTTCCTTCTTTCTTTTCTGGACCTGTGTTAAATAGCTCACTTCTACTATGTGTGTGAGGGGGCAGGAAGGTATGAAATTGTTAAACCTTTCTAAGAATGCACTGTGCTTCATCCTGCAAAGGTAAATATAATTTAGCATGAAATAATGTTGAAGTGTGAACACTGAATTATATTTCCCACCAGCCACCCTAAAACCTATATTCTTTATTTTTTAACATATTTTATAATTTATAATGTGTTTTAGTTTTATGAACAAGTTAAAAAATAATATAAAGTATTTCTGCGTACCCTTAACCCAGATTCCCAAGTGTCACCATCTTACCACATTTGCTCTGTCATTCAATCTGTCTTGCTTGCTCTTTTGTAGACGATAGATAGATGCTTTTTTGTCTAGACCATTTGAGAGTAAGTTGTAAGCTGGAGACATTATACTGATTCATTGATGAATATTTCAGTGTGTATGTCCTAAAAATGAGAGCATTCTTTTATGTAACTGCAGCATGACTATCAAGATCAGGAAATGAACATCGATACAGAAATATCTGATCTATGAACCTTATTCAAATGTTTCCAGTTATCCCACTAATATCCTTTATAGCAAAAATAAATTATATGCATGTGTGTGTGTGTGTGTGTGTGTGTGTGTGTGTGTGTGTGTGTGTGTGTGACGTGTGGTTTGGAATCCAGTCTAGACTCCACCTCACATCGAATTGCCATGTTTCTTCAGTCTCCTTTAGTACGGAAAACTCCTTAGCCTTACTCTTTGGTTGTGACTTTTCTTAATGCAGGCCGTTTATTTTGTAGAATGTCCTTCAATTTAAGTTAGTCTAATGTTTCCTTATAGTTAGTTCACGCTTTACATTTTTGACAGAAATACCATAAAACACTGTATCCTTCTCAGTACATCAAATTAGGAGGCACATAACTTTATCCTAATACTGGTGATATTAACCATAATTACGAGGGTTAAGATTTTTACTCAGCCATAGAAAAGAATGAAATGTTGCCATTTGTGACAATACGGATGGACGTAGAGGGTATTACGTTAAATGAAATAAATCAAAGAAAGACAAATACCATATTATTTCATTTATGTGTGGAATCTAAAAAACAAAGGAAAAACCGAAACTGAAATAGATGTGTAAACACAGAGAACAGTCTGGTGGTAACCAAAGGGAGGGGGTAGAGGGATGGGTGAAATAGATACAGGGAAAAACTAATGAGAATTTTAGTTCTCCATCTTGATCTGGGTGATGGTTACAGGAATGTATATACATGTCAACAGTCATCAAACTGTATGTTAAGATCTGTGCATTTGATTGTATGCACATCAATTTAAACAAGTAAAAATTTTAAAAATAATTTAAAAAGATAATGCCTTCCAGATTTCTTCCCTATAAAGTTACTATTTTAACCTTTGTAACTGATAAGTTTCTCATGGGCTATATATCACAAAATTGGAATTATCCAATATATAGTCCTGGATTTTATACTTAATATTATACTGTGACCAGTGTCCCAATCAATATTCTTTGGAGGATGATTTTAATATATTTGCATACTATTTCCTCATATGGGTAGATCAGAATTTATTAAAAATACTTCCTTGGTCATCTATTATTCCCACTATTTGGTATTCTAAATAATGGTTTGATGAATATACTTGTCTAAGAGTATTTGTTAGCATTCTGATTAGATTACTAGAAGTGGAAACAGTACTCAAACATTAAGGCCCTTTCTGCATATCTTCAAAATCCTTCTCAGACAGGTTAATAAATTAACTACCTAACAGTTAAAATGACTTAAAAAAAAAAACTTTACTGGCATTATTATTGTTTTGTCTCTGCCCATTTGAGAATAGGGTGAAAAATGCATGTTAAAATGTAAATTTCTGAGTTCTGCTTTTACTGAGGATGGAGAAAATTGAAACAGAAATCTCTTTTACTCTAATAATGAGAAAAGCTAGATAATGTGTAAAATCACAACTTTTCTTGAACCTCACAGAGAGCTGAGGTTGTAAGCCCAACAAGTGGACTGATTTCCAAAGGAGGACAAGACTTTGAGGACAGATGGGACACATGGACTGTTTTACCTTTGACAGAAAATAGGAGGAAGGGGGCTGCCATAAAAAAGGGGTAAAATCACTAAAAACCTAAAAACTTATGAAGAGCAGAGTGTGAGCTAGCATATCAACTTAGACTCCACAAGCTGCACCCAGAGTAAGTTCACACTCATGTGCAAGCTCATCTTCACATCTAAGCCTTCAGTACATACTTCCCAGATGTAAGGTAACAGAAACACATTGTAGAAGATTTTGAAGACTATGGTGCATGTCAGGTTATATTAGCAACATAAAATATCAAAGAACCCAACTACTGACTACATCAACTCAAACCACTATACTATTGCCCAGACAGAAGAGGTGTGCCCACTACCAGGTATAAATGCTATTTAACTCAGGTTTTCATCATTCTTCTACATACAACATTGGGCGTTCAATCAAAATTACGAAATATATAAAATTAAAAACAGGGAAAATGACCCATTGTCAAGAGAGAAAGCCACTATAGAGCAAGATGTAGAAATGATTCAGTTGTGTCAACTATCAGACAGAATCTTTAAAATAACCAGGGTTGGCTTCTGGGTAGAATAGAAGAAACCCCCATAGGATGACCCACCCTGAGGAAAACAACTATAAAACTTGAATGTGATACAAAGCCACTACCTGCAGGTACTGGAAAAATGAAAAGAAGCAGAGGGACATTGGTGGGGAGTGCATCCTTGTCTGAAGGAGGGATATGAAGAATTCTGCAGGTGAACTCCTGTCTCATCACTAAGAATTCACCCTGCCTTCTAAGTTTCCACTTTCCTTCAAGTTGCATTTCAGTCATTGGTTCACTGGCCATTTGCAGGTGTGACTTTGAGCATGTGTTCATCATAAAACTTGTTTTTCTTCTTATGCCACACAGATAATGAAAAAGGCCAGTGGCAACACCTCCTGTTTTTTCCTCTTGAGAATATATTCCATTTTCTTGGTCCTTTTGAATTGTATACTGGATATGGTAAGCATGGCGATTCTGTATTCTGTTATTTTTCTCCGATAAATATTGTTTTCTTCAAAAATGTGATTCATGGTATTAATAGATTCACAAATTGTTTTAGGCACTGTACTGGAGGTGTCACAGAGAATAAGACAGAAAGATCTTCAGCCCCACAGAGAGAAAGAGGCAACAGACATTGAAAAGTTAAAAATAGGTAAAACATTGCCACCATGATTGGTGTAATAAAATGAATAAATATGGCAAGACTGTAGCCCAGGGTTCTAAAAGTTTTATGTAAAGAATTAGAAAGTAAATATTTTAGACTTTTCAACTATTCAGCTGAGCCATTGTAGCACCAAAGTAGCTATAGATGATACATAAATAAATAAGCATGGCTGTGTTCCAATAAAACTTATATAAAAAAATGGATGGTGAGCTGCTTTGGCACCTGGTCCAAATTTTCCAAACCCTGTGCTAGGGAATAAAGGACACTTTATTCTTGATACTTTTGAGTGGTCCAAGAAGACCTCTCTGAGGAGAAATATCTTAGCCGAGACTTTAGGAAATGCCAGTGTCTTCCAGAATAAAGAGTAGCAAGCATAATAAGAATTCTAAAGAGTGGAAACAATGTGGACTGTTGCAGGAACTGTCAGGAGGCCAGTTTGGCCAGAGTGAGGTCAGAAGGGGCAAACTGGGGTTGGAATGGACAGGAATGATGATGCAGGGCTGGTAGGTCAGGGTGAGGAATTTAGCTTTTCTCTCAAATGCTAGGGAGAATCACTCAAGGTTTTTAAAAATGGAGTGATGTGGCCTGACATATAATTTAAAGGCCATGCAATATGTTGTGTGGAGAATGGACTGGAAGGTGACAAAGAGGAGCAGAGAGGAACTCAGCCTGGAGGCGTTAGTGAGACTCTCATGAGAGGCGATTTGAAACTTTTACTTGGTATTCATAGACTACTAAGTATTATGTCACTCCTATTATTTGCCCTTCCGAGGTCGTATCATTCTTAGGAATTAGTTACTGTTCTTATCCAGAATTAAAATTCAGGAGCCAAAGTAACTTTTGTTCAAGGTGATGGAGCTGGATGTGAAGCCAGGAGGACTTATGCCACTCTCCCATAGTCCTTTGACCTTAAAGGCGCCCTCCCCACCGCTGCCTATGGCTATGTGGTAGAGTAGTTTCCAGAATTCCTTGGCTCAATCCACCATGATTCAGCAGTAGGCCATCCCACCTTTGGCTTTTGGCACTTCCTCCATCCAAAAGCCTGTGTATGTGATCCCTAAATGCAGTGGATTCAGTGTTCTTCCGAGGCAACCTTCTCACCTCTGAGAGCACATGCCAAAGGATATCCACAGCTGAAGTCTGGCTGAGTGTATTTGTGAGCACTGTGAAACGTGAAGATCGTGCCATTATTCAGAAGATACTGTGCTGAAAATACTGAAAATGCCTTAAATATCAGTTTCGCTTTGTTTTCAATGATTGATTGTACCAGTTTGTCACCATCTTCAGGATTAAGGTGTTTTTGTTTGTTTGCTTTTAATCAAGCAGCAAGCACTTTTTGAGATTATTAACTCACACTTAATTCAATGCATTGAGGCATAATGAATAGTTAGAGCTGGTATGTGTTTGCGAGATCATTCAGGGTGGGCGTTTTCAACCTGTGCTCTAGGGAGGCAGTAGATTCAAGGGAAGAAAGATGGAAGCTCACGAGGAACAGGTCTCCTTCAACTGAAGCACTTTATTTTATGTTTTGAACTTTTGGATAACATTTTTTTTTTAAATACGCTCTACTGTTTGAACCTTCTTACATGGTTCAAATGACTTAATTTTTATAAAAACGTAAATTAAGGCCCAGAAAGACTAAATGATTTGTTTAAGAACCCATGAAGAATCAGTGACAGGAAAGGACTAGAACTCTTTTTAAGTCCTGAATTTGTTACTTTGAGAGTCAGTGTGACAAAAGTTAGAGGAAATGTTGGGTCAACCGACTTGTATCTAACAATTATTAGGTGTTTAGGCAAATTATTTTACCTTCCTTAAATCTCCTGGTTTATAAGAGGATTTTGGTTTCCTTCCTTCCACTTCAACATTTTCTCATAGAAATATGACTTTCAGCAAGGTGAGAAAGGGTGAGCTTGGGCAATTCTCTCTTCTTCCTTGCATATGTTACTTCACTAGGAGTACTCTGCATCAGAGAACTTTTTGTCTGTTTATTAACTAGTGCAACCAGAGTCTGAATAGAAACCTCGAACTCTGTAGAAGATCTGTAAACACTTGTTAATATTCAGATCTGCCAATCTTCTATGAATTGAACAACCCATCTTAGTTTAACGATATACTCAAGTATAATTAATGGAGCAGTGCCATCTGCTGGCAGTATGAATAATTACAGTTCATTTACATGAAGGAAATCTTGAGGGATTTTTTTCCTTTTGGGTTTGTATATTGTTTTAACAGTGTTCAGAGAAAATAATGTGGGAACATTTTGTGTTTTTTATAATAAAAATATGATCTCTGTATACCATAAAAATCTCTTCATTTTCCTTTTAAAATGACAAGACATGTACCCTCACCTATACTGAGAAATCTAAGCAAGCCTGGGAAAAGAGGCAGGAAGTGAACAGATGCATCTGCGGGGAAAGGGAACGGAACAAGGGTGAGGGGTGCCCCCCTGTGGACATTCAGAGCCTTACCTAGAATTAAGGGATGGAGGCTGCATGGGTGAGGTGAGACCCTTACAGAATTTAGTATTAGTGGTGAGATTCCTGAATCCCTGGAAAAAAGCCAAGTCTCATTTGCTATCGTACCTTCCTTAAGGGACAAACTCTCCTTCAGCATTCCCATGCTATTCCTACCATGTTTTAATATACCAGTAAATCTGAAAACCAGGAAGTTTGACAAGCATGTCCCCATTCCTGTTCAAAAGGGGTCCTCCCCATCCCTTTGCTCTTGCAAATATGAGGATTTACAGGGCAAACAGGGCTTTGCAGATGTAATTGTATTAAGGATCTTCCTGGGTTATCCTGGATTATCTAGGTCAACCCAGTGTAATCACAAGGATCTTCATAGGAGGCTGAAAGAGGATCAGTGTCAGAGAAGGCAACGTAACAAGGAAAGTAGAGATTGGTGTGATATGGTCGCAGTCCTGAAATTTTGGCCAAGGAATATCAGCAGCCTCTAGAAGCCGGAAGAGGCAAAGAATGGATTCTCCCCTGAGCCATGGCCAACACCTTGATATTAGCCCCAAAAGACTCATTTAAGAGTTCTACTTCTGATATTTTAAGAATACAAATTTGTGTTGGTTTATATCAGTAAATTTATGGTAATTTGTTACAGCAGCAATAGGAAACTAGTACTGTACCTATCTTTAATCAATAAGGATTTTTTAAGTATAATCATGCTATTATCACACTTAAAATTAGTAATTCTTTAATATCAAATACCATATTCAAATTTCCTTGCTTTTGAAGCTCTAATCACTGTGTATAATCATCACCAGCTTAACACACCTCCTTTCCCCACCAGACCATGGTTGATTCTATTCAGCAATATATCCCCTACAGTGCCCAAAACATAGCACATAGTAGATACTTAATAAAAGCAGGTTAGATTGAAATGAAGCACATCAATAACAGCTTTGATGTGGAATTTCTGAAAATGCAACTTCATTATTATGACTACATACACCAGGTCAGAAAGACATCACATTACAGTGACCAAGTAACTATTAATTGATGGACTCATCTATGACAGTTTTTTTACATATAGTTTTTAATCGAATCATTATAACATCCTGTGAAGTATTATTATTATATAGTGGGTCACACTGAAATTTATTAGAGATCAGTAATTTGGTAAATCTCCTCCAATAGGTGAGCAGCAGAGACACGATTCAAATTGGAAACATGTACCATGACACACACTACATTCTTCATGAAGAGGTGCTTAGAACTGAGGGTGCAACAGCCGATAGATGGGGAGCAAACCGTGGAGGCCCAGGCCAGAGCACAGCTTGCTGTGAGTCAGATGGTAGAGCTGTAGGTGGAGAGAGAGTAAGAGACTGGCAGAGAGAGAACCTGAAGCCAGGCAAACTGGCAGATGATTAATATTTAATGTAAAGTGTCATTTCGTTCCTGAGTTGAAATTGAGTGAGAATGAATGTTATTCCCACACACACAAAAAATTATCAGCTGCAGTAAAAGCAAAATGGAGCCCTTAAAAGGCTATGGTATGATATTCTTCCTGGGTATTGATTGGACTTGCCACTCTTCAGCTTCCTGACTGTGGTAGGCTCTGTTATACCTCCTGAAGAGATCTGGTCCTAATCCCTGGGACCTGTGCCTGTTATTTGAATGGCAATATGGATTCAGCCAATATGTTTGCATTAAGGATCTCGAGATGCAGAGATTATCCTGAGTTAATTTTGTGGGCCTTAAACATCATGTCCTTGGAAGAGGGCGGCAAAAGGAATTACACAGAGAAGGCAGTGTGACTGAATGTGGGTAAAATTGCAATAGTTCCAGAATCTCTAGCCGAGCCTCAGTCCATCTCCATATCAGTAGGTAATTACAAGGGCCAGCTAGGGCTTATCTAGACCGGAGAGGCTGGGTGGGGGGCCTCTTCTTCTGCAGCCTGGTCTTGAGAGACAAGGGAGAGCAGAAATGGACTGCTCGTAAGAAAGAAACGGGTTTCTCCCACTTTATTTCTCCCTTTGACTGATTTCGATTTCAAAGGTATCTTGGCCCAGAATTCCCCCCCCACCCCGAGTTACAGTGAAGCAGACACAGATTTGGCTTGAGAGATGAAGGAAGGGCTCAAAGGGCAAGACATGCAAGGAGTGCACCTCTAGCAGCTGGAAAAGGCAAGGAAAGAGATCCTCCATGGGAGCAAAACCCAGCTGACACCTTGACTTTAACTCAGTGAAACTGATCTGGGACTTCTGGCCTCCAGAATCATAAGAGAATAAACTTGTGTTGTAAGCCATGGAGATTGTGGTAATTTGTTATGACAGTATAGGAAACTAGTGCACCCACTAGATAGGTTCTGAGACCAATTCCAGGGCGTGTAGGCTCCCTCACGCACAACACCAGTTCTCAGGCACCAGCGAGGTATACAGTAATGAACTCAATTCCAACACTACCTACCTGGAGATGGTGTCAGATTCCACAGGTTAAGGGCTCAGTCCCGCAAGACTGACCCCCAGGCCCCACTTCAGAGACCAGTCTCCATGTTACCTGTGCTTCTGAAGATGGGCTACAGATTGGAAGGTCCAATAACTTCCTCAGGCATCATTAATTTGCTAGGGCAGCTCAGAGAACTCGGGCACACTTACTTACAATTACCAGTTTATTAAAGGATATGATAAGGGATACAAACCAACAGCCAGATGAAGAGATGCACAGGGCAAAGCCTCCAACAAAAGAGCTTCCTTCTGGTGGGGCCTGGGACCAGGGTCAGTGGCAGGCAGAGGCATTCTGGTTCCCTGAGTGTGGAAGCGCTCTGAAAAATGGGAAAGGGAAAAAAAGGGGCAGGGGTAAAAAGGGGCTCTCTCCGGTTTTTAAGGAAGGTTCATTATTTAGTCATGATTGACTAAGCCATTGGCCTTTGGCTAATCAACCTTTAGCCCCTGGCCCTCCCCACTCCCAGGTGTGGGGGGCTGAAATTTCCCACCCTCTATTCACAGGCAACCAGCCTCTGCCCTTGGGTGGAGAGTGGGTGGGGGGCGTCCCAGAGTCTCAAAAACATAACAAGATGCCCATTTCACCTTAAGGCTTTGAAGCAGTTTTAAGAAAGTGTGGATGAAGACAAATATACCTGAGAAATATATTTTGGTCTTCTGAAAAACCAAACACATATTTCTTATAAATCATTATGTCACACTCACATAAAATGATTATTTGCAATCGCAGGTATATTTCAGTTTATGGAATAGGCATGCCTCCGAAAATACTCCTAAAAAAGTACAGAGGCATCTCAAATCATTCTCCCCATTGCCTTTCTTCATGAAGTTGCAGATGTTGCATTCTGGAGCCTCAAGGGAAGCTGCCGCAGCTGCTTCTCCGGCAGCTATCACATTGTTTCGTTTTTAAAAATACATACATGAAGAGAAGCTCAGAGATCATAAGTGTAGCTTGATGAGTTTTGAAAAGTGAATGTTCCCATGTTATCACCATCCATCAAGAAACAGACATTCCCAGCGCCGCAGGGAGCCCCCCCGGTGGGCCTTTTCAGAGCCACTATCGGCTTTCTCCTGAAAGTTACCCCATCCTTGATTTTTACCTGGTTTCGGACTTTATATAATTGAAATCAACAGCAGGCGTTCTTTCCCGTCCAGCTTCTTTCATTCAACACTATGTTTCTGAGATTCGTAGCTGTAGTTTCTTCATTTTTCCTACTGAATAATATGTTGTTATGTGTTAATAAAGCAGTTTACTTGTCTATTGCACTGTTTATGGATGTGAGCATTGTTTCCAGTTTGGGGTTATTCTATACCGTGCTGTTGTAAACATTCTTGTGCATATTTCTGGGGTGCACACAATGTGTATTTTTATTAGTTATATATCTAACAGTGGATTGACTGGACATAGAGTATATATATGTCCAGTTTTAGGAATTACTACTAAACAGGTTTCCAGACTGTTGTATTGTGGGTAAAATTGTAACATTTCCAGAATATCTCGCCTGGCTTTAGTGTATCTGCATGTCAATAGGCATTCAGAGGTGGAAAGAAGTATGGCTTTAGTGCATTTGCATCTTTTCTCAGGGGTGGAGGATGTATCAGTGGGTGATTACCTGGGCAACAGAGGGCTTATCTGTACCTGAGAGATGAGGGAGAGGGGTGGGGAGGTTGCTGATGGAGCAGAGAAGAAAGACGGACTGGGACTGCAATTTGTGAGAAATAAACGGGTTTTAAACTTTATTTCTCCCTTTGACTGATTTTAGTTTTTAGAGGTATTTTGCCCCGGGATTTCCTTTCCCTGGACTGACAGCGTGAGCGCCGTTTCTCCCCATCATTTCTAGGGGCAGCCCTCCAAAGGTTGCACCCATTATGACAGATTTCAGGTTCACAGGAATCCTGTTGACTATGCCAATTGTCAGTCTGGGGTCCAGTCTCGCACCCACACGGCGATGGGATAGGAGGTTATTATCTTAGTCGGAGCTATTCCGGCGACGGGCTCTGCAGCCACCAAGCCATGGTACACAGCAGTCAGTTGCTTCTCTATCAAGGTGACCCGGACCTCTGCTCCTTTCCATGGTTGTGGCCAAGCTCCGGCTGGCAGTAAGAGCAGCAGCAGTGGCAGAAGCAGTAGCCTAACCCGTTCCCTAACCCTAACCCGTTCCCTAACCCTAACCCTTCCCAACCCTAACCCGTTCCCTAACCCTAACCCTTCCCAACCCTAACCCGTTCCCTAACCCTAACCCTAACCTGTTCCCTAATCCTAACCTGTTCCCTCCCTAACCCGTTCCTTTATATATTTTGGATGTTAACCCCTTATCAGATATGTCGTTTACAACTATATTCTCCCATACTGTAGGATGCCTTTTTGTTCTACAAATGGTGTCCTTTGCTGTACAGAAGCTTTTTAGTTTGAAGGAGTCCCATTTGTTTATTTTTATTTTTGTTTCCCTTGCCTGAGGAGATGTGGTCAGGAAAAAGTTGCTCATGTTTATATTCAAGAGAATTTTGCCTATATTTTCTTCTAAGAGTTTTATGGTTTTATGACTTACATTCAGGTCTTTGATCCATTTCAAGTTTACTTTTGTGTAAAGAGTTAGCAGTAATCCAGTTTCATTCTCTTACATGTAGCTGTCCAGTTTTGCCAACACCAACTGTTGAGCAGGCTGTCATTTCCCCATTGTATATCCATGGCTCCTTTATTGTATATTAATCGACCATATATGTGTGGGTTTATATCTTAGCTCTCTATTCTATTCCATTGATCTATGGCTCTGTTCTTGTGCCAGTACCAAATTGTCTTGATTACTGTGGCTTTGTAGTGAGCTTGAAGTTGGAAAGTGTAATTCCCCCAGCTTTATTCTTCCTTCTCTGGATTGTTTTGGCTCTTTGGGGTCTTTTGTGGTTCCATATGATTTTAGAACTATTTGTTCCAGTTCACTGAAGACTGCATTGGTATTTTCATAAGGATTGTATTGAATCAGTAGATTGCTTTAGGCAGGACAGCCATTTTGAAAATATTAATTTTTTCTATCCATGAGCATGGGATGTATTTCCATTTATTGATGCCTTCTTTAATTTCTCTCATTAGAGTCTTGTAGTTTTCATACAGGTCTTTTACCACCTTGGTTAGGTTTATTCCTAGGTATTTTATTCTTTTTGATGCAATTATAAATGGAATTGTTTTCCTGATTTCTCTTTCTGCTAGTTCATCGTTAATGTATAGGAATGCAACAGATTTCTGTGTGTTAATTCTGTATCCCGCAACTTTGCTGAATTCAGTTATTCTAGTAGTTTTGGGGTGGATTCTTTAGGGTTTTTTATGTACAACATCATGATATCTGCAAACAGCGACAGTTTTAACTTCTTCCTTACCAATCTGGATGCCTTTATTTCTTTGTGTTGTCTGATTGCTATGGGTAGGACCTCCAGTACTATGTTTAATAAAAGTGGGGATAGTGGGCATCCTTGTCTTATTCCCAATCTTAGAGGAAAAGCTTTCAGCTTTTCATTGTTAAGTATGATATTTGCTGTTGGTTTGTCATATAAGGCCTTTATTATGTTGAGGTACTTGTCCTTTATACCCATTTTGTTGAGAGTTATCATCATGATGTTGAATTTTGTCAAATGCTTTTTCAGCATCTACTGAGGTGATCATGTGATTTTTGTCCTTCTTTTTGCTGATATGGTTATGTTGTTGATGGATTTTCGAATGTTGTACCATCCTTGCATCCCTGGAATAAATTCCACCTAATCATGATGGATGATCTTTTTTGATGTATTTTTGAATTTGGTTTGCCAATATTTTGTTGAGCATTTTTGCATCTATGTTCATCAGAGATATTGATCTTTAGTTTTCTTTTTTTGTGTGGTGTCTTTGCTTGGCTTTGGTATTAAAGTGATGTTGGCTTCATAGAATGAGTTTGGAAGTATTCCCTCCTCTTCTGTTTTTTGGAAAACTTTAAGGAGAATGGGTATTATGTCTTCTCTAAATGTCTCTTAAAATTCAGCAGTGAAGCCATCTGGTCTGGGAGTTTTGTTCTTGGGTACTTTTTTGTTTGCCAGTTCAATTTCATTGCTGGTAATTGGTCTGCTCAGATATTTTGTTTCTTCCTGGGTCAGTCTTGGAAGGTTGTATTTTTCTAGAAAGTTATCCATTTCTTCTAGGTTATACAGTTTGTTAGCATATAATTTTTCATAGTATTCATTAATAATTCTTTGTATTTCTGTGGTATCTGTAGTGATTTTTTTCTTTCTCATTTCTGATTCTGTTTATGTGTGTACACTCTCTTTTTTGATAAGTCTGGCTAGGGGTTTACATATTTTGTTTATTTTCTCAAAGAACCAGCTCCTGGCTTCATTGATTCTATTGTTTTATTCTCAATTTTATTTATTTCTGCTCTGATCTTTATTTTGTCCTCCCTTCTACTGACTTTGGGCCTTGTTTATTCTTCTTTTTCTAATTTCATTAATTGTGAATTTAGACTGTTCATTTGGGATTGTTCTTCTTTCTTAAGATAAGCCTGTATTGCCATATACTTTCCTCCTAGAACTGCCTTCCTTGTGTTCCTCTGTTCCAGTCTTTTGACTGCTTCTCTGTTAGGTTACCTGACCTTTTCTGTTTTGTTTTGTTTTGTTTTGTTTTAATGTAGGAATTTAAAAATTATTCTGGATGTGGGTCTTTTGCATGATATATGTATATCAGTTTTTCTATAGTGTGCATTTTCAGTCTCTTAAATGGTGTTTTTGATTAGCATAAGTCCTCAATTTGAGATAGAAGGACAAAAATTTAACAATGTTTCGTGTGGTCTCTTTAAAAAATATGTACCTACTACAAAGACACAAAGATTATATTCTACACTCTTGTATAGAAGCTATACTGTTTTACCTTTCATATTTACATTTACCTGTCACCCAGATGGAATTTTTGTGGGTGTGCAGGAGTCAAATTCTATTTTTCTATATGGGTATTCCATTGACTCCACATTATTTATTGAGAGAACTATAGTCTGTAAGCTGTTAGTTTTTCATTAATCAAGATACAATAATAAATGTGTAGATCTATTTATGGAGTCTGTATTCTACTTGTGTATTTCTCAAATCTTCCTGTCAGACTGTCTTAATTACCCAGCTTTATGATAAGTCTTGGTAAAGGCAGTGTAAATTTTCCAATATATGATTGACTTAGTTATTATTGACTGTAACTCTGGTGGGAAAATGTGTTCAAAGCCCAGGGCACAATAAACCTTTGAAGCTGAAATAAGGTGTAACTTCAGGGGGACAATATGTTCCCATCCCAGGACAAATAACCTTTGAAGCTGAAATCAGTCAAAGGGAGAGATAAAGTGGGAGAAACCTGTTTTTTGCTTACAAGCAGTCGTCTACTTCTGCTCTCCTGTGTCTCTCGCAATCTGACTGCAAAAGGACCCCACCAAACCTCTCTGGTCCAGATTCTCCTTCACTAGCACCACCCCCCACTCCCGCCTTGTAATCACCTATTGATATGGAGATGCACTAAGGCCAGGCAAGAGATTCTGGAAATATTGCAATTTTACCCATAGTGACAAACTACACAATTATAAGACACAATAATGATAGCTGCATCTCCTGAGGCTCAGGAGGCTCTTTGGAAAAATTACACTTATTGTCCTCAAATTCTCTACAGGAACACTCTAGAACAGGATCCTGAACAGAAGGCACTGGGCTTTAATGTGTGTGACTCAAAGATAGAGGTTGGTTGGATGAGCTCTTTCTATCTTAATATGGTATGTGTGTGGGGGGATCCTCTAATCTTATGAAAATCAGATAAAGTCTATAAATGCTATATCCTATACTTGGTAAGATTGTATTGCAGCATTTAGTTTTTTCATGGTAAGTATTACTTATGTAAGAGACTTCAATAAATATATCAGGAAAGTAGTTTGCTTTCATTATAATGGAATAGCATTTTTCCCCTTAAATATGTCTGCTTTAACTTTCTGCAGAATGAATAGAAATTATTATGAATTATCTCAGGTGGTGTATAATTGTCCAAACATGACCAATTTCTAATATTTACTTAAATTTTAATTTAAAATGTGTGTGGCAATTATTTCAAATCCTGCTGAGCCAAACAGAATTATGTCTCTTCGAGGAAGAATTTCTCTTGGAGGTTATTTCTTCTTATGATAACTCATGCTATTTTAGAGGAGAGAGTCTCTGGTATGCTCAGTATGGTCTGGTTATCTTTCTGTTTTGTGCCGAGAAACAACTGTATGCGTTTTTTGTCTCTGTAATTTATAGTATTATTTGTTTTAAAAATCTGTTTTCTAGTAGAGTTGTCTTGTGCATTTAATCTTAGGTTCACTTTGCTACAGTTACAACTGCTCCAGCCAGTTTAGATACAGTGGGGCTAGAATTTGAAGTGTCTATCCAGATACATAAATAACCGTTTGGGATATCTAGCTGTATGTAAGTTAAGACCACCACTCACCCAACCACTGTAATTTTTCAACACTGCCACTCATTTATTGAGGTTCTATTAATGTTTTAAAACTTCAGTAAAAATGTCATTGTCATACTTAGTATAGATATAGAAATATCATCAAAACTGCACTGGATATCACTGTAGTCCATTCATTTTCTTTTCTGTCTCTTCTACTCTTTAAAGACTTACTTATTAAAACCACAATAAAGGAAAAGCACAATAAAACAAAAAAGGAAAATTTTTGTTGCCTCCTTTGTGCCAGACACTTTGATAGGCACTGAAGACACATGGTTGCCAAGACATAGCACAGTCCATATCTTCAGGAAATTCACAATCAAAAGAGAATGTGAGGCTATAAAATCAATTATAACATTACAATATGTAAAATTAGCTAGCAGTATACTGCATTTGTTTTGAGCCAAATTCACTTCTGTCCTAGTTTGGTTTGTTGGTCAGGAAATCCTCCGAAGTGAAGGACACTAACTAATAAGAGCAAGATCCTGCACACACATGCATATGTTCAAAAGGATAGCAATTTTAGAAACTGTGTTCATGCCAATATGAAGAAAGTAAAGGCTAAAATGGAAGATATGGTAGGACATGAAGCTAGAAATGCAGGCAGGAGTGAGGTGAACCCACAGAGCATGGGTCACGTTGTAGGGCAGTTTAATCCACGGGGATCTCCTTGCACTCTAGGTGAGACCTCAACCCGCAGCAGGGTTCTTGAGTCTGATCAAGAAAGAATTTATGAGAAGGTCAAGCAGGTACAAGCAAAGAGTAGTTAAATAAAAGCATAGCACACACTCAAGAAGAGAGCGCAGGCTGCTCCAGAGGTGAGCAGCATGGTAGGGTTTGGGTTGGGTGGTTTTATAGCTGGAGTTCAAGCAGGTTTAGAATATTCAGTGGGTTGGGTGGGTTTTCTTGGAATAGAGAGAGGATTTCTGGGAAATAGGGCTTCACCCTCCTTTTGTCTTTAGATGCTCTGCCTCTGAACTCTCCTGGTTCCAAGGGGTGTGATAATTAGTATGATAAAGTTAGGGCCAATTTCTCCTCCATGTTGGAACTAGTGAGTTTTGGCAGGTCTGGTGTCTATCCACTCCCTCCCCACAGCCCACAGAACTATTTACATGGAATGTTTAAAATATAAACAAGCATCTAACTGAATGTAAACACGGCCAAAGTCCCCACCCCCCTCCCTGTTCTGTCTGGCTATCCACCTACTGTAACACTCTGACTTGATCACTTTGTTTTAGAAAAAGAAACTATTCTGGTGCTGGAGTTAGACTGCAGGGAGAGTAGAGCTAGCAAGAAACTGGTTAGAAGGCTAATGTTGAAATACTATTATTTAGCAGGGCAAAATAATAATGTTGAAATACTTTATTATTTAGCAGGGCAAAATAATAAAGACCACTATGGCTCCTGGAAAACTTACAGAGGCCAGAACTTCATATTGCCTAGTTTCATGTTTTTATTTATCCTTTTTTAGCAAAAAAGAATATTCAGTTTTTATGACCATTTTCCCATGTAAGTTCTGCCAATGGTCAGTAGATGCCTTTTCTCTTATTTTCCTAATGAAGGATGAAAAATAAACTGCAAGTTCTTTTACCAAGATTACTGTTGATTGCTGTTGTGGAGGGATACTGTTAGGTAACTCTGCAGATCCTTAATCTAGTTAGAAAAACGTGCACCTTTGCTTTAGGACCTCCTGGACAATGACATTTTCCCAGCAAGGCATTATGGGAGTAATACCAGGAAAGCTGAGTCTGGCATGGCATCTGCCTTCACAGACATAGGAAAAAGCATTATGGAGTAGGGGGATTACAGCTTCTTTCAGTTCTGTAGCAAATTCTGCGTACCAAGACATACACCTGTCCTGCCATCTGGCTTCGGTAGGAGCAGCCCAGGTCCCAGGATCCAACTGGATATTGGATTTTTTCCATCTTTGGGAGGCTGACTGAAAGCAGTGCTAGAAATAACTAAGCGCAGTTTGCTCTTTACATTTAATAGAAATTAAGTGTGTGGAATTTGACCTGTTCTGTCTCTAATGTCTGTAAATCCCATATAAGATTTAAGGGATTCTGTAGTCAGGCACAAAAAAAGTCAACCCCCAAACTGTTCTATTTTTTAAATCCATTATTTTAACTAATTTAAAATTTTAATTTTAATTTCTCATGAGAAATTTTATTTTCTTTCCCATTAGATCATGCAATACTTCTTGAAAACCTATGTTGTGGGTTTTAAGGAAAGGTAAGTAAATGTGGTAAGGATGTGCTGACATGCCTGAACTCAGGAGAATAAGCAACTCTGAACATATTTAACTTTGCTTCTATTTTAGCATATGTTATAAGAGAAAGATTGCAAAGAACTATATTGATATTTGCCCAAAGTAAGAAGCAAGTCAGTGGAGTACCTCTGGAAGAAAAATTGTGGAGACAAATAAAAGCCCTGGATATGAAAAAGGAAAAGTAAAATATCTTCATACGTTTGGAAAAACTGTTATTAATATACCTACAGAGGGGAAGACTTTACCTCTCTATATAAAAGAATCAATAAGGGAATTCTACATATGAAAGACACAGGAAGGAAAAGTGAGCCATACATGTAGGAAGAAAACACATGAAACACATTAAGTTTGAGATATACTGAATGGAAAGAGGCACTTTAACCCAGGCATAATCATATAAACTACTATTAAATATAGAAGATGAAAACAATTAGTAAACATAACAAGAATACTTTGCCTCAGACTCCTCGGGCATGTGCTTCTGTGCCCAGGGAATTCTAAAGAGAATTTTGATGCTAAAAGAACCCTGACTCCATACTGAGCTGGGGGCAAGTATTTCTGGGGAAGGAGATGCAAAGTGAGATGAAGCACAGCTTCCTGCTCTCCTGGGGTATCTTTGGAATCTGCATATAAAGCTGTTTCAGTGTTCAATTTCTATTAATGAAATTCCCATAGACAAAATTACTTGTGGATCAAAGAACAGAGAGTTTTTTCTAGGCTATTCAAAACATAGAGGTGAAATCAAACTCCCTGCCATTATAAACAGCACAGAATGATAAAAATTAATGAAGTAATTAAGTGTAACATTTATTAAAGACCTACTATGTGTAAGGAATTGTGTTACTGCATGTGATAGAGATGATCAATATATTATGATATAGATGATCAATAATGATATCAGAGCCCTAGAACTTGAACCCTAAATCTTTATGTTCTTCTCTTATACTCTGTCCATCAGTCACACCAAATTCACTGAAGTCAACTCAGTGCTTAAAGGTCACATTTCAAGACTCATTTCCAGAAGAACATTCTTCTTGAAGCCCTTCATGGTCCCACTCTAGAACTGACCGTCCTCTTTCCTGCTCCCATTGCTGCTCTAATGCAGTGGATTTGAATCAGTTGAATTCTTACTTAACCCCACAGTCCCCCTGCATCATTTCTTTTTATCCTTACCAGAAAAAAAATCTACTCTTACATATTAAGATTGTAGAGACTTCTTGATGAGAGGGTACTGTATAAACATTGAAAGTACAAGGAAATAAAGAACACCTCAAAAGTTATTTCTACCTATTTCTCCATTTAAATCTAAAGAGGCAAATAATTTGACTCACTGACATTTGGGCTGTGACACCCCTGTACACATATTCCCCTCAACACAGCTAACACTTTATGGTACCTCTTTGCTTTCACACCTGTCTCTTTACAGGACCCTAAGCTTCTTTTTATCTGCTTGACTAATATGTCACTCAGCACACAGCTTTATCAATAATAATAACAAAAATAATCATGGAAGCAGGAACTCTCCTAAGTGCTTCACATACATCTTCGATTAATGCTCACATAATTATATGATACAAGTGTTTTTACTTTCACAGATGAGAAAACCAAGGTCTGGATTAAATAATTTGCTTCATTTTGGTATGCTTGGGACAGTCCTGATTTATGTCTATTGTTCTGGTGCAATTATTAATAGCTTCCTTTTATATAAAGTATAAAAATAAATTTATACAAAGTATAAAAATAAATTTATGGTTATCTTAGGCATCACCAGATTCAAAACCTGGCCGTAGGCTCCTTATCTCTAGCTCATATCCTCTAAGAAATAACTACAAGCCCCGGAAACGTACACGGAATGAATGAATGAATGATTAAGACACAGTTCCTGCCTTATAGAAGCTTATGGTCTTCACAGAGGGGACTAGAGAAACCTATGAACTGCCACTGTACTGGGACAAATGACAAGGAAAAAAAGTCTGTGAATGTTTTTATGAATGGAAATATGACATTTGTTTAGTGATAGGAGAGACTTCATGTAATAGGAGGCATGCAAAGGGGGCACTGTTTGAAATGGGCCAGACTGTAAGAGGGAATGTTCCAGGCAGAGAAAATACTGTGGCAAGGTCAGGGAAAGGCGTAGGACATATTTGGGGAAAAAGCTCAGCTGGACCATGGGATCCAAGGATCACAAAAAGGCTTAAATTCTAGGGAAAAGCCTTTAGACCTAATTCAGGAAGCAAGGGAGAGAGGGGGGTGTGTGATATACAGCCAGAGCTTAGATTTAGGGAAATTTATAAGGTTACTTTGTTTGGTGTAATACCACATGGTATAATCAATGAAAGTTGGTTAATTAATGAGTTTTAGAATATATAGCTTAACAAACTGAGAAGTAAAAAATAAAGAGAAAAAGGATGCAAAATAGATATCCATGAAAGCTGATAAAACTAACATTGTTTCACAAATTCTTCATACTTCTTACACTGTTTAGTATATACACCTGCTACACAGGAATGGATAGGAATGTGGGTGGCTTTTACAAACGAATAAAAATTTGTGCACAGGAATAAGCAGAGAATATTTTCTGCTATTATTATGATTATTCTGGTTATCTAGGTGATAAATATTTTGCGAATGACCAGGATAGAGTAGGATAATGAGTCTCACTGAAGTACGAAAATGCCACTGCTAAATCATAATAAAACTGAAATGTTTCTTACAGGCTAGCATTGGTGGACAGGAAATTCTTCTAAGATTTGAAGACCATTAGCCTAGCGGCAAACCAGCATTCTGACAGAAAAACATCATAAACTTTAGAAACATTGTGCACTTTGGGTTTTTCCACTAGTAAGTTGGCAACAGCTGCAGAATGTTGCTAGGATTTTATGTTTATGTTCGTATTTGAGAGCCTGGGCTTTGAAGGCACAGGATTGTCACGGACATCACGGACACTAGTTTTCACCAGCAGCAACAAAGCCTAATGAAGTTTCCCATTTCCGCTTTTAGTATCACCAGGCAAGACAGGACATAACATGTCATCATTTTCTAATAGTGTTGCAACAAATGCAGAGACCACTAGCTGTGCTGATCCGTCTTCCCTGAAGACAAAGGATTCTCCAACATGAAATTCGACCTACTGCAGGAAGAAGACGTGTTTGCTAGGGCCACAGGCTCACTGGATAGAAATCCCCCCTGCCAACTTGAAGGTCAGATTCCTGTAGAGGGGTTAGTAAGCTCATGTGGACATGAGAGATGCCCTCTGTAGTCATCACGACTTCCACAGCCACGATGAGAGAGCTGGGACCTTGAAGGAGGCCCAAGAAACTATAACTCAGCAAATTTGACTAAATAGAAAACTGGTTATAATCAAGCCCCTCATGCTGTATTATTTACAAAATGTATTCACTTATTTTATCTCAACTGATCTTCACAATCAAGAGAGTTACTTATCATCATCAGAATCAGCCCAATTCAGCAATGAGAAAACAGAGGCTTGGAAAGTAAGATATTTCCCAGGAAGTGACAGTCAGAATGGCAAAACCTACTTATTAATAGCAAATACTTTGCTCTTGCCGCAGTATCATACTATCCTCTTCTGATGAAAGAAATCACACTTAGGGCACAGAGGAACCATCAATATTATTAACATTTTAATTTAAATTAATGACATTTTAAATCATTTTCCTGGACTTTTGGAGCCTATCCTGTAGCTCAAATGAAGGGAAACATGGTATAAAGAATAAATAAGATCCAGAGAAGTTGGAAGCTGGTGGCAGCATGATATGATTTCTGTCCATTACCATTATATTAACCTTTTTAGACAGTTTCCAAAGACATGAGCTAGCATTACTTTTAAAATCTAGAAAGTACTGAAATGTTTGCCTTCCAAAAGTGTCCTGACCCTACCTGGGGCCAGGAAGGGGAAGAGACGTCTGAAGTGGTTAACATCACTCTATCTTGCAAAAAACATCGTGCACACATTCGCTCTCTATTAATATATTGGTGATGGTTAAATTTATGTGTCTTGATACTTTATGCCCAGCTTGGCTGGGCCACAATGCCCAGATAATTAGTTAAGCATTATTCTGTGTGTTTCTGTGAAGGTGGTTTTTTTTTTGGGGGATGAGATTAATGTTTAAATTACTGGACTTTGAGAAAGGTAGATGACCTTCCATAATGTGGGTGGGCCTCATGCAATCAGCTGAAGCTCTTAATAGACTAAAGACTGACTTTAAAAGACTTTTAAAACTGACTTAATAGACTAACGACTGACTTCCCCAGCCAGAAGGAATTCTGCTGGCAGACTGTCTTTGGAGTCAGGTGGCAACTTCTCCCTGAGTCTCCAGCCTGTGGGCCTGTCCCAACAGATTTTGGATTTGCCCAGTGTCCACAATCACAGGAGACAATTCCTTGAAAGAAACCACTCTTTATATACACACATCCTATTGGTTTTGTTTCTCTGGAAAACCCTGAATAATCAATGATGTTAGATATTTTATGTAGTATAACAAATACATATACCTATGTGCATACACACACACACACACACACACACACACAATCTGTGTATTCAGTGCAGCCATTGAAATGAATGAGCTCTACTGCCTCCATACAAATTAAAACTAGCCTGGGACCAAGTGAACAGATCATCCTTTCAAGAAGACACCAACCACACGTTGGTTGTCTCTGGGTTTGAGGGTCATCACTCAAGAGAGAAGGCAATAATCTCATTTAAACTCTGGAGTCATTTTCTTCTGTGTGAAGGAAACAGAGACTCAATTTGCCTTCCAGGTTCTCTAGGAGACCCTTTGCCTGAGCAATTTTTAAGAGAGGAATGTTTCATGAAAGCTAACAGCTCATTTTCATGAATTTTAGGAAGTAACACTATTGTCATTCGAGAAACATTAGATGCTGGATACCCGCCCACACCCCCAGGCTGGGCTTACAGTAGGAGCTTAGTGCTAACAAGAGTTTGGAAGGAGGGAGGGCTTAGGATGCAGAGGATTTGCCCTGCTCTTTCGTTGTGACTTTGAAGAAAGCAAGGCTTTGCGCGTCAGGACTCTTCCAGGACGTGCTCAGAGGCGCTGGTAGGCACACCTGATCAGATTGGTGGATACAGGAGAGGAGAGCGGAAACATGGAAAGGCGATGAAGTTCCTGCTTCCTCTCTGTGGCTCCGAGTTTATCGTGGCCACTTTCATCCCAAATGCATTCTAAGTGAGATAGGGGGAAAAACATTAACTCAAGATTTAGGGAGAAAATGCTTAAACTTGCAGTGCTTTTACTGAGTAAACACTGACTCTGCAAAATAGCTGAACAAATGTTAGCAAAAAAAAGATGTTTTGAAGGAAAAAAATTTCCGAGTGAATTGGGAATTATTTGAAAGAATAAAAGCCACAACTATGTTAGCAATCCCTTATAGCTTTTGCGGATAAGGGGGGAAAAAAAAGCTTTGTAACTACAAACTGATTTTTCTATAATTGTGGCAAAGGTCTAGTAAAACATTTCCCAACTCTTCTGTTTTGAGTACTTGTTTGAAATTGTTCCTGAGAAGAAAATGTCCTTTTTACAATTCTGAGTACTTTATTTAGAAAACAGTTTGTGTTTATATGTATACATATTCACATATGTATAGTTATTTATTGACGAAAGAAGTTTTTATTGCCTTCAGGTTAAAATGTTAACTGTAAGTGTGCTAATCAAAGTAGCAACAATTTTCATTTGCAGAAATTTGTTATTATTTTTAAAAAATATTATGATACTAAGTAGCTAATTGACCTCCAAGTTCAAGCATCCTTCCTCCTCTGCCCCACATACATGGATTGCCTTATATTTCCCATTGCCGTGATGTCTGTAAAATCATGTTTAATATAACTTAGACTCTCAAGGCCTGTGAAAGGCAATCACTATTAGGTTATTATTACCTCTTTAAAGTGCTTCTTGGACCTCTGGCAGTGAGTTCTGTGCAAGAACTGCCCTGCATAACTTGCATGCACACAGCTTTCTCAAATTTAAATGCAAACCTGGCCTAGGCATTGGGGCACGTGCACAGACACTCCTCTGTGTGTGGGCCATGTTCATGCATGTGGTTGATGGAGCCTATTGGTTTTGCCTTTCTCACTCACCCAGCAAGAGATCCTGTATTGTACACCTGAGGACAATTCCTGGCAGCTGTCAGATCTCTTTTGCTTGCTGTCTTCGTAATTCCTGCTGATCTGTTTTCTTCTTTCCCCCTGCGGACTGTGTATAGTATTGTAACACAGCTGGGGAGGAGAGATGGGATTTTCGTACCCGTGTTGGGGGGATCATTAATTCCACAGATTTGCTAAAACTGTGGCTTTACCTCTGACTTTCACATGAGCAATAATTACTGTGACATCATCTCTTACATTTTATATCTTCCTACTAATTTTATCCTCAAATAGTTAGTGTCCTGAAAATACTAAAGTCAGTGCATAGAAAAGGCATTTATTTTGGAAATAGAAAGACATTAGAACACATTATTCCCTTGAAAAATTCAGATGGAACAAGATCAAATAAACATCTGACAGTTAGTTGTTAGGTCCTTGGATTTTATGTTTAAATGGAAATTACAAGCATTTTTATATTTAAAGAAGTTAAAGGGAACTATAAAATTCTAGCACTGAAAGTATTTAGCTCTTAATCAGCTTCCTTTTTTTTACAGATAAATAAACTGAAGTGCACGGTATGTAGGTGACACAGTGAAGTCACACAACACAGATGATTACCGGCAGAGTAAATATTTCCTAAAAATTGAACTCGTGACTTTTCTTCTACATTATGTGATTCCTTCGAAGTGAAGGAGCTTTTGGCTTTAGCAAAATGGGATCAGTCTACCTTTTCTAACCTTAAACAAGAGCAATTCTACACAACTGCTTTCTCTAGTTCTTATCCTTACTAGTTAATAGCATCATAACTTACCACCCTTACTCTATGCTGTAACATGGTCTTAGTTGTAGAAACTGCTAGACAGATAGTAATAGAAACCAGAAAATAAGCTGGTTAGGATTTCAGACCTTTCTTTCATGCAACAAGTTAACCAGAACAAAAACCTATTTGCCAGAAATTCATACAAAAGAAGTCTAACAAATACTGGATTTTCCTTAGCCAAACTACCACTGTTCCCTCAGCAACCTAACAGCTATTCAAGAAAATTGATGAATTTATCAAATGGGGATGAAAAGAAGTATTTTCAAATGCTCCATTCAGCATGGTTTCTAAAACATCTCCGGATTTTATGTAGTAAAACTAGAGAAAAATATGTATAATTAATAGTTCATTTCCAAACCTGACTTTTTATTCAAATCTCTTCTAATTGTTAATTCTGGCTGAAGACGCTGCTCACCAGTGTTCTGCGCTGGGTGTTCGCTGCGCCTGTGCTCAGGAGCACTCGGGCAGTGCCCAGTGGCAAATCACCAGGGTGACTCAGTACCGAACTCTAGCCATCTGGGATTTCTGTGAATACGCAGGGGTGGCCTCAAGGACTTGGATCTTTTACAGGAGAACAGCAATAAGCTGAGTCAGCTTGAGCCCTAAAACAGGTCCCGAGCCAACTGCTCAAAAGGGGGTTCACGTACTTACTCATCTCAGATTTGTGTTGCATCTAGATCCTTTCCCAATACCATTAAAAAGGATTTAGAGTCAATATCAAACTGATGTCTTTTTGTTTTTATCCCACTTGCCCATATAAGATGACATACAGCAACTGGGGTAAAGTGTCTTGAATAGCATAATGCTAATATATTTTTCCTCCTTTATTTTGTATATGTAATCCATATTCTTGAAAACCCACCAAAATCCAAGGTATTTGGAAAACTACTTTTCTACATATAAAATGCAAGTAGATCAGATACACACACAGTCACACACAGGTTTCAACTTAATTCAATAAACATCAACCACACCTGTTATGTGGCTAGCAATATGTTATCACCTAAGCATATGATGAGCATAAACATAACCCAGTACATCAGAACTTAAATATTCACATTATTCAGTAGAAAAGCCATACATATGAAATTAGGAAAAGGAACAATAACACAATATAACGTGTCAAGAGGTTAAGTGCTCTAGACATTGTAGGCATCTCTTTGTTGCTGATAATTGTTATGAGACAACGCATTAGCTCTAATTCTGCAGTAATGATGACATTTTACATCTTTACAGATAAACTGATTTTTTTTTAGTTAAAATAGTTTCAAATGTGTCAGTTCTTCTGGCCAGTGAACTCCTTACAGGAGGGATACAAGGTTATAGTCACTTGATATCCTTGATTGACTAAGTTTTACAGCGATGAAGTGGGAAAATAACTAGTGCTCCAGAGGTCTGCCTTCTGCTTCTAGAGTATTCAACTTTCTTTTTATTATTGGCTCTCACAGTGCACCTAGACACTATAAATATCAATATTAAAATATATTTCATGTGAATATAAAAAATTTTTAGCTTCATTGAATCCTGAATTTGTAAAAATCATTTTAATTCAGAATGAAAATAAGTCAAGCTACCTAGATGTAATTTAAAGGATTCAAAAGATTTTAGAGTATGTATGAAATGATCCAATAATTCATGAGTGTTTAAAATAAATCCCTG
Organism: Manis pentadactyla; assembly: GCF_030020395.1. Classification (NCBI taxonomy): domain Eukaryota; kingdom Metazoa; phylum Chordata; class Mammalia; order Pholidota; family Manidae; genus Manis; species Manis pentadactyla. The sequence continues at coordinate 49,704,249 of NC_080030.1, forward strand.
ATCGATAATATTTGAGACCGTAGAATATTAAGTGCTTGGTGACCTTGAAATAAACTAGTGTTTCCAAACATACCAAATAGAAATATTTTAATGAGATGATTTAGGAAATATACTTGTAAAAGCTCCTCTAAGGGCAAACACCACTTATTAATTTATTTAATCTAATTTAGCCAAGGATTTGCATTCCCTGTGAGATTGTTTCTTATCTTTTAAATTTTACTCAGAGCCCCATCCTGATACCACCTCCTTTCCAATGTCCAGCTGGTGAAATGAGCCTCTAATCATTTTAACTGATGAAAATAAGGAGACTCAGTGAGGTTTCCTCACTACCTGTCCCTTTATTCCTCCATGTCATTTAGTACCTGCTTTTCCACCTGCACAGGGAGCTGTCTCTTCTGTGTCAGGGCCAAACTTCTCCCTGCTGTCCTTGTCCTCTCCCTTCGGGACCCTGCCACACAAGCCATCCACTCCCTTCTGCTGCCTTGTCACCTGCAAACATTGCATTCCATTTGTAAAACCAATGAAAAATCAATCTCTGTAAGACACCTTTCCTTTATGCCTATGCTCTTTTATTAAACAATGAGCAACTCCCCACCCTCTCCCCGCATTTCTCTGCACAAACAGCTTTTTTTTTTTTTTTTTCCTTCCTTTCTTAGCTCCTCTAAGCCTGTGGGGTCTGGGGAAGCAGGCGGGCCCTGCCATGCTGAGCACAGAGAGCGAGCACCTACCGAAACGTGGGCATGCTGCCACTCTGAAGGCCTGTGGCCGGGGGCTGGTCACCCCGAGAACTACAATCCAACACCCTCCTCAGCCGCCCTGCTCATCCATCAGCTTCCCAAAGGCTCCTCACTCTTCTCCCTGAGTCCAGTCCCTCTGCCTTCTAATCACCCTGCTGCAGGGACAGTCCTAATGCCACCTTCCCCTGAGGATTCGGTTCCTTCCCTCCGAGAGCCTCTCCGGTGCCTTCTAATGAGCATACCTCCCCGCCCGCACCGGGCACTCACACTGCGGCCGGGTCTCAGCCTTGGCGAGACTCCACAAGCCCTCGTCTGCACCCCACAATTAAGCCAGCCTCCACTGAGTTCCACTCACTGCCCTGGACGTTCCAGCCTCTGTGCTGGACTTTCCTGACCCCCAGGAGAGGCCTACCAGACACGCTCAGAACTTCAAAGGCCAAATAGTCCATTGTGTTTTGCTAGTCCAGCGACGTCGTCGTCTGAAGATCTGCAAGTTTTCACTGGAACCTCCTGACATTGATCCTGTTCTTGGATTACCCTCGCCTGTGCAGGCTATTTGAAGGGGGCCACTAGGTCCCTGGGGCAGAAGGGTGAACACCAATCCCAAGCACTTAGGTTTGAAACCGGCTCTTCTTTCTCTGTGGCCCCGCAGGCAGGGTACTTCTTGTCTTTAGTCACCAGTTTACCCAGATGGGAGATTGGAATAAACACACTCCCTCACAGACTTGTGGAAAATTACACCAGAGAGCAAAGAAGCACCCAAGCATGTTTGTAGATTTAGGGGTTTTTTTGTCCTATCAGGTCGAAACTGCTGAGGTTAGGATGAAGCCGTCTGTGGAAATAAACATGTCCTTTTTTTGCTCATTTTTGTTTTGACAGGCTATAGAGTATAAATGCAAACATCTGAATATTTCACATTTATTCTTATTTTTCTCTAGGGAAGCAGAAAAAGAAAACTGTTAATTTATTCTTCCTTGAAATGCAGGAGGGAGGGAAGGAAAGAGGGAGCAAAGGAAAGAGGGAGCGAGAAAGAAGCGAGCAAAGGAGAAAAGCTGGGGGGAGGTGGGAAAAAGGGAGAGGGAGGCAGAGGGAGGGAGATACTTGATGCTTTTCAATGAGGAAAGTAGACTTTTACTCAAGTGAAACCACAGAGGTGCTTCAAATGTTGTACTTAATAAAGCCCAATTCCTTCAGATTTGAAAATTCTACAAACACAGGCCAGCATGCAAGTCCAATGAGTATTTCCCATCTACTCCCCACTGCTATTCCCCCAGCTTTCTGAAGGAACCTGCTCGTATATGACTCTGAAAGAATCTTAAGCAACGGCTTGCCTTTTTTAACATGACTTGGCCAGGAGTTGTGAATGTTGGCTGAAAGGCCTGGGTTAGCAGTGACCAGCCAACACATCTCACAACTTAGTAGGGCTCTGAGCCAAACTGGGCCCCCGCTCTCTGCAGAAAAAGTTATCCTAAACACCACAGCAAAAGGAAGTGGGAAGGTTCTGTTCTAATCATGCAAGTGAAGCTGGCTAAATTCTATCATTTTCTAAACCTCCCACAATGAAAAGAACAGCTATAAACGTAAGAAAACATCCCAGGACCTAACTTCTATATAATATTACTGATTCCATTCCCTTTCTGAATGCTGAAGACATCCCCCCAAAGAAGCCCACATGTCTCTCAATCTACAACAGAGCTTGGCTTTGCATCAGTTATCTTTAGAAAACCTAAGAACTTCAAAATGCATTAATCTCCAGTGAAGTGCATCTTTGTAATATATTCATCTTAGTGTTTTGGCAAAGTAGCCCCATGTCACTAGCTTAATTGGTGGCAGGTTATTTTCCAGTTGTCAGATGACCTTTTCCTATTTGAGAGTCAGAAATAAAAACATTCACTCATAAAGGAACTGAACAATTTGGAACACAAACAACATAAGTTTTTATTTGAAAATCAATTTCCATTTAAGTAAAATGGCAAATCAGGTATAGTAGCTTCTTACTACTAATTCTAATTTGCACTCACAGTCATTTTTACTCATCATATTCAAAGTTATTGCTACAAAGAACTCTTTCACAATGTATTTAGAAAAAATATATACAGTCTCTCCAATAAAGTTAATTAAAATAACAAAGCCAGGCAATATAAAGCTAAGATAGGAAACAAACTGACATTTATAAACACAAATAAATAAAGATGTACAAAAGAGTTTATGTAACCATGGACAAAGAAAAGCTTTACATGCAAGTAATGGTGACATGGAAAATTTCTTAGGCTCTCAGACTAAGACTCAAACACAGGACAGTTTAAAAAGAGGAAAAAGAAGGAAAAAATAATCTGAATCGGTATTATTCTCAAAGTTAGGCTAAACTAAATTTTGGATCCACAGCTAAATTCTTGTAATTCTGTTTTGAGGAGGCAAAATGAAGGTGAGAACTACGTGCTCGAACTGCGGGTAGAATTAGGCTCAGTCTTTTAAATACACTATTCAGCTGTCTGTTTGTTTCTCCTTCCCTGGTTACTGGACATTTCTAAAGTGGTGTTGAAATGTGAAAAAAATGTTTTCCCAGATCTGGATGAATATGAGTAGAAATCAAAGTCATTTCTGAAGCTATCTCTTAATTACTATTAACTAATTAGGCACTTTGGGTAGAAATTTCACAGTAGAAAGCTAATTAAACTCTATCATGAATCTCTAAGGCTTGGGGGAAAGTATAAGAAGATTCAGTAACTATTTAAGATTAATTTTCATCTATATGTAACCTCTGACAGAATAAGCAGCCTGTGAATAGATATGCCTAAAGAAAAAATTTGGCTCTACTGTGGTGAATCTTAGTGACCTTAAGATTTACTACCCTTTCCTACTATATACACCCCTCCCCTGTGAAAGCCAAGCTGGGCAGTGCTCATGTCTCCTGAGACAGTGTTCCAGGCTGCTGCAAAATGGAATGGTAATAAAAACACACTAGCACATTATCTTATCATTCATTCAAGTCTGGCAAATAGTTTCATGTCTGAAGATCAGCAGAAAGTGAAAGGCCCCTTGGTTGCTGCATAGCCTGAAAGCTCTCTTATGTCTCAGGCTCAGAGCTACCTGCTCACACAGAAGGAAAGGCTCCCAGGTATTCAGTTCTGGCTTCAGCCTTTAGGCAGACTGGCTGTGCCAGGTATCTCATCTTCTTACCACTTAGGTTGCTCACCTCCCAGAATCTGATGCTTCCCAGATTACCAGAGGAAATAAATGCAAAGGCAGAGCATGTACTGAGACCAATTTCTAAGAAACTGGATATGACTCCATCATTGACCAACAATTAAAATGCGGTCCCCCCTACATATTCACTAGCAAGCATATTACTCAGGATAGTTGGAAATTAGGCAGGCTGCTTAATATGCATGGCTTGTATGAGAAACCTAGTCTATAAATAACACATCATCTATCTTGCCAGACCTCTTCTGGCTCTTATATTATGTACAAATACTTTTTAGACTAGCAATTGTAGACTCACATGTTTATAAATTATTTTGATTATGATAAGTCATTGCTATATCTAAATTTATACTCCTTGGAACAAAACTCTTGAAACAGGCAGTAAGAGGCTTTTCAACTGCAAATGGAAAAGTCTGTAGAGCAAGGACAAGACCACAGGGTATCAGTGATTGTACTTCCTATATGGGAGAGACTCTTGTACACAGCATGCCAAATAGACATTCTCATTCCCTGCATGAGCCTATGGGCTCAAATACAGTAAAGGAGCAAAATCAGAGTGTACTGAGAGGTCCACATTAAGGGAATGTCAACACTAAACTTAACTAAATGGATGGGATTAAATTATAATTAATGGTGATGATTTAAGCCTTGTGTCTTTAACTGAATAAGTGAAATAGTAGAAATTCACATGGTCTCTCATTAACAAGGTCAAAATTTTGGGAATTCCTTTTCTCTTAAGCAAATTATGGTTTTGAAGTTTAAACATTTGACAAAATAAGAAGTTCCTTTTCTAATCTTTAGGTCAGACATTCTTTTGTATCTATTGCTGAAATTTCACTGAAAAAGAGGAAATGCTACAGCATTCATAGAAACCAGCACTGAGAAGGGACTTGTGGGCATCCCAGAGTAGTTATAAATATTAGTAAGCTTTTGATTGTTGAGAAAGATAATGGAGCAAATGGCTATCTTCAAACCTAACTACGATGAGGTGGGGTGTGGATAAGTAATAAACTGGGGCTTGTCTCCCCTCTGTGTCTCCCTTCTCCTCTTATTTTAATGTCTCCCTCCTGAGTTCTGATTAATCTAATCCAATTATGTATTTTAAAAACACTGTATCCCCTATGGCTACTGAGTTATGCTACCCTCAGTATTGAAGTTTGTGATGGTGGAAATTCCCTCATGGAAGAAATACACTGGAAAGAGAGACTGAATTTCACAAAAGCCTCAACAAAATACATTCCTCATATACATGCAGTTACCTAGGTAACAGCATATTTACATCTGCTGGTCATAGTTCTCACTGCTTGCAGATCTTCACATCTCTGCAGACTGACTCCTCTTTCTTATATTGAAGACATTAAAACTTTGTGCTATGGCTGAAGGTATCTGACATGATAATATTTTTATAGAAGTTATCTGAATGAGCATTGCAATAACCCTTGACCTTATCAATGACCTGATGGACAGGTAAGATTGATGTCTGTTCTCCATCAGCATGGGTCAGTTTTGATGAGGACTTGTCCATGGAAGCACTGCCTGCAAGAAATAACATAAGAAATTAGGCTGCAAGATAAGCTGGTGACATACCTTAATGCCACCAGACTGGACACAGTATTTTGCACAAAGGAAATGAAACTCTAGTTCTTTCATAGGTAGAATAGGGAACACTAAAATTCCATGTTTTTCATCTCCAAAGGGCATTCCCATATATGAGTGAATGTTAAGTTGCCTTCTAGAAATTTGTGCTGGGTTTGTCTTAAGAAATATTCTTGTAAGTGGTATTTTTCAAAGAGCCAATGAATAGAACAATCAGAAATTTGCTGCAAAAGTATATGTGGCAAATTGATCAAAAGAAGTGACAAACTATGTAACAAATGAATTAAAAGATGCTAATATATTAATGGAATAAATGATATGATGTCTGAGATATGTTTTTCAAATAAGGTGAGTAGGTAGAGGGTAAAATGGGTAGGTGGCTGTTTACCCATGAATGGTAAAATGTGTAGATGGGTTAGTTGATAGATACAAGGGGATTCATTATACTATACTTTTTTAATATATACTATACTTTTTAATAAATATTTGACACTATTCATAATAAAAATAAAATACAATTTAAAGGAATTTGAGGTGAATGAAAATAAACATTAAAGGCTATATGGAACACATTTTCCCATGGTTTTTAGCTTGTGAAATGATTGGAATATAGAATAAAGGCATCTTTTATTAAGAAGCAATATCAGAAATATCTTAAGTGTAGGTTTTCATTATCTATGCTACAATTTCAGAATGCTTTGCTGACAGCAAAAGTTTTATTGTAGTAATAAAGGCCTGCCAAACACATTTCTGTTCTAAATTTCCCAGCACCATATATTTAAATATTATTTCCCTAGACCCGAAAGCTTTCTAAAATTGACTCAAATAGTGCTCTGAAACTCACTTAAGGTTTATTATCTACAAATATATATGGCTGTCTGCATGCACCCTATGAATATCATATAAGTATCTGCCCTTCCTCTCCCAACACATCTTGGAGAATAATTTTACCCTAAAATAACCACAGAGGTTTCACACTGATGAAGGAGCAAATATGACTTCTACAACGTACTCAGTTCCCTATAGTTTTATCTTATCTATTCACTGTGGAAAAGGCAAAAAGTCTATCATGCAAAAGTGTTTCTAGGAATCATGACTCGAAAATTGGAATGCTTAGTATAAGTGTTTCAAGTAAGTTGGACCTAGTTTGTGGACATAACATTTAAAGTCCATCAATAATTGGCAAAAGCCATCATCAATATATCTGTTGTCTTTGGAAATGACTGAAACTGTTCAACTGTTGTCTTGTGTTGGAGCAGACACTAAATAAAACAAAGGCTAAAACAGGAAATGGTGTGTTCCCTCCCACACTAAAGGAAGCAAGAGAGAACGGACAGCTTATGGGAAGAATGGGCAGGCTGAAGCATGGCAGGTGACTATTTCCCGGGATTGGTGAGGACAAGCTCAGGGAGTCACTGTGTAAGGGCCCCTCCCCAGTTAGCTCTCAGCAAGCTGACTGATTCTGTGCTTTCCTTCAGTTCATCTATTCACTAGCCATTGGTTTTCTGCTGGGGATTTTTCTATGAAATTGTATCTGAATAATGAACAATTCATGCTTGATGTTTTTAGGAAAAAAATCACACGTCCTCAAAGAAACTTCAAGAATATACTCATTCTGCTTCATTGACAATCCAGGAACATGTGCTTTTTAGAGATTTTTGACTACCTCCATTTCAAACATGTAGACCCAATTTTCTGGGTCCTCAAGTCTAATTAAGTAAAATTCTGATCAAGGGCTGTATTTCAATATATATGCTATTTCCAATCCTCTGGTTAGATATTATGTGATGGGCAATAGAGATTTTGATTATAGCAGCAAGTCAGAAAACCAGGGGCTAGGGAAATGAACTATTATTTTTAACCTATGCTGAAATCTCAAGCACATAAAATTTCTCAAAAAGCAGGCTTGAATTGACAAATTTTATTTCATGACTTCTATGAATGTACCATGACACATCTAGTAATTCATGAGAGCAGTGGAAAAGTAAAGCATTTCACTCCCTTCTACAACAAATCTCTCCAGTGCCTTTTTTTGTTTTTTTCCATTGTTTTACCTGATATGTGACCCACTAACTTCCAGAGCATGGTACATTTCTTAGAAGGAGCAGATTGCAGATACCCCAAGCAGAGAAGAGCCAGTATAGCAAATGATCATTTGAAATTTCAGAAATTCCAGCTCAATGCAGGAATGTCACTATGCTAGCTGAGAAATATTGTAAAGAACAAGCTATTTTGCTGGTGCAGCAACAGTCTCAGTTTAATCCATGCAGATGTTCTCTTATTACCTTGCAAAAAAAATCATGCATTCAAAAAAGTAATAAAAGTTTACCTGAATGATCCACTTTTGTTGAAGAAATGCTCTTAGAAGACATTATCTATACCATAAACATATGAATTTCTAGATCAATTCCAAGAAACAAACCAACTAGATATCTGTGATGATATGCAGTGACTTTTTTCATACTCCAAGTGACCCCAATACACCAGCAGTCCCACTGGGAACTGGCTAGGTAGCAGGCCATCGGCACATCGGTTGATTGGAACCCAGAATTTATTGTATCACGGAAGTAACATCATATAGCTATGTCTTATGCTAGTTGACAAGAACTCATTTAATCCCAAGGCTTTTGTTACAGGAAACAGTAGTTTTGCATTCTTAAAGAAAAATACACATTTTGAAGTAGTTAAGCTTTTCTTTGGTACCTCTCTTTCTGCCCTTCCTTTTATCTTCTAGTCAGTTTTCCTCATAATCTTAATATTTTCAAATATTTCATTTATACTTCTAAATGCTCCTTGTTACAAATTATCTATCTTGCTATCTCTCCCCTTAATGTCATCCCTTCAGGCTAGCAATTCTTAGCTGTGTTAAGAGGAAAACAATTCAGTTCATCTAATTCCTATTATTCATAACTGACTTATAATTCATCATCTATTTGCATTTTAAAAGGGGAGGCTAAATGGGTACCTAATTTCAAGGCTGATGAAATAAAGTGAAAAATTTATTCATTGTTAAGTGAAAGATATTTTGTGCCAGGAACTACCAGTTAGGTAGACTATATTCTATCTCAGCCTATAAAACTGTTGTCAATTTTCTTACACAGATCCCTCAATTTAGGCAGAATTGTTTGTGTACAGGACTCAAAGGCTGCCCTTATTCTGGAAGAGAGTTTCTAGGTTCATATGATTCTCAAAAGTGTCACTGACCCCAAGAAACTCTAAGAATTGCTGTCCTAAGTTGCTCTAAGTTTTCAGATCTTTAATTAATTTTGGAATTAACAAACTCTCGTAACACTGAAAACTTTTTTTCACAGCGCTCTCTTGTATCCCAGGCATAGCCACTCTAATGACAAGGCACAGAGAGTGGTACAAACGGGGACACATAGAAATGTACATCGGGGGGCATTTGAAATTCAAGTGTTTGTAATGTGAACATTTACAGACACATCACACAACACATTCCCAATTTGCAAAAAGCCAAATAAGAATCTTTTCTGGGTCATTCTCCTCTGCATATGTTTCATAGCTAAACAAATTCAAAATCAAAATCCATTATCTTTTTAGGAGTATTTTTAATTAGGAAAGTGCTATGTGCTAAGTGTTGACAGCTGTTTGCTTGAGGCTTCCTTTGTATTTAAAAGTAGCAATTCTGCTATTTTCCTTTGAAATTATTGAAAGATGACCTTTTCACACCACTCATCGGCTATCAAGTACTGTAAAGCAGTCTTTATTTTCACATTGTCTTCAGTATTGTTCCTTCACACACTCAGTGTCAGAACATGTGGTCACTGTAAATACCATGAAGATACAGGAGATGAATGAAGAACAGTGTTTCTCACCATCCGTATTATTTTCCAAAAATGATGCTCTCTACTCTTTCATATTGAATCAGTGGTTTAAAGAGTAATTGCCAATAACACTTCCAATCATAATTCCAGTAACACTTAAGGACTTAAGTCTTAAATATAACATACATCTTGGACGGTGTTTCTTCTTATTCCCATGCCAACCTGCCAAGTAACTTTCTCCTACACTGAAATCATTGGCAGCTCAATTTCTACATTTTTTAGATAAAAATTCATAACTTTTTAAACAGGATACCATAGTCTTTTTAAGAAAAGTAAGTTCTTTTTAAGAAAATGTAATAGAATCAAATGCAGTTACAGTAATATCCAGAGTTAATGATCTGGTCAACAATTTTGGTTGTAAATTTCTAAAAAAGAATATTCACAATGGTGCTGAATAAGGTCTTTAAATAGATTTTGATTTTTATAAATCTAAAATAAGCATACTGATGGGCATTGTAATCTAGCAATCTTCATGATATGCAAATTTTGGCAATGAGAATGTACTGAGGACTATATCAGAGAACACCTTTACCACTGTCAGAATGACTCACCTGTGTGGCTATTCCTTTTGAAGTAGGTGGTAGAGCTGGATTTAGATTTGGATGTAAGATAGGTGGAGTTGGAACCAATGGAGCTTGAGGACAGAGATTTTCCTAGATTATCAGAACTTTTCTTGATGATATTAGTAGCTGTTTTACTCCAGTCTGAAAGAAATGCATCTCTCCATGAATCTACTAGATAGGGAATGTGTTCTGCCCTAAAGAATCATCACTACATTACTGAAGTAATTTATCCAGAGCATTAAATTTTTGGATATATTGGCAATGGCTCAGAGAAGAGACTGACATGTAAATAATAAACTGAAGAAACAGATAAATGTCTTACTCTTTGACCTTGTATGTGTTGTTTAAAATCTTACTTTAATATTCTAAGGGTAAGAAGCAACCACTGATGGTCAAAAAAAAAAAGTAATATTTTCCTTAATGGACTTTCTATACTGAGAAAAATCTCTTTCCTTAATAACATAATTGAAGACCTCAAAAATGTGGAAAGATACATAAGGTATAGTAGAACCTCTGGATATCTGTGTTGTTTGATTAGACATAAAACTCTGGGCAACTCTCTTAACCTGACTAGAATTCATGTTACTCCTTTGGAGGCTTAAGCCCAGGATCCTCAGGTCTTTTGCAGTCCTAATATTCCAAGACTCTAGCTAAGCATCTTCACATATGACACCTTTAAAACTTGTTACCCCAGACACTGGGTTGCTCTGATATGGAAGACCAAGTGAAAAACATTGCCAACTACTCTTAGATATAAAAACCAATAGGCAACATGCTCCTTTACCTGAGTTGTCAGCTAACCGAAATCTACCACAGCAGAGATGCCGCCTCCACTGTTTCTGAACATTTTCCTTCATAGCACAGTGGAAGATAAATATAAATAAGCCTGGGACAAAAGAAAATACAAACCTTTAAGTCAACAGAAACATTTTTAAAGATAAATCTTATAAAAACCACACACTTATTACCATTTAAAATGTTTATGTCTGAGTCACTATCAAACAAAGACCCTAAGAAATCTTGAAGTATGTAGTAGATATCCAGACATACATACAGATAAAACTAGAATAATTATATGGGCTGGATTCTCTCTTTGCCTGCTCTGTTCAGCATTTGCCCCAACGTAACCTAAAGACTAAGCTGAAATAGGCAATATTCAATTTAAGAAGCATTTAGTATTTCCCTTGTATGTTTTAAAATTATGTGAAAACATTCCACAAAATTAAGAAAAAAGAGAAAACTGAAAACATCCCTGAGCTCAATTTGTATATTTTAAATCATTTTCTGTATGCATATTATTATGTTTGGTCCATAGAAAAATGGTAGTATTTTTGCCCAAAGAAAACAAGAACCCTGATTCAAAAAGACATATGCACCCCTATGTTTATCGCAGCACTATTTACAATAGCCAAGATATGGAAGCAACCTAAGTATCCATCAATAGATGAATGGATAAAAGAGATGTGGTACATATACACAATGGAATATTACTCAGCCATAAAAAGAAAAGAAATTCTACCATTTGCAACAACATGGATGGAGCTAGAGGGTATTATGCTCAGTAAAATAAGCCAGGTGGAGAAAGACAAATACCAAATGACTTCACTCATTTGTTCAGTATAACAACAAAGCAAAACTGAAGGAACAAAACAGCAGCAGACTCACAGACCCCAAGAAGGGACTTGCGGTCACCGAAGGGAAGGGGTTGGGGAGGGTGAGTGAGGAGGGAGAAGGGGATTAAGGGGCACTGTAATTCACAATCACAATATAGGTAGGTCACAGGGAGTATAGCACAGAGAAGACTAGTAATGACTCTATAGCATCTTATGACACTGATAGATAGGACTTGATAATATGGGTGAATGTTGAAACCACTGTGTTGTTCATGTGAAACCTTCATAAAATTGTATACCAATGATACTATACTAAAAAAAAAAAAAAAAGAAAAATGGTATTTTTGCCCATCAAAAAAATGGCTCCAAATCAGCAAATTCATGTGGCTCCACCTGGCCTGCTTTAGTTTCTCCACATTTTAACCAGAAGTATTTCTGTGTTGTGAAATAGTCTTCATATTTGTAGTCACTCCCTGCACCCATCAAAAACTAGTTATACCACCAGTGCTTTGGAAGCCAATCCCTTTTAACTTTTCAAGAAATTTGCTTCTGCATTTTTACCCTCCCTTTGCTGCCTCATCATTTTCTCCCTCTATTCCTCTCTACTTGGTTATTCCATTACTTTACAAGTATATTCCAGTAGGTCTTCTAAAAAATCAAACAAAAAATTTTACCTTTAGCCCCCAGTCTTCCTCTAGCTGCTTCTTCATTTCCCCTTCCCAATAAAACTTGACATGGTTAACTTTTGCTCTGTCCACCTTTTCTCACCACTTTTCTTGACCCACTCGAAATAAGCTACTATCCACATCTGAGTCCAGTACAACTGCCCTTGGAAAGAGCACAGTGACTACAAAATGCTAACACAGTTCCCATTCCATTTTACTCGGCTTCCCAACAGCACTCAACAGAGCGGACTAAGCTCTCATCCCTGATATACATTCTTGACACCACCCTCTCTCAGATTTCTTCCTAATTTGCTTCCTGGTCTCTCTAGTAGATTCCTTGGCTTTACTTTTACATGTTGGCACATTTGTGACTCAGTCCTGGGCTTCTATCTTTTCGATGGCTACACTGTCCCAGGACGGACTACAGCCATCACCCCTGTGTAACAAGTACCATATACTAATTTTATATTTGCCCCCATTGCCTTCTTTGCCCAGCACCACCAGGATTCCAAACATACTGCTTACAGGACATCTTTACTTGGCTGTATCTCCACTTAGCAGCGTTTCAAACACCTGATATGCTTACCAGAAGTTTTTTTCATCACTACCCTCCAACTAACATATCCAGCTCATTCCTGCCCAATACCACTCCAGAAGCTATTCCTTCAGATCTTTCTAGAACAGGTTCCTATGTGGCACTCAGGTCTCAGATCAATTGTCAACTCCTCCAAGAGGCCATGATCAACTGTTTTCTTCTACGTCTTCTTTTTAATGTTTTAGCCTCTAGTCACACCCTTGAACATCCTCATTTTCATCATGGCACTGATCAGTACCTGATATTCTTGCACTCCTCGTTTATTCATTTGTTTGCTTGGTTGTCTCTTACTAGGGGGTATTAAGCTCCAAGAGGTATGTCTGTCTACACAATGCTGTGCTGGCCATTCCCAGGATGGTGCCAGGAATGAGCAGAAAGTCTGTGAATGTTTGCTATATGCATGAGTAGTAACGATGGTTAACTGCTCCTCTCTTTTACATGAGTTGAATATTTACATGTACATGCTAATGTGTTATATGCATTTGGTGATGGGGGCTTAAATACTGGAGCAGGACACAAATTTAAAGGTGACAGGAATACAGTGAAAATACATTAAAGGCAAAAGATTTTGAAAAGCACCTAAATTAATTGTCAAAGTACTGCCTTAGTAATACACCATACTAAGTAAAATATCTAGCTAAGGGAGGCTGTTCTAGAGGATGTGGGGCTGAAACTGAATCTGCAGAAAGCTTGAGGTAGGGAGGTGAGGGATGTTTCCAAGAAGGGTAATTGATTCAATGAATACTAAGCACTGGTAAGCAGGAGGCACTGTGTTTTATGAGCTGCAGATTCAAAGGTGAACACGGTAAAGGATCATTGCTTTCATGGGGCAAAGAGTCTTTGCCTCTATGGAAAGGCACAAAAGTAAAAATTACTATACACTTAAGGAACATGAAGACTTACTCTTTTTTTTTAATATAGAGTGTTCATCAAGAAAACTGTAAATTACATTGTAGCAAGTAAAAGGAAAAGTGCGAAAAAGTATTGAAAGTACTCTTTTTATATGTAGAGTTAAATTTGCAAAATAAGTCTGTAGGTATGCTTACATGTTTTATTTTTCAATATCTTAACTCAAAATAGGCCACAATTTTATTCAAGAATAAATTATGTTATTATAATTATTAGGAAAGGAGAGTGCTGGATTTCTATAGGATGGGCCCTGACCTCAGTGAAATGACCGTGGCTACCTCTGGTCCTCTGGGTCTGGCTTTCATTGGGCCATCAGGGAATGCCTGGTGCTTAGTGGCTGCTCTATAAGTTACTATTGAAATTATTGGTTGAAAACGATGACATACTTAAACTTGCAGAGAAATGCCACTACAGAAGTACTGACTAAATTTTGGTCATTGATTTCAAATGGAAAACTAGCCTTTTAAAAAATTCCTGGCAATTCAAACACATTTATCTCTGAGAGGTATAAATAAGACATACAATGACCTATGTGAAGTACTGTAAGTAATCAGGAATATTATCATTTTACAGTATGCGTATATATTATGCTCTTATTTTATTTATTATTATACATTTGTTACTAATACTTAACTAGTAATAAAGTAATAAAGAAAAAATATATCTTAGGGACCTAGTTATTTATCTGAAATAATATTAGATTTGGTAGGGAAATTCTAATTTTAAAAGAAAGCTCTAATAAATATGAGTCAAATTTCAATCACTCAGAAAACAAACACGTACACACCCCCTCCTGAAGGTCTGTGTGCTGTGGAAGCAGCGGGGGAAGAACCCACACGGGGGGTAGAAGAGCTGGAGAGAGGACATGTGCTTGCAGACTGGCTGGTCTACGCTCGCTGGAGCAGGACAGGCTCAGAGTAGGGGCAAGATTCTCTTCCACACTCAAAACCCCTCAGAGTCAGAACAGTCTCAACCACCCTCCCAGGGAGGAGGGAGTAGACATCGTTGCCTTCAGACATCATCTTCACACACAGACTGACTAAATCTGATTGCTTTTCAAAGCCTTCCCACACTTAACCTCAATTCCCTAACCAGCTTGCTAATACAGAAAATCCCTTCCTTAATTAAACTTGCTTTGTATCACTGGTAGTGTGCATACCAAAGTGTATAAATAATTTGAATGGGCTAACAGATCCTTTTGAGTTTTTGAGAGGTGATGGCAGTTTCAGAGTAGAGGGCAGAGGGCATGGAAGTTAGAGGCGAGGTCAGTGCAGGTTACAGATGGAGGAGGCTGCATGCTGTTTGAGAGGCTTAGTCTGTTTTTGTTAACTGAGACAGAATTTGTTCTTGGAGAGGTTTTTTCATCATACAGCTGAAAATATAAGTAGCTGAGTCTTAAATAATTCTTTTACAAAACCACATATTAAAGCTGGATGCAATTATAATCTCCAATTAGGCATTTTCATCCCCAGGCATTAATCCACGTGTTGCTCATTGTAGGGCCTTGCACTGAGTCAATGAGTTTCTTTTAGTTAAGGGCTGATGGTGAAATCTGCTAGATGCTGCTTTCCGTAACACTCTATGGTTTTTATAAATGTCATATATACTGAAGGAAAAAACTTCAGAGGTTATGTCTGCTGTTTCATGGACACTGGAAAGAGAACTAGTTCTCTGATTCACTTTTTTGGCCTGTCTGGGATGCTAAAATGTGGATTTTATTTTGAGGATCAGATACTGACCACAGTCACAGAGGAGAAAGTTAAAGGCAAGATAAAACCGACTTAATAAAACAATTTTTGAGATAGTGCATTGCTGCTCTAAAACACAATTATATAACATAACTTTGCCTATTTTTAAGCAAACACATTTGCCTGTAAATATACAGGCACCCAGTAAGTTTAAAAGACACTGGCATATAAATTAGATTCCCAATCTGATCCATCTCCTCTAAAATTACATGATACAAGTCATTTAAATGCTCCATCTCCCACTTCGAATTGCAATACTATGGGATGACATTAGATAATAGGTATGAAAAATGAGAATCCTTAGGAATGAATGTGTTTTTAAAAACTCTAAGGTATTAGTTTGCAGATTCTTTAGCCACGATATGTTTCCATTTTAAATCCAAACAGGATTCTTATAATGGGTTATTTTACTATTTATAGTAACTTAGCCCTTTGCACATGAATTTACATTAGTCTGGCAATAAATAGTATACCAAGATTCTTTCAAGGCAAAAATCCCTTGTAGGATTCCACCATGGGTACAGGGTAGGTGTCCCGTCTGAGAAAGCACACCGATGCAGCATGGAAAGAAATTCTAAGCACTTCAGGAGGAAGGAGTAGAACACAGCAGTAGAGCCAGGGGCACCTGGAGGCTAAAGTGAGAAAACAGAGAGCTATTGCCTCTTCTATTCTCAGGCTTTCATTTTTTTTCCACCTACTTACAAATCTTGGTCCCAGAGCAGAACTAAAATCACAAAGCTTTAGAGTTCTACGCTGTCATCCAAGGGAATTTGACTTTCCATCCCCATCTCTGCTCTCTTTCCAGCAAATGTTTTTCCTTTGAGAATCTTCACATCAACCTCATGGCACCTCACAGAGGCTCTTTATACCATCTGGAAAAATAGGCTCTTCCACCTTTCTGGAAAGGGCTTTGAGCAGGGCCCAGGGGACCAGGAGAGTTGGCCTTTACTCCTCATACTGCTTTACAGATTGATTTAACCGGCCAGGGAGTAGGGAACATTGCCATAGAAGTGGGAAGCTAAAATGGCTGAAAAAAATTGAATTCAGAGTTAGAGCCTCTACTTCATCTTGCCAGGTGAATGCTACTTTCATGAAACCTTTATATCATACAAAACAGCTTCTGCTGGTCCCTTTTTTTCGTTGAATTTTAGCCTGAAAAACCATCACTCTTAATGAATCCAAGTTAGCAATAGTTTCTTCAGCTTGATAACTGCTTCAATTCTTTATTTCACCTGCATGAACTTAGATTCCATGCTAGAGCAAGAAAAACGAAAACTGAAACCTATTTCAAATGAACAAATTCCTAACTGGTTCTCTCCCTGCTCATCCCAGCTTCAGCCCTTCCCTTGTTTTCCCTCCGTCCTTCCCTAACTAGAGGCATCTGCTCACTTAAAAAAAAAATTGTATCAATATGTGAATTCATGATGTCTTAATTCCCAGTATATTTTGCAATTTTCTCACTTAAAATATGTTACCTTTCTAATTGCGATGGAAGAAGGCACTGCAGGTATGTGAAAAGTGGGTACTGTCAGGGCAGAACAAGGAATGACTCCCGTGTCGCCAGATCCTCCTAGAGAAGCACACCACAGGCCAAGGCTGGTACTGAAAATGCCACGAAGGGCCCCAAGGGGACTGCTCTAAACTTGGAGTGAGAAGCATCCTGAACAATCTCACCAAGCTGTGGGTTTGGTTTTTCACATCTTGTCCACTAACCTACCTCAGAACACATTCAAGTAGTATGTTGGTAACAAAAAAGACTCTTTCGAAGGACTGGCATTGTATTTACTGTAGATGGTAGGGTCTAGTGTTTTTAACCTTGGTCTTTTTCAGAGCTATGTAACTATTTATGTAGAAAAACAATCCTCAGCCTGAGTATTTTGGCTAAAAATTTGGCTCCCACATAGAACCTACTCCCTTTGGTTGATTTTGGCAAAGGTATGTGGCTTTCCCGAGCAGACGTAAAATGAAGAGCCAAAGGGATGTTCTTAGATCTTTAGCTTGATTATCACAAGTTAAAAAAAAAAATTGCCAAAGAATAGTTTCCCTTGGGTATGAAAACTACTGCTGGCAGTAAAATTCAGGGCAGCACCTACAGTCACCTGTTTACTGCTCTGAAAGACCACGTTCAAGAAGCCCGGTGGAGGGAAAAACCTCCACCTTGGGTCCCCATCTCCTAGTGAGCTCTTTACCAACTAAAGGCGACGGACACTGAGACTTCCAGAATGACTGTCAACATTTTTGACAAATAGTTAACTTTTTCTTTCCTGGATAATAAAGATCCAGAAACACAGTTATGGGGAAGACCACAGATACAGACAACTTCAGGGATGTGGGATGGAATCAGAGCGGGTAATAATGATGAGGCCGATGGGCATAAGTGGTTCTGGAGTTTTGATGGGAAAAATCAATCAAGAATTCATCAAATTAGGTGTTTGGGCAAGAAGGGATATATGCTCTAGATAACTGATTTTTCACAAAAATGGTCTAGATGTCCTCTGAGCTTCTTAGCAAGCCTGAGTGCAAATCCTTGAATAGCTTATATGCCGTGTTGTCACACAGATGTGGCCAGCTGGCTCTGGGGCTGGGGATCTTTAGGGTTTATGGTTTTCTTTGGGAACCTCTTGAATCCTCCTTTCACACTACCAAGGTGCCCTTTAGAAAATCATTTCTCCATGGCACAAAATGCCCTGCCAAAAGATGAGTAATTTATTTCCTTGCAGTGTGTAATGTCTCAGCCAACATGATGTCGTTTCAGATGTTAGAGGTTTAAAGGTGATACACCTCTTTACCTTGGCATTAATTCACTGTGACTATGTGTCTTGTACATGTGATCATGGCACAGCCAACTGCCAGAAGGCTACTAACCCATAATTTGATTTAATTTGCTTAGTTTACCAGTAAGAATAAAAATAGTGATAATAATAATATTTCCCTAAATGACTTTTGATGAATGAAGGTGAGAATAAATTCCTATTTATATATTTAATATATATTTACTAACAGTTTTTTTAAATGGACTTAGACATTCACTTCCTAGAAACTTTGAAATGAAAAATGGAAAGGGCAGTAGTTTGTCTTATTTTTCTGTTTTTTGCTTTATCCCCTAATAATATACTTTTCTATTTTCCTATATGCTATAATGTTAATATTACATTGTCAAATTCAGATTGATCTTGGGAAAGTCATCAACTGTTGTGAGATTGTTTCTTCACCTATAAAATGAAGAAAATGCCCTCTTTCTTGGGTACCTAATTCTTCCTGCTGCACGAATACACTGGATCACAGATGTTACGTGAATGCACTTTGTTAACCACAATGCACTATACAAATATTAATTATTTCTGTTGCTCTGGGTATACTGTTACCAAACTAGTTAATAGTAAACATTATCTCTGAGTAGACTGAAAATACCCTTCTATGTGCAACTAAGCAACTTCTATTCGCAAAACCACATGCTTCATCTTATTATGTTATCATATCTACATCCAGAAGATGGGCTAATTATGCCTGAGACTATAATAATCAACATTGTTTCTCATGCCTGGAAAAGGAAAGCTGAAGACCAAGATCTGGTGTAGTGCTAGACTTTAGATTGTGATGAACCTGTCAGGAGTGTTAAACCTGTATTTTAGAGAAGCCTCATCTAATTGATACTGCCAAATACTTTTGTACAATTAATGAAAAATATATGCACTCAAAGACACTGTTTATCACATGTGTAACAAGCAGCTCTGCGCATGTGCTCCATCTCATAGCAATAACCAATCCTACAAGTGCATCAATATTGCCAAGGGATAGAGATGCCCAAAGAGACTCCAGTCAAGATATTCTCAGCAACAAGGGAATTGCCTATTATTTCTTTAGGGTGAATTACATTACATTACATTTCTTGAATTACAGGCTGATGTTCTCAGGCATGTGAAGGATGATATACTTTTGTCAAACATCTGTTCTCTTTTGAATAGCAATATGTATACCACATAATTTTCTCAAGTTGTATTCTTTAGAAAAAATTAAAATTTCTAATACAATAATCTGCCAGTTTCATCCTGGGGAGACAACAAAGGTGGCCAAAGCAGATAGCTATGTAATTCCACCATGTTGGGAGAAGATACATGTATTTTTTTATCTTAGAAGAAAAAAAATCAACAGAATGATAAATATACCACTTAATCAAGTGATATAGATAAAATAAAAAGAACAAAGCAATATACCATGGAAAATTAGAAAATAATCAATAAATATGAACCAAATTTTGAAGACACACAAAAATGAAAAGACATCTGGTAGTAAAAGCCTCTCCTGTGACATAGATGTGGCCTCACATTACTTTAGACCCAGCTCGGACACTTGTCCCTCCCACAGGCCTCACATCTGTAACACTACAGAGTGACCTATGTCATTCAAAAGGAAGACCCTTCTGATTTTTTAGATGTTCAACTACAAGATAAGTCTGAGAAGATTAAAATTTGCTTGGCATAGTTTTAGTTTTCAGAATATATTACATTCTAAATCTTCGGCCATTGCTAAGTTATAATGATAGGCTTCAATTAACTATAACATTTTATTAACAAGAAGACCAGTCACACTAATCATTCTAGAAGACAGTTGAATGACCAAACCAGTGATGAGTGTTTTGTAGTAGCATACTACATAAATTTCTTTTGATTCTGCTTGTGCATGTCCAGCTCCCCCATCCCCACAACAGTCTAAAATACTGTGCCACCATACTGCACCTGGACCATTGCAATAGCCTTCTATCTGCTCTTCCTACAGACACTATTAGGCCACTCTAATCTATTCACCACATTGCCTCCAGCTTTGCCTCTACAAAATGCACATCCGATTACAAAATGTCATTCCTCAGGCCTAGAACCTTTCAGAGACTTCCCATTACTCTTACACAGGTCAGAACACAAGGCCTTCTAGTCCAGTGCCTGACTCCATTTTGTGCCAGAACCACCACTCTTCACTCTCCTGCTTTTCCTCAGAGTTCAGGTTACATAAGCTTTTTTAAAATTACTTGAGCATATGCTTTAATTATGAACTGTAGTAAATATTTTGCATACGAAGTACCCTCTATCTGGAGTAGTCTTTTCCCCCACTCCTATTCCTACCTTTCACCTAGTTAATTCCTACTGACCTTCAGATTTCAGTGCTGACATTATGTCTTCTGTCATGTGCTCTCAATACCACCAGGCACATTTTGCACAGTGAAATATTTGATTAACGTCGGTCTCTCCTACTAGAATATAAACTTCATGAGGCAAAGAGATTAAGTCAAGTTTTTTTTTACTGGAATAAAGGATATTAGAAAGAAAAAAATGGGACATAACGTAGTTTGCCTAAGTACTATCTAAGTTCACTTGGCATTCACTGAATTGTTTCTTTAAACTGTCCAGATTCTACATGCATCCTTTAATAAAGGATATATTTACTTTTAACAAAAATCTAGCCTCTCATGGAAGGTTCAGAAAATGACTCAAATAAAAACCATTTATTTAGTGACTTTTCATAGTATCCTGAGAAGTTTTTGTACAAGCCTGGCCAGTAAGCAGTTGTTGGTGAACTTGTGTGCTCTGTATTACTGCCTTTTAATTTAAATTTCCTTTTCCGGAGGTGTATTTAATATCATTGGCTGTGCAGAAATCTGTTCTGAATTTATGTACTTTAAAACCAGTCTCAAAAGTCTGTGATTTATGAAGAATACGGACTTGATGATGGTTTACAACATTTTTCCCTCCTGCCCGGAGACCTATACTAGGAAAAATAAAACGTCCCAATTCTCATTAATGGAAATAGGGCTGAACAGACAACTGTAGCTGTTGAAGGTTACTGAAGCTGCCAGGAAATTCTAAAAGCAAAAACAAGGTTGGGCTGGCTGATTCATGTGCCTTTCATGTACAATCCTGAAATATAAAACCATGGAATTTCTAATGCTAATGGATATTTTTGTCGATGTTTATCTAGGCACTTTTATGCTGTGTATTATAGAAGAGATTAAATAGAGGAATGTTCATTTTAAAAGCTAGATTCCAGTGAAGATGTATTCATATGCTACCTATAAGTTTCCAGCTTCTGGAGATGCACTCAAGGCTTATTATTCTATTTACTAATGATAATGAGTCCACATATTTCCTCTTTTATGGAAGACTGAACCTGAATAAAATTTGCTTAACAAATTAATGCAAATTTATGCCAGAGGCATCTCAGATTGAATTTGGGCCATCCCCAAAGCCCCTCCCTTTCTTCATCCAGCAATCCATTTATTTATTTAACAAACAATTGTTGAACACATTCTATGTGACAGGTTTGTGTTTTTTTTGCAGGAGCTCATGAGCTAGTGAGAAGCCTAAGAGGATAAGCAAAGCACATATATATATGATACAAAGCAGTTCGCTCTCCTGCAGGTAAATTCAGACTTAGAACACACCTGTAGGCAGCAACTGCCTAGGCATCTCATTTGGTGAGTAGCACAAATCTGCTTCCCACAATACTTTCCACCCAGATTTATTCAGCTCTAGTCAGCTCTTCCTTCCCTACACACCTACAAGTACATGGCCAGCAGCTTCGGGTAAGCCAGTAATACTGCCCTACTAGAAATTCTCCAAACTTTGCCACCTCATTTTTTTGAGTGTGGGTGGTTCTGAATATTGAAGAGCTTTACCAATACACAGGGCATATCCAATATCTTAAAGAAGATCATTCAGTTTTCAAAACATTTATATTCACTTAAGCCTGAAAGTTAAATTCATCATATACTACACCAGAGTATGTATTATGGAATCAGAAGCATGACAGTTATGTATTATGAAATCAAGGAAGTCATGCATTTTTGTAAAAAGCAGGCCACTGGCAAATGTCTGTTAAATCGTTGAACTGTAATTGCCACATCTCATAAAAAAATAAGCATTTCTGAACTAGAGTGTTGGTATTTATTTTGAAATCCAAAGAGCCAAGGAACTAAGGTGAATTGCTCTGTGCCCGCACAGATTCTAAAAATTCTTCCAGTCAAGGAAGGTACACCCACATGAGAAGAGATTCCATGAAGAGCTCCAACACTGAGCAACACATGAAGAAGATCAAAGTTGTCTGTGTATCCTGTTAGCCTTTTCATTGGGCTCCACACTGCTGCACAGTTACTCATTTGACGATGTATATTTACAGAGCATCCACTCTGCCAGGCACTATTCTAGGTACTTGGGACACCTCACTTGAAACAAACTGACATCCTACCTCATATCTTTCCATTTGAGACCCTTTTTCTCAGTACCCTGGAACTTTGCTCATTACTTGAAACAGTGATGTAGACACTCAGCATGGCACCTCTCCAACAACAAAGCTGCTTGCCAAAAATAGGAGAAAAATAGAAGGTGGAAATCGTTAGGCACCATTTATCTTACCTTGTAATGAATTGAAGATGGAGAAGAGGTACATGAATGGGACGTTTAAGGGTCCCCAGGCAAAGAAAGCAAAACCCCACGTCATGCCCAGCAGAAATGTCAGGCTGACCACACTGCGCAGGTTCCTTAAAACCTCTTCACGCAGAGTCCGGTTGCTTCTCTTGCCATTTCTCCCACAGATCTGCACCATTACCACGATGAACATGGCAACATTCAGGAAAAACATGACTCCAAAGTACCCGGCACAGGTCACATAGAATACAACTGGGTCCTGGATCCAACAGCTTGAAGAAGAAGAAATGAGATAGAGAGAGAGATTTATGAGTGTGTCCTGTTTACCTAAGACTTCTGGCTCAGACTGGGCTATAGATTTCACAGCTGGGCCTTTCTCAAAGGCCTTCACAAAGCCACTTCATTTTCTTGGGCCTCAGTTTCTTCTTCGATGCTTACATAGTTTTTTTTGGTTTGTTTTGAATAGTCATCATTTTAATATCTAGTTATTCAAGTCAACAGTTAAGAAGAAAACAATGTGGCTTCTTGAAGTCTGACTTGATATGAAGAGACCCTTCTCTTGTCTGGGTCATGCTAAACCATGTCTAACCTCTTTTTCTCTTATGTGCCTGGAATTCAGAGAATGGTAAATTTAAGTATTCATTTCCTCATTCGCCTTTGTTTCTAAAGGGGTGCCTATGTGGACAGTGTTCTAACAAAATGAAATGGTAGCAAAGTCTGTTAGGGGAGTTTTGGGAGAGCTATTCTTGATAAATCCAACTGGTGAGGCCCTGATTCATACTTTCTGCTTCAAACATGAAAATAAGCTCTGCAGCTGCAGCAGTCATCTTATACACAGGAGAGAAAGGCCAAGAAGGCCACAGAGCTGCTTGGCTCTGACATTTTCAGCCATAAAGACAATACCAGTTGCCCATTTCCACGTTTCTTGTCACATGAGAAGAGAAATTTCCTACTTACTTAAGACACACATAATTGTGGATTTCATTACTGTAGAGAAATTAATTCCTATTAAGATAATTGATCTAGTTGAAGCAAGACCTTATTTATTGTCAGTCTTACAAAGTATATGTTACTTTCCATGCAGTTGAAAAGCTGACATTGATTATAACATCCTCATGAGATGAGGAAGATATCTTGATATTCAGAATGATGCATAGAACAGAAAATAGATTAAAGTATTTAAAAACTGTACCATATGTAAAGTTCCATGAGTGAAGTTAACAAGTACTGTAATTTTCAGATGACCCAGTGACTAATTAATACTATGGAAGCTTTTTGGTACCTCAAAAATTTGATGAATTATTTAAGGCAATTACATTTACCTTAAAATTCTAGCATAAATGGTCACTATGGGCTATGCCTTCAACACTGGAACATGACTGCCACAAAGGCAAAAGCTCTCTTGAGTATCTTTGAATTCTAGAACCTAACATGATTTCTGACATATAGTAAATGATCAATAAATGACAATCGTTGATGGCACAGCAATGTGCTAAATATACTTTAAAGTCCTGTAACAGTTAACTAATGTGCTTTTAAAATTCCCTTATTTGGGACATATGCATTGACTTCTACTTTAAATATATATTATTATAAAGATTCCCAGATGATACTGCTTGCCCCTGGAGCCAATATTTCTTTAATATGGAAGCCCCCTTAGGATCCTGAAATTCCTCACCTGAATTCTTTATTTTCTGCTAGCTCCTATGGGGTCTTTTGAATGCTACTTTGGAAATACAAAAGAAGGAAAGACCAAGAGGGAATGGGACACAGACTGGATACTGATTGGACATAAAAGTTCTCCATCCATGAAATGTGCACAGAAATGGGTCTCATAGGTCTCCTCTCAGGAGTAAGTTTTATTCATTTAGTAATTCATCCAATCAATGAATATTTATTAAATACCTACTATGTGCTAGATAAAATGTGGAAGAACTAACTGCCAAAAGTGAACAATACAAAAATTTTAGCCACAATGATCTCATAGACTGAAGGGAATTTTCCAAATTATGCACGAACTCAGTGATTTCTCCACTCCATTTCCACATAGCACTGATACTGGCAATGAATTGTTCACTGTCTGACATGGTGACTTATGTCTCTTAAAGATGCGTGTAGGTTTAAAGAGATGAGAGTATTATGGAATCTTTTCAATTTGAATGGGTCTTCTGAGCCTAGAAGACAGTTTCTCAGACTTCTGCCTTCCCCCAGATGACAGAGTACATTCCTTACATGGAAAAGCAGCTCAAACCGTTCAGCACATTCAACTGAATTCATAACCCAGACCTTAGCAAAGGTGTGCAAAAGCATTTCACCCTTCCAGAGTAAAAGACTCCATACTGGCACGGAAACTTACAACAAATTTAGGAAACAAAGGATTAATACTCATCACAAACAAATTTCCAACAAGTTTTTATTACTTACAATTCATCACCTTGTTCTTTTCCATAACTCTCTTTCCCATAGACTTCACTTTGGTTTCTGCTTGCAAGAATTGCCGACACTGCTAAGGCAGGCAGCCCTGTTGCAAAGAGACCATGACATAAACCCATGTTCTGAAGCATCTGGAATGGCTTTGTGAGGCTGATAATAGCAAGCGA
The DNA here is from genome assembly GCF_030020395.1 of Manis pentadactyla. NCBI lineage: Eukaryota > Metazoa > Chordata > Mammalia > Pholidota > Manidae > Manis > Manis pentadactyla. The sequence goes on from NC_080030.1 coordinate 49,729,739, forward strand.
GAAGAAAGAAAGCAAGAAAACACTCCATATCACAGAACCAGATTTCTTAGAACTGGTAACTTGGTTAAAAACAGTGGAATCCTCTCTTTAGTGGAGAACATCTAACTCTAATTGGCAACAATCAAAACCTATTCTTAAATGATAGGCATGTAAGTATTCTGTTTGCTTACTGGTACCCACAAGAGTACCAGAACCTTATTCACATGGATCCATGACCAGCAAATGTGCTTTCATTAATGACACCTGTCAGGCTGCCAGGATTCAGGCAGTGAGGTAACTACAGGTTATCTTGCCCCTTCCCAGATAAAGAAACATCTTTATAAAAAAAGCAGGGTGAAATAGTGGGACTATCAAGTATTGACAGTCTTCTATTTTCTCTTAAGAGAATCAATAAAACACATCCATGTATGTTTCAGTGAGGAAGACTATACCACCCTAGTTCCCTGAAAGATGCTCTTCTCACCTCCTAAGATGGAACTGAACACCTTGGAAATGTCTCATACTTCTATATTGCCATCTGAGGAAGAGATATGTGAGCAAGCTCTAAAATGCCTGGTACGATAAGAAACCCAGATGGAAAAGGAGCCCACTTAGAAGATTCCAAACAGGTTAGTATAGCTGTCCATGTCTGGTTGAGTAACCATGTTAAGAAGTTCAAGGCAAGAATTCTGTCAGTATTTCAGTTGCACACACAAAAATAACTTTCTCTGTTTCCAAGCCATGGGCATGTGTTTAAGGGCTGAGTACAGCTGGGAGCGTGAGCTGGCTTTTATATTGTGAAACATAATGGAAATGCACCACTGTCTGCCAGCTGCTTCTTCAGACCTGGGGTGGCTGGTCTGGGCAGGAAATAAGTGTGTGGTGACTCAGGAGCTTGGGCTTTTTCCTTTACCCCCTGAATTCACTGAGGACTGTTGAACGGTTTTTAAAAATACCATTCTAAGGAAGCCCCTTCCTTAGATATGTATATCAAATCCACATCATTATCAATTCTGAAGTTTCTTTTAGCAGTACTGTACTTTTGATACAGGGTTTTCCTGTGGAAGGACCTGCCAATTTTCATGATAGTAAGACCAAAACCAAAAAATCTGAGGAGGCTTACCCCAGCCAATGATGCAGAATTTCAGTATATATCGGCGAATATAAGTGTTGAATACTTTAACCAGAGCAATGTACATGTGGATTGCTTCTAGCCCCATCCAGGTAAAGGTGGCAAGAAGGAAGAAATGTAACAGGGCTGCAACAGCAATGCAAAGTCCATTCACGTGAAATGAGGTGATCCAGCCGTCCAGGAGGAAGATGAGATTCAGAAATAGCAGGGCTGTGCTCAGGTTCATCAAGATTTTGGAGGGATAATCCCTTCGCAATTTTCTAAAACAAGAAAAAATATACGAGAACTAATACTGTTAAACTTTTAAGCACAAGTAGTAAATTCCTATCTTAGCTCTGCAATAGGTTAGGGCAGCATCATCTTTAGAACATGTTTCCACTAGGAAAAGGGCTAAAGATATTTGTATTTGGCAAACTATAAAGACTTTTTAATATTAATTTTATTTCAAAGATGTTTATGATTACAAAACTTCCAACTGGTTTCAACAGTTTGATTTTTTTAAATCCAGGAAAAAATTATATGTAACAGTTATAAAAATGATACTTTTGTTAAAAAACAATTTCCATACAATTTTTTGAAGTTTCTTGATTTTTTTTTAATGAGGTGGGTTCCTTCTTAAAGAAACTTTTTCAGCACTATTTTTATAAGATTTGTGAAGTAGATGTTTTCATCTTTACCATAAAAAGCATTTTATACAGTATTTATTTACATGTTAATCATCTCTAACAGGTTTAAATGCATTTTATCAATAGAACTACAATAATTATAAACTGAAATTCTAGAACTGGAAAATTCATGTTGCATGATGTATTTTATGAGAAGCCTGAACATTAAAACTGAACCACCTGACATGGTTCAAAAGTGTTTTTTAAAGCTGAGGCAATTTTCTTATGTGTACTTTGAGAGAGTTAGCACTAGGTTTGGCAGAAAAATACTTACTCAAAGGCAACATATGTCAGGAGAGTTGCTGCTGAAAAAATAGCAGATATTCCACACCCAACATAGGTGATGAAGGTGAGGACTTTGGTGTTTCTTGAATCTATCTGTGAGGCAGTGCCTTGAAGGTCCTACCCAAAATACAAGAAGCAGCTGTAAGAATGAATCTCTCTTATCATGAGAACATGTTTTGTTTTATTAAAACGTTCATTGCCAACACTTAGAATCTCAGCTCCCTCTTAGGGGTTAAAAACAGCAGCATTAATCAGTACTGAAGTTTTCATTTGTTGTACTCTTGTGAGTCACTCCATGAAACAAAAACATAGCCTCATGGAGAGAGCTGCACATTGTTTTTTTTTTTATCATTACCTTGTTTTCCAAGCTTTCTGCACACCAGCATAACTTGAGGAGCAAAGCCGCTGTGGCCCCTAACAGAAACCAGAGGGGAGGTGGTTGCCTTGCATAACAAATGACTGGGCCAGTCCTAAATGCACAGAGCTAGGGGCATGAGTACAAATGGAGGACACCGAGGCCCCCATGGGCAAACCCTCATGCAGCCCTGAGTTCTTTGCTCAGGAGGGCAGGGCTCAGCCAGCAGACAGCCAGAGACTGGTAGCTGTCTGGCCCTGAGCATAGTATTCAGTCTCTGAACTGTGGTCATTTCAAAGCTTGGTATGTATCATGTGGGGTGGTCTTTGTTTTCTTTCATAAACGAGAAGCCACTAAGGTTTGGGGTCATAGCTTTTTGATCCCTATAGACCTGAAAGGGTACCATTTAAAGTGTGAGGTTGCTGTGGAGTGGAAAGAACTAAATACTTTCTAGCACATTAAAGTGAAGTATTAATTTCACTGCATGGAGGAAGATTTGCCAAGCCTGGGACTGACAGGAAAATATTTATTTTCTTCCATAAACGGGGAATTACATTAGAGATAAATCCTGAGTTAAGACCCACCACTCAATCCGTTGGAGGAGAAAGTCACTTCCATTATGTGGCTGTTCAAATAAGGAGCCTTCTTGGAGAAGGGACATATTCGAAATGGAGTATCTGGTTTAAACTTTTAGGTTTTAAACTATGAAAAAAAGTTTGTAAGTTTTTCATTGTATGTGTTGTCTTTAATTTTCACCAATGTCAATAATATCTGCTATTCACATGAAGGCCTCCAGTAAGTGGTGTTTGTATGTACGTCTATGTGTGTAAATGATGGCATGGGACTCAGTTCCAGGTTTGGCTGACACAGTAAGGAAGTGGTAACAGCACCTCTGTGACACCAAAAAATGCAGAAAGTGATTGAATTCAACAGATGCAAGGGCTCAGGGTCACAGGGGACTAATCCTATCCTCCTTTCCCAGGAATCCCTTAAAATGTTAGGAGGGCGTGGGACTCCCATGGCACATGGGATGGGGTTCAAGTCAGTGCCATTTGACTCACAGATAGGCTACTTCGCCCAACACTCTGTTTACTCTAGGTTTTCATGAAGCCAGAGAAATGGTCTTGAAAAATCTCCAAGTGACTTGTCATTACCTCTTGAAAAACCTATAGGTCCCATCAAGTGAGGCTACAGACTCAAAAACCACAATTTAAAATGTAAATTAAATAAAATAATGCTGTTTACTACTACACATTTATATATAATTCTTATATTGTTTTGTACTTTCAGAGAATGAAGGATATGAAAATGTTTATTCCTCTGAACAAGCCAACCTGAAAATGTACTAATGTTAAAAGTATGAAAATCAGTTTTACTACAAAGCAATGTAGCAGAGGACATTAGATTCCTCATTCTTAGATTAGAAGATATAATTATGGGTCTAGAGAACACTGTTTTAACTTCTCCCATGGTGAATGTGTCATGTAGCAATGCAGACTTCGGGAACATCTTATACAAGTGAATCCAGAGTTTGTTAATCAGGAGAGATTCTTAACAAAGTCTTGATGGGCTGGAAAAACTGAAAGGATGTGGGCACATTGCCAGAAGGGATAAATTCTGGAAAGTTTCTCTTCCAGCGGTTATAATCCTACATAAGTAGACAAGGTAGAAAATGGAAGGATCGCTCTAAAAAAGTGGATCTATTCATAGAGCATTTTATCATTACCTAACCAAATGGCAACAGAATTTAATCAAACGGTAACAGAAAAAGAAATACATAATTACAGATTCAAAATAAAATTTAAAGAATATATGAAGAAACTAACCACTCAAGCCACATTTTCGTTAACATAAATCATCTCCGAGTAGGACCTGTGTTATTTTTATCTATTTATCTAATACTAGACTTAAAGCACACACAATCATGCTTAAATACATACCCACAAGTATATATACACACACACACAGCTGAAATAGTTAAATGACTTAAGCTAAAGTTTGTATACCTGAGTGAGTGAGCTTGTAATACATTGTAAAACCTAGAGTAAATGAAGTGTTGGGAGAAGTAGCCTTTCCATGAGTCAAATGGCACTCAGGTAGTTCAGAAAATAAGTATTTTCTAAAAGAGTACCTGCCATTACTTCTGGGGAAAAGAGAACATGGAAGAAAACTGAGGATTTAAAAAAAAAAATCCTTAGAGAAAACATGCTACTTTAATTGTTTATTTTCATGCTCTGGCAGTTAAGAATAATAGTTATATTTTGGGAAAGTTCAAAAGTTATTTTGTATGACCATCACTTTCTAAATGACTTGCTCTTATCCCTCAGCTCATTTATGAACTGGATTGTCAGGAAAATTACAACTGGCAGGGTCGCTGTGTGACAACAGCCATTTACATAGGCCAAGTAGACTGATGAGCCAAATACTATATCCCACCCACAGTTTCTCTCTGCTTCCACCCAGTCCCACAGGAAGCAGGTGTAAGATTTGAGGGAGGGACAAATATAACCTGATGTCTGTGATTCAAATTCAAAAAGCTTTATCACCTCAGCACACATTATTCCCATCTCCAATTAAAAAGCAAATGTGGTTTGATGCTCTTATGGAAACTATATGGCAACAATGCTCTGTTACAATCTGGAGGGCACACTGCACACCAGAAAAGTGTCTGCAGAAACCCGAGTGTATCAGATATAAGGCAAAGGTGTAACTCTGTGGATGAATTCAAACGAGTTGCTGGATGTTGGGTGGCTCTTGATAATTTGGTGGGATGAGAAAACATGACAGTGAGATCCAATTTGTTTAGAACTGTTGGAAAGACATAAAAACAGCATCATGGGAAAGGAGGAAGAGAGGAATGAAGGGAATACCCATCAACTCTCTTGCATGCCTGAAGACCCCAGCTAGTCTATCCTTACAGGCTGCTGTCTCTAGGTGGGGGACTGCAGTTGCTCTGGGTCACAGCTCCATCACTTAGCACAGTGCCTGGTACAAAGTCACATTCAAACACAGTGAGTGATGACATAATATGAGGAAGAAAACTTCCGTGACCAAACTTTTCCCTATTCCCTTCCATGTTAGTAAAACTCAACATGTTCTAGCATTTTCTCTCTCCCTCCCACCTTTCCTCTCTGTCCCCCTGACACTTTCTTTCTTAATTTAAGGATCTCATGGTGATTGTCTTGTTGCTAGCATTATTTATCATCATTGTCAATGCCACAAATAAAAAAGTAGGGCTCTTTTCTAGAGTACTTTCACAATGTTTTTAATTTATGATCTGTGCTAATTATATTCTCCATTAAGAATCAAGATTCAAGGTACAGATAAAAATTATCAGGAAATAATTCCCCCAACACATAATCTAAAAAGGCTGACCCACAGAAAGAAGTATGCTTTCCAAAGTTACATCATTTCAAAATGACTAGAAATTCCTTCCCTACCATCAGAACTCCGAAGTGTGTGAGGTGGTCACATAGGCAGACCGTTTCATCTGCATCTGATTCTCTGTGTGCCACACATCCTGACGTGTTCCAAAATCCAGAACCTTCTGTAAGGGAAAGTCAGCAGTGTGAAGGTAACAGCAGGTGAGTTCCTTCTCTGTAATGGGTAACATCTCTCCTTCAGGGAAACAGGCCTCCGTGTTTTTTGCCTTACAGTTTATCAGTCAGACAGATACTATTTTTAAAGCTACTGGCACTTAGAATAATTTACACTCCTGAAACCACAGAACGCTGGTGCTGCCTTGGTAGTTAGAGATTATTTAGTCAGTGGTTTTCACTGTGTTCTACTTTAGTACCTCAGGGGTTCTGCCAAAGTGTGATTTGATTTCAGTTCTTAATATATGATAAACTTCCATATTACAAAATAAAAGAACATCCCTTTTCAGAAGACAAGTAATGACTCTATAGCATCTTATTATGCTGATAGACAAGTGACTGCAATGAGGGGGTGAAGGCTTGATAATATGGGTGAATGTTGAAACCACAATGTTGTTCATGTGAAACCTTCATAAGACCATATTCAATGACATTGTAATTAAAAATAAAAAGAATATCCCTTTTCAAATAAGTTACATACTAAGGAAGTCTCTGGAGATTAACACTTTTTTTTCTTGGCTCAGTCTGTTTTTGTGAAGTCATGAGAACAAAGCTTTGCCTCTTGGAATATGTTTTTATGTACACAGCAGTCACGCATGCTTGCAATTTATTATAAATGCCTTTAATACATACTTATCTGACTTCAATGGTATGATAAGGAATATGAGCAACTCATATATTTGAAGAATATTTTAAGACTGCAAGGTGGTATTGTTTTTAACTGTGTATTTAGTAAATCAGGATTTTTTCAAAATTGTACAACTAGAAACCAAACAAAAAACTTTCCAGCTGTGATAGAAGCAGCAAAAAAAGGGGGGTTTTGGATACTTTTAGAGTACACTTCTACCAAGAAGCCACAATAATTGATTTGGCCACACCACACTAATTCCTCTGGGGAACCCAAAGGGATGGTCACCCTTGGTGGGCAGAGGTGGGAGGTTTCCTTGCTGCTTCTAGCTCTCAAAGAGATCCCCACACCTTAAACCGAGCTTTATCCCTTTATTTTGCCTTTCTCTCTTGACTGTCAAATGTCATTTTGGAGGAACTTCATTTCTTCCAAGTCATATGTATTTATTATAACCACTCTTGTATTTACAGTCTTCTGGTTTTCCCATAATCTGAGGTGTGGAAGCTGGATTTTAAATTGTATGCCTTGTACATATCAAATCAGCTCATGAGTGCCCTAGAAGAATGAGATCAAGTGTTTTATCACATTCACCTACACGTGGCAATCAAAATACAAACTATATCTTATAAAAAAACTGAAATCAGAGAGGTTGTTTGATTAAAAAGAAAAAAGTCAAGTCTGCCTGTTTCTTCCTGCAATGAACAAAAAGTAACAGAAATTAGAATTCACTTCCCAAGCTACTGAAATTAAATTTTGCAGCTTAGCTGCCATCACACTTAGATTGTGACTCACTCTGGTTTGGGGTGGAATCAGAGGAAACAGGGGTGTCTAACAATTCAGGTTGTTTACAATTCAGTTGTTATTAAAACAGCCAATATTTTAAACTTACCGTTTTTGTTCAGATCCCAGAAGGCACAGATGGGATGAGGCACTGCCTATATTAACATAAGAATAAAGATGTGAAGTTGTGTTTAAAGTAAATGGAAAATCTTACGATTTGAATATGGGCAAAGAGTAAAAATGCTAAGGTTTTCTTAAAGAAAGAGATCAGCATTAGTCAACATGACCCAAGAACGGCAGGCACTAGGGGGACCTCTAGTCAAAAAGACTTCAAGGAGAAATCAATGGTAAGCTCATGAGGAATCCTGTTACCCATTTACCTAAAAGTTATTGCATATGTCCCATCATAAAATGCTATTCTTAACATTTAGCAAAGCTCTTTGCACAGTAATTTCACTTGTTCTTAAAAATTCTCCTTTATGTCTAGGTATATGTCCAAAATAATTGAAAGTAGGGATTCATGTAGATATCTGCACACTGAAGTCCACAGCAGCATCATTCACGAGAGCCAAAAGGTGGAAGCAATCAAAGTGGGCATGAATGGATGAACAAAACGGGGAAGACATGTGTGTATGCATGTATTTATAATATACAGTGGAGTATTATCCAGCCCTTAAAAGGCAGGGAATTCTGACACCTGCTATAATATGGATGAACCTTGAAAATATGCTAAATGAAATAAGCCAGTCACAAAAGGAGAAATACTGTCTAATTCCACTTAGATGCAGTACCTAGAGTAGTCAAATTCATAGAGACAGAGAGTAAAATGGTGTTTCCAAGGACTGAGGGAGGAGGACATGGGGAGCTGTGTATAATGGGTACACAGGTTTGGGGGAATATCAAACAGTTCTGGAGACGGATAATCGTGATGAATGCAGAACAATGTGAATGCATTTAATGCCACAGGCCTGTACAATTAAAAATGGTTAAAACAGTAAATTTTATGTTATGTATATTTCACCACAATCAGAAAAATTTCTTTATGGATGAAGGAGCTAAAACAAAGGAGGTCAAAGGGTAGGATAAGGAAGGTGCTGACAAAGCAGGGCTAGTTCTTAGATTACTTAACTTCAGTCCTTATCAGCCAGCTTGCTTCCTGTCTGCCTCCCTGCCTGCTACTAAATGGTAGAACCATTACTGGGGCCCATTGTAAGAACCTGTGCTCTGGGCCACGTGGGACCATAGACCCCCTGTAACTTCATCAAATAAACAGATGATTGCAAGGGTAATGTTTTGTTGCTTATGAAAAAAGGCAACATTTGCCAAGATTTTAAATAACTGCCACCTCCAAAACAATCAGTCAACCTTCTTGTTTCCCTCTGCAGTCCCAGTAGCAGCCATCTTTGACTTAAAAAACAAAAATCAAAACTTTTAATGGCAGGATTGTGCTACTGCATCTGCACCTAATTTATCTGAAGTGATATATGATGTTTCTTGAGAATGGTGCCCCTTTTCTTTGCTCCCACTCTATTCCCAATTATTGAATCCCAGATCAGACGAACACATCCCCCACCCCAACCCAAGTGCCATCATTTACTGTGACACTAGAGCACTATCTGGCTGGCTGGTCTTCCATTTTTGGAAAATTGCCCCCCTCAAAAAAGTAGCCATTAACTTCTTTCGTTTTATTTAATTATTTAATTGAAATGGTTGATAGGCAATATTATATTGGTTTCAGATACGTAACACAGTGATCCGACAATTACATACATTACTAACTGCTCACCATGATAAGTGTAGTTATCATCTGTCAACATACAAAGATATTACAGTATCACTGACTATATTCCCTATGCTGTGCTCTCATCCCTGTGATTAATTTACTTTGTAATTGGAAATGTGTATATCTTTATCCCCTTCACCTATTTTGCACATGCCCCTATCCCCTTCCCTATGGCAACCATCAGTCTGTTGTCTGTGTTTATGAGTTTCTTGTTATGATGTAGGAAGAAAAAGGCTCCATAAGTCTCTGAAATAACCTGCCTCTATTCCATTGCTATTTGTAGCATTTTCTTACCTGGTTTCTTGTATGTTTGATTTTAATTCGCACAGGATCCTTCAGATCCTGGATGGTAATGTTTCCAATACTGCACGCCATCACATAGCTCACTAAGGTGCCTTTCTTGGTTTCTACATCCTTTTAAAGAAAACACATTGTGCATTAGTCAGAAGTACACACTTTTATTTTCTTTTGCTGCTCCAAAATACACAAACTGTCACAACTTTTTACACTTAAGATCTTCAATTATGGAATATCCTGTTTATAAGATCAAATTGCTGGCTTTCCTGAGGGAACTTTGCTATTTCCCTTACTATAATAAATACATTGAGGGAGCATTATGAGTCAATGTTGTAAGGTAATGTTCATGAAACTTCACTCTTGATTGCTGTAACTGATGCCAGCCAGTTAACATCTGAAACAATGCAAACCCATAAATAATATAAACTCATAAATAGTTATAAAACAATTAGATCATTTCCTGACCCTAGAAAACAGATGAACTTATTTGCCTTTAGAGAAGTATGAAGGAAACATTGGTTTAAAAATTTTTAAATAAGTCATCGTTCACATCCATGCCAACAGCCTGACTTACACCTAAATATAATTCTACTGAATTAAAGTCCCATCCAGACTTTCTACTTTCTCTGTACACTTGCCACGATCTGTAGCTTATGCTTCAGAAATAAGGTTGTCAGGACATCAAATTACTCAATCTGTGCCGCAAAACGATTGGGACCAATGGATTGTCTCTCTAGAGGGGTCGTCTCTGCTTTTGTCAACACTTTGTGTTTTTCTTGTCAAACCTCCTGAATTTCTCTATGGCAGCCTGTAAGTCATTTGTTTTGGAATAATGGCAGGATTTTTTAAATTTCAATTAAATATCAGCATCCAAATACAGCTTTTTATTATTCTTGGATGGTCACTCTCAATAGTCAACTACGGCTGGGGGGTGGGGGGACCAGCCATTTCTTAAAGAATATGCCTATCTTTTCCACTGTATTAGGACCATAGAACCTTTAAACTTTTCCCACTCTGCTATACATTTGCTTGAAACCCAAACATATGTTTCCTAATAACACGTTGATTAGGAGATGCCAAAGGAGAAGGAAAAGACGGTGTAGAGAGATAAGGCTCAAAATGAAAGAATGACGAGCTGTAACCACTGTGAGACCCCCCAGCCCCTTCCCTCCGAGCTCGACCTCTCCTTTGAAGGGAACACCCCAACCTCACCATCCACATTTTGTGATACCTACTGTACTTTTTGTATTGTTTTTAAAGGTGATGTTGTATGCCTCAAATAATTTTAACAAAGGCAGTTTCATGTGTTCATAGCTGTTAAATCCTTCAGAGTAATTTGTTAGTACACTCAATCTACTTTCAAAATTATATATGGCTTTTTCCTAAAACATTTGCTGATGAAATTTTAAGTTTTAGAATTAATTACTGTATTGATCCACAGTATTCCTTTTACTCACCTGTAACCTTCTTTACCAATGCTCTGCACATGATGCCTAGGGCAGATCTATCAGAAACAATTCTCCTGGCCTTGAGAGTTGCTATTTTCTCTTACGTAGGTGGCATTATTTGAGATACACTGTTATCTTCAATGTAGTAACTTTTGTTTTTTTTAAAAAGGGCTCAGTGAAATTGCTCTAGATTGGGCTGTACTTTCAAAGGCAACCAGAGGTCACCACTGTTTGCTGGCAGTGGACTTTCTAGTATCTAGAAACAATGCCAATAAAAATGATAATATGTGCTCAGCACAATGCCACCCTACCCTGGGGATGTGTGAAGGCCAAAGGTCATTTGAAATACTAATGGGAAAACTGATTAAAGCTAAGAATGCTGCTCATTATATAAACAGTGTTTCTTACTGAATTTAGAAAAAAACAAAAACCTTCCTTTGCTGTGCAATTTCTTTAACTCTGAAGGTCTCAATTGCTGGAGAGCATAAAATATTTAACAGAAGGAATATTAAATAGTAACTTCTCCACAAATTCCATTTCTAATTGTATTATGCAAGTCTTAATGTAATACTTGAGTTACTTTAACAACTTAAGGGAAAAAGCCCTTTAATAAACATGTAATTATTTGAAATAAAATAGTTAAGCAATTACGTTAAAATTTTTCATTTTTTAAAATATGGTAGGTTACTTTTTCTATACCTCTTAATATATTTTTAAGGAGTCTGAACTTTTATTTTTTTTGAGCAAAACAAATCAATTTGCAAATAAAAAATAATAATTTAATGAACGCTTACCTGGAAAAGTCCTGTTTTATTGAAAAAAGTAAACTGTGCTCTTTTAATTAATATAGAATCTTCTTGACTTAAATTCTCAAGTAAGTTTGGAGGTAAAATTACAGAGGCCAATGGATCCACTTGTTCACTCTCAAAATCCATCTGTCAGACACAGAGATGTAGTCAAGGAGTCACAACTAAATTGCAATGGTAACTTCATTCCACATTCTGAGTAAGGGAGTAAGGCAGGGGACCAACTGCAAGAATGACTGGCTGAGACCAGGGCTTCCCTGGGTGAATGAATCCTTTACAGACAAAGGCCTGGACCTCATCAGAGCTTTGCAAATGTGGCAAAACAGGAAATGAGCTGATTTTAACTAAGGCAAATTGAAAAATCAAGAATCTAACATTTTCAAGTATAAGAATTAGATTCACACTTAATAGAGTTTGAGCTTTTCGCAAAACATGTAGCAAAAAATAACTATCCCTCCAAAAAAGACTGCAGTTCACTTGTCTGATTGCTGGGAATGAGTATCTCTGCACAGAGGAAGCAGCTGAAGTTTTATGAACACTCTTGGATATCATTTTTCTGAACCCACAAATCAGGCCAAAGAGTGTTTTCCTGCAATGGACGAGCATGAGATGATGGCTGACCCAGTTTTCACTCTTAAAATGTGAGACAGAATTACCCAAAAGGGACCCTACTTTAAAGCAGAAAAAAATTCTTCCTGATATCTAGATTTTTAAATGTTATCTTGGTTTACCTCCACAGTTAAGAAGCTTAATAGCATGCCACTGTGTGTTCTCCCATGTTAAGGACGACGTTTCAATCATTCATTGGCCCCCAGGGGGAACACTGTCTAGCACTTAGTAAGAATTTGAAAATCATTTGCTGAAGTATCACTTGAACAGGTCAAAGAAGCTCTCTATTAATCTGGCCCCAGTTTTCTCGCCCAGCCTCACCGCCACCAGCCATCCCTAGGCTTTACATCATTGGTTCTCAAAGTGTGATTGATCCACAGACCAGCAGAATCAGCAATACTCAGGAACTTGTTTAGTGTGGATTTTGGAGATCCATGCAGGGCTTACTGAGTTAGAATCTCTAGGGATGGGACCCAGCAATCTGTTTGGACAAGTCCTCCATGTGATTATAACATGAACCATTACATTTTGAGAATCACTAGCAAAGAGAATACACCATGTTTCTTCCCACCTTTGGGCCCATAATAAAGCTCTCTTCTCATTGAACTGACCCCTTCCCCCAACTCACAGTTCCATACTTAGTCCCACTACCAACCCCTGTAGAAGATAAGCTGACCACCTCTGTCACCTGGGCTCTTAAAGTGTGTCTCCCCTCAGTGTCCATATAATTTATGGCTACTGCCATTGTTAACCTTGGCCAGCATTCAGATCTGCCTGCCACCCCTTGGACCTAGATCTCCTGGAAATAGAACTGGTAAGTGATAAGAAAGTTTTTATTTGTCTAATTAATTAAACTTAAAGAAACCACTGGCTCCTTACCTGGAAATAGGATTCATTATTGCTTGGAAGACTGATGCTAAAATTTGAAATGTCATTTGTTGTTGGGGACAGGGATGACACTCCAAGGGCCAAATTCCGAGTTGTAATATTCACATGTGACGTGCTATTTAGGTCTATCTTGAAGGCCAATTCATCAATTGTTTTTAAAGCTCTAAAGAAATGACAAATAATACCACTGTTAAGTAACACGTTTTTAGGTACTTGCACACATGTGATTTCCTGCAGGAAAAAATACAAACCAAATAGAATTATCTTGAAATTTTCTGATCTTGACATGAATACACACATAAGTACCCCAACTACAATACACCAGTTAAAACACAGAATCAGTGATGAATGTATCTTCAAGAGAAACAGATGCTTTAATCATCCTAAACTAATACTCTGTTTTTTACCTATCTTAGCCTCTTTCCTTGTATGAAAAATACTCTTCCTACCTCACAACTGAGTGAGAGGCAAAGGGAACAATGTGGTAAAATATCTTTGAACTGCAAGACATTGGAAAAAAAAAATTCTGTAATTATTATGTAGATAAGGTAAGTGAAAGAATACATTTAACAAATATAAAATTATTATCAAAGAAATTTGGTTGAAAGAAAACAGAAAAAATTAAATGTTATATTAGTACATTAAATGAAATGCTTGTACGTAAACTGAATTGTGTAAAAATAGGTAATTTCAACCTGCCCTAGGCATTTTCATTTCAGAAATACAACAGTCACACAGCTGTTGGGAGTTCTGTGCCACAGTCCACAGGATAAGGCCTTATGGTGACCAAGTTATACCTAAAAGATGTGTGTTAAAAATATCTCAGTTGTCTCCTTTGCAAGCAAAAGAAGGGTCACCAATTAATATATACAGTAGTTTATCTTCTGAATTAACCCCAGAATATATTTTTCAGATGAAAAATGAAATGCTGGTTATTTGGGGAAGTATTTGCATATCTTGCCAGATGGACCATCCTAATCATTTTGTAAAATTATATTTCCCCCTCCAAAAAAAGAGAACTTTGAAGTTCACTTGGGAAATATCAAAGAACCTCCTATGAAAGATGGGCCCCAGGTATTCAGATATGTGAGAAATTGTATGACAACACATGTATCCAATATATTTTACTTCCCCAGAAGAAAAAATCACTTACTCAGAAGAAGACTCAAGCAAGTCACTGTCTGGACTGGTTAAGATGTTAGAAAATATATTCATTAAAGTTGAGCCAAGCATTATATCAATGTTTTCTTCTTTATTCACGATCCTTTTGACCTGTTCTACAATGCTGGTAATGTTGGCTGAGGTTAAGGTCTGCCCATCACCAGTTAAATTTAAAATCTGATTGGCAACTTCACTAGCTTCCCCTGAAAAAAAAAGGGCAGAGAAAACAACATACAAAATTTTACTTGTGTCTTTTGGGCATTTCCAGGAATCTGAAAACATAACGTGGTATTTCCCTTCACAGGTAAGGCAGCAAATGAGGCTTCTCCAGGGGGTCACAGGAATCTTATCAGAATCTTCACAGGACAACAGTATTTCTTTACACACTTCTGTCTTCAGTAAGATACAGATTGTGCTTTTCAGCAACTTAGGTAAATAACTTGGAGGGACCAGTATTCATATATAATTCTAAGAGAAACGTCCCCAGAATCACGGAGTGTATATCTGCTTTTTAAAAATAATACAAAACTATAAGACATTGATTGAAATATCAATGTCTATATTAAGTCTTCCTCTAAATTTTTTGATATTTTTTTTAGTCTCCTTTAGAATGAACAGAACAGAAAGTTAGAATAGGAAACAGTATTTTCTACCTTAAGTAAGTGAAACAATCATTAGCCTCATTTTTAAAATTACCGTGTTTATCCCATAGCAGAACATGTCTAAGGAGAATGAAAGAAGCATGAGGTCATGTATCTTGCCTTTGGGAACTGAAGAAAAATCACTCACTCACTTGAACAGTTGGAGATATCAGGAGGTCCCCAGTAGGCTAAAGATGTGTTAGTAGGGTCATGGTGACTAAGAAACAAAAAAAGATAGTTCAGATTTTGGCATCAATGGCATTATAACTGACATCATTAGTTAATAGTAAGTTTTAGAATTTGCCTTGGTATCTAGTAAGTTTCATTCTAAAATAGAACTAATACACTGAAACGAAACTCATGTTTGGAGTCTTTTTGGAAAAGAAATCAGGTAGCCTGTACCCTAACCTAGGATAAAACAGGTTACTAAGAAGAAAGGCCTATTTGGTAACATGGGTCAAGTGAAGCTTTAAGAACTTTCCAGATAAAAATCTGATTTTTCTTTTACACACCTCTGTAACTAATAATAATCCACACTGTATAGATGAGGTAGATAAATTGAGGAATGTTCCAAGGTCTTACAGCCAGGAAGAGGTTGAGCCACATTTCAAACTCAAGTCACTAAGTCTCTAAAGCCCCCTTCTTTCCTCACTACTGCATGTCAAACACAGCAGCCACTGCAAAGTATTTCCCCTTGGCAGTTTCTGTTTCTGAATTCCCCTGCAAGAAAACTCTAACTGGGGGTGAGATGGAGGGTGAGGAATTGGATATGACTTGCTATTTGGCGAATCCTCTGCAGTCAACCTGCCTGAGGTTTGTTAAAACATTTACAAAATACCTACACCCTGATGGTCTCCATTAGCAGACTGCCCCAACCGGGATCCTCCTTTACTCCCTCATTTGCTGCCTCTTCCTCCCTCCAACAATAACCACTCCAAATAGCTAAAGTGTCTTGGAATTTCAGATGCATATTCCGATGCTGTGAGCTGACTGGGGTGAACCATATATAAGTTGCTTTGCTCTCTAGCCACTCTCTGGTTTCCATTTCTCCATGTTTCTTTGGAGAAGGCTAAATTAGCATGTTTGGAGGAAAAAGGCTTTTCTTGGGAATTTAGCTGCCTCATCTTTACCCCCATAGGGTGTATGATTTAGGCATTTACAGAGGTTCCTGTCCTTCTTTCCAATCAATATACAATGCATGGAGTCAATTGTGCACCACATGTAACCCTGAGAAGGTTGATAATATGGAGCTCTGCAGGCAAGAGTCCATGAAAACATTACCATGTCCGTGAAGCATAAAAGCCTTGCTTCCCTGGACAGGGAGAGATGTACACAGAAGGTGGGATGACTGGCCAATGATAGCCTTTGGGATCCTCATCGGCAAGACAAAAACCTACATAAAGATAAGAACCAACATGAGAATGTTCATCTATCTATTCTTTAAGGACAGAGGGGCAAGATGAGAGCAAAATGACATGTTGGCAGTTAGGTATGTATTTCGAGTACTACTAAAATAGTTTTTTATTTTCAGAACTTGTAAAAATTTAGAAATTAGGAAGTATTAACATACAGTACATTTCAGATACAAAAACTGTTACAGATTACAAAAACATCAAACAAAAAACACACGCTTATGTCAGTATAAACATGAAACACATTATCATTTTAATGTAAATCATTAGCAGATAAACTTGGTAGAATAAAAGTATATTTAAAAAATGAACACTATGTAAAATGAAAACAGTCTGGAAAAATTCAAGTATTTTGATCTTTTTTTCAAAGGGGATAGGCTATAAAATGGTGCACTGTGTCATCATTGAGTTGTGAGCGTATTTTCTACATATACGCTCATTCTCAAATCATCCCACCAGTTTGAAAACTCCCTAGGCAAATGTCATGACATATGTGCTTCTAGTTTTACAAGTTCTAAAATATCAAAATAAAAGCAATATATCAACAACAAAACCTTGTAATTCAGTTCTGAAAAATAGCAAGTTATACCAGACTACCGGGAGCCAGTAGTGCGGTCACCAATCGATCATTTAAATGACTTTCCATCTATATTCTAAGTCTTAAAATTGTCAGGATTTGGCCTTTTTGTTTTCAATTGGTAGAAACTTTTCTTCATGGACCCATTTGCAGAAAGGCAGTAAAGTATAGAGTTTAAATTAAGGGGTATTCATTTGATCAATAAATATGAGAGATGCCCTCACAAAAAAGAGAAAAAAGGACAGACTTCCAATGGTAAAATAAATAAGTAACCGGGATGTAATGTATAGTATAAGGAATACAGTCAAGATATTGTAACAGCTTGGTAGGGTGATAGCTGGAACCTAGAATTATGTATATAAATGTTTTATCACTGTGTTGTACACTTGAAACTAATGTAATACTGTGCATCAACTACCCTTCAATAAAAAATAATTATCTAAAAAAAATAAAAATAAATAAATAAATTAATTAATTAAGGGGTATAAATTACACTTTTAGGATTCCTCAGCCTCTGAGGACAGCTAGAGCTGAGGCGGTCCTCAGAGAGTTTTGGCATTTGGAAAAAAACTACCATTCATCAGGCTACTTCTTTGCAGAGACTCATATGTGTGACTAGGTAGCATCTGTTATCTCCTCACCTCTAAGAAGCCCCATTTGTTAATAAGCAAGCATTCCTGTGTGTGTACTGGTCTGGATACAAAGTGTATTTCATACTGTAGGTTGGGGTCAGAAAAGTTTGAAAGCTGTTCTGAGATAGAGGCAATAGTCTTTGCAGAGATATGAAGAGAGTTAAGACATTGGGATGTATGGATTTCTAAGTGTAAAAGGGTGATGGGAGATAATTTCCTGATTTTGTAGAAATGGAAATTATGACACAGCAGGAGACTCTGGCTGTCTGCCAAGGGGAATGTGAGGAAAGACAGTGAAAGGGGCAGACAGTAAAAAAAAACTAAGTAAGCACGCATTCCCCACCAGGAGCTCAGAAACTCTTGATGCTGACAAAGATGATAGTAATTTACATTCTTCTACCTCTGTGAGTTCTCTGTCATTGTGTGTGTTGACACATTTGAGATGGGTACTTCCTCACAAAAGCAGGTGCCTACTTCTTTATTACAACATGATTCTGGCCTCAGTTGTAATCACTCTCTTAGAGGCTGAGAAACATCAGCTTCCCCCACTGCAACCTCTTGCCTGTGTATAAGGAACAGTGGCAGAATTTTCTTTCCTCTTGGTCTCTATTAATGTGCCTAATCATAATATAATTACAGTCATGATAACATGAGAATGATAACTTTATTTTTTGTTGTCTGTAGTTTTGATCATTCATTTTTCAAAAATATTCCCATCAAGCCTCATTTATTTATTCAAGTACTTAAGTGCTAGGGAATGTGCTGGGTGCTGGGAGAGGTGGAAGCGAAGATGTTAAAGGAAACAAACGTGTTCTTAAGCCAAAGGAGATCCCTGTTTAAAGAAAATTTATATAAGAAAGAAGTAAGTCCAGTCAATACTACGGTCTTCTAAGGTGTACACTGCTCTCAGTATGGACAGCATGAAGTATAGGCTCAAAGGTGATGCTATCTATTTACACATCATGTCAGAAAGGCTTCATAGATGAGGTGACTGGGCTGTCTTTAAAACTCCTTAGATGAAGAGCAGGTGGATGGTGGGAGTAGAGAGCAATGTGGGCAAAGACATAGGTACAAACGAGCATGGCATGTTGAGGGCAGTGAGGCAGTACTGTGTGTGTGACTGGAGCTTAGGATGTGAACAGTGTCTAAAGCACAACTGAATCTAGATCCTGGATAATTCCCAGAATTCTGGCCAATTCCTGCAAAGACAGTGGTATCACTAATAGAGACAGAAAACATAGAGAAGGAGATGTGTCACAACGAGAAGTTGCCTTTTATAAAATTTACCTCAACAGAGTTCACATATATACTCCCTCACTTTATACCTAAAGCTGAAGCCAATTCTGGTCAAGGCTATCCTGGCATTTTGCTTGTAATCTTAAACTCTCACCTGCCTTTTTCATCCCCTTAGATTCATAAGTATCAAGTTGATATCTTTTGTGCTAACTGCTGTCACCCACTTGTTACAAGGTCACCAATATGATGAATTATCATTATCAGAAAAAACTAGCTTTAAATAAGCAAACAACGAACAAAGGTAGAATATTTTTGTTGTTGTCTCTATCAAACCTGAATATATAGTCACATAGAACACAAATAAAAAAATTAAAGACACTTACCCAGTTGCCTCACATTCACTGTATATAGCCTCAAGCCCTCACCCAGGGAATCGTTATTTTTTAAGAGCTTCTGTTGAATGACCTTTCCTTCTAAACTGGGACTGTTGGTAGCATTGTAGACTAGAAGGGCCCTGATCACCAACCTAGGAAAACATTTCAGAGAGTGCTGTTGGAGTTGTTGACTAGTTGGTTGTTTCTTTGGTGGAAAAATAGAACATTTAGATACGGTGTGAAAAAAATGACAGTGAAGTGTGACACCAAAGAAAAATGCCAAGATATTCAAAGACTTCTACTGCTGCATAAATTCTGATGTTAAAAATACCTCAATACGAATAGATTTTAAAGGATATTACATGCATGGTTCTATCAGATTGTATCACCCCATTTTTAAAAGAAATATCTGAAGTAACACTTCATAGCATACATGGAAGAAAGGGCCATACTTGTGGTTAATTCCATTGTTTCCTTATAGCCACAAAATAAAGTTTTTTTTTATTTAGAAAAACCAGAAATTCAACTAATCTGACTAAACTGATAATCTGACTTCTTGAGATTATTGAGTATTACCATTTATAAATGTGTTGCAATTTCTCCAGAATTGTGATAAATGGTGTTCCATGCTCCGAAGCATTTGTAAGTACTTTATACAGTGAAGACTTACAAAATAAAACTTAAAATATACTTGGAACATCAAAACATAAAATACACTTGATAGAGCAAAACTTTTGATTCTATAGTTTGAAGTAATATAATAATCTGTTCAATAGTAATCATTGTTATAGCCAATAGCAGAAATCAAAACATTACAACATCAAAGTGGTGGCATTGTTTCTGAAATAACAATACAGTACTCAGTGGGAAGGCATGGCGTATTTTATTTGTGAAATTCTCTGGGTATCAGTAAAAATGAAATAGAGTACTCATATATTTGTGGTGGTAAAAAAATAAAGGATGAATGCAATATATGCTATTCTGGCTTAGGTGAAATTAAAAAATAGCTCTGTATTTTCTCCTTAATATCTATGCTGATCTCCAGGACAAAGTGCTCTACTGTTCTCATAAGTCACTCTGAAAAGCTATTTCTCTCTAAAATTATCTACTGCTTAATACTCATATATGTAAGTCATATTTCAGGGTGAGACAAACCTAGGTGTGAATATAATGGTTAACTGTACTATCTTAAGACTTTTTTTTAAATGGCTCATGACAAAAAGTATCCCTTCATTAATATATTGTTGAACGATAAGCTCTGCCACTCCTGTTACTGAAAACTTCTAATTGGGACTATGACCTTTTATTTCTTTTGAATATTGAGGCCATCATTAACATAATGTATTATGATAACATTAAATACCCAAGTTCAGCAATTCAAGAATAACCAGGCATTTTCACAGATCTTATCTGTTATTTTCCTCTCTCATCCTGAAAACTGAAACTATTTTATGGTTCTACAAAGTCAAGTTCTATCAGCTGTTGCCATCAGTCATTCTTTGTTTGAATAAATGCGTCTCTGGGGCTCTGGTTTCCTGTCCAGGCGATAGAGTATGATAGCAATTTCTGAAGCTATGGTCTGTTTAAGTTTTACAATAGAATTGAAAGGAAAAGTTTAGAAAAGACTGTGGGTAAAACTAGTAGACTGGTTTTGAGAAAAACTATGAGTGACTCTAAAGGTTCACCAATGAGCATAAGAGAAGTAGAAAATGAAAAAACAGGGGGAAAGGCTGTAAGAACAAATTTTTAAAACAATAAGGTTTCACACTAAAGAAAAAGGAAATGTGTTTATTTTCCTGTATACACTGTCTTTATTCACTCCCCCTATAATTTTCTGTGGACTAACTCTTTGGTTTGACAGACAGGAAAGTAAGATTCCATGAATTTAAATTAAATGCCTTTCCAGCAAGAGTTTTTGAGGTCCTAACATGTGCTACAATGGCTCATTTCACCTCGTCAGGTGATAGGAGAACCACAGGAGGTAGGCTGAAAATGGCCAGGCTGACCTCCTGAAGAGTGTGGACTACAACCGGTGACACCCCAAACCAGGGCCACCCCAACTGCCAGACAGTGCCCGGCAAAGGTATCCAGACTGCTGGGGGATCCATTACTCAAAGTTCAATACAATCTCATGGTGAAGGTTGGAGAAGAAAATTATTTGGCTAAATAGAGGAGAAAGTTCCTTTCACCATCAAGATACAGTATTAAAATATGTTACTCTATACTTTAGATCATAAAGGAAAAAGGACAATGTCATCAGAAAGTAAAAACTTTCCCTAATCAGATGGCTCAATCTAGTCTGTTGAATATATACAGAAATGATGTCTCAAATATGATTTAAAAATTTTTCTAATGATAAAAAAGAAAAAAAAACTGTTCAACTCTCATACAAAATTTTATTTTTATCTTCTCCTAGTAAGAACATATAACCTAAAAAGAAGAATATTCCATCATGGCTGTAAATCCATAACATCAATCCAGTCAACTGAAACTGAGCAAGACTTTTTGCAAACTTGCGCTTTAATTTTTTTATTTTAGGAAGATGCAATCCCCTACCTGAATAAAACTAAATTAATTTTTTTTAGGAGTTTGGGTTGTTTTTCATTATACAGCACTCTGAACAGCTGGCCTTTATATGCCAACTGATCATTTATGGTGGACATATCCATTAAATTACATGCCTGTGTAAGCCGTGACCTTGATATAGATTTTAAAATGCACACTTCAGAAAATTAGTTGATGGTTTTGAATGCTGAAAGTATTTTGGCACCTATTGCCCATATTATTAGAAGCTATTGTACAGAAGTACCTTAGTTAAAATGAAGCTATAACTATCATTTCTTCAAAGGATTTTTGAAATTGCAAATAAGAGGTAATGGGTTACCACAAATATACTAGAAGTACTAAAAATAATAATTCATCCATTTTAAATGTTCTACTTCTGAATTATTTTTCACTAGATGTACATTTCTACCTAGTCTGCTATATGACAGTTTTAACTACAAGAAAAAAAATAGTGTGCATTAGTGCTAAAGAAATAATTTAAATGTGATCCTTGATTAAAATGTTTCTCTCCTATCTCATTTTCATTTCTTTATCAGTCAAAACGGGGCAAGAGAAAGGATGTTACACATTTTTTAAGACTTTGCAGAATTACCTTTGATCATCCACAATACTTCTCTTGACTTTAATCTTGTCCTCTCCTGTGTTCAAGTGAAAACTATAAATACAAATACATATATTCATTATCAGCCTCATCTGCTGCAGCATCAACAACAAAATTCAGGGAGGTGAAAGAGGCAGAATGGATATTCTAAGTCACTATTTCCAAATGTGTGTTCTGAGGTTTGAGTTCTTTCATGTGCTCTGGACTAGATGTATGTATCAGAATATCTCAGACTCCCTAAGCAGTATGAATTTTTAAGAGAGAGCAAGGGCATGCAGTGGCTGAGCTTGTGTATTCATGCAGAGTTGTTTTAGAAAGATCATGAATAGGGTGCATGTTGTGTATGTGTATACCTGTGTGTTTGTGAGGGTCTAATTAGAGGGGGAGAGTAGTATTACATTAGCTACTACTTATTTCTCAAATAATTTAATCTGTAATTTACCTGATATTAACCACATAAACTGTGTAGTTCCAACTTTGGAAGGTCGAATTGAGCTGAAAAATACAATGGAGAAGAGTGAGTTTTATAGCAAT
Source organism: Manis pentadactyla (assembly GCF_030020395.1). Lineage (NCBI taxonomy): Eukaryota > Metazoa > Chordata > Mammalia > Pholidota > Manidae > Manis > Manis pentadactyla. The sequence goes on from NC_080030.1 coordinate 49,752,723, forward strand.
GCTTAAAAAATAATCTGAATTGAGTTTCTTCCCTCCCAAAAGATAAAACCCTGGGAAAATCCTGAAGAGCTAGAGGAGTGAAATAAAGGTTGAGAGATAACAGGTACTAGATCATTGTATGCCAAGAACTTAACAAATGTTATTTCTTTCAATCTCATAGCAACTAATGAGATAGGTATTATCTGCCCCTTGCCCTTACAAATGAAGAAACCAAGCTTCACAAACATGATATCACTTGCCCAAGGTCACCCAACTAAGAAATAGCAGATCCCTGATTGCAACCCAAGTCTGTCTGTCTGGAAATACTACACTTTCCTTTCCAACCTGTATTAACATGGACCTCTGTAAACTGGACCTTCAAATTAGCCATAACACTGAGAATGTAGCTGTCAGCCAGCACAAAGGAAGAAAGATTTGCACAATAACCATTTTCCATATTCTTCATTCAAGAAACACTGAGGTGTAATAAAAGATGTTTTTCTAGTAATAGCCTTATCTCATAAGGATATTAGTAGTAGCAAAAATTAAATTAACAATATAAACAACTAAGAAATAAGTCCAACACTATTGGGAACTATGTTAATTATTATGTAGTTATTTAACAGTCTTTATAGTCTCAGCACCAGGGTTTTTAATGAAGCACTGGATTCCTCTCAATATACTAACGACTTTCCATGATGCATTGACCAATACAATCACAAAACAGGATTTCTTTACTGACGTGAAGTCTCCTATTTCTGTATCATCTCCAAAGATTTTTTTATGTGTTTTGTTTCCTACACACATTTTTCTTCCTTGTAAGCATTTCTAAAATGGAATATACATTCTAGGAAATGTTGGAAAAAGTATTCAATTATTTAAACATTGTAAATAGTAATAATACAAATCAGGGACACCACTTACATATTCTCTTTTATCTAGTATATGCTTTGGTATCTTGCACCTTAAACAAACAGTGTCCAGTAAAGTTTAGCTTCAGACGAGAATGACACTACATTGAACATCATGTATGTCAGAATATAAATGTAAAATTATATGTTGCCTAAAGCATAGACTTTTTAGTGAATACTAATTTTTGAAATTCATAACATTACCAGTGGCTTAGTTGAGAATGAAAATGAAGAATTTTACTTATTAAAATCATTCTTACTTAAAAAGAATGCTGCTGCAAAGAAAATGGGATGCAAGAAAATACTCTGTAAAGCCCCTTCTCCATTTAGAAATAAAATATTTCTAGTGTGTGAATTAGTTACCACCATTAATGTGTCAGTCCAACGGGGCAACAGCAGCATTTTTCTCTGACTTCTATTGGAGAATTTCAGTCCCTTCTTCCCCATCCTGGCACTCAATTTTGTAAGGGAATTGTTAATCACATACCATTATTTCCTGTGGTCAACTGCTTTCAAAGGGGATTGCCTTTCAAAAAATAAGACTATATTTTCCTATCAGTTGTTCATCAAATATACGTATTTTAAAGTATTGACACAACTAGCTCTCAATGCACGTTTTACCTTCTTTTTGCTACTACGAACAGGTTTATTAGACACCTTCTGCCACTAGAAAACCCACGTTTCTTACTTCAGAGTGTATACAGAATTGACTTGACAAAAACTATTTGAACTATAATAGTGTTATATACATAAAAAGCAGTACAAACTCCCACAGTATGCAACAAATAGGAAATATGATAGAATAAAGTAGAAACCTATGGAAAATGAAAATTTTCCAATTGTCACAGAGAATAAAATGAAAAAATTCATAGGTTGTATTTGTAAGAAAAGAAGAAAAAAATGCTAAAGTTTTCTTTAAATTGGAAATGACCAAAATTTTCATTATAGAATACTGGTTCAATAAATATCCATCAAAAGACTTGTTAAATAAATGACCAGTCACAGAATGGAATACTATATACTTTGAAAGAAAAAAATATAAGGAAAGGAATAAGAAAAATAAGTACAGTGTAGAATGGTGTATCAAACATGCTATTTCTAGTGTAAAAAAGGAGATAAATAAGAAATCTATAGCTTCATTTTCTTTTCTGTGCACAAAGAAATTCTGGAAAAACTCAAGAGAAAATAACAGTGATTTTGAAGAAGATGGGCTCATCTCCAGAGACAAGCTACAAGGTTGGGTGGAAGATATTCATGATGCATCTTTTTATGCTTTTTGGGTTTTGAATCAAGCATTCAAACAATTAAATAAAATTTAGAAATCTATTTTTGAAAACCACATTGAGAAAGTATGGATATAACAGTAAATGAAGATACCTACTAAAATGTATTTCCATTTGTGTGGTACTTCTCTTATTTAGACTTAAAAATCCGTCGGACTGGGGTGGAGCCAAGATGGCGGCATGAGTAGAGCAGCAGTAATCTCCTCCCAAAACCACATATATCTATGAAAATATAACACAGACAACTCTTCCTAGAATAAAGACCAGAGAACACAGGACAACATCCAGACCACATCCACACCTGCGAGAACCCAGTGCCTCGTAAAGGGGGTAAGATACAAGCCCCGGCCCCGCGGGACCCGAGCGCCCCTTCCCCCAGCTCCCGGCGGGAGAAGAGCAGGCAGAGCGGGAGGGAGACGGAGCCCAGGACTGCTGCACACGCAGCCCCAGCCATCCGGACCAGAGCGCAGACACAGTGCATGCGTTGGGCCCTGGATACTAGGGAAATAGGGCAGTAAGAACGGTGAGAGGGTACCAGACGCCTGGTGCCGGAGGACATAAGAAAAGTGAACGGACATTTTTTTCGTTTTGTTTTTTTTGTTTTTTTGCTATTTTGTTTTGGCAAGACCTTTTTGGAAGTCTTAAAGGGATAGGGACCCCAATACCAAGGAAACAGGGCAGCAAGACAGGTGAGCAGATGCCTGAGACTGGCGCCAGAAAATAAAGAAAAACAAACGGCCATTTTTTATTTTTATTTTTTTAATTAAAAAAAAATTTTTTTTTTTTTTTGTGGTCATTGTTTTATTTTGGCGGGTGCTTTTTGGAAGTCATAAAGGGGCAGGGCGAGACACTTAATCCAGAGGTAGGGAATCCGGGGATCTCTGGGCACCCTAACCCCTGGGCTGCAGGGAGCAGGGAGGCCCCTTACGGAGATAAATAGCCTCCCGGCCACTCCCCCTCCAACGCGACTCCACCATTTTGGAGTAGCTGCCCGAGCCAGGCCACACCCACAGCAACAATGGAGACAAACTCCATACCAGCCAGGCAGGAAGCAGAAGCCCTGTCTGCGTGCAGCTACCCAGCACAAGCCACTAGAGGTCGCTGTTCTCCCAGGAGAGGAGGGCCACAAACCAACAAGAAGGGAAGGTCTTCCAGCCGTCACTCGTCCCAGTTCTGCAGACTATTCCTATCACCATGAAAAGGCAAAGCTACAGGCAGACAAAGATCACAGAGACAACACCAGAGAAGGAGACAGACCTAACCAGTCTTCCGGACAAAGAATTCAAAATAAGAATCATAAACATGCTGACAGAGATGCAGAGAAATACGCAAGAGAAATGGGATGAAGTCCGGAGGGAGATCACAGATGCCAGAAAGGAGATCACAGAAATGAAACAAACTCTGGAAGGGTTTATAAGCAGAATGGATAGGATGCAAGAGGCCATTGATGGAATTGAAACCAAAGAACAGGGACACATAGAAGCTAACATAGAGAGAGATAAAAGGATCTACAGGAATGAAACAATATTAAGAGAACTGTGTGACCAATCCAAAAGGAACAATATCCGTATTATAGGGGTACCAGAAGAAGAAGAGAGAGGAAAAGGGATGGAAAGTATCTTGGAAGAAATAATTGCTGAAAACTTCCCCAAACTGGGGGAGGAAATAATTGAACAGACCACGGAAATACACAGAACCCCCAAAAGAAAGGATCCAAGGAGGACAACACCAAGACACATAATAATTAAAATGACAAAGATCAAGGACAAGGAAAGTTTTAAAGGCAGCTAGAGAGAAAAAGGTCACCTATAAAGGAAAACCAATCAGGCTAATGTCAGACTTCTCAAAAGAAACCCTACAGGCCAGAAGAGGATGGCATGATATATTTAATGCAATGAAACAGAAGGGCCTTGAACCAAGGATACTGTATCCAGCACGACTATCATTCAAATATGACGGTGGGATTAAACAATTCCCAGACAAACAAACACTGACGGAATTTGCTTCCCACAAACCACCTCTACAGGACATATTACAGGGACTGCTCTAGATGGGAGCACTCCTAGAAAGAGCACAGAACAAAGCACCCAACATATGAAGAATGGAGGAGGAGGATAAGAAGGGAGAGAAGAAAAGAATCTCCAGACAGTGTATATAACAGCTCAATAAGTGAGCTAAGTTAGGTAGTAAGATACTAAAGAGGCTAACCTTGAACCTTTGGTAACCACGAATTTAAAGCCTGCAATGGCAATAAGTACATATCTCTCAATAGTCACCCTAAATGTTAATGGGTTGAATGAACCAATCAAAAGACATAGAGTAATAGAATGGATAAAAAAGCAAGATCCATCTATATGCTGCTTACAAGAAACTCACCTCAAACCCAAAGACATGTACAGACTAAAAGTCAAGGGATGGAAAAACATACTTCAAGCAAACAACAGCGAGAAGAAAGCAGGGGTTGCAGTACTAATATCAGACAAAATAGACTTCAAAACATAGAAAGTAACAAGAGATAAAGAAGGACACTACATAATGATAAAGGGCTCAGTCCAACAAGAGGATATAACCATTCTAAATATATATGCACCCAACACAGGAGCACCAGCATATGTGAAACAAATACTAACAGAACTAAAGGGGGAAATAGACTGCAATGCATTCATTTTAGGAGACTTCAACACACCACTCACACCAAAGGATAGATCCACTGGGCAGAAAATAAGTCAGGACACAGAAGCACTGAACAACACAGTAGAGCAGATGGACCTAATAGACATCTACAGAACTCTACATCCAAAAGCAACAGGATACACGTTCTTCTCAAGTGCACATGGAACATTCTCCAGAATAGACCACATACTAGGCCACAAAAAGAGCCTCAGAAAATTCTAAAAGATGGAAATCCTACCAACCAACTTTTCAGACCACAAAGGCATAAAACTAGAAATAAACTGTACAAAGAAAGCAAAAAGGCTCACAAATAAATGGAGGCTTAACAACACGCTCCTAAATAATCAATTGATCAATGACCAAATCAAAATGGAGATCCAGCAATATATGGAAACAAATGACAACAAAACCACAAAGAACCAACTTCTGTGGGACACAGCAAAAGCAGTCTTAAGAGGAAAGTATATGGCAATCCAAGCATATTTAAAAAAGGAAGAACAATCCCAAATGAATGGTCTAATGTCACAATTATTGAAATTGGAAAAAGAAGAACAAATGAGGCCTAAGGTCAGCAGAAGGAGGGACATAATAAAGATCAGAGAAGAAATAAATAAAATTCAGAAGAATAAAACAATAGCAAAAATCAATGGCACCAAGAGCTGGTTCTTCGAGAAAATGAACAAAATAGATAAGTCTCTAGCCAGACTTATTAAGAGGAAAAGAGAGTCAACACAAATCAACAGTATCAGAAACGAGAAAGGAAAAATCACGACGGACCCCACAGAAATACAAAGAATTATGAGAGAATACTATGAAAACCTATATGCTAACAAGCTGGGAAACCTAGGAGAAATGGACAACTTCCTAGAAAAATACAACCTTGCAAGACTGACCAAGAAAGAAACAGAAAATCTAAACAGACCAATTACAAGCAACGAAATTGAAGCGGTAATCAAAAAACTACCAAAGAACAAAACCCCTGGGCCAGACGGATTTACCTCGGATTTTTATCAGACATACAGGGAAGACATAATACCCATTCTCCTTAAAGTTTTCCAAAAAATTGAGGAGGAGGGGATACTCCGAAACTCATTCTATGAAGCTAAAATCACCCTAAAACCAAAACCAGGCAAAGACCCAACCAAAAAAGAAAACTACAGACCAATATCCCTGATGAACATAGATGCAAAAATACTCAACAAAATATCAGCAAACCAAATTCAAAAATAAATCAAAAGGATCATACACCATGACCAAGTGGGATTCATCCCAGGGATGCAAGGATGGTACAACTTTCGGAAGTCCATCAACATCATCCACCACATCAACAAAAAGAAAGACAAAAACCACATGATCATCTCCATAGATGCTGAAAAAGCATTTGACAAAGTTCAACATCCATTCATGATAAAAACTCTCAGCAAAATGGGAATAGAGGGCAAGTACCTCAACATAATAAAGGCCATCTATGATAAACCCACAGCCAACATTATATTGAACAGCGAGAAGCTGAAAGCATTTCCTCTGAGATCGGGAACTAGACAAGGATGCCCAATCTCACCACTGTTATTCAACATAGTACTGGAGGTCCTAGCCACGGCAATCAGACAAAACAAAAAAATACAAGGAATCCAGATTGGTAAAGAAGAAGTTGAACTGTCACTATTTGCAGATGACATGATACTGTACATAAAAATCCCTAAAGACTTCACCCCAACACTACTAGAACTGATATCGGAATACAGCAAAGTTGCAGGATACAAAATCAACACACAGAAATCTGTGGCTTTCCTATACACTAACAATGAACCAACAGAAAGAGAAATCAGGAAAACAACTCCATTCACAATTGCATTAAAAAAAAAAAAATACCTAGGAGTAAACCTAACCAAAGAAGTGAAAGACTTATACTCTGAAAACTACAAGTCACTCTTAGGAGAAATTAAAGGGAACACTAACAGAGGGAAACTCATCCCATGCTCGTGGCTAGGAAGAATTAATATCGTCAAAATAGCCATCCTGCCCAATGCAATATACAGATTTGATGCAATCCCTATGAAACTACCAGCAACATTCTTCAATGAACTGGAACAAATAATTCAAAAATTCATATGGAAACACCAAAGACCCCGAATAGCCAAAGCAATCCTGAGAAAGAAGAATAAAGTAGGGGGGATCTCACTCCCCAACTTCAAGCTCTACTATAAAGCCATAGTAATCAAGACAATTTGGTACTGGCACAAGAGCAGAGCCACAGACCAATGGAACAGACTAGAGAATCCAGACATTAACCCAGACATATATGGTCAATTAATATTTGATAAAGGAGCCATGGATATACAATGGCAAAATGACAGTCTCTTCAACAGTTGGTGCTGGCAAAACTGGACAGCTACATGTAGGAGAATGAAACTGGACCATTGTCTAACCCCATATACAAAAGTAAACTCAAATGGATCAAAGACCTGAATGTAAGTCATGAAACCATTAAACTCTTGGAAGAAAACATAGGCAAAAACCTCCTAGACATAAACATGAGTGACCTCTTCTTGAACATATCTCCCCGGGCAAGGAAAACAACAGCAAAAATGAACAAGTGGGACTATATTAAGCTGAAAAGCTTCTGTACAGCAAAAGACACCATCAATAGAACAAAAAGGAACCCTACAGTATGGGAGAATATATTTGAAAATGACACATCCGATAAAGCCCTGACGTCCAGAATATATAAAGAGCTCACATGCCTTAACAAACAAAAAACAAGTAACCCAATTACAAAATGGGCAGAGGAACTGAACAGACAGTTCTCCAAAAAAGAAATACAGATGGCCAACAGACACATGAAAAGATGCTCCACATCGCTAATTATCAGAGAAATGCAAATTAAAACTACAGTGAGGTATCACCTCACACCAGTAAGGACGGCTGCCATCCAAAAGACAAACAACAACAAATGTTGGCGAGGCTGTGGAGAAAGGGGAACCCTCCTACACTGCTGGTGGTAATGTAAATTAGTTCAACCACTGTGGAAAGCAGTATGGAGGTACATCAAAATGCTCAAAACAGACTTACCATTTGACCCAGGAATTGCACTCCTAGAAATTTACCCTAAGAATGCAGCAATCAAGTATGAGAAAGACCAATGCACCCCTATGTTTATCGCAGCACTATTTACAATAGCCAAGAATTGGAAGCAACCTAAATGTCCATCAATAGATGAATGGATAAAGAAGATGTGGTACATATACACAATGGAATACTACTCAGCCATTAGAAAAGGGCAAATCCAATCATTTGCAGCAACATGGATGGAGCTGGAGGGTATTATTCTCAGTGAAACAAGCCAAGCAGAGAAAGAGAAATACCAAATGATTTCACTCATCTGTGGAATATAAGTACAAAGGAAAAACTGAAGGAACAAAACAGCAGCAGAATTACAGAACTCAAGAATGGACTAACAGGTACCAAAGGGAAAGGGACTGGGGAGGACGCGTGGGAAGGGAGAGATAAGGGGGGGAAGAAGAAGGGGAGTATTAAGATTAACATGCATGGAGGGGTGGGAGAAAGGGGAGGGCTGTACAACACAGAGAAGGCAAGTAGTGATTCTACAACATTTTGCTATGCTGATGGACAGTGACTGTTAAGGGGTTTATAGGGGGGACCTGGTATAGGGGAGAGCCTAGGAAACATAATATTCGTCATGTAAGTGTAGATTAATGATACCAAAAAAAAAAAAAAAAAAAGGCAGTTCCTGTGTGGTGACCTCCAGTGAGTTCTACACAAGGGTATAAAGGGCATATAAAAGTGTAGGCAAAGGGTCTGTTTGTGTTTATACAGAGGATCAAAGCCTAATTTGGCTACCTCAAAAATCAACTAAGATACGATATGAAAAAGAACTTCCAACATCAGCACTCTCTGGAAGACTCATGCCAGAAGATGATCATCAAAAAACCCCAACAAAGATCCACGCACTGCTACAGCTGTAGATGCACTCATCCCACCAGTTCCTGGACTTGCCATGGGAATGAAGAAGGAGATATGTAAGCTGGCCTGTGCATACAGTAAAACAACAAATTTGACTGGATCTATACTGTTGGAACTCAACCAAGAATTAGGAGAAGTGCAAATTGTAGCGCTCCAAAATCTTACAACTACAGACTATTTACTGTTAAAAGAACATGTGGGATGTGAACAGTCCCCAGGAATGGGTTGTTTTAATTTGTCTGATTTCTCTCAGACTGTTCAAGTTCAGTTGGACAATATCCACCATATCATAGATAAGTTTTCACAAATGCCTAAGGTGCCTAACTGGTTTTCTTGGTTTCACTGGAGATGGCTGGTAATTACAGGTATGCTTTGGTTATGTAACTATACTCCTATTATGTTAATGTGTGTGCGCAATTTAAGTAGTAGCTTAAAACCTATACATGCTGAAGTTACTCTACAAGAAGATATGTCAAAGAAATAATCCATCTTCCCATGTTTTCTTCCGCCTGCTACTTCTATAGCTTTTCTTCTTCCTTCCTAATTACAAGCCTTAAATAGAATTCGTGCCTCATATCAAATTTACCGAGTATCATAATTCTTCCAAGTGGTAAAGATACCTCAAGACAAATGCTGGGCATAGAAGCTACAGGGCATAAATATGCAAAGAAATAAAAAGCTAACCATTTCAAACAATAAGGCTTCTCTCTCACTTACCAACTTTACATTTCCCTGTATGGCCCCGGAAGATGACTAGTTAGCCAGAGACGGTAGGATTCCTCAAGGGAGGAACAACCTAAGACAGGCACAGTCGCAGGGGGGTCATCAGGTGAGAAATTGGGGATCAACAGAGGTGAGGCTTAGAACCTCACCCCCCCTTTTCTGAGAGAAATCTTCTGCATACGTGGATGTTTTATTGCCCTTGTCTAGCTTGGATTAACACATAGTCTACTGGCACACACCTGATCATCTACATTTGCTGTCTTACAACACTAAACTATGTTTTCTACCTTTATCTTGTATCTACCTACCACTTCAGCATTTTATTAAAAATAATAATAATAAAGAGAGAAATGTGGTATCCACATATAAATCAAGTATAAAAATCAAATGAGTATTCATATTTGAACTGACTGTTTATAGTTCATAATGCATGAGCAAAACCGAAGGTTTCTGTGATGGCTGCCCTTGTACTGTTCACCATGTTAGAACTTATTCACTATGTAAGAATTTTTTCCCCATGTAAGAACTTGTTTGTTATGTCTCAAAAGATTGGAGACTGACGAAAATTAGGCTTGGGGTGGATTAATGATTGTGCATTGAGCATTGACTCCCCTATACAGAATTTTATTGTTGTTAACAACCATTTGATCAATAAATATGAGAGATACCCTCACAAAAAAAAAAAAAAATACACACTTCCAATTGTAAAATAAATAAGTAACCGGGATGTAATGTATAGCATAAGGAATATAGTCAAAATATTGTAACAACTTGGTATGGTGATAGCTGGTACCTAGAATTATCATGTATATAAATGTTGAATCACTGTGTTGTACACCTGAAACTAATGTAATACTGTGTGTCAACTATCCTTAAATAAAAAATAATTATCTAATCCAAAAAAAAAAAAAATCTGTCAGACTTAATCAAACACACCTCTCTTCCCATGCATAAGTAAAACACCTCATTTAAGTACCTATTCAGACATTTATAATGAGAGTATCTATGTTTCAGTATAATCTGTGGATTCAGTTACCCAGATAGTAGATCTCTTCCAGATTGCCAGAAGTTAAAGGTTTAAAACCAAAAAAGAAATTTTACAAGTTCACTTACCCATTCTGCCACCTTGCTCTGTACTTTAACCTCAGGGTGACGAAGGATGTTTTGAATCACTATGGAGATTCTAAAGACAATTCCATCTGTCCATTGGAAATAAGATTTAGTCCATTAATTATATTTTAGTCATATAATTATCAATTTAAATTTGCAATCACACAATTTCATTCAGTTTAAGAAAAACACCTTCTGCATAGGTGCAAAAAATTTCTAAGATCTTTTGCCTTTATGCTCATTGACTTTTCCAACTTACGAGAAATAGCTGTCAATTCATTTACTCTTGAAAATATTTCGTTGCTCCTAGATTATCACCTACAATGTGTTTCTTTGTATGCTTTAATTCTATAGATTTCTGATTATCTACTGTACATAAAGTGATTTTTTAATGTACAATTTCATTTCTTGTAACAAGAATCATGTTTTTGCACATTACAAGAAATGATAGAGTTTGGGATGTGAAGAAGAGTGAGAGGATGGGCTAGAGTTAACCTGAAGAAGAACTGGTATGTATTTACTGCCCTCTGCCCCTTTCCCCTTCTCTTTCTGGCTCCTAAAAAGCAATTTACTTCTACTGGGTTATTGGGGTGGATTTCACCAGTTTTCTCATCAAAATTCCCTAAATGTAGTCATCTGTATCAAAGTGGGGTGGGGGAGAATATTTGCAGACAGAATTTACCTAGACTACATTGTTTTAAAAAAGAAAACCTTACGTGAGAAAAAGGTTCTGTTTTTTACCTTGGGGCAATTGTTAAGATAGTCTGATAACACTTTTTGTGAATGAAAATCAAACTCATCAGTCAAGGTTTGGGCAAAATCTTTCTAGATATGTGCTATAAGACACCTTACTAAAAGTAGGTAATGTGAAAATGCCCTTTTAAAATATGGTAGGTCACAGAGAGGAAAAAGAAAATTTTTTTAAATCTCCGTTATTGTCAATCATCTTTCTTCATGTTAATGTTTTGGTAAGTCTTATATAAGGTATGCATAGAAAACTCAGAAATATATAGTTAAAACAATGTTGGGGAATGGATTTAGAAAATTTGGGGGAGGCAAGAGAAAAAAATGCAAATACATGCCTCAGGAACCTCTGTATCTACCAAAATGCAAATACCAGTTCCACTATTAACGGAATGCTTTACCAGTATGCAGTCAGAATCTTGTGCAAAAAAAATTGCCACTCCTGGATGTAATAATATACACATATGAAATTGTATAAGTCCAAGGACGAGTGAGCTTAACTTATACAGACTAGGTTATTTCAGCTTCTAAATCTCTTCAGGTATTTTAATGATCTTGATCTTTTCTTTTAAAAATATTCTGAATGAAAAACTCGGAGGAATTTATTCAAAACAAATGATAGTAATGCAGGCAAAAAAACCCTTTTTATACTGGAGACCTCATCATATCAAATCATAGATATTCTGAATGATTGAGAGGAAACTCCAATTGCGGATGTCAGTTATTTCAGGATTCTGCGGATATTCCATGAACCGTCACTGGTGCCGGCTGAGTAACTAAAAAGCTACCACTAGATGGCGACCTAGAGCACACGTTTATTTACCGTAGTATTCTTTCCCTCTCAGGAGAATATAGCAAAATACTAAAAATCAGTATTTTCATTCACTGTCACTTCTGAAATTTTATGGAAACATCCATTCAATGAATTTTTCTTTAAATTTTAAATATTTCCTGGCTCCCTTTCATCAATCCAGTTTTAATAAATGAGGAAGGCATCTAATACCAGAGACAGCCTAAATCAATGTATTAGTACTCTCCCTAGAATTATATCGATTATGGTAAATAAAATTCTGTGACCGCACCAAACAACCTAGCACCTTGTGTTACAGATTCTCTTGTGCTATGGGTCATCTTCAAGAAGTCTCTCTTCAGGAGCCCTGGAATGAGGTATTTATATACTTAACCAAAAACTACTCAGCAGAGTTTACTTGTCTTACATTTAAGATTTTGAATAATTTAGTCAACAGATAAACATGCGAAATGTCCGAGAGTGAATTGTCAAAGCACGATAAAATGTCCTACTGAACAGTTGGCGAGACAGATTCTGGAGTGCAGCAAATAATTGGCTTAAGCGTTGCCATTGCAGAAAATACACATTTAAGACATATTGATGCAGGCTTTTCCATGTCATCCTAGCAGTCAAGATATGTTCTCCCATAGTGCAAAACTCCCATGATGTTTCAATAGAAAAGCTGTTCACAAATCTTCATGTTCCAGAGATTTCAAAAGGTGTTATGTATTATCCTAATAATGGCATCCAAGCCAGAATTCATGATAGACATTTCTTGGGGGGAAAAAAGGATTTAAGAATATATCCATTTTCCATTTAGATCACTCTTAAGCCAGGCAAAACTTCAAAGTAGAAGTAATTGTATGCCATTATAGATGCGGTATGAAAACAGTATTCCTGTCTAGGTCTTTCTCCAATTAATCTTTCTTTTGTCTTCTTAACACTTCTCAGAGTTTCTTGGAAGATACAGAAATGACACTACTTCAATCTATATTCAAGGGTGTGAAATAAGGGCCTAAAAAGTAGATTTTAAAATATATATTTGAAAATACAGATGTTAAAATATAAACAAAATGTTATCTTAGATTCAAGATTATATCTTTAATCTGGTGATAAGGCAATTATATGACTGACATTTATGACTGGAATCCTGCTCATTTTACATGATTTCTTTAAGATACCTGGCATATAAAAGTACATTGATTGTTGGATCCATAGATAATACTGAGTGAACTTTTTTGTTTGAGTAGTTAAACATATGTGAGAAACTAGAAACAATGATATAATTAGTACTTGTAAACAGAGTTTTTAAAACAATAATAAGGTTGCTTGTGCTGACCTTACAAAAGTTTAATTACTATTCAGTAGAGTGATGCTTCAAGCATAGAAGACATGATTTGGAAGGGAAATAATAATTAGTCCAAGAGTCTTAGGAAAGTAATGGAAAAGGCACAAAGGTTATTTCTGGGAATACTTTGATTACCCATTATATACTGAAATATCTGTGAAAAGTAGCTTAAAAGATAAGATTTTCTTAGTATATCATCTGAGGTATGACATAAAAGTCCTAACAACTTTAAATAACAAAACAACTTTTCACAGAGAAATAGGAACATTTCACAGAAGCCAGGAAAAGAAATTTTATTGATATATTGAAGAAATATATATGATTGTCAAACAAGTTCAATTTCCCCCCTCCCTACACCGGCATATCATTACTGATGATCTAAGCAGAACCTTTGATAGTCCTGTCCAGACTGGACTGGTAGATGGCAGAGTTGATAGTTGTGCCTCTTTCTTACAGTAAACAATATTGAATTCTCTAAGATATCAGATCATAAGCTTGAGAATGTCTACTATATCAGTTTCCCAAGAATAAGAAAAGTGTATTTGTAATTGTTGACAGTATATGAATGATCTTAGATAGTCCAGCACATGACATTAAATCCCATCTATCACAAGGCAATTCTCTTTTCAGTTATTTCAAATTAGACTACATCAGAGAAAAAAACCTAGTCTTTCTCTGATACTTTGTTACTTTATCTTTTTAAAAAGATAAGCCTCAGGAGCTGAGATGTGAGAAAGCAATAGGACACAGGAGAATTCAATGACATCATATTGATTGTTTTCATTATATTGGCTTTCACTTTTCATTTCTATTTTGAAACAAGTAGTACTGGTTTCATTTTACAATAGTGAAATCAGTTTTCCCATATAAGACACAACTGTTCAAGTAAAAAACTGAGTAATTTCAGTAAAACAAAACCCCCAAAACAACTATTAAATAAATAGCAAAGGTGGATCAAGGATGTGGTAAAAATTGTTCCGATAATACACAAATTTGCAGTACCCAATTTAAGAATATTTCTACTGCAGGATGACTTTTGAATGTTTTTGAATGCTAGAATTACATTTTTATCAAGCATCATCTGAATGAGATTTTTTTTTCTTTAATGCAGTCAAGTCAAACCATTCTAACTGGTTCTAACATTTGCTTGCTTTGTTGAAACACCAAAGAAGGTTATGACGCAGAGAGAGACGGACTGAACAAGGCTCTCTTCAAGAATGTCAGAAATGACATGCCTGAGTGAATTCAGCTCCACTGCACCAAGGCAAGACTCTGAAGCATCATACAGACGTTCTCGGGCAGTAGAGGATGTGCCAGTCCTTCAGGGAGAATGCCACAGAGGCTCTTTGTATGTTCATACAAAGAGCGAAGTACTTAGTTAGAATTATAATATTCCCATCTGCTGGCTGGGGTCCATGTGAAATAGGCCCTGGAAACTCCAGCTGCTGTTGCTTTCTTGGGGGCTGCTGGAATTTTTGCTCCATCATAAATCTCCTTGGTGCAACTACCAGAATAACCGTAAACACTTCTCTGAATCGATGTCTTTATAACCCTAGAGAAATTTATATCTATGTTTCATGTAAAATATTCCATACTTCCAATTTATATGTCCTTACAGAGGAAGTTGGTCTAACCCCCAAAGCCACAAGAAAAAATGAACTATGTGGGTTTCTTTTCTCTGGGTTTTAGTCCCCCAGTGATGGATTACAGATGTCTTGGCCTCAGAAGTTAAATGATGGGGTTGAGAAAATTCCTTTGTTTCTAATACCTCATATTTGAGAATATTACTGTATTCGAGTCAATGGTGTGGAATTTCTCTTTTTTAGAAGAAATTGGAACCACTTACTCTGAATTCCTGTACGTAGTCTCTATAGGTAGCAGATTAAATAATAGTTCACTTGGTATTTCTCCTGCTCATTTCTTATCTCCTATAACTGCGATAGTTGCAAAATTACAAATAATATAAATAGGAAAGTATATTTGGAGGAAAAAGGCAAGCAGTGTTGGCAGTCATTTGATGTTTTGCCAAAAATTGCTTTATGATTTAGTTGATATACAACCACATTCTAACCATTATTCTTCAACAAATAAAAACAGAGCAAAGCACTACCACACAAATTGATTAAAATGTCACAAACAGTTGAATGTAAAGTTGGCTTCAGTGAGAAATTACTAAAATTATTTAGGTTTTCAAAATTACAATGTAAAAACTAATTTCCTGAACAGAAATCTGCCAAAACAGCACAGATAATTTTTTTTCTCAGATCTCCAATACAATGCAAATGGATTCTTTTTAATTGAATGCCTTTCTCTTAAAGTTTCCTTTGAAAGAAATTTTAGCTGTAAGTACAGAAGAGTGGTGCTAGAAATGCACTTGTTGCACTGGTCAATACAACGGAGAACTTGAGAGTCAAAGGATATTTGTGTATTTTACTTGTCTCACAAATGTACAAAGGTACTGATTCCAATAACAGAAATTTTGTTAAAGCATTAGATGTTCCCACCCTTAGAATACAATTTATCACATTTTTATCACAAATACAAAAGGTAGTGTTCTCTTAACCATTCCTTTGTTTACCGATCCTAATAGGCATGTTAGTAGAGACAATGGGAGGTGCAGTACTAGGTGAATTTATAGTGGCTGGTAATAAAGATGAGAAAGATACAGTTTTGCAAGGAGCACATGACAGTTAATATGCATGAGCAAGCTAATAAATATACATCCAATATACATGCATGAAAATATATAGAGCAGAAATGGAAACCCTTTCTTGCCACAACTACAACAGACTCCAAGTTATAATGAATGAAATGAAACAATGCTTTCCATGACAGACTAAGAATCAATTCACATGGCCTTTGGTATCATGTTGCACAAGAGTTTGGAGCTGGCACAGACAGCAAAGAGAACATTTAGATTCTAGACTTAGGTCTGCCACTAACAGTCTGATAAGCACAGAGTGAATTACTAAACCTTTCTAGAACCCAGTTTCCTAAGGGTGTAAAAAGAAAAGGTTAGAGAAGACAGTTTGCACAGCACCTATCAACTTGAAAATTATCTAAACTAAGTTAGTGTTCCTGATACACTGAGACTAGAGAAATAAAATATCAGAGGAAAATGTATTTCCCCTTGAAAAGATAAATGTAAAGAAAAGCAAAAGAGAAGGAATGTTTAGACCATATCAATCATTTACAGATACCAATAACTTTACTAAACATTGACAGATAAAACAGATTTCATAAGGCCAAGCCTTACAAGGGAGACATTTTCAAAGCATTATGTCATAGCTATGCTTCAGATACTATTAAAATCCTCAAAAATTAAACTCTTGTGTAATGCTTTGACATTATCTTTCTAAGAGATTCTGGAGGATCTGTATAAGTAATAAAATAACTGTACACATAATTTCCTTTAGTTTATCTTAGAAGTACATTTGTATTAGATGTATATTTGTATGTACAATGACTACTATATATCTAATTTTTTTAATTAATGATTTATTTAAATAATTAGGCAGAGAATTACCTTCTATAGGCTCTTCAGAAAACACTGAATTCCTTGATTCAAATATGCAGCCTTAATTAAAACAATTTTCCATTCCAAAGTAATATATAATACTTAAGAATAGGGATTCTTTTTGAGGTCTTAATTTTTTTCAACAATGAAAAATAAGTTGTATTTATCTTAATGCAAAATAGATAAGTGAAACATAATGTTTATTAGTCACTTAGGACATACAGGGAAAAGAAAGTCTGGCATTTGGTCTTTTGAACCAAGGAACCAATTCTATAGATACCTCAGATTTATAAAACGAAATTTAAATTAAAAAAACTCTTCAGATCTTGAACTAAAAATTAAGGTCTTTATCTATTTCATATAACTATTTTAAAACTACACTGAGTTCATGGAAAGAAATTGCTTAATGATTATTTTCACAAGGTATTCATCAGTAATAATATCAAAAAATAATGTCACACAGAATGGAAACAAAGACAAAACCCTTCTCCCTGCCTACTCCCACAGTGGAACCACACAAGAGAGCTTAGGTTTCTGTTCATTTAGTCTCACTTCTAACACCTGTCCTTTTCACGCTATCATCTTCTTAATAAGAGATATGGCTTTTACAAAAAGCATGGTCACAACTATTAATGTGATACACAGAACATGCTATTTCATAAAGAAGTATTTAATAAAACAAAAGGATGAAAATGGTTCATGGGTAATTAGGAGGAGCAATGATAGAATTAAAGCAAAATATTTATACTATTATTATAAAACTTGTGTGACTTATTTAGCATGCAACTATTTAGTACACAATATATAATTGGAATACTGACCATAATACAGTCATTATGCATTACAAAAATAAAATTACATTAATATTAGCTAAACATAACTATTTTAATCTTCATATTTAAATTACACTGCACATCCTAAATTGCTTTGTCTTAAGCTTAATTGAATATTCAACCTAATTTTTCCTCTTGTTTCTTAGATGTGTTTTTTTTTTCAAAATTATAATATTGAATTATAATTTCAATATTACAGGACTATGTTTATACTGGATCTTTGCAATATTACTGAGAAGAAATAAAGAGAAAAAATGAAGTCAACATTATTTAATAGCATATAATCATTCACATTTTAAAAACTCAGTGCTTTATGGAAAGCAGTCATCCAGCATGTGAATGCATTTTTTTCTCCACACTGTATGTACTGTGCACCCACACAGCTAAAGCACATCCAAAAATTCTTCTGTTTTGCTGATTTCTGGCTTCTCAAGTGAAAATTAAGATAAAAATCAGAACAATGACAATACATTATCCAAAATAGCAAGTAGGAAACAGAGAGACTCCAGAGAATGACGTTGGTTCCCTACCTTGGCAGAGGGTCCCCAAATCCATACAGCTGGCTAGTTCTGCTACTTGGAGTGGGATCAGGTAGGATCCTTGATCAACACAGAGAGATTGTACAAGTTTGATTTATGATTTAATATTACCCAGAAAAAAAAATCATGCACCACATGGCTAGTTGTAAAAGGAGGAACCCTAGAAATGTTCATCAGTAATTCTCCAACATCAAGAGAGTCTTTTAAGGGCTTTGTATCTTAATTTCTGCAAATATAAAACTGATCATTGAAATTTCCCTCTAAATCTTTTAATTAATTTATTGGCCTTCTATGCATGAAAGGAATAGTGTTTCTTCTTCAAGTCTGTGTAAAATGTTTAGGGCCTTTTCACATAATAAATTATGAAACTCTGGTGGAAAGTCATACAAATGAAGTAACATTAACAGTAAAAATATGTTTAAAAAGTGAATATGGATATTATTAATAATACTTGTAAAATGCATTATTTTTGGTTCATAGGCACTAGCATATGACATTTGCAATTCCAGAAACATGTTTCTGTGACTTCAAGTTGGTCTTTGTGTTTTTTTATTTCAATATTTTACTGACTCATCCTCAGCAGGAAACCACTTTTGAGCAGATTTTCTAGTAGTAGTAGTAGTAGTGGATTTTCACTGATGCACTAAATCTCCCTCTGACAATTAACAGATTTTTACAGACAGGTTGAGGGTTGAGAAGACAAACTAAACTTACCGCAAAGCATACTGCACTATAAGTAAAGACAGAATGATAAATATAAATATTTTTATGTACATATACACACACAAATACATATATTCAATTTTAAGAGGACATTTCTGTAATAGTGATTCCATTCTAACGTTTAAACATGTTCTAAACTTTCTGTGGGAATCGTGCATGAAGGCGGAGCATCCCATAGCATAATAAAAGGTGTCTAGTTAGGTACATTGCATACATAAGCAGAAAGCATCCCGACAGTCTAACAGCATCTCAGGTGTCATGGTTTCTTTCTTGACTGCCTCAGGCACCTGCCCAGTGAAGGAATCATGTTACCTCAGAATGATGCAACTCCACAGGTAGGTCTGTGAGGTCGACTGGCAAGAAGCCCTCATCACAGACCTTTACATGTTCAAACAAACATTTACTCAGTGTTGACAGTGTGTGAAGCACATAGGCTAGACTAATGCTTTAAGACAATGTCGCTGCTCTCAGAGAGGCATGAATACTCTGGAAATCACAGTTCTTTGAATGCTGCAAGTGAAGTGTTTTTACAGACTCCAAGTGAAGAAAGTTTCATGGAGGGTGTGGCCATATCCAGCATACCCAGAAGGTCAATAATGATAAAGACTGAGACCTTTAACTTTCCACTGGAATTTTGGTGGTAACCCCACAGAAACTTGCTTCAGTAGCGTGGGAACAATGAATTCTAGACTGCTAACGTGTGACAGAGAAGTGAATGCAAAAAAGAGGAAGCTTGGCTGTGAAACGAAGTAGAGATAGGGAGAGTAAGCCTTAAAGATTGAAAACTTAGACAAGTGTACAATGGAAAAAGAGCATTTGAGGAGGCAGAAGCTGAGGCCAGCTGCAGACAGGTCTGAGGGGGAATTTTATCTGGGATGTTTTCTGCTCATTACTGTTTCATCACATGTAACTTATGTCCCCTTCCTGCAGGACCTTACTTCTCCTTTAGGTACTTCTGTTTACTAAGGAACCTCTGAAAACTAAAAAGCCTTTAAAACTCAAACTGACTGAGGAAATCTCAGCCACTGTAACATGCAAGAGAGGAGACCCTGGGATGGAGTTCCTGTGCTTCTCAAATTACACACAGTGTTGGCAGCCAAAGGCTCCTTAGGCCACTTCTGGCACTGATATAGTATCTCTGGAAGACAAAGAGAGATAAGGGCACAGTGTTGTGGGAAAGAAGTTTTTAGGCTAACTACATTTCCACTGCAGTATATTCAAGAGCTTAAAGGTGGAAACAAGGAAAGAAAATCAGAAGGGTTATGATTAGAGTAAGATATGTAATGATTTTAACATTACTTTGGTTTCACTGTATGCTAACAGGTATAAATTTCAGTATGTGACATCCTGGTCATAAGAAATTGTAGCATTTACTTCTTAATATTTCAATGATCAGTTGTTCCTTTATACCAGTTGGGTACTTTTAGTTTAGCAAACTGACATTGCTTTATAAAACTTAATACACACTATTTTATGATAATTCAATATAGCAATAGAACTTAAATTTGAAGATAGTTTTAGTGAAAATGGTGTAAATACAAGAGACAAATTTAATTGGTAAGAAATCATGTTGATAAACGAAGTCTGACATTGTGAATACACCAAATTACATAAACATAATACATGAAGTATAAAAAGTGTATATAAACTTTTTACTTTACCCAGTTCCATTTTTAGGATATGTACATAAAAAATTCACTCTCGTGATCAATTTTCCTTTGGTGGACAGATTTACAATCAAGAAGACCATAAAGGAAGAAGAGATGGTTCTCTCTCCTGGATAATGACATCCTTATCATCAAGGATTTGTTTTCAGAATGGACCTGTGTGTGTTCACTGATTTTTGTGAGTACCACAATGGTGTCTACAAGTATTTACTTCATATTAGCTGCAAAATCAAGAACCACATTTCCTTGAAAAAAATGTAGTCACTGAAAATAGACAGTTGATGAAAAGCTGCAAAGCTGTTAATCTTTCTTCTTTATCGGTTCTTCTTCCAAAATCTTGCTACTAAAAGAAATCACTATTTTCACAAGTTGTGGCAAAAAAGATTGACATGTGGCCAACAATTCACCTCACGCCCTAAGGAAAAATCCAGATAATAGTAGACAGCACCAAATCCTCACAGAGTTTCAATAATGGGAAAATGAATACAAGTTCCTTTTAATTCCCTCTCTGCAGTTGTTACTAAACTGAATTTTATAATTTTTCATAAATAAATATGTTTCAAATAGATTACTTCTGGAAGCCACTTAAGCTTTTAAAGAGTTTGAGCATCTTCAAAGAATAAAGACCTTTGTAAAGAAAACAGGATTTTATCTTTATCATTTAAAAAATAATTTGGTGATCTAACAATGCTACACAATAATTTATGAGGGATGAAAGGAAGGCGCCTATAGTGAGTCAGAGTTTTATGGCTGTTAAGGGCAGAACTGTAACAATTGAAAATGAAAAGGTAGGAATCTAGGAGATGATGAAGCCTTGGTGATTAAGTACAGAATTCTGGAGATGAAAACAGAAGTCGGTCCAAACCCAAAAATTTCTAGAAAAGAATAACAACAAAGTTGGATACTTATGAATTGTGTCTTATCTCTACACCCACAGTGGCTAAAAAATGGAAGTGCTTAATAAACTCTTGTTAAGTAAATGTAATTTGTTTGAACTTAGACTATTCATTGAATTATACTGTACCACTCCTCAGGAAAGAGCAGTCATCAGTAAAATAAATAAAATTGGTGTAGAAGGTACTGTCTGTTCTTTGTGAAAACTGATGGACATTAGTATCTAAACTTGAATCATAACACACGCAAATACTTGCACTCATAATTAAGGAATCCACTAGGAAAATTATCTATCCGTGGAGGTCATAAAACTGAATGTTTAATAAAATTGTTCTAAGATAAAGAATGACGCCACAAAATGAAAAAGAATTGCTGCCAAATAAAGCATTTCTTTCTGAAAAGGAATGACAAGACTAACCATGTTTTTAACAAAACATGCTGAAAATTTCTTTATGTATATTCCCCAACTATGCTTAGAGTAGTATAGCAAAATTAAAAAGTCCAATTCTGAAATTGTTGAGATACTTCTTAGTAATATATTGACTTTATCAAGGCTAGGATATTTAATATTTGAATGAAATGACAGAAATTTTAATGTTAAAATGTAGTCAGTTCTGTTCTACTATCTTATTTTCATATTAAAATTTACTTAGCAATAAATCTTCAGGAAAATCTATTCATTTTCTATGACAAGTTGCTTCTGGAATAACAGCTTCGACTTAACATTCTCAGTCCTTTGGAATGTCAGGCATGAGATTCTATTTTCTCATTGGTTACTGTACTGATCATTAGTTTTTGGAAATTACTATTACCAGCAACAGTAAGCCAAAATGTTCCAGAAAAAAAGAAAAGGTTAAAATGTTAATGGAGCAAACTTTTTTTTTTCATTTATTGAAGTTTTGCTTTGCTAACAAGCTTAGATAAAATCTGTTACAGGTATTTCCTGTCAGTTAATAAGTGTCTTGGGCTCTTCAACTCCCAAAGCTGATGATTAAGCAGCAGGAAACTCCCTCTCCTGTTATGACTCCTGAAACAGTCCAGGACATCTGGCTCTACGGAATGGGGGTGTGTAGTGTCATCTTGGAATGTCAAGATCACTATACAAATCAAGGGCATTCAAATACACGGACTTGGTAAGCTTGTGCTCCTTTGAATGAAATCATTTTGAAAACTTAGAGATGACTAAGGTACATGAGCACATCCTGGATGTATTCCAATCATCTTAAAGCCTGGGAAAGGAGTTATAGAGACAGTGTTAAAGGACTCCCAGATACCAGCCCTGGGCATGGGGACAGAGCATGTGCATGTTGTTAGCCCACCAACTGCCTTGGCCACTTATTTTTTCCAGTCTTTGGCTTTTTGCCCTGTACAGAGTGAAGGGAGTAGCCTAAATTAGGATTCCCTAGTATAAATAACCGATGGGGGCCAGAAGGCAATGTAAGCACAGGATAGGGGCTGGGGGCTGGGATGAGAAGACTATGGAGAGACAGAAGGGTTGAGAACAGGAAAGCCCCTTCCTATGGAGCCCACCACCTAGCTCCAGCTGTGCTGGTTAGGTAGAAATACTAGCCTAATGTTGGGTTTTGTTTGCTAGAGAATCCAAAAATGCATTTTAATGTTGGAAATAAATCATCATTTAAAAGAATTGTGTGGAACAAATCTAAATAAATGAAAACATATAAATGTTGCTACCACCACTAAGGTCTAAGGGCTAATTTATCCTCTGAGTGGTTGGAAATCTAGCAGGTCTTTTCTGGTGTTGTCCAAAGTGTGAGCTTCAGAAAGCTGGACCTTTGTGATTCTTTGGACTTGTTTTGCGAGGGGGCAGATTTTCTCTTAAGGGGTCAGACAGCAAGTATTTTAGGATAGTGGGCCATGTTGTCTCTCACAATCTGTCAGCTCTGCCACTGCAGCACAGAGGCAGCCACAGGCAATCCAAAAACTCCTGGAACGTTTGTGTTCCAATACAAATTTACTTACAAAAACATGTGGCCTGCCATGGGCCCTCCTCATTTGCCAAGCCCTGGTCTGGAGGGTTTCTTAGAGAAGTTTAGGAATCCATGTATATTGTGTCCCTCATATTTTATCAGACTAATGTTCCAAGAAGCACTGCAGGAAATAAAGCTTATTAACTTTGCTTAAAACAAATACCATGCCTAAACCTGGGAAAGCTAGGTTAAACCCACAGAAAGTACTGCTGACCAGGAGAGATGTCTCCAGGAGCTACATACTCCTCATCTGGACAAGAATTAGCTCACCCAATCTCGTCTTCTAGTCCTGCTTATTCAGAAACACCGTCTGACTTACACTGGTTAAGAGAACACAGCTCTAAAACCAAACTTCCTGAGTTCAGCTCCTGGCTTGGCCACTTACTAAGGTGACACTGGTAAGTTCTTACCCTCTCTGTGTTTCAGACTTCTCAACTGCCGAACAGGGTTAAGAAAATCTCACATCACAGGACTATGTTGTGGGAAATGAGTTATGTGTAAGGTGCTTAATATATGGAATACATAATATGTATTCCATTTCAGTATAACTTAAGTATTAGTGTGTATTAATTTACCTAGCCAAATTCTTTTTTTTTTCCTTGTTTGTTCTTGGTTGCCATAGTCCTATACTGCCCCATAGGAAGACAAATATTAAATGGTCTATATTTGACTTTTAAAAAATGGCCATGGATGTAAGAAGCACATCAGTGCCCTCCCGTCACCGCTCACCACCCCACACCGCACACACGCACTTCATCTTCTCCCTCCCTCGCTGACTGAAAGCCCTCTCAGAGTCTCTGAAGGCTCTGTAGCTAATCCTGAGAGGACCCTGAGAATACCATCAGCTCTTACAAAGTTCCACAGTCTCCTGGTTCCACTTTCCAACAGCCCACAAGGAAATGCCTCTCCAGTGACATCACTTGACAGCCTCTCACCCTCTGCAGGAGCACCATGGACCACACAGGACGGATGGGTGGCCCACACAGAGGGGTAGGTGACCGGAGCACCCCAGGCAAGAAGGGCAAACCCAGGTCAGGGAAACTGGGGAGGTGGCCTCAGGTCTTCACAACAGGGCCTACTGTGCTCAAAATACTGGGAATGAATTTCCGATAAGAATCCCCTCCAAATTCACAAACAAATTACTTCTTAATATTAGGTCCCTTTTCCCCTCCTTTAATGAGTTTCCTCTGTGACTAAAAGTGCATGTCACTAACACCTTAGATTTAGTCATATGACATTCAAAAAATGATAATCAAACTTCTACTTTTTTCGTTGAATCTGTCCTGTAGTTCTAAAATTAACTTATATGCATAGAGAATATTTGATGGAAGTCTATTTAACATTATTTTGTTACACAGAATTATTTCCCTAAGTATTTCTACATATAGCTACTACCAGTAATATCACATTTAAAGTCTCTCAAAGAGCAACCAAAAAAACAGATGAGTATTTGAAACAAACAACAAAGGATCACCTTCAAACAGAGAAAAAAAAAGTTCAAAGAAAAAAATTGATAATTCTGGATTATCTAAGATTTTCCATAAAATGGACAGTTTTGATATTTAATGACAGCTGAGTAAATACCTCTCTTTTAGGTGCTGGTTGTTTATTTAAATGACTTAATGGAAATTTCATTCCAGGATGATAAAGGTCAACTTTTTCTGTATCACCTTAGTAATTAAAAACAGTAACTTATTGATTTCTTTTGTTTTATTTCTTGGTGTTAACATTTCCACTTGAGACACTGTAACTATTGTTATGCTGGTGAAAAACTGTATGATACTTTATAACATGGAAAATTTTTAAATGGCAGGACCAAAAACTCTGAATGAATAAGCATAGCTTGTAATCAAATGCATACTATGGAAAGCAGAGCAGGTATCATTTTAAAAATTAAAAGAGCACATTAATGACAACTATATATAAGCACAACTATATACATGCACACATATACATATGTGTGTTATAATTTCTTGTTGACTAACATATTCATAGAAAAATGCTAAAAAAAAACCAAAACAGTGAATATGCCAGAGACTTACCACAGCTTAGGTTGTTTTCAGCTTTCAGAGCTAGAGTTGGGATATTCCAAAAGTCATTTTGCCAGTCGATCACATTCCCTTTCACATTACAGCTGAGGTTGGAGAGGATTTTGGAATTCATGGTAAAATTCCAAAGTCGGAAGTTGTAAATGTCCCCTTTTATAGAGGCAACTTCATTTTGACTGGAGCCTAACACCAATTTCCCACTCCCAGGAATAACTTTACCAATGGTAGAATCGCAGGGGACTGCTTCATAGTTTCTTTTGAAATTCACGCCAATGGAACCCACAGTATTATTCCAAAGGATGCACAGCTGCTCGAAGTTTTCTATGAAAATGTCTTCTTTATCTTTTACAGGTAACACGCTGTTTAGTAAGCATTTTGAGCCAGAAATAGATATGAAGTAGCCACCCTTGGACTTGCCAAAACTGAGCAGTTGTGTGAAGGATGCATCTGAGTAGGTGAAAGCTATCCATTCACTGTCTTCCTTGCCAACTTTGGTTGCTTCAAAACAGAGTGTGAAAGCACTGAGCTGTGGAATAGAGACACTTTTTGCAACAGATACCTGGTAAACATCAAGTGTCTGGGGTAAAATGACTTTTTGATTCCTTAAGGATACAGCAACTAGGACAAAACATAATAACAGATAAACACATTAACTTCAGATATGGGTTAATGAGATGTAAAACAGCTGATAGACTCAGCTCTCCCACCGCTACCTACTGACTGACTTTTGCCCACCACTCCCCTTTCTCCATCCATCTACCCTCTACCACCAACATACCACCTTCTACCAAGAATAATAGTAATAAGTAACACCACTCACTTTAACTCTAAGCATGGTTTGCTCTCACACCTAAACCTTTGTATTACAGCCAACCAACTTGCTAAGTATTTTTTTAAACATCCCCTTAAACACCCTAATTAAGGAAACTACTGATTTCAGGAAAGTTCTGTTTACACATTAAGATTTTCAAAAGTATGCTATTTTTCAAATAATTTCTAAACATAGTAGCAAGTTCTATTTTTCATTAACAATGGCCATTCACTCTTCCCAAACATTCCTATGCTATCCTCTCCCCTTCAGACACCCTTTATCTTACTCAGTTTTCCATCAACCAGGCTATTTCAGGGACAAAGACAAAAACAAGTTCATTGAGGAAAAGAATCCAGTCAAAACAAAAACAAGAATGAAAATTTAAGTTTGGGCATTTGAGCTACTTTATTAGGGACGGTAAGAAGCAGTGGTTAAAAGGGCAGACAACGGAGCTCCCTATCCTAGCTCTTCCACACAGAGTGCTATGACCTTGGGCATGTTCTTCACCTCTCCCTAGCTTAGTCTGCTCCTCTGTAAAACTAAGGAGAATGGCACCTACTCTGCAGGTGGTCAGAAGGAATGAAATAAGTTAATACCTGCGAAGCGCTAAAGCAGTGCCAGCCATAGTCAACACAGAGGCTAGGACTGATTACTAATATAGGTACAACTAGTATTATATGCATAACAAATTCAAAATAAAAATACATTAGCCTAGTCCTCTGTGACAGATATAAAACTGTTAAATAATACCATGGATTTAGCCCAATGCCAATATACTAGACATCATGAAATATTATGTACTGATTTGAGAGGGAAGTAGCTCTTCTCAAAAATACTGTTTCATACTGGATTTATATGAATGCTAGCTTGAATGTATTTTAATATACACTAAGAATAGGTCTGTGGTAAAAACATCCTTTTGCTATAAATATTCCAGTTAAAATCCATGATGATACCTCAAGACAAATGCTGGGCATAGAAGCCACAGGGCATAAATATGCAAAGAAGTAAAAAGCTAACCTTTTCAAACAATAAGGCTTCTCTCTCACTTACCAACTTTACATTTCCCTGTATGGCCCCGGAAGATGACTGGTTAGCCAGAGACGGGTAAGATTCCTCAAGGGAGGAACAACCTAAGACAGGCACAGCCTCATGGGGGCCATCTGGTGAGAAAATGGGGATCAGCAGAGGTGAGGCTTAGAACCTCACCCCCCCTCATGTTCTGAGAGAAATCTTCTGCATCCGTGGATGTTTTATTGCCCTTGTCTAGCTTGGATTAACACATAGTCTACAGGCACACACCTGATCATCTACATTTGCTCTCTTACAGCACTGAACTATGTTTTCTACCTTTATCTTGCATCTACCTACCACTTCAGCATTTTATTAAAAATAATAATAATAGAGAGAGAAATGCGGTATCCACATATAAATCAAGTATAAAAATCAAACGAATATTCATATTTGAACTGTTTATAGTTCATAATGCATGAGCAAAACCGAAAGTTTCTGTGATGTCTGCCCTTGTACTGTTCACCATGTAACTTATTCACTATGTAAGAATTTGTTCTCCATGTAAGAACTTGTTTGTTATGCATCAGAAGATTGCAGACTGACGAAAATTAGGCTTCGGGTGGATTAATGATTGTGCATTGAGCATTGACTCCCCTATACAGAATTTTATTGTTGTTAACAACCATTAGATCAATAAATATGAGAGATGCCCTCACAAAAAAAAAAAAAAGTGCACACTTCCAATTGTGAAATAAATAAGTAACCGGGATGTAATGTATAGCATAAGGAATATAGTCAAAATATTGTAACAACTTGGTATGGTGATAGGTGGTACCTAGAATTATCATGTATATAAATGTTGAATCACTGTGTTGTACACCTGAAACTAATGTAATACTGTGTGTCAACTACCCTTCAATAAAAAATAATTGTCTACAAAAAAAAAAAAATCCATGATGAAATATAATCATGGATTTTAGTCTACTTCTTAAAATATAACATAGTTTATAGGTCTATTTACCCAAAGGGATATGCAACATGAACCCAGTATTCTATATGTGTTGTTAAAGTAAAATAGCTGGAAGGAAATACATCCATCAACATTGTATTAGTGGTTATAGCTGGGTGGTAGATATATAGGTATTTCTAATTTGTGTCTTTCTTCTTTTCAAATATCCTATAATGTTTTATAATTTTTAAAGCATTATTTGAAAAATTAAAGTATGTGTGTTTCAATTAACCACATATGTATCTAACGTCAACCACAAATAGTAAATAACTCTGCCATCAAAAACACATTTTATAATAATGAGGGTCAGTCATTTTCATAGTGGTTTCTTTTGGTGATATGTGACACCTACTTAAGAAGCTCAGGAGAAAAAGTACATGTAACTAAATCTCAAAGTCTTGAAGCCTGAATTTTGCAAAGACAGATTTTAGAGAGAATGAAATTATTCAAATATTATGGTATTCCAGAATCTGGGAAATACATCTGATAAAAATATACTTTATTTCCTTCAATTAACCATTTTCAAGGGGCTTTACTCATGCAGTGTTGTTTATTAGCTTAGGTTATAAATAGCTTTATTTTAATTTATATGATAATTTTCTACATTTGTCCCCTAGCATAGTTCCTTAAAAGGGCAACATCTTAAAAGCCTAAAATAAATAGGTATGTTTTAAATGTCCAGTGAACAGATATTAGAATTACAGGATTTAATTAGCTATGGGATGTCTACAGTCTTCATGGAATAAGACTGTGGAATAAGCGGGCTTTAAATGTTCTGCATATTAACAATATTATGGAATTCAGCTCTACTGTAACTACATTTTAGATTGGTAAGCATATATTGCTAATGAAAATGCTCAGAGAATATTAACAGATTCTAGCCCTTCATTCTAATCCTAATCATTCACAGTCACATGAAAGAGCATAACTTGGTCTTCTGGTCCTTGTGTTTATTGAAGTACATGTTAAATGAAAGCAGAAGGCTGGCACCGCCTTTGGTTTACATACCTCTGATGTAGCTGGCATTGAAGCCCTTCTTCTGGATGCTAAAATCACTGGAAAAGGACACATGCATCTCATTCGCACTTGAGTTAAATGATAGGCCTTTGGCAGTTGCTCCACAAAATTTTGTCTGGCTCTCTCCATTATCAAGGGATAATGAGTCATAAATGCAATTGGGAGCTTCTTCAATGTCGAAGTCATTAAATGTTATCTGAATGATATAGCCGGTGGGGGCTCGGAGCGTCCACATGCAAGCCTGGCTGTTAGGGTAGTCATTAGGGTAGCACGGAGAAGTAAACGTTCCGGAAGGGCTGGACAGGACGACCCTGCAGTGGGCACATCCCCACACTGTTGGCCAGACAAGAGAGAGACAGAAAGAAGGGCTGGGTCAGAGGCACACAACAAACCAAAAATACCACATGCTGGGGACAAACAGTAAACATTTAAAAAGACCAAAATATAATCATGAAAATTAGAAGGAAAATGAAACCATCTCAAGGAGAAAAAGGAAAAAACACTAAAGGAACATGAAAAATAAAACAAAAATACAAAATTTTAACACAGTGATTCTTAAATTTGGCAGGTCGTATACTCTAAGAATTGGATGAAAGTTGTGGAAATGCTCTCCAGTAAAATGCACAGGGGCTGAGATGTACAACTGTAGGACATACCTGAGATCTCAGAAAGCAACAACTATTTCACACAGTTTCACTGACCTGGGGTAAGAATCACTACTTAGAGAGCAACTGAACTGGGACAAGGGGCTATAGAACCATAAAGGTAGAACTCAATAGTACAAACCATGGATATAAAGGAAGAGAAACAATTAGAAAATATATTTTTAAAGAGAAAGCTACCAAAATAAAAAAATAAACAAGATGTCTTCTAACAGATTACATTTTTTCTAAAATTCAAATAAATAACATCATCTTGCATGTGTGGAATATTCATAGTTTTGAAAACACTTTCAGTCATCTTATTTGTTTACTACTGTTAGTAATCATACACTTGTGTGATTATCTCATTTATTCATTCATTCAGTGAGTATTTATTGAGTGCCCAGCATATAGCAGGTACTATTCTAAATAGTATATACCAATGAGTAGGAAAGACAAAGTATCTGAATGATTCTTACACTTCAGTTTTGGACTCAAAGATAAACAGATAATAATATAATATAATGGCAGATAGTAATAAGAGGTAGGAAGAAAAGTAAACCAATCAATTATTTCTCAATTATTGCTTATCTAGGGCCTGGTCAGCAGCTGGAATTAGATACCAGGGTCTACTATCTTTTTATTTTGGGATGCTTTTGCAATTAATATTCATGTTGCTTTTAAATATTTGTATAAACACAGGCAGCACTCTCACTTATCCAACATTCTGGATAAGTAAAGTATGATAAAACTGACCTACATTTTCAAACAAAATATTTAAACTATGTTAACAGAAACTACTCTAAATTTGTGTTCCTTCCTCTTACTGAGTTGAGAAGAATGAATATGCAATATCTTTTCCTGAAAATGGTAGTTGCTACAAACATCACTTACTCTTCTATGATACAGTGATACACTCAAGGACTTATTAGATACATTACACTCAAGTTAAGTTTTTCTTTTTTCTTTTCCCTGGGGCCACCTTGTGTT
The DNA here is from genome assembly GCF_030020395.1 of Manis pentadactyla. Lineage (NCBI taxonomy): Eukaryota > Metazoa > Chordata > Mammalia > Pholidota > Manidae > Manis > Manis pentadactyla. The sequence goes on from NC_080030.1 coordinate 49,783,959, forward strand.
AGGCACTGTTTGCCTTGCCAACCCTGCTCCCCTCCACTCTTTCTAACTTGCCCTCTTCTCTGTTCTTCCTTCCTAAGTTTCCAACATCTTGCACAGGGTTGAAGACAGACAGGGGAAATCAATTTATAATCATCAAGTGGTAGCCAAATGCCTTCTCTTATCCATCCCTGGAGCACCATGTTCCTCTGAATAGTTCCTTTGCACTATTCAGAGCAGCTGTGACTTTCATTTTTCAGATTATTTGCTTATTGTCTGTTTCTCCCCCTCTTCTTTAAGCTCAACAAGCAGAGGATATGTAGTCATATTCACCATCTTACTCCTTAGGACCTCACCAGCAATTCTGGAACATGGTAGACCTTACATAAAATTTTGTTAAATTTATTAGCAAATAAACTAATAGTTCTAAGTGAATGGAAACATGTCTAGATTAAAGAATGAATAAGGATGGACTATCAAACTAGCCAAAAAAAAAGTCTAGATGAAAGAAGAGTGCATGATCTCTAGAATATCTCTTTAGATGGAGTTTTGGGGCTTTTTCTTCCAATGATTCCACTCATAGTAAAGGATTGATATGACCAGGCCTCTCTGACACATTTAGATTCCTGTTACTGTAACATGGGCTCAGGAAAGAGAAGTAATCCAAGCAAATCCACAATAACATATTTAGAAAAAGGCACTGAAGATTAAGAAAAAAAAAGAGAAAAAGAAAAGGAAAAAAAATACAATCTTTATGTCATCCCAACATGCATGGACACAGCATCATTTTCCCAAAATGAGATACCATCCCCTACATCCAAGATCCAGGCAATTTTCATGACTTCCTTCATCCTGATTATTTTTGCTAAATTCTTCCCTGAAAGAAAGGTCCAGGAACATTCAATCTGACTATGTATTCTTGAACAAGTTCATCTTTCTCTGCCTCGGTTTCACCACCTTACATTGGTGGTAATACAAGCACCCACCTCCAAAGGTTATTGGGAGAATTAGATGGGTTACTATAGGAAAGTCCTGGGAGCTGTACTGGCCAAATAATTAGTACTTTCCATGCAAGGGCTATTAATATCACTATTATAACACAAAACCTGTGCATCAATAATTTAAGAGAGAAAAACAGCATCCCACCTTAAAAGAATCTTTTTCCATTAGGCACTCACTGAGATAGGAAAGAGAAAGGAAAGGTACCACAATATTATTTTAAAAAACATTTAAAGCATTCTTCTATGGTTGGCATCCACAACAGCTAGACAGCATTTAGAGACAGTACTACTAAATAGCAATTATATTAATTGGGTAAAACGTCAGTTAAAGCTAGACACAATGGACTTTCATGTATATTATCATATATATATATATATATAAAAGGTTGACATGATTAAACAAAAGACACATTAAAGTGGTGAGCTCAAGTATTGTTTTAAGAGAAAATGTTTTTTAACAGGCAATTTCTCAACTATAGTGTAGTCACCCTAAAATTAATATATTTTTAGAAACTAATTATGAAATATTTTGGTTACAAATGTTAGAAAGTCTAAAATACATGCTTTGGATTTGCCCATTTGGTGTAATTAAACATCACTGATAATTGTCACTGTTATACAATGCACTACTTCATAAAGAAATTAATTTGTTCTCTCTCAAAGGCAGGACTACTTAGAAAGACTGGCTACTGAAATAGCCAGAGTGAGGTTTCTGTAAAACCACATCTTCTAAAAGCTAACCACTCAAAACATCTGGCTCAAATTGCTCTCAAAGACAGATATAGTAACATACTCACACTTATAATTTATAAAAAGCAAAGTTTTCAGGTTATGTAAACAACAAACCAGATTCCACCCTGACTGTCGCCTATGCTTGGGAATGTTTAGCAATAATTTACTCACACATAATTTTCACAAAACTTCATTCTTCAAAGAAACTGAAATCCAAAATAGAAAACCTTTCAGTTTATCTCAGTTTATAAACAACATTTAGCTACAGATTTAGTAACCATTATCTTCTGTTTTTTTTTAATCTCAGAGATTTCAATTCTTACTCCATCCTTGTTCAAGTGCTTCCCAATACATCAAATGCTATGTTCTTGAATATCTAACACAGGAGTATCAGATCCCAAGAGAAAAGTCAAAAGTGTTCAATTTTAGCTGCTTTCAACAAAGATCTATAGATCAAAAAAACTGCTTTTTCCTATACTGGGTTAGTGGTGAACAAAATGAGTGTACCTAAATTACATATTATTTTTATTGGAATTATGTAAAACTGCTGCTAATGAATTTGTTGGAAAACCTGGCTGATGAAAATCATTTCCAGAAATTTTGCTTAAGTTCCTGCACAGCTTGCATCTATTCCAAGTCATCATCTGAATTACCTATGTGAGTGTACTAAATTTTAATAAGTGAAAAGTTCATTAGTTACTTAAAAAGGTTTAAAATATTTAAGTGTTTGGTTGGTTCTGAAGATTAAATAAGGGCCAGCAACTGAGAGTTCTAGAAACAGTTGTGATGCCGAAATCATTATGAAGCCAGGACAGTCACACACCATTTCTCCAGCTCAAAAGAAGTGCTGTGAGATATAATACTACTGAGATGTCAAGCATAAAAAATACTTCAGATGCTGGAATGTATTGAACGACTAATAATACACAGAACTGAAAGAGTTCATCAAAGCAAGTATTTGTTTAAGTGTTTTAGCCTTCCATGCATGTATTTTTAGGATGGTAAGGAATCTGGAGGCAATATGGCTTTGACATCTGTGTTTCTGTTAATGTGACAGATGCAGCAAGCACCCCTACACTCCCTCACCACCATCCCTCTTCAAGTTCTGCTCTCAAAGAAAGCACTTGTGTGTCCGGGAGCCTCACTCCTGAATTAGGATTACAATGGTCATTCCAATCTCTGCTAGAACTTCCAGCAGTCAAGCAAGGATATCATTTTGCTTCCAAACTCCTCCTAAAACACTGGATTCCCTGGAGTTAGCCAGAAAATTTTTTGATTTCCCTCTGTGAGGTTTCAACTTCAAAATGTTCTTTGGAAGCACCATGTATATGAAGCTACTGCAATGGCTGACACATGAATTTAAAATGGTACCAGTACAATTCAGTTTGACACAGCTAGAAAACTAACAAGAACTTGAACTGAGGGTTCCTTGATAAGGCTCCACTAAGTGTGACAATTTTTTGAGCCTCTAAAGAGATTCACATGTACCATACTCTCAAAGCACTATTCCATATGTAGCTGCAAAAGGTAAAAATTTCATTAAGATCCAAACAACTGTTGTAAGTCCTTCTGGAATCAGCTTATTATGTAGGTACATAATCCTCGCAAGGGGATTAAACACAAGTACACGTGCCGACATATACTCATATATCCACAGACATTTTCATGGGAAACTGTTCTCTCTTAAGCAGTGGCTAAATATTTCTCCAGCTGTTAAAAGAAAATAGTCTAAACACAATGCATATTTGAAACAATCTAAATCTGCATAGTCTATGACTTTATCTACTTTCTGGTTAATACATTCAAGTCTCTTATCCCTTTCCATATTCCTGCATTGCAAATCCCCAACTGTCTATTAACCTGGCCATGGACCTTCTAGCTCTCTCATGCATAGGCTTCTGAGCACCACTGAAAAAAATTCACACAATTGCACAGATTATTTATACTAAAGAGGATTCTGATTTCATCTCACTTACCCTCTGCAACATTTGATGCCTCTGAATTCTTGAGTCTCTCCACTGATAGTCCCTAACTTGTCCTCATGCTCCTCCTGCCCTTCTCTCCACCCTCTCTGAGCACATCCTTGCTCTACCTGCCCTTGCAATCTTTGCCATCGGAAATATGGTCCTCAGATCCAAAGCACCAGCATCAACATCTCCAAGGAGCTTGTTAGATATGTGGAGTCACCAAGACCTACTAGACAAAATCTGTATTTTTAACACGATTTTCTGGTAATTCCTATACACATTAAGATCTGAGAAGTGCTCCTTTTCATAATAACATACTACAGAAGCTATTCACAATCCCCATGCAAGCACCTTCTCCCCAAAACATCTGTCCCTCTTCCATTTCATTCAGTCATATTTGTACCATGAACCCACGGTACATATATGACCTGAAGGGAACCAAATCATGTGTTTGGCTATGTAGTCAGTTTCTCTCTCTGAGAATTTCAAGTCAGAGATACAGATGAGGTATTCAGGGAATGATGAATAATAGAATGACAAAGTTCTGTAAACTCAGAGGTAGCAGCTGCCTCAGCCACTTGCAAGCAAAGGACACCTATGGGCAAACAGAAGGGACAGAATGTAGAGAACAGAGAGATGAGAGAAAGCCAGATCCTTGAGAAACATGGAGACTTGAATTCTAGACATTCCGTGTCCAATAATCAATGGGAGGAGCTGTTCTTCACAGCTTATCCTTGGATTCTATGACAAGAAGTCGAAACTACTGTCCCTCTTCTCTTGATTCAGCTTTGGTAGATTTCTGTTCCTTACAACCAAGTGTGCCTCAAGCCAGCACTTTACAGGGCTCTTCTCTCTCTCCTCATTCTAGCTAGATGATCTCATCAACACACAGGCCTTCATTATGTCCAAATGCTGATGACATACATGTTCTGAGCACCACACCCACACTTGTGCATGTCTACTCAACATCTGCACTTGGATGTTCCATATCCCTCAATCCAAGCACCATTCCTCAAATGATTTGTTTTTATTCACTTTATAATTGTGAGTGGCATGAGAATCATCTAAGCTAGGACTCTCTTCTCTCTTCCTTCTCCCACAACATTTCAAATAGCTTGCCAAGGGCTATGACATTTTACGCACGGCTATTTGATTTATCCCCTTATTGCATTCTCATGGCCATTCAGTTTAAGGTTCTCGTTTTTCTCTCTTGGACAAGAAGTTCGGTAACCAGTCTCCTTGCAATAGTCTTGCCACCTCCAACTCATCATCACCCATACCACTATGGGAAAGATCTAGGAAAAGTAAATACAAGTATAAAAACACGTTTTCTCTAACTCAAGATCTTTAATGAGATCCAACAAGACAAGGTTCTTTGAACGACATATACAGTACTCCATATTTGTACTGTTCACATTTTTCCCTCTACACCCATTCACTCAGTAATATTTACTAAGCATCTATGTACCTGGCACTGTGCTGGGAATACAGTCATACACAATAAATAATCCCTGACTTTATGGAATGCATAGATTATTGCAAATGCAGATAATAAGTAAACAGCAATAATATGATGTGAAAATTGTTTTGACAGAGCAGGCAGATGAGTCAATGAACCTCAGTTTAGACTTAACAGAAACAGTGCCAATTCTAACAGAGAGAAAGAAGCTGAGACCTAAATATGCAGCACAGAAGGGGACCAAGAGGGTAGGCAGAGGGTAAAAAGGTGAGTGTTCTAGGTAGAAGGTCAGCAGGTGCAAAGGCTTGCAGGTGAAAGAGCATGTACTGTTCAAGTAACTTAAGAGTTTAGTTTAGCTAAAGCATAGTGTGCTAAGTGGGAAAAAAGAGACAAAGGTGATATGGTAGGCAGAGATCAGATTCTGCAAGATTTTATAAGCCATGCTTAAAAAAATGAAAAATTATAATAAGATTAGTAGCAAAAATAATAAAGTTTTAGTTATGGGAAAGTAATCAGATTTGTGTTTAGCACAGACATTTTTAAAACCTCACCCTTTTACACATAAACACACAAAAGTACCAGTGAACAAAGACCCTTGTAAGAATCACTATAGACTAACTCAAAGGACTTGGCAAATGATAAGAAGACAGACAAAAGACAGCAGACTATTCTGGCAGCTTGTTTGTAAAAAGAGAATAGCAGTCACAGTGGTAGGAGAGATTAATTCTACAAGGACTCCTGAAGCAAAGCCTGACTGTTGGAGGCTAAGAAATAAAAGAGCATGTTATCACCTCTAAAGAAAAACTGAGGGGAGGGAACTATAAAAACACTCTATTCACCTAATGTTCACTTCATTTGAGAATGTCACAAAATCCCTTTCCATACGGATCCTCAAGGCAGTGTTGCTGGGGTAGAGCTGGCTTATGTTGGCATTAACCAGAAAAATATTGCTAAATATTACCAACCTAAGTGGAGAATACCTTAGCCCAACAAAAACTAATTATAGTTTTAATACACACGCAGGCCATGATGTCATTCATTACAGGTTAAAGAGTGCGTTATTAACTTCTTGATCACATGAATGCAGGTAATGAGAGATCCATACCAACAACTAGGCCTGTACTTGGCTGGTATAAGATGCTCAAATAATATGAGCTTCCAGTGTTACTATGATTGTGGTTGTTAATTAATAAAAGAGCATGCTATATCTCCCCGGGCAAGGAAAACAACAGCAAAAATGAACAAGTGGGACTATATTAAGCTGAAAAGCTTCTGTACAGCAAAAGACACCATCAATAGAACAAAAAGGAACCCTACAGTATGGGAGAATATATTTGAAAATGACACATCCGATAAAGGCTTGACGTCCAGAATATATAAAGAGCTCACACGCCTCAACAAACAAAAAACAAATAACCCAATTAAAAAATGGGCAGAGGAACTGAACAGACAGTTCTCCAAAAAAGAAATACAGATGGCCAACAGACACATGAAAAGATGCTCCACATCGCTAATTATCAGAGAAATGCAAATTAAAACTACAGTGAGGTATCACCTCACACCAGTAAGGACGGCTGCCATCCAAAAGACAAACAACAACAAATGTTGGCGAGGCTGTGGAGAAAGGGGAACCCTCCTACACTGCTGGTGGGAATGTAAATTAGTTCAACCATTGTGGAAAGCAGTATGGAAGTACATCAAAATGCTCAAAACAGACATACCATTTGACCCAGGAATTGCACTCCTAGGTATTTACCCTAAGAATGCAGCAATCAAGTATGAGAAAGATCAAGGCACCCCTATGTTTATCACAGCACTATTTACAATAGGCAAGAATTGGAAGCAACCTAAATGTCCATCTATAGATGAGTGGATAAAGAAGATGTGGTACATATACACAATGGAATACTACTCAGCCATAAGAAAAGGGCAAATCCTACCATTTGCAGCAACATGGATGGAGCTGGAGGGTATTATGCTCAGTGAAACAAGCCAAGCAGAGAAAGAGAAATACCAAATGATTTCACTCACCTGTGGAGTATAAGAACAAAGGAAAAACTGAAGGAACAAAACAGCAGCAGAATCACAGAACTCAAGAGTGGACTAACAGGTACGAAAGGGACTGGGGAAGAGGGGTGGGTAGGGAGGGATAAGGGGGGGGAGAAAAAGGGGTGTATTAAGATTAGCATCCATAGGGGGGTGGGAGAAAGGGGAGGGCTGTACAACACAGAGAAGACAAGTAGTGATTCTACAACATTTTGCTACGCTGATGGACAGTGACTGTAAAGGAGTATATAGTGGGGACCTGGTATAGGGGAGAGCCTAGGAAACAAAGTATTCATCATGTAAGTGTAGATTAATGATAAAAAAAAAAATGCAGTTCCTGTGTGGTGACCTCCAATGAGTTCTACACAGTGATATAAAGGGCATATAAAAGTGTAAGCAAAGGGTCTGTTTGTGTGTATACAGAGGATCAAAGCCTAATTGGGCTACCCCGAAAATGAACTAAGATACGATATGAAAAAGAACTTCCAACATCAGCACTCTCGGGAAGACTGATGCCAGAAGATGATCAGCAAAAAAAAACCCCAACAAAGATCCATGCACTGCTACAGCTGTAGATGCACTCATTCCACCAGTTCCTGGACTTGCCATGGGAATGAAGGAGATATCTAAGCTGGCCTGTGCATACAGTAAAACAACAAACTTGACTGGATCTATACTGTTGGAACTCAACCAAGAATTAGGAGAAGTGCAAATTGTAGCACTCCAAAATCTTACAACCACAGACTATTTACTGTTAAAAGAACATAAGGGATGTGAACATTCCCCAGGAATGGGTTGTTTTAATTTGTCTGATTTCTCTCAGACTGTTCAAGTTCAGTTGGACAATATCCACCATATCATAGATAAGTTTTCACAAATGCCTAAGGTGCCTAACTGGTTTTCTTGGTTTCACTGGAGATGGCTGGTAATTACAGATATGCTTTGGTTATGTAACTATACTCCTATTATGTTAATGTGTGTGCACAATTAAATTAGTAGTTTAAAACCTATCCATGCTGAAGTTACTCTACAAGAAGATATGTCAAAGAAATTATCAATCTTCCCATGTTTTCTTCTGCCTGCTACTTCTATAGCTTTTCTTCTTCCTACCTAATTACAACCCTTAAATAGAATTCGTGCCACATGTCGAATTTACCGAGTATCATAATTCTTCCAAGTGGTAAAGACACCTCAAGACAAATGCTAGGCATAGAAGCCACAGGGCATAAATATGCAAAGAAGTAAAAAGCTAACCTTTTCAAACAATAAGGCTTCTCTCTCACTTACCAACTTAACATTTCCCTGTATGGCCCCGGAAGATGACTGGTTAGCCAGAGATGGGTAAGATTCCTCAAGGGAGAAACAACCTAAGACAGGCACAGTCGCAGGGGGGTCATCAGGTGAGAAAATGGGGATCAGCAGAGGTGAGACTTAGAACCTCCCCCCTCCTATTCTGAGAGAAATGTTCTGCATACGTTGATGTTTTATTGCCCTTGTCTAGCTCGGATTAACACATAGTCTACAGGCACACACCTGATCATCTACATTTGCTCTCTTACAACACTAAACTCTGTTTTCTACCTTTATCTCGTATCTACCTACCACTTCAGCATTTTATTAAAAATAATAATAAAGAGAGAAATGTGGTATCCACATATAAATCAAGTATAAAAATCAAATGAATATTCATATTTGAACTGACTGTTTATAGTTCATAATGCATGAGCAAAACCGAAAGCTTCTGTCATGACTGCCCTTGTACTGTTCACCATGTAACTTATTTACTATGTAAGAATTTGTTCTCCATGTATGAACTTGTTCGTTATGCATCAGAAGATTGGAGACTGATGAAAATTAGGCTTGGGGTGGATTAATGATTGTGCATTGAGCATTGACCCCCCTATACAGAATTTTATTGTTGTTAACAACCATTTGATCAATAAATATGAGAGATGCCCTCACACACACACACACACAAAATATATATATATATAAATATATATATAAATATATATATATAAATATATATAAACACACTTCCAATTGTAAAATAAATAAGTAACCGGGATGTAATGTATAGCATAAGGGATATAGTCAAAATATTGTAACAACTTGGTATGGTGATAGCTGGTACCTAGAATTATCATGTATATAAATGTTGAATCACTGTGTTGTACACCTGAAACTAATGTAATATTGTTTGTCAACTACCCTTCAATAAAAAATAATTATCCAGGAAAAAAAAAAGAAAAAAGAAAAATAATTATCCAGAAAAAAAATAATAATAATAAAATAAAATAAAATAAAAATAAAAATAAAAAATAAATAAATAAATAAAAGAGCATGTTAGCCATATTTCAGTCTGTTAATTCATTCATTCAGTTTTCTGGGCCCCTACTTCCATTCATTTTGTTTTCTTTTAGATGTCTTTACATATGGTTACCAGAAGGTAGTCAGAAGGGGAGGTAAGAGTAAAAGGTTATTGTTTCCAATCTATTCCATGTTATGTGATGCAGATGAAGAACCTGAAATTAATAGCTAGAACAAGTTTTGGTTTTACAAATTTGCCCTCCCAGTAAATTGGGGAAATATATTGGGAAGAAGGAGGCAGCAGTAGGATGGTGTGCATCTTACTTAGCTCAAATTTTCCACAGGAGCCTTTAATTTGAGGGCATGAAAAAAAACAAAAACTCACTCAGGCTTGTACACATAAATGGAAACATTTTAATATAGTCAAGGTTTGGAGAAAAACAAATTATAGATGGAATTAACATAATTCTGCCCCTTTATGGAATACATTTTTTAATGTAAACATCTTAGTAATAAGAAAGGACTGATATAAACATTCCATAATACAGATTCTTTTTAAATAAAGAAAAATCTTTACAGTAAAACTTTCCATTTTATACATAAATAGGTTGCTTAAATATGCTAACAGCTTTAGGTGAATCCATCACTAGAATTAATTACTTTTCAAAATATTTATGTAATGTTAACTTTGCATATAGTTCTCAAGTATAATGTATTAAAGCAGTGTGTGACAGAGGGAGAAAGAACCTAAAATAGATGACCTTATGTTTCTTCAGCAAACTCTGAAACTGAACTTTAAAAAGATTTCTTCTATTCCAACTCCTTACTAGCTAAATCAGAAGACCTAGCTGATTAAAATATTTTGTTACTCTGGTGAAAAACAATCATTGTGGCAAGGACAACATGCTTATGAAGACAAACTAGGAAAAATTACAACTTGCAAGGTATTTAACTTAAACTCTGAATAGAAGTCATTAAACTCATAAAGGCAGAGAATGAAAAATAATGATAACTATAATAATAACTGGCATTTAGCAATTCTTTATGCAGTGCCAGATAAAAGAAGACTAAACTGTTCTCCCCTTGAAATACTCTATGCTTATATGAATATCTGGTCATATTACAAGTGAATCACAGTGGGTTCTTGGCACTTCTATTAACCAACCATGGGACTCTGAGCTAGTCACCAGCCATGGAAGTCTTGGTTTCCAAGTCTGAAAGAAATGTTTCTTCTGGTTCTACAACCTACTAGTGTTGACAGATTCAGACCCTCACACACAGTCCTTCCCTTTAGTAGGAAGAGGCTTCCAATGAAGTCATGGAGTTGTCTGATGCTTCCCTATGGAAAAAGACGTGCTGATGTACAGTTTATGAGATTACAAGGCAAGAGAGTCTTTTAGAGTATTTATGGGCCTCAGCCTATTTGTATTCATGTATCCACTTTGCAGCCATTAAGTCAGCCAGTGCAGGTTGAATGCAAGTAGAGCTAATGGTCGGCAAACATCCTGGCTTCTGGGATACATTCCGACTGCTAAAATTTCCACATCTTGCTAACAGTACTTATTGTGCTATTTTGAATATTGCTGGCTTGGAATTATAGAACAAGCTGTGACAGATTGTGAAGATTTAGAGTGTGGTTGCATTAGGAAAAAAATCACCTACTTTCTACTTAATATAGCTGCCTTAGTGTGTTTCTTGATGCCTACCACTGTACTTTACAAAAGAGAAAACAGTTTATTACTTTTATAAACTTAATGCCCCTATTGAGAAGCAAGGTTGAGTTTTGGTTTGCCACGCCTTTGCCAAAATGTTTATTGAATTTCAAATTGCACTGGGCTGGAGATAAGATGATGTAGGTGCTGTCGAGCCTCTGGCAGGTTATGTACATCCAGGCAACTCCATCAACTTCTCTACACTGAAATGGCTTCACCTCTGCCCCAGAGACCCTCCACATCAATCACAAGTCTGTGGCAAAAACACACTCAGGAAAGTTCATGGAGGGCACCAAACTCTGTGATTATAAATTTCCAGGATAGTATAAAAATCTACTTGCTTACTGTCTTCTTTCAGCCAGTTATATTTTTAAACTTGAGGAAAAGGGACAGTGACTTGTTATAGATGGGGGAGTAAGGTCACACCTGCAGGCAAGCCAGAGAGAAGCCAAACCACCAAAAATAGGAGGGCTGGGTGGTCTCCAGTGCCAACAGCACAGCATGTTTCTGGATGGAGCAAAGACGCGAGGACAGAAGGTTGTCAGTGACCCAGAGGTCTGAACCGGGCCAAGCTCACTGTGCCTGGAGAGAGCAGGAGCACTCAAGCTGCTTCACTCACTACTGCGTGTGGGGGGATGGGGGGTGGGTGGGAGGGGGGAGGCTGAATAATCATACAAAATTTCTGTGAAACTGCGTCTATGTCTTGATTACCACTCAGCCTTGCAGTGCTGTTTGAGAGAAAGAGAAACACTATTTTCACATATAGGTTCCTTTCATGATCCCATTTAGAACATCTAGTAGGGAAGTTCTGTAGGGTATTATCTGAGGAAGTTATTTTGAAATAATAATAGGTATAATACTCTTCTGGTTCAGTATCAGCTGTGACACACAGTTTAGTTGCCCCACTTAGATCAAAATAACTGATGAAAAGAAAGCCCGAGCCCCAGTGACTACTGAAATTACACAGGGAGGTCCATCCCACAGGAAAACTGAAAGGCAGATTTCAAACAATTGGCAATTTGGGATTCCAGTATAAATATAAAGCTTTAGATACACATATATATATCATTTTCCTTAGAAAGGGTTTCTGACAGGAAGGCTATGTGCCATTTTGGCATCAAATCTCAACCCAACAGAGATGAGCAGCTTTAGGTTTTTGGATTCTCTAATAGTGAATTAAAGTAAATAGATACTTGGATAACAGATCTTTCTGGAAGTTATTTGCTAAGATAATTTGAGTCTAATCTCAACTCCAAAATGATTTTCTTCTCCCTCCAATATAATCAGCTGACTTCAGCTTTTAGGATAAGAAAAACAACTAGGCATCTTTCTGAAGGACCACCCAGCCAATGTGATATTGCTCTGTGTGGACAGACAGTTAGCCTCATTTTGCAAAATGGGCCAAAAGACAAAGCTAATTGCAATTTTAGTAACAGTTAATATTTGCTTGTAAAGTGATGGTAATAGTTTACACAGGGATGATTTTGCCCAAAAGGAATAGTTATTTAAATCATCAAAAATATTTTTTCTCTAATACATCATTTTCACGAATGTTATTTTATGATGTTTTACAAATTTCTATAAAACTAAGTCACAATTAAAAAGCAGACAGTTCAGAGGGGCAGAAGATGGCGGCGTGAGTAGAGCAGCAGAAATCTCCTCCCAAAACAACATATATCTATGAAAATATAACAAAGACAACCCTTCCTAGAATAAAGACCAGAGGACACAGGACAATATCCAGATCACATCCGCACCTGAGAGAACCCAGCGCCTCGCGAAGGGGGTAAGATACAAGCCCCGGCCCCACAGGAGCCGAGTGCCCCTCCCCCCAGCTCCCGGCGGGAGAAGAGCAGGCAGAGCGGGAGGGAGACGGAGCCCAGGACGGCCGAACACCCAGCCCCAGCCATCCGGGCCAGAGTGCAGGGCACTCGATAATAGGAAAACAGGGCAGCAAGAACAGTGAGCAGGCACTGGAGGCTGGGCGACAGAGGGCATAAGAAAAGTGCGCGACCATTTTTTTTTGCTTTTTTGCTGTTTTGTTTTGGCGAGTGCTTTTTGGAAATCTTAAAGGGATAGGGACCCCAATACTAGGGAAACAGGGCAGAAAGACCGGTGAGCAGAGGCCTGAGGCTGGCACCGCAGAATAAAGAAAAACGAACGACCACCTTTTTTTTTTTTTTTTTTTTTAATTAAAAAAATTTTTTTTTCTTTTTTTTTGGTGGGCGTTGTTTTGTTTTGGCGGGTGCTTTTTGGAAGTCTTAAAGGGGCAGGGCGGGTCACTTAATCCAGAGGTAGGGAATCCGGGATCTCTGGGCACCCTAACCCCTGGGCTGCAGGGAGCAGGGAGGCCCCTTACGGAGATAAATAGCCTCCCAGCAGCTCCACCTCCAACGCGACTCCACCATTTTGGAGTAGCTGCCCGAGCCAGGCCACGCCCACAGCAACAGCGGAGATTAACTCCATAGCAGCCGGGCAGGAAGCAGAAACCCTGTCTGCGCGCAGCTGCGCAGCACAAGCCACTAGAGGCCGCTGTTCTCTCAGGAGAGGAGGGCCACAAACCAACAAGAAAGGAAGTCCTTCCAGCCGTCACTCGTCCCAGTTCTGCAGACTATTCCTATCACCATGAAAAGGCAAAGCTACAGGCAGACAAATATCACAGAGACAACACCAGAGAAGGAGACAGACCTAACCAGTCTCCCTGAAAAAGAATTCAAAATAAGAATCATAAACATGCTGACAGAGATGCAGAGAAATACGCAAGAGAAATGGGATGAAGTCCGGAAGGAGATCACAGATGCCAGAAAGGAGATCGCAGAAATGAAACAAACTCTGGAAGGGTTTATAAGCAGAATGGATAGAATGCAAGAGGCCATTGATGGAATTGAAATCAGAGAACAGGAACGCATAGAAGCTGACATAGAGAGAGACAAAAGGATCTCCAGGAATGAAACAATATTAAAACAACTGTGTGACCAATCCAAAAGGAACAATATCCGTATTATAGGGGTCCCAGAAGAAGAAGAGAGAGGAAAAGAGATGGAAAGTATCTTAGAAGAAATAATTGCTGAAAACTTCCCCACACTGGGGGAGGAAGTAATCGAACAGACCACGGAAATACACAGAACCCCCAACAGAAAGGATCCAAGAAGGGCAACACCAAGCCACATAATACTTAAAATGGCAAAGATCAAGGACAAGGAAAGAGTGTTAAAGGCAGCTAGAGAGAAAAAGGTCACCTATAAAGGGAAACCCATCAGGCTAACGTCAGATTTCTCAACAGAAACCCTACAGGCCAGAAGAGAATGGCATGATATATTTAATACAATGAAACAGAAGGGCCTTGAACCAAGGATACTGTATCCAGCACGACTATCATTCAAATATGACGGTGGGATTAAACAATTCCCAGACAAACAAAAGCTGAGGGAATTTGCTTTCCACAAACCACCTCTACAGAACATCTTACAGGGACTGCTCTAGATGGGAGCACTCCTAGAAAGAGCACAGCACAAAACACCCAACATATTAAGAATCGAGGAGGAGGAACAAGAAGGGAGAGAAGAAAAGAATCTCCAGATAGTGTATATAACAGCTCAATAAGCGAGCTAAGTTAGGCAGTAAGATACTAAAGAGGCTAACCTTGAAACTTTGGTAACCACGAATTTAAAGCCTGCAATGGCAATAAGTACATATCTTTCAATAGTCACCCTAAATGTTAATGGGTTGAATGCACCAATCAAAAGACACAGAGTAAAAGAATGGATAAAAAAGCAAGACCCATCTATATGCTGCTTACAAGAAACTCACCTCAAACCCAAAGACATGTACAGACTAAAAGTCAAGGGATGGAAAAACATATTTCAAGCAAACAACAGTGAGAAGAAAGCAGGGGTTGCAGTACTAATATCAGACAAAATAGACTTCAAAACAAAGAAAGTAACAAGAGATAAAGAAGGACACTACATAATGATAAAGGGCTCAGTCAAACAAGAGGATATAACCATTCTAAATATATATGCACCCAACACAGGAGCCCCAGCATATGTGAAACAAATACAAACAGAACTAAAGGGGGATATAGACTGCAATGCATTCACTCTAGGAGACTTCAACACACCACTCACCCCAAAGGATAGATCCACTGGGCAGAAAATAAGTAAGGACACGGAAGCACTGAACAACACAGTAGAGCAGATGGACCTAATAGACATCTATAGAACTCTACATCCAAAAGCAGCGGGATATACATTCTTCTCAAGTGCACATGGAACATTCTCCAGAATAGACCACATACTAGGCCACAAAAAGAGCCTCAGAAAATTCCAAAAGATTGAAATCCTACCAACCAACTTTTCAGACCACAAAGGCATAAAACTAGAAATAAACTGTACAAAGAAAGCAAAGAGGCTCACAAACACATGGAGGCTTAACAACACGCTCCTAAATAATCAATGGATCAATGACCAAATCAAAATGGAGATCCAGCAATATATGGAAACAAATGACAACAACAACACTAAGCCCCAACTTCTGTGGGACATAGCAAAAGCAGTCTTAAGAGGAAAGTATATAGCAATCCAAGCATATTTAAAAAAGGAAGAGCAATCCCAAATGAATGGTCTAATGTCACAATTATCAAAATTGGAAAAAGAAGAACAGATGAGGCCTAAGGTCAGCAGAAGGAGGGACATAATAAAGATCAGAGAAGAAATAAATAAAATTGAGAAGACTAAAACAATGGCAAAAATCAATGAAACCAAGAGCTGGTTCTTCGAGAAAATAAACAAAATAGATAAGCCTCTAGCCAGACTTATTAAGAAGAAAAGAGAGTCAACACAAATCAACAGTATCAGAAACGAGAAAGGAAAAATCACGACAGACCCCACGGAAATGCAAAGAATTATTAGAGAATACTATGAAAACCTATATGCTAACAAGCTGGGAAACCTAGGAGAAATGGACAACTTCCTAGAAAAATATAACCTTCCAAGATTGACCCAGGAAGAAACAAAAAATCTAAACAGACCAATTACCAGCAACGAAATTGAAGCGGTAATCAAAAAACTACCAAAGAACAAAACCCCCGGGCCAGATGGATTTACCTCGGAATTTTATCAGACATACAGGGAAGACATAATACCCATTCTCCTTAAAGTTTTCCAAAAAATTGAGGAGGAGGGGATACTCCCAAACTCATTCTATGAAGCTAAAATCACCCTAAAACCAAAACCAGGCAAAGACCCAACCAAAAAAGAAAACTACAGACCAATATCCCTGATGAACATAGATGCAAAAATACTCAACAAAATATCAGCAAACCAAATTCAAAAATAAATCAAAAGGATCATACACCATGACCAAGTGGGATTCATCCCAGGGATGCAAGGATGGTACAACTTTCGGAAGTCCATCAACATCATCCACCACATCAACAAAAAGAAAGACAAAAACCACATGATCATCTCCATAGATGCTGAAAAAGCATTTGACAAAGTTCAACATCCATTCATGTTAAAAACTCTCAGCAAAATGGGAATAGAGGGCAAGTACCTCAACATAATAAAGGCCATCTATGATAAACCCACAGCCAACATTATATTGAACAGCGAGAAGCTGAAAGCATTTCCTCTGAGATCGGGAACTAGACAGGGATGCCCACTCTCTCCACTGTTATTTAACATAGTACTGGAGGTCCTAGCCACGGCAATCAGACAAAATAAAGAAATACAAGGAATCCAGATTGGTAAAGAAGAAGTTAAACTGTCACTATTTGCAGATGACATGATACTGTACATAAAAAACCCTAAAGACTCCACCCCAAAACTACTAGAACTGATATCGGAATACAGCAAAGTTGCAGGATACAAAATCAACACACAGAAATCTGTGGCTTTCCTATATACTAACAATGAACCAACAGAAAGAGAAATCAGGAAAACAACTCCATTCACAATTGCATCAAAAAAAATAAAATACCTAGGAATAAACCTAACCAAAGAAGTGAAAGACTTATACTCTGAAAACTACAAGTCACTCTTAAGAGAAATTAAAGGGGACACTAACAGATGGAAACTCATCCCATGCTCGTGGCTAGGAAGAATTAATATCGTTAAAATGGCCATCCTGCCCAAAGCAATATACAGATTTGATGCAATCCCTATGAAACTACCAGCAACATTCTTCAATGAACTGGAACAAATAATTCAAAAATTCATATGGAAACACCAAAGACCCCGAATAGCCAAAGCAATCCTGAGAAAGATGAATAAAGTAGGGGGGATCTCACTCCCCAACTTCAAGCTCTACTATAAAGCCATAGTAATCAAGACAATTTGGTACTGGCACAAGAGCAGAGCCACAGACCAATGGAACAGACTAGAGAATCCAGACATTAACCCAGACATATATGGTCAATTAATATTTGATAAAGGAGCCATGGACATACAATGGCGAAATGACAGTCTCTTCAACAGGTGGTGCTGGCAAAACTGGACAGCTACATGTAGGAGAATGAAACTGGACCATTGTCTAACCCCATATACAAAAGTAAACTCAAAATGGATCAAAGACCTGAATGTAAGCCATGAAACCATTAAACTCTTGGAAGAAAACATATGCAAAAACCTCTTAGACATAAACATGAGTGACCTCTTCTTGAACATATCTCTCAGGGCAAGGAAAACAACAGCAAAAATGAGTAAGTGGGACTATATTAAGCTGAAAAGCTTCTGTACAGCAAAAGACACCATCAATAGAACAAGAAGGATCCCTACAGTATGGGAGAATATATTTGAAAATGACACATCCGATAAAGGCTTGACGTCCAGAATATATAAGGAGCTCACACGCCTCAACAAACAAAAAACAAATAACCCAATTAAAAAATGGGCAGAGGAACTGAACAGACAGTTCTCCAAAAAAGAAATTCAGATGGCCAACAGACACATGAAAAGATGCTCCACATCGCTAATTATCAGAGAAATGCAAATTAAAACTACAATGAGGTATCACCTCACACCAGTAAGGATGGCTGCCATCCAAAAGACAAACAACAACAAATGTTGGCGAGGCTGTGGAGAAATGGGAACCCTCCTACACTGCTGGTGGGAATGTAAACTAGTTCAACCATTGTGGAAAGCAGTATGGAGGTATATCAAAATGCTCAAAACAGACTTACCATTTGACCCAGGAATTCCACTCCTAGGAATTTACTCTAAGAACGCAGCAATCAAGTTTGAGAAAGACAGATGCACCCCTATGTTTATTGCAGCACTATTTACAATAGCCAAGAATTGGAAGCAACCTAAATGTCCATCAATAGATGAATGGATAAAGAAGATGTGGTACATATACACAATGGAATACTACTCAGCCATAAGAAAAGGGCAAATCCAATCATTTGCAGCAACATGGATGGAGCTGAAGGGTATTATGCTCAGTGAAACAAGCCAAGCGGAGAAAGAGAAATACCAAATGATTTCACTTATCTGTGGAATATAAGAACAAAGGAAAAACTGAAGGAACAAAACAGCAGCAGAATCACAGAACTCAAGAATGGACTAACAGGTACCAAAGGGAAAGGGACTGGGGAGGATGGGTGGGTATGGAGGGATAAGGGGGGGAGAAGTAGGGGGGTATTAAGATTAACATGCATGGGGGGGTAGGAGAAAAGGCAGGGCTG
The DNA here is from genome assembly GCF_030020395.1 of Manis pentadactyla. Taxonomy (NCBI): domain Eukaryota; kingdom Metazoa; phylum Chordata; class Mammalia; order Pholidota; family Manidae; genus Manis; species Manis pentadactyla. The sequence continues at coordinate 49,802,846 of NC_080030.1, forward strand.
TACAACACAGAGAAGGCAAGTAGTGATTCTACAACATTTTGCTATACTGATGGACAGTGACTGTAAAGGGGTTTATAGGGGAGACCTGGTATAGGGGAGAGCCTAGTAAACATAATATTCGTCATGTAAGTGTAGATTAGTGATACCAAAAACAAAGCAAAAAAAAAAAAAAAAAGGGCAGTTCCTGTGTGGTAACCTCCAACGAGTTCTACACAAGGGTATAAAGGGCATATAAAAGTCTAGGCAAAGGGTCTGTTTGTGTTTATACAGAGGATCAAAGCCTAATTGGGCTACCCCGAAAATGAACTAAGATACGGTATGAAAAAGAACTTCCAACATCTGCACTCTCTGGAAGACACATGCCAGAAGATGATCATCAAAAAACCCCAACAAAGATCCACGCACTGCTACAGCTGTAGATGCACTCATCCCACCAGTTCCTGGACTTGCCATGGGAATGAGGAAGGAGATATCTAAGCTGGCCTGTGCATACAGTAAAACAACAAATTTCACTGGATCTATACTGTTGGAACTCAACCAAGAATTTGGAGAACTTCAAATTGTAGCGCTCCAAAGTCTTACAACTACAGACTATTTACTGTTAAAAGAACATATGGGATGTGAACAGTCCCCAGGAATGGGTTGTTTTAATTTGTCTGATTTCTCTCAGACTGTTCAAGTTCAGTTGGACAATTTCCACCATATCATAGATAAGTTTTCACAAATGCCTAAGGTGCCTAACTGGTTTTCTTGGTTTCACTGGAGATGGCTGGTAATTACAGATATGCTTTGGTTATGTAACTATACTCCTATTATGTTAATGTGTGTGCGCAATTTAAGTAGTAGCTTAAAACCTATATATGCTGAAGTTACTCTACAAGAAGATATGTCAAAGAAATAATCAATCTTCCCATGTTTTCTTCCGTCTGCTACTTCTATAGCTTTTCTTCTTCCTTCCTAATTACAACCCTTAAATAGAATTCGTGCCTCATATCAAATTTACCGAGTATCATAACTCCTCCAAGTGGTAAAGATACCTCAAGACAAATGCTGGGCATAGAAGCCACAGGGCATAAATCTGCAAAGAAGTAAAAAGCCAACCTTTTCAAACAATATTGCCTCTCTCTCACTTACCAACTTTACATTTCCCTGTATGGCCCCGGAAGATGACTGGTTAGCCAGAGACGGGTAAGATTCCTCAAGGGAGGAACAACCTAAGACAGGCACAGTCGCAGGGGGGCCATCTGGTGAGAAATTGGGGATCAACAGAGGTGAGTCTTAGAACCCCACCCCCCCTGTTCTGAGAGAAATCTTCTGCATACGTGGATGTTGTATTGCCCTTGTCTAGCTTGGATTAACACATAGTCTACAGGCACACACCTGATCATCTACATTTGCTCTCTTACAACACTAAACTATGTTTTCTACCTTTATCTTGTATCTACCTACCACTTCAGCATTTTATTAAAAATAATAATAATAAAGAGAGAAATGTGGTATCCACATATAAATCAAGTATAAAAACCAAATGAGTATTCATATTTGAACTGAGTGTTTAGAGTTCATAATGCATGAGCAAAACTGAAAGTTTCTGTGATGACTGCCCTTGTACTGTTCACTATGTAACTTATTCATTATGTAAGAGTTTGTTCTACATGTAAGAACTTGTTTGTTATGCCTCAGAAGATTGGAGACTGACGAAAATTAGGCTTGGGGTGGATTAATGATTGTGCATTGAGCATTGACTCCCCTATACAGAATTTTATTGTCGTTAACAACCATTTGATCAATAAATATGAGAGATGCCCTCACAAAAAAAAAAAAAAAAAAAGGACAGACTTCCAATGGTAAAATAAATAAGTACCGGGATGTAATGTATAGCATAAGGAATATAGTCAAGATATTGTAACAGCTTGGTAGGGTGATAGGTGGAACCTAGAATTATGTATATAAATGTTCTACCACTGTGTTGTACACTTGAAACTAATGTAATGTAATACTGTGCGTCAACTACCCTTCAATAAAAAATAATTATTTAAAAAAAAAAAAAAAAAAAAGCAGACAGTTCAGATGAAGTTCTTTGGTCACAATTTGTCCCCTAGCAACCATAGTCAATAAGAAATATGCATACCACAGTGAACTTATCATGTAGGCCAAAGAACATCTAGTAGGGAAATTCTGTAGGGTATTATAAGAGGAAGTTATTTTGAAATAACAATAGGTATATTACTCTTCTGGTTCAGTATCAGCTGTGACACACAGTTTAGTTGCCCCACTTAGATCAAAATAATCTTGGCCACAATATAAAAGAGAATGTTCTAAGTGATTATATGTAAGACTTCATGTGTAGCTGATAAACAGAGGATTCTATTTGTTCATTAACAATTCAGACACAGCAAAGCCCCTTTTCATATTAGAATGTGAGAAAAGCAAAACCTTTAAGGAAAGCCTATCTTGTCCTTTCTGTTTACTATATTTAAACAGTTGCTCACAAGAGAGTTGAAAATTAAACACCTACACTTCTGTGAAGCTCTTTTGGACACAAATCTAAGTTTCTATTTGAACTGGCTTTGGAGTTGCTCCTATGCCAACATCTTTATAGCTGCTCTCAGTATGTAAACCCCCCATACCCTTGACTGGAAATAGCACGTTGCCTGGCTGGAACTTTAGTACAGCACTTTGGTGAAAGACACTACTGTCCTCTACAGCACATTATTCAACAATTAGATTTGGGTTGCCTAAGCAAAAGACAAAGGCAGCCCTATATCCTGTTTAGTTCTGTCCATTTGCTCCATAACATCATTTTTAGGTACAGCCTTTCAGTTCACAGTTTGATTTTTTTTACAGGACTTCCAGTGATGTGGAAGCCATGTAAAAAGATGTACATCAGCCTCCTGGGATACACTTTTTTTCAGAAATATAAAAAATAAGAGGTTTATTTAGAGAACCCCATAAGAAAGTAACTTTTCTAGGCAAATCATTAGAGTCAAATTTTAATGTTAATGAAATTTTAATGAAAAAAGTACAACAAATTGTACTCCACTTGGTGTAACATCCAAGTAACATTAATCCTTCTGCTGTCTTTGGTGGATTAAAAAAAAAGAAATAAAAGAAGAAAAGATAATGGCAGGGAACATTCCACATTAAGAATGTTTGATATAAATTGTGACTAGATTATCGTAAGACAAATGGCATCTTGTTAGACAAAATTGGAATGGGATGACTGTAGATTAAATCACATTTTCCTCTCAATCTCCTTTGGTAACTGGTGGTAAGGAATATAGAGAAGTAAAATAAAATACATATAGGACATAGCTTGGGTGGGAGCCCTTTGTGTCTGCTTCCTCTGATTCTTTGGGTTATATCCAATAAAAATGGAAGTAGAAAGAGAGAAAATAAGAAACAAGTGGGTATCTCTCAGATGACCCACTTATCTTGAGTTCATACTGTGATGTTGAGTAATGCAAGTGTACAAAGTTACAGATTTCCTCATCCCACACAGACAAAGGCTTGGGTGTTTTGTACTTTGGTGGGGTGGGGGAAGATCTGAAAATTTTGTAGTAAATCCTCTGAAATTTAAGACTATTTTCCTTGGTATTCTTCTAATTTTATTTGCTTGCTTTCTTTGTCAGGTAACTTTTTCTTGATTAAATAAGAAAGTTCATCAGATGAGACCAGCCTAAAAAAAGGTGAATAAAAAGGACAGGCAGGGTTCTACATGGATAGACATAATGTGTGTGCCTCTGGATGCACTAAGGGTACATATGCAGACAATTTCCACGAAGTCGGCAGCATGTTTCCTTTATTCCCTTCAAAATCCCAAGTGCCCAATGTTACACATGGCAAAGATTTTACCACTCAAATAACCACAAATTGAGAAAAAAAGGACACATATACAAACACATATGTGTGTGCTTCAAAACATATAATACATTAACATAGATATATATTTACATATATTTTTAAATACATATATTAAAGGATAATTTTATTTTTAAATACTCAAGATTTTTTTACATAGAAGAAGAATATCAATTGTTTGTTCCTTCTTGACCATGACAAAAGTTAAACTAAACTCCATTCTAGGCTGTCATTTCCTTTGATTTCATATATTTGTTTCACTCTCTAATCTATCTATACTTACTCAGCACACATCATGTATGAGGCACACATTACAAGTATTAAAGAGGAGAATTATCTACATTGGGAAAAACAAGAAGCCACAGCAGAAATGCCATGAACTTCCACTTCCCCAAGTAAGAGGGTCACTACTTAAGGCCAGTTGTTGACTTTATGCACTGTTTCATTTTGGACCAACTGTATCTCTATCATTAATGGCATTTAGTAAGATATTCTGCTTGTAGAAACCTTCTAGTTCACCCACTTCATGCCTCTCATTTTACAGATGCAGAAGCTCAGGCCCACTGGTACCAACTGACTTGAGAACAGTATGAACTCAAATCAAAATGAGAATCATCTCTGTTTCCCTCCTAAGGTAAATGCAAATATTCTCTAATATGTGTATGCTTGTACTAAATTCAAACACAGAAAATAAATTTAAGAGTGCTTAAAGTATCTCAAGTCAGGTACAATTATCTTTCTGTATATAAATTAAATTCTTATAATAGCCTTCCAAGGTATAGTGTTATCACTATTTTTTTTATTGATGAGAAAACTGCAATTTCTGAATATATATATCAATTTAACGCACTATTTTGCTTGTATAATCCAATCTGCACACTTCTGAAAGTCAGGGATCACATCTAACTTGGTTTAGTCAACAGTACATGCTAAATCTATTTCTGGTGGTGGCATAAGGGGTGCTCACAGTATTAAAAATGACAATAAATTTAATCTGCAAACTTTCTCCAGAAGCAAATGATGTTAGGGAATCTTAGACTTTAGATAACCCACTCCATCTTTTTTAACAGAAAAAGCAGCAACAAAAAGAACATGAGCTTTGGAGTCGGAGAGATTTGCCACGTGTATATGATCTTGGGCAAGTTAATCTCTTTAAACCTGTTTCTACTTAGAAACGGTAAGACATCTCTTCCTTTTCTGTGGTTACTGCATAGATTAGTGACACCCTACCTAAAGTGCCTTACCCAGTGGCTGACGTAGTGTTGTTATTTGACTACTGGTGGTGAATAGACTGTACTCATTCGCCTAGTTGCTGTGACTGTTAGCTATGACAGCTCCCAGATGAGTCTCCCCAGAAGGCTGCCGTCAGTGACTGGTCACAGGAAGGGCACAAGGCCCCAATCCAAGAACTCTGAAGGGCATCCCAGCTCCAGAGCTGTCTTCAGTGTCTGCCGAGGCTATTGTTGTGAGTATGTTGAAGTCTGACTTCTCCCTCCATCCTGCTAGTCTTCATTTCCCCACAGGTGTTGCCTGAAGAATACTCCCTGATAAAACTCCCACAGGCTAATCTCCATCTCAGAGCTTGAGTTGAAGGAACTCAACCTGCAGTATTTGGTCATTTCATTGTCCTACGCTTGAATGAAACAATAGGCATGAAGGATGCTCAGTAAAGAAATTTCCATTCCAGCTGCAGTGATGTCATAGGAAAATACTGAAGTAAGAACCAAAAGATGTAAGTCTGGTTCTGATGACTACCTAGGTATGTTGGGTTGCTTATTTAGTATTTTTACTTTAGTGTTTTAAAATGTGATGCATTATAACTTGACACAAAGTTTAGGTCTCCTCATTTTTGTTCTCTCTTTAGGCCCTGGAATTTTTACATGGCCAAGAAAAAAAATTACCTCTATTGAAAAAAATCAGTAATTTTATTTTCATCAAATCCCAATCAATTCATTGACCAAAGATGACTGCTTCACAGATTGTTTTTCTTCACGGATGTGGAATGCAGAACTTTCTAAATTAATCTAACCAAGTGGAAAGTCATTAAGTAGTTTATTCTGGAATACTAATCAAAGCATATTGTTGACAAATGAAATGTCCTATATTACCATTAAAATTGGAAGTAAACTTTAGGAAATTATTCTTTTTTTCTTCTATGAAATCTAAATACCTCAAAAGAAAACTTCATGATTAAATATTTCTTTGCTCATGACCCATGAATTTTTTGAAGCACAGAAAGGAAATCATTTAGTTACTGATGTATACTTGGTATTCACACTGAAGAAGCAGATGCTTTCAAATGTCAGGAATGAATAGAGGATGGGTACTTTTAAATAATAAGGAGAATTAACAACACTAAACTATGTTTTCTACCTTTATCTTGTATCTACCTACCACTTCAGCATTTTATTAAAAATAATAATAATAAAGAGAGAAATGTGGTATCCACATATAAATCAAGTATAAAAATCAAATGAGTATTCATATTTGAACTGACTGTTTATAGTTCATAATGCATGAGCAAAACCGAAGGTTTCTGTGATGGCTGCCCTTGTACTGTTCACCATGTTAGAACTTATTCACTATGTAAGAATTTTTTCCCCATGTAAGAACTTGTTTGTTATGTCTCAGAAGATTGGAGACTGACGAAAATTAGGCTTGGGGTGGATTAATGATTGTGCATTGAGCATTGACTCCCCTATACAGAATTTTATTGTTGTTAACAAGCATTTGATCAATAAATATGAGAGATGCCCTCACAAAAAAAAAAAAAAAAAGTATACACTTCCAATGGTAAAATAATAAGTAACCGGGATGTAATGAATATAGTCAAGATATTGTAACAGCTTGGTATGGTGATAGCTGGTACCTAGAATTGTCATGTATATAAATGTTGAATCACTATGTTGTACACCTGAAACTAATGTAATGTAATACCGAGTGTCAACTACCCTTCAATAAAAAAATAATTATCTACAAAAAATAATAATAATAATAATAATAATAATGAGAATTAGAAATGATATTTTCCTATTAGCCTATTTTTACCAATCCACAGATACACATTGTTCCTGCTGGAGAAATGATCTGTCTCTAAATTTGCCTTTTCTATTTGATCTTTCAACATTTGATACAAAGTCCAATTATAAAAAGGCTCAGTTGATCAAAGTTAGATTTTTATATTCCCTTTGATGTATCCTCCAGAGGGCTTAACAAACACCATTTAAAAAATATACTGTACTAGACCATAAACCTATCACTCATGTTTGTTTTTCATTGGATTTCTGGTAAGCGGGTGGTGTGATGATTCTCAAAACCCTAATTCCACCACTCCATGACCATGTAGCTAATGGGTTCAGAAAACTCCAACCACAAAAACATAATCACAGTAGTTCTCTCTGTAAAGGGGTACCTGAAACCTCATTGATTACGACACTTAAAATGTTCCCTGTGAAGGTCCAATTCAACACATATTTATGAAAAATAAACCCTTATGTTTAGACTTTAAATCTGTTGGCCAGAGAAAACATGGTAGTTTGGTCCAGAGTTTTAAAAAATCCTGACATAGGAATCCAGGAGAATATTTTCTTACTTTATTCAAATAAAACCTCTTGTCAGTACTTGGGAGCTATGATGAAGAGTTCCCCAGGAATTCAGAAATCAGACTGTTCTTTAAGGTGTTAAATGTTAACTCTTTTTGCATTTATATCAACAGACAGTCATCTCAGAAAAAGAGAATCTTCCTGAGTTAAGACTTGACAATTATCAGAATGAATGTGGAGAAACACAGTGAGTGTGGTGAAGGGAAAATCTAAGAAGAACCCGGTGGTGGTACCTATCTCAGTACTGTACTTGGCCAGTAAGAAAATCCTAGAAAATGAGTCCTTGTGCCACTGATAAGATCAAGCCTTTCATGAGACAGGTACACAAAGCTCATCTGTGTTGTCAGGGTTAAAAACTAGATTCATCATAATCTTCTAATTCATGCTCAGACCACTGTTTGGTTTCCTATGTAGGTGAGCCATCTACTCTGCTGGCTGCTCTGATAGATATTACTCATTGTGTATCACCAAATTGGTTCATTCAACTTGGTTTCTCTGGTGGAGAGAGAGCCCCATGATGGCAATGTAACGTGGGGTAACATTACAAAAATTTAACCCATAGCCATTCGGACTTGGGCCCTGATGGATCAGAGTAGATGTTGGCCAGGAAGGCAGACCATTAAAACAGCAATTATCAGTTCTGGTTGTGAGATTTCTCTACTTCCCTTTTCTGTAAGTAAACTTTCAGTTACTTGTTTAATATTTTCCTTCCTCTGATACTGTGAGGTCCATGAACACAGGGACCATCTTATAAACCACAGTATGTCTGAAACCAAGTATAATTTCTAGCCCTCCTGAGAATGAATGAATGAATGAACAAATGAAATATTAGCTTGGATAAAGCTCTCTTTAAGAAATGGATCCACTTTCACAGTGCATGCAAAAACCAAACTTTAGAGCCTTCAAGACTGAGGGTTAGATCAATTCACCAAGGTAATGAGTAGCCTTCAGTGAGGTCTCTTAGGAAACAGTTTTAGCTGCCTTCCTCCAGGCAGCCTACCATCCTGACCCAGCCCTGCAGACCCCGTGGGGATTTCCCTCCACAGAACCTACACTGAGGCTTCCAACATAGGAAAACAACTTTACATTCTTTGTCTCCTTAGTACAAATCTAAGACATAACAACTAAGTAATTTTATGGAATAAGATAATAAGCTAATTTTCCTACAAATTAAATTCTGGCTACTAGTTACAAGTTTGATTACTGAAGCAGTCACTTTAATCATGTAATATTAAAACTTCCCTTGCCGATTTATTATTCTTTAGCCCCAGACTATTGGCCACATTGCCATTGGGAGAAATGCATTTTTAGTTGGTAAAATTATTTGATCATAAATTTACATGAAACATAAAATATACCATCTTGGAGGGTATATTCAGAACATGGTGTTCAGGGAGGGGACTAATATTTATGGTATCCTGTTTCCTTCCTTTTTACATGTCAGAAACACCCACTAAAAATTCATGCATTCATCACATAAACTAGAAAGACTATTTTGAATTCAAACACAGTTGATCATGATATGAAAAGGACTTCTAACCAAAAAGGCAAGAGGTTTAATACAGTGTTTAATTTTATATTTACAAAACAAACCTTTGCTCAGTATTTTCATTATGTATACAATGTTTACAGTGATCAGCCAACTTTATGGTCATCAACCAACAAATATAAGCAGAACAGTCTCCACTATGACTGCCAAGAATACTAAGATTTTTTTCAAATTATGTACATTTTCCCCATCTAGTTTCTCATTGAGAACCAAAAAAAGATGAAAGACAATAGCATTTTTATACCAAAAACTCTCTTAGAAATTAGCATACCTATAGCACATACTTTTCTCCTTTGCCACTCTGTAGGGTATTTATCAGTCATGGAAAGCTTTTAAAATACAAAATGAGTATTTCTCAAATCTCCTTTGACTTTCATAATAGATAATATTTTACAATCTGATTATTGAATGACCTATAGTTCTGACCTTTGTTTGGGCTGCTTAGACTCTCTATTCTCCTAAATCCCCATGCCACCTTTCTGCTATGCTCTAGCCTTGAGTACTAGGAAATATTTGAAGTGAGAGTATTATCAGCTTATTTTCTAATATTCCTATCATCTAAAGAGATTTCCAAATATCCTTGTAGTCATTAATCTGTTTTATTGCCCAGACATCTAGATAAATATTCTAGCTTCATAATGAACATCACAATGTTGGCTATATTAAAAATGGAGTGTATGTGTGTATCACCTCTGTGTAGCCTCACCATTAAAATGTACCTACCAATTATTGCCTAAAATAGGAAGGAAACTGCATTTTTAATTTACAGTTTTAGGTAGCCAGTTACTTTAACAAAAGTTTTTGGAGGAGACAATCTTTCTTAATATGTTGCATAGTACCAAATGTCCAAAGGAAACCTCATTTCACTAGGTAACTGTAAAAGTTATCAGACTGCCTAGCCTCAGATATTTTCCTTCCCTTTAAATATTCTTCCACATGATTTTATTTAAAATATGTCTGTAACTAAATGTCAAATTAATTTTAAATGCATCCAAAGGATAAATCATGTTATACTTTTTAAGATAGGGCATTTTGTATTCACTATAGACATGGCCTAGGAGAGATGTGTGTGTGATATGCTAAAACTGATGTGAAATACTCAGATACTTAAAAAAGCAATTCAAATATCCTTTTACTACAAAGTTATAGTATAAAGAAAAGTTAAGAAAAACTTACTCATGCTGATTATCACATCATTAGTCTTTTTTCTCAAGTATGTATTTCTTTTATAATTTTGAACTCATGTAATATTTTTCTTACCACTAATACTCTGGAAGCAAAATAATCAGGGACACCATCTAGAGAAGGCTTTTTTTTTCACATGTCACAGAGTAATAAATCCAGAATAATAAATCATGTATTAGCATGTAAACTATATCTTTCTGACTTTTCTCTGAACACCCTTTTAGTCTTACAAACAAACAAAAAAAAATCCAGTAGGAACTGCAGCTATTGTTCAACAGAGATATAATTCATACATTTCATTTAACTTTAGATAAACTTTAGAAACAGGAATTCAGTGTTGTAAATTTCAAGTATTAGTGAAGTATACTAAGTCAATACTATGGGGTATTATAAATCTCAAGGTTTCAATCCAGGGAAATATAAATTAAGAACTTCCCCTTTTTGAATTTTGTTTCCTCTTGCCAGATAATTCACAGAAAAAAATCTTGATGTTTTGTCCCATACTAGAATAAATAAGTGAACTGCAAAGTTTCACGGTTTTGGATCTGTAAATTTGAAAGTTATGAATGATTAAATATTATGCTTGGGAACTAAATGTACTTTCCAAATTGGTTGACTCTTGCCCTCTTTTCAATGGTAGTTAAAATATTAAAACTACTTTTACATTGTTCAAATTTTTAAAATCCCCAATTTAAAACTTATAATTTTATAATCTAAGGAAAAACCTGAACTTGTATATAATAAAAATATGTATTTCTTAGTACTTTATCTTTTTATTTTTCATAGAACAATTTCACTAAATGAGATCATGAGGGAAAAATCATAGTTTTAAATAGAAAATAAAGATCTTTAGTCAGATGGTGATGACCCTCCTCATTTCTATTACAAAGTAATAAAAATAACTTATGTTTCTGAATTATCATTTAAAAGTAAAATGTATTATTAATTGGCTTAAAGATGGTTCACTATCTCTGGCTGTTGAATTTTTAAAAAGATATGTTACTTTCTTACGTCCAAGTGCTCGCTTCATTCCAAATAACCAAGTAAATTCTAGTTGTCATTAAAATTATAAAATAAAGATACAATTAAAGCAGGAAATGAATTTTACACAATTGCCAAAAACACATATCACATTCTACAGAAAATGCAGAGAATACACTCAGATGCAAATATTTGTATTTTTATCCTGCTTAATGTAAAGAATCCATTTTAGGAGCCATGTTAGGGTACATATAAAAGTTAGAATATCATCTGTATTCTCAGCAGAAATTTTACTTATCTAAATATATCATAAATGAAAATGGATATTTTCTATTATTTTTCCTCTTCTGAATGGCTAAATATATATTTACTATGGGAGATGATCATTTGTGCCAGATGAATATGAATGAAACTGATTTCATTCATTTTTCTATTTTGTCATCAGCTCTGTTAAAGAATTTTGGTAATTTTTAAAAATTGCTTATAAGGTTAGTAAACTTAAAAAAAATACTCAGAAGAGAGCAATGGAAAGAACACTACTACCAGCTTTGTGGCTTACTAATTCTGATCTTGATAAATAATAACTAAAATGGCCAGTTTATTTAGATGGTAAGGCTTCAGTAAGACTGCACAGGAAATTAGGGGTTTCACAATAAATATTTTGCAGTTAATGGTAGGAATCATTTCTCCTAAAAGTCTTTTTAGGAACAATAAAACTCATTCAATTTTTCATTGATTATTCAGGATATTATAATTTCTCATTTTGAATAATAAAGATCACTGCATTACAGCATAAATACAGATTGGGAAAGCAACGTGGAAATGGATCTTCTTCGGAATTTGATTTTTGGAATAAATCCCTGAGATAAACTTAGTTTCCTAATGTTTTTCCTTTCAACAATTTTCTCTGGCCTCTGGAGAATTTTTTTTCCACTCAGTTACACTTTGCCTCTTTACCACTTACTACACATTGCTTCAAACTCCCACTGCCCTGCTTGTGTTCCATTCCATTTTATTCCCTCTTTCCACACAGGGCCTAATGGCAGCAGGCTCTTATAGCCAGTTGAATCACCAAATACTGAAACTATAGACATCTTAAGAGGTGAACTGTACCAAAAAACTGACTTCTAGATTAACCCTAAATGGTAAGCCTTCTAAGCATGGGGTCTGACTCCAGACTCCACTTTTGACATTCACAAAACAAAAGAGTTTGGGGGCATTTCAATCAGTCATGCTCCACTGTTCAAGTTTTTGAAAAATTTGGTATTCACTGGTAAAAATTATAATAGAGTTATAGAATTCTATTTGGAATAGAATTAGACTGCATACAGTCGAAGTCCACTGTTTGATTTTACAATCTGGAAGGGGAAGGAGGAAAAAGAGGCAGAAGAAGAGGAAGCAGGGGAGTTGGTGAGGAGAGGAAGAGGAGATTACAACCTGTCCAGGGCCCCACAGTTACTCACATAGTTACTCAATGGTAAAACTACAATTAGTCTTGCTTTCCAGTGAGCTCTCCATTCAGGTTTCCAAGCAAGCAATAAACCAAGATCTTGATTTTCCTTTTAAAAAATGTATTAAGTTCTTAAAATAAGCTACGCTTCCCAATAAGGCAGACACTATTAATAACCCTATTAGACAGTTAATAAAACCAAGGCTTAAAGAGAATTAAGTAACTGCCAAGTCTCAAAAATCAAAAGTGATGGAATCAGAACTCACACTCAGGAGTCCACGTCAGGGCTTTGCCCATTACCCTAGGAGTGCCATTATTAATTACTTTCAAATACAGAAGCCACACTAGGCTGTCATTCTCTATCTTGAAGACCTTTTTCATTCTCAAAATCCACTAGCAAGAAGCTGACCATCACATTCCATTTTTTATTTTCTAAATTTTTAAGATACCTTTCAGCAGTTACTTCCTAAACCAATTCTTATCCCTTCTTTTTTACTATTATTTCCTGCAAATATTAAAAATGTTACAAATTAAGTCATCCATCAAATGCCTCAAAGTCTAAGACGACCAGACAAAATGATGTAATGGAGCAATACTATGAGAGTATCCTCAGAGACCTTGTGGTAACAGAAACATGCATCATATAGATTTCTACTAAATGCTCTAAACTTTTAAAAGTTGCCCAATGTTAATTCAACAACTTCACCAGTCTCTCTGATTCTGCTTGGAATGGGTGAGGGGACAGGGAGCCTCTCTCTCTCTCTCTCTCTCTCTCTTTCTCTCTCTCTCTCTCTCTCTCTGGGAAAATCTTGGCCTAAGCTTCAAGAAAGAATGGAAATCTCTTTATCTCTTTTATTATTCCTAACTTAAGAGTGTGGATATGTTCTTTTGAATTTTTTTAGCACATCCAAGTTTTTGTTTTCCATGACATACATATAAACACTTAGGATTACATGCCCTGTAACCTTATACACATGTATGTATATGAGCACTTCTACACTTACAAGTGATCTTACTATAATAAAAGCTTCTATAGTGAGCTGAAGGCACATGCCAGGAATTGAATAAATACAGGGTCACTCACAAACAGGGAGACTTGTACACAGCAGATAATCTAAAAATGTTTGGTGACGCACAGATTGCCACCGATGGACATTTATTCTTGGGAACACCTCTGCATTCCATATTGTTTTCCTTGCAAAATAACTGGCAGCAGTTGTAGGTATGTCAGCATAACAACACTTGTTAACCTGACTTCCACTTCCAGTGTTTCTCTCTCCACAGATGTGTAATTACCTACAGGAAAGACAGACTGGTCCCACTGTGCATATAAGCTAGTGTTAATATGCAATATTTATCATTAGTAAGACAAAATAAGAAATTAACATTGTTAAATATGAGTGGCTTAGCATCGCCTAACTCTGCATCTAATATTTGGAAGCTTTTTTGTCCGCTGATCAGGAGCCAGAATTTTTCCAAAGCCAACCATACCTGCAAAACACATGCATAAATAACAATGCAACAGAGAAGGGAATACTTAGCCTATTATATTGAGGACTAATACACTAGAAGAAAAGCAAAAAAAAAAAAAAAAGAAAAAAATTCACCTGTTTCTAAAGTTTCAGTGATGTAAGGCAATCCAGAAACAATTATCTTGGCACTAAGTATAGAGAGTTGTAATGAAAAGATTAAGTAGGTAATTTCATAGTGGTTTTTATTCTGTACTTCTGGTAAGGCACATAATAATCCTTAAAAGTCAAAACATCATGTATAGTGCGTGGGGGGCACGGGGAGGGCTGTGCAACACAGAGAAGACAAGTAGTGATTTTACAGCATCTTACTACGCAGATGGACAGTGACTGTGAAGGGGTATGTGGGGGGGACTTGGTGAAGGGGGGAGCCTAGTAAACATAATGTTCTTCATGTAATTGTAGATTAATGATGCCAAAATTACAAAAAAAAAGTCAAAATATCCTAGAAGCATGCACAGCCCTGAGGAAGGCCTGCTCACGACTGCCAAATGTGACAAACCACTGCATGAACCTAGCCCTTGAAATCACAAAAGAATCATGGTTTTTACATTAGACAACATCAGTAAAAGTAGGATGGCAAATCTGGGTACTCGAGCAAGGCAAAAGTGGAGAAAAAGAAATGGCCAAAGCTTGTAACAGCACTCATTCTTGGCAATGCAAAGGGAAAGGAAAGGTTCTAATTTTAGGGTGGTTTCTAGAAAGCTCTGAGATCAACCCTGATATAACCATGCTTGATAATTCCTGTATCAAATCCCTAGCTTCATCATTTCGTGCCAATTTTTACAGTCTGCTGGTCGCCAGCTTCTTTGGAGGCACTCTGTCTCCAGTGCCAATGGGTAGAGACAGGATTCTCTACCTGACTGGAGAACTCATGTAAGGACTCTAAGCTGCAAGTGGCCTATCAGCCTCCAGGAAGTAATCGTAAAAGCTTGTGCATAGCTATCATCAGGTTTTTAACAGTCCCTGACTCAAAACTGTGCAGACAAATATAAATATTTAAATTAATACGTGAGATTTGTGCAATAGCTGGCTAAGGTTACAAATTAATAAATGCTCTGGATGTGAAAATCTAAGAATACAGAGATAAAACTCTTACATTAATCCAGAGATTAATTAATACAGCATTAATCACATCCAGTGGGATGTGGATTGTGTTTGTGGCTGGAGGGTGAGGAGGAGAAATTTGCCAAATGTCTGGAACAATTAGTTAGCTGTTGACAGAAGAGTCCATTTATATCTGGGTTGCTTCCACGTTTGAGTGTGTTTGTGGGCAGATGGATAGATGAATGAAAGATATTATTATTTGAGTTAGAAAAAATAATTAAAATGGTTCAATTATCAATCAGATGAAATTAAAAATTATACTTAATTCCCTTTATATCATTTATAGTATCACAACATATAAATCTAATGATATTAATTATATTAGAACTATTTATAAATGATATTATCATAATAAAATTTATGCTGAGAATTCTTTGCATTAAGATGATATCAGTGACCATAAAAAAGGGTGAAATCTTACCATGAAATCTTGTGACAACATGGATGAACCTAGAGGGCATTATGCTAAATGAAGTAAGTCAGACAGAGAAAGACAAATATATGATTTCACTTAGATGTGGAATCTTAAAAAAAAAAAACACACAGAAATGAACAAACAAAACAGAAATAGACTGATAAATACAGAGAACTGTCGTCTGCCATAGGGGAGAGGCAGAGACACAGGGATGGGTGAAAAAGGTGGAAAGGATAAACAGGTACAAACTTCCCATTATAAAGTAAGTAAGAACAGTTATGTACAGCATAGGAAATATAGTCAATAATAGTGTAAAAACTGTGTATGGTGACACATGGGATCTACACTTAGCATGGTGTGCATACTGAAATGTGTAGAATTGTTGAAAAACTATGTTCTTCTGGAGCTCTAAAAGGGTGGTTAGAATCCTCCACAGAAACTCCCTTTTTTTTTTACTGCCTTCTCTGATGATTTTTTGTTTTTTTTTTACTACCTTCTCTGATGATTTTTCCTTCTCATTCCCTATATTGCTGTTCCCCAAATTTCAGCTCAGAGGTCTTCTTTCTTTTCCCCTGACAGTTTCTCCCTTTGGAATGTCATCAAATTTAAGTATTTCTATTCCATCCTCTATGTAAGTAACTCCCACATCCGTGTCTCAATTCCTGACCTCTGTCCCATGCACTTGTTCCACATTTGTGGCTGTCAGACCGACAGGACAACCTGCTTTCATACTGATACACTCCAAAACCTTTTTTCCCCATCAGTCTTACATTTCAATGAAAGGTGACTCTGTCTTCCCAGGAGCTGGATTCTCACTTTTCTGTTCTGGCCTTCAACTTGTCTCACCTAGACTTCCTATCCCTCTCTTCCAATTTTCTTATTTTCTCAACCTTCTTTCCCACTATACCAAATTAACATTTGTGAAATAAAACTCATATCATGTCTATCTCTACTTAAAAACCAAAAAAACTTCAACAGAAATTGGGCGTCCATCCTAGGCCAAACATCTGAGCCTGAAACACCTGACTCTATTTCTGACTTTCTCTTCAGCGTTGTCCTCATTCAGCTATACTAAAGCTATATAGCTATGCCTGTTGCTCCTTATGCATGACTTTCACCTATTTTGTGTAAGTTCTTTCCACTGCCAGAATAATACTAAATGCAAATGACAAACTCTTTCCTAGACCTAGTGGTTGTGTCCATCACAAATCACCTTTATGCATTCTATTGAAACATACCAATATTGTATAATAGGCTTTATACAATATGACTTTCAAGAGAAACCCATTATCTGTCTATTTTCCTCTAACATACATTACTTTGAATTTCAGTGGATTACTTCTTTTTAAAGGATTGTCATAGCTCATCTTATTTCATAAGGCCAAGTCTCTCCCTGTGTATGTCTATATTAAAGGATATTTATGAAAAACAGTAAAACTTTGATTATGAAAGAGAAATAAGGTGTAACCAAAACAGTCGCAGAGTCACAGAATCTTGGCAAGGGACCTTTGGGTTCATCTGACTCAAACTGTGACCCAGTGCTGGCACCCCTGCCAGACACTGTTCTGGCTGCTGTCTGACTATCCAGGGAGAGGAAGCTCATTACTTTAGAGAGTAGGACTTTCCATTGTTGGCAGCTCTTATTGTTAGAAAGTTCTTCCTTACTCTAGCCAAGATACACTTCCTGGTAACTTTTCCCCATTACTCCCAGCTCTAGCACCACAAATACTTGGGCTTCTCTTATTTCTGGAGAGTTCAGTAATAAGGCTCCTTCAATCAGTTAATGTTTGTAAATGGACCTTACTGTTTGATGGGGCACAGGATTCTACAGTCTGGATTCCCTATCTGCTAACAGTGTAATATGTCTACTGTATCTGGTAAGGCAGAATAGCTTACATTTCTTTTCTTTATCACTTTTGTTTTTTGAACAAACTCACGATTTTTATTTCCTGCTTCTTACATGAAATGCTATTCTTTCTAGCTTCCTCACTGGATTATTTCTTCCATCATTTGCCTAGGAATTTTTTATTTCCTCTAAAGACCGTATTTCAAGAGTTTTAAGTTTGGGGCTCACCTTGGGAACATCCTCAAACTCCCACAGAACAAATGGTCATACCCATTCTTCAGAAGTTACTGGAAAACCAACTTTACTTCCCAAGTCAACAATCTGATACCATTAACTGGTGGTAATTTTTATCAGCTCTCCTTCAGCAAAACCATTAGTGTAACTATATACTGTCCCTAGGATCCAGACTGTAGAATACTGTGCCCCATCAAACAGTAAGGTCCATTTACAAACATTAACTGATTGAAGGAGCCTTATTACCGAACTTTCCAGAAATAACAGAAGCCCAAGTATTTGTAGTGCTAGAGCTGGGAGTAATGGGGGAAAGTTACCAGGAAGTGTATCTTGGCTAGAGTAAGGAAGAACTTTCTAAGTTTTTATCCACCAAAATCCATTTGAATGAAGAGGAATGATAGTGGGCAGAACATGGAATTAAAGAAAAGGGGGACTGAGTTTAGGCCCCTCCAAGCACTACATCTTAATGTGATGATGAGCACATCAAAGAACTCTGCAACTCAATTTCCTCATCCCTAAATAATAGTAAACTTGGTCAGAACATGAAGTCCTGTTTCCAAGAGCCTGAAGCTTCAAGGTGGTGATGGTGAATTAATGACTCTAGTTGGCCAATAGTTTTCATTAGCCATATGACCCCAGTACCCTCTCTTGAGTACACCACAGACTAAAATGACAAAGAAGAATCTGCTGATATTCAAGGTTTATCATATTTTATGATTCTGATGACATATGCAAACACTTAGGGAATAATAAAGTAGTTCAGAAGGGATATAACCCTGAGAAGCCAACATTAAATACTGTAGTGATGAAATTAAAACAAATGAGTCAATAGCGCTCTTTTTCTAACCATTTGGGCCCCCCATTCCATCCAGAGTTGTTCCCCAGGAGGGTTTGACCACTGAGACATTGATTAATTGACTAAATCCAAGAAATAGCTTGATGTGTCTCAATCAAGTCTTGTATTATATATTCTACTCGCTCTGAAATTTGAGGCAAACAATAGTATCACACTTTCTCACTATTATCACCATTTGGATGATGGGAAGCCTGGGACCATCTCCACAGTAGTTTCTGAAACAGTTCAAACACTTCTGACTCAGGTAAGTGCCAGGCTATTTTGATGCTCAGCAGATTTCCTAGTGTAGCTAGGTGAGGAAGATAATTAGCACACTGGCACTGCCATATGCTTGCACTTCCAGGCATCTGGACAGAAGCCCTTCCTGGGAAAGTTCAAGGACTCCCACTGGCCTATTCCTCCTGCCATATTTCAGTCCATATTATGATTCTTTTCTTTTTCTCTGGAATGAGAGAGAAAGGGCCTCAAGGGTGTTTTCACTAATTTACACAGAATAATTTACAGAAGATCTCAGTGAAACCCCACAGATAAACAAAACAGATGTGTACAAAATAAACATAATCTATCCTTATTTCTCTTGCAAAAGCTATCGTTTTTTGGCTTGCTAAATAATAATGTTTTATGTCCACCAACATCCAAGCCTCACATAAAGATTTATAAGGAAAGGAAATGATTTCCTAGAGCAACTGCCTTGGAATGAGGTGGCTCATTATCGAAGCCAGCAGAATGTCAACTCTGCTTAACCCAGACTTCCTCCACAAATGAGGCAAAAAACATCCTGGCTAAAAACATTCTAGTACAGTGGAGAACAGAGAAAGGTCATCGAGCCAATATTTACATAATTTACTTTTATTAAAAACAAAAAAAATTTTCCATTTCTACGGAATGTCATCTAATACTTACATATGTTTACACTCCTTTGTGAATTAAATTAGAAAAGATTATCACTAATATTCCAGGACATGTTGTCTACTCATTACTGGGCCTCTCTGCGGGGAGACTTCTGTATCCAAATCTTTTGTAAGGAAGGATGGGAACCTTTTATACACTGTAGAGATACCATCATTTTTAAGAATCAACAAGGGGTAACCTACCCATATTTTGATATTAAATTGTCACATCTACTTTAAGAAGAACTGGGTGCTATACCTGGATTTATGTATGCTTTCTCTTTTACTGAAACACCAGTATACATTTTATATTTGACAGTATTTTATTCTAGAGATCTAAAGATCTTAGTTGTCCTATCAAAAAACTTCTTAACACAAGATAACAGCATGGTCCTGAACTGTAAAACTTCAGTTAAGTTTTTTGAGGTAAAAATATTTCTTCACATCTCATTAAAAGAAGGCTTAACATACTAGACAAAAAAATTAAGAGGAAAACATGTCAAATTCCACAAGCTGTGAATTAAGTTGATTAGTTAATGGGAGGAGGTGGGGAAAGTAGTGACATATATTTTCCTAATTAGTCATAAGTACACTAAAAAAAAAAAAAAACCACACACACAGTTTAAAATAAGACAGGGCAGAGGGCAAATAGTTTTCATTAACCATTCTGTTCCATTAACCCTGCCACTAGTAATTAATATTGTTGCTTTAAACTTTTTGTTTAAATATACCAATCTAGATCTCTAGTCTATGAATACCAGTGCACCTCATAACTAAGTCTATGAATGAAAATAAAATGAGGTCAAGTTAACAACATTTCTAAGAAGTTTTCTTTTATCAACGTTTTCAGAGGGTCATGTCATTGTTGGGTTCCCACTGCATTTTCATCATACAGTGTGATGATTATACCGGCAAACACAGAACAGAAGAATCTCTTTTCATTTCTGACCCTGCAAGATGAGATCACAGAAAGTCTCACACAAAGCCCATGGGCTGCAGGACATGTTTCACTGGACCTAAAAAGACACAGCCCTTTTCACTGTGTCTTTCCTTTGAAGGCTTTACTTTAAAGGAGCCATCAGATCCAAGGGGGTGGGGGGCGGAGCAGAAAAAGAAATGAAAAAAAAAAAAAAAAAAAGAAGCAATGGATCTTGTCAGAACTAGAGGCATAGGGATGGCAAAGGTTAGAACTTACTGGAGAAATTAAAACACTAAAAAATCCAGGACAATTGAAAAACACAGTCTGACAGTTATTTTTCAAATTCTTTTCCTCCTATGTTCTGTAGAATATCCATGTCACTCACAGGTATTTCTGAGCTAAACTCCCAAGTGTAGACTCAGCCTTCCCGGGCCCCACTGATAACTTCCAGCAAGCGCAAGCTTTGCTTCTGAGTTCCTGCAGACAAAACTATTGATCAAGCCCAGTTATATCAATGAAACTTAAGAAAACCTTTTTTGAAACAATTCTGAAATGTTTTACATGGGCGAGACCTCTGTGCATTAAAAATGTGTTGCAGTTAGTTCCTCTGACGTATAATAAATAGAAATTTGGTATTTCAAGATAGGGAGAGCATGTTTTTACATACCCTAGTAATGAAAATGACAAAGGTTCTCAATTCTCCTCCTCAAAATCCCAAATTAATGACCATTAGGGAAAAAGGCATATAAACTATTTTCTACTTTCTGCCAGTTGAATGCCTTCAATACTACAAGGTTATAGTGAATAAAATCTCTCTTCTTAAGCATATTTTCTTTCTTTCCTGAAGGGAAAAGCAAGGTATCAAAAAAAACACACATCATCTAGTCCCTGATTCTGAACAGAATATAGAAAAATCCAAAGTCCAAAAAGGGATCCGGTGACCTAGTGTCTAACACCAAAGGTGAGGGGAGCCCTTTTCTTAATCTGGTTTTCATGATTAATGAATGACACTACAATTTCCACTCCCACGAGTTTTCCGGCTTGCTTGCATAATCCTCTTCTGGTGGAGAATACACCAGTATGTTCTTAACCTCTCCCCTACCCTGTTTATCTGCTTTTAAAAAAATTACAGTGGCAAATAAAAAATTTTGTCCAGCAGAAGATGCTTTTGGTTTGTTTTTTTTTTGGTTTTTGTCTGGCCAAAGCCTACTAAAGGCTGAAAGCAAACAGCTGCTGGTTATAGGCTACAGTGAAGAGCGAAGTTCAACAGCAGTGCAGGCATACCTAAACTTTACACAGCTGCCCTTCTCCACCATCTTCCTTTCTTCCCTCTTATTATAGGTGGCAGATACTTGACTATTGCAGACTTATGGGAGAAATCTCAAGGAGCAAGCTGGGAATGCCTTAGCACATAAGTATTTAAGCACCATTGTTTAAATGAGAAAGAAACCTTCAAGGTGAGAACACCTTTCCAACCCTTTCATTTAACCCTTTGTGTGGATCACAACAGCAATGACTCAGTGATGGGAGCTTTCTACAAATGATTATTCATGGAAGGAAGGAGGAAATGCTAGAAGTTATGGATATAATTCACTTCGTTGCAATCTTCTTTTAGTAAGGATCATGAACAGCTCATGGAATCACAAAAGTGGATACTAAAGCTTGAGGCAGAGCCACTGCTTATGTAATTCTCTACTTCCCTCTCAAAAGTGAAAATATTGAAAAAAATGTTGAATATGGTGATTTTTTGGCATACACATTCTCTTTATGCCTTTCAGTTATTCGTAATTGTTTATTAAGATGAACTCACAAACAATAGGAAGGAAAAAAAAACTGCTTATGTGACAGGCGCATTACATGTTACATCGGGAAAGGCTTCTAAATTGGTTGCTTCCCCAAAAGTTCATTTTTAGGATCCTTGGTTGAAACAAAATATTATTACCCAAAATAATATTTACTTGGTGAATATTTAATGAGCCAATCCCTGGACTGAAAAATGCCGACAATTAAAGCTAACATTTCATTGGTGCTTTCCAAGGAGTCAGGAGCTATTAAATACGTCATGGATTCCTGTATTTGTCACAACAACCCTGGGAGGCAGGAGCTATCATGACCTCATTTCATAGAGGAGTAACTTTTCCCGAGAACCCATACTTTGTAAGTAATAAATACAAAAACTTCTACCCATCTCATAGTTTCTCTTCAGAGCCACATAACCATTGCACTCTGCCATCTCAGCTAGCCAAATGATGAAGGGTATTGTAAATGCTGGATAGGCTCCTTAGATGTCCCACCAAAAAAAAAAAAAAAAAAAAAGCAAACTATAATTAACCTGCATTTCAACTTCACAGAAGAGGAGTTTGAAACAGTGGTCCTCAAACTTTAGCTTGCATCAGAATTACCTGGAAGGCTTGTTATACCACAAACTCTGGACTCCATCCCCAGAGTTTTCAAGTCAGTAGAGCTGGGATGGGGCCCAAGAATGTGCATTTCTACCAAGTTCCCAGGTGATACTGATACTATTGGTGCCAGGACCAGACTGCACTCTAAACAGCACTGGTATAAACCATCACTCTGGTGGTACTTACAGCTGAAACGCAGTGGAAGAAATTTTGTTGAGTACTATTACTGAATAAAAATTAGGTATAAAATACATACCCTGACTCCGGGCTACAGAGATGAAATAAATTTAATCAGGAAAGAATAAGCATGTAAGAAAAATGAGCATGAGGTAAATTTCATAAGAACAATAAGCAAGTATGTGTGGGAACTTCCACAGTCTTGCTTGCTTGGTATTTACGGGTCCTTTGGGGATTTACCTCTAACATAATGGAAAGAACAAGGATCAGGAGCCAGAAGAACTAGCTCTGGTTCATCTACATAGCAGCATTTGACTATTTTTAAATTTGGTCTCCTCTTCTGGAACTCAGGAATAATAACTCCCTTGCTTTTCTTCTTCTTTTTTTTTCCAGAACACTGTATGAATCTAATGAAGTAACTGAATGAAAACATTTTATACACCAAGGAACAATACACACACACAAAAATAGCATCATGGTGATTCTGATTAAATTTGATTTAATCTCAAAATGTAAGAATTTTGTTTTCTTCAGAGAAAATTAGATTTTATACCAGTTTATGACTTGATCATTATAATAAGTCATGATTAGAGTATATTTTAATTCAAAAATGTCCTAAAGTGTTTGAAGAGACAACGAAAGGGAATTCAGTAGGAAAACTGGAAGAGTTTACCCCTTATAAAAATGTCTGACTTCTGAACAATAAAATGAATTGAGATTAGTTACACAATCTTTTTGAGGAGAAAGGACAGAAATAGAGGGAAAAGTGATGAGTTATAAGTTCTTTACACTTACCATCAGGCACAGGTAAAGAGGTTTTGGTGTTATGCAACTATGAAGAAAAGGTAATACGAATTTTCTACAAATATCTAACAGCTTTAAAAAAAAACGAGTAAGTGTTCAGCCTCAAAGAGTTTATTCTATGTCTTCACTAATAAAATCTGTTTCCTACTAGCACGGATTCTCATACTATGTTTAGAAATAACACTTCCTAATTTAAAAGATGGGTTTCAGTTGTTACATTTGAATTAGGAATTTTCCAGTTTATACAAAAAGTTGCTGCTATGATATTTCCAGTTCCTCCTAGTCCTCAAACACATTTTTTTAAAAACACCAAAAACTAAATTCCTCTTTTTCTCATATTGCCTATCATTAGTTTAGTTGAAGCTGTGGTTCATTTGACTCTTCCTTTATTTTATGAGGCCTTAAAAATTAAAACATTTTAGAAAACTCATCCAGTTGACGACTGTATTAGATCTGAAAACAATTTAATAAAGTATAAATACCTAAAGTATTTGAGCAAGATGGGATACTAGTGAAGGGCCGCATAATATACCACCCCAAAATGTGCTACTGTGGCATGTGAATTATTTTGAATGAAGGCAATCAAGACCCACTTAAGATAAACATTTCTCTCTCCCTTAACTACCTAAAAGAGTTTAGATAGGGAAATTGCCCCAGAAAGAGAACTAGTACCAGAGAGAACTTTTTACCTGAAAGACTTACCTATATGGCAGGGCAAACATTTAATAATCAAATATCTGCTCTAATTATCATTGTGTAAAATACCTTCCATGCCCTCACTCCCTTGGAAGTCCCATGCTCCTCCCTTCCCTTAGCTCAGGATGACATTTAAGCCTCAACTGACTGACTTGTCCTTGAGCTTCATATCTTTGGTGTTCCTGTGCATAATTCGTCTTCTGTTAATCTGTTTTATATCAATTTAATTATTAGACCAGCCAAAGAACCTAGAAGAGAAGAAGGAAACTGTTTCTAACCCACACTAATCTTTCATAATCACACCAAGATGAGAAGTTATACTTTCACAATACCCATGACTTGGTACTGAATCACTAAATAATGTACTATGATGTTTCTGGAAACTATCAGTTTCTGAAAGAATGATCTATGTCAATTCATCTAAAAAGGATTCTTGAAGTGAAAATATTTTTAAATTCAAAGCAAATGCATGCAAATACAAATTCCACAGGTCTACAAAAAGGGTTCAGAGCCAACTAACTGTTGACCCCAAACACACACAACCACACCCCTGACCCTCACACAATCTGATTGAATGGCCCTTTCCACAGATACTTCTGTGATCACTTCAACCATGAGATCTCCGTCTCCACCTAATAACTGAGGATTGATAACAGATGATCTCAGTCTCATAGAATGAGTTTGTTCCCGCACCATTAATTTAAAAGAACAGTGAATAATCAAGGGGTACATAAGAACAAAACAACTCTGTTCTGGACAAGGAGTCAGCATTCAGTGTGACACTCATCTTGAAGCACATTCAAGATCCAAAAAAACACAAAATACTGAGAGTCTGAAAATTATAATACTATTGCATATTATAAATAATTAGGCCCACTCAGATATGCCAATTATCTTTCAAAAAGCCTAGTTAATTTTTTATTCGCATTTATTTTTGTATAGGAGTTTTGAAAATTCACAAATTCAGTAGCAATGTAGGGAAGAGAACCACAACTGGGAGCTGCTTATTAACAATAACTTCTTGTTAGAAGGAAGAGCAGAGAAACAAAAATTATAGTTCTGAATTCATCTTGATGCTTTAAATCAGCCTGCTTTAAATCAGCCTGTTCAAGAAGAAACTTGTTTAAAATCAAGTAGATTTATTTTGAAGACATATTTTGAAAAAATAAAGCTATTGTCCTTTACTCTTTCTCATTTTAGTATTTGCAAATTACCTCCCAGTCATCTATATGCATGCATATTTTGCAAACACGGTATGCTTAATATTTAGCATACTTAATATTTAGCATATGCTGATACTTCATTATTCTAAGCCTTGTGTGTATTTCCTCATTGCAACTGTAGTCATTTTTAAATGATTCATAAAATTATTTTTTATTAATGGAACTTTAGGTGTTTCTTTGTTTTTTTCTACCATAGATAGTTTAAAATGAGCATCTTCATGTATGAAGTCTTTGCTTCTATTATTCTCTTTGGTAAATCTCCCAATAATTAGTCAGAAGGTACAAAGCCATCTTCCTAGATGGATGTTTATTAAAATTGAACATCTACATTTAATTTCAATATAATAAATCCACTAATTATAAAAAAGGTAAATCTTTTTTTTTAATCAACAAGTAGTCATTTAAATGAGGAGTCTATCAGATAACCTGGTAAACCTTCAAATCACTGATTATATCATGTTTCCAAATAATTCACAGTAAGGATATTTTCATTTTATTTAAAGGAATAGGGACTAGATACAATGAATTTTGAAATATTTGGTCTTCAAAGTAAAAAATACCATGTCCAAAATGTACTAATTCTTTATATTGCAAAAAAATAAGTTCCTAGTTGGTTGCTTAGATTTGTGGACTCTTTTTCCCATGGAAATAACATTATAAAATTAAATTGAAGTCCCAGGCCAACTCATAACATAGCTAAAACAAAATTAATAGCAGCCCAGAAACCCAAATCCACTTAATACTCTGGAGCCTCAACCCAAGATTCTGCTGAGTGATGAGCCTCATGGGAAATGTAAAGACTGTGAAAGCAGAGCTGGTGGGGCTCAAGTACCTCTCCTCGATGTGCTGGGAGCATAAGCCTGCCACAGGGACAGTTTAGTCAAGAAGAGGCAGGAAGAGGTCAACTGCATGACACTGGCCTTTGAGATGTGTTGTTTCGCTAAGTCCAGGGTTCTTAACATTACCAATTTTTTTAGAAAGTTTTCTTAGATGCCGTATAATGTTGTGTATACATCAACTGAGTCCGAATGAATGAAATGCAGACTAAGCCACCAGGAGCAAGTTGGCAGCCCTCTGAATAATTCAAGTGACTCATCTCCTGGACGGTAACTAGAATGCATAGGTGTGCTTTGGCTTACTTCTCCACAGCTCTCACATCAAACCTCCGGTGGAAGGGTTACTCTAAATCTCAGATGTCTCCCTATAAATGATGTGCTTCATTTTATTCATATTGCAGGACCAAGACTCTCTCAGTTTTGTGCAGAATACAAAAATGAAAGACCTGGCCCCTCCCTTTCAGGCATTCACAATCAGTAAGGAAGAAAATACAAACATTAATAATTATAAAACACAATCTGGCAACAAGACATAAAAACAAGTACAAATTGTTACAGAATCCAAAGAAGAGATAAAGAATAATTGAAGACTCAAAATAATTTCTGGCTCCATTTATACCTTTAAAATGCTATCCAACAGGTGGTTACATGTGTGTGTGTGTATATATATATATATATATATATATATGAAGAGGCATTTAACATAGGTCTTGAGATGGGGAAGTACTTTATTAAGTAGCAAAGAAGGAGAAAGGAGTTTTAGGTTGAGAAAATGGAAGACTTGAGGTAGGGAAGTACATGGAATGTCAAAGAAAAATGTTTTCACTCTGTTCATTTCTTATATTATAAATAAGGAAACTTAGAAGTAGTTTAGAAAATATTGGTTGGAGATACATGTGAAGGACCTGGAATATCAATCCATAAAGACAGCACTCAAGTCAGCAACTGAACATTCTTCAAGATTCCTGAGCAAGTTACACTTCAAGAAATGCTTATATGAACGTGGCTTATTGCTGTATTAGAGAGGAAAACAGGAGACAATAGCATCAGTTTTTCTACTACTACAAAAGTTGAGGTAAGAGGCAATGAGGGTCTGCATCAGAATGCAGATCATTCAAAAAAAAACACAAAGAAATACCAGAGATGCTCCCAGATTTAGCAATGGATTCGATCTCAGGGAAGTGCTGCTAAGGAGGAGTCAAAGACGCCTTTGAAATTTGATTGTGGAGGGAAGAAAAATTATGTTAGCAACACACTGAAGCCAGGAAACAGCAGCTTAGAATAAAGAGGAGCTCAGGTTGCTGCCCAGAGGTCCATGAGAAGCTCTCCTCACTAACCTGCTCTTAAATGGATTCCCCAGGCCAACCTACCCTTAGGACATTCTCTGTAAAACATACTGCATGATACTCAGACTGAATATTCAAAGCTAATAGGCCTGTGAACAGCTGCTCCCACCAATTGACCTGGACTTCTTAGATTGTGTTTGTTCCCAGATCATATTTTCCTTATTATACTTCACATTCTAGTTACAAAATTTATTATATTTTACATAAACCAACAAAAATATGAAAGTAACAGGATATATGAGTCTATGAAAACCTAGTTGGTTAGGGAAGTTTTTTACAAAGGTAAATAAAAATAGCTGTTCAGTTCGATATGAGCAAGAGGACCTTTAATGACTGGTGGTAAAACTCTTAAAAATAAGGATTCTGCATTCAGACTATTTCATAAGCAATCTCTCTACACTGTAAAGGAATCAAAATCAAAAACCACTGATGACACATATGGACATGACTTATACAAGAGAGACAACACTGAGCTCCAATTAGTAGATCTATCCTCAAAGAAAAGGACTTAGCTCTATATAAAATGATTGGCAAATAAATGTAAGCTTATATTAAGATCAAATAAAATGGTAGGGACTCCTGACTCCAGCCACAATGAAATAATTATGTATTGGACTTCTCTTTCCAGCATAGGCAAAAAATAAGTGGACAAAATATGTAAAGCAACTATTTTCAGACAGTGGAAAATTGATAGACAAAGCTCTAACCCTTGAGAATAACACCTGAGGTCAGCCCCATATTCCCACCTGACAGCACTTTCCAAGCCACTGCATAGATAACTGGAACCCTAATAGTGAGTAGTGGCTTCAGAAGGTAGACGATCCATAAAACGTCCCCTATTCTATCATCAAATAGGCATGGTTTCAAGGTACCATCAGTATGTTAATAATATCTATGAAGATTTTTAAGAAAATAAGATGTCCTATTCAATGGCAACAGCCAATGATACTATAACTGTTAGCACAGCTCCTGCACAGCAAAAAGTTGCCAAATCAGCTTAATTTTTAACTTGGAAGAAACTCAGGAATGAGATCAGACTTTAAGATGTAAAAGTTGAGATTTGTCTTTTCATAATATTTATTGAAGTTTAAAATTATACCACATTTCCCCTTTGGAGTCACTGAATCATACCTAGTGCTTCCTGAAATCATCCATCTAATAAAGATACACTCTCATTTTCATGAGATGTTTTTGTATAAGCTGGGCATCATCTGGGATCTTAATATTAACAGTTGATGATTATAGGTCCCATTTTTTTGCTTCAATCAATGGCCACATTCTCATTACATTCCTCATGGGCAAACAGTGACCTTTCTCCAGGGATACAGTCACAGCAGGTGCTTCTTCAGAAATGAGACTGTCTTGACTGATGCTTTCAGCCCACTATTTACCCATGTAAACCTCTCAGGTCAGTAACCAGAGCAGAATAAATAACCCCTCAGAAACCACTCACCACGTACCTGTCTACTCTAGGTTGGAATTTTCAAGTGTTTGACTGAAATTTACTTTCTGGTTCATGCTTTGTATCTGCTGGACAATCAAATTTACAGAAAGATTTGTGAAGCTCTTCAAAAATATCATGAGCTTTTAAAATGAGTTCAAATCACTTGATAGCAAATAATAAACATCTCTGTTAAGATCAAACAAAAGAAGAAAAACATGCTTACAACAATGACGATAAATAGAGTGAGTTCCCCTGGGACACCCTTTTTTGTCTTCCATTTTTATTAACGGTCACAAGCCAAAAATACAGTAAGTCTCCCATCAGGGCTTAGTTAAAAAACAAAATCCAATGTATGTATTAAAAACATAACTAAGATCATTGCATTTGTTTTATTAAGTGAAGGAAAGAAGCTCTCAAGGAAAAGAAGAGCTGCCAGGGAAACGAATATAACCTGAACTTTTGAATGTGTGTCAAGGCTGAAGAAGGACAAAACGGAAGCTTACACTGCAGCTAAGTGAAGTTTATATCCTTTGCAGAAATGTCTTTTCCTACACAAGAAAAATAATATTTTTAATATTCTTATATTCTATGAACTTAAGTACTGAAAATATCCTAATAAGAATAACTAATCCATATATAGTAAAACCAAATATTCCTTTCCTGCTGGTCAAAAAAAACCAGCAAATACAACAAAGCTATGTTTTAGAAAGCTATCAACATGTTTTAGAGATACCATCTATGTTGCCACTTGTATCAGTAGTTTATTCCCTTCTGTGCAGAGTAGCATTCTATTTGATAAATGTACCCAAGTTTGTTTATCCATTTATATGCTGACAGACATCTGGATTTTCCCCAGTTCAGGGCTGTTATGAATGATGATACTTTGAAATTCTTACAGAACTTTTTGTGGATAAATGTTTTAATTTCTTTTGGATAAACACCCAATAATATAATTATGAAGTTACAGTGTAGATGCATATATATCTTTGTAAAAAAAACTACTTAACTGTTTAACAACGTAGCTGTACAATTTTACTTTGTTTCAGCAACGTATGAAAGTTAAAATTTTTCTACATCTTCACCACAATATTATCTTTCAATTTTTTTAATTCTAGGTAACCTAGTGGAAATGAAGTGGTGGTTCCAGTTTTCAGGATGAGATTATCACTACTCAAGCCAGTTTTCTTATATAAAAATATTAACCACTATAATTATATTAGGGGACTTGATGTGTGTGTATGTATATATACATATATATATAGGGAATATATATATATATATATAAAACTAATGAGCACTGTATGCATACATTATATCTATGTCATTATAAAATCAAGGGGTATTATAATCATATCCATACATAAAACCATAGAAACAATGAGTGTGCATTAATTTTATTATGAAGTCAGTGCATGCTTATTGTTGAAAACATAAAGATACGATGGAAAAGGAAATACCTGAACCTTAAGAACAGATTGCTATCCTGCTGTATTTCTTTTTATTTATTTATTTTTAATGTAGACCATTGTTTTAAAAGCCATACTACTCATAGTTTGATGTTCTGCTCTTTTCAATTACATTTTAATCTTTATCTCATTTCACTAAACATTTGAAAAAATAAAGTTAGGGAGATGTATTCCATTTCACCATGTAAATACACCATAATTTATCAAATTCCCTATTGTTGGCTATTTAGGTTATATTTAATATTTAATTATTATAACTGCTTCTGTAGTGCAAATACATACGTATTATTACCCACAGGCTCATATTGGTTAAAGAGTCTGAAAAGCTTGATACAATTACAAAATGTATTAGCTTTTCGAAAATGTCTTACTACTCTAAAATATATTAAATTTACAGAAAGAAGAATATAAAATCAAAGTCACAGAATCCTTTCTAGACTTTTGAAGAATTTCAAATAGAGCTGTGTCATATTCATCTCTTGAACAGATAAGAACTAATGCTAATTTTTTATCAAGTGACACCTGGGCTATGAATCCAGAAAAACAGAAATCAACTGTCCAGTGTAACTCTTTCTAACTACTCTCGGCCTGATTTTGCCAGAAACAGAATTTAAAACATCTGGTGCACAGGTTTCACTCTGTGTATTAACTGTCTCCTCCTGCCTGGTGCCCATGGGCAGCAAACTCCCATTACACACTGAAAGGGTATTTCCAACTGGAAAAAAACACCTTTGTGAAATTTAATTTCAGGGTCAGCACTGATTTCATTTTACTGTCAAGTTAGCAATGCCACTGATACCAAACCTACTTTTTCACTCTCATAATTAGTTTAGATGCATCTAAAAATTCCTTGACGCCCTGGTATGTGGAGTTCACATTTAAATAAAATCCAACATAGGTTTGAAATTTTTTAAATACATATTTCAAAGGCACATATTTTCCCTCAAAAAATACAAAATTCACTTGTACTGTTAACCCAAAATACCTTGTAATATATTTTCTGATTTTATTTCTGACTAGAACTACTAAAATTTAAAATACTCAAAAAGTACTATAGTCTAGTTTTGAAAAAATGAAAAATTATTGAGTAACAGAGAAAACAAAATCACACATATTCAATTTTATTATTAGATTTCATATCTAGTTTTCTGCTTCCATCTGAATAATAAATTCGTTAGGTTTATATAGTTTGCTTGAAGAGCTAAAAGATGTCTAACCCTATTTCTAAAAAACTAAATGAAGAATGTTTTTCTAACCAGAATAAGTTGACTTACAGCACCAAATTTTTATATCTTATCTATCTCTGATTCCTACAAATGAGAGCTTTAAATGTAAATTAGCCAAAAATTTCAGTTCAAGGTATTTTCAAATATAATAACAACTAAGATAAAGGTTGTTGTAAGGATAGCTAGGCACACATTGTGGGTAAACAATAAAGATAAAAGATTTGCTTGTACAAACCACTTTGAAATAAATATACTAATAACTGTCTTACAGAAAATGTTGGTATGATGGAAATATTGAAAAGGAAGGAAATAGGTTAGAAAACAGAACCAATAGGCAAATCAGGATATGAACTGGATTTCAATGAGGAAAAAAGAAGTAATATAAGCTGCTGGGAAGTTAGAGGCACCTAACCAGAACAACTGAAGAATATGAAAAACATTATGCAAAGAAGTATATTCTAAAAGTTGAATGTAAACAGACTAAATTCTAAATCTTCAGTCATCTCATTTTGACACAATTTCATCCTAAAACAGATCTTCTATGAAGTTTTCATTTCCCCTTACTATCAGCATTATTGCAGTGCCTATGTGCCATCTACTTAAAAACATTTCTAAAAAGTAAAAAAAAAGAACTTTTGGAGAATTTCTGACTACTCAGATCTTTAGAGCTTTAGAAACTATAATATAATTGTTTACACACACACACAAGTTGATACTTGTCATGTACCTCCAAAATAGAATAATCTACATCATTATTATAAATAAATCTACAATATTATTATAAATAAATTTTTTATGAGGAAGTAATAAATTGGAATGAAAACTACTCTTTTAAGACATTTGGAAATGAAGGGAAGAACAAACGAAAAGAATAGCCTTAAAAGAACAAAAGGGTTAAGGGGAAGTGAGAAATTTTTGTTTGATTTGAAAAAAAAAGACTTGAATATGTTTATGGGTTAAGTTGAGAAGGTGTAAGCCAAGAACAAAAGTTTATGATTCAGGTGATGATAGGGTAACTGTGGAAGAGACTGCCAATGGGGAAAAGGGAAATCAAGAGGAGCTTAAAGAATTCTAAGGGAATAATCACTTTTTTCTATTTTCAACAAAAATAGATACTTTTTAGAAGAGTGTACATTTTAATAGTGATGAGATTTCTTTGGCACTAAAAAAAAAGTGATTCCATGAGAAGCTGAGGCCTTGGAGCAAGTGAAAATAAAT
Source organism: Manis pentadactyla (assembly GCF_030020395.1). NCBI lineage: Eukaryota > Metazoa > Chordata > Mammalia > Pholidota > Manidae > Manis > Manis pentadactyla. The sequence continues at coordinate 49,836,108 of NC_080030.1, forward strand.
AAAATATTTTGGTTATTGTATTGATTTAGAGTAACCCCTTTCCTTCTTTAGGCATAAATAGTTATTAGAAAGCTTTGTGAAATTTTCCCTAATAGTTGGTGTTCCACAAAGATAGAAAGATTGGTCCCTTAGTTTTTAAAACTCAACATAGTACCTATGTTCAGTACAAATTTCTCCTTAAGTAACTGAATATCTATGGCTAAATCATAATTTTGCTTGGCAAAATATATACATTCTTTAACCTCTGCCCTTATTCAATATTTAATTGACACCCTACAATTTGACAGATACTTGATAGGGCATTACAAAGCTAGGGACCTGTGAAATTACATACATTAAGGCCCATGGAGTCTGTCTTGTGGGCTATGAGAATCTTCAAAGGAACTTAACCAGGCCATGGCATAATTCCAACTGCAGTTTAATAAAAACACTGGATGCAGAGAAATGACTTAGGAGTTCGCACAATATACCTGGTGGAGAGGAGTACCTCAGAGACAGTAGTTAGAGAGATAAAAAAAATATTTCTAATATATTTTCAACACCCTTTAATCACAGTTAAATGTAGATTTGAAAGAGTCAAATATTATTATGACATTATTATGACATAGCTCTTAGTTTTTAAATGCATCTGAGAGGAGCAATACTAACTCTATGTTCTTTGTAAATCCTTTAAGTTCTACAGTGCTTTCACAAATGTTTAATATACTTTAATAACATCGTGGGGAGATGAAAAGACTGATTAAGAAGCCTAACTCTGAGGGGCGGAAGATGGCGGCGTGAGTAGAGCAGCGGAAATCTCCTCCCAAAACCACATATATCTATGAAAATATAACAAAGACAACCCTTCCTAGAATAAAGACCAGAGGACACAGGACAATATCCAGACCACATCCGCACCTGAGAGAACCCAGCGCCTCGCGAAGGGGGTGAGATACAAGCCCCGGCCCGGCGGGAGCCGAGCGCCCCTCCCCCCAGCTCCCGGCGGGAGAAGAGCAGGCAGAGCGGGAGGGAGACGGAGCCCAGGACTGCCGAGCACCCAGCCCCAGCCATCCGGGCCAGAGTGCAGGGCGCTCGATACTAGGAAAACACAGCAGCAAGAACAGAGAGCAGGCACTGGAGGCTGGGCGACAGAGGACATAAGAAAAGCACGCGACCATTTTATTTTTGCTTTTTTGCTGTTTTGTTTTGGCGAGCGCTTTTTGGAAGTCTTAAAGGGATAGGGACCCCAATACTAGGGAAACAGGGCAGAAAGACCGGTGAGCAGAGGCCTGAGGCTGGCACCGCAGAATAAAGAAAAACGAACCACCACCCTGATTTTTTTTTTTTTTTAATTAAAAAAATTTTTTTCTTTTTTTTTTTTTTTTTTGGTGGGCGTTGTTTTGTTTTGGCGGGTGCTTTTTGGAAGTCTTAAAGGGGCAGGGCGGGTCACTTAATCCAGAGGTAGGGAATCCGGGATCTCTGGGCACCCTAACCCCTGGGCTGCAGGGAGCAGGGAGGCCCCTTACGGAGATAAATAGCCTCCCAGCAGCTCCTGCTCCAGCGCGACTCCACCATCTTGGAGTAGCTGCCCGAGCCAGGCCACGCCCACAGCAACAGCGGAGATTAACTCCATAGCAGCCGGGCAGGAAGCAGAAACCCTGTCTGCGCGCAGCTGCGCAGCACAAGCCACTAGAGGGCGCTGTTCTCCCAGGAGAGGAGGGCCACAAACCAACAAGAAAGGAAGTCCTTCCAGCCGTCACTCGTCCCAGTTCTGCAGACTATTCCTATCACCATGAAAAGGCAAAGCTACAGGCAGACAAAGATCACAGAGACAACACCAGAGAAGGAGACAGACCTAACCAGTCTTCCTGACAAAGAATTCAAAATAAGAATCATAAACATGCTGACAGAGATGCAGAGAAATACGCAAGAGAAATGGGATGAAGTCCGGAAGGAGATCACAGATGCCAGAAAGGAGATCGCAGAAATGAAACAAACTCTGGAAGGGTTTATAAGCAGAATGGATAGAATGCAAGAGGCCATTGATGGAATTGAAATCAGAGAACAGGAACGCATAGAAGCTGACATAGAGAGAGACAAAAGGATCTCCAGGAATGAAACAATATTAAGAGAACTGTGTGACCAATTCAAAAGGAACAATATCTGTATTATAGGGGTCCCAGAAGAAGAAGAGAGAGGAAAAGAGATGGAAAGTATCTTAGAAGAAATAATTGCTGAAAACTTCCCCACACTGAGGGAGGAAGTAATCGAACAGGCCACGGAAATACACAGAACCCCCAACAGAAAGGATCCAAGAAGGGCAACACCAAGCCACATAATACTTAAAATGGCAAAGATCAAGGACAAGGAAAGAGTGTTAAAGGCAGCTAGAGAGAAAAAGGTCACCCATAAAGGGAAACCCATCAGGCTAACGTCAGATTTCTCAACAGAAACCCTACAGGCCAGAAGAGAATGGCATGATATATTTAATACAATGAAACAGAAGGGCCTTGAACCAAGGATACTGTATCCAGCACAACTATCATTCAAATATGACGGTGGGATTAAACAATTCCAAGACAAACAAAAGCTGAGGGAATTTGCTTTCCACAAACCACCTCTACAGAACATCTTACAGGGACTGCTCTAGATGGGAGCACTCCTAGAAAGAGCACAGCACAAAACACCACACCCAACATATGAAGAATCGAGGAGGAGGAACAAGAAGGGAGAGAAGAAAAGAATCTCCAGACAGTGTATATAACAGCTCAATAAGCGAGCTAAGTTAGGCAGTAAGATACAAAAGAGGCTAACCTTGAACCTTTGGTAACCACGAATTTAAAGCCTGCAATGGCAATAAGTACATATCTTTCAATAGTCACCCTAAATGTTAATGGGTTGAATGCACCAATCAAAAGACACAGAGTAACAGAATGGATAAAAAAGCAAGACCCATCTATATGCTGCTTACAAGAAACTCACCTCAAACCCAAAGACATGTACAGACTAAAAGTCAAGGGATGGAAAAACATATTTCAAGCAAACAACAGTGAGAAGAAAGCAGGGGTTGCAGTACTAATATCAGACAAAATAGACTTCAAAACAAAGAAAGTAACAAGAGATAAAGAAGGACACTACATAATGATAAAGGGCTCAGTCAAACAAGAGGATATAACCATTCTAAATATATATGCACCCAACACAGGAGCACCAGCATATGTGAAACAAATACTAACAGAACTAAAGGGGGATATAGACTGCAATGCATTCATTCTAGGAGACTTCAACACACCACTCACCCCAAAGGATAGATCCACTGGGCAGAAAATAAGTAAGGACACGGAAGCACTGAACAACACAGGAGAGCAGATGGACCTAATAGACATCTATAGAACTCTACATCCAAAAGGAGCGGGATATACATTCTTCTCAAGTGCACATGGAACATTCTCCAGAATAGACCACATACTAGGCCACAAAAAGAGCCTCAGAAAATTCCAAAAGATTGAAATCCTACCAACCAACTTTTCAGACCACAAAGGCATAAAACTAGAAATAAACTGTACAAAGAAAGCAAAGAGGCTCACAAACACATGGAGGCTTAACAACACGCTCCTAAATAATCAACGGATCAATGACCAAATCAAAATGGAGATCCAGCAATATATGGAAACAAATGACAACAACAACACTAAGCCCCAACTTCTGTGGGACACAGCAAAAGCAGTCTTAAGAGGAAAGTATATAGCAATCCAAGCATATTTAAAAAAGGAAGAGCAATCCCAAATGAATGGTCTAATGTCACAATTATCAAAATTGGAAAAAGAAGAACAGATGAGGCCTAAGGTCAGCAGAAGGAGGGACATAATAAAGATCAGAGAAGAAATAAATAAAATTGAGAAGAATAAAACAATAGCAAAAATCAATGAAACCAAGAGCTGGTTCTTCGAGAAAATAAACAAAATAGATAAGCCTCTAGCCAGACTTATTAAGAAGAAAAGAGAGTCAACACAAATCAACAGTATCAGAAACGAGAAAGGAAAAATCACGACGGACCCCACGGAAATGCAAAGAATTATTGGAGAATACTATGAAAACCTATATGCTAACAAGCTGGGAAACCTAGGAGAAATGGACAACTTCCTAGAAAAATACAACCTTCCAAGACTGACCCAGAAAGAAACAGAAAATCTAAACAGACCAATTACCACCAACGAAATTGAAGCGGTAATCAAAAAACTACCAAAGAACAAAACCCCCGGGCCAGATGGATTTACCTCGGAATTTTATCAGACATACAGGGAAGACATAATACCCATTCTCCTTAAAGTTTTCCAAAAAATAGAGGAGGAGGGGATACTCCCAAACTCATTCTATGAAGCTAACATCACCCTAATACCAAAACCAGACAAAGACCCCACCAAAAAAGAAAACTACAGACCAATATCCCTGATGAACATAGATGCAAAAATACTCAACAAAATATCAGCAAACCGAATTCAAAAATACATCAAAAGGATCATACACCATGACCAAGTGGGATTCATCCCAGGGATGCAAGGATGGTACAACATTCGAAAGTCCATCAACATCATCCACCAAATCAACAAAAAGAAAGACCAAAACCACATGATCATCTCCATAGATGCTGAAAAAGCATTTGACAAAGTTCAACATCCATTCATGTTAAAAACTCTCAACAAAATGGGAATAGAGGGCAAGTACCTCAACATAATAAAGGCCATCTATGATAAACCCACAGCCAACATTATATTGAACAGCGAGAAGCTGAAAGCATTTCCTCTGAGATCGGGAACTAGACAGGGATGCCCACTCTCTCCACTGTTATTTAACATAGTACTGGAGGTCCTAGCCACGGCAATCAGACAAAATAAAGAAATACAAGGAATCCAGATTGGTAAAGAAGAAGTTAAACTGTCACTATTTGCAGATGACATGATACTGTACATAAAAAACCCTAAAGACTCCACCCCAAAACTACTAGAACTGATATCGGAATACAGCAAAGTTGCAGGATACAAAATCAACACACAGAAATCTGTGGCTTTCCTATATACTAACAATGAACCAACAGAAAGAGAAATCAGGAAAACAACTCCATTCACAATTGCATCAAAAAAAATAAAATACCTAGGAATAAACCTAACCAAAGAAGTGAAAGACTTATACTCTGAAAACTACAAGTCACTCTTAAGAGAAATTAAAGGGGACACTAACAGATGGAAACTCATCCCATGCTCGTGGCTAGGAAGAATTAATATCGTTAAAATGGCCATCCTTCCCAAAGCAATATACAGATTTGATGCAATCCCTATGAAACTACCAGCAACATTCTTCAATGAACTGGAACAAATAATTCAAAAATTCATATGGAAACACCAAAGACCCCGAATAGCCAAAGCAATCCTGAGAAAGAAGAATAAAGTAGGGGGGATCTCACTCCCCAACTTCAAGCTCTACTATAAAGCCATAGTAATCAAGACAATTTGGTACTGGCACAAGAGCAGAGCCACAGACCAATGGAACAGACTAGAGAATCCAGACATTAACCCAGACATATATGGTCAATTAATATTTGATAAAGGAGCCATGGACATACAATGGCGAAATGACAGTCTCTTCAATAGGTGGTGCTGGCAAAACTGGACAGCTACATGTAGGAGAATGAAACTGGACCATTGTCTAACCCCATATACAAAAGTAAACTCAAAATGGATCAAAGACCTGAATGTAAGCCATGAAACCATTAAACTCTTGGAAGAAAACATAGGCAAAAACCTCTTAGACATAAACATGAGTGACCTCTTCTTGAACATATCTCCCCGGGCAAGGAAAACAACAGCAAAAATGAGTAAGTGGGACTATATTAAGCTGAAAAGCTTCTGTACAGCAAAAGACACCATCAATAGAACAAGAAGGATCCCTACAGTATGGGAGAATATATTTGAAAATGACACATCCGATAAAGGCTTGACGTCCAGAATATATAAGGAGCTCACACGCCTCAACAAACAAAAAACAAATAACCCAATTAAAAAATGGGCAGAGGAACTGAACAGACAGTTCTCCAAAAAAGAAATACAGATGGCCAACAGACACATGAAAAGATGCTCCACATCGCTAATTATCAGAGAAATGCAAATTAAAACTACAATGAGGTATCACCTCACACCAGTAAGGATGGCTGCCATCCAAAAGACAAACAACAACAAATGTTGGCGAGGCTGTGGAGAAATGGGAACCCTCCTACACTGCTGGTGGGAATGTAAACTAGTTCAACCATTGTGGAAAGCAGTATGGAGGTATATCAAAATGCTCAAAACAGACTTACCATTTGACCCAGGAATTCCACTCCTAGGAATTTACCCTAAGAACGCAGCAATCAAGTTTGAGAAAGACAGATGCACCCCTATGTTTATTGCAGCACTATTTACAATAGCCAAGAATTGGAAGCAACCTAAATGTCCATCAATAGATGAATGGATAAAGAAGATGTGGTACATATACACAATGGAATACTACTCATCTATAAGAAAAGGGCAAATCCAATCATTTGCAGCAACATGGATGGAGCTGGAGGGTATTATGCTCAGTGAAACAAGCCAAGCGGAGAAAGAGAAATACCAAATGATTTCACTTATCTGTGGAATATAAGAACAAAGGAAAAACTGAAGGAACAAAACAGCAGCAGAATCACAGAACTCAAGAATGGACTAACAGGTACCAAAGGGAAAGGGACTGGGGAGGATGGGTGGGTAGGGAGGGATAAGGGGGGGAGAAGTAGGGGGGTATTAAGATTAACATACATGGGGGGGTAGGAGAAAAGGCAGGGCTGTACAACACAGAGAAGGCAAGTAGTGATTCTACAACATTTTGCTATGCTGATGGACAGTGACTGTAAAGGGGTTTATAGGGGAGACCTGGTATAGGGGAGAGCCTAGTAAACATAATATTCGTCATGTAAGTGTAGATTAGTGATACCAAAAACAAAGCAAAAAAAAAAAAAAGGGCAGTTCCTGTGTGGTAACCTCCAACGAGTTCTACACAAGGGTATAAAGGGCATATAAAAGTGTAGGCAAAGGGTCTGTTTGTGTTTATACAGAGGATCAAAGCCTAATTGGGCTACCCCGAAAATGAACTAAGATACGGTATGAAAAAGAACTTCCAACATCTGCACTCTCTGCAAGACTCATGCCAGAAGATGATCATCAAAAAACCCCAACAAAGATCCACGCACTGCTACAGCTGTAGATGCACTCATCCCACCAGCTCCCGGACTTGCCATGGGAATGAAGAAGGAGATATCTAAGCTGGCCTGTGCATACAGTAAAACAACAAATTTCACTGGATCTATACTGTTGGAACTCAACCAAGAATTTGGAGAAGTGCAAATTGTAGCGCTCCAAAGTCTTACAACTACAGACTATTTACTGTTAAAAGAACATATGGGATGTGAACAGTCCCCAGGAATGGGTTGTTTTAATTTGTCTGATTTCTCTCAGACTGTTCAAGTTCAGTTGGACAATATCCACCATATCATAGATAAGTTTTCACAAATGCCTAAGGTGCCTAACTGGTTTTCTTGGTTTCACTGGAGATGGTTGGTAATTACAGATATGCTTTGGTTATGTAACTATACTCCTATTATGTTAATGTGTGTGCGCAATTTAAGTAGTAGCTTAAAACCTATACATGCCGAAGTTACTCTACAAGAAGATATGTCAAAGAAATAATCCATCTTCCCATGTTTTCTTCCGCCTGCTACTTCTATAGCTTTTCTTCTTCCTTCCTAATTACAACCCTTAAATAGAATTCGTGCCTCATATCAAATTTACCGAGTATCATAATTCTTCCAAGTGGTAAAGATACCTCAAGACAAATGCTGGGCATAGAAGCCACAGGCCATAAATATGCAAAGAAGTAAAAAGCTAACCTTTTCAAACAATAAGGCTTCCCTCTCACTTACCAACTTCACATTTCCCTGTATGGCCCCGGAAGATGACTGGTTAGCCAGAGACGGGTAAGATTCCTCAAGGGAGGAACAACCTAAGACAGGCACAGTCGCAGGGGGGCCATCAGGTGAGAAATTGGGGATCAACAGAGGTGAGGCTTAGAACCTCACCCCCCCTGTTCTGAGAGAAATCTTCTGCATACGTGGATGTTGTATTGCCCTGGTCTAGCTTGGATTAACACATAGTCTACAGGCACACACCTGATCATCTAAATTTGCTCTCTTACAACACTAAACTATGTTTTCTACCTTTATCTTGTATCTACCTACCACTTCAGCATTTTATTAAAAATAATAATAATAAAGAGAGAAATGTGGTATCCACATATAAATCAAGTATAAAAACCAAATGAGTATTCATATTTGAACTGACTGTTTAGAGTTCATAATGCATGAGCAAAACCGAAAGTTTCTGTGATGACTGCCCTTGTACTGTTCACTATGTAACTTATTCATTATGTAAGAATTTGTTCTCCATGTAAGAACTTGTTTGTTATGCCTCAGAAGATTGGACACTGACGAAAATTAGGCTTGGGGTGGATTAATGATTGTGCATTGAGCATTGACTCCCCTATACAGAATTTTATTGTCGTTAACAACCATTTGATCAATAAATATGAGAGATGCCCTCACAAAAAAAAAAAAAAAAAAAAAAAAAAAGGACAGACTTCCAATGGTAAAATAAATAAGTAACCGGGATGTAATGTATAGCATAAGGAATATAGTCAAGATATTGTAACAGCTTGGTAGGGTGATAGCTGGAACCTAGAATTATGTATATAAATGTTCTACCACTGTGTTGTACACTTGAAACTAATGTAATGTAATACTGTGCATCAACTACCCTTCAATAAAAAATAATTATTTAAAAAAAAAAAAAAAAAAGAAGCCTAACTCTTACATCAGTTAGACTCACTTGGCTAAGGGAAATCCAAAGTCATAGGAGAGCAGCTTGCAAAACAATTTGATGCATTCACTCCACGGTTACTGAAAACCTCTACTGTTGGAGGCACAAACATGGCCTCATGTTTGTGAACACACACCAACTTAAATATAAGAAATGGTTGAAAATTCAGAGACAACTTTCTTCTGAAAAAGTTACTAAAGGAGGCAGACCTCCTATTATGTGCATGAGCACTGCAGGCAAATCAGATGATAAGAAGAAATGCGAGTCCTAACCAAACACCAATGAGAACCTCAAGGCTACCAAGCTGGAAGGAAAAAATCCTATGTCAACTAGCAAAGGCTCCCAAAGAAGAACCGTAAGTCTTATTGTTTATTTAAATCCTAATATTTTATCAGCATCATAACTGAAATGTTGTGGTCATAAATTTCTGACATTAAGAGATGTTCAGGTTACCATTCTATAGAAAGGTGAGGTTAGCAGTCCAAGTAAGTCAAAAGCTAATACTGACCTCTTATGAGCAGCCAGAGCACGAGTGGTGTACAGTCTAATTAAGACAATTCAGGAAGAGGTGAGCACAACATTCCACGATGCCTTCCCGTGCATATTTAGAGCTCATTCTCTCTAAAAAGCACACCACCAAGGCAAAATATCTCGAAAGGTTTAGATTTTTCCCCCTCTCATAGCAACATTATTGTGACCACTGAAATCACTATGACTAGAAAACTCGCATCCTCTGCCTTAAAATTCCATTTAATAAAGCCAATAATCCAGCAAACTGTTACTTATGTTCAAGCGGAACCAGTATCAATTCCATATATTTGTGTGTCTATTTTTAAGGCAAAAAATAAATAAAAGAGGGGACTGTGGATGTGTTTAAAAGTAGTGACTAATATTCTCATTCAGAGAATTTTCTTGTTTTCAGATTTATGATTTTACTTTAGCAATGTACTTTACTCTAAAGTTGTGATGTGGTAAAGAAATCTCTACAAAGACACTTCTGTTCAGGACTTGCAAAAATTACAAGCAGTAGCTCACCTGCAGCTTTGCTCAGACTAATGAGAACGATCAGTGCAATTTTATAATTAAAGAGAAGAAAATGTTGGTTGATACAATTCATCACCTGTTCTCTCTTTGCTTTATCTAAATTAGTAGCACCAAACTTGGAGCAGAATGTACTGGAGGGAGGCATCTTTTTTGACACATAACAGTTGATGTACTGGAGGAAATTTTAAAGTTTTTTTAAAAAGTGAATCATTTTGAAACCACAAGTTTAAAACAAAGCAGGCTTAGGAATGACTGTAAAGCAAGATATCTGATAGGAAATACATCACAATTCAAACTGTTTTCCTGAGAAAGGTGCTCATTCCAAAAGGTTACTTGGCTGGATATTTGTAATGATTTAAAAAAAAAAAACAAGATAATTAGTTTTAACCATAGAAATATAGTAGTTAACATAGCCCCATTGGTCTACTTTATTCTCTGAGAGTTCTTTTTTTTTTGAAAACAGCAAGGTTAATGAACTGGTGACAACCATCATCCATGTGCTAGCAGATGACCTTGTCTTCTCTTTAGGTGTTTCCTTGTCTTAGTTCAGTAGAAGGAGAAAGATGTTCATAATATTATGACTCCATGCTCATGGTGGGATTCATGTATGTTCTCATCTAACCAACATACTTTCCTCCCCTGCAGCCCTATGGGGTAAAAGAGATTTTACTTACTACACCTGGATAAGGTTTTTCTCTCTCCCACTTTGGTTCTTTTCTACATTCCTTACTTACTAGATAACTACAATACCACAATCTTAGTAAGAATGGTGCCAAAAGCACATATTCTACCTGCTAAAGATAAAAGGAAAGCTCCTTAAAGAATTAATTAATTTGAAAGTGGTAGAAAATTTTATACCTACCAAAGTCTAAAGTTCCCTGGGTTTTTATCTTGTCCAAGAAAGTTACCTGCCCATTCTCTAGTTCAGTATTAAAATAACCTGCTAAAATTAAGAGAGAATGCACAAGAAATCTTTGAGGTAAAACAACTAAAATGATGCATACATCCAAAAACCAGATTGTATATGCTGAAGAGGCCTTCAAGGTATTTAGTTCAAATTCCTCTTCAATATTAAGATTCCTTCTTCATATCCTGATTTCCAGTGATGAGGAATTTGAAGAGCAGCTGGTTGTATTTTTTGGCAACCAATTACTAGTAGAGTCATGTGGTACTTAGAGCATCAACTCAATTGTCCTATCTCTGCTCTTGGAGACACTTAAAATAAGTCTGTTATTACCTCCAAATGACCACTCTTTAAATAGCTAGAGACTCTTATATTATTCCAACTGACTGTGCTACTCCAAAGGAAAGGTGGCCTTCCTCTATTTTTTTTTCACTCAGCAGGATTTTAACTCTTTAAAAAAAAGCCTGAAGTTACACAAATGCAACAACATTGTGGCCAATGCAAAAGAGAAGCCCAAAGCTGCAGCCCAACCCCAGAGAAGCTCTGCGTACCACAGTGCAGAGAGAAGCTCAGAACATTCCTCAGATTGCTGGAGGCTCCTCACCATGCTGACCCGCCTGGTCTTGATACTCTGTCTATGAATTCTCTCTGAAGGATGCCAACCACGACTGGAGACAAGTGTGACCTGACCAGGAAGGAGCAGGTCTCCTCGCCCACACCTCCCCACCCCCCTACCCCCCGCTTCCTAATACCATCTAAGTGAGGTCAGTTTCATCAGTGGCCTCCTTAGTCACTTGAAATTGTCACTGTGGTGCCAAGATAAGTCATCCCATTCCACATTTATGTAATTGACTTTAGGACCCCAATGTAGGATTTTATATTTACCTACATCAAATTCAGATCATCTCAAAGGTATTATAAAGAAAACTATCTGGGAAGATGGCTCAAAGAAACTTTTATATGCAGTTTTCTAGGGTTGTTTATTCAATCACATTGGCTATTCTAATCTCACATGTCCAATGCGGAAAACAGCCCTCTCACTGAGAGCTTCAGACAGGTAATTTGGAGCACTTTGACCCTGACTGAAAAAACAAATATTTATCATCACTTATTATAACTTTCTGTTAGTTGCTTAATCATTACTCTGGTTCCTTCTTCACTTGATAAGAACAGTTTGCACAATTAGAGCCTTAATTTTTGATCTTTCAGATAATTTAATAATTTTAAGGGCATATAAATACTCAAATGCCTAAAAAGAAACCTGGCAGATTTACAAAAGAATTATTTTTCTATGCATTTGAAGGCCTTTTGGTCAAATATAAAAATATAAAGTGATATCTCTAACATTTAAAGAGAGATCACAATGTAATGGATCCTACAGCAAAAACGCTCATTCTCTGATCATGAGAAAAATTAACACACAAACAAACAAAAAAGCCCAAGATTCCTTTTGTCAATCACCTGCCTTCCCAAACTGTGCTGTGCTCTAGCCTAGAAAGTACACAATTTAGGCCAGATTGTACTTTCAGAATCATTTCCTTTTTTAGTTGTTGATGTATCATAGATATCAGAACAACACTGAGCTTTGGAATAATCTGCTGATACCACTGATTTTCAGGAGAGAAGGGAGGCTCCTCCCTGAGTGCTCATGACTCAGGCTCTTTCTGTGGAAACAGGCTCCGGGTTGCTTAGGAATTCATTGGCTCTTGGCTATTTGTTTCTCACTCTCTATGAAGCTGTAACTTTCTGTCTGCTTGAGATATTATTATTCATCTTTACAGTCATGGACTGTCATGCCATGTGAAAAGAAGTTACTCTTTGAAACACCTTTTAGAGATTCTTATTAAGTAAGGAAAGAGCCAGAGTTAATGGTCACATGACTAACAGAAAGTTACAACATTCATTCACTTCAACAATCCCTCTGGCCATTTTTTATTGTGACTTAAAACAAAAAATTTTATCAGGTTGTTTTTTTTTTTCCCAAATTACTAATTAACACATGCTCATTGTAACAGTGCAAATGATTCAGGGTTGTGTAAAGTTCCATTGCCTTCCCCCCTCTCACTCCAACCTTTGCCTTGAGATGACCCGTTTTAAAGCCTGGTGTGTATCATTCCATGTTTTATTAATATGTTTATACAGTCTTATACAGATGTATCTATACATTATACATTCCAGTTTTATAATACAACCTATGACAAACCTGGATTAATCTTATATTGTTCTGTGATTTGCTTTTTAATCTCACATTATTATCATGGACATCCTCCCAAGCCAACATACACAGTTTGACCATATTGTTTTGAATGGCTGCACAGTATTTCATGGTATGTATGTAAAATAATTTATATAACCATTCCCCTGTTGAGGAACAGTTAGATTCTTTACCAGTTGATTGCTACTACAATGTTACAGTTAACATACTGGTACATATTTCTCTATGTATTTATTATATTTTTTACTTCTATAGTATAGATACTATACTATATGTGAGTGATATGTCATAGAGAATACACATTCTTACTTTTTAAAAATGTTGCCCAATTACTCTCCCAAAAGACAGAGACAACACTGTTAGTGTGTGCCCTTTGTCCAACTTCATTAAAACTGGACATTATCGACATTTCTAAATATTGCCAAGTTAGTGGGTAAAAAAAATCATGTTTTGTTACTTTAATTTGCACTTCTGTACTATCGGCTTAAATATTTAGCTGTTATTCTGTTGTTTTTATTAAAAGTTATATTCATTACCTGTCAAGAGACAATGAGTTATTTGTCTTTGTTACTTTTTAAAATCCTGCATGAGTACAAACCTTGCATACTGCTTGCTTTCATACCCATGAATCTACAAACATTAGCTCACCTACTAGAAGGCTTAACATTGCAATTCTATGAGTTAAACTACATATGTTACTACAAATTTAAACTACAGGATTCTGATTTTCAATCATTTGAACTAAGTGTCAATATTAACAATCAAAAGGGATTTTGCCAACCCTCCAAACTAGTTATCACAGTCAAATTAACAAAACATTACCAAAAGAACAACCAAAATCTATACAGATTATCACTAAAGGATAGTGCAATAGAGTAACAGTGGGGGTCCTTTGAACGGGGTATAGGAAGGCTTATCTGAGGTGGTGATACTTAAGACTTGAGTGTCCAAAAAGAACCAAGCATGTACAGATCAGGAGAAGAAGTGCTAGGAAGTCATGGTCAAGGACTAGAAAGGTCACTGTGTCTAGAAAATAGTGAATGTAGGAGAGAATAACAAGATAGTAGGATGAATTGCATGGATTGAAAATAAAGTCTATTTTGGGAAAGTGGAGTCAATTTCAGGATAGGATTGTTCACACATGTGAAGTTTGAGACTTATTATATATCCAAGTGTAAATGAGAATAAGCATCCCAAGAGGTGATTTCAGGATCAAGGATGGGACCAGGGCTGACAATATGGATTTGCGACACATTGACATCAAGATGTCATTTAAAGCCACTGGAACTTAGTAAGACCCCTGTGAGTCATCCAGAGAAGTGAAAAAAGTTAAAGAGTACATATACAGTTGACCCTTGAACACTGTGGGGGTTCGGGGTGCTGACCACCCCCTCCCCGCACAATCAAAAATCCATATATAACTTTCGACTCCTCAAAAATATGACTACTAATAGTCTATTGTTGACAGGAAGCATGACAGGAAGCCTTATTGATAATATAAACAGTCGATTAACAAATATTATATATGTCATATGTATTATATACTATATTTTACAATAAAGTAAGCTAGAGGAAACAAAATGTTTTCCAAATTGTTGTAAATCTCCAAACAATTTTCCAATATATTTATTGAAAAAAGATCCACATATAAGTGGGCTGATGCAGTTCAAACCCATGTTGTTCAGGTCAACCATGCAGAGATACAATATCCCAGTCAAGTGCTAAATGTTCTTCAAAATTATAATGGTATTATACTATGAGTTAAATATAGGACTTTGAACATTAGGTATATCCAAAATATTCATATGCATTATTCTTTAACACTTTACTGAGTAATAAGGTAAAAACTATATATTAAAATGCCAGTAATAATCCCTAAAGTATTTTTGTGAGTTCAAATAATCAGGTATGAGCATTTTAAGTGAGTCACAGTTACAATTCTATAGAAACAAAATGTTCTGGCTTCCTGAGTAAACACTGATAATTATCTGTCATAAAGCCTTATAGATATACATAAAGTGTTGGGTAGTAAAAGAAATTTTTCAAAAAGATTCTTGTGTGAGACAGTAACTTAAAAATAAATTTAAGCACTTTCATCCCAATAACCTTGAGAATGAGTGTTTCCTTAAATTTTGTACCTAGGTGCTTTCTCTTGCCTCATGCTAGTCCCACACCAGTTGATTCCTTTTAATCCAAGAACGTGTTTCATTTCATTTATTCAAATGATCAAAATAATGAATGTGCACATATCAATGAAAATGTTGACATCTAAAGTAAAAAGTCCCCATGGAAGTGAGTTTCAACAAGGCTTAAAAATTTACAAATGCTATAACCCAACAAAAATGAAAGTAATTTTTTTTCTTTGAAAAAGGTCTTCAAATGAAAGACCTCAACTAATTTTAATCTCACAGTTTATCTTACATCATATCACTGGTTCTTGGAGGATCACTGCTGAGAGTTAAATATTTCAATACTGTACACCATAAAAATGCAATGTAAATTTAATTTTCAGATTTTTTACAAGTTTGTTTCCTCTTTCTGGCAATGAAAGCAACAGAAAGAGTGACTTTACAATGAAATTGAAACAAAAACACAAAAAAGAATCACTCAAAAATCAGTTTTGTTTTGAAACCATTACATAAGTGCCAGAGATTTTCCAAGCAAGTAGGTGAAAATCTGTAATACTTGGTGAATTGGAAGAAAGAATTTATATAATAAATATAACTTGAGTTTCATGGTCCATGAATAAGCAATTTTAGTAGATAGTCTGTTTTCATGGTTCATTAAATATATTATTTATAATAACATAGATATATTATAAATATGGAATGTATTATATCTTGACAAAAGCCCAAGTAATATACACAAGACTTCATGAGTAATGATTTAATTCTAAGGGAAATATAATCAACTGAATAAATATAGCAATAACAAATAAAGAATAAAACAAAATGGGCTTTAGAGAAATGCAGTTTGCTCAATGACAGATAATGAAGAAACAGTTTAGTTATAAATATCATTAACATTCTTCAGGTTCTAATTGATTTATTCATGTAATTCAAAAAATTTACTCTCAACAACAGCTAAAAGAATCTTGTTTTCAAGTTCAGAAAAGTGTAATTACAAAAATCTGACATTTTAATTCCACAAATACTGTAACTTTTTCATATTATTTTAAGTCAACTAAATAAACTTCATGGTCTAAAAACTTAATTTCAAATTCCTGTCTCGTATTGCAATATGGTAATAAATCTGGTTAAATAAAAGTAGCTAAGTCTCTACTTTTTCTAAATTAACTATGATAACATGAAAAGAGAAAGAATACTGTATAGTCAATGGTCAAAGCAGCAGCTAGCATATTTTTAATGTCAGATGTGTGCCTATCTCATCATTCAATATGGGCTAAATAAATAAAACTAAGAAATGCGGGAAAGATTAAAGAAATATACTCATTAGAAAATAAAACAATGATCAAAGTATTAATATTCACACTTAATTCAGAGAGGAAACAGAGGTATGGACAGAAAAGGTCTGTAAGGATAGAAACACCAAAAAATGACAAAATCATGGTGACTTAAATAAATAGCATACTTACTCTGAAGGTAATACAATCCTTTAATTTAGAGGTTTAATTAATAAATTAATTAATTAATTTAGAGGTTTCAAACAAGGAGTCTTACCTGACTGAGGAACATGCACGAGATATAAAGCAAATAAGAACAGAAGAGAACTTGGCTTCCATTTCCAGTGACAGCTCCACATGCGACTTGAGCGAAACATCCTGCAGTGGATGAAGGCAGAGATCAGGACACAGCATTCAGTAAGGCACTAGGACAATAACAGTAAAAGAGTAGGTTTTCAGCAGGGCCTGGATTTTTCAATCTTCCAGTTAACGAAGGACTTTCAAAGAGGATAAACTAATCACCCCCTTTAAGCTATTTAGGCGAAAGGAAGAAAAAATCCATACACTATTTGCCACTTGGCACCTTCCTTCTCTGATAATATTTAACAGGTGATTTCTGCTTGGAGATGGGGAAATATTCAGAGAATCCATGAAAAGTCACTTATTATAAAAAATAAAGCAATTTCAGCTTCGGCCTTCAGCTTCACCAGTCACATGCCCATCTGGGTAGCGAGACAATTTCAACTCAACCTTCCCTATAATCTCCCAGAAATTTAGACTTTAAGAAAATGTTTTCATTTTATAACATATGCGGCTTTGCAAATGAAAATATTTAAAATAAAATAGTGCCCAGCTGCCTTCTTTCCCCCTAGAATGAAATAATGAGGCATTAGCATAAAAAAAGAGTAACTTATTTATACAATTGCCATCAATGTTTTATATATCGTAGAAACTAGTAAATGACATTAGATGGAGGGGTAGCACTTTGAAAACTCTCAAATAATTCTCTGAACAATGGCCTCATCTTTAAACTCAGATTTATATTTAATAATGATTTAGAAAGAAACATCCATATCATCTTGGCTTTAAACAGTAGTATGATACAGTTCACTGACTCGGCCCCATCAGAAGAAACAAGCCAGCGAAAGGGTTATTAGCAAGTATAAAAGTCAGTTCCCAGAAGGGACCAAAAGGGGACTGGTAAGCAGGAGAGTCATGAGACAGGAAGATAATTAAATAGCAGAAAGAAATCTCCAGATCTTAAAATCCCAAAGGGAGTTACTATGCCTATAAGCGGTAACTGAGAGTCATTTTATTTCTAAGATAGAAGGACAACTAATAAGATACTTTAGGATCACAGTCACACCTTCTTTACCTGACGGTTGCTCCTCTGAAGTAAAATGTATAATACTAAACAGAAAACCAGAAAAGCAGGAATAGAAATACACAAATAATTAAAAACAGACATCAAATGATTCCCACACTTGGCACCAAGCCTGAATTTCCAATCTGTCATTTACTTTTAGAGACCATCTAAGTAGCAAGGAGAATAAGCTCTAGTCAGGCAGACCACGGTTTGCTTGGAAAGTTTACATGGCCACCTTGCATCTATTTTTCACCTGTAAAATAAGAACAGCAATAGAACCTAGTCCAGAGTGTTGGATGATTAAATCAGATCATGCCTTTTAAGAACGGTGCCTGACACTCACCAAGTGTTCAACAAGCATTAGCTATTATTTTTGTTACTCTCATCCCAGGCATTCTAATAGAAGAGTGGTTATTCCGTCCACAGTGAAAGCAAAAGAAAAGATTTAAACATGGGTGGACAAAAGGATGGCATAAGCCAACACCAATCAGTTGACTTTGTGGCCACTTCTGAGTCACCTGGGAAAAGAAAATGAAATGGTTATTCATGTCAGCCATGAATACAGACATTTCAAGTAGTGTCTGAAAGCCATGACTGTATTTTCATATACTTCAAACTAGAAATTCTAGCATTATGCAGTTCCTAATAGAAACTCCAGACTAGAAAAAGATCAAGATCTGAGAGTATATTTTGTTGTGGAAGGTTTGTGTTCAGATACATCGATCCAAAATATTTGAAATTAAAAGCAGTGTTACTGCTTATGAAGCAATCTGTTATAGTCAGTCATAATAATAATAATAATGGATGTGAACTCTGTACACACTCTAGTACAGTTATATCCTGTTGCCTCCACTAAGTGGTTTTGGGACAAGTCTTAAACTCTGAGACTATTTCCTCTTCTCTTAATAGAATATCTTCCATCCAAAAGACTAAAGATAACACTGCATGCACATAGTAAGGGATTTGAAAGGTGTAGACGATAAATTTCTGTCACATGGAGCGTTCACTCATTGGGAAGAATGGCTCCATCTCCCATTGATGCTGGATGAATGAGGTGTTTCCCATTCATGCTGGGGGTGAAGGAGCATGTTTCTAAAACAAAAGCACAATTATGAATTCAAAGAAGTTTAAAGTTGAGAACACTGAAGATGAGAAGACCAAAGTCCAACTTCCTCATTTCACAGAGGAGGAAAGTGAAGCCCAGAGAAAGGAGCCAACCAGTAAACCTGGTTGCCAGCCTGACAGATTGTAACAGAAGGGACTATTAGCCGAAGAGTTTGTCCAGCTTCTTCATCTCTGTGACACAGGACAATTCTTCTTTATCAACATGTAAATAATGGCCCTCGCTTAAGTTCACACACCCTCTAAACCTCAAGGAATCATGTTCATTAGCTTGGCAGCACTCAATACTGTTTACTTCACGTGCTCAGGTTCTTGACAGGAAGGGATTCCATATCCAATCCTGAAGCTGTTTTACAAAAACTGCCTGCAGACGATGGTTGTAAACGATGACTAAGGACTTGATGCATTAGAGTTCTCAAGACTCCATCACTTCACACAGAAAAGGAAGCCAGGACGGGGCAAGCACTTGAGACCAAACATAAACCATACAACATGCCAACTTTGGTCCACTTCACTGTTTACTGAAGAATAGACACAAATAAATTAAGAATAGAACAGAGGAAGGAAAGCACTGAGTGTCTTCTCAGGGGATCGCTTAGCAGGACATATCCCTGAGATTTAAACAAGTTTCTCACAAGAATGGAAAATCCTGATCAGGGTTACTAAGGTTCTAAATAGGAACTATAAAAAACAGTACAGTCTTGTGTCACTTGAGTTGTGGTCTCAAAGTTCAATTTGAAGAGAGCAAGAATATTTGTAAGTAAAAGGGAGTCACAGACTTGTATAACCTGAAAGGCATCTAAATATGATCCAATTAAACCTATCATTTCACAGGTAAAAAAACTACAATGCTAAATTACTTGCCCAAGATCATATAATCAGTGGTCGCAAAGCCAAAAAAAATCTGGGTCCCTTGGAAGGTGGCTTCCAACTCATCTGTCCTTCTTGAGAACCAAGCTACCTCTATTATAAACCTGCTCCTCTTTCAGTCTATATAGGCTGCAAAATACAATATGCTTGAGTCCTGTTTCAGGAAGCTTGAGAACTTAACCTTTCTATAGGAATTGTTTTAAATGTGGGTGCAACTCCTTGCAGATGTGATTTACTCCAAATGCCTCACTGAAATCATCTATAAAAATCTACCATCTTTCATCTTTGTATTCCTCCTGGGACCCCTCCCTAAAAGGCACAATGTGAAGAGATATTAGGGAAGAAATTTAGAAATTAGTGGAGAAACTGACATGGTCCCAGTCCTATTAAGACCAGCAATAGTCAGAATTAAATTCATTTACCATATCCCAACTGTATTTCTATGGCAAATCTTCAAAGGGGCATGGGGAGTGGCACAGAGAACACCTTAATTCTTCCAGAGTGAAAAGAGTGGTAATTTGGCTTACTCAAGTCTGCTTATAATTGTATTTCTTCTTTTAGTTAAAGATCACGTTGCTAAGCCTAAGCAATGAATAAAATGAGAAAGTGCTATTCTATTACTCAATTTAAGTTCTTTGAGTAAGTTGAGTTCACTCCCCACTTCAAAAAGGCAGAAAGGTTTATTTTTCAAATCCTCACAGATCTTAACCCTTACTTGAGCATCAACATGCATGACTGGTTTGTCCCTGCCATACACGAAATTAAAAGGCAACCCTGAGAAACACACACATATAGAGCACATGGACAACTGGGAATGGGAAAACCTGGAAAAAAATAGCTGAATTGTAGCAATATCTTTTTGTGATATTGTACAGTAGTTCTAGTTTTGCAAAATGTTCCCATTGGTAGAAACCAGGTAAAGGGCCAGCTATTTCTTACGACTACAGGTGAAGCTACAGATATCTCAATAAAAATTTCAATTAAAAAAGTAAACCCTGAAGCCTTGTGTATGTAACTTACTCTCAGTTTAGGAAAAATGTGTGTGTGTGTCTGTGTGTGTGTATACAGAGAGTAGAGGCTGGAGGAAAAATGAAAGGAAGGAAAATAATAAATGGTGTAAATATTTACAGTAAGTGTTTTTGCATAAAGGGTATACAGGTATTCTTTGAATTGTTCTTGCAACTTTGCTGTAGGTCTCAACTTATTTCTAAATAAACTTAAATACATATATACACATTTAAGCATAAGTGTAACAATGTGTATCTCCTGACACTCATCACTACTGAGAATTCCTGCTCTCACTATTGCCAGTTTGATACAAGCACTGTCTCATTTGGATTTCCTATATTTGGCTTGGCAAGTTCAAGTCCTATGTATAGTTTTCTATTACAATATAAATATTTTTCTTACGGATTTGTGATTTGTTTTACCAATTCTGTACTAAATGTTAGCCTTTGTCATACTTGCTACAAATGTTTTAAATACAATAATCTGAAAGTTTTCCTTAAGACATTCCAAATAATTCCATCTTGGGTAATGCTTATAAAGTAAAGTAAAATGATACTCAGGTAGCCACACTCAAATTTTATTAGTATTTTTAGTTACGATTGAAATGTCCTTTAAACGTCATTGTCCCAGTCACTCAGTATGCAACTTAGTGTAGATAATGTAATAATATCATCCAGTTAGAAATGAAATGGAAAGATAAAGTTTTTGCCCAAGCATGCCACACACATTGAACAAGGTCTTTTTCTATTTAGTCTAAAGTCTAAATAGTCTCTAGAAAGTTAATCATATCATCAGAAATGTAAACTCTGTAAGAGATGGGCAGTTAGAAAGACGGTCAGATTTAAGGAAGTCGTTGTCAGTTTATTTTTAATATATAAACTGATTGTCTTTCAAATGATTATTTCCAGAAATCAGAGTGACGTGTCCAGTTAGGCAGTAACTACAAGCTTCTAATATTTCCCATAAGCCAAGAGACAATAGCCTCATTCACCATTCACATTGGAAAAGCACAATGTCATGTAATTTATATAAGCCATAAATGGAACAGTAACTTCATGCAGCTTGAGACCAATTAATGCAAGTCTTGCTAGATCTACTATATTTCTTAGGGTATGAAAAATATGCAGTCACTACAACTCCAAAATATATTTGTAAAGTCTGCAATTTCAGAACTTGAGTATGACAATGTATAAATACTCTGTCTTCCTAAGGTATAGGTAGAAAATACACTTGAACCTATTAAGTATGTATACTTGAACCTATTAAAATTAAAATTTTAACATTTTTCAACAAGATACTAGAAATATTTACCTCAGAAAGATTGGTATTATTTCCATATATTCTAACATACTATTTTCTAAAAAGAATCAGATTTTAAAACATTTCTTATGAATTATAAATAGCAAAATGGAAAAAGAAGCAGTTACAGTCCGACAAAAAATGGAAAAACTTTCAGTCAAAATAGTTCAATAAAAAATTCAAATCAGAGAACTAAACTATCTTATGTGATTAAATATTCATGATCTTATTCTACATGACATAGGATTTGTTAATCACATGGAATTTACATGGAATATATAACTTAATTTCATAATCAGGAAATTTTTACATTACCTGTTGATTAGTTTCACATCTTTTATTTTTAAAACTGGTATACACATATTTTTTTTAATGTGTAACATGCTTTTTTTCCCCATAAGATTAAATTATCTTAAACTGAAAGGAAACTAGACAAATATTTGCTGTTGAAAACTCTACTGTGTTTTAGGAAAAATTGAAATTTAAAACAAATCACATTGATTCAAAAAGTGTTACCTGTATATGAAAACAAATCTTATATGTGACTGTTGGATACATCCCAAAATAAATTCTTTCAGGTTATACCTTGCTGATTCCTGGCATAAATGAAACTTTAAAACTCACAGGTGTGGAATTACTTCACATGCAGTTCTAATAAAAATCAGTGGTTCCTTTCTAATTATACTGCTCACTCCCAGGAACAGAACTGCAGAGGCTTGTGGGCAGTACTCTTTCCTGTTTTAAAAATGTGTGTTGGGTGGGGAGCAATGGGAGACACTTCAAGGAAGGGAAAGACAGGGCCTGAGCAGCATGTCTTTACCCAGGTATTAAGCTGAAAGAGGAAATGTATGTAGAAATAAACAAGGATCCACTGGTTGAGGAGGGAGGGTGAAACGGAGAATGAAAATCAAGTTCTAGAAACTTGTGTTAGTGGAAGGGAGTAAAATATTTGTCAGGGTGTCTGTCCAAGAATTAATAAAACATCAGAGGAAAAATTCCATATTACAAAAAAAATAATAACATCTGAATTGGCCACAAAAATAAGCTTTGGCCCCTTTGAGAACGATCTTCTTCTTTCCATACTGGAAGGCCGGGCAGTGCTCGGTGGCCCTTTCGTGGGGTCACCCTGAAGCACCTCATCGCTTCGATGATAATTCCTTAGAAGCAAAGCTTTCAGGTTTCTCTAACCGTTTTATCGCCCAATATCCCCCACTACTAATTCTATACAAGGCCCCTCACGGATCCTATCACGTAAAATGACATATTCCTTCATTACTTTTTCATCTACAAAATGCAACTGAGAAACTCTTCTGTGCGTTTTTTTTTTTTAACTATTCAAATAACCCAAAGATCCAAGAAAAACTTCTACAGTCAAGGGCGACAATGTGTAAAGTCAACATTTGCTCGGCGCGCCAGTACCTCCCAAGCCCCCAGGTGCTGATCCAGGAGAGCGCTTGCACGGCGGGCCAAGGCCCCTGCCTGGACTGGGGAGCCTTGCCCGTTACTCCTTGTTTCGTTTGAATCGAAAACACGTTTTCCCCATTCTTGAAGCCCTGCCCTTTTCATTTAGCTTTACACCGCCCCAATGTGAGGTTTACCTCTCGCTGGAAGAAAAGCAAGCCGCACACCCGTGTCAGCCACTGCCTGGCAATCCCAGGTCACTACTCTGAGCCTCGGGGGCACACTGAAGACAAACCGGTTTATTCTGTCAGTGCAACTGAGGTCCTCACAAAAATCATTTAGTCGAGGCAGGAGGGCGGGGAGGCAGGTACAGGTAAAGGTGTGAAGGAATTCTGAGCCAAGAGAAGAGACTTACATGCTGGCATTACTGCGCCGAGATGCCCAGGGGCCGCACGGGCATTCCCCGCGGTCTTCCCGGCCGGCACTGCTGCGCCGCGCTCCCCAGTGGGGACCCCTGGCGCCCGGGCGCGCGCCGACCCTCCTCACGCTCCTTCCCGGCCTCTCATCGGCGTGCGCGGCAGTCGCTCCTCGCCGCGCTCGGGGCGGCGCCAGGTGGGAGGCCGGCGCGGCGGAGTTCAAGTGCGGCTCGCGGCGGCCGGGGGGGCGGGCGGCGCGGCAGGTTCCTCCTGGCGGAGAAGCTTCGGGGAAGCTGGGCGGGAGGGTTGGTGAGGCACTCAGGTCCGCCCCTGCGCTGGCGCGGGCGCTCCGGGCGCTCGGGGCCGGGCCGGCAGGGCGGCGGGGCAGGGGGCGGAGGGCGCCGCGCTCAGGGCCGCGCCCCCGCCCGCGCGAGGCCGCACGTGGTCGCCCCGGGCTCTCCCCCCGCGGGCTCGGCGGCTCCGGGTCGGCCACGCCGCCCGCGCTTCCGGCGCCGGGGCTGGGCCGCTGCGGGGGCTCAGGTGCGGCGGCGCGGGGCGGCCCCGGCCTGGGCGCTCGGCGGCGGGGCCGTCCCGACGGCGCGGCCGCCGCCCCACCCTGGAGGGCCGGCGCGGGGCGGGCAGGCTGAAGCTTTGCCGCGGGGAGGGCGCGCGGGGAGCACCGCGGGGCCGGGCGGGGTGGGCGACTGGCGGCCCCCGGCGCGGGAGATGACGGTGCCGGCCCGGAGGCCACCCGAGAGCCGAGGGTCCCAGTCCTGGAGACCGACAGGCAGGCGGCGAGGGGGCATCTCCCTGCCCGCTGGGATTCCGGCCGAACAGCCCGCGGGACCCGTCCCGCGCTCCGGCCACTACCTTGCTGTACTTTTCTCTTTCTTTTTTGCCCCTTTATTTTTTTTCTCTTCCCGTTTCTGTCCCTCGCCATTCTTCTCTTTTCTTAGCTCTCTCTCCCTCTCACTGTCAAGGAGGAGATGCCGGCTGCCTTGTAGGGAACAGAGGTCATTTAAGAGACCATGGCAGCCGTCACGAGGTGCCTTGGACCCGGGCAGCAGTGACAGAAGTAGTGAGAGGTTGTCTATTGTAGAAGATATTTAGATTTAGAGAAGATAAAACTTATTGATGAATTAGATGTGAGAGATGAGGGAGGGACATGAATCGGTGAGAGCTAGTAGTTTTTTTGGACTAAATAACTTTGTGAAAATGTGCCACATTTTTCTTGGAAGGAGATTATACAAGAAGGAGCAGATTTGGGGGATCCGTAGTAGACAAAAGTTATGTTTTGACCTCTTAAGTTTGAGGTGCTTATTAAACCGGTGAAGAAAAAACTAGCTAACGCTTTCTAGACACTAAGAGTTTTAGTGTTCCCCGTATCTTCCTTCTCTCTCCCTTTGTTCTTTTGTTCTTTTTTTTACCCTTCTCATAATCAAAGTAAAGTGGGAGTTCGTCCTCTTCGGAGTACAGTCAGCTACCCCTCACCGTCACCACATGTCTTGGTCTCTGCGGGGATCGACGGAGTGAGTCTCCCAACACCAACCAAAGACGAAGACCAGCCTAGGGGCGGCGGAGAAGGTGGCAGTTGCGGTACACCTGGGTGTTCCACTGAACCCACCACAAATACACCTATTGCCTCCCACCCACCGATTTGTTGACACCTGTATTTACAGAGATTCATTCTTTAGGCTTAGAATTTTGTCGTCTGTGTAAATGCATCCAAGTGTACCAGGGAGTGATAATACTTTAAACCTGCCAATGCTCTTGGCTTTGCGTTGTGTCAAATCTCTTCCGAAAGAAGCATGGGGAAGGCGGCAGGAGAGAAGGGTGTGCTGTGAAATGAGGTGGAAACAGCCCCAGGTGTCCGAGAGTGGGTGCACAAGGCTTCAGTTGGCTTTCTGGTGCACGACTTTGCCTGCCACCCTCCTGCCTGAACCCTCTCTGATGCTTTTCACTGGGACTCACAGACAAGCACAAGTCACACTGTTGCACCTTCCTTTAAAATCTGCCCCCCTAAAAAAATTGAAGGGATATTAACTGGGAGCTGGGAAGATGTTCCCAGGACATTTTATTCAGCATGATTGATTTGCAAATGCAAATCCAATTACTCATTGGGGAAAGTCAGCTTGCCTGCACTCCAGTGCTCCTACAGAGTAGCTGCCTGGCAAAGGGATCTGGACACACCTCCTTGGAGACAAGAAGAGAGAAAAAGCACTCACACTTGGAAAGAAGTCCCCTTCCCCTGTGAAACTGCCAGAGTTCATGAAACGCTAGCGGTAACCCGTCTGCTGCTGGAACCAAGTACACTTCCAGAACCAGGGCAGCCCAGCTTAAACTGGGAGAAAACACACATGCATAGACTCACAGAAGTGCCAAGAAATTTATACAACATTGGCTAGTGATAGAGAACTGTTAGGCTGGAGGAGAAAAAAAGAGGTAAAGCAGGTCTTGAGCGCAGCTACATGCAGAAAGGAAGCTGGAACACTGCCATCAAATCCAGAGGAGGCCTGAAAATCCAGGGTGTGTTCTTCTTGTGACTTTCATTGTATTTATTTTGATGAATAAACAGTAGGATTAATAGAGAAATTGAATTGTAGCATTAACAGAAACTAAAGTTCCTCTTTCCAGCCTCTCATGATACAAATAGGGAAATGAGACCCACATATGTGAGTTCTATACAAATTAGCTGGAAGTGGCCAGGTGCCAGGACCCAGGTCCAGAGGGTCAAGTGACCAAGGTCTAAGACACAGGTCTACAGAACCAAGTGAGCAGGGCCTAGGACCCAGGTGTTGTGATTCAAATCAGTCTCTATTACACCAGACTACCCAAAGGAAATTTAAGTTCCACCCATAGAATTTTTTTAAAGCAACAACATTAATTATTTCAAGTTCTCAGTTTCAGGAACTGGAGTGCAAATTAGCTCAAGGTCTATCACAAGACTACAGTGAGATGTTGGCTAAGGCTGAGGTCTTACCTGAAAGCTTGTTTGGGGAATGACTCGCTCCCAAGTTCATACATGTATTCCACTCATAGAATTTTAAAGCTGGAAGAAACCAGGAAATATAAAGGCAAACTAAGAAATATAATTAACTGGATTAGTCAGGGTTCCCTAGAGAAACAGAACCAACAAAATGTGAATATGTACATATAAAGAGAGATTTAAGGAATTGGCTCATGTGATTGTGGAGGTGCAAGTCCAAAATCTGCAGGCTGAAGATTCAGGGAAGAGTTGCAGTCCAGGTCCAAAGCCAGCCTGCAGGAAAAATTTCTTTTTGTTTGGGGGAGGTCAAGTTTTTGTTCTATTAAGATCTTCAACTGCTTGGATGGGGTCCACCTACATTAAGGAGAATATATGCGTTCTTCAGAGTCCACTGTTCTAAATGTTAATCTCATCTAAAAAAAACCTTCCCAGAAGGATCAAGAACAGTGTGTGACCAAATATCTGTCCCAGAAGCATCCAGAACAGTGTGTGACCAAATATCTAGACACCATGGCCTAGCCATGTGGACATACAAAATTAACTATTATAGTAACTGAAACGAATGTACCAGAGAAGACAGGAGTAGTATATTCACATAGGCTGTTATATGTTAAAATGTTCATAAACATATATATTGGTATTTCTATACAATTACATGAATCATAGGTAAAATATTTTAAGAGGACAGTGCCTGTCATTACATACATGAGTGAAATCTGTGTATTTTGATACTCTGTCTTACTAAGGATTTGTTCTTTCTCTTTGAAAGAACATGTTAGGGAAAAGAAGTATGTAGAGAAAAGTGTGGTCTTCTAATGCAACAACTTGTTCCTGTAATTTACTAGCAGTATGAACTCTGGCAGTTTACTATGTAAACTGTGTAAGCCTGATTTGTAGTAACACTTATAATGTTTAACTCATAGAGCCATTAGGCACATTCAGTGAGCCAGTGATACAGAGCACCCAGCACATTTCCTGGAATTTGGTAATATTGGTTGCCTCCGAGGGCCTCATATATCATCCTAAAACTGAAAGTGCCAGGACCACATTCCTCTGCAAACAGGAATCCTCTGACAACATTCCAGACAAAACGAATATTGAACATCTGTTTGAATCCTTAGCATTGAAGAACACTCAACTATGAGAAACTTCCTCTTTCTGTTGATTGAATCAAACATTCATGCCATCAACTTCCATTCAGAACAAGGACATTCTATCTTTCACAAAAAGCCTTTCAAATATCTGAAGACAGCTATCATCTCTCTCCACAGCCCTCTCTTACTCAGTTTTCACAGCACGAGTTATGTTAACTATTCAGTGCCTGGCTCCTCCGTACATATATGACTCACCCTTCCCTTTGGACATGTGAGTCATTTCAGCCCTCATGACAATGTACTCAAAGTGGGTTGAACATCTCACCACTGATAACAGTGGGACCCTTACCTTCCCTGAACTGCTTATTACCCTTGTGTAAATAAAAGTTAATATTGACCTTTTGAGCAGCCACATAAAATATTTATAGTAGGTATAGAAGTAACTATTATATTGATCTTCTACTACATGCCAGGGAGTGTCCCAGTTTTATTCTACAAATGTCGTTCAAGACATATATCTTAATTAGTAAATGACTCAACACCATTTCTGTTTTAATCTCTCATCCTGCCTTAGTCAGTTAGATTCTTCCCCTTTCACCAGGCTTGTTGCTTTCTTCAGCAGGGAAGGTAGAAGACATGTGGTCCTTGACTACCTGGTGTCAGCAGATACCAGCCATCTGGCCTCTGGCCATCAGTTCACATAGTTAGCACTCATGGAGTCCCTCCAGGTTCACTGCTCGCTCTTAACCTCCTGATAGGCCATCACTGTCCATCAGCCTAACCCTCCAAGCAGCCCTTCTCTTTCTGGGGTCTTGACTCCTCTCTGGGTCTCCATCTGAGAGGCAGCACTCAGGAAACCACCACTCCACTCCCTGCTTTCAACAGCCACACCACCACCACTACCACCACCCCTCTTCCTTCCCTTTCTAGCCTAAGAAAAGAGATATAGCTTCTCTTTCTCTGCTGTGTCTCAACATTTTATTTGTCCCTCAACTAAGCTCTCAGTTCTCTTGGTGCATGCAGAAGGGAGTAAAAAATAAACCCAGATATCCTAAATGCTTTCTGTTTTCTTCCTCTGCCCGTCCTTTCCAGAAACTATGAGCAAACACCAGTCAGAAGCTTGGAGAGGGAGAAAGGGAAATGAAATGGAAAGGGGATAAGATAACAAAAAGTTAATCTCACAAAAATGTCATGTCTCCATAAACTCCTATTCTTTTGCAAATGATCATTATTCCTATTTAAAGATAGGAAATTGAAGTTCAAAATGGTTAAGCATCTTACCCGAGATTATGCAATGAGCAAAGGGAAGCTAAATCCCCATCAAGGTCTGAGTGATGTCCAATGTTGTGCTTTTGCCTCATGTCTTCTCATTGTTGGCCTCAAGCCTTTTCACATGAGCTGTCATCACCTAGACAGAAAGCCCATCCTGCCCTAATTCAATGATCTGAATCTGTGGTCAGGGAGCCTAGTACATTTCATTTTGTTGCATTCAATTTAGCATATCAATTTGTAGAAATCAATTTGAAATTTGACTCCTTCATTTATCTTGTTAATAATCACTACTAAGTTTTTGTTATGTGTAAATTTAGTAATGCTGTTTCCTATATTTGGGTCATAACTGACAATATTGGCCCAGGCAAAGGCCCTGTAGAATTCCAATGAATGGCCTGCTTCCTTAATGATACTGATTTACTAATAATCAACCTTGGAAGACACACACTTTCAACCAGTTGTTCTGTAACTTGCCTTTCTCTCATCCTGCACACGTTCCCCAACTGGAGCCCCCAAATGATCAGAGGAGAAATTATATACATCAGGAAATTCACATAGCTTTTATATTCTCCTGATCTACTTACTAATCTAGACATTCTAATGTGAGGTCAATGAGGATATGACTTGTTCTTGATAAGTTCTTAGACTTAACTAAGCAGCCACTGCTTTAGAAAAATGGGGAAATAATTCTGGGAACAAGGTGTTCTAATTTAGATGGGGTACTTGTAGAGAGCACTTCAGAGAAGGTGACACTTGAGGTGAGACCTGACGGACAAAATGGAGCCAGCTAGAGGGGAAGGGCATTCACAGCAGAGGACAAGGGCTACCATGAAAGTCTAAGGCAGGAATACAAGTAACATGTTTGAGGGGGAAAAATAAGTCAGATGTGGCTGGAGCATAGTGGATAAGAGAATAGAAAATGAGAGCAAAAGTCAGATTATGTAGTTTTTATGATCAAGGTACAGTGTTAGAATTTTCTTTAGAGTGCTATAGTAATGCTATTAAGGTATTTAAATGGGGACTTGACAGTTGGATGCAGGATCAAGAATGGGTTAAAGAGGAACAGTAATGGAAGCACAGTTGACAAGTTAGGTGAGTATCGCAGTAGTCTGGTGGTGCAGGGAGGTAATGGTGGCTTGGTTAGAGTGTTGGTAGTAAAGAGGGAGAGAGAAGTGATATAGTCAGGACAAGTTGGGGGTTGAGGTCACATGAGTTTTAATGGTTTAGATGCATGAGGCTGAGGGATAAAGGAGTTCACCTGAGTTTTAGGCTTCAACAGCCGTTGAAGAATAGTGCAGAGTTGATGATGGCACCATAGAAGGAATCGTTTTGGAGGAAAGGGGCCATATTAAGTTCGAGATACCTATAAATTTGTAAGTAGAGATATCCAATAGACAATTGGCATGTGTATCTGGAGTTTAAGGAGCAGGTTTGAGAATCATCGGCACACAAGTTGCACTTAATGCTCTTAAAATGAGTCAGAGTACAGAGTACTATTCCAGGAGACACATAGGGAGGCAAAGGGAATTGAGACTATACCCTGGAACAAACCAACAATTAAAGAGGAAGAGTGGTCAGCTGAGAAGACAAAGTAGGAGTGGGTAGTGAGGAAGAAAAATGTGTTTAATCATAGACACAAAAAGAGGAATATATTTCAACAAGGAAGAAGGGCTCAGCTATGTTATCATTACTGATGAAGATGAGATGCTTGATTGTGGCAACATCGACTCCCCAGTAACTCACAGGAGTAGCGTCCTTAGAGTGATGAGTCTGAGAGAATAGAAAGGGAACAATTGGCAATATTCAATTTTTTCAAGAAATTTAGCCCTGAAGCAGAGCAGAACAGCGAAACACAATGTTCTTGGAAATGAGTGTGGCAGAGATGTTCTCCCGCTCCAAATGAAGATGCAAAAGTACTTCCTTTCTGTTTCCTGAGAAACAAAGCAAAGGACAACTTTGTAGTAAACTACTGAAGTATCCCAGAATGATTTAACTCTTCATAAAAATTCTTCACTGATGACTCATTAAAGAGAACTCCCACTCAGGTCAGAATTTCTCAGGTTCTTATGCTCAGCATCAAACAGGAATTCCACCAACTATTTATTTGTTTTGCTATGAATATCAAATACACCAATTACCTGAGTAATTTTTTTTCTCCTAAAGTTTTTAGTAATCTTTGATTTGGGCTTTCAAGAACAGGGAATGGCGGGAATGCCTGAAGGATTTTCCAGCAAAATGCAGACTTTTGGAGATTCCGTTATTTTCAGTCACTGCCCTCCTGTGGGCCTGGAGGCTATAGCCTCTTTGATTTAGTTTCTCCAAAGAATATCTGCCATTTCCTACCAGGTAGAGAAAGTGATTCCCTAATTTGTGTGGGTCGAGGGTGGTCCTTCCTTGGTCCCAGTTGATCCTTATAGAGATATTAAGCAGTTGCCTGCTTTACCTCTGAAATGAGATGAATTTTGCACCTCCAATTTCTGACCCTTCCTGGATCAGCAAGGGCAGTTCTACCTGGTTGCCTTTGGTCTCCAGCTTGGCAAGTCATTTATTCCATCTATTGAATCATTACTCTCCTCCATTGGCTTTCCAGGTTCATATTACTGACCTTCAGAGTTACAGATAATATTCAAGTCTCATTGAAGATAGAGTTTTCTTGAAGATAGACCAACAGATATGATGATGAAAAACAAATGTTAAATGGTGAAAATGATCCTGTAAGAACTGAAGAATATAAATTTGGGCACGTTTATTGAGAATTAATTATCAAAAATATTGGAACTTCTCACCAAGTAAGAACTTGTTCATTATGCTTCAGAAGATTGGAGACTGTTGAGAATTAGGCTTGGGGTTGATTAATGATTGTGCATTGAGTCCCCTATACAGAATTTTATTGTTGTTAACAACCATTTGATCAATAAATATGAGAGATGCCCTCTCCAAAAAAATATATATATTGGAACTTAGTACATTTGTTTTTTCTAAGACAATGCTTAAAAACCAGGTTACAGTTTAAGTTTCAAGATATTTAAAATCCTTACAATTTTGAACTAATTTATACACTTAAACAAAGAATGTCTTTACCTTGCCATAGTTGTTAATTAAGTGTAATTTCTTAATATTGGTGGAGATAATCTCACGTTCTTTATTTAGCATACCTATATGCTGTAATGTTGTCCCAGTTCATACATGAATATATGAGATGTAAATTGTTATGGTAGTTACCATTTTTGATACTAGTTTTTAGGACATAACTACTATATCCTTATATCCTTTTCAGTCTTATTGCAATGCTATTAAATTATTCTGAAATAACCAAGATGTATTGATTATAATCTTGTCTCAAGATTTATTCCAGAAAATGGAAAAGCCAAAACCAGTATATCACTTATATTTCTAGAAACACAAATTAAACACACACAAAAAATACTTGACCTATCATATATGCATACAGCTGACAAAATTCTTCTATCAGTGTTTAGGGAAAAAAAATTAAAGATAATATATATATTGGCTTTGTGTTTAATCAGACATAAAATTTTTAGGTAGGAAATCAATTTTCCTCAACAAAATGATCATTAGTTTAAAACTTCACCTGTTTGAAAAAATAAGTTTAATATCATACAAATTATTCTTCCATCAATGATAACTATTCACATGTAAACTTTTGAACATAATTTTTCTAAAAGTTTTTGCATGCCTAAATTCCAACTAATACCATCCAAATCACTGGCTATTCATTTGATATTTGGTCTGCTAATCAGTATGAAATATTGCCAAAGTTTGGACTTTTCACTTTCTTTAATAGTGCTTTTAATCATATCTTCTTTCTGCTGTCTTGGAGAGGCTAATTTTGTTAGTTAGAATTGTCTGGTAGAGTCAGAATAATTAGAAATAAAGAAGATTACAATCCCAGGCCAAGAACTATGACTGAAAATAAGATATGCCTATTAGACTATAGATGGCAATTGTTAGAAAAAGGAAGGAGAAATCAAATATACTTAAAATGATGCAGAGAATAGCCACTCACTGAATTTAACTCTGGGATAAAGGTCTCAGAGAGTAAGAAATCAAGAAGCTCTGGGCCCTGAATCCAGCAAAATGCACAATGAACTTGGGACTCCAGTAGAAAGCAGAGCACAATGGAAAAACACACAGTTGGGATCCACAGAAGCAGGGATTCAGATCCACTCTCTATCATGTACTTATTAGGTGGCCATGGGCAAAGACTGACCTCTGAACCTGGTTGCATATCTTTAAGTGGGAATAAATGATGCCTAGCTTTATTAACTGTTAGTATGCTTAGAGATAGTATTTGTAAATTGTCTGGCAGAGTACGAGTTTAAAGATGATAGGAGTTATTAATAATAATAACACTTTCAAAACAATCAGATTTTTCTATGGAAATAAAAAGATAGCCAAAATTAGTTGGTAATTCAGACCTAGTTGAATTCCAAGACTCTGTTTAGTTTCAGTATGTTCCCATCCTACATAGAATTTGTAGCCAGCATTCCTTGAATTACGATGTAATAGGGTTTGCCATATCAAATGTTCGAATGTTCATGGTCTGGCTGACCAGCTGTGGAGTAAGGACACAGATCTTGGACTGTGGAGGTCTGAGGAGGTGACTACTGAAAATTACTTGGTGTTTCCATAGTTACCGCAAACATACAAGCCAGTAAACTCAGTTATTCAGCACTATACTGAAACCCATAAAACACAATACTTTAGTGAGCTATACCATCATCAGAAACTCCCTTTTGAGTTCTCTATAAACCAGCTCTTTGATTGACAACAAAGTTACAATAAGACTCTTGTTCTCACAATTTCTCTAAAGTACCATTTGTATATTTGCCATCTGTGCTACACATACTCTTTGTAATGTCTTTTTTGTTGAAACATTCTGAAATGCCTTTTCAAATTAAAGTTAAAATAGTGTATTGGGTTGCATCAACTTTTTACTGCAGTAAAATATATATAAGATAAATTTACCATTTCAAATCATTCTTAAATGTACAGTTCAGTGGCATTAAGTACATGCTCATTGTCAACCATCACCTTTCCATCTGCAGAACTTTTTCATTTCCCAAACTGAAACTCTATACCTGTTAAATGATAACTCCTCTTTCTCCCCTCTCCCAGTCTCTGGCAATCTCTATTCTGCTTTCTGTCTCTATGAATTTGATCATTCTAGGTGCCTTATATAATTTTCCTTTGTGTCTGGCTTAGCATAATGTTTTCAAGGTTCATTTATGTTGTAGCCCATATCAGAATTTCATTCCTTTTTAAGGTTGTGTTACCTTTTTTTTTTTTACTTCCAGAGGAAAATTTTACTGATTATCCTTTTTTGTAATACACTTATTTTTTAGAGCAGACTTATTTTTTAGAGCAGTTTCAGGTCATAGCAAAATTGAGAGAAATATACAGAAACTTTTCATATATCCCTGTACTCACACACAGTCTCCCCCATTACCAACATTCTCCACCAAAGTGGTCATAATCATCCAAAGCCCACTTATTTTTTAGTTTACTTTAGGGTTCACTCTTGTACATTCTATGAGTTTGGGACATGTATCCATTATATAGTATCATACAGAGTATTTTCACTGTCCTAAAAATCCTTTGTGCTCTGTCTATTCATCTTTCCCTCCTCCCTACCCCTGGCAACTACTCATCTTTTTTACTGTATCCATAATTTCTCTTTTTCAGAATGTCATGTAGTTGAAAGCAGAAAGTGTATATAGCCTTTTCATGTTGACATCTTTCACTTAGCAATATGCATTTAAGTCTCCTCATATCTTTTCATGACTTAATAGGTCATTTTTTTCTAGTGCTGAATAACATTCCATTGTGTGGTTGTACCACGGTTTATTTATCCCTTCACCTACTGAAGGACATCTTTGTTGCTTCTGAGTTTTAGCAACTATGAATAAAGTTCCTATGTATAAGATTTTGTCTGGACATAATTTTTTGACTCCTTTGAATAAATACCAGAGTGTTATTGCTGGATTATGTTATATGTATGGCAATGTATTTAGTTTTATAGGAAACTGCCAAACTGTTTTCCAAAGGGGCTGTACCACTCTGCATTTCCACCAGCAATGAACGAATGTTCCTATCGTTCCACATCCTTGACAGCTTTTGGTGTGGTCAATGTTCCAGAATTTGGCCATTTTAATAGGTGTGTAGAGGCATCTCATTGTTGTTTAACAATATATCATGTGTAACATCTTTGCATATACTAATTTGCCATCCTTATATCTTCTTCAAGGTATTGTCTCTTAAGGTCTTTTGCTCATTTTTTAATTGAATTGTTTGTTTTTTATTGTTGAGTTTTAAATGTTTTTTTTGCATATTTTGGAAAACAGTTTTTTATCAGATGTGTCTTTGCAAATATCTTCTCCTTGCCTTTTATTATTACGGCTTGTCTTCTCATTTTCTTGACATTGTCTTTTGCAGAGAAGAAGTATTTAATTTTAATGAAGTCCAACTTAATACTTATTTCGCATGGATTGTGCCTTTGGTGTTGTATCTAAAAAGTCATCCCCATTTCCAAGGTCATCTAGGTTCTGCTGTGTTATCTTCTATAAATTCAGTATTTTCCGTTTAGGTCTGTGGTCCATTTTGACTTAATTTTTTTGAAGGGTGTAAGGTGTGTGTCTAGATTTTTTATTTTTGCAAGTGGACGTTCACTTGTTAAAGCACCATTTTTTGAAAAGAGTATCTTGTCCCCTTTGTGTTGCCTGTGCTCCTTTGTCAAGGGTTATTTACTGTATTTATGTAAGTCTGTTTCTGGGGTCTGTGTTCTGTTCCATTGATCTATTTGTCTATTCTCTCACCAGTACCACACTGTCTTGACTATTGTAGTTTTATAGTAAGTCTTGATGTCAGGCAGTGTTAGTCTTCTGACTTTATCTTCTTCAATACTGTGTTGGCTAGTCTGAGTCTTCAGCTTCTCCATATAAACTTTAGAATGAGTTTGTTAATATCCACAAAGTAAATTTGATGAGATTTTGATTGGTTGTTACATATATTTTCAAAAGTTTAATTCTCAGAGTTTGGAGGGTGTCTTGTTGTAACCATACAAAAGTCTAAAAGTGGCTGGTAAACCCAAAGCTTTTAACGTGAAGTGAAAGTGGGTGATCAGAAACAGGACAGGTCTGGCAGAGGCCATGTTGATTTCCCACACAGGTTTATGACCCTGTGCTACCCCACATCCAGCCCTGGTAATAGGTCAGTGAGTAGTGGAAGTGGATAATAATTTCACTATTTCAGAACTTAATTTTTTTTTTTTTTGAGAGGGCATCTCTCATATTTATTGATCAAATAGTTGTTAACAACAATAAAGTTCTGTATAGGGGACTTAATGCTCAATGCACAATCATTAATCCACCTCAAGCCTAATTCTCGTCAGTCTCCAATCTTCTGAAGCATAACGAACAAGTTCTTACATGGTGAACAAATTCTTACATAGTGAATAAGTTCTTACATGGTGAACAGCACAAGGGCAATCATCACAGAAACTTTCGGTTTTGATCACGCATTATGATCTATAAACAATCAGGTCAAATATGAATATTCGTTTGATTTTTATACTTGATTTATATGTGAATCCCACATTTCTCCCTTATTATTATTATTAGTTTTTTTTTTTTTTAAGAAAATGCTGAAGTGGTAGGTAGATGCAAGATAAAGGTAGAAAACATAGTTTAGTGTTGTAAGAGAGCAAAGTAGATGATCAGGTGTGTGCCTGTAGACTATGTGTTAATCCAAGCTAGACAAGGGCAATAAAACATCCACGGGTGCAGAAGATTTCTCTCAAAACGGGGGGGGTGAGGTTCTAAGCCTCACCTCTGTTGACCCCCAATTTCTTACCTGATGGCCCCCCTGCGACTGTGCCTGTCTTAGGTTGCAGAACTTAATTTTTATTGTTGAAATTCTGCTACACTTTTTTTTTTTGAGAACAAAAAAACATACAACTGGGAGAAAAATTGAACAAATTCAGCTCCCCTCTCTCACACCGCTTGCATGTCTCTATTAGCCAGCATTAAATATTTGAACAAAACCAAACAAAAATGATTGGAATGATTATAATGCTACCTGGTAAATGAGAGAAAGAGAGAAGTGTACTTCTGCAGAGTTAGCAGCAGCAAGCAAAATCTTATTTCCAATAAAAACTTCTGCTTTGCAGACTATGTTAATATGCCACAGAATGAATAATGATGTTTAAAAAGTGGCAATAAAATTCAAGGAGACAAGGAGGAGGTGCCTGCCATGAAAGCCAGAATTGAACATTTCTTTTGAAGCTGTAAAATATCATTAATCTTTGAGTGAAGTGCAAACAATCCTCCCTCTCTTCTCACATAGACAGCTGCTAATAGTTAGGTAGTTTCAGGAAAAAAAATATTTTGACATGGAAAATGCTAGTGCATTTGAGCAGGGACACCTCTGTCTAGAATCCAAACTGATTCAAGCAATAAAATATATTTTTTAATTAATTTCATTAAAAATGTTTTTAATCAGTGTATTCAACAAAACCCATAATGATTAATTTTTAGTCATTTCTGTAGCATCTTAGTAAATTTCAAATCAGTTTCTCCTCACCCATTAAAAAAATTATGACTGGTATCAAAGAAATAATCATTCCTACCATAAACCATTTTTTTGTTTTACCTTATCAGCTTTCCCATAAGAGTATGTTAACTTTAACATGGCTAGCTTAAATGCCATATATCACTTATGATCTATGGAGTTGCACCATGAGCTTATATACTTCTATTTTTATATATGGCCATTGATATAAATGGAAATCTTTGCCAAAATTAATAAGATTCATGTCTGAGAGCACATGAGCCTTTTTATGGCTTCCCCAAGTGAATCTGAATCATGAATCTTGCTTTCCCAGTTCAGCGAGACTCAACAAACTTTTATTGTTACAATCAAGGCATAGGTCTCTGCTTTGGGTAGGAACTAATTCCAAGAGATTAAGAGAACTATTCACTATTCTTGTTGGATTTGTTTGGTCTTCAGTCTTTTTCATCACCTTAATACAGTGAACAAAATACAAAGTCATATTCTAAAATAGATTTACTCTTCAAACATGGTTGTAACGGCCACAGTCTCTTGAGGGAGGCATTGGCTCTTCAGTGATTCATTAGAAAAGGAGTCAAGAAAATACAAAATTGTTTGCTGTAATTTTTTGTGTTAGGGTTCGGGACTCCTGGGCTTCTCTAGAGAACAAACTACACAGGCACGGAGATGTAAATCCAAGCAAAGTCTTTATTCAGCCAGCTAGCTGGGGCCGACAGCACCTCCGCTGACACGCAGGTCAAGTCCGAGCTGTCGACCCTCAAGCAACTTTAGGTATAGATTATATAGGATTTGCACAGCCATTGCACCAAAGCTCACACATTACCACAACCAATGAATTTAAAACACATCCCATACCAATAAAGTTGAAACAGGGACCCGCCACTTGTCTGACCTTTGCATGAGCATTCCTTAACGTCTTGTCATGAGTTTCGTCCCCCTTAGGGTATGGAAACTGGGTGGCTCTCGCTCTAGGGTGTTTCCTGCATTCCTTTACATTCCCCCCTTTTCTTGACTAAACTGAGGAATCTTCTACAGCAGCATCTGGGGCCTGATACCTTTGACGAAGGACTAAAAGTTGGACAGTGT
This sequence comes from Manis pentadactyla, assembly GCF_030020395.1. Taxonomy (NCBI): domain Eukaryota; kingdom Metazoa; phylum Chordata; class Mammalia; order Pholidota; family Manidae; genus Manis; species Manis pentadactyla. The sequence continues at coordinate 49,875,101 of NC_080030.1, forward strand.
CAATCTTTTCCTGCACAAACTTAACAAGCCTGTTAATTATGCATGGGCCAATCGTAAGCAGCAACAGCAGGATGACCAGTGGCCCTGCAATGGCCGAGAGGAGGGTAGCGAACCAAGGTTTGTATTTGAACCAAGACTCAAACCATCTTTCGCTACTTTCATATTCTCTACGTCTCTTCTCTAGATCTTTCTTCAGTTTGGCCAGGGAGTCTCTTATTGCACCTGTTTTGTCTACATAGAAACAACATTCTTCCTTTAAGGCTGAGCACAGCCCACCTTCTTTTAAGAACAGGAGGTCCAGGCCTCTTCGGTTCTGTAGAACCACTTCCGACAAGGAAGTGAGGGATTGCTCCAGGTCTGACATTGTCTGTTGGAGTTGTTCTAGGTCCTTATCAATTGCCAGCCTCAGGGCTGTGAGCCCCTGTTCCCGAGTTACAAGGGCTGCGACCCCAGTGCCTGCCCCTGCTATCCCTAGGGAGAAGAGGGCCCCAATTGTCAGGGCAGTAACAGGCTCCCTCTTTCTCCGGTGGGGGCTCAGCACTTCTTCCTAAAAAGAAAGGAGGGATTCATGAAAACGATATATTAGGCGAGGTAGAATGGCCACAAGCACACAAAACTCACTGCTAGCATTGAACACAAGGGTGGATAGGGCCGGGGTGAGGCCTGTCTTTGAACAGAGCCACCAACCCGAGGAGGGTATTACTTACTTTCCCGGCTCCCAAGTGGTGTTATTATAGGAGGAGCATAACTGACTCTGGGCTGTAGGGACTGAGCCATTTATCCCGACTGCCTCGTAGAAGGGGGGTGAACCTGGGTAGCATAACTAGCAGGAATCAGTGAAGGAGGGAGTGGTGTGGTTCAGAATTTCTGCTACTGCCTGCACCATCTCCCACAAGGGGTTACCTAACCCGGATGGACTCAAATCCAGTCTTCCTGCGGGTTCTGGAATCAGCTTCACAGATGTGGTTCCCTCGAAAGTCCATATTAAGGTGCTTATCAGCAGGATCCCTTTCATCTTCGGCTTAGGTGTAGTTTTAGAGGATTCGCAGGATGCTGCTGCACCTTCCACTCTTCCTCGCGGGCTCCTGGATCCTTATGAGGTAGGACCTTCCAAACGTGGGTGTGATGCACCCAGGGAGCGATACCATCTACCTTGAGGGCAGTGGGGGTGGTAAACAATACAACGTAAGTTCCCTTCCACCTGGGCTCGAGTGTCCTCACTCGGTGTCTCTTGACCCACACCATGTCCCCTGGGACTATGCCATGTTCCGGGCTCTGAATCTTCCCGCCCTCATAATATGCTCTAATCAGGGGCCAGATTTCCTGTTGCACTTTAGTGAGAGCTTGCAACACATTCAGGCAGTCAGGGGCCGGGTCCCCTGCCCCAGAAAGCTTTACTCACCGAGTTATGGGTGGAGGAGCTCCATACATTATCTCAAATGGAGTTAAACCATGTACATAGGGGGAGTTTCGAGCATGGAAGATGGCTAAGGGAAGGAGGGTCACCTAGTCCCCGCTAGTCTCTAATACTAATTTAGGAAGGGTCTCCTTCAAGGTCCGATTCATTCTCTCTACCTGCCCAGAGCTTTGTGGGTTATAAGCACAATGTAACTTCTAATCTACCCCTAAAGCCTGGGCCAGTCCATGCAGGATCTTGCTAACGAAAGCCGGGCTGTTATCTGAACCTATGGCTTCAGGGACCCTATATCGGGGGATAATTTCTTCAATTAATCTTTTTTTTGCTACTACCTGGCTTGTCTCATGCTTGGTTGGAAAAGCCTCTACCCACCTTGAGAAGGTATCTACCATAACTAGCAAATACTTGTACTCATACTTCCCTGGTTTTACTTCGGTGAAGTCTATTTCCCAGCTCTTCCCGGGAGTCCTCCCTCTTTCCCGAGTACCTGTCGGGTGGGGCCCTCTTGGGGCTGGTCTCAGCCTCGCACAGCTGTTGCATTCTCTCGTGATCTGACGAGCTGCCTCATTCTGGTGGGGAAACACCAACTGCGCAGACTGGAAAAGGCTGAGCAGTTTTTTCCAGCCTAGATGGGTGGACTTATGCAGATTAGCAAGCATGTACTGTTCTAATGCTTCTGGCAGGATCAATCTACCTTCTTGGTCCCTACTCCAATTTCTCTCCTCAAACACTTTACCCGAGACTTGTTTCCTAATCCACTCGAGGTCCTGAGGGGAATACTCAGGTTTGGGTGGCAAGGCGGGCAGTTCAGGTATGGGTACCTCGAGGGCTGCAAGTACAAGGGAGTCCGAGAGGGCCGCCGTCTTAGCTTCCGCATCAGCATGTTTGTTGCCGATGGCCTCAGGCGTCTTCTTTGATTGGTGGCCCGGTACATGTATAACTGCTACTGCCTTCGGTTTTTCGATAGCAGCCAGTAATCTTTGGACTTCTTGTAGATTCCTCAGCTCCTTTCCTTCTGTGGAGCGGAATCTTCTTTCTCGGTAAATGGCACCGTGGACATGGACAGTGCCAAAGGCATGTCTGCTATCTGTGTAGATGTTGGCCTGCTTGCCTTCTGCTCTCTCCAGGGCCTCAGCAAGATCAATAAGTTCCGCCTTCTGTGCTGAGGTGCCAGGGGGCAGGGCTGCGCTCTAGACTACCCCCGCCTCGTGGGTCACCACCGCTGCCCCTGCTCTCCTGACTCCCTCCTGCACAAAGCTGCTCCTATCTGTGTACCAATTTAGCTCACAGTTCGGTAATGGTGTGTCCTTCAAGTCTGCTCACATCTGGATAATTCCGGAGAGGATGTCTCTACAGTCATGGATGGGGGTCGACAGATCTGGGTCCGGCAGAAGGGTGGCAGGATTTAAGGTCACAGGGTTGGAGAAGGCAATTCGTGGAGAATCTAGTAGGAGCCCTTGGTAGTGGGTGAGTCTTGTATTCGTCATCCATTTTCCTGGAGGATGCCTGAGGATCCCCTCCACAGTATGTGAGGCTGTTACCTTCAAGTTCTGGCCAAAGTGAGCTTGTCTGCCTCTTTTACCAGTAGAGCAATGGCTGCTAGGATACGCAGACAAGGTGGCCATCCGGAGGCCACGGGATCTAGTTGCTTGGACAAATAGGCCACAGGTCTTTTCCATGGGCCTAGCTGCTGAGCCAAGACTCCTTTAGCCACTCTTTTCATCTACAAACAGGATGAAGGGTTTTTCTGGGTCTGGCAAAGATAAGGCGGGGGCCCGGAGGAGAGCTTCTTTTAGTCTGTCAAAAGCCTCTTGTTGTTCTTGAGTCCATTGCCAGCCCCGCCCTTATTTGGTTGCCTCATATAGCGGTCGGGCTATTTCTGCGTACCCTGGAATCCAGAGCCTGCAGAACCCGACTGAGCCAAGAAATTCCCTCACTCCCCGGGGTGAGAAAGGGACAGGGATAGTCAGAATAGTTCGTTTCATGGCCTGCGTTAGCCACCTGGCTCCGTTAAATATTTTGTACTCCAGGTAGATCACTGACCTTTGACAGATGTGGGCTTTCTTGGCACTGGCTCAATATCTCAGTTCACCTAGTTCAGCCAACAAGTTCCCTGTGGCTTCTTTGCACTCCTCACGGGTTTCTGTGGCCAGCAACAAGTCATCCACATACTGCAGCAATGTCATGCGGGGGTGGCTCCTGCGAAAGGGCTCCAGGTCCTGGCTTAGGGCTTCATTGAATAAAGTGGGAGAATTTTTGAAACCCTGTGGCAGTCTAGTCCAGGTAAGCTGCCCGTTTCTTCCTCCCCCTGGTTCCTGCCACTCAAAGGCAAAGGCTGACTAACTTCAGAAAGGGGGATACTGAAGAAGGCATCTTTCAGGTCCAGAGTAGTATACCACACATATGAGGGTGGCAGGTGGCTGAGCAAGGTGTAAGGGTTGGGCACTGTGGGGTGGATGTCCTCGACCCTTTCATTAACCCTTCACAAGTCTTGCACCGGTTGGTATTCTCTGCCGCCAGGCTTCCTTACTGGAAGCAGGGGCATATTCTATGCAGATTGGCAGGATTTAAGGACTCCAGCCTCTAACAGTCTGTGGATATGGGGTGCTATCTCTTTCCTAGCCTCTTCCAGTATTGGATACTGCCGGACTCGGATGGGCAGGGCCATGGCTTTGAGCTGAACAACAACGGGGGGCAGATGTTTGGCGAGACCAATTCCTCTGGTTTCGGCCCATGCAGAGGGAACTTCTGCAACCAAGAGTCTATTTCTCCCTGGCCCCCCTTTTCTTGATCTGCCTGAAACAGGCGATGCTCATCAGCTAGGGATAGAGTTAGCACATGCACCGGTTGTAGGGACTGCCTTTCTTTGTCCATGATATTTATCCCTTCGGGTTCAAAATGAATGCGCGCCCCGACCTTGGTCAATAAGTCTCTGCCCAGTAACGGTGCGGGGCTTTCGGGTACAACCAGGAATGAGTGAGAGACTTGATGTCTTCCTAGGCCCACTTTTCTATTAGTAGGCCAGGCACATTTCTTGGACCCTGTTACTCCCTGGACTACACTTGTGTGTCTTGGGTTTAGGGGACCATGGGCTTGGTTGAGAACTGAATACTGTGTCCCCGTATCTACCATGAACCCAATAGGAGTCCCCTCCACACACATGGTTACCCAGGACTCGGGGAGGGGTGCTAAGTCCCGTCCCCATCAATTCTCCTCTCCTAGGTGCAGGGTCTTAAAGGGGTTCCCTCCTCCTTGTTCCTTCTTTTTGGGGCACTCTCTTTTCCAGTGCCCATATCTCTTACACAGGGCGCACTGATCTCGTCTTAGCCGGGATGGGCGGGGTCCCTTTCTTCAAGGACATCTAGAGCTCCCCTCTACTCCAGCTAAGAATATCCTAGCCATCTCCTTTCTCTGCTTCTTGTTCTCCCTCTTCTGAAATTCTCTGTCTTCTTTCTTATTTTTCTCCTGCACTTCCCATTTCTCTTCCTTCAGCCTTTCTTCCCTATCTTCTGGAGTCTCTCTAGCATTGAAGACTTTCTCCGCTTGCTGCAGCATTTCTCTAATAGAGATCTCTCCTAAGTCATCCCGCTTGTGGAGTTTCCTCCGGATATTGGGGGCTGCCTGGTTGATGAATGAGAGGACTACAGCTGATCTGTGTTCCTCTGCCTCTGGGTTTATGGGGGTATATTGCCTGTAAGCATCAAACATCCTCTCCAGATACACGGCCAGGCTTTCCTTTTCTCCCTGAACAATAGTTTTTACCTTAGCTAGGTTAGTGAGCCATCGGCGGCCACCTGGAGACCAATCATCAGAGTCTGGCGGTAGACCTGGAGACACTCCCTACCTTCTGCAGTCCCGAAGTCCCAGTTTGGGCATGTAAGTGGAAACGCCTCGTCAATGATGGGCTGGAGGGTAGTAGGTCTTCCATTTTCTCCGAGGACATTTTTCTTGGCTTCATTGAGGATGCGCTCTCGCTCTTCCATTGTGAAGAGGGTGCAGAGCAACTGCTGGCAGTCGTCCCATGTGGGACAATGGTTGAACAAAATGGACTCTACCAGACCTATAAGACACTAGGGGTCTTCCGAGAAGGGAGGGTTCTGAGTCTTCCAATTATAAAGGTCACTAGATGAAAAGGGCCAATACTGATATTGCTGAGCTCCGCCTGGACCGCCTGCACCGATGGCACGCACTGGCAGAACCGGCACTGCTTCTTCTGAGGTGGAGGAGGGGGCCACCCCTTCTTGCTCCTTTGCCCCTCGAGGCCTCAACTGCATTCTTCCCACTCTACCTGGCGCCCAGCATGGAGCCGGGGCGGGAGAGCATGAGGAAGCTCTTTCCGGCCTCCTGCCTTCTCCTGCTGAAGAGTCTGGGGAAGCTGTGGCCGCCAGATCCCTGCTGGGCTCCCCAACCTCGTTCTCTACCCCTCTGGCAGCTTCACCCCCTTCTCCTGCATACGGGGGTGGCTGCTCAATCAGCAGGGGGGGTAGAGGGGGGAACTGTCAGGGAGAACAGGCGGCGCACTTGGGTGCACAGGGTTTCTGGCCCTATGATCAGGGGGTTTTAGATCTTCCTAGGCAACTAAGACGGAGGTTTTTAGTGGGTCAGTGTGAAATTTCCCCACCAAAAAAGGCCTCAGCCAGGAAGGGGGATTCTTGGCCAAATTTTCCCAGACAAGAATATAGGGAAGCTGGTCAGGGTGGCCCTCAGGGTTTGGCCGGGAGATGACGGCTTTGACCTTGCCAATAAGGTCCAGGGAAAGAGACCCCTGGGTCAGCCAGCCTACTCCAAAGGAGGGCCACTCGGTTGAACAAAAGGTATCAAGCTTACTTTTCTTGATACTAAGACTCATGTTTAGGGCTTGTTCCTTGACCTTCGGAAAGTGGGAAAGGATCAGAACTTTAGGAGTAGCCTGAGTCTGGCCCATGGTTGAACAATGCAAGGAAGACAAAAGGCAAAAAGTAGAAGTGCCACTTTAAACAAGATGATGACTGGTGTATTTGCTTGTGGATGGGTGCCTGTCATTGCACAGTTTTTCTTCTGCGGGGGACGCGAATTTATCTGGGATTCGCGGCTGTGACCCCCTTATCCTGTCACGGGAGTCTTCCAGCGGCGGGCGCCCTAATGGCTCTTAATTGCCCGACCCGTGCCCACAGGGGAATGATTTAGTGGCAGAAAGGAGGAATGGAGAGAACAGGAACAGGAGAGCCTCAGAGTAAGAGAAACTTAAAGGGAAAAGCACAAAAAGAAATATAAACCAATACACAATAAAACAATCAACAATAACACCAAACACACACACCACATTTGATCGCACTCGCTCGGACCGGTCCTTCTCTCACTCTGGTGTGCACCACACTCACCACTTTCAGGATCCTCAAAAACTCTCGTGATTCTCTTGAAAGGCGTCCACTCGGACTGCCGCAGGGTGACGAGCTCGATCCTTTTCTCCTCGGGCGCCAGGTTCCTGCCGATTGGACTTCCCTTCCTAAGGCCGAATCACTCGGACCTTAGGGCCAGGATTGGTTACCTGGGCTTCACCCAGGGTCACTAACCTGGGGGCTGGGACTACCAACCCGGACTTCCTTACTCGGGATCACTAACCCGAGACCAGACACGGGATGGCGACTCCCGCTTTATACTGGATTTATGCAGACACGAGGGGGCGAACCTCGAATTACACTGCCCCATCCGGACAATCAGACTTTGCCTCCAGCCGTCCCTTGTTCTCCGGGAAGTCGCTTGGATCCCGGACGAGCCCCCAAAATGTTAGGGTTCGGGACTCCAGGGCTTCTCTAGAGAACAAACTATACAGGCACGGAGATGTAAATCCAAGCAAAGTCTTTATTCAGCCAGCTAGCTGGGGCCGACAGCACCTCCGCTGACATGCAGGTCAAGTCCGAGCTGTCGACCCTCAAGCAACTTTAGGTATAGATTATATAGGATTTGCACAGCCATTGCACCAAAGCTCACACATTACCACAACCAATGAATTTAAAACACATCCCATACTTTAACCAATAAAGTTGAAACGGGGACCCGCCGCTTGCCTGACCTTTGCATGAGCATTCCTTAACGTCTTGTCACGAGTTTCGTCTCCCTTAGGGTATGGAAACTGGGTGGCTCTCGCTCTAGGGTGTTTCCTGCATTCCTTTACATTTGTTCTTAACCCTTGGTGCTAGAATAATGAAGAAACTGGGAATTTCTTACATTTAATTATTAACAAATAAACATTTGCTGAGTTTCTAATACATATAGAATTCCATTAAAGGTATTTTTTGATATTTCATAGAAAGTGGCAATATAATCTCAAACTGGAAGACCAGTTTTTATGTGTCAGATCATATTTAAAGCCAATTTTCAAATTCATTAATCAGATTTTAAACACTGTAATAAAGGATCCTTTTTAAATATAACTGAAAGGGGTAAGAACATAAAGCGCCTACTAACTGTGCAGGCTGGAGCAGAGTAGGTATTCAATAAATTACAGTCATTGTTATGGTTAACAAAAGTGTCTCTGTAGCATTATTTTGTCTTAAAAACAGTCTCCAGTCATTAAAATAAAGACTGTGATGTTTTCATGAATTTCTTAGTCATCCTTATATGCCTGTAACTCTGGGGGAAAATCCCGGAACAAAATGCTTTTGAAACTGAAATCAGTCTAAGGAAGAAATAAGGTAGGAGAAACCCATTTATTGCTTACAAGCAGTTGTCCACTTCTGCTTTTCGCTCTTCTGTGTCTCTTGTGACCCAGCTGCAGGAAAAAGGGGCCCCACCCACCCAGGGGCCCCACCCACCCTCTCTGGTCCAGATAAGCTCTGCTTGCCCTTGTAATTACCTATTAATATGGAGATGAACTACTTCTCCCCACCCATTGGAAACACCTATTGATATGGAGATGACTAAGGCCAGGTGAGAGATTCTGGAAATATTGCAATTATAACCACAATGCCTCTAAATTTCTTCCTGAAAATGTAAGCTTCTTTCCTTCAAATCAGACTTAACCCTTAATTTCTGCCTAATAGTATAGGTAATTTATTAACATATTCATACCAAATTTTTTTCCTGTTCAGCCACATTTTGCTTTGTGTATAGTATAAAATTTTGTTACTATACATTTTCTTTAAAGTTCATATGCCAAATAATTATATGCTAAAATTGATATGCTGGCTTAAATTAATGAATTATATGTTAAAGGTATGTAAATGTGAGTTGTGAGCTTTGCATTTATATATAAATATATCTGGTTTGAGTTCAATCTAATTTCAAAATGTAAGAATATTTTTTAATTATTTGACTTTCAGATTGAATTGTTAATGAGATTTCTAAAACAAATATTTAAAAATATAATCTCTATTCTACAATATTTATAATTAAGGAAAGCACAGTATAAATGAGAGAATCATTGATTTTTCCAGTGAAAATGAAAATGGACCCTTGCCTCCAAGGGGATGGTAAAGCATTGTCTCATTCATCCTGTGAGTATGCATCATAATGGCTACCTAAAAAACTTTGAACATTAGCTCAATTTCGGTAAAATTGGAATTATAACAGCACCTATTCCACATACTGAGTATAGCACATTATATAACAGATGGGGAAATAAATAAAAATTGCAGTGATGGGCAAATGCTTGTCATTACTTTAATCTTTTCCATGTGGTTTAAATAGGTTTCAGATATCTGTTTATATGATGCCATAAAAAAAAAACCTAGCAACGCCATTGCTGATGACAGTAAGAATAGCTTATGATACTGAGCCATAATAAATAAAGAAGGGCTCCATGTGTGGTAAAATCCTGCCATTATAAGAGGGAACAGAAAGAAAAGAGCTGGGACAGTGTCGGCAGAGTTGAGAATTCTTCAAAGTGAGTAGAAACCTCCAAAGTCAAAACTATTAACCTATTGTTTAGGAAAAGTTCAGTGGGGTAGACTGGATGGTCTCTGAAGCACTCCTGAACCTCATTGTCATCATATTCTGAAAGGGGGAGGTAGGACTGAATGAGGAAATGTAAAACCCTAGAATCTTGGCAAGAAATAGTCCGCTGGTATGGCAATGTGGTGGAGAAACCCTCAGTGAACAACAGTCCTACAACTGTCAATCTTCATCAAACAAAATCAAGAAAATCAAGATAAGGCATGTGCATACACACATACCTTTTGTCATATGAACTTTTTCCCTTGAGCAATAAAGATTTCCAGGATGCCAGCTAAACAAACCAAAAAATGAAACAGAAAAATAGCAAAAAAAAGAAAGAAAAATGAGCAGCAGAGGCGTCAGTCACCACACACCACGTGGAGACAGGTGTAGTTTCAGCCCAGCCAAGTGACAGATTGCTGTACCAAAAACTGAGAAGTCTTCAGAAGAGCAAAACAAATAGCATGGTTACTACTGGTCTATTTTTCAACTAGAATTTATTAGTTACAAAAAATGTTTTATAAAAAGTATCGAGGAACAAAGCAGCTAGGGGACACTAATTTTTAAATGCACTCAGAGGTTGAATTTAACAGTTATAAACTTTAAAACACTATTATAAATATATTCAAATGATGAAAGGAAATTAAATGATTAAAAAAAATATCATGTTAAGGCGTAAAAATGTAGGCATACCAACAAAGAAGTGGAAACTAATTTTAAAAACTGAAAATTCTTTATCAGAAAGTATAATAACTAAAATAAAACACTGCCAATAAACTAAACAGCAGATTTTAGATGATACAAGAACAAAATTAGGGTACTTGTAGATCAATAAAAGTATCCCATCTGACAAATAGAAAAGGAGAAAACATGGAAAAAAAATGAAAAATTTTTGTGCTGATATCAAATGGTGTAGTACACATGTAATTAGAGATCCAAAAAGAGAGGACTGGAAGAAATTGGCAGAAAAGAATTTAAAGAAATATTGGTTTAAGATTTCCTGAATGTGTTAAAAAACATAAACTCAGAAATCCAAGAAGCTCTGGGAAACTTTAGTAGAATAAAAACAGAGAAAGTCATACTCAGGCCCATCAAATTCAAACTAAAGAAAGCCAAAAAGAAAAAGGAAATTTGAGAGTGGCATGGGAAATGACACATTACGTAGAGAGATAACAGTATGGTTCGTGTTCGACCTTTCATCACAAACAATGGAGGCTAGATACTGTGATGGCATATTCTAAGTGCTGAAAGAAAGAATTGCTATTCAAGATATCTATAGTCACAGAAATTATCTTTCCAAAGTAAAATAAAACATTTTTAGATTAAAATAATTAGGAGGAATTAATGCTAGCAGAGCCGTACCACTTAAAATGATATATTAAAATCCTTCAGAATGAAAGAAAATTGTACCAGATGGTAATTCGGACAGATGGGAAGGAATAAAGAGCTCTGGAAAGGATCAATATGTGATATGTGAGTTAATATAAATATTTTTTCTTTTTTAGTGGCTTTTAAAAAATGTGGAATAAATATATATGAATATAAATAAATATAAATGTATACATATGTAAATATGTGAAACAAGGTGGCTTTTGGGAAAATTTGATAAAATCAGTAAACGCTGGTCTGATCAATAAAAAAACGGAACCACAAGTTATCAATATCAGGAATGGAAGAGATGAAGGAGAGTTCTATAGATATTGAAAAGATCATATTACGAAAAACATTATGCCCATAGTTAATTCTTGGGTTAAATGGACAAGTTCTTTAAAATAAACTACCAAAATCTGCCTGAAGAAGAAAAAAAGAAAATCTGAATAGCTCTATGCCAATTAAAATATTGAATTCATATTTAAAATGCTTTCTACAAGGAAAATTCTGAGCCCAAATGGCTTGATTGGCAAATCCAATGAAATATTAAAAAAGAAATAATATCAATTCTGTGCAAATTCTATCAGAAAATAATGGGAAAGAGAACACTTCCTAGCTCATTTCATGAGGCCATTTTTCTTCTAATACAAAAATCAGAAAGAAAAAATTTACAGGAAAAAAAGAAACTACAAATATTCCTCTTAAGCTTAGGTGCAAAAATCCCTAGTGAGATTAGCACATTGAATATAACATGATGCAATGAATATAAGAAGGGAAACAAAAAATGTGCATTTGAGATGGAACATATAAGTTGGGGAAATGCCCAAATAAGAGGAAGAAAGGTGAAGAGTGCCACTTTGAAGTCAGATAGATGTGGATTCACGTACTGCTTTCACTTGCTTTATAACTCTGGAAGGTTACTAAGTGTCTGAGTACCAACCACAGAATGGGAAGAAGAAACTCATGCCATGGGATTGTTGTGAAGAATAAGTGAGAATATGTGTACCCACTGCTTAGAATAGAACCAGGGAACGGAACAGGCTCAAGAAATTTTAGATTTAGGTATCATGCTGAGAAAAGAGTGAGTGGCAGCATAGATACAGTAAAGCACAGACACATTTTGGGAAAGACTAAGATTCCTGCTTTCCTGGATGAGTGGATGTAATGTGAGGGAATCACCTATTAAGACGGAAAATAGAAAGGTCCTATTTTGAAGATGATGCTAAACGGAATGTAGATGGCATCCTACACCCATCAATAGATTGTTGAATTAGGTAATGAAAATTCTTTATAAGAAGAGTAGTCTGGCAGTGTAGAAAATAGGTTGGGTAATTAAAATGTTCACGTGTTTATTGCCATAAGCTAGGCAGGGAAATTGGCATTAAGGTATTTTCAATGAAAATAATTGTTTTGAGAATTGGAGTTGAGGGATCTTAGGTTCTGGAGACAAAGGAAGAGATGAAATGGTTCTGAGGCTTATAGTATATGGATGAACAGAAAAATGGTAATTCCAAAATGTGATTGAGAAGAAAGTGTAGGCTTTATTTTGTAGAAAATATTCAGTAAGGCATTTATGATATTAAAGTGATTCAACTCTCCCTTTCTGGATATAGTATACTCTGTGCTCACTGGAACTTTCTCCTTTTTAGGATGTGAAAAGGAGACTTGAAAGGGTCTTACTTGGATTGTGTCTGGAGGAAACACGAGATCAAAGAAAAATATCATTTATGTACCTCCCAGGTGCATAGAAATGTAAATCATGGACACTTGATATCTGAACTGTCAAGAACCTGACTATAAAGTTGGCAGCTGTTCAGCAAAGTTGTCATTGCCAAGTCATTATTAAATTCCTCCATAAAATATCCCATTGGTTGAGTAAGGAGAATATTTTGGTAAGTGCCCAGAATTCCACTTGAAATTTGTATACTGTTTACATATATGAGGCTAATAAAGATTTGCCCTCTGAAACTTCCTTCAATAAGGTTTCCCTGGGGTGTCTTTGTTTCATTTTATTGGGTTTACAGGAATTCTTTGGCCACCTGGACTCCATTGCAGCATTGGTTTCTCTGCATTTACTTAAATGCCTATGCCTAATGGTCAGCTAATAAATCAAAAGAATACCTACTTACCCTCCCTTGAGGTAGGAGTTTCTACCAGAAATGTTGGCTGAAACATGTGGTTTTAAAATTTATTATGCACGAGAAACAAGGAACTGATGGGTGGTCAGTGCAATGTGGTGGTCACAATGGACACCAGAGAACACTGGAAAGCTCCTTGTGGAACACACACGTGTGTGTTTGTGTATGATAAAAATATGTAAATGTCCTTACTGGGCAGAAAGTTTCTATACAACAAAAAGGAAATTTAATGTTGTCTCAGAATGGAGTTTTTAGTGGTTTAATTTAAGATGTGAGCAACAATAAAAGGTGATAGAAGAAAGCATAAAATGTCACTGAGCTAAACATTTGTAAATCGGTGAAATGAATTACTGATGAAAATAGACCAGTGGACTTGCTTTCAAAAATAAGAATGATGATCTGGGTATAGCTCATCATCAAAGTATAGTTCTACCTGGATACAAAAGACATGAAACTGTGACCCCCTCCATTGATATTTTTGTGTTTATTTTTTGTGACTGATTATCTTGTGTTCATTGCTGAGGTAAAGTAGGGAGTCAGAGCTCTGACATTCGTCACTTCGGAAGCTCCTAACTAGAAGAGTCGAGTTATCCCAGAGCAACTGATGATGCAGCCTCTCATCAGCGCTGCTGGTAGAATGCTGGGAAGCTATGCTGGGAGCTCATGGAGGTCCTCGGGTTTCTGAGGCATATAAATGACAAGTAATGGCCACCTCCATGACCACTCTGATCTCCGTCCCATAAAGATGCTGAGCTAGAACTGTGGGGTACATATTCAAGTTTAACTCACATTAAAAAAGCAAAACTCCAGAACAATATTGAGTTCTCTGACTCCTCAGATACACTTCTTTCCCCACTTCGTTTCTTTCTGAGAAACTCAATTGTTTAGTTAACTGACGTCCCACGGATGCACTTAGCACTTGGCCAGCTTCTGCGGAAAGTTGAAAAGAAGTGAAAGATGTGAATCACATCTGTGTTTTTCCTTTGATCAACCTTCTGACCCAAGGCCCTTCCTGTTGCCTGGCCCTTCCCAGCTTTCCCTAGTATTTCCTGATGAAGAAGGGTACTACCAAGTGCTAACTTCCCAAAGCCTCTCTGCTCCCTATGTTCCAGCCTTATGTTCCAGCCATGGTACAAACTTCTTGAGGGCTGAGTCTGTCTTATTCATCCTCAACATCTGTAGTGTCCAGCATTGCATCTAATACAAAGTAGGCATTCCCTAAATATTGTTTGAATTTTACTGCCTCATCAGGAAACAAGTCCCATATTCATGAAGCAATAAGCAACAGTAACAATTACAAAATAGTGGATGCATCAGTGATGAAATGAGTAGTCCACGCACCAGGATGCAGTCATTGAGAACACTGAAGCCCAGCAGCAGGACTGAGGAAGGTACCCTGGAGAAGAAGGGAGATGCGTTGGGTATTGAAGGAAGGTAGGAATGGAATAAATGTGAAAAAGATGAAAGGAAATGCATGTATAGGCTAAGACATTATCAAGAAATTATTGTAGCAGAAATAAGGAATCGTCAGATATACCCTGCTAGACTGACATTCTAAGAAGAATAGGAAATAATGGTGATACCTGAATTTTATGGACCATTTTAAAACAGGGAAAGAAAGTTATCAACCTAGTCTAAGAGACCTTCTGACTTTTTCCAGTTCCTTAGAAAGTAAAATACACATTTTATATATCTCCTTTAACCTACTGATCTGTGCAATAACAGCAACAAAGCTAACATTTTTCTGTCTTCCAGGTACTATGCTAAGTGTTTTATATTCATTAGGTGCTAGTCAGAGATTATTTTCACCTCATAGTTAGGATTTGAGGCTTATAGGAGTCAAATGACTAATCTGAAGGTACACATTTAATGGATAATGAAGACTTGAATCTAGATTCTCTGATGCTAGCAGCAGCTCTTTGCAACGTTTCCTTTCTCTAGATAACCGTAGTTGTGCCAGCAGCTTTGCAGGATGTGTCAGGGGTTCCTTTTAGCCGAAGAAAAAACATGGTATGTATTTCTAGAACATCAATATTGCCCACAAAAATAACCTGAAAAAAAGTCACAGAATATATTAAAATAATGTTAATTCTAAAAATAAATGAGACGTTAATCAAAACTCATCATTTAAGAAATACTTTAAAGATGGTTGTTTTTTAAAGAAAAATTCAGACTTTCTTCAAATAGCCATCTACAATGGATGTTGGTTGATGCTGACTGCTTGGCACAAATTCACTCTTTCCTTTGGATATTTGCATCTCCCAATTTCCTATCTCCTTCCAGTGTTTGCAGACTTGGAGCTACCATCAAACAATGTGGTCAAACAGCACAAAACCCACCAAGAGCTAAGCAAACAGTCAAAGCTGTGCTAATCATTTTTCTTCTGAACTCAGAAAACATGGTCCAAACATGCCTTCTAGTTTTGGTAGAAACTTTAGTTGCTGCTGACAAAGCCGACAGGGTTTTTACTGCCACAGAAATCCCTGGAGTTAACTGCCTGAGATTTCTTATCCTGGTTCTTGGGCTTCTCCTTCAATGATGTGATCTCACTCAGAAATTTACAATAAATTTCCTTTTTGCTGAAATTACCCACAGTCTGCCTACATTGCTTGCAACTGAGGAATCCTGATGTAGGTACCAGTTCTCCTTGTGCATCTTGAACATGGGTTAATATTAGAAAATTTTAAAAATAAACACATCTTGCCCATGATATGCAATGCAACATGATGTGTATTCATATATATATATATATATATATATATACACACACACACATACGTATATGTATGTAGTATATACATATTTCATACATACATATATGTTCAGGGGTTAGGGACATCAATCCCCTACACAGTCCAAAATCTGCATATAACCTCTGACTCCCCAGAAAGTTAACTACTAACAGCCTACTGTTGACTGGAAGCCTTGCCAATAACATGAAGTCACTTAACACATATTTTGTATATTATATGCATTTTGTACTGTATTCTTACAATAAAGTAGGCTAGAGCAAAGAAAACGTTTTTTTGAAATTGCTGTAAATATCCAAAAAATTTTCCAGTGTATGTGTTGGAAAAAAATCCACATATAAGTGGACTTGTATAGTTCAAATTCATGTGGGTAAACTGTATATGAATGAGAGCTATCTGTAGGTAGATCGAAATAATAACAAATAGAGCTTCAGATCAGGAAGTTATCAGTCTGGCATGTGAGGTCCTTTGACTTTTTCCAGTGCCTTAGAATGTAGAAGATATAAAATCAATGAGTCTGTCCAATCACCCTTATCTTACCTTTCTTGCACCACTGCTAGAGCACACAGCCCATTCTGTTCTATAGCCACAGATCCACACTGGATGCACATTCAGTTTTCCCAAGAGAAATTAAGACCTTGTCTGCTGTGTGTATGACTCACTCATCCCTCTGTCTTCCATACCAGTGGACACGGTGCACGGTACTTAGAGATGCCTGCATACGGTTTTGTTGCCTTGAATTACATGATCTCCACTTACAACTGTGGAAAAATATCACTGAAAGAGACTTAAAGAAGACTTAATCCAGGCTTTATTAGCAAAGAAATCAAAGGCTAGAAAAGACTGTGATTGGTTTAGGTAGTCTAGAAAGTCAGAGACAAATCAGGATGCAAAGTCCAAGGGTCGTGACTTTAAATCCAAGTATCCTCCCACTTCTGTCTCATGGCCACACTTCGTGTCGGGTATGAAATGCATCTGACTTTACATTAAGTGCTATCAGCTCTTTGTTCTTGAGGGGGATGAGCCTTGCCAGGCCACCATAGGGAAAAGTCATTTCAATTCTGTTCAGCCGGAATTTAAGTCCCCCAGGCAGGATCCATGCCTTTCCTTCTCTTTCCTTGTGGCCTCCTGAGCACCTAGTGGCCTGCAGGGAACATAAGGCAACCAGGAAAATACCTGTTCAGTGTGTATGTTATGGACTTCATCCTGCCTGAGGGAAAGCTGAGGAAGGACATACCCATTCAAATACAACATACATGACACAGAAACTTAAAGGGAACTCCTCTGGCTTTTTCCAGCAAAACAGTTGCAGGCAGCCCTTTGATCTATCTGCCTCTCACATCAGGCTGACTTTCTTAACATCTGGCTGCCATCTTTGCACTTTCCCAAATCTCTGTATATCACATGGAAATACTGGTGTCTGGATCACATTTCCTACCCAAGAAAGACATCTTTGGGGCTCACCTCTGAAATTTGTAATTGAGAAATCTGTGAATTAGGTGAAATTGCATATACAAATCCACTCAAACTTACTTAAGTACTTAGAAAAGAATGATGTGGTTGGTGAAAAATGTCACCCAAACACTTTCCTCATTAAAAATCGAGTTCTTCCCATGCTTTGGCATTCAGCAGAGAGCCGTATTTTTTGGTGAAATAGACTTTTTTGAGATGTCTGACACATATTTGATCCACACGTGCAGCTAAGAGCTTTTATGTTTTGGTGGCCTGGCTGAAGAAGAAAAGGAACAAAAACATCACTATGGAAAACTGAGATGGAGATGATCATCACTGTCTACCCATATGCCTTTTATATATGACTAAGATTAGAATGGTACCAAGTCCTTGCAGGGCTGTTACTTAGGAGGAAATCATTTTTTCCAGAAGAGACCAAACCAGCTACAGAGAAATTATTACCTTTTAAACAGAGAGAGGATTAAGAAGCAGCTTAAAAAAAAAAATTCTTAATGAGCACCATTGGGAATGAGAGTTAAATAATGCCTTGACCTAGGCATAGGCTAGGTCACTCAGCCACCCTGATTACCTGTGCCATGATGTTAGGTACAATGTTCCATTAATCCACAGTCGCTCTATGAGTAGATATTGTTATCATCCCCATTGTACAGATGAGAAAATCTAGGCTAAAATCATGTAGCTAGAAAGCAAAGGAACCAGCCTTTGAATCTAGATCTCTTGAACCTAGACCTGACCCCAAAGGGCATATTTGATTCATATATATATGGCTCCCATATCCATAATAGCAGGCTCTGGAAAAGAAAGGGTCCAAAGAATATTTTCTTCAGGCAACAATCTTCCTAGCTTCACAGGTGGTAAGTCCCTAGAATGCCTCCCCTCGGCAGCTCAGTGCCTGCTCTGCATGACCTAAGTCTAGCTAAAGTGTGGGCTCACGAGGCAGGGCGACTTACCAAGGACACAAAAGAGTGACACAACATTTGTGGTTCTCACATGCAGTGCAACTCTAGGCAAGGCACACAGCGGATTTTCACACAGCTCCTTGAGTTAATTTGACAAAGTATATAGTGCCAAATATACAGTCTCTGGCACTGGATAGATTTAGAGCTAGATTCTGTTTTTGCCACTTATTGGCCAATGTGACATGGTATAATTCACTTGACTTTTCTGAGCCTCCATTTGCTCATCTGTAAATCATTTTTTAAAATTTTGTTATCATTAATCTACAATTACTTGAAGAACTTTATTTTTACTAGGGTCCCCTCTTCACCAAGTCCCCCCACAAACCCCATTACAGTCACTGTCCATCAGCGTATTAAGATGTTGTAGAATCACTACTTGCCTTCTCTGTGTTGCACAGCCCTCCCCCTGCCCCCCCACATTATACATGCTAATTGTAATGCCCCCTTTCTTTTACCCCGCCCTTATCCCTCCCTTCTCACCCATCCTCCCCAGTCCCTTTCCCTTTGGTAACTGTTAGTCCATTCTTGGGTTCTGTGAGTCTGCTGTTGTTTTGTTCCTTCAGTTTTTCTTTGTTCTTATACTCCACATATGAGTGAAATCATTTCGTATTTGTCTTTCCCTGCCTGGCTTATTTCACTGAGCATAATACCCTCTAGCTCCATCCATGTTGTTGCAAATGGTAGGATTTGTTTTCTTCCTATGGCTGAATAATACTTCATTGTGTATATGTACCACATCTTCTTTATCCATTCATCTACTGATGGACACTTAGGTTGCTTCCATTTCTTGGCTATTGTAAATAGTGCTGTGATAAATATAGAGGTGCATCTGTCTCTTTCAAACTGGGCTGCTGTGTTCTGTAAATCATTTTTATAAAAAATAAAAGTAATAATATACATTATTATTGCTAGGGATTAAATGAAAAAAGTAGAACTTTAGGCATGTAGCACTTTTTTCAATGACTGTTCTCCCTTGAGTAGTTCTTACTCTATACCTGTCCACAGCCTATAGCTCCATTCTAATCTGAAAGCAGGACTAAAGTAAAGGGACATGCTGAGAATCCGAAGGAGAAGAGAAATAGGAGGGTTGAGTTCTTCCACTGCACAGCTTTGCTGTTTCCTCTCACTTCCCCTGGGCACGGCATGGTGGGTGTGGTCTCTGCTGACCCACATCCACGATGAAGCCTGTTGTCTCAGTCTTGGGGGCTGAATTGATAGGTTGGGAGGTGTGTGAGAGAGGGGTGTGTTTACAGTCTATTTCTATAGCAGTAATAATAATAATAATAATAAAGTATTAGTGAAACTCTTTAACCATGTCCTTACCAGCTAGAAGAATAGAAAGAAAATCTTATTTTGGAGTCCAAAGTTTGATACAAACTGGTAAATTTGTGTGGGTGTCAGCGAGCCACTTGTCTTTTTCTGGTTCTACTCCCTTTTCTTTCTCCTCCCCCATGGTGTAATTCTTGTTTCTCTAGAATCTTCTTGATAAAAATTGGACAGTTCCATCTGGTCTTCCTTGCTTTTAGAACATTTGTGTTATTTTATGCATTTATAAAAATTTCCCTATTTCCTGAAATTAAGACAATTGTAAACTACTTTATTTTAAAGCACACTCTTACCAGGGACATTTCCTGAATATATTATAAGATGGTTATTCAAATAGGTTTGACAGCTGTAGAATGTGCTAAATATAACTTAAATGGTTTTATCTGGTTTTATCTACTGTATCCCAGCTCCCAGTACAGTAGGCACTTACTAAATATTTGTGGAGTTATAACTGAACAAATCAACTAATGATTTATATCATATGGATGCTTCTGTACCTAATAAAAATCTCTATTATCTCTAACCACGTATCTCCATTCTTCTGTCCTTGTGGTCTAATCCTTTCCCTCTCCAGCCTTCCCCTCAGTTTGTACTTTCCCTCTGCTTCCACCACCCTCTCACTTACACTACTTATTCCCCACCATCTAGCATGAACACCACATGCACACACATGCACACACGCACACATGCCCTCCTTTACTCTGTTCTTTAGATCTACCTGGAGAAGCAAGACCTTTGCCATGCTATCCTCAGCCATCTGACAGAATGTGGATGCCTGTAAACCAATTGGTTTCCACGTACATTGAGTCATAATTTTACATATTATCTCCTTTAAAGACTAGAACACTATATTCTTTATAATTTTTATACTTCTATGATTTAGATATAGTGAATGGAATGTCAGGCAAAGCCACTTTTGCAAACTGGGGGTGCCAGCTGGGATGGCTATAACTAGTTAAGTACAGTTGGTTGATAATGTGAGAAGTATTCCAGGAAGTACAACTCTTACATGCATTTTTTCTACCTGAAAACTCCCTTTTCTACCCAAAGGAATATTATACAATCTACAGTAGGGTTACTTCTCAACTTCTAAAACAGTTCACAAACATCCCACTTAAAAACAGCTGTTTGAACCTGTGTTTCCTTTATGTCACTCATCATGGAATGCTAAGGAAAGGATTTAGAAAGAGCATTTCCTCTCAGATGTGTTTTACTCATAGTACATGATAGCAGCTCTTTTCAATCGGTGTGGGCTACCTGGGTGCCAGGAGATATTGACCTTTTCAGCCCTCAGAGGTGGTGGTCATTTCTGACCAAAAGCAAGTGTGTCTGGAGCTCTTCAGATGGTAACTAGTGGCACAGGGTCCCATGGTGTATGTTGCTATCCCTGCAGATGACAAGCATGGTGAGTCACACCCAGCACTCACCTTTCCTCTGTGACTGGTGAATGTAGGCCACCCCCAAGGTGATCTATCACCTGGACAACTCCTGTAGCAACAGGCCTCAGAGAATGCTACTTCCCATCATGTCCCTCCACTGGGGAAGCCATGGGAGGAGCTCATGTCCCAGGTGTCCCAGGAAAAGGCCTGCAGACCAAGGTTAGCTTGGCCAGGTTGGTCCACAGGCAGGGGCAGCACCAGATGGCATCTCCAAGCCTGTGTGTTAACTAATCATAACAAATCAAATGTCCATATTATATTTATCAGTGAAAGGAAAAGAAGCATTACTTTTCAGTAAAATTTCAACTTTTGGAAATTTTTGGATGGATCAAACAAAACGTCATAGTATTTTTTTTTGCTTTGTAAACAAAGTATCACCTCATAAAAGATTATTGATGCTATTTCAAACTGACTAAAAAGTCATAGTCACAAAAAACAACTTTAAATTTCACATTAGCCAATTTGGAAATTTTAATTTTAAAGTTGTATACAAACTCAACATTTAATTTCACCTCTCCTAATTTGTGTTTTAAGATAAGTAATATAAAGACAATTTCAGCAAGCCCCACATAATATTCCCAAACTACCTGTAGTTTATCCCATTGTGCTATGTAAATATTATAGTTGCATATTTGTGCCATGATTTGAGAAAGATTGGGATGAAATGCCTAGTAGAATGTAGTCTGGTCAACAGATATGAAATATTAATTAAAATAAAATTTTAAGTACCTTGTATTTTGGATCACATAAGAAAAGCACCAGTGGCCTCACTAGGACTCAGAGAATCATAAATGGTAAGAACTCAGCAAGTTTTCTTTGTTGCTAGATTGGAAAGTGGTTTGTTGGAAGCCCACAGCCACACTGAAAAAGCTGTTCCAAGCTTCATTGATCATCCTCAGCCAAATTATCATCTGGTTTTCTATGTTCCTCCAAATGTATCAGCTCTATTCTTGCTCCATTTATACAACACACAAAGGTTGGCAAATAAAGAGCTTCTGAAATTAGAGAAGAAAAAGATTGATGCTAAAGGAAAATGGCCTAGTAAAATGAACACTTCAGAAAAAAATAAATGGAAATGGTTCTTAACTCTATGAAAAGACACATGACCTCTCTCATAAGACACATGTGAATTAAAACTATAGTGAGATGCAATTTCTCACCTGTTACACTTGAAAGGCTTTCCAGAAAACAACTTAGGTAGTGAGCCTCTGGGGAAATAAGAACTGTCATAGACTTCTGGCGAGAGTGCAAAGAAAAGAACTGGAAGGAGAGATCTAAAAATTAGAAGGTACTTTAAAAAGTGTTATGCTGTTAAACTGGTTCTGGAAAAAAAAGAAAAGTCAGGATGTGTAATGTTTGTGAATCTCCATGGTACAAAAAATTTTAAATTTCAAATTTAAAAAATTTTTGTAATTTAAAAATTACAAACCTTCTTCAGTCAGTATCATGTTGCCTTTCCACATAACTCAGTACCAAAACATTAGCCAAGAGTTGAGCTATAATGGCACAGCTATGAAACTCGGCCCTATACATGCCTCACAGCTCCTAGAAAGCCAAGATGAAAAGGACAAATGGGTACTGAAGTCAATGACTGTCCTAAAACTCTTCACCATTATCATTCTTGTTAATCTATGTAGAGAAAAGGAAATATGCCTTCAGGACCTGCCTGAGTGAAGATCTCTTTTCTGTTGTCCTGTCATTTTAGAAGGCAGTATAGTGGTTCTCAACTGCACATAAAAATCAATATACCAGCCACAGTAATCAAGACAATTTGGTACTGGCACAAAAACAGGCCCATAGACCAATGGAACAGACTAGAGAGCCCTGATATAAACCCAATCATATATGGTCAATTAATATATGATAAAGGAGCCATGGACATACAATGGGGAAATGACAGCCTTTCAAACAGCTGGTGTTGGCAAAACTGGACAGCTACATGCAAGAGAATGAAACTGGATTGTTTAACCCTATACACAAAAGTAAACTCGAAATGGATTAAAGACTTGAATGTAAGTCATGGAACCATACAATTCTTAGAAGACAACATAGACAAACATCTCCTGAATATAAGCATGAGCAACTTCTTCCTGAACCCATCTCCTTGAGAAAGGGAAACAAAATAAAAAATGAATTCATGGGACTACATTAAACTAAAAAGTTTTTGTACAGCAAAGGACATCATCAACAAAACAAAAAGGCATCCTACAGTATGGGAAAATATATTTGTAAATGACATATCCGACAAGGGGTTAACATCCAAAATATATAAAGAACTTACACACCTCACACCCAAAAAGCAAATAACCTGATTAACAAATGGGCAGAGGATATGAAGAGACATTTCTCCAAAGAAGAAATTCAGGTGGCCAACAGACATATGAAAAGATGCTCCACATCACTAATCATCAGGGAAATGCAAATTAAAACCACAGTGAGATATCATCTCACACCAGTAAGGATGGCCAGCATTGAAAAGACTAAGAACAACAAATGCTGGCAAGGATGTGGAGAAAGGGGAACCCTCCTACACTGCTGGTGGGAATGTAAGCTAGTTCAACCATTGTGGAAAGCAATATGGAGGTTCCTCAAAAAACTAAAAATAGAAATACCATTTTGACCCTGGAATCCCACTCATTGGAATTTACCCAAAGAATATAACTTCTCAGATTCAAAAAGACAGATGCACCCCTATGTTTATCGCAGCACTTTTTATAATAGCCAAGATATGGAAGCAACCTAAGTGTCTGTCAGTAGATGAATGGATAAAGAAGCAGTGGTACATGTACACAATGGAATACTACTTTAGCCATAAGAAACAAATCCTACCATTTGCAACAATATGGATGTAGCTGGAGGACATTATGCTCAGTGAAATAAGCCAGGTGGAAAAACACAAATGCCACATGATTTCCCTCATTTGTGGAGTATAACAATGAAGCAAAACTGAAGGAATAAAATGGCAGCAGACTCAGAGACTCCAAGAATGAACTAGTGGTTACCAAAGGGGAGGGGCGTGGGAGGGCGGGTGGGGAGGGAGGGAGAAGGGGACTGAGGGGTATTATGTTTAGTACGCATGGTGTGGGGGATCACAGGGAGAACAGTGTATCACAGAGAAGGGACATAGTGGATCTCTGGCAACTTGCTGCACTGATGGACAGAGACTGCATTGGGGTATGGGTGGGGACTTGATAATATGGGTAAATGTAGTAACCACATTGTTTTTTCATGTGAAACCTTCATAAGAGTGTATATCAATCATACCTTAATTTTAAAAAATCAATATACCAGTGTCTGGGATCCACCCCAGAGATGGTGACTGGTCTGGGTGGGATTTAAGTACTCATTAGTTTTAAAAATCTCTCCAGGTGATTCTAATGTACATCCAGGGTTGTGAATCACTGCATAGATAAGCTTGTTTTGTAAAATTACTAATAGGTTAGGACACAACTTCACCTCAGTGTGCTTCAAATAAGTTAAGAGGGCTCCATATATCAATTCCATCAGTCCTCCAAATTGCTGGAGCCCCAAGCCTCTGCCTAGATCGGCCTCTCCTATTGTCCACAACATATTGTCAATACAATATCCTTTTCTATATTTGTGAAGACTCCAAAAAGCCTGGGAAGCATGAAGGTAAACAGGAGAAGAGGCTTGTTCCCAGAAAGCATGAGAAGATGCCCATTTGTTAGCAGAGCAAGGGAAGAAACACTAAAGGGACACTTCTAAATTATTTCCCGGAAGCACTCATAAAAATGCATCACTCACACAGATCCTGTAGCAGGAAGAGGATTTGACCAAGGGCTCTGGCTGTTGCTTCCACCCCACCCCTCTGCTTGCACCCCATGTTCCGCTTAAGGCCACGCTTCCCCTTTCCAATCAACGGCTAAGCACTGGGGGCATTTGGGCCAGCCATTCCTACCTGGGCTCCTGTAATGGATAACTTTGTCTCACGGAGTCTCTGTTGGCCTGACTGAAGTCTTCACAGAACTGTGTCTGGACTCTTCCTCCCAGAGCCTCCTTCCTTCACCCTCTTCTTCTGAGATAACAGACCTGCAGTGCAGACTGAAAGTTCTCACGTCCTGGCTGATTCCTAGCCCTTGAACCTTCATTAGCCTTTCCCCCAGTGACTCCTTTGCATTCCTAATCCCATTCAGCTTTTTCTTCTCAGAGGTCTTAAACTAGCACACTCTCATCAGCACTTAAGTAAGAATCAATACATCAGATGGAGTATTTCCTGGAAGATAGGAAAAGTCTGGCATTAAAAAAAAGAAACAAATTTCTGGAGAAATTAAAGGAAGTCATCTCTCAATTGGAAAGAGACCTTTCAACCATGGATAAGAACAGAGCTTTGGGTGATGTCAACCCTGAATATCATAACTGAGTTTGAAAAAAATGAATTAGAATCACAAACCCTACAAGAGTATTCTAGGTTGAGTTCCTAGCAGGGATGTGGGTTTAAGGTGGGGGACATACATTCATTCAATAATTAATTCAACAAATATTGGAGTTACTACTTGATTCTAGATCCTTTGAATACATTACTGAAAAAAAAAAATCAAGACTCCCTGGCGGACTTTCAGTGATATAGCAGATATTGAAGGAGTCTCTACTCCACAGTCTGGTGTGGGAGCAGTCCAGAATTTTACTTCTCTGACTGCCTGCAGTTGGGATACTTGACTCTCCACAGCACTAAAACAAGAGTTTTTTCTCCCTTATCTTCCAGTATCTTTCTAACCCAGAGCCAACCTTGAACTAAGCCTTTTCTGTAACAATTTGATTGCATATTTACTTCTCCAACTAACCTTGGAACCTCTGGTTTTGGATTCCACCATAGTCCAAGGTACAGAGCAAGAATCTAATAAACAAATGGGTTCTGAATAAAAAGCAAGACAGGACATTGAAACACATAGCTTTCATGGGTAGCCATCCTGAACACAAGTTCCTGAAAACAGTCAATGAGTAAGAAAGTCTGAATAAAATGAAGAATCACAGTGATATATGGTAAGCTCTTCTCTTGAAGAATAATAAATGAGATTAACAAAATGAAGGCTCTGAGAAGCCATGTAATCAAGAAACATTTCAATTTGACTTGGAATTTTTCAAAGTTTACTTACCATTTTACTATTTATAAGGGCTTATTAAGAGGCAATGAATGGTGATCTCTTTTTGGAAATGGCAATTTTCAGGCATAAAGTCACCTTTATAGTGATATCCTTAGCTTTCTCAAAGCAATCTTCTGACTGCTCTGTCATATTTTATTGATCATAATTTTTTCCAAATTTAAAATTTCCTCCATTAACTATTCTCCTTGATAGATGGGTGTCATGAAAGAACAGGATTATTTGCAAGTGTGAACACAATAGGAAGAATGTCAAGATAGAGGTGGGGCTTCTCAGTCCATTGAACAGGAGCGAATATAGCTGTATCATTTAAAGTCGTGTGAGGTGTTTTCTATCTCACAGGACATAATGATTCCTTTAAAGAAAATCATTACACTTTTATTAGCATTCAGGAAGGAAGCTGACCTGAGGACTTCATACTCACAAGAAATAACTTGAGTCCAAAATTTTAATAACCATCTGGTGTCTTTGATGTACTCATTTTCCCTGTTTAAAAGCAAAAAATTAGATTAAAGTGAGTCCGTATGCTTATTCACTTTTATCAAAACTATGGGCAAGAACAATTGCTATAAGTAGGTGGAGAGCAAATGTAATCATTCAACTTCAAAAACTGTGATGCCTTTTTAATGATTTTCTCAGTGAGTTCTTTCCTATGCTAAGGATAAGGAAAGTAAGAAAGTATAGCTTACTGTTGAAGAGCAAGAATTAGAAACAAATTAAACCTGGGTTCAATATGTTTCACCATATATTAATTGCTGCTTCAGTCCTCTAGTTAGGTTTGTGAATATTTAGTTGTAAGAACAGAAATTACTACATTGTATTTTTACTAAAACTGTAGAGATTTTGTCAAATATAAAGATATCAATGTAAGTATGAACCATTTTGTTAATATATGACACAATAGTTGTTTCATTTATTGTTATTCATGATGCTATAATCTAAAAGATCAAATTTTTGTCCTCAGTATTTTCTCTGGCAATGATCAGAGATTCTTGTACATTGACCTTTAAGTATGGACATGTTTTGGTAGATTAGAGAAATTTATACTACATTATATAGTATAATATAGATTTAGAGTAATTATACTAGAATATATAGTGTAAAATAGAGAAGAGTATGTTACTTACAAATAATAAACATTGAATATATTTTACATTACAAAATAATGTTGAATTTCTTCAGTCACCTATAAAAGTTCCTAAAGATATCCAACATTTTACAATCTGATTTTGGACTGCAGGAACTTTGCCTACCAATTCTTTCCAAAAGTCGCCTCAGACTAATGACAAATCTTTATTTCATTAAAATAAATCTTTATTTCATTGAATTTCATCCAAATTTTCAAAATTGAAATTTTGAATTTGAAAATTTCATAATTTTAATTTCAAACAGATAGCATAGAAAATAATAT
Organism: Manis pentadactyla; assembly: GCF_030020395.1. Classification (NCBI taxonomy): domain Eukaryota; kingdom Metazoa; phylum Chordata; class Mammalia; order Pholidota; family Manidae; genus Manis; species Manis pentadactyla. Next base: position 49,902,419 of record NC_080030.1, read on the forward strand.
AACACACATGTACACAGTATTGACCCTAAACATTAGTATTTTGCCATACTTGTTTCAGATCTGTAAACTAAAATTTTCCCCAACCCCATTCCTTTCCCAGCACACCTGCCAGAAGTAACCACCATCTTAAAGTTGGGAGTTTTATGTCTATGCATGTTTTTATACATTGAATGCATTTGTATGTCTCCACAAACAATATGAACTGTTGTTTTATCTGTTTTAAAATGAATAAATGCCAAAAAATACTCTTGCACCTTTATTTCTCAACTTAAAAAAATTTTTTTCCGTGTTATGTAGATGTTTAATTTAATAGCAGCATAAATTAAATAGCATGAAGAAAGCAAGATTTATATAACCACTGTGCTACTGAGTTGTTTCACATTTTGGATATTACAAACTGTGCTGCGTATGAATATTTTCCACCTGTCTATCTGTGCAAATATGGGAAAGGTCCATTTAGATGTGGAATTACTATGCCATAGGGAATGGAATCTTCATTTTTACCTGATAGCTAAATTGTTTTCCAAAGTGGTTCTATCAGTTTCAACTGTCAACAACATGGTTAAAAACTGGTTCCTCACAACCTTGCTAACTCTATATTCTCAGGCATTTTTATTTAAAAAAATAGCCATATTTGACATAAAATTCTGTGTATCTCATTGTTGTTTTAACTAGTAATTTCTTGATGAATGCTGAGATTGAGCTTCTTTCATTTGTTTATAGACATTTATAGCTTCTTCTGTTACTTACCAGTTCATAACCTGTAGCAGAGGCTGCTGCCAAAGATTCGTGCTTCCCTACAATTTTGTAGATCTGTTGCTAGTAAGTGATGTCAGCCAGAAATCTTATTTCCAGGCACCCCTGGCATCTAGTTGGACCATATGACTTGCTCTTACCAATGACATGAGCAGAAATGATGTCTTATACCTGGATCAAGGTGGATAAGAAGTGAGTGTGCCTTCTCTACTCTTTCATCCCTTTTATTTGTAGAGGCTTCTCAAAGCCCTAGGAAATGGAGAGCTCTCCAAGAGGGCAGGAGTCTGGGTCCTTGAGTCACCATAGGGAGGAAAGATGTCCATCATCAGGAATTCTCTCTTTGGACTATCTTGCAAATAGGAAATTTACTTTAGTATTAATCCATGGAACCCTGGGGGTGTGTTAGAGATACTAGCATCATTGCCTCAATACAAATCCTTTACCCGTCTTTCCACTGGGCTGTCTTTTCGTATGAATATTTAGTAGTTTTCTTGCATCTGACGAATATAACAAAGTTTCAAATACCTTCTCCTAATGTGTGGTTTGCTTTTCCCCACTCTTCATTGTCTCTTGATATATAGACATTTCTAATTAAAAATAACCATTTTTGTTAATCTTTTTTCCTTTATAGATTGTGCTTTTTGTAGTTGATACAAGGAAATATTTTCTCCAATATCATAACAATTTTCCCCATGCTCATGCAAAAAAACTTTTATTTCTTAAAAAATTTTGGTCTTGATTTTTTTGCAGGATTTAAAAAGTATTTTATATATACTACAGATCTAATTTCATCTTTTTTCTCCTAGTTAATTGCCCCAGAACCAGTTGTTAATCATCTTTTGTTTCCCTGCTGCTCTGTAATGCTCCTCTGATCTATACTACATCAAGTTCCCATTTATACTAGACGACTGGCCTGGAAAAGTGGTTGAGAAACTGACCTTTCCTATATGCATAATAGAAACACAAATACGAAGAGGGTTTTAAAACATCATTTTACAAAACTAAGATTATATCATTATATATTTTATATATCTTGCATTTTTTGTTCGCTCAACAGCATCTCATGAAATACATCCAAGTAAACTAGCATAAAAATAATTTTTAATAGCTGAATAATATTTTATGAACAAGTGTTCATGAACAAGAACAAGCATTCTTAAAACACTGAAAAAGTTTTCTATTATTTCTTCATCTTCTCCCCTACTAATAGGTATGAACATTTTGCTTGTTTTCTATCCATTAAAACATGGTTGCAACAAATAGCTTTATACATCTGTCCTCATCTGTTGGTACTTATATTTCATTGGGACAGAGTTGTAGAAGGGGGATGGCTAAGTAAAAGAGCACATTTATTTATAATTTTAGTGTATCTTGCCAGATTGCCTTCCAAAAGGTTGTAACATAATATTTCCACTGAAAACATATGAAAGTACTCTTTCCCTTTATTCTGCCAACAAAAGGTCTTACAAAGTTCTTATTAATTTACTAGTCTAATGGGTACAAAGTGATATCTTTCAGCTTTTTTTAGCATTTCTTTTCCAAATAAGCATTACTTCTGTTTCTTGCCCATTTAGATGAACTCCTCTGATTTATTTACTCCTAGGATATGCCATTGGATATTCTATTGGGTTGTCATTTTCTTATAAAATTTTAATAGCCTTTTCTGCAGTATGTGTGTGTGTGTATATATATATATATATATATATATAAATTAACATCTACGTTACCAATATTTTCTCATCATTGTCATTACCTCTTGATTTCATTTGTAACATTTTTACCATATAAACATTTTTAATCTGAAATGGTTACACAATTCTGAATTCCCAGTGTCAAGAAGATTTTCTACCTCTATGTTTTACATGTACTCGTCTAGATTTTCCTACAAAATTATTCTTATTTTATATTTCACCTCTCAATTTATTAACCTGGAAAAAGAATAAGCACCCAATTTTTGTGTTTCCAGACTTTTGAATAGTTCGCATTGTATTCAAAATTGAAGTCATTGCTTTAAGTCTGGAGCTACCTAACTTGCAATTGTTTCTGAAAGTTTTTTAAAAAAAGAATATTGAAGATAATCTTGAAATTATAATTAACATGATCTTTAAAAATAAGTTTGTCTTACATTTTCCAACTTTTTGGACACCTTATAGAATGTAACATGACATGCTCTCTTGCATGGACAACAGAAGGCAGTCCACTTACTTTTACTCTTTCATGGACAACAGAAGGCAGTCTGTTTACTTTTAGTGTGCTGGCAGGTATTCTTGCCTTATTCTTTCTATCTTACTTTAAGTTTTTTGCTTACTTTTGGTTCTTTTTTCATCCCTTTCTTGCATTACTTTTGCAGGTTGGTCAAATTTTTATTCATTTCATTCTTCACTATCTTGTTGTGGAACTTCTGCTCTTTTTTTTACATTCCATTAATGGTCACTCTTTCTTGGCTCATGTCATCAATTACAAATAGCCCAAACATGTGCCCACTGAATTTCTGTTCACCCTTCAAGATGCTGTTTTCCCATTTCTCTACTATTCCAGTATCATAAGAATTTTAGAGAATGTTCATTACACTTTTATGTTTAACTTTCCTTCCTATCCCCCTGAGCACTTTGGAATGTTTTACTTCACCCACCCATTCCCCCTCCACCCCAAACTGCATGATATAAGTTGGGGAATTTTGCCATCTTTTCATCTGCTGCAACAATTTTTTTTTTCAATAGTTATTATATGTTGCTTGAAGATTACATACAACTTGCCAAGTAAAACCTGGTGGCCTAGTGTTTTTCAGAAAATTTTTTTTCTGTTTTAATCATGAATAGATTTAAAAATACAAATTCAATTTTCTTAATTAAAATTGATGCCTAATTTTTCCAAGAATATTGAGTATGTATATTATCTAAATATTGAAATTCACCAAACATAGAATGATTTATATAGTTTTCTATGACTTAGAAAAATTACTATAAATATAGTGTCCCCCTTTTCATATTGCTTATTCTTGATCACTCTTATCAGATGTTTGATGATTTTAGTAGACAATTTTTGGTTTTGTTGATCCTAAATATTTGTTTTCTATTATTGTTTTTGGCTCTTACTAACATTTACCTTTGGTTTCATTTATTTTCTAAACTATGAGTTGTTTATTACTCATTGTCTAACCTTTCTTCTCATGTTAGTATATAAGAGTATATCTTTGTATATGCTTTTTTAGCTATGTCTTAGCTTCAAATATAGTATCATTGCTGTTCTCTTCTAAACAGTTTCTAATTTACATTATCATTTTTTTCTTAGAGACAAAATTATCTAGAAGAGGTTTTTAAACTTCTAAAAGTACACAATTAATATATACATAATTTCATTATTCACTAAAATTTGTTTTATGAATTATTGTGCATTCAATATTTACATATGTTCCATGTGTGTTTGTAAAGAAAGTGCATTTTCAGTTGCTGGCTGGGTGCAGAGATCTGCTTCTGTCCACTAAGTAAATCATGTTGTTTTTTTCAAATAATATATATTGTTATCGTTTGTTTCCTTTATCCATTATTGAGAGAGGTGTGCTAAAATGTCCCACAATGACAGAATTTATAAATTTCCCCATACATGTAATAAAATATTGTGTTTTTGATTTAGGATTATGTATTTTAACACACACAAGCTCAGCTTTGTTATATTTTCCTGTGAATATAAATAATAATTTTTGCTCATTATTATAAGTAATCCTTTTTGCTCATCATGCTGTGTGCATGTCTGTTATCATTAGGGCCATATTAGCTTTCCTTGGTAGTATTTTCCAAGCCTGTCTCTCTATCTCTTTATTTACATGAACTCATTATATTTTGGTGTGTCTACCATATACAACATTTCAATGCCTTGTTAAAAATCCTATCAAACAAAGACTTCCACTTTCACCCATGAAAAACATGAAGTTAAAACAATTGACAAAATATATGAGGTCACCATTTTCAGACTTTGGACAAGGGATAGTGCCCAGGGACCTCTGAGTCAGGGGCTCCCCCTCAGGAGCCCGACTTCATCTTGGCTCTGCACCTAAAGAAAATGTCCTGATGGACACATGAAGGCTGAATGCAAACACAAGAAATCCTGTGGACCCACTGGAGCTGAGGAAGCAGAGATAGAGTTCTGGGCTGCTGAAGAGCTGCAGTCAGAATGAAGAAGTGGAGCTGTATGTAGGGAAGACTCTAGAAATCTGTATGGATCCTTGTTCCGTGGATCCTTGGCCTGAGGCTGGGCAAGGTGAAACCAACTGAGACCAGCTAGAGTGGATTTTAACAGTCAGGATCAGAAGGAATGTAGTAGAGGTCAAGCCGCTGTGCAAGATGTGTCAACAGCTCTTAGTGGTGCGCGGTGAAGGGCAACCAGGTGGACTCTTTGGTGTTGCAAATGATCACACTGTCACTTCTACTTGAGTCTTACTGCTGCTTTCATCTTTCCTTCTGCTTTTGTTTTTTGTTGTTTCTGAACTTCTTTCACTCTCCTGTCAAAAGGCGTGCCAGGGTTCTCTGGGACCATTATCCAAATAAAACATAGAAACATTTTATTTGCCTATTTAAAAAATATATTTGACCCATAGTATCACTAAAAATATAAAACTGATTTGAAAGTAGATATAAAACCTACATATCTTTAACTAGCTATTCAACTAGTTGAAACCATTTTCAATACATTTTGTCTAGTTTAAAAAAACATTGTTGTTCAGAAACTGACATGCTCAACTCCACTTCTAGAATAAGATAAGAACGTATTTATATAGAGTCAATAGCAGAAGGGTTTCAGCTTGTGGATAAAATGAAGGTTCCTGTGGCCAGGATTCTCACCTGGCCCTGGTTGGCTGGCTCATAAGGTTGTTGAGAGAATCAGTTGATACATATAAATGGCTAATAACTGTGCTCAGCACATAGTAAAGGCTTTTTATCTTAGAAGTAAATTAATAATAGCTTGCAACTATATGATATTCTTGACATTTAAAGCTATCAGTATAACATAATTCATCAAATCCTTGCAATACCCAGATGGGTATAGTTATTCTTGTTTCCATTTTTCCAGTGAGAAAATCCAGGTACCAGAGTTTAAGCAGCTAGCCTCCCAGTGTGCTTTTGATTTAGATGTCTCTCCTTGGGACTTCTTTGCATACCTCTCTTACTGCACAAACTATATCATAACCTACATATTTGTCATCTCCTCCATTCAAGGGAAAGGTCAAGGTCTTGTTTGACTTTAGATCCCCAGTGCCTGACTTTTAGTGGGCAATCAACACAAGTGTGCTCTTTATATGCCTACATTTCTTAAAGGACTAGTACTTATGTTCTGGCTTCATTTGTAAATTCTATATATAGATGGTTCAAGATACAGAAATACAAGCCTCTCTAGACACGGTAACGGTAAAACCTGTTTGCAATTCCCAATCTTTTCTTAAAGAACAAGTTCCCCTTTTACATTCTGGGGAAAACATATAAATCTTCTGACTATATTAACGCATGGGAATTACTCGTAATTGGTAATTTGTTTTTAAAAAAGCTCTTCCTTTTAACTAAAGCCAGTGGAAAGAGACAGTCCTGCGTGCTAGAACTCAGGCCATCTCTTTTGTTGCCCTTTTTCTAATAATTGGAATTTCCTTTGGAAATCATTTATTGTAGGTAGTTTCCCTCGTCTGGTCTACTATTTTTAGAACACACTTATTGGTTGTAATTTCTTGCCAGCTTGTGAGTTATTTGTAATGTTTTCCACAATCGAGAATGCCTGTTGTGGTTTATTTTTAATGGACTTATGGCCTATTCCCCCTGGGAAACTTTTATGATGGAATTTATAGCTACTCAATTACTTTTCTCATGTGTTTTATATTTGTAATCCTCTTGGGGAATAGTGTATAGAAGACACGTGGATTTGGCTTGATCTGGGATTTTTCCTCTGTTCCCCTGTGGGAGCCCTTCAGACTACCCAGTGGCCTACCCGCCTCCTTCCTCTCCCCAGTCTGAACTGCAGCTTCATCCACCAGGAATTTGAATAAAAGTACATACAACTGGAAAGCTCTCCTTTAGAATCAACACCATTCTCAGTTCATCTTATTTTATTCCCATTGCATCTTTGAAGCACCTAAGCTCCATGCAAAAAGCAAATTGGACTAGGGCTCTTTCAAGATCTGAGCAGATTGGAATTTTTTTAAACAGTGGATTTTTTTTTGTCTTTAAAAAAACCCTTTCATCCTTTTGAGAGGACTGTTGCACATTTTCAAACCGAATAATACTAAAAATATGCAACTGCTTTTCAAACTAAGAAAACTTGATTTGTGAAAGATCCAGGTAACTGGAGTTGTCCTGGGACAAGATGTCCCAAAATGCATTTGGTAACTCTTTAAGGAGCAGGTTCCCCTCCCTTAAAATTTTTTTTAAACTATTTTATTTCTGCTTCCACCTAAATTTAAGGGAAAATTTTGTTGTTCATCTGATATTTAAGAGGTCAACATTGATAAATATTTAGACTCTTTTTGAGCATAATAAAATCAGAATAAAAACTGGGAATGAAAAATCAATGTGTGAAATGCAAGTTAGCAGAGTAATAGCAATAACAAAAATGTCCATACTAACAGTATCTTCTTTTTTGCATCTTCTGACTCTGAATCTTTAACATAATCCTCACTGATTTACACAGAAGACCCTGGAGAGGTCTGGAAGTAAAGGACATGACTTTAGTCATACTCCATAGGAAAGAGGGAAGAAAAGGCAAGAAACAATACATTAGATAATTCATAACAAATGAATTGACCTTATTTATGATAGATATATTTCAATATATGATAGATATATTTCTCCATGTCCTAGGAATTTTAAAATATGGAATCTCTCTTCATTATTAATGGAAAGTTACAACCACTTAAGGGACTTAAAGTTTTGAATGTATCATTTGGGAGTAATTTAGTGAGTAGAAATGTCTTACTCACTCTTGCATGATCTCACTATTAATAGCTGTAATTCAAGTGCAGCATAAAGATGCAAAGAATGCTTATCCACCAGGAGTTAAGGTCCTATTTTTCTTGTACACTGAAGGGGGTAATTAAGAGCAAGAAGGATATGGGGTAAAGGAGACAAGTTTTTATTTTTTATTAATCCTCCAGTGCTAACGTTCTTAACCTTTCTCTTTTCCTCAGTTACCGTTAGTAATTCTGAACTCTTTGCAAAACATCTCATAGTAGATGAGGAATAACAGGAAGAACCTAATAGGACGTAAAGAGGCATTAATAAAGATTGTACTTCGTATATTGTCCTTCTGGGACAACACAGTGGCAGCTGAGCAGCTCCTGAGAACCTAGGTAGAGAAAACAGTTAGATCCTTGAGGGTATTTAAAGAATGACACATAAATTCTCTTTAACACTAAAGGGCCAGTATGGGAAAAAAGCAACGCCACGAACTTTCCTCAGTCAGAATGTAAAGTTAAACAGGATTTTACCAGTTCTCCAGGCCAGGTTATCAAACAGACAAGGGAGGCTACTGAGCTCCTTGTGAATGTTGGGGAAAGTCAGCCAGTGCCATGGCCAGAGTTCATATTCTCCAACTCAAAGGAATCCAGTTTAGTTCAGTAAATTTATTGAAGGCCACTTTTGTGTTAATGACAGAAGCTGATCCAATAAAAAAGGTATGGTTTCTTCCTGTTAAGAGCTTGGCAGCTGATTACCTGACAAGCTGAATCATGTATTTTTCCCTGAATCACTGTCACTGCAGCTTTGGGTTCACTTGAAGACTTTCGCTTTGGAATGCAGGATGGATTCATTTTCTTACTTGCCTATTTGTTTGTCTTATTCCTCAATTTGGGCCATTGGTTGGGGGGAGTGGTTACTGAATATCTATTCTGGATATTTGAGTTTATTTATTGTCATTTCCCTCAAGTTTCTGTGCTTCCCATGAGACTCATCCTTAGGGTCTTATCCCTGGGTTTTTCCAAATCCTATTATATCAGTCATTTCCTTCTTTTCTCTCTCATCCTGTTATGTTTTCATCTCCCTTTCTTTTTGTTAAGAGTAAGCAGAAGGCAGAAGGAGAAGGAAGGACCTTACAGCAAAACTACAACTAAGGTTAAAAACAAATTAAAACAATTAAGGACACTATATGCAAACCAACCTAATGCTGAATTTAACTAATAGAATGGGGAGGGAAGCTTAAGATATGTACACTCACTTCATCTGGAAGAATTTATCCTTCAAAAAACTCTGAGGTAAATATTCAGAAATTGTAAGCATGTTTAACAGGCAGATCCATTAGTTTTTGCTAGCTTTTGAACATTCTGGTTTTATTTACTTTCAGAATTCACACAGGACCCCACGTGCTCACACTACACACACATAAACTTCACTCTTAGCGTAAAGCAAAAATCTCTTTGGTTCTTAAGAAATTAAATACAAATTCTTAGGCTTAGAAATTCAGGTCATCGCTAACTTTCCTGTGACTCGCCTCTCCAACATTCTTCTCCTTCTTCTCCCCTCCCTCCCTGACCCCGTCTGCTCTCATCTTGCTGCTTGCAAACTGCTCTTTGCCTCCCCCCACTGCACACCTGTGTGCATGATCCTTCCCCACCCTTTCATTCCCCTGAAGCCTACCCAGCCTGTGAACCACATGGAACATTTCAGATCTTTGAGCAGGAGAACAGCAACTGTGTGTGCCTGCTCTGCACTAGACATAGCGGTAGAAAAACCCCAATAGATCTGGGACAGACGAGTTATGAGCTTTGGGAGGAAGACCCCAGAGGCAAAGTAACATTTTCATCACAGCATATTAAAGGTAGGTGCTATCAACATGATGGATGTTGATCTTGATTATCCTCCAAAGCTGAGAACTAGCTCCTTCTTTCCCACGTCATGGCCCCTTTGAAGAAGCCTACATTCAGCATCATGCCAGAGCAACATAACATCCTGAGACTATGGCAGTGAACAAAGCCGTATTCACCAATGATACAGAAGGGGTTTAGGTGGATGGACCTTAGATATCATTTCTGGTTCCCAGGGCCTATATGTGGAGTTCAAGGTATCCAGAAGCTTCCATATGTCCTGGAAAGGAATGTGGAAGTGGTAAGAGACCTGGAAGAAGCCAGAGGGTCAGGAGCAGAGGTCACTGCAGAGAAATCAGCATGGGAGGAGGGTTGGAGCTGAGAGAACAAGAGCCCACTGTGCCACCTGGTGTGGAAGTCAGCTCAGGGTGTGAGTGCCAAGTGTCAATCTAGACCATTGACAAGGTCGCTAGGACAGGGCACGTGACTTCTGTCTTCATGCAACAGGGCACATAGGCAACCTGAGACATTAAATTATCTCTGGTCAATCAAATAGAAAGGGGAAGATGGGAAAAAACTTAAGGGCTGAATATTTATTCCAAAGGTACTAAATTAAGCAGGAAAATGGGTCGAGGATTTAAACTGGAAAACTTTCATACATTTAAATGCAAGCAGAAAAAGCAGAAGGTTATGTGTGATGGTCTTTTTATGAGGCAGTTTAGATAAATTATAGAAAAATAAGTTTACAGTTTTCTGAATCTGAGTCATAGTGGATCCATTTTAACTTGCCCGCTATAGATTGCCTCACATCAACTTGGTATTTCATGGTGTGGTGTCCACATGTGTGTCAGTAACAAATAGGGGCTATTGGGAGCTTCATTTTTTAAACTATTTTTTCTAAATATGTAGGTGCTAAATATAGATATTAAATTTCAAAATTAATAAAGCAATATTCACTAAAAGTAGTGTGCTTTATAAATGTGGATATCCAGGGCAAACTCCTGATTGTCTCACCATAATTACACTGACCAGAAAAGGGAACAAAAGAAGAATAAAGTTGAAAAAGATGAATTCATTCTGTTAATACAGATGCCGTCCAGGTTACATTACCTTTAACTGCCTCCTTAGGCTCCTCTCTCTTGGCTGTGACAGATTCTCAGCCTTTCTATATTTTTGCTGACCTTGACAGTTTTGAGGAGTACTGGGCAGGCATTCCTAGAATGTCCCTCCATTGGGATTTGTCTGCTGCCTTCCTCATGATTAGACTAGGGTTATTAGTTTTGGGAGTAAGCCCACAAAGTCCCATTTCCATCACATCATATTAAAGGCAGGTGCTTTCGACATGACAGATGTTGGTCTTGATTATCGGGCTGAGCAAGCACACATCAGGTCTGTCCTCTGTGAAGGCGTTCTTCCCCCACCTTTTCCCACTATGCGGAAGTCACTACCATAGCTCACACTTAAGGAGGTGGAAAAATACACTTCTTTTCTCTGGGGGAGAAGTTTGTACATAAAATGAGTTCGTGTTTGATGCACAGAGTTTGAGATGCCTTAGAAATGAATAGAGGAAATAATCTGTGAGTGTTGGAAAGGCAAAATAGATCTCTAAAGAAAAGTAAGGGAAAGAAGGAAAGAGAGAGAAGGAGAGAGATTGAGAGACCGATCAATGTCCTAGAGGATGACATTCAGCAGGTATTGAGATGAGGAGCCAGAAGTGAGAGATGGAAAATCAGTGTAGAACATGTCCTGGAAACCAGTGAAAAACAGATTTAAAAAGGGGAGGACAGTCAGTGATATAGAATGCTGCAAAAAAAGACAAGAAAGCTAAAGAAGCTTTTGGTAACTAAAAAACTACTGATAACCTCTTATTATTTATTAACCATGTCCTTATCAGTTAACAGAAGCTGGAACATACTCTTTTGAGCTTGTGCCGTTATCAACTCTTAGCCATCTCCACAGTTAGCATGCCTGTCTCCCCCACTAAACTCTGGCCATGTGTTATCTTGGTTTTTCAACAAGTTATTTTATACTGTTATTTCAAATTTGCATTACACCACATACATTGGGATAAGGGGATTCCTGATGTAGAAAACTGTGCTTTTATGTTACCTTTGGGTATTATCTTATGAAAGACAATTATCTTAAATGACCTTGTTTTATGTGCAAGCTACTTAAAAAAAATAATGCAATGAGTCGAGTGCAGAGATATAATTACCAGCACACATTGTAGAGAGCTCCTTGGAACTCTGCACGCAAATACCACAGAAGCCAGCGGCATGAGATGCAGAGGTGCAGTGGGAAAGGCAGGGAGATGGGGTGAGGAAAGTTGCATTCTAGCTCACCTGCATTTCTCTTCACACTGCGTGATGTCAATGGAGACGCGGCATCTCTTGGGTCCGCTTACTCATCTATAAAGTGAGCAGACAGGGCTAGCTGTTCTGCATATGTCTATTCATTATATTGTCTTCTGGAGTGTAAATAATCTGGTATTGGATAAACCTGAGATATAAAGAAATGTTTTACTCAATATATTATGAAACATTTTCTTCCTGAACTAAATACATTTTAGTAAAGGAGAAGAGCACATGTGTACTTAGGTGGAATTCATTTCTTCACAAAGTCAATACAACACTGACAGCCTCAAACCTTTGGCAAATATTTCCATCAGAGCCACATCAAAATTTGGCTCTTTTAAGGCACTGTTGAAACTGTCAGCTCTAAACTAAATATTTGTGATCCTACACAGAGCAAAATCAAAAGGAAACTAAGTCCTTTGGGGCCTTGCTTTTCAAACTCTGCCCTTGGAATGGGATTTGATAGATGGGGGAAAGGATATTCCTAGAAATCAAAATATTATTGGGAGGAGGACTTCAGGGCTGTAAGGTGCACGTTTGTATAAGAAGAACAACTGCTCTGAGGAATCTAATGGAGATAGTAAGTACGAACTACCCAGCACCATCCCTAGTACATGATAGTCACTTGATATATTAACTTTTTATAAAAGAAGGCTCAGCTTTCATTGGGCACTAATTAACTGAATTAGCAATGGGCACCTAATGGAATGGCTTTTCCTCCCAATGCAATGTTAAGGCACCAGTGAATTTTTTTTCAATCTGTGGGTTTCTCAGGAGAGTTATATACAAATCCTTTGTATGTTTTTTAAAATTCACCAGGGAAGATAATATTTACAAAGAATGTGTTTGAAAACAAGTATTTTATTTTATAGAAACTGTGCTGTTGAGAAAGATTTTCCATAGGATTTATGTCCAATAACCTAACCCCAAAGCTGGAAAAATTACGCTGCCTGTTCTGGATGAAGCCTGACTTCCAGTCTGTTTATATCACCTTTGAAAGGATTGAGTCCAGATGGCTGCTTGTCACATTGCTGTACTGGCCTGTTTTCAGGTCTCTGTCCCTTGGCCTACACCTGGAGCCCTGGGGAAAAGATACTGTGTCTTTGTTTGGCCCTTGATACAATACTTCTGAATTACTCAATAACATATATTCAAAGGACAGACATCATCTCTAGGCTGCAAACACAAGGATAAAGCCTGTTCTAAAGCCAGGATTTCAGAGGTGGTGCTAAGGGGTCTCTGGGTGAAGATGGGAGGTGGATGGAGGTTGTGGTTAAACATTTTCTGTAATCTCCTTCATCACCGGAGAAGGCACCCAAATAAAGCCAGAGGACAGGTAATCCAAGCTTCAAGGCAAGTCTGTCTGGCCCTCATCCCAACCAGATGGCTTCTAAGCCCCAACTACACAGCAGTTTTGGAGCTGGCACTGCTGAGTTTTATTTGGATGCTTCCTGGGTCTAACAAATATTCCACCTTTGTTAAAATCTTATTCAATCCAGAGCCTACATTCATTGTATTTTTCAAGAACAAACACACTAGGCTTATTTCATGGCCATCATTTTGCCTTCCTTTAGAGATGAGCTCCCTAGAAATTAGGAACAGTGATTTTTGCTTCCTTTATAATTTATATTCCATTTTATGCCAATCCTTTGCATTTCATGGCTAGGGTGATGCCTTTTTGCATAGTAAAAGCTCAGTCATTAATTTTTAGATGGACCTATGTGCAAACTCACCCTAATGGAATGACAACCTCATTGCTTTGTAGATAAACAAGTTGTTCACTGCTCTGGGCTATGTAGCAGCCCGCGCACTCTGTGATCTGTACTTAAATCTGGAGAAATTGCTGCATGTAGACATCAATAAAATATGTCCAAACTGCTACTTTCACTTTGTCTCAGTGACACAGTTCCACCAAAATGAATAAGTGAATATATGACTGAATAAATAAAACTTCATAGAGTATTACCATAGCTATTACATTGAGCATCCACTCCAAGTAGTAACTGAGTTGGGCATTTTATACACACTATTTTGATTATTTAAACAACACTTCATTGTTAGTTTCCTTTGCAGATGCAGAAATCAAGGCTCAGAGAAGGTAAATAACTTTCCTTCAGACAGAAAATGACAGACTCAGGTTTATAATACACTGCAAAATCCTCATTTTTTTCATTCCAATACTCATTTCTTAAGATCAAAATTGCCTCTGGTTCCCTTGAATAAAAATCTAACAATTTCCCTGAAGTATTGTTTAAATAGTGACTCTCCAATATCACTTTAACTTCATAGGGCTTGAGGGAAAAAATTATCATTATAACTAAGTGTTTGGATACTGTTCAAGGTGATAGGTTCTTTTCCTTCCTAAATTAGTTTATTTCTTAGAAAGGATTCCTTCAACAGGTATATATATAACATCTGCAAACTTCTGTTCATCTTGTCCTTCTTGACAGAAGTGTGTGGCATTGTGTGGCATGAAGCTCTCAAATGTACAAGGTGCACTTTTTCATTGAAATTTTATGGAAATTTAAAAATAGCAAACATAAAACTTAAGATGCAGAATATAACATTCTAATGAATCACACCCCATGGCTTCAGAGACATGTCATGGATTTCTGTTCAACTCTAGAACACTTGGAAGGTACCCATCCATTTTCCTTTGCCTTCTAGACAGCAATATTTGAGAAGCATTGATCCACTCTATTTTCCACAAAATAATTCCCTGTCTTTTACAAATTATATCTCCTATTTTATTTAGACATTCTTTCATATATTAACCCCTTTTTGTTAGAGTTCTGAATATCTCACTCAACTCAATTTCTTGAAAAGGACAGAAGTGGATTTTAAGTGTAGCTTTTCCACTATTTATCATCACTTTCTGAAAACCAGAGTCAGAAAATGCATTACTCTTTTCACCATTCATCTGTCATCAGCTTTAATGTTCAGAGATGGGAAAGGCCCACCTGCATGATTCACCATAAATATAGGCTGATATCCATATACTGGATATCATGTAAGTGCTTTACAAGTATTCTATTTTTATTCAAGCAAACCTTATGCAGTAGGTACTATTTCCACCGTTTTATTAATAAGGAAATGGAAGTGTTGTGGCTTTAAGTAATTTGTACATGGCAGCATGGCCAGTAAGTTGCTGAACTTGAATTTATTCTGGTGATTGGACCTCAAGGCCTGTATTTTTATTATTTGTTTATTTTTCCTCACAAGGGGGTCATTATTAACATTTATCACATATCCAAAAATACAAAATTAGAGGTTAGTTTATACACATAAGCATGCACTTAGTTGTTATACTGAGGTTGAGAGAGTGGAAATAATATACTTTTAACAACTGCATTTCATAGGAAGCATTGAAATGTTACAGCTTTGATTGGAGATAAAGAAATAGTCCCTTGGCAGATCAGAATTTAATGCTAAATGGCAGTGAAGAGATTGGCTGAAGCCATGCCTACCTCCTGTTACTATATCTAAATTATCTGGCTTTTAGAAAAGTTGTATGCATAGCAAATTGTCAATACAACATTCTCTTCTTCAAAGATGATGTCTTTTCCTATCATAAACTATTATGTTGATAAGAGTAGAGCCTGATGACTAGTTGCTCCCTGATAGAATAGCTTAACATCATAACATTATCTTCTACAAACACACACACACATGCACACATAAATGTTGGCATACATTCTTAATGTTCAAATATACAATTCTGAGTCACTCTTCAGGAAAATCAATTGATTCTGTTACTTTGTTACAATTTCGTTCAATAACTGCTTCTGGCAGGTCCATTAGAATGGAGGGCAATTTTTACCAGATGTTTTGAATAATCCATCCTGAATGTCTTTCAGGATTACTAGTATTACCTGGTATTGAATTCTCTAGGTTAAATATCCTTGTCATATTTTATGACAAGAGTCAAGGAAAATTTTTCTGTAAAGGGCCAAAATGGAGATATTTTAGGCTTTTTGGACAATATGTTTCTGTCACAGCCACTCAGCTAATCACATTGAATCATGAAAGCAGATGTAGACAATACATAAAATGAATGAGGATAGCTGTGTTTTAATAAAACTTTATTGATAGAAACTGGTGGTAGGCCAGATCTTGCCCATGTGTCATAGTTTGCAGACCTTTGTTCTAGGATATAGAATTCTGAAGCCTCTCCCTGTAGGTACCATTGTTTAGTACTTTGACAGAATCAGTGCTATGTGTGGGTTTATTTCTGGTCTCTGTATTCTGTTCTACTGATCTAAGTGTCTGATTTGATGCCATAGCATCCTACTATAGCTTTATAATATAATTTGAAATCAGAGAGTGGGATGCCTCCAGCTTTGTTCTTCTTTCTTAAGATTGCTTTAGCTATTTGAGGTTTTTCATGGTTTCATATAAATTTTAAGATTTTTTTTGCTCTATTTCTATGAAAAATGCCATTGGAATTTTGATATGGATTGCACTGCATCTCTGTAGATTGCTTTAGGTAGTATGGACATTTTAATAATATTAATCCTTCAAATTTATGAGCATATGAGCGTAGAATATCTTTCCATTTATTTGTGTCTTCTTCAATTTCTTTCTTTTATGCCTTATAGTTTTCAACAGAGAGGGCTTTCACCTCTTTGGTGAAATTTATTGCTAAGTATTTTATTCCTTTTGATAGAATTGTAAATGGGATTGTTTTCTTAATTTCTCTGATAGTTCATGATTAGTGTACAGAAATATAACAGTTTTTTCATGTATTGATTTTGTACCCTGCATCTTTATTGAATTATTTTATTAGTTCTACAGTTTTTTTGTTGTGTTGTTAGGGTTTTCTGTATATAATGTCATGTCATCTGCAAATAGTGAGAGTTTTACTTCTTCCTTTCCAATTTGGATGACTTTTATTTCTTTTTCTTGCCTAATTGCTTTGGCTAGGACTTCTAATACTATGATGAATAAAAGCAGAGAGATTGGGCATCCTTGTCTTGTTCATGACCTTAAAGGAAAAGCTTTCAGCTTTTCACCATTGAGTATCATGATAGCTGTGGGCTTGTCATATATGTCCTTTATTATTATTGAGGTACATTCCCTCTTTTTTTTTTAAGAATCATGTAAGCATTCAGATATTTTTAGGTAGAAAGATGATATGTAGACTTCACTATAAGATGCAACAGGAATTCATACTGGAAAAGATGGTATAGCTGGTACAGGATTGGTGCAGTGGCACAATTCCAAACAAATGTTAGACAAGGGCACTTTTACTGGAGAGAAATTTAAAATAATAATTTAAGTCTTCATAAAGCAAGATATTTTTCCAATTTAAAACAGTAAGAAATAGTACCATCAGTAATAAAGGAAATCAACTTCTAAGTGTACCAAATGGATTATAGGGCAAACAAGAGTTACATTCCCTCTCCCAATTTGTTGAGAGTTGCTATCATAAATGCATGTTGAATTTTGTCAAATGCTTTTTCTGCATTTATTGATATGATCAAATGATTGACTGATCTGTGGATATCGAACCATCCTTGTATCCCTGGAATAAAGTCCACTTGATCATGGTATAGAATCATTTTAATGTGTTGCTGAATTCAGTTTGCCAATATTTTATTGAGGATTTTTGCATCTGTGTTAGTCAGAGATATTGGCATGTAATTTTCTTTTCTTGTGGCATCCTTGTCTGGTTTTCATAGTGTGCTATTTTTTATTAGAATAAAATAATTTTTAAAAATCAGAGCTACTAAGTGTAAATTGTTTGCATCACCAATATGTATTTTCTGCCTTTTGTCACCATTACCATATAATGCACAAGCATTTAAGAAGTGTTTAGTTATATGAAAATACCAATCAAATACTGGTCTCAGTTGAGGGTTGTAGAGATAACAGATGTTTTTCAGTTGTGGGAGTATGTGATTGCTTTAGTGAAAAAGTAATTGAAAACTCTAGGATGTTTATATGGGTTTTTCAAATGAATTTTCATATCATTTTACTTTTTTTACAATTTAAAAAACTCTGCAAAACATTCTGAAGAGCTCAAATATAAAAATAGACATCATATAATGCAACTTTATGTATCTGAGGCCAGAATGACAATGCATCTTTAGTAACAAGAAATATCTGTTCTGAATTCCAAAATGCATTGAGGCTCATGAAGTATGGAAAGCAGATGTGTCAACTTAATTAGACCTTGCACAGTGGAAATCTGGTAACATTCTAGTTTTGGCATTTTATTTTGCACAAGGTCCAGATATCATACTTTAATATATACTGTATGTTCTGGAGCTCAGCAAAACTAGCATGTGTGTTTTTCATTACTCAAAGTAGCTAATCCTGGGAAAAAAGTATTAGATTGTTTTATGCATGTTTTCAAAAGCAAATTGATCACTGACTTACAATTTTATAGTGTTTGCATTAGAGTTTTAATTTTTTAATTTTCTTAAACTCCAAATACACACATTTAACAAGTCTGCCTTTTACAAGAGGATACGGATGCTGTGTTGATAAGTGTGGTTCAAGTTGTACCTAACAGCAGACAATTGTTAATAAAGGCCAACTCACTTTGGATACTTCACGACTGTGCTTTTCCATCAGGGAAGAAACGTATCTTTTGGAATTACAAAGAAGGAACTTTTTTTCTGATAGACTCTTAAAATAATAGATAAGAATGCATTGGTAAAATTATATCAGGCATTTACCTAAAACTATACAGAACTCAAATACAATTATGAATTTTCATTAACCAGAAGGCTCAAAGGGTGTTATTTACATTTAACAGGTAGGAAAATGGAAACTCTTTCTAAAAACATTTTTGCATTAACATGTTATGACCAATTAGAAACTAATCCCAAGAATTCCAACAAAGGAATCACCAGAGACCCTATTACCACTGGGAATGGGAAACACATCTCCTTTGGCATAGGCTTTACTGGGCTTTCATTTTCCTACAATTCCCTAGCATGATATTTTAGTAGCTGCTGGGTTCCTTTGGAAGCTCATAAAGTAATAATGTCAATTAAAAGGATTAAAACCACTCGCCCCTTGGCTCTCCTTCTTGCACGAATGAGTTGCTATATGAATGTAATCCAGATTCGGAAATGGTGGAAGCCAGAAAAAATAAGAACCACTGAGAAAGAAAGGGAGGAGAAAAAGCCAAGTTTCACTAAGAACTATACTTGTGATTTTTCTGCAAAAAAAATTTATTGGAACATTTGGACAATTGTAAAAAAAAATAGATACGGTTTTACCTTGGGGGCCCCAGTAGACATGGGCTGGTTTCAGTGTCAAACAACCTCAGGTTTTCCTTTTAACTGTAGCAATAGACACTATGAAGCAGGAATTTTCAAACATTTTTTGTGTGTGGGCATAAATGCCTTTGTTGAAGTTTCTTGGAATAAAAATTTTAGATGCATAGGATAAATAGTGTACTAGCTTTCTACTGCTGCCATAACAAATTACCACAAACTTCATGGCTTAAACAGGACAAATTTATTCTCTTACCATCTGAAGGTCAGAAGTCTAATAGAGGTCTCACTGGGCTAAAACTTCAGGTGTTGACAGGGCTGTGTTCCTTTTCCAAGGTTCTAAGAGGTAATCTATTTCCATTGTCTAGAGGCCACCCACATTCCTTGGCTCAAGGCTCTTTTTCCATCTTCCAAGTCTACAAAGGCAGATCAAATCCTTTTCACCTCCTCTCTAACCACACTGGAAAAGGTTCTCTGTTTTTAGGAATACATGTGATGTAGATTGAGCACATCTGGATAATCCAGGATAATCTCCTCACCTCAGACAGTTTTGAGCTTAATCACAACTGCAAAGTTCTTTAGCCATGTAAGGTAACATATTCACAGGTTCTAGGGATCAGGGCGTGGGCACTTTTGGGGCCATTATTTTACCTAACTGGGATTATGGATAAAATAATGTGGAATCTGGAATAAAAATATTCTAAAACCCAAATTTTTGATATAATAATATGTTTCTCTTTATTAACACATTAGTGATATCTAGACCAGGTCTAATAATGTCCATGAATTCAATATAATGATGAACATAAATGATTTTTCAATATATCAATAACCATAACAACTGTAATGAGGTATGGATATGAAATTTTTTATTGGTGAAAGTCATAAAAATTGCTAATACTATTGTGGTTTGTTGTTTATATTCATAATTGTCTGGAATGCTAAATTTCAGCTAGAGATTAAACAAGTTAAGTTTTTTTCCCCCTTATCCAAAATCACAGACCCTTCTCTAAGTTAAGAACCTCTGTTCTAAGGAGACATTTAAAAAATGAAACACCGATGTTGCTCTGGCAGTGACCGGAAGAGTATGGACCCTTTTATAAAGCTGTGCATATTATCTAGAACAGCAAGCCTGAATAAAGATAGCAGGTAAGTGGGAGTTTCAATAATACCAGAAAAATCCTATTATTTTCAAGCTCTGCTTTCTCTGCAAAGCCTTCTTGGACATTGTTAGCTCCTCTAGGTCTCTCACCGAACTCTGATTTTTCATAGCACAATTCCATTCTTTCCACACACAGCAACAACCTAAACCTTGTTCTTTTTTCTCTCACTAATTTAACATTTTACTATCCATTGTCTTTGAATGCTAGTATCTTTTCATGAAAATGTTTCTTACCACCCTGATGAGCTTAGAATCTCTGTAAGTAGAAGTGATGCATATCTTTGTTCTTTGTAATAATGAGTAAATATTTATGAGGTGATTAACCAATTAACCAAGTATTGATCCCCTCTGGACTTACATATATATTTTTATGAAAATAGCAGATTTCAAGAACATGCTTGGTTAGCTGAGTCTTTATGAATTAGTTCTCAGAACAAGATATTCTATGAAAAGATCCCAGATCTGAGAGCTGGAGCCTTGTAACTCTGGGGGGAAATCCCAGGGCAAAATATCTCTGCAACTGAAATCAGTCAAAGGGAGAAATAAAGTTAAGAAACCCTTTTATTTCTTACAAGCTGTCGTCCTGTCCCTCTCTTGACCTGGCTGCAGCAGAAGGGAGCTCCACCCAACCTCTCTGGTCCAGATAAAACCTGGCAGACCCTCGTAGTTACCTACAGATATGTAGATGACTAATTATCTCCAACCCTTGGAAACATCTATTGATATGCAGATGCACTAAAGGCAGGCGAGAGATTCTGGAAATATTACAATTTTACCCACAAATCCTTTCCTCTTTTTCTCTTTCACTTACCAGCTTTGTGATCCTGACCGCATAACTGCATCTCTCCTGGGTCTCAATTCCCTCCTTCAGAAAATGGAAGGACTGGATTAGGGCATCTCTAAAGGCCCCCCATCTTAGGAATTCGTGAATCAAAAGACTTTATGCCACCTTCATCAACATTGCTGAAGTTTTAATACTTCATTAGGACTGAATTCAAGTTTTCAGGATGATTCAGTTTCCCCAAGTAGTTTAAGAATTTAAATGCCTACACACTGAGACTTTCCTGAGAAGGTAAATTGTGACTGTATCAAACACATTCCTAAAAGTTTAATTCCTTCTTGTTATGAGGCTTATTTGGATCGACCTGTTATCTCTAATACTAGTCAAATTCTTTCATACCCAAGTGAAAGAGGGATTGGTTAGTGAGGTCCTCAGAAACTTTTTGTGAAACCATGCTGTGAACTCTACAACAATTGTCTTACAAGAACTAAAGCATCTTGATGACCTACCCTAGTCATTTGCTCAACCAACAGTCATGGCAATAATAAGCACCAATAATTCTCCAAGCAGGACTTAAGCGATATTTCCTGTAAATTGTTGAGACCGAGATGTACCTTTACTTCTGTCTTTTAAAGCTCTGGGTAGAGTAACCCATCCCTTAAACTGCTTCCAATTTGTCTCTCCCACCTCACCCTCCTTTTAGCCCTGTCAGCCATCTGCTCCACAGCCCCTGCTCCCTGGGGTGAACCCACCTTCAGGTGTCTGAGAGACGTAAGGCCTAAGGGTTTGGGTTATAGCAGGGTGTGTGAGGATCATCACAAGGACTGGAGCTGACACAGAGCTGGGATCTATGAGTGGACACACACTCAGCTTCATAAAGTTAAAAAACAGGGAAGGATTTGGACTCGAATTTATCTAGTCCATCCCTAAGACATTGCTGCTTATCTCACTGGGATGTGAATACACGCATTCTGTTAGGCACTTTCTCCCTAAGGCTATTTTGCTGTAATTGAAAAAGTGATTCTGCACTTTCCCACGTTTATATTTTTCCTTTGTGCTTCCCTTTTCTCTCAATTACCCATCTCATGCTACTGGAATAAAGTGGAGTGCAGGTACCACCACCTCAGTGAAATGTCCTGCTCTAGCCTCCCCAGTTTGGAGAAAGGAAATTAAGTTTCAATAACAATTCATGAATTTTTCCTTTTTGGCACTTAAAACTACTCCTTCAATTGTATTTATTTGTGCACATCTGTGTCCTTAAGTAGATTTTAAGCTCCTGAGCAGTAGAAACATCTAATCAAAGTTTGTACCCTCAGGTTACTATAATAGAAAATAAATTATTTTCGGATTTTCTTTGCCTTTTGCTCCACATAACTCTAAAAATTATTTTCAAAAAGATTATTATCTGATACACAAATATTAAATACACACAAATAAGTTTAACAGTATTCTCTCTGTTATTATACCTGCAGTGTTGGAGTTTTCTTGTAATGGTAAACCAGTAAATAATTAATTAATCTTTTGCTATGTTTTCAGCTCTGAAAAAAATTTATGCCAAGTCTTGATAGCAAAAGCTTTCATACTAATTCATTTTGGAAGTACTTAGAATATTAGGAAATGTTTATAAACAGTAAGTATTGAAAGAGAATCACTAAGTATACATGCTCAGTAAGTACACATACTCATTTGTAAGTAACAAAACACACCCATATACTTCCCCTTAAATTCAGCATCAAAAAGGCAGACATATTTTTGGCAGTCTTCACACATCAAAATACAATCTCCAATCATGAGAAAAACATGGTCAGAGCTTAAAAGACTCCCACTGTGGGGTGGGGTGGGGAGGGGGAAGATGGATTGGTTTTACTCAGGGTGACAAGAACCAATTTTAAGGATCTAGTATACTGGTTGTAATTTCTAATTCTGTCAATTTTTGAGATGGGTGTTAACATCTCCAGTTATAATTGCGGATTTTTCATTTCTCCATGCAGTTTTATAGTTACTGCTTTTGTATTCTGAAGCACTTTTGGTAGGTACATAAACCTTTAGAATTATTAGGTTCTCTTGACTAATTGACCATTTTATCATTATGAAATGGCTCTATCTCTGGTAATATTCTTTGCTCTGACATCTTGTCAGATTTTTGCTCACAGGCAATCTTCGCATTGGCAGAAGAAAATTCCCTGCTCAAAATAACAACAACTCTTTTGCCATCATGATTATTGGTTTCAACATTTTCTTACTAAATTCTTGGCATATTAAAATGTTCAGGACATATTTATTCACTAAATAGGATAGATGTCAGAATTTAAGTTTCTAAAGCATAGTATGATTAAAGGAACACAGACCTAACCACAAACCTTGCCTGCAGATGTCTAATGGTTATTCAGAGACTCCAAGAATCTTGGATCTTCCAAGACACTGGATCTCCAACCTGCCCTGCTCATGTTTTATGTGGGAGAACTAATGCTCAGAGGAGGGTCAAGAAGAGCAAATTTTCTTCAGCTGATGGACAGAACAGATTACAACAAAGGGAGACGAGAACCCCAGCTTTTTGACACAGACTGGCACACTGTTTGTATTATATAATCCTGTACCCACAGCTTTACAATCTTCACACCTTTTTTTCAGTTGCATGTCTTTGGAGCTGTGGACAGGGGAGAGTATACATTGAGAAAAAAATTCAAATGAGTTCTGATTTTCCCCAGAGTGTTCAGGTCTCAGTGGCAGCTTCTGTAATTTTAAATTTCCATTTGCCCATTCATCTCTACAAATAATCTTCCAGCTACAATTTTTTTCAGATATCATGATTATTTGAATTTTCAAAGTGGTCTGAATATTTTTCTTGTTTTTAGCACACAGACCTTTCTTATTAAATAACTCCAATGGGCTTGAACATATTAATCTTTGCCAGAATGTGGATAGACATATAAACTGCCCACAGAGAAAATGTACTTTGTTACTAGCATGTTATTACTGTGATTTATAAATGTTTTGAGCACATCTGATTCATTGTTATTCCTCATGATTTCGACACAAAGAACCATGCATTTGAATTAGAAAACAGACTTGCTGTGTGGAATGGATGGATTCTACCCAATATTCCAATAATGTGGAGTGAGGCTTTTTTAAAGAGAACAATGATTAACAAATCATTTCAGAACTTTATGATGCAATTGTAATTTTATCTCACACTACAGTATTAGAAAACAGAGATTTCTGAACATAAGCAACATTTATTTGATGACACCAGCATAATTTCTTTATTCTTTCACCCATTCATCTATTAATTTCCAGTTAGGGATACTTAGCCTGCATCAGGCATCATGCAAAGTACTAGGGATTCATAGACATAGAAATAGCTCTTACCATCAAGGAACTTAGCATCTCATAAGGGAGATACATAAAAGCCAAGTTTAAGTTACATGATACATAAAGTGAGAAGGTAAATAGCAATTTTGCCAAGTTACTGTGGTTAGAGGTGGTATTATTAGTTTATACAGAAAGTATAGAAGCATGGCACAATAAAACCTAAATGTCCTTCTTCCTTTTTAAAGGACTCTGAATGTCTCCTGCACCACAACACAAATACCATAACAGAGAGGTCAAAAAGACAAAGACAATTCTATGGTTTCCAATAAAGCAAGTGACTGATACGGTTAAGAGTGTGTCTGAAGGTGTCAAAGCTTTAATAGAGATACATAGATAAATATTTTTTTTTAGTGAAAATAGAGTCATACTTTAAAGGAAATTGAGAATTGAAATTCATACTTTCCATCACTTTCAGAGTGAAAATGTCAATTCTTTGATAGGGCTATCAATGCCTTCAACTTCTTGCCTCCCAGTTTGGTCTGTTTGGGCTGCCATAACAAAACACCACAGTCTGGGTGGCTTAAGCAACAGAAATTTATTTTCTCATAATTCTGGAGGCTAGAATTCCTAGACCAAGGTGCCTTCAGCCTCAGTTTCTGGTGAGACCTCTTTCTCTGGTTTGTAGATGTTGCCTTCTATGGGAGGGAGAGGTTGAGAGAGAAGGAGAGATCCCTGGTGTCTCTTCCTCTTCTGTAAGAACACCAGTCCTATGGGATTAGGACCCCAGCCTTATGAGCTCAGTTCATCTTAACTACCTCCTAAGACCCGATCTCCAAATACAGTCACATCGGGAGGCAAGGCGTTACATAGGAAGTTTGGTGGAACACAGTTCAGTTCATAACACCTCTCCGCTATGTAGTCTCATATTTACAACACTTTTTCTCCATCTGCCATCTGCCAAAGACACTCTGAATTACTCAAAGTCCCTACAACTTTTTTTCCTCCGTGGTGTTGCTCATGCTTTTATTTCGCTCACTTCTTCTATTTCTCTGCCTGGTTAACCTTCAATTTAACCTTTTCTTTAAGACCTCTTTGTCCAGGAAGAAATATTGTGTCTGGAGCATAACCTTCAAAACAGCACTATCATATCAAACTTTGACTGTGGTTGCTCAATGCATATATTGGTATTTTTGAACAAAATGAATGATACCAGTATTTTTTAGATCTTCCGATATGGCTGAACTGTGAAGCTAGTTCTCTTAGGAAGTTGTACCATGGACTCTTGTTACACAATCATCTTTCCCCCCAAACTTTAGGGAATATCTCAAGTAAGGGACAGGTGCGCTTGCCTCATACTTTCAGGTAGAAATATAATTGAGAAAATAATTGTAAATGCTATTAGTTTTACATAGAAGTCCATATACCAATCTGACTTCCTGAAGGTGAAGGCTATCAACTGTAATTTTAAAATAAATGTTTTAGAATAAGCATTGTATGCTTAAAATTAAGTGTTATTTAAAATAAAAGGGAAAGAAAGAGGCATGTCTAGGAAAGCCAGGACTCCCTAGCAATGTGGGACGCACGCCCTCTCCAAGATGACATATTAATCCATTGCATCACTCATTCAAAACTTGCTTATTTTCTCTCTAGACTCGAAGTCCATTAGCTGTCAGGTCACAGGTTCCAACATGTGTGTGTGTGTTCATGCCCTGTGTTCACTGCCTAGCACCCACAGCTAATTAGAGCACACTGCCCAGATAGTAGAAAAACCTACCTGTTAACACCTCCCACTAAGAATAGGAATTACGACCTTGTGATCCATGACCTTGATAATGTGGAGTTCACTTATAACATCTCATTTACTCAACAATAATTTAATTGATGATTTACCAATATGGATGACAGTTATTGTATGAAGTAATCTGAGCTTAGAAACCTTGAGTATTACCTGTGCAGCCTCAGGCTGTTTCCTTATCTGTAAAACAGGGACAATGATCTGACACACTGCTCAGGATCATCGGCAGGATTAAGTGAATTAATACATGTAAAATACTTGGAAGAATGCCTGGGGTTTAGTAAGCGCTCAAATGTTTGCTATTGTATTTACTAGTCTTACAGTATTGCTTACTTGTAATTAGTCCTATGTAGGTAACCCCAAAGAATAACTTTCAGTCTCAGAATTCCATGGACATCAGAGGTTACAACCAACCAGGTAAGCATACCTCTGTTTGAGGAGTGTTTTAAAATTTTGTGATCTTTTTAAAGAACTTTTCTACTGGTGGAAGTTTATTTATGGTCCAAACTATGTGATCTGATCCAATTGCTTGGATACATAAAATGAGTAAATTTAAAAAAAGAAGGGGGTGGTGGTGGGTACTGAGAGGAAGCTGTGCAGGTAAACAAAACCCTCCAACCCTGGTCATTTATTGTTCTTTTGGAGTTGAAGGTATTTGTAACAATGCTATTAGGGTGCGACTTTTGTTAGGACAGCGTATAGTCCCTTACTAATGCATACACAGTAACCTCAAATTTCTAGAACTACAGTCATATATAGATAAATTCTATGAACACCTGAGGATGTTAATTTTCAAGACCTGTAACTGGGGTCTTGGTGTTATTTTTAAGCCTGAAACCTTCCTTGGTCATACTAACCACGGAAACTGTCCTTAGCTTCTGGCTCCACTTCAGCAGTGATTTGGTATCTGTGACAATCACTGTAGACAGAATTTTATCTTATTTTTTTCTCCTCCCTCTGTGTACTTTGACAAAACAATGTTATCATATGGTTTTACTTGGGATGGTTACAGGAACTTGGGAACTTAGTACTTTCAGCCTAAATGCCCGCAGAATTCGGCAACTTTCCCTTTGATGACTATTCCTTCCTTCCAGGTATTCAGGTTAAGAACTTGGAAGTCAGTCTTTACTCCTCCTGTGCTCATACCTCACATCCAATATCAGAAATACTTGCTCCACTTAAAGAAAACATAGCCAGAGACCAATTATATCTACTGCTACTCCTGACATAAGCCATCGGTAACATCCCAATCATCACAACATGGTTTTAACTGGTCTAGCTTCCACCCATGGCCACCTTATGCTCTAGTCAATACAGTAACCACAAGTGGATACTTTTAACAAGTCAAGTCACATCAGCCTACACTTCTGTTCAAAATCTGTAGCTCCCCATCTTGCTCAAAGTACAAGTATCTCAACAAAGAGCCTCCATGTTCCTAAGCGTTCTAGCTCATCAGCCCTCCTCACTTACACTCTCCTGACATCTTATCTACTGCCCTCTACCAGGAATACTTTTCTTCCATTTTACTTTCTTCTCTCAATATCCTCAGTGAGGCCTGTCCTGACTAGCCTATTTAAATACGCATGTCTACTCACACCTAGGCATTTCCTATTCCATACTCGTTTTGTCCATAGCATTTATCACTATTTAATACAGAAGTTCCTAAGTGCGGTCACCAGAACTTTCGAGTTCCCAGATAATGCTGATGCTGGGGTCCAGGGACCATACTTTGAGAACCACTTCTTCAGGGGAATCTCTTCTCTCAGACTTTCACTCTTTCTGATTTAAGTAGGGATAAACCATAACAGTTCTAGGAACCACCAGACTACCTTAAGCGTTTCTTAAAACTCAGAATGCTTGGCCCCACCCTCCCTTACTTTCTGAGTGGGTAGGACTGAGGTAGAATCTGAGACTTACATTTATAACAATTAGCCTTTGAAAACCACTGGCTGCATATATGATAGTTTTTATGAAGTTTGTCTGTTTACTCCCCTCTAGAACATAAACTCTATGAAGCAAAGATTTTTTTTTCTTGTTTTCCACTGTTTCCTCATGCAAAGGACGTTATCAGGCACACAGCTGCTCAATAAATACATGCTGAACTACTAATTGAAAATTGCTTATTTACTGTTAGAAAATTTCTAACTATATCTTGTCAGATATTATATGTAGAAATACAAAAGTTAAAGAATCATTAGAGTTCAATCCCATCAGGCAAGAATGCAATTTTAAGCAATAGGCCACAGAAACAACTGGTATTTCCTGATATTCAGGAAATAAATTATTATTAACAATTTATGTTTTTTTAAAATATTAACAACTATAAACAGTCATGGAATGCTAACACTTGCTGTGCTTATTATGTATAGCATCTCATTTAGTCCTCATAATGAACTCTGAAGGTGGTTAGTGGTATTGCTTCCACTTTACAGATACAGGCTATTACACCAGAGCCCCTTTATTAGTGGACTCTGGGGTTCCCACGCTATCTCCCCTACATGTGCTCACCCAATTACAGCAACAAGATAGGGTATATCTTGGGAGGTGACACTTTTCTTTTTAGTGTACAGACATGTTAAGATTTGAATTTAAAATTTGCTGAACTATACTGACCTCTTATAACTCTAAAAGATCATCCTTCCCACTTTTCTATTGTTAGAACAAAGGGTCAGCAAACTTTTTCTTAAAGGGCTCAACAGTAAATATTTTAGATTTGATGGTCATGTAATTCTATAGTCATGGACAAAACATAAATGAATGGGATGGTTTTGTTTCAATAAACCTTTATTTACTCAACAGGTGGCCAGCCCATCAACCAGTTTATGTACTCCTATGTTAAAGGACTTCAGTCTCAGTAGAACAAATGAACATATTCCTGTAACTAGAAATAGTGACTTAGAAAAATGAAAATTCTAGTATGCAAATCAAAACAGACACCTGTCTCTGTAATAAGCTGAACTAGTTAAAAGAATCCTCATATTTATTTTTTCACAGCACAAATGCAGTTGACACAGTTAAGTCCGTAATTCCCCACAAAACTTAAAAACTTAACAACTGAGAATCTAAACTCCTACAATCGTCAGGATCACTCATAGCTATACACTCTATGGAATCCATTCCATAGCAGCAGAGGAGAACCTTTAACTTAAAGCACCAAGTTTCCAGGCATTACTACAAATGTCTTTTTTCATTCTCTAATACATGCAGTCAAACTGCCAATGAAGCAAATACCAATTCACATTAAGCTTTAGTGGATAAGGGAAACTAGTTGGGAACCCAACATTATTCTCAAGTCTAAAAGTGATTCTACCTCTTTTACCTTATATTTCCTTCTATGAAAATTTTAAACTTTTAATATAGTTATAACATGGATAAAAATTTTATTTTGAATATGATCTCTTTCAGACTCATCTAACAGTTTAGGATGTTTGTATTTGTTTTTTAAGTACTGAGGAAAACAAAAAGGTGATTTCTTATCTGTAATATTGTGGCAATCTTTATTAAAAGTTAAATTTGGAATTTTATAGCAAAGTAATACTGTCTGTCCAAATTATAGATTCAAAAAATTCAAGTTATGTAAATTAAGATACAAAGCTTATTCCCAAAATATTTTATGGAAATGTGTTTTCATTTTCTGGCGTAGGGTTCTATGGGCACTTTTAGGATCTTGCTAACATCTGCCCTATCTACCCAGAGATTAATGGATCACTAAATGGACAATGAAAACTGGTTGAGGCTGCTGATGAATGCTTCAACAGGCATCTGACACACAGACACAGATTTCATTGTTACAGTCAGTAGAACTGAAGTCTTCCTTAAAATTGTGCTCCTGACAGGCTGAAGATAGAGTAATGGATTGTTAGTTCTTAAAGCCAAAAATGCATGTATCTGCTGTACAAAGGCTTCATTCTCTGCCTGTAGTCAGTAACTTAAGGGCCTTCTGCAGATTCTGTACAGCAGTGCTGACATCTTCATACTGCAAAGCACTGCCAGCGTATTTGCAGTATTTCTGAGCTCTAGCAAAGTCCTCTGGTGTTAGACGGATATCCCCTACAAAAAAAAAAAAGTCATTAATATGTTTGTAGGAATATAAAAAGTGTTCTGTTAGGTTAGGTAAATGCTTACATTCAAGATTACAGAAAATATTTAAGGTTATAGCTTTTTCTCAATCCCAGTTGTATTTAAATATATTTTTTTCATGCTTTTTAATGTTTTAATTACTAATATAAACAATTCATATGCTGGTATATAATAACTTATGTGAACAAGATTTTCCTTCCTGAAGTTAAAAACTAGAAAACTTTTTTATGGCAAATTAATTGCAAAATAATGATATTCTGTGCAAAACAAGGACAGTAGCTTTGGTGTTTATGCTAGAATTGCTGAGCCTCTTTTTTCATGGAACAATACACACAGACTAAACCATTCAAACTTCATTTGAACTAGAGTATAAATATAGCCCTCAATAAGAATAATGAATAACTATGTAAAAAATTTCGTAAATTAACTTTTTTTTAGCCTGAAAATATTTTGCATTTTTGTGTCATCCATATAAAAAGCTCAGTGACTTAAGATATTAAATATATCATTCAACTACATAATAAAACATATAAACATCTCTTATAAATTAGTTGTCCAATATTTATTCTTAATAAGTTTTCCAGCTACTCATATGATTAACATGAGTAAATAATTAGGGTGAAAAAAACCACACTAAAAACATTTAATCTAAGACTTGAATATACTTGAATACATATTTCTAAAGATGAAATTAAAAACTGACTTTGTCACTTGTCTTTTGAAATAAACAACCTTTTTTTTTTAGAAATTATGAGGGTTGATCAGAAGGCTGGGAGCATAGAATATAATGAACAGATAATATATTGCAATTCTGTTTATAAGCAAAAAAGAATACATTTCTATTTTGTTTATACACTTCTATTTATAAATAGAATTACTTTGTTTAGTTGCTTTTAATTTTGTCATAGATGTACAGCATAAAGTGAAAACTTGTCTAGGGAAAGAATTCAAAGTAGGTACCAAATTCCAGGTACTCTGATACTAAGTTCTGGTACAAATTATTTTCTAAAATTTTCAAAAAGAGTACTGAAACAATGTATTCTACAGTTTCTAGCCCAGTGTCAGACACCTGTAAGTGCTGAATAACTTTAATGAATGAAAATTAAAAAGCTGTCTGTACTTTAAATTACTTCCCACATTTAATATGAATAAAGTTCATACAGAATTTTAAGCATTAATTAAATTTCAGATTTTATGGTAATACACTTACATACCTACATATAGTAACTAGCCCAGGTTGTTACATATAGAAAGTCTTCAAGTAGCTTAATTAATATTATTAAAAATTACATTAATAGGTGGTCCTTGTTCTTGTGAATCAGAGATTACACATTCCAACTTATTTTAATTTCCTTGAATTTTGGTGTTGTTTAAAAAGTAAAATACACAAATCAATATACTCCTCAAATGTAATTATTCATTGAAAAATCAAAAAAGTTTCTCCACAATTATACTTTCAGTATTTTAATGACTTGACATTTGTTACCCATTAAACCTAAAATCAATTTTTCTGCTGTTCTGTTGGCAATTTGTTCAGGCATGTTTCAGCTTATACTTTTGTCTTGAATGTACCTAGCAGATTCTTTAATGGCAGTTCAAAAATTAAGAAGTTCTTGTCACCTATATCTATATGTACTATATTGGTAAGTGAAAAATTTACCTTAAGTCAAGTTTGTAATTTAATATTTCTATCCTCCTATCTCAAGGTAATATTTAAATATATAAGGCATCCATCCAGAATTCACTGAGCTTGCTAGAAGAAAGCCCTAATGCTCAGAACTAATCTTATTTTTACAGCAGTTTGGCTGACATATCCCTTATTTATTAACAAGATAAAATGCATATAGTGGCAAGAACTGTTACTTTTATGGTATTTATAAACTAAACTTGCCATTAATGATAAAGCTATTTTAAAACACAAATATTGCATATTTTTCACGAAATAACAATTTTAATATTCATAAAATGTGAATGGAAATATTTTAATAGAAAATATAACTATAGATGTGATACATACAGCTTAGAGACATGTATGTACTGTCTACAAGTCAATCATAAAACATGTAGGTTAAAATTTTAAATTCAATTAAAAAAATCTGCCTCCTAATTAACAATTCTTTTAAGTTAGAATTTAAAAATTAAATGGAGAAAGTGGAAAAGAAGGAGGGAAAACACATTTCAGGAAGAGAATAATCATTCAATTTCAGTTTCAGATTTTATATTCAAGATAGTAAGTACTGCTTATTGCACCCAAATAAAAGCTGTTTTTCTATCATTAAAATTTACTAGGAGTTATAATCAGAACCAGAGAGAGCACAGCGTGGACCTAAAAGGTGTTAAAATATTATAGAGGTTGTCTAATATAATACCTTTGCTTCTGATATCTGTGCCTATCCACTGCAGACGGCTTCAGACAAAACCGTCTTTATCATAAAGCAGCTTCCCCCTTTCACAGGGCCATCAGTCAAGTCCTCTATTATAGTGGGAAGAGACTGGGTCAGCACTGGATCAAGAGTAACATTACTTGGTGTAAAGAGAAATCCCTGCATGCCCAGATGACTTATGGATTCATTTCCTAGGTTGATTTATCTAATGCCATGACAGGCTAAAATACTTAATAGTAAATATTTCCAAAATGGGTCTTTATAGAGACCCTGTCTTATTTAGTCAGGTAGTTCAATATGTTCATGTCAAGGACCCAGGATAATCTGATCTTAGTGTACTCTATTATCCTCTGACTGGAATGGAATGCAGACAGAATCATAGGGGAACCATCTGACCTGCAATAAATCTTGCATGCAAATACAAAGCTTAGTACTGAACTCTTATATCCAGGCCACAGTCAAGATATGTCACTTAAATATTATTGTAAGACAAGAGTCATCCATGAATTCATTATAAAAATATTTAATATATACTAATACTAATATACACACATAGTATGTATATTAAAAGTTGATAAGTACTAAGCGTTAAAGAGAAAAATGTAGCAAGAAAGAGGTATAGGAAGTATTACAGGTGGAGGTGAAGGTAGTGATGGTGGTTATGAAACCACTATTTTTAGTTTGTGTTTAATTAGTCTGGTTTTGTCTAGTTAGTCTAGACTCTTTTATGCAGTTAAACATATATGTACATGTAGGAAGATACAGTTTTGTTTAAAAAAATGTTTTTTTTTTCCTAAACAGGGTCTTACTATATTTAATATTGCACAACTTGGTTTTTTACTCAATATGTCTATGACATCTTTTCACATGAGAGTTATCATGTTCTTTTTTAATGTGTGCACAGTATTCCATAGGGTAAATGGACTGTAACTTCTCAACAGCTGGCGCTTAAGATTATTTTCTACTACTATAAATGATGCTGAAGTAAAATTTCTTTGTAAATACACTGTCTCCATGTTTAAATATTTTCTTCAGATAAATTTCTAAAAGTGTAATAGATGGGTCAAAAAAATTACATTTGCAATTCTGACAGTGACTTGCCACTACTGATAAAAGTTTTACTGTGTACATTACCATCAACAGCACATAAGTGTCACTCCCTATGTCTTTATTAACACTGTAGATTATCAATCCTTTAAAATATTTTTGTATTTATTGACCTAAAACTAAACTCACTTTGCAATTTTGAGTTTCCCTGTTAGTATGGCTGGACATCTTTTCATGTATTTCGTGCACATCTGCATTACCTATTCTACTGAATTATGTTTTACTTATTCATTTGTAGGAGCCCTTTATATATATGCTCTGGACATTAATTCTTTATTTTTGTTTGAATTTCCTCCTGGTCTATTCGTTGCATTTCAACAATGTAAAGGAGGAGAGAGTATCTTCTGAGGTCTGGAACTTACTACTTTTTATTGGTCAAACCTTTTAAGACACAACTAAATGATATATAAGAATTGGGAGATAGCATCTAATATGTATATTGTCCTGCTAACCAACTGCTCTAACATCACTTTTGAATATATACTTCTGCCACACTGATTCACCTCTTTTACATTAATTCTCATCCTGTGTGATCCAATTTCTGGATTCCCTGTTCTGTTTCACTGAAATACCTGTTATCTTCATATATGTTCAAATTAGATTTTAGACACAGCTTTTACAGGGTGGGACTAAAGAGGGAGTCTGGAAACCAAGTTTAAGAGGAATATAGTATTTGTTAGGCAGGTTACCTGTGTATCTAGAATAGAGATATAACTAAATTCACTATGTTCTTTGATAATTTGCCAATTTATTACAGGTTCTTTTTTGTTTTTGTTTTCAACTATGGTCAGTTTCTCTCTTAGATAATGTAATAACAGTGCAGGTAAGGAAGATCATAATCACAACATAGCAATCTTGAACTAATCTAGCATAAGCTTTTGGTTACATGTTTGTGCCACTATATCCAGCATACACAAAAAAAGGAACTGTGAAAAAAGGGAATGACTTTGGATCTAAGTATTTTTGATAATATGAAACAACCTTGGTTCACTGGACAATCTAATAGACACTCCAAGAAATGTGTTTCAAATTACCTGGACATTCAGATATATGGCACTTCTAAGGTAAAATTACAAAACAACATCCCAAAACAGGAGATACTTTATTTCTCATAAAAGTCAGGTGACTTACCCTGGGAAACTGTACTGAAAAGTGCAGGGTCAATGGCTGGAATAGTCTGTGGAGTAGGTTGGATAGTATTACTTGTTACACCTGCAAATCAGAAAAACCACAAATAGGTATAAAAGTGTTGCACCTCTTAATTATATACTAGGAAAGCACTTAAAATATCCTGGAGGAATCTCATTACTGTACTTAATTATTTTTTTGACACCGTAATGAATTATAATTTGATAAACTTATTTGATTCTGGAAGCTGGAATAAAAAATATGCAGGAAAATACATTTTGAGTGTTTACATATATGTACTGGCCACATATTTCCTATTACATACTTTGTTTGTCATGTCTAATGCTTCAACTTGCCTCTTATTAAAGCTTACCAAGTACCTGCAGTAGTAACAGACCACTGTCCTACCTTTCAATTTCTCAGTTAATTCAGTAATTTTGGGGACAAAGTGGGATATCACAATTTAGTTTAACTTACGGGTTAGTCCTATTTCATCACTCTGTATGAAATTACAAATTATACATTCCAAATTTTACAGTTCACAAAGTTTTAAGATGATATTTTTATATATCCAATAAGCAATTAGTCTTCCTGTTAAAACATGTCATGACCATCATATTCAGTGAATAACTAGCATTATTGATAAATGTTAGTATGCTAGAATTGAAGATCATTAATCTAAAAAATTGATAGAAACTGTTGAAACTTCTCAAAGAGAATTACATGATTTAAACTGCAGGAAAGCAAATGAGGATTAAAAGTTGGACTCAAATGGTCTCTAAAAACAGGGTTCATCTCCCCCAAGCTAAAAGATTAAATTCAAATCATTTACTGTAAGCATTAAGGTAGTAAGGGAAAGACACCGGGATAAGAAGGGAACAAAAGACAGAAAATAAATTGGCAAGTGTGTAGGGGCACAAATACACAGGCAATGAGAGTTGTAGAATGATGGTTTCACAGAGGATGATCAAAGTTCTAAAATACAGTCTGCAGATATGAAGTTTTGACTTTGAAGAACTTTTCATTCCTAACCCAAAGGAAAATGACTTAAATATATACTATCTTATATCATTTAATTTTGCTGTTAGGGCAAACTAGTTTCATTTTGGAGTCTTTGAAACTATTAAGTCATGAAAAATCATACTTTTTAACTAAAAATTGAACTAATTAAAAATTTAAAAGTACAAAGAATACAGATGAAAAGTCAAGTACAAATGTTAAACAGTACACAAAAAATAGGTAAAAATCTTTCTTTCATTCTACTCCAGGCTACTTTAGGGCTATCACTGGTTTCTAGAACACCCTTCCATGCACATGTATGTGTCCAGTCTTAGCATATGTCTTAGCATGTATGTGCCTAGTCCAATGTCTACGTGTATAAAAATAAATGTTCTTTGCTAAGAAATTTGTGTTTTGCCTAAATCAAATTCCTCCAAACTAACTCCTTCTTCTATGGAGAGGCATGGTTTGGTATACATATGTGTTTTGCAAATGGCAGTATGTCTGCATACTGTACTATTCTGTGTATTTTTTCACTTAACTCCAGATTACTATATAGAAATCTGCCTTATTCTTTTTAATGGCCAATTTACAATTTATAAAGCAATCTATTACTGAGGGATATTTAGGTTATTTCTAATCTTTTGGTACTATAGGTAATACTACAGTGAATAATCTTATACATTACATTGTGTACATATATATATGTATATGTACATATATATATGAGAGAAAATATAGGACAAACTTTAAGAAGCATAACTGCAAAGTCAGGAGATACACGAATTTTAAATCAACTAATTCAGTGACTATCTTTTACTTTATTTTAAATTAGTTCTAACCAAATTTATTAAACTATATTAACCAAATATATTAAACTATAAACATCTTACATAATTCTCCCCCATAAAACTTGAACTTTTAAAGGCACATAATTACATAACAAAAAAAATGTTAGAATGAAAGATTTGACAGGGATTTTCAGAGGCTACCTAGTCAAGTCTAGTGCTTTGAAGCAGCTGTACCTAAAGCAGGGAGATGACTGAACATGTTCTTCATACAGATCTTAACAACAACAGAAAAAGGTATGCAACTCACAAATCAGTCTAGCTATTAATGCATTCCCTGCTAAGTAACTGTGTTTCTGACTAAACTAAAATCATCCAAACAATCCCCTTTCTCACAGAGAAGGCATACTTTTTTGGGTCAGTGTAGTACACTAGTTTTTAAATACTTACTTGTACAGCTCCATATGATTAAATAAGTAAGCAATATTAGTTAACAAGAACAAAACAGAATTTGCAGGGAGAAAATTTAGTTATCTAGTAAAATTTTATTTGAGCGATATTAAAAAAATAGGTCTGCATTTTATTAAGAATTTCTGGGCACAATCATTTAATGAGGACTTGAACTGACAACACAGGGTACTCAACATGCCTCATGCAGCAATTAGAAGATGCTGCTTCTCATTTATCTTGATGCACATGAGCCAAGGCCTGTCCTTTTGGCAGCCATTATGACATATTCCCATGGGAGTCTAGTCTACTGGCTCAACACCAGCTCATAAATACCTGTTGAGTTAGTAAAAATGGCCTTTAGTTCATGCTATTTATTCATTTCTTCAGATGCCCAAAACCAGTTATGTTTCCTTCTTTCTTGATTTAGAAAGATGAATTTGTCAATTTGCAAATGGGTTGCAGTCCCCTAGACCACAGTATGTTGGCGTGATGTGACCATAAAAAACATTTCTGGGGGAAAGCAGAACTGTGTTGGAATGTCTTTCTGTCTATTATTTAAC
Organism: Manis pentadactyla; assembly: GCF_030020395.1. Taxonomy (NCBI): domain Eukaryota; kingdom Metazoa; phylum Chordata; class Mammalia; order Pholidota; family Manidae; genus Manis; species Manis pentadactyla. The sequence continues at coordinate 49,940,080 of NC_080030.1, forward strand.
AAAAAAGAAGTATTAACGAGTAACTTCTGGTTAATTTTTAAGTAGATGATTATATAACTTATTAAATGAGATTAATATATATTCAAGAATTGAACATTATAAGACTTCTTATTAAATGCTAAGTTGTTCTGTAACTACTGAAAATGGAGAAATAAGTGTTGGTTAGAAAATCAGAGAAGACTATCCAAAAAGAATAATTAAAGAGAACCCTAAAAGGGAGTACAGCATTCAGAGAGGCAGAGAAAAAGAGAGAGACATGGTATCTACAATGAACACTATATGCAAAGGGGAGAAACACCAGGGTTAGATTGAGGAAAACCTCAGTCTAGTCATGGAAAATAGCACTGATAGAAACCGTTAGGACAAAATACAAACAACTTTGAAAGCTGTAGAGAAGAACTCAAATGCAGTACTTCTGACACTTAAAAAACTAATAATAATAAAAGAGTTAAATTTTTGATCTACATATGAGGTGAGCTGCATTTATAGTTAGAAGGCTAGCATTAATTATACAATAATTCTATTATTTAGCCTATTTGGACTTCTTACTGAGATCTTCAATATTTACAGATGCTAAAAAACGTTATGTTTCAAGAGAAAGAAAAACCTATCCACTGTATTGCCTACATCTGCTCTTCCATGTGGTTAAAGCGCAAAAGGCAAGCACTATGCCTGTTTAAACAATTGCTATCCCTGCCCTCCTTACTTTGTTGTGGAAGAACTAAAAACTGTATATTAGTACATACTATTCTTCTTAGCTATCTGAAGGATTTCCCTTTGATAAAAGTGCATCCTGGACCTTTATACAAGAGAAAGTAAATCATTCTTAAAGTGAGCAAGAGGGGAAACATCTGCTTTATTTATAAATTACAAATGTTATTTCATTTTCTATTAGACTATTACGAACTTTTTTTTTACTGTCTTAAATGTAACAGAAAAAAAATCTGCTGGATTGGAGGAGGGGATTCCAATATCTCAAACCAATCTTAAGTTAGGGGCAAAATATTACAAGAAAAGTAGGTTTTGATTGACAGGATTTTAGTTCTTTGGAGGAAAGGACATGAAAGGTGACAAAAATGGTATCAGAAAGACTTGGGTTCAAATTCTAGTTCTGTCACTAATAGGTATGTTTGTATGTTTATTTTCTTGGGATAAGTGCTTTGTAAATAAGGGACAGCAATATCTATATAGTTGCTATAATAACACATTATAAAATAGCTCTGATAATGAAATTCTAAGCCTATGAGAGTGTATGAAGTAATAAGATAGGACCTCACCCTGAAAAAGTTCCAAGATTTTTAGATTTATGCTCCCACTCTGAGGAACAAAAGAGAGAGAGAAAAAAATAAAGGCTCATTCCAGAGTTAACTGGATGAAAAGGAACTGTTCATGCCAGAAAAGTTCCTAATAAGACTACCTCTATCTTTAAGTCAGTTATTCTAAGCAGGAGTTGTCTGTTAGTTTGAATATGAAACTACTAATATGTTATCACTTTTGTTGTATAAAATAGGAATTTCTTATGGTTCACCCTAATAGAGCCCTCTTACTAGAAGTAAATTTCCCTCTCATTTATACACATGGCATGTTTACACATATGCCGATACCACAGCTCTGCTCTAAGATATATTGTCTAAAAGCAAAACACCTTAGCCAATCTTTCTGTAAGGTCAATATTCTACCTCCAAATGTGACACTTCCCTTGATTCATAAAATAATTTTAAGTGTTCATTAACTTGCTATTAAATGCCCTGTCTTTCTTTGGCACAGAAATAGGAAGGAAGAGGGAAAAAAAAGGAAAAGGAAGCTAATTTGCTGAACACTGATTTTATGTTAGGCATAGTAGTAGTCAATTTTCATACCTTTTCCCCTTTATAATTAAAATCATCATGAGAAGTAAGTATGATTGATTTCATTTTAAAAAGAGGAAACACCTATGTCAAGAGAAGTTGAACAATTGAATTTGTGGTTTAGAAAGGGGTAGAAACTAATAACCAATACTGTATGACTTCAAAAGGCATTTTATTCTCACTTTGCCCATCTACAAGGATGCCTGTGTCAAAGGCTCTTGGTTAGTTTTTAAACTTATTGGTATAGTTCAATCAGTATTTATCTAAGGCAAATATATCTAAATAGCTGCTTTTGCTTATCCTATTCTATTCTACATGGGGTACTGAATATTTCTAAAAGATAATAAAATATTTAAAACAGTGTTCCATGAAATTTTACTTATAAAAGTAAACAGACATTGGTCTATTAATGACATAGACCGTAAAGTAATGAAAAGTCAAGGTAAATATGCAGAATGACAAGATAAATGAGATCATCATTAAAATTACTAAGTTCATCAGTATTCTTAAAGACAAAAATATTAGCAATAATTGTAGATAACATAAAGTTGAAAGTTTTAAAATAGGAAAGAGACTCATCATAGTTGCTAGCTACAATGGTTAAAATAGTAAACTTTTAAATGTTACTTAACTCATGCAAAATCATCTGAATAGTCTGGGTAAACAAACAAACTTTTAAAGTCAATGTGGTAATGGTGTGTTACATAACGCAAATAATAGAAATCAGCACTCAAAGGATGACTTTCATTCTGTCAGTGAAATATTTTGAAATGTGTATAGTTCATACCTTATAGAGTACTCTTATACTGGGATAAAAGTACAATTTTAAGAACAATATTTGGAAAACAAAATAAAGATTTAAATTATGGTTTCAAATGCCCTTCCTATTTGGAAGCAAGGGTAATATTCTGTCAACAATACAAATAAATGGAAGAGTGCCTGCAAGGGCAATATTCTGTCTACAATACAAGCAAATGGATGGGTGCACACAACTTTAAAATATAACTTTACTGCTATTGACTTATTACTGGAGACTAATTCAATCAGATCTTTTTAAATGAAGACACAGAGCACTGATTTATCAAAAAATAGCAGATACCTCTTCTCTGGACTTTTTTTTAGTAATATGTTTGTACTATTAAAAAAAAAAAATAGAACACCTGAACTACCTCCTTTCACTTGTCTGTGATTCCACTGCTTGATGCTGTGCTTCAAAGCCTGATCCCTCATCAATACCCATGTTGAGGGCAGAGATACAGTCCTAAGGGAATGGGGCAAGAAAATTTAAACTTGCTATCACAGTGGGACCCTATCCTGTGATAACCTTGCTCACTTCTCTGCTGTTCTTGAGCAATGCTGAAGGGGAAAGAGAGGGGAAGAAAACAGTAACACACATGAAAAACACTGAAGCTATTCTTATTAGTAACATATAAGGTTAATAGTAATCAATGTATGTAAATGTTTTGTCATTTCTCTAAAAACTAAGATACAACTAATATTAAAACTTCAATGAATACGACTTAATGCTTTCTGTGTGTGTGGGGGCGGGGAGCTCAGGTAGAATTTAAAGAGCTCATCATGCTTTATGACCACCATTATGAGGCACGAATATGGTAAGTACAGTTCTTACTATGAAAAGAGAGTATGAAACCTGCTAAGCTTTACTTTTTTCGTACCTGTGCTGTGAGGCACTTCCGCTGGCGTATTAGCTGGAGCATGGGCACCGGGAGGAATCTGTATTCCACTATAGCTGCTTGATGGCATGTTGCTTGGGTCATAAGCTGAAGTTGATGGCTGAGGTGGCTGCATGGGCAGAGCAGTTGCTCCAGCATCTTCATTTTCTTCAACATCTATTATATAACATATGAAATGCTGAAGTAGGTATTTTGAAATAAAAATGCCAAATATTCTTATTTTGCTATAAAGACATGAAAAACACACTTTCAAATGCAATTTCTATTTAATGCAGTTGATAAGCAGGCTCCATCTCTTAAAATAACAGGTTTTAATGTTTCTTCTTTTCTTAAAACATTTAATTGTGCCTAACAATATTATTATCACTTTAAGTTAATATTAATTTTTCAAAATCTTTGGTGTAGTATATTTTTCTTAAAAATAACCCTTCTTTAAATTTATGAAAAACTGAGGCTATTTTAGCAAAACATGCTATATTTAGTCTAGCCATAAGAACTTCTTTCTGACAGCTGCTCTCTACTCAATATTCGTTTACTTGCTGTTAAATGATTATCTGTGTTTGTTGTCAAAAGTATTAAGTAAACAAAATCAAAGGAAAAAACTTCATATGGAGCTGTGTAGAAAGGAGTGTAGGGGACTTTGTATCAATAACTTTTGAAATGCAGACTTTTAATATAAACTCTATCATTAGCTGAATTTAAAAACTACTTTGAGAAAATTAAGTTTTGACAGTTTATTTAAATGAAAATAAAAAATAAACTTTTGTCTTGATCATAAATATACATGTTCAATGTAGGTAATTTTAAATAAGAAAGTCAAATCTACCTACTACTCTGAGATATGCATTTTACTAAGTAATCTTATAGATATATTTTGTACTTCATATATGCTAAAATAATTTCTTCTATATGAGAGCTCTAACATTCATACATCTTGGAAAGGAAAAAAACAAAGCAGAAACAAAAACAATGTGGAGAGTAACCAAAAGCTGGTAGAAACTAGAGTGAAGCTGGCCAGAACAAGAATTGACAATCTGCAGATGAAGATAATAACAAATGCAGATGGGCTACAAGATGTTATTGACAATAAACCTTCATAAAAATAATAAAAATATGGGGGAAAAGGAATTGTGACCAGTTAGGGGAAAAAGAAAGTCTATAATAAAAGACCTCAAAATGATCCAGATATTGAAGTCAGCAGAAAATAACTTTAAAGCAGGTACTATAAATATGTTCAAGATCATAGTGAAAGATGTAGTTATAATGAATGAAAGAGGAAAAATTAACCAGAGAAAAGAAAACTAAGAGGGAACCAAACAAACAGACCTAAAAGAAAACAAATGCCAAGAATAGTTGATTTAAATCTAGCTATAGCAATAAATGCATTAATTGTAAATGGACTAAACACTACTTTGAAGGCTGATGATGTTGACAGACTGGAAAAAAAACCACTTTTATACTCTTTCAGATATGTTTAAATTAAAAGGATGAAAACAGATATACCATGTATATACCAAGCAGACAAAAGCTGAAGTTGCTAATTTCAATAACAGGCAAAAAAGAATTCATGTCAAGGAATATTAGCAGTGATATAATGGGATGTTTGCATAGGATAAAAATATTAGGTCACTAAAAACAATTAAATCATAAAATTACAAAATTGTGTATAATAAAATAAAGTTTCAAATGAAATTAAAACTGAGAGAACTAGTAAAATCCCCCTAGCTGGGGATTTTAACACCCTTCTATGATTCATTCACAGACCACCACAACTAATAAATGCAGAATACACCCTTTGCAAATGCACATGTGACATTTACCAAGACAGATTGTATTCTGGTCATGAAATAAATCTTGGTAAACTTTGAAATACTGAAATCTTGTGAAGTTCTCTGACCAACACAGAACTGAATTAGAAATTATTTTAATAAGCTAGAAAAACCCCAAATATTTTTAAGCAGTATAAGTAATCCATTCCTCAAAGAAGAAATCACAAAGGCCATCAGAAATATTTGAATTGAATGATATCAAAATTTGTGCCATTTAATGGATACCATTAAATCAGTGCCTAGAGGAAAACTCATTTATCTTTTGTCCATTGTTTTGTTTTGTTTATGGCTCTGTCACTGAAGAATATCTTGTGTTTTCCTAGGGTGCTGAAATCGTTTTTTATAAATGGATATTATATTTTGTCAAGTGCTTTTCATGCATTTATTTTGTTGATATGAGTTAACTTTGATTAATTTTCAAATGTTAAATCAACCCTGCACTCTTGGTTAAACCTACTTGGCTGTGGGTTAAAAAAGAAAAAAGCCTTAAAATACAAAAAAAAATCTCTTTTCTTCTTAGGAAGCTAAAAAATTTAAAAGCAAATTAAACTTCAAGTACAGAGGTAAAATAAGAAAGATAAGAGTAAACATAAACTAAAGAGAAAATAAAAACATTTAAAGCATTTACTGAAATAAAAGAATCTGAAAGAAAAAGAAAATGACAGATTAAAAAAAGAGAAGATGGCTATTATAAATATTAGTAATTAAAGAGGTGATATCAATATGCATCCTACAGACATTAAAGGGAAAATGAGGACAATAAAAAAATATTAAGGCAATAAACTGCACAACCTAAGAGAAATGTCATTTTCCTTTTAATGTCTGCGGAATCATTATGAAACTACCAAAACTACCATAGACACAAACTATCAAAACTCATCCAAGAAGAAAATCTGAATAGGCCTGTATCTATTGAAGAAGTTGAATTATAGCAAAAAAAAAAAGCTCTTACAAAGAAAAATGACTGACCTAGATCAATTAACTGATAAATTCTATCAAACATTTAAGTATGAGATAATACCAATCTCACACAAACACCTTGAGAAAACAAGACGAGGAGGAATCACTGTCTACTTGCTGTATGAGGCCCATGTAACCCTAATAGCAAAACCTCACAAACACTTGAACACAGAAACTAAAATCCTTATCAGAATCGAATCTAGACATATATTAAAAGGATAATATATATCACAGCCAAGTGGGTTTAACCAAGAGTGCAGGGTTGATTAACATTTGAAAATCAATCGACGTTAATTCATATCAAAATAAATGCATGAAATGCATTTGACAAAATATAATATTCATTTATAAAAAACGATTTCAGCACTCTAGGAGAACACAAGATATTCTTCAGTGACAGAGCCATAAACAAAACAAAACAATGGATATATTTATTGCTGCTGGTGCAACAGACAAGAGAAGAAAGAGGAGGCATAAAGATTGGGAAGGAGGAAACAAATCTGTCTCTCCTTGAGGACGACATGACTACACAGAAACTCCCAAGGAATCTACAAAGGAACCACTAGAACTATCAGGTAAATTCAGCCATGTTGCAAAATATAAGATCATTATATAAAAATCAGTTGTATTTCATATACTAGAAGCAATGTTTAGAAATGAAATTAAAAAAATAATTCTATTTACAAGAGAATCAAACAACATAAAATACTTGGAAATAAATTTAACAGAAGAGGTACAAAATCTCTACTCTGAAAAATACAAAATATACTGCTGATAGAAATACTGCTTAATAAATGGAAACATATACTATTTTCAGGTATTGAAAGACTCATTATTGTTAAGGTATTAATTTTCTCTAAATTGATCTATATATTCAATGAACAGTGATCCTAATTCTAGTAGGCTATATTAAAAAAAAAAAAAGAAACTGAAAACTTATTCTACAATTTACTTGGAAACCCAAAGGCCAGAGAATATGAAAATCTTGAAAATGAAGAGAAACACTTGGAGGACTTATACCATTTGACTCAAGATTTACTATAAAAAGGAGGAAGGCAGTGTGGTATTGGTATAGGCCAGAAAATTCTATCAGTGCAACTGAATTGAGCCCAGAAATAGAATAGCACAAAGTTAATTGGATTTTTGATAAAGGAACCAAACAAAATAAAAAAGGAAGGGAAAACACATAACAAATGGCCTTGTAAATAATAGGATACCCTATGGGGAAAAGGATTCTGAATAATAGGATAGCCTTATGACATAAAAAATAGCCTTAAAAATTTAAAAATAGGAGCAGGGGGGCAGAAGATGGCGGCGTGAGTAGAGCAGCGGAAATCTCCTCCCAAAACAACATATATCTATGAAAATATAACAAAGACAACCCTTCCTAGAATAAAGACCAGAGGACACAGGACAATATCCAGACCACATCCGCACCTGAGAGAACCCAGCGCCTCGCGAAGGGGGTAAGATACAAGCCCCGGCCCCGCGGGAGCCGAGGGCCCCTCCCCCCAACTCCCGGCGGGAGAAGAGCAGGCAGAGCGGGAGGGAGACGGAGCACAGGGCTGCCGAGCACCCAGCCCCCGCCATCCGGGCCAGAGTGCAGGGCGCTCGATACTAGGAAAACAGGGCAGCAAGAACAGTGAGCGGTCACTGGAGGCTGGGCGACAGAGGGCATAAGAAAAGCGCGCGACCATTTTTTTTTTTTGCTTTTTTGCTGTTTTGTTTTGGCGAGCGCTTTTTGGGAGTTTTAAAGGGATAGGGACCCCAATACTAGGGAAACAGGGCAGAAAGACCGGTGAGCAGAGGCCTGAGGCTGGCACCGCAGAATAAAGAAAAACGAATGACCACCTTTAATTTTTTTTTCTTTTTTTTGGTGGGCGTTGTTTTGTTTTGGCGGGTGCTTTTTGGAAGTCTTAAAGGGGCAGGGCGGGTCACTTAATCCAGAGGTAGGGAATCCGGGATCTCTGGGCACCCTAACCCCTGGGCTGCAGGGAGCAGGGAGGCCCCTTACGGAGATAAATAGCCTCCCAGCAGCTCCTGCTCCAACGCGACTCCACCATTTTGGAGTAGCTGCCCGAGCCAGGCCACGCCCACAGCAACAGTGGAGATTAACTCCATAGCAGCCGGGCAGGAAGCAGGAACCCTGTCTGCGCGCAGCTGCGCAGCACAAGCCACTAGAGGGCGCTGTTCTCCCAGGAGAGGAGGGCCACAAACCAACAAGAAAGGAAGTCCTTCCAGCCGTCACTCGTCCCAGTTCTGCAGACTATTCCTATCACCATGAAAAGGCAAAGCTACAGGCAGACAAAGATCACAGAGACAACACCAGAGAAGGAGACAGACCTAACCAGTCTCCCTGAAAAAGAATTCAAAATAAGAATCATAAACATGCTGACAGAGATGCAGAGAAATACGCAAGAGAAATGGGATGAAGTCCGGAAGGAGATCACAGATGCCAGAAAGGAGATTGCAGAAATGAAACAAACTCTGGAAGGGTTTATAAGCAGAATGGATAGAATGCAAGAGGCCATTGATGGAATTGAAATCAGAGAACAGGAACGCATAGAAGCTGACAGAGAGAGAGACAAAAGGATCTCCAGGAATGAAACAATATTAAGAGAACTGTGTGACCAATCCAAAAGGAACAATATCCGTATTATAGGGGTCCCAGAAGAAGAAGAGAGAGGAAAAGAGATGGAAAGTATCTTAGAAGAAATAATTGCTGAAAACTTCCCCACACTGGGGGAGGAAGTAATCGAACAGACCACGGAAATACACAGAACCCCCAACAGAAAGGATCCAAGAAGGGCAACACCAAGACACATAATAATTAAAATGGCAAAGATCAAGGACAAGGAAAGAGTTTTAAAGGCAGCTAGAGAGAAAAAGGTCACCTATAAAGGGAAACCCATCAGGCTAACGTCAGATTTCTCAACAGAAACCCTACAGGCCAGAAGAGAATGGCATGATATATTTAATACAATGAAACAGAAGGGCCTTGAACCAAGGATACTGTATCCAGCACGACTATCATTCAAATATGACGGTGGGATTAAACAATTCCCAGACAAACAAAAGCTGAGGGAATTTGCTTTCCACAAACCACGTCTACAGAACATCTTACAGGGACTGCTCTAGATGGGAGCACTCCTAGAAAGAGCACAGCACAAAACACCCAACATATGAAGAATCGAGGAGGAGGAACAAGAAGGGAGAGAAGAAAAGAATCTCCAGATAGTGTATATAACAGCACAATAAGCGAGCTAAGTTAGGCAGTAAGATACTAAAGAGGCTGACCTTGAAACTTTGGTAACCACGAATTTAAAGCCTGCAATGGCAATAAGTACATATCTTTCAATAGTCACCCTAAATGTTAATGGGTTGAATGCACCAATCAAAAGACACAGACTAACAGAATGGATAAAAAAGCAAGACCCATCTATATGCTGCTTACAAGAAACTCACCTCAAACCCAAAGACATGTACAGACTAAAAGTCAAGGGATGGAAAAACATATTTCAAGCAAACAACAGTGAGAAGAAAGCAGGGGTTGCAGTACTAATATCAGACAAAATAGACTTCAAAACAAAGAAAGTAACAAGAGATAAAGAAGGACACTACATAATGATAAAGGGCTCAGTCAAACAAGAGGATATAACCATTCTAAATATATATGCACCCAACACAGGAGCACCAGCATATGTGAAACAAATACTAACAGAACTAAAGGGGGATATAGACTGCAATGCATTCATTCTAGGAGACTTCAACACACCACTCACCCCAAAGGATAGATCCACTGGGCAGAAAATAAGTAAGGACACGGAAGCACTGAACAACACAGGAGAGCAGATGGACCTAATAGACATCTATAGAACTCTACATCCAAAAGGAGCGGGATATACATTCTTCTCAAGTGCACATGGAACATTCTCCAGAATAGACCACATACTAGGCCACAAAAAGAGCCTCAGAAAATTCCAAAAGATTGAAATCCTACCAACCAACTTTTCAACCACAAAGGCATAAAACTAGAAATAAACTGTACAAAGAAAGCAAAGAGGCTCACAAACACATGGAGGCTTAACAACACGCTCCTAAATAATCAATGGATCAATGACCAAATCAAAATGGAGATCCAGCAATATATGGAAACAAATGACAACAACAACACTAAGCCCCAACTTCTGTGGGACACAGCAAAAGCAGTCTTAAGAGGAAAGTATATAGCAATCCAAGCATATTTAAAAAAGGAAGAGCAATCCCAAATGAATGGTCTAATGTCACAATTATCGAAATTGGAAAAAGAAGAACAGATGAGGCCTAAGGTCAGCAGAAGGAGGGACATAATAAAGATCAGAGAAGAAATAAATAAAATTGAGAAGAATAAAACAATAGCAAAAATCAATGAAACCAAGAGCTGGTTCTTCGAGAAAATAAACAAAATAGATAAGCCTCTATCCAGACTTATTAAGAAGAAAAGAGAGTCAACACAAATCAACAGTATCAGAAACGAGAAAGGAAAAATCACGACGGACCCCACGGAAATGCAAAGAATTATTGGAGAATACTATGAAAACCTATATGCTAACAAGCTGGGAAACCTAGGAGAAATGGACAACTTCCTAGAAAAATATAACCTTCCAAGATTGACCCAGGAAGAAATAGAAAATCTAAACAGACCAATTACCAGCAACGAAATTGAAGCGGTAATCAAAAAACTACCAAAGAACAAAACCCCCGGGCCAGATGGATTTACCTCGGAATTTTATCAGACATACAGGGAAGACATAATACCCATTCTCCTTAAAGTTTTCCAAAAAATAGAGGAGGAGGGGATACTCCCAAACTCATTCTATGAAGCTAACATTACCCAAATACCAAAACCAGGCAAAGACCCCACCAAAAAAGAAAACTACAGACCAATATCCCTGATGAACGTAGATGCAAAAATACTCAACAAAATATTAGCAAACCGAATTCAAAAATACATCAAAAGTATCATACACCATGACCAAGTGGGATTCATCCCAGGGATGCAAGGATGGTACAACATTCGAAAGTCCATCAACATCATCCACCACATCAACAAAAAGAAAGACAAAAACCACATGATCATCTCCATAGATGCTGAAAAAGCATTTGACAAAGTTCAACATCCATTCATGTTAAAAACTCTCAGCAAAATGGGAATAGAGGGCAAGTACTTCAAAATAATAAAGGCCATCTATGATAAACCCACAGCCAACATTATATTGAACAGCGAGAAGCTGAAAGCATTTCCGCTGAGATCGGGAACTAGACAGGGATGCCCACTCTCTCCACTGTTATTTAACATAGTACTGGAGGTCCTAGCCACGGCAATCAGACAAAATAAAGAAATACAAGGAATCCAGATTGGTAAAGAAGAAGTTAAACTGTCACTATTTGCAGATGACATGATACTGTACATAAAAAACCCTAAAGACTCCACCCCAAAACTACTAGAACTGATATCGGAATACAGCAAAGTTGCAGGATACAAAATCAACACACAGAAATCTGTGGCTTTCCTATATACTAACAACGAACCAACAGAAAGAGAAATCAGGAAAACAACTCCATTCACAATTGCATCAAAAAAAATAAAATACCTAGGAATAAACCTAACCAAAGAAGTGAAAGATTTATACTCTGAAAACTACAAGTCACTCTTAAGAGAAATTAAAGGGGACACTAACAGATGGAAACTCATCCCATGCTCGTGGCTAGGAAGAATTAATATCGTTAAAATGGCCATCCTGCCCAAAGCAATATACAGATTTGATGCAATCCCTATGAAACTACCAGCAACATTCTTCAATGAACTGGAACAAATAATTCAAAAATTCATATGGAAACACCAAAGACCCCGAATAGCCAAAGCAATCCTGAGAAAGAAGAATAAAGTAGGGGGGATCTCACTCCCCAACTTCAAGCTCTACTATAAAGCCATAGTAATCAAGACAATTTGGTACTGGCACAAGAGCAGAGCCACAGACCAATGGAACAGACTAGAGAATCCAGACATTAACCCAGACATATATGGTCAATTAATATTTGATAAAGGAGCCATGGACATACAATGGCGAAATGACAGTCTCTTCAACAGGTGGTGCTGGCAAAACTGGACAGCTACATGTAGGAGAATGAAACTGGACCATTGTCTAACCCCATATACAAAAGTAAACTCAAAATGGATCAAAGACCTGAATGTAAGCCATGAAACCATTAAACTCTTGGAAGAAAACATAGGCGAAAACCTCTTAGACATAAACATGAGTGACCTCTTCTTGAACATATCTCCCCGGGCAAGGAAAACAACAGCAAAAATGAGTAAGTGGGACTATATTAAGCTGAAAAGCTTCTGTACAGCAAAAGACACCATCAATAGAACAAGAAGTATCCCTACAGTATGGGAGAATATATTTGAAAATGACACATCCGATAAAGGCGTGACGTCCAGAATATATAAGGAGCTCACATGCCTCAACAAACAAAAAAGAAATAACCCAATTAAAAAATGGGCAGAGAAAGTGAACAGACAGTTCTCCAAAAAAGAAATACAGATGGCCAACAGACACATGAAAAGATGCTCCACATCGCTAATTATCAGAGAAATGCAAATTAAAACTACAATGAGGTATCACCTCACAGCAGTAAGGATGGCTGCCATCCAAAAGACAGACAACAACAAATGTTGGCGAGGCTGTGGAGAAAGGGGAACCCTCCTACACTGCTGGTGGGAATGTAAATTAGTTCAACCATTGTGGAAAGCAGTATGGAGGTACATCAAAATGCGCAAAACAGACTTACCATTTGACCCAGGAATTGCACTCCTAGGAATTTACCCTAAGAATGCAGCAACCAAGTATGAGAAAGATCAGTGCACCCCTATGTTTATCGCAGCACTATTTACAATAGCCAAGAATTGGAAGCAACCTAAATGTCCATCGATAGATGAATGGATAAAGAAGATGTGGTACATATACACAATGGAATACTACTCAGCCATAAGAAAAGGGAAAATCCTAACATTTGCAGCAACATGGATGGAGCTGGAGGGTATTATGCTCAGTGAAACAAACCAAGCGGAGAAAAAGAAATACCAAATGGTTTCACTTATCTGTGGAATATAAGAACAAAGGAAAACTGAAGGAACAAAACAGCAGCAGAATCACAGAACTCAAGAATGGACTAACAAGTACCAATGGGAAAGGGACTGGGGAGGATGGGTGGGTAGGGAGGGATAAGGGGGGGAGAAGTAGGGGGGTATTAAGATTAACATACATGGGGGGGTAGGAGAAAAGGGAGGGCTGTACAACACAGAGAAGGCAAGTAGTGATTCTACAACATTTTGCTATGCTGATGGACAGTGACTGTAAAGGGGTTTATAGGGGAGACGTGGTATAGGGGAGAGCCTAGTAAACATAATGTTCATCATGTAAGTGTAGATTAGTGATACTAAAAACAAAGCAAAAAAAAAAAAAGGGCAGTTCCTGTGTGGTAACCTCCAACGAGTTCTACACAAGGGTATAAAGGGCATATAAAAGTGTAGGCAAAGGGTCTGTTTGTGTTTATACAGAGGATCAAAGCCTAATTGGGCTACCCCGAAAATGAACTAAGATACGGTATGAAAAAGAACTTCCAACATCTGCACTCTCTGGAAGACTCATGCCAGAAGATGATCATCAAAAAACCCCAACAAAGATCCACGCACTGCTACAGCAGTAGATGCACTCATCCCACCAGTTCCTGGACTTGCCATGGGAATGAGGAAGGAGATATCTAAGCTGGCCTGTGCATACAGTAAAACAACAAATTGGACTGAATCTATACTGTTGGAACTCAACCAAGAATTTGGAGAAGTGCAAATTGTAGTGCTCCAAACTCTTACAACTACAGACTATTTACTGTTAAAAGAACATATGGCATGTGAACAGTCCCCAGGAATGGGTTGTTTTAATTTGTCTGATTTCTCTCAGACTGTTCAAGTTCAGTTGGACAATATCCACCATATCATAGATAAGTTTTCACAAATGCCTAAGGTGCCTTAATGGTTTTCTTGGTTTCACTGGAGATGGCTGGTAATTACAGATATGCTTTGGTTATGTAACTATACTCCTATTATGTTAATGTGTGTGCGCAATTTAAGTAGTAGCTTAAAACCTATATATGCTGAAGTTACTCTACAAGAAGATATGTCAAAGAAATAATCAATCTTCCCATGTTTTCTTCCGCCTGCTACTTCTATAGCTTTTCTTCTTCCTTCCTAATTACAACCCTTAAATAGAATTCGTGCCTCATATCAAATTTACCGAGTATCATAACTCCTCCAAGTGGTAAAGATACCTCAAGACAAATGCTGGGCATAGAAGCCACAGGGCATAAATATGCAAAGAAGTAAAAAGCTAACCTTTTCAAACAATAAGGCTTCTCTCTCACTTACCAACTCTACATCTCCCTGTATGGCCCCGGAAGATGACTGGTTAGCCAGAGACGGGTAAGATTCCTCAAGGGAGGAACAACCTAAGACAGGCACAGTCGCAGGGGGGCCATCAGGTGAGAAATTGGGTATCAACAGAGGTGAGGCTTAGAACCTCACCCCCCCTGTTCTGAGAGAAATCTTCTGCATACGTGGATGTTTTATTGCCCTGGTCTAGCTTGTATTAACACATAGTCTACAGGCACACACCTGATCATCTAAATTTGCTCTCTTACAACACTAAACTATGTTTTCTACCTTTATCTTGTATCTACCTCCCACTTCAGCATTTTATTAAAAATAATAATAATAAAGAGAGAAATGTGGTATCCACATATAAATCAAGTATAAAAACCAAATGAGTATTCATATTTGAACTGACTGTTTATAGTTCATAATGCATGAGCAAAACCAAAAGTTTCTGTGATGACTGCCCTTGTACTGTTCACCATGTAACTTATTCATTATGTAAGAATTTGTTCTACATGTAAGAACTTGTTTGTTATGCCTCAGAAGATTGGAGACTGACGAAAATTAGGCTTGGGGTGGATTAATGATTGTACATTGAGCATTGACTCCCCTATACAGAATTTTATTGTTGTTAACAACCATTTGATCAATAAATATGAGAGATGCCCTCACACAAAAAAAAAAAAAAAAAAAAAAAGGACAGACTTCCAATGGTAAAATAAATAAGTAACCGGGATGTATAGCATAAGGAATATAGTCAAGATATTGTAACAGCTTGGTAGGGTGATAGCTGGAACCTAGAATTATGTATATAAATGTTCTACCACTGTGTTGTACACTTGAAACTAATGTAATGTAATACTGTGCATCAACTACCCTTCAATAAAAAATAATTAAAAAAAAAAAATTTAAAAATAATAAATTATACTTTATCAGGATTAAAACCTTTTGATAATCAGACAACAGTTAAGAAAACAAGGAAGAAACAGACTGGGAGAAAATATTTGAAAAACATGTATCTGACAAAGGACTTATGTTTGTAATTTATAATCAAGTCAGTAAGAAAAAGACAACCCATTATAAATGGGTAAGTATATCAATGTTCATAGAACACTATTCACTAAAGCCAAAAGGTGCAAACAACTGAAATGTCCCATCTATGGATGAATAATAAACAAAATGTAGTATACAGATACAACAGATATTATTCAGTCTTTATAATGAAGTTCCAAAACATTCTGGAACATGGATCAACCTTTAAGACATTATCTAAATGAAACTGACAGGTACTGTATAATTCTACTCATATGAGATATCTATAGTAGTCAAATTCATAGAGACAGAAAATAGAATAACGGTTACCAGCAGCTGAGGGAGGGTGGGGGGAAGATAGTAAAGGGGAGTTACAGTTTAAGAGGCATAGAGTTTCTATTTGAAAAGGTGAAAAATATTCTGGAGATGGTTAACAGTGATAGACGGTACAATGTGAATGTACCTAACACCACTGAAAAACTCATTTAAATGGTTAAAACAGTAAATCTTATGTATATTTACCACCATAAAAATAAAATAAGCAAAAGGTTTAATTAAAGACACTTTGCAAATATATATGAAGAGCCAATAAACATATGCAGTATAACACATTATCATTTATTCACTGGAAAATGCAAATTAAATCACAATGAGGAACCACTACAATATATGGGTCATAATGGCTAAATTTAAAAATAATTACAATACCAAGTGTAGCAAGCATACAGAACAACAGAAGCTCTAATCCACTGCTGATGAAAACATAAATGGTATACTGACTAAGAAAATTACCTGGGATTTTCTTAAAAATTAAATAGTTAACCCAACAATTCTGCTCTAGTTATTGACCCAGAGCAATGGAACATATGCCATAGGTTCACATATAACATACATTCACATACAACATGTGAAATATCTATATTAACAGTATATTACGATGCTTTAACATTAAGTTAATAATGTATTGGCATTTTATAGCCCCCATATTATCTAGCTGAAGGTCTAATTAATAGTAAATATTTCTTCAGACTAAAACATGTTGAAGTTAACCATACCTTAGGCTTTCTCAATAGAGAGGAACTTGAATTACTAGAATTTTGACATAAGTAATTACCTTTATTAGTTTCCATTGCTGGAATACAGGTCATTAATAATAACCATCTAAAAAGAGTATCATTTTGTAGGTACTGAATTCAAGTGATGTGCAAACCTAGAGTTTGAATGTTAATAGAATTACCTTCAGTTGAGTCTAAATTTTTCCTAGAACACTTTTTTGTTCTTATCATATGGCTTCCTTATAAACTTTTAGGAAATATGGTGAATTAATTCCACATAGTAACATTTTCAAAAGTACTCTCTTTTTCTTACTCTAAATTATCTAAGGTATAGTATCTATTATTTTTTACTGGTTTTCCTTGAATTCAATTCCAGAATAGGCATTCATTAGGCATAATACCTTTCATACCCAGCATCTTTTATGTAAGAGTTAATTAAAAAACACAAGAATATTAATACTATACTGAGAAAAAGAAAAATCAAGGTTTTAAAAGACTTTCCTCTTACATATTCAGATAATGACATCCTCTTGTAGGGCCCTAAGCCATTTCTGAGCAGATATTGTTAGATGTTATGACATTAACACCTGATTATGACACCAAGTTATGTTTTAACAAATCAAAAAAGTATACAGTGAAAATATTCTCCTTTATATTTTAAAGGATTTATTATTAATAGCACACATTTCCGACTATCCAGAAGCTCTATAAAAAGGGATGAAAATAATGAATAGAATTTACTTCATCCAGTGAAGTAATTAAGCTTCATTTAAACCAGCGTTTGGGAAACAAAACAAAAATTATGCACATTTAATCATCTATTGCTAGTGTTGTTATAAAGGGCCTAAAACAACCATTTAAGAATAAAAGAGAGCATGGTAATAAGCAAAATGTACTATTTCCTACTTTCAAGGGAAAAATGTTGAAAATTTTAGAGAAGTCACTGACACTGAAAGAATGCCTAAAAAACAAAATCAATCATTTATTAGGCATTTCAATGTAGCTAAAATGACACATGAAATACGATTTATAAGTAAAAGTTATGTTTAAGAACAAGGATATCTTCATGGTGTATTTAAGAATATATGCATAACCATATACAAGAGATAAAATATCTCCTAATTCAAATCTTTGAAGTTAAGGATAAATGTAACATGTATTATTACATTTACTGCAAATATTAGCATGTAAAAGGCAGCTTAAATGTAATCAGAATGGATGTAGCTCTGCTTCAGTTTCCTTTGTAGTGTAATTACTAAATGTGAAGAAAGATTCCATCTTTGGCTTTAGTCCTTAAGCTCCCCCATTCTTCCTGGGTGATCTAACATTTTACTTTGGCTTCACCTCTTGCTTTCAGGCTGTCAACGCCAAAGTTGTATTTTTAGCCCAGACATTCTACCAAAAACTATCTCATTGCCAGTTGGAGTTCTTCAAGCAGTAATCACATTAGCATCTTAGTGTCTTCTCTTAATTTTTCCCACCAAATCTGCTCACCTTGTGTTAGCCATTTCTTTGAATGGCTGGAAACTAAGGGATCCTCTTCCATTTCCCTCTTCTCCCACATTCAACTGTCTCTACTAAGTTCTAATGATTACACTTCCTTAACTCTACTTTCTTCTCTTTATCTTCTTGGCCAGTATCTACTCAGGCTTTTGTTGTTTATTATTTGGGTTACTAACAGCCCCTGAATTCATTTTGCAACCAGAATTTCTCTAACTCACTCTCAGAGTTTCTTTTTTTCTCCTTCTTCTAGTTCTTATAGTCTGGCTAGTTCTCAATCTTCCTCCCTGCTTTAGAAGAGGCTGTTGTGTTTTTTTCCTAGTTGTGGCATACTTCCCTTTTTCTCTGCTTAATTTAGTTCACTTTATCTTTTAAGACTCAGTTTAGGCACTACTTCTTACCACCATGTATATATTATAACTGCTTATTAGCCTATTGTTCCCCATGAAGATGTAAATTGCATAAGGGATCGTGTCTTATCCAACCCCAGGATCCTGGCTAATGTTGGCAAAATGATATTAAAAAGAAAAAAATGTTCCTTTAAAATAGAATGAAAAAAAAATTGAAAAATGCAATGACAAGGGTATATCCTGGCAAGTGGGAGGCCATTACAAATTTAGGGCACTACATCATACCTGAAGCACAGAAGTGTTTCTAATAATGTTGGTACTATGTTCTCAAGAGAAGGTTAAATTATCATGTTAATTGCACAACTGAAACATTTTCTTGTAAGGATCAATGGGGAAGACAAATATGTATTAAGGCTTTTTATCTAATGTCAAACTGGTTGAGGAAAAAACTGCATCTGCTTAAATGTAGACAGCACAGACTTTAGAATCAGAAAGATCTGGGTTCAAATCCTGAGTTCTATTAACTAGTTATTAGAGCTTAGATAGGGTAGTCCAGCTACCTTCAAAAGCTATAGGGACTGAATTAGATAGTATGTAAAATGTTTAGCACAGTGTCTAATACTTAGCAAGTGATCTATAAATTATAAATACTACTACATATTATGAAGATACTTTATTAAATACCATATATATATATATATATGTTTATTTATTTATTTTTATTTAAGTTTACTAGGCTCTCCCCTACCCCAAGTCCCCCCACAAACCCGTTACAGTCACTGTCCATCAGCATAGTAAGATGTTGTGGAATCACTACTTGTCTTCTCTGTGTTGCAAAGCCCTCCCCTTTCCCCCATCCCCCACATTATACATGCTAATCATAATACCCCCTTTCTTATTCCCTGCCTTTATCCCCCCTACCCTCCCATTCTCCCCAGTCTCTTTCCCTTTGGTAACTGTTAGTCCATTCTTGGGTTCTGTGATTCTGCTGCTGTTTTGTTCCTTCAGTTTTTCTTTTGTTCTTATACTTCATAGATGAGTGAAATCATTTGGTATTTGTTTTTCTCCGCTTGGCTTATTTCACTGAGCATAATACCCTCTAGCACCATCCATGTTGTTGCAAATGGTAGTATTTGTTTTCTTCTTATGGCTGAATAATATTCCATTGTGTATATGTACCACATCTTCTTTATCCATTCATCTACTGATGGACACTTAGGTTGCTTCCATTTCTTGGCTATTGTAAATAGTGCTGTGATAAACACAGGGGTGCATCTGTCTTTTTCAAACTGGAGTGCTGCATCCTTAGAGTAAATTCCTAGAAGTGGAATTCCTGGGTCAAATGGTAAGTCTATTTTGGGCATTTTGAGGAACCTCCATATTGCTTTCCACAATGGTTTAACTAATTTACATTCCCACCAGCAGTGTATGAAGGTTCCCCTTTCTCTGCAACCTCGCCAACATTTGTTGTTGTTTGTCTTTTCGATGGTGGCCATCCTTACTGGTATGAGGTGATATCTCATTGTGGTTTTAATTTGCATTTCTCTGATTATCAGCAATGTGGAGCATCTTTTCATGTGTCTGTTGACCATCTGCATTTCTTCTTTGGAGAACTGTCTGTTCAGCTCCTCTGCCCATTTTTTAATTGGATTATTTGCTTTTTGTTTGTTGAGGAGCATGAGCTCTTTATATATTTTGGATGTCAAGCCTTTATCGGATCTGTCATTTACGAAAATATTCTCCCATACTGTAGGGTACCTTTTTGTTCTATTGATGGTGTCCTTACTGTACAGAAGCTTTTCAGCTTGATATAGTACCACTTGTTCATTTTTGCTTTTGTTTTCCTTGCCCGGGGAGATATATTCATGAAGAAGTTGCTAATGTTCACATAGAAGAGATTTTTGCCTATGTTTTTTTCTAAGAGTTTTATAGTTTCATGACTTACATTCAGGTCTTTGATCCATTTTGAATTTACTCTTGCGTATGGGGTTAGACAGTGATCCAGTTTAATTCTCTTAAATGTAGCTGTCCAGTTCTGCCAGCACCATCTGTTGAGGAGACTGTCATTTCCCCATTGTATGTCCATGGCTCCTTTATCAAATATTAATTGACCATATATGTTTGGGTTAATGTCTGGAGTCTCTAATCTGTTCCACTGGTCTGTGGCTCTGTTCTCGTGCCAGTACCAAATTGTCTTGATTACTATGGCTTTGTAGTAGAGCTTGAAGTTGGGGAGTGAGATCCCCCCTACTTTATTTTTCTTTCTCAGGATTGCTTTGGCTATTCGGGGTCTTTGGTGTTTCCATATGAAGTTTTGAACTATTTGTTCCAGTTCATTGAAGAATGTTGTTGGTAATTTGATAGGGGTTGCATCAAATCTGTATATTGCTTTGGGCAGGATGGCCATTTTGACGATATTAATTCTTCCTAGCCAAGAGCATGGGATGAGTTTCCATTTGTTAGTGTCCTCTTTAATTTCTCTTAAGAGTGACTTGTAGTTTTCAGGGTATAGGTCTTTCACTTCTTTGGTTAGGTTTATTCCTAGGTATTTTATTCTTTTGGATGCAATTGTGAATGGAATTGTTTTCCTGGTTTCTCTTTCTATTGGTTCATTGTTAGTGTATAGGAAAGTCACAGATTTCTGTGTGTTAATTTTGTATCCTGCAACTTTGCTGTATTCCGATATCAGTTCTAGTAGTTGTGGAGTGGAGTCTTCAGGGTTTTTTATGTATAATATCATGTCATCTGCAAATAGTGACAGTTTAACTTCTTCTTTACCAAACTGGATTCCTTGTATTTCTTTGTTTTGTCTGATTGCCATGGCTAGGACCTTCAGTACTATGTTAAATAACAGTGGGGAGAGTTGGCATCCCTGTCTTGTTCCCGATCTCAGAGGAAAAGCTTTCAGCTTCTCGCCGTTAAGTATGATGTTGGCTGTGGGTTTATCGTATATGGTCTTTATTGTTGAGGTACTTGCCCTCTATACCCATTTTCCTGAGAGTTTTTATCGTGAATGGATGTTGAATTTTGTCGAATGCTTTTTCAGCATGTGATTTTCAGCATGCTTTTTCACAATGATCATGTGGTTTTTGTCTTTCTTTTTGTTGATGTGGTGGATGATGTTGATGGACTTTCGAATGTTCTACCATCCTTGCATCCCTGGGATGAATCCCACTTGGTTGTGGTGTATGATCCTTTTGATATATTTTTGAATTCGGTTTGCTAATATTTTGTTGAGTATTTTTGCATCTATGTTCATCAGGGATATTGGTCCCTAATTTTCTTTTTTGGTGGGGTCTTTGCCTGGTTTTGGTATTAGGGTGATGTTGGCTTCATAGAATGAGTTTGGGAGTATTCCCTCCTCTTCTATTTTTTGGAGAACTTTAAGGAGAATGGGTATTATGTCTTCTCTGTATGTCTGATAAAATTCCGAGGTAAATCCATCTGGCCCGGGTTTTTTTTTCTTGGGTAGTTTTTTGATTACCGCTTCAATTTATTTGCTGGTAATTGGTTTATTTAGATTTTGTGTTTCTTCCTTGGTCAGTCTTGGAAGGTTATATTTTTCTAGGAAGTTGTCCATTTCTTCTAGGTTTTCCAGCTTCTTAGCATATAGGGTTTCATAGTAGTCTCTAATAATTCTTTGTATTTCTGTTGGGTCCGTTGTGATGTTTCCTTTCTCATTTCTGATTCTGTTGATGTGTGTTGATTCTCTTTTTCTCTTAGTAAGTCTGGCTAGAGGCTTATCTATTTTGTTTATTTTCTCAAAGAACCAGCTCTTGGTTTCATTGATTTTTTCTATTGTTTCATTCTTCTCAATTTTGTTTATTTCTTCTCTGATCTTTATTATGTCACTCCTTCTACTGACTTTAGGCCTTATTTGTTCTTCTTTTTCCAATTTTGATAACTGTGACGTTAGACTATTCATTTGGGTTTGTTCTTCCTTCTTTAAATATGCCTGGATTGCTATATACTTTCCTCTTAAGACTGCTTTCGTTGCGTCCCACAGAAGTTGGGGCTTTGTGTTGTTGTTGTCATTTATTTCCATATATTGCTGGATCTCCATTTTAATTTGGTCATTGATCCATTGACTATTTAGAAGTGTGTTGTTAAGCCTCCATGTGTTTGTGAGCCTTTTTGCTTTCTTGGTACAATTTATTTCTAGTTTTATACCTTTGTGGTCTGAAAAGTTGGTTGGTAGGATTTCAATCTTTTTGAATTTACTGAGGCTCTTTTTGTGGCCTAGTATGTGGTCTATTCTGGAGAATGTTCCATGTGCACTTGAGAAGAATGTGTATCCTGTTGCTTTTGGATGTAGAGTTCTGTAGATGTCTATTAGGTCCATCTCTTCTAGTGTGTTGTTCAGTGCCTCTGTGTCTTTACTTATTTTCTGTCTGGTGAATCTGTCCTTTGGAGTGAATGGTGTGTTGAAGTCTCCTAAAATGAATGCATTGCAGTCTATTTCCTTCTTTAGTTCTGTTAGTATTTGTTTCACATATCCTGGTGCTCCTGTGCTGGGTGCATGTATATTTATAATGGTTATATCCTCTTGTTGGACTGAGCCCTTTATCATTATGTAATGTCCTTCTTTATCTCTTGTTACTTTCTTTGTTTTGAAGTCTTTTGTCTGATACTAGTACTACAACACCTGCTTTTTTCTCCCTATTGTTTGCATGAAATATCTTTTTCCATCCCTTGACTTTTAATCTGTGCATGTCTTTGGGTTTGAGGTGAGTCTCTTGTAAGCAGCATATAGATGGGTCTTGTTTTTTTATCCATTCAGTGACTCTATGTCTTTTGATTGGTGCATTCAGTCCATTTACATTTAGGGTGATTATCGATAGGTATGTACTTATTGCCATTTCAGGCTTTAGATTCGTGGTTACCAAAGGTTCCAGGTTACTTTCCTTACTATCTAAGAGTCTAACTTAACTCACTTAGTATGCTGTTACAAACACAATCTAAAGGTTCTTTTCTATTTATCCTCCTTTTTCTTCCTCCTTCATTCTTTATATATTAGGTATCAGATTCTATACTTTTTCTCTATCCCTTGATTGGCTTTGGGGATAGTCAATATAATTTTGCATTTGCCTCGCAATCAGCTGCTCCACCCTCCCTACCATGATTTTACTACCTCTGGTGACAGCTATCCAACCCTCGGAACACTTCCATCTATAGCAGTCCCTCCAAAATAGACTGCAGAGATGGTTTGTGGGAGGTAAACTCTCTTAGCTTTTGCTTACCTGGAAACTGTTTAATCCCTCCTTCAAATTTAAATGATAATCTCACCGTATAAAGTAATCTTGGTTCCAGGTCCTTCTGCTTCATGGCATTAAGTACATCATGCCACTCCCTTCTGGCCTGTAAGGTTTCTGCTGAGAAGTCTGTCGTTAGTCTGATGGGCTTTCCTTTGTATGTGATCTTATTTCTGCCTCTGGCTGCTTTTAACAGTCTGTCCTTATTTTTGATCTTTTCCATTTTAATTACTATGTGTCTTGGTGTCTTGTTGTTGTCTTCCTTGGGTCCCTTGTGTAGGGGGATCTGTGGATCTCCATGGCCTGAGAGACTATATCCTTCCCCAGATTGGGGAAGTTTTCAGCAACTACCTCCTCAAAGACACTTTCTATCCCTTTTTCTCTCTCTTCTTCTTCTTCTGGTATCCCTATAATGCGAATATTGTTCTGCTTGGATTGGTCACACAGTTCTCTCAATATTCTTTCATTTTTAGAGATCCTTTTTTCTCTCTGTGCCTCAGCTTCTTTGTATTCCTCTTCTCTATTTTCTATTTCATTTATTGTCTCCTCCACCATATCCAACCTGCTTTTAATACCCTCCATGGTGCTCTTCAACGATTGGATCTCTGACCTGAATTCATTCCTGAGTTCTTGGATGTCTTTCCTTACCTCCATTAGGATGTTGATTATTTTTATTTTGAACTCCCTTCCAGGAAGGGTCACGAGTTCCATATCATTTAAATTTTTCTCAGGAGTTGTATTAACAATTTTACTCTGGACAAGGTTCCTTTGGCGTTTCATGTTTGTATATGGCGCCCTCTAGTGTCCAGAAACTCTATTCTGGAGCTGCTGAGCCCCTGAAGCAATGTCCCGGGTCGCAGGGGAGCGGTACTGGTGCCTGGGGAGAGGAAAGAGCTGTTCCCTGCCTCCTGGCTGCTGTGCCTGTCTCCACTGCCTGAGCCAGTGGGCCGGTTACACAGGTATAAGCTTTTGTCCCAGAGCAGCCAGATATGGATTCCTGCTTTCCACAAGCAGCGGGAATCCCAGTCTCCCCAGGAACTCTGCCTGTATTAACTTTCCAACCTGGCAGTCATGTGAGTCTCATGAAAGCACCATGAAATGTAGGTTTGTGCTCCCAGCACAGATCTCTGGAGCTAGGTATTCAGCAGTCCCAAGCCTTCCACTTCCTCCCTGCTCCGTTTCTCTTCCTCCCGTAGGTGAGCTGGGGTGGGGGAGGGGCTTGGGTCCCGTGGAGCCACAGCTACAGTACGTTCCCCCATTCGCTGAGGTCTGCTCTTTTCTCCAGGTGTGTGCAGTCTGATGCGTCCTCTTTCTGTTGGTCTCTCAGGATTAGTTGCGCCAATTAAATTTTCTAATTGTATCCAGTTTTAGGAGGAAGCCTCTGTCTCTCCTCTCATGCCGCCATCTTTAATCCAATTCCAAATACTATATATTTTATAAGACTTTATGTATGTACATGCATAAAATAGCTCTGCAGAAATTCAGATAAAGGAGAGAACCACAGGTAGGAAGGATTCAGACAGGTAAAGAAAGATTAGCATTTTAGAAGGGAGGAATGATTTTAACTAAAGAAAGAGACAAAGGTACTTAATACGTCCTGATGTCTATGGTTGTAGGTGCTATATGGAATGAACTGTGCCCCTTGCCCCCAAATTCATATGACAAGTCCGAATCTCCAACCTGACTGTATTCAGTAATAGGGTCTTTAGAAAATAACTGAGGTGAAACGAGGTCTTGAGGGTGGAGCCCTAATCTAATAGGACTGTGGCCTTATAAGAAGAGGAAAAGATCTCTCTGCTTCTCCACTATGTGAGAACAGAGAGAAAATCACTGACTCAAAACCAAGAAGCAGGCTCTTACCAGCAACTGAACCCCACCAGGCCAGACCTTAACACTGGACTTTCCAGCATCCAGAACTGTGAGGAAATAAATGCCTGTTGTTTAAGCCACCCAGTCTACGGTAGTTTGTTAGGGCAGCCTGAGCCAGTTAAGACAAGAGGAGTAGAAACTAAAACTGGTAAAGTCAGTCAGTGCCACATCTTGGTAAGTCTTAGTTGGTAGGCTAAGGACCTTTGATCTTTTCTTGTGAACACTTACAAACCAGAGGAATGACATAAAACATTCTATAATACTACATGAAAAACTGAATTTTTAAAAAATTACCCCCCCAAAAATTCCATCATCATGATGAGTAACTAAAAAACTTATACATGTTTTAGCATAGTTAATTTTAAACACTTAATAACAACCTTATATTGCATTATTCATAGAAGACTTAGAGTAAGAAGGCCAAGACTCAAGTTCTAGTTCTCCTCATTTGTGGTTCTACAACATTAGGCAGGCCAAAACTCATGCAGAATCTCAATTTACTCCTTTGTTACACAGAAATACGATTAACTATCTGTTGGGAACTTTTGAGGGTATGAGATATATAAAAATAATCTTCAAGCTTAAAAGCACTGAGAATGTAAAGCATTTATTATATAAAATGATTTTAAGAAGGATTCTATGTGAAAAAGATTAAAGATTATACAAAGACATATAAAATGCGCTTCAGGAAGAGACAGCAAAATGTTAACTTGAAATGCTATATGAAATCTTGAATCTCTAGAGGATGATCTGCAAAATAATTTACACAGAGTATTCATATGTAAAACTAGTGTGCCTTTTCCACTGAATGGCATTATAATACTGCAAACAGTCCTCTAAATAAACAAACCAACCAACCAGTCTCAAAATTACCTGTATTCCCCACTTAATTTCCTCTACTTCTTTGGTCTTTTAAAGGTAGGTTTGCTGAGGTATAATTTACATACTGTAAAATTTATATTTCCGTACACAGTTTTGACAAATTTATACAGTATGTCACCATCATCACAAATGGAATACTCCTGTCATCCCCAAACCTTTTCCCATGTTCCTTTGTAATAAATCTGTTCCCCTCACCTCAGACACTTACTCACCTGATTTGTCCCTACAGCACTGCCTTTTACAGAATGTTATATAGTATACAGTTACACAGTATACAGCCTTTTGTGTTTGGTTTCTTTCACTTAGCATAATGCTTTTAAAATCAGTCTATACTGTTGCATGTATCAACAGTTCATTCCATTTAACTGTTGAGTAGTATTCCACTACAAGCACGTTGCACAATTTACTGATCCATTTACAAATTGATGGCATCTGGATTATTTCCAGATATTGTCAATTAAAAATAAAGCTGCTGACTACAATGGAGTATGGGGGGGCACAATAATATGGGTGAATGTAGTAACATTGTTTTTCATGTGTAACCTTCATAAGAGTGTATATCAATAATACCTTAATAAAAAAAATAACAGCTGCTATAAACATTTATCTATAGATCTTTGCATGGATATACGTTTGTATTTCTCTTGGGCAGTAAATAAATACCTTGGAGTAGGACTCCTAGATCTTACGCCAGGTACATTTTTAATTTCATACAAAACTACCAAACTGTTTTCCTTTTCTTTTCCCACAAGAAATGTATAAGGAGTTTCAGCTACTTGGGCATTCTTGTCAGCACTGAGTACTATCATCTTGTTAACTTTAAGCCCTCAATTCTAGTAGATGTCTAGAGTATCTTTCTGGCTGCAGTCTTAATTTACTTTTTCTCTAGTGACTAAAGAGTTCAGCTTCTTTTCATGTGCTTATTTGCTACCTACTCAATCTTAAATGGCATATGGAAATACTTAATATAGCTATCATATTTTGTCAGTGGATACTTGAACAACATTGTGCATGTAAATACACCACCATGCAGAACCACAATACAATTCTCATCTGAAAAACTGTGAGGACAACACACATAGCAAAAATCATTAAGAGAGCCTAAAAAGACTAATATACCATTCATCTGATCAGGGCACATTCATTCAGTGGCCACTAACTGAGAAAATCTTTTAAAAATCTAACAGGATTAATTTCCATAGGAGAACACAGCCAAACAGCTATCTCCAGTACCAGGGCCAGTTGGTTTCACAAAAAAATTCTAGGAAGAATAAATGAAAATTCCAAGGCCATTTAAAACTCCAAAGCATAGAAAAATGCTAAAGACTTTCAGGTTATATTATTGAAGTATAACATTGATACCAAAAGTAAAACTGTAGATCAATTTTATTTACAAATGTCAATGCAAAAATCCTAAATGATATACAACAGTAGCAAAATGAATGCATCAGTATAATAATTAAAAAGCAAAAACTAAAAAACAAGCATCATGGCCAAGTGGAGTTTATTATACAAAGTAAAGTTGGTTCAATATTTGGCAGTCTTTTAATAGAATTCACTATAACAACAGATCTAAAAAGTTGGATTGTCCTAGAGTTGGGCAACACTGGATTGGCTGCCTGCTTTTGTGAATAAATTTTTTGGAAGATAGACATGTTCACTTGATTATATATTGTCTGTGGTTACTTTTGCAACACAAGAGCTGAGCTGAGCAGCTTCAACAAAGACAGCATTACCTATAAGCCTAAAATAGTTATATTTCTATTTGTTTTGTCTGGCCCTTTAAGAAAAAAGTTACGAACATGTGTATTTAGTGCTCATCTTCACAGATGCCTGTAAGTTGTATAACAAAATGCCAAGGATCATTTCAAATTTTTTTAAATAATGAGAACAGGGGTTGTTTTCATTGCAATAGTCAACTTCCTATATGTCTAACCAGTAAAAGCAAGTGAATTTTTTCCCCTCCTTTTTCATCACACATTAACTGAAAGGCCAAGAGAAATAACAGATTCTTATTTTTTCATGATTTAATTTTATAAAACCACTTATTACATGGTGAAAATTTTCTGTATATATTAAACAACAACAACAAAAAACAGGTGCAAAATGGAGTGTGTATTCCCAACTGTGTGGAGAAGAAAGGGGAAATACATTCCTATTTACTTGTGAATTCACAAAAAAGAATCTCTGTAAAGATACACAAAGAACTAAAAACAGTATTTACTTATCTGGGTTTTGGTAGGATATGGGAAAATGACGGATGTGGTGGAAATGAGAAATTCACTTCATATTTTTTATACACATACATTTTAAACCATGAGAATGTATTACCTACCCCTGCCAAAAAAAGTCCAAAAAACATCCCTTAAGTAGATATATAAGAAATACTACAATGTTCTTCTTGGTTTGGAAATATTTTATAAATTATAAATAGATTGCCATTTCCATGTAGCAATGAAATCTGATTAGAGGTAGGCAATAGCCAAGCCATTTTATTGACAAAGGCAGACATTACAGCATTTTGGCCTTAATCTCTCACTGTCCCTAAATTTAAGATTTTACCTTAATTTTCATGGATTTTTGACCTGATGGGGGAAACACAATTGTATGGTTCCTTCCAAAAACTTTGAATAATAATATACTGAACAATGATGACTTTACTAAAATCATTTTACTTAAATACATACCATTGTCTTCTTCAATTCCAACAGGCCCTGATTGAGGAGTTTCTCCATTCTTTAAACAATTATGGATATATGTTGCCTTCCATCTTGCATATTTTCTGTGTTTCACATTCTAAAAGAAATATCATTACATTATATTAGAATGTAGTAAAGAAGTCAAATAAAAATATACACTTGTGATGACTTATATCATATTAGGAGATAAAACTCATTTTAGCATTGTATATCTCTGAAAAGAGTCTGGCAACTTCCCCATCCTCCCACTGGATTGTACTAACTGCCGGGGGTGAGACAGATTTCATAACAAGCTATCTTCCTCAAAACACATGCCTAGTTATGGTTTTTGTACTTCAGAAAAGGTCTGCAATGAAAATATGGGAGTGCCCTCTGGCAAAACTTAACTCTTTCTTATGCATCAGGGAGAACTAGGCTAAATGGAATTCTAGAATTAAATATAAAATATAATAGATTGAATTATTCTCACTGAAGGGGGGAAATGATCTGTACAAATTTATGAAAACAAAAGGAAAAAAACTAAGAGGATGCAGTACTTGAAGCAAACAAACAGCTAGGCTAACTTGACCTTTTAACCTGTAAAATGCTGCTTATGAGCTCTTAATCTCAGTTACCTCAATTCCCAAAAGCAGAAAATACTACTTTACGGAGTTGTTGTAAGAACTGAAAATATCAATGAAGAACCTGCTACCTGCCTTATCTTCTCCCTGTCTTAGCATTTATGCCGCATGCTATAAAAGAAGTCAAAATCTGCTTTAAAAAATAAAAGAATGAAATCTGCTGGAATTTTGGATGGGCTAGTGATTTTTAGTTTGTATTTCAATTGATCTTCATGGACCAGTGGTATTGGTATCAACAGGGAGCTTGTTAGAAATGCAGAATCTTCAAGTCCATCACAGACCTACTGAATCAGAACCTGCACTGTACAAATTCCCCAGGTGATTTGTATTCACATTAGAATTTGAGAGAACACAAGGTTTTACTATGTTGAAAACAACTGTAATTTGCTTTTTGCAAAGATCCACTAAATACAAATACATATAGTTCAGATACTTAATTTTTAGTGAATTTCTCTAGATACTACTACAGATTAAGAAGTATATAGAAACCTAAAAAAAGTAACCCCCCAAAATCTGAATTTATATATTTAATTTCTTTTATTATCCTTTTATGTATTCCATTAAAAAAATTCTATACATTGATTCCCATTTTCTTCGAGATACGATTATAATTTGTTTCACTACACAAAGAAGCTTTTCAAAAGCACCTACATTTAAAGTCCTCACTTTTTCACCATTCAATTCACTCTAAGGAGGAAAAAGTTTCTCTTTCTTTTCTGTTTAGTTCTTATTTTCACCACACAGAAGATCAAATAATTTGAATATAACCACGCCTTTTAATGTAAGGGAGCCCATATATGCCGCCTCCACCTCACTCAAGCCGTCAGTTCACTTGAGGAACTGTTCCTGCTAATGTCACCAACAGCCTACTCTACACTGGCAAATCCACCTTATCAGGCATCATCTGACCAAACCTCTCAGCAACATATTAAACACTGAACCATTCCAATATTTGTGAAACATTTACTATTCCTCATTTTTATGACACTTTGTTCCTGTTTCCTCTTACTAATAGTCCAGCTGACCACCAAAAAACGTTACAGACCCTGTCCTAGCAGTGACTGTAAACTGGTGGGCTCAATCAATGCTGATGCATACATAATTTTAAATATGAATTATATGTTCCATGTAATTAAATAGTAGGACAGCCACAGAAAATACAAATTCCTAACTTCTTTTTAAAAATGAAAAATCTGGAAACACTAAACCAACATTTATTTGGTAATTATTATCTTAATGAAGAACAGGCAGTCTCCTTCAGATGACACATATCCATTTGCATTCATTCTGTCCCCTGCTGCTCTCCCATCCTCCCTCTCCTGTTCACACACACTATTAGTTGCCATTTATAATCTCACAGTGGGCTGTCTTCATTCATTGTACTACCTTCCAGACTCCTACAAGCATCAGCATTCCTGTCATGCAGCCTATGTTTTTATCCCTCCATATTCTTCTCAGTGGCTTTACATATTATCTTTATTTTTATTATTCTTATATATCTAGCCAGAATTTGCTTTTGACAAACATTCAACCAACAATGAGAAATCTTCGCAAGGATGTCTCAATTCAACTCAAATTAATTTGTCTCAAACTGTTCTCAATTCCTCTTCCTATGAAACCTCAATCTGCCATGCCAGAAATGTGTGGAAGTCATTTTGTGTGGAAGTCATTTTTAGCATCTTTAGTTTATCCTTTGTCTCCAAATTTTCCAGGAATCCAGATAATATAGTAGTAATATATCTTGAATTGGTCATTTCCCTATTTTCTTTGCAGTGGTCCCCTAATCTGTGCCTTACATTCTTGCCTTACCTCCACACCTTCCTCATCCTGTACTCAGAGTAGAACAATCTCTCTAAAATGTAAATCTACTCACGTCAATCTTTTTAACAGCTTCCCAACACATTTAAAATACAAAACAAATTCAATCTAGCTACAGAGATTTTATTCTACCTGGTTCTTGACTGCCCAACTTCCTCCCATGTCTGTATTCCATGAACTACCGACTAGCTGTGTCAGATCTTCTGTTCCTAAACATGCCAAGGCTCAGATGTGTGCCTTCTGTCCTTTCCCCTTTTTCTCACATAGCTAACTCACTCCTACTCAACACACTCTTCGTAGATCAGATCAAATGTCAGTTCCTCTGAAATCTTTTCCTGACTTCCCAGTGTAAGGTAGGAATTACCAGTTATCCTCTCAAATCTTTCTCTTAATAATATTTACCATAATTTTTAATTACACATTTATACACATGTTTATAAAGTACCCCTCACCCAAGAAACACACATACTCTAGAATATAAGCTCATTAAAGGCAAGGTTCATGTCTGTCTGTTGTTTATGATACACCAAGCACTTGGCTTTGTGACCAGTACCTAGGAGTTGCTCAATAAATATATACACCTTTGATGTACGATAACTAGTTGATTCTGATGGAAGTCGTTCTGTTCAATATACAGATTTCTTATTTCTGTGAAAGTATAATTACTTCTGCCTTTATAAAGTTCAAATAAGTTTATTATGTAATTAGAATGGTTTGAAATTTCTAATGTTTGACTACTTTTGGCCTATAGAAACAGCAGTAGCATGAGATTCACTTTTACTTCTCCCCCTCCAGTCTTTGAGACCAAAGAACATGTGCTCAAACACTGGGTTTTCCATAGTAGTTTGAGTTTTTAAAAATCCTCGACAATTGTGATTGAAGGTCTAAAAATGTTACATCATAATCAGACTTGAGAGTCTCTAGGTTTGTATGTCTATGTGAATTCAGTATCTGCAAACTGATACTATTTTTAAATGTTCATTATTAACACATACTCCAGCAATATAAGCTAATGAAGATAAACTAAAATTTCCAGTGATTTAAAGTTTCCCTCTTTTTGGGGAAAACAAGATACATTTAACCTCAACATTTTTAGGCTCAATAAATATTTGCTATTACAACGTCTATTATTTTTGCCCATAGGGAGCTGATCATCTTGCTATGGATATAGAACTAAAATATTCTTTTGTAAAATAATATTACTATAAAAATGCAGTAGATAGAAAATATTAAACTTGTTTCTTTAGTGAATGCATGGAACAGTTCAAAGAAGAAAGAAAAAGCATTATAAAGGATAACTGGCAAAATAAATGGTACTTTAGTTTAGTTGCAAGATTGGTGTGATGGGAAAGGTGGAAAACAGAATTGAGAAGACCCTGGGTAGAAGGAAAAGTATGAGCAAAGTCAGGCAGAATTAAAGTGTTTCAAGAATGAAAATAAAGAAATGAATTTGCCATAGATGGAAGATACATATTAGGGACTAGTTGGGTAAGATAAATACAAGACAAGATTAAAGTCTTGGAACATCTTTATAGTAGTCCACAGGTTATAAAACACTTTCACAGATGCTTCTCCTACTTAGTCCTCACAATAACCTTGAAATTTAGCTAGATCCCATTTTACTTTACTGAGGCTCTGAGACATCTTTTAGATTGGCTCAATGTAAATAGTTTGAACTGGCATTCAAGGACTGCCACCTTGTGGACACTGCTTCAGTCTTATTTCCCACCATCTCCCCCAATCCATTCTGCCTCACCTGCAGTCTTTTCTCATACTATTCTCCCTACCTTACATGGCTGCCTGTTCTGCCAAAAATCTCCTCTTCTGTTAGGCTCAGTTTGAATGTTTATTGCCGATAAGTCAACAGTTACCACTCACTCAACTCAGGCATTATGCTAAGGGCTGAGGATAACAGGATGAGCAAGGTAGGCATGGGCTTTAGACTCCAATGTGAAAGCCAGGCAATAACTTCTATCACTAAATGCAGCACTTTTATTACCTGAAGTCCATAATTTTCTTCATCTTTCCTCTAGGATTGTATATTCCCATAATTAAAAAGATGAGAAAATGGCACTATGAAAGTAAAATGACTTTACTCAAGGTCACATTATTTAGAAGTGAAGTCAACTACTCAATTCAGGGCTGCCTTGGTAAGCTATATTTGGCATACTGCACTCAGATGGGAATATTTGAAATAAGGGATAATGGCCTTTAAGAAGTCAGCCCCTTAATGCATACTAACACAGGATATACTTTGGTAGATATAAACAGGATCATGTTTGAAAGTATATGAATGAGTTGCTAAGTAGAGTTTAATCTGCCTTCCTTGAGTTCTTTCATTAGTATGTATGTGAAGTTTAAAAAACATTATCCTAACCTGAAATGGGTTTATTTTAGTAAATACATTAAAAAAAAATTCTGCAGAGCAGATAAATCAACACAAGTTTGATTTTTATTTCACACTATTTCCAAGACACCGTGAAAACTGGTGCTTATAATATTTAGCAGAAAAATTTGGCAGTTGTACCTCAAAACTACTTCAATTTTTTGTTTTCTTTTCAAAGGATGCTTAGATACTAAACAGTATTTTAAGAGGAAATTTTCAAGGTGTCAATATTTTTGAAATATTGAACTTTTGGCTGATTATACATCCTTTCTGGGAAACAGGAATTACAAAAACAACTTTTACTTTTGTCCCTGGCCTCTAAGTTCCTGTTTTGCAACTGGGTTGAAGAGAATCACTGACAACTGCGAATTCTGGCCACTAGAGTCAGAGGCGGTAAATAAAAATTTTCTTTTAATGTTTAAATGATTTGCACTTGCTACACTGAATGACTGGTTAGCAGTATCAACCATGGGCCTGAGAAGTTTCTCAAACGTGGTACATATAGAGAGTCATATGAGGACATAATAAAGTAAGTAAGTTCCTGGCCCAAAACTATGTGAAATCTCACATAAATCATTCTCACTAGCGTATCAAAAGCCACCTTGAAAAAGAATGCTTCATATTAGCTCTGCCCAATTTTTCCTCTCAGATTTTCTCTTGAAACCATCCTAATCAAGTCCCCAGCATGTACTGCAAATGCTTTTGTCAAGGGTACAGATTCCTTCATCCTTGCTAAATCCGGAGCTTAGATGTCACCCTACTTAACTCCATCAGCATGAAAAGTTGACCACTTCCCCTTCCTTGCAACTCCTGATTACCAAGATTTTCCAGTTTTCCTTGCCTTGCTGGGTGCTCCTTTTCAGTCCTTTACACCCATTTTTTCTCATCTCCCAGGTGGGGAGTGCCACTGACTTCAGTTCTTCCCATCTTCTCTTTCAACACTTTACCTTGATGATGTCATCCAGTCAAATGGCTGTAAATGCCACTTTATGCTGCCTTCGCCCAGACCTCTTCTGGACTTCAGGATTTACACTGGACTCAACACATCACTTGTATGTCAAATAGTTGAAACATTCAGAGTTCACAACTGATTTCTGACTGTCCCACTAAGTTTGTTTCTTCACATGACACTGAATGACAACTCCATTCCTGAGGCTGTTCAAGCCCAATCCCTTGGAGTAATTTTTTTTTTTTTTTAGATAATTATTTTTTTATTGAAGGGTAGTTGATACACAGTATTACATTACATTAGTCCTTGGAGTAATTTTTGAGTCCTCTCTTTCTCTCACATACTACCAATGAATCTTTTAAACTCTGTCAGCTCTATATGCAAAATTTATCCAGAATCCAACCACCTCCCACCATTTCTTCTATTGCTAATTCTGGTCAGTCCCAGCACTGCCTCTCACTTTACTTAATAATGTACCAATGGGCTGATTTCCACCCTTGCCCATTACAATGCAAGGAACAATACTTTTAAAATCAGTCAAATCCTGTCCATTCTGTTTGAACTCCTCCTTCTCCTCCTCACTTCTTATTACTCTCCTCTTTCACTCCAGATTCAGCTGCACTGTCTTCTTTGTTATTTCTTGAACTTCAACAGGTATAACCTTTATTGTTTCAAAATCGTTGCATCTTCTTTGCACTTGCCTCTTCCTTGACTACCTGTATGATTCATTCTCTATCTTCTCCAAGGCTTTGCTAAAATATTGCTTTCTCAGGAAGTCTATCCCTAACTGACTTATTTAAATTGACCACCTTATCCCAACTTTGAGTTTCTGCAAGGCACTTAGAACATCTAATACTGTACATTGTACTGATTTGTTCATCACTGACTCCACAAGAGGAATGTGATTCCTATGAAGGCAAGGATTCTATCCATCGCTGTATTACTAATGCCTAGAACTGTACTTTGGTAAGATAGTAGAGCTTAACAAGTATTTGGCAAATGAATGATGCATAGTAGATTCTAGAAACCATGATTTTTTTTGTTTTTTTCTTAATCTAGTACCTCAGATGATCAGAAGCTGGCTGTCCTCAAACCATACTAAGAAAAACACTGGAGTAAAAAAAAAATTTTTTTTTTTTTTTTGCTAATGAATAAATGTAAATACTAAAATTGACTTAAGCTTGCAGGGAAGGGTTGGTTGATTGGGATGAGGGTGTTCATGAACCTCCTTAAAAGATATGCAAAATATGCAATACACATATGCATGGGAAATAATCCATAGCTTTCATAACATTTCAAAAGGAGTCAGTGATACAAAATAGATTAATAATCTCCAGAGTGGTAGTAAGATCTTGCAAAACTCATTTATGCCCAGTTCCTTAATTCTTCCAAGCATGTTATATAAACAACAAGAACTCCATATAACTCCCAGGACCACTGGGAAAACAACATATTCAGCACATACAGAAGCATTTATGATTACAAATTACATGGAGATGGAGATCTATTCAACCTTTTTATACTTTTATATTTTTCAAAACAAATTTTAAAAATGTGAATCAAACTGTACCAAAAATCAAACTATAATACACAAATACTTAAATACACTACTCTACTTTTATAATAATATTTGGAATGTATATTCCAATTCAGCAAAATATTTCTAAAGAAGGTATGGACATTAATTGTGGTAAGAAAAGGAACCAGTAACATATTAAAAACAAATATATATATATGAAATAACTTTCCTATATACCTTTCACTTACATCCCCAACTGTTTACCCTTTTCTGTTTTGTCACTGTATTTATATATGTATAGAACATGCAATTTATTTATATAAATGCATTTTTTCTGTACCACCATTTAAGAGTCAAGTGGACATCATTATGCCCCCTTACTGCTTA
Organism: Manis pentadactyla; assembly: GCF_030020395.1. NCBI lineage: Eukaryota > Metazoa > Chordata > Mammalia > Pholidota > Manidae > Manis > Manis pentadactyla. Next base: position 49,977,201 of record NC_080030.1, read on the forward strand.
AGAATTTTCTAGGATTAAAGACAACCTCATAAACAATGGTTATTAAAATCAGGAAATTCAACATTTATACAAATATACTTTCTGATCTACAGTCCCAATAAATTATGCCAATTGTCCCAAAAATGTCACCAGTAGTTATTCCTCCCCTGGGTCTACCTAATTTAAGAAGCTTGCATTATTCAGTTGTCTTATCTTTTCAGTCTTTAATCTGGAACAGCCTTTGTTTGTACTTCTTGGCCCTGACATTAATTAAAAAAACCCAGATTAGTTGTAAACATCTCTCCATTTGGATTTGTCTGATGTTTCCTCATGATTCATTTCAGGATGTGCACTTATGTAGCAGGACTAACACTGAAGGATGCTTGTTTTTCTCACTTCATCTTATTAGGAGGAACATGGTATCGGTTGGTCTCAATATTGGTTGTGTTAGGTTTGATGACTTGGTTAAATGCTATCAGACAGGTTTCTCCAATGTATACTTACTTTATCCCCTTTAAAAATAATAATAAATTTGAGGGGATATTTAGAAACCAATGTAAATATCCTGTTTTTCTTCAAACTTTCTACCCACTAGTTTTAAACCCCATTAATCATTTCAAATGTCACCATTATTTCTATATATTAGACTTATACTGTAAAGAGCCTTCTCTGTTCTTCCATTATTCATTCATTGTATGTTTCACTATGGACCATGGATTCTTATTTTGTTCAGTGAGTTATCACCTATTAATATCACTGTTATTCTGATACTCAAATTATCCCTGACTTGGATATGGAAACCCTTTCAAGTTGGCTGTGGAATCCTTTTGACATGTCCCCTTGATTATGTAAATACTTCTTCACCTTCTGACACAAGAAAAAGGTTCAGTTTCACTTAGTACTTTCCCTGATCCAGCTCTAGATTCAGCTCTTTCTACACATTCCTGGTTCCTTTTAGATGAATGGTTTTTAGAATCCAAAATCAGGCAGTAGTTGCTCATTGCTATGTGCATCATTGTTTCTAGGTCCTTTCAGTACAGAGATACAGGAACTATATTTTATGTGCATGTATATACAAATCTATGTATATATGATGTATATACACAAATACATGCATATGCTATATATATACATATATCTGTTTTGCTCTATTTACTTAATATAATGTATTTAAAACAATTAACTAACATTTAGGGGCATTTCCAAAACACCATAATATAATCTGGTTTTCTCCCATCTCTTACTGTAATTTCCCTCCCAAGAAATGAGAAAGCTGGCTCTCTCATTTACTAATTTGCTCAGCCCTAGAACAGAGTGAGCAGTTTTAGAATTTCCAACTCAATATCATCAGGAAAAATCAAGCCTACAAGCAGTATTTTTTTTTTTCATTTTGAGGTAAATCGATATATCTTGAAAACATAAATCTTAAGAATATAATTTGAGATCTGACAAGTACATATACCTATGCAACATATACTCGTATCAAATATACCATTTCTAGTTCCCCAGAAAGTTCCTTTATATATCCCTTCTCAGATCAATTTCCCCTTGTGTTTCACACACACACACACAGCCCAAATTTTTTTCACTGGAATACATTTCTTTTGTAGTACTTTATATAAAGGGAATCACACAGTTTGTATTTTTTTGAGTTTTTTGCTCACCATAACATCTCTAAGATTCATCCATGTTACAGGGTATATCAGCAGTCTCCTTTCATCTTAGGAAAAGCAAAATTTATTTATTAACTTGTCTGTTGGTGGACATTTGGGTTGTTTCCAGCTTTAGGCTATTATGAATAAAGTTCCTATGAACACTCTTGAACAAGTCTTTTTCAGGACATATGTTTTCATTTCTCTTGGATAAACAAGAGAGGAATTACTCGGTAAAAGGGTAGGTGAATGTTTAACTTTATAAAAGTCTGCCAAATCTGTTCCCAACGTGGTTATAACATTTAACTTTTTCACCAAGCAATGTATGAAAGCTCTTATTTTTCCACATTCTAGCTAATATTGGATGTGGTCAGTCTTTATTCATTTTAGTTACTTTTACTATTTTTAAACAACTTGTTCTACTGATGACTGTGGGGGGGGGAGGTGTTAAAAATCTCCAATTATGATTATTAATTTTTCTCTATTACTGATATTGTTAATGAATTTGTCTATATTCTTAAAAATTTCTATCAACTTATTTCATATAATTTAAAATGTATTATCTGCATAGACATTTATAACTGAATATCTTAATGAACTGAACACTTTATCATTAAAAAATATTCCATATTACATCCAGTAATGTACTTTCTTGTTTACTTTGTCTAATATTAATATGGGCTCTTGGTACTTCATTTACCTAGTATTTGTATTGAATACTTTTTTCCCCATCCTTTCATTATCAAGATGTCTGTTTCTGTATTTAAAGGATATCTCTTATCAAAAGCATAAAGTTAGGGCTTGCTTTTTTATCTGGCCTGAAAAATCTATACTTTTAGATTAAAGCTTTTTACATTTATAGTATGTACTTTTATTTATAGATTTTTATATACTTATTTTGTTTATATACTTACAGTATAGCATTATTTATACATTCACAGTAGTGTCCTTTTATCTTTATAGTATATACTGATGCAGCTATATTGAAGCCTAAAATTTGCTGTTTGTTTTATATTAGTCCCATCTGCTTAAATGGGCATATATCTTTTGAAGAAAAGAAGAAAAAAGAAAATAAGTATTTTTTAAAATGTATTTACCTCCACACCATGTCTAGTTCCTCCCTGTAAATCCAGGTTACCATCTGGTATCATTTTCCTATGGCCTGAAAAACTTTCTGCTGCTTTTTAGTTCTTCAGTGTAGATTTGCTAGTAATGAATTAATGTGCCTGAAAATGTCATTTATTTTATCTTCAGTTTTTGAAGGATAGCTTTGTTCTATATAGAATTCTGAGTTGACAAGAGTTTCTGCTTGTTTTTTGTTTTTCGTGAGGTCAGAGTTTCTGCTTGATTTTTGTTTTCGTTTCATTACCTTCTTGCCACCACTTTTTAAAATAATAAGAAGTCAACCATCCTTCAAAGCATTGTTACCTTGTATCTAATGTGTTGTTTCCCAAGACTACTATTTCAAGATTGTTATCTTCTGTCACTGAAATCCACTGGTTTAACTACGATGTTCTCAGGTATGGTTTTAAGTAAAATAAATACACTGAGTTTCTTGGATCTGCAACTGTTTTTCACCCAATTTAGAAAGTCTATGGTCATTATTTCTTCAAGTATCTTTCTTTTTGCACTTTCTTTATATATTTTTTGGAACTCCAACTGCACATGTTAGACCTCCAAATATAGTACTAATAATACACAATGCCTAGCTTTTTCTGAATAAATTCATCTTAAGTAAACATACAAGTTGAGCAGTTTAGGATTGTTTCCATTAAAATTTTCATGTATTTGCTGATGTCCTCTCTAAGTATAGCACACTACAACATTATCCATCAACAAATAAAAGCTAATATTTTAAAATATTTACTTTATGCTAGGTACTTTACTAAAGGCATTACATGCATTTTCTCATTTGAAATCCAGGGTTAAATATGTATTATAATTTTCTCATCTTACAGATGTGGGAACAAGCTTATGTTAAGTCATATAACATACCCAAAGTCACACAGTTTAAGTGGTATATGGAATTTTGAGGCCAATGCCTGGAGTATTCTGAACCACATTATCCTAACACTGCATGCAAAAATACACCATTCATTTACAATTAATTGGGTATTAGGTGCAAGTCACTCATCTTAGCAACTATTATACAGAAGTGAATATAAGATACATGGAATTTCTACTTTAGTAAGAGACAGTACTATCCTCAAACTTTTCCATTTATTATTATAATTGCTAAGAATGAGACCTTCAGTGTACAGTGAGATCATGAAAACCTGAGGCATGGTGTATATACAGGAACACATGCTTTTGTAATTAAATGAATTTCTCCCCCTCTACCATGGTTTTCTAAGCTAGTGATAAAAATGTTGCTTAATCCAGACCCCTCCAGCGAAATTGGATACCTTAAACAGACTACCTCCTTGGTAGCATCTATTCATGTACACAATCATTCCGGGAATGTTACAGCTGTGTTTCTGAGTAGGGAGAGTCCCACACTTGGCTACAAACAGGATTCCCTGGGGGCTTCCATAGAGGGATCTAGATCAATACCAATCAAAATGTGTCCCAGAATCAGTGCTGTCTGCAAACTGCTTACCAGTTTGAGAAAACAGTACAGAAACTGGGAGTATTTAGGAAACTTACAGCAAATTGTATTTTGTATGTCTTAAGTTTCATTTTTCTGGTAATTCAGTTATTATTTATATTTCACAAAACAGTCAGTCTCCAACAGAACATAAATTTAAAAAAAGCTGGACCTTTATCACAGAGTTTGAGAATACTGTTCTGAGCAATATTATCTGGGGACAAGGTACTTAGATTTTTCTGACTCTCAGTTTCCTCACTGTAATTCAGAGTTGCGAAAGATGAAACAGATACATCTAAAGTCTGTAAACACAGTGCCAGGCAAATAGTAGGAATGTATTCCTTTCCTATATTTTATCTTTACTACACTATATATCACCATAGCTATTTTGCTTCTCTTTTCAAGTTAGAAATACAAGCTCAGTGAGGGCAGGAAAACATACCATATTCATTTGATTCCCCCAAGTTTGCAGAAACTCAATAGGTAATAACAGTAATATCTTTTACCTGCAATTTTCACATTCTTCCTAAATTAGCAGTATTAAATTAAACCTAAACCAAAGACTATGAAAGAAAAAAGGCAAAATGACATCTGCTCCTTAAACATTGTTAGGTGAAATAAATCTAAAATAAAAGGAAGTCTATCAATGATATTGGCCATAAGTAGATTACACAAGATGCTATGGTTAGAACTTAAAATATGTTTTGAACATCCCTTGCTTTAAAAATACAAATTAATAATTTTAATGTATACTTTTGTGATTCTAAAAATACTTTTGTGACCTAAAAATGGGACACTGAGTCCCACACAGTTATAGGAATCCTGTTAAGTTTACGTAACAATTAATTCAATCAAATAAACGAGATGGAATTATGTAAGACACAGTTAAAAGAGCTAAACATATTACTAAAAACTTAGGAGAGTTGAGAAACACAGTAACAATGGGTAAAATATTTTTAAAAAACATTTCAAGACTAGAGAAAATATGAACTTTACTTTTGTGCACCTATGATAAATGATATGAAATTGAAAGAAAAAAATATTAGAAAACAGACCAAGAAAAATACTGTTAATAAATCAGATCTATTTCATTTTAGAAATATGAAAGAAGTTCTGTGTAAACAGGGCTGAATATTACCTCCATCTACAAAGAGAAAAATAAAAAGCTAAACTCTAGCAACTTCTGAAATATCAACTATTGGCCACTGCATTTATGCTGAGACTTTACTGTGTGCAAATTTACATTTAATCCTAAAGAAGAATAAAGACTAGAATGAGACAAAAGTTTCCCTTTTCAAGGACTTGCAGTATAATTTATTCCAAAATATAATATATAAAACTTAAGTCAATACAATTATAGTGTAATATTCATACAGTTAAGACTGAAGGTGGAAGAGTTGTAAGAATAGAGAAATTCACACAAGGTCTAGAATAATGTAGCTCAAACTCAAAGAGAAGGTACAGACTTAAGCAAAGTAGGCCCAAAACACAAGGTTCCCAGTGATGGAAGCTGGGAGGGTGGTTAAGCAGACTGGTATGACAAACATAAAATGGGCTCGGTAAGCAGTACCACATGTAGGAGCCTGGACTTGCAAAGCCAGGAAAAGAGAAGTCCCCATTAGGTTCTTCAATAAAACAATGACGGAGGAAAATAGGCTGCAGGGAAACAGAGCCCAAAATAGGAAAATAAATTAATTAGGTAAATTGCAGTTATGTACCTTGTGAACTAGTGGCCTTTTTAAAAGGCTGGAATGTCAAATCAAAAAATTTTTAATTAGAATTTCAAAATCTTTACACATACAAATGTCACAGAGAAGGTCCCTCGTGTTCACTCACTCGCACACAGACTCCCCCCATACTGCTGTACTAGCTTTCTTCTCCCTTCTTCCTAAAAGAAATTTGCTCGTTGTTATCATAATTTTTAGTGATTGTGATTTTCACTATCATTTATACAACTTAGTCAATTTATTTTTCACAACTTCTTTTGCAGCATGTAATCTAAAACAATTTTGCTTCTCTCCTCCTATTCTTCTTACGTCTGTTTTTTTATCTTTGTTTTTTATTCTCCTTCTCCTATCACTTCTCATGTGCTTGCATTATATCGTCATAGACTGGTAGAGCTGCAAAGATCCTCAGAGATCTGCTCATCCAGACTTTCGATTTTACAGAAAGAAAACCAAGACCAGAGAGGTAAAATGACTTCCTTATTTGGAGTTCAGTGCGGTTAGGTGCTGACAAACACTCTTTTTTCTTTTTAGAATAAATTTTCAGAGCTGATAGGGGAAAAACATAACATTAAAAATTTTTTTAAAAATTGTAACTTAAAAACAAAAAACAGAAAACTTAAAAATCAGTACATCTTGATTATAAAGATACAATTAAAAAATAATTTAAAAATACACAAAAATTACAAGACAACTATAATGTTTTGCTACATTTTCTGTTGTTAATGTAGGCTTTAGTATTTCTAATACAACATTCTTTGAGAAGCAAGGGAAACAACTATTTTTCAAGAAAGTTTCAGATTTGTTAAAAAGCTATAGAATCTTAGGTAGTTAAATAACATGACAACATTTCCTTTATAAAGAAAAAATGAAGTTACAGAGCATCCTAAAATATACCTAATGGAGTACATATCAAAAAAAAAAATCTGCCTACCTGAAATCTTTAAACTCATTCTTTTCCCACCTTTTCCTATCTTTGTCCCTGCTAGTGTTTTCAAAGTACAGGAATAAACTACAGTGGAAGTGGAAAGAAGTGAGTGAGTTAAAACTGCTGAATGCTCTGAGTAACCAGTTTATATCCATGGTTTTTGAAACATGTCTTTTTAATAGTTATTTTAAGAAAGAAATGTTATAATAGTTTGTCTTATTTTAGCCATATAGTGCTTAAATCACAAGTAAATAAACACAAGTCTTAGGTTTTCTCGTAACGAGGACTTACGAGAGAGAGTCAATGCCGATTATTACTTTCTTTGTCTGTATTGATAAGAGCTAGTGAAGTCACACACAGCTAGAATGGATTCCTCCCCATTCTACTCCAGCGGAGCATTATTTGCAATTATTTGGCATGATTTTGAAAATCTAGATCTCAGTAGTAACAATGAAGATGCCATTTCTAGAAACAGAAAATGATGTAAAAAAAACAATATTAAAAGAGAGAGAATTTGAAATCAGGCTGAATAAACTGGTTGGCCTGGGGGTTATGTTAATGGCATACAGTCTTACCAGTATTTTACTTTATTGTTGGCTGACTTTATATATTTAGTCAATCTCAGTTATGGCTGAAATCAGTTCAGTAGCCATATGTGTATAAGATCACTATATAATAATGAACATGAGAAACATCAGTATTGTGTGTGAAGCAATTTATAAATTTTATTTATATACACAACTTTTACTGATGTACAATCTTTGCACATTATAACATATGTAAGTCAGTGAAAACTTACACATAATTACAGTGTGTATTACATACAATTACACACATTAAATGTGTATATACTCATTTTCTTATTTAAATATGCAGGATTTACATGAAGGGCCAAAGATGAACCTCAGCCCAATCAAGTAACTACAGGGGCTTCCTTTTCATACTAGACTTAGAATACCTAATGTCTTTTCTCTGCATCATTTCAGATCTATTTCGGTACCTGGGGCCTTTAACCATTTCCTACTTCAGTCTAGTGCTGTGCAAAGCAGGAGAGCTTAGGTAGCAAGTTGAGTGGTGAGACGGAAAGAAGAGTGCCCACATTTTGGAAGCATGTCCCTTTCATGCTACATATATTCCTTACTATCCTCGGTCTCTAAACAAATCTCCCCCAACACCTTTTAAAACCTTCTCATTGGCCCCATTTCCCTGCCCTGGCTACCATGTTCAGATAACTAACGAAGCAATTCTTTGTTATGGTTACCCAAATGGAAACCTAGATATTTCTTCTGAAATGCAGATGAATCATATACTAATTATGTATGGAGGTATTTACATGTATGTCCCTTACGTTAAACAAAAAAACCCTGCATTATTCATGTTAGATTTCTGGGTATTTTGTTCTTTTACCTACGTGTTATCACTTTTCTTATTATCTGGGTTCCCATTGCTGGCAGCTGCAACTTCAAAGTACTGTGTGCTTGCCCCTGAGGTATGTGGGCGACAGCGGCTTAGGAAAGGAGGAGGACAGGCAAGGACAGCCCTCTCAGAAGTATTCTGCAAACTGGAATGCCACTTTGTCTTATCGTGATCTTCTCCTGTGATATCTTGAATTTCTGTTCACTTTTAGTGACTGTTTCTTTATTTTCTTCCTCCCGCATCTTAATAATAGGTGTTCACCAGGATATTTACTTGGCAATCCTCTCTCTTTCAAAACTATCCTTTTACCTGAGGGTTTGTTTAATCTCCTAACTTGAAGAGTCACCTCTATTTTGTGGATTTCTTGTCTATTTATTTCCAAGAATCCTGTGGTGATTTATTTTTGGATGCCATACCTGCATCTCAAATTTAAAAATCTAAGTCTGGACATTACTTTTCCTCAAATCGAAAACGACTGGCAGTTCTTCCTTACGCATCATTCTACAGTTGCGTATTAGGCAAAGCATGTCATCGCTCAAAATCCCACTGACTGAAGATTCTCGTCTTCTGTCATCTGTCTGACTTGGCTTATGACTTACTTTTCTAATCTGAAGTCTCACTATTCTCCTTCACCCAGCTGGTTCTCTCCACCCTAGTAAACTATCTAAAGCCTTCCAAAATGTCATGTTAAAATCTCCTATGTATCCTCAAGTATCTAGCATAGTGCCCCCAAATAGTAAAAAAGAAGGAAAGACACCCAGATCAGTAATAACGAGGGATGGGAGTAGAAAGGGAGCTAAATATAGTGGATCCATAGGGCCCTCAGAATACAAAAAAGTGCCACCCACTGAGCAGCATTTCAGGCTTTCACACTCATGGTCTGTTTTCCCTTTTACTACTTACTCAAGAAAACCAAAGACTTGACAGCACTTGCTCTCAATGGGTATTTCCCCAGACCCAAAAGGTGTTTTGGAAATAGCTGGAGGAGGTTTCTCGTTATTTGAATGACTGGGGGATGCTGCGAGTTAAGGGCCAGAGCTACTTGATATTTTTGAAATAAAAGGGACTGTCACAATAAAAAACTGCCCCTCCTCTGGCCCCATTTTGAAATGTCTTGCACCATCTCTGCCAACACAAAAATCCAGCTTATAATCATCGATACTAGAGCATTAACTTCATTCATATACAACCATGAAGAATTTTTTCCACAGTTTTGATATGTTTTATAAAATATATCTCCACAGATAGACTGTACTATATTTTGTCTGGAACTTTACTCTGAGTTGCTCATCATTTTGGAAAAAAATCATAGCACAAAAAAGAGTCCTTCACAGATTTCAAATCACTACTATAACATGCCTCTGTCAGTCTTATTTGTAGCTCTTTGTTTCTCATCCCTTTTCTATGTTAACATCTTCCCTCTTAGAAAACAAATTTTCCATGCCAATGGTAAAGACTGCTATATTGTAAACAACACTGAACTGATGGCAGTTAAGTTTGCCACTTAGCTTCAGTTTGCTCATGTATAAAATGCATGTGCTTTACTTTTACTTATCTTGGTGGTTATGAGAAACAAGTTGATAAAATGGATATGAAGTATCTCTTAAAATATCAAGTTCCATATGTACTTTACAATAGAAACAAATGACAAACAATATTTCTGACTACAAATGAAATAGGAAAAGAGAGTCCTAAAAAGCCTCTGCCTCGTGTATGCTTACCAAATCAATCTACAGAAATTTCATAGCATATAGGACTAGTAATATTTAAACCCCTGATAAAATCAAACTCTAAGACCTGTGCTGTCCGATAAGGTAGGCATGCATTTGCTAAAGTGCAAAACATACAATGGATTTAAAGAACTTACTACAAAAAATAAACTATTGAAAGTAATTTCATCTTTTATTTTTAGTTTTTAAAATATGGCTAGTAGAAAATTTTAAATTACATTTTTTGCTCATAGCATATTTCTGATGGGTACTCTGCTCTAAAGAAACAATGCAATAATAAAACCAGTAACAGCAACAATACTGATTGTCAGCTAATAAGACAATAAAAAAGGTACACTCACTTCATCGGTGAGTTCTCCAAACACTGTTATGACATCTATTAAAAGACTTGCAGTATAGAAGGACTTGATCATGTTTCTGGAAAAGAAAAGAGAGCTGGTCTAGTTTAAATGATGAACATTAAGATGTAGAATTAGCATTAAGATAATGTAGCATTCATGGAGCATTAAAAAAACTTCAGTGTTTATAAAAGCACTTTGCAATTAATGTTTTAAATAAGATCAGATCTCAAGAACAAAATAGAGCTCCATTTATAATGCTATTAGGAGAAAATAACACTCTGATTACAAGTAAATATGCTACTGCAAGGTTTTATAGTATGCTTTTGATTTTAGAAAATGTAATTACCGTATTATCTGAATCCCTATCAAGCCATGTACATTCCTTTGCATTGAAATATTACTGCAATAATAACAAATCATTTGAATTGGTGGGAGTGGGAATTTAAGAAATAAATTTCATTGAACTAGGCTATTTTTGGCTAAAATCAACTCTAAGATTTTACTAAATGTTAAAAAATTGCTAGTTAGTGTATTTACAGAGAAAATGAATGTACCCTGGGTGTTCCTCTTTCAGCCATTTCTCTATAAAGACAGGAACACTCTTATAACCCAAAATCATTCTGAGATTCCACAAGTAATTAATAAAAAAATCTAAATCACTCATCAGGAAGTCTGAAAGTATTTAATTGAAAACTGTAATTCTAGTTAAATAGTAATTAAACTTTACAGTTTTGTTTTCCTCTTTTTTACGTACTTGTGAAATTGTCCAGCACGATCTTCATTATCTGCATACAAAAACATTTTCAAAGCATAATTCTCCAAATAGGCAGAACCAACTATTTCTTGAGTAATAGCTTCATTATCACCCAACTGTTTCTTAAGCTAAAATAGAGAAAGATACAAAGCTTATGATTTTGGACTCACAGAAGAGTATGCTTACAGACAAATAATCCTAATAATCATTTTAAGTAAACTATTTTACATTCATTCCAGTAAAAGATGTATAAATGAAATGCTGCAAATGAAAATTGCTCTTCATTAGCTCAAGGTATTTGAAACAAAATCCAATGTCTACAAAATCTTGAAGAAACATACTCATGATAACCTGAAAGTATAATTTAGTTCTAAAAATCAAAATAACCAAGAATAAAATGATAATGCATCCAATTATCTATGTAAAGCATCAAACCAGTATTTCAAAATAATGTGTTGTGAATTTATTACCAGATATCCTAAAAACAGAATTAGGAAAATCTTTCTTAGTCATATATAATATAAATTTTAATTCATGCCTATTTCAACTTCTTTTATTAAATATAAAAAATGACTAGAAGGATCTTTACATACTAAAGAGTATCTCTCAGAGCACAGTGTAAAAAAAAAAGATCTCATTCTAAATAAGGTGTAATTTTAAACTTAAAATTATGTAAGTTTTTAAAATTAGGCAAATATACACTTCAAATCAACACACCTTACAACTGTGTTAATTTACAGTCAGTACATCCCTTTCCCTACACATAAAGTTTTTTAAAAACAACAAATTAAGTTCCTACATTCTACTCAGACTGTCATATTCTTATAAAATGACCTTGTGGACTATTATATCTAAGCACCATACTACTGTTTAAAAATGGCTTTTTTCAAAGACATTAGAATGTAAAAAATTAAATTTAAAAAGGCCTCAGGATTTTTCATAAAACCAGCAAAGTACATATTCTCATAATTATAACAGACTAATTTAAGGTCTAGAAGAGATTTAATATTGAAATTTAAAGATACTAAATGACTAGGCTGTCCTAAACAAAAACAGAAAAAAGCATCACATATAACACCAGTTCACTGTATCCAATCTATAAAATGATGTAACTCTAGATTAAATTCTAGAGGTGGATTTAATTTCAGAAAAATTTGGTGGGAGTATGTTACTTCTTCTCATCTTCAATGCAAAACATCTGGAAGTAAAACCACAATACAAAATTTTCCTAATGTAATATAAACATAGCACAGGCAGACGTGCTTTCATCATGGAATAAACTTATTCTACCTGTTATTTAATTTAAATGAACCCCTGATGAATCCCCTTATAAATGTGATTTTACACTTTGCTCATTATAAAGAACTGTTTTATCTATAAGCTATTATTTTAGCTATTGTTGTCCTATTGTAAAAATAAAGAGATATATTCTACATAAAATGTCTGTTAGAGAATGGGATTTTATAAATGTATTGCTATGTGTGAGATAAACTCTTCCTCCTACCCTGTAACCCCATCCTCCAAAAAACAGATTACTCAAATTTTTCCTGCATTCTTAGAAGTAGTGTTAGAAAAGGAAGGCCAGACAGACTCCAAGGGCAGCTGAATTCCCATCACCGGTGCCACCAGGCCCACCCTGGGTGGTTTATAATAGCAGGTGACAGAGGCTCTGGGTCACAAAACCGGACAACCATACCAAGTTAGAGAAAACAATATTGCCCATGTCTGTTTAATTTAACTAAGCTTCAATCTGAATAACTTTCAATACTTATAAGAGCTCTGGGCTAATTAGTATAAATGTTTTGATTTTTAATGTCTAAATTTTGTTATCTAAACAAAATAATACAACTGAGCGAATAAATATTTAGGTTTCTAATTCTCTTGGGCAGGTCACATACATAAAAAAGCAAATAAAAACTAAACCACAGCTATTAATATAACAGCCTGGGAGGAGATGGATTAATGAGGACAGGCCTTGACATGTTAAAAGGGAAACCAGGATGGCTGGACACGTGTAGTACAGAGTGAAGCCCAGGTTACTACGTGAGATTACTATGCCAGTACTGCCTTCTTGATGCACTGACACCCAATCCAATCTACTCAATTTTCCTTGGATTGGAGCCTCTACATAATGTGTGAAGTTATATCATGGTTCAAGGTGATTCATTAGTTACCTACTAAATTTCTGCTAGCAGAGGAGAGCTCCTGAACCATAAGAGAATCTTGTCATGGGACTATGAGAAGGACAAAGAGGCTACAGGCAACTGATATCATTTTCTTGATTGTTCCCTTCATTAAATAAGTGACCCGTTTTGTTACTGTAAGAGCTATTTAAGAATTTCCCAGTTGGAAATTGTGACTGCAGAAGGAAAGGTTAGAAAGGTTCTGTCACTTATGAAAGGGTGACTCAATGGCCATCTACAATAATATAAAACAAGACATAGTGGTATATGTGAAGATATTTAAATCTACTTTAATTTATCCTTATGATTCTCTTGGCAGAATGATGACAGTAAAAAAAAAATTGTTTCTAATTTTCCCCCAGCTATAATGACATTGTTCATTGCTATGAAGGGGAAGAACTAAAACGACAATGCACACATACATATGAAATAAAATGACATTTTAAACATTAACCAGAAAATAAATTAACAGTGGTTAACTTACAGCTTCTAACTGATCCATTAGCTTTGATAAAAATTTACGACATTCAGGAGTTTTACTATCAATCTTCATTCCAGTTTGCATTGCATATAAACGACCTATAAAGAAAAGAAAAATAAGGTGATTTGAACAATTTCATTTCTCAACACCCTTTTCCATGACTGAATGTTTAAGATGTTTTCCTACTAAATAATTTAAAATTTAAGTGAATTTGAGCGATTTTATTTACCAATGAAAGAATGAAAATGTTATCCAAAGAGATTCATGCTGATGATAACAAATTTTTACCAAGTAAGGCTTTCTTTTTTGGCACTATGTTAGAAAAAAACAACAAAAAAACAGGACTAGGTCCAAAGTTGCCAAAGGGACCTGCAATTTAATTGGAAAGTCAGGGCATTCATCAAAACAACCACATGTGCAAGAATATTTACCAAGTGTCAGATAAGTGATACTGATAAAGTATATAATATGTGCTGGGAAAGTGGACAATGGGACCTGAGCTGAGGCTAACAAGGAGAACCATTTTAGTCAATTTACATACACAAATAATAAATGTACCCTCTCTTAAAAAAAAAAGTTCTAATAGAAACACTGAAGATGAAGCTAAAGTTAAAGACCTCTGACACTGCAATCCTATGAGCTTTTTCAGTGATATGAGCTGTTCCACTGGTGTGTACAAAGACTGCCTGTAATTTGTCTCATATTAAACAATGTTTCTGAAGATCTGTATTAGCATTAAGTGCTCCACTTTATGGACAAATCGTTCTAGCTCTAGTACATTTAGGTAGTTCCGAGATTTTCATTATTAGAAATCATGGGCTGCCATACCTTCTTGCAAATACATTTAAGAGTTAGTTCCCTGAGGTACAAAGAAGTAGAATTCCTGGGTCAGAGTATGTGTACCTTTTTCACTTTGAAAGCTACTCTTAGACTGTCTTCCCAAACAGCTTACCAATATGCAGCTGTATGTACACCATATGCAAGCACCCATTTTCCCCAAACTTACAAAAATTGATATTGCTAAACTTCCTATCAATCTCAGGACTTTTAAGTGGTATCTCCTTGATCTTGCATTTTCACTAAAAAAAGCATTCGATATTTACAGGATAGCTGTATATCCTCCTTTATGATTTAGGAATAGCTATCAAAAGAAAAGATAAACATTTGCCAAGTTTTCTATTGGGTTGTTCGCTTTTTAACAAATTGCCTTGCAGCAGATCTTTGTACAATATTAAGGAGAGAAGATTATGCTCCCCACCTCCCCCGCCAAAAAACCCCAGAATCTTGTATTAGCACTTTCCCTACTTTTCTTGTCAGCACATAATCATCTTACGATTATTTTTCTCTCTCTATTCCAAATTGAATTTAAACTCCATGATGATGTCAATTTTAGTGTACTTGGTTTGCTGGTGTATCCTTGGCATCTAGAATAGTGCTTGGCCTTCGATAAACATTTTCTGAATAGATAAATACATGAATGAAAGAACAGCTCATTCTGCCCAACTGATTTAAATGCCACTTTTATCATTCATTATCATATATTAAGTTTCCATGGGATAAAAGGGCCCAGTTCTGTATTACATTGTCTCTCTTGCTTTGTCAGTACTGGTCTATTGCTGCTTAATTTACTAGAGCTTTATAACATGGCCTGTATCTGTTAGTTACTCCCAGGATTTCTAATTCAATTATGTCTAACCCATCATATCTTTAAAAAAAATGTATTAATATACACATAACACATAGTTATTTATTCTGTGTATATTTTTAATTTTAATAGCTTTATCTGAAAAATGACATTTTTAATGCTTAGACTTTTAGGGCTACCTCATGTTCCATGGATTGTAACTTAATTTATTAATGTATTTATTTCCATATATTAAATTAAAGGGTTTAATCCATCTAGGTATTAGCAAGAGAAAAAAAATGGAGCTCCAAAAACACTGCGCAGACTTACACTGCCACACAGTGTAAAAAGCATGGTGCTTTCATTTTTACTGCATACTTACCAGCACTGGGTATCACTTTTACTAAAAAAAAAATTTCAGCTTAATAAGTAAAAAAAAGCACTTATTTTAACTATCCACTATGTTGATCATCAATGGGTCCAAAATTCTCTTTTCTTCTCTCTTTTAACCAGCCATATTTCTTTGCAACACACCCAGGGCCTTTCTAATTTGTCTTTTAGGTTCTAACCACCTCCACAACTACCTCCCAAAAGTCTTCAAAAGCATAGTTGAACACCCTCTCCTTTTTAAACGAATCATATCTCTTTTGAGCAGTTCAAGCTCTGTGTCTGTTTCAGGCAGCTCTTTTTTACTTATAACTGTGATTAAACTCCCCAACTCTTCCTCTCTTGGCAGTTATTCAGATCTTTCCTTCTAGCAATTTTGTTGTATTTCTTTTGTTAAAATGCATTACATGAGCTCTTTGGAAAATAAACACATAGGCTGCAAACATAATGATGTCTTTCAATTTTCGATTTTTGTTTTAAAACAGAGGCTTAAAATATTTATGTACTTAAAGCTACTATTTGCATTTTTCCCCCCCTATTGATTCTAAGCTTGAAAAGTTCTTTTATCTTCAAGGGACTTGACTTTCAATTATATGTTCTTTCAAGTTTTTTCTATGGTTTTTCTAATTTAACTCTTTAACTTGCATTTCCCCCACCTTCACCATACTGGCAACTATCTCAAATACAATCAATAAATAATTCTTCCTTTTTCTAATGATTTGCAGTTCCTTTAACATATTTTTACATTTTATGCTTTCTGATTATTTGATTTCAGTGAGAGCACAGATTAAACATTATCTTCTTACATGGAAATGTCTAAACTAATAATATGGCTTTACTTCCACCAAATTCAATCTATGTTTTACTGTATTACCAACATTTTCTGAAAAATTTTAGGTGTTCTTGCTCTTATTCTTTAGAGGAAGGCTTTTACTTGAGAGTAGGGATCAATTCCATTGGCCAGGTTTCTCATCTTTCCCCTAATAGAGTGCTCATTCTAAGCTATACTGAGGTTGAAGCCTTTGAGACTAATGATCCCAGGGATTGGCAAAATAACTGGCTAGGGTGCGGGGAAGAAAATATAGCATTTATATGGATATTTTTATCTCATTCTTTGTAAGTTTCTGTCTTTATCTTATATAATGCAGAAAATAGTTTTATAATAACACAGATAGTACAATACATAAATGTAATTTATAAATAATTTACATAATATATTGGAGATGGATAGGTGTTCAAAAGGTTAAGAATCACAGCTTACCGCATCCTCACTCCTCTCAATTATAAACTGTACCTTCTTGCCCCAACCTAGCCTATCTCTCTTCTGCACAGTCCCATTCCTTCTACCTTATCATAATCAGCACAATTCCCCACATCTCTTCAGATTTCTTTTCCCTCTTTATCTTAACTAAAACCTGGATGTCACTTAAGAAAGCACTTTATTTGCAGTCCTCTCAAGCAGTGATTTTAATTCTCTTGCATTCTTTCTATCTTGGGACTGGCAAGTATGGTTGGCTTTCTTTTGCATCCCACGCTACCTACAGTTGTCTGTTAATGTCTTCCAGACACTGTGCTACAGCTCATGCCACTCTCTTTCCCTTAATCTTGTTATGACGTATCTGCCCACAGACCTCAGAGTCCTTCCTTGTTCTTTCATCAATACCTGATGACTCTGTGGAACTGGCACACACTGGCACTAGTACTGCCAACATCACAACTTTCTTTTAGATGAGGAAGTAAATCCTTATTTTACTTTACATTGTTATTTTGGATTTTCTGCAGTAAGAAAGCAAGTCTAATTCTAATGCATACACAGTGCCAATACTCACCAACCCTCATGTCTTAATATTCATTCATACTCTCCCTTACATGCCAGTCATTCCATTATTAAATTACCATCTCAAACTGCTGTATGTCAAGCACCCACTCTAAACACAATTTCCTTTTCTTACAAGTTTAAACTATGCCTACATCAACAGACTTCCAGTTCACTGGTGTCTTCCTACTTCTTCATTATAATCAGTCCTTTCTTCTTTAACTTCCCTCTACAACCAGCTTTGACCTCTCCAATGTATTTTGCTAGAACTTTGTTGCCTTATCTTCTTCTACCCCTGAACTTTTTTATTACATCCTTCTGGCAAAAGCATACTCACATATAAACCCAACTATCCTCTCTCTCTCTATGCTTACATATAAGCAGCAGAGACCACAGATTATCATTATAAATATCATAATTATCAACCTCAAATGACTTTAACACTTGTCTTCCCAACCTCCCAAATGGCTATTCAAACATACCTCAATCTTCTTTAAAACAACCTCACCCAAACACACACACACAGATTTAAGACATTAATAATTCACTATCTAAATATACCATTGGCCAACATGATAATGTGAAGAAATAGAGTACTGACAATTTCATTTCCCTAGGAGGTCTTTCTCCTTATTTTCTTAATACTGTAGTGAATACAATATGAATCCTACTATGCATGGAGTGTAGTTAGCAACTTGGTAGACCAACTTTGGGGATCAATGGCTACCCAGCACAGGTAATAGCCTGGATTATGAAGAACTGAGGTTGATTCTCAAATTCACGCTGGCTTTAGTGGCAGCCATCTCAAGACCTCACCATTAAACAAACATGGAGCTAATTAATTCAGCACTTTCTTTTTACTTTGCAAAAGTGACTTATTCCTATGTAAAACGTATAATTCTCAGTTTCTAATTTGTTATTTTTACCTACTTCTGTTTCTTACAAATGAAACTTGAAATATAGTGTAATGACCACCTATATGCATTTGTTTCTTGGTTTACATCTGCATTTGGTCTTTGCAATTACAAGGGCATTATTATATAGTAATGCCTTTAACTGAAGCACTGGAGAGAATATCTCTGAATTAGAAAGATTTAGGAAAAATACTGACCCAGCTTTTACATTTTTTAATATCTTACGTAGTTTACATAATTCTGAAGTATAGAAAATGTATAAGATACATTTGTTAATATTAATAAAAGTGAAAAGACCTTAAATCTACTTACTAAACTTAATGAGTACACTAAAAGATCCTTTTACCATAGAAGGAAAAAGGATCACTTTCATATAGAGCTCTGTTCAAGACAAGAAATTCATTGTAGCAGCAGCAGTATGATGAAATTAATGTCTAACATGGAAAATTACCCAAGACAGAATAAATATGTAGCTAAAATCATCTATAAGAAAATATATTTGATTTATTTCATCAGGGAAATGTGTTTATTTTTATGAATAAATATTATCTGAAGATGAGTAATGAGGCACATTTGCAAGAGGATTAAATACTTTTCGACCTAACTTAATTTAATGGGAGGCATTTAGGACCCAAACATTTACTAATCCTGAAGGTATATGTAAATCAAAGTTCCATAAAATCTAAACATTAATATTCTAACACATCTTTGCTTATGCATGAAAAATATAAAAATATGAAATGCATGATATAAATACCCCAAAAAAGATATTAAAGCAATTGTGAAGAATGATCCTTTAACAGGTTAAATAAATGTTGCAGTCAAATAGGAATCATGATTTATATTATGCTTAAAAGCAAATTTCATTCCAATAAACAGAACTGAATATATTACTCTATTCATACTATATTATAAATACCTGCTATATGGTTGTATTATCTTTTGTGAGGGGCCTTCTGAGTCAAAGATTAAGGAGTATGAATGAATGACTACTAAAGAAAGTTATTTACTTTGCTCATTCCTTCTTTAGACAAATATTTTTGGAGCTCCTGTTATAATCCAGCTTTAAGAAAAAGTTAGCTATTCCCAATCCTACAAAAAGATTGTGCTCGTACACAGCAAACACTAAATGACGATTTGATCACTAAAATGAGACCAGATTCTAATTCTGGCCATGATAGAGTAACTAGACTTGACATCCCACCATGAGCAACAAAAATACTTGATAATGTATACAAAACAAGTTGTCCAACAATGGAAACAGATATAGAGGAAGACCAATGCACCTGGAGAAAGGAAACAAATGAGGAGACACCAAGGTCAGCCCAGTATTCTGTCTAGAGGCACATTCCAAACTAAGAAGTGGGAGGAGAGTCTTAGGTGGAGCACAGTCCTCTAGCTGAGCTGAGAAAACAGAGCAGAGTTCAGGGAACCTGAAGCCTTGTAGGCTGAGCAGAGAATTCTAAAGAGGAGGGAGCAAAGCAGGAAAGAAACCCAGAAATTTGCATAGGGGTAACCTTGAGGCTCAGCTGAATACCACCACGTGCATGTGTAGGGGAAAACTGCACAAGGCCAGACAAAGAATGAGTGGAAGCTGTAGCTGGACTGTCCCCAAAGCACACACAGGTCTGGGATGCATTCATTCTCCAAGCAACCAGAATGGAGAGTCCTAGATTCTTACCCAGGATATTCTATAGAGACCTCAAAAGGGATATGCTTTAGGATTAACCTGTCCCTAAAGCAAAGTCCACTACTTAGACATGCCCTCCAAAGCAAAAAACAAGCAAGATATGGCACAAAGGAATCAACTGAACTGCAAAAATTTAATTGTTGGTCAGATAAAATGCCTTCAAAGTAAAACCCTAAACTCTAGACATTCAAGAACTCAAAATATCCTGCAACCAATCAAAAATTAAACATGGCATTAGGCAGGGGAATGTGAACAGCCCAGTAAGATCAAACAATGACAAAGTAACAGAGATAGCAGACAATGACATTAAAATACTGGGAAACTACTGTGAAGTATTTAGTGGAAACCATGAATAAGATGAGGAGAGAAACAACATACATAAAGGAACACAAATGGAATTTCTGGAGATGAAAAATGTAGTATCTGAAAAGAAAATTTACTGGTAACATTAATAGTGGTTTATAGGCACCATAAAAGAAAAGGATAGTGAACTTCAGAATATAGTAATAGAAACTACTCAAAATAAAGCAGGAAGAAAAAGGACTGAAAAGGAAAACAAAACCAGAGTCTCAGCGAGGTGAAGGAAAACAACAGTGTTCTAACATATGTGTAATTGGATACCCCACCCCCTCAAAACGGGTGGGGAGGTGTGGCCAAAAAAGTGCTGAAGAAAAAAATAGACGGACAAATTAAAATTCTTTACCCAGCAAAAATATCTTTCAAAAATAAAGACAACAGAAGCTTGTTTCACAAAACAGCTGAAAGAATTCACTGGCAGGAAGCTTACAAAAAAATGATAAAGCTCTTCAACAGGAAAGAAAATGATACTGGATTTAAAATTTTTATTTCCTTACTTTATAACAACTATAAACAAAGGAAAGAAGGGGGAAAATAAAGTGAAGTTCTTGCCTTATATATGAGGTGCTATATGGCAGCAGAATGTGATAAATTATTGTAAATGCTAGGGCAAGCACTAAGAATAAATAAAACAAAGAGGAGTATCTATAAGCCCATGGTAGAGGTACAATGGAATCCAAAGTGCTTCCAAAGACAATCACTGAGGTTAAGAAACGTCCAAAAACCAAAAATCTTCACAACCCACATAAGAGGAAATGATGAACTGAGAGAAAGCAGGAACTTACCAAGCATTGGAAGCTCTCATTTATAACCTTTGCTGCTCAAGAGTATGTAAGCTTTCATTTTAAACAAACATAATTGTCATAAAAAAATGAACTTTACCAAAGGTGCTTTAAAACTTGCATGGGTGCCAAAAGAAAGACAATGATAATTAAGGGTGAGTTACTTGATTCTACTGTCCCTGTCCCTTCAACCTTAGGACAGGTTGAAAGTCTAAAAATGCATTACTTTACTCAAAAAAGGAGTTAAGTATTAAAATGACTTTTTTACAAAATAAAATTCATATTTATAGATGTTTGCAAAAACAAACATTAAGATAAATGAATAGAATGCTAGTGGATAAACCAGTAGTTTAACTTTCTGTGTTTCTATTATTAACCTCTTGTTAAAGTATCCTGAGTCAACCGATAATAAAAAATAAGTACTTAGACAACAGGCTAATGGGCTCCAGTTAACCATACAGTTTCAGAAATCAGCAAAAAAGGGGAAAAACTGCTTTTATTGGTTTAAACTTGTCTGATGGCATTTAAAAATCCAATTTTTATATGGTTAACAACAAATAATAGGCTACTGATTACTAATCCTAATATCCATGTGACTTACCATCATCGATTAAAAAAATCCAATATTATTTAGCCTTTATACTAAGTTAAAATTTTACATTTGTATGTCCTATAACACCTCAGAATTGAAATACCCATATGTTTTTACATCCTGAACAACTGTAATTAATTTTCCTATGATTATATAAACAAATGACTTTCAAAGAACATTTATATACTTTCACTGAAAGTCTGTTAATGGTACAATGTCACCCCCTAGAGGAAACTTTAAAAAACCAAACTTAAAAATATGTTTACTTGGTCAAATTTTAAAGAAGGAATCTTTCTGGGATTAGCTTCATCTACATCAAATCTGACAGACTCAAATATTTATCATATAGTGTTCACATTTAGTATGGACTCAAATATTTTCGGGCTTTATGAAGAAGAAAAAAAGAGACATATGAAGCTCAGGATATGTTAATAACATTAAGCCTGTCCTCCATTTCTACCCTCCACTTATTAGGAATCTCCCAGTTTACTATATATTGGCTTTTGGCCCCCCTTTCATTTTACACCAATTTAACTAGTCCCTTTACCCTCACTTTGTAGCTTGTTTCTGATTAGAACTACTCACTATCAACAATTTTCCATATAACCACTTCTCATCTGGCATCTATCATTCAGGTCCTGGTTCTATCACTTACTAACAGGAGAGACCAGGATGACTGTGAGATTCAAATAAAAAATCCTAAAGAAAAGCACTGTTACAATTTTTTTTGTTACGAATCCAAGAGCTACATGAAGGTTAATTGTATGGGTTCTTTATTCAGTGACAACTAACACTATTATTTTGAATATCATTCCCCTTTGCAGCAGTTGTACATACGTTTTCTTCGTCCATTTATCTATCGGGATCTTAGTTATCTTAAAGTGGATTTGTATGAGTGTATTATACATCAGGGATATTGACCCTCTGTTTCTCACCTACTGGAAATATTTTTTCCTAATGCTAGGTTTTTTAAATTAATTGTACTTTGGGTTATATACAATTTCTAAATGTTTACAGTCAACTCAATCATTCTTTTACTCAGTGTTTTTTTTCACTAAGTATTTAAATTAGATCTTTCTAGTGACAACAGGGATAACCTGAAGTACAAACTAGGAAGCTCTGTCAAAAGCTTAGGTATAAGATGAGGGTATATGATACCAGAGAAACTGAAGAGATAAGTAAAATTTTTTAAATGACTGGTTGATTGTGTGATATATGAGGGCAGGAAGGAAAGGTTAAGTTCGTAATTTGTAGCTAATAAAGTTGAAAATCTGACAGAAATGAAAGATATTCTAGAAAACTTTATCAACATTGGCAGAAAACAGAATTTTTGTTAAATAGAAGAAATTGATAAATATACAAAAGAACTTCCCCCCCAAAAGCACAAAGTTGCTTTATCAATTACTTTTTTTTTAATTTAAGAAAGATAAATCTGCTGCCTTTTAATCCAAGTCTGATATGAGAAGAAAGAAGCTATCGTCTCAAGAATATTTAGGAAACCAGCAAAACATTGTTGCTAAAAATCTAACAGTGATAACACTTTAAAATAAAAGGCTGAACCAATTTTACTTAGGAACATTATTCTTGCTGGGAGAGGGGGTAACAGAAAACTAGACTAGGACATTAAGAAAAAAGACTTGACACCAAAGCAGAATACAGAAGAGAAAAAAATTGATAAACTGGGTACCACCAAAACTGTCTGTGAAATCCTATTATCAAGATAGAAAGACAAGTTACAGACTGAGAGAAGGTATTTGTAAAACATACCTCTGACCAAGGACAGGTGACTAGAATACATTAAGAACTCTCAAATTCAGTTTTAAAACGAGGGGGGAGGGGCAACATGAACAGACATTTCACTGAAGGAGATACACAGACAGTAAATAAGCACAAGAAATTCAGCAGCCATCAGTGAAATAAAAATTAAAACCATTATGACAGACTACCATACCTATTAGAATGGTTAAAATAAAAAATGACACATCCAATGCTGGTGAGGATGCAGAGAAGCTGGATCACTCAACACTCCTATGTTGCTAAGGGAGTGGTAAAATGGTACAGTCAGTCTGGAAAACAGTTTGCCAGTTTTTAATAAAACTAAACATGCAATTACCATGTGTCCCAACAACTGTGCTCTAGGGCACTTACTCCAGAGAAATGCAAACTAACTTTTGCACAAAGAAACTATAGATCAGTATGTTCATATCAGCTTTATTCATAATAGTCACAGATTGGAAACAACCTGCCTTAGTCTATTCAGGCTGCTATAACAAAATACCACAAACCAGGCAGCTTATAAACAACAGAAATTTACTGCTTATAGTTCTGGAAGGTGCAAGTCAGTGTCAACAAAGTCACCTGAGGGCTCTCTTCTGGTGGCAGACTTTTCTCTGTGGTATCGTTACCTGTGGAAGGGGCTAGGAAGCTCTGTGGGGTCTCTTTCATAAAGCACTAATCCACTCATGAGGGCCCCACCCTCCTGACCGAATCACTTCAGGCTAATACCATTACCTAGAAGGTGATCATCACTCTAAAGGGTAAGAATTAAAATTTGGGGTGGGGTGGGTATACAAATATTCAGACCATAGCCTAACTCTTCAATGGTTGAATTGTTAAACTGTGGTGTATATATATTTATATCTCATGGGGTACTACTAAGCATTAAAAAAGAAACAAACATCGATATACACAACAACTTAGATAAGCCTCCAGGCAATTACACTGAGTGAAAAAAAAGTCAATTCCAAAAGGTTACATAACGTATGACTTCATTTACCTAACATTTTTTAAATGATAAAATTTTAGAAATGGAGAACGGGTTAGTGGCTGCCACAGGACAGGAAGCTGGGTGTAGGGGAGACAGGTGTGGCTGTAATAGGATTACATGAGGGATTCTTCTTAGGAACTGTGCTCTACCTTCACGATGGTGATACAGGTACCTACATGTGATAAAACTAGAACTAAATACACGCACAAAAAATATACAAACACACAAACAAATACATGTGAAGTTGGGATGTCTGAGTAAGACTGATCGGTTGACTCAGTGCCAATACTCTGGTTGTGATACTGAATTACGGTTTTGCAAGACGTTATCACGGGCACACTGGGCAAAGGGTGCACAGGATCTCTCCTGTTTTTTCTTACAACTGCATGTGACTCTACAATTACCTCAAAATAAAAAGTTTAATTAAAACTAAAAGCTAACAGGATTCTTTCCAGGAATAGAGAGATGTTTCAAATATGAGTAACTTCGAATATGAGTCCCTGAAGGCAGGGACAGGGAGCTAGAGTAGCAGCCAGAGGGAAAGAACAGAGCCAGGCCTCATCCTGAGCGATAAACGGGTTTCTCCCAATCTAGCCTTTCCTTAGACTGATTTTGATCACACCTAGTTTTTCACCTGCTCCAGGAATACTGCTTTCCCCCAGAGCTAATTACTAGACCATCCTTATGAGGTCATGAAAAGCACCTGCAATAAATAAACTTTGTATTGAATCAGTAAATTAGTCAAGATAAGAGGAAGCCAGAGAGGCAAAGAGCAATGCATATAATGCCTCAGAAGTAAAAGAAAATAGGAATTACTACAAATCAATTTGCAAGTAGTTTAGCAAAATAATCTTGAATTTTTTTCTCACAAAAATTTTCCTTATTCTACGAATTAAGAAAATTTTTGTTTTCTAAGATTATAGAAATGTATCCCTTCACACATTTTTAAGTTGGCATCTTTCCATTTTCATCAGAAGTTTAAACAAGTAAAAAAATGTAATTTCTGTACATCAAATATTGACATCTAAAAATTGTTATATCACTCTTTCAAATGTAAATATAGAATACTGTATCTGTCATAATCTATTATGAAACACAAAAAGCTCTTTAAGAGTAAAAAATTTTAGTTTTCTTGTAACCCTTATTTCCATTTACTTATAGAATTTATTATAAAGGAATATATTTTTATGCTCAAAAGTCCTAACTTGATTACCTTATATGTGATAATGAGTCATAAGAAATATATATATAGGTATATATATGACCAAATACCTATTTCCCAGGTATATTTGGTCTTCATCCACAGTTTGTGAAAACACTGCAGTCTTAAAAGTGAAATGGGTGTCTTGTCATGTTAATGAGAGATTTTTGGATCCCCCAAGGGCCAGGCAGGAGGTTGAATTAGCCAATGGCAGATAATTTAGTCAATCATGACTATGCAAAGAAGCGCCTAATTGCTCTCTGCTGGCTTGGATCCTGTTTCTCAGTTGGGGAGAGCGTCTATGCTTGGGGAACTAGAACACCTACAAGTGCCACCAAGCTCCACGAGGAGAGAAGCTTCTTTATTTGGGACCTGGCCCTATACAACTCTTTATCTGGCTGCTAACTTGTATTCTTTACGGTATCTTTTATTAAACTGGTAAACATTAAGTGTTTTCCTGAGTTCTCTGAACCACTCTAGCAAATTAACTGAACCCAACAGACAGGGTGTTGGAACCTCCAGCCTGCAGCTGGTTAGTCAGAAGCACAGGTAACTGGCTGGGGCTTGCGGGTGGCATCTGGAGCGGGGGTGGAGGGCAGTCCTGTCGGATGGAGCCCTTAACCTGGGGAATCTGGTGCTGTCTCCAGGCAGACAGCATCAGAATTGAGTTGAGTTCTCAGACACCCTGCTGGTATTAGAGAATTGCTTGTTGGTGTGTATGGGAAGACCCCCACATACTTACACACACTGAAATTGGGTTCGGGAACCCAAAGGGAGTTTACACTACTATTACTGTTGTGTATTCTACTATTACTGCTATACATATGTATGGAGAAAAAGAACATATTGCATTATCATACCTCTCTGCAACAAAAGTGTATCAAAACTGAAATTTAAATTTTTACAGAATTCCTGGTGAGAGAGGTGCTAGGTATTAACATTTTTTCTGAAATTGAGTTTTTTATAATTACTGTAATGAATACTTGTTCAAAATAGCATAAATATTACGTGTTAATAATCCATAAAGTAAAATTTACTGGAAATGCATCTTATAATGAGTTAAGTCATTTATCCACGAATCAATATGATTTATTGGCATAATTAATCAGAGCATTGGTTCTCCTACTTTCATTTTTATAACTTTAATATGGGAGAAAATTCATTCACATAAAACAAGAGATGAGAATGGAAGTTCTGTCCCTCCAAAATCACCACATTCTTTAAATTCAGGTTCTAGGTTATAGGCTAAAAGCCATACCATCACCTATCATCAAATAATACTGTTAATAATCTCTTGGCTGATATTTCAATTAGATTTGTCTCAAAATTTGTTTTAAAACAAGAAAAAATTTGTCACCCATCATTAGAGTATTCATTTTCTCAATACTCGTGAAGTGTACAGAAAAGATCTGCAAAGATTCACCATTATCTTTCAGAGGCTTCTAGTTTATCCTAAGACATAGAGACAAGATTAGGAAAACTGAAATACTGTTCGTGTCAACATCCTCCGGCAAAAAAAGTTTTTATCTTATCACTTGCTTTCAATGTATTTCTGGGGGATGGGGAACCAAGACTTCAGAGCTAAAGATTTAGTTCATTAACTTAAGGAGAATGTCTACCATATTACATAAATGGCAAAACCAAAGTAATCAGTCAATGGAAGTTTACTCTTCAGAAAAATATGACTTAACTTTCCAATTAAAATAATACGGTAACCCGTGTCTCCAAACACCTCATGTGAATTCTAATTCTAAAATCTGATAAGCCATAGACCCTTAGATGAACTTATTACTTGGATGAAATAAGACACTGCCCTCTTCACCATTTCCCCTTTGCTCTTTTTGTTTTGCTCCTGTCACAGGAATGATATTCTTTAATAATGAACAAAGAATGAAGAGATCATTCCATGAAAACACTTAGCATTTTGGGAATTCAGGACAGTGTGACAGAGGCCAGTTTTTAACATGAGGCATTGCTCTTAACAGATAAGTGTTTAAGAGACTCTGAAAGACAGAATTTTCCACTGTGGTCATTCCATGTCCTCATTCCTACAGCTAATCCTCTCACTCCCTGTTGCACATGACCTTAGTCCCAAACTGTCCCTCCACACCCCTTTGGATAAAATCCACAATGATCAAACAATGGCTGCTAATATCTAAGAACAATTCGTCCATTCTGAGATTCACTTTAGATTATTCCTGAAAGGAGACTACAGGTGACTTCCTATTCGCTTTCTAAAGTATTTCATCTTCTCCCCAAATTAGAATGTTTGTTTGACATACTTTCTCATGCCCAGCACTTTCAAATAAAAGCTGATTCTTTGCTCTGATTTTCTTCCATATAGCACAGGAAAAGACAGGAAGTATACCTAATACCTTAAGTAATGGAGGCTTCACTACACCAGCAATTTTAATTGTCTCTTTTTTTCTGGATACTCTCAAGGACTTCCCATCTTTCTCCCCAGGGCAATACACCATAAAAATACTCATGATGCAGGAAAGTATGTCTTTCTTCTTTGAAGTAGAAGGGCAATTGTGAATAGGATGTCAGAAAAGAGAAGTAGGCTACTCTGCTATCCTGACTAAAAGAACTTGTTCAGGAAAAAACACAAGGAAGTTGACAACTGAGAAAATGATTCTTGTAGTATTATTTGCATACTGAAGATTGAAGAGCACTGGTTTAGTATGTCTAGAACACAAATTACAAGAAAAGAAGTCACTGTGAGCAGTCACCTGTTAAGCAAAAGAATGAGGCCCATAAATACAGCAGCTACATGAATTATCAGACAGCAAATATATATTTAAAGCGCTTTTTTAAAAGTCCTTAAAAAATACAGTAACAAGACTATCATAACATATAGCTGTGTTGATTCAAAAACAAGAGAAAATCTTTAAAAAAGTAGAAACTAAATAAATGGATTATACAATAGGATACATGGAGGTGAACACAGAGCTTAAGAAATTATACAGAATGTAGCACTAGACAAAGGGATACAAACTATGAAAGTATTAAGAGACAAAGACATAAAGGAGAAAAGTGCAACACAGGTCTAGCAATACTTGAACAAATAATAGAGAATTTTTCAGAACTGATGAAATACATTCACCTATGAATTGTGGAAGCCAGAATCCCAAACAAGGCACACAAAAAGATATCAAGGCCTAGAAAAATCATAATATAAATCATAAGGAAGAGATCGATAAATTGGCTGTATTTTTAAATTAAGAACTTTTGAACATCAAGGACTTCATAGAGTGAAATATCAAACTATGAACTTGGAGAATACAACTGCAATGCATGTAACAAATAAGCATCCAGATTATTAGCAAAAGGTAAACAGTGAAATAGAAAACTGGTTAAAAGCAACAAATAGGCATCTCGAAAGGGAATCACAAATGATTAATTAACATATGAAAAGATGTTCAGCCTCATTACAACTCGGTGAATTGCAAATTTCACTCCAGTGAGACAGCAGTTCAAGCTCAAAAGACTGGCAAAAATCATAAAGTCTAATAACAAAATATGGTAGGTACATTAGTGTTCATTTTACTATTCCTTAAACTGTATACACACTTTATATATGTTAATATGCATATGTTTTGTAACAAAAATATTTTTTGAGTGCCATCTGGATTTAGCAGTAAATGTTTTATAACCCTGCTGAGAGCAGTTTCACTGAAATAATGGGCATGAAAACCACACTGCAATAGGCTGAAAAGGTTCTATGAGATAAAGGACGTAAAGACAGACAACTATTATATCAAGCTTCCCTTTCAGGCTGGGCAGATAGGTCTACAACTTGAGGGAGATGTCACAGTCATAGTTTTTCAAAAAAATTTTTTTAAATAAAAGAAACTGGGTCAAGTTTGCATGGAAACAGCAAAAGGGAGAGGATAATGATACAGGAAAGAAAGGGTACCTTGTTAGTCACAAAGGTATGTAACATAAAGCCCATTAACAGGGATATGGATTAGCTTTAGAGAGAAATAAGGGTTGCTGCTCTATTATAAGGCTAGCTCCTCCTTGACCTCACTACATCAGTTTTCTCCTTGTTCTATCTGCTCCAGTTACAAGAGTCCCCTAGATCCTCCTTCAAGCAAGCCCCTGCCTCAGGACTTCTGTTACTCCCTCTATGGAGAATACTCTTTCCCAAAGCCTGCCTTTTGCTCCTTGTAAGTCTTTGCTCAGATGTATTCCCTGACCACTTTGAAAGTGAAATTCCCTGTCACTCCCTACTGCCCTATTTCTGGTACTATTGATTCTCTCTTCCTGTTTTCTTTTCCTTCATAACCTTCTAATAAATATTCCAAATATACTCATTTTATTGTTTAACCTCCCTACCTTCATTGTATGTAAGCTTCAAGAATGAAACAGCTGTGGCCACTGTGCCCAATAATGTTGGATACAGGTGGAAGCTCAGTAAATACAAGCTGAATGAATGATGAATGGTTCCTGCTTGAGGAACCTGAAACAGTAAGTATAATGGAAACAATGCTGTAAGATTTGAACAAAGTGAGGTAAAGCCTACAGAGTAACCAATTTATTGATTACAGAAGAGGTGGCATTTGAGTTAGGTCTTGAATCATGAGTTTACCAAGTGGAGAAAAAAGGTAGATATTCCAGGAAAGTGAAGAACATTCGGGTGTGAAAGAGCCATGCACATTTGAGAAATAAAAATGGGAGTATGGCAGGGATGCCCGCGGGTCAGATTTTAGCTAACCTTTTAATGTCCACAACAGAGGATACGTTATATTTTCTCAAAGCTACAAGTCCGTTAGATTTACAGTTCTTTGGTCCCTTGTTTTATTTGCAGTAGAGTATGGAATATTAAATAAAGTTTACATATAAAGTACTGGACCTACTCTGATCATTGCAAAGGAAAGTTTCCAAAGAGTAACAAACTTATTCTGTTTCCATCTCAATCAACCAAGGAGAATATTGCTACCAAATGCCTCAACCGCGGTATTAATTCAGTTAAGACTAAAAATTCTCATTGGCCGGCAAAAGCAGTTTGAATGCAGAAATGGTAATGGTCAAATTTAAGTGCTTGTTTTGTAGCAGCTACTCTCCACTTAACCATTTACGAGTTTTTGAATGGACTTGCATGTTGTCATAATTCATCTGCATCTGCCCTTATTACTGTGTTTTCAATTTGTCTTTTGTTCACATCACTACTATCTTTGGGACACTCATCTTCGTTTTGGCTCCAACTCAATTACTGAAATACCCAAGTTATTTTCAAGATTCCCTGGTGGAAACAGAAGCTGTTGTGTATACACACAGAAAGAAAACCTTCGGACAGTGTGTTCCAGAGTTCATGAGCCCACGTAATTCTTTAGGAATATTTGAGAACAAGACGGGACACCATGGTGCTTTCTAGGTTTTGCATCTCTGGGGCCCGCGAGGGGCGCAGAGAAGGTGTGGATCCCAGAGAAGGGCGGATCCCCACGGAGTTCCCAGGGCAGGCCAGCGGTCAAAGCACCGGTTTAAAGCCAGGGGGCGGGGCCTGCACCCTGCCTCGGAGGAGTGTGGGCCCCGGAAAGACTCACAGTAATAGGCCACCACAGGGTCCCGCTTGTCATGCTCCTGAGCCGTCCTCAGATGATGCTGTATGCTCTTAAACTGTGGGGGGAGCGGGGGCAGCGGAGCAAGCGCGGCCATCGCCACTCCAGGAATCACACTTCCTACTCGCGCGCCACAGACACTTCCGCTTCCGTTCGGGAGGTCGCGCTCACGAACGCGCATGGCAACTACCGCCCACTCTTCTGTTGCTTAGCGACAGCAAGTCAACTACGGGTTCCCAGCAGGGACAGTCTCAGGGTGCCCAGACTGAGAACCCGAAGACGGCTGAGCGGCTGGACGGCTAAGCTGCTTATGGCTCCAGCGCTCTCTGCTGGCTGCTGATAGGAGTAAGAAGAATTTTTGTCTTATTTTATTTTCTGCCTCCCTCCCCACCCAACGCTGCCTATTTTTATGACAATGAGGATAGAAAGGAAGAAAAAAAAAGTCTATTTCTTGAGAGAAAGGGTAAAGGCGTAAATTGCCTTTGGCATCATTCAGGAATAGTCACTTCCAGTTCCTCAAGTTATCTTAGTAGCGTCTCTAGCCTTTGTGATTTTAGAAACTGAATTTAATTCTTACGAAAGATGAGAGGCAGTGGTTTCAATTTTACAATTACATTCTTCTTTATTGCCACACTGGATAAAATAACCAGACTTTTTCAACTTAAATACTAACCACATTAAGTTTAAAAGAAAATTGAACTTTACCAAACTGGATAGCGTATACACTAGTGAATGAATAATCTGTAGATAGTTTATTTCTGGAGGATGATGAACAAATTGCAAAGCATTTTGACAGTTTGTATGTTGTCAATGCACACAAAGGCGGCCGGGTGTACTTCTTGCTCAGTGCGTCATCTTTTCTTGCCACTATCAATGACTTGAATTCTTTTTCTCTCCTCTCCATCCCATATCATCATCTTCCGGGATTTTACACGTTTTTTACCTTTTCCAATAGTGTTCATCTTCACTTATTTTATTTCCATCTCCAGTTTTGAGAGTTCGTCTTAAAACTAGTTTTCATTGAAAGGTCACCATCCCCAAGAAATAAGATCACCACTTCACCCTTTTCCCCAGTCCCTGAAGAACCAGCATTGTTATTTTGCTTTTTCAAAATTGTGTTGGCCATTCTCCGTCTTCCGTATTTCCATACAAATTTTAAAAGCAGCTTGTTAATTTCTATAAAAGCTTGCTGGGATTTTGACTGGTATTGTATTGGATACTACGGATCAATTTGGAGTGACTGAAGTCATAAAAGATTAAGGTCTTCCAAACCATGAATGCAGTGTACTGTTCCACTTATTTAAAATATCTTTGATTTTTTTTTCAGAAATGTACTTTTAATTGTATAAGTTCAGCACATCTATTGTCAAATTTGTGCCTGTGTTATTTCATGTTTTTGAGTATTATTTTAAATGATACTTTAAAAACTTTTTGACTTCATTTTTTATTATTCTACAGAAATATTAACCTTAAAATATTCAATTATTTTTTATAATAGCTTTTTATACATCCTTTAGAATTTTCAATGTACATGATCCTGTCTGAGAAAAGACTATATTTCTTCTCCATCAATTCATATATGTATTTTATTTTTAGTCTTATTGCATTTGTTCAATAAATATTCTACATATATACACATGTATACATACATATATAAACATATACATATTCTTATATTGTTTTCATTTTTTATACACTTATGTAACCACCACCCATATCAAGATATCAATTTGGTTATTGACCCCTAGTTCAATATTAAACAGAAGTGATGAAAGTAGACTCCTCCTCTTTTATCCTGATTATAGGGGAAATTATTCATTTTTTTGCTGTTGAAATGTTTCCTGTAGGTTTTCTTAGATGTTTTTTTTTTTTGTTTTTTTGTTTTTAAATAATTATTTTTTATTGAAGGGTAGTTGACACACAGTATTACATTACATGAGTTTCAAGTGTACAACACAGTGGTAGAACATTTATATACATAATTCTAGGTTCCAGCTATCACCCTACCAAGCTGTTACAATATCTTGACTATATTTCTTATGCTATACATTACGTCCCGGTTACTAATTTATTTTACCATTGGAAGTCTGTCCTTTTTTTTTGTTTTTGTTTTTGTTTTTGTTTTTGTTTTTGTTTTTTTTGTGAGGGCATCTCTCATATTTATTGATCAAATGGTTGTTAACGACAATAAAATTCTGTATAGGGGAGTCAATGCTCAATGCACAATCATTAATCCACCCCAAGCCTAATTTTTGTCAGTCTCCAATCTTCTGAGGCATAACAAACAAGTTTTTACATGTAGAACAAATTCTTACATAATGAATAAGTTACATAGTGAACACTACAAGGGCAGTCATCACAGAAACTTTCGGTTTTGCTCATGCATTATGAACTATAAACAGTCAGTTCAAATATGAATACTCATTTGGTTTTTATACTTGATTTATATGTGGATACCACATTTCTCTCTTTATTATTATTATTTTTAATAAAATGCTGAAGTGGTAGGTAGATACAAGATAAAGGTAGAAAACATAGTTTAGTGCTGTAAGAGAGCAAATGTAGATGATCAGGTGTGTGCCTGTAGACTATGTGTTAATCCAAGCTAGACCAGGGCAATAAAACATCCACGTATGGAGAAGATTTCTCTCAGAACAGGGGGGGTGAGGTTCTAAGCCTCACCTCTGTTGATCCCCAATTTCTCACCTGATGGCCCCCCTGCGACTGTGCCTGTCTTAGGTTGTTCCTCCCTTGAGGAATCTTACCCGTCTCTGGCTAACCAGTCATCTTCCGGGGCCATACAGGGAAATGTGAAGTTGGTAAGTGAGAGAGAAGCCTTATTGTTTGAAAAAGTTAGCTTTTTACTTCTTTGCATATTTATGCCCTGTGGCTTCTATGCCCAGCATTTGTCTTGAGGTATCTTTACCACTTGGAAGAATTATGATACTCAGTAAATTTGATATGAGGCACGAATTCTATTTAAGGGTTGTAATTAGGAAGGAAGAAGAAAAGCTATAGAAGTAGCAGGCGGAAGAAAACATGGGAAGATTGATTATTTCTTTGACATATCTTCTTGTAGAGTAACTTCAGCATGTATAGGTTTTAAGCTACTATTTAAATTGCACACACACATTAACATAATAGGAGTATAGTTACATAACCAAAGCATATCTGTAATTACCAGCCATCTGCAGTGAAACCAAGAAAACCAGTTAGGCACCTTAGGCATTTGTGAAAACTTATCTATGATATGGTGGATATTGTCCAACTGAACTTGAACAGTCTGAGAGAAATCAGACAAATTAAAACAACCCATTCCTGGGGACTGTTCACATGCCATATGTTCTTTTAACAGTAAATAGTCTGTAGTTGTAAGACTTTGGAGCGCTACAATTTGAAGTTCTCCAAATTCTTGGTTGAGTTCCAACAGTATAGATCCAGTGAAATTTGTTGTTTTACTGTATGCACAGGCCAGCTTAGATATCTCCTTCCTCATTCCCATGGCAAGTCCAGGAACTGGTGGGATGAGTGCATCTACAGCTGTAGCAGTGCGTGGATCTTTGTTGGGGTTTTTTGATGATCATCTTCTGGCATGAGTCTTCCAGAGAGTGCAGATGTTGGAAGTTCTTTTTCATATCGTATCTTAGTTCATTTTCGGGGTAGCCCAATTAGGCTTTGATCCTCTGTATAAACACAAACAGACCCTTTGCCTACACTTTTATATGCCCTTTATACCCTTGTGTAGAACTCGTTGGAGGTTACCACACAGGAACTGCCCTTTTTTTTTTTTTTTTTTTTGCTATCACTAATCTACACTTACATGACGAATATTATGTTTACTAGGCTCTCCCCTATACCAGGTCTCCCCTATAAACCCCTTTACAGTCACTGTCCATCAGCATAGCAAAATGTTGTAGAATCACTACTTGCCTTCTCTGTGTTGTACAGCCCTCCCTTTTCTCCTACCCCCCCATGTATGTTAATGTTAATACCCCCCTACTTCTCCCCCCCTTATCCCTCCCTACCCACCCATCCTCCCTAGTCCCTTTCCCTTTGGTACCTGTTAGTCCATTCTTGAGTTCTGTGATTCTGCTGCTGTTTTGTTCCTTCAGTTTTTCCTTTGTTCTTATATTCCACAGATAAGTGAAATCATTTGGTATTTCTCTTTCTCCGCTTGGCTTGTTTCACTGAGCATAATACCCTCCAGCTCCATCCATGTTGCTGCAAATGATTGGATTTGCCCTTTTCTTATGGCTGAGTAGTATTCCATTGTGTATATGTACCACATCTTCTTTATCCATTCATCTATTGATGGACATTTAGGTTGCTTCCAATTCTTGGCTATTGTAAATAGTGCTGCAATAAACATAGGGGTGCATCTGTCTTTCTCAAACTTGATTGCTGCGTTCTTAGGGTAAATTCCTAGGAGTGGAATTCCTGGGTCAAATGGTAAGTCTGTTTTGAGCATTTTGATGTACCTCCATACTGCTTTCCACAATGGTTGAACTAACTTACATTCCCACCAGCAGTGTAGGAGGGTTCCCCTTTCTCCACAGCCTCGCCAACATTTGTTGTTGTTTGTCTTTTGGATGGCAGCCATCCTTACTGGTGTGAGGTGATACCTCATTGTAGTTTTAATTTGCATTTCTCTGATAATTAGCGATGTGGAGCATCTTTTCATGTGTCTGTTGGCCATCTGTATTTCTTTTTTGGAGAACTGTCTCTTCAGTTCCTCTGCCCATTTTTTAATTGGGTTATTTGTTTTTTGTTTGTTGAGGCGTGTGAGCTCTTTATATATTCTGGACGTCAAGCCTTTATCGGATGTGTCATTTTCAAATATATTCTCCCATACTGTAGGGATCCTTCTTGTTCTATTGATGGTGTCTTTTGCTGTACAGAAGCTTTTCAGCTTAATATAGTCCCACTTACTCATTTTTGCTGTTGTTTTCCTTGCCCGGGGAGATATGTTCAAGAAGAGGTCACTCATGTTTATGTCTAAGAGGTTTTTGCCTATGTTTTCTTCCAAGAGTTTAATGGTTTCATGGCTTACATTCAGGTCTTTGATCCATTTTGAGTTTACTTTTGTATATGGGGTTAGCCAATGGTCCAGTTTCATTCTCCTACATGTAGCTGTCCAGTTTTGCCAGCACCACCTGTTGAAGAGACTGTCATTTCGCCATTGTATGTCCATGGCTCCTTTATCAAATATTAATTGACCATATATGTCTGGGTTAATGTCTGGATTCTCTAGTCTGTTCCATTGGTCTGTGGCTCTGCTCTTGTGCCAGTACCAAATTGTCTTGATTACTATGGCTTTATAGTAGAGCTTGAAGTTGGGGAGTGAGATCCCCCCTACTTTATTCTTCTTTCTCAGGATTGCTTTGGCTATTCGGGGTCTTTGGTGTTTCCATATGAAGTTTTGAATTATTTGTTCCAGTTCATTGAAGAATGTTGTTGGTAGTTTCATAGGGATTGCATCAAATCTGTATATTGCTTTGGGCAGGATGGCCATTTTGACGATATTAATTCTTCCTAGAAACGAGCATGGGATGAGTTTCCCTCTGTTAGTGTTCCCTTTAATTTCTCTTAAGAGTGACTTGTAGTTTTCAGAGTATAAGTCTTTCACTTCTTTGGTTAGGTTTATTCCTAGGTATTTTATTTTTTTTGATGCAATTGTGAGTGGAGTTGTTTTCCTGATTTCTCTTTCTGTTGGTTCATTGTTAGTATATAGGAAAGCCACAGATTTCTGTGTGTTGATTTTGTATCCTGCAACTTTGCTGTATTCCGATATCAGTTCTAGTAGTTTTGGGGTGGAGTCTTTAGGGTTTTTTATGTACAGTTTCACGTCATCTGCAAATAGTGACAGTTTAACTTCTTCTTTACCAATCTGGATTCCTTGTATTTCTTTATTTTGTCTGATTGCCGTGGCTAGGACCTCCAGTATTATGTTAAATAACAGTGGAGAGAGTGGGCATCCCTGTCTAGTTCCCAATCTCAGAGGAAATGCTTTCAGCTTCTCGCTGTTCAATATAATGTTGGCTGTGGGTTTATCATAGATGGCCTTTATTATGTTGAGGTACTTGCCCTCTATTCCCATTTTGCTGAGAGTTTTTAACATGAATGGATGTTGAACTTTGTCAAATGCTTTTTCAGCATCTATGGAGATGATCATGTGGTTTTTGTCTTTCTTTTTGTTGATGTGGTGGATGATGTTGATGGACTTCCGAATGTTGTACCATCCTTGCATCCCTGGAATGAATCCCACTTGGTCATGGTGTATGATCCTTTTGATGTATTTTTGAATTCGGTTTGCTAATATTTTGTTGAGTATTTTTGCATCTACGTTCATCAGGGATATTGGTCTGTAGTTTTCTTTTTTGGTGGGGTCTTTGCCTGGTTTTGGTATTAGGGTGATGTTAGCTTCATAGAATGAGTTTGGGAGTATCCCCTCCTCCTCTATTTTTCGGAAAACTTTAAAGAGAATGGGTATTATGTCTTCCCTGTATGTCTGATAAAATTCCGAGGTAAATCCATCTGGCCCGGGGGTTTTGTTCTTTGGTAGTTTTTTGATTACCTCTTCAATTTCGTTGCTGGTAATTGGTCTGTTTAGATTTTCTGTTTCTTCCTGGGTCAATCTTGGAAGGTTATATTTTTCTAGGAAGTTGTCCATTTCTCCTAGGTTTCCCAGCTTGTTAGCATATAGGTTTTCATAGTATTCTCCAATAATTCTTTGCATTTCCGTGGGGTCCGTCGTGATTTTTCCTTTCTCGTTTCTGATACTGTTGATTTGTGTTGACTCTCTTTTCTTCTTAATAAGTCTGGCTAGAGGCTTCTCTATTTTGTTTATTTTCTCGAAGAACCAGCTCTTGGTTTCATTGATTTTTGCTATTGTTTTATTCTTCTCAATTTTATTTATTTCTTCTCTGATCTTTATTATGTCCCTCCTTCTGCTGACCTTAGGCCTCATTTGTTCTTCTTTTTCCAATTTTGATAGTTGTGACATTAGACCATTCATTTGGGATTGCTCTTCCTTTTTTAAATATGCTTGGAGTGCTATATACTTTCCTCTTAAGACTGCTTTTGCTGTGTCCCACAGAAGTTGGGGCTTAGTGTTGTTATTGTCATTTGTTTCCATATATTGCTGGATCTCCATTTTGATTTGGTCATTGATCCATTGATTATTTAGGAGCGTGTTGTTAAGCCTCCATGTGTTTGTGAGCGTCTTTGCTTTCTTTGTACAGTTTATTTCTAGTTTTATGCCTTTGTGGTCTGAAAATTTGGTTGGTAGGATTTCAATCTTTTGGAATTTTCTGAGGCTCTTTTTGTGGCCTAGTATGTGGTCTATTCTGGAGAATGTTCCATGTCCACTTGAGAAGAATGTATATCCCGCTGCTTTTGGATGTAGAGTTCTATAGATGTCTATTAGGTCCATCTGCTCTAGTGTGTTTTTCAGTGCTTCCGTGTCCTTACTTATTTTCTGCCCAGTGGATCTATCCTTTGGGGTGAGTGGTGTGTTGAAGTCTCCTAGAATGAATGCATTGCAGTCTATATCCCCCTTTAGTTCTGTTAGAATTTGTTTCACATATGCTGGTCCTCCTGTGTTGGGTGCATATATATTTAGAATGGTTATATCCTCTTGTTTGACTGAGCCCTTTATCATTATGTAGTGTCCTTCTTTATCTCTTGTTACTTTCTTTGTTTTGAAGTCTATTTTGTCTGATATTAGTACTGCAACCCCTGCTTTCTTCTCACTGTTGTTCGCTTGAAATATGTTTTTCCATCCCTTGACTTTTAGTCTGTACATGTCTTTGGGTTTGAGGTGAGTTTCTTGTAAGCAGCATATAGATGGGTCTTGCTTTTTTATCCATTCTGTTAGTCTGTGTCTTTTGATTGGTGCATTCAACCCATTAACATTTAGGGTGACTATTGAAAGATATGTACTTATTGCCATTGCAGGCTTTAAATTCGTGGTTACCAAAGGTTCAAGGTTAGCCTCTTTAGTATCTTACTGCCTAACTTAGCTCGCTTATTGAGCTGTTATATACACTGTCTGGAGATTCTTTTCTTCTCTCCCTTCTTGTTCCTCCTCCTCGATTCTTCATATGTTTGGTGTTTTGTGCTGTGCTCTTTCTAGGAGTGCTCCCATCTAGAGCAGTCCCTGTAAGATGTTCTGTAGAGGTGGTTCGTGGAAAGCAAATTCCCTCAGCTTTTGTTTGTCTGGGAATTGTTTAATCCCACCGTCATATTTGAATGATAGTCGTGCTGGATACAGTATCCTTGTTTCAAGGCCCTTCTGTTTCATTGTATTAAATATATCATGCCATTCTCTTCTGGCCTGTAGGGTTTCTGTTGAGAAATCTGATGTTAGCCTGATGGGTTTCCCTTTATAGGTGCCTTTTTCTCTCTAGCTGCCTTTAAAACTCTTTCCTTGTCCTTGATCTTTGCCATTTTAATTATTATGTGTCTTGGTGTTGTCCTCCTTGGATCCTTTCTGTTGGGGGTTCTGTGTATTTCCGTGGTCTGTTCGATTATTTCCTCCCCCAGTTTGGGGAAGTTTTCAGCAATTATTTCTTCTAAGATACTTTCCATCTCTTTTCCTCTCTCTTCTTCTTCTGGGACCCCTATAATACGGATATTGTTCCTTTTGGATTGGTCACACAGTTCTCTTAATATTGTTTCTTTCCTGGAGATCCTTTTGTCTCTCTCTATGTCAGCTTCTATGCGTTCCTGTTCTCTGATTTCAATTCCATCAATGGCCTCTTGCATTCTATGCATTCTGCTTATAAACCCTTCCAGAGTTTGTTTCATTTCTGCGATCTCCTTTCTGGCATCTGTGATCTCTTTCCGGACTTCATCCCATTTTTCTTGCGTATTTCTCTGCATCTCTGTCAGCATGTTTATGATTCTTATTTTGAATTCTTTGTCAGGAAGACTGGTTAGGTCTGTCTCCTTCTCTGGTGTTGTCTCTGTGATCTTTGTCTGCCTGTAGCTTTGCCTTTTCATGGTGATAGGAATAGTCTGCAGAACTGGGACGAGTGACGGCTGGAAGGACTTCCTTTCTTGTTGGTTTGTGGGCCTCCTCTCCTGAGAGAACAGCGGCCTCTAGTGGCTTGTGCTGCGCAGCTGCGCGCAGACAGCGTTTCTGCTTCCTGCCTGGCTGCTATGGAGTTAATCTCCGCTGTTGCTGTGGGCGTGGCCTGGCTCGGGCAGCTACTCCAAAATGGTGGAGTCGCGTTGGAGCAGGAGCTGCTGGGAGGCTATTTATCTCCGTAAGGGGCCTCCCTGCTCCCTGCAGCCCAGGGGTTAGTGTGCCCAGAGATCCCGGATTCCCTACCTCTGGATTAAGTGACCCGCCCTGCCCCTTTAAGACTTCCAAAAAGCACCCGCCAAAACAAAACAACGACCACAAAAAAAAACAAGAAAAAAATTTTTTTTAATTAAAAAAAAAAAAAGGTGGTCGTTCGTTTTTCTTTATTCTCCGGTGCCAGCCTCAGGCCTCTGCTCACCAGTCTTTCTGCCCTGTTTCCCTAGTATTGGGGTCCCTGTCCCTTTAAGACTTCCAAAAAGCGCTCGCCAAAACAAAGCAGCAAAAAAGCAAAAAAAAAAAAAATGGTCGCGCGCTTTTCTTATGTCCTCTGTCGCCCAGCCTCCAGTGCCTGCTCACTGTTCTTGCTGCCCTGTTTTCCCAGTATCGAGGGCCCTGCACTCTGGCCCGGATGGCTGGGGCTGGGTGTTCGACAGCCCTGGGCTCCGTCTCCCTCCCGCTCTGCCTGCTCTTCTCCCGCCGGGAGCTGGGGGGAGGGGCGCTCGGCTCCTGCGGGGCCGGGTCTTGTATCTTACCCCCTTCGCGAGGCGCTGGGTTCTCTCAGGTGTGGATGTGGTCTGGATATTGTCCTGTGTCCTCTGGTCTTTATTCTAGGAAGGGTTGTCTTTGTTATATTTTCATAGATATATGTTGTTTTGGGAGGAGATTTCCGCTGCTCTACTCACGCCGCCATCTTCCGCCCCTTCCTTCTTAGATGTTTTTTATGAAGTTTACATAGCTCTTTTTTCAAAGTGAGGGGTTTTTGTTTG
The DNA here is from genome assembly GCF_030020395.1 of Manis pentadactyla. Taxonomy (NCBI): domain Eukaryota; kingdom Metazoa; phylum Chordata; class Mammalia; order Pholidota; family Manidae; genus Manis; species Manis pentadactyla. Next base: position 50,018,744 of record NC_080030.1, read on the forward strand.
TTTCTTTCTTTTAACTTAAATGGGTGTTAATCAAATGCATTTATCTTCATCTACTAAAATGAATATGTGGGTTTTCTAATTTATTCCCTATATTCAGTTGATTACATTAATTGGCTTTCAAATGTTAAAAAACTTTTCATTCCTGGATAAACCCCACTTGAACATGATGTATTACATATATATGTTTTACATTGCTTAGATACCTTTCCTAGAAATTTTTTATATCAAGATTATGCTGATCTCATTAAATGAAATAACAAAATTTCTCTCCATTTCCTAGAAGAGATTGTGGAGTATTATTTCTTCCTTAATTATTTGATGGAATTCACCAGTGAAGCCATCTGGGATTGGTGTTTTCTTTGTGGAATGTCTTTTGATTTTAATTTAATTTTTTAAATTGGTATAAGGATATCCATATTTACATTTGTTACTGAGTAACTTTTTAGTAATATGTGCCTTTTAAGGAATTGGTCCATTTCATCTAAATGGCAGACTTGTTGGCATAACATTGTTTGTGATGTTTCCTTATAATCATTTAAATATTCTCTTGTGATTTCCCTTTTGTTTTACTTTTGAGTGTGTAATTTTCATTTTCTCCTTTATTTTCTTTTAGTGAAAAAGTCAGTCTTACTAATCTCAAAGAATGAGCTTTTTGTTTCATAGATATTCTGTTTACTCTCAGTTTTCTGTCTTGATGTTTTGTGCTCTTATTTTTATTTCCTTCCTATTTATTTTGTATTTAAACTCTTTATAATTTCTTAAGGTGAGAAACTTAAATCATTTTGTAACTTTCTTTTTTTTTAACACAATTCTTAGAACTTTTAATGTTCTGCTAAATGTTCCTCTATCTGCTTTCCACAAATTTTGATAAATTCTGTTCGCATTATTTGTTTAAAGTTGTTTAAAATTTTCCATTTAGTTTCTTCTTTGATCCATGGGTTAATAAAATTGCTTTGTTAGTTTCTCAAATATTTTGGCATATTACTGATGTCTTATTTTTATTAATTTCTAGTTTAATTCCATTGTGATCAGCTAAATAAAATACTCTGTATTTCATTTCTTGAGACACTTCTTATAGCCCAGCAAATAATCTTTCTTGTTGAATGTTCTGATGTACATGAAAAAAAACGTATATTCTGCTGTTGTTTGTAGGATGTGTTCTCTAAATATCAGTTAGTTCAAATTAGTTACTAGTGATGTTCAAGTCCTCCATATCCTTTTTGATGTTCTGTCTACTTTGTCAATTGATTTCTGAGATAAAAGTGCTGAATCTTTAGTTATAAACGGGTTTATTTCTCTTTTGAGTTCTAAGGTTTTGCTTCATGTATTCTGATGCTCTGTAACTGGTGGTATGCACATTTACAACTGTTATGCTCCCTGATGAAATTATACTTTCACCATTACTAATGTCTTTTTTATTCCTGTCATTTTTCCTTGCCCTGATATCTACTTAAGCTTTCTTATATTAATATAACCAGTTCATCTCTCTGATGCTGCTGTTTGTATATTTCTTTTTCTGCTTTTTCTTGTTATCTATTTGTAAAAATATTTAAATGGTTTGATCATTAAACTTCTAAATATTTAGGAATATTTAAAGTGGGGTTCGGGTTATTAATAGGCCTGTTTTTTAAAAATATGCCTTCAGACAATCTTTGCTTTTGTTTGGAGTGCTAAGACCTTTTATATTTATTTTAACTATTGCTATTTTTACGTTTAGGTCTACTACTACCTTCTTATTATTTTCAGTTTGTACCATCTTTTTTGTTCCTTTTTTCTATTTTCTGCCTTCTTTTGTGTTAATTGAATGTTTTATGATTCCATTTAATTTCTGTTGTTGGCTTATTGTTAAAATTTTGTTGTTTTGTTTTATTGGTTGTCTTATATTTTATATTGTACATCTTTAAATTATCACAATGTACTTCAACTGATAATATTTAATCTTATATTATAAGAATCTCACAGTAGTATATTTCCCCACTTATTTGATTTATTTTATTGTAATTTTCAAACCATTTTGGATTTATATCGTATGTTTGTTTTCTAGTTTATCACTGTACTTTCTGTCTTTATCCTTATTAAACTGTTTTTGTTTTTCTTAGTTTTATTTTGAAGTTCCTATTTTTGCTTTTTGAATTATATTTATTGTTTCTTTTCAATAATAAATATATTACCAGCTGACAATTTTCTGGGCACTGCAAGTTTGGTTATATTTCAGGGGTTTTAATATGTAGCCTTCTAACTGTTGTTTTTATAAATACACTGAAAAACTGCAGTTTAAGTTACTTTATTTGATCCAAGTGCTTTTTATTAAATAATTTTATTATTTTCAAATGGTTAGATATTTGTTTAGACATCCTTACTAATTTTTACTACATTTGCATTGTGGTTAGAAAAAGCAGTTTTTATAATTTAAAATATAAATATTTTATAATTATACTTTATAAATACCACAAAAATATGGCATTTATTATCCAGGAGCATATAACTGTGTGCTAACAATCTTGATGTAGTTACTAATTAAATTGATAAGGAAAATATTCAATACAGCCGGGAAGGTCAGCAAACTGCTTTTTTTCCTCCCGTTGGCAAAGCCATCCCAGCTCTCTCCTCCCCTCCTCCAGGCTCCTCTTTTGTCCTGCGCAGGCCGAAATGCCATATCAAAATAACATAAATTGCTCCCCTTGCTGTGCTCAGGGCTCAGACTTTTGGGGGATTACTCCCTTCTGAGCCTGCCGGTGTGAAATAAAACCTCAAAACTCCAAGACCTCCGAGTGCCGCTTGGTTCTTCCATCAGTGATCCAGTCCAGGTTTTCCAGTATTTTCCATCACAAAATGAAATCGTAGGTCAGTAAGGAATCGAAAAGATTGTTCAAACCAACTCTCTCACAAGATTTAAATCTTTAAACATAACTAACAATCTGCACTGTTTACTTAAAAGAAGCAGAGTGAAGCTGAGTACTTTTGGTGGCTTAGAAATGCCATCTTTCTACCTGTCAAATAGAGGCCAGGGAGGCCAAGGGGGCTGGATTCCACAGGGCAGACGACCTTAGAGGGAGGGGACAGCTGCAAAGCAAGAGAGCTCCAGACATTTCCAAAGGGTCTCCAACTGAGTCCTGATTAGTGGAACAGTTTTAAAAATCTTTCCAACGAAAGAGCTACCTGAGAGGATGGGAAGGAGCAATACCCAAGATTCACACACACTGAGAATAGTTGCTGTTCCCAACAGCCAGAGTAGAAAGTCTCTTTAAGAAGGGTCATACTTTAATATTGTCCTAGAGGATAAATGAGAATAAGAGTAAATCAAAGTGCTCATCTATGAATGGGCAATAATATTAATGGGAAGTCTGTTGTGAGTTTTTTGAAAAAACGGTCTTGCCTGAAAAAAATCCTGAGAGGCAAATCAGGAGAATGTCCTTTTGCCCCTCCGCCTTCTTTTCTGGAGCACAGCAATAACCTCTCCCTGGAGCTACAGCAATTTATGTTTTAACCATGAGCCCAATGGAGTTGGTGCCCTCCTAAAATTCGTATCTTCACATCCTAACTCTCAGTGTGATGGTATTAGAATCACCTTTGGAAGGTGATTAGGTCATAAGGGTGAAACCTTCATGAGTAGGATTAATGCCTTTATGAAAAGAACTTCAGAGAGCTTTCTGTCATTTTCCCACTGCATGAGGATATTATACTAAGTCTGTAACCCAGAAGAGGGCTCTCACCAGAACCCAACGATACTGGCACCCTGATCTCAGTCTTTCAGCCTCCAGAGCTGTAAGAAATAAAATTTCTACTGTTTCTAAGCTACCAGTCTGTGGTACCTTGTTATAGCAGCACAAAATAGACTAAGACAATGAATCAGTCATCTTGAGGCTGGAATTCTGAGGTGGTGGAAAGATAGCATTTCCAAAGCACCAAAGTGATATTTAATAGAGCACTAAGAAAGGCTTTGCCTTAGTAATGGGGCAAAATTTGCCCTAGAATGAGTTACACTGGTCCCATCCAGCAAAGCTTAAAAGGAAGCACAAATATTCATCTGTTTCCAAGTAACTTAGCTGTGCCCTGAAATAAAGTATAAGAATATTATAGTAAGCAAAAATACCCAGCATCCAACAAGATAAAACACACAATGTCTAGTATCCAGTAGAATATTACTAGCCTTCCAGAAGTGCAGAAAATACAATCCATGAAGATGTATATGTTTGTGGGATGATTGATGGAAGCAGTCCACCCTGGCTGTAGACAATAAAGGGTGTATTATCTATAGAGAATTTAAAAATAAGATTAAATGGACCAAATTTACTTTGTTGCTGTTTATTAGCATGTAGGACCAGTGGTTCTAAACAGACCATGAATAAAATAAACAAAGACAGTGAATCCCTTTTGGGTGGGCTATTTCTACCAGCTCTGACTTTCTTGGCATGCCACTGGACCACTCACCAGAATATAACCTCAAAAGGTACTAGATCTTTGTTGTCGTTGTAATATGAATTCTTAATGCAGCACATGTTAAATAATAGATACTCAGCAGCTGTTTGTTAAATTAAGGTAAGTTGGATTTTCTTTCATACTTTCATATGGAGAAAGCTTTAATGACTTAAAAACCCTAAGTCTAGATATTGGTGATATCAAACATAGGCTGAGCAATGATTAAGAAAAAATTGAAAATTTCAGTATTTGACTGACTATACTTATTTTCCTAATAAGGTGTCTGTATAAGGCAGTCACACACAAAAATTCTAAATTATATCAAATGAATGGGTAAGGCAGGCAGATAAAAATGCACTGAATTGATATAAAATTGTTTTTGAAATAATTCATGGGTATTTAGAAAGGTTAACTTAATATAAATATAATTTTCCATTTCAATCACTGGAATAAAGAAGTTAAAATGATAGGATATCTATGAGCACAGAGGATTTTTTTCCCAGAAAGAAACAAAGAAACCATTCACAATATTTTTTGTAGCAATTTTTATTAATTTGGTGACTACATTATCATATCATTTAATATTAAGAATTTCAGGAAAACTGAGTATGACATTAAAGATGTAATTGCTTCATTTCTTCAAGTTAGTTATCAAACTATAGAATGTCTCTCAATAGTTTACAATTTTTGTGCTTAAATAAGTTATGTTTTACATGAATACAAAAATAGTTACATCCTCAAACTTTAAGGTATGTGGTTCAGAGAAAAGAAAAGTGTCTTTATGGCTGGAGATCTGGATTCTAGTCTGGTTGCATGACCTTTGGCACATATATTAGCCTCCCTGCACCTCAATTTTCGATTCTGTGTAAAAGAGATAATAAAAGTTTCTCTGGCCACAAAATATTGTGATCAATTAAAATATGAGAGAACTCTGTAAAGATGCTATTTTTAAAAGAGTTAACATTAGTTCTCTGTATATTCTCCAGTATGTGGCAAAATAGAAAGAAATTTTTGTTCAAGAATACCTGCCTTAGAATTAGTATTGTATTTTATTTTAGACATAATTTCAGACATACTGAGTTAAGTTTAAAAACATATATCTATGTTTGAAACTGACATACTCATTCAACAAGAGGAAACTAAATAAAAATGAATGATAAATAATTGTGGCATGACAGTAGGTAATCAACTATTTGTTCATTGCCTAATTGGAAAGCGTAATCGTCTAAATATGATCTCAAAAATTTCAGCAACACATAATACCATTGTAATTACGGTAAATGTATACATCGCAATAAGAAAAATGGTCTTCTCCAAGTGTTCTGGCACCAAGCATTTTATAATAGTAAACTTTTTCCCAAGAGATCCTGCATCACACAGGTAGACAGGGTTTACTTGGAAACCAAAGAGGTGAATCTGAAGCCAAAATGCAATCACCTCTAAACTAATTCTTAATAAAACGGAGAGGATATAAATCACAGTGTAGATGGGCTTTTGAAGAATGCATTCTTGATTGATGCTTTTACATGCAGCATAAAGATGGAAAACGGCTCCAGGAACCAGGACAATCACTAGTTGTAATGCCCAGAATACCTAAGGTATGTCAGAAATATCTTAGTCAAGTCAGTCACTATGTTATCAAAAATAACTAAAAAAATTCACTGACTCTCAGAGAATAACTTAAAAATTCTAAGTTTTTTAAGTCTTGTAAGCAATGAAAATAATATAATGAAGGTGTTGAACATGTACAATTTAATTATGAAGATGTTCAAAACTTTAAACATAAAGTAATTGTGCAAAATGTAGTCATGCTTTACTGTCATTGATTACCAGTTACTAATAATGATGAAGTACTCTATTTTAGTTGGTACCCAATTTTCATTTTCTGATTACCGGCCAGGAGCCCATTTCTAACATCAATAGATAATAGAATGCTAGACTTGAAAGAAACACTCGACAAACTAAAATTAATATGCCTGAAATATATGACTTGTTAGAGGAAAAGTCGTAATTCTAGAAAAAACACCATAAAGGGTGTTCTTCATCGTATTCTGACGTTATTTTACATTTAAAAAGAAAGCAATTTTATCTGCAGAAAAACTTACTTGCGGAGTGATTGGCCTGAACTGATTGTAACAGAAGAGGTTTATTTCTCTCTTGTCTGGATCACAACTGAAGTGTAAAGCCTCATTCCCATAAACTGCAAAGCCTAACACCCCGAGGAAGAACATTCTGACTGATCCAAAGAAAAGGGTGTGAAACTGAGCGACCACAGTTGGAGGCCTCACCTGTTCCGGTTTTAAGAGAAAAAAAAAATCTTTTGAAAGCAGACATTAAATAAGGATGTTTTAAAAGGTGTTTTCATTATCATGTTTTATAAAAAGCAAGATTCATGAATTTTTGAAGACGTAACTCTAGAGATCATAAGTCTAATGCAAATCCTGCATTATGAGGTTGCTTACCCCTTTTCACTCTGAAAATAAGAAATGCAACAGTCATATAGGGACATGTTGCTAATCAAACATATAATTTTGGAAATATTTTTAAAGCTTTGAATTAAATTAACATCCCCCACCCTTGTAATTCTTTTGCAAAAAAAAAAAAATTTTTTTTCGAGAGAATCTTAAACCCCTATCTAGAACCCCATTTGGAAAATTAGATAACAAACCCAATATTAAACTCCTTGGTATACACTCTATCTTAACAGCCAAAAAATGTTTATTTGGTTGTCTTTACGCCTTATTTTCTATTTATTAATTATTGAACTAAGCTACTTTAAAACACCAACAGCTAAAAGTACTTCCTGAATTATTCTAATTATAGTTTTAAATTCAGAATATTTTGAAGTATATGGCTGATGTTTATATTATTCTCCATACATGTAATATAGGATCATATTCATAAGCACTTATGCAAATCAGGTTAAAATACACAAACAAGACTCAAACAATTGTTTCTTGTTTGTATAATAATACTTACACATCCTTCGTAGAAGTTTTTGATGTAATTTAGAGACATGTCTCAGGAGATGTTATTCTGGCATCCCTGTGGATTAATTCTTGACCTCCATAGCCAGCTTGCTTCAGCCAGAATCACTCATATCATCTCATGACTCTTACAGCAGAAAAACACTTATCACTGCAAATTTCTCTCCCCTCATCCTTTTCTGTCTTTTTTTCTTCATAGATCCCTGGGGCCCCAGTCAACTTTCCTGTCTCTGTCCCAAAACAAAACAAAAACAAAGAAAAGCCTCGAGCATGTGGTCAGTCTAATAATCCCTTGATTTACACTGTCAGCATAGCTAGCCAGCCAGACAGGAGTGCCAGCAAAACAAGAGGCCAGCCAGACAAGGGTGCTGAGCATTCAATGCCTCGCAGTTACCTGAGAATTGCTTGTATGTAAAGCAGTCAACCATTTTGCTTAGAGTTTTCTCTGAAATGTCAAGTGATTTTGTTTGTTTGTTTTTGCTTGCTTCCGTTTAGGTGTGTCTGAAAAGTACATGGGAGATAGTCCTGATTCTTTCTTGTTATTTCCATGAAATAGAACTGATACCCGGAGAGTCTTAGATATTGTAGCACAGGCTATGTTAGCTATTACATCATTGAATATTACTGATGTATTGCTCTATTTGTCTTTTTGCTGAATGCTTATCACAGACATGGAAAAATCTGCAGTTAGATCTCTGTTCTAAGGAAATAGTGTACTGTTAACCAAGATGAGACTAGAATAAAGCACAAATCATGTGAACAGTACTACCTCGTCTTTCTTTTCTCCTTCATTAGACACATCATCTGCTAGACATTGTTATGGGTGTGAAGATTAGCAGAGGCCAAGACAGACAAGTAGCAGCCTTCTAACTGATATATCTGTTTAATATCTTCCATCCACCTATAATGTCATACAACCAATGGTGGGTCAGATCTGCTTTCCTCACTTGCCCTTCTCATCTTTGTTTGTGATCTGCAAAAGTTATAACTCCAGACAACTTCACTGCTTTCCTCAGAAAGTGGAGAAATGACTGCATAACTCATGTAACTGTAACCAAAGGGCAAGGGCTACTAGCTTTGTTGAAATAGGATTGCACTGGTTAGGGAAAAATAAGCATGAACAACATAATGATCCTTCAGAGATATTGGATAAGAGAAATTGATGTATAGTCTCACCTTCCCAGGAACAGAATTCCAGATTTGCTATGTGCTGATTCCTAGGAAGGGGCATTCCAAAGTCAAAATGATAATCTGCATGGGAGGAATCCCATTTTGACTACTACCACTACCAATAATGAATGCTTTTGTTTACACAACTATATACTAGTGCTAGACATGGAACAATTATCAAAGTCTTCCTGCATTCTTTCAGGGAAGAACAAAATGCACTTGAACCTTAATTACATTTTCATTCCTGGGATCTATGAGGGGTCAAATTATGATACCTGCCTTCCCTTTCCACCTTATGATCCAATTGAGTTATAAGAAAAGGAATATGGGTGCCAAAATATCACCATTTTTACACATTTATTACTATAAAGATTACATTGGAGGAGGGATTTGGCTTATCTCTTTGGGCAAATGTGATGCTTAGACAGAGTGCAGTCCTGCTCAATGCTGCTTTTTCTGCATGTAGTGCCTCCCTAGCTCTGTAAAATGTATGCATGAGAAGAGCAGAGTAAAACTGCAGATTTCTATGAAAAAAAATTGCTCAAAAGGGGAAAGAGCTAAGAAATATATGATGCATGCTCAGATTTACCTTCTGAATGTAAGGTAAACTCACCAGATAAGACAGCAGCTACAGTTAGGCTGACCTCATGTGTGTGGCAATTGCTAAGACCGTTATAAAGGGTGAAAACCTCAGCTTTATATGCCAACAGTTACAGGGTATTAAAGCAGCAGAAGAGGGCAATCCCCAATGTACCAAAATTATTTAGTCTTCTGCTTGCTTCTTGTTTGCTAATGTTATATTAGGCAAAGCAAGTTACAGTGTCAACCCAGATTTTAGAATTTCTGCCTCTCAGTTGATCTGCAGTCAAATTGCAGAAGTGTGGGTACAGGAATAGGAAAAATTTGTGGGTAATTTTATCTTCCGCCATGGTGTGCCCTCTGGTCACCAATATTTATATCTCTCTCACATGTCTTCACCCTCATCCCAGGAGGTCAAATCTGTTATCTAATTATAACATTAGGGCTGAAGTCCAGGGTTTTGTATCATGTACAAATCTAGAGGTGGCTCTTATGTGGCTCCTTGGGGTCCAGAATCTAATGAAACAAAAGGAAAAGTTATCTTCAACACAACATGAATGTACAGTAGTGATACAGGGGTGAGATAACTCAAACAGATCCTTCTGAGCCAAAAGTACAAGAACAGGAGACCTAGCACCATCACTGGTCCATAACAATTCTGAAATCTTGCAGGGGAAATATTGCCAGTTCTCCCTACTCTGGAGGCAGAGAGAATTCCATAGCTAAGGCATAGTACTATTCCTTGTAATATTTTTCCCAGTCTACTGTAGTGTACTGCTTAAATGGCTCCCCGATCCATTGTTGTCTGACTTCTGGCTCTATACTCTGTGTTTGTGGCTGAAAATATCTTCCCTTTTGCATTAAAATAGTGGCTTTGTTTGAACCTGAATAGTTTCCTCAGACTGCTTCTTGTCAGAAAAAATTCGGAGAACCAAAAGTCTCTTTTTACAACTTGACCAGTATCCCATTAGTCCAACCAGTAGTCTTTGGTTGTTTTGCTGATATAGCTCTCTTAATCACTTTTGGAGATTCCTATGTATCATATTTAATGCATTTAGTTTGAAAAAAAGTCAGACATAGTTATTTTTAAAACATGATCTTTTCTATGTATACATACCTTTACAACTATTTTTGGATTAGGCTTCTCTGAGACTATGCTTTTAAAGATTTTTTTAGAAAAATTTTGTCTAATTTAGATGGTCATTGGTCGTGCCTTAAATATTTAGGAAATCTTATCAAAGGGTGTTATAGCCACACCATTGACTTGTTTTCTACCCTGCAACCATGTCTTTCATTAGAATTTTTATAGGCCAAAATGCTAGGAATGAAAAAACAGAAAGCATTCCCATATAGCAAGTCCTGTTCCCTCTATATTTTCCCAAGCTTTGCTTGCAAAATCATCTCTAGGCTCTTTCACTAGCTAATCTCTCTCTCTCTGCCTATACTTTGTCAAATGTGGCTAGGAGTACCAAACTGCTAGTTTTAGAATTTTCTTTGGACTGCTCCTTAGCCAAATCTAAAATTTCATCAGTACATTTTTTATCTTCCAAGTTATTTCAAGTGACTATTGCACTTGAGATTCCTATGTATCATATTTAATGCAATAAGGAATTGTTTTCCTACTATATAATAGAGTCAACATATTTCCAATCTGCTGCAGTAGTTTCCTCAATGATTTTTATACCCTCCACTAATAGCTTCTCATCACTTTACTTGCCTTTGGTAATTGCTTCTTTGTTACTTTTCCACTTTTCCTCCTTCTGCCTACTGGCCAGTTTCAAAGATGATGCCATATTCTTAGATTTTTCTTATACTGGTATCTCACCCTTGGTACCAGTATCTGAATCAGTTAAGAAATATTTCATAGCTAACCACTCTCAAATTTAATGGCCAAATGGCAATCATTTATTTACCTCCTGGTTTGGGTGGCTATGTCTTCTGCTCCGGACTGGTTTGGTTGATCTCTGTGGGTTCTCGTGTGTACGTGTGGTCAGTCAACAGGTCAGCTGCCAGGTGGATTATCTAGGATGACTGCATTCATATTTCTAGTGGTTGGCAGGCATTGGCCAGAGTGATTAGGGTGACTGAGACATGTGTCCCTTGTCATTCCAGAGACTAGCCCAGGCTCTTTCTTGTGGTACGTACCACAACAGCAAGAGTTGGAAAGCCTAAACTTGCAAGAGCTTTTCAAGCATCTGCTTGCTTCATGGTTGCTAAAGTCTCATTGGCCAAAGCACTACTCATGGCAAACTTGGATTCCAGCTCTTAACAGGAAGATTGAGGTCACATTCCAATGGAATGATATGCAGAGGTGAAAAATTTATAGCGATTTTACAATTTACCACAAGACTGGGGGCATTAATTGAGGAAATATAATATTCAAGACTCTTCCCTGTTTCAAAATGTAATTCAGGAATCATATACATGCATTTTCTTCCTAGAGAAGCCTAGAATCAATTAACGAGAACTAAAGTTTGGGGCCATGCCTGTGTGCTGTTACACTGAGCCCCTCCTTCATGGTATAAAAAGAACATGAGAACTAGAGCAGATGGGAAAAAAAGAACCTCTCCTACAATAAAAATCCCATAATAATGCACTGCACTTATTGAACAGTTTCTGTTTGCTACTATGTGTTTTAAACAGATCATCTCCCTGAATTCTTACAATTTTATGAGTTATGTACTCCTAGAGGTCTATTTCACAGATGTTTCTTATACAGTTTAAGTAATTTACCCAAAGTTTCAATTAGTAAGCAGCAAAACCAGGTGGTGAAAGATAGTGAATATGTTGGTTGTTAATGGGCAGGCTATGGGCACATGAGAATATAAATAGGTTGATTGCTAGAACTCTGAAATATGGGGAATTCAAGGGAAATTAGCTCAGACTTTCTTATTTTCTCCTGTGAAGAGCTCAGGGGGTTCCCAGGGTACACGGCAGCTGGATGGGGCTGCAGAGCCTGGCCTTATTCCATGCTTCTGGCCAGATCTCAGTGTGAAGAGGAAGTGCCAAGAAGTGAACTAACAGGTGTATTACGTGCCAGGGGAGTACCTGAGAAACGGGAAGGACTCTGCAGAATGCATTCAGGTAATGGTTCTTTCTCATTTGGTGTCAATGTGAGAAGGAAGGGCCACATGGTATTTATTATCATGGTCTCTGGAATCAGAAAAACCTATGCTTGAACCTGGTTTTACCACTTGGCTAGACTTGAGATCTCAGGGAAATTATTTATCATCTCTGAATCTCAGTTTCTACCACTGGGGATGATGATAGTTTTCACCTTGTAGGGTTATTATATAAGGATTATTAAATTATTTGGGTTACTATTACTCCTGTATGTAATGAGAGCTTGAATTATCTATTATTTTCCATTAATTTTTCCTTGTTATGCAGACTGTAGAATATTAACAAATTAATTAATTAACAAATCCTTCTTAAGCAGGGAAGAGTCACTATTTTCTTCAATAAAAGAACATTCCTGTTGGTTAAGTTAATAATGTTTTAGGCAAGGATGAATAACAAATGCAAATCCTATGTCTTAAAAAAATTTTTTTTGAGGTATAATTGACATAATATATCACTTTCAGGTGTACCACATGATGATTTGATATTGTATGTATAGTGAAATGATCACCACAATAAGTCTAGTTAACATGTGTCACCATATACAGTTACAACATTTTTTTTCTCATGATGAGAATTTTAAGATTTATTCTCAAAGCAACTTGAAAATATGCGTCTGTTGTCAGAGTCTCCTCTATCTTTGTTTAATCTTTGTGGGAGGCGGTGTCTCTTCCTTTAGAGTCTGTTAAAATGCCAAGACATGGACTTCTACTCAGCAAGGACTAGTGGGATTGAACCCCTGGAAGCCTTTGAGTAAATTTATATCATTAAAACCTACCTCGGTTCTCCCAGCTCCAAAGATTTCAAAAACAACCAGGACATTTCCATCAGTTTCTTGAGTAAATGGCCTAAAATTGGAGGCAAAAATACCAGCTTGCTCGAACTTGCCTAGAGTTCAAACTTGCTTTGAGCTTTTAACTTCAGGTGGAGTGAAGGTAAGCTCAGATCTAGGGCTACCACTACTGGTATCACCACACACAAACACACACACATACACATGCACACACACACACACAAACTGCTGGCATTTATTGATCAATACTATCTTCCATTACTATTCTAAACCTTGGGAGTCATGTGTAATCTTTTGACAGATACTTTTCCTGTCCTTAAATGTCTGAGATTAAAACATTTAAGACTTGTGTGGTCTAAACAGAAGGGGAATAAAATTCTAATTTTGTGTAGGACCCAAGGTAGAATTGAAAGAAATAAAAATGTAGAAAAGCACTCGTTATGATGATTTACACAAGGAAGTCAATCCATAAATGTTATTTATTATTACTATTTACTATCTTCTCTATATTAGTACTTTAAAACCTAGTTAATATCGATGTAGAGCTATTCTTTCCTTTGTGTTTGTGCTTTTTCATTCACCAATAAATTAACAAGTTTCTACTGCCAGCTACTGTGTAGGTCCTGGGAATGTGTGAGAATAATGTAGCCCCTGCCTTCATGGGGCTTATATTAGAGCATTTGTGCATGTATGTATTGATATATGTATATGGTTGACATTTATGCTGCTGGTAGTTCACATAAAATGAGGCATAATTTATATTCAATCCTTCAGAATATGATCACAAATGATTATGACTTCTTTTACATCTGGCAAATAAGAAGAAATGATCTCTGTATACATTTCCTCTCTAACATTCTTTGATTCTCAGAATTTTGCACTGTATCACAGTAATTTACCCTCCTTCTCATGATATACCCAATGACTGTTGAATGGGATGGCATAGAGGTCAATTTAGGTACTCACAATAGCGTGTTTCACAGAAGGACAGCTGAGATGAGGCAATCTGGATACCTGCCTCAATTTATAAATCACAGTCCTTAACCAATTCACATCTCATTGAAATCTCTGACCTGCCAAAATTGGGTTTGTTTTTCTGCATGAATAATTTATATTTTCTGGAATGGAATTGGGAATGGCTTAGAAGAACGGGTCAATAACCAATGATGTTATTTTAGGCAAATGATTTAACATTCTGAGCTGCGTTTCCATTTGTCCAAAATGAATAAACTGGACTCTACGATCTGTAAATACTTTCACAACTTTATGATTTTATGATTCTTAGTCTTAGAACCACACTTGGAGCTATTACACTAACTTTGAGATTTAATTTGTATGGTGCCAGTAATTGCTTGACCTAATGGTTATTAAAAGCTTCATTTTCCTTCTTTTCAATGAGTTTGTATATTTCAAATATTCCTAAACTGCATGGTACTAGTTGTATAATGCATTTGCCTTGTTTCTTCTTCAGATCTCCATCCATAAACCAAGCTCCATGGGTGAATACAGCCTATAAATCCCAAAGACCTGAACTGTGTCCTTTTCTATTGTTACTGGTTGCTATGTAAGCATTCTGTTAAGTATGTGAGTTCTGGTTTTTCCATCCACAAAATAAGGAAAGTTATTCTTACCTAATAGAGATGTTGTAATTAAATGAAACAAAATATGATAAAATATCGAACACAATGCCTGACACAGAGTTGATTTCTCAATAAATATTATTTTTGCTCTTGTTAGACTCATTGTATCAAGTTTGAAAGGAAGTATACCAAATAGGTAAAAACTTGGTTTCTTGAATCAGCAAACATGGATTTGAACTATAGTTTGTAATGAAAATGCATAGGAAAATTAGGCATGCCTGTTCATTTATGTATTGTCTATGGCTGTTTTGGTGCTACAAGGGCAGAGGTGAATAGTTGCAGCAGAGGTGAATAGTTGCAGCAGAGATCAAACAGCCCATAAGCCATAAAATATTCACCATCTGGCCCCTTTAAGAAAAAAAATTCCAACCCTGCTCTAGAATTTAGATTTGAGTCTTTTAAAAATTTTCTATTTCTGAAATCATTATGTTAATGTTTTTCTCTATCCTTTTAAAGGTAAGTGAAATATATTTGAATGTCTGTTTAGTATCTTTGTTTTCTGGTTCCATCATTTCTGTCATTTTTGTGTCTGTTTCTAATGGTCGGTTTTCTCCTCATTGGGTTATATTTTCCTGCTTTTTATATCTGCTCGTTTTTAACTGGATGCCTGATGTTTTTTGGTCACTGTGTTTTGTTGCCTTCCTTTTAATAATGTTGAAATTTGTACCGGCTTGCAGGTAGGTTTCTCAAATCTGTTGGATGCTTTGGGGCTTGATTTAAGCATTGTTAACATGGGTTTTGATAAGCTTGTAAAATAGGGCAAATTTAGGCTCACAACTAAAGTAATATACTCCTGAATATTCTACTGGATATACACATTGCGTTACAAGATCTTTCTACTCTAGTTGTGGAAATGCAAACTACTCTCAACTCAGTGTGTACTTCAAATTTTTATGCGTGGTTCTTTCTCTGGCTGTGAGAAGTTTCTTCTCATGCACGAGCAGATCAGTACTCAGTTAAAGCCTCAAGTGGACCCCCATACATATCTGGCCTCCAAATTCTAGCCTACTTTGCCTCTTGAAACGCTGATCTTTGGTTTCTTAATTCACTGACGCCGCTGGGCTCTGTTAGGGTTTCTGCTTCCTCAACAGTGGCCTGAAAGCTGCCTGTTCTCAACAATGTTTTGAAGAGTTAAGATCATGTGGCCTCTGCATAAATATAATGTCAATTTTGTATTATTTGCAATACAGTAGATTTTACTTTATACTTAAAATTAAGAAGTCAATGAAGTTACATCCAAGTGTCAAGTATTATATAGTTAGTAATAAATCAGGCCATAGATAGATCAATAAAGTTCTTACAGTGTAGGAGTCTGAAACTGTTCATTTCAGGTTCTATGACTTACTAGTTTTGTTACATTGAACACTTTTCTGTTCTTTTTCTGGGTTTCAATTTCCCACCTATACCATAAAAATAATAATACCCACTTCATAGGGTTGCTGTTAGCACTAAATTAGATAGATTATATAAAATATTTATCATAGTATCTAGCACTGTAAGTATCATATCCTCATAAAATATTATGTTGCTGTTGATGTGAGTGATAATGAGAAACTGGTCATTTGTTATACTGAAGATGAGTCTGTAAACCTTTAAGTACCCACTACACTAGCTAAAGCTCTCGGCAGTTCTTCATGCTTTATGCTTTAAATGAAAGCAGACCAGTTTGCCTGGCCATAACTCACTGGACCAGCTCTTAGATCACCAGCCAAAGCCAGCCATGAATAGGCTTGACGCAGAAGGCCAAGCCTAACGAAGTGATCATTTAGATGGGGTTAGCTTGACTGAGTCACATCTCCCTTCTTGCTGTGGTGAATGGATAGCACTTTGCCTATGCACCAGTCTTAGAAATAACTTAGTGATGAATGCAAATATGAGTATATTAGCATATGCCTTTCAACATGCTCAAGTTTTCATGTTATTTCAAATTACTTTGAAACCAAAGGAGTCAGTCAGCATCATGGCCCTGTAATTAGATCCTTTAGACTTATTGGTTGGAGGATTATACTCATCTTTCCAAAAAAAATGCTGAATTTTAAAATTTGTACATGCCCACATTATTTGTTTTCTGTGAGCCAGGTACCTGTAGGGAGGCAAACATTTGATAGTCAATGGTTTTTTGGAATTATTTGCTTTAGAGTCAAACTCAGAAGCTCATGCTTCATATCACTCTTTGTTGGTGTTTATTCCTGATTTCACCCCAATTTTCATCAGTATAAGGTCTGTAAGTCACTAACTGGCTATAATTTTTCAATGTTGCACATAATGAGAAATTGTAAATGCTTTTGTTGCATGTGCAGTGTGGGGAAAATTAATGGTTCTTTTATGTTTGGTAACGCAGTATACACTAACTGCTTCTTAATTTTGTGTATATTGCATCATATTTTGTGTTACTGAAATGCATAGCATTCCTTTAAATACAAAATGCTTATAGAATTTAACTTCAGTGCCTATAATCAGTCTTATGTGCACAAACTCCAGATTACTGAATTAAAACCCTGTGCTATATTGCTGGGCTATCATTAGAACTTCTGTGACATGTTACCAGGGAAAATTCATTGCTTTGAATAATAGTGAGCTTGAGACAAATTTAGCTTTTGAAAACTGATTAATGTTTTTTCCTGTTTTGAACACCTAATATATCATCCACCTTTGTTCCTTTTTATAAGGAAAATTTAATGTCCATTTTTCTATGATTTTTCTACTTATTAAGTATCAGGATGTGCTAATTTATCTTTAAAATGTTAATATAGACCTCAGGATGCAAATGTACCAGAGCTTGTAAAATATGAAACCATATGTGCCATGATTATATTAATACATGACTGACTATAATTATTTGAGTTTTATGAGTCATATGAAGTAAAACCATCACATATTCTCTGATAGTTTCAGAAGGAATTACTTTTCTAGCCTTATGTGTTAGAGGTAAAAACTTTTTAAGGTGTAATGAAAGGTCCTCTGAATGACTAGTGACTTTTGGTAACTTTATCACAAGTATTCTTGTATATCACAATGAGTGAAAAACAATCTCTTTTTTTAATTGTTTGTTACTGAGATACAAATAATTTTAGATGAGTTTATGTGCTGCAAGTTTCTAATAACATTTTTTATCTACAAATGCACACAGGACTTATTTTGGGTGAAGTAGCAGGTTTCAAATAGTTAATCATGATAATGTTAGAAGTTAATTTATTAAAAGCAGTTATGTTAATGAAAAAGATAATAATTATGGAGCTATTTGGCTAACTGGATAAAATTTACAGTAATAAGCTGAAAGATGATAAAAAATATGTTAAAAATGCTAAGTGGTTCTAGTAATTTTTGTTCTTAATTCCTTCATGAAAGACCTTAAACATAGAACTCCTTGAAGTTCTCTATGTTCAAACAGGTTTTTAATAGTCCCTCACATCTCCTTAGAGAGAAGTATTATATGTACAGCTTTCAATAGTAATTGTGGACTGAAGATACACTTTTGTGTAGGTGTAGGTATGTGTGTTTGGGAAGCTGTATCTTTTTGTAAGATTATGAGGCTGCAGAGAGCCATGGGTAGTGAAGTTCTTTCTTTGATTTAATATTTCTATTAAATCACAACACAAGGTCTTTGGATAATTTTTTAAAGCAATTATCCCTATGTCAAATTCCAAAAGGTCTTAGAGTTTTAACTTGACATTGAGATGGACAAATATTAGGTCTAAGAATTAAAAAAAGAAAACAACTAACATTCCTAGGAAGAAAGAACAATAATGAATTTCTGATGATAGATTATCCCTCCTCTCCACTTCTCCTACACCAGGTCTGGTATTAGTACTTTCTCAGGTATGTTCTTCTTACATACTACCTGCTCAAAAAGTTTTACCCCCAATGCCAGAATAATCATCTTATTTATGGCTTTGTTGTTTCCTTCCCAAATCCTCTGTTGCTTCCCAAATCTTAATGACCATAGACCTTAATTGAGCTTTCCACAAATTGGCCTTTTTCTGTCTGTTCTCCTGGACTTCTAGAAAAAAATCTATGCTCAGCCACTCCAGACTATCTCCTACACCTCAAATGTGCTTGTATTTTTTTGCACATGTGGATCCTTTGCATGTTCCAAAAATGTCTTACCTTACCCTCCCACTATACTCTCCATGTTTCCTATTAATATCTTATCTGTTTTTCAGGCTTATGTTTCTATGTTTATGATCAACTGAGCTAACAGCAAACTTTTCTCTCTGAATTTTTAGAGCATTTGGCAACACACAAGACTAATACTAGGCCACTTGATATCTTTGTACAAATTAGAGAAACTCATTCCTGTGGGCAGACATCCCACAGGCACAGAACTTGGTGAGCAGACTATGACTCTAAGTGAATTAGAAAAAAGTTTTTCTTAATCCATGCAGATGTAGCTCCTTGCCAGGATGCCTGGCTTAGTGAATGGACAGTCATGAGAGTTCAGTTTTTTTTTCCATCACTGTCTAGCTGGTGACCTTGGATAGTTTTCTCCCCTGGAATAATAATGTGGAATTCATAGTGTTGCTAAGAATATGACATAGGGTAATGAATGTCAGTTGTCTAGCTGCATATTTGGAACATAAACCCTAACCAGTAAATTGTACTGACCTTTACAATTGTTATGTTTTATGCTACCACCCTTAGTCTCAGGGCTAGTCTGTTTTTCTCTATGAATTAAAGTTTCTGGTATGGAAATTAAATATATTTGTAGACACAAATGCATTTTTGTTTTTTGACTGAAATGTTTACTGATGATCATTATCATACCAGTACCTCTTAAATAAATATTAACTTAAATAAAAGACTACATTTCTTGAGCCATAATTTTATTTTCTTCTGCTGTTGATTTAGCTAGATACATACAGACATACAAACCCAGAGAGGGAAAATAAATATGAAGAAGGTAGTAGCTTTTTTAATAGCCTGACCTTGATTTAAAGTTATGATGGATTTTGAGAAAGACATTTTTTAGGATGAGCAGTCATTCCCATTCAACTAATGAGAACACTTTCCATTTCCTAAAAGACAATTCTGAAAAAATATCAGATTACTGACCACAAAAATGTCAACATCACCTAGTTATTTGGAAAAAAAGCAATAGAGATGATTCTCCACACAATACCACAGAAAAAGGCCTTAGCCTTGACCCATAGAGATTGCCTTCAAGGCAACAAAGTAATTTATTTTTCCAACGAAGGCTCATTCAAATTCTTGTCTTCTCTGCCAATATCACTGCAGGTTATATTCAGTGGACCAAATTCATATCAGACTTTTAACCTCTTCAGAGTACTTTGTCATTGCGTGTACAGGCTTTGAGTGGAGATTTTCCTATTTCATAATTGGGCTCTTCATGCTGAGAAACCCCTGGGGGATTTGGAGGGACAGCCAGGAAGATATGAATGTAGCAGGGAATTGGGCTAAAGGAAGTTCCTGTTAAACATTAATTTATTTGAATTTGGAAAGGGTAAGTGATTTCAATATTTTGGCTATGTTTACATTTACAAAATATCAAATCTATGTGCAGAGGAAACATTGAGGCAAAAGTGACAATTCATGTGAAAATGACAAATATTTAAATGTTTATAGATATTTAGGTGCTTCCAAATTTGGTAAGCTGCTTGTGATACGATTGGATACTGTGGATAAGAAAACATACTATGTAAACACTGATTGCTCAGTCCTGGTATGTTACCTCTACTATTTATATGGGAGAAAAAAATGAGTGTAATGAATGTGTTTAATCACATATATGGAATTATTTCATTTTCATTTTTTAATTATTATTTTATATTATATTACTTATTATTACTTCATATAAGATCTACAGGAAGGTTGTGAAAAACTAAACTTTGGAAGAGGATGTTTTCTTATATAGGAACATTGTTTTAAAAAACTCACCAATAGTCAATGTCAATGAACTTGATACTTAACACATTAATTTCTTCCTGTGCTTCATGACTCAGCAGTTTCAGCAAAATCAGTTTTGAATGACCAACTCTGCTTTAATTAATGACGTCTTCATTGTATACACCATGTTCAGTGTGTATGGTTCAGTAAATTTACAGAACTGAAAAATAAATATGACTTTGGGCTATAACCCTAAACCCTTTATTATTTTGATTTTAGAAGTGAGAAGATAGTAAAAAAGGGGTCCCAAACCATCAAATGTAAGAAACCTCTTTCCAGTGAAATGAAATATTTCAGCAAATGCCATTCCATTTCGAGTTAGATTGTATTGCATTTCTTACATTTTTTACTACCAAATAATTTTCACATGAATTATTTTGTATAATTTTCATTATAAGTCTGTGAGATGGGTAAGGCAGTGTGGCTTAATAATATTTGCTTTAGTCAAGGTAAAGCCTCTTTTAATCAAATTAAGTATACTTATATAAACCAAATTTAAAGCTAATTCTTTTTCTGACCTGACATCCACTGCTCTGGCTACTGTACTGATACTGAAATAACACGGATGAAAAGAAAATGCTGGAGATACAAAAATTCTGTTGCCATTCTTTTGTTACTTTGGGGTGGTTCTTTTTGGCTTTAGAATGGTTGATTTAACTGAGATTTATGGTATGTGAACAGCACTCACTAGGTGGCGCTAATGAGACACAAAATATTGTGTTGTCAACTCCCATTGCCTGAGATTTATTACGGTTGTTAATAAGGATGTTTGTTGGAGTAGAGACAGGCTGATCATATTCTCTCTCACCTGAGGAACGCTGATGCCTCATTGAATGACTTTAGAGATTTATTCAATCCCTACTTAACACTAAATTTGAAATTAATGTTATTCTTTCTTGTCTACATTATAATATTTGAGAAAAAGCAAGTTTCCCCACTGAAAGCTAAGCATAGTCATTTGCCTACATGAACTGTCTTCCAGTCAGATGCTGGAAGAGGGGAAAAAATGGATCACATTGTTAATCCTTTAAACACAAAATATGAAATTCAAATGGAATTTTGGGGAGCTACTAACTCCTAGGAAATTATAATCCTAAATGGAATAGCAGAATTTCCAGAATCTCCTGCTTAACCTTATACATTTACGTATCAATGGATTTTTCAGAACCTCTGGTCTATCCAGGGCAAGGGGTGGAGAGAAAATGGCCATTCTCTCCTCTCCTCCGCTCCTGGTATGTAATTGGTCTAGTGTTGCTGGTCACCAAGGTCCAGCCCTTGGAGTTCCTCCCAGGAGGGGCCGGGGGAAAGAGAGCCGGCACCAAGGCCAGAGGGAACAGACAGATGGGGTCCTGGCTGGCTATCCTGAGCAAGCTGTAAGAAATAAAAGTCTTTTTCCCAACCTGCTCTTTCCCTTGACTTACTTTGTTTTCTGCGGATTGACAGGGGACTTGCTCTGGGTGGGGAACATCCTTCTCCCTGGAGCTACATCTTATTTATTTTTGAGGGATACCTAGAAGATTATTTACCAGTTTCAATGCAGATAAAGTGTTCCAAATTAGAAAATTCCTTTGTTTTGTGGCTCTACTAAACATTCAAAATGAAAACTGGGTGTACTGTGGCAATTTCTTAGAATAAGAAAGTACTGTTTAATTAGAAGGAAGGTATTTGCTTATTTTATCAATTCAACAATTAAGTGACACAAATGACACTCCCTCATGTGTTAAGAAGTGACTTGGTGGCTTCTGAGCACCTTATTTGAGTGATAACCCACCAAGAGAGAAAGAGCTCTTTTAAATGGGGATTTAGCAGAGTTTACTACGCATGTTTTCTGAAGTCACATTTCTACATGAATTAAATGGTCATTGACATTTCTAGCATCCTAAGTTTTTCAGTGTTCAATTTTTTTCTAATGAAAACCAATCCCATCCTGATTGCATGTTCTAATTTGAATAAAATCATTTCTTTCACATTTATGAATCCTATTTGAAACCAGCAATGGATAAAACAATTTCAAAGATATTCCCTCTGAATGAGTGAGGTTAAGAGGCCGCCACATTAAGTGACAGTCTAGTTAATTTATTTTTACAAGTAACATTAATAATTGGAAAACTCATAGAAATCACATTATCATATAATCAAAGGAAGGTTTTCTCATTATGAAAGGTATTTAAGTTTGTTTGCTTTTATCAACAAGTCAGAAATTATGACTATTATGTTCATTCCCTTTTCCTGACAGAAATGAGCTCTTTCTAGGCAAGAGATTTTATTGTGTATAGTGGTATAAACCAAAGGCCATGTAACAGTGAATTCAGGGTGCATGTATTTTGTGGGCATAGCTGTAGATCTTTATTCATTTTACAAGACAGTTGTAATGATTTTCCAATGAGAGAAGTCTGCTAAGACAGCCAGTCAGCTTAGTATAAATATCTCAGAAAAATTTAATTCCTGTCCCCATAAGTTTTCCAACTAGGTATGACTAATTTTGATCTATCCATGGAATCAAAGCTGTCAAGAAAACTGACGTGAATTACATGCTCTATTTAGAAACTTCCATAATTTAGGGGTACACAGATTTTCTATAAATGTTTAAGAAGTAAACATAATAAGCTACTGAGCCTCCTTTCTCTTTTTTCTTAATATTTTTATTGATATATAATTTACATACCATACCATTCATCCCTTTAAAGGACACAATTAAATAATTTTTCATATATTCACAGTTGTGTAACCAGCACCACAATAAATTTAAAAGTATTTCATCTCCTCTAAAATAAACCCCAAACCCATAAGCATTTTCCCACATTTCTTCTAAATTCTTCTATCCCCAACTTCCTAGTCCCAGGGGAAGTATTTTCTATAGACTTGCCTATTTTGGACATTTTATATAAATTTCATGCATTCCATTTTATACAAGTGGTATCATACAATATGTAGTCTTTTGTGATAGCTTCTTTACTTAGCATAATATTTTCAAGGTTCATCCATATTGTGTCATGTATTAGTAATTTGTTCCTTTTTAATGTCAAATAATATTCCATTGTATGGATATACCATTATTATATTTATCTACTCATCAGTTGATGGACATTTAGGTTGTTTCCATTTTGTGGCTATTATGAACAAAGCTGTGATCATTTGTGTACAGGTTTTGTATAATAAGTTTTTAATTCCCTTGAATATATATCTAGTAAGTGAATGGCTGAGTAATAGGGTATTTCCTATTACCCAGTGTAAACTTTTGGGGAACAGCCTGTTTCCCACAGTGGCTGTATCATTTTTCATTTCTACTGCCTATATATAAAGCTTTGAATTTATCCAAATCCTTTCCAACACTTGTTTTTGCCTTGTTTTGATTATAGTTATCCTAGTGAGTGTGAAGTGGTGTCTCATTGTGGTTTTAATTTGCCTTTCCCTGATGGCTGAGGATGTTGAGCATCTCTTCATGGGCTGATTGGCCATTTATATATCTTCTTTGGATCTATTCAGATCCCCTGCATTCCTAAACTGAGTTATTTGTTTTATTATTAAGTTGGAAGAGCTCTTTCACACCTGATTTTTAGTAATTTGAGTCTTCTATTTTCCTTGGTCAGTCTAGCTAAAGTTTTGTCAAATTTGTTGATCTCTTCAAAGAACAAACTTGATTTTATTGATTTTCATTATCATTTTTTATTTCTTAATATTATTAATTTCTGCTCTATATTATTTCTATTTGCTTTATTAGTTTTAGGTTGCTCTTTTCATTGCTTTAAAGTAAAAGGTTTAGACATTGAGTAGAAATTTTTCTTCTTTTTTATTACAGGTATTTAAAAATATAAATTTTTCCTTTAGGCATTGATTTAGCTATATTCCTAAAGGTTTGGGATATTGCATATTTATTTTCACTTCAACACATTTTAAAATTTCTCTAGTGATTTATTCTTTGACATATTGGTTTGTTACTAAGAGTATGTTATTTAATT
Organism: Manis pentadactyla; assembly: GCF_030020395.1. NCBI lineage: Eukaryota > Metazoa > Chordata > Mammalia > Pholidota > Manidae > Manis > Manis pentadactyla. The sequence continues at coordinate 50,043,315 of NC_080030.1, forward strand.
TCCACACATTTATGAATTTCCCAAATTTTTTTGTTATTAGGATTTCAAATTTTATTCTGTTGTGGTCAGAGAACATACTTTGTATGGTTTCAATACTTTTAAATTTATTGAAGGTTGTTTTATGGCCTAGAGTTCGGTCTGTCTTGGAAAATGTTTCATGTATACTTAGAAGAGTATGTATTCTGCAGTTGTTGGGCAGAATGTTCTATTGATATCTGTCTTTTAGGTCTAGTTGGTTTATAGTGATAAGTCTTCTGGTTCCTTGCTGTTCTTTGTCTAGTTGTTCTAGCCATTATTGAAATTGGAATGAAAAGTTTCTAACACCTTATTTTTATTATTGAAGACATACAATAAAATGCACAAATCTTAATATATAGCTTGATGAGTTTTGACATGTGTATACACTTGTATAATCATCATTCAGATCAACAACCATTGTTGTTGAATTGTCTATTTCTCTCACACCCTATCAATACTTGTGTCATGTATTTCAATACATGGTTGTTAGGTGAGTACGTGTTTATAATTATTGAATATTCTTGTTGGGTTGACCCTTTTATTATGATAAAATGTGTTTATCTCTAGTAAAATTTTGTTTTAAAGGGTATTTTGTCTGATATTAATATAGCTCTCCAGCTCTCTTAAGGCTGCTGTTTGCATATTTCTTTCACTATTCTTTTCTTTTAAGCCTATCTGTATCTTTAAATCCTTAAAGAGTATCTGTCTCATGCAGAGTTGGATCTTGTTTTTTAATCCAGTCTGGAAGAACATGTCTCTATTGTTTCTGATGATAAGTCAATTGTTATTCTTGCCTATGACAAGCTGTTTTTCTTTGTTGCTTTCAAGATTTTATCTTTGTCTTAAAATATTTTACCCTTGTATGTCTGGATGTAGGTCTCTTTGTGTTTTACCTATTTGGAATTATTGAGCTCCTTTGATGTGTAAGTTAATATTTTTAAACTTGGGAAGTGTTAAGTGCATATTTATTTGAATATTTTTTATGCTCTTTACTCTATCCTTTACTTCTGGTACTTCCATTGTGCATATATATATATATATATTTTTTTTAGATAATTATATTTTATTGAAGGGTAGTTGACACACAGTATTACATTACATTAGTTTCAGGTGTACAACACAGTGATTCAACATTTATATACATGATAATTCTAGGTACCAGCTATCACCATACCAAGTTGTTACAATATTTTGACTATATTCCTTATGCTATACATTACATCCCGGTTACTTATTTATTTTACAATTGGAAGTGTGTACTTTTTTTTGTTGTTGTTGTGAGGGTATCTCTCATATTTATTGATCAAATGGTTATGGTTGTTAACAACAATAAAATTCTGTATAGGGGAGTCAATGCTCAATGCACAATCATTAATCCACCCCAAGCCGAATTTTCCTCAGTCTCCAATCTTCTGAAGCATAATGAACAAGTTCTTACATGGAGAACAAATTCTTACATAGTGAATAAGTTACATGGTGAACAGTACAAGGGCAGTCATCACAGAAACTTTTGGTTTTGCTCATGCATTATTATCTATAAACAGTCAGTTTAAATATGAATACTCATTTGATTTTTATACTTGATTTATATGTGGATACCACATTTCTCTCTTTATTATTATTATTTTAAATAAAATGCTGAAGTGGTAGGTAGATACAAGATAAAGGTAGAAAACATAGTTTAGTGTTGTAAGAGAGCACATGTAGATGATCAGGTGTGTGCCTGTAGACTATGTGTTAATCCAAGCTAGACCAGGGCAATAAAACATCCACGTATGCAGAAGATTTCTCTCAGAACAGCGGGGGTGAGGTTCTAAGCCTTACCTCTGTTGATCCCCAATTTCTCACCTGATGGCCCCCCTGAGACTGTGCCTGTCTTAGGTTGTTCCTCCCTTGAGGAATCTTACCCGTCTCTGGCTAACCAGTCATCTTCCAGGGCCATACAGGGAAATGTAAAGTTGGTGAGAGAGAAGCCTTATTGTTTGAAAAGGTTAGCTTTTTACTTCTTTGCATATTTATGCCCTGTGGCTTCTATGCCCAGCATTTGTCTTGAGGTATCTTTACCACTTGGAAGAATTATGATAATCGGTAAATTTGATATGAGGCACGAATTCTATTTAAGGGTTGTAATTAGGAAGGAAGAAGAAAAGCTATAGAAGTAGCAGGTGGAAAAAAACATGGGAAGATGGATTATTTCTTTGAAATATCTTCTTGTAGAGTAACTTCAGCATGTATAGGTTTTAAACTACTAATTAAATTGTGCACATACATTAACATAAGAGGAGTACAGTTACATAACCAAAGTATACCTGTAATTACCAGCCATCTCCAGTGAAACCAAGAAAACCAGTTAGGCACCTTAGGCATTTGTGAAAACTTATCTATGATATGGTGGAAATTGTCCAACTGAACTTGAACAGTCTGAGAGAAATCAGACAAATTAAAACAACCCATTCCTGGGGAATGTTCACATCCCTTATGTTCTTTTAACAGTAAATAGTCTGTAGTTGTAAGATTTTGGAGCGCTACAATTTGCACTTCTCCTAATTCTTGGTTGAGTCCCAACAGTATAGATCCAGTCAAATTTGTTGTTTTACTGTATGCACAGGCCAGCTCAGATATCTCCTTCTTCATTCCCATGGCAAGTCCAGGAACTGGTGGGATGAGTGCATCTACAGCTGTAGCAGTGCGTGGATCTTTGTTGGGTTTTTTTGATGATCATCTTCTGGCATGAGTCTTCCAGAGAGTGCTGATGTTGGAAGTTCTTTTTCATATCGTATCTTAGTTCATTTTCGGGGTAGCCCAATTAGGCTTTGATCCTCTGTATAAACACAAACAGACCCTTTGCCTATATTTTTATATGCCCTTTATACCCTTGTGTAGAACTCATTGGAGGTTACCACACAGGAACTGCCTTTTTTTTTTTTTTGGTATCACTAATCTACACTTACATGATGAATATTATGTTTACTAGGCTCTCCCCTATACCAGGTCCCCCCTATAAAGCCGTTTACAGTCACTGTCCATCAGCATAGCAAGTGTTGTAGAATCAGTACTTGTCTTCTCTGTGTTGTACAGCCCTCCCCTTTCTCCCACCCCCCCATTATGCATGCTAATCTTAATACCCCCCTTCTTCTCCCCCCCTCTTATCCCTCCCTACCCACCTATCCTCCCCATTCCCTTTCCCTTTGGTACCTGTTAGTCCATTCTTGAGTTCTGTGATTCTGCTGCTGTTTTGTTCCTTCAGTTTTTCCTTTGTTCTTATATTCCACAGATGAGTGAAATCATTTGGTATTTCTCTTTCTCTGCTTGGCTTGTTTCAAGGAGCATAATACCCTCCAGCTCCATCCATGTTTCTGCAAATGATAGGATTTGCCCTTCTCTTATGGTTGAGTAGTATTCCATTGTGTATATGTACCACATCTTCTTTATCCATTCATCTATCGGTGGACATTTAGGTTGCTTCCAATTCTTGCCTATTGTAAATAGTGCTGCGATAAACATAGGGGTGCATTGGTCTTTCTCATACTTGATTGCTGCATTCTTAGGGTAAATTCCTAGGAGTGCAATTCCTGGGTCAAATGGTAAGTCTGTTTTGAGCATTTTGATGTACCTCCATACTGCTTTCCACAATGGTTGAACTAATTTACATTCCCACCAGCAGTGTAGGAGGGTTCCCCTTTCTCCACAGCCTCGCCAACATTTGTTGTTGTTTGTCTTTTGGATGGCAGCCATCCTTACTGGTGTGAGGTGATACCTCATTGTAGTTTTAATTTGCATTTCTCTGATAATTAGCGATGTGGAGCATCTTTTCATGTGTCTGTTGGCCATCTGTATTTTTGTTTTGGAGAACTGTCTGTTCAGTTCCTCTGCCCATTTTTAAATTGGGTTATTTGTTTTATGTTTGTTGAGGCGTGTGAGCTCTTTATATATTCTGGACGTCAAGCCTTTATCGGATCTGTCATTTTCAAATATATTCTCCCATACTGTAGGGATCCTTTTTGTTCTATTGATGGTGTCTTTTGCTGTACAGAAGCTTTTCAGCTTAATATAGTCCCACTTGTTCATTTTTGCTGTTGTTTTCCTTGCCCGGGGAGATATGTTCAAGAAGGGGTCACTCATGTTTATGTCTAGGAGGTTTTTGCCTAAGTTTTCTTCCAAGAGTTTAATGGTTTCATGACTTACATTCAGGTCTTTGATCCATTTTGAGTTTACTTTTGTATATGGGGTTAAACAATGGTCCAGTTTCATTCTCCTACATGTAGCTGTCCAGTTTTGCCAGCACCACCTGTTGAAGAGACTGTCATTTCGCCATTGTATGTCCATGGCTCCTTTATCAAATATTAATTGACCATATATGTCTGGGTTAATGTCTGGATTCTCTAGTCTGTTCAATTGGTCTGTGGCTCTGTTCTTGTGCCAGTACCAAATTGTCTTGATTACTATGGCTTTATAGTAGAGCTTGAAGTTGGGGAGTGAGATCCCCCCTACTTTATTCTTCTTTCTCAGGATTGCTTTGGCTATTCGGGTTTTTTGGTGTTTCAATATGAATTTTTGAATTATTTGTTCCAGTTCATTGAAGAATGTTGCTGGTAGTTTCATAGGGATTGCATCAAATCTGTATATTGCTTTGGGCAGGATGGCCATTTTGACGATATTAATTCTTCCTAGCCACGAGCATGGGATGCGTTTCCATCTGTTAGTGTCCCCTTTAATTTCTCTTAAGAGTGACTTGTAGTTTTCAGAGTATAAGTCTTTCACTTCTCTGGTTAGGTTTATTCCTAGGTATTTCATTTTTTTTGATGCAATTGTGAATGTAGTTGTTTTCCTGATATCTCTTTCTGTTGGTTCATTGTTATTGTATAGGAAAGCCACAGATTTCTGTGTGTTGATTATGTATCCTGCAACTTTGCTGTATTCTGATATCAGTAATAGTAGTTTGGGGGTGGAGTCGTTAGGGTTTTTTATGTACAGTATCATGTCATCTGCAAATAGTGACAGTTTAACTTCTTCTTTTCCAATCTGGATTCCTTGTATTTTTTTGTTTTGTCTGATTGCCATGGCTAGGACCTCCAGTACTATGTTAAATAACAGTGGGGAGAGTGGGCACCCCTGTCTAGTTCCTGATATCAGAGGAAATGCTTTCAGCTTCTCGCTGTTCAATATAATGTTGGCTGTGGGTTTATCATAGATGGCCTTTATTATGTTGAGGTACTTGCCCTCTTTTCCCATTTTGCTGAGAGTTTTTATCATGAAAGGATGTTGAACTTTTTCAAATGCTTTTTCAGCATCTATGGAGATGATCATGTGGTTTTTGTCTTTCTTTTTGTTGATGTGGTGGATGATGTTGATGGACTTCCGAAAGTTGTACCATCCTTGCATCCCTGGGATGAATCCCACTTGGTCATGGTGTATGATCCTTTTGATTTATTTTTGAATTTGGTTTGCTGATATTTTGTTGAGTATTTTTGCATCTATGTTCATCAGGGATATTGGTCTGTAGTTTTCTTTTTTGGTTGGGTCTTTGCCTGGTTTTGGTTTTAGGGTGATGTTAGCTTCATAGAATGAGTTTGGGAGTATCCCCTCCTCCTCTATTTTTTGGAAAACTTTAAGGAGAATGGGTATTATGTCTTCCCTCTATGTCTGATAAAATTCCGAGGTAAATCCATCTGGCCCGGGGGTTTTGTTCTTTGGTAGTTTTTTGGTTACTGCTTCAATTTCGTTGCTGGTAATTGGTCTGTTTAGATTTTCTGTTTCTTTCTGGGTCAGTCTTGGAAGGTTGTATTTTTCTAGGAAGTTGTCCATTTCTCCTAGGTTTCCCAGCTTGTTAGTATATAGGTTTTTATGGTACTCTCTAATAATTCTTTGTATTTCTGTGGGGTCCGTCGTGATTTTTCCTTTCTCGTTTCTGATACTGCTGATTTGTGTTGACTCTCTTTTCCTCTTAATAAGTCTGGCTAGAGGTTTATCTATTTTGTTTATTTTCTCAAAGAACCAGCTCTTTGTTTCATTGATTTTTGCTATTGTTTTATTCTTCTCAATTTTATTTATTTCTTCTCTGATCTTTATTATATCCCTCCTTTTGCTGACCTTAGGCCTCATTCTTCTTTTTCCAATTTCAATAATTGTGACATTAGACCATTCATTTGGGCTTGTTCTTCCTTTTTTAAATATGCTTGGATTGCTATATACTTTCCTCTTAAGACTGCTTTTGCTGTGTCCCACAGAAGTTGGGGCTTAGTGTTGTTGTTGTCATTTGTTTCCATATATTGCTGGATCTCCATTTTGATTTGGTCATTGATCCATTGATTATTTAGGAGCATGTTATTAAGCCTCCATGTGTTTGTGAGCCTTTTTGCTTTCTTTGTACAGTTTATTTCTAGTTTTATGCCTTTGTGGTCTGAAAAGTTGGTTGGTAGGATTTCAATCTTTTGGAATTTTCTGTGGCTCTTTTTGTGGCCTAGTATGTGGTCTATTCTGGAGAATGTTCCATGTGCACTTGAGAGGAATGTATATCCTGTTGCTTTTGGATGTAGAGTTCTATAGATGTCTATTAGGTCCATCTGCTCTACTGTGTTGTTCAGTGCTTCCGTGTCCTTACTTATTTTCTGCCCAGTGGATCTATCCTTTGGGGTGAGTGGTGTGTTGAAGTCTCCTAGAGTGAATGCATTGCAGTCTATATCCCCCTTTAGTTCTGTTTGGATTTGTTTCACATATGCTGGGGCTCCTGTGTTGGGTGCATATATATTTAGAATGGTTATATCCTCTTGTTTGACTGAGCCCTTTATCATTATGTAGTGTCCTTCTTTATCTCTTGTTACTTTCTTTGTTTTGAAGTCTATTTTGTCTGATATTAGTACTGCAACCCCTGCTTTCTTCTCACTGTTGTTTGCCTGAAATATGTTTTTCCATCCCTTGACTTTTAGTCTGTACATGTCTTTGGGTTTGAGGTGAGTTTCTTGTAAGCAGCATATAGATGGGTCTTGCTTTTTTATCCATTCTGTTAGTCTGTGTCTTTTGATTGGTGCATTCAACCCATTAACATTTAGGGTGACTATTGAAAGATATGTACTTATTGCCATTGCAGGCTTTAAATTCGTGGTTACCAAAGGTTCAAGGTTAGCCTCTTTAGTACCTTACTGCCTAACTTAGCTCGCTTATTGAGCTGTTATATACACTGTCTGGAGATTCTTTTCTTCTCTCCCTTCTTGTTCCTCCTCCTCGATTCTTCATATGTTGGGTGTTTTGTGCTGTGCTCTTTCTAGGAGTGCTCCCATCTAAAGCAGTCCCTGTAAGATGTCCTGTAGAGGTGGTTTGTGGGAAGCAAATTCCCTCAGCTTTTGTTTGTCTGGGAATTGTTTAATCCCACCATCATATTTGAATGATAGTCTTGCTGGATACAGTATCCTTAGTTCAAGGCCCTTCTGTTTCATTGCATTTAATATATCATGCCATTCTCTTCTGGCCTGTAGGGTTTCTGTTGAGAAGTCTGACGTTAGCCTGATGGGTTTTCCTTTATAGGTGACCTTTTTCTCTCTAGCTGCCTTTAAAACTCTTTCCTTGTCCTTGATCTTTGCCATTTTAATTATTATGTGTCTTGGTGTTGTCCTCCTTGGATCCTTTCTGTTGGGGGTTCTGTGTATTTCCGTGGTCTGTTCGATTATTTCCTCCCCCAGTTTGGGGAAGTTTTCAGCAATTATTTCTTCTAAGATACTTTCCATTCCTTTTCCTCTCTCTTCTTCTTCTGGTACCCCTATAATACGGATATTGTTCCTTTTGGATTGGTCACACAGTTCTCTTAACATTGTTTCATTCCTGTAGATCCTTTTATCTCTCTCTATGTTAGCTTCTATGCGTTCCTGTTCTCTGGTTTCAATTCCATCAATGGCCTCTTGCATCCTATCCATTCTGCTTATAAACCCTTCCAGAGTTTGTTTCATTTCTGCGATCTCCTTTCTGGCATCTGTGATCTCCCTCCGGACTTCATCCCATATCTCTTACGTATTTCTCTGCATCTCTGTCAGCATGTTTATGATTCCTATGTTGAATTCTTTGTCAGGAAGACTGGTTAGGTCTGTCTCCTTCTCTGGTGTTGTCTCTGTGATCTTTGTTTGACTGTATTTTGCCTTTTCATGGCGATAGGAGTAGTTTGTAGAGCTTGGGTGAGTGACGGCTGGAAGATCTTCCCTTCTTGTTGGTTTGTGGCCCTCCTCTCCTGGGAGAACAGCGACCTCTAGTGGCTTGTGCTGGGCAGCTGTGCACAGACAGGGCTTCTGCTTCCTGCCCGGCTGCTATGGAGTTTATCTCCGCTGTTACTGTGGGCGTAGCCTGGCTAGGGCTGCTCCTCCAAAATGGTGGAGTCGCATTGGAGGGGGAGCAGCCTGGAGGCTATTTATCTCCGTAAGGGGCCTCCAAGCTCTGTGCAGCCCAGGGGATTAGGGTGCCCAGAGATCCCCGGATTCTCTACCTCTGGATTAAGTGTACCACCCTGCCCCTTTAAGATTTCCATAAAGCACCCGCCAAAACAAAACAACGACCACAAAAAAAAAAAAATTTTAATTAAAAAAAAAATAATAATAATAAATGGCCACTCATTTTTTTTCTTCCCCGGCGCCAGCCTCAGGCATCTGCTCACTGGTCTTGCTGCCCTGTTTCCCTAGTATTGGGGTACCTATCCCTTTAAGACTTCCAAAAAGCGCTCGCCAAAACAAAACAGCAAAAAAAAAAAAAAAAGGAATGGCCGCTCGCTTTTCCTATGTCCTCCGGCGCCAGGCCTCCGGTACCCACTCACTGTTCTTGCTGCCCTATTACCCTAGTATCCAGGGCCCCCCGCGCATGCACTGTGTCTGTGCTCTGGCCAGGATGGCTGGGGCTGGGTGTTCAGCAGTCCTGGGCTCCTTCTCCCTCCCGCTCTGCCTACTCTTCTCCCATCGGGAGCTGGAGGGAGGGGCGCTCGCGTCCCGCGTTGTTGGGTCTTGTATCTTACCCCCTTTACGAGGCACTGGGTTCTCGCAGGTATGGATGTAGTCTGGATGTTGTCCTGTGTACTCTGGTCTTTATTCTAGGAAGAGTTGTCTTTGTTATATTTTCATAGATATATGTGGTTTTGGGAGGAGATTTCCGCTGCTCTACTCACGCCGCCATCTTGGCTCCCTCTGCAGAATGTCCATTGTGCATATTTTTTAATGCTTAATAATGTCCTGCATTTGTCTGAGTCTCTGTTAATTTTTCTTTACATTTTTTCCCTCTCTGTTGTTCAGATTGTAAACTCTCTATCAAGTTTAGAATCTTTCCTGCCAGCTCAAATCTACTTTTGAACCCTCTAGTGAATATTTCATTCCAATTATTGTAATTTTCAGCTCTAGATTTTCCCTTAGTTATTTTAAAGATAATCTTTATCTCTTCATTGATATTTTCTATTTGATTGAGACATTATCATGTTTTCCTCACTTCTTTAAAATGGTGTCCTTTAGTGCTTTGAATATATTTATAAGGATTACTTTGAAGTCTTTGTTAAGTCTAACACCTGGGTCCTCTTGAAGGTAATTCTTGTTCTCTGCTACTTTCGTGTGCATGGGTTACACTTTCCTGTTTTCTCACAGCTTATAAATTTTTATTGAAAATTGGACATCCAAATAACATATTATAGTAATTCTGTCCCCCTACTTATTGTTATTGTTTGCTTGTTTACTTATTTAATGAGTAGGCTGGGCTATTTCAATGACATCCATTTCCCCCACATTGTGCAGCTTTCAATGTCACTCCTCAGAGGTCACACCTTTGCGTATGTGGACAGTTCCTCTAGATGGATAAGAATTGGTAGTGGCTTGCCCCTTTTGAGAGGATACCATAGCATTTGGGAACTGGGGGGAGAGGGAGTCCCGTGTTTTTGGCTGCATCCACATGGAGAAAAGCTTCTGTCATGCTGAGTTGGCAGTGTGGGGGATAGATGGAGAAGACTTGAGTTTTCAAATTCCAGACTTTGGATGTTTTTACTGAGATTTTTAAAGTAGTTATTATTGAATAATAATATTTTTTCATTTGTTATATGCATATTGGACAATTTCTAGAGACTTTAAGTGATTGTTTATGTTTATGTATAATTTTTCAGGTTGTTTCACTGGGGAGAATATCTGTGGAGTTCTGTATGCTGACATTCCAGAAGTTGTCCTCCCATCCTGGGCTGCTTTTGCTTCTATTTGTAATGCTATATTTAAAGGCCCTGCTTGATTCAGAATACAAGCACCTCCCACCATTTTGTTCAGTCACATTTTCTTAACATTTTTTCTGCTTGGAAGAAATTTAGTTAAACCTTCCTTACCAGACTAAGAAGCTTGCTATCATTTGCCTTCTCCCTGGAACCATGAGCACCATATTCTTGCAAGAAGGTTTTACCCTCTGAATGACTCTATGTATTAAAGGTGAATTTCATTAGTGCTGGTTTTCCTATGCCTAGTGCTTCCAGAAGAAACTCCTGTGGTAGTGGTTACCCCTAAATATATACCTTTATCTGCATGTGCCTGATGGTCTCCTACAGAACACATGGATTACAGGTGCTGTGGTCTCCAGTATGTGAGCCTACTTATATTCTCCATGAATCTGTATGCTTCAACAATCTTATGTTATATTCTTTTTTAAAAAGCAAGGTAATAAATTGTTTTAACACAAACATTTATGATATACTGGGCAAGTAGCAAACAATTTTTCTACTACTATAACATGGTACTTTTTTAAACAGCTCATCATCAAAATTTACAGTTACATAACGATCTTACACTCCACTATTGAACAGGTTCTAAGGTTTTTCTGAGGGAAGACTTTCCCATAGATGTCCCACGAAGGCCACTGATAGTACATGTAATCTCTAAAATGAGAGCCAAAAGATAACCACATTGGTGTCCTTCCATTTAGCCAGAATAAGAGTTTCTGTGGTTTCATTAACTAAATAGGAAATAAGTCATTCTAGTAAAAATGTTGAACAGGTCTGCTGCCTCCCAGGCCATGGCATTTTATGCAGTAATGGCAGAGGCTTCTGTGAACAAAGTGATTTACTCTTATGAGAATATGAATCAATGAGACAAAATTCTTATCTTACTCAAAGTATCTAGCAAGGCACCAAAGTTACATTTACTTTTTCCATTTAAATAATTCATTTGTTTCTTTATCTTCACATAATATTTTAACTCCTTTTATTTATTTTTTATCATTTAGTTATTCAAACATTCCCTCCCAACATATGTCCAGTTTGGCAGGCAGGTTTAATTTGGCAATTAAACTATCAGTCTTTCTAGTATCTAATCCTTATCCATTTCCAATCATATGGAACAACAAATTTATCTTTTTTTATTGATTTTCTGGCCTTAATGCACTGCCTAGAACCTCTAGAACAACACTGAGGAAAGTTGATAAGTGCAGACATTTTACCTGTCCTTGATCTCAGGATAAAAGCATTCAGTCTTTCACCATTAAGCATGGCACTCACTGTTGGGTTTTTGTGGATGCCTTTTTATCATAGTGACAAAGTTCCCTTCTATTTCATGTCTGCTGAAAACTTTCATTGTGAATGTGGAATTTTATCCAATGTTTCTTCCGCATCTATTGAGACATTAATTTATTTTCTTTTTCTGTCTGTTAATATAATGAACTATACTGATTTTTGAATGACAAGCTAATGTTGCATTCCTGGGATAAACTTTACTTGGTCATGATATAATACCCATTTTTTTAAAGAAATATTTTTTATTTTCTTTGCTAAAATTTTGTTCATTTCCATATATATGTTCTTGAGAGATACTGGTCTGTAGTGTCTCCCACCTTCTCATGTCTATGTCTGATTTTAGTATCAGACTAATGCTGGCCTTATAGAATGAGTTGGGAAATATTCCCTCCTCTTCCATTTGTGAAAGATTTTGTTTAAAACCAAACCATTCCATCATATTTCATTGTCCAGATTTATTTTCCCAGAGCATTTATTTTGTTTCTTTACTTACTTACATTGTCCTTATTTTAAATTGGCATTATTTCTTTTATAAGTATTTGGTAGAATTAATCAGTGAAGGCATCTCAACCTTGAGTTTTCTTTGTGGGAAGATTTTAAACTTCAAATTCAATTGACTATTCAATATAAGACTGTTCAAATTATTGCTTTTTTCTTTTGTTGGCTTTGGTAGTTTGTGTTTTTTAAAAGGAATTTGTCCATTTCATCTAAGTTGTTGAACTTATTTTCATAGAATTGTTCATCATGTTGCTTAGTTTTCCTTTTAAAATCTATAGGATATATTGACTGCATCTTTCATTATTGGTATTTGTTATTAGGTCTTCTCTCTTTTTTCTTATCAGTCTGGCTAGAGATATGTCAATTTATTGATCTCAAATAATCAGCTTTTCATTTAATTGATTTTTTCTAGTGTTTTTATGTTTTCTATGTTGTGAATTCTGCTTTTAACTTATTTCCTTTCTCTTGCCTACTTTGAGTTTAATTTGCTATTCTTATTCTAGATTTTTAAAGATACAAGCTAAAGTCATTGATTTTTCTCTAAGCATTTAATGCTATAAATTTCTTTCTAATCACTGCTTTAGTTATATCACACAAATTCTCATAGATTGAGCTTTTGTTTTTATCAACTTCAAGTTATTTCTAATTTGCCTTTTGATTTTTTTCTATAAATGAGTCACTTAGAAGTGTGTTATTATTTTAGATTTGGAGATTTTCCAGGTAACCTTCTATTATTGAGTTGTAATTCCTTTGTGGTCATTCAAGATATTTTCAGGTTTTGAATAATTTTATATTTATTGAGACTTGTTTTATAGCCCAGAATATGTTTTATCTTTGTAAGTGTTTGAAAATAATACATATATGGCTTTTGTTTGGTGAAGTATTTTATAAATGCTAATGAGGCCAGTGGGTTTACAGTATTGTTATCAACTGACATGACCTAATTATCCCTGTCAACCTTCAAGTAATATGTTACCACTTTTCATATAGATAAGAACCTTACAAGATTATTCTTGAATTTCTCTTCTCCCTGTCTTTGTGCTATTATCATACATTTCACTTGCATGTATAATTCCCACAATATTTTTTATTAAGTTTGCTTACTTAATTGCCTTTTAAAGAGATTTAAATCATAATTCATTTATTTGCATATTTACCATTTACATGCTTTTTTTCCAGTTTTGCAGATAAAGATAATTTCACTTCTGTCTGAAGAACTTTCTTTAACCTTTCTTGTAATGTGCATCTGCTAGTGATGATTTTTCAGTTTTCTTATGTCTGAAAAAAGTATGTATTTAAACTTGTTTATGAAAGTTATTTTCCTGACTATAGCATTTTAAGTGACTTCTTTCTCTTTTATTATTTTAAACATATTGCTCCACTGTCCTTGGATTGCAATGTAGTCAGTAAAATGTTTCCTGTAACTATCTTATTTGTTTCCCTGAACATATTTGTTTATTATTATATTTATATTACTGGCTGATATATATTTTTTGTCATTGGTACTAAGTGATTTGATGTATCTTGGCACAATACTTTTTTAAGCCATAGGGGTAGTTTATTAAAAAAAAAACCCAAATAAGACTGACACTAAAATACAAAGCAGATAATCTTATCAAGCAGTCTTAATATATATAAATATCTAAGTAAAAATGCAATAGACTATTAACCAAATATGATTTTTTATCATATTTATCTTTTAAAAAAATACTTTATCTTTTTAGAGTAGTTTTTAAAAGAGGTTTAGGTTTACAAAAATGTTGACTGAAAGTTACAGAGATTTCCTACATATCCCCTCTCCTCACCTATGCACAACCTCCCCACCATCAACATCTGCAGAATGGTACATTTGCTACAATTATTGAACCTACACTGACACATCATTATCATCCAGAGTCCATAAATAACATTAAGGTTCACCCTTGGTGTTATATCTTCTATGGATTTTGACAAATGTAGGAGTCCACCATTATGGTATCATACAGAGTGGTTTCACTGTCCTAAAAGTCCTCCCTAGGGTAACTCCTGTCAGCTACTGACTTACTATATCCACGGTTATGCCTTTTCCAGAATGTTGCATAGGTAGACTCATACAATATACAGCCTTTTCAGATTGGTGTCTTTCATTTAGTAATCTGCCATTTCCTCCATATCCTTTCATAGCTTAATAGCTCATATTTTAGTGTTGAATAATTTTCCATTTTCTGTAAACACTGTAGTTTATTGTTCACTTGCTGAAGGACATCTTGGTTATTTCCAAGTTTTGGCAATTACAAATTAAGCTGCTGTAAACATCATGTACAGGATTTTGTGTGAATGTAAGTTTTTAACTCATTTAAGTAAATACCAAGGCAGGCAATTGCTGGATTGTATGGTAAAAGTCTATTTAGTTTTATAAAAAAATGCCAAACTGTCTTCCAAAGTGACTGTACAATTTTATATTTCCATCAGCAATAAATGAAAGTTTCTGTTGTTTCACATCCTCTTTAGCATTTGGTGTCATTAGTTTTTTGGATTTTTGGCCATTCTAATAGGTATGTAATACTATTTTATTGTTATTTTAATTTGCAACTCCTTAATGACATATGATGTTGAGCATCTTTTCATATGCTTAATTGCCATGTGTACATGGTGTTTGGTGAGCTATCCAGATCTTTTGCCTGTTTTTTTAATTGAGTGGTTTGTTTTCTTATTGTAGAGTTTCAAGTGCTTTTTGTATATTTTGGATAACAATCACTTATCAGTTATATCTTTAGCAAATACTTCACAGTCCATGGCCTATCTTCTTATTCTCCTTACAGTATCTTTTATAGAGCAGTAATATTTAATTTTTATTAGATCATTAAGTCAAAGTTATCAATTCTTTCTCTTATGTATTGTACCTTAGGTATTATGTCTAAAATGATATTGCTATACCCAAGATTATCTAGGTTTTCTCCTCTGTTGTCTTCTAGGAGTTCTGTTATTTTGTGTTTTATACTTAGGCTGATGGTTACTTTTTGTGTAGTGTGTCAGGTCTGTGTCTAGATTCATTTTTTTTGGTAATCGATGTTCAGTTGTTATAGCATCATTTGTAGAAACACAGTCTTTGTTCCATTGTATTACCTTTACTCCTTTGTCACAGATCAGTTGAACATATTTATGTGGCTGTTATTTCTGGGTTTTCTATTCTGTTCCATTCATTTACTTTTCTATTCTGTCCTTAACACTACATTGTCTTGATTTATTGTAGCTTTATAGTAAGTCTTGAAGTTTGGTAGTGTCAGTTCTCCAACTTTGTTTTTCTTCTATACTGTATGAGCTACTCTGTGTCATTTGCTTTTCCATGTAAACTTTAGAATCATTTTGTCAATATCTTCAAATTAGCTTGTTAAGGTTTTGATTGATTGTGATTTCATTGAATCTATTAAAGAAGTGACATCTTAAAAATATTGAGTCTTCTTCTCCATGAACATGGAATAGCTTTCCATTTCCTTATTTATTTGATTTCTTTTTTCAGAGTTTTACAATTCTCTTCATATAGATATCATAAATATTTTCCAGATTTATATTTAAGTATTTTATTTTTAGGGGTCCTGTTATAACTACTGTTTTTAAATTTTTTATTCCATTTATTCTTTGCTGTTATATAGAAAAGCAATTGATTTGTATATATTAACTTTGTATCCTGCAACCTTGTTTAAAGTGCTTATTAGCTGAAGGAATTTTTGTTGTTGATTCTTTGTACTTTCTACATAGATAATCATGCCATTCTCAGTTTTATTTTTTCTTTTCTAATCAGTATACCTTTCATTTCCTTTACTTGTCCTATTGTATCACTATGACTTCCAGTATAATGTTGAATAAAAGTGATGAAGGAAGACATCCTTTCCTTGTTCCTGATCTTAATGGGAAAGCTTCCAGTTTTCCTTCTTGGTAGAATTTTCTTCATATTTCTTCTGCCTGGAATTTGGTTTCATCAAATCTGAAAAATTTGGGGCCATTATTTCTTCAAATTTTTTTTCTTTTTTCTTTCCTTCTTGTTCTTCAGGGACCTAATTATAGGTATATTAGGCCACTGAAAGTTTCCCACAAGCACTGATATCCTGTTCATTTTTGTCTTTTTCTCTCATATTTCATTTTGGATAGTTTCTATTAATATATTTTCAAGTTCACTAATGTTTTCTTCTGTGGTGTTTGATCTCCTGTTAATCCTAGAAAGTTCATTTTCCATCGCAGACATTCTTTCTCTGGGTAAAAATTCAATATGTATCTTTTTATATTCTCTGTGTCCCTCCTTACATGTTAATGTTTTCCTCTTCTTTTTCAAACACGTGAAATAAGGTTTTGTAAGGTTTTTTAATGTCCTTATGTACTTACACTATCTGTGTCATTATTGGCTTAATTTCAATTGTCTGACTTTGTACTTATTTTTACTTGTGGTCTTCAGGTAAGTTGGATGAATTTGAAATAGCAAGAAATGTTTATATATAGTTCTGGACATATATCATTCAGTTTAGGGCAAATGAATGTTTTATGTATTGTATAATGTGTATTTTATAAACATTGAATACTTCATTATTAAAAATATATCTTTTGATTATATAGAAGTCATATTTTCCATGAAATTTTATTCTCCAGAGACTTTGAGGTATAATAGACTTTAAAGTCAAATACAGTAAACTTCAGAATGAAGTTTAACTGAAGTCTTTATAAAATCAAGCAAGTTATCTTGCCTTTATAATTTTGATTATCTCATATGTAAAATTAAGACTCAAATACCTACCTCAGAATATTTATAAATATTAAATTAGACATGACTCTAAGGAAACTAATGCAGTATATGGCACATTGATTACAAAAAAATTGTTTGCCCCTTCAGATTATTTCTGGTGTGTACTGATTCCATGCAAGTGAGACAATACCCTTGTACCTTATGTAATATAATGACCTGTCTAAATAATACATATACAATTATAATAACTTTATAATATAATTTAGTAAAGTATTAGTAAGGCCATCTTTATTACAACATTGATTATATTCTCCACTTCCACGAACCCAAGCCTTTGAGTAAACACACATGTGGATTCACTTGAAATACAAAATTCAATAATCCAGATACCTTATTTTTACAATGCCAGGCAGCTGAATATTTATTAATCCAGTGTTTGGACTAAACATTTTTCTCATATAAGTGCTTAACATCATATAGACACAATCAGAAGGGAATACAGATATTCATATAGCAATTTAGATTACATGTTTTCGTATAAAATAGATTAAAATAGTATAGTTAAAATTGCTTTTAAAATTGCAATTTAAAAGTTTGAGAGAGCTCATAAGTTAGGAGATTGCTTTAGTAGTTAATTTACTTCATATAATGTGACTTCATATAATGTGATTGGATGTTAAAAGAGAAAACTTAGATAATTTTGAAGATAAAATTCTTAGAGACATTCTCAATTTATATATAACATTAATTGCCTTGATATATATATTCATAATCATAGTCATATACATATATTCAAGTATATGTATATGAGCACTCTATTTAGCCATACAATTTAATAACAGATTATTTTAAGTAATGAGATCCAACAAGAGAGTAACAAGGACTTGTAATTGAGTTAGAAAACATAAAATCGATTAAAATGTGAATATCTACTTTGTCTAATTAAACTATGATAATTAAATTCTGTTCTTGGTCAGCAATACCTGGAAAAATTGCTTGAATTTTATAAATGACTTGGCACATTTCATGAGCTTATGGATAGATCATTGTAGGTGGTCCTTGAACAAATTTCTTTATTATCATACAATTTTATCCTTTAATAACCAAGAAGTAACCAAGTGTTTTTGCTAATGAGAAGAGTGTTGTTTAGCAAACCTCACTACTGTATCACTTCTGTGAATTTTATGGTAGACTCAAATGGTGTTCATTTGGAAAGTTATTTTGTTCTTAGGGGCACCTGATTTAAAATAGTGTATCAGACACATATTTAGTATACTCAGGGATCACATTGCTCAGTGATAGGCATACATATGATCAGCCTCAATCAATATTGTCAAGTAGGTTTCCAAAAGGAAGAAGGAAAATTGAAATTCACCTTGAAAAATTGTCGATTCTCTTTAAGTTGTTCAGATTCAATCATTGTGACCTTGCAAATCCACATCTGGGGTTCAGATGTGCAGGAGAAAACAGGCACAAGAATATTTGTAGAAACATTACTCGAATTAACTATTTATACTGGAATACTGTACAGCAGTGAGAAATACTACACACAAAACCATGGGTGGATCTCACAGATATAACGTTGAGCGAAAGAAGCTGTAATAAAATTAAATACTTTAGAATTGCATTTATATGATGCTCAAAAGCAGGCAAACTAATCTTAGAAGATAAAAGGCAGTGATTAACAGTTACTTTAGGTGATAGTGGTCAGATTGCAAGCTCTGAATGGTAGCTGGTTTGGGCTGTACATTTAAGATTTGTGTATGTTATGAATGCTATGTTTCAATAAAATATAAGTTTAAAACTAATATGACAGTTATAGTGAAGAGCTTCTCTGTTTGGGGTAAGAAAAATGGATCAAGGAAGAAGAGTGCGAGGGAATCCTATTCATTTACTTCATCTTTTGTCATTTGTTCTTTTTCCTAAATTCAGTGTTCAGCGTTAAGGGAATTGCCATCTCAGACTGCAAATCCTCAGAGGTTCACAAACTTCTTTTTTGGGGCTCCTCCCGCTCGGAGGCGGGTAAGGGTGGATGTGTATAGGGACGCAGTGTGAGAGAAGATTGAGACCCCTCCAGCTGCTTGTTCAGCAGGACCTGCAGTAACAAGCGCAAAGCTGTGGGATGAGCAAAGTGCCAGCGCCCCGCGCTACTTCCCGGGTTTCAGCTGCGGTTGGCTGGACAGCGACGGGGTGACGTCCTCCCCTCCTAGCGAACGGTCTGGCAGGTATTTTCATTAATCCCAGGGCATAAATCTTTGTTCCCAAAAGGGCTGCTCTGCACTAGCTATAAACGAGAACAAACCATTGACTGGAACAAAGACGCAACTGGTTTGCCTTTTTTTTTTCTCTTTCTTTTTTTTAAATTCGGAGTCAGCAGGAGCCAGTGTGCCCCCTCTAGCCGAGAAGCACGAGAGGGCGGACAGACTTCACCCCAAGCCCTGTCCCCTTCGGGACAGTAAACTCGTCCCGGAGAGAGGGACATCCACTGAGCCCCAGTGTGCCTTGCCCTCAGGGCACCTGGGCGCATGAAAACTCCTGGAAAGGAGACCATGCCCCCCAAATCTCTTTGCAACCTCTCCCAGCCGGCGGGCGCCAACCGGAGCGGCTTCGTTCCAGGGGTGTCGGAGAGGGATTTCCTGCCCACCCCCGACGCGACCACCGCGGAGTTGGTGATCCGCTGTGTGATCCCGTCCCTCTACCTGCTCATCATCACGGTGGGCTTGCTGGGCAACATCCTGCTGGTGAAGGTCTTCATCACCAACAGCGCCATGAGGAGCGTCCCCAGCATCTTCATCTCCAACCTGGCCGCCGGAGACGCGCTGCTGCTGCTCACCTGCGTCCCGGTGGACGCCTCGCGGTACTTTTTCGACGAGTGGATGTTCGGGAAGCTGGGCTGCAAGCTGATCCCGGTCATCCAGCTCACCTCCGTGGGGGTGTCCGTGTTCACTCTCACGGCCCTCAGCGCCGACAGGTGAGGGCACAGGTGGGGAGGGAGCCTAGGATTGTGACGGGCAGGGGAGTGTAACCGGAGAGGGAGAAAGGAGAGGCCAGGGATGAAGAAGAGGATGGGAGTGTATCTGGGAATTACAGCAAAAGGTGGTAAAACGGACTGAGAAGCGAAGAATGAAATAATTACTTTAAAAATAATAAAAATTGCATTAGCTCGAAAGTAGTTTTAAAATTGCATACCCTAGTCTTCCTTTTCCCCTCCACACACTTTGAGAATCTTTTTATGAATTTTATAGAAAAGCTATAGAATAAATGTGCGAGTCTGCCAACTACCTTGCAGAAGATTTTGGTTTGTGCCTAAAACCTGAGAAGTGTACTTTCCCTTATTCAATAGTTTGATAACCTGATAGGTAAGAACGTATGCCTTTATATTAGGGAAATGTTTGATTTTTAATTTTTTTCCAATTAAGGGGAATCATCTTTTACACTTATTAACCTAATTTTTCTATTTATTTGAAGCCAAAACAACTAGAATAGTTAACAGACAGATGACTTTATACATTCTGCTTGTTTTGATACCTCAAGTCAACTGATAATTTTTCCTCACAACCAGGTAAGTACCGAATTTTAGTATGTTAAAATGGTGCCAAAGAATTTATCTCTGATATAAAATCTGCTTTTCACATATTTTGAGGGTGGAATTGTCCATTATTCTATTCTAGCTGATCTGCTGTGTCATTTTCCAGGGGAGGATGTTAAAGCCCAGGAAATGTAAGCTCCCTAAGCAGAGCTGGGAGGAGAAGCCACCAGGCTTGCTGACTTTGGTCCAAGACCAGTACCCCAGGCTGGCTATATCATTCTTTGCAGCATTTAAGCAGGAGGGTTGTCTCGATTGGACTGGGGGCAAAATGTCCAAGCAGGCATCATTGTATGGAGCTGTGGTTTAATTCCTCTGGGCATTGGGTGTTGACATAAGTTATTAACAATTTAATTTGTTTGATTAAAATGGTGTTTAATTTGCATACTGTTACTAATGAAAAATAAGCCCATGTAAATGTCCTAGTATTTGTAACACCCTTACTCACTTTGGCATTGAAGAGTCAGTCTTCACTGAAGGAAAGACAATATTCAGTGGAGAGGTGAGAATCATTGTCTTTTTAAACCAAATATTATTGACTCTTTAGTTTATATAATATTCCTCTAAAACCACATTCTTTTAAAAATAGGTGTCTTTGGGTAAATTATGCACCTCATTTTGCTTATATGACACCATTACTGTTATCTTTTTAAAAGTTTTCTGTGAGTCCCACAATTAAATGTGAATTTTTTAGTTTAACTGCCCTCTTTTATGGGACAAATTTTATTTAGAAAGTTAAAAAAGTTCTACTTAACAAAATAATTAGAATAAAACTTAATGAAGAGCTATCACACAAAAGTTAAAATTACTGTCATTGTGCTTTCATTTTTAAAAGGGAAAACAGTAGCAAGACCCAGGACTTTTTCTTTGTTTATTTTACACCAATTTTCTCAATCTATTGTCATGGAGACACAGGTAAACTGGCTTTGACAAAGTTCAGAGAATACACGAGTCCTTATATATTTACTTACTTTTTCAGTTTGCCTGGTGTACTATGTAAAGAGAGCATGGATCCTTAAATAATAATGATAAAGAAAGGTGGGTGCCTCTTTTGTCTCAGCCACGGGCTGCTCTTGCCCATGAGTGTATGTTTGGAAATACAAATTAAGGGACTGGAATAACTGGAGATGAAATTACACAATATATTCCAATGTGCACCTGAAACAGTTTGAAAATATTTTGTTATATGTTGTCTACACTTCTCTTTTTTCCAGAACTTTGTAATCAAGTGTTGATCAGTACTTGATATCCTAACACTTTATCTCACCAAATGTTTTGATGTCTTGTGGATCTGAAAACTAATATGAGACTAACTGTACTTCACACTGTGCTAACTTTTTTGTTTGAATTTCTTATCACCACAACACTATGAAGTAGGTGCTATTATCATACCCATTTTAAAGTAAGGAAAACTGAGGCTTGAAATTAAGAAAAACTAAGGCTTGAGAATTAACATTTTCATAATCCCACAGTGATGGAGCAAGCTTTTGAACCTACTTCAAAGACCATACCCTTCATCATTAAGCCACATTATCATTTTCCCAAGTATAAGAAATTATTAATGATTTTTCCTATTTAATAACAAACTGAAAGTTAACTTTAAAACAAAGCACCCAAGAGTAAAAAAAAAGAGAAAAATCACTGCAAAGATGATTCATTAGATTCAATAGAATGAAAAAGCATAATTAATTGTAACTGCAATAAAAGAAACACCTTGAATTCAAAATTAAGCAACACTGAAGCAATAGAATAATTTTTAGAAAAATCCTGTATTAGAGATTTTAATGAACACATTCAATTGTTTGTTAAATCAAATATCCTATTTTCATGAGATGGCTTAAATGTCTTTGCCCAAGAAAATAAAGGTTGAGAGTTTAGAAACATAGATCACAATAATGTAGAAAAAGAAATGAAGATAATTTGATTTCACAAAGCAAATCCCATTGTGAAGTGGAGACTTAAGTGTTATATATCACTGATGACAGCATCAGTGGATAGCAGAGACTGAAATAAGAATTACAGTCTTGATGAATTTACTTTGAAGCTTAAATCACCTTGTTTGATATGGCCAAAGGGTGGTATGGGTGACACTCTTTAGTACTTGTGATTATTAGTTAATGTTCCAAACTCTTTTGAGGAGTGTCAGCTGATATATTGTTAGGAAGGATCATTTGTGTCCACTGTAGATATGCCCCAGAAGCATATCATAATCATAACGGAAGGAGGAGAGACAGTGCATGATCTGAAATGGTGATAGTGGTGATCTTGGTTTACTTTGTACTGCTATCTTGATAAATTTGTTACTTTTTTGAAAATGTACTTTTTTTTGCTTGCTTACAATAAATAGCTGTTTAAAGGCATTTGAAGATTCTCTATTGTATTATGTTTATAGCAGTTTTGCACACACATACAAACACACACACACACACACATTCCCACCCCCCACTGACGGAGCATGTATGCTCTGATACTAGGGAAGTAGAGCCCCAAAAGCCATACTTTGCTTGCAGTTAGCATTTGTACATATCTTCTTTATTACCTATCACAGTAGCTGCATTTCCAAACATAAAATATTATTTCTTTGATTCTTGAAGACCTTTTGGCCTTGAAAAGCCCATAAATAAAATGCAAGTAACTTTATAGGAAAAAATCCCACAGGTACCTAGTGCTAAATGGAAAACTTTATACTTTCATGTACTTACAAATATAAAACTAGTTATCAATTCCTTATTCTGTTTTTTATATAGCTGTTAACTAAAATGTATTTATATATTAAAAATTTAAACCTATGAAACAAACTGAAATTACTATTAATTTAATGTATCAGATATGTTGGATTGAATACAAAAATAATATTGTACCAAATCTGGCTGAAGTGCTAATGAATGAATAATTTCAAGCTTTTGTTTTCTGTAGGGTAATCATTTAATTCCATAGCTGAGCAAGTTCTTTTTGATTTGAACCTTGAATCATTACCATTATTTGGATATTATACCAAAGCAAACAAATGTTCTCTTCCATATGATTATTTGTTAAAATTGAAACAGATGGAATATAGGCCCTAGGTCTACTTTTCCCTAGGCCTTATGAAGGTTTTTTCCTCGGTCTTGGTCCAGTGGTAGGACAGAGAGCCATTATCTATCCTGGTTTCTTACCAAAACTTCTGACTGAAGCTCAGGTGCTAATTAACTGGCTGGCACTGATTGGAGACGCTTTCTTCTTTGATCATAGCCCTGGACAGTACATTAAGAAGCATTTGCCTCTCGTGGGTGCTAAGATTGGCACTCAGAGTATGATTCTAAACTCTTCCAGAGAGTTCAGACTGGCCTATGTACCTAAGAGGACAGAAAACCCATGGTACCAGCGACTTATTTATTTTCAGGTTCTTCTAAAAGAATTTAAGACAGCTTAAACATAAAGATTTAAATAACATACAACAGGAATAAAAAAAGGGAGGAAAAACAGGTATAGGGAAAAATAAAAGTTGAAGAATATGAGGTGACCCATACTTTCACAAAAATTTTTCACAAAAAATACTTCCACAAAAAATGAATAGTACATTTGAGAGCTTTCTAGCTGCCAATACAGAAAGGAAAACATAAGAAGTGCTCAGTTGTTATTTTTATATAGCCATAGAAAAGGGATGAATTGTAATTTGCACTTAATTTTTAGATTTAATTTAAATTTGTATGTTTTTTCATTAGATGTTGCTATATTTGACTCTAGTAAGTCAGGTATCTTTTATTTATTTGTCTCAAATATTTCTAGCTTATTTCCCTTTCCCTTCTCCTTAGAAGGAATCTCACACATTGAACTGGAGAAGTTCTGTATATAATTCTCACACTATTCACACAACTGCCATAATTTGCATATGACTGTATGATGTTTGAAGATTATTCATCCACCTCAATCTGGAACCTTTGGAACAGACTATATAATAAGGAGGGAATGCACCAGCCTTCAGTTTATGGCATCTGGTGGTAGTCCTGCATCTGTCGTCCAAATGTTCTAGTTGGAGAAAATGATAAAACAGCACAAAACACATGTCCATTAAGCAGCTTTCCCCTCATTTGCAAAATAAGAACAATTTCTTCAACTGTAGAGCTGAGGGCCAATAGATGGGATCCTGTTACTTCACTGAGTATTGAGCAGAGAAAGACCCAGAGGGAAGAAGGGGCACTAGTGAGGCTGTGGCATGGTCAGGTCAGCGCTCCAGTGCTCTGCCTGTCACACGATTCCATGTGACCACATCTTAGACAAATCTCTCACTTTAATTTATGGCTGATTCTTCAATAGGGTTGACCAATTCCAAAATCTTTAATAATTTTAATTGTGTTTTTATTTCCTCATTCTAAGCAAGTTCTTACCCTTTTTTTTTTTTTAGTTAGTCCTTATTTGTTTGTTTGTTTATTGCATTTCTGGAAATGATGCTGATATGAGATACAGATGATTCTCTTCTGAAAATGATTGATCCAATATTTAGTACAAGTTAAATAGTTGTATGCTGTAGTTGTATATACATTACATTATTATTTTTACTTTTGAATCAATTTGTACGTTTTAGAAATATTTTATGTTAGCAGAAGATTGCTGTTGGCTTTTTGGAGAAATCTGGGTAGATTTTCCAACTATATTGACGACCTGGTATTTGGAAAGTCCATTTATTTCTTTCCTATAGAAAAGAGTACATGTGTTCACTAAATTTCCTTTTCTTTTTTGTTTGTTTTGTTCCTTTTTTCTCATTTGTTTCTATGTAACTAAGGTTATTTTCAGTTTCAATCCATGCTCCAAAGTGAGACCCGGTTTAATGTTGCTAGCTTCAAACTTAATGAGCTGTCTCTTAACTTATTGTTTTAATTATTGATACAAAATATTCATTCTTACTAGGTCACTAGCCTACTCTTTGTGAATACCACTGATGTATTGAGGTTCTGGGCAATATTTTCTATTTCCAGTTATTTATATATCGTCATGGGGAGTAGGAATAAATACTAAACCTTTACTTATTCCTAGTACTTCCCTTGATTTATCTGTTTGATTTTTTCTTATGTGGATTTCCATTATAAATTTTTTTTCAACTTTTAGTGTTTTTTTTCAACTTTACTTTCTTTTATCATTTGTGGAAGTTTAGAGGGAATGTTTTGAAAATTAACATTTTAATGATTGTGATTTAATTGAAATTAATTTTTAGAGAAGAACCACATTTTAAGAAACAACCAAACATTAAACACCTCATTAGGAACCAGTTTTAGATTATGAAAGCACAACCCAGAGATGATTACAAATATTTATACAGATGTTATAAACATGTAGCTTGTAGAGATGACTTAACAGAATATGAAACATTGCTTGCTAGTACTGTTAAAACTTAGTTTTTCCACGATAAAATAATCATTAAATTGAGAAAACATAATTAAAAATATAAGCTAAGTCTTTCTAATTAAAAATAGCATTGATTTTAAAATGACAAGGTCAAGTTGTAAAAATGGAAAGAACAGATAAAGCATTTAGTTCTTCACTTGCATTCTCTGCTATAGTTAAAAAAATACAGAATTTATAGTCACAAGATATATGTGAATCCTGGTTATCTTACTGATTCTGTGATCATTTGACCATTCAATCCCTTAGTCTCAATGAGTTTTTCTGTAAAATGAGTACACTAATCAGTTTCACTGCACAGGATTATCCCATCAAATGAAATAATTAATGTGGAAGCATATTTAAACAGGTTGTTGTATAACTACATCTACTATATCATCTATGTGTCAGGATGACAAATCACTTATTAATTCAGATCAATATTTACTCACACACGCAGTTAATTATTGGAAAATAGGCACTGGATTCAAAATGAGCCCATTGCAAAATTGATGAAGATGATCTCCTTACCTTCTATAGGCTTTCCCCAGTCCTTTGACTATGAACTGCCTTCATTAACACAGCTAGTCATTGTCATTCCCCTTCTCATGAAATTCTTATGTCATTTAAGTCATATGCTTTAGTGAATTAAGAACAAAGTGATTTTTTTGAGAGTAAGGAACAAATAGTATTACTGATCCCACTGTAACTGAACCCAGCGTTTCTCACCCTTTCCAAAGTGATACCCCACTTACTACATTATTTTCTAAAGGTAATTAATAGTTTAAAAAATTCTATTGTATGATAATGCACAGATATTTTTAAGTGATAAATTTAGTGATTTTATTCAGAGTAACTTTTACTGCTGTCAGATATCAATACTTTAAAACATGACATGACATTTCATAAAGGGCAGCATCTGACTCTTCAAACACTGAACTTTTATCAGATTCCAGATACTGTCCACTGCTGTGTGTGTGTGTGTGTGTGTCCATTGTACTAGACAACCTCACTCGCAGCTTGTGGAAAGGTGCTTATTGACACAATCTTTACAAAAAATGGTTTCTAAATCTGACATATTCAGAAGTAGTTGGAAATCTTAGTAAAATGCAAACTCTTACATTTTACATCCTGGAGACTCTGCATGTAAGTCTAGGGGACAACCTGATACTCCAGGTTATTATGAATATTGACCCAGCTCAGGCATTCCTAGACTAGCCTGTGTCTCCATCTTTCATCTCCATTATCATCTCAACCTAATATCCAACTACAACCCCATTCCAGTAAAGCTGCTCTTATAAGTGATCTTGCTGCTCGGACCACGTCACGTTTCCCTGTTAGTTCAACAAATAAGTACTGAGAACCTATTGTGGGTCAGGCACTTTAGATACAATAGTTATGAGATACAGGCCCTGGTTTCCAGGAGCTTTTTCTTTACTTTATAGGGAGTATTTGACACAGAAGCCTATACTTCTTTTTGAAATTCTCTCCCTCTCTCTTTTACTTCCACAATACCCTTCTGTCCTTCTATTCTTCAGATTGTTCCCATTTAAACTCTTTGTTGGCCTCTGATAAATGAAAGTTTGATAAGAAAACAAAAAGAAACTATGGGTAGTGTAAAGGTAGAAGAAGTTAGCAGAAATGTAAAGATGGAGATTTTAAGATGTTGCGATGACTTTACATAAGCCAAAAATTATCTAATTCTCATTACATATTTTATGATATGAATACATTTAATTATCCCTTTACATACATTTAGACTATGCACAGATGTGATAAGCAAGATTCAGAACAGGAATTAATGAAGAAGCATATTGGTCATTGATATTTAATATATGAATGGTGATTATGTTCTCTTGAGTCCTTTTTAGGTGGTTATTTCCTACTTTTCAGTTAGGGATACCTTTATGAGAATGTCTGAAAGGAAAAACCATAAACATAACTTTTCACCCATACCTATTATGCTACTAAATTCAATGAGATAGTTTTTGTGCCAAGGGACTGTTTCATTTATACACTTTTATAAACAGTTGAAGGAAGCATGTTTAGACACATCCATATGAATCTGCACTCTGTTTTACTTTTTATCCTTTGAAAGATGCACATGAAATATTGATTGGTGATGAACTTATTCTTCAACAATTATAAGCTATGTTTTAGTAGTAATAATGACACTTCAGTAACCTGCTTTTTTAAACAATAATTTCTAGCTTTATAGAATTTTCAGTAATGTCCTTTTCATCAAAGGAAAAGAGAGGATCTTATTCATTTAGGAGAAGATCCATGTGGTCCGTTTTCCTTTTCCACATGAGGTGTCTAAGAACTGTCCCTTGTTGAAATGGCCTCCTCTACCCATGCCTTACATACCCATGGGTTTCTTTCTTTCCCTAAACCAAGAAGTCAGGATCTGTTGCTAGCTCTACTATGACAATCTTACCAGGATGGGAAAGTTCTAACTTTCATTCTTATAGGAAGTTTCCCCAACATCCATTATGCTTATTACAGTGCCTCTGCAATAGTATGTGCTTAGATATGGGTGGGAGTGAGGGTGGGAGAGTCATGTTTTCCTTCTCCTTTTTAAACCCATGAAAGAAAGTTTAGAATATTCTTTGAGCTTTCTGACACTCTTACAAGGAAGGGTACTTAATTGATCAATTTGTAGTAATCATCAGCCCCTGAAACTTCTTTCTCCACCTCCTCCATGTAAAATAATTTATGATCAGCTTTTTGATTCTTTGGTTTTAAATACAAATTGGCAGGCAGTAAATGTCTAATTTATGATGAGCGATTCCAGCATAAAGAAACCAAACCAACCAAACTTGGAACTAGGCTAGAAAGGGAAGAAAACTAAACATTTTATTAATTAGTTCCATAGATACATAGCAAGAATATACATCCATGACATAAGAATAGGATGCTGTGCCAAAGAATGACTGAAAACTAGGACTTCTAGAAATTAAAAATATGAGAACAGAAATAAAAAATTCAGAAGAGAGAATGGACGTTAAAACTAATAAAATATCTTTAACAATAAAGCCAAAAAGAAGGTGGAGATTAGCTTGGCAGAATGAAAAACTAAGAAGAATTGAGGTTCAGGCACCAGGACTCCAATTATTCAAGAAGGTGGTGCAAGCACATTTAGAAAACAATTTAATTCAGGTTCATGGATAATTATGCAAATGAAAAAATGCTCAAATAGCAACTCTAAGAAAATCTGAGACTTGCAGAAGAAAGAAACATCATCATCATATACTACTTAACTCTGCAGTGAGTGATAGCTGTTCAGTCATAATAATTATGCCTTAACTATTTTATAAACACTTAATATAATTTACTAAACCAGGAAGTTGGGAATGGGGGGTGAAAGGTAGCATAAGAGAGAAAATCTTCAACTAGCATAACAAGATATGAAGAGCTAAGGTCTGTAGTATTTAAATTCAGAGACAGTGGCAGAGGTACATTTCTTAGACATGGGGAAGTAATGATGTGAAATTTGTTTTAGCTCTGGAGCAGGACCTGAGATGAAACAAGGGACTCCTATTTCTCTTTATAAGATCTTAGTGCTCTCCAATTTAAAAAACAAAGAAACCAACTTCTTTGAATGTATTAATGTGATAAAAAGCAAAAAAGAAACAGGAAAAAATAGCTCATGTTAGTTAGCGATTGCAATTTTTTCAGTTTAAGAACAGGCAATTAAGCAGAATTAGAGAAGGGAACCCGTGCCTATTAACCTCTGCCATGTGCTAAGTCTGGGTAAAAGGCATCCTGTGTGACACTTAATTTGGTATTGAGGCTCTTGGCTATTGCTCTACTTTAATTTCTATGTGTTTCCTGTTTTCCATGGGAACACCCTCTAAATCCCAGTGGAATTGCCAATCTTCTGTTGAGGGTGTGGGAATGACATGATGGAAGGAAAGAAGAAGAGAGGCCCCCCTCTGAGTGGGATCAAGGCTGGGAGCTGTTCCTGTCTCCCATGGGGAATGACAAGCATCTTTACAGAACCTCAGAAGGAGGCCTCAACTGCTTGACATTTTGCTTGAAATATTCTGAATTTTTAGAATTAAAATCAAGTGTAAATAAGGAGAAGGTAAAGATCATGACGTGGTTCGTACAGGATCATGGCATGGTTAGGATCCGCTAATTGCCAGGCGCTGTAATAGGTGCTGTGCACATGTTTTTCTAATCACAAAACTTTGAGGGAGGTGTTTTATCTCCACTAACAGATGAAGAAAAAGACCTTCAGTGATTATCCAAAGGGTATCAGACATGAGGTAATGGCTCAGATTTATTTGACTAAAATCACTTTTTACTGTATTTTGTTAACCCCCTAGGTACACTATAACTTAAATACATCAGATACAAATACAAGTAATTTGAGGTTTACATGCAGTTTTGGTTAGTCTGCATTATGTGTATGATTCAGTTAGCTATGGGAGGACTGCACTGCTTAAGCCACTGTGCCCTGGAGTGTGGGTGTGGCTCCTGGGCCACAATGACGGCATTACATGGAGGAGAGAGGATCTCATGGTCTAGGTCTCTGCATTAAATAACTGTGAACTATAAAGACACAATGAAATTCCACTTTCAGTTCTTACGACTGAATTATGGAGAAAGTCTTGATTAGTATCTAAGATCTACTAATGACCTTAGGGAAACAGGTGGGACACTCATGCTCAGAGGCTAAAAATTGTATCAGGGTGGCATTTAATATTATTTTGTGGGTGTTTTATATTTTATAGTTATTGTATGTTACGGCAATTACAGTAGTGACAGATTTTTTGAAAATAAAAGTATTTAAATAAAAATATTCAATGTGATGATACTTGTAGGATATGCAGACTTAGAAAAAACTCGTGAAAGAGGTAAGCAAATTACCGCAATTTGGGAGACGACCATTCACAGTATTTTCCTTTCTCATCCTGTCTTCTGTGCTAATAGGCAGTGGAATGACTTGTAGACAGTGCGACCCCAGGGTTGTTAGGTAATCCGTGCACTATCAGACAGCTAGGGAGTAATGGCGTGTTCGCGCCTCTCTCTTAGCAAGTAAGATTTCTCCCTTCTTCTCTTTCTTCCTTTCTCCCATCCGCTCCTCCGCTCTCTTTGCTCCTCCTCCCCCAACTCTCCTCCTATGTCTGTCTCTCTTTCCCCCTCTCCCTTTCCTGTTTTTCCTTCTTAAGAGAGTAATTTGAGACGTTGTCTTCCCAGGTACAGAGCCATTGTAAACCCCATGGACCTGCAGACATCCGGGGCGGCGCTGTGCACCTGTGCCAAGGCGGTGGGT
Organism: Manis pentadactyla; assembly: GCF_030020395.1. NCBI lineage: Eukaryota > Metazoa > Chordata > Mammalia > Pholidota > Manidae > Manis > Manis pentadactyla. The sequence continues at coordinate 50,074,267 of NC_080030.1, forward strand.
ATCTGGGTGCTCTCCGTGCTCCTGGCAGTTCCCGAAGCCGTGTTTTCGGAAGTGGCGCCCGTCGGTGGCGTGGAAAACGGCAGCTTCACAGCGTGTATACCCTACCCTCAGACGGATGAATTACACCCGAAGATTCACTCAGTGCTCATCTTCTTGGTCTACTTCCTCATACCGCTTGCTATTATTAGCGTTTATTATTATCATATTGCAAAGACCTTAATTAAAAGCGCACATAACCTCCCTGGAGAATACAACGAACATACCAAAAAACAGGTAAGCTGGGTAGGTGTGTGTGTGTGTTGGGGTGCGTAGGTCAGGCACAGGAGCGCGTTCTGTGCTCTGCCTCATGGGTTCCCCATACCATGGGATTAGAACAGGGTCCGGGCGCTGGGATGTGTGCAGCCTGAACAAGAAGGGATGCCCAGGGTGGAGGGGTGGGGTTCTCTGATCCTGGGCTCAAGTCGTAGCTCTGAAAGGCCCTCTGAGAGCCTAGTTTTCTGCCAACGGGGCCTGGGCAGCTCGAAGTTCATGTCTTTTCAGGAGTTATTTTATGTGCAAATGTTCATACAAAGAACATAATCAACCAGAAAATTGTCACATTTTAAGCATAAATTGAACTATCTATTGTCTCTTCTCCCATTGGCCCACTAAGTTTGACAGAAAATCTGGGAGAAGGATGCATCAGGAAAGGACTGTAGGACACTGCCTGGGATCTGGGGTTGAGGTGTGGGAAGGATGCCGGAATGGGGCCCTGGGAACAGAGGGCAGAGAACATGAGTGACAGTATGGATGGGTGGGCTGGTGCTGATGTGTTCTTGGTCAACTTGACTTTATAGCTTTTACTACAATAATTACATACTAGTTTTAAAATTACACACGCACCTTATACACTCTTTATTCCTTAAAGAAAGATAGTACTAATTACAGGTAAAACCTATGGTGTTAATCCACAAGGAGATGGAAACAGTGTTCCAGTGGAACAGAATTTCCAGTTGTACATTTGTGTGCTCCTAGTGAGGAACTTCTTCCAAAGAGTTCTGTAGGTACAGGAAAGTTATGGGTACTCTTCCCCAGTTTGAAGGCAAGTTGAATGGTAGGTCGTTACAATTTGCTGGGCTATAGATGAAGGCATAGGCTGGGGCTTTGCGTATTTTGGGAACAGCAGAATCTGGACAAGGTTTCTTGCATGGAGGTAACCTCTATTTATTGATGGCCGTCAACATCACAGACCCACGTCTTCTTTAAAGGCTTAACAAATGAAACAATCATTAAGATAATTGTAGATAAATGAGTAGATTTATTATCTGAATATCTAATATCACTGAAGCAAAAACATCCAGGTACTTTTTCTTTACATACAATCCTTTTATTCAGAGCCCTGGGATCTAATGTGTATCTTGGTTTGGGTATTTGAATTTTTGCTTTGCTGAAGTGAATTTCTCTTATCCTCCCACTTCTACTTGTTTCTTAATGGCCTCAGTTCTGCCATGTTTTTAATTGGGACTTAGTTTAATTGGGACTGTTGGGATTTATAAACTCTGGCTGGGTAACTGGGCTTGGCATCAGCTGAGAAGTAACTGTCAATGCCATCAGCCTGCCTGTGCATTTGGATCTCCAAGTACAGATGGTCATGACACTTTCCCACCCATGTTCCACTTGTTAGGGTGGACACGCTTAGTAATATAAACTTCACATTTGGCCTCCTTAGTGCTGCCAGGCTGCCTAACCTATGCCCCCGGGATACAACTGGAGCACCCCACTCCGCTTCCTGGGCTGGACCCCTCTTCCCTTGCACCTTTGCTTGCTCCTCCCTGTCACCATGCACCATTACCCCCAATGGTCAGATCTGTTTCAGTCGTAAAACTCTCCTGTTTCTTTGGCATGTTCTAGTTGACTACCAAAACTTTCAGCTCAGGGAACATCGTGTTGCCTAATAGCAGTATCTTTTGATAAATTACGTTTTCACAGTCATGTTACTTTATTTGAATATTTAAACAAATTAGACAAATGGCGACTCAACGTAGGACCCTTAGATGTTAGAAAATGATTTTCAGATCAAAAAAGTTAATGTCAAATATTTGAATTTATTTTATCACCTTCCTGAAGACTTTCCTGTAAAAAAGTAAACATTGTATGTCAAGTTTATGAAAAGAAAGAAAATATGTTTTTATTTTTAAAGGTAGCCTAACATAGTAATTTTTAAAGGATTGATAGTTATGTCAGATGCTTTTGATTTATGTGGGTCAGGAGTTTAAATCTCAAGTTCTGTGTGTGTGTGTGTGTGTATGTAGGAAGGGTTAAAAAAATCATGCCATATTTTAATAGATAGGTTTTTCCTATTTAAAATACTCTGATTAAAAAAAAGAAAGCCACTACACTTGAATATATTCCATGGTTCATTAATTCATTGGATTTTATACAAACAGAAATGATTTATATTTATAATGAACACAATAAGACTTTAAGCAAAAGGAAAATAGTTAAAAATAAGAGAATTCTTTGAAATCAGTTTTAACATGGAGACATAGCCATTTATTAATAATTTCTCATCTAGTCTTGTATAAGCTGTCAAATATTTTAAAATGAAAATAGAGTAATGACCATAATAGCCTTCATCAAACCATTAAAGGCATCACTTTATTGAGAAAAAGTTTTTGTATTTTTGGATGCATTTTCTGTGCAATACTATGTTATGCTAAGTTTTACTCCTTTATTCCATGATGTGGCTGGCTCCATTTTCTGTTTAAACAGTGGGACTCTTTCCCTTTATTTGCAGATGGAAACACGGAAACGCCTGGCTAAAATTGTCCTGGTCTTTGTGGGCTGCTTCATCTTTTGTTGGTTTCCAAATCATATCCTGTATATGTATAGGTCTTTCAACTATAACGAGATTGACCCATCTCTAGGCCACATGATTGTCACCTTAGTCGCCAGGGTTCTGAGCTTTTGCAATTCTTGTGTCAATCCATTTGCTCTTTATCTGCTTAGTGAAAGTTTCAGGAGGCATTTCAACAGCCAACTCTGTTGTGGGAGGAAGTCCTATCAAGAGAGATCAACCAGCTACCTCGTCAGCTCTTCTGCAGTGCGTATGACATCTCTGAAAAGCAATGCTAAGAAGATGGTGACCAATTCTGTTTTACTAAACGGGCACAGCGCGAAGCAGGAAATGGCGTTGTGATTCTGAAATACGAGTCATATTTTCCTGGTGAATTTTATTCATAACTGGTGCATGTATAAACTCCTTTGTTTAAATAAAATAGACAAAATTCAAAAGGTGGAGCTTAATCACCAGTCAATAATGTTTATTGTGATTCTTTGTGTGATTAACTATAATTTATAGTAATAGCTTATATCTGTAACTTCTAGGTATATGATTAAAAGGTATGATGGCATCTGTATTATGAATAGTGAAATAGATATCATGAATATGATTTACATTGTGAATGTAAAGTAGGTGTCATATATCCCTAATGGTAAAATTTTGACCCAGAAAGTGACATGGTCTGTATCCATTACTAAATCCTTGAATATTTGGATGATTCTGTACAGATAAGATTTGTGTAATGCTGGTGGGTTCAACCATCTACACATCCTGTCTTGCAACAGCTATCTGAGAAGTGCATGAAATCTCACTTACACAAGTTTACTTGATACATACTAGTATCACAGTGTTCTCTGAATAAATGTCTTAGGTTTTTCACCAAAATGCACACATGGTCTTGATTAAATTCTAAAATATACTGCTTCTTAAGTTTGTACCAGTAAGTCTAACATTTGACTTAATATGTCTCATACTATTTCTTTTAATGGATTTGATGAGTAGAAAACTCCATTAATATACTAAGTTCTTTCTTAAACACCTCTAATTCATACTATTTTAAGATATGAGACAATTGTATGTAGCAGTGAGAAAAATAAACATAAGAAATTGCCTATGATAGTTGATGACGATAATGTTAATGAACATTAATCAAGTGTTTTCCATGTTCTAGCTTTACATGTATTATCTAATTTAATCTTCAGTGTAACCTGCACGGTAAAAAAAGGGAAATATCAATTTTGGTAGAATAAGAAGGGTTAAAAAGAAAAACGCAAGGCCAACATGGGATCACTTCTGCTTGGCCAGGTCACCAAACCAGGGCTTCATACCTAATCTAACTGCAGTTTTAACCTCCCCCAGAAATGTAATCAGGACTTCTCTGGTCAGCGTCCATAATATAATGTCATATGTACCCTCTCCATCCCCAAAGGAAGATGAGGTAAACTCCCTTTTAAGACCCTTTTGTTCCCAAATGAAGGTGAATTCACCAGAAATAATCCTTTTTTTCTGTTTATGACTTCATTGTCCTGCCTTTAAAAATCTCTCCCTTTCTATAGTCCTCGGGAGTATCTCTGTCCCTGCTAAAGGGGGTGCTTACTAAAGCCAGTTAGATCTTCAGTTTACTTGGTTGAATTTTGTTTGATATCTCTATTTTATAAAATACACAATTTTCCAAATTTCATAAAAATACCCAATCATATGAACACATAGCTAGGGCCCTGAATTTAGGCTTCAGTTACTTCATGGTAAATCCACCTCTGAAATATGTCCTGTTATTATTTTGATTTTATAAATTGGGAAATTGAACATGGAGTTTCTGGTTACTACCACCTGCAGATATTGGCTGATGACCTTCACTTGTCTCCCTCATTCTCCAGCCTTTATGTCATATAATATAGGACATTTCAGAATTTTTCCTTATCACAAGATATATATGAAGCTAAAGGGGACATAGATACATTTTAAATATAAAGTCCTGATAACTTAAAGTTTAAGAAGAATAATATTGTTACATAATCTGTTACCTGATCTGTTTTTCAGGAATGAACATTTATTCATAAGGTATTCTAGAAAATTGTTACTTATACATATTTTGCTAAAAATGGTTTTTTTGTAATGATACTAATGGAGTAATAATGGCACCACAAATTTCAGTGCTCCTCTTTAAAACAAAGTTCAACAATAGCCACATACCTAATTATATAATATTAGCAAAAATATCAAACTTTTGATTGCATGTAACAATTTTTGTTCTGGTTTTTATTAATACCGAAAGTCAGACTTTTTCTTAATGTTTTTGGAGACTCAGTCAATATTATAGCTCTCTTTATAAATTAAGTGAATTGAAGATTATCTGTGCAAATTAAAAAAAATCTGGCTGTTGCACTCTACTGTTGAGTTATAATCTTAATTCGCCAACTAATGATTTCTAATTTTCAGAAAGTTCTGTGACTTGCACAATTTTCTCAAATATCCCCTCTCTTTGGAACAGATACCGGAGAGTTAATATAATATGTAGAATGATGAAAACAAGCATTTAATATTTGCTTTTTTCTTACAGTTTCCAAGTCAAATAAAACTTTATGCCCTGCATACACATACATACACTCACACACAAATGAGATTGGATTCATATTAAAATTAGAGGTTAAACTACAGCATTGATTAGATTTAATATAATTAATTTATGAATACATGTTTTGTATATTTATTTTTGAAATATTTATATTTACTTCTGGATATTTGAAGACTTCATTGTTCTTATTATCAGAGAATGAGGTTAAAACTAAATAAGACCCAATTTATCTATGAAATCAAACTACAGGAGCAAATCAAACTAATTATGTATATTAGCCAGAAGTAGAAACAAAAATAGCAATTCCCTATTAAAATAAACAAAGAGTGAAATAGAATATTAAAAAGGTAATGAATTTCCTGACTTATAAAATTCCATTTAGTAGTACCTTAATTCAAGGAAATATTAGGAAAAAACCATGTCTAATGTGTTAGTATCTGTAATATGGAAGGATATTTTGCCAAATTATTATTTTTAATGTAGATATAAGTTTTGTCCTTTTATGTCAATCTCCTCTTTAAACCAGGAATAGCTCAAAAGAACTATAATATGATAGGATCCCTGGAATGCTTGAGATCACAGAATCTTCCCCCTTAGCTGTCTTATCTACAAGATGGATTAACAATATTGTAAGGATTAATTAGGAAATGAATGTAAAGTACTTGCATGGTGCCTGGAATAATAGTAAGTGTTTGGTAAAGTTAGCATCTATATTTGTGTTCTGAAGTTATCTTTCCTCAGGTAGTAAAATATTAATAAAATTAATTAAACATTTACTATGTACCAGATTCTGTATTATATCCTTTGCAAGAATGCCTCACATTAGCTTATAAAGCAGGCATTATTCCAATTCCCATTCTATGGAAGAGGAAACTTGGGGTTAATGAGCTGATAAGAAAGAATGGAAAACCTTATTGTTGAACTCTTGTCTGTATGGCTTTAAACTCATATATTGTATCTATAGTTAATACTGTCAGGAATCTAGAATTCAGGTAATTGTTTGGAAGAAGTAAGTATGTGAACAGTTTTTTCCCTGGCAGATAGAGGTTACCTGACCATGGAGGATGAGAGAATATGGGTCTCAGAATTCACCTTTGTCATCCTGGGGTAAGAACAATAACTGAAATTCTGGGTAATCCATAGGAATACCTTTAGGAAATAAAATCCAAATATAAATATTGGACTATAATTTATTCCCTCAATTTCTTTCTCCATTTTGTGAATGCTACATGCAAAACTAGGAAGAGAAAAATAAAAATTAGCAGAACATTTTTTGATGCCAAAACATGTTTTATTTGACTGTTTGTTAGAACGTGTCTTAAATGTTTATATGATTCTATAGAGCTGTAAAATAGTTTGTGGATTTTTCCATTTCCTAATATTTTATTACTGGCTTCACTGCACACACAGGAACTATTTCCACTAAGTTTCTTAGAAATGAAAATGTTTCAACCATTAAGTTTATCTTAAAAGAGAACACACATCATATATTTCAACTGCAAATAAATTGATATTTATGCATGTTTTCCTTAAACTTTTCAAAACAAGGGTGTGAGATGTGAGTAGATATGGTTAGTTTGGGTGCAGAAAAACATTTTTGTAACGTTATAAAAGAATAACAAGAAAAGTGCTGAAGAAAGCCTAGTTAACTACATCTTTAATTATCATTGTAGGAAACACTATTTATATACTGTGGTTACAACATTTTACATGATTTCATTTTCTGAATAATTTTACTGTTATTCCAAGAGCTCTATTTTTCCATATGTTGTATCTTGCCAAAATTTCAAACAGGAAAATGTCTTAAATACAGCCAAATCTTTATCTGTGGCAGGTAACTTGTGTTTGAAGTAGTGTAAGCAAAATGTAACCAAGATTTTATTTCTAGGAACTAACTCTTCTTTGGGGCAATAAACATAGAAATTAACTATAGTAGATGAATAATCATAGTAGAATCTCATAGCAGCTGAATATTATAAATTTAACCCACCGAGACCTAAAAAGTAGCTTATAAAATATGTAATGATACTTAGTACTATTTGAAATGGGAAACCTCTAGTCACTTGAGGTATTTTGGCACTGTAGATGATCTGAAAATGAACTACGAGAATGTTCAAGCTGTTTTCATATGCAGTGAAAATGTAATTGGAAACATGGGTCTATGCTTAAAACTCCATATTTTCTGCTGAATGAAAATATGTGTCGATTTGCTTTGGGTGTGTGATATTCTGTTGCATTCTTTCAACCAAAAATGATATTAAGTCCTCAGCAGTATAATCCATCTTTTACCATTTTGTATGTGTTTATCTATGTGCATGTGTAAAAGAAAGGAGAGTAGGTAAATATGGTCCTAGGAGAGTGCAGAAATAGAAGGGAAAAAATCTACAAATCATTTTTATACCACACTGTTGTCTCCATTAGACTTAACTCATTCACTTAAGTTCATGGTTTTCAGTGGATAAAGCTTCACCATGGCAAAGCAGGAAGAGTTTGGTCAAACAACGATACGGCATCTTACAGATACCAAATAAAATTCAATGGGAAATTGAATTTAGTATACACTTCTAACTTATTTTAAAAACACAAATTTATCCAAATAGCAAATTATCAAGAGGAGTGTTATTTATGCTTCAGTATTTAATCAAATAAATTTCTTAGAATCAACAAGGACCATATAAAAGTGCATATGGATTTCAGGTGTGTTTGATCTGCCTGCAATAGTTCTATATTTCAGCCTAAGCTATAATAAACTGTCTAGAGTGTTCAAAATTAAAATTTACTCCTCCTCTCCAGGCAGTTTGCCAAAAGCATACTAATGAAATGTATCACTGTTTAAATAAAATGAATTAAATATCTCACTGCACAGGACAGAAGGATACATTTTCTTTAGGACAATTTATTATTAGTGAAAGAAATCAAGCAATGGAAAGCAAAGATCAATGTTTGAACACTTTTAATAATTTTTAGTTCATTTTATATTGACCTCTGTTGCACACCCTATATTGGTGTCTTTTTAATTAACAAAATACTACTTAACAGAAGTCAGGGTGGAAAAGTTACAAAAATGAAGACAAAAATCACAAAGGTCTGAAGTCAAGTTCTACAATCATATTGCAACACTATTTTGGTGTAAAGCAGGGAAATTTCTACTTAAATTATCTAAAATTATATCCTCTCATTTATTAACATTTCCTTAAATCATTCAAATCTTTATCACTCTAAACATATATATAATTTTCCTTTAAGGTAATTATGTAATTTTATTTTACTTAAAACTTAAATCCTGCTAAAGCTACTTTTGAGGAATACTTAATTTCCCCTCTGCAATAATTCAAAATATCAAACTAACATTAAGTCACAGATGACTCAGTTTCACTATGTCCTAGTCCACCTCTCTCTTTCCTAGCCACACACATAAAGAATATTTTTCTTTTATTAGAAAACAATGAGGATTCTGAAGTTTAGAGAATTGTGTATATTCTGACTCAGTGACATGCCATCCTTTTCCAGAATTATTTAGGGCATTAGTATAACTGTCTCAATCAAAGCCTGCTGTTTAGATAGAATTCTAAGGTACATATTAGAACAATCTGTCCATGACTTTGAGCCTTTGACTCTAAGGAGAAAGCTCTTCTTTTCTTGTATGCTATGTTCGTTATGTTGATGGTGATAGATGAATGCCAACTTGCAATATTCATTAGTAAAAATAATACTGTAAATAATGTCGAACCCATATTGTGGTTATTAGAGTTTAAAAAAAACCTTACCTGTTAAAACATATTTTCTGTTATTAATATCCATTCTATTATTTGAAACTCTAAAGTATTAAATATTATAAGTAAAAGATTTGGTAGTAATTTTTTTTAACCCCCTGAATTATGATTTGGCAACACAAATGTGTAGAACTGGGGAATTAATAATTCCATTGATGCATTAGTATGATAATTTACCTTTTTTTTAAAGAGATAATGAATGTAGTGCAAGTTAAATTAGAATAAGTTCCAGCGTGAGTTTTTTTCCCTTTCCAACCAGAATCTATGATATTATTGAATAAATATTTTTGTATTTATTTTGAATGTCTTGCCTTTCAGTGGGTGAATATTCACTGATAGACTAGTCAGATGTCATTGATTGTAATTATTCTATTTTTTAAAGTATGTGTGATGAATTTTTATAATCCTTGATTTAAAAAATAAAAGAAGTCTTAGTGCATCATGAATAAGTTAATTTTTTTGTAATAACACTAGTTCATAAAATCTAAATTTGGGAGGTATTGTCTAAGAAAAAACTACACAAAAAAGAATGTATACAATTTATAGTTTCTTACAAAGAGGAGAAAGTCATACATCAAAAACTTGAAATCTTTAAGGATTACAGAGAAATGAAATTACATTGCTCTTTTCAGATACAAATATTTTGACTTAAGAAAATAGGTTTGATTTCAACTATATATTCTAAGAAAACAGAAAACTTTTGCCCTCTTAGTACATTTGTTGAGAGTTTTTCTGGAAAGTTCAATATATGAGAAGTCTGTTCTGCTTTAACAATTTAATCGATTAATGCACATGATGTTTGGTAAATACATGAATTATTTGCATGGTTTTCTGTTGCTGTAACTGTCTTTTGTAATGATTAAAGCTGTTAAATTATTTCTTCTGTGCATATTCTTCATAACTGTATTATAAGATTTAGTATATATTACTATGTCAATCTCTCCTAATAGAATGAAAAAAATGGTGGCAAAGAGTTAAGTGTCTTAACTAAAATTTTTGGAAGGTAAATACACTACAAAGTGAGAAAAAGGTCTGTAATCTTAAAGCAAAAATTATTGCACTTCATTGATCTCTAAGGGTATTTTTCATTCCTTTTCACACATGTTCTCTATGGTTGGGTAGCAGTCTTGTTCACTAGAAACTTACAGATCAATGGTATTTTGATAGAGTGCCAACATCTAGTCAAAAATAAAACATCCACAAGATCATCTTACCACTTTTTTTTGTGTGTGTGTGTTTCCACCTTTTAATATTTGATAATTTCTTATATTACATGTGACACAATATAGATAAGTCCTCTTGAATGAAAATGTAATGGCTATATGAATTTTTTTTAAAGCCTCTCAAGACCTCAGTATGGGAGCCTGTTACACAGAACCCAAAGTAGCTATAAATTTGTAAGCCTGAGGGAAAAGAAAACAAGTTTATGAAGTCCCCCAGTGAATGGCCTTACCATGGAGGTACAGCTGAAGTGATTATTTATTATTATAAAGTATTCCAATAAAATCTTTTATATAGAAGTACAATTCACTCATGAATAAAGGCAATTTTGAAGTAAAAAAATAATGGCAGTTAAAATTTCAGTGAAGTACATGACTTAGATGGACTTGATTTATTAGCTATAGAATGAAAAGTATTCCTCTAGGGCAGACTCTCTGTATTTTTTTTAAATTTTGGTATCATTAATTTACAATTACATGAAGAACATTATGTTTACTAGGTTCCCCGCTTCATCAAGTCCCCCCAACATACCCCTTCAAAGTAACTGTCCATCAGCGTAGTGAGATGCTGTAAAATCACTACTTGTCTTCTCTGTGTTGCACAGCCCTCCCTGTGCCCCCCATGCACTATACATGCTAATCGTAATGCCCTCTTTCTTTTTCCCTGCCCTTATCCCTCCCTTCCCACCCATCCTCCCCAGTCCCTTTCCCTTTGGTAACTATTAGTCCATTCTTGGGTTCTGTGATTCTGCTGCTGTTTTGTTCCTTCAGTTTTCCTTTGTTCTTATACTCCACATATGAGTGAAATCATTTGGTACTTGTCTCTCTGCCTGGCTTATTTCACTGAGCATAATACCCTCTAGCTCCATCCATGTCGTTGTGAATGGTAGGATCTGTTTTTTTCTTATGGCTGATAATATTTCATTGTGTATATGTACCACATCTTCTTTATCCATTCATCTACTGATGGACATTTAGGTTCCTTCCATATCTTGGCTATTGTAAATAGTGCAGTGATAAACATAGAGGCGCATCTTTCTTTTTCAAACTGGAGTGCTGCATTCTTAGGGTAAATTCCTAGAAGTGGAATTCCTGGGTCAAACGGTATTTCTATTTTGAGCATTTTGAGGAACCTCCATACTGCATTCCACAATGGTTGAACTAATTTACATTCTCACCAGCAGTGTAAGAGGGTTCCCATTTCTCCATAACCTCGCAACATTTGTTGTTGTTTGTCTTTTCGATGATGGTGATCCTTACTGGTGTGAGGTGATATCTCATTGTGGTTTTAATTTGAAATTCTCTGATGACGAGCGATTTGAGGCATCTTCATGTGTCTGTTGGCCATCTGAATTTCTTCTTTAGAGAACTGTCTATTCAGCTCCTCTGCCCATCTTTTAATTGGATTATTTGCTTTTTGTTTATTGAGGTGTGTGAGCTCTTTATATATTTTGGATGTCAACCCTTTATCAGATCTGTCATTTATGAATATATTCTCCCATAATGTAGGGTACCTTTTCGTTCTATTGATGGTTTCCTTTGCTGTACAGAAGCTTTTCAGCTTGATATAGTCCCACTTGTTCATTTTTGCTTTTGTTTCCCATGCCTGGTGAGATATGTTCATGAAGAAGTCACTCATGTTTATGTCCATGAGACTTTTGCCTATGTTTTCTAAGAGTTTTATGGTTTCATGACTTACATTCAGGTCTTTGATCAATTTTGAATTTACTTTCATGTATGGGGTTAGACAGTGATCCAGTTTCATTCTCCTACATGTAGCTGTCCAGTTTTGCCAGCACCATCTGTTGAAGAGACTGTCATTTCCCCATTGTATGTCCATGGCTCCTTTATTGTATATTAATTGGCCATATATGTTTGGGTTAATGTCTGGAGTCTCTATTCTGTTCCACTGGTCTGTGGCTCTGTTCTTGTGCCAGTACCAAATTGTCTTGATTACTGTGGCTTTGTACTAGAGCTTGAAGTTGGGGAGCGAGATCCCCCCCGACTTCATTCTTCCTTCTCAGGATTGCTTTGGCTATTCGGGGTCTTTGGTGGTTCCATATGAATTTTTGAACTATTTGTTCCAGTTCATTGAAGAATGCTGTTGGCAATTTGATAGGGATTGCATCGAATCTGTGTATTTCTTTGGGCAGGATGGCCATTTTGACAATATTAATTCTTCCTAGCCAGGAGAATGGGATGAGTTTCCATTTGTTAGCGTCCTCTTTAATTTCTCTTAAGAGTGTCTTGTCATTTTCAGGGTATAGGTCTTTCACTTCCTTGGATAGGTTTATTCCTACGTATTTCATTCTTTTTGATGCAATTGTGAATGGAGTTGTTTTCCTGATTTCTATTTCTGTTGGTTCATTGTTAGTGTATAGGAAAGCCACAGATTTCTGTGTGTTGATTTTGTATCCTGCAACTTTGCTGAATTCTGATATTAGTTCTAGTCGTTTTGGAGTGGAGTCTTAAGGGTTTTTTATACACAATATCATGTCATCTGCAAATAGTGACAGTTTAACTTCTTCTTTACTAATCTGGATTCCTTGTATTTCTTTGTTTTGTCTAATTGCCCTCGCTAGCACCTCCAGTACTATGTTGGATAACAGTCAGGAGAGTGGGCATCCCTGTCTTGTTCCCAATCTCAGAGGAAAAGCTTTCAGCCTCTTGCTGTTCAGTATGACGTTAGCTGTGGGTTTATCATATATGGCCTTTGTTATGTTGAGGTACTTGCCCTCTATGCCCATTTTGTTGAGAGTTTTTATCATGAATGGATGTTGAATTTTGTTGAATGCTTTTTCAGCATCTATGGAGATGATCATGTGGTTTTTGTCTTTCTTTTTGTTGATGTGGTGGATGATGTTGATGGATTTCGAATGTGGTACCATCCTTGCATTCCTGGGATGAATACCACTTGATCATGGTGTATGATCCTCTTGATGTATTTTTGAATTCAGTTTGCTAATATTTTGTTGAGTATTTTTGCATCTACGTTCATCAGGGATATTGGTCTGTAGTTTTCTTTTTTGGTGGGTCTTTGCCTGGTTTTGGTATTAGAGTGATGCTGGCTTCATAGAATGAGTTTGGGAGTATTCCCTCCTCTTCTATTTTTTGGAAAACTTTAAGGAGAATGGGTATTATGTCTTCTCTGTAAGTCTGATAAAATTCCGAGTTAAATCCATCTGGCCTGGGGGTTTTGTTCTTTGGTAGTTTTTTGATTACTGCTTCAATTTCGTTGCTGGTAATTGGTCTTTTTAGATTTTCTGTTTCTTTCTGGGTCAGTCTTGGAAGGTTGTATTTTTCTAGGAAGTTGTCCATTTTTCCTAGGTTTTCCAGCTTGTTAGCATATAGGTTTTCATAGTATTCTCTAATAACTCTTTGTATTTCTGTTGTGTGCGTCGTGATGTTTCCTTTCTCGTTTCTGATTCTGTTGATATGTGTCGACTCTCTTTTTCTCTTAATAAGTCTGTCTAGAGGCTTATCTATTTTCTTTATTTTTTCAAAGAACCAGCTCTTGGTTTCATTGATTTTTTTCTTTTGTTTTATTCTTCTCAATTTTATTTATTTCTTCTCTGATCTTTATTATGTCCCTCCTTCTGCTGACCTTAGGCCTCATTTGTTCTTCTTTTTCCAATTTTGATAATTGTGACATTAGACTATTCATTTGTGACTGTTCTTCCTTCTTTAAATATGCCTGGATTGCTATATACTTTACTCTTAACACTGCTTTTCGCTGTGTCCCACAGAAGTTGGGGCTTTGTGTTTTTGTTGTCATTTGTTTCCATATATTGCTGGATCTCCATTTTAATTTGGTTGTTGATCCATTGATTATTTAGGAGCATGTTGTTAAGCCTCCATGTGTTTGCGAGCCTTTTTGCTTTCTTTGTACAATTTATTTCTAGTTTTATACCTTTGTGGTCTGAAAAGTTGGTTGGTAGGATTTCAATCTTTTGGAATTTACTGAGGCTCTTTTGGTGGCCTAGTATGTGGTCTATTCTGGAGAATGTTCCATGTGCACTTGAGGAGAATGTGTATCCCGTTGCTTTTGGATGTAGAGTTTTATAGGTGTCTTTTAGGTCCATCTGTTCTAGTGTGTCGTTCAGTGCATCTGTGTCTTTACTTATTTTCTGTCTGGTGGATCTGTCCTTTGGAGTGAGTGGTGTGTTAAAGTCTCCCAAAATGAATGCATTGCATTCTATTTCCTCCTTTAATTCTGTTACTATTTGTTTCACACATATTGGTGCTTCTGTATTGGGTGCATATATATTTATAATGGTTATATCCTCTTGTTGGACTGAGCCCTTTATCATTATATAATGTCCTTCTTTATCTCTTGTTACTTTCTTTGTTTTGAAGTCTATTTTGTCTGATACTAGTATTGCAACATCTGCTTTTTTCTCCCTATTGTTTGCATGAAATATCTTTTTCCATCCCTTGGCTTTTAATCTGTGCATATCTTTGGGTTTGAGGTGAGTCTCTTGTAAGCAGCATATAGATGGGTCTTGCTATTTTATCCATTCTGTTACTCTGTGTCTTTTGACTGATGTATTCAGTCCATTTACATTTATGGTGATTATTGAAAGATATGTACTTATTGCCATTGCAAGCTTTAGATTCATGGTTACCAAAGGTTCAAGGTTGGCTTCTTTACTACCTTACTGTCTAACTTAACTTGCTTATTGAGCTATTATAAACACAGTCTGATGATTCTTTCTCTCCCTTCTTATTTCTCCTCCTCCATTTTTTATATGTTGGGTGTTTTGTTCTGTGCTCTTTCTAGGAGTGCTCCCATCTAGAGCAGTCCCTGTAAGATGTCCTGTAGAGGTGGTTTGTGGGAAGCAAATTCCCTCAGCTTTTGTTTGTCTGGAAATTGTTTAATCCCACCATCATATTTGAATGATAGTCTTGCTGGATACAGTATCCTTGGTTCAAGGCCCTTCTGTTTCATTGCATTAAATATATCATGCCATTCTCTTCTGGCCTGTAAGGTTTCTGTTGAGAAGTCTGGTGATAGCCTGATGGGTTTTCCTTTGTAGGTGACCTTTTTCCTCTCTCTGGCTGCCTTTAATACTCTGTCCTTGTCCTTGATCTTTGCCATTTTAATTTTTATATGTCTTGGTGTTGTCCTCTTTGGGTCCCTTCTGTTGGTAGTTCTGTGTGCTTCTGTAGTCTGAGAAACTATTCCTCCCCAGTTTGGGGATGTTCTCAGCAATTATTTCTTCAAAGACACTTTCTATCCCTTTTTCTCTCTCTTCTTCTTCTGGTACCCCTATAATGCAGATAGTGTTCCTTTTGGATTGGTCACACAGTTCTCTTAATATTGTTTCATTCCTGGAGATCCTTTTATCTCTCTCTTTGTCAGCTTCTATGCGTTCCTGTTCTCTGGTTTCTATTCCATCAATGGCCTCTTGCATCTTATCCATTCTGCTTATAAACCCTTCCAGAGATTGTTTCATTTCTGTAATCTCCCTCCAGATGTCATCCCTTTGCTCTTGTGTATTTCTCTGCAGGTCTGTCAGCATGTTTATGATTTTTATTTTGAATTCTTTTTCAGGGAGACCAGTTAGGTCTGTCTCTGCAGATCCTCTCTCAGGGGTTGTCTGAACTATTTTGGACTGGACTAAATTTTTTTGCCTTTTCATGGTGATAGTGGTGGCTGTAGGCAGGTTGCGGGTGTGTCAGCTGGGAGAAGATAGTCCTTTCCTTCTTGCTGGATGCCTTGCCCTTCTCTGCTGCCTGTGTCAGTTACCCACACTCCTGGAGCAGTCACTGGGTTAATCCCCTAAGCTGCTGTGGGCAGGGTCTCTGTCAGAGCAGCGCAGAGCCTTGTGGGGTGTGGCAGGCACCGCTGCAGGTGCACACGGGCCTCTCCCATGCCGACCTCTTCCAGGCTCCTCTGGCGCCACTGCCACTGGCATGCGTGGGCTGCTCCCGGGCTGTTTGGTCGCTGCCATGGCAGGCTTGCACAAGCTGATCCCAGTCCCCTCGGTACTGCAGCTCCTGGTGCGCGCTGCCAGTCTTCCACTAGTGGGCTGGTGTGTCCAGGCTGTGCCAGTTTGGGGAACGAGTGGCAGGCTGCTTAGTGTCATGAGGGGCTTCAGAGCTGCGCTGCCTCCGCGGGGTTTAGGGCGTCTAAGATTCCCCGGGATTCCCAGCTGCTGGCTAAGTGTGCTGGGACTACTTCGTTCAGCTGTGCGTCCCTGTCTCTTTAAGACTTGCAAAAAGCACTCACTTTTCTTTTGTGTCAGGGGCGCTGGTTGCGGGGACCTGCCCGCAGGTTTTGCTTTTCTGTTTCTCTAATATCCAGCACCCCGTGCACCTTGTGTCTGTACTCCGGGTGCAGATTTCTAGAGCTGGTTGTTTAGCAGTCCTGGACTTTCACTCCCTCCCTGTTCTGACTCCTTTCTTCCTGCTGGGTTCTGGGGTGGGGGAGCATTTGGGTCCTGCCTGGCCACAGCTTGTATCTTAACCCCTTCGTGTGATGTTGAGTTCTCGCAGATGTAGATGTATCCTTGCTGTTGTACTGCATCCACTGGTGTCTCTTTTAGGAATATTGTATTTATTGTATTTTCATAAATATATATGTTTTTGGGAGGAGATTTCCATTGAAGTACTCATGCTGCCATCTTCCCGTGATCCCCCCTGTATTTTTTTTTTTATACCAATGTGCAATGTGAGCTAGCTTCATCATGACATTCACAAATGCAAACATCCAGAAGATGTCACACTTCTGGAACCCCACCTCTAACAGTCTGGAGAGAAATCATTGTAGGAGAACAATGCTTGGCACTGTCTGAGGTTGAGTAGCTATGAGTTTTTCTTTTTTTTTGATCATTAATATAAAATAACATGAGCAATAATGTGGTTACTAGATTCCCCCCATTATCAAGTCCCCACCACATACCACATTGCAGTCACTGTACATCCATGTAGTAAGATGCTATAGAGTCACTACTTGTCTTCTCTGTGTTGTACTGCCTTCCGTGTGCTCCCCCCCTACATTATGTGTGCTAATTGTAATGCCCCTTATTCTCCTTCTCCCTCCCTTACCACCCACCCTCCCCAGTCCTTTTCCCTTTGGCTACTGTTAGTCTGTTCTTGGGTTCTGTGAGTCTGCTGCTGTTTTCTTCCTTCAGTTTTTGCTTTGTTTTTATGCTCCACAAATGGGTGAAATCATTTGGTACTTGTCTTTCTGCACCTGGCTTATTTCACTGAGCATAATACCCTCTAGCTCCATCCATGTTGTTGCAAATGGTAGGATTTGTTTTCTTCTTATGGCTGAATAATATTCCATCGTGTATATGTACCACATCTTCTTTATCCATACATCTACTGATGGACACTTAGGTTGCTTCCAATTCCTGGTTATTGTAAATAGTGCTGTGATAAACATAGGGGTGCATATGTCTTTTTGAAACTGGGATCCTGCATTCTTAGGGTAAATTCCTAAGAGTGGAATTCCTGGTCAAATATCTTACTGTTTTTTATTATTTGGTGTTTAGCTGAAATATTTATGATTATGCCAACTTTTCATCTAATCTCAATATTTTAGTGTTCATACAGGTTAAACTCTGAATTAAATCCTAGCTGCTAAGTTAACTACAAATAAATTATTTCATTAGTAAAGGTTTCTTAAGCTTTCCTTAGATTGAGTCAGTTACCTCAAAGCATATGAAATCAATATTTTTCTTAATGTTTCTGCCTACTTTTTTTATCATGATAAAGAAAAATACTGAATACATAATTTCTCTATCTAAACAACTGAGAATTCTATCCTGAGCTGTTAAGTAGAAGAAGAACCATTGTAAATAATATTCAGTGAAAGCTTTTGTGGATCTGCTGGTTATTAGGTATAAAAGGTAGGGATGGATATATATATGGCATTAGTATGATAGTCTCAATCAGAGCCTGCCATCTAGATTTCTAAGGTACATATTAGAAGAGTCTATGACTCTGAGCCTTTGGCTCTAAGGAGGAAGCTCTTCTCTTCTTGTGTGCTATGTTCTTTATGTTGATGGTGATAGATGAATGCCAACTTGAAATACTCATTAGTAAAAATAATGCCATAAATAATATCAAACAGATATTGTGACTGTTAAAATTTATATATATAAATAAAACTAATTGTGAAAAGGTAGACACTGGCCCTTTTTTGTTTTTTTTTAATTAAAAATATTCATAGGGGAAGACAAAAATCATAAATACAATTAATGGGAATTATTTTACTGGATTTCTTTTTAATCAGGGAAATAGAGTAAAAATGTTCCATATGATAGATTTAATACATTTCCAAGAGTATTCTCTGGGATTAGTATGGATTATTATAGCCATCTTTAAAGCATTGTTTTAAAAAGTTCCAGATAACTTTAATAACTGTGCTTTATAGTTGCAGTCAATTATTTCATAAAATGCCCAACATTTGTGAAACACACCAAGGGAACATTATTACTGTTTTAATATGCTTTGAAAACTTTGAAGAGTCGGGAAAGACTTAAGCAGAATCAGCTAGCTAAACTAGCGGTGGGGTGGTGTGGGCTTGATTTGGGGGTGGCTGTCAGAAGCTGGTGCATTAAAGGAATCTAACAGAAGGGGGCTTGTTATCTGTCATTACCAAGACAGCAGAGGTAGGAATGAAGTCTCTTTAGTAGTGTTGGTATGTTTAGGATCATAAACTGAATTATTCAAAGTTCCGAAACTATGTTGAAATGTGTTATAGTGTCCTGGGCTGTGTAGGTTAGTTCTTTGAAAGTAAGGAAAATATTTCCACTGAAGGCTGGGAAAATTAAAGAGAAGAAAAGGGGAGGATTGCTGAGTTACTGTAAGACTGATTTTCAAATTTTATTTCAGAGGATGATTTTCCCAAGAGTTTGGAAGGCCTTGGAAAGGGCAACAGCTATGGTCCAGACCTGCAAACCTCACTGTGTGCACATGTAGATATTTCAAAGTGCTCTCAAAGTTGAGGTGTCTGCTGCTAACTCATCATTCCCACAGTTCATCTTTCTTTCTTCCACATTTTTGACAAATGTCATGGCTTCCACCTTTCAATAAAGGAAAATAGACTCAGGAGTGCCGTTTTAAATTCTTCTTTCTCTGCTGCTCCATATTCAATCCATCAGCAAGTTTTGTTCATTCTACCTCCAAAGTGTATCTTGAGTCTTTCACTATTTCTCCATTTTGACTGTTACCACATACTCCAAACAACCATTCCTTTTGCCTAGATTAGTGTAATAAACTTTTAACTAATCTCCCTGTTTTCCCTCTAGTCCCAAATTAAATCCATTCTCTGCACAGAAATCCATTCTGCAAACAGAAATCATGATAAATTAAAATTACATCATATGCCTTTGTTTCCCAACACATTTAGAATAAAAAACTACTTGCTTAGACTACATAATCTGGCCCTTAGCTACTTTTTAAAATTCATTTCCTACTTACCTCACTGAACTTCAGCCTTATTGGCTCTCTTTTTTGTTCCTCTAGCACAGTCTTTTCATTTGTGCCTTGTATCTAGAACTCTCTTTTTTCAGATATTCACAGGCTGACTCTCTCTTGCCAGTGAGGCTGTTAATGATCCAACAATCTAGTAACCACTTTCAAGTCATTCTGTCATATTTCATTGTCCTGATGTATTTTCCTACAGCATGTATCTTGTTTCTTTCCTTACTTATTTGTATGGTCTTTCTCCTTTGTCTTAAATAAAAGTCCTATAAGAGCAGGCATTTGTCTGTGTTGATGCATACTATCCCCAGGGCTTAAAATACTTCCTGGAATATAGTTAGATGTAGTTGGTGCTCCTCAGGCAATTATAGACCGAATAAATAAAGGGTTGAATGGTGCTTGGCTGGGAGATAGAGAGGGTACTTGGAATAAAGAATGTAAGCACTTTGTGCAATGTCTCAAAAAATCATTCTGCACTCCTCTTTCTTGTGGAACTAAATGGAAACACTCCTTCTGAACCGGAATTAGAAGATAATTGATCCAATTCTATGAAGTGTTGGGTTCATCAATACTTTATACTCTGTAAACATCCTCTGCACCACTATACAGCAATAAACATAGATTTCCACCAAGTGGGCACCTATAGAATTTTACAAATTTGTATCTTTGGCATCCCAAAACTTGGAGTTTCTTACAAAATGTCACTTGGATGATTTTTCAGGGGAAATGCCAAGGGCATACAGAAAAATTGGAACCTTTTCCCTGAGAGCTACATGAAATATTCATGCCTTTAAATTTGCCTTATTCTTAAATTCCTTGTACTTTGAAGTGAGAGGAAAGCTCATAGCTGGTCAACAGGAAACAACTTTTTGAGTGCCCTGAGAATCCTTCTTGCAAATTAAAGCAACCACTTAGTGATGTGGGCCTATGCCATTACATGTATAGGTAAAGTTCCTTCCTTTTTTTAGGCATTTATAACTGAAAACTGACTTCATTCTGTTCTGTTTGATGATTCCACTAAATGAGAAAAATTACAAAAAAGAAAGAATAGCTGTGCAATATAATTTTAGATAGTATTCTTAATACCAAAAATTGTACATATATATTAGTTTTCTAAGAAAATGTGTCAAATTTATGAAATGCCCATCAAATACTTTCCAATTGAAATGCTATGATTGGATGTAATTGACTGATTAGAATACAAAGACCAGACACTTTGGGACAGCTATAGGCATTGCTATTGTGGATATCTGCTTTTCTGGTCTAGAAAATTCTGAACTTTGGAATACTATTAATTCCATGCTTTGTATGATTTACCACCCTTTCACCCATCCAAATTTGGTTCCTTTATCCATTGGGATGCATATTGCCTAAGAAGGCTGGGGTATAATAGAGTAACAGTACTGAGAATGGCTAGACTTATAATTGTTTTTCTCTACATCTGGGTTCCAGATGTTTTCTTGATTGAGGGAGACTGTTCCATCAACTTACAGAAAATATAGGTGAATATAAGCATTGTTGGTCTTTTTATCTTCTTATACTTAGTAATAAAAAAAACAAAAAAAGGTGCCCAGAACTAGACTTTGGTAAATTACCAGTAGGGGGAAAACAATCTTGGGACAAATGTGAAGTCTAACACATCAGGATAACCAGGAACTGTCCTCTGCTTGTCTAATGTAGGTTCTGATTCTGTTCATATTCCTAAATTTTGCATGGTAAAATGGCATTTAAACTGTAGATTTGATG
Source organism: Manis pentadactyla (assembly GCF_030020395.1). Lineage (NCBI taxonomy): Eukaryota > Metazoa > Chordata > Mammalia > Pholidota > Manidae > Manis > Manis pentadactyla. The sequence continues at coordinate 50,095,840 of NC_080030.1, forward strand.
ACAAATTTTGAGTCTGGTGGTTTCCTATGGGTTTATTGTATTAGCTTATAAACAACCATAGATCACCAGAATCATAAGCTGTACTAAAGCTTTAATTGGGTGTACGATGACATCTATACCTTAGTAAGAGACCTGTGGTGTATCATCTTTAAAGTCTCCATGAGAAACAGCTGTACAGCTTTCTTGGCAATTCATAGCAGCTTCAATATCAGAAGGTTTCTCTTGGTAGTTTATCTTTTCTTCTGTTATGGTTCCATTTAGAGATGAATAATTTTTTTGGTTACCTTAAAGTTAAGTTTGCCTAGGCAACATTTTTGTGCTTAATTATAATAACTACTCAGCAGACCCAAGTTGTAAGGAAGACATGAACAGACTATACAATTTAAGCCTGTGAAGCTCTTGTAATAATAATACAATAAATGAAGTAAAGTATTACTCTGCACAGTGGTCTACTATGTGGTCTAATATATATTTGATGATATTAGTTTTAAACTCACAATCCCCAGATGACTGGAGCCCTGGCCAGATGGAAAATCATTGATCTGGATTTCAAAGTCTCTCTCTGCCTGAGGTCAAAGTCATATAATAGGTCTCTTTGTCTTAACATGTATGAGAGCCTTCAACTACTTAATTTGATTACTTTTCAATTTTAGGGGGTGGTGGAGGATTAATGCAACAGTCCTTAGATGTGTTTTCTGCATGAAATAGCATAAAATTTCATTTCAACCAATATGCATGTACAACAAATATGTAATGGGTTGTAGCTCCAGGAGGAAGGGTATTCTCCCAGCCTGGGGTGAATGCCCTATGAGATTGGTGAAACTGTAATAAGTTAAGGGAAAGGGTAGGTTGGGAGAAATCATTTTTATTGCTCACAGGGTGCTTGAATTTGCTAGCTAGGCCTGGCCCCATCTGTTTCCTCTGGCCACTGCTCATGCTTTGCAGCCACTGAGCCCTCTTTATCTCCCACCTGCCCCTTCCAGGAGGAACTCAATTGGCAGGAACTTGGTGACTGGCAGATGCCAGACCAATTATGTACCAGGAACTGAGGGAAGGAGAAAATGGCTCTGCTCTCTCCACCTCCTGCCCCAGATTAACAGGAGGCTCTGCAGTGGTAAACACCTATTTATATGTAAATGAACTAAGGCTAAGCCATGGATTCTAGAAATTCTGCCATTGACCCCACATGGGTGCTCTTTTAGGTCCTGGACATACAGTATAAGTAAAAAAGAATCAGAGAAATCTCAGTTGTCAGAAACAGACTAGCTCAAGCAAAAGGAGTATCTTGGGAAGGGATACTGGAAATTCCCCAAATTAATGGAAACTGGAAAGCTAGTCAAGGAAAAATATTTATACTGGATAGTCAAATAGTTAAAGTGTCAGTCTTCACAGGTCACATAGACAAGGGAGAAATACAAGAAAACAAAAAATGTCAATAGATAGTAATTATAAAGGGGTACTGCTCCTCTTAAAGAAGCAGAAGGCTGAGATAAAGAATAACAATATGTCAGCGGGGATGGGGAAGGACTTCAGATGTTTAAGCTGAGGTGAAGGATGAAGAGAAACCTCCTTAAATACTTGTTTTTAAAATGATGCTATTATTAATATTTAATTACATTACTTGTAACTTAAGGAGATCTAACTGCTATCTAAGGGGTTAGGGTGGGTCGGGTGGGCAGTGGTGATTAAGAAGTGCTCTAGGCAGAGGAAATAGTCATATAATGTCATGATGGCAGAACCCCCCCCACAAGATGTATTTGATCACCCTAAAAGAGTGGGTGTGTGGGAGGGTAAAACAAGATGAAGTTTGGGCTTAGGCAGTGGTCCTACTTCCAGACTTTGGAATCTATTTGAGGGAAATTGAAGTGTTAAGGAGTTTTAAGCAAGCCAGTGTATATTTATTATATCTATTTATGAAGGATGATTTTGTCTGCTGTGTGGAAGAGTTTTGAGAGAAGTTTGGAGGTAAATAGGAGAGCTTAGTACATGTAATCAGATGTGTGTTGTCACTGATGTTTTGTTTCAGTGAGGTAGCAAATTATGTTGGGGAGAAGTCGAATTTAAGACGTAACTCAGAATACACATGCAAGGAATTATTGATGAATTATATACTAATTTTAATAGAGGGACCTTTAGTTCTAGAATGGAGAAATTTTACTTATGTGTGTGAGCTTTACATATTTTTATTCCAGACTCTTTTGACAACAAATGACAGAAATTTTATTAAAACTAGATTAAAGGGAAAAAAAAGAATTTATTGGATGATATGATTGGGAAATCTAAGAGAGCATTAGAGCTTTAGGCAAAGCTGTGTCCAAGCCCATACATGATTGCTGAACTTCGTATTAACCTCTTATCTTTGTTTCCATATTAAAAAGAAATTGTTACTCTCCTTTCTTCAGGGATCTGGACACATGATTTTCGGCAACCCCAGGTTAAAAACATCAGATGACTTAGAGAAATTTCCTCATCCATGACCCACATATTAAGTCTATGAGGATGCTGGTAAGCCCTTCTTGGGTGTCTTGGGCAGCAGTGAGAAACATTATGTCTAAGGCCTGTGGCATAGGCATGCCTCTCAGGGGCCAGCAGCTATTACCCTGTGGAGGTGTGGGGGAAAGCTTGCTGTGCATACCAAAACAAACAGACCATGGCAGTCAATTGCAACTATATAGTGTGGCCTGTGAGAAAGATAAGAACAGTCTCTGACATCCAGGAACTGGCCTGAACACTTTAAGGTTCTCCTGTTGAATATAAAACCATTTTGCAGAACATTTGCACCAGATAAGGCCATGCTGTGACTGTGTTGGGCCAAGAAAAAATACACCACTATTATTTCACTATGTTCAGTCATGTCTGAACACAGATAAAATATGCACATTGTCCAAGCTACAGAAGTTGTCCATCATGATGCCCCCTAGCCTGGTTAATGATGAGGAACTACTGCTTCTTTATCAATTTCAGTGTCAGCCTGGGTTTAGCTTATTCCCATACCCACTCATAGAATTACTTTTGCTGCCTGATATCATCCAGTGCAGAGCCTAGTTCTGCTTCCTTAAGTCTTCCCCCCAAATCACCTAACACAAGCCCAAGTTCTGTATAAGAAATCCTCTCTAATACCTTACTGAGAAACCCCCTGGATCCCTATAATACATATTTATCTTCACAGCAACAAGCAGAAATTCAACTTATTCAACCATAGCTTTATTCCTGGTATTCTCTAGCTGGAGGGCATTGGTTTTGGTATTTTTATCATTACTAAAAATAAAAGAAACAAAAATAAGAACAACAACAGATACTTCATCCAACCAGCACACTTCATTCAGCCCTTCCTGGAACTCTCTCTCTCCCCTATCTTTTCATTTTGGAGACTAATACAAAAGAGTAAATAAGGAGGAGTCTAGAGACAAGCAATCACCATGACATTATTATCATGGTGATGCACTTGAACTTGTATGAGATATGTCACACCTCATGTTCTACATACATTAACTGGCTCTACTGTGACCCAAAGCCTGTCCCGACTCTTTGATGAATGAGGAAGCCGTGGTGCTTCACTTTAGCTATCAATCTGATAACACAATACCATCAAGCTTCCTTTCACTGTCTCTGATTTTAATCATGCATGGTTTTTCCCAGCCTTTTTTCTAGGACTGCACCAAAAATTGGCCACAGCATTGAAAAAGAAATCACCTTTGTTTGTATTTATTTCCTGGCTATTAAAGCAGATTGATGCTTCAGGTAAGGTTACTTTTTTGTCACTTGGAAAGAGGCAGAACAATTTCAGGATGGTCTCTGTTGAAATTGCTGCTTTTTCTGTGTTCTTTTAACAACCAGCTATGCCTGAATGGTACCTACATTGCATGATTTGTTTGAATGTCTGTTGTTTTCTTGCAGGGAACATTCATTATTCAACTGTTCTTAATAACTAGCATTATTCTTGAAATGAAGTGGGTACTTAATAAATGTTTGTTGAGTAATTAAAAGGATACTGTTACAAATAAACTTACCTGTCTTCCTGTGGCCTTTAAAACAAAAACCTGAACTCCATCCATAACCTGCAAAGCTTGGTATGACCTAACAAATTTTCCAAGTTGATTTTGTTCCCTGTTACCCTTTTCACCTGGAGTTCAAAAATATGTACCAAATCACTAATATCCAGGACTTTGCTATTGTAGTTTCTTCAGCTGTAATGATGTGGGGAAGTTGGGGTTCCTATGGCCAGGGTCCTCACTGAACTTAAACCACCTGATGATGTAACTGGCCTGTTGTTGGGCTGCCGCTTCCACACCTTTAGGCAATAAGCTATTATTGTGCTGTATAGAGAGCTCGGCCCAGTGCTCTGGGTGGAGGCAGAGGCTCTAGTGCTCGATCTACCATCGGAGAACAAGCCGGGTAATAAACCCTTTCACCCCAAAAACGTTTTGCTGTCTATTCCTTTGGTCACACTGAATCCATAGTGAACTTGCCCAGAGCTGAAACCCATTGACAAGACAATTGGCAAAAGTTGGCAGGGTTCACTGTTGACCAAGGAGAAAGACAGGCTGCCCTTATGGGAGGGGTGCTTCAGCGGGCTGCCCCTGTGAATGGGGAGACAGTGGATCATCCCCCAATGGGTATGTGGTCCGAGGTGGCTTGCCTCCTACAGGACTGGGCCCCACCCCAGGACTGGAGGCAAGTGGAGGTGACACCTGAGGCAGTAGGGGTGGCTCTTGATATAGTAAGCAGATCCTTTGAGAAGCAGAGTGCCTGGGAGGCAGCGGGGACTGTGGGTTGGCTGCTTCTCAGTCTTAAAAAGGTCTACAGAGGAGACCCAAGGAAAGGCAACATGAGAAGGTGAGCTGCAGACTTCAGTAGATTCCCTGAGGAGAGAAGTGACATTGTTGCAAGAGGTGGCATGAGAAAGCGAGCTGCAGACTTCTGTGGATGCCCTGAGGAGGGAAATGGTATTGATACGGGAGAAGGCGGCATGAGAACGTGAGCTGCACAACTCTGTGGATTCCTTGAGGAAGGAGATGGCCTGGATGCGGGAGGATGCAGCATGGGAGCGCTGGCAGCAAGGTGCCATTGGAGAGGAAACGGCAGTGCTGCCAGGTGTTCTGAAGGAGGAAGAGGCCATCAAGGGAAAAGACGAACTCCTGAGGGAAGCACAGGCGGAGGTGGCATGAGAACATCAGCTGTGAAGCATTGAGCTGAAGGTAAGAGACCTTCTGAAGACTGAGCTAGCATTGCTGCGAGGCACAGTAGAAAACGTAAAGGTTGTAGCAGAGGAGGCACTTGGGGGAGTGGAGAGAAAGGTGCCATCAGCCCCAGAAATGAAGGAGCTGGAGCAGGATGAAGGGGTGGTGCCGGGGGCACTGACCCCTCCTGTACTGAAAGCACGCCTAGTGGTTGTAAAGAAAATAAAAACCTAGCACCTGAAAGTTCCCCAAGGAGAGGAGCAGCCCCCTCCCCAGGTCGGGGAGCACTCTATGCTCTGCTCCTATACTCAGGCTGAGCTGGTGGATTTGGGCTCCCAGTCTAGGCAGAAGCCCTCAGAGTCAATATCAGCTTGGCTCCTGCATCTGTGGGACTTAGGGGTGGGTGGAATTGTTCTGTTGGGATCAGAGACAGGAAAGCTGGCTTCCCTCACAGTGCAGCCCGCCTTGAGGCAGCGATTACAAAATGCACATCAGACCCCAGGGAGTCACTCCCTCCTTGATTGGCTTATGGCTGCACTTCATGCTGTGTGGCCCAATCCGGGTGATCTGCCATCCTCTCCTGTTAGATGGCAGACATATGATGAACTCCAGCAGGTGCTATGAGAGCTAGGCATAAGAAATGCCATCTATAGTCCAGAGAATTACGGCCCAGATGAAGAGTTTTTCACTACTGGGATGAGAAATACTGTACTTCAAATCGCTCCTACATCCCTCTTTGGGTCTCTAGTGGCCATTCTTTCCCCTCACTTAGGGCAGCCCGTAAGTGAGGTGACACGTACAGTAGCAGACTTAGGAGAGGCAGAAGCAATGAGAATCTGGAAAAAAATAACACCTGTTACTCACAACAAGAATTTACAGGGCCCCATGAAGGTTATGAGGACCCAGATGTGGGTTGGTTTAATATGGGCAGGAGCAGATGGAAGGAAATTAGATGGAAAGCCCAGTAGGATCTTACTAGAGCTATGGCAACAGCTGAAACCAGAGCAGCAGTTCCAGCCATTAAGGCCAAAGAGGCAGAGGTCAGAGACAGAGCCATGAGTCTGACCTGTGTGTTTGCAAGACTTCCTGCTGGAGAACGAGCCAGCCTCACTTGAGCCCACACAGGAAGGTGATTGGGGAATGCAGTTTGACTGAGGAAAGTTCAAGGTATCTGCCCTGAGGGACGGGGGGGTGGGTGGGACCAGAGGCCACATGTTGAAATCTCTATCCATTGGTCCCCAGTGAACATACCACATGTCCTGGCTCTGGTGGACATAGAGGCTGAATGTTCACTGATTCATGGTAACCCTGAGCAGTTCCCCGGGATCCCCACTATCATAGATGGATATGGGGGGAAGGCTATCAGGGTGAAAAAAGCTCAAATCCCTTTGGGAATAGGGCATCTACCCACAAAAGAGTATACTGTGTATATATCTCCTATTCCTGAGTATATTTTGGGGATTGATGTCCTGCAGGGCTTATGGCTGCAGACCACTGCAGGTGAGTTCAGACTGAGAGTACGTGTGGTGAAGGCAGTTCTGAGGGGACATGCTAGGCACCCACCCATAGATTTGCCTGTGCCTTGGGGGTGACTAAAACCAAACAATACAAACTGCCTGGGGGGCATAAAGAGATTGGAGAAACTCTCCAGGAGCTGGAAAAGGTGGGTATTATAAAGCCCACCCATAGTCTTTTCAATTCTCCAGTGTGGCCTGTAAAAAAGCCAGATGGCTCCTGGCGTATGTCTGTGGATTGCAGAGAACTGAATAAAGTCATACCCCCTATGTGTGCTGCTGTCCCCTCTATTGACGGCTTGATGGATACCCTCAGCCATGAACTAGGAACATACCACCATGTGGTAGATCTTGCTAATGCCTTCTTTTCCATTGACACTGAGGAGGGAAGTCAGGAACAGTTTGCCTTCACGTGGGAAGGACGGCAATGCACCTTCACTGTCCTTCCACAGGGATACCTCCACAGTCCCACCATCTGTCATGGACTTGTAGCCCAGGACTTGGCAGCATGGGAGAAACTGCCAATGGTGCAGCTGTACCATTATATTGATGATGTCATGCTCACGTCCGATTCTCTTTCAGATCTAGAAGGTGCAGCACCTAGACTGCTGCAGCATCTACAGGAGAAAGGATGGGCTGTGAACAGTACCAAGGTTCAGGGACCTGGTTTGTCTGTTAAATTCTTGGGGGTCGTCTGGTTAAGTAAGACCAAAGTTATACCAGAAGCAGTTATAGACAGAGTCCAGGCCTTTCCTACCCCAACAACTGTAACATTGCTACAGGAATTTCTGGGTCTTCTAGGCTACTGGAGAGTGTTTATACCACACTTGGTGCAAATTCTGAAGCCCTTATACCGGTTTGTATGAAAAGGCGTCAGGTGGGACTGGGATGAGACGTGTATCTGCCTTTACTACAGCAAAACGGGCAGTCAAGGCCGTGCAGGCCTTGAGTGTGATAGACCCATTAAGGCCCGTGAGCTGGATGTTCATGTCACTGAAGATGGTAATGGCTGGGGTCTCAGGCAGCGGCTTGAACGAACTCACCAACTGTTGGATTCTGGTCACAACTCTAGAAGGGGGCAGAGGTACGACACGCTTTGATAGAAAAACAACTGGCTGCTGTGTATCATGGCTTGCTGGCTACAGAACCCATCACTGGAATGGCCCCAATAAAGGTAATAACCACCTATCCCATCTTGGGGTGGGTACGAGACTGGACCCAAAAGCTAAGGAGTGGTGTGGCACAAACACCTACACTAGCCAAGTGGGGTGCTTACCTACAGCAGCATAGTGCCCTCTCCAGTAGCCTCTTGAGTGAAGAACTCCAATGCTTGTTGGGGCCGGTGACATATACTAGTGAAAAGCAGGAAGAACTTGCTTTTGAACCATTAGTAGCAGAGAGTCCCTATTGGGAGAGAAGAGCCCCTATATCCGAAGATTCATGGTATACAGATGGCTCCAGCCATGGGCAGCCCCCAAAATGGAGGGCCATAGCTTTCCATCCTAAGACTGAGACAATATGGATGGAAGATGGTGAGGGGAAGAGCAGCCAATGGGCAAAGTTGCGGGCCATGTGGCTTGTGATCAGCCAGAAGCCCTCCCCTATAGTTGTCTGCACTGACAGCTAGGCTGTCTATTGGGGACAAGGCCTGGAAGCTGACCTCCTGTGTATTCCTGGAATAACAGCAGAGTGGCCACCAAAGTCACAGTAGTATATCCTGAACGGCCAGAAGGTAAGAGCATCTTACCGGGGAGTTTTGTTTTATCATTATGGCCAGTGCATACACCTCTAGTAGCACTATACACAGACCCTTCAGTAACCCCCATGGGGAAAGGAGTAAAAGTATGGTATACTAGACCTGGAAGGGACCCCTTGTTGCTACAGTCCTATCACAGGACCACTCTCTTGCATGCATCCTACCTGATGGACAAGATTTACCTATGTTGGTGGCATTAAAACATGTGTCTTATCGCCCCTAAAGTCTTTGTGGATTGGCAACTTCCTTTGCCTTGAGGATTATTATAATTTTTGTTATTAGGAACCTCCTCTGGGTTGAGGATTATTATAATTTTTGTATTAAAATCTTTCTGTATCTTAATTTTTATTATCTCTAAGTTGTTGTTATCCTCTGTTGCTATTGTGGAATCTGGCTACAGTGCTCTACCTTTCCCACACAGGGACCATTGTAGAAGACTGAAAGCTTGTAGATTGTAAGGCGAGAATCCTGGAGGGGTGGAGTGGGGGGAAGTTGGGGTTCCTATGGCCAGGATCCTCACTGAACTTAAACCACCTGATGATGTAACTGGTCTGTTGCTGGGCTGCCACTTCCACACCTGTAGGCAATAAGCTATAATTGTGCTTTATGGAGAGCTTGGCCCAGTGCTCGACCTACTACCAGAGAACAAGCCCGGTAATAAACCCTTTCACCCCAAAAACATTTTGCTGTCGATTCCCTTGGTCACACTGAATCCATAGAGAACTTGCCTGGGGCTGAAACCCATTGGCAAGACAAATGATGATCCTGAATGCTTCATAGGCTAGTTTCCTCTCATTCTTCAAGTCTCAGCTTAGTTTTCTTTTCTTTTCTTTTTTTTTTTTTCAGGGTAGTCCTGTCTGATACCCTGGGTAAAATCACCTTCTCACATTTATATGACCATATTTATTTCCATGATAGAATTTGTCCCAGTATCTAGGCTTCTTATTTGTCTACTACCTTGTATACAGCCCATGTTCCCACCAGCATGTGAGTTCCATGTGGGCAGGAATCTTTTTTGGAATGTGTATAACTAGCCTGTCATGGAGCCTGGGGTTTAGTAGGACCTCAACAAATGTATCGACTTTATAAATAAAAGAGTGAATAGGAATTAATTCTGTAGCTGACTTAAGGAATTCCTTTCCTTTTGGGTGGAGTTAACAATAATAACTCTGATAGTTATAATATTGTGAGAAATGCATTGGATAGTGTAGGAAATGTTCAAATGATGGGAGCCCAGGGATTGAGCCCAGGGATTCCCTGATGCTGGTTATCAGAGGATGCTTGAAGAGCTAGTAGCATTTAAGCAGGGCCTTAAAAGATGAACTTAAAAAGTAGACATCTGGGATGAGTTAATATCAGGTGGAAAGAAGAGTGTACAATGGGCAAATCTTGGAAATGGTGATAGGTCTATTTTGGCTGATGCATAAACTTTCCAGATGGAATTGTAGAAGTAAGAGTTAGGGATGTAAATTGGTGTCAGAGTTTGCACAGTTTGAAAGGCAAACCATGACCAGATTCTGTGTTGCAAGTCAAGGGCAATCATGGACGTTGAGCAAAGGGATGACTTAATCAGAGTTGTTTCTTCAGGTGACTAATATTAAAGTAGCATGGAGGATGGTTGTTAGTGGAGAGAAATTATTAGGAAACAAGCTGGAGATTATTGCCTCTAATGGTGCAGATAAAAATCTATAAACACCTAAACTAGGGTGTTGGAAGTGGGAGTAGAAAAAAAATGGCAAGTGATTCAAAGATTCATTCAGTAAGACATGGTTGTATTAGGTACTCATTCTTTACTTTAATAGTGGCCTGTATGTAAGACTTCTAACTGGTACAATTAGCTCTATTACTGAGGGAACCTGTGAAGTGGAAAATTACTTGATCTGGAAAGAGAGCAAGGGCATTCTGACCAAAGTTTAAATTTCAGGAAAAGAAACTTGATGTCTACACAGTGCAGAGAAATTTACCAGCATTAACAATTGCAGAGAAATGTCCATAGTCATGTAGGGCACAATGGCCAGATGCAATTAGAAGTGGATCAGAGTTTGGGATTCATACTGGCACAGAATATCACATTGATTATAAAGTCAAAAATCAATGGCTAATTATAATTCAGTGCATCTCAAAGAGGCATGATCTGGGGGTAAGTGCTTTTAAGTCCTATTTTGGTGTTTTTGAGCCTGTTTTGCTTGAGGCAAGTGGTAGTGATATTGTTTGAATGGAATCAACATATTTTACTACTTCTATTGCATATTATAATGTTCCACAGTGATCTCAATTAATCTATTATTGATGAGCAGACTTTAGCTCACGTTTGGGACAGCCTACACATAGCCTTTCAATTCATAAAACCATTTTTATTTTGTAAGTCTGAAACTCCACAACTGCACTGGACTTAATTATGGAGAAATATTTTCTTTAGCAATGGTAATATCAATATAGGATAAGTAAATCATTTATTCAAGTAATTATTTATTGTGCCTGATATTATAAAGAACAAATATCACAACAATAAACTGTTCTGGTAGAGTAGTATCTGCCTTATGCATTTAAAATTTAATTTACTACTATGCCTGTAATAATAAAAAGGTAGTGTTGAAATGTATACAAATTCTAATTAGATTACTCTTTACTCTCTTTAATCTTTGATTTGGCTGGCATTTTAACATTTTGGACTGATTATTATCTGTTACCCACAGCCAATATTTAGTTTAAATGACTTTATCAACTATGCATACATTTTAATCAGCTCTTGTTCCGTGTTGGAGTATATAGGTCAATTCTATTAAATAATTCATTTTGCCATTAATGGTGTTACCTGTTAAATACAGTGTTTTAGAGAAAATCCATATTACTGAACATTCATCGTTGACATGAATTATCTCCTGAAGATGGTGTTGTGATTCAATGTCGTAAGTTATTTGGACAGCCCTTACGGTAACTCTGTTTTACTCTGTAGCACCTCATAACTCACTGCTGTCAGCTGAAAAGGGTGGGAGGAAGTCCCTAGATCCTTTGTGCCCTCTTCCATTAGTCCTCCTTCCATCCTTTTTTAGGAGAGAAAAGCTCTGTCATAGTAATCACTGGTAGAATTCCCCTTTGAACCACATGGTTTATCCTTTGAATTGTTTTGAATCTAAAACAACTAACTGATCGCTTAAGAAATGGAAATAATCTGATCCTTTCAGTACCCACTGTCTTTATCTTCCAACTTCCTGGAACCAATATTTGCATTAAGACGTCCTCACTTCTTCATGGTCCCTTTGGGACAAATGGCCTATTTGCAGCTTGATGAGGTCACCCAAGAACTGCCTGAGCGTGTGCCGCGTCATTATGCTGTATTAGAAACAGTAAGAGGGAATATGAGGGGGAAAATCTTAGGATGCAGAATTCATACGATTACCTGTCATTTCAAGCAAATGCCAGAAGATGGCAGTCCTATTTGACCGGGACTGTATGAATTTTGCAAGACCCATGAGTCCTCTTTGATTTCAACATGATCATAGCTCATGAAGAAATCCAGAAATTAGTTTTTGTTACTACAGAAACCACATGGCACAACTGATTTTTTTTTTAAAGGAACAGTCTCAAAAATAAGGTAAAAAAAATACTAGAAAAAAGTTAGGGGAAACAAACCATTTATTTTTTTTCCCCTTATGAAAGCATTATGAAATTTTGGGCCCCTTAAAAATCTTTTGGATAGATGTTTCTTTTCTTTTTCTTTTTCTTTTCTTTTTTTAAACAGAGATATATTTAGGTTGGCTTTTGAAATTGTCCATTGCTTTAAAACAAATTAATTTGTGTTGTTATGAATGCAATAAATATACAAGTCGGAAGCTGATATGATTTGTTTTAGTGCAAGAAATAGACAAAAATACTTTTCGTGTTTTGTAGTTGTGTATAAGGGATTTCAATACAGAAATAGTCTAAAACAAATCTGCTAGACTTAGAAAACAAAACTGTCCTGTTCCCTCCCCTCTCCTCAAAATGTTACTTGGAGATAATTTCAAAATTGCTTTCATTATTTACTATGAGATCTACAAGGTACAACGATCATTTTGACTACTTCGATTAACACATTTAACCTTAGGGCACTCAATCTCTGTTCTTGTATTTACAATCTGATGGGGTCTATGTCTCATTACATTTCACTTTTACATGGGATCTATTACCTAGTGAGCATAAACAATACATATAAAAACTGCATTTTAAATGTAACTCCAGGAGGAAAATCTCAGGGCAAAATACCTTTGAAACTGAAGTCAGTCAAAGGGAGAAATAAAGTGGGAGAAGCCCATTTATTTCTTACAAGCAGTCCTCTTCTGCTCTCCCATGTCTCTTGCACCTGGGCTGCTATGCCCTCCCTTTCCCTTGCAATTACCTATTGATCTGGAGATAGACTACTTCTCTCCACCCCTTGGAAACACCTATTGATACGGAGATGCACTAAAGCCAGGCAAAAGATTCTGGAAATATTGCAATTTTACCCACATTAAGAAAGCATCTTTTTTTCTCTCCTGGGAATAATGAGTCGTATACCTGTAGACAAGGATAATTATGAGGAAGAGACGCTCTGCAGCATGATCGAGAGGGGCTAGTGCAAACCATGCTATGGTTGCAACTTAATATGCTCCTGAATTGTGCCCACAACTCCTCTGAGGCACTTCTAGTTCCGGAATTTGGCTTTGACTCTATATGGAAGAAATCCTACATAATGGGTGTCACTGTTCTCACAATGTGTGAGTGACAGCACATTGGTAGATAGAAATCAGCCATAGTGAGAATATTCACCCTTTCCAAATTGGCAAGCCCTACCAAGCAGGCCTCACTCTTCCCCTCCCCCGAATCCAGCAGGTATTAAATTATTATCAGAACATCACTACCCTTCAACCTTCACATACCCAGCACTGTCCTGTCCCTAAAAGCATTTCCTAAACCAGCGTTATTATGGAAAATGTCACAACCATTCACCCAGGTGTTCAAGTCAGAATCTTGAGAACGATCTTTGACATTACCTGTGAAAAGCTCTTGACCCCCTCTGCCATTATCCTTCTCTGCTGTCTTGCCTGTCCTGCAGCAACAGCTTTGTGATGTTCCCCACGCTTTCTCCTCTCAAATCTGTTTTCCGCTCTACAGTGAAAGTGAATTTTCTAAAGAGCAAATCTCTCCCCTGTTGAAATCCTTCCCAAGTTTCCCTTAAAACAGAGGTTCTCAACGTATGATCTGTGGATCAACAGCATCGGCAATTCCAAGGAATTTTCAGACCCCACCCTAGACCTACTGTCTCAGAAACTTTGCAGGTGGGGTCCGGTGCTCCATGCTAACAAGCCGTCTGGGTGATGGCTCATGTTTGAGAACATTCAAGTTTGAGAACCACAGACTTTGGATGAACTTCAAACTCCTAAATGGTTATACAGTCTCTAACAGTGTACTCTGGTTTCCTTCTCACCTAACCATTTTCTCTTCTAGACTTTAATTCTTTGTTTCTGCAACATAGACATTTCAATACCTCTATCTGCAATTATGATTTCTCTCCCTAAACTCTCTTTGGTAATTGGCTCTTTGCATATGCCTGTGGTTAGGTTTCTCTCTTCTCTGTCTTCTGTCTGAACATTTTCCCTTCAATCTTCAATATTTCCCACTTCCTTATCAGAATAATACTTCACCATTTTTATAATACAGGATTTCAAAGACAGTTGCGTGTCCAAATACAGCAAGGCGGAAAATGACCCAGTTTTATCCTACTTAGCATTATCCTTAAATTCTTAATTGCATATTTCAAATAAATTGTAACTATACAATTTATGTTGTACCGATATAAGATAATTTAAGCAGTTGAAAATTACTTTATTCTCAACGTTGAAATAATATTTCTGTAAAAAGTCATTTAAAACTATAAGGCTTCCAAATATCTTTAGCAATAATAGATAAACTTAGGCATGCAGGAATGTAATTTCCCTTTTAAAAAAGTAATTTTATAATGAAAGAGAATCCAATTTATGTGGAAATGTAGGCATTGGCAACATAGTAACAGCTTTTGGATTTGTATTAAGGTATTAAAATGAAAAAGAAACACTAAAAATTAGCTTTATGCTTTTGGAAATAGAATAATTATATACTTAAGAATTTGGTGGAGAGGGTGGGAGAAATGGATGAAGATAGTCAAAGACACAAATTTCCAGTTGTAAGTTCTGGGGACGTAAATTTACAGCACAAAAACTATAGTTAACAATCAGGTATTATAAAAAGAAAATAATTTGATACAAAGGAAGAAGGGGTATAACAGAGAAAGCAGCATTGTCTCCTTATCATATTGGAAAATTTAATATTTACAAGCCTTTCAAAAAATCTGTTCATTTCAAAAATCATTGTATATTCTGGTAATGTCTTTGAAAGCCTTAGGTGTTTTAAATACTTGTTTCATTAAGTTTCAAGATACTGAACACATGCTGCTTAATGGCAAATATAATAAATGCTGCTTATTGCTCAAAGACAATTCAATAATTTAAAAAATTCATACTTTAAAGTGAAAATTTTGAAACCCGGCAAACATTTATGTAACAGCTGTAAGTTTTGTGGGGAAAAAATAGGAAGCAGAGCTATTTCAAAGGTGAAAATGTCACCAAATGCCACTGAATGCTCTCAACATGAGCCTGTGTTCATTTTCTCTTTCTTTGACATCTTAAAATGAGATCTTTTTTAATACTTACAACCAACTGATAGAATCTGATAAAAGACTATGCCAGCCATCATTGTGAAAAAAAAAGTTCTTGATTTGGAGCATACATAAAATCAAATAAGAATAAAAAGTGAAAAGAAGAAAATTTCCCTTTATCTTTTATAATCCCTAGTGATTTATGGAAAAGTTGTTTTTGATTAATGGTATTGTGATTGAATTAGGCTGACCTTTCCTCTTTCCTTAGCCGCAAAAGCTTATAGCTCTAACTGGTATGTATCTCTCTTAACTAGGCAGCCACCTGGACCATTTCTACGAAATCTTGCATCCTGAATTTGGAGTGAGTCCCTGTATTCTTAAAACAAACTGGAGTTAAGGTGATGCAAAGGGCAGCTGCATGGAATCAGGCTTCTTATTATTCATAAGCATTTCTAAGACATAAAGGATTCCATTTTTTTATGTGCATGTGCAAATAAATTAACTTTTTCTTCATTAGCTTATTGTGTGGGTTAAGTAGATTAATATAGATAATGCACTTAGAATAGTGCCTGGCACATACTGTTTGCTATTTTTAAAATTCAAGGCAGTAGCATATATTAAATTACTTCTCCTTCCACTAAGTGGACTAAACATGAAATATGTGGCAGGGCTGGGCAACCCCTTCCCCACCACCAGTGTGTAACAAACAGGACAATTATTGAAATAGTGTCTGCACTGGAGAAGCTGTACCCACAATCTAGGTGTGGACAAAAATTCTTAAGTTTGAATGAGAATAGAAATTAAATGAGGGTTTCTGGAATCTTTTCAATATTTAGATTTAGGTTCACCTACAAATCTGAGTACTTGCCATAAAACTAAAACTACTGCTGCTGGACAAGAGAAATTCACATTTAGGTGTAACCATCTCTGCTTCTCAGTGAAGAGACTGGGGCTTTGAGACAGTGGATGGTAAGTTTCGAGGGAAGGTTCCTGCTTATAGGAACAGTTTTCAAGGTAGTAAAATTTCATATTATGCTCCTAAATGGTGCTCCAATAAACTTAAAATCTTGCCAGTTGTTCATTGGACATGAAATTTTTCTCATATATAGTTAATTTCCTAAAAATGTCTTAAAATGGCCTACAAAAAAAAAGTCTATTTCTGTTTCATTCTCACTAGGAGCTAATTATTTTCACACCTCAGATTTTTATTGCTCACTGAATCCCACTTTTTTTGTTCTTCGTCATTGGTTCATTGGTTTTTCATGTCATTCTTTTTGCTCATTTTCTATTTCTTTGAAGTTTTGCTCCACAGGCTTTATGTTACTAGTAAGGTTGATTGCTGAGTGAATCAAATTGGTCACAGGGAAAGATACAACTCATTCATTAAAGCCACCTGCCTTCAGTGAGCTGAGGATGATGGACACTATTACCTAAGACCATTTATCACTGCCCACATAACTGACTGTATTAGGAAACTACTATCCTTAAAGCATGAGTGTTTCTAACAGAACCTAATGAGTAGTCACTAAAATTCTAAGCAAATATTAAACAATTAAGAGAAACTCATTGAACGGTTAACCAATTTTTGATATAAAACCTGGCATAATTTTCTGTCTATAAAAGTATACCATATACTTGGAGCATATTAGACTATGGGAATATTAACTTGTTGCAAGGTAAATATGATAAATACTTCTCTGGGAATCCATTTCTCTCATAATTCTCGCTCAAAGTTTGCACTTTTTCTGAACTTCCTGAGACAGTAATTCCTAGAATGGTTCTCAAAATGCCATGCAGCTCACTGACTTGTGGGATTTGCTACCATTAAGTGCTGATAGTAGAAGTAACTGGAGAGAGGAAGGGAATATATACAGCAGAAGACATCTGGAAAAACAGAAGGCTACCTAGAAAAAGCAGACAGTTGAACTCATATCCCATAACATATTGGTGATGGTATTTTAGTTAAAATCTAGTTAATGTGGAATCAGGAAACATAGGATCCTGGATATATGTATTGGAGGCAGTTTGAAAGAGAATGGCCACATATTTATGTTTAAGTATAGAGAGATATAATAATTTCCCCCTTTTCCTCTTAAACTGGCCATATCTGAATGAGCAATCAGCCATGGGAAGTAGAAGCACAAATGCTATACCCAGAATTTTGGGATCATTATGGACAGACAGGGATGTGTTGAGACCATTAACTGAACAGTGGAGATTGCACTTTTCCTAAAAGTCCACTCTTTTCTGTTCTTTTCTCTTCTTTGCTTTGCTTGCCTTACTTTGTGTGTGTGAGTAGAAATCAGAGAAGAGGTAGCACTTAGGAAGGTAGGTCCTTACAGCAGGGATTCCACATCTTGGCAAAAGAAA
The DNA here is from genome assembly GCF_030020395.1 of Manis pentadactyla. NCBI lineage: Eukaryota > Metazoa > Chordata > Mammalia > Pholidota > Manidae > Manis > Manis pentadactyla. The sequence continues at coordinate 50,113,312 of NC_080030.1, forward strand.
AGTGGTCTCCAGCCTCATGTTGACGATGCACCCGTTGATGAAGCAGCTGTTGCTACACTAGCAACATATCTAGGCGCATCTGTATCTTCTTTCCATCCCGGACTCACTCTGTATCACTCCGTAACCTGATAACATTCCTTTCATCTGAGAAATCTGTCTTTTTTCTTTTTTCTTAAGGAAACAACCACCATTAAAGACAATGCTATATTGCCAGATCCTCCCCTTGTGTTCCTCCTTTGCACAATATTTTTCAAGCTCTGCTCCTTGGAACTATCTCGATTCCATCATCAGGGGTGAGGGAGGGACTTATTAAAAATGCAAACCTATTAAGTCATAATCTCCAGGGTCTTCAATTTTTAACCTGGTCTCTTGGTAAACATGCTCTCTTTCTCTTTTACCCCCTCTCTCTCTTGTTCTCTATGTACCTTAACAACTGAAAGACTCAACTACTGGGCCTGCACCACAAGGGACCAACTAAAATAATAACATGTACATGTAGGTGTATATTTGGGACAAACTACAAGTTGCAGAGCCATTCCTAAAATTCTGTTGTATAGATTGGATAAAAACATAACACAAAATATGCAATAATGCAATATTTCAACAAAAATAAATAAGAACTGATTTAAAGATGCATAGTCATACTAACAATTGTCCTTTTTCTTTCCATTCGTGGCTGGAAAGTCAGGAGAATCAGTTAACTTCAGATGAGCAATACCTATGAAAATAATTTCAATAGAAACAGAAAAAATAAGTCTTGGATTTTCTGTTTTTCCCCCAGTGAGACTGTTTGCTCATAACCAAAACTGGAATTATTTTAACATGATTATTTTTTCACAAGATCATAAATCAGAAGGAGAGAGTCCTGAGAGGTAAACCCAAGCAGGGATTCAATGACAGGATACATATAAGGCTTAGCAAAGTGGTTGTCACTAAATAATAAGAGGAAACACTTCTATAAAATAAATATTATAAATATAAAATAAATACAAAATAAATATGGGAAAATAAAATATTCTATATTATGTTGCCAGGTATTATACCAAGTGCTTCCCATATATTTAATCATTTATTATCCCAACAGTGCTATGAAGTAGGTTCAATTATTATACCCAGGTTACAGAATAGAGAATTCATATAATTTGCCCAGGGTTATAGAGCTAGCATGTGCTAGAATGGGGGTTCTGAACCTATGCAGAATGCATTTAGAGTCAATACTCTTAAACACTGTAGTAAACTGCACAAAAATGGGAATTTTATCCTTATCTTGAACAAGAAGTTGTGAAACATGTTGAAACTTTGGGAAAGGAAGAATAATATGCAGAAACGAATTCTACGAGATAATAACACTTTTTATAGAACTAGAATAATTAAATGTGTAATTTAAATGATTAAGCTATAGTAATTAGTGAGTGAAAAATAGACTGGCAGATCAATGGAACAGAACAGCTATCACAGAACCAGATCCTTTAATGTGATGTATGATAAATGAAGCCTGGTGAATCAGGTGAAAGAGATGGATCATTCAAAATGTATTGCTGAGAGTATTGATGAGCTAGTTTAAAAAATCCATTTTGATTTTACTTCACTGTATTTCAACAAAATAAATTAGAGAAGGATGAAAGAGCTAAATAGAAATTGAAGCTTAAAAAAAGAAATACAGGTGAAAATTAATTTGTGAATGGAAATAAACTATATGAATCAGAATAAAATCAAACACCTACAAATGACCAATACATCTTACTGTGCATAAACTCCTCCATGGCAATAAACTAAAAACAAATTAAGTGAAGAAATATGGAAGATGTGGTTGAAATACAATTTGACAGACTGTTAGTATTCTTAATTTATAAAGACATTAAACGTGCTCACAGAGAGGAAAATGCCCTAAAATAAGGCACAGAGAGTTGAGGTAGGCACATGAACTGTTCACTAAAATAGAAAGACAAGTGGTTAATTAATATTGGAAGGAGATTACTTGTACCACTAATAACGACGATATACCATTTTCAGCAAATTATAAAAGATGTAAAAAACCTTAACAGTTCCCTACCACTAGGTGATATTGGAGGTATAAATTGGGAAACAATTTTTTGGACACTCTTTTGTTATGAACAGAGACACCAACTATGTTCACATGCTTTGACCCAGAAATCCTGTTGTGACTATGTACCTTAAGGAATATTCCTAAGAGTAAGTAAAGATATATAGAATAAGAATTAAAAATGCCTGTTTTAAAAATATTAATAAGTATCTGAACATTTCAAATTTAACTATGCTATATCTACACAATAAAAAAATATAAAACCTTTAGAATCATTTTAGTATTTTCTTATTAGAAAATAGTGGCTACATTATTTAAAGTACAAATTTTATGTGTGACTTGTTGTTTGATAAACTGTTTGCATAGTAATGGAGAAATGAATCCAAAATGTTGAGTTGTAAAAGTTTGAGTAATCGTTCCTTATTTTCTCTGTTTTTCACTACTATCTGTTATATAGGTGAAGGTGTATTGTTTTTGCTTTCAGAGAAGTTTTTTCATTTGTTTTAGTGTTTTTGTTTTTTGTGTCTTTTTTTTCCCCCTATAAAGAGGTGAGGTGAGGAGAAATATGTTAGGAAGCAAGGGGTGAAATAGAGATAATATGGAGAGAAGTGAGTGTTGCCCCTCATGAGGGTGGTCATTCCTGCTGGAGAAACTGTTTCTAGGGAAGTAGAAAAATTCCAAAGATGATCCAATATATTTCAGAATTTTTTAACAAAGAAATAAACTTTCTATTCTTGGCCCTAAAATTACTGGAAATATAACTCAGTGTTTTCTTATAAATAATGCAAAAATATGTACTCACAATTAACTGTCTCTTACTAAATATCCTACTTAAGACTACGTGGACTCACAAATAGGTGTAGGACACACTTAGAAAGTAAAGAGAACATATTTTAGAACTGTCTCATGATTGATAGGGGCATGTTTTACTGAAGCAAGAGATCACAAGCTAGAAGGAACAAACCAGGCTTCAGAAGTGATTCCATAAAGGGCGCAGCAGAATGAAGGGCAGGGATTAGCAAATATGATGTTTGCAGAAATGGTTCATCATGTCTTTTATTATTGGGTTCTTCTTACATAGGTCATCAATTTTTCATTCTCTCCATTATATCATTTCCATCTGCTTGCAAGCATGATGGTATTTCTTACATAAACAATTCCCTCTCTTTACTCATTTTCCTCTACATTTGCCATCTCCATTTGTCAGTCCCCTTTTATACTGAAGTCCAAGAAAAAATTATCTATATTTGCTCACTCCAACCCTATACCACACCGTCAAAATAGTTTCTGTCACCAATGACCTTTGTAGTGACAAACCCGATGACCACTTCTCAGTCCTCACCTGACTTTACCTACCAGCAGCTTTTGACACAATTGGTTGCTCTTTCCTTCCTTTCTGATATACTTTCTTCACTTGCTTGATGGGACATCATATTCTTCTGGTTTACCTACAACCTCTCTGGCTTTACTTCTTAGTTTCTTAACTAGTTTTTTCTCTGTCTTCCTCAACTCTTCCTTCTCTGTCCACATCCATTTAGAAAGTGGTTCACTTTTGAGGCTTTACATATCACTTACATGAGATGGACCCTTAAATGTGTATCTCCAACCTAGTCTTCTCCCTTCTACTCTTGACCTGCTTATCCAACCACATATTGGTCAATTCCAATGCTACCCTCCCGGTTCAAGGCAAACTCATCTCTCGGCTGGATTGTACACCTAACTTGTGTTACTCCCTCTGTTCTTACCCTCTATAATCTTTTCTGTGGAGCAGACTGAGTGAATTGTAAAGTAGTCATGTCACTCCTCTGCTCAAAATCATCTAATGGCTTCATTTATCAGTCAGAGAAAAAGCAAAAGTCCACAGTAGCCTAAAAGATACCATCTGATTTGGCCCAGCTCCATCTCCCTAGTGTCACTCTGCTCCAGCATCACTGGATTCCTGGAAAACGGGTGCATAATCCTGTCTCAAGGCTCTGCTCTTTCTTTTCCTTTTCTTAGACTACTTTCCCCCAGCAATCTAAACGGCTTGCTTTCTCACACCCATTAAGTATCTCTTCAAAAATCTTTCATCAGAGAGATCTTTCTCAGGCCACCCTAAGCAAAATGGGGTCCCCTCTTCCACCAGCACTGTTTTATTTCTCTCCTGATCCCTAAAACCTCTAGATATACAATTTGTTTATCCATTTTTACCCCCATTATAGAGTAGCTCCATGAGGGTAGGGAATTTTTAGTTAGGTCATTGTTATATTTTGAGAACTTTTGACAATACCTAGCATATTCAAATATTTGTGGAATTAGTGAATAGACCTTGATCCTAGCCTACTAGGTCAGGGTAAAAACCAAGTCTTAAAGGACCCAATCTAGCCTTAATAAAGTAATATTCTTTAAAAACATATCCTCATCATAATATAATCATTTCATAACTGGAGTGTGATTATGTACATGATTTTGAATTTAAGAGAAAAAATTATTAAACCTTTTCTTTCCTGAAATTCAGATTTCCACTCTGTTCTTAAGATTTTTTTCCTCTCTTTTCTAAAAGGCATGAGGGCTTTGAAAAACAATATAATTTCTGTACAAAATGTTTTTTGGTATGTTAATCTCTTTTTATTAAAATATACGTGAGTCCAACACAGCTTTATAGTTTGTAATTGTCTTCTCAGGGAAAAAAATCACAGTCCTCATTGACATTAGTTAATACCCTCAGTAAGAGTCTATCATATCATTAAGCATTATCCCCTGGTGTGAATGAGAAAAGACACTCTTACAATCTTTTTAATTGATTGTTTTACATTATAACGAGGACAACCATAATTATATAACTCTAGTCTCAATGTTGTTTTTGTAGTTCCCATAATTTTAGTCAACTGGTTCTTTGCACTGAAGGGGTATTGTTGGCTATGTCAAGCAAATTATCAAGAGCTAGCACTTTATAAAAAGCATTAATCAAGAGTATAAAGTGGAGCTCCATTTCTGTGAGGTTTTAAGAGTTTCTCTATCAGTGCTTGCATAATGCGTGAAGGATTTGAAATCTTTAGTATTCATGCATGGATGGGGGAATATATCAGAAAGTCAGGATCCATATTTATTCATAGTAAACTCTTCAGGCTATACCTGTCCAGTACTTGTTAAGGGTGTGCAAGGCAGAGTTCTCATTAAACCTTCTTTTTCTAACTTTTAGCCTGTAGGCATAGGTTAGCATTGTTATCCATTATGGGATATCAAATCACTACCAAAACTTAAAAATGATTTATTACTTTTCATGGTTCTGCAGGTTGTACTGATTAGTTAGATGTCCTAAAAACTGATTACTCTGTTCATCAAAAGACATCATTAATAAAAGAAATGAATTGGCAAGCCACAGCCTCAGTGATAATATTTATAAGACATGTAACTGCTAAAGATAATATTTACATATAGCAGAATATAAAATGAACTCCCACACTCAACAATGAAAAGATGAACTACCCACTTAGAAAATGGGCCAAATTTTTTGACAGAGACTTCTTGAAAGAAAATATACAAATGTCATTAAGCATATGTAAAACTGCTCAATATCATTAGTCATGAGGGAGATACAAATTGAAACTATAATAAGGTACCACTTTACATCCACTTCAGTGGCTAAAATTAAAAACACTGATAACATCAAATGTTTGCAAACATGTGGATGTGAAGAACTAAAACTCCTATATGTTACTGATAGGAATGTAAGATGCAGCACCCACTTTGGGAGAGTGGCAGTTTCTTATAAATCAAAATGTACACTTACAGTCTTACCCAGATGTTTTCACCTTTGGTATTTACACAAAAGCAGTGAAAACAAAAATACTTTCAACAATTATACTCTTTTAGCTCTATTCCAAATTGCTCCAAAGTAGAAAAAACTTTGGTGTACATCACTGCAAGAATGAATAAACAATCTGTGGTGTAATCATACAGTGGAATATAACTCAGCAATAAAAATAAACAAGATATTAGTAAATACAATAAAAAGAGTGAATCTCAAAAAATATGCTAAGGAAAGAAGCTAACCAAAAGTATATACTTCATAGTTTCATATATATGGAGTCCTGCAATAGGCAAATCTAATCTATCGGAGGGAAAATAAAGCATTTAAGAACAGCAGGTACCTCTGGGCATTGGCTAGGTAGTGATGGGGAAGGGGAATGAGGGAACATTCTGGGGTTAAGAATTTATTTTATGTCCTGATAGGAGTTTGGGTTACATAAGCATATCCATTGTTAAAATTCATTAAATATCACTTAAACTCTATATTTTATTGTATATAAATTCAACAATTTCACAGGGTTAGATAAACAAAAGGTTTCACAGTACTTCACAGAACATACTCACTTTAGTAAAGGCATGAGAATGGCATAGTGCTCTTGAAGTACACAGGCAAGCCTGGGGCCAGGGAGACTCCCAGGCTCAGCTCACCAGAAGTCTTTTTTAGTCTCACAGAATGCGCTTAGTTTGTAGATTATGATCCACTGATACGTAAGTGAGGAATCTTAGTTCCAGGGGACCCTGAGGGAAATTTTCCAGTAGGGTCTTTTATGCCCCAGCATGGTTGCATAGCCAATGCAGAGTATTTAGACACTTACACCAAGTGTTAAGTGGTCAGTTCCGAGGTTGATCTTGAGCATAAAGTTATAACTTGAAATTTAAATGCCACAGTATAATTTTTTAGTTAGCTCACTTGTTATCTTGGTACCAGACTTCTCGGCAGCTCTGGAAATAAGCACAGAACTGTCACAGTTTAGCTGTCAGATAATATCTTACGCTGTAAATTTAATGTGTAAAGAAGAGAAACTATTAAAAAATGAACTCTAGTTTATAATATGCATCCTGAAGCATTTCCATGGAAGTGTGCAGATTTACTTTAAAATGAATCAAATGTAAATGCATCAAAGTAAAATGTAATTTACTTTAAAGTGCATCAAAATATTAGGTTGATAGTTGGGTAGATGAGTAGATGTGTGGCTCAAAAGAACAAAGTACTGTTAAATAGTATCAAGAAAGTGATAAACTAGTCTTTATGTTAAAATTCTTTCAACTTTGATGCGTAGTGAAGATTTTCATAAGAAGATGTTAGAAAAAATCCCTAAGTGCAAGATTTTATCAGGTGTGATGAAGCTTACAGTTTTGACCTTGGAGAAGGAGATTCACAATAAAAATGGGAATTAAACAAACTATGTTGTCTTCCCTCCTCTACCATTCTGGATTTGCTCCCCTGTTTCTCTGGCTGCCTCCTCTCTGCTTCCAGGGAATCACGAGCTTTCTGCTCACCACTAAATCTCACCATGAAGGTTTCTTTCAAAATTAATTTTCCTCCAGCTCTTAAATTTTTCATTTCCTCACTGCATGAAAACCAGTTAACTGAAATGGCAATTTATGCTAAGGTTCTAATAACTATAAACATACTTTTAATGAGGTCTATTTTATTTGAATAGTGCTGACAACTGTGTGTCTATGGGATTTTAAGGGAATTCCATCTTCCTGAGACAATTTACACTTATATGTGAAAAAATTGTTCACATATTTTTCACAAGGGAGGATTGTAAATCCTATCGGCCCAATATCCTAGATGAATTTTGTTCTGGAGAGGATGACAGCATACTTGACTGGAGGGCAAGTAAGCTTCTTAGCATGTGGGGTACAGGGAGTGAAAGAAGTGAAGGGATGGTGATCTGTCATTTTGATGGATTCATTTTTGGGCACAATATAGGGTTCATATTGGAGACCTGTGATTTGGCAAAAATGTTTGAATTTTGCTTTGGCTAAAATGGAAGGCAGAGTGTTCAGTATATCTCCAAGGAAAGTAGAAATCTTAGACTGTAGCCATGAGGCCAGGATTAGAGAGGTAAAGGGCTCATGTGGTATTGAGTATGGTTTCATAAATCACACAAAAATCCATTCCATTACCTAATTGACGTACATCTTACACAGATTTTTTAATAGTATTCTTATAAAGCTGATTATTGAATCTGTTGTTAAGGTACTCAGAAAAGAGTTTATCATCTTAAACCTAAAAGGGAGATCCTCTAAGAGCATCAGTGGTTAAGAGCAGCATATCCAAGTAGTGCAGCAGGTAGATAATTTCTGGCAAGGCAATGTTCATTGACATTTGCACGTCAATAAGTAATCCACCTACTCAAAGAAATGGCTTTGCAGATCGGAGCATAAAGAAAACCTAACTCTAGATTGAAACCAAAGTCAGTAAAATAATTCAGAAAGTTTTGGGGGTAGAAAAGGGGTAAATGTGTTTTCATGCAATGCAAACAAAAATAATGTGAGGATCTTGGCTTTAAGAGATTAAACAAAATCCAATTTAGGCCAAGGATTATTCCAGGAGAAAGAGAAGGCTCCTTTGTGATGCTAATATGAGGGATTTATAATGAAGAAAAACACTATGAATGAATAGGTAGTCCTCAAATAAGAGTAATTATAAAAAGCTAAAAATACAGGTGATAAAAGGAGAAATATATCCACTTACTAGAAGTAGATGAATTTTACTTATCTTTCTCAGTCTACGATAGATTAAACTGGATAAAATGTAAGATTACAGAAGACCTAAATACCATAATTTAAAGAGTGCATCTGATTGGTATATAACAAACTTTGAACCCTAAAAATAGAGAATACTCATTCTCTTCAGGTGTCCTTGCTACATGCATGAAATCTATCACATAAGCAATCACAAAGCAATTTCAAAAGATGTAAGTAGTATAAAAAATTTCTCTGATTGAAAGTTGAAAAAAATAAAAAACAATAGCAAAAGTAGAAAACAAAAGACACTTCCATATGGAAATTAAACTACAAAGCAATGATTTCAAACGTCTCAAGAATCAGTGTAGAATGAATGCAAACCAAAATTGTGGAATTTCTAGAAAACGATATTGAGAACACTGATACAATAATTCATGAGATTTACTATAGGAATGCATAGAATAAAATTCACAGGCTTAAATATTCATATAAACAAAACAAAACCAAAATTGAAAACCAATAATCAAGCATCTGGATCTAGGGGTTATAAAAAGAATCACAAAATGTGTTAGACAGAAAAAAAGAATAGAAGTGAGAAAGAAAAAATGCACCATAAAGTAGCAAGAAGAGGTAAAAGCTTAGAGAAACAAAAGAAGTTTAAAAAATCCATTAACTATCATTTTACTCAGTTCAGTACATAGTTGTATATAGAGGTTGTCCTTAATCCTTTCTATAGCTGAACATTACTCTATTGTAGAAGGTGTACATATTTTATTCAACTAGCCTTCTATTGATAATAATTTAAGATTTCTCAGTTTTGTATGCTGTTACAAAAAAAATGCATGAATGAGTTCTCTTGTGCATATATCTCTTTACATTTAAAAATTTCATCTCTGGAAAAGAATTAGGATTGCTTATGCAAAGGTCAAAAGCACACACAATTTTGCTAGATATTACCAACTTCCCTTCCATATTTTTATTCCACAAGTAGTGTATGTGAGTGGCACCAACATCTTTTTTGAAGAATAGGAGAACTGCATAAACTGACTCAGACTGTAATGTGGGGAAATAAACATAAATAAACAGGAACACTCTGAAAGAGGAGGGATGAAAGTAGAGAAGATTATAAGTTTTAAATTATATTGAAAGATTCACTAATCAAATCAGTATGGTACTAGTACAAGATTTCTACAGAATAATGAAATAGAATACAAAATACAGAAATAATTCTGAATAGTATATGGGTAAAGTTGCTTTCAAGTCAGTGTGTGGATAGATGGGCTAATTAATAGAGTTAGACAACTAAATAACTGAAAAAAATAAGGGTAGACATATTTATATCTTATCATATGTACTAACTAGGACAACATTCAAATCTTTTAGAAGTTTAAGTATAAAAATTTGAAATAAAATGTACTCAAAAAATAAAAGCAGTTGCTCAAATTCTTGGAATGGAAAACTCTAACTGAAAATGTGGGTGGCATTAAAGAAGGACTTGATAATTTAATGGTCTAAAATTAAGAAATTTGGATAGCTTTCCAAAAAATAACATAAGCAAATTCAGAAGACAAATAACAAATTTGGAAAAAGTTATTTTCAACTTTTTTTGTCTACTGAAACTATCTAGAAAAAAACCCCCAACAATCAGGTCTAATTAATTGTCCCCTGGAAAATGATGCCACAGTCATCCCAGATTTCACACCTGGCATCCATTCAGATTGGCCAGCATGCTTTGTTATTAGCTGATGATCGTGCCAAATTGATGTTAAAATTTTTGAACATCAAGCTTTTCAGTAAAAAGCATTCTGTAATATCATGGAAAGATTACTCAGAAACATTAGGTGAAAACTACAAGACACAGAACAGTGTGCACAGCATGTTGACCTGGTGTAAAAATAAAAAAATATAAATAATAGAAAAGAATAGTAGAGAAAATATGTGCTTTTTATTTTATATGCTTGAAGAAATTTTGGAAAGATACAAGACAAAGTAACTATGCTGGTACCTGGGGAGGAGTGGGGGTTGGGGGGTGGAAGGAGGGGTCTAGAGGGAGGTGGTGGGGGTGCTGGGTAAACAGAGAACAGTGGTGGGAGGGAGACCTTTCCACATCCATTAGTTTCTTTACTTTTTGTTTGTTTGGAAACATACGAGGTGCACTAGCTATTTAAAAATTAGATGAAAACATGAGGTAAGAAAATCTACCAGAAGTGTAGCCATAGAAGAAATAGGAAACTGTATCTCACTGGAGAGCATGCAGACACTCTATTTTGCCTACTCTTAAGATTAGCCCTCCTTTATATCTACATTTTTCCAGGGAGAGGGGTGCTATTCTTTTTACCTGGTCACAGAAGAGCCTTCCTTTGTAGAAACTGTAATGCTCGTATTTTGATTAGTAGAAGGCATTTTCCTATCCTCATGCTGATCTTTCCCTATGGATACTTTGATATCTCTAGCCACCGTACACATGACTTGTTCCTCTACCTCAACTGACTACAGGAACTGAGTATGTGATTTTGTTCTATTGACTTGTTACAGAATATTTTTGGGCTTGTTTTCCTTTGACCTGCCTTGTTGGATTTTATCAGTGCTGACTGGTCACTTTTGCTACCTACAACTACCTCCGACTTTTAACTTGGGGTTCTTTCTTTTTTCTCCAGTTCCTTGGATTTAAAGACAAAGTTTTGTCTTGACTACTTGGATTCTGAAATATGCTCAATTATTTGAACTTAGCTTTGGTGGGCAGACCCACTTCTTATTTGGCGAAAACAAAGTTACATATTATATCTGCAGATAAGAGGTGCCGTACCTCCACTCAGTCGAAAACCCAGTTTACACATTCACCTTTAACTGGGTTGACTGGCACCTTTAACCTAATAATAATCCTGGAAATAATCAGGATAGATAGAAGATATAAGTAGTGTGATAGGCACATTTTTTTCCTTCATTTTTTTACTTTATTCCAAAGTAAGAGAAGAAAACATTTTTTTTCTTCTCCCTACCCGTCAATTTTTCCAGAAGAGTATCCTGTTATTCTCTGAGGAGATGGAAAAACATCTAAAGGACAGTCTTCATATTATCTTATGCTTGTTAATCCCTTGGAAAAAGTTTCCCTGAATTTAGAGATTACATCCTCTTTCTTACATAGTTTGGATACTTCTCCATCATGACGCTTACTATAGTTTAGAACGTGTAACTATAATGCACATCAATCCGCCTTTCTGGACTCTAATTTCTGTTAGGGATGGTCCATATCTGTTGGCTAACTTTTGTATCCCAGTGTGGCACATGGTACAAGCATAAATGAACAAATGAATGAATGAATGAATGAATGGTCTTTGAGAATCTTTCTGGGAGAGACCCCAGATAATGATCTGGAAGTAAAAAAGGAAAAAGATAAATCCTCCCCTTGTTTTAAAGTTCTAATCTCTGGGTAAGCTCAAGAAGTCCAATGAGATTTTCAAAACATTAACTGAGCTTCCAAGCAGGAGTTTAAATATTTCTGTTTTAAAAGGTAGTTTTAGCTTACTCCCGTTCTGGGCAGCTTTAACTTAACTGTCATATAGTGGTGGTGAGCACGACAGGACTGCGTACCAAAAGAGACAAGACAAACTGTAATAGCCCAGAAATAAGATGCTATTTACCTGTTTACGCTGATGAGCACATGCTTCTCAAGAGGAATCCTTAAACTTGAGCGTGCTTCAGAATCACCTGGAGGACTTGCGAACGGATTTCTGACTCAGTAGCTCTGAGGTGGGGCCCACGGGTCGCGGTTCCTGGGACACTGCTATTGCTTGTCCAGGTGCCCACACCTGGGGAACCACTGGTTCGCCACGCTTGTTTTGTGGATTTTAAGTGGGAAATTGAATAACTGCTTCCTTTTCTGCCTGGCCTCTCTAAATTTCTTTTAGAATCTTGATTCCTGGCAAAATGCTCTCTATTTCTATCTCTGTATCTCTCTCTGTCTCTATCATCTCTCTCTCTGTGTATCTGTTGAGGGCTGGGATTCCAAAACATTCGACTCTTTATGTATAAGAATTCAGGAGGTAACAACATTCTAATAAGCCAAGTGACTCATATGTCCGGATGGAATTATAGTCATTTCTCATTGTTTTCTGAAGTCTTGCAGAACAAGGACTCTTGAAAAGTCTTCTGTCAGAGGGGTGAGTGATCCATTCTTGGGGCTTGACAAACTATGAGTGTCTTCTGAAGGGAAGACAGCCTTGAAAGGAAAATGTTAGTGAAAAACAAGAACATGAAGGAGAGAGACAGAGGAAGGGGCAGTTGGAGGCAAAATAATACCTAATTATTTGAGATTATTATCAAAGGATGTGACTATAAAATTAACAAAAAACAAAAAATATTAGATGAGAGGAAAATCCACTTGAATCAAGAGAGTAAGAAGCTAAAATTACCTTCAAATAAATTAATGAAAATGTATTCAACTTCACTGATAATAAAATAAATGCAAATTAAATAAAAGACTACCTGTTTGTATTTAAGAAATTGACAGCATTTTTAACAATGATGATTTCTGGTACAGTAGAAGGTGCCATTAAATTGGAGTTTTCAGACATTGTTGATACAATATATATTATAATAAGATATTAATGACTTAATAACAATAAATATTACTCTCCATATTATAAAGTGTCCTGCTGAAGGGTCAAATATTCAAAAAAATCTTCCTCCCATATTTATTTTCCTTTTCATCTAGATTTCATAGTCCATAATTACTACCACAATACTTTCCTTTCTAATAGGTTAGATGATAGAATTTAGTCACAGAATGGTGAACTTAAATCATGGGCTTGATGTTGGGAGATAATCATGAGAGTATTTAGTTAAAAAAATGCAAGAGGCTAAGACACAAATCAGGAGATAGATTTTTAGATACAGAGAGAGAGAGGTTATCAAATGTGAAATCTATATGTGGCTGCCTGTTGAAGAATTATTGATTGGCAACATGAAAAACATTTCACTAATACTAGATGAGAGGAAAATCCACTTGAATCAAGAGAGTAAGAAACACAGAACATTATTTTCTGCAATTCTACTGCTTTATTGTACAAATTGTAACATTCAAAGCTAATGACCTGGTCTGAAGGTAAGAATGATTTGACTTAGCCCATTAGTTTTTCTGTTATTTGTATGTTAATGAAAGTTCTGAGTACTTGAAAACAATTTATTTTGAAAAAGTAGGATAAATTCTCCCTCTCAAATCCTACTTACATTATTATTTGGCTGTACAGAAACCTTTTTCTTAGACTAAGTCAAACTAGCCCCATCCATGTATGAATGGTACCATTTCAAATGACTGGAATCTAAATTAATTTTACTCCATTGTGTATATGAATAAGTAACTGAGCATGAATTACTGACTACCAAATAGTGTAGAGTAGCTCAGATTTGTTTTAGAAAGATCAATAAATGAGGAAATTTGTTTATTAAAACATTGCATTTGCTGACATGTAATTGGCAGAATGTGTCTCAGTTTTCTTTGATATGTAACAAATTATTTCAAAACTTAGTGGCTTCAAATAACATCCTTTATTTCTCCCATGATTCTATAGATCTGCGATTTGGGCTAGGTGTTGCTGGGCAATCTGGTTTCACCTGGGCTCTTTCAGATGACTATGGTCAGTGGCCAAGGCAGCTGGAGGCTAATTGGTCTAAGACGGCTTCAACTTGTGCTTGTCCCTGATGTCTCTTACTCTCCAACAGACTAGCCTGGACTTGCTCACATAGTGGTAGCAGGCATTCATGTGAAATTCTTTCCTCTACATTTTAGTGGCCAATACAAGTAACAAGGTCATTACAGATTGCAGAGGTAGAAAATACAGGCTTTACTTTTTGATGGAGCTACTGTGTCACCATTTCTGCAATCTGCCTCAGATTCATAGGATATTTTTTTTTTACACAAAATATTACATTAGTTGCCAAAATCATTTCAGCATTTATTTTTCTGTCCTTCATGACATGGAATATTTGTTATCACAGTGAATTCTGGTGAATTAATGGTTTAATTTAAAATATAGAATTTAATTTAACTGCATCTACCTTTCTCTAGATATTCTGTTATTCAATATCTGCCCATTATCTGCAGAAAAAAACAAAACAAAGCTGAATTTCTTAAAAATCTCCCATTCATGATTTCCACCCCTTTGCCCACCTCTAGTTTTTCTTTCATCACTCATGGACTCCTGACATGTTGCACAATTTGCTGTTTCATGGACACCTCATGCGCTTTCATGTCTCTGTATGGACGTGTGATTGTGTGTGTGTGTGCACTTGTGTATCTATGCAGGAATTAATCCACCTTATGTGAATGCCTTTTACCTCTTCATATGCTTAATTATTCCTCAATTCTCAAGCATCAGCTTAACTTTACAAACCTTCCTTGGTGACACCCTTGCTAGTAAGAAAGTTTCAGGAGCAGAGCCTCTGTGCCCTATTACCTGTTACTGAATTAAAATTATTTGTGCTCAAGTGTGATTCTACCTTTGAAAGATGAACTTCTTGAGGGCAAAGACTGTGTCCTAATCATTTTTGTGGAAGGGCTTAACTCTATATTTAGCATATAGTAGATATTCAATATATTTTAAATTAATAAATGAATGAAAGTTAATGAGTGAAGAAATAATCATTTGCATTATTCTCCCTTTTAAATCAATGACAAATCCCTAAACTTATTTGACTATCTCCTATATTCTCATAGTTTCAGGCATCAGTGTCACAGAGATGATTCTTAAATTTTTGTTTAGCTTTGTACTTTTGCTTCTTTGTGTAGCCAGGACTGTTTTTTGTAACTCCAGGACTATCTCCAAAAGGGCCTTTTTGACATTTGTACTTGTGTGTTCTGCTGCTTTCTTAAACATAACATGACATGATCTGAACTCTCCACCCTCCTCAGAGCTTACCAGGAATCTTCTATTTTACCTCTGACAGCTACTGCAGTCAGTGACACCACCACCTTATTAAAAAAACCTATGGGATATTTTTGCATATTTTAATTTGAGCTTCAGACCAGTTGGAGTGACAGAGATGACCAAGTGCAGTCACTATTTTACCATCCACAAAATAAAATCTCAAGGAAATTACAAAGTTTCCCCACAATCATGTTGGTCACAAATGGTAGAACTGAGATTCAAACTCAGGTTTGCCTAACTTAAAACGATTGTGTTTTACCTCTGATTTCTGAGTCGTGGGGATAAACTTGATGGGTTTGCTAACTCATTGGTGATGGATTAAGAAAATAAGGAAGTCATTTTCATTCTTCATTCTTCCTCATTCTCCGTATGCAGTCAGTTTCCACATGCTTGATTTGTCTTAGCATCATTTTCTCATTAGTATCTGTCTTTTCCGTTCTGTTCACCCTTCCTTACTTCATCCAATGTCTTCACATAGACGAACTAATCATGCATCTAGTAGGATGCTTGGTAAGATTTTTGGATTAAATTTTACTACTGAACTCTTCTTAAAATGAAAACATTTTTCTAGAAATACTAAATAACTGTAGAATATATGATAGGTAGCAAAATGGCAATATTTCTACACCTAACCTAATTAAAGCATAAATAAACAAAAATTTTCATTTCAGAAATCAGTAGCAGGTGTTGCAATTAAAACATAGACAGCAAATTACAAAATTATTGGTAAAATGGACACAATCCCAGTCATTTAACTGTGCTCTGCATACCTAAACCCACCTGCTGTTTAAGCCAGATAAGTGTTTGTTTGTGTTTTTATGCTAACATTTACAGACAGACGTTATTTACAAAATTTTGTGTGTTATATCCTGAACACATGGGTATTTATTCTTGGCTGTTATACACATATTTGTGTTCTTTTAAGCCAGGAAAGAATATCAGAAAAAGGAAGAAATTTGGGATAAATGAATTAATATTAGCAAATGCTTCTGAGAGTTTACTATGTTCTAGAAATGCACTAAAAGCTTAGAGGCATTATCTTGTTTAATCCTGATTGTAAGCCTATAAAATAGTTATTCCAATCTCCATTTTACAGATGACAAAATAGAAGCTTAGTTAGGTTAAGTATCTTGCCCAAGATCATTCCGCCTTAAAATATTGAATGTGGTTTGAAGGAAATCTGCGTAGCTTTAAAATTCCTTAGGCGAAGATTGGTTATAGGCCACAGGAAGTAGCAGATAACTGTTTGAGTAGGAGGCTGGATACCAGTCATGAGGGCTGAGTCTCTGTGGCAGGACTCAGTCTCTAGAAAGCTTGTTAAAGTCAATTCTGCCTTCCTAAACCTTGTCCAGATGCAAGTGTTAGCAATCAACAAGCTAGAGGCTAAGTCCTATCCATAGCTCTTAACACAACCCTGACTAAGCACATTATGAAGAGACTAGGATACAAAAATTAGATACCTTTGCATTTGTCTTCTGTTGTTGCACAGTATATTACCACAGACTTAACAGGTGACAAGGCATATCAATTAGCTCACAGTTCCCTAGGTCAGAAACATGGACACAAAATAACTGGATTCTCCACTCTGGGTCTCACAAAACTGATCAAAGTGTCTGCAAGATGTGTTTACATTTAGAGATTAGGGTCCCAGTCCAAGCTCATTCAGTTTCTTAGGGTTGTAGGACTGAGACACCTGTTTTATTGCTGGTCACCAGCCAGAGCCTTTCTCAGCTGAGAGGCCACTCGTAATCTCTTGCTACATGTTCTCCATCTTCAAAGCTAGAAATGGTGCAATTTTTTTTGTTGTTGAATACTTCTCACACTTCAAATTATTTTACCAAGGAGAGACCAGTCCCTTTTAAGGGCTCACATTGTTAGGTCAGGCTCACCCTCACCAAGTAACCTTTCTTAAAGTCAACTAATTTGAAAACTAATTTTTTCTGCAAAGTCCTTTCACAGAACCACCACATTCAATCAAAATTAATGTTTGATTGAATAACTAAAAAAAAGTGTATGTATACTAGGGAGCAGAATTTTATAGAATTTTGCTTACTATACCCGTCCAGATTCCCAGTATCTGAGACGGGCTTCTGTGCATCTACATGCCATGCTCCTGGGAGATATCAATCCTCTTAAATTTTATTTATTTACTTAAACATTATGCCAGATATTACTTAATATCAAGCATTGTTTATCTATTTAAGCATTAAACATGTATCATGATTTTTCTGCACCTAATGCCAGCTCTATAGCTATGGCTATGACTTTGCCCTGTGCTCTTCATAGGAACTAAATCCCTTTCCTATATCCTTTGCTAATACTGGAGTACAGCTTTAATCTCATCACACCATCTAGAGTTGTGACTATCCATTGAGCCTTTGCTATATGCCAGGTCCTAAAGACACAGAAATAAATAATACATGGAGCCATTACTCTTAAAACTCTACAGTTTGGAAAGAGGACATAAATGGTAAATAATAGTTGGCCTTATATTTTTTACTCCTTAACATAGATATTTATTTGCTCCAGTGAGAGAAAAAGGTAGGGAATAACCTTATCTTGATGGCAAGTTGAATTGCCAGGTGAACTAGTTGGAGCAGAGTCTTCCAGGGAGACAAAGGGGGATCAGATCATAGCACATTAAAGAAACTGCAAGATATTTGGTATAGTAAATAATAAAGGTTTAAAATAGTACCTAATTGAAAAATATGACTAGTAAAGTAAGTAGGTAGCACAGTAATAATGCTAACATTTAGAAATTACAATGAAGATATAAGACCTATGAACACCAATGACAGCAATTATCCATGATAAAGCAGAAACTATAGGAAATGCAAAATGAAATGCACAGATACACTGTGATGTTAAGATATTTAATGCACTGCTCTCAATCCAAATCAAGTAGATAAAAAATAATCAAGACCTAGAACACATGTACAATATAATCAATATGGTAGTTCTTAAATATGTATATTGAAGTTTACATATTAATATAAATAGTGTGATTTCTTCTCAAGTAACATAGTAAAAAAGCTGATCACATTTTAGATCTTAACACATCATTTCTAAACTCTTGTATTGATGCTTTGTGCTCTTGATTTAAATAGATTTCTTCATCAAATACTATTAATTAGCAGCAATATATTTAATCAATACTTTTATCTGTTTTGTGGCAGTATTTTTCTAGTGAATACCCCTAATTTGCTATTTGTCATTCCATGTTCCATTTTCATCTGCTGGCTGTAATATCCTTGGATACATTCTATGATGGTGATTTTACATTTTTACTCTCTTATGATGAGTTTCCCCTAGATATGCTATTTATAAATGCTTCATAGGGATAGCATGGGGCCAGAGCAAGAGGTCAGGTTATCCAGAATAAGAGGAATGTGGTGTCTGAATGCACAATGTTATATCTTTCAATGTAGCCTTTCTCCCCTTTTAGTTTTACCAATAGACTGCTCCATGATGATGGGCTTTTTAACCCCCAATTTAAAATTGCACACAGCCTTACTTATTTTTACTTCTCAAGACTTAATGCTAAACTCAGCCCAGAAAAGTTCTCTTTCTTAGCCAGCCTGTGTACTTGTTCCTCTTGTTCCAATGAGGAATTATTATTTTTTCTCCCAGGGGTATCACTTTGGAGAAAGTGCTCTGTGAGCTTTGTCTGAAATCTTAAGGATGGAGATGTGATTCTGATTCTTAGTCTCATTATTTAATGATGATGATTGAGAAAATGAAAACTTCAATCTCATCTTTTAAATTTACATTTACATTTACTATTTAAATTCCTACAGCATTTCATCCACTTTTAAAGATACTTATCACTACATAGTTATTCTTGCAGCTAACCATCTTATTAGGTAATTAATGAACTCTGTATCTGTTTTGTCTCTTTTAATTGATAGAAATTTTTATAAGTAAAGTACCTGGACTTAAAATATATACATTGAAATGTTATGCATAGTAGGCTCAAAATAACTATTCTTCAGTGCTGAACATATTTTTTTACTATGTAGTCAACTGAGAATAAAAATAATACTACATTCAATAGTTCTTTAAGTTCTATTAAAAGAATTATTTTGAAACTCAGTGATATTTATGAATGCCAAATACTTTACATTGAAAGGGACATGCATAATACATTTAAAAATTTTTATATGTGACATACAGTTCATTCCAATGTTAATTAGACTGCAAAATACTCATTGCACATAAAAAGGAAACTGCCAATAATTGGAAAAAATGCTAATCTATCAATGTAATCATCTCCAAATCAACATTCTTACAATTACTTGGATATTTTTTTCACAGCCAAGCTAGAAGTGAACTTAAATCATTTCTGCCTATTGTAATTATGTTTTTCTTCCCATATTGTATAATTTTGCAAAATATGAATGCTTTATTATTCAAAGATATAGTGGGGCATTTTGTTATGCAGAATGTATTTGTGTTGAGACTATTCTAGGGACTTGAGAATATTCCATGAGGAGAATATTCCATGAGCATTCCTGTGTACTTCATAACAACAAGCTCCTTGAACTGCAACATCATCCTCATGAATTTGTACCTTTGGTGGATAACCATAAGTCTTCATTTTTCTGGAAGTCATAATTCACCTCAGCCTGCTGCAGGGTGAGATATCATTATTTTCTTGTTCATGGAAATAAAATTCTACAGGTAATTTACTAATTATCATTTCCACTGATGAACTAAAGAACACTGCGGCTTCTCAAATTGTTCCTACCCTGAAAAATGTATTTATATTTGCAAAAACCCTGAAGCATAAAATGGTATTAGTCTTGTGGATTGTTGCCAAACATGGTAGGCAATATGCTCATATTTTTTTTTTTGTAAATTATCAGCTGTGTTTGAGCAGGGAATGCCATAATGGCTTATTTGTGTGTGAATAACAATGTCTTCATAATATCAGTGATGAAAACATTTCGGCACCCGTAGAGGCCTACCAGATACAAGATACATTTCTTTTTAACACAATGGAGACATTGATCTGCTGCAGACTTATGAAAGCAATGGTTTTCCATTGATTCAGAATTTCAAAAGGTCTTTCTAGGGATTGCCTGCTCCCTTTAGTCTCCTTACCTGCATTGCTTGCTTCCATCTGGGCATGCCCCAGCTCTTCATTCTCAGTCATTTCTTAGCCTTTTCTGTTTACCTTCTTGTATCAAATCCACACATATTGTGTCCAATTTACCCTTCAAATTTTATGTCACCCTTCCTCTGTGAAATCTGTCCTGATTTTCTAATGGGCTGTGAGGTCTCATTTTGCACCTCATGCAGAGCGCTTATAATTGTGTAGCTTAATCAAGGCTCTAGCTATTCTAGATTTGGAATACAGTAGTTAATATACTTGTCTTATGCCTTTGCTGAATTGTAGCTTTATTAAGATCAGGAGCTTTACTTTTCTTATCTTTGCATTCTTCTTTCCTCACACATAGCTCTATAGCATCACAGCACTATACCGTGAATGTGGTAAATTACAATAAATACTTCTTGATTGAATTGTTGACTGAAACTGTTACCAGAGACGGGTCCTTGGTCTCTTTGCAAGAAAGAATCCAAGAACGAACACAAAAAGCCATTGAGCTTTAAAAGTTTATTTGGACAACAGAACTATAGAGGAAGGCAATAATATATGGGGTGCAGGTAGATGCAGAGGGAGTTATGCGAGGAAACAATAGGGAGCCTTTTTTATATAAAGAGAGATGAATATTCACTATGTGGGGTTAGGTTTCAGAGGGAACAGGTGGAAGTTATTCAGAATCTGGGCTTGTTCCATCCTCATGCTGAGCAGAGGGATTTTTGACTATATTTGGTTCTCATTGTCTCTATGGGGAGGCATGATTTTTCACTATGCTAATGACAGAGAGGGAGTGATTTCTACTATGCTAATGAGCACATAATGTATTTTGGGGTGAAGTTTGGGTCACCTTCTCCTCCATGTTGGAACCAGTTTAGCTGGTCTGATATCTGTCGTCTCTCTCCCCTCATCCCGTGAGAACAGCTTACACAGGATGTGTGGAATGGGGGCAAGCATCCAGCTGAAGTCCCCCTGCCCTTCCCTGCTCATGTCTGGCTATCCATCTACTATAACAAAACTTCTTTCTTACTATCATCATCTTCTTTCTTGGACCTGTGGACATTATTCTCATTTTATTTCTCCTTTGCTGGCTGTCCACTGATATCTCTTCATTCAGTTTTTATCTTCTTCATACTGATTTCTTTATATTTGTTTTCATTTTCATTTTTCCCAAACTGAAGTCAATGCCATATCTTTATTCCCTGCATCTTTACAACCTTATCTGCTTTCATTATTCTCTTCCTGCGTACAGTAACCAGAGGTGCACAAGCCTTAACAGTGCTACTTCGTATTACTTTTCTGTACTACCTGCCTGACAAAATGCTTACTTTCAACTAGGTCTGATGATTTCTTTTCTTTTTCCTACACCCAAGAGCTGCTTGAGAAAATGCATGATCTCTTTAATACCTCAACTTAGATGTAATTTACAAAACCCAAGCTTAATACCCATCTCCAAAACATTCCTACCCACTATTTCCTATTTCACAATTAGTGGCACTAATAATTGTTTATGCCAGGAAACAATATGCAATAGATAGCTTATGACCTCAGTTACACAAAAACACACACACACAAAAGATATCAATAAATTAATGATATTTATATTTGGGTATTTTCATTTGAGGATATTCTTTGTCTTTTTTTTTTTTTTTTACATTTTTTCACAGTAAAAATGAATGAGTTTCATAATCACAAAATTTTAACAGTAAGTTAGAATTAAGTTGGAACTGTTCTAAATGTAAGGAGGAAGCATAGGCTTTAGTCTTAATTCTGTCACTGTCAATACAGGTGACAGTGAAATGTCACAAACTACTACTTGCTTCTGTTGTGTCAATTTTGTTCATCAAATATTTTTTGGTGTTCTTGTTTTACTTGGCACTAGATTTTTGGTGCTCGAGTACAAGATCTCGTGTTTAAACTGATGGTTCCAGAGTCTAGTGGAAGAGAGGTATCTAACAATGTAGGAATGGGAGCAACAAAAATTATAAAACCATTGGCACAGAAACAGCAAGGAGAGACTGAGTGGTTTTGTTTTAGGTGGGCTGGAACGGCTTGGTTAGCCAGATTCCACATTATTTTTAGTTATGTCATTCCACTATTGGCTGTCTCTTCAATAATAACAGTTCCTGAAAGATACTTTTTTTATTGGCTCATTTAGATAAGGAAGGAACATTTTAAAAGAAGAAAAAGAATAGAGCATTAAAATTTTATGACTATGTTAGCATTTTCAATAAATCATATGTGATGTAAATGGTAAGGTTACTTATGTATAGTTTTCCTTCAAATGAGTATGTCCTTAATCTTGAAGAGTCTTCACAAAAAAAGAGATCAATGGTGCAACTGATTTGAAGGGTTATAAAGGTGATTATCAAAATTAAAACAATGGAAGCAACAATAGTAGTTTCAAACACAGTGATAGAAAATCACTTTATTTAAAACAGAAGTTCTCTATCATACAGGAAACAGAAATCAGATGTTTTAACATGTCAAGTCAGAAAAATACTGTAGTCTGATTATATTAGTCTTACCTAAACTTAAAAATAAAACTAGTCATTATGGGTATGTTGAAGTCAAATTTGTAGTTCTTAGAAGTTGTGCCAAACTAGTTCAAATACTAAGGCACTTTCTTGAAGGCAAAAATTTCACAGACCCACATATTGTAATGGTGTTAAATTTAGAATTTAGTAATTGAGAAAATAACTATGTGAATATGGATTTACAGGTTCTTAGCAATAAGTCTGTTCTTTAAGTATGCTACATACATTCTTACCTTTGTGTATTGTTTATTTTTCTTTCACTGGCAACTTTCTGCCTAATCTTTTCAGTCATATTGTACCTATTCTTCAAGGCCCAGTTCAAGTTCTGCATGGCCCATGAAGCCTTGTTTCAACACATTAGTCTCCAGTGATGTCTGCTTCCTCAGAGCTTTACAATTTAGAGCTGGAAGGAAATGCAGAGACCGCCACCACTTGTTATATTCTATACAAGGCAACTCTCTGCCTATATTACACCTTTCATGAAAATTAGAAAACTTTACTCCTTTTGGCAGATGAAGCTAGAGCGTATGGCTTGGGAAGTAGTACGAGAGCTGAGTTTCAGCCTCTAGCGCCCCCTTTGGCTAGCTATCATTGCCTGGACACAGCCGGCAATACACATTTTGTTCTGATCATATCCAGTCTCTTAATGTTATTTGACTTTTCCATGCAAAATAACATGATGTGTGAAATTAATGAAATCTCTGGGGAGTGTGAAAAACAGTGTTAGGGGTATGAGTATTCTTTGTATAATTGTAGAATCCATAATAAGCCATCAATGAATAAGTGATGTTCATATTAAGACTCCTAAAGGCGGTGGGGTAATATGATAATAGAACAATCAAATCAAAGTTTGAACACTAATATTTGAATTAAATGGAAATGAAAGAGGCTTAAACTCAGGAGGCAAGTGAAATAGGTTATTTATTGACAAAGCGTTTGTAGAAAGAAGATGTTGGCAATGTCATGGGGAAAATGAGGAATAATCGAGTTTAAAGAAAATACTATAGTCCAAATATGAAGGTAAGACAAGTATTTCTGGCTTGATGGTGTCATATTGGTGAAGAGAGAGAAACAGATTAATGGAGCAGAATGGAGAACAAAAATAGGCCCACACACTTGTATGGAGCTGATTTTTGACAAAGGAGTGGAAACAGTTCAATGGGAGGACAGGTGGTTGAAGAAATGGTGCTGGAGCAATTGGATATCTACAGGCAAAAATCATATCCCACATAAATCTCACCTCTTATGCAAATAAACCCCTCAAAATGCATTCTAGATTTAAATGGAAAATATAAAATTACAACATTTTTAAGAAAACACATAGATCAAAATATCCAGAATCTAAGTGCTAGGCAGTGTTCTTAGGTTTGATTAGAAAAAAGTGAAATCATAATCTATAAAAGGAAAAATTGATAAATATGACCTCAAAATTAAATAAAATGATAAAAACCTTGCCATTTGGAATGCTGATCATGTCTCTTTATTATAAGTAGGACCACCTAGATGTACTTAAGAGTGGTCTATTTAAAACTGTTATTTTTCCAAATTAAAAGCTCATCTTAGAGATTTTTCAAAGATTGCAAAACTTCTCAACTTGAAAAAGATAAAATAATTTGCAGCAGTTGTTAATTGCAGGAATTTTTCATAAAGTTATTATCTGTAGATGGTTAAGATTGCTAATTTGCACCATTAGCAGATGCTCTGGCTAATGATTTCTACAGTGGTGTGCACAGTCCTTGTATGACATGTGTTCAAATGTGTTTTTGATTATTTGCATTGATCTTAACAGTCTGCTAGAATCTGTGTAACTCTTTTTCTGAAAAGTCTGCAACCGACTAGATGAATGTTTCAAATAAGGCAGTATTTTCAGGAGATGGCATGTTACATATAACTGATTAATAACACTTAGGCATTCAAGCCATTTAACATCTAATCAAAAAAATGAGAAAATCTACAAGAAACACTCTTAGGAATATATTTTATTTATTTATTTACTTTTAAGTTCTTTTTTTCCCTCTTCCATTCTTTATATATTAGGTATCATATTCTGTACTCTTTGTCTATCCCTTTTTATTACCTCTGGTGACAGCTATGTAACCTTAGGAACACTTCCATGTATAGCAGTCCCTCCAAAATACACTGTAGAGATGGTTTGTGGGAGGTAAATTCTCTCAGCTTTTGCTTTTCTGAAAATTGTTTAATCCCTCCTTCAAACTTAAATGATAATCTTGTTGGATAAAGTATTCTTGGTTCCAGGCCCTTCTGCTTCATTGAATTAAACAGATCATGCCACTCTCTTCTGGCCTGTAAGCTTTCTGTTGAGAAGTCTGCTGATAGCCTGATGGGCTTTCCTTTGTCTGTGATCTTATTTCTCTCTCTGGCTTCTTTTAATAGTCTGTCCTTATCCTCGATCTTTGCCATTTTAATTATTATATGTCTTGGTGTTGTCTCCCTTAGTCTCTTTTGTTGGGAGATCTGTGCAACTCCATGGCCTGAGAGACTATCTCCTTTCCCAGATTGGGGAAGTTTTCAGCAATTCCCTCCTCAAAGACACTTTCTATCCCTTTTTCTCTCTCTTCTTCTTCTGATACTCCTATAATACAAATGTTGTTCCTTTAGTTTGGTCACAGAGTTCTCTCAATATTCTTTCATTCTTAGACATCCTTTTTTACTCTCTGTGCCTCAACTTTTTTGTATTCCTATTCTCTAATATGTTTCAATTATTGTCTCCTCCACCATATCTAATCTGGTTTTAAAACCTTCCATTGTATGTTTCATTTCTGTAACTGTGTACTCTAATGATTGGATCTCCAACCAGAATTCATTCCTGATTTCTTGAATATTTTTTTCTGTACCTCCATGAGCTTATGTTTATGGTTTTATTTTGAAATCTCTTTCAGGAAGATTCATATCATTTGACTCTTTTTCTGGTGTATGTAGGATTTTGCTTTGAACCAGGTTCCTTTGATGTTTCATATTTGTATGTGGTGCCCTCTAGTGCCCAGAAGCTCTATTCTCTGAAGCTGCTCAGCCCCTGGAGCAATGTCAGCAGTTACAGGGGAGTGGTGTTGGTGCCTGGGGGGAGGCAAGAGCTGTTTCCTGCTTCCTGGCTGCTATGCCTGTCTCCACTGCCAGAACCAGTGGGCTGAGCACACCACTATAACACTCTATGCTTTGTGTTTGTAGCTGCTGTAGATGGGGCTTCCCTCTGCCTGGTCTGACACCAGGGCAGGTTTTACCAGTTTGTGGGAGGAAAGGTGTGGCAGGCTGCTTATCATGGATGGGAGCCTTGGAGCTGAGTAGCCAGCCAGGGGACTGGAGCACCTAAAGATTATGAAAGTTCCCAACCTGTGGGCAGAGTGTACCCGGACAATTTTGTCTACCTGTCCTTTCTCCTGAGCAGTAACCTCTGTGCAATCCTTGCCCCTTTAGCAGCCCTCTCACTGTTCTGAAGTCTCTCAGACTGCCTATGTTTCTTTTGTCCCAGAGCATCCAGATATGGATCCCTGTTATCCACAAGTGGCTAGAATCTCAGTCTCTCCAGGTGTTCTGCCTGTCTTAGCTTTCCATCCCCCCTAATCACCAGAATACCATGCAATGTAGGTTTGTGCTCCCAGAGCAGATCTCCAGAGCTAGATGTTCAGCAGTCCCAGGCCTCCACTCCCTCCCCGCTCTGTTTCTCTTTCTCCTGTCAGTGAGTCGGTGTGGGGGAAGGGCTCGGATCCCACTGAGTCACAGATTTGGTACAATTACCCTGTTCTGTGAGGTCTATTCTTTTCTCCAGGTGTATGCAGTCTGGCCCAGCCTTCTTTCCTGTTGCCCTTTCAGGATTAGTTGTATTAATTATATTTTTGTATTATATGCGGTTTTAGGAGGAGGCCTCTGTGTCACCTCTCATGTCGTCATCTTTAATCCTATTCCACTCTTAGAAATTTATAATCTGACATATTATTAGGGAGGGAAGAAATGGTTTGTTTCAAGGGCAAAATCCATAGAAAATCTGAAAACAAAATTGCCTTTCCTTTACTCATACAACTTAAAGGTTAATTCTAAGCTTGGAAATTAGGTCTATGAAGTCAATAATAATCAACTCCTCTAAACAACTTAGTATGCAGACCTAATGGCAATTTCTAGGAGCGGAGCTGCAGAACATCTTTCATTGTCAATTCATTTCAATATGAATATTTATGAAATAAATCATAAAAGGCCAATAGGAAGCAACTTAATATATTTTTAAAGAGGGAAATGCCATCTTCAAAGGGAAACTAAGCATATGTACTTTTTATTCCCAAGGTTATAATATGCAATGCTTATGCACATTAGGCTAACTATGTATCATGTACACTTTAATGAAGAAATGAATCATTTAAAAATTCTCCTGGGGCCTTAATTTTGCTTTCTAGGATTAGTACCACTTCTAGCTTGCAGACCTCTGTCAGAAAGTGAAGTGGGCTATGTAACAAGTTCTCTAAAGTCCTGATCACAGATGAGACGACTTGCTCCAGAATGAAAATCAATGTATCCTCCCTTCATTGAGAAAAGTCTTGCCCCTTCCCAACACACACAATGTGTGCTGAATCAAATAGTGTGCTAGTGACATAGTTAATTTATATTTTGGCCCCAGCTCCTTACCTGGCATCAATATGTTAAGAGACAATTTGCAGTCAGCATCCAGTTTGGGGTCCACACTTTGATAGCACTGCTACAATGCTCATTGTCCACAAATCAACTGGCAGCAAAATAAGAAGCAATCAGCTGTAAAACTACTGAGATAAAATGCGCCCCCTGCTGCACGGATGAAGAAATTTCACTTTTATTTTTCACTCTGGACTCAGAAGTCCACTGGCTGATAGACCACACATCTGGGTCCTGTGCAAAACCTTTGTTGGGGCAGATCTGCATTTACTGCTGTGAGAGCTTCATGGGAGCAGAGTGGGCTTATTTTGTTGGTCCACTTAAAGATACCATCCTATGAGCTGTCTATGGCAAATGTATAAAAATTACGCCAAATGTGCCTTGCTAGCACCCTGTATATGTGGAGAACATGTCCTCTCATTTCCAAGTCAGCAACAATAAAATTCTTCCTTGTTTTTAGTAGTTTCCAGTGTGTCCCAATGGGGCCAGAAGCTAACTAGCATAGGATAATTAATGAAAACACAGGCCACAGAATCACATATTGGCAAGCTGTTATATTTTTCCATTTTCACTTGAATGTGAGTTTAAATATAAATGTATGGCTGTAAGAACTAAAGCAAGTCAAATGTCTTAGTAAACAAGTTTCAGGAATTTCACATTACAGCAAGTATAAATAAACTTGCTAAAATATTCTGTACAATGCCAGCTTTTGGATCTTTTAAAATGAAGAAATTTCTTATTGTGGCACCTATATGGTTTTTGCAGGCATTTTTTTTACATATTACATTCCATCTATTGACTTTATTTTTCTAGCTGAGTTCTAATGCATGTAAATACATATTTGTAATGTCAGTTCTCTGGTCTGTTCCTGTAAGTATTCTATTAAAATAAATTAACTCTTTATAACAATTATCCTGGACTCATTGAAGCCAGAAGATCTGAGTTTTGTGTCCTGCCTTGTTAAGTCCAGGATTGAGTGCATCTCAGTTTCTGCATTAGTAAAAACAAAGAGACTGGTCTAATTGACATCAAAGCTACTACTTTGAACAATATATTGTGTGTCTGCCTGGTCCACTGTCCTAGTTACTGGGGATGAGAAGATAAAATTAGGAAAAAAAAAGTTGCACCCTATGAATCTTTCCTAGCTTCTAAAATAGTGTGATATTGTAATATTTGTTAATGAATCTCCATTAAACTGCACCACAGTTTCTTTATTACCCTCTGAAATTAATTAGAAGCATTGCACAGGATTCATTACTTTTTCCACTTTAATGAAAATGTTTAATGAAAGGGGTACTGTTTATAGAAAGCAGAGATGGGAGGAATGATTTGCTGCTAAAGACAACCATTAACTCATTATCCTCTTTTATTTATAGTTACTCAAAGGATGTGCCTATGGAATCAGACAGATTTGCTTTAAAATCTTTTTATCTGTTGTGTGACATTGGAGGAATTTCTTTAACCTTTCTGTGCCTCAGTTTCCTCATGTTTGAATAGGGGACTATAATACTGTCTGTGAAAAATCTGGGGCAGATGAAATGAGACTGTGTTTTGAAAAGCAGTTGGCATGAAAATGTGTGGTAAGCCCTTGAAGAACCGCAGTGTTTGTTGACATTGTAAATAGTCCAGGTTGTTTGTCTTTGTCCTTATTGGTTTGTCCTTATTCACTTTCCTTGGCTGGGTCTTCCCAGCTCTGGTCTTCCCTTTTTTAGTTCCACTCCCACACTGATACTAGAGTTAGAGATGTAATTATATCACACCCCTTCTTAAAACATTCTTTAAAACAAAACAAAACAAAACATTCAATGCTTTTCATAGCATAATTCAAGCCTATCTCTCTAGGCTCATTTCCTGAAATTCCCATTGCAGACCTTCCCAGGCCTTACACTTCATTTGCCTTTACTCCTTCCCAGGCCATTTTGGAAATACGACACCCTGGCACTTCCTTGGTAATGTCTCTACGTATCCATTTACCTTTTTGCCTGTATCTTGTCTCTTTCTTTCTCCCAAGAATCATCAGCTATAACATAGAAAATACTTGCTGTTTAGTATAGTACTTTGTATGCTCTAAGAGCTGTTGCATTAATGTATCTGATTACCCTGTTTGATTTTACATTTTTTGAGGACTGATCAAGCAGTAGCAAGTTCATAATAAACACTCAGAGCTTGGTAATTTGGAGATATTTTAAAAACAATTTGGTAAGGAAGTATAGTATAATCTACATCTCAAAAGCTCTAGAAAAGTATTCTAAATTCCACTCTAGAAATAGCTAGAAATGACTGAATGAAATGCATAGATGGTGTTGGCTTACCAGTTGAATTTTTACAAAACATTTTACTCTTTCTGTTTTGGAGGAAAGGAAATTAGATCATTGCTTTTCAAAGCCCTTCACATCCATTTATAGGTATGTTTTCATATAGATGTGAGATCAACAATTAGTATCTTTTGGTCATAGCTCTAAAGTGTTATGAGTCTATAAAATAATTTGTCTCACCTATATTTCCCCATTCCCCAGAGAAGAAAAAAATGAAAACAAAAATGAGGAAAAGCAAACTGTTTTCCAGTTAGAGTAGCCTTTGGAATCTCTTCCTGTCCTCCTAAACTCCTAAATACATTCTGGATATCCTTATGTTTGTGGTTAACATTACATTACGTAGAGTTTTTCAAATTACCTGCTGCTATAAACTAAATAAAAATCCATCTTGATGTTGAGATAGTATGTATTTTCCAAATACTCAGAGTGATAGTGATGATGGTGGTGGAGCAAATGTTGAAAGGAGCAGAGCCTCTGAGAATCAGAGCCAGGAGAAGCAAGGGTGTCGCTGGGAAGTAGACAGCACCTTGGTTGCAAGACTCTGACCCGGTGATCTGTAAGGCCTGCAGGCAGAAACCACTAGCCGCACCTCCCTGAGATTCACAGGAACAATTTTGCCCTTTCGAACAGTTCACCAAATTTTAGTGTTGCCATGGCAACCTCAGTATTTATCCTCAGGTATGTACTGGCATCTCGTCTTGCCGGTTGACGGTACCACATGAGCCCTCTGGGTAACTACTTAAATTATCACCTTTTAAAATAGTGACAATTACAAAATTTTCACTTCACTGTGTATTAAGGTATCAGGCAGCTCTGGGCAAAAGCAAAGTGATAATTTTTGTAATTATCTACCTACAAAGCAACATGCAATGCCTTCCAACCAGGAGCTATTAAATTCTTAGTGGTGGGTAATAAAAAATAAAAACTCTTCTCTTTTGATACTCAGAATTTTACTTTCAGTTATGTGTGCCTTATAATTTAGGTGAATAAAGGAATGAGTGGGTGTGGGATGGCTCATGTGACTGACCCTGAGGAGAGAGCAAATTTTCCCAAACTGGAACCTAGGAATTCAGGTTAAAAGATGGGTTGGAAAGGGAGGGAAACTGCTATAGGACATTTTCTTTTTTCTTAGTTTTAAATGGTGACCACTCTCTTGCTTAATTATCTTCCCCTTATCATCACACAGAAAAGTAAAGGATACTGATTTGTAAAGATAAGATGATGCTTTGTTACTTTATTATGATACCAGAAATTCCAAAGACCAGAGAGGAAATACCTAATTTGTAATTTCTTAAGGAAAAAAAATACGGCAATTGGAGAGGATAATATATTTATACAAAAGTAACCCTTGAAAGTATATTTTAAACTACAGATTACCTTATCTTACAATTAGTATTTATTTCCTTCTAAAATATAGACATTTCATTAAATTGATAAAATCTTCTATTTTCCTAGAAAAGAAAATACTAGCTCTACATGATATGCGCATATGCACAGTATATATTAGTTATTGACAGAATTATTTCAAATTGGAGAAAAGAATATATGACTATCCCAAGCAAGTGATATGCTTGTACATTTTAACCAATCTTAACAAACCATATGTTAAATACAGGTAATAATATACTAACATGTAGTTAAAACTCTGTCATCCCACAATATTGGCATGAAAGGTAGATAAAGTTTGCATAATTAAAGATGGTGGCATTTTCAATATTTAGTGCTTTTTAACAGAGTGTCTAAAATACAGAGAGTGTTCAATATATATTTGCTGAACGACTGAATGGTCTGGCTTCTTTTTTTAAGATATAGATGGGTCATTGCTATGGTCACCACTGAAGATTACACAAATGGGGATGGTATAGATTTATACTCTCAAACTGCCGTGGGGATGGTTGTGGCAGTACTGGTGATGACAGGAGGACAAATTTAATTCCAGTTAGTAAGGGAAGGTAGATGGATAGAGGGAGTAGGGGATGTAACCAAGCGAAAGGAATAGCAGAAACAGATATTCCTAAAGGGAAAATGAAAGGACTGTTCATGGTGTTAGTTTGGGACTGAGCTTGATCCACCTAGGAAGTGGTTCGGGAGGCTTGGATGCAGAAATGTAATTCAAGTGAAAGGGCGAAGAAAGAATTATCACCAACTCTGAGCCAAGAAGGCCTCTGCATGGGGAGGGTTTGGGGCAAGTCAGGAATAATCATTAAAGGGATTAAAGACAGTTGGGTACAGCCAAAGGAGGATTAACAGAACTAGTTTACTGGAGGATAATTTACAATGCAAATGCTCAAGAGAAACTGTCAACAGTATTGAAAATGAACGTAGGTGCCAAGGAGATAACAGAGGAGCATTTCCCAACAGCTGATGGCTGGGTGCTGAGTAGGTCAATTTCAGTCTCTCTCCATGGAGACCTTGGAGTCAGGAGAACAGGGTTGAGGACTGATCAGGTAGTACCAAGTTCTACTGTAGGAAAACTGTAGGAAACAAGGTAGTAAACAGACACACCAGTGGTCCTTCCTTTATTCCACACAAGGAATAAACTAGGAAAGAAAGGTGTTCTAATTATCTAGCTGGAGACCCACTAATTCTTTTGTGTATAGGTTTTGCTTCTACTAACCAATGTTTAGGAAAAAACTGACGTATTTTAAAATAAAGAACACATATTTTAAAAGCATTTTTTGTTTGTTTATTTAGCTGAGACAAATTAAAGAAACCACTCAAGTTGCTTAAAAATGGAAATGCGTTACTTATTAAAATTCCAATAAAAATTACAACAGGAATTGTTAAAGTGATTCTAAAATCATAGAGAAGAAACGGGTTACTGGTACATTTTCAAACATAAGGAGGTAATTTTATTTTGCCAGACTCTTCTCCCATACCTATTAGAGAAGATGTGTGGATGTCTTCTGTACAACTTCCTGCTCTTTTTTCTTTCAATTGTCCAAATTCTCCTTTCTTATGTCTATATCCCTTTTTTTTTCTTTTGGATCTAATTCATTATTTAATATTTTCATAGTACTCTGCTCTGTAATACTGTAATTTATTAAAATTTCGCTATTGATGGACGATTCCAATTCCATCTAGGTTTTGCTATATAATAGAGTAAATATTATATATACAAGATTGTACACATACAAGATTGTATATCGTGTGTGTGTGTGTGTGTGTATATATATATATATATATGCATTCCAAATTGGAATCAAAGGATGTGTTCATTGTTATGTCTAACAGTCACTGTGAGGTTGCTGTGAGGTTTAGCAGTTCACATACCCATTAGCATTGCAGGAGAGTGCCTGTTTACTCCCACACTTGTAAACACTGAAAGTTATCTTTCATTTTTGTCAAGCTGATGAGTGAAAATGGTATTAATTGTTGCTTTATTTTGCATTTCCCTGACTACAATTAGTGTCCTTTCATAATGCTTATCAGCCATTTGTATTCTCTCATCTGTGTAAATTGTTTGTTCATATCCTTGGCCCATTAAAAAAAAAAAGTTTTGTCTTTTTTAAAATTTAAGTTACATATTAAGGATATTAATATTTATGGTCTCTCGTAGTATTATCATAAGTTTTTTGATTTAGGGGGACTTGATCACTTTTGTCCCTCTTCTGCCAGGTTCACTTGTAATGTCAGCTTTCAGTATCTTTCCCAAGTTTAAGGTCAAAGGTGTGGTCCTGGGAAAAGTGCACCTTACTGTAGGACAGGGAGGAGGCTCAAGTGCCGGGAGCAGCGAGTTTGTGCTGGGAGGCTGGGAAAACTAAGGTGTGCAGCACTTAGTGTCTGTATTACTCTCATACCTGGTGGAGAGACATGAGTAGCTTTTCCAGAATGCAAACAATCTCTTTGTTCCTCTTCCTCTATTCTATTCCAAGAACCCTTCTCCCATATACCTTTATGAAATTCACTCCTGCTCATCCTGCAAAACTCAGCTCAAACATCACTTCCTTTGAAAAGCCTTCCTGATACACCCGCAGGCTGACCTACATGCCCTGCCTGTGTATAATTCCGTTCTAGCTCTTGTCACATCATGTCATGAACCCACTGGTTTGCTTGTCATTCCCCCGCTCTGGACGGAGTGGTCCCTTAGAGCAGGACTCCTTTTGGAGCACATGTCCTTCCTCACAGCCTGGCCTCTTTGTGAGTATTCTGTTTATTCAAAGAATGGCTGGAACATATTTAGCAAACTTTTCTTTGGCACCATTGTGCCAGGTGCTGTGGGGGTGACAAAAGAATTACAATATATTACCCCTGATATCAGAATGATTAAAATCTAGCTGAGACATATATATGTGTCTTTTTTTAAAAAACCTTTCTTCTGATTTAAGACACTCAATTAATTTTATAGCTGAGATTTCATAATCTTTGTCCTGGGAGAACTATTTTTGGTTTACAGAAGGACAGAAGACAGAGACAGAAGACAGAATGGACTGATTCACACCAGTAAACCAAAAGCCCAGAGGCAGGTTGAGAAAAAGCCCAGAAGCAGGAAGCCCCAGTACTCTGCAGATGCTTGGGGAGCTTAGAATGTCCCTTGGGGTCAGAAATGGGTTCTCCAGACCCCCATGAAATTGAGGCAGTTTCCTAGTACAACATGCCCTGGGTGGGCTATCTCTGCATGTGCGTCAATCCTTGCTTGGCTATAGGAAATTTTCGTAGGTACCCAGATTAACTTTTCTTTCTCACTTGCTATTATTAAAATACTTAGCTACTCTAGTCGGAGGCTTATTTCTAGTGCTGGTGCTTTATCAGGAACCTAACAGTTTTTCACCCTCATACCCTCCCCAAGTTTACCGCAACAGGACATTCCCTGACCCTACTTACCCATTTCTTGCCTATGTTACCATTTGTAGAACATCCACCAGAGGGATCTTGACCCACCTCTTCTTCAGCCTGCTTCAAAATTTGGTCCAGGATATTTTTCTCTCACATGAACAAGGGGAAATTTCAAAGCTGTGTTCAAACCCACTGAGAAGCCAACCATTAGGCAAATACATTTTCTCTCAGAAATGAATATAAACTCTAGTGTTATGATCCCATTAGTTAGAACTTTAACCCTAAGGGAAAAGGTGTCCTGGATTCCAGCTTACTAGTTTGTAAGTCAACCTTTTAGAGCACAAATACTTGTATGAGATAGGGGTTGCCTGTACCAGTAGAACAATTATATTCCAAAATTGTGGAACAAAAGTGTAAGATCTTAATATTAGGGAATCAGGGCTCCCTGAGCAGGAGAAATGGCTTGAAGCAACGATTTTTGAAAGATGTTAGTTCGGCAATAGTTTACCGACCTGAATGCAGTTGCCTGAGACAATTCAGTTAGGGAATCCAGTTAAGGATTTCTATTGTACTGAGAAGTGAGCAAATAAGATGCTAAAATATGGTGACATCAGTGAGCACGATTAACAGCTAAGTGTAAGGTGTAAAAATGTTAAATTGAATAGATGTCTATAAGGCATTTCTGGCCAGGGAGTTTTCTCTTTCTAACTTTTCTGGCCCTTCATCTATCTCTTCTTTCAGTGCTAGAACTGTTTCTGAGCAAACACATACAGTGGGTGAAGTTTGTGGCACCCTTGGCCCCACTTTAATACTATAAATCTTATTCTTTCAAGCATCTAATTCCCCAATTCCTCTACTGCCTTCATTCTTGAGAATGCCTCTAGACTCAAGGATTTATGTAGCTCTATGCAATTTTAGTTCACAAATTACCTCTCGTAGGGTTGAGGGAGGTGATGATGATGAATCTTACATAGAATCATGGAAAATAGAATTTCTACAGGACTTCGGAGGTCTTTTAAATGCTTTATTTTAAAGTTACAGAAATGGGGGTCCAAGAAATAAAATGATTTGCCAGAGAAGACAATTTTCACTCAGGACTTTCAACCAGGAAAGGTGGTCCTTTGTCCAGACAAAGAAATTTCAAGTGTCAATCAATCATCCCGTGTGACATGGCAATGAAATCAGCACATGTGCATTTTACTGCCATCTTTAGCAAACACAAGTTAGTCTTTACAAATATATGTGTGTATATTTAACACAACAAAACAGTTGTGTTTACAGTAATGCATATGAAATCGATGTATACGTGTCAAAGATACAGTTGTTTTCATTAATGAAAAGAGAAAAAGCAAGTCAAATCTAGTGGCATGAAAGCTAAATTGGAAACAACTGCAGATTTCAGAGACTTGAGTAGGATCCAAACTAAGAAAGAATCAGTGAATTTAGCCATCTTTCTATTGCTGTTTCTAGCACAAAGAAACATAATCTATTTGAATGATTCATAGACTCCTAATTAGTTTATCCAAGTCAAGATGTTTTTGTCTGTTAGAAAAAGAAATTCTGTGTGAGAATGTTTTCTAAATCACAAGAGAATAAAAAGTAGGGACTATTTATATGGAATTGTGCTATGTAGTCCCTCTTCCAATATCATTTCCATTGGAAATAAAAGGTTGTAACATTTATAACCCAACAGTGAGCTTTTGTTTTCTTTTATTGAAAAAATTAAGAACATCTTTTTACAATAAGAAGCACAGAAGCTTCAGGTGACAGTACTAGTAGAAAAGGTAGAAATATCATAAAAGCTCTTAGCACACTTTTTCTTGAGATCAAGCTTCAAGTAGGAGGAAAAGCTTCAAGTAGAAAAAAGTGCAAAATTTGTTAAAAACTCTAGAAATGTTTAAAATGAAGAAGTATATTAAATATTATTAGTAAGAAATATCTTATTCCAAATCCTACTCTAGGGAAGATAATTGGAG
Organism: Manis pentadactyla; assembly: GCF_030020395.1. Lineage (NCBI taxonomy): Eukaryota > Metazoa > Chordata > Mammalia > Pholidota > Manidae > Manis > Manis pentadactyla. The sequence goes on from NC_080030.1 coordinate 50,150,114, forward strand.
TTGTAGTTGAATATTTGAGTTTTTGACAGTTTGTATACAAACTCTGCCACTTTTAAAAGATCAAGGTGAGCCCTGATTCATTTTGTAAAAGCATTAACTTAACTCCTAATTAATATTCCCAAGCTGGTGCATGCATAGATCTCCCATTATAAGCGTGAGAAACAAAGGAAGTCTTTGGGAAAGGGTGTGATGTGGATCAAGGTTGCCTGTTGGGACTTTTTGGCCCTGAAGGTTCTCTATGGCTGTTTTGGACTGTGTGTTGGGCTTTGCTAGTTTGTTCTCAGGAACTTAATTATACTTTGATTAGTGGAAACTTTTTGAATCCTGACACAACACTGATGAATAATTCTGGTTTCCAAGGAAGTCTGTTGCTCCTCAGCAACAAGAAGGTGGGGGTTGGGGGTGGGGGTAGTGGGGGTGGGGGACAAGCAGGACCAGCCTGTTATCTCTGGGGGCTGAGCGAGAGGGCAAGTGTCGACGGCTCGGTCACCCTCCCCAGAGATCCGGGGAAGACAAAACCACACCAAGCCGGGAGATGGGTCAGCCTTGGAGGTGCAGCAAAACTCAGCTTTATTGCATCAGAAGCTTAGTTATATAGGGGAAGATAAGGAAGTAACAGAAACCAATGGGAATTGATTATCTCATCTGTCACTAGGGTCTTAGGCAGGTTTTAGGTTAGGTGGGGAGGCGGAGTTAGGGCTAAGAGCGCGTGCGCCGGAACCCAGTTAGGCCACGAATGCGGAAGTAATGAGGCAGGGTGGAAATCCCCAGCCTGCGGCCTTTTCTTGGTTACAAGCCTAAAAGAGGCAAAAGGTCCCAACAGAAGTCAGAAATTTTTCTCCTCCTCCTTTTTCCTCCTCTTTCTTTTCTCCTTCCTCTTCCTCTTTCTCCTTCTCTAGGACATAATGATGTAATAAGTACTTAATAAATATTTATTTATGGAATCATCTTCCTTATGTGTCACTTCTTTCTGACATTTTCCAACTCTCTATATTCTCTCTTTTTCAACTCTTCCCTGTTTATCTCATTTATAAAATGTAAAAGTTAAAAATCCAACACAACTATCACTCACTTTAGGGATTGAATACATATTTCCCTATAATGCAAATAGTGATTTCTTTATAAATGTGTGTGATTTTCTTTTCCTCTGTGGAAGTATATTAATCTTACAAATAATTATTAACAAATTCTTGTTTACCTTCCTTTTTGTTTTATTTACATACATTGTATCAGAAGGATTTTTAAGACACAGTGATACTTTGTTTAGAGAAGGGTAAAATTTTTGCTAGATACCACAAACAACTGAATAAAGATATAAGTTTAATATAGAGTTATTTTTGGAGAGATGAGTACATTGTATCAGCATAAATTTCATTTCCATTTGGGAAGTACTTGAAACCCTAGATCCTACTATTTGTGGGGTAATGACATCACTCCTTTTTCAAATCATATTATATTGATGTTTGACATTGTTTGATTGTAATCTGTCCCTGCTAATTGTGTCCTTCTGTCATTGCTTTTCTTCATAATTTTACATATAAAGTTTTACACATATAATGATCTCAATAAATATTAATACATATTTACCAACTGGATTTGATATTGAAGCACTCTCTATGCTCAGCATGCCCCACTCCCTATACCAGAATTGAGGATAATTTCTGGCTCATCCCCCAACACCTAGAATAGCACTTTGTTTTACATTTAATAACTCTGTTAAATTAAAAAAATGCCAGTAGTCTATTTTTTTTAAAGAAAAAAATACATCTCTTTAACTTTAGTATGGTTTCTGATGAAAATTTTGAGGAGCTTATCATTTCAGCCTGTAGCTCTAGCTCTACTTAATTTCTAAGGTAACATATGTGGAAGTCTTACAAAGGTGGTCTTGTTATAAGAATCATGTTCTTGCTTGAGAGTATTACTCTTTGGATGTTGGGAAATGTTGACATATGCTACCCAGGACAGTACTTATGGAATAAGGACTCACTTTGACATTTTGACATATTTCTCAAAGCAGGCACAGATGACTGATTATTTCATCAAGCACTCAATCTAAAATGATAAGTGGTGCCAAGCCAAAATTAATCAGCAATATAAGTGACTGACATGTTGCTTAAAGTCTAAGCTTCTGCCACACAACTTTATATGCTCATTAGTCTCCCAAAGCAAAAGGTGGTAGAGAAAGGAAATGACATTTACTTGAAATACATTTTGTTAGTTTGACAGAAATATAGTATTGCCTGCATATGGTATTTTTAGGAAAAAAAACAAAACAGGACAATCTGATAATATACTGGTGTTCATTATTTGAAAATAAATATTAGTGATTTTTCCACAAATCATATATTTAAATAATAACCTACCTCAAGAAAAAAAGAAAGTTAAGAGCAAGAGAAATCACCATTTATACATAGTTGATTTTTTTAACCTTTTATTCTGTTTAGCTACTTAAGTATTTATCTATACTGGCACATCATTTTCTTAAAACACAAAAAAAATAGGAAACATATTCTACCTAATATTTTACAAATTGTTTTTTTGGATTTCTGATTAGCAATTTTTTTTCATCTTTTTCTGGTACTTCATATAGCGCTCATTCTTTATAATGTTAGGGTATATTTCATTAATTTTTATTTTTGTTTCTTCTTGTTACAACAATGGTACAATAAATACTTAAGCATATCATTGAAGTGATCTTATTTAGTGTGTAGGGACTTATGGTTGGAAAATTCAAAGATAATTAAATGTAGGCTTATAAGAAGTGATACATAGAGAAATTAATTGTTAAATGTAAATGCATATGACTACAACTTGTCACTCTGTATATTGGCTAATGTATATTAGGTTAATGAAACACTAACACAATATTAATACAACACTAATTATGTCCCTATGTCATCATTTTTGCCCAAGCCACTGTTCTTTTGATCCAGCTTTACTTTTGTAAAAAGTTCCATGAGAATTTAAACACTTTTAAAAAGCATTCAATTGCAGAATAATTTTAGATTTTTTTCTTACTATCTTTTCTATGCAATTTGACTAATATATTTTAGTGCCTTGATTTTTTTGGATTTTCTCGAAACTTTCAAAAAGTTATTTGTAACAGAAACAACTGTCTCCAATTATTCTGGTGCATATTATTTCTGTTGTGTTTAATATTTAATAAAATTATATAATTACAATTAAAAATTCAATGGCATGTATAGCAGTTTTGGGAACATGCACAGTTAATGTGGTAGACATTAAATTCATTGGGTTGAGCAGGAGTGTCTGAATGTACTAGAAAGTAGCTGGCTAGTCAGCATTAGCAAGCCATGACTAGTTCAAGTGGCTTATAAGTGAAAGACTGTCAGCTAGCCTGGCAATCAGCCAAGTCAAATTCAGATAGGAGACCTTCTACCGTACATTTTTACATGCATATGAGTTTTCATTACCCACAGATTTATAAATACTGGTATTATCAGTCTTGTTAATCTTCTCTATGTAATCAATAAAAACTATACTTTGTTTAATTTTTATTTCCTTGATTTTTCATAAGATTGAAAATATTTTTTGCATCATTTTTGGTGAACTAACCTATATAATTTTCTCATTATTATATTGGGCTTGTTTATTCACAGGAATGTTTTTATGTATTTCTTTTTACGTATCAGAGGTCAGTTCACCCTTAAATATGTTGAATTAATTGGCCAAGGGTGGACCTAAACCTTGGGAATTTTTAAAAGCTTCCAATATGATTCTAATATGCAGCTACAGGTAAGTATATCACTGGTTTAGCTGTATTTTTTAGCTTTATGGATTTTATCTTTCACAGCATAGGAGTTTCTCTTTGTGTGGCTACTGAGTATCTCTGACCTTTTCCATTTTATTTATAATGTCTTTCATTATACAAGAAAATTAGTTTAAATGTCAAGATTATTTTCTCTGTGTCATCACATTTTAAAAATCTACAGTTACTTGTATTGTCCTGAAAATAGACACAAGGTTTCTAGGTCAAGGTCAGATTAATTATTGCTTACATAATGATAACTGTTGATTCTGCCACACTCCAATTTCCCCTTTTAGGGTGACCCAATGAGAGCCAGATTCACCTACCTAAGCCAGGATCTGTGCTATAAGCAAGGAACCACCAAAGTAAGAATCTGGGAGTTTATGTAGGAGAGAAGCAGCTGTCTCTTCAACCCTTCCTCCCTCCCTCCTTCCTTCCTTCCTTCCAATTCTTGTCCTCCATCATTGCCACCTTCTCCTTTTCTTCCTCTTCCTTCTTATTCATTCTTTAATTTTTATACTCTCTACAAATTTTTGGATAAGTTTAGTAAATTCCATAAATCAGCTCTTTGGAATTTTGATTAGAATTGCATTGAATTGATAGATGAAATTGTGGAGAACTGTCAAGTCAAAAATTCCCATCTGTGAACTTGCTAATGTGTTGAAAATGATTCTTTGGGGCTTGGGGCAGGGGGGAGGCAAGAGAGTGAGTGACAATGACATAATCACATATACCAGGCGAGAGGTTACTGCAGTAATGTAGGCAAGAAAGATACTGGTCACTCATATCAGAGTGATAACATCAGAAGTGATGACAAGTGGTCATATTTTGGATGTATTTTTTAAAAGTAATAGGATTTAATGATTAATTCAGTGTGATATTTGAGAGAAAGAAAAGAGTAAGGGGTGACTTAACTTTTGTTGGAACTGGAAAGATGGAGTTTACAATTAAGAGCAGATTTGGGGGAAGAATATCAAGTTTAGTTTGGAGTTTGCTCAATGTGAGATATTAAGGAAGGAAGCTGGAAAGATGTCTTACCCAGAGTCATAAGCTTCCAGAAATTATTTAAGTGCATGTGAGCAGTTGGGGGTCACCAAGATAGGGTGTTTGGATGGAGACTAGAATAGGATCAAGGACTAATTCCTGGAGAATTTCAACATAAAGAAATGGGGGGAAAGAGAAGGAGCCAGCAAACAGGAAAATATGTCAACGGCTACGAAGAAGTAAAAGTAAACATAGAATGTACCGGAAGCAACAAAAAAGTATCAAGGAGAGAGCCGTGATTGTTTGTGTAAATGCCACTGACAGGTTAAGTAATATGATAACCGAAAAATGATCATGTGGAAGTCATGACATGAGCAGTTTCACTGGAGTTGGGGAATGAAAGCCTGAGCTGTGGGTTTAAGAGAGAACATGAAGAGACGAAATGGATAAACCCGGCCTAGACTATTTCTTTCTGTATGTTTTGTTGTCCAAGGGAAGCAGAGAGATTAGGTGCTATCAAGAGGGGAAATGAGTTGAAGAGGACAATGTGATAGGAGCAATAAGAAAATGTTTATGTTTCAGGTAATGATCCAGCAATTAAAACATTAAAAGGAATTTCAACATTTTACAACTTAAAAAAAACAATAAAAATCAGAATTATAATCCCAACAGCATATTTTCAAAATGTGCTTCCTCCAGTGATAATTCACTTCCCTGATCAATTGCATCTAGAACATCTGTTTGCCAATCAATCCCCCCAGATGTTCCCCCAGCCCCCCGCCATCTAAACCCTCCCCACCCAAGGCCAGTCCGTCCTCTTCCATCTCCCTGGGTTGAGAAGCCTCACTCTGATAGCCTAGAATCAGGAATGCTGGGATTTAAGCCCTGCTAAATCACATCAATAATTAAGATTTTGTATAATTTCTTTAACACAAGTAAATTTATTTTTTGAAGCTATGATAATAAATCTATGCCCATTTAAAGAGTGTTTTTACTTATCTTTTCTATGTGTTTATATTTTATATCTAGATAATTACTTTATAGCATTAAATACAACTACTGTATTACTAATGATCACCTAATTATGACATAAATCATCTTTAAGAATTTGATTCATAATATTTTGAAATCATCATAGCATTAAAATAATACTGAAAGTCAAAGGTATATGTCTGTAGAATAATTTATCTGGAAAATTAAAAAATATATTTTACCCCCCTTATTTAAAGTCAGTAAAAATTTAAAGCACAAAAAGATAAGCAGTGAACAGGAATATTCTGTTGACTGTAAAAATACCCTTTGGCATTTTCTCTCATGTCTTGGGAATGGCAGGAAATCTTTTCTTCTTTTTTTTTTTTTTGAGAGGGCTTCTCTCATATTTATTGATCAAATGGTTGTTAACAACAATAAAATTCTGTATAGGGGAGTCAATACTCAATGCACAATCATTAATCCACCCCAAGCCTAATTCTCGTCAGTCTCCAATCTTCTGAAGCATAACGAACAAGTTCTTACATGGTGAACAAATTCTTACATAGTGAATAAGTTACATGGTGAACAGTACAAGGGCAGTCATCACAGAAACTTTCGGCTTTGATCACGCATTATGAACTATAAACAATCAGGTCAAATATGAATATTTGTTTGATTTTTATACTTGATTTATATGTGGATCCCACATTTCTCCCTTTATTATTATTATTATTGTTATTATTATTATTTTAAATAAAATGCTGAATTGGTAGGTAGATGCAAGATAAAGGTAGAAAACATAGTTTAATGTTGTAAGAGAGCAAATGTAGATGATCAGGTGTGTGCCTGTAGACTATGTGTTAATCCAAGCTAGACCAGGGCAATAAAACATCCACGTATGCAGAAGATTTCTCTCAGAACAGGGGGGGTGAGGTTCTAAGCCTCACCTCTGTTGATCCCCAATTTCTCACCTGATGGCTCCCCTGCGACTGTGCCTGTCTTAGGTTGTTCCTCCCTTGAGGAATCTTACCCGTCTCTGGCTAACCAGTCATCTTCCGGGGCCATACAGGGAAATGTAAATTTGGTAAGTGAGAGAGAAGCCATACTGTTTGAAAAGGTTAGCTTTTTACTTCTTTGCAGATTTATGCCCTGTGGCTTCTATGCCCAGCAATTGTCTTGAGGTATCTTTACCACTAGGAGGAATTATGATACTCGGTAAATTCGATATGAGGTACGAACTCTATTTAAGGGTTGTAATTAGGAAGGAAGAAGAGAAGCTATAGAAGTAGCAGACGGAAGAAAACATGGGAAGATTGATTATTTCTTTGACATATCTTCTTGTAGAGTAACTTAAGCATGTATAGATTTTAAACTACTAATTAAATTGCGCACACACATTAACATAATAGGAATACAGTTACATAACCAAAGCAGATCTATACTTACCAGCCATCTACAGTGAAACCAAGAAAACCAGTTAGGCAACCTAGTTATTTGTGAAAATTTATCTATGATATGATGGACATTGTCCAACTGTACTTGAACAGTCTGAGAGAAATCAGACAAATTAAAACAACCCATTCCTGGGAACTGTTCACATCCCATATGTTCTTTTAACAGTAGATAGTCTGTAGTTGTAAGATTTTGGAGCACTACAACTTGCACTTCTCCTTATTCTTGGTTGAGTTCCAACAGTATAGATCCAGTCAAATTTGTTGTTTTACTGTATGCGCAGGCCAGCTTAGATATCTCCTTCCTCATTCCCATGGCAAATCCAGGAACCGGTGGGATGAATGCAGCTGCAGCTGTAGCAGCACCTGAATCTTTGTTGAGGATTTTTGATGATCATCTTCTGGTATGAGTCTTCCCGAGAGTGCTGATGTTGGAAGTTCTTCTTCATATCGTATCTTAGTTCATTTTCTGGGTAGCCAATTTAGGCTTTTATCCTCTGTATAAACACAAACAGACCCTTTGCCCACACTTTGATATGCCCTTTATACCATTGTGAGGAACTCATTGGAGGTCACCACACAGGAACTGCTTTTTTTTTTTTAAGAGAAAGGAATATTATCAGAAAAATGTACCTCCATAGCTGATCATCTGACATGCTTTAAGTGATCAAAATTAAGGATATTTAAAGCATGCATTAATCGTTGATTTACAGTTAGTTTTATCCTATCCAGGAGTAATCCCCCTTTTCTTTCTTTCTTTTTTTTTTCTTTGTTTTTTTTTTTTGTTATCATTAATTTACACTTACATGAAAAATATTATGTTTACTAGGCTCTCCCCTATACCAGGTCCCCCCTTTAACCCCTTTACAGTCACTGTCCATCAGCATAGCAAAATGTTGTAGAATCACTACTTGTCTTCTCTGTGTTGTATCGCCCTCCCCTTTCTCCCACCCCCCCATGCATGCTAATCTTAATACCCCCCTTCTTCTTCCACCCCTTATCCCTCCCTACCCACCCATCCTCCCCAGTCCCTTTCCCTTTGGTACTTCTTAGTCCATTCTTGGGTTCTGTGATTCCACTGCTGTTTTGTTCCTTCAGTTTTTCCTTTGTTCTTATACTCCACATATGAGTGAAATCATTTGGTATTTCTCTTTCTCTGCTTGGCTTGTTTCACTGAGCATAATACCCTCCAGCTCCATCCATGTTGCTGCAAATGGTAGTATTTGCCATCTTCTTATGGCTGAGTAGTATTCCATTGTGTATATGTACCACATCTTCTTTATCCATTCATCTACCGATGGGCATTTTGGTTGCTTCCAATTCTTGGCTATTGTAAATAGTGCTGCGATAAACATAGGGGTGCATTTGTCTTTCTCAAACTTGATTGCTGCATTCTTAGGGTAAATTCCTAGGAGTGGAATTCCTGGGTCAAATGGTAAGTCTGTTTTGAGCACTTTGATGAACCTCCATACTGCTTTCCACAATGTTTGAAATAATTTACATTCCCACCAGCAGTGTAGGAGGGTTCCCCTTTCTCCACAGCCTCGCCAACATTTGTTGTTGTTTGTCTTTTGGATGTCAGCCATCCTTTCTGGTGTGAGGTGATACCTCATTGTAGTTTTAATTTGCATTTCTTTTGTAATTAGCGATGTGGAGCATCTTTTCATGTGTCTGTTGGCCATCTGTATTTCTTTTATGGAGAACTGTCTGTTCAGTTCCTCTGCCCATTTTTTAATTGGATTATTTGATTTTTGTTTGTTGAGGCGTGTGAGCTCTTTATATATTTTGGACAACAAGCCTTTATTGGATCTGTCATTTACAAATATATTCTCCCATACTGTAGGGTTCCTTTTTGTTCTATTGATGGTGTCTTTTGCTGTACAGAAGCTTTTCAGCTTAATATAGTCCCACTTGTTCATTTTTGCTGTTGTTTTCCTTTCCCAGGGAGATAGGTTCAAGAAGAGGTCACTCATGTTTATGTCTAAGAGGTTTTTGTCTAAGTTTTTTTCCAAGAGTTTAATGGTTTCATGACTTACATTCAGGTCTTTGATCCATTTTGAGTTTACTTTTGTATATGGGGTTAGACAATGGTCCAGTTTCATTCTCCTACATGTATCTGTCCAGTTTTGCCAGCACCATCTGTTGAAGAGACTGTCATTTCGCCATTGTATGTCCATGGCTCCTTTATCAAATATTAATTGACCATATATGTCTGGGTTAATGTCTGGAGTCTCTAGTCAGTTTCACTGGTCTGTGGCTCTGTTCTTGTGCCAGTACCAAATTGTCTTGATTACTATGGCTTTGTAATAGAGCTTGAATTTGGGGAGTGAGATCCCCCCTACTTTATTCTTCTTTCTCAGGATTGCTTTGGCTATTCGGGGTCTTTGGTGTTTCCATATGAATTTTTGAATTATTTGTTCCAGTTCATTGAAGAATGTTGCTGGTAATTTGATAGGGATTGTATTAAATCTGTATATTGCTTTGGGCAGGATGGCCATTTTGATGATATTCATTCTTCCTAGCCACGAGCATGGGATGAGTTTCCATCTGTTAGTGTCCCCTTTAATTTCTCTTAAGAGTGACTTGTAGTTTTCAGAGTATAGGTCTTTCACATCTTTGGTTAGGTTTATTCCTAGTTATTTTATTCTTTTTGATGCAATTGTGAATGGAGTTGTTTTCCTGATTTCTCTTTCTGTTGGTTCATTGTTAGTGTATAGGAAAGCCCAGATTTCTCTGTGTTAATTTTGTATCCTGCAACTTTGCTATATTCCGATATCAGTTCTAGTAGTTTTGGGGTGGAGTCTTCAGGGTTTTTTATGTACAGTATCATGTCATCTGCAAATAGTGACAGTTTAACTTCTTCTTTACTAATCTGGATTCCTTGTATTTCTTTGTTTTGTCTTATTGCCATGGCTAGGACCTCTAGTACTATGTTAAATAACAGTGGGGAGAGTGGGCATCCCTGTCTTGTTCCCGATCTCAGAAGAAAAGCTTTCAGCTTCTCGCTGTTCAGTATAATGTTGGCTGTGGGTTTATCATAAATGGCCTTTATTATGTTGAGGTACTTGCCCTCTATTCCCATTTTGCTGAGAGTTTTTATCATGAATGGATGTTGAATTTTGTCAAATGCTTTTTCAGCATCTATGGAGATGATCATGTGGTTATTGTCTTTCTTTTTGTTGATGTGGTGGATGATGTTGATGGATTTTCGAATGTTGTTCCATGCTTGCATCCCTGGGATGAATCCCACTTGGTCATGGTGTACGATTCTTTTGATGTATTTTTGAATTCGGTTTACTTATATTTTGTTGAGTATTTTTGCATCTACATTCATCTGGGATATTGGTCTGTAGTTTTCTTTTTGGTGTGGTCTTTGCCTGGTTTTGGTATTAGGGTGATGTTTGCTTCATAGAATGAGTTTGGGAGTATTCCCTTCTCTTCTATTTTTTGGAAAACTTTAAGGAGAATGTGTATTATGTCTTCCCTGTATGTGTGATAAAATTCCGAGGTAAATCCATCTGTCCTGGGAGTTTTGTTCTTTGGTAGTTTTTTTGATTACCACTTCAATTTCGTTGCTGGTAATTGGTCTGTTTAGATTTTCTGTTTCTTTCTGGGTCAGTCTTGGAAGGTTGTATTTTTCTAGGAAGTTGTCCATTTCTCTTAGGCTTCCCAACTTGTTAGCATATAGGTTTTCATACTACTCTCTAATAATTCTTTGTATTTCTGTGGGGTCCGTCGTGATTTTTCTTTCTCGTTTCTGATTTTGTTTATCTGTGTTGACTCTCTTTTTCTCTTAATAATTCTGGCTAGAGGCTTCTCTATTTTGTTTATTTTCTCGAAGAACCAGCTCTTGGTTTCATTGATTTTTGCTATTGTTTTATTCTTCTGAATTTGATTTATTTCTTCTCTGATCTTTATTATGTCCCTCCTTCTGCTGACCTTAGGCCTCATTTGTTCTTCTTTTTCCAATTTTGATATTTGTGACAGACCATTCATTTGGGATTGTTCTTCCTTCTTTAAATATGCCTGGATTGCTGTATACTTTCCTCTTAAGACTGCTTTTGCTGTATCCCACATTAGTTGGGGCTTTATGTTGTTGTTGTCGTTTGTTTCCATATATTGCTGGATCTCCATTTTGATTTGGTCATTGATCCATTGATTATTTAGGAGCGTGTTGTTAAGCCTTCATGTGTTTGTGAGCCTTTTTGCTTTCTTTGTACAGTTTATTTCTAGTTTTATGCCTTTGTGGTCTGAAAAGTTGGTTGGTAGGATTTCAATCTTTTGGACTTTACTGAGGCTCTATTTGTGGCCTAGTATGTGGTCTATTCTGGAGAATGTTCCATGTACACTTGAGAAGAATGTGTATCCTGTTGCTTTTGGATGTGGGGTTCTGTAGATGTCTATTAGGTCCATCTGTTCTAGTGTGTTGTTCAGTACCTCTGTGTCCTTACTTATTTTCTGTCTGGCGGATCTGTCCTTTGGAGTGAGTGTTTTGTTGAAGTTTCCCAGAATGAATGCATTGCATTCTATTTCCTCCTTTAGTTCTGTTAGTATTTGTTTCAGATGTGTTGGTGCTCCTGTATTGGGTGCATATATATTTATAATGGTTATATCCTCTTGTTGGACTGAGCCCTTTATCATTATGTAATGTCCTTCTTTATCTTTTGTTACTTTCTTTATTTTGAAGTCTGCTTTGTCTGTTACTAGTATTGCAACACCTGCCTTTTTCTCTCTGTTTTTTGCATGAGATGTCTTTTTCCATCCCATGACTTTAAGTCTGTGCATGTCTTTGGGTTTGAGGTGAGTCTCTTGTAAGCAGCATATGGATGGATCTTGCTTTTTTGTCCATTCAATTACTCTGTGTCTTTTGATTGGTGCATTCAGTACATTTACATTTAAGGTGATTATTGAAAGGTATGTAATTATTCCCATTGCAGGCTTTAAGTTTGTGGTTACCAAAGTTTCAGTGTTAGCTTCTTTACTATGTTACTGTCTAACTTAACTCGCTTGTTGAGCTATTATAAACATAGTCTGATGATACTTTATTTCTCTCCCTTCTTATTCCTCCTCCTTGATTCTTCATATGTTGGGTGTTTTGTGCTGTGCTCTTTTTAGGGGTGCTCCCATCTAGAGCAGTCCTTGTAGGATGCCCTGTAGAGGTGGTTTGTGGGAGGCAAATTCCCTCAACTTTTGCTTGTCTGGGAATTGTTTAATTCCTCCTTCATATTTAAATGATAATCGTGCTGGATACAGTAGTCTTGGTTCAAGGCCCTACTGTTTCATTGCATTAAGTATATCATGCCATTCTCTTCTGACCTGTAGGGTTTCTGGTGAGAAGTCTGATGATAGCCTGATGGGTTTTCCTTTGTAGGTAACCTTTTTTTTTCTCTCTGGCTGCCTTTAATACTTTGTCCTTGTCTTTGATCTTTGCCATTTTAATTATTTTGTGTCTTGGTGTTGCCCTTCTTGGATCCCTTGTCATGGGAGTTCTGTGTACCTCTGTGGTCTGAGAGGCCATTTCCTCCCCTAGTTTGGGGAAGTTTTCAGCAATTATTTCTTCAAAGACACTTTCTATCCCTTTTTCTCTCTTCTTCTTCTTCTGGTACCCCTATAATGCGGATATTGTTCCCTTTTGATTGGTCACTCAGCTTTCTTAGAATTCTTTCATTCCTGGAGATCCTTTTATCTCTCTCTGCATCAGCTTCTCTGCATTCTTGTTCTCTGTTTTCTAGTCCATTAATGGTCTCTTGCATCTCATCCATTCTGTTTTAAAGTCCTTCCAGAGCTTGTTTTATTTCTGTATTCTCCTTCCTTAGTTCTTGCATATTTCTCTGCAAGTCCATCAGGATGGTTATGACTATTGTTTTGAATTCTTTTTCAGGAAGACTGGTTAAATCTATCTCCCCAGGTTCCTTCTCAGGGGAAGATGTAGCACATGCCGAAGCTGTCTGGGTTATTCTTGTCTGGATCAAATTTTTTTGCCTTTTCATGTTGATAGGTGCTATTGACTGTCAGCTGGGAGGGCCAAACTTTCCACTTGCTACTGGCCTTTCTTTACTGGGACAACCGCGACCCCTTAGTATCTTGTGTTGGGTACTTGCATGTAGACTGGGTCTTTGTGTCTTGCCCAGCCGGTATGGAGGAAGCTCCCTTGCTGAGGGCATGCCCAGCCTCAGGCTGCTTCTCTGCTATCACCGTGTCCTGGAGGGGTAATGGATGGGGAGCTGTTTGGCTGTTTACCTCCGTGAGGGTTCTCAGAGCTGTTGCCCAGGGGGTTAGTGCTCCCGGTTTTCCCTGGGATTTCCAGCTGCTGGACTGTGACCTGTGTTGTTTCCATCCAGCTGTTGCATCCCTGTCCCTTTAAGACTTTCAAAAAGCACTCGCTTTTCTTTGTCACAGGGGCATCAGCTTCGGAACCCACTCAGAGGTCTTGCTGCCCTGTTTCCCTAGTTTCCAGCCCTCCACGCATGCACTGTGTCTGCGCTCTGGTGCGGATGGCTAGGGCTGGGTGTTTAGCGGTCCTGGTTTCCCTCTCTCTCCCCTCTCCAACTCCTCTCCTCCCGCCGGGATCTGGGGCGAGGGGCACTCAGGTCCCGCTGGGCCGCGGCTTGTATCTTACCCCTTTCACCAGGTGCTGGGCTCTTGCACGTGTGGATGTATTCTGGCTGTTTTCCTGTGTCTTCTGGTCTTCTTTTAGGATTAGTTATATTTGTTGTATTTTCAAAAATATATATGTTTTTGGGAGGAGATTCCCACTGTCCTACTCACGCCACCATGTTGGCTCCACCTCCAGGAAATGTTTTGTTTACATTTGACTTATTTGTATAAAATTGAACATAGTAAGTCATTTTAAAGTTCATCTTGACTTACGGTTTCTGTTCCATCATATAAAAAGCTTGGAGTCATCACTTCCATTCTCACAACAAGATAAAAACTCAATAAACCAAAAATCAGTAGCGCTTCCAAGATCCATCAGAAAACTGCAGTGACAGTGTCCTCAGAACTGGGCGGCAAGGCAGACAGAGAATTCCTGCTTGTGGGGCAGGGTCCTCTGCTGGAGCCTGGTTGGGATGCTTCTAGGGTAATGGACTAACTGAATGTGGACGAGCTTAGAGGTAAAAGTTCCCTGGGGCCTGGACTTTTTGGGACTGAGGGTGAAGCCCACCCTTTCATAAATTTTACCTTCAGGAGCCTCATTGGATTCTCAGGATGAGAGGAAAAATAACCAGTCTGAAGTAAGCCCAGAGCATTCTGCTGTCCTTCACAAAGGCTTTCCATCAAGGGAAACAGTTCCACAGCAGACCTAACTGACTTGAATTTTCCAAGACCCTAACCAATCCTAGGGAAGGGAAACACCAGCTCTGGTCCCTTCTGATCTTCCTGTCTCACCTAGGCCAGGGGAACCAAGCTGAGAAGCACTTGTGAGAGTCACAGCCCAGAGACGTCAGCTCCCTGCAGGCTGAGATGCATAGGATCATTGAGTATCTCCCCTCCCCTACTCTCTACCACCGCATCAATATGGTTCCTATATAGTAACAAGGATTGTAACTGAAAGAACAGCAAGACTCAGAACCTACTTAGGAAAGAGTCACAACAGAAATCCAAAGACAATAGAGGAGACAAAAACAAGTTCACTAGAGGGAAGTTAGCCTCTCACATCACAGATGCAGCAAACAGCACCGAGCCTAACTCTTAGCCAGATGAACATAAGGCCTCACCTTAAAGGCCTTATTTACCTCAGTTCCTTAGATTTCATATGTCATATCTGACTTTCCACAAAAAGATTATAAGTCATGCTAAAAGGCAAAAAACAGTCTGAAGAGACAAAACAGCATCAAAACCAGACTCTAATGTGGTAGAGATGTTGGAATTATTAGCCTGGAAATTTAAAGTAACCCTGATTAAAATGTGAAGGGTTCTAATGTGAAAAGAACAACATGCAAGAACAGATGGGCAATGAATGGGAAGATATGACTCAAAGAAAGGATCAAAATAAAATGATAGAAATAAAAAAAAACACTAATAGAAATAAGAATGCCTTTCATAAACTCAGCAGGACACCAGTAGTTTAGTTTGTGGAGAGCTTGCAGCATGAGTGGGTGTGGGAATCTGTCAGATGCTTTTCTGCATTTACTGATACTGTTATATGATTTTTCTTGTTTAGCCTGTTGACGTTATAGATTGCATTAATTGATTTTTGAATGTCTTGTATACCTGAAATAAATCTCCTTTGGTTATAGTGCATAATTCTTTTTATACATGGTTGGATTCAACTTGTTAATACTTTTCTGAGGGTTTTTGCATTTGTGTTCATGAGAGATACTGGTCTGCAGCATTGCTTTCTTGTGATGTTCTTGTGTGGCTTTTGTATGAGGAAAATGCTGGTCTCATAGATTGGGGAATATTCCCTCTGCTTCTATTTTCTGAAACAGATTGTAGAGAATTTGTATCATCTCTACCCTGGATATTTGGTAGAGTTCATCAGTGAACCCAAAGGGTGCAAATAAGCATATGAAAAGATACTTAATATCACATGTCATTAGACAGTTGCAAGTAAAAATGAGGATCCATTATACCCATTAAAATGGCAAGAATCCAAAACAATAATGATACCAAATACTTGTGAGGGTGTGCAGTAACAAGAACTCTCATTTATTTTTGGTCGATGCGCAATGGTACAGTCACTTTGGAAGACAGTTTGAAATCTTCTTATAAAACTAAACATAATATTACCATATTATCCAGCAATTGTACTCCTTGGTATTTACTCAAATGATTTGAAAACTTATGTCCACACGAAAGCATGCACACAAATATTTATAGTGCTTTATTCATAATTACCAGAACTTGGAAACAACCAAGATATTCTGCAGTAGTTGAATGAATAAACTGTGGTGCATCCATATAATGGAATATTTTCAGCAATAAAAAAATGAGCTGTCAAAACATGGAGTAACTTTAAATGCATATTGCTAAGTGAAAGATGTCAGTCTGAAATGGCTACATACTATATGATTTCAACTATAGGACTTTATGAAACAGGCAAAACTATAGCAAGTGACAAGTTTAGTGGTCCCAGAGGTTAGGCAGAAGGATCAACAGGTGAAGCACAGGAGATTTTTAAGGCAGTGAAACTATTCTGTATAATATTGTAATGATAAATACATGGCCTTACACATTTGTTAAAACCCATAAAGCTTTATAGCAGAGTGAAGCCAAAGGTAAACTAGGGACTTAGTTATAACAATGTATAAATATTGGCTCCTCAGTTGTAAGAAATGTATCACATTAGCACAAGATATTAAAAACAAGAGACACTGTTGGGAAGGAAAGGGAATACATGAGAACTCTGAACTTTATGCTCAATGTTTTTGTAAACCTAAAACTGCTCTAAAAATAAAGTTCATTAATTTTAAAAGGCTCATCTTTATTTTCTTATTATATTGAATAAGGTTTAATTTCATGATGATAATTAGAGAAATAGCAGTGTTATCAGGTTGCTTAGAAAAAATCAGAGTACGGCAAGCAGTACAATAACTCTATAACCATGTACTTAATAGAAATGATTGCCCCTATAACAAACAGCATATAAATGTCCAAGAGTGGTTGATGTGGAAGAGGAAGGATTATTTTGTTGGTTGGTGGCCCCCTTGAAGGCCTGCAAATAGAGAGTTGTAGTTTCCTAGAATTTTCATAGTTGGTATCAGTCAGATAAGCAATCAAAGACTCGTCTGGCTTCTGCTTCTATTTTACAGAACTCAAGTGATTACAAAAGATTTGTAATGAGAGAACAAATGATGATTAGCATTATAGATATGAAAGACTGCTTTTTGTTCATTTTAGTTATGAGATAAAAAATGAATGAGGCACATAAATTTACTCAAAGTAGCTAGAATCTTATTGAATAACTATAGCATGTAACCATTTCAGAGTTTGATTTATTTTAGGTTACCAGACACTTGATAAATGACAAGAATTTTAAGTGTACTTGGCTAAGTTCTTTCATTTACTTGGAAAAGTAGAAAAATGAAATCTCATATTAAATTATATCGGATTTTATGGTAATCATTTGAACTGCAATATAATTCTAATTGGTTTACCAGTGAATTTTTTAGGGTTCTTATATCTGGCACTTTTGATGATCAATTTCAATTTGCTTTCATGTATTTCACATCTCCTTTTATCATCTGTCTTTTAATATTGTGAAATTTTGTAATAATATATTCATCTGAATTTTATGAACCCAGTAAATGTCCTTTTATGATGCTTTTTTCATCTCTAGAGATAAAGGCATTCCCAGCTTCAGAAGGTTATTTCTTCAAGTTTTTTATAAAAGCTAGTAAAATTGGTTTAACTGTCCTGACCCTCTTCAGTTTTATTCAGTTTTCCATTTCAGTATTGCAAATAAAAGTGCATCTCAAGTTTTTAGTAGCTATCAGGAGTTGAAGTACCAAGAATAAAAATTGGAAGAAAAGAAAACCCAACTTAATATGACAACAAATCCTATAAAGGATATCATATCATTGTAATTACATTATTTCTGTTTGGATATAAATGAGTGAGAAAAGGCTTATTTGGTGAGTACCCTGAAGCTCATACTATGACACCCTTATTCTCTAAATATTTCCACATATTTTATACATTTATAATAACAGCTACTCTCACCTGACCACTTAATATGAGATACCACTCAGTAAGTACATTAGCAGAGGAGGACTCTGCCCGAAAGGAGAATCGTAATGGTTTTAGCACAGAACATGTGGTCAGTAAAAATCAGCTCTTCATCACTCTTCTGAAGTCATTCCTTTCTTTCTAAGCTGAGTTTCTAAACTATTTTTCCTAAATTGAGATTTAATTATGTACAGTAGAAGTGCATAAGTGCTCACTCTAAATGTATAATTCAGTTGAGCCTTGATAAATGATTACATCCATGCAACCCACACCCTATTAAGTTATAGAATGTTTTGATCTTCCTGGAAATAGTTCTTCTTGCTCTTTTGCAGCCAACTCTCCCACTGAGCAGAAGCAACATCTGTTGCTGCTCTCTGACCACTGTTGGTTGAGGTAAATTGTAGTTATTCCCAAACATCACAGAGTGAAGTTATACAATTAGTATTCTTATGTTTATGACTTCTTTCACTCAGAATGTTTTTTTTTCTCATCCATGTTGCTGTGTATATGTATAATTCGTTTCTCTTTGTTTCTGAGTAACATCCCATTTGTATAAATAGATCTGAAGCAGTTTATTCATTCACCTGTTGGTGAATGTTAGTTGTTTTCAATTTGGGGCTACTGTTAATAAAATGAATACAGTTACATTCAATGAAATGCAAGGAAGCCCTTCTAGCATGATTTTAGGGTGGTGAAAGAAGTTGTGGGGTGATGCTGGTGATGTTACTATGGGACCAACCATGAAAGACTTAATTTTGCTAAAGGAGTTTGGTTTTAATCATCAAAGGAATGAGGGATTATTTGAGGAAATAATGTTTCCGATGATCATTTCAGACATGTAAAATAACATGGCTTTTTGTAAGCTCTACCTTAGAGGAGGAGGAATATATTGTTCAGAATTAAAATATGTGAAGTATTTCCTGTAAATTAAAACATAAGCTATAGGTGTGTGTTTGGGGAAGGGGTTTTGTGTGGGCAACCTAGGATAAGAAATACACACCCTGTGCATGTGCAAGTTCTCCCTGCTGAATTCTGGAGACCTGTCTCTGTGCAGTCTTTCCTCCCCAATACCCTGTTACACAAATTCCAGCAGTTCAGCCTCCTCAAACTGCTAACTGCAATCGCTTTCTCCTCAGTCTGTGAAGACTGTCAGCCTCTGAGTTTCCCTTCTGCACTGCAGCTAGGGAACCGACTCCAGGCAGGAAGCTGCATAGCCATGAAGACCTCACTTGTTACCTTTCTCTCAGGAATTACAGTCCTGCAAGTCAGATGTCCAGTCTATGAAAAGAGTCATTTCATATATTTTGTTTAGTTTTCTATGTGTTCGCAGCACAGAAACAGTTTGACAGTTAGTCTATCCTTATGGGAATAGCCATTATATTTCTGTTGCTAGCGCTTGGCCGATGATGCCTATTTTCCACTACAGTGTAAGCTCCATAAACATGAAAATTTATTATTTAAAAAACTTTTTTACCCTTCCTGGGCACCACAGAACAATTGGACCCTGGTGGGTGGGGCACCAGGGTTGGTTGGTCTACACAGTCCAGAAGAGACAGTGCTAGACTTGAGAACCTAGTGAAGCCTGGAACATACAAGCCATCTAATTCTTCATTTTAGAAAATACTCAAGCCTGGGCAAGTTTGTCGGGAGGAGTTGTTAATGTGACTTGGTGTGCTTACCCAGTGGGTACCAGAGACAAGTATGCAAGAAAATAAAGAATTGTCTTCTGATTTGGTAATTTAATGGAATAGAATTATTAGTTTCAGCACCATATGTGTATTATTTTACAAAGGGCATTATATATATTGTATTTGATTTTCACTGGAATCTCATGTCCTTTCAGAAATACCTCACTGGATATTTTTTTCTACAAAGTAGATCATTTAGAATCACAAAGCAAGCAACAGAGCTAGGACATGAAATCCTCTCACATGTTCGAAATCTCTTTCCATCATACAATCCACTAGCTGCTGAATTTACAACCTTTTCATGCCAGTAAAAAGCACAATAGTTGGGTACAAATACTGTGGCCATGCTAGGCACAAACTTACCAATTTGAATTTATCATTGGTCTTATCAAAAGGGCATAGAAAGGGGTCCGTCTACTGATATTTTACTATTTATTTTAAATTGAGATATAATTGACATACATTGTGTTAGTTTTAAGTGTACAACTTAATGATCTGCTATATGCACGTACCATAAAATGATTACCACAGTAAGATTCGTTATCATCCATTAGCGCACATACTTCCACATTTTTTTCTTGTGATGAGATCTTTTAAGATCTACTCTCTTAGAAACTTTTACATATACAATACAGTATTATTAACTAATTATAATTATTAGCTAATTATAATAAGTATTGTAGACACCATTCTGTAGATTACACTCCCCAGGACTTAATTATCTTACAACTGGAAGTTTGTACCTTTTGGCCACCTGCTCCCATTTGGCCCAACCTCCCCAACCCCTGAAGGAAAAGATTTCTTTTTAATCATTAAATATCTGCACTTAGCATAAAATAACACTTAGAATTTAGCTAAATATCTTTTGAATAAATGAAGGAAGGAAGCAGCTCCAATAGAAGGTCAAACGAATGTTAAATATCATAGAGACGTCAATTAAAGCAAGACATGTAATTTGTCAATAGGCCATAAGGGACCTTAGCCAGAGCCATTATGGTGGCGTGATGTTGACGCCAGTCTTAGTGCATTAAGTACAAGAGGCAAAAGGAAAAGCAAGTCAACATGACAGAAACAACACCTGAAGAGAGGACACACTCCAACTTGTATACTAAGCAGGATTATATTCAGCTGTGAATCCAAAAAGAAAAGTAGCTTACATATGATAGTTAATTACCCTCTCACATTCAATAATTACAAATCTAGTAAGAGCAGGCTCTCTCTGGTGTAACTGGGGGTTAGGGGTGACCTTGATTCCTTTATCTTTGACTTTATGCTTATAAATCTGCATATCCTGTAAGTTTATTAAAAATTATATTTAAATTATTTATGCATGTTCTTATTTATGTTTAATTCTTCAACTCATCAAAATATCCTTGTTTTTTTAGATGGAAAGACTTGAACATGTTCACCATCTATACAGCACAAACCAGGAGTCTCTATGACATGGAAATCACAGGGGGAAGGGTGAGTCATTGAAGAGTCAAGTTCCCTGAGGAGATAGGGTGGGATTCATAAAACTGCCTGATGTATAGTC
This sequence comes from Manis pentadactyla, assembly GCF_030020395.1. NCBI lineage: Eukaryota > Metazoa > Chordata > Mammalia > Pholidota > Manidae > Manis > Manis pentadactyla. The sequence continues at coordinate 50,171,183 of NC_080030.1, forward strand.
TCTGAATGTGAGAAATAACAATTTTCTTTTGAGACCACTGGGGAAAGAAGTAAAATACACATAGAAATAAGTATACACAGTATTTTCATGGGGATAGGATTTAAAGTTGATGGCACTTCAGTAAGCCTCAATTTTTACTGTGAATTTGTAGGTAAGCTTATTTGCTGGAACAGGGTGATTTGTTACTTCCAAGGATGGCAAAGGAAGCCTGCCAGGAATATTCTTAAAAAATTGTCCTTAACAATATTAATGGTCCAGTTAAAGCTGAAGTCATATATTTATAGTGATATCAGTTTGGTCAAGCTCTCAGTTTCTGCAGTAATGTCCTACAGTTTGGGTATGGCAGAAGAGAAGGCATTCGGGCTCATGACCCAGGGTGTTCTGGGCAAATCAACTTGCACTGATAATGAAGAAAAGAAGTCTTAAATGTGGCAATACAATAAAACAAAAGTCATGGAGAAAGTGGATTTCAGATTAGGAGAAAAAACAGCCATGGGGAGACTGATGTTGATGAAGGCCAGAGGAGTAGGAGATTGTGTCCTTTACTTGGCTTTTTATTTTAAAGGTAGGCCTGTGGGTGGCTGAAGTGTTGTGGGCCATTAGTGTCTAAGAGGTGCATGACTTTTCAGGAGATTTGTCTGATGAGTCATGCGTGTGGATAAAACAAGTCTGCATCCTCAAAGGGTGAAAAAGAAGGCCTGAGTTTTATAGACAACCTCATGGAGGAGGAGAAGTGTGTACAGTTGGAGTTCCTAGCTAAGTAGCAACACACTCACAACACTCTTTCAACTCAGGAGCTGGTAAATTACTTATCTTCAATTTTGATTCAAACTGCAAACATTTTGTGCCATGCTTTAGAAAATGAAGTCATACTCCTTAACTTTACATTCAACGCCTTATATTTCTCTCACCATGCTCCCCAAATTTTCAAGTGTATTTCTCACTATATCTTTACACAGACTCCACCCAATTGGTTTCCAAATGAGGCCAATGATCAGAATATCAAAGCTGCTACAAATTAAATCCTAGGTTTGAGAATAGGACCAAAATCAATTTTTCTTTTTTTTACCAAAAAGATAATGTCATTGGTTCTGAAAATCAATAGATTTAAAAATCACTGTTTTAAATATTCCAACATGAAACAGACATTACAGCCTTTTCTTAATCTGTTCCATTTCATTTAGAGAGACTTCCTTCATTTCTAGCTAATGAATTCCATTCAAAACTTTTAAAACCTAGTCTCCAGTTCATCTCATCCTGAAGTTCCAGATATACCCTGGAAGTTGGTATATATATACATACCCTAAAGTTCTGATAAGTACTTATATTCTGCCATTTAACCTTCAAACACTTTTATAAGATGGACATAACTGATGCTAAGAAAGCTGTCCAAGATTATACATACCTAAAGCTCATAATGCCAGGACTTGAACCAAAGCTGCTCAAATCCAAAGTCATAGTAATTGAAAGACATATTTTATTGGGGCCTACATCAATGATACACACATAATTCTTTAATTTTATATCAGTTTTCTTACAACATGGTCTTCTCATTTTCTGTGTGGTAATTCCTCCTTCTGGAAATTTATATCTGTGATATTTAACTTAGTTTTTACCTGTATTTTATTTCAGATTGGTTGCTCTGCCACTAAACTTTGCAAAAAGGAAAAGAACTACTGAATCAGAATTTTCAAACTGTAGTGTTTGAATTGTGATTAATTTGATTCACCAAACAATGATCCATGTTTTCTTAAGTACCTACAGTCATACAAGATAGCAAAATCTTATGATAAGTAGTACTTTACTACAAATGTCAGGGGCTCAGGGCCCTGGGGAAGGGAGAAGAGGCCTGGAAGATGGGCAATTCAATTTCCCAATTTATAAGATGTAAAGGTAAATGAAAATTATTTTTATCCATTTATAAAGGGCAAAGAGAAATTTCCCCTTACCTTTATCCTTAGAGTGTTTTCTTGGTCACATATCAAAACTCAGCCTCTAACCTTTGGAATAAAGAATGATATCTCCAGGAATTAAGCCTGGTCTCCACTTGCCCTAAGTAGCCTCATCTGGGATATTTGCTCTCTTCTGGAGTTCATCTTGTTTAGATACAAGCATTTGTTTTCTTATAGCCATAAAAATTCTTAGACATCTATAAATCCTGTTGGAAATCACCAGGCTAATTTCCAGCACTGCCTTAGAAACAAGATATCTAGTCATGCCATTTTTCTTAAAGTTTCCTTTCATATTTTTACTGAACAGTGCCAATTTCTGAATTTCTAAGTGAAGTGAAAATATGTTTCTGGAAAGTAGTAATAGCATCTTTTACATGTCCTCCTCGATGTTGTTTCATGCCCACTTTTTATATAGCATTTTCCTATTACTGCATTATTCTCAAAAAACCACTGAAGTGCATAGAGATAATACTTTCACTTCCACATACAAATGGTGGAACTGATCTGAAGAGCTGGTCAAGCATTTGTCCTGGTAGGGTATGTAAAAGGAGGAGGACTGAATCAGGGCCTAACTCTGCTGGTGTTCTGCCCATTAGACTTTCCATTTTCACTGGTGGCTTTGACAGGTAGGTATTCTGACCATGACTGAATCCTTGGAGGAAGGATTCCCCCCTGTGAACTATGGCAGAAGCAGGAAGCTGACCCCGCTCCACATCTCTCACCCTCAAAGCCTTGAACCTAATTCTGCAAAGAAAGTGAATTAGAACTAATCAGGAAACATGCAGCACTGGAAGAGTGTCTTGAAAATTAATATTCAAAGTATCTATGACTTTATTATAATGATTCTTGGGGTCGTGTTTTATCATCATGGAGAGTGTGCAAGAAACATTAGCTAGCTTGAATTGAGAAAACAGTATTAGGCTGAAAGAACCAGAATAAAACAATATTTTCATTTTGTCTCTCAAATCAGGATTTATCTGACTAATAACATTTCGGGGTTCATGTGTATTTAGCAATTTACTGAATGGTGCACTGCTATTTTAGGGATTCTTCTGAATCATATGAAATAAATGAATTTGCTGGTGTCTGCATAGCAGTAAAATCTACCAAGTGATAATATGAGGAAAAAATATCAGACCTGTGAAAATTGCAGTAAGAATTAGAATGGCTAATTTTGTAAGAACTCAGCATATGTCTTATTTTGAAATGTATACAATTAGAGAATCTTTAATCAAGAGAAAAATGTAGTTGTGTATTGATCTCTTTCCACTGAATATTCCCTCATTTCTTTTTTGAATATTCTCTGATTTCTTTCTTTGAATCTTAGAGCACTTTGTGCAATCTTGAGATACTTGTAAACAAAATCCATTACTCTACGGTAATTTATAGCTCTTTCTAAATTTTTGCTGTGTATAAGTACATTTCTCCAAGTTGGGCACATGCTGAATATTCCTCTTCTCTATCTAACACCTAACTCACTGCCTGGTTAAAAACATATTTGAGTATCGAATAAATTATTCAAAATCATGATTAATAAAACCTTTCTCAAAATTCATTCCTTCAGAAACTTGACTTCATAAGACTCTCTAGGAAGAGACAGAAATTTGCCAGCACTATCAGTATAAATTTTGCAGGATTGCAAGACCAAGCCTACAGTCAAGCCTTGCTACCTAACAGTCTTCTGTTGTCCATCCTACTAGTTTTTCTTGCTTTTCTAAAATGTAGTTTTCATTTCTAAAGTTTAGATATTATTAGTAAAGGTTTTCTTTTAAATCTTGCTTATAGCTTTTTAGATATGTTTTGTGGAACATTGTTAGGGTTAACCTGAGCTGAGTGATGAAGAGGGCATGGGAGTGGGATCCAAGGATGGCTTTTTAATAACCCAGAAAATTACAGAATTAGTGAGAGTGCTACATGAAGAGATGCGTGGCTGTGTGACCAGAAGCACAAGGCCTGCAGGTAGATAATATTCTCTCGGATGTTATTTCTTTGAAGTCCTGATGTCTTCTTATTGAGGATTATTTTTGGTGTGTCAAGGATGTTTACCTTAAAAATCTTTGTCACAATGTAAACACACTTATTATTCTTTTACCAGCTGATGCCCAAAGGTAAGTTTAAATGTTAAAGACATAGCTTTGTAAGTGCAGCACCCAAATGTTTATTCAAAGAGAGGGTTAGAGAAGGGTCCACAAAGAATCTCCTAGATCTCCATAGGAGATGTGGCAAGAGGTGAAAGACCAATTTTACTTACTTAGCCATTTTGCTGTAGGCCTGCCCTGGATTTGGGCGAGTATTTCATTTACCTTTGGCTTCCCTGTCTCAGCTTTTATTCTTAGTGCTTGAGCACAGACTATATCTTATAATGACCCAGCTGCTTTTCCTCTCATGGGAGCTGTGTTAACAATAGTGCATTCCTGAAGCAATCACAGTGAGTGGCAAGGCAAGGACGCCTTCTATTCTGATGCTGACTGGAAATCTTCTTGCATTCTCCCTGCTCCAGATTTATCTGAAGCCTCTGCTTACACATTGTGTTGTTATTAGTATTTTATCTGCTGCATGGATATGAAGAGATAATATCAAACGATGAATATGTATTCTAAAAACACAGTCAAAAAAGGTTAAGGTTGACATTTTATTATAGTAGAATCTATTGAATCAAATTTACACTTGTCAAAAGATCATGAATGGTCTTTGAGAAACCATGGCAAAAGAGCTTTCCAAGTATAGCAGAAGTCATTCAGTGCCTGGAAAGGTCAGAAATATCAGCCAATCACAATAATTGAGGGAATTACATTTTATCTTTTGCTTTTCATGTGAACAATGATTCACCCATTAGATCCCAGAAGGAAACTGCCCTGGCTCCAAGATTGTGAGTTGATATTAATTTCCTTGTTTGGGATAAAGAATCTCTCTGTTTGATGCAGCAAAATGCTGCCTAAGTTCTTTTTATATCTAAAGTTTAGATATTATTAGTAAAGTTTTTCTTTTAAATCTTGCTTATAGCTTTTCAGATATGATTTGTGGACCACTGTTAGGGTTAACCTGAACTGAGTGATGAAGTGGGCATGGGGGTGGGATCCACGGAGGCTTTTTAATATCTTGTAGGATGGGCAACAGAAGATTGTTAGGTAGCAAGCCACATCAAATTTTGGTGTGATGAATTAATAGAGAAATAGAGAATTATAATTATGTGTGGGTTTCTTCTTTTTCTTTTTCTTAACTGCTGAAGTGAAGGTCTTAGCATTCCTAACATTTTCAAAGGGTTCCTGTATCAATCAATGTCACTGCAGGAAAGAGCTGGCATACACAGATTGGGATAATTTGAGAAGACTTAAATAGGGGATTATTATGGAAGGTATGGAATGGGTATAGAAAAGTCATGCTGAAGAGCACAATATCCCTGGGTTATGCTGTGCAGAAGGGGAAGCCTCAAGGCCTGGAGTGGCAGGGAGAGGGAGAAGTAACCAGAGGAGTACAGAGGTCTGTGCAGAGAAGGCGTCCTGGCAACACCTGTGATCCTCAGTTGAGATGGTGCATCCCTCGGTGATCTCTCCCTCTCCTCACTAGGTGGAAGCCAGATACATAACCTTATCCCATTCTTATTTCACATTTTATTCTTCTATTCATTCCCTAAATGGCAGGACTCTGGAATCCTGACGGCAAAGAAGCCTGTGATTTAGGCCATGCAAAGCAATCTCCAAGGACATTGAAAAAGAGAATGGTAGGAAATGAGTCTAGAAGATAAAATATGTATATCGTATACATATATCCAGCTCAATCCACCACTGGATTAAGCTCGTTAAGGCAAGGTTAAGACTTGTCCTGTTAACTCTTCTTCCTGCAGCTGAAATGTGTCTCCCTGTCACTTTCAAACATTTGTCCGAATTCTTATTCCTAACTCCCCAGTGCATATTTTGATATCCCATAAGTATCTGAATACATGTACCATTTTCCTTCTAATTCATCTCTTCTGTAGTTTTAACTCTTCCAATCTTCTGAAGAATTTCTCATATTACATCTTACCTGGTGGTTTATATTCTGAATTTAGCAAGAATGGTGGAAATAAAGTTTGAAACCCCTTCAATCATCCATATAGCAGGTATACTTTATTTAGTGCATGCAGCTTTATATCAGAGAACCATGCCAAAATCAACAAAAGCAAAACTATACATGAAGCTGTCTGGGTATTCAAGTCATTTTATCTTATATGAAACTAGCAAATCCATGGTGGTAAATGGGGAATGAATGAAAAACTGTAGTGTCCATAATTGCCTGCAGGATTTACACAATTGTATTTCAATATCAAGCATCTCTAAGCTTAATACATTGATGTTTGTTTCTTCTAAGGATTAAATGAGTGAGTGAAGTTGCATCTTTGGGAAAGATAAATTAACACATTCAGTTAAGTATGTATATGTTATATTTTTACTATACATGATTTCTACTCTCATAGCCCTCTTCCTGGAACTCTATTTCATCGGTATCTTTTTTACAAGAGATTTAGACTTGGACATGATACCCAGTTGTGAATTCCCAATGTAGAGGATATTGGGAGTAACATTTCCTTAAACTTAAAACTATAATTCACCTAATACTACTGACAACTACTCCATCATGTTGGTTAACTTAGATTGAACTAAAATCTCTAAATGTTTTAAACAGGAGCTGTTATTTAGTTAGGGATTGATAAACTGATTGCCTGTGTAATTTATCACCCAAATGCATGCCATTAGATTGGTCCTTGATAAATACCATTTCTTTGAAGTCACATAACCTACTGAAATCAAAGGAAAAGAAATGAGATACATAGCTAAGTCTGCAAGCACTGGATGAATGAATGTTTCTGTAGAAATACTACAAAGACCACAAAGGTCTTTTAATTCAATACATTCAGCAAATATTCATTGAGTATCTCCTATGTGATAGGCACCATAAAACAAAGCCATAATGTATGTTTCCTAGCCTCAAGGATTGTACAATTTAATAGATTGACAACAAGTATGCTATAGTTAGAGGTGGTATTTTGAAAGATAAATGATGGTGCAGAGAAACAGGAGTAGTTATTCTTCCATTGGGATGGAGGTAGGGTCTGTGAATGGTAGAAATTCTTCATAAAACACTTCAAATAACAGGCCTCTTGCAGGATGCAAGGAAGGATTGGGGGCCTTGGAGAAGGTATTCAACCAAATGGAGTAAGCATTAGTGGGGGTTCAGAAATATAAAACTAATATCCCCTATTGAGGAGCAGAGATCATACAAATGTAGAGAGTCAAAGGACATAACTAGGGAAACACGAAGGTCTTCTCTATCAGACTTACATTTTATTCTTCATCCTATAATCTTTGGGAGTCAATAAAATACTTTCAATAAGGATCAGACATGAACAAGTTTCATTTCAGGAAACATCTCTATCTACCTCATGGGGGAGTGTGGGCAGTAGTTAGAAAAATATTGCATTAGCTCTTCTTCAGTATAATGAAGTTTGTAATTAAAGTGGTAATAGTGGGGGTTGGAAAGTAGTGGAGGGTGGAAATTAATAAGCATTAGTCAGTAGAATTTAAAGTTTTTTTTTTTTTTAGATAATTATTTTTTATTGAAGGGTAGTTGACGCACAGTATTACATTACATTAGTTTCAAGTGTCCAACACAGTGATAAAACATTTATATACATAATTCTAGGTTCCAGCTATCACCCTACCAAGCTGTTACAATATCTTGACTATATTCCTTATGCTATACATTACATCCTGGTTACTTATTTATTTTACCATTGGAAGTCTGTCCTTTTTTTTTTTTTGTGAGGGCATCTCTCATATTTATTGATCAAATGGTTGTTAACGACAATAAAATTCTGTATAGGGGAGTCAATGATCAATGCACAATCATTAATCCACCCCAAGCCTAATTTTCGTCAGTCTCCAATCTTCTGAGGCATAACAAACAAGTTCTTACATGGAGAACAAATTCTTACATAATGAATAAGTTACATAGTGAACATTACAAGGGCAGCCATCACAGAAACTTTCGGTTTTGCTCATGCATTATGAACTCTAAACAGTCAGTTCAAATATGAATACTCATTTGGTTTTTATACTTGATTTATATGTGGATACCACATTTCTCTCTTTATTATTATTATTTTTAATAAAATGCTGAAGTGGTAGGTAGATACAAGATAAAGGTAGAAAACATAGTTTAGTGTTGTAAGAGAGCAAATGTAGATGATCAGGTGTGTGCCTGTAGACTATGTGTTAATCCAAGCTAGACCAGGGCAATAAAACATCCACGTATGCAGAAGATTTCTCTCAGAACGGGGGGGTGAGGTTCTAAGCCTCACCTCTGTTGATCCCCAATTTCTCACCTGATGGCCCCCCTGTGACTGTGCCTGTCTTAGGTTGTTCCTCCCTTGAGGAATCTTACCCGTCTCTGGCTAACCAGTCATCTTCCGGGGCCATACAGGGAAATGTAAAGTTGGTAAGTGAGAGAGAAGCCTTATTGTTTGAAAAGGTTAGCTTTTTATTTCTTTGCATATTTATGCCCTGTAGCTTCTATGCCCAGCATTTGTCTTGAGGTATCTTTACCACTTGGAAGAATTATGATACTCGGTAAATTTGATATGAGGCATGAATTCTATTTAAGGGTTGTAATTAGGAAGGAAGAAGAAAAGCTATAGAAGTAGTAGGCGGAAGAAAACATGGGAAGATTGATTATTTCTTTGACATATCTTCTTGTAGAGTAACTTCAGCATGTATAGGTTTTAAGCTACTACTTAAATTGCGCACACACATTAACATAATAGGAGTATAGTTACATAACCAAAGCATATCTGTAATTACCAGCCATCTCCAGTGAAACCAAGAAAACCAGTTAGGCACCTTAGGCATTTGTGAAAACTTATCTATGATATGGTGGATATTGTCCAACTGAACTTGAATAGTCGAATTTAAAGTTTTGATAAAGAAAAAGTCAGCATATCTCTTCTCTGGCTCATTGAATGAGGTGGATTGAGTTGGGTTTGCCATAAGAATTAGAGGATAAACAAGATTTACAGGTGAGAGAGAACACGATTGGCCAGTGAATTCTTAGGTGTATATGGGATGTCTGATTGTCAAAGTCAATGAGGCAGTTGGATATATGATTCTGGAAGCCAGGAGAACTGTATGGAATGAAGAAATAGATTAGGGAAATGATATATGGTTTCAAGCATATCTTATGCAATAGGGAAAGAAGTAGGCCAAGATCAAAACACTGAAGAATAGGGAAAGAAGTAGGCCAAGATCAAAACACTGAGGATATGAAGACTCATTTTTTTAAAGTAGAAAATGAGTTACATTTTAAAAAATTAAGTGAAAAAAGGCACTGTGGAGAAAAAGAGTTATCAATACTGTCTATGTCAAAGGTTGATAAAGTGAGATGAGGTCACTGAACTTGGTGATCAGGTGTCCTTGGTGAACTCTGCTAGAGGTGTCAGTGGAGAAATTGTGGAGGAAGTTCCACAATGCTCTGAAAAGTATTATGGGCCCAGAATAGGGAATATAGTCATAAGTGTAGACTGTTATACAGTCACAAATATGAACTGTTTTTCACAGGTGCTTTGCTTTGAGCAGAAGAGAGACAAGATCACAGGGTGGATGGGCCTTAGTGTTGTGCATAAAGAAAAAAAGGTGATTAATAGATGCTCCACTCAGGCGAAAAAGTTACAAACATAGGAAAAGACTATTGGTGGAGTAAGGTTTCATATGAGATCATGTGAAAGATCAGGTAATGACCACAGGAGGCAGAATGGGCTTTTCAAGGGGGAGACAATGCTTTTGAGAATGGGAGAAATAAGAAAGAGTGGATTCAGATTTAGATAAACTGGTACATAGGAATGTTGAGAAAAATAACTTCTGTTAGTCTAATGTTAGTCTTTGGAGATTGCATATGGTTAGAATTGTATTATAGGAATGGAAGGAATTGACCAATGAGGGAGAAAAGGGTTTCTGGGAGCCTCTGAGGAGTTGTTATGCACTGAACTGTGTTCCCTGAAAAAATGTTGAAGTCCTAACAACAAGTACCTCAGAACGTGACTGTATTTACAGATAGGGTCTTTGCAGAGGTGATTATGTTAAAATTAGGGTGGGCCTTAATTGAATGTGACTGGTATCCTGATAAGATGAGGTGGACCCAGATATACACAGTGGGAAGAAAATGTGAAGGCACAGGGAGAAGATGCCCATCCCCCATGGCATTTAGAAGGAACCAACCCTTCTGACACATTGATCTTGGACTTCTAGCCTCCAGCACTGTGAAAAATAAATTTGTATTATTTAAGCTATGCAGTCTCTGGTACTTGTTATGGAAGCCCTAGAAAATTAATACAGAGATCAACTAAAATTAAAGCATAGTTTTGTAGTAATATATTATATTGTTCTTTAAGATTTGGTGCTCCAGGAAGAATGCATAAACATTTTATTGATGTAGTATGCTATTTTAAAAAATAGGACAAGTGTCCTTGCTTTCATAGGAAAAAAGACAAAATTTCAAAATGATGTTCAATTGAGACCAATTATACTGAGATATATGTATGTATGTATGATATATAACATACAATACATGGTGTTCATTCAATATATAAAAATAGATATATACCTGTGATTAATGAAAACTAAATAACACAATTAATGAAGAAAGTTGAAAAAAACAGAAAGATGATAAAAGTCAGTGAAGTTGGAAAGAAACAAATACTTACTGAGGGCTTACCACCAGAAGCTTGTTAGTGCTTTCACTTACATTTCTAAATTTACTGTTTAAAATAACTTGTGGGATTAATATTATCATTCCAATTGAATCTCAGTGAAAATAAGTAATTCATCAAAATATGGCTATTGAATATCAGATCTGGTATTCGAATGTAACTCATCAACTCTAAAGAATGGTACAGGAGGTATAACAAGAAGCATACCGTTAATTGCTTCCTGAGCTTTTTTCCCCCCTGAATTTCTAATTTGTATTATGTGAAAGAAAATATCTGTGTAATAACATTAGGTGAAAATAAACTCAGACTTTCTTTCAATTTGTTTCTATATTAATAGGCAGTAGAAAACCAGTTGAGGTGCCTGATAAGATACTTTGTATTGAGTCCTGGTTAAAAACTTTAAGATGTGATTCTTAAAAGCAGTGAAATAAAAAATGTATTATGTTAGGTTACATTTTATATCACCTGATTTGATACTTACATAAATATTAGTGAAAAGAATGGAAGGGCATGAAGTTGCTGAAATGGAAATCACTAATTCCCCATCTGAGGAACTGGGAGTGATGATAAGAACCAATCCTAATTCTACACCATGAGCGCTGGACTCATGTTTTCTAGAGATTAAGAACACAGTCCTATATAATAACCCTTGGTTTGAATAATGTACTTCACCTTGAAGGACAATGTCCCAAACTCAAGGGTGTCATCTCCAAGCTGGTGCTTTAGCTCCAAACTTAGAAGACCACGTAACGTATGATATGGTAGAAACAGCATACGCCTTCATTATTTACCATGTCACCCCCTCCTTCTCTGTAAAGTGATCCATTCATGAAACAGGCCTCGGTTTTTTCCCCCCTCTGTCAGCTGATTCTAAGGAATCCCCTCAAGATATACATGTAAGCTCAGGGAGTGGTGTTGATACAACAGAGGTAATAAGAGAATTGTGTGCCATTAGAAACTGCGTATGCTCCACTTTGGCTATACCATTTCCACCACATAATTTGGTTGATCTGATAATAACCAGCTTCTGAAGGGTGCTGCTAGTTGCATAGTTACTCAGTGTCCCATGATCAGGATACTGGTCTTTGTTAGGACCAAGGAGCATGCCAGAGCTGCATTGCTAATGCTGACTAAGATTTCTGCTGCAGACAACCTTGCTCCAGTACCTCGGAGGCCTGTGCTACAACTCTCCCGCAGGGCTGCCAGAAACTGTGCATAGGTTCTTTTCTACCACAGATACCTTGAACCAGGAGAGCTGCTGGGTCATGTGGACCAAGTGCAGGGATGCTTATAATGTGCTCTGAACCTGTTGGAGAGAACGCTTGTAGCTCTGGGCTCCACGCCAGACTTACATCTCTTTGTCATCTAATAAATGAGATGAAGCAGTATTTCAAAGTGTAGATTATTCCATTTCCAAAATATGAAGACATCTAGTAAATGCCCTATTGCTCTTTTAGCTGTAGGATTTTTCAGAGTGCAACAATTTCTCATATTTTTGTGGATGACGTGGTAGCTGAAAAACAATAGCAAAATTTGCCACTCCTTCTATTGAGAGGCTGAATCGAATTTTCTTTTCCTTGAATTTGGGCTGGTCTTAGTTACTTTATCAAAATAATGCAGCAAAACTAAGTCTCTGGGGTTTCTGAAGCTGAACGATAAGTGGACTTTCAGCTTCTGCTCAGGATTCCTGAGACACTCGCTCTTGGAATCTAGCTGCCATGAAGGGAGAAAGGGACTGAGGTCCCCAGCCAATAATTCCAGCTGAGTTCATAGTCAACAGCCAGCCACACCTTCCTGGCCATGTGCTTGAGCATCCGGCCCAACTGACAGTGCCTGGAGCACAGGTGAGTTGTTCCTGCCATGACTCGCTGGAATTGCAGATTCATAAACAAAATAAGTAGTTGTTGTTTTTCTAAGTCACAAAGTGTTTGATTTATTATGCGCCAGTAGATAATTGGAACAGAGAGAACGTCCTGTCATGGCTTATGTCATAGGACTGCTAAATACTTCAGCAATGTGATAGACACCTGAATGTTTTTAGGGTTTATCTCCTACGCTTTGGCTCTCAGTGTGGATTACCATCATGCACAGAATACTTGACACTTTCTACTTCTGAACAGCAAGATATCCTTGATATAATGAACCAGGATGATGTTATGAAGAATGTTACATAGACCAACTAGGCAAGGAAAGGAAATACATTAACTTAAAATCTGAAGGGCCTTGCTAATATTTTCTGGCAGAAAACAAGTGAATATGTCTGGAACATATTTGGGGAATAAGGAAACAGGAAGGACAGAATATAAAAGTAGACACAAGACAGCTTTTTATTGTAAAGCTGCTCCCTCATACCTCATGATTTAATATCTTGTCATTGATATCTGGTCTTACTACAGGAATTGCTTCTTGAAGCTTGGGTAAAACAATGGGCCTAGAGAAATGATGTGGAGATGCTGAAATATAAAATCATAGTAAAATAAAACATTTATAAGTAACTTAAAATGAGGCACAAATAAATCATAATTAAGTGGATAATTCTTGAAACTGGTGGAGTTGGATATGTGGGTATTTAGTTTTCTCCATTTTTTGAATATTATTTTCTGTGTCCTTTTAGTAGTGATCTTTCTATCTGAAATATGAGAATAAGTCAGTTTTTATTCTGCTGCAATTTTCCAAAGAGATGATTCCTTTTATTTTGTTGAATATTTCACTCATGGTCAATTTCACCCTACAAAGTAGTAAAGAAAATGTGTTAACATTCTGTGGACTTTAAATTTGTTCATGAGAAAAAAATTCTATTTGAGGGCAGTCACAGTTTTGTCCAATTTCCTATCATATCTGTATTTGGATTTAAAAATATTAAAATTATTCTGTATCCAAATTCTTCAGTCCTTGATGACTAAATTCTCATTTTCATGCATTATTTGCATATCAAAAATTATTTTTAAAGCCAGGAACTAAATTAAAAGAAACAGAAATGGAAATTATAAAGAAAAAAAAGGAAAGAAGGAATAAAAAACATAGATAACATCCAGGAACAAAGTCTTTATGCAGGTAAGCATCTAAAGCATCTAACCATCTATCCATCCATCCATTCATTCATGCAATTATAATTTCCTTCAAAAAATATTTATTGGCATGTACTAGATGCTGAGGGTTCATGAATGAACAGGATCCAAATGCCGCCTGCTTTCATAAACTGTAGTCTAACAGAAAGAAATACACTGAAAGGTTACAAAGTAACCTTTAAATTAAACCTTTTTCAATTAAAACTGTGATTAATGTTATAAGAAATACAAAGATGACTGTAGCCTTCTAAGCAGTCTTCCACTTGGGCTGCTGTTCTCCAACAGCTCCTATGGTCTTTCTAGCATCACACCCATAATTTCGGTGGCATAGGTCATAGGTCATTCCTCTGCTCAGAACCTTCCAAAGCCTTTCTATCTCACTTAGGAAAAAATCCACCTACACTGGTGGTTTTAATAAGCTTCTTTGTTTCAGAGGGGAACTCATAGGTATTTCATTTTAATTTATCACTCTAGGATTCTAGGAGAGATATTTTCCTCTTTCACTACAATCTCAACTGCAAAGACAGCTCAGGGTCCTGGAGCTGGGCTGACCCAAGGGCAGAATTTGAGCCTCTAATGTTTCATTTTAATCCAACCTCCTGCAGATTCTTGTATGCTATCCGATGGATTCTAGTGAATGGATCCTCAGATGCAGTTTTGACTCTCATGCTTCTGTGTGACCTTGGGATACACCAGGCGAGGCTCAGATATGCACTTTTTTTCTATTGAGTTTCTCTACTCTAAAGTTGTATGTTCTCACTGCTTTATGTTATCTATAGACAGTGTGGCTATGTAAATCTTATGCAGAATGAATGAGGTTTAACTGTCCTATTACATCATTTGATATATATTTTCCAATTCCCCCCTCTAGAATTTACTTCCAATTCTAATTACTTGGTAAACTGGAATTTTTCAGAGATAGATTGAAATAGCTTCCCTGATGGATAGCATTCCGCATTATTCATCTTCAACATTCATATGAGGGACACAGATTTGGGAAAGAAGGTCAATAGTTTTGGGTGGGAAATATGCTTCTGTCTACATATAAAAATGTATCTAAATGCAGCTAAATTCTCATCCCGCAAGGTAATAGAAATGACATTTGTTGGTTTATCTTGAACAGTATGCAATGGGATCGTGGCATTTAAAAATATTTAAAACAAACATGATGACAACATTTTAGTTTAAACACGACAAGTTCTATTTATAAGGTAATAAGGTGGATATTGCTAATTACTTATTCAGTATTGATTTCTTCTTTCTTCTTCATAAGAGAATGCCAACTTAATTTATCTATGCACTTCTCCCACATAGCCTATGCCTCAGAAAAATCTGATCCCAACTTCAACTTTAAGCATGGGTTGGATTTAATCAAAAGAAATCCATCTCTCTTGCCAATGATCAACTCAAGAATAAGTTTGTGATCCAATATTTTCCAAAAAAATGTGAAATTAGGTTTTCCAGAGTCTTTTAGGGAAATATTTCCTTGGGAAAGCAGAGAGAAGTAGAATTTATTAAAACTAGATTGGCAAAAATGTATATAGTTGAATGAATGACTCCTTTCTGAGTGAGGTGGCTTAGTGGGGTGGAATAATAGTATCTTGGTCTCTTGTAGCAGCTGAAATAAAAAACGTCTGTATCTGATGGGTGAGACACTGTAGCCAGACTTCTCAAGGAAGCAACTCAAAATTAATCGGCAAGGGTTTTATGATTTAGGGACAACCATATGGATAATTAGGAACAGAGTATTCCCCCAAAGAGAAAGTGCTCTCAAAGGCTAGAAACATTCACAAATAGGTTGAAAATCAGCCAAGGCTCCAAATAGAAAGATAGAAAGAAATGGAGAGGTAGTGAGAGACTGAGGCAGAAAGCCCATTAAAAACGATTGGAGTAGGAGCCAGTTGTAATCTCTTTCTGGTTTCTTCATTAATCAATAAATGAAATATAGTACATGTTCTAAAAATGTACCAGTAACAATGCAACTACAGCAAAAAAACTCCTAAAGCTGTTACTGCCACCGTTTTTTATGTTGTGCACATTGCAATCTTCTCTCTCGCACCAGAGCTCTGTGGTAATGAGTGATGGGTTACCCATCGTTCACCGGAAGGAAAAGCATCCACAGTAAATTCTTCTTTGAGGAATGTCTTTTATTACCTTACTGGGACAAAATACATATACTTTGTGTTATGTGTTTCTTTTGTACTTTCAGGGCAAAAAAAATCAAAATAAAAACTTTGGTATTTTAACTTTATTTCTATATTTAATAAATATTAACTTCCAGAAGGCCTACAAATCCCAAACGCTCAGTTAATGTAGTGGAGAGATCACTGCTGTGGGCTAAAGGCCCTGTGTCCCTGAGTACAAAGTGAGAGAGCCATCAGATTGCTTGACTACATTCATTCATGGTTGCCAAGGGTCTGACCAAGGGTCATTAGGTACAGAGAAATTATGGGACCTCTCAATATTATATTTGGGGACAACAGTGATTACCTATTTATAGAGGGGATGAAATAAGAAAAATCTAAACAATTTTTTTTGACAGTCATGAATATTCCAGGATGTGTATGTTAGTTGTTAAAAAAAAAGTAATTTCCTAAATTTAAAATTTCTCTGAAGCAACCACTTATTTCCTTCATAAAGGGTATGTGAGGGAAATGGAATTGTTCATAAAAACAGGAAGAGGCAACCTGAATTCAATGAACTGAATAAAACTGCTGACACCTGAATCTATGATGAGGCTGTTTCTCATTTATGATTTCTATTTTCCTTGGCCTCTTCTTGCTGTAGAAAAATGTGGCTCTGAAATTATAATTGCAAATGAAGCTAATAATAACATGTTTGCTGACGCTGTTTCTAGCAAAGTGTAAAATCCCACACTGATCTACCCTGTTTGAGTCGGTGAAAGCCAAAAACAGTCAATATGACATGAAAGATAATCACATTTCTCTTTCAAATTTGCACATTGCTGGAGGAAGAGAGTCAAAGTAATTTTCACATATTTTCTGGTTGGGAAAATATGTTTCAAGAACTCTTGCTTGAATTACATAGCACCAGTAGCATCAAGGCATACCTCAATTCAGTTTTGAATAGTAGGCTTAGTGCCTTTTTTGGGTTCAGTGGAATGCTCTCATTAGCTAGGGCAGTTTTCAAAAATGTAATTAGTAACTGACTTGTGGACAGTTGCAAACAATCCATTACAGAGCATCCAGTTCTTTCCTAAATGATTGAAGTAGTCTAAACATGGATGGGAGGGCTTACAGTATGTGTTAAAGGCAAAATATTTGTCAAGAGAATTAAGAAAACTATATATAAAATTAAGATTGTTGACTTATGTACTTACATTTATTTATTTATTTGCATTCTGGTCATACTCTCTTATCCCTAACTGCTGTAGTGATATAACCCTCTAAAAAGTACATTTTTCTCATCCTCTGAAGGACTCTCAATCTGACCTCAATTTTCCTCAGAAAATTAAATCTATATTTTAATTTCAAAATTATTCATTTTCATATATTAAAGGTATTCTTGTGTTTTTCACATATTTTTTGTATTAAAGGGTGTGTAGGAAAAGAAAAAGTCAATTTACTGAGAATATTAGTTTAATCAAAAAATTAAAAGACAATTTACCTATCATCAAATGCTCTATAATGTACTCATAATAAACAATGTTGAGAGCCAGACTTATGCCTTGTTAATTCATTAGTTTTCCATTTAATGTTTCCTTTCTTGTTTCTAGGATTTAATGTCATTATGGCAATGTATTTCTTGTTAATGAAAATATAGTTCAGTCAAGTATACAGTTACTTTGTCCATATTTCTTTCACATTAATATACTTGAAATTTTAGATGCATGTTTTCATATAAACTTAAAAATTTATGCTTTAAAATTATACCATAAGTAGAATGAAGTATGATATTGCTGTATTAATATTATACAAATTAAGCCGTTTCAATATTAATGGAATTCGTGCACTAAAAAATACATCATGTAGAAAACGTAATACAAGTTATACAAAATAGCCCTGTAAAACCATGATTAAAATTAACATTGGAAATGTATAATGATTCAGTTTGAAAATAATTGAGTTTTCTAGACTTAAAAATTTAATTATCCCTTGAATATTTTATGCTAGTCTGAATTGTTTATACAAGCAATTAGAAAAGGTACCCTGTGGGTCTCATTTGTTAATTCTAATCAAACTTTATTCCTATATCCAATTTTTGCTACTTTGAAATATCTTTACAATATGAATATTTAAGACATGTAGTCCAATATTTACTTTCCACTTACAGTGCTTTAATGCATTATTAATGTTTTCAATATTTTTCATGTTTCTTATTACTTTATGCTCATATTTGGGTGGAATGCGTATTGTAGTCATATTTATCGAAAGTGAGTGCCCTTATGTGTATTTTCTATATCTGAAAAGCACTGAAATATCTACATCTTTTGTTCAACTTGGTGTTCTGATTATTAACTGAACAGTCTCTTTCATCTCTGCCAACTAGTAATGATTCTGGCTCCCTTTGAGTTTTAATAAAAAAGAAAAAATAAGTCATTTTGCATGAATGTTGTAATGATAGAAGATTTGGTTATTGCTATGGCTCTTTTATTTTTTATTTTTTCAAATATTAAGAGTCCCAGTTTTTTCTAGCTTTTTAGCACACATATAATGTTCAGGGAAATAGTTTATGTGAAAAAACTGTAGAATAAATGTTTAGATTAGAAGAATATACATTATGAAGTGGAAATATGAGCTTTTAAAATTTGTTTTCTTCCTTGGGAAAGTACATTTTTAACAAAACAAAACAATGATCAATATTGCTCTTTTGTTGTTTAAATGTAGAAAAATTTAAGAAATAGAAAAATTTAAGAAATAGTAGACCTTTGGGACAAAATTCTCTAAAAAACCCTCAAAACATTTAATTAAAGTACAATTTAAAAACATATGCAAAACTATAGGTTCAGAAATAGGAGTCTCTGAAGAAAGGGGCATTAAAACAGCTTGCTGGCAATAAAAATAATAATTCAAAAATTGTTTCCACCTTTTTTTCTCTACAAGAGACTATTCCCTAAATGAGTCTACATGGAATAAATACACTGCTATGGCTATGTGTGCTCTGATCCCCACCTTACTTCTGCATTGATCTTCCTCAAATCTGTTCAAATGTTATTTTCTCAATGAAGCTTACATTGAATACTCCATTTGAAATCACATCCTCCCAAACACTGTTTCACTCCTCCCCACTTTCCCATATTTCCCCTCAAATATTTTTCTCATTGTAACATAGTGTATAATTAATTAATTTTGCAGTTTGTTTTCTGTTGTTACTAGATTGATCCTCTAGGACATATATTCTACACCAAGAACATAGTATCTATTTAAAAATATTTGCTTGAGGAGAAGGATTCTAGGAATATGTCAGAGTAGGAAGCACCAAGAATTCATCTTCTCACCTAGACAACAATTGTACTGGCAGAATCTATCTGAGGTATGTAACTGCTCTGGGGCTCTGGAATTGGCTAAAGGCTTGCAACTTCTACAGAAAGTCTTGGACTATAAATTGTAGTTAATTCCAGTCAAAGTCAGTTCTTAGGTCAGCAGCAGCTACCTGTACTGCACTCCCAGTCCTGTGGCAGGCAGCTCTTCCTGTTCCTGCGCCCATGTTCTTGAAGCAGCTTGTACACTGTTTGCAGGAGCCATAGTGGGTGTTCTGACTGATTGCTGCTTTTGACGTGGAGGAGGGAAGCCATTGTTACGTGGTTGTCGGCCCCTTCTACTCCAATGAAGTGACTTCTAGGAGATTTAAAGGGCTGGTGCCCTTAACAGCTCATTTATTTTTTATTTTTCTAATTTTAGGAGATAGATATTAAAGACTAGAATATTCAAAAGCAATTGCATCTATAAGGGAAAATAGAAAGTTATTGTGTTTGCCCAGAGAAAGGTGCAAGCTCATGAAAGATCAGGCTGACAGTCAGCATAGAGACATCCTGGAACAATCAATAAAACACACACACACAAAAAAAAACAGGACAAAAACAAAAAACAAAAACCTGGAGAAGGTTAAAAAATTTGATTTCCAGAGTTACTACACTATTGAATTAGATGTCCAATTTTCAAGAACAAAAAAAATATCAGAAGACATAAAGAAATAGGAGGTATGGCTCATTAAAAGGAAAAGAGTACACTAACAGAAATTGTCCCTTAGGAAGACCTATCAGACAAGGCAAGCCTACTAGACAAGGAGTTTAAAACAAATGTCTTAAAGATGGTCAAATAACTGAAGGGAGATGTGAGAAAGTCAAGAAAATGACATTTGAATAAAGTGAAAACATCAATAAAAACATAGAAAACCTAAAAAGAAATCAAAGAGTATTTCAAAAGCTGAAAAATACAATAAACTGAAATGAAAATTTCACATTTCACAAGAGGGATTCACAGGCAGATTTTAGCAGACAGAAGAAACAATCAACAAATATGAAGATAGGAAAATTGAAATTATTGAGTCTGAGCCACAGTAAGAAAAGTGATTGAAGAAAAGTGAACAGACTCCAAGGGACCTATTGGATACTATCAAAAAGACCAACACATGCATTGTGGAGTCCCAGTAGAAGAGCAAGAGAAAGGGGCAGAGAAATTATTTGAAGAAATAATGGCCAATGATGGAAGACATGAGTACAAACATACAAGATGCTTAGCAAACTCCAAGTACAATGAACTCAGACCCACATTGAGACATTATAATCAAACTGTCAGAAGACAAAAATAGAGAATACAGAAAGCATCAAGAAAGAAGTGGGTCATCACATAAAAGGGATCCTTACTAAAAGTATTAGCATATTTATCATCAGAAAGTTTGGAGGCCAGAAGGCAGTGGGATGATATATTCAAAGTGCTAAAATAAAAATACCTGTCAGCTGAGAATCCTATACCTGGCAAAAGTGTCCTTGCAAATTAAGGAGAAATTAAAACATTTGTAAATAAAGAAAAGCTGAGGGGGCTCATTACCACTTGACTGCCTCTTCAAGGAATCCTAAAGAGAGTTCTTTAGGTTGAATGGAGAGAATAATAGACAGCATTTCAAAGTTGTATGAATAAATAAAAATAAAAGCACTCAATTTTTTGTTTTCTATATGATTTAAGAAGTTAATAGATTTTTTAGTTATTTTTTATTTTTTATTTTGGTATCATTAATCTAAAATTACATGAAGAAAATTATGTTTACTAAGCTCTCCCCTTCACTAAGTCCCCCCCACAATCCCCATTACAGTCACTGTCCATCAGCGTAGAGAAGTTAATAGATTTTTAAAATAATACATTTTTAAATGAACAATTAGTGTAAAAGCTAGTATTATTGTAACTCCACATCTTTATTTCTACATAAAGAGACTAACACATAAAAAACAATTATAAATTTATGTTATGGATACACAATGTACAAAGATACAATTTTGTGATATCAATAACTGGAAGGATTGGGGGCAGAAATGTAAATGGCAGAATTTTTTTAATGTTATTGGAGTTAAACTGGTATAAATTCAAATTACAATGCTATAACTTTAGGATATTAAAAGCTCTTTCCATGGTAACTACAGAGAAAATATTTATAGGATATAAAGAAAGGAAGTGAGAAGGGAATTATTTCACTGTAAAAATTCAACTAAACATAAAAGAGACAGTATTATAGGAAATGGGGAACAAAAAAAGCTATGAGGCATATAAAAAATAGCAAAAAGACAGAATTTAGAATCTCCTTATCATAATTGGTTTAAATATAAATCAATTAAACTTTTCAGTCAAAAGAGAGACATTGGCAGAATAGATAAAAAACATAACCAGCTATGTGCTGTGCTGTCTACAAAAGACTTATATTTGATCTAAAACCACAAATAGGTTGAAAGTGAAAGGCTGGAAAAATATACTCCATGAAAATAGTAACCAAAAGAGAGCAGAAGTGGCTACATTAATATCAGGCAAAATATTCATTAAATGGAAAAAGTTTACAAGAGACAAACAAGGACATTGTACATTAATAAAGTTTCAATACAGCAGGAATATATAACAATGATAATCCTTTTTGCTTCTAATAGACTATTAAAATAAGAGGCATAAATGGGCAGACTTGAAGAGAGAAAGATTTCTACAATAATAGTTTGAGATTTCAATATCTCACTCTTAATAATGGATAGAACAATTAGATAGAAGATTAACAAGGAAATAGAAGACTTTAACAATGTAATAAACCTATTAGATCTAAGATATACTTAGGACACTCTCCCCAGCAACAGAATATACAAGGGGTTCTCCAGGATAGAACATATGTTAGGTTACAAATAAAGCCTCAACAGATTGAAAAAGATGGATGTTATATAAAGTATCTTTTTCATCCACAGCAAGATGAAATTAGAGATCAGTAACAGAAGGAAAATTAGAAAATTCACACATTTGTGGAAATTAAGCAACGAACTCTTAAACAACCAATGGACCGAAGAAATTACAGTGGAAATTAGAAAATACTTAAGAGATGGATGACAATGAAAACACAACATACCAAAACCTACAGGATGCAGAAAAGCAGTGCTACCAGGGAAATTTGTAGCTATAAATTCTTATATTAAGAAATAAGAAAATCTCAAATTCAAAACCTAAGCTTACAACTTTAGGAACTAGAAAAAGAAGAACAAACTATACCCAAAGGTAGAAAAGGAAAATGAATAATAAATATTAGAATAGAGATAAATGCAATAGAGACTAGAAAAATAATAGAGAAAATCAACGAACCCAAAAGTTAGCTTTTTGAAGAGATCAACAAAATTGACAAATCTTTAGCTAGATTAATAAAAGGGGAGAAGATTCCAATGATTAAAATTGGAACTAAAAGTGAGGGCATTAGTACTGATTCTATAGTAGTAAAGAATTATAAGAGTATTATAAATAATAAAATAATCAATAATAATTAATAAATATGCAAAAGACTTGAAAAATACTTTCAACCAACTTGTCCTAAATGGCATTTATAGAATGCTATCCACCAACAGCAAAACACACATTCTTCTCAAGGGCACCTAAATATTTATCAAAATGTACCATATTTGGGGCCATAAAACAAGTGTCAGGAAAGTTTAAAAATATTCAAGTTTTGTGAAGTATGTAAAATTAAATTAGAAATTTAAAAAATCACTTGGAAGTCATCAAACATTTGCAAATTAACAAACATACTTTAAAATAGCCTGTGGGTCAAAGAAGAAATCACAGGAAATTAGAAGTTATTTTGAATAATTAAAATGAAATCACAACACTATCAACACCCCATTTTGTGGAAATTCATTAAAACTACTTCTGGGGATAATTTATAGTGCTAAACACCTATATTAGAAAATAAGAAATACCTTAAACCAGAGACCTCAGCTTCAACCTTAAAAAAAATGGAAAAGAAAAACTTATTAAACTGGAAGTAAGTGAAGAAAAGAAAAGATAAATAGTTGTAATCAGTGAAATAGAAAACAGAAAAATAAGAGAAAATCGAAGAAGTCCAAAGCTAGTTCCTTGAGGTCAATGAAACTGATAAACCTCTAGGTAGACCGATCAGTAAAAAAGAGAGAAGAGAAATTACAATTACCAAGAATGAGAGTTAACATCACTACAGATTCCATAGATGTTCCAATGATTATAAAGGAATGAATAACTTTATATCAAAAAACTTGACAACTTGAATAAATAGACCAATCTTTGAAAGGTACAATGAGTTGTGGCCTATACAGAAGAAATGGATAACCTGAATACTGCTATATAATTTAAAAAATTTGTAGTTTAAAAATCTTTGCACAAAGAAAATTACAGCCTGAAATGATTCCACTAGTGAATTCTACTAAACATTTATGAACAAAATACCAGTTCTGCATAAACTCCTCCAGTAACTGGTGAAACGAATGCTTACCAGCTTATGCCATGAGTCCAGAATTATCTTGATATCAAGCAGACATTTAAAGAAAAGTACAGATCAATATTGCATATGAACATAATTTGAGCAAAAATTCTAAAAAAAGTATATAAAATCATGTCAAATAATATATAAAAAGGATGATAATTACAACCAAACAGGAGTTTTTCTAGAATACAAGGTTAAACATATGAAATCTGCATACTTAATCACAAAAATAAACCAAAAGAACAAAAATAATACAAAACTATATGATCATCTTAGAAGACACCAAAAATGTATTTCTGATAAAAACTCTCAACAAACTATCAATAGAAGGTAATTTTCTTGGCCTCATTAAGGACACCTATGGAAAACTTACAGATAACATCATATTTAATGGTGAAAGACTGAAAATATTCCCCTTAAGATTAGGAAAAGGAGAGGGACATCCGCTCTCACTACTTCCATTCATCATGTATTAGAGGTTTTAGCCAGTGCAATCAGGAAAGAAAAGAAATTAAAGGTATTCAGATAAGAAAGGAAGAAATAAAACAGCTTTATTCACAAATGCCATGATTGTCTATGTGGAAATCTGATCACATCCACCAAAAAAGATATTAGCATCTGTAAGTGAGTTTAGTAAGTTTGTGCATGGGTCAGAAGATTCATTCCTGTTAAAATGTCAAATTGCCCTAAAATAATCTATAAATTTAACATAACAATAAGTATCTCACCGGGTGTATATTTATAGAAACTGACAGGCTGATTCTAAAACTCATATGGAAATGCAAAGGTAG
The DNA here is from genome assembly GCF_030020395.1 of Manis pentadactyla. Classification (NCBI taxonomy): domain Eukaryota; kingdom Metazoa; phylum Chordata; class Mammalia; order Pholidota; family Manidae; genus Manis; species Manis pentadactyla. The sequence goes on from NC_080030.1 coordinate 50,195,661, forward strand.
TCAAAAGAAATTGAAAAAGAAAAACAAAATTGAATGATCAGCACCTTGAGACAAAGGCAGGACATAAATAAGGGAAAAAAAATAGATGGATCTAGTAAATTCACCCACATATAGGCTCTTGTAGGGGTTTTGACTCTGCTCCTTGATCTATCTCTCAGTTACTTTTCAGAGCAATTAGGTAGGTACTTTAAAATTCTTTCTAGAGATTTTAGTTGTAATGAGTGGGAGAGAGAGGATGAATCCATTTACTGCAGCTAGACTGGTACCAGCAGTCCTTAATAGTTTTTTAAAAGACCCATTTCTGACATATTGATCTTCCCTTTTGCAGGTTCATTTAGTACTTTGTTTTCTGCTTTCATATTTATTGTTTGTTTCTTCTTCCTTCTTTAGATTTAATATGTTGTGGGGGAAGTTGGGGTTCCTATGGCCAGGATCCTCACTGAACCTAAATCGCTTGATGATGTAACTGGCCTGTTGCCAGGCTACTGCTTCTGTACCGTAGGCAATAAGCTATTACTGACTGAGTCACTATATAAAGAGCTCTGCTCAGTGCTCTGGGCAGAGGCAGAGACGATGGAGGATTACAGACCGGCAGACTGTTGGATGCAGATGTAACTCTAGTGCTTGATCTGCCACAGGGAGAACAAGCCGGGTAATAAACCCTTTTGCCCCAAGAACGTTCTACTGTCATTTCTTTAGTCACATTGAATCCATAGTGAATTTGCCAGGGGCTGAAATCTACTGGCAAGACATATGTGATGTTCTGATGCTAACAAAAGTACTAGATGTCAAAATTCAATGAGACAAAACAAGGCCTTCAGTACTACAGCATTCAACTTCTGAGTAAAGGCTATGAATTTATTTTTGGTCATCATCTTTCGAACTAATGACATGCTTTTTCTTTATGCTTTGAAATCTCTTCTTCCTCTTTTCTTTCTTTTGGTGTTCGGTTGTAATTTTCTGCAAAGTGTGAATTATATACATGACTTAGTGATCTGAGGGATAATGCCAAATATGTTATTGCATACTGGATAAAAAGAAGGACTTTTGGAATGAGTAATACCTGGATTTAAATTCAGGATCTATCATATATCAGTTGTATGACCTTGAAAAAAAGTCACATAAACTTTCTTCAAATTCTTTATCCATAAAATTGAGGTAGTAATATCTACTTGATATGGTTATGAGGATTAAAGAAGATTTGCATGGAAGGTGTCTTACACATGGGCCAGCATATGGTAAGCATTACGTTAATGGTAGCTATTCATTAATCTTAGAGGACAGTGAATATTTTTATTGATGACATGCTTTGGTGTTTTATAAATTTCATTAAATGACTTTTATTCTTTAAGGACCTGTGCTTTAATGGTTTCAATTGTATGTGCCATTTGATTGGAAAAAGTAAAGGAAAATGCTACTTCTGTGATACGATGTAAGATTCTGCTATGCTCAGAAATGATACATGTATGCTCACCTTGAGCAAGAGCTGGACTTGAAAAAGAAGTTGGCACTTGACAACTTCGTTAAAAGGGCCTGTGCAGAGCGTGTTCTTGGATATCTTATCCCCGCTTAGGCTGTAAAGCCAAATATGCCTCTCCTGTGAGTATTTAGTGGACTTAATTCACTAGATGCTTCTCTGCATGGTACAGATTAATTTAGGAAGCTGATAAACATCACACATAGAGCATATTTATTCTGAAGCAAAACAAAAAAAAAACCTTTTTGAAGTGAACTGATTTCAAATGTGCACTCATTTGAATTAGTGTTTGCTTCGCTTAAACTGTTAAACTTTTTGAGATCATTAAATGTGAATAATGAATTGACCTTAATTCTCATATTTGGAGAATGGGATAGATAAATTCAACTTTGGACAGTCTTCAAATTTTTCAGGTTTCTTCTTTGAATTTCTCTATTTTGTAAATAGAAATAATAAAAATAAAATATAAATTTTGACATTAAAGAATGGTCTAATAAATAATTCTCTTAACCAAAGGCTTAAAACCAACCATAAAAATGAAACAAAATATGAAGAAATAATAATTTTTATGGCACTCTATTATAAAATACTAAGGTGGTAGATAAACAGCTTAAGCAAATTAACATAGTAACCAATGATACTAAGTTGAATGTCATGATTCAATGCCTTACCATAATGTATATACTTGAATTTTTCTTTATAATTTCAGTCCAAAATTCATAATTAATATGATAAATCATGAGAGTTATATGAAATTCAGCAGAGCTACTTTGGCGATTTGTCATAAGCATTTTTTTAAAAATAAGAATCTAAGTGACATCTCATTATATTTTGAGAAATTCATTCTGTTTGTCTGGCTTTCTCTCACTATGTATTTTCCAAGTAACAGTGGAATTAAAGATTAAGCTGCTCTGCTTTTAAGTAAAGGTTGTTTTCTTCTCTTGAATTGCTTTCTCATTCACATCAATAGCTTCCTTTTTTTCAAATGTCACACAGTGCGTACCTGGTTTAAAAATGTATATGACAGCTGTTCTTTGTACATGCTATTCTTTTCCCTATTACATTTCACTATCAAAATCTCAATTTCTCTAGAAAATATGCTGTCTCAAAGTGAATGCTTGGTTTTGCTCCTAGAGCTGGAGTGAGCAAGCTGCAGCCTGAGGACCAAACCCAGGTCATTGCCTCTTTTTGTACAGCTGCAAACTAAGAATGATTTTATATTCTTAAGCAGTTGAAAGAAAATGAAAAAGATGCTTAATGAAAAGTGAAAATAATGTGAAATTTAGGTGTTTGTATTTATAAATAAAAATGTGAATTTTAAAATTAAATATTTATGGAAATATCTTTCTTTGTATATAAGTTCCACATAATATCCTTGATTTGGCCAGCAAAGTCTAAATATTTAATAACTGGCCTTTTACAGAAAAATGTTGCTGACCCTTGCGTTGGGCAAATGGACTGCAATTTTTATGAAATACCACTTTTTCATATCAGTTATTTTTAAATGATTTAAGTGGTGAATAAAATATGTATTCCAAAAACAGCATGAAGTGAACTTTAAAGCAAGTATACTATATCTAGAAAGTTACGTGCTTTTAAGTAACCTTCTGATGAGAGGACCTATTCATTCTATAGGTTTTACAACATAAAATTATTTTCTGGAGACAATTTACATCAAGAAATTGAACTCATTAACTTGCAAAGATTTGTTCTCTAGTTCCGAAAAAAAAGTTTTCTTTTTTTTTCTTCTTCATTTCCTAATTTCTTTTTCCTTCTCACTCCTGCAATTTGAACCACATGCTGTTTTCTCCCACTTGAGTCTCCTCTGTAGCCTCACTCACACTTCTTTTTTAATGTGTCATCTGCAGGCAAATGGCATGATTTATCTAAAATGCATATATGATCATCCTTCTGCAGTGTCTCTCTTGATCGGTCTAACTGCTGCATCCAGTCATAACTCTCTAGGAGCTGACCAGTCTCTGCTTTTTCAGCCTCGTTTTTCACTGTTCTCCATGTTGGAAAACATAAACCAGTTGAAATGAAAAGCCTGCAACTCCTAGACTATGTTATGTTTAAGTTTGTCTCACACTTTGAATAAACCATTTTACCTGCCTGGGGTAAGGAGATTTCCCTTTAGAAATCTACTCTTCCTTTTTGAATTTGCACAAGGATCAGCTGTAAGATATATTACTCCTCTACGGCTAAAGTTAAATAATCCTGAATGCTTCTGCAGCATTCTGTACCAAACTTATGGCTTTCATAGCACTCACAATATTATGTGATATTGTTCATGTCCCCACAAATATATGAAAGTTCCTAGAAGACATGGCTATATCTTTCCATGTAGTCAAACTTACAGTACCTCACATTGCCTGTTCAGTGTACCAAATGGCAGTCTTTTTTTTTTCCTACAATTTTGTTAAGTTGACAGGTTTCTGATAACTTACAGAAAGTGGGTCTTTGGCACATGTAGAAGTAGGCACTTTGTAGGAAAATACATCTGCTGTGGTCTAAAAGCTTGTGTCTGCCCCCCTCCCCCATCCAAATTCATCTGTTGAATCTTGGTACCCAACGTGGTGGTACTTTAAAGGTGGACCCTTTGAGAGGTGATTAGCTCATGAAGGTACCGACCTCATGAATGGGATTATAAAAGAATACAGTTATAAAATGCTCTTATATAAGAGGATCCAGAGAGTTTCTTTGCCCCTCCACCATGTAAGGTTACAGCAAAATGATGACTGTCTATTAAACAGGAAGCTTACTCTCACCAGACACCTAACCTGTCAGCACCTTGATCTTGGACTTACCCGAGTCCAGAACTGTGAGAAATAAATCTATGTTGTTTATAAACTACGCAGGTTATGGTATTTTGTTATAACAACCCAAGCAGACTAAGAAAACATATGAAAAAAAGTGAAATTTTGTGCATGACTTGCCAAAAGCAGAATGAAGTGAATTTGTGAATTACATCAGTTCTGTTGTGAAGGTCATGAATTTATAAGGTGGTAATAACTGACTGAACATTTATATTGTCATCTCTGGAAATCAAGGACTGCCTATATTTAAGGTTTTGGGTGACAAATGTGTCTAAATGGTGAATTTGGAATATATACATTGTTTTGTACTCATGCATTTCCACTAAGATATGTATGTATATACATGTATCTATATGATATATCTATGAAAGAATTGGGGGTTACATTTTACTTCTTCTTACTATTTTTTTATGCCTGCTATATTATTTTTATGCAGCTATGTAGACAAGATACTTAAGACGACTGTGATAATTCAAAATCAAGGTCTCTAGGGAGAGAAGTGAAAAAGAACACATTGTTCACTCTCATTGAATCATTTGCATTAATTGTGAAAATTATCCTAAGCAATGTTCCATCTTGCACTGGAAGGAACTCTTGCAATATTTGGGAGTCATTTTTATATACTATTATATTTCACAAAATTGATTGATAATTCTATCATCAATTGTCTTCATGCTAAATAGTTACTTAGGACAATATTCCCAGACTATAATCATAAAACATGGCATATTTGAAAAAAAATTAAATTTTTTTGCCCGGGATGTATACAATTAAACATCCACTTGCTTTCAAAAAGTAAGAATCCTACTTATTTTTTGATATCATTATGATGGTTGCAGTGAAGGACACCATTCTTCAACACTGTTGTAGCTCCTGGAGGAGGAGGTTCCCCACCCTGGGCAAATTCACTGTGAATTTGGTGAGTTCAAATAAAGACAAGGATAAGAAGCTGGGGGTTTTAAAAGGGGTGCCATGTTTATTCTCAAGTAGTAGTAGGTCTCAGTCCCTCCTGGTCCCTGTGCTCGACCATCCTGCTCCCAAGCACAGCCTTAATCCTCTCCTAGCACCAGGGACTCCATGGCTTCCCTCCACCAGCCACTGTTTTCTCTTAGTTCTCCCTCCAGGCTTCTTTCTCCTCTCTCCAAGCTCACTGCTCCCACGCTCCCACTGCTCTCTCACCCTATACTTCCCCCCCACCCCAGCACCAGAAGGAACTCTGTGGGTGGGCCTCTATGGTGATTGGTGAAGGCCTGACCAATTACGTACCAGGAACTGTTTCTCACTACCCCGCCCCTGGGCCCAAACTCCCCATGACTGATTAGTTGCTCTGCCAGGTAAACATCCTGCTGCCCATAGATATGCAAATAAGGCTCCTTTGTACACAGTTGGCAATATTAAGGGCAGGCGAGTATCTTGACCAGAAATTTCCATTTTCTCTAGAATTGTTTTCTCATTAATTAATATTGTGTTTCTATTTGCAATAGATCAATGGAAGTAAATCACTAAAAGTTGACAATGATGTTTAGTGAATAAAAATTTTAGTTCCAAAAGTTTTCCCAATTCTATGAAGAAATAATTTGTGGTGATGTGTTACTGTACTGTGTTCGTTCATCTAACCCTTTAAAACAGCTATGCTACTTTATTGATATCTGTCCCTAGGTTTTGTCCAGAACTTACTCTTTCTAGTATTTTGTTTTCAATTATGGTCACCTTCTCTTAGATGAAATAGTAGTTACTCCAGTTAGAATCTCTGAGTCCAAATCCCTAATTTTCTGTTTTCTAATGCTGTAATTAATCAAAGTAATAGAATGTTTTTTACACTGGATTGCATAAAATATTATTTTCATTGTATTAGCAAATTATAAACTTTGAATTAGTTTCAATAATAATTTTAAAAGATTAAAATATAATAAGCACAAAATTAAAAAGTGTAAATACTTAAGTAATATTAAGGACCTTTCATATCAGTCCTAGCCTGTATCGGGTATTGATTATTTAATATAATCTTTCTTGGAAAAAGGATATAGTATAAAAGTTTTAATTTATTTACTTAAAGTTGCATTTATTACTTTATTGTATACAATGTTTTTAAACAACACGTCTAAATAACAAGTCTATGCAGAGCTTGCTCATTTTTCTTGAGTTACCTTTGAAACTGAGTAAGTCAGCACTTTCATGCTTGAAATAATCACTGTTCTCTCTTTGTCACTAAGAGCTTTACCAGTGTATATGCTTATGTATATGAATTCTTATCTGTGTTCCTCTATAGGAATGGTGTTTATTTCCCCTGTCTCTTTTCAGAGTTTTTCCTTATCTTTGATGTTTGTAGTTAGAAAATGAAATGCCTACATGGATTTTTTTTTTTTAATCCTACTTGGTGTCCTGTGAACCTCCTGAATCTGCGGTTCAGTGCCTGATGTATGTTTGGTGAGAAAATCTGCAGTCATTATTGCTTCACATATTTCTTCTGTTTCTTTCTTTCTTTATTCTTTTTCTGATATTCCCATTACACATATGTTACATTTTTGGTAGTGGCCATTAGTTCCTGGCTTTATTGTTTGTTTGTTTGTTTATTTTCCTTTGTTCCTTTGCTTTTCTGTTTTGGTGATTTCAACTGAGATATCCACAAGCTCAGAGATTCTTTCCTCCACTGGGTCCAGTGTACTGATAAAGCCAATCAAAGGCATTTTTCATTTCTATCACACTGTTTTTGATCTCTTTCATTTTTTGTTGGTTCTTTCTTAGGATTCCCATCTGTCTGCTGACATTACCCATCTGTTCTTGCATGCTGTCTCCTTTATCCATTAGAGCTCTTGACATATTAATCATAGTTGTTTTAAATTCCTGGTCTGATAATTGCAATATCCCTGTGATGTCTAGTACTGATGCTTGCTCTCTCTTTAAATATGCCTTGTAATGTTTTTGTTTTGCCTTTTAGTATGCCTTGTAATTTTTTCTTGATAGCCAGACATGAGGTTCCAGGTAAAAAGAACTGCTCTAAATAGGCCTTTAGTAATGTGATAGTGATGGGGTTCGGGGGGAGGTGATTAGGTCTCAGTCTTTTAGTGAGACTGTCTCTCTGGATTGTGACATCATAAGTGTTTCTCAGCCTTGTGCTACCCCTTACAGTGGAACAGGATAACTGCAGTGGGCTAGAGTTGGTTACTCTTCTTCCATGTGGAAGGCTCTAGGGGAATTGAGTTGGGTATGTCTCTTCCCCCAGGTCAGTTAGATTCTGTTAATACCCCAAAAGGTTAAGCTCTGGTTAACTAGTTTCTTCTAGGTAAGGGCTTGTTAAGAAGAACAGAAGACTCTGGTCAAAATAATTTTTCTCCCTCCCCTGCCAGAGCCTAAGGGGATTTCTCTCCAACATTTACTATGGGAATTTGGTTGAACTCCAAATGTAAATATCACAGTATTATGGACACCAATGTAACTGGATCCTCCTAGAGTTTTTAACACTCAGACTTGTCTACACTGAGCCTCCAACAATCTGTCAATTACAGTTAAGGCTTTCCTTCCCTGCACTAGTTCTGCTGTGGTTTCTACTCATGAGTTTCTTCTTTGGTAAGTCTTAACTCCCTGTATTCACCTGTTTTTTCTTCAGTCCTCGGAAAAGTGTTTTTCTCTGTGTCTTCCACTCTCTTATGGATTCAAAAAGAGTTATTGATTTTTCAGTCATTCAGCTTTTCTCTTGTTAAGATTGAGTAGGGACTTCCAATCCCCTTACATATGGAACTGGAAACAAGAATTTCCTTGACAAGTATTTTATTTTCCTCTGTGGTCTTGAGGACTTAATGTAGAATTGCCATTAATACCTCCTTAAAGACTTGCTAGACTCCATCAGGAGAGTGATCCTACCTTTGAATTATCTAGGGGGAAATTTTAACAACAAATGTAAGTTTTCAATAGCTATAAGACTATTTTGATTGTCTATTTCTTCACGAATGAGCTTCGGTAGTTTTTGACTTTCACATAATTTGTCCATTATATCTAAGTCATTAAATTTATTGGCAAAAAGTTGTTCATACTGTTCCTTAGAATTTCAACATTTATAGGAACTGCAGTGATGATCTTCTTTTGTTCCTGTTATTGATAACTTGCATTTGCTCTTTTTCTTTTCTGATCAGCCTGAAACTATTGACAATTTGGACAGGATAATCCTTATGGGGACTGTTCTGTGCATTGTAGAATAATCAGCATTCCTGGCCTCTACTCACTAGATGTCAGAAGCAGGTCCCTGGGTGACAACCCCAAAAATATATCCAGACATTGCCAAATGTCACCTGGGGGAACAATCACCTCCAGTTGAAATCTATTCATCTGGCTGGATATTAATTAACGGTATTAACTTTTCCAAAACCAGCTTTTGGTTTCATCAATATTCTCTGTGGTTTTTCTACTTTTTATTTAATTTATTTCTTCTCTTTATTACTTTCTTCTTTTGCTTGCTTTGGGCTTTATTTTGCTTCTATTTTTCTAGTTTCTTAAGGTAATAAAATAATTCATTTATTTAAGACTTCTTTTATAACATATGTAATGAATGTTAAAAATTTTTCATTTTAAGCAGTAGTTTAGCTAAATCCCTCTGTAATTGGTTGAATTATGCGCCCTGTATGGGTTGAATTGTGTCCCCCAAAAAAGATATGTTGAAGTTTTAATACCTGGTACCTGTAATTGTGGCCTTATTTGGAAATAAGATCTTTGCAGATGTAATCAAATTAAGTAAAGGTCGTTATACTGGATTATGGTCCAAACACAGTCATGATTTCAAGCTGGGACCCTTGGTGCATTATATTCTGTATAGTTGGAGGTCTATTGTGTACATACTGAAGGTAGCCATGGATTCTTACTTGCAAAAACCTTTGCCTCAATATTCAGTGATATCACTGCTGACCACTGTCCTAAAGATACATTATGCCTAATTGAACTAGTGCCCCATATTCTAGAGAAGGTGTGAGTTAGTCTTGATTATCATAAGAAAAATAATACAGATAAGCATATACTATTATGGGAACCAGACATAATAAATGTGAGGGCACAAATGTCATTGAAAAGTACAAGAAGCAGACTACACAGGGACCCAGCTTTGTTCTGAGAGCTCCATCTGCCTCCCATTCTGAATGGCATTGCCTTTCCAGCACCCTTATGGAAGTCTTCTAGCCAGTTAGAGTTTAAAGTGAAGCCACACATTTGCAGGACTTTCAAGCCCTCCAAACCCAGCCTTATTTGGACTGAGTTGTCCTGACACATCTGAACTTGGAAAAAATGACCCATGGCAGAGCATGGCATCTGGCTTCTGAGAAGCCACTTAGATATCAATTATGCAACATGCAAGTGTGGGGGAGTCAGTTTCCTCATGGGCAACCTTAACCAATGAGACTCTCAGGATGGATGGAAGCTCAGTTGAGTACTTCCTTCTGTAGGCTGCTCAGAGGAGAGTTTTTTTCTTTTCAGTCTATCCATAGACGTTCTTTGTGTCCAGTGCTTGAATCTGCTGAAGGATTTGACATTTCTCTTCTTGTTCTTGATACTTGGTGAAGCAATTGCCTGTTTTGTCATTGCACCACTTTCAAGTGCTTTGTATCCATTTTTCTTTACCTCATTCCTCTTTTGCAACTTCAGGTTTCCAGCTCTCAAGAAAAGTGTTAGCATTTTAATTGTTGCCTCATCTTCTGTTTTCTAGAGACTTTGCTTAATACTGATTGCAAAGTTCATAGTTTTCTAGATGAAAATAGATTAGCATTATTCATAATTTAATAAATATGTTTCACAGACTTGTATGCTTTTAGTAATTTAATTCAGAATATGTCTTTCAGAATTTAATTCACAGTAGTTTTCAATCATACAAATAAAATAAAATCTATTTCACAAAGGCACAGTTTAGTTTTTAAAAATATTATTTTGCTACAATTTCATATTCAAAAATATTATTTTGTCTGCAAGGTATATGTAAAAATCATATAGAAATTTGAATGTGATGCCATAGATTATGTTTTTACATGTATGATGATAATTACACTGATATTATTTAGCTGCAATAACTGTGAAGGGAAGGACCTCCTGTAGACATAAGGTAGTGATTTAGATTATGGTCCCAAGGAATCTAAAAAGTGCTTAGAGAAAAATAAGGAGTAACTCTTTTTTTTTTTTTTTGTGAGGGTATCTCTCATATTTATTGATCAAATGGTTGTTAACAACAATAAAATTCTGTATAGGGGGGTCAATGCTCAATGCACAATCATTAATCCACCTCAAGCCTAATTTTCGAGAATGAGTAACTCTTATAACTTAATTTCATACATAGAAAAAATGAAATGATTAGTTTTACGTATGCCAGAAAATTTTTCTAAGTGACATGAATTTAGAAACACATGTTTCTGATCATGTTTGAGGAATTCCTACATAGCCTAATTCCTGGTAAAACTGGGAGGTTGTGAAATTCCATGTCATCAAATTATAATATGGAAAATGCTGTACCAACTGGAGAACTTTGAGTATGATAATGAGGCCTTTGCTTGGCAATTTCCTGATCTTTGAGAGTCTATCACAAAGTTAGATTGAAAGTTTAATTTCAACTTTATTACATTTTGTATGCATATATGGGTATGGGTATATGTACACATCCATGTGCACACACACATACACTAAAATAAACACCATTTATTGAACACTGTTACCACTAGGCTCTGGTACAAAGCCATTCACATTATATTTTACATATTATTATTGGGAATCTAGTAGTGCCTATGCCTTGGCTTACACTCAGACAGGAACTAAGTGAAATCAGGCCTTAGCGCTTTTAGTTCTCTTCTCATCCTCTTCAACATTTAGTTTTGCTGCTTTGAAAATTTTTTTTCAATAATGATCTTCATTCCTTCAACTGATAGTTAGGGAGTCAGAAAGCATTTTTCTTTGGAACTTGTGATTATAATCAAAGGGCTGCATAGAAGAAGGGTGAACAATGCATAATGCTCCCAGCTATGTACTTATCGGGGGCATAGGGCCACAGGAAGTCTGTAGTCAGTGATCAATGAGTGCCAAAGAATGGCATATGCCATCTGAAGAAAAATACTCCAAACTTTCCTTCCTAACTCTTCATTTCTGTTTAAGAGGTATCATTATCATGATTGAGCAGAGGATAGAACTGCAAAGCCACTAGAAACTACTGGAATGTACACTGGGGACTCATATGAAGTGCTTATGAACACTCCCAATCTAAGTTAGAGTTGGATATCTCATACTCTTTTGATGTATTGGACTGCACAAGATCAATGCAATCTCTATTCAGCAAACTGGGTGACTGCAGCCATGTTTAAGGATCATGGTTGCTAATTATGGGATATTATTATTCCTTATAAAACACATCACATCTAATTCTATGAGGTGTCATAGTTATTCCTATTTTACAGATAAAGTTTAAAGAAATTAAACCACTTTAGATGGGACTGGAAGTTTACAATCATACTGCTTTCCTGAATGCAAGCAGTGCCCATGGAAACACTTATTATGAAAACATCAAATTCTGAAATAAGAAAATGTGGCTATATAGTGAATGTGCTGTCTGAGAGGTTTTAACGTTCTCAATGCTCCTCACTTTTTATTTCTTTAAATTCTAGTATGAGTTTTCTCCTTTTGGTCCATGCTAGATGGACCATAAGTGAAGCCATGCGAGGTATCAGAAAGCTACTCTTTATCCTCAGAGAAGTACTTTATCTTATTGTGGTGAATGAGAATAGCCCTGTTCTTCATGACATTCCCACATTAAGTGTCACTTGCCTGTGGGCCCTGGGGACTCTCCTTTTGCTTCTTTTGCCATGCAGAAGCTCACCAGAGTAGCACTGATCTACAACTATCTGTGTAGCAAGGAGGGTAAGTCGGTCAAACTCATGGAGGGTAGCAAACAGAGTAAAACTGGCCTGTTTTGGCTGTCGCTTTTAGAGTGTTCACAGTTTAATGAATAGCTGTGTTCATTATTTCTGCCCGCAAGGCTGATTCTGTCCTGGTTGCACACACACACACACACACAGACACACACACATACACACACAGACACAGACACACACACCACATACACAGGTTTAGTGGAATGCTTTAAGTGTTTGCTTCTCTTCCTCTTCACAGAATAAATGTATATCAGACTATGTAGAAGTAAGCTGGCTTGTTTTGTGGAGTTCTAAACACATCTCACTGCTCCAAAGCAGAACCAGATTCAAGTATATTTGCCAAATGCCTTAATCTCCTGATTGATTTTCTTGTTTGTGCTTTTAGCAATAAATTAGTGGTGGGAGAGGGATTAGAACAGATGTTCCTGAGATGCTGATCTGCTCTGTACCTCCTGCTTCAGTTATGGAAGGGAAAATAATGAAGATTTTCTGTTGGATGCTCAGTGGCTAATTAGACTTTCTATTATCTAAATACTAATTGGTTTCTTATTCAATCTATTCACTTAACGATGAAATACTAATTAAGTGTTTTCTCTTCATGAATTTTTTTGAGGCAACAAAACAGCTAATGAATGGAGAGGGTTTAGAGTTTCCAATGAATGCAAATCAATATATACAGGAGTTTATACATTTTATTAGGGCTTTTACAGATACAGATGTATGTTGGTTTGTGTAGATACAGTACTATTAAAAAATCCCTAAAATTTCTAACAGGCCAAATATCCCATAATGGGAGAACATAATTAAACCGGTGATGTATTTGAATGAGGTCACTTCTACATCTCTGTTTCCTCCAGGCTACTTTTCTCTCTTTTTATCACATTAGCATGCTTGAAAGCTCAGCAGGCTTAAGTCTATTCCTGCTGTGTGTGTCTGTATGAATTCAAGTTCCTTCTAGAGGCAAGTCACACTGATAATAATTTTCTGTTAGTGGCAATTCAGAAAAGCCTTATGTTGCTAAAGACTGCAGCATGACTATAATAACTACTATGTCGATAATAGTTAAATGTGTTTTTGTCAGAGGATGCTCAGTCTTTTTCTGGAATACTTGGTTACACCTCTGTAGTATGATAAAGCATAATCAGAAGAGTGTGAAGTTTTTGCATACCTTTGTATTTTAAAATAGTTTAGAAATTATAGTAAGTTGCATTAACAGTAGGGAGCTTACCTGTGTATCCTCTACTCAGCTCTCCCCAGTAATAACATCTAACAAAACCATAGCATATTATCAAAGCCAGGAAACTGACATTGATACAATACAGTTAACTAAACTACAATCCCTATTTGAATTTCATCAGTTTTTAAATGAGCTTGCTTTTTGTTTGTTTGTTTTTGTTATGTTTTTGGCATGTTACATGATAAATGTTTAATCATATGTCTATATCCTTACAGCCACTACCAAAATCAAGACACATAACTAACTATTCCTTTAACAGAAGTTCCTGGCTCCATCATTAAAATTTTGACATTTCAAGAATGTTATATAATTGGAATTCTGTAGTAATATGTAACATTTTGTGGTTGGCTTTTCCCACACAGCATAATGCCTGAGATACATCCAAGTAGCTGAGTATATCACTGTTGCTTTTCTTAACTGCTGATGAGTATTCTATAGTCAGCAATTTTTTTTTTACATGAAGAAAACCTTTAAATTTTTTTCCAGGTTTTTAAATTGAGGCACAATTGACATACATTGTATTAGTTTTAGGTATACAGTGATTCCATATTTGTATATATTGTAAAATAATCACCACAATAAGCCTAGTTAAATTCCATCACCAACATTGTTACAGAATCTTTTTCTTTTGATGAGAACTTTTAAGATTTATTCTCTCAGCACCCTTCAAATATGCAATACAGTATTATTAATTCTAGTTGCTTTGCTATACATTATATCCCCAGGATTTACTTATTTTATGACTGGAAGTTTGTTATCTTTTGACTCCCTTTACCCATCTTGCCTACCTCACCTCCCCACTCACCACCTCTGTAAATTGCTAATCTGTTCTCTGTATCTATGAGCTTATCTTTTGCTTATTTTTTTGGATTCCTAAGTGAGAATCCACATAAGTGGTATTTGTTTTTATCAGTCTAATTTATTTTAATTAGCATAATGCCCTCAAGTTCCATACATGTTGCAAATGTCAGGATTTCATTCTTTTTTATGGCTTGATAATATTCCATTATATATATATTTTTATCCTTATCCATGTTTAGGTTTGTTTCCACATCTTGCCTATTGTGAATAATACTGCAGAGAACATAGGGGTACATATATCTTTTCAAGTTGGTCTTATTTTCTTCAGCTTAATACTCAAAAGTGGAATTCCTGGGTCAGATGGTATTTCTATTTTTATTTTTTTGAGGAAACTCTGTACTGTTTTCCACAGTGGCTGTGGAATTTGCATTCCTACCAACAGTGCATGAGGCTTTCCTTTTCTCCACATCCTCAACAACACTTGTTATTTCTTGTCTGAGAATAGCCACTCTGACTGGTGTAAGGTGGTATTTCCTCGCGGTTTTGATTTGCATTTCCCTGATGATTAGTGGTGTTGAGCATCTTTTTTTATCTACCTATTGGCTATCTGTATGTCTTCTTCAGAAAAATGGCTTTTTAGATCTACCCATTTTTTAATCAGAACATTTGTTTTTTTGCTATTAAGTTGTATGAGTTCTTTATGTATTTTGGAAATTAACCTCTAAAGATAGATATATGATTTGTAATTATGTCCCATTCAGTAGGTTTCATTTTCATTTTGCTTATGGTTTCCTTTGCTGTGCAGAAGCTTTTTAGTTTTTTATAGTCCCATGTTTTTATTTTTGCTTTTGTTGCTGTTGCATTTGGTGTCAAATCAAAAAAATTATCACCAAGATGAATGTTGAGGAGCCCTTTGCCTATGTTTTCTTCTAGGAGATGCAGACCAAGACTTCAATTCATTTTGAGTTATTTTTGTGTTTTTGGTATAAAGTAGTGGTCTAGTTTCATTCCTTTGCACTTGTCTGTCCAGTTTTCCCAACACTGTTTTTTGAAGAAACTAGAGTTTGTACGTTGTATATTCTTGGCTCTTTTGTTGTAAATTCATTGACCATATTTGTGTGGGTTTATTTCTGGTTTATTTTGTTCCATTGATCTGTATCTCTTTTCAGCCAATGCCACACTGTTTTGATCACTATAGCTTTGTAATATAGTTTGAAATCGGGGAGTGTGTTGCCTCCAGGTTTGTTCTTCTTTCTCAAGATTGCTTTGGCTGTTCAAGGCCTTTTGTGCTTCTATACAGATTTTAGAATTCTTTGTTCTATTTCTATGAAAAATGCCATTGGAATTTTGACAGGGATTGCATTGAATCTGCAGACTGCTTTGGATAGTACAGACATTTTAAACTATATTAATTCTTCTAATCCATAAAAACAAAATCTCTTTACACTTATTTGTGCCTTCTTCAATTTCTTTCATGAAGGTCTCAGTTTCCTGTACATTTCTTTCACCTCCTTGGCTAAATTTATTCCTAGGTATCAATATCCCAAAGGGGAAGATACTAGTCAGCAGGTGTTCCCTGGGCAGGAGTTACAAAAACTGGGGCCCATTGGGGCAGATGGAGGGTGCAAAGATGGTGTCCCAGCCTAAGTACCCTCAGAGAAAGTCTGTAGCCTCTAGATGTGTGCCAAACCTGAAGGCTTTCCCTAAGGCCAAAGCTCCAGGACTAGCAAGCAGGCCTCTTTCACAGAAAGGCTGGGCTGTGTTTCAGTCTGTTGTCTGTGCAGAGCCCAGGAGATGGAGTCCAGCAAGAACTCTCTTTGACTGGTACAGTCCTCTGGTACCCGGGAACACAGGCCCCCCAGCCACCAGAGCCAGGCAATCAAGGGGTATCCCCTGGGCAGCAGCCAGAGAAAATAAGGTACCAGATATAAAAACTGAGGTGCCAGACACATATAAGGGCTCCCTTTCAAGAGATTCTGACACTCTGGAGCATGGCAGAAGGAGAGTGAGAATATCGGACCTGCCTTATGAGGTCTCAGGAAAGACTTACAGTCAGCCCTCAGATGTGTGTTTTATTAGAAGACTTAGGCTGCAACTATGATGATCAGCCAACTGGCTTCTTCCCAGAAAGATGGGGCTCCTGAATCTATTGCCCTTGCTGTGTGCTCCAGGAGTGGTAGGTGTTTTGGAACTCTCTCCCTTAGCTAGGGTCCTGTGGAGTCTGTGAGTGTAAGTCCCATTGGCCACCAGAGCCAGGTGATGTACAGGTGTCCCCTGGCACTAGCCACAGACATCAGGGCACTAGACAAGTGATAGACTCCTCTCTGAAATACAGACACTGGCACTCTGGGGAGAGGCAGAGAGGGGGTACAAAGATAGCACTCACTGACAAAAGGGAAAGGAAGGAAAAGAGGAAAAAATCATTAAAGAAAAATGACAGGGTTTGCCGGCCTCCGCCCCTGGACTGGAGTCTATCCCAGCAAGGCCCTACTTCTCAAACACTTTAAAATTAGGAAATAGGGCTACAATTTAGAATAAAATAGTCTCTTTCACATTAAGTCTGGGAGGTTTTCAAAGGGCTGCTTCTGTGCTGGGCCTGGGGCGAGGGAGTCTGTGCACAGGCCCTCTGAGGGCCATTCCTCAGCTCACCGCCAACCCTGCAAGTCTCCAGGCATAAACCCTGTTGGTCTTCAAAGCCAGATGTTTTTGGGGCTGATCTCTTGGTGCTGGTCTTAAAGTGGGTGTCCAGTGTGGGGTACAGACCTATTGCTTCTCAGGGAGAAGGGCTAGGTTTGAGCGCCCTCCCAATGTGGTTGCTGTGCCAGGGGTGGGTTTTATGGAGAGATTATGTGTCTCAGCCTTGTATACCCACTTCAATGTTTTCCCTCTCATTTGCCCAACATGAAGGGGTTGCCCTACAGTTTTAGGTTTTGTTCAGAGAAAAATTTTCCATATGTAGCTGTAGATTTGGTGTGCCTGTGGGAGGTGGTGATTCAGGACCTTCCTGTGTCACCATCTTGAACCGGAACCTTATGTTCTTTTGTTTTTGTGCGTGTGTTTGTCTTTTTATTAATCCATGAAGGGTTTTTTTTTTTATGAAGGACATTTGAGTTGCTTCTATCTAAATGTTGGCTCTTATAAATAAAGTGACTGTGAGCATTTCTGTATAGGTATTTGTGTAGCCATAAATTTTCTTTTTGCTGGAATAAATACCCAGGAGTGAAACTGTGGGTTATAAAATAATATTAAGACACATGTACATACACATACACACATACAAAAGATTCTTTTCTGAAGTATGTAAAGACATGTGAATGGGAATGACTTTGATACAGTCTACTTTGCAAGTGAATGCATTCAAGTTTTAGTAAGCACACTAAAATTTAGTTCCAAAAGATAGCTCCAGGCAGACTTT
The DNA here is from genome assembly GCF_030020395.1 of Manis pentadactyla. NCBI lineage: Eukaryota > Metazoa > Chordata > Mammalia > Pholidota > Manidae > Manis > Manis pentadactyla. The sequence goes on from NC_080030.1 coordinate 50,213,293, forward strand.
CTCAATACTCTTTGTCCTGTCATCACTCTCCAGTGTGGCATCAGAAGCAGCCCTAAAAAACTTGATCACGTTTCTGGAATTATACAGAACAAGAGGTCTAGCTGCCAAGAATTTCCTCCTTATTATCACTTCTCTGAGTCACCTGTCACTAAATAGAAGTGGATCCATTCTGCTCACTTTTCTCTGCTCTCCATGCTTATGATTTAATCTAAAAATGATATCCCACCAAGATAAACATATGTACCCTGCCCTTGGTCTTTGAACCCTTGTTCTCTCCATCTGGATCACCAGCTCGGCGACATATCTAGTACCCCAGGCCACCTCAATCGGAGTCTCATCTTCAAGGTTTACAGATCAGTTACCTGGTTTTGTTGTGCCAGGCATTATCCAGGATGCTTTCAGTTTTAATCCTGACCATATTTTTCCAGATTTTTGTTTGAATTTTATTTCTGTCTATGATGATTTTTACTACAGAAATTACTTTTTTTAAAAAGAAGACTTTTTAAAGAGCAATTTGAGGTTCACAGTAAAACTGAGAGAAATGTGCAGGGATTTCCCTATACCCTCTGCTCCTACAATGTGTAATCCCTTATTATCAACATCCCCCATCACAGTGGTACCTGTATTAGAGTTGATGTACCTACACTGACACATCATTATGACCCAAGATCCATAGTTTACATCATAGTTTACATTATGGTTCACTCCTGGTATTATGCGTCCTATGGCTTTGGGAAAATGTAAATAGACATGTATCCATTATTATGGTACACAGAGTATTTTCACTGCCATAAATTCTCTGTTCTCTGCCTATTCATCCCTCTCCTCCCAGGTACTGGCAACCACTGATTTCTTTTTAACTGTCTCCATAGTTTTGCCTTTTCAAGAATGTCATATACAGTTGATCCTTGAATAACCCAAATTTCAGTGGCATGGGTCCACTTATCCACAGATTTTTTTTCAATAAATGTATTGGAACATTTTTTTGAGATTTGTGACAATTTGAAAACATTTTCTTTTTTCAGGCGTACTCTATTGTAACAATATAGTATATAATACAATATATTACATATATTATAACAATATAGTATATAATACATATAACATGCAAAATAAGTGTTAATCAACTGTTTATGTTATTGGTAAGGCTTCCAGTCAACAACAGGCTGTTAGTAGTTAAGTTTTTGGGAGTCAAAAGTTATACACAGATTTCCATCTGTGTGGAGGGTTGGTGCTCCTAATCCCCACATTGTTCAATGGTCAACGATAGTTAAAATCACATAGTATGTAACCTTTTCAGATTGGCTTATTTCATTTAGTAATATTGTATAAAGTTTCTTCCATGTCTTTTCATGGCTTGGTTGTTCATTTCTTTTAAGTGCTGAATAGTATTTCTTTGTCTGGATATACCACAATATATTTATCCTCACCTTCTGAAGGAGATCTTGGTTGTTGCCACACTTTGGCAATGATGAATGATTCTTTTATGTTCCATGATCAGGTGTCTGTGTGGACGTTTTTTCAACCTTTTTGGGTAAATACTAAGGAGCACCATTTCAGCATTATATGACAAGTTATATTTTGTTTTGTAAGAAACTGCTGGATTTTCGTTCAAAATTGTGTGCTATTTTGCATTCCCACCAGCAATGTATGAAAGTTCTTGTTGCTTCTCATCCTTGTGAGCATTTGGTGTTGTCAGTGTTCTGAAATTTGTCCACTCTAATATTTATATATTAATATCAAATTGTTGTTTTAATGTGCATTTCCCTGATGAAAAATGATGTGAAACATCTTTTCATATGCTTATTTACTATTTATATATCTTTTTTGCTGAGGTGTGCATTGTGGTCTGTGGCCTATTTTTTAAGTGGATTGGTTTTCTTTCTTATAGTTGAGCTTTAAGTTTTTTGTACATGTTTTGGATAACATCTATATATTAGATGTGTCTTTTGCAAATATTTTCTCCCTGTCTATATCTTGTCTTTTAATTCTCATGACATTGTCTTTTGCAGAGCAAAAAATTTAAATTTTAGGAAGTGCAACTTATCACTATTTATTTAGTGGATCACGCTTTGGTATTGTATCTAAAAAGTCATTACCATACATGAGGCTATTTTAAGTTTTCTCCTATATTAGGAGTTTTTTAGTTTTCCATTTCACATTTGGGTCCATGATCTATTTTGAGTTTATTTTTTATGAAGGGTGTAAGGTCTTTGTCTAGATTCATCTTTTGCATGTGATTGTCCAATTGTTCCAGCAACATTTGTTAAAAGACTATCTTTTCTCCATTATATTGCTTTTGGTCTTTTGTCAATGATTAGTTGACTATATATATGTGAGTTTATTTCTGGGCTCTTGGTTCTGTTCCAATTATGTATTTGAATATCCCTTCATCAATACCACATTGTCTTGATTACTGTACCTTTATAGTAAGTCTTGAGGTTGGGTAGTGTCAGTCCTCCAACTTTGTTTTAGTCCTTCAAAACCGTATTGACTATTCTGGGTCTTTGACACTCCATATACTTTAGTTTCTCAATATCCTAAAAAACTTGTTGTGATGTTGAATGACATTGCACTGAATTTATTGATCAAGATGGAAATAATAACATCTTTACAGTATTGAGTCTCATATTCATGAACGTAGAATATCTCTTCATTTATATAGTTATTTTTTTGAGTTTGTTCATCAGAGACATCAGAGATCCTCATATAGATCTTATATGTATTTTGTTAGATTTATAAGTAAGCATTTCACTAGGGGGATTGTTAATGTAAATAGTATTGTGTTTTTTTACTTCAAATTCTACTTTTCATTTCTGGTACATAAAAAAACAATTGACTTTTGTATATTAGCCTTGCATCCTGCCACATTGCTTATTAGTTCAAGGAGTATCTGTTGATTTTTTTCACATTCTGCACATAGGTGATCATGTCATCTGTGCACAAAGACAGATTTATTTTTTCATTACCAATATCTTTATATTTTATGTCTTTTTATTTTCTTATTGAATTAGGTAGGACTTCCAGTATGATGTTGTAAAGGAGTGATGAAAGCGGACATCCTTGCCTTGTACTTGATCTTAAAGGGAAAGCTCCAAGTTTCTAACTATTAAGTATGGTATTTATTAGCTGTTGGTTTTTGTAGATATTCTCTACTAAGTTGGGGGAGCTCCTCTCTATTTTCAGTTTGCTAAATTTTTTTATCAATAATGGATGTGGGATTTTTATCAAATGCTTTATTTATATTGATATAGTCATGTGGTTATTCTTTTTTAGTCTGCTGAAATATATTACATTAATTGATTTTCAATTGCTAAAACATCCTTGCATGCCTAGGAAAAATCCATTTGGTGTGGTGTATAATTCTTTTTATACATTGTTGGATTCAATATGTTAATATTTTGTTGAGATTTTTGCAACTATGTTCATAAGAGATACTGGTCTTTAGTTTTCTTATAATATCTTAGTCAGGTTTTATTTCTAAGGTAATACTGGCCTCATAGAATGAGTTAAGGGAGGAGGAGTTCAGTTAAGTCCGAAAGTGTTGTAGAGAATCATATAATTTCTTCCTTAAATGCATAAGCACTCAATACTTTTTGTATTGAAGGCTATTAATTATTGATTCAATTTATCTGATAGACACAGGCCTATTCAGATTGTCTATTTCTTCTTGTGCGAGTTTTGGCAAGTTGTGTCTTTCAAGAAATTGGTCCATTTCATCTAGGTTATCAAATTTGGGACATAGAGGTGTTCATAGTATTCCTTTAGTATCCTTTTAATTGATGGCCCCTTTTCATTTCTGACATTAGTAATTTGTGTCCTCTCTCTTATTAGCCTGGCTAGAGGATTATAAATTTTATTTTTATTTTTTATCTTTTTTTTCCAAATAACCAGTGTTTGGTTTCATCGACTTTTTGTATTTCCAGCTTTCAATTTCATTGATTTCTTCTCTAATTCTTCTTACTTATTTTCTTCTTTTCACTTTGGATTTAATTTGCTCTTCTTAGCTTCTTAGGGTGGAAACTTAGATTGATTTTAGATCTGTCTGCTATATCATGCATTCAATACTATAAAATTGCTCTCTAAACACTGATTTCAATGTATGCCACTCATTTGGTAAACTGTGTTTTCACTTTCATTAGTTGAAAATATTAAAAAATTAATCTAAAATTTCTTCTTTCACCCATGTGTTATTTAGAAATTTGTTGCTTACTCTCCATGTATTTTGGGATTTTTGTTATCTTTCTTTCATTGACTTTAAATTTAATTCCACTGTGGTCTGAGAGAAGAAATTATACTATTCCTATGCTTTTGAATTTGTTAAGGTGTATATTATGGCCGAGAATGTGGTCTTTCTTTTTTTTTTTTTTAGATAATTATTTTTTATTGAAGGGTAGTTGACACACAGTATTACATTAGTTTCAGGTGTACAACACAGTGATTCATCATTTATATACATGATAATTCTAAGTACCAGCTATCACCATACCAAGTTGTTACAATATTTTGACTATATTCCTTATGCTATACATTACATCCCGGTTACTTATTTATTTTACAATTGGAAGCGTGTACTTTTTTTTTTTTTTGTGAGGGCATCTCTCATATTTATTGATCAAATGGTTGTTAACAACAATAAAATTCTGTATAGGGGAGTCAATGATCAATGCACAATCATTAATCCACCCCAAGCCTAATTTTCGTCAGTCTCCAATCTTCTGAGGCATAACAAACAAGTTCTTACATGGAGAACAAATTCTTACGTAGTGAATAAGTTACATGGTGAACAGTACAAGGACAGCCATCACAGAAACTTTCGGTTTTGCTCATGCATTATGAACTATAAACAGTCAGTTCAAATATGAATACTCATTTGATTTTTATACTTGATTTATATGTGGATACCACATTTCTCTCTTTATTATTATCATTTTTAATAAAATGCTGAAGTGGTAGGTAGATACAAGATTAAGGTAGAAAACATAGTTTAGTGTTGTAAAAGAGCAAATGTAGATGATCAGGTGTGTGCCTGTAGATTATGTGTTAATCCAAGCTAGACAAGGGCAATAAAACATCCACGTATGCAGAAGATTTATCTCAAAACAGGGGGGTGAGGTTCTAAGCCTCACCTCTGTTGATCCCCAATTTCTCACCTGATGGCCCCCCTGCGACTGTGCCTGTCTTAGGTTGTTCCTCCCTTGAGGAATCTTACCCGTCTCTGGCTAACCAGTCATCTTCCGGGGCCATACAGGGAAATGTGAAGTTGGTAAGTGAGAGGGAAGCCTTATTGTTTGAAAAGGTTAGCTTTTTACTTCTTTGCATATTTATGCCCTGTGGCTTCTATGCCCAGCATTTGTCTTGAGGTATCTTTACCACTTGGAAGAATTATGATACTCGGTAAATTTGATATGAGGCACGAATTCTATTTAAGGGTTGTAATTAGGAAGGAAGAAGAAAAGCTATAGAAGTAGCAGGCGGAAGAAAACATGGGAAGATTGATTATTTCTTTGACATATCTTCTTGTAGAGTAACTTCAGCATGTATAGGTTTTAAGCTACTACATAAATTGCGCACACACATTAACATAATAGGAGTACAGTTACGTAACCAAAGCATACCTGTAATTACCAGCCATCTCCAGTGAAACCAAGAAAACCAGTTAGGCACCTTAGGCATTTGTGAAAACTTATCTATGATATGGTGGATATTGTCCAACTGAACTTGAACAGTCTGGGAGAAATCAGACAAATTAGAACAACCCCTTCCTGGGGACTGTTCACATCCCATATGTTCTTTTAACAGTAAATAGTCTGTAGTTGTAAGATTTTGGAGCACTACAATTTGCACTTCTCCTAATTCTTGGTTAAGTTCCAAAAGTATAGATCCAGTCAAATTTGTTGTTTTACTGTATGCACAGGCCAGCTTAGATATCTCCTTCCTCATTCCCATGGCAAGTCCAGGAACTGGTGGGATGAGTGCATCTACTGCTGTAGCAGTGCGTGGATCTTTGTTGGCGGTTTTTTGATGATCATCTTCTGGCATGAGTCTTCCAGAGAGTGCTGATGTTGGAAGTTCTTTTTCCTATCGCATCTTAGTTCATTTTCGGGGTAGCCCAATTAGGCTTTGATCCTCTGTATAAACACAAACAGACTCTTTGCCTACATGAATGTGGTCTTTCTTGATGCAGGTTCTATGTGACCTTGGGAAGAATGTGTATTTTGCTGTTTCTGGTTAAAGGAGTGTACAGATATCAACTATATCCAGTTGATTGATGATGTTATTGAGTTCAGTTATGTCCTTACTGAATTTCTGCCTGCTGAATCTGTCCTGTCCATTTCTGGTAAAGGGATATTGAAGTCCACAATATGGTAGTGAATTCACCTATTTATCTTTGTAATTCTATTAGTTTTCCACACATAGTTTGATGCCCTGTTGTTAGGTGTATACATGTTAAGGATTACTGTGTCTTCTTGGAGAAATGACCCCTTTACAATATGTAATCCCATTCTTCATTCCCGACCTCTTCCCTTGCTTTGAAGTTCGCTCTGCCTGAAATTAATATAATGTTATTATATTATTTTTTTATTAGTGTTACCTTGTTATATGTTTCTTCATCTATTTACTTTTGATCTGTATATGTCCTTATGCTTACACTGGGTTTCTTGTAGTCAACATATAGTTGGATCTTGTTTTTTCTTTCATTTTCATAATCCTTGTCATAATTGGTAAACTTAGATTACTGACATTCAAAGTGATTATTAATATAGATGAACTAATAGCTAACATATTCCTTATTGTTTTCTCCTTGTTGCCCTTGTTCTTTTTTCCAATTTTATCTCCCAATCTTTCAAACTTTCATAGTTGTAATTGAGCATTTTTTGTGGTTTTCTTTTCTTTCGTTTCTTAGTATATCAGTTATACTTTTAAAATTTATTTTAGCAGTTGTTCTAGAGTTTGCAGTATATATTTATAAGTCAATCACATCCACTTTAAAATAACTGTATTCCCATTCATAGGTTTTGTATGTGTACCTTCTAATAACAAAATATCTGAATTCCTCTTTTCTGTCCTTATATCAGTCTTATACATTGTCGGATTCGTTTATACATTTACCTTTGATATGCCTTATATCATTGCTGCCTTTAATTTTGTTTATGTATAATTATACATAAGCATATATATATTTGTAAGTTATATACATAAGCCTACATAATTGAATACATAGTTGATATGATATTTTGAACAAACTGTTATCTGTTAGACCAATTTAGAATAAAAAACAGAAGTTTATTTTTATCTTCACCTGTTCCTTCTTCAGTGGTCTTCCTTTCTTTATGTGGATCCAAATTGGTGACCTATATTTCTTTCTCTATAAAGACCTCTTTGAACAATTTTTCAAAGTAGATCTACTGGAGGAAAGGTAATTTTGCAGGGTACAGAATTTTAGGTGTTAATTTTTTTCTTAATACTTTAAATTTTCACTCTACTCTTCCCACTTGCATGGTTTCTTAAGAGTTGAATAGAATTCTTGTCTTGTTCTGCTTTAGGGAAAGTTTATTCCTCTGGCTACCACGATCTGTAGTTTGGTGTCTGACATTAATTTGGGGAAATTGTGAGTTATTATTGTTTCAAATATTTCTTTTCCTTTCTTTCTTCTCCTTCATGTATTCCCATTATCCACATGTTACATTTCTTATAGTTGTCTCACAGTTTTTGGATATTATGTTCCTTTTTACTTTCTCAGTCTTTATTACCTTTGTTTTCAGTTTTTGAAGATTCTCTTGATATATCCTCTATTTCAGAGATTTTTTACTCAGATGTGTCCAGTTTATAAGAAGCCCATCATAGGTATTCTTCATTGCTGTTCGTGTTTTTGATCTCAGGGATTTCTTTTCAGTTCTTAATTAGAATTTCCATCCATCTGCTGACATTGCCCATATGTTTCTGCATGCTGTCTACTTTATACATGAAATCCCCTAGCACATTATCATAGTTGTTTAAATTCCTGCTCTGATAATTCCAATATCCCTGCTATGTCTGGTAATGATGCTTCCTTTGTCTCTTCAAATTTTTATTATTATTTTTACCTTTGATATGCCTTATTTATTTTCTTATTCTCAAACATGATGTTCTGGGTAAAAAGAACTGCTTTAAATAGGTCTTTAGTAATGTGGTGATGGGCAGGGGAAGCATTTTGTAGTCCTGTGATTAGATCCCTATCTAATGAGTCAATGTCCCTGGACTGTGAACTTGACGAGGATTTCTTAGTTTTTCCTACCCTTTAGGTGGGCTGGGAGGCTTGAGGGGGCTGGAGTTGAATATTTCCCTTTCTCCAGCAAGTTAGTCTATTAAGTAAAGGTATTTAAAAATCTTTCATTGAATTGATCATTTGGTGAAACAATCACTTGATTAACAGTTATGGTGAAATGACCATTTCCACTGCTAATATTCTCTTTACATTAAAGCTTATTGTGAAAATTCTTCATTTATGTCTTTGGCTCTATATTGGTATTAAGTAACTCTGTACTTGGTATTTAAAATGAAAGTGCAGTAGAAATAACCCATACCTACTTTTCGAAATGCCTACCACGTACTGTGGCTCCTAAGGCATACCTAATTTGTAAAAGAAGTATAAACAATTCTGAAGTTTTGCAGTGAGTATCTAATTCTCAATACAGTCTTCCATTTGTCCTGTGTTTTTCCAAGTCCACAGTCAAGATGAAGATTTAACTTAATTTTAGAGCTAAGTCCACAGCTAGAAGCATAATGTTTCAGTATAATTAAAATTGGCTTCTGAATTGTAGAAAGGACTAAACTACAATTTGGCTCAATTCTTAGTAGATGGATTAATTATACCCAAGAGACTAATTGCTTTTCCCATATTGATTTTTTAAAATTGTGCTGGGGATTCTGTGCCTTGGGGTAATTAAACAATTGCTTATTTTTGAGGATTAACTCAAAAGACTTATATTAGAGGACTTTACCCTGGGAAAATATTGCTTTATTTTAAAGACAACAATGAGAAAATGCTAAATTTTTATTGTCTTTTTTATTTTAAGAGTAACATTTAATTAGCTATTTAGGTATTTTTTAAATATGACCAATTTTTATTTTTTAAATAAATGTTACAAAAATGCCATTTAAGTACCAATATTGATATGAATGTAAACAAGTCAATTATATAATTCTTTTCAATTAAGGTAATCAGAAATACTCAAAACATTCTCTCACATAAAAATTAAAGGGCAGCCAAACCTGTATTTTTAATTAACTTATGTAACATTATGTATATTTATGTATATTATATATCTAATTATATATATTTCTATAATTTATTTCCATGGAAAAGGTACCTACTGATAAAATGCATTATCTTTTGTTTGATTTAATCTTTTGAGGCTTGCTTCCTTTAAAATTGCACATGTGAATGTATTACTTTGTACTCTTTTGAAAGTTGTATCATCTTGACAAGATGCTAAATCTGTAGTTATATTCTAACTATAATAATAATGTAGTGACATTATTCAACAGCTTATCTTCAAAGAACTCAAAGGCTGTAGATAATATGTTATCATACACATTACAGCATTTGTGTGAATTCTGATGCTATCTTTTCTTTCCTTTTTGTTTGAATTAAATAATCCCAGAATAAGATGTTGAAAATGAAAACACTTTACACTGGCAACATTATGAATAGTATAGCCTATTATTTCTTAAACTCTAAAATAGGAAATTTGAATTTTTAAGGTTTTATCAAAAGTTTCAGAGACATTTAATTAGAAAAATAATACTCAATCTAATTTAACCTCTCTCATAAAGCAGGATGACCAATTATTCCATACACAATGTCACTGAATTGTACTTAAATTCTCCTATGTCAGGAGATAATCTGTTCCAGTATTAAGTATTTTATATTCCCTACAATATCTTTTTAATATTGATCTGTCTGTGTGAACGTTTCACCTTTTGACTCCCATTCTTTATCATAGAACAACACAAGTATTGACTATTGATCAAATATTGACCACAATCCCAGGCCAATGTCTGAGCAGGATTGAGGCATTTAATTTAATAGGTTAAAGTTTAATGTCAAGGTATGACCTGTCAGAGGACTTGGATTATAGTCTCTGGGTTTATATAGATAGGGCAGCCAATATTTTTGGAGTATGGGAGAGATTTCAAAGAATGTTTCCTTGGGAGAATAAACTGGTCAGGGCAGATCTTGAGTATGAGCAAAGGTTTGCATAGTGACCTAGGAAACAGAGAATGGGGACCTCATCCAATAAAATAATAGTAAGGATTGAGAAAAGAGGAAGAGTTGGGGTTCTTTTTATGGTTAGCTTTAAAGATATGGTGACTCCCTATAGATAGGGCAGAATAGCATTCAAGATGCCTAGTATTTGGAGCTTGAATGACAGGAAGAATTATGATGATATCAAGAGTATCTCATTTAAGCAATAGTTACTGAAAATTCACCATGTAGAAAAAAATGCATAATTCCCTGCTTAAACATTTTAAATGGTTGCTCATTACACATCAAATAAAAACCAATTTCCCTCTCATGTTCTGCAAAATTTTCATTATCTATTCTTTCTTATCTTTTTGACATCATCTCATGCCACTCTAGCCCATTTTTTGCTGTCTTGCAACCTCACAAGCCTTACACATTTTATAAATTTACTTCATTCCACATTTTATGACATGCTTGCTACAATACTACTGCTTGCTATATTTGCTGTAATGATGGTAATTCAGATCATAGGTGAGGTATCATGATACACTTACAAAAGATGTTCTGACCATCCACCTGCATTTTTAGCCTGTTTTGAATTGAACCATGGTGTCATAAATTTTTAACAGTTATGATTTTATAACTTTTAAAATATACATGTAGCATACATTTACATTTTTCTGTTCTTACTCATACCTTTTACTGGACTGAATACCTTTTGTCCTAGGAAACCACTCTCCCAACCTTACATTCTTCTGTTGGAATCTCAAATTGCTTTACTGACACAGTTCTCTTTCTGGTCTTTTTTATTGTTTTGTATTAATTTTCTTTTCGTTTTTCCCCTCCCTTTGGCATCCCATTATCTTCTCTTTCTTCATTGGATAAATGCTATTAAAAAAACAACAAAAAAGTGAACATTGGTTCAAACATACTACAAGTTTATTCCTTGCCCACATAATAGCACTGGAAACATGAAAATACTGGTGGGCAGGTCTCTTCTGTATTTTCTGTCAGGGCCCCTGGTTGACAAAAGTTACGAGATCTTTGACATATGGTTTTTCAATGCAATCAGCCATAGGGTTAGTGCAATCCAAGCCTCTATTCCATCAGTGACAGCCAGAATTCTGGGGATAAAATCTTAGACCAAAGTTGTTTTCTTCTGTGGCAGTTCTTTACTTTCCTCTTCTGTTTTAATTTTTGCCTCTGTACACGCTTGCTCAGAATAATCTATTGGTGCTATTTCTTTTTTTATTCAGGATTGATGGGCACTATTACACATCATGCTAACCTACCCTGTTACTTTTTTTTTTTTTACATTATCTAGCTGAAAATCAGCATTCTTTCACAAAGGCAGCAAAGTTCACTTCAACTCTGTCAGTTCTGTTACTTTCTTATATTTTCTATCTCTTTGCTGAAATTCTTGGTGTTTTCTTCCACTTTTTCTTCTGAGATAGGTGAACATCTTATAACCATTACTTTGAACCCCTTGTCAGGTAAGTTACTATCTCCATTTCTTCTTCTTTCATTGGAACATACTCCTCTGTTTTCTTATTTTGCTTGACTCTGTGTTTGTGTGTGTTAGGCAAAACAGCTCTCTCTCCCGCTGTGAAGGAGCGGCTCCCTGTAGGAGATGAACTTTACCGTTTAACCTCTCCCGAGTTCTTAGTTGTCTCTCAAACTCTCCTATTCTTTTAGACCCATGGGGCTCGGAAGTGCAGGGCCCCCTGGAGACCCGAGCCTGGCTCTCAGGGAGTGCCCCCTCTGTGGACTGTAAGTGCCCGTTGGCTCTGGCAGTACAACTCACGCAGCATGGGGGTGGAGCAGGGCTGTTCACTCGCCACTGTGAGGTGGGTGCAGTGTGGGTTCCAAAATGTCACCTGCCACTTCTGGTGCCAGTAAGGTAGGGAAAGCCCATACAAATGGCATCTGCCAGTGTTTCAGAAGACTTCTGCTCCTCCAGCAGATACTTTAAGTTTATCCAGTGAATCTCCTTCATCAACCATCAAATCTCTTTTCAAGCCACATTTTTGTGCTGGGTCCTGGGGGAGGTGAGCACTTTAAGAACTGAATCTTCATTTCGTAAAAGCCCTGTTTCTCCTAATCATAATCCCCGGTGGTTTTCAAAGCCGGATGTTCTGGGGGTTTGTCTGTCCAGTGCAGGACCCAAGGGTTGGGGTGCCTAGAGTGGGGTGGGGTACAAAAACCTTGTCCCTTCAGGAGAAGATATGTATATATATATATGTGCATATATAATAGTTTGTTTTTTGAGATCCCTCCTGGTTGTCAGTCACTGAACCCATGAACCCAGAGTGGGGTTTTGGGAGATAAGAGTGTCTCTATGTCTTCTGCCCGTCTCTGTGTGGTCCGTTTATACTTTGTTGTGAAGCAGGTATTCAGCTAGTTCTCAGATTCTTTTCGGAGGGACTTGTTCCATATGTAGCTGTGTTTTTTGTTTCCATGGGAGGAGGTAAGTTCAGGATTTTCCTATCCTATACCACCACCTCGAACTGCCTATTCTTTCATTTTTTTTAAATAAAAGAATAAAGGAATATGGCTTAAGAACTAATACTTTTTTTATTGTGTTGATTTGTTTGTACTAAAAAATATGCATACTCTCTCTTCACAGATTTTATAATAATGCCTCAAAGAAAGTAAAGTGCTGAAATCATGTGGGATCCACAGAGGTAATTAGCTTCAGTATTTTTGGAGGGATTTGAAATAAAGTAGAAGTAGAATTGCTAGATTTTGTACAGCAGGGATATATTAACTCACCAAAGAGGCATCTCTGTCCTGTGTTTTTCAGGATGAAACTGAGATTATGAAGCTCTTGAGGTGAGAACATTGGTCACAAATCAATAAAACCAATTATAGTCTTTTTCAGCTTCCTTAGATTTGGGAGTTTTGCATCACATACTTGTATTGAGGAGCTAAAAAAAAAGTAAAAATGAAGTTTTATTTTGATATATTTTACTTTATTTTATGATGTAGATAGCATTTCTGTACTTCACAAAAAACATTTATTGTTCTAAGGATTTTATGAAATATGTAACATATTTCCCAAGAGTTCTAGTTTTTACAGATGGAAAATAGAATAAATGGAGATTGAAATGCATGAGCAATGTTTTGAGAAGAAGAAATAAATGTATAATATATCTTCACTAAGTCTTGTATACTGGTATTCTCTTTTGCTAACAAAATATGCCCAAATTATGGTAAAAAATGTCAAAATACTCCACAGTCACAAAACAATGCCCATAAAAACTGGGTTTATTCTAGGTTTATAACGTTGTTAAACATGTGATCCACTGTGTTGAAAGCTTTGGTGAGATTAGCAGATATTCTTTTCACAAAATAAAATAAGTAGTAGGTTTTGCTTTGCTCTGTTGGTACTGGTGATGCCATTAAAAGCTATTTGGAAGAAAAGTCTTTTTCCCAGGTGTTTCTTCAAAGACTATTTTTGTGTTTTTATCACTATCTATCACTTATTGTTTTTATCACTATTATTGTGTTCCTGGATATCAGAACTTTTTTGGCATCATGAGAACTGTAAGGGAATATTGATCAAGATTTATCTTATTTAAATAGCTATAAAATAAGGAATCTTCACAAATAACTTAACAGACCCCAATATTAAAATGTCTTCTCTAACTTCTCTCAGATCTACCTTATCTAATCAGCAGAACAATCTACTACCCATAACAAACAGAAAGAAAAGGACGGCCAAAACTGTTTTCATAGGCAGTGATTTCCTTTTTTTTACAACTGCGGCTTATTACTACCAAGTAAGTCATATTTCTGAAATAGTCACTTGCTGATAGGTGTTTCAAAGGTTTTAAATCCTTTTTGTTTTATATATCATAGAGGATACCTAGATTTTTATCAAGAAGAAAAACTAACCTATAAGGAAATGTAAAATATAACAGAGGTGTAATGAAGCAACTCCTTTGAAAGGAAGAAAAATAATTAGGTAAACATAAGGCCATTTGCTGTATGCTATTTTTCCCTCAATAATAGGACCTAGATTTTACAATGTAAAAATTGAGGAAGTGACAGAATAAAAAGCAATCCCTTCTGTTTCTCAGGGCTTAATATTAACTGTCTGTATAGTTCAAAATTAACATAATTGATATACTCAACTCCATAAATACAGTATCTTCCTGCAGATTTCCCTTTTGCTCCCACAACTCAAATGAATCTAGTAAGAATGGTGGTATTTTTAGCAAATAATTCAATGAGGTATAGGAGCTGGTTTTTGTGAGAACTAACAAAGCCAGAAGTGTTGCAGCGTAAGATCTGCATTTGAGGTGTCTTCCCTCATCCCCTCATGGACAACCTGTTATCTCACAGGTGTGGTTGTGCTAAGTGGCATCATTCGGTTCCCATTTGTAATGGGTGGAATCACTATGCATTAACAGGGCAGGGTGTATGGGTGTGGCTTCTTCTCCTTTTCTCCTTTCCACAGGGTGGAGTGAGAAGGACCAGGACTTTTTTTTTCCATGGAAAGAGGCTGGATCTCTCACAATCCACCCTGGTGTCCAACTTGGAATTAGGCAGTGGTGGGATTATTGGCACCATGTTCCAACTTGTTGGCCCTTGCTCCCTCTTTCTGGTGCTATTTCTCTAATAGTGGGTGAATGTTCATCTCTTAAAACAGAGGTATTCATAGTCTGTTTGAGTTTGAAACCATTTAGGCCTGAAATATTTCAGAACAAATTTGCATAGTATATAGTCCAGCTCACTAGTATTCTATGCAGTCAGTTATATGGCTCGAGCCTGGGGTCATTTGATAGTATTTGTGACTTCTGAAAATAATGTGTGTTAGAAGACCATCTAAGGAGACATGACTGTAGCCTACAGGACAATATTCACAAAATCTTGGAATTTTTTGCTCAAATATTAATAGCTTCATAAATTCATCCTTTCTTCTTGCACTGGGGACCACAGTGTGTTATTTTAAACCTCTCCCTTTTTATTCTTACATGGGTTCTTAGTAACCTTGGCCTTGGTGGGAGAGAATTAGGTATAAGGGATTACAAAAAATTCAGAAGAAAGTAGGAACAAAAGTACTTTATAAAAGGGCCAAAAGGAAGAAAAGAAGAAAGCACAGGCTTGAAGATTTATTAGAAGGTACTCATTTAGGCATTGTCACATAATTTATCTTCTAAAACCTAAATAAAGATTTGGTTCTATAATTTATATGGGCAAATCACTTTTAAGCTATCAAGCTTTCAGTATTTCATTTCAAAATGGACTTTTAAAATAAAAATCTTATCTCATAAAACAAATTCAAAGGCTATTAGGATAAAGTGAAATGTCTTCTACCATTTCAAATATACAAAAATCACAGACCTGTTTTGGTGAAGAAGTTTTAATGATGTGGCAGATGCACAAACTATCATATTCAGAAGCCTTTCCAGGGTGATTTATGATTTGGGAACTTTCCTAGCAATTCCAGTAGTTATTTAATGCAAATCTGATGTCGCATACACAGCACATTTCTTTGTGCGGATTATGAAGTAATAGTTTATGCCTAGATGTCACTAATAAATTACTCGTCTCCTTGCAGTCCTCAAATCAAGCTACCTAACCAGCTTATTCTATTTGAAGTGTCCTCTATTGCTTTTCGATTCCCCATACCATTAACTTATTTACGCTTGAACCACTTCAAAGGCCATTACTCTCTAACTTTAGTTCCATAATTTAAACTTCAGAGTTATATTACAGAAACACAACGTGAACTTTAGGAATTTTTCTTTTAGAATTAAAGACGAGAGCCAAAATAAAGAGCAGAAGGAAGGAATCCCTTAATGCCAATGAGGAACTGAGGTTCAACAAAATATGCTGGTTAATTGTATCTAGAGGATAAGGGAAGAGAGATAAGCTACAAGTGAATAGAAAATGATGACCCTCTTACTGTGGAAAAGTCTGGAACAGAAGCTGTTTTCAGGACAGGGATAAAGATATTAAATAAGAGGTAAGGGGAGCACTCAGAAATGGACTGGGCATTTGGAAGCTTACATTAGAGTCCACAAAAGATGTTCTACAAATAATCTGGAAATCCTTGCCATGCATAGTCTTTGGCTTAGTCATCTTTGGCATTATCACTACTACATATACAGAGATAATGTCAGTCCTAAAATAGTAACACTAAGATTCATTGAGAAAATAACTAGTTCTTTGGTGTGATAAGGTGATGTATGAACAATCTTCTCTGCCCCGTTATTATTTAGATTATGAAGAATGTTGCCCCAAACATGACTCCTCACATGTTTAAAGTACTCCTCCATCATTCCCTTTGGTTTTGGATAATAATCTGCCGCAGCCCTTCGGTCATGCCTCACCAATCCCTGGATTGCTGGGATTGCACAAATGGATGAATGTGATATCATTATTTGTTTCCTAACTAAATGAATGACACTGACATGATATCCCAGCAATAGAAACTAGTTAAAACAATTTCAGGATATTGGACATTGCAGTAGTTACTCTGTGTCAGCTGAACTCACATTGTTTCAAAAGACAGTGAACCCCACGGACCTCTCATAGTTATACCAAAAGCAGTATTGTGAAACATCCCAATGGAAAAGTACCCTTATTCTCACATTCATCAAATTAAATTTAAAGGTAGTAGGACTTTATATAACCATATTGCATCCCTAACTGAATCTCTGTGAATTAGTGAGGTATCTGTGAGGGAATGCAAAGCGATTCCCTGAGGGCAGATCAGTTATCTGTTGGGTGTTTTGAGCTTAAATCAATTTATTTGCTTAAGATTCCTGGTTAAGAAAGATGTATTCATTGTAGTAACCACATTGTTTTACATGTGGAACCTTCATAAGAGTGTATATCAATAATACCTTAATAAAAAATTGTATAAACAACAAAAAAAGAAAGATGTATTCATTAAGGGTATTATAAAATAAATTAAAGTAGCAGATCCTACTAGGAGAGAAATGATTATAAGACTCAGTCTGTTTTAATGAAAATATTTTGTATTTGACAGCTCACTTGGAGCAGAAAATGATAATCTTATAGACAAAGAAGATATAACTGCGGGTGTGCAATTCACATCTGCTTTCTAATAATTCCCTAGAGTGGAGTTTTGTTTTATAATGATGGGTCTTGTCGTGAAGAAAACATTTTTGTTTTCAGCTTTCCCACTGCTATAATATAAAATTATTTCCTGATACGTTATAAATATAACTAGCCAATATTAGTGAGGGTTAAAAAATCTGATATTACCATAGATAGTCAATTTCTCTTCTTTCTACAGAAATCTTCTTGAAACTGTGTGGACAGAGTAGACTGTAAGTTCTAAAATAATATCTATACAATATGAATATTGGCTTAAGCAGACATGTGTTGCTATCAGCAGATTCCTACATTATAATATCAGAGGACAGTGGTAAGGATTTAAGTGGAATTTTTCCTGAAAATTATAAGGGAAACGTTGACACAGAACTGGCTTGAGTGTTTAGCCAAGTTTTATGTTAGGAAAAGCAGTTTTAGATCATGTTTCTTTCCAGGGAGTAGGGAGTAGGGGAGGAAATAGATCAAGATTCCTTTTGAGTGGCCAGTAGAGCTGACACTTTTTACTTTTAGTAAAAAGTAGACCACATTCTACTTTCATAAGTTGTCTCATCTAAAACTTCCACAAACTACCATTCAGAAATACAAATTACATTCCTCCTCTTCTACTTAAGCAGTTCAGGAAATCTCACAAAATAACAGTCCTTTTGCTGGGTGGGTAAATCCCTAGATGACTATTGTTCAAGAAAGTCTTGGAGGCAGAGATAATCAGCCTCTGGAAAATACATCAGGGAAAGAAAAATAAAGAGCAAATTCATGAAGAGTAAATAGCACTCCTGATAATACATAAATGTACCATAGGGTTGCAGTCACTTGTTTTAGCTATGGGCAATTATGGAATTATGGTTCAGTGGTTAAGAGAGAAAGCTCTAGATCATGTTACCTGGTAATTGAATTCCTGCTCTATGATTTGACTTGCTCTTGGACTGGGATAAAGTTCCAGTTTCTTCATGTGTCCATTTTCTCACCGGTACTGTGAAATAATAATACCTACTTCATTAATGTCTATGGGAAGGTTTAAATAAGTCAACACATATAATGTTCATCTATACAGTGCCTGACAGAGAGTAGGTGTCTCATAAATATTATTGTCATGATTATTAATGTTGCTGTCACTGAGCTTCTGGTAGGGCATTACAAATTATATGCCCATCAAAGGGAGAACTGGAGAGAAAATCAGAAATAAAATTTAGTTTTTCCTCAAAATCAAGGAAGAAATATACCTGCTCCTACTATAGACAGTATTATAGTTATATTGGTAAACTAGTAGAAGTATATTAATATTGTAGAATTATCTATTATTAACTAAGTAGAATTATTAAATAGTATACATATCTCTCCTGAAATTTCTTAGAAAAAGAATGTTTACATATGCACATGTACCACCTGCTGTGGTTTCACACACTTGGTCACAGAGAAATATGCCCATATATGCAGGACATGAAAGAAACCAAAATAAGATTTTCCAGCCCAGTTAACTGGCTTTAAATATGTTGTATTATCTCACTAGGCATATGGTCTTGGGCAAAATGATCATATGAGAAGTGGTTTAATCAAGACAACACAATAGTAAAGACTATGGAAATAAACAATGAAACTATGCTAATTTTTGTTATCTGCTTTTATAAGTGACTACAGGTTTTCCCCACCATCTGAAAGTAGAGCATTCCTATAAAACCTTTCATTTGCCAAAATGGTATAAACAGAAGAATATCCCCTGTTCTCCTGTATATTTCTATTATTAAAGATACATATTAAGTATGTAAACATATCCTCTGGAATTTGGAGGACTTAGGATATACAAATATAATAGTACAGCATCTCCAAGAACATTGCAAATTTCAAATAAAGAAATATAAAGACAAGATTGAAAGACCATTTCACTCTATCTAATTGGATTTTTCTTACCAATGGACAACAGTATTTAACATTTGGAATATATCCCTTCAAGACTTTTTCTAACATTTGTATAAGTATATATGTACCTAAATAAGTTCATATTCTTCATGATATATTGGGCCTTTATTTTCTAGCCTCATTATGTCTACTCAACATGTTAAAAAGAGTTCATCTCATTCTTTTTAACAGTTGCATAGTATTTTATAAAGATTAAAATGTATTTACCTTTCTATTTGGAAACATATATGTTGTTAACAAATTTTTGCTGTTATAAAACATGTTTTAATAGTCAAGAAGGGAAAAACTTCAATGGTTGATAAATGTAAGATAAATGCTATGACCAATAACCATGGAAATATCAATTTAAGAATGCATATATTGCCTCACACACATCAGAATGGCAAAAGTGAAACCTTGTACTCACATTGAGTATGGATGAAGATATAGAGTAATGGAAATTCAAAGTATATTATATACAAAATTCACATGTATTGGTGGTAGATGTATAATTAGGATTTCTCTGGAGAAATGTTAAGTGCTAGCTGGTGAATTTGAAGGTATGTATTGCCTATGATATAGCAATTATTTTCCTAGATACATAGCAATTCCTGTATATGCTTAGAAGTTCTCCCAAGAATATATCTGGGTAGTTCTCAACCTAGTAGGTGTTCTGGAAATGTCTGGTTTATTGGTAGTTGCCACAATGATTGGAGGATGTACTTGTAGGTAGTGGGTAAGGCCAAGAATGCTAAACATCTGGAAATGCATAGCACAGTCCCATGCAACAAAGAATTGCTTTGTCTACAATTATATTTTCTTTCTTGTGTCCTCTTGGACACTTACCTAGGTGAAATATCTGATTTAAGTAATCTGAGCTTAGAATATAATTCCATTTACATTTAAAGGACAGTGTTTCTTTGTGCGTCCATTTTCTGACCTGTGCTGTGAAAACAATAATACCTACTTCATTAATATTTGTGAGGGGGTTTAAATGAGTCAACACATATCCTGATAGACAGTAGGTGTCTCATAAATATTATTGTCATTATTATTAATGGTTTCCAGTAGTTAGGGGGAAAGTAGGATGTATAAGCAAAGCACAGAGGTTATTTAGGGCAGTGAAACTATTTCCTATGATACTGTAATGATGGATACATGTCATTATAATTTTTCCAAAGCCATAGAATGTACAACACCAATAGTGAGCCCTACGGCAAATTACAGACCTTGGTCGGTGATGATGTGTTAATGTAGGTTCACTGTAATAAACGTACCTCTCTGGTGGAAGATATTGATGGGAGTGGAAGCTATACATGAATGGGGGCAGGTAGTATATGAGACATCTATGAATCATCTGCTAAATTTTGTTTTGAATACAAAACTACTCTAAAAATAGTCTATTTTTAAAAGGCATAAAATTTTAGCAATTCTTTGATCATTATTCATGATAGCCCCAAATTAGAAACAACCCAAATGCCTATCAACAGTATAATGGACAAACAAAACATGGCATTTATACAATGGAATACTACATGGAAATGAAAAAAAATGAATTACTAGTGTATACAACCTCATGAATGAGTATCATAGACATATTTTAGAGTGAAAGAAGTCAGTCACAGTTGAGTATATGCTCTATTAATATCATTTTCTGCAATAGTCAAAACCATCTACTCTTATGATAGAACTTCGTTGTTAACTTCATCAAGGTACATTAATAGAGGAGTAGGCTGGAGGCTTACATAGTGCATTCCACTTAGGAGGTGCTTTGACTGATAAGGTGGGGTTATTTGATTTACAAGTCTTTTCATATATAATCATCCCTCTCAGTGAAAATGTCCTTTCCCCGTGCTGACGTGTGATTCGGACAGCTCTTAGTTCTATTCCATTGGTCCCCCATTGGGATCTGGTTGGGGAGGAAGTGATCTCCCTGCAAAGGCTTTGTTGTTTTCACATGGGACTCCCATCTGGGCACAGTTTGGGTGGCTTTTTCTTTGAACTTTATCTGGGGGTCTTTGTCTTTGAACCTTATCTTCCCTTTTCTTCCTGCTCATGTCTGTCTTCCGACCTAACATTCCTACCATATTCACCTTGTATAATTAATCAAGAAAGTACACTTGTGATTTTGTCTTTTTCTGTCTTTTTCATTCTAAGAGTTTATTAACAAGAGAGAAAAAATAGAACAAATGTAATTTGACACTGCAAATAATAGAGAGGAGAGCTATTCAATTAATTCAAGCAGTGAAAAATTCATTTTACAGAGTATTTGCTGATCATTCACTAGAGTTTTCTATTAGATTTCTGTTTTATGGCAGAAAAACTGTTGCAATCATAATTAGAAAGTCGGATGACATGTTTGAAAACTTTTTGATTTCTATTACTCCTTTGTGAGCTTAATGTTGGAATTTGTCCTTACTGTGTGCTACAGAAATATTATTTGACTCAAATATGAAATTGCATTGCTTCTCAACATCATTATGTTTCACTTAAAATGTGTCTCAAACTTGTGATCTCTTTTTAAAATGTTTACCTTGTAGCTAGTTGTGGCATTAATTTAGAATGATGTGTGACTTGTGAACGGCAATTTTGACATTCAGATTGATCATTTCTCTGTTCAAGGGAGTTTCTCAGTTTTAGGCATGAAATTATGTATGTTTTAGTGTCATTGAAAGTTTTATTTTATGTAATTTTGTAAGGAATTAAAATCAGCAAGTTGTGGTAAAAATGTCTGGAAGATGAAGATACGAATATGTTGACTATATTTTCTTTGAGAAGAAATAGACACAGACACAGGTCATGCTTGTACCTCTTCCAACACAAGCTAACTTGCTGCATCCCTAACATTTACCAATTTTAGCAAATACGGATGTGGAAATGGTTAACAGCATACTTAAAATGTAAATTATCTAAAAGAAGAAAATATCCTAAGGCTTATACTAAAAATTTAGGAGGGATAAAACAAAGGTTTAATATAGAGAGATGGCTGCATCTAGATGAAGAATAATGTTCAGTTGAACTGAAGTAAGGAATTTCATTTGGATTCTTCTGCTTAGTCATCGAAAACATTAATTTCTACCTTTTATTCATTTTATTAACCTATGTTGTGTCATCACAATGATCTTCCAATCACCCCAGATATTTTTTTCTTTGTGCAGTGGCTGCGGTTGACTTTTCTTTGGTGATGTGACATCCCAGCCTGTTGGTGTTCGTGATCTCTGTAGTGCCCTCCCACACTGATTCTGGACTTGTCCAGTGGGACGTTAGTAGGCATGGTGCAAGCAGCCACTTGATGAGCATACATATATTGAGTCGTGTTCTTTTGAAATACTCTTGAAACCCACTTGCTGTGTAAAGAAACAAGGTACCTGAATAGATTAATGTGAGAGAGAGAGATTCTGAGAGACGGATGGAAAGACTAACTTGCTCTCTGGCCCCATCCCACAGCTTTAAGCATCAGAGTTAAGGCTGGCATGATGTCCTGCATGCAGGAGGAGTGATGGTTGTTAAGGCTTTGTGCCTAGAACTCTGGTAACAGGGAGTTAGAAATAATCTTCATCACTTAGGGTCCATGCCGCTGCATCCTTGACCCTATGATGTAATTCTCAAGAAATGAGAAAACGACTTAAAGATGTTAATATGGGTCAAAAAGGGGACTTGGGAAAATCACAAAATACTTTATTGGCACAATGGGGCTAATTTTGAATTGGAGTTTAAGCTATAAAACATTTTTTTTGTGTGTGTGACCTGTTTTTCATTCCTTTTCTCAACATCTAATTATCGATTTTTTTGTTTGTGTTTTATTTCTGGACTTGAAGCTATTTTTCTTCGCAGGTTCTCTGTTCTTCTCTACCTCCAAATTATTTCAAGTGGTTTGTCCCGCATCAGGTAAGAACAGTGAGGACATGTTTTCTTATCAAGTGATATAGGATGTAAAGGCAGAAAAATAATACACAATACATGCTATGATTATCATTTTAAATCACACTTTTAAACATATTAATTTATGTGTTTTTGTGCAGTACAGAGGTGATATCTTTCCCTGGGCAGAGAGTAGTTTACTCTTGTTGGCAAGTGAGAACCACTGGGACATCAGAAAACTACCTAAAAGTTTTTGCTTTTTATTTGTGTTTGAGCCAATAGAAGTGGAATTCTTTGTCCTCTCAATCCTTCTTCTTCCCCCTCTTGAATCCCGTTGTACTTGATTTCCAGGAAAAGCCTTTTGCATCATGTAAAAAAATTGTTTGACCCATATAATTTCTTTTTCATATTTCGTTTCACTTTTTAGCTTGATTCGAAATATACCCGTGTTATCATTTTTGTTGCTGCTGTTGCGGGAGCTTGTAGATGCCAGTACAAGTCCAGGATCTGAACTGAGGTTTGAGTAGCTGGCTAAAGAAAAGAACAAAACTGTTGGCTGGTTGTGGATGGAGGAGAGAGAAAGATGGGGGAGGGAGGGGAGATACAGAGAGAGAGAGAGAGAGAGAGAGAGAGAGAGAGAACGAATGAATCACAGGACATCTGCAAGCCAAATTTAAAACAGGTGGTGATATAAATGATGACTGCCAGTAAAACCAAGCATTTTATGATAAGCTTACCCTAGGTGAAGTTAAAACAATAGGATGGTTTCACAAAGATGAAAAAAATGTTTATTTCAAATATTCAAAGATAAAGGTTAACATGTAGAAAGTGCATTTGATTTCTATCCATGCATAATGAGTTACTGCAGACTTGATGACTTAAAATGACACCCAATTACTATCTCACAGCTTCTGCAAGGAAAAAATCCAAGGAAAGCTCAATTGAGTCCTTGTGTCAGGGTCTCAGAAGGCTGCGATCAAGATGTTGAATGGGTTGGGCTCTTGTCTGGAGGCTTGAATAGGAAAACATCTCTGTCCAAACTCATTCAGATTGTTGGCAAATTCAGTTCCTTGAGGTTATGGGACTGATGTCCGTTTTCTTGCTTGCTGTCAGCTGGATCCTGCTCTCAGCTTGTAGAGGTCATCTGCAGGTCCTTGCCGTGTGGCCATAAGCAGTTTCCAGCATGACTGCTTTTTTCAAGGCCAGCAGGAGACTTCAGATCTCTCCTTCAAGGGAAGACCTGAACCCTTTTTTATGGGGATCACCTAATAAGGTCACCCACCAAAGACCATCTCTCTTTGCATGAACTCAGATCAACTGATCAGGAGCCTTAACTACATCTGTAAGCACCCATTTACATTTGCCAAATATTGTAACCCAATCACAGAAACAAAATTCCATCATATTCACAGTTTTCATAAAGGAGCTATACATCAGGGGGTGGATATTTTGGGGACTAACACAGAATTCTCCTACTAGACCATCTTTAGAAGTCTAATGAGATCTATTTGGCCGAAACATCTTTTGCATGTCTTTCAAGATGATTTAAAATCAGCATATTTACTAACAATGATGATAGTCATAACAAAATTAGACCTCTGTAACCTGATAACTGAAGTTATAAACAGATATGTAAAATCAATGATTCAGAAAGTATAAAACCTATACCTTCTACAGTATACAAATCTCATGTATCACTGAGAGGTGACTGGTGGCTAACATGGGGGAGGGTTTGGGGTGGGTGGGTGATTGGGGAGGTGAGGGGTATAAAGACACACAAAATTTCAATCACAATATAAGTTGGCCACAGGACTGAAAGTGCAGCATGGAGAATATAGTCAGTAGATCTGTAACATTTTTCTATGTTAACAGATAGTAACTGTACTATTTGAGGTGAGGATTTAATAATGGGTAAAACTGATGAATCACTCTGTTGTATACTTGAAACCAGCATAATATTGTATATGAACTGTATTTCAATTAAATGTCAATTATAAAAGAAACCTCATGTGTCACATTACCTTAGATATTTTAAGCACCCTAACAATAACAGCAAAGTTAAAGGTTGGATCTTCAGAAGGATCAGATAAATCCTTTCCAGGATTAGGGATAGCTTGTATTAGTTTCTTAGGGCTGCTGAAACAGAGTACTGTGAACTGGTGGCTCAGAACAACAGACATATATTGTCTCACAGTTCTGGAGGCGAGGAATCCAAAACCAAGAGTTTAGCAGAGCCCTGCTCCCTCTGAAACCTGTAGGGAAGAGATCCTTCCTTGTCTCTTCCTAGCTCTGTCAGTTTGTTGACAATTTTTGTCATTCCTTGGCTTGTAGACAGAGCACTCCAGTACCACAACCACCTTCTCCTGCATCTTCACATCGCCTTCCCTCTGTGCATGTCTATCTCTGTGTTCAAATTTCCCCTTTCGTAAGGATCCTAGTCATGTTGGATTGGGGCCTACCCTAGTGACCTTATTTTAATTTGATTAACCCTGAGGAAAGACCTTATTTCCAAGTAAGGCCATAGTACGAAGTATTGTGGGTTAAGCTTCAATGTGTCTTTTATAGGGGAATACAGTTCAATATATAATATGGGTATCTGTAATCCTAGCAATTCAGGTACTGCAGACACATCCATAAGTTTACATGTTCTGCCCTTTTCCCATCCTCCCAATTCTAGGGGGGGACATAATCTTGTCCTATGTGTTTTGTTATTAAATATCTCTCAATTCTAAACATTTCCTTTATTCCTACCACCAGTTTTAGGCCAAACTTCTATCATGTGTTATTTGCACTGTTAACTTGTCTGCCTACTGGTCTTGCTCCTACATTTTCCCCCATACATCTCTTCTCTGCACTGCAATTATGGATATCTTACAAATAAAAGTCTCATTAAGTTACCTATTTGTTTAAAGTTCTTCTAAGGCTCGTATCATTGCAAGAATAGAGAAAAAAGCCAAACCTTCTTTAGTGAGACCAAGTGAAGTGTCTTCTGCCTACTTCTTCAACCTTAACTGAATCCAGTTATATTCTCATTTTCTCTTCACCAGCTTCTGAGGCCTTATCTTGGGTGTATTTTCTTGTCTTCTACCTCAGGGACTTTGCATATGTTTTTTTCTTTCTCAGAACACTTCACCTTGTCTTTCACTCTTATCTTGGTGAACTCCTGTTAATTCTTCTTATCACATCTCTAACTTAACTTACTTAGAAAAATTTCCCTGACATTCAATCTAGAATTGAATTTCCTTTGTCATGCATTCTTACAGAAATGCAAACTTTTCTCACAGAAAACAGACTTTTCTTCTGAGTTTTCTCAGGTAAGGATACTTTAATAAGTATGATTATTTGAAAAACAGCCTCTGTTTTACTCAACTATGTAGTTTATGAGATCAAAGGCTTTCTTTTCTGCACTAAGCACAATGTTTATCAACTAGTAAGTATAAATATTTCTTGGATGAACTAAGGACTTAGCTTCATGATGCTGAATATTTATGGTCACATCAGTTGTGTGGATCAGGTTTAGGCACACAGTTCTCAGGAATACACAGAGCTGCTCTGAGTAAATGCTTTTTATCATAGGCATTCAGCAGATGTGGTATACCATAACTCTCAGCAGTTAGCACAGAGTTGAGCTTGTAAAAGTATGTTGGCTATATGCCTAGATGTCTAAGGTCTGTAGAGTTCAGAAAGCGGAAATTACCCTGCCGAACAAAAAGAAAAAAAGGAAAGAAAAATGCAACAGGCCTGCCAAGAGAAGCAGGCATGCAGACCATGCGGTCCTTGAGAAAGACAGAAGCTTCAGTTTCTGTGTTTCCTATTCCCAGTTCTAGTCCCCTTAGTTGTGTTCATTGCATTTATGTTCTGTGAAATTCCCGTTAGTGCATGTCATAAAATCCCAGTTGAGAATAATTCTGTTTGAATAACCAAACATGCCTTGACCCTACCAGTTCACATTCCACATTTCAAATATAAAAATGATCATGTAGAAGAAAGCATAGGAATAAATATAAGCAAATCATTTCTATTAAAACAATATTAAATACTTTATGCTGTAGACCTGATGAATAAATATGTCTGGGATAATATTTTTCTAAAACAGGACAGAGTTCATTTGAGAATGATTCACAGAGGAAAAGACACTATTTTAAACTTTAATTTAGTAGAGGGAAAATTATGCTTTTCAATAAGTTCTTCATTTCAGCATGGTTTACAACTACCCCATAAATTTATTTAAAATTCTCTGAGATACATTCAACATTTCCTTAAAACTCTGTGCTTTCAGTGAAATATTATTTTTATTTTGCTGCTAATGATATTCAACTATCTCTCTTTAAATTTACCCAAAGAACCCTTCTATCGTGTCTCCTACTGAGCACAAAATATGCTAACGTAGTCATTAGTGTTTCTAATTTAAATCCATTAAGAAGGGGGAGATAATATTGAAGATGTTGCCAATTTGCAAAATAACCTAATTTATATGCATTTTTCCCTCTATATCTCAACTATAGCTATGTTGACAGAGCACTAAAATCAATTTAAACTGTTCTTTCAAAATATCCTGAGACCATTTAAAGTAGAAAGGATTAAGCGTCAACTATTCTGTAGAGCTAAAAGAGGAAATATTGGCAGTTTCCCACAAAATTAATACATAAAAGATACATATATATGCACATATATGGCATAATACTACTTTCTGTGCTTTCTTAAGTAACTATTCAAAGTTACTTGACTCATAGTCTTCCATTTGTACTATATTTATTTGCTTCATACTCACTCCAGTGATTTTGTTTAGATTATACATTCTTCTTTGTCAAAATATTTTTGAGATATTTTTAAGTAGCCACGTAGTAATAGGGTTTTAAATATTTTTCATTTTCTCACTTATGTATATAATAGATGATTTTTTAAAAACTACAGAAGTAAAAAAGCAAAATGCTCTGAGATGGTGAGTTTTTGGAAGCAAGAATTCTAAAAAAATAAAGTGTGATATGTAACAGGCATTGATTTTTCTGTTATCACCCTACACTAGGGGCAGGCTATATTCCCTGACCCTGAAAGCAGTTCATAAGATTTATAGAATCAACAGGTTTGAAAATCCTGTTGTAAACTGAAGTTACATTTCTGAGTCTACCCTTACAAATATTTTGCTGAATGACCTTGGGAAAAATTGCTTATGTTCTCCAGTCTTACTTATTTTTTGGCAAAACACTATTTGTTACTGTGACTAGATTATTTTAAAAAGTGCCTTTACATAGATAAATGCACTTGGTATTTCATTTTGTTATTTATTGTACTGCCTCAATTTAGGGTAGTGTAGAATTCTTTCTGTTTTGTAGATGAAGTTGTATTGTGATGTTTGAATGAGACACAGGCAGCTTTATTTTGGATTTTAGTTTAACATATGAATTATCCTCCTTCCAAAATATACTCAGACCCACACTGGGCATATTGAGCAACTCACCGTGACATTGAGAACTATGCAAATTACTTTTGTTTCTGGCTCAAAAATTTAATGAACTTGCAAAATACAATGTCTTTTATATTAGCTTAAGCCTTCTTTTTTCTTATGAAATATAATTGACACCCCAGTCAATTGAAGCAATACTTTAAAAACAAAGTTCATTTCTAGGAATCCAAGTAAATTGACTTGTAAAAATGTGAAAATATTTTACAGCAATAAAAAAGATAATTTTTGGGTTATCCTCTCCTGTCCTACTTAATCAAGCCACACTAAGTAGCATCTTAATTCAAGTTGGAAATGACCATGTAAGAAGTTCTGGGGAAAAGAGAGGGAGGTAGAAAGCTATGAAAAGAGTTGGGAGTAAAGAGGGTTGTACATTTCATTCAGTATGACCTGATACTCTCCTCACACAAAATGCATTTTTTTTTCTTTTTCATCTACCTCAAGTTTACCTATTCTATAAAAACAGCTCCAATCTCATTTTCTGCACAAAAATATCTCTGGATGCCTTGCTGTCATGATGACAATAATTAACTGACATTATGTGCCAGGCATTTTTATAAGCACCTTTCAAATATTAATTTACTTTTCATATCTACCCTTAAAGTTAGGTCTTTATTTTACAGATAAATGTAGAGGCTTTCAGAAGCCAGTTTAGCTCTGAGAATCATAATTAGAAAATGTTAAAAGTTGGGATCAGGATGCAGAAACCAGAATCTGCATATTTAATCCTTATGTTTAGAGATCTTTTTTTCTTTGAAGTATTTGGGTACCTAGTTAATTTATACTTTTATTCTGGTTTTCTTTTTGTGTGTGCCATTATTTATCTTCTCCCCCATACACACCTTCCTCTACAAAGTAGAATGCAAATTTCTTGATACAAGGATACAGAGAAGAATCATACAATAATTACACTGAATTAAACTGCTCAGTTTCGTCTTGAGTAATGAGAATGGGAAATGTCAGAATGTGTTGGGGTGCTGATCTTCCTCCTGTTCATCTCCACAGATTAGAACAGGCTTTCTCAATCTTGGTGGCTTTGCCATTTGGGGTTGGGTCTTTCTTTGTTGTGGGGGGCTGGCCTGTGCATTATAGCGTGTTCAGCAGCATCTCCAGCATGTGCATGCTACATGTCGGTGGCATTCTCCTCTCCTCAACCAGACTTGTGATAAAATGTTTCCAGACATTACCAAATATCCCATGGGGCACAAAATTACCCCCAGCTGAGAACCAGTGTTTTAGAGAAATGTCGTGCCTATTACATGGACAAATTTCCTTCTTTGTAAATTCAGCTTCTGTCATCATTTGATCAAATTCAGCCTTGTAGAGAAACATACATCCTGTCTTCATATTCATTTTCACGGGAGTCCATGAAGCATTTCTTGAGTACCTATCATGAGTTCCCTTAGTCTTGCCTTTGCTTACGGCCAAACATAAATCATTTCCTGAACTTTCTTTTTTAAGGGAGCATGTTCCCTTACCTTTCGACATCTTGTATCCCCTCCTATTTAGCCTTTCCAGATTGTCTTTAATTATTACACAATATGGAACTGAAAACCAAAATAATTTCTGGATACTTGTTTCTTGTCATTGGAATATGTTAATTCTATATCTGCAACAAAATGTTGCATTAATTTTGTTTTTATCACTGTTCTGATGATATTTAATCTGGTATTTTTACAAAAGTGTTTTAGATCTATTTTATTTGTTGAGATTTGATAAAGTAGCTTTGTAAGATTAATATATCAGTGTAGAAATTAATGATGTTTTCTCTGACAAATATATGAAACTGTTTCTGTAAATAATATATGAAATTGTTTATGTATTTTAAAGCACATTTTTTTTTAGTTATTCTTTCATTTGTAATGACCTGCATGGCAGATGACAAATGAAGTGAAGATTTGAACTCTGGGCAGTGGCTGTCTGCAATTTTGGAATGGCTATACGAGTTTAGTAATTTCTATGGGACTTAATATTAAAGGTTACATATCAGATGTGATTCTCCATTTAAAAAAAGCTCAGCTGACCATGGGTTATTTGGCTATACCTTTCATGAGTTCAGTATGCAAGCATGTGATTATTTCTGTGCCAGTTGCATCATTCAGAACAACTCTTATTGAAGCCAAAAACCAGGAGAAGATTTGAGAAAGAGCTGAGTCATCTAAACAAATAGGAGTAATGCTCCAGGGATGAGCTGCAAATTAGTTGGATATGAAATACCATAAAGAGGTGGTATGGGTGAAATGGTAAAAAAATGTTAACTGGTTTAAGGAGATGCAAAATGCATACAGAAACCTTTTGGGATGATGGAGGTGTTCTGTATCTTGATTGTGGCACTGGTTGTATGACTGTATATGGATCTCAGAGTTCACGGAACTCAGAACTTAAATGGGTGAATTACATACACTATATGTAAATTACAGTTGACCCTTTGAACTGCATGGGCCCACTTATATACAGCTTTTCTCCATAAATGCATTGGAAAATTTTTTGAAGGTTTGTGAAAATTTGAAAAACATTTTCTTTTCTGTAGCTTACATTATTGTAAGAATATGGTGTATAATACATATAACAAAAAATGTGTTCACTTTCTGCTCATATTATCAGTAAGGCTTCTGGTCAAGAGTAGGCTGTTTGTGATTAAGTTTTGGGGGAATAAAAAGTTATATGTGGGTTTCTGACTGCACAGTGGCTTGGCACCCCTAACATCCGCATTGTTCAAGGGTCAACTGTATACTGATAAAGAGGTGGGGATTGTGAATGGTTTTAATACCTACTGAGTTAGGTAGTTGGAGTTGTAAGATCTACTCTAGGTGCCTCTATTTCACAGGACATGCTCAACTAGGTCTGCCAGTAGGGCAATGTCTACTGTCAGATGGGATTTTTTTCATAGAAAACACTAGCGAATATTATTATTTTTATATTTCTTACACTTGGAAATGTGTCAATGATTCCAGTGGAGCTGATTAAGACTTTGAGATTGATATTTTAAAAATGTTTTGAGGAAAGAAATATTTTAAGTTATTGGACAAACATTGCTACATATGTATATATTTTAATGTATATGAGGTTTTGACTTGCTTAGTCTTTGTTTCGCACATTTACAAATCATCATATATAGGATTTCCACATTCTTCCTGATACTATAATTACATTTTCATTAGCAAATAGAAGAATGAGGCGCTAATACTAATACATAAAATTAAATTGCAGATTAACTCATCACCATAGTAACCAGATAAGACTGTAACATATCATTATAATTTGTTGTGAAGAGCACTGCCTTAGAATTTTTTGTACACCAATAATGCTTAGTCAACCTCTTTGATGTCAAAGACATGTGAGGAATTTTATAATTCTTCTTATTTATGAAAATGTAATATCTTTTTTAAAGTTGTGTTAATTTATATGAGCCCAATAATTTTTTTTTCACCATTTAACACTTATTTTATTGTGTTTGTAAGATACATTCCTGGAAGTGTAATTTTGGGGTTAAAGTTGTATGCTCATTTAAAATTTTGACAGATAATACCAAATCCCTTCCAAACATGTGTCAACTTACATTACCATCAGACATGATAGCACTTGTTTGTACATACCTTGCCAGTGTAGAGCATTATGAAAAAGTATGAACTTTGACAGTGGTATCTCATTATCCTTTTATTTTGCATTTCTCTTCTTATGAGTGAGAATGAGCATCCTTTCACATACTTAAGAACTACATGCATTTCTTTTTCTGTGAACTGTCCTTTGCCTTTGCCCATTTTTCTACTGGACAGTGGCATTTTTAAAAAATTCATACAACCAACATTTATTGAACCCCTACAAGTCCCTTCAAAACCTAACTGGGCTTTTTTTGGAAATTTTGAAACAATGACTTGAGCACAGTTATGAAATACAGATAAATGTTCATAGTAAGATCTCCTCCTTCCCAGTTGCATTTTTAATTATTGATTTCTTGGGAGCAATTTATATACTAAAGAAATAAGCCCTCCATCTATGTTATAAATAGGAAAGATTTCCCCTCCCAGTTGGAGACTTGTATTCTGAATTTGTATATGGACTTTTTCCCATGCAGAATTAAACGCTTTTAAAAAAAATTAAGATATCATTGATATACAATCTAATGAAGGTTTCACATGAATGACATTGTGGTTTCAACATTTGCCCATGTTATCAAGTCCCCACCACATGCCCCATTGCCGTCACTGTGTATCAGCGTAGTAAGATGCTATAGAGTCGTTGCTTGTCTTCTCCATGTTGTATTCCCTTCCCCATGACCTACCTATATTGTGAGTGCTAATTATACTGCCCCTTAATCCCCTTCTCTCTCCCTCCACACCGACCCTTTACAATCCCTTTCCTTTGGTAACCTCTAGTCCCTTTTTGGAATCTGGGGGTCTGCTACTATTTTGTTCCTTCAGTTTTGCTTTGTTGTTATACTCAACAAATGAGGGAAATCATTTGGTACTTGTCTTTCTCCACCTTGCTTATTTCATTGAGCATAATACCCTCTAGCTCCAACCATGCTGTTGCAAATGTTAAGATCTGTTGTCTTTTTATGGCCGAATAATATTCCATTGTGTATATGTACCACCTCTTCTTTATCCATTCATCTACTGCTGGACACTTAGGTTGCTTCCATATCTTGACTACTGTAAATAGTGCAGCAATAAACATAGGGCTAAGTATATCTTTTTGAATCAGGGATCTTGTTTTCTTCAGGTAAA
This sequence comes from Manis pentadactyla, assembly GCF_030020395.1. NCBI lineage: Eukaryota > Metazoa > Chordata > Mammalia > Pholidota > Manidae > Manis > Manis pentadactyla. The sequence continues at coordinate 50,246,558 of NC_080030.1, forward strand.
TTCCTAGGAGTGGAATTCCTGGGTCAAATGATATTTCTGTTTTCAGTTTTTTTGAGGAAGCCCATATTGCTTTCCAGAATAGTTGAACTAATTTACATTCCCACTAACAGTGTAGGAGGGTTCCCTTTTCTCCATATCCTCACCAGCATTTGTTGTTCCCTGTCTTTTGGATGTTGGCCATCCTAACTGATGTAAGGTGATACCTCATTGTGGTTTTAGTTTGTATTTCCCTGATGATCAGCAATGTGGAGCATCTTTTCATGTGCCTGTTGGCCATCTGAATTTCTTCTTTGGAGAAGTGTCTATTCAGATCCTCTGCCCATTTTTTAATTGGGTTATTTGCTCTTTTGGGTGTTGAAGCATGAGAGTTCTTTATATAGTTTGCATGTTAATCCCTTATCAGATATGTCATTTATGAATATATTCTCCCATGCTGTAGGATGCCTTTTTGTTCTGCTGATGTTCTTTGCTGTACAGAAGCTTTTTAGTTTGTTGTAGTCCCATTTATTCATTTTTGCTTTTGTTTCTCTTGCCTGAGATGTGTTCAGGAAAAAGTTGCTCATGTTTATAGTCAAGAGATTTTTGCCTATGTTTTCTTTTATGAATTTTGTGGTTTCATGACTTACATTCAGCTCTTTGATCCATTTTGAGTTTACTTTTGTGTATGGAGTTAGGCAGCAACATTAATAATACAGTTTCATTCTCTTACATGTAGCTGTCCAGTTTTGCCAACACCTTTTATTGAAGAAGCTGTCATTTCCCCATTGTATGTCCATGGCTCCTTTGCCACATACTAACTGGCCATATATGCTTAGGTGTATATCTGGACTCTATTCTGTTCCACTGCCCTATGGGTCTGTTCTTGTGCCAGTACCAAATTGTCTTGATTACTGTGGCTTTGTAGTAGAGCTTGAAGTTGGGGAGGGTAATCCCCCCAGCTTTATTCTTCCTTCTCAGGATTGCTTTTGCTATTTGGAGTCTTTTGTGGTGCCATATGAATTTTAGAACTATTTATTCTAGTTCGTTGGAGAATGCTGTCAGTGTTTTGATAGAGATTGCACTGAATCTATAGATTGCTTTAGGCAGGATGGTCATTTTGACAATATTAATTCTTCCTATCCATGAACATGGGATGTATTTCAATTTATTGGTGTCTTCTTTCATTTCTCTCATGAGTTTTCAGGGTATAGGTCTTTCACCTCCTCGGTTAGGTTTATTTAGGAATAAGGTTAAATTAAATTAGGTATTTTATTCTTTTTGCTGCAATTGTAAATGGAATTGTTTCCCTGATTTCTCTTTCTGCTAGTTCATTGTTAGTATATAGGAATGTCACAAATTTCTGTGTATTAATTTTGTATCCTGCAACTTTGCTGAATTCAGTTATTAGTTCTAGTAGTTTTGGGGTTTTTTATGTATAATATCATGTCATCTGCAAACAGTGACACTTTAAGTCTTCCTTACTAATATGGAAACCTTTTATTTCTTTGTGTTGTCTGATTGCTGTGACTAGGACCTCCAGTACTATGTTGAATTAAAATGGGGATAATGGGCATCCTTGTCTTGTTCCTGATGTTAGAAGAAAAGTTTTTAGCTTTTTGCTATTAAGTATGATGTTGACTGTGGGTTTGTCATACATGGCCTTTATTATGTTGAGGTACTTGACCTCTATACCCATTTTGTTGACAGTTTTTATGAATGGATGTTGAATTTTGTCAAATACTTTTTTGGCCTCTTTGGAGATGATTATGTGGTGTATGATGTTGATGGATTTTAAATATTGTACCATCCTTGCATCCCTGGAATACATCCCACTTGATCATCATGGATGATCTTTGTGATATATTTGAACTCAGTTTGCTGATATTTCATTGAGGATTTTTGCATCTATGTTCATCAGAGTTATTGGTCTGCAATTTTCTTTTATGTGGTGTCTTTGGTTTTGGTATTAGGGTGATGCTGGCCTCATATAATGAGTTTGGAAGGATTCTCTCCTCTTCTACTTTTTGTAAAACTTTAAGGGGGGTGGGTGTTAGATCTTATCTAAATATTTGATAAAATTCAGCAGTGAAGCCATCTGGTCCAGGGGTTTTTGTTCTTAGGTAGTTTTTTCATTACCAGTTCAATTTCATTACTGGTAATTGGTCTGTTCAGATTTTCTGTTTCTTCCTGGGTCAGTTTTGGAAGGTTGTATTTTTCTACAAAGTTGTCCATTTCTTCTAGATTACCCAATTTGTTAGCATATCTTCCTAGTATTCTTCCTAGTATTCTCTAGTAATTTTTTGTATTTCTGTGTTGTCCATAGTGACTTTTCCTTTCTTGTTTCTGATTCTGTTTATGTGTCTAGACTGTCTTTTTTTCTTAATAAGTCTGGCTGTGGTTATTTATTTTGTTTATTTCCTCAAAGAACGAACTCCTGGTTTCAGTGATTCCTTCTGTTGTTTTATTCTTGTCAATTTTATTTATTTCTGATGAACCTACTAATTTTAATCAAAAATTAAATATGGCTTTGTACATTAAAATAGATAGTTATTTGTATGTTCTTTGAGTTGAATGCTTGAATTACTTTTTTACAAGATAACAGAAATTTTCCAAATATCAAAGAAGAACAAATGACTTGCAGAGGTAAACAGCCAAGAGAAAAAGAAAAATTACTGAAGTGAAGTTGTGGTAAAGTTGTCCATAATTTTACATTTTTTATATCGATTGAATTTAGTAAGATTTTCTAGGTATAACAATCACTGTGCTAGACATGCATTCATTCAAAGAGGAATAAATAGTGTTCCTACACTTAGACCCTGTAGTCAATTGGAAAAATATGCAAGCAAACATAATTAAAACCCTACATCACAATTGTATAAGAGAAATATGTGCAATATGATTAAGTACTAATGAGAAGAATGCTTCAGTTTGTTAAATGAATTGGGTATATCTTCCCGGAAATAGCACAGATGATGATTATGACACGAAAAAGTGAGGGAGTTTACCAAATGTATTAAGTGATGAAAGTCATTGTGGCAAAAAGGGGAATAATTTGAAAACTATAAGGCATAAAGGAATGAAACGTATGGCATGGTTGGGGAATTGTGTGGCTGCAATATCAGATGCATAAGGAAAGACTAAAATAATATGAAATACTTCAAAGGATTAATTTTTCATCTTCGGCTCACATAACAAAATACCATAGACTGAGTGGCTTAAACAATTAAAATATTTTCTCATAGTTCTGGACACTGGATGTCTGAGATCAGGGGGCTGGCATGGTGGGTTTCTGGCAGACTCTCTGCCTGGCCTGTACATAGCCTTCACCTCTTCTCACATGACATCTTCATTGTGAATGCTCACACACACACACACACACACACACACACACACACGCACACGCACACACACCCAGCCTTTGGGTGTTTTTTTAGAAGGGCACTAATCCTATCATGATAGCCCCATCCTCATGACCTTATCTACCTTAATTATCTCCTAACAGCCCCATCTTCCAATACTATCACATTGATAATTTGGAGAATTAGATCTTCAGGATATGAACTTTGGGGGAACATTAATTCAGACCATAGGAAGGAGGAATTAGCATTTTGGAGACCATACTAGAAACTAGCTGGAGCCAATAAAATAAAATTTTTCTTAGGAATGTTTTAAATAAAAATTATAGACATACATTTTTAATCATTTCTAAGTTAAAAACCATGAACTTACTCTTTCCTTCCATATCTCACCTCAAACTTTTTAGTTTATTCTGATATTTTTCTGTATCACTAAATACCTTGCATAAATTATTATACATGGCTTTTCAGTTTATCAATTATCTACTGCTATCCCACAATGGAATAGTTGATTATCCCCCAAATAATTGATATCTGAAAATACTTATTCACACAACAGGTAAGTAATTAGCTTTAGTGAGCCCAGTATTCAATTTTGCATTATTATGTCTGTACATATTATTCATATTTGACTTGTGAAAGGTATGTGATTACATTTACTTTCTGTCACAATTTGCAGTTTTCCTTCACATTACTAATTGTTTCTGTTTTAATTTAGTTTGTTTTCTATGGATTTCTAATTATTTCATCTCCTACACCTATAGCAAAAAAACCAAATGTCTTCACAACATGATCAAAATATTCAGAAGCCAGTATTGTTTGCTCTATGGGTCTACTGCATAGACGCTGTCCTGGAATTTCCTTTCTTCATTATCTGGGTGATTACTTCATCTTGCTGTTATATTAGACTTCCTGTTTTTGAATCCAATTCCATTATTTGTGTCACAGGTTGGGTTCTCCAGGAAGCAGACTCAGATCAAGCTGGGTGTAAGATGCTTATTAAGAAGCACCCTTGGGGTCTACACCAGTAGAGAGAAAGAAACAGGCTTTGCCAGAGTTAGAGGGTAGTTTGCAGTGTGGGCTCAAAACAGACTTCGCTGACTCTACAAGGAGTCCTAGAGTTAGAGTGGCTCTTTCAGAACTGTCTCAAATTGAGCCAAAATGGCCGGGTCTCTATAGCTCCACATTGGTTGTGTCTTGGATATGACCCACCCAGGTAAATGCCACTACCTTGGGTAAGGCAGGTCTCTGCAGCTGAGGCAGTTCTTAAAAGGATTGAGAAATGAAAACTCCCTGCCAAGAACTGAGGAAATATGACCTTAATTAAAGGGGAATCTGGAAAGTTCCTGAGAGTGATGACCACGTCCTGTTTTGGTCTGCACTCTCTTTTTGGTGGAGCATATGTTTTAGTAGCTTCCTGCAAGAAAATGCATGGGAGGTCAAAATTTTGAAAACTTGCCTGTCTAAAAATACATTTTTTCTAGCCTCACACATAATTGAGAATATAACTGGATATAGAATTACAGGTGTAAAATTATTTTCCCTTAGAATATGAAGGATTAACACAATTTTCTTCTAAATTAATCTAGCTCTTGAGAAAATCCAGCTCATCAATTTTTTTTCTTCATTGATTCTGCTTTTGGTTTCGTATCTAAAATGCCACTGCTGGAAGGGTGACCAGGGGGAAAAAAAAGTGAAATATCATTTCCATGCCCAAGGTCAACTAGATTTTGTCCTTTATTATCTTTTATGTTATCTTCTAGGAATTTTTTAGGTTTGTGTTTAATTTGTAGTAGGTCCGTAGTCCATTTTGAGTTCATCTTTTGAAGGGCATGAGGTCAGTGTCTAGATTCATCTTTTTGCATGTAGATGTACATTTGTTCTATCACCTTTTGTAGAAAGACTGTCTTTGCCCCATTTTATGATCCTTACTCCTTTGTCAAAATAGGTTGACTATATTTATTCAAGACTGTTTCTGGGTTCTCTATTCTATTCTATTGATTTAGCTTTCTATTCTTTCACCAACACCACACTATCTTGTTTACTGTAGCTTTATAGTAAGTCTTCAAGTTGTATAATGTCAGTCCTGCAACTTTGTTCTCTTTCAGTCTTGTGTTGGATATTCTGGATCTTCTGTACCTCCAAAAAATCTTTAGAATCAGTTTGTTGATAACTACAAAATAAATTATGGATATCTATAGGTCATGTTGGGAAGGACTGACAGTTTGAGAATGAGTCTTCCTATCCACAAGATGGAATATCTTTCAATTTATTTAGTTCTCTGATTTCTTTCATCAGTGTTTTGTAGTTTTCCTTCATAGATTTTGTACATAATTTGTTAAACTTGTAAGTATTTCATTTTGGGGGATGTTAATGTAAGTGGTATTGTGTTTTTATTTTCAAATTTCACTTATTCATTACTGGTGTATAGGAAGGCTATTGGCATATGTATATTAACCTTTATAGTGAAAACTTGCTATCATCCCTTATTATTTCCAGGAATTATTATTTTGGAGTTTTCTACAAAGGCAACCTTGTCATTTTATTTCCTCCTTCTTAGTCTGTAAACATTTTCTTTCCTTTTTTGTCTTATTGCATTAGGTAGTACTTCACATGTGATGCTGAAAAGAAGTGATCAGAGGGAACCTCTGTATCTTTTTCTTGATCTTAGTGGAAGGTTTCTAGTTTCTCACCATTAAGTATGATGTTTGCTGTAGGTTTTTTGCAGATGTTCCTTATTCAGTTTAGATGGTTACCCTCTATTTCTAGTTTGCTGGAAGATTTTATCATAAATGGATATTTGAGTTTGTCAGATGTTTTTTCTGCATTTGTTGATAAGATCATGTGCTTTTACTTTTTTAGCCAGTTGATGTGTTAGATTACATTAATAGATTTTAAAGTTGAACCAGTCTTGAATGTCTGAGATAAATCCTACTTGTTCATGGTATATAATTATTTTTATACATTGTTGGATTTAATTTGCTAAAATTTTGTTGAGATTTTTGCATCTATGTTCCTGAGAGTTATTGTTCTGTAGTTGTTTTGTAATGTCTTTGGTTTTAGTATTAGGGAAATGCTGGCCTCATAGAATAAGTTAGAGAATATTCCGTTGGATTCTATCTTCTGGAAGAGATTATAGAGATGGTACAAATTCTTCTTTAAATGTTTGGTGTAATTTACCAGTGAATCCATCTGATCAGTTTAGCCACTTTTTATCCATTTATTTTACTTTTATGTAATTCTTGAAAAAGAGCTGTATTAAGTGCAAGTTTTCATTCTATCATGTTTAATCAGAAATCTAGCAATTTAAGAGTTAATTGATATGAGATTTCTTTTTTAAGAAGAGATGCTTTTTTTCCAAGGAGAAAAGCTAGAAGGACAATAGACAGGTGATTCAGAAATAAGATAAGAACCATGCCAACTGTCCAGATAACAGATCATAAAAAGCTGAGTTAAGGAAATAATAAGGGGATGTTTTTGAGAGAATAAATTGCTGATTTCATTCCAATGCCAAGGAAGAACAAATATTAAAAAAAATACCAGCTGGTCAATTTTATAAAATGCTGCAGAGATATTTAAATTGAAGACTAAATATATTATTAGATCTGGTATTCAGATCTTTTTTTTTTAAAGGGAGTTTCATTAGTGTGGCAGAGAGACCATCCAGCTTCCATCAAATTAATGAGTAATCTGTTTAAAATTTGTAGTAATTGACTTGATAATATCCAACCTTTGAGTTTGACTCCTACAATATGTTAGAGACCCAGTACAGGGTGGCACTCCTGTTTATTCAACTTAAAACTCATTAATATTTCAGTTGTACCTGTTTTGGCTGCTAATGCCCCAAATAAGTGGAAACTACAATTCTATATCAGCAGGATGAAATATTTTAGAAATTTGAGTATTTGGGTATTTTGAAAACTGAAATAAAGGAATAAGAAATAATTTATGTAGTCTCAGAGGTAGGTGTTTTTTCCAGTTCCTTGATTCTCTTTATTTTCTGCATTAGATTCCATTAGACTGGCAGAAATATAAACCCTTGAGCCATGTTAATGGACACTCTACAAGAGAGCTTTCAGTGAAAAATGTTACAGTAGTATACTACAAAGAGTCATATTGTTGACCTTTTTTTCTATTATAAAACTCTTCCCTGGCTTTTTACTTTTATATTGAACATATGCCAAAAGTACAATGGTAAGATTTTGTCAGGTGGTTTTGAAGGCAATTGAGATCCACATAGACTAAGGATCAGAACAAAAATACGAAATATGACACACACCACAGGATATCTTTGGCTGACATTTTAATTGTAAATTACATGCAAGCAAATGCATGGGGGCTCTGAGAAATGACAGGGAGTGACACTGAATATGACTAAAGTTTCTTCCATGAGTAAGTACAGTTAGGAACCTTCACTTTTTTTTTCTTTTCTTTTTTGATGAAATGATGACTAGCATTAATCCATTTCTACTTAAAAAATAAAGAGGCTTGTGTATAACTTGGTCAAATCTTATTAGCCTCACTAGACATGTTATCTTCCTCTTTATAATTCATTTCAAATCCCCTTTGAAAATAATCTATGTATGTTATATAACTTATGATTTATATAAAGCAAATTATACAGAGATTTTTCAAATTAGAGAAAGATATAGGTCTTATTTGTTAATAGTGATGATGTAATGATTTGGAGTATATATTGGACTATTAAAGTGCTAAATGGGGGTTAAAAACATGGTTTTCTAATTTTTGGTAACATTGTAATATTTCAAATTTTAGATTAAACATAGATCAGGTAAAATAATTTAAAAGAGAAATGTTTTGGAAAGAAAATGAGGTGTATTCAGAAATTTAAATATTATATGAAAAATGATGCTGAATATATGTGTATATACATATAATTTGTATGTTTTCAACTACTTAATTTCAAGATTAATATAAATCTACTGTAATCAAGTTAATGTAGTGCTGTGAATGGGAGGACATACTGATAGATGGAATAGAAGAGAAAAAGAGAAACCAGAAATATAACCACTGGCATACAGTCAATTTTGAAATATTTACCAAGTGAATTAGATGGAGGAAAAATACTGTGTTCAACAAATAGTGCTGAAACAATTGGATATCCACATTAAGAAACAAAAATGAACTTCAACTCACATGTTGCCCTTCACACAAAAATAACTTTAAAGTGAATCATAAATCTAAATATAAAATGTGAAACTGTAAAAGTTCTAGAATATGTAGGAGAAATACTTGTTAATTTTAGTTGGGGAAATTTTTCTTAGATTAACCACAAAAAGCAAAGTTCATTAAGGAAAACCGGTAAATTGGAGGAATTAAAAATTTCTGAATGAAAATTGTCTGCTCTTCTAATGCACGATTTCTTCAGAAAAGAATAAAGTTACAAGCCACATACAGAGAGAAAAGATTTGTAATGTACATACAGAATTGGTAACCAAGATAAATAGAGAACTCTTAAATTTCACTACAAAGAAAACAACCCAATTCAATTGGGCAAAATATTTGAATAGCACTTTACTGGAAATGATATACAACTGGAAAATAAGCATAGGAACGTCATAAGACTCTAAGGAAATGCGAATAAAAGCTACATATGGATAACACTCAACCTCTATTAGCATGGATCAAATAAATACAACTGATGTTGCAAATCTGAGTGAGGATAAAGAACAATGTTGCTAGTGGGAATGCAAAATGTTACATTCTTGTTGCGAAACAGTTTGATAGGTTTTTATAAAGTTAAATATACACTTACGATACTTCCCAGGAATTGTATTCTGGGTATTTAGCCAGGATTCAGTGAAGACACATGTTCACACCAAAACTGTATGCCAATATTTAGGGCTGCTGTACTGATAATCTCTCAAATTGGAAACAACACAAATATGAACTGGTGAATTGATAAACTGTGGAGTAGTCATATGATGCATACCACTTAGCAATAAAAAGGAGTGAACTAGTGATACATACAACATGAGTGAATATCATAATAATGATGCTGAGTGAAAGAAGGTGGGTGTCAAAACGTTGCAAACTGTATTTTTCCTTTTATATGAATTCTGAGAAATTGCAAAATAATAGGTCCGAATTCCAATCATTGGTTGCTATAGTCTGGGTGTAGTGGTCAGGGGACAGACTCTGAATGGTCAGGGAACTTTCAGGTTACGACAGAAGTATTTTATATTTAGATTGTGGTTATTCAAATGTATGAGTTTTTCAAATTCACAGAATTAAGTGTACATTTAGAAAGTTTTAATTTCACTATATGCAACTTACACTTCTGTAAGTCTATTTTGAAAACTTAGAACAAGAATATGGAATACAGTTTCAGTGTGATTACTAGTACTGTCATTACATGTTCTCTGGTATGTGTATGATTTTTCGCCCATCCTTAAGAAAAAGTATGATCTATAGTCATAGTAAATGTATCTCTCTATGTTTCTTATATTTTCCAGACTAAGAACTATTTATCCATTAGTTTATCTGTCTTTTCCTAATCAACTTTAAGTTTAGAGGTCAACATTATATTTTATTATTGATTCAATTAACAATCATATAATCCTATTTTATTAATATATTTTGTAAGTTGTTCCCAATTTTTTTTCCACTTTAAAGTTGTATTATCAATTTTTTTCATTAAAAAAGCTTATTATGTTGGAGAGATCAACATTAAATAATTTGATACACAAAAGCAGCATAGCATAGGGGAAGGAGTTCAGGCTGTGGTGACAATGTAACCTTATTTTAAATCCTGTGTCTATTACCTTAGGAGTTGTGTGGCTTTAAATAAGTTATATATACATTCCTTCTGTGTTTTAATTTTCATTCTATAAAATGGAGATAATTGATGCTGTTAGGTTACTCTTGATATTCTTTAGAATACTTCTGTTTCATAATGTGAAATGCATTGAATGAAATTCTGGTAGACATATCTTGAAAGTCTACACTTAAACAAATTAGAAAATAAATTCCTTCTCTTGTTTTACACTTTTATTTTAATTATTTACTACAAATAGAGATATATTTTATATATAGTGAAATTGTGCAGTGAAATGTGTAAATCTTATATTTATAGTTCGATGAACTTTGACAGATACATATACCTTGGTAACATACAGTACTGTCATGATATCGAATATCTCCATCATCCCATAAAGTGTCTTTGCTCCCTTTCCCAGTCAATCTCCACCCCTACTTCCTGTGGCAATGACTTTTTGGACTCTTAACACTTAGTTTCACCGATTCCAGAACTTCATAAAAATGGAATCCCTTATACTCTTTGGAGTCTGACTTCTGTCACTCATCATTATAATTTTGAGATCCATTCATACTATTGTTAAGTAATATTCTCTAGTATGGGTATATTAGTTTGTTTATCCATTTTCCATTCTTGAGCATTCTGGGGTTTGGCTAAAATGGATTAAGCTATTATGACTATTCTGGTAAAAAGAGTTTTGTGGGCATGTGTTTTCATGTATCTTACATAAATACATAGGAGTGGAATTACTAGTTCATAGGATAGAAGAATATTTATTGTTATAGAAAACTGTCAATTTTCCCAGGTTGTTTTAGCACATTACTCTCTTCCTAGTAATGAGTTCCCATTGTTCTATATGCCAACCTTTGATGTTATCAGCCTTTAAAAACCTTTAGCTATTCTAGGAACGTGTAATGGTAACTCATTTTTATTTTAACTTGTGGCTTGCCAACTTATTTTCTTAATGGTATCTTTTCATGTGCAGGAGTTTGATTTTGTTGAAGTTAATTTACCATTTTTTTCTTTTCTATTTAATCCTTTCCTCTAGCTCATGTATTTAATATGGAATAAAATAGGTAAAATACACAATAAAAGGATATGCTTACAGAGAAAGCATTTTGATGAGAATCTTTTTGCAAGACAAATAGAAAAAGTACTGGTGCTTATTCAAGTATAACATCACTAGATGGCAAATTGAACCCATCTACTATGAACAGCATTACAAATTGTTGTTACATGCCATGAACTGCAACAGCCAACCACCAAAGATAAACTATGAAAGGACAATTGATATTTGGGTTATAGCAAAAGACAGCAGGATACACAAGGAATCTTATATAGCATGAGTGGGAAATATTCCACTCCATTCAAATGAAAAAGAAAAGGAATAAAATGAGAATATATATATATATATTTTTTGAGAGGGCATCTCTCATATTTATTGATCAAATGGTTGTTAACAACAATAAAATTCTGTATAGGGGACTCAATGCACAATCATTAATCAACCCCAAGCCTAATTCTCAACAGTCTCTGATCTTTTGAAGCATAATGAACAAGTTCTTAACATGGTGAACAAATTCTTACATAGTGAGTAAGTTCTTACATGGTGAACAGTGCAAGGGCAGTCATCATAGAAACTTTCGGTTTTGATCACGCATTATGAACTATAAACAATCAGGTCAAATATGAATATTCGTTTGATTTTTATACTTGATTTATATGTGAATCCCACATTTCTCCCTTATTATTATTATTATTATTATTTTTAATAAAATGCTGAAGTGGTAGGTAGATGCAAGATAAAGGTAGAAAACATAGTTTAGTGTTGTAAGAGGGCAAATGTAGATGATCAGGTGTGTGTCTATAGGCTAAGTATTAATCCAAGCTAGACAAGGGCAATAAAACATCCATGGATGCAGAAGATTTCTCTCAAAACAGGTGGGGTGAGGTTCTAAGCCTCACCTCTGTTGATCCCCAATTTCTCACCTGATGGCCCTCCTGAGACTGTGCCTGTCTTAGGTTGTTCCTCCCTTGAGGAATCTCACCCGTCTAAAATGAGAATATTTTGAGACTATTATATAATCTGAAATGAAAAATAATTTTCTCAGAGGTTCCAATCTTAAAGGGATATTTCTTACTCATTCAATCATTTATTTATCCTTGTGCTCCCGGAAAGCAATTCATTTATTTATGCAGGAAATATTTATTGAATAGCTACTATGTATTGAACTTGCTTTGATTATATCAAGGATGGCGGAATGCTAGAGTAAAGTCTCTGAGCTAAGCAAGGAGAGGATGTTGCTTGCCTCATAATGTTCCTTCCTTGTGTTTTAAACCGTCAAATTTCAAAGATCAATTTAGAAGAAGAAAAAAAAAAAGAAGAGGAAGAGGAGTATTTGTGATTTTATCAGGGAAGCATTTAAGAACTATTGATAGTTCATAGTTTCCAATCTATTAAGTGGACAGCATGAGCTAAATAGTGTTTGTTTGTTTGTTTGTTTGTTTGTTTGTTTTTTATTGAATCTACTCTAAGGAAGGAATTTTTCTTAATTTGGGGATCTCACTGGCCCTGTTAATTCTCTGTTATTTTTCTTTTATGTAGATCATAGTTGGTACTTAATAAATGTTGGGAAAGGCAGGCAATTAAAGGACCATATAAATAAATGGAAGAGTTATTTAAATGAGGGATTAAAGGAAAATACGACATTTTACACTTTTCATTTTTTATAATTAGCACTTGACATCTAGCCATTCCAATAGTATGTCAGTATTTATTTCATAGTAGACTGGTTAAATTGTTTCTGAATTTATAGTTAGTATGTGTTTTGAAGAATAAGCAATTGCATTTAGAAAGTTCTGCATCATTCGAGTAATGTCCCTCAATCATCTCAGTCTGTTAGTAAGTTTCATTTTAAAAGTAGGTGCTGTGATATATCATTTGTAGTTATGCAGCTTATCCCTAAAATAAATACCAGAACCCATTTAAACACCCATCATATATATTTTCTGCTTCCAATTATTGTGTAGATGCTGTGTTAGATATCATTTCCATATTTAAACTAGGGAAAATAGTTAGTATAAAATCATATGATTTTTAGTAGACATTAGACAGAAAAGATCCCTTCCTGGTTAAGTGGAAGTCCTCTCACCCCCACCCCCCACCCCTGTTTTATTCTCAGATTCTGCAGATTTGCACGTAGGCTGAGGATCAGGCTTACCGTAAACAGAAAGACTGCTGGAGTACAGATAAGCCAGGAGAGCTTTTTAGTGCTGTGTTGGCTGGTGTGACAGTTTGGAATTTGGAGAGCCTAAATGCAGAGCTGCCAATTTTCCTCCCACTGGACTTCAGCTGAGTGCTGAGGCCACTAGGATTTGGGATAGAAACATGGAATGAGATTCCATACAGTCAAACAGTGCTTAAACATCAAAGTCTTGGCAGACAGAGTGGTGTTCAGTAAACATATGGCAGGTCCTAGTCTTAAGATCTTTAAAACTAGAGTGAAAATGAGACTGATGCAAGCTGCAGCCCATCCCTGGCCATACTTAATTCTTGATGGGATGAAGGCGATCAGTCTATCACTAGCTACCCAAAAAAGAAAAAAGGCATGCTGTTTCAGGGGAAATGCACCTCCAATTTAGCCTCTTGGTCATTTTAGAGATAATGTCTGCCATTTATTAAAAATTGGGAGACATATTAAGAAGCAAGTATAGTGACCCGAAGCAAAAAACTGTTCCAAAGAGCAAAGGGCCAACAGTCATGTATTTACATGAATCGTATGTTTAAAATTGCAGGAAAGGTCTTAGTATTTCTAATATAAACTTGTTAAAGAAAGTGGAAAAAAGGTTAACTATTAGATAAAAATTGATAATTTCAACAGAGAAGTGATATTTATTGAAGAAGAATCAAATATGCAAACTAAAACTGAAAAATTATTATCTGAAAGTAAGGATTCATTGGATGTGTCCGGCAATGTTCAGCAAAAGCCCAGAGAAAATAATGAAAAAGTAACAAAATAAAACAACAAAGCATGAGATACATGGAGAGTCAATGTAAAAGGTTCTAACGTATACACTTTGGAGTTCCTGAAGGAAAGGAAAGAAGGAAAGGAGCATAGCAAGAAATTGTGTTTTAAGAAGTATTTGTGAAAATATTTCCAAAACTGATGAAAGGCATCAACCACACATTAAAGAAATTTATTAAATGCCAAGAAACATTTTGGAATTTTTGGATGGGGAATTAATTATTTTAAGCATATCAGACTCAAATTGCTGAAAATGAAATTAAAGAAATCTATAAAACTACTTGAGGGGAAAAAGAAAGTGATTTTTGAAAAGTCAGTACTTAACCTGATGGCAGACTGTCTCAAAGAATTATGGAACCCAGAAGACAATAAAGTGACATCTTTAATGTGATAAAAGATGATTTTTACCCCATAAAACTCGGTAACCTGCAAAAATGTCCTTGAATAACCAAGATATAATGATGCTTTTTTTAAGTTGAGAGAGAGAGAATCTGTCACCAACAGAGCTACATAAATAGAAAAGAAAAATTTTGAGCTGAAGATAAATGACCCCAGGTAGAAGTAGAAAACTTAAGGAAGGAATAAAGCACACCCAAAATGGAAATTACACAGGTTTATATAAATATAATGTCAGTGATTATTAAAGGAGCAATGATAATACTGTCTTACAGACTTTTTTCGGTTCTTAAAAAATTTACAAACTTATAATTATACTACTAGTAATTAATAGCACTATTTTTTGTGTCTAGCTCTCTCAAGTTTTAAAATACAGATAGATTCATGTAACTATGACCACAAAGAGTTTCCTCCCAAAGATCCTTATGTATTTTAGATTCATTATATGTTCAGTATTCATTCTATGTCAGTGTCTTTTCATCCAGTCAAAGGAATACACTTAACAAATTATGTTCAGGACTTGAACACTTAAAAGTATAAACCATGGTTACAGACACTAAAGAGAAATACCTGGAGAAATTTATCATGAATTGGACAACTTAATATTGCTAAGATATCAGTTCTTCTCATATTGATTCATGGATTTAAAACAATTACAGTAAGACTCTGAGTATCCTCTTTCTTAGAAATAGACATGCTGACTTAATCATTTACATTTGGAAATGCAAAGAAAAATCAATGGCCAAATACACTTTTGAAAAAGAAGAACAAAATTGGGGGATTTTACTATTTGATTTCAAGTCTTACCTATAAAGCTATTGCATTCAAGACAAAGTGGTGTTAGCATAAACAGACACACATAGCTCAATGAACTTCTCTGGAATAGGAGACTTGCACGTCTATCCATATATTTGGTCAACTGACTTTTCAAAATGATATGAGGGTAATTAGTGGAAAGAACAGTCTTCTCATCAAATGGTGCTAAAATAATTGGATATACATTATAAAGTGAACCTCACCTTTCCCCTCACACAAATAAAAAAAGTAAACTCATAATAATATACTTAAATTTAGAAAGTGAAAGATAAAAATTTAGAAGAAAAAATATTTGCTATAGGTAAAGATTTATTAGACAGGATATATAAAAAGTAATAGCTATAGAAGAAAGCATATGCATTTAGCTTCATCAAAATTGAAATTATATTATCTTCAGAGGATATCATTAAGAAAATGAAAAGCAAGGTGCATACATTGGGACAAAGTAAAAGGGATACATATATGTACCAAAGTCTTATATCTAAAGAATATGTATAAATAATATATAAACTCTCACAACTCATTATGGAGAAGAGAGTTCAATAAAAACAATAAAATATTTGACCAGACACTTCACAAAAGAAGATGAACAAATAAACAACAGTTTAACATCTGTAATTATCATGGATATATAAATTAAAACACTGTGAGATTCTATTATACAACACCTATAATGGCTAATATTAACAACACTAATAATCTAAGTGTTGAAGAAGTTATGGAGCAGTCAGAACTCTCATACATTCCTAGAGGTATTAGAAAATTGTAGGTCCACTTTTTTAAAAATTTCAGGTGTTTTTAGTGATCTTAATTTATGATTTATAAAATTCAGAAATTTATGTGAATGATCCCAAAAAGACTTAAACAAGAATTTTCATAGTAGCATTATTCATATAGCTTTAAACTGGAAACAACGGAATGTCCATAAGCAGGTAAATGGATGAACAAAAAGTGTTACATAGTGCATAATTCCATTTATTTGAATGTCTAGAATAGACAAATCCATAGAGATGGAAAGTAACTGAGTTTCTAAGGGCTGGCAACAGAGGTTATTGGGACAGACTGGTAAAGAGTGGCACATTTTGCTTGGAGTCATGAAAATGCTGTAAAATTAGTGGTGATAATTGCATAACTCTGAGAATATAGTAAAAACCACTAAATTTAGTAATTTGAAATGATGAGTTTCATGTTATGTGAATTTTATCTCAATAAAACTGTTAAAAAAGATATATAATAACAGGATGGATTACTACACAGCAATTAAAAAGAATGAAAAACTGGTACTCACCACAAGATGCATCAATCTAAAAAGTATTATACTAATCAAAGGAACCAGAAACAAGAGTGTGTATGTTTTACTCCATTTATAGTGGTTCAAAAAGAGGCAAAATACATTCGCAATGACAAAAGTCAGAATAGTCAGGAAAGTCATAAGTCAGAATAAATGTAGGTACTCTGGAAGGCAATATTGGTGGAAAAGGGCATTTTAATGCATCTTAGGGAAATGTTCTATATCTTCAACTCTTTGGTGACTAAATAAGTGTATGTGTAAGTAAACATCTCTGTGATACACACTAAGGGTTATTCCACTTTATTAAATTTATTGCATTTATAATATCTCTTAAAAATTCAGCATTGTTATACTGTGAAATTTATGGGGAATTATGTATTATTTTTTTCTTTTTTTGAAAGCTCCAATGGTTATGGAAGAAATACTTTATCTTATCATTTATGTACTTTTCAATGATTGTTTAACTGAAAATAGTACAATATCTTACTCTTTCAATACTCATGAACTTGATGAGACTGTGGCTGAGAAAAAACTTACTGGGAAAACTCCGAACAGCTTCAGGTTTAAAGGGTATCGTTTATTGTTCTGAATAATACTTTCACTGTGATTCTATTTGTAACCTTCCCAAAAGAGAAAAAAAATTATAATATTGGAGTAATGTGTAATGAACTATGCTTAGAGGATTATAAATGAAAAATATTCTGTAAAACACAATTGGATGAGAAGGCATGGAAATTTTAGTCTGCAATAATACTTTAAAAATATATATGGTAATCAGTGATGGGTGGAATTTTTCAGAAGTAATTCTAATGCTAATGAATCTGGTCAAATCTTTCAGCTGGGAAATGAGTGGACCTGTTTTTGTTGTTTTTTCTGCTAGCTTCCAATTTCTCTCAGCTGAGAAAATCCTTTTATGAATTAATAAAAGCTTTCCAGACTGAAAATAGGGGGATATACAGCTTAATGGCTAGAATGTTTTGCCAGGATTTTGTAATTTAGACAGTTTGTTATGACTAGAGCAATGCTCCAATGCATTGAACTTTAATGTTGAAATGTCAGCATCCTACTGAGTAGTTCAGGAGCCAGGCCTACACCTGCTTGCTTTAGAAGAGCTGTCATTTACATCCACCTCCAGTAGTAAGTAGAATTTGTGAAGTCGGTATGATGATAATATTGGGCACTTTTCATCTCCCAAGTATGATAAAAACATTTACTAATAAAGCCTCCTTAAAAACCAAATAACCTCCATTTCCACGTTGGGAAAAAAAAAAGGGGTGAGACTCAAAAATTTGGAAAGAAAATGCTCTGTAAACCATTGATTTTTATCACAAATGTAACCCTTTTCAAAGCAGTAAGTTTTTTTTTTCTCCTGGAAAAATATCATAATTTCTTAAGTCATTACTTTTCATGTTGACTCATGAGTAATAGATGCAGTTCAGTTTATAGTGACTAAGGGTCATGAAATGTGGGTTGGTATTAAAGTCAAGCTACAAAGAATTACATGGCTCCCATGGAACCATTTAGGAAATATCCTCTTTAAATTTCTCAATTTAATCCATGAGACACTACAAGAATTAATTTGACTGATGGGTGAGTTGTTATTCTCAGAGGATTTATAGTGAGTCATTCAAAATAGGATTATGTCTATTAATATTAACTACATAGCTTTTACCAAGTTAATCATCACCTCCTGTGGGGTCCTATCATTTTTATTTACTTGTTCTTAGAAACTCTCTAATTTTGTAGGAAAAACAAAACACAAAACAGAAAATACACCTCCAAAAGGAATGGGAACACACAGGATACCAGTCATTGTGTTCTGCATTGCAAATTCAGTCACTGAAGTTTGGATTCAGATCTAGGTGATAACTTAACTCATATACATATGCATTCTCTGACCGACATTTTGATGTAAAGCAAAGACTATTTTTAACATGAGTCCATTTAGATTTCCTCTGGACATTTCTTGAATATACATATTCATAATATCCTGTATGTCATTTCCAGTGTTATTTTTTATTTAGGTTGTACTAAGAGCTTAAAGGCAGTTGTAAAGCAATTACTTGTAGAATTGTTCTTTAATTTTAAAACTCATGTCAATTTTTTTTTACATTTGTTTCTAACTTGCATGCATTTTTAAACTATATTTTCCAGTGGTGACAGGATAGGGCAATACTGAGTCTGAAACATTCAATTTGTTTCCCTCCAACAACTAGTCTTTCTTATTTATGTTTAACCAATTTATATAATGTTTAATGAAATCAAGAAGTCACAATAACAATTTGATGTAAAGAGATGGAACTAGTCAAAGCAGAAAGACATACATTTATGGAAGAGTAGACAAGAAGCCAGCAGAGTTCGGTGGCCCATAGATAACCCAGTAGATGTTCAATAGGAAAAACTTAGGGTGAGTTTATCTGGCAAAACCAGTAAATGAGTGTCACCTAAGAGAATATCTCCTGTCTAAATTCAAAGTAAAATAAGCCATATCCCCTGATTGTGTATTTACACTTACTCAAGAATTTGGGTGAAGTTCTAAAATTGGATTGTCTATCATCTGGTTTAGTAACAACTATTACTTTTAGATATTAAATGTCTAGGAACTCGGTAGATAGATATTTAAAGTGTACTTGAGAGACAAGAGGAGATAGATGGATAAGCAAAGAAAATATGTCTGATCTCTTCAAATTACTAGAATGCTTCACTGTTGAGGTTTATTGACATGCACTTTGGATTCCATTTTTGTATTTTTTTCCCCTTGTAATCATGTCTGCGGAAATATGCTTGAGGTTTTCCTATGCAATATGCAAGAAAAAAATGCACAACATTTTCATTTCTTTTCTATTTTATATGGTTTTCCCTATAATGCCTTATTTCATTATAAGCTAAGTGTAAGATACATTTTTATATACTACTGACTTGCTATTTTGATAATTAATTAAAAAGACCTCTAAAGTAGTGAATATTTTTAGATTCATTTAGTATTATTTTATTGTATACAATTACTTCTCTGTCCATGATATTGTATACACAAGAAGTTGATAGCAACAACTTCAGTGCTTTTTACAAGCCAAATTTGTATAGGTTGAGGATTTGAAGAACTGTGCTCTTGTGTTGGAAGGTGAAAGGAAGATAATATAAAGTAACCACAGCACATTGTGAAAGATGTTTTTGAACACTATAAGTAAAATCAGAACGGTAACACAAGGGCAGTAGAATATCTCAATAGTTGCTTTGGATATCAGAATATACAATCCAAGATTAAATGGAATTCCAGCAGAAAATTTTAGGAGGATCTCATAGTAAATATCAGAGTTCTAGATTATAAGAAAAAGAATGGCAAAAGAAGTCTAGATCTGAAACATGAGTGTGCCCCAGGGCATATATTATCTACTCATTAAATATGCATGTTTCTTGTTTCTGATAAATTTTCTAAGTCAGGAGATCTGTGGTGAAACTTAGAGGTCCTCACTTTTAAGAGTAGAATGTTGAATCCATAAAATGGAATCTCTATGAGAGCAAAGAAAAACAATTTATAACTTTATTTCACTGTTATATCCTCAAAAACCTATAATATCTCCTGGAATATATTACCTGTTAAGTAAGAATTCAACAAATGAATAAATAAACAATAAAGATCATGCTAGTACAGACTGACAAACAAGTTTTGAAAAATATTCTTATTTTAGATAGATAATTAAAATAACAACTTTGGCACTAAGAACAGACAGTTATTCAGATAGCAAATATACAATATCTAGGATTTTGTCTATCTAATCACCCTTCTCTGGGGAGACAATTTGTCTCCCATTTCATAGTGATCTTGCCCCGTCAGTGTGCGTTTGGAGTGGGTGACCCTCCTTGCATTTCTTCCCACACCTTGCCAGGAATTGGTTTTGACTATGAGCACCAGGAGGCTGGAATATCCCTATTATGCCAGATTGTTTAGTGACAGGCACATAGCATAAAGAGCATCGTGTATGGCTGAGGTTTCCAGTGCCTTCCTTGTGCCCAGTGAAGATAGCCTGTTTGGAAATTAAGACAAAGATGGAGCCTAAACATCGAGAGAGAGAGAGAGAGAGAGAGAGAGAGAGAGAGAGAGAGAGAGAGAGAGAGAGAGAGAGCCCTGGTAGAGAATTTTTGAATCCTTAAATTTCTCTCTAAAATTGGATCCACCTGTTTCATAACATCAAATAATGCATTTCATTTTTTGCTTAAGCAAGTTTGAGTTGGGTTTCTATTACCTGAATTCAGGAGTATTGATTAATACATCATAAATAGGTGCAAGTTAAAAGTTGTTCTTGAGATTGTCATCAACTATAGGGTTAAAATCCAGTACATTTTTCCAGGAAATGTGTGTGTGTGTGTGTGTGTGTGTGTGTGTGTGTGTGTGTGTGTGTGTGCTGAATTTGCACATGAACTCTCATGTAGCTTCAACTATAGGGTATGAGGACTGCATATCTGTAAACCAAGAAAAGGATTTTATTTTATTGAAATATTCCCACTAAAATGTCCTATGTCTCAGTCCTTTCCCAGCAAGGGTATTTTTGTATAGCATCTCTCAATGTTTTGGTGGGGTATGAAACCACTTAAGACTATGAAGTCCATGAATGGTATCTCTGAGAGTCTGTCAATAGTAGTAGAGCTTTCAATAATATCTAAGTAGTAAATATACAATTTCTTCAGTAAGCCATTTATAAAAAATTACAGTTCAGAGATCTAGTGATAGCACTATGTGGCAGCTCAGGAATTGTGTTAACTTTTTGTAATTTATATCTCATTAACACCTTATACAGATTGGCAGCTAAAACCTAGTGATAGTCTCTAAGAAATGAACACGGTATGATTGCTAACTTTTAGTTTATTCCAATTTTCAGAGCTTTTTTCAAGCTATCTTTATCAAGCAATAAGGTGTTAAATAGGATTTAGATAGAAAATTAAGCTGTACTAATCATTACTTGTTCTTAGTCAATTAATAATGCTTCTTTAGTGTTATTTCCCAAAGAGATATACCTATAGATACAGACAAAGAGAGAGATGGAGATTGAGACAATGTATCAACATAGATAGATTACAGATTACTTATCTATTATTGTATAACAAATTACCCAAAAACTTAATAGCTTAAAACAGTAAGCATTATCTCACACATTTTCTGTGGGTTGGGAATTTTGAAGTGGCTTGGCTTGTGGTTCTGACTCGGCATCTCTCATGAGGTTTTATTCAAGATTTTGGCAGAAGGCTGGGCTAGACGGAGTTCCATGCCCAAGACGGAACTCCCACGTGGTTAGGCAAGTTCATTGTGGCTCCTGTTGAGATGCCTAATTTCCTCACTACATGAAACTCTCAACCTGACTCTCTAAGTGTCCCCAAATGAATGATCCATCCCCTACTTTATCCTGTAATATAGCTACAAAACAAACCAACCAACATAAACTCCTACCAGTACTGCTTGGGGTTAGTGTCAGCATTAGGCCTGGAGAGGTAAAAAGCCACAGGTACAGCCCTACCATCAGGGCTGAGCCAAGTTGCTCACCAGTTCTGTACCTGACTGTCATTTACCAATGTCACTCCTGGGTCATACCTCAAAACAATACAGTAAGGTCCGTTTTCACTGGGGAAACTGGGGGCACAGACTGCTACTTGAGACTGCCCCAAACATAAAATAAAATGCACACATAGGGAAGGGAAGACCAAACATAGGAAACCAAGAAAGTAGAGAGAATGAGAAAGAAAAAGAGAAAATGCAAAGCAAAAGAAAGATAAAAAGCAAAAGCTTCTAAAAATGCATTTGCAGATGTAATCCAAAACAAAAATAGGCATTTGAAGATATCTAAACCTAAGAAAACCAAGAAAATCAACAATTAGAAGACTAATGTTCTCCAAAGGAAATATTTTCTTACAGCAGCTCGACAGATTAACATATATTTTGGTTAATATAGAGAATTGAATATTTATGTGTATTTAAATTCTATGTCTCATCCCCATGTAAACTATAATAGACAGCATTTTTAAGGCACAAAATCAAGTAGATAGCTAGAACAGGAACCCAGGAAACAACTGCCTTTTGAACACTACCTTAGACTGCTTCCTTCTGTTCCAGATTAAAAAAACAAAATGTTGGTGAAGCAATTTCCAAGTTTCAATAAATCACTAACAGTGAAAGAAATATAAAGTACTATATAGCAGACCAATGATATATAAGTGGTCTATTCTGCTTAGATGAACAGAATAGAACAGGGCTCTCTCAAGCAAATGTGCCACAAAAAAAAGTCCTTATAAGAAGAACATTGTTTAAATATCTACTGCTGGACTAAGTCTTCTAGCCTAAAATCATCTTTTAATTCCTTTCTAATATTGTTTATAATATTCTAAGGCTATTAGCATACCATACAGAGTAAATCAGAATTACAATAATTGTATTTTGTATATTTTATCCATTTATTCTTGTTTCATAGCAAAATGGACAGTATTATTTCACACGTTTCTGTCTTTATACTATAACAAAATATTACTACTCCTGTGAGGAAAAATAGCTCCCATGTGTGATAACTAATTTCTTTCCTTTGTGAAAAGTTATTTTTTCAGAATTATTCTAACAGGAGAGTCATCTTCAAGATCGTTTAGCTTTGGAGTCATTTAAAAAATCCAAATCACATTTTTCCAGAAGTTACAAAAATTGCATGGCATATTTTCTATCTTTGAAACAGAGCAGCTGTCTCCATGTATATGTATTTTGCTGTTGGTGAGCAGTCGCTCTTTTTCCAAAATTAGAAATAGAGATGTTAGAGGTTTTTTTAAAAAATAAAGTATATTTTTAAAAATAAGCCCCCGCTCACAAACACATCAGTGTAACAGTGAGGGATGCTTCCAGAAATGCAACACAGAAAGAAGGACAGAGTGGGAAAGAAAGGGTATCAACGGATCAGACAGACATGAACCAATTTCCTAAAACTATAGTTCTTAGGATTTTTAAAGTCTCCATTATTCATATCTAAGGTATATTCTTCATTTGTCACCAGAGATTGTGAAAATGAGATATTCAATGTAAATCAATCATGAAACCCATGAGAGTAAATATATGCACCACAGTTATAATTAAATTTATCCTGTGAAGTGCTCTGAAGCAGCACATGACATGTGGTGTGTAGTCCCTGCTCAGTGAATGTTTTTTATTTTTATCTTAGAGTGCAAGTAAAACTGAAAGGGGTGAAATAATGATATAAAATATATAATACTTAATGTTATATGCTCAGTAGGTGGGTTTTCAATGTCTGTGGAAAAATTTTAGAATTATTCAGATAAGAAACTCTAAAATTATATGTGTAATTTAAAAATAATCAGCAGGGAAAGTCTCACCCAGAAAAAGGCTGAGGTACTTGGAATAAAGATCCCAAACACTAGCACATTGTTTATGAGTGAACATAGGCTCACAAGCAAAATTTGTTGTGGTCAAAGTCAGATTCAGGGCAGTAGTAACAAGAGAAAAATATTTAAACCACAAGGGATTTCTTTTTTTAAAATTTTGTTATCATTAATCTGCAATTACATGAACAACATTATGTTTACTAGGCTCTCCCCTACCCCAAGTCCCCTCCCCACACCCCATTACAGTCACTGTCCATCAGCATAGTAAGATGTTGTAGAATCACTACTTGTCTTCTTTGTGTTGCAAAGCCCTCCCCTTTCCCCCACCCCCCACATTATACATGCTAATCATTATACCCCCTTTCTTCTTCCCTGCCCTTATCCTTCCCTACCCTCCCATTCTCCCCAGTCTCT
The DNA here is from genome assembly GCF_030020395.1 of Manis pentadactyla. Taxonomy (NCBI): domain Eukaryota; kingdom Metazoa; phylum Chordata; class Mammalia; order Pholidota; family Manidae; genus Manis; species Manis pentadactyla. The sequence continues at coordinate 50,270,981 of NC_080030.1, forward strand.
TTCCCTTTGGTAACTGTTAGTCCATTCTTGGGTTCTGTGATTCTGCTGCTGTTCTGTTCCTTCAGTTTTTCTTTGTTCTTATACTCCACAGATGAGTGAAATCATTTGGTATTTGTCTTTCGCCGCTTGACTTATTTCACTGAGCATAATACTCTCTAGCTCCATCCATGTTGTTGCAAATGGTAGGTTTTGTTTTCTTCTTATGGCTGAATAATATTCCATTGTGTATATGTACCACATCTTCTTTATCCATTCATCTACTGATGGACACTTAGGTTGCTTACATATCTTGGCTATTGTAAATAGTGCTGTGAAAAACACAGGGGTGCATCTGACTTTTTCAAGCTGGAGTGCTGCATCCTTAGGGTAAATTCCTAGAAGTGGAATTCCTGGGTCAAATAGTAAGTCTATTTTGAGCATTTTGAGGAACCTCCATACTGCTTTCCACAATGGTTGAACTAACTTACATTCCCACCAGCAGTGTAGGAGGGTTCCCCTTTCTCCACAACCTCGCCAACATGTGTTGTTGTTTGTCTTTTGGATGATAGCCATCCTTACTGGTGTGAGGTGATATCTCATTGTGGTTTTAATTTGTATTTCTCTGATAACTAGCAATGTGGAGCATCTTTTCATGTGTCTGTTGGCCATCTGAATTTCTTCTTTGGAAAACTGTTCAGCTCCTCTGCCCATTTTTTAATTGGATTATTTGCTTTTTGTTTGTTGAGGTGCATGAGCTCTTTATATATTTTGGATGTCAAGCCTTTATCAGATCTGTCATTTATGAAAATATTCTCCCATACTTTAGGGTACCTTTTTGTTCTATTGATGGTGTCCTTTGCTGTACAGAAGCTTTCCAGCTTTATATAGTCCACTTGTTCATTTTTGCTTTTGTTTCCCTTGCCCGGGGAGATATGTTCATGAAGAAATCACTCAGGTTTATGTCTAAGAGATTTTTGCCTATGTTTCTTTCTAAGAGTTTTATGGTTTCCTGACTTACATTCAGGTCTTTGATCCATTTTGAATTTACTTTTGTGTATGGGGTTAGACAGTGTTCCAGTTTCATTCTCTTACATGTAGCTGTCCAGTTTTGCCAGCACCATCTGTTGAAGAGAATGTCATTTCCCCAGTGTATGTCCATGGCTCCATTATCAAATATTAATTGACCACATATGTTTGGGTTAATGTCTGGGGTCTCTAATCTGTTCCACTGGTCTGTGGCTCTGTTCTTGTGCCAGTACCAAATTGTCTTGATTACTATGGCTTTGTAGTAGAGCTTGAAGTTGGGGAGTGAGATCCCTGCCACTTTATTCTTCTTTCTCAGGATTGCTTTGGCTATTCGGGGTCTTTGAGGTTTCCATATGAATTTTTGAACTATTTGTTCCAGTTCATTGAAGAATGTTGTTGGTAATTTGATAGGAATTGCATCAAATCTGTATATTGCTTTGGGCAGGATGGCCATTTTGACTATACTAATTCTTCCTAGCCAAGAGCATGGGATTAGTTTCCATTTGTTAGTGTCCTCTTTAATTTCTCTTAAGAGTGTCTTATAGTTTTCAGGGTATAGGTCTTTCACTTTGGTTAGGTTTATTCCTAGGTATTTTATTCTTTTTGTTGCAATTGTGAATGGAATTGTTTTCCTGATTTCTCTTTCTATTGGCTCATTGTTAGTGTATAGGAAAGCCACAGATTTCTGTGTGTTAATTTTGTATCCTGCAACTTTGCTGTATTCCGATATCAGTTCTAGTAGTTTTGGAGTGGAGTCTTAAGGGTTTTTTATGTACAATATCATGTTATCTGCAAATAGTGACAGTTTAACTTCTTCATTACCAATCTGGATTCCTTGTATTTCTTTGTTTTGTCTGATTGCCGTGGCTAGGACCTCCAGTACTATGTTAAATAACAGTGGGGAGAGTGGGCATCCCTGTCTTGTTCCCGATCTCAGAGGAAAAGCTTTCAGTTTCTCACTGTTCAGTATGATGTTGGCTGTGGGTTTGTTGTATATGGCCTTTATTATGTTGAGGTACTTGCTCTCTATATCCATTTTGCTGAGAGTTTTTATCATGAATGGATGTTGAATTTTGTCAAATGCTTTTTCAGCATCTATGGAGATGATAATGTGGTTTTTGTCTATCTTTTTGTTGATGTGGTGGATGATGTTGATGGAGTTTTGAATGTTTTACCATCCTTGCATCCCTGGGATGAATCCCACTTGGTCGTGGTGTATGATCCTTTTGATATATTTTTGAATTCGGTTTGCTAATATTTTATTGAGTATTTTTGCATCTATGTTCATCACGGATATTGGTGTGTAATTTTCTTTTCTGGTGGGGTCTTTGCCTGGTTTTGGTATTAGAGTGATGTTGGCTTCATAGAATGAGTTTGGGAGTATTCCCTCCTCTTCTAGTTTTTGGAAAACTTTAAGGAGAATGGGTATTATGTCTTCTCTGTATGTGTGATAAAATTCCGAGGTAAATCCATCTGGCCCAGGGGTTTTTTTCTTTGGTAGTTTTTTGATTACCGCTTCAATTTCTTTGCTGGTAATTGGTTTGTTTAGATTATGTGTTTCTTTTTTGGTCAGTCTTGGAGGTTGTATTTTCTAGGAAGTTGTCCATTTCTTCTAGGTTTTCCAGTTTCTTAGCATATAGGTTTTCATAGTATTCTCTAATAATTCTTTGTATTTCTGTTGTGTGTGTCGTGATGTTTCCTTTCTCATTTCTGATTCTGTTGTTGTGTGTTGATTCTCTTTTTCTCCTAATAAAGCTGGCTAGAGGCTTATCTATTTTGTTTATTTTCTTAAAGAACCAGCTCTTGGTTTCATTGATTTTTTTCTATTGTTTTATTCTTCTCAATTTTGTTTATTTCTTCTCTGATCTTTATTATGTCCCTCCTTCTGCTGACTTTAGGCCTCATTTGTTCTTCTTTTTCCAATTTTGATAATTGTAACATTAGAGTATTCATTTGGGTTTGTTCTTCCTTCTTTAAATATGCCTGGATTGCTATATACTTTCCTCTTAAGACTGCTTTCGCTGCGTCCCACAAAAGTTGGGGCTTTGTGTTTTTGTTGTCATTTATTTCCATATATTGCTGGATCTCCATTGTAATTTGGTTGTTGATCCATTGACTATTTAGAAGTGTGTTGTTAAGACTCCATGTGGTTGTGAGCCTTTTTGCTTTCTTTGTACAATTTATTTCTAGTTTTAAGCCTTTGTGGTCTGAAAAGTTGGTTGGTAGGATTTCAATCTTTTGGAATTTACTGAGGCTCTGTTTGTGGCCTAGTATGTGGTCTATTCTGGAGAATGTTCCATGTGCACTTGAGAAGAATGTGTATCCTGTTGCTTTTGGGTGTAGAGTTTTATAGATGTCTATTAGGTCCATCTGTTCTAGTGTGTTGTTCAGTGTCTCTGTGTCCTTACTTATTTCCTGTCTGGTGGATCTGTCCTTTGGAGTGAATGGTGTGTTGAAGTCTCCTAAAATGAATGCATTGCAGTCTATTTCCTCCTTTAGTTCTGTTAGTATTTGTTTCACATATGCTGGTGCTCCTGTGTTGGGTGCATATATATTTATAATGGTTATATCCTCTTGTTGGACTGAGCCCTTTATCATTATGCAATGTCCTTCTTTATCACATTACTTTCTTTGTTTTGAAGTCTATTTTGTCTGATACTAGTATTGCAACACCTGCTTTTTTTCTCCATATTGTTTGCATGAAATATCTTTTTCCATCCCTTGACTTTTAGTCTGTGCATGTCTTTGGGTTTGAGGTGAGTCTCTTGCAAGCAGCATATGGATGGGTCTTGCTTTTTTATCCATTCTATTACTCTGTGTCTTTTGATTGGTGCATTCAGTCCATTTACATTTAGGGTGATTACTGATAGGTGTGTACTTATTGCCATTTCTGGCTTTAGATTCGTGGTTACCAGAGGTTCCAGTTTACTTTCCTTACTATCTAAGAGTCTAAATCAACTCACTTAGTATGTTGTTACAAACACAATCTAAAGGTTCTTTTCTATTTCTCCTCCTTTTTCTTCCTCCTTCATTCTTTATATATTAGGTATCAAATTCTATACTTTTTCTCTATCCCTTGATTGACTTTGGGTATAGTCAATTTAATTTTGCATTTGCCTCACAATCAGCTGCTCCACCCTCCCTACCGTGATTTTACTACCTCTGGTGACAGCTATCCAACCGTTGGAACACTTCCATCTATAGCAGTCCCTCCAAAATAGACTGCAGAGATGGTTTGTGGGAAGTAAACTCTCTCAGCTTTTGCTTATCTGTTAATTGTTTAATCCCTCCTTCAAATTTAAATGGTAATCTCTCCGGATAAAGTAATCTTGGTTCCAGGCCCTTCTGCTTCATGGCATTAAGTACATCATGCCACTCCCTTCTGGCCTGTAAGGTTTCTGCTGTGAAGTCTGTTGTTAGTCTGATGGGATTTCCTTTGTATGTGATCTTATTTCTGCCCCTAGCTGCTTTTAACAGTCTGTCTTTATTTTTTATCTTTCCCATTTTAATTACTATGTGTCTTGGTGTTGTCTTCCTTGGGTCCCTTGTGTAGGGGGATCTGTGGATCTTCATGGCCTGAGAGACTATCTCCTTCCCCAGATTGGGGAAGTTTTCAGCAACTACCTCCTCAAAGACACTTTCTATCCCTTTCTCTCTGTCTTCTTCTTCTGGTATCCCTATAATGTGAATATTGTTCTGCTTGGATTGGTCACACAGTTCTCTCAATATTCTTTCATTTTTAGATATCCTTTTTTTCTTTCTGTGCCTCAGCTTCTTTGTATTCCTCTTCTCTAGTTTCTACTTCATTTATTGTCTCCTCCACTGTATCCAACCTGCTTTTAATACCCTACATCGTGTTCTTTAATGATTGGATCTCTGACCTGAATTCATTCCTGAGTTCTTGGATGTCTTTCCTTGCCTTCATTAGGATGTTGATTATTTTTATTTTGAACTCCCTTTCAGGAAGAGTCACGAGGTCCATATCATTTAAATCTTTCTCATGAGTTGTATTAACAATTTTACTCTGGACAAGGTTCCTTTGGCGTTTCATGTTTGTATATGGTGCCCTCTAGTGTCCAGAAGCTCTATTCTGGAGCTGCTGAGCCCCTGAAGCAATGTCGGTGGTCGCAGGGGAGCGGTACTTGGGGTTGGAAAGAGCTGTTCCCCAACTCCTGGCTGCTGTGCCTGTCTCCACTGCCTGAGCCAGTGGGCCAGTCACACAGGTCTAAGTTTTTGTCCCAGAACAGCCTGATATGGATCCCTGTTTTCCACAAGCAGCTGGAATCCCCGTCTCCCCAGGAACTCTGCCTGTATTAACTTTCCAACCCTGTAGTCATGCGAGTCTCATGAAAGCACCATGAAATGTAGGTTTGTGCTCCCAGCACAGATCTCGGGAGCTAGGTATTCAGCAGTCCCAAGCCTTCCACTCCCTCCCTGCTCCGTTTCTCTTCCTCCCACCAGTGAGCTGGGGTGGGGGAGGGCCTCACGTCCTGCGGAGCCACAGCTCTGGTATGTTACCCCGTTCGCTGAGGTCTGCTCTTTTCTCCAGGTGTGTGCAGTCTGATGCGTCCTCTTTCCTGTTGCTGTCTCAGGATTAGTTGTGCCAATTAAATTTTCTAAATGTATCCAGTTTTAGGAGGAAGCCTCTGTCTCTCCTCTCACGCTGCCGTCTTTAATTGAAGGGATTTCTTTAAAATCAACTTCAGAGATGGATTTACTAATAATAGGAAACATTATTAAGAAATTGTACATTTGAACATTAAAATGTAAACATTTGAACATTAATAACAAAATTTTAAAATACTCACTTCTAAATTCAGATGTTAGGTTACACTGAACAAGTGTTTATCTTTTGGATTAAAATGCCCACTCTTTAACCAGGTTAAGCATCAACTTTTCAGACCCTTTTCCCCTAAGGCTTCAACATAATCACTTCCTCTTTGCCATCAACATTATGCATTGTTCATATTTTAGTACAGCTTCTATCACATTCTAATTTGATTGTTTCCATGTTTTTCTCCTTTAATATGCTCTGAACTCCTTGCTTCTATTTTGATCTCTTTGCATCTGAGTACATAGACCCAATACATTGGTGAGTCAAAATGGCTATATAACAAATGTCATGTCTTAAAGAAAAATGATATTCCCATTTTTGTCTTCCATAACTGGTAAATTAGTAAGACAATTACAATGTCTGGCATTTTCATTATTGACTTTTAGAAGTCTTTTATGAATTCAAGGTAATAATGTTTTCCTTCAGATATGTTGCAAATATTATCTCCACCTAGTTTTGGGGTTGTACAATTTCTTAATGATATGTTTAACAAATTTCTTAATTTGTCAATATTTTTCTTCATATTACATGCTTTTGTTTTTTTCAAAGAGTCTTTCAATATATTGATATCTTAAAAGTAATCTTTTGTATTTGTATTTCCAAAAAATATCATCATTCATGTTTATGTCTTCAATGAGGCGGTTCTCAACTGGTGGTTGATTTTGCTCTCCCGGGATCATTTGCAAATGTCTGGAGACAGTTCTGGTTATAATAACAGAGTGGGTGTTCCACCGGCATCTATTGGACAGAAGCCAGGGATGTCATTAAAAATTCTAAAAGGCACAAGACAGCCCCCACAATAAACAGTAATTGCACCCAAAATATCAATAGTGTTGCTATTAAGAAGCTCATCTTAAACTATCTGGAAATTATATTTTAATGGTAGATTGTAGGAATCTTTTGATTTTGAGACTGTCTATAGAAATGATATATTGTTTCATTTATTTTCATGTATTTCTTTATGTTTTTCAGTAAAATTTTTCATTATCTCAATACAGATCTTAACTATGTATATTTTTGTATTTATTCCTGGGTACTTTATAATTTGTGCTTCTATTTTGAATGGACTCTTTCTAAAACTGTAATGTCTAACTGTGTGTCGATAGAAATGCAGTTAATCTTACATATAGCAACGATCTAACAAATTGGTTTTATATCTAGAGGCATTTAAGTTCTGTTTTTCATAATTTTTAAAGATAATTTATAGCATTTTATGTGGTCAGTCACATCTAAAAATAGTGAGAGCTTTATTTTTTATATTTGCAATTTTGTTTTAGTTGTTCATGATTTAAAAAGTATATTTATGATTTTGAAAGTATAATACTGATTAAAGCAGCCTGCAAAAGTTGGATAGGATTAGTGAAAGCAACATTCTTTTCCTATTCCTAATTTTAAAGGGTATTGTTTTGATGTTTTACTAGTAGGATGTTAGCTACAGGTCTTGTTTTGTTTTGTGGCTATAAACAAATATATATATTTGTTTGTTTGAAAAAGTTCTTTTCTGTTCTTAGTTTGATCAGAGTATTTATTCTTGCAGAGTGTTTGATTCTATTAAGTGACTTTTTATTTCACCTGTAAATGAAATATAAAAGTAGCACAAATGAGCAGAGATATTTTAATAATTAAATAAAGTGATCAAAGTTAAGCACTTAGGATAATGCCCAGTAACTTATTTATAATAAACATAGTAATTGCAATGGTAGTGAATGATAATTGTTCTTGAGGTCATCCATTAATTTGATTTTGCTTTGTTTTATATTTAGCCTTTGATGATTTGTACAAAATTTTGTCATAAATATCTCAATCCAAGGAAACAGCCCACCTTTGTCAATTATAAACATCTTTTCTTTATTTTGAAAGAAAAAAATTATTAAACATATTGTTATTAGAGTTTGCATTCATATTATTTCGTTGCAAATAATAAAGGACTGCTTGCCATGGTTTCCCACAGCCATCTGTGCTCTGCACACACTTCCCTAGTTAGCAAACTGCACTTATGCTTCAAAACCATCCTAGTAGTCTTCTCCCCTGTGAACTGATTTGCAACTCTGCTTCAGGCAAAGTTGATGCTCTGTTCTTTGCACTTCCAAAACTACTTGCTTGACCAAATCAGATGACGGAAATCATAGATCTTGCACATAACAGAATTGCTAATGATTCAAATGCTACAGGCAAACTGTAACCATAAATGAAACATTCCTCTCCTTGAGGACTGTGAACTGGTCATCCACAGCTCTCTAGGAATACCCTTTCTGCTGTGCACTAGGCACATATTGGTTTTAAAATAACAGGTAAGTTGAGAATTTGTGTAATGTATGTCGATATATTACTCTGCTGTTTCAGTGTTATCACTGTCAACTACACTGATAGAAAATTGTTTACATGACTTTGCCCTTGCTATGCCCCATATATTCATATTCTGGACAAATTTACAATAAATAATCTCGACAAACTTGGCATGTCTGTGCAAACTCTTCTACATATAGAAACCTTCTGTCATTTATACCATTAACATGTTTACAAAGCCTTTTTGTGGGGAGGAGAGTGGGCGTAGGACATTTATTTATTCACCTGGGCCTCCTTTAGGTGAGCAAGCTGTAGACCAACCTGCCATCTTCCCAATTTGCAATATAGGTTAGTAGTTGGGAGCACTGGTTTTGGTGTCACATATCTTGTGTAAAATATAGGCCCGGTGGGGCTCTGTTGTCCCCTCCTGGTGCGAGCCAGGAGCTCTATTCTCTCACTTAATCTCTAAATAAAAGCCTGTACCTTGCTCTCCTAAAAATATATATATATAGGCCCTGGTGACTTTTTAGCAGAATAAAATAAACCTCTCTCAGCTTCAGTTTGCTCACCTGTAAAACAAATATAACTTTGTCTATGATAGACTTATTTTGATAATTAAATATGCTGAAGTAAATATCTAATTTAGGACCGCATATTTGTGGGATTAAACGTATTTATACAGTTGATCCAATTTAGGACTGTGCATTTGTACAGTTGGATTTGAACTGATTTGGTCCACTTAAAAAAGGATTTTTTGCAATAAATATATTGGAAAATCTTTTGGAGATTTGTTACAATTTGAAAAAACATCTATTTGACCGCATATGTTATTGGTAAGGCTTCAGGTCAACAGTAAGCTATTAGTAGTTACGTTTTGGGGGAGTTAAAAGGTATAGGTGAATCTTCAACTGCATGGAGCTAGGGTCCCTAAGCCCCATGTTGGTCAAGGGTCAACTGTATAGCACGGATCACAATGAACTGTGGTTATTTGTATGGCTTTTACCTTATCCTCAAAACTGAGTTTTATCAAGTGACACAGCATCATTTTTGTTCTTCTCTCTAACTACTGGTGCCATGCCTTTTACTAAATAAGCTCTCTTAATGTTTAAGTAGAAGGAGACTAGTTTGGTCTTGAAGCTTTAAACTTTCAACTCCAGAAACGTTATTGTGAAATTGATAACTTTCTTTGCAGTGTATTTAAAACACGTTCCTGATCTTTTACAAAAGTTCAAAATATTACATGATGACAATGGTGCTTCTTTGCTGCATGTGTATTTCCTAATGGTTTTTAAAAAATATTCCTTAGGTTGAAAATATACACATGAATTTGTGTCTTCTATAATTTGTTATTCATTATTAATAACCAAAGGCTATATAAGGGTTTATTATTATGAAGACTCAATTAACACTAAGTAAATACATTATACTCTTTATTAGTTTTACTCAAGTACAAGAATCCTTATTACATATTTACTAATTTTCGACTCTTAGTTGTAATTTTTCTTGGCTCACTGTTGTATTTCTTAGGAATAGATGACATTGAAACTTCCAAACAAAGAAGGAATGTGTAGTAGCTTTGAATTATCCAGAATTTATCTCATCCATTCTGTATCTTCCTATCCCAAAATAAGTTTTTAAAATCACCATCTCTATAAGAAATACATTAGACACTTGTTTATTCTTAGGGAAGGGATAAAAGAAGAATTTTAATATTTCCTTGGAGTCCACATCTAGTCTTACCCTCCCACCATAATCAATCTCACCAATATTACCAACAATTTATTTAGAAACACATGGACATTTGCCCATGTCTCTTATTTGACTTTTCTACTGCATTTGATGAGTTATTCAGTACTCACTGGGCATTTGTTTATTTTGTCAGTTGAGTCCTGAGAATGCCTTCTTATTGCTTGGCATGTAAGTCACCACTTTATCATAGATTTCTTGCTATATCTCTGATTGCTCATTTTCAGTTTTCCAGGGTCTTTTACTCCTTCTATGCTTTAAGTATTGAAGTTTTCCAAAGTTCTAGTTTGGCCTATGTCTGTTCCTGACATTCTTGTTTTTGCAGTCTCATCCTTATCCATGGCTTCAATTACTGATATATATTGATGATTCAAAATCATTTATTTTTAAGGACTTCTCAAGCCTCTCCCTGAGATGTCCAAATCAGGATCACCAAACAAATGAAATGCTGAGTCATTTTCTGTATGTTCACCAAGGGAAACAACTTTATTCCAGATTTTTATAAAACTGTGACAAACATTGAATGATACAACTTTATAAAACAACTATTTATCCACTATGAACCAATTATCTGTAACCTTAGTAAACTCATTTAAAGTACCTATTGTGTTTTTAAAATTTGATGATAAAGAGTCTTCTAAAGTCTGTACTTCTTGCCAAATCATTGAAAGTAAATCTTTTTCCTTAATCATTTTTTTTGCCCTTGTCTTTCTTTTATAGATAACGTTTCCACTGAGATGCCCCAATGGATGCTGTGACCAGCCCTGATGAAACTGCACTGCTAGTGAGGGTACCAGACACAGGACTTTTGCATCCAGGGTGACATTCTTCAGTGTCTGGGTGGATTTCATCATTTTACTACAGAGCTTGCACTCTGTTCCAGATACTGTTCCCGTTTCTGAATCAAGTGCTGACCTTCTTTCTGAATTGTTTTTTGTTCTTTCCTAACACGGTTTCTGATTCCAAATCTCTTTTGGCTTTTTTTTGGCCACCATTTTAATTCTCACTTTGGTTTTGGTCATTTTGATGATATGGTCCAACTATTTTTACCCTTTAATGCTTGGGGTTTATTTATTTATTCATATTATTTATTTAGTTTTCTATTTGTCTCCAGAATTCTGATTTCTCCTGACCTTTGAGTCACCTGCTTCTGTTTCATCATGTCACAAAACTGTGGTTTAGTCAAGTGGAAAGTAATGCCCTGTCACAGCCTACATTGCTGCATAGTTGCCTGCCAGTTGGTGATAAAATCCAAATCCTGTGTTCTTTTTTTTGTGTGCCACCCTGAGCACAAACAAGTAAGTCAGAACAAGAAAAAAAAGAGAGAAAAAATTTTTGTCCAGTAGAATAGAGTAACCACTAGATCTGAAAACATTAAGTGTACCTTTGAGGTCATCTGTCACTTTGACCTTCTGTTCTGAAATTGATGCAAACAATCAATTTTTCTGAGATACAACAATTTGTGTTCTACATTTATTTGACCCACAGCTGAAACTGAGACTACCAATCTCTTTCTCTTTCGTTCTGTGTTTGCTTAAAGTGAAAAAAGAAATAAAGGTTTTGTTCTTCTCAAAAAAGAAGGGTAATTTGCCTCTTTCTTACAATGATTTGCTTATATTTATAGCTCTTTCTACATCTGTGGTTTGCTTTTTTTTTTTTTTCCTTCCCTTTTTTGGGAAATTTGTATTTATCAATTGATAAAAACTTTTAATAAGTTGTCTACCCTCCTAGCATGTATAATGCAAAGACATTATCTATTATTAATGGAGAGAAATAAATGTAATTTTTTTTCTTTTATAGTGCAGCTTAGAAAACGCAGTGCTTTAACTTACGTAAGAACTTTGTTAAAAATAACAATTGCATGGATCAACCCGAATGTGTTTTGGAATGAGAATATAAATGGTATAGCATTGGTTGCTTCTGGCTTGAAGAAAGCTCTGTCACCTTTTAAGACATCTGAACAGCTCAGAGTGCACAACATTTCCTCCCTTTTATCTCAAAAAAGAAAATAGAAGATCCCTATAGAAATACACAAATAATCCAAGTAGTATGGGAGAAAACACTTTATGTGCTGAAAAATTTTTTAAAGCCTTACATTTGAACTTTTAGCTTAACCTACAACCTATCTGGACAATTACTAAAGAAAACAATAAGGAGAACTCAGCTACAAATTGCTTCATATTTCTGCAGCTTGCTCATATTAAGATTCCCGCACTGTATGAAATTAAAATGTTTTCTGAACAGACTACTATAACTTCCCCTACTGTTTTGTTTATCTATTGCTGCTCAGCAGACCAGTCCATAACTTTGCGGCTAGCAAGATAGATTTACTGTTTTGTATGTTGGACCTGTGTGTCCACTAGACTTGGTGGGTAGTTCTCATTTGGGGCTCAGGAAACTTAAGTCAGGTCGGGGCTGAATCCGCAGACAACTGTAGAGTCGACTGGGTTGCTCACTTACACAGCGGGCAGATGATTCTTCCTGCTTCCTGGAAGGCTTGTTTATTACGGTCGGTAGGTGGGCTGGGGCTTTTGGTTTGCGGCGTGGCCGCGGGCCCCACACAGCCCCCAGCAGCTGCGCTCCGCACCTGGCGCAGCTTGTGGACGCCCAGCGGCCGGAGCCCGTGGGCCTCGGGCGTCCGGGCCTCCGCCTGTGCTCTTGATCCCCGGCCCTGAGTTAAAGGAGGTGGAGGAGACCGCGGAGGAGCTGCTTCTCAGACTGGAAGGGGTTTGCCGCCTGACTGGCGTGTCAGGAGCAGCATTTCGCAGATCGTGGAGGAGAATATACCGCTCCTTAAGGCCCAAGTGATGGAGGTGTGTGGCGTCCGTGCTGCGGAGGACCCGCCGAGGCTTTGGTCCAGGGGGCTGCGCACCGCGTTTCTCCCCGGGAAGCCCACATGCTCCAGGCAGAGCGGGACCTCGGGGCTTGCCCGCAGACCCCGCGGAGGCGGGCCACCCTCCTTCAGGAGCAAACCTGCTCCCGCACCCCGATAAGGGAGCTGCCTTTTGTGGTACAGGACCAGGGGCTGTTCGCCTGTGGAGGCCGGGGAGGCAGTGCTCCAAACCCCAGCTTCAAGCTGCGTTTGTAAACGTGGTGCTCCTCTTCAGGGACGTGGGAAAGTGAAACTGTGGGCTGAGCAGCTTGGGCTCTTTATTTTTTTTATTGTCGTTAATGTGTTTTCTGGATTGCCTCCCTTGCATCACTTGAGACCACCACGGTTCGACGGTTCAAGTAGCAGTCAGAACTCCCTGTGCAGTGCCTCAGAGGTGACCTACAGAAGGCTTTTCTGCCAGTGTTTGGCCTTCCCAGTTTTCCAAAGGATGGGCCGTCGTGGCTGATGGACTCGGGGGCTTGGATTTCCCTTTCTGAAAGGCTCTCCATAGGAAGCATAGGGAATGCGGGTGCATGTCTCCAGGTCCATCCATGTTGGTTGGTTTTATCTGCAAGCCCCAGTGTGCCCTTTGCCTGTGAATCATCTCAACAAAGGTCTGAAGAAGTTAAAACATGCACACAACCAACCAACCAAAAAAACCAAACACAACCACAAAATGTAACACAGGGAAAGGACACCCTAAGAGCAAGCATTTCAAGAGGTTCATGTGGAAGCTGAGAGAACGTTTTGTGACATTCTCAGATTTCATCCAGCGAAGATGCCATTATCATCTTTTTGGCCAGGTAAGAGAAAGTTGAGTCACAAAGAATTTGTGGCCATTTTAATCTTCTCCTTTCCAAAGAAAACTGGCAGTTAGATTATGAAGTTTCTTACATGTAAAAAATTTAAAAAAAAAGTTTTCTTTAGTTTATAGGAAATAATGAGGTGTATATATAAATTTAAAAGCTTTGGGGGAAAGAAAATAAAACTTGCTTTAAGGATTCTGGATCTTTATGAAAGCTTCAGACAGTTGCTGAAACAGTAATTCAAAAGAACAAACAACAGTTAAGCTTGGTTGTTATAAGATAGTAATGTAATATGAAGTAACAAGCTAATTGTAGGTGAAACTGCACACTATTTTCAGTCGAATGCAATAATGAGAATTCTTTGAGATTTGGTAAACTATATATATGTATATGTATGTCCTATAATATATATGAATCCTTGAAAAAGTTAAATTATTTTCTCTTAAAATCAGGTATGTGTGTTCTTGTTAGCATAGTAGTGCAATTTAGAAAAGACTAGTTTATTTTCCTATGCAAAATCAAATTCATTTACGTTTCCTAAATTTGTCAAATGACTTTTGTTGTTGGTGTTTGTTGTTTTCACAAATGGTTCAAAGACATGAAAAAATAAAAAGTATGTATGTAATTAAATGGTATTAACTAATGCCTTCTAAAACACTATCCTCTTTTGGGTTTCAGATATTGTTGGATATTATGTAAACTTATTTTTTTCTTCTTACAATAAGCAAAATATTTTTGACAAGCTCACAATATCAGTAACATTTGTGTGTTATTTTGGGTGATAGGAACCAGATTAAATTAGATTAAATTAAATTTCTAGAAAAATTCATAGGAGACAGTCTAGGTGGTCTGGGATTTGTCAATGAGTTTGTAAATACATCACTAGAAGTGTGGTACAGAAAGATAAAAATCATAAAACATGATTAAATAGACTTTATTAAAGTTAAAATTTGTGCTGTGCTAAAGGTGCTACTTAAGAGAGTAAAAAACACATCAGTGAAATCATTTGGTACTTGTCTTTCTCCGTCTGGCTAATTTCACTGAGCATAATACTCTCTAGCTCCGTCCATGTGGAGTATAAGAACAAAGAAAAACTGAAGGAACAAAACAGCAGCAGAATCATAGAACCCAAGAATGGACTAACAGTTACCAAAGGGAAAGGGACTGGGGAAGATGGGTGGGAAGGGAGGGATAAGGGTGGGGAAAAAGAAAGGGGGCATTACGATTAACATGTATAATGTGGGGGGGGGCACGGGGAGGGCTGTGCAACACAGAGAAGACAAGTAGTGATTCTACAACATCTTACTATGCTGATGGACAGTGACTGTAATGGGGTCTGTGGGGGGGACTTGGTGAAGGGGGGAGCCTAGTAAACATAATGTTTTTCATGTAATTGTAGATTAATGAGAACAAAACAAAACAAAAAAAATCAGGCTGGAAGAAAATATTTGCAAAACTACATGTCTGATGAAAGAACTGTATCCAAAAGAAGAAAAAAAGAATTCTTGAAACTCAACAATTAAATAAAACAAAGAATTGAGGATGGGCCGAGGATATGAACAGACACAGCACTAAAGATGTATAGATGGCAATTAATATATGAAGAGATTTTCAACAGTGTTTGTTATTAGGGAATTGTAAATTAAAACAATGAGATATCACTACTACAAACCTTTGAGAGTGGCTAAAATCTGCTCCCCATCCCCACCCCCAAAGTGATAGTATTAAATACTGGCAAAAATGTGGAATGACAGGAATTCTCATTAACTGCTGGTGGGAATGCAAAATGGTAGGTCCACTTCGGAAGGTAATTGAGGGCCTGTTTATCCAATTGATTTGAAAACTTAATCCACACAAAATACTGTATGTGAATATTTATAGCAGCCTTGTTCATAGTCACCACAACTGGAGGTGACAAGATGTGCTTCAGTAGGTGACTGTGGTACATCTATACAGAGGAATGCTAGAAAGAAATGAGTTAACCAAGCAACGGATGGACATGAAGGAATCTTTTTTTTTTTGTCACAGATCAGCAGTGGTTTCTTTTTCTTTTTTTTTTTTAATTTTGGTATCATTAATCTACAACTACATGAAGGACATTATGTTTACTAGGCTCCCACCTTCACCAAGTCCCCCCCACATCCCCGTTCACAGTCACTGTCCATCAACATAGTAAGATGCTGTAAAATCACTACTTGTCACCAAGTTCACAGTCACTGTCCTTCAACAGATGCTGTAAAATCACTACCTGTCTTCTCTGTGTTGCACAGCCCTCCCTGTGCCCCCCCAACACCATACATGCTAATCGTAATGCCCCCTTTCTTTTCTTCCTGCCCTTATCCCTCCCTTCCCACCCGTCCTCCCCAGTCCCTTTCCCTTTGGTAACTATTAGTCCATTCTTGGGTTCTGTGCTTCTGCTGCTGTTTTTTTCCTTCAGTTTTCTTTTGTTCTTATACTCCACATATGAGTGAAATCATTTGGTACTTGTCTTTCTCCGCCTGCCTTATTTCACTGAGCATAATACTCTCTAGCTCCATCCATGTTGTTGCGAATGGTAGGATTTGTTTTTTTTCTTAAGGCTGCGTAATATTCCATTGTGTATATGTACCACTTCTTCTTTATCCATTCATCTACTGATGGACATTTAGGTTGCTTCCATATCTTGGCTATTGTAAATAGTGCAGTGATAAACATAGGGATGCATCTGTCTCTTTCAAACTGGAGTGCTGCATTCTTAGGGTAAATTCCTAGAAGTGGAATTCCTGGGTCGAAAGGTACTTCTATTTTGAGCATTTTGAGGAACCTCCATACTGCTTTCCACAATGGTTGAACTAATTTACATTCCCACCAGCAGTGTAGGAGGGTTCCCCTTTCTCCACAACCTCGCCAACATGTGTTGTTGTTTGTCTTTTGGATGGTAGCCATCCGTACTGGTGTGAGATGATATCTCATTGTGGTTTTAATTTGCATTTCTCTGATGACAAGTGATGTGGAGCATCTTTTCATGTGTCTGTTGGCCATCTGAATTTCTTCTTCAGAGAACTGTCTATTTAGCTCCTCTGCCCATTTTTTAATTGGATTATTTGCTTTTTGTTGAGGTGTGTGAGCTCTTTGTATATTTTGGATGTCAACCCTTTATTGGATCTGTCATTTTTGAATATATTCTCCCATACTGTAGGATACCTTTTTGTTCTATTGATGGTGTCCTTTGCTGTACAGAAGCTTTTCAGCTTGATATAGTCCCATTTGTTCATTTTTGCATTTGTTTCCCTTGCCTGGGGAGATATGTTCAAGAAGAGGTCACTCATGTTTATGTCTAAGAGATTTTTGCCTATGTTTTTTTCTAAGAGTTTTATGGTTTCATGACTTACATTCAAGTCTTTGATCCATTTCTAATTTACTTTTGTGTATGGGGTTAGACAGTGATCCAGTTTCATTCTCTTACATGTAGCTGTCCAGTTTTGCCAGCACCATCTGTTGAAGAGACTGTCATTTCCCCATTGTATGTCCATGGCCCCTTTATTGAATATTAGTTGACCATATATGTTTGGGTTAATGTTTGGAGTCTCTATTCTGTTCCATTGGTCTGTGGCTCTGTTCTTGTGCCAGTACCAAATTGTATTGATTACTGTGGCTTTGTAGTAGAGCTTGAAGTTGGGAGTGAGATCCCCCCACTTTATTCTTCCTTCTCAGGATTGCTTTAGCTATTTGGGGTCTTTGGTGTTTCCATATGAATTTTTGAACTATTTGTTCCAGTTCATTGAAGAAAGCTGTTGGTAATTTGATAAGGATTGCATCAAATCTGTATATTACTTTGGGCAGGATGGCCATTTTGACGATATTAATTCTTCCTAGCCAAGAGCATGGGATGAGTTTCCATTTGTTAGTGACGTCTAATTTCTCTTAAGAGTGTCTTATAGTTTTCAGGGTATAGGTCTTCAATTCCTTGGTTAGGTTTATTCCTAGGTATTTTATTCTTTTTGATGCTATTGTGAATGGAATTGTCTTCCTGATTTCTCTATTAGTTTATTGTTGGTGTATAGGAAAGCCACAGATTTCTGTGTGTTAATTTTGTATCCTGCAACTTTGCTGAATTCCGATATTAGCTCTAGTAGTTCCGGAGTGGAGCCTTTAGGGTTTCTTATGTACAATATCATGTCATCTGCAAATAGTGACAGTTTAACTTCTTCTTTATCAATCTGGATTCCTTGTATTTCTTTGTTTTGTCTAATTGCCATGACTAGGACCTCCAGTACTATGTTGAATAACAGTGGGGAGAGTGGGCATCCCTGTCTTGTTCCCGATCGCAGAGGAAAAGCTTTCAGCTTCTCGCTGTTCAGGATGATGTTGGCTGTGGGTTTATCATATATGGCCTTTATTATGTTGAGGTACTTGCCCTCTATACCCATTTTGTTGAGAGATTTATCATGAATGGATGTTGAATTTTGTCAAATGCTTTTTCATCATCTATGGAGATGATCATGTGGTTTTTGTCTTTCTTTTTGTTGATGTGGTGGATGATGTTGATGGGTTTTCGAATGTTGTACCATCCTTGCATCCCTGGGATGAATCCCACTTGGTCATGGTGTACGATCCTTTTGATATATTTTTGACTTCGGTTTGCTAATATTTTGTTGAGTATTTTTCAATCTACGTTCATCAGGGATATTGGTCTGTAGTTTTCTTTTTTGGTGGGGTCTTTGCCTGGTTTTGGTATTAGGGTGATGTTGGCTTCATAGAATGAGTTTGGGAGTACTCCTTCCTCTTCTATTTTTTGGAAACTCTAAGGAGAATGGGTATTATGTCTTCTCTGTATGTCTGATAAAATTCCGAGGTAAATCCATCTGGCCCGGGGGTTTTGTTCTTTGGTAGTTTTTTGATTACCACTTCCATTTCGTTGCTGGTAATTGGTCTGTTTAGATTTTCTGTTTCTTTCTGGGTCAGTCTTGGAAGGTTGTATTTTTCTAGAAATTTGTCCATTTCTCCTAGGTTTCCCAGCTTGTTAGCATATAGGTTTTCATAGTATTCTCTAATAATTCTTTGTATTTCTGCGGGGTCCGTTGTGATTTTTCCTTTCTTATTTCTGATTCTGTTGATGTGTGTTGACTCTCTTTTCCTCTTAATAAGTCTGGCTAGAGGCTTATCTATTCTGTTTATTTTCTCGAAGAACCAGCTCTTGGTTTCATTGATTTTTGCTATTGTTTTATTCTTCTGAATTTTATTTATTTCTTCTCTGATCTTTATTATGTCCCTCCTTGTGCTGACCTTAGGCCTCATTTGTTCTTCTTTTTCCAATTTCGATAATTGTGACATTAGACCATTCATTTAGGATTGTTCTTCCTTCTTTAAATATGCCTGGATTGCTTTATAGTTTCCTCTTAAGACTGCTTTTGCTGTATCCCACAGTACTTGGGGCTTTGTGTTGTTGTTGTCGTTTGTTTCCATATATTGCTGGATCTCCATTTTGATTTGGTAATTGATCCATTGATTATTTAGGAGCATGTTGTTAGGCCTCCATGTGTTTGTGAGCCTTTTTGCTTTCTTTGTATAGTTTATTTCTAGTTTTATGCCTTTGTGGTCTGAAAAGTTGGTTGGTAGGATTCCAATCTTTTGGAATTTACTGAGGCTCTTTTTGTGGCCTAATATGTGGTCTATTCTGGAGAATGTTCCATGTGCACTTGAGAAGAATGTGTATCCTGTTGCTTTTGGATGTAGAGTTCTGTAGATGTCTATTAGGTCCATCTGTTCTAGTGTGTTGTTCAGTGCCTCTGTGTCCTTACTTATTCTCTGTCTGTTGGATCTGTACTTTGGAGTGAGTGGTGTGTTGAAGTCTCCCAAAATGAATGCATTGCATTCTATTTCCTCCTTTAATTCTGTTACTATTTGTTTCACATATGTTGGTGTTCCTATATTGGGTACATATATATTTATAATGGTTATATTCTCTTGTTGGACTGAGCCCTTTATCATTATGTAATGCCCTTCTTTATCTTTTGTTACTTTCTTTATTTTGAAGTCTATTTTTTCTGGTACTAGTATTGCAACACCTGCTTTTTCTCTCTGTTGTTTGCATGGAATTTCTTTTTCCATCCCTTGACTTTAAGTCTGTGCATGTCTTTGGGTTTGAGGTGAGTCTCTTGTAAGCAGCATATAGATGGGTCTTGCTTTTCTATCCATTCTATTACTTTGTGTCTTTTGATTGGTGCATTCAGTCCATTTACATTTAGGGTGATTATCGAAAGATATGTACTTATTGCCATTGCAGGCTTTAAGTTTGTGGTTACCAAAGGTTCAGGGTTAGCTTCTTTACTATCTTACTGTCTAACTTAACTCGCTTGTTGAGCTATTATAAACATGGTCTGATGTTCTTTATTTCTCTCCCTTCTTATTCCTCCTCCTCCCTTCTTCATATGTTGGGTGTTTTGTTATGTGCTCTTTTTAGGATTGCTCCCATTTAGCGCTGTCCCTGTAAGATGCCCTGTAGAGGTGGTTTGTGGGAGGCAAATTCCCTCAACTTTTGCTTGTCTGGGAATTGTTTTATCCCTCCTTAATATTTAAATGATAATCGTGCTGGATACAGTATTCTTGGTTCGAGCCCTTTCTTTTTCATTGCATTAAGTATATCGTGCCATTCTCTTCTGACCTGTAGGGTTTCTGTTGAGAAGTCTGATGATAGCCTGATGGGTTTTCGTTTGTAGGTGACCTTTTTTTTCTCTCTGGCTGCCTTTAATACTTTGTCCTTGTCTTTGATCTTTTCCATTTTAATTATTATGTGTCTTGGTGTTGCCCTCCTTGGATCCCTTGTCATGGGAGTTCTGTATACCTCTGTGGTCTGAGAGGCCATTTCCTCCCCTAGTTTGGGGAAATTTTCAGCAATCATACTTCAAAGACACTTTCTATCCCTTTTTCTCCCTCTTCTTCTTCTTGTACCCCTATAATGCGTATATTGTTCCATTTCAATTGGTCATTCAGCTCTCTTAAAATTCTTTCATTCCTGGAGATCCTTTTATCTCTCTCTGTATCAGCTTCTCTGAGTTCCTGTTCTCTGTTTTCTAGTCCATTAATGGTCTCTTGCATCTCGTCTATTCTGTTTTGAAGTCCTTCCAGAGCTTGTTTTATTTCTGTATTCTCCCTCCTTAGTTCTTGCATATTTCTCTGCAAGTCCATCAGCATGGTTATGACTTTTGTTTTGAATTCTTTTTCAGGAAGACTGGTTAAATCTATCTCCCCAGGTTCCTTCTCAGGGGAAGATGTAGCAGATGCCGAAGCTGTCTGGGTTAGTCTTGTCTGGATCAAATATTTTGCCTTTTCATGTTGATAGGTGCAGTGGAGTGCTATTGACGTGTCTGTCAGCTGGGAGAGTCAGGCCTCATTCCACTTGGCTCCTGGCCTTTCTCTACTGGGACAACTGCCACCCCCTAGTGGCTTGTGTTGGGCAATTGCACGTAGACTCAGTCTCTGCATCTTGCCCGGCGGGTATGGAGAAAGCTCCCTTGCTGTGGGCGTGGCCAGCCTCAGGCAGCTGCTCTGCTATGGCGGGGCCCCGGAGGGGTAATGGACGGGGGGCCATTTGGCTGTTTACCTCTGTGAGGGGTCTCAGAGCTGTTACCCAGGGGGTTAGTGCGCCCGGAGTTCCCTGGAATTTCCAGTTGCTGGACTGTGACCTGGGATATTTCCGTCCAGCTGTGTCATCCCTGTCCCTTTAAGACTTTCAAAAAGCACTCATTTTTCTTTGTCACAGGGGCGCCGGCTTCAGGACCTGCTCACCGGTCTTGCTACCCTGTTTCCCTAGTTTCCAGCACTCCACCCATGCACTGTGTCTGCGCTCTGGTGCAGATGGCTAGGGCTGGGTGTTTAGCGGTCCTGGGCTCCCTCTCCCTCCCCGCTCCAACTCCTCTCCTCCTGCCGGGAGCTGGGGGAGGGGCGCTCGGGTCTTGCCAGGCCGGGGCTTGTATCTTACCCCTTTCTCCAGGCGCTGGGATCTCGCAGGTGTGGATGTAGTCTGACTGTTGTCCTGTGTCTTCTGGTCTCTCTTTTAGGATTAGTTGTATTTGTTGTATTTTCAAAAATATATGTTTTTGGGAGGAGATTCCCACTGTCCTACTCACGCCGCTGTCTTGGCTCCACCTCCCAGAATCTTAAATGCATATTGTTACTAAGTTAAAGAAAAAAGTCTGAAAAGATTATATTCTCTGTATGTATGTTCTATGTGCTTACAATTATATGAAATTCTAAAAAAGCAAAAACATTGACATAGTAACATAAGCACTGGTTGGGGAGAGTGGGAGAGCATTATAATCATTTAGAAAATATGAGGAAGTATGCAGTTTGTTGTAGAAACTTAAATTTGTTTTCAGGTATGTGCTTGTCGAAAAATTTTAGAAAAGAAACGTGTTAAGTGTTGTCAAATTTAGGTAGTTGGGTCAAGTCTTAAAGGCTAATCCATAACATGAAAAAAGACTTGTGACTCCATTAATGCAACATGTTACTTGGGTTATAAGCAAAGGGTAAAATAGGAATTTTTTTCTTTCTGTGAAAACTTCTGTGAAATTTTTTTCTCTAAAAAATCCAAATATGTCTTGGTTATATATCCTGTATATTAGATGAAAAAGTAGAAAAAGGTATCACACTATCAGATAGATAAAATTTCATTTTTATATCACCAAAATGCTCTTGCTTGGAAAGGCTGCTTTTCATGTGGCTCTTTTTCCATTCTTTTCAATCACTGACTGAAGTTTCTCTCTTTTGTAAAAGCTAGAGTTCCTATTAATTATTTGTTATTTTGTTCACTTTAAATATTGGCACTCTAAACCAAAATTGAGACCATTTCTTTTCTTTTAAAACTTAAGACTGTGACCCTGCTTATAGCTTCTAATAAGCCTTTTGGTACTGTTTTTCATTTTAATTTTAAGAACTCAAATTCAGAATAATAAAAATGTTAGATTTATTTACAGCCATACTGAGATTTCCCAGAAAGTTAGTTGACTGGCACATATTTTTTTCTCTTATTTTATGAAAAAGATAGAAAAAATTTATGTATGCTTGGCAGTTTCTGTATTTTTAAGTAACTTATAAGTTATAAAGCTTTTACTCTGGAAAATTCTGACAAATAAAGAGGAGAAACTCAAACAGCGCCCAAGGTTGAGTAGATACCAGTGCTGTGTTAAAAATATTTCAGCAGTTGTGTCCCTTTCAGGATGGGTAAAAGCTCAGTTGTGTTCATGTATAAAGACTGTCAATAACTGCCATCAAATTGATTTATAAATTTATTTTACAATCTCTTGTCAATCTGTGACAAGTATAGCAAGCACTTCATGAGATGAATTAGAAGTTCCTGGAGATTTGTCAATATCTCACTGTTTATAATACTTTCCTACTCCCAGAGTTATTGACTTAATCCTTACAAATTGATCATTACCTCAATAGAAGAATCCAATCTCCTTTATGAAATTTTAGTATAGTGCATTAACCAGAATCTTTCAGTCTCATTATTGACAGACGGTTCTCTTCTTCCTTTACGCTTGTCAACAGGCTCCATAAGTATTCTGGAAGGAAGTTCAAAAGCACGATAGTCTCCTAAAGAGCATTACTAAGAATTTTTGACTGTAGTATTTTAAGGAACAGACACATGGCAGGTTTCTCAAGTTTGAGCTGACATTGCCACTTAGAGAGGTCCTTTTCATTCTGTGGAACTGAGTCATGGTTTATAAGAATCTTTCAGTCTAGTAGCTGACAACTTCGAGCATGTAGACACTAAACTACACCAAGATAGTCAGAACAAGAATTAATTCCCTAGGACTAAATAAAATGGATTTATTATGGTTGGAGTTCTACTTTATAATGGACATGAGATATAGCCCTTTTCTTTTTAGCTAAATATCAATT
Source organism: Manis pentadactyla (assembly GCF_030020395.1). Classification (NCBI taxonomy): domain Eukaryota; kingdom Metazoa; phylum Chordata; class Mammalia; order Pholidota; family Manidae; genus Manis; species Manis pentadactyla. The sequence goes on from NC_080030.1 coordinate 50,294,415, forward strand.
CCACAGAATATTTTTTATAACTGTAGTAAAACACTATCTAAATAATTTTTTGTTCAAAGTGACGCTGTACAATTCAGAAAGTATAGCATATAAAAATTCTCAAGTATGATTTAATGAATCAATAGGCAAACTTAATAATGAATCTGCAGAGAAGAGAAATATAGATAAGTAGGTAGATTGTCTTACCTACAGAATTACTCACAAGCATAGTTAAATATGAACAATGTACTCTTCCTTGGTCCCCTTACTCTTTATGACCATGTAGTTATTTACAAAATTCATTAAGAATCCATGTTTCAGACAAGGGCTGTATATTGATTTGTGTATTTGATACCTAACTGTCCTCTTGAGAAAGTAGCATTGTATGTATTCTACAGCTAATGGAAACCTATGGCTTTCATTGGAAATGTTATGATTTACAGGTCATAAGAATGTTTCTTCCTCACAGGTCGAGTATATTCAAACATATATTGATTTAAAAAATAATAAATAAATAAAAGGATATCCCTAGATTGATAGGTCCTGCAGGCAAACCAGGTAGAGATGAATCATATCATTCTATTTCTAGCCTTGAAGTAGTCAATATGAGCTTATAAGGACCATAAAGAGTATTTCTGGTATATAAATGTGATTGAGTTATGATTCAATCAACTCAGCTTTAGGATATCTCCAGACCGACATTAACTCTCAATTCCTAGTGTTGTCAAGAGTCATGCTCTTCTAGTTTTGTTAACCATGACAGAGTTTTATGTATTAGTCGTTTTGTCTTGTGGTATCTATGGAAGAAGAAAGAGCCAGAAACAGAAATCATAAAATGAATGATATTGAAACAGAAAATTATATGGTCATATGTGTTAAGAGGTGGAACTTAACTTCAAGGAGGGAATGATTGAGAAAATTAACACTGTACCTTGTCACCATACTGGTAAGCAGGTTTCTGACATCCCCCCCTGTTAAAAGTAACAGGAAATTAAAAAATTTAAAAGCCACATTGTATCTTGACATAAATAATAGTAAAAACAGCAACTAAAGAAAAGATTTTATCATACCTGAAAAGTAAAAGAGATGCACCATATTTGTACTTTCAAATGGTAAATTTGGTCTAATATTTTCTGAAATGGTGTCTTAACTCCTAAAACTTCCTTTCCCAGTTACTTTGCCAGGCACTTCTCTATTCATATGAAGTCTTCCCTGTCTACCAAAGAGGTTGGTGGCTTCTCTTTAATGCTCCCAGTGTATCTTGCACATACTTTATTAATATGAACAGCATTTTGATGTAAACTCTCATTAGGTTACAAAGTTGATGAGGATTATATTTTATTGATATGTGTCCCCAGTGAATGGCATAAAAGGTTCTCAGTGTGTTTACTTGAATTATCTATTATAGATTTTTTTTTGAAATATATTTTCTTTCTCATTTTTTTTGTCTTTTAAGCTTGTTGCATTTATTCATATAGGGCATATGACAACTTGCTGTCACCTCTGAGAGGACTTTCTATTCATAATATTTTTTTATATACACTTTTCCCAAATTGTTTTAACTAATCACTGATAATGTTTTAAAATAAAGGTATTCATAGAATGGACTCTGTACAGATAATAAATTATTACTTTTTGTCCACTTGAAAACATAATTGCATGATAAACCTTACTCTTTACTGAGCAAGAATGCAAAATTCTATATAAGACTGTTTATATTTCTCAGATGAGAAGAATACTGGAATTTTATTTGACTTAATTTACTTAAGCTTGAATACACTTAGTTATATATCTGTGGTTTATTTATCATCATGAAGTTAAATAACTTGTAGTACTGTTGTGCAACAATAGCATAATTGAGAAACGAATGTTAAAATGCCCTATAATATCTACACTGGGAAGATTCCAGGACTTGCACTTAAAAATGACATAGATTAGATTAAAGAATAACAAATAACTTCAGTTGACTTCTGAGAAGTTTTCTTCTAAAACCAGTGCAGTAAGTGCACTGAAAACACTTCCTCAGCAGCATCATTTTCAGTGCACTCTACAACTGTGGCTTGTTTATACAATTCCCCCCAAAAATGATTCAGAAAACTTGAATGCATATGTCCAGTTTCCTCTAAACTAAATGACATTTGATTGCTTAATTAAATATTTTACTCATTTACGTAGTATGTAAAGTACAGAAGCTGAACAGTATGTGTGTATACTAAGAGCCAGAGACGGTGAGTGTCCGCTTGGTTTTCAGTACTGTGATAGCATTTTACAGCACTGAATAACCTATGAACTAATTGGTATTTGCTTTGCATATGTCATGTCTTCCATTTGAACTGCCTCTTCTTCCCATTCTCTTCCCAGTCATGTCTCTCGCTGCCCCAATGTCAATTAAAAAATTTCTAGTCATCACTTAAGTTTGGCTCAAGCATTTGTAACCTGTGTAGCAAGTGTCAAACATGCCTATAACCCATATTTTACTGCAAGATGATTGCACATTCTGAGGGATTTATATTCTTCTGTTTCTGCTCCTGGGGGATTTTCATTTGTCTTTCATTGCCAGGGTCTGTTTCTTTCTGACCCATATTAACTCATATTTGGAACCCAGCTCCCTTTTCTTGATTTGCACATACACATATCTTCATACTGATTATTAGACATCCTTCTCCTTTGAGAAATATTTTTTACCTCTTATGTAGCAGGCATCATCAGTCTATTGATACGTAGCTTGGAACTTCTGCTTGTTCTTGCTACTCCCCAGCAATAACAAAAACATTTCTCTTACAGTGAAGACTCACCTGTTGCCTCCCTTCCAAACTTGCTACTGGATTTGCCAAACCATGGGCAGTTTTCTCCATGTGTTACCTATTCCCATACCCCATGAGTATTTAAGAAGAGATTATATGAAGTTTGATTCCTCCATGAAACAGATTATTTCAACTCCCCTTAACATTCCTATCGTACACTTAAAATTTGGCAGTAACTACTGTGGGTACAGGTGTATAAATATTTATGTTTTTACACTACCAGCTATTTCTACGATGATATCTTTTCAAAATTCCCCCTGGAACACAGAAGAACGTTTTTCAAACTTTATGAAAAGATACAATCTCTTTTTCAAAAAAAATCATTCCACGGTTTCCATTTGCAAAAGAAAAGCAGAGCTACATTGATTGCAATGAGGGTTAGTGGGGCTCACATTGCCGCAATTATTACTATTGTTCCTAGCCTTTGCAGCAGCCCCTGAGGCAGTGCCTTGAAGGGACCGAAGTGCCCCTTCCTCACTATTGCTGGGAAATCTATATGTGCTTGCTTTTTAATGTTCACCATATTGCATCGTAATTGTTTTGTGTTTGGTGTTCTCACCAACACTAACATTCCTGTATTTTCATTCCCCAGCAAGGAGGAAATGTTTCATTCATGCTGCATTTCCAGCACCATGAACAGTGCCTGCCATGCAACAGAAACAAAAAACAACTAGTTGAATATAGACATTTAAATAAGTTTATAAATACATTTTTTCAGAAAAGCCAGTTGTGGAAAGTAAAAACTTAGTATGAGTCCTTACTATATAGTTCTTTAAATATATTCAAATCAGTGTAAAAAGTGTTATCAGTATTTTATTTGCATTTTGTTTTAGTCTCCATGTACAAATTATTCTCTAGAAAAATATTGTAGCATTACAAATCTGAGTGCTTTTAAGTTCCTCTGTTATAAGGACCTTTATATATTATATAAGTGATTCACTTATAATACCTAGGCTGACTAAAATCCACAGCTGGGATATTTTTCCCTTTTATGTATTTTTGACCATCTGTCCAACTTATATTTTACTAAAAAATCTCCTATGAATGTTTCTTTGGGTTCAATGGATAGTACTTTTGAAAATGCTAGTGAAAAACTAAGTGTTCAATGAAATAATGGATTCTGGATTCTTGAACTTTTAAGTTTAGAGAAAAAAGGTTTAGGAGTATAATTGCAGCCATAACTGGTGAAATGGGTTGAGCCAAATGAAAAGCTCGGCATATTTAATTTCTTTTTATGAAAATAGGTCCAATAGTCTAATAAAAGAATCATAGAACAAAAATTAGGCAAATTATTTATTCCATTGCTCTGCATCACCAGTCCCATCTGTAGCTGTCATCATATTCTGTAGTCACGTGTCTTTACTCCTTGCCAGACTTTTGACTCCACAGCTTTTTCAAGGTGAATCATGTATATAAAGAGAAAGTATGACGTTTTCACATCATGAGGAGTGTAGAAAGTTTAATTTATTTAAAAATACATTTAAACAGACAATATCAATTTTCAAATCTTTCCTCTTCTCTTGACGCTGCCACTTACAAATTCATGGGATAACGACATCTTTGATGTCAACAGAATACTTGCTGTCTGATGATTTCTCAGAATTAGAATGGCTCTGTTTAAAAATAAGAGTTGGCAAAGCTTGTGATTGGCCACTCGACCTGTCCTTTCCAGATCCTTTCACCTTTTTCTTCAGAGATGCTGCCATAGACTTTTCTTGAGACCACTTTTTTTTTCCACTGTACAATCTGATCATTTAGAAAAGGGAAATAATCTGAACTTTGTGGGAAGACCAACAGTTAAGAGGCTGATAAAATCGGTCTCAGAGAAGTGACCTTCTCATTCCAGGTTTTATTCTGGAAACTGGTGGTAAAGAAAAGGATCTGACAATGAAACGTGCCACCCCAGGTAAAACAGGTTTCTGGAAAAAAAATCTGCATATTCATCAGAGTAGATATATCTTTCTATAAAATGGGAAATTTCCTGTAAATGGGGAGCAATTAAATTAATCTAGATGCTAACTGACCTAAAAGCAAATAGCCTTAAGTGACTATGGCTAATTACATATGCATTTAAAATTCATTTGTCAGCTATACTTCATTTATGATATTGTAGATTGGTTTCATTTATCTTCGTAGCCTTTTAAAAGATTTTTACTGAAGTACTACATATGTAATATTACATAATTTAAATATATCCTTTCTTCTAATTGCTTTCTTTTTATTCTTATTCTATTTTTTAAGTTATTTTTCTTTTGCAAGGTACATATAAAGCCAGTTACTACATGTATAGTATTTTACTATTTGGATTTGTTAACATTAAAAATAAACTGCAGTTTTATTACCAGCAAAATGGGTTTATTCAGGAACAGTAGAGACCTGCAATCTGGGACAGGGTAGCTTTGGCAAAACGACAATCATGTCCAGAGAACAAAAGAGAGGTGTGTCCTTTTATAGAAGAGAAGGGGAAAATTGGGGAGACTTCTAAGCAAACCTATAAATTGGAGGAAAAGTGGGAGTCCAACATGGCTGCTCAGTGGCTGAGTTGTAATATCTCTCATTGGCTGGGCAGTTCCCAGGAGAGGCAGAAACTCTCCCCTGCTTCTGTTAGGTGGTAAAGTGGCCGAAAGTATTAGGAGTTAAGGTGCTTCTCTCTTTCTTTTGGAAGTGTTTGCAATTGATGTGGAGTGGTCAGTATGAGAGCTCCCCCTGCAGGCCTCCCGAGGCCATGTCAGTGAGGCTTCCTTTTAGCAATTTTCACAGATTCTTAGGATACATTCTAAATATTAGATTACTAGATTGCTACAGTAAGTTACATGGAAATTTTCTATGACTTGTTAACTTTCAAAATTGCTGCCGTAAATTTTTCAATATTTTTGTTTATTGAGTGAGTCATACAATTCCACAAATAAATGAATCTTAAGAAATTATCACAAATCTCAAGAGAACAATTTCCAAGTTCCCTTACCTCCCCATAGTCTGAATTTTTTAATCAAGCCACGAAGCACAGAGGATAGCCTATCAAGATCATAGGCTTCTTTGACAGAACGTATTTTCCAAAAACACAAAGACCCAGTAGATAAAGTCCTGCAGTTCTCAATTCTCTTTGTGCAGAAGTTTATAATTCTCCTTAAAACATAGTGCTGTTTTCTGTAAAATAAAAACTACTTAACTTACTTTCAGAACACTTTGCAGCAAATAATCCCTCTGATTTATGTCTTGCAAGTTGCTTTTCTTCTTTCACATTGTGAAAGGATAACCTGCATTCTTTTTTTAAATACACAAGCTTTTCATTCTTTTTTTAGTTAAATGTATTGAAGATATTTGAGTATGTTTTTGTTCAGTGGAATGATTTATACCTATATCTATGTCTTGTCAGTATCTCTCTACATTCTCACTCCATCTCTTTTAGATACTGCCTTTCTATTCATCTCGAATTTATTTGGCTTGAGGTGTGAGGTGCAGGTTTTAGCTGGATATAGCTCCCTCCTACTACTCCATGACCAAATTACTATCTAATCACCACAAAACCATTGTTGTTTTTCTTTGCTTCTAGTTCTTCCCCTCAAAATAAAATTGGTTTAACTTTTGTTTTACTGAGTATACAGTTACTATTCATCAGAACATGTCAATATGGAAAATTCATACATTCCCCTAAATATCTCCCCATTACTTTCCCAAATATCTAGGGGCACTGGGGAGAATAAAAGATGTAGGGGCATCTAGGTTAATTCCAAGGGTGCTCGTACAGTTTGATGTAAATAGCATTCTGAAGGATAATCCCACGTTTGTATAACTTTTTTTTTTTTTTTTGTAGATAATTATTTTTTATTGAAGGGTAGTTGACGCACAGTATTACATTACATTAGTTTCAGGTGTACAACACAGTGATAAAACATTTATATACACGACAATTCTAGGTTCCAGCTATCACCCTACCAAGCTGTTACAATATCTTGACTATATTCCTTATGCTATACATTACATCCCGGTTACTTATTTATTTTACTTTTTTTTTTTTTGTGAGGGCATCTCTCATATTTATTAATCAATATGTACTTTTTTTTTTTTGTGAGAGCATCTCTCATATTTATTGATCAAATGGTTGTTGACAACAATAAAATTCTGTATAGGGGAGTCAATGCTCAATGTACAATCATTAATCCACCCCAAGCCTAATTTTCGTCAGTCTCCAATCTTCTGAGGCATAACAAACAAGTTCTTACATGGAGAACAAATTCTTACATAATGAATAAGTTACATAGTGAACAGTACAAGGGCAGTCATCACAGAAACTTTCGGTTTTGATAACGCATTATGAACTATAAACAGTCAGTTCAAATATGAATATTCATTTGGTTTTTATACTTGATTTATATGTGGATACCACATTTCTCTCTTTATTATTATTATTTTTAATAAAATGCTGAAGTGGTAGGTAGATACAAGATAAAGGTAGAAAACATGGTTTAGTGTTGTAAGAGAGCAAATGTAGATGATCAGATGTGTGCCTGTAGACTATGTGTTAATCCAAGCTAGACAAGGGCAATAAAACATCCATGTATGCAGAAGATTTCTCTCAGAACGGGGGGGTGAGGCTCTAAGCCTCACCTCTTTTGATCCCCAATTTCTCACCTGATGACCCCCCTGCAACTGTGCCTGTCTTAGGTTGTTCCTCACTTGAGGAATCTTACCTGTCTCTGGCTAACCAGTCATCTTCCGGGGCCATACAGGGAAATGTAAAGTTGGTAAGTGAGAGAGAAGCCTTATTGTTTGAAATGGTTAGCTTTTTATTTCTTTGCATATTTATGCCCTGTACCTTCTATGCCCAGCATTTGTCTTGAGGTATCTTTACCACTTGGAAGAATTATGATACTCGGTAAATTTGATATGAGGCACGAATTCTATTTAAGGGTTGTAATTAGGAAGGAAGAAGAAAAGCTATAGAAGTAGCAGGCGGAAGAAAACATGGGAAGATTGATTATTTCTTTGACATATCTTCTTGTAGAGTAACTTCAGCATGTATAGGTTTTAAGCTACCTACTTAAATCGCTCACACACATTAACATAATAGGACTATAGTTACATAACCAAAGCATATCTGTAATTACCAGCCATCTCCAGTGAAACCAAGTAAACCAGTTAGGCACCTTAGGCATTTGTGAAAACTTATCTATGATATGGTGGATATTGTCCAACTGAACTTGAACAGTCTGAGAGAAATCAGACAAATTAAAACAACCCATTCCTGGGGAATGTTCACGTCCCTTATGTTCTTTTAACAGTAAATAGTCTGTAGTTGTAAGATTTTGGAGCGCTACAATTTGCACTTCTCCTAATTCTTGGTTGAGTTCCAAAAGTATAGATCCAGTCAAATTTGTTGTTTTACTGTATGCACAGGCCAGCTTAGATATCTCCTTCATTCCCATGGCAAGTCCAGGAACTGGTGGGATGAGTGCATCTACAGCTGTAGCAGTGCGTGGATCGTTGTTGGGGTTTTTTGATGATCATCTTCTGGTATGAGTCTTCCAGAGAGTGCTGATGTTGGAAGTTCTTTTTCATATCGTATCTTAGTTCATTTTCGGGGTAGCCCAATTAGGCTTTGATCCTCTGTATAAACACAAACAGACCCTTTGCCTACACTTTTATATGCCCTTTATACCCTTGTGTAGAACTCATTGGACGTTACCACACAGGAACTGCCCTTTTTTTTGTTTTGTTTTGTTTTGTTTTGTTTTTGGTATCACTAATCTACACTTACATGACGAATATTATGTTTACTAGGCTCTCCCCTATACCAGGTCTCCCCTATAAACCTCTTTACAGTCCCTGTCCATCAGCATAGCAAAATGTTGTAGAATCACTACTTGCCTTCTCTGTGTTGTACAGCCCTCCCTTTTCTCCTACCCCCCCATGCATGCTAATCTTAATACCCCCCTACTTCTCCCCCCACCCTTATCCCTCCCTACCCACCCATCCTCCCCAGTCCCTTTCCCTTTGGTACCTGTTAGTCCATTCTTGAGTTCTGTGATTCTGCTGCTGTTTTGTTCCTTCAGTTTTTCCTTTGTTCTTATATTCCACAGATAAGTGAAAACATTTGGTATTTCTCTTTCTCCGCTTGGCTTGTTTCACTGAGCATAATACCCTCCAGCTCTATCCATGTTGCTGCAAATGGTAGGATTTGCCCTTTTCTTATGGCTGAGTAGTATTCCATTGTGTATATGTACCACATCTTCTTTATCCATTCATCTATCGATGGACATTTAGGTTGCTTCCAATTCTTGGCTATTGTAAATAGTGCTGCGATAAACATAGGGGTGCACTGATCTTTCTCATACTTGATTGCTGCATTCTTAGGGTAAATTCCTAGGAGTGAAATTCCTGGGGCAAATGGTAAGTCTGTTTTGAGCATTTTGATGTACCTCCATACTGCTTTCCACAATGGTTGAACTAACTTACATTCCCACCAGCAGTGTAGGAGGGTTCCCCTTTCTCCACAGCCTCGCCAACATTTGTTGTTGTTTGTCTTTTGGATGGCAGCCATCCTTACTGGTGTGAGGTGATACATCATTGTAGTTTTAATTTGCATTTCTGTGATAATTAGCGATGTGGAGCATCTTTTCATGTGTCTGTTAGCCATCTGTATTTCTTTTTTGGAGAACTGTCTGTTCAGTTTTTCTGCCCATTTTCTAATTGGGTTATTTGTTTTTTGTTTGTTGAGGCATGTGAGCTCTTTATATATTCTGGATGTCAAGCCTTTATCGGATGTGTCATTTTCAAATATATTCTCCCATACTGTAGGGATCCTTTTTGTTCTATTGATGGTGTCTTTTGCTGTACAGAAGCTTTTCAGCTTAATATAGTCCCACTTACTCATTTTTGCTGTTGTTTTCCTTGCCCGGGAAGATATGTTCAAGAAGAGGTCACTCATGTTTATGTCTAGGAGGTTTTTGCCTATGTTTTCTTCCAAGAGTTTAATGGTTTCATGACTTACATTCAGGTCTTTGATCCATTTTGAGTTTACTTTTGTATATGGGGTTAGACAATGGTCCAGTTTCATTTTCCTACATGTAGCTGTCCAGTTTTGCCAGCACCATCTGTTGAAGAGACTGTCATTTCGCCATTGTATGTCCATGGCTCCTTTATCAAATATTAATTGACCATATATGTCTGGGTTAAAGTCTGGATTGTCTAGTCTGTTCCATTGGTCTGTGGCTCTGCTCTTGTGCCAGTACCAAATTGTCTTGTTTACTATGGCTTTATAGTAGCGCTTGAAGTTGGGGAGTGAGATCTCCCTTATTTTATTCTTCTTTCTCAGGATTGCTTTGGCTATTCGGGGTCTTTGGTGTTTCCATATGAATTTTTGAATTATTTATTCCAGTTCATTGAAGAATGTTGCTGGTAGTTTCATAGGGATTGCATCAAATCTGTATATTGCTTTGGGCAGGATGGCCATTTTAACGATATTAATTCTTCCTAGCCACGAGCATGGGATGAGTTTCCATCTGTTAGTGTCCCCTTTAATTTCTCTTAAGAGTGACTTGTAGTTTTCAGAGTATAAGTCTTTCACTTCCTTGGTTAGGTTTATTCCTAGGTATTTTATTTTTTTTGATGCAATTGTGAATGGAGTTGTTTTCCTGATTTATCTTTCTGTTGGTTCATTGTTAGTATATAGGAAAGCCACAGATTTCTGTGTGTTGATTTTGTATCCTGCAACTTTGCTGTATTCCGGTATCAGTTCTAGTAGTTTTGGGGTGGAGTCTTTAGGGTTTTTTATGTACAGTATCATGTCATCTGCAAATAGTGACAGTTTAACTTCTTCTTTACCAATCTGGATTCCTTGTATTTCTTTGTTTTGTCTGATTGCCGTGGCTAGGACCTCCAGTACTATGTTAAATAACAGTGGAGAGAGTGGGCATCCCTGTCTAGTTCCCGATCTCAGAGGAAATGCTTTCAGCTTCTCGCTGTTCAAAATAATGTTGGCTGTGGGTTTATCATAAATGGCCTTTATAATGTTGAGGTACTTGCCCTCTATTCCCATTTTGCTGAGAGTTTTTATCATGAATGGATGTTGAACTTTGTCAAATGCTTTTTCAGCATCTATGGAGATGATCATGTGGTTTCTGTCTTTCTTTTTGTTGATGTGGTGGATGATGTTGATGGACTTTCGAATGTTGTACCATCCTTGCATCCCTGGGATGAATCCCACTTGGTCATGGTGTATGATCCTTTTGATGTATTTTTGAATTTGTTTGCTAATATTTTGTTGAGTATTTTTCAATCTACGTTCATCAGGGATATTGGTCTGTAGTTTTCTTTTTTGGTGGGGTCTTTGCCTTGTTTTGGTATTAGGGTGATGTTAGCTTCATAGAATGAGTTTGGGAGTATCCCCTCCTCCTCTATTTTTTGGAAAACTTTAAGGAGAATGTGTATTATGTCTTCCCTGTATGTCTGATAAAATTCCGAGGTAAATTCATCTGGCCCGGGGGTTTTGTTCTTTGGTAGTTTTTTGATTACCTCTTCAAATTCGTTGCTGGTAATTGGTCTGTTTAGATTTTCTGTTTCTTTCTGGGTCAGTCTTGGAAGGTTGTATTTTTCTAGGAAGTTGTCCATTTCTCCTAGGTTTCCCAGCTTGTTAGCATTTAGGTTTTCATAGTATTCTCTAATAATTCTTTGTATTTCTGTGGGGTCCGTCGTGACTTTTCCGTTCTCGTTTCTGATACTGTTGATTTGCGTTGACTCTCTTTTCCTCTTAATAAGTCTGGCTAGAGGCTTATCTATTTTGTTTATTTTCTCAAAGAACCAGCTCTTGGTTTCATTGATTTTTGCTATTGTTTTATTCTTCTCAATTTTATTTATTTCTTCTCTGATCTTTATTATGTCCCTCCTTCTGCTGACCTTAGGCCTCATCTGTTCTTCTTTTTCCAGTTTCGATAATTGTGACATTAGACCATTCATTTGGGATTGCTCTTCCTTTTTTAAATATGCTTGGTTTGCTATATACTTTCCTGTTAAGACTGCTTTTGCTGTGTCCCACAGAAGTTGGGGCTTAGTGTTGTTGTTGTCATTTGTTTCCATATATTGCTGGATCTCCATTTTGATTTTGTCATTGATCCATTGATTATTTAGGAGTGTGTTGTTAAGCCTCCATGTGTTTGTGAGCCTCTTTGCTTTCTTTGTACAGTTTATTTCTAGTTTTATGCCTTTGTGGTCTGAAAAGTTGGTTGGTAGGATTTCAATCTTTTGGAATTTTCTGAGGCTCTTTTTGTGGCCTAGTATGTGGTCTATTCTGGAGAATGTTCCATGTGCACTTGAGAAGAATGTATATCCTGTTGCTTTTGGATGTAGAGTTCTGTAGATGTCTATTAGGTCCATCTGCTCTACTGTGTTGTTCAGTGCTTCCGTGTCCTTACTTATTTTCTGCCCGGTGGATCTGTCCTTTGGGGTGAGTGGTGTGTTGAAGTCTCCTAGAATGAATGCATTGCAGTCTATATCCCCCTTTCTTTCTGTTAGTATTTGTTTCACATATGCTGGTTCTCCTGTGTTGAATGCATATATATTTAGAATGGTTATATCCTCTTGTTAGACTGAGCCCTTTATCATTATGTATTGTCCTTCTTTATCTCTTGTTACTTTCTTTGTTTTGAAGTCTATTTTGTCTGATATTAGTACTGCAAACCCTGCTTTTCTTCTCGCTGTTGTTTGCCTGAAATATGTTTTTCCATCCCTTGACTTTTAGTCTGTACATGTCTTTGGGTTTGAGGTGAGTTTCTTGTAAGCAGCATATGGATGGTTCTTGCTTTTTTATCCATTCTATTACTCTGTGTTTTTTTATTGGTGCATTCAGCCCATTAACATTTGGGTGACTATTTTAAGATATGTACTTATTGCCATTGCAGGCTTTAAATTCGTGGTTACCAAAGGTTCAAGGTTAGCCTCATTAGTATTTTACTGCCTTACTTAGCTCGCTTATTGAGCTGTTATATACACTGTCTGGAGATTCTTTTCTTCTCTCCCTTCTTGTTCCTCCTCCTCGATTCTTCATATGTTGGGTGTTTTGTGCTGTTCTCTTTCTAGGAGTGCTCCCATCTAGAGCAGTCCCTGTAAGATGTTCTGTAGAGGTGGTTTGTGTAAAGCAAATTCCCTCAGCTTTTGTTTGTCTGGGAATTGTTTAATCCCACCGTCATATTTGAATGATAGTCGTGCTGGATACAGTATCCTTGGTTCAAGGCCCTTCTGTTTCATTGTATTAAATATGTCATGCCATTCTCTTCTGGCTTGTAGGGTTTCTGTTGAGAAATCTGATGTTAGCCTGATGGGTTTTCCTTTATAGGTGACCTTTTTCTCTCTAGCTGCCTTTAAAACTCTTTCCTTGTCCTTGATCTTTGCCATTTTAATTATTATGTGTCTTGGTGTTGTCCTCCTTGGATCCTTTCTGTTGGGGGTTCTGTGTATTTCTGTGGTCTGTTCGATTACTTCCTCCCCCAGTGTGGGGAAGTTTTCAGCAATTATTTCTTCTAAGATACTTTCCATCTCTTTTCCTCTCTCTTCTTCTTCTGGGACCCCTATAATACGGATATTGTTCCTTTTGGATTGGTCACACTGTTCTCTTAACATTGTTTCATTCCTGGAGATCCTTTTGTCTCTCTCTATGTCAGCTTCTATGCGTTCCTGTTCTCTGATTTCAATTCCATCAATGGCCTCTTGCATTCTATCCATTCTGCTTATAAACCCTTCCAGAGTTTGTTTCATTTCTGTAATCTTCTTTCTGGCATCTGTGATCTCCCTCCGGACTTCATCCCATTTCTCTTGCGTATTTCTCTGCATCTCTGTCAGTATGTTTATGATTCTTATTTTGAATTCTTTTTCAGGGAGACTGGTTAGGTCTGTCTCCTTCTCTGGTGTTGTCTCTGTGATCTTTGTCTGCCTGTAGCTTTGCCTTTTCATGGTGATAGGAATAGTCTGCAGAACTGGGACGAGTGACGGCTGGAAGGACTTCCTTTCTTGTTGGTTTGTGGCCCTCCTCTCCTGGGAGAACAGCGGCCTCTAGTGGCTTGTGCTGCGCAGCTGCACGCAGACAGGGTTTCTGCTTCCTGCCCGGCTGCTATGGAGTTAATCTCCGCAGTTGCTGTGGGCGTGGCCTGGCTCGGGCAGCTGCTCCAAAATGGTGGAGTCGCGTTGGAGCAGGAGCGGCTGGGAGGCTATTTATCTCCGTAAGGGGCCTCCCTGCTCCCTGCAGCCCAGGGGTTAGGGTGCCCGGAGATCCCCGGATTCCCTACCTGTGGATTAAGTGTGCCTCCCTGCCCCTTTAAGACTTCCAAAACGCACCCGCCAAAACAAAAGAACGACCACCAAAAAAAAAAAAAAAAAGAAAAAAATTTTTAAATAAAAAAAAAAAATTTTTTTTTAAATTAAAATAAAGGTGGTCGCTCATTTTTCTTTGTTCTCCGGTGCCAGCCTCAGGCCTCTGCTCACCGGTCTTGCTGCCCTGTTTCCCTAGAATTCTGGTCCCTATCCCTTTAAGACTTCCAAAAAAAGCGCTTGCCAAAACATAACAGAAAAAAAAAAGAAAAAAAGGGCGCTCGCTTTTCTGGTGTCCTCCTGCGCCAGGCCACCGGTTCCCGCTCACTGTTCTTGCTGCCTTGTTTCCCTAGTATTGGGGTCCCTATCCCTTTAAGACTTCCAAAAAGCGCTCGCCAAAACAAAGCAGCAAAAAAAAAAAAAAAAAAAAAAAGATTGGTTGCGTGCTTTTCTTATGTCCTCCGGCGCCCGGCCTCTGGTGCCCACTCACTGTTCTTGCTGCCCTGTTTCCCTAGCATCCAGGGCCCCCTGGGCACGTACTGTGTCTGTGCTCTGGCCTGGATGGCTGGGGCTGGGTGTTCGGCAGTCCTGGGCTCCGTCTCCCTCCCGCTCTGCCTATTCTTCTCCCGCCGGGAGCTGGGGGGATGGGCGCTCGGCTCCCGCCGGGCCGTGGCTTGTATCTTACCCCCTTCGCAAGGCGCTGGCTTCTCTCAGGTATGGATGTGGTCTGGATATTGTTCTGTGTCCTCTGGTCTTTATTCTAGGAAGGGTGGTCTTTGTTATATTTTCATAGATATATGTGGTTTTGGGAGGAGATTTCCGCTGCTCTACTCATGCCGCCATCTTCCCTGTCCCTCTTGTATAACTTTTTTAACCATTTATCTTTAATAGTAATTTAGGTGCTTTCCAATATTTTGTGATTGATTACAAACAATGATATGTGTTATTTCAAATTTAAATATAGGGTAGAAGTGGAGTAGAAATGGAATTGCTAGATCACAAGTATATATTATTTTGAATTTTGGTATATTGTTGCCAAATTTCACTCTGTAGAGGTTTTACCAATTTAATTTTCATCAAATTTGAGAATACTTGGCAAACATTATCAAACATATTTTTAATTTTGATAGGTACAGTGATGTCGCTTTCCATTTCTCTCATTTTAAATATTTAGTATTTTTAGGAGCCATTTGAATTTTATTTGTCTCTTTTTAAGTAAATTGTATGTTTATGTCTTACCTGTGTTTCTATTGGGATATTTGTCTAGTACATATTTCTATTGGTCTTTTTAATGTAGATTTATTTGTCTTAGCAATTTATATATTTAGGGAATTATTCCTTTATGATATTAATTATAAACTGATACCATCATTTTGTGTTGATAATTATTGATTTTTTGAATATTGATTGATTTTTGTATAATAATACAATAAAATCTATTACTCTTTCAGAATTTTATGTCATGTTCTGCATTCTGAGTTTATATTTTAAAAGTGCCCATATTTCTAGCATTTTTATAAAATGTTTTAAAAAATTTAAATCTTTGATTCTCTTGGAATTTATTTTTTGATTAAAGAATATGGCATATATCCAGTTATTTCTAGATGTCATTTCACTTCACTGAAAACGATGTGTTGAATAATTCATCTTTACCATTAAATTTGATATAACTTGTGTAGTGTATTAATTTCCAATTATATTTGATTATTCCCAATTTTCTATTCTCTCATTCCTCTGTATGTCTATATACACTGCTTTAATAATTACAGTGTTATTATATATATTGTACTTAAATGTGTAGACTGTACCTTTTCCCTTATTTTTTTCAATTTTGAATATTGTCTCTTGATTCCCTACTTTTTAATACTATCACATTTTCCCCTCTCAACTTGTGTCAACTCTACTGGAGACCCAAATGCTGAGATATATTTCTCCCTTTGTAGATTCAATGTCTTGATCTCTATACCACTCAAAGTAGTGTTTATTAATTCAATATTTAATAATTTTACCCTTTTTATATTTCACCATTTACATGGTACAGATGAGTTTGCTTTCTAATTGAAGCATTACTTCCATAAACAGTGTTTGGTTTGTTTTTTTGCAGAAAGAAGAAACATTACCACTTATGTATCCCAGTTTCTTCATTTTATCTACCAAGTAACACTTATATTATTTCCCTTGAAGGCATTGATCTTGAAGCGCTCAGTGACTTTCTGTTTTAATTTGAACCCATTGCATTTTAGACCAGTTGCCCATGTTTGTAATGGGATTTCTGGGAAATTTAAAATTTCCCCTTTATTGGTTTTCACTCCCATTTTGTTTTAAATATATCCTCACTAATTTCCTCTAAAGGGTTGTGTTAGAAACCAACTTAAGCTAATTGCTCTTTAGTAATTCTCTCACAATATTGCTATCAGATTATATTGAAAAAAAAAAAACATTTACCGAACAAGTACTTATTAACAAGCTGTCACAGAACAGTTAGTAAAACCTCTTTTGTAAGCCTGATAGAAGTCTCTGGTCACTGGTCTTTTAAGTGCAGTGACCACTAACTTGAACTCAAGGGAGACTGGAGAGCAGTCCAAAAGCAATAGGCTCTTATCCTTGTAATTGGCATCAGGCTACCAGAAAAAACTTTTCAAAGTGATAT
Source organism: Manis pentadactyla (assembly GCF_030020395.1). Lineage (NCBI taxonomy): Eukaryota > Metazoa > Chordata > Mammalia > Pholidota > Manidae > Manis > Manis pentadactyla. Next base: position 50,311,146 of record NC_080030.1, read on the forward strand.
TTGTTCAGGAATCAAGCTTGAGGCACCACTGTGATGAGTAGAGGCTGCAGTGTCACTGTCTCTGATGTAATTACCCAGTATACACATATCTTTAATATGCTACTTTAAATGAGAAACTTTCAATGAGAACCCATTTTTTAGTTTTGGGTTCATAGCAAAATTCATCAGAAAGTACAGAGGTTCCATATGTCCCCTGTCTCTGCAAACACACAGCTTCCTCCACTCTAACATCCTGTACATAGCGGTACATTTGCACAATTGATGAACCTGTGCTGGCACATCGTTATCATCTGAAGTTCATAGTTTAGATTAGAATCACTCATGGCTTTGTCTTTTCTATAGGTCTTTGACAAAATGTAAAATGACATGTATTCACTGTTAGAGTATCAGCATGATTTTGCTGCCCTGACAATCCTCTGTGTTCTGCCTATTCACTTTTTTTTCCTGCTATCTCCATAGTTTTATCTTTTCCAGAATGTTACATAGTTGGAATTATGTAGTATGTAGCCTTTTCAGAATGGCTTCTCTCACTCACTAATACTCATGTACATTTCCTCCATGTCTTTTCATGTCTTGATGGCTCATTTCTTTTTGGTTTGAATAATATTCCATTGTCTTGATTATACCACAGTGCATTTATCCATTCACCTACTGAAGGACATTTCGGTTGCCTCCAGTTTTTGGCAATTTTGAGTAAAGCTGCTATAAACGTCTCTGTGCACATTTTTATGTGGACATGAGTTTTCAACTCCTGGGTAAACACTAAGGAATGCAATTGCTGTATTGAATGGTAAAAGAATGTTTAATTTCTTAAAAAGCCTGCAAACTATTTCCAAAGTGGTTGTACTATTTTGCATTTCCACCAACAATGAACAAGTGTTCCTGTTGTTCCACATTTTCATCACCATTTGGTGTTACTGGTGTTTTGGATTTTAGCTATTCTAGCAGGTAGGTAGTGGTATTTCATTGTTTAAATTTACAATTTCCTAGTGACATATGATGTGAAGCGTTTTTTCCTATGCTTGTTTGCCATCTGTATATCTTCTTTGGTGAGGTGTCTTTTAATGCCTTTGCTCATTTGTTAATTGGGTTGCTTGTTTTCTTATTAATTTTAAAAGTTCCTTGCATATTTCAAATAGAAATTTGTCAGATGTTTTCTGCAATATTTTCTCACAGTCTGTGGCTTGTATTCTCATTCTTTTGTGTCTTTTGCACATTAGATGTTTTTAGTTCTAAGGAAGTCTAGGTTACCAATAATTTCTTTCATAGATTGTGCCTCTGGTGTTATATATAAAAAGGCATTGCCAAAGTCAGTGGTCTAAGCTTTCTCCTATGTTATGTTCTAAATGTTTTATAGTATTACATTTTATATTTGTATCTATGATCCATTTCAGTTAATTTTGTGAAAAGTGTAAGGATCTCTGTCTAGGTTCATTGTTTTTGCATGCAAATGTCCAGCTGTTCCAGCATCATTGTGGTAAAGACTGTCTTTTATCCATTGTATTTCCTTTCCTCCCTCCCCAAAGATCAATTGACTGTATTTACTTGTGTCTATTTCTGGGCTCTGTTCTTTTGCATTGATCTATTTGTGGTTTCTTTTGCCAATGCCACACTGTCTTGACACTGTAGTCTTATAGTAAGTCTTGAAGTCATGTAGTGTCAGTAGTCTGACTTTGTCTCTTCCAATTTGTATTGGTTATCCTATATCTTTTGCTTCTCCATATACACTTTAGAATTGGTCCAATATCCACAAAATAGGATTTTGATTGGGATTGCATTGAATCGATAGACACAGTAGGAAAGAACTGATATCTTGACAATATTGAGTCTATTACCTATGAATATGGAATATCCTTCCATTAGTTTTGTTCTTTGATTTTTTTCATCATTTTTGTATTTTTCCTCTTATAATTTTTGCATCTATTTGTTATATTTATACCTAAAATCCTTGATTTTGTTGGAGTTAATGTAAACGGTACTGTGTTTTTAATTTTTAATTTCACTTGTCCATTGCTGGTATAAGAAAGCTATTGACTTTTATATATTAACTTTGTACCTTGAAACCTTGCTATCACTGTAAGTTTCAGGAATTTTTCTTATTGATTGTTTCAGAATTCTATAAAGATCATTCATCTGCCAAAAAAAAGTTTTATTTCTTACTTCCCAATATGTATGCCTTTTATTTCCTTTTCTTGTCTTACTGCATTAGCTAGGCCTTACAGAAAATGAAAAAAAGAGGTAGTGAAAGGAACATTTTCCTTTTGTACCTGATCTTAGTGTAAAAGCTTTGAGTTTCTCACCATTAAGTATGGTGCTAGCTGTAGGTTTTTTGTAGATATTCTTTATCAAATTATGGAAATATCCCTCTAGTCCTAGTTTACTGAAAGTTATCATGATTGAGGGTTGGATTTTTTCAAATGCTTTCTCTGCATCTATTGATATGATCTGTGAATTTTCTTCTGTAGCCTGTTGATAAGATGAATTACATTCCTTGATTCTCGAATGTTGAGCTAGCCTTGCACACCTGGAATAAATACCACCTGGTCATGGTGTATAATTCTTTTCATACCCTCTTCAATTTGATTTGCTAGTATTTTTTTGAGGATTTTGATTCTGTGTTCATTGGAGAAACTGGTTCAGTACTTGTAATGTGTTTGTCTGGTTTTGGTATTAGCATAATACTGGCTTCATAGAATGTGTTAGGAAGTATTTCCTCTGCTTTTATTTCTGTAAGAGATTGTAGAGAATTGGTATAATTTCTTCTTTTAATGTTTAATATAATTCACCAGCGAACTCATCTGAGTCTAGTGCTTTCTATTTAAAGGTTATTAATTATTGATTGAATTTCTTTGATATAGACCTATTCAGATTTATTTTTATTTTTAAAATTCATTTTATTTATTTATTTTTTATTCAGACCTGTTTCTTCTTGTATAAGTTTTGGCAGATTCTGTCTTTCAAAGAATTGATCCATTTCATTTAGATTATCAAATTTGTGAACATAGAATTGTTTATAGTATTCCTTATCCTTTTAATATCCTTAAGATCTGTAGTGATGGCCTCTCTTTCATATCTGATATTAATGATTTGTTTCTTCTCTCTTTTTTTTTTTCATTTCCTTAGTTAGCCTGACTAAAGGCTTATCAATTTTATGATCTTTTCAAAACACTTTTGATTTCATTGCTTTTCTCTATTTTTTGTTTTAAACATCATTGAGTTCTGCTTTTTCCCCCCCTTTTCTTCTGCTTATTTTGGATTTAACTTGTTCTTTTTCTAGTTTTCTAAGGTGGAAGCTTAGATCATTCTTTTTAGATCTATAGTCATTTTTAATGTTTGCATTAAAAGGTATACATTTTCCCCTAAACACTGCATCTCATACATTTTTATAAGTTGTATTATCAGTTTAAAATATTTTAAATTTACCTTGAGATTTCTTCTTTGGCCCATGTATTATGTCAACATTTGTTTTTAAATCTTCAATTATTTAAGAATCTTCTAGCTCTCTTTCTGTTATTGATTTTTAGTTTAATTCCCTTGTGTGAATTCATTTTTAATATAGTTTATATAAATTAAAAACAATTAAATTCACATCAGAAAATTTCTGACATTTAATATGATAATCAACAAATTCTCTGATTTTGGTTGAGGTATGGAGAGATGAAGCACTGAAAATAATCAGCTATAGTTGTGGCATTTCTCATTAAATATATGGCCAATATTGGGTTGTCTTAGAAAAAATTGCCTGGATGGAGTTAAACAGGCAAGGAATAGTTTATTGAAGACTATTCCAATAGAGATCAATACTGTTACCCAAGGAGAGAGAAATTTCTTTGAAATAAAAAGTGTGAGAGTTTTTAAGCCCTGAGGTGAATGAGTGGAAAATGCTGAAGGCATTTGGGGAGAGGTTGGTTGTGACCACCTATCACAGGTTTCCAGGTTGGAGCTTATTTTTTTTCTTTTAATTTTAATTTAGTATCATTAATCTACAATTACATGAAGGACATTATATTTACTAGGCTCCCCCCTTCACCAAGTCTCACCCACATCCCCATTCACAGTCACTGTCCATCAACATAGTAAGATGCTGTAAAATCACTACTTGTCTTCTTTGTGTTAAACAGCCCTCCCCATGCCCCCCTCCAAACTATACATGTTAATCGTAATGTCCCCTTTCATTTTTTCCCGCCCTTATCCCTCCCTTCTCACCCGTCCTCCCCAGTCCCTTTCCGTTTGGTAACTGTTAGTCCATTCTTGGGTTCTGTGCTTCTGCTGCTGTTTTGTTCCTTCAGTTTTCTTTTGTTCTTATACTCCACATATGAGTGAAATCATTTGGTACTTGTCTTTCTCCGCCTGCCTTATTTCACTGAGCATAATACCCTCTAGCTCCATCCATGTTGTTGAGAATGGTAGGATTTGTTTTTTTCTTATGGCTGAGTAATATTCCATTGTGTATATGTACCACCTCTTTATCCATTCATCTACTGATGGACATTTAGGTTGCTTCCATATCTTGGCTATTGTAAATAGTGCAGTGATAAACATAGGGGTGCATCTGTCTTTTTCAAACTGGAGTGCTGCATTCTTGGGGCAAATTCCTAGAAGTGGAATTCCTGGGTCAAATGGTAAGCCTATTTTTAGCATTTTGAGGAACCTCCATACTGCTTTCCACATGGTTGAACTAATTTACATTCCCACCAGCAGTGTAGGAGGGTTCCCCTTTCTCCACAACCTTGCCAACATTTGTTGTTGTTTGTCTTTTGGATGGTAGCCATCCTTACTGGTGTGAGATGATACCTCATTGTGGTTTTAATTTGCATTTCTCTGATGACAAGCGATGTGGAGCATCTTTTCATGTGTCTGGTGGTCATCTGAATTTTTTCTTTAGAGAACTGTCTATTCAGCTCCTCTGCCCATTTTTAAATTGGATTATTTGCTTTTTGTTTGTTGAGGTGTGTGAGCTCTTTATATATTTTGGATGTCAACCCTTTATCGGATCTGTCATTTTCGAATATATTCTCCCATACTGTAGGATACCTTTTTGTTCTATTGATGGTGTCCTTTGCTGTACAGAAGCTTTTCAGCTTGATATAGTCCCATTTGTTCATTTTTGCTTCCCTTGCCCTGGGAGATATGTTCAAGAAGAGGTCACTCATGTTTATGTCTAAGAGGTTTTTGCCTTTGTTTTTTCTAAGAGTTTTATGGTTTCATGAATTACATTCAAGTCTTTGATGCATTTCGAATTTACTTTTGTGTATGGGGTTAGACAGTGATCCAGTTTCATTCTCTTACATGTAGCTGTCCAGTTTTGCCAGCACCATCTGTTGAAGAGACTGTCATTTCCCCATTGTATGTCCATGGCCACTTTATCGAATATTAGTTGACCATATATGTTTGGGTTAATGTTTGGAGTCTCTATTCTGTCCCATTGGTCTGTGGCTCTGTTCTTGTGCCAGTACCAAATTGTATTGATTACTGTGGCTTTGTAGTAGAGCTTGAAGTTGGGGAGTGAGATCCCCCCCACTTTATTCTTCCTTCTCAGGATTGCTTTAGCTATTCGTGGTCTTTGTTGTTTCCATATGAATTTTTGAACTATTTGTTCCATTTCATTGAAGAATGCAGTTGGTAGTTTGATAGGGATTGCATCGAATCTGTATATTGCTTTGGTCAGGATGGCCATTTTGACGATATTAATTCTTCCTAGCCAGGAGCATGGGATGAATTAGTAACCTCTTTAATTTCTCTTAAGAGTGTCTTATAGTTTTCAGGGTATAGGTCTTTCACTTCCTTGGTTAGGTTTATTCCTAGGTATTTTATTCTTTTTGATGCTATTGTGAATGAAATTGTCTTCCTGATTCTCTTTCTATTAGTTTATTGTTAGTGTATAGGAAAGCCACAGATTTCTGTGTGTTAATTTTGTATCCTGCAACTTCGCTGAATTCCAATATTAGCTCTAGTAGTTTTGGAGTGGAGTCTTTAGGGTTTTTTACATACAATATCATGTCATCTGCAAATAGTGACAGTCTAACTTCTTCTTCGCCAATCTGGATTCCTTGTATTTCTTTGTTTTGTCTAATTGCCATGGCTAGGACCTCCTGTACTATGTTGAATAACAGTGGGGAGAGTGGGCATCCTTGTTTTGTTCCTGATCTCAGAGGAAAAGCTTTCAGCTTTTTCACTGTTCAGTATGATGTTGGCTGTGGGTTTATCTTATATGGCCTTTATTATGTTGAGGTACTTGCCCTCTATCCCCATTTTGTTGAGAGTTTTTATCATGAATGGATATTGAATTTTATCAAATGCTTTTTCAGCATCTATGGAGATGATCATGTGGTTTTTGTCTTTCTTTTTGTTGATGTGGTGGATGATGTTGATGGATTTTTGAATGTTGTACCATCCTTGCATTCATGGGATGAATCCCACTTGGTCATGGTGTATGATCCTTTTGATGTATTTTTGAATTCGGTTTGCTAATATTTTGTTGAGTATTTTTCAATCTACGTTCATCAGGGATATTGGTCTGTAGTTTTCTTTTTTGGTGGTGTCTTTGCCTGGTTTTGGTATTAGGGTGATGTTGGCTTCATAGAATGAGTTTGGGAGTATTCCTTCCTCTTCTATTTTTTGGAAAACTTTAAAGAGAATGGGTATTATATCTTCTCTGTATGTCTGATAAAATTCCGAGGTAAATCCATCTGGCCCGGGGGTTTTGTTCTTTGGTTGTTTTTTGATTACCGCTTCAATTTCGTTGCTGGTAATGGGTCTGTTTAGATTTTCTGTTTCTTTCTGGGTCAGTCTTGGAAGGTTGTATTTTTCTAGGAAGTTGTCCATTTCTCCTAGGTTTCCCAGCTTGTTAGCATATAGGTTTTCATAATACTCTCTAATAATTCTTTGTATCCATGTGGGGTCTGTCGTAATTTTTCCTTTCTCATTTCTGATTCTGTTGATGTGTGTTGACTCTCTTTTCCTCTTAATAAGTCTGGCTAGAGGCTTATCTATTTTGTTTATTTTCTCGAAGAAACAGCTCTTGGTTTCATTGATTTTTGCTATTGTTTTATTCTTCTCAATTTTATTTATTTCTTCTCTGATCTTTCTTATGTCCCTCCTTCTGCTGACCTTAGGCCTCATTTGTTCTTCTTTTTCCAATTTTGATAATTGTGACATTAGACCATTCATTTGGGATTGTTTTTCCTTCTTTAATTATGCCTGGATTGCTATATACTTTCCTCTTAAGACTGCTTTTGCTGTATCCCACAGTAGTTGGGGCTTTGTGTTGTTGTCGTTTGTTCCCATATATTGCTGGATTTCCATTTTGATTTGGTCATTGATCTATTGATTATTTAGGAGCATGTTGTTAATCCTCCATGTGTTTGTGAGCCTTTTTGCTTTCTTTGTACAATTTATTTCTAGTTTTATGCCTTTGTGGTCTGAAAAGTTGGTTGGTAGGATTTCAGTCTTTTGGAATTTACTGAGGCTCTTTTTGTGGCCTAGTATGTGGTCTATTCTGGAGAATGTTCCATGTGCACTTGAAAAGAATGTATATCCTGTTGCTTTTGGATGTAGAGTTCTGTAGATGTCTATTAGGTCCATCTGTTCTAGTGTGTTGTTCAGTGACTCTGTGTTCTTACTAATTTTCTGTCTGGTGGATCTGTCCATTGGAGTGAGTGGTGTGTTAAAATCTCCCAAAATGAATGCATTGCATTCTATTTCCTCCTTTAATTCTGTTAGTATTTGTTTCACACATGTTGGTGCTCCTGTAATTCGTGCATATATATTTATAATGGTTATATCCTCTGGTTGGACTGAGCCCTTTATCATTATGCGATGTCCTTCTTTATCTTTTGTTACTTTCTTTATTTTGAAGTCTATTTTGTCTGATACTAGTATTGCAACACCTGCTTTTTTCTCTCTGTTGTTTGCATGAAATATCTTTTTCCATCCCTTGACTTTAAGTTTGTGCATGTCTTTGGGTTTGAGGTGAGTCTCTTGTAAGCAGCATATAGATGGGTCTTGCTTTTCTATCCATTCTATTACTCTGTGTCTTTTGATTGGTGCCTTCAGTCCATTTACATTTAGGGTGATTATCGAAAGGTATGTACTTATTGCCATTGCAGGCTTTAAGTTTTTGGTTACCAAAGGTTCAAGGTTAGCTTCTTTATTATCTTACTGTCTAACTTAATTCGCTTATTGAGCTATTATAAACATGGTCTGATGATTCTTTATTTCTCTCCCTTCTTATTCCTCTTCCTCCCTTCTTCATATGTTGGGTATTTTGTTCTGTGCTCTATTTAGGAGTGCTCCCATCTAGAGCAGTCTCTGTAACATGTCCTGTAGAGGTGGTTTGTGGGAGGCAAATTCCCTCAACTTTTGTTTGTCTGGGTATTGTTTAATCCCTCCTTCATATTTAAATGATAATCGTGCTGGATACAGTATTCTTGGTTTGAGGCCCTTCGGTTTCATCGCATTAAGTATATCATGCCATTGTCATCTGACCTGTAGGGTTTCTGTTGAGAAGTCTGATGATAGCCTGATGCATTTTCCTTTGTAGGTGACCTTTTTTTTTTCTCTGGCTGCCTTTAATACTTTGTTCTTGTCTTTGATCTTTGCCATTTTAATTATTATGTGTCTTGGTGTTGCCCTTCTTGGATCCCTTGTCATGGGAGTTCTCTTTTCCTCTGTGGTCTGAGAGGAATTTCCTCCCCTAGTTTCGGGAAGTTTTCAGCAATTATTTCTTCAAAGGCACTTTCTATCCCTTTTTCTCTTTCTTCTTCTTCTGGTACCCCTATAATGCGGATATTGTTCCATTTCAATTGGTCACACAGTTCTCTTAAAATTCTTTCATTCCTGGAGATTCTTTTATCTCTCTGCATCAGCTTCTCTGCGTTCCTGTTCTCTCTTTTCTAGTCCATTAATGGTCTCTTGCATCTCGTCTATTCTGTTTTGAAGTCCTTCCAGAGCTTGTTTTATTTCTGTATTCTCCCTCCTTAGTTCTTGCATATTTCTCTGCAAGTCCATCAGCATGGTTATGACTTTTGTTTTGAATTCTTTTTCAGGAAGACTGGTTAAATCTATCTCCCCAGGTTCCTTCTCAGGGGAAAATGTAGAAGATGTTGAAGCTGTCTGGGTTAGTCTTGTCTGGATCAAATTTTTTTGCCTTTTCATGTTGATAGGTGCAGTGGTGTGCTATTGACTCGTCTGTCCGCTGGGAGAGCCTAGACTTTTTCCACTAGCTCCTGGCCTTTCTTTACTGGGACAACTGCGACCCCCTAGTGGCTTGTGTTGGGCAATTGCATGTAGACTGGGTCTCTGTATCTTGCCCAGGTGGTATGGAGGAAGCTCCCTTGCTGTGGGCAGGACCAGCCTCAGGCGGCTGCTCTGCTATGGCGGGGCCCCGGAGGGGTAATGGACGGGGGTTATTTGGCTGTTTACCTCCATGAGGGGTCTCAGAGCTGTTGCCCAGGGTGTTAGTGCACCCGGAGTTCCCTGGAATTTCCAGCTGCTGGACTGTGACCTGGGCCATGAGGAGTCTCAGAGCTGTTGCCCAGGGTGTTAGTGCGCCCAGAGTTCCCTGGAATTTCCTGCTGCTGGACTGTGACCCGGGGTGCTTCCGTCCAGCTGTGGGGTACCTGTCTCTTTAAGACTTTCAAAAAGCACTCACTTTTCTTTGTCCCAGGGGCGCCCGCTTCGGGACCTGCTCACAGGTCTTACTGTCCTGCTACCCTAGTTTCCAGCACCCCATGCATGCACTGTGTGTCTGCGCTCTGGTGTGGATAGCTTAGGGTGGGTGTTTAGCTGTCCTGGGCTCCCACTCACTCCCCGCTCTGACTCCTCTCCTCCCACCAGGAGCTGGGGTGAGGGGCCTTGGGTCCCGCCGGGCTGCGGCTTGTATCTTAACCCTTTCTCCAGGCGCTGGGTTCTCGTAGGTGTGGATGTAGTCTGGCTGTTGTCCTGTGTCTTCTGGTCTCTCTTTTAGGGATAGTTGTATTTGTTGTATTTTCAAAAATATATATGTTTTTCGGAGGAGATTCCCACTGTCCTACTGATGCCGCCATCTTGGCTCCCAGGTTGGAGCTTATTGCAGTTAGGCTCCTATGCTCTCTCAAAGACTGGAATATTGGGGCACTGTCTTTCTTAATGATGACTTTTGACTGGATGGCTCCTGGGTCCTTGATACATTTCTGGGTTGTAAAACTGACAAGAGGCTGGGCAGACTTGGATCTCAAAGAGACAGAGAAAGAATTTATAATTGCCAGTTTTCTAAAACAAATGCTTTATGAAAAGTAAAGTGAGGTCTCACTCTGAGGAATAAACCTGCCTAAAGTTTAGCCATCTTGAGGGAAAGTTAAGGACATCCTAACTAGGCATGAACTCTTGATGAGTAAAAACTGTCTCCCTAAATTGTATATCTTTTACAGCATGTAATATTTATGCCCCATTGCCTATGCTGATGTGTATTAAAATAAGTTACTAGCATTTTTATGCAGTGCTTGGCAACTACGTTTTCTGAATCCAAAATTGTTTTAAAAAATGAGTAAAATAGACAATCCAAAAACTAACAAATTTAGGGAAAGAAAAATGGTGAAAGATTAAAACCCAAAATAAAGTGAAGCAAGAGGAAAGCTGTCAAAACAGAACATTTTAATAATCATAAGATCACTTATCCAATTCTGTACCAACAAATTTGAAATGGATAATTTACTAGGAAAAGTATAATTTCTCAAAACTGACTCCAGGGAAGAATCTTAAACAGCCCAAATTTATACATGAAGTAGAGAATATTATCAAGGGGCTACTACCCCCCGATAAGCACTTGGTCCACTTTCAAAGATCAGATAATACCAATGTTACTTCAACTGCTCTAGTGAAGGGTTAGGGAAGGCTTCCAAATTCTTTTTATACAGTAAGTTTTCCCAGTCATTTCTCTGAATGTTCTCAGCTGTTTCTGTCCTGTTGTGATCTGTTCTGTAGTGCAGGGCCTGGGGATCCACAAACCACAGTTCCCAGACACCCATGCCAAATGGTTTCCAGTTAAGTTCTGAAAATGGGATGTATTCATGGAAATTCTGAGAGAATGAGGAGTGGAGAAGTTATTCTGTCTTCTTCTTTTTTTTTCTTCCTTATTGTTTCTGGCTACAAGATCAGAATCAGCAGCATCAGTGTTCAAGTGGTGAGAGTGGCAGATTTAGCTGCAAACAGTTAGAAGAGCCTGTGAATGCTGGCTCTTTATTTCCTCTTAAGCAGTGTGGTTCCCAGCAAAAAGCAGCAGTGGTTTATACATGAATTCCGTATGAGACAACTTGACTCCAACAAAAACTGCTGGGATTGTGACCCAGATACCCTGGGCTTGCATTGACATTATTGATTTACAGTAGTGATTAACTTTTATGTTTTCTTTTGTCTTCTAATCCTTCCAAATCATATAGCTTATTCATTAAATTCCTTCTGTTTAAAATATATAGAATGGTTTCTGATTTCAAACAGATCAAACCAGATGCACAGGTAAAACATTAATACTGAAATTCAATGTGATTTTTCACATAAAGGATAACTATAGACCATCCTTATTTATGCAAAGACTGCTGCAGATGTTTGAAATAAAAAATAAAATTAGTAGAGGAAAACATTAAAATTAATAAAAAATGATTAAGTAAGATTTATTTTAGTAATCCAGAGATGGAACAAAATTAGAAAATCCATTAATATAATTCAGTTTTAAATATATATAAGGAGGAGAAAGTCATATAATCATTTCTATGAAAAGTTCTACACAAAATTAAATACCTTTTTCTAACAAAAGCACTATAGAAGAGTAATTAACTCAATGCTTTTCAAATATGAAAAATCCATATCTTAATGGTAAATGCTGGACCAGTGTCTGTTAAAATCAGAGAAAAGAGAAATGAGGCTCATTATTGTTGCAGTTTTTAATATTGTGTTGAAGATATTAAATATAAGATCAGATGAAAGAAAATGATTACAGACATGAAAGAAAGAAAAGGTAAAACTATCTCTATTTGCAAATGATGTGATAGTTTGCCTGGAAAACTACAGAAAATCAAAGAAAAGGGGAGAATGGTAGAGAGAGAAAAAAGGAGGGAGAGGAATATGAAATTGAGTAAGTACCAATATAAAGTAATATTTTAAAATCAAATATCCTTGTGATGGTTAATTTTATGTCAGCTTGGCTAGGACCTGGTAACCAGATATTTGATCAAACATTCTAGATTCTTTTGTGCAGATGTGCTTAACATTTAAATCAGCAGATTTTGAGTAAAGCAGGTTACCCTCCCTAATGTCGATGGGCCTCATCCAATCAGTTGTAGGTAGAAAAGATTCTCCCCTGAGGAAGAGGGAATTCTGCCAACACAGTGCCTTATGATTAAAGTTACAACATCAGCTCTTCTTGGAGCCTCCAGTCTTCTAGTCTATCTAGCACATTTTGGATTTGTTGACCTCCATAATCGTGTGAGTCAATTCCTTAAAATCTCTCTGTGTATACATTTTTATATATATCCTGCTGATTCAGTTGCTTTGGAGAATTCTGACCAACACAGTCCTCATATATAAGAACAATGTCCAACTAGAAGATGTAATTTATGGAAGGCCCCATTATAATCAAAAGGTAATATGTCTAGGTAACAGTCTTTTAAATACACTTACCAAGAAAGATGCAAAACTTAAATAGGAAAACTATAAAATACTTCTGAAGGACACAGAAGTGGTCTTAAACAAAAGGTCCATATGGTAGGATAAGATGATGACATCACAGCATGTTAATTTGCCTCAAGTCAATAAAATTTAATGCAATTCCACCCAAAAACAGCTTTTTTCCCAGTATGGAGATAGATTAGTTGATTCTAAAGTTCATATGGAAAAATGAGTGGTCACTACTAGTGATGAAGTTCCTTTAAAAAGCAGTGTTGGAGAATGCAGGGCTAGCATGTGAATGGAAAAACCAATAAAAATCCCCAAATATAGAAAGCAGATATAGAAATATAATATATGATAAAGACATTTCAGATCACTGGGAGACACTTTTTAAGAAGTAATGTTGGGAATTCTGGATAGCCATTTAAAAATCACAACATTGAAATATACTCCTCAACACAAAGAGGATAAACATCAAACAAATCTGATATATATCTGAAAAAGGAAGGCATATAATATTAGAAAAAAATAGGTGAATTTATGTGTAATTTAGGGGCTAATAAAACCTTTCTTATTATGAATTCACAATCCAGAAGCATTAAAGTAAAATACAAGAGAAAATATATTTGCATCACAAAGTTTACCATAAAGGCAAAAGACAAAGTAAAAATTAGGTATATATGCATATGTATTTACATATTATTACAAGAAACTCAACTTTATTATATATAAAAATGATTTAAGAATTGAGATAAAAAATAAACATCTCAGTGAAACATTGGCCAAGAGATATAAACTGAAGGTTCACAGAAAATAAATACAAATACCTTGAAATAAAAATTTGCTCTACCTAACTTAACAATAACAAAATGTAAATTAAAACTAAAATTCAAGTATCAGCTTGGCAACAGTACAGAGGTTTGGCAACACACTATATGGGTGAAAGTAGAGAGAAGCAAGAGTTTCACACAGTGTTAGTGGGAATATATAATGTTACCATCCCTATGGAAGGAAGATCAGTATTTAACACAGTTACCTATACTTTTAGGTTTTACCCAGTAACCCAACTTCCAGGAACCTACCCTGGAGATACATCTCTATAAATGTGAAACAACATATGTGCAAGAGTATTCACCACCCATTACTTGTAACAGCTGAAAATTTGAAAGAACTATGTCACCTAAGGGGGTATGTTTGAATAATAGTGAAGTCTCATGAATTATAAAAAAGTAATTGTAGAGTTTAAAATGAGGAAGCTCTCCAGAATATTATTTTAAGTGAACCAAAGTAGAGAAAACAAAAATGTTTAAGAAGAATAAATATACATATTTGCTTAATCAAAAAAAAACCTTCAAGAATGATAAGCCAAATCTAATAAAACTGAATAACATAGGGAGTGGTGTGAAACTGGGTGGAAGGATTACAGGACAGAAGCAAGTTTTCTCTGAGTATCTGTTAAAAATATTGATGCTACACAGACCCTCCTTTCTATAATTTTAGCTAGCTCACTTCTCCCTGATAAAGAACAACATTCCTTTCTCCTCTTCATTCTTGCTGTGGACTCCCAGCAAGACAACACAGAATTCCTCAGGATCTAACTTCCCCACTCTTCAGGGCCATTACACCAATAACTAGGTTTGTGTCATAACATAATCAAGCCAGGGTAGAACTGTGTTGACTATAATGGAAAGAAAGTAGAAGTACCTTCTAACAGAGCCACTGATTATAACTCCTTTTCTTTTAATGCAGCTAATAATCTACTACTAAGTGCTTTTTAAAACTAAATGCTTAATCCATAGAGTCCTTGTGACTCTTTGGCCTGACATCTCCCATTTTTGGAGTGGGTCAGCTTGCGCTTAATGACTAATAAACTGAAAATGGCTCAGCAGGCCTTGTTTAGCAAATGGAATGATATTTTCAAGAATGCAATGAGCGTGGCCCTATCAGTAGTTTGGATTTACATAAATGTCAGCTTTTCCAGTGGGGAGCCCTTACCCCATCTCCAACACCTGAAATAAAGGTACTGGTTCTTGCAACCATGGATTCATAGAGGCTATTGTGAATATGTGGGCCTGTTTCATTGCTGGTTCAGTTAAGGGGAAAGCAGATAGTGTCAGTGGGTGACAGCAGTCTACCAGCTCCAGTGACAGCTCTGGAAGACTGCATGATCAGAGAGCTGGACTGGCCAGGCTTGTATTTTCACTGACTCATGGGCTGTTGCCAGTGACCCAGCCATCTGACCTGCCACTTACTTGAAAGATTACAGACTACCAGGTTAAAGATACCCCCGTCTGGGACTTGTGAACTGTGGAAACAAATTCTGACCTCAATCAAACAGTCTGAATTACTCATGTTGATGCCCCTAGTGGAGCCCAGTCTCTAACACTGGAATGAAACTGCCAATCAAATCTGCACTGCCCAGCATCACCCTTGCCACCTGGATTGATTATTGCACCAGACATGGTAACACATCTACGTCCATAGACTGTCCCCACAGTAAGGAAATGTATACCTGTGGTTAAGGAGGTACACTGCATGCTAATGACTCTTGCCAAAGTCTGGTCCCTTTGTCTTGCAGTGAAGGAGGCCATATTGTGTGGACATTGACTATCTGGTTAGGGAAAGTTGACTATATTGGATCTTTGACCCTGTTGAGACTACTAGTGGCACCTCACTGCTGTTGACAACATTTTTAGGTTATGACATTGTTACTTGTATCTGATGAGCTCTCTGGCAACACTAGGATGGCTCATCAAACTAAACTGTGCTATGATTTTGGTTTTCTGGACCATTTAGAGTCTGACACTGTTACATGTTTTATTGAAAAGTATACCCCAAATGGGTAGATAGTTAATGTACTTGGTGGACATTCACATTCCCTATCAGCTGTAGGCATGTGGCATTGGAAGCTGGTGGATGCAAACCTAATTCTGGTTTAGTGACCTGGATTCTCTTGTTGGATGGACAAGATCATAAAGACAATGACATCTTGGCTTAGTACAGTGCTAGCTGAGTACTATGTAATGACCCATGTAGGCTGAGATAGAGTATCTAATGAGTCATTTAATTTTATAAAAATGCCCTCTTTCCTCCTGTACTTGACCCTCCCCAAATGAAAGGTCTAGGTATAAGTAGGGAATGAGTTGAGAAAAAGTGAAGCTATACCTACTAATATGAGATACTGTTTCACAGCCATGAGGGGAGAGTAGCAATCCCAGTGCCTGAGGAGGAAACACTTCAGGGAGTGGGAAACAATGCTTCTTGTCCTCTAGATCCCAAAGCACAATCTGGGAAAACAACCACTCAGCAGCAGTTATGACTGGTTACCGACCTGCTTCTGGGTTTATCATCTCCATCCGTGAGCTATGAAAACAGAAAAAAAGTCTTATGGACATGACCAGTCCTGGGATATTCTGATGTATGGGATGCTATCAGTAGTAGCTTCTAAGTGTGGAGTGTCCTCCCAGCCCATACATGTGCAAACACTCAGGTCTGCACAATTTGGTTTCAGTTCAATGGTTAAAAAGTTATATGCTTTTTCTGATACCTGAGTGGCTCTGGGTCATGCCATGATGGCAAGAGGCTGCCATCATTTGGTGGCATAGCCCTGTGGCTGAACCACATCAGTGTAATCTTGATCCAAGACCAGTTTAACAGTAAATCCTGAATTGGAATGAGCTGGGCTGCTTCAGGTTATGTGTTTAAAGGTGGGAGAAATTGGACTATGGTATATCTTTCCATCAGGAATGGGTTGCCTTTGGGCCATCTATGGTTCCCCATAATTATTGGCAATAATACCAAAGATCAGAAAGTCCATTTTGAAATGGATGAAATAAATTGAAATGGATAAAAGCCTTAAATTACATCTTAGCCTTTTGAAATAAGACCTACTGGTCCATTCTAGGACTTAGAGTTGGCTGAGTGTGTCTAGCTTAGGTAAATAATGCAGAATGGACTCATCCTAACAAGTGGACTGTGGTTAACGACAGCCTTAGCCAAACATTTTATAAAAAATTGGATCAATTTGGTTCCAGCCTCTGCTGGTAAGATTAATCATAGTGACCAAGTGAGTGACATACTCCTGTGGAAGTTTGAGTTCAGTCAAGAATATGTAGGACTAGGGGGTGGGTTGTTAGGAGATGCAGTCCACCATGGGCCCCGAGGATCCCTGCATATTCTTGCTGGTGCGCCGAGAATGCAGGGCTTTGATTGCTTTTTATCTGGTCCATTTCTCAGGGTTTACAGGGAGCAACCTTGAAAGATGAGGTAATATCTACCTCTGGTAAAAAGAGCAGTCTTGCACAGCATTCATCTACATCATATTGTGTTGCTCCTGTGGGACATGGGAGGAAGGGAAGCTGACACAAACATAGCAAAGCTCATGGTCTTTTAGTGCCGTAAAGGCCTCTGTTTCTGACTCAGAAGCCTCAGGTCTTCTGCCACCACCCATGAAAGAGTAATAGGTTGACTTCAGAGCCTGTAAGTAGGATAAAATTCCCAGATCTGACAATAATTTTGACTTTTTAACTGAAAAATTTATTCCTTTTCATTTTTTTATGTTTACTGATTATGTCACAACTTTTCTATCCCATGTTATTTTATGTATTTTGTTGTAATTTTTGGATAATTAAAAAAAAATTTTCCCATTTCTTATGTTTTTATGAAATGCTTTTGTCAGTTCCCTCTCCCTTTAGTTTGGAAGATTTTTGTCCTATTTAATTCTATGGTAATTTTGTATAATCTTTTTCATGATTTTCTATAGTAATATCTTAATGTAAATTCAAGCCTAGCCTCTTATGAGAGTATTTCTTTGGCTACAAATTTTCTGTGGACAGCATTAATACTATTGTCATCATTTTTTGCACCTTGAGCTGACCACAAAAAAAAAAGTATTCCTGATGAGTTCATTTTATAACTGTTTGACTTTTTCCAGTCCACCCTTTCAGTGAGGATGTGGTCTTTACCTCTATGTGGTCTTTTGGCTCTATGATGCATTCACATATTTAGCTTTTGAGTTTTCATGGTATTAAGGCTTATTCTCCTGTTTGATTGTTAATAAAGCAAGCCCTGGAGTCCTGTTATTGACATCTATTCCCAGAACAGTTATGGCTTTCATGTTCACCTGCTGTTTATTGTCTTTTGGCCCTCAGGGGATTCTTCCATTTTTTTCTGTGTGCTTAACAATGTATGAAAAAGTCATCATTTATGTAGATTTATTTTTTCAGAAAGAAAGCATTTGAAAATATTGAACTCACCATATAGTTTTTGCTAATACTTCTAACATCTATAAATGTTATAAAAATATATAAAAATTTCCTTCATTTATAACATTATTTAATTAATAAATTCATATCTTTTGACAAGTGTTATTTTTCCATTTCACCAAGATTCATTTTCAAACCCTGATCAGGAGTGATGTCAGCAAGATGGCAGAAGAGGAGATTCCAGCCCTCAAACCCTTATAAAAACAATTTTAATTACCCACAGATGAGAATATTTTTATTAGAGCTTGAGAGTCTAGCCGACAGGTTCTAACACCTTGGTGGAGGAAAAATCCTGAACAGATGCATATCTCTAGGATGTTAGGCTCAACATGTTCAATATCAGTAAATGTGATACATCACATTAACTGAATGAAGGATAAAACCCACATGATCATCTCAATATATATAGAAAAAACTTTTGACAAAATTCAACATCTGTTCATGCTAAAAACTGTTAACCATTAGGTGTGTAAGGAATGTACCTTCACATAATGAAGGCCATATTATGACAAGCCCACTGTTAACATCGTCCTCAATGGTAAAATCTAAAAGTTTCCCCTCTAGGATTAGGAACAAGACAAAGATGCCCACTTTCACCGCTACTGAAAGTCTTATCCAGAGCAATTAGGTCAGAGAGAAATAAAAGACATCTAAATCAGAAAGAAAGAAGTAAAGTTGATTCTATTTGAATGTGCCGTGTTCTTAGGCATAGAAAACCCTACTCTACCAAAAAATTTCTTATAACATACAAATTCAGTAAAGTAGCAGGGAGCAAAATCAACATACAAAAATCAGTTACATTTCTTTACACTGCTAATAATGAATTATATGAAAAGGAAGTTAAGAAAATAATACTGTTTGCAATCACATCAAAAAAATAAAATACTTAGGAATAAATTTTATTACATAGGTGAAAGATCTCTGTACTGAAAACTATGACACTGATGAAAGAAATTGAAGATGCAAATAAATGGATAGATACCCCATGTTCATAAACTGGAAGAATTAACCTTGTTAAAATTTCCATACTACTCAAAACTATCTATGGAATCTTTCACACAAATAGAAAAAACAATCCTAAAATTCATATAGAACCACAAAGTCTCCAAATAACCAAGTCAATCTTAGGCAAGAAGAAAAAAGGTGGGAGGCATAAAATTTCCTCATTTTACATTGTATTACAAAGCTATAGTTATCAAAACAGTAAGGTATTGGCATAAAAACAGATGCATAGACTGATGTAAATTATAGAGAGTCCAGAAATAAACCCATGCATATATAGTTAACTAATTTTTAACAAGGGTACCAACAATACAAAATGAGGAAAGGATAGTCTTCTCAGTAAATGGTGTTGGGAAAACTGGATATCCGCTTGGCAAAGAATGAAATGTACCCATATTTTATACCATGCACAAAAATGAACTTGAAATGAAATGAAGACTTAGGCATGAGACCTGAAACCATAAAACTAGAATGAGACTTTGAGGAAAAGCTCCTACTATTGGCAAGGATTTTTTAGGTATGACACCAAAAGCACAGGCAAAAAAAGCAAAAATAAATGAGACTACATCAAACTAAAAAGTTTCTACATAGCAAAACACTAAGCAACCTACCAAATGAGAGAAAATATTTGCAAACCATATGTCTGATAAGGGGTTATATCCAAAATGTATAAGGAACTTATACAACTGAATAGCATAAAACAAAACAAAACAAAAACAAAAATCTCCCCCAAAACAAAACAACCACCCCCAAACAAAACACCCCCAACAATTGGACTAAAAAAAATGGGCAAAGGACCTGAATAGACATTTCTCCAAATAAGACATATAAATAGCCAATAGGTATAGAAATGTGCACAGCATCATTAATTATCAGGGAAATTCATATCAACACCACAATGAAATATCACCTCACACTGTTATGATGGCTAGTATTAAAAAAAAAAAAAAGGATAGCAAGTGTTGGCAAGGATGTGGAGAAAAGGGAACCCTGATACACTATTGGTAGGAATGTAAACTGAGCTAGTCATTATAGAAAGCAGTACTGAGTTTTCTTGAAAAAATTAAAAATAGAACTCCCATGTAATCCAGCAATCTCCCTTCTGAGTATTTATCTGAAGGGACTGAAATCAGGATCTTAAAGAGCTATTAGCTGTCCTACATTGCAGTATTAGTCACAGTAGCCGTTTAAGTAACCTAAATGTACATTCACAAATGAATGGATAAAGAAAGATACATCTGATGGAATATCATTTAACCTTAAAAGAGATATCCTGCCATTTGTGACAATGTGGATGGACATGGAGGACTTTATGCTCAGTGAAATAAATGAAACACAGAAAGACAAACATTGTATGTTCTCACTTACATGTGGAAAGTAAAACAGTCAAACTCATGGAAACAGAGAATAGAATAGTGTTTACCAGGAGTTGGTGGAAAGGGGAAATGGGGATGGTCAAAGAGTATAAGATATGCAAGTAAATAAATTCTGAATGTCTACTGTAGAGCCTAGTGCCTATAGATAGCAATATTGTACAATTAAAATTTGTTGAAAGGCTAAATCTTATGCTGTTTTCTTACCACGTATACACAATAACAACAGCAACAATAAAAAAATAGAAGTGGGAGGAAACCTTGGGAGGTGATGAACATGTCTGTACCTTCCTGAGGTGATGGTTTCATGGGTATATATTTATCCCCAAACTTACTGAGTTGTATACATTAAATATGTACAGCGTTTTACATGTCAACCATACCTCTGTAAAGTGGTTTAAAAATAAAATAAATGTATATGTAAAAAAGCAAAAACCAACAAAAATCCTTCTTTGTTATGAGTATGGAATAAATGTACATCACCTTCTTGTATGTTTCAGAAATAGCAAGTGTATTGGACCTGGGACGGTATCTTCATAATCTGACAAGTTTCTTATTTTTTTATCTTCATATTTCTTAATATAATATGTTAAATGAATCTTATCTGAAAGGCTAGTTGAAGGAATTCAATGAGATCATCTGTTTAAAGAATCTAGTAGAATGCCAGGAGAGGAAATAAAGTGCCCTTCGCTAGGCTTTCTGGCTTTGGTTAAGAGCATCTAGATTATCATCTGGGAAACTACTCTTCTCCTGTTGCTTACAATCTTAGATCATCATTTAGAGTTCTAATTTCTGGTCTTGCTTGAGAACTTGCTTACCCCGTAAATTTGAATCTTGAGTCAGGTGATGTGAAGACACACAGCTTCTTCATATTAAAAGTTGTACTCTGAAGTTACTTTCCATTCATTGTTATTTAGATTCTCACGCCTTTCATTTTGGAACCTGGTTCATCAGGATTTTCTTTCATAAGTTTCTCATATTCTTCTAATACATTCTTCCCTTATTTCTCAAGTTAGTTAAAGTGGGTCAATTTTTCTTGCATTTAAATATTTCTAATGGATACATTTATACATTTGAACTTAACATAATGTTCAATTGCAGCCATTCAACAAATATTTGTTGAATATGTATTCAGGCATTTTTTGGTTTGCTAGAGATGCATAAAAAGATTCTACACTCAACAGTTTTATAGTCTGTTTTTCCATTTCTCTATATCCTTCCCCCTCTAACTTTCTTTGCCTTCACTTTCATGCCCTCATTTTAATTACACACTTTATGGAATTGCTTAAATATGTGGAAATAGAATTCATGGAGGTTGATCACCTGAATTTTTCTTCTTTAGATCCCACACACTGCTACCTGTGTTTTCATCCTTATGTTCCCAGTTTCCTTATTTTATTCTCTGAAAGCCATCTACAGAGGTAGTATCTTTGCCTTCCAAAATAATCATAAGCCAAAATCATAAATTTAAGCATTAAATTATTACATTTAGGATGAATGATAGAATAAAATATACAGGGACTAGTATTTTCACAGCATCAATGAACTTATATAATGGATTATAGATTCTAAGTAAAATCAGAAATGTAAAATGCAGTTGACCACAGGTTTGAACTGTGTAGGTCCAATTATATGTGGATTTTAAAAAATAAATACAGTCCTATAAATGTATTTTCCCTTCCTTATCTTAATAACATTTGCTTTTCTCCAGCTTTATTATAAGAATAAAGTATATAATACGTATACAAAATATGTGTTAATCAACTGCTTATGTTATCAGTAAAGCTTCTGGTCAACAGTTGGCATTCCTAAATCTCGTGTCTGACTCTTGAACAAGAGTCAACTATATTTCTTTATCTTGAATTCCACCTCCTTCTCATTGTGTTTACTTTGGTTTCTTTTTTCTTACTTAGTTATTTTGGGTCTGCCTAGAGGAGTTCAACTGAAAGGGCTTGTTGTTTCTGGGATGGGATCCAGAGGAAAGGAAGCAATGAGTTTGTGTCACAGACAAGCTCTTTTCCCAAGGAGTCAATTATTTATGTTCTCTGTCTTTATTAGCTTGTTCCTCTGGTATACTAGTATACCAATTCTAATTCCTCTAGTATCTTCTAGTACTTGGTGGTATGGTTGAAAAATACAAGCACAGATATCAATGATGTTGTTTGGCTTGACTCTAGTTTAGGCCCAAAGTTAAAAGGATAGAATGATGTCCTTAAGGCTCCATGTGACCAGTTCACTTCATAAAGGTGAGAGACATCAGAGAAATATGGCACTAAAGGTCATATCTGATGAATAAATTAGTTGGTAGGGACTTCTGTGTAAATATGTCTTACCAGATGAGGGTGATTCATGGTTCTAAGCAGCCTTGACAGACTTCTTTAACATCCTGATAATATAGTCAGCAGATATTCAGTTCTCAGATTAAATTGGGAAAATCATTCATTTCCTATCTAATTTCCATAGTAGCATTTTTCTTCCCACTGATAATCATAATTCAAAATATTTCTGGATAAAAAAGGAGCTTTTCTGACATTTATGCCACAAAGAAAGTTAAGTTCATGTATCTTTTAGCTTATGCTAAGCAAGTGAAAGTAAAAATAATATTTACTATATTTAAAATATAATTACATGGAAAATAAATATTTTATACTATTTGTACCTGTGAACCTCAAGTTGCCTTTTGAAGCAGTAGAAAAAATTACTAGAGAAGAGAGGGGAAAGAGAAATATCTCCTTTTTTTTTCTTAATGGACTGTCTTCATAGGCCTCAGGGTATCTCTTATTATTTGCTGTTTAAATTAACCTGCTTATTTCTTTCTCTATAGAATTAGATTATTTTTCCAGATTTTGAAAATAATGCCAATCCAAGGAAGTGAAATGCTTCTTTCACTTTTTCTTGACAAGGCTTTAATATTCTTCCTATGAAGTAATCTCTGGGGAGTTAAAAATAGCATTTAGAAGTCCCTTCTACTTTCATCTTGGACTGGTGAATGCATTCAAAATGTGATTTCCAAAAAGTGCAGGAGGTGAATAGGAGATGCTTTATTAATTTTGCAATGGGCAGTGAGATTTCAAATTTCAATATTTGCTTTCTGTTTTATCTAATGTTTGTCATGCTTTATAAAAAGAAATTATTTAGTCTTTGCTTTGTATCTGTCAGTCTTGCACATTTTTAGTAGATAAAGTGTATGAGAAAGATTTTTATTCTATTGTCTAAGTGTGTCTAATAATTTTTACAAGTGAATTTATAAAGCCAGGTACAGTTTATTAAATGTTTATTGAAAAGCAGTGTGCCAGAGAGGTTTGTTTAATGAGCAAAGGATTTGAACAGGGAGGGATCCATTCTTACATATTGCAAGAGTATTATTTATCTCTCAGTGCTGAATAGACAACAGAAAAGACATGGTCTGTGCCCAATGAGATGAAAGGTAATATCAGTTTTAATACCTTTTGCTTCTTTCAAACAACCACTGAAATAGAACAGAAATTGCCTATTCTTCCACATCAAGGATTATATAGTATAGAGTGATGTATAGAGGTGTCTTTTTGAGGATTCATTAGTGTAACATTTGACAAAGATAAACAGCAATATATTGGCAAAGGAATTCAGTGACATGTTGAAGTCTCATGCTCACTTTTCTCCCTCCTCCGTTTTAGATTCTATAATACATATATATTTTTCCTTCAGACTTTCTGTTTTATCACTTCCATCTTCACTATCATTCTTTTCATCACCAGCTATGTTCAAAGCATTAACACATGTAGGAAAAAATAAATGTAAAATAGTGATTAATAATAATATGTGTGATTACATTTTAACATGAATTTCAAAGCAATATTATAGTAGGAATATAAAGCCAGACAAATTCTTTCATTTTCCACAAATAAAATAATTTTAAGAATGGGAATTTTATGTGTGAGCAGCTCTCTTGACCAGGTCACTCTTTCTCCCCAGCCATCTCCTTACTTTAGCTAAAACTAGTTTCTCCCTTTGTGAGATTACTGAGTTGCAGCTCCCTCGTGGGGGAATGTTTTTTGTTTTTTCCTTCTCACGTTCCATGTTCCCCTGGGCCAGCTGGTGGAGGAGGGAGGACAGAAATATTACTCTTTATGTTTATGTGGAATTTTATTATTTCTTTAAGATTACCTGCTGTTTTCATTTACCAACTACCAAGACTTGTATTTACTAATTTTTTCTTACTACTTCACTGTTTACATTATCCTACTCAAATTTTGGGATGCTCTTAAAATGCTATAAATCATTCTTTAGTTCACTGAAAACATATATTTTGAACCTCCTTCAATTTAGTGCTTGAATGTCGCCTTTTCACTAGGCCTATCTGACCACAATATTAAAATTGCTACTTGCCTTCAAATCTTCTATTCCCCATCCTGTTACCCTGCTTTTTGTTTCTGTTTTTTCATAATATTTACTTCTTTTCAACATAATGTACAGTATACATTTTATTTGACAAATATTGACTACATGCTGGGCACTATTCCAAGTTTCTTACAAATATTATTTCATTTAATATTCATAGCAACCTTATGAAGTAGGTACTGTTATCACTGTTTATAAATAAGGAAACACAGAGAGTTAGTAATTTGCAGAAATCACAATCTGGTAAGTGATTGAAGTGTGACTTGAATCTAGGCAGTACAGTTCCAGAATACATACTCTAAAAGCCTATGCTATGCTTCTTTTTTACATATTTTATTGTTTGTCTCTAGCTTGAGAGCAGAAAGTTTTGTCTGTTTAGTTTACTGTTATATCCAAGGTGCCAAGAATGGGATCTGAAACCTATTATATATTCAGTTAATATTTGATCATCTGATCTACGATTGTGTGCCAGCTAATGTAGTAAATCAACAAAAACAGCTTTCTTGAGGCCAGGAGAGAAGATAGATGAAACAAGTAATCTCAGAAATAAGTGCCTTATCTAAAAAACTGATAAAATCTATGTAGGAAAATATAAAGTGCTCTGACAGGGTTAAAAATGGGGAAAATTTTTGATTTGAAATGTTTTGACTAAAAAATAAAATCTTTTTTTTTGAGATCTACTAAGGACCTAGAGGATTGAGTGGAACTTATCCAGATAAATTGGGAAAAGTTAGTTTACCAGAAGTAGACAACTAGATGTGTTAAGTGTAACAGGTGAGACTATATCAGAATTGAGGAATTAAAATTCCAACTAGAAACTATAGCTAGAAAGGAAAACCTGTAGAAGCAAGACTGAAGGTAGCTAGGAGTTCTGTCAAGATGTTTGTATCTTACTTTATGACAGTGGAAACATTTGCAGCCTTAATTAATTAACATGACTGGATTTACATTTTGGATATCTGAATACAGGGCAAAAGTAAAATAGATTAATAGCAAGCAAGAGAGAAGATAAGTAGGTAATATGGGAAGCTACCCAATAGTACAGTCATCCAGACAAAAGACAACAGTGTTTTAAGCTAGCATCGCTGCAGTGGAAATATATACAGCCATGCAGATATTCAGGAGTAGAATCTGTTGGGCTCACCTATTGATTGGATATTAGATATGAGGAAGGGAGAAGAATAAAGGAGGATTTCCTAGATTCTGGCTTGAGTAACTTGTTGCCACTTGACATAGGAAAAATAGGAAATAGAGGAAATATGTTTTAGGGACTAAATCATAAGTTCAGTTTGGACAGCTTGGACTTATCTATATGAGGCTCTGGAGAGATATCTTTTTGGGTGAGAGATTTGTTATTTCTTGGCACCTTGAAGCTGTTACTACTAGCTAAAGCTGTTGGAGGAAATTTGATTGGTGAGATCCTTCAAAGAAAGAAGATTAACTAGAAGAATTAATGCATTCATGATAACAGAATTTTAGATATGGCTAGAGCATGAGGAATCTGCTGAACACTGAGAATGAATAGCAAAATGAATGAGACTGCTTATCACAGTTTATGGTAGTAGGGAGGTGGAATCAATCTAAATGTCCATCTTTAGGGAAATGGATAAATGTGACGGAAGCATAATATATATTACTACACATTTTTTGAACAATAAACTAGACATACATACAAATAAATGCATTGATTTTTAAAACATTTCACTAAGTGATAAAAGAATATAAAATAAGATATAGTGGACATTGCCACTATGTAATTACATATACACACTAAAGTGCATGCACATACACAAAACATTTTTAAATGATGTAAATATATTCAATTCAAAATATTAAATCCTTTATCCTATAAAATATACACAGGGAAGAAAAGGAAATTATAAATTTAAAAGGGAAAAAATAGGTATGGTATCTTACATGAATGTTAATATTGTGCCTTTTTTCCTAAGAATTATGATTAACTTAATTATCTGCATTTCAGTTAAAAGAATATAAGAAAAACTCCAGAATGCTGTCAGTAGAATCAATTGCTGCCATAATGTGAAGGAACGTAAGGATAAAGAAATATCTATTTACTTCAGTAAAGTGGCAGTTATTTACTGTCTTGAAAAGCATTAGGTACAAAGAAAGCCTAGGTCAGAGCCAAATTGCTTGATTTAGGGATAAGTCAAGAGTGGAAAAAAGATGCATCTTTAGAATTAAGTAGGAAAGAAAGTATTCTGTCTAGAGATAGCAGCAAAGATGTTTGCAAAGGGTGAAAAAAAGGTGTCTCAGTCTGCTAGGGCTGCCATAATTAAGTACCACAGAATGGGTGGCTTAAAAAACATACTTATTTTCTCATAGTTTTGGAGGCTGGAAGTCCAAGGTCAAGGTTTGGTAGGGTTGGTTTTTCCCTTAAGCTTTTCTTCTGGGCTTGCAGATGTTTACTTTCTGTCTTCACATGGCATCTTATAAGGACACAAGTCTTCTTGGACTGGAGCCCGACCTTTATGACCTCATTTAACCTTAATCAATTCTAAGCCCCAGTCACCAAATACAGTCACACTGGCAATTAGGGGGGATATATATGAACTTTAGGGGGGATATAATTCAGTCTATAATAGTAGGTAAATTGCAAAATATGAAAATCCAGTATTTCACCTCAAAGGTGGTTTTAGTCCAAATTCAAAATATCCCTTTGATACAACTCAGAAAATTATCTTGTCTCAAACTGGTGAAATGACTAAGGCTTACCAAAGTGGCAAACACAAAAACACATTTGAAATGTTTTTAAAATTCACGGCACATAAGAATCTCAGGGAAAAATAAATCCTGCCAAATATGAGTTAAATAAGGCAAAGTTAAAAAAGCAAATACACATAAACAAATCATTATTTGGTAGAGTAAGCTGATGCAACAAATAAAAGAACTTGAATTAAGCAACTGGATTAAAATACTCAGTTGCAAAAGAAGAGACAGAAACCACGAAGTAGTAAAAACACAATTAAAAAAAAAGAAACACTGAGAATCAAATAAAAATTCTGAAAAGGAAATAAGTGTTTAAAAGTATTGAAATAGATAAATAAGAATGAAGAATGCATGAGGAGAGTAGGGTAAATATGAGAAAATCATATTAAAGTACATGCATGTGATAGGAAGATGGAAACATGAAAGGCACACAGAAGGAGGAACATAGAACGACTTATTTTTAATAGCATTTTCAGAAAAAAGATAAATGCAGATGGGACAGGAGAAAGTCAGGAAGATTGTGGCTGAAAATTTTTCCGAATTAAAGATGGAAGGAGAAGGCAGAGGGCAGAGTAGAATATTAAAAAACAAGCACAAGTCAGGAATATCACACTGGTATTTCAAGACCATTAAACAAAGTAACGAACTAAAAAACAGTTTAAGAGGAAAAACCCCCACATAAACAATGTATTTGTTGGCAGCTGACTTTTTCCATGCAACCAAAATTCAAAGGAAATTATAAATAACATTTTCAAATGCAGAGGAAAAAGAACTGTTATCTCTAATTTTAAAATGATCTTATTTGTCATTCAAGAATGTGGCATTGTAAAGTTATTTTAAAGTATGCAGTTATTGAGGAATTTATTATGTAATGATTTTCACATGGAAAAGAGAGAATGGATAATTTCCATAATAGGAGAGAGCAGGATTGAACAAAAAACTAAGTACAAAAATGGAAGTTAAAATAAGAACTCTGTACTTTCTGCTCATGTTTTCTGTAAACCTAAAAATACTTAAAAAAAAATCTATTAAATTCTTCTTATAAAGGTTAAAATTTTCTGACCCAACAAGTAACTCATACAAAAGGAAAATTGAAGGAGCCCTTGTCATTTCAGGTATTGATACATTTTGTAATAAATATTGCATAATATTTGCCGAGAACTAGACATATATTGTTTAAGCCTACTAGAGCCCTTGAAAGTGGATAGGTACTACTTGTATGAAACAGTTTATCATTTGACAAGTTTTCTATTTCAATTCACTGGGGGAAGGGTGGTGATGTGGATAGAGTATAGCAGTCACTGCCCATTTCTCCTCCCTCTCCCCCAGTAAGCTCTGGCAAACAGTATTTTCTTTTTCCATAGATTTGCCTATTTTGGGCATTTCATATAAATGGAATCATACAATATGTGGCCATTTGTATCTGAATTCTTTCTTTTAGCAGTGTTTTCAAAGTTCACTCATGTTGTGGATTGAATCAAAACTTCATTTCTTCTTATGGCGAAATAAGATTCTGTTGTATGGATAAATGGTAACTTATTATTGCTCTGCTTAGTTTATCTCATACTTTTTTATCCTACCCTTCTTCTGACTTTTGTCCTTAATATTTTACTTCCAGACCTTTCTCTCATATTTCACATGCTCCACGGAGTAATCACCAATAGGCTAAAGACAATCTCTGGTCAAGACTTGACTGTTTTATCTTTCTAGACCAATATCACAATTATTTAATTGTTATTAATGTATAACTGTATTTAAATTTGGTGGGAAAGTCCTCTCTTTTTGGACTTCCTTTTCAGAATTTTCTTATTTATTTATGTTATTGTATTCTTTTGTGTAAAGTTTAGTCTAATTTTATGAATTCTTATGCCCCCAGTCCTATTGAGATTTTAAGTGTAATTTTGTTGAATTTATAGATCAGTTTTTGAAGAGTGATATATTTACAATATAACATTTCTTATCCAGTAACATCATTTATCTCTCTCAGCTTTTCTTTTATTTCAGCTGAGTTTCTAAAAAGCTATATTGCAGTTCTGTTAGGTTATCTACTGACCATTTATAACTGCTATGCTGTTATTATAGACATCTCTGACTTCAGTTTTCTAATTAAATATTCCTCATGTCAGAACAGAAACCTCTTGTGCAATGCCTAGATCCCTCAGTTTCATTTGCCGTTTTGTGTGCCCAGCCCCAGGCTTATGTGTGCGTGGCTGCTATAGGTTCACCTCTGAGGCTTTAGAGGACTGTTCCATGCCGCTGGTGGAGAGGTGAAACTGTCTCCTTGTAGAATTAAGTTGAAGCTGTTACCTTTCCTAGTTTCACATCCTTGTTTGGTGTCTTCTACTTTCCTGCCCTGCTTCCACCACTTTCTTTTAGGCATCTTTTGGAATAGTTCCTTAAAAGAAATCACTTATGCTTGAATCCTTGGATCCTTGTCACCTTTTAAGAAAATTCGACCTAAGAGAGATTCATCAGAGAAGTACTGATTTTTTAATATTCATTTTGTATCCAGTAGCAGTGTGGACTTTTTTTTGTTCTAATAGGCAGTCTGTAGATTCTTTTGGATTAACATTGCAGAAAGCAATAAAAATAAAAATGAAAAGTAGCAATACTGTGTAAGTGAGTTTCCTGGTAAAACTGATTAAGGCGAAAGAAACCACATGCACACGGAGCACAGTCATATGCATATATTAATTAGGGTTTAGTCTGTAGCTTTTCTCCTATGGTAATAAAATCCTACCTAATTTATTATCGTAATATTTGCTTCCTGACTCACTCATTTAAAGACATAAATGTGCTGTCAGTTGCTCTCATCATGCTACACACGTGTCAGCAAAATTGAGGTCAACTCATTCAGTCATCTTGGCAGCAGTGTGGCTTTGCCACGTATTGCCCCCAGTCTGACCTACCTTTTCTGGTAAAGTGGGTCATTTGTGGGGAACATCATACCAGAAGTTGAGTTTCAGGGCATTGCATGTGTTCTTATGCAGTTCCCTTTGTTGAGCTCTGTTTGTTTTTCTCTTTTTTGTACCTGAGCAGGGAATACTGCTGAAACAGGCAAATACAATAGGGTTGGTTCCCTTGACTGAAACTCCTAACCTGATGCGGTCCAGGACAGTGAGAGAGAGAAGCGTGCAGGCAGAGCCTTATATCCTAACCCTGTCTTGCTTAGAGCTTTCATTTCTCCAATCACCTGCGTAAGGGTTTAGTATGACAGTCCTCCATAATTACATGAAACTTTATATTGAATCCATTCTGTATATGATTTCTGGCATCTCTATGAGTTGGAAACATCAAAGGAATTACCTGTATCTTACACTACATAGTTTAAAGCATTTTTTGGAGGAATGCCAGGAGTTTATATTACTCCTTGGTAATTTATTTGATTTGTAGAGTTTTCCAAAACTAAGTATGTGAATAATTAGCTTTTTTATGGCCATAGTGCATGGTTTGAGAAGAAGGGTGTCACCTGGATGAGACAATATTTTTAGGTTAAAGTAATCATGTTCAATGGGGAAAGATATGTGAAGCCTAAATATCAGGCAATAGCTTTAATCCCATGATTTCTTTTCTTCATAGTGGCTGAATTGTAGTTCCGTTAGTCAGGACAGGTTAGATTATACTGTGGCAACAAATAGCCCTCAGATTTCAGTGGCTTAAAAAGGCAAAGTTTAGTTCTACTCAGTCTACATGATCAGAGTAGGTGGGTTTGCAGATAAAATGCTGAACATCCAACTAATTTTGATTATTGGATAAAACACATTCCTTTTTTTTTGTATAGGCAAGTCTCAGGTGGTATTTGGGATATACTTATGCTAAAGAGTATTTATTCTTTATCTGAAATTCAGATTTAATGGAGTGCTGTGTTTTTATTTGCTCTATCTAGCAACCCTGATCGTAGTCCACCGGGGGCAGTGGGGGAGTGCTCCTGCTTGTTGTCCATCAGCCTCGTAATTGCTGAGGCAGGAAAGGAAGGATGGGTCCAACCAGGTAGTTTCTTAAACCCCATGTTCTCAGCTGGTATGTATCATTCCCACTTCATTTCATTGGCCAAACCAAGTCTCAGAGCCATTTGAGGTTTAGTGAACATTAAAAAAATAAATAAATAGAGCCCACCATGTCAAAATTAGAGGTAAGTCTCATTGATAATGATACAGAGTTGTAGAGAATGTGCATGTGTTCAACATATATTTTTGAGTATATCCTATGCGAAATATGCCTGGAAAGTCATCAGTTAATTAACGATAGCATCTGCCCTAATGGGGATTACATTTTACAGAGAAGCTACTGATACATCATTGCAAAATTATTTACTAAATGGGGTTATGTTAGGAACTAGAAACCAACATTATAAGGGACAGTGAAAACCCAATGTTGAAAGGCTTAATTAACAGTTTGTGGGAAGATAAAATAGGTTCTGATAGAAATGACATTAAATATGACACCTAAAGGGTGGGTATGAGTGAGCTATATGAATGACAAGACAGTGATGATATTCTAGGCCACAAGTTGGCAAATTAAGTTCTGTGGGCCACATCCAGCTTTCTTCCTGTTTCTGTAACTGAAATTTTATTGGTGCACACACCCCCTCATTATGTATAAACTGTGGCTGCTTTTGCACTATAATGGGTAAGTTGAGTCATTTCAACAGAGACCTTATGGCCCACAAAGCCTAAAATAATTAGTCTTTGGCACCAAAAAAAGTTTGAGGAATTCTGATCTAGGCAAAAATTAGTCTCTCCAAGGAGAAGGCGCTTCACATACATGTGGAATGAGAGAATGTTGATTTAGCTAGCCCGTGATGATGTTGACGAAACAAGGAATGCCTAAGTCACACAGTGGAGTGTAGAACATGTTAAGGGTTTTGTTTTGTGCAATGATAGTGGGAACAGAGAATGGTCATAATTAAATCTTCATTTAAAGAGAGATTATTCTAACAGCTGCCAGAGAACAGTTGAAACGAGGGTATTGGTAAAAACAATAGTTAGGTAAACACTAGCTATGATCTAGTTATAGAAATATCATAAGGGCTTGAACTGTGATAGTAAGATAGGAGAGAGTAGACAAGTACACAGAACATAGGCTTACTAACAAAGATTATTAACATAATTTAATCTTTAATTTAATGTGGGGAGTGATAGAGAATGAGGAGTTATGACTGTCAGGATCAGAGCAATGCCATTTACTGCAACTGTGAAGAGAAAGAGGAAGAACATGTTTTCTGTTTTCTGTGGTGAGTGAGTCATAATTTCAGTTTCCAACATAGTGTTTGGATGTTCCATTGAAACATCCAAGAGGAGATGCTGAGAAACAGCTTGATGTAACAGTCTAGAATTCAGAAGATAAATCTTCCTGGAGATTAAATTGAAAGTACTTACTGAAATCACAGGGTTTTGAATTAGGAGAGAGGTAGAAAGCAACATTTAGTCTTGTCTATTAAATTGCATACCCCATCCATTTTTTACCTGCTTTGCACCTTTGGTCATTGACTTAGCAAATGATGAAACGTCATTTCTCACTGATTTTTATTTTAGCATTTTTTATATTGCTTTATCTTTTTATTATTATTGTTTTGTTGCCTTTATGGACCCTTTTTGAGCATTGGTGTCTTTGATGGAAGAGGATTTAGGGGGATTCTTGCATTCTCTGACCAGAGACCATGTTACACCATAAAACTCCCATCTTAACCCTTATTAATGAATTTAAAGTAAGTAAAGGGGGTGATATGATAACATCTGCCCATCAAAAAAAAAAAAAAGTGAAAAACTCAGCTGTAGGATGTGGGGTGAGTAGGTCAAAGGAGGACATTTTTCAAGGTGTGAAAATTTAGAGCACACTAAATACTTACAGCAAAGATATAATAAACAGAGTAAAATTGGAAATACAGAAATGAAAAGAAAAAGCAATACCATGAATGTTCTGTAATTATGGATATGCATGGGCTCCAGAGAACACATTTTATGGGAAGAAAAAAGAAGTTTGTAAATTTGTTGCTGGGAAGATGTAGGTGGGATAATTTCTGTTACTCTGCCAATATGGGAAAGGTGAGAAAATAAGTCTGGGGATTTGAAAAAATTGGAAAAAAATAAAAGAATACTTTTCAGTGTTTGGGAAAGCAAGTTGATTACCAAAATATAGTAAGATTGTCAGGCAATGTTAATATGAAATCATAGTTTCATTTAGATGCATTGAAACTCAGACTGTATCAGTAACATAATAGCAGAAGCAAGATTACATGAAAAACTCCTGGCAATGGCCTGATACCACCCTCCATTCATTAATCTTTCTGACTAACCTTTTCCCCTGGTTTGACCCAGCTGCACCAGTTTTCCTTTCCCTCTGAATTCAGGTCTCAGATCAACTTTCAGCCTAAGTTGATGGCTGCAGAAAATCCTAACTCACAGAACCTTCAAATTGCTCACAGAACCAGAGGGGTTCCATCAGTTCCATTGATACTCAGTACTCTAGGTCAAAGTTAGATTTTCACTGGGTCAACCGTTTATCTTAGCCCCATATTGTCCATAATAGCTTCCTGATATTTTTGTGCCCAGGGCTCCAACCTGGGTTTTCTGCCTCATGTTCTGCCTTCTCTAATCATTTAGTATTTGGTAACCTAGGCTTTTTTTCTTATTTCCCTAAACTCTGAACTTCCCTGTTTCAACTTACATATCTATCACATTCTTCGTTTATACATTCCTTTTCCTAAATTCAATTTTGGCTGGCTTTAACTATGCTATTTTACTATTGTTTTTCTGGCTGGACCTCATCTGACCTCGACTGGACCCCAATAAAATAGAAACAAATACATGTGATTTGTATGGGCACTGTTTTTCCCCACAGAGTAGTATGTAATAATTGTCTGAGAGGAAAGAAACTGAATTGAGGTTTGGGCCCTTGTTAATTTACATTTAATTTTAGCCTCAGAGATTCTTAAAGGCAGTGGTTATGCCTGCACGTGAATAGGGATATTTAATCAGTCTAGGCTGTCAGGTTGATAGTAGTGCTTATCAAGAAATTAGAGAAAAATGTGCTACCAAGTCCATCCTCCTGCCATAGAAGAAGCAACAAATCAGATATGGAAAGTCAAACACTATGATTAAAATCCTCATGTGCCCTAGGGAGTCTTTCATATATATATATTTAATATTCAGCTTGAGTGTACTACTGCGCAGATAGCTCTATGTCTTAGCAGTTTTAATTGCAATACCTCCTGCATTGAGAAGGCAGATTTTTTTTCTTTTAAGTCATGCTACTGATTAATAGTAATTTAAAACTTGAGGAGTAGAGAGTAATGTCAGAGGAAGATTTTGGTGATTTTCAAACAAGTATCTAGACATGTTGTACAGTACCAACAAATATATATATAAAATGTTGATATTTCAGTGTCCTCAGCTTAAGGAAGCATTTTGTCTTTCCTTACTACTTGGTATATTCTAATACTCCTAGCTCTGGCACATACATGCATATTTTACTTTGCTACTGTATGTTAATGCTCTCCTTTCAAAATGCATTTCAGCATTAAAGCTTTAGCCGTGAACAATAGAAATTGTGTTTTACAGCATTTTACTAGGATAAGTATTTTGTTTTTGGTTACATTGGTCTGAACTACTCAGATTCTCTAAATAGCAGAAGAGCAGTTTTTACTTAGCTTGGCTCAGTGATTTTTGATACCATCCAGTTCTACCTTAGCCTGGCCTTCTTACCAGGGAATCTGGGGAATCCTTGAATGAGCTTCAGATTCTTTTTTTTCCACTATTTCCCAAGCCTTGAACTATCAATAAAATTTGGCTGTCTCAATTAATCCTGATATATTTGAGTACCTAAAACCAATACGGCTGTCCACGAAATCCATTGGCCAATGTCTAGAATGCCCTTCTTGTCTTGTCTTGGCAGAAGACTCCACCTGCCAATGTCTGCCACTTCTTTTCTCTAAGGCATAACCTGGTTTTCCCAGGATTGGAATCAGGAGTGCAGTTTCTCCTTTTCTAAGATGCCTGTTTTATTTTCACTACATGGTATCTCCTGACTCTATCTGCACTGAAACTCAAATATGTCAATTTTTCTCCTTTCTGAAGAAGGAACTAATAAAGTTTACCTCTTCTTTCTTTACACCAGAAATGTATCAATGTTCTCCAGTGAAACAAACCCAAATGATAGAGATAGAGATGGAGATGGTGATGGAAATGGATAGACATTTATTTTAAAGAATTGGCTTGGCTCATGAGATTGTGAGGGCTGGCAAATTTGTAGAGCAAGTGGGAAGACTGGAAATTCTATTAAGAGTTGTTGTTGCTATCTTGCTTCTGAATTCCACAGGCAAGCAGGCTGGAAACAGATATGGTTTCTGTGTTGTAGTTTTGAAGATAATTCCTTCTTCTTCAGGAAACCTCAGTTTTTACTCTTAAGGTCTGCAACTGATTGAATGAGGTATACCTGCATTATGGAGGGTCCTCTGCTTTCCTTGAAGTCTACTGTTTTCAAGGTTAATTACATCTAAAATGTTATCATATCTAGACTGGCACTGTGGCCTTAGCCAAGATGACATGTAAAATTAACCATTGCAAGGGCATTTTATTTTATAGCTTTCCACCTAACAAATCTTAAAATAATATGAAATGTTTGTGAGAAAAGATGTGAGGAAAAGAAGTTTCCAGGAGAAAAAGCAAAATGTTGCTGTCAGCTGGTTTTCCTACAATAGGGATCTAGAGTTATCTTTTAAAATGTATTTTCAATATGGTGTCCAAATAGATTTGTTGAGCCACACACAAAAAGAAAATTTATAAAAACCAGGAAGAGATTTTCATGAAAGAATCAGGCCAAATGTAAGACAGGATTTCCTGGAATTATTCCTGTTTTTACCTTGGCAGTCTAATGCATTCTTAGGTATAAGATTTTTAAATTGCATACAGATTTTTAACTGCTCTTTCCTGCCAGGTCTTGATTAAAATGATCAGTAATACAAAAATTAAGGAAAGTTTTATTTAAGGCTGTAAAAGAGAAAATGATGTCACCTATTCAAAAATATTGAAACATTGTATCTCGATGTCACCAGTGTGTATAGATGAATTAATCTGTAAGGGGATCCAATGATAATTCACAGATTTCATATACTTCTTTGGATAAAATACCCCATTCTAGTAAAGCTCATTCTAAAAGGATGAAAGGGCTGAAGAAGAAAACCAACAAAATAATCTAGACCTATGAAAGAGTATTTAATACAGAATATAGATAAGAGCATGCTAGATACATCTTCTGAAGAAAAATTTGTCCTATGATAAAGATAAATAAATTTGAAATCACCTACCTTTATATTTTCAGAAAAAACAAAGTAATATTGCAAGTGTGAAATAAGTGCAAAATGAGATAGACAAGAATGCGTGATGAAGGAAAAAGAGCAAGGCTGAAAATTTGAGAGCATGAGAGAGAGAGAGAAAAAAGCTAGTTTTAGGCAAGCAGAAGAAATGGAGAGAATTCAGTAAGAAAAATACCAACTGCTAGGAAGATAGCAATGCTATATATCTGTACTTGAAAGCATATATATTAGGTATTTATGGTTACAGCAATATAGAATTAAGACAAGGTTTTTTTACAAAGCCTTTTTTCAATTACCAAGACAGTGATGATTTTAGGTCTGTGATCCCAGAGTAAAAAAGAAATCCAAAAATATGACCCTGACATTTGCTTTTGATTACCCCTGAAGGCATTTACTTAATTTAAAACTGAGTGTGTGAGTCTGAGCAGCTGAAAATCTCAGGGGACTTAGAGAATAAATGGAGTTTATGACCTGCCAAGCAATAGACTCCTGTAAATATACTCCAGGGTTTTAGTTGGAACAATCAAAGAACTAAATGCCAGGAGCAATATTGATTCAGTTTATACCATCCCCCACAGATACTGAAGGCTAGTTTCAAATTAATTTAATCCCTATTAGATTGGGGT
The DNA here is from genome assembly GCF_030020395.1 of Manis pentadactyla. Classification (NCBI taxonomy): domain Eukaryota; kingdom Metazoa; phylum Chordata; class Mammalia; order Pholidota; family Manidae; genus Manis; species Manis pentadactyla. The sequence goes on from NC_080030.1 coordinate 50,348,473, forward strand.
TATTTTACTCTAGCATAGTATCTTCTAGAAGCAGGGAAAAAATTGTCCCTAGAGGAAGGTAACATCACCAAGAACCTTAGATTTTCTCTACAAAGTTTTCCTGTAGAGTTTATAGTTAATAAAAAAAATGACTAGGCATACAAAAGATAAAAATTATCGAAAAACAAGAGGAAGATGATATTAGAAACTGACACATAGAAAACACAGAGGTAGGAGTTGCCGGACATGGATTTTAAAATAATTGTGATTAACATGTTCAAGAAATTAAATGACAAGGTATAAATTTTTGAAAAAGAACAATCAAATGACAATTTTAACACTGAAAACAGAGAAATACAAGCTGAAATTTTGAATCAATTGATGGGTTTTGCATCAGAGTTCACAGATGATGAGAGAAATAGAGAAGAAGAAATGAGATCACAGGATAATATCCAGTTTGAAGCACATATATAAAATAACAAAAAGAAAAAAAAAGTACAGAATACAGAAAAGAGTTTGAACTTTTAACTAGTCTCAGAAAGAGCAACATATATTTGGAGAGATAATAACTGAGAATTTTCCCAAATTAATGAAAGACATGAAACCACAGATTGAAGATACTCTAAGAAAGCTAGTATGGTTTAAAAAAATAAAACCATGCCTAAGAACAAGTCAAACTTCATAAAACCAAAGACAAAGAGAAAAATATATAATTAAATGAGCAGCTATAGTCCTGATACAGTGCAACTGTCAAAGGAAAATGGAAGCTAGATAAACATGGTAATCTATCCTCTTATTAATGAAAGAAATAAATGCCAGTATAAAATTCTTTACCAAAGAAAACATTCTTTAACAATTAAGGCAGGTTAAGAAATTAAGAAATTTTCAAAGAATGAACTTTAAAAAGTCTTCAACAACATACATGTGATAAAGGAAATACTAAAGTGAATTTTTGATTACTGTATGAAGTTGCAGAAAGAGATGCAAAAGAGTAGAAAGGGTAAATACATGAGTAAAAAAGACACATATTTACAATATAAACCCAAAATTCTAATACCTTGTGGAATTTAGTACGGAGGAGTATGATTAAACACAATAACTGCAGAAATGTGACAAGATGTAAGTGTACCTAGAGTGTTTCAAAGTCTAGAAAATGGTAAAGGTATAGAAATATATTATAATTTAGTAAGTGAATGATGCATATCATTATTCTTAGGGCTATCTATTAAAGAGTAGTGAAAATACAAGGGAACTTTCAAGGGACTACAGGATAGTAGAAACAACTGAACTAAAGCAGAGTTTTTTTCAGTTTTGACTAGTTGACGTATTTGGTCAGATAATTCTTTGTTAACTGTCCTGTACATTGTGGGATGTTTAACAGCATCCCTGGCCAATAGATGCCAGTAGCACATTCCCCGCAAGGTGAGACAATAAAACGTGTCTTTAGACATTACCATGTGTCCCTTGGGGACAAAGTCACTCCTAGTTAAGTGCCTCTGAAGTAAAGGAAAGCAATGCAGCTAAGGAAAAGGAATGTGGAACTATTGGGAAGATATAAAATATATAGGGATTTGGCACATTTAATGAAATCCATTAAGTTATATTAAGTGTAAACATGAACATCTACCTCTACATAAAATGTAACAGATGCTAGCACCATGTTTGGCTGGGATAACTGAATAGAAAATAGAAGAATACCAAATATGAGGTCATTTTTCTCTATAGGCTACTTGGTGAATTCTGGGTTTCAGAGGAAAATAGGTGATAAGGAGCTGGTAAGGCAGAGGGAATCTCTAGTATTGCTAGGAGACTAAGTAGAGGGATTATGACCAGAAAGCAGAGAGGTATTTTGAATCTGTGTGAGAGACAAAGCCTGAAAAGCCTCAAAATATCCATATGATAGAATTTTCAGGGCTGAGGATATAGAGTCCTCAAGCTCTCAACAAAATCCAAGGAGGGCCATGCTGGGGAAGAAAGAAACTAGTGGAAAATAATTTTTATCAATACTGTAACGCAGTCTGGCCCAGTTCAAAGTATGATTTTATTTAGGTATGTTATTTCCCTAAGAACTGGAAAAGGGGAATCCCACTCACTGGTGGAAGTTAGCCATATCATTTCTCTCATACACAGTAACTAGAGCAAAGTAACAATTTGCTAGACAAGTTAAAAGACAAAAAATGTAACTTAATAATAAAGTAGAAAAGAACAAACACAGACAAACCAGTTATTGAACTTAGGAAACAAGGACAATGGAATAATGGTGATAAATATACTATATAAGAATTCTAAACTAGAACTTATTTTTGAGAGAAATTTAAGGAGACTAAATGAATGGAAATACATATTCATAGATTTAATGATTAAATAATGTAAAGATGGAAATTCTAACAAAGTTGATCTTTGGATCCAATGCAATCTAAATTAAAATTAAAGCAGGATTGGGAGAGGGGAAAAAAGATGGTGGCATGAGAGGTGAGGCAGAAATCTCCTACCAAAACCACATATAATATGAAAATACAGCAAATACAACTAATCCTAAAAGAGTGACCAGAAATAAGATTGCACCAGTCAGCATACATCTGGGAAGAGATCAACTCATGGAAAGGGGTAAAGTAATAAAGCCGTGACCCGATGGGACCCTAGCACTCCCCCTACCCCAGCTCACCAGTGGGAGGAAGAGAAACAGAGTGGGGAGGGAGTAGAAGCCCAGGACTGCTAAATACCCAGCCCCGAAGATCTACTCTGGGAGCATAAACCCACATTGCATGGTGCTCTGAAAGTGAGGGGATTGAAAAGCAAGGTCAGAGAATGAGATTCCAGCTGCTTGTGGAGAACAGACTTCCACAATTGGCTGCTCTGGGACAAAAGAAAGGCAGGTGCTTTGAAAGACTTCCAAACAGTGAGAGAGCTGCTAAAGGGTCAAGCATTACACAGAGATTGCTGCTCAGGAGAAGGAACAGGTGGACAAAATCATCCTGGCCCACTTAGCCCAGAAGGTTGGGACCTTTCAGGAGCTTCAGGTGCCCCATCCCCCTGGCTGGCAATGCAGCCCCAAGGCTCCCCACTGTGATAAGCAGCCTGCTCCTCTTTCCTCCTGGACAGCACCTGTGTGCAAACCTGCTGCCCCTGCCATCACTCCAGGATAGCTGGAGGGCTCCCCTGCCTATGGCAACTATATTGGCTTAACACAGAAGCTGCTCCTTGCATGGGCATCACTGGTTCTGAAAGCGGAGGCAGGCACTGTGGCTGGGAAACAGGAAAGAGCTCTCTCCTTTGGGTAGGCACTCACATCACTCGGCTGTGACCCTGCCATTGCTCCAGGATTATGAAGAAGCAGAAGAACCTTGTTCAATCCAAAATCCACAAAACACAAGAAGGAATGCTCAGTGAAACTGAAATCACCAATCTTCTTGAAAAAGAATTAAAAATAAAAGTCATAAGCATGCTAACAAAGCGACAGAAAAATATTCAAGATCTAAGGAATGAATTCAAGACAGAGATAGACATGTTGAAAAATACAGTAACTGAAATGAAACATACAATGGAGGGATTTAAAAGCAGACTAGATGAGGTAGAGGAGATGGTAAATGGAAAAGAAATTAAAGAACAGGAGTACAAAGAACCTGAGGCACAGAAAGAAAAAAGGATTTCTAGGAATGAAAGAATATTAAGAGAACTGTGTGACCAATGCAAATGGAACAAATTTCACATTATAGGGGTACCAGAAGAAGAAGAGAGAGGAAAAGGGAAAGAAAGTGTCTTTGAAGAAATAATTGCTGAAAGTTCCCCAGTCTGGGGAAGGAAATAGTCTCTCAGGCCATGGAAGAACACAGATCTCCCAACACAAGGGATGCAAGTAAGACAACACCAAGACATATAATATTTAAAATGGCAAAGATCAAGGATAAGGACAGAGTATTAAAAGCAGCCAGAGAGAAAAAAGATCACCTACAAAGGAAAACCCATCAGGCTATCATCAGACTTCTCAGCAGAAACCTTACAGGCTAGAAGGGAGTGGCATGATATATTCAATGCAATTAAAGAAGGGCCTTGACCCAAGAATACTCTACCCAGCAAGATTATCATTTAAATTTGAAGGAGGGATTAAACAATTTCCAGATAATCAAAAGTTGAGGGAATTCAAATCCCACAAGCCATCTGTACAGTGTATTTTAAAGGTAATGCTCTAGATGGAAGTGCTCCTAAGGCTAAATAGCTGTCACCAGAGAAAATAAAACTACAGTAAAGGAAGTAGACCAGTTAATTACTAACCGAATGCAAAATTAAATCAGCTACTCACAAATGTCAGTCAAGGGAAACACAAAAAGTACAGAATACAACATCTAACATATAAAGAGTGGAAGAGGAAGAAACAGAAGGGAGAAAAAAAAGAATCTTCAGATTGTATTTATATTAGCATAAGAAGCAAGTTAAGTTAGACTGTTAGATAGTAAAGAAGCTGCCCTTGAACCATTGGTAACCACAGATCCAAAGCCTGCAATGGCAATAAGTACATACCTATTGATAATCACACTAAATGCAAATGTACTGAATGCACCAATCAAGACACATAGAGTTACAGAGTGGATAAAAAAGCAAGACCCATCTATATGCTGCCTACAAGAGACTCCAAACCCAAAAACATACACAGACTGAAAGTAAAGGGATGGAAAAAGATATTTCATGCAAACAATAGGGAGAAAAAAGCAGTAGCTGCAATACTTGTATCAGATAAAATAAATTTCAAAACAAAGAGAACAACAGGAGACAAAGAAGGACATAATATAATGATAAAGTGGTCAGTCCACCAAGAAGATATAACCATTATAAATATATATGTACCAAACAGAGGATGACCAACATATGTGAAACAAATACTAACAGAATTAAAGAGGGAAATACAATGCAATGCATTCATTTTAGGAGACTTCAACACACCACTCACTCCAAAGGACAGATCATCCAGACAGAAAATAAGTAAGGACACCGAGGCACTGAAAACACATTGAACAGATGGGCCTAATGGACATCTACAGAACACTCCACCCAAAAGCAGCAGGATATACATTCTTCTCAAGAGCATGTGAAACATTTTCCAGAGTAGACCACGTACTAGGCCACAAAAAGAGCCTCAGTAAATTCAAAAAGATTGAAATTCTACCAACCAACTTTTCAGACCACAAAGGTGCAAAACTAGAAATAAATTGTGCAAAGAAAACAAAAAGCCCCACAAACGCATGGAGGCTTAACAACATGCTCCTAAATAATCAATGGATCAATGACCAAATAAAAACAGAGATCAAGCAGTATATGGAGACAAATGAAAACAATAGCACAACACCTCAACTTCTGTGGGATGCAGCGAAGGCAGTTCAAGGAGGAGAGTATATAGCAATTCAGGTCTATCTAAAGAAGGAAGAACAATTCCAAATGAACAGTCTAAATTCATAACTAATGAATCTGGAAAAAGAACAAATGAGGCCTAAAGTCAGTATAAGGAGGGACATAATAAAGATCAGAGAATAAATTGGGAAGAATAAAACAATGGAAAGAATTAATGAAACAAAGAGCTGGTTGTTTGAAAAAAATAACTAAATAGATAAATCCCTAGCTAGACTTATCAAGGAAAAGAGTCTACACACATAAGCAGAATCAGAAATGACAAAGGAAAAATCACTATGGACATCACTAAAATACAAAGAATTATTAGAGAATACAATGAAAAATTATATACTGACAAATTGGATATTCTAGAGAAAATGGACAACTTTATAGAAAAATTCAACCTTCCAAGACTGACCAAGGAAGAAACACACAATCTGAACAGACCAATTATCAGCAATGAAATTGAATCGGTAATCAAAAACTACCCAAGAACAAAACCCCCGAACCAGATGGCTTCACCACTGAATTTTATCAGACATTTAGAGAGAACCTAATAGCCATCCTCCTCAAAGTTTTCCAAAAAATAAAAGAGGAGGAAATACTTCCAAACTTAGTCTGTGAAGCCAGCATCACTCTAATACTAAAACCAGGCAAAAACACTACAAAGAAAGAAAATTACAGACCAATATCATTAATGAACAAAGAGGCAAAATATTCAACAAAATATTAGCAAACCAATTTAAAAAATACATAAAAAATCATACATAAAGATCAAGTGGGGTTTATTCCAGGGATGCAAAGATGGTACAATATTTGAAAATCCATCAACATCATCCACCAACTCAACAAAATTCACATGATTATCTCCATAGATGCTGAAAAAGCATTTGACAAAATTCAACATCCGTTCATGATAAAAGCTCTCAATAGAATGGGTAAAGAGGCAATGCGTACCTCATTGCCATATATGACAAATACTATGGCCATAGTATATGGACATAATAAAGGCCATATATGACAAACCCACAGGCAACATCATACTTAACAGTGAAATGCTGAAACCTTTTCCTCTACGATTGGGAAAAAGACAGGAATTTTCACTCTCCCCACTTTGTTCAACATAGTACTGGAGGTCCTAGCCATGGAAATCAGACAATATAATGAAATAAAAGGCAACCAGATTGGTAAGGAAGAAGTTAAACTGTCCCTGTTTACAGATGAGATGATTTTGTACATAAAAATTCCTAAAGAATCCACTCCAAAACTACTAGAACTGATACCTGAATTCAGCTAAGTTGAAGGATACAAAATTAATACACAGAAATCTATTGCTTTCCTATATACTAATGATGAACTAGCATAAAGAGAAATAAGGAAAACAATTCAATTCACAGTTGCATCAAAAAGAATAAAATACCTAAGAGTAAACCTAACCAAAGAAGTGAAAGACCTATATCCTGAAAACTACAAGACACTTGAGAGAAATTAAGGAGGACACTAATAAATGGGAATATATCCCATGCTCTTGGATAGAAAGATTTAATATTGTCAAAATGGCCATCCTGCCTAAAGCAATCTACAGATTCAGTGCAATCACTATCAATTACCAACAACATTCTTCAATGAAGTAGAACAAATAGTTCTAAAATTCATATAGAACCCCAAAAAACCTTGAATAGCGAAAATAATCCTTAGAAGGAAGAATAAAACTGGGAGGATTATGCTTCCAAACCTCAAATTCTACTACAAAACCACAGTACTCAAGATAATTTTGTACTGTCACAAGAACAAACCCATAGGTCTTGGAATATAATAGAGTCCAGATATAAACACACACATATATGGCCAATTAATATATGATAAAGAAGCCATTGATATACAATGGAGAAATGAAAGCCTCTTCAACAACTGGTGTTGGTTTAAATGGGACAGCTATATGTAAGAGAATGAAACTGAATTACTGTCTGACTCAATACACAAAAGTAAATTCGAAATAGATCGAGGACTGAATGTAAGTCATGAAACCATAAAACTCTTAGAAGAAAACGTAGGCAAAACTCTCTTGAATATAAACATGAGCAATTTTTTCATGAACATATCTCCTCGGGCAAGGGAAACAGAAGCAAAAATGAACAAATGGGACTATATCAAATTAAAAAGCTTCTGTACAGCAAAGGACACCATCAGTAGAACAAAAAGGCTTCCTACAGTATGGGAGAATATATTCATAAATGACATATCTGATAAGGGGTTAACGTCCAAAATATATAAAGAGCTCACATGCCTCAACACCCAAAAAGCAAATAACCTGATTAAAAAATGGGTGGAGGATCTAAACAGTTCTCCAAAAAGAAATTCATATAACCAACATGCACATGAAAAGATGCTCCACATCACTAATTATCAGGGAAATGTAAATTCAAACCACAATATGATATCACCTCACACTAGTTAGGATGGCCAACACCTGAAAGACAACCAACAACAAATACTGGCAAGGATGTGGACAAAGGGAAACCCTCCCACACTGTTGGTGAGAATGTAAATTAGTTCTACTATTGTCAAAATAACTATAGAGTTTCCTCAAAAAACTCAAAATAGAAATACCATTTGACCCAGGAATTCCTCTCCTAGGTACCCAAAGAAAACAGGATCCCAGATTCAATAGACATATGCACCCCTATGTTTATCACAGCACTAATTACAATAGCCCAGTTATGGAAGCAATCTAAGTGTCTATCAGTAGATGCATGGATGAAGAAGAGGTGATACATATACACAATGGAATATTATTCAGCCATAAGAAGAAAACAAACCCTACCCTTTGCAACAACATGGATGGAGCTAGAGGGTATTATGCTCAGTGAAATAAACCAGGCGGAGAAAGACAAGTGCCAAATTATTTCATTCATTTGTGGAGTATAACAACAAAGCAAAAATTGAAGGAATGAAACCCCAGCAGACTCACAGAACCCAAGAGTGGACTAATGCTTATCAAAGGGAAAGGGGTTGGAGAGGGTGGGTGGAAAGGGAGGGAGAAGGGGATTATGGGGTATTATGATTAGCACACATAATATGGGGGGGGCATGGGGAAGGCAGTATAGTACAGAGAAAACAAGTAGTGACTCTATAGCATCTTACTATGCTGATGGACAGTGACTGTAATGGGGTATGTGGTTGGATTTGATAATAGGGGCGATTGTAGTAACCACAATGTTGCTCATGTGAAACCTTCATAAGACTGTATATCAATGAAACCTTAATATAAAAAAAGGTGGATTTAAACAATAGAAGCGATTTAAACAGATTTAAACAATAGAAATATCTAAAATGTATATAGAAAAGAAAAAGATGTAGAACTGTCAGAACAGTCTTACAAAAGGAAAAGTAGGTTCGAGATCTTATTATTGACTGAAAGACTTACAGTAATACTACAAAAAAGCCATGACAATGTCAGTAGCCTAAGGATGGACAAATTGATTAATGAAAGAAAATAAAGAATTTAGAAATAAAGACATAATATATGGTCATGTAATCCTTGACAGAAACACCATTATAATCCAATGATGAACTGAAAATTCCTTCTACAAATGGCACTAGAATTGGATATCCAGATGACAAAAAAATGAATTCACTATCACCATGCCTTACAATTCACACCATATGCAAAAATTAATTTGAGATGTATCAATAACCAGTGTGTAAAAAACTAATGCTATGAAGTTTCTAGTAAAAAGTAAATGTAGTGCTTGTATATTGTGTCAGATAAGCTAAGCTAGAACCTCATTTCCAGAATTCTCTTTTCTGCCCTGTTCTGAAGTGGCACGGGCTAAGAAAGATATTTCGTGTGATAATAGGAAGGCAGAAATAAAGCAGACACCATATTTGTTTTTTATTTGGCAATTTGGTGCCATGCATAAGGCACCACTGTGGCAACAAACATTTTCTGGTATCTTCTGTCTCTCCTCATTGACAAGGAGTGTCAGTTGGATCCTCAGCTCCTCTGGACACCACATACATCAGTAGAGGTGACTTTTTGAGTCTTTGGCTGTGTACTTACTATGAATCTCTCTCTCCCTCCTTCTCAGAAGGCTGGGCACACCAGAAGTATCATTAAACTTCATGACATAGCAATAGCAGCTCTCTAAAAAATGAGTAAAAGACAGAAAAAATGAAAAGAGATCACTTGGAAAGTAGCAGGGCGTGTGTGTGTGTGTGTGTGTGTGTGTGTGTGTAAGGCTCAAGGTAGCTACCATGGTCCCTACTTGCTGGTATTCATGCACTTGTGTGACCCTATCCCTAGAATATGAACAGGACTTGTGACTTGCTTTTAACCAATAGAATATCACACGGTGATAGGCTATATGTGATTATACGTGTGTGATTATGTGATTATATTACATAAGATTGTATTGCCCTGTTGCTGGAATCTTTCATTCCCTTACTAGCGTTAAGGAAGCAGTAAACCATGCTAAAATGCAAAAAAAAAGCTAACACAGTAAAGGAAATATGTTGGTCCATTGTATTCTCTGATTGCGTATCTAGAATCAAACTCTCCCTCTCTTTGAGTAAACTTTTAAATGTGTTTTTTGATCCAAACGTAATTAATAAATAACAGAACATATCTAGAAATTGTCCAAATATTTCTAAATTGATCAACAGACTTTAAAAGTAAACTTAGGTCAAATAAAAACAATCATAAGAGACATTAGAAAACATTTTTAAATGAAGTGAGCACAATGCATATCAAGATTAGTGGGATTATATAAAAACTAGTATTAGATATTTATAGCATTAGATACTTATTTGAAAAAAAAGGAATGTCTGAAAAAAATGATCAAACCTTCTAGAGAAATTGGGAAGATTACAGTCAGATATCTACACATATCTCTCTATTTACTTATATTCCTAAATATCTATCTACCTCCCTCCCTCCAGCTATCTACCCATTTGTCCATCCACCATTTATCTCTCTACCAACCTACTTTCCTATACTTTCTTTTTTTTTTTTTTTCGATAATTATTTTTTATTGAAGGGTAGTTGACACACAGTATTACATTAGTTTCAGGTGTACAACACAGTGATTCAACATTTATATACATGATAATTCTAGGTACCAGCTATCACCATACCAAGTTGTTACAATATTTTGACTATATTCCTTATGCTATACATTACATCCCGGTTACTTATTTATTTTACAATTGGAAGTGTGTTTATATATATATATATATAAATTTTTTTTTTTTTTGTGAGGGCATCTCTCATATTTATTGATCAAATGGTTGTTAACAACAATAAAATTCTGTATAGGGGGGTCAATACTCAATGCACAATCATTAATCCACCCCAAGCCTAATTTTCGTCAGTCTCCAATCTTCTGATGCATAACGAACAAGTTCTTACATGGAGACCAAATTCTTACATAGTGAATAAGTTACATGGTGAACAGTGCAAGGGCAGTCATCACAGAAGCTTTCGGTTTTGTTCATGCATTGTGAACTATAAACAGTCAGTTCAAATATGAATATTCATTTGATTTTTCTACTTGTTTTATATGTGGATGCCACATTTCTCTATTATTATTATTTTTAATAAAATGCTGAAGTGGTAGGTAGATACGAGATAAAGGTAGAAAACAGAGTTTAGTGTTGTAAGAGAGCAAATGTAGATAATCAGGTGTGTGCCTGTAGACTATGTGTTAATCCGAGCTAGACAAGGGCAATAAAACATCCCTGTATGCAGAAGATTTCTCTCAGTACTTTTCTATACTTTCTATCTTCAGTCTATCACTTCAAAATAAGGTTCAAGAATAAACCTTATTTTGCTAAAAAAATACGCAAAACAGTAGCTATTACGCTCTATTTCCTCTGATTTTCCTTTGTAGTGGGTGTGTTTTGTCATCAAAAGAATGAGCAATATTTGGTTAATTTCAGTACAGCTGAATTTTGTTCCTGAATTCTAGGGGGACAAAGTATCAGAGAATATTATTTCATGGTTAGCTTTTCCTGTAATCTCTCTAGTACTCTTTTCTGTGGCAAGTAAATCGTGTAAACATTCCATTGCTGGCAGGCATTCACCCTACTTTCTTGTGCTTCTAATTTATTGAACTGTATCTTCTTCAGCAGCACCTTATGAAAGCTACAGCATTAATCAAAGGTACACTGCCAGGGACTTATATCAACAACATTTGTTTGGCTTTGTTATCAACTCAATTTTTTATGGAAGATTAGCAACAATGTTTTTCAGAGCTCTGTGATACTTTATAATTTAAATGAATATAAAAATTATAACTGTTTCAACTGATCACCATTTCTTAATTTTAGTCCACAAGAAAAGCTTTTCTGTTCTGTGTATTAGAGTTACATAAAACAGTTATTTTCAGACACAAATGGATGTGTAATATATGTTCTAAAATAACAAATATTGATTTGCTTAAGTTACTGTCTACTGTGATCAAATTTTGGAAAAGTTTAATCATACTCATCTTGTGTATTATTTCTGTAGCTTTTGATATAATCAACAGAAATGCTATTTGTTTGGGTTTATATGTTTAAGACTATAGTTATGCTGATTACAATATTTATAAGTGCACCTATTCTGAACTTTATGATAGTTCATGGTGCCTTCATAAATGTAGGCATAATTGTTATCAGAAATATAATTGAGTGAATTTATACAAGTAGTTGATATTAATGTGGTATTTTGGTATTGGAATGAAGGGGTGAAGTGAAAAGATGTTACTAAATTTAAAAATATGTGTGGGATTGTTGGACAAAGATAGTAGTTATAGTGAAGGTAATGGGTAGATTTAGAAGTTTAGAAGGAGAAGGTGGCAGAATTCAAAAAACAAAATAAAAAGTAAACAGAACAAAACTATAAGTCAAACATTATCTATTTGAAGTTTCTAGCTTTGTGTTTAGTAATTTTTGTTTCCCTCCATCATTATTAATAATCTAAAGGCAGGAAAAAATTTGAAGAGGGAGGAAACATAATGAAATTTTGCAAATCGATAGGTTTCTTATAGACAAAGTGGTAGACGACCTTTAGCTGAGAGTTAAAGTCCAGGAGAATGTTAGTTACCCAGTGATGATAATTAAACCATGGCTGTGGGTTATTTTACAAAAAGCCTAGTAACAAATCATGATGAGCAATATAGAAGGAAGTAAGCTAATGTTTTCTGAGTGTTTTTCTGTGTCAAATACTATGATTCCTTTTTGTGCTTATTCATTTAAAGTATGTTCATTAGTTAAAGAATCTAATACATAGTCATTATTATGCAATTTCATGGATAAGAAAAAGTGACTATGAGAGATTAGGAACATCTCAGGGTCTCAGAGCTCATAAATAAAATCTTATTTCTAACCCTACCTTTTCTGACTTCAAAGTCTGGCATTTTATATGGTAGTAGATTTTAAACCACTTTTCACCTCAGACCAATTCTAGCATACTCAGTTTATTATGTATTCATATCATTTTAATTTAAAAATCATCATCTCGTAAATTTAAAACATGTTTATATATTGTAATTATTTATTATATATAATAATAATTATTATTATAATTATTTAGTTTACTAGTATAATCTATGCTATTACTTGTAAGTATTCATAAAATATCTGTGTAGTACTTGATGATATATAGCTTTTCTGAAGGGCAAATTTCACATCCCATTAGTTTTTCAATATTCTGATTTCTACTGAGTTCGCAAAACCTAGTCCACATTGAAGAATGTTAAGAATGACAGAGTTTTCTTGACATCTGTGTTGACTATGGACTTAAAATTATGGGGAAATTTTCACTGAGAGCTATTTGCTCTAACTGAAGTTGGTGGATGAAAAAATCACTTGCAAAAACTGGAAGGTAAGTTGTTTAATCTGAAAGATACCAGTTAGTGAATGTTCTCTCGAAATACATTCAGGTATGGAATGTATTTTATCATATTCTGTAAGTGGTATTTCTATGCAGACATAAATATGACCAATAAAAATACGAATCAAAACCACAATGTGATACTACCTTACACCTGTTAGAATGTCTGTTATCAAAAAGACAAGAAAAAACAAGTGTTGCTGAAGATGTGGAGGAAAGGGAACCCTTGTGTACTGTTGGTGGGAATATAAATTGGTTCAGCCTTATGGAAAATAGTATGGAGGTTCCCCCCCAAATTAAAAATAGAACTATCATATGATCAAGAAATTCTACTTCTGAATATTTACCCAAAGGAAATGAAATCACTATCCAGAAGAGATATCTACACCCTCATGTGCATTGTAGTAGTATTTGCAATAGCCATTATAGAGAAACATCCTAAGTGTCCATCAGTGGATGAAGATACTATATTTATATGTGTGTGTGTATATGTGTATACACACACACTCATATACATACACAATTTTATAGTATTCAACCATAAAAAAGAATGAAATCTTGCCATTTGCAACAACATGGATGGACCTCGAGGACATTATGCTAAGTGAAATAAAACAGAGAAAGACAATTATGATCTATGATCTCAAATGCAGAATCTGAAAAACAAAAACAAATCAAGCTCATAGGTACAGAAAACAGATTGGTGGTTACCAGAGATGGGGGATGGGTGATCGGCAAAATGGGTGAAGACAAAGGTACAAACTTCCAGTTATAAAACAAATTATGGAAATATATTGTACAACATGGTGACTATAGTCAATAATACTGCAGTGCATGTTTGAAAGTTGCTAAGTGAGTAGACCTTAAATGTTGTCATTACAAAAAATTTTGTTAACTATGTGTGGTGACTGGATGTTAACTAGAGTTACTGTGATTATTTCACAATGTATACAAATACTGTATAATGATGTACACCTGAAATTAGTATTATGTTATATGTCAGTTATACCTCAATAAAAAAAGAGTAAAACGAAGATGAAATAAAAATGTGTTAAGAAAATAAAAGATGAGAAAAATTTTCAGCAGAAAACTTACAATTGCATTAAAAGGGAAAAGAAGTTCTTCAGGAAGAAGGAAAATGATACCAGATGGAAACCTGAATGTCTATATCTATATATAAGTAGAGCTAGAGAGAGTGATATGTAGATATACACATGTAGTGGCATTATGTTTTTTCAAATCAAGAGTATATAGTTAAAACTGCTTATTTTCAGCACAGCACTAAGAAAAAAATAAAGAGATGTAGTTTATAAACCAACAGATGATTTAAAAATGGAGTCATAAGAATTATACAATAAAGGGGTATGACATTACCACAACTTAAGATATCTACTATCTTGAGTTTTCTTTTTATTTCCTTGCTTTTCTATATATTTGCTTTTACTTATTTTTGAATAGAATTATACTGTATACATTCACTGTGAATGTTCATTTGATGCAAATTATATTAGTGTTTATAGTTTCACTTCATTCATCTAGCGTATACTGAATATATGAATACTACATATTGTCATTTCCAGGAATTTAGTTTTTTTTTAGTTTGTATTGTTTTGTTTTGCTATTTCAAATAAGGCTTGAGTCTCCAACATTTCTTCAAGCAATGCTATGAGTTTTCAAATTCAAATTTTTGCTAATCTTGTGGTTAAGAACTGTTATTTTACATTTTTAATTTGCATTTTATGATTACTGATGAGGTAAAATGCATTGATTTGGACACGGTTCCCTGATAAATGCCTATGGTATTTTTGTCACTCAGCAGTTTAATTTTAGATATTATTTCAGTTAATTACCAGCAAAAGGAATATTACATATGATTTGGTGATTTGGAATAATGTAATTGCAGACTAGGATAAAATGTGTAAAGGTTTCCTAAAGATTAAGGCATCAAATATCTCATGACTAATTTTTGAATATTGTCATTAAAGATACTTTTTGGGGGGGCTCTTTTCAGGCCATGTCTAGTTATGTTAAAACCCCTAAACATAAAGGTAATTTTATTCATAGCACTGCTATAAGTTTGAATTACAAATTTGATGCATTTCTGTTTTAAACATGAAGAAGAGGAAAGACTGAGTCAACGCGGTTTGTTGTACTAGTTCCTATGGCTGCATAACATGTTACCACAATGCAGCAGCTCTAAGCAATACAGACGTGTTGTCTTCCAGTTTTTGTAGATCTAAAGCCTTGTAATTGCATGACTGGATTCTCTGCTCACCAAGCTAAACCTCGGGGGCCTGGGATACTCTTCCAAGTTTATTTTCATCTCATATTTTCCATATATTCCTTTCCATCTTTAAGGCATCAGTGGTACATTTGAGTCTCTCTGGTGATTTTAACTTCTCTGTCCACAACCTAGAAAAAGTTATTTGCTTTTAAGGGCTCAAGTGATTAGTTAGACTCACCTAAATAAACTCTGTTTTGCCGTATACTGTAACACAATAATAGGTGTGACAATAGGGCCTTCTGCCTACCAAATTGTCTAATATGGTACTTCATTAATGTGAAAACATTATGTTGAGAAAAATATCTATGCGTGTATGAATTAAGCATCACTTTCTCTATATTCAAACTTTTGTGATTATAACTTTTTATGTAGTTGCATATAATATCAGAATATTTCAAGTTCTTGAGTTTAATTTATGAAAGTTTAATTTTAATTCTTATGCATAGCAGATATAATAGTATCAATATGACAAATTGTTATTCACATTTACAAATTCAGTTATCTTTCTGACAAAACAAAAATAAAAATTATTTCAAGATCTTGTACTGATTAATATATTTTGAGCACCATCTAAGTGCTAGGCCCACTGTAAAGCATTGAGATTACAAATGCTTCTCTTGTCTCATTCCAGCTGGACACAAGGACACTCAAGAAATGTGCATAATATGTAACCTTCAACTTTAAGCTGATTTTTTATCTCCTTACTCATACTTTGTCCCCTTTTGATATTCTAGATAGCTTTACTTTTTATATGTAAATAGTGTATATTTGCAAACACAACAAAATCACTTTATTTAGTTCCTTGTGGAATTAGTCAATAGTTTTATTTGCCAGATGTGTGTACTATTACTAAAATGAATTTTCATTTTTAATTCAAGAATATAAATATCTCAACACATATCATACACAGTATATTTTCTTAATAATTAGCAGAAGTTAATGAAATTTGAAAGTATTATAATTAACCATAAGGACAGCAGGGAAGTGCAAATTGGGTATATAAACAATATTAAAAATAATTATTGGAGTGAAACTCTTAAATAAATAGGGTCTATGAGCTGGAAATATATTAAACTTTCGTAAACATAAATATATACACTTTCATCTCTCAGTGTAGCTCTATTTCCTTCTAATACAACTTTGAATTAAGTAAGTTTGAATAAATATTTCATAATGTAACATCTAACAGTTATTTTCATGTTGTACAACATCTTGGTTCTATGGAACATTCCAGAAATAGAAATATTTACCTTCTCAATCCAGAAAACTAAGTACAATAAAAACATATATACCATTTAATTAGGCTGGAAGAAAGATTTACCAATTTAACTCCCTTCTCTCAACTTACTTCATGCATATTTTATAATGAAATCACAAGGTGAAATTTATTTCATGAAGATCAACTTTATTGATTTGTTCAGCTTATTTTCATTTCTGCTTTTATTGCTTGGCTTCCAGTCTATTTCTAAAATGTTTTGGAAATTTAAAAAAAAGTTTTTATCTTACGTTGCTTTAAAAATTGTAGTGTGCTTCTTTGGTTTGTTTTTTTTAACTGATAGCCCTTTATTATCCCAGTCTACAGAATATTTTTTTCCAGTTTGCTCTGTTGAAAGGTGTGAAGTCCATTGGAACAACAATTTAACCTCCTTCAGGTTCCAAATCTTCAGGAAATGACATGAAACCTAATTAGACCAATTCTGTGATTCCTCTAAAGAAACCACCTAAATGGTTTAAAATTGTGTAGAGATATGAAGATTTGATTACAGACAGAGTCATTGGCATTGTGAAAAATGTTGCAGACCCTCTACTGAGGCTGCCCCACATAGTGATCCGGTAAGAGAGTCCTCCATTTTGTCAGTTGATCAGAAACCAATCAAATATTTTTCAGACAATATACACAAAGTAATATTTGTGCAGTCTTCTCCATTAATCTGTTTCTACAAATTTTTCTTTAGAATGATGAATCAGAAATGTAAGAGATGAGGGAATCTTCCTTTCAGAAACCTTTTTCACCTAACTAGAACAATTAAAATTTATTTTTTGTTTTTTTCCAGATAGCTCACAAATAACTATAATTGTTGCAGAAAATATATGAAATCAAACTAAAGAGTATGTTTGTTGGAATACTCTATTCTCTACTTACTGATGAATCAAAGCTTCTACAGACCTAGGAGTATCTGAGATAAAAGGGTTTTTTGAGCAGTTATAGTTAGCCAGAAGAAGGACTGAGTTATGGTTCAGGAAGTCTTTTTTCCACCAGCAGTAAGGCCCGTTAACAGAAACAACTTGTCCACCGGACTCAAAAAAAAGGGGCATTTATAAATCCCAAGGAAAGTAAGTTGTTGAAATTTAAAGCTATAGATAAGGAAGGCCAGTTACCAGGAAGTAGGGAAAAGTCTGGAATTGGGTGAATAATCCATAGAGAAGGCTCATGGATTGGTGCTGGATTAGCAAGGACTGTTCACGTGTAAGAGGGATGCAGTGGGGCCTCCAGATAATTGTTGAAATGACTTCATTCAGGAATGCATAGTGTTCGATTGGCTAGGGCCCAAGGCTTTTGACTAATTAACATTCTTTCTCTTTTTTTCCAATTCTCTAGCCCTTTTCCACTTAATTTTAAGACATATCAGAATATTTTCCTTATCACTATTATAGGGCTTTTTTGGCATGGACGAAGGAAGTGTTTGAGAGGTGTTGCCTCATGCCCGGTTTTCCATTCCCTTTTTTGCTCCCTGCTTTGGAGAAAGGAGGAATTTATCTGATTGCTAAATTGAGCAGAGGCAAACATTCCCTGAGCCCCACAGAGGAGTAAATAAGTGACTATTAAACAATATGAAGTGGAGGCAGTGTAGTTTATTAGGGTATCTCTTTCTCTCTCTCTGCTTTTCTTTTATTTCATGGATTTTAAGAAGGTATCAGACTGGCCTTTGATTTCTTCCACTGGGCAGTAGGAAGGCATGTTTCAGCAGACCTCTTGTCCCCAGTTTCTCTGATTATGATTAAATTTATGGACCATCTTTTGTGGATCCTTGGGCTAAGTTTGTCAATACGGTTCTACCAGTATTAAAGATGATAAAATATTTTCATATACATTGGCCTTTTCAAGAAGACAAGGTTAATTACAGATATCTCTTATTCAATAAAAACAGCTGTACTGTTTATCATCAAGGTTTCTGATATGCTTTGGGAACTTTTTGGTACAAAACAACTTTTAACTAAAACAGTGCTTGTTTTGGTGGATTGGTATTGTAGGCAATACAGTGTTTCTCTTAGACAAGTCATTACTTTATTAAAGTTTTGTATTTTACTCTTCTAATTGGTATTTGAGTCAAAAAACATACAATTATATAAGATGACAGAAGGTCATGTGAGACAATGACTTATTACCAGATGGTGAGGCCCCAAAAAAGAATTGAGTTGATGTATTTATTTTTCTATACTCTATAAAGTAATACAAAGTAATAAACTAAATAATAATCATGGAAAGACAAAGAAGAGAGCTTAATACCTGTAAGCAATTTATTTGTAAGCAGCAAGCAATATATTATGAATTTAGATCTATCAGCTGTGGTGCTATTATTTATTTGAGACGTGACTGTACTCATAAAATGGAAATTTAAAAGATAAGTTATGAGATTTCTGCATAAAAGCAAAAACAATAGGGCAGGGTTTTTTTTTTTGGTTTTTTGTTATTGTTAGTTAGAACCAATTATCTCATACTGCTCCTTTTGCCCTAGAGGGGCAGTGCCATTTAGTCATGTTACAATGGGCCATTTATGGCCAGATAAATCTTTAATATATTATTTTACTTCTTTAATCCTTATTTTCTTAATATGCCCAATGATAGGTTTGAATTAAGCCTTTATTGTTTATGACATATGTAACACTCTGATTTTTCTGAATGTTTTAAAGAACTAAACACGGCGTATTTGTGTTTTCAAATAAAATAGCTTCTCATGTATATATCACTAATTTTTAACAAGAATGATATTTTCTAGGCTGATATTCCAAGTTACAGTTTCACCAACTGTAATGCAATAATCTCAGAATAGTAAGTATATTCTATAACAAAGAGATTTAAAATGAAATGGAAAACATATTGAATTATTTTCACTATATTTATTCTAGTTTCAGACAGTATCAGTACTCTTTTGTGAATTTTTGAGTTGAAACTGATTTACCAGTCTGTAATAAAAATAAAAATTTAGTAGATATTATAAATTTGTCTAATGGAGTGATTACTTACCACAGCTATATCTTAATCATTATCCTTGTAAACACACACTAATACGTGCATAGAAACCAGGATGAGTGCTGTTATTAATCATTGATTTTTAAATGAAGTTAAAATAATTCATTGCATGCTGTTTTCATAGGTCTTTAAGTTCTAATAGTACATAAGTACCACTCAAAGTAGAAGACTTTCTTGATAATGATTTCTTCCTTAGAAATATGAAAAGCCTATTTATGATGCTTGTAAAATACTTAGCATAGTGTTCGTAACAGAGACAGTGCCCCATAAATAGGTCAATACTGGGATTAGTATTTTATTGCACATAATAACTTAAACATTAGGCTGCTTGCAGAAAAATTGTAAGTTTTTTCAATTCTCATTCAGGCATATTGGTGTATTCATAGTGGAAAAACATGGATAGATGTTAAGTACCAAATAAGTATAATTCTAATTTAAATTTCACAGTCTAAATTTCACCTTAATGCTTTGCATAAAGAAATAAATGCCTGTCCTCAACAAATAAAAATACTAGACATCCTGAGGGAATTTGCCTCCCACAAACCACCTCCGTAGGGTATTTTAGGGGACTGTTCTAGATGGGAGCATGCCTAAGACTAAATAGATGTCACCAAAGAAAATAAAATCACAGCAAAGTGAGAACAACCAAATACTAACTAAAGGCAAAAAATAAAATCAACTACCCACAAAAACACTTAAAGGAAACACGGAAGAGCACAGAATAAAACAACCAACATATAAACAATGGAGGAGGAGGAATAAGAAGGGAGAGAAATAAAGATTCACCAGCCAGTGTTTACAATAGCTCAATAAGCGAGTTAAGTTAGGCAGTAAGATACTAAAGAAGCTAACCTTGAACCTTTGGTAATTACGAATCTAAAGCCTGCAGTGGCAATAAATACATATCTTTCAATAATCACCATAAATGTAAATGGACTGAATACACCAATCAAAAGACACAGAGTAACAGAATGGATAAAAAAGCAAGACCCATCTATATTCTGCATAAAAGCGACTCACTTCAAACCCAAAGACATGCACACACTAAAAGTCAATGGATGGAAAAAGATATTTCATGAAAACAGCAGGGAGAAAAAAAGCAGGTGTTAGAGTACTAGTATCAGACAAAATAGACTGCAAAACAAAGAAAGCAACAAGAGATAAAGAAGGACATTACATAATGACCAAGAACTCAGTCCAACAAGAGGAATATAACCATTATAAATATATATACACCCAACACAGGAGCACCAGCATATGTGAAACAAATACTAATAGAACTAAAGGAGGAAATAGAATGCAATGCATTCATTTTAGAAGACTTCAACACGCCACTCACTCCAAAGGATAGATCCACCGGACAGAAAATAAGTAAGAACACGGAGGCACTGAACAACACACTAGAACAGATGGACCTAATAGACATCTATAGAACTCTACATCCAAAAGCAACAGGTTACCCATTCTTCTCAAGTGCACATGGAACATTCTCCAGAATAGACCACATACTAGGCCACAAAGAGAGCCTCAGTAAATTCAAAAAGATTGAAATCCTACCAACCACCTTTTCAGACCACAAAGGCATAAAACCAGAAATAAATTGTACAAAGAAAACAAAAAGGCTCACAAACACATGAAGGCTTAACAACATGCTCCTAAACAATCAATGGATCAATGACAAAATTAAAATGGAGATCCAGCAATATATGGAAAAAAATGACAACAACAACACAAAGCTCCAACTTCTGTGGGACTCAGCGAAAGCAGTCTTAAGAGGAAAGTATATAGCAATCCAGGTATATTTAAAGAAGGAAGAACAATCCCAAATGAATAGTCTAACATCAAAATTTTCGAAACTGGAAAAAGAAGAACAAATGAGGCCTAAAGTCAGCAGAAGGAGGGACATAATAAAGATCAGAGAAGAAATAAACAAAATTGAGAAGAATAAAACAATAGAAAAAAAATCAATGAAACCAAGAGCTGGTTCTTCCAGAAAACAAACAAAATAGAGAAGCCTCTAGCCAGACTTATTAAGAGAAAAAGAGAATCAACACACATCAACAGAATCAGAAAAGAGAAAGGAAAAATCACGACGGACCCCATAGAAATACAAAGAATTATCAGAGAATACTATGAAAACCTATATGCTAAGAAGCTGGAAAACATAGAAGAAATGGACAACTTCTTAGAAAAATACAACCTTCCAAGACTGACAAATGAAGAAACACAAAATCTAAATAAACCAATTAACAGCAAAAAATTGAAGCGGTAATCAAAAAACTACCCAGGAACAAAACCCCTAGGCCAGATGGATTTACCTCAGAATTTTATCAGACACACAGAGAAGACATAATACCCACTCTCCTTAAAGATTTCCAAAAAATAGAAGAGGAGGGAATACTGCCGAACTCATTCTATGAAGCCAACACTAACCTAATACCAAAACCAGGCAAAGACACCACCAAAAAAAAAAAAAAATTACAGACCAATATCCCTGATGAACGAAGTTGCAAAAATACTCAATAAAATATTAGCAAACCGAATTCAAAAATATATCAAAAGGATCATACACCACGACCAAGTGGGATTCATCCCAGGAATGCAAGGATGGTACAACATTTGAAAATCCATCAACATCACCCACCACATCAGCAAAAAGAAGGACAAAAACCACATGATCATCTCCATAGATGCTGAAAAAGCATTCGACAAAATTCGACATCCATTCATGATAAAAACTCTCAGCAAAATGGGTATAGAGGGGAAGTACCTCAACATAATAAAGGCCATATATGATAAACCCACAGCCAATATCATACTGAACAGCAAGAGGTTGAAAGCTTTTCCTCTGAGATCAGGAACAAGACAGGAATGCCCACTCTCCCCACTGTTATTTAACATAGTATTGGGGGTCCTAGCCATGGCAATTAGAGAAAACAAAGATATACAAGGAATCCAGATTGGTAAAGAAGAAGTTAAACTGTCACTATTTGCAGATGACATGATATTGTACATAAGAAAAACTTAAAGACTCCAGTCCATAACTACTAGAACTGATATTGGAATACAGCAATGTTGCAGGATACAAAATTAACACACAGAAATCTGTGGCTTTCCTATATGCTAACAATGAACCAATAGAAAGAGAAATCAGGAAAACAATTCCATTCACAATTGTATCAAAAAAAATAAAATACCTAGGAATAAACCTAACCAAGGAAGTGAAAGAACTATACCCTGAAAACTATAAGACACTCTTAAGAGAAATTAAAGAGGACACTAGCAAATGGAAACTCATCCCATGCTCTTGGCTAGAAGAATTAATATATTCAAAATGGCCATCTTGCCCAAAGCAATATACAGATTCGATGCAATCCCTATCAAATTACCAACAACATTCTTCAACGAACAGGAACAAATAGTTCAAAATTTCATATGGAAACACCAAAGACCCCGAATAGCTAAAACAACCCTGAGAAGGAAGAGTAAAGTGGGGGGATCTCATTCCCCAACTTCAAGCTCTACTACAAAGGCACAGTAATCAAGACAATTTGGTACTGGCACAAGAACAGAGCCACAGACCAGTGGATCAGATTAGAGACTCCAGACATTCACCCACACATATATGGTAAATTAATATATGACAAAGGAGCCATGGACATACAATGGGGAAATGACAGTCTCTTCAACAGATGGTGCTGGCAAAACTGGACAGCTACTTGTAAGAGAATGAAACTGGATCACTGTCTAACCCCAGAAACAAAAGAAAATTGGAAATGGGTCAAAGACCTGAATGTAAGTCATGAAACCATAAAACTCTTAGAAAAAAACATAGGCAAAAATCTCTTGGACATAAACATGAGTGACTTCTTCATGAACATACTTCCCTGGGCAAGGGAAACAAAAGCAAAAATGAACAAGTGGGACTATATCAAGCTGAAAAGCTTCTGTACAGCCAAGGACACCATCAATAGAACAAAAAGGTACCGTACAGTATGGGAGAATATATTCGAAAATGACAGATCCGATAAAGGCTTGACATCCAAAATATATAAAGAGCTCATGCACCTCAACAAACAAAAAGAAAATAATCCAATTAAAAAATGGGAAGAGGAGCTGAATGGACAGTTCTCCAAAGAAGAAATTCAGATGGCCAACAGACACATGAAAAATGCTTCACATCACTAGTTATCAGAGAAATGCAAATTAAAACCACAATGAGATATCACCTCACACCAGTAAGGATTGCCACCATCCAAAAGACAAACAACAACAAATGTTGGTGAGGTTGTGGAGAAAGGGGAGCCCTCCTACACTGCCGGTAGGAATGTAAATTAGTTCAACCATTGTGGAAAGCAGTATGGAGGTTCCTCAAAAAGCTCAAAATAGACATACCATTTCACCCAGGAATTCCACTTCTAGGAATTTACCCTAAGAATGCAGCAGCCCAGTTTGAAAAAGACAGATACGCCCCTTTGTTTATCGCAGCACTATTTACAATAGCCAAGAAATGGAAGCAACCTAAGTGTCCATCAGTAGATGAATGGATAAAGAAGAAGTGGTACATATACACAGTGGAATATTATTCAGCCATAAGAGAAAACAAATCCTACAATTTGCAACAACATGGATGGAGCTAGAGGGTATTATGCTCAGTGAAATAAGCCAAGCAGAGAAGGACAAATACCAAATGATTTCACTCATATGTGTAGTTTAAGAACAAAGAAAAACTGAAAGAACAAAACAGCAGCAGAATCACAAAACCCAAGAATGGACTAACAGGTACCAAAGGGAAAGGGACTGGGGCGAATGGGAGGGTAGGGATGGATAAGGGCGGGGGAGAAGAAAGGAGGTTTTATGATTAGCATGTATAATGTGAGGGGTGGGGTAAAGGGGAGGGCTGTGCAGCACAGATAAGACAATTAGTGATTCTACAACATCTTACTACGCTGATGGACATTGACTGTAATGGGGTTTGTGGGGGGGACTTGGTGAAGGGGAGAGCCTAGTAAACATAATGTTCTTCATGTAATTGTAGATTAGTGATAACAAAAGAAAAATACTAGACATCCTCTGTTTGAGAAGATACATGTATTGATTTTTTTAAAAGTAATTAAATAGACTTTATTTTTTAGAGCAGTTTTAGGTTTATAGAAAAATTGAGCATATAGTACAGAAAGTTCCCATATACTCTTTTCTCCTCCACCTATTATTAACCTATTGCTTTGGTGTGGTGCATTTTTTACCATTGATAAACCAATATCAATGGTAATTATTATTTTTAACTAAAGTCTGTAGTTCACATCAGTCTTCACTGTTTGTGTTGTATAGTTTTTGGGTTTTAACAAAATTATAATATATATCCACTATTACAGTATCCTACATAATATTTCCCAGTCCTATATATTTGATTTTTATTTAATACTTAGAGCCTTATTTTTTTAAATCTATTGAGCCCTCCTTAACTACTTTTCTTTCTATCAGAGACTTTTTAAAAAATTTCTTAAATCTTCAAATGTGTAGGAATTCTGTACACTTAGGTTTCTCCGTACTTGACTGTGGTTACATTTCAGCAGTATATACCTATAATTTTTCAGTCTTACACTAAGTGGTTTATAGGGTCACACATCAGGAAAAAGTTATGTGAAGGACACTGTGCTTTTGGATATTAAGAAAAGTTGGATAACAAAAATTAGGTTAAACAATTTCAATATTTCATGTTCATAAAATCATTACAATTACCATCATAATAAAAATATCAACTATTTATTGAGGAATGAATGTTTTCCAGTTACCATGGTAAGTGTCTTACGTATATTACCTGTATGTTTCCTGAAGGACACATTTCCAGAATTTACAGATAAGGAAACCATTGCTTATAAACATTCAGTAATTCATATGAAGTCCCACAAAAAATCTAAAATTCAAACTGAAATATGCCTGATTCCAGGGCCTTTGAACTCTGCATTATACCTTGAAAAACATTATATAAAAAAGAAGGTGGGAAAAAAAGGGAGTGGAGAGTTGAAAGGGCAGGAGAAGGATGAGGAGAGAAAGGAAGGGGGGGATAATTAGAAGAAAAGGAGAAAGAAGAGAGAAAAAAAGAGGAATAAGTAAAAGAAGCCTCATCCTCCACCCTATTAACTTATCCCGTTTCAGAAAGGTCTTTTCCTTTGAGTTTATAAAAATGCATCTCAATCTATGAAAATCACTTATGAGTGTACTAATTATTTGCTTTGTCTTTAAAAATTACCCCCTGACTCCTGCCCCAGTACCTGAGTCATGTCAATGGAATTTCTCTGCAACATAGTGTAGATAGACGACTGCATGATAAACAATAGTTCTCAGAAGGTCCTCTCGGAAAACTTCACTTTTTAGTTATTATTTTCCAGAGAGAGAGAGGGTCTTTAAACTATGACATGTTATTTTCATTTTTCTTCTTTTTAAAATGTTATGCTTTCATTCCCTTTACCTCCCTTACTGAGCCCCCTTGTGGTAAGTATCTGTAACTTGTTCTTTGGGACAGCTTTTTAAAGCCCTAACATTTCATACACCATATATATTTCCTGCATGAATTATATGGCATTTAAAAATTGTATAATTTTTTAGAAAATACAATTCAGTGTGAATGAAAAAATCACTGATACAACTTTCTTTTTTTTAACTTTTTAAATTTTGTTATCATTAAACTACAATTACATGAAGAAAATTATGTTTACTAGGCTCCCCCCTTCACCAAGTCCCCCCCACCCCATTACAGTCACTGTCCATCAGCATAGTAAGATGCTGTAGAATCACTACTTGTCTTCTCTGTGTTGCAAAGCCCTCCCCTTTCCCCCACCCCCCACATTATACATGCTAATCATAATACCACCTTTCTTCTTCCCTGACCTTATCCCTTCCTTCCCACCCATCCTTCCTAGTCCCTTTGCCTTTGGTAACTGTTAGTCCATTCTTGGGATCTGTGATTCTGCTGCTGTTTTGTTCCTTCAGTTTTTCTTTATTCTTATGCTCCACATATGAGTGAAATCATTTGATACTTGTCTTTCTCCGCCTGGCTTATTTCACTGAGCATAATACCTCTAGCGCCATCCATGTTGTTGCAAATGGTAGGATTTGTTTTCTTCTTATGGCTGAGTAATATTCCATTGTGTATATGTACCACTTCTTCTTTATCCATTCATCTAGTGATGGACATTTAGGTTGCTTCCATTTCTTGGCTATTGTAAATAGGGCTGCGATAAACATAGGGATGCATCTGTCTTTTTCAAACTGGGCTGCTGCATTCTTAGGGTAAATTCCTACAAGTGTAATTCCTGGGTGAAATGGTATGTCTATTTTGAGCTTTTTGAAGAACCTCCATACTGCTTTCCACAATGGTTGAAGTAATTTACGTTCCCACCAACAGTGTAGGAGGGTTCTTCTTTCTCCACAACCTCGCCAACATGTGTTGTTGTTTGTCTTTTGTATGGTGGCCATACTAACTGGTGTGAGATGATATCTCATTGTGGTTTTAATTTGCATTTCTCTGATGACAAGCAATGTGAAGCATCTT
The DNA here is from genome assembly GCF_030020395.1 of Manis pentadactyla. Lineage (NCBI taxonomy): Eukaryota > Metazoa > Chordata > Mammalia > Pholidota > Manidae > Manis > Manis pentadactyla. The sequence goes on from NC_080030.1 coordinate 50,375,801, forward strand.
TTCATGTGTCTGTTGGCCATCTGAATTTCTTTGGAGAACTTTTCAGCTCCTCTTCCCATTTTTTAATTGCATTACTTTCTTTTTGTTTGTTGAGGTCCATGAGCTCTTTATATATTTTGGATGTCAAGCCTTTATCGGATCTGTCATTTTCGAATATATTCTCCCATACAGTAGGATACCTTTTTGTTCTATTGATGGTGTCCTTGGCTGTACAGAAGCTTTTCAGCTTGATATAGTCCCACTTGTTCATTTTTGCTTTTGTTTCCCTTGCCCAGGGAAGTATGTTCACGAAGAAGTCACTCATGTTTATGTCCAAGAGATTTTTGCCTATGTTTTTTTCTAAGAGTTTTATGGTTTCATGACTTACATTCAGGTCTTTGATCCATTTAGAATTTACTTTTGTGTATGGGGTTAGACAGTGATCCAGTTTCATTCTCTTACGAGTAGCTGTCCAGTTTTGCCAGCACCATCTGTTGAAGAGACTGTCATTTCCCCATTGTATATCCATGGCTCCTTTATCATATATTAATTGACCGTACATGTTTGAGTTAATGTCTGGAGTCTCTATAATCTGTTCCACTGGTCTGTGGCTCTAATCTTGTACCAGTACCAAATTGTCTTGATTACTGTGGCTTTGTAGCAGAGCTTGAAGTTGGGGAGCGAGATCCCCCCCATTTTATTCTTTCATTTCTGGATTGCTTTGGCTATTCAGGGTCTTTGGTGTTTCCATATGTATTTTTTAACTATTTGTTCCATTTCATTGAAGAATGTTATTGGTAATTTGATAGGAATTGCATCGAATCTGTATATTGCTTTGGGTAGGATGGCCATTTTGACTATATTAATTCTTCCTAGCCAAGTGCATGCAATGGGTTTCCGTCTGTTAGTGTCCTATTTAATTTCTCTTAGGAGTGTCTTGTAGTTTTCAGGATATACATCTTTCGCTTTCTTGGTTAGGTTTATTCCTAGGTATTTTATTTTTTTTGATGCAATTGTGAATGGAATTGTTTTCATGATTTCTCTTTCTATTGGTTCATTGTTAGCGTATAGGAAAGCCACAGATTTCTGTGTGGTAATTTTGTATCTTTCAACTTTGCTGTATTCTGATATCAGTTCTAGTAGTTTTGGAGGGCAGTCTTTAGGGTTTTTATGTGCAGTATAATGTCATCTGCAAATAGTCACAGTTTAACTTCTTCTTTACCAATCTGGATTGATTGTATTTCTTTGTTTTGTCTAATTGCCATGGCTAGCGCCTATGTTTAATAACAGTTGAAAGAGTGGGCATCCCTGTCTTGTTCCTGGTCTCAGAGGAAAAGCTTTCAGCTTCTCGCTATTCAGTATGATGTTAGCTGTGGGTTTATCACATATGGCCTTTATTATGTTGAGGTACTTCCCCTCTATACCCATTTTGCCAAGAGTTTTTATCATGAATGGATGTTGAATTTTGTCGAATGCTTTTTCAGCATCTATGGAGATGATCATATGTTTTTTGTCCTTCTTTTTGTTGATGTGGTGGATGATGTTGATGGATTTTCGAATGTTGTACCATCCTTGCATCCCTAGGATGAATTCCACTTGGTCGTGGTGAATGATCCTTTTGATACATTTTTGAATTCAGTTTGCTAATATTTTATTGAGTATTTTTGCATCTTCATTCACCATGGATATTGGTCTGTAATTTTTTTTTTTTGGTGGTGTCTTTGCCTGGTTTTGGTATTAGGGTGATGTTGGCTTCATAGAATGAGTTTGGCAGTATTTCCTCCTCTTCTATTTCTTGGAAATCTTTAAGAAGGGTGGGCATTATGTCTTCTCTGTATGTCTGATAAAATTCTGAGGTAAATCCATCTGGCCCAGGGGTTTTGTTCCTGGGTAGTTTTTTGATTACCACTTCAATTTTTTGCTATTAATTGGTTTGTTTAGATTCTGTGTTTCTTCCTTGGTCAGTCTTGGAAGGTTGTATTTTTCTAAGAAGTTGTCCATTTCTTCTATGTTTTCCAGCTTCTTAGCATATAGGTTTTCATAGTATTCTCTGATAATTCTTTGTATTTCTATGGGGTCCGTCGTGATTTTTCCTTTCTCTTTTCTGATTCTGTTGATGTGTGTTGATTTTCTTTTTCTCTTAATAAGTTTGGCTAGATGCTTATCTATTTTGCTTATTTTCTAAAAGAACCAGCTCTTGGTTTCTTTGATTTTTTCTATTGTTTTATTCTTCTCAATTTTATTTATTTCTTCTCTGATCTTTATTATGTCCCTCCTTCTGCTGACTTTAGTCCTCATTTGTTTTTCTTTTTCCAATATCGATAGTTGTGACGTCAGACTATTCATTTAGGATTGTTCTTCCTTCTTTAAATATGCGTGGATTGCTATATACTTTCCTCTTAAGACTGCTTTTGCTGCGTCCCACAGAAGTTGGAGCTTTGTGTTGTTGTCATTTGTTTCCATATATTGCTGGATCTCCATTTTAATTTGGTCGTTGATACACTGATTATTTAGGAGCATGTTGTTAAGCCTTCATGTGTTTGTGAGCCTTTTTGTTTTGTTTGTGCAATTTATTTCTAGTTTTATACCTTTGTGGTCTGAAAAGGTGATTGGTAGGATTTCAGTCTTTTTGAATTTACTGAATTTTTGTGGCCTAGTATGTGGTCTATTCTGGAGAATGTTCCATGTGCACTTGAGAAGAATATGTATCCTGTTGCTTTCGGATGTAGAGTTCTATAGATGTCTATTAGGTCCATCTGTTCTAGTGTGTTGTTCATTGCCTCTGTGTCCTTGCTTATTTTCTGTCTGCTGGATCTATCCTTTGGAGTGAGTGGTGTGTTGAAGTCTCCTAAAATGAATGCATTACATTCTTTTTCCTCCTTTAGTTCTGGTAGTATTTGTTTCACATATGCTGGTGCTCCTGTGTTGTGTGCATATATATTTATAATGGTTATATCCTCTTTTTGGACTGAGCCCTTTATCAGTATGTAATGTCCTTCTTTATCTCTTGCTACTTTCTTTGTTTTGTAGTCTATTTTATCTAATACTAGTACTTTAACACCTGCTTTTTCTCCCTGTTGTTTGCATGGAATATCTTTTTACATCCCTTGAATTTTAGTCTGTGCATGTCTTTGGGTTTGAGATGTGTCTCTTGTAAGCAGCATATAGATGGGTCTTGCTTTTTTATCCATTCTGTTACTCTGTGTCTTTTGATTGGTGCATTCAGTCCATTTATATTAAGGTCATTATTGAAAGATATGTACTTATTGCCATTGCAGGATTTAGATTCGTGGTTACCAAAGGTTCAAGGTTAGCTTCTTAACTATCTTACTCTCTAACTTAACTCACTTATTGAGCTATTATAAATGCTGGTGATTCTTAGTTTTTCTCCCTTCTTATTCCTCCTCTTCCATTCTTTATATGTTGGGTGTTTTATTCTGTGCCCTTTTGTGTTTCCTTTGACTGCTTTTGTGTGTAGTTGATTTCATTTTTTGCCTTTAGTTATTATTTGGTTGGCCTGCTTTCTTTGCTGTGTTTTTTTTTTTTCTCTGGTGACATCTGTTTAGCCTTAGTAGTGTTCCCATCTAAAGCAGTCCCTCAAAAATACCCTGTAAAGTTGGCTTCTGGGAGTCAAATTCCCTCAACTTTAGCTTGTCTGGGAATTGTTTAATCCCTCCTTCATATTTAAATGAAGATCATGGTGGATACAGTATTCTTGGTTCAAGGCCCTTCTGTTTCATTGCATTAAATATATCATGCCTTTGTCTTCTGGCCTGTAAGGTTTCTGTTGAGAAATCTGATGTTAGCCTGATGGGTTTTCCTTTGTAGGTGACCTTTTTCTCTCTAGCTGCCTTTAAAACTCTATCCTTGTCCTTGATCTTTGCCATTTTAATTATTATGTGTCTTGGTGTTGTCCTCCTTGGGTCCCTTATTTAGGGAGTTCTGTGTACTTCTGTGGTCTGATAGATTATTTCCTCCCCCAGTTTGGGGAAGTTTTCAGCAATTATTTCTGTAAATATGCTTTCTATCCCTTTTTCTCTCTCTTCTTCTTCTGGTACCCCTATAATGCAAATATTGTTCCATTTGGATTGGTCACATGGTTCTCTTAATATTGTTTCATTTTTGGAGATCCTTTTATCTCTCTCTATGTCAGCTTCTATGCGTTCCTGTTCTCTGGTTTCTATTCCATCAATGGCCTCTTGCATCTTATCCATTCTGCTTATAAATCCTTCCAGAGATTGTTTCATTTCTATAATCTCCTTCCTGACATCATCCCTTAGCTCTTGCATATTTCTGTGCAGCTGCATCAGCATGGTTATGACCTTTATTTTGAATTCTTTTTCAGGGAGATTGGTTAGGTTTATCTCCCCAAATTCCTCCTCAGGTGAGGATGTCTGGGTTTGTCTGGTCTGTATCAAATTCTTCTGCCTTTTCAAGGTGATAGAAGTAGTTGCAGGAAGCTGGTGCATGTGGTAGCTGGGAGAACGTCCCGTCTTGCTGGCTTGTGGCCTTCCTCTCCTGGGTAACAGTGGCCCCTAGCATCTTGTGCTGGGCAGCTGCACACAGACAGGATTTCTAATTCTTGCCCAGCCACTGTGAAAGAAGCTCTGCCCTGCTGCCTCAGGCTCCTGCTCCATTATGGTGGAGCGGCGTCGGAGGGGAAACGGCCAGGAGGCTGTTTATCTCTGTGAGGGGCCTCCAAGCCACCCTGCTGCACAGGGTGTTAGGGTGTCCAGAGTTCTCCGGGATTCCGAGCTGCTAGGCTAAGTGTCCCAGGACGCTTCTGTCCAGCTGTGGGGTCCCTGTCCCTTTAAGACTTTCCGAAAGTACTCGCTTTTCTTTGTCCCTGGGGCGCTGGCTGCGGGGACCCACTCGCAGGTCTTACTGTCCTTTTTCCCTAGTATCCAGCACACCATGCACTGTGTGTCTGTGCTCCAGTGCCGATGGCTAGGGCTGGGTGTTTAGCAGTCCTGGGCTCCCTCTCCCTCCCTGGACCAACTCCTCTCCTCCCACCAGGAGCTGGGGTGAGGGGCCTTGGGTCCCACTGGGCCGCTGCTTGTATCCCACCCACTTCGTGAGGCACTGGGTTCTCACAGGTGTAGATGTAGCCTGGCTGTTGTTTTGTATCTTCTGGTCTCTCTTTTAGGGATAGATGTATTTGTTGAATTTTCAAAAATATTTATGGTTTTGGGAGGAGATTTCTGCTGCTCTACCCATGCTGCCATCTTGGCTCTGCCTCTACAACTTTCTTTTAAAAGTATTTTTTACCTATTAAAACATAGGAAAATGTTCCTTAAATATATATATGATGTTCCTCTTGTTGAGGTATGCATATATCCATCCATCCATCTACATACATATGTATGTGTATATACACACACACACAAAAAACAATGTTTAGTATTAAATATCTATGAAAAATACTATTAAAAATGTTAAGGTCATAAAATGTTTAGCTAAAATGTAAATATAAATCAGGTATATTTTGATTAGAGTTGATTCAGTTACAGAAGGAAAATCATTTCCCTCCAAGGTTATATTTTGTGAGCTGGTACCACTGTCCATTTATATTTATAGACATTAGGAGAATCAAAGTGACCTTCACTGTATACTTTGTAGAATGGCCTTGGAGATATCTACCTATTAGCAAACCTAAAGACTAAAAGAACCACCACAAAGAAGGAAAAAGAACAAATTGGTGTATTATTTGCTTTTAAATATTATATCTTTTAGAGTTTTTGACTTCTTTTCCACTTCTGTTTCTAGTTCTCCAACTGGATTCTATTTCTAAAGAGCCTTGCATACAAATGCCAATACTTTTACTTTTATTACTTATTACTTGAAATTTTTAGGTTATTTTCTTTAAGTATTTCAAAACTCAATGATTTCTAAGGGCAGAATTTTGATACTCATCTTGAGAAGCTGGGAAGATTCATGCATTTATTTAATGCATTTTAATTAAGTATGGTCTTGGCACTGACTAAACCCCAGACATTTATTTTGGTACCTTTATAGGTAACAAGGTCCTGAAGGAGCTTACTTATATGAGAATACAACAGTGATGGAGCTTATTCCATTGAGAAGGCAGAGGAATATGAATAGAATCGAAGTGGAAAAATTAAATATCAAAGTATATTGCATATAGTAAGCCTTAATATTGTTTTCTGGAATTTTACTTCCATTTGCATGTAGTGTATATGTTTGTGTTATGGTCAAATAAAATAATTCTTAGTATGGGTCTTTTGAAAACATTTGACTATCACCACAAGATACCCTGATGAAGAATATTGCTCCAGATTAGAGGAAAAGCAGAATAAAGTTGTGTAAACTCTAATGTTGGGAGTCAGAATTAGAATGACATACCACAGCAGAGGATAATTACTATACTCTTCATGATTATTGAAAGTGTATATTTTTTTCTTTGAGTTTTAAATGCATTATTATTTGATAGTTCATGTCTTTCCTGTTGGTGGCACTGTGCACATAGGAGTTAAGAAAAACTTATGGAAAAGATCACTTTATTTATAGCTATAAATTCACCACTTGAATGATGCCTGTCTTGTTGAAAATTCCAGAGCAGCACTTGATACCTCTCAGAACCATAATATTCTAATCTTTTCTAAAATATGTTACTATGGTATTTCTTCCTTAATGTTGGCAATTTAGAGATTACTCTAAATTCAACTGAACTACTTTTTACAAATTACTGAATCCCAATTGCCTAATTTCTCATCAAATTTTTGGTGAAAATTAAGCACTGTATGGTATTTTAGGCTTCTACCCATGACATGGTCTATCATCACAACAGTGGCAAGAAACAGCCCTTAAAATCAATGAAGAAACATCAACTTGGTGGTCTACTTAGATGCTTCAGTTCCCTTTGTTATTTTCAGTTCATGATGTATTTTTGTGACAAGGAAACTATATACTGAAAACAGGCTTCGGAAACAGGGAAGAAAACAGTATGGGAAGATGCTTTGTTGAATCTCAATTAAGGTCTCTGAATGAATAGGTAGCCCTCCAGTTAGATCAAATAGGATAAAAGGAATTGATCTGGTGCAGCTAATTCAGATAATGATGAAACACTGAGATGCAAACACACTAGAAGCAAACATTTATTCAGTAAAAGGGTTTATCTCAAATGGAAACTACCCCAAAATGAAGAATTTAGCTGTTAACATTGTTCACTACAAATGATGTTTGCTTGTGAATGTCTGCTGTTGGACCTTAAAATAATACAGGGATCTATGTACAAATAATATCAGTATTGTGTTAGTACATTGTCAAATACAGACAATAGCACACTGATCATGAATTGAGAATCACATTAACAGATCAGAGGGAACACCAGATTGTTCAGTCTGTGTGTAAACATTGCAGTTTAACTTCTCCATAGCAAAATTTTACTTTTACTCTTTCTTTACCTTAATTATTTCAATACATATAAAGTCTGCTTGTGAATTTTCTTTGGCTTTTAACAAAGTCAGTTGGCTCACATAAACAATATTTTCCAATAACCAAGCTGCTGTAAATTCAAAGAAAAGAAACTCCCACTTAAAACCTGCTCATTTCAGCAAAGCAAATGAACAGCACATATACAACCTAAACGATGTGCCGAATAAAAAATAAAATATTACTGTATCCTACAAAAGCTGTTCTTTGTAATTATTCAGTACACCTTTTCATGTTAATATTAAGATCACCAAATTTTAAGTCATGATAATATAATGGCATATCTATATTTAATTATGTATTATTCAATTTTTCTAGAGAGTAGTACTGGGATATAATTTGTCTGTAATTAACTCATTGTGATAGCCTAGAAAATAATGCTGATTCTGAAGTTCACAACCACTAATTCGGCCAAACAAATCAACATTAAGACAAATAGTCAGATAAGATCGTACTTGCATGATTGTGAACAGACCACCAAAAAAGCCTCTAGGAAAAATAAAAAAGGTGGTGTTTCATTTTAGTAGCCTACCCGATCTGTGTTTAGATGTAAATATCTTCTTTGTTCATCACAATTACTTTCAATGAAAATTTACTGAATTCTACTATTTTTAATTGCCATTCTGAATGTAAATTATTTTAGTTATTTAATCATGAAACCCATATTTGGTGTTCTTTTCACCATCACACTGTTTTTGTTATTAATACACTTTATTTTTTAGAGCAGTTTGAAATGGAAGTACTCACATACCTTCTGCCCCCACACACCCACAACCTCCCCCACTATCAACATCCCATAGCAGAATGTTGCATTTGTTACAATTGATGAAGCTACACTGATACATTATTATCATCCAAAGTCCTTAGTTTACATTAGGGTTCGCTACTGGTATTGCACATTCTGTGATTATGACAAAAATATAATGGCATGTATCCATCATTATAATATTATACAGAATATTTTCACTGCCCTAAAAATCCTGTGTTCCCCCTATTCATCCCTCCCCTACAACTCCTTCGAAACACTAATCTTACTGTTTCCATAGTTTTGCCTTTTCCAGAAGTCATATAGTTAGGTTAGGAACATAGAGTAAGTAGCCTTCTCAGATCAGTTTCTTTCACTTAGCAATGTAAGTGTCAGTATCCTGCATGTCTTTTCATGGATTGATAGATTATTTCTTTGTAGCACTGAATAATATTCCATTGTGTGAATGTATCCAAGTTTATCCATTCACCTACCAAAGGATATCTTGTTACTTCCAAGTTTTGGCAATTATGAATAAAACTGCTAAAGATCTGTGTTTTTGTGTGAACATAGGTTATCTACCCTTTCTGGTATACACCAAGAATGTGATCATAGTGTAAGAGTTACATGCAGTTCTGTAAGGAGGTACCAGACCGTCTTCTAAATTGGCGGTACCATTTTGCATTCCCTCCATCAATGAATACAAGTTCCTGTTGTTCCACTCCTTGCTACATTTAGAATTGTCCATGTTCCAGATTTTTGTCATTCTATGGTGAGTGTAGTGGTATTTTGATGTTCTAATTTGCAATTTCCTAATGACATGATTTTGAGCATACATAATTTTATATGCTTAATACACTTATTTGACATCTGTGTTTGGTGAGGTACCTGTTTAGACTTCTACCTGTTTTTAAATCAAGTTCATTTTCTTATTGTTGAATTTTAAGAGTTCTTTGTATATTTTGGATAATAGTTCTTTAACAAGATAGACCTTTTGCAAATATTTTCTCCCAATGTGTGGTTTGTCTTCTAATTCTCTTGACCTCAAGGGAACTATGTCTTGTTGGGTGATAAAACATGATTAAAGTGGAGGTAGTGTAGAGGGAGAGAGAGAGTGAGAAAGAGGATTGTAGATTGTTCAATCTAAGTTCCATTCTATTCCAACTCGAGGTATTGGAAAGTTAAAAACAGCATTTTTCAGATTCCATTTCAGCTAGGATTCATTGTACAAAATTGGTCCTTCAGGAAAATGCATTCACATGAGATCCAAAGGCAGAAGTAACTCACTATTGAACTTAGCAGTGAGGTCATGATTTGTAAGTGTTTATATGTAGTGACAGCAGCTGGGCTCTGCATGCAAGTGTCCATTCACCCTCTTGGTGGGCATGGGAGTCAGGTTATGGGCAACAGAGGTGGAAGCAACTACACCCTTTTGACCACCAGTTCTGACCTTCTAAATAGTATCATCTCAATTCAATGGTCTAATGGTAGTCCCCGAGGACCTTCTGATCATTCCCATGATTTCCCTCCAATCCTTTTATAAGTATCTAATAGCTGGTATTATTATTATTATTATTATAAATATCTAATTCCTGGTAATAAGTATTTTTTTTCTGTTTGAAATAACTGATTATGGCTTCTTCTCTTGAACACTCTTCAGTTACTAAATTAGGTATAATAGTTAACACACAAACACTTCAGTATACTTGCAAACCTCCTATTTTATAACTTGAAAATTTTATTTTATGGAAAAAAAATCTTTCTTTTAAAGGAACTTAGAGTCTGTTTATACAGTGAGACATGGTTTAATAACTCTAAGTAACAAAATAAATTAAAATAAGGTATTAGAATTCCAGACTAGAAAATGTGTTAAAATTATGACAAAAATAGGGAGGAAGTGTGTGTTGTGTCAGAAATTCAGAGCATGCCTCCTTGTAATGGGTTGGTGTTCTAGTATTATCTCACTATCCTGACTTTAAGAACAGTGATGAAGTGCCAACAGAGTCTCATGGTGTATGGTTATCAGGACAAGCAAATACAATCTGAAACCAGCAGTTTTGTACACTTGTATTATTCAGTCCTACTGTGGTTTCCCAATTGCTTCTGCCCATATCCACTTATGATATTCTATTTGACATCCTGCACTCTAACTCCTAGTTCACATTTGAGTCTTTATTATAATTGAGATTAATAATATAAGTTATTTTCTCCTTGGTCTAGACTAAAAAATGCTTTTCCCCTTTATGCTGAGATGGTCTAAATTGTCATCCACAGTTTTAGTTCTTATGAACAAATTGAAGTCTTTTTGGACAGGCAGAAAGGTAGAATTTGCAGAATTCTGCTGACCAGCTTGCTAATGGTTCTGAAAAAACAAAATAGGAGAGTTGTTATAGAAAAATCTCAGTTAAGAAGGGTAGTTTCTTTTTATTAGTAGCACTCACTGTAATAATGCTTATTATTTCACCCATTCCTTATACACATATTTAGATATATTGATCAGTCAGTGAAAAAAAAACCCAAAATATAGTTGATGTGCTTGTGGACTTTCAACTCTAGAGAGAATAAAGATATTACATCAATAATTATAAATTTGGCAAAGATGGAAGATGAAAGAAACAGTAAAGAAATGTATAGTAGAAAACCTAATGTAGTGTAATCAGTCAGATAGACTCACTGAGAAAGTGAAGGCCTGGAGTCAGAATAGTTGTGTGTCCCTCTTGCCAAATTAAAAGATACCCATTGTGTTAATAGCAGTGCAGCTTGTTGGGGAAGGAGGTTTAACAGGAGATTGGGCTGAACAGGAATCAAGAACAGACCAGTGAGGGTTTTATAAGCTGAATGTAAGGATTTTACTTACCAATTTAGAAGTAATTAGACATCATAGGAAGATATTTAAAGGAATAAAATGATCAAATTTGAGTTAATTTTGATAGCCCTGTGGAGAAAGGAGACAAATGTCAATTAAGAAACTAAGAAATCAAGACAGAGATTAAAATTGTTATAGTAAAGGTAGTGGCAACTAAGCTCTTTAGAAATACAGAACAGACTGGGAATATTTTAGGAAGAAAATGTAACATATTTGGTATTCACCAGGTGTAGAGAGAAGTAGGAACATAAAAAAGTCCAATCCAATCCACTACCTGATTATTTTACAAAAATACAGGTTATCCAGTTAGATTTGAATTTCAGCAAAATAGTAAATAGCGTTTTTGTGTAAGTATGCTTCATGGACTACTTACGGCATAAAAAATTATTATTTTTTCTCTGAAATTTAGATTTGATTGTTCTATATTTTTTCAGGAATCTAGCATCTATGGAATTGGAAATTTATAAAGTAGTGAAAATTTGGTTTCATATGACTTTAATATTGGAAAAGACTTGGAGGTGCCATTAAGATTATTCATTCAAATGAGAATTCAGAGCAGGTGTTTTAGACATATGGTCTGAATTTCAGGAGAAAAGATACTTGTGGTAATTCTCTTGCTACACTGAAGAAATCCTGAAACAATAGAAACTGAAAATATTCTCTGACTGTAATATATAGAATGAAAATAACAGAACTTGGAAAATGACAGTGAGGAGAAAAAGCCATATTTAAAAAATGAATATAAGTCATTGAATGTACTAAAACTTAGTGGCTGTAGAGGAAGCAGGGCAAGCAGAATGGTGTCACAAAAATCAAGAAATATGAATTATTTGATAAGCAAAGATTATTAAAAGAGTCAAGACCTTCCCCATTCTTTTCACTGAACTATTATAATTCCTGTAGGTCTGTTCTTATCCCAGTGTGATGTTGCTGGTTCCTCTGCTATATCCTTATCATTTCAGTGCAAAACCATTGGATTTCTAACTGCAGCACCTATATCTTTTTGCCTTTGGGCAAAGCACATGTGAACCCTCAGAGATCACTTGAATTATGTTAACAAAAGGCCAGAAACACTGAGGAGGAACTCTTCCATGGGAACAGTCCGAATTCAATAATTGATGGGAACTAGTATGTAAATACAGCAGTACTTTAATTACTTCTGAATCCCTTATTCTTCATTGGCTCTCAGAGTTCTCCAGTTCTAATTAGGTTCCAATTACTCTCAATGGTAACTTGATAACACACTTGATTATCTTTTTTCTTTTCGTGTCTCACTTCCCACTCTCCAGCCAGTGTTTCTTGAGATCAACAACCAAGCAAATCAATCATTTTCTCAGGATCAAATTCTAGGAAACCCAACCTAAGATGCAAGTGCTTTGGTAGAAGTCCATTTTTTTTCAGTCAAAATCTTGGTTAGTTGGAGGTCTGATGCTGCTTGACTTGAAGACTTACTATAAAGTTACAGTATCAAGACAGTGTGGTACTGGTTAAAGAACAGACAGATCAGTGGAACAGAACAGAGAACCCATAAATAGTCAACTGATCTTTGATAAAGAGTCAAAGACAATACAATGGAGCAAAGACAGTCTCTTCAACAGATGGCCTGAAAAACTGGACATGCACAGTCATCCACATGCAAAACAAATGAATCTAGATACAGATCATACACCCTCACACAAATTAAGTCAAAATGGATCATAGACCTAAGTGTAAAATGAAAAACTGTAATGTTGATAGCAGATAACATAGAACAAAACTTAGATAACCATGGATATGGCAATGACTTTTTAAATACAACACCAAAGGTGTGATACATGAAGCAAATAATTGATAAGCTGGTCTTCAATAAAATTAAAGACAATGTGAAGAGAATAAGGTGACATGCTTTGCAAAAGACACCTATAATAAGGACTACTATACAAAATAGGCAAAGAACTCTTAAAACTCGATGATGAGAAAAACAACCACCTGATTAAAAAAATGGGCTAGAATCCTAATAGACACCTCACCCAAGATGATTACAGGTGGCAAATTAAGCACATGAAAAAAAATGTTTCACATCATTTGTTATCAGGGAAATACAATTGAAACAATTAGATGGCACTACACATCTATTAGAATGGCTGAAATCCAAAACACTGACAATAGCGAATATGGAGCTGTTGATATCTACCTGTTGATATCTAGCGATCATGCTCCCTGATATTTAACAAAGGGCCTAAAGACTTATGTCCACACCAAAACCTATACACAGAAACTTATAGCAGCTTTATTCATAATTGCTAGAACTTGGAAGCAACCAAAATACCTTAAATGTACATTACTAAGTGAAAGAAACCATTTTGAGAAGGTTGTGTGCTGTGTCATTCCAACTATATGACATTCTAGAGGAGGTAAAAGTGTGGAGGTAGTAGAAAAGATCAGTGGTTGTCAGTAGTTGGTGGGAAGGAATGATTAGGTGGAACACAGAGGGTTTTTAGGGCTGTGAAGCTATTGTGTATAATACTGTAGTCATAGATAAATGTCATTATATATTTGCCTAAAACCATAAAATGTACATCACCAAGAGTGAACCATAATTTAAGTTCTGAACTCTGGGTGATTTTGATGTATCATTGTAGGTTGATCAGTTTTAGCAAATCCTACCTCTCTGGTAAGCAATTGGTACTGGGGGAGGATGCATGGCTGTAGGCAGGGGGTATATGGGAACTCTGTACTTCCTGCTCAGTTTTGCTGTGAGCCTAAAACTTCTTTAAAAACTAAAGGCTTTAAACAAACAAACCAAACAAGCACCAAGCTACCGAAGACACTCCCCAAGAATCAAGCATCCCATTTGTGGTAGAACTGCCAGTGGTATTTGGCTAAACCAAGGTTGTTAAAATTAAAATATACAATCTAGGTACATGCGAAACCTTGATTTGATGTTGGTAGCTTTTGAGAAAGGTTCCCAAACATTTTTATGCAAATAAGTTCTGGCTCTTTTCCCAAGGCTTGGCAATGAGAAATATTATCTCGATAGCAAATAAATGCCATTTTCAAGTTTGTTACATGAGTTGCCACTGAAATGAAGAGGCATAGACACCTAAGGGCTTGTTGACTTGGTAGTTCCATTATCTTAATGGAATATGTCACCTTAAAAGCCAGAAGATAAGAATGTTTCAAGAAGAATGGAGTGCTAAATTCTGGCAAATACTTCTGAGAGATTAAATAAAGAAATAAAATATGTATTTCAGATTGGGCTATAGGAAGGATAGGATCAAAGAGTCAAGATAAAAACAAAAGTTTCCAGGGAGAAAAGTGAGTAATCTAAAAAAGGTGCAAGAATCCAACTGGAATCCAGTTGCTCATCAGCAATATTAGATGCTAGAATATAGTGGATGCTGCAATATATCCTTAGATATTCTGAGGGAAATTATTTCCTAAGCTAAAATTCTATAAACGGTCAGTTTTTAAATTAGTTTTTCTCAGGTTTCTAGAGACTCAAGGTTTTGGACATTCATCTTTTTAAGGAAATTTCTTTATGGAAACAGAAAAAAGTTGGAAATCAAAAATTTAGTGGAAAGAAATTCAAGATGATACTATTCAACTGACCTAGAAAATAAGAGGTACAATTTGGAACACAAAATTGGTGGATTTGCAAAATGATGTATTTAAGAAGATCATTATGGATTTTAATCTGCAAAGAAAATAAGCTACAGAAATTAGTGGTGATATAATGAAGAGGGTATATAATATTTTTTTAAAGATTAGAACAGAAGGTAGTGAGTGGGGAATCTTCGCAATTTGGCTCAAGGACTTGAAAAAATCCAAGGTGCAAATATAAGACATTAAAATCAGTTTTGAGCAATTGGCAGACTATAGGAAGTTAAAACAATTTCTTTAATAGACTAGATATTGTATCATTTAAAAATTAGCAAAGGAAATGAGTTAGCTCTGTATTGAATATTTCCATAGTAACAATGTGAATATCACTTATTTTCAAGTTTTAGATTGAACCTATGATTAAGCACAGTATGTAAAATTTAATCTCACAAAGTGAATATACAACAACTAAAAGAAATTGAAAGTGAAAATGTGTAGAGAGAATAAAAGATGACAACATTGCTCTTTCTCAAAAGGTGGACTAGAAAAGTAAGGAGGATGTGAAAATGCATATGTTGACAATACTTTTGAGAGTTTTAGTAGTGTAGTTAGATGGAGATGTAGGAATGAAGAGGGTGAAAATAGGAGAATTTTTTGGTATGTTTTATTCTGCTTTTATGATGTATTTTTTGCAGAACAGTGCATGTTACCATACTATGCTGACTGGCATACATGACAAGTAAGGAGGGGCAGTTGCAGATACAGGAGAGAAGAAGACTACATAGGGCAATCCCTTTGAGAAATTATAAAAAATGGAATTTGAAACATTTTAAATCTTTCCATTGACATGTGTAATAGCCAAACTAGAGATTATTTTTTAAAATTCCATTTTGCTTAAGGTCAATTTGTCTTAGCTGAGAAGAAATGTTTTATACCAGAGTATTACATTATATAAGCAATAATGCTGTTCCTTAGTTTATTTATTCATTCTTTATAGTAACTGTAAGAACCCCAAAATACGTGTCCTCAAAAATGTTTTCCTTGGTTCCCATAAGCATACTTTGGTGCTTTACTGGTGAGGAAATCTCATTGAAATCTCTGAGAGGTGTATCAAGCAGTATTTTTATAACATTTTTCATGTAGTATTACATGTTTTGTATTTCTACAAATAATTATCATTGAGTTATTAGTAGAAACACACTTTCTCTGACTACATTCAAATTTTCTGATTATATAGATATAGATTTAGATTTACTCTTAAGTTAAATCTTTCAGTTATTCTAGAGAGCTTATAGTACTACGTTTAGATTCAAGGGCAATAATAATATGGTAAAGATCTTGATGGGTAATAGTGTGATATCAGAATAACTTTCCAATAGTAACTTTGTAGCAATCCATTTGCCTTTCAGCAGTAATCCATTTCATATTAAGGAAGTTTATATAGTCTAATATATTTTAGATATATTTCTTTATTGAATAACATATCAAATATATTTTATTCTTTCTCATTACAGAAACAGCAAACTTAAATGTGACCTTAGCTAATTATTTGTTTTACTTATGAAAGAAAACTTCTGGTGTCCCAATGAAAGAGAACTAATGCACAGTGACTATTTTAAAATAAGTAAACTTCATTGAGGAAAGGGTGAATGCGATATATTTTAAGAAAGAATAAATACTGTCTATGTTATATAATATGATAGAAGTAAAAGTTGATATTAATAGCTTATGCATGTGAATTTCATGGTTTTTGAAAGGATGCAGCCAAAAATATTCTTGTATGTTTAGATTTCTATCATTTGTAGTTTAGGTACTACTGTGTAACAGATATGTAACAGATTAGTATTTTCAGGATTGTACAAACTGTGAGCCCTGAAAGAGATTTCTGGATGACTAGTCTGTAATAGCATGCAGGCTCTGTGCTCACATACATAGGATCATAGATGTGCATTGATATGGAAGGAAATACTCATGACAAATATAACAAGCAGAACGTATACTGATGAATTAGGAATATGAATTTTCTTTTTGGAAGTGTAGAAGAGGGAAACTACTCATTCTAGAGGAAGGAAATTACAAAGCTGACTCTTGGGAATTTATTTCAGTAGATTTATACATATAATAAAGTGTATATTCTTAAATTTAATAAAATAAATTTATTTCTTATTTATGCCAATAAAGTCAAATATATTGTCATAAAAGTTTTCATAATTTTCTTAATATTTCATTGCCTATAGGATCTGCAGTTAAAACCCTTTAATTTCTGATACTACTTTATGTTCTCTTTTTTGTGTGATCAACTTTATATATTTTTTAAAAGGAAAACTTTGTTTTCATTGATTCTCTGTTGTTTATTCTCTTTTTGGTTTATTTGCACTTTTGTCCTTATTTCTTTCTTTCCCTTTACTTTGATTTTAATTTCCTATTTTGTTTTTTTAATTTCATGCTGTAGCTTATATTATTGATTTTAGATAATCTTTAATGTAATTTATATAACTTAAAGATGTACATTCTTTTCTAATAACTGTTTTCTTTCTGCAGCATCTCACCCATTATGATATATTGTGTTTTTATTTTTACTCAATCAAAATATTTTATAATTTGGATGGTGACTTATTCTTTCACTCAAAAGTTATTTAAAAAATGGTTTGTGGATATTCCAGATATTGTTTTGTTTTGTATTTCTAATTCTCTGAAAATGGTTCTAATATTTTCAGAGCACATACTTTGTATTATTTTTCACCCTTTCCAATTTATTATTTCAGACAGAACATGGTCTAAATTAGTTGGTCCACAAGTACTTGAAAATAATCTGGGTACTGCTGTTGGGTGGAGTATTCTGTAAATGTCAATTAGTTCCAATAATGCAATTGTTGTTTTCAAAGTCTCCTTTAGCTGATTTTTCTGTCCATCCACTTATTCTATTAGCAACTTCCATTGAAGTGTTAGCATATGTTACTGTAATTAAGATTTATGCATTTCTTTCAGTTCTTGCCTCATATATATGTTCTGTTAGGTGCATATCCGCTTAGGATCATTATGACTTCATGGTGAATTGGCCCCTCTCATTAGGAAATACTGCTTTTTATCACTAGTGATGCTTGTTCTGGTCTCTTATGTCTATTATTAATAGAAACAGTCTATAATTCTTAATCTTACTGTTCACATATCTTTCTAACTGGTTTAATTTTAACCTACTGGTGTTCTTATATTTAAGCTCATTTCTTTTAACCAGTATATAGTTGGGTGTTTTAGACCAGTTTGACCATCTATTCTGAGAGTCTCTATCTTTTCATTGGTTGGATTTAAATATATCATATTGTTTTATATCTCCTAGGTATCCATTATGTTCTTTATTCCTTCTTTTTTTGTATTTTGTATTAATTGAACATTTGTTAGTATTCCATTTTTATGTCCACTATTAGCTTCATAGATATTCTTTTTATTTTATTTATCATTGATTAATCTCAGCTTTAGTTTATATACTTTATCAAAGTTTATCTTCAAATTTTGATAGAGCACTTCGCCTGTACAATGACATTACTATAATAGTGTAGTTCCATTTCCTTCCTACGTTCCATTGTACTATTGCTTTCTTACATTTTTCCTCTACATGTTTATAAACATCAGAATAGATTACTGTTATTTTTGCTTGAAAAATCAGTTATCTTCTGTAGAAATTATGAATGAGAAAACAAAATTTTATGTGTTTACCCACATAGTCAATCAAGTCCAATCCTCTTTATTCCTTAATACAGATAGAAGTTTCCATCTGCTGTCTTTTCCTTCTGCTGAAGAACTGCTTTTAATAGCTCTTTTAGTGCAAGGATGTTGCCAGTGGTTTATCACAGCTTTTGTTTGTCTGAAAATCAATATTTACTATCTCTTCATCTTTGAATGGTATTTTCTTTAAAGATGCCATTCCATTGTATTGTTTGGCTTACACAGTTTCTGATGGAAGATTTGAAATAATTCTTATCTATGTCCCTCTGTATGTAATATTCTTTTTTCCTGTTTTTAAGATCTTTCTTATCACATTTTAAGCAATTTAATAATGATGTGCATGTCTGTGTGGGTGTGGGTGCTTGTCTGGCTGAGGAGAAGAAAATTATTCCTTTGTGGATTTTTATTTTGCTTGTATTTGTGACTTACTCAGTTTCTTAAGTCTGTTGATATATATTTCCTTCAAATTTGGGAAAAATTTGCCCAATATTTTTCACAATACTTCTGTTGCCTCTTTCTGGACAATAATTATCCATATGCTTGATCACTATTTTTCAGGCTCATTCTCTTTTATATTTTATAGATATTTTCCTGTACATTGCTTTCATAATTTCAGATGTTATATTTTTGATACGGAAGTTCCATTTCATTTAAAAAATTTTTCCTACTCTTTTCATTATGCTTATGTTTCCTTTTAAATAAGTATAAGCTATTATAATTATTTTTTATAATTTTATCTACTCATTCCATTATCTCTGTTATTCAGGGACTTTTTCTGTTGAAAAATTTTTTTCCTTTGGTTATGGGTTGAATTTCTTGCTTGTTTGTAAGAGTAGTAATTTCTTTTTATTTGATGCTGGCGATGGTATATTTGCAATAAAATGTCTGGATTTACATGTCCTTTAACAACTGTCCAATTTTGTTTTGACAGGTGTATGTAGATCAATATGATACCTTTTAGTCATTTTTTATGCTATGCAAAGGCAGATTTGGGCTACTTTTCACTTTCTGTTAAGGTCAAATTCCCCTGGGAGCTATACTGAATAATCATATCATTACATTTTGCTGGATTCTTTTACATTTATTTTTGAAGTAAGATTCTTATACTTACTTACACTGGGGTGATATTTTGGTTATCTTGTAGACAGACATGTCTATAAAGTATTTCTCCATTTCTATAATTTGAAAATATGTCATTTTCACTTCTTTAAGTGCTTGTGAGCAATTGCCTATGAAACCTACAGAACTAAATTTTTTATTAATATGTTTTAACTTCATTTCAATTTGTTTAATGGCTTCATAATTATTGCAGTTTTATTCCATATTTATTGATAGATATGTAGACAAATCCAGTTATATTTGGAGACATTGACATGTATATGTGCATCTACTCTTTAGACTCTCTTCTGTTTCATTGATTTCTGCGTATACCTTCTGGTCAATGTCATACTCTTTTGATTACTATAACTTTAAAATATGATTTGAAATCATGTAACATCCAACTATATTCTTGCAACTATATTCTTCCATTTTATATTATTTTAAAAATTCTAGCTATTTGCTTTCTAGTTTTTGTGCTGTATTCAAAGTAGAATATTATTATTGGGGTATAGACTGGTCAGTGAAAACTGTAAATTGGAAACCTGAGGACAGCCACTAAAATGTTTTAAATTGTAATTAATAATGGGCCATTTATGGAGATAATGTGGAATTGTGAAAAAATACATGAGTACAAATGCTGTAAAAACACAAAAAAGGAAGAAGATTGTGAAAATTTAAAAAAAGGAAAACAACTACAACTAGCAAGATAGTAGATTTTAATCTAGCTATGTGAGATTATTTTATATGTAAATGGTCTAAAGATACCAATTAAAATACAGTGTCAATTTTAATAAGAAATTTATACTTAGGTATATGCAGTCAATAGAAAACTCAAAATATAAAGACATAGAGAGGTTAAGAGCAAAAGGATGGAAAAAGAAATGCATGTCAACACCTGCCAAAAGAAATGTAGTATGGCTCTAATCCCTCATACCAATTAGACTTTAGAACAAGGATTAGAACCAGGGATAAAGAGGGACATTACCTAATGATGACAGAGTTGATTTTTTAAGCAGAGGTAACAATCTTAAATGTCTGTATACCCTAACAAAATACATGAATTGAAATGTAGTGTAACTAAAAGGAGAACTGTGAACATCCACAGTTATAGTTGGAGACTTCAAAAGTCTTACATCAGCAATCTGCCAACTTCAGGGTTGAGGACCCAAGCTCGTCCTTTGGGCCACTCCTCTGCATATTCCTCTGTTAAAATAAATGACCTAATCTTCAGGGTTCTAGGAAATAAATGACCTAATAATCAGGGTTACAGAAAGCACAGAAATAAAAAACCATTACTCTGTGGTGGCACATTCAGTGGGTTAATTCAAGCCTGACTTAAGCTTGGGGTCTTCAAGCTGCAAACAGAGCCATGACCACAGTGGAGGTTCCTAACCTCAAGGATATGTATTTGAGCTCTCTGGAGCAAGGAATTTGCAGAGTACAAACTCTCCTTACCCAAGTATATCCAATGACAAAAGGAAAAAGAAGAAAGAAAGGAAGGAAGGAGGGAAGGAGGGAAAGGAAGGAAGGAAGGAAGGAAAGGAAAGCAGGGAGGGGAGGGGAGGGGAGGGGAAGGGAAGGGAGGGAAGGGAATCTGGATACAAGGGGAGAAAACAAGCAATTAAACTAAAAAAATAAAGCCCTCCACAATTTAACACAATTGGAAAGTCAAAATTTACTAATTGATACAACCAAAAAATTAAAAGGCATTGATTGGCTTTTGGGCCTCTACAATATAGGTTCTGAATTAACTCTAACATCTACTTAAGTGCACTGTCAAACCTTCATGGTTTTATTCCGTACTAAAAGTCAAATTACAGGTATACCTGGGGATTTCACTAAATTTAAATAAAGTACCTATTATAATCTTAGGCTTGTTGCTGAATGTAAAATAGAAGGCAAATATATATGCCTTTAACCATTGTCTTGTCCATGGTCAAAGCATCTATTTTTCTAATTTTAGGACGTTTCAAAATGGACATTGGACACTGTGACTCACTGAGTAACAAAGAAAAATTTTTGCCATTTACCAGTTGACTTGACAGAATGGGACTCCATGAAGCACCTCTGACCCCTGCCTGCTGTCCTCTGTTAAAATAATTAATATAGTCCAATGTAAATTAAAATAGGGCCTTTAAGGATTGGAAGATATGATGTAAGACCTAACTAGTTAAGGGGTTTATATCCCCACTATCTGGCTGCCTCTCTCCTTAGCAGCCTGATATATCTACCTCTTAAACCTGGAAAGAATGAATTGTGCCTCATGGTCGATTACTGTGATCTTGATGTTGTGGTCCTGCCTATCATGACCTCTGAAATTACTGAAGTCTCTGACAATCAGCATCCAATAAATATTTTGCTTTTATAGATTTGCCTAATATGTTCTATTCAGTCACTTATTTCAACAGCCTGTTAGCCTTATTTTGTCTTCACCTTAGAGAGACAATACACTTTTACCTGACTGTACATTGGGGCAACCCAGCATCTCTGTTGCCATACACAGTCTTTGTAGGCAACATTTTAACTGGAACCAACTTTCTTCAGGAGCACAAATATAACACTATATTAATGGCATCCTCCTCCAAAGAGATTCATTTGACATACTTATTAAGGGTATGCAAATACTCATAAAAGAGCTTACAGAAAAGCAGGTGGGCCATTGCCCTACACATAGTACAAGGTCCTATTACCTTGGTTAGATACTTGAAATTTATTTGATGAATAGAGGGTCCTTTTACCTCCGACACTGTCAAAAAATGGCTATTGCCTTTCTCTCAACTTCTTTTAGGCCTTTTGGGTTTCAAGGTGAAATATTCCTTATTTACAATTCTACAATTTTACAAATTTTGTAAAATTTTTTTTACAAATTTTGCAATGTTGTAAGCTGTGACTGCTATTACTTGTGAATCAGCTCACCTTGAATGGTGCACCCTCCAGCTAAGACTCTAGAATTTGTCCAAATTGCCATAAAAAGGCACTCCCTTCGTGCTCCTGAGACTCCTTCATTTTAGAGGCTTTACTAGCTTCCTTTCATGCTCTCTGAAGTCCTAGGCTATCCATTATGGCCATAAGTTTCTGATGCAAGAAACTGTCCTCAGCCCCATACTGTATGCCACTAGAGCTGTAATTACTAGACACATATGGGGCTCTCCTGGAAATAAAGGCTTTCACAGACTCTAAGTCTGTAACCCACTGAACTGAAATGCCAGTTGTGCCTTGGGTCCTGCAAGTAGCATCCCCACACTCAGAATAGCTAATGAGGCCTCCTTGCTACAGGGTAGAGCCAAACCTTGGTCCTTGGGATCATCTCCCTGTACTTAGTTCCTGCCAGGTACTGCAGGACTGGAGGAGGGCAGCTCTCTCCTAGGTGGGCTACTTACAAAGCCCCTTGAGATGAACTGAGAGAACAGCAGTGATAGTTCTGTTCCAGTGGCATCAACACCATCATGCATGATGGAGCTTCGTGGAGTGCTGCCACTTTTCATCCCTAACAGGATATCGGTGGTAAAGGACAGGACCCAAGGTCAGCACAACTGGCCAGATTTTAGGCAGCCCCATCTCAGGAGTGGACCTACCTGCCAACAAGTGGATACATCTGCATTTTTTTACTGATTCTATGCCATTGCCTAAGATTTGCCCATTTGTGAAACTCTTGCCTCAAAAACACTCAAAATGTAAATCAAAGTAACAGATGTTTCTACATATACCAAGGACATAATATGAGGCCTCACCAGGACATTCCTCTGCCCTTTGGAGGATTTCCAGACATTACTGTTAGTAACCAAGGCAATCATTTCACGTCTCAGAATATAAGAAGCGAGGCTTTTGAAGAGAACATTCCATTGGAAGTATTTATCTCTAGGTCTCAGTCAGCTAATTTAACTGAGAGGCAAGAAGAGCTTATCAAAGAACTCGTATTTAAGTTATAAAACAGCAAATCAGTCCCTTTCTGGTGTCATTATTGCCACAGGCCTTAATTAGTGTAGTTCATGTGTTCTGAGGACATGCATTCCCTACACCAGTGTCACACAGTTCCCTCACCTGCCTTTACTGGCTGTAAGGAGGGACACTTCTGAAGTTCATGTTTTAGAAGACCACCTCACCATGCTGCCTTCTCCCCCTTGGTTAAGTGCCTACTGCATTTCCTAGGAAGGCACTTCTATAGCTACGTGAAAGACTCCGTTGTCACTAAAGTTTAAATTGATGTTAAGACATCACAAAGTCAGTATAGTATGAGGCCTGAAATTAAGATTCAGTATTATATGCTGTCCTTCCTGATATCTGGTAAAATCAGGGGCTCCCAGATGGTCTACCCGCAAGTCACTCTACCCATTTGCTCCCTTGGATAAGGTCTTCTAGCTAAACAAGTTTTCTTACCATGGGGACCGGTCATAGTGCCTGCTTATCTCTTGAGTATCAAGCTTCATTTCCCTGCTAGCTCACAGAATTATTCTATCTGGCTATTCACATCTTCCTGTGAGAACCAGAAGTTACTCCTTATCCACTTTTGTTACTGCAAAGCCTGCCTCCCATAATTCTTGCTTATTAATTCTATTCCCAAGTGCAACCCCCATGTGGCCCTGAAGTGTGCAGTGAGTGTGTTTCAACCTTGTGTTGGAGTGTATGTGACTAATAGATTGTTGATCTTATCTGCCCAGTGTTGGGGTGTCATGTGTTTGGCCATCCCCGTACTGTAGGGTGGGAAAACCTTCCTCACCGATGGGATAAAGAGTGGGCAACCAAAAGAGGGTCTATGAACTTCATCCCCTCCTCTTTTTTTTTTTTCTGTGAGAAGAAATGTGTTTGGGGGCAAAATCAGGGTGTTATTGATTGAATTGTCTACCTTTCAAAAAGATATGTTGAAGTCCACACTACTTCAGAGTGTGATCCTATTTAGAAATAGGGTCATTGCATATATAATTACTTAGGTTAAGTTGAGGTCATGCTGGTGTACGGTGGGCCCCTAATCCATTATGACTAGTATCCTTATAGGAAAGTGAACTTCTGAAGACCCAGGGAAACACTGGAGACTGGAGGGATGCAGTTGCAGTCCACAGATTCCAAACACCGTGAGCAAACCATTAGAAGCTAGGAAGAGGTGAAGAAGTATTACCGTGCCCTACAGGTTTTAGAGGTTTGTGACCCTGCCAACACCATGAGTTTGGACTTCAAGCTTCCATAACTGTGAGCCAATAAATTTCTCTTGCTTTCAGCTACCCAGTATTTGCTACTTTGTATGGCAGCCCTAGAAAATGAATACACTGAATTTTTCCATTAATCTGGTGTGCTCTAGACATTCCCTAACAGATATCCAAATATTTTTCTTGGATTAAAATGGTGAATAGGTTAATATGCTTTAGTTTACCAAGGGAATATAGGTGTTCTATACACTTCTTATTTTATTTTTTATTTTGGTATCATTAATATACAATTACATGAGGAACATTGT
Organism: Manis pentadactyla; assembly: GCF_030020395.1. Taxonomy (NCBI): domain Eukaryota; kingdom Metazoa; phylum Chordata; class Mammalia; order Pholidota; family Manidae; genus Manis; species Manis pentadactyla. The sequence goes on from NC_080030.1 coordinate 50,400,698, forward strand.
GGTTAATAGATTTCCCCCATTATCAAGTCCCCACCACATATCCCATTACAGATACTGTCCATCAGCATAGTAAGCTGCTAAAGAGTCACTACTTGGTTTTTCTGTGCTATACTTCCTTCCCCGTCTCCCCCGCTCCCATTATGTGTGCTAATCGTAATGCCCCTTATTCCCCTTCTCCCTCCCTTCTCACCCGCCAGCCCCAGTCCCTTTCCCTTTGGCAACTGTTATTCCATTCTTGGGTTCTGTGAGTCTGCTGCTGTTTTGTTCCTTCAGTTTTTGTCTATACACTCTTTATATAATTTTTTTTTAAGCTTAATAGATACAGAGAAGTCAGACTTTTGAGGCTTTTTTCTTTTTTGCCTGAAAGTATTATTTTAAACTCTAGAGCATCTGCAACTTATTACTTCTTCAATCCTGATTTCAGAGTTAATTTTTTGTTTGTGTCATTTATTTTCATAATCCTTTTTAAAGGAGTCTGGCTATTGCATATCATACACTTTAATGTGTTGTCATAAATAAAAATAGCATAAATTCTTAAACTACTGAAACTCTTTCAGAAATATGTACGTTTTCCTTCATTTTTTTCTGGCATTTATTGTTATAAATAAATCTAAATCCAAAAGATTTGTGTGTAACCATTAATCTTATCTGAGTTGATACAGATAAATATGCAAGCTTAAGAATTTATTTAATGCAGAAAATGGTTATTTCTATTAAATATTATTACCTCTATGAATTTATTAAAAAATACCAATAATCCATAATTTGAATTTATATTACCTCTCCTACATTTGAATAATTTTCTTCCATATTATTTTGTTTTTGACCTTATCTTTGTAATCTGAAGGTCTCTCTGAAATTGGCCTTTTACATAATGTTGTTCTTGAAAATGATGATTATGCATTTTTAAATCTAAAATGACTTGAAGCATCTCATTGTTTTACTTTGTTGTCATTGCTCGAGTCATGAAATATCCTTATATTTGCCTGCTGCTTTTCATTCAGTTCTTTTTTTATATCTGTTTGAATGGCTTTATTATGTTTTCTTGTACCTTTGGTTTTATAGATTTCATTCTTTCTTGAAGCCTATTGTGAATTTAGAACAAATACATCCTAAATATGTCTATTGTAGTTTTTAAAGCTCACATTTATCCTACTATCACCAAGGCCATGTTCTCATTATTTGAAAAATACTTACTTAACCTTGAGTAATAAGATGTTTGCTCAGTTCTGATGTGTGTCTGTGTACACAGTTGTTTACTTTTCATCTTTTTAATGTTACATATTGTTTTTAGTATTTTACAGTACCACAGGGAATTGAGGCATGTGGAAAGGAATATTCAACACATTTTAATTGGTAATTTGTTTAACACTCCATTTATTATATATCATCCTATTAAAAGATTTTTCTAAAATTTATTACTAATCACATAGCTGAAAAAATTAAAACTTCTAACTTCTTATAAATGAATTATCTCAAATAAACAGTGATCACAATTTCATTTAATAAAACTATTCCAAAATTTGATAAAACCACAGATTTTTATGATGAACTATAACTTTTCATGTAAAAATATAAAACACATGCAAATCATTGTATTCATAACAAAATATTTACATACATTATTTTTTTAAATACAAACGCCATGGGGTCAGTTCATTTTTTTCTTTAGCTCTATACTGTTTCTCATGTTTTTATTGGGATTAAAGTAATATTATCAAACCCAAAAGAAAAGAACACATTGTTTAGAGTAGTGGAGCTTGCAGGTTTTGTTGCAGGATATACAGTTTCATTATACCATCTATGTGATTCAAACTGAAGACAACAATTTTCAGGTTGGCATCTTTTTTGTGTATTATGTTAATATAAAACCCTTCACCTTGATTTAATTTCTTACAATCCGGTTCTTTAAGTTTTGTTTGGCTAGAGATAAACATAGCACATTGTCATGTTATGATGCCATATCAGCCTGTTCTGTTAACACTATTGAAATATCGCATATGAGATTCAAAATTAAAAGTTATGTTTTGCAATTAGGAGATGGCATAAATAACTATAATTGCAGTCCCCACTCACAGTTATTCCTGTTATAGATCATTTTTACCCACACCCATCCATTTCAACCTCTACCTCTTCTGAATTTGTAAAAATGTTATCTCCAAAATATACAGTATGTATCTCTTGCTCTGACTCCAAAAACTTCATAAATCCCTCTCTCTGTGTTTAATTATGGCGTAAGGCAACTATCCAAACCAGAATATTAGACATTTAGCCTCAAAGTTACAAATTGTGGGGTTTATTTTTTTGCATTGTGGTGGCTTATTTTGAAATCATATTTAAGAACAAGTGCTTATAAGGCTCTGAGACCCTTGGTACATCATAAATGTGTGTCCTAATTGAAATTAGTATTTAATTTCCACAAAAATATTGTGTTGCTTAAGAATGCTTTCCTTATCCTTGTTGGGGATATTCATGGAAATACAATGATAATATAAGCTAAGGGCTTCTAATTAACTAAATATTATTTATGTCAGGGGTATTACATTTTAATAAAAGTAAAAACAATATTTCATCTCTGCATATTTTGCTGACTAGATGAGCCAAAGCTGCTCCCAAAATTCCCATATTGCAAATTTGCTTTTCTTGAATGCCAAAATACTAAGATGTTCCCCTTCTCATTAGTAGAACATTTTCTGGCAGAAGAAAGTCTGAAGGAATATTATTTACCTTCTTTATACAGGTTCGTCATTCTAACACAGGATTATGTTTATATTTATTTTATTTTTTAATATATATAAATGAGCACTGAATCATTTGTTGATTCCACTGACTTTCCTTCCTCCTTTCCCAGTAATTTAGGTATTCCCATTCATGTATTTGTTAAAGACCACAGCCCAGTAAAATTTAGCTAACAGTACCAGCACTTGTCAGAAAAAAATCTCAACATTTTTCATTAAAATTAGATTTGACTAAAATTTATATTTCAAAGTTCCTGTTTCCTATTTATAGCCTTTAACTGTGAAATAATAAGCAAGGTTGGTTTTATTAATAGTTTCACAATAACAATATATTAACTTTATGATTGATTGGGGAGACTAAATAGTGGATTCTAAAATCCTGTAATATAAATATTCTTCATGACTGTAGAGAAAGGTTTTATACTTCTCTGAGCTTAGCTGCTTCCCAAAACTGATGTGCTGTGTCAGCATACACATACATATGCATGCACATGCAAACACCGCACCTTTATAACATTTGAATTCAAGATAGCATAAAATTCATAACATTTTAATTACTATTTATTAGCACATAGTATCTAGCTTTTTAATAGAAAAAAATACCTTGCACTTTAAATGAATTCTCTTTGCACTGCTTTGTCAGCATATATGGAAAAATAAACCAGTAGAAAAAATGGAAACAAACAAATGAAAATCACTGTATCAACTGGCAAACCTAAAGAATTATTAATAGATCCAGGTCAGAAGTAACATAGGTATCTGAGGGGCTTCATTTGATTGTGAGTGTGGGTAAACTGCTTAGTACTTTATAGACATTCTATTGGAAACATACTTATATTTCAAAAGCTACCTAAGAAATTTTTCACATATTTACTTTATGTTTGTCAGTAGATTCTCATATGTCTGTTGTTTTACTTCAATGAATAAATGAGAACATTATTTCATGTCTAATAGAATTCACAAGAGATTTAGTGATTCTTTCTAAACTTAGTCATTTTATTCTAAAACAAGTGTTTCAGTTGAGTCTTTTCAAAACTGAGCTGCCAATGTATTTTTTAGTTATATTGTCATCCACGAGTCTGTGAATATTAAAAATAGATAAACTCAGTCACAGATATTCTTGAATAAAAATACATTCAGATAAAGTTGACTTGTGTTAACTGATTTTTTCCCATATAAAAAGGTAAAACAGCCAGACACAAGATGTTCCTCCAGTGCCAGCTAATCACTCAACTGAGTAGCAGATATTGAACGGACCATTAGGGGTTCTTTTTATATCTGGGAAAGTGAAATATGTAGAGTAAGCTAAGGTGAATTCTCAAGATGAACAAACTCAAAGCGCACATCAACTATCAGAGAATTTCAAAATTGAGTTGCTCAGGAAAATAGCTACTCCTTATTTGTAGTCCATTTTAGTTTTCATAGAGAAACATGCTCATAGGGAGATATCAGGTAAAGGGAAGACGCAGGAACTTATTTTTACAGTGCTGTCAAATTTCTTCAATAAATATAAAGCAAAAGTTCTAACGAAAGTAGAAGATGATTCAGTTTGTATTTCAAGAAACTTTTTTCTGAATATCTTTCTGAAGGTTTAAAACATATTAAACTAAACATTAACAAGGTTAAGTAAATCTTCTATCTACTGCATATAGTAATATTATTTGTTAATGATTATTTTTTATGCAAAAGCCACTCGATATGTTTTAGAATAAATTGCTCATAATGACATATTCAGGATAATGATTCATAAACTCTCATGACATATTTTGAGTACTCTGTCCTTGTTTCTCCAAGGGAGAGGAGGCTTTGGAATACATTTTCCAGAAAATGAAGCAGTTGGTGTACTCAGAGAGTGAGGAAAGAAGAAAGTAAATAAATTGTAATAAAAACCTAACAGTAACAACAGCCATAAACAGTTACTAAAATGTAGAATCTCACATTAGATTCTCTACCGTGCTGATTAATATTATTCCCTGTGATTTTGGACTGAAATATAAAAAGTTGAAAAATGGAACAAAAGTGACCCTGGTGTGCCTTTTATATTATTAACCCATTTCCTAAATACATAACTTAGTGTATGCTTCTAAAATTTTAGTTTAAATTTAAAAAAATCTTGTATTTAAAGAATACTATTAACCTCAGTCTTTATATTTAAAGTTAGTTTCTTGTAGCCAGCTGTGGTTTCATTTTACAATCTCAGTTGTTCAAGTTATGTATTTTTATCATTCACATTTAAAGTGATTGTTGCTTGCTATTTTCTTTTTTTTCCAAATGCTCCTAGTTTATTTTTTCTGGACTTTTTATAGGAAGAATTATACAATATTTGGTCACTTGTGACTAGCTTCTTTTAATTAACATAATGACATTAGGTTTATTAAGCATGTATAAGTACTTCATTCCTTGTTATTACTGAATAGTATCCCATTGTAACAATGTATTTTATTTATCCATTTGTCAGTTGATGGACATTTGGGTTTCAAATATCTTGGTTGTTTCCAAATTTCTACTACTATGAAGAATACTGCTGTGAATGTTTATGTATATTTTATGGGCATATATTTTCTATTCTTTCAGATATATGGCTTATTTGGTTATATGGCAACTCTATGATAACTTTTTGAGGAACTGCCAAACTATTTTCTAAAGTAGTTGCACCATTATACATTACCACCAGCAATGCATGTGAGTTCCAATTTCACCACATCTTCACCAACATTTATTTGCTCATCTTTTTTTATTATTATTAAAACCATAGAGTGGGTGGGAAGTGGTATCTCATTGTGGTTTTGGTTTACATTTCTCCAGTGTCTAATTATGTTGAGCATCTTGCCATATGCTTATTAATCATTTGTTTTCTTCTTTCAAGAAATGTCTATTCAAATCCATTGCCCATTTTTAATTAGTATATTTGTCTGATTATTGTTGAATTGTAAGAGTTCTTTGTGTTGGAAGCAAGTCCCTAATCATATATATGATTGGAAAATATTTTCTCCCAATTTTTGAGGTATCTTTTCATTTTGTTCTGTTCACAAGATTTTTTAAGTTTGATGAAGTCCAATGTATCTCTTTTGTTTCCGTTTTATTATTTATTATTTTTGATTATATATATGAAAACCTATTGCCTAATTCAAGGTCAATGAGATTTATTCCTATGTTTTCTTTTAAGAGTTTTATAGTTTTAGCTCTTACTTTTAGGTCTACGTTTCATATTAAGTTAATTTTTGTATAAGATGTGAGATTTTTGCGTGTGGATATCATGTTCTCTGAGCATCATTTGTTGAAAAGATTATTTTTCCCCAATGAATTGTCTTGACACCTTTGTCTAAATTTGATCAACCATGAATGTAAGGGTTTTATTCTAGACTTTCAAATATTTTTCATTTATCTATTTGTCTATCCATATGCTAAAACCACACTCTCTTAATTACTGTAGGCTTGCCGTATCATGTATTATTATTATTGTTTTTCGTTACATTTCAATAGGATATTTTTCATGGGAAACATTTATTTACAGCTCTCACAATTATCTCTCAACTCAGTCCCCCATTCAGTGGCTCTACTTTATGAGTACTAAAGATGGCATGATTTATTTTGATTCTTTCTATCTATCTTATTTATACACTAGGAATATTAAGTCTAATATTTTTACTCATTTTATTATTATGAATCTACAATTACATGAAGAACATTATGGTTACTAGACTTCCCCCTTCACCAAGTATCCCTCTCCACAAACCCCATTACAGTCACTGTCCATCAGCATAGTAAGATGCTGTACACTCACTACTTGTATTCTCTGTGTTGCACATCCCTACTTATGCCCACGCCCACACTATACATGCTAACCATAAGGACCCCTTTCTTTTTCCCTGCCCTTATCCCTCCCTTCCCACCCCTCCTGCCCAGTCCCTTTCCCTTTGGTAACTGTTAGTCCATTCTTGGGTTCTGTGATTCTGCTACTGTTTTGTTCCTTCAGTTTTTCTTTGTTCTTATACTCCACATATGAGTGAAATCATTTGATATGTGTCTTTCTCTGCCTGGCTTATTTCACTGAGCATAATACCCTCTAGCTCCATCCATATTGTTGCAAACGGTAGAATTTGTTTCCTTCTTATGGATGAATAATATTCCATTGTGTATATGAACCACGTCTTCTTTATCCATTCATCTATTGATGGACACTTAGGTTGCTTCCATTTCTTGGCTATTGTAAATAGTGCTGTGATAAATATAGGGGTGCATCTTTCTTTTTAAAACTGGGCTGCTGCATTCTTAGGGTAAATTCCTAGAATTGGAATTCCTAAGTCAAATGGTAATTCTATTTTGAGCTTTTTGAGGAACCTCCATACTGCTTTCCACAATGGTGAACTAATTTGCATTCCCACCAGCAGTGTAGGGGGGTTCCCCTTTCTCCACAACCTTGCCAACATTTGTTGTTGTTTGTCTTTTGCATGGTGGCAATCCTTACTGGTGTGAGATGATATCTCATTGTGGTTTTAATTTGCATTTCTCTGATGACAAGCGATGTGGAGCATCTTTTCATGTGTCTGTTGGCCATCTGAATTTCTTCTTTGGAGAAATGTATGTTCAGCTCCTCTGCCCATTTGTTAATTGGATTATTTGCTTTTTGTTTGTTGAGGTGTGTGAGCTCTTCATATATTTTGGATGTCAACCCTTTATCAGATCTGTCATTTATGAATATACTCTCCACTACTGTAGGGTACCTTTTTGTTCTATTGATGGTTTCCTTTGCTGTATATAAGCTTTTCAACTTGATATAGTAACACTTGTTCATTTTTGCTTTTGTTTCACTTGCGCGGGAAGATATGTTCATGAAGAAGTCGCTCATGTTTATGTCCAAGAGAGTTTTGTGTATGTTTTTCTCTAAGAGTTTTATGGTTTCATGATTTACATTGAGGTCTTTGATCCATTTTGAATTTACTTTTGTGTATGGGGTTAGATTAGACAGTGATCCAGTTTCATTCTCTTACATGTAGCTGTCCAGTATTGCCAGCACCATCTGTTGAAGAGACTATCATTTCCCCATTGTATGTCCATGGCTCCTTTATCATATATTAATTGACCATATATGTTTGGGTTAATGTTTGTAGTCTGTATTCTGTTCCACTGGTCTGTGGCTCTATTCTTGTGCCAGTACCAAATTGTCTTGATTACTGTGGCTTTGTAGTAGAGCTTGAAATTGGAGAGTGAGGTCCCCCCTACTTTATTCTTTCTTCTCAGGATTGCTTTGGCTATTTGGGGTCTTTGGTGTTTCCATATGAGTTTTTGAACTATTTGTTCCAGTTCATTGAAGAATGCTTTTGGTAATGTGATAGGGATTGCATCAAATCTGTATATTGCTTTGGGCAGGATTGCCATTTTGATTATATTAATTATTCCTAGCCAGGAGCATGGAATGAGTTTCCATTTGTTGGTATCTTCTTTAATTTCTCTTAAGAGTGACTTGTAGTTTTCAGGGTATAGGTCTTTCAGTTTTTTGGTTAGGTTTATTCCTAGGTATTTTATTCTTTTTAATGCTATTGTGAATGGAATTGTTTTCCTGATTTCTCTTTCTATTAGTTCATTGTTAGTATAGGAAAGCCACAGATTTCTGTGTGTTAATTTTGTATCCTGCAACTTTGCTGTATTCTAATATCAGTTCTAGTAGTTTTGGGACTATATCTTTAGGGGTTTTTATGTACAGTATCATGTCATCTGCAAATAGTGAGAGCTTAACTTCTTCACCAATTTGGATTCTTTGTATTTCTTTGTTTTGTCTAATTGCCGTGGCTAGGACCTCCTGTACTATGTTAAATAACAGTGGGGAGAGTGGGCATCCCTGTCTTGTTCCCGATCGCAGAGGAAAAGCTTTCAGCCTCTCGCTGTTCAGTATAATGTTGGCTGTGGGTTTATCATATATGGCCTTTATTATGTTGAGGTACTTGCCCTCTGTACCCATTTTGTTAAGAGTTTTTATCTTGAATGGATGTTGAATTTTATCGAATGCTTTTTCCGCATCTATGGAGATGATCATGTGGTTTTTGTCCTCCTTTTTGTTTACGTAGTGGGTGATGTTGATGAAATTTTCGGATGTTGTACCATCCTTGTATCCCTGGGATGAATCCCACTTGGTCATGGTGTATGATCCTCTTGATGTATTTTTGAGTTCGGTTTGCTAATATTTTGTTGAGTATTTATGCATCTACGTTCATCAGGGATATTGGTCTGCAGTTTTCTTTTTTGGTGGGGTCTTTGCCTGGTTTTGGTGTTAGGGTGATGTTGGCTTCATAGAATGAGTTTGGGAGTATTCCCTCCTGTTCTATTTTTTGGAAAACTTTAAGGATAATGGGTATTATATCTTCTCTGTATGTGTGATAAAATTCTGAGGTAAATCCATCTGGCCCTGGGTTTTTTTCTTGGGTAGTTTTTTGATTACCACTTCAATCTCTTTGCTGGTAATTGGTTCATTTAGATTTTGTGTTTCTTCCTTGGTCAGTTTTGGGAGGTTGTATTTTTCTAGGAAGTTGTCTATTTCTTCCAGGTTTCCCAGCTTGTTAGCATATAGATTTTCATAATACTCTCTAATAATTCTTTGTATTTCTGTGGGGTCTGTTATGAATTTTCCTTTCTTGTTTCTGATTCTGTTGATTTGTGTTGACTCTCTTTTCCTCTTAATAAGTCTGGCTAGAGGCTTATCTATTTTGTTTATTTTCTTGAAGAACCAGCTCTTGGTTTCATTGATTTTTGCTATTGTTTTATTCTTCTCTATTTTATTTATTTCTTCTCTGATCTTTATTATGTCTCTCCTTCTGATGACCTTAGGCCTCATTTGTTCTTCTTTTTCCAATTTCGATAATTGTGACCATTCATTTGGGATTTTTCTTCCTTTTCTAAATATGCCTGGATTGCTATATAGTTTCCTCTTAAGACTGCTTTTGCTGTGTCCCACAGTAGTTGGGGCTTTGTGTTCTTGTCGTTTGTTTCCATATATTGCTGGATCTCAATTTTGATTTGGTCATTGATCCATTGATTATTTAGGAGCGTGTTGTTAGGCCTCCATGTGTTTGTGAGCCTTTTTGCTTTCTTTGTACAGTTTATTTCTAGTTTTATGCCTTTGTGGTCTGAAAAGTTGGTTGGTAGGATTTCAGTCTTTTGGAATTTACTGAGGCTCTTTTTGTGGCCTAGTATGTGGTCTATTCTGGAGAATGTTTCATGTGCACTTGAGAAGAATGTGTATCCTGGTGCTTTTGGATGTAGAGTTCTGTAGATGTCTTTTAGGTCCATCTATTCTAGTGTGTTGTTCAGTGCCTCTGTGTCCTTACTTATTTTCTGTCTGGTGGATCTGTCCTTTGGAGTGAGTGCTGTGTTGAAGTCTCCCAGAATGAATGCATTGCATTCTATTTCCTCCTTTAATTCTGTTAGTATTTGTTTCACATACGCTGGTGCTCCTGTGTTGGGTGCATAGATATTTATAATGGTTATATCCTCTTGTTGGACTGAGCCCTTTATCATTATGTAATGTCCTTTTTATCTTTTGTTACTTTCTTTATTTTGAAGTCTATTTTTTCTGATACTAGTATTGCAACACCTGCTTTTTTCTCTCTGTTGTTTGCATGAAATATGTTTTTCCATCCCTTGACTTCAAGTCTTTGCATGTCTTTGGGTTTGAGGTGAGTGTCTTGTAAGCAGCATATGGATGGGTCTTGCTTTTTTATCCATTCTATTACTCTGTGTCTTTTGATTGGTGCATTCAGTCCATTTACATTTAGGGTGATTATTGAAAGGTATGTACTTATTGCCATTTCAGGCTTTAGATTCGTGGTTTCCAAAGGTTCTAGGTTACTTTCCTAGAAACTATCTAAGAGACTATCTAAGAGTCTAACTTAACTCACTTAGTATGCTGTTACAAACACAATCTAAAGGTTCTTTTCTATTTCTCCTCCTTTTTCTTCCTCCTTCATTCTTTATATATTAGGTATCAAATTCTGTACTTTTTGTCTATCCCTTGATTGACTTTGGGGATAGTCAATTTAATTTTGCATTTGCCTCGCAATCAGCTGCTCCACCCTCCCTACCGTGATTTTACTACGTCTGGTGACAGCTATCCAACCCTAGGAACACTTCCATCTATAGCAGTCCCTCCAAAATAGACTGCAGACATGGTTTGTGGGAGGTGAACTCTCTCAGATTTTGCTTATCTGGAAATTGTTTAATCCCTCCTTCAAATTTAAATGATAATCTTGCCAGATAAAGTAATCTTGGTTCCAGGCCCTTCTGCTTCATGGCATTAAATACATCATGCCACTCCCTTCTGGCCTGTAAGGTTTCTGCTGAGAAGTCTGATGATAGCCTGAAGGGCTTTCCTTTGTATGTGATCTTATTTCTGTCTCTGGCTGCTTTTAACAGACTGTCCTTATCCTTGATCTTTCCCATTTTAATTATTAAGTGTCTTGGTGTTGTCTTCCTTGGGTCCCTTGTGTTGGGAGATCTGTGGATCTCCATGGCCTGACAGACTATGTCCTTCCCCAGATTGTGGAAGTTTTCAGCAACCACCTCCTCAAAGACACTTTCTATCCCTTTCTCTCTTCTCTTCTGGTGTCCCTATAATGCGAATTTTGTTCTGCTTGGATTGGTCACACAGTTCTCTCAATATTCTTTCATTCTTAGAGATCCTTTTTTCTCTCTGTGCCTCAGCTTCTTTGTATTCCTCTTCTCTAGTTTCCATTTCGTTTATTGTCTCCTCCACCGTATCCAACCTGCTTTTAATACTCTCCATCGTGTTCTTTAACGATTGGATCTCTGACCTGAATTCATTCCTGAGTTCTTGGATATCTTTCTGTCCCTCCATTAGAATGTTGATGATTTTTATTTTGAACTCCCTTTCAGGAAGAGTCATGAGGTCCATATCATTTAAATCTATCTCGGGAGTTGTATTAGTAATTTTACTCTGGACAAAGTTCCTTTGGTATTTCATGTTTGTATGTGGCGCCCTCTAGTGTCCAGAAGCTCTATTCTGGAGCTGCTCAGCTCCTGAAGCAATGTCGGGGGTCACAGGGGAGCGGTACTGGTGCCTGGGGGTAGGAAAGAGCTGTTCCCCACCTCCTGGCTGCTGTGCCTGTCTCCACTGCCTGAGCCAGTGGGCCGGTCACACTGGTATAATTTTTTGTACCAGAGCAGCCGGATATGGATCCCTGATTTCCACAAGCAGCTGGAATCCCAGTCTCCCCAGGAACTCTGCCTGTATTAACTTTCCAACCTGGTAGTCATGCGAGTCTCATGAAAGCACCATGAAATGTAGGTTTGTGCTCCCAGAGCAGATCTCCGGAGCTAGGTATTCAGCAGTCCCAGGCCTTCCACTCCCTCCCTGCTCCGTTTCTCTTCCTCCCGCTGGTGAGCTGGGGTGGGGGATGGGCTCGGGTCCCACAGAGCCACAGCTCTGGTACGTTACCCCGTTCACTGATTTCTGCTCTTTTCTCCAGGTGTGTGCAGACTGACACCGTCCTCTTTCCTGTTGCTCTCTCAGGATTAGTTGTGCCAAGTACATTTTCTAATTGTATCCAGTTTAAGAGGAAGCCTCTGTCTCTCCTCTCACACCGCCATCTTTAATCTAATCTCAAGTCTAATTTTGTGACTCACATTCAAAAACTTTACAGGAAATTTAGTCATTTAATTTTGCTGTTAAGATTACTCTGAGCTAGTTCTAAGTGTTTGGAAATTTTATATTCAAATAACTTTACACGTATTTTATGCATATTTTGTACTAATTTTAATAAATTAATTTTCTCTATATATAATTTAATAATTTAATTCAAAATGAATTTATGGCTTCATGAATGAGACCAACTTTTGTTGATATTCATTTAACTAGAGAATGAATAGCATGGAGGTGAACACTCCATAGGTTACAAAATGAACATTACATTTATTATGCAACAGAAAATGAACATTGCTTATTGATTAGAAGATAACTTTCTGGAGTACATGTATCAATTATGGAAGTTGCTATCCTGTGCAACTGGTGTCCATCAATCCATTCATTCAAATTAATAAGTATTGACTGGTCATTGTCCTAGACATGGGTATATATCCAATATTATTAGCAAAAAAGTACTTATGGTATAGATATAATCAATTAAATAGGAACTGGTTATGGGGATAAATACTAAAATATACACAAGCAGAGAGAAGAGGCCCCTGTACCAGATGGGAGGGTCACTAAAGGCTACAAGAAGTAAAGTTTAAGTTAATTCATGAAAGGAAGTTGGGCTAGTATTGTGGAACCTGATGATTACTGCTTCTAACAAGTTAACTTTAAATTTTCTATCTTGCTTTACTAAAAATAATTTGTTTCTATTCCTAAAATTATATTTCAATGCTATCCCACAAATCAGAAACATTTGTGAAAGCATAAATTATGGAAAAAGTAAAGATGCTAAGCCGAAGACATTTATATGTTAAGCCAGGGTTAATTATTAACTGTGAGTGTTGAAGAGAACAATAAGACATTGAATTGTAAGATATCTTGTGCCATTGACTTGGAGAATGTTGAAGTGTCGTATTTATCAAAGATGTTGCTGCCATCTCATTTTCTCAAATCCTGTGATACATTTTGAAAGGAGTGCAATTAGATGGTTGCTGCACCAGTCATCTGCCAAGTCACTCAGTGGTTTGAGAAAGTGAAAGCGGTAAGACCCTCTTTTCTAAACCAGGGTATATACTGTACATATTTACAACTTTCTGCTCTCAAACATCACAGCTTTTCATTGTAAAAATTTCCCGGTCTTTTAGATCTGTTAGTTCAGCTTAACCAAACAACTTCCTTCATTATGTTAGAGCATTATCTGATACATATTTCCTAGAAGAAAATTCTCGTAATAAAAATCTGACTTTAATAAAAATTTGACATCCAGAACCAAATGAATCACTCTTTCCTCCCAATAGCAGTATTTTTGTTATACAAAGTGAAGTTATACTGTCATTAGAAGAAAAACAATATTACATCACTTAATATGGTCTTTATTCTATTGTAAGCACAACTACCTGAGAAAATCAACTACTTTTAGAAAAGAAAACACTATGCTTGAAAATAAATTTGTATATGTACTTGGAGTTAAATATTATGTTCCAGTGAGATTAGCAAATACCAAATAGCAACAGTGAAGAAAAAGGAACTCAAGTTCTTAAGAGCAAATAATCTGTCATTCTCCATTTCTTTATCTGAATATTATCTGCTCCAGCTATCAGGAAGAGGCTGTCAATCAGCCCTATTGCTGGAATGAAGGAGTAGATGGTACAGTTTAATTTTATTATGGAAATTGATTTGCATCTTTCATATTTCTTGATTGAAATCTTTCCAGGTAATAGCATTGAAGAAGACTCATAAAACTGCCATGACTGAGGTAATAACTATTATTATGATCAAATTTAATAAAAAAAAACCTTGCCTGCAATATGGGAAATATGAATAATTCATGTAAACTGTTGCTTAAAATGTGATAGGGAGGAAAAGACCTGTAGAAAAAACTTAATGTATCCAGACAGGGATGATAATTGGTTTTTGCAAATAATGAATACTTTATGTACAAACCAAGACTAACAAGGCTAGAGGAGAAGATTCCACGCAGAGGAAATAATTCCACATATCTGATTTTTTTAGGGTAAGAAGAATAGATGGACTTTAAAATAAAGAACCTTCAGAAAATATATTTTCTAAAAATTATCTTTTAGAACATTAGAGTGCTTCTTTTAAGTAAACAAAGACTGGATGAATATTTAAAATAAGTCTGTATGTATATGCTTGTGAATGATGTAAGAAAAATGAACATGGACTCCAGTACTGAAATTCAGCATTTTCCTGTCTATGTTATTTAACAGTCTGAAAGGCCTAGAAATCCAAGTTAATCCTAAAGTATTTGCACAAATTCAATATTGGGGCAATATTTGAATTGAAAAGGAAGCTTAAAAATGTTCATTTTAATGTATCTGATACATAGAATTTTTATAAGCATAGTTACATCTCCAGCCATAAACAAATTTTCTATTTGAGTTTTGTTTCAATTTAATTTTATTTCTTTTAATTCTGTTAATCTCTGTTTATTGCTTTTATTGACTACCATCTGGTGGAAAAAATTGTAATAGCAGAGGAAGGTTCAAGTATTTGTAATGAGATAAAGGTTTAAATTGTAAATATGATTGTCACATAATACTGCTACATGGGTAGCAACTTTGATACTAAAATCTTATCCCACCCAGTTCTGTTGTGATTATACCTATACAGCTCTTAAATAATTTTCAAATTTATATTTGTTTATGTATAAAACAGCTATCATAGTTCAATAAGTTCTAAGAAGGTAGGGGCCAATTTGTTTTAATTGTTTCAATTAAATAATTGCCCAGGACAGAGCTGTTTTACATATATAGTTTCAGCATAATTATTAATAATATCTTTTTTCACTTTTAAACTGTACTGCATTAGAAGATAAATAATATAATCATTTCATATATAATCATCAATTTGCATGGTGCTTCTGGGTACTCTATGCATTAAACATTTGTAATTCTTTCAGTCTTTCTATGCTTTTGTCCCCGTATATTTTAGACGGTTGGGCATGAATTCTCTTATTTTAAGATTCTCTTTTTTTTATATTTTGGTATCATTAATATACAATTACATGAGCAACATTATGTTTACTAGACTCCCCCATTATCAAGTCCCCACCACATACCCCATTACAGTCACTGTCCATCAGCATAGTAGGATGTTATTGAATCACTACTCGTCCTCTTTGTGTTGTACTGCCTTCCCCTTGCCCACACCCCTACATTGTGTATACTAATCATAACACCCCCTTTTCTCCCTTATCCCTCCCTTCCCACACATCCTCCACAGTCCCTTACCCTTTGGTAACTTTTGGTCCATTCTTGGGTTCTGTGAGTCTGCTGCTGTTTTGTTCCTTTAGTTTTTTTCTTTGTTCTTATACTCCACATATGAGTGAAAACATCTGATACTTGCCTTTTTCTGCCTGGCTTATTTCACTGAACATAATACCCTCTAGCTCCATCCATGTTGTTGCAAATGGTAGGATTTGTTTTCTTCATATGGCTGAATAATATTCCATTGTGTATATGTACCACGTCTTCTTTATCCAGTCATCTACTTATGGACACTTAGGTTGCTTCCATTTATTGGCTATTATAAATAGTGCTGCAGTAAACATAGGGGTGCATCTGTCTTTTTCAAACCGGGATCCTGCATTCCTAGGGTAAATTCCTAGGAGTGGAATTCCTGGGTCAAATGGTATTTCTATTTTGAGCTTTTTGAGGAACCTCCATACTGATTTCCACAATGGTTGAACTAATGTACATTCCCACCAGCAGTGTAGGAGGGTTCCCCTTTCTCCACATTCTTGCCAACATTTGTTGTTGTTTGTCTTTTGGATGGTGGCCATCCTAACTGGTGTGAGGTGATATCTCACTGTAGTTTTAATTTGCATTTCTCTGATGATTAATGATGTGGAGCATTTTCTCATGTGTCTGTTGACCATTTGAATTTTTCTTTGGAGAAGTGTCTGTTCAGCTCCTCTGCCCATTTGTTAATTGGATTATTTGCTTTTTGTTTGTTGAGGTGTGTGAGCTCTTTATATATTTTGGATGTCAACCCTTTATCAGATCTGTCATTTATGAATATACTCTCCACTACTGTAGGCTACGTTTTTGTTCTATTGATGGTTTCCTTTGCTGTACATAAGCTTTTCAGCTTGATATAGTCCCACTTGTTCATTTTTGCTTTTGTTTCCCTTGCCCAGGGAGTATTTTCATGAAGAAGTTGCTCATGTTTATGTTCAAGAGAGTTTTGCCTATGTTTTTTTCTAAGAGTTTTATGGTTTCATGATTTACATTGAGGTCTTTGATCCATCTCGAATTTACTTTTGTGTATGGGGTTAGGCAATGATCCAGTTTCATTCTCTTACATGTAGCTGTCCAGTTTTGCCAACACCAGCTGTTGAAGAGGCTGTCATTTCCCAATTGTATGTCCATGGCTCCTTTATCATATATTAATTGGCCATATATGTTTGGGTTCATATCTGGACTCTATTCTGTTCCACTGATTGGCAGGTCTGTTCTTGTGCCAGTACCAAATTGTCTTGATCACTGTAGTAGTGATCCACATCATTAATCATCAGAGAAATGCAAATTAAAACCACAGTGAGATATCACCTCACACCAGTTAGGATGGCCGCCATCCAAAAGACAAACAACAACAAATGTTGGCAAGAATGTGGAGAAAGGGGAACTCTCCTACACTGCTGGTGGTAATGTAAATTAGCTCAACCATTGTGGAAATCAGTATGGAGGTTCCTCAAAAAGCTCAAAATAGAAATACCATTTGACCCAGGAATTCCACTCCTAGCAATTTACCCTAGGAATGCTCAGTGGCTTTGTAGTAGAGCTTGAAGTTGGGGAGTGAGATCCCTCCACTTTTTTCTTCCTTCTCAGGAATGCTTTGGCTATTCGGGGTCCTTGGTGGTTCCATATGAATTTTAGAACTATTTGTTCCAGTTCATTGAAGAATATTATTGATATTCTAATAGGGAATCTATTGAATCTGTATATTGCTTTAGGCAGGATGGCCAATTTGACAATATTAATTCTTCCTAGTGAAGAGCATGGGATGAATTTCCATTTATTAGTGTCCTCTTTAATTTCTCATAAGAGTTTCTTATAGTTTTCAGGGTATGGGTCTTTCACTTCCTTGGTTAGGTTTATTTCTAGGTATTTTATTCTCTTTGATGCAATTGTGAATTGAATTGTTTTTCTGATTTCTCTTTCTGCTAGTTCATCGTTAGTGTATAGGAAAGCAAGAGATTTCTGTGTATTAATTTTGTATCCTGCAACTTTGATGAATTCAGATATTAGTTGTAGTAGTTTTGGAGTGGGGTCTTTAGGGATTTTTATGTACAATATCATGTCATCTGCAAATAGTGACAGTTTGATTTCTTCTTTACCAATATGGATGTCTTTTATTTCTTGTTTTGTCTGATTGCCATGGTTATGTCCTCCAGTACTATGTTGAATAAAAGTGGGGAGAGTGAGCATCCCTGTCTTGTTCCTGATCTTAGGTGAAAAGCTTTCAGCTTCTCACTGTTAAGTATGATGTTGGCTGTGGGTTTATCATATATAGCCTTTTTTATGTTGAGGTACTTGCCCTCTATACTGTTTTGTTGAAAGTTTTTAACCTGAATGGATGTTGAATTTTGTCGAGTGCTTTTTCAGCATCTATGGAGATGAACATATGGTTTTTATCCTTTTTGTTGATGTGGTGGATGTTTTTGATGGATTTTTGAATGTTGTACCATCCTTGCATCCCTGAGATGAATCCCACTTGGTCATGGTGTATGATCTTCTACATGTATTTTTGATTTCGGTCTGCTAATATTTTTGTTGAGTATTTTTACATCTATGTTCATCAGGGATATTGGTCTGTAATTTTTGTTTTTGGTTGGGGTCTTTGTCTGGTTTTGTTATTAGAGTGATGTTGGCTTCATAGAGTGAGTTTGGAAGTGTTCCATCCTCTTCTATTTTTTGGAAAACTTTAAGGAGAATGGGTATTATGTCTTCTCTAAATGTCTTGATAAAATTTTGCAATGAAGCCTTCTGGCCCAGGGATTTTGTTCTTGGGTAGTTTTTTTTTTATTACCCATTCAATTTTATTGCTGGTAATTAGTCTGTTTAGATTTTCTGTTTCTTCCTTGGTCTGTCTTGGAAGGTTGTATTTTTCTAGAAAGTTGTCCATTTCTTCTAGGTTATCTAGTTTATTAGCATATAGATTTTCAAAATATTCTCTAATAATTCTTTGTATTTCTGTGTGGTCCATCGTGATTTTTCCTTTCTCATTTCTGATTCTGTTGACGTGTGTAGATTCTCTTTTTCTCTTAATAAGTCTGGCTAGGGGTTTATCTATTTTGTTCATTTTGTCAAAGAACTAGCTCTTGGTTTCATTGATTATTTTCTCTTGTTTTATTCTCCTCAATTTTATTTATTTCTTCTCTGATCTTTATTATGTCTCTCCTTCTGCTGACTTTGGGCCTCAGTTGACCTTCTTTTTCCAATTTCAAGAATTGTGACTTTAGACTATTCATTTATGATTGTTCTTCCTTCTTTAAATAGGCCTGGATTGCTACATACTTTTCTCTGAGAACTGCCTTCACTGCGTCCCACAGAAGTTGGGCATTGTGTTGTTGTCATTTGTCTCCACATATTGCTTGATCTCTATTTTAATTTGGTCATTCATCCATTGATTATTTAGGACCATGTTGTTAAGCCTCCATGTGTTTGTGAGCCTTTTGTTTTCTTTGTACAATTTATTTCTAGTTTCATACCTTTGTGATCTGAGATGTTGACTGGTAGAATTTCAATCTTTTTGAATTTACTGAGGCTCTTTTTGTGGCCTATTATGTGGTCTATTCTGGAGAAAGTTCCATGTACACTTGAGAAGAATGTGTATCCTGTTGCTTTTGGGTGTAGAGTTCTGTAGATGTCTGTTAGGTCGATCTGTTCTAGCATGTTGTTCAGTGCCTCTGTGTCCTTATTTTCTGTCTGATTGATCTGTCCTTTGGAGTGAGTGGTGTGTTGATGTCTCCTAAAATGAATGCATTGTGTTCTATTTCCTCGTTTAATTCTGTTAGTATTTGTTTCACATATGTTGGTGCTCCTGTGTTGGGTGCATAGATATTTATAATGGTTATATCCTCTTGTTGAACTGACTGCTTTATCATTATATTATGTCCTTGTTTATCTCTTATTACTTTCTTTGTTTTGAGGTCTATTTTGTCTGATACAAGCACTGCAATACCTGCTTTTTTCTCCCTGTTGTTTGCATGAAGTATCTTTTTCCATCCCTTCACTTTTAGTCTGTGTATGTGTCTTTGGGTTTGAGGTGAGTCGCTTGTAAGCAGCATATAGATGGATCTTTCTTTTTTATCCATTCTATTATTCTGTGTCTTTTGATTGGTACATTCAATCCATTTACATTTTGGGTGATTATCAATAGATATGTTCATATTACCATTGCAGGTTTGAGATTCATGGTTACCAAGGTTGAAGGGTAGTTTCTTTACTATGTATCTGTGTAAGTTTAATTCACTTATTATGCTATTATAAAATCAGTCTGATGATTCTTTATTTCTCTCTCTTCTTATTCTTCCTCCTCTACTCTTTATATGTAAGGTGTTTTATTCTGTACTCTTTTGTGTTTCCCTTGACTGCTTTTGTGGATAGCTGATTTTATTTTTTGCCTTTAGTTAGTATTTTGTTGGTCTGCTTTCTTTGCTGTGATTTTATTTTCTCTGATCACATCTATTTAGCGTTAGGAATACTTCCATGTAGACCAGTCCCATTAAGAAACCCTGTAGAGGTGGTTTGTGGGAGGCAAATTCCCTCAACTTTTGCATATCTGAAAGTTGTTTAATCCCTCCTTCAAATTTAAATGATAATTTTGCTGGATACAATATTCTTGGGTCAAGGCCCTTCTGTTTTATTGCATTAAATGTATCATGCCATTCTCTTCTGGCCTGTAAGGTTTCTGTTGAGAAGTCTGATGATAGCCTGATGTGTTTTCCTTTGTAGGTGATCTTTTTTCTCTCTCTGTCTGCCTTTAATACCCTGTCCTTGTCTTTGATCTTTGCCATTTTAATTATCATATGTCTTGGTGTTGTCCTCCTTGGGTTTCTTGTGTTGGGATATCTGTGTGCTTCCGTGGTCTGAGAAACTATTTCCTTCCCCAGATTGGGGAGTTTTTCAGCAATTATTTCTTCAAAGACACCTTCTATCCCTTTTCCTCTCTCTTCTTTTCTGGTACCCTTATTATGCGAATATTGTTCTGTTTGTATTGGTCACACAGTTCTCTTAATATTCTTTCATTCCTAGAGATCCTTTTATCTCTCTCTGCCTCAGCTTCTCTTTATTCCTGTTCTCTGATTTATATTCCATTCACATTTGCTTGCACCTCATTCTGCCTGCTCTTAAGTCCTTCCATTGATTGCTTCATTTCTGTTATCTCCCAATGGACTTCATCCCTTAGCTCTTGCATATTTCTCTGTAGCTCCATCAACATGGTTATGACTTTTATTTTGAATTGTTTTTCAGGAAGATAGGTTATACCTATGTTGCCAGGCCCTCTCTCTTGCATTGTTTGAATGATTTTGGACTGGACTAGGTTCTTCTGCCCTTTCATGGCAATAGAAATGATTGCCAGCAAGTGGCACATGTGTCAGCTGAGAGAACAAAGTCCCTTCCTGCTTGCTGGTCAACTTGCCCTTCTCCACTGCCTATGCCAGTTACCCACACACAGGGAGCAGCCTCCATGTTAATCCCCTGAGCTGCCATGGGTGGGGCAGCCCTTCGGATAGCCTAGGGTACTTCCAGAGGTCGCATGTGCATGGTGTGTGTTCTCTTGTGAGAACAGTACCCCTTCGTGCCTTCTGGACCTTGCAATGGTTTTTCCAGTCTGTGCTGGGCTGCTGCATGCTTGTGGCAGCCTCTGGGTCTGGTCTGGTTAGCTGGTGTGGTTGCTGTGGGTGGCGCTGCTCCCTAGCTAGTCTGCAGCAATGACAGGTCAGCCGGTTTGCTTCCAGTGCCAACAGGGAGGAATGAACAACAGGCTGCTTATTGCTATGAGGGGCTTCAGAACTGCATTGCCAACCAGGGTATTAGGGTGCCTGAAGTTCCTTAAGATTCCCAGCCTGCTGGGCTGAGTGTGCTGGGATGATTTTGTCCACCTGTTAAACCCTTTATACTTTAAAAATGCCCACTTTTCTTTTGTCCCAGGGGAGCCAGCTGTGGGGATCTGTTCACAGTCTCTGTCTTGGATTTTACTTTTCCATTTCTCTAATACCCAGTACACCATGCAATGTGTGTCTGTGTTCCCAGTGCGGATTACTAGGGCTGGTTATTTAGCAGTCCTGTGCTTCCCTCCTCCCCCATCCAGTCTGATTCTTTTCCTCCCACTGGAGAGCTGGGGTGGAGGGAGCATTAGGGTCCTGCTGGGTCATGGTTTTGTATCTTACCCTTTTTGTGAGATGTTGAGTTCTTGCAGATGTAGATGTAGCCTAACTGTTGTACTGTATCTCCTGGTCTCTCTTTTAGGAATAGTTGTATTTGCTGTATTTTGGGAGGAGATTTCTGCAACCCTACTCATGCCACCATCTTGATCACCTCCCCTTATTTTGAGATTATTCATAAAGATTACATCAATAAAATGAACCTTTAATTTTGAATAAAAAATGTAGTAATTGATTAGTCACTTATCATATTTTCAAGTATATTGAATAGACTATAGCCTATAAAACCTGAAAGTTTTCTTAAGAGGTTAATAAGTAAAATGTAATACAAACATGTTCTTTGATGATTAGCTCCTGGTGTCTCAATACTGATCTACTGTTACCTTTGAGTAAATGGGCTGAGAGAATAATTTGACAGATACAGTGTATTACTAAGTACAATACATCTTACAGTCAAGAGAAAAATTGATAGAATTATATTGTACACATACATATGTGATGTGTATATCATGTGGACAGAATAATTATTTTGTTAACTAACACTTCTTACTATTCATGCACACTGTACTTCTTAAGATCCATCCCTTGAAGAAAGGGTTTACAAATCCTTATATTTATTCGTATTCATATTATTTAAGTTATAAATTTTAATCTTTAAAATAATTTTAGTGCTATTGTTATATATTTTTTGACATATTTTAATAACCCAAGAAATCACATAGCCAACTTCTTGATTAAAAGCAGCAAAGATTATAATTCTAATATGATGTGAGTTTACTCCTTTACGAGTACAGTAATTATTCTCAAAATACTTTTAAGTAATATTACAGCAGAAATAAACAGTATTAAAATTTGTTGCAACTATTTCACTACTTTGCCGTACTTAGATCACAAAATGTATTGTTCAAATTGGGCTAATCAATTTCCATTTCTCTTTGGTGATTTGTTAATTCCTGGCTGTTAAGAAATAGATCAGTGTTATAATAGCCATGAGAGTTTTAAAATAACTTTGAATTTTGAGCATTTTCAACAAATTCTCAGGGGGTAGGAAAAATGTAAAAGAAGGAAAACATAAATACATAGGACAAATCTAGGAAATACACTGGTTAATTCCGTTGTGTAGACCTAATTGGGGCCCTGATTCCAACAAGTTCATTGGAAAACTTCCATGAGGCAACTGGTCAAGTTGGAAAACTCACTAGATTTTTTATGATAATAAGGAACGAACTCTTTTTGGTAGTTGCTATTATCATGTTTTTGAAAGATGGCTTATTTTTAGAGGTGCACATTAAATACAGAAGGAAGAGTGAAATGAAGTCTCAGTTTAGCTCCTTGAAAATGTGAAATGGGGTTAACTAGTGGGGATAAAGATAAAACAAAACTGGTCATGAATTTCTATTCATTGAAGCTGAATGATGGGTACTTGGTACGTGTTTACATTACTATTCTCTCTCTCTCCAGCTTTCTCTATATGTGTAATATTTATATTCATGTATATGAACACACATAAAAA
This sequence comes from Manis pentadactyla, assembly GCF_030020395.1. NCBI lineage: Eukaryota > Metazoa > Chordata > Mammalia > Pholidota > Manidae > Manis > Manis pentadactyla. Next base: position 50,424,007 of record NC_080030.1, read on the forward strand.
TGTGTGTGCATGTATATTTTATATATCTCTCTACATATGTTTGTATAAGCCTTTCATGGATATTCTTAATGTAGTCATACGTATTTCAGCTTTCCTGAATGATTTTCTTTAATGTAAAATACCCAATTTTTACACTAGACTTAGCAATATTCTGTATGGAGATAGGAATGCTTCTTTCTTTGGATTATAATATTTTTATACTTTGGTGATACTTATTCAAACATGCAAAAAGGAGGAATTTATATAAATACATTTTGTGGAAAATAATGACTTGTATAATTTTGTCCTAATGGTTTATGGATGAAATCTTTGAAAGATAAAATATTTCCTTGACTGAACCTTGAATATTTGCACAGAAAACTGCTTAGTTGTTTCAAAGCTTCAATCATATCCTTTTTATTACTCAGAAATTACATTCTGAATCCTTAAGATGATTCGTTTCATTGCATCCCAATGGGGGAATTTTGCAAGTCTTTTCATTGCTCAAATTCCTACAGCTGGGCAGTGATGGAAACAGCTAAACACATCATTAACAAGAGCAACTTAATCGGTAGGACAAGTCACATACGTACATTATTTCATCTGGAATAACAATTCTTCCCTTCTGTAAGAACTACCAAATATTAGGTACATCCTTTATCTATTCATTTTAGTGTTGTATATTTTTTGGTTCAGGTTAAAAAAAATGATGCATTGGACAAAATGGAGAGTAGTAATGAAACTTGTGGTAAACATGGTTTGATTAGGCTCATTTTTAAACTTTAGTAGGTTAATCATTTATACATAAAATGTGTGTTGCATTAAACATGCTTGCTATCATCAGTTTCTATGACAACCAAGAAGCTGGCAGATTATATTGATTCACACAGGATGGTTTCCAAGATTGTGACCAATTTATTAGACCTGATTATTGTATTAAAATGATTGGCAAAAGTAACTATGAAATAAGAGACAGTGGTTCACTATTTAAAATATTCTTACACGTCAAAGGATATTTACATGCTTAAAAAATCCTTATGTAAATACATGGGGAAGGCAAAATTGAAGAGTGAGTCTAAAGTACATATTAAGATAATGAAACTAGAAAAAAATAACAGTTGTGATCTAAGTTTAAAGAACTAGATGGGTTTTATTTAACATTAGGATAGTGGAAATAAATATTTACTCACAAAATTATATTGAAAAATCATCCCAGGACTGTTCACACAACATAAAAGCTTTGAATAAATAAGCAGTTTTAATTCAGGATGCTGTAACAAAATACCACATAAATTATTTCTCACAGTTTTGGATGCTGCAAGTCTGAGATCCAGGTATTAGAATGTTTTTGTGAAGACCTTCTTCCAGGTCAGGAAGGGTGAGCTAACTCTCAGTCTCCCACTGAGACTCCTATTTATAGGAGTACTGATCCAATGCATGAGGGCAACACCTTCATGACCTAAGCAACTCCCAAAGACCCCATTTCCTAATATCTCCACATTAGGTATTAGATTTCAATGTATGAATTTTTGAGGAGGAGACAAACATTCAGACCATAGCAGTATATAACCATAATCCTTATCATTTCCTTAAAACATCTATCCTTTCTGCCCTAAACTGCTTTTCATTAAAAAAAAAAATTATCAGTTACAGGGAGATGATGTGGAATGATATTCTTTTTTCATTTTATACAAGGGCTCTAAAAATATATCTATGTAATTTTCTGTTTCTGAGATTGTGAACTGGGGTTGAGGAACTGTTCATTGCCTATAAAAATTGCAAAAGAAAACAATGGTGTAAGCTTTTGGCTCTCAGAGCAGCACCATGGTAGTTAGCAAGAACTAGGATCTTACCAGAAGAAGCTGAAAAATGGAGCCAAGAAGAAAATAGTTGATCAGTTTCTAAGAAATATTGGTATGATGTGAAATCACCAGCTATGTTAATTATAAGGAATGTTGGAAAAACACTAATCTCAAGGGCTTAAGGAAAAATATCATCTGATAACCTTAAGGGTGTATTTTTAAATATACCCTTGCTGATCTACAGAAAGATGAAGGTACATTTAGAAAATGCAATCTAATTCTGAGAATCTTCTGGACAAAACTTGCCTGACCACATCATAGATCTTCCTCATGACAAAATGTGCTCTATGATCAAAAAACGGCAAACCATGATTAAAGTTCATGAAGTCAAGAGTACTGTTGGTTATTTAATTCATCTGGGCTGTGCTGGGTTTACTAAAAAATATAACAATCAGATTCAGAAGACCTCTTAAGTTCAATACCAAAGGTCTGAAAAATTTGGAAGGAGGTGATGGAAATCATGACCCAAAAGTTGTAGACGAATTGCATTAAAGAAGTGGTCAATAAATTGAGTGGAAAAGATATGGAAAAGACTTGATAATTTTTTATCCTCTCCATGATATCACTAGAAAAGTAAAAATGATATAGAAGATCAAGTTTGAATTGATAAAATGGGTGGATTTTTATGGTGAAGGCAGTAGTTCTGTAAAGCTACTAGGGATGAGACTGGTGCTGAAACTGAACAAGCTAATAATGGATATGAGTCAACACAACAAGAAAAATTTAAATTCAGACTTTAATGGTGGCAAAAAACAGTCTTATTGTGAAAAAAATAATGGTGTACATGCAGTTTGGGGAAAATTCTTGAGCTTGCAGGGCACACACTGTTTTAAAATAATCCTGGAGACTGTGGGAGGAAGGTGGTGGAGTAGGATGGCAAACCAAAATCCTCCTGGCACATACACACTGAGGAAACCATTATAGCAAATACAACTAATCCTGAAAAAAACCTGAAGACTGCATAACAGATGATCTACACTAGGTGAAGAAGAGATCACCCTGAGAAGGGAAAAGGGACAAGAGCCATGACTGATATGGACCCAAGTCCTTCCCCCATCCAAGCTTTCAGGCAGGAGGGAGAGGAATGGGGTGAAGATGGGATAAACACTCAGGAATCCAGCATATTTGCACTTGGGATATGCCTCAGGAATACACATTGCATTGGGCTTTGACAGTTAACAGGGCTGGACACCATGGAGAGTTGGAGTGCTGTTGGGGGCCATGACTCCTGTCTCTTGTGGAGGACAGGAGTGCTCTGTTGGTCCCACTGAAACCCCACACAGAGGGGGCAAATTGAAAGATTTGCCAGCAGCAGGAAGTGTGCTAGAGTGGTGGGGGTTGGAGGGAAGTATCTACAGGAGAAAGGGCAGGCAGATGAAACACAGCCCTCCATCAGCCCAACTGGTCAAGCACTTGGGACAGCCAGATATGAAACTTTCCATCTGCCTTGCTGGTGGCTCAATCCTGTGGAGGTGCCTCTGTGTGTTCCCATCCCACCCAGTCCACTTAGTTCAGCAGCAGTCTGACAATGCTGACTGGAAATCAGAGGGCTAATGACACTCCCTGCTCTATTTTAGCACAACTGGCCAAAAGCTTGGAGGAACCAGCTCTGAAACCTTCCACCTGCCCTGTTGGTTCAGACCCAGCATCACCCTCTACACCCACCACACCCAGACCAGTTGGCCTAGCAGTGGTTTGACATTGCTGGATGAGTTGCCCTGCACACAACAAATCCACAACGAATCACACAGAGGACACCCAGAGGCTAGCTATGGTGATCAGCCATTATTGGCAAATAGACAGGCAGGCCCCACCCATAGCCCACCAATAGCAACCATTGCTTGCTCAGCTGGTGAGCAGAGGGTCTCAAGTTCCTGGGCATCAAAGGACTCACACTTCATAAAGCCATTGTTTTCAGGACCAGAAGTTATAGCTAATGTATATAATACAAAGGTAGAAACACAGACCCAGACAAAGGGCAGAGTAATATGTTCCAAACAAAAGAACATGATAAAACAGGAGAAAAAGAACTAAATGAAAATAGAGATTAGCAATCTTCCTGATAAAGAATTCAGAGTAACAGTTATAAAGATGTCCACTGAAATGTAGAAACTAATTCAAGATATCAAAGATAATTTCAACAGAGAGATGAAAATATGAAAAAGCCATTCAGGGCTGAAGAATTTAATAACCAAAATGAAAAAATACAACAAAGGGAATGAAAAGCCTGGTAGAGGAGGCAGAGAAACAAATCAGCATAGTGGAAGATAGAGAACTGCAGAGTACTGAGGAACAGAGAGAAAAAAGAATTTCTGAAATTGAGAATATGCTAAGAGAGCTGTGTGACAACTTCAAACAAAATAATATTAGCATAATAGAAGTCCCAGAAGGAGAAGAGAGAGGCAAAGGAGTAGAAAGTCTATTGAAGAAATGATAGCTGAAAACTTCCCTAACCTAGGGAAGGAAATAGACATCCAGGTCCTGGAAGCATAGAGAGCTCCTAACAGGATGAACCCCAGGAGGGTAACACCAAGACACATAGTAATTGAAATGGCAAAGATAAAAGATAAAACAATCTTAAAAAAACAAGAGAAAGGCAGATGGTTACCTATAAGGGAAACTACATAAAATTATCAGCAGACTTCTCAACAGAAACTTCACAAGCCAGAAGGTAGTGGCATGAAACATTCAAAGAATTGAAAGGGAAAAAAAACCTACAACCAAGAATTATCTACCCAGAAAAATCTACCATTCAGAATTGCAGAAGAGATGAAAAGCTTCCCAGATAAATGAAGCTTAAAATAATTAATTACCACTAACCAGGCCTTATGGGATATTGAAAAAAACTTTTTGAATGGAAATATTCTTAACTGTAGAACTTTTTCATCAGTGAAAATAAACCTTCAGTAAAGACCAATTACTTACAAAGCAAGTATGAAGTTCAAAAAATTAAAAATCAACTGTACATAAAATTCATTGAGGAATACACAGAAGATGCATAATGACATCATACATACAGCATAGAGGAGGAAGAATAATAAAAAAGTAGTATTTTTCAATGTGTTGAAAATTGAATATGTGTTTGAACACAAGAGAATGTGTTCAAAATTGAATGACCAATTTAATATAAACTGTTATACATTTAAGAAACTATGTAAATTTTATGGTAACCACAAATCTAAAGCCTACAGTAGATACCAAAAAAAAAAAAAGAAAAGAAAATAATTGAAGCAGAACACTAAAGAAACACATTAAATCACAAGAGAAGAGTATAAGAGAGGAAGGAGGGAATGTAAAGGAACTACAAAAACAACTGGATTAAAATTGGTGACAATAATAAAATGGCAATAATTACATACCTATCAATAATACTTTAAGTGTAAATGTACTAAATGTACCAATCAAAACCAAGGGTGACTGAATGGATAAAGAAATAAGATCACCTATGTGCTGCCTACATGAGATTCATTTCATACCTAAAGACATATATAGACTGAAAGTGAAGGGATGGAAAAAGATTTTTCATGCAAATCAGAGGGAGAAAAAAGCAGGAGTAGCAATACTTACATCAGACAAAATAACTTCAAAACAAAGAAAGTAACAAAACACAAAGAAAGACATTACATAGTGATAAAAGGATCAGCCCAACAAGAGGATATAATATTTATACACCCAACAGAGGAATGCCTAAATATATTAAGCAAATACAACCTAATGGGAGAAATAAACAGCAACCCCATAATAGTGGGGGACTTTGACACCTCATTTACTTTGATAGATAAATCTTCCAGACAGTCAATAAATAAGGAAACAGTGGCATTAAGCAACACAATAGATCAGGTGGACTTAAAAGATAAATATAAGTTTTCCATCTAAAAGCAGCAGAATACACATATTTCTCAAGTGCACATGGAACATTTTCCAGAATAGATCTCATACTAGGTAACAAAAAGAGCCTCAATAAATTTAAGATGGAAAATGCATTAAGCATCTTTTGAGACCTCAATGGTATGAAATTAGAAATTAATTAAATGAAGAAAACAAAAAAAACCCACAAACACATGGAGGCTCAACATGCTTCTAAATAATCAAAGGGTCAACAAACAAATCAAAAAGGAAATCAATACATGGAGACGAATGAAAACAAAAAACACAGTGGCTCAAAATAATGTGGGATGTGGCAAAAGCTGTTGTAAGAGAGAAGTACATCTAATATAGGCCTGCCTCAAGAAACAAGAACAATCCTAAATAAACAATCTAGCCTCACAACTAAAGGAACTAGATAAAGAAGAACAAAGCCCAAAGTTAGTAGAAGGAGAGACATAATAAAGATCAGAGCAGAAATAAATAAAATACAGAATAGGAAAACAATAGAAAAAAATCAGTGAAACTAAGAGCTGTTTCTTCAAGAAGATAAAATAGACAAACCCCTCACCAAACTTATCAAGAAAAAAGGAGAGAGGAATCCTCAGCAACCACCACCCTGAGCAGTCAGCAGCCATCAACATTAAGTCAAGACCCTCCACCAGCAAGAAGATTATGACGTTCTGAAAGTTCAAATGATTACTAGCATTTTTAGCAGTAAAGTATTTATTAATTGAGATCAAGAAGAATCACACTCAAACAGCTGTATCTAAGGAACATCATCCAAACCTGATTTAAATGACAAGATCTTGGACTTTGTGAATGCTGCCATAATGGGATGAGACTGGAGCTTTTGAGAAGAGACACAGCCACAGAAAGTTGAAGAATTCTCTCAAAAAAGCACATCAGGTTGATGCTTTCATCTATCCCAACATATCATTTGCATCAAAACTTCCAGCTCTCACTGTGAGCTGACCCCAATTCTGGCTCACCACCACTGAGCTATGTCTGTCCAGACTTAACTAAATGATTTTTAAAATTTTGCTGTCACCTCCTGAGCATGACAGCAGATAGTCTCAAGATACACATTTTCTATAGCCTCAAACTCTTCAGTCAGCAGAAACCTGAGTCTGGGCTGGGAAACAGGCAGTCACATAGGCTCACTATGGGAAGAATAGACAGAATGAAGGGCTGATGAGATGAAGATGCATGGTTAAATGACTGAGGCCCTGAGGAGAGGGCCAGAAATACTTAGTAACTGACAAAGAAATATGAAAGTATGTTTATGGGAAAATAGAAGCACCCAATAGAATCATACCAATACTTCAGTCTAAGAGATGGGCTGTTCCAGATTGACCATTATTCAGATGAAAAACATGAGACTCAAAACTGTAAACTGAATTACTCATAGTCACACTAGTGCCACAACTGGGGACCAGAATCCAAGTATCTGGATTCCTGATCCAGAAATTATAGAGTGTGTAAAATAATCTAAGAAGAGTTAAAAAAAATAAAAATAAAAATGTGATTTTCCAAATAAAAACTGACACAAAACACCAGCCTATACACAAAATACCTACTATTTGTTCTAAATTATTTTGCATGACAAAAACAAAGTGTCCAATTAAATATTAGAAGTAAAGTGTATACAGAAATGAAAAAAAAGGACAAATAAAATCAGAAACAAAAGAGGAGAAATTGCACCTGGCACCACAGAAATTCAAAGAATTATAAGCAAATTCTACAAAAATATATGCCAATAAATTGGGCAACCTAGAAGAAATGGACAAATTCCTAGAAACATATACTCTCCCAAGACTGACTCAGGAAGAAACAGAATATCTGAACAGACCAATCATCAGTAATGAAATGGAATTGGTAATAAAAAAACAAATATCCAGGACCAGATGGCTTCATGGCTGAATTCTAAAAAACATCTAAAGAAGATCAAGTACCCATCCTTCTTAAAGTATTCCAAAAATTTGAAGGAATACCTCCAAACTCATTCTACCAGGCCAGCATTACTCTAATATAAAACTACAAAAAAGAAATATCCATAATGAACATACATGCAAAATCTTTAACAAAATATTAGCAAATGGAATTCAAAAATACATCAAAGGGATCATCCATCACAATCAAGTGGATTTATTCCAGGGATGCAGGGATGGTACAGTATTCATAAATCAATATAATACACTGCATTAACAAAAAGAAGGAAGAAAACAACATGATCATCTCAATAGATGCTGAAAATTAATTTGACAAAATTCAACATCCATTCATGATAAAAACTCTCAGGAAAAATGGGAATAGAGAATATGTATCTCAGTATAATAAAGTCCTCATAACAAACCCACAGCTAACATCATACTTAATGGTGAAAAGTTGAAAGCTTTTCTTCTAAGCTTAGGAACAAGATACGGATATTCACTCTCACCACTTTTATTCATCATAGCACTGGAGGTCCCAGCCATGGCAACCAGACAACACAAAGAGATAAAAGATATCCAGATTGGTAAGGAAGAAGTTAAACTGTCACTATTTGCATGTGGCAAGATATTATACATAGAAAACCCTAAAGACTCCACCAAAAAACTATTAGAACTAATAACTGGATTCAGTGAAGTACCAGGATATAAAATTAACACACAGAAAGCTGTTGTGTTCCTATATATTAACAACAAACTATCAGATATAGAAATCAGGAAAACAATTTCACTTACAGTTGCATCAAAAAGAATAAAATACGGAGGGATTAAAGATGGCAGTGCGAGAGGAGAGACAGAGGCTTCCTCCTAAAACTGGATACAATTAGAAAACTTAATTGGCACAACTAATCCTGAGAGAGCAACAGGAAAGAGGATGGCGTCAGACTGCACACACCTGGAGAAAAGAGCAGACCTCACCAAACGGGGTAATGTACCAGAGCTGTAGTTCTGCAGTACCCGAGCCCCTCCCCCCCAGCTCACTGGCAGGAGGAAGAGAAACAGAGCAGGGAGGGAGTGGAAGGCCTGGGAGTGCTGAATACCTAGCTCCAGAGATCTGCACTGGGAGCACAAACCTACATTTCTTGGTGCTTTCATGAGACTCACCTGACTACTGGGTTGGAAAGTTAATACAGGCAGAGTTCCTGGGGAGACTGGGATTCCAGCTGCTTATGGAAAGCAGGGATCCATATCTGGCTGTTCTGGGATAAAAACTTATACCTGTGTGACTGGCCCACTGGCTCAGGCAGTGGAGACAGGCACAGCAGCCAGGAGGCGGGGAACAGCTCTTTCCTACCCCAAGTACCACTCCCCTGTGACCTCCGACATTGCTTCAGGGGCTGAGCAGCTCCAGAATAGAGCTTCTGGACACGAGAAGGCACCATACACAAACATGAAACGCCAAAGGAACCTTGTCCAGAGTAAAATTGTTAATACAACTCCCAAGAAAGATATAAATGATATGGACCTCGTGACTCTTCCTGAAAGGGAGGTCAAAATAAAAATCATCAACATTCTAATGGAGGTACAGAAAGAAATCCAAGAACTCAGGAACGAACTCAGGTCGGAGATGCAATCATTGAAGAGCATGATGGAGGGTTTTAAAAGTAGGTTGGATATGGTGGAGGAGACAATAAATGAAATAGAAACTAGAGAAGAGGAATACAAAGAAGCTGAGGCACAGAGAGAAAAAAGAATCACTAAGAATGAAAGAACATTGAGAGAACTGTGTGACCAATCCATGCGGAACAATATTCGTATTATAGGGATACCAGAAGAGAAGAGAGAGAGAAAGGGATAGAAAGTGTCTTTGAGGAGGTAGTTGCTGAAAACTTCCCCAATCTGGGGAAGGACATAGTCTCTCAGGCCATGGAGATCCACACATCTACCAACACAAGGGACCCAAGGAAGACAACAGCAAGACACATAGTAATTAAAATGGGAAAGATCAAGGATAAGGACAGACTGTTAAAAGCAGCCAGAGGCACAAATAAGATCACATACAAAGGAAAGCCCATCAGACTAACATCAGACTTCTCAGCAGAAACCTTACAGGCCAGAAAGGAGTGGCATGATGTATTTAATGCCATGAAGCAGAAGGGCCTGGAACCAAGATTATTTTATCTGGCAAGATTATCATTTAAATTTGAAGGTGGGATTAAATAATTTCCAGATAAGCAAAAGCTGAGAGAGTTTATCTCCCAGAAACCATCTCTGCAGTCTATTTTGGAGGGACTGCTTTAGATGGAAGTGTTCCTAGGGTTGGATAGCTGTCACCAGAGGTAGTAAAACCATGGTAGGGAGGGTGGAACAGCTGATTGTGAGGCAAATGCAAAATTAAATTGACTATACCCAAAGTCAATCAAGGGATAGACAAAAAGTACAGAATTTGATACCTAATATATAAAGAATGAAGGAGAAAAAAAAAGGAGGAGAAATATAAAAGAACCTTTAGATTGTGTTTGTAACAGCATTCTAAGTGAGTTAAGTTAGACCCTTAGATAGTAAGGGAAGTAATATGGAACCTTTGGTAACCACGAATCTAAAGCCTGAAATGGCAATAAGTACATACCTATTGATAATCACCCTAAATGTAAACGGACTGAATGCACCAATCAAAAGACATACAATCACTGAATGGATAAAAAACAAGACCCATCTATATGCTCCTTACAAGAGACTCACCTCAAACCCAAAGACATGCACAGACTAAAAGTCAAGGGATGGAAAAACATAGTTCAATCAAACAATAGGGAGAAAAAAGCAGGTGTTGCAGTACTAGTATCAGACAAAATAGACTTCAAAACAAAGAAAGTAAGAAGAAATAAAGAAGGGCATTACATAATGATAAAGGGCTCAGTCCAACAAGAGGATATAACCATTATAAATATCTATGCACCCAACACAGGAGCACCAGCGTATGTGAAACAAATACGAACAGAACTAAAGGAGGAAATAGAATGCAATGCATTCATTTTAGGAGACTTCAACACACCATTCACTCCAAAGGACAGATCCACCAGACAGACAAGTAAGGACACAGAGGGACTGAACAACACACTAGAACAGATAGACCTAATAGACATCTATAGAACTCTACATCCAAAGCAAAACGATATACGTTTTCTTAAGTGCACATGGAACATTCTCCAGAAAAGACCACATACTAGGCCACAAAAAGAGCCTCAGTAAATTCAAAACAATTGAAATTCTACCAACGAACTTTTCAGACCACAAAGGTATAAAACTAGAAATAAATTGTACAAAGAAAGCAAAAAGGCTCACAAACACATGGAGGCTTAACAACACGCTTCTAAATAGTCAATGGATCAATGACCAAATTAAAATGGAGATCCAGCAATGTATGGAAATAAATGACAACAACAACACAAAGCTCAAACTTCTGTGGGACGCAGTGAAAGCAGTCTTAAGAGGAAAGTATATAGTAATCCAGGCATATTTAAAGAAGGAAGAACAAACCCAATTGAATAGTCTAACGTCACAATTATCAAAATTGGAAAAAGAAGAACAAATGAGGCCTAAAATCAGCAGAAGGAGGGACATAACAAAGATCAGAGAAGAAATAAACAAAATTGAGAAGAATAAAACAATAGAAAAAAATCAATGAAAACAAGAGCTGGTTCTTTGAGAAAATAAACAAAATAGATAAGCCTCTAGCCAGACTTATTAAGAGAAAAAGAGAATCAGCACACATCAACAGAATTAGAAACTAGAAAGAAAACATCACGACAGACCCAACAGAAATACAAAGAATTATTAGAGAATACTAGAAAACCTATATGCTAACAAGCTGGAAAACCTAGAAGAAATGAATGCCTTCCTAGAAAAATACAACCTTCCAAGACTGACCAAGGAAGAAACACAAAATCTAAACAAACCAATTACCAGCAAAGAAATTGATGTGGTAATCAAAAAACTACCCAAGAAAAAAATCCCCAGGCCAGATGGATTTACCTCGGAATTTTATCAGACATACAGAAGATATAATACCCATTCTCCTTAAAGTTTTCCAAAAAAATAGAAGAGGAGGGAATACTCCCAAACTCATTCTATGAAGCCAACATCACACTAACACCAAAACCAGGCAAAGATCTCACCAAAAAAGAAAATTACAGACCAATATCTCTGATGAACGTAGATGGAAAAAAAAAGAAATATTAGCAAACTGAATTCAAAACTATATCAAAAGGATCATACACCACAACAAAGTGGGATTTATCCCAGGGATGCAAGGAAGCTACAATATTCGAAAATCCATCAACATCATCCACCACATCAACAAAAAGAAAGACAAAAACTACATGATCATCTCCATAGACGCGGAAAAAGCATTTGACAAAATTCAACATCCATTCATGATAAAAATTCTCAGCAAAATGGGTATAGAGGGCAAGTACCTCAACATAATAAAGGCCATATATGGTAAACCCACAGCCAACATCATACTAAACAGCAAGAAGCTGAAAGCTTTTCCTCTGAGATCGGGAACAAGACAGGGATGCCAACTCTCCCCACTGTTATTTAACATAGTACTGGAAGTCCTAGCCATGTAAATTAGACAAAACAAAGAAATACAAGGAATCCAGATTGATAAAGAAGAATTTAAAATGTCATATTTGCAGATGACATGATCATTAAAAACCCTAAAGACTCCACTCCAAAACTACTAGAACTGATATTGGAATACTGCAAAGTTGCAGGATACAAAATTAACACACAGAAATCTGTGGCTTTCCTATACACTAACAATGAACCAATAGAAAGAGAAATCAGGAAAACAATTCCATTCACAATTGCATCAAAAAGAACAAAATACCTAGGAATAAACCTAACCAAAGAAGTGAAAGACCTATACCCTGAAAACTACAAGACACTCTTAAGAGAAATTACAGAGGACACTAACAAATGGAAACTCATCCCATGCTCTTGGCTAGGAAGAATTAATATCGTCAAAATGGCCATCCTGCCCAAAGCAATATACAGACTTGATGCAATCCCTATCAAATTACCAGCAACATTCTTCAACGAACTGGAACAAATAGTTCAAAAATTCATATGGAAACACCAAAGACCATGAAGAGCCAAAGCAATCCTGAGAAGGAAGAATAAAGTGGGGGGGATCTCACTACCAACTTCAAGCTCTACTACAAAGCCACAGTAATCAAGAAAATTTGGTACTGGCACAAAAACAGAGCCACAGTCCAGTGGAACAGAATAGAGAATCTAGACATTAACCCAAACATATATGGTCAATTAATATTTGATAAAGGAGTCATGGACATACAATGGGGAAATGACAGTCTCTTCAATAGACGGTGCTGGCAAAACTGGAGAGCTACATGTAAGAGAATGAAACTGGACCATTGTCTAACACCATACACAAAAGTAAATTGGAAATGGATCAAAGACCTGAATGTAAGTCATGAAACCATAAAACTCTTATAAAAAAACATAGGCAAAAATCTCATGGACATAAACATAAGTGTCTTCTTCATGAACATATCTCCCCGGGCAAGGGAAACAAAAGCAAAAATGAACAAGTGGGACTATATCAAGTGAAAAAGCTTCTGTACAGCAAAGGACACCATCAATAGAACAAAAAGGTATCCTATAGTATGGGAGAATCTATTCATAAATGACAGGTTCGACAAAGGATTGACATCCAAAATATATAAAGAGCTCACGCACCTCAACAAAAAAGAAGCAAATAATCCAATTAAAAAATGGGCAGAGGAGCGGAACAGACACTTCTCCAAAGAAGAAATTCAGATGGCCAACAGGCACATGAAAAGATGCTCCACATCGCTAATCATCAGAGAAATGCAAATTAAAACCACAATGAGATACCACCTCACACCAGTAAGGATCGCCATCATCCAAAAGACAAACAACAACAAATGTTGGCGAGGTTGTGGAGAAAGGGGAACCCTCCTGCACTGCTGGTGGGAATGTAAATTCATTCAATCATTGTGGAACGCAGTATGGAGGTTCCTCAAAATGCTCAAAATAGACTTACCATTTGACCCAGGAATTTCACTTCTAGGAATTTACCCTAAGAATGCAGCACTCCAGTTTGAAAAAGACATATGCACACCTATGTTTATCCCAGGACTATTTACAATAGCCAAGAAATGGAAGCAACCTAAGTGTCCATCAGTAGATGAATGGATAAAGAAGAAATGGTACATATACACAATGGAATATTATTCAGCCATAAGGAGAAAACAAATCCTACAATTTGCAACAACGTGGATGGAGCTAGAGGGTATTATCCTTGGTGAAATAAGCCAAGCAGAGAAAGACAAATACTAAATAATTTCACTCATCTGTGGAGTATAAGAACAAAGGAAAAACTGAAGGACCAAAACAGCAGCGGAGTCACGGAACCCAAGAAGGTACTAACAGTTACCAAAGGGAAAGAGACTGGGGAGAATGGGAGGGTAGGGAGGGATAAGGGTGGGGAAGAAGAAAGGGGGTATTATGATTAGCATGTATAATGTGGCGGTTGAAGGGAGGGCTGTGCAACACAGAGAAGACAAATAGTTATTCTACAACATCTTCCTATGCTGATGGACAGTGACTGTAATGGGGTTTGTGGGGGGGACTTGGGGTAGGGGAGAGACTAGTAAACAGAATGTTCTTCATGTAATTGTAGATTAATGATAACAAATTAAAATAAATAAATAAATAAAATACCTTAGAATAAGCCTAATCAAGGAAGTTAAAGACCTATACTCTGAAAACTGTAAGACACATGAGAGAAGTTATGGGTGATAACAAATAAGTAGAAATTTATCCTGTGCTTATGGATAGGAATAATTAATATTGTCAAAAAATGGCCACTCTGCCAAAAGCAATTTACAAATTCAGTGCAAAATCCCTATCAAATTTCCAACACCATTTTTCAATGAACTAGAACAAATAGTTCTAAAATTTATACAGAACTAGAAAAGACCGTGAATAGCCACAGAAATCCTGAGAAAGAAAAACAAAGCTGGGGAGATTACACTCCCTGACTTCAAGCTCTACTACAAAGCTACAGTAACCAAAACAATATGGTACTGTTACAAGAACAGACCCATAAATCAAATGGAACAGAATAGACAGAAATAAACCTATGCATATGTGGTCAATGAATATATGACAAAGGAGGCAAGAATATACAACTGGAAAAAGATAGTCTCTTCAATATATGGTGTTGACAAACTGGACAGCTGCATGCAAGAGAACAAAACTGGATTACTGTCTATCTCCATACATAAAAGTAAAAGTAAATTCAAAAAAGGTTATAGGCCTAAACATAAGAGAGGAAACCATAAAACTTGTAGAAGATAGCATAGGCAAAAATGTCTTGAATATAAACATGAGTATTTTTTTTTCTGGATACATCTTCCCAGGCAAGGGAAACAAAAAATGAACAAATGGGACTACATCAAACAAAAAAGATTTCTTCACAGAAACAAAGAAAGAAACTATCAACAAAACAGAAAGGCAACTTATGGTATGGGAAAATATATTTGCAAGTGATGTATCTGATAAGTGACCAGCATTCAAAATATATAAAGAACTCATATGACTCCACACCAAGAAAACCCCCAGATAACTCAATTAAAAAATGGGCAAGGGATTTGAATAGACATTTTTCCATAGAAGACATACAGATGGCCAACAGGCATATAAAAAGATGGTCCACATCACTAATCAGCAATGAAATGCAAATCAAAACCACAATTGAGATATCACCTCACACCAGTTAGAATGGCCACTATCCAAAAGACAAGAAATAACAAGTGTTGGCAAGGATTTGGAGAAAAGGGAACCTTTCCACAGTTTTGGTGGGAATGTAAATTGGTGCAGCCACTATGGAAAATAGTATAAAGTTTCCTCAAAATACTAAAATTAGAAATACCATATGACCTAGAAATTCTGCTTTTGAGAATTTACAGAAAGAAAAAAATCACTGATTCAAAAAGATACATGCATCCCTATGTTTATTGCCATGTTATTTTCAGCAGCCATGATATGGAAGCAACCAAAGTGTCTACCAATAGATGAATGGATAAAAAGAGGCGATGCATATGTGCAATGGAATATAATTTAGCCATAAAAAATAAAGTAATTGCCTTTGTCTCAACATGGATGGACCTAGAAGATATTATGCTAAGTGAAATAAGACAGGAAGAGATAAACAAATACCATATGATTTCACTTATATGTGGACTCCAACAACAAAAAAGCAAAACAAAACAAGATAAACAAAGTAGCAATAGACTCATAGACACTGAACTGTCTGGCAGTTACCATGGGGGAGGGCTTGGGGTAAGTGGGCAAAATAGGTGATGGGAATACAGAGGCAAGTCACAGCGATGAAAGTACAGCATATAGAATAGAGTCAATAATTCTGTAACATCTTTCTCTGTTGACAGTAACTACACTAGTTTGGGTGAGCATCTAATAACATAGATGATTGTTGAATCACTATCTTGTATACTTGAAGCTAATATAATATTGTATATCAACTATAATTTAATCAAAAAATAATCCTTGGGCATTCAGAAGTGCTATTTCCAAATGACTGTAAAATCCAAATTTATACAAATGTCAAGTTGTGGCCTATCTTCCTGATTTCTCTAGTGAAATGTGATAAGCAAAATAGTTTGTTTCAATGTACTTGTATTTATTCATATTTTCCTTCATGTTTAGTTATTATACTGGATAAGAAAATCCTCTATATATAGTGAGACTTTCTCCTACATTGACCCCAAAAGATTCTATTGCTTTACCTTTTACTTTACATTTCCAAACCATCTCTGATATTTTTTATATATTTGGAAAAGTAAGTAAATTTTTTTCTTCCAGTTTCAAATATGTGTGTCTGTGTATATATGTGTGTCTGTGTGTGTACAGACATAGTTTAGCAGCTCCTGTTAGATCCTAGTTGTCATTAAAGCTATGCCATTCTTTAGGTTGTTTTTTTCCCCATACAATTTAGAATAAGCTTGTCAGTTTCCACAAATCATCTTTTGAGATTTGCATTAGAATTACATTTATTTCATAGCCCTCTTGAATAAAAATTGACATTGCTGTGATCCATGTCTATTTTTGTTAGTTATTTTAAATCTTTCAATATAATGCTATGAACTTTTTGCTTAAAGTTCTGTAACAACTTTTGGACTTATTTTTGATTATTTTATAGTTTAACTTCTATTAATGGTAAATATGAAATTATATTTTATGTTATTGCTGGTTTGTAAAAATATAATTGATTTTCATTATAGCATTATATCTGCAATCTTAATAAACTTACTGAATTTTATGTTAGTAATAGTTTCTTTTTCAGTTTTCTGGGTAGATGTTTATAATATCCATAAATCACTTATAGTGGTAATATGAGCTACTTTGCTTTGTTGTTCTTGATCTTGATGAAATCATTATAATATTTATTATTGTACATTATCTGATGTAACTTACTGTTAAAAATCTTTTAATATTTTAAGGGAAGTCCTTGTATTCATAGTTAGCTAAAAATTTTTATGATGAGCTTATGTCATACTCTTTGGAATACTGATTTTCTGCCTCCAGTGAAATGAATATATGATTTTTTTCCTTTAATCCAGTGAATTATACTAACTGTTTTTTACATTCAGCCAGTGTTGCATTCCTGGGGTAAACTCTCCTTGATTATGATAAGTTATATTTTTTATATATTCCTGGGTTTTCTTAATAAATACTTGTTTAGGGTTTTGTATATTTATGACCATGAAGGGATAGTCATTTTTTTCTCATACTGACTTAATAGATTTTAGTATTAATGTCATATTGACACTATGTAATGACTTGGTGACTAATTCCTTTTTTTCCATTGTATGGAAAATAGATTAAGAAGAATAGAATTATTTATTCCTTTAGCCTTAATAAGATTTGCGAGTAAAACCATCTGAGACTGCTGTCTTCTATCAGAAGATTTTAAAACATTAATTTGTTTATTCTTATAGGACTATTCAGAATTTTTTTCTTCTAGGTTCAACTTTTAGAAATTTTGCATTGCATAGAATTGATTTAACTCAGTGGTAAATATTTTGGCAAATTTCTCATAGGATCCCCTAATAATTTTTACTATCTATAGCATTAGTAATTATTTTTTTTTAATTTCTAATATTGTTACTGGACCTTCCTCTTCATTTTCTTAATATCCAGGATTTTATCAACATTATTATGTTGTTTTCAAACAAGCTTTTGAGTTTGTTAATCCTACCTAGTGTATATCTGATTTCTGTTTTATTCATGTCTTTTCTTGAATGTATTCTTACTTTTGTGCAGATTCATATCTTTTCCTAGTTTTCTGTTTGGGTTGCAGAATTTTTGTTGATAATTCGCAGGAATTCCTTTATATTCTAATATAATTCTCTTTCTTATTTAGAACAAACAAAAGTGTTTTCCCAATTTTCCATGTATGTTAATTTTGACTTTGGTGTACTTCATTAAAGAGACATTGCCAATTTTGATAGAGCACACTAATAATTTTTTTTTATATAGTTTATGTTTTGAAATTTTGTCTTTAAGTATTTCTTCACTATCACCCTCAATCCTTTGTCACAAATATAGGCTCCTTTATTTCTATAACCTTTGAAATTTTATCTCGACATGTTTCCTGTAATCTCTTTAGAACCCCTTTGTCTGTGGGATGATTTAAAGAATGAGTTTTCACTTTCCCCCAGATGGTGAGCCACTTTACACAAAATCTATGAATGATATTTCATTTCACCATTGATTTATGCTGCCAAATTTATTCTGCATTGAATTTCTACATCATAATGAGTCCTGTAGCCTCTCCATTTTGGTCCAATAACCTATTTCCCTGTTAGTGGAAAACACCAGTGATCTTTATTTTTATGAGTGTGCACTCTGCCTTACTGTATGATAGGTTAATCAGCACATTTACTTTCATTTTAGGTTTACATAGTTTCTTGTGTATTTTTACATATAACTTTAGTGAACCAAGTTTCTTTAAAATGTCCAATGTCTTAAAATATATTTTAAAATGTTTGATTCCAAAGCTCATAATTTATAAAATTTACATATGATTTTATATAAAATAAATTAAATATCCAGGTCATTTTTGGATTTGCTGCTATTGTCTCTTTGTTTTCTTGATTTCTAGTTATATAAACCCATTTTTTGTATATTTATAAATTTGGAAGTTTATGAGTATTTGTAATATATTTTAGGCATCTTGTTAAAAAATAGGGTTTCATGCATACATATTTTCTGCATATATTTTTTCTATTTTTTTCACTGTAAGACAACAAAGGTAAGGGAATTATTTATCTTCTAAATCTATTCAGATATGATCTTCCTCAGGGCTAGATTGCCACTTTGAGAAGACCTAAACTTTTGTTTCACTTTTATTTCCAGGTATGGCCTTCCAAATTTTCTCTAAATTTCTGGGTGAAGAGCCTCATAGTTCCTTGTCTCTTCAGCTTTAAAAATCTGCAAGAGTTTAGAGATTCCTGCCCAGCTTTTCATCTACTTGTCCTATAGCTTCATAGATAGGCAAATGCCTAAGGCAGAGTACAATACTGTGCTTAAGACTATCTCTTTCTCCAACAGGTCTTTGCTTCCTAAATGCAGCAATGCTGCAGGAGATTTCATTCTGTATTATAGAAACTTTCAGATTAACTCTTTAGCTCCTCACACTCTCCACACAGCAGCCAGATAGCAATTATCTCATGGGGAAATATAGTCATGCAGTTGAAGCATTTCAGGTTATAACATGTTACTTGATGTGCACAGCTGCTAAGAAAATTATTTGTGTTCTCTTTCCCAAGGACTCAGCCTAAGTTTAGCCTAATCTTCATCTAGTGCTGAGAATCTGCAAATGTCCCTAAGAGTGAACTGTTTGGTGATCCTTTGACTTGAGTGATGAATATACAAATGGCAAGATGATATGTGAGTCCCTTTTAGTGAGCCAGTGCTCTCTACCCTGCTCATGTCTGTCTTTCTGCCTAACAAACTCTTGAAATCTTGGTAGGAGAAGAGGTCTTAAATTTTCTTAAAGGAATAATCAAAGTCTGGGACAGTTCAAGTGTTGTAACCAGGCCAGGTGTTTAATGACATGAAGACCAGCTAGTATCTATCACACAAAGAACAACTCTTCCGCAGGCCCTGAATACTGTCTTTGCCTCATACCTTCAATTCCTTGACTGACCACAAAGTGTCCTGAGAGTTATGCATGGTGGTTAGAGCAAGAATTGCAAGTAATGCTGTCAGGCCAAATTGAGTTGGCCACCTGGTTTTTTAAGTAGTTTTACTGGAATATGATTTACAGTTCTTTGTATATATACTGTTTATGGAGTTCAATATTAGTTGTGACAAAGACTATATAGTCCATAAAGCCTAAAATATTTACAGTCTGGCCCTTTACAGAAAAAGTTTGATAATTCCTAGTTTAGTGTACATATTTCAGATCATGTGTTTTTTTCAGCTCTAGAACTTTTATTGGATTCTTTTTTTAGTTTTACTCTCTCTTCATTGAGTTTATGCTTTTGTTTAAACATTTGAAATATTTACAACAGCTCTTTTAAAGTTCTTAACTACTAATTACATCATCTCTGCTATTTCTGGTTCTCTTTATACTAACTAAGTTTTCTCCCAGTGGTGAGTCACATTTTCTTGCCTCTGTGTTAATATGGTGATTTTCATTTGGATACTAGGTATTATGAAAGTTATATTGATGAAGTCTGGGTTTTGTTATCTTCCTTTGAAGTATATAAAGATTTGTTTTAATGGGCAGTTTAAGTTTTTTTAAAACACATATAGACCAACTATAAATTTGTTTAATTTTAATAAAAGTGATTTAGTTATAAGAATAGTTAGGGTACATTTAGATTAACTTAAAAAAGTAGTTTAATACTAACGTGTGGCTGTAGCTTCAGGCTGAAGGGGGTTTCAGCTCCAGGCAAGTTCACTCTGGATTCAGTGTGATTGAATAACAATGGAACATGGAGGGTAAAAAGGGCTCATACCAAGCTTTATTCTCATGGTGGTAGGTCAAGTGTTAGAATCAGGTCTGCACTCAAAATTCTTCAACTAGCAAGTTTTCATCTCTGTCCTAGCCTCTGCCCCAGGTGCTGCATCCACTCCAGACTCTGTCTCTGCTCCCAGCTTCTGCTCTCCTGCTTCCTCTCGATGGAGATCTTTACTTTTTTTAATTTTTTTAAATTTTTTTTTTTTGTGAGGGCATCTCTCATATTTATTGATCAAATGGTTGTTAACAACAATAAAATTCTGTATAGGGGAGTCAATGCTCAATGCACAATCATTAATCCACCCCAAGCCTAATTTTCGTCAGTCTCCAATCTTCTGAGGCATAACAAACAAGTTCTTACATGGAGAACAAATTCTTACATAGTGAATAAGTTACATGGTGAACAGTACAAGGGCAGCCATCACAGAAACCTTCAGTTTTTCTCATGCATTATGAACTATAAACAATCAGTTCAAATATAAATACCCATTTGATTTTTATACTTGATTTATATGTGGATAACACATTTCTCTCTTTATTATTATTATTTTTAATAAAATGCTGAAGTGGTAGGTAGATACCAGATAAAGGTAGAAAACATAGTTTAGTGCTGTAACAGAGCAAATATAGATGATCAGGTGTGTGCCTGTAGACTATGTGTTAATCCAAGCTAGACAAGGGCAATAAAACATCCACGTATGCAGAAGATTTCTCTCAGACCACGGGGAGTGAGGTTCTAAGCCTCACCTCTGTTGATCCCCAATTTCTCACCTGATGACCCCCCTGCGACTGTGCCTGTCTTAGGTTGTTCCTCCCTTGAGGAATCTTACCCGTCTCTGGCTAACCAGTCATCTTCCGGGGCCATACAGGGAAATGTAAAGTTGGTAAGAGAGAGAGAAGCCTTATTGTTTGAAATGGTTAGCTTTTTATTTCTTTGCATATTTATGCCCTGTAGCTTCTATGCCCAGCATTTGTCTTGAGGTATCTTTACCACTTGGAAAAATTATGATACTCAGTAAATTTGATATGAGGCACGAATTCTATTTAAGGGTTGTAATTAGGAAGGAAGAAGAAAAGCTATAGAAGTAGCAGGCGGAAGAAAACATGGGAAGATTGATTATTTCTTTGACATATCTTCTTGTAGAGTAACTTCAGCATGTATAGGTTTTAAGCTACTACTTAAATTGTGTGCACACATTAACATAATAGGAGTATAGTTACATAACCAAAGCATACCTGTAATTACCAGCCATCTCCAGTGAAACCAAGAAAACCAGTTAGGCACCTTAGGCATTTGTGAAAACTTATCTATGATATGGTGTATATTTGTCCAACTGAACTTGAACAGTCTGAGAGAAATCAGACAAATTAAAACAACCCATTCCTGGGGAATGTTCACATCCCTTATGTTCTTTTAACAGTAAATAGTCTGTAGTTGTAAGATTTTGGAGCGCTACAATTTGCACTTCTCCAAATTCTTGGTTGAGTTCCAACAGTATAGATCCAGTCAAATTTGTTGTTTTACTGTATGCACAGGCCAGCTTAGATATCTCCTTCCTCATTCCCATGGCAAGTCCAGGAGCTGGTGGGATGAGTGCATCTACAGCTGTACCAGTGTGTGGATCTTTGTTGGGGTTTTTTGATGATCATCTTTTGGCATGAGTCTTCCAGAGAGTGCTGATGTTGAAAATTCTCTTTCATATCGTATCTTAGTTCATTTTCAGGGTAGCCCAATTAGGCTTTGATCCTCTGTATAAACACAAACAGACCCTTTGCCTACACTTTTATATGCCCTTTATACTCTTGTGTAGAACTCATTGGAGGTTACCACACAGGAACTGCCCTTTTTTTTTTTGGTATCACTAATCTACACTTACATGATGAATATTATGTTTACTAGGCTCTCCCCTATACCAGGTCCCCCCTATAAGCCCCTTTACAGTCACTGTCCATCAGCATAGCAAAATGTTGTAGAATCCCTACTTGCCTTCTCTGTGTGGTACAGCCCTCCCTTTTCTCCTACCCCCCATGCATGCTAATCTTAATACCCCTTACTTCTCCCCCCACTTATCCCTCCCTACCCACCCATCTTCCCCAGTCCCTTTCCCTTTGGTACCTGTTAGTCCATTCTTGAGTTCTGTGATTCTGCTGCTGTTTTGTTCCTTCAGTTTTTCCTTTATTCTTATATTCCACAGATAAGTGAAATCATTTGGTATTTCTCTTTCTCTGCTTGGCTTGTTTCACTGAGCATAATGCCCTCCAGCTCCATCCATGTTGCTGCAAATGGTTGGATTTGCCCTTTTCTTATGGCTGAGTAGTATTCCATTGTGTATATGTACCACATCTTCTTTATCCATTCATCTATCGATGGACATTTAGGTTGCTTCCAATTCTTGGCTATTGTAAATAGTGCTGCGATAAACATAGGGGTGCACTGATCTTTCGCATACTTGAGTGCTGCATTCTTAGGGTAAATTCCTAGGAGTGCAATTCCTGGGTCAAATGGTAGGTCTGTTTTGAGCATTTTGATGTACCTCCATACTGCTTTCCACAATGGTTGAACTAACTTACATTCCCACCAGCAGTGTAGGAGGGTTCCCCTTTCTCCACAGCCTCGCCAACATTTGTTTTTCTCTGTCTTTTGGATGGCAGCCATCCTTACTGGTGTGAGGTGATACCTCATTGTAGTTTTAATTTGCATTTCTTTGATAATTAGCAATGTGGAGCATCTTTTCATATGTCTGTTGGCCATCTGTGTTTCTTTTTTGGAGAACTGTCTGTTCAGTTCCTCTGCCCATTTTTTAATTGGGTTATTTGTTTTTTGTTTGTTGAGGCGTTTGAGCTCTTTATATATTCTGGACGTCAAGCCTTTATCGGATATGTCATTTTCAAATATATTCTCCCATACTGTAGGGTTCCTTTTGGTTCTATTGATGGTGTCTTTTGCTGTACAGAAGCTTTTCAGCTTAATATAGTCCCACTTATTCATTTTTGCTGTTATTTTCCTTGCCCGGGGAGATATGTTCAAGAAGAGGTCACTCATGTTTATGTCTAAGAGGTTTTTGCCTATGTTTTCTTCCAAGAGGTTAATGGTTTCATGACTTACATTCAGGTTTTTGATCCATTTTGAGTTTACTTTTGTATATGGGGTTAGACAATGGTCCAGTTTCATTCTCCTACATGTAGCTGTCCAGTTTTGCCAGCACCATCTGTTGAAGAGACTGTCATTTTGCCATTGTATGTCCATGGCTCCTTTATCAAATATTAATTGACCTTATATGTCTGGGTTAATGTCTGGATTCTCTAGTCTGTTCCATTGGTCTGTGGCTCTGCTCTTGTGCCACTACCAAATTGTCTTGATTACTATGGCTTTATAGTAGAGCTTGAAGTTGGGGAGTGAGATCCCCCCTACTTTATTCTTCTTTCTCAGGATTGCTTTGGCTATTCGGGGTCTTCCGTGTTTCCATATGAATTTTTGAATTATTTGTTCCAGTTCATTGAAGAATGTTGCTGGTAGTTTCATAGGGAATGCATCAAATCTGTATATTGCTTTGGGCAGGATGGCTATTTTGACGATATTAATTCTTCCTAGCCACGAGCATGGGATGAGTTTCCATTTGTTAGTGTCCCCTTTAATTTCTCTTAAGAGTGACTTGTAGTTTTCAGAGTATAAGTCTTTCACTTCCTTGGTTAGGTTTATTCCTAGGTATTTTATTTTTTTTGATGCAATTGTGAATTGAGTTGTTTACCTGATTTCTCTTTCTGTTGGTTCATTGTTAGTGTATAGGAAAGCCACAGATTTCTGTGTGTTGATTTTGTGTCCTGCAACTTTGCTGTATTCCGGTATCAGTTCTAGTAGTTTTGGGGTGGAATCTTTAGGGTTTTTTATGTACAGTATCATGTCATCTTCAAATAGTGACAGTTTAACTTCTTCTTTACCAATCTGGATTCCTTGTATTTCTTTGTTTTGTCTGATTGCCATGGCTAGGACCTCCAGTACTATATTAAATAACAGTGGAGAGAGTGGGCATCCCTGTCTAGTTCCCGATCTCAGAGGAAATGCTTTCAGCTTCTCGCTGTTCAATATAATGTTGGCTGTGGGTTTATCATAGATGGCCTTTATTATGTTGAGGTACTTGCCCTCTATTCCCATTTTGCTGAGAGTTTTTATCATGAATGGATGTTGAACTTTGTCAAATGCTTTTTCAGCATCTATGGAGATGATCATGTGGTTTTTGTCTTTCTTTTTGTTGATGTGGTGGATGATGTTGATGGACTTTTGAATGTTGTACCATCCTTGCATCCCTGGGATGAATCCCACTTGGTCTTGGTGTATGATCCTTTTGATGTATTTTTGAATTCGGTTTGCTAATATTTTGTTGAGTATTTTTGCATCTACGTTCATCAGAGATATTGGTCTGTAGTTTTCTTTTTTGGTGGGGTCTTTGCCTGGTTTGGGTATTAGGGTGATGTTAGCTTCATAGAATGAGTTTGGGAGTATCCCCTCCTCCTCTATTTTTTGGAAAACTCTAAGGAGAATGAGTATTATGTCTTCCCTGTATGTCTGATAAAATTCCGAGGTAAATCCATCTGGCCTGCGGGTTTTGTTCTTTGGTAGTTTTTTGATTACCGCTTCAATTTTGTTGCTGGTAATTGGTCTGTTTAGATTTTCTGTTTCTTTCTGGGTCAGTCTTGGAAGGTTGTATTTTTCTAGGAAGTTGTCCATTTCTCCTAGGTTTCCCAGCTTGTTAGCATATAGGTTTGCATAGTATTCTCTAATAATTCTTTGTATTTCTGTGGGGTCCATCGTGATTTTTCCTTTCTCATTTCTGAAACTGTTGATTTGTGTTGACTCTCTTTTCTTCTTAATAAGTCTGGCTAGAGGCTTCTCTATTTTGTTTATTTTCTCGAAGAACCAGCTCTTGGTTTCATTGATTTTTGCTATTGTTTAATTCTTCTCAATTTTGTTTATTTCTTCTCTGATCTTTATTATGTCCCTCCTTCTGCTGACCTTAGGCCTCATCTGTTCTTCTTTTTCCAATTTCGATAATTGTGACATTAGATCATTCATTTGGGATTGTTCTCCCTTTTTAAAATATGCTTGGATTGCTATATACTTTCCTCTTAAGTCTGCTTTTGCTGCGTCTCACAGAAGTTGCAGGTTAGTGTTGTTTTTGTCATTTGTTTCCATATATTGCTGGATCTCCATTTTGATTTGGTCATTGATCTGTTGATTATTTAGGAGCGTGTTGTTAAGCCTCCATGAGTTTGTGAGCCTCTTTGCTTTATTTGTACATTTTATTTCTCGTTTTATGCCTTTGTGGTCTAAAAAGTTGGTTGGTAGGATTTCAATCTTTTAGAATTTTCTGAGGCTCTTTTTGTGGCCTAGTATGTGGTCTATTCTGGAGAATGTTCTATGTGCACTTGAGAAGAATGTATATCCTGTTGCTTTTGGATGTAGAGTTCTGTAGATGTCTATTAGGTCCATCTGTTCTAGTGTGTTGTTCAGTGCCTCCGTGTTCTTACTTATTTTCTGTCCGGTGGATCTATCCTTTGGAGTGAGTGGCGTGTTGAAGTCTCCTAGAATGAATGCATTGCATTCTATTTCCTCCTTTAGTTCTATTAGTATTTGTTTCACATATGCTGGTGCTCCTGTGTTGGGTGCATATATATTTAGAATGGTTATATCCTCTTGTTGGACTGAGCCCTTTATCATTATGTAGTGTCCTTCTTTATCTCTTGTTACTTTCTTTTTTTTGAAGTCTATTTTGTCTGATATTAGTACTGCAACCCCTGCTTTCTTCTCGCTGTTGTTTGCTTGAAATATGTTTTTCCATCCCTTGACTTTTAGTCTGTACATGTCTTTGGGTTTGAGGTGAGTTTCTTGTAAGCAGCATATAGATGGATCTTGCTTTTTTATCCATTCTATTACTCTATGTCTTTTGATTGGTGCATTCAGCCCATTAACATTTAGGGTGACTATTGAAAGATATGTACTTATTGCCATTGCAGCCTTTAAATTTGTGGTTACCAAAGGTTCAAGGTTAGCGTCTTTAGTATGTTACTGCCTAACTTAGCTCACTTATTGAGCTGTTATATACACTGTCTGGAGATTCTTTTCTTCTCTCCCTTCTTATTCCTCCTCCTCGATTCTTCATATGTTGGGTGTTTTGTGCTGTGCTCTTTCTAGGAGTGCTCCCATCTAGAGCAGTCCCTGTAAGATGTTCTGTAGAGGTGGTTTGTGGGAAGCAAATTCCCTCAGCTTTTGTTTATCTGGGAATTGTTTAATCCCACCGTCATATTTGAATGATAGTCGTGCTGGATACAGTATCCTTGGTTCAAGGCCCTTCTGTTTCATTGTATTAAATATATCATGCCATTCTCTTCTGGCCTGTAGGGTTTCTGTCGAGAAGTCTGATGTTAGCCTGATGGGTTTTCCTTTATAGGTGACCTTTTTTTCTCTAGCTGCCTTTAAAACTCTTTCCTTGTCCTTGATCTTTGCCATTTTAATTATTATGTGTCTTGGTGTTGTCCTCCTTGGATCCTTTCTGTTGGGGGTTCTGTGTATTTCCATGGTCTGTTCGATTATTTCCTCCCCCAGTTTGGGGAAGTTTTCAGCAATTATTTCGTCTAAGATGCTTTCCATCTCTTTTCCTCTCTCTTCTTCTTCTGGAACCCCTATAGTACGGATATTGTTCCTTTTGGATTGGTCACACAGTTCCTTAACATTGTTTCATTCCTGGAGATCCTTTTATCTCTCTCTATGTCAGCCTCTATGCGTTCCTGTTCTCTGGTTTCAATTCCTTGATGGAGCTCTTTAGATAGCAACCCCAGCAATAATGGTTTATTGTCACAGGTATACAAGCATGCACCTTTGTGTAGGCTAAGTATTACAATTGTGTATACACAGTAGGTAAGTAGATTAGGATCAGGTGAGGATCCTGGCCATGGTGACTTCCATTTTCCCTAGAGTGGTATTTTTGGGGTCTCTGCTGAATGCTCTGAATATTTTACTATGTCTCTGTACTATGCTTTCTAGAATGTGAATACCTACCAGCCAGCACCATTCAGTTTATAGTTAATACCTCTTGTAGTTATTTTCTATCTAGTAGTTATTCTTCACTCATCTTGAGAGTCTCAGTCTATGTGCAGTTTAGTATCCAACAAAGACTCAAAGGAATACTATCTAAGTGCATGGAACTCTTCATTTATGTAGCTCCCTTTTATCAATTGCATGCTAACCCAAATTTAAAGCCACTGTAGCTCTCCTGAAACCTGATCTCTGTCTCCTCAACTCAGTAATAGTGCAGTACTTTACTTCAGTTATTGCTTCTTGCACTGCGGTCTGAAAAGTATCTCCAGACAGAAAGCCAGAATAATTGGAGAGCTCACCAAACTTGTTTTCCTTCTCTTAGGCCATTGCTGAAAATAGTCATGTAATATTTTTTGTATAGTAATTTAATTATTTATAATAGACTGGATAGTTTATAGTTTATACCAATAACAATATTAGGACTGACTAAGTATTAATCTACTAGTTCTGTTAGAAAATTTAATGAGAAATTCAACAGGAATGCCAGGATTTATGAGCTGAATCATGTACCCCAAAAATTCCTATGTTGAGTTCCTAAGCCTCAGTATTCAGAATGTGACTATATTTGGATATAGAGTTTTTCAAGGGGTAAATGAGGTCATTAGGATGGGCCCTAATCCAATATGACTAATGTCCTTATAAGAAAAGGAAATTAGGACATAGAAAAACAGGGAAGGAAGATCATGTAAAGACATGGGGAGAAGATAGCTATCTATAAACCAAAGAGAGAGGCCTCAGAAAGAACAAAGCCTGTCAACAGATCTCAGACTCCTATCATCCAGAATTGGGAGAAAATAAATTTTTATCGTTTAAGTAACCCAGTCTGTGGTACTTTGTTATGGCAGCCCTAGCAAACTAATACACAAGGTCTAGTTTAATTATTGCTGATAATTTGTAATCAGTAAATTGAACTATAATCATTTTTATGAAAGCAAAGGGGTGATATTAAAAATATTGAACTTCTGATAAGGAATAGTCAGTACTAGTCCATCAGAATGATGCCAGCTGTATAAGTGTTCCCTAGTTGAATATAAATTCTGAATGAAGTGAATAGGATAAAAGATTTGTAAAGCAAATATTCTATATTCAAGTAGTAAACAATATGTTTTTATATGAGCAAATGTAATTGTCAGTAGTCTTTAAGGTGTCCATAAACTCACTGAAAGTATGTGCAAAATTACAGAAATTGTTGTTAACTTTTTCTTAGGATGTTTTCACTGCAGTAGTTAACATCTTTAGATAGTTAACAGTCTCTTTAGGAGGTCACAAGTTCAGAAGAAATATGAATCTGTGACTAGCTATAATAATATGCTGTAGCTTATGCTGGCATTTAATAACAAACTTTATGATATGGGAGAATATTTTATAAAAGTTTTAAAGGTATCTTCATATATGAAACAGTATTTTTTGCTCCTATTTTAAAAATAAAGCATATTTTTAATAATAATGTGCAAATTAT
The DNA here is from genome assembly GCF_030020395.1 of Manis pentadactyla. NCBI lineage: Eukaryota > Metazoa > Chordata > Mammalia > Pholidota > Manidae > Manis > Manis pentadactyla. The sequence continues at coordinate 50,453,300 of NC_080030.1, forward strand.
AAACCATTTGATTTCTAAAATATGCTTTTAAAATGCTTATCTATAAGAAAAAATCCATGGAAATTTAGTGTTCTCAGCATTGGGTTAAATGAAATGATTACTCATCAAGATAATAGTATATTGGGTCTAAAGGTCCAGAGGTACTGCAAACTGCACACAATTCTTGGCCCAGAGAAGAGTGCTAAGCCTAGGAAAAGAGAGAGTTTTGAGCCAGAATCATCATGTGCTAAGGTAAGTGGTATTAAAAGAAATAATTGAAATGCCTAAACGAGGGGGCTGACAATTATAAGATGAAGATGAATCATAAATCTTCCTAGAATTCCAGGATGTATTAATTTGCTAGTACTGCCTTAACAAAGTACCATAAACTAGGTGGCATGATTAACAGAGATTTATTGCTTTACAGTTCTGGAGGCTAGAAGTCTGAAATCAAGGTGATGGGTTAGTTCCTTCTCCAGGCTGTGAGCGAAGGATCTGTTTCAGGCCTTTCTCCTTAGCCTGTAGATGACTCTCTTCTCCTATGTCTTTTCAAATTCTCTCTATGAGTATCTATCTCCCAAATATGGACACCAGTCATATTGGATTGTAGCCTGCCCTAATCATCTCATTTTAAGTTGATTACCCCAGTAAAGACTATATCCTCAAATAAAGTCACATTCTAAGGTGCTAGAGGTCAGGTCTTCAATAAATGAGTTTTGGGGAGTGGACACAGTTCAACTCAAAACCCAGGGAAAAGTTGATCACAAGACCTAGAGGCTAAGAATGCCTCTCTTTCACTGAGCCAGATGTTTATTTGAAGTCCATCACCAGTTAGATTTAGGACAAGAGTTGAATTAAATTCATCAGCATATAGCGGAAAACACAAAATAGTGTGGTTTCAAAAAGATAAAAGTACAGCTTTTCTCCCATGTGAAGGAAGCCCAAGCTGGACTGGAGTCTTTATGGATGTCGGGGACCTAGATTCATCCTACTCTTCTATGAATGCTTCTTAATAGTCATCATCAAGACCACTTCATTACTCTAAGAGATGTGCTAAAGCTTTAAAAGTCCTGGCTGTATCCTCAGGCTAATGCCTTCTTGGAAGCCCTAAAAACACTTCTACTTACATCTCATTGACCAGAATTTAATCATATGGTTATTCTAGTTGCTAAATGTAGTATTTCAGTAGGTTATGTCACTTCCCCAAGTAAAACTGCTTTTAATGGAAAATGGAAAATGGGTGTCAGGTGTTTCTGCCTCATGTGTCAATGGCTAATGGCAGAAAAAAACATAATAGAAAACTAAGGCCCTGTGAACAGACCGAATGTCTGTTTCTTTAGGGAAACCAGAGAGTTTCCCAGGTTTTTCCAGAGATTGCTGTTTGAAAGTTGGGAGTGGTAATCAATGGTGAGAGTAAGAGTTTCATTAACCTCATTTACCAGTGTGAAAAGACAAGTTTCTCAGTACAAGTCTAAATGGAAACTCTAGATATAAGTAGAACTGTTCTATTCCTACATTCTGACAGTCAGCCGGATGAGAATAACTAGGTCTGCAGAACAATGTACAAATCCATATTAGGTGTGATGTTGTCAGGGCCTGAATTAACACTAACGGACTCCAGGCCATGCTCAATACAATATAGGTTCTGGTGTGTTAAAAGAGATTTCTATGTAGCCAGACCAATAACAATTATGTTGTTACAAGCTTCCAGTTATTGAATCTTACCAAGTACTGTGCTGATTATCTGTTATCTAATTATTACTTTCATTAACTCTTTATGGCAAGTATTGCATTCTGATTTTTCTGAGTAGGACATTGAGGCTTAAATTATTTATTTTTAATGGTAACATGATTGCTTAGTGGCAGATGTGGGATTCATGGCCACATCTGTGTGAAATCAAAGCCATTTTGATGTGATGAACTCTAATTCTATATGAAAGTTGGCAATTAAGAGACATTTCTCTCACAATCAGACAATTGGAGCTAAAACAGTTTTCCTGAGAGACACATGTCATGGTTTTCACTCTGTTCATGACATATTTTAAAGAAGGCAATCAAGTAAAATAGGGATGTGTATCCTAGACAAAGTCTTAGGGGAGAATAAACTGTCTTTACTCATTTAATGCTCTGTGATATTGACAAGGCAGTACTAATTCTGTATGGGCTCAAGAATAGAACTAGGGAAACAGGGTCAGTGGACTTAACATTACAAGGAAGTTACTGTGTTTTGTTGTTTACTGTGATGCTGACCTATCTACTTGATAAAACTGGTAACTTCCTAGAGTTTTTTGCAAGTTTGTGATGTCAACAGCAGTATGTAAGCAGATTACTTGGGGGTTCTCTAGGTCATAATAAAGAATGGTTAGTGTAAGTGCATCTGAGTATCCCTATAGTGGGTTGAATTGTGCTCCCCCCCAAAGTATATGTTGAAGTCCTAAACCCACTTTATCTATGAAGGTGAATTTATTCGAATATAGGGTCTTTACAGATATCATCAAGTTAGGATGAAGCCATATTTGATTAGTATGGGCCTAAATCCAATAACCGGTGTTCTATTGAGGAGAAAGAGATTTAGAGACACACAATTAGACAGACAGTCATGGAGATGGAGGCAGAAAGTGGAGCAATGCGTCTATAAGCCAAGGAATGCCAAAGATAATCAGCAATTCCCAGAAGGTAGGAAGAAGAGTCAAGGATGATTCTTCCCTAGAGCTGATGTGGCTGGAGGAAGGCTCTGTTGACACCTTGAGTTTGGACTTCTTACTTTTCAAACTTCAAATGAATACATTTCTATTAAGCTACCTAGTTTGTGGTACTTTTTTATGGTAGCACTAGAAAACAAATACAGTTCCTTTCAACCTGAAAACCTGTAGTCTGCTTTGATGAGACTGTAGGCCTCAAAGAAAAGAGTACTAAAATTGGGAAGTTTCCAAGGTGGCAGTGACCGTATGTTGGTTAATAAATGATGAGTGATATTTTGTATTATGCACAGAAAAAGTGGAGGCAAATAAGGAGAAATCATGTGAACCCATACCCAAAGGTTAAAATAGTATGTAGTTTGTAGGAGGAATTAGGAGACCAGACTGGTTAAGAACTGGGGGAGCTTGTTTGGAATATTGTGAAATAAGCCTGGAATGATTAAGTGTGGAAGACTATAGATGGCATGCAGTCCACTATTATGATTCAAACTTTGAGGGATTTGTTGGGCAGAATGAAGGATGAGAACAAGAAAGAGTATAGTGAAACAAGGGTATAGGATTAGTCTGGAATCACCTGGCAGGTTGATTAGAGCAGTGGTTTAAGGTTATCTCTTTTAAAAATGAAGTTTTGGAATTAGTTGTTAGAATACAAGAAGGGATAAATGTAGGCGGTATTCAAGAGGGAGAGAATTAGAAGACTATTTGATAAAGGGAAAGAGAGATACAAGGCAGAGAGACAGAGACACATAGAACAGGCATGCACAGAGAAAGTGGTAAAACCAAAAATGATAAATACATGTTTTGAATCTCTGGGACAAGGAAAATAGTGAACATTTTGTTTAGATCTGTTGTCTCTATGAAAGGTTAGAATGTCAGTATTTCAGGGCCTGTCACAATTATTTGACTCTGCTCTTGAATGCAGTAGCAAAGATGTCTAATTTTTCGGTATGTTTCCCCCTCTGGACCAACGATAATTTGCCATTTCTTGATACAAATGGATTTTCATGTCCATTTGATGTCCAGGTACGTTGGACTACATAGTGTTAATTATCAGAAACTATAGTGTTTATTTTCCATTGTTGAAAATTTTTCAAATATTCTTAATCCAAAAATTTCATTTCATTTCACTCTGTTATATTCTTTAGCAAGTGAGTAAATAAAATTTTAGGAATATCCAGGTATTAATGTAGTTAGAGGGAGAGTATTTCCCTTTGAATATTTTTTTTCCAAAGGAAATATAATAGTTTCCATGATAGAAATATACAACTGTACAAGTCAGAGAGAATACATCTGTTCTTTCCTTTCAGGAATGGGTTTGCATTTTTAACACCCCTTTCATGAATCAGTGTCATCCCACTGCAAAGGATTGCTTATAAATAATTATTTCTGATTTAATCTAGATCATTTTTGATGATGAAGAGCATTGTGAAGGACTCACTGTGAAGGAATGGAAATGTGTTGCTCCATTTCCACATTTCTTATAAAAATTTATACCCAAATTCATAACTGCCTGCCAGGTTCATTGTGCAAGTGCATCTTTGTTCATCTAATGTTTTTCTCAAGAATATGTCACACCTATCATGACATGTAATGACATGTACATAGTATTCAGTTTCTGGTATTCTTATTTATACAGGATTGTTAGACAATTATTTTTCCCATTCTAATAAATACTTTCCATGCCTGGATATTATTTGAACAAATAAACACTTTTTTGACCTTTTGTATTTTTTCTAACCCTACAAAAAGGGTCATAATCATTTGTAATTGAAAATCAAGTGAATACTAACAGTTTGGTAATCAGAAAGAAATTTTATAAGGCTCAGGTTATTAATTATTCACCATTTGAAGTATTGTGTTTATATGAAATTCCATAAACGCTTCTCCCTGGCTAGTACTAATGTTGTGAGGAAAGGGACATATCTAGAACTCTAATATAATTTTATATATATTTCAAAAAACATTTGGAAACTTCATTAATTTAAGTCAAATTTGTAGAGAGGCTTTAATGAGATTAGTGTACACTTCAACGTGAAGTTGAATTCAAGTGCATCAGGTTGATTCATTCTCTTGACAAGAAATTACAATGCTAATGAATTGGAAGGGGAATGATCCCACTGTATTCTCTGCTGTACAATGTAAGGATTAAAATGTGAAAAAGGTTTTTGAGAATTGAATGATGATTATTAATTATTTGGGATACTGTTGCATTAGAAAGTAATTATAAAAAACAGTCATTACAGGGCTGAAGATGATCTCTTTTCCTCAAGTTGAAAAATGGTGTATTTCAAATATTATTATGTATGTTTAATTAATAATAGTAGAATTTTGCTTAGGAGCTCTTTGAGGATGTCACAGCTCTTTGTACATTTACATCTTCATTCTACTTCCATGAAGAGGAAGATTCAGGATCTTCCATAGTAAGACAAAAATTAAACAATAGATTGTTTCAAAAATATGATTAAGTGATTGGCATACAAGTTCATTATTTCCCTTACTCAATTGCTTTGTAAATTCCACATGTGTCATGTATATAACTGATGATACAGTGCATTCTATTGAAATAAAAAGAGAGCTGGGATTTCCTACATATGTTTTTCTATGGTCAATATGAGCTATAGAAGTTTAATTTACAAAACCACTTATTCCAAAAGTCATTATTATTCATAAAATGTAATGAAATCAAAATACTATTTAATCTATAGATTCTGATGAGAGAGAGAAGCAAATGATCCAAGGCCTTTATTTTTCTTTAGTTCAACTATGCATTAACCAACCAATCAATCAAATATTTAAAGAGGATTTATTATGCACTAGAAATTGTTCTGGAGATGAATAAGGATGATTCCAAGGAATATGTGGTCTAGTTGGGAGGACAGATGTAGAATTGTGTTATTACAAAACAATGGAGAACATGCAGTAATAGAAAGATGCAAGGGACATTGGCCCTTGGAAAGTTGGTTCAGAAGACAGAGCTTGTCCTAGGAGCATTTCTGTTTCACCATTTTATTTATTACCTTTTCATGAGACAAACAGACTGCACTGTTTCCTGTACTATAGCACCCCAGCTGCTGCGTTTCCCATGATCTCTTCCGAGTGTGCCTCTAAGCCTTACCACTCTGGCCATCTGATATCTACTATTAGAAGAAACCATGAATGTAAGGAAGCTTTATCTGCAGGGTCTCTGAATTAGCTTGGCTGCTTTATTTAAGCTAGACTTGGGGCTTAGGAAGAGACTTATTTCTCCCAGTTTTGGAGGCCAGGAAGTCCAAGATCAATGTCATGTCAGACTGTGTCTGTTGAAAGCCCTTTCCCTGTCTGCACATTATGTCCTCACATGGCTTTTCCTTGGTGCTTGCACTCAATGATATGCACATGGTGACAGGGGTGGGTTAAGGATAAAGAAAGAGAAAATGTCATAAATGTAAAATATATACTATCTGTATCTTCCCTCATATGCACTGCCATGATACCTGTTCAGTAAGTCCACCATCAAAATACTTGTAATTAGGAAATAAGTAATAGGCAACAAAAACACAAACATAATTTTAAACGTGTTGAAAATCACCCATAATCGACTATATTTTAGTAGAATAAGAATGAGCAATCATTTCTAAGTAGTGTTGTATTAAATTTATCTAATAATGGCACTCTACCTTAATCAATCCTAAATTGGATCATTAGTTAATGAAAATAGGCTAATTAAATACTTCTGAATTTTACTTGTATCATGAGATGAAATTTCCTGATAAAATACAGTATGAAAACTGGATACATTTAAAGATTCCTGTTTTCAAATTTCACTTCAATGGAGAGAGCTCATTGTAAAAAGAAAGATTTTTATAAGCTGCAGCCAGCCACTACAGGTCAGTGGCTGCATTGTTTTATGATTATGGATCAGATAACCAGGAAAATCAAAATAACAATCTAAAATGGCACCACTTTATTTTATGATCTGCAGTGGTTGTAAATTGAGATTTTTAATTCCCTATTACAGGAAACACACAATTCTAGAACTTTGTATCTGCAAATATCCTTAGAATCTCTAAATGGAATGTCCACATTTTGCAAGTGAGTAGTAGGCCCCTAAATACTGTAGTTTGTCTAAGATTGAAGATTTAGCAGTTGACCAGAGGCAAAATCATGTTTTCTGAGTCCTAACTTGTGCTTTCAGAAGTGCATCATTCAACCCTCTTTACATTAATGCATGTAAGTGGCTTTAGCTTCCTGATTACCCTTCCTGTTTTCAACACAGCTGAGTAAACTCCTCCTTTGATGTTAGGCTTTAACATTGGCTGATGTAGAGGTGTAATTACTTACTTTACTTTCCACAACATGCTGTGAAAGATGGTAATGGCTACAAAACCTAGAGAGGGTCTTGACTCTATCTTGGTCCACTGATCTTTTCTCCTACTAACAATGGTAAGAAGGTTTGAAATTCCCTGAAAGAACATATTTTCCACAGATGTCTTGGTAAATCATCAGGAGACCAACATCTCAGTTTTCACATTCCAATGTTTTGGGGAGAAGTCATTCAGTGTAGGGAAAAAGTAAATATCAAGGGAAGGGAAAGTTGAAACAGCAAGTGGAAGAAAAGAGGAAAATCGACAAGTGATTGAAATGACCTGGGTAGTAATAGACTTTATCGTATCTTTAAAAATCATTATGATTGCATGTTAAATATCATCTTCTCTTGCATGTGTCCAATTATATAGTTCTTATAATTTCTTCAGTTTTCCTTTACATGAAATATGGGAATCTTTGTATTCAAAGACAGTAAATATACTTAATTGTTCATAGTATTATAAAATATACTAGTTTTAGACAGATGTGATTAATTTCAATGACATAAAGAAAACATCTGTGAGGGACAATCACATTCTGACAAAGAGTGAAAGGGTTAAATACCCCTTAATTTCTCCATTTTGGCAAACCTCCCAAGGCTTTTACTGAGACACTGTTTATATTTTCTGCCAGGTGGATGCAAATTTACTCTACAAAACGGAATTAATTTACTAAGGTATGATGCATCTCTTCTCTTTTCTATTCTGGTAATTGAATATTCATCATATAACAAGTGTTGCTAATTAGACGATTATTCCATTTACTGGCAAATAATGAGCTTGCTATTCCTATCAAGAAAAGCAAGAGTTGAAAAAAATCAAATTTTTATTTAGTTACTACTGCTCAAATAATTTTTAAAATCGTCAAAACATAAAATGCATTTTGCTGTAATGAATCTTTATTCAGTAACTATAGGATTTAAGCTTTAATCCCCTCAGGAAGTGTAGGTTTTAGGTTAATGCTTAGTCAATGTAACAAATCTATGATTTTAGGAAGGCTATGTATTTGCCTGAATTTAGTAGTTCGGGGAAAATAATGATTGTAGGCACTTCCCCAATTTTTAAATTTATTTAAGGTGGGTGATTTATTTGGGGAGCTGTTTTAAAATTTATTTTAGGAATTTAATTATGTACTTTGTTGTTGAGCAGGGAGGCTATTTATTCTCCTAAAAGCTAGTTGATAAAGTGACTTAAATATTTAAAAAATATTTCTCATTTGTTGTAATTATTTGTCCTTTTATCACTTTGTATCCTATGTTAAGTATTATTTCTGTTGAAAAATAGTGAAATGATTGAACAGTGGAGAGACCATCTTTGATCATTCTTTATTTAAAGGCAGCCTCCCACTATACACACCCCCACCCCACCCACATTGTGCAGTAGGACTCCTGATGGAAACTAAGAGGATTGTGTGATTCTGGATGCTGACTGATGAGAACATAGTCCATTACTCTGCTGGGTCCAGGACTTTGTCTTCTAGGCAAGAAATTAGAAAGTAAGAATGATGCTGTGGAAAACTAGTTCAAGAGAAAAGTTTTGCAAGTTCTCCCATTTGGAAATCTGTGAATGGAGTAGCCAACTACCCGTGGAAGCATCCTTTATAGTGGTTCACCAATAAAATTCACCCACGTTCCATTCAGCAATTTAGTATCTATGAACAGAGAGGAAAGGATCACCAAAAATTAAAGAAATAATTGAAAATGAAATATGAAGACCCAAGCAAGAGAAGATAAGAAAGTCACAGAGGAAACAGAAACAATGTCAGAATACGGATATAATGGATCACAGTGAGATGTGTGTATGTGTTTTGGGTTGAAGATGGGGGACATTCAGGATTGGATCGAGTTCTAAGCATACTAAATTCTAATTTTGCACAGTAGGATGTACATTTAAATTTTTAAAAATAAAGAAGAAACTTTATAATTATATCCTTTAGAAATATGATTGCAAACACCAGACTCCCCCAGTGCCCCCCAAAAACAAAAATAGTATAGTTAAGAGTAGTTGCCTCAGGAGGATGGGCTAGGAACTATCGGTTTTTTGTATTATCTGTTTTATGTAGATAATAGTAATGTAGAAAAAAGTACTTACAATGTTATTAAGTGGCATGAATTAGCCAATCAGAGTTCTTCCTAGCAATGAATATTAATTGCTGTAGATATTCTTTGATGGTTTTAAGACTGTACTTGGAAATAAGGAGTGTTTGGGAAATTCCATCACAATTTCTTTCCCATCTAAGGAAGGCTGGAATGGAGGGAGAAATGTATTAAACCTAGCTTGCTGTGTGATACCAGAGAATTATTTAGTGGCACTAATAACAGAACCACTTTGGCTTGGAAAGAGCAATAAAATAGAGAATCAAATCTAAAGAAGAATAACATCTTTATGTGGAGGAAGACATGTATCCTTCAAGATTTCCCTTTTGAGATATTTATAAGCTAATTCTGTGAGATTCCTCTGACTGGTAATGTCAGTTTTCAACATGTCAGTTATCCTGGTTCTGGGAATCTGCTAAAGAAAGTTGCAGCAGACTTCTAAGCTAAAATGAACTCCTCATCTGTGAACTCCAGGGACTAGCAGCACTCTGAGAACACATGCTAGGCACTCTAAACACTATCCAGGCTGCATCACCTGCCCAAATCTGAAGCTGTCCCTTGGGAGGGGACAGCAGTGGGACAGGCTTAGGTGAATCAAAAGTCATTCCTTGTATCTGGGAGGGAAGCTCTCTTTTTGAAGGTCACTGATAACTTGTGCAAGGAAGGTGGGATGAGTGGCTCCTTAACAGGGGGTTCTGCCACTATCATATCTGTAAGTATCGTTTGCCTCCTTCTTTCTAGCATTTGTAGTTCTTGTTTAGATTCTCTGACCACAGAAACCTGGGCTGAAACATTTAGGACACTGTTACCAAATACTAGAGATACCATGGTGCTTCTGCTTTTTACTTCTAACTATGAGATATTTGTTTCAGGTTGATACATTTTTCCATTTAAAACATTTTTTTCCCATGTTTTTCTTAGTAGTAGAGGATTTTATTTTTAAAAACAAGGTTTTGAATTTTTAATTTGATTACTTTTTTATACCTATCATATAATTGTGCAAGTTTTCCACTCTACATATTGTTTTCATCATGTTGGTATGAAAAGACTAATAGATTCATTTCATTGATAGTATATCTGTAAGATTACTTTGTATTAATCATGGTATATTATCCTATACATGCCTCTCTGTATTAATTTTACTACTATATTCTATTTAGGATTTATGGTTTATGTTAATATGAAAGAATATGTGCAGTTTTTTTTCTCTTAGTGCACACTAGTTTATGGATTTTATATCAAGGTTATTCTATTATCCTAGTTTTACAAAATGAGAGTTATTCTTTATGCTCTGCAAATTTTTAAATTACAAAATAATTATGAAAACCTTCAAAGTTGAAACAGTCCATAACACAATGTGAGCCTGAGACCTTTTGGAAGTAGTATTTTTTTGAAAAATTAAACAGTTTCTTCCACAGTTATTTTTCTGTTTATGTTAGCTAAATATCATGTAGTTATGTAGTAAAAATTAGCTATTTTATCTAGATTTTAATGTATTGATATAAAATTACATAATTTGTCCCCAATAATTATTTAATTTTTTTCTCTATCTTTAAATGCTTGTTTTCATTTCTAAATTTACATATTTGTACTAAAATTTAGTTGATTAGGATAGCTAGAAAAAGTTGATTTTATACTTCAGCTTGTATATTTGGTAGTTTGGGATTCTTCTAGAAAGGAGAGAAGTTTATAACAATATCTAACAACTATAACATTTCTTTCAAATTGTCTCTGTAGTTTTACAATTTTTCTTCATACATTTGAGTTTTTCTTCATACGTTTTCTTCAAAGAGCAATAGTGAAGAAGCACTACTACCTCATTCACTGTAAAAATATGGCCTGCAGTTAGAGCCTGTCTGGATTCAAGCCCAGCCCTTCTACCTACCAACTCTGGAATTTTGAGAAATTGCTTCATCTCCTTCTCCTCCTTTTTTCAAATTGAAAATGGGCTTATAATAAGACAAACATTTTAGGGTTTGCTTGGGAGTAAGTTAGTTCATGCATGTGAAGAGCTTAATATAGTACTGCTGCAATGTGCAATTGCAAATCATATTCAGAAAAGACTAGGCAGTTTTATCCTTAATGCACATGGTGAGTTTCATCAATAAAAGTGACTTTGTGCTATTTACTATTTTTTTAACCTTAGATTGCACTTTGTCCGATACCTACATTTCTCATTTAAGTTTACATGTAACTCAAATGGAACAAGGGAGAGGAGCCACAGGTCCGCAGAAGCTGGTAGTCCTTTGAGTGCACAGACACACTTTTCAACATTAAGTAAGATGCTTCCTCTTTGGGAGGTTTCTTCTCCCCAGACCTTGACCATTTGTAGCCCAGCCACTGATTTTGTTAGTGAGTATATTAGGGTTCTCTGGAGAACAGAACCAATAGGAGATTTTTTACATATTAAATAGAGGGAGGTGGCGGGGAGAGCGAGATCTATTTTAAGGATTGATCCACTTGATTGTGCGGCCTTGCAAGTCCCAAACCTTCAGGGTAGGCCAAAGGTTGGAAGCTCTGGTAAGAGCTGATTTCCAGTCTTGAGTCCAAAGGCAGTCTGGAAACAGAATTCTGTCCTCTTCAGGGGACCTCACTCTGCTCTTAGGGGTGTCAGTTGATTGGATGAGTCTCATCCATATTACCAGGGTGATCTGATTTACTCAAAGCCCACTGATTATAAATGTTAATAACATCTGAAAAAATAACCTTCACAGCAACATCTAGGCTAGTGTTTGACAAAACAACTGGGCACCATAGCCTAGCCAAGTATACACACAAAAATATTAACCATCACAGATGGGATTTTTGTTATTAAAGTGCCATTGCCCTCAAGCATGGAGTTTAAAAATTTATTCAAAAACAAATTGTTGAATTTTGCTCCAAGCTATGATAGGGTAATAAACCATAACTTCCACCATAAACACTAAAAAATTAGAGAAAAACACATGTAAAATCATTTTTCAGGCATTTGAAAATAGGCAGCACAGGACTCTGATCCCCAAGAGAAGGAAAACAGATGAGGTGAGATTCCCCAACTTTTGGGCCAGGAGATAACTTCTGGCCCCCATGCACAGGATGAAGGAACCCAGGCAGAGCCCTATGGCCTTAGTGAAAAGAGGAAGTGAAGATTGAAGTTTGGGGAAGTTGAAGCAGCAGCATTTATAGGGCATTGTGAGAGAATGGAGAAAGCTATGTAGAAAGTTGAGCTTTAGAAAACACTGTAGACATCTCCTTGAGCCCTTCTTAAATAGAAGGTCTTAACATGTGTAGATGAAAATCTATAGAGTCAGCAATGAGTCACCAGAGAGTTGTAAGTTCATTATTACTACATGTTGATAAGCATTTTGAGCTCCATTTAGACAGAGTAGATAATCCTCATTTATCATGGGAAGCTAGAAGGGACTCTGAGAGTGTCACACCTTAATAATAGAGCTAAAATATCTGTAGTGAAGGGCACTCCAGGTTTTTCCCACAAATACTTTTTAAAACTGACTTGAAAAGAATCAAAATAATCTGTGAATAATTAACTAGGATTCTAGTAGACAAACATCTTTACTGATTCATGTTCTTTAATTTGTTATTCCCTCTGCTTGAGACAAGTTAGGTCAGCTACTCTCATTACACTGTATGTTGTCTTTTTGCCTATGGCTTCTTACCCTTAGAATAACAGTCTTAAGATTTATCCATAGTGATGTGTATGTCTGTAGCTGCCCCTTCTAATTGCTGAATATTATTCTATTATTTGGATATGCCCTAATTTGTTTATATATTGGTCAGTTGATGGACATTTGGGTTGTTTCCAGTTTTAGGATATTATATATCTTGATATGTGAACATTTCTTTATTTAGATACATAATTTAAAAGTTTTGTTGTATTTAGAAATGAGATTGCTAGGTGTTATGGCATGTGTATATTTAACTTTAGAAGATATTGCTGTAAATACTTTCTGAAGTGGCTCTATTGATTTGTATTCCCGCCAGCAATTTTTAAGATATTCAGTTGCTCCACATCATTGATACAATTTGGTATTGTCATTACTTTTAATTTTAGTTACTGTATTGTGTGTGGATTGGTATATCATTGTGATTTATTTTAATTTCTCAAATGAATAATGCTGTTATGTATATCATCATGTTCCTATTTGTCTTAATATGTTCTTTGTGAAGTGTCTGGCTCAAACAGTTGTCCAGTTTCAATGGTTGTGTGTCTTTGTATTGAATTATGAGATTTCTTTGTATATTCAGAATAAAAGTACTTTATTTGGTAAAATCTTTGGCCTATTTTTGATCTGGTTGTTTGTTTTCCTACTGTTGAGTTTTAAGAGTTCTTTGTATATTTCGGATAACAGTTTTTATCAGATGTGTCTTTTGCAAATTTTTTCTCCTAGTCTGTGGCTTGTCTTCTTCTCTTGATACTGTCTTTTGGAGAGAATATTTTCATTTTAATGAAGTCTACTTTATCAATTATGTCTTTCATGGAGCATGGCTTTGGTTTCATATCTAAAAAGTCATCACCATACCAAGGTTATATAGGCCTTCTCCTATGCTATCGTTTTGGAATTTTATAGTTTTGCACTTTCCATTTAGGTCTGTGATCTATTGTGAGTTTAGTTTTGTGAGAGGTGGAAGGACTGTGTCTAGATTCATTTTGTTGCATGTGGAAGTCCAGTCATTCCAACACCATTTGTTGAAAAGGTTGTCTTTGCTCCGTTGTATTACCTTTGCTCCTTTGTCAAAGATTAGTAGAATATATTTATATGGGCTTCTTTTGGGGCTTTCTTTCTGTTCCATTAATCAAGTTGTCTATTCTTTCACCAGTACTACACTGTCTTGATCACTGTGGCTCGAGTCTTGAAGTTGGGTAGTATTAGACCTCCAACTTTGTTGGCCATTCTGGGTCTTTTGTTTCTCCATATAAACTTTAGAATAAGTTTGTCAATATCCAGAAAATAACCTGCTTGGATTTTTATTAGTATTGAATTGGACTTATAGATCACACTGGGAATCACTGAGAATGGGTATTGGACTTTGTTAAATGCCTTTTCTGCAGATTGATGTAATCATGTGATTTTTATTTTTTAGCTTATTGATGTGATAGATTATATTAGTATGGCTCCACTAAGCAGAAATTCTTCATTTAATGTTGCAGTTTGCATAGTTAGAAAGGGCTCTAACAGTTTGCTTACTTGGTTGGTTGAAACATGCACCAACAGATGGCCCATCATGAGTAAACTAGAAATGCCCAAACTCTTTTGGTTTAATATAACAGAGGAGTTAGAGGTTTAGGGCGATTGGGATATTAGGATGGATATGTGATTTAAGACCTAGTCATCAATACTGGGATGATCCATTAGACATACTTTTCACCATTCTTGAGAAATAAATTTTGTGAGAAAGCCCCAGCATACTTGAAAAGCTCCATGATCACTTTTCTCTGTAGACCAGACCTTATACAGGCACCACAGATCTCAGTTGGAAAACCTAAATTATTTCTTTTTAAGAATTTTTAAGGTGTGTTTTGTGACCCAGAATGTGGTCTGTACTGGTGAATGCTCCATGTGAGCCTGAATAGAATGTGTATGCTGCTGTTGTTGGGTGGCATGATTAAGAGATGTTCATTATAGCCAGTTGATTGATGGTGATGTTGAATTCATCTATGTCCTTATAAGTTTCTGCCTGCTGTATCAATCCATTTCTGAGAGAGGGGTACTGAAGTCTCTAACAATGATAATGTATTCATCTATATCTCCTATTAGCTTCTGCCTCTCCTAGTTTGATGTTCTATTGTTGGGTGCATATATATTAAGGGTTGTTATGTCTTCTCAGAGAACTGGCTCCTTTACCATTGTGTAATGCCTTTCTTTTTACCTGATAATTTCCCTTGCTTCTATCTGAAATTAATGTTAGTTACTCCTGCTTTCTTTTGATTAGTATTAGTATGGTATATTTTTCTCTATCCATTTACTTTTAATCTTTATGTATTTTTATATTTAAAATAGGTTATTGTAGACAACCTATAGTTGAGTCTTGTTTGTTTGGTCACTTAGACAATCTCTTTTAACTGGTACATTTAGACCATTGATGTGCAAAGTGATTATTTATATCGTTGGATTAATGTCTGCCATATTTGTTAGTGTTTTCTACTTGTTGCCCTTATTAATTTTTTCTATTTTTGTGTTTTACTCTTTTTTTTTTACCTTTTGTGGTTTTAGTTGAGTATTTTATATGGGACCATTTTCCTTTCTTTCTTAGCATAATAGTAATACTCTGTTTTCAACTTTTCTGTTTGCCCTAGAATTTGTAACATGCATTTACACCTAATCTAAGTTCACCATAATAATTATTTTAAATTGTCTTTTTGATTCACTATATGAGTCATATCTGAGTCTGGTTCTGCGAATGCTTTCTTTCTCGGAGTGTGATTTTTCTGGTCACTTTTATGACTCAGAACTTTTAATTGAAAGCTAGAGGTATTGTGCGAACGTAGCTACTGATGTAAACGTTTTTATATGCTTAGAGGATAAGTGTTCGTTCCTTCTGGAAACTCTTCAGCAGCCAGACTCAATTGAGGTGTGTTGTCATTATGAATAGCCTCAGTGCAGCACAGGATTTGAGTTCCTCTACTGATACCCTGTTTACCAGGTGGGTCCTGGTTTTCCAGAGGTCATTCTCACAGTGTCTGCCCCCTTCTCGGGTTTGGGTCCTAACTTTGTGCCCGTCTCTAGAGACAGTCTCTTTAAACTCTCCAGCTATATTCTATTATTATTTTTACCCAGTTCTTGTTAGCCTCATGGTGAGGTCTGGGGCAGAGACTGTACACCTATGTTCTAATTAAGCTTCAGCCTTAGTCAGGCACTGTTCTCTGGATCTCAAGACACATTAACCTATGTCCCTCCTTGTAGCTGTACTGCTGGGGATAGTAAATATTCCTACCCCATCTCGGGTAGTTGGTTTCTACCAGTGCCTGAAAGTGACATTTTGGGGTTTTTTTGCACTGCAGATGAAGACATGTGGTCTACCGGTAAAACAGAGGAGATAGGTCTGTTTTTGGTATTGTTATGATTGCTGTTCCCCTCTTTTAACTAATACCAGAAAAAACGTAAAGATTCTCCCTCATATTCCCTGTGTGTACCAGGGAGAGCTTATGGGAAAAGGCTTTCAAGAGTTCACACTCCCTTCTATATGTGGCTCCCAGGGGCTTTACATTCCATGCTTATTTAAAAACATTCAGCTGTATCTTTACATTGGCTTATATGAAGATCAGTGATGCCTGCCTTATTTAAACAAATGTTCAGGTCCTATCTCTCCCTGCTGACATCTGTCTTTCTCTAAATGTATGATTAAAGGGTTGCCTTAAGACTTCAGTTCTCTGGTGAGTTTGAAAATATTAATTTGTAGTTTTCTCTTGTAAGGGTGGAAACACTCTCTTTACAGCTTTTTGCATCTCTGAGCTTCATGATTTATGTGTAGGTCCATGAATTACCTTTAAAAAATTGTAACACTTGGCTTAATTGATGTATTAACAGCATTAAAATTATTTAGAGGACAAATAAAAAAGATGTGAGAAAGAGGAATTGGGTGCTTCATAGAGTCTGGGAAGAGAGATGAAGATTAAACTATAGCTTCCAATATCTTCTGTAGTTGCAAATGAATATAATTTGTACCTGTGAGTACCAAATACTTCATCGCAACCCTTGTTATTCTGAGTTATAATAATTTATTGCACTGTGGCAATTTATTAATGGTAACCTTGTATTGCCAGTAAAGGTTAACTGATGCCTGTTGTTCCCTTTGAAACTGAAAAAGGAACTGAATGAGTCATAAGCATGAGAGATAAATTCCCCATCCACCTAGTTCATTTAGCATCATTCTCCTCTCATAGGATCCTGTATTTAGAAACACAGACCCTGGCCACCTTGAGAGACAATGTTCAATGCTTTTATGATTGTCCTAAAGCTTCTTCTATTTTTACAGTTTGACCCAACATTTGTCTGACTTTAAACTGGGACACCAGCCCTCTGATTGTCTTGATCAGCATCCCGTTTTCCCCTCTCCTGTGCACCAGAGGACAATTGTAAATTTAACCAACCACTGCCCACACATTTAGCATTTCACAAAGTAATTGAATACAGGGATAATGATCACTATTCAATTCTGGTCTGGTTTAATTTTCAGCAATATGAAATTGCCAACAAATCAAGATATGATATACATTCTCTTCACCTTTTTACTTGATAAAGCAGAATCAGATGTCCCCAGGTTTTATTGACATTCAGGGATTTAAGTCTCAGTTTCAGAAGCCATGTTGCATATTTTCAGCCTCAAAAGTGACATTTAGAGCACTGGAGTGATGCATTGCAGATCAACTCACTCTCCTTCTTTTCTTTCTGTTTCTCTATCTTTTTTCTGGCCAAATTCTAAAACCAAAATTTCATTATGGTAAAGATTATAATGTGCTGATAAAATGTAATTTTTTTAGGGCAAATGAATCTAATGAATTTATTGATTTTTAAATGTTAGTCAAGGCTTTGCCTCTGATGTCTCCTCCAGTTTGTGTGTGTGTGTGTGTATATGTGTGTGTGTGTGTGTATATGTGTGTGTGTGTGTATGTGTTTTAGTTTACTTTCAATTTATAATCAAATAGTTCTTTTAAGGGAGATATACATTAACCTAAGAATGAAACTTTAAAATGTCAGCATTATTGAGTCTGTACATTTATTTAGACTAATTGCCAAGCCATTCTCCTCAAACAGGTTATGGTTGTGAACTGCCTCCGTTGTTGTAGGTTTGTATCTGAGCATTTTAAGGTATTTCATATTTTGGTCTTTATGTTTTCATGGTCATGTGAAAGTTGTTATGAAAGTTGGTATTAGGTTTTCTCATCCTTAAATATTTTTCTTGTAGATATTATTGGACTAGTTATTTCTATACTGTAGATTTTTATTTTAATGGAGTTCCAATCATGTGTCACACATATTTTCATCTTTAACTTCCTTGTAACTCAGCAAACCCTTTGATAATTTAACAAGTGCCAAGGTAACTAAAGCTATAGGTTCTTATAGGTATACAAAAACATAATTTAATGTAGCATAATATTTATTATCCTACCTCTCATCAAGTTGATATTTTAAAATGCATTGAAAATTATCTGTATATAAAAGCTAATTCCTGTGGTATACATGACAATTAGATAATAAAGTGAATGTAAGATTTATTATCAGAAGCCTTGGTTTTAAGTATCAGCTTTTATCTATGCAAATTTGATATAATCATTTATCTTCTAAGAGCCTCAGCTTTCTCTTCTGCAAAATAATTAATAACAATATCACCCTTCTACTTCACAGTTTTGTAATAATTATTTTACTTACTGTATGTGAAAAAAATTTTAACTGTATATTAACCTTACATGTTTTCATTATTTAAAATATATAGATATAGATAGACTAATAGGTATATAGATAGACAATAGATATGCTCTAGGTTATGAAACACAAAGTGAAATTTTGCTTAGTGGTCCTGCCTGAGAAAGGTTGAAGACAACAGGAGATAGTGTTATTCTCATACTGTTTCATTATTCTAGAGGTAATAACTTAATAAACAAGACTCTTCAAAATTATAAGTGATTTGAAGAAAACAAGTAGAGTAAATTACAAGTGAATGAATAGAGTTGGGTAAAAGCTACTTTATATTGAATAGAAGGAAAGCTCTTGCAATGGGTGTGATATTTGCTTAAAGAACTAGATGACAATGGCAAATGGCTAGTGAAATAAGCTTACTATTGCCCAGGAATAGAGAGAACAGTGAGTTGGAATCACTATGAGGTTGAAGGATTGTGAAAGGAGAAAATAGAAGGTCGATAGGATCTATAATGATGACGTGGAATATATGGGACACTGAATATCCATAGATACATAATATAAGGACTGGGAATTTTATCTCAAACTTTGTAGGAAGGCACTTAAAAGTCTGAGCTAGATTTAAACAAAGAGAATGAGGTGAGAAACCAAGAGGCTATTGCAAAGTCCATGTATGAGATAATGGGAATTTGGAATAGGGCCAGGTACTTGATATATAGAAAAGGGACAGATTACAGATGTGTTTATTTTGGCAGTGAGGTTAAGAAAAAATTTCTAGATTTTATTTGAGCCAACTAAATTGAGCATATATTGTACTGAAAAAATTAATATTGAGAAACTGACAAATCGAGCAATAAAAAGGCATGGAGGAAAGTTAAATGCATATTTCTAAGTGAATGAATGTGGAAGAACTATATATTGTATGAGTTCACCTATATGACCTTTTAGAAAAGGAAAAACTGGAGATAGTAAAAAGATCTGTGGTTGTCAGAGTTGGATGGAGGGAGGAGGGAATGGATAGGTGGGGCATGGGGTTTTTAGGGCAGTGGCAGTTGTTCTCCATGATACTATAATGGTGGACACATGTCATTGTATGTATGTTTGTCAAAACCGATAGTATGCAACACAATGAGTGAATTCTAATGTAAATCATGGCTTTAGATAAAAGCTATTATAGAATTCATTATGTTAATTTTAGAGGGAATTGTGTGTTTCAGGGTTGGCAGGTAGATAACATATGAGAATCTGTACTTTCCACTGATTCTTTCTGCAAACCTAAACCTGCTTTCTTAGTTTTAAAAAATTCAAAAAATAAGGGAAAATTAAAACATTTTCATAAAAAAGAAAGCTGTATGAATTAGTTTCCAGTAGACCAGCCTTAAAAGAGGTACCAAAAGAAATTTTGTTGTTGTTTGGAAATTATACTACATGATAGCTTAGGTCTGTAAGAAGAAATGTAGAATGCTAGGAAAATAAATATATGTGTGTATGTCAGTGTGCATGAAAAATACAGTATATGAAATGAAACATACAATGGAGGGATTTAAAAGCAGATTAGATGAGGTGCAAAGAGGAGACTTTCAATGAAATAGAGATTAGAGAACAGGACTACAAAGAAGCTGAGGCACAGGGAGAAAAAGGATCTCTAGAAATGAAAGAATATTAAGAGAACAATATTTGCAATATAGGTGTACCAGAAGAAGAGAGAGAAAAAGGGATAGAAAGTGTCTTTGAGGAGGTAATTCCTGAAAGTTTCCTCAATCTGGGGAAGGAGATAGTCTCTCAGGCCATGGAGGTGCACTGATCTCCCAACACAAGGGACCCAAGGAAGACAACACCAACACATATAATAATTAAAATAGCAAAGATCAAGGATAAGGACAGAGTATTAAAAGCAGCCATAGAGAGAAAAAAGATCACCTACTGAGGAAAACCCATCAGGCTATCATCAGACTTCTCAGCAGAAACATTACAGGGCACAAGGGAGTGGCATGATATATGTAATGCAATGAAACAGAAGGGCCTTGAAGCAAGAATACTCTACCCAGCAAGGCTATCATTTAAATTTGAAGGAGAGATTAAAGAAATTCCAGATGAGCAAAAGTTGAGAGAATTTACCTCCCACAATCTGTCTCTACAGTGTATTTTGGAGGGACTGCTGTAGATGGAAGCTCCTAAGGCTAAATAGCTGTCACCAGACAAAAATAAAACCACAGTAAAGAAAAGAGACCAATTAATTGTGAGTTAAGTTAGACTGTTACATAGTAAAGAAGCTGCCCTTGAACCTTTGGTAACCACGAATCCAAAGCCTGCAATGGCAATAAGGACACATCTATTGATAATCACCCTAAATGTAAATGGACTGAATGCACAAATCAAAAGATATAGAGTTATAGAATGGATAAAAAAACAAAGACAGATCTATATTCTGCCTACAAGAGATTCACTTTAAACCCAAAGACATACATAGCCTAAAGTGAAGGGATGGAAAAAGATATTTCATGCAAACAATAGGGAGAAAAAAGCGGGAGTTGCAGCACTTATATCAGACAAAATAGATTTCAAAACAGAAAGTAAGAAGAGAAAAAGAAGGACTTCATAATGATAAAGGGGTCAGTCCAACAAGAGAATATAACTATTATAAATATGCACCTAATATAGGAGAACCTGAATATGTAAAACAAATACTAACAGAATTAAAGGCAGAAATAGAATGCAATGCATTCATTTTAGGAGACTTCAATGTACCACTTACTCCAAAGAACAGACCAAACAGACAGAAAATAAGTAAGCAGACAGAGGCACTGAACAACACATTAGAACAGATGGACCTAACGGACATCTATGGAACTCTACACCCAAAAGCAGCAAGATACACATTCTTCTCAAGTGTACATGGAACATTTTCCAGAATAGATCACATACAAGGCCACAAAAAGAGCCTCAGTAAATTCAGGATTGAAATTGTACCAACCAGCTTTTCAAACCACAAGAGTATGAAACTAGAAATAAATTATGCAAAGAAAACAAAAAAGCATACAAACACATGGAGGCTTAACAACATACTACTAAATAATCAATGGCCCAATAAAAAGAGAGATCATCAAAGATGTGGAGACAAATGAAAGCAACAACTCAACACCCTAAATCCTGTGGATACAGTGAAAGCAGTTCTAAGAGTGAAATATATTGCAATACAATACAGGCTTACCTGAAAAAAGAAGAATAATCCCAAATGAACAGTCTAAACTCACAATTATTGAAACTAGAAAAAGAACAAATGGGGCCCAAAGTCAATAGAAGGAGGGACATAATACAGATTAGAGCATAAATAAATAAAATTGAGAAGAATAAAACAATAGAAAGTATCAATGAAACCAGGAACTGGTTCTTTGAGAAAATAAATAAAATAGATAAATACATAGCCAGACTTTTCAATAAAAAAGAGTGTATGCACATAAACAGAATCAGAAATAAGAAAGGAAAACTCAGTATGGACACCACAGAAATACAAAGAATTGTTAGCTAATACTATGAAAAATTATATGCCAACAAATTGGATAACCTAGAAGAAGTGGACAACTTTCTAGAAAAATACAACCTTCCAAGACTGACCCAGGAAGAAACAGAAAATATGAACAGATCAATTACCAGCAATGAAATTGAACTGGTAATAAAAAAAACTACCTAAGAACAAAACCCCTGGACCAGATGACTTCATTGCTGAATTTTATCAAACAGAAAATACCTAATACCCATCCTCCTTAAAGTTTTCCATAAAGTTGAAGAGGAGGAAATACTTCCAAACTCTTTCTATGAGGCTAACATCATTCTAATAACAAAACCAAAGACACCACAAAAAAAGAAAATTATAGACCAATATTCCTGATGAGCATAGATGCAAAAATACTCAGCAAAATATTAACAAATGAATTTCAAAAATTCATCAAAAAGATCTTCCATAATGATCAAGTGGGATTAATTCCAGGGATACAAGGATGGTGCAATATTTGAAATCCACCAACATTATGTACCACATCAATAGAAAGAAAGACAAAAATCACATGATCACCTCAATGGATGCTGAAAATGCATTTGACAAAATTCAACATCTGTCCATGATAAAAACTCTCAACAAAATGGAAATAGAGGACAAGCACCTCAACATAATAAAGGCCATATATGACAAACCCACAGCCAACATCATACTTAACAGTGAAAAGTTGAAAGCTTTTCCTCTAAAATGGGAACAAGACTGGATGCCCATTCTCACCACTTTTATTCAACATAGTACTGGAGGTCCTAGCCATGGCAGTCAGACAACACAAAGAAATTAGAGGCATCCAGATTAGTAAGTAAGAAGTTAAACTGTCACTGTTTGCAGATTACATGATATTGTACATAAAAATCCCTAAAGAATCCACTCCAAACTACTAGAATTAATAACTGAATTCAGCAAATTTGTAGGATACAAAATTAATACATAGAAATCTGTCACATTTCAATATACTAATGATGAATTACCATAAAGAGAAATCAGGAAAACAATTCAATTTACAGTTGCATCTAAAATAATAAAATACCTAGGAATAAACGTAATCAAGGAGGTGAAAGACCTATACCCTGCAAACTATAAGGCACTCATGAGGGAAATTAAAGAATATACCAATATATGGAAATACTGTCCTCATGGATAAGAAGAATTAATATTTTCAAAATGGCCATCTTGCCTAAAGCAATGTACAGATTCAATGCAATCCCTATCAAAATACCAACAGCATTCTTCAATAAACTAGAACAAAAGTTCTTAAATTCATATGGAATCACAAAAGACACCAAATGGTCAATGCATTCCTGAGAAGGAAGAATAAAGCTGGAGGGATTACCCTCCCCAACTTCAAGCTCTAATATAAAGCCACAGTAATCAAGACAATTTGTTACTGGCACAGGAACAGATCCATAGGTCAGTGGAATAGACTAGAGAGCCCATATATAAACCCACACATATATGGCCTATTGATATACTATAAAGGAGCCTTGGATATACAATGGGGAAATGATAGCCTCTTCAACAACTGGTGTTTGCAAAACTTGACAGTTACGTGTAAAAGAATAAAACTGGATTACTGTCTAACTCCATACACAACAGTAAACTCAAAGTTGATCAAGACCTGACTATGTCATGAAACCATAAAACTCTTAGAAGAAAAATAAGTGAAAATCTCTTGAATATAAACATGAGAAACTTTTTCCTGAGCACATCTCCTCAGGCAAGGGAAACAAAAGCAAAAATGAACAAATGGGATTACATTAAACATAAAAACTTTTGTACAGCAAAGGACACCATCAGTAGACAAAAAGGCATCTTACAGTATGGGAAAATATATTCATAAATGACATATTTGATAAGGGGTTAACATCGAAAATATATAAAGAACTCAATGCCTCAACCCCAAAAAGCAAAAAACCCAATTAAAAAATACATAGAGGATCTGAATAAACATTTCTCTAAATAAGAAATTCAGATGGTCAACAGGCACATGAAATGCTCCACATTGCTAATTATCAGGGAAATGCAAATTAAAACCACAATGAGATGTCACCTCACACCAGTTACGATGGCCAACATCCAAAAGATAAGGAACAGCAAATGCTGGTGAGGATGCATAGAAAGGGGAACCCTCCTACACTGCTGATGGGAATGTAAGCTAGTTCAACCATTGTGAAAAGCAATATGGCAGTTCCTATAAAAACTAAAAATAGAAATACCATTTTACCCAGTCTTTCCACTCATAGGAATTTACCCAAAGAAACAAGATCCCAGATTCAAAAGAAATATGCACTCCTAAGTTTGTGGAAGCATATTTAGAATAGCCAAGTGTCTTGCCAATGTGTTTCAGCCCCAGGCAAGTTCACTATGGTTTCAGTGTGACTAAAGAAATGACAGTAGAACGTTCTTGGGGTGAAAGGGTTGTACTCAACTTTATTTCCATGGTGGCAGGTCAAGCACTAGAATCCCATCCACTCAGCAAGTCTGCATGCAGCCAGCCGGTCTCTGTCTCCAGGCCTCTCTACCCACTTAGCCACCTCAGTCTCTGTCCTTGGTGCTGCCACCACTCCGGCCTCTGCTCTCCTGCATCCTTGCAGTTGTGCCACCATGTCACCCAAAGCACTGTGCTGGGCTTTTTATATAAAGTCAATAGTGATGCATTGCCCACATATGTGTAGTGAGCTAGCCAGCCAGGGCCAGGTGAGAGTCCTGGCCACAGGAACCTTCACTTTATCCGCACCAAGATATGTAAGCAACCTCAGTGTCCATCAGTAGATGAATGGATAAAGAAGATGTGGTACATATACACAATGGACTATTATTCAGCTATATGAAGAAAACAAGTCCTACCTTTGCAACAACATGGAGGGAACCAGAGGTTATGCTCACTGAAATGTGCCAGGCAGAGAAAGACAAGTACCAAATGATTTCACTCATTTGTGGACTATAACAACAAAGCAACAACTGAAGAACAAAACAGCGGCAGACTCACAGACTCCAAGAAGGGACTTGTGGTTACCAAAGGGAAGGGGGTGGGGAAGGTGGGTGGGGATGGGGGAAGAAGGGGGTATATGATTAGCACATATAATATAGGAAGGCAGCACTGGGAAGGCAGTATAGCACAAAGAAGCAAGTACTGGCTCTATAGCATCTTACTACGCTGATGAATAGTGACTGCAAAGGGGTGTATGGGGGGACTTGATAATATGGGTGAATGTAGTAACCGCGATGTTGCTTATCTTCATAAGATTGTATATCAATGATAACCTTTAAATATATAAGGAAGTAAATAAAATCTCCTGGATGAGATAAATACAATACACATGTGGAACACCTTTAAAAAAAATCATAGCAGTCCATACTACACTGTTACCTATTTGCAAATATTCAAAACATGTGAATTAAAAATTGGCAAGAAAGAAGAAAAATAGGGAAGTACAGAATATCTGGATATTTTATTACCTGGTATTTTATAAAACAAGTAGACATAAACTTAATATTAATGTTGAATACTTGAAGAACACCATCCACCAATGTGGTGTAATCATTTGTATGGAGTGCTACCCCTAAATGCAGAAAACATATTCTTCCAATTGCACATGGAAAAATTTACCAAAAGAGTCAATAGACTTGACCATGAAAAAAGGCTCAAACAATATCAAAGAACTTGAAACCTAAGATAATTGTTAGATTAGACCATTCATTTGAGATTGTTCTTCCTTCTTTAAATATGCCTGGATTGCTATATACTTTCTTCTTAAGACTGCTTTTGCTGTATCCCACAGTAGTTGGGGCTTTGTGTTGTTGTTGTCGTTTGTTTCCATATATTGCTGGATCTCCATTTTGATTTGGTCATTGATCCATTGATTATTTAGGAGCGTGTTGTTAGGCCTCCATGTGTTTGTGAGCCTTTTTGCTTTCTTTGTACAGTTTATTTCTAGTTTTATGCCTTTGTGGTCTGAAAAGTTGGTTGGTATTAAGTTGGAAATTAATTACATTAATGTACTGATAAAAATCTGTAAATATGTGAAAATTTTAAAACATGTTTGCAACAAAGTGTGACTCAAAAAATTATGGGAAAATTCACAAAATATTTTGAAGTGAATGATATGGGAAACAGAACATTATTTGTGTGTTGAAATTAAGCAATGACTAATGGAAATTTAAAGTGTTAATAACATTTAATGTAAATGCTTACATTGTAAAATAATTAATTACTTTAGACTCCAAAATAAGAAACTAGGGACAGAAAAGCATATTAAACATAAAGAGAGACCATCATAAAAATAGGGGTGAAAATCAGTGACATAAAAATCGAGAAACAATTTTTAAAAATCAAGTTAAACGTCAACACTGATTAGATTAATAATAAATAATTAATAAACCCATGGTAAGACTCTTCATGATGGAAAGAGTAAAAAACACACATATCATAATTGAAAGATCCTGTAGACATTAAAATAAGATAAATGGATAATAGAAGCAGAAGGCCTAATAATGATACAACTACAATATATTGTAAATCTCAAACGCATTTTGTTTGGTGAAAGAATCCAAACACACAAAAAAGTTTTTGCAAGGTAACTGCAATTGTGTAAATTCTAATAATAGGCAGAGTTAATCTATGGTAACAGAAAGTGAATTAGACAATTTGAAGAATTGAGTTGGAATGAATGAAGCATTTACTGGAAATTGGCACAAGAGAATTTTCTGAGATGATGGGAATGTGCTTTATTGTCTTTTGGGTGGAAGATATATATGTTTATTCAAGTATTTTAAGACCTTTGCATTTTATTTTATGTAAATTATCCTTTAAAAAAAAGAATTTTTTTGTCAGGTCTACCTCACTTTCTACCATTACAGACCATGATTTATTAGTCTCAGTGATATTTTTAGTTGTTTTTACATTAATGTTTCTTAATATGTATGTTGCAGCATGTGTGTGTGTATGTGTATGTGTGTTTTCAACAGAGTTGATGTTGAGGCAATGGAGGTAAGCATATTTCCAGTATAAGAGTATACTCCAGAGTATATTCCAGCATATGCAAAACTGTGGTTGATTCTTGCTGTGGTCTGAATATTTGTATTCTCCCAAAATTCATATGTTGAAAGCCTAAAGGTGATGCTAGTAGGAGTGTGATTTTAGGAAGTATTAAATCATAAGGGTGAAACCATCATAAATGAGATTAGTGCCTTAAAAAAGAAGATTCGGAGAGATTACTAGCTGCTTCTGCCTTGTGTGGACATAGTAAGGAGTTGTCAGTCTGCAACCCTGAAGCGGGCCTTCACCATAATCCAGCCATGCTGGTGCTGTGATCTTAGATTTCCAGTTTTCAGATGGTGAGAAATAAATTTTTGTTGTTTGTAAGCTCTCAGTCTATGGTATTTTGTTAATAGCAGCCAAAATGGAACCAAGACAACTCTTTGCTTTACTCAGTTTGCCTTTTTTGTTTTTTGAGAGGGCATCTCTCATATTTATTGATCAAATGGTTGTTAACAACAATAAAATTCTATATAGGGGACTCAATGCTCAATGCACAATCATTAATCCACCCTAAGCCTAATTCTCATCAGTCACCAATCTTCTGAAGCACAACGAACAAGTTCTTACATGGAGTACAAATTCTTACATAGTGAATAAGTTCTTACATGGTGAACAGTACAAGGGCAGTCATCACAGAAACTTTCGGTTTTGATCACGCATTATGAACTATAAACAATCAGGTCAAATATGAATATTTGTTTGATTTTTATACTTGATTTATATGTGAATCCCACATTTCTCCCTTATTATTATTATTATTTTTAATAAAATGCTGAAGTGGTAGGTAGATGCAAGATAAAGGTAGAAAACATAGTTTAGTGTTGTAAGAGAGCAAATGTAGATGATCAGGTGTGTGCCTGTAGACTATGTGTTAATCCAAGCTAGACAAGGGCAATAAAACATCCACAGATGCAGATGACTTCTCTCAAAACAGGGAGGGTGAGGTTCTAAGCCTCACCTCTGTTGATCCTCAATTTCTCACCTGATGACCCCCCTGCGACTGTGCCTGTCTTAGGTTGTTCCTCCCTTGAGGAATCTTACCCGTCTCTGGCTAACCAGGCATCTCCTGGGGCCATACAGGGAAATGTAAAGTTGGTAAGTGAGAGAGAAGCCATATTGTTTGAAAAGGTTAGCTTTTTACTTCTTTGCAGATATATGCCCTGTGGCTTCTATGCCCAGCATATGTCTTGAGGTATATTTACCACTTGGAAGAATTATGATACTTGGTAAATTCGATATGAGGCATGAATTCTATTTAAGGGTTGTAATTAGGAAGGAAGAAGAAAAGCTATAGCAGTAGCAGACGAAAGAAAACATGGGAAGATTGATTATTTCTTTGACATATCTTCTTGTAGAGTAACTTAAGCATGTATAGGTTTTAAACTACTAATTAAATTGCACACACACACATTAACATAATAGGAATACAGTTATATAACCAAAGCAGACCTATATTTACCAGCCATCTCCAGTGAAACCAAGAAAACCAGTTAGGCATCCTAGGCATTTGTGAAAACTTATCAATGATATGTTGGATATTGTCCAACTGAACTTGAACAGTCTGAGAGAAATCAAATTAAAACAACCCATTCCTGGGAACTGTTCACATCCCATATGTTCTTTTAACAGTAGATAATCTGTAGTTGTAAGATTTTGGAGTGCTACAACTTGCACTTCCCCTAATTCTTGGTTGAGTTCGAACAGTTAGATCTAGTCAAATTTGTTGTTTCACTGTATGCACAGGACAGCTTAGATATCTACTTCTTCACTCCCATGGCAAGTCCAGGAACTGGTGGGATGAATGCAGCTACAACTGTAGTAGCACCTGGATCTTTGTTGAGGTTTTTTGATGATCATCTTCTGGTATGACTCTTCCAGAGAGTGCTGATGTTGGAAGGTCTTCTTCATATCGTATCTTTGTTCATTTTCTGGGTAGCCAAATTAGGCTTTGTATAAACACAAACAGACCCTTTGCCCACACTTTGATATGCCCTTTATACCATTGTGTAGAACTCATTGGAGGTCACCTCACAGGAACTGCTTTTTTTTTTTTTAAAAACAGAAAGGAATATTATCAGAAAAATTTACCTACATAGCTGATCATCTGACACCCTTTAAGTGATCAAAATTAAGGATATTTAAAGCATGCATTAATCATTGATTT
This sequence comes from Manis pentadactyla, assembly GCF_030020395.1. NCBI lineage: Eukaryota > Metazoa > Chordata > Mammalia > Pholidota > Manidae > Manis > Manis pentadactyla. Next base: position 50,482,531 of record NC_080030.1, read on the forward strand.
ACAGTTAGTTTTATCCTATCAGGGAGTAATCCCCCTTTTCTTCCTTTCTTTTTTTTTTTTTTTTCATTAATCTACACTTACATGAAGAATATTATGTTTACTAGGCTCTCCCCTATATCAGGTACCCCCTATTAACCCCTTTACAGTCACTGTCCATCAGCATAGCAAAATGTTGTAGAATTACTACTTGTATTCTCTGTGTTGTACAGCCCTCCCCTTTCTCCCACCCCCCCATTATGCATACTAATCTTAATACCCCCCTTCTTCTTCCCCCACTTATCCCTCCCTACCCACCCATCCTCCCCAGTCCCTTTCCCTTTGGTACCTGTTAGTCCATTCTTGGGTTCTGTGATTCCGCTGCTCTTTTGTTCCTTCAGTTTTTCCTTTGTTCTTATACTCCACAGATGAGGGAAATCATTTGGTATTTCTCTTTCTCCACTTGGCTTATTTCACTGAGCATAATACCCTCCAGCTCCATCCATGTTGCTGCAAATGGTAGGATTTGCCCTTTTCTTATGGCTGAGTAATATTCCATTGAGTATATGTACCACATCTTCTTTATCCATTCATCTACCGATGGACATTTAGGCTGTTTCCAATTCTTGGCTATTGTAAATAGTGCTGAGATAAACATAGCGGTGCATCTGTCTTTTTCAAACGTCATTGCTGCGTTCTTAGGGTAAATTCCTAGAAGTGGAATTCCTGGGTCAAATGGTAAGTCTGTTTTGAGCATTTTGAGGAACCTCCATACGACTTTCTGCAATAGTTGAACTAATTTACATTCCCACCAGCAGTGTAGGAGGGTTCCCCTTTCTCCACAGCCTCGCCAACATTTGTTGTTGTTTGTCTTTTGGTTGGTAGCCATCCTTACTGGTGTGACGTGATACCTCATTGTAGTTTTAATTTGCATTTCTCTGATAATTAGGGATGTGGAGCATCTTTTCATATGTCTGTTGGCCATCTGTATTTCTTTTTTGGAGAACTGTCTGTTCAGTTCCTCTGCCCATTTTTTAATTGGATTATTTGATTTTTGTTTGTTGAGGCATGTGAGCTCTTTATATATTTTGGACGTCAAGCCTTTATTGGATCTGTCATTTACAAATATATTCTCCCATACTGTAGGGTTCCTTTTTGTTCTATTGATGGTGTCTTTTGCTGTACAGAAGCTTTTCAGCTTAATATAGTCCCACTTGTTCATTTTTGCTGTTGTTTACCTTGCCCAGGGAGATAGGTTCAAGAAGAGGTCACTCATGTTTATGTCTAAGAGGTTTTTGCCTATGGTTTTTTCCAAGAGTTTTTTGGTTTCAGGACTTACATTCAGGTCTTTGATCCATTTTGAGTTTACTTTTGTATATGGGGTTAGACAATGGTCCAGTTTCATTCTCTTACATGTAGCTGTCCAGTTTTGCCAGCACCATCTGTTGAAGAGACTGTCATTTCACCATTATATGTCCATGGATCCTTTATCAAATATAAATTGACCATATATGTTTGGGTTAATGTCTGGAGTCTCTAGTCTGTTCCACTGGTCTGTGGCTCTGTTCTTGTGCCAGTACCAAATTGTCTTGATTACTGTGCCTTTGTAGTAGAGCTTGAAGTTGGGGAGTGAGATCCCCCCTACTTTATTCTTCTTTCTCAGGATTGCTTTGGCTATTCGGGGTCTTCGGTGTTTTCATATGAATTTTTGAATTATTTGTTCCAGTTCATTGAAGAATGTTGCTGGTAATTTGATAGGGATTGCATCAAATCTGTATATTGCTTTGGGCAGGATGGCCATTTTGACGATATTAATTCTTCCTAGCCATGAGCATGGGATGTTTCCATCTGTTAGTGTCCCCTTTAATTTCTCTTAAGAGTGACTTGTAGTTTTCAGAGTATAGGTCTTTCACTTCTTTGGTTAGGTTTATTCCTAGGTATTTTATTCTTTTTGATGCAATTGTGAATGGAATTGTTTCCTGAATTCTCTTTCTATTGGTTCATTGTTAGTGTATAGGAAAGCTACAGATTTCTGTGTGTTAATTTTGTATCCTGCAACTTTGCTGTATTCCGGTATCGGTTCTAGTAGTTTTGGGGTGGAGTCTTTAGGGTTTTTTATGTACCATATCATGTCATCTTCAAATAGTGACAGTTTTACTTCTTCTTTACCAATCTGGATTCCTTGTATTTCTTTGTTTTGTCTGATTGCCGTGGCTAGGACCTCCAGTACTATGTTAAGTAACAGTGGGGGAGAGTGGGCATCCCTGTCTAGTTCCCGATCTCAGAGGAAAAGCTTTCAGCTTCTTGCTGTTCAGTATAATGTTGGCTGTGGGTTTATGATATATGGCCTTTATTATGTTGAGGTATTGTCCTCTATTCCCACTTTGCTGAGAGTTTTTATCATGAATGGATGTTGAACTATGTCAAATGCTTTCTCAGCATCTATGGAGATGATCATGTGGTTTTTGTCTTTCTTTTTGTTGATGTGGTGGATGATGTTGATGGATTTTCGAATGTTGTACCATCCTTGCATCCCTGGGATGAATCCCACTTGGTCATAGTGTACGATCCTTTTGATGTATTTTTGAATTCTGTTTGCTAATATTTTGTTGAGTATTTTTGCATCTACATTCATCAGGGATATTGGTCTGTAGTTTTCTTTTTTGGTGGGGTCTTTGCCTGGTTTTGGTATTAGCGTGATGTTGGCTTCATAGAATGAGTTTGGGGGTATTCCATCATCTTCTATTTTTTGGAAAAATATAAGGAGAATGGGTATTATGTCTTCCCTGTATGTCTGATAAAATTCCAAGGTAAATACATGTGGCCCGGGGGTTTTGTTCTTTGGTAGTTTTTTTATTACTGCTTCAGTTTTGTTGCTGGTAATTGTTCTTTTTAGATTTTCTGTTTCTTTCTGGGTCAGTCTTGGAAGGTTGTATTTTTCTAGGAAGTTGTCCATTTCTCCTAGGTATCCCAGCTTGTTAGCATACAGATTTTCATAGTACTCTCTGATAATTCTTTGTATTTCTGTGGGGTCCGTCGTGATTTTTCCTTTCTCATTTCTGATTCTATTGATTTGTGTTGACTCTCTTTTCCTCTTAATAAGTCTGGCTAGAGGCTTATCTATTTTGTTTATTTTCTTGAAGAACCAGCTCTTGGTTTCATTGATTTTTGCTATTGTTTTATTCTTCTGAATTTTATTTATTTCTTCTCTGATCTTTATTATGTCCCTCCTTCTGCTGACCTTAGGCCTCATTTGTTCTTCTTTTTCCAACTTCGATAATTGTGACATTATTCCTTTCATTTAAGATTGTTCTTCCTTCTTTAAATATGCCTGGATTGCTATGTACTTTCCTCTTAAGACTGCTTTTGCTGCATCCCACAGAAGTTGGGGCTTTGTGTTGTTGTTGTCGTTTGTTTCCATATATTGCTGGATCTCCATTTTGATTTGGTCATTGATCCATTGATTATTTAGGAGCGTGTTGCTAAGCCTCCGTGTGTTTGTGAGCCTTTTTGCTTTCTTTGTACAGTTTATTTCTAGTTTTATGCCTTTGTGGTCTGAAAAGTTGGTTGGTAGGATTTCAGTCTTTTGGAATTTACTGAGGCTCTTTTTGTGGCTTAGTATGTGGTCTATTCTGGAGAATGTTCCATGTGCACTTGAGAAGAATGTGTATCCTGTTGCTTTTGGATGTAGAGTCCTTCTTTATCTTTTGTTACTTTCTTTATTTTGAAGTCTGTTTTGTCTGATACTAGTATTGCAACACCTGCTTTTTTCTCTCTGTTGTTTGCATGAAATATCTTTTTCCATCCCTTGACTTTAAGTCTGTGCATGTCTTTGAGTTTGAGGTGAGTCTCTTGTAAGCAGCATATGGATGGGTCTTGCTTTTTTATCCATTCTATTCCTCTGTGTCTTTTGATTGGTGCATTCAGTTCATTTACATTTAGGGTGATTATTGAATGGTATGTAGTTATTGCCATTGTAGGCTTTAAGTTTGTGGTTACCAAATGTTCAAGGTTAGCTTTTTTACTATCTTACTGTCTAACTTAACTCGCTTGTTGAGCTATTATAAACACGGTCTGATGATTCTTTATTTCTCTCCCTTCTTATTCCTCCTCCTCCCTTCTTTATATGTTGGGTGTTTTGTTCTGTGCTCTTTTTAGGCATGCTCCCATCTAGAGCAGTCCCTGTAAGATGCCCTGTAGAGGTGGTTTGTGGGAGGCAAATTCCCTCAACTTTTGCTTGTCTGGGAATTGTTTAATCGCTCCTTCATATTTAAATGATAATCGTGCTGGATACAGTAGTCTTGGTTCGAGGCCCTTCTGTTTCATTGCATTAAGTATTTCATGCCATTCTCTTCTGGCCTGTAGGGTTTCTGTTGAGAAGTCTTATGATATCCTTATGAGTTTTCCTTTGTAGGTGACCTTTTTTTTTCTCTCTGGCTGCCTTTAATACATTGCCCTTGTGTTTCATCTTTGCCATTTTAATTATTATGTGTCTTGGTGTTGCCCTCCTTGTATCCCTTGTCATGGGAGTTCTGTGTACCTCTGTGGTCTGAGAGTCCATTTCCTCCCCTAGTTTGGGGAACTTTTCAGCAATTATTTCTTCAAAGACACTTTCTATCCCTTTTTGTCTCTCTTCTTCTTTTGGTACCCCTATAATGCGGATATTGTTCCATTTCAATTGGTCATTCAGCTCTCTTAAAATTCTTTCATTCTGGGAGATCCGTTTATCTCTCTCTGCATCAGCTTCTCTGTGTTCCTGTTCTCTGTTTTCTAGTCTATTAATGATCTCTTGCATCTCGTCCATTCTGTTTTGAAGTCCTTCCAGAGCTTTTTTTATTTCTATATTCTCCTTCCTTAGTTCTTGCATATTTCTCTGCAAGTCCATCAGCATGGTTATGACTTTTGTTTTGAATTCTTTTTCAGGAAGACTGGTTAAATCTATCTCCCCAGGTTCCTTCTCAGGCAAAGATGTAGCAGATGCCAAAGCTGTCTGGGTTAGTCTTGTCTGGATCAAATTTTTTTGCCTTTTCTTGTTGATAGGTGCTATTGACTGTCAGCTGGGAGGGCCAAACTTTCCACTTGCTACTGGCCTTTCTTTACTGGGACAACCGCGACTGCTAGTGGCTTGTGTTGGGCAGTTGTATGTAATCTGGGTCTTTGTGTCTTGCCCAGCCGGTATGGAGGAAGCTCCCTTGTTGAGGGCATGGCCCGTCTCAGGCTGCTTCTCTGCTGTGGCCGCGCCCTGGAGGGGTAATGGACGGGGGGCTGTTTGACTGTTTACCTCGGTGAGGGGTCCAGAGCTGTTGCCCAGGGGGTTAGTGTGCCCAGGTTTCCCTGGAATTTCCAGCTGCTGGACTTTGACCTGGGTTGTTTCCAACCAGCTGTTGCGTCCCTGTCCCTTTAAGCCTTTCAAAAAGCACTCGCTTTTCTTTGTCACAGAGGCATCAGCTTCGGGACCCGCTCAGAGGTCTTGCTGTCCTGTTTCCCTAGTTTCCAGCCCTCCACACATACACTGTGTCTGCGCTCTCGTGCGGGTGTCTGAGGCTGGGTGTTTAGCAGTCCTGGGCTCCCTCTCCCTCCCGCCGGGAGCTGGAGTGAGGGGCGCTCGGGTTCCACCGGGCCGGGGCTTGTATCTTACCCCTTTCACCGGGTGCTGGGTTCTCGCAGGTGTGGATGTAGTCTGGCTGTTGTCCTGTGTCTTCTGGTCTCTCTTTGAGGATTAGTTGTAGTTATTGTATTTTCAAAAATATATATGTTTTTGGGAGGAGATTCCCACTGTCCTACTCACGCCGCCATGTTGGCTCTGCCCACTCAAGTCGCCTTCACCTGATATTTATTAGAGACTTGATATGTATTTTCTAGATAAAAATAGATGAAAGAAATTTCTGTAAGGTATCTAGATAGGAGAAGTATATCTGCTTGAGTTTTGTTTTTCTTTATTCCTTAAAATAAACCCCAGTGCTACATGATATTAGGTAGTTCAAATAAATAAATTAGATTAAATTAATTGCATATGTACATAGACATCTATGTCAGCAGTTGGGTCATGGTTTTTTATTTATTAAGTACAGAGAAATAGGAGAACAAAGATATCTGGTCTGTTTTTAACAGTTGCAAAGGTCCTGTTTTCCTATATGAATGATAATGATCCCACTGAACTGAATAACGATTGTTCTCATTTTCCTCACAGCTGGCAGATAATATAGTAGAGACAGTCCTAATTACCTGATGGTCTATGAATAAACAAGGAAAGATCAGTAGTTTGGTGATTTAATCACTGAATAAAATTAGTGTGGGGCCCATTAATTTCCCTTTTATACACAAACTACCATAAAAAGGCTCTTTAAACTGATTTTAGCATTATTACTACTATTTAGAAATTTTAAATAATATTATAGCATTTTCCTCCAATAACAAAACTGTTGAACACTTTCTCTGCTGGACATGTTATTGAGAAGCTGTTTAAATTACTGAAGCATTTAAAAAAATCAACTTAATTGAGGTATAATGCACCACTTTTAAGTGTGCATTTCAATGAGCTTTGACAATTTGTACACCCATGTGAGAACCACACAGTCATGAAATAGAACATTCCTGTTACCTGTGCCCATCGCGGTCAATTCCACCCCCACCACCCCCAACCGAGCAACCACTGATGTATTTTCTCTTTCTGTAGATTCTGTCACTATAGATTATTTTCATATTTTTTTCATCCTATTTTCTCTTACCTGCAAGGCCCTCTTCCAATGATAAAGAAATCAACTAATATTATATTTGAGATCCAAATAGACTATTTTTTTCTTTTTATTAGAAATTACTGAATACTTCTTTTCCACACTCATCTAGCAGCTTCATTTGGCCCTATTATAGTATTGTGATTGAATTAATAAATATTCAGTTACAAATTGGTTTCATTATATAGCCCACACAACAACAGTTATTTGACAGTTGTATTGAATGTGTGCCATGCTTTAGGTACTGTGCCAAATGCTGATGTACAAAGTTAGGAAAAATATCCACTAAAGGACATAATTTACATCTGGTGATGAGTCATGAGTGAATACAGGGGCTTGTGGGAAATCATATAGGAATATGCAGCACAGTCTTAGGGCTCGTACAAAAATTTTGAAGGACGTGACATCTCACTTGAGACTTGAAGAAAGTACAAGAATGTACAGGTGAAGGGGAGGAAAATAATTTCACTCAGAACACAACGGCATGAGCCAACGTTCCACTGAAGCCCGAAGTTGTAAGGTAAAGAACAGAACTCTTGAAACTTGCCTTCGGGGATTTGTGCTGAGGGCAACAGAAAGCCATAGAAAGCATTTGAGGGGTGAGGCCATCATCATATTTGATATTTTCAAGATTATTCTGACTTTTATGAAGAAAATTTAAGTATACATTTCAAAGATGATGTCAGTATAAAAAATGATACAGGTTTGGACTGTTTTCCATATATTAACACTGTCTTCATATGTGACAGTTGGGATGGCTATAGCTCTTTTAATTGTATTCATTAAGCACAATTCTTCCAGCTTTAATAAGAATTTTAACTATAGTATAGTTTTTCAACCTTATTTCTGCTTTTGTTTTGTTTAAGCAATCGAAGTATTGTCGTATTTCATGAGATTATCAAACACATGCAGACACATATTAGGATCTGGGAGTTGGAGGGAAATTCCTTGAATTAAAATACAGAATTTACTTTTGCATAAGAATTATAATTTTTGAATGATATAATGCTTACTATTTTGTTTACCAATTGCTTTCTATGAATGGACAAACAGTATAAAATGAATAGAATCTAGCTTTCAATAAACTTACCCAAATAGCTTAACCACATAGCTTCCAGGGTAGATTGTGAAATATGGTTACTTCTAAGGACTTTGAGTTTTCTAAATTAGATTTAAGGAGCCACAGACTAGAAAGGATACTGGTGTAGAAGGAGACTGGATCCAGATCAGAAATTGACACTATGAATTTCTCATGTTTGTGGATTTCTTCACTTGTTAAATTAGGATATTGGAGTAGAAAATATCCTTCATATAATAATTTCATTGTAAAATTTAATAAAAGCTTAAAGGCAAGATATATTTTTTCTGTATGTCTTAATTTGTTTCTTCCTTACATATTCAACAGTGTCAAGTGAATTCTTAGCATCATGATGTTGCAAGGCTAGAAAGGTCTTAGTGGTGCTCAAAGCCATTTCTTGAATCAAATTTGAACTTAAGTTTTCACATCCTGCTTTGCAAAAGCATTGAAATCTCTCACTGTGGCAATTCTACTGCTTTTGAGTTTGCTTATGTAGCTTTTTTCTCATAATAGTAATTGACAGAGTAAAAAATAAATGAAAATGGCTTCCAGAAACATGTATGACCAGCCGAAAAAACAATTTCTTTCTTGAAATATACAAAAATGCTGGGTAAAATAAAATCAACATTTTAAAAAGAGAGGAATTCAAGAGAAAATGAAGAAACCCTAGACGCTGGGTTGGAGAGTGAATTCAAAGTGAGAATTGAAGGGTCATGATATAATTAGGAAATGACCTGGAAATTTGAATGAAATTAACATTATCATACCACAAGAGACTATGTTTTAAATAAGGAAATAGGCATGCAGTCTTATCCCTTCAGCTGAAACTGAAAGCCCTACTCTATACAAGAATGTTTGTCATTAAGACATTAACTGTGGAAACTCAGCACACTGAAGGATTAGAAGCATATAGTCTTCCTAAGACTCTGAGAGAGAAGTATGGGGACTAGGCATGGGAGGAGGGATCTGATAAGATAATCAAATTCTCACCTAAAACCACATGAAGATTTGGGATCCAAATGCCCAAATTTATATTTTATCATCCAAGATGTACAGTAATTTATGACTATAAATTAGTGTTAAATAGAAGCAGTTTCAGTGTAAGCTGTGAACACCAATAGAGGAAAACTTCTGGAAGGCTGTTGATGAAGTAGGTCACATACCATTGAGAGATGGAAACAAACCCAAACTAAGCATTGGCTGGAGAAGACCTCACATTTAAAACTGTGATCAGAGAAGCTAACAATTCATTTTAAGGAGGAGGCATTAGAAATTACAAACAGAAGAATTAACACCACCAAAATTGATATGATGAAACAATTTATAAGAAATTTAAAGCAAGTGTGCATAAAAAAATAAAAGGGAATAGATCTATGCTGGAAGTTATAATAAAAACAGATATTTTAGTGAAATGAATAGAAATTATAGAAACAAAAAAAACATTTCGTAAGTTATAAAAAATTTTCTAGAAAAATATCTATATATATTTATCTGTATCCATATTTTCATATCTGTAGGTATGAAATATTGAGTGGACAGTTGAACATTAGAAGCACAAGATTAAACATAACTAAAAAGAGACTGTTTAAAACTTAATATGAATCTGAGGAAAAAGTGTAAAACAAGGAAAATATGAAAGGGCAGATAATGACCAATTCTGGAATAGTAATGCAGAAGACAACATTAGAAAGGGGAAGAGATAATATTCATAGAGATAATAGATACAATTTTTTCAGAATTAAAAAGAAAGCAAATATTTAGTTTAAGAAAGGTAATAGATGCTTATAAAGATTAATAAATATGATTTCATTCCTGCAAATATCAGTCAATACCAAAAAGAAATTTCAAAGTCAGACAAAAAGGAAGTTTATTTATACAAAAATGACAGACTTAACAGCAGACTCTTATCAGATAAATATAGGGCAGGAGACAAAAATAATACATGTCAAATGCTGGGGGAAAAGTAAGTATCAACCTAGAATAGTTTGCTCATTACCGGTCAAAATGAGTATAAAACAAAGAAGTTAATGCATAGAAAAAAATCACCACTTAGAGATCTCTATTGAGAACTGGTTTGAGATATATTTGTTAACAAGAAAACTGCAAAGAAAAAAAAGGAATACATGATACAATAGTAAACAAATATCTTAGTTAATCTAAATAATAAATATGTGGGATTTAAAAACATTAGAATTAAAATATTATATCGTACAATATGGAAAATGGATATAATCCAAGTTAAAAATTTTAAGCTCTTTGTAATTTTCCAGAAGAGACAAGATTAACAACTGTAAATAGGGAAAGCTTACTTGTCAAGAAACATGCTGATTCTCAGATACACTAACAAAGAACCATATTAATATTCTTAAAAAGTATGAATTGTTAGTATATGACTATGTTGTTTTGAAAAAGAAAATAATGGACTATTTCCAATCTATTAGTTGAGGGAAAATTAGAATTAAAAAAGTACATGTGAAGAAAGAAACAAAAAGTTTAGAAAACCTTTGGAAAAATATGAAAAGAGAAAAGGAAAACAAGAGGTAAGTTAAGGTTAATAGAAAACAACAAAAAATGATGGTGGAAATTAATTCAAGCATATTAGCAATCAGTATGTTTATACAGATTAAAATCATGATAAAAGTATTTTAAGATTAGATTCAAGAGAGAGACCTGAAACATGTCACAGACAAGGTCAAAGAAAAGTAAATAAATATCCTGAGATAATAATAACAACCATAATAGCAACAACCAAATAAACTGTCATATTATTAATAGATGAACTGATGGTGATTGGATATGAGGATCACTATTTGATTTTAAAATAAATAATAAATGAAAAAATAAAATAATCCTTGATCCTTATGGAAAGACTAATAGAAAAGAGTCAAACTATTTTAAATTAAGAGTTTATCAAAAATAAGGAATAATAAGCAAAAATGAGAAACCCCTTTTGGAGATTATTAACACAGTAACTCAGAATTTGATAAAGTAGACTTGCAAACATTAGTGAGGTTTTAAAAATTTCTGAACAAGGGGTTAACATCCAAAATATATAAAGAACTTACATGCCTCCACACCTAAAAAGCAAATAACCCTATTAAAAATGGGTGGAGGATATGAACAGACACTTCTCCAAAGAAGAAATTGAGATGGCCAACAGGCACATGAACAGATGCTCCACATCGCTAATTATCAGGGAAATGCAAATTAAAACCACAATGAGCTATCACCTCACACCAGTTAGGATGGCCAACATAGGAAAGACAAAGAACAACAAATGCTGGGGAGAATGTGGAGAAAGGAGAACCCTCTTACACTGCTGGTGGGAATGTAAATTAGTTCAACTATTGTGGAAAGCAATATGGAGGTTCCTCAAAAACTAAAAATAGAAATACCATTTGACCTGGGAACTCCACTCCTAGGAATTTACCCAAAGAAAACAACTTCTCAGATTCAAAAAGACATATGCACCCCTATGTTTATTGCAGCACTATTTACAATAGCCAAGATATGGAAGCAACCTAAGTCTCCATCAGTAGATGAATGGATAAAGAAGAGGTGGTACATATACACAATGGAATACTACTATTCAGCCAGAAGAAAGAAACAAATCCTACCATTTGCAACAACATGGATGGATCTAGAGGATATTATGCTCAGTGAAATAAGTCAGGTAGAGAAAGAGAAATACAAAATGATTTCATTTCCCTCATTTGTGTAGTATAACAATGAAGCAAAACTGAAGGAACAAAATAGCAGCAGATTCACAGACTCCAATAAGAGACTAGTGGTTACCAAAGGGGAGGGGTGGGGAAGGGAAGGTGAAGAGGGACAGAGAAGGAGATTGTGGGGTATCATGATTGGTGCACATGGTGTGTGTGGGGTCGTGAGGAAGACAGTGTAGCTCAGACAAGACAAATAGGGACTCTGTGGCATCTTACTGCACTGATGGACAGTGACTGCAATGGGGGATGGGGAGTCACTCGATAATAAGGGTGAATATAATAACCACATTGTTTTTCCTGTGAAACCTTCATAAGAGTGTCTATCAATCATATCTTAATAAAACTTTTTTTGAACAAGTAAATAGCTTATTCTAATTGGGTGGAGCCTGCAACACACATTTAAAGTGTATGTTCTTTTATAACGGAGTTCTTAAGAATACCAGAGGATTGATTTTAGATTGCACAAAACTAGTATTACACCTACACATATTTTGAAGTAAAATAATAACACCAAAATAGTAACAACTACACTTAAAATTCATGGAGATTAAAATAAGTGAAATAGGTTAACCAGTGTATGTAAATCTGACAACAAATTGTTTGGTAAATGAGGCATGAAATAATGTCATTTATGCATCTTTAAAACTATGAAAAATGACACATCATTTATGCAGTAAATAGGCAGGAAAGATATATGCCAATTTTAAAGTAGTGCTTACCTCTCTGTAGGATGATACTGAGTGGTTTATGAGTTTGTAATATTACATTTAAAAGGAAAAAGCTTAAACAGATCTCTCAAATGTTATTATTTGCTAGGTCTACATAATAGTATTTGGTTGTGTGTTACAGTTTTCTGATTTTGAATGAATGTTCCTAATTTCATTAGATAAGTGAATTCAAATGAGTCCTCACAAAAAGGCAAAGAAGTATTGAAACTACCATCATTATCTTTATTTTATGGTTAAAGGGACAGGACAGTGAAGAATAGTTAAATAATTTCATGTAAATTCACATAGCAAACAAATAAGCATCATTGATCAGTAACTTCACACAGCTAGGATTCAAATATAAAGTGATGGATTTTAAATTTAAAGATACTTTCACTATACCCATTTATCTAGGTACTAATCTTTTACTTTTTCTTTAAAATAATAAGGAATATTTAGTATTAACACTGTAATAATGTCATCTAGTAAGGATAACTTTAAAATGACTTACTATGTCAGGAACTATTCTTATACATTTTATTGCTTCTTTTTTTTCACTCATTTAATCTTTATAACAATCCTGTAAAATAGCCACTTTTATTATTATCTCCATTTAATAAATTAGGACATTTTTACCTAATTTCATATACATTAGTATTACATTCTTTAAAAGTTAATTTTTTATTTATTTTAGCTTCTCACTATGCCATAAACCGTTGCTTTGTTAATCTGTTATCATACATCATTAAGCTGATTTAACAAATAACTGAATTTAACAGTAATTTTATTGGATTTTTAAAGAAATATAGAAATTTAAGAGGCAAATAAATTTCTAAATTTGAAACTATAAAGCTCTTTTTTAAGAAAAAAATTGGAAATAATTTCATAGAAGTTATTTTGGAAGTATTTTATTGCACATTTAGAAGGAGATCTGAAAAAAATTATTTCACATTGTTATACTCTTAATTTATTGCCAGGTTAGAATTATTTTTCTTGTGTGGTTAGAAATTCTGTAAGTTAAATGATATAAATACTCCTGTGAACTAAAAGTCCAAATTAAAATTGAATGGAAATTGTGTAAAATAACAAGATTCTCTTCCCCCACCCTTTCTATCCTTAGCTCTCACTTTTTTTTATATGCCTACTTCCATACCAGTGCAGATAATAGAAAGGTAGATAGATAGATAGATAGACAAACAGGGAGATAGCTATGTAAATACATAAAGAAAAGACTCTCAGAGTAGAAGTTTCAAATGAACAATTAAGAATGAAGTTCAACAATCAACATTCTGCAACCTTTATATTAGTTAAAAACAAATAAAAATTTGTAAAACTAGTTTGTGAAATTTTGATGAGTAAAAATATTTTACAGGGTTCAAAGTTTCCTCCTACAAAATACTTATTGATAACAAATGAAAAAATAATATATTTATTTACAGTGGATTAATCTAGTAATTAAGACCTTAACCAATTTGTCTTATGCTATAGATGCATATTACATTGTATAAGTTACCCATCAATGAAGCTGATTAAAAAAATCAATGGGGTTCTTCTAGACACTCAGTAAAATGACTAAAGTATCAGGAAGGGATTTTTTTGGAATAATGGCAGTATTTCCATATATTGGAGGTAAGGGTGGTTACATGGGTGTATATATATTTCTATCAAAATTCATCTAACTGTACTTAAAATGAGTGCATTTTATGTTATAGTAAATTATAATTCAATGAAGTTGACTATAAACATTCCACCTAAGCTTACTATCCATTAGATTCCCTTAACATTAGTAAAGTTTGTCATTATTTTTAATATATCATGATTCCCATCTCTGTCTTTAACCCCATCACCTTTATCTCTGTCTCTATCCCTATCTTGATTTCAATTTCTATATCTACCTCTTACTTTATATTTAGTTGCAGAAATGCAGTTCTTGAATTTTTTGTGAGCCAAAAACATTTGAAATGTTTCAAAAACATATTTCAAAAAGTATTTCAGTAACATTTGTCATGACAACTATATATTATTTTGAAATTTATTTAAAGACCGTTATTTACTGTTTTCTTCATTATTTGTTATTCATATTGTTTCCAAATTATGTTATTGCAAACAACAGTAATTAATATTTTATAGACTTATTTTTCATATACTGCTGATGATTTCCTTTAATAAATTTGTGTAAGATGTTAAGGTGTTTGAGCATTTATTTCTGTGATTATGCCTTTGTGCACTCAAAAGTTCTGTGACTGTGTACATGGTTGGTAGCAGGATAACAGATGCTAATTTTTTGACACCAATAAAAGGCCCAATTTTATTATTTAAACATTTATTTATTAATGAAAAGATGTTTAAAATATATCAATAATTTAAATTCACATTCTAATACTCTCGAGGTTGAATATGTGTTTTATATTTTACTTTGTAATTTGTATTTCTTTTACAAATTTATTTATTCACCGGTTCATATTGTGCCTTTTAAAATTAAGATGTTTATTCCCCTTTTATTGATTTTTACAAGGTTTCACATATTAAGTAACCTGATATTTTTGACATGTACCCTATAAATATTTTAGCAACTCATATATTTATTTCACTTTTTTCTTTCTAATTGAAAATGTTTTGTGTTTGACTCACTTCATATGCCAGCCATTTGTTTTACGTGTGTGTATATATGTAAAATATGCTATACATGTTTATATAGAGTATTACTTTCCAGTTACTTATCCCCAAATTGTTTATTTATAAGTCATTCATAGTAATTTAATTCTGGCCCAACGGTACTCAAACCAAATTACTGGTTCTAGCTTTTCTAATTGTAAAATTTTACTGTTGTGATGATTAAATCAATTAATGCATATATATCCTAAACTCAGTTTCTTCTCTCTCAGAGCATTTACCATTGCCTGAATTATTTTATTTCTTTAGTTTTCAAGCCTTCATTATCTGCCTCTTTCTGATTATCTATGGCTTTGTGAAAAAGCATCTTCTAATTAGTAGCTTAAACCACAATTTATTATTATCTCACATTTCTGTGGCTTGGCCAAGTTTAACAGTGTAGTACTTGCATGGGGTTTCTCCAAATGCAGGGACCTAAAGACTACATTGGATTTTATGTCCAAGGTGGCTCATTCACAGGGCTGGAGAAAAGCTGGTTATCAGCTGGGATCTCAGCCACATTCCATTCATTTTTCATGTAACCATTTCTCTCCATTGATAATAATCCTGAAGACCATATTCAAAGGAAGTGGAATTTTTTTTTTATGCCCCTCAGTAACAAGAGAAGCAAAAGATGTGTGGCCATATTTAATTTGCCACTTTCCTCCAACTCCTTGATGTTGGAGCATCAAGTTTTCTTAACTGCTAATTCTCAACTACCTAAACTGTGCTTGGGATTCTCTAAATATATGTCTTATTATTGATTTTCCATTAATCTACTTATCCTTGCACCAGTACCACACATTTAAAACAACTCAATCCCACTCCTGTATATATATCTGAAAGAATTAAAACCAGGATCTTAAAAAGATACCTGCACTCTTGTGTTCACTGCAACATTACTTTCAATAGCCATGATGCAGAAACAACTAAAAAATCCATTAACAGACAAATGGATAAAAAATGTGATATATATACAGTTGAATTCTATTGAGCCTTAAAAAAGAAAGAAATCCTACCATTTGTGACAAGGACAGACATGTAACACATTATCTAAGTGAAATAAATCAGTCACAGGACAAATACTGTATGACTCCACTTATACTAGGTATCTAAAATGGGCATACTTACAGAAGCCAAACACAGATTGGTGGTTGCCAGAGAATAGAAGTAGGGGGAAGCAGGAAGTTGTTCAATGGATATACAGTTATCGTTATACAAGATCAATAGGTTCTAGAGATCTGCTGTACAACATTGTGTCTGTAGTTAACAATATGGTATTGTACACTTAAAATTTTATTGGGAGCCGATCTCATATTAAGTGTTTTTACAAAAAAAAACGAAGGACACAGGAAACTTTTAAAAGTGATGAATATGTTTATTACCTTGATTGTGGTGATGATATCACATTAGATATGCATAGGTGCAAACTCATCAAATTATACACATTAAATATGTGCAGTTTTTTTGTATATCAATTACATCCCAATAAAGCTATAAAATACTCTAGTTTTATAATATGTTTTAGTACCTGACAGGGCTGTGTATGTATGTTTTATTAGCATACATGAGCACAGTACTAAAGAGAGGCTCTTTACTTCCAGTCCGTATCTGATTTTGAGAATATCTTATTGGCTGTAGGTGTTAGAGATGAGAAAAGTTGTATTTTCCAATCTGGCAAGATCTGTATTATATATCCCCTCACTCTGCATATTAACTTATTTTTTAGCTCATCTCTTACTTTGTTTTTATTTTCTACAGCTGAGGTAGCAAAGCCCAAGCTGTCATCATTCTGTTTTCCCTGGAGTTGTTCTTGTGCAATTGCAAAAATTCATTAGGTACATTTTCAATCTTCTAAGTAGCCTCACATGAGAGTTTCACCAAATACTTCATCACTACAAAACACATGTCTCCAATTTCTCATTCTCCTAAAACAGTTTCTTTGACATTTTCCCAGCATCTTCTAACTGCCTCCTCCGGGCATGCTTCTTGTTGCAAAGGCAATGCCACATATTTCAGGCTTTTATAAAGGCAGTGCCCCTTTTCTTGTACCAGTTTCTGAATCAGTTAAGTTCTTTCTTTAAACCACAAACATTAAGATATCATTCATTAGCTCATGAGTTTGCAGAAAAGCTGAGGGATAGTCTTAACTCAGCTGGATTTGTTTCCTGAACCAGCAAACTAGCCATACCTTGTTCTTCTCATGGTGAATGCAAAGCTGTTGAATTCTTGTTTTTCCAGCCTTTGGTCAAGTTACTCTCATTATTGCTGCATTGGCCAAAGCACATCATAGGGCTAAATACAAAGCTAAGGAGCAGAGAAATATATTTTACCACTTTCATGGGAGGGGCTACAAAATCACATGGTACAAAGGCTGTGAATATATAAATTAATACAACCTAAGACAACTTGCACCTTCTCTGATTCGCTGATGTAGGTCTGTTTCATTCAGTTCTCACATAGAAGTTATAGGCCTTTGGCGTCTTGCATTTATGGACACAGGTTCTCTGGGAAGAGCAAAATTTGTAGGAGGAAATAAATGAATACAATGATTTCAGAGTTCAGATTTCAGAATACATTCTTAGATAGTGTCTATAAGGATTACTAAGTATGTAGGTATCATTGATTGGTTGTTGAAAGCATGTACTAAGACACAAAATGCCTTGGTTCAAATCTCATTTTTCTCTACTTCTTTAGTTGTTATTACAAATTTTTAATACTTTGTCTTGTTTTTCTCTAGGTAAAATATAGTTATAATAGTTCTAAGTTCATAAGACTTGAATCAGGATTAAATGAGTTAATATATGTAAAATGCATAAAATAGTGCTTTGCATATAAGTACTAAGTTTAACAAAGGCCACTTTGAAGAGATGATTTTCAATTGATATTTGAAACTAAAACAAAATCAGCTAAAGAGATAGGGCAAGAACATTCTAGCCAATGGATATAGCAGTATAAAGGTCCAACAATTAGAAAGATCTTGACTTCCTTGAGGAACAGGAAATACATCACCAATTATTATTCATTTACTTGAATATTTCAAGGATTTCTTCAATGTGGATAAAGACCAATGCTGCATTACCAGACTTGCCATTTTAATACTTAAAAAAAAATTGTGCTATTTACTTAATTCCTACAAGACATTTTTATTTTGTTATCTTCACCTCTCTTCAAAATGTAGAATTTTGAAACTTGGAATCATCATATTTTCACAGTGTGCTGCCTTTTAATTACTTAATTAAAGTGAAGGCATTCTCAAAGTTGTCCAGAAAATGATTGTTGGGAGTATCCTTTGATTTCTTGGCTGTAGTGCCTGCCTCCACTGCAAGGTCCAGTGCACTGTGCACACAGTGAGGAGCCTCTGATGTGTGCCCCTGGAAGTGCCATAGATGGGGCCTCACTCTGTCTGGCCTGGTGCCATGGTGGGGACAGCAGGTGAGTAGACTGGTGCCTGCCAGGAAGAAGGAGCAGCAGGCTGCATATTGCAGTGGGGGAGGCCTCAGGGCTGCGTTGCAAGCTGCGGGGGAGTGTCTGAAGCTCCTGAGAGTTTCCAACCTGTTGGGTTGAGTGCGTCAGAATGATTTTGTCCATTTGCTCCTCCTTCTGAGCAGCAGGATTTGGGCAATCTTTGCCTCTTTAGCACCCCACTTACTGTTGGGAAGTCTTTCAAAGTGCCTGCCTTTGTTTTTTCCTGGAGGGGTTGGTTATGTACACTTGTTCTCCACAAGCAGCTGAAATCACAGTCTCTCCTAGTATTCTGCCTGTCTTTGCTTTCTAACCACTCTAATCTCCAGAGCCCCATGTAATGTGGGTTCATGCTCCTGGAGCAGATTTCCAGGGCTGGGTGTTTAGTAGTCCTGGGCTTCTGCTCCCTGCTCTCTCTGTTTCTTTTCCTCCCACTTGTGAGCTTGGGTGGGGGAGGGCTTGGGTCCTGCCGGATTGTGGCTTTGGTACTTTACCCTTTTCTGTGAGGTCTTCTCTTTTCCCCAGATGTAGGCAGTCTGTTCTCAGTCTTCGGGTTGCTCTTTCAGGAGTAGTTGTATTTGATGTATTTTCGTGTTATATGTAGTTTTGGGAGGAGGTTTCTGCCTCACTTCTCACACTGCTGTCTTTTTCCCATCTCTGCACTGTTATTTCTTTTATTTCCTTAAGAGTCCCAAGTTTTATAAACTTCTCTTATGAAGTATCTAAAATACTGTTTTCTTTCTCCTCATATCTCTATCTACCATATTCACTCAGCTCATAATTATGTCAATCAAAATTTTCCTGTCCCTAGCTCATTTTAGTCAATGTCTAAGCACATATTATGATATTATTTACAACTATCTTGTTTTTCTATAGCAATTATCACTCCTTAAAGTGCTACCCCTATTTTCACTTGCATGATATTTCCACTGATACTAAGATAAGAATGTGATAGTGAAGAGTCCTCTGCTTGGCACTAGAATTTTCAGTGTTTCCATTAATAATTCTTTAAGCAAGTTACTTAATATTTCTAAGGCTGAATGTCTTTAACTTTAAAATAGCAGATGCAGTGATATTTCATTCGTTCATCCATTTTTCAAATCATTTAGCCATTCAAACATACATATATTCAACAAATATTTATTGTTCACTAAGTTCCAGGGACTTCACTATAAGCAGGAATACAAAAATGAGAAAAAATATAGCCAGCTGTTGAGCTGTGTAGGTCCACATATATGTGGATGTTTTTCTATATATGTAGAGAGAGAGAGAATGAGGAAAATTTTTTGGAGATTTGCAACAGTTTGTAAAAACTTTTTGTTAGCTTCTTTTATTGTAAGAATAGAGTATTAACACAAAATGTGTGTTAATTGACTGTTTATGTTGTCGGCAAGGCCTCCAGTCAGCAGCAGGGTATTAGTAGTTCAGTTTTGGGAGAGTCTAAAGTTATATGCAAAGTTTCAACTGTGTGTGGGTCAGTGTCCCTCCACATTGTTCATCCATTTTATATTTGTATGTATATATCTATATCTATATCTATCTATATATACATATATCCCTCTTCTACAAGTAGTGCAAGTCTCACCTCTCATATTTTTGTGTTTCCATTTAAAAGATAAACAGAAGACAAATGAGTATAAGTTTAGTAGTTCAGGAAAAGCCACTAATTATAGCTTTTCCAAATTTATTTCCATGCTATAGTTTTGTAGGAGACATTGAAGAAAGGGTCCTGTGGGTGTGTTTAAGTTGTAGGTTTGGCAATGTCTAAGAAAAACTTTGTTTTAAACAATTAAGTCATTTTGTTCCTTGCCAATGCATGCTTTAATTAAACTGCTGCCAATGAAGGTAATGCAATATAAAAATAACACTATAGTGGATTTAATGTTCACTACCTTCTATGCTATTTAGGATGGGATAATGAAACCTAGCATATTTATTAGAGATAAAAAAGGCATTAATTTAAGATTACTCTTTAATGAATTTATTTGATAGTAAAATCTTTCACATTAAATATTTAAAACAGCTTATGAATATATTTTATTTCCTCAAATTATACTAATGAATTTTTAATACTAAACAAATATTGTTTTATTTCTTGTTTCTGTGTGTTTGTGTATTTCAGTTCATCCTGCCAAAACTCTGCTTATTGTTTAAAATTGATTTTAACAGTCTGTTTATAACTCATAAAAAAAATCTCAAGGTGGGTACACTTCTTTTGCATATAGGTAAAATTATAAATCCCAGCTTCATAGAGTTTAAGACTAAGTGAAAGGAGGATTTAAAAGAGAATCTAATATATTTATAAGCCAAACCGGGAAAGTCCTGTCCTCAAATGGTCTTCCTTCTTTAGTGGAAAGTTTTCTTCTTTTTAAGGATTAAAATACTCATGTGAAAACTTCATATCCTTTTGCTAGATTCAAATTCATGCTCTAAAACAGAATTAGCTTAAAAGTCTACAAACTATCTGGCCAAAATCCAAATGATATTTCACAATAAGATCATAAAATAATCTGTTTATATGCAAACTTGTTTGAACCACTCAGCGGCCTCTTTTTAACAAAATACTTTTTGAGAGACAGATCCAGATGTCATGGGCCTACTTTTCATTCCAGTGACCCTCTGTAATTCTATTGACTATTTATTGAGTTTTGGCTGCAGTACTTTAGACCCAGCAGAGTTAATACATTACTTGTGCTTTTATTATTTATGTTTATATTTTGTGAATACCTTCTAAAATTATATATTTATTTTTTCTGCATACTATTCTCCTTAGTTAGGAATTATGTTCTGTTCTGTTAAGTATAGACACTGAAAACAAGAGACTTTCTAAGGATACAAATCCCAGGTAAATGATAAATCAAGGTTTAAATTTCTTTGTTTTGCTTTGTTTTTTAAAACAGAGTAAACTATTAAAGCTCTATTTATTTATAAAATTAAAGAAAGTTAAGTCATTTGTATTTAATTATTTTTGGAACTCAATTGTTTTCTTTAAAAGGAATATGTACAGTGTATATTTTTCTCACTTTAATAGTAATTACCTTGGAAGTTACAAGACACTTTTGTATATGTGGTCCAATAAGTGGTGATTCCTATACAAAAAAATCACTTGTGAAAATCCTTAAGCTATATCTAATTTTTCAGTGGAAGAATATAAAGAAAACTTTATAATACTAACAACAAAAACTATTCTTTTAGGTAGATATTTTTGCATCTTTTCAGATCTGTTAATTCATTATCTGCTTAATTCTGAAGAGGCTCCAGAATTATACTTTACCTTGCAGTTCAAAATAATCATGACAGATTTGTTAAATGCTTAAAATGACACGAACACAGATAATGTTAAATGCTCTATATTGATATACTTGTTTATACTATATATTTGCTTTTTTCACTTCCTTTCCTGCTTCTGTTCTCAAATCTTCTCCAATCATGTGACCTTTCTCATACTCTACCAGTACTGCTCTTTTCAAGGTCATTAAGGATCTCAATGTTCATAAATCCAATGGCCAGTTCTCAGTGTTCACCTCACTTGACTTACAAGCAGCACTGATAATGTGAATTGCTCCTTCTTCTTAGAAGAACTTTTCACTAGATTTCCAGAACAAAATTCTTTTGGTTTTTTGACTATCTCAGTGGCTACACCTTTTACTATCCTTTGTAGGTCTCTTTTCTTCTTGATATATTATTAATGATGGAATACTACAAAACTGAGAATGTTTTTAAAACCCTTCTCTTTGCTGCCTGTATTTGTATCCTCCCTTGGTGACCTGATACAGTCTTATATACCTTCCAATGGCTTGAAAACCCTTTGTATTCTGCAAAGTCCAAATATATCTCCCGATCTCTCTGCCAAAATGATAGACAGAGATATACACTGCTAACTTATCTCCATTTGCATTTCAAATAGGTATCTCAAACTTAGTATGTCTTAACCTTTTCATCAAAACTTGTTCCTCCCTCACTCTTTTCCTTTCCTGTTAATGGTAGTTCCTTCCTTCCAGTTTTAAACATCAAAACTCTTGGAGTCATTTTCTTCACTTCTGTCTTCCTACATTCCAAACACTTCTCCTCAGGAAATCCTAATGGGTCATCAAATATATCTAAAAACCAAACTGCTTCTCATGCTACCATTACAGTCTAAGCCATTATTATATCCCCCCTCTATTTCCCCAATAGCTTCCAAATTTTTGTCTATGAAAAGGAATCTTTTAACACAGTAGCTTCAGTGATCTTATTTAATCAAGATTTCAGCCCCCCTGTTCAAAATATTCCAAAGACAATCAAATTCTCTAAGAGTATAAGCCAGTATTCCTATAATAGCCAACAAGACCTCACATGATATGAAACATGTTAATGTTTTTGCTTCAACTTCTACTACTTTTTTCTTTTTCAGTCTCTTCCAGCCTCTCTTTCCCCCTAACCCCCATAGACCACACCAACCAAGGTCTAACCTCAAGGCCCACACAGGTAGTTCCCTATGTCTGGAATGCTCTTCCCCAGATATCTACATGACTCACTCCCTTAATTAATTCAAATTATGAGGAAGCTATCTACTCTAGTCTGTTCAGGCTGTATTGCAAAGTACCGTGGGCTAGGTGGCTTATAAAGCAAATACATTTATTATTTACATTTCTAGATGCTGGAAGTCCAAAATCAGGGTATTAGCATGGCTGGTTCTGGTGAGGGCCCTCTTCTGGGTTGCAGACAATGTAGATTGTGTTGTGTCCTCACATGGCATTAAGAAGATCTGTCTTTGGGATCTCCCTCATAGGGCAGTAACCCCATTCATGTGGGCTCCACCCTCATGGTCTAGTCACCTCCCGAAAGGTCCCACCTGCCAACACTATCACATGGTGGTGGGTGCAGGGGAGGTGCTAGGATTTCAACATTAAGTTTTGGGGGACAAACAGAAACTGAACATGGGGAGACATGTTAGGAAGCCACTGAAATAATCTAGGCTAACAATAAAGAAGGTTGACTTATGACTGGGCACCAGAATTAAAAAGAGTGAGTTGATTTTTAGATGCTGTGAATACATTATACATTGCTTGTTCAAATTATTTTGTTATCATTAATCTACAATTACATGAAGAACATTATGTTTACGAGGGTCCCCCCTTCACCAAGTCCCCCCCACAAACCCCATTACAGTCACTGTCTATCAACGTAGTAAGATGCTATAAAATCACTACTTATCTTCTCTGTGTTGCACAGCCCTCCCCATGCCCCCCACGTACTATACATGCTAATTGTAATGCCCCCTTTCTTCTTCCCCGCCCTTATCCCTCCCTTCCCTCCCATCCTCCCCAGTCCCTTTCCCTTTGGTAACTGTTAGTCCATTCTTGGGTTCTGTGATTCTGCTGCTGTTTTGTTCCTTCAGTTTTTCTTTGTTCTTATACTCCATAGATGAGTGAAATCATCTGGTATTTGCCTTTCTCTGCTTGGTTTATTTCACTGAGCATACATTGCTTTTTATTTTAATCTATGGGGTGCAGAAAGTAGAGGAAAAATCAGAATAACCTCCATGGGAGCCTGGCCATATTAGTTTTGCTTGTAATGTATAAACCTTGTGTCTATCACAGGGACTGGCTTGTAGTTCCCTTTTCAATAAACATTTGATTTATATATGACCATGTCAATTTGAACACCCTGTAAGTTTTCATAAAATAATACAGGTCTGGTTAAGCTATAAATCATACAGGTACTCTTTTCTATAACCACAACTCTAAACAAGATCTCAAAAGCAGTAGGTATTTAACAGTCCTTACAAAAAATGATGAAAATTCTTTACTAATTTTTCTCTTAAAATTACTAATATAATCCTAATATTCTTGAACAGTGAAAGTTATCACACTACTTTGAATGCTTTGTTGAAGGACTGTAAATGTGACTGTGACCATTATTTACCCTAATGATTCTGGTATCGATTACCCAGTCTGTACACAGCCAATTCCTTCCTTTTCTGTCCTCAGGGACCCTTACTCAGGGGTGTTTCCCTGCTCTTTGATACAGTCAGGAATGCTGGGCTGAGCTCATGGCTGCTTTCTTAACGCTTTGGTGGAGGAGATAGGCTACCTCGAGATCAGGGCATTGTAAGTGCCTTTCATTTTCTTTTCTTTCCCTGGTTTTAATTAGCATTGGAGATTTAAATCCGACTACACTTTTCATCCAGGTTTTTCTTTCAAGTCACTGATCAATAACTCGTTAATGAAGCTAGAAAAAAGAGAACGAAGCATTCTTAAACGTCCACTACCACCCTCAAAAGCAAACAAATAAGCCAGTTGTTGCACTGAAGAAATCATTCAGCTAGCTTCATCATTCAGTTGCTACAAGGAAGGATAATTGATTTAGTGGGGAGGGAGCTAACATCCTTAAATATTATATTCAATACGTAATATTTAAAAAATTGCTTTCATGTCTATTAATATTTGCATTATCATTTTCAATTTGACTTTCATGAAATGCTATACAATCTTAATACAGTTTTCAAGCTACAGTTCATTTTAAGAGCCACTAATTCAACCTTCTCTAAATAGAGTTCTTTAGAAGACCATTACATTTTGAATCTCCAAAGGAATAGAGCAGTGTGTGATGAATATCCTCAGTATTCATGCAGAGACTAGAGAAGGTCATTTGCACTTGTGTGCTAGACATTTCAAAAGTAAAGCGAAAACGTGGTCTCGGTGCAGAGAGCAGTGCACTGACCACTAGGTGGCGGAAGCGCTCCTTCGGCAATTCTGCCTCCCCTGGTGTGGGCTGTAATTAGGTCAGTGTAAGTTAAAGTAGGGCTGAGAGATGAATAAAGTAGATTTTCTTCTCTGGAACACACTGCAGTTTAATTTCACTTCTTCCCACATTGTGCGATGAAGGTGGATTTAACTTTTAAAGGCAGAGAGACAAACCTCTGCCAGGATAAATGAAAAGACTCAGGGAGGGCAGCTGACAAAAACATAAAAGACAGGAAACACTTTCTGGCTGTTGCCTAATTTTGATATCTGGGTCATCTTCAGAAATAATTTTCAGAAGTAAAATGCTATATGTGTTGTACAAGGGGAGGGGTGGGGCATGCTTGTTGGGTGTTGATGTTGAAAATTTCCCCTACTGGTAGCATTAAATAAAATAAAACCATTTTATCCTTGAAGCTGTTTTTCTAATTTTGCCAGCAGCCAGAAGCATTTTAATCTAAGGGGAAAACTCCACACTCCAACCCAGATTTCCCTTTCCTGCTGAATGAGTCACTAAGGAGGGAATTGGTCCTGGAGGTGAAAGTTGAAACTGGGTGTTCTCTTGAATGTTCTGTATTATGGACTCCGGAAAGGACAGTAGCATCTCACACTGGGGATCAGGCTGTGGGTGTCAGGCAGCCATGGTGGGCAGCAGGCCACAACTGAGTAGCTTCACTAACAAAGAACATCAGGGTCACTGTGGTCTCTTAGGTGAGAAATGGAGGGGAAAAGAGAGGACCAGTCACAGGAATGTCTCTCCTTTCCTAAATTGCTGATCATGGCTTTGAATGTGCAAGAGTCAAAATGTTTTTTTAAGAAAATAAGGCAAGTAAGATATAAGAACATATTCATAAATAGTAATGTTTTCTGATTGTAAATTCTCTAGAGGTTGAGGGCATTCAGCTAATTTAAATTCTATTTTGGTTCTTTGAGTTACCGGTCATCACACAGGTAACATCAAGCTCAGAGAGTGAAGCGGGGCGGTGGCAGCACGTATGCTGCGACAGTGGTAATTGGGGAGATAAGCTAAGTTCATAGACAGGCGACTCCGATATACTAAGATTCTTCAAACAATTCCTGGATTGTATGGAAAATGTTTAGGATTGGATTTGAGAGTGCTTTCTCCTGACACCTCTTCAACACTGCCCAGTTGCTAATGTCTTTGTGTTTGTTACCCAAAGATTTGTTCAAACATACTGAAACTGGAAATTCACTGGTTAGTAATACCTCCTGTTTGTGCAGGCTGTTTACCATCTGTAGCCACAATGATATGACTGTAGACTTTGCGTGCAATTCAGTGTTCTTGTGTTTGCCTGCGGAATCATAGACAATCACATTAAAGCCATGTGCAAACATGGTACATGACTAAGTACTCCTTTCTTGAAATGGTGTTCTGTGTATGTCTCAATATATTGTAAGAAAGGGATGGGAGTGGCTGAGAGTAGAGAGGAAGAAGGCAAAGAATAAAGAACATGAAAAATTATTCTTAAATTTTGTTTCAATGGCACATTTACTGTAGTGTAGCTTCTCGCTCCAGTTGTACTAACACTTTCATTTGCTGAGAGACCCTGGTCATATATGGAACAAATAAATACTGTACTTCTTGATGAAGTTGAAAACATAAATGACAGCCAATGAATTGTAATTTGTGAAGACAATAGATTGATCTCTGATCTATATCTCAGAAATCAGAAAGACATTTCATTCTGGTTTGGAATTTGGAGATAAATGTTTGAAAAAAATTCGGTTAATCAAAATTTGTTGAAAGGATGCAGTGTACCTAAAAATGCAAGCACACCCACCTCTGCATGTGTGTGTGTCTGCACGTGCACACACACACACACACACACAAGTTGTGTGTTAATTGCAACTCTTCATTACAAATCATTTCTTCGCTTAAAATTTGTAAAACCCAACTTTTTTTCATTTGTTTGTTTTAGAGTATAATTACGAAATGAATTTGGGGAAGCACATGTTTTGTTCATTTGTGAGCTGTATGAGAACAGTCTAACTTTTAAGTCTCTTTAAAGCATAAGCCATAATCTCACCAAGTTCATAAATCGGAATATTTGGAAGCAGCATGAGCCATCATGAGGTGTAGTATAGTGAAAATGAAATTCTTTCTGAAGAATATTTCAAGTAGCTTGTTCTTTAAATGCTTAGCATGAGTCAGAATGCAAGGGCGCAAGTGATGCAGAAGGACTAAAGAATCACAACTGGGCTTTGGCCTTCATCCCACTGTTATCCTCTGTGTGTCTTTGTGGTTTCTGCACGCCCTTCACTGTTATTCCACTGCATTTAATTATTTAGTTCCATTTCCATGAGTCTATGACAAGGAGATGAATAATAATTCTATTTCGAATTCTCAAACCTGGAAATGCCTAGCGTGTTGTGCATACTTGATAAATATATGTTGAACTAATGAATAAATAGCAAGTTCTGACATGTAAGTTCTAAGTATTATAGGTGGAGTTAGAGCTAAATCCTGTGTCTAGTTCTTTATCCCAAGGGTTTTTTTAATGCTTTTTTTTTGTATTTATCACAAGACATGGCCTAATGATTTTTTGTTATTTTTCAGACATTTTTAGTGTATTCCTTATCTCTCTTTGGGGAAGTATAATCTAGGTGCTCAAGAATGGGCACTACTGGCTCATTGTGCCTCTTTAACAAGATGCAATTAATTTTCTCATACAATAAATATATGTAAGTTACAGAAGAATTTACAATATTTATGATTGATCTGAATTACAAAATGTCATCTGTAGAAACAATTATTGAATAACCCAAGTCTTTATTAAGCTATAGGGTACTTTATGAGTACATCTTAATATACCCATACCATGCATATAGTTTATAAATTTTTAATAACTATGTTCATATTATTTTGGGGTGATACATATATGCTTCATTAAAATGAGGCTCATTTACATGTCTATATGCAAAGCTTTTACTAATGTATATGTACACTAACATGAACAAGTAATATAGTTTCATGAATCGTCATACACTGAGCATCTAGGCAAGAAACAAGATGACTCTTTAAGCCCCATTCTGCCCCTTTACAGTTATTATTCACCAACATAATAGTAACCACCATCCTGACTTCTGATTTCCTAGATTAGCTTTGACCGATTTGGGATTGTATGTAATTGTAATCAGTACGTATTTGAGAGGGTCTTACTTCTTTCACTCAATATTTTGTGTGATTCAGCTGTGTGTATTGTTGTAGTAGTTGTAATTTAGGCATGTTCACTGTGTATGGTATTTCACTGAATTAATATAATACAGATTACCTATTCATTTTATGTCAACAGTTACTTTCCAGTTTGGGAATATTAAACATAGTGCTGCTATGAACACTTATATTTATCCTTCTTGAAGTTTATACATGCTTACCTTTGGAAGGCTTATATATGGGAATGCTGGATAAAATATGTACATACACATTTTTCAACATACTAAGAAGAGTTTTAAATGGATGCATAAATTCACAATATTATTAGTAGTGTATAAATTTTATAGATTAATAAAAAATTAATCTATGTCTTTGTCAACACATCGTATTCTCCGTCTTTTCCATTTTAACCATTGTTTTTTTGACTTTCTTTCCATAGAAATAGTGATCAAACCAGGAAATATTTACAACCGTCTAGATAGTAGAAGCAGTTAGTTGAGTCAAAATCAATTACTTGTTTTATTTCAATTAGCTGGCCATTTTTTAACTTAATCTTCCTTAGGATGTAGTTGTGATTACAAAAAGGAGAGTATAATTAGACATGTTCTTTATTTAGGAAATCAGAAAAGAATTGAAATGAAAAAAAGGCATTGTTGGACTTTATGACCTTCAGCATGTGAACATCAAATTAAAGACCAAATGAACAATTCCCTTGGTGTTAAAATAATCACAATTAAGAGAAAAACAAGTTGTAACATAGAATCCAAAAATGTTGGTTATGCCTTTACCACTTCTGTTAAATTAGGCCCCAAGAGTGAAGGGGAAGGAAGCATGCTAAAACATTTACCATTCATGAAACAAAAAATTTTTCCCAAGAGATCCTGGGAACTAGAATTCAATCTGAAAATTATATAGCCTGCAGAATATGTCCAAATACAAATGCGTCCCATTTATATTGAGTTATAAAACAATCTTTTCCTTACATAAAATATGTATTAAGATTTCTTTCATGAAATCATTAAAAGACAATTGGAATTCTATAACTATCATTGAAACTATTTCCTTTATTACGTAGTGTGAAAAGTTTTATTTGATGTATTTTCTATAGAATATTATAGTAAAAAATGTGACATTTATAAAGCTATTCAGCATGCCAAAGTAATTTTCTTCAGTGATTTTTTTTGACAAAAGATGTTAAAATAGTCATAAAAGATCTAAATTACAAGATATTTCATCTTATATAAGTACAAATATTTGATTAATAATAAGTTTTGGTTATTAGGATATTAGATCAAAATTTTTAAGGTATATGTTGAAAGAGGTTTTTACAAGTTTTTATGGAAATAATTCATATCGCTTCCTTCCAGTTGATTTATATGTTATGGAAATATAATCAAAGTCCAATATTTAAGTAATTAAATTTCAAATGTCTCATGTACTATAAGTTAATTAATATTTAGTCAGAGTTTATTATGTTTGAGTTGCTGTGCAAAGTCCTATCCATGCAAGGGAAACAATATTAATTTTACAAAACATCTGCAATATACCTAAAATAATTGGCCTTTCCCTTTCTAATGTGAATTTCTATTGCTCTGGTAAGAATTGAGAATCATCACTTTTCCCAAATCACTTAAAATACTTTGATATGTCAATCCTTTTTTATACTGTTAGATATTTTGAAAACTGGAATTTATAGTGGGACTTCATGGAGCCACAGTGAATACTTAGAAAAGAGTCCTGCAAAGCTATGAGGAAAGGTGTTATTATTTTTTGGCAAAGATTTTAAGAAAGTTGTGAATAACAGGAGGTATTTATATTTGCCCTTGTAGATTAAATCAAGGAACAAATGTCAAGTGCTCAGTATGGGAAGTAATGATCCTGGTTGGTCTTCTCAGCTTTATCTAAACCTATAGTCAGTATCAGTATTTTCCAAAAAAGTAGATTTATATAATAAAAAATAATTTTGAAGAAAAATGACTAAGTCATGTCCTATCTTCAAAATAAATGGGAACAAAATTTCAATAGTTCTCATATATCTGCCCCATGTCCTCTCTGATAACGTGGCCACTATCAGGAAACTGAACTCATTTGCTCAGTAACTTAGCACTTTAATGACAATTATGTGTAATTAAAAAAAAGTACATGAACTTTTTTTTTAATGGAGAGAAAATGATTTCTTGTCCTACAAATTCTTATAATGCAAATGATTACCATAATGTGTGTTTATGTGTGTGTGTGTAAGTGGAAGGTGAAAGAGCAGAAGGCACAGGGCCTTGAGAAAACAGTCTGTTCTAAAAGAAAAATGTCAAAGTTTTGGAAAGTATTAACTATTTTATCCAAAAAAGCAGAAGTACATTTTATGCTTTTATACCCACTGCCTTTCATCTTAGCATTCTTTGCCATTTTTATAAATAAGATAGTACAGTTTGAAATTACTGGTTGAGGGAACACATTACTGGCTGTTGAATTTCAGGAATTTGGTTCTCCTATTTCAGTGAAGTGTGGCCAGTCTAACAAATGCCTCCTATGTAGGTTTCAGCATTCCCTTAAGATTAGAAAAAGCTTTTGCAGACAAACATCAAATGAAATCTGATATCCAGGCAGTCAGAATCTTGTCTGACCTTCATACCCCATGGCCATGATAATTATTAAACAATTAAACCATTGTTTTACAAAAAAGCATTTTCTTAAAAATGCATGTTTATTGCATCTTTATCCTGGTGTAACTTTATATATCGATGACAGTTTGATTTTTATATTTTTTAGCAATATTTGGTCATATTCTGGTCTACCACAATTCTTCCATCTCTCTCTTGGCTGCCACATTTTCTCTCTCTCTCCACCTCTTCCTCTTTAATGGTAAATTGCTACAATTAGAGATGTCTATCATTATAGAAGAAACAGTATCACCATATAAAAATTTTCAAAGCTCTTATAAACTGACAAAAAATGCAAGCACAAGATAGTAGTTAAATTCATTCAGTCAATGTTTCAGTCTCATACATACTCTTATAAAATAAGATCTGAAGTAAGTACTTTCACTGGATTTTATGCTCTGCAGCATTAAAAACAAAAAACAGTGCAATGACATGATATTATTAGGGAGAACCATTGTATTAGAAAAATATGGACAATGTAATTTTAGATTACAACAAATATTGATGTAGAATGGAATAAGAATAAAATTTGCTTTACTACTCATCTGAAATAGTCCACTTCCAACTACAGTTTTGATTCCTGATAATATGTTCACTCTGCTTCCTAGATTGGAGAAATTCAAATAAAAAGTTTGAGAGTTACTAATCTAGACAAACACTTTTATTTGATATTAAAATACTGAGGATTAAAGAAATGCAAGTCCAAGAGATAATTTTTGATATATTCTTTCATGCACATGTGCTTGCATTGATATTTCAGTTTAATCCATAAATTTCTTCCTGCTTTTGATATTAATTAAAAAATATGCTGATAAGCATTGCTTTAGAAGAAGATCTATGTTGAACATGCGGCTAAAGTCAAGGTTAACTGATTTGTTAATTTTACTTTTAAAAATAGGAAGGCTAATGTTAAAAAAAAATAAATCTTCATCTAGAAAGAGCAAAATTATGTAGTAGATACAGAAAATCTCCCTGGTGTAAAACATAGCAAAAATTTTAAATCCCAGTTATTCTCTATAACCCACAAAAATCTCAGGAATTGTTTGTATTAGATACCAGTAGAATTGAAAGTGAAACTGAGTTTGAAAACTGAGTAACTGAAAGTCTTTTAAAAAGCATTTAGTCATTAGATACATGTGCACTCTGTACCACACCCAGACATCAGATTAGATGTTCTTTGCAGGAGTGGGTAAATAGCCATTCAACAGGCAGCATGTAGTTCAGGCAATTATGCTGATAGTAAAGTAGTTAAATGAAATTTACACACTTAATCATGAGATCATTTTTGTTCAGAGTTCCCAGAATTTTGGCAATTTAGCTTTGATTTTACAACATCTAATATAGGAAAAGTCTTGTTTGGGAAACCTAACCATGCCAAGAGCTGAAACCTACAGACACTATCAGGAAATCCCCAGTGAAATGGCCCATTCAAATCACACTACAGTGAAGTTCATATTTGACAAGTCCCACTTATGCACATACTGCTTCTAATAACTTCCATTCAGACCTTTTCCATATATTGTTAAATAAGATACATATAATGAAAATGAATAAAAGAATGCCTTTTGAAAATTTATTCCAACTAGTTTAGAATTTTAATGGTAAATAGTATCAGTTTTGAAATTTTACATTCTAAATGTTTCTCATGTATAGAAATGCAATTAATATTTTTTACTGCATTATACCCAGAAATTTTGATGCAATTGCTTATTTTATCTAAAATTTCATATGCACAGCTTTTAGATTTTTCCACAGTTTAATGATAGTGTTTCTTCCTTTCCAATCATTACTTTGCTTTTCATATGTTAATGCTACGTGTTTGTTCTTGAGTGCATAGTAACTTGCAATTTAGAATTTTTATCTTTTCTTTGTAACTGGAAATTTGTAGAACTATACTTCCTTTTTCTGTAATTTTTTTTATTATTATCAACTTTGATATTTATACAGTTACACTTCATTCTTTTGTGGTATAACTCTTTTTATCTTTCTGCCCTTTAAGTGTTAAATGTATCTGTTACTGGCAGTGTATAGTTGGGTTTTGTTTTCAGCCATTTTAACAACTCTTATTATTAGTTGGAGTATTTAACTTATTTCACTTTGATGTAATATTTGTTATTTTGGGGTTTAAGTCTACCAAAATACTAATCTTTTCTATTTGTTCTTTATGATTTGTGTTTGTTTCTGTCCATTTTCAAAATAATTTTCTCCTGGTTCTTTAAGCAAATTTAAATCTTTCTTGTGTATCCTCTGTGTATCTTCCCTTCTATCTTCCCTCTTTCTTATTTCATTCAGTGTTTGTTTTCCAACCTATTTGACAGTATACTAATTAATTTTTTCCCTTCAGTTATCTAATTTTATATGCATCCATTTAGTTTTTAATTGGCATTGTTACTTTTGTCCATGCTTTCCATTTTATTCTTTTTTATATAGTGTTTTTCCCCAAGCCCTCACATTCTTCCTATATCCTTGAACAGAGTAAGCATAGTAATTTAAAAGACTGTTACACTTAACTTTAAGATAGGCTTTATCTGAGGATTGGTTTCTATAATTTGTTTTTTCTATTTTCATTTAATGTTATTTTTTTTATATATGCGAAGTTGTGCTCTGTTTTATGTCAGTTATGTTTGCAAAATTGTTTGTAGAATTAGAATGCAAGTGGAAGTTATTTTTTTTTCCTTTGAAGAGGATTTTCTTTTACTTTAGTCAGACAATAGCAATCTGGGATCATATCAAGTTCACTTCAAGGACTGAAATGATTCAATTCTGAGATGCAGTGTCTCCCAAATATGACAGTTTGGAAAAAAACACTATATAAAAAGAATAAAATGGAAAGCATGGACAAAATTAATGCCAATTAAAAATTAAAACCTACTTATTTAAAATTTATACTTGTTTATAACTTTCATCCTTACAATGTCCTCTATACTTTAATTCCTGCATCCAGCCCTGTAGATTTAAGAAACCATCAAAATACAATTCAGCTCCTTAGCCCGTAAGATACTCCTCTGAGATAGATGCCCTCAAATGAAAATGAGCCAAAAATACGAGGCTTATTTTTCTGAATGTCTGTTCTATCCCAAATCCTGACCTCCAAATTTTATTTTATTTGAAGTTGTAAAATGCTTTCAAGCAAATTTGTTTTCATATTTAGTACAACTTTCCCATTTGAGTGCATTGGTCTGAAACATCTAATTGCAGCTTGTTTTTTCCACCATCTGAAATATGAGTGGGAAGGCAAGGATGATAAGAGAGTAAAGGAAACCATCTAATAATAAAGAAAGGGTTTAAAACAAGTAGATTAAAAAATTCTTGGAGGAAGTAGAAACTGTGCAAGGAAAACAAAATTAAAAGAAAAGTAACATTTCTATAGACTTATGAAGGTATTATAATAAAAGAGTATTCAAGAAATAAAACATAGTTATTTCTAAATTAAATTTAGAGTTATAAAATAAAAAGCTAGTAGAAATTGTGAAAGGTGACATTAGAAAATTCTCACAGAAAGGTAGTAAAAGGATAGAAAACAGGAGAATACAGATAAGAAAATTATATAGCTGATCAAGAACAAAAAAGATCAGAAGAAAATGATGAAAAGGAAAGGAATAATAATAAAAATAGTAATAATTCAACTTCAGAGTCTAGCTTAGTTCAGGATGCTAGAAAGAGATCCACTAACAAACTTGCAAGGAGAATAAAACTGGACAGACTGCAAACAAACAGTTTCTATTTAATCCATCCAAAAACTAAGGTCACATGGCAACCTACCTGAAATTGGGAAGTGAACCATGAGAGGCACCTGATGGTAAAAACATTTGCTTACCTGGGACAAATGCCAAAGAATGACATACAAACCAAAGTGTTGATTCAAGTAGAGATTATTGATGAAATGCCAGGGATGGACTAATGTGTAAGTGTACAGCCACTGGGGAAGCAATTGTAACAGGATTCACAAATTATTTTTAGCTTTTCTTCAGGACCCTTTCCCTCATCCCTCCCCAGATGTTCACAGGGAAAATGAAGGAGAATCCTCAGAAAGCTATTGCCAAGGTATAGACCATGGGAGTGGAGTAACAGTCACCTCCCAAACTCTATCTAGAGCCATTTAACATCTCCTGTAAACGTAGGGGGAGGTCATCAGAAACTGAACTGTGAGGGGCTTAGTAGAAAACTGCTGTTACCTGGGGAGGGAAACAAGGAAGAAGAAATAAAGCTGTGCTCTTGGAGAGTAATAAGGACATATGGTAGGCCCCACATCACCTCTGAAGGAGGGGTCAAAACATTGTGATGACCCTACACTCCTGAAACCCACATTTACAGCATCTTCAGAAGCCTGAGGCTTAAAGAGAAGATCAGAACATATCCCCAGCCAAAGCCCCTAACCACCCTAACTAGTATCAAATCATGAAATGAAAACAGTAGTGGAGTACAACTGAAGAGAACTGTCAGAAACAGATTCTCTCTAGGAAGCATTGCAAAGATAAGACAAAATCTAAATGCAGAGACAAAATCAAGGTACACACACACGCACACATTCACACACACACGTACGTGTGCACACACATAAGTATCTACTGACCTGTACATGTTCAACTTTCAGCAAAAAATTATGAGATATACAAAAGACAAGAATAAACATAATTTTAAGAAGCAAAGCACTTTTGAGGCTCAGATATGGCATATATGTTGGAAATAGGAGAAAGAGTTTAAAATAACTATGATTAATATGTTATAAAGACTTGGATGGAAAAAATAGACAACATGAAAGATCATATATGTCATTCGGTACAGAGATATGTAACCTGTAAGAGAGAATCAAATGAAAATCATACAAATTAGAAACAGTAGCAGATAGAAAAATCTCAGAGAATATTAAGTAGGATAAATACACAAATTACCAAAACTTGGTATATAATAATCAAGCTGCTGAAAACCAAAGACAGTGAGAATATCTTGAGTGTAGCCCGAGGAGAAAAAGACATATTTCAAAGAACAGGGATAAACCCAGTGACAAAGCATTAAGAAACTTAGTACCAGAAGACCTACTGTGTAAGAAATGTTATAGGAAATTCTTCAGGCAGAAGGCATGTGATAGAGGTCAGAAATTTGAAGATACATAAAGGAAGAATACTGAAAATGGAACATACTAGGATAAAATGAAATTTCTTATTATTCTTGTTATTGTAATGCTTTTAAAGACAATTGACTGATTAAAACATTAATATTAATACCAGATTATGTGTCTGTTGACACAAAGGGGAGGAGAGGTATTGGAAAGGTGGCTATAATGTCCATTTAATATATGTAAAGTACTATAATATTATTAGAAAGTAGACTCAGATTTTTTATACATGTGTATTTTCTACTGTAGCAACAAGTAGAAAAGTGTAAAAAAAGTATGACTGATAAATCATCAAGAAAAATAGAGTGAAATAATAGAAATAAAAGTTGAAATCAGGGAAGGCAGAAAAAAATTTTAAATATATTAAAAAACAAGTGCAAAGATAGAGGTAAATTTTGATCTATGTTGATAATTACTTTAGATGGGAATAATATAAACATATCAATTGTCAGTTTGGACACAAATACAAGACTCAACTATAGGCAGTTAGAAGATCCTAAGGAGGTTGTAGACTCCAATGCTTTGTGGTCTCTTGAATTGGATTCTGGAACAGAAAAAGGATATTAGTTGAAAGATGTATGGTGTCTGGATAAAAAAATAAGCCAAAAGAGAAAAATGTCAATTCTGTGTAAACTGGAAATCACAACAAGTTTGGAAGGGGCATTTTTGTTTTTCATCACTAACCTTCTAGAAATATTTCAATTATTCAGTCTATTTGGATATATAACTTTGATAAAAATTAAATTAGCAATATTAAAGAAACAGGACTTCAAAATGGTTAAGTGAGGAACTTAGCAATCATCTTCCCAATTTAGGGAGTAATTATTAAATAATTACTAATAATTACTACATTAGTAAGTAAAGTACTTAAAGTAGTTACGCTAAACAAAATTTTAAAAAATAACCATCTACATTCTGAATATTGATCAAAGGCATATACAAAATTGAGAAGCAATTATTAAAACTTCAGTAAAAGCATTGGGTTTTGCAGACTGGACTGCTCGTATACTCTCCTGCCACACAATTACTTTGTGCAGTAGTTCTATCAGTGCAGCATAGGCCATGACAATCTTCAGCCACTCTGCCAGAGGGAATGATTTGATTTAGTGGAAGTTTGGAAACATATGTTTAGAAGCATTGATTAAATCATTGGTGATTTCAGTGGAAAATGATCAGGGAATACCAATACTGCAAGTAACCAGAGGACATGAGATTTGTTGGAGTAAAAAACCAAACGCAGATTATCCAGAAATTTCACAGGGATTCATAGAATATAAGACTGCCATAGTAGACTGATGATTAAAGTGTCAACTAGGTGATAGTACTCAGTTATTTAAGCAAACATACTAATCTATAAGTAAAAATAATTACCGTTGATAATGTGGTTGGGCTTCATCCAATCAGTTGAAGGCCTTAAGTGCAAAAACTAAGATTTCCCAGAACAGAAGACATTCTACTCCAATAATGCAGTATTTATTCCTATGTGAGTTTTCGGCCTGCCAGGCTGCCCTACAGATTTTGGACTTACCATCTCTTCTGAACACACATGCAAAAATCCTCAAAAAATATGAGCAAATTGAATCTAACAATGCTTAAAAATATTTATACGTCAAGTTAAACTTATCCCAGGCATGCAAAGGTGGTTCAATTAAAATCATCCATCATACCAACAGAATCAAAAACAAAAATCACAGGAGCATATTAATAAGTGCAGACAAAGCATTTGGCAAAAATCCAACAGCCATTCATGATAAAAATAAATTAGGAATAGAGGGGGGACTTTCTAAACTTGGTATAGAAATTATCTAAAAAATCCTTCAGCTAACATCATATTAAATAGTGATAAGCTCAAGGCTTTTCCTCTAAGATTAGATACAAAGTAATGATACTCCCTCTCACCACAACTTTCAGCATCATTCTGGAAATCCTTGCTAGTGTAATAAGGTAAGAAAAGGAAAGAAAACCCACACAGACTGAAAAGAAGACATAAAAATTGTTTTATTTGTAGAAGAGGAGGAAACACTCCCAAACTCATTTTATGAAGCCAGCATTATGCTAACATCAAAGCAAGACAAGGACACTGCAAGAAAAGAAAATATAGGCTAATATGCCCAAAGAACAAAGATGGAAAAATCCTCAACAAAACATGGCAAACTGAATTCAACAGAACATTTTTTTTTTTAGTTGAAACAAAAGCAAAGGCAGCAAAAACAAAAAACAAACAAGTGGGTCTACATCAAATGGAAAGCTTCTGCACAGGAAAGAAAACCATTAGCAAAATGAAAAGGCAATCTACAGAGTGGCAGAAAATATTTGCAAACCACACAGCTGATAAGGGTTAATATCCTAAATATACAAGGAAATCACACAATAGCAGAAACAACCCAATTTAAAAAATGGGCACAGGACTGGAATAGACATTTTTCTGAAGAAGACATACAAATGACAAACATGTACATGAAAAGGTGCTCATCATCACTGATCATCAGAGAAATGCAAATTAAAACTGCAATGCGATATTTCTTCAAAAAATTAAAAATAGAACTATATAATCCAGCAATTCCACTTCTGGGTATATATCGATAGGAAACAAAATTATTATCTTAAAGAGATATCTGTATTCACATATTCACTGCAGTATTATTCACAATAGCCATGGTATGGAAAAAACCTAAGTGTCTGTTGATGAATGATAAAGAAAATGTGAGATATATATGTCATATAATATTCCACATGCAATCGAGTATTACTCGGCCTTAAGAAAGTAGAAAATCTGTGATTTGTGACAATGTGGGTGAACTTGGAGGAATAATGTTAAATGAAATAAGCTTGACAGAGAGCTACTACATGGTATCACTTATATGTTGAATCTAAAAAAAATTGTTGAATTC
Source organism: Manis pentadactyla (assembly GCF_030020395.1). Taxonomy (NCBI): domain Eukaryota; kingdom Metazoa; phylum Chordata; class Mammalia; order Pholidota; family Manidae; genus Manis; species Manis pentadactyla. The sequence continues at coordinate 50,521,432 of NC_080030.1, forward strand.
ATAGAAACCAAGAGTAGAATGTTGATTACCAGAGGCTGGGGGTAGAGAGAATGGGGGGAATTGGTAAAAGGGTATGAATTTTGAATTTTAAGAGGAAGAAGGTCTGAGGATCTAATATATAGAATGGTGGCAATAGTTGATAATATTGCATAATTGAAATTTGCTACGAAAATAGATCTTATGCTTTCACCAAAAAAACAAATAAATAAAAAGTAAGAAAGTAACTATGTGAGGTGATTGATGTGTTAACTCAATGGTAGGAATCGTTTCACAATGTATATGTATATTAAATCATGTTGTACACTTTAAATATATTACAGTTACATTTACTAGTTGTATCTCAATAAATCTGAAAAAAGAAAAAGAGATGAGATCCCAAGTGGAATTTAGGATGCACCAAGAGCATTGATGTGTAAGAACAGTGAGGGTAGGGAGCTTTATCAAAAATGTCAATATGAGGCTACTGTCCTTTTGATCCTACTATATTACATGTTGTCACTTTTCATCAGTGTAAAAGTTTTCATTATTTTACTAAGGTAACAACACAACTCTATTCTTTTTTGGAACCAAACAGAAATAATGAATGTAGATAAAGTAGTATGTTTTTAGAGAAATAATTATTTGTGTCCTCTGCCAATAGTATGTACATTACTGTTTACTAAGGGAGGTACAACTTAAAGTTTCTTCTCTGATAGTAGTTTCATATGTGTGGCCCATTGAAGAGATGGCCTAAGGGAAGTTTTGAATTAATTTTTAATATATCTTAATAATATTAAAAAAATTATTCCTTAGTTTCTATGGTGAATTGAAGTCAGATGGAATACAGACAACTTTTAAATGGGTAATGTCTCAGGAACTGAAACTATATATGCTCAGTTGTTCTTTTTTTAAAACTCAGGTCCAGTTATTAGATACTTGATTACACGAGATGTTATATGATTAGGAATATGTTAACAAGATGGTGTGTATTGAGTTGGAGTTGTGAGATATTTTCTTGTAAGTTTTGTAAAATATTTTATGATTTAGTAGTCATATATATTAGTTTGAGCCATATGAAATCTCAGTTTTTATGTGCTAATCTAAGAGAATACTGCCAGTCACCAATGGTTCAACCTAATTGTATACTTTCTCTATATGAAATGTGAAAGAAAAAATTGTATTTATTTTAAAGTGAGAATTTATATTAATGCATTTTGTTTTTTTAATTTAAAAGTCTTAATGAAACATTATATATATAACACATAATAGTGTGTATATATATATATATATATATACACACATATATATATACATATATATATGTATATATATCTGTGTCCCTACATAGAATTGTATAGGACCTATTTTATTTTTGTGTTCTTTTTGAATGATTTTTAATGTCAGTGCAGGGAATGTCATAGTTAATGGGAAAAGATATAAGCAATATTTATTATTAAGAAAATGCAAATAGCATCGTTTGCTTACATATTTATTTTAATAAATATATCTCTAAAATTAAATGTATTAATAAATGTTATTAATAACCTTGTATTAGTATGCTTAAAGAATGTGAAAGAGGAAGAAGAGGAGAAGAAAAGAGAATGTGTGTGTGGGGGGGAACTAGCAACCTTTTCCAGACAATGTCAAATTTTTATCATTTGCTCATGTCAAGAGTAGATGCTAAACTCATGTTAGGTTATGCATGAGCTAGTATCTAAAAAGCCACTTGCCTGATAAAGTGTGGACCTCACGCTAAGGATTGTACAGAGTGACAATTTTTCAAAGTAGTGAATTATAACTTTCAGACAAACATTTTTTCTTTAAAATACAGATTTAAGTGTATTTTTAAATACAAGCAGTGCTGCGGTGGAAATACTTTGTAAAAAAAATAATAAACACATTTGATGGCTATCTCCATTACTTTTAAATTTGTGATGTAAAACTTTTTTGTAATTATTAAAAGAGTTTATGACAAGCCATATTTCTGTAATTTAGCAAGACATGAATTAATTTTTATAATGGTTATAATTTTTATTTTAAAAATAAGCTTATTTTTGTTTTATTTTATTTAAAATATATTTATCAAAACTAAGAGATGACTTTTAAGGTATAGGACTTATGAACCCAGAATCTATATGAGGTATACTAGAAAATTCTTGAAATAGGTTTTATTCTCTCTGCACTAGGATATATCAACCAGGAAAGAACAAAATGATTTATGGATGACTTACCTTTCATTTGAATTCTTTCTTACTATGGCCAGGTAACTTTCTAATTTTGATAAATTGTATGTTAAGCTTGAGTGAACAATTTCAATTTCAGTATACTAGGAAGTAGAATGGATTATGACATTAATATGTCCCTGGGTAAATAACTTACTGATTATTACTCCTCAGTTTCTCTAACATGAAACTTAACATGTTACTCCAAAGGACAAGCTATGCTGATCAAGGTTTTTTTAAAATTATTATTAATAAGTAGTATACATTGAGTACCTACTATACTAAGGACTATAAAATGGAAACTAACATTTATTTAATAACACTTCATAAAATTTCTCTTACACATATCTTCTAGTTGTTAGATACCTTCTGAAAAATCTTTTTCCCTCCAATGTTCCTGCTGTCCTAAGAATGAAATTTTGATATTTATATTATCTAGAGGAGACAGCACTTTGAGGGTTTAGATGCCAGAATGGAGCGAAACTCAGTCTTGTCAGGTGATTTCATGAGAATAAAATTGGACATTAATATTTACAGTAAATTATATTGGGGATATAGAAGCAAATAGAAAGAGAAGATTAAAAAAATCATCATTAATTTCAATGCAAATAATTTATAGGGACCACTAAACTATAGGAAAATAAGAAAAAATAAGTTAGTTGTTCATGGGACAGAACCAACATCAATTCTTAGCTATAGATGACAAGTTCTTTACTGGTTCCTTTTTTGCCATCTTGCCTTCTATGGATTGTATGCACAGCTTTGATCTATGGAATTAGAGAGCAGAAGGTGAGCCTTATTGTGTGAATAAAGATGTTTTCTTTTGGTCACAAGCACAGAAAAGAGTAAGATGTCAGTTCCCTCTGTGATGAGGAAGAATGTCAGTTGAATATCTTCATGGACTCCTTTTGTGTCCAAAAAGGTTTCATATCATACTTTCTGTCACTTGAGGGAAACTAAGAGATGGATTAAACTGTTGAATTATCTTTTTTGAATAGCTATGTTAACTGTACATTTGAAACTCCGGATTGGACCGTGATCTACATAGATAACTCTAGACATTTTAAGGCAAGAAAAATTCCTTCCCTTATTTCAAAAGATTTCACTATAACCCCTATAAAAACAGTTCAAACCCTGAAGCATGAAATTTGATTGCCAACTCATCTACTTTCATTGCTCCCTGCACAGTATCATGGTTATGTATCCTCGGATTTTAGTGAGAGATTTATTTCCACTACAGATTAAAAACCAGCCATTCCCTTCAGAAACACATTTGCCACTATCCTTTTAGATTAGACAGAACTTTGTTAATAGCATTTAATGTTGCTGCATCTGGGTACAAGTTTGTTTATGCATTTGGAAACCAGGAATACCACAATGATAGTTTCTGGCATTTGTAAAACTCCACAGAACACAGAGCTATTTGTAAAACTATACAGCATCCAAAAGACACATATGATTGTCATATTTGTACAACAAAATGGGTCATTTGTATTATGTGTCACATCAATAAGTCTACTGCTGTTATGCAAATCTAAAGCCTAGAGATGCAAATTCAAATATACAGTTTAAACTAGGACTAACTTACGTACCTTCTTCATTAGGAAAAAACAACAACAAAAACAATAAAAATACAATTTTTTCAAGTATAAGAATAGAAGCCATTGTTAATGATGCATACACCTGGAATAATCAGCCATAACAAAGAGATTTGTATGTATTACTCACAGGAAGAGATGGGAAAAATTTAAGGCTTATATTTTCTCCATTATGGATAATTAGTGCATAATTTGGCAGAAAGTTAAAAGGCAAATACATATTTTTGACACTAACTTGAATTTTTAGGATGAATTTGTATTAACTCAGTCACATACAAAGTGTTTTTTAAAAAAATTTTTTTATTAAAGTATTATTGATATACACTCTTATGAAGGTTTCACATGAAAAAACAATGTGGTTACTACATTTACCCATATTATCAAGTCCCCACCCATACCCCAATGCAGACACTGTCCATCAGTGTGGTAAGATGCCACAGATTCACTATTTGCCTTCTCTGTGCTACACTGTTTGCCCTGTGATCCCCCACACCATGTCTACTAAACATAAAACCCCTCAATCCCCTTTCCCCTGCCTCCCCACCTGCCCTTCCACAACTGTCCCCTTTGGTAACCACTAGTTCCTTCTTGGAGTCCCTGAGTCTCCTGATATTTTGTTCCTTCCGTTTTGCTTCGTTGTTATATTCCACAAATGAGGGAAATCATTTGGCACTTGTCTTTCTCTGCCTGGCTTATTTCACTGAGCATAATATCCTCCAGCTCCATCCATGTTGTTGCAAATGGTAGGATTTGTTTCTTTCTTATGGCTGAATAATATTCCATTGTGTATATGTACCACCTCCTCTTTATCCATTCATCAACTGATGGACAACTAGGTTGCTTCCATATCTTGGCTATTGTAAAAGTGCTGCGATAAACATAGGCATGCATATATCTTTTTGATTCTGAGAAGTTGTATTCTTTGGGTAAATTCCAAAGAGTGAGATTCCCAGTTCAAATGGTGTTTCTATTTTTAGTTTTTTGAGTAACCCACATGTTGCTTTCCACAATGGTTGAACTAGCTTACATTCCCACCAGCAGTGTAGGAGAGTTCCCTTTCTCCACATCCTCACCAGCATTTGTTGTTCTTAGTCTTTTCAATGCTGGCCATCCTTACTGGTGTGAGGTGATATCTCATTGTGGTTTTAATTTGCATTTCCCTGATGATTAGTGATGTGGAACATCTTTTCATGTGTCTGTTGGCCATCTGAATTTCTTCTTTGGAGAACTGTCTCTTCATATCCTCTGCCCATTTGTTAATCGGGTTATTTGCTTTTTGGGTGTTGAGGTGTGTAAGTTCTTTATATATTTTGGATGTTAACCCCTTGTCAGATATGTCATTTACAAATATATTCTCCCATATTGTACAATGCCTTTTTGTTCTGTTGATGGTGTCCTTTGCTGTACAGAAACTTTTTTAGTTTGATGTAGTCCCATTAGTTCATTTTTGCTTTTGTTTCCCTTGCTTGAGGAGATGCATTCAGGAAAAAGTTGCTCATGCTCATATTCAGGAGATTTTTGCCTATGTTGTTTTCTAAGAGTTTATGGTTTTATGACTTACATTCAGTTCTTTGATCCATTTCAAATTTACTTTTGTGTATGGAATTAAACAATAATCCAGTTTCATTCTCTTACATGTAGTTGTACAGTTTTGCTAACACCAGCTGTTGAAGAGGCAGTCATTTCCCCATTGTATGTCCATGGCTACTTTATCATATATTAATTGACCATATATGGTTGGGTTTATATCAGAGCTGTCTAGTCTGTTCCATTGGTCTATGGATCTGTTCTTGTGTCAGTACCAAATTGTCTTGAGTACTGTGGATTTGTAGTAGAGCTTGAAGTTGGGGAGCATAATACCCCCAGCTTTATTCTTCCTTCTCAGGATTGCTTTGGCTATTTGGGGTATTTTGTGGTTCCATATGAATTTTAGAATGATTTTCTCTAACATACGAAGTGTTTATAAAAGGAAAATTATGACAGCAAATTGATGATAGCAAATTGATAGCATAATCTGCAGAGAAGGAAATAGAATTAAACCCGGGAAATTTTGAATTTGGTTCTCTTACTGTACACCTTCAGTTGGATATAGACCTGCATAGAAAATTTACCCTTTACTTAATAAATTTTCTATTAAATATATTACATGTGTAATAGTTCCAAAATTTGTTTATTGTATTTAAGAGTAAGGAAATGAGTAAATATACTGATGTTCTTGAGAAACTGTGCTTTCACTGAGGGAGAATGGAACTACAAATATCAAATGGAGAGATGGAGAAGAATTCCATACTGTTAAGTTAGAACTGGAGCTTCCTGTCTTACCAAATTCAACACCTATTCATGATTAAAAAAAAAAACCCTCTCAGAAAACCACAAATAGAAGGGAATATCCATAACTTGAACAGTGGCATGTGGGAAATACAGCAAACTCATTCTTAATGGTTAAAGATTGAATGTTTTCCAAGAATATCAGGAATGCAAGAATTTTTGCAAATGTTCCTATCTGATGGATAGAACAAACAAACAAACGAAAAATGAATACAGCCCTGAAGATTAAAGAGAAAGATTTACAGGCAATGTGATCTTGTAGGCAGAAAATTTTGTATCTGTAGAGATACCGGAATTAAAAAATGATTTTAGCTCACAAGATTAAAAGTCATAATGTAAAAATTAATTGTATCTCTTAACTGTAGACATGAATAATTTAGGAAATAAAATTAAATGAAAACAATTTCATTTGTAATAGCATCCGTAATATGAAATAATTATGAATAAGTTTGACAGGATATGTGAAAGTTCAATAGTCTGAAAATACACAGCATTGCTAAAGCAAATTAAAACTAAATGAAGGAAGAATTATACTATATACATGGATTTGAAAGCTCAGCATTGTTATAATATCAATGTTTCCCATATTTATCTATAAATTCAGTATTCTATAATTGCAAAAAGTGGATATTTTGATAGAAAATGACAACTTACTTTAAGTAAGATCTGGGGATCAGTAGCATTCATCACCACTGAGAGATGACAAGAACTCAGGGAACTCTGGCTAGCCTTGACTTCCAGGTCTGTCTGGCAGCTAACTTACCTTTCTGAGATAGTGTCAGAAGAGACCTATTGTAGAGTTAGGGTTTTCATTATCATTCAGCGACAGTGAGGCCACCCTTTTCTTTAGTGTCAGTGGAGGCCATGTGAGGAGAAGTAAGGAGGCACCCCTTGCTCAAATAGCCAAGGTGATAGCACTGAAGGCATCGTGAGGAGTCTGAACTCCGAGTCCATGGCCGGCAATAGCAGGGAGCCTCCTTCCCTCAGAGGTGACTGTGAAAAGAGGCCAAAGGGAGAACCTGAATTAATCCCTCATTGGCAGTAACAAGGCACTTTCCTAACTGGAGAGGTGTCAGAGAAAGGCTGCTAAAACATAAGACTTAAGTAAGATCCAGGTTAATCAAAATGTTCAGTAGATTAATCAAAATGTTCAAGTTCCAGTCAAAGATGACTCATTATTCTAAGAACCAGGAAGAGTGCAAATTAATGAGAGAAAACAACAGATTCTGACACTGAGATACAGTGGACATTAGAATTACCTCAGATTGGATTTCAATTAAGGGCCATCATAAAAATACCCTACTGAAAATTATGAACATATTTTAAATAAATGAAAAATAAAAAGCCTCAGCAAAGAAATAGAAGATATAGAGAAGAATAAAATGGGACTTTTAGAACTGAAAAAAATAGGATAAAAAAATTAAAAATTCAGTGAATGGACTCAATAGTGGTGAAAGAACAAGAGAGAGTGAGTGACCCTGGTGGTGTAACGATAGAAAGCACGTGATCTGAATAACACAGTAAGCAAAAATCTGAGTAAACAGAGTAGGTTGTCTTTCTCTCTTGAGTTTCTAAAGTCTGTTTGGCTGTTGAAGCAAAAATCATAAAAATATCTGATGTGGTTCTAAGGGTATATAGAAGAAATTTTTAAAACAATTGTATTATAAACGGGGGAGTGTAAAACCATGTAAAGAAAGATATTTTTATATATCACATAAACTGGTAGAATGACTACAATCATAGGCTGATAATTTATTAAAGCCATCCAAACTTAACAGGCTATGTTGCCTTTTCCTCAGAGGGTATATGATTAGCAAATAAGCACATGAAAAATAAAATGTCCCTCTTCCTATTTGAAAATACTTTCTTGAAATCTGTGTAATATGCTTTGGAATAGATGTCACCATGGTCCTAATGAACATTTAATTATTTTCTTAAATACTCTGAATTTAAAAAAAATAATAACAGACTGTGATAAGTCAGGCATATATAATGCAATTCAAAACAAATTATTAAATATGTTCAATTAACCCATAGAAAAGGAAAGAAATGAAAGCAGTGAAATGAAAAACAAAGAAAATGATGAGAAAGCATATCAATATAGATAATATTTCTAGGCCATAAAACAATCTTCAACAAATTTAAAAGAATTGAAATCATATAGAATTGTTCTTTGGCCACAGTGGAATCAAAGTGTTCATCATTAACAGAAAGATTAGCAGAAAATCTCCAAATACCTGAAAAGATACTTCTAAATAATTGATGGGAAAGAGGAAGTATAAAGGGAAATAAAAATACACTGAATTCATGAAGATGAACATATATCAAAATTTGAGGGGTGCAGCATTAAATGCTTACTTCATAGCAAAGTGGAAATATCTCAAAATGATGATTCCAAGTTTCTGCCTCAAAAAGGTAGAAAAATGAGAGCAAAAGAAAGCCAAAGCAAGTGGAAAAAATAAAACAATAAACTGATATTCATGAAATTGAAAGATATAAACATAGAGACAATCTTTAGCTCTACATAATCCTTATGTTAAAATGGCCTATTTTGAGGTAGTATATTCTACCTCCCTTCTTTAGACCCATAGGTCAGTAGAGCAATAGAATTGCCTAAAAATATCTTTTCACAAGTATGACCAACTGATATTGACAAAGGTGTGAAGAAATTCAATGGTGTAAGGATGGTTTCTTAAACAAATTGTATATCTGTAAGCAAATCAACCCTGGCTTAACTTCACATCTTATAGAACAGGAACTCAAAATGTATCATGGATTTAAATGTAAAATGTAAATTATATAATTTTTAGATGATAACGGAGGAAAACACTTTTGGGACCTAGGACTTGATGAAGAGATCTTAGCGATGATAACAAATATACCATCCATAAGAGGAAATTTTGGTGAATTAGATTTCATGAAAATTAAAAACTGCTCTGTGAAAGACCCTCTTAGAGAATGAAAAGACAAGCTACAGACAAGGAGGACATATTTGCAAACATCTCTAAAAAGGCACCAGTGTGTAGAAAATAGAACTTTCAAAAACTCAGCAGTAAAACAAAGTAATCCAGCTGAAAATAGACAAAAGACATGAAGAACCATTTTACTGCAGAGGGTATATGATTAGCAAATAAGCACATGAAAAATAAAATGTTCATTATCACTATCCAAAGACTACAGTGAAATATCACTACACATTTATTAGAACAGCTAAAAGTAACTTAAATACTGGAGAGAAGTTGGAGAAACTAAATATGGCTTGCATTCTTGTGGTAATGTAATGCTTTACATTTATAGTACCTCTGGAAAACAATTTGTTAGTCTCCAAAATAAACTAGCAACTACAATATCGTTCAACAATTTCAGTCCTGGACATTTATGCAAATAAATGTTCACACAAAACCATATAGATAGGTATCTATAGCAGTTTTATTTATATTAATGAAAAACTAGGAACAACCTAAAGACCTTAAATGGGTGAATCGTTAAAGAAATTGAGGTACATCCATGCCAGCAATAAATAATACTACTCAGCAGTAAAAAAGATTGAATTATTAACTCATGCAAGAACTAGGGTGGATCTTATGTGCATTGTGCTGAATGGAAAAGATCATTCTCAAAAGATCACATATTTCTTGGTTCAATTTATATAAAATCTAAAAAAATATTAAAATTATAGAGGTGAAGAACAAATTATTGGTTACCAGAGGTTTCAGATATATTGGGGGGTGGATGGGTATGCCTTTAAATGGGTAGCATAACAAAGGTACCTTTGTGATGGAACTTTGTCGTGATTGCTGTGTGGTTGCACAAGCCTACTTGAGATAAACTGACATGCAACTAAATGCATGCAACCATATCCAATGTCAGTTTTCTGACTTAAATATTGTGTCATTATTATGTAGGATATAATCACAGGTAGAAACTGAAGGAAGGATATGTGGGACATCTGTATTATTGTCAGAAATTTCTATGGACATATGATTTTTTAAAAATAGGTTAATAAAATGAGTAAAGATTTTGAATAAAAGCTTGCTCTTACAATATGGAAAAACTGTCTTTAATTCAGCAAGTGGATCTGAAGTAGAAACAATTTCCCAGAGTTTTGTTCATATCATACTTTGCTCAATAATATTGAGATTACTCAACAAATGATGGGATGACACTTTGAATCTTCCCTTCACTTTGACCCCAGAATCAAAGAATCCCAGTGTGCACAAGTTAGAAACTCTTATAACAGTTACATTACTGTCTAGGGACTGCTGAACACCTCTTCTCCCAGGCTATTAGCTTCCATACATTTCAAACATACACAAACAGGAGAGAAAGAAATGGGGTACCCCGAGCAAAGGTAGGTGATGGCAGTTATGCACTATTATCAAATTAACGCTTTTTAGAATTATTCATTAATAAAGACCTGTAGGCAATGATGGGAAGCCAGTTATGGTAGCACTTCATTTGTATACGAGTTTCAGAGAGTCAGAGAACAGGATAGATGAGGTAAAGTGAGACCACATCTCTCCTGTGAAAAAAGAATCAATGTAATACATGAGAATAAGCATGTCATTTAAAAAAATGGCACCAACTTTGAAACTATAGCCCAGGGTTTGAATCTCTGCTCCATTATATTTCTCTGAATTCTCTGAAAATAGAATTAAAAATGCCTACTGTGAAACTTTATTTCGGTGAATAACACGTGCACAATGCAGCGATAAAATTATTGCTCATTTTAGTTGTTTTTCTTTTGTCAAATAGCAATAGTTATTTATATAATACCTTTAAAAACATTAGAACACATAAAAAGTAATTACAAACCATTAATGTAATAGCTATTTTTAATGTCAGTAGGATTGAAATGTCTTCTTGCAGCCACCCAGTATAAACACAATAAAAAATTTTGTTTCACATATGTTGTTATACATTTTGCAGGAATGTGTAATATCAAAATAAAAGATTTCCAGACTTCTTTTTTAAAATACACACTAAGTGGTAGTCCTTAATATAGTCTCCAAAACTTATGCTAAAATTCCCATGAAGACTCACTAAAAGAAAAATTTAAAGAGTTAATATTTCAACTACTTGATTAATGATACATTTGTATAATTACACATTTTAAATAAACATCTCTCTTTATCATATATATATCATGTTTTATTCAGTTAATATATGCTTTACAGCTTTTGTGGTAAGTGCATGTAGATCTACTTACTTATTAATAGTTATATGATTTTCTGTAAATGGATAAATTGTTTAATAATTTCTCTTTTGATGAGCATATAACTTTTTGCAATGTATGTTAACAGGGTTACAATAAACATTCTAATATATTACCTCTACAAATATACTGTGGCTGAATCTTCAAAAATGACTAACTTTTATATCCAGTCAAGTAGTTTTTTAAGTGTGAGGATCATAGAAATATATTTTTACATATAGTCCACAAAATATGCCATTCATGTGCCATATTTTGGCATTAAATACCTTACAAATGACTTAAAATTAAAAAGGAAAATAAACCTTATTGTAGGCTTTAAGACTACCTATAACTATGATTCTTTTTAAGGACTTAAGGCATTAAGTTTTTTAATATCAAGTTAATGAAATCAACACTAGAAACAAAATTAAGTTAGCAACTTTCTGGTAAACAATGAATAAAAGAATACTTTCTTAATATATTAAAATTTGTCTCCAACCAAAACCCTGTATCATGTGGAGTAGTAAATCTTAGAGTCATACCCACTAAATTCAATGGAAGAATGGCATTTTTATCTTCTACGATTGGAAGTTGATGCAAACTCAATAAGGTAGAAAATCAAGATGTAAATATTGGAAATAAATCAGTATATCCTCACTTTCAGACAGTATATGTACAGAAAAACAAATGATATTATACAGTTGATAAACTGTCAAGAATTTTATCAAGTTTTTGGTTACAAAAGAAAGGAATTCCATAATATACAATAAAATGACAAAAACAACTTAGAAGACTTATTGAAAAATAACTGTTACAGGAATTACTGTGGTTTAAGTGGGTCCAATATGTAATACCACTCTTTTCTCCCCATGAGATTCTAAGAAATAAGACAAAACAAAACTTTATTATAATAGACAATGTAACATCATCTTTATTATGGATAAGCTGATGTTAAACAGTGTGCTGAATCTGCAGGAAATTGGCTTTCTAAACAGTGAGCCCAAGAATTACAGAGACTTAAAATTTATAATACTGCTGAATCTCTGCAGGCCTCTCTGATGGCCCAACCCATAAATCATAATGTAGTGGATCAAGTAGAACATCTCTCTATGGGAGTTCATTCCTAAGAGGCAGTGGAGAGAGAAGTCTGGAATAATTGTACCCGGTTTCTCCTTGCAAAATCATCAGTCAGATAAGTTACTCTTCATCGAGGAAGTTTAAGGGACAGAAGTGGGAAGAAGTGAAATAATAATGGTCCTTCCTCTACTTGGAAGAAAACATTAGAATATGACAGAGAAGCAATCCAAGCCAGCAATGAACAAATGTGGGAATACAAGCAATGTATTTGTATAAGATAGATATGAAGACATCCTCAAGAGCTGAGAGGAAAAAAGTAAGTAATTGGACTAAATGTTGAGAATCATCTCGTATTTCTCTAGGGAAAATATTTATTGTAAAGCTGTTGCATCTCCACAGATACATAATAGGACATTGCATTCAGTTAACTTTATTGCATGTCTGCTTTAGCGTTTAGTGTGCCATCTCAGAATACCTTTCTGCTACTTACATGTACTGCCTGCAAAACTGTTCAAATTTCACTTTAGTTCAATACACAAAATAGGAAATAAAAGCGTGGAGCATTTTTGTTAACTGTTCTTCAATTTTGAATTATTTCTGCCTCCTAATTTAGAGATTGCATAAAGTAGTACATTTTAATTAAAGTATCATCATTTAACAATATATGTATATAATTTTATGTTCCTCTGGCTTACTGCAGTGGTATATAATAAAAAACATTTACAGGGCCCAATTCTATATTAAATTGAATTATCAGAGTCTTGCTTGAGTACAGGAAAACAATTAGGGTTATACTGATCAATGAAAATATCAGTATACTTTGAAAATTATAGTTCGTGATGGAAAGTTCAAGATAACTTCAGCTAGTTAGAACACTAAAAAATATTAAGTAAATGCATTTGATTGAACTGGAGTCCTACTTCATTGACTAAGTGTAGAAGGGAAAGCAATCAATGCTAAGATACTTACCACAGTCATGGGAGTTGTTGAGTATTCTTCCTCCAACCTGGGAAATATATCTCATTAAGGGAAGTTTGCCTTAATGATTCGCCTTAGGATCACAATTAGTAGAGACCTCTAGGGATTGTGGTTTCTATTTAGGGCCCTCAAATTTTACTATACTGCTATCCAATATAGGAAATTAATGAAAGCTTCATGAAAAAGACACATTGTCTGCCCTACTGTATCAATTCCTTTTAGGACTACATTTCCCTTCTTAAATATTTAAATGTCTCTTTACATTACATAAGGAAAAGTTCCCAAAGACTTCTTTTTATGTATAAAGTATGACTTTTTTATTTTAAGTTATGACACATGGCAGCTGTCTTTAATGGCCAAGGTGAAGATGAATGATTGCCTAGAGGTTTTATCCTTTATTCAAACTTTTTTATAGCCAGCCATGCAAACTGATTTTTCATATAAGAAGGACAGCAGGATGCTCATCTAAGCATGGCATTTTTCTCATAGTAAAGTGTATTATATCATAGTATGTTGTAAGTTTATAGCATATAAAATATTGTGATAGGGAGCTTGTATAATGGTTCTTAATGATCCCTACCTCCTGATATTCACACCCTTTGAAATGTGCTCTTCATACATGTGTTTTTTTTTATAAACAGAATATGGCAAAATGAAATGTCAATTCTAAGATTAGGCTATCAAAGACCATGATGCCATCTTGCCTGCCCTCTCTTTCTAGAGCTTTTCAGCTTGTTCACTATAGAGAAGCAAGCTGTTACATTATGAACTACTCTATGGCCCTATGGAGTAGTGCATGTGACAAGGGACTGAGGGTGTCCTGTAGCTGATGACCAGTGAGGAACTGAGTTACTCTTACAGTCCACAAGGAACTGATTCTTGCCAAGAGCTTTGAAATTGGATCCCTCTCTGGTTGAGTCTTCAGATGTCCCAGCCTTTCTCAACGACTTGATTGCAGCCTTGGAGAAGAATCTTAGAAGAACAAGAAAAGTTGGACTTCTAAGCCACAGACACTGTGAGAAATAAATGCGGTCGTTTTAAGCCATTAGGTTTTAGATAATTTATTAGGCAGTAATAGATAACTGATACAAACATACATGCGTGTAATGTTTAAAATAGATGACATTATCCCAGATAGTAACCAACAATGAAGGAAAGATGTTATTACTGCCATTACCAAAACTTCGTCAGTCATTTGAGTTCAAGCAGTTATACTAAATATTGCTGCTCTTACAGTATATACAATTTTTCATATATAAACTAGTATATTCAAGTTCATACTATATATAGAAATGGTAAAATTCAAATAGCTGGCTTGCCCTATAATATTATTAATTAAGAATTTAAAATAATCAAATCATTCCCCAGATACTTTTTGAATTAAAGAGACTCCTTAAATACACAAAAATTTCAGTATTCATGAAAGAGCAACATAAATATTTTAAAAAATAAATTAAATCTGATTCTTTATATTTAAGTTTTAAACCTGTTATTTGTAGTTTATGCTGGAATTATTTGGCCTAGTTGACTCTTTATTTAAACAGACTTTATTCTTTTTTTTTTATTTTATTTTATTTTTTTTTATTGAAGGGTAGTTGACAACAGCATTGCATTACATTAGTTTCAGGTGTACAACACAGCGACTCAACATTTATATACATGATATTTCTAGGTACCAGGTATCACCATACCAAGTTGTTACAATATCTTGACTATATTCCTTATGCTATACATTACATCCCGGTTACTTATTTATTTTACAATTGGAAGTGTGTTTATATATATATATATATATATATATATATATATATATATATATATATATATATTGTGAGGGCATCTCTCATATTTATTGATCAAATAGTTGTTAACCACAACAAATCTCTGTATAGGGGGGTCAATACTCAATGCACAATCATTAATCTACCCCAAGCCCAATTTTCGTCAGTCTCCAATCTTCTGATTCATAATGAACAAATTCTTACATGGAGTACAAATTCTTAAATAGTGAATAAGTTACATGGTGAACAGTGCAAGGGCAGTCATCACAGAAGCTTTCGGTTTTGTTAATGCCTTATGAACTATACACAGTCAGTTCAAATATGAATATTCATTTGATTTTTAAACCTGATTTATATGTGGATACCACATTTCTCTATTATTATTATTTTTAATAAAATGCTGAAGTGGTAGGTAGATACGAGATAAAGGTAGAAAACAGAGTTTAGTGTTGTAAGAGAGCAAATGTAGATGATCAGGTGTGTGCCTGTAGACTATGTGTTAATCCGCGCTAGACGAGGGCAATAAACATCCATGTATGCAGAAGATTTCTCTCAGAACAGGGGGGGTGAGGTTCTAAGCCTCACCTCTGTTGATCCCCAATTTCTCACCTGATGACCCCCC
This sequence comes from Manis pentadactyla, assembly GCF_030020395.1. Taxonomy (NCBI): domain Eukaryota; kingdom Metazoa; phylum Chordata; class Mammalia; order Pholidota; family Manidae; genus Manis; species Manis pentadactyla. The sequence goes on from NC_080030.1 coordinate 50,537,211, forward strand.
TGCGACTGTGCCTGTCTTAGGTTGTTCCTCCCTTGAGGAATCTTACCCGTCTCTGGCTAACCAGTCATCTTCCGGGGCCATACAGGGAAATGTTAAGTTGGTAAGTGAGAGAGAAGCCTTATCGTTTGAAAAGGTTAGCTTTTTACTTCTTTGCATATTTATGCCCTGTGGCTTCTATGCCCAGCATTTGTCTTGAGGTGTCTTTACCACTTGGAAGAATTATGATACTCGGTAAATTCGACATGTGGCATGAGTTCTATTTAAAGGTTGTGATTAGGTAGGAAGAAGAAAAGCTACAGAAGTAGCAGGCAGAAGAAAACCTGGGAAGATTGATTATTTCTTTGACATATCTTCTTGTAGAGTAACTTCAGCATGGATAGGTTTTAAACGACTAATTAAATTGTGCACACACATTAACATAATAGGAATATAGTTACCTAACCAAAGCATACCTGTAATTACCAGCCATCTCCAGTGAAACCAAGAAAACCAGTTAGGCACCTTAGGCATTTGTGAAAATTTATCTATGATATGGTGGATATTGTCCGACTGAACTTAAACAGTCTGAGAGAATTCAGATAAACTAGAACACCCCATTCCTGGGGACTGTTCATATCCCATATGTTCTTTTAACGATAAATAGTCTGTGGTTGTAAGATTTTGGAGTGCTACAATTTGCACTTCTCCTAATTCTTGGTTGAGTTCCAACAGTATAGATCCAGTCCAATTTTTGTTTTACTGCATGCACAGGCCAGCTTAGATATCTCCTTCCTCATTCCCATGGCAAGTCCAGGAACTGGTGGGATGAGTGCATCTACAGCTGTAGCAGTGCGTGGATCTTTGTTGGGGTTTTTTGATGATCATCTTCTGGCATGAGTCTTCCAGAGAGTGCTGATGTTGGAAGTTCTTTTTCATATCGTATCTTAGTTCATTTTCGGGGTAGCCAAATTAGGCTTTGATCCTCTGTATAAACACAAACAGACCCTATGCCTACACTCTTATATGTCCTTTATATCATTGTGTAGAACTCATTAGAGGTCACCACATAGGAACTGCATTTTTTTTTTAAATCATTAATCTACACTTACATGACGAATACTTTGTTTACTAGGCTCTCCCCTATACCAGGTCCCCCCTATATACTCCTTTACAGTCACTGTCCATCAGCGTAGCAACCTGTTGTAGAATCACTACTTGTCTTCTCTGTGTTGTACAGCCCTCCCCTTTCTCCCACCCCGCTATGGATGCTAATCTTAATACCCCCTACTTCTCCCCCCCTTATCCCTTCCTACCCACCCATCCTCCCCAGTCCCTTTCCCTTTGGTACCTGTTAGTCCATTCTTGAGTTCTGTGATTCTGCTGCTGTTTTGTTCCTTCAGTTTTTCCTTTGTTCTTATATTCCACAGATGAGTGAAATCATTTGGTATTTCTCTTTCTCTGCTTGGCTTGTTTCACTGAGCAAAATACCCTCCAGCTCCATCCATGTTGCTGCAAATGGTTGGATTTGACCTTTTCTTATGGCTGAGTAGTATTCCATTGTGTATATGTACCACATCTTCTTTATCCATTCATCTATCGATGGACATTTAGGTTGCTTCCAATTCTTGGCTATTGTAAATAGTGCTGCGATAAACATAGGGGTGCACTGATCTTTCTCATACTTGATTGCTGCATTCTTAGGGTAAATTCCTAGGAGTGCAATTCCTGGGTCAAATGGTAAGTCTGTTTTGAGCATTTTGATGTACCTCCATACTGCTTTCCACAATGGTTGAACAAGTTTACATTCCCACCAGCAGTGTAGGAGGGTTCCCCTTTCTCCACAGCCTCGCCAACATTTGTTGTTGTTTGTCTTTTGGATGGCAGCCATCCTTACTGGTGTGAGGTGATACCTCATTGTAGTTTTAATTTGCATTTCTCTGATAATTAGCGATGTGGAGCATCTTTTCATGTGTCTGTTGGCCATCTGTATTTCTTTTTTGGAGAACCGTCTGTTCAGTTCCTTTGCCCATTTTTTAATTGGGTTATTTGTTTTTTGTTTGTTGAGGCGTGTGAGCTCTTTATATATTCTGGACGTCAAGCCTTTATCGGATGTGTCATTTTCAAAGATATTCTCCCATACTGTAGGGTTCCTTTTTGTTCTATTGATGGTGTCTTTTGCTGTACAGAAGCTTTTCAGCTTAATATAGTCCCACTTGTTCATTTTTGCTGTTGTTTTCCTTGCCCAGGGAGATAGGTTCAAGAAGAGGTCACTCATGTTTATGTCTAAGAGGTTTTTGCCTATGGTTTTTTCCAAGAGTTTTTTGGTTTCAGGACTTACATTCAGGTCTTTGATCCATTTTGAGTTTACTTTTGTATACGGGGTTAGACAATGGTCCAGTTTCATTCTCTTACATGTAGCTGTCCAGTTTTGCCAGCACCATCTGTTGAAGAGACTGTCATTTCACCATTATATGTCCATGGATCCTTTATCAAATATAAATTGACCATATATGTTTGGGTTAATGTCTGGAGTCTCTAGTCTGTTCCACTGGTCTGTGGCTCTGTTCTTGTGCCAGTACCAAATTGTCTTGATTACTGTGCCTTTGTAGTAGAGCTTGAAGTTGGGGAATGAGATCCCCCCTACTTTATTCTTCTTTCTCAGGATTGCTTTGGCTATTCGGGGTCTTCGGTGTTTCCATATGAATTTTTGAATTATTTGTTCCAGTTCATTGAAGAATGTTGCTGGTAATTTGATAGGGATTGCATCAAATCTGTATATTGCTTTGGGCAGGAAGGCCATTTTGATGATATTAATTCTTCCTAGCCATGAGCATGGGATGCGTTTCCATCTGTTAGTGTCCCCTTTAATTTCTTTTAAGAGTGACTTGTAGTTTTCAGAATATAAGTCTTTCACTTCTTTGGTTAGGTTTATTCCTAGGTATTTTATTTTTTTTGATGCAATTGTGAATGGAGTTGTTTTCCTGATTTCTCTTTCTGTTGGTTCATTGTTGGTATATAGGAAAGCCACAGATTTCTGTGTGTTGATTTTGTATCCTGCAACTTTGCTGTATTCCGATATCAGTTCTAGTAGTTCTGGGGTGGAGTCTTTAGGGTTTTTTATGTACAGTATCATGTCATCTGCAAATAGTGACAGTTTGACTTCTTCTTTGCCAATCTGGATTCCTTGTATTTTTTTGTTTTGTCTGATTGCCGTGGCTAGGACCTCTAGTACAATGTTAAATAACAGTGGGGAGAGTGGGCATCCCTGTCTAGTTCCCGTTCTCAGCGGAAATGCTTTCAGCTTCTCGCTATTCAATATAATGTTGGCTGTGGGTTTTTCATAGATGGCCTTTATTATGTTGAGGTACTTGCCCTCTATTCCCATTTTGCTGAGAGTTTTTATCACGAATGGATGTTGAACTTTGTCAAATGCTTTTTCAGCATCTATGGAGATGATCATGTGGTTTTTGTCTTTCTTTTTGTTGATGTGGTGGATGATATTGATGGACTTTCGAATGTTGTGCCATTCTTGCATCCCTGGGATGAATCCCACTTGGTCATGGTGTACGATGGTTTTGATGTATTTTTGAATTCGGTTTGCTAAAATTTTGTTGAGTATTTTTGCGTCTACGTTCATCAGGGATATTGGTCTGTAGTTTTCTTTTTTGGTGGTGTCTTTGCCTGGTTTTGGTATTAGGGTGATGTTAGCTTCATAGAATGAGTTTGGGAGTATCCCCTCCTCTTCTATTTCTTGGAAAACTTTAAGGAGAATGGGTATTATGTCTTCCCTGTATGTCTGATAAAATTCCGAGGTAAATCCATCTGGCCCGGGGGTTTTGTTCTTTGGTAGTTTTTTGATTACCGCTTCAATTTCATTGCTGGTAATTGGTCTGTTTAGATTTTCTGTTTCTTTTTGGGTCAGTCTTGGAAGGTTGTATTTTTCTAGGAAGTTGTCCATTTCTCCTAGGTTTCCCAGCTTGTTAGCATATAGGTTTTCATAGTAGTCTCTAATAATTCTTTGTATTTCTGCGGGATCTGTTGTGATTTTTCCTTTCTCATTTCTGATACTGTTGATTTGTGTTGACTCTCTTTTCCTCTTAATAAGTCTGGCTAGAGGCTTATCTATTTTGTTTATTTTCTCGAAGAATCAGCTCTTGGTTTCATTGATTTTTGCTATTGTTTTATTCTTCTCAATTTTATTTATTTCTTCTCTGATCTTTATTATGTCCCTCATTCTGCTGACCTTAGGCCTCATTTGTTCTTCTTTTTCCAATTTTGATAGTTGTGACATTAGACCGTTCATTTGGGATTGCTCTTCCTTTTTTAAATATGCTTGGAGTGCTATATACTTTCCTCATAAGACTGCTTTTGCTGCGTCCCACAGAAGTTGGGGCTTAGTGTTGTTGTTGTCATTTGTTTCCATATATTGCTGGATCTCCATTTTGATTTGGTCATTGATCCATTGATTATTTAGGAGCGTGTTGTTTAGCCTCCATGTGTTTGTGAGCCTTTTTGCTTTCTTTGAACAGTTTATTTCTAGTTTAATGCCTTTGTGGTCTGAAAAGTTGGTTGGTAGGATTTCAATCTTTTGGAATTTACTGAGGCTCTTTTTGTGTCCTAGTATGTGGTCTATTCTGGAGAATGTTCCATGTGCACTTGAGAAGAACGTGTATCCTGTTGCTTTTGGATGTAGAGTTTTGTAGATGTCTATTAGGTCCATCTGTTCTAGTGTGTTGTTCAGTGCCTCTGTGTCCTTACTTATTTTCTGTCTGGTGGATCTGTCCTTTGGAGTGAGTGGTGTGTTGAAGTCTCCTAGAATGAGTGCATTGCATTCTATTTCCTCCTTTAGTTCTGTTAATATTTGTTTCATGTATGTTGGTGCTCCTGTATTGGGTGCATATATATTTACAATGGTTATATCCTCTTGATGGACTGAGCCCTTTATCATTATGTAATGTCCTTCTTTTTCTTTTATTACTTTCTTTATTTTGAAGTCTGTTTTGTCTGATACCAGAATTGCAACACCTGCTTTCTTCTCTCTGTTGTTTGCTTGAAATATCTTTTTCCATCCCTTGACTTTAAGTCTGTGCGCGTCTTTGGGTTTGAGGTGAGTCTCTTGTAAGCAGCATATGGATGGATCTTGCTTTTTTATCCATTCTATTACTCTGTGTCTTTTGATTGGTGCATTCAGTCCATTTACATTTAGGGTGATTATTGAAAGGTATGAATTTATTGCCATTGCAGGCTTTAAGTTTGTGGTTACCAAAGGTTTAGGGTTAGCTTCTTTACTGTCTTACTGTCTAACTTAACTCGCTTGTTGAGCTATTATAAACACAATCTGATGATTCTTTATTTCTCTCCCTTCTTATTCCTCCTCCTCCCTTCTTCATATGTTGGGTGTTTTGTTGTGTGCTCTTTTTAGGATTGCTCCCATCTAGAGCAGTCCCTGTAGGATGCCCTGTAGAGGTGGTTTGTGGGAGGCAAATTCCCTCAACTTTTGCTTGTCTGGGAATTGTTTAATCCCTCCTTCATATTTAAATGATATTCGTGCTGGATACAGTAGTCTTGGTTCGAGGCCCTTCTGTTTCATTGCATTAAGTATATCATGCCATTCTCTTCTGGCCTGTAGGGTTTCTGTTGAGAAGTCTGATGATAGCCTGATGGGTTTTCCTTTGTAGGTAACCTTTTTTTTCCTCTCTGGCTGCTTGTAATACTTTGTCCTTGTCTTTGATCTTTGCCATTTTAATTATTATGTGTCTTGGTGTTGCCCTCCTTGGATCCCTTGTCATGGGAGTTCTGTGTACCTCTGTGGTCTGAGAGGCCATTTCTTCCCCTAGTTTGGGGAAATTTTCAGCAATTATTTCTTCAAGGACATTTTCTATCCCCTTTTCTTTCTCTACTTCTTCTGGAATGCCTATGATTCTTATATTATTCCTTTTAGATTGATCACTCAGCTCTCTTAAAATTCTTTCATTCCTGGAGATCCTTTTATCTCTCTCTGCATCAGCTTCTCTGCGTTCCTGTTCTCTGTTTTCTAGTCCATTAATGGTCTCTTGCATCTCGTCCATTCTGTTTTGAAGTCCTTCCAGAGCTTGTTTTATTTCTGAATTCTCCTTCCTTAGTTCTTGCATATTTCTCTGCAAGTCCATCAGCATGGTTATGACTTTTGTTTTGAATTCTTTTTCAGGTAGACTGGCTAAATCTATCTCCCCAGATTCCTTCTCAGGGGAAGATGTAGCAGATGCTGAAGCTGTCTGGGTTAGTCTTGTCTGGATCATATTTTTTTGCCTTTTTTATGTTGACAGGTGCTATTGACTGTCAGCTGGGAGGGCCAAAATTTTCACTTGCTACTGGCCTTTCTTTACTGGGGCAACTGCGACCCCTAGTGGCTTGTGTTGGGTAATTGCGTGTAGACTGGGTCTTTGTGTCTTGCCTGGCCGGGAGGGAGAAATTTCCCTTTCTGTGGGCGGAATTTGTCTCAGGCTGCTTCTCTGCTTTCGCAGCGCCCGGTGGGGTAATGGATGGGGGGGCTGCTTGACTGTTTGCCTCCGTGAGGGGTCTCAGAGCTGTTGCCCAGGGGGTTAGTGCACCCGGTTTTCCCTGTAATTTCCAGCTGCTGTACTGTGACCTGGGTTGTTTCCGTCAAGCTGTTAAGTCCCTGTCCCTTTAAGACTTTCAAAAAGCCCCCGCTTTTCTTTGTCACAGGGGCATCAGCTTCAGCACCCGCTCAGAGGTCTTACTCCCTGTTCCCCCAGTATCCAGGGCCCCCTGGGCATGTACTGTGTCTGCGCTCTGGCCCGGGTGGCTGGGGCTGGGTGTTCGGCAGTCCTGGGCTCCGTCTCCCTCCCGCTCTGCCTATTCTTCTCCCGCTGGGAGCTGGGGGGAGGGGCGCTCGGGTCCCGCCGGGCCGGGGCTTGTATCTTACCCCTTTCACCAGTCGCTGGGTTCTCGCTGGTGTAGCTGCAGTCTGGCCACTGTCCTGCGTCTTCTGGTCTCTCTTTTAGGGCTAGTTGTGTTTGTTGTATTTTCAAAAGTATATATGTTTTTGGGAGGAGATTCCCACTGTCCTACTCACGCCGCCATGTTGGCTCCCAACAGACTTTATTCTTTACAGCAGTTTTGGGTTCACAGCAAGATTGAATGAAATGTACAGAGATTCCCTGTATACCTTCAGCCTTCCCCAACCACATGCATAGCTTCACCTACTATCAACATCCCCCACCAGAGTGGTATATTTGTTACAACTGATGAATCTACATTGACCCATGATCATCCCCCAAAGTCCATAGTTTACATTAGAGTTCATTCTTGCTGTTTTGTATTTTATTGGTTTGTACAAATGAAAAATGACATGTATCCATTGTTTGAGTATCATAAGTTAGTTTCATTTCCCTAAAAAATCTTCTGTGCTCCACTATTCATCCCTCCCTCTTCCCAACCCCTGGAAACAACTGATTTTTTTACTGTCTCCATAGTTGTCTTTTCCAGAATGTCGTATAATTGGAAACATACAGCATGTAGCCTTTTCAGACTAGTTCTTTCTCTGAGGAATAGGCATTTAAGTTTCCTTCATATTTTTTTATGTGTTGCTGGCTCAGTTCTTTTTAGTGCTGACTAATATTTCATTGTCTGGACATACCACAGTTTATTTATCTATTCACATTCTGAAATACTTCTTGGTTACTTCCAAGTTTTGGCAATCATGAATAGTGTGTCTGTCAGCATCTGTGTGCAGGTTTTATGTGGAAATAAGTTTTCAACTCCTGTGGGTAAATATCATGGTGTGCCGTGGTTGCATTGTATGGTGTGATGTTTAATTTCATGCATCACTCAACTGGGCTAAGGAATACCTAGATAGCCAATAAAATATTATTTTGGGGAGTGTCTGTGAGGGTGTCTCTGGAGGAAATAAGCATTTTAATCAGTAGACTGAGTAAAGAAGATTGCTCTTGCCAATGTGGGTGGGCATCATCCTTTCTGTTAAAGTCTGAGTAGAACAGACAGATGAAAGATGAATTTTCTCTCTCTGTTTAAGCTGAAACATCCTTCTAACCTCAGACATTGGTGCTCCTAGTTTCTTGAGCTTTCAGACTCCAGCTGGGACTTATACTACTGCCTCAACTCTAAGGCCTTAAGACCTAAACTAAATTACACCACCAATTTCCTGGTTTTCCTCAGCTTGCAGAGACCAGATCATGGAGCATCTTAGCTTCTATAACCATGTGAGCCAATTCCTATAATAAGTCTCTTCTTATATCAATCAATCAAACTCTCATTATCAACCATCTGTTGTCATCTATCTATATTACTGTTTCTATTTCTCTAGAGAATCCTGACTAATCAACTTTGATACCACAAGTGGTTCTACTGGAACAGAATTTTAAGGATGAGTTTTTCAGAATTGGTTCTGGGGTTTCTGGAATTAGCTCTCTAACCTAATGAGATTTAAAGATGATAAAAGATTCAGGTCCCAATAATAAAGAGACCACTGGTAGTCCATGATGTGAACTGTTAAAGATATGCAAAATACCTGCATTGGATACTCCCAATTGGTCATTATAAGAAGCATATTGCTAAGTGACTTATATAGGTGATACTTTCAAACATTTTTGGAAAACTGAGAAATTTTGGAAAAATGTTGATCATTTCTGTCACTGGACAAAGTATGAAAAAATACATTCAAGGATTCTAGTTCCCAGTTTGAGCAATGCATAAGTGAACTTAAAGCTTCTAAATATGTCTTAAAGGGCAGGGAGAGCCTTATCTCCTGTAGCTCATGTCTGAAATGGCTGAAAATAAAACTCAGACAATGCCTACATGCCAACTTTTTCCAAAAGACCGCCTCTCTCCCCTAGTGCCCACCATTCCTTGTTTCTAGATCTATAAATTCAAGTCCTAGGAGACCTCTAAAGGTGAGGTACAAAATGTGACACATAATGATGTTCACCAAACCCCAAAGTACTGCTTGAATTTCTAATTTATACAAGCAGAAATCCATGTATGGTAACATGGGAACATGTATGGTGATGGTTACTAAGGGTGTGTGGTATTGTCAGAGGGACCATGGAGTTGGATTAGGCTGAGTTTATTGATATGGGCTTTAATATTGCAGTTTGTGGAGTTAGAAAGGGCTCTAACTGGTTCAATACTCACCTGTTCAATACAACACTCTTTGGATGGAAGTGTTCATTCACAAAACACAGTTAAGAAAGGAGAGTTACTCTCCATGTCCTTAAGGGCAGAGTACTTACATAAATCACTTGGAATTCATTTTCACATGAAATTTTTTACTCTGCATTTATTAATTCATTTGTTTATGTCACTAGTTGCTTATGGATATTTATTGTATACTGCAGGTTATAAATTAATAGCACTTTGACTCAGTTGCTCATTGTGTTACAGCTTTGGCCACTAGGAGCTCTTTCATTTGGCTCCTGTGTCCCATTGGCATACCCCATTCATTGCAGAGTTTCTTAAATTTATTTTTTTGAGCAAATCCTTATTTACTGGCACTACAAGATACTCCAGGCTCATCTTGTTTATTTCCTGCCCCGGGTCTAGAATCAGCCATTTCTCCAAGGGATTCTATTTCCTATTTACAGAGCATTAAACACCAAGTTCTGGGTATAAAGTATCCTCTTTGCTACCCAGATATCCCGTCTTTTAGGTTCTCTCAGCAGATAGGTAAAGGAATCAACACATGTATGGATTAATTTATGCATATGCACATAAATATTTCTATCTGTAGCCATCTGTGTCTATGTTAAGTTAAACATGAGTTCATACTGATGTCTCTAACTCTATTACTACATAGATCTTTCTAGTGTTGTCTCCTTATTATGTTACCTCTTATTTCAAGACACTTGAGTCCCTTCATCAGCCATCCATTTATTTTATCATTTCCCATATAATATAAGGATTGTTAACATGCAGCCCTTGGGATAATTGTAGCAGAGTATAGTGCTTGTGTCTAGTTCCTCTGCCTTTAATCTTACAGACTCCACTCATTTCCAAAGTTCCTTAGGTCAACACCTTTCACCCCTGTCCTCTTTAGCAAGATACTTTCATACATTTGTAATACAGTTAATATTCTCTTGCCACATTCTACATTCTCTCCAAAATTCCCAACCCTGAAATGATTTTCCTTTAATTTTGCACATATTAACTCTCTGTGTTGTAAAATTCTGTGGGTTTGGATTATTGCATAGTGTCATGTTTCCATCATGGCAGTATCTTACAAATCATTTCATTGCCCTAAAACTTACCATGTATTTCACCTATCAAACCCTCTCCTCTCTTCCTAAATGAAGGCCATCACTGATTTTCATTTTGTTATAGTTTTGCCTTTTCCAAAATGTCATATGTAGTCAATTCTTGTGATTCACAGTAGTTATGGTCTATAAACTCACTGCAAACACTAGGGAACACTGAACCATTGCTTCTGGGAGTAAAGCAGGGTTAAGTTCTTGTAAACCTCTGGTCACATTTTTTGTCGACTTATCTATACATAACCTTGTTTTATGTGTGTTTCAGTTTATAAAGATACCTAATTTAATATATATTGTTGATTCATTAATATTGGACTCCCAGCTAATGAAACTAATTCATGACTGAGTGAACCTTATATAACAGATGTATTTTTCTCTGTAAGATGTGTCGCAGCCTTTTTGAACTTAGGAACCCCAAACAGCACTTAAGCATTACATTTGGAGGTCATTTTAAATAGTGGAATCATGAAAAAAATGCACAAAAATAATTTAAAATTGGCACCAAATAGACGATGGATTGGATGCTTGTTTAGAGTTTACATGCTAAAACAAGAAAGTAAAATGTGGCCTTGACAGACATCAATTCAGAACATGCATGTCAAATGCATATGCACCTATGTTTGAATGACTGTAAAATCACCATAAGTATTGATTTTGGAGTTAAAAATAAATTTTAGAAAGTAGGCAAATTTAAGAATAAGAAAGGAATTTTCAAATAATAAATTGTAACTGGATTATACAGTATATAATGCTTTTAGACTAGCTTCTTTCACTTAGCAATATGCATTTAATATTCTTTAATTCATCACTGCTTTTTAGTATCTTAAGAGTTCATTTTTCTAAATCACTGAATAATATTTCATTGTATGGATGCACTACAATTTGTTTTTTCATTTAACTATTAAAAGGCATCATTTTTGTTTCCAGTTCGATCTATTGTATATAAAGCTGCTATAAATATTCATGCACAGGTTTTGTGTGCCTGTAAGATTTCACATCACCTAGGTAAATCTCTAGGAGCATGATTGCTGGATTGTATGGTAAGACTGTTTAGCTTTGTAAGTATGGTTGTTAAAATTTATGTGTCAACTTGGATAGATGATTGTGCCCAGTTGTTTGGTTAAAAACTAATATAGATGTTGTGAAGGTGTTCTGTATAAGTAATTAAAGTCTCCAATTAGTTGACTTTAAATAAAGGGGATGAGCCTTGATAATATGGATAGGCCTTATCCAATTAGTTGAAGGTCTTAAGATCAAAAAACAGATTTCATTGAGAAGGAGGAGTTCTGCCTCTAGACTAACATAAAAATCCTTCCTGAATTTTCAGCTTACTGGCTTGTCTACAGATTTCAGACTTGATAGTCACAACAGTGTCAATCAGTTCCTTAAAGTAAATCTCATAATTTCTACACACACACACACACACACACACACACACACACACACACACACACACACTATTGACTCTGCTTTGCTGGAGAACCCTGACTGAAATAATTAGAAATTGTCAAGTTGTCTTCCAAAATGGCTATACCATTTTTTGCATCCTTACTAGCAATGAATGACTGAGACTTTCTGTTGTTTTTCCTTATACCAATCTAGTATTGTCAGTTTTTAAAAAATTTTATCAGTTCTATTATGTGTGTAATGGTAGTTCATTGTTGTTTTAATTTATAATTCTCTAATGACAAATTGATATTAGCATCTTTTATATGCTTATGTGTCATCTACACATCTTCTTTGATGTATCTTCTTTGAAGTATCTCGACATCATTTATCCATTTCTTAATTGGGTAATCAGTGTTATTGACTTTTAAGAGTTCTTTGGCTGTTTTGGGATAAACTCCTTTATTAGACATGTATTGAAAATATTTTCACCTACACTGCAGGATTTTTTTAAATTCACTTAACAGTTTCTTCTACAGAGCAGACTTTAAATTTCAATGAAGTCTAAATTAACCTTTTTCTTTCATTTATTGTGATACTGGTGCTATATCTAAAACTCATCATTAAAGCCAAGATCATCTAATTTTTCTCCTACATTTTCTCCTACCTATGGCATTGTATTTTATATTTTAGTCTATGAGATAATTTTTTTAAAAGTTGTAAAATCTATATCTAGATTCCCTTTTTCTTTTTTTCTGCCCATGGATGTCTTGTTTTTAATAGCATCGTTTGCTTAAAGAATTATCTTTATTTTATTGTCTTTTATTCTTTGTCAAGAATCAGTTGATTATATGACTCTACTTCAGAGCACTCTATTTTGTTTCTTGATCTATGTGTCTATTAGTATTTTAGTACAACTCTCTTAATTTGATAACTGTTGCCTCATAGTAACTCATAAAAGAGGGTTGTGTAAGTCTCACAACTGTTTGTTCTTCTATATTGCATTTGCTCTTGTAGGTCTTCACCTTTACTTAAAAACTTTAAGTTAGTTTGTCAATATCTACAAAATATTCCTGAGATTTTTATTACAATTGTGTTGATTTGATCAAGATAGTTGTGGGTAAAATTACAATATTTCCAGAAATTCTCACCTAGCTGTAGTGCATCTCTTTATCAATAGCTGTTTCTAAGGGGTGGAGAGAAGTAATTCATCTCTATATCAATAGGTGATTACAAGCGGGAGTGAGGGCATATCTGGACTGGAGAGGATGGGTGGGGTCCCTTTTTGCAGCTGGCTTGTGAGAGACATGGGCAGACAGAAGTGGATGCCTACTTGTAAGCACAATAAACATGTGTCTCCCATTTTATTTCTCCCTTTGACTGATTTCAGCTCCAAAAGTAACTTGCCCTGGCCTAGGAACATATTCCCCCCCAAGAGTTACAATAGTAAAAATTGATATCTTAACAATATTAAGTCTTCTAATTCAGGAACACTGAATATCTCTCCACTCATTAGATGTATTTTGAGGTCCTCCATCAGAGTTTTGTGGTTTTCTGCTTATAGATCTTGAAATTTTTTTTATATTTATACCTAAGTCATTTTTTGGTGGTATTATAAATGCTATTATATTTCTCATTTCAAATTCCAATTGTTCACTTCTGATATTTTAAAAAACTGACTTTGAGGTATTAACCTCATACACTGCAATCTCTCTATACTTGTTTGAGTTCCTGTTGACTATTTTTCCCCATTCTTTGGTCAATAATCATATAGTCTGCCAATAAATACAGTTTTAGTTTTTCTATGCCAGCTGTATAACTTTTCTTTTTTGTTTATTTTAGTAGTTTGATCCACTGCTATGATGTTGAACAGAAGTGGTAAGAGAGGAGATTGTTGTCTTGTTCTAAATCTAAGGGTGACAATATATAATTTCTCATCATTAAATATGATGATAGCTCTATGTTTTTTGTTTATCTTGTTTATCAAGTGCCCTTGTGTTCCTGGTTTGCTTAGCTATTATCTTGAAAGAGTGTTGGACTTCGGTATACACATTTTCTACATCAGTTAATCTATGATTTTCCTTCTTGAGTTTCTGGATGTGGTGGATTGCATCAGTTGGTTTTTGAATGTTGAACCAGCCTGCATACATCGAATAAACCCTGCTTAGTTAGTAGCTTATATTTCTTTTTGTACATGGTTGGATTCAATTTGTTGTTGACTTTTATAGCTGTGTTCATGAGAAATAGTGGTCTGAAGTTTTCATTTCTTGTAATTTTTTTTACCTGGTTTTACTAGTAGTGTAATGCTGGCCTCATGGAATAAGTCGTAGAGTATTTCCTCTTCCTCTTTATTCTGGAAAGATGGTGGAGATTTGGTATAACTTCTTCCTTTAATGTGGTTAATATTCACTGGTATAAATATATGGACAGGTGCTTACTTATTTATTTATTGTATTTGGTGCTTTCTTTTGACTATTAATTAATGATTCAGTTTATTTAATATACATAATCCTATTCATATTACTATTTCTCTTTATATAAGTTTTGGGAGTATGTGTCTTTCAAAGAATTGGCCTATTTCATCTACTTAACCGATTTTGTGGGCATTAAGTTGTTCAGTTTATTTCTTTAGCAGTTTATAATATCAATGAAATTAATAGTAATGAACTCTCTTTCATTTCTGATATATGTAAATTTGTGTCTTCCCTCTTATATAGTCTGCTCAGGCTGTCATAACAAAATACCACAGACTGGTGGCTTAACCAAAGGAATTTACTTTCTCACAGTTCTGGAGTCTAGAATTCCAAAATCAAGGTGCCAGCAAGTCTGATTTCTGGTGAGACCTCTCTTCCTGGCTTGTGATGGCTGCCTTCTCACTGCATCCTCATACTGCCTTTTTTGGTGTGCACATTTGGAGAGGTCTCTGGAGTTTTTTTCCTCTGATAAGGGCACAGGTCATATTGGATTGGGGCCCCACCCATATGGCCTTATTTATTCTTCATTATCTCATGAAAGGCCCTATCTGCAAGTATAGTCATATTTGGGGGAAGAAAATTCAGTTCATAACAGCTCTAGTTTTCCGTGTTAGCCTGGCTAGATATCAATTTTACTGATCTTTCCAAGGACCTAGCTTTTAAATTTTGTTGATTTTCTCTTAGTTACATATTTTCAATTTTATAGATTTCTACATTCTTGCTAATTTCTTCTACTTGCTTTAATTTTAATTTACTTCTCTTATTCTGGATTACTAATGGGGAAAGTTATTGATTTTAGATCTTTCTTCTTTTCTACTGTCTGTATTCAATGCTGCAAATTTCCCTCTCAAGTACTGCATTCAGTGCAGTTATATGCTGTTTTACTAATTGTATTTTCATTTTCATTTAGTACAAAATGTTTTTCAATTTCCCTTAAGGCTTGTTTTTTGTCCCATGTTTTCTTTAGAAGTGTTTTGCTTAATCTCTAAATATTTCAGGATTTTCTATCTATCTTTCTATTACTGATTTCTGGGTTAGTTTTATTGTGATATGAAGATACAGTTTGTATGGCTTCTCCTTTAATTTGGGTAAGTTTTCTTTGGCCCCAAATATAATACACTTTGGCAAGTACTCCATGTGATCATGAAAGTGATATATATTCCGTTGCAGTTGCCTGAATTATTCTATAAATGCCAACTAAATAACATTGATTAATGGTGCTGTCCAAGTCAGTTATATTCTTACTTATTTTTTGCCTGCTTGAGCTATCAGTCATACAGATTGAGGTGTTAAAGTATCAAATATAGTAGTGGATTTGTTGATTTCTTCTTGTGGTTTTATTAGTTTTTTACTCATGTATTTTGACGCTTCAGTGAGTACATAGAGTTGTTAAGTCCTTTTGGAGAACTGGCCCTTCTTTCATTATGTATTAACAATTTTTACTCCTGAAAATTCTCTTTGCCTGAAATTATACCTGTTTTTGGTGTCTTCTGATTCATGTTAGCATGGCTATCTTCTCCAGCTCCCACAAGGAGAGTTCACGAACACAGTGAGAAGACAACTGTCTACAAGCTAAGGAAAGAGGACTCAAAGGAAGTATTGTAGACACCTTGGCCTTAGACTTCTAGCCTCCAGAATGTGAGAAAATAATTTTCTGTTGTGTAAGCTACCCAGTTTGTGGTAATTTTAGAGATTTTGAAATTTTCAGTGCAGAAAAACTGTGTTGTAATACGTGCTTGATTATAGGTCATAGCAACATAGACCATATGAAATGGTCTCCTTTCAAGAACAGTAATTATCTCTGTTTATATATTTCATCTCTATGTCTTCCTTTCGTTTCAATTTCCCTCACATTATATTCTTCCTTTATCTTTACCATTTGATATTTTCTGAAATTGGTTCACATAACAGATTTAGGTCCCTAGTGCTCTTTGTGAACCAGTATTTGCATAATTCTGCTTTTGTGATAATTTAAAAAACTTTATCCATCTTTTTGATCTCTTACTGACATTTTATTCTGCACAATAATCTCATTTGCCTTAGTTTTTCATCACCTTTTATTGAAGCACAATCTTGGGGCTACATATTTCTAATTTAAAAAATTTATCACTAAATAATTTTTAAAACTATGGCATTTTTCTGTTGTTCTAAGCCCTGTTGTCTTTCTTTTGTTCTATTTCACAACAGTCTCCATCCTATTATTCTCTGTCTTTATGGATATTTGATTAAATGTGGTAAGATTCAATATGGGGGCTACTAGCTGGGCAATATTTTAAATTAGAAGACTCCTTAGAAAATGGAGCAAGGACTGACAAGCCACAGTCTGTCCAAAACAATGTCACTACATTTTGATGTAACTATTATTCATGTCATACGAGGAGTTGTTACATATGTGACAGCTGCTTAGTTGGGAAAAGAAATAAGATGTTGAAAAGATGCAGTTGTCTAAATATTGGCAGGGCTGTGGTCAGGAAAAATAAGATTTTTTTTCTGGATGCAGCAAGATGCAGATTTCATCCTAAAGTACAAGAAAACTGTGTTACAAAAAGGTCCAATGTACATTGATTTAAATTGCTGAAGAAGTTTTCTATTGTAGGAATTTATATATAGCCAAAGTGACCTATTGCCAAAGGGCTTTTTGAAACATATTCCTTATTTTGATGGGTATTTGCTATCTAGTTTTTCTTCCTATGAGATTGTATGTAAAAGGCAAAAAGAAACATTAAGCAAAACTTGATTTTGTGATTTATGTGGGCTTACTATTTGAAAAGAGAGGCGTTTAAAAATTTATTTTCCCTTATTTAAAAACTCACACTTCTAAAATGCTAGAGCTCGATCCTAATGATACAGTTGATGAATGCAAATTGGATTCTAAAGTAATTATGCTTTCTAGTCCAATAATCATAAACAGCCTTAACAACTTTCCTTTTGCTCTAGATCAAAGTAAACTATATTTAAGTAAGTTATTTAGATGTAAAAAGCATGCATAAAAATATATGTAATGGAAAATAATGTCTTAAAAATTGAAAGTTTATTTACTAGGCAGAAGCAGATCATCTCACATGAGCAAAATATGTAGCTGTCAGAATATTTATAAAACTATTAACTGCTTTTCCTTGTTTCCCATCATCTCTTTCTAGTATATGATTTTTAAATTGCTGCCTGAATTTCTAATCAAACCTAATAACATTATCCCCCTCTTTATAATATTGCCACCAGTTTTTCAGGACAAGAAGTCTGAATATTTGTTTTAATGCCTGATTTAAAGTAAATAAAATCACACATATCAATGAACTAATCATTAGCAAAGTATAGTAAAATTTTGTGTGCTGTACTTCCTTCCAATTTAAAAAGCATTCACAGAAGGCATCTCACTTGAGGTTATCTTGTGAGATATTACTTCTAGACACCTCAGAAGAGTTTTCCTTTTCTTGTTTTTATAAGGTATCATTGATATACAACCTTATGCTCAGGTTTCACATGAGCAACACTATGGTTACTAGAAGAGTTTTCCTTTTAAGTCAGTACCACAAGAGGCATTTTAGCTATTCTTAGGATAAAAGGAAGCTTCCCTCCATGCTCTTAATTTCTCCATGTGATTTCAAAAATGACTTAGTTGATATTCTCATTATCCTAACTGTGCCTACATGCCAGGCAAGCTACCCACACAGTTTTCCATTAAATATTACAAAATTTTGATTGGATTGAATCTACATTATTCACTTCTGTGGGTAATTAAGGTTACATGTGAACATACGTGTGTTGTTTTTTGCTTTGCTTTAAACATGTATAAATGTGCCCATTTTTGTTTCAGTAGTGAATTAAATGTACAGTGCTATTCAGTATAAATGCAAATACAAAGTTTGGTTCAGTTTAATTAGACGTAGTTTAATATATTTTCAAGTAAAACTATTGAATGTGTTTTATTAATTATTAAATTATTAGTTATTTGACATACAACATACCGATTGAGGAAATTTTAGATTTGATTACATATATATCCCCCAGCCACATATCCATGAGTCTCAGTGCTGTAATCTGCTAACAGTGCAGAGACATGCTAACATCTGCAGCATAGTAGGCACTTAACAAATATTTCATTACAGATCAACTAGAATGAATAAAACAAACCCCCATCAGCAAATCAAATGTCATAAATTCCTTACGCTGTACATTTTTCATAGGAGAGTTGTTCAAGTCCTCAATTACATACAGCTTTTATACTATATCAGTGGAAAATTACTTTAACAAATTTAAATGACAGGTGTTAGGATCCTCAGGAGTTTAGGAGGAGCATAAATTATAAAGGGACTCTGTAGTCAAGGTCTCAAAAGGGAGGTTGGCTATATAAAGACACATAGTAACCGGGAGGAGTAAAAGCTGATATGGTTGAAAGAAAACATGCAGTGTAGTTCCTGATAATCATAAAAACTTGGCGTAATTTTGTGGGAAACATGGGACATTGTAGAGTCCCATATATCCGTAGAGCTCCAGATGATTTCACTAGATAAATGCTTTAACAAATAATGTGTATCAAGTTATATTAAAGTTAAACATAACTGTGTTTCTTAATGTAGGAACATATCTGGCAAGTTATAAAAATACACCCTTAAAGAAACTTTAAAATATTTGCATATGATAGGTATAGTTCCTTTGCCTTGAAAATTTTCATGTAAGACATACTTCATATGGCAGAGGTGTATATTTTATCACCTGTAAAATGTCCTTTTTCCTTCTTTTCCCAGTGTTCAAGAAAAGCAATATCTCTCATAAAGTACATATTAGAAATGCAAGTAAAGACAAAGTAGGTGATTTGCATTTAGTATTCTCCCCTAGTATTTAGGATACAAACTTATTTGGCTTTGGGGAGTTCCACTAATGTTCATGATTTCATATTCATTAAATAAGCCAGAAGACACTATTTTAAAAATATTTATTCTTTTTGGAGGACCTGAGATATCTGCCTCCTAAACAAATTTGTTTTTCATTTCTATGCCACTGCATATAAAATCTCTGTACACATACTTCTAATAAATATAAATTTCTCATTATTTTATACTACTACTTTGATATATGTGTTTTTTTCTTTTTGTACACCTTTATTAAGTAAAATTTACATGCCATAAAATTCACCCATGTTAATTGTGTCAGTTATTTTAATAAATGTTTACAGTCATAAACCCTTCAACAGAAACCAGTTTTGTCACATATCCATCACCCCAAAATTCCTTCATGTCTATTGCAATCAATTGGCATTCCAGCCTTACCATAAGCAATTGTAATGTTGTGTGTGTGTGTGTGTATGTATCTTCTACATTTTCCCTTTTCTAAAAATTTGATGTAAATGAAATTATATAACATGTAGTCTTTTGTGTCTGACTTTATCTTAACATTATTATTATTATTTTTGAGATTCATCCATGTTTTTTGTGTTAGTTCAAAATTACTTTTGAGTACCCATATGCATCATATTTTGCCAATTCACTAGTTGAAACAAATTTGTTATAATTTTGAACTATTATGAATAATGTTGCTGGAGCATTTACATACAGGTCTTTCTGTATCATATGTTTTCATTTATTTTGTATATATTACTTAAGAATTGCCAGGTCCTATGATAAGTGTATGCTCTGTATTATGAACACACACGATTGCCAAACTATTTTCTAAAGTTTCTAGACTACTTTACATCCCAAGTAGCAGTATTTGGAGCTCCAGTTTTTCCATATCCTCCCTGACACATGGCAAAATCAGTCCTCTTTATGTCAGCCTTTCAGTGGGCATGCAGTGGCATGTTGTGGTTTTAATCTCCATTTCCCTAATAACTAGTGCTCTTGGGCATCTTTTTGTGTTCTTGTGTGCCCTCTAAGCATTTCTTTTGGTTAGTCAAATCATTTGCTTCTTTACTTATTAATTGTCAATCTTGTCATTGAAGTGTAAGAATTCTTTATGTTTTTGATACATGTTCTTTATGAGATTTATATTTTGAAAACATTGTCTCCCAGTCTGTTGCTTGCATTTTCATTTTCTTAACAGTGTCTTTTTAAGATCAAGCACTATTAATTTTGACAAAGTATACTTTATGAAGATTTCCCTTTATAGTTCCAGGTTTTGTTTCTAAGAAAGTTTTACCTAACACCCAAAGACACAAAAAATTCTATGTTTTGTACTTGAAGTTTTACATTTTTAGTTAATATGTTTATGACGACCCATTATGAAATAATTATTGTGTATAGTGTGGGAAGGGTTAAGGCTTCTTTTTGGCATTTGTGTAACCAATTCGGTCACCACTTATTGAAAATGTTAAAATTTTGCTATTGAATTTCCTTGCCATTTTTGTAGAAAACC
Source organism: Manis pentadactyla (assembly GCF_030020395.1). NCBI lineage: Eukaryota > Metazoa > Chordata > Mammalia > Pholidota > Manidae > Manis > Manis pentadactyla. Next base: position 50,557,666 of record NC_080030.1, read on the forward strand.
AGTTGGCCGTACATCTTTGGATCAATATCTGATTTTCTAATATGTTCCATTTACCTGTATTGTCTATCCTCATACTAATACCACACTGTCTGGATCACTTTTATGTCTTTGCATATTTTAATAGCTAGAACCTACACTCCAATGCTGAAAAGCAGTATGAGAACAGATTCCCTTGCTTTATTCCTGTCTTAGCTTTCTAGTGGTTGCCATAAAGTTTTCAATATATATTTTTAATTTTTCATAGCCTATTTCATGTTATTATTGATTTACACTGGTCAGAATACAGCTTCTTTCTCAGAATGGCTCCATTTTCTTGCCTCATTTTTCTGCTGTGTGTGTGTTTGTGTCTGTGTGTCTGTGCATTTTTTTTGCTTTAAATAGTCTTATGTATTTTACAATTCAAGAGAAAAATAAAATAATAGATATCAATATTTTATCATTACCCCTATATTCACTGTTTCTAGTGTTCTTCATTTCTACCTGTCCAGCTAAATTACAATCTAGTGTCATTTCCCTTCGTTTTGAAGGTCTTTCATGATTATTTTCTGCAAAGCAGCTTTCTAGATGTATATTCTCTAAGTTTTTTTTAAATCAAGAACTGTCCTTGTTTTATGTTCATTTTTGAAGAATAGTTTTGCTGAATATAGAATTATTGATTGGAAGTTGGTGGTGGTGGTGGTGGTGGTGGTGGTGGTGTGTGTGTGTGTGTGTGTGTGTGTGTATAGGAGTGTATATCACTTTCAACTAGTCGTTCCTCTACTTCCTATTTTCTATTCTTTCTGGTAAAAAAATTTAGCCATTAACAGATTGTTGTTCCATGTACGTGGGGCACTAACTTTTCTCTAGTTGCTTGATGCTGTTAAGATTTTCCATTTGGTCTTGCCTTTCAGCAACTTGATTATGGTGTGTCTGTATTTAGTTCTTTTTGTTTTGATCTTTCATGGGTTTTGTTGAGCCTATTGGATTTAGAAATTAAAGTTTTTCTACAAATTTTGTAAGTTTTCAGCTATTTATGTGTTTGTATATGTATATACTTATATATGTATATCTGGGACAGTTACCCATATGTTTGATTGCATGATATTGTTCCACAGTTTTGTCTCCATTCACATTTCTTCCAACTTTTGTATTTCTCTGATTTTGTAGTAAGTAATTAATATTAACATATCTTCAAATTTAATGATATTTTGATCTGCCATCTCCAAAATTCTGTTTAACACATGTAGTGAAGTTTTTGTTGCAATTATTATACATTTTTGACTGTAGAATATTGTTTCACCATTCTTAGTATATTTCCATGTAGTGCTAAAAATATTTTTCCTTTATTTACTTAAAACTATTTAAAATAATTACATTAAAGTATTTTTGTGCTCAATCCAACACATGTACCCACATTAAATCAGTTTTTATTGACTGTTTTTTCTTTTCTTCCTGTCTATGGGTGACTCTTTTTTTCTTTCTGCTTTTCTAGTAGTATTTGGTTGTAAGCTAAGTATCATAGATTACACTTTGTAGAGACTCTGCCTTGTGTTTCATTTTTTCAAGGTTACTAGGTTTTGTCTACCTGGACTCAAATAGCAGACTGTCTCCCACATCCCGTGTATATCCCTGCTCAAATATTTTTAAGCCTGACTCCCTAAAGGTCTCCCCTGTGTCTCTTCTATATGCCTAGTGGTCAGCTACCTTGAGTCCAGAATGTCCACTGATGGAGCTATTTCTGGGTTGAGGAACACATTCAAAGTCTAACAAGCTCTGTATTTCTGTTGAATTTTACTTCAAGTGGCTCTCAGCCCCCCTTTAAGTGACAAGAAGACCACAGACTTGCTACAGTTTCTACCTGATGGAATAACTTCTTCCAGAGTAAATGCTTCTAGATTTGTTGTTTACTGTTTTTTTCAATACCCTGAAAAGTGCCCTCTGCATCATTTAGTCTAATTTTATATTTGTTTTCTGCAGAGAATTGTCCAGTTATCTGCATGCCACAATTACAAGTAGCTCTTCAATTTATGTAACCAATACACTTAAAATATTTTGAAGAGAATGCCAACATATTTTTGCTTATATTTCTCATGGGCTAAAGAAAGTATGGTGGTCACAGGTAATAAATAATATTGAATTAATAAATTGTTATGATTTCCATGCTTTCATCTTTTTTTGTGGTACTAATAATAGAGTTTTAGTTTATCCTCTGAATAGAATGTCAAAATTGCTTCCTTCAGACTGAAATATTTGTTTCTGTAGTGCTCTCTTCACATCATCTAAATATTTTTCCTTTGGCATTTCCTTTTATAATATTAGAGTGTGATGAGATACCTTTACTTTTCTATAATATTGTACAAAAAAATCTCGTCATTGTTTTGACATAAGAAAATGTCTTCCAACCTGCAATTTATCTAGAGAGATTCCTTGATTTGTTGGTCCTGTGATGCATGGTGTATAGTGATAACATTTTTTTCCACTCTATGTTTATAGCCAGGAATATATAAGTGATTTGTGAATTAACTTATTTTTTTAAGTACTCTGAAGAAGTTTCCATCGTTAATCTCAATATGCCACTGCTTGTCAACTTGATAATGTCAGTCAGTTTTCCTTTAGACCCTCAATAAACCTCTCAAATTGTAAGTTTGCTTACTTTTACCATGATCTCAGTATAGAGGCTTAGGTGATTTTTATCTTTGAATTAGAGTTAATGTATCAAAAATTAATTTTGCTTTATTCTGATGAGTTCTGTCCCTAAAATACATTTTGGAAACAAAATGATCAAAACCTCAAATTAAATACTTTTCCATCAGTGTTTTTTTTTGTCAGCTATGCAATGCAAGGAATATTTGAAACTGTGTTTTAGGAAGAGGGCACAATACTGGTATTAACATTAAAACTACCCTTGCTTCTCCCATGAAAGGCTCTTTCGCTAGAACTACCCTTGCTTCTCCCATGAAAGGCTCTTTCTAGTGAAATAATTTGTGTATTGAACCAATATTGGCCTATGACTAATCGTTTCTCAGATGCCATGTTTCAGCTGTGATTAGATCATATCCCCAAGGAATTCTACTATATTTTTCTTTTACTAGCATAAAGAATAAAATAGTTATAATCCAAGTAGAAATTTTTGAGACATTAACAACTTAGAGAACTAAAAGCAATATGGGACTCCAGGGTATTCTAAAGACACCATCTCAGAGAAACTATTATGCTTTCACTGTTAAAGGAGCTGGTTATTCAGATAACTTTATATCTTTGTATATTAATTTTATTTGGAGATTTATTTAAACATTAAACTACTCATGTCAAGCTTAGAAATTGATTGAAAATAACACCTCTCCCCCAAGTCCATTTAAACAAGCTATATCCATATTTCTTATTCCAAGTTGTTATTCCCAAAATTCTAGTGATTAATCAGTGGCTCCCACCTCTCAATGGATCTTCAAACTTACATGTAAATCAGCTTATTAGGTATCTTTGTCTCACTATCCTGTAGTAATCTCAGGCTCATGGTATAAAATGCTTCCTTCATGGACTATTAATGCATAAGCTTGCAATCCAATGACCCATTCTCAAATTCTCACTTGTAATTTATTTTCCCTATTGACTTCAGAATTATCTATCTAAAGCACAAATTTGAGGAAACCTAGTAACATCAGGCTGGTCACAATTCCTTAAATATTGTTGCTCTTTTGTGTCCCCATTTTTGTATGTTGTTATGTCTATCTCTACATCCCTATTTGTCCTTTGTGTACCAGAAAACATCTGTTATTCAAGACCTAGTTCAAATGTCACCTCATCTGAGATACTGTATTATTCATACTCTTTACATTTGCAAGGAAGAGACATTCTCATGTTACTGTCAACAATGTTAGTTTATGGCGAGCTTACATGGAGGGTTGTGGGCATCATTTATTTATCTGTGCAGTCATGCTACATCTTACTGCTTCCACATAGAAGGTGTATAGTTAATGAATGGAATGATTTGCTTATTTATAATCATAAACATTTTGATATGTTCCCTTATGTAATAGTTTTGTAAATCCCACTCTAGATAAACCTGTTTATCTGACCAACTAAAAATAGAAAATTATACTTCATTCTATGTAATATATACTAGAAGATGCTTGAGGGATGGGATGTTCACATTTCATTAATTGTTCCACAAATTTCTGTCTTCATACAGTAACTATTTCTTGAATATCTGCTTAAGGTTGAAGAAAAATGTTTTGGAAAGGGAAACATGAAAAATGTCATGAGCAAAGACTATAAAAACACAACCTGAACGTATGTATAATAAGTGGTCTAAAATCTGACTTAACAGGCTTGACTGATGCATTGATTAGGATTTAACCAGAGATGTACATAGGTCAGAATATGAAATACATGGTTTACTATAGTGATGGATTTGTATGATTGTGGAAGCTGTTGAAGAATTCTAGGGAAGATTTATACCACTATGTCTGCTGGTGAGCCTAGAATTGCTGCCGGTCTGAACAGCTGACAGGTAGGAAAAGCCTGACCTGAAGATGGAAGAAAGTGAGAACTAATTGGAACTGAGAACAAACTGAAGCATGTGCTTATCTTTAACTTCCTCCACCTGCCTCGAAAATGCTAGTTTTCTGTAGAAGTTGCTGAAATCTATCACCACAGGGCTTTGCCTGTGCCTGACCCATGACTTGAAGGAGGTAAAGTAAGAGAGTTGATGGGAACTAGAGTAGCTGCCTACCCAACAGGGTGAGTCAGTGTATTGGCAAATTACATAAGCTCTCTGGAGCTCAGAGTATTGTAAGGACAGAATTAAGTGCTTTGTGCTTCTTTTGCATCTTCAAACTTGCAGAAATTTCTGTTGGGCCCAAACCATAATCCTGAATCACAGGAAGAAGGTGATTGTGGGAAAAGCATAGCTAAGTTGTTCGTATAAAACCACCTCAACTGGATTCCTGTCTCTGGAACTCAATTAAAACATAATCAGTTTATTATATGTGAGTTTTCTTACAGTTCTATTATTTGAATTGTTCAGCAAATATTTCAAACTAAAGATCTGTGAAAAAGTGATATTTTTAAAAATAGATACTTTGTCTTTGAATTATAATTCCTTTGTTAATCTTACATCAGCAAACCAAAAAGAAAAGCCTTTTCCCATATCAGGATTCCATTCTTTTTCTTATATATCATTCATCTGTCCGTTAGGAGCCTTATTCTACCGAGACATACTGAACAGCTTAACTCTATAAAAATAAGTACTGTTCAAAATTACATGATGGTTTTGAGTATATCCAGAGTGCATAATTAGTGTTTAGTACTACTTTTAATGTATTAAGATCTATACCTATGTTTTCTAACAACAAACAAGCAAAAGCACCATTTATATGTGTGTGGTCAAATCAAAAGAATTACATGTATTTTTAATAAAGATATTGTATTATTTAAGAATAGAAAAAATTGAAAATAATCTGATAATGACTTTCTTCTACAAATTGCCATTATAAGATGTAATTTTTGTGTGAAAAAAATACAGCTGTGCCATCTTTTGTTCCCATTCTGAGAATCCTTTATTTTGTTATCATTTTAAGTGAATTACTAAGCTTAACTGTTTAAGATTGACTTTGTTGTTGAATCATGATATGAAATTACATTACTTTCAACATTATACATTTTTCTTGGAGGCTTTTTTATAATCAGAGAGATCAACTAATTGGCATATTTATTTCCATGGTGGTATAATAATGAAGATAATATTCATTTTTTGATATACAGTACTTCATGAGAGTGTGTAATGTACTGATTATCTGAAAAACAAAAATCAAAATTTTAATTCCTTCTCTAGCCTGAAGAAACAACAATAAAATAAACTGCATGTCTATGTGCTGAACATGTCTTTCCTTAAGTTTTCTTGTTTGGCACGGTGAACTCAAAAGTGGTCATAAAACAAAGATTTTCATTCCTCCTTCTAATTAAAAAATTGCTAAAATAGCAATTATATAAATGAAGATAAAATTTCAATTTCATAATCAGTGATTGCTTATGAATATAAATATGTACATATGTAAATATTTGCATACCTTGCATATAGTATACTTTTTTTTTTTTTTTTACAGGGGTAGGATAGAGTGGATTGGCAGTTTGGATTTTTCAAACAATTCTCCATTATGCTTTTTTTTAAATTGACATATACTTGATATACAATCTTATGTTAGTTTCATGAATTTAATACAGTGGTTCACCAGTCACCCACATTAGTAATCCTCGCCCCAACTAGTGCAGTTACTATCTGTCAACATAGAAAGATGTAACAAAATCATTGGTTAATTCTCCATGCTGTACTACTATCACCACCCATGAACACATTATGATTGAGAATTTTTATGCCCCTTTATTCCCCTCCCCGTATCCATTTACCCATCCCAACCCCTCTCCCATGTTAACAAGTCAACTTCTCAGTGTCTATGAGCCTACAGCTCTTTTTTTCATTTTTTTTTTCAGATTCCACAAATAAGTGAAATCATATGCTTTTGTCTTTCTCTGCCTGGCTTATTTCACCTAGTATGATACCCTCCTGGTCCATCCATGTTGTCACAAATGGCGGGATTTCTTTCTTTGGCTGAATAATATTCCATAGCATATATGTACCACATCTTCTTTGTCCATCCATCTACTGATGGACACTTTGGTTGCTTCCATATCTTGGCTATTGTAACTAATGTGGCAATAAACATAAGAGTGGATATATCTTTTCAAATCAGGGATTTTGTTTTCTACAGGTAAATTCCTAGAAATGGAATTACTGGGTCATATGGTATTTCTATTTTTAGTTTTTTGAGAAATCTCCATACTACTTGGCTGCACCAAATTTACATTCTCACCAACAGTATAGGAAGCTTTTCTCCACATCCGTGTCAACACTTCTTAATTCTTTCTTTTGGATTGTGGCCATTCTGACTGGTGTGACGTGATAACTCCTTATCATTTTGATTTGTATTTCCTTGCTGATTAGTGATGTGGAACATATTTTCTTGTACCCATTGGCCTTCTGTATTTCTTTGTGGAGCACTAAAATGTCTGTTCAGGTCTTCTGCCTATTTTTTAATCGGGTTATGTGTTTCTTGGGTGTTGAGGCAAAGAGTTCTTTATATATTTTGGATGTTAACTCCTTATGAGATAAATCATTAATGAATATATTCTACTATACTGTAGGTTGCCTTTTTGTTCTGCTGCTGGTGCCTTTGCTGCACAGAAGTTTTTATGTAGTTCTACTTGTTCATTTTTTATTTTGTTTTTCTTACCTAAGAGATATGTCCAGAACAAAAATTGCTCATGCTTATGTTCAAGAGATTTTTGCCTCTGTTTTCTTCTAAGAGTTTATGGTTTAATGTCTTACATTTAGCTCTTTAATCCATTTTGACTTTACTTATGTGTATGGAGTTAGACAGTAATCCACTTCATTCTCTTGTGTTTAGCTGTCAAGTTTTCTCAACACCAGTTATTGAAGAGACTCTCTTTTCCCCATTGTGTAGTCATGGCTCCTTTATCATATATTAATGGACAAAATATGTGTGGGTTTATATATGGGCTCTCTATTCTGTTCCATTGACAAGTGGGTCTGTTGTGCCAGTACCAAACTGTTTTAATTACTGTAGTTTTGTAATAGAGCTTGAAGTCAGGGAGCATTTTGAAATTATTTTTCACCTTATAAGTACTTCTACTCCTGATTTTTTTCTCCCTATTATTTGCATGAAATATCTTCCTCCATCCCTTCACTTTAGGTCTATACATGTTGTTAGATATGAAATGAGTCTTTTGTAGGCAGCATATAGATGGGGCTTGTTTCTTTATCCATTGTGCCTCCTTGTCTCTTTTGATTGGTGCATTTAGTCCATTTATGTTTAAGGTATTTATTGATAAGTATGTACTTATTGCCATTTTATTAACTGTCTTCTGGTTGTTTTTGTAGTTTCTCTCTAATACCTTCTTCCTCTCTTATATTCTTCTTATGTTACTTGATGGTTTTCTTTAGTGTTCTGATTAGATTTCTTTTTTTTCTTTTTTAATTCTTTGTTTATCCATTATAGGCTTTATTTCTGTGGTTACTGTAAGGCTCCTAATATATAATATTTTTCCTAAATATATAATAGTAGATACTTGGTTGCTCTATTTCAAACACAGTCTAAAGTACTTCTTTTTTATTCTGCTTCCTCCTCCACACTTTATGTATTAGATGTCATAATCTGCATATTTTTGTGTATCCCTTGACTGATTTTGTGTATAGTTGATTTTGCTTTTTCTTTTAACCTCATACTTGCTTAGTAAGTAATTGATCTATTCCTTTTACTGTTGGTTTATTTTTCTAATGACAAATATTTAGGCTTGAGAACACTTCCTTCTACAAAAATCCCTTTCACATATCCTGTAAGGCTGGTTTAGTGGTGGTAAATTCTCCTAACTTTTGTTTATACGGGGGACTTTTAATTTCTTCTCTAATTCTGAATGATAATCTTGCCATGTGGAGGAATCTTGGTTGAAGGTCCTTCTGTTTCAAATACATTAAAAGTTTCATGCCACTCCCTTCTGGACTGCAAAGTTTCTGTTGAGAAATCTGCTTGTACCATTATACATTCTATTCTTAGAGTGCAGTATTGTGACTTTCCCCTTGTGAAGTAGAGGCAGTTTTCTCCTCTTGAATATGGTAGGTTTGTGAACATGGCAGAAATGATTATCTGTGACTTCCAAAGTTGGATCAATGACAAAAAAGTTTCTATTTGATTCTATTGAGACACCTTTACTTGAAACAGAATCACTGTACTTGTGAAAGGCCAAGTAGATGGTGAAAATATTCTAATGGGGAGAAAATGAGACACTACCCCTTTCCCTGCTTCTGTCATGCATACTGGCCCTGTTTAAGCTTCCAGGTGGTAGTAGCCAGTACTAATTTACCAGCTGTCAGCCTGAGTCCTCTTGAAAGTGGACAATCTGGCCTGCCGTTAAGCTGTCCCAGATAAAGCCATATAGAAGAGATGAACCAGCCTCACCAAGCCCTGCCCATATGTAGATTTTTCAAAAAAAAAATGATGTTTTTGTTCTATGTCATGAAATTAGATCACAAAAGGCAATTGAGTTCCCATCTAGTTCACTTGGAGCACTTACCTTGGGATTCCCGAGTGACATATGAGAAATCCAAGCCTACCATGCTGTCAAGACGCTGAAGTCGCCTATTGGTAAATGACAGATTATCAGCTGGTTGACAGTCCCGTCTGAGATCTCCAGTGACAGTCAGCATCAACTATCAGGCATATAAATAAAGAAGTCACCAGATGAGTCTTGACCTCAGTTGGCCAACTGTTGTTGATCTGTGACTCCATCCCCCTGAGTCCTTACATAACAGAGAGTAGAGAAACCATCTCACTGTGTCCATTCTGAATTGTTTCAGAACCTGTGAGCATAATAAAGTGATCATTTTAAGGTATTAACATTTGGGTTAATTTTTTTTACACATAAATAGATATGTAGCCGGAATAGATTTGGGCACCAATAATGGGCTGCAGCCCTTAAAAATCTAAAGTATATTGCAATATTGTTGGTACTGGTTAGTGGGGAGAAACTGGAAGACTGTTGAGGAGACCATTAGTAAAAGCCTAAAGTGCACTAAAGACAATGTTAGTAAAAATATAAAGGACCATGAGGAAGCCATAGGTGAGGGTTTAAAAGGGAAGTGAGGAAAATGTCATTGGAAGATAGAGGAAAGGAGATCCTTTTATGAAGAGGCAGAAAGTGTAAAGGTACAGGAAGTACAGTTATGTAGAAAACAGACTTAGTGATCTAGCTAAAGAGGTTTCCAAGCGAAGTTTTGAGTGTGCTACCTATTACTTTCTAGCTGCCTATATAAAAATGAGACGTGGAAATTTAGTGTAAATATAAATGATGCTAGACTTGCTAAGTTTGCAAATGAAACTATTTCTCATTCTTAACCTCCCCTGGAAGAAGATTCATAAAGTAAGAAACAGCCATAGTTCATTGATCACCTCCTGGGCCATGTCAGGAAAATGTCTCATGGTAAACACAAAACTAAGGATATACTTTAAAACCATTTTTTAAAATCTCAAAAAGTTCTCATAAACCCTTTCACATACACAAAAGGACTTTAAAAGATCTTAATGTCATGCTCTGTGGCCGTCTCTGTTAAAAGTAGGGTTTTAAGAATCTTTAAAGGCTTTGTCTTATGGTAGACTCAAAGGGAGCCCCCATTGGAAGGTTTTAATCGATGTAGCTTTTGTCTACTAGAATATATTATAAATTGCTACCCAGAATGACTACATGTTTTTTAAAGAAATGATATTTATTATATTGAGTTGAAAGCAGGAGAGACAGTATATAATAAAGGAAGGCTTTCACACTCCTTTAAGGAATATAGGCAGGAAGCAGGTGGAGAAAACCACTCAGTTGCAAACATAAGTCACTTCTTATGGAAGAAAAGGATTTCTTAGAGGGCAAAACCAAGAATTTAAAACATGGGATGTAGAGCCATCAGGAATTCCAGGCAGAAGGTTCAGCCCTCAACAATGGACTAGCCACATGTGCCTGGTTGGATTCTAAAAATATTCTGTGAACCAGTAACTGTTGTATGTCTCCTGTTTTTGAATGGGAGTGTCTATATCAGCCTTTCTATACCTGTTCCATCATTGTATGCTACCTATGTAGAGGACAGAAAATTTTTCCTTTAGCTCATAGATCATCAGTTTGAAAGAAACTGTATTCAAGGTGCTCTACACAACATATGCTACCTAAGGAGCCTCATCTATAGCTGAGCCAGATTTTCCTAAGGAGATCCTGCACTTTGATAAAAAGATGTTATGGTAAAATAAGGCTTATGGGTTTGGGGAGCAGGCATTGGCTCTATTTTGTATGTGAGAGAAAAGTATATTATTTTAGTTGGAAGGCAGTCTGGCAGATTGTATTTTCTAAAAATGGTTACAATAATATATCCCATACCATATGCTTTTTATGATGTGATTTTGACACCTCTCCCACTGAGAGTTGGGAGTCTATATTGTCTTCCTTTTACTCTGGGCAGACTTGTTCGTATGGCTGCAATCAGACGACTATGGTATGTCCAAAGATAGATCTTAAAAGGCAGTATGGCTTTCATCTGATTATCTGGGAACTCTTGCTTTTACAGCCCTGAGCAACCAAGTAATATATCTTGTGAAGAAGTCAAAGCCACACTATTTATGTTTGGATTCCCTTTCAATTTTTCACTTTTATTTCCATATCATTCTCTTGACCCAGACTAGACATTATTTCAAGATTATCTTTGGTCCTCTCCATCTCACAATATTGATATACATTGTGGTTTTAGTTTACAATGATAGGGATATAATTCCTATTTATTTTCTCTTTTTATTCTTGCTGTTTTTAGATGATAATTTTTATTAAATTGTCCACTCAGCCTTCTTTTACATGTTTAAGCATTTTCCTTTATTTGTTTATATACATTCAAGAGGATATCTCTCAATAAATAGTTTTTGTATGATAAAATTCCTGAGGTATCTTTAATGACATCTGTATTTTAAATCTTAGCTTAGTTTGCCATAAAAATAATAATATCATACAACTCTTTATCTTTCACACTTGGAAAATATTACTGCATTATTTTCTTGCCTTTAGGGTTGTTTGTAAATCTAATAATAATTTGATTATAATTCTTTTCACTGTTTTAGAAAATCTTAGTTACACCATTATGTGTTGGGTTGTGACTTTTAAAAAAGTCTTGTCTTTATACTATAAGACTTTTTAATATGAGCTATTTCATCTTTCTCTAACTTTTGGATATGTTCAATCCTTACTGCTTCAAATATTTCCTCTGCTTTGTATATACTTTAAATCCTTAAAGGACTCTTATTTTGAAAATATGCTTATCTATTTCTATCCTATAACTACCTCAAGTTTATTTCCTTTCTAAATTTTTATTCTTTTCTGATGATTTTTTTTTTTCTTAACTTAACCCAGTTTAATAAGATACAACTTTTGGCTGCATTATTATGTTTTAAATCCTTCTACTGAATTGCTTATTTCCAATGCCGGTATTATATTTTAATAAAAACTATTTCCTTTTGGTTCTTTTTTATAATTTTCTCATCTTCATGTTATCAATCATTTTTATAGTAGTTTTACTTTTCTTTTAAAAATGTTTTATTTTACTATACGTCATAGCTGTCTATTCCTTAGGGGATTATTAACAACTAGAGCAGAAAATAGAATATAAAATTAGGGGCTGAAGCCTGAAACCTTTGCTGTCCTAGTGAATTTAATAGCTGTGTTAAAAATAGTTAAGAGTAGACAAGCAGTGGCATTGAGAACTTCTACCTCCAGATTTTCTAACAGCGCATGGAAGATGAATTGCTCATCCAGGAGATTCTGTGTACCATCTTTATGAAGTGATGGTCTCCTATGTTCATGATTTCTCTAGTCTTCTAGAAATGAAGGGAAGGGAGTGACAGGAGGAGGTAAGGCCTCAGCAGCCCGTTATGTTTTGGTTTTATGCTCCTCTCCCAAAGCAGTCTCTGGTGGCATTCCATTGCTTCTCTACATTCAGGTCAGTTTATACTAGGGAATACTAAGCACCAGTAAAATATATTTTCTTTTTTTTCATTGAGGTATAAGTGACGTGTAACAGGTGTACAACATAATGATTCAATATTTGTATGTATTGCACAATGACCATCACATTCTCTAGCATTATCTCTATATTCTGGTCAATTTATGTTAAGAAGTACTAAGTGCCAGTAAAATATATTTTCTCTTCATCTCACCCAGACTATTCTTTAAGTAGAAAACTGCATCTTTCAAAATAATATATTTCTTCAGTTGCTGTTCTACTCTTTATTAGATTATTTTTCTCTTTATACCTAAAGAGCAATATATGGGGAAAAGGAGAAACTAACAGAAAATTAAGCATTGGTACTTCATGTTTGTTTCATTAGGCCTCAGTGTGAACTAATTTCTTAAGTATTCCAGGCAATAACTCTCTTAATTTTCATATATTTTTCAGTTTTCATCTCTGCCCGCAGATTTTTTGATACTCTTCCTTTTAAGAGCCTTTTAAGATTTGCTAATAACAAATAGAATTAGTTGGAAGAAACAATGTAGTTCTTTAGGGACTAGATCCTAATAGACACTGTAGTTTTCTTCTGGTTCTCTTTCTCAGGTTACTCTCTGACAGGGTGAGTTACCAGGATGCCACACATCTTATGTAGAGATCTACATTGTGATGAACTGAAGACTTTTGCTAACAGCCATATGGGTAAGTCATTTTAGAAACAAGTCTTCCAGCCCCAGCAAAGCTTTCGCATGACTGTAATCCTGGATAAAGCCATTCCTGCAACCTCTGTAAGAAATTCTGAGACAGAACCACCCAGAGAAGCTATTCCTGAATTCCTGACTAACAGAAATTCTGGGATAATAAATGTCATCTCTTTTAAGCCACTAAATTTTGGGGGCAATTTGTTAGGCACCTATAGATAACTAATCAAGCATTTTGAAACTTAATAGGCTAATACAATTGGGTTAATTTCTCTATTTTTAGAATATTTGTTATTCTCGTTGCTTTTTAAACTAAGAATTGAAAGACTATGCTTAGTTTTGTAAAAAATGACCAAACTGTCTTCCAAAGTTGCTATACCATTTTGCAATTCTGCCAGCAATGAATAAGAGTTCATGTTGCTCCATATTCTTGTTGGCATTTGGTGCTGTCAATGTTTTGGATTTTGGCCATTCTAATAAGTGCTTAGTGATGTCTCGACATTCTTTTAATTTATATTTCCCCAATAACATAGGATGTCGAACACCTTTTCATATGCTTATCTGCCATCTATATATCTTCTTTGGTGATTTTTCCATTAAGATCTTTGGCTCATTTGCTCATTATCTTATCATTAAGCTTTAAGAGTCTTTTTTATTTTCTATACCAATCCTTTATCAGATAATATCTTTGCAAATATCTTCTTCCAGTTTTGGCTATCTTTTTATTCTGTTGACAGTGTCTTTTACAGATCAGAAGTTTTAAATTTTAATAAAGTCAAACTTGTCAATTATTTGTCATGGATCATACCTTTCATGTTGCATCTAAAAAGTTATCTCCATATTCAAGTTTATCTAGATTTTCTCCTATATTATCCAATTGGAGTTTGGTAATTTTCCATTTTCCATTTAGGTATTTGTTTCCATTTTTAGTTAGTTTTTATGAAGTGTGCATTGTCTATGTCTAGATTCATTATGTTGCATGTAGATGTCCAGTTGTTTCAGTATCATTTTTGAAAGGACTGTCTTTTCTCCATTTATTGCCTTTATATAGCATACTTCTAAAAACCAGTTTTATTTAGGTATAATTTATATATTGTGAATTTCAACAGTTTTAAATATATGATTAGATGAGCTTTGACAAATGATTATAGCATGTAGTACCACCATAATCATACTAGACAATATCTTCATCACTTTAAATATTTCCCTGGGGCCTCTTATAGTTAAATCCATCCCCCCAATCCCTGTCTATGGCAAGCAGTGATCTGATCTCTGTCACTATAGATTTATCTTTCTTTTTTCAAATTACATGTAAGAGGAGTTACACATTACATTAACTTTTATATATGTCTTTTCAGTTGGAATAATTCTTTTGAGAATCATTTGAATTGAGTGAGTTGATTATAGTTTGGGGATTTTATGTATATATCTGTTATGAATAGTGAGGGCAGGTCTTTTTCTTCAATGAACATACACTCATTTTCTTCAATATACACCTACACTGGAATTTCTGAGTCACATGTTCAATATATGCATATATGTATATATAACTGTATGAGACATGGTAAAGAACCCACCAAAACTATTTTTTTGCATACTCACCAATGATTGTGAGTATTCTAGTGGCCCTCATTCACACCTACACTTGCTATCTTCAGACTCTAATATTAGGCATTCCACTGAGTTTAAAGTTATCTCACTGTGGCTTTAGTTTGTATGCATCTAATTATTAATGATTCTGGGTATTTTTTAATGTAATTATTTTCCATTTGAATATTTTCTTTTGTAAAATATCCAGTAAAATATTTTGATCATTTTTGCTGCTTGTTCAGAGTTATTATTTTATTATTATTATTGAGTGTTTTTTTCTATTCTCAGTAGAAACCCTTTATCAGATATATGATTTGCAAGCATTTTATTCTGGTTCAGAAGTGATTTTGCACTTTCTTAACAGTGTGTTTGAAGAGCAGAAGTTTAATTTTTATGAAGTCCAAATTTTGTGTCTTTTGTAAAGAATCTGCATAAACCAAACACAGTTTTCTTTTCTTCTCTGTTTTTCTAGAGACTATATTGTTTGATATTTTACATTCATATCCATGATCCATTTTGAGGTATTTTTCTTTTTTTTGTCTATAGTGTGAGTTGAAGTTCTTTCTTTTGGATATGGATGTCTAATGCTTTCAGAACTTTAGAACTTTTTTTTGTAAAGACTGCTGCCTTTTTCTCATTTTATTGTCACCTTCATGAAAAATAAACTGACCATTTATATCTATAATCTGTTGCCGTTGATTCATATGCTGATCCTTACCCTAAAATTACACTGCAGACTACTTGAAAAATATGAATTGTTTCTTAACTATTAATATTATGGCACATTGTGAATATATTTTGCTTGTAAAGTAAATAAATGCTAAACTTAAAAAAAAAACTAAAATATACAATAAAGATCTGTATGCTTATTAGAAAGTGTTTAGAAAAACTTTGGGTCCTCATTTTCCTCCTGAATGTAGAGTGAGATGACTAATCATTTAGCAGGTTTTAATAACTGAAAATATAATCATGTAAGGACTAATGATTTATTCCTTTATACTTCCATCAATGAAGGTGCAAAATATAAAAATCTAACTATAATGACTGTAGTGGTTAACTGTGAATAATTTATATTAGATGTAAAGAATATCTTCTGATTTTATAAGCTCAAAAATTTTAGTCATACTTCTCAGAAATAATCTGTTATAAAAGTCATTAATATATGATGGCTACATATTTTTCATACTATCGAAATAAAATGTCATAAAATCACGAACATTGAACTTTGGTACTCTATGTCAGATACTCCACTAAAATTCAACATGTTTATTAAAAGTCACATTTGTGTGTGAGTGGAGCCAAGATGGCAGCGTGAGTAGGACAGTGGGAATCTCCTCCCAAAAACATATATATTTTTTAAAATATAACAAATACAACTATCCCTAAAAGAGAGACCAGAAGACACAGGAAAACACCCAGGCTACATCCACACCTGCAAGAACCCAGTGCCTGGTGAAAGGGGTAAGATACAAGCCGAAGCCCAGCGGGACCCGAGGACCCTCACCCCAGCTCCCGGCAGAAGGAGAGGAGTCGGAGCAGGGAGGGAGAGGGAGCCCAGGACTGCTAAACACCCAGCCCCAGCCATCCGGGCCAGAGCGCAGACACAGTGCATGCGTGGGGTGCCGGAAACTAGGGAAGCAGGACAGTAAGACCTGTGAGTGGGTCTCACAGCCGGTACTCCTGGGACAAAGAAAAGAGAGTACTTTTTGAAAATCTTAAAGGGACAGGGACCCCATGGCTGGATGGAAGCATCTTGGGTCACAGACCAGCAGCTGGAAATTCCAGGGAACTCCCTAACCCCCTGGGCAACAGCTCTGAGACCCCTCATGGAGGTAAACAGCCAAACACCCCCCTGTCCATTACCCATCAAGGGCCCCGCCATAGCAGAGCAGCCGCCTGAGGCTGGCCGCCCACACAGCCAGGGAGCTTCCTCCACACCTGCCGGGCAAGATACAGAGACCCAGTCTACACGCAATTGCCCAACACAAGCCACTAGGGGTCGCAGTTGGCCCAGTAAAGAAAAGCCAGGAGCAATTGGAAAAAGTCTAGGCTCTCCCAGCTGACAGACACGTCAATAGCAAAATACTGCACCTATCAACAAGAAAAGGCAAAAAAATTTGATCCAGACAGGACTAACCCAGACAGCTTCGACATCTTCTACATCTTTCCCTGAGAAGGAACCTGGGGAGATAGATTTAACCAGTCTTCCTGAAAAAGAATTCAAAACAAAAGTCATAAACACGCTGATGGACTTGCAGAGAAATATGCAAGAACTAAGGAGAGAGAATACAGAAATAAAACAATCACTGGAAGGACTTCAAAGCAGAATGGACGAGATGCAAGAGACCATTAATGGACTAGAAAACAGAGAACAGGAATGCAGAGAAGCTGATTCAGAGAGAGATACAAGGATCTCCAGGAATGAAAGATTTTTAAGAGAACTGTGTGACCAATCGAAACAGAACAATATCTGCATTATAGGGGTACCAGAAGAAGAAGAAGAGAGAAAAAAGGGACAGAAAGTGTCTTTGAAGAAATAATTGCTGAAAACTTCCCCAAACTAGTGGAGGAAATGGACTCTCAGACCAGAGAGGTACACAGAACTCCCATGACAAGGGATCCAAGGAGGGCAACACCAAGACACACAATAATTAAAATGGCAAAGATCAAAGATAAGGACAAAGTATTAAAGGCAGCCAGAGAGAAAAAAAAGTGACCTACAAAGGAAAACCCATCAGGCTTTCATCAGACTTCTCAGCAGAAACCTTACAGGCCAGAAGAGAATGGCATAATTTACTAAATGCAATGAAACAGAAGGGCCTCAAACCAAGAATACTGTATCCAGCATGATTATCATTTAAAAATGAAGGAGGGATTAAACAATTCCCAGACAAGCAAAAGTTGAGGGAATTTGCCTCCCACAAACCAGCTCTACAGGGCATCTTACAGGGACTGCTCTAGATGGGAGCACTCCTAAAAAGAGCACAGAACAAAACACCCAATATATGAACTAGGGAGGAGGAGGAATAAGAAGGGAGAGAAATAAAGAATCATCAGACTGTGTTTATAATAGCTCAATAAGCAATTTAAGTGAGACAGTAAGATAGTAAAGAAGCTAACCTTGAACGTTTGGTAACCACAAACTTAAAGCCTGCAATGGCAATAAGTTCATACCTTTCAATAATCACCCTAAATGTAAATGGACTGAATGCACCAATCAAAAGACACAGAGTAATAGAATGGATAAAAAAGCAAGACCCATCCATATGCTGCTTACAAGAGACTCACCTCAAACCCAAAGACATGCACAGACTTAAAGTCAAGGGATAGAAAAAGATATTTCATGCAAACAACAGAGAGAAAAAAGCAGGTGTTGCAATACTAGTATCAGAAAAAATAGACTTCAAAATAAAGAAAGTAACAAAAGATAAAAAGGACATTACATAATGATAAAGGGCTCAGTCCAACAAGAGGATATAACCATTATAAATATATATGCACCCAATACAGGAGCACCAACATATGTGAAACAAATACTAACAGAATTAAAGGAGGAAATAGAATGCAATGCATTCATTCTGGGAGACTTCAACACACCACTCACTCCAAAGGACAGATCCAACAGACAGAAAATAAATAAGGACACAGAGGCACTGAACAACACACTAGAACAGATGGACCTCATAGACATCTACAGAACTCTACATCCAAAAGCAACAGGATACACATTCTTCTCAAGTGCACATAGAACATTGTCCAGAATAGACCACATACTAGGCCACAAAAAGAGCCTCAGTAAATTCCAAAAGATTGAAATCCTGCCAACCAACTTTTCAGACCACAAAGGCATAAAACTAGAAATAAACTGTACAAAGAAAGCAAAAAAGGCTCACAAAGACATGGGGGCTTAACAACATCCTCCTAAATAATCAATGGATCAATGACCAAATCAAAATGGAGATCCAGCAATATATGGAAACAAACGACAACAACAACACAAAGCCCCAACTTCTTTGGGACACAGCAAAAGCAGTCTTAAGAGGAAACTATATAGCGATCCAGGCATATTTAAAGAAGGAAGAACAATCCCAAATGAATGGCCTAATGCCACAATTATTAAATTTGGAAAAAGAAGAACAAATGAGGCCTAAGGTCAGTAGAAGGAGGGACATAATAAAGATCAGAGAAGAAATAAATAAAATAGAGAAGAATAAAACAATAGCAAAAATCAATGAAACCAACAGCTGGTTCTTCGAGAAAATAAACAAATAGATAAGCCTCTAGCCGGACTTATTAAGAGGAAGAGAGAGTCAACACACATCAACAGAATCAGAAACGAGAAAGGAAAAATCACGACGGACTCCACAGAAATACAAAGAATTATCAGAGACTACTATGAAACCTATATGCTAACAAGCTGGGAAACCTAGGAGAAATGGACAACTTCCTAGAAAAATACAAGCTTCCAAGACTGACCCAGAAAGAAACAGAAAATCTAAACACACCAATTTCCAGCAACAAAATTGAAGTGGTAATCAAAAAACTACCCATGAACAAAACCCCCGGGCCAGACGGATTTACCTCGGAATTTTATCAGACGTACAGAGAAGAAATAATACCCATTCTCCTTAAAGTTTTGAAGCCAACATCACCCTAATACCAAAACCAGGCAAAGACCCCACCAAAAAAGAAAACTACAGACCAAAATCCCTGATGAACGTAGATGCAAAAATACACAACAAAATATTAGCAAACCGAATTCAAAAATACATCAAAAGGATCATACACCATGGCCAAGTGGGATTCATCCCAGGGGTGCAAGGATGTTACAACATTCGAAAATCCATCAACATCATCCACCACATCAACAAAAAGAAAGACCAAAACCACATGGTCATCTCCATAGATGCTGAAAAAGCATTTGACAAAAATCAACATCCATTCATGATAAAAACTCTCAGCAAAATGGGAATAGAGGGCAAGTACCTCAACATAATAAAGGCCATATATCATAAACCCACAGCCAACATTGTAATGAACAGTGAGAAGCTGAAAGCTTTTCCTCTGAGATCAGAAACAAGACAGGGATGCCCACTCTCCCCAATGTTATTCAACATAGTACTGGAGGTCCTAGCCATGGCAATCAGACAAAACAAAGAAACGCAAGGAATCCATATTGGTAAAGAAGAAGTTAAACTGTCACTATTTTCAGATGACATGATATTGTACATAAAAAACCCTAAAAACTCCACTCCAAAACTACTAGAGCTAATAACGGAATTCAGCAAAGTTTCAGGATACGAAATTAACACACAGAAATCTGTGGCTTTCCTATACACTAACAATAAACTAATAGAAAAAGAAATCAGGAAGACAATTCCATTCACAATCGCATCAAAAAGAATAAAATACCTAGGAATAAACTTAACCAAGGAAGTGAAAGACTATACCCTGAAAACTATAAGACACTCTTAAGAGAAATTAAAGAGGTCACTAACAAATGGAAACTCATCCCATGCTCTTGGCTAGGAAGAATTAATATTGTCAAAATGGCCATCCTGCCCAAAGCAATATACAGATTCGATGCAATCCCTATCAAACTACCAACAGCATTCTTCAATGAACTGGAACAAATAGTTCCAAAATTCATATGGAAACACCAAAGACCCTGAATAGCTAAAGCAATCCCGAGTAGGAAGAATAAAGTGGGAGGTGGATCTCACTCCCCAACTTCAAGCTCTACTACAAAGCCACAGTAATCAAGACAATTTGGTACTGGCACAAGAACAGAGCCACAGACCAATGGAACAGAATAGAGTCTCCAAACATTAACCCAAACATGTATGGTCATCTAATATTCGATAAAGGGGCCATGGACATACAATGGGGAAATGACAGTCTCTTCAACGAATGGTGCTGGCAAAACTGGACAGCTACATGTAAGAGAATGAAACTGGATCACTGTCTAACCCCATATACAAAAGTAAATTTGAAATGGATCAAAGACTTGAATGTATGTCATGAAACCATAGAACTCTTAGAAAAAAACATAGGCAAAAATCTTTTAGACATAAACATAAGTGACCTCTTCTTGAACATATCTCCCCGGGCAAGGGAATCAAAAGCAAAAATGAACAAATGGGACTATATCAACCTGAAAAGCTTCTGTACAGCAAAGGACACCATCAATAGAACAAAAAGGTATCCTACAGTATGGGAGAATATATTCATAAATGACAGATCTGATAAAGGGTTGACATCCAAAATATATAAAGAGCTCACACACCTCAACAAACAAAAGCAAATAACCCAATTAAAAAATGGGCTGAGGAGCTGAATAGACAGTTCTCTAAAGAAGAAATTCAGATGGCCAACAGACACACGAAAAGATGCTCCACATCGCTTGTCATCAGAGAAATGCAAATTAAAACCACAATGAGGTATCATCTCACACCAGTAAGGATGGCTACCATCCAAAAGACAAACAACAACACATGTTGGCGAGGTTGTGGAGAAAGGGGAACCCTCCTACACTTCTGGTGGGAATGTAAGTTAGTTCAACCATTGTGGAAAGCAGTATGGAGGTTCCTCAAAATGCTCAAAATAGAAATACCATTTGACCCAGGAATTGCACTTCTAGGAATTTACCCTAAGAATGCAGCACTCCAGTTTGAAAAAGACAGATGCACCCCTGTGTTTATCGCCGCACTGTTTACAATAGCCAAGATATGGAAGCAACCTAAATGTCCATCAGTAGATGAATGGATAAAGAAGATTTGGTACATACACACAATGGAATATTACTCAGCTATAAGAAAAAAACAGACCCTACCATTTGCAACAACATGGATGGAGCTAGAGGGTATTATGCTCAGTGAAATAAGCCAGGCGGAGAAAGACAAGTAACAAATGATTTCACTCATATGTGGAGTATAAGAACAAAAGAAAACTGAAGGAACAAAACAGCAGCAGAAGCACAGAATCCAAGAATGGACTAATAGTTACCAAAGGGAAAGGGACTGGGGAGGATGGGTGGGAAGGGAGGGATAATGGTGGGAAAAAAGAAAGGGGGCATTACGATTAACATGTATAGTGTGTGTGGGGACACGGGGAAGGCTGTGCAACACAGAGAAGACAAGTAGTGATTTTACAGCATCTTACTATGTTGATGGACAGTGACTATGAACGGGTATGTGGGGGGGACTTGGTGAAGGGGGGAACCTAGTAAACATAATGTCCTTTGTGTAATTGTAGCTTAATGATACCAAAATAAAATTAATAAAAAAAAGTCACATTTGTGTGAAAATAAGTACAAAATTAAAACTTAGTCAATGATTAATGATTTCCATATTTTGTCTCACAAATCCCATCATTAACATAAAGAGTTAAAGAAAAGTAAAATACATTCTGTTTCATATCAACTATATTAGACTGGGATTCAGAAATCTTTGATTTTGGCCTTGTTTTCCCAGTAACTGGGTTTTTTTTTTTCCTTTTGCATATAAACTGTAGAACTTCCATTTTTCTCACTGGTAAATGACAAAAATTCAACTCAGAATGATCTCTTAGTAGTTTTCTGTTTTAAATAAAGATCAGTATTCCAGTTTCAGCTCAGACATGAAGAAGAAAGAAAGAAGGGTTACTCCCACACTTACAAAAAAGTGTAAGGACAAATCATAAATTACTTTTCTTCAAACTGTGATAGGCTGAGATCATAGGATAAACAATTAACTTGAAATCTAGAGACAGAAGAGAGAAACAGAACCTCAATAGTTGCCTGCTTTGCACAGATACCACCTAAGACAATCTAAGGCAGATATAGCTAGAAATTTTTAATACATTGCTAAAGACCAAATGGGAGCCACAGGCAGAGAGAAATATACATCCAGTTTGTTGCAAGCTTTCCTGCAGGATTACCACCAAAACCTCAAAGGACTACTTGGGAACACCAGGAGAAAGCTTCCTTCATGGTGATGGCTAGGGACTAAGAATAGTATCCACTGTAAAAATTGCCCTGGAACTCATCTCCCTATCCTATGGAACAAAATATTTAATCTATCTATCTATCTATTTATATATATATTTATACTTATTTTGCACATATATATTTATCTCATATATGTAAGTGGAGAAGACACTAGAAATTAATGTAAACCAGTAACAAATGGTTGAATAAAAGAAAAACAATTCCAAAATGAAAAAAAGAATATAATGGCAAGTCAGAAAAGAAGAAATGCAAAAGCAATTAAACATGTGAAAAGATGGTCATTTCATGGGTAATTAGGGGATTACAAGCTAACATACAATAAATACTAATTTACAATAACAAATTGGCAAGAAATTTAACATTCACAATAGCAAATATTGATGAAAGGATCAACCCTTGGAACATTCTATATTTCTTGCAGAATTGTCTTTGGGCATCACCACTCTGAGAAGCAATTTCATAATATCTGGTGAAGTTGAAGATGCAGCTCTAAGACAACTCAATGGAAGCATCGTAACTCAGAGATACCGTCACGTGTGTGTAAGGATTTAGTAGATGCTGTTGATGCCTGGCCCATGTCAC
Organism: Manis pentadactyla; assembly: GCF_030020395.1. NCBI lineage: Eukaryota > Metazoa > Chordata > Mammalia > Pholidota > Manidae > Manis > Manis pentadactyla. Next base: position 50,581,103 of record NC_080030.1, read on the forward strand.
TTTGGCCTATCTGGGTTCACCTACTGCTTCTGCTACTGGTCTGCTGCCAGACTTCAACTTCATGTGCTTGAGTCCCCCTCCTCTGGTTGAGACCTTTCTCTAGCAACAAATGGTACCTAAATGATGGGCACAGAGGCAATCAGGAAGTGCCTATGTTAACATTGCTGCAGGCAATTCTCAGCATGAGGGTTGGGGAGGCAATGGCTAAATGCTTCAGTCTCCTAGTACTCTAGTAGAATAATTTTGAGACATGTTGCACTCAATCCCCAGTGAGACTGCATCTAAGTTGTTTACTGTGTTGATCAGCTTGTTAAGAAATACTTTATATCCCATTCCTTCTTTCCTGTTTCCTCCTTTATGGTACCTGGGACACTTCTGAAATACACTGTCTGTGTCCAAATTCTTGAATCACGTGGATTTGAGAGGGGGCACACAAACAGAAGCAGTACAGGACTGTTCATTACAGCATGGTTTGTAATAGTGAAAAATTGTAGCCATTTCATTTTGTTGTTTTATATTCTCTTAGCAAAGTAAATCAAGAATATTTTTCCATCTGTAAGAATTAAGAGTTCGTATCAGTTTAAAACTTTCTGATTTGGGAAAATTAAGTCTTAAATTTATAATATCACCTCACATGGGGTCAATAAAGGAATACTGCAAGTTAGCATAAATGCAGAGCACACATTCAATTGAGTACCACATAATGTGATTGAATGCATGCTTGGAAACAAATACAAATATCAAATTCTGAGTGAGTGACCATGATAATGTTCAATCTCAGACAATTCCAACAAACCATGTAAACGGAAAATACTGTATTTTCTTTGGTGAATCAACAATTCAATTTTTTTATCCTCTGTATTCAATCTACCCAGATTGCCCTAAATTCCAATAGCACAAACCGGGTGGCTTGAACAACAGAACTTTATTTTCTCACTGTTTAGGGGCCTGGAAATCCAAGGTCAGTGTGCCAGCAGGGCTGGTGTCTAGTAAGAGCTCTCCCCTTTGGTTGCAGACAGCTGTGTGTTTGCTCGGTGTGTTTACATGATCTCTTCTTGGTATAGGCTCGCAGAAGGAGGAACCCTCTGGTGTCACTTCCTGTGAGGACACTGACCCTATCAGATGAGGGCTCCATCCTTACTTATGATCTCATTTAACCTTAGTTACTTCCCTAGAGGCCTCACCTCTAAGTGTAGTCACACTGGAGGTTAGGGCTTCAACATATGAATTTTAGGGGGACACAAGCATTTAGCCCATTACATACTCACATTCAATTTTCAAGATTTCTTAAAATAAGCTGTAAGTAATCCATTATCCACAGATACTAAGCGGCTTTTGAAATTATGTACAAATAAATTATCTTTTAATCTTGGTCTTGGATTTTAAGAATTTATTGTAAACTATAATCATATATAGAATATAAATTTGAGATTTATATTTGAGGTTTTGAGATTCCTCACAATAACCACCCAGTGTAAGAGTTATCTCTACATGTTATGGTGAGGTGTCAAAATCATACTCTATTTCTAAGCACAGGAAGCAGTGAATTATATTTAGTTGAACATTTATAAAGTCCTCCAGTATTGGCCCATAATAAATATATTCTTACAATCTGCATACATTAGACCTAAATCTGGTCCTCAAACTGAGCACTGTGATATGTATATTGTCTGTCAATTAATAGATATTTCTCTGATTTCTTCATAAAGTGTGTTAGAACAATATAGTTCTTTTTCATTTTATGTCCTATCACACATTTTGCCATTTAAAAACCAAAATTGTTTGGTTGTTATAATTTTGGTAAAAAGAAGAAAAAAAAATCACGTTTTTATTCTCCACTTTCTCCTTCTAGGTATATAATTACTGCTCTTGTTGTATAGCTGATATAGAGTAAGTCTCAAGAAAAAAATGGTTGTATGGTATGGTAAGGAAAAGCTCAATGATTATCCCATTGAACAGATGTACATGAAATATTGTCCTTATTGCTATTACCTTATTACTTTAAGGGACTGGATTCATATGTAGTTCTTCTAGATATTGTTGAATTATCATGTCTAATTTTCTTAATTACTTCCTATTACACATGGTCATAAACTGTGGAAAGTACATATCCTGACCTTCCTTGCCATTGTTGTTCAGTTCTATTCAGCTAGTAAGAGATAATTTCATAAGATTGTATAAGAGTACAAGCTATTGCTCTCAGGTGGTAGTCGAGGGCAAATGGGTGGGTGTTGGCAGATGGCAGACGTGGGTTTTTGTCCATAGAGTTGAGAATCCTGTTGATAATTATCCTCAGAGGTGTGGTAGGCAACTGAAATTATGAATGGCTTCCTGAGATTCCTTCACTTAAGAATTTCTTAAAAGCATCCTTTCAGATCTTCATTTTCCCACCTCCCAACAGTTGTATTGGTCTCTAATTCTCAAGAGTTAAACCCTTTTAGATGTGAAATACTTACAGTACCCTTGATGGTAATGCCAAAAATTGCCATTCAGTAGTGGGTATTTGGCATTTCTTGATGCTGCTAGTAAATGCTTCTGTTTTGTTAATGGTTTATAAGGTAATATGAGAAAAATCCCAGAAATCTTTTAAGTTGATCATCTTAAAATTAACTATGTACCTCCATCATACCCAAAGCTCTCATTGTTTTTCCTCATTGCTTCAAAAATTCTTCTTTAGAGTTTTGAAAACTCAGTGTTACTGTTTTTCATCTTTTGTTATGTCAAACATTAAGAAAATATGTAATGAAATAAAACGTCAATATATAATGTCAATATATTCTGACAGAGACTTTCTCCAAACTCTAAGCCTGACGAGGTCCCATCCTTGGGCATGTCCTCATGAAAGTTTTAGCAAGAATCCTCCTAGGTCATTTTAATGAGAATCCCCCACTCTTGATATATGATCATCCTCGATATCTGATCAAATTCCTCATCTCCCACTAATCTCCTAAATATCTGATCACCCTGGCCTGCCTTTAGCAAGAATTCTATTAAGTCTGTTAACCCAGGATCCCCACTTACCCCCAATGTTTCCTCTTAGTAATTTTTTACCCACTGACCCCTTCAACCTGCTCCCTGGATATAAATCCCCACTTACCCATGTTGTGTTTGGAATTGAGCCCAGTTCTATAAAGGTGTCTTTTCCCCTATTATCGTACTCCCTGAGTAAAATCTTTTTTTCTGTCCTAACTATTGTCTGGCTCTGATTTTTCCTTGACAATTGACTTTTATATTGTTTTATTGTTTCTTATACTTTATATTATAAAAGTCACAAATAAAATATATCCAAAATTGGAAAAAAAATTTTTTAATGAGATGAATATATCACTCTAACCTCAATTTTGGCAGAAAGATATCAAGATAAGATAGGCATGGAAGGTTCTTTGAGTCTTCTAAATAAAATAAAAAATGTAAAGTTACACTGCATCATTTGAGGAACTACAGAGGATAGTGGTCTCATTCAGGACTAGGAAACAATCACAATTCAGTGAACAGGTCTGTGGTTATTTGCCTTCAAGTTGTAGAAAACATACTTAATAAATGACAACAGAGACCAGCAAATGCTGAAATAACCCTGGCTTGAAAAGTTAGATGATTTTTTTAAACTATATCATTGGAAAAACATAAACTTATTTTAAGATTTCATTTTTTCTTTTAGAAATGTTAACATTGCTAATTTCAACTAAATTATGGCAAGGATTAATTAGAGACCCTGATCTCTGAAGGAAAATAGCTTAACTCCTTTTCCAGAATTCACTAACCACAAGTCCTAGAAAACTCCAAAGGTCAAGATTCACATTTCTGGCATCGTTTAAGACAAATCATTTTGGGGGGAAATTCTGAAGAGCATAGGAGAAGCATCCAAAAGCTCAATTGCTTCTCTGAAACCTTGGAATTCTGCCTGTTTAATAATCTCCATGCTCTTTGCTTAGAATTCACCCACAGAATCAACTGACAGGAAACTGCCCATCACCCTCCACCCTCCCAGCAAGACTGTGCCAAACACTCATCAGAAACCACAATGACAAAAATAGATCCAGTTGACGACTGTGCAGTGACTAAGAAACGGATGTACTGATTTAAGCTATCTTTGTTCATGTTTTAACCTGGTTTGATGGTGGTGGTAAAAGAAATAGAAAGCTACGTAATAGCATCTGGGCAAACAGCTTGTATACCAAGTCCAGCCCTGTGTGATTTCAAATATTTGAGTTCTGATAATATCCCTGAAAAGCATGGCTTACAATACAAACACCACAGACATACAGTACAGAACATCTAACTATAGTCATGCTGCTGGGCAAGAGCTCGCAGCAACAGCGACAATAATAAAAGAAAATTCTCTTTGTACAGCTGAATGGTTGCACTAGGATTTTTAGTCTTCAGATGTAATTAGAAAACAGCTGTGGAGGAAAATCAATTGTCCCTGGTAGTCAATGGCTAATTTTCTACAATCAAAATAAAGAATGCAATATGACATGTTTGTAATGAGCAAGTAATTGTTTCTCTTTCATTTAGTGTTTTAACGTTCTTCCCTTCACTTGTGGGAACTGTCATTTCCTTGCTTCAGGACTTCTTTCAGTCTTTGCTTCTCCCAGCCGTATTTAAATACTAGCAACTGCCAAGCAGGCTATTGAGTCCAGCTCAGTTTACTCAAGATTGCCTTGCCTATGATGGTGATTTGTGAACTAGCAAGGCAATGTTGTCCTTGCTTTTATAAATTCACAATAAAGCTTTCATAAAGGGAATGATTATTAAACACTAGCATTTATTCATGGGATTTAACTTTGATTTATTCCACAAAGGTCTCATGTGTCAAAAAGATGCAGTTCCCAGAATTCATTGACCTGCTGCTCCAAGTGCCTCTGCATTGCAAAACAAAACTAAACTAAAACATGGCCCTTTTTTATATCCTTCTTTTCTCATTAGCATAGACGGGAAGGGATTGCAGCAGCAGATGGATAGAAAAGTAAACCTCTATGGTGCACATTTGGAATATAGACGGATGGGAAATGAACGTAAATGTTACAATAGGCCAATGAGAGTAAAACTGTTTTATCATGCAAAAGATTCTGGTTGAGAAACACCAAGAGGAATAACACTCCTGTGCTGCTTTCAGCTGGTTAAAAAAACAACATTGTTTGGTGAAATTAATCTCTATATTATTCCTTTTTTATGCGTATATTTCTCTGGAACATAATTTGAAAGCTGACATAATGGCGGTTAAGAGAGTGAGGTGAATAGTGAATAAGGGTTGAATCTCAGTTGTGATTTGGGGTCAAGCCTAAGTTGAGGTTTTCCTCTATTTCTTTATAAAAGAAAGGTGATAATAAATAAGTGAATACAGGCTCTTCCTTTTCCAAATAATTATGACATGAGGTAGACTAGTATGTTAATTAAAATTTATGAAAGTTAAGTTCTAGAGGAAAGGCATTCTTTAACCTTCAAAAGTGCATGATTAGTAACCATAGCCGATCCTTTTATGCCTGTGATTGACAGATGTTTGAAAGTATAGTTGAACTTCTCTCAATTTTTTTGTCTTTTGACGGCCTGCTCTAAAATTTGTATGGTGTTTGTTAAATATACCATCTTCTGGGATGAAAAAGACATTGTGGGCTAAAGTAGCAGGTTATGAAAAGCGAACTCTATTTTTTATGAAGCAGTATAAATTATTGAGTGGGAAATAAAGCTTGAAAACTCTGGTATAATTCAAATTATGTGAATGATAAGTATAAAATTTAAACTGAAATACATTTTTCAAATGACTAAGGTACCATGTGGCATTTCTTATGAAATTTTAGGAGGCACTATTCACTCTGACTATGCATCTATCTGTCTTTGTACTTCGCCATTTTAGGATGAATACTGATAATTTTATCTTCTCAATCGTCCAAATGAACTTGATACTTTCACCGTTCTTACCTCTGCTTCTCCTTACCATCAGCCCAGAATTCCCTCTTTTTCCACTTCCCATTTTTTAAGGAAAGACGCTGTAAGCAATTTTAAGAGGTGTTTTCATGATTTTAAATTTATTTGTTTGTTTTTAGGACTAGAATATCATTATGTACAGTTTTAGACTTTGTGTAAGAAAGCCTGTGGAAATTAGATTGGAAGATGAAATAATAGGATACTTGTCATCCTAAGACTGCAGGAAGAGACAATGTAATTGAAAGCTATTTATTTGGTATAGTTCAAATATGTATTATAAGACCTGTAACCAGTTGAAGTAAAAGAGGAGGATGAAAGACAGGATGATGGAATTCTCAGAATTTTCCAGGATTATTACATTATCATATATGTGATATAGGGTATATGATATGTTATATGTAATATATCACATACCTCCTACAAATAACCACAAGGCCCCACCTACCACCTTGACCATGTATCTAGTAAAAATCTCTTCTCACCTGGTCTTAAACACTTGCCTGATGCTATATCAGTAATAGTTTGTCTTTCAGAAATTGGAAAATCGTGGGACAGCACACAGAGTAAAGGCCTTTAGAGTTAAGTTAGAGTTAGTGTTGCCTCATGACAATCTGAAAGGGAGGCAAACATCAAACTCCTGCTGTGGAAGTTCCCCAACCTTCCCTTTCCTTTGCTTTTCTCAGGGATTGTTTGTTTCTTCAGCTCCTTCTTTGATTTTATGATCAACCCAAGAAATTGTCCGAGAGGTCCTTACTACCAAATTTCCTCCTTATGTTGTTCCGTTGTTTTCTGGTATATGGCGCTCAAAATAAGTTTAAGTAATAAATAAAATACAGAAAGTAGTATGTGGGAATAGGTCACAGGCAGCTGATCCTGAATGAAAGGTGTGGCTTTGGAATCCTTCCGCAGACCAAGAGGTGGCAATAAAGAAAAAAATTACCCCCTGGATAGTAGTGTGATGGCCATCACATGTGTATTGCCTCATGACAATCTGGAAATGAGATGGTATCAGTCAAGTGTTAATTTCTAATTCCCAAGGCTATATTCTCACCGAGAAAAGCTTTGTGGAAAAGGTAGCTGCTTCCATAGACTAGTTTTAAAGGATATAAGCAATTGCAGACCCATGGAGAGAAAGGGTTGCTTCAGATACATTGGAATATTTAATATAAAGAATAACAAGCTTAGATTTTGAAATTCTTGCATCAAATCATGAAACATAAGTTGGCCTGTACTAGGACCAAAATAATAATAATAATAATAATAATAATAATGATTCCTTTGGCAATAGGAATGATTGGGATGACATCCAATTTCAGAGATCAATTCTAAATGTTGCTGAAATACTGCAGAAGTTGGAAGTAATACACAACTAGGTTTGTTATGTGTAATTTGGTGTTGATTAGAATATAGTATCAGTCAACTACATTAGGGATATCTTGGATTAGGCAGATAATTTGGAGAGGCCTCTAACTTCCAACAATCTCTATTTTCCAGTGGAAGAAGTTTTTAGTTTATCTTCTTTGCTAACAGATGTGATTTTATGCTTGAAGGAGACAATTAGTCTCCGAAATTCCATTATCTGGGGCCATATCTCTCAATGCTTTCTTTGTTGGATTATAAAATTCAATTTCACCATGACCACAAAAATAACATATGTAAGTAACTTGGGAAGAAGAGTTACATACATAAATAATTACAGGAATTTGGTACAGAATGTCATCAAAAACATGGATTTTGCTCGGTGAGGATGAATATAATTTACGAACGGGTTGAATGTTTTTTCTACATATGTGCTTAGCAGCAAAGTCCATTATTTGCTTGGGAAGTTGTGCGGCTAAAGCAAATTTGGAGTGAATATCAATCTACATTATGTTCCATATTTTAAAATTTAAAACTCTCCATGTAATATAGAGAGTATGGAGTAATGACAGTTGGAAATAAGAATGTTGAATTAATTCTGTCTTCTACATACCCCACCCACCTGGTCTATATCCAATTCTGCATCCATACCCATATATTTTGCTTTGTTTTCTGGTAAGTCCAAATATTTCTGATCCTACTTAAGGCCAAATCCTCCACATTTCCTCTATATTCCCCTCATCTACTCAAGAATATTGCTTCTGCAATGAACTTTTCTCACTCTTTCATCATCAAGTTTTCCTGTCTTATAAATCATTTCTATCAACTATAAACATTTCCAATCTTAAGAAACTTTTAATATCAACATGAAACCACCCCAGTTTCAACACTGATTCTTAACTTTTGTGTATAACAAAATGATTAAAAGAATTCTCTCACTTTTTCTACTTCCTCTCCTCCCACTCTTTTTTGTACACTCTCTGATTCAGATCTTATTCTCACCACTCAACATGAACAACTCTTGTTAAAATCACCAGTGATGGTTGTATTGCCAAATTTGAAACTCAGTTCTCAGTCCTCATCCTAATAATTTAAAAGCTATACTGAAACTCACCCCTTCTTAAAACACTTTGTTCATGTGCTGTCAGGACATCACTTTTTCTTGTTCCATCATCCCTTCTTAGCCTTTTTGCTTATTTTTCTCTATCTTAGTGGATCTAAATTTAGGAAAGCCCCAAACTGTATCCTTGGCCATAGTCTCTCTTCACCTATTCCCTTGCTGTTTTTGTCTAATCCATGAATTTAATACCATGCAAAAAGTGATGTCTTCCACGTTTATATCTCAATTACCAATCTTACTCCTGAAATTCAGCCTCTAATAGTCAAATAACATTTGTTTGAGTGTCTGATAGGCTTATTAATTATTACCATGCATGAAACCAAATTCTTTAAGCCTGTAGCTTGTCCTTTATTCTCTAAAGGTATAAATATAGTTAAAATTATATATTTTCTTTTATTGTTATTGATATATGTGTCCTCTTTTTTGCCTACTCCAAAGTCAAAATAATATTCACCTATATTTTTGTACAACTTTCTTTTTTTAAGTTTTTATATTTATATCTATAATCCATTGAGAATTTTTTGTGTATAGTTTGAGAGTTGTCATTAATATTAATTTCTTTGGTTAGAATTATATTGACTATATAGATCAATTTAAGAAGAGTAGAAATATTCATATTAAAAATTTTAAGTCTTCAGATCCATGAACATTTATCCCTTTTTTTTGTTTAGATCTGTAATTTAGCTCAATAACATTTTGTAATTTCACTGTTATTTGTTCATCTTTCATTAAACTTACTGCTGTGTATTTAATGACTAATTAGCTTATTATAAGTTCACTCACTTCTACATTTTATTTCTTTTTGCCTACTATATAGATAATTCACGCAAATTAGCCTTCTATCTAACAACTTGCTAATATTCTAGTAATTTGTAAGGTCTTAAGAATATTTATAGTTATGACCATATCCTTCATGAAAAATTAATTTATTTCTTTTTTCCAAATCCTTATGCATTTCACTTACTTCAGTTGCTTTATTGTACTGACGAAGACTTGTACAATGCTACCTAGAAATAGTGATAGGGAATATCCTGTTGCATTCCTGACCTTGGGGTAATGCTTACAATTTCCATGAAGTATAATGTTTGAAATAGGATTTCTGTAGTTGCATTTAAACAGAATTAAGAAAAAAAGTCCTCCTATTGCCTGATGAGTTAGAGTTTTAAAATGAACAAAACCCTTTTTTGCATAGCTATTCAGAAGATAACATGATTTTTAAAGTTTATTTTGTGAATGAAAGAGTTGTTGCATTTACTGGATTTCAATTTTTATGTAAATCTTACATTCCTGTAATAGAAGCAACTTGGTCTTTCCTTTTTTATAGGTAAATGGATTTGATCTGCTAATATTTGTTTGAAATTTTTGCAGTCATAAGAAGATTTGTCTTTGAGTCCCCCTTTTTAATCTTTTTTATGACACTTGAGCGACGAATGTGTAGTTTCACACAATGACTTGGGAAGTGCTTTCTTCTTTTCTAATCTCTGAAGGATTTTTTTTTTTTTTAAATAATTATTTTTTATTGAAGGGTAGTTGACGCACAGTATTACATTACATTAGTTTCAAGTGCACAATACAGTGGTAAAACCTTTATATACATAATTCTAGGTTCCAGCTATCACCCCACCAAGCCGTTACAATATCTTGACTATATTCCCCATTCTGAAGGATTTTAAGATTGCTGCTACTTCCTCCTCAAAATGTGAAAGCATTCTCCAGTGAAACTAAATGCTTTGGAGGATTACATTCTGGGACTTTTAAAAGATTCAATTTCTTTAATAAATAATGTTTCTTTAGATTTTCTAGATCTTTTCTTGTCAATACAGTGAATCATGTTCTTCTAAGACTCTTTGCATCTCATCTAGATTTTATAGTTTTCCATAAACATGTTCAGACCTCCTTATCATCTTTTTACCTTTGGATCTGCAATGATACACTCTTTTATTTATTTGTGATCTGTGTCTTTATTCATTTTTCTTGGTCAGTCCTGCTATTGGTATGTTTAGGTATATAAGCGTGTATAGGTGTATAAAGCTTTCTTTAAACAAAATTTAATGGTTTTTAATTTTGTCAGTGTGTTTTATCGTCTACTGCTGTAGACTGAATAGTTGTGCCCTCTCCGTTAAATTCATGTATTGAAACCTAATAATACCCAATATGATGGTATTTGAAGGTGGGGCCTCTGGTAGGCGATTAGTGGATCCCTCATAAATAGGATTGGTGTGTTTATAAAACAGTCCCCAGAGAGCTCCTCTACCATGTGAGGACACAGACGATGGCTGTCTGTGAACCAGTAGGCAGGCTCTCACTTGACACTGAATCTAGTGGTGCCTTTATCTTAGACATGCCAACATCCAGAACTGTAAGAAACAAATTTCTGTTGTTTATAAGCCATCCAATCTATGGTATTTTTTACAGTAGCCAAACAGACTAAGATACTCACTAAGAGACGTGTAATAGGCACGTATAGATTTCTCTTTTTAACCATTTTGAAACCATGTTGTTCAGTACATATAAATTCATAATTGTTTAATCTTCCTGGTGAATTGACTATGACTATTGTGGTGTATCCTTCTACATTGCTTCTTGACTTTAATATTTTTGCTATTAATACAGCGTTCCCTAGATTAGTGTTTGTACTGTCATTAACCTTCAATCTTTTTTGAGTTCAAGTGGAAAATCTGCAGAGTGCAGGATTCAAGCTTGCTTCTCTTTGCCTCCTTATTCTTGAGATCCTGTCTCAATATCCTGGCTTTATTAGCAGCTCTTACCCCTAATTTTGCATATTTAGTCATGTGAGATATCTAAACTTATTCTGCCTCTGTTGGTCTTGGCAATTGTTCTGTAGCAGATTTACTGGTAGATTAATAAATTGATGAGGAAATTCTGGAATTTTTATTAAAAAGAAAAAGGAAAACAAATACAAGGCACATAATAAAAAAGACAACATCCCCAAACTAATGATGAAGCAAACAAAGTTCACTATATGATAGAAATTCATATATCAATTAGTGAGGTCATATATGATATCATATATATTCAATATTCATATATATATAAATATATATATATATATATAATATATCAATAAGTTCCTGAACAAAATAATATCAGAACATGTTACTAATACCACCAATCACAGTAGATAATCATTTGAGCTCTGGAGGATAAAAAAAAAAATTAAAGTGACAAAAGATTTGAGTATAAAACAGAACTGCATAGAAAATAAATATGAATGTAAAATAGCCAACGGAATTATTTGTTGTATAATAAAATAACATTTTGTAGCACTTGAGGATAAGTTAAAGGCATCGTTAAAGAATATTTTGAGTTAATTTTCTTACCATTGGAGATAAATACCAGTGACTTAAGAGTTGAATAGGAGGTACAGAGGCAAAGTGAATATAAAGTACTCTCTTACCAAACTTTTTCAGGAAAAAGGTCATGAAGTCAGATCGCTGGAGGAGAATGGAAGGATGTTCCATGGAGAGTTTTTATTTAGGATTATGCCTAGGCATGTGATGTGGAAAGAATTGTGTCCCTCCAAGTTTTATTTGTTGAAGTCCTAACCTTTATTAACTCAGTATGTGATAGTATTTGGAGTTAAGGTCTTTAAAGATATAATTAAAGTTAAAGTAGGTCATTAGTTTGAGCCCTAACCCAATATGACTGGTGTCCTTATAAAAAGAGATTAGGACACAAGACATTACAGAGGAAAGACCATGTAAAGACCTTTGCCATCTACAAGAAAAAGAAAAAGGCCCTCAGAGGAAACCAACCTTGCTAACACCTTGATCTTTGAATTCTAACCTCCGCAACAGAGAGAAAATAATTTTCTGTTGTTTACACACCGAATCTGTGGTACTTATTGTGCAACCCCAGAAAACGGATACAGCATGTTTTCAAGCTAAGGGGAAAATATGGAAGAAGCAAGATGAATGAAGCAGTATAGAAATGGAGATAATTTTTGTAGTAAAGACAAACAGGTAATAGAGTGATATGTCAAGAGGTAGACTAGTGAGACAGAAAGTGGAGAACATATTTATTAACTATTATCATAACAGCTTTTTAGCAAGTGTAGTTAATGGCCCTATCAATATACAGACTAAACTTCAGTTTTTACATATTAATATTGAATGGCTCTGGCTTATTTCCAGCACTCCACAATTTCCTTATTTTCCTGGGAGTCTGGGCTCTAGCTAGATTCTCTATCACTTACATGGATGCATCTACAGGGGAATTTCTTTTGTCATTAAAGACCCCTTAGTTACTTTCACATATATCCAACTCAAATCCATTGTCATTGCATGCATAGCTTTAGGTGGGAAACATCAGTAATAGTGAACAATATGAAAATCTTCAGAAAGAAAATACTATAGCTTTGTGTTTCATTGGAAGAGGATTGATGGAAAATCTTAGGATCTGAATATTTGGGTCAGTATGGGCCATGGCATTGGGACAGAACAGGGCAGATCAGAACCTTCATTCTTGGTGGTGGGAAAAACTCCATCTGGATTAACTATTTTGGGTGATGTACATGGTTGCGCATACATACTCAGGTTTACGAAATCTCTAGTTTTGAATCATACCATGATATTCCTTTTTGCTATGTGTATCATTCAGGAATATTTGGTTATGACTTGACAGCTCCTAAAATCCCTATCTCATATAAATACCGAACATAAAAATAAAATTAAGATTTTCCCCCCTTTTTTATTTACTTTCCACACTGCTGATTTATGTTTACTAATCTATTAACTAGACAGATGTGCCACTGGCTTCTGAACAATTACTTCTGGAGAAAAAAAACCTCATTGTTTACAGAATGTTTGAAAAATGTTTTCTGTCTTTTTAATTAATAGCAATTTGTATCAGTCTGAGATTCCAAGTTCAAAGTTTCCTAACTTCTTCACTTTTGTTTTCCTTTTGCTTCTTTATAGAATTTTGACCTGTCTGTCTGTTTTGCAGGTGATGATATTTAGATTTCAAAATGCACAAGAAGGTATTATAATTCTCTGCAGGCAGCAAATCTAGCCATTGATATGTGTGTCATTTCACAAGACTCTCAAGCACAGCAATGCTGCAGTCTGGCAGCAGATTATAAAGACCTAAAACACCTCCCAGTCTGATTAATAAAACAAGTGGATACCTTAAATTTGTTTATCTTATGTTAGAGACAGCCTGTAGTTGAACATATGTATTATATTTTGAAAATCAACAAAAATATTTAGTTGATTCCAGTAGCACTTGGAATGGTGGATTCATACATAGAATAATGAATTTAAGAGAAAAAAATAAGCATCTGAGTATAAACACTGAAAAATGGTGCAAAATGAAGAAAGCAGGGATGGGGGTACATAAAACAGACACTTGAGAAATTTTTCGAGCATGATTCTTTGTCTTCTTGAACTCCGATGTAAAGGTTGCTTAGCAACAGTGGCAGTAACAGCTGGGACACCCTTGATCTTGTTGTGTAAACTATTAAAAATAGGTGATGAAAAGTGGCACCATGGAAACAATGACTATACCGAGGCAGGTGTCTGTAATGCTGCTTCTCAGTTTAATGTTGGAGGTGTAAATTACAAAAGAAAGAAAAAAAAACTATGTATTTCATTCTCTTGGGCTTTGGTAATGAATATTTTTCTTCTTTTTATATTTTTCTTGCAATTTCCCATTCATGTTGGTTCAATAGATTGTTGCTATTTTAACTGATTACTTGATAATTGTAGTTTGATTTATAAATTCATTTCAAAATGCAATGAATTTGTTTCTAAATTTATTTCAAAAATGATTTCATTTTTTTTTTTAAACCAAGTTCTTATGGAATCTAGATTCCAAGTATCCACTGAAATGTGAATCAATACAGAGTGCTATCACGGTGCATTATTTCAGGTTTCTCATTTACTGACATTAATTTTCAAAGGCTGATCATCTTGTACTTGTTTACATTAGCTTAATAGGACACACCTTTGAATAATCCCTGTATCTTGTTTTATAATTAAATGTTTTTAATAACAATATAAAGATATACTCCTATTATCTATTTCTTAGGTTTATAAAGACAACAATGCCTCAGTTCTTTCAGATAGCTTTGTAAGATGCCACACTTGAGGACCTAGAGGGTCATTATAAACCTCAGTGTTGAACAGGGTAGAAGGGGCACCTTTCCAAAGTGTCAGCTAAATCAAACTTTTTCTGCCCTGAAAGTAAATCTATTTTTCTAGATATTAAGTTGAAGCACCATTAAAAAAACTAATAAATATTAAGTGATTTTGTATATAGAACATTTAAATAAAATATTTAGTAACTGGAAAGCTCCAAAAGACAATTTTAGAAACAGACCATTATCAAAATACTAGAGCATTATGATGCTAAATTTAGCTTTACCAAAGATTTTGGAACCTTGGGAAGATTTGATTATTTTTGAATAATATTTAAGTAATAATAAGTTTTTTAGAATTTCTGTTCATTTTAGTTTTGTAAACTCATGCATTAAATATTTTTCCTCATTAAGCTCATAGAAACAAATATAACACATACAAATAAAGAACATTAAAAAATCAGATCTTTGTTCAAACACAACAGAATCCATTGGCACTAAGCTGAAGAGAAAGATAAAGCAGTGAGTGTTGGTGAAGTCTCTGATCTTCTGAACTCCAAGTTTGGAAGCAGGCAGAAGTGGCCAGAAATGGATTCTGCACAGCAATGGCAAAAATAATTCTATGTGAAATGGATGCTTGGAGCCATGCTCAGTGTTTGAAATCAAAGCGTATAGTGGGAATCTTCTTACAACAAAGGAGGCAGCATGTAGACAACATAAATGACTGCCTATGGTTTATATTATCCACATGGAAAAATCCACTAAAAAAGAATGGAAATAGTCATTTTAGCAAAGTTCCTAAATGAAATGTTCATATATAAAATTCAGTAGTTTTCATACAAGGAAGCTTAAATATTATAAATTGAAATATAGTATATTGAGGTAGAGCAGGGACATAGGACAAGCATCATGATTAACTTTTCCTACCTCTGATGAAAAATGCTAAGATATAAACAGTATACTAAGAACAGGAGGGACTCCGTCTTAAGGCTAAAATTTCATTTTAAAACCCAGGGAGAACAGGGTCAGTAAATCCCCTGTGTTAAGTTTATCTTACAGAACATCCAGAGGACTGACTGAGGATGGTGACATAATGTCTCTCACCAGAGAGAGACATGATGAGACCACAGGTCAAGCCTACACACAACCCCCTCTGACCTTTGCCCCACTCTTAAAACCTTCAAAGACAAAATCCTAAGTGAGCATGCTGCCTCTCTGAGGTTGCCCAAACTCCCCTTTCTTCAAGTGTGTACTTTTGCCTTAAATAAAGACCTCTCTGCTTAACTTACTGCATTTTGTTTCTGTGCTCTTCCAGGAGTGTCTTCGTTGCTTGGCTGTTTCATTCTATTTTCTAGACTTGCGCACAAGTCTTCACTTTCTTTATTTAACTCCAGACAAGTATAGGCCCAGGGCTACTTAGATCTCTTATGTGAACTTGCAAGTTCCCCTCACCTGGGAGACCCTGACAGGACTGCAACTGTAGGATCATCCTCTTTAGCAACCTGCCTGAAAATCTTTCTTTGCTTTGGGAAGTTCTTGGAATATGATCTCATCCATCCAGTGCTCTGCAGATCCCCCCAGTCCTGGGGTGGTAGGGACTTAGTTCCCATTCCGTGAAGATTCAAGCAGACACTGGATGCCAGGTGACTCTGGCTTCAGGGGTTGACAGGGGATCTTCCCTGTGCTGAGTGGGAGTTCAGTGAGCTTCCCTTTCCTCCCTCTGCTCTTCCTTGCTCTCTCTTCCCTGCACGACTGCTGCCATTCACTACTACTCTCGCTTTAAGGAATTTTTACTTATATGCATTTGTCCAACCAGTTTGAGAATTCTTTCTCATTCAAAGTCAAGAAACCTGCCCCTGTCCAGGTTGAGGTTTCACCTACTGCACGGGTGCCTGACAACATAAAGCACAAGGAATATGGAAATTAATATAAATAGATTTAAAACCCTATATAGAGAAAATGATTGAATATTATTGAAGACCATTTAAAAAGTTATAAAGAAAGGAGAGAACATGTGATGTTTATATAAAGGTAGACCCATGTCTTTAAAAAATACCAGTTCTCCCCAAAATTAGCTGTAAGTTAAATAAAATTCCATTTTACATGTCAATAGGATTTTTCCTGGAACTTGACAAGATGACACTACTAAATCATGTAGGAGATTGTGAAAGCACATAAAAGAAATCTCATCTGAAATGGAATCAGGACACCCTAAAGAGGAAGCTCTCACACACTACCTCCTGCAGGAAGAAACATACCTCACATTCCTCAAGCAGGAGGAAGCTTACTTAACATACCCCAGCAAGAGGAAGGAAGAATCTCCCCTTGTCTAGCCGAAGTCCCGTCAATGAGAACTAAATACAACAGCCCCTAAGAGCTTCCTCCTTTTCCCAGTAAAAGCAAGCCCCTATCCTCTGTTCTTTGGAGTTGTCTATGATTTGCCATAATTTTCTTGTCCCAAATTGCAATGCCTCTGCTATTTACAAACTCATCTTGCTGATGAAATAACTAGCGTTCTGTTTTTAAAGGTCAACAAGAGTAAGTGATCACTATCTGCCAAGACTATTTTGCAAAAGGACATGGTGTGTGTAATGGCCCTGTCTTACCCGCTATCAAGGGAATTCTGGTTCTTTTATCGTAAGATGTATATTATCAGAAAAGTTACCTGGCCAGATACATTTCTCAAATTAATTTATTTGAAAAACATTCACTGAACTTGTAATTGTATTTCTAAACTATTCACTGAAGCTCTTGGAGAGAGGAAATTTACCTACTCAGAAGCCAGGTTGGCTTGGCAGATTTAAGACAGCTGTCTATTTCTGTTGCTGCTTATTCATATCACATTATAAAGGAAAATTTTCAATAATCTCTTTTTCTAGGACTAATTTTAAACTCTCCATTATTTTGAAGAAAAATTAATACAATAGCAACAATACATCCCTTCTGAATTGTTTTGGAAAATGTTCGGGTATTATCCTGCCCTACTTGTGCAGGTGTTTCAGAACAAACACTTGTTTTTTGTTACCATATTCAAATTTTCAAAGTTAACAGTCCTGTTTGTGTGATTCTAAAGCACATTTGCAATTGCTGCTTCCCTACTCACAAAAGCATAACCCCTACTGTTTAAGTCACCTAGGAGATCAGGCTTAAGTCCTTTCTGATTAACCCTTTATGAATCTATGATCTATTTGATATTTTTAAATACACTAATGGATGCTCATTACTCAGCTAATTATTTAATTAATTGGAGCTAAATTTCTTTCTCTTCTAAAACAGTAATTGCCATAGGACCATGTTCCAGTATGCAAAACTTGTAATGATAAGCACTCAAGTTAACAGGTAAAGGAGAGCAATTGTGTCTTTCAGTATTACAAATGTGTTTTAAAAGTATCAGTAGCTCCTATGATAATCCACATGCAGAAGTTGAACTTTTTTCTTAGGTTTTAAATATTATCAATTTGCTTAATTAAATGCTCAAGCGAAATTCAAGATTTTCTAAGAATATTTTAGTTGTTTCTATAAAAGAAGTGACTTGCTCACAGTTGGTGTAGGAATTGACTTTTGTGGGTAAAGCATTGGTTAATAATTGGATTTGGGAGCCAGACTGACTTGCTTCAAATCAAATCCTGGAGCAACACTTATTAGCTATGCGACTTTAGGCAAATCTTTATTCTTAAATTTCCTCATTGGAAACAGAGAAGATAATAATAGTAACTGCTTCACATGGGTCTTATGAGGGTTAAATAAATTAGCATACATGAGCCTCTTTGAAGGAGTCTCTGACCAAGCCAGCACTATCTGGGTGTCAGCTGTGATGATCTGGTTGACTGAGTTGATGATCTTGTTCAAGCTCTAGGCATTCCCTTCAGAAGCACTTGAGATTTTTAAGATAAACATATGAAGCTTAATGAAGCAAAATCAGGACTTCCGTGTGGTCCAAACTATAAGTATTTATTTTAATGAAAGGGAAGTCTAATCTATATACAAAATATATGAATAAATTTTAATCAGGACCCGCCCAAAAATTTTAAATTTAGCATTTCACCCTTTTGATATACCTAGAAATCTACTGTTGATTTATATTAATTATCACTTGAAGATCTCTAGAAACATGTCAGCAGGAAATATATACACACATATATAAATGTATATGTACAAATGTACCTGATATTTACAGCAGGATAATAATTGGAGTAAACACATACACACTATATATATATATATATGTATATATATATATTTGTAAAAGAAATGCCATAAGAAAAAGTGCAATGTTTATATCTGATTTTTAAGTAAAATTTTATTGGGAATTGCTGTGTGATCTGAATGTTTGTGTCCCCCAAAATCCATATTTTGAAACCTAATGCCTAAAGTGATGGTATTGGGAAATGGGCTTTTGGAAGGTGTTCAAGTTATTAGGGCAGAACCTTCATGAATGGAGTTAGTGCCCTTATAAAAGAGACCAGAGCTCCCTTGCCCCTTCAGACTTGCTAGGTTATAGCTAGGAGACAGGTATTTAATAACTGGCAAGCAGGTATTTACCAGATATAGAATGTGACCATGTGGGCATTCTGTTTGTGGAGCTGTGAGAAATCAATTTTTGTTGCTATAAGTCTGTGGTATTTTGTTATAGCAGCCCAAATAGACTAAGACAATGTGCAAAATTTACAGAAAATGTGCAAAAATAGTCAGTTTCCATATTGCATTCACTCAGTTTCCCTAGTGTTAAGTTGTTAAATAGCAATGATATATTTGTTGAAACTAAGAAAATAACATTGGTACAATACTATAAACTACAGACTTTATTAGAATTTTACTGTTTTTTTTTCCTACCAGTGTCCTTTTTCTCTTCCAAGGTCCAACCCAGGATATCACATTATATTTGGTCATCATTTCTCCTCAGTCTCCTCTGATCTGTGACAGTTTCTCAGCTTTTTTATTGTTTTTCAAAACTTTGACAGTTTATTTATTTATTATTTTTTTTTATTATTTCTTTATTTTTTGAGAGGGCATATCTTATATTTATCGATCAAATGGTTGTTAACAACAATAAAATTCTGTATAGGGGACTCAATGCACAATCATTAATCAACCCCAAGCCTAATTCTCAACAGTCTCCAATCTTCTGAAGCATAACGAACAAGTTCTTACATGGTGAACAAATTCTTACATAGTGAATAAGTTCTTACATGGTGAACAGTACAAGGGCAGACATCACAGAAACTTTCGGTTTTGATCACGCATTATGAACCATAAACAATCAGGTCAAATATGAATATTCGTTTGATTTTTATACTTGATTTATATGTGGATCCCACATTTTTCCCTTTATTATTATTATTATTGTTATTATTTTTAATAAAAGGCTGAAGTGGTAGGTAGATGTAAGATAAAGGTAGAAAACTTAGTTTCGTATTGTAAGAGAGCAAATGTAGATGATCAGGTGTGTGCCTGTAGACTATGTGTTAATCCAAGCTAGACAAGGGCAATAAAACATCCACGGATGCAGAAGATTTCTCTCAAAACGGGGGGAGAGGTTCTAAGCCTCACCTCTGTTGATCCCCAATTTCTCACCTGATGGCCCCCCTGCGACTGTGCCTGTCTTAGGTTGTTCCTCCCTTGAGGAATCTTACCCGTCTCTGGCTAACCAGTCATCTTCCGGGGCCATACAGGGAAATGTAAAGTTGGTAAGAGAGAGAGAAGCCTTATTGTTTGAAATGGTTAGCTTTTTATTTCTTTGCAGATTTATGCCCTGTAGCTTCTATGCCCAGCATTTGTCTTGAGGTATCTTTACCACTTGGAAGAATTATGATACTCAGTAAATTTGATATGAGGCACGAATTCTATTTAAGGGTTGTAATTAGGAAGGAAGAAGAAAAGCTATAGAAGTAGCAGGCGGAAGAAAACATGGGAAGATTGATTATTTCTGTGACATATCTTCTTGTAGAGTAACTTAAGCATGTATAAGTTTTAAACTACTAATTAAATTGTACACACACATTAACATAATAGGAATACAGCTACATAACCAAAGCATACCTATAATTACCAGCCATCTCCAGTGAAACAAAGAAAACCAGTTAGGCACCCTAGGCATTTGTGAAAACTTATCAATGATATGATGGATATTGTCTAACTGAATTTGAATAGTTTGAGAAAAATCAGACAAATTAAAACAACCCATTCCTGGGGACTGTTCACATCCCATATGTTCTTTTAACAGTATATAGTCTGTAGTTGTAAGATTTTGGAGCACTGCAACTTGCACTTCTCTTAATTCTTGGTTGAGTTCCGACAGTATATATCCAGTCAAATTTGTTGTTTCACTGTATGCACAGGCCAGCTTAGATATCTCCTTCTTCATTCCAATGGCAAGTCCAGGAACCGGTGGGATGAATGCAGCTACAATTGCAACAGCGCCAGGATCTTTGTTGAAGGTTTTTGATGATCATCTTCTGGAATGACTCTTAAAGAGAGTGCTGATGTGGGAAGTTCTTCTTCATATCGTATCTTAGTTCATTTTCTGGGTAGCCAAATTAGGCTTTGATCCTCTGTATAAATACAAACAGACCCTTTGCCCACACTTTGATCTGCCCTTTATACCATTGTGTAGAACTCATTGGAGGTCACCACAGAGGAACTGCTTTTTTTTTTTTTAAGAGAAAAGAACATTATCAGAAAAGTGTACCTCCATAGCCGATCATCTGACACCCTTTAAGTGATCAAAGTTAAGGATATTTAAAGCATGCATTAATCATTCATTTACAGTTAGATTTATCCTATCATGAAGTAATCCCCCTTCTCTTTCTTCTTTTTTTTTTTTTTTTGTTATCTTTAATCTACACTTACATGAAGAATATTATGTTTACTAGGCTCTCCCCTATACCAGGTCACTGCTATAAACCCCTTTACAGTCACTGTCCATCAGCATAGCAAAATGTTGTAGAATCACTACTTGTCTCCTCTGTACAGCCCTCCCCTTTCTCCCACCCCCCATGCATGCTGATCTTAATACCTCCCTTCTTCCTCCCCCCCGCTTATCCCTCCCTACCCACCCATCCTCCCCAGTCCCTTTCCCTTTGGTATCTGTTAGTCCATTCTTGAGTTCTGTGATTCTGCT
This sequence comes from Manis pentadactyla, assembly GCF_030020395.1. NCBI lineage: Eukaryota > Metazoa > Chordata > Mammalia > Pholidota > Manidae > Manis > Manis pentadactyla. Next base: position 50,602,724 of record NC_080030.1, read on the forward strand.
GCTGTTTTGTTCCTTCAGTTTTTCCTTTGTTCTTATACTCCACAGATGAGTGAAATCATTTGGTATTTCTCTTTCTCAACTTGGCTTATTTCACTGAGCATAATACCCTCCAGCTCTATCCATGTTGCTGCAAATGGTAGGATTTGCCCTCTTCTTATGGCTGATTGTATTCCAGTGTGTATATGTACCATATCTTCTTTATCCATTCATCTACTCATGGACATTTAGGTTGCTTCCAATTCTTGGCTATTATAAATAGTGCTGCGATAAACATAGGGGTTTATTGGTCTTTCTCAAACTTGATTGCTGCGTTCCTAGGGTAAATTCCTAGGAGTGGAATTCCTGGGTCAAATGGTAAGTCCGTTTTGAGCATTTTGATGAACCTCGATACTGCTTTCCACAATGGTTGAACTAATTTACATTCCCACCAGCAGTGTAGGAGGGTTCCCCTTTCTCCACAGCCTCGCCAACAATTGTTGTTGTTTGTCTTTTGGATGGCAGCCATCCTTACTGGTGTGAGGTGACACCTCATTGTAGTTTTAATTTGCATTTCTCTGGTAATTAGTGATGTGGAGCATGTTTTCATGTGTCTGTTGGCCATCTGTATTTCTTTTTTGGAGAACTGTCTGTTCAGTTCCTCTGCCCATTTTTTAATTGGATTATTTGATTTTTGTTTGTTGAGGCGTGTGAGCTCTTTATATATTTTGGACGTCAAGCCTATATTGGATGTGTCATTTTCAAATATATTCTCCCATACTGTAGGGTTCCTTTTTGTTCTATTAATGGTGTCTTTTGCTGTACAGAAGCTTTTCAGCTTAATATAGTCCCACTTGTTCATTTTTGCTGTTGTTTTCCTTGCCCGGGGAGATATGTTCAAGAAGAGGTCACTCATGTTTATGTCTAAGAGGTTTTTGCCCATATTTTCCACGAGCTTTATGGTTTCATGACTTACATTCAGGTCTTTGATCCATTTTGAGTTTACTTTTGTATATGGGGTTAGACAATGGTCCAGTTTCATTCTCCTACATGTAGCTGTCCAGTTTTTCCAGCACCATCTGTTGAAGAGACTGTCATTTCACCATTGTATGTCCATGGCTCCTTTATCAAATATTAATTGACCATATATGTTTGGGTTAATGTCTGGATTCTCTAGTCTGTTCCATTGGTCTGTGGCTCTGCTTTTGTGCCAGTACCAAATTGTCTTGATTACTATGGCTTTGTAGTAGAGCTTGAAGTTGGGGAGTGAGATCCCCCCTACTTTATTCTTTCTCAGGATTGCTCTGGCTATTCAGGGTCTTTGGTGTTTCCATATGAATTTATGAATTATTTGTTCCAGTTCATTAAGAATGTTGCTGGTAATTTGATAGGGATTGCATCAAATCTGTATATTGCTTTGGGCAGGATGGCCATTTTGACGATATTAATTCTTCCAAGCCATGAGCATGGGATGAGTTTCCATCTGTTAGTGTCCCCTTTAATTTCTCTTAAGAGTGACTTGTAGTTTTCAGAGTATAGGTCTTTCACTTCTTTGCTTAGATTTATTCCCAGGTATTTTATTCTTTTTGATGCAATTGTGAATGGAAATGTTTTCTTGATTTCTCTTTCTGTTGGTTCATTGTTAGTGTATAGGAAAGCTACAGATTTCTGTGTGTTAATTTTGTATTCTGCAACTTTGCTGTATTCTGATATCAGTTCTAGTAGTTTTGGGGTGGAGTCTTTAGGGTTTTTTATGTACAGTATTATGTCATCTGCAAATAGTGACAGTTTAACTTCTTCTTTACCAATCTGGATTCCTTGTATTTCTTTGTTTTGTCTGATTGCCTTGGCTAGGACGTCCAGTACTATGTTAAAAAGCATTGGGGAGAGTGGGCATCCCTGTCTAGTTCCCTATCTCAGAGGAAAAGCTTTCACCTTCTCGCTGTTCAGCATAATGTTGGCTGTGCTTTATGATATATGGCCTTTATTATGTTGAGGTACTTACCCTCTATTTCCATTTTGCTGAGAGTTTTTATCATGAATGGATGTTGAATTTTGTCAAATGCTTTTTCAGCATCTATGGAGATGATCATGTGGTTTTTGTCCTTCTTTTTGTTGATGTGGTGGATGATGTTGATGGATTTTCGAATGTTGTACCATCCTTGCATCACTGGGATGAATCCCACTTGGTCATGGTGTATGATCCTTTTGATATAGTTTTGTATTCGGTTTGCTAATATTTTATTAATTATTTTTGCATCTACATTCATCAGGGATATTGGTCTGTAATTTTCTTTTTTGGTGGGGTCTTTGCCTGGTTTTGGTATTAGGGTGTAGTTGGCTTCATAGAATGAGTTTGGGAGTATCTCTTCCTCTTCTATTTTTTTGGAAAACTTTAAGGAGGATGGGTATTATGTCTTCTCCGTGTGTCTGATAAAAATCCGAGGTAAATCCATCCGGCCCAGGGGTTTTGTTCTTGGGTAGTTTTTTATTACTGTTGCCATTTATTTGCTCATAATTGGTTTGTTTAACTTTTCTGTTTCTTTCTGGGTCAGTCTTGGAAGGTTGTATTTTTCTAGGAAGTTGTCCATTTCTTCTAGGTTTTCCAGCTTGTTGGCATATAGGTTTTCATAGTAGTCTTTAATAATTCTTTGTATTTCTGTGGAGTCTGTCATGATTTTTCCATTCTCATTTGTGATTCTGTTGCTTTGTGTTGATTCTCTTTTTCTCTTAATAAGTTTGGCTAGAGGCTTATCTATTTTGTTTATTTTCTCAAAGAACCAACTCTTGGTTTCATTGATTTTTACTATTGTTTTATTCTTCTCAATTTTATTTATTTCTTTTCTGATCTTTATTATGTCCCTCTTTCTGCTGACCTTAAGCCTCATTTGTTCTTCTTTTTCCAATTCGTCAGTTGTGATGTTAGACTATTCATTTGGGATTGTTCTTGCTTCTTCAAGTGTGCCTGGATCTCTATATAATTTCCTCTTAAGACTGCTTTTGCTGCGTCCCACAGAAGTTGAGGCTTTGTGTTATTGTTGTCATTTGTTTCTATATATTCCTTGATCTCTATTTTAATTTGTTCGTTGATCCATTGATTATTTAGGAGGTTGTTGTTAAGCCACCATGTGTTTGTGAGCCTTTTTGTTTTCTTTGTAAAATTTATTTCTAGTTTTATAACTTTGTGGTCTGAAAAGTTGGTTGGAGGAATTTCAATATTTTGGATTTTGCTGAGGCTCTTTTTGTGAGCTAGTATGTGGTCTATTCTGGAGAATGTTCCATGTGCACTTGAGAAGAATGTATATCTTGTTGATTTTGGATGTAGGGTTCTATAGATATCTATTAGGTCCATCTGCTCTACTGTGTTGTTCAGTGCTTCCGTGTCCTTACTTATTTTCTGCCTGGTGGATCTATCCTTTGTGGTGAGTGGTGTGTTGAAGTCTCCTAGAATGAATGCACTGCAGTCTATTTCCCCCTTTAGTTCTGTTAGTATTTGTTTCACATATGCTGGGGCTCCTGTGTTGTGTGCATATATATTTAGAATGGTTATATCCTCTTGTTGGACTGAGCCCTTTATCATTATGTAGTGTCCTTCTTTATCTCTTGTTACTTTCTTTGTTTTGAAGTCTATTTTGTCTGATATTAGTACTGCAACCCCTGCTTTCTTCTCATTGTTGTTTGCCTGAAATATGTTTTTCCATCCCTTGACTTTTAGTTTGTACATGTCTTTGGATTTGACGTGAGTTTCTTGTAAGCAGCATATAGATGGGTCTTGCTTTTTTATCCATTCTCTTACTCTGTGTCTTTTGATTGGTGCATTCAGTCCATTTACATTTAGGGTGACCATTGAAAGATATGTACTTATTGCCACTGCAGGCTTTAAATTCGTGGTAACCAAAGGTTCAAGGTTAGCCTCTTTAGTATCTTACTGCCTAACTTAGGTCGCTTATTGAGCTGTTATATACACTGTCTGGAGATTCTTTTCTTCTCTCCCTTCTTATTCCTCCTCCTCCATTCTTCATATGTTGGGTGTTTTGTTCTGTGCTCTTTCTAGGAGTGCACCCATCTAGAGCATTCCCTGTAAGATGCCCTGTAGAGGTGGTTTGTGGGAGGGAAATTCCCTCAGCTTTTGCTTGTCAGGGAATTGTTTATTCCCGCCATCATATTAGATGATAGTCGTGCTGGAAACAGTATCCTTGTTTCAAGGCCCTTCTGTTTCATTGCATTAAATATATCATGCCATTCTCTTCTGGCCTGTAGGGTTTCTGTCGAGAAGTCTGATGTTAGCCTGATGGGTTTTCCTTTATAGGTGACCTTTTTCTCTCTAGCTGCCCTTAAGACTCTTTCCTTGTCCTTGGTCTTTGCCATTTTAATTATTATGTGTCTTGATGTTGTTCTCCTTGGATCCTTTCTGTTGGGGGTTCTGTGTATTTCCGTCATCTGTTTGATTATTTCCTCCCCCAGTTTGGGGAAGTTTTCAGCTATTATTTCTTCCAAGATACTTTCCATCCCTTTTCCTCTCTCTTTTTCTTCTGGTACCCCTATAATACGGATATTGTTCCTTTTGGATTGGTCACACAGTTCTCTTAATATTGTTTCATTCCTGGAGATCCTTTTATCTCTCTCTATGTCAGCTTCTATGCGTTCCTGTTCTCTGGTTTCATTTCCATCAATGGCCTCTTGCATCCTATCCATTCTGCTTATAAACCCTTCCAGAGTTTGTTTCATTTCTGTAATCTCCTTTCTGGCATCTGTGATCTCCCTCCGGACTTCATCCCATATCTCTTGCGTATTTCTCTGCATCTCTGTCAGGATGTTTATGATTTTTATTTTGAATTCTTTGTTAGGAAAACTGGTTAGGTCTGTCTCTTTCTCTGGTGTTGTCTCTGTGATCTTTGTCTGCCTGTAGTTTTGCCTTTTCATGGTGATAGGAATAGTTTGCAGAGCTGGAATGAGTGATGGCTGGAAGAACTTCCCTTCTTGTTGGTTTGTGGCCCTCCTCTCCTGGGAGAACAGCGACCTCTAGTGGCTTGTGCTGGGCAGCTGCGCGCAGATAGGGCTTCTGCTTCCTGCCCGGCTGCTATGGAGTTAATCTCCGCTGTTGCTGTGGGCGTGGCCTGGCTCGGGCAGCTGCTCCAAAGTGGTGGAGTCACGTTAGAGGGGAGCGGCCGGGAGGGTATTTATCTCCGTAAGGGGCCTCTTTGCTCCCTGTAGCCCAGGGGTTAGGGTGCCTAGAGATCCCCGATTCCCTGCCTCTGAATTAAGTGTCCCACCCTGCCACTTTAATACTTCCAAAAAGCACCCACAAAAACAAAACAACAACCACAGAAAAAAAAAATAAAAAAAAAATTTGAGAAATAGAAAAAATAAGTAAATAAAAAAATGGCCGCTCGTTTTTCTTTATTCTCCAGCGCCAGCCTCAGGCATCTGCTCACTGTTCTTGCTGCCCTGTTTCCCTAGTATTGGGGTTCCTATCCCTTTAAGACTTCCAAAAAGCGCTCACCAAATCAAAACAGCAAAAATTAAAAAAAAATGGCTGCTCCCTTTTCTTATGTCCTCCGGCGCCAGGCCTCCGGTACCCACTCACCGTTTTTGCTGCCCTGTTTCACTAGTATCCAGGGCCCTGCGCACACACTGTGTCTGCGCTCTGGTATGGATGTCGGGGGCTGGGTGCTCAGCAGTCCTGGGCTCCCTCTCCCTCCTGCTCCGACTCCTCTCCTCCCGCAGGGAGCTGCAGGGAGGGGCGCTCGGGTCCCGCCAGGCCGGAGCTTGTATCTTACCCCCTTCGGGAGGCGCTGGGTTCTCGCAGGTGTGGATGTGGTCTGGATGTTGCCCTGTGTCCTCTGATCTTTATTCTAGGAAGAGTTGTCTTTGTTGTATTTTCATAGATATATGTGGGAGGTTTTGGGAGGAAATTTCCGCTGCTCTACTCACGTCGACATCTTTGCTCCACCTCAGTGAAAATTTTGACAGTTTTGAAGAATACTGGTCATGTATTCTTAGAATGTTCCAGTTATATATAATTTTTATCTTATTGATGGTATCATCAGTTTTGAAAAATTTTCTGTCTTGTCTCTCTTGATTATCTTTCTAGTAACTTAATAAGGAACTATACTTGAAAAATTAAAACATATTACTTCTGCTATCATAACGTCAGACAGACATCTTATGTTATGTCATAATCTCTTATCTCACCTTAGTTCTCTGACTATTCCTGTGCTCTCTAGGTGCACATAAGGATAAGCATTAGCTTCCCAGCTCCTCAACTTGATCTTGTTTTCTTTCTTAGGGCTTCTGCTCAACTGTACTGGCACATGTGCACAACCTTACCCAGACTTTAACTTTCTTCTTCCGTCTTTCAGCTAGAAATTTCTCAAATATATTCTATGTGATTGCATCATTCTATTCCATTGCATTGCATTCCATTCTGTTCCATTCTATTCCTCTATTCTAGTGTTGTATGCAGTATTTCCACAGAGATCAAGCAGTGGATCAGAGTGGTAACCAATCAAAAAAATACTTGGGTGGCTTTTCTTCTTTCTGTGTATCTCTCTTCCAATTTCCTTGACTACAGTTCCCTTGTTACAAGCCTTTTTTTGGAGGGACAGGGTACATGGGGAGGTGGTAATCCTAGTTTAGACACAGTCAAACAGAATAATCATTAAATTATATGTGAGTTTATCAAACATGATAAATAATATCCTTGGCCAGAACTCATTTAGTCTAACATTTACTGCGTCTTCTTTGTAGGCATAGGAGGATAGATTGGAACAATGAAAACATTTATCTGATGCATTTTCAGTTTATTCCCTTAAAGACCTACTTAGGGAAAGTGGAAAGATTAGAAATTTGACCATTGAAATTAATTAAGCATGGAGAAATCTCTTGAGCCAATAAAACTAGATAAAGTAAAATCAAAAGAAAAAAGTCTCAGTAGACATACTTATCTAAATGTTGAGCTCTAAAATTAATCCACAAGGACAGGAAAACTGTAGATTGGAAGATAAAAGTTTGTTTTCATTCTCTATTGTATTTTTTATTTGGATCATGAGACTTGTAGGAAATAAAGTCATAAGAAATTATTCTGTCAAACACAGGCATCCTTTTCTTTTGCAATTGGAAGGACTCAGCAACAGCACAAATGGGATATATATTGGAACTTTGGGAAGTGATAAATAATTGTGAAGAATTTCTTATGCAAGTGAAAGTAACAAATGAGGAGTAGAGTTTTCCTCATTTTTATGGACTGTAAAACTCCATTTTCATTCATTTATAGAAAACACCTTTTTTACTTTCTACAAGGTATTGTGCTAAACCATACATAGAGCAGGATAACAAAACACACATGGTCACTGAGACTGTGAGCCTACAATTATTGGTAGGGAAAGTTTCTGTCAAACAGTTGAGAACTCAAATAAGCAATGCTTACAAAATGCAATAGGTGGATTAAGGAAAATATTAAGGTACTATACAAGAGAAAAATCTTCATGGATTTATATTTAGGTAGTTATGGAACCCCTAACTAGATATACACCGAGAGTTGAGATATATGCTGAGACCTGAACAATGGTTGACTCTTTTAATGAAGAGAAAGACTTTTGAAAATGAATGAAGGGAAATGTGAGCAACAAAGAGAAGTTGTAAACATGTTTTTGTAATGAGAGGTTTCTAGAAATACTGTACAATTGCTGGAGATTGTTGAGCATGTTAGACATTACTGAGACACTGGATGTTCAACTGATAAAAAATTTTGATTCCTTCAGTAGGATGTGGTGGACCTACCAGAGAAAATTTATATTATGTGGACCGCTGAGCTCCACTACAGATGAGCTTATTGAATATTTGTAATATAAATATGATAAATATCCAACAAAAATTAGTATAAAATGTAGGAATTAAAAAAATTTTTTTCATTTAGTGTATGGCTTTGAGAAAGTGAAGCACTAAAGCAGAGAATCTATCCCAGGATTTATATTTCTGTTAGGAATATTTATATATTCCTCCAGGAGGCATACTTCTCATTGATATATTTGAGAAAGAGGTATCTGATTTCTACCCACAGCAGAATATCCATTTGATAATGGTTTCTGTAAGTTTCATAATCAGTTGTTACCCTAAATTATATATGTTTGTATATAATTTGGCTTATTTGATAAATTTGTCACCTGCTCTAGAAAATAAGCTCTAAAGCTGTACCTTTCTATATTTTGTTCACTGCATCTGTTCAAATCTTTAATAGACCTTTATAAGTAAATGAATGAAAACATTGTTTTTTAAGATTCACCTTGATTTAACAATAGACTTTCACAAAACAAAAGTAAATGTAAGTGCCCATGTTAAATTCAAGGCAAATTCAATTTAGAAATATGTGGGGAAAAAATGTGTATTTTTGACTTGAGTAAAGTGGGTTCATTTGCCATTGTGCAGTTAAAGAAGCTGAAATTTGAAGGCAAGTGACCCACTTAAGGTCGTTCAGATTTAAATAGTAAGGTTAGGAGTAGATGCAGAGCATTCTATCATAGAGTAGGGTTATTTCTATCATATGATTCATCTCCATTCTGTGGCTTTATTCTATGTGGACCCCTAAACAAACTGCTATAAGAAAACTACTAATTGTTTTCATTAGGTAGATTCAAGGCTAGTTATACATTTTTCTTTTTCCTTTGCCTTTCTTAATTCATGACATTGCTGTATATTTGAGTTATAATTATTATAATTATTGTTCTCTCCTGAACTATCTTTACTGTTCCCTTGATGACTGTTGCTTAATCAACATGATGAGGCTTGCCTAATAAACTCTTCCTCTTGACTTTATGGTTAGGTTCTCTGTGGGGGGACAGTGTATTATAGGGGTTAAAATTGCAGGCTCTATATTGCACAGACCCTACTGCTGACACAGGCCCCAGTTGTGTAAACTTCGTGAAGTTATTTAATCTTTTCAAGCCTCAGTTCTTCATAGGTAAAAGGAAGATAATGAGTGTATAGCTCATATAGTTGTTGTAAGGACTACATAAGATGATTCATGCTAAGAACTTAAAGAATTTTTTATACATAATAAGCACTACCTATAATTATTAATTAATAATTTAATTCCTCAGGAATAATTCCTACAAGGTTAAATAGACTGTACCACAAGCTCTCAAAGCAAATATTGCTCTTTTATAGCACCTATAACATTTGTACATTTCACATTTATTTGGAGAATTTCTGTTAAAATTTGGGCACTTAATACTGTAACCTCCATGAAAGCAGGAGGTTTTTTTTCCTTATTATTACATAAATGATAGTCAGCACAATACTATAGTAGATACTCATTATGTAAGTGCTGGATGAATGAAAGAATGAATGGATAGATGAATGAATGCATGCACTTACGTATTTTGAAGCATTCTGTGTTTATATTATCCTCCCACAGATATTATATTATCTGTGGTTATATTATCCTACTAAAACTAACTCGTGGTATGCTAAGAGCCAATTACTTCCTTTCCTCTTCCTGGTCTCATGCTATTTCCATTGTTCTGACTTTACTGTATTCAAATTCAGTATGAGAAAAAGGATAATTTTAATATTTTGATGTAACTCTGAATTCCAAATATGTACAAATAGTTCACATTCCCTCTAGAATACAGGTGGAAGTGACATTGATAAGAGTATTGAATTAAGATAATAAAAACTGTTCTTGCTTTTATCATTATAAAACCAGTGAATCTTGGTGCTACTGTATCTATTCCTCAGAAATAAAGTTTAAGAAGTTAAGAGAGGATATTCTCAAGAAATACAAAGTTAATGGTTGACCAGAGCTTAATTTTTAGACTTGAAGGGAAGCAAATACACATTTCCTTTATTTTGTTTATTTAGGTGTCAGTGGAATTCCTTAGGTTAAGTCACATTTCAATAAATCAACAGATTTTTCAAAATAATTCTATGCTCCTCAGCAAGAAGTCCTTATGGGCATGCTCTATTTTGCAAAATCTAAAAATTAAATAGGCAGTGTAGCTTATGCCATTAGGCAGGTGTTAATTGCTTTTCTAATTGAACAACAGTAAATATATGTTTCCTTTTAACTAAAGAAATAAATACTTTGTAAACTTAACTTCCCATGTAATTTTAAATAGAATTAAAAGTAAAAATCATATTTTCCTTAAGATATGTAAAAAATTAGTTTTTAAATCCTCAAAGGATTTATGTATGTGTGTATATATATATATATATAAATAACGGTGACAAAATTGTAACATCAACATCATGATAAACCAGTTAGGTAGAAAGCATAGTGCTCAATGCTGGGATGTTAGCAATATTCTTTCAGAAATTGTTACATAATATTGAAACTAGCATTTAATATTTTTCTAGAAGTGAAAAATAATATAATAAATGTAAAATAAAATTAGTTTTAATTATTTAAAAGAGAAGACAAACACAGTCATCAAATGGAAATTAAAATGACCTATGGAACTCTGAATATTCCGGTCGGTGATCTTCCTTACTTTTCACGTTTTCATTGGAGGGAACGCAAGGAGAGTCCGCATCCTCACCCTCCTCTGTTCTCTAAGCTGACACTAAGGAACTGGAAGCAGACATCCAGCGCACTTGGGGCTTCTGTTAACAACACCATTCCCAACACTTCACATAACTACTGCTTGAACTGGAGATAGTCCACTGATTTCAATGGGCTCCTTTATTTAAAGTCTATCCTCTCAGATTGAGAAATTTCAAAGTGGTCATTCACATCTGAGGCACTGCTTTTGAAGAACCCACATCTCACAAACTCACACTCGTATGCACACATAATTATGAAAGGACCATGGACCATATCTGGAGCTAGGAACTGTCATAGTGTTTCCTGTATCTCTAAACATTCACTCTCCTGAATAACATGTATCAGGCTCCAGGCAAAGTCTTCTTTGTATTTCTTGCTATATGTCTTAGAAACAAATTGCAACTTCATCTAAATGCTATGAAGTTTTGTGGATGGTGCCTCTGGGAATCTTGAATATGGATGCTGATACAAAGTCAGGGAGAATTTGAACAGCAGAAATGCTTAGGTTTGAAAAAAGATTAATTAATTTTCAAATCTACTCAACAAGAATGCAATAGATTCTCGCATAAGGAAGTATCATTTCCAAGTAGTGCTAAACATTCATTTTTCTATTCTATTCTTGTTCCAGTTATGGCTACAGAGGTAGTCACAAATTAGCAAATTCTTTGCAAATTAGTAAATGAGCTGTAATAATTCAAAGAATTATTTCATAATATTAAGCATTTCATATTATATATAATAGTTTTACATGGGAGTCTAGATGAAGTCTACACTAGTAAAACATGATTCTAATTCTTTTTATTGGCAAGTAGATGATTATCTCTAATGGCAACTAGGTTGTTAGAAATATAATTTTTCACAAATATATTCAATACCTTTGAAACAAAATATTTGTAAACTAAAAAAAATTATTTTCATTAAATCTGATTTCTTATTTGTTTTTTCTTCAGTCTTACTGGATATTTTGAATATTTAAAAGAAAAAGAGTGTTTTTGAAGACACATTCAAGATCATGGTGCCAGCATGATTGGGTTCTGAAGAGAACTCTCTTTTTGGCATGCAGAGAAGCCATCCTCTAGCTATATCCTCACACGGTCTTTCCTCAGTGAATGCTAGTGGAGAAAGAGAGATCTCTCTCTCCCCCTCTTTTAAGACCACCAGTCATACCAGATTAGGACATAGCCTTTATGACCTCATTTAACCTTAATTAACTCCTAAAACCCTATCTCCAAATACAGTCAACTGGGGTTTAGAGCTTTAATATATGAATTTTGGGAGGCACACAATGCAGTCAATAGCATATATTATTTCAATCCCTGTTATTAATGGTCATAGAATTCTTGTAAAATACTTAGAATAGCTTGAATAATGATTTTGCTGGAATGAGGAAAATAAATTTAGTGAAATAAATATGTAATAATGCAAGAATGATTAATATCTTAATTTTATTATTCATGTAAATGTTTCTATCCCATCAACAGAACACATACACAGAAAATAATGTTCCATCATATTTAATATTTCATTAACTTTTAATCATTTTAAAACATTTTACACATTTTATCATAATGAAAATGTATTTGTAAAGATAAGGGTAGAATACAATTTATTAATAGTTTGTGAGCTTGATTTAAATATTAAAAATGCTCAGACATATGATATGAAGACTTTCAACTGCACTCTTTTCCTGTTAATTAGGGGTGGGCTTGATTTCACTTTATGGCTTTAAATGAAATTTGGCTTACCCCTGAGGGCACTCCTTCCTCTGCAATACTTCCAGGCTATTTTTCTCCCACACTTCAAACACTATGGCTTCTAAACAGGAAATTGTGCTTCTTGTTTTTATTGCTACTTTAAAGTCATATCTTTCTCCCCATTCACACTCCTCTTGGAAAAACAAACACAGAAATCGATAAGCTTCTATAGCAAGACTTATCAAGACACAATGTAACTGAATAGAGTTAAGAAATAGACTGACACAATCAATAGATTTTGACAAAAGAACCCAAGTAATTCAATGGAAGGATAGTCTTTTCAAAATAAGGTAATGGAACAATTGTGCATCCATATGAAAAATAACATTCAACTTTGACCTCATAGCATACCCCAAAATTTACTTGAAGTGGAACATAGACATAAACAAAAGCAAATCCTATAAATTTTCAAGAAGAAAATTACTTTTGGCAACAGTCTGATAATTTCTTATAATGGTAAACATTTAATTACCATATGACCCAGCATTTCCTATCCCAGGATTAATCCAAGATAAATGAACCCATATGTCTGCACAAGGACTTGTACATAAATGCTCACTGAAACTTTACACATTGTGGCTGAAAATGGAAAAACCCAATTGTCCATCAGCTGGAGAATAGATAAACAAAATGTGGTATATCCGTAAAACAAAATACTGCTCAGCAATCAAAATGAATGAGTTACTGATAGTTGCAAACACAGATGATTATCAAAAGGATTATGCTGAAAAGCCAGGCAGAAAAGTACATACTGTATAATTAAGTGTGTATGAAATATTTGACATTACATTATATTGTATGAAAATCTAGAAATAACTAACTTACCTTTATTGGCAGAAAGCAGATCAGCATTCACTTAGCATCAGTAAATGAGTTTGCTTTATTGGAGAATTACAGGAGGAATACTTATATTGTAGAGATCTAATCTATTAACTAATTAAGCTTAATTAATTAAATCTACAGAAATTTTCATGTTTGATTTTAAATTTATTTGTATTAGTCTTTATTTTTATTTTTTAAAGTCTGTACAGTAAATTGTGCTACACAAGCAAAGAACTTATGTGAGGTTTCTTTGGGAAGGTAATTGATTTTTGAGGATATCACAGAAAGAGACAAATTTATGCTTTTGTATGCTCACAGTGCTAAGTAAGGATGAGATGCGTGGGTAAGAGACATCATCCAAAACGGAGCTAATTCAAGCTGAAGTGGGAGCTCACAGTCAGATAATTAGGCAAAATCCTCCCTTCCTGAATGTTTTGGGAGACTGTGTGACTCTTAATCCACTTACTTTTTATTTATAATGAAAGTAAATACCTGATTTACTCAAAGAATAAGATAGTACCATTTACATTCTTAATGTGGTACCACATTTATATTAGAGTAATTCTTAAATATAATTTATGTATGCTAGGAGACAAATTTCTTAAACAGTTGGGCCTCGTTTCTTTTCTTATTTGTTCGGCTATTATTCAAGTTAATAACAAATTTAGACTATTCTGTTTAAAACACCCACCAAATACATATTTATGAAATGTCAAAATTTCACATGATTTCAAAAATATGGAAGAAGATTAAGGTGTATGCTATATGCTACATACAACAGATTACTTCAAACAGGTTCTGTGCTTTCTGCTCAGTTTTTCTGTAAACCTAAAACTGCTCAACATATAATAATAATTAAAAATAAACTTTTAAAAAACATTCTAAAAATATCAGTAAATTAAAACACAAAATAAAATTGCAGAAACTTTTTCAGGAGGCTAATTATTTTCACCAACATTTTGTTGCAGAGAAATATTTCTCAAAGTTACCTGATCATGAATATCACCTGGTATATTTTATAAACTATTGGCTGGCCATATAGGACAGGTCTATGAAGTCACAATCTATTTTGCAAACCTGTAGAGTTCTATAATTTTATTAGCTGTTCACACATGCTTATTGTTGGACAAATTTTGGAAATTAATGGAAGGAAAATTTCCACTGGCCCTAAATCAGTAACTGCTATGCTCTTCCTAAATATTTTGCTTTTATTAAAAACCAAAAAGCTCAAAAGAACTAATATATGTGTCTATATGTATATAAAACACATAAAAATAGAAAATCCCTATATAAAAACATTACAGCGCATTCAAAACTTCAGCTGGGATTGCTATTCACCAAAATTTTATCTTTTCTTTTCTATGCATGAGATACGATAACACATTCTTAACACTTTTAAATTAGGTATGGTCCAGTGACCTTTCTTTGGCTCAGGAATTGAGAGTTATAGGGATGGGTGTAAGAGCTATGTAAGAGGTTTGAAAGCCAGTGGGAGGTTTGACATTTAATCTTTTTACTACCTTGGAAATTGTATCCGTGGTGTACTAAGTTGAGCTGAATAGGCGTAATAAGCAGAAAACCCTTGCATATGTCATAGAAATGAAAAATAAACTTTATTTTGTGAAGCCACTATAATTTGGAGTTGTTAATTGCTGCAGCATAATCTTGGCCATTGTGGTTGGTTTAAAGTTTATAATCTAGAATCACCAAAAGTCAGCTGATTTATAACAACAGAAAGCAGAAATAAACAAATGCTGAATGATGTAGTGGCAGCGGCTCACCCAGTGCGGAGTGAATGGTGAAGCAACTCTTACAGTGATCAATATTCTGCAATGGCTAAAACATTTGGTAAAACTGTAGCCCATGATCACTTGGATGGCTGTTCATGCAAATAATAATAATGATGCACTTGAAATCCTTGATTAAAAGTTTGGAAAAAGTTATTAGCAAGGATTTGTTGGCATTACCTACACAATGCAAAGTATTACATGAGAGATATGAATTCAAGAAAGACCTGCCAATTCTTTAGTAGTTCTTAAGAGTAAGAGAGAGGGAATTGCAGGGAATTTTAGGATTAGATAAGGCGACTACTTCTCATCCCAAACAGTAGGAGACAATATTTTCAAATATTTTGAGTGCCAAAGATACTTAAAGACCATTGAGTTGATTAAGTTGGTGCCAGTAATTTCTTTCATTTTTACTCCTAGCTCTGGAAAAAAGAACATAAAGGTATTGCTCTCCCATAGAAGACTCCCACAATTAAATTGGCAAAGACAGGCATAAGGCAAAAAAAGCAAGAATGTAACAATTATGATACTTAAGTGAAGAAAGGATTTATAGGTATAGCTAGCTGTTCATTGTCTCATGGTCTGATTAGAATCCAATAGGTAAGAATCTCAGTAGGTTTTTAAGAAGGTTGTCCTGTCAAACAAATTATACACCTAAAGTACAGAAGCCTTTAACTCTTTGAGATTTAAAAAAAAGCCATGGGATCCCAATCTTATAGGCAGAAATAGGCTTACAATTTCGCTCATGCCTCAAGAAATGTTCATTATTCAGTGCCTGCCTTCATATGTTCAATGTAAAAAAAAAAAAAAAATAGAAGAATCTTCTAGAGAATAAAATAATGAATGGCTTCAGGAAAAATCCAACTGTGGGATTCCTCACAAGGAGAAAATTTGGACCCTTATCAAGGAATGTTCCTCACAGTTAAGGTAGAAGACTTCTCAAAATATTCCCAGGAGTTTTCAAAATTGTTACATATCAGTGTCTACTGTGTATGTCCTTTTAAAGACAGAAGACTGTTGTGAGAATTCAGGGTCAGTTAACTTTATTTATGATCTATTACTTGCTCATTAGTTTATTTTAGTTGATTCAAGAGAAAGCTTAGATAGTACTTTTTTAGTTCACTGAAATAATACTTTTTTATTTTGCCCTTTTTTTTTTTGATACGGTTAATCAAGGGGAGCCGCTAGCATGGATCACCCAGGATTAAAGGACTTTGCCTTGGTTCTGTGGTTGATTGGAGCTTGAGATTTGTATAGCTTGGAAGATGATTTTGTCTGGCAGAAAATACACTGAATACTTGATCCCAGAAATGCAAACGCTAGTCATTATGTCTGTTTACCAAATATTTCTAGTTCTCCTACTTTCAAACCTGTGATGGCATTACACTATGCTGACTGCTTGAAACTTTGTGATTACATATCTTACTTTGTTCAGTGTAAGGTAAGCAAAACTGATATATCTCACTTCTGGTTGGAAACCTTAAAAGCTGATGTGCAATTCACCATAATATCTTTATCTTGACCAAAACACTGTAGATGCATGTAAGGTGGAGATTCCGACAGTGTCATTTTCCAGAGTACCTAGAGGAAGCAGAGCTCCTTTTAAACCCATGTTGCACACAAAGAGCAGAAAGAAATTTTGTTTTGTTAAGACACTGAGATTTTGGTGCTGTTTCTTCCTGCAGCATAACTTATCCCATCCTGATCAAATAATATTAGATTAATTATTCAAGACAAAAGACTTGCTGACAGGTCTTTTCAGTATTTATGCCTTTAGTTCATCTAATTATTTTTCATATGCAGATTGATTTTTATCATAAAGAGAGAATGAGGATTGGATGGAGCAATATGTGAGAAATTAATAATTCAAGAAAACCTATCACTGACAATTGAATACTGATAAGAAGCTAAGATTCAGCCTTGTTTTTAATGCAATGAAATTTTAATGCGTTAGCCCTAAAAATAGGCCTGAGTTTAGGTAGCTGATTTTTGAGGTTTGTTATGAACAAATGATTTGTTATAAATTGCATATTTACTCCTTTTTTTTGAGTTGTTTTGAGTTTGTTGTTTGAGTTGTTTGTTGTACCTATACACTATTCTATCTTAAATGATCCTGGTATTATATAAGAAAATGCATTCCCCCAATTATTACCTTAATTTAGTACTTTTCAAAAGGATGTTCTGTGAAGAATTCAATAAAGAGAAATTGAGTGTATTGTATATTTTTGGGATTTGTGTTTGCTTTCCTTCTCTATTTATGATGAAGAGGTAATTTGTTTATAAATCTAGAAATCTAGAGAGATTTGGCCCACTAAAGAGCTATACTTAACATAATAATACAATATGAAAGTACTTACTCATTAGTTCTGCCTTTTAGCTTTATAAAGTCAGAGAATGCCCTAAGTGTCTGAGTTATAATGAGGATCATATAGTAGTGCAACATATTTCTATGTAAAATTGTCATATTCATAGGACTTTTGTCTGTGTGTCTACCAGCCATGCAGCTAATCTGCTATTATGCTTCACATGAAAAAAGCATTGAGAATTATTTTCTTATATATTACTTCCCAGCTTTGATGGAATGAAGTAGCTAAGCATAATTAATGTAGCACTTTAAGCAGATATGTATATATCAGTTCTGTCATCTTTCATTTTGTTAAAAGAAATTTGGAAGAATTGTGTTGGAACAAAGGAAGGACAGATATAGTTTGGCATGAGAAATTAATCTGGGTTTGCCTTTGAGACCCATTAAAAAACAGGTTTCTTAACCCTGAAGGAAAATAGTATTAATCACAGTCACAAGCCTGGCAAGTTTTAGTCTCAACTCATGAATATTAAAAATTAAAAGAATAAAACTAAAATTATAATAGATGAAAATGGGCTAATTATTGTGCTTATCCACTAGTCCAAATAAGTATTAAAACATGGAGGTAGTTCAAAATATGTTCTTAAGAAGAGTAAGTATTTCAGGTTGAAATTCTTTCTCTCTCTTGACTA
The DNA here is from genome assembly GCF_030020395.1 of Manis pentadactyla. NCBI lineage: Eukaryota > Metazoa > Chordata > Mammalia > Pholidota > Manidae > Manis > Manis pentadactyla. The sequence goes on from NC_080030.1 coordinate 50,620,603, forward strand.
GGTTTATGGATTTGGGGGAAATGGCTGCCATTCTTACCACAGATTAGTGGTACTTGCAACCAGTATGAGTTATCAGTTATGTTAAGCTCACCTGGCTAAGGTAGTATTTGTCAGTTTTCTCTATAGTAAAGTTACTCCTTTTCTGACAATGCACTCAATAATCTTTGGATGAAAGTGTCCTACGCATGGCCAACTCATAGAGAATAGGGAGTTATGTTCCATTTCCTAGAGTTCTAAGTATTTACATAGTAAATTTGTCTATTACCCCCAATGAAATGTTTATTCAGTCATCTGCTTGTATATGAACTCAAGGTTATTTGTTTTATGCCTCATAGTATAGTATAGTCAATACTATTTTATATATTTATTTTTACTCAAATTGCTACAGCTTTGGGCATTGGGAGCTGTTTATTTGACTCTTGTGTCCCTTTGACATACTCCCATCCTTGATGTGTGTGTGTGTGTAAGTCCATGTGCTTGTGTAAAACATTCCCTTGATTTTTGGCATTATATGATGCACAAACCTTATCTTGTATATTCCCTACTAAGTCTCAGGATCATCCAATTCTTCAAAGATCCCCCAATCCTTTTTTGGAGAATGATGTTAGAAATCAAGATGTGGGTAGTTGGTATGCTTGTTGCTCTTTTGAGATATCTAAGCTGACAAAACAAGGAAATATATGTGTGTGTATTTAGTATGCATGTATGTATACATATTTATAAATACTTCTATAGGCATCATCTGTATCTATGTGAAGTTAAATAGGAGAGTCCATACTCATGTCTCCAATGCAAATCCATTACCACATGGATCATCCTAGCCTTCTTTCCTTGCTCTCTATGAGCTTCTTCTCTAGCATTGATAAGCCTTGCTCTCACCGTCCACTATCCATTACTTCATTGTTTGGTTCCATTACACATGAATAGTGGTTTCAGAATTGTGAACCTCTACACCCATGTGATTCAACTTTATCAGCAACAGTACAGTGCTTGTGTACTGTTCCTTTGTCTTTAGTCTTAACAGACTCTACTTGTTTCCAAAGTTATTTTGGTCAGCTTATTTTCCCCTGTCCTCTTCAGTGAGGTTATTTTATATATTTTAATGCAGTTAATTAGTTTCATTATCATTACCTGCATCCCACCCTGTGACCCACCAGTCTCCTAAGTTATTTTAACTGGATAAATCGAGTCAATTTTGCACTTAAAAGTTCAATGATGACATATATCCATCATTACAATATAATATAGAATATTTTCACCTTCCTAAAATAATTCCTGTTCTTTATCTATTCAGCCTTCCACCCTTCCCAAACCTGGTGGCCACTGATTATCTCTAAAGTTTTGCCTTTTACATAGTGTCATATAATTAGAATCATACAGTGTATAGCCTTTTCAAGTTGGCCTCTTTCATCCAGCAATACGTATTACAGATTCATTTATGTGTTTTTGTGGCTGTGTATTGCATTTCTTTTTATTACCAAATAATATTCCATCTGTGGATGGACAACAACTTTTCTTTTTTATCTGTTCACCTATTAAAGGACTTCTCAGTTGCTTCTGGATTGGGGAAATTATGAGTTGAACTTCTATAAATATTCATATGAAGGTTTTTGCATGGATATATATTCTCACCTCAGTTGGGTAAAAACAAAGGAATGTGATTACTGGACCAGACTGCATGGTGAAACTACTTGTAGCTTTGTAAGAAACTGCTGAACTGTTTTCCAAAGTGGCAGTACCATTTGCATTCTCACCAAATGAATGAGAGTTTCTTTTGCTTCAGTTTTATTGGTATTTTCAGTTTTGGGATTTTAGCCTTATTAATAGGTAATAATAGGTACATGGTAGTACCTCATTATTTTCTTAAATTGTGTTTACATAATAATAAACAGTACTTAGTATCTTTTCATATGCTTATTGGCCATCTGTATATATCCTTTAGTGAGATGTATATTTAGATTTGTGCCCATTTTTATTCTGTTTTTTCATTTGTTTTCTTTTTTATTACCATTGATTTTAAAATTTCTCTGTATATTTTGATATATAAAGTCTTGTATTAGATACATGTTTTGCAAAAATATTCTCCCAGTTTGTAGCTTGTCTTCTAATTCCCTTGCCAGTGTGTCTTGCAGAGTAGAACATTTTAACTTCAATGAAGTTCAATTTATATTTTTCTTTAATGTACTGTTTTTTTATTGCATATAATAGTCATCACCAAATCCAAGATTTGACTTTTATTTTCTTCTAAATGTTTTGTGGTTTTTCATTTTACATTTATGTCTATGATTGCTTTATGTTAATTTTTATGAAAGGTGTTAGGTCTACATTTAGGTTGTTTTTTTTTTAAATATGAATACTCAATTGCCCCTCCATCTTTGTTGAAAAGAATATGTTTTCTTTTCACTGAATATTTTTTTTTGTCAAAAATCAGTTGATTATATTGGCGTTGTCTTTTTTCTGACATCTCTATTCTTTTCCATTGCCAGTACCATACTGTCTTGATTACTGTGATTTTCTAGTAAGTCTTGAAATCAGATAGTGTGAGTCCTCCAAATTTGCTTTTCTTCTAAGTTCTTTATATGTTTTCAAAACAGTGTTTCAATATCTATAAGTATTGATTAGGATTGAGTGGAGTCTATCAATCAATTTGGAAGAATTCACATCTTAAAAATATTTAAGCTTCTATCCTGTAAGCATAGAATATCTCTCTAAATTTAGTGTTATTTTAATGGCATTATTATTTTAAAAAGTTTTAATATATGAATTGTTCATTGTGAATATTTAGGAAAGCAGTTAACTCTTGTTTATTGACCTTGAATACAGTCATCCTCCTACACTTACTTATTAGTTCCGTGAGTCAGTATATTGGCATTTTCTATAAGATAATCATGTCATATGTGAACAAAGCCAGTTTCATATCCTCATTTCAATCTGAATATATTTTTTATTTATTTTTCTTGTCCTATTATTCTAACTAGAACTTCCAATATGATGTAGAATAATACTGGTAAAAAAAATGAGAAAAATATGTGATTTTATACTACATTTGTGGTAAAAATCACATTATTAAACATTTACACAACACTCAGACAATAAGTCTTTTGAAAACTCCTTTCCTTCATTTGACAGATATATTATATATACACCATAACCTCTTCAGATTATAGCCGCAAATTCCCCACAACAAGATGATTGCTAAAAAAGATTAAATATTAGTTAAACCACTGAAAGGAAGATTGACTGTTATCACTTATATAAAAACTATAGTTTTCCAATTATTTTTATATGACAGATGAATGTTATTAAGTAAATATATATGCAGTTTAAATATTTGTTAAGGTAAGCAAAACTTTGTGAGAGATTGGAGGAAAATTACAAGCATGCATCATTATTCTGCAATTGTACTGTCACAAAATTGCCTACAATTTATCAATTCATTTTAGATAGATCAAAACTTGAAATCATGACCTGTGACATTTGATTAGGGCTTATTTATAAGAAGATAAGGAATACTGGTCACTGCACAACACCTTAAGGAAATGGCTTTCTTCCTAAGTAAAAATAATAAATGCATGCCTGCATACTTTATTAAAAAGATAAAAGACATCGTGTCAAATTATTCCTAAAGAAAACTCTCCTCTTTAAGAATAAGGGAGCCTCCAAGAGGTACCACTGCCCAAGTATGTACTGCTGGACAGGAGATTTAGCACAAAACCCTTGGAGTACATTTGGAAATGATCACGTAAAGTTGGAAATGTGTGTACGCCACAACCCAGCAATTCAACAACCGAGATACACTCTAGAGAACTGAAAGTGAAAAGTCCACCAGAAGGTAGAAATATTCACAGTAGCAGTAGACACTGAGAAATGTCAATTGAGAGAAAGATGGATTCATAAATTCTGAGATATTATATATGTGTAACATTTAAACAAAAACTACAAACAACACAGAAGAATCACACAAGCCATAATGTTGAATGAAGAGTACATTCATAATGCTACACCCCTAGTAGTGATGCATACTTTATATAAAGTAAAACAATTTGAGGGAAAGGAATGGGCAGGATGCCACTGAAAATGGTGGAGTCCGGTGTATAGGATCTGGTTTTCTACAGAAGCAGCCATTAAGTTGTCAAAACTTCAAGTCAAACAACTTCAAAATCTGTAAAAATCAACTTCTTCAAAACTTGAAAGTCTGATAAAAAATGCACAGTAGCTAGGGGAGTGCTTAATGAGGGAAAAGGATGCTAAATTTTGCTAATAGAGTGTTATCTAATTTTATCCATCTACCATCCCTATTCCCCAACTCAGTGGTGGTTGTGGGGTAATAATCCATGTTTTTTGTGTGGCTTCCTATTGCCAAAGGGGTCAGTAGAGACCACGTCCTCAAAAAATTGTGGCTATTTGTTTTGATAGTGGTTCCCTAAGGGATTGGCTCATAGGCTTGCCTTTGGTTTTCCCGTCAGAAACTCTTACGGCTGAAGCACCCTTCTTGACAGAATTGGTCAAAACAGTTTAAAAGAGTATACTACCTATAGCTATCAGGAACACAAAATGTCAAATATGGCAAATAGCATATAGACTAAATATCCTGGAGAGGAAGACACATGGAGGAATAAGAACTTTAAAGGTTTCCAGCATATACCAGAGAATCCTGGGAGCCATACACATGTTCAGGGCTAGAAGCATACCCATGAAAGATCTGAGAGGACCCCAGGCTTACACCTATGGCTGAACTTTGGGTAAGTAAGAGGTGAGGCTAATGCAGAGTTATAGTTGGCTTGACCCATCTCACTGCCAATCTGCAAAGACCAAGAAGGGTTTGTTGTTATTTTTTTCTTTTTGTTTTTTTTCATTTATTTTTCATTTTGGCTTCAAAATATTCAAAAATATTTCTGTCAGGTACTGGATGACTATTGAAATAATGGAGCAGAAACTTTAGTGGCCACACTTGTCAAGAAACAACAGGTTTATGCAAAAAATAGTTTAGAAAAGTTACATAACAGACAGCTGCAGACCACAAGAAATGACAAGCACACCCTTGGAAAGGGGAGATTCTGATTTCTAGAGTTACCACATTATAATATTCAGAATGTCCCATCTTCATCACCATGTCCAATCTGCATCTCTTCATGCACAGAAACACGAAGTATGGCGTACTTACAGAACAAAAGTTAACAACATCCATCCCTGAGCAACCCAGACATGGAGATTACTAAATAAATCAACTCTTTTAAATGTGCTCAAAGAATTGAGAGAAGCCATAGAAAAATAGCTAAAGAAAATCAGAAGAAAGATGTCTCCAAAATTGAAAATTTCAGAAAATAGGCATAAATGACAAAAAGGCACCAAAGAAAAATTTTAGACCTGAAAACTACAAAAGATGACATAAAAAAATGCACTAGAAGGGTTCAATAACAAATTTGAGAAGGCAGAAGAGAGAATCAGAAAACTTCAAGAAAAATTAATTGAAAGTATCCAGTTAAAGGAACTGAAAAGAAAAAGATTGAAAAAATAGAGTTTAAGGGAGCTATAGGGCACCATCAGAGACACCAACATGGGCATTAAGGGGGAACCTGAAGAGGAAAGAAAGAAAAGGGCCAAGAGAATGTTGGAAGAAATAGTGGCTGCAACACTTCAGATATTTGATGAAATACTTGAATCTAAAATTCTATAAATTGCAGTGAACTCCACATTGTTAAATATTCAAAGAGGTTCATACTGAGATGTATTATTTATAAAAAAGCAAAGTAATGACACACAACATTCAAAATTGTTACTCACTCAGAGTAGAGTAATAGGAAGAGGGTGGGAAAAATATGAGTAGTTTCAATAACATTGCTATTATGCTTTATAAATTAGGTACTGGATTATATACATAAAATAACCATACTTGATAGTATCTATGACTCATATATCACCTGATTTACAAATATTCAGCAATATATATTTTGAAAAATACGTAATATTTTATAGTGAAATCAAACCAAAAAGAACAAGAAAATAGTTAAATAAGTAAATCACAATAGAGGAAATATATCCAATCATATGAGAAATAGAAAAATCTCAGAAGTCACAGAGAAATGTTTCCACAGACAGGTTAAAAAAATGATTGAAAAAATATACAGTAGTTATTATGAGAGACAGATACTTCATAAAATTAAAAAGACCAACAGGAAGCTGTGTAATTTTAAATTTATATTTTCTTTACAACTTGGCTTGAAGCACATAATGAAAAAGTTGACTGAAATAAAAGTAGAGATACACAAATCCATAATAATGTTTGAATAACTCATTCAATAACCAGGTGTCAAAAAATCATTAGGCCAATATACAAAGGACTCAAACTCAACAGTAAGAAAAAACAATATCCATGTAATAAAAAAAGGGGGACCAAGGACTTTAACAGATGCCAGGCCAAGTAAAATATATGGATGGAAATAAATGTATGAAACGATGTTCTACATCATATGTTAGTAGGAAAATGCAATGTAAAACAACAATGAATTATCACTATGTGCCTTTGAATATTAGAATGACCAAAACCTAGAACACTGACAGCACTAAATACTGACAAGGATGTGCAGCAACAGAAACTCTCAGGCATTACTGGTGGGAATGCAAAGTAGTACAGCCACTTTTCAAGATGGTCTGGTGTTTTCTTCCAAAGTAAGCATACTTTTATCATATGATCCAGCAACTGCACTCCTTGGTTTTTATCTAAAGGCATTGAAAATTTATATCCACACATAAACCCACACACACATGTTGATAACAATTTTACCCATAATTGTGTAAACTTGGGAGCAGTCAAGATGTCCTTTAATAGGTGACTGGGTAATGCACTGTGGTACATCCAGGAATGGAATATAACTGAGCCCTGAAAGGAAATGAACAGTCCAATCATGAAAAGACATGGAGGAAATTTAAATGCATATTTCTAAGTGAAAGGAGTCCATCCGAGAAGGCTACCTACTGTATGATTCAAGTATATGATATACTGGAAAAGGCAAAAACTATGGAGACAAAAACAACTCAAAAGTTGAGTCTTTGAAAAGATTACTAAAGTTATTAAATTTCTAGCAATAGTGACCAAGTGGCAGAGACACCGAAAGAGAGAGTCAGAGAAATAGGGAGAGAAAACACAAGGGACCAATAGACTAATATAGGAATTAAAAAGAAGAAAGTCAATATGGATATGACAGTGATAAATTTGACACTTTCTTTAAAATAAAATTAAAAACTTGAAATATATAAATAATACAAAGTGAAATAGAAAATCTGTAGTCCTTTATATAGAACTAATTGAATTTACAAGTAAAAACTTTCACAATGAGATTATCTTGGTGAATGTCAGGTTGGCAAGTGTCTCTTAAATAGGACATCTAAGTGTGGACCAAGAAAAATAAATGATAAAATGGACTATATTATATTTACAACCCTCTGTTCTTCAAAAGATACTATTAAAAGAAATAAAAAGGCACCCATATAGTGAGATTATATGCATAATACATGCATCTGATAAAGAACTCTTAATTAGAATACATTGCCATCTCCTTCAAAGTAATAAAAAGGAGTATAACATATCATTAGTCATCAAAGAAATGCAAATTGACAGGGCTATAACATACTTATATATGCCTACTAGAATGGCTAAAATGAAACAGACAGTGCCAAATTTGATAAGAAACAGGAGCCCCAGGTGAAACAGTACCTAGATGTATCTGTGCAATTAATAAAACCCTTAAGCTGTCTTTACTAAAACTGAACTTGGATACCTGTGACACACTTCTGGATATATACCCAAGGAAAAATGGCGGTCACACATGCTTCAGCACACATGCATTAAAATGTTTGTTATAGCACTATTCATGATAGTCCAAAATGCCTGTCAACCATAGGCTGGATAAATAAATGTTCACTCAACAGAATAGTATACAGAAATAAGAATTAATATTTCACAAGTATGCACAATAGCACAAAGGAACCTCACAAATAAAATATTGAGCAAAGGCACCAGACACTAGGAATTATATTCTGTGTGTTTCTATTTACATAAAGTATTCAAACTGGAAGACAAATTTACATCCTCAAAAGTCAGGATAAGTGTTTAGTTTTGTTTGAGGAAAAAGGTGAGCAGTGAGAGTATAAACAAGTCTTGGTATTTGCTAACAATCCATTTCTTTATATGGTTGAACTTAACTAGATGTGCTGAGTTACCCATTTATGATATTTGAACTTTCAGTATGGTTTAGCAAATGAAGTTATCTCTGTCTGGGTATAGTATGTTTTCATTATTGGTTTTGCTCAAATATTGAAAAGATATATATTAAATAATTTCTATTAATATTTCTATTATAGACATCCATGTGCACATGGCCATCAAATACTTCACTATATAGATGGTGGTTTTAGCCTTTGAGGTGACAGATATCACTCTGGAAGGGAAAATAATGTAAAACAAAAATAAATTCAGTAATTGGTCCCTTGGAAATAGCAAGGGACATGGAATTTCGTCCTGAATAACAGCTAGTATCTTAAAGAGATAGTAACATCAGAGAAAAATTATCCTCTGGTGATAACAAGCTCCAGTAAGCATATTCTAGTAAGCACCATAATGAAAAAGGTACTCACTTGATTCTACAAGTATCATCTGTGATATCAAGTCAAGATTTTCTTTTTTTTAAATTAAGGTATCATTGATATAAACTCTTATAAATATTTCACATGAAAAACATTGTGGTTACTATAGTCACCCACATTATCAAGTACCCCCCACACCCCATTACAGTCACTGTCCCGTCATAGTAGTAAGATGCCACAGAGTTACTACTTCTCTTTTCTGTGCTATACTGCTTTCTCCATGAACCCCCCCATACCATGTGTGCCAATCATAATGCCCTTTAATCCCTTTCTCCCTCCCTCCACACTCACCTCCCCGACAACTCTCCTTGGGTAACTGCTAGTCCCTTCTTAGAGTCTGTGAGTCTGCTATTTTGTTTCTTCAGTTTTCTTCGTTATTATATTCCACAGATGAGGGAAATCATTTGGTACTTGTCTTTCTCCACCTGTCCTCTCTCCTGAGCAGCAAGCTCTGTGAAATCCTTGCCCCTTTAGCAGCCCTCTCACTGTTGGGAATTCTCAGATTGCCTGCCTTTCTTTTGTCCCCAGAGCAGCTAGTTGTGCGTACCTGTTCTCCACAAGTGACTGGAATCTCGGTATCTCTGAGTATTCTGCCTGTCTTAGCTTTCCATCCCCACGAATCTCCAGAGCACCATGTAATGTAGGTTCCTGCTCCCAGAGCAGATCTCCAGGGCTGGTTGTTCAGCAGTCCTAGGACTCCATCCCCTCCCCACTCCATTTCTCTTTCTCCTGCCAGTGAGCTGGGGTTGGGGAATGGCTTGGTTCCTGCTGGATTGTGGCTTTGGTACTTTACCCTTTTCCATGAGGTCTGCTCTTTTCCCCAGATGTAGGCAGTGTTGCAGCCTTCTTTCCTGTTGCTCTTTCAGGATTAGTTGTATTTGCTATGTTTTCATACTATATGTGGTTTTGGAAGAAGGTTTCTGTCTCACCTCTCATGCTGCTATCTTTAAGCCAGTCACCCAATTCAAGGTTTTCTATCTGTAATGTCTCAGTTTAGAGCTAATGAGGTTTTTTATTTACTATCTTGTTATTCTAGTCCATCTTCTCAGAGGATATTTTAAAATAAATATGTGATTGATTCATTCCCAATACTTAAAACTCAACAAATATTCCACTGTTGCTTATGGGACAAAGTTCAAATCCTGTCGTCAATCTGAGAATGTCTCCATTATCTGGTCTTCTCATAACCATATAGCCTGTTGCTTGTCTTATTTTTTTTTCTCATATTCAATTTCATTATTTTCACAAAGAATTGTTAATATTTATAGGAATCATGTATTCAGTAAACTTATACCTTCTAATATGAGACCTGCTTTGTCTGGAATGATCTCTTTTTTACCTGGGAGTAACTGTTTGTGGAGTGTCAACTCAAGGGTCACCTCCCTGATGAAGCTTTATCACACCTGTTTTTTTAAAGTGCTACTCTTTATGGTTAATATTACAACACTTACAACTATTTAATGCACTAATTCTAATATTTGCTGCTCCAACTCCAGACTATAAGCTTTTTGAGTACAATGGGCCATTTCATATACTTTGTAACCTGAGTTTCCAGCTCTTGTCTGGCATATGGGGTGTGAAAGGGGCCTTGGACATTTCTTTCTTTCTTACATAACAAATCTGAAAGTAGGTATTAGGCATTTTATGGTGGTTATGCAGTGGTGTGTCCCTTGACTCTTTCTGTCTTCTTACATCTGGTTCCCATTCACGAAGTCACCAGGAATGAGAAAAATGGGAAGGGCCTAAAATTTCATTTAAAGGAAAATACCAAGAGTCTCATAGAGCACTTCCATTAATACTCCCTTGGACAAAACCCATTATCCTTATCCATTTGCAATGGAGGCTCTTGTAATACAGGCTTATCCTGGGTTACCTCCTTACTCATTTCAAAATCCCTGTCTTCCACATATTTTTTTCCTTCTTACTATTTAACTTGCTTCCTTTCCATTCCCCTAGTACCTCTTTCTGCCTTTCTCCCTCCTTCTAATTTCTTTTGATCACACCCCTACAATCTGCAGAGCCACACTGCCCTGTAAATCTTCCTTGAGTAAGAAGACATGTGATGCAGACCAAAAAAAGATACATTTGAGTATTTTGGATTTAAGAAGGTGAATATTCCAACTTAACTCAATATACATAAACAAATTTTATACTGGTAAATATTATTATTACTATTTATGATTTATACATGCAGATATATTACTATATAAATTACCACTCAATTCAATTTTCTAATCTCTGTTCTGTCAGAACTGTGTAAATACGTATAAGCATAAGAATTTTTATGTTGATTCATATGACCCTTATATTTTTCACCATGCAGTGATTTAGTGAAATTACAAAATGGTTTATATTTAGTATTTAGTCCAAAGCACATATAATTCCTGATCAAGTGATTTATTTTTCATTCACCCTAGTTAGTTATATTTCTTAGCTGAATATGTGACCAAGATGGAGTGCTATTTTTTAGTATTATTAATATTTTTTATAGCAATTTGAACACATTGAATTTAAACAGGCTTGGGCAGATTTGCCTGTAGTCAAAAAGATTCAGCCAACATATACGTTGCCATAGTATTTCACTGTAGGGCATTCTGGTACACTATTTTATTATTTTTGTGGAAGCAGGTTACTTTTTAGGAAATGAAAAACATTTTGAAGAACCTTCTCCTTGAAAGAAAATAAAAATAGGCATAAGCAGTTCAGATTATTTTTTAAATATTATAATATTGTATTGAAAAGACCCCCTTGATAATGTGTTACGCACACTCACAGAAGAAATAAAAGTGACATCAGTTTGGATGACTTAATTTCAGCACTCTATGTCCTTTTTAGAAACTGAAGCTGCCTTGTTTAATTCCAAACTATGTCTACACATGAAATCTTAGTGATACTAAACATCCCATAACATATTGCAGGCTAATAATTCAATGAAAACTTTAAGTAACCTTTGTATTGATATATCACAACTTAAAATTTTCTAAAAGTGAATACACCCATAAAATACACTCATAGACTCAGATGAAGAAATAAAATAATACCTGTACCCATTCAGTCACTATTCCCCCACAAAAAGGACCAGCATATTGCCTTCTGCCATTATTGATTGGTTTCACTTGTTTTTGAATTTACAAAAGTTGGATTATAAAATATGTATGCTGTGTCTGCTTATTTTTCTTAATCTTATGTTTGGGAAATAAACAGGTGATTTAGTTCAGCATTAATTTGTTGATTCCCTGTACAATATAATATTCTGTTATATGTGTGGTTTCTCAACCTTGTGCTGTTGATATTTTTGAATAGACAGCTCTGTTGTGGGACCTGTGCATTGAATGTTTAACATCACTGGCCTCTACATTCTAAATGCCTGTAGCACCATTTCCTTCTCCCTCAGGTTATGACAATTAAAATTACTTCACAATATCATCAAATGTACCCAGTTGAGAACCACTGGAATAGATACAGCAAAGCATTTAACCAATCTTCTTTTGATATACTTCTAAATCATTTCCAGTTGGGTTATTTTTTGCATTGTGATGCTATGAAATTCCTATCTTTTGTTGCCTATTTATACATAGTTTTGTTGAGTATATATTTCGGATTGAAATTGCTGGGTCTTAAGAGATGGGTATGTTCTAAGTTAGTTTTTTATAGTGATTATGCCAGTTTCACTCTCACAAAAGAGTTCAAGCTCCTCAAATACTCACCAACCCTTGCTATTTTTACAATTTTTCCTAAAATACATGTTTGGTGAAATCTTGTTCTGGTTTAATTTCCATTTCCCTCATACTCATTCATTTCAGCAGTTCTTTCGATGTTTAATAACTATTTGGTTATTTCTTTGTTTGTTTTGAAATGTTGAATTCGTTCCTTGCCAGTTTTATCTGTTAGGTTACTTACCTTGTTCTTACCGATTTGTGGGAATGTATACATATTCTGAATGTGAAGTTCTTTATTGGATACACATGTAGCAAATACCTTCTCCCTGTCTGTGATTTGTCTTTTCCTTCTCTTATTGGTGTCTTTTGATTTGGCTTTTTCTACTTCTGGTTTATACCCATAGCGTGGCCTTCCAGTTTCCAAACTGAGAGTCTGTGGTGTTTAACCAGGTGAGTGGTGAACTAGTTTCATCTCCCTGTAAGTTACTTAAAAACTGCAATTACCTTTTAAGCTACTTTCTAACACTCACACCACATGTCTTAGAAAGACAAACGTGTCCTGTTATAAACTAGGGCGGAGTGTTGGGCTCACTACACTGGGCTTCCTTTATCTCTGGGATCTTAGCCCCAAGTTGTGTTGACCTTGCATCTACAAACTCTCATTAGTCTCTCCCCAACTAACTTTGCTCCCATCTTATCAGCTTTCTGCTAAACTCAGCTTCTTGTGCAGCACAACTTCAATATTACCAACTGTCTCAAGGGCAAAGTGTAGCCCAGAGTTTTAATCCACTTGAATGAGCTTTCCTTTTTATGGGTTCCTGTCCCCTCAAGTCCTGGCTGCCTCAGCAATCCAATACCATCAAACACCTTCTAAAAAAAATGACCCAAGTTTCTAGTTGTTCATTGAGGGAATAGTGTAATTCTACAAGGTGAAGTAGAACTCTATGAGTGAGAACAACAGAGATAGTGGGGATATGAGGCAATAATTAATGTAGTTCATAAAAATCATCTTGCCACAGTTTCAATATTGGCAACCATTTTAATGTCTAAAATATGATTGATTGAACATTTTCTATTTAATGCTCCCAAATAGATATTTTGGATTTGGATTTTATTTTAAAACCATTTTATTGTTTCTTTTTGTCATCATGTCTGGGTTTTGCTTTGTTGTTTAGTTTGTTTATTCTTGTGATACTGGCTTCTTTAATGTATTCAACCTTGAAATTTCTTGAAAACTGTCTTTTCTAATGTAAAAATGTGACATTATATAAAGGTGACAAATTATTCTGTGAGAGCTCTAAAGAAAATATTCTTCTTTTATTGGGATTCAGTAAAGAACTATTTTTTATCTCTCTGATACCTGACACTTTTTGTTAGGCCATGTTAACTGTCTGTTGTGGGTTGTGTTTAAATCAAAGTATAAAAATAAATAGCAAGAAGAAAGTATTACCAAATAAATCACCAGCCTTCCAAATTAGAAGCAGAGCTACAAAGCTGTATGAAATAGATCATTGTATGAGTAACTACCTTTATGCCTTGGGAAATGAATTGTCCAGTGTAGCTTTGAAATTGTATACATTTCTCTTTTTCCTTATCTTATACTTTCAACATTATTCTTTTGTCCAGGAAATAACTTTCCATGAGCCAGAAGTGTTCAGATCTAATTGTTTAGGTGTACCTTTGAGAGTTTTCATGATTATTGTTACATCACAATTAAAATGAACTATACTTTTAACCAATGTACATTTATGTCTGTTACCTTATACATGCCTCATAATAATATGTAATATGGGCAGGCAGAAATGATGATTGATTTCTATTTTATGGAGAAGTATGCCTCAGAGCTTTAAGATCAAATAGTTAATACATGCAAAGGTAGTACTTGAAACAAAAGATTTTGAGTTATTAAGAGGAAAAAGTTATATGAGAAAAATTATGTGATCAGCATGTAATCAGATTACTTGTGCATGCATTTTCTTATAGGATGAAATAAATGATAGTTATAATAAAGTACTTTTCTAAATTATGTTAGTGCTTTCAATGTTCTTTTTTACTTTGTATGTTGGGACACATAGTGTACTAGGGCAGCTGTGCTCTCACAGTTGAGGCAAATGTTTGCTGTCTGCTGTCTTATAGGGGGGGAAAAGAATCTGTTCATAATGGAACTAAAAGAAAAGCTGAGTAAACTCATAGACACTGAGAAGTGACTGGTGGACACCATGGGGTCAGGCTTGGGATGGGTGGGTGAAATAGGTGAAGGGCAAGAAGAGGCACAAAATGTAAATTATTCACGGGGATGAAAGTACAGCATAAAGAATATAGTCACCGTTCTGGAAAATCTTTCTATGTTGACAGTAATACACTAGTTGGGATGAGGATTCAATAATGTACACAACTGCTGAATGCCTATGTTGTATACTTGGAACCAATATAATATTGTATATAAACTATAATAAAAAAATAAAAATCAGAGCACAATTAAGGAATTTAAAATCATCTGAAAGCCCAATACACACAGAACAGAAAAGCTGAGTTTGTGAAAAACTATTTTTTTTATATTTAGTGCTGAAAATATGGTAAGTTAAAGATTTAAAAAATGTAATGATAAAGACTGATATAAATACCATTAAGTCTTTTGCATAAACTTTCAATTTTCTACACCATCTAACTTCTTCATCTATTTTAATCTGCTCCAACCACCACACACCCCAACCCCCAATAGGAATGCACATAATTCTTGATCTTTCCTCCTGTCCAAGGTTAATTAGATTAAATGTTTGTCCAAATTATGAAAATCAGACTCCATTAATAAAGAAAAACAGCACTGGTGTTGGGGGTGGAGAATAATCTCTGTCGTCTTCCTACCATGCACAAAATCAACATGATGTGTGCACCACACAAATAGCGACAAAAAATAAACTGGACTATTAAATCCATTAAAGGTCCACATTTATTTAAAACTCTCTGCAAAGTTCTTTAATAGCTAAGAGTCATTGGTAATTCCTTCTCCAGGCTACTCGTCAATCTATTAATTTCTAGTGTGACATAATCGTGAGTTTGAGGAAAGGCAAGTTACCTGGTGATGATAGTTTTTGTTGTTACACAATCCTCATCTGTCTTTCTGGTAACAGAAAGTTCAGACTTTCTAGTACAAGAGCACAGAGTGAATTGGTCCAAGTTTCTCTGAGAAATTAAGAATAACAGACTATGAAATTCTGATTTTTCACAAATATCTTTGAATCAGGTAGGTAGGTAGAAGTCCAGAACTACCTTAATAATTTTAAATCAAGTTAAATAAATATCACAACGCTAAAATAAAATGCATAAATGAATGAGAAACTAAAACCTAAATTTGATTTCAGAAACCTAAGCAAACATGACCTTCATAATATCTGATATCTTACATTAATAAACCAGAAAAGAGAAAAGATTTGTTTTGTGATTGAAATAAGATGGCATATCAGTTCTGCCTCTTAATCCAAAATACTTTCTGTAGAACTTAAAACACCAACTTTTATTTTTATTATTTATTTATTTTTTTGCCATTATGTGGTTTAATAACATTTTTTTATAAGCTCTAAATTCTAGTGTTCTACTTTTGTTTTGTTTAATCTCTATTTCATGTACTAGAATCTACAAGGTATTTCATAAAAATAATAAGCCCAAACTGTTAACCTGTTCTAATTTACTTATCATCTTATTAAAAGATAATTTTGACCATTCCCCTATCCTTACTGCCACAATGAGGAAGCACAGTTGATTTTTCATTAGACTGAGTAAAGACAGAAATTGTTATCAAGGCAATGAATAAAATTATTTAACACTCGAATGGCCCACAAGTAACAGTGTAGATATCTAAGAATGATCTTTCATATAGCATATTAATATGTCATCCAAGTGAAATAGAGTTCCTCATTTCATAAAGAATTTTACAAGAAATAATTGCTGTTTGATTTATCCTAACTTAATGAAATTATGTAATCCAATAATAACAATTAATTAATAGTAAATACAAAATCATAAGTATGCAGGATTAGGCAAAAAGATTTTGTTTTCTTTGATACTCCTACTCATTCACCTTTATTTTATTAGTATATAAAGCATATTGGCACATGGAATATAGGTTATTTCTCTTTCCTCTTCTAGTTAAAAAGGCGGTTAATTAATAACTTCAGTCCAAATATGCATGTTTAATAAATCAATAAATGATAGATGTATAGACAGGGGTGGATGGACATGTAGATGGGTGGAGGATAGTTGGATAAACATACAGAACTATTTGTTATATCTGAATCAGAAAGAGAGAAAAATTATGGGTAAACATTAATACATCTTTTTTGACACTCAGAACTTAGGTTCTGGAACATGGGTTTTGTAGGATATAAATTTCACTTTAAAATGGTTCTCATTTCAACAATGAATAAATAACAATGATGATGCACATCTGGTCAAAATATTTGATGTAATTTCTATAGTTCAAAATAGCAAAACTGCTGATTGAGAAAAATATTGTGTATCATTTGTTTATAAAGATAAATACACCTAACTTTTTATGTAGAGAAAGAATTATATAATGCATCATTCTAAAAAGTATACATCTTTTATATTCAGTGTATGAATGAGCTTTAATCAACTTTTAGTTGAAAACTGGAAATACCATTTGAAAGAAAAATTTAACTACCCTTAAAATGTTTCAAATCATAACTTAGTATACTATTATGCAACTCTTGAACATGCTTATTATGCAGGTTATGTAAAAATCTGAAAATGTTAATGAAATTATGTTAAGTGAAATAAAAAATGCATGCATTGTGTTTGCACACACCATGCTAATTCTAGCATCCCATTTTTGCTTTTAATTGAATTACTCTTAGAATCCTGCAACTGACACTACATTCAGCTTAGATAATTTCGACTCACACTTACAGACTTATTTCAGGAATCAATCACTGCTCTTGAAATATTTATCCATTCTGTGCTACTATAATACCTGGAGAAGAATTTATTATTAGATGTGTCACATTGCATGGTAATTATCTATGTAAAGTCTCTCTTTTCTCTAGAATATTGCTTTTCTGAAGGCTATAATTACCTTATTCAGGTTTGTACCCTCAGTACATAACACAATACCTGACATGGTCCTAAGCATTTTGGAAATTAATCCATTAAGCACAACACAGCCTTGCCAGAGTTACCCCTGCAATTAAGCACCAGATTTCTGGCAACCAAGGCTACTATTTTTACTGTACTTGTGAGTGATGTTAGAATATAGAGAAGAGACAAACGGTCACCCTCTACCTGTACCTTCATCTCTCAGGTCATTCCTAGAATAATTCTTTTGAATCCTTATAGTTAGCTAAACCCAGGATATCACAACACTATGATTTTCGTTTTTTTAAGCATGACCCAGAAAGAAGACAATAATAGAAGCCAGTGAATAAAGAAGATTCTTAAAGATACTTAAAAAGAGGAATGAATTGAAAAACATGTACTCAAATATAAATATTTTAAAAAGTGTTCAGAGGAGAATTATTAATAATAGCCAAAAGTTAAGAATAACCCAAAGCATCATTAATAGAAGACTGAATAAATTGTGTTATATTCACAAAATGGCATCCTATCCACCAGTAAAAGGAACAACTGCAAATATACATAAAACATGGATAAATCTCCAAAGCTGATTTATGATTTTGAGCAAGAGAAAGTGACAAAAATGGGTTCATCCTACATACATATCTTTGTGTAAAAATCTAGACAAAAAGGAAACCATATATGGTGACAATTTAGAATATTGATAGAATCTACGGTTTGAGACAGGGTTGCCTGAGAATGTGAGTAGTGAAATGACAGATAATGGAAATGTTCTTTATTTTGAGAGGCTTGTCATTGTTACATAAGTATATGCATTTGTCATAACTCATCATTTTTATGTGACTTTAATATCTGTGTAATTCTGTATATAAATATTATACCACAATTCAAAAATTGAAAATTAAATGCAAGTGTGCTTTAATATGTAGACAACTTGAGAAGCTCATTGGAAATGCAAAAGATAGGGAATAGCCAAAAACAATCTTAAAAAATAAATCTGTAGGATTTATACACATTATTTTTTTAGAAGTTCTATAAGCATACAGTGATCAAATCAGTTTGGTGTTGGGATTAAGATGAACAAAGACCAACAAGCTATCAATGACAGTTGAGAAAAAGCCCACACAGACAAAATGAATAGGTAATTGAACGAAGGCACCAAATGGGAATTTGAAGAGGAAAAGAATATGTTATTTCCACTAAATCCTGTGAAATCAGCAGCATATCTCTAAGAAATAAATAGGAACTTCAAGCCCTACATCACTCCATTCTCAGAAAATAATTCAAATCTGAATCTGAGAACAAGACACAGAAACATGTTAGGAGAAAACTTATACAAATATTCTTAATAACTTGAAGAAGGCAAAGGTTTCTTAAACAATACAAAAAAAAGCATTAGACATAAAAGAAAAAGTGCTAAATTAAGATTCATAAACATTAAAAATTCAAAGGACACCGTAATGAAAATAAAAAGAGCATTATAGATTGGGAGAAATTATTCATATTCTGTATATCCAACAGAGTATTTATACACTATAAATGGAGGCTTCTTACAACTCAAATAAAGCAACCCAATAACAAAGAGGCAAAAGACATGAACAGACACCTCAGACAAGAAAAAAGAATAGTCAGTGAGCGTGTGAAAAGGAAAACTGAGCACATCATCAGGGAAACTGCAGTAAAATAACATTCCACCTCTAGAATGGCCAAACCAAAAAGACTTACAATGTGTTGTGGAAAGTCTAAAACAACTGAATTTTTCACAAGTTGCTTCAAAACTTGTGAGTGTGGAGAACTGTTTGGAAGCTTTTTATAGAGTCAAACATACACCTACCAGATAATATAGTGATTCCACAGCTACCTATTTAAGAGAAGTAAAAGATAATGTCTATAAAAAAACACCTACAAGAATGTTTATAGATACCTTATTTGTAATAGCCAGCAATAGAAAAAAGTCGAATGTCCATCAACATGAAAATGAATAAATGCATTGTGATATAAAATTAATACTTTTCTGCTATAAAAAGGGACTTTGTATTGATGCTTACACTGATATGGAAAGATCTCAAAATATTATGATGAAAAATAGAGGCAGTCACAACAGAGTTTGATTGCCTACAAATTATGATCAAGAATAGGCAAAACTAATCCATGATAGCAAATATCAAAATCATTGTCTTTCCTGGTAATGGTGGGAATTGACAAGGAACGAATGGTAAGAAACTTCCTGTGATCAAAGAAAAGTTCTGTGTCTTTATTTGAATGGTGCTTATTCAGGGTGTATACACTTGTGAAACTATAATAGACATGTACTACAATATGTACTTTTTATTATGTGTAAATTATACCTCAGTGCAAATTTGCATACTGATTATGCATTTTGTTTTTCTCCACAGAGTATGTTTAGAGACCTTAACCATTATTTTTTTTCAAGTACTTAGAAAAACAGGTAGTCATACTGAGCATCATTTTCAATTAAAAAGATAAGTGGATTATCCTTGTTTCTTATCCTCGTCCATCCTATTCCTGTTAGAGGACACTTTCGTTTTTTAAAGATTATCTTTTTAGTTTATGTAAATTGATGTTACTACTTCATTTATCTAGTTAGAATTATGATAGTCAATGAATGGTTAGTTTTTCTCTGTGCTTATTTTTTGCGTTTTCTGCCCCCACTTTGGTTAAATATATTCACCATTTAAGTGCCACAGTGTCTTCAGTCTCCAAATAGAGTGAACTTTACTTATCCCTTTATCTGTTTTTATAATGGATTTACTTTTGAAGAAACGATTTCACTGAACTGTTAGGAACTGAAGTCACATGGCATTTTTTGTGCGTTAGTTAGATAAGGGTTCTACAAAAGAATCAAAGGCAGCAGAAAGGGAATAGAAAAGGACCTAAACTGTTCATAAACCTCGGGCCAGCCCTGGCGTGAGGCAAATTCTCTAAACTGAAAGTTTTTGCTTGGGTAGGCTTGAATAATCTGACAAGTGGTATAGGTTTATGGAGTGAATACATGTCCGTGGAATATAAAGGACTTAGATTTAACCCTAGCTTTGCCATTTATTAATTGTGTGACATCTACAGTTCAGATAATTGACTTTACATTAAAGCTAGCAATATTTCTATTTGATGACAGTTAATTAATGCAATACTAAATGTAAATGAATTGGCACATAGAATCTATAGAAATAATTTCCTTTTCCTTTGCCAGGGTGAGGCAGTCAGGAGTCAGTGGGAAGCCAACTTGTAGAGGCACAGAGTGTAGATCTAATGTTTAGGCCGGAGATGCTGAATATAAATTGGTTCACTTAATTTAGCCCAGACTTGAAATTGACAGTAATATAATCAGATGGGTTGTTCAGGAGATAAATGTACCAAGTCTTTGGCCTAAGGTTTTCCTTCCATCTCTGGTTTCTGACTTTTAAAATAACATTGAAGCTTTTATTTTAGTACAAATTTAGACTAGGGAAAATACAAACTATAAAATATTCAATAGGTTATTTGAAGTGCTTGAAATAAGTGCCAAAGTTTCTGAAGTAAATTATGGCTTTCAAAATAAGCCTGGGTTTAAAAATAAAGATATTTTGCACCAGAACATCCAAGCAAGACTCTAAGATTCACAAAGCTTTTCACTGCAGAATTACTTTTGGCTGCATTTGCCAACACCATTTTCTCTTCCGTCTGTCTAAGCCAATCTCTTCCTTTTGACTCTTAGATAGCTTTCCACATTAGAGAAATGTTCTCATTTGCTTCATAAAAATGAATTCCCAGAAAACTGGAAATCATAGAACATAGAAATAAGTGAGTTTACTAAAGTTCAGTGCAGTAATTTGAGTTGGCTCAGGTGTCAGTCATTCTTGGTCCTTAAACTGTGAGAAGGGGAAGCAAGCAAGGGATTGGATGAGCTCCAGTTCCCGTGGCAGGGCAAAAGTTGAAAGTGATCTGGTTATAGAGATGCCAAGGAATGGGAAACTACTTAAACAAAATACAAAGTTTGTAACAGTGCATCAGGGTGCACATTTTTTCCTAGTACATCACAGACTAAATAAAGCATTTGTAAAATTGAACATAAATTAATTACAAAAAAAATCATTCACTTAAATGTAATGGCAATATAAGTATGTTCTAAATGTTTCCAAATACTTATATCCAATTGCTTTGCTTAATCAGATGTAGAATAACACAGTTTAGTGACTGACATTTGGGTCACAATTTGAGCAGCACTGGTCTATTATGCATATTAATCTTAATCACTGGTGAGTGGGTAAAACAGTTCTTAAAAACACACAAACAAAAAACACAACAAAACAAAACCCTGCTTTGTAGTGTTTGCTGATTTTCGTAATAAACTTCGTCCATGGATGATTTCTAGACACCAATGTGATGTCACTTATGCATTGTTGGTAAGAAAAGTGCTGAACCCACTCTTGAGTCTTTTGAAGACTTCACTAGTTTAATATTAATTCAAGTAATGGTCAGCAGAACTTTTATAGCCCATCTGTTATGTCAGTGAAAAATGTGGCTGGTAGTTCCAAGGCAATGCACTTTGCTGGGGAATGTCTTTGTTCTTAGGAGATTTCATCACTAAGTAAGTTACTGTGTGCTATAAACCTGGGAGAGAGAGAGAAGACCACCGACCTCATTTGGAGGTGGGTAGGATCAAGGAATTCAGGAACATTGTAATAGTAGAAGGGGATTAGGTTATTCATTAGAGAAGTTGGTCAGAATCACAGAGTATTTTATGTGCCAGATGTATTCTAACAGAGACTTATTTACTGCTGTCTGAAAATATTAGTTAAATATTGTTGTCCTTATTTTGCAGAAGGGTAATCTAAAAGTTAGGAATTGAATAAACTTGCTCAAAATCTCAAAGCCAGAGATAATGAACCTAAGAATAATGAAGTAGTCCATCTGACTCCAAAACCCAACATCTTGATCTTTATATTATGCTTAGTTCTTATAATGTCCTTAGTTCTTGTAATCAACAAGGAGAGAAGTTGAGAGAATTTTTGCTCTGTAAGTGTCTTTGGTTCTCAAAGGTGAATGAAGATTTTTCAAGGGCCTGGTGGAGACCAACAAAAATGGTCTGTTGAAATTCAGTCAAACCCAAGTTAAGTCACTTACTAAGTGAGTTCATTATTATGTAACATCTCCATGCCTTATTCTCCCATCAGGAAACTGAGAATAATAAATAGTAACTATAGTAAAGAGTTGTTTGAAGTTTAAATGAGATAGTGCTTATACCTATTATATGGTAAATGATAATAAACTAATAAATAGTATCTTTTTAATCACTTAATCATTGTGATAATTGTCAGTTTAGAAATTAGGCCATCTTGAGGTCTGCCATGAGGTCCAGGGGATATAAGTACAAGGAGCTGAGAAACCAAGGGCAGGGAAATGAGCACTTATATAGCTTTACCTTTGATGTTGTAAGACGTCCTGTTTTTGATCTATTCTTCCATTATTCTTTGCTTACATGTGCCTAGATCATGTAAATTGTGTTTGGTGAATGCATCTGATAGGAGTGAAAAGAAAGTAGCTGTAATTTTTTTGGTTATTCACTCTTGCTTCTTATTGTATATTGTTGCTCATAAACATAATTTCTTAACAAAAAAATTAAGACACATGGAATTATATCACACTGGTTTATTGAAATTTTTTATTATATCAGTAAATATGATATAAGTAATGCACTTATATGTTACTTATATACAAAATCTTAGATAATAAAATATAACTGTTCTCAAAAAATAACTAGTTTTATGTTTTTTAAGCTGCTGAGTTGTGCTTATGTTAAGAAGCAACAGAAAAAATAATTGATTATGGAAATTACCATCTACCTACCAGGCTCTTTACTAATATACTGACTAAAATAGCTTTAAACTTTATATTAAAACAGAATAACATTGCTTTATTTCAAGTTTCTTCTTTTTATCTCACTTTTTTCATTTTCAAACTTCTCTTTCAGGTGCCAGGTGCTCTCATCACAAAAGTATGCCATTGAGGAAGGTTTTCTTTGAAAAATGACTAAGAGCTTTTGCGTTACATATAATTAGTAAATACTGGGTTATGTCTCTCTTTTGGTATAATTAGATACATTAATTTTTGTTCCTACAGTCATTTCATAAAAGAGTAAAACTCTACAAAGCCATCCATAATCATCACTTGCTTTTTTGTAGCTTGCTTCAAAAACATAATCATCATCATAAACAAACCAAAGGCATATGTTTAGATGTATTAGAATAAGAAAAAAATGTTATAATAATTGCAGCCACCATATCTTTTCCTAGAAAAAATTATTTTGGTTGAGAAAAAAAAAACATAAAATAGACTGTTTTTAGTATGGAAATTAGGGCCCAGAAGGCAAGGCTGGGAGAATGGATATGACCACCCACAGGGACAGGGGTATAGGAAACACATGGAGACTGAGCAGGGTGAGATTCAGTGGGGAATATATTCTGATTTCTCCCTTACCCACCTTTTGATTTCTAACTGGTGTCTCCACACTGGTTGAAGTCAGTTGATGTCAGAGAACAGAGGAACTCTTTCAGACAGTCCATATACATCAGACTCCCAAAATACAGAGCAGGATGACAAAAATGAAGAGTGGACAAATGGAAATTACTACACAAATTGAGGGTTAGAAGCTCCATATGAGAAATTAATAGGAATGCACAGCATGGGGCAAATACTCCAGGACATGGTAAAAAGAAAATGCAAAGTGGAAGGTGGTTCTGAGCAACATACTCAAAGACTTTTGGGCATTGCTTAAAAATTTGGCCAATAGGAAATATCTAACAGTAAAGCGAACGAAGGACTTTTAATAATAGGGATTTGTGATACTCATTTTTGAATTGTCAACCTAGTTGTATAACCTGCCTTCACTGCCTCTACGGTATCACCATACATACCGTTAAGTCGACCACATAGACTTTTATTTTTAAAAGCTCCTAATACAGAGCAGCTTGAGAAGAAAAAAGGAAGGGATTGGGTGGTGAGAGAACCCCCATTTTTTAAAAATTAGTAAGCATGGGATCCCAAAGCTGCTCCATACTCTGTCCCTTGAAACAAGAAATTTCTTCAAGAATATCCTGAGAAATTGAGGGGGATGATACTGAAACGTCCTATATATTTGGAACTGAAGTTGAACTGAAATTTCATTTAACTATCAGAAAACAGGGAAACGTAGTTCCATGTAATGAAAATTTTACCAACATAAGCAATTTTTCCAGAGCTTGTAATATTGAGAACTCTGTTCATAAAAATTATATTACAGAGTTAGTAAATTATTTGTGGATTTTTTTCAAGATGCATAATCATGGTTATTGCATTTTTATTAGCTCCTAGCTAGAGAATAAGAAAGTTTCTAACATAACATACATAAAATACCCACACCTACTTAACACATGGCTTATGTACCAGTTGGTAGATCTAATAGAAATTTGTGTTCTGTGCTACATTATGAGTCTGATGTTTTTAGTAGATTTAACATAAATAAATGAAGATAATATCAATATAAAGCCAGCAGACTCTGTAATTCACTCAGAATACATACTGCTTTAATAACCATTTCACACAGGTGCAGAGTAATCAAATATAGAGATACACTCAATAGATTGGAAAAATGTAGCTGTTTCTAAAATTGCAGAATTTATTTGATGAAATAGTAGTTCTTCTCTTGAGACTCATTAGCATAAAGTGATATTCAGGAAGTTTTATGTCTAAATCATCACAACAATAATACATAATTCAAGCCAATTTTCAGAGAAAAAAATTGTTTTCAAAATCAGTGATTACTAAGAGAGTTTATAGGAGTTTAGATAAGTAGTACCATGTTAACGTTTTATTTTATTTTATCTAGTAGCAAAAACTTTTAAAATGCTAAAAATGTCCATTCTTCTTTCTAGGAATACAGATCTGGTTAAAAAAATAAAGCCATCCTGGTATCATTTACTGAGGATTCATGTTATAAAAATGATGACAGCTTTCTATTGACTGCTTTAGATTCAAGGATGCTACTTATGATATTTTGAACAAGGTGATCATCATGATTTTCTTTGGCCATCAGAGAATTCTGATACATATTCATGAATCTGTAGTGAAAACACTGGGAAGACAGCCATTGGTAAGAAGGCAAAATAACCACTCCTATAAATTTTCTTCAAGAAGTCAGTGACAAAACATACCCTCTGTAAGAGCTAGCAGTAGCAAAAGATAATCAGGAATTTTACAATGATTGTGAGTTTTCTGAAAGTTCACAGAAACTGTTTCTACCCTTTGAATGATATCTAAAATTTCACTGTGAAAAATACTTCTTTAGTTTCCATTGTAGGCCATAGAAAGTGGTTATTTATCATTTTTATTTGAATGACAGAACTCTCTTCACAAAAGGGTAAATATTTGATGTTAATAAAATGTTACCATTTATATAATTCAGGTTTGTAGAAAGTCTGTAAGATAAAGACTTTATTTTCTTCTGTTCCCTAAAGAAATGTTCTTTCAAAGTAATCTGGAATTTCTCCCTCTTCTGAGTCATGCTTTTAAAATTCATACAGTCTAGCTTTTATCCCACTTCTAATATAAGGCTTCATGATCTCTTGTTAACAAAATCAATCACCTTAACAGTAATAATAGTTTTTTATGTTTGGGACTTTGTGCAAAATGTTTTACACACATATGTAATTGTGAATGATCTGTATTATTTATTTAAATATTAGAAGAACTCTTTGGAAATGTAACTAGGATTTTCTTTATGGGAAGATTTTTAATTACTCTTGAATTTCATGTCTTTTTTAATGTCCTATTTCTTCTTCAGTCAGTAGTTTTTTCTAGAAAATTTTCCACTGAAACTAAACCTTATACTTTGTTGGCATCATGAAGTTGTTCACAGTATTTCATTAAAATCTTTTCAATTTCTGTAACATCAATAGTGATGTCCTTCTTTCATGCCTGTTCTTGTAATTAGTGTCACTCTCTCTCTCTCTCTCACTCTCTCTTTTCTTTCCCCAGTCATTATAGATAAATGTGTCTCAATTTCACTGCTTTTCAAAGATAGAGATCTGGTTTTATTGATTTTCTCCATTTAAAAAATTTTATATTTCTTTCATTTCTGCTCTCATCTGTGTTACTTGCCTTACGATCTTGTTTTGTTTTTTTTTTGTATGAGTTTGCTCTGTTTTCCTTCTAGTTTCTTGAAGTGGAATATTAAGTTAATCATTGAGATATTTCCTCATTTAAAAAAATTTTGTCATTTAAACTATGAATTTTTTTCTAAGCATGCATCCTATAAATTTTGATACGTTGTGCTTTTGTTTTTCATCATCTCAAACTATTTTCTGATTTCATTTGTAATTTCTTCTTTGAACTATTGGTTACTTAGAAAGTGTTTAATTTCCAAATATGTGTAGGTTCCCAAATTTATTTCTGTTGTTTATGTCTAATTTGGTTCTGTTCTAGTTCCATAACATTTTGCATGATTTTAGTCATTTGAAATATATTGAGTTGGAGGAGTAGTTGGGAAGGACATATTGAGGGGGACAGAGAGGAGAAAAAAGAGAAGAAAAAAACATGAAAATGGAGTAGTAGGAGAATTAATGTAAAATGATAGAATATTTACAGCAAGGTTAATTTTTTTAAATAAAGAATGTCCTTAATGCCAAAAAACAGGATAGACATAATGTTCTGAAGAACTGACTGATAAAGTTAAAATGCATTAATTGTGTGTGAATATATTATAAATATGATATTTTGGAGATGTTTAAAGGTTGTACTAAATGAATATATGAAATTTAACCCAAATAGATGAATTAATTACACAATGTCAGTATGTAGACGAATTTATGTAATTTGATAATATTTTCACTTATTATAAGGTAAAGATTTGACCTCACTAATTAAAACATAAGAGTTTATTAATATTTCTGACAATTATATAGAGTCATTTTTCTTCTTAGGAAAGATAACAGTTAATTCATGTGTGTGTGTTCACTTTTCAATAGGATAATTTATTTTCACTGTCTCTAATAAGTATAAAAAACACAGTATCCCAAGGATTGTAAATGTAATCCTTAGTAAGAAAATATTTCTTTTCCAACTAAAATGATGTAAACAGAAATACTACATTAAAACAGTGAAGGTAGAAACATAACTTATAAATAAATGCCAGAATAAAAACCCAGATTTTTACATGAACTTTCTTAAAATGTATGTAAGTTTATGGTAGCATAATAGCTTTTCTAATTTTGTAATTAATGTGATTTAATGACTGAACCTTCTGAGCTGTAGAAAATTCGAGTTAGGCAAACTACATCCCTATACAATTTAACCTCCACCATGACCCTTTTCCTTTTTGTAACTTACTGCCTTTATTCTTTCTTTTGAAGCTTATCTAGCAAATCAAGTGGTGAGCCTCTGTCATGGAAGAGCAGCAGTATGTTCATCCAGTTAGAGCAGAAGAACCATTAAAATGTATTTACAGCTGCTCCGATGATGTTACTGACACCTTGAAACTTCCTCTCTAGGTGAGAAAATATTTTGTCTTTTATGGCCTCTGTCAACAGAAGGACTAATTAATGCCAGTTAGGAAGGCTGTCTTTGCTAGAGACACTTGCTTACTTATTTTGGTAATCATTTTTATTCAGTCAGTTTTAAAAAGGAAATATTTTGTGCATATAGAAATATTTCACCAGTCAACTTTATAAGTGTAATAATAAGTCACATTGAATCAAATCAAAAGTCTAATACTGCTAAATGATTTGGAGTAAGATCAACATATTACCCTATATAAAATAATAACTATGAAGTAAATATAATGAAATTACAATTTATGTTGGGTATTTGAGAAACTTTTGTTCTCCTTCCCAATTTCTGGAAGTTTTTCAAATGTGTGATGTCTCTAAGCAACCTGAGACTTATAGATGAGACCTTATAGACGTGTTCTAACATGTAAGTCATCTCCTTAGCATATTTCCACCCAACTTCCCCAATCAAAGACTTATGCATGGACCAGACACATGATTGACCCTGATCGGTAGCAACTGCCCTAAATTCCCTGTGAAAGAAAAATGTTATGGCTACTCATGTTGACAAGTGTCTCCATGTATATTCATTACCATTTTATGGTTCTCTAAAAGTTTATTCAGTGTGTACAACCATTTTGAATGAATTTCTAAGAATAGTTGAAATAACTGCATACTTCTTGGAGCAGTTTCAATGTCTATAGGAAAGTTTCACCTACGTAAATATAAACATAATACAGAAAGGCAGCCATCAATGCATTCTATTACCCCATGTTTTCTATTTGAGGATGTGTATGATGATCACTCACTGCTCTACTTCACAGCAAATTGACTTAAAAAGTGTTTTTTAAGTGAGTAAAGAGGGAAGGTACTGAATAATTACAAGTTTAATCAGTTAAAATATGTAAAGACAAATCTTTGGCATTCCAAAACTGTCAGCTCTCAACTAACTTAAATTTCCTGATTGAGTTTGGAAAGCAATTAGATTGAACTATTCCTTACTAACTTAAATTTGCATGTTAAATTGCATTATGATCTGTCTTTTGTTAAGGAATATTTGTGGGAGAATCAATACTTCCACAGGGATTATATAAACTCATGGACACGGTAATTTAAAAGATAAATATGATTGTGGAGCAGTAACTGTAAGCTTTTGAATACTATTTTCTGAATCAGCCCAAGCCATAAATTTAGAAAACTGTGTTGAAGTCTAAGACTCAGCAGGAGTGCTAGTACTTCCCACTTTGGGAATAATATTGATCTCTTCTTTTAAATTCTCTTCTTTCAAAAATGTAAAGTTGTCTGTGATGATGCAATAACCAGAACTTAGAAGGGACCAAAATATTTAACATTCTTATGCCTTGAACAATTTAGTTATGTAACATTCTACTACTTTTAAAATTAATTTTTAAATAGTACAGTCACCAATAAGCCTGTCATATGTACACACACACACACACACATGCACATGCATGTCTACGTCTCATGTGTAAGTATCTGATAATTAAAAATCAAGTTAAGCTGTTAAATGAAATGTGTTTGAAATCCATTTCTTATCAAAGACCTTGTAGAGAGCTAAAGGATGAGGTTTTAATTTAGGCTTCTCATACTCCTTTGAATTCTATTTCAGATAATAGTAGTGCATGTAGAGATGACCCCCAGTTCTTGTCCTGCTTCCTTTCTTTCCCATTTCATGGTCCATGACAAACCGTGTGGTCTGTTGTACACATATTTAGAAATCCAGCCTACATGTAAAAGCTCAGCCTACATATTACACAGATGCCCCTTGGTAGTTCTTTGGACCTAGGGCTCTTCAGAGGGGATTTCTGCTTCTTCTGTGGGTGGTAAATACAAATAAATGTGCCACATATTATATTTAAAGCTAATATAAGAAGTCTCCGAAAACTGTAGAAAAGAATACAGACCCACTAGGGATATTAGGACCCAAGAAACAACAAGGTACTAAGTTCCCAGGGTTTTCTCTCTCATTTATCCCAGACTTGGTGCTGAAGAAGCCAGTAAACTAGAAATACCAACTGGTGCAGAACAAAAACATGCCAACAGATGCTGCTCTCTCTGGCCAAGGAATGTAGGAAGAGACATCCTAGGAAAACAGCAAACATTGAAATAAAGCAATATTATTTTGTCTGGTTATTTGGTCTAGCCAAACACTGTTGGGAAACACACACACACACACATACACACACACACACACGCACGCACACACACACACACACACACACACATGATTGCATCTGGTGGCAGAGAGAAGGAGGAGGAGGAGGAATCCTCTGAGAAGGAACAGAGGGAGGCTCTTCCAAAAGCATGGAATTCAGGTGAGGTGTTTCTCCAAACCATGGTTTAGTGGTAGAACTAGTTAGTTAATTAGCAATTTCTAGTATTCATTTGACAGATTAGCAAAGTCACAGTCAACATTAGTGTGTTACTTTTGGCCTGCTATTCATGCCTTTTTATAAGAGGGCTATGGTAGATCTAATTATTTTCTTACAACAGGAAACATATTGCAGTATATGAAAGAGAATTTCTGCTTCTGTATTTATTGTTATTAGGGGGAAAAAAACTTGTTCTGAAGGATCCAAGAAGACAATCCCTATTCTCTAACATTTTATTGGCTAGAACTGGACAACCCTACTTCAGGTGCTGGAATTATATCCCCCAAAATTAAAAGATTTGTGATCAAGAGAGGGAAACCTTTTTAGCTAGGTAGAAGAACTTGAGAGGATTGGGATAGGTTGCAAACGACTCTAACAAGCTGTATTAATACAGTCTAGTATAATTACCATTATATATGTCTTCTAATCCACTGGGGTTCTCTGTTAAGTCTATAAATTGATAAGCATGTTCTGAAAGAGCAAATTCCATCTCCATCCGAGAGGGCAAAAGTCTCTGTGAAAGTAGATCAGTCACGTTTTTGTTTTCTGTATCTGCTAGCCTCACGGGACTTGGATAACACAGGAGATTTAATCTCTACTCTGTAAACTCCAGAGGATACATGCTTTAATCTCTAATCTTCCAAAAGTTAAACAAACTAGCTGTAGAATATATATGCCAATGTATTTTGATGCGTCCTAGCAATTTTTTACCCTGCCAAGAATTGCCCACTTCCCCCACTCCCAGTTTTCCCCACTGTACCTTTTGGAGTCCTCAAACTGATGCAAATACATTACCCTACACTTCAAAGTATTCAATAAATACTACCTTTTCATTCTTGCCTTAAGTAAACCATCCTTGCTTCCCCCTGAGAAGATCACTGTTATTGTTCATAATCTTTAATACCCAAAGCAACAACTGGCTTGTACACGATAGTGGTATTTTCCTAGATCTCCACTGCAAAATCTGGACAATTTAATTTTCAACCTTCTAAAGCATTTTCCTTTCTGAAAGCGTATGTCGATTGATTATGCTTTCTAGCCTGCTTCATTGTAAATAACAGCTACCCTTCCAAACATATATCATTCATTCATTAAGACTTTAGCATCTGAACATCATTTATGTTTCCACAGTTTGTCAACATTGGCTATTTTTTTAACGTGTCTGAAAAAATTTCTATATATTATACTATAAAAGAAGTAATGCATACAAATGAAAATAAAAACATGGCAGAACAGAAAAACTTCTAACCCACTCAGTCTAATTCCTTATAGGTACACATAGATGAACCCTTGTCTATCTTTCCCACACTGATTTTCTTCAGGATGCTAGTAACTTTACATGGGGGAATTCCAGAAAAATAGGGTGTAGAGAGGGTTTGAACCCATCTCCTCCCACCTTCATGCTGAATCTACACCTGTGCATAGAACGATTCATTTTGAGGAAGAACTGAGGACTGAATGAACACTTGTACAACAAGAGTAGAAAGACCACATAAAAAATGGCAGGACAGATGGATACCCAGTAATGGAGGGAACCCCACCCCCAGCACAGTGACCCACAGCAGGGAGAGATATCACTGAGGGACAAGTTTGCAGATTCCTGTCCTGGGGCATGGAAAAAAGCTGCACTTTAAAGTGCATCTAGACTATACATGAACGAACTTGATTTATAGAAATAAAGCACACACCATCTGGCAGGGGAATGGCTGGAACTCTATCAGGACTGGAGATCTAGCAGGCACCGTTATGGTCCTTCCCCACATTGATGTAGATGTGGAGAGGAGGGTTGGGACACACTGCAGACTTGGTCTAGGTGACTCCCGTCCCCCAATAACACCCAGACACATCAGCCAGAGAATGCATTCGGATGAGACTTCCTGGGAGGCTCTGCCTCTATAGGTTAAGAGGCTGTACTGTGGAGGCAAGGCTTTTGTGGAGGTTGCTTCTGGGCCTGTGTCTGGTGGCTGACCACCCTGGAGAGCAAACCTGAGCCATTGTGGCACCATGGGCACAGAGCTGGTAGATGCAGAGGTGGGGCTTCCTGCAGACCACACTGGACCTACTTCCTCCCTGCCATTCTGGACCCTAATAGTACCCACTCAGGAGCCCCTCTGATTAGAACCCTCCAAACACAACACCCTCCAACCACATTCTGAGAGCCCTGACAGCAGGATACACACAACTCACACTCACTATGCCTCCAGCCAGCTAGCCAAAAGCACCAGGCATTTGCCATCTAACAAGGGGACCTTCCCTAAAAAAGGCCAAAATTTCAAGAATTAGCCCTTTTTACTAATTCATAGCATGAAGAATAGAAAGTCAAACAAAATGAGAAGACAAGAATATACTTTAAACAAAAGAACATGACAAAGCTTCAAAAACAGAACTCAGTGAAACAAAGTTAATGAATTTACTGGATAAGGATGTCAAATTAATGATTACAAATATGCTCACTACACTTGAGAGAGGAGTGGAGGAACTTAGTGAGATCCTCTACAAAGAGATAGAAGAGATAAAATAGAACCGATAAGAGATGCAGAATACAATAAATGAAATGAAACATACACTAGAGGGAATCAACAGCAGATTAAAGGATGCAGAAGAATGGATCAGCAGTTTGGAAAACAGAGTTATGGAAAGCACTCAAGCTCAATATCAAAAAGAAAAAAGTATAAAAAGAAATGAGGATTGGTTAAGGGAACTCTGGGACAATATCACACATCCAAACATTCACTTATAATAGGAGTCCCAGAGGAGGAGACAGAAAGGAGTAGGAAATTTGTTTGAAGATATAATAGCTGAAGACTTCCCTGTCCTAGAGAAGGAAACAGTCTTTCAGGTCCAGGAAGCACAGAGAGTTCCAAACAAGGTGAGTCCAAGTAGGTTCACACCAAGGCACATCATAATTAAAATATCAAAAATCAAAGACAAAGAAATAATCTTAAAAGGAATGAGAGAAGAGGAACATATTACCTATAAGGGAAAACCCATAAGACTGTCAATTGAGATTTTCAACAGAAACTGTACAGACCAGAAGGGAGTGGCAAGCTATATTCAAAGTGCTTAAAGAGAAGGACCTATAACGATGCACTCTCTACCCAACAAGGTTATCATTCAGAATGGAAGGGTCAATAAAGGACTTCACAAATAAATTTAAAGGAGTTCACCACCACTAAATGAATCTTACAGGTAATGTTAAAGAGTCTTCTTTAAGAGGAAAAGAAAAGACCCTAACTAGAATCAAGAAAAATGCAAAAGTGAAAATTTCACTACTAAAAACAAAGATATACCACAGGTAGTAGATTAATCAGAGAACAACAAAACATCCAGGAACCATTTAACAAAATGGCAATCACTGCATACCTATCAGTAATACTCTATATGTAAATGAACTAAATGCTCCAGTCAAAAGACATAAAGTAACTTCATGGATAAAAAATATAAGACTCATCTGTTTGCTGCATACAAGACACTGACTTTAGGCCTAAAGACAAACAAAAACTTGAACTGAATGGATGGAAAAAGATATTCCATGCAAACAGGAAGGAGAAAACAGAAGGTGGAATAGCAATATCAGACAAAATAGATTTCAAAACAGGACACAAAGAAATACATTGTATAATGTTTAAGGTCAAAATCCAAGTGGAAAATAATTTTAACTACACACGCATCAGAGGAGCCAAGAGGAACATCTAAATATATACAGGAAATATTAACAGACATAAAGGGAGAGATTGACAGCAATACAAAAGTAAGGAACTTAAACACACCTCATCATCAATGGATAGATTGTCCAGATGAAAAATCAGTAATGTCAGTGGATTTATGACACATCTAACCAAATGAAGTTAACAGATATATATGCAACATTACATGCAAGACAATAGAAGACACAATCTTTTCAAGGGCACATGGAACATTCTCCAGAATAGATCACATGTTGGGTCACAAAGCAAGTCTCAATACATTTAAGAAGATTGAAATCTTATCAAACATCTTTTATTTTTTTTAATTTTTTTGAGAGGGCATCTCTCATATTTATTGATCAAATGGTTGTTAACAACAATAAAATTCTGTATAGGGGACTCAATGCACAATCATTAATCAACCCCAAGCCTAATTCTCAACAGTCTCCAATCTTCTGAAGCATAACGAACAAGTTCTTACATGGTGAACAAGTTCTTACATAGTGAATAAGTTCTTACATGGTGAACAGTGCAAGGGCAGTCATCACAGAAACTTTCGGTTTTGATCACACATCATGAACTAAAAACAATCAGGTCAAATATGATTATTCGTTTGATTTTTATACTTGATTTATATGTGAATCCCACATTTCTCCCTTATT
Source organism: Manis pentadactyla (assembly GCF_030020395.1). Lineage (NCBI taxonomy): Eukaryota > Metazoa > Chordata > Mammalia > Pholidota > Manidae > Manis > Manis pentadactyla. Next base: position 50,655,257 of record NC_080030.1, read on the forward strand.
ATTATTATTATTATTATTATTATTTTTATTATTATTTTAAATAAAATGCTTAAGTGGTAGGTAGATGCAAGATAAAGGTAGAAAACATACTTTAGTGCTGTAAGAGGGCAAATGTAAATGATCAGGTCTGTGCCTATAGACTAAGTATTAATCCAAGTTAGACAAGGGCAACAAAACATCCATGGATGCAGAAGATTTCTCTCAAAATAGGGGGGGTGAGGTTCTAAGCCTCACCTCTGTTGATACCCAATTTCTCACTTGATGGCGCCCCCTGCGACTGTGCCTGTCTTAGGTTGTTCCTCCCTTGAGGAATCTTACCCGTCTCTGGCTAACCAGTCATCTTCCGGGGCCATACAGGGAAATGTAAAGTTGGTAAGTGAGAGAGAAGCCATATTGTTTGAAAAGGTTAGCTTTTTACTTCTTTGCATATTTATGCCCTGTGGCTTCTATGCCCAGCATTTGTCTTGGGGTATCTTTACTACTTGGAAGAATTATGATACTCGGTAATTTCGATATGAGGCATGAATTCTAGTTAAGGGTTGTAATTAGGAAGGAAGAAGAGAAGCTATAGAAGTAGCAGATGGAAGAAAACATGGGAAGATTATTTCTTCGACATATCTTCTTGTAGAGTAACATAAGCATATAATTAAATTGTGTGCACACATTAAAATACTAGGAATACAGCTACATAATCAAAGCAGACCTACAATTACCAGCCATCTCCAGTGAAACCAAGAAAACCAGTTAGGCACCCTAGGCATTTGTGAAAACTTATCAATGATATGATGGGTATTGTCTAACTGAATTTGAATAGTTTGAGAAAAATCAGACAAATTAAAATAACACATACCTGGGAACTGTTCACATCCCATATGTTCTTTTAACAGTAGATAGTCTGCAGTCGCAAGATTTTGGAGCGCTGCAACTTGCACTTCTCCTAATTCTTGGTTGAGTTCCGACAGTATAGATCCAGTCAAATTTGTTGTTTTACTGTATGCACAGGCCAGCTTAGATATCTCCTTCTTCATTCCAGTGGCAAGTCCAGGAACTGGTGGGATGAATAGAGCTACAACTGCAACAGCACCAGGATCTTTGTTGAAGGTTTTTGATGATCATCTTCTGGAATGACTCTTCCAGAGAATGTTGATGTTGGAAGTTCTTCTTCATATCGTATCTTAATTCGTTTTCTGGGTAGCCAAAGTAGGCTTTGATCCTCTGTTAGTCCATTCTTCGGTTCTGTGATTCTGCTGCTGTTTTGTTCCTTCAGTTTTTCCTTTGTTCTTATACTCCACAGATGAGTGAAATCCTTTGGTATTTCTCTTTCTCCGCTTGGCTTATTTCACTGAGCATAATACCCTCTAGCTCCATCCATGTTGCTGCAAATGGTAGGATTTGCTTTCTTCTTATGGCTGAATAATATTCCATTGTGTATATGTACCACATATTCTTGATCCATTCATCTACTGATGGACACTTAGGTGGCTTCCAATTCTTGGGAATTGTAAATAGTGCTGCGATAAACATAGGGGTGCATCTGTCTTTTTCAAACTGGAGTGCTGCATTCTTAGGGTAAATTCCTAGGAGTGGAATTCCTGGGTCAAATGGTAAGTCTATTTTGAGCATTTTGAGGAACCTCCATACTGCTTTCCACAATGGTTGAACTAATTTACATTCCCACCAGCAGTGTAGGAGGGTTCCCCTTTCTCCACAACCTCGCCAACATTTGTTGTTGTTTGTCTTTTGGATGGTAGCCATCCTTACTAGTGTGAGGTGATACCTCATTGTGGTTTTAATTTGCATTTCTCTGACAATTAGCGATGTGGAGCATCTTTTCATGTGTCTGTTGGCCATCTGTATTTCTTTTTTGGAGAACTGTTCAGTTCCTCTGCCCATTTTTTAATTGGATTATTTGTTTTTTGTTTGTTGAGGTGGGTGAGCCCTTTATATATTTTGGACATCAAGCCTTTATCGGATCTGTCACTTACAAATATATTCTTTCATACTGTAGGGTTCCTTTTTGTTCTATTGATGGTGTCTTTTGCTGTACCGAAGTTTTCAGCTTAATATAATCCCACTTGTTCATTTTTGCTATTGTTTTCCTTGCCCGAGGAGATATGTTCAAGAAGAGGTCACTCATGTTTTTGCCTAAGAGGTTTTGGCTACGTTTTTTTCTAAGAGTTTTATGGTTTCATGACTTACATTCGGGTATTTGATCCATTTTGAATTTACTTTTGTATATGGGATTAGACAATGCTCCAGTTTCATTCTCCTACATGTAGCTGTCCAGTTTTACCAGCACCATCTGTTGAAGAGACTGTCATTTTGCCATTGCATGTCCATGGCTCCTTTATCAAATACTAATTGACCATATATCTTTGGGTTAATGTCTGGAGTCTCAAATCTGTTCCACTGGTCTGTGTCTCTGTTCTTGTGCCAGTACCAAATTGTCTTGATTACTATGGCTTTGTAGTAGAGCTTGAAGTTGGGGAGTGAGATCCCCCCTACTTTATTCTTCTTCCTCAGGTTTGCTTTGGCTATTCAGGGTCTTTGGTGTTTCCATATGAATTTTTGAATTATTTTTTCCAGTTCATTGAAGAATGTTGCTGGTAATTTGATAGGGATTGCATCAAATCTGTATATTGCTTTGGGCAGGATGGTCATTTTGACTATATTAATTCTTCCTCGCCATGAGCATGGGATGAGTTTCCATCTGTTAGTGTCCCCTTTAATTTCTCTTAAGAGTGACTTGTAGTTTTCAGGGTATAGGTCTTTCAGTTCTTTGGTTAGGTTTATTCCTAGGTATTTTATTCTTTTTGATGCAATTGTGAATGGAAGTGTTTTCCTGATTTCTCTTTCTATTGGTTCATTGTTAGTGTGTAGGAAAGCGACAGATTTCTGTGTGTTAATTTTGTATCCTGCAACTTTGCTGTATTCCGATATCAGTTCTAGTAGTATTGGAGTGGAGTCTTTAGGGTTTTTTATGTACAATATCATGTCATCTGCAAATAGTGACAGTTTAACTTCTTGTTCACCAATCTGGATTCCTTGTACTTCTTTGTTTTGTCTGATTGCCGTGGCTAGGACCTCCAGTACTATGTTAAATAACAGTGGGGAGAGTGGGCATCCCTGTCTAGTTCCCGATCTCAGAGGAAAAGCTTTCAGCTTCTCGCTGTTCATTACAATGTTGGCTGTGGGTTTATGATATATGGCCTTTTTATGTTGAGGTACTACCTCTATTCCCATTTTGCTGAGAGTTTTTATCATGAATGGATGTTGAATTTTGTCAAATGCATTTTCAGCATCTATGGAGATCATGTGGTTTTTGTCTTCCTTTTTGTTGATGTGGTGGATGATGTTGTTGGATTTTCTAATGTACCATCCTTGCATCCCTGGGATGAATCCCACTTGGTCATGGTGTATGATCCTTTTGATATATTTTTGAATTCGGTTTGCTAATATTTTATTGAGTGTTTTTGCATCTACATTCATCAGGGATATTGGTCTGTAATTTTCTTTTTTGGTGGTTTCTTTGCCTGGTTTTGGTATTAGGGTGATGTTGGCTTCATAGAATGAGTTTAGGAGTATTCCCTCCTCTTATATTTTTTGGAAAACCTTAAGGAGAATGGGAATTATGTCTTCTCTGTGTGTCTGATAAAATTCTGAGGTAAATCCTTCCGGCCCGGGTGTTTTGTTCTTAGGTAGTTTTTTGATTACCATTACAATGTCTTTGCTCGTAATTGGTTTGTTTAACTTTTGTGTTTCTTCCTTGGTCAGTCTTGGAAGGTTGTATTTTTCTAGGAAGTTGTCCATTTCTTCTAGATTTTCCAGCTTGTTGGCATATAGGTTTTCATAGTAGTCTTTAATAATTCTTTGTATTTCTGTGGAGTCTGTCGTGATTTTTCCGTTCTCATTATTGATTCTGTTGATTTGTGTTGATTCTCTTTTTCTCTTAATATGTTTGGCCAGAGGCTTATCTATTTTGTTTATTTTCTCGAACCAGCTCTTGGTTTCATTGATTATTGCTATTGTTTTATTCTTCTCAATTTTGTTTATTTCTTCTCTGATCTTTATTATGACCCTGCTTCTGCTGACTTTAGTCCTCATTTGTTCTTCTTTTTCCAGTTTCAATAATTGTGATGTTAGACTATTCATTTGGGATTGTTCTTCCTTCTTCAAGTGTGCCTGGATCGCTATATACTTTCCTCTTAAGACTGCTTTCACTGCGTCCCACAGAAGTTGGGGCTTTGTGTTGTTGTTGTCATTTGTTTCCATATATTCCTTGATCTCTATTTTAATGTGTTCGTTGATCCATTGATTATTTAGGAGCATGTTGTTAAGCCTCCATGTGTTTGTGAGCCTTTTTGTTTTCTTTGTAGAACTTATTTCTAGTTTTATACCTTTGTTGTCTGAAAAGTTGGTTGGTAGAATTTCAATATTTTGGAATTTATTGAGGCTCTTTTTGTGAGCTAGTATATGGTCTATTCTGGAGAATGTTCCATGTGCACTTGAGAAGAATGTATATCCTGTTGCTTTTGGATGTAGAGTTCTATAGATGTCTATAAGTTCCATCTGTTCTACTGTGTTGTTCAGTGCCTCCGTGTCCTTAGTTATTTTCTGCCCAGTGGATCTGTCCTTTGGGGTGAGTGGCATGTTGAAGTCTCCTAAAATGAATGCATTGCATTCTATTTCCCCCTTTAGTTCTGTTAGTATTTGTTTCACATATGCTGGTGCTCCTGTGTTGGGTGCATATATATTTAGAATGGTTATATCCTCTTGTTGGACTGAGCCCTTTATCATTATGTAATGTCCTTCTTTATCTCTTGTTACTTTCTTTCTTTTGAAGTCTATTTCGTCTGATATTAGTACTGCAACTCCTGCTTTCTTCTCTGTGTTGTTTGCCTGAAATACGTTTTTCCATCCCTTGACTTTTAGTCTGTGCATGTCTTTGGGTTTGAGGTGAGTTTCTTGTAAGCAGCATATAGATGGGTCTTTCTTTTTTATCCATTCTATTACTCTGTGTCTTTTGATTGGTGCATTCAGTTCATTAACATTTAGGGTGACTATTGAATGATATGTACTTTTTGCCATCGCAGGCTTTAAATTCGTGGTTACCAAAGGTTCAAGGTTAGCCTCTTTAGTATCTTACTGCCTTACTTAGCTCGCTTATTGAGCTGTTATATACACTGTCTGGAGATTCTTTTCTTCTCTCCCTTCTTAAATATTCCTCCTCCTTGATTCTTTATATGTTGGGTGTTTTGTGCTGTGCTCTTTCTAGGAGTACTCCCATCTAGAGCAGTCCCTGTAAGATGCCCTGTAGAGGTGGTTTGTGGGAAGCAAATTCCCTCAGCTTTTGTTTGTCTGGGAATTGTTTAACCCCACCGTCATATTTGAATGATAGTCGTACTGGATACAGTATCCTTGGTTCAAGGCCCTTCTGTTTCATTGTATTAAATATATCATACCATTCTCTTCTGGCTTGTAAGGTTTCTGTTGAGATGTCTGATGATAGCCTGATGGGTTTTCCTTTATAGGTGAGCTTTTTCTCTCTAGCTGCCTTTAAAACTCTTTCCTTATCCTTGATCTTGCCATTTTATTTATTATGTGTCTTGGTGTTGTCCTCCTTGGGTCCTTTCTGTTGGGAGTTCTGTGTATTTCTGTGGTCTGTTCGATTATTTCCTTCCCCAGTTTGGGGAAGTTTTCAGCAATTATTTCTTCAAAGACACTTTCTATCCCTTTCTCTCTCTCTTCTTCTTCTGGTATCCCTATAATATGGATATTGTTCCTTTTGGATTGGTTACACAGTTCTCTTAATATTGTTTCATTCCTGGAGATCCTTTTATCTCTCTCTATGTCAGCTTCTATGCGTTCCTGTTCTCTGGTTTCATTTCCATCAATGGCCTCTTGCATCTTATCCATTCAGCTCATAAATCTTTCCAGAGTTTGTTTCACTTCTGTAATCTCCTTCCAGGCGTCTGTAATCTCCCTCTGGACTTCATCCCTTAGCTTTTGTATATTTCTCTGCATCTCCGTCAGCATGTTTATGATTTTTATTTTGAATTCTTTTTCAGGAAGACTGGTTAGTTCTATCTCCTTCTCAGGTGTTGACTCTGTGATCTTTGTATGCCTGTAATTTTGCCTTTTCATGGTGATAGAGATAGTTTGCAGAGCTGGTACAAGTGACGGCTGAAGAACTTTCCTTCTTGTTGGTTTGTGCCTTCCTCTCCTGGGAGAACTGCGACCTCTAGTGGTTTGTGCCTTGCAACTGCATGCAAACAGGTCTTCTAATTCCTGCCTGGCTGCTATGGAGTTTATCTCCGCTGTTGCTGTGGGTGTGGCTTGCCTCTGGCTCTGCTCCAATATGTTGGAGCCACGTTGGAGGGGGAGCTTCTGGGAGGTATTTATCTCCGTGAGGGTCCTCCTTGCTCCCTGCTGCCCAGGGGGTTAGAGTGCCCAGAGTTCTCCGGATTCCTTGTTGATGGACTAAGTGTCCCAGGATGTTTCCATCCAGTTTTGGTGTCCCTGTCCCTTTAAGACTTCCAAAAAGCACTCGCAAAAAAAAAAAGATACGCCACTCTCTTTTCTTTGTCCCCAGGGCGCCAGCCTCAGGGACCCGCTCACAGGTCTTGCTGTCCTGTTTCCCTAGTATCCAGGACCCCAAGCATGCACTGTGCCTGCGCTCTGGTCCAGATGGCTGGGGCTGGGTGTTTAGCAGTCCTGGGCTCCCGCCCCTCCCCGCTCCAACTCCTTTCCTCCCTCCGGGAGCTGGGGTGAGGGGCTCTGGAGTCCAGCTGGGCTGGGGCTTGTATCTTACCCCCTTCATGAGGTGCTGAGTTCTCGCAGGTGTGGATGTGGTCTGGATCTTGTCCTGTGTCCTCTGGTCTCTATTCTAGAAAGCGTTGTCTTTGTTATATTTTCATAAATATATGTGGTTTTGGGAGGAGATTTCCACTGCTCTACTCATGCCACCATCTTGGCTCCACCTCTCAAAAATCTTTTCTGACCAGTGTTATGTAAGTGGAAATCAATTTTCAGAAAAATACTGGAAAAAGTATTTAACACATGAAAGCTGAATAGCATGCTATGAAACAATCTATGGGTCATCAAGGAAATCAAAGAAGAAATAAGGAAATATTTGGAGAATAATGAAAGTGGAAATACAACAGTACAAAATCTTTGGGACAAAGGAAAACCGTCTTAAGGGGGAAGTTTACAGTAGTACAGGCCTACTTCAAGAAACAAGAAACATCTCAAATGAACAATCTAACCTGACACCTCAAGAAACTAGAAAAGAAGAAAAAAGCCCAAAGTTAGTAGAAAAAAGAAATAACAAAGATCAGAGCAAAAATAAATGGAACAGAGATTTAAGAAACTTATAAAAGATCAGTTTAACTAAGATCTGGGTCTTTGAAGAGATAAACAAAATTGATAAATCTTTACTTAGACTCATCAAAGGAAAAAGAGAGCAGACTTATATAAATAAAAAATAGAAATGAAAGAGAAGTTACAACTGACATCACAGAAATATAATTATAAGAGTGTATTGTGATGAATCATATGCCAACAAATTGGGCAACTTAGTAGAAATGGATAAATTCCTGGAAACATACAATATTCCTATACTGAACCAGGAAGAACTAGGAAATTTGAACAAACCAATTACTAGTAATGAAATTTAATGAGCAGTCAAAAAACCCCCAACCAAAAAAAAGGCAAAACTAGATAACTTCAAATGAGTGAAATCAACCACACATTTAAGGAATTGATACCTCTTTTACTCAAACTGTTCCCCAAAATTAAAAAGGAAGATGAGCCTCCACATTCATTCTGTGATGCTACCACCACCACCATGGTGCCAAAACAAGACAAGAATTCTACAAAAAAGAAAAGTACTGACCAATATCCCTGATAAACTTAGATGCAAAAATTCTCAACAAAATATTAGCATGTTGAATTTAAAAATACATTAAAGATCATTCACCCTGATCAAGTAGGATTTATCCCAGGGATGTAAGGATGGTTCCGTATCCACAAATCAATTAATGTGATACACGACATTAACAAAAGGAAGGATAAAAACCATATGATCACCTAAAAACATTTGACAGAGTTCAACACCCATTCATGATAAAAACTCTCAACAAAGTGAGTGGAAAGGGCACATATCTCAACAAAATAAAGGCTATATATAAACTCACAGCTAACATCATACTAAATGGTAAAAGGCTGAAAACTGTTCCTCTAAGATCAGGAACAAGACAAGGATGCCCACTTTCACCACTTTTATTCAAGATAGTCCTAGAAGTCGTAGACATAGCAATCAGACAAGAAAAATTTTAAAAAGACATCCAAATTGGTAAGACAAAAAATTGTCACTATCTGCAGATGACATGACACTATATATAGAAGACTCTAAAACTCATCAAAAAAAACCCATTAGAATTAATAAATGAAGCCAGTGAAGTCACAGGATATAAAATCAATGTACAGAAATTTGTTGTATTTTTATATACAAATAATGAAATATCAGAAAGAGAAATGAAGAAAACAGTCCTATTTCCAGTTGCATCAAAAACAATAAAATAGCTAGGAATAAATCTTACCAAGGAGGCAAAAGACCTGTACTCTGAAAACTGTAGAATATTGATGGAATAAATTGAATATGACATAAATAAATAGAAAGCTATTCTACGCTCATGGACAGGAATAATTAATAGTGTTAAAATGGCCATACTACCCAAAGCAATCTACAGTTTCATTGTAATCCCTATCAAAATACCAATGACATTTTTCACTAAACTAGAGCAAGTAATCCTGAAACTGTATGAAACCACAAAAGATCCCAAACAGCCAAAGCAATCTTGAGAAAGAAAAACATAACTGAGAGTATCACACTGCCTGATTTTAAACTGTACTGCAAAGCTACAGTAATCAAAACAATATGGTACAGGCATAAGAACAGATACATATACCAATGGAATGGAATAGAGAGCCCAGAAATAAAACCACACCTATATGGTCAATTAATATATGGCATTGGAGGCAAGAATATACAGTGGGAAAAAGAGGGTCTCTTTAATAAATGATATTGAGAAAACTGGACAGCTAAATTCAAAAGAATGACACTGGATCATTGTCTTACACCATACACCATAATAAAGTAAAAATGGATTAAGTACCTAAATAAAAGACCTGAAAGCATTAGATTGCAGAAAAAAGTATAGACAGTAAACTCCTGAAAACATCAACATGAGAATTTTTTTCTGGCTATGTCTCTCCAGGCAAGGGAAACAAAAGCAGAAATAAACTACATCAAACTAAATAGCCTCTGCAAAGCAAAAGAGACCATCAACAAAATGAAAATACATCCTATTGTATGACAGAATACATTTGCAAATGATACATCTGATAAGGATCTGATAAGGGGCTAATAGCTAAAATAAAGAAAGAACTCATACAACTCAACACCAAAAAACAAATAATCATATTTAATATAATAAAGTCAGGATAAATATAGTTTTAATTTACTTGCTAGTTATGGGATGTTCACTTAGCTTCCAAATGTGTACTGAATATTTTCTTTTCTCTATGCCTCATATTTTATACAATGATTTATAGTTATCAAATGTGTTTGTCATTCTATTAGAGGAAATCATTGAATTGCTGAGTATGTTGCAAATTTCCTTTAATTTTATTTAATAGAGTAGAGCTATATGTTAGTGTAGAGAAGAGCAGTCTATTATTTCAAAATTCTCTGTAAAATCTAAATATATAGGTATTTGATGCACATAAGCAAATGACTATAGGTGTATATTTGGTTTTTATGTTTTAAAATTATTTCACGTGACTTGTTTGAGAATTTATGCTATAGTATAATGGTTGGACAAAAACATAAATTTAGGAATATTTACAAGTACATAAAACTTAAACTGGTTAGGGAAAATAGTATTAACAAAATAAAGTACTTTTTTGACAAAAACGTTATTTCAAAACACTTTTTGGATAATTTCCTTATGAGATCCTACTGGCCAAGAGATAAAGCCATATCCTTTAATTTTACATCTATTTCAGTTGTGCATACCTGAGAAGATATACTATTTTACAGAATTCAATTAATGTAAACATTTATTTCCATAAAATTACTCTTATTCATGTGATACTGGAGAAGTTACTCTCTGTACCTCTGTGTTCTTATCTGAGTTTTGAGTTACTTGAATTCCTCATAACTAACATTAACTTAGATCTAAAATAACTCTCTTTTACCATTTTGTCCCACACTCACCAAATTCTAGCTATATATCTATCTAATTATATACTTACACAAATTGCATATACTCATACACATTTATACGTGTATTATATATATTTATTTACATATTATTTTAGTTTAAATTACCTAAACTTCCACTTCAATGTATTATATACTAATTTTCATGCTATGCATAACAATATAAAAGGAAATACGATTAATACATATATGACTTTACTTAAAAAGGCATTAGAATATTTTACCACTATTTAAACATCTTTCACACTCTTCAATGTATTCTATAAAAACTAGAAATATTAAATCTATATATTCTTGTGATATTCAGCAACTTCAACAAAAACAGAAAATAATGAAATACAAAATAACAAGCAGCTAAAGAAAATAATTTTGAAAATCACAGTGTTTGTTGTTCAGTAATTTATTTGCTATAAAACCATTTGTATGCACTTTAATAAAAGATTCTATAAATTGCATTAAACCATTTGAAATGTGCAACAAATTATTTTTGTTTCATTGTTTTTGTTAGTTCCCGCATAGTTTTCTTTACATTGAATGTCTAATTATAATTAACACTAAATATTGTTAAATAGATTGAGCTTCTCTGATACAGATAGGTTATCTAATTTTAAAGCTTCATTATTACCCAAGACCAAAGAATTCTTTTTTCTTCCAATATGAAAATGATGAACTCATATAATTGAAATTAAAGTTAAGAATAGAAGTGTGTTAAACTGCTAACACATACAAGAAATCATTATTCAATGATAAAAATGTAGAAAAAAATTTAAATGTAATTCATGTTTTATGTTTAATATATTAAATGTCACTATTAGCTTCTGTAGCAAACCCCTGAAAATTATTGACTCCTATCTCAAATTTCAAGATTTCTCTGTTTGTGATAGTAGCTCCTTTTCTTTTTCTAGTAAACATACTTAGAGCTTTTTATAGATATTGTGTAAAATGTGTAAATGAAAAATATATAAAAACATAACAATGGAAATATTTTCCAAAATCTATTTTGTTTTGTGTTGTTTTGTTCCTTCTTGTTAATTGGAGGTTAAGAAGTCATTCTGAATCTGTACCTCATTCGAAAGAGACTTTTTTTTCTGGTCAATATGGTTTTTTCATTTTCACTTGCTACTCTTTCTCTTTCTGATTGAATGTAGCAATATTGCAATATTGGCAGTTAGAGAGTCCACTCAGCATATTAATCATAACTTCACTTCCTTTAGTTTATAAATTTGAATCTCTTCTGCTTCTGTGTTAAGCTACAGAAACCTGTCATTTGCACTAAAACAAATAAGTCTAAACTATTAATATAGAGACATGTATCTTTTAAGTCTCATCTTAGAGTACTTAACTGACATACCTTAATCTCTTCATCTGTATAAAAGAGTAATGATGAAAAAAAGAAAACTAACATTTAAATTTTGTTGTCACCATGTACCAAGAATTGTGATTATTTCATAACACATTATATTTCATCAATATCAAATGATTATAAAAGATAGATACCATTTATACCCACTTTAAAGATGAGAAAGGAAAGGGAAGGGAAGAAAAGAAACAAGTGTGTGCTTTCTGTTAATTTAATTCAGCATTTAATAATCAAATGATGTAGAATGATAAAATTAGTTTGCTTTGTTACAAACAGTATGATGGTTTTATTTGCTTTGCGGTTTGCCTTTGTACCTCCGAAGTCCATCCTGGTGTTTGCATTTATGGTTTTCTTCTACCCTTTACCTCTTTCTTTGCTGAACTCCTAAGATCCATGGTTAAAACTGATGAAATGTTCTGCCCATATGTATGTTGTAACATTTGTTAATTTTTTAATATGAAAAAGAGGAGTAAATTTTAGTTTTCATTGTTATTGGGTTGAAAACATTGATTCATATTTATATAACATGTTATTTATTCTGCAAAATGAATATACACATATATTCATGAATATACATGTATATATATGTATATATACATATAAATCACATATACATAATGTGATTTTGACTATCTACTACATATCTTCTTAAAAAATCCAGAGTATAACTGTGAATCCAGAACATAGTTTTAAATTGAGGAAAATAGTGTTGATATTTAAGTGTAGAGATGACATATTTGTTGCTTTAAATACGCTTTTCCTTTTCTCAAATAAGAAACATTATTATATCAAATATATTTTATTACAAAACAGTTCTTCAGTTTAGTTTTAGTCCCACAGCAAAACCTAGAAGATAGAGAAATCTTTCAAATATACTTAAAAATGAATTACTTTGGCATTTTTTAAGACCCTAAGGAATAAAGGTACAGTAAAAAAGTTGTAGTTTGTTCAACTGTGAAATATAGATCAATTCATATTTTATTGCAAGCCAGGTCGGCATTTTAGAAATATAATACACAGATTATATCATTTGGAAAAAATATTCACAAATGCACTCACACACATACAGACACAGCAAAGCACATGCATATATAGATATATATACATACATGCATCATGCATCATGAACACATACATTATATACATACAAAAATAAACACATATCATGTAGCATCAGTGCTGTATAGCTGTTAAAACCATTAAATCTGAAGTGAGGCCCCCTGAGATTAAATCCTGACCCTACCACTCATCGTTTCACCTGTAAAATTAGATCACAATAATTTTTATTTCAAAGGCCTTATAAAAGTATTAAATGAGTTATTCCTTACAAAAATTTTAGAACAATGCTTGGGAAATCAGTTAGTATTAGTTAATTCTCAAAATTTGTTAAGTGTTGGTTAACAGATATATTTAGTTTAAAAAACCAGACAGGTATGGTAGTGCCAAATTGTTTTTTTAAGAGGTGAATTTGCACAGGTAGGTAAAAAACATTTTATATGATTCTGACATATATACGTTTAATTGTTCAGTAATTTTGCAAAATTACATAAGCCCTTAATTATAAATATAAATTTTTCTTATTGAATTACACACATTTGATGTACATATAATGTTATTTAGATAATAAACATGAAAGACTTTAATTATGACACATGGATAATGTAATACAAGGAAAATTTTTATATCATATTAAGGTGGATATATTTTGGTGTTTCTTCTTCCCCAATACTGAGTCCCCATGTAAGGGGAAGAAGACACTAAATAATTATAACCTGTGCAGCATAATGGCATGTGGATTGTGAATACAAGTTGTGGAAGAGGACATGACAAGAAGCAGAGAGATTTATTTTGGAGAAGATGTATTTTGAATCAGCAGAACCTGCTGATATATTGTACATAAAAAGTGAAAAAAATGAATACCTAAATGAAGAATAATAGATATTTGGCCTAACTAATGGTGGCATATTGGTTATATACTGAGATGAAGGAAGTGAGAAATGCAGGAAAATGAAAGAATAAATGCCCATAAATCCAACAAATGCCTTTGTAAACAGTTGGTACAGGGAAATAATTTTATGGTTCATTTCAAATATCAGTGAATTAATTAACCATAAAATATTATTACTTAGAAAGATAACACATAGATCATTCATTATATGTGGGATTTGGGTAAAGTTCTAAAACTAATGGTAATGAATCCTAGCATCACCTTCACATTTTCATAACATTACAGAAGAGTTGCTAAACATTCTGTTGAGAGCTTAGCAATGGATGACCATGGTAGTTCTTGACTTACCTCTTCACTTCAGCAAAATCAGCATTAGTTGCAAGAGAGAATTAGTTTATGCTATAGTCAACTAATTGCAATGAATTGTGGTGTTTCTTCTCTCCCTGTACTGGCTCACCAGTTAAGGGACAGAAGACACTGTCTAAGTATCATCTGTAGAGCATGATAGCATGTGGACATACAGTAGATTGACACTTCATTCTCTAGATGGCTGCTTAGTGACCCATAGAACCACAAACATCCACCCTGGTAGAGCACAGCGGAGTGTAGGAAGACAGATCTTCAGATGGTTTGGCATGAGTCACCTGAAATATGGAGGAATTATAGTGGATAATACTGCCTTCTTTCCTTGGGAGAGTTCTAAAGATAGCAGGATAAGTAATTCAGCCCAAACAACAAATGTAACTAAAAGAATAGTATACAGTCTTGTAGTTGGACAAGAAAAAAATCTCTAAAACATAAGGATATGGTAAAACTAAAAATCAGATGATGCAAGTATATAATACAAAGTATAGCATGAAATACTAACTGAAGCAACCTGCTGTGCTGTATTAACATAAGATGCAGTGGATGTTTAAGCAAGTATAGATATAAAGGGATATTACATAATAGAAACTTTGAATTCATCATTAAGGTACAAGAATTCTGAATTTGTAATTCTAATAGTTAAAACTGTCTAGAGGCTATAATTTTAAAGTATGTGTTGAAAATAGCTGGAAATCAGTGCTCTAAACATCCATCTCAATGAATTATGTAGGAAAGATAAAAAATAAACTCAAAGACTAGAGTCACAATAATTTATTGTATGCTTTAAAATTTGTTGAGAGTAGGTCTATGTTGTGTCCTAACAACAATAAAATTTTTAAAAATCATGAAATCATTGAAAATCTGTCCTAAAAAATAAATCTCTAATCAAAATTAGCATACATACCAAAATGTATTTTGAAATACAAATTTTACACAAATGTTCCCCAAGAATAGAAAAAAGAGGAAATACTGAACAATATGTTTTAAAAGGCCCCCATGATGTTGATACTACAATCAGATCAGAGTATTAAGAGAGGAAAAGTACAGGGCTAATATCACTTATAGAAATAAGTAATACCCTAAAAATATTGTAATCCAAGTTCATTATGGTTACATTCATTATTTATTTAAAATGTATATAAACAGCATGACAAAATTGAGTTTATTCTGGGGGTGCAAGGTTTATTTAATATGTTAAAAAATGATACAAAATGTTGCATTCACACAATAAAAAAGAAATCAACATCCTCAGTAACACAAAATCATTTGGTGAATTCAAAATCCATTATGAAAATTGCCTACCAATTATGTATAGAAAGAATCACTATTGTGAATGTCTACAGCATATCACACTAAATGGTGAAATGTTGAAATTGTTCTCTTTGAAATCAAGAAAAAGAGAGACTACTGTCACCACCTCTACTAAAATGGTATAAATGTAATTAAGAAAAAAGAAATGGAAGATACTAAGATTGGAAATGATGCAAAAGTAATTCCTCTTCATCTAAAAAGATTGTAACTGGATCAGTAGGAAATTCAAAAGAACCGATAGATATATCATTGGAATTAAAAAATCATTTCGACAATGTTGCTTTGGGCTCAATGTTTTTAAAATTGCATTTAAAATCTGCAATAGAGGAGTAGAAAATGAACTTTTTATGATACCATTTACAATAGCATATAAAATATCAATATCTGTGAAAAAATCAAATGAACATTGCACAAAACTTCTTTAAAAAGCTGTAAAATATTGATAGTAATTAAGTCATAAATAATTGAGAATTACAACTTGATTATGACTTGAGAGAAACAAAGGTACAAAGTTTTCTCAATCTGATCTACAGTTTCAGTACATTCTACAACAAAATCTCAATCGACTCTTTATTGTTCCTTCTATTGTTTGTTCAATATAACTGTAAGATACAATAAATTAAGAATAGCTAAGACACACTTTAAAGTAACCCCCTGAGGTTGGGGGACTTGCTCTGTAAGATACCAAGATTCATTTTAAATTTACAACAGATAACGAAATGTAGAGTTTTCACAACTACAGAAAGATGACAATACAAAATAACAACCCAGAAAATTACTCACACGTATATGAACTTGAGGTTTAATAAAAAGTAACAACACAGCAGGAGAGGTGATGGGCTTTTCAATAAATAGTGGCGGGGTGTTAGATTTCCATGCATAAAGAATGAAGCTTGACTTCTACTTCAAACCATATAAAAAAATGTATTCCAGTGTGATTATAGAACTTACGAGGAAAGGGCAAGATATAATGGCTGGGAGAATAACAGAGAAGATATATTCATGACCTCAGAGTAGGAAAATTTTTCTTAAATAGGAAACAAAAAGGAATTTTAGGAAAAAAAATAGAAATAGGAAAAGAAAAAGGAAACAAAAAGGACTAAACATGAAGAAAGAGATGGATAATATTATTATCCAAATGAAATTAAGTTTTCTTCACTAGAAAAAAAGAATGGGAAAACAGAGAGAGAAAATGTATTTCCACTACAGATAATAAAACAAAGGATTGTTAATAAAAAAGACAAAAGATTATATAAAGACAATGGATTTGTCTTCAGAGTATATTTTTAATTCTTTAAAATTAGTAAAAAATGGCAAATGACCCAAAAGGAGAATTGGCAAATTATTTGAATAATCATTTCAAAAACGAGAATATCCAAGTAACCAAAATACATATGAAAAATTTTCTAACTTGCCTAATTAAAATTAGGGAAGCAAATTATAATTACAAAAAGTATATTAGATATCTGTTGTTAATGTTAAAAATTGCTGAAAATTCAAATGTGGCTCGGATATGAAGGAATAAAAAGTCAAGATTATAAATTAATGAGATAACTGACAAATTTCTTGGAAATGTCAACTGAAGCTGGACATAAGCACACCCTATATCCTGGTAGTCACCATCTATAGGTAGATGCCTAAGCAAAATGCAAATTTGCATTTGCCAAAAAATACACACAAGAATATTCTCAGCACTGAAATTTTTAAGAACCCTGAATTGGAAAGAGCCCAATTTTCAAGTGAGAGTGACTTAGATACATTATTTATAATATATGTATGCAATAAGTCAACAAACATTTTCTCCAAAAGATAAGATAATAAATATTTTAGACGTTGTGAGACATAGTATCTCTGAGTTAACTACTAACTCTGCTCTTTTAACATGAAGTCTGTCTTAGACAATACAAAAATACATGGTTATGCTTGTGTTCCACTAAAACTTTATTTCCAAAATCAGGAAGGCCGGAACAGACCTGAAGTCGGTACTTTCCTATTCCCTTTTTGTGTTTTGAGCCAAACACAAAAACACTGGTGAGTCTTAACATGGAGAAGCCAGATATTAAAGAATATCATAATGCTTATAAAGAAACTGTGGCTCCTTGGACAAATGCCATACTCTAGATCTAGAAAAGGGAATATACAAGATGAGCATGAGCATCTTGTAGTGCTAGGAAGTCCCCAAGTGCTCAAAGCCAAAGCAATGAAGTAGGTTTGTATCAAAGGGACATAGATGCCAACTGAACAAGTTCCCAGTGACCAAAGCTGGAAATATTTAAGCAACAAATAAGTGAAAGAGGATTGAACTGTAACCCGAAGAATACAATAAATGTCTGTGAGTCCATATTGGTATAAATATATGCTTGAATAAATAAATGGGGATAAGACCCACATCAACCATGCAGAGTTCCAAATAATTAATGTACATATTTTGTCACCAAGGAGATGCAGCATAATTCCCTACTCCTTAGTGTAGGCTGCACATAATAACTTCCTTCCAGAGAGTGTATTAGGCAAATGGGATTTAAAAAAAAGGTAATTTTATAGTGGAGAGCCCTGACAAACATACTTCAGCCAGGAGACCAAGCCTAATATTATCCGTGATAAGTCAGACAAAAATGAATTGAAGGCATTGCCCCACTGGTGCTGTGATATTGTAAATACTGGACTCAGGAACTTTCATTAGGAGAACACTTGGAGAACTTAAATCTCAAATATAATTGGAATCTTTACCATGGAGTAGAGTTGAAAATCCTACATTTCAAGTGGCTGTTTACTGCTTTTTCATTCGCAGTAGCTCACATGTCTTGGGGTGGTGGGAGAGGAGGAGCTGGCTATCTTAAAAACTGGGTGAAAAAGCTGGGTTAGGGAATGTGTTCACCTTGGGAATGTTCTATTTAATAGTTAGGTTGTGTGAATCTGGTATAGGAGCTAAGGTGTGTACCCTTGATAGTGTGTAATGTGAATGTCACTTCAACTCCATTGCCTTCCTTTTTCAAGACCTCTAATCCCAGTCTAATAATGAGAAAAACATCAGGCAAACCCAGAATGAGGAACATCCTGCAAAATACCTGACCAGTAGTCCTCAAATTGTCAAGGTCATCAAAAACAAGTAAAGTCTGGGAAATGATCACAGTCTAAATAAGCCTAAGGAAATAGGGTTACTAAATGTAATGTGGCATCTTTGATGGGATCCTGCTAAAGAATAAAAAAGGACATTATATAAAAATCAAAGAAATACAAGTATGAACTTTAGCTAATAATTATGTATAAATATTGGCTCACTATTTGTGATAAATATATAGCATATAAAATCCAAAGAACATGAGAAACTTGGTACATGGTATATGGGAGCTATCTGTAATGTTTCAGTAAATCTAAAATTATTGTATAATAAAATTTAATTAAAATACATAATTCATCATTCTATTTATATTCCAAAAAAAGGAGTCTAAAACAAACTATAGTGTTTAGATATACATGCCTGAATGGTAAAATATAAAGGAAAGTAAGAAACTAATTTTTCTTATAGTCAGGTTAACAATTACCTTGTGAAAGAGAAATAGACAGGTACTGGGAGATGGAGTAAAGTGGGCTTTTTAGATGCTGGCAATGTTCTATCTTTTGACCTGGATGGTGGTAGCAAAATATTTGCTTGTATTAAGTCACTGAGTGCTGTATGTTTGTATACTTTCCTATATTTGTGCTAAATCTGTCTGTCCATCCTGTCTATCATCTATCCTTCCATCCATCTGGAAAGTCATCATCTTGATGGAATGAGGTGATTCCAGCAAGTGGTGGCTAGGGGGATACCACAAGAGAAACTGGTTTAGTCAGATACTGCATCATCAAAAGCATCTGTGGAGAAGAGCTATTGCAGAGGCCTTCCAAAGTAGTTCCGTCCTATGATTCATGAGAACTAAAATGTGAAGGCCTGCCACACAAAAGGCACTGAACAAGATTACAAGGATATCATCTGTATAGACTCCTTTTACTTCTCTTTCCCTCTCCTCAGTCCTGATAATGGAAGAGTCAGCCACAAGAGAAAAGAATTGCAAAGCAGATTGAAAGAACCTACCACGCCTCTCTCCCAATGAGATTTCCCACTATGGATCAGCTTTCTGCTGGGGAAAGGCAGCATATTTAAATTGAACGTAAGAGTGACATTTTAAAATTAGGCCACACCCAGGTTTGCTAGGATCCCAATCCCATGAGATCTACACTTGATATTGGCAAGATTTTGAGAAGAGAAATTTCCAAAGCATGTTTAATTAGATACAGTTAAGACCTGTTCTCTTTGTACTTATTAAATTCATCCCCTTAACAAATTTCACTGTAAAATACCTTAAACATATAGTTTGACTTAAAACACAGAAACATGTATTTTTACAGATAAAACCTGATAGTGAAATTTGTTTTCATTCTTGCATAAGCCACCCCCAAAACAAATTCTCTATTATATTTCTTCTGTATCTGGTTTCTTTGAAATCTGAACAAAAGTGTAAGAATCTTAGCAATTCTTAGCAATAGTACTAAGTGTAATTATCTTAGTACTGAGTCCTTCTCGATGTTTGTAAATTTTGTTTCTCCTGAGCATTTTCAGCTTTATAACTCATGTTATTAGATAAGTTCTTTTGAGCAGCTCATATTTATCTAATCATTCCAAAGCTTTAAATTCAGTTTTCATTAAATGATAACTTTCTTGTGTTAATATTTCTGATGTTCCTATCATGTCTACTTAAATCTCAAACCTGTTTGAGAACAAATATCACTGACATTTGACCAGCTTTCAATTAACTAGAGTGGAAGATGTGTTCTGGGCATCTGTCAGCATGTATTATAAAATTAATAGCCACTAAACAAATTTAGCATATCACTTAAGTGAAAATCATGTAAGTTTTTTACTACTTGAGGTTTGAGTTACCTATAGGCTTTCCAGTAGTGATGTCATGGATACAGTTTGATACATCTTTTTAGCACCTTTAGTCTGAGGAAGGTCTCAGACTGCATATACAGACTTGATGCTGGTACATAGATGTATTAAGCTTTGTGAAAGGATCTGATTACTCAGGAAGAGAAAATAAATAAATAAAGCCCAAGGAAAATCTCAGAGGCAATGCAAACATAAGATTCAGCAAAGAGCATGCAGTCAGGGAAGTAGAAAGAGAGCAGAGACCAAAGTAAGAATAAATCCAGGGTAATTTGACATCAGCAAAACTCAAGGAGATTATGTTAAGAAGGTGGGAGATGAATGTCAAGTGTGAAACAAGCTGCTGAGAGTTTAAATATGATGGAAACTGAAAAGTAACCATTGGATTTAGTAACCTGGTGTCCTTTGAAGATTAGAACCATTACACATTCAGAGTCCTTTTGAAGATGTGAACCAGGTAATAAAATTTTGGAAAGATAATGAGAGGGAAGAAAGTTGTGATAGCAGTATAATCTACATTTTCAAGATGTTTTGATGTGAAGCAAATGAGAGAGAGGCTAGAAGAGGAGACAATGAGAAATATTAGAATACGTACCTAGTTTTAGGGTAATGATAGAAAGGGCTATGTTGAAAATGTCTGAAAGAATGTGACTAATCAACTTCCAAACACATTATGAAATTTGTGGAGAGAACTAAGTCCTTAAGCAGTGGTTTCTATTTTTGCCACAAAATATGATACGTCATTAGCTAAAAGTGATTGCATTGGTCTTGGTATTGAGAGGCTATCTGAGAAGTGTGAGGACAGATGAGAAGAAATGAATAAAACATTTTTTAGAGATTGAAAACAGACTTCCAGAGATATTTTAGCATTTGTAATTTTTAATATCTATTTGTGATTTGACATCATGGATTTAGAGTGATGTCAATCACCTTTCTTATGTTAAATTTCTCCTGTGAAGTTCAACCATTCAGGTGCAAGCAAAGAGAAACAAATTCTTGGTTCCAAACAGAATGTGGCTTTTGCCAAGATGGAAATTTGTGATTTGTAAGGAGGAGATTATGGTGATGGACCATAGACTCTAATCTGTACAAGAAAGCCCACATGATGTACTGGTGGGTTATGAGATTATAGCAGACTGCTGGATTGGAAATTGTTTAATGTTAAATGTTTAACTGTAAAATATTTTTAGACAATTTTATTACTCCACACATGGGGATAGAGGCTCATGAAATTAACTATTTTAGGACATCAGGGACAAAACTCTTTATTATTCAAATATTGTATTTTCCTTCCCTTCTATTTAGATGGCTGCCAAAATACAACTTTGACTAACATACTTGAACAGGTGTATCCATGTAACCCAATTGTAGATTTTTATCCATTGCAATGAGATTGTGGATTCATGAAACATGTCCAGTACTGCCTAGTGTTTGGCAAATAGAGCATGAATGAGAGTGGGGATGCTTAAAATTAAAACTGAAACCAGAAATTGTCTGGTGCATTTGTTGCAGTGAATATCAGTCAGCAGAGGTCAAGAGAAAGACGCCACAGAATACTTGGAAACTTAACTGTTGCTATCACAGGTCTGGTTTTAAAGATTAGGTTTTTAGTTATAACTAGAGTGATACTGAAAACTAGCAGTATTGCCAAAATGATGTTAAATTTGGAGCAGCCCTTCTTAATTTGTACATATTCTCTCTCATTGGAACATTGCTCATTGTCTAATTGCAGCTCCTTTTTCTTCCAATTGTGTGTTCCCATTCATTTTTTTTCTTCAAGCAGCTTTCAGCTACATGCATAATTGTATCTAATTTCATGAGTCTCTAAGATGAGTCTCTTAAATTCAGATTGTGATGACTAAATGAAACCTTTTGTTTCTTGCTTGTTTAGTCTCTCCTCCACACCAAAATTTCTATAAATAATTAGTTATTTTTCAAAGCTATTATTTGTATATATTCAAGCTCAGTGAGTTCTCAGGTCCAACTGAAATATCATTTTGGAGCTGGGACAAGCATTTACAACAGAATCTGCTTTCATGTAGGAAGACAGATCATCCTAGTATTGCTGATACTATTAATTGAAATGCTATCAGCGATGTAACATTTGAAGGAGACAAATCGAAAGACATTTTTAAATAGTCCCCTAGATTATGCTTATTGTTGGCTTGGTCTTCATCATAGCAATCACATGACACATATTTAGAGAAAGAAGGTCCAAGAATATGGATTTGGTACATATGTTATCCTACAAAATTACTGTCAAAATGCACGATGAGAATTACAAGAAAAATGCACCAAAATAATTTTAAAAAAGTTCTCTGTCCTAAGATCCTAGGCAGTCATTGTAGAGCTTCCTGGCAGCATAAAGCAGCGGGAGTCAGCTAATGAGGCAAGTCATCCGTTATCATTGCTGTGCTTAGCCTGATTTAGTTATCTGAATCAAAATGACAGATTCAGGCGGAAGGCTCCTGGGAACTTGACTGAAAATGTTATGTTGATGTAACCATGCATTGATCAGTCCAGTGGAGTGCTTCTTAGTCTCCATGCCAACAATAAAAAGAGGCAAAAAGAAATAGCAGGTTAAAGGGCATGCTTTAGGAAAATGAATATTGGACAAGATATTTTCTTTATAAACAGGCTGAGTTAAACATTGAAATAAGCTCCATGCCCTGACCAACCCAGGGCTCCTCAACACATAAGAGGTTTTATAAAGTAATTTCAGCTTGTCAGGAACAATTTTCCTCTTTCCATTTAGGATTACTTAAAACTTGAGCTTTTGCAACTATAACCCATGTTATTGGCAACCTATTAACTTTATTCCAGTGTGAAAACTGCAAAAATTAACTCTTTCTGTCCTCTCCTAATCCTGTGCTGTTCTCTAAAGCCAGTAGTAGACAGCTGCATTTAAAGTGCATTTGACATGCTAGGCATGGATTTAAGATGCTTGATAAAAGAGGACTGAAAATAAGAAAAAGAAGAGATCCAAATTACCTGAGGGGAATACATGCTGTTGACAAATAGCTTTGTCTGCTAGCCCTCAGTTAGAGAAAGATTTTTTATATTTTCGATCAGTGAGTTAGACAGATTTTTCTTGTTACAGGCAAACTATCAACATTCAGAAAATAGCATAAAGGACACATTAAA
Source organism: Manis pentadactyla (assembly GCF_030020395.1). Taxonomy (NCBI): domain Eukaryota; kingdom Metazoa; phylum Chordata; class Mammalia; order Pholidota; family Manidae; genus Manis; species Manis pentadactyla. The sequence continues at coordinate 50,678,598 of NC_080030.1, forward strand.
AGCCACATATGATGAAGAAAAGATTGCTCTTCTAAAGATAGAAAAGCACAGTGCACAAATTTCATTCAGTCAAAGATATCAGAACTGAAGATGGATTATAAAAGTGAAGGTTTTCTTTCTTTTTCTTTTTGGACTTGCAAATGTTATCGTTACAGGACATGAACAAAACCAAGGGTAGAGAAACCACACGCATTCTTGTATTTGATGTGCCTGGTTTATTTTATGCTAAAGAGTGCAAATGTATAAAACATCTTTAACTACTCCCCTGGAGTTATTTAAGTTGATTTTGGGCATCACATTGGGATTTAACAATTTTCTAAACTGATCCAATTTAATGCTTTTTAAAGGCCCAGCTTTCTTGGTCTTTCAATCAGCCTCTCTACCCTCACCAAAACAAAGTACCCAGCTGTATAAATGAATGAAATAAAGATCTGCAGGAAGCCAGAATCCTAATTTTAACCACATGCTGGAAAAAAAAAAAGAGAGTTTATCTGTTTATCCAAGTTTTTTCTTCTCTTTCAAATGGCAACTCAGCCTTTGTTGGCAACTTTTCTCTAGACCATTGGTTCAGTATTTAGTCTACACTGAGCACAGTTATAAGGATAAGCAGGCAGTGCTACATCTATTAAACCTTGCCAGGAAACCCTTCACAGTGGATCTTTGTGGACCCTGACTTACCCACATCTAGTCATAAGCAGGCATATTCCAGCCATCCTCTGAAAATCCTTAAAAATATTCAGGCTTTTGGCAAGTGCCAGAGCAAGAGTGGTCTGCTCAAAGCTTGAGGTGGGGCAAGAGGGACCTGTGTTCTCCATTCTGTTCTGAGCACAGGTTGTATTCTGGGGATCTGTGTTGACTTCTCTGTTCACTCCTCAGCTGCCAATCCTATCTACATGCTCTGAGAAAGAACTGCATTCCTTGTTAGGTGGATCAAGAAGAACTGAGAAATCCCATTATGCTACTGTCACTCTGTGAGCCTTTTAAAGTCCTGCTCGTCCCCTATCAGGCTCATGATGTTTTCAAGGTTCTTTCTTTTCCTTATTTTTCTCAGTATACTTGTTGTTGTTTATGTGCCTGACCTAACACTGTCTTACTCAGCTTTCTTTATAAAGTGCCCTGCTTTTGCCTGAAATTCACTGCGATTTGATGGCTGTTTCAAAAACACTTAATGATATCCATGTAGCAAAATACTGATTCAGCATCTATTCAGGGAGGAAACTGAGGCATATTGAAGACTGGTTCCTTCCCATAAAGAACAACCTACCAAGCAAACTGAGAACCCTATGCAACAAATTATGATACAGGAAATATACAGTAATGAGAAGAATAAGTTAAAAGATATCTGATGCTTATTAGAATAAGGAAGCTCAGAGCAAGGTTCACACTAAACAAGCTGTGGGGGCAGCTGGCTCTCCTTGGAGCATACCACACACTGTGATGAAGTTGAATTCCTACTAGGAAGCCTGCAGTCTCAGGTCCAGGAGGCTTGCCCCAGTTGTGTTAGCCTTCTAGCAATGAGGGAAGGAGGAAGTACGGTGCCGCATGCCGTAAACCTCCATGGTAGCCTTCATAGGAGTTCTTAAATAGGAACAGATCATTGAATGGAGAAATTTTAAATTTAGACCTTTGCTTGTCTTTGACTTTTGCAAGAGAAAGAGGTCTCTGGACCTCAACAATTCCTTTCATAATGCTTCCATCAGATCATTTCTAAGGAAGCACCACCCCTTTTCTTTTCCTACTCCCTAACACTATATTTGCTACAGGAGATAGATAGCCAGACATGAGCAGGGAGGTGGAGGAGGACTTCGTCCAGTGTTTGCATTCAGCTGGATGCCTACCTTGCATTCTACACATTCCTTAATAAGCTATTTTCCTGGGATGAGGGGAATGAGAATGTAGATAATAGACTGGCCAAAACTGGCTAGTTCCAAATTGGAGGAGAAGTTGACCCAAACTTCAACCCAAAATACATGATACATTCATTAACTAGTAAAAATAATTCCCATCCATCAGCACAGTAAAATCACACCTCCCTGAACCATGAGTTTTAAAATAACCCAAATATAGCCAAAAACCCACCTGCCCATCTTGAGGGTTGAGGAAGGCCAAAGTAAAAAAACTCCACCTGTTCCCTTTGAATCCTAACCCCACTTAGTAAATATTTATCTTGTTTACATAAAAGAGGCTCCTTATTATTCCCCCTCTGTGTCTGTCCATGCCCAACTCTCCAGCTTGTACTTTTGTCTTTCTCTGACTTCTTATTCTCCAAATAAACTCTTAATGCTCCAGTGCTTTTTTGGGGTCCATTCTTGAATTCTATCTTGCAAGGAGACCAAAGACCTGTCTCTGGTAACATCTGCATTTTTCCCATTCTGTTACCTTCCTTAGTTACTTTTTTACACTATCTACATAAACAATAGCAAGAACAAGATTTGTTTTCTTTCCTTATGAAAAATCAAAAGATTTATTCCTCTTGGAGTTCACACCCAATGATGAAATAAAGATCAAGCTGAAGATTTGTAATATACACAATTTGATAGTATTCTAGCTGAAATCTCCACACACAGGAGCAATTCCAAATAATCCAAACCTTCAATAGTTACGATTTCATGCAAGGAGATTTTTATGGAGCCACCTGATCTGTTGGACCAAGATAGCTATGCAAGCTTCATTGCTTTACGTTCCCTGAGGATTTATGTTCTTTGTGATAGTAAATTAAAGTCATCACATATTACCATCACTGCATTTAATCTGCTATGCATTTAGAGATATCCTAACCTTGCCATTAATGATCTATACACTATAGAGCACACCATGCAAACAAAATAAACTGCTAGATGCTGGTCAAGTGAAAGTTGAATGCATGTTTACATTTTAGATTTATTCTGTAGAGAAACAAAACTATCAAGAGCCCAGTGAAAACATTTGGATTTTCAAACATGAACAAATTAGTTAAAGGGCTTCTTACTTATAAAACAAAACAAAAACCAAAAGAAACTAAAAAACAAACAAATGGGAAATGAGCTTGATTTATAAATGGAAGAAGAGAAGCCGTTGCCTGACATAAAAGAAACCTCCAATAGTGTATGTGCAAACTATTAAGAAAAAAGTATTCCAAACCTAGAGAATAGCTGTCCAGAGTTCCTTTCTTCCTTATGTAGTTCTCTCTTTCTTCATTCTTTCCTTTCTCCCTTCTTCCCTCTTTGTTTCTCCCTCTCTCTCTCTCTCCCATTCTCACTCTAGCTCTCTTTTTTCTTTCTTTCACTCTTTATTAGAAACCTTCAACTGAATCCACTCTATTATCTCATTAGAACCAGACTAGAATAAAGAGAAAAAAAAATTCCAATGAAGAATTGATGTACAATACCAAGTTTTAGAGATTCTGGATCTTCAAATATGACAGTAACTGAAAGAATATACATTGCATATGAATTTTTCTAGGTAGAGGTCTTAAAAGAAATCAGAGTAGCCTATTATCACATCCCCAGGCCAGAATTCCCAACAGTCCAAAACAATGGCTATGTGTCTCCACCTACCAAACTTGGGTCCAGATGGATTTAGCCATATTTCTTCAGATAAAGCATTGGTTAAAGAGAAAAAGGACAGTGATGTATGACATGGAGAAAGACAATTCTGAGACAGAGAATATTCTAGGTACGTGTCTAGTTTAAAGGAAAAAAAAGCTTCTTTGTTAACTTGTGGGATGGAGATTGATCACATATTTTAATGAAACAAATGCCAAAAAGTCATTAAGATTTTCTAGAGACTCAGAGTGACTACTATTTCTCAAGTTTTGGTAGCAGTCCTGAGCAGGAAGACAGCTTGCTGCTTCTATTCAGAGTTCCTTCTGCCCTGGAAAAAAACCCAAAGTGTTCAATGAAGCAAAAGATGATAATAATCTAGGTTTTTACATGTACAGTTATAAACAAACTATTTAGCCATTTTGTACTGTTATAATCTCAAAGGAAGTAAAATTATTTTATGTTGTGCATGTGAACTTTTTGTACTCAGTAATCTTTACAATTTTTTTCTTCAGATCATATGGGAGTGTAGACCCCCTATCTCAGGTCACTATAAAAACATAATGTTACAGAGAAGGATTTATTGAATTAAACAGTTAGAAACATGGCTATTTAGTTTCTCTGTTCTATGATAATTCAAAGGGATAATTGAAGTTAAGTCTGAAGCTATTTCCTGTTATCTTCCCCATATGCTAAGAACAGCCAATATTCTTCCTAAAAGAATGTTTTCAGTCCCAACTTGGATCAACATCTAATTTTGTATATGATTACTTAAATATTCTACTGACTTGGTATTCTTTTCTAATGCTAACCATCCTTGAAAAAGAGAAGCATTTGTTTTTCTTAAATTGTCCCTATGCTTAATAACTCCTCAGATTCAATCTAAGAATTCATGTCTTGTATTCAGTATTCTAAAGAGGAAAGGAAAAACATCTTGACAGATTATTTGTCCTTAGAAGACTTTGGTTTAAGCCTTTATGCAAAAAGAATACTAGATTAATGATAACTGAGCAACAAGGAACATTCTTTCTTGTCTCTGAGCAGTGAAAATGACATACTATAGTGTGTGGTGTGGTGTAGACTCCTAAAATCTCAGCAGAATTTCAAAGACTTGAATCTCACAGTGTATTGCTTTTTCTACTGCATGAATGTCATTTTAAGTATCCAAACTTGATGGCCCTCTACTGAGAAACACCATTTTAAAGCTTTCTTTCATCCTCATGGGCAAAAGAACTAAAATACAGCAAAAAGAAAAAAAGCCATTTGGGGGAAAATGAGGAGCCCAAATTGTTCTGCAATATTACGTAATATATATATATAAGTTGACTTCATATGGAAAGCTTAGCTGATAGTTTTCATCCTGCGCAATGAATGTGACCAGTTGATAGTGACTAATGGAACACAGAGTTGAGACTCTTTTAGGGCATATTTGTGCTTCGAAGGAAATGGTTTCAGTACCAGTTAGCTTTCCCTTTATGCTTGCCTGTTAAATTTATCTTCTGATTTTATTTGTTTTGTTTGCATTGAGGTTTAGCCCTTGTGATGGTTAACTTAGGTGTAAGATTGACTAACTATAGTGACCAGTTGTTTGGTCAAATACTTGTGTAGATTTTGCTGTGAAGATGTTTTTTTAGCTGTAACTAACATTTATAATCAGTAGACTGAGTAAAGTACATATCCTTCAAAATGTGAGTGGGCTTCATCCAGTTAGCAAAAGGCCTTTAAGAGCAAAGACTGAGGTTTCTGGAGGAAGAAGCAATTCTACCTCAGGACGAAAACACAGAAACCCTGCTTAAGTTTCTCTACTGTTGGCATGCCCTGCGGATAGGTTTCAGACTGAAGACTACAACATCAACTCCTACCTGAATTTCTGATCTGCTGGCCCAATCTACAAATGTCCAATTTGCAACCCTAGAATCACATAAGCCAATTCCTTAAAATCTCTCTCACTCTCTGTCTCAATATATTTATCTCAATAGTCTCTTTTTGGTTCTGTTTCTCTGGAGAACTCTGAATAATATAGCCCTCTCTCATGAATTTGCCATAATATTAGGTAATCCTAAACCTTTCATTGACAGTCCTCTTGAATTAAAATTGTGTTCCTTAAAATTACATGAAAGATTTATTTTCATCTGATAGCTACCTACTTCTTGATATTTGACTTCTCATGATCCCAGCCTTTATCTTATTCTCTAACATTACTGACCTGTATGGTTCCCTAAATGAATCAGGTCATTTTACTAATTCTGTCAACCAAGAATTGATTGGTATTTCTTGGATGCTACTTAGCAGTTTGTTTGATTGCAGGATAACAGGGAAAATCAGAAACAATCTGATTCCAAGGACCTTTAAGACTACTAAAAGTGTTCTATTTCTGGAAACATTATAGATTAGATAGCCAGAAAATCCTTATTACAAAATAACTAAAATGCTACACAAAATGCAACTTTTTTTTTTTTAATAGTGTAGCTGAGCTTGGAAGGGAGTAAGGAAATATCCAAGGCTGTAAAGGGAGAGGAAAAACTAAAAACTAAAAATGAGAGTTGTTAGTAAATGCTAAAATTTTACCTGCCTTGGGGACAGTTGCTAATCAATTTAACTAAGGGACTTGGGAATTAAGGATTATATATGGAGGAGAAAAGCCTTGGGCAGATTTGAGAAGGTAGTTCTAATTATGACCTTCACACAAATCCAGAATATGTGAATAGCAACATGTTCAATGAAGGGCTGAACTAAAAAAAATCTACTCATTAAGGACAGGAGGTGAGAAGGAAGCCTTTCTTTCTTTGCCTTGGTCTGGGTGCTAAGAGAAAAAAAAATGTATTTGCTAGACATTTGTAAATATTCTTATTAGGGTGTGGGTTCTCAGTGGTCCTGGCACCCATAGAATGAGAAAATAACCTAAGAAAGTTGTTTCTCTTGCAAATGTTCTAGGTCATCTAAAAGAAACAAATGTAAAAAATATCTCTGGAGGGATGGAATCTAGATTTCACTCTACTTCCAAAGAGGAAGCCTGAAGAACACATATTTTCAACTTGTACAAAACATTAATCAGTATAAGTAAATGCTTGAAGAAGAATTATTCATACCAAAATATCAGATGATTATGTCAGATAAAGATTATGTAAAAATATACTTTATATGATAAAAGTAAATATGAGAGAACTGAAATTTTTGAATGAAAAAAAACTAGCCAGAAAGATGTAAAATAACTTTAAAAATCTTTAAGAAATGGCATAGAGTGTTTATTGAAATTAAAATGTAAATGAGTTGTTTAATCAGAAAAATAGACATAGCAAAAGATAGAATGAGTGAATAAGAAGAGCTGAAAAAATACTAAAAATGCAAACTTCGAGGAAAAATAAATGTAAAAAAAGAGAGGGGATAAGAGACACTGGGAAGGAATACAGTGATACTCTATGGATAATAGAAGTTCCAGACTGAGAAAATTTATATACTTAGAGGCAGTTTTGTTAGAGATAATAGCTAGGAATTAACTAGAAATACTGGAAGCTATCCTCAGGTTTAAGAATCACAAAAATACCAGACATGTTGTAGTATAACAAAAAAAGAAATATAACGCTTTTATAAAAATAGTTTTTTAAAAAAGTATTGCCTACAAAGAAACAATTAGATTGACTGTTGATTTCTCAATAGCAGCTAAATAAGGTGTAGGAATAATAATTCAAAAAGCTGAATACTAAATTACCATTCTATGATAAAGTCAAGATAAATTTACCTGTAGACAAATATAAATTTGCAAAATCAATATGGAAAATTGGCGATATCTAATAAATCCACACATAAGCAAACCTTACGATACAGCAATCTCACTCCCAAATATATTCAATAGGATTTGTTCAAATAGGTCGTCCCAAAATATATGTGAATGATGTTCATAGCAGCTGTAGATTTAGGTCAATGTTAGTTACAGACTGCTTCAAAACTGACAAGTTTTAGAATATCGTGCTGTGGATTAACTTTTTCTATAATCTACAGGAAGAATCAGTGTCAAAGACATCAACATATGAAAGGAGAGAGACACAAAAGAATACATAGTATGTGAATTTGAAAACATGCAGAGTTACTGCTGGTTCTCTTTGAGTAGAAAGGAGTTATCAGTTATCACTGCAGCTTCAGAGGACACAGCATTCTGGGGTGACAGCAGTATTCAATTTCCTGATCTGGGTGATGATTAGACAATTCATATAATGTATGCAAAATCATCAGTTTACTCACTTAGGAGCTTTGGGACTTTCTGTGAAATATAATCAACTTCAAAAGTTTTATTATAAAAAATGGGGGAAGAAAATAAAGAGGCATTTCAACAGCAACAAAACATGACAAGATGCTCGGCCTCTGGTAAGAAGAGAAATGTATTTTATTCAATGCTGAACAATACAATGTGCCATTAAAGATCAGTGGGAAGGGCAAGACAAGAGGGTTTTAGAGACCAAGTATTTTGTTCGGAGAAGCAGGAGGTAGGAGTGGTGAAAATTTATTCTTTCAACAGTTACTAAGCACTTACGCAACAAGTACTCTTCTATAAGCAAGCAGAGCAAACAGTAGTGAATCCTCTAAAACTAGTCAGTCCCACCTCTCTGTACCCATCACTCATTCAAGATGATTTACTGACTGCATATGCCATCTGTATTCTTCATGCTACATAATTATGCAAGCGCTCTACAAGTTTTCCCAGTCATCCACACAGAACTCATAGGTAGGTAATATTAAAATCATTTTACAGATGAGGACACTGAGATTCAAAAGGATACAGGGTATTCCTAAGATTAACTAGTTATTAAGTAACAGAGACTGAATTTGAATCTAAGTCCTACTGGCTGATTTAGCTGCCTTATAGATTATAAATTATTGAATGCTACTTCTTTGTCACCTACACACTAAATATTCTACAGTATATTTTATTTCTGTGCTCACATTTCTACCTATATACCTATATGCAATAAAGCAATACATAAAGTTGCATAGTGAAAAATGAACAAAGGAATAAATAGATTATGTAGAAAGATTATTACTCAGCTATAGGGAAATATGATTAAGAATGAGTACATAAGAGGTTTCAAGCATTGACACTGTACTGTTTTATGAAATGCATAACAAATAACCATCTAAAAATCTTTGTTAATATATATAATAATATATAATGTTATGTATGTATATGTATCACCTGTAAAATGTTACAAAATATAAAATATTGATTTAAAATGCAGACTTGGTTTCAATGACTTATTAACATAAAGGATGAGAAAAAATGTGATATTTTAGCATTATCTAGCAAGGCAATAGTTTAAGAAAATGAGCAAATGCTATTGCTTTACATTAGAACAGTGCGTCAGTGGGCATGAGAATCACCTGAACATCTTGTTAAACTACAGCTTGATGGGCCCTTACACTAGATTTTCTGATTAACTTTTTTCTAGAGTCATGCCCCCAACTTTATATTTCTAACAAGTTTACAGATACTATGGTGCTGCTGGTCCAAGGACTACACTTTGAAGGATATGTATTTGTAGAGAGGTGAACAGATTTGAGAATGTGTCACATAATGTAAAGCCTTTCTCTTTATCTAGAAAACCCACACATTTCTTTCTATTATCCACCAGAGTAATCTCTGCTCAGATCAAAAGAACCTTCCCTGAGAAACAGGTCATGAAGAACCTCCCAGTCTTATTTATATGCCTGCTATCCTCTCTTTGAATAACTCCTGTCCTATTGAAAAATCTGCCTTCCTTTTATTTGATGATATAATGCTTTCTTAATTTATTTCTCACCAGACCCTTTAAATCTCTTTTGGCTCTGAGGTCTCATGAATCCTTGCTTTTTTCCTAGAGACTCTTTTCACTCCACAAATGTTTTTAGCAGCTCTAATCCATTCCCATGGATGCAATTAGATTTATATACAAATGAATTCAAAATCTGCATTTCCATCCCAATCTCTCTTCAGAGCTTTGGTCTAGAGAAATGAATTGTTTTCCAGAGATCAGTAATTAGGTACCCACAAACACTTAAACTTCAACATGTTCAAAATGGATTTCCCATCTACAACCACTCTTCCCATCCCTGTCCACAGACTCCAGCCATTAGTTCATTATCTCTGGCCCTATTTCCCGCCTTAGTTAATATCACAGCTATTCCTGCCAGGAACCTGGGCATCAGCTGTGACCCTGACTTCCCCTCACTTTATGGCCATCTACTTCATTTTGATTAATTTACCACTTAAAGAGATTCTAAACCCATCTACTTTGCTTCATCTTCTCTGGCAACGTGTTAGTCCATGCTCCACCATTTCTTGCAAAGAACCTGCTGTGTTTATTCCTGTCCAGTTTTCTTTAAATCTATGTTTCATAATGCAGACAGAGACAACCTCTATTAAGCCTGAGTGTAATCGTATTTGTCACCTGGTAAAACCTTCTGTATTCAATACTAACCCTGCTGATGAGTAACAGAGTCTACTTGATCTAGATTTTAAAACATGCTATTTTTCTAAGGTTGTCAGAGTACTTCTGGAGTACAGGGCACTTTTGGAACTGCCTGGTACTCAGAGATCACACCTAGCTCAGACTCACCACCAGTTGCCTCTGCTCTTCCACAGGCTTTGTTCTCTTACTAACCACCAGACAGAACAAAATCATCCCCAGGTCCTGGGGTTTTCATCTTGTCAACTGTTTTGAAGCTTCTCATGTCCAGTTTCAAATTTCCAAAGAGTGGATGCTGAAAATGCTTCCTAATGCATCTATCTAAATGTAGTTCTTTCTACTACGGTCTCCTATAGAGTCTAGTTATTTGCCTCTTAGAATTTATCACAATATTTACATTTTAGAATAAATTATTAATATCTGCTTTCATTTCTAGACTGTGAGTTTCATACAGCTAAGAATCATGATTTTTTGGGTCATAAAAATTCACAAGAATAATGAACAAGAAAAACACATCTAGACACATCAAATTTAAAGTAGAAAACACTAAGGAGAAAGAATTTTAAAATAAAAAAGAAAGTGAGAAAAAATTATTTTTTACCAAGGAACAACAAACTGACAACAGAATTATCAATGGCAAATATAGGAGTCAATGGAACAACATACACAAAATGCTAAGAAAAAGAACTGTAATCTGAGAAATAATCTCGGCTAAAATATCACTTACCAAGGAGAAGAGAGCATAATATGGACATTTTTCATGCATTCAAGAAATTTGCCATCATTAAAGACATACCTAAAAATGTATATCAGGAAGGAAAAAGATCACAGTAGTAGGGTCTGAGATACTAAAAGAAATACTGAGTATCAGGGTTGTACTTTTAAATAAAATTTGATAAATTCACAAATTCAAGCAAGCAAGTGAAAAATACTTTGGTGGTTCAGTTGACTTTTATTTTTCCTAGTGTTCCTGTAACAACTGTAAATAAATTTCTCTTAATAGATTCCATTTGTTTTGTTCTCTCTTCCCATGTATTGCTGTAAAGACTGGCACACAGTGTGACGGATGAAGGAATCTTTTCTCCTGATGGCTTGTTATTTGGCTTGGGATTGTTGTGATTCCAAAAGCCACAGACAACTGAGCCTCTCTCTCTTCCTGTTACTTTTGGCCACTAAGGAGTAATCTGCAGCAGTCCTGGCTGTGGATAGGAATATGCTGTATTTGTATTCAATGCATTATTCTTGTAACAGGCAGCTGGTTTTCATTTACTTTATTTATAATTTTATTTGCATTGAGGCTTATAAATGAGATTGATTTAGAGTTCCCTTTTCTTTCTGTTCTTGTTTGGTTTGGTATCATGGTTTTAGAAAAATATTTTAAAATATTTTTCAAAAAATATTTTTAAAATTTTATGTTATTTTCCCAGAAGTACTATGCTCTAAAATAGGGCAAATGTTGTAATTTTTTTCTTCTTGTGGGGGATGGGTGGAAGTTGACGTCAGTGTGTCCATCCAGTATAACAGAGCTCTAAACTATTCAGTGTTGTTAATTATTTCTTACTTCAGTTATTTAAAATCAAATAAACACAGGAAATAAACATATACTTCTTTTCAATTATTATGTACAATTGTCAGTTTAAATTTGGCATTCTGCTACACTAGGGATAAGTAATTCAGAAGCTCTGTGAAAATACATTCTATAACTACCCTGAGAACAAATGTATTGAAGTTAGCTGTTACTTCATAGTGTTATCCACTTTATGTGTTACCCAAATCTCAGTGGACCACTAAACATTTGAGAAGTCAGTTTTTTCTATTTATTCTCTCTTACTGAAACTGAACGAAAAAAAAAAGTGACTTTGTGGACTATATTGGGAACTGAATTTTTAGAAACAAATTCTCAAAAGATTTTATTTAAACTGAATGGATCTTTGCTTTTCTTCTCCTTCCTATCTTTCTCTCCCAAGCCCATTACCCAAAATCTAAAGACCTCATTTAGAAAGTTGAAATAGAATATCCCTGGGGTAGTGAAAACCTTTGAAAGCTTCTAAATAAAGAAACAAACCTCTTGGACTGAAAACAAGAGAATGTTTAAATTCTTTCTTTCATATATATGACCCCATGAAAGGTTCCCTTTGGAAAAAATAAGCAGGTTTTGTAAGCTGCAAAAAACAACATTGTACCCTGAGAGTCAGTAACTTTATTCCATGGATAGAATGTTTCAGTTTAATGGGTATTCACTGGCTAAGGACCTTGCCAATTGATAGTCAGGAAGACAGTGTGGTGTTCAGTGACAGATCCTTGGAGGAAAAAAAACTTTCTAAGGAATCATAAACATCTGGAATCATCAAATCAGAGTTCACTTGCATGTATTTATTTTTCAACTTAGCAAATAGACTCTACCATTGTTATAAATATTAATATTACATTTTTTGTTTAATTTTAATTTTTATACATTTATTTGTATCTTTCTATTTACTTTCCTTTTCCATCCACATTATGAATTGTCCACTTTTTAAGCCAATACTTTACTTTGCTTCTTCATTTTGGCTAATATACTGTTTCTTTAAGGCTTGCTTTACTTTCCCTCCTTTCCCTTCTTATATCTTGCCATCTAAGTTTTCTATACTCATTTTCTGCAAGTTAGATGCATGTTTGGAGGGCTTTAATTGGATAATTTAAATTTCATGACAAAGCTAGATCTGCTAAACTATCAAATTTTACTTACTAGTTTAAATTATGCAAGATAATGATATGGGGAATAATTTTAGTAAGGACCAATCTGTTTTATGATTGGCCTTACTTCAGTTGCCTTTAATTAAAACATTTCAGAAGCTGAAGAATTAAAAAAAAAATGTTTCTTAGACTAGACATTATTTTCACAGAACTAAAAATTATGTTATTCCAGTTTCTGTGTGATTCAGTACTCTAGTTACAAAAAAAATAAAATAATTTATTGGTTTATATTTTTCCTGAATTTCTTCACAGAAAAAAAAGATGAAAACTAAAATTCCCCTTGATATTTAATTTCCACTTATGTAGATTAAAATAAAAAGGTTCATAAAGACTTATATAAAATATTGTCAAATCACATAACCAGCACATTTTAGGTAACCTAGTCATTTTAGCATTTTTAAACCTTAAAAGAATAATACACCTAGGTGTTTTACAATTCATGTAAAATTATTTGAAGTTTAGGCCTGAGAGGATGCGATACCAATAAGACAAAATGCAATGCTTTCTATTAATGATATGTCTCTAAGAAGTCTACAGTTTGATGAAATAGACAGTGGCTAGAATGGTTTTTTAAATGTTAGTTTTAAAAGTCAATGGTAAAAACGGCCATTTAAAAATTAATCTACAAGATGACAGAATACAGAGAGAGCCCCAGATCCCCCTTTCCCCAAAGGAGATTCTAACTATATAATACATGGACCAATTTCCTTCATGAGAAATTCAGAAGCCAGTTAAGAGACTCCTGTAGCCCAGACAAACATAAAACAGACAACAATGAAGCCAGTAGGAAGATTTGTGGCACTTACTTGCCATAGTCCCTTCTCCCAGTACAGCAGAGCACCACTGATAGGGAACTCCCAACATTTGTCCAATGTTCAGACTTTTCAGAAGACTGCCTGAGGCACTGGTTTCTGTCTTGCCTGAATCTAAACACTGATAGGATGGGTGATAGGTTGGGTTCCACTGAGAACAAAGGCAATGCTTTGAACTAGCACATACTCACTCACCATAGTCCCTCTGCCCAGCTCAGCCCAGAATGAGTAGGGAAGAGCCCTCAAACCCCAGTTTACACCTGGGGAGGGAAAGTTGGAGCATGTGTCCATAGTACCAGGCTCTCAAGAGGCTAGCCAAAAGTCTGGTTTCTGCTTCAGTGACATAGAGCAATACTATGACCCAGCATACTCTGGAAACATGAGGACCACTGAGAACAAAAGAAAGATGGGTATCTCATGGTAGCTCTGGAGAACCTAAAGTACCATAGAAAGACACCAGAGGGAACAATAGATTATGAGCTCCTGAAAAAATAAACCAGTAAATATCTATATGAATTTTCACACACAAGCCCAGAAAACCTACACCCAAGAAAAGGTTTGAGAGCCTTTCCCCACTTCCCCTGAATCTCTAGCTTTGCTGATTGATAAGGGTGTTTTTTTTTGTGTTAGGGTGATTTGTAAAGACTTGAGGAGGCTATTTTGCAAATGCACAGATCTCAACACAAAGTTAGAAGACACATGAAGAAACAGGAGAATAGGGTCTGATCAAAGGAACAAAGTAAATCTCCAGAAACTGACCCTAGGGAAATGGAGGTACCTGAATTACCTGACAAATGATTCAAAATAGCTATCATATAGATACTCAACAAGCTCAAGAAAACTAACAAACAAGATATATACAATTTAAAAAACAAACAAATTTTCAAACTGAACTATATAAATGAATTGAAAATTTCATTAGACGGGTTTAAGAACAGATTTGATTAAACAGATGATAGAATCAGTGAATCAAATACAGGTCATTTGAAATGATCTTGTCAGAGGAACAAGGAGAAAAAAATTGCAAAAAATGAAAAAAGCCTAAAGGATATATGAGATGCTATCTAGACAACCAATATATACATTATGAGAGAGGTAGAAGGAAAATTGAGAGAGAAAGGGACTAAAAGCTTATTTGAAAGAAATAATGGCCAAAAATTTCCCAACTCTGGGAGAGCAAATTGACATCTAGATTCAAGAATCTTGATAGAACCAACAAGGAAGAACCCAAGGAAATCCACACCAAAAACATCATAATCAAACTGTTAAAAACCAAAGACAAAAAATTTGCAGACAGCAAGAGAAAAGTGATTCATGTAAAAGAGAACTCAAAATAAAAAAAAAACATGATATCACCTCACACCGGTTAGGATTGCCACCATCCAAAAGACAAACAACAACAAATGTTGGCGAGGTAGTGGAGAAAAGGGAAACATCCTACACTGCTGGTGGGAATGTAAATTAGTTCAACCATTGTGGAAAGCAGTATGGAGGTTCCTCAAAAAGCTCCAAATGGAAATACCATTTGACCCAGGAATCCCACTCCTAGGAATTTACCCTAAGAATGCAGTAGCCCAGTTTGAATAAGACAGATGCACCCCAATGTTCATCGCAGCACTATTTACAATAGCCAAGAAATGGAAGCAACCTAAGTGTCCATCAGTAGATGAATGGATAAAGAAGATGTGGTACATATACACAATGGAATATTATTCATCCATAAGAAGAAAACAAATCCAACCATTTGCAACAACATGGATGGAGCTAGAGGGTATTATGCTCAGTGAAATAAGCCAGGTGGAGAAAGACAAGTATCAAATGATTTCACTCATATGTGGAGTATAAGAACAAAGAAAAAACTGAAGGAACAAAACAGCAGCAGAATCACAGAACCCAGGAATGGACTAACAGTTACCAAAGGGAAAGGGACTGGGGAGCATGAGTGGGAAGGAAGGGATAAGCGGGGGGAAGAATAAAGGGGGCATTACAATTAGCATGTATAATGTGGGGAGGGGGTGCAGGGGGAGGACTGGGCAACAACAGAGAAGACAAGTAGTGATTCTACAGCATCTTTCTATGCTGATGGACAGTGACTGTAATGGGGTTTGTAGGGGGAACTTGCTGAAGGGGGGAGCCTAGTAAACATAATGTTCCTCATGTAATTGTACATTAATGATTCCAAAATAAAAAGAAAAAAACTATGAGTAGATTTTTCAGCAGATAACTTGCAGGCCAGAAGGGAGTGGAATGAAATCTAGAAAGTGCTGAAAGCTAAAAACTGCCAACCAAGATACTATATTGGATAAAATTATTTTTAAAATACTGTGAAGAATGAAAACTTTCCCAGAAAAAGAAAAGCTTTTGAAGGCACTAAAAGGGAATTCATCACTAGCAGAATAGACCTGTAAGAAATGCTGAAGGGAGTCCTTCAAGTTGAATCAGAAGGATTGCTAGACAGCATGAAAGCATTTGAAAATATAAAGCATGTTGGTAAAATATATATATAGTCAAATACAGAATACTGTAATACCATATTATTGTAATGGTGGTGTGTTAATCACTTTTAATTCTGGTGAAAATAAAAGACCTAAGTATAAAAAATAACTGTAACTCTATATTAATGGGTACAAAATATAAAAATATGTAATACATGACATTAATAACATAAAGCATGTGTGTTGGGGAGAAGTAAAAGTGTATTATTTTTGTTTGCAATAAAAGTTAAGCTTTTATTGGCTAAGATAGATTGTTAATGAAACATGTAAAAAAATGAGAAAGGAATTAAAGTATGTATTTTCAAAAAAATAAAAAAACCCAAAGAATGCAAAAAGAGGGACAAAAGAGTTGTAAGACAGAAAACAATTAACAAAATGTCCATAATAAGTCTTTTCTTATCAGTAATCACTTTAAATGTAAATGGTTTAAACTCCCCTGTTGTAAGACATAGTCACTGACTAAATAAAGAATAAGCAAGATCCAACAACATGTTGTCTGTGAAAGACTCACCCTTTAGATTTAAGGACACAGAGGCTGAAAGTGAACAGATAGAAAGATATATTCCCAGCAAATAATAACCAAAAGGAGCAGTTTTGCCATCTTACAGACTTTAAGTCAAATTTGCCAAAAGAGACAAGGAAGGATATTATATAATGATAAAAGGATCAATTCTCTGGAAGATATAACAATTATACATGTATATTCACTGAACATTAGAGTACATAAATATATGAAGAAAACACTGATAGAAATGAAGGGAGTAATAGATAATAAAATAATAATAATAGGGAATTTCAATATCCCACTTTAAGTAAAGAATAGCACTTCTAGATGGAAGATCAGTAAACAAATAGCGAACTTGAACAACACTATAGACCAAATAAATTTACCAGATATATACAGGACATACACTTAAAGCAGCAGATTTCACATTTTTCTGTAATACACATGTGACATTCTCCAAAATGGTTCACATATGAGGTCACATAACCAATCTTAACAAATTTAAGAAGACTGAAATCATACCAAGTATCTTTTCTGATCCAAGTGGAATGAAACAGTAGAAAAACTAGAATGTAAACACCACAACTCTTGAACAACTAGTGAGTCTAAGAAGAAACTTAAGGGGAAATTTGAAAGTATCTTGAGACAAATAAACATGAAAACACAACATATCAAACCTTATGGGATCCAGCAAAAGTAGTTTTAAGAGAGAAGTTTTAGTGATAATTGCTTACATTAAGAAAGAAGAAAATTCTCAAATAAGGAACCTATCTTTATACCTCAAAGAACTTTAAAAAAAAGAACAAAGTAAGCCCAAAGTCAGCAGAGAGGAAATAATAAACATTAGGCAGAAATAAATGAAATAGAGAGTAGAAAATATTAGAAAAAACCAATCAACTAAGAGTTGGATTTTTGGAAAGACCTAAACAATTTACATACCTTTAGCTAAACTACAAAAAAAAGAAAAAGAACTCCAATTTATAAAATCAGAAATGAAAGAAGACATAATTGATGCCACAGATATAGAAAGATCATAAGAAACTGCTATGAATAATTATATGCCAACAAATTCCATAACCTAGAAGAAATTTATAAATTCCTTGAAACATACAACTAAGCAAGACTGAATCATTAAAAAAGGAAAATAGAAAAACTTAAAAACTGGTAAGAATGTTGAATCAGGATCAAAAACCTCCCAACAAAGAGAAGTACAGTACCAGATGGCTTCATTGGAGAATTCCACCAAACATTTAAAAAAGAACTAATGTCAGTCCTTCTTAAGTTCTTCCAAAAATGTTGAAAAAGAGGGAACACTTCTAATTCCATTTTATGGGGTAAGCATTATTCCAGTGCTAAAACCAGAGAAAGGTATTAGAAGAAAAGAAAACTGTAAGACAATATACTTTATGAACATACATGCTAGCAACTATGGCCAAGTGGAATTTATCCCTTAGATGTAAGAATGGTTCAACATAGGAAAATAAATCAACAGAATTTAGCAGAATGAAGAACAAGAAAAATCACATGATCATCTCAGTAGATGCATAACAACTAAGCATTTGACAAATCCAACACCTTTTTTGATAAAAATATTCATTAAACTAGGAATAGAAAGAAATTATTTTGACATAATAAAGGCCTATTATGAAAGCTCATAGCTAATATCATGCTCAATGGTGAGAAGCTAAGTTTTTCCTTTAAGACCCAGAACAACACAAGGGTGCCTACTTTCACCATTTTTATTCAGCGTAATACTAGAAGTTGTAGCTAGAGCAATTAAGTGAAAAAATATATAAAAGCCATCCAAATCAGAAGAAAAAAGTAAAATTATTTCTGTTGAAAGGTTTTATATGGAGAAAATTCTAAAAATTCCATTAAAAAGTCTGTTTGAACTAATAAATGAATTCATCAGAGCAGCAGGATTCAAACTCAGCATACAGTTGTGTTTCCCATACACTAACAGTGAAATTAAGAAATTAAGGAAACCCATTTTTAAAGTAACAGAAATAATAAAATACTTAGGAATAGCTAAGAAGATGAGAATTGTACACTGAAAAGCACAAAACTCCATGATAGAAATTAAATAATTGAATAAGATACAAATAAATGGAAAGATATCCTGTGTTGATAGATTGGAAGTCTTACTGTTATAATGTCACAAATAAATGCAAAGATATCCTGTGGATATCTTAAAATTCATATGGAACCACAAAAGACCCCAAACAGCTAAAATAATCTTGTGAAAGAAAAACAAACTTGGAGGCCTCACACTCTTGACTTCAAAATATTGTAGTAATCAAAAGCTATAGTAATCAAACAGTATAATGCTGGCATAGTGATGCATACATAGTCCAATAAAATAGAAGAGAGTGTCCAGGAATAAATCTGTCCATATAATGTCAAATGGTCTTTGATAAGAGTATCAGGACTATACAATGGTGAAATGATAGGGCATTGCAACAAATTGTGTTGGGAAAACTGGATAGCCACATGCAAAAGTGAAACTGGACCCTTATGTTACACTATCAACAAAAATCCACTCAAAATAATTTGCATACTTAAATGAAACTGTAAAACTCCTAGAATAAAATGTAGAGGATAAGGTTCATAATATTAATCTTGACAATGATTTTCTGGATATGACACCAAAAACACAGACAACTAAAGCAAAAACAGACAAGTGCTACTACATCAAACTAAAAGCTTCAACATGGCAAAGGAAACCAGTAGTGAAAAAGCCACCTAAAGGTAGAAAATATTTGCAATTCATTTATCTGATAAGGTGTTCATACATAAGAAGCTCCTACAACTCAACAGCAAAACCCAAATAATCCAGCTTAAAAAATGAGCACATGACTTGTATACACATTTCTCAGAACAAGAGAAATTTATTATCTCACAGTTCTGGAGGCTAGATGTCCAAAGTCAAGGTGTTAGCAGGCCCATGCTTTCCCTGAATCAATAGGGAAGGAATCCTTCCTTCTTTCTAGCTTCTGATGATTTCTTAGTAATTGTTGGTGTTTCTTGACTTGTAGATGTATCACTGCAGTCATATGGCCAGCTTCTCCCTGTGTCTGTTCACATTGTCTTCCATCTGTGTCTCTCTGACTGTGTCCGAAATTCCCTTTTCACAGACATCAGTTATACTGGATTAAGGCCCATACTAATGACCTCATTTTTACATTACAGTGTTTTTCCATATGAATCTGTCCCCACTACTACAAAGACTTTAATGATATTGCTAAATAATTATCTGGTTCCCTTGCCAATCAATCAAAACCCAATCAATTACTAATATCTGAATTTCTCACAAATATCTATGTTTTTATTTTCTATCTTCAGAAAAAGTATTCCCTAAAACTATTCCTTATGAACTCAGAAAGTGCAAGTTATACTTTACTAATTTTGTTTTCCTAACATTACCTTCTCTAATAATTGTGCTTTGTGATTCTGAAATTCTGAAAGGTCAGTATATCCTATATTTTTCAATGTCAATTAAAAAAATTAAGATTTAAAATATGAAGTCAGTGGATAGGGCATACTGGAAACTGTAATAAAAGGCTATTATATTGTTTTCCACTTCTTTCATAAACAGAGCATTGCATTTCTGCATCTTCACCAAACACTAGATTTTGCACTAGGAATATCCTTTCACATAATGTTAAACATGCAAAATCAGGCACATATTATTTTCATCTAAACATTGATTTTTATCCTACTATTTAATTTAATATAAACTTTCTTGTTCACTCTGACATCACATTATATAATATACTCTATCAATTTCTAGTAAAATGTTTAAATAACCTTAATAACTATTGAATCACTAAAATATACATTTTGAAATATTTCAGTCTTATTGTATGCTTAGCTTTGTTTCAGGTCAAAACCTCTATGATTTAGAGACAGAAAGATGATGAATTAACTTTCCATTTGTTTTGGGGACAGGCCACCATTTATAAAGCAAACAGACAAACCACTTCAAACAGAGAGGACACTCAAAGTGAAGTGGTGTACTTCTTCATTTGATACCCCATGACCTTTCAAGATGAAAGGATAATAATAATAGTAATCCACCCAGAGAAGAGGGAGAAAAGTTCTATGTGCTATTTACAGGGTTTAGAGGTCACTTGGTTACGCAGAAAACAAAATACAATGGAAACGGCAGAAAACAGTAGAGAGGAATCATGGCTACATATTTTTCTAAGCTTCCTATTCACCACCAGTTTTCATCTTTTAATAAGTCCCTCTGTTCCCCAAACTAAGGACACACTCTGTTTATTGTGTGGCTGGGGTCCCCCTATGTTCAACTGTCTATCTGTGCCCTCTTTAGAGCACAAGTAATTGGCCTAAATCAAGAGCCAAATGGCATGTCTAACTCATTCAGCGTTTTGGTGATCATATAACAGAGCTCAGAGAAGTTGAGGGCGGTCTCGAACAACAAAGCAGGATATTATTTTCAGTGAAGTCTTGTGGTTGTGTGTACCTCTATTGCAAGGACAATTAGAGTCTTTGTTTCTC
Source organism: Manis pentadactyla (assembly GCF_030020395.1). Taxonomy (NCBI): domain Eukaryota; kingdom Metazoa; phylum Chordata; class Mammalia; order Pholidota; family Manidae; genus Manis; species Manis pentadactyla. The sequence goes on from NC_080030.1 coordinate 50,699,625, forward strand.
CTATGATCCTAAGAGTCAGCTTGACTGTCACACTGAAAAAACTCAAAGGCATTAGCAGAGCCTTTCCAAAGCATCATAAGCTATATAGAGCCTGCTCTGTATTCAACCCTACAAAACATATGTTTAGGAAAAAGGAGAGCATTCTCCACTCCATTAGTAAAAATTTATTATATTTCCAAATATGGTATAATTGATGGAAAAATCCTGATTTAAAAGCACAAAATAATGAAAACTTAGTAAGTGAAAGTTTTATTTTAAACGTATCATTCAAAATGCAAATTTTGGAATTGTGAGTTTAAATTCCAACTCAGGGTTTTATTTGCATTTTAAATATGCCCATTTTACTGTTACTGCACTAGTTAACCTGCCCATTTTTTGAAAACAAATCTTATTTGTATTTAGAGGCTTTATGGAACTACTCAAAACATACTGTTGGTTTTCTTTCAGAACTAGTAGAATCATACTGTAAGATACAAAGAATTGAATCCTACAGGGGGTTGTGGAATATATAAATATATTGATTTACTAAAAAAACATAAAATATATCTTCTTTAGTAGATATCAGAAGGAAAATTTGATATTTATCACCAAATACTACAAACTTACTTTATAAATGTATTTTGATAACATGTTTAAAGTCACATTGAGGATTCTAGAATCCAATACCTCTGATTCTTAGCTCAATATTCTAACTCACACTACTCTTTATTTTGAGCTTCAGAGCTTATGGTGCTAATTCAGAGTAATAATTCCTTTATTTTCAAAAATTTTATGAAGAGGTTATACATCTCTACCTCTAAGTTAGGTAATATGCCACAATATTCTCAAACCATGGGGGGAAAATACTGAGTTTGCACAAAATCAGGATTCAGCAGAGATAGGAAAAGTCAAAGTATCAGAGTCCCCGTGGCACTGCTTAGATGCCTACTTCTAATTGCAACTTCTCAGCGCAGGCTTGATAATGGCTCTGTAAATTTCTGAAACTACTTTTTTTATATAATGTCTTTGATTTTGAAACCATAACACTTCAGTTACTCAGAGAAATCTATTAAAAATTGAATACCTTAATAAGATATTCTACAATTAGGTTTTGAAAATTCATTAGTACATATATTCGGTAAGCTTGGAAGCAAATATTATGGTTTTACCGTAATGTTCATGATACCCATTCTGGGACAGAGAGTAGAAAAAGGAGAGTAGGATTTTATACTATAGACCCCTGCTAACCTAGAATGGGTGAGATATATATGAATGAAACTTAAAAGTAATATATTGTAATTGGACAGAACTGTGAATAAATTTATGATTGTACATGGAAATATAATTTTGTTTGTTTGTTTCTAAAGAAACAAAAATAAATCACTGGATACTGAAATCCTGGGTAAAGACAGCCCAAAGATACATACACTTAAATGTAAAACCTAGAAAATTACAGAATAATTTTTTCAAATGCTTTGAATATGTGTCTTTACAATACCTTTCCCAGGCACCATTTGGTTTTTTTGTAAAGTGAAACTGGACTCAATTACCTATAAAGATTAATCTATTTAAGTGATTAAACATTATAATTTTATTAAGAATATTCACAAAATCTAAGTTTATCACCAGTTGTGAAAACTGCTTTCATTTATTCTCAAATATATATTGTTATGCTCAAATATATACTATGCATATATTTATTCTCAAATATATATGTTAGAAAGTATTCCTGCCTGTTAGCAAGGTCTGATAATACAGTTTTGAATTCACTAGGCCTCAGAATCAGACTTTTCTCTGTAACCACACTTTGTACAATATGCATTTAAAAATTTAAAGACTACATTTCAAACTCATGTTTGAAGTACATATACTTATCATTATGAGACTTTTAAGAGATGACACTTTTTAAAGAGATCTAAAAAGATCAATATTTAAGGTAAGAGATACAAACATGTATTTCATATATACTGGGAGATCAGCAAATGTGGCCTGCAGGCTAATTCTGGCCTTCCATCTGCTTTTTATAATAAAACTATTGGAACACAGTACGCTCATTTATTTACATATTGTCAATGGTGGTTTTTAAGCCATAATATCAGAGTTAAATAGTTACAACAGATACTGTATTGCCTGCAAAGTTTAAAATATTTACTACCTTGCCCTTTACAGAAAAAGACTACCGACTTTTACTATATATTTTAAATATGAGAAAGAAAGATCAATTCAGGCTAATATTGGAAAAGAATGTGAAAAATTATCTGGGTCTTCACATCCATTGGAAAGTCCAGAACTTGTACGTAAAAGAGTTAGTAGTCATAATGAAGTTGGAAATAAGTTTTAAAGGACTTGTTTTGTAAATATACCTATATAGAAAGAACATCTCCTTGGAATTAATGCCATTTAAGATTATTAAAATATATAATAATGTTTTATTTAAACATATTAAGTAGTTTATCTTTTCCATCATTGATAGTGTTTTTTATAATACATCTATTACACAGTTATTGCAAATCTAATACAATTAGGTTTGCAGAATTATTGTGAAGATAATACAGAAAGATTCTGTATTCCCATACCCAGTTTTCTCTATTATTATCACTTTCCATTGATATGGTACATTTGTCATTTAATGTAATGCATTTAATGAAAGAGTACTGATACATAATTATTAACTAAGTTCTTAATGTATTTAGATTTCCTTACTTTTTCCTTAATGTCCCTTTACTGTTCCAGAATCCCATCCAGGAGACAACATAAATTTAAGACTCAGATCTCCCCTTGGTTATCACTGTTTTCTTCCCTTAGGTTTATATTCACTTTAGTTACAACCGTTTCTCAGTTTCCTTGTTTTTGACAACCTTGACAGTTTTAAAGATTACCAAACAGATATTTTTCAGAATTTCCTATATTGGGATTTTTCTCCAATTTTTTTTTTTTTATGGTGAAACTAGGCAAATGTGTTTTTGGGAGGAAGACCACAGAGATAAAAGTGCCATTTCGTCACATCATATGAAGGAAGCCTACTGTCAACATGACATTAATATTAATGTTAACCTTGATCACCTGGCTAGAAATAGTGTTTGTTGGATTTCTCTATTGTAAAGTTAGTCTTTTTCTCTCTTACTGAACTCAGTGGAAGAAGTAATTATGCAATGTCCACACTTAAGCAATATGGGATTATGCTCCACTTCCTTAATAGAGGCACATCCATATAAATAAATTATTTGATGTCTTCTGCATGGGATATTTGACTATTCTGTGCCATTTATTTATTCAACAATTTACTTTTGTGAATATAGACTCATAGACATTCATTTTTTACTTTGGTTTATAGCTCAATACTATTTTTTTGACATACTTTGATATTCTGTTTACACATTCACACCACTGTGTGTGTGTGCTTATGTACATGTATGTATTGAGCACTTGCTAACTTCCTGATACTACAAGATGCTCCAGGTTCATTTTGTATATTTTCTTCCCCATTCCTACATCAGGGATTCCTTCAAGTAACCCTGGTTCCTCTTATTGGAGAACAGTTATTAGAAATCAAGATCTTGTGTTAGGTATTCTCCTTACAACTGAAGTGTCATTTCTTCTAGACCCTCGAAGCTGACAAAGCATGTTTGATATGTGTATACTAAGTTCATACTGATGTCTCCAACTGTAATCCATCACTACAAGGATTATTATTGCCAATACCCTTTACTTCTCTGTAAATTTCCTCTCCAAAAGTGGGAAACCTGCTCCCTCTAGTTATTTAATTTGCCATTTATTTATTTAATTGTTCAATTTCAGTGCAATGTATACTGGTTTCAGAAATATAAACCTCCACCCCACGGAAACAACTTTATCAACTAGAGTATAGTGCTTAAGAACCGTTAATTTTGCCTTTATCTTAAGATTTCACTCATATTCACAGTTACTTAGGACAGTTCCTCCTCCCCAACTCCATTTGGTAAGCTGTTTCATACATTTATAATGTATAAAGATTCTTTTATCACATTTTGCATACTATCCCAGGATTCCCTGACTTTCTAAGTCCTTTTTTAAAAAATTGCATATATTAAGGTTTATTTTCTGTGCTATGAAGTTTTTGATTTTTAAAAAGTGCTTATGATTGGTATACAACATTATATTATACCATAATATAGTTTTCATCACCCTAAAAATTTCTTGTGACCTATTAATCCTCTTCCCAAAACCTGTTAATGTTTTAAAGAATAATGGAATGTAATCAAGTAGGTTTATTTTTTTGTTCTCTTTCATATGCAAGATCTTTCATCAATAGGCACATCTATCATTGTAATAATGTTTGATGCATAAAAAGAATGAAAAGAAAAACAATCATATCATCATTGATGTCCTAAAATCACTTGACACAGTATGCCAGCCATTCCTGTTACAGCACTAAGGATAGAATAGATGGGAAATTCCTTTATATCATAGAGATTAACCAACAGCTAAGCCTTCAAGGGAAAGAAAATATATAGGGGTATTAAAAATTATGAGAATCTTGAATAAACAAAAGGGATTATTTGAGTATTTTTTATAAACAGTGTTGGAATTGATATGTTATTGTCTTGGCTAATTCACTAATTCATAAGAACCGAGGTCATGGTTTTTTAAATGGTGGAGAAGGAAGTAATTTCTGGCCAAAGAGATAGCTGGTTGCTGATTGTGGTCCTACTGGCCATTAAAACAGTTTTTCATCTTACCCAGTATTTCTAAGATTTCTTCCTTTCGTTTTTAATTGCACATATATAGTAATATACTAATTAATATATAACATAATATATAATATAGTAATTCATAACATAATAACGATGTCTCAAATGGTTTTTAACATATTATAACATTTTATTCATTCCCTCATTAATTGAAGAAAGGGGAAAATACAGGAAAATGAGTTTTCACTAAAAAAGGGAAAGTCAAAATATTATAAAGAAAATGTTTAACATCACTAATACTCAAGAAGATGCAAACTGAAAATTGAAGTATTTCACATATATACCAAGTTGTTCAAAGTTTAAATTTTGATAGTATCAAGTATTGACACAGAGAGTAACAGGAACTATTATGTTTTTAAAGGACTAAATGGACAAAAACATTTTGGACAAACAATCTCCAAAAAGAATAAGGTTGACAAATCTTGTTAAATAAATGTATTTCAAAATAGAAAAAAAGAAAGCAGACTAAATTCTCATCAATAGTAAGTTATATAGAAATTACGATAAAAAACACTATTCAAGTGTTACAGAATCTACAGGTACACAAGTAAAATGGATACATTTCCAAAAATTTATAAAAGCAACTTAGTGAATATGTTCAGGCATTTTTAAAGTTACAAAACTTGCAAGATTACCACATTTTGTTTATGTCATAACATGCATTTATATCAGTCTTTAAGGTTATACAAAAATGCATCCAAATGATGCAAGTCATACTGAGAACAGTGCTTGCTTATGAAAAGGGATACATAAGGTAATTTAACCAGAAATATACTTTTTCAAATAGAGATAAAATTCAAAAGAAAATATGGCAAGACACTATTCTTTGGGTGAAGACAAAAGATGTGAATATAGATGTTTATTTTTAAATACTTTTCTGAATATTTGAAATATATATTAAAAGAAGTCCCATTGAAAGAAACCCTTAAATTTTCATTTTAAAATTTATGGTAAATAATAGGTTGTTATTTCACTGAGCATAATACCCTCTAGCTCCATCCATGGTGTTGCAAATAGCAAGATTTCATTCTTTTTCAGAGCTGAGTAATACTCCATTGTGTATATATACCACACCTTCTTTATCCATTCATCTACTGACAGACATAGGTTGCTTCCATATCTTGACTATCGTAAATAATTTTTACAATGAATATAAGGGTGCATATGTCTCTTTCAATTGATGTTTTTGTTTTCTTCATATAAATACCCAGAATTAGAATTTTTGAATCATGTATTTTTGTTTCTGTTGTGTGTTTCCCTCTCTTAGGTATTTGGGATAAAAACAAAACAATTCATCCTTTGGCATTTTGTTCCCTCAAAATTGCTTTGAATTAATTTGTATTAACTTTAGCATAATTTTAGTCTCACTAGCATAAAGGTTGGTAACTAATAGTTGCTGATGAGGTTTTATAGTCAATGCATAAGTTAGACCTGTATGTACTTTCCCAGAACTAATGTTTAGAATGTTTGGGCTTTTTATCACCTAGTCTCCTTAGCTTTGAGTTCTGTCTCCAGCTCCCAAACAAAAATCAAAATTCTAATAAACAAACAAACAAATAAATAAATATATGTGTGACAGCATGAATTAGAAGAAGGATTCCATGTTTTTGATTTAAAAAATGAAAAACTACTGATTTAAACATGTTTTAAAAAAATATTCTGAAATTTTCCATAATGAACATGTATAATTTATCAATAAGAACAAATGGAAGATGTGCTTTATGAAATTATTCTTTTTTAAACAACTATTTTTTTCTCTAGAGTATCATAGGTGAATTTACACACAAAAAAATTTATAAGCTGGTTTTGTGGACTGAATGACATCCATATTTCATCAGCATTCTTTTGTGGGATACATAGATAAGGAACTGACAATACATTTCAACAAACTTTATTTTGAATTGAGGGTTCTAAAGAAAGTATGTATTTAGGCTATTTCTGTCTATTTCTGAGAAACTCAAATTATATCCTTCTTGTAGAAAGTAATTAACTTCAAAATAAAAAGTTAAAAAGGAGTAATTAAAGTTTAAACAAGTCCTTAAATACACAAAATGGACCTTATAAACATAGCTTTTGTTTAAGGAAATATAGGTATTATAATTGCTGATTTATTCATGTGCCAAAATGATAATTATATATGATACTGGTATTTACAGAATTAAGAATTAACAACCTATACTTATAAACTAATGGGATTTCTACAGTTCAGCTGTTTCTATTTCTGAATATAATCATGAATCTTCTCATTTGTCTAATATCAAAAATTCATTTTCTCTAATATGTCATAATATATAGATATTCTTCTAGAAATCATTCCTTGTATAATTTATAGAACTTAAAATATCCAATGAAATAACAAATGAAACGTCATACTTGCAACTTAACAATTGCAAATTGGAGACAATTTTAGCCACTATTGAACAGCCTTCAGTCTCCGGGGCTCACCCAGACTTTCCTAATGTTTTGTTTTTCGTTTCTTTCTCCTTTGTGCTGCTGAAAAGTTATGGATAGCTAGTGAACATGAAATAGCTCTCTTTACTGTTAAGCTATCTTATATTTTCAGAAAATATTAGGCTGTCTCATGAACTCAAATTTAATTGTCTGATTCTCAAAAGTTGAAACATATATAAATATGTCCATATGAATTTATCTACACATACATATCTGCAAAGAAACTCCTTTCCGTTCAAGAAATTATGTGGAATTTATTCTAAAGATAAAGAAATTAATGTCTGTCAATCTTTATGTGCTGCTTCTTATCGTCATTCCAATGACACATATGTGAGAGATATATAAGTGCTAATTTTAATGTATAATGATAATTATCTATTATTTCAGTAGTTCTTATAAATATGGACACTTTTTGTGACTATCTTCTGATCTCTGTATGTTGTAATGAGTGCACCAATGTAAGAAATGCATGTAAAATTTCACAGCTTCTATATAGATGCAAATGTATATATTTAATTAGTGGATGTTGATATACAATACTCTACATTTTTTAAAAAGGAAAGAATAAAGAAAGAGGGACAGAGAGAGACAGAGCAAGACAGAGAGGAAGGATGAGAAACAAAGAAAAGGAAGCTTCAGTTTCCCTAAAGCCATATAACTCTGTGTTAATGACATATCAAATTCCAATTACTGAATTATGTGTCCATCCACTAGGAACAATACAATTTTCGCCTGAAATAATTAATAAAGGAGATTCCACATAAACCTTTGTAGTCTTTCTCCTCATATATCATTATTATGGTAAAATAAAACGCACGGTAGTTTGCCCTGTATCTGTACACATAAGTGTGTGTATGTGTACATCTGGTCACTGTGCAATGTAGTAGTAATTTCAAAATGTTATATCTAAAACTAAGAATCACAAGAATAGCATTTATTAAGGACATATGAAGGGCTGTTTTGGTCATCATAACCTGTTTGCTTTCCTGCTGGTAATCAGATAAGTGCTGTCACATGGCAGGAAACATTAAACAAATGGTCTGGGCTAAGGTTACATACATTTGTGCAGTAACCTCCTGTCTAAGTGAATAGTTAATTGGACACCTATGTGAAACCCTATTGAAAAGTGGCAGTTCCATTAAGCCCTGAGTCAATAAAAACAACATGAGCCTAATTTGTTTTTATTACTACACAAAAGGAAATGATAGAAACATTTAAAATCTGCAGGAATTCATTGTAGGGTATAAATATGCTTGCTTGTCTCTTTTTGTTTCTCGAGCTCTAGTCTATTCTCTTCACAGTGGCTTGTTAATATTCAGATTTGGTATTTTTGCAAGGTGAGAATTAAAACAAAATATTCGGAAAGCTGAAATCCTTATCTCGTGACTGCTGGGACCAAAGAGACTGTTCTTTTCCAAACTTCAGTCATAAATCTTTCACTCACCGGATATTGCTGAGGGCATAGGACCCAGTAGAAGAAGACACTCAGGGCAGAGAGTTCAACAGCTCTTAGTTCTCTAATGCCCTTTCCTTACTAAAAATGCCATTCTGTTGCCATGTTTAGAATCTTTGAAAATGGAGGTAAATTGAAGGTTACTTAAAATGCTCACATCTAAATAGAATGCTGTTGTTTATTTCAATTTGGACATTTTATAACAATAAGAAAAATAGTTGTATTATTTTGAAAGAAGGCACATTCTACAGTGGTCAAGATCATGGACTCGTAAGCCAATCTCCTGGATTCAAATTTGCCACCAGAAAGACAGACTATTTTCATCTACAAAAATGGGTATAATAATGTCTACTTTCAGGGTTTTCCTGAGGATTAAAAAGAATTCATTTACCTAAGGTGCTTAAACCAGTGCCTAGCCATTATAAGCATTATTTAATAGTGTGCTATTATTACCTGAGTTGGTTAAATAAACTCTGATTATAAATTTTAAATTCAATAGTTGATTAGTAGACACAATTTTTTTTCCAATATGAAAATTTTAATTAGGCTAAGATATAGAATGGGAAAGTTGACCATTCAGATCAATAAGTTAAAATATTTTAATTTAAAAAGCTATTCTAAATAAGCAAGCAAGCACTGTACAATTCATGTGTAAAATTGAAAATATCTAAGAATGCTAAATAATCTTATCATGTCTTCTTGTTTTATTGCATCTAAAGCCAAGAAATACTGAGTATGTGTATGGAAATTGATTAGAAGTTGTGGAGGACTAAAAATGTCAGACACGGTTCTTGTCATCAAAGGGCTTACAAAAGTAAAGAGGGAAAGACTATTAAACGAATGCAAATTGAGTTCAGGACAGTGAAATGTGGTTTGTAGTGGCTAAAGGTATTATGGGTGAATAGAGAATTGAGAAATGATTCTAGCTTAATATCTAGATCAGAGATCTCACATTCACTGAGTATTTAGCTTTCTGCCTATTTGAACCATTAACCATGATCAATAGCTACTACATTTCACAGTGCTTCAAAATATGAAGCACACAGTCCTGTAATATTGAATAAGTCAATGTGTCTAGGAAGCATTTGTAGATGATAATACTCTGTAGCCCATCTACATAGCTCAGAGCAAACTGAAAATAAACACAAGGCAAATAGGACAGTTTAGGTGTGTAATATGTATCATTTAATGCAATTCATACAAATAGCACATACACAAACACATGCACACTGAGCAACTGCTCTCCATTTTGTTTTAAAATATTTTCTGTCGAGTTTCTGCTGTAAATAACAAGTTAGAACAGCAATAGCTAGATTAAAAAAATGGAAAAATGCTAGAGTCATTGCTGGCTGATAAACTGCTGCAAAATATGCATAAATTACAATGTTATTGTTGTGGTTTTGGTTTTAATTCTATCATTAAGGGTTCCTACACTCAATATCTGATAAAAGGTATGTGTCTTCCTCTCTATGAAAATAGGAAGAGATTTATTTTTGACTAGGGGAGGAATTACCCATTGTTTTATGTACATCAGTGGAATTATGATGATTTAGATGCCCTTGTCTTTCTGCTTTTCCACAAGATAAGTGATTATATGCAGGGTTTTCTTTTTCCAATAAATACACAGAAAAAATTTTTGGAAATTTGAAACAATTTGAAAAACAGATAAACCACATATCTTGCAATAGAGAAAAAATTAAGAAAAACATATGTCATGAATGTATAAAATACATATATACGCTAGTCTATTTATCATCTAGTACCATAACATCATCAGTAGGCTATTAGTAGTTAAGTTTTGGGGGGAGTCAACAGTTATACATGGATTATTGACTGCATAGGGTTAGCACCCCTCATCCCTGCATTGTTTAGAGGTCAAGCATATATTCATCCACCCTTAGAGGTTCCATGGCCTCCTGCAGCTGTTGTCTCAGTGTTACAGTAGGACACTCCTCTTGATTTTTTGGTCTTCCTACACATGTTCAATCAGTCTCCCATATTAAATTCCTTCTGCTAAATTAGCTAATAGAGATATTTCTGCCTACATGTGGGAAAAATAAATAACATTTAAAAAATTTTTAAAACCTCTTAGAGTCAAGACTCGAATATAAGAAAAAGTAGAAACTACAAATGGCAAGGCCAGGAATGTTCCGTATTTTAAAATGATGAAGACTTTGGTTTTAGGGTATTAGACAAAACTACTTTTTCCTATTCCTTGTTTGTGCTTAATCAGTGGAATGGCATTTCTACACTCAGGAAAGCCAAATTTTCCAAAAGTCTGTTAAAGGCTTTCAAGACTCATTTATTTTGGTTATTACACTTCTGAGCTACAAGCTCATTTTTCGAATAAGAAGACTCAATAGATGTCAGTGTTGAAGGGATTTAAAATTCATCCCAAAATTTATGACTCTCACTTCAAGGATGAAAGATGATTTCTGAAGCCAAAATGACAGGAAAAAAAAAAAATCCTTGTTCAGTAAAGAATCACATCTGAGAAGCAAGCTTACATTTTCCATAATACTGACCTCCACAGAATAAATTCATTCATATATCAGTAAGATTTTTCTAATTTGCATGAATTGTTCTATTTGGACATTGTGTAGTTTTTCTAGTTATAATTATATTTGGATTTTCATACTATTCTTCACTGCCTTTAGTAAATATTGTTGCCTTCTTTTTAAAACTCATTTTCACTTAACTAAAACGTTCAACTGTGTGCCAGTTTACCTAAAGAATAGAAGGTAGTTACTATATATCCATTTTTGTTTTTAATAAATTTCTCTGAGTCATTTAAAGAGTACAATGATTAGAGAGCATAATCAAAGTCATTTGTTCTTAAGACAATCATATTGGAATTAGAATGACTATTTTTGCTTAAGTCAGTATCAACATTATCTATAGCATAATTAATAGTCATACATTTACTTAAAATGGGGCCAGATTCCTACCTGTTTAACTATCATTGGTTTTGCTTTCTGTGGTTTCAGTTGCACGTGACCTGGAAACAGATGATGATTCTGCTTCCAGCAAATCATCAGTAGGTCAATAGCAACTTAACACTGTCACAATGCCCGCATCATGCACCTCACGTCATCTAATCACGTAGGCATTTTATCATCTCACATCATTACAAGAAGGGTGAGTATAGTAGAATCAGATATTTAGAGAGAGAGAGAGACCACATTCACATTTTCTTATTTCCATTTTCTTATTGATTATTGTTAGTCTCTTATTATGCCTAATTTATAAGTTAAACTTTATCATAGGTACATATGTATAAGGAAAAAAATAGTGTGTATTGGTTTCAGTACTACTCTCAGTTTCAGGTGAACATATCCTGTACATATAAGGTGGACCACTTTCTTAGGCATACCTTTTAGGAACATTTCTTTGTTAACTGACAATTCAACATTTTGAAACAAATCTCATCATTTCACTGGCAGAGCATCTAACACTTCTATGATACTTAGTTCTACTAACTTGTACCTTCTCCTATTAGCATCTAAGAGTGGAAATAATTTTAATATGTTACAAAGCTATTCCTCAGAGCTCAAGACATAAAAGATGGAAGATTTTTCTACCAATCGTTTTTCATGTATCTTTCAATTTTTGACATTTCTACTACAACATAATTATCAATTTTTCTATGAAGAATTAAATGATTATATGATATTATAAAAATTCTTCCAAATCAAATTTGAAAAACTAACAGTATCATAAAAACTTTCATATCTTGCACATTGCTTTTCCCCAATTCTTCTTATATGCTTTTTTCACTGTAGCGTACTCCTAAAATGTATTTTCAGTAAATTTTTTTTCTATGAACTGATTTAAAAATTATGTATTAAAAAAGAGTAAGTAAATATACCAAATATTAATGACAACTTTTCTTTGTTGTTGATATTTTTGGCCTTTTTCTCTTTTCTCTGTTCTCCAAGTTGTCTATAATAAATATGCATTACTGTTATTATCATGAAAATTGTTAGTTAAAATGACTCTGTCTCTTCACTATAATGCTTAACTTGAGCAATTCAATCAACTTGAATAATTTTCTGTTTCCCTTCTATTTTAAATGTATTTTTTTCCTTTAGAAGGTTATATTCTTCTTATCCCTTTTACCACTTGTCCTCTGAGGCACCAAGAGTCTGGTGATTTTAGATTAACTATGTCTGGATTTTATTAGGAGAGATGCCTGTGCAAAAGAAAATAGGATAGAGCCAGTGAAGACTGGGACACCTCTCAAACCTCAAAGCAAGTCCAACCCCAAGCAAAGGAGAGTGGAGAGGTGGTTGGGTGCAAGCAGGCTAGACTGCTGCACACTCTAAAGAAGATTCAGAAATGTTATTAGGGATTCCCTGAACCAAAGAAGACAAGGCAGACAAGGGTTTCCTGTGTCTTCCAGATACAGGCGCTCTTTAATATCCCTACCACACTAAGTCATTGATGGAGGTGGCCAGTGAAAGGTCAGTATTCTGCAAAAACACAGGGATGGATGTAAAAATAGAGCACCTTGGTTAATTTTGTATTCAGTGGGAGGAGGTCTGCAACTGGCATTATCATTTGGTCACTGTATAGCCAACATTTTCTTTCCCTAAATAGTTCATTTTCATTAACTAAAATTTGGTTGACCCTTTTTATGAGTCTTTAATATAAATTTTGTTTCTGCTGATGTAAATGACCTACATTATTTGTCTTATTCAAATTCAACCTATCCTTGTAGGCCAGATTTCAGGTCCCTGAAGAGGTGCATTCACATCTGATGCAATGGCTTACATTGTACATCATATTCAGTGCAGCATGATATTAAGTGTTGTTTTGTGCTATTATTACAGTGATTAAATTGGTAACAAAAACAATACTTTTACCCTGTTTTGTGGTTTATAACTATTTTTTTATGTTTTTTCACTTATTTTACCTCAAAACACTAAGAAGTACAAACAAAAAAGGAAGTTGAACTTGGATTAACTATTTGTTGATGATGAGTTTGAGTTCAGATAGGTTTAGTGGTTTTACAAGGTCAACAAGTTACGCCATAATTATGTATAGCTTATTACTATAGATTCAACCAGAGTGCAATTATACTGACTCTTCCTAACCAAAGAAAGGTTTACCTTCCTTCTCTAATGAAAAGGCAATATCTATAATACTGTGACAGTATCTGAAAACCTTTCCCATCACCACTTCTGTGAACTTTAGAAAGAAAAAGCAACATCAGCAAAAACCTGTTTTTGTTGATACTGACCTTTCCCCATATACACATTACTTTTCTGAGTTACAAACTTGAAGTTAGGCCCAGAACTATATTTCTATTTTATGTATTCTCACTATATCAGGTAAGATAGTAGTGTTCTGTTCCATAATGCAGTGTAAGAAAATACAGAATGATGTCTGGAATAAAGTATGTACCCAAAAGTGTTTTATAAACCAGTAAATTTATAGAATGAATATGTAGACTAAGATGTAGTTTCTACAGTTTTCCATAATGTTTGATAAGTTATTGTATAGAATGCCCTTTATTGCACAATTTTTCTGATTGAATAGATTCTTTAATATCAGTTCTCCCCCACCTTGATACTTGTTATTTTCATTTTGTTGTTTTGTTGGTATCCTTTTTCCTTTATATGCTTATATAAAAGGTATGATCCTTTATCCTTTTGATCTTAACCCTAAAATCTTCTTCTTCTGCATTTTCAGTGACAATAGGTTTCATTTTCTAATAATTTAATACTAAGTTAATTAATTTAATCACTGTGCCAATTCTAACTTAATTGTCTATAAGGCTGATTTTAGTTATGTCTCATATTTTAGTGTTTTTGCATGCTTATTTTTCTCACCTTACTTTTCATGGTAGACTGTTCTTTTTGTTCCAGTTAATTTTTCTAATTCATAATGGAACAGTATTAATTCTAAGTAATTTGTTGTGTTTATTTTACTCCTATTTATTCATTCTTGAAAAAGGAAAAGTGTTATCTGAACTTCAGATTTTCCAAATAAATGCCTTACATTTGGCTCACGTTGTTTGTCCTCATTGCTGCTGATATCTCCTTCTTTTATCAACAAAAAATCCCCACATATTAATGTGAGTAGACCATAGCCCAGTTTAGACCTAATAGCCTCATGAAGTCTGTTCATCTGTACAGTTTTCTGTCTTGGTTTTCTTATAGCTTCATTTTTTATTTCTTAACTTTCCTAATTAGTGTATGTGGAAACCTGAATCACTATCAGACATTTCGGCATTTTCCAAGTCTGTCTTTATGTCCAGTTATTTCTGAAATCTCCATCTTCGAATGGAGGGAGAGAGAGAATGGATACTTACCTTTCATCACTTGTGTGTATGTAGGTGAAAAGCAGGGATGAATTGTCCAGGGTTTGATGGTGAAAGACTAAAAGTCTTTGAGCCAAAGGAAAAAGCCAAATAGAATGGATTGAATGTCTTTTGTCTTCTTTCTGGATGACAGGTTTCTTTTGTCTCATAGGAAATTCCATGAGTAGATCACAGTTTGTATCACAAAATTTAACCTCATGGGATTCCAAGCTACCAGGATGATTCTCTTCCTTTCTGGCGGTGGGCTCTGGCAGTCTGGGGTAGAGATGTGGGAGACAAGCTCTCTTTTTGTTTTTAATAGACATTTTGGTTGGAATTTAGAGCTTGCATTGGACCCTCTTCCAGGTATAAATTTAAACTGAGCTCTGAATATTGCTTTTTAAATCTGAAACCTAATAAAAACAGAGGTTTCATTTCTCAATATTAAACATAACAATGTTAAGTATTAATACAAAAACATTTAGTAGAATTTTCCTCACAAACCATGAGAATGTAATATAGGGAATCCATTGTATTATTTGATCTAGTTATCTGTTTTACTTAGATCAGCTTTTCAGAGGTAATGAATAAGCTTATCATTGTCTCAACTTTCTCATAATCTTTTATGGGACTGAGACGAGGCTTGTCAGAAATATGCTGTGATTGAAGAAGTAAACTGACTTTTTGTTACAAGTGTGTTATTCATTAATTCTATATGAAATCTTCTTTTGCTTTACTTTTTTAGATTATTTAAATAATAATATATAGCATATACTTCCTTTTGTTCAACAAAATTTATAAATAATATTATAATTTGGTTGAAAGCAATTTTTAAATGTTGTGTTTGGGACTGCTGAAAGCAAATGGAACTGACTTTATGCCTACAAGGTGATCCCTTCAACACACATTTTTTAGGCAACACCAATTCTAAGTCACTGCTCCAGGACCCTGCATAAACAACCTTTTATAAATAAAGCCTCTATGATACATAAAATATAATGATTTAATGACAATTTTTCAGGCTTTTGAAAAATAAAAACCAAATCAAACCAAGAAATGCAAAAAAAATCAAAACAAATACAGTTTAAAAGAAATAAAGAGCCATAACAATGATTGATTTATGTCTAACCAACAATATTTTATTGCAGTTTTACTGGTTACAAATAACTATTATTTTAAATACAACATAGTGCTACTTGACCACATGAAAAGAAGATAAATGCAGTAAAGAACATCTGACTTAACGATTAAATGGAATATTTAATAAAGTTCTGCATCTAGAGAATATAATATTATTAAAATATTTAATCAAAGTCTTTAGATGAAATGATTATAGCAGAACATTATGCATGCACAAAATGCAAAACAATTACTTTTATTCAAACACCTGTTTAACAGAAATGACAGTTTTACAAAATGAATAAGACTGAAACAGGGACAGGCATCATTTTTGTCCTTTTGTTCTTTTGAAACTGTTTGGCAACCAGGCTGGGGAGGGAGTGTTTCTCAAGTAAATCAGTGAAGAATGAAGGAGGCGACTTATGTTTAGTGTTACTCTTTTATGAGCCTTTTCCAACCAACCTGTTTTCCACTCAGGTATGCTGTCAGAATGATTATGTTCTATTCGTTGTCTTTTATTAACTAACGCTTAGCTGCTACTTTTGTCTATGAAGTCTTAGGATCCCTTTCTTAAAATGTGTTTTTATAGAAAAAAATCATGTGTGCTATCTATGCATTCCATAAAATAATCTTATTTAATGCAACTGATTTGATTGTTAAGATCTAATTAAAATGCATTTTCATATAAATATGAAATATAAGAGATGTAGCAAGTAGTTTATAATCGCTAATGTTATTAACATATACCTTAAAAACATATTATGTATCTTTTTTCATAATCTTATTTTTCCAAATATCTTAAAAAGCAATTCAAAAATTTAAAATTATGAGATTTGCATGCATATCAATAGACCTAAATGATTGAAGAACAGACTATTATATCTTCTATTATAATTTAAATGTGCAGAATTAATGTGCCAGTTTTCATTCTCCACCTGTTTGACACAGATATCACTGATTTTTAAAGACCTAAGACTTTTCAATCCTCCTGTGGTGAGCTGAATAATGGTTCTCCAAAAGATATGCAAGCCCTGATCCAGGGAACCTCTGAATGTTACCTTTTATGACAGAAAAATAGTTTGTAGATATAATTAAGTTAAGGATCTCGAGTTGGGACAGCTTGCTTGATTAATAAACCTCGTTTTCTGTCTGTACCACTCTGATTCTCTAAGGATGCATGATGCATGCAATTGCACTTAGGACCCACCTAAATAATCCAGGATATCAAGGATAAATAATATGTATTGGCAAGTCCAGAATCTTTAGAGTAGACTGACAGGCTGGAGATCTAGGGAAGAGCTGATGGTGTACCTCGATTCTGAAGGCAGTACCCTGACAGTATTCTCTCTTTCTTGGGGCAAGTCAGTCTTTTTTCTTAGGGCTTTCAACTGAATGACTGGTTGGATGAAGTCTACCCCCATTATGGTAGTTCATCTGTTTTACTCATTTACTGATTTAAATGTAAAAATGCCTTCAAAGGAACTTCAACTAATCTTAAAAATACCATCAAAACAAACTTCTAGAAGTGTCTAACCAAATGTCTGGGTATCATGATCTAGCTCAGTTGAAACGCAAAATTATAATCTTCACAGAAGGCAATTTAACCAACAAGGGAGAGACTGGAATGACCACAAAGAAATGACGGCAGCCGCCAGAGCTGTAAGAGGCCAGGAACTGATTCTCCCCTACAGCCTCTGGTGGAAGACCGACTTTGCCACTTCCTTGGTTTCAGTCCAGTGTTGCACTAATGTCAGTCATGTCTCTAAAAGTAATTATTCCCAAATGGGTTGAATTAGGGCTTAGTGTAGAAAAATCAGACGTGTGACCAATGAGTGGTCTTGTAGCCATTCATAAAATATAAAGGAACCATTTAAAAAAT
Source organism: Manis pentadactyla (assembly GCF_030020395.1). Taxonomy (NCBI): domain Eukaryota; kingdom Metazoa; phylum Chordata; class Mammalia; order Pholidota; family Manidae; genus Manis; species Manis pentadactyla. Next base: position 50,717,540 of record NC_080030.1, read on the forward strand.
ATCCCACTTATCTCAAAGAAAATGTATAATGATAAAAGCTGAAAGAGTAATATCTTTAGAATTAGATTTTGTGTTATTTCTCAGTGAAGTAAATTATATTTAATAAATTATTTAAAATACACTTCTAAGATTCATTTTGATTTGTAATTCATTACAGTGTAAACAAAATGAAGATAGGTACATACATGTTCTGTTTGATTTACTAATGAATGTGTCTCCATCAACACCTAACAAAGCTTATCAAATAAAAGGAAATTTGTTAACACTTGTTAAGGAAATAAATAAACCATATTCACAATTTTAATTTTCACATATTTATAACACTTTAAAATACTTTTAAAATAAAATGTTCTCTCCATATTCTAAGATCCCTCAACATTTCTTTTAGATTTTATAATATATATAAATTATGTATGTATATACTTATAAAATATATTTTAATTTTATATTTATGTTTATTTGTGAAATACCAATTCATATAATATTACTACCAAATAAATATCAGTCCATAAAGACTTATCTAAATAACAGTTATTTATCTTTTAAAACAAACTAGGCTGTTTGTGCTTGAGTGATATCCATGGTTTGATAAGCTTTTTTATATTTGTTAGCTCATCACTTTTAATATATGCACATTTCATAGCTAACTGTAAATGAAGAGGGTTGATATTTTTGCCTCTTAGCATTAAAATTTGTTAATACAAATTAATTAAGTTATATCAGAAAGCTATTCAATTACTGGGTTCCAAATTGAAACAACTCACTTGAAATCAGAATGTATGAATGGAAAAAAAAGTATTGATGCATTTAAACATTTTTTTTCTAACCTGGTACATAGAATCACTGGAAACTACTTAAATTAAAAATGTATTTTCACTTTGATAAATTTGTTTCTCTTTCACTAATATCCTTTTCAGTAATGTGAATTTTAATTTGCATGATTTATCACACTTTAACATTTATTTGCATGATTAATGAATGTACTGCTGTGATACTCATCCTGATTTTTGAAAAATGTGTTAAATTTATCATATTACATAAGCATAGAAAGGATGAGAAAGGTGGTGTATTAGTTTCCTGTGGCTGCAGAGCAAGTTTTTGTAGATTCAAGGAGTGAACTATTAGTAATCTAAAATATTATAAAAGTGATATTATTATTTTTAGAGTAATAGGAAATCTAAATCAACATGATTAAGGAAAATATCATTAGCTAAGAAGTTCATTATATTTCTATATACTAACAAAGAATAATTTGAAATTGAAATAGGAAAAGAACTATTTACATTAACATCAGGCTTAAAGAATTTAGGGATAGACTTAGCTATATATGCACAAGTTCTGTATAGTAAAACTACAAAATATTCCTGAGAGAAAATAAAGGTGATATAAATAATGGAGAAATATACTGTGATCCTGGGTTAGAATATTCAACATTGTTAAGAAGTAAATTTTCCACAAATTGGTCTATAAATTCAATCAAAATCCCAGTAAGCTTTTGTATATACATTGTTAAATTGTTCATAAATTGATACGGAAATTCAGTGGATTTAGACAAAAATTGTAAAAAATGACAATAAGGTTAGAGAACTTAGATTATTTTATTTCAAGATTTACTAAAGAGTCCCATTCATCAAGATAGCATGGTATTGGAATAAGAATAGAAATAGATCAGTTGAAGAGAATTGAAAGTCTAGAAGTGGACCCAAGTAGATGTGCTCAACTGATTTTCAGCAAGTTTGCCAAATTCGTTCAGTAAGAAGGAGAATCTTTTCAACAAATGCTGCTGGAGCAATGGGTTTATCATATATAAAAATATGAACCACAAACCTGACCTCACACTACTCAAAAGTCAACTCAAAATATATAATAGGCCTAAATGTAACACAAAAATATAAATGAAAACATGTTCACACAAAGCCTTGGATTTAAAAATTCCTAGAATCTGTATTCGAAAGGTAAAAAAAGCTGGAAACAACCTAAAAGCTTATCAACAGGTAAATGGATTAAAATAAATCTGTGTATACATAAAGTTGAATACTATCCATAATTTAAAAAACTATTAATACATGCAACAACATAGGTGAATCTCAAAAGTATTAAGTGAATTAAGTCATACACAAAACTACACAGTTTATGATTTAGTTTGTGTCATATGTAAAAATAGAAAACTTATAATAATAGAAAACAGAGCAGTGGTCTCCAGAGTGCAGGTGGAGGGGGGGAATTGAATATAAAGAACAAGGCAACTTTATAAGGTGATGACATTTTCTATAACATTATTATAGTGGTGGTTCCACTACTGTGTTTATCAAAGTTGTACAGTTAAAATTGGTGAATGCATATAAATGATAACTGTTTGCAAAGAAAGTGTTTGAAAAGTCTTGCCATAAAAACTGCTCAGATACTTTAAAATATGAATTCTACCATAATTAATAGATAATTCCCATCTAAGAACAAATAGTGAGACCATTGACAAAGTGGGAATCCTCCTTAAATAATTTTATGATGTTACTAATATACTGATAGTAAACCAGATGGATATACTACAAGAATATATAAGCATAAAAATCACAATCTTACATTACTCATGAACATAATTACAAAACTTCTAAACAAATCATGTCTACTGGTATAAAATTGTATTCAAAGAGAGGAGATGGCTATTCAAAAATTACATCTTATGGTTCAAAAAATAACAAGTTATTATGGTTACAGGTTAATGGAGAAAAGCAAAACCAATTCAGTAGATAGAAATTACTTGAATACATTTCCATATTTTCTCATGATAAAGTTCATTGGAAATTATTAATAGACTAGAACTTTCTTAAACTGATATTTGGTGACAAGAAAATTTTTGATAAAACATAATTATTAAATGATGAAACTTTAGAATTCCTTTTTAGTCAAGAATAAGATAGGCTTGTAATCCTTACTTCATGTTGCTATTTCTATTCAACATTGTAACTAATTTACAAGCAGAAAATTACAGAAAACATTCAGTAATCCTTAGAAAAATTTTAAGGAAAGCAACACAGCAGTCTTTAAAATTTGGTTTTATTTCAAATATGATGACTACAATATAATCTACACACCATATTACAAATGATATAAATACCAGAAGAGTAAGCCTGGCATCTTATAGGATAATGTCTAAGAAAGTCAAAACTTAAAGAATGTATCAACTGGAGATTCAGAAAGTGTTGTCAGTCTACAGAAAGATAAAGGAAATGACTAAGTGGTACCTAGTAGACAACAGAACTACATCTTCAGATTGATGAAACAAAATACCCATCAATCTGGAATTGTATAACTAGTGAAAATAGCCTTCAAAATGAGGTAAAATGAATACATTTCAATTGAGAAAACTTGTCAGCAGCATATACACACACAAATATGAAAGGATATTTTTTCAGGGAAAATTCCAATAGAAAGGATATATGGGTCAAGGAACCAAGGAATGGCTCTCCTTATCACTACCAAGGTACTGTAGAGATAGATATCCTGAACTGAGCTAAGGAGAGGGGGTCAAAATTTTGTACTCCTACATCAATTAGTCTTTAGATGTTGGCTACTCCTGGGACAGGGCAGACACCAGGGCAAAGCAGCTTCTTCATGTCAAGGGCAAGTCTTGATGAGTGACTCATTTGTGAGCCTTTAGTAGTTAAGAGTCCTGGAAGATGATGAGCTGAATACTCTGACCCAGAAAAGGTGATTTTGGCAGCACTCCACAGTACCCAGTACAATGATTTAGAATGAAATGCTGAAAAAATATCTTATTAGTCCAAAAAGAATTAAGACAAGAGGGGACTAAAAAGAAAAAAGAACTGGCTGGACAAATAGAAACTAACAACCAGAGAGTAAATTGAACCAATTATATGATGTTGACAAGAGACACAGATTGAAATTTTGAAAAAAAATGGTTGAAAGTTTAGGAATATAAAATGTATACTATGGAATCACTAAGAATAAAAATGCTGGAATGGATATTAATAACCAAAAAATCATACCTCAAAATAATTATTCACAGGGATAAAGAGTCATTTCGTAGTTTTGATAAAAGGGTCAGCTCTTCAAGGTAATAAAAATATCCTAAGTGAGTAATAAATTAATAAAAATTCAAAATAAAGAAGCAAAACTTGTCAGAACTAGAGGGAGAAATATAGAAGCCAGCAAGCAAACATGCTTGATTTTAGTACTCCCTCTCAATAATTCATTAAGAAGGTAAAAAAGCAATAAGAATAAAAAATGTCTGTATAAAACTATCAAGCCACATGGCCTGATATTCGGTTAACATTATACTTAATGACTATGGCATGCACATTCTTTAAAAATAAACAGAAAACATTTATCGATACTTTTCATGTGCTGAGATACAAGTCTGAATAATCTTAAGACTATTTAAATATAAAATGTAAACTCCCTGATTAAAAAATGTACTAAAAAAAAGTGTACAATAGAACATTTTAAATATCCCCAGTACTGAAATTAAGAAACAAACTTCAAAATAATCCATATGTCGAAAAAGATACCATGAAAGAACCTTACAAATATATAATGTCAATGAATCAAAATTTGTAGGATGACACCAAAACAATCCACAAAGAAAAATTTGTGGATTTGAAAGCTAATTTTAAAAGAGGAGAAAGGTTTAAAAATTAATTATTTAAGCTATCACCTTAAGAAATTGGAAAAATAAAGATAGATTTAAAACAAAATAAGTAGAATATATGAAATAATAAAGAAATAGCCGACATGACTTTAAAAACATACAAATAATAGAGAAAATAAGGAAAAAATACAATTTTTAGGACAAACCCCTACAAAAATTAAAGAATAAAAAGGACGACATAGTCAATATAAGGACTGAAAAAGGGATATCACTTTGGGTCCTAGGGACTGAAAAAAATAGGGATATTATCATGGAAAATTCTCTGGGATAAAAACATAACTTACCAAAACTGATAGGAAAATTGTCAGCAATGTCGAAAGCTAAAAGTATACACACAGTAACTATCCATAAACCTAGAGTTCACAATTGTTAATATTTTCTATATTTGATTTATTATATCCATCTATCCATAACCAATATCTTTGTTAAATGAATATATAAGTGTATGTGTGTAAAACTGTGTCCCAGAATACAAATAGGGGCTAGCTACCTCTGAGTGGTGGGAATACAGGTGATTATAATTTGTGTCTTTGGAATCATTAACTCTTTAAACGGCTCTCTTTGCATCATCATATAAACATTAATGTTATTTTTACTTTGGAAAGCAAGAATTAGAAGAAGATTCCCAAAAGCACTCAGCTGTCTGGCACCACCTCCATAAACAGCCAGACCAGGATTTATGCTGCTTGAAAATGTCCTTTCATATTGTTTACCACTGAAATGCCAGTACATGAAACAGTGGCTGGCACTTTTCAAATGCTCAATAACTGTTTTTGGAATGAATGAGTTCTAATTATATTTTGCTATCAAGATAAAAAAATAATGTGTTTTTTGGCAGAGATCATAGGCTTCTTGAGCACTGGGAAGAAGGAAGCTTAAGTCTTCTTTAATGAATGGTGTGACTGCCTTGATACCTTGTATTAGATTAGCCCCTTTTGGAAGGTTTCCTGCCATGTGGTGGGTTGGCCATCATTATTCCAGGACCCAAGGCAATCTTGCCCATTGTTTCCTGGTAATTTTTCTCCATATTCATCACCCTGGTTTTCTTCAGGCTTTTTGTCCCCTTAATATTATTTATTGAGTTATAATTAAAGTACAATAAATTTTAATCTTTTTAGGTATGCAGTTCTGTTTTTTGACAAATGTATACAGTCTTGTAAGGTCACCAAAATCATGTTACACAATATTTTCATCACCACAGAAATTCCTCCTATGCTTTTAGTCCCTCTCCTTCCCACATTCTCAGTTCCTGGCAAAGACTGATATCTGCCTCTATAGATTTGCCTTTGACTTAGTGTTGTATAAAAATAGAATAACACAATTTTAATAGTTTTAATGTTTGGCTTTTTCATTTAACATAATGCTTGTGAGATTTATCCATGTTGCTGCATGTATTGGTAGTTCACACTTATCATTTCTGAGTAGTATTTTATTATATGGATGTATTGCAATTTGTTTATCCATTTGTCTGTTGATGGCTATTTATAGTGTTACCAGTCTGAAGCTATTGTGGTCAGAGCTGCTATAAACATTTACAAACAGGTTGTGTTATGGTCATATATTTTCCTTGCCCTTGGACAAATGCAAGTGGGTGGAAGTGCTTTCTGAAATACTATGCATGATTTTAATTATATACTACTACCAAATTGTTTTCCAAAATCAGAATAATGTTTTTGTCTGGGGAAGACTGAGGCTATAATCTCCAAGCCACACATAGGTCTGAGACCTCTGATTTTTAAAATATGAATATTTCCATTGGGGAAACTTCCTCTCTTTTATTCTTTTTCAGATGAATAATGTCTTTTTGGTCTTTTCTGCCCTTTTTTTGCTTGATTCTTCAGTATTTAACTGCTAGGAAAAGAACTAAATAGGAAACTAAATTTTCAATATTGAAAGGTTTTTTTTTGATTGATTGTGGCATCTAAGACATAGCTTTCCACACATTACAATTATGCAATATTATAGCCTACTTTTGGTCCCTTATTATTCTTTTCAAAAGAGTATTCTGATTAAAAGAACACATTGATCTTACAGGAAACAAAAAAAAGTAAAGTCAATTATATGCATACCACAGAAAGGGAACTCTTATTATATGTCTAGAATTAGGAATCTATAAATATTTTGAGTCTATACTACTACCCTGAATTATAAAATAGAATAAAAATTTATTCAGAGCAAATGATTTTAGAATAAATTGCATACCAGAACAATGTGATACATAGTTTTTTTGGAAAAATAAATATTATTCTCCTGGAGCCTGAGTTGTGTATGCATGTATTTTAGTTGTAAAAGAAAAATGAAAAACAACTACCCAGAAATGATCCTCCTCCTTGTCTGTAATCTAGTATATACATCATGCATATTTTCAACCATTCTATTAACAGTCTCAACACATTGTTTCCTTTCAAGGCTTCAGTCACTGTGTTTAGCACCCTGCCTTTTACACTTCAGTTACAGTATGTGAAATTTTACTCACTCCAACAGAAAAAATCAGATCATTTCTACATGGAGTATAAAACCCACATAGATCAGGTTTCTTGAGTTAACCTAGAGTATGAATTTTATAAATGTTCATCTTTACATCTTTAAACTGAGACACTAATTTGAAAATCACTGATTCTTCTGGAAACCTTTTTGAATATGTGAAATAAAATAATGTGTTTATATAGAATATATGATTAATATTGTTCAATAAATTGGGGAAGTTTTCAACAATGATTTCTTTTAATATATTTTCTGCTCCTTTCTCTCCTACCATTCTGGTTCTGTTACACTTAATGGTAACTAATACTTCTCTGACCTCTGAATTTTTATTCATTCATTTTTCTGTGCTTTTCATATTGTATAGTTTCTATTGACCCAACTTCAAGTTCAGTAAGTCTTCTGCCTGTTGAAATCTACTATTAAGCCCTTCTGGTGAATATTTTATTTCAGTTATTTATTTAATTTAAAGTCATTTCAACTCCTAAATTTCCATTTGGTTTTTGTTTTTTAATCTTCTGTTTATCTCTTTATTGATATCCTTTATCTGATGAAATGTTATAATCATGTCTCCTTTTTGTTTTGTTTTGCATTTTTCTAAATTAAGATATCACTTATATACAATCTCATGAAGGTTTCACATGAGTGATATTGTGGTTTCACCATTCACTCATATTACCAGTCCCCTCTCATAACCCATTGCAATCACGGTCCACCAGCATAGTAAGATGCTATAGAGTCATTACTTGTCTTCTCTGTGCTCTACTGCCTTCCCTGTGAGCCACCTATGTCACGTGAGCTAATCATAATGCCCCTTAATCCCTTCCACCCTTCCTCCTCATTCACTTCCCACCCATTCCCTTTAGTAATCTCTAGTCCCTTCTTGGAGTCTGTGAATCTGCTGCTGCTTTGTTCCTTCAGTTTTGCTTTGTTGTCATACTCCACAAATGAGTGAAATCATTTGGTGCTTGTCTTTCTCTGCCTGGCTTATTTCACTGAGAATAATAACCTCCAGCTCCATCCACGTTGTTGCAAATGGTGTGATTTTTTTTCTTCTTATGGCTGAATAATATTCCACTGTGTATATATACCACATTTTCTTTATCCATTTGTATATTGATGGACACTTAGGTTGCTTCCATATCTTGGCTATTGTAAATAGTGCTGCAAAAAACATAGGGGTACATATGTCTTTTTGAATCAGGGATCTTGTTTTCTACAGGTAAATTCCTAGGAGTGGAATGACTGGGTCAAATGGTATTTCTTTTTTTAGTTTTTTGAGAAAACTCCATATGGTTTTCCACAATGATTGAACTAATTTACATCTCCAAAAGCAGTATAGGAGGGTTTCCCCTTTTCCACAGCCTCACCAGCATTTGTTGTTGCTTATCTTTTACAGTTTACCATCCTAACTAGTGTGAGGTGATATCTCATTGTGATTTTAATTAGCATTTCCCTGATGATTAGTGATGTGCAGCATCTTTCCATGTGTCTCTGAATTTCTTCTCTGGAGAAGTGTCTGTTCAGATCCTCCACCCATATTTTAATTGGGTTATTTGCTTTTTGGGTGTTGAGATATGTAAGTTCTTTATATATTTTGGATGTTAACCCCTTGTCCGATATGTTGTATACAAATATATTCCCCATACTGTAGGATGCCATTTTGTTCTGCTGATGGTGTCCTTTGCTGTACAAAAGATTTTTAGTTTGATGTACTCTGATTTGTTCATTTTTGCTTCTGTTTACCTTTCCTGAGAAGATGTGTTCAGGAAAAAGTTCCCCATGTTTATTTTGAAGATATTTTTGCCTGTTTTCTTCTAAGAGTTTTATTGTTTCATGATTTACATTCAGGTTTTCTATCCATTTCAAGTTTACTTTTGTGTATGAGTTAGACAATAATCCAGTTTCATTCTCTTGCATGTAGCTGTCCAGTTTTGCCAACATCAGTTGTTGAAGAGGCTGTCATATGCCCATTGTATATCCATGGGTCCTTTATTGTATATTAATTGACCATATATGCATGGGTTTATATCTGGGCTCTCTACTCTGTTCCATTGGTCTATGGGTCTGTTCTTGTGCCAGTACCAAATTGTCTTGGTTACTGTGGCTTTGTAGTAGAGCTTGAGTTGGGGAGCATTATCCCCCCACTTTATTCTTCCTTCTCAGGATTTCTTTGGCTATTCCAGGGCTTTGTTGTTCCATATGAATTTTAGAACTATTTGCTCTAGTTCATTGAAGAATGCTGCTGGTATTTTGATAGGGATTGCATTGAATCTGTAGATTGCTTTAGGCAGGATGGCTATTTTGACCATATTAATTCTTCCAACCCATGAGCATTGGATTTATTTCCATCTATTGGTATCTTCTTTAATTTCTCTCATGGGTGTCTTATAGTTTTCAGTGTGCAGGTCTTTCACCACCATGGTTAGGTTTATTCCCAGGTATTTTATTCCTTCAGATGCAGTTGTAAATGGAATTGTTTTCCTGATTTCTCTTTCTGCTAGTTCATCATTAGTATGTAGGAATGTAACAGATTTCTGTATTGATTTTGTATCCTGCAACTTTGCTGAATTCAGTTATTAGTTCTAATAGTTTTGGGTGGATTCTTTAGGGTTTTCTATGTACAATTTGTCATCTTCAAGTAGTGACAGTTTTACTTCTTCCTTACCAATCTGGATGCCTTTTATTTCTTTGTGTTTTCTAAGTGCCATGTCTAGGATCTCCACTCCTCTGTTGAATAAAAGTGATGAGAGTGGGCATCCTTGTCTTGTTCCCTATCTTAGAGGAAAAGCTATCAGCTTTTCACTGTTAAGTATGATATTGGCTGTGGGTTTGTCATGTATAGTCTTTATTATGTTGGGGTACTTGCTCTCTATACCCATTTTGTTGTGAGTTTTTATCATGAATGGATGTTGAATTTTGTCAAATGCCTTTTCAGCATCTATGGAGATGATCATTTGATTTTTCTTATTTCTTTTTGTTGATGTAGTGGATGATGTTGATGGATATTCAAATATTTTACCATTCTTGCATCCCTGAAATAAATCCCACTTGATCATGATGGATGATCTTTTTTATGTATTTTTGAATTTGGTTTGCTAATATTTTGTTGAGTATTTTTGCATCTATGCTCATCAGGGATATTGGTCTGTAATTTTCTGTTTTTGTGGTGTCTTTGCCTGATTTCTGTATTAAAGTGATACTGGCTTCATAGAATGAGTTTGGAAGCATTCCCTCTCTTCTACTTTTTGGAAAACTTTAAGGAGGTTGGGTATTAGGTCTTCCCTATGTCTGATCAAATTCAGTGGGAAGCCATCTGGTATGAGGTTTTGTTCTCAGGTAGTTTTTGATTACCAATTAAATTTCATTGCTGGTAATTGGTATGTTCAGATTTTCTATTTATTCCTGGGTCAGTCTTGGGAGGTGTATTTTCTAGAAAGTTGTCCATTTCTTCTAGGTTACCCAATTTGTTAATATATAATTTTTCATCGTATTCTGTAATAATTCTCTGTATTTCTGTGGTGTCCATTTCTGTGGTGATTTTTCCTTTTTCATTTCTGATTCTGTTTATATGTGTAGACTCTTTTTTTCTTAATAAATCTGGCTAGGTATTTATCTGTTTAGTTTATTTTCTTGAGGAACCAGCTCCTAGTTTCATTGATTCTTTCTATTGTTTATTCTTCTGAATTTTATTTATTTCTGCTCTCATCTGTATTATGTCCCTCCTTCTACTGACTTTTGTTCTTCATTTGCTCTTCTTTTTCTAATTTTATTTATTGTGCATTTAAACTGTTCATTTAGGATTATTCTTCTTTTCTGAGGTAAGCCTGTAATTATATTGCCTTATACTTTCGTTTTAGAACTGCCTTTGCTGCATCCCAAAGGTTTTGGGGTGTTAAGTTGTTGTTATCATTTGTCTCTATATGTTGATTGATCTCTGTTTTTATTAGGTGATTGATACATTGATTACTTAGGAGCATGTTTTTAAGCCTCCATGTGTTTATGGGCTTTTTCTTTTTCTTTTCTTAATTTATTTCTAGTTTCATAGCTTTGTGGTCTGAGAAGCTGGTTGGCATAACTTCAATCTTTCAGAATTTACTTACTCTTTTTTTGGCCTATTATGTGATCTAGTTTGGAAAATATTCCATGTTCACTTGAGAAGAATGTGTGTCCTGCTGTTTTGGGGTGTAGTTTTCTATAGATTTCTGTTAGGTCCATCTGTTCTAATGTGTTGTTCAGGGCCTCATATCCTTACTTATTTTCTGTTTGGTTAATCTGTCCTTTGGAGTTAAAGTCTCCTAAAATTAGTGCATTGTAGGTCTATTTCCCCTTTTTATTCTGTTAATATATTTTTTCACATATTTAGGTGCTCTTATGTTGGGTGCAGAGATATTTATAATGGTTATATCCTCTTGTTGGAATGACCCCTTTATAGTCATGTAATGTCCTTCTTTGTCTCTTGTTATTTTCTTTGTTTTGAAATCTATTTTGTCCGATATAAGTACTGCTGCTCCTGCTTTTTTTCTCCCTTTTGTTTGCATGAAATAGCTTTTTCCACCCCTTCACTTTTAGTTTGTGTGTATCTTTGGGTTTGAAGTGAGTCTCTTGTAGGCAGCATAAAGATGGGTCTTGTTTTTTTATCCATTCTGTAACTCTATGTTTTTTGATTGGGCATTCAGTCCATTTTCATTTTGGGTGATTATGGTTGCATATATTCTTATTCTATTGCAGGCTTTAGATTCGTGGTTACCAAAGGTTCAAGGGCAGTTTCCTTACTATCTAATAGTCTTAATTAACTAGTTTATTATACTGTTTCAAACACAATCTGAAGGTTCCTTTTCTTTTTCCTCCCTTCTTCTTCCTACTCCACTATTTATATATTAGGTGTCATATTCTGTCTACTTCCTTTACTGCAGTTTTATTTTCTTTGGTGAGAGCTATTTAGCCCCCCTTTACTTCTTTTATCTTAATTTCTTTTACTTCTTTGTAAATTACTTTAAAGATTTGTACATTCATTCTGATATTTTTGTATTCTCATAGGCATTTTATGTTGCCCACATATTCCTCCCATTATTTTGTGTTGCAAACTAGACATCTTTAGCAGAGCTTCCAAGATAGTGCTTCCAAACCATGAGTTCAGTTTGGGTGGAAGAAGCAAGCACCCACCTCTTGCCACATTTACCTGCAACTTATCATTATAAACAGGTATCTGTGAGCAGGGTGAGAAATGCTGATGTGCTCCCTTCCTAGGAAGGTAACCCTGTGATTGGGAGCTGGGTGGAAAAGGAACTCTGTGTTGTTCTCAGTCAAAACAATGTGGAGTATTCTTCCCTCTAGCTATTGGGTGGGACTATATGGGCCTTTGATCGAGTATCACAAAATTTCTGAGTGCTTACCCAGTTTTTATATATTTCTTTGAATAAATGTCTGTTTCTTTACCTTTAGGACCTATCCAGAGACTTTAAATAGTTGTCATTTTTATAATCAACAATTTCACTGAAGAATGAGTTTGTAGAGTTCACCATGCTGCCATGTCAGAAGTTGTCCTTCCCCTCACTCATGTCTATTTTGATATCTCTTCCCATTTGGCCATATTTATCAAGTGGTGATAACTATAATCTTGTGAGTACTCAGGGAAATTCTAGAGAGTTTGGCAGGGCCATAATATAAAATTGGAGCATCGTCCTACATCCTTATTTAATCCAAATGTATGTATGGAAATGCTTGTTTTAAAGCAAAGCTGTTAATGGTAACAGCATATATGATTCAGAAGGATTTTAAACATAAAAACTGATACTTTTTAAAAGAACTCCTTATTAGTGGACTATATGGGTCACTGCCTCCAGACTCTTAGCATAAGCTTGAATTCTTACAGAATCTGTAGTGGGCATATGGCAAATGAATTATTTATCAGTAGACAAATAGTAAATTTTGGTACTGTATTTGGCAAACAACACATCATTAAAGATAAAATTGTCTGTGACTTATGATGGTATCTACCTATAATCGCTAAGATTTTTCTTGATCAATATTACATATTAAATAATTTTATGCATAGCATAATGCATAATTATAGGATACAGTTCCCTGTTCATTGTTCTAAAACTTATTAGAGAGCATGAACAAAGTAGTATATTATTTTACAGTTTGAATTAATGTGAAAAAGAGTACAAGGTAAACACACACAACTACAAAGAAAGTTTGTTGAATGATTTAGTTCTAGTTAAAAAAAAAAAACTTTATTCATTTTAAAGCCTACCCTTTGCCCTCCACTCTATGGAGATGTCCTTCTCAGTCACTCTTAATCTTTCTATATTCTTTCTTCTTTTCCCTCAAGATTTGACTATGCGACTTTTTTATGCTCACATAATTTTAACTGCATTCTTAAGGCTAATTATTCCCAAAAGAACATCTCTAATCTTGTCCTTTCTATCTCCCTTCATTCCACCAATCTAATTACATAGAGTGTTGTGTTCCAGAAAAATACTGACAGATCATTTTCCCAGTTGAGTTCCCCAACTATTAAAATGAATCTTATCCCTCACTTTCATTTCCTCAAACGATTGACTCTAGTGCTGAATTTAGCACAGCCTCTGAAATAAAAGTGTGCTAATGATTCTAGGGAACTATAAAACATGAAAATTACAAATATTTCAATACACTGCCAAGAGAACATAATACAGTACTAAGTATATTGCCATTTGACAAATAGTTTCAGACTTATAGGGTTTCTTATGAAGCTAAGATTAGTAGTCTGAAGAGCTGTAACAGAATATCATGTACCTTCCTAATTTATTTTCAAGATACACAAATCATCAAGAAGAAATCTGTTTCTAAGATGCTGATTCTGAAATATGTTCCTAGTGTGTTTTGAGGGAGTAGAATATTTTTGTGCTTGCCAGTTATCTTATTTGTAATCTTATCTTTGACTTTATATCTTTTTTTACACAAAATATATTTATCAACCTGAGTATTGACCATCACATTTTTTCTTGTTACAAGTATCCAAACAAGCACAAATTCCACCAGATGATTTCTGCTGTCTTTCCTTTATCTGATGTTTTGATAGAATTCATTTTGGGCTGATGTGCTAAATTCCTTTTCAAGAATTCCAGTATATCTATGGAACCCTGCCATATCCCTACCCCCATCTAAACCCCAAGTAAAAATATTTTCAAATTATACATTTGGATTCCTAAAAATGAGTTCAAATCAGAAGTGTTCCACAGCAGTATGATTACCCATAATATTAGCCTATGCCTCTGGATGGTGAACTTCACCCATATATCTTAGTCTAAAGTGGGCTGGGGTTGGATATTTCCCTCCCCTTAGGTCAGCTAGGTCTAATAATACCCCAGTATATTAGGCAATGCTTATCTAGTTTCTCCTATTAAGACCTTGTTAAGAAGAATAGAGTGTTTTGGCTATTTTAGAGTCATTCTTTTAGACTCACTCTCCCTCTCGAAATCAAGGGAGGAATTTTCTCTGATATTCTCCATGGGAAACTGGTGCATCTCCAGAGGTAAATCTCACAATATTGGTGGATAGGGAGTTGTACTGGTTCCTTTGGCAAGTTCCTTTCAAGAGTGTCTGCTCTAGGAAGCTGCTACTCCCTATATTTTCCTGTTTAAGGCAAGATTGAGGGGTAGTGTTTTTCTCTGTGTCATCCTTTGTCCTACAGATACAAAAAGAGTTGTTGACTTTTTAGTCTGTTCAGCTTTTTACTTCATTCAGCTTTTTACTTGTTAGGATAGAGTGATAGTTTCCAAGCTTTTTACAAGCAGAACTGGTATAATGCATTTATAAAAATCAGACAAAATTCTTATCCTATTGTCTTCTTCTCAAAACTGGCTGTTTTAGGTCCTTTCCATTTCTACATGATTATTTGAGTGTGTTGGGTCCTACAAAAAAATCCTGCTAGAGTTTTTATTTGATTTATAATGCATCCATAGATCAGTTTGGGTAGAACTGACTCCTTAACTATATTGTAAAACATGAACACAATATGCAGTTCCATTTAGTTAGGTCTTCTTTAGTTTATCTTAGCAATATTTTCTAATTTTCAGTGTAAAAATATTGCAGATATTTTGTCACATTTACCCCCATGCACATTACATTTCTTGTTATTATTATAAATCATGTGATTCTCTTTTTACTTAAAGTTTGAATTATTTGGTATAGCTTATGGAAATACAACTGATATTTGAATACTGATATTGTATCATACAATATTGTTAAATTTATTTACTTCTAAGACATTTTGTTGATATTGTTGGGGAGGAAAAAAATTTCCCCTACCCCTCAAGGTTCTTGTAGTTGGTCTAAGAATCAAATTGACATGAGAAAGATTAACAGGAGAAAAAAAGTTTAATTATGTATGTATGGGGAAACCATAGACATGGGTTTCAAAGACAGTTAGGGGCAGTGCAGTGTATATATCATTCTGGGCCAAGAAGAAGGGGGTAGGGGTCTGAGACTTCACTGGAAAAGAGAAGCAACTCACAGGAATATGCAAAGTTTAAATGTTTGATACTAAAAAATAGCTGGGCCACACATTAACAGACATAGCACAACCTTTCCTGTCTACCACACCTAGTTTACATTTTAATATAGCTGAGTGATAGCTCTCTTCCTGGAGCAGGTCCTCTATCTAAATTCTTTTTATGCAGTTGGAGTTGTGGGAAGTCAAAATTTCTTTCTGTATCTTTTGGACCTTGATTGTTCTCAACTCTGAAATAATCTGCACGTCACAATGGCACATTTTGGGGTAGCCTGCCCTTGGTCTCTACAATATAGGATTTTTGTCTTGGATGATTGTGTTATTTTTTAGTAAGGACAGGTATAATTCTTTTTCAGCATGGACGTTTTGTGTTTCTTTTTCTTTGCTGAGTAAGTTAGTACTTCCAGTACAATATTGAATGGAAGTGGCAAGATGAGACATCTTTGAATTATTCCTGATTTTAGGAGAAGAAAAGCAGTCTCACTTTTTAGCCACATCAGCTATAGATTTTTCAAAGCCTGTCACTTACTAGTTGAGGGAATTAACATCTGCTCGTAGCTTCCTAAGATTTTTTTTCAGTTATGGATATTGTATTTGTAAGATGCTGTTTTTTGCATCTATTAAGATGACTATATTGTTGTATTCTTTAGTCTGTTAATATGGCCAATTATGTTAATTGCTACCTAATATGAATGCAACCTTTCATTCCTGGGATTAAAAAAACATGTGGTCATGATGTATTATCATTTTGAACTTGCTTGACTAAATTTTTTTTAATTTTTATTTTGATATCATTAATGTACAATTACAATTACTTGAACAACATTATGGTTACTAGACTCCCCCTATTATCAAGTCCCCCCACATACCCCATTACAGTCACTGTCCATCAGCATAGTAAGATGCTATAGAATCGCTACTTGTGCTTGACTAAATTTTTAAAAATAATTATTGCATCTATTATCATTAAGTATATTGGTTTGTATTTTTCTTTGTAATGAGTTTGACAAGCTTAGTGTCAAAACAATGCTGGTCTTTTAGGATGACTTGGGCAATATTCCTTCTCCTTTAATATTTTGGAAAAGTTTGTATAGAATCAAATCACCTCTCTAACTTTGTAGAAATCACCAGAGAATTCATCTAGGCTTAGAATGAAACAAGATTATAAAATGTTTATGTGTGTGTGTGTGTGTGTGTGTGTGTGTGTATATATATGTGTGTGTGTGTGTGTATGTATTTGGTATGTATGTATATGTATATATATCTTGGTATTATATTCTAAATAAATATATTGCCTTTATATATATATAAAATAGAATACCAAGAGATAAGGAAAGATGAAAAGGTCAGTATTCTGATATTTAACTTTTAGAGTAAAACATGCCCTATATTTTACATATAAATAAGAACATCTACATATTAATCATTATTTTATTAACATGTTGGTCTTCTCTTCTGACACTGTACTGTCTTAATAGAGAAATCAATTTTCCCAATATATGTGGTACACTTTACATAAAGCTTTAAAATAATCATTTCTAGGAAATTATTCAGGAAAATAATTCAAGAAAACATGGTGATACTGAATATTGATTCTACACATTTGATGAAAATATTAGAAAATTTGAATATGGAAAGATATTTTTTAATGATTAAATGGACCAATGATTATGTGCATCATTAGTTAATGTATAATAGTGTTGACCTAAATAGGGGCTAAAACAGTTTTGTTTTATAGATAATACATCCTATTTTCCAACTTGATTGGGAGTAAGTTTCCTGTAAAACAACTCTTGCCTCCTCTCTGTTTTTGTTTTTCTGATGAGTGACATATGGAAACATTATACATCAGCATTAATCTCAGACTTAACACATTTTCTACTCATGTGGATTATATCCTTTTGTTTTTTGCACACAATGTAGCTGTAGAACAAGCAATAAATATTAACTACCAAATATTCAGGACACCATAACCTTAGGTTTGGGACACATTTCTGGCATGAATGACTGAATAAAAATATTTTGCCCAAGGCCTTTATGTCACCTCTTCATGGATGTCACGAAATGTCTAACCTTGGCTTCTTAATTATTATCTCTAACTGTGAAAACATTTACAAAGAACAAAAAGTTAAACACGTTTCCATTTGAGAAGGTTAAGTGCAGTGTTCTACTCTCAATAGTAGGTAAAAGTCCAGTCAGTAGCCAGTAGGAAAATAGCATTAATTTCAAGGAATTCACTCTCCACAGTTCAATTTTACAATCTTAGTAACTGTGTAAGTAATAATAATAATAAGTATAATAACTGACAGTTTCCCAGTGCTTTACATTGTGCCCAGCTCTGGAATAAATACTACATATCAAAGCTTGTGACAACTCTTCAAAAATAAAATCAATATTAATAGAAATAACAAATTATTCCCTTTAATATTGTGTATGAACTTTCCTGGCATATAATGGCATGTAGCAAAACTACACATTAAATAAAAGAGTAAATTTTCTATATCTAATACACCAATTTAATACATATTCCCTTATAACGTAACAGAACGTCCCATATGAAAGAATAGAATAGCATTATAAATAATTAAATTAAGCAATGATTCTTTCCCCAGAAGGATATCAGAAGCTTTTAAGGATCCAAGAAGAATATCTTTATTTAACTTTACATGTAGCTTCAAGCAAAAAAGATTTCCCCACCTCAGTGCTGCTCTTGGCATAGCTAATTTTTGTTGAAGCATAAATACACTGGATGACTGATTTATTTCTTCACTTGTATATGACTAGACATGTGTATAAAGATGTGCACTGTAAGAATATTACAGAACTTGTCCAATAGGAATTTTGATAGGACCCTAGTAACACAATTGAATACTACATAAAATTAAAATAGAACTACAATCACACAAACACACTGGATGAATCTCACAAAAGTAGTGTCAGTAAACAAAACTGGGTAGAAATTAATACATACTTATAAGCAGTGTTAATATATGACAGTGCAAGTCAGAAGCCTCATGGTCTTTGACAGGGGGAGAAGGTAGTGGTGACTGTAAGGGCTCTGGAAGGAGGCTTCTGGAAATAGTAACAATCATTTCTTCACCTACATAGTGATTACATGGATATTCAGTTTATGATCCTTTGTTGAGCTCTACATTTGTATTTTTTTGCGTGTGTTACACTTCAATGAGAAATTTTCAAAAGTTTAAAGTGCATGGATTCTTAAATGTATTTTATGTGATATAAACTGTTCACAAGAAGCAAATGAAGAATATCTGAAAGTATCTGTCATCTTTAGTCACTGACTGAGAATATTGAAGAACTGGTAACTTCATAAACTCTAGATATTTATTGACACAAATACAAGTAAAGTTATTTATCAATTCTTGCTATTATAATCAGTGTCATTCAATGAAGACTTGAATGCAGAGTTCATTCATTTACTTCAAAATCTAAAAGGAGAATGGTGAGGTAGTAAAACTATGAAGTTTTTATCATTATGAAATCTCTGTTGCTCTTCAGGAAGTAATATGGTAAAAATAACTTATTATCAGATTACACAGCAAAAACATCTGTAGAAACCAACAGCATGGATGTTGGAACAGTTTCCTTGAACAGCTTCCTCCTTGTCAGCTGTTTGTTTTTGTGCTGAGATTCCTTTTCTTTTTTTCCTTCCTTCCTTCTGCCTAATGACTTTAGTCACAATCAGCATTATTTTATGACCTATACCATCCTGTCTTCATGTTTTTTTTTTCTGGTTATTATTTGCTAACATACAAATTTATTAAAATATTATTGACTCTATTCCTATGCTTTACATTACATCCTGGTCTGTTTATTTTATAACTAGATCCTCTCCACCCCTTTCACCTATATTGCTTTTCCCCACTCCCCCAACCCCACTGGCAACCATCAATTTGTACTCTGTATTTATGAATCTGTTCTGTTTTGTTTTGTTTGCTTTGTTTTTTAGATTTCACATATAAGTGAAGTGATATTATATTTGCCTTCCTCTGATTTATTTCACTTAGTCTAATAACCTCTAGGCCCATCCATGTGGTAGAAAATGACAAGATTTCATTCTTTTTTATGGCTGAATAATATTCCATTGCATTCCATTTCATATATATAATATACATTATATATATGTATTTGTTATATATACGTATATTATACATGCACACATATAACATCTCCTTTATCCATTCATCTGTCAGTGGACATTTAGGTTTCTTTTAAATCTTGATTTTCTGAATAGTTCTGCAGTGAACGTGGGGATGCATATGTTTTTTTGAATGAGAGTTTTGTTGTTTTTGTCAAAAAAATACCTAGAAGTGGAATTGCTGAATCATATGGTAGTTGTATTTTTAATTTCTAGGGAACCTCCATACTGTTTTCCAGAGTGGCTGCACCAATCCACATTTCCACCAACAGTGCACAAGGGTTCCCTTTTCTCCACATCCTTGTCAACACTTATTTTTTCTTGTCTTTTGGTTGATAGCCATTCTGAAACGTGTGAGGTAATTGTGGTTTTGATATGCATTTTTCTGATGGTTACTTATGTTGAGCATCTTTTCATATGCCTCTTGGCCACCAGTGTATCTTCTTTGGCAAAATGTTTTTTCAGGTCTTCTGCCCATTTTTTAATCTGATTGTTGATTTTGTTATTGAATTTTATTATTCTTTATATATTTTGGATGTTACTCCCTATTTTTAGTACTTTTTTTTTTTTGAGAGGGCATCTCTCATATTTATTGATCAAATGGTTGTTAACAACAATAAAATTCTGTATAGGGGAGTCAATGCTCAATGCACAATCATTAATCCACCCCAAGCCTAATTCTCATCAGTCTCCAATCTTCAGAAGCATAACAAACAAGTTCTTACATGGTGAACAAATTCTTACATAGTGAATAACTTCTTACATGGTGAACAGGCAGTCATCACAGAAACTTTCGGTTTTAATCAGTCATTATGAACTATAGACAATCAGGTCAAATATGAATACTCGTTTGATTTTTATACTTATTTTATATGTGAATCCCACATTTCTCCCTTTATTATTATTATTATTATTTTAAATAAAATGCTGAAGTGGTAGGTAGATGCAAGATAAAGGTAGAAAACAGTTCAGTGCTGTAAGAGAGCAAATGTAGATGATCAGGTCTGTGCCTGTAGACTAAGTGTTAATCCAAGCTAGACAAGGGCAATAAAACATCCACAGATGCAGAAGATTTCTCACAAAACAAGGGGGGTGAGGTTCTAAGCCTCACCTCTGTTGATCCCCAATTTCTCATCTGATGGCCCCCCTGCGACTGTGCCTGTCTTAGGTTGTTCCTCCCTTGAGGAATCTTACCAGTCTCTGGCTAACCAGTCAACTTCTGGGGCCATACAGAGAAATGTAAAGTTGGTAAGTGAGAGAGAGGCAATATTGTTTGAAAAGGTTAGCTTTTTACTTCTTGGCAGATTTATGCCCTGTGGCTTCTATGCCCAGCATTTGTCTTGAGGTATCTTTACCACTTGGAAGAATTATGATACTCAGTAAATTCGATTTGAGGCACGAATTCTAAAAGGCTGTAATTAGGAAGGAAGAAGAAAAGCTATAGGAGTAGCAGATGGAAGAAAACATGGGAAGATTGATTATTTCTTCCAAATATCTTCTTGTAGAGTAACTTAAGCATGTATAGGTTTTAAACTACTAATTAAATTGCGTATACATATTAACATAATAGGAATACAGTTACATAACCAAAGCAGACCAATAATTACCAGCCATCTCCTGTGAAACCAAGAAAACCAGTTAGGCATCCTAGGCATTTGTGAAAACTTATCTATGATATGGTGGATATTGTCCAACTGAACTTGAACAGTCTGAGAGAAATCAGACAAATTAAAACAACCCATTCCTGGGAACTGTTCACATCC
The DNA here is from genome assembly GCF_030020395.1 of Manis pentadactyla. Lineage (NCBI taxonomy): Eukaryota > Metazoa > Chordata > Mammalia > Pholidota > Manidae > Manis > Manis pentadactyla. Next base: position 50,739,112 of record NC_080030.1, read on the forward strand.
CATATGTTCTTTTAACAGTAGATAGTCTGTAGTTGTAAGATTTTGGAGCGCTACAACTTGCACTTCTCCTAATTCTTGGTTGAGTTCCAACGGTATAGATTCAGTCAAATTTGTTATTTTAATGTATGCACAGGACAGCTTAGATATCTCCTTCTTCATTCCCATGGTAAGTCCAGGAACTGATGGGATGAATGCAGCTACAACTGCAGCATCGCCTGGATCTTTGTTAAGGTTTTTTGATGATCATTTTCTGGTATGACTCTTCCTGAGAGTGCTGACGTTGGAAGTTCTTCTTCATATCGTATCTTAGTTCATTTTCTGGGTAGCCAAATTAGGCTATGATCCTCTGTATAAACACAAACAGACCCTTTGCCCACACTTTGATCTGCCCTTTATACCATCGTGTAGATCTCATTGGAGGTCACCACACAGGAATTGCTTTTTTTTTTTTTAAGAGAAAGGAATATTATCAGAAAAGTGTACCTCCATAGCCGATCATCTGACACCCTTTAAGTGATCAAAATTAAGGATATTTAAAGCATGCATTAATCGTTGATTTACAGTTAGATATATCCTATCAGGGAGTAATCCTCCTTCACTTTCTTTCTTCCTTTTTTTTTTGTTATCTGTAATCTACACTTACAGGAAGAATATTATGTTTACTAGGCTCCCCCTATACAAGGTCCCCCCTATAAGCCCCTTTACAGTCACTGTCCATCAGCATAGCAAAATGTTGTAGAATCAATACTTGTCTTCTCTGTGTTGTACAGCCCTCCCCTTTCTCCCATCCCCAATGCATACTAATCTTAATACCCCTCTTCTTCTTCCGCCCCCTATCCCTCCCTAAACACCCATCCTCCCCAGTCCCTTTCCCTTTGGTACCTGTTAGTCCATTCTTGGGTTCTGTGATTCCACTGCTGTTTTGTTCCTTCAGTTTTTCCTTTGTTCTTATACTCCACAGATGAGTGAAATCATTTGGTATTTCTCTTTCTCTGCTTGGCTTACTTCACTGAGCATAATACCCTCCAGGTCCATTCATGTTGTTGCAAATGGTAGGATTTGCCCTCTTCTTATGGCTGAGTAGTATTCCATTGTGTATATGTACCACATCTTCTTTATCCATTCATCTACCGATGGACATTTAGGATGCTTCCAATTCTTGGCTATTGTAAATAGTGCTGCGATAAATATAGGGGTGCATCTGTCTTTCTCAAACTTGATTACTGCGTTATTAGGGTAAATTCCTAGGAGTGCAATTCCTGGGTCAAATGGTAAGTCTGTTTTGAGCATTTTGATGAACCTCCATACTGCTTTCCACAATGGTTGAACTAACTTACATTCCCACCAGCAGTGTAGGAGGGTTCCCCTTTCTCCACAGTCTCACCAACATTTGTTGTTGCTTGTCTTTTGGATGGCAGCCATCCTTCCTGGTGTGAGATGATACCTCATTGTAGTTTTAATTTGCATTTCTCTGATAATTAGTGATGTGGAGCATCTTTTCATGTGTCTGTTGGCCATCTGTATTTCTTTTTTGGAGAACTGGATGTTCAGTTCCGCTGCCCATTTTTTAATTGGATTATTTGATTTTTGTTTGTTGAGGCGTGTGAGATCTTTATATATTTTGGATATCAAGCCTTTATCAGATGTCATTTACAAATATATTCTTCCATACTGTAGGGTTCCTTTTGGTTTTACTGATGGTGTCTTTTGCTGTACAGAAGCTTTTCAGCTTAATATAGTCTCACTTATTCATTTTTGCTGTTGTTTTCCTTGCCCGGGGAGATATGTTCAAGAAGAGGTCACTCATGTTTATGTCTAAGAGGTTTTTGCCTATATTTTCCACGAGTTTAATGGTTTCATGACTTACATTCAGGTCTTTGATCCATTTTGAATTTACTTTTGTATATGGGGTTAGCCAATGGTCCAGTTTCATTCTCCTACATGTAGCTGTCCAGTTTTGCCAGCACCATCTGTTGTAGAGACTGTCATTTCGCCGTTGTATGTCCATGGCTCCTTTATCAAATATTAATTGACCATATATGTTTGGGTTAATCTCTGGAGACTCTAGTCTGTTCCACTGGTCTGTGGCTCTGTTCTTGTGCCAGTACCAAATTGTCTTGATTACTATGGCTTTATAGTAGAGCTTGAAGTTGGGGAATCAGATTGACCCCTACTTTATTCTTCTTTCTCAGTATTGATTTGGCTATTCAGGGTCTTTGGTGTTTCCATATGAATTTTTGAATTATTTGTTCCAGTTCGTTGAAGAATGTTGCTGGTAATTTGATAGGGATTGCACCAAATCTGTATATTGCTTTGGGCAGGATGGGCATTTTGACGATATTGATTCTTCCTAGCCACGAGCATGGGATGAGTTTCCATTTGTTAGTGTCCCCTTTAATTTCTCTTAAGAGTGACTTGTAGTTTTCAGAGTATAGGTCATTCACTTCTTTGGTTATGTTTATTCCTAGGTATTTTATTCTTTTTGATGCAATTGTGAATGGAATTGTTTTCCTGATTTCTCTTTCTATTGGTTCATTGTTAGTGTCTAGGAAAGCTACAGATTTCTGTGTGTTAATTTTGTATTCTGCAACTTTGCTGTATTCTGATATCAGTTCTAGTAGTTTTGGGGTGGATTCTTCAGGGATTTTTATGTACAATATCATGTCATCTGCAAATAGTGACAGTTTAACTTCTTCTTTACCAATCTGGATTCCTTGTATTTCTTTGTTTGGTCTGATTGCCATGGCTAGGAAACCAGTACAACCAGTACTATGTTAAATAAGAATGGGGAAAGTGGGCATCCCTGTCTTGTTCCCAATCTCAGAGGAAAAGCTTTCAGCTTCTCGCTATTCAGTATGATGTTGGCTGTGGGTTTATCATATCTGGCCTTTATTATGTTGAGGTACTTCCCCTCTATACCCATTTTGCTGAGAGTTTTTATCATGAATGGATGTTGAATTTTGTCAGATGCTTTTTCAGCATCTATGGAGATGTTCATGTGGTTTTTGTCTTTCTTTTTGTTGATGTGGTGGATGATGTTGATGGATTTTCAAATGTACTATCCTTGCATTCCTGGGATGAATCCCACTTGGTCATGGAGTATGATCCTTTTGATATACTTTTGAATTCAGTTTGTTAATATTTTATTAAGTATTTTTGCATCTACATTCATCAGGGATATTGGTCTGTAATTTTCTTTTTTGGTGGGTTCTTTGCCTGGTTTAGGTATTATGGTGATATTGGCTTCATAGAATGAGTTTGGAAGTATTCCCTCCTCTTCTATTTTTTGGAAAACTTTAAGGAGAATGGGTATTATGTCTTCTCTGTGTGTCTGATAAAATTCTGAAGTAAATCCGTCCGGCCCAGGTGCTTTGTTCTTGGCTCGTTTTTTGATTGCCGTTTCAATTTCTTTGCTCGTAATTGGTTTGTTTAACTTTTGTGTTTCTTCCTTGGTCAGTCTTGGAAGGTTGTATTTTTCTATCAAGTTGTCCATTTCTTCTAGGTTTTCCAGCTTGTTGGCGTATATGTTTTCATAGTAGTCTTTAATAATTCTTTGTATTTCTGTGGAGTCTGTCATGATTTTTCCATTCTCATTTCTGATTCTGTTGATTTGTGTTGTTTCTATTTTTCTCTTAAAATGTTCGGCTAGAGGCTTATCTATTTTGTTTTTTTTCTCAAAGAACCAGCTCTTGGTTTCATTGATTTTTGCTATTGTTTTATTCTTCTCAATTTTGTTTATTTCTTCTCTGATCTTTATTATGTCCCTCCTTCTGCTGACTTTAGGCCTCATTTGTTCTTCTTTTTCCAGTTTCGATAATTGTGATGTTAGAGTATTCATTTGGGATTGTTCTTCCTTCTTCAAGTGTGCCTGGATCGCTATATACTTTCCTCTTAAGACTGCTTTCGCTGCGTCCCACAAAGTTAAGGCTTTGTGTTGTTTTTGTCATTTGTTTCCATATATTCCTTGATCTCTATTTTAATTTGTTCATTGAACCATTGATTATTTAGGAGCATATTGTTAAGCCTCCATGTGTTTGTCAGCCTTTTTGTTTTCCTTGTAGAATTTATTTATAGTTTTATACCTTTGTGGTCTGAGAAATTGGTTGGTAGAATTTCATTATTCTGGATTTTGCTGAGGCTCTTTTTGTGGGCTAGTATGTGGTCTATTCTGAAGAATGTCCCATGTGCACTTGAGAAGAATGTATATCCTGTTGCTTTTGGATGTAGAGTTCTATAGATGTCTATTAGGTCCATCTGCTCTATTGTGTTGTTCAGTGGTTCTGTGTCCTTACTTATTTTCTGTCCAGTGGATTTAACCTTTGGGGTGTGTGTTGTGTTGAAGTCTCCTAAAAAGAATGCATTGCAGTCTATTTCCCCCTTTAGTTCTGTTAGTATTTGTTTCACATATGCTGGTGGTCCTGTGTTGGGTGCATATATATTTAAAATGGTTATATCCTCTTGTTGGACTGAGCCCTTTATCATTATGTAGTGTCCTTCTTTATCTCTTGTTACTTTCTCTGTTTTGAATTCTGTTTTGTCTGATATTAGTACTGCAACCCCTGTTTTCTTCTTGCTGTTGTTTGCCTGAAATATGTTTTTTCATCCCTTGACTTTTAGTCTCTACATGTCTTTGGGTTTGAGGTGAGTCTCTTCTAAGCAGCATATAGATGGGTCTTGCTTTTTTGTCCATTCTATTACTCTGTGTCTTTTGATTGCTTCATTCAGTCCATTTACATTTAGGGTGACTATTGAAAGATATGTACTTATTGCCATTGCAGGCTTTAAATTCGTTGTTACCAAAGGTTCAATGTTAGCCTTTTTAGTATCTTACCACCTAACTTAGCTCGCTTGTTGAGCTGTTATATACACTGTCTGGAGATTCTTTTCTTCTCTCCCTTCTTATTCCTCCTCCTCCATTCTGCATATGTTGGGTGTTTTGTTCTGTGTTCTTTTTAGGAGTGCACCCATCTAGAGCATTCCCTGTAAGATGCCCTGTAGAGGTGGTTTGTGGGAGGGAAATTCCCTCAGCTTTTGCTTGTCAGGGAATTGTTTATTCCCGCCATAATATTTAAATGATAGTCGTGCTGGGTTCAGTATCCTTGGTTCAAAGCCTTTCTGTTTCATTGCATTAAATATATCATGCCATTCTCTTCTGGCCTGTAGGTTTTCTGTCGAGAAGTCTGATGTGAGCCTGATGGGTTTTCCTTTATAGGTGACCATTTTCTCTCTAGTTCCCTTTAAAATCTTTCCTTTCCTTGATCTTTGCCATTTTAATTATTATGTGTCTTGGTGTTTTTCTCCTTGGATCCTTTCTGTTGGGGGTTCTGTGTATTTCCGTGGTCTGTTCGATTATTTCCTCCCCCAGTTTGGGGAAGTTTTCAGCAATTATTTCTTCCAAGATACTTTCCATCCCTTTTCCTCTCTCTTCTTCTTCTGGTACCCTTATAATATGGATATTGTTCCTTTTGGATTGGTCACACAGTTCTCTTAATATTGTTTCATTCCTGGAGATCCTTTTATCTCTCTCTTTGTCAGCTTCTATGCGTTCCTGTTCTCTGATTTCATTTCCATCAATGGCCTCTTGCATCCTATCCATTCTGCTTATACACCCTTCCAGAGTTTGTTTCATTTCTGTAATCTCCTTTCTGGCATCTGTGATCTCTCTCCGGACTTCATCCCATATCTCTTGCGTATTTCTCTGCATCTCTGTCAGGATGTTTATGATGTTTATTTTGAATTCTTTGTTAGGAAAACTGGTTAGGTCTGTCTCCTTCTCTGGTGTTGCCTCTGTGATCTTGGTTTGCCTGTAATTTTGCCTTTTCATGGTGGTAGAAATAATTTGCAGAGCTGGGACTAGTGATGGCTGGAAGAACTTCCCTTCTTGTTGGTTTGTGGCCTTCCTCTCCTGGGAGAACAGCGACCTCTAGTGGCTTGTACTGGGCAGCTGCACGCAGACAGGGCTTCTGATTTCCTGCCCGGCTGCTATGGATGGAATTTATCTCCGCTGTTGCTGTGGGCGTGGCCTGGCTTGGCCTGCTACTCCAAAATGGTGGACCCACATTGGAGAGGGAGCACTATGAGGCTATTTATCTCCGTGAGTTGCCTCCGTGCTCCCTGCTGCCCAGGGGGTTAGAGTGCCCAGAGATCCCCAGATTCCCTGCCTCTGGACTAAGTGTCCCGCCCTGTCCCTTTAAGACTTCCAAAAAGCACTCACCAAAACAAAACAAAAACAACAACAAAATTAATTAATTAATTAAAAAAAAAAAAGCCGCTCGCTTTTCTTTGTCCTCAGGCTCTGGCCTCAGGGACCCGCTCACTGGTCTTGCTGCCCTGTTTCCCTAGTATTGGGGTCACTGTCCCCCTTTAAGTCTTCCAAAATGCACTCGCCGAAAAATAAAAAAAGTATAAAAGAAGGCGACTTGCTTTTCTTTGTTCTCTGGCGCCGGCCTCAGGGACCTGCTCCCCAGTCCTGCTGCCCTGTTTCCCTAGTATCCAGGGCCCCACGCACACACTGTGTGTCTGTGCTCTGGTCCGGATGGCTGGGGCTGGGTGTTCAGCAGTCCTGGGCTCCCTCTCCCTCCGCAGTCCGACTCCTCTCCTCCCGCCGAGAGCTGGGGGGAGGGGTACTCGGGTCCCGCCAGGCCCTGGCTTGTATCTTACCCCCTTTACGAGGTACTAGGTTCTCGCAGGTGTGGATGTGATCTGGATGGTGTCCTGTGTCCTCTGGTCTCTCTTCTAGGAAGAGTTGTCTTTGTTATATTTTCATAAATATATGTGGTTTTGGGAGGAGATTTCCACTGCTCTACTCATGCCGCCATCTTGGCTCCCTCCAGCATGATCTTTATCTTACTGTCACAAGTGACTATTTTTTCCTTATCGTATATACTGTCCTTGGTACTTAGAAGAGCCTGATAGAGTCTTTTGGTAATTTTGAAAGAAGTTACTCTCCTATCTTCATTCCCTCTCTCCTACTCTCTATTGCCTATCATCTTTTGTCATCTGAAAATACAATTGTGGCTTAACATTCTTTTATGTTATCCTATATTAACTATAATGGCATTTTCCTATTATTCTAAGTCAAAGGACATGTGATAGATTATTTACTACATGGAATAGGGTTAATTGATTAGTAATGTGAAAACCATTTATTTAGTCCATCTGTTAAAATGGTCAGTTTTACTCTTTCCTACCTCTCTCTGCAAACATTTTAGGTACACTAGTTAGCTTCTTTATTGTACAGAGCTTTCAAAATGTGTACATAAACCACAAATAAATTAGAAAAGTACATAACTAAATAATGCATAAAAGAGGAAATCTAATCAGTCATAAAATTTTTAAATACTTTTAATGTCTCTGGCAATAAGGCTGCAGATCAATCTGCATTACAATCAGATTGCATTTCAAATGTTTTTCAGAAGGTAAAACTTAATTCTACTTAGTAAGGTTTAAAATGACAAACTCATATTTCTACTGTCATGAAGAATTGGTAAAAATCTTTTGAATAAGCAATATGTAACAGGGTCTAAAGACAGGTCAATCCTTGAAAATGGTAATTCCACATGTGAAAATTTATCCAAACGAAACAGTCTTTAAGAGGAAAATGATCTGCCCAAATATTCATAAGAAAATGTTTTATTTATAATACGAGGCTAAGAAAGTAGGTCTTAAATACACATTATCCCATGCTTAAAATAGTGTTAAAACATGTACATTAAAAAAAAGATTGAAAAATGCATGTGTTAGTGATATTTGGTGAAATACTAGATAAAATATTTTTTTTTACAATTTCAAAAATCTTGCCTTAATTTTTCATGAGAAAAATACTATGTAAGATTTCTTAAAACAAGGCAACAATATCTTTGCTGCAAATCTTTCTGTATATGCCCTCAGCCTTCTTTAACACTATTCAGTCAAAGAATCTATTTCAATATTGGTGTTAAAATTTCTCTTTTATGTAAAAATTGTCAATTCTTAATTTTGACTGTGTCTTCATTCTGTAAGGTCCAGTATCTGATATATAATAACTGTAAGTGAATAACTGCTTGTTAACTGTATTATCCAATTAAGCCAAGAATACATACCTTTTATGCTGCTCTGTTATTTCAAACTGTTATATTATGATAAATCTTACATAGGCCACTTAATTTTTAAAAAGCTTATGTAATTGTAATCAAGCATACTGATGTAAAGTTTTTTCTTTGCTTGATTTATCTTGGCACTACTTTAGATTATAAAATAATATATATATGGTTTTTATAAAGCTACTATCTTAGAGGCACACAATTTTATTTTAGTACACTGACATCTGTTGCTGAATTTAACATAACTTAGCATATATTCCAATATTCTTATTTCCTGAATATTTTCATTTTCACTGGAATATTTACATTCTTTTCTTAACTATCTTAAATCATTGTTATTGACCTATTTTTCTGTTTTAAACTTGACTTTTAGACTAGATGATTTTATTTTAATGTCTCAATTCATTTTTATTCTAACCATGTTGATGAAGTAGTACAGTATGAAGGGGGAATCAGAATTGACAGTTATTAAGTAAGTGCCTTTTATATGCTTTGACTACTATAATCACTAAGTATAGAAAAATGAGCAAAACAGTCATCATAAGTTTTATATTCCTATCTTCCTTGTGTTACATTTTATTAAGAATATGTTTTACAAAGTCATCTCTTAATTAAATATTGAGGAAATAATCATTAATGACAGTAAAAGCCCTTATATCCTTCCCAATACAATTAACTTTTCATTTATTCTCAAATCCAAATAACAAATGCTAAAATCCCAATAATCTAGGATTGAATTCCAATTCCACTGAGAATGTCCTCAAATTACATAGAATATTATCTTATGATTTATGTACAATTGAATGAAAACATTTCCAAAAATAATATTAACTTGCACTTGTTTATTTATTTATCCAGTAAACGTTTTTAAGATGCAGCTTTGTGCAAGGCAATGTGCTATGCTACTAGGCACAACATGAATTTAAAGAGGAGTGGGACATGTTATCTTCTCTTAGCTCACCCTAATAGATAAAGTGTGACATGGATCTAAGTGAGAGGTACACTAAGCTTCAATGAAACATGATCTGGCATAATACAGTGTGACTTTGTAGAATGGAGATATTTCCATCTTAGAGTAGGTAGAATACTGGTGATGGCTGGGCAAAATAGAGGTGACTCTTTAGATTGTTCTTAGAAGATGACTGACATATGTACTTGTGGCTAGGCTGGAGGGGACAGAAGACAGAAACAGCCTTAGGAGGGAGAATATAAGTCACTATTGTGATAGCAACAGCTAGTCCAGGGAAAGAGCCTTAGATGTTACAGGAAGTCTAGACAGATAAAGGACAAACACATAAATATCTATTATTTTTTTATGTCTGATTATTCCAGAAAACATCTCAGCAGCTTCACTGCACCATAACATAATCTTTTAAGTAGGCATTTCAATACTGATAAAATATAAACAGGAGTTTTGTTTCTCCCATGACTAAACAAAATAAGTGCCCAAATAGATGTTTATTGGTAATTATAACATGCCACTCATGAAAAAAGGAAATAAATTTCAAAGATATCTAACATCATTTGTAAAATATGATTTACACAGAACATGAAAGAACAATGGTAGGTATTAGTGGCTTAAGAGAATAAGAGCTAAGCAAAGAGGATTACACCTTACTCAGTTTGTGTCCTGAAAAAGGCTAATGCAATGCCTAGAATCAAACCAGAGTTCAATATATGTTTCATGAGTTTATAAAGTACAAATTGAAAAGTTACTTATGACATATATACATATATATGACTTACATAGGTAAAGTTATACACAGAGTTAAAAGAGGCCTATGTAATCATGTGTTTCTTCTAAACATACTTCCAAGAAATATGTGGATTCCTCCTTTCTTGGAACATATGCAGTCTTCTTGGCATCATTTTCATTAAAGTGAACAAAACAGACACAACCAAAGCAGATGGTGTGTTTTCAATCAATATAAAATATCAATTTATATATATTTAATATTTTTCTTAAATAAAATTCATTACCACTTACTTACATATTTAGTTTTAATTGGCATGTGTGCATGCCGCTTAACTATTAGGAACTATGCCAGTTAACTCTCAATTTAAGTTTTTTTAAAAATCCAAAAACATTTCTTAAATGACTGCCATATGTTAACATGCAGGTAGTGGTTACAGAGATAAATGAGCCATTATCTTTGAAGGTCTTCACAGTTTAGAAGGGATGACAGTCTTATAAATGAATGACTATAATAAAATGTGATAAATGATAATTATAGAATTTGGTACAAAGTAGTATGAAAACAGAAATAAATGAATGACTAAATCTGCTTCCTAATAGCTTGCCTGTGTACTAATCATATTTAAAGATGAGGATTTTTTTGGAACAGTATCAATTAAAGCTATAATAATATTATTTTTCCTACAAATATTTGAAACATGCTGATTTGGGAGGGGAAAATATCCAACAACACAAACTCATCAACAGCAAATAATGATCACAAGTGAGGATGTTATTTTTTCTGAAGCAGCATTCTGATATAACATTCCTAATTTATGACCTTTACTACAGTTGTTAGAGTCAATATTCATTACTCTCAACCTTGATGCTATACCAGAGAAGCAATGCAGAGTCCAAAGAGGATGCATCATCCCACAGATTCAGAGTATCTGTGGCTCCTCTTAGGAATTAAATATCATTTATGAGCAGTTTCATATTCATAAACTATATTTATTTTAGAGGCGCATTGCTTAATAACCTTTGGGAGCATTTACAAAAGTAAAAAGACAATCTCTGTCACTGCAGCTTTAATTTAATAAGCAGCAGAAAAACCAAGCATACTTAACTACACAAAACACAAATGAAAAACAGGTCCAGATAAAATTGGTTCCAAATCTCAGGAATATAAAGACAGACACTAGCATTTCAAAATGTACCCTGGCTGTGCTGAAATAGTCATATTTATTAACTTTTTATGTATGTGTTACTCAATGACTTATAAATTTAAGTTTGGGACATGTGCAAGGTTAAGGACATGCACAAGGCTAGCAAAGAGAATCACAAATACAACCAAAGCCAAAATAAAGAGTACAGTTCCAGCATTTTAAAAGAGGCTACATGATTACATGACTACCAAGAGTTTTGACTCATTAAGGTCAACACAACTTTGGGGATATTCTACTACATCTTTAGAATTCTTATTTCAATGCAAATGTATTACATTACCCTTTAAAGTACTCAAATACTTTCTCTTTGCTGCAGGGATCTGTTATATACCCCGATACTTGGAATGTCAGGAGTATTGTTGGTTTCCATGTTAGGAAATCATTTTTATACCCCCTGATGTGTCTTATTGGGTAAAATGACATCCCCTCAAAAAAAGACATGTTGAACTCCTAATCCTGGGAACGTCTGAATGTGACCTTTTTGGAAATAGAGTCTTTGAAGATGTAAGGTGAGGTCATACTGGATAACATTGGGCCCTGACCAATGACTGGTGTCTTTATGACTAGAGGGAAATTTGGACAGCAACATACAGAAAAGGCCATTTGGAGATGGAGACAGAGAATGGAGTGATTCATCTACAAGCCAAGCAATGCCACAGATTTTTGGCAACTACCAAAAGCTCTGAAAGACAGGGAGAAAATATCTTCAGAGAAAGTATGGGCCTGCTGATTTTGGACTTCTGGCCTTCACAGCTCTGAGAGAATACATTTATATTGTTGGTAGCCCTTTGTTATAGCATCCCTGGGAATCTAATGCAATGCCAATTCTAGAGATAAAAACATTATGGAAAGAAACGTTATAGTTTTCATTTAGGTAATTCTCTAGGCAAAGGATTGGCCAATTTTTTTCTACAAAAAGCTAGTTAGGAAGTTTTTTTGGTTCTATAGGGTATATGATTTCTGTCAAAGTTATTCAACTCTGGCATTGTAACACAAAGGAAACCATAAGTGCTGCATAAACAAATGAATGTGGCTATTTTCCAATAAAGCATTATTTTAAAAAACAGGTGGCTGACTCATGATCTAGACTCTGTCTCATACTGCTTTCTCTCAACTTTCTTATTTTCACATAGATTTCCTGGTTTATTTACCTTTGGCTGTTATGTGGAAAAACCTTCTCTTTTGGCTTTTATAGTGATAATCACTTTGGAAATGTCACCCAGATGCAGTTAACAGAATAATGGTCATTGAAATGTGTCCTTGTCCTAATCCTTGCAATCCATGAATATTACCTTACATGGCAAATGGGACTTTACAGATGTGATTAAACTAAGGATCTTCCGATGGTGAGATTATCTTGGGTTATCTGTGTGTTCCCAATGCAATCATAAGGGTCCTTACAGTAAGGAAGTAGAAGGACCGCAGTCAGAAAAGACAATGTGAAGACAAAAGCTGAGAGAAAGGTTGGAAGATGCTACATGGCTGACTTAAAGACGGAGTATGGGGCCATGAGGCAAGGAATGCAGGGGATCTCTAGAAGCTGGAAAAGGCATAGAATCAGATTATTCCCAGAAGCCCCCAAAGGAAGGCAGCCCTGACTAACAATTTTATACTTTGACCTTCAGAACTGTAAGAGAATACATTTTTGTAGTTTTAAAGTACTAAATGTGTGATTATTTGTTCTAATATCAATATCAAACTAATATGCCAGGATTTTGTTTCTTGTATTCCCAGAATCTCTTTTTGTACTCTTTCTACCTATTTCCATGTCCTTGAGGCACAAATAAGTGAAATTAAGCAACCTATTCAGTGCTTATTGCTGAACATGCTCAATAATCCAAGGCCTATGAACTAGGGCCTTGTTTTTCTGAAGGATTGAGAGAAAAATATGGATCAGAACAGATGAAAACAAAACAATCAAACTTCTCAAATCTTAACTATCCTCATCGTATCAGTGAATGGCTGAATGTGGCTTACTGTGTATGGTAGAATACACAAGCCTAATCTTGAAAAGAACTGATGGACAGGCAGTGTTCTAGGACTAGACCTAAGTGCCTCTGACAACAGAGAGCCAGCATTGATTTCTCTACTTGAAGCACAGTCTCAGTTGAGGAAGACTATTATTCAACATAGTCAGGAAATGTATAAGCCAATAGTGGAACTCAATTCTTATCAGATTACTATCAGAAAAGGGCAATATTTAGATTATTCCCTGGAAGAAAGATCCTCACATACATCCCTGGAAATACTAGTTCAATACTAGCTTACAACTTCTTCTCTCCAAATCAATAGGGAACATCTACGATGTGCAAAATAACACCCCAGATCTAAGGAGTACATGCATTGTAGAGTACTCCTAGATTGTTCAAATGTTGTGTGTCAAGGTCAAGTGTTGAAACTGAGTAATTATTTCTCTTGAGAAAGCTACTGAACTTGCAATCCTCCTCAAATCAACCATTTAAAGAATTTTGCCTTTTGGTGTTAACAGCTCTTTACTGGAACCTAAACATATGTACCCACCCATAAGCCTGGCAGAAGAGGTTCTCATTTAATTTCCTTTTCAAGCTCTCCTCCATATCACAACGGCATCCCTTGGCTCTGAGGGTCCCCAGCTAGAATGATGTCATACTCAGGCTCCACTGAGGACTTGAAAATGCCTTTGCTGCTACTTTTGCAAAAGACATGAAGTGAAATAGGAGATACAACTAAGGGATACACAAAATACAAACCTGATGCATAATTTAATGGATGATTAACCATAGGAAAAGAAAGCAAGCTACATGCTTAAATAATCTTGAAACTCTTTGATTTAGTTACTGGTGTTTGGTGATGACTGGATCAAATTAAATGTGGTGGTAAAATTTAAAAACATGAAGACAGAGGCAGAGCCAAGATGGCGGTGTGAGTAGAGCAGCAGAAATCTCCTCCCAAAACCACATATATCTATGAAAATATAACAAAGACAACTCTTCCTAGAATAAAGACCAGAGGACACAGGACAATATTCAGACCACATCCACACCTGCGAGAACCCAGCCCCTCGCAAAGGGGGTAAGATACAAGCCCCGGCCCAGCGGGACCGAGTGCCCCTCCCCCAAGCTCCCGGAGGGAGAAGAGGAGGGAGAGTGGGAGGGAGAAGGAGCCCAGAACTGCTGAACTCCCAGCCCCAGCCATCCGGAACAGAGCACAGACACAGTGCATGCGCGGGACCCTGGATACTAGGGAAAAAGGGCAGCAAGAACGGTGAGCAGGAACCAGAGGCTGGTGCCGGAGAACAAAAGAAAAGTGAGCGGCCACATTTTTTTTTTTTTTTTGTGGTCATTGTTTGGTTTTGGCGGGTGCATTTTGGTAGTCTTAAAGGGGCAGGGCAGGACATTTTGTCCAGAGGTAGGGAATCTAGGGATCTCTGGGCACTCTAATCCCATGGGCTGCAGGAAGCAAGGAGGCCCCTTACGGAGACAAATAGCCTCCAGGACGCGACCCCTCCAATGCAACTCCACCACTTTGGAGTAGCTGCCCAAGCCAGGCCACGCCCACAGCAACAGTGGAGACAAACTCCATAGAACCCAGGCAGGAATCAGAAGCCTTGTCTGCGCACAGCTACCCAGCACAAGCCACTAGAGGTCACTGTTCTCCCAGGAGAGGAGGGCCACAAACCAACAAGAAGGGAAGTTCTTCCAGCCATCACTAGTCCCAGCTCTGCAAACTATTCCTATCACCATGAAAAGGCAAAGCTACAGGCAGACAAAGATCACAGAGACAACACCAGAGAAGGAGACAGACCTAACCAGTCTTCCTGACAAAGAATTCAAAATAAAAATCATAAACATGCTGAAGGAGATGCAGAGAAAAACGCAAGAGCAATGGGATGAAGTCCAAAGGGAGATCACAGATGCCAGGAAGGAGATTACAGAAGTGAAACAAACTCTGGAAGGATTATAAGCAGAATGGATAAGATGCAAGAGGCCATTGATGCAATTGAAACCAGAGAACAGGAATGCATAGAAGCTGACATAGAGAGAGATAAAAGGATCTCCAGGAATGAAACAATATTAAGAGAACTGTGTGACCAATCCAAAAGGAACAATATCCGTGTTATAGGGGTACCAGAAGGAGAGAGGAAAAGGGATGGAAAGTATCTTGGAAGAAATAATTGCTGAAAACTTCCCCAAACTGGGGGAGGAAATAATCGAACAGACCACGGAAATACACAGAACCCCCAACAGAAAGGATCCAAGGAGAAAAACACCGAGACACATAATAATTAAAATGGCAAAGATCAAGGACAAAGAAAGAGTCTTAAAGGCAGCTAGAGAGAAAAAGGTCACCTATAAAGGAAAACCCATCAGGCTAACATCAGACTTCTCGACAGAAACCCTACAGGATAGAAGAGAATGGCATGATATATTTAATGCAATGAAACAGAAGGGCCTTGAACCAAGGATACTGAATCCAGCACAATTATCATTTAAATATGATGGAGGGATTAAATAATTCCCAGACAAGCAAAAGCTGAGGGAATTTCCCTCCCACAAACCACCTCTACAGGGCATCTTAGAGGGAATGCTCTAGATGGGTGCACTCCTAAAAAGAACACAGAACAAAACACCCAACATATGCAGAATGGAGGAGGAGGAATAAGAAGGGAGAGAAGAAAAGAATCTCCAGACAGTGTATATAACAGCTCAACAAGCGAGCTAAGTTAGGTGGTAAGATACTAAAGAGGCTAACCTTGAACCTTTGGTAACAACGAATTTAAAGCCTGCAATGGCAATAAGTACATATCTTTCAATAGTCACCCTAAATGTAAATGGACTGAATGCACCAATCAAAAGACACAGAGTAATAGAATGGACAAAAAAGCAAGACCCATCTACATGCTGCTTACAAGAAACTCACCTCAAACCCAAGGACATGCACAGACTAAAAGTCAAGGGATGGAAAAACATATTTCACGCAAACAACAGCGAGAGGAAAGCAGGGGTTGCAGTAATAATATCAGACAAAATAGACTTCAAAACAAAGAAAGTAACAAGAGATAAAGAAGGACACTACATAATGATAAAGGGCACAGTCCAACAAGAGGATATAACCATTCTAAATATATATGCACCCAAAACAGGACCACCAGCATATGTGAAACAAATACTAACAGAACTTAAGGGGGAAATAGAATGCAATGCATTTATTTTAGGAGACCTCAACACACCGCACACCACAAAGGATAGATCCACTGGGCAGAAAATAACTAAGGACACAGAGGCACTGAACAACACAGTAGAACAGATGGACCTTATAGACATCTATAGAACTCTACATCCAAAACAACAGGACATACATTCTTCTCAAGTGCACATGGAACATTCTCCAGAATAGACCACATACTAGCCCATAAAAAGAGCCTCAGTAAATTCCAAAATATTGGAATTCTACCAACCAATTTTTCAGACCACAAAGGTATAAAACTAGAAATAAATTCTACAAAGGAAAGAAAAAGGCTCACAAACACATGGAGGCTTAACAACATGCTCCTAAATAATCAAGGGATCAACAAACAAATTAAAATAGAGATCAAGGAATATATGGAAACAAATGACAACAACAACACAAAGCTCCAACTTCTGTGGGATGCAGCGAAAGCAGTCTTAGGAGGAAAGTATATAGCGATCCAGGCACACTTGAAGAAGGAAGAACAATCCCAAATGAATACTCAAACATCACAATTATCGAAACTGGAAAAAGAAGAACAAATGAGGCCTAAAGTCAGCAGAAGGAGGGACATAATAAAGATCAGAGAAGAAATAAACAAAATTGAGAAGAATAAAACAATAGCAAAAATCAATGAAACCAAGAGCTGGTTCTTTGAGAGAATAAACAAAATAGATAAGCCTCTATCAAAACTTATTAAGAGAAAAAGAGAATCAACACAAATCAACAGAATCAGAAATGAGAACGGAAAAATCACGACAGACTCCACAGAAATACAAAGAATTATTAAAGACCATTATGAAAACCTATATGCCAACAAGCTGGAAAACCTAAAAGAAATGGACAACTTGATAGAAAAATACAACCTTCCAAGACTGACCAAGGAAGAAACACAAAAGTTAAACAAACCAATTATGAGCAAAGAAATTGAAACGGCAATCAAAAACTTCCCAAGAGCAAAACACCCAGGCTGGACGGATTTACCTCGGAATTTTATCAGACACACAGAGAAGACATAATTCCCACTCTCCTTAAAGTTTTCCAAAAAATAGAAGAGGAGGGAATACTCCCAAACTCATTCTATGAAGCCAACATCACCCTAATACCAAAACCAGGCAAAGACCCCACCAGAAAGGAAAATTACAGGCCAATATCCCTGATGAATGTAGATGCAAAAATACTCAATAAAATATTACCAAACTGAATTCAAAAATATATCGAAAGGATCATACACCATGACCAAGTGGGATTCATCCCAGGGATGCAAGGATGGTACAACATTCGAAAATCCATCAACACCATCCACCACATCAACAAAAAGAAAGACAAAAACCACATGATCATCTCCATAGATGCTGAAAAAGCATTTGACAAAATTCAACATCCATTCATGATAAAAACTCTCAGCAAAATGGGTATAGAGGGGAAGTACCTCAACATAATAAAGGCCATCTATGATAAACCCACAGCCAACATTATATTGAACAGCGAGAAGCTGAAAGCATTTCCTCTGAGATTGGGAATAAGACAGGGATGCCCACTTTCCCCATTGTTATTTAACATAGTACTGGTTGTACTGGTTGTCCTAGCCATGGCAATCAGACCAAACAAAGAAATACAAGGAATCCAGATTGGTAAAGAAGAAGTTAAACTGTCACTATTTGCAGATGACATGATATTGTACATAAAAAACCCTAAAGGCTCCACTCCAAAACTGCTAGAACTGATATCGGAATTCAGCAAAGTTGCAGGATACAAAATTAACACAGAAATTTGTGGCTTTCCTATATACTATCAATGAACCAAAAGAAAGAGAAATCAGGAAATTGTGAATTCCATTCACAATTGCATCAAAAAGAATAAAATACCTAGGAATAAACCAAACCAAAGAAGTGAAAGACCTATACCCTGAAAAGTACAAGTCACTCTTAAGAGAAATTAAAGGGGACACTAACAAATGGAAACTCATGCCATGCTCGTGGCTAGGAAGAATTAATGTCGTCAAAATGGCCATCCTGCCCAAAGCAATAATTAGATTTGGTGCAATCCCTATCAAATTACCAGCAACATTCTTCAACGAACTGGAAGAAATAATTCAAAAATTCATATGGAAACATGAAAGACCGCAAATAGCCAAAGCAATCCTGAGAAAGAAGAATAAAGCAGAGGGGATCTCACTCCCCAACTTCAAGCTCTACTATAAAGCCATAGTAATCAAGATAATTTGGTACTGACACAAGAACAGAGCCACAGACCAGTGGAACAGATTAGGGACCCCAGACATTAACCCAAACATATATGGTCAATTAATATTTGATAAAGTAGCCATGGACATACAATGGCGAAATGACAGTCTCTTCAACAGATGGTGCTGGCAAAACTGGACAGCTACATGTAAGAGAATGAAACTGGACCATTGTCTAATCCCATACACAAAAGTAAGTTCAGAATGGATCAAAGACCTAAATGTAAGTCATGAAACCATAAAACTCTTAGAAAAAAACATAGGCAAAAACCTCTTAGACATAAACATGAGTGACCTCTTCTTGAACATATCTCCCCGGGCAAGGAAAACAATGGCATAAATGAACAAGTGGGACTATATTAAGCTGAAAAGCTTCTGTACAGCAAAAGACACCATGAATAGAACAAAAAGGTACCCTACAGTATGGGAGAATATATTTGTAAATGACAGATCCTATAAAGGCTTGATGTAAAGATATATAAAGAGCCCACAAACCTCAACAAACCAAAAAAATAATCCAATTAAAAAATGGGCAGAGGAACTGAACAGACAGTTCTCCAGAAAAGAAATACAGATGGCCAACAGACACATGGAAAGATGCTCCACATCGCTAATTATCAGAGAAATGCAAATTAAAACCACAATGAGGTATCACCTCACACCAGTAAGGATGGCTGCCATCCAAAAGACAAACAATAACAAATATTGGCGAGGTTGTGGAGAAAGGGGAACCCTCCTACACTGCTGGTGGGAATGTAAATTAGTTCAACCATTGTGGAAAGCAGTATGGAGGTTCCTCAAAATGCTCAAAAGAGACTTACCATTTGACCCAGGAATACTACTCCTAGGAATTTACCCTAAGAACGCAGTACTCAAGTTTGAAAAAGACAGATGCACCCCTATGTTTATCACAGCACTATTTACAATAGCCAAGAACTGGAAGCAACCTAAGTGTCCATGAGTAGATGAATGGATAAAGAATATGTGGTACATACACAATGGAATATTACTCAGCCATAAGAAGAAAACAAATCCTACCATTTGCAACAACATGGATGGAGGTAGAGGGTATTATGCTCAGTGAAATAAGCCAAGCAGAGAAAGAGAAATACCAAATGATTTCACTCATCTGTGGAGTATAAGAACAATGAAAAAACTGAAGGAACAAAACAGCAGCAGTATCACAGAATCCAAGAATGGACTAACAGGTACCAAAGAGAAAGGGACTGCGGAGGATGGGTGGGTAGGGAGGGATAAGGTGGGGGAGAAGAAAGGGGGCATTATGATTAGCATGCATAATGGTTGGTGTGGGAGAAAGGGGAGGGCTGTACAACACAGAGAAGACAAGTAGTGATTCTACAACATTTTGCTATGCTGATGGACAGTGACTGTAAAGGGGTTGGTGTGGGGACCTGGTATAGGAGAGATCCTAGTAAACATAATATTCTTCATGTAATTGTAGATTAAGATATCAAAAAAAAAAAAAAGGAAAGAAAAGGGTTATTACTCCCTGATAGGATAAAACTAACTGTAAATCAACGATTAAAGCATGCTTTAAATATCCTTAATTTTGATCATTTAAAGGGTGTCAGATGATCAGCTATGGAAGTACATTTTTCTGATAATATTCCTTTCTCTTAAAAAAAAAAATGCTGTTCCTATGTGGTGACCTCCAATAAGTTCTTCACAACGGTATAAAGGGCATATCAAAGTGTGGGCAAAGGGTTTGTTTGTGTTTATACAGAGGAACAAAGCCTAATTTGGCTACCCAGAAAATGAATTAAGATACGATATGAAGAACTTCCAACATCAACATTCTCTGGAAGAGTCATTCCAGAAGATAAACATCAAAAAACTTCAACAAAGATCCTGGCGCTTTTGCAGTTGTAGCTGCATTCATCCCACCAGTTCCTGGACTTGCCATGGGAATGACGAAGGAGATATTTAAGCTGTCCTGTGCATACAGTAAAACAACAAATTTGACTGGATCTATATTGTTGGAACTCAACCAAGAATTAGGAGAAGTGCAAGTTGTAGCGCTCCAAAATCTTACAACTACAGACTATCTACTGTTAAAAGAACATATGGGATGTGAACAGTTCGCAGGAATGTGTTGTTTTAATTTGTCTGATTTTTCTCAAATTATTCAAATTCAGTTAGACAATATCCATCATACCTTTGATAAGTTTTCACAAATTCCTAGGGTGCCTAACTGGTTTTTTTTGGTTTCACTGGAGATGGCTGGTAATTGTAGGTCTGCTTTGGTTATGTAGCTGTATTCCTATTATGTTAATGTGTGTATGTAATTTAATTAGTAGTTTAAAACCTATACATGCTTATGTTACTCTACAAGAAGATATGTCAAAGAAATAATCAATCTTCCCATGTTTTCTTCCGTCTGCTACTTCTATAGCTTTTCTTGTTCCTTCCTAATTACAACACTTAAGTAGAATTTGTGCCTCATATCGAAATTACCGAGTATCATAATTCTTCCAAGTGGTAAAGATACCTCAAGACAAGTGCAGGGCATAGAAGCCACAGGGCATAAATATGCAAAGAAGTGAAAAGCTAACCTTTTCAAACAATATTGCTTCTCTCTCACTTACCAACTTTACATTTCTCTGTATGGCTCCGGAATATGACTGGTTAGCCAGAGACGGGTAAGATTCCTCAAGGGAGGAACAACCCAAGACAGGCACAGTCGCAGGGGGGCCATCAGGTGAGAAATTGGGGATCAACAGAGGTGAGGCTTAGAACCTCACCCCCCCTGTTTTGAGAGAAATCTTCTGCATCCATGGATGTTTTGTTGCCCTTGTCTAACTTGGATTAATACTTAGTCTACAGGCACAGACCTGATCATCTACATTTGCCCTCTTACAGCACTAAACTATGTTTTCTACCTTTATCTTGCGTCTACCTACCACTTCAGCATTTTATTAAAAAAAATAATAATAATAATAACAATAATAAGGGAGAAATGTGGGATTCACATATAAATCAAGTATAAAAATCAAATGAATATTCATATTTGAACTGATTGTTTACAGTTCATAATGCGTGATCAAAACCGAAATTTTCTGTGATGACTGCCCTTGCACTGTTCACCATGTAAGAACTTACTCACTATGTAAGAATTTGTTCACCTTGTAAGAACTTGTTCGTTATGCTTCTGAAGATTGGAGACTGTTGAGAATTAGGCTTGGGGTTGATTAATGATTGTGCATTGAGTCCCCTGTACAGAATTTTATTGTTGTTAACAACCGTATGATCAATAAATATGAGAGATGCCCTCTCAAAAAAAAAAATAGATCATCCCTAGTGCAAGCTTCCTCATCCAAAATTCCTGCCTTTGATTTGTAAGCATGTACTCTGAAAAGAAGGAAACTGACTCAGGAGAGAAAAGGTAATGTTGAGTAAAGGCAAACTGGCTGGTTTGGGATGTAACAATTTTGCCCTAATCTGATCTATAAGAACTCTGTCTTTTCTAAAATTTTGATGACATCTACTTAAAAAACAGTATTATGTTATTTTATTTAAAAAATAGACTTGAATCATTGTGAGTCTTTCCTTTTTATGTCCAATTTTTAATATGGAGCACTTTTAGAAGATCATAAACTGAGAAACCTCAAAAAAGTCCTTCCCCTGCTGCAAGAGGATGTGAGATAAACAGGTGCTGATTCTGATCCTTTTTTGCTTACTCTTATAGATTACTAGAGAAGAAGACTATAGTTATAGTAGAGACCTGTGATTTTCCTATAGAGAAAAAAAAAAGAAAAATAAGTTGAAGGCAAAATTTACAGTCCTAAAGTATCACTGAAAAAAAATAAACTGTATATCCACAGATACACTGATTAGGTTGTAGTTGTGAGTAAAATGCAACATAATCCATAGAATATGACCATTTTCCTCAGGGTTCAATGAGCAATATATAGATGAACAAATATTTTGTTAGTGCACCTGGTTGTTGACTGCATTGTCCCAGTATAGAAGTCAGTTTTCTCTGTTTTTCTTCTAGCAGTTGTATCAAAATCTCTGTTTTTCCATAGCCATTCATGAAATCTATCTGCACGTTCACTGAGTTTATATCTATTCAATGTCAAAACAACATATTAAAAAATTTAAAACCTAGCCAACTACCCAGATATTTGGTTTATGCAGTGTTAGTTTTTAAAAACTCAATTAGTTTGCTGATCTCAGTGTAGAAATTTTTAAATATATAGAGTATTTAAATGCAAAATAAATAAAAATAATCTATCATCCCTCTACTGAGAATCGATCAGTACTAATGTGTTGGCATATTTCCTTTGAACCTTTACACGTATGATTTTACATATATTTGATAAACAAATTTTGATTATTTAAAGTTAAATAGCCTGATATCATTATCTATTTTCTACAAAAAAAAAAAGAAAATGCACGTATAATACTCTTTAATAGTGTCTGTTGTCCATATTAAGCTCAAGGAGACATCTAAGTAGTCTATACCCATCAATGAGTAAATGAAAATTTATTATTTATAACAGTTTCCTTTATTAAAGTCAATGGTAGACACATATTTGGATTATACTTATACACTCATACAATTTTTAAATTTAGATTGATTATTTTCTAATTCTCCAAATTTGGACTTTAATCACTTTGGCCATATTAATTCTCATTCTCTGTAATATTGTACCATCATTAAATCTGTTAGGAATTTTGGAATCTTATTTCTAATGTTAGGTTATGAAATTTGTGTTTAGGTGAATAAAAAAACTGAAATTGTGCATAATTACATAATCATCCATTGAAAGTTAAATATTTTAACTTATCTTGAGATCCACAAATTAGCATGTATATTTTGCACTGTACTCCATGCCATAATGCAATTGAGAAATAGCTCATGTATTCCTGAGAGGTGGAAATCACATTTGTCTTATAAACTGAAGTTAGAAGGGAGATTTGAAATGTACATTATTCCAATTTCAATTTGTATATGTGTTTTTAAATAGTTGTCTTTGAGATTTTGTGAATGAATGGATGAACCAGGGAAAATATTTTGTGGTGACTACTAAATAGTACTCTCCTTCTTGGTACACTTTATTAAAAAAATAAAAAAGAGAACTAAAATTATAATATCACTAATAAAGACTAAGTTACCAAATTCATCTGCTAACTGAATCCCTACAATTAGACAAAACTACCTAACTGTTCACTGGCAACTTTTGAGCAGAGCTTCTCATCCTGGTAATATTGATGATTTGATTTAAGAAAGAATTCCTGCTTCAGACAAAGATCTTGACCCCAAAAAAAGAAAACTGCAAAACTATAAACAATTATTTCCCCTCAAATAAACCAGTAATATTAAAATTCTCAATGTAACTTGATGAGCGAATTATTAAAATAATAGAGGTTAGGAGTGCTCCATCAGTGAAACATTCTTGGAAAGAAGCACAAAGTGGGAGTAAACATCCCTCTAATGAAATATATAAACACACACATAAACACTATTTAACATGAATATAGTCTATTTGTATTATAACTTTAAAAGTACCATTGTAAAATAATGTCCCATTAAAAGAATGGAGTCATAGCAGGGGGGCCATCAGGTGAGAAATTGGGGATCAACAGAGGTGAGGCTTAGAACCTCACCCCCCCCTGTTCTGAGAGAAATCTTCTGCATCCGTGGATGTTTTATTGCCATTGTCTAGCTTGGATTCACACATAGTCTACAGGCATACATCTGATCTTCTACATTTGCTCTCTTACAACACTAAACTATGTTTTCTACCTTTATCTTGTATCTACCTACCACTTCAGCATTTTATTAAAAATACTAATAATAGAGAAATGTGGTATCCACATATAAATCAAGTATAAAAATCAAACGAATATTCATATTTGAACTGATTGTTTATAGTTCATAATGCATGAGCAAAACCAAAAGTTTCTGTGATGACTGCCCTTGTACTGTTCACCATGTAACTTATTCACTATGTAAGAATTTGTTCTCCATGTACTAACTTGTTCATTATGCTTCAGAAGATTGGAGACTGACGAAAATTAGGCTTGGGGTGGATTAATGATTTTGCATTGAGCATTGACTCCCCTATACAAAATTTTATTATTGTTAACCATTTGATCAATAAATATGAGAGATGCCATCTCAAAAAAAAAAAAAAGTACACACTTACAATTGTAAAATAAATAAGTAACCGGGATGTAATGTATAGCATAAGGAATATAGTCAAAATATTGTAACAACTTTGTATAGTCATAGCTGGTAGCTAGAATTATCATGTATATAAATGTTGAATCGCTGTGTTGTACACCTGAAACTAATGTAATACTGTGTGTCAACTACCCTTCAATAAAAAATAATTATCTACAAAAAAAAAAAAAAAAAAGAATGGAGTCATAATTCACTTAACCAATTCCCCCATAATGTTGATGATTTGGGAAGATAACCAGTTCTCAGCTGCATTTATTTTTCCCTATCAGCAGACATTTTCTAGTTACATGGTAATTCTTGGCAGAGCCATTTACCTAATGTTCCTTAGAGTTACTTTCTTCTCTGCCAAGCTAGACGCTCTCATGAAACAAAATTAAATTGTACCCCCAAAATAATGAAGTAGTTTGGAGTAACGCACTCTTCAATTTCATAATCCTTTAAATCTAAGGCCATTATATTTTTTATCTCTTAAGATACTACTTATGTATTCCTTTGAGGGAGAGTCTTGATTCTCACTTCAGTTATTTATGATTTAAATTTGCATACTGTCTTTCTTCTGAAAAGATTATGGCATTGAATAAAAACACTTTCAACTTTCATAAAACATCTGTCACAATCCAGTACTAAAAAAACAGCAGGGAATCTTTGCAACAATAATTTAAAAATATGTAAAAAAGAACATAATAAATAGTAATATCAAGAAATTTATGATACCATCATCCAGAGCCCTATGACCCAGCTTCAAAATAATTTCTAGTTTTGCCTTATATGTGTTAATTACACGTAATCCATTCTCTAGACAGTTGATTTCTTAAAAAATATGAAACTTATTACCTCAGCAAATTTGTTGAATTCTTTGTTTCAAATGCTCCTCCATTTGCATTCTAAGGTTCATCTGTTGAGAATGTGCTATTAATCTTTCAATATTGAAATTAAATGAATCAGTTGGCTAGGCAAGCCAGTAGAGACATAGTGTTTGAATCTTTATGAATAACTCTACCAACAGTGATTGAATAATTTGGCTACAAAATGAGATACCTATGGACAATAATTACAAAAACTTGAGTGAAAAGTATTCATGAAAAGCAAGCAGACATTCAAAAATCCATCAACATCAGCTGCCACATCAACAAAAAGAAGAACAAAAACCACATGATCATCTCCATAGATGCTGAAAAAGCATTCTACAAAATTCAACATCCATTCATGATAAAACACTCAATGAAATAAGTATAGAGGGCAAGTACCTCAACATAATAAAGGCCATATATGACAAACCCACAGGCAACATTATACTTAACAGTGAGAAGCTGAAAGTTTTTCCTTTAAGATCAGGGGCAAGACAAGGATGCCCACTCTCCCCATTTTTATTCAACATAGTTCTGGAGGTCCTAGCCAAGGCAATCAGACAACACAAAGAAATAAAAGGCATCCATATTAGCAAGGAAGAAGTCAAACTGTCCCTATTTGCAGATGACATGATATTGTACATAAAAGACCCTAAAGAATCCACAAGAAAACTACTAGATCTAATATCTGATTTCAGCAAAGTTGCAGGATACAAAATTAATACACAGAAATCTGTTGCATTCCTATACACTGATGATGAACCAGCAGGAAGAGAAATCAGGAAAATAATTCCATTTACAATTGCATCAAAAACAATAAAATACCTAGGAATAAACCTAACCAAGGAAATATACACTGAAAACTAAAAAATACTCATGAGAGAAATTAAAGAAGATACCAATAAATGGAAACACATCCTGTGCTCATGGATAGGAAGAATTAATATTATCAAAATGACCATCCTGCCTAAAATAATCTACAGGTTCAACACAATCCCTATCAAAATACCAACAGCATTCTTCAATGAAATAGAGCAAATATTTCTAAAATTCATATGGAACCAAAAAAGACCCTGAATAGTGGAAGCAATCCTGAGAAGCAGAAATAAAGTGAGGGGAATTATGCACCCCAACTTCAAGCTTTACTACAAAGTCACAGTAATCAAGACAATTTGGTACTGACACAGGAACAGACTCATAGACCAATGGAACAGACTAGGGAGCCCAGATATAAACCCAAGCATATATAGTTAATTAATATATGATAAAGGAGCCATGGATATACAGTGGGGAAATGACATCCTCTTCAACACTGATGTTGGCAAAACTGGACAGCTACATGCAAGAGAAGGAAATTGGGTTACTTTCTAACCTCACACACAAAAGTAAATTCAAAGTGGATCAAAGACCTGAATGTAAGTCATGAAACCATAAAACTCTTAGAAGACAACATAGGCAAAAATCTCCTCAGTATAAACATGGGCAACTTTTTCCTGAACGCATCTCCTTGGGCAAGGGAAACAAAATAAAAATTGATCAAATGGGACTACATCATACTAAAAAGCTTCTGTACAGCTAAGGACAGCATCAGCAGAACAATAAGGCATCTTACAGTATGAGAGAATATATTTGTAAATGACATATCTGGCAAAGGGTTAACATCCAAAATATATAAAGAACTCATATGCCTCAACAACCAAAAAGCAAATAACCATATTAAAAAATGGGCAGAGGATATGAACAGAAACTTCTCCAAAGAAGAAATTCAGATGGCCAACAGGCACATGAAATGAAGCTCCACATTGCTAATTATTGG
This sequence comes from Manis pentadactyla, assembly GCF_030020395.1. Lineage (NCBI taxonomy): Eukaryota > Metazoa > Chordata > Mammalia > Pholidota > Manidae > Manis > Manis pentadactyla. The sequence continues at coordinate 50,766,422 of NC_080030.1, forward strand.
GGAAATGCAAATTAAAACAACAGTGGAATATCACCTCATGCCAGGATGGCCAACATAGAGAAGAATAGGAACAACAAATGCTGGTGAAGATGTGGAGAAAAGGGAACCCTCCTACATTGCTGGTGGGAATGTAAACTAGTTCAACCATTGTGGAAAGCAGTATGGAGGTTCCTCAAAAAGCTCCAAATGGAAATACCATTTGACCCAGGAATTCCACTCCTAGGAATTTACCCTAAGAACACAGGACCCCAGTTTCAAAGAGACATATGCACCCCTATGTTTATTGCAGCACTATTTACAATAGCCAAGAAATGGAAGCAACCTAAGTGTCCATCAGTAGGTGAATGGATAAAGAAGATGTGGTACATATACACAATGGAATATTACTCAGCCATAAGAAGAAAACAAATCTGACAATTTGCAGCAACATGGATGGAGCTAGAGGGTATTATGCTCAGTGAAATAAGCCAGGTGGAGAAAGACAAGTATGAAATGATTTCAACGATCAGTGGAGCATAAGAACAAAGCAAAAACTGAAGGAACAATAAAACAGCAGAAGACTTACAGAACACAAGAATGGACTAACAGTTGCCAAAGGGAAAGGGACTGGGGAGGGTGGGGGGCAAGGAGGGATAATGGGAATCCAACATATTATGATTAGCACACATAATGTGGTGTGAGGCACAGGGAAGACAGTATAACACAGAGAAGACAAGTAATGATTCTATAGCATCTTACTGTGCTGATGGAGAGTGACTGTAATGGGCTACGTGGTGGGGACTTGATAAGGGGGGGAATCTAGTAACCACAATGTTCCTCGTGTGATTTTGTATTAATGATACCTAAATAAAAAAAGAAAACATGCATTAAAAAAAAAGCAGACAGATATGTGTGGTGAGTATAAGTATTTGGGAGAACAGGGGAAAAGCCAAGGAAGGGAATTGTACATTTTGGACAGCAAGAGAACTCTAAAATATTATTGTTAATAAGTTGTTGCTACCAAACTTAAGTTTGTTGTTTCACAACTTGAGTGGAAATCTCCAAAGAATAATTTGGGAACACAGCCAAAACCAGAGAAGAGTTTATTAAGCTCCCATTATAGGGAAATACAAGAAGACTGCGGAAAGATCAAAAGATCCCAGAATATTCTGTAATGAAGGAACTCTCAAATTAATTAAGTGGAACTCTTTTCTAGAATAAAACCAGCACTGAGAAGAAATTGTTCATAGTAGAAGTTTTTTTGGAGTATAGTAACCTTGGCCAAATAAAAGAGAAGAAATATTTATTACAAGGTACTGATAAATAATGACAAGGATAAGAAACACATACTTAGCATATATATATATATATATATATATATATATATATGAGCTGGGGATATATAGGTAGTGAAATATACTCGAGAGAGAAGAATAGGAGCAAGATTAAAAGACTAAATATATAATTTAGGCTACTAATAAAAAACAAGAGAATCTAATTAAAAAGTGTTATCAAAGTGTAAATAGAACAACACAAACTTGAGTTTAAAAAATTCAGAATTTTTGAAAGCAGAAAAACTTAAAAATAAAGTTGATATGGAGGAAAGGGTTAGAAATTACAAAAATATTTGTTTTGACATTCAAGGTTTACCTAGAAAACATAAAAGAGTGACTAAATACCACAGATAACATCATGAAATACATAAAAGGTAGAAAGTAGAAAAATATAACTAAGAAATAGAGGAAAGAATTTCTAAATGTGAAAAGGTGACAGTTAAGGAAGATAGGCAATAAGGTCCAACATGCAGTTAATTGTAGTCTCTGTAGAAAAAAAAAGTAAAGCATTAGAATAGAAAAAATACTAAAATGTATAATTATTGAATACACTCTGAACTAACATATGATTTGAACTTTTATATTAGAATGTCATATGACAACTAGGAAAAATATCTCAGAATAGCTAACACCAAGACATATTGTAGTAAAATTGTTATACTTTGAAATAAAGCTTCAAAGAGAAAAAAATACTTATAAGGTGAAAAAAATCAAATTAGCATTTAATCTTTCTACAGCAACACTTTATGCTAAGTAACAATTAAGTAATATTTTGTCCTGTAAAAATTAATCCATCTTAGTCAAGGTTTTTATATCCAGGCAAAATGACTTTCAGTATAATGGCTGCAGACATATAGTCACACACATGTAGCATCTCAGGATGTTGTTCTCCTGAACACTTTTTTTCAGAAATCAAATAATGAATGAGTTTCAAGCAAGCAAAGTGTAGATAATCACCTGTGTAAGCCAGTCTCGTGTTGAACATTGAATGTAAATTTACTTGTAGAACTCAGTCTAGTTGATGGATTTACAGAAGATCCAAGGATGGGATATATTTTCTAAGGCTCATTTTACTTCTTTTTCATCTCCAATCTTTGGATGTAACCCAGGATGGTAACAACTAAAAGCCTTAGGTTTTTTCTCAGTCTGTATTTCATTTTTTTTTCTCTTTAATGTCATGGTATTGCCAGAAACATTGCTGTACTTCTCAGTGGCTTTCTATTGGGTTTCCTTGCTACTTTTCTTTCTAGCTTAGTAATATTTCAAATATACCCAAGGGACAAGCGCTGTGCCATCTGGGTCTCTCAAATGCTGGCTTACATGGCAGCTCTGAATTCCAAATTTTATCTCCATATGTTAATAAAAACTTCTGAAATCTTTTTTGTCTTCCCTTTTGCTTAGTACTAACAATAAGCATAATTTCCAGTACTAAAATCATATAACTTGAGATAAAAAGTTTCATATAAAATATCAGTTTGAGTAGAATATATAAGGTAAAACAATGAGGATTAAATTGCAGTTGTCCAGGGTAAAGGTGTCATTCAACTAGGTTGGTGTAAGGTGGTAATGGTGGAAATGAAGAATATATATTGGTCAGAGATAAAGTTGAAATTTGTTGGAGGATTTGATCATGGGTGATGGTGGTAATAAAGAGGGAAGTATGAAGGATGACTTCTGGATTTTTGTCTTGCACATCTAGAAGGATGTTTTTGATAGCAGTCCTAAACAAAATATCAGAGGATAACGTTTGAAAGAAAGACAGTGAGATCAGTTTTCAATGTAAAATCTTAGATGCCTGAGAAACATCCAAAAGCAATATTAAGTAGTTAACTCAAGATATATATATGTGGAACTCCAAGTAAAACTTTGAGCTGGATATATATAGGTAGTGAAATGGACTAGAGAGAATAATAGGAGCAAGATTAAAAGACTAGAAGAATTCAAATATTTAATGACTTGTTAGATGATTAAGATGAATCCAAAAAGGAGACTGAAAGTAAAGAATGCTCAGAGAAGTGCTTTAAATCCAAAGCCAGCAAATATTTCAAGATAGGTAAAGTGATCTTTCACTTACATGTGTGATGCTAGTGGACTAGATGGCACAGTGGTTGTCCCTTTGACGTATTTGAAATATTATTAAGCTAGACATAAAAGTATCAAGGAAACCAATTGAAACCATTGAGAAGTAAATCAACATTTATGGCAGTGTCATAATATTAAAGAAAAAATAAAACAAAATTTAGGATCAGAAAATACCTCAGGTTTTCAGTTGGTGCCATCCTGGGTTACATCAAAAGAGTGGAAATGAAGGAGGAGTATAATGAAATATCATTACATTTATTCATTTCATAGTATCAGGGGAGCTGACATTAAATGCTGCTTGAGGAATCAAGTCTGTTTTTTTCTGGATTGTGTATAACAAATCTTTCTTACCTACAGCATAAAGGTATTGGGAGAACTAGTGAGCTAAGAGATGTAAAGTGGATTTCTAACCCATCATGTGATATGTCATATATGGTTAGTAGTAATTAAAGGGCTAGGCAGGAAAGGTACAATAGATCTCCTTTTTTGCAACAATCTGGAGGATAGAGTATATGAGATCCAAAACGAGAACTCTAGTCCACTAGCATTTTAGATGAAAAATAATTCAAGTAGGAACTTGACCAAGTATGGATTGAGATTGGGAAGAGTTGTTAAAAGATTGATTGGATTGGAGAATGAAGAAATGGGGTGGGGGGATCTAGGATGATCCTCAGGTTTCTGTTTAAGGGAGTATAATGAAGAATGAAATGTTGGTAACAGTGCAGAAATGGAAAAAGAAACAAAAAAAAGTTCTTACTGTACTAAGCACTGCCGATTCAAAAACAAAGAGGTAAGCAGGTAAAGGAAATTGCAGAAAGTCAACCAATGAATTTCTAAACAACTAAGTACTAATCTACACTCTAGAATACTGAACAAATGCACAAATATCTGGGTGTCAAGTGCAATCTTGGGGAAAGGACATCTCTCAATAGGGATTACATTTTATCTAGTTTTGCTAATCATGATATATGGAAAACATTATGATAGTAGAAGGAATAGCAAAACGTGTGTATATAACAAATCACTTTCCTGTCATGTATACTCTAATGCATTACAATGTCATCCCTCACCAGTTACAAATTCGTCTACATAATACAGACAAAACAAATGAATAACACTGAATTTTATTTCTAAGCACAAGCATTTAGAAAACATGAGCATCACAATAACTGTGATATATCTGCAATGCAGTTTTTTTCTCTTGCAATTTGCCTGTTCTGAATGAAATTTCTTTCCTATGTTTATATTAGCTCACTCTTATGCCTCAAGGCAAAAAGAAATGCTAATAAAACAGTACCTCATACAATATTTGCACTTATTTGCAAATACTTTTCTGGAGACTGTGCTGACATATTAAAATTCATTTTATTTAAAATCCAGCATTGTGCTTTAAAAATAAATTCAAAGCTGAGATTCTTGTGCCAAATTATGTTTTGTGTATAGAGGTAATATAATTTGAATTAATTTTACTATTTTGTCTTCTGTTGCTGGCCAAAGCATAAATGTAACTCTTAGGTTTACAAAACCACATAATATGGAAAATATGATTGACACCTTTCAAATATTTTTGTATGGGAAATAGTTACTTATTAAATCCAGGGAGGGGCTGTGTTTTGATTTCTTTGGAACATAATTCACTTTCACCTGGTTATTGCCTTTTTTTCACAGATTCATTTATATGCATTTCTATTTTTGATCATGGACTTTTCATGCTTGAGGCATTGTGCTGGGAGAACATGCTTATAAAAACAAACATAAACATTCATGGAATAGAGACTGTTGTGAAACCCTAAGTAAATGATGAAGGTATTTTCAACACAGATTGTTGAGGTTAATTTTTATTGGTATTTTTCACAAGAAAATAATAGTATACTTCTCAGAATGTAGCCAAATAATCAGGCCCAAAATAAAGGGAGACAAATTTATTTTTGCCATTAATAGCACATATTTTTAAGAAATCTAAATTCAGAACATATATTTGACTAACATAATTCCCCAAATTAGTACTTTTAGAATTAAAGGTGATCAAGAATATATGGACAATTCTAATAGCAACATTACATTAGTTGTATTTTAAAGTGTCTGTAATAGCTAGCACTTGATAGGTTGATAAGAACCCGAACATATATTTCGATTAAAAAGGCATGGTTTTCCTGTGTGTTTTATGACCATGAATAGCACATGACTCTTAGTAATAAAAAAGGCATCCAGCATTTAATTATTTCATCATTTTTTTTCTTTACCAGTATTTATGCTGCCTAAAATAATTGTTTGTTTCCCAGAAATATTTTAAAAATACGTCTATAGTTGATTACTTCTATGTTGGTGAGACTGGTGGCTCTAAATTATAGCACAAATGATTTTTGTAAATATTTCATGAGATTAGCCATTATGTTAAAACTTTATTTGTACTAAACGATTTTACTCTGTGTTATAAAATGTTTCTGTTTGAACTATTTAATACACTATGAGCTTACTCAGAAAATTAAAGGATCCTTGACTCCCATTGGTAAGGTGTTTGCAAGCATTATTTTTAAGAGTTATCAAGATGCTGTTAAGGAAAAAGGTCTGTAGGAGTTAAGTGAGTCAGTCATAAAGTTCTCCCTTGAGCCAGGTGAGAGGATTGCACTTCCGCTTGGAGTTGGTAAAGTGGCTTGAAATGGCCAACAAAATACGTATGGTAGTGTCATTTATCACTTGCAGGTGGAGACATTTTGTTGCCATTGCAAACAGTTTTAGTCATCTCTTGTCCCTGAACCCTAAATAAATTTAAAGAACAGCGACTACTGATTTTTTCAGTGGCTTTATTGTGAAATAAAATACTGACAAATCATTCAGATTAGATGGCATCAGTTATTAGTTATTGCAGCATAACAGAGCTATCCTGAATGACACAAAAGCCTAAAAGGAAATAATATACTAACTCTGCTCTAGCTGGTGAAACAATTTCTGAGACTTAGAACTAAGTTTTAATCATAAAGATTGTGATATGTAATCAAGTGATATAATCTAATTTGAGTTGGTCCAACTTAGACGTATTTTTCATTCTGTGTGTAGCAGGTTATTAGAGAACTACATACTTAATTGAAAATGAAAAAGTCATGTTAAAAAAGAAGCCTGATCTATGAGAAATTTCAGATCCTTCATATGCACGTGGTTCAGCACATAACCAACCAAAACTAGATATATTTCAAAAATACCTTGGCTAATTATACAGTAATGTATGTTTTACAATTAATTTCCTATGGTTAGATGTAGTTTTTTTCTATGGTTAGTGTAGTGGATATAAGCTTATACTTGGATACAGAAGATACCAATAAACTTACTGCTTTCTGAATGCTAAAGTATTATAGTATAAAGGGAAATTGTTTGTAGAGTATTTATTACAAGTAGAATGCCCATTTAATATGAATGGTACATTGCCAGTTTATGCATATTATATAGGTATTATTATCAATAAGATCCTTTTCACTCTTAAAATCACCCCAGTTCAAACAATAAATTATGTTGTCCCTCTACTAAGATATGTGAGCCTCTATGATATTTACAAAATTAAGTGAAATGAAGGCTAAGACTTTGCAAAAAGTCATTAAAATTAGACATACAGACTTTATTCACACCCCACCTTTCTACTCTATGCCGCACTCATTAGCAATCTATCATTAGCACCTATTATGGTAACTTAAAATTAATGAGCACTCAAAAAACATGTATTAAGTGGATTCGTGGATGCTAATGCTAGGTGAGGTGGCTAATGTATTAATGGCAGATTTAGGATTCAAAAAGATTGTAATATGCAGGAATCAGTTGAGAACAAAATCACATATGAATAGAAATCCTATTTCTTTTTTAAAAATTGTCTCACAAAAACATAACAGAAGATGTATTTTATACGTAAAAATATGTGGAAAATTTTAGAATTTTAAAATGATGTGGATTAACTTGTTAACTTCTTCCAAAAAAATAATGATTGGAGTCAGTGAAAAAAATAGGATGATTTATTTTATAATTTGCACAGGAATGAAACATTCTACTCTATGCTGCACTGAATGCACAAATCTACTTCATGGTTTAACCTAAGGGTTTAATGATTTAGAAAAAGAGAGCCTCTGAGATACATAGGGGATATTTTTAAACCAGCTCAGCATTTGCTAAGGGAATTGGGACTATTTAGCATGGAGAAGAGAATACTTAACAGGTTGTAATAATTGTTTGCAAATATTTGGAATACTGTAATATATAGAAGAGTGTTCAGGTTTTGTTGATCTCCAGAGGGCAGAAATAAGACCAAACCAATAAATGAAAGTTTTGAGGAGGCAATTTTCAGCTCTATGTTAGAAGAATTTGCCAGAAATTAGAAATGTGTATTGGTGTAATGAGATATTTCACAGAGTATGGAATGCTGAATGTTAGAGATGCCCATTTTTTCAGGAATAGAAGTTATTTCTCTCTTTGCAGGAAAGGTTTAAGATTCTTTACAGCCTTCAAATTCCGTGTACTTTTATCATTATATTATACTGAGAAGTATTTGTTGGATGAATTAGGAATGTACTCATATGATTAAAACAAAACGTAGAATTCCTAGGTCATTCAAACTCAATACAGTCAATGATTGACTTCTAATACAGTCTGTGTATTAGAAGAATAATTGCAATTATGACAGGATTTTCTATCCTTTGATCTCCAGTAGAATAGCTGGAATGCCTGAACTTAAATGTTGATCTTTCTCTGGAAGGATCATAAGCCTTCTCTTTGAGGACAGTTAAGCCTCTGTCTTTTCTCATCAGTTACAATGATGTCACAATAATAATGTCATTTCTTCCAAATTAGTAGAGGGCTGGGTGCTTCTTTCCATTATTTGTCTTGCCCTGTTATGTTTTTTAGGAAGGGGATTTGTCTACTACTTTGTAAAAACTTTCTCACCATCATCAAGTCACTTTTACAGAAATTAAGTTTCAGTGATGACACCATTGTATTTTCATGTTATTCTGAGTGGGAAGCGCGTTCTTCCACATTTTGATTTATTTTGTTTTGTTTTGTTTTACATGGACATAACAATATTCTTGACTTTGCAAGGTCTTTTTTTCATGATTCAGAGTGTTTTTATGTTCTGGTTTTTAAATTAACTTGCTCTTTCAGATTAACATATTTTGTTCAAGGATTGTTTGCAAGACAATCAAGATAACAGTACATTAAGGAAAAGTATCAGTATGTGTATTCTCAGTGGTATTTTTTCCATCTGTCAACTATTCAAGAAGGGAGAAAATATTTGTTCTCTCATTTGCTTCAGCTTTTTATTCTGTTCCAGTTCACCCTTTTCCATTAAGTGGTTTTTATTTATTCAGTGAAGATTCAAGAAGATACTTACTGTCTTCTTGGTACACCACCCTCCTTTCCCATGGAGGAACTGCTCACACCTACTACCGCATCACCAGGCCACAGTGGGGACCAGAGGGGTGGAGGGCAGGATTGTAGCCATGATTGATTCAGAATGAATTAGCCTTTTCTTGGAGACTGGGTTGTGATGAAAGAAGAGAAAAGAGAAGAAAGAAAGAGAACAAGAGAGGCAGGTGTGCTGAGGGAGTTCAAGCCCCTAGTTCTAGTTGTTTATGAGGCCCAAGGACATACTTGCTACACATTATTTAAATTCAGGAGTTCTACTCTGTCTAGGATCTATGAGCTAGTCATTTCCTTTTTATCAATGCTAGTGTGAGTAAGACCTCTGGTTACTGAACAAGGAGATTAATGACTAAAATTTATGAACTTAGGATAGTTTCTGTGATATCTTCAAGGATTAATTAACCTTTGCAGATTCGACACCATTCCTTACCTGTATCTTGTTACATATTGTTGTTTAATTTTCTTTTTGGAAATATATATTGTGAGCCAAAATTTACTATCCCCACTTTCCTTCTAGCAGATAGATTTAACACCAACACTAGAAAGTTAAGAAGAAACCTAGAAAAAGGTGAGACAGATTGCCTCCTTCAGTCACTTATTGGTTCCAACTTTCTTGACCATTTTTAAGCTTTAGAATAGATGGGATGTTGGAAAAAAGAAGTCAAAGGAACATCAGGGTCTCCACTGACTTAGTCTTTTTTTCTTTTTATTAAGGTATCATTGATATACAATCCTATGATGGTTTCACATGAGCAACCTTGTGGTTACTACATTCCCCCCTATTATCAAGTCTCCACCACATACCCCATTACAGTCACTGTCCATCAACGTAGTAAGATGCTACAGAGTTACTACTTATCTTCTCCATGCTAAACTGCCTTTCCTGTGCCCCCTTTACATTATGTGTGCTAATCATAATACCCATTAATTCCCTTCTCCCTCCCTTCCCGCCTGCCCTCCCCATCCCCTTTCTCTTCGGTAAACGCTAGTCCATTCTTGGGTTCTGTGAGTCTACTGCTGTTTTGTTCTTTCAGTTTTTGCTTTCTTGTTATAATTCACAAATGAGTGAAATCATGAGGTATTTGTCTTTCTCTGCTTGGCTTATCTCACTAGCATAAAACCCTCTAGTTCCATCCATGTTGTTGCAAATTGTAGGATTTGTTTTCTTCTTATGGCTGAATAATATTCCATTGTGTATATGTACCACATCTTCTTTATCCATTCATCTACTCATGGACACTTAGGTTGCTTCCATATCTTGGCTATTGTAAATAGTGCTGCAATAAACATAAGGGTGCATCTGTCTTTTTGAATCAGGGATCTTGCTTTATTCAGGTAAATTCCTAAGAGTGGAATGAGTAGGTTAAATGGTATTTCTATTTTTAGTTTTTTGAGAAACATCCATATTGCTTTCCAAATGTTTGAATTAATTTACATTCCAACCAGCAGTGTAGGAGGGTTCCCCTTTTTCTGCATCCTCAACAGCATTTGTTGTTGCTTCTCTTTTGGATGTTGCCATCCTAACTGATGTGAGGTAATATCTCACTATGATTTTAATTTGCATTTCCCTGATAATTAGTGATGTGAAGCATCTTTTCATGTGTCTGTTGGCCATCTGAATTTCTTCTTTGGAGAAGTGTCTGTTCAGATCCTCTGAGCATTTTTTAATTGGGTCATTTGCATTTTGGTTGTTGAGGCATGTAAGCTCTTTATATATTTTGGATGTTAACCCGTTATCAGATAAATCATTTACGAATATATTCTCCCATACTGTAGGAAGCGTTTTTGTTCTGCTGATGGTGTTCTTTGCTGTATGGAAGCTTTTTAGCTTGATGTAGTCCCATTTGTTCATTTTTGCTTTTGTTTCCCATGCCTGTGGGAAGAGATGTGTTCAGGAAAAATTTTCTCATGTTTATATTCAAGAGATTTTTGCCTATGTTTTCCTCTAAGAGTTTTATGGTTTCATGACTTACATTCAGGTCTTTTATCCATTTTAAGTTTACTTTTGTGTGTATAGAATTAGACAATAAAAGAGTTTCATTCTCTTACATGTAGCTGTCCAGTTTTGCCAACACCAGTTATTGAAGAAGCTGTCATTTTCCCATTGAATATCCATAGCTCCTTTATCATATATTAAGTAGCCATATACATGTGGGTTTATATCTGGGTTCTCTATATGTTTCATTGATCTATGGATCTGTTCTTTTGCCAGTATTGAATTGTCTTGATTGTTGTGTCTTTGTAGTAGAGCTTGAGTTGGGGAGCATAATCCCTCCAGATTTGTTCTTCCTTCTCAGGATTGCTTTGGTTATCAGGCTCTTTTCTGGTACAATATGAATTTTAGAACTATTTGTTCTTGTTCATTGAAGAAAGCTGTCAGTATTTTGATAGAGATTGCACTGAATCTGTAGATTACTTTAGGCAGGATGGCCATTTTGACATTATTTATTCTTCCTGCCCATGAGTATGGGATGTATTTCCATTTATTGGTGTCTTCTTTAATTGTCTCTTGAGTGTCTTGTAGTTTTCAGGGTATAGGTCCTTCATCTCCTTGGTTATGTTTATTCCTAGGTATTTTATTCTTTTAGATGCATTTGTAATTGACATTGTTTTACTGATTGCTCTTTCTGCTAGTTCATCATTAGTATGTAGGAAGGTAACAGATTACTGTGTATTTATTATGTATCCTGCAACTTTCCTAAATTCAGTTATTCGTTCTAGTAGTTTTGGAGTGGATTCTTTAGGGTTTTTTATGTACAATATCATGTCATCTGCAAACAATGACAGTTTAACTTCTTCCTTACTGATCTGGATGCCTTTTATTTCTTTGTGTTGTCTGATTACTGTGGCTAGGACATCCAGAACTACATTGAATAAAAGTGGTGATAGTGGGCATCCTTGTTTTGTTCCTGATCTTAGAGGAAAATCTCTCAGCTTTTCACTGTTAAGTATGGTATTGGCTGTGGGTTTGCCATATATGGCCTTTATTATGTTGAGGTACTTGCCCTCTATACCCTTTTTGTTGAGAGTTTTTATCATGAATGGATGTTGAATTTTGTCAAAAGCTTTTCAGCATCTATGGAGATGATAATGTGATTTTTTTCCTTCTTTTTGTTGATGTAGTGAATAATGTTGATGGATATTCAAATATTTTACCATCCTTGCATCCTTGGAATAAATCCCACTTGATCATCATGGATAAATTTTGATGTATTTTTTAATTTGGTTTGCTAATATTTTGTTGAGTATTTTTGCATCTATGCTCATCAGGGTTATTGGTCTGAAATTTTCTTTTTTGTAGTGTCTTTGCCTGGTTTCTGTATTAAAATGATGCTGGCTTCATAGAATGAGTTTGGAAGCATTCCCTCCTCTTTTACTTTTGGAAAACTTCAAGGTTGATGGGTATTAGGTCCTCTCTAAATGTCTGATAAAATTCAGTGCTGAAGCCATCTGGTCTGGAGGTTTTGTTCTTGGGTAGTTTTTTGATTATTGTTTGAATTTCATTGCTGGTAATTGGTCTGTTCAATTTTTCTTTTTATTCCTGGGTCAGTCTTGGAAGGTTGTATTTTTTCTAGAAAGTTGTCCATTTCTTCTAGGTTATCTAATTTGTTAGTATATAATTTTTCAAGGTATTCTCTAGTAATTCTTTATATTTCTGTGGTGTCTGTAGTGATTTTTCCTTTCTCATTTCTGATTCTATTTATGTGCATAGACTCTCTTTTTTTCTTGATAAGTCTGGCTAGGGGTTTATCTATTTTGTTAATTTTTTCAAAGAACCAGCTGTTGGTTTCATTAATTCTTTCTATTGTTTGATTATTCTCAATTTTATTTATTTCTTCTCTGATCTTTATTATATCCCTTCTTCTACTGACTTTGGGCCTCATTTCTTCTTGCCTTTCTAGTTTCATTAATTGTGAATTTAGACTGTTCTTTTAGGATTGTTCTTTTTTTTGAGATATGCATGCATTGCTACATACTTTCCTCTTGGAACTGCCTTCACTGTGTCCAACACAAATTGGGACATTCAGCTGTTGTTTTCATTTGTCTCTATATATTGCTTTATCTCTGTTTTTATTTGGTCATTGATCCATTGGTTAGTTAGTAGCATGTTGTTAAGGCTTCATGTGTTTGTTGGCCTTTTTTTTCTTTGTAAAATTTATTTCTAGTTTCATACCTTTGTGATTTGAGAAGTTGGTTGGTACAATTTCAATCTTTTTGAAAATTAGTGGAGCTCTTTTTTGTGACCTAGTATGTGATCTATTCTGGAAAATATTACATGTGGACTTGAGAAGAATGTGTATCCTGCTGTTTTTGGGTGTAGAGTTCTGTAGATGTCTGTTAGGTCCATCTGTTCTAATGTGTTGTTCAGTGCATCTGTCTCCTTACATATTGGCTGACTGGTTGATCTGTCTTTCGAAGTGAGTAGTGTGTTGAAGTCTCCTAAAATGTATGCATTCCATTTTATTTCTCCCTTTAATTCTGTTAGTATTTGTTGCACATATCTGGGTGCTCCTATGTTGGGTGCAGAGATATTCATAATAGTTATATCCTCTTGTTGGACGGACCCTTTATCATTATATAGTGTCCTTCTTTGTCTCTTGTTATTTTCTTTGTTTTGAAGTCTATTTTATCTAATGCAAGTACTGTACTCCTGCTTTTTCTACCTATTGTTTGCATGAAATATCTTTTTCCATGCCTTCACTTTTATTCTTTGTATGTCTTTGGGTTTGAATTGAGTCTCTTGTAGGCAGCATATAGATGGGTCCTGCTCTTGATCTATTCTGTAACTCTATATCTTTTGATTTTTGCATTCTGTCTATTTATATTTAGGGTGATTATCAATAGATATGTATTTATTACCATTGCAGAATTTGGATTTGTGGTTACCAAGGTTCATGGGCACCTTCTTTACTTTCTAAGAGTCAAACTTAACTAGCTTATTATGCTATTATAAACACAACCTAAAGATTTGTTTTTTCTCCCATCTTTTTCTTCCTCCTTCACTTTTTATATGTTAGGTGTCATATTCTGTACTCTTTGTGTATCTATTGACTGACTTTGTGGGTAGCTGGTTTAATTTTGCATTTGCTTGTAATTAATTGGACTACTTCCTTTACTGCAGTTTTATTTTCTCTGGTGACAGCTATTTAGCCTTAGGAGCACTTCCATCTAGAGCATTCCCTTTAAAATACAGTGTAGAGATGTTTTGTGGGAGCTAAATTCCCTTAACTTTTGATTATCTGGAAATTGTTTAATCCCTCCTTCAAATTTAAATTTAAATCTTTTCAGTTAGAATATTCTTCATTGAGGCCTTTCTGTTTCATTACATTAAATATATCATGCCACTCCCTTCTGGCCTGTAAGGTTTCTGCTAAGAAGTCTGATGATTGCCTGTTGGGTTTTTCTTTGTAGGTGATCTTTTTTCTCTCTATGGCTGCTTTCATTACTCTGTCCTTGTCCTTGTTCCTTTGCCATTTTAATTATTATATGTCTTGGTATTGTCTTTCTTGTTTTCCTTGTGTTGGGAAATCTCTGCACTTCCATGGCCTGAGAGACTCTTTTCTTCCCCAGATTGCAGAAGTTTTCAGAAATTATTTCTTCAAAGAAACTTTCTACCCCTTTTTCTCTCCCTTATTCTTCTGGTATCCCTATAATGCTAATATTGTTCTGTTTGGATTGGTCACACAGTTCTGTTAATATTCTTTCATTCCTAGAGATCCTTTTTCTCTCCCAGCCTCAGTTTGTTTGTATTCCTGTTCTCTAATTTCTATTCCATTTACAGTCTCCTCTACCTCTTCTAGTCTCCTTTTAAATCCCTCCATTGTATATTTCACTTCAAATGCTGTAATTTTCAGTTTCTATCTCTCTCTTGATTTTGTCCCTAGATCTTGAATATTTTTCTGTTGCTCCATTAGCATGTTTATGATTCTTATTTTGAATTATATTTCAGGAAGATTGATCACTTCAGTTTCACTGAGCCTTCTTTCTGCTGTTGGAGGGATTTTGGATTGAATAAGGTTCTTCTGCGTTTCCATAATCCTGTCTGCTGGGATAACAGAGCTCTTTACTGCTTCCCAGCCACAGTGCCTGCCTCCACTGTCAGGGCCAGTGAGCCCAGTGCGCAGGGAGCAGCCTCTGCATTAAGCCCCTGTAGCTGCTCTTTGTGGGGCTGCCCTCTGGCTGGCATGGCACAATGGTGGGAGCAGCGGGTTTGTTAACTAGTGCTGTCTGGGAAGAAGGAGTGACAGGCTTCACATTGCAGTGGGGTCCTTGGGGCTGTGTTTCCAGCCAGGTGATGGAGTGCCTGAAGCTCCTGAAACTTCCCAGCCTGCTGGTCTGAGTGTACTAGGACTATTTTGTTCACCTGTTCCTTCTCCTGAGCAGCAAGCCCTGTGTAGTCCTTACCCCTTCAGCAGCCCTCTCACTGTTGGGGTGTCTTTCAAAGCTCCTGCCTTTCTTTTGTCCCAGAGCAGCTGATTGTGGGAACCTGTTCTCCACTAGTGGCTGGAATCTCAGTCTCTCTTATCATTCTGCCTATCTTTGCTTTCCAACCCCTGTAATCACCAGAGCACCATACAATGTGGTTTTGTGCTCCTGGAGTAGATCTCCAGGGCTGGGTATTTAGCAGTCCTGGGCTTCTACTCCCTCCCTGCTGTGTTTCTCTTCCTCCTGCCAGTGAACTGGGCTTGGGGGAGGGCTCAGGTCCCGCTGGATCATGGCTTTCTTACCTTACCCTTTTCCATGAGATCTTCTCTTTTCCTAGATGTTGGCTGGCTGCTGCAATCTTCTTTCTGGTCACTCTTTTAGGATTAGTTGTATTTGCTGTATTTTCATATTATATGTAGTTTTGGGAGATTTCTGCCTCACTTATTTTTCTCTGACTGTTAGTATTTTATGTGTTAGCAAAAAAAAGATATTCATACTGTTGGCAAAATTTAAGAAGATTGGCATTTTATAAAGCATTGCTCATATAATTCTCAATTAGAAGCAGACATGTAAGTCGCTACATCTTGAGGGAGGATTTATTCATTGTTTTTAATCTGTGAGTGCACAACAAACTGTAAGTATCTGGGAAGTATTTTCTCCCAGGTGCACCTGGGGCAAAACCAAAAATGTCAAATGCAGGGGCAGGATGTAAATACTTCTGCCTCTTTGCTCTTGATCAGGTAAACTCTGAGGTGTGTCCTCCATGGTTTCCAGAGCTCCTCTACAGGTTGGAGCCAGAGTTACCTTCTGAGACTTTGCTTGATATGAAACCCTTGAAGGGCTTCCTTCCCTGTTCTACTTCATTCCTTGATAGATTTTCATTGAATCCCATTTTAATCATTTTCACATAACTCCCATTTAAAAGAATACTTCTGGGGATCCTAAACTAATGTCCATACTAATGATGTGTGAAGTGATGACCCAAGCCTGGGGTATTTGTCCACATGGAAGGGGACTTGATTCAAAGGGGCCCACCTATCAAATTTTAATATGAGAAAACTGCAGCCACTTTCTTTGATCCTAGCATTATATTTTATTCTAATTTGTTATCATAAATAACTTTTATTTTTTGGTTCTTGAATTTTGGGTTCTTGGTGAGTCGCCAAGTTCACATTATTATCTAACACTACACATAATGTGGGTCTGTCACATACATTTACAACTTTTTATTTTACATTGCATATTAACTATTCATAGTAATAAATAATAACTAGTGTTTCTGTGGGTAAAATTGCAATATTTCTGGAATGTCTCACTTTAGTACAACTGCATATCAATAGGTGTTTTCAAGGGGTGGAGAGAATTAGTCCATCTACATATGAATAGGTAATTACAAGGGTGTGCAAGGGTGTATCTGGACTGGAGAGGTTGGGTGGAGCTCTCCCTTCTGCTGCAGCCTCATCAAGAGACAGACAGGATGACTGCTTGTAAGAAATAAATGGGTTTCTTAAACTTTATTTCTTCCTTTGACTGATTTTGGTTTCAAAGGTATTTTGGCCTGATATTTTCCCCCCAGGATTATGGTTTCCCAACCAAAAATGGGATAATTATCACATTTTTTATAGCAGAAAACACAGAGACCCTCTTAGGAGCAAGAATATTCCTTTAAACCAAGTCTTCCATAAAAAGCATTTGTATACATACATGACATAAGATTACAACATTTTGAGGTCAGGGTTCAGATCCATCCAAACTATTCCTCTTGCTGTTGAGAGATCGATACATAAACATTATATCAATGATGGTGAGGACAACAACAGAGTTGATCCTTTATTTTATAGTTTCCTGTTATTTTTGTACTGTTTAGGAAATTTCCTTGGAATTTGTATTTTAGAAAATTAAGAAGATTCTTCAAATAAAAGTAAGAATCAATGGATCACAAAATTAAAATAACTACCTATGTTTTATGAGTTTAATAATCTTCATTCACAGAAACTAAACAGGATATGTTGTGGAAGCTATTGTACCTACTCTGTTCCCCTTAATGGCCAGTTCAGGGTCTCTTACCTGCTGTGCATAGTATTGCAGCTAATGCCTTACATCTGATCCCTTGTCAAATTGCCCTTCACCAAACAGGAGCTGTATGGCCTGGGTAAGGTTGCCAGGATTAGCAGATAAAAATGAGAAATCAAACCATTTCATCATTATCATCATAATACTTTATTTTCATTTTTTACAGTATTTCTCCTGTGAGTGTACAGTGATGTGTGTTTTAGAACACACATGATGTGTGATGAAGCCATTTCTTTCAAAGCTAATGAAATATATGAGGCAGTGATGAGAATCCTACTCTATTCTGTTTAAGCAGACATTAGAGTTATTTGAAAATAAGTAAAACAATGCTACTCTTCTCACTAATTATTTTTATTTTGAAAATATATTCATTTTCATCAAAATATTTTACATTAATTTGTAATATACTTCTGTTCGTAACATGAATTAGTAGTATACTTATATTTAATAGGCTTTGTTTTGAAAGGAAATCCTTTTCTTAAACCATAGTGAGAACATGGTAAACTAATTTGTAAAAGTTTTGTTACTGACATTGTCACCTAAAATTGAGAGTAATTATTGCCCAATACCTATCAGATTTTTAAAATTAGTTTTAAAACACTTGAAGATGAATATTAGAAATTGTGATTTAATTGACATGCTAATAAGAGCTGCATGTAAGTGAGTTTAATGGTAGTAATTGGTTTAATAAGGCAGTAATGTCTGAATCTTATCCAAAATAAGCAAATCTGCTACAAAATTCCTGAAAGGGATTCATGTACAGGGATCAAGACAATGAAAACAACACTTTATTATTTTATTGAGGTTAGTCCAAAATTCTATTTAGCTCTTGAACAGATTGGTTTGGGTCCCACTTAAATGACTTTAATAATTGTTCCAGAGTGGCCTCAAGAGCTCCTTGAAATAATGAGATTTGTAGAGCTTGCTTATCTATCTTCTAGAATGTCCAAAGCCACAGTGTTCTTTGGACTATTACCAGTCTGATGAGACAAACATTGGAGACTTGCTTAGGTGGGGCAAGGCAAGAAGGAAGGGGAGTGTGGAGAGAGAGACTAAAAGAGGTAATTTGACCCAATAGCTATAGTCAATTGCTTATCTTAGACCAGCTCAGCAGCCTAGAGCCAACTGTCAAATTAACAAGATAGGGTGGAATCCCCAAACATACTTTTTCAGATTTTTAGAGGGTACTTTAGAAAGAGCTCACAAGCAGCTGCCAACAGCAGGTTTCAGCACATTTTGTGTGTTTTTATGGATTTTTGAACAACTCTTTAAAAACCACTGTAGAGAAAAATGGAAGTTCCTATGGCCAGGAGCCTCACCTGACCCTAAACTACTTGATGTTGTAATTGGTCTATTACTAGGCTAATGCTGACACACCCATTGAAATGAGTCATTATTGTCAGTGTTACTATATAAAGATCTCCGCCCAGTGCTTTGCCAGGATGCAGAGATGGAGATGAATTGTGAATGCACCAGAGGCAGTCTTTATTCCTGCACTGAACCTGCCACCATGAGAATAAAGCTTGGTATAAACCTTTTTTACCCCTAAGGTTCTTTTGTTGTTACTCTGTCTTACCAAAATCCCAAGTGACCTTGCCCGGGGGCATTCCTCCTCAGGTGAGACAACTCCCCTTGATGGAAACACACCTAGTCAGTGTCTTATAATATGACCTTTTTGGGTTAACACTATCTCTGGACAGTACAGTGGGGAGAAAAATGGGTGGTAGAGAATTTTTTTGTTTTTCACTTACAGCTTTTCAGATCCTGTCAATAGCATGTAATTTTCACAATGCAGTCACAGAACTGTGACTGCCCATTTCAGGGAGAACATGCAGCCAATCTGGAAAGCACTGCTCAAACTTCTGATGCCACTTCTTGGATCCTTATTGTTGACCTCTATGACCTTCTCATAGTAGTTCTGTCTTACCTGGACTCAAGATCTTTTGATTACCCTCCATGGTATCTCTAAAAGCTTCTGAACTGGTTCAAAACAGCACAATTTGAACACAATGTCACATTTTAAGTGTACTGCTGATTAACCTACATTCTATTTCCCTTCTTGAATTCTGCTCATCTCTGTTACCCAAGCAGCTCACCAATCCTCAATTTGCATTCAACAGAGAGAAATAAAAGTTGAAAATGAAAGCATTCCAGTCTTGTAATCACATAAATTAAATTCTAATTCTAATATTTTCCCTCATTCCCATCGTACTCTCAACGTGTCAAATCAGAGGGATTTTGTGCAAGAACAAATGCAAGGCTCACATCTGGTGGTGTCCCTGAAACAGCTTCCCAACTAAGAACCACTTCACCATCCCCAAACTCTCATTGGTTCTACTTTTCCAAAGTTGTCCAAAATACACTTGCAGACATTATAAAACCAGCCTTTGTTCCACAACTGTATAATGCACAAACAAGTTACCAAAATGCTACCTCTTTATAAAGTTTCTAAGAATTTTGTTATGAATTTAATTATTTCTACTCAAAATTCATATGTTGAAGTCATGATCAGAATGCAACCCTATTTAAAATAGCCATTGCAGATGTACTTAGTTAAAATGAGGTCATCTTGGAGTAAGGTAGCTCCTAGTCAAGTATGACTTGAGTCTTTATAAAAAGGCCTTTTCTGAAAGTCCTTGGGGACAGACATGCCCAGAGAAAGAATGCTATATGAAGAGAAAAGTGGTTATTGAGGTAATGTGTCTGTATGCCAACGATTGCCCACAGACCACCAAGAGACTAGATTCTTCCCTGTATCGCTCAGAAAAAGATAATCCTGCTGACACCTTGGTCTAAAATTTCTCCCCTAGAAATGTGACGCATTATATTTCTGTTGTTTAATCCACTCAGTGTCTGTACTTTATTGTGGCAGCCCTAACAAATGAACACAGACAGATATCTTTATCTTATTTATTTATGTACCCATTTATTTTTAGTCATTTGATGAATATGCATAAAAATGTCAACATTCAAAGAGATGAGACTGTATAGTAATAAATGACATCAAAATAGTAGATTCCTATAACATAGTTTTCTTCTTGCTTATATTACCTGTCCATTGAGGATGGGCTGATGTCCTGCCCCACCTTACTCAGTGACATAGCACAGTGGCCATCTACATTGTGACAGTTGCTTCAGCATGAAAAAGAGAGATGGTAAATCACACAAATGGCTCTTAAGGCTTTCCTATGGATGCGGCACAGATGAAGGAAGCTATTGGTCAGTGAAAGTCACATGGCCTCATTTAATTTCAAGAGATGGAAATAAAAGCCTATTGTGTGCTCAAAAGGAGAAGAACCAAAATATATAATGATGT
Source organism: Manis pentadactyla (assembly GCF_030020395.1). Classification (NCBI taxonomy): domain Eukaryota; kingdom Metazoa; phylum Chordata; class Mammalia; order Pholidota; family Manidae; genus Manis; species Manis pentadactyla. The sequence continues at coordinate 50,787,032 of NC_080030.1, forward strand.
TATAATAATCGCCAATTTGTTTCCCATACAATGGATTACTAATAGTTTATATCACCATAATCTTATTTTAGAAAATTTCCATTGTCTCAAAAAGGCTCCTTAATCAGGTTAGCAGTCATTCCCTCTTTCCAACTCCCTTTCTCTGTCTGAAGCAAACATGATTTGCTTTTTGTCTCTGTAAGATTGCTTTTCTGGATATTTCATATAATGTAATCATACAATATGCTCTCTAGCTTCAAATAACTTTATACCTCTATGTAAATTGTCAAATCTTTACAATAATGTACTTTAATTTTCACTTCTCATCTGTTTCACTATTATTAGCATAAATTTTATTACTACATCTGTTATAAACTTCAACATATGTTTGATTTCTTTTTGGCTTTAAGAATCAATTATCTTATGAAGATATTTTTAATGGAAAAAGCCTTATATCAAAATATATGAAGAATTATTATAATTCAAAGTAAGAAAATATACAACTCAATTAAAAAAATTGGCACTTGAACAAATGCAATACAAAAGGAGATAACATAAAACACTTTACAAAAGAAGACAACACAAATGGCCAATAACACATAAAAAGAGCTGAAAGTCACTAACAAGGAAACATAAAATAAAAATGAGTTACTTCTACATACCCAAGCTAAATTTTTTTTAAAGTGACAAATCCAAATGTTGGCAAAGATGTAGGAAACTGGAAGTCTCACTCATAACTGGTGCAAATATCTTAAAAAGTAGTACAAGATTTTACCATACTTCCTAAGAATTCTTTCTAAATATTTATACCCCATGTGAAAAGGTATGAGTGCACATACACACACACACACACACACACATTTGAACACAAATATTTATGGCAACACTTTTTGTAAAAGCTAACAACTCTAAATAACCTAAGAAATCATCAATAGGTACATGGATAACCGGTTGTTGCATATGAATATAATGGAATATGTCTCACCAGTATAGAGAAATAAATTATTGATACATATAAAAATAGGGAGAAATATCAAAAAGATTATGAGTTAAAGAAGTCATACACAAAAGTCTATACTGTGTGAACCAATTTGTAAGAATTTCTAGTGTACAAAACAAATCTGAAGTGATATGAATCAAATCAATAGTTGCCTGAGGTGACAGGTATGTTCTGTATCTTGGTCCTAGGGTGGTGAGTTGGGTAAATTTATTTGTCAAAACTCATTGAACTATATGAGTTCAAGTGAATGCATTTCAGTATATGTGAAACATACTTCAATAAAATTGTATTAAAAATTTTTTTCCTGATCACCCTTATGACCCACTAATAACCAGTGAGAAATATTTGCAATTCCCATCTTTAATGACAGTGATGTCTCTAAATATTTTATTTTCCCCTTAATATATATCTACTCAGAGTTCTAAAATTCAGTCTGTTTTTTAAATAGGAACACTTCCTTTTCAGTTTAATTTAAACCTTATAAAGAAGTAATACAAGGGAAACTGTGGTTATGTAACATGTCTATATCTTGACTATCATGGTAAATCCATGAATACACCTGTGAAAAAATCATATAACACACACACACACACATCAATAAGCACAAGTGAAATCAAGAAAATCTAAGATCAGTGGATTGTATCAGTGTCAACATCCTTGTTCTGATTTTATACTATAACTTTGCAAGATGTTAACGTTGGTGGAATATGGGTCAAATGTACATGGGATCTCTCTGTTTTATTTCTTAAAACATGCATCTACAGTTATCTCAAAATAAAAAAAGTTTAAAGAAAACTGAACTTGTTCTAAGGAAAATAGTTTTGTTCACTAAAAGTGTCTTACATTCATGGCTTCTGCTGACGACATTTCTTATAATACGTATGTGACAATCTAATTCAAAAAGCCAGGAACTTCTAAGGGCAAATTTTCTTTAATAAAAATTTGATGTTCTAGTTATAAAAATCTCTTTTAGTTTTCTTTGAAGTTGTTCCAAGGGGATTCTGTATTTATTCTGATGTCCTGTTGTATTTTTTGTATTCACTGTAGCACAATCAAAATGCACTGTGGTTGAACTCACACACTAGGACCCTGGAATCCAAAGCAATAGTCTGGACTAATCCAATAGGTAACCTAGAACAGTTTAGGGAGCATGTATAATAGAAGGCCAAGACAGTCTCCACATACTGCCACCCATGTCATGTTTCTCTCCTCTGCCGTGTGTGTGTGTGGTTCACACAAGATAAAAGAATTGAAATGTTGGATCCTGAGAGGCCAAGACACTCTCCATGCCCTGACTTCATTGTGTCTCACTCAAGATAGAAGACCCCTGTTGGGCCTAATTTCATAGGGGTGGAATCATCATGAGTGAAACCTTAGGGCTACCTGGTGTACTCTTTCTTCCTCGCTCATCCATTTTGCAGGTGTGGAAAGACTATGTGAGATTGTTTCAGGTAGATGGAATCTTTGCCTTCTTTTTAGATGTGGTTTGTTCTCCTAAATATAAGCCTAATACTAGGCTATCAACCCAGAGAGGGAGATGAAAGGGCTGCTGCTTGGCTTTTGTTTCTTTACACTGGAATTGTTTTCTTTCTAAAATAGAAATTTCAGGGGACAAAATCTTCTGGGAAGCTGAATCCTTGACACTAATGAAACCTCAAAAAGATTCAGGTCTTCATTCGAGTGGCTTAATTACTTGAGTGAAAAAGGGAGATTGGGGAAGGACTATTTATTTTGCTTTGTTGCTCACTGGAAATTAGACCTAGGCACTGAGCAGCCCCTAAGAGATTCCAGCCCAGTAACTAGCAACTAGACAGTAGCAAAAAGGTCTCCAAACTATAACCATAGATAGCAGACTTCTAGCTCTTTACTCCCCTTTTCTATGAACTGCTAGCCATTCATTTCCTCCTGTCCTCTTTTTGCCATTACTTTTATAAAGCAAACCAAGGTTTTTTGGTATTAATTACTTCTACCAAGAGTTGAGAGACCTGTTCTTGGTCTTTAATCATTTAGTGTTATATTACTTTTAAACAAGTGGAATCTACCTTCACTTATACCTTTTCTCCCAAATCAGTTAAATTGTACAAACCACCCAGGCCAACTTTTCTTATATTGCTTTACTTAAGTGTATCATTCTGAAGTGTATCATTTTTGTGAAACAGCTACTAAATTAGTTCTGCTTCCACTTCAATAAATGTCTGTAGATCCAAATGCTTTATCCCTCAAAAAACTATTCTGTCTTGCCCTGCTAATTTTATTTGCATGATTTTTCTATGCCTTATAAATAGTAATTTTCTAAGGTTGAACAGTGATTCTACCAGAGGAATATGCCTTAGCAGCTAATCAACCACCTGGGAATCAAGAACTCTGATTTTTAATTTCCTTTATTTGACTAAGCTTGCCAAAATTCTGGGATAATCACAAATTTCAGGTACCTCAAATGATGCCTTAATAAAGTAGGATTAATAATATAGTAAGGATTTACTGGGGGGGGAAACTAATGGATTTTAATACTTGTCAATGATAAAATATCACATGGGGATATTTGGAAATAGGTCTACTATTCTACTGAACCCAACATGTAGGTTTTTTTATTGAAAACTGAACCCAACCTTTGAAAGTGTATTTATTTTGTTTCTGGATCCTGCAGCTTTCAAAAATTTTCTTATTCATGAGTAGATTGAAAACAAGTAAAATTAAGGCAACTCTGCCATTGTTCATAATGAAAATGCCTCTGAAGACTAAATAGTAAATGAAGCCTAAAATGAACAGTTAGCTTAAGCTCAGCAGGGAAGTTCCTCTGAGGGAGACAGAGTTGGAAACTAACACTTCCCATTTGCTGTATCTCTGCATATGTGTAAATCTTTAGGAAGCCACATGGACTACTTCAGTGGGAAAACCTGCAGAGCAAATAAAATTCTACTTTCCTGGTCATTTCAAATTCCTGTTCTTCTCATGCATCAGAACCTCTTCTACCTTATCACTGTACTATCCCTGTTAAGATTACATATTTCATTAGGGTACTAGCTATAGATCCTAAATAGACCACTGCACCATCAACTTTTTACAAGAAAATTGATAATTTCTTACATCAATTACATCAGCCAGGTTTAGAAAAGTGCATGTCCCTTAAGTTGCAGGCAAATGTGGATGGAGGGGACTGTGCTAATTTTAACAGGACATTGAACAATACGTGTCCCCTGAGTTCCAAAAGGCTGCACTCTGATTCTTCTCTCTAAAAGTATATACAAATCACCTTGCAATGAATATTAGTTTTTTTTCTCTTAGACATTCAGCTGTTGTTAATGACAACAATCACAACAATGATAGTAGCAACCTGCAATATACTCAACATATTACATGTACTAGACATACAACTCTATGCCTGCTTTATGTAATATCTGATGTTTATATGCACAATCATCATGAGAGGTACTTTCATTTTCATATATGAAAAGTTGCAGCTTAGAAAATTGAATAACTGCTTAACATAACACAACTAGTAAATAGTGGACCTAATAAAAACTCAGCTTTCTCTGACTCCAAAGGCCGTCATGCCATCATGTCATTACTGACACTCTTCATTAAAAAATGCTGCTATAATGCAATATGCTTTTTTGTTGGCCTGGGGATGTGATATTCTGAGAAGTAGGGTGACTCCCAATTTTCCTGACAAGGGGTCTAAAATTTCATAGTTCAGCATTACTTACATTGGATCATTAGAAATCTCTTTGGAAAGGCAAATACTAGTTATTCCCAGGTGACTGAAGATAGCAATCAGCTCCCTTTTCTCCAACACTGGATTACCAGTGACTACAAAACTAGCATTTTAACAGACAGGATTACAAACTAATGTGGGGGATACTGAAGTACATACCCTTTCTATCCCAGGTCCCTTTCCAGCTCTCAGAATTTTCCTTCTCTGCTCTTCTTCTAGACCTCTAATTATACTCCCTGTTTCTTTCCTTCACTGCCACACCTCCATCATTCTCTCACTCTCCGTCATTCCTTCCTGCCTCCTCCCCACTCTTTTATTTCTTTACCTCCTCCTTCCCACCTCTTAGTCATAAATATTGTTGTCAGAGTCAGCAGTCTATACAATGTGCCTGCTTAGGTTTGCAGATTCATGTTTGTTTTTATTTTGATTTGAAATTAGAAGGGTGTAATCTTCTGACTTCGGGTCTTGTCTCTTATCTTTCACTGTCTGTATCTAACGAATCACCATATTTTAAATAATCTACCTCTAAATAGGTATAATCCACCATCTTCTCTCCAGTACTAGGCATTTATTCTGTGACATTCATTAGGTCAATCAATATTCAGGAATTATCTTATTTAAACTTCCTCATTTGTACATTGTTCTACCAACATCGCTATGAGGCTGAAAAATGTTAAGTCCCCTGCCCCAACATGCAGCCATTAAGTAGTTGGAGTTGATTTGATTGGGGGACCTATGGTTTTAATGGTCTCTTCTCTAATCTCCTATCTGATGTCTTTGCCTATGTTCCCAGCCCTCCTTCCGATCCTGCACAAAGCCACTGCCCTGACTAACTAACCCCCAAACATAATCGTGTTCCTCACTTGATTAAAAGTCCTCAATGAACTGGCTTGGGCTTTCCTTACCTTACAGTTTTTCTTTAGCAAAAACCTTACCTTACAGCTTTTTCTCCACTCATCCTCACTCATCCCCCCTAACACACTCACATACACATACTCACACTTATACAGCTGAACCTAAATCTCAGCCATACCAAACTGCTTTAAGTTCCAGAAACATAAAGCGGTTTGCATGCTGACAAGGTTTTGCTGAGGAGTCTGTGGATTCCTTCTCTCCCACTCACTCTCCTGGACCCAGACATTTATTATTCTCTGCCTTTCAGTGTTTCCAACATTCCAAGGAAACTTTCTGGACACAGTTCAATTAAGCATTTATCTTTTCATTTTGAATGTTTTTCTCTCATGATACATGTAGTATATATTGTTGTAGAATATTTTTGTTGTCCTTTTATTGTGTCTGTCTTTCTATTGTGTAAAGCAGGACACTGAGAAGGAAAACGTCGTTATGAAACTAGGCTACTTTACACAATTTGCAAGAGAGTAGAAAGTAATGCAGTTCTAAGAGGATATAAGAAAGGGTGCCAAATATGAACTGTGGTTATTAAAAATATATACACTTTAAAAAATACATAAGAGTACATAAATGCAAATATAAAATACATATTCAGTCTGTAAACAAAGTATACCTTGGTGGCAAAGGACATGGACAGAGAGAGCAGAGAGAGTTTCATAGTCTTGATTTTTTGGTTTGGTTTTGTATTTCGGTTTTGGGGGAGGAGAGACATGCGTTGTAATTTAAGTGATACATTTGTAGGGTCAGATCTGTGATACATGGATTGCTTTATAATGAAAATTGAATCTACATGAAATAATAGTCATATTCTCACTATTATTATAAGACAGTTACTTCATGCCAGATGAGAGCATTATATTAAAGAAAACCTTCAAAGTACTGCATTCAAGGATCATTAAAAAATGATGGTGATTATGGCCATGATTTAGAAAATCACTATTATTTTGTCCTGAAGTATAGATTTAAGACTAACATCTAGGCAGTAGGTCTATAATAACAAATGAAACATCCTTTGAAATATTTATGATGTTTATAAAAAGAATACTGAAAAATAATTTAGCATGTAAAAGGACAAAGGCATGTTTATATTATTTAGGGCAAATATATTCCTGTTTATGTTAATAATGTAATTTTCCTATTCATTTATTATTTTTCACAAGACAAAATATTTTACTTGGCCACAGTTGTCCTCTTTACCTAAAACTAACCTTTTAACATTCTGATAAAAAACAAAACAAAACAAACACAGACCTCAAAGTCACCTTGAGCCTCATAGTTATGTTAGTTTGGAACCTCTTCCACAAGACTGTGACCTTGCTGAAGGGGCTGCGTGGAGGCAAATAATTATCTTTAAAATTGGCGAAAAGCAGTCACAGCCCAGTAACTTCTGTAGGTAGGGAACAGTCTGAAGGGATAGGGAAAAGGAAGCTTCTGTGTGAATTTACCTGAGAAGAGTGTTTACTAATGAACTATTCCAAACACATTAGAAGCCCAAGGGAGCCTTCTCCAGGCCTCAGAAGGACAGTTTTTGATAGCGAGCTCTCTTCACTTGTGACAATTGTAAAATGATCCCAGCCTGCAGTCCTGTCTCCTAACAAGGATGAAAGGAATCCCCAGGAGACCCTCAGGAGGTACACTTGTGCTTTACAGCTTCTAATTTCAGAGACACAAACAAGACAGAAAGAGAGCCACAGGTTTAATAAGTCCCGATTCATTAAAATTGGTTGAGAGTATGGTATGTCAACCTTCAAGTTAGTAAAGGATTTGTTTTATCTTTGATTTGGGTAATAATGAGATCTCAGTTTCAAATCTCATGAATGACAGCATGCCTCAGATCACTACCTGTGATGTGGTGGCCGAGTCCATTGCTGTTTTGTCAGTGACTGAACAGATAATGAAGACGGAGATGATGATTATGTATGGTTTTAATATACATGACTTAATCTAAGGAAAACATGAAAAAAGATCTAGTAGGTTTGGTGGCAAATCAAGATCCATTAAAAATCTCAATTAGCATACTGTACTTCTTGTGTCCATATTAAAAAATTAAGCCTATCATATGGATGATTGATACAGATCAATGCCAATATATTAAACAAAAAATAACCTCAAAGCCCGTGGTTCTTCACCTGTGCAAAGAAACTCAGGGGGAAGCCACAGGTTATTTTAAATGTTAAACCTATATTGCACACAGATATAGCATACAAACTACTAGAACATTAGATTTTGCTACTTCATTTTGATGAAGTCATACCTTTACAAAGACAGGTTTTAAATGGTTGCTGTTCTCTTTGAAAGCAAGTACTGCAAGAAATGCAAGTGGTGCTGTCCAGTGGTAAGAAGTTGTGTAGTGTTTGATCTGTGCCCACATCCCACTAGTAAATAATTGGCTTTTTGCATTGTGTCTCTGGAATCAATGATTGTCATGCCTGAGAACTATGTAAGATTCTAATTATGTTCTCTTTTTAATTGAAATGAGTATCATTTTATGAATAAAGTGACTCAAGCAGGCAACTGTAGAAACAACATTCAGATAAGATTAGTCAAAACAAATGCAATCTGTTTCAGGCATTAATAGTTTTAATATCTAGTGTATAAATTCATTTGGGAAACAATAACATGGAAAATGCTTTTGGTTGAATAATCCTAGTGCAAGAATAAGAAGACCAAGGAATGATGCAAGTTTCTTCTAAACATACTCTGTCTGACAGAAATTGCCCTGTAGTTTCAGTAAGCATTGAACACTTTCTTCCCTAGGTTAGAAAAAAACCTCAGAATGTACTGCCTCCTGCTGAGATATTCTTGAATAAAGCAGCAGGGGATTGCCTAGAGTCTCAGGCCCCTGGTAGATTCTAGGAGACAGAGTGCCCTGCGAGTTACAGGAACAGCTGGTTCCAAACCATCTCTTAGAATCAAATCTTTTTAACAATGGGAGGGAGGAGGACCGTGGTAAGGGTTGGGGAAGAAGGGTTGCCAAGAGTAAGTAAGCCTAGTGGTGTAGAGATGTGAGGAAAACTAAGAGAAAGAATGACTTGAATGTCCTATAATTTGCATTTTGTGAAGTCACACCTCCTTGTGATGTAATGAAATGCTGAGAGCAATAAATGAGAGTCGACTCTTTAATGCAAGAGCACAATACAACCCAATGCCAGAAGCCCTTTAACAGTACTCTCTCTTCTTATCCACTGGGCTCAAAGTCAAAAAACGTTACTTGAGAGGCAGCAATAACTTGACGAGCCAGCGCAAGCTGTATCTGTATAGAATGTGGTGGTCATCAGGTCTCCAGCTGCCAACAATTAAAAATTAACCTTGGCATTTTCAAAAAAGAATGCAGCAATTCATATGTAGCTTCTCTTCTGCTTGACACTATGTCGCAAGAGCATCTGATTTCTCAAGTCAAGACAGTTAAACACGATGAAACTCTTGTGTGTGCAATGTGCAAAGCTAGGTCATTAACACACCTGCCAGAAAAGGAGGGAAGAAGGAAAAAAATCCTTTCTCCTGGTAAACTCATTCATTTAAGACATTCAGGTTCACAGTGCTGCCCTTTGAACACCCCAATTGCCTCCTTTTGCCCTTACGAACAAGTGGTGTGAATTTTAATCAGCTGGAATACAATCAAGGACTGAAATAAATAGTGTTGCTAAATCATTTTTAGGGAGAAAATCAACTCACATACCTATGCTGTATGTATCTCTGGTTTTCACAAGGGTGGAATGCCCTTGCTGTGGACCGAAACAAACAGTGTTTTATTTTTGTTTCAACCTCTGTTGACTTTCCTCTGCATTCCTTCCCCCCCGCCCATGCCAGAGCCCCAGTTCTGAGAATAATTAGTAACACCCACGGGTGATAACAGGGCCACAGCAACCTAACAGCAATATCTTGCCGGCGCCAGCTGTGCTTCAGTATTTATTTATTAAGATCACAATATTTACACAGTATGAACTCATTGAGATGGTAGGGAATTGAGCAATGCTCCGGCAGCTAAATTTCATCTGTATTTTTAAATGAAGAGGAAAAACTTCTTGGCTATGTACAGTTTACTTCTTTGGATAGACTATTCAAGCTTCTAATTCCAATGCAGTCCTGTTCTCTGGCAGTTTGTGTCTAGACCCCGGAGAGGTTTTGCAGGCTTGCCCTGCAGTGGCCACTGCTGTGAAACCTGCTTGTCAACACAGGGAAGCTGCAAACTGCCACAGGTGAATGAAATGACACAGCAATGAAATCAGGCAGTAGGTTTCCAGTGGCAGATAATGCCACCGAACCCAGATCTGTGACCGAACAATTTAAGCATTTGCTCAAAATCCCACTTCACTTGAATTATTAGATTTTTTTTCATTTGCTCTTCTATGACGATTTATTAACATGGTGGGTAAGGCACGTGTTGTGATGTTCATCTGCTGAGTGAGTTGCTATGTAAAACTCTACTTGAGAGAGTTTTTGGTGTAGATAGGCAATCATATTAAATATTAATTAATACAAGAGATATTGTCAATACTGAAAATAGAATCTTCGAATTTAATTTTGTTGACTAGTAATAATCATGGAATATTCTAATTATATACAATTGTCTAATTATTTACATGTCATAACAGTGTATTACATATCTAATGTATAATATATATGAGTATATAAAATTTATAATTACTTTCATTATTGCCTGATAAATCTTCTTACAAGAGTTGCAAGTATTTGCAACTGATGATGCATTTCAGGTTGCCCCCATGTATTTGAAACTCCTCTAAGGAAGATTTGTCAGTCAATAATATCACACAAGGTCATAAATTATAAAATTATTCACAAGCACTGGTTATTTTCCTGCCAGCCTTAGTCTTTTTAAAAATTGAAGAGAGGATAATGCAGCAGTTCACTTGACATTTAATATTGTATTGTCCATATCACTCTATCTTTCGTCAGTCTTATTGCTTTTATATTATTAAAATACCCAGAATGATCTAACATGAATAAGAAATCTAATTTTCTGTATTGCTTTAACTGTTGTTTTAGAAAACTGCTGCAAAATCATGGCTAGATTTTGGGGAAACTAGTTAATGAAGTACACACGCAGAAAAGTGAACAGAACATAATCGCATAGGTTGATGAACATTCGTAACCTGAGCGCATCTTTTATTTCAGACCTAGATAGAGGAATGGTTTAGTGCCTGCACACAGAAACCCTTTGGCCCTTTCCCATGCACTGCACAGCCTTTAAGGAAACTACTATTCTGAATTCTAAAGTTATAGATTATTTTGGAGGATAATTTAAACATTCACAAAATAAATAGATCACAACATTAACTCCTGGTTTAACACTGTTGATATTTCATATGTTAATGCATAAAAGTGATTAAAGATTGCAAGAAATACTGCATTGAATTTTAAAGGGAAGACCATACTAACATCCCAACAGCAACTACTAAGGATAACTGCTGTGCTCATATTTGGAATGCAAAATATCCTCTTCTATCTATACTTGGCTATAGGCAAAATTCAGTGAACTGGAACTTTACTTCTGCCTTAGACACTAATGGCATATTTCAGGCTGCCCCCAAGTTATTTAGTTAAAAAGTTACCATGCAAAAAGACTTCTTCCATTCTAGATAGAACAAATAGATAAGATGGGAATGTAAACAATGGCTAAAGCTAACAGTGTCTCAGGCTTAGCTTTCTCAGTTTAGAAGACACTCGGGTTTTGGGTTTTGGTTTTGCTTTTTTTTTTTGTAATTCTCAAATATTATCAGGTGCTATTTTAGGGAAGATGCTGATTACTTGTAACTTTTTTAGATAAGAGTATGTGGAGCAATTTTCTGCACTGAAAGCAGAATTCACCAGTATTGATATGGAAAAAATAGCTTAATGACTTTATGTAATCCCATGTGTGATCAGGGGTGGATTTGTGCATATAAGTATATACTTAGCTGTATCTATTATCAGATGTCTTTTTGTATTTGATATCCTTGAACTTCCTGCTAATGAAGCAGTACTCCAATAGCAGTTTTTCAGTGAATGCTGGAAACATTGAATTACATAAAAATCAACATATAAATATGGGATGTTCAAATTGAAGGCCAAACAAGCAGTCTTCTCTTTATATGTTCAAAGTTCTAGATTGAAATTCTCAAAATGTATCCACTTTTTTGATAGGAGATAGTTCAGAGGACCTGAAGGCTCTCCTAAATGACTTAAATATTTCAGGTACTCATTATTTCAATAATCATTTACCTTCATTCATTAACTAGAACATTACTTCAAATGGAGAAGATATAGTATTGTAACAGCAATTAAAAGATAAATTTAACTAATCATTCTGGATTTGTTTTGAAAATGTCTATTTTTCCTAATCCAACTAAATGCAACTCTTTCTTCATTCCTTAAGTCTCATCAACTATTCATCAAAGATGAGTGATTATTCACAGCCTCTGAGTTTTCATGCATGTGGCCAAAAACAGTGGAGAGTTTAAAATAATGTCCAATGGCCTAAGTAGGACTAAGTTAGAGTAATGTCCTAACTATAAAATATCATTGATATGATATACTTAGTCTACTTCAATTCAAATTTAAGATAATTCAAAATATTTAATATTTTTCAAGAAAATGTATTCTATATGGCTATATGGTATCTATTGAATACTTCTGTTTGTTGTATTACCAAATGATCCAGGTCTACTAAATTTTTCACATATTATTTCATTTTCCTACATTTTCTTTACTGATTTATATCTTGACATTATATATATATATATGTATGTAGTAATTGAAGTGAATAATTAACTCTGACATGTTGTAACTCCAGGGGGAAATATATGTTCCCAGCCCAGGGCAAGTAACCTTTGAAGCCAAAAATCAGTCAAAGGGAGAAATAAAGTGGGAGAAACTCATTTATTGCTTACAAACAGTCATCTACTTCTGCTCACCTGTGTCTCTCACACCCGGCTGCAAAAGGACCCCACCACACCTCTACTGTCAACATATGCCCTCAATCCCCCCTGGTAATCACCTATTGATATGGAGATGGGCTACTTCCGTCCACCCTTGGAAACACCTATTGATATAGAGAGGCACTAAGGCCAGGCAAGAGATTCTGGAAATACTACAATTTTACCCACACATGTATTCAAAATATTAAAAACTTTGTGGTTTTCTCTAAATCAGGGAAGCTTCTCTCTCCAGGAGCCAATCTGCCTAAAATTTACTATATTGCATTTTAAAAGGGATATATGATATCAAATAATCACTTTAGTCTCAGTTTTAATAAAAAAATATCAGGATTTTAAAAAGTAGAAAATTAGATTTGGAAAACATCTCTTCAAGACCAAATATTAAGTGCATTTATTTTAATGTAACCATCTTCAGCTACTTTCTTTATAATTTGGATTTTTTACTTGTCCAACATGAATGATTTAGGTGATTTTATCTCTTTTCTAGCCTGGAATTTACAGTAAAAATCCTAGCTGTTTCTCCTGGGCCTAGCCTTGTTGAATAGTGACATTTAATCCTGGGTCAAAGTATAGCAGCATGCATGCATGATCTCAAATGAAGTGAAATGTTCCTTTGGGAATTTTTTTCTAGTCTGTTTTTCTGTTCAAAAATACTGAATCTGAGAATGTGGGTTCATATTCAATTTCTGTCTGCTAATTGTTTTATGTCCTGGAACAAGTTTCTTAATCTCTGTGATGATCTCTTTGTTTTTTGACAACATGAAGATCATGACAAGTTATTTCACAGAGTAATACTGAACTAGACACTTTCCATTTTCTTCTCTTTCATACCCCATTCTTTTAGGAACCTTATATTCCATACAATCCTTTCTTTTTATGTCTCAAGTGTATTGTCTGGTTCCAGGTGGAATAATCAGACTTGCTCATTCTCTTAGTGACAGTGAATTGAGATAAAAGCTGAGTTAGTTAATTGATGGTGGACTTCGGAGCCTCCTATGTGCACAAGGAACAAAACAGACAAAACTCTATTCTCATGGAGCTTTTATTCTTGTGGTAGACAATAAATCAATAAATCAGTAAAGCCTAGAGCATGTCAATGGTGGAAAGTATTATGGAGAAAAAACACCCAGTAGAGGAAATAGGAAATGCCAACACAAGTATTTTAACATCTTTGTGGTTAAAGAGAATTAAAACAATATGTAGACAATATTGTTGGTATTTATTTCAATTAACACTCTTGGTATATACTTCTCTCTGCCCCAGAAATGGCCCATGCTATCAGATTTAAAAACCAAACCCCTCATGTATTACTGAGACAACTGATTATTTTGGGGACAACTCAACCTACCAGACTTTTATAAAAGATTTCCATTTGGAGACTGCTGACTTGATTATCAGCATTAGAAAAATTCCTTGGGCTCTAAGGCATAAGTAAACTTGCAGCAACACTGCAACACAAGCAAAATATGCCAAATACAGATTCACCAATTGGAGTCTCAGTGATTTCTAAGTGTATTCTTACCACAGTGACTTAACATATTTATGGAACAGATATCGAATGGCCCTTTCAAAATCAGTTGTTGTTTACTTTTTATATATATTTCTTAAAGAGTTACCAGAGTCCACAACGGAATGAGACCAACATTAATCTTGACTTCCAAAATTAAAATATTGTGCACACCTGTTATTGTATGCCAACTAGTACAAAATATAAACAGCTTTGTTTAGAAGAGTTTTTGCTATATGTAAGGGCTTGTTAGGAGTGTATACAAAAATCAGACATCACTGTGACTCGATGGTACTTAGTGTGTTTGGTCTACTTTCAGTTCTTTTGATCCCATGCAATTCATTTGTCTTGAACTTTTACATCTATATACAGTCATATATATGTATATCGGGAGCTGTGAAATCCTATTAGATTTCAATGGGTAGAAATGGGATAGAGAAAATGCATTAGACAGGTAGGAATTTTCAGGTTTGAAATAATAGATAGAATAAAGAATGTTAAATAGAGAAATGGAAATTCCTCTTCTTTCTGAGAATCCCTCACTGAAATGGTATCTTACTTATCACTTAGATTTGTCTGCATTACAATTATTAAATACTTGTTTTTCTTTTTACTACTCAAAGGTAAATTGCTCCAAGGCAAGTGCTACAGTATTAATATTTTATTTTCTACATTTAGAGCATAATGATTTGAATGTTAGCTATTGCTCCATACAAACTTATTGGGTAAATAGTCTCTGTAATATTCTTTTTTTAAGGAAAACATCTCTTACGTCCCTGTTTTTTAAAATCAACTACCATAAAATATACAAGAAAAAAATAAAAGAACTTTAGGTTTGTTTTTCAAACTGTGTTATCTACCTGGTCTAGGATATCTGAAGAAAAATATAAAACTAACCCTTCATTACTTTTATCTGTAGGGTGCCTGGTATCAAGTAAAGCATAAATCTGGAAGGATACTCTCTCATTTTATGTCAGACAGGATTCCCATGGTTAAAGCCCTAAAAAATATGAAATCACATTTCAAAATTACAAAAGACATAAAGAAATTATCCATCACAAGCAGTGCTTAGCAGTAACCATAAACTTTAAAACAAGACACCAGAGAATCTCAGTTAATTAAATCATGGTCAGAAACCATAAATAAATAAGCTTAAAATGATCATAAAAAATGCATAAAAAATATAAACATTTAGCAAAGTAACTTAAAATGCACCAAATATATTTACTCTGGAAGTAAAGACTGACATGAAAAGCTAAGAAATTTTTAAAAACATAAAAAAATATAAGAAATGAAGAATAGAATTAGCATATACAAAATATGTCTACCGAAGTTCCCAGAAATAGCAATGGGAGACAATGGAGGAGAGGCAAAATTTAAATAACAAGGTTGAGAAATCTCCAAATTTAATGTAAGTCATATATCCTCAGATACAGGTAACATAGCGGTTCTCAAACAGAATTATGAAAAATATCTCAAATATAGACATTACCATAAACTGAATGTTTGTCCCCTTCCCCCTAAATTCTGATGCTGAAGTCTAATCCCAATGTGATGATGTTTGGAGGTGATTTGGGTCATGAGAACAGAACAGTTAGGGATGGATTAATATCCTTATAAAAGAGACTCCAGAGGGCTCCCTCACTCCCTTCTTCTACCATATAAAGACATAGTAAAAAGCTGTTTACTGTTGGTGGGAATGTAAACTGGTGCAACCATTGTGGAAAGCAATATAGAGGTTCCTCAAAAAAGTAAAAATAGAAATACCATTTGACCCAGTAATTCCACTCCTAGGAATTTACTGGAAGAAAACAAAATCCCCGATTCAAAAAGACATATGCATCCCTACGTTTATCACTGCACTATTTGCAGTAGCCAAGGTGGAAGCAACCTAAGTGTCCATCAATAGGTAAATGGATAAAGAAGATATGGTACATATACACAATGGAATATTACTCAGCCATGAAGAGAAAAGAAATCCTCCTATTGCAACAACATGGATGGATCTAGAGGGTATTTTGCTCAGTGTAATAAGCCAAGTGAAGAAAGATAAATACCATATGATTTCACTTATTTGTGGAGTATAAAAACAAAGGAAAACAGAAGGAACAAAATAGCATTAGACTCATACACACTGTAAAGGGACTCGTGGTTACTAAGAGGGATGGGTTGGTGTGGGTGGGGGGAGTGTGAAGGGGATGTGGAAACAATAATTCGCAGTCACCGTGTAAATTGGTTATGGGGATGATAGCACAGCATGGTTATGACTCTGTAACTTCTTACTATGTTGATAGATAGTAACCTCACTAGAAGGGGTGAGGATTTAGTAATATGGGTAACTGTTGAACTGCTGTGTTGCATATTTGAAGCCAAGATAAGTTTATATATCAATGATACTTTAATTAAAAAAAAAAAAAAGACAGGCAAAGAAAATGCTCCTGAAAAAAAAAAAAAAAAGACAGCTGTCTATGAATCTCTCACCAGACAGGGAATCTGCTGGCACCTTGACTTTAGACTTCCCAGCCTCCAGAACTGGTAGAAAATAATTTGTTTGTTTTTCAACCACTCAGTCAGGGTATTTTCTTATAGCAGCCCCAGTGACTAAGGCAGATATTTTTTAGTAAAATCAATGATATTTGATTTTAAAAATTTAGAATATCAATGATAAATGTAAGATCTAAATTTACCCTCAGCTAAGAAACACATAAAAAAAAACCAATTATACTGATGTCAGATTCTACAATAGGAAAAATAGTTTACTGAATATATTTTCAATAAAAGTATGTTCGAATTATAAATTTTGTGAAGTAGAAAACTGATGAGAAATAACTGAAATTCAAACAGAAATATGTGAACAAAACTAATCTTAAACTGTGTGGGTAAATAAGAGTCGTGGTTCCACTTAGATACAGAAAACCACAGGAAGCATTGCTCCCACACTAACAAGAGAAAAGACTGGATACTCTTCACAACCGTAACTTTTCTCAAGTCTACCAAAGAGCAGAGTCACAAGACAACCAAGTGAAATAAATTCCAAAGATGGGATACATAGTTTCACAGGTTGGTGTGCACTAGATGAAGAGGGAAGTGGACACCAAAAGGTGGTAGGAAGGAAACTGCCAAAATTTGAACAAATTCCTGAAAACTTAATGTGGGGTACTGTGAAGGCTTGGAACCTCTTTGAACTCCAGATGTAAGTTCACATTTACCAGCTATTTTCCATGAGCCTCTACCAGGTGCTAATGAGAAAGATTGAGATCAGAGTACAAGACCTAAAGAGGTTTCCCTCAATGGTACCAATGCAAGAAAAAATGTGGGAACACACTTTTACTTGTTAATGAAGAGCTGGAAGCTGAGGGTGAAGAGTAAAACCCCTGCATTATGACCAACACCTAGGCACTGCAGTTGAGGGACTGGTACAAGAAAAGCTTTTTGTCTACATAGAAGGACAAAACCTATTAGGGGCCACGCTCCTGCAATGATATTAAGATGTCTGCTACTGACTGCTGGGGTGGGGCAGAAAATTCCTGCCTGCTCAAGATCCCCCAGTAAAGAAGACAAGAGTTCAGACACGATACAGGGAGGCAATAATGCTGACAAAAATCAATCTCAGAAACCAGGCATATAGCACTTGCATAAAATAGGCTGGTAAAGAAGAACTGAAAAACTTCCTTATGGGTGGAATTGTCTTCCTCAAATATGTTAAGGTCCTAAACCCTCTCTTCCAGCACCTTGGGAATGTGATCTTTTTTGGAAATAGGGACCTTGTAGATGTATTCAATTTAAAGGGAGTAGTCAGCAGTGTAGACCCTAATCCAGTACAATTAGTTTCCTCCTAAGAAGGACTCTCGAGGAGAATGCCATGTGATAATGGAGGGAGAGACTGGATACAAGTTGAGCAATACCAAGGATTGCCGGCACCATCAGAAACTAAGAGAAAAGCATGGTGCAGATTCTTCCAGAAAGCCTTTGAGAAATCATGGCTCTGCGGACACTTTGACTTTTAGACTTTTAGCCTCCAGTATTGTGAGATAATTTTTTTTTAAGCCACCCAGTCTGTGGTGCCCGGTTACAGCAGTCCTGTGACTCTAACAGCTCCCCTGAGTCCCTTACAAGAATTACACTGAGTGACAATCAGAAACAGTCTGGAGGAGGTTGGAGTGTAAGTACTGAAAAAGTCTCTAGCACTCTAGGTCCCTCACTAACCACATGGTAGCAGCTGCACACAGTTGGAAAAATTTGAAGTGAGTGTGTGCCTCAGATAATTGTAGCAACATCAAAAAAACCCAGCTCAACTCCTTACTAGAATGACTCAATCCCCCACAGTAACAGCATGACAGAAGATGAGATATGCCTATTCTGGGCATAAGTATTATTTAACTCAGCCTTACTGTACACAGTGTCCATTGCTGAATCAAAAATGAGGAGACACAGACAATAGCAAGTTGGGGAAACACTCATTAACAAGAGATAAAGCAGACAACAGAATAGGCATAGAGATTATCTAGATGTTGGAAATACCTGACAGGAACTATGAAATGACTATATGTGAAAGTGTATATGAAAGTAAGTATGTGAAATTCTCTAATGGAAAAGATGGACAACATATATAAGCAGACAGGGATTTCACCAGAGAAACAGAAAAATATGTATTTTTTTTTAAGTAAAATGTAAATGGTAGACCTAAAAAGACATTATTAAAGGTGAAGAATTCTTTTGATGGACTTACTTAGCTAACTTGCTATGACAGGGAAAAGATTATTGACGATAGGGCACTAGAAATTATTCAAACTGAAGTGCAAAGAAAAAGATAGGGAAGAAAAGCAAACAGACAAAACAATAGGAATAAGAAGCAGAGTATCTGAATGCTTTTGAATAATGTCAAATGGTCTCACATATGTGTAATTTAAGACCATGGAGAGAAAACATAATGAAAAGTGCCAAAAATTATTTGAAGAAATAATGATTAAAAACTTTCTAAAATTAACAAAAGACAACAAACCACAAGTCTAAGAGGCTCAGAATGCTCCAAACTGGGTATATAAAAATAAAAACAACACCTGGGCATATAAACTTCATACAACTGAAGATAGAAAATTTTTGAAAGAAGCCAAGAAAAGGTCTGAATTATAATTTTCTCATCAAATACTATGCAACTCAGAAGAAAACACAGTGACATCTTAAAAATACAGAAAGAGGAAGAACAAAGTATTATCCTATAATCTATATTCAGTGGAATTATCTTACAAATCATGTAGATATAAGTAATTAAATACTGATAAAGCAATGTCATAATGACTAATTTGGGATGCATAAAATATATGTAGTATTCTTTTAATGTAATAATACAGGATATTTAACTTATTTATTGGTTAAGCTAATACTTGAGAGTGATGAAAGGAAACAAGACACATGTTGATGTAAATTCTAGTATGTCTGTGTCTCAATCATTTTTAACAGGCTATCTCACATTTTAAAAGACAAATTGTGAGGACAATTAAAAAATGTTTAACTATGTTCTTTACAAATACATGATGGCGAAAGAATTTCAAATGAATAACAATTACAATAAAGTAGTTAATTTATAATCCAAAATCTAAACTAAATAGATGTAAATTCTTAGCGATATAAATCATTGAATAAATAAATAAATGAAGAAGAAGAGGCAAAGCTTCCTTAAGAAATTTCAAATACTAGAGATACTCTCCACTCTAAGTTAAGTTGGAGCTTAATCTTCTCCTCTTACGGGTGGGCTGGACATAATGACTTGCTCCAAAGAATAGAGTATAGAACGGAATAAAAAAAAACACAGTATCTTAACCTTTGCAGAATAGAAAACTGGCAACACTGCATTAACCAAGTGGCCAAGGTTATTGATAAATCATGTTGACATGATGTACTCCCGATAGGATAGGACGAGAATGCCCTCTGTGGTTTTCCTTTTCCAAATCTATACTAAATTCAAGTCTAGTCATGAGAAAAACATCAGACAAACACAAATTGAGGGACATTCTACTAATACCTAAACAATACCCTTCAGCATAGTTATCAGCATGAAAAATCAGAAAAGCCTGAACACCTGCCACATACCAGAGGAGCTGAAGGACACATGATGACGAAATGCGATGTGGTATCCTGGAGCAGAAAAAGGACAGGACTGGGAAACTGACAAATCCAAATAACATCTCGATTTTAGTTGTTAGCATGCACCAATGTTTTTTGCTTTTGACAAAAGTACAATGGTTATATGAGACGTTACTTCAGGGGAAAGTGGGTAAGTGATAAGGAAACTCTCTACTGTCTTTGCAATTTTATGTAAATCTAAAATTAATCTTATATCTAAAAGTTTACTAAAAATATGAAAGCAGATAGAAATTTAATATCAGGTAAAACAGATATGAACCTGAAACATGAAAATATTTTAGATTAAGAGTGCTAATAGCTAATAGTAAAAACAATTCACTGGAAATATATTGCTATTCCAAAATAGATATATCTGATACAAAGACTTCAAAGTATTTACAGGTTATATACACAGATTATAAAGTGAAACTTATAACAAAACCATGAAATATTAACATAGTTCCCTTAACAAGTTAGATAAAAAGATATGCAGAAAAAGAACACTACAACACAATTTAAAATCTTGACCTTATGGGTATTAAGGTATGATATACAGTAATTAATGTATCTTTTCTAGTTCACACAGGAAACATATACAGAAGTTGATTACATTCAGGTCACAAAGCAAGTTCAAAAGAGAGTCAAAATGGAAATTAAAATTTTCTGGAAACTAAAAGATAAAGAAAATATTCATTGCTAATTTCCTGGATGCAGCTAAAGATACATTACCTATATGTGCAAAGAACAAAACTACTAGTTTGTTTTGTGCAACACTGTTTTCCATATTTTCATCTTAAACATGAAAAAGTACCTTAGATATTAAAAGCTCTGAATATGTCTTCAAAATACAATTAATCCAGCATTTCTCAAACCAAGGAAACTTCTTTTTGGTACAGCAATTAATAACATCCCACAAAGCTAGCATTCCATGGAACACTTGGAGAAAATCTCTTCAGGTACATTATTTTCTCAGTTTACAGCAGCAAATGACTAACATTCTGTATTTTATAAGTGTATGTTATTATACTTATGTATATATAAATCTATAATATTTTTATATGTATAATAGATATAAAGAAACTTAAGCTATCTGCACCGTCACATATGTTCCAAATGGCAGGATAAGGTACAATTATGGTTCAGTGAGTGGAATAAAGCCTGAATGACTGATGCTGGCCATAGTGAATTACAAGGACTGTGTAATATGTCTGGGAAGCATAAGAGTATACTTACAATGTTCTCATTTGTACCATTGCAAGAGAACAAAATTTGTCTTTCAATAAATAAATGGAGCTCTTTCCAGAGGAATGTTATATAGTATGTTTCAATCAAGATATGAACAATATTTCATAGAATAAAAATCTAATGGTGTAAATAAATTAGCATATAGAAGACTATTAACATAAATATATGTATATGTATATATATTTCAGTCTAACAACCTTAAAATTAAAATGTTGAACTGATTAGAAAGTTAGTTTGAGTGCTAGTTGATCACAAATAGAAAAGTTTTATTAGTGTACTATGGAGACTTTATATAAATTGTTTTTATATTTTTGACTTAACATAAGTAAGTTAGTGATTTTTCATTATTCTTCATTGGTATAATAGAAGATTACATATGGTGAAAGTTTAGTTAGTTGGATTTGACCCTGGAAAAATTATTTATTGTAACTGAATGGTGGTGGCTCATATTTAAAAACACCTTATTCAGGAAATGGTGGTAAAAATAAATGTAATACTTAACATACTTACCACTTAGAATTTACTCCTTTCTTTAAATATTAGACTCTGATGAAACTAGATGGTGATGTGTTTAGATTGAATTAGTCAGGCATCTTAATGATCAAATCAGACTACTTGGCCAATAAAATATGAGTATAGACCAAGATTTTCTAAATAAATCTTACTTCAGTATTTATTTATCTTTGCAAAACGTACATTTAACCAATTAGAGAAGTGAGAAGGTTTTGCTAAGACCTCACATTAATACTCAAGATAAGTAATATATTACTATGCACATTAATTTTTTTTTGAGAGGGCATATCTTATATTTATTGATCAAATGGTTGTTAACAACAATAAAATTCTGTACAGGGGACTCAATGCACAATCATTAATCAACCCCAAGCCTAATTCTCAACAGTCTCCAATCTTCTAAAGTATAACAAACAAGTTCTTACATGGTGAACAAATTCTTACATAGTGAATAAGTTCTTACATGGTGAACAGTGCAAGGGCAGTCATCACAGAAACTTTCGGTTTTGATCACGCATTATGAACTATAAACAATCAGGTCAAATATGAATATTCGTTTAATTTTTATACTTGATTTATATGTGGATCCCACATTTCTCCCTTTATTATTATTATTTTTAATAAAATGCTGAAGTGGTAGGTAGATGTAAGATAAAGGTAGAAAACTTAGTTTAGTGTTGTAAGAGAGCAAATGTAGATGATCAAGTGTGTGCCTGTTATGCATATTAATTTAAACAAGTATTTCTCCTCTTTAAAAATTTACACTGAAATTCTGAGTAGACATTGCATTCTGTAAAATATCAAACAGAAAAGATTACTACAGAGACATTTTTACAGAAAGCTGTAAATTTACATGCAATATTTGTATACAAATATAAAAATTTCAGTAAACAAATTAAAATTTCTATTCAAATATAAAGGCATTTTAGAGTTACAGATGAGTTGAAATCTTACAGTTCCAAGACTGTTTTCTAGTATATCTTCATAATGTCATGGATGTTCTAAACCATAATTATTTAATTGACTCTTCATAATTATAGTTTAAAATGCAGTTCAATTATTAAAAGAGTTTTATATTTGAAATATTTTATTCAAGACATTGTAAAAATCTGTTTGGCTTCTGTTCTAATGGACATTATGTTTGCATCCAGCGTTTTCATTTATTAAGTCCTGACACCTTCTCTCATTTGAATGATGTTATTAGCTATTTTAAATGAAGTAAATGTTCTTCAAAGCATTATAAATTACTCTAAGTATCTGATAATGTGTTTAAATGGGCAACACACCAACAAAATCTTAGGGAATCAATAATGAAGCTTAATTCAATCCACTATAGCTCTGCTAGCTAGTATAGCATTTAAAAATTTAAGAGTATTTAAACTACTAAGAAATTTACTGGCATTTTAATAGACCATTTTATAACAATCTTTTATCCCATGTACAAGCAATCATGACCATTGCTAATGGAATCAATTCAAAACTCATTAGCTTTTTCTTTTCTTTCTTTCTCTTTCTCTTTGTCTTTCTTTTCTCCTTTCTTTCTTTCATTTGTTCATTCATTCACTGCTCCTTTGTTTTTGCTCGATTTTTTTTCTCCTTCTTTTCTTGGTATGATATCTACGTTATCCCATCTTTTATTACTGAAGTCCTGGCAGAAGAGAATCAGTTTCACTCATCAAGATAATTTAAGGGTACATTTTAGGTGGAAAAAAGGTGGAATCTTTATAGTACTGAAGGTCAGTCATAAGCAGGAAGAGACAACCCTCTGTTTCAGAGCTGTAAATAAATAACTGAAAATAGCACTGAATCGAGTTAGGAAAATATCAGAGAATTACATTTGTTAGTCAATGCTCTACATAACTAACTGACAAGCAATAAAATGATTGCTGATTTAGATCCAGATAATATTTTCTTCAATTTTATCATTACACTAAATTAAGGTTTAAAATAATGAGAAACTTAGAGTTCTGTCAGTTTCCTTTCATGTCAGAGAGTTATCCATACACAACAAATGACAGTATCCCAGCTTTCTAAATTATAAATAAAAATAAAGCACCATCAAGTGCCATGGAAATATTAATATTTGCAAGAGTTCATGTTTGTTTAAAGTAAAGCAATTAAAATTTAGCAATGGTTTGTATAATGTTCACCTCTATCTATCTATCTATCTATCTATCTATCTATCTATCTATCTATCTATCTATCTATCTATCTATCTATATCTATCTAATCTATCATCTATCTGTCCATCCACCCATCTAATCTATTTCATCCATCTACTATTTTAGTAAATAGTTCATTAGTTACTGATAATTACTTATAATCTAAGTCTCCTCAGTAGTTTCTGGATATAATTTCTGAAAAGCCAACTTATTTTCAGA
The DNA here is from genome assembly GCF_030020395.1 of Manis pentadactyla. Classification (NCBI taxonomy): domain Eukaryota; kingdom Metazoa; phylum Chordata; class Mammalia; order Pholidota; family Manidae; genus Manis; species Manis pentadactyla. Next base: position 50,811,345 of record NC_080030.1, read on the forward strand.
AATTTCAACTACATATAGAACAATTCACAGGAGTTGACTCTTTTTCTGATTTACACAAATAGTAGAGGAAATTCACCTTATTCAAGGATGTTTGTCAAATAAACAACTGTTGTCTTTATCATATATGCAAAACAGGAAGTGGTTTCAAGCTGAGTCAAAATAAAAATAGATGTTTTCATATTGTTTAAGTTAGAGCATATTTTACATGGCAAATAACAAAATTTGGTAAATCAATGTGTTACATTGTTATATTTTTGGATTCTTTTAATTCTTTTCCTTCATTCAACTACATTTGCCTGAACACACATTTTAGCATTGCCTATCCAAGTATTGCAAAATTCAAATTGTTTTTCTTGGTCAAAGAAAAAGGCCAGTAATCTATTAACAATACTCTGATAACATTCTGGAGACAATTATAATAATAATAAAAATAAAAATAAAAAGTTGGAGAGTCATGCTTTATTAGGAAATCTTTTGGCTCATACTATAAAGAAACTCTCAGAAAGGATTGTCAAGTAGGAAGCCAGTTTATTTATCTAATTAGAAGAGTCTGTTATTCTTGAAGTCAGAAAATTTCCTTTTGTAGGCTAAAGTAACTGAACAAGAGTGAATATAGCTTTTAAAGGAACTTTATCAAAGAATTATTTCAAAAGTGGAAGCTCTCTATCCAAATTCATTAAGTTATACAAACCTAAACAATTCATCAGTGAGAACAATAAAATTATTTATTTATGTATTCTTAAATGATTTAACATACTTCTTCACAACAGTGTTGATTTACTCATTTATGTTATTTCAAGATTTTGATTAAATTCAGCAAATACACCAGTGTGAAGAGTCTATGCTAATTGCTTCAGAGTACAGAATTATGAGTGAAAGATGGTATCTGATCTCAAGATATTTATAGTTTTGTTAGATGATATAGGAAATAATTTTATATTATATTTATAAAATATACTAAGAAATATATAAACATTTTTAGCAAGGGGTATTGAATATAAAAACTAATTGTATTGTATCCCTATGTGCCTGAAATCAGCCTAAGCACTCTAGACAGATATGCCATTTAGCTGAATGTTATTCTACTTTTTATGTAACTGTTACTATTGGGAAACTGAGATTGAGTAAAATTAAGGAGATTGTTTTATGCCTCTAACTATGAAGTGACAAAACTAAGCTTACAATCCTAAACTAACTCTAAAGACATTATTTCAAAATTGCATTTATCAAAAATGAGCAAGTGCAATTTTGGCTGACAAGATTGCTTAAAGGATATCCTGTTATTCCACTAAGGGGAGAAAAAAAGCAAATCTGGAGAATAAATAGTTAAATACAAATAAATATTAATAAAAGTAATTTAAAATAAGACCTAAAATAATTCTCAAATTAAGAAATAAATGACAAGAAAATGTAATTTGGTAATAAACTTGAAAAACATACACCATAATCAAGCAAAGAAAGAACAATGACTTTTTCTCATTTCAGTAACAACTACTACCCAAATCCATATCTGTCACAAAAAAATAACATTTGTGGAACAAAAGGTTAAGTTTCTTTTTTATCTACCTCTAGATTACCTCTCCCACCCTAAATGCATGTAATCAATGAGTATAATTCCAATTCATTCCAATGCATTCCAAATGTTTCACTATATATATATATATATATATATATATATACATAGATACATAGAAAAATTAATAGGAGGGATAGAAAGACATGCTGAGATAAACCAGATATATGTATAATATTAGGCTTTGTTTTACACAAATGGGGTTATGCTGTATAGTCATTTCTTCTATTTTGCTTGGTTTTACAATATATTTTTTATATATATTTACAATCTTAACAATGCATTTTGTGGTATTTCCATATCATTATATCTAGCATATTTTTTAACCCTTGCATAGAATGTCATGATATGAATGGGCCATCATTTATTAAAAATAGCTATTATTGAACATGTTTTCTTGTATTACAATAGTCCTGTTGTTTTGCTTACAAAGTAGAGAATATCACAGAATTGATTCCCCTGATTTGCTAAGACCAGTGGAATAGAAAGTTTGAATCCAATGGATACTCTTCAGAAAGCTGTGACAAATTTAAATACCACTAAAGCTGTATAAGAGTGCATTAGTCCCCACATTCTTCACAGGGAACATATTTATCTTTTTAAAATTAGGACAACTCGTACTTTATTTGCATATACAATATAATTTATTTATGTATTCAATATATTTTTAAAATTCAAAACCTACTGTGTTCCAAAATAACACTATTCTAAGAACTGTGGACTTAGTGATAAACAATTCAAACCAGGTTCCTTGTTGGACTTGACATTTCCATACTAATGAAGTAAAATTGTCAACACAAATGACAGCAAATTATGAACCAGACCACTTTTTAGTAACCACTTGATCATTTTTTACTGTGAATGTTCTATTTGTATATTATGCCCACTTAATGAAATTAGTCATTTACTTAGTTATTTGTCTTTTAAAATACATGTAATTTTCCCCAAAATTTTTATTAATACTTAATTTCTTTTTTTGAACCCAAAACATTCTTTCCTTGTTGATTGTGCATCTTTGCCTTTATAGAGTTCCTCAAACTGTTATTAAAAAATAGAATCATATTTTCATCTATTACTTTTATTGTTTTGATGTTACATTTGAGCACTTAATTACTTTTTCCAAATTAATGGATCAATTGTTATGGTGACAGGTTATAGTCAATTGTTCCAGCAGTGTTTATTGAATAGCTTATACTTTCTCCACTGAATATGGTTGATAATGGAAAAATAGAGTGTCCAGTGATTTGTCTTTTTTCCCTATTTCTAATCAATTGCCACATTGTTTTAATTATTTTAGCTTTATAAAATATTTTCTTATCTTGAAGGACATGTTTCATCTCTGCTTAACGTTTCAAAACATTCTCATATACTGTTACCCATTTTAAATTACTCATTCTCATGTACTGTTATTCATTTTTAGTAACACTCCCTCCTTTATTGTCTAATTTTTACTCTTTTTATTCTGGAACTTTGTTGACTTTATATATTGATCATTTATGTGGACCACTTACTAAATTAACTCATTCATAGAAACAATATTCCAGGATATGTCTTGAACTTACTAGGATAAGGAGCTATACAATGAAATACAATGTAAGCATTAGCAATTTTAACTCTTTTCTACTTAACTATTAAGATTAATTTTTAAAATTTTCTTAATTCATCATGTAGGATTTCTAGATCAATGAAAGAATAAATTCAGTGACATATAATATCCTTCCTTTTCCCAAATGAAATTTTTATTGTTATTTCTATTCCTTCTGGAAATGAAATTCCCTATAATTCATTTTCTCATAAGACTTTGTTCATCATTATTTTTCAACTTATTTGTGTTACTTTGTTTTTTGGTGTTCAGGAAAAAAGAGCTCAACATTTTATAGAATTTTTCTTCTTGTTCTTAAACTCAGACTGAAAGTATCTGTTTTTACTCTTACTTTACTAAATTCACATCTATTATTTAAAAAGTTTAAAACTGTGTTTTATTCATGCAACATGCAGTTAAGAAAATGGGTAACTCAATCTTCTGACTTATCTTGCAATAGACCAATACTCCTTACAATACCAACCAGAAAATAAAATGGCAAAAATATATATTTTTAGATATTAAAAAACTGCTGAAGTAAACAAGATTTTAGGGAATAAGATACCCCAAAGAGGGAAATCTGCAAATGATTCTGTCCTTGGGGCATTTGCCAATTCTTGGCACAAATCCTAGCCAAGGGCCAGGAGTGATGGCCTCTGCTATAGGAAAGAAGCCAGCACAATTTTTGGCAATTTTATAGAGCTGGAGAGACAAAAATGGAGTTTAGGGATGCCAGAGCAGCTGAGAATGGATGGGAGTCAAGATCTTGAAGGGAATGGAAATACAGGGAATTGATTCTGAAACTTTACCACTTTTCCCTTGAGATAAATGCTGAATATGTGGATTTCGAAAGGCTGGAAAATAAGGATCTAGACAGAAATCTTCTGGAAGGCAGAGCTACGTGTTGCATAGTCTCACAGTGCAAAAAAGAAAAGTTACTAGTTAAGAAATTGACGAGGTGAGATCTTTATAATCACCCCAGCATTTAAATTGGGATCTTTACAGGACTACACCTAAATGCAGGGTGCACCAAAAGTGCACTGGACCCTTATAAAGGCTGCATTCAGATTCAGGTAAACCTAGTGTCTGTCTTTATTAAGGTGATCTAACTCTAGTCTGTACATCTTCCAGAGAAGAAAGTGAACTGTCTTTCTTCTCTAGAACATATCATCCACAGACTTTAAAGTAGATTTTATTAATATGGCCAAGAAAGTAGAATACAATATGAAGAATTTCACCAGAGAAAGAGTCTCTGAAATAAAAGATTTTAGAAGTGAAAAATGCAATATATCTCCCAAGCACCATTAACCCCATGAGAAAAACAGTAAGACAAATAGTGGCTGAGAGATACTTTACAGTATTCCTAACCAGGACTAGTTAGACCTGTCAAGGTGATCAAAAACAAGGAAAGCCTGAGAAACTGCCAGTCAAGAGGAGCCTAAGAAGACAGGGTCACTAAATGTAATATGGTATACTGGATTGGATCCTGAAACAGAAAAAGGACATTAGGTAAAAAATTAAGAACTCAATAAAATTAGGCCACTAATTAGTAATAATGTATCAGTATTGATTCATTATTTTTAACAAGTACTGTACCACAGAAGATGTAAATGAAAGGGGAAATGGGTGTTAGATATAGTATAGCTTCCGTATATGTATTCCATTGTAATGATTACTAAGAATTCCTTATTACAGAAAATTCTTACTCCCCAAACTTATTGTTGGGGCACAAGATGTTTCCATTAGTCAAATGTTAGAAATGATGCTGAATCCATTTTCAGGTTCATTGAAGAAAAAGCATGGTGCTTTCATTGGAGTGTTTTGTGGAGAAGCGATCACAGTGAATATTTTAAGGAACTGAACAGTCAGTTTGGCATAGTGAAGGTGAACAATGAGAGGCTTTCATCTGCTTTATATAAGTGATGTTGAAGTGAATGAGAGGACAAAATTGACAGGCAGGAAAATGTAAAGGCAATAGTCTGAAGTGTGTGAAGCAAAGATCAGGAAGCAAGAACCTATATCCGAAGCAGGGTCAGAGGCAGAGGAGCACAATGATCCCACAGACTCCCTGGAGGCCCACCTGCAGGGGCAAAGCAGAAACTGTCACATTCATTAACAGGACATTTGCAGCTATCCTGGAAAGAGGTAAGAGCAGCAATATAGGGAAGAAGAGAGAGACCTCTATTGATATTTCTTATATAGAACTCAATCATCAATTTAGAATTCAGGTAGAGATCTGGTAATTTCCCACAATGAGAAATCTACATAAATTTCATTTAGTTTAATGTATTTTAAAATTTCTCTTGAATTTTATTCTTTGCTTGTGCATCATTTAGAAGTTGTGTAATTTTCAATATTTTGGAGTTTTTCCTATTCTGTTTATTGATTTCTGCTTACATTCTATTGTGGTGTGAGAGCAGACATTATATTTTTTCTATTCATTTGTTATGGTATATAATTTATGACCCAGAATATGAACTTTTTTGGGAATGCTCTGTGTGAGCTTGAGAATATGTATTTGGCTGTTGGATGCAGTAGTCTATAGATGCCAATGATACCTAGCTGATTGGTGGTGTTGAGGTCAACGATGTCCTTATTGATATTCTGTCTGCTGTACCTGTCTACTGCTGTGAGAGAGATGTTGATATCTTGGACTATGTTATTGGATGCAGTTCTCTGTTTTTGCCTCATGTTGTCTGATGCTCTGCTGTTAGGTACAGAGACATGAAAAGTTGGTATATCTTCGCAAACAATTGACCCCTTATCATTATATAATTATATTCTTTATCACTCATTATTTTCCTTATTTTGAAGTCTTCTTTGTTTGAAATTAGTATAGCTACTTCCTGATTAGCATGGCATATTTTTCTCCATCAATTTACTTTTAATTTATATGTAACTTCATATTTAAAGTGGGTTTCTTTAAATAGTTGGGCCTTCTTTTTAAATTTACTCTATCTTTTAATTAATATAGTTAGACCATTGGTATTCGAAGTGATTATTGGTATAGTTGGATTAATATCTAACGTAATTTACTGTTTTCTATTTGTTGACCTTTTCTTTGTTCATATTTTTGTCTTCCACTTTTGTTCTGCATTTTCTGGTTTTAACTGAGCATTTTGCATATTCAATTTTTGCTACTTTCTTAGCATGTCAGTTGTATTTCTTTTTTTAATGTTTTTTCACTTATATATAAGTATACATATATATTCATAAGATGTATACATAAGCATATGGAACCAAATGTTGTTTATTATTATTTTGACCAAACTTATCTGTTAGATTAAGAAAAAAAGAAATAAGTTTTCATTTTATTTTCACTTAATACTACTGATACCATCTTTGATACTCTATTTCTTTATGTAGATCTGACTTTCTGATGTATATTATTTTCCTTCTCTCTAAAGAACTTCTCTTGTGAGGTAGATCTACTGGCAATAAATTCTTTTATTTTCATTTGTTTAGGAAAGTATTTTTCCTTCACTTGTATAGGGAAATTTCTCAGGGTACAGAATTCGAGGTTGGTGGGTTTTACTTTTTTTTCTCAACACTTTAAATATTTCACTTCACTCTTTCCTTGCTTGCATGGTTTCTGAAGAGAAGTTGGTTGCAATCGTTTTCTTTGCTCCTCTTCAGGTAAGGTGTTTTTGCCTCTGACATCTTTCAGGATTTTTTTTCTTTATGTTTGGTTGTTGGAAAATAATACACCTATGTATTGTTTTGGGCATTTATCCTGTGTGGTATTCTCTGAATTTCCTGGATGTGTGGTAAGGTGTCTGACATTAATTTGGATAAATCTCATGGTTTCAAATAGATCTTCTGTTATTTTCTACTCTCTTCCTGCTATTCCAATTATGCATATGTTAACACCTTTTTTATTTGGATATCCATATTCCTTGGATATTTTGTTCTGTTTATATTTTTTCAATAGTGGTCATCTGTTTTTTAGTTTTGGAGGTTGGCACTAACATATCAAGCTAAGGGACTCTTTTCTAAGCTGTTGTCTTGCCAATGGGTTTCAGCACTGGACAAGTTCACTATGGATTCAATGAGACCAAAAAATTGACAGTGGAATGTTCTTGGGGTGAAAGGGTTTATACCCAACTTTATTCTCACAGTGGCAGGTCAATCACTAGAATCCTGTCCATTCAGAGCGAATTTGCATGCAGCAAGCTGGTCTCTGCCTCTGGACCTCTCTATCCCCATAGCCATCTCAGTCTGTCCTCAGCACTGCCACCACTCCAATCTCTGCTCTCCTGCAGCCCAGCAGCCATGCAGCAGCCACACCACCGTGTCATGCAGAGCACTGGGCGGAGCTCTTTATATACAGTCAATAACAAGGTAATCACCCACACGTGTGTAGTGAGCGTGCTGACCAGAGCCAGGTGAGAATCCTGGCCATAGGACTCTGCTTCACTTTATCCACAGCTGTGTTTGATATACTAATAAGCCCATCAAAAGCATTCTTCATTTCTACTACAGTGTGTTTTTAATCTCTAGTATTTTTGGGGGGGGCGTTCTTTTTTAGGAGTTCCATCTCTCTGCTTATATTGCCCATCTGGCCTTACATGTTGTCTACTTTATCCACCAGAGCCCTTAGCATATTAATCATTGTTGTTTAAATTTTCATCCCGATAATTCTAACATCCCTGCAATGTCTCGTTCTAATGCCTGCTTTGTCTCTTACGATTTTTTTTTCTGCTTTTTTGATATGCCTTGTTATTTTTTCTTGATAGCCGGACATGATATACTGGGTAGAGAGAACTGCTTTTAATAGGCCTTATGTAATGTGATGGCAAGATGTTGGGGGCGAGAAAGTGTCCCATAGTCCTGTATTTTGGTCTCAGTATTTTAATGAGCTTATGCCTCTGGACTGTGAACTCCATGACTGTTTCTTGGTTTTTCTTCCTCCCCCATTATGTGGGTGAGGGTAGGCTAGGGTTGAGCATTCCCCTTCTGTCTGGTAGAATGCTAGAGCTGACTTAAGTTGGCTACTTCCCTTCCCCCAGGTGAGTTAAGCTCTGATAATACCTCAGTGCATTAGGCTCTGCTTTATTAGTTTCTCCTGAGGTCTTCCTAAGAAGAAAAATGTGCTCTGGCTTATTTCAAAATGGTTTCTCTCCCTCTCTTCCTGCAAGAAGTTGGACAGTATTTTTCTTCAACGTTCAATGTGTGTACCTCGTTGTGCTCCTGGAGGTAAACTTCACAAAATTGCAGCCCCCTCCCCTCAACCCTTTGACTGGGTACCCCTGGAATTTTTAATGCTCAGGTTTATCTACACTGAGCTTCCAGCAATATATTAATTACCATTCCTTTTATTCCTACCGGCCACAGGTCTCTGCAGTGGTTTCTGCCCCCAAGTCTCTGCTAAGGTAAGTTATTATTCTTTGCATTTGCCTGTTGGTCTTCCTAATCTTGGGAGCTTCTGTTTAATCTGCATCCTAATCTTTCTTATGGCTCCAGATGAGTTTTTAATTTGTCAGTCTTTTCAGTATTTTACCTGTTGTTAGGATGGAGTAGTGGTTGCTAAGCTGCTCACATGCAGAATGAGAAAGCAGTCGGCATTTATTACTGTTGATCAGCAATGGAGTTTCAAATAGCATTCCAAAAAATTAAGATAAAATTCAAATAGTTGGGGAAATTAAGTTGTGAACTATCTTATAGAAAGTCTCATAAATCATGCTCTGCTTAATTTGGTGGGTAAACAGGGAGAAAAAACAAAAAATAGTATTAGCATTTTCAGTTTTCTTTTTTCTTCATCTGCATTGTTCTCAAGAGCTGGCCTGTACTTAATACCTCAACCTTGTCTTCTGTTCCCTATGTTCCAAACTGAAGCAGAAGCAGAAACAAAGACTCAAAGGTGTCACCAAGTTGTATCCAAGGGAAACAGATTTATATAATACATGCTATTACATGAGTACTTATTAGATACCAAATATCTCAAACACAACAATCCTGAAAATTGTACATTATCCACTATAGTTTGAAAATGGTAAAATCAACAACTAATATTTGTATGCATTTATTTCAGATAATTATTAGGAAATCTCTATTATGTGATAATATTCTGACAAGATAAATGAATAAACTCAAACTATTTCAATAAAGAAAAAATATGGTGGAAAAGTCTCAGGATTACTTCAGTTTCAGAATTATATGGATACAGAGATTTAGAAAATGACATCAGAACTGATTTCTTCAACTACTGGATCAGCTGTGTCTTGTCCTATGAATTGGCTCCATCTCAGAATACTTTTCACTGAATGGTGATGCCATAGCATGGAATCAATCAATCTTGAATGCCCTAAGGCTAATAGGAAAGACAGAGAATACCTCTTCTCAGTCACTGAAGGAGTATTCAGATTGCTTTTGGTTCAGTCTTGGATCACATGCTCATCCCTACCCTCAATTAGACTGAGGAATAGAGTAATGAGCTAGAGGTAGACTGGAGCCACAGGCTTGACCTCTTGAGCAGGTGGAGACAATTTTACCTGAATTACTGCAACTTAATGAGGGAGGGGGGTTTCTCTTCAAAATAAAATTTACAGGCTAAAACCAGTAAAAGTACTAATGAAAAATCTGTAGGGGGACAGTTACAGTAGACTGTGTATTAAACTCAGAGAAACAAATGTTTTTCCATTTGTGAGTTAGCACAAATATCATGTGATAGTAATGACATATTTATTACCATTAGAAGAATTGCCAAGATTATATATTCAAAGGTCAGACTTTAGTAAGAGCTTCATTCTCTCCTTTACTCTTCATAATTCATTTCTTCACTTGGAGTTTGGGTATGAACTCTGTCTGAACAAAGATTACATTTATTCATCTTCCAATTTCATAGCCCAGCACATGGAGATCAATACATATTTATTGAATTTATCAAGTGGCTCAAATGAATAAATGAAGTCTTCTTTGAACTAAGCTTTGCTGAATGCTCTCCATTCATATTAATGTATATGCAGAATATACCTCATATTTCTTAATTCTCCCTCATAAATCTAGTTAAAATTAGAATCATGTAAATTTACTGCAAGATTGACCTTAAATCTTCCACTCACAGTCCATTTTATGGATTATTAGTAAATTGACAAAAGGTAAATAGCTGAAACAAGGAAATGTAGCAAGTTTCCTCTCATTCCAGTTCTTTATTATTTCTGTACTTTGAAGAATGATTGAGAAATCATAAAAATCACTCAGAAATTCCCCTAAATACACATAAACTCAGAATTGTTATCATTAAAATCTCTTATCACTGATATTACCTTATTCACTAGACATCAAATCCAGAGTGAGCTTTCCACTCCATGTTTTGCACTGTTTCCCAGTACCTTCACCCTTTGTTAAAAATCTTTACAAGCCACATATAATGATGCACTTGATTTCATAGTAATTGGGAATTTTGTTGTATGACATATACCAAGGTAAGAAAAAGACCATTAAGACATAGTTTTTTTTTGTTTCTTTTTTTTACGCCCTAATGTCAGAGAATTATATGCATATGTGTGTATGTTTCATTTTGGATTGACACGTTAGCAATCCAATTTAACTGTAGGATTGGATATGAATTTCTAGGGAAAAAAAAACAATCTGAAGTTCTGGGTACATATAGTCATAGATGATAGTTACTTGAGAATAGAAATTAAAATTAACATTTTCCCAAGTATCCTCAGGTGGTGTGACTGAAGTAAATGAAAGGAGTGATACATACAAATTCGAATTTATAAGAGTTAATTTTAATGTTTTATATTTTACTGAAATTATATTTATGTGAACTGTTGACATAAAAGAGTATGATAATTTTTCATAATCTTTGTCCAAACCACCTCTATAAATGTTGAATAAAAAATATGTATTAAAAACAGTGTGGGTAAGAAAAATCTACCAACCAAATAAAATAAAAACAAAAATAAGCAAACAGAAACAAAACTAGAAAGCTGACCTAGAAAGCTAAAAAAGATAAAAAATTGGGTAGCTTCACACGCTATTTGGGAAGCAGCCATTGAGATAAATACATGGCAGAACTGCGCGTGCTGGAACTTAATCTGGGTGTATTCTAGCTGTCCGTAACTGTCTGAAAGTGAAAGCAGCAGGTGTGAGGAAGGAGAATGTGAGCCACCATACAGTTATTTAAAAAAAAAACCCACATCTGAATATCATACAGGTAGTCCTGCAGCCAAGATGGCCCTGCACAAGTGGCCTGAAGTGAGGCAGGATCATGCATATTCATCAGTCATTGGATAGATGTTGCACCAGGAAGGTGACATGACCTTGGGGGAAGCAACTTCTGGTTGAGGACAATCTCCATGAAGAGGGCTGAGATAAAAGTATTATCTGACAATACGCCCAACAGCTGGGGCAATGAGTTTCAGTTTGCAGTTAGCTTGGTAATGGGAGAGAGGATCAGAGTGTTGTTGTTTTCTGCCTTCTGACACTCCACCACTAATGAGATAACAGCAATATAATCACTGTAAATGATAAGTGATTTGTATAACAGGGACAGTGAAGAAACTCCAAAGACTGCCTATTTTTGAGAATAAACATGTTTCTGTCATGATGCTTTGGATGCTGTAAATATGACAGTTTATACCACATAGCACTCATTTGAAATGACTGAGAAAAAAATAAATAAATGGAATTCGCTTGTTCTGCAGAACGAGATCTAACTGAAGAAGCTTTAAGCTGTTTTTACCCTTTTTCTCTAATGCACATTATTTAAATAGTCTTCTCCTTTTAATTTTCTGGTGTATGCTTTTCCAGACCCTGCTTTTCTTAATGTATTCAGTGTGTCCTAATGCGCACAACAGAAAGGAAATGGGGACCTATGAAAATGTGTAATACAAGTATACATTTTAGCTAAAAATATTCAAGACTTCCAATAATCCAAAACAAATAGTACAGAACTACACAGAAGATCATTTAAAGGTCGACTTTGGTACCATGTGCTTTTAGACACAGCAAAGTAAATATAATGTTCTTGCACTTATTAAGCTAGAACAGTTTAAACATGAGGCATGAACCAATTAGATAGGCCTGTAGTACATTATCATTAAAAACAGTAATTATCTTTACTGCTAGAGTGAATTAGTAAATTGCTCCTGACCCGCTTTCTCATGTAGTCATAAAACAGGCCAGATTGCTATTGTTTTCCTAAGGATTATATCCAGTATGTTGGCCTCAGTGTAATAAACCTGAACTCTGAATGAAATTATCCCAATAATTTATGAGGCTCTGTCTTTCTTTATGGAGCCATGTCATTGGGTAGAGAATTTCTAAATCTGAAAAATGTCTGTTACTGCTCTACTTATTTCACTGTAAATCAAGAAAATGTTTCTCAGCATTTTCTTCCAAAGATTATCAAACTCTTGATCACAGAAAAGATCTGAAACATACTTTACATTCTTAACTGAAAATGAAAATACTTTAATCAGAAGTTATTCAGATGAAATATATTTATGCTCTTTAATGCATAGGTAATGCACAGTTAATTGTGTCTGCACTGTACAAATATATACACTGTCACATTTGTAATTAAAACAGTAACCTGAAGGGAATGGTTGTTGATACAATTTTGATTTCCCTTTAAATCAAGTGATGACGTTAAATCATATCCACTGTTTTAATGTTGTAAACATATGTCCATTTTTTAAGGATATATACAGAAACCATAATGTAAGTAAATTTCCATGAAAACAAATTTTATGTAAATAGCACTTTAGAAGAGGAGAAGGGAGATGTTGTCAAGAAGTGAGAGCACAGAAGTCTTGGGTCCATAGCATGCAGTGCAAGAAGACTTCCAAAGAAAACGAACCAGTGTAGTCAGGTGTTGAGAACTGATAGCTTCCATGGAAATATTAGCAGAATTGTTTGTGTGTGGTTAGTTGAGGGAAGAGGGAATTTGTTTCTCTGAAGTCCTTGTGAAGACTCTTAAGTGCTCAATAACCTAAGAGATGCTGATACCCGAGAGTCTTTTATTTTAAACAGAAACCCTTCCTTGAATAAAAATAAATTGCTATCATAACCTCAAATTTTTTAAATTCACTTGTTTCTTTTCATTAAAATTAAATTTCAGTGTGGGTATTTTCCATGGTTGAAGGAAAAGGTAAAGGAATTAACAGTCAAAGGTAGTGTGCATTAGTTCAGTAATGTTTCTTTTTCTCTCAATACCAAGAAGGATGTAAGATTTGTTAACATGCCTGAGAAGTGGAAAGTATTCCCGAGAGGAAAATGATGTGCAGTCTCTGAAAGCAGAAAAGCACTTGGAGTATCTAAGGACTGGAAAAAGATCAGTAGGACTAGCATTGAGTTTTTGAGAAGTAGATGTGGGGTTGGAGGGGTATCTAGGAATCCCACCATCAGTCATTTATCTGCTCTGATTAGTTCACACTTTATTTGAAAGATATAGGATGTATACTGCTTCACAGTGTTTCAAACTTCTGAGATTTGCTTTTGGATTTTTATCTCCTTTTATTTATTGTACACATGATTCTTAGCCAGTAAGGTAATATATTTTGAATTTACTTCCTCAAAGAAAGTGACATACACAATTCAGAGTTTAAAAAAGTCAAATCATTGGTCTTTAATTTTCAAAAAGAATGTAAATTCTAAGAAATGAGAGCAATGCATGGTAGTGCACAGAAATTATTTTGACTGCTTTGGACAAGGAAGAGCTCTTCCATGTTGGGTTTGGAATAGTGAGAAGAGGAATATCAGGGATGAGGTAGTGAGAGATGTGACAGAAGCAGCATGGAGAGCAAGCAGACCTACACAGGCCCTGGCAGCCGTCATGGTGAGGAAGTCATAGCAGTGACCTGTCTACTGTCCAAAGGCTGGGGGAGAGGACAGATGTCTTGCCCATATGTCAGCTTTGATAGAAAATGGCCTTAACCACAGTGTTAGTTGACGCCATTACTGTCACTCCCCACTTGGCCCCTGCATTGTGGGATGTAGCATATTAGCCTGCCTGGACTGAGATGAGTCCTTGAAGAAAGGAAGTATGAAGCCTAGAGTGAGATCAATTTCTCTCACTTAAAAAAAAAAAAGATCTTGTTATTTCATTTAGATCTGGGAAGGGCACATTGCTCATATAGCACTGGGCTTTCAAAAGAGAACTGAACCAAGAAATACAACCTCTTAATATACTTATTGATGAGGGAGAAGTATCAGGACATAGTGCCTGGAAATCACTTCAATGTTCTATTTAATCACAGCTATCAAATTTTTTTTTCTAGTCTTTACTATAATCTGTTTTAGAAAAATCAGAGTTGAGAGAGAAGTTATGTCTTATCTATACAGATTCTTAATTTGACATGTTGAGTTATTAGCACTAGTATATTTTATAAATTGTCTTTTTGATAGACAGTTTAGACAGAAAACAAGCTATGTTATATAAAATAGTAGTAGAACATAAAGAAATATAGTATTTACAGGTAATACTTAAAGAAGAATGTTACCTAAAATATGCGGCAGAACTGTTTTTATTATACAATTTTAAATGTTAAAATAACCTTTCACTTTCCTAGAAAGAGCAAAGATTTCTCAGAACTTCTGTGCAAGTATATTTTAAAATGTCTGTTATTGGCAGAATGAAAAGTTGGCAATTTATTTCAGTCCTCCTGCCTGTAAAATGTTATCTGCCCATAAAAACTAAAGTCTGAAACCACTGAATTACTGTATTAGAGAACTGAGCTCGTTTTTTTCTCTTCACCTGTCCTTCCCCCCTTTCCACTGCTGATTATAGTAAAATGCACTACCCTTAAGTATAAAATTTAATGAATGTTGATATGCAAATGGCCTCATATACACCATACCCAGTTAAGTTGTAGAATATGCACATCACCCCAGAAACTCTGCTTACGCCACCTTTTACTATTATTCTCAATGTTGGCAAGTCCCGATTTTTCTTTTTATAATGGACCAGGTCTGTCAGTTAGCTTCATATAAATGAAATAATATCACATACACATGTTTGATTTGGGTTTCTGTCACTGAATATAAGTTTTAATTTTCATACATGTTTTTGTCAGTGGTTTATTCCCTTTTGTTATTTAGTAGTGGTATATAGTAGGAATACACCTATATTTATTCATTTTCCTGTTGGTGGACATTCGTTTTGTTTTGCTCAACTACTATAAATAAAGCCTTTCATTGTTATAAATAATATCTTTCACTGGGACATGTTTTTAGTTCTCTTGGTTAAGTACTAGCTAAAAGTAGAATTTCTAGGTAATGCAAAAAGCCTATGTTTAACTTTACTAAAAAGATTTAAGAAGCCAAACTGTTTTCCAAAGTGGTTGTACAATTTTACATTCTCACCAGCAATTCATGAGAGTTCAATATGCTTCACATCATTGCCTACATTTTGTGTTAACATGTCTGTCTGTCATCTTACCATTCTAGTGTATTTGAAATGGTATCTAATTATAGTACTAATTTGCATTCTTAATCGACGATGAACACCATTCTACATACTTTATGTATCATTATTCACATATTTTCTTGCAAGTCTAAACATTTTTTGCCACATTTTATTAGTTTGTCATTTAATTAATGATTTACAGTTCTTGATGTGTTCTGTATACAAGTCTCTTGTCAGATATATGTATAACAAATTATAAATGCATTTTCTAAATTGAGTGAGATAATCATGTTTTTTATTCTGTTAATGTGGTAAATTTCATTGACTGACTTTCCAACTTGGACACCACCTTGCATTCCTTGAGTAGACCCAAAATGGTCATGAGATCTTTTTAATATCTTGATACATTTGGTTTGCTTTTATCTTGTTAATGAATTTTTGGTCAATATTCATTAGAGAGTGGTCTGTAACTTTTCAGGATGAGTCTTTGTCAGGTGTTGACATGAAGGTCAAGCTGGACTCATAAAAATGGGTTATGGATTTTACTTCATTTTTCCGAATGACTATATAATGGTGTAACTTCTTCCTTAAATATTTTATAGAATTCAATGTAACAATGTGGTTTTGTAGTTCTTTTGTGTGTAAGTCCTTAACTAGTAATTAACTTTAATAAAGAGCTACTTGAATTTTTTACCCAAGTAAGTTTTGGTAAATTGTGTTTTACAAAGAATCTATCATTTAATCTAAATTACTAAATATATTGGCATAGAGTTGTTCACAACAGTCCCGTTCATCCTTTGTACCTCAGTATTTCCTCATATTCCTATATTCAATTGTGGGCTTTTTTTTTTATCTATAACACTTTTCTAAGGATTTCTCAAAACTTAAATAATCCTTTCAAAAAAATAAATCTTTCTCTTATTTATCCTTTTTTCTTCTTACGGATTTTAAATGTTATTTCCTTCCTTCTGTTTACTTTGGGTTTAATTTCCTCCTTTTATTTTTTCCAAGCCTTAAGGTAGTAACATTATTCATTAATTATTAAGCCTTTTTACTTACAGCATTTAAGCTATATATTTCTATACATGTACCATGTCAGCAACAGTTCACAAATTGTAATACATTTTATTTTCATTATCATTCCCTTCAAATAATTTTCTAATTTCTCTTGTGATATCTCTTTGACCCATTAGTTATTTAGGAATCTGTTATTGACTTTCCAAATACCCGGACATTCCAATTAAATTCCACCCTGGTCAGACAATATTATGTATAATATTAAAATCTTTGAAATATATTTTCACATATCTTATGGTGCAGTGTATGATCTATCTTGATCATTTTCCATGTGAATTTGAAATGAATGTGTATTCTGCTGTTATGCAAATCTTCTGTATCCTTAATAGATTTTGTCTAGTTGCTCTATCATTTACAAAGTAAGGGTTGTTAAACTATCTATATATGTATGTGAACTTGTCTCCTTTTATTTCTGTCAGTTTTTGCTTCATGTATTCGACAATCTGTCATTAAGTGTGAAAATATTGTTATGTCTTACTGATGAATTGACCTTTTCGTCATTACAAAATGTCCCATTTCTCTCTTGTAATAGTCTCAAAGTCTATTTTGTCAGAAAATTATATGCCACGGTAGCTTCCTTGGGCTTAATGTTTACATCCTATATCTTTATCTTCTTTCTTTTACCGTCTTTGTGTCTGACATTTAAACTATATTTCTTATAGGCAATATACAGCTGTATATATATTTTTATTATTCTCTCTTATAATCACTGCTTTTTAATTGGAGTGTTAATCTATTTATGCATAATTATTCATGTGGTTATGTTCAATTCCAAAATCTGTTTGTAATTCACTTTTCCCATGCTGTTTCCACTATTTCTCTTGTTTTGTTGGCTTAGCTGAATATTTTATAGCATTCCATCTAACCTTCTCATTTTGAATTTTTAGCTAAATACTTTGTACAGTTCTTAATACTTACTTTCATTTATTAACTTGTTCTAAACTAATTGGGGTGACAGTGTGCCAATTCTTTTAAAATGTAAGAACTTTACAACAGTAAAATCCCATTTTAATTCAATTATTATGCTGCTATTAATGGCAAATATTTTGCACCTTCTTATATAATAAAATTTATTATAAAATATTTTAAATTGTGGGCATATAATTTTAAAATGTGGATACATGAATTTAATATCCAACTTGTGTTATTTCTTTTTAGCCTGAAGAATTATTTGAACATTCTAGTGGTACATGTTAGCAGATGACTGCTTCCAAATTTAATCTGAAATGTATCTTATCTTAATTTTTGTAGGATACTTGTAATGGTGATAGAATTTGAGGTTGATTTTTGTTTTCTGCATTTTAAGATATCAATTTATTTTGGCTACCTATGTTTGATAGCTATCTTTCATATCATTGATATTTTCTATGTAGTGTGTCTTTCAAATTTCTGGCTGCTTAAAGATTTTCATCAGCATTTTGTTATATATGCAATTCTCCTTATATTTTTCTTGTTTGGGTTTCACTGGTATTTTTTGATCTGGAAATTTATGTATTTTTAATAAACCAAGAATTTTTAACCACTATCTATTCAAGGTTTTCTCTTTATATCTTTCCCCTTTAACTTCAGGATGCTGATTATATGTATGGTCTAGAACTTGATGTCTTTGGTTCCTTTTCTACAATACACCCAGACTCTATTCATACCTTGAGTATATTTTTATTTTCCTAGGATTAGATCATTTATATGAATCATTTATATTTTACTTTTGAGATTACACACCCTTTGTCTCCAGCCACATACTGGTGTTGATCCAGATAATTAGTAAATACATAGAAGATTGGAATACCTCTATCAAGAAAGATGATCTAATTAATATTTATATAAAATTCCATATCCAATAAACAGAAAAAAACCATGTTTTCAAATACACATGTAATACGTCCAAAGAAGACCATATTTAGGGCCATAAAACACGTCTCAAGAAAACGTAGGAGAACTGTAATCAATCAAGGTATGTTTTCTGGTCACAACATAACAATTAGAAATCAATAACAGAAATATTTGAAAATTTCAAATATTTGGAAATGAAACAATGCACTTGTAAATTGCGCAGGATCAAAGAAGGAATTAGAAATAAAATTAGAAAAATTTTTTATCTGTATGCAAATGAAGGGACAACATATCAATATTTATGGGATACAATGAGACAGCTTTTTTATAGGAAAATTTATAGCATTGAATGCCTGGAATCGACCAAATGAGAAGGTCTTAAATCAATGACCCAAGCACTACCTTAAACTACAAAGAAAAGAAAAAATTGAGAAGTTTAGAAATAATAAATGTAAGATTGGTAACCAATGAAATGAAAACTATACAAATCATAAAGTCAATAAAACTAAAGTTTTTATTTTTTTTAAAGATCAAAGAACTGATGCCTGTTTAGAAAGACTGATTTTTTTTTTTAAAGACAAAGTGCAAATCACTAATATCAGGATAAGGATAACCTATAGATATGCAATGAAAGTTGTATCTTAAATATTGTGCTTTTAAGTTCTATAGTTTCTATATGGTTCTGTTTTGTTCTGTATGTCTGCTGAGTTTCCTCATATATCATTTCTAAGGCCATCTTTACCTTTACATTGTTGAAAATATTTATAATAGCAGTTTTAAAATGACTTTTAAAGTCACATTTCCCTACTTCATTACATGTTTAGTAACCTTTATTTTTGAATGTGTTTTAGAAACACCAGTTTATATCACCTTTTCTGTAAAGGGTTGAATCTTATGTTTAGAATGCAGACAGATACTTTGCTCACATTGCTGGGTTTGTCTTTATTCTTGGTTAGAATGCTGTTTCTCTTTGGCCTTAGTTTTAGTTTTTTTTTTTTTTTGAGAGGGCATCTCTCTTATTTATTGATCAAATGGTTGTTAACAACAATAAAATTTTGTATAGGGGATTCAATGCACAATCATTAATCAACCCGAAGCCTAATTCTCAACAGTCTCCAATCTTCTGAAGCATAACGAACAAGTTCTTACATGGTGAACAAATTCTTACATAGTGAATAAGTTCTTACATGGTGAACAGTGCAAGGGCAGTCATATCACAGAAACTTTCGGTTTTGATTACGCATCATGAACTAAAAACAATCAGGTCAAATATGATTATTCGTTTGATTTTTATACTTGATTTATATGTGAATCCCACATTTCTTCCTTATTATTATTATTATTTTTTAAAATAAAATGCTGAAGTGGTAGGTAGATGCAAGATAAAGGTAGAAAACATAATTCAGTGCTGTAAGAGGGCAAATGTAGATGATCAGGTGTGTGCCTGTAGACTAAGTATTAATCCAAGCTAGACAAGGGCAACAAAACATCCACGGATGCAGAAGATTTCTCTCAAAACAGGGGGGGAGAGGTTCAAAGCCTCACCTCTGTTGATCCCCAATTTCTCACCTGATGGCCCCCCTGCAACTGTGCCTGTCTTAGGTTGTTCCTCCCTTGAGGAATCTTACCCGTCTCTGGCTAACCAGTCATCTTCCGGGGCCATACGGGGAAATGTAAAGTTGGTAAGTGAGAGAGAAGCAATATTGTTTGAAAAGGTTAGCTTTTTACTTCTTTGCAGATTTATGCCCTGTGGCTTGTATGCCCAGCATTTGTCTTGAGGTATCTTTACCACTTGGAAGAATTATGATACTCGATAATTTCGATATGAGGCATGAATTCAAATTAAGGGTTGTAATTAGGAAGGAAGAAGAAAAGCTATAGAAGTAGCAGATGGAAGAAAACATGAGAAGATTGATTATTTCTTTGACATATCTTCTTGTAGTGTAACATAATCATGTATAGGTTTTAAACTACTAATTAAATTGCACGCAAACATTAACATAATAGGAATACAGCTACATAACAAAAGCAGACCTACAATTACCAGCCATCTCCAGTGAAACCAAGAAAACCAGTTAGGCACCCTAGGCATTTGTGAAAACTTATCAATGCTATGATGGATATTGTCTAACTGAATTTGAATAGTTTGAGAAAAATCAGACAAATTAAAACAACACATTCCTGGGAACTGTTCACATCCCATATGTTCTTTTAACAGTAGATAGTCTATAGTCGCACAATTTTGGAACGCTGCAACTTGCACTTCTCCTAATTCTTGGTTGAGTTCCGACAGTATAGATCCAGTCAAATTTGTTGTTTTGTTCTATTGATGGTGTCTTTTGCTGTACAGAAGCTTTTCAGCTTAATATAGTCCCACTTGTTCATTTTTGCTGTTGTTTTCCTTGCCCGGGGAGATATGTTCAAGAAGAGGTCACTCATGTTTATGTCTAAGAGATTTTTGCCTATGTTTTTTTCTAAGAGTTTATTGCTTTCATGACTTACATTCAGGTCTTTGATCCATTTTGAATTTACTTTTGTATATGGGGTTAGACAATGCTCCAGTTTCATTCTCTTACATGTAGCTG
This sequence comes from Manis pentadactyla, assembly GCF_030020395.1. Lineage (NCBI taxonomy): Eukaryota > Metazoa > Chordata > Mammalia > Pholidota > Manidae > Manis > Manis pentadactyla. Next base: position 50,832,353 of record NC_080030.1, read on the forward strand.
TCCAGTTTTGCCAGCACCATCTGTTGAAGATACTGTCATTTCCCCATTATATGTCCATGGCTCCTTTATCTAATATTAATTGAGCATATATGTTTGTGTTAATGTCTGGGGTCTCTAATCTGTTCCACTGGTCTGTGGCTCTGTTCTTGTGCCAGTACCAAATTGTCTTGATTACTATTGCTTTGTAGTAGAGCTTGAAGTTGGGGAGTGAGATCCCCCCTACTTTATTCTTCTTTCTCAGGATTGCTTTGGCTATTCGGGGTCTTTGGTGTTTCCATATGAATTTTTGAACTATTTGTTCCAGTTCGTTGAAGAATGTTGCTGGTAATTTGACAGGGATTGCATCAAATATGTATATTGCTTTGGGCAGGATGGCTATTATGACAATATTAATTCTTCATCGTCATGAGCATGGGATGAGTTTCCATTTGTTAGTGTCCCCTTAATTTCTCTTAAGAGTGACTTGTAGTTTTCAGGGTATAGGTCTTTCACATCTTTGGTTAGGTTTATTCCTAGGTATTTTATTCTTTTTGATGCAATTGTGAATGGAGTTGTTTCCCTGATTTGTCTTTCTGTTGGTTCATTGTTAGTGTATAGGAAAGCCACAGATTTCTGTGTGTTAATTTTGTATCCTGCAACTTTGCTGTATTCCAATGTCAGTTCTAGTAGTTTTGGAGTGGAGTATTTAGGGATTTTTATGTTCAAAATCATGTCATCTGCAAGTGTCACTGAAGTGACAGTTTAACTTCTTCTTTACCAATCTGGATTCCTTGTATTTCTTTGTTTTGTCTTATTGCCGTGGCTAGGACCTCCAGTACTATGTTAAATAACAGTGGGGAGAGGGGGCATCCCTGTCTTTTTCCCAATCTCAGGGGAAAAGCTTTCAGCTTCTCGCTGTTCAGTATAATGTTGGCTGTGGGTTTATCTTATATGGCCTTTATTATGTTGAGGTACTTGCCCTCTATACCCGTTTTGCTGAGAGTTTTTATCATGAATGGATGTTGAATTTTGTCAAATGCTTTTTCAGCATCTATGGAGATGATCATGTGGTTTTGGTCCTTCTTTTTGTTGATGTGGTGGATGATGTTGATGGATTTTCTAATGCTGTACCATCCTTGCATCCCTGGGATGAATCCCACTTGTTCATGGTGTATGATCCTTTTGATGTATTTTTTATTTCGGTTTGCTACTATTTTATTGAGTATTTTTGTATCTACATTCATCAGGGATATTGGTCTGTAATTTTCTTTTTTGGTGGGGTCTTTGCCTGGTTTTGGTATTAGGGTGATGTTGGCTTCATAGAATGAGTTTGGGAGTATTCCCTCCTCTTCTATTTTTTGGAAAACTTCAAAGAGACTGGGTGTTATGTCTTGTCTGTGTGTCTGATAAAATTCCAAGGTAATTCCATCTGGCTCGGGGGTTTTGTTCTTGGGTAGTTTTTTGATTACCGTTTCAATTTCATTGCTCGTAATTGGTTTGTTTAACTTTTGTGTTTCTTCCTTGGTCAGTCTTGGAAGGTTGTATTTTTCTAGGAAGTTGTCCATTGTTTCTAGGTTTTCTAGCTTGTTAGCATGTTTTCATAGTAATCTTTAATAATTCTTTGTATTTCTGTGGAGTCTGTCATGATTTTACCATTCTCATTTCTGATTCTGTTGATGTATGTTGATTCTCTTTTTCTCTAATAAGTTTGGCTAGAGGCTTATCTATTTTTTTTATTTTCTCAAAGAACCAGCTCTTGGTTTCACTGATTTTTTGTACTGTTTTACTCTTCTCAATTTTATTTCTTCTCTGATCTTTATTATGTCCCACCTTCTGCTGACTTTAGACCTCATTTGTTCTTCTTTTTCCAGTTTTGTTAATTGTGATTTTAGACTATTCATTTCGGATAGTTCTTCCTTCTTCAAGTGTTCCTAGATCGGTATATACTTTTCTCTTAATACCTCTTTCACTGTGTCCCACAGAAGTTGGGGTTTTGTGTTGTTGTTGTCATTTGTTTCCATATATTCCTTGATCTCTATTTTAATTTGTTCATTGATTTATTGATTATTTAGGAGCGTGTTGTTAAGCCTCCATGTGTTTGTGAGCCTTTTTGTTTTCTTCATAGAATTTATTTCTAGTTTTATAACTTTGTGGTCTGAAAAGTTGGTTGGTAGAATTTTGATCTTTTGGAATTTACTGAGGCTCTTTTTGTGAGCTAGAATGTGGTCTATTCTGGAGAATGTTCCATGTGCACTTGAGAAGAATGTATATACTGTTGCTTTTGGATGTAGAGTTCTATAGATGTCTATTAGGTCCATCTGTTCTAGTGTGTTGTTCAGTGCCTCCGTGTCCTTACTCATTTTCTCCCCAGTGGATGTATCCTTTGGGGTCAGTGGCGTGTTGAAGTCTCCTAAAATGAATGCATTGCATTCTATTTCCCCCTTTAGTTCTGTTAGTATTTGTTTCACATATGCTGGTGCTCCTGTGTTGGGTGCATATATATTTAGAATGGTTATATCCTCTTGTTGGACTGAGCCCTTTATCATTATATAATGTCCTTCTTTATCTCTTGTTACTTTCCTTCTTTTGAAGTCTATTTTGTCTGATATTAGTACTGCAACCCCTGTTTTCTTCTCTCTGTTGTTTGCCTAAAATATGTTTTTCCATCCCTTGACTTTTAGTTTGTGCATGTCTTTGGGTTTGAGGTGAGTTTCTTGTAAGCAGCATATAGATGGGTCTTGCTTTTTTATCCATTTTATTACTCTGTGTCTTTTGATTGGTGCATTAAGTCCATTTATATTTAGGGTGACTATTTAGAGATATGTACTTATTGCCATTCTAGGCTTTAAATTCGTGGTTACCAAAGGTTCAAGGTTAGCCTCTTTAGTATCTTACTGCCTAACTTAGCTCGCTTATTGAGCTGCTATATATACTGTCTGGAGATTATTTTCTTCTCTACCTTCTTATTCCTCCTCCCCCATTCTTTATATGTTGGTTGTTTTATTCTGTGCTCTTTCGTGTTTCCTTTAACTGCTTTTAGAGGGTAGTTGATTTTATTTTTTGCCTATAGTTAGTATTTGGTTGTTCTGCTTTCTTGCTGTGATTTTATTTTCTCTGGTGACATCTGTTTAGTCTTAGGAGTGTTCCCGTCTAGAACAATCCCTCTAAAATGCCCTGTAGAGGTGGTTTGTGGGAGGCAAATTCCCTCAACTTTTGCTTGTCTGGGAATTGTTTAATTCCTCCATCAAATTTAAATGATAATCGTGCTGGATACAGTATCCTTGGTTCAAGGCCCTTCTGTTTCATTGCATTAAATATATCATGCCATTCTCTTCTGGCCTGTAAGGTTTCTGTTGAGAAGTTTGATGATAGCCTGATGGGTTTTCCTTTATAGGTGACCTTTTTCTCTCTAGCTGCCTTTAAAGCTCTTTCCTTATCCTTGATCTTTGCCATTTTATTTATTATGTTTCTTGATGTTGTCCTCCTTGGGTCCTTTCTGTTGGGAGTTCTGTGTATTTCCGTGGTCTGTTCGATTATTTCCTTCCTCAGTTTGGGGAAGTTTTCAGCAATTATTTCTTCAAAGACACTTTCTATCCCTTTTTCTCTCTCTTCTTCTTCTGGTACCCCTATAATATGGATATTGTTCCTTTTGGATTGGTCACACAGTTCTCTTAATATTGTTTCATTCCTGGAGATCCTTTTATCTCTCTCTTTGTCAGCTTCTATGCGTTCCTGTTCTCTGGTTTCAATTCCATCAATGGCCTCTTGCATCTTATCCATTCTGCTTATAAACCCTTCCAGAGATTGTTTCACTTCTGTAATCTCCTTCTGGATGTCTGTAATCTCCCTCCAGGCATTTGTAATCTCCCTCCGTACTTCATCCCTTAGCACTTGTATATTTCTCTGCATCTCCGTCAGCATGTTTATGATTTTTATTTTGAATTCTTTTTCAGGAAGACTGGTTAGGTCTGTCTCATTCTCAGGTGTTGTCTCTGTGATCTTTGTCTGCCTGAAATTTTGCCTTTTCATGGTGATAGAGATAGTTTGCAGAGCTGGCATGAGTGACGGCTGGAAGAACTTCCCTTCTTGTTGGTTTGTGGCCTTCCTCTCCTGGGAGAGCAGCGACCTCTAGTGGCTTGTGCTGGGCAGCTGTGCACATACAGGGCTTCTGCTTCCTGCCTGGCTGCTATGGAGTTTATCTCTGCTGTTGCTGTGGGCATGGCCTGCCTCAGGCTGCTAATTCAATATGGTGGAGCCACGTTGGAGGGTGAGCGGCCGGGAGGCTATTTATCTCTGTGAGGGTCCTCCATGCTCCCTGCTTCCCAGGGCTGTTAGAGTGCCCAGGGTTCCCCCAATTCCCTGCTGCTGGACTAAGTGTCCCAGGACGCTTCCATCCGGCGATGGGGTCCCTGTCTCTTTAAGACTTCCAAAAAGCACTTGCTTTTCTTTGTCCCCAGGGCGCCGGCCACAGGGACCCGCTCACAGTTCTTACTGTCCTGTTTCCCTAGTATCCAGGACCCCACGCATGCACTCTGTATGCGCTCTGGTCCGGATGGCTTGGGCTGGGTGTTTAGCAGTCCTGGGCTCCCTCTCCCTCTCCGCTCTGACTCCTCTCCTCCCGCCCAGAGCTGGGGTGTGGGGTGCTCAAGTCCCGCCTGGCTGGGGCTTGTATCTTACCCACTTTGTGAGGCTCTGTGTTCTCGCAGGTGTGGATGTGGTATGGATGTTGTCCTGTGTCCTGTGGTCTCTCTTCTAGGAAGAGTTGTCTCTGTTATATTTTCTTAAATATATGAGGTTTTGGGAGGAGATTTCCGCTGCTCTACTCATGCCACCATCTTGTCTTCACCCCAGTTTTAGTTTTTATATCCATTTACTCTAAGGCCTGGGCATAATCCATACTCATAAAATGGTCTTTTCTGGGTCTAATTGTTAATCTGTGTTTGTTGGGAGGTTCCTCCACTCTGGCTATTCGAGAATTCCAACAGTGTCTCCCACACTGCAGGTCCTTTAGTATCTCTGTTTGGCTCACAACTCCAACACACAATCTCTTTTCAAACTTACTTAGTCTTCTTGACCTCCCATTTTCTTTAGCCAAGTACCAATGTAAATGCTCTTCCAGATTTCTAAGGCCCCATCTTGTATTTCTCACTTCTCCAGAACACTGTCCCACAAATTCCAGCCATTTCTGCAGGCTAGAATTCCAGTAACTACCTCCTTTACTCAGAGATATGCTTAGAGTTCACCTCCTTATGGCCCAAAAAGAAGTCATGTCACTGAGCGAATGACTGGGAGGAGAGGAGGGTTCCCCTTGTGTGTTTCTTTTTGTCTCAGGTACAAGGGGTGTGTGCTGTTATTCAGTACCTGGAAAAAGTTGCCTCATTTGTTCAACTTCAAGTTGTCATGGCAGCAGGCAAATCTAGACCCATTTTTTTCTGTGTTGGCCAATAAATATCCACATTTAAAAAATGTAGTTGCCCACATGCTGCTTATTATTTAGTGATACCTACAGTAAACCTGTATTCAGTGCTCAGTTACCCTTATTACTATGAAGCATTTTATAGTGGTTGGAACTATAGTATCATATACTTTCATCATATTGAAAAATATTCATATATACTGCATGGTTTGGAAATCTGTTTAAACATTTGATTAAATCTAATAACAAGAAGAAAAAATTTTGCCAAAAATTTCTCCTCTGCCCTGTCTTATGACATTTAGGATTTTTGCAAACTCAAAGCAAACTTATACATTAATGTTGGCTCATAACTATTCTCTTGGCTTTATGTAGTGAATTTTACAGAGAATTATATATATATATTTAGCCCCCAGCTGATATACTTGCTATTTTCTGACTACAGAATATTTATTGCTGGTAACAAGAATGATTTCTGGTAACAAGAACGATAGGACATTATAGTTTCATTTCTTGAGTATCTTTACCCTAGTCATTATACTAAGCACTTAATATCTTGAACAAGTTTCTTAAACTGTGCCTAAATTATGTATTCATTTATAAAATGGCTAAAAAAAAAATTCCTACTTTAGATGGTTGTAAGGATTTAACATACCTCATGCAGTCATTTGTATAGTGCTTGACACATAAGGACACATGAATTATGTTGCCATTATTTAGCACTTATGATTTATATTTTACAACCCTTATGAATAGCTACCTTATCTCCATTATACATCATCCTCTGTAATAACTTCAGTACCTGACTCAGATCATTTATTAGCAAATTTCTATTTTTATTCATAATTTTATTTATAATTAAATATTTTTTATTTATTTAGTAAATAAAATATATTACCATATATTTTAGCAAACTTTAAACTCAACCCATTTAAAACTACAGTCTCAACCCAAAAACAATGCTTTTATTATTGCTTGACCTGTGTATGTGTATGTATATATACATACTATATTTTACATATATATATATGTGTGTGTGTGTGTGTGTATATAGTGTGTGTGTATGACTTAGATCAAAAATATTTTTTCCCCCACACCTCACCCTTCATGCCAATTAGATCCATGTTTTACATCAATTCTATTTTTCCTGTTAGTGTTCTTCTAGCACTTACTATCCTATTCCTGAGAAAGGACAATAACTCCCTCTGTTTTGATAACTTCCAGTCTCTTCCTTTCATTCAGTATATCAAGATATGGGAGTCTCCCCAAACTCCAAATATGTTTTAAAAATATTATTCAGTATATCCCCATTGACTGAAGGATAGTGTCTATACTCCCTATCAAACATTGAATAGCCAAAAAATCGAAACTACTTTTGAGTTATTTATTAATTAATGTGAGTTAACATTTTAATTGATTATTTGTGGCATGCATATTTATCATAGAAGTCTAGGGAGATGTAGGCTATTAGAATATGTATTTCATGTTGAAAGACAGAAGCCTAGAAAAGTAGTGTACTTGATGTTTTATTTCATAGATTTTGGTGACTTAATTATGTTGTACCTCAGTTTCTTTATTTGTAATATAGTAGAATATAATTATATCTATTTAATAAGGTTTTTGTGAGAACTGTGCAAATTGGTGTATGCAATATGCCTTGAATTATGCCTGGTATGCAGTAAGATTTCAGTAAGTGGTAGTTCTTATTTTTGAAAATGTTAATAACTGACATAAATATCAGGACCGAAATATGGAACCCAGGAGAACGAGAGTCCAAAGACCCCCATAATGTGCTCTACCTTGTCCCTCCAGAGGCCTGCCAGACAACATTTCATGAGTTTTTCACACATTAGCTCCCACACCTCCCTTAAGTAAACTGTTCAACTTAAGATAAATTTATTCCTTAGGCCCACAATAAACTTTTCTACCTCACATGGGCACCCCCTGTTCAAATCCTTTTTATACCTTTTTATACTTTAAGATTCTGCTCATAATTCTAACATGGAAACTTCCCATAATGCATTTTTCCATATTGCTACATAATTTATTTCATCTTCAATTTTGAATAATCATCTCAAAGAAAATATAGTCAATACATGAGTTGCATTTTCCTCTTTGTAGTGCATAATGATATCTGTTATTTTTGAATCTGTAATAGTACTTCAATTGCCTTATGGATATAATACATTCAAATTTTAACAAGTTATTCAGCTTACATTTCTTTATAATTAATCCAATATTAAATTGAAATATGTTGAAGGCAGTGTCTTCCTGCTTTTAGCATCTTTTGTTCTTTATACAGCGATGTCAACATTTGTGATCATTAGTAAATATCTATTTAAAATAAGTAATAGTCAAGTATATTTGGTTAAATTCATAGCTAATATATTGATTTACATCTGATTATTATGCAGTTTTAGAGGAGTTCATGTTAAATCATTTTAAAGATAATTCTGTTTAAAATATTTTCAATCAGACACACTTTATTACATTTTCCTAAGCTAATATATGGAGCAATGAAAGCAATAGTATATTATGAGTATATTATGTACTTACATTGTAAGATAAAATATTGAGTTTAAGAACCTAATCAGAAACCAAATCAAGTTTCTGCATCTAATGTTAACATTTCCTGAGTTATATACCAGAGATATCTTCCCAGTGACTTTAGTAAATATATGCATATAATACTATTTCATAGCAATGGATTAATATTCAATCCCTGAATTATGTCACTTTGCCAAATCAAAGTATCTACTGGAGACACAACTTGGGAATTTCCCATTAGTGGGATACTTAATTTCTTTAACAATAATATTATTATTACTGTTAAATTCCTAAGAAATAAAATGCAAATGACCAAATTTTCCTCCCTACCATTAAAAAACAGAAAAACAAGAAACTAGCTGTCTTGCCTGCCCTACTTAGACCCTTCTCTTACATATCAAATCCTCGGCAGCTTTTCTAAAAAATTCATTCGTAGAACTTGCTCTTGCTGCTAAAATACACTTTCACATCTTCGAAAAGTAGAATTAATGTGATTTTCAAATGTTTAATTAAAAAAAAATCCTGGAAGTGTATGGCATGGATCCAAATTAGTATTTTATAAAAATCAACTCATTTAGAAAAGAACACTGACATTGCGCCAAATGTAGAGTAAATCCTGTGTTGCGGGATAGTTTCCACCTGGGGGGCGTCCCACTTTCTCTTTTAAGTCTAATCTTTTAAAATGTTCTTGCTTTCTGTACTAAAAGTATCAAAACAAAGAGAGATAATGACTCAGACATAAATTTTGAAATAAGGACTCAGTTAAAATACGAAATTAAGTTTTTTCTGCTAGAGATCTATATGTTGATACTTGAGTAAATAAAAACAGCAGTTCAGCAGGTGGGAAAAATGTAAATAACATTTCGTATTTCATTTTTTCAAAAGTTTGTTTTCTTATCTAGAGTATTTTAATATTGAAATAAAAACAAATATTCATGAATTTAGTATTTTGAGTTATCTGGCAACTTCCATCTTTTCCCTCTGAATATTTATGCTATGCTTAAATATTTTAAAATTATTTTAGACATAATTTGCAATTAATGATTTTAACAAGTCACATTTTTATTTAGTTTTCCTAAGTGGTTTCTAACATGTGCTAGGTCCTGCTGCAAGTTTTCAAGTACAGAAACAAAATGAAAATTTAAAAAATCTTCATTGCTGGAAATGAATAAAATCACAAGTAGGTACATTTTAGCTTAAGTTCTTGCTTATTTATAAAATATTCTGTCCCATTATTTCACCTGTGAGCATCATTTGTAATCAGTACTAAAGAAATATGTAGAGGGTAGATTGCAAATTAATTATACATTCTATAAGTATCTGTTTCCCAGTCCAGCTGTCAATCAATTTCCTTGCCAATATTCAAAATACTGGCAAGTCAATAAGAATGTACATTTTCCTCTAGTGTTATTGCAAGAAAATAGTGAAAAATATTTTAACTGATATTTTTTAAAATATTGAGAATGCAAAATGGATTAATGAGAAATAGACAAAATTATCAAATAATTTGAAAACTAAAATTTATACATTAAGCAAAAATTACAATTAAAACTGGTTCTTCAAAAAATAAAAAAGCAGAAGGAATTATTAAATATATATCACTTTATCAAGGAAAAAAGAATAAAAATATAATACTGTCCAAAAAATTTAAGGAAATTTAAGTGGGAAAATAACAGGTGCATGATACTAAAATAAAGAGAACAATCTGTTCAACCTTACGCAAATGATTCTCACATTTTCCTAGAAAATATGTATTTTGCAATAACAAGACAGTTTGAGGATGGGTGAAATAAATGAAGGGAAAAAAATTAGACTGATATCTTGATCTGGTGATGGTTACTGGAGTATATATACAAGTCAAAATTCATTGAATGTTAAACTAATATTTATACATTTTATTGTATGTAATTATGAAAATTAAATTACTAAATTAAGAAAAATGACTCCTAAAAACAGGGGTCTTTCTAATCAGAGAAATCTTGGAATTAAAACAAATTTTTTTAGAGTTAATTTAAAGATGCCTGACTTAAATGTTTATACTGGGGATTTGATTGAAAAATTGAGAGGGAGCAGTGACTTTATCATTTTTCAGCTGGCCATGGGTAAAAGAGGGTTTGGAGCAACTAGCTTAGTGGCACTCTTTAAATATTACTTGAAATATTTATTTTTTTCAATAAAACATAGTAACACATCAAATAATAACCATAATTATATGCCACTTTTATAATTTAAAGTAGAAAACATTGGTAAACTTACACTAGTCAATACTGTTAATAGTATAAGCTTGAAGAACTCCAAAATGCTTTCTTTAGAAAACAAGTAAGTTAACAAAATGTACTTATCAAAACCTATCATCTCTATGTTTTAGCCCAGTATTTCTCCCTGAAGTTAGAAGATAATCTAAGAAAATATTAGGTTCAGGTATTTTTTTTCATGAGTCTATTAAAAAAATTAGCAAAATATTTTTCTTTTTCAAAATTAGCAAAACCCTGAAATGCCCAACAGGAGTACAATATCATGTGTTCTACTTAAACAGCAACATAGGCAACCATTAAAGTTTGTTTGCAATGAATTTTTAATAAATGGTCAAATTCTTACTAGACAGTTATGAATAGAAGAAAAACACTCAACAATATGTCCATACTGACCATGGTAAATACCCATACATCTGAATAGAAAAAACATGTAAAAGGGAAGAACTTACCTATGAGATTTAGATGTGGAGGATAATTATAGATGTAAATGACCATAAGTTACTTTTATAAAGTTGGTTTTACTATTTTATTTTTCTTTTAGGATTAAAACTTCAATTTTAACTAACCATGTAAATTAGGATAACCTATTCATGAGATAATAAACTACTGAAATTATTTATAAAAGTTTATAGGCAGGGTTATACTTATTTACATTTAGCTGGTTGACATTACTACTAAATGTAGAATATATAAAATTGTATAATATAAACACATGTTAACTTGTTTAGTCTTGATGCTAATTTTCTACTGAAAATTCAAAGTTATATAAGTGTAAGCTTATGTCATTTCATGGCTTGATCAGTGTGCTTAGTTTCTCAATGATATAAGGACATGCCATTAAAAGGATAAAATTTTTTCTGATTAACCAAAATTGTTTCTTTTTATATTTAAAACCAGTTACTTAAAAATTACAAATATGTTTTTGAAATATCTATAAAATTTAAAACCTAACTAAAAGTTCTTTATTTGTGGCCACTTATATAAATTATTAGACAAGTAAAAAAAAATTACCTGAGCGAACATTGTGGAAAAATATTATTTAATTGAAGTAACATAGGTATAGAGTGATACATAAATCAAATGTACAACAAAAAGAATTATCACAATGTGAACCCATGCATACTTCTACTGAGTCAAAAAAAAATTTACTGATAAACCAGAAACCCTTCTTATGGCTCACAAAATCATTGCTACCCTACTCTTCCCTAGAAGTAAATCTGATTTCTGTCACCATAGATAGAAATTAAAACTGTTACAATTGAAGTGCTATCATATAGTAGGCATACTTTTATGTCTAGCTATCTTTCCCTCGTCATTGCATTCATCTTATCTTTCCATGGTATTACAGCTAGTTATCAATCATTATTTCTGTTTTTAAAGTATTCTGTGTTGTACATATTCTGAAATTTACTGATCTGCAATTATTCCAATGTTCATAGATATTTAGCTTGATTCTTATGTGTTGCTATGGATATTTTTCTAAGAACATTCTTATGCATATCTCTTGGTACAAAGGAGCATGCATATTATATTTATATCTGTATTTCTCTATTTATATATATATAGAAGTAAACTTCATATATATATAAAATTGCTGGGTCATATGCTAAATGCATAAGCTGTCCATTCATTCAAATTTAGCAGAAAACTCCAAACAGCATTTAAAGTGGCAATATCAATCTATACCAACAGACTGTGAGAGTATGTGTGTCCTTAGCTATACTTGATAGTAGCAAACTTGACTTTTAGCCATTTTCTTAACTGTAGTGGTATATGTTTGTTAATTTGTATTACTCTGAAGTTAAGGAGAATGAGCAACTTTTGCCATTTTTGAAATTCTGTTCAAGTCTGTCTCTTTTTAATTTGACTATCTTCTTTTAGTTCATTTGTAGAACTTTATATACTCTGGATAAGCTCTGTGTTCAGATATGAGTTGTGATTATTCTCAAATTTTTGAGATTTTTCACCCTTCTGGATTTTCTTCCTTTTTCTTCTCTTTTCACCTTCTCCAAATAGGCAATCCTTAATTAGTCTTAATTTAACTGCTTTGGTATCTCTCTGATACCTTTATGTGGAATTTGATTTTTAGCATTTTGTCTAGCTTTTCTAATTATTCTCACTGGGAAAATTATTCCCAATTACCCTGTTAATCACTACCAATGTAGGTATTTTTTCAAAGTATAATTGGGTCATGTAAATATTGTGTCATCATAATGTTTCTTTCTGTATCTAGATTTCATGACATTCTGTTCTTTACTACTTATCTAACCATGGAAAATACCCTCTTTGAACAAAGAGAAGGAAAAATAGAGAGATGAAGAAAAAAAAATCAAATGCATATCAAAAAGCATACAATACTATTTTAGCTTAATTATTTAATTAATAATTAAGTATGTGTATTATTTATAGTACTAGACTATTTTTAAATATATCTAAGTTTCTATGTGCTAATTTTGGTATAAAACCCATTATAAAATGCCTAATATTCAAGAGAAGTGTTTTGATTACATAAGTTAAGTAAATCTTGTTACTTTATTCCAATCCTTGTCACTAACGAGATTTAATTTTAAGGAGCTGGATCTCCTTCCATGGCTGTCCTCAGGCCCCCTCCATTTCTTCACATACCTTTAAATCAAGGGTGCCGGTGGAGGAGCTCTAATTTCTGCAGTAATAACAGCTTATGACTAACATAACAAAGAAATTTCAATATTGATTAAGACATTTTGAAGACTAGCAATTATAGAGCACAAGGCAAAAGCCAATAGGAAATTATTGAAACTTTGCTATGTTTGCTGGTTATTGGGAGAGGTTAATAGAGGGGAAACAGAAAGTCTGACTACAATCCCAGGATAAAATCTAAAATCACTTCAATAGTCAAACTGCTGTATATCTTAGAGACTAAAAATGCCACCAGAGGTTTCTGAAAAATCTTGCAAGGAATTTGATAAACCTCTGAGGGGATGTTAAAGTAAATTGAGAGGCAATACTGAAATTTCTTAAAAAGCCATTCACACATACACAAACATGTAAACCATGAAATCAAGTTTTTAAAAATTATAAATATTATACAAGTGAAAACTGACAATGCTTATAGGAGCTGAGAAACTCATAATCAAATAATGCTAAACAATAATTATATTGCATTTATAAAATGTGTGATAATAGTAACTTTTCAAATAATTTGGGCTATTTATCATTGGTCTGTTTTATTAAAGAAATGCAAAGCTGGGCATAACAGTGTTTCTGCTTCCAAAACATACACACTCTTACTCTGTATCATTTAAGTCATCTCAAAAGCATCATATGTTGCATAACCCAAAACATAAAAAGGTAGTTATTTCCAGGCTGTTACAGAAAGTCTACAAAGGAAATAATTAAATTCAAGATAAGAATTATCTGCTTTCAGTTGTGAATTATTAAAATATTTTTAGACTGAGGTAAATTATCTCTTCATTTTCATGGAAGATTAATTTTATTCAGGGAACAGTTTAACATTTTAATTAGCATCTTCAATATTGGTCAAGTATTTCAAAGACAAAAAGTTTGGTTTCTGGACTTTTTGAAAAAACATAAAAGCATTGATTATCAACCATACAATGTTCATTTATTAGAGAACAAGCCAACAAATTTATGATTCAAAATCTCTTTAAAATCTGCAGTACTTTAAAAACAAAGCAAAAACTGAAGGAACAAAACAGCAGCAGACTCACAGAACCCAAGAATGGGCTAACAGTCACCAAAGGGAAAGGGACTGGGGAGGGTGGGTGGGAAGGGAGGGAGAAGGGCAATAAAGGGCATTACGATTAGCACACATAACGTAGGGGGGCACGGGGAAGGCAGTATATACAGCACAGAGAAGACAAGTAGTGACTCTATAGAATCTTACTATGCTGATGGACAGTGACTATAATGGGGTATGTGGTGGGGACATCTAGTAACTACAGTGTTGCTTATGTGACTGCATATTAATGATACCAAAAAAAAATCTGCAGTGCTTAATTGTTTGTTCAGCAAGGAATTACTGATTCATTTCAGCAATTTCTGTTTCCATTCCTTCCCACTGGTAAGCCTTAATAAAGTATTCAAAGCATTTAAAAATGGGATCATTAAAATCAGGCATTTGGGGCAACATGGTAGTAGATCACAACCACTCAGCAAATCTGCCCCTCCAGAATCTAATGAATTAACTTTAAAAATACCCTTAATGAAAAGGAAAAAAGAAAAGTATCACAAAGGAGAAGGAAGAGAATATGAACCTTATTATACGTTTAAATAGGGATTTGGAATGAAAGAACTTTGAATTAGAAACAATATGGAAAAACAGGTGTTTAACGGGTAATATCCTAAATATTAACAAGTGCACATTTTGAGAAGGAGAAATGACAGGCAGTGGGAGGTATAGGTTGAATTGAGTCTCCCGCAAATGCATACGGTGAAGTCCTAATCCTCATTGCCTCATCTTGTGGCCCTACTTAGAAAAAAGATCCTTGCAGATGTAATTAAGATGAGGTCATACTGGAGTAGGATGGGTTCCCTAGTTCAATATGTTTGGTGTCCTTGTAAAATAAAAAAAGTGAAGTTTGGCCCGGAGCCTCAGGTTTTCAGGGCTATTCTTTGTTTCTGCCTTTGGCTAAGGGAGAGTGTGCACTGCTAGTGAGGAGAAGGTGAAGTGACAGAAATGAAATATCTCTACTAAAATCTGAAGTTGCTGGGACTTAACAGAATTAGAGAAATGATGGAAGCCTGAAGGAAGCCAGGGAGAAGAATGATGTTTTATAGCTTCATTCCATTTAAAAGTAACTGTCAGGTTTTGCACCAACCACAGAAAAAAACTTAACGATGGAATTAGCTGCATTCAAAAGATGACCTGAAACTAGAAGTAGGGTAATAAAGTGTAACCAAGTATCGACATGTTAAAAAGAAATCATCATGCAGGATTTTGGTTAAATGAGCTTTAAGATGCTTTCCAATAAATTGTTTCTTGACTTCATTATTTTTACAACAGACTGAGTCTTACACTTGGCCTTTGAAAAAATCTAGCAAAAGCAAAGGAAATAGAAGAAAATGGCAATGTGCTTTATACCATTTGGATTAATTTTGTCAAGTTACAACAAAGGAAAATAAAAGGAGGAAATGAGAAATGATATTTCCAAGAATGTTTTGTTTTTGGCCTGAAAAAGTTTGAATTATAAAATTCACAACAGAACGATAAAAAAAAAAATAAGCATTTAAAATGACATACCACTTTGATGCAGTGAAAAAGCAATCTATTTGACAAAATTGTCCCTCACAAAACAGAATCAAAGATTATTTCATTTGTTTTTGCTTAAAGATTTCAGGCAATAGTTACTGTAATAATCTGAAGTGTGGGAGGGGGTATTTGGAACACTAATGAAGATGAGAATTTCTCAGATTAGCCTTATCAAATTTCCTGTCTTTTTATAGTTTTTCAACTTTTTATGGGTAATTGTTGCTTTAATTTTGTTGACAATAAACTTGCTATTTCAAAGATATAAAGTTCCATTTGTTTGATATATTTTTGATTGGTGGGAAAATGAATTCTCCATAGCATTCAAATGAAAGATCCATTTACAGTAGGAAAAGTGAAATAACTGAGAAAGTATTCCTTCTTAGTGGAAATATTAACCCCTTTTCTTATTCTGTAAATAACTATTAGAAAAAGAATACAATGGAATGTTTACTATAAAAATGTTCTCTATAGACATACTTTTATATAAACAGCTTATTCTGCATTTTTCTTGGATATTTTTATTATAATTATTATTTAGATTGTAAATGAGGATGTTATCTTTATTCCTTAATTTTATAAACCATCCTTGTTTCTTTCTTGCTATATAAACGACTCCATTGTCAAAATATAGTCACACACAACATGGGCAAATTTGACACAGTGATTCCTTATTCCGTAGAGAAATACCTGTAAGTCGTTGATGTATATGCATTCAATGTATTTTATTAAATAGATTTCCAAGTGAAGGTTCCTTTTAGACAAATAATATTCATATTCATGAAAACTTTCAAAAGTAGTAAAAGAATGTGCTGATTTTAGTCCTGCTCTTCAGGTAACTGGAGGGGCTGAGTCAAGGGCTGTTTACTGGATGAATGAGAACACACTGGGCCTGTTTTCCCTTTTTGTACATAGCATCACCAATAGAACTCACATTGAGATTTAGAATTGAGACTCTCTTGTATTTTCTCAATTCTTTGCATAGTTCCTCAGGAATGTGAATGGACTTCGAGCTGTGAAATACAGTGAAGAGCCAGAGGAATTTCTCACGATGAGGTGCACAGCCAGACACTCTGGGCCTGCTTCAGACTGCCTTTTCCATGCATGCGTGGCAGCAATGTGTACACACAGATGGGTTGAGTCAGTTTTTCTCTTCCTGCTGGAAAATTACCTTTGGGAGATCCAACCAGCATTTAACACAAACACAGTTCCTGGCATAAAAGGGTAGTTGCTCTTTAAGTCCAGTTTTCCTTTAAATGAAGATGAAATAAATGTTTAAAATCAGCCATTTTAATGGAGCATGCCCCAAAGCATAATTTTGTTAAGAATTCCTAGATTAGCAATATATGAAAAAAGCCCCAAATAAATCCTTCAAAAACAAACAAAAGCAAATATCTCTTATTACAGTATTATAATAATTTTTCTATTATTGTTAATCTTTTACTGAGCCTAATTGAAAAATGAAACTTTATCATAGGCATCTTTGTATAGGAAAAAAAACATAACATATACAGGGGTCACTGCTATCTGCAGTTTCAGGCATTTCCTGGGGGAACATATCCCCTGCAGATAATTAGGGACTACTCTGCTACCAATTACACAGATCTTGCATTTGGTAAACTTGTACTAAAATATTGAATATTCTAAGAAAAAGCTAAATTAACTTTAAAAACTTCAAATGTTTTCTTTGTGTTAAAATTACTTGGTCTTTCTTAGAGTTCTGAGCACAAAAATATGTAAATATACATCAAATCATGTTCATCAGCACAAACAGATAAAAAAAGAACATACATAGCCCAAGCTATACTGGAAGAAACCAAGAAAACAAGCAGTGTACCTGCTTTGAGACTAATAATATAGAAATATACATATTAAAAAAATAATAGATATGGTGATTTAATCATATGTCCATGAATTCTTTGTCATTCCATTCAAAATATGAAGCCTAATTCTTCTTTCTGTGATTGTTGGCTGGACTTTAGTGAGTCACCTCTAACAAGGCAAAAGTGACAGCATGTGTGATAGAACATGAAAGACCCTATGGAGGCCTCCTTGTCCCCCAACCCCCTTTGCTCACCACTTGCTTTCGGGGACCCTGTCATGAGGATATGTCATGAGAGAAGTTGAGCATCCTTTTGTGGCATATCATGTGGTGAGGAACTGAAGCCTCCTGGAAACAGCCATGCAGGTGAATAATCTTGGAATTCAATCTCCCAAACCCAGTCTGGCCTCCAGATGATGACAGCCCCAGACAGCATCTTGATTACAACCTCCTAACCAGTCCTGAGCTAGAACAAAGCACCCCTAAATTCCTGTCCCACAGAAATTATGAGATAATTTTATTGTTTTAAGACACTGTGTTATGAGATGATATGTTTCTCAGTAATAGACAATTAATAAAAACAGCATTAGGCTCAGCATACTTAGTATTAGCAGAAAGTATAAATGAAAATGTGTTGGCGTGATGTAATTTCCATTTGGGAAGCTGCAGAAATGAAACCCTTACTCCAGAAGGCACAATATGAACTGGATATCAAGAGTTTAAAGATTGGTAGTGTCTGGAAATTTCCACATATGTGAAGAGACATTCCACATTGGGAGGAGCATGAGAAAAAAATCGGATAAAGAAAAAGACATTTGGGGAAAAAAAGCAGTTTTCTAGTTTGAATACAATGCATATAAAAATATAATCAAGACTGCAGTTGGAATGATGTGTAGAAATCAGGTTATGTGAGAATTTGAATTCTTGATTAGGTGATTTCTTTGTTGGGGGCAATTTGAAACCATTTGTTAATTTTTTAGTGGGAAATGGTTAGTGAAAGAAAGCTATGGTTAAATTTATGAATTTTGAATCAATATGAAGGAAAAGCCTGGAAAAAATCAATTGGGGCCATCTTAATATTCTAGGAACAAGATAACTAACAGATAAACAAAGATAGTGCATTTAGAAATGTAATGGATTAGAAGAATGCAGAAAAACATGTACAGCCTGAATATGTAGAACTTCATATAGATATGTGGTATTGGTCCACTGGTATTATTAACATGGCAATAATAAGAATGGTGAAATTATTGAAAGAGGGTTAGTGAGAGAGGCAGATAGGATGGTCAGCAAACAGATTTTGAAGAGATTTTGGTGAAGAACAGCTGAAAGTAGAAAAGCAGGGTCTGGAGCACAAAAAGGTAAACTTGGGGTTAGAAAGATTGAGTATCAGTGACATTTTCAGGGTAATTTGAAGATGATGAAAAGGATATCAAAGGAAGAATTGAGAAACACCTATTTTGAGGATATGAGGGAGAAACTTCAATGAAGGAGAGTATTTAAAAGAACACAATTTTATGTGAGACCATAACCTATTAAGGAAAAGAAGAAAAAAATATCAAAAATTTTGTAAATTATATGGATAAAGAAAAATCTTTTTATGTCTCAAGCTTAGCATTTATCTCTTCCCTTATCTCAAACACTTGGCTAACTAAAAACCTTACAGTAAAATTATTACTAATCCGTCTTCTGTCCTGGCTCAATTTCCAATATAATAACATCAAATACTTTGCTAGCTACTTTGTCATTTGTATTTATTCACATTATGATGAATATCCCACTTATGAGTCTATTTGCCAAATATTTAAGTTTGAATATGCTCATTTGTAAATCTATTTTAATAGAAGCTGAACAAATGTTGTTGGTTATTGTAGAAGAAAAACTATGCTACATTATTCTGGTAAAATGGATTTCATTATAGAAAAATCAATGAAATTACAGATAAAGAGACAAAACTTTATAAGTCATCCTATGTTATCGGCCTAATGACAAATAACATTATCTATTGTACCAGGCTCAATTATATGAAGATCAGCTTGCAATTTAAGCCAGAGGGATCTAATTTGAAACAGAAAATAAAGATATATGGGTGAACTCTTTTGTTCAACTGACTAAAAAATCAAACATGATATTTTTGTAGACATTAACATTAGATCACTAGAATCCACATGAATGGGCTATTCCGAATGTAAGATTTATAGATACAGCTTTATATATGAGAAAAAGAAGCAATATAGTGTTATAAACTTGGACTCTGAAGATTAATCTGGATTAAATTCTAGCTCTACCTTTCCAAATTCTATGACCTTTAAAAAGTTTTTAAACTTTCCCTTATTTCCATTTTCTCATTTGTTGCATTGTAATAATGATTGGGGTTAAAAAGATTGAGTATCAGTGACATTTTCTTTATTAGCTTGCCTTGGTAAATTGAACATTACATACCTATCATAGTGTCCGGCACATGGTCACGTAGTAACCAATTTTAGCAGCTGTTAAAATCACTATTTAGGATAATTTTAACAACAACATTTATTGAAACGGACCCAAGACAAATGTTGGATGAATGCTTCTGGTTTATATCAAAGTTCACTTTCTATTGATTAGTTGTACAGTTCTGTATTTTTCCCATTTGTTGCCTAAAAATGGAAAACTTATGTAAGCATGTAACTGCATTCTTCTCCAGTACTTTTCTTTAAGAACTAAATTAACTCAAATATGTCTATTTTGTTCTATAATGCTGTATTATCCTAATGACAGTACTGCAAACCATGGAGTTAACTTTAGCTCTTCATCTCCTGATCCCATCACTTCACTGACTTACATCATTTTAAAATGGATCATGGCACTAGAGACCCATAACATATCTGATATTTGATCTCCCAGAATCAGATACTCTCTGCTATACTCCTGAAATTCTACTTACCCAAATCATGTCCTTGTGGGAAAAATTTATGTCAGTCTCTGTTTTTGTAATGGACTTGTTTTGAAGTCATTTCATAGTGGCCTTCTCTATATATATGACTATATATATTCATATTGTCTTCTTTCCCTGATGTTTTATAGTCTACCTGAAACCTGACTTCACTCACTTTTCAGAGCTCAAAAAAGTCCTGCTCTTTCCTAAAGTTTTTTTCTTACTCCTCCAACTTGTGTTTATCTACATAGCCATTGCACTAGACAGGATCATAACTCTATACTATTGTGATATGGTCTTGTGTTGTTCACTTATACTTTCATTTTGTCTCCCCAGATGTAGTAAATTTCTTTATTTTCTCCAACTCCCTCAGTAAGTCATAAATTCCATTTCAAGTCAGCTGCATAAGTTAGGGAAAATACTCACTGGTGTGTATAAAATAACAGACTATGTTATAAATTTTGTTTTCAGTTACTTTGTACATAGGAACTAAGCATATACTAGATGCTCATTTTTATTATTTGTTTCTCTTTTAAATATGTAAAAGAGAAAAGGGATTGAATTAGATATTTCAGAAATAGAATTATTCAATATGCTGAGAAAAGACAGGAATTATGGACAGTGATTCTAAGGTTTCTGGCTCAGGTGACAGTTGAGTAAGAGAACCACAGGAAGAACTGGAAGCAGATTCTTGCCAAGATAGAGCATTTTGATAAATGGAATCCTGGGATTTGTAGATTTTAGTGGAGCTGTGACCAGCAAAGACATTTAGAGATCATCTTTGGCTGTGTACTTGGACTATGAGGAGCCAGCCCCAGCAGGAGGCAGCTTTTCTAAGACAATCACACTCTTGAGTAGGAATGGTAGCTGATGTCAGAGCTTTATTCCACTGAAATTTCAGGCCTGTAGCCAAGGTAGCATTCTTATGCATATTGAAGCCTGAAATTGTGCAGTGAACCTGAAAGCAATACAAGGAGAGTGAGTGGGCCTCCTTTCAGAACAAGGCGTGCCAGTTCAGCTACTGGGAGAAATTAGCTCTGGATTCTAATATCTTTTTTAGTGAAGAAATAGTATGAACCCTATGTGTAAATACACACACATATGCATGTGTGCACACACAAGAAACTATTGTCATTTATGACAAAATAAATCTCTTTTGCGTTATTTGTGTTTTGAAAGCTGAAACACTTGGTAAGCAGAATTAGTGAAGATTTAGGAAAGTTCATTTAGGAATTGAGGCTCAATTTGTATAGTTGTTAGTCGTGTAAAAACTAGTTCTTTATCATTTAGTGAAAAGGCCTCTTGTCTCTAAAAATTATAAGATTTCACAAGGTGGTGGTAAATTTGCTTTTAGAAAAACTATATCAAAGGAAGATGAATGCAGAGAGTTAGATTTGTGATTCTAAATATATGTAAGGATCATGGTCATAAAATGAATGTATTTATTGTCAACAAAATGAAGCAAACTTTATGATGAAGTATACCTCTATGTAGAATTCCAAATGTTTTTAAACTTCATTTTCTCATTATTACAAATCACTTATTATAAATATTATTTTACAACCATGTAAGTTTTATCTTTAGAAATGCATGATGGAAGAAGGAAGTTGAAATAATTTAACACACATCTGTTTCACAAAACTATGGAAAATGGGCTGAGTTTCAGTAAATTCAACTACCTGGGCAAATAGTACAGAAACATAGTTATAGTTTTTGAATAAGTTATCATACTCTTACATATTTCAAAACTTCAAATGTTTAAGATACAATTCACTCATTTGCTTTGCCAGCTTCTTTTAAGATTTCTCAAATTTTCCTTCTTAGGAGAAGTAATAGGCCATGATTCACCTGGATGGTTTTTGATAGTGTATACTAAAGTCAGTACTAAATCTTATTTGAGCCCCATGGATGGATGGCTTTATTTATCCACAAGTACCACTTCAGAGTGGTTTGGATGCTAAATGAGTGGTTTGTGTCTACTTGCTAAACTTTTTTTAATGAGTCAGTGAATGCTCCATTAACTCTTGGGAATATATTACTCATTCTTCCTGGAATCAAAACTAAAATATTCCATAGTTGCTTTTCATTTACAGTGTGGTGTTCATTCAATTATGCTGTTATGTTGTCTACTGTAATTGTTGAAAAAATATCATTTTCCTTTATCAGTATTATCTTTGTGTATCTGTTCAAGCCATTGTAATTGTCCCATTTTCTTGTTTATCATTGGGGATCTCTTAATGAATTATGGTATTGACTAAGAAGCTGAGGCTACATAAGCCACAAAGAAGGAAACAGTCTTCAAAATTATGGTCTTTCAATACTTGTGTTATTGCTGTATTTGACACAAAAATTTCTATATATGTAAAACTTTAAGTAATTTTTGCAGTGGAAAAATGTCTTGGAAAGTATTTTTTGTGAACAGATGAATAGCAATCCTACTTTAAAGTATATGTTTTATAAGATAACTTCCCTATCAACTAACAAAATTGAAGTGGGAAGTATTTACATTTTCAATTAGAAATCTATTTACAACTTAGTTTATACATCAAACTTCATGTAAGAGACCAATGATACATCCATATTTCTTCTGGAAACTGTTATTTTATGAAATTTCATTTGATTTATATTTAATCATAAAACACTGAGGTTTGAAAGTAAGGTAATAAAAATCAGTATTTAAGGAGAATTTATAACTGAGAAAAAAACAGAGGGAAACTTGGTTTAGCATTGGTACAATAAAACTTCTTTCTAATTTTATATTTGCTACAGTAAAATCACATAGAACATTAAGCATGATGTTAGGTTTCTATGATGTTAATGTAATGAAAATTATAAAACTTGTGTGTTTTTATCAAGTTGATTATGACAAGTAAATTAATGTTTTTTAAGTAGTCATGAAAAAAATAGTCATGATAAAACCTTATCACATCCAATGATTCAAACAAAACTTTACATATTGAAAGCATATAATCTATATGTGCAGACTTCTGTTCAATAAAGTATATATGCAAATTGTATTTTAAAAGAATTTCCTAAATCATTAATGATTCAAAAAATAATCAA
Organism: Manis pentadactyla; assembly: GCF_030020395.1. Taxonomy (NCBI): domain Eukaryota; kingdom Metazoa; phylum Chordata; class Mammalia; order Pholidota; family Manidae; genus Manis; species Manis pentadactyla. The sequence goes on from NC_080030.1 coordinate 50,855,594, forward strand.
ATGAGGAGGGTTATTTAAGAAACAGTGGCCATTGAATAGTTTTGTATCAAAGCTAATGGAATAAATTTGAAACTTTTTCTCAGGTAAACATTCAAATTTCAAATTAATCTATTATTCAAAAAGAAAGCAGTAAATTAACAAAATATTCATATCAAGAAACTAAAAACACTGAAATTAAGTTGTTAAAAGGAAAGAAAGTGGAAAGAATCAATAAAGATAAAAGTATTTTGAAAAGGCTAATACCCTGATAAATCTTGCATTATTAATCAAGAACAGCAAAGGAGAGATAAAAGAAAATGTTTTAGTGATGTATAGGAGGATTTAACTAAGATCAAACAGAGATAAATATCACATTAAAGAAGGCATGAATCAGTTAACGTGTTTTTGATTAGAAATGGCAGGAAATTCAGCCCAACCTGGCTTAAAAGTATCTATTGGCAAACATAATTGAAAAATACCAGGATTGCATTAATTTCAAGCGTTTTAGAATCATAGGATTACTGAATTAGTGCCTGCTGTTTCTCCTCTCAGCTACACACACATCGCCTGTTATTTCATTTGTAGAGAAGTTCTCTCCTTGCAGTTCCAAAGTGATTGTAGCAATTTCAGCTTTGTGTCATCCCATGTCCAAATCCTATTAAAAGACTATTTGTCATTCTCCTTACAGTCCAAGAAAAAGCCTCACCAACTCTCACTGAATGCAAATGGGTCAAGTACTTATCATTGAATTAATCACTGTGCTCAATGTAATGATGTGTTTTCATTGTTTATATTTCAACTACATGGATCACTCCAGAACTGAGTTTGAAAGCAACCCAAAGCCCATTCATTGAAGAATGGATGATTTCTTCACTGCAAAATCAGGATGGTATTGTTGGTCAATAGCAGAAAGAAAATTCGTGCAAAAAGACAAATACATGGTGCAAAGTACATCTGTTTATTTATCCATTCAAAAATATTGGTTAAGAGAGGCGGAGCCAACATGGCGGCGTGAGTAGGACAGTGGGAATCTCCTCCCAAAAACATATATACTTTTGAAAATACAACAAACACAACTAGCCCTAAAAGAGAGACCAGAAGACGCAGGACAGTGGCCAGACTGCAGCTACACCAGCGAGAACCCAGCGACTGGTGAAAGGGGTAAGATACAAGTCCCGGCCCTGCGGGACGCGAGCGCCCCTCCCCCCAGCTCCCGGCGGGAGAACAATAGGCAGAGCGGGAGGGAGACGGAGCCCAGGACTGCCGAACACCCAGCCCCAGCCATCCGGGCCAGAGCGCAGACACAGTATATGCCCAGGGGGCCCTGGATACTGGGAGAACAGGGGGTAGACCTCAGAGCGGGTGCTGAAGCTGATGCCCCTGTGACAAAGAAAAGCGGGGGCTTTTTTGAAAGTCTTAAAGGGACAGGGACTTAACAGCTTGACGGAAACAACCCAGGTCACAGTACAGCAGCTGGAAATTACAGGGAAAACCGGGTGCACTAACCCCCTGGGCAACAGCTCTGAGACCCCTCACGGAGGCAAACAGTCAAGCAGCCCCCCCATCCATCACCCCACCGGGCGCTGCGAAAGCAGAGAAGCAGCCTGAGACAAACTCCGCCCACAGAAAGGGAAATTTCTCCCTTCTGCCCAGGCAAGACACAAAGACCCACTCTACACGCAATTACCCAACACAAGCCACTAGGGGTCGCAGTTGCCCCAGTAAAGAAAGGCCAGTAGTAAGTGAAAATTTTGGCCCTCCCAGCTGACAGTCAATAGCACCTGTCAACATGAAAAGGCAAAAAAATATGATTCAGACAAGACTAACCCAGACAGCTTCGGCATCTGCTACATCTTCCCCTGAGAAGGAATCTGGGGAGATAGATTTAGCCAGTCTACCTGAAAAAGAATTCAAAACAAAAGTCATAACCATGCTGATGGACTTGCAGAGAAATATGCAAGAACTAAGGAAGGAGAATTCAGAAATAAAACAAGCTCTGGAAGGACTTCAAAACAGAATGGACGAGATGCAAGAGACCATTAATGGACTAGAAAACAGAGAACAGGAACGCAGAGAAGCTGATGCAGAGAGAGATAAAAGGATATCCAGGAATGAAAGAATTTTAAGAGAGCTGAGTGATCAATATAAAAGAAATAATTTAAGAATCATAGGCATTCCAGAAGAAGTAGAGAGAGAAAAGGGGATAGAAAATGTCTTTGAAGAAATAATTGCTGAAAATTTCCCCAAACTAGGGGAAGAAATGGCCTCTCAGACCACAGAGGTACACAGAACTCCCATGACAAGGGATCCAAGGAGGGCAACACCAAGACACATAATAATTAAAATGGCAAAGATCAAAGACAAGGACAAAGTATTACAAGCAGCCAGAGAGAAAAAAAAGGTTACCTACAAAGGAAAACCCATCAGGCTATCATCAGACTTCTCAACAGAAACCCTACAGGCCAGAAGAGAATGGCATGATATACTTAATGCAATGAAACAGAAGGGCCTCGAACCAAGACTACTGTATCCAGCACGAATATCATTTAAATATGAAGGAGGGATTAAACAATTCCCAGACAAGCAAAAGTTGAGGGAATTTGCCTCCCACAAACCACCTCTACAGGGCATCCTACAGGGACTGCTCTAGATGGGAGCACTCCTAAAAAGAGCACACAACAAAACACCCAACATATGAAGAAGGGAGGAGGAGGAATAAGAAGGGAGAGAAATAAAGAATCATCAGATTGTGTTTATAATAGCTCAACAAGCGAGTTAAGTTAGACAGTAAGACAGTAAAGAAGCTAACCCTAAACCTTTGGTAAGTAACCACAAACTTAAAGCCTGCAATGGCAATAAATTCATACCTTTCAATAATCACCCTAAATGTAAATGGACTGAATGCACCAATCAAAAGACACAGAGTAATAGAATGGATAAAAAAGCAAGATCCATCCATATGCTGCTTACAAGAGACTCACCTCAAACCCAAAGATGCGCACAGACTTAAAGTCAAGGGATGGAAAAAGATATTTCAAGCAAACAACAGAGAGAAGAAAGCAGGTGTTGCAATTCTGGTATCAGACAAAACAGACTTCAAAATAAAGAAAGTAAAAAAAGACAAAGAAGGACATTACATAATGATAAAGGGCTCAGTCCATCAAGAGGATATAACCATTATAAATATATATGCACCCAATACAGGAGCACCAACATACCTGAAACAAATATTAACAGAACTAAAGGAGGAAATAGAAAGCAATGCATTCATTCTAGGAGACTTCAACACACCACTCACTCCAAAGGACAGATCCACCAGACAGAAAATAAGTAAGGACACAGAGGCACTGAACAACACACTAGAACAGATGGACCTAATAGACATCTACAGAACTCTACATCCAAAAGCAACAGGATACACGTTCTTCTCAAGTGCACATGGAACATTCTCCAGAATAGACCACATACTAGGACACAAAAAGAGCCTCAGTAAATTCCAAAAGATTGAAATCCTACCAACCAACTTTTCAGACCACAAAGGCATTAAACTAGAAATAAACTGTTCAAAGAAAGCAAAAAGGCTCACAAACACATGGAGGCTAAACAACACGCTCCTAAATAATCAATGGATCAATGACCAAATCAAAATGGAGATCCAGCAATATATGGAAACAAATGACAACAACAACACTAAGCCCCAACTTTTGTGGGACGCAGCAAAAGCAGTCTTAAGAGGAAAGTATATAGCACTCCAAGCATATTTAAAAAAGGAAGAGCAATCCCAAATGAACGGTCTAATGTCACAACTATCAAAATTGGAAAAAGAAGAACAAATGAGGCCTAAGGTCAGCAGAAGGAGGGACATAATAAAGATCAGAGAAGAAATAAATAAAATTGAGAAGAATAAAACAATAGCAAAAATCAATGAAACCAAGAGCTGGTTCTTCGAGAAAATAAACAAAATAGATAAGCCTCTAGCCAGACTTATTAAGAGGAAAAGAGAGTCAACACAAATCAACAGTATCAGAAATGAGAAAGGAAAAATCACAACAGATCCCGCAGAAATACAAAGAATTATTAGAGACTACTATGAAAACCTATATGCTAACAAGCTGGGAAACCTAGGAGAAATGGACAACTTCCTAGAAAAATACAACCTTCCAAGACTGACCCAAAAAGAAACAGAAAATCTAAACAGACCAATTACCAGCAACGAAATTGAAGCGGTAATCAAAAAACTACCAAAGAACAAAACCCCCGGGCCAGATGGATTTACCTCGGAATTTTATCAGACATACAGGGAAGACATAATACCCATTCTCCTTAAAGTTTTCCAAGAAATAGAAGAGGAGGGGATACTCCCAAACTCATTCTATGAAGCTAACATCACCCTAATACCAAAACCAGGCAAAGACACCACCAAAAAAGAAAACTATAGACCAATATCCCTGATGAACGTAGACGCAAAAATACTCAACAAAATTTTAGCAAACCGAATTCAAAAATACATCAAAACCATCGTACACCATGACCAAGTGGGATTCATCCCAGGGATGCAAGGATGGCACAACATTCGAAAGTCCATCAATATCATCCACCACATCAACAAAAAGAAAGACAAAAACCACATGATCATCTCCATAGATGCTGAAAAAGCATTTGACAAAGTTCAACATCCATTCATGATAAAAACTCTCAGCAAAATGGGAATAGAGGGCAAGTACCTCAACATAATAAAGGCCATCTATGAAAAACCCACAGCCAACATTATATTGAATAGCGAGAAGCTGAAAGCATTTCCGCTGAGATCGGGAACTAGACAGGGATGCCCACTCTCCCCACTGTTATTTAACATTGTACTAGAGGTCCTAGCAACGGCAATCAGACAAAACAAAAAAATACAAGGAATCCAGATTGGCAAAGAAGAAGTCAAACTGTCACTATTTGCAGATGACATGATACTGTACATAAAAAACCCTAAAGACTCCACCCCAGAACTACTAGAACTGATATCGGAATACAGCAAAGTTGCAGGATACAAAATCAACACACAGAAATCTGTGGCTTTCCTATATACCAACAATGAACCAACAGAAAGAGAAATCAGGAAAACAACTCCATTCACAATTGCATCAAAAAAAATAAAATACCTAGGAATAAACCTAACCAAAGAAGTGAAAGACTTATATTCTGAAAACTACAAGTCACTCTTAAAAGAAATTAAAGGGGACACTAACAGATGGAAACGCATCCCATGCTCATGGCTAGGAAGAATTAATATCGTCAAAATGGCCATCCTGCCCAAAGCAATATACAGATTTGATGCAATCCCTATGAAACTACCAGCAACATTCTTCAATGAACTGGATCAAATAATTCAAAAATTCATATGGAACCACCAAAGACCCCGAATAGCCAAAGCAATCCTGAGAAAGAAGAATAAAGTAGGGGGGATCTCACTCCCCAACTTCAAGCTCTATTATAAAGCCATAGTAATCAAGACAATTTGGTACTGGCACAAGAACAGAGCCACAGACCAATGGAACAGACTAGAGAATCCAGACATTAACTCAGACATATATGGTCAATTAATATTTGATAAAGGAGCCATGGACATACAATGGCGAAATGACAGTCTCTTCAACAGATGGTGCTGGCAAAACTGGACAGCTACATGTAGGAGAATGAAACTGGACCATCGTCTAACCCCATATACAAAAGTAAACTCAAAATGGATCAAAGACCTGAATGTAAGTCATGAAACCATTAAACTCTTGGAAGAAAACATAGGCACAAACCTCTTAGACATAAACATGAGTGACCTCTTCTTGAACATATCTCCCCGGGCAAGGAAAACAACAGCAAAAATGAACAAGTGGGACTATATTAAGCTGAAAAGCTTCTGTACAGCAAAAGACACCATCAATAGAACAAAAAGAAACCCTACAGTATGGGAGAATATCTTTGAAAATGACACATCCGATAAAGGCTTGACGTCCAGAATATATAAAGAGCTCACACGCCTCAACAAACAAAAAACAAATAACCCAATTAAAAAATGGGCAAAGGAACTGAACAGACGGTTCTCCAAAAAAGAAATACAGATGGCCAACAGACACATGAAAAGATGCTCCACATCGCTAATTATCAGAGAAATGCAAATTAAAACTACAATGAGGTATCACCTCACACCACTAAGGATGGCTGCCATCCAAAAGACAAACAACAACAAATGTTGGCGAGGCTGTGGAGAAAGGGGAACCCTCCTACACTGCTGGTGGGAATGTAAACTTGTTCAACCATTGTGGAAAGCAGTATGGAGGTACATCAAAATGCTCAAAACAGACTTACCATTTGACCCAGGAATTGCACTCCTAGGAATTTACCCTAAGAATGCAGCAATCAAGTATGAGAAAGATCAGTGCACCCCTATGTTTATCGCAGCACTATTTACAATAGCCAAGAATTGGAAGCAACCTAAATGTCCATCGATAGATGAATGGATAAAGAAGATGTGGTACATATACACAATGGAATACTACTCAGCCATAAGAAAAGGGCAAATCCAACCATTTGCAGCAACATGGATGGAGCTGGAGGGTATTTTGCTCAGTGAAACAAGCCAAGCAGAGAAAGAGAAATACCAAATGATTTCACTCATCTGTGGAATATAAGAACAAAGGAAAAACTGAAGGAACAAAACAGCAGCAGAATCACAGAACTCAAGAATGGACTAACAGGTACCAAAGGGAAAGGGACTGGGGAGGATGGGTGGGTAGGGAGGGATAAGGGGGGGAGAAGTAGGGGGGTATTAAGATTAGCATCCATAGCGGGGTGGGAGAAAGGGGAGGGCTGTACAACACAGAGAAGACAAGTAGTGATTCTACAACAGGTTGCTACGCTGATGGACAGTGACTGTAAAGGAGTATATAGGGGGGACCTGGTATAGGGGAGAGCCTAGTAAACAAAGTATTCGTAAGTATTCGTCATGTAAGTGTAGATTAATGATTAAAAAAAAAAAAATGCAGTTCCTATGTGGTGACCTCTAATGAGTTCTACACAATAATATAAAGGACATATAAAAGTGTAGGCAAAGGGTCTGTTTGTGTTTATACAGAGGATCAAAGCCTAATTTGGCTACCCCGAAAATGAACTAAGAAACGATATGAAAGAGAACTTCCAACATCAGCACTCTCGGGAAGACTCATGCCAGAAGATGATCATCAAAAAACCCCAACAAAGATCCACGCACTGCTACAGCTGTAGATGCACTCATCCCACCAGCTCCTGGACTTGCCATGGGAATGAAGGAGATATCTAAGCTGGCCTGTGCATACAGTAAAACAACAAATTTGACTGGATCTATACTGTTGGAACTCAACCAAGAATTAGGAGAAGTGCAAATTGTAGCGCTCCAAAATCTTACAACTACAGACTATTTACTGTTAAAAGAACATATGGGATGTGAACAGTGCCCAGGAATGGGTTGTTTTAATTTGTCTGATTTTTCTCAAACTATTCAAATTCAGTTAGATAATAACCATCATATCATTGATAAGTTTTCACAAATGCCTAGGGTGCCTAACTGGTTTTCTTGGTTTCACTGGAGATGGCTGGTAATTACAGGTATGCTTTGGTTATGTAACTATACTCCTATTATGTTAATGTGTGTGCGCAATTTAAGTAGTAGCTTAAAATATATACATGCTGAAGTTACTCTACAAGAAGATATGTCAAAGAAATAATCAATCTTCCCATGTTTTCTCCCGCCTGCTACTTCTATAGCTTTTCTTCTTCCTTCCTAATTACAACGAATTCTTAAATAGAATTCGTGCCTCATATCAAATTTACCGAGTATCATAACTCCTCCAAGTGGTAAAGATACCTCAAGACAAATGCTGGGCATAGAAGCCACAGGGCATAAATATGCAAAGAAATAAAAAGCTAACCATTTCAAACAATAAGGCTTCTCTCTCACTTACCCACTTAACATTTCCCTGTGTGGCCCCGGAAGATGACTGGTTAGCCAGAGACGGGTAAGATTCCTCAAGGGAGGAACAACCTAAGACAGGCACAGTCGCTGGGGGGTCATCAGGTGAGAAATTGGGGATCAACAGAGGTGAGGCTTAGAACCTCACCCCCCCTGTTCTGAGAGAAATCTTCTGCATATGTGGATGTTTTATTGCCCTTGTCTAGCTTGGATTAACACATAGTCTACAGGCACACACCTGATCATATACATTTGCTCTCTTACAACACTAAACTATGTTTTCTACCTTTATGTTGTATCTACCTACCACTTCAGCATCTTATTAAAAATAATAAAGAGAGAAATGTGGTATCCACATATAAATCAAGTATAAAAATCAAATGTGTATTCATATTTGAACTGACTGTTTATAGTTCATAATGCATGAGCAAAACCAAAAGTTTCTGTGATGACTGCCCTTGTACTGTTCACCATGTAACTTATTCACTATGTAAGAATTTGTTCTCCATGTAAGAACTTGTTCGTTATGCTTCAGAAGATTGGAGACTGACGAAAATTAGGCTTGGGGTGGATTAATGATTGTGCATTGAGCATTGACTCCCCTATACAGAATTTTATTGTTGTTAACAACCATCTGATCAATAAAAATGAGAGATGCCCTAACAACAACAACCAAGAAAAAGTACACACTTCCAATTGTAAAATAAATAAGCAACCGGGATGTAATGTATAGCATAAGGAATATAGTCAAAATATTGTAACAACTTGGTATGGTGATAGCTGGTACTTAGAATTATCATGTATATAAATGTTGAATCACTGTGTTGTACACCTGAAACTAATGTAATGTAATACTGTGTGTCAACTACCCTTCAATAAAAAATAATTATCTAAAAAAAAAAAAAAAAAAAAAAAAAAAAAAAAAAAATATTGGTTAAGCAGTTACTATATACCAGGTACTATATTAGGTTCCAGTGATAGCAAAAATCACAAGGCCTCTGCCCTTGCAGAGCTTACAATCCATAGGATTTAGTGTTACTTTAATAATTTTTAACATTTCAATGAAACAACTTAATGGTAGGAAAATCTAATTTACCTAAATTGCCTTAGCAAGACTTTCAGATAGCTTGCATAAAGATGAACATATCCTTTGACAGCAACTGTACTTCTCAAAAGGTATTATAGATTTACTCATCAGTATTAACACTGATGTATGCCCAACCCTGAAGCAACCAGTGTTATCAGTTAATTTTGTATTCCCCAGTAACCTTTTATACACATAGTTGCACATCCAAACATATTTCTCCCAACTTGTTAACCCTATGGGAATATATCACAATTATACTAAATAAAAAATGAGTTATGGTACACAAAGTCATTCATGATCATCCATTTCAAAAAGTTATAAAACTTGTAAATATATACTTACTGAATAAAATAGACTCATGAATTCATAGGACTAAACATCTTTCTTAATCATTGACCAGTTTGGGAGATAAAACACCAGCAAAGTTATAAAAGTATTGAATAACAGGGTTTACAAGCTTTGCCTAGTGGTCGTACATTCATGTTTGCAGCCAGCATTTTCCCATGCACTTAAGAAATAATCACACACACAGAAAATAGCATAACAAATCATATAATTATAGACATATCAAATATGACACAGACCACATTCTGACAACAATATGAGTTTTTTTAAATACCATATATTTGGAAGTTAAAAAAGAAAGTTCCTAAATACTCATGGGTCAAGGAATAAATTATAATAAAAATTATGTAAAAATTAAAAAAATAGAACAGAAAGATTATACAAATATATATTGAAAACTTGGAACACAGTAAAGCAAACATTTCAAGTGAAATTAAATCTGTAAACTATTGAATAAAAGCTGGAAATTATCAGCTTGATAAACATTTTAAGACATTAGAAAAAGAAAACACTACAAAATGGATAACAGTGAATAAAATGAAATAATGAAGAATATAATTGTAGTAGAAATCAATGACAGGGAAAACAACTGGAGATAAAACCAAAGAACACTTTGGTAGATAAAACCAAGAACACTTTGGTAGACTGACCAAAAACCAAAATAGAGAAATGAGAATATATCATAAATAAAAATCTGAACATACTACAAAGTTTAAAGAAAAATAATTTGTCTTAATTTAAATGCTAACACACAGAGGACTAATCCCTAAAAGAAAAAATGTTGAAACTGACTCAAGAAATGTAAATGTTTCATGAATATATATTTACTTAAGAAACTGAATCAGTAGTTAAAAACCTTGGTGTAGAGAAGGCACTAGGCCTAGATGGTTTTTGAGGAAATTTCCAACAAACTTTCAAAGGAGTACATTACAATCTTGTAAACTCTTCTGGAGCCCAGAGAATATTTCTCATATTTTATATAGGATCACTATAACCTTGAAACAATGTGTATGAATGTGTATATAAATTATATTTATATTTAAATTTATATTTCTATATTACATATAACATATACCTATCCAAATCTAAATTTATGTCTTTACATATGTTATCTAGAGAGATAGCAGAGAGATGTCATTTATGTATTGTTTTTATTTTTATTAATATAATTAAATTTATCAGTCTTTTCAACTTTTTTGCCTTTAAGAAATCTTAAGAAGCTCTTACATCATGTTCCTTGAGAAAAAACCCAGTACTGTAAAAATAGCAATTGCTGCCAAGTTAATGTATGAAATCCTAGTAAAATTATAAAAGGTTTTTTTTAAACAAACTTGACACATTGTTTCTAAAGTTCTAATGGAAGAGGAGGTCATTAATAACCAAGAAAAATTTAAAAACTAAAAAAGTGAAGAGTGATGTATCCTAACAGCCAGAATGAAACCATATTTTATGCAACAGTAAATTTACAAAATGAAATTGTATATGTAGGAAAAAGCAAATATAATATGAGTACGTAGCTTATAAAAAAGTTTTATATTTCATACTAGTGAGGGAAAGATACATTATAAATACATTGGGTAAAATTAGATATCTATTTAAAATCATTTAAAAACTCTTTCTTTACAACAAAACTTTAAGAGACTAAAATTGTGAGTATGGAAAATAAATACTATGAATATGGTAGAAAACTATATAGCAAACCATTAAATAAAATTATGAGGTAAAGAGGCCTTGCCTAATTTAGGGTATTCTTAGTAGCAATAAAGCAAAAATTTCTATAATTTACCCTTATAAAACTTTTCTGTTGCAAAATATACAATATAAGCAGAAAACTTAAATACAAAATGAATTTATAGACAATATTTGCCTTATATTTAACAGGTATAATTTCATAAGCAGAATACAAAAATAGCATAAATATATATTGGATCATAAGCATAAATATATATTTGTATCTAGAGTATATAAAAAAGACATGAAATTATATCAAACTCTCAACAGCAATTACCTTTGAGGAAAGGAGAAAGACTGAAGAGTAGGTATGAGAAGAGATCACTGTGCTTCCTCCTTACTGACTGAAACTTGTACAATGAACAGCTGCTTTTATCATATAAGTTTGAAAGACTTTTGAAGGTTATATCTCAGATATCTTGTGTCAAAGTGTGAAACAGCCCTGGGAGTTCAGTGTGCTAATGCTAGTTCTGCAGAGCTAAAGTTAATGGTTATTATGGACAAAGGTGTGGTGATGACATTAGAGTCAGACAGTGGAGGTCTTTATGCTAAAATAGATATATAGGAAATCACTGAACATATTTGAAGTGGAAGGACAAAATAGATCTGTGTTTTGGAAAGATCACTGTAGGAGGGAATATTGAATTTATAAAGGCAAAGTAAACATGATCCCTGGTGTCTGGTAGCTTGTTTCTGGCCCCAGTGCTGGAAGAGATCATTGTCCAGTGACACAGACAGATGTGAAAGCAGACAAATTACAACACAAAGCATAAGTATCAAGGTATTTAGTAGTAAAAGACAGATTGGCCAGTTCAGCTTAGGGAAAACATCACAGGCAAAATGATAATATATCTGGAACATGTACATTTAGTTGGCGAGCTGCCATTTTACTGCTGTGTGTATAAAATAGAAATCTTGTGTCAAGTCACCACAGGTCAAGAAAAAGAAAATATGAATATTCCATGGTGACACGATTTGACATTTTGGTGTGCACTTAATCATTTTATTTTTATTAATTTTTGATATGGGTTTCATATCTTATTTCCTAACTTTGTTTTAAGCATGCTTGAAATAGTTGAACAATGACAATGTGACTACTAGATTAAAAGATTGATTTTCAATAACACAAATGAAATTTGCATTACTTAGGAATAACAAAAAGACATTGAAAAAAGCAAGAACTCCATTTCCTCACAATTTGTTTCTTTTTAAAGCATGTTTATATCAGATTAAAACTTAAAAAAGGATGTGTGTGATGGTATTGTCTGTTGTTAGAGCTTTGAAAATGTCTACAAAATTGATTTTATTTACTCTCTGCTTTGCTTATCTGATTCCACATTATCATTTATGATTAATTTCAGTATGTGATGGTAGAAATGTTCTATCTATTGAAGCAAAGTAACAATTTTTTTGACATTTTTCAAGGCAGTACACTAGCTTTTTGCAAATGTCTACCTTAAGAAAATGCAATATAGAAAACTTTAAGATCTAAATCAATAAAAAAATGAATATTAAAATTGAAATGATATACATCAAGTATATGCAGTTTTCTAGTTTTGATACATATGTATTGCATAATTTTAAAATATGGATAATTTTGAATATCATTGAATATCAATCAGATCTCAGTGTAAAAGTCATTTGAAATGTGCCATCATTGTATTGTTTTCATATTTATAGACTAAAAAGAAGATTATATGTAAGACATAATGAAGGACATAAGGAATTTAGCATTTTTTTTCACAAAGTAAATTTCCACCTACCAGTGGAACTCAAGATTATTTCCTTTGGAGAGAGATGCTTGTTGCAGAAAGGATCAGATATTAAAAGGGAAAATAAAATGCTGTTTATGTTTTTTGCAAGATTAAAACCCTATGTGGGATTCTTAAATCTGATTTTTGTTTCTATATGATCACACATTGCTCTTTTTGTTTTCTATATTCAAACTGATCCCTTTCAAGTTGTTTTTATGGTGTTTCCAGGTGAACATATTACATATAATAGTTAGACCTCCTAAAGTTATGCAGCAAAAATTTTAAAAAAAACTATGTTTTGTTAAAAATTGTGTAATGGACTTTAAAAAAAAAGTGTATGTACACATTTTTTAATGTGTAGAAAATCTACATTCATTTGCACTTTGAAATAGTCATTATTCACTTACATTTTCTCTACTTTTGTTGCTTTTGAACTAATTTGCATAAAGCATGAACGTTACCCAGCTGTTCAGTGGAATACAATATTTTCTGCTTTCCAAGAAAGTGCAAGTTATATTTGCTGCTCTTAATTTTGTACCCATTTTATTAAATTTCAAATTAAAGAAACATAAATACCATATAAACCAATGGATGTTTATAATGAGAAATCAAAGTGTGGAATTCAGGGACGTTATGAAATGTTAATTGCATGGTAAATGCATATTTCTAGTGGTAACACACTGTCTCAAATATGTCACAAAAGAGTCATCAACTTAAAGAAAAAAATGTTTGCAAATAAATATGATAGAATTGATACACATTGCAAAAAGTTTTAATGTCTGTGTCTTAAAATTTAGGCATAGAGAAGGTTCTTACTATAAATAAAAATAACAGGCATATAAACTATAAATGTAATTGGGCAAATGAAACTAGATTAAAAGCCAATTTCATTTGCATCAATTAACTGTTGGGCATCTGTTTTGCAACTTTGGACTAGTGAAAAACTTTTGATGATTTCTGAAACATTATATTTAAATTTCAGCATTTAGAAGGAAAAAGCATGTCATTGTTAGATATATTTTTAAATTTCATCTTACCAACTTGAAATATTATATTTCCAAAGGAAATAAGTACACTTTAGGTCTCTTCATCTTGAATTTCTATTGCAAACTAATTTTCATTTATAATACTCTGTTGGAAAATCTCAACAATTCTGAATTTAAAATAGCCAATAATTGGTGCCAATTTTGTTATAGACAGTTTTGTATATGGCTGTTACTCCCTAGATTCATAAATGAATATAAAATTATGATTGGCAGTAATGTTCACTTTTTAAAGTTTTTCTATTTGAAACAGATAGGAAAAATGACAGGCTTTTGTTGTTGTTTTGGCCCAGTAATCTGAAATGATGAACTCTTTCTGGGACCATCTGAAATATGGTTAAATTTAGCTAATCTCGTCAGGTTCTTTAAAATGTAAAATTTGTGTCTGGTTTATTCTGCTGGAAATCTTGGAATGGAAATTGTGCATGGTTCATAAGATTTGTGAAACTTTGTGCCCCATTGAAAGACTTATTAAGCAGTTTCATGGGTTGATATTGGGTTGACTTTGGTATGCTAAGCAAAAGTACTTTAATAAAATGGTAAATGTGTATATGTGAAATTTATGAACTGGTGTCAGATGTCTAAGTATCTTGAATATAATACATATTATAATTTCAGAGACAACATGTCAGAAAAAAAGTGAATCTAATGATGTTTTAAACAATTAGATTTTGTGAATGCTTGCTATAATCAAGATAGATTTTATATATAAAATATATGTATATGTATATAGAAAAAAATAGGCAGATACAGACAATAAAAGAGAGATGGATCTTTAAAAAATTACACAAAAATAGATAAATCAGAATTTAACTCTCTACTAAAGAATGTCATTTGCATCTCCTTTCTTGGGGTTTTAAATAGAATTCCTTCCCTGTTTCTTAGAAATTTATTCGTCATCTTTTTGTTTTAAATTTTACTTTCACATATTTTCTTAATATTAAAAGTTAAAACTTAAAAGATTCAGAAATAATTGTCATATATTCTCTTACAAGATTCATCAACTAATATTCATATTTCTATGTATATTATATATTTCAAAACACTTTGAAAGTTTGGAGACATTATGACCCTTAACTCCTGAATATATCTGAATGTATTATACTATCTAATATAAACACAATTCAGTTATTAAAAATTAGGAAATTTAACACTGATACATTTGATTGGTTACAATCAACTTCACAGTGTTACATTTTTTCAATTATCCTAATATCTTTTGCAAATATTTTTCCCTAATGCTGCATACAAATTATGGTGATACATTATGTTTTGTTGCCATATGGATTTAATCAGCTTTTAAAAAGGTAGGGAAGCTCCTCATCTTTTGTCTTTGTTTTTCTTCACCCTGATACTATGGGAATGTTATTTTGTAAAATGTTCCTGAGATTTGTTTCCTCATACTTTTAGCTAGTCATTTTTGCATAAATATGGAAGGAGTGAAGTTGTCTTTCTTGTTGCATCTCATTAGGAGGCACGTGATGCTATTTTTTCACAATATTGCTGATTTTAACTTGAGTTACATGGTTCACAGTTTTTACCACTGTAAAATAAAATCTATGAATTCATAATATAAATAAAATTTCTTATTTAAAATAGAATGCCAATTAATATAGGAGAAATCAGAATTAGAAAATCATCCTTGGAGTCTAAAGAGAATGAAAGAATGTTTGAGAAATATAGTCTCAAAGTATCTCATAAACTTCTCACAAACTACAAAGACTGAAATAATTAGCTCTCTGCCAAAATATTAAGAATAAGGCAAGAGATTAGGATCACACCTCTATTTAAAATTTTACTGAAAAGTCTAACCATTACAGTAAGGCAATAAAAAAGTAAAAGGTAAAGGACTGGAATAATTAGCTTTCTTCCAAGATGGCATGTCTGTTAAGAAAATCCTAAAGAACTTATGAAACAAGTATTAATCTGGCATATTTTCTTTGAGGGTCTGTTGAAGTTCTTTGGCCATGTGTGATTCAGGTTGATTTGTTTACTTAATTTTTGGTTTTGAGTGCTCTTTATATATTCTATATACCAGTCTTTCATGAGATCTGTGATGGGCACCTATTTTAATCCGGTGTGTGGGTAGTGTTTTCTCTCCCTCATCAGTGTCTTTAGAAGAACATAAATTCTCATTTTTAAATGAATTCCAGTTTATCAGTTTATTATTTTTTTGTATTATTTTTTGTTGTGTGTCTAAGAAGCATTTGCTCATCAAAACTCACTAAAAAAGAAATAGATAAACTGTATTGTATTTGCTCAAGAATTCTGAGTGGCTGATACATTGTCCGTAACACTGGCTATTTGAGGAGATGCAATATAGTGGGCATGTTAATAATTGGGGGTTTTGGGCATGCAATGTTTGAAATACGTTTGTTACTTTTGGACTAACACAGTTAAAATGCAGTTGAATATTGGAATTTTGAATTCAGTCAAAGGGATAAGCTAACTCTATATTTTGGAAATCATGAGAGTATGAAAGATGACTCAGGAAGAAATTATTGAGAGAAAATAGGATAAATCATTAAAACTACCATAAATTAAAGTACAGATGGAGGAAAGGATATGATAATGAAGAAATGATAAGAGCAAGAAAAAAGCTAAGATCAAGTCATGACATGAAATTCAAGGGAGGGAAGAGTTAAACATATAACAATGAATATG
This sequence comes from Manis pentadactyla, assembly GCF_030020395.1. Taxonomy (NCBI): domain Eukaryota; kingdom Metazoa; phylum Chordata; class Mammalia; order Pholidota; family Manidae; genus Manis; species Manis pentadactyla. The sequence continues at coordinate 50,872,187 of NC_080030.1, forward strand.
TAAAATTTAGAAAGATCAATAAAACAGTGAAATGTAATAATTATTAAAAAGAACAATTATGAAATCTCTGACTTGAACAAGAGCACTTTAGTTGAGGAGAAGGAATAGAAGTCAGGTAATACTAGGTTAAGAACAAATATGAATGGATATGGAAACCATGTACATAGACTAAATTTCAAGATACTTGGATTTAAAAGTAGGATTATAGCTGGAAGATCAAGGGAGCTTTTTGTTCATGAGAGAGGAGAGTTAAGTATATTTAAAGGCTTAATGGGAAGAAAGAAAACAGCAGAGTGTGAGGATTTAAAGATAGCAGTATCTTGGAGGAGGCCAAAGAGCACAGGATCTAGAATATTGTTGGAGAGAATTGCTTTGCTAAGAAACATGGAAGTAATCTGGAAAGAAGAGAGATATTAGAGGTAGACTCAGATTAGTTTATAGGCACAGGACTAGAAAACGCAGCAGGTAAGCCCCTGTGTGAAAGGGGATTAGAGAATGGAGAGTGTTGCTGGGTAGCTGCTTTGGGGAAGGGGAAGGGAGGTCATTAAAGTTCTGCAATTGGTATGGCAACTACAGCACAGGGAGCTGACTGTACACGTAAATATGCTGCTGAATAATGCATATGACCCAGCCGATGCTGGTGACCTTTAATATGTGGTGGCTCCAGCACACATGGCTTTTTGATTTTCTGTAGTAGCATTCAGGAACTTAAGTTTTAAATGGTGAGGAAAGATGAGGCATTGACTCATTTTGGAAATAGAGGTGGAAATAGCAGAAAGGTATGATTGAAGGAAACTGTGCCCTTAAATACTTCCTTTTGTAATTTTCTCAACTACCGCATGTAGTGCAAAATCTAAGTTAAGCATCATGAGAGAAATATCACTCTGTTGATCCTGAAAAAGAATTAGTGAAAATAATGGAATTAGGAGACAAAGGTAAAGCAATGTCATAAAAATGTCTGCTCATTTTCCTTTCATGAATACTATAAAATAGGCTAATGTGGTGGTGGTGCTTAGAAATTTGAATGATTGAATAAAGATAACAATGGATAACTTTTAATAAGAGGTTGTTATATCTATCTATGTACTATGCTGTGCCCTTGACAATTTTAGACTTGCAGTGGGCAAGCCACATACCTCGTTTACATATTAACTGTAGGTTTCACACTGAGCCTTGCTTTTAAGGGCTCCTCTCATTCTCTGGCACACCTTGCACTATGGAGCAATGAGTTGGGTGTGTGGGCAGAAGAATATGCCAGTCTAGAGCTCTGACCCTTTGTGAACCTTAGTCCTTTGTATTACCCACTTGACTTTCCTTTCCACCTGATCCTCAGCATGTTGCCTCAGCCTAAGTGGGCCTTTTGCTGATTCATCTTCTGTCAAGTAGGTTATGCTTCTAATGTGTGCCCCCATAGGCCTGGGTGGTGACTGAGGTGGGTTAAATGCTGGCTGATTTAGGAGATGGAGCTAAAGAAATAAAGGCTGGATGTGTGGGCTAGGTGGCCACATTCATGGGCATGCCCTTAGGGCCTCTCCTGGCATGGGGATAGAACAAGGCATGGAGCAGATCATGGGTCAGGGGCCTTTATTTGTACCTTTTGCCAAATACCAAAAAATAATAAGGGCTATTCTAACTGGTTGAGTTAGAATTTTTCTGAGAGAATTGGACACCAGAGCTCCCAATCTTGTCCAGTGTGCAACACTTTTTTTTTAATATATTCACAATGAGCTAGAACTCACTTTGTGTTTATTTTGGAGGCACTGATCACATCCTAACAGTGGTATCAAAGAAACAAAACAATAAAGCAAAGCATACATTCAGAAAAGTTTTGATAGATTTGTAAGGGATACTGGAAGAAACAAGCATATTTAGACCCTAAAAGAGAAACTATTCTGTAGTATATCTGGTCTTGATTGTACTTAGAATTCAAATTTGTTTAGGTAAACCTGGTGCAATATTAGGATTGGTTGCTTTATACCCAGCGATTTGCATTACATGGTGTGCATGTTTTTCAGATGATTAGGAAGAAAGAAGTATAGTTGCCTGGGGAGAAGAATTGAAATAATATGTGTGATGAACCAGATGTGATGACATGGGGAATCCTAGTCAGTTCTAGGGAACAGTGGAACGAATAGCTGATGCTCTTAGGAAGACAGTTTTAATAGTTACACCTTTCAGAGACATACTTTATAGGGGACTGTTGAAATCCTGACAGTATAGTCTCAAATAGCATCCCTATATCAATGAAAAACATTATGTTGAAAGAGCAAAGAAGATTTAAAGGTATGCAGATGTATTATTACTATTATTATTATTAATGACTTTGTAATTTTGCTGGTTCAGAATGCAGAAGCAGTCATTCTTCCAGAGAAATAGCAGTGATGGACACGACACACTCTGTTTTCTCCTGCATGAAAACAAGTAGGAGAACAGGGTGGTGACAACAGAGTACAGCAGACAGCAGCAGCGGCCAGGCACATGACTTGCGCATGTGAACATACATACTTTCTAGAGTCTTCTCAAAGTACTTGGAGTGAAAATTTGTAATGAGTGTGAGAACCTCTGCTTTATAAAGGGAAGTTCAAGAGGCAGCAGCAGTTCCTTATTGTTTCTGATGTGACTTCTTCATTACTCACAGAAGATGAGATAATGCTTGTTTTGCAGATGAGCGGCTGGATCTATTCTGTATGGCTTTAGATTAAAGGGCTGATGCCTAAAAGTTTGTGCATTATATTATTAAGACAGATTTTGAAAAAAGTGATATTTTGTTTTCTAATTATTAGAGCTGTTGCTCAAAGGCTATTAACTAAATCAAGCAGAAGCAGGAAGATCAGTTGGCAGGGATTTGTAGAACGGGAAGCCAAATGGAAACACAGTGTAAATACTAATGCCTTTTATAAAATTGCTTTGATTTTAGTAGGAGGAGGTTTTATGTTCGAAGTGCTGAACACATTCAAAGAGAATGACAAGGAAGGATTCTGAGGATTTAAGCAAATTTGAGTTTCAGTATTTCAATGATTTAATTTCACAGAACTTTGTTAAAGTGTTTATTTAAAAGCTATTTTCTAAAATGTTAGCTCCCTGAGAACATCAGGAAAATATATACTGTAAGTACTTCTGGCAGAGTTTTGTTCTTATTTGGAAGAATGCCAATGTGTCTATTCATATAATATCTTTCTTCATAAATCCCAGTAACAGTCATTCAGGAGTGTGCAAAGACAGTATATTATCCTTGTAGCAAACACACAAACCCCTGCACATGTGCAAATACACACTAAGAGGAAAATAGTTGACATTTCATTTTAAAAGCATGTGTTTTCTAAATAGAGTGGTAGATAAATGGTGGTAAATGAATGTATGCACATCATGTGTACTTAAGGGTTAATATTTGAAAAGGTAGCAGATCCCTTCATCAGGGAATTTATTAGCCAAATTTTGTCCATATAGTAGTAAGGTTGGCCTTTAACCTACATTTTAATTTAAGTTAGGAGTCTCATTAATTTTCCTAGTTACTTTTTCTGATCTGGTCTCTTGAGTCCATCCATGTGCATTTACCTGTATATACATAGACTTAAATAGGTGCATATATACATGACTGGGGAGTGGGAATTGAGTGAAAAGAAGAAAGTTCCATTTTCTGTGACTGCAGATTCTTTCTGGTGTCTGGGGAATCTGTAACAAAGCTGACATATCTGTTCTTTTAGAATAAAGAATAAAACTGCTTGGAATGAAATATTTTTATTTGATGAATATGTGAGCTTGCTTCTACACACAGACATATATTATAAATCAACTTCTCTTTCTTTTCTATCTGATACTCTCCTTAACCCATTGCCTTTATCTTCTCTAAAAAAGAGAAAATTAAAATGCATGATTGTCTCCAAAACCAAATTTTTGTTCTAATATCAAAGTCTTACAATTCAAAGAAGTATGTAGAAATTACTTTGTCCTTTTCGTAATTATCCAAATGGCATTAGGAAAAAAATAAGACTTTTTTCTTCATAAGTAAAATTATGGTCTATTTTATTCTAAGCTTTCATAGAAAGCTTTACATGTGTGAGTCAGCTCCTCAAAGCAAATCTCATTTACAATTCATGACATCTTTTTAACCCAATTGTTTTGTTTCATTTCCTTTGTATTTTATTTCTTTTAACTTTTAGACTCACATTCGTTGAGCCAAAATTATTATAATCTTACTCTCCCCTTGCCGATAATCCACCATCACATAAGAAGGCGATTTAATTTTTCCTTTTGTGAGATTGTTAAACTCAGATATGGATCTGAGTTATTGGTCTACCAAAGAGGGTATGCTGTAAAAATTTCATAAAGCTAACATGTTTGTGCATTATATCATTGGTATTCAGGTTGATTCTCACAACTGTTCCTTTCGAATTATTATATCAACAATTTGACAATTTTAACATTTACAAGCCTGTTTTATTTCATATAAACATGTCTGGGAAATGATTCTCATTTTTTTCTGCCCTTTTGGTTTTAGGCATTACTTATCCTTCTTTATTATATTTTATGTCATTTATTTTGAATTAAAACATATATTCCCATCCTGGATTGTGAGTAGTAAGACAAATTTTAATACTGTTAGGTTTTTAATACTGTGTTTTAGCAAACTTATATTTAAAAAGAAATTTGAGCCATATATATGCTTAAGAAACTAAAATGGCTATTATTTGCCTCTTGGATCATAAATAAACTCTGTTAATTCTACTTATCCTCCTTTTCCTTCCACCATTCTACCAGGTTCTGATTCTTTTTAATCAGACCAACACTTTACATTCCTATATGCACATAATGAATATCTCCATCCATGGAGAATTGCCTGATACCCTCTATTCATGTCCAAAATTACTAGTTCAAGAATTTGAACCTCTTACCACAACCACCTCCCCTTCAATTCCCTTGTTCAGTCACTGCATTAGGATCATTCTTTGGTGCAGATAAGCTGTCCATTCCAATGACCCCTTCTATTTTGTCAGAGTAAAATACCCTTCCCTGTATTCACTCCTCTCTTTACAATCTTTTTACAGCTGAGACTGTGTTGTTCATGATATCAATAATACTTTTTTAATATTTTATTTTCCATATATGCATCTACTGGCAAGAAACCTTACTATATTTCCTGTGCTTTTGTCAAGTATGACTGGAGAAACTTTTGCAAAGCTAATTCAGATCTGGATCACTATAAATTCATGATTATCAACCTCAGATAAACTCCCAAGCCTGTTAATCATTTTGTTTCCTGATAAACTTTATTTCTCACTCTTGAAGAATGTAAGCTTCAAACTGCTTCAGCTCTCTTCTCACCTCCAATTCCCTTTTACCCTGTTTTACTCCCCAAAGGGGAATTCTTCTCAAAGAAAGTAAAAGTTACCACTCTGAAGCTTTCTCATCTCTCATTACTAGATCTCTGGGCTTGCTTATAAATGAATTCTTGTTAACATCTCTGTGTGGCTACTTCATCCCATATCACAGACATTCCACACTTAGCACATTCAAGATGAATCTTGTATTCAAACATCCCACCCTTCACTCATTCCTCTTTTAGTATTCCCCATCTCAGATGAAAACAGCTGCATCCTTCTACTTGCCCAAGTCTGAAACTTGGAAATCATCTTTGACTTCTTCCTCCTTCTTAACCCAATTTTCAATTAATAACCAAATCTTGCAGACTTAAGTATTTAAAGTGTCTTTCAGCACCATACTCCCTTTTCATTACAAGTTGCACAAATATGGAAAAACAGAGGAATATCTTTTACTTTTTCACTACAAAAAGTTATTGTAAGTATATATATTCATTGACTATGTTTATCTTCAAATGACTTATCTTTCTAGTAGCTTTTGTCCCTAAATTAATTCTTACATTTCTTCTGCATCATCTAAAATCTACACTATGTAGTCAGTATTAAAGAAATTGTTGACTTGGCCTAAAAGGTATAAAAGTAAGATGTTAATGAGCGTTTCTATCATAGTTATGATTTTGTATTAAATATTAAACTTCCTCATTGCTATGTGTGATACAACAGAAAATCTATGTGTATAAACATTTCAAGCTCACTTTGATTTTCATTTATATTGCTAGTACATACCAGCTATAATATTTAGGATCCCAGGAATGTGGCCACTTAATTGAGATTTTGTCATTTACTTTAGTGTTCTTTAGATATTTTTGTATCCTCTTGATATTCAACACATAAATATGTTGTTTTAAATCTCAACAGCTAAAAACACATTGTAAATTAAGTAGGCTTTCTTTCAAAACAATAATTAGCTCATAGTAAATCTTAACTTTAAAGGAAGAAATGGATTTAGTTCAAAGAAGAGGATTTTAGAAACTGCCTTCCACTGCACTTTCATTGAAATATTAGCAAAGCACATGGGATGCTACATTTGTTTGAGTTTTTTATGGACAAAATATATGAGGAGTTGTCTATTTTAAATATTAAAATGAATACCTTGGAGAAATATGATAGAAAGAATGGCACCAAACTACTTATAAATAATAAAAAAATGTCTTTACAATAGTAATATAAATGCATTTAGACCATCTGGAAATTATTCATGAAGGTGGAGTAGCAAGTGTATTTCCAACATTTTAGTACAATCATCTGTATTTTTACTGGGTACACTTCTGGTATCTTCTTCTAAGGAAATATTCTACATTAGCTCCGTCATAATGTTTTGAAATTTTGTACACTGCTCTTTTTATATATTGTAAAGACACGATGTTTACATTTTATTTCCTAAAAAATATAAAATTAGTTGTCATTTATAGTATCCTTATTTATTATAATTACAAAATTAATTGGTAATGTTCTGAGTGTGTCAAAATTAGACTGATTGAACAAATAATTTGAAGTGGCCATTACAAAAAAGTTCAATTTTATAGATTTATTTGTTTCTACAGGAAAATAGCAGGAAGTCAATATTATAAAGTGGATTATATTTCTTGGGCATCTTCACAATCATAAAAACTAGTAGAAATATTAAGCCAGAAAATTTTTATTTGAATAAGATTTACTATAACAAACTACTGGGTGTAATGCCAACATAATAATGAATAGTATCAATACCGGTCTTTTATTTTATTTTACTTTATTTATTTATTGAATTATAGTTGATTGACAATCTTATTTTAGTTTCAAGTGTACAACACAGTGGTTCACCAGATACCCACATTATTAATTCCTCAACCTAGCTAGTACAGTTACTATCTGTCAACATAGAAAGATGTTACAGAATCATTAGTTATATTCTCCATGCTGTACTGCCATCCCTGTGACAAATTTATGTTATGATTGAGAATTTTTAAACTCCTTAAACCATTCCCCATACCTACCCACTCACCCCAGTTCCTCCCCCATTGTAATCACCAGTCTGTGAGTCCACTGCTATTTTATTTTGTCTTATTTTTAGATTCCACAAATAAGTGAAATCATGTAGTATTTGTCTTTCTCCACCTAGCTTTTTTCACTAAGCATAATACCCTCTAGATCCATCCATGTTGCAAATGGCAGGATTTTTGTCCTTATTGTGGCTGAATAATATTCCATTGCATTCCATTGCATGCCACCTCTTTGTTATCCATTCCATCTACTGATGGACACTGGTTGCTTCTGTATCTTGGCTATTATAAATAATGTGGAAGTAAACATATGGTTACCTATATCTGTTTAAATCAGGGATTTTGTTTTCTTCAGGTAAATTCCTAGAAGTGGAATTGCTGGGTCATATACTACTTCTATTTTTAGTTTTTTGAGGAACCTCCATATTGCTTTCCACAGTAGCTGTACCAATTTACATGCCCACCAACAGTGTAGGAGGGTTCCCTTTTCTCCACATCCTCACTAACATTGGTTATGTATTGTCTTTTGGATAGTGGTCATTTTAACAGGTGTGAGGTGATACCTCATTGTGGTTTGGATTTGCATTTCCCTGATGATTAGTGATGTGGAGCATCTTTTCATGTGCCTGTTGACCATCAATACAGGTCTATTTTATAGTTCATCTCTCCTTAACAGACTCACAACCATTCTTTTTTTTTTTTTTTTTTTTTAAGGAGTCATTGACATACACTCCTACAAAGGTTTCACATGAAAAACATGTGGTTTCTACATTCACCCATATTATCAAGTCCCCCCAATGCCCCATTGAAGTCACATGAAGAAAAAGTTGCTCATGTTTATATTCATGACCCATTCTTACAAAATATTCTTTGCAACTGTCCATCAGTGTGGTAGGATGCCACAGAGTCATTACTTGTCTTCTCTGTGCTACACTGTCTTCCCCATGACTCTCCTCACACCATGTGTGCAACTCATAATACCCTCAACCCCCTTATCCCTCTCCCTCCCTCCCTACCCTCCTCCACCCCTCCTCTTTGGTAACCACTAATCCCTTCTTGGAGTCTGTGAGTCTGCTGCCATTTTGTTCGTTCAGTTTTGCTTTATTGTTACAGTCCACAAATGAGGGAAACAATTTGGTGCTTGTCTTTCTCCACCTGGCTTATTTCACTGAGCCTAATACCCTATAGCTCCATCCATGTTGATGCAAATGGTAGGATTTGTTTCTTTCTTATGGCTGAATAATATTCCATTATGTCTATGTACCACATCTTCTTTATCCATTCATCTACTAATGGAGACTTAGGTTGCTTCCATATCTTTGCTATTGTAAACAGTGCTGCAATAAACATAGGGGTGCATATGTCTTTTGAATCTGAGAACTTGTTTTCTTTGAGTAAATTTCTAGGAGTGGATTTCCTGGGTCAAATGGTATACCTATTTTTAGTTTTTTGAGGAACCTCCATATTGCTTTCCACAATGGTTGAACTAGCTTACATTCCCATCAGCAGTGTAGGAGGGTTCCCCTTTCTCCACACCCTCACCAGCATTTATTGTTCTTAGTCTTTTTGATACTGGCCATCCTAACTGGTGTGAGGTGATATCTCATTGTGGCTTTAATTTGCATTTCCCTGATAATTAGTGATGTGGAGCATCTCTTCATGTGCCTGTTGGCCATCTGAATTTCTTCTCTGGAGAATTGTCTGTTCATATCCTCTGCCCATTTTTTAATTGGGTTATTTGATTTTTGGGTGTTGAGGCGTGTGAGCTCTTTATATATTTTGGATGTTAAGTTATTGTCAGATATGTCGTTTACAAATATATTCTCTCATACTATAGGAAGCCTTTTTGTTCTGCTGATGGTATCCTTTGCTGTACAGAAGCTTTTTAGCTTGATGTGTTCATTTTTGCTTTTGTTTCCCTTGCCCAAGGAGATGTGTTCAATAAAAAGTTGCTCATGTTTATATTCACGACCCATTCTTACAAAATACTCTTTGCAATAACTTTTGATCTGTTTCATGGACATGATGAATAGAGAAGTAAAAGCACTTCATTCAAAAGAATGAAATAGTACTTGAACTAATTCCTTAGTCAGCTTTCTGTCCTTCTAAAATCATGTTGCATTTGACTTCAGCTACTAAATTTTCTTGCAAAAAGAGTGTCATTAAGCTCTTTGTTCATATTTTTATATATATTTTTGTGAAAATAAACATATTGAACGAAGACTGAGTGGATAGCAAATAAAATCAAAAAGCTTGTAGGCTTTACCCCTGAATATTATGTCAAGGGTAGTCTATGTGACCTTTAATATGTTGAAATATTAAGTTCCACTAAGTTTTTTGAGAGTTTATAATCATGAAAGAATGTTGAATTTCATCAAATGTTATTTCCTCATCTACTGAAATGATCATATGATCTTTATCCTTTTTTTAAATGTAGTATATCACATTGATTTTTGGATGTTCACCTATTCTTATGTCCCTGGAATAAATCCCGCTTGATAATGGTATATGAACTTTTAATGTCCTGTTATAGTTTGTTTTATTATATTTTATTGAGGATTTTTGCATCTATATTCATCAGGGATATTGGTGTGTAATTTTCTGGTACTGGTACTATCCTTTTCTGGTTTGTATCAAGGTAATGCTGGCCTTGTAAAATTAATTTGGAAATGTTCCTCATTTTCTATTTTTTTGAAGAGTTTGAGAATGATTAGTGTTAAATATTTTGTAGATGCTCGGTAGAACTCACTTGTGAAGCCAACTGGTCCTGGACTTTGTTGGGAGATCTTTGATTACTCATTAAATGTCCTTATTAGCAATTGGTCTGTTTATATTTTCTATTTCTTCATGTACCAGTCTTGGTAGGTTGTGTGTGTCTAGGAATTCATTCATTTTTTTTTTTAGGTTTCCATTTTTTGGTGTATAATTGCTCATAGTAGTCTCTTTTCCTGCTTTGTGTTTTTGTGGTGTTAGTTGTTATGTCTCCTCTTTAATTTCTACATTTATTTGAAACCTCTTTTTTTCTTGGTGAGTCTAGCTAAAGATTTGTCTTTTAAAATAAAACTGCTCTTAGTGTTCTGAGTATTCTGAATTTATTATAGAAAGGCTATGTTAAGTTTAAGAGTGAGACATTATTTTAAATGTTGCAAAATGTGCAACTAAAATTTTATACAGATTTATGTAAATACAGATAAGGCTTTATGTACACATATTTTCCTGGAAACATTTTTATATAAAAGTTTTTTTATTAGTTTAGAATCTTTTAAAATAACACAGTATAGGGAGTTCCAATATACTCTCCACACAGATCTTGAGATCTTGAGAGTTTTGAGGAATATTGGTCAAGTATTTTGTAGAATGTTATTGGGATTTGTCTACTATTTTGTTCATGATTATACTAAGTTATGTATTTTGGAAGGAAGACTATAGAAATAAAGGCTAGTCACATCATACCATACTATCAACATGATAGTGCATGTTGTTAACTGATATTGTCATACTTATTGATGTTAACCCTAATCAACTGTAAAATAATGCTTGTAAATTACTCTACTCTAAAATACCCCCCATGTTTTTCCCCTTAATTTTTCCATACTATTGTGTTTGGAGGAAGTCAATATTAACAACCACACTTAAGTGGTAGAGAGTTATATATCACCTGTTGAGGGTAGAAAATCTATAGAAATTACTTGGGATTGTTTGCATGGGAGGTTTGTCTATAGTTTTTGCTTCCTATATTTTGTAATTTGTTTTTAGGTACAGACATGTTTACAATTGTTATGTCTTCTTAATTGACTCCTTTCTCAGTATGAAACATCTTTCTTGAAAACTGATAGAATTCTGTGTATTGAAATCTGCTTTGTCTGAAATTAATATATAGTTACTGCAGCCTTCTTTTGGCTAGTATTAACATAGTTTATCTTTCTCTGATCATTTACTTCTCACCTATCTGAGTCTCATATTTAGACTTACTTGTATAGCACAAAAAAATCTCATCTTTTTTATATCTATTCTGAAAATCTGTCTTTTAATCAGTGTGTTTAGACCATTAACATTTAAGTGATTGCTGATATCACTGGATTAATGTTTACCATGTTTTAAGTATTTCAATTCAATGGTTTTAATTTTGTTAATTTTTATTTTCATTTCATATTCTTCCTGTGATTTTGTCTTTGATTTTTTTGTAGCTTGAATATATTTGTTTCCTCTAGCTGCTATAAAAGTTGCCATAAATGTCGCAGATTAAAATAACAAAAAATTTTAGTTCCCTGCCATTCTAGAGGCCAGAAGTCCAAAATCAGCTTCACTGATTTTAAAATAAAGTTTCCAGCAAGACTCTAAAGGAGGTTCTAGGCTGGAGAGAAGAATCTATTCCTTGCCTCTTCCAGATTCTGGTGGTGTCAGCATTCCTTGATTTGTGGTCTTATGACTTCAGTCTCTGCTTTAATGTTCACACTGCCTTCTCCTCCTTTGTCTGTGTCAAATCCTCTGCATCTGTCTCAGATTCACATGATCGCATTTAAGGCCCAGACAGATAATCCAGGATAATTGCCCCACCACAAGACCTTTAACTTAATCAAATCTGCAAAGCTCTTTTTTGACCATGTAAGGTAACATTCACAAATTCTGGGGATTAAGATATGGATATCTTTGGGCATGGGGTGGGGGTGGAGATTACTGAATTTACCAAAGCCTAAGTGTAGTTTAAATTATTTTTAAAAATATTTATCCTACTGTCTGTTCTCTGCATTTCCTGAATATCTCTTGTTTAGTGTCCTCAAGTTTTTAAAAAATATACATGATTTTTAAACATCATTTAAATCTCTTTAAATGTTAATAGCTTATTTCAACAGAAATAACAGTGCAGATTGTGGTTTATAGCATATTGAAAGTAATAATTATAACAAAAATAATACAACTGTCCATAGAGGAGAAATAAAAGTATATGATTATGAAATTCTTACATTGTAATTGAAATGGTATATCACTGGAAGATAGACTGTGGTAAGTTAAAAATGTATTTTCTGAAAGAAAATAGTGATCATAAAATATTATGTATATAATATAAATTAATGAAATATAAAACAAAAATTAGAAGTGATAAATCTAGTGATAAAACTGATCATTTCAAATTAAAAAAGATAAACTCATAATTCTGATAAAGAAATCAGAGAGACTAAAACACACTGTTCTCAATTTTGCAAAATTCAAGCCATTATTAATTCAAATATTTCTTCTACTCTATTACGTCTCTTCCTTCTAGTATTCCAATTATACATGTTAAACTTCTGAAATTGTCTCAGAGTTCTTCAATGTTCTGCTTTGATTTGTTTTTTTCTCCTTGAATTTCAGTGTGGGAAGTTTCTATTGACTTACCTTTACTGATTCTTTCCTTGGTCTCATCAGTTTTATTAATGAACCCATCAAAGGTATTCTTCTTTTATATTACAGTGTTTTTGAGTTTTAGCCTTTCTTTTTAAACTTTCTTAGATTTTTATGTCTGCTGACATTACCCATCTGCCCTTGCATGATACTGACTTTTACATTAGAGCTCTTAATATGTTTTTCATTATTATTCTAAAATTTCCTGGTTGATCATCCTGGCATCTGTGTCATATCTGAGTTTAATTTTGATGCTTGAATTATGCTTCCAAACAGTGTGTTTCTTCTGGTGTCTTGACATGCCTTGCACTATTTTTCGGTTGAAAGCCAGACATGGTATATCAGGTTATAGGAACTGAGGTAAATAAGACTTAAAGGTGAGTTTTTGTGATAATTGGGATATGATATGGGCTGTATTTAATGTTTGCTGTCCCTATAGGTTTCAGAGGCAAGTGCCTCTAGTCTGCTTGTTCTTTCTTTCCTCATGATTGTGGGCTTACCTAAGTACTCCTCCTCAGAGAGAATATGTATTTTGCATCTCTTCCGGATGTAATCCACTATTACTATGTTAGAGCTCTGTTGTGGTGTCAATATGGGGGGAAGGGCAGCATTCTAAAATCTTAACCATCAAATATTGTAAGTGGACCTTTGTCCCTAGGTTATGCCCTGCACAAGCATCCTTTCAGCTTTCCCCCTCCCATCACTATGTGGTACAGAAATGCTAGGGTGGGCTAAGCAGAAATGTTGCCCTTTCTGCTGCCAGGATATGGCATTGGTAAAAATTTTTCTATGGCAAAGAGGCCTTAGTTATAAAGAATTCTCTCAGAGTATTTCACATTGATTGCTCTTCTCCTCACCCTGACAAAGCCTTAAGGGGATCTCTCTCAAGTCCTTAAAATGAGAATCTGTTGGTGTTCCTAATGGTAAAGCCTACAAAGTGTAGGCACTCCTAAAAGACTGTGGGCCCCAAGAGTTTCTCAACTCTTATGCTAGTCTACACCCAGTCTCCAGCAATTCATCAAAATAACCATTCAAGTGTTCATATTAGTTTTTGGGATCAGAAGCTTCTGCTTCAGGTAAAATAACTTAGTTTTGACTCTAGGCTCACCTGTCTGAATGGTTGTGGTATGCCCTGTGACCTTAGTTCACTGATGAAAAAAGTCTCTCATTTTCAGTTCATTCCGTTTTTTCTTGCTGCAGGGACAGGAGTGATAACTACCGAGTTCTTTATAGTTGGTGTTGAAACCCTCTGTATTTTTGGGGAAAAGTTTGTCTCGTCATTGCAATTCTTTTTATAGTTGCTAATCTAACCACCATCTAAAAATGGTCTGGATTGGAAAGAGATAACAAAAAAGAAGCAAGAAAATTTTAAAAAAGTGATGTAGAAAGTCTGAACAGAAGCTATTCAGGACTGGTTATAGTGGAAAGGATAAGAAATAGGTTAGAAAGAGATTAGAGGTTAGGATACATCCACTTTGAGCAAGTAAAAAATGTGTATTTTAAAAAATGCAAGTTAAAGGTGTCTTAACAATAAATGCATATTGTCTGACAGATTGATTGTCCACACTTTTCCATCTGATTCTCTACCTGAAGAAGCTGACTTCTTAGGAAAATCAGCTTTGCTTCAAGAAACCCCCTTACATTCTTGTTCCTGGTGGGGTTCAGTCAGTAGGAGGTACGGAGAAAGATTAAGAGTTGAAGTGGTTGTGAGGAGAGTAAAGCTGGAATTTATTCCTTCAAGCTTCCTCCTGCAGAATCTTTTTTTTTTTGTCCATAAATAAAGTTTTATTGGTACATAGCTATATGCCCATTCATTTATGTATTGTTTTTTTTTTGAGTTCTATTTTTTATTATAAGGATACATACAGAAATATAAATATAAATACAGACACATATATGAAATATCTTGTTTAAACTACTTCATATTAAGTCATTAATGTTTTTTTGAATAAAAGCAACTGACTTAAGTATTCATACACGAAAATAAACAATAACTAGGAAGAATAACACTAAAAATGATGTGCTATAGGAAAGGGTTGGCAGAAATTCTACTAGGTAATAAAATACATATGATGAAGACACCATATTATGTAATCAATGTTCATAATCAATCAATCAATTATGGAATAAAATCAAACTCATTTGTTGATGTCTTCCTCCCAAAGTGACTGTATTTAGAGACTATCTATTGATATTTTTTTTTTTTGAGAGGGCATCTCTCATATTTATTGATCAAATGGTTGTTAACAGTTAACAACAATAAAATTCTGAACAGGAAACTCGATGCACAATCATTAATCCACCCCAAGCCTAATTCTCATCAGTCTCCGATCTTCTGAAGCACAGCGAACAAGTTCTTACATGGTGAACAAATTCTTACATAGTGAATAAGTTCTTACATGGTGAACAGTACAAGGGCAGTCATCACAGAAACTTTTGGTTTTGATCACGCAGTATGAACTATAAACAAACAAGTCAAATATGAATCTTTGTTTGACTTTTATGTGAATCCCACATTTCTCCCTTATTATTATTATTATTATTATTATTACTATTTTTAATAAAATGCTGAAGTGGTAGGTAGATGCAAGATAAAGGTAGAAAACATAGTTTAGTGCTGTAAGAAAGCAAATGTAGATGATCAGGTGTGTGCCTATAGGCTAAGTATTAATCCAAGCTACACAAGGGCAGCAAAACATCCATGGATGCAGAAGATTTCTCTCAAAACAGGGGGGGTGAGGTTCTAAGCCTCACCTCTGTTGATCCCCAATTTCTCACCTGATGGCCCCCCTGAGACTGTGCCTGTCTTAGGTTGCTCCTCCCTTGAGGAATCTTACCTGTCTCTGGCTAACCAGTCATCTTCCGGGGCCATACAGGGAGATGTAAAGTTGGTAAGTGAGAGAGAAGCCATATTGTTTGAAAAGGTTGGCTTTTTACTTCTTTGCAGATTTATGCCCTGTGGCTTCTATGCCCAGCATTTGTCTTGATGTATCTTTACCACTTGGAAGAATTATGATACTCGGCAAATTCGATATGAGGCACGAATTCTATTTAAGGGTTGTAATTAGGAAGGAAGAAGAAAAGCTATAGAAGTAGCAGATGGAAGAAAACATGAGAAGATTGGTTATTTCTTTGACATATCTTCTTGTAGAGTAACTTAAGCATGTATAGGATTTAAACTACTAATTAAATTGTACACACACATTAACATAATAGGAATACAGTTACATAACCAAAGCAGACCTACAATTACCAGCCATCTCCAGTGAAACCAAGAAAATCAGTTAAGCACCCTAAGCATTTGTGAAAACTTATCTATGATATGATGAATATTGTCTAACTGAATTTGAATAGTTTGAGAAAAATCAGACAATTTTAAACAACACAGTCCTGGGAACTGTTCACATCCCATATGTTCTTTTAACAGTAGATAGTCTGTAGTTGTAAGATTTTGGAGCGCTACAACTTGCACTTCTTCTAATTCTTGGTTGAGTTCCAACAATATAGATCCAGTCAAATTTGTTGTTTTACTGTATGCACAGGACAGCTTAAATATCTCCTTCGTCATTCCCATGGCAAGTCCAGGAACTGGTGGGATGAATGCAGCTACAACTGCAAAAGCGCCAGGATCTTTGTTGACGTTTTTTGATGATCATCTTCTGGAATGACTCTTCTAGAGTACATTGATGTTGGAACTTCTTCATATCATATCTTAGTTCATTTCCTGGGTAGCCAAATTAGGCTTTGATCCTCTGTATAAACACAAACAGACCCTTTGCCCACACTTTGATATGCCCTTTATACCATTCTGAAGAACTTATTGGAGGTCACCACAGAGGAACTGCTTTTTTTTTTTAAGAGAAAGGAATATTATCAGAAAAATGTACTTCCATAGCTGATCACCTGACACCCTTTAAATGATCAAAATTAAGGATATTTAAAGCATGCATTAATCGTTGATTTACAGTTAGTTTTATCCTATCAGGGAGCAATCCCCCCTTCTTTTTTTTTTTTTTGTTACCATTAATATACAATTTCATGAATAATATTATGTTTACTAGGTTCTCCCCTATACCAGATCACCCCCATTAACCCCTTTACAGTCACTGTCCATCAGCATAGCAAAATGCTATAGAATCACTACTTGTCTTCTCTGTGTTGTACAGCCCTCCCCTTTCTCCCAGCCCCCATTTTATGCATGCTAGTCTTAATACCCCCCTTCATCTTCCCCCCCTTATCCCTCCCTACCCACCCATCCTCCCCAGTCCCTTTCCCTTTGGGACCTGTTAGTCCATTCTTGGGTTCTGTAATTCTGCTGCTGTTTTGTTCGTTCAGTTTTTCCTTTGTTCTTATACTCCACAGATGAGTGAAATCATTTGGTATTTCTCTTTCTCCACTTGGCTTATTTCACTGAGCATAATACCCTCTAGCTCCATCCATGTTGTTGCAAATGGTAGGATCTGTTTTCTTCTTATGGCTAAGTAATATTCCATTGTGTATATGTACCACTTCTTCTTTATCCATTCATCTACTGATGGACACTTCGTTTGCTTCCAATTCTTGGCTATTGTAAATAGTGCTGCGATAAACATAGAGGTGCATCTGTCTTTTTCAAACATGAGTGCTGCATTCTTAGGGTAAATTCCTAGGAGTGGAATTCCTGGGTCAAATGGTAAGTTTATTTTGAGCATTTTGAGGAACCTCCACACTGCTTTCCACAATGGTTGAACTAACTTACATTCCCACCAGCAGTGTAGGTGGGTTCCCCTTTCTCCACAGCCTCGCCAACATTTGTTGTTGTTTGTCTTGTGGATGGTAGACATCCTTACTGGTGTGAGGTGATATATCATTGTAGTTTTAATTTGCATTTCTCTGATAATTAGCGATGTGGAGCATCTTTTCATGTGTCTGTTGGCCATCTGTATTTCTTTTTTGGAGACCTGTCTCTTCAGTTCCGCAGCCCATTTTTTAAGTAGATTGTTGGTTTTTTGTTTGTTGAGGTGGGTGAGCTCTTTATATATTTTAGACGTCAAGCCTTTATCAGATCTGTCATTTTCAAATATATTCTCCCATACTGTAGGGTTCCTTTTTGTTCTTTGATGGTGTCTTTTGCTGTACAGAAGCTTTTCAGCTTAATATCGTCCCTCTTGTTCATTTTTGCTGTTGTTTTCCTTGCCCGGGGAGATATGTTCAAGAAGAGGTCAGTCATGTTTATGTCTAAAAGGTTTTTGCCTATGTTTTTTTCTAAGAGTTTTATGGTTTCATGACTTAAATTCAGGTCTTTGATCCATTTTGAATTTACTTTTGTGTATGGGGTTAGACAATGGTCCAGTTTCATTCTCCTACATGTAGCTGTCCAGTTTTGCTAGCACCATCTGTTGAAGAGACTGTCATTTCACCATTGTATGTTCATGGCTCCTTATCAAATATTAATTGACCATATATGTTTGGGTTAATGTCTGGAGTCTCTAATCTGTTCCACTGGTCAGTGGCTCTGTTCTTGTGCCAGTACCAAATTGTCTTGATTACTATGGCTTTGTAGTAGAGCTTGAAGTTGGGGAGTGAAATCCCCCTACTTTATTCTTCTTTCTCAGGATTGCGTTGGCCTTTCGGGGTCTTTGGTGCTTCCATATGAATTTTTGAATTATTTGAATTATTTGTTCATTGAAGAATGTTGCTGGTAATTTGATAGGGATTGCATCAAATCTGTATATTGCTTTGGGCAGGATGGCCATACCGACGACATCAATTCTTCCTAGCCACGAGCATGGGATGAGCTTCCATTTTTTAGTGTCCCCTTTAATTTCTCTTAAGAGTGACTTGTAGTTTTCAAGGTATAGGTCTTTCACTTCTTTGGTTAGGTTTATTCCTAGGTATTTAATTCTTTTTGATGCAATTGTGAATGGAATTGTTCTCCTGATTTCTCTTTCTATTGGTTCATTGTTAGTGTATAGGAAAGCCACAGATTTCTGTGTGTTAATTTTGTATCCTGCAACTTTGCTGTATTCCGATATCAGTTCTAGTAGTTTTGGAGTGGAGTCTTTAGGGTTTTTTATGTACAATATCATGTCATCTGAAAATAGTGACAGTTTAACTTCTTCTTTACCAATCTAGATTCCTTGTATTTCTTTGTTTTGTCTGATTACCGTGGCTAGGACCTCCAGTACTATGTTAAATAACAGTGGGGAGAGTGGGCATCCCTGTCTTGTTCCTGATTTCAGAGGAAAAGCTTTCAGCTTCTCGCTATTCAGTATAATGTTGGCTTTGGGTTTTTGATATATGGCCTTTATTATGTTGAGGTACTTGCCCTCTGTGCCCATTTTGCTGAGAGTTTTTATCATGAATGGATGTTGAATTTTATCGAATGCTTTTTCAGCATCTATGGAGATGATCAAGTGGTCTTTGTCTTTCTTTTTGTTCATGTGGTGGATGATGTTGATGGATTTTCGAATGTTGTACCATCCTTGCATCCCTGGGATGAATCCTACTTGGTCATGGTGTATGATCCTTTTGGTATATTTTTGAATTCGGTTTGCTAATATTTTATTGAGTATTTTTGCATCTACATTCATCAGGGATATTGGTCTGTAATTTTCTTTATTTGTGGGGTCTTTGCCTGGTTTTGGTATTAGGGTGATGTTGGCTTCATATAATGAGTTTGGGAGTATCCCCTCCTCTTCTATTTTTTGGAAAACTTTAAGGAGAATGGGTATTATGTCCTCTCTGTATGTCTGATAAAATTCCGAGGTAAATCCGTCTGGCCCAGGGGCTTTGTTCTTGGGTAGTTTTTTGATTACAGTTTCAATTTCTTTGCTTGTAATTGGTTTGTTTAACTTTTGTGTTTCTTCCTTGGTCAGTCTTGGAAGGTTGTATTTTTTAGGAAGTTGTCCATTTCTTGTAAGTTTTCTAGCTTGTTGACATATAGGTTTTCATAGTAGTCTTTAATTATTCTTTGTATTTCTGTGGATTCTGTCATGATTTTTCCATTCTCATTTCTGATTCTGTTGATTTGTGTCGATTCTCTTTTTCTTTTAATAAGTTTGGCTAGAGGCTTATGTAGTTTGTTTACTTCTCAAAGAACCAGCTCTTGGTTTCGTTGATTTTTGTGATTGTTTTATTCTTTTCAATTTTATTTATTTCTTCTCTGATCTTTATTATGTCCCTCCTTCTGCTGACTTTAGGTTTCATTTTTCTTCTTTTTCCAGTTTCGATAATTGTGATGTTAGACTATTCATTTGGGATTGTTCTTCCTTCTTCAAGTGTGCCTGGATCACTATATACTTTCCTCTTAAGACTGCTTTCGCTGCGTCCCACAGAAGTTGGGGCTTTGTGTTGTTGTTGTCATTTGTTTCCATATATTCCTTAATCTCTATTTTAATTTGTTCGTTGATCCATTGATTATTTAGGAGCATGTTGTTAAGCCTCCATGTGTTTGTGAGACTTTTTGTTTTCTTTGTAGAATTTATTTCTAGTTTTATATGTTTGTGGTCTGAAAAATTGGTTGGTAGAATTTCAATATTTTGGAATTAACTGAGGGTCTTTTGTGGGCTAGTATGTGGTCTATTCTGGAGAATGTTCCATGTGCACTTGAGAAGAATGTATATCCTGTTGCTTTTTGATGTAGAGTTCTGTGGATGTCTATTAGGTCCATCTGCTCTACTGTGTTGTTCAGTGCCTCCGTGTCCTTATTTATTTTCTGCCTGGTGGATCTATCCTTTGGGGTGAGTGGTGTGTTGAAGTCTCCTAAAATGAATGCATTGCAGTCTATTTCCCCCTTTAGTTCTGTTAGTATTTGTTTCACATATGCTGGTGCTCCTGTGTTGGGTGCATATATATTTAGAATGGTTATATCCTCTTGTTGGACTGAACCCTTTATCATTATGTAGTGTCCTTCTTTATCTCTTGTTACTTTCTTTGTTTTCAAGTCTATTCTGTCTGATATTAGTACTGCAACCCCTGCTTTCTTCTCTCTGTTGTTTGCCTGAAATATGTTTTTGCATCCCTTGACTTTTAGTCTGTACATGTCTTTGGGTTTGAGGTGAGTTTCTTGTAAGCAGCATATCGATGGGTCTTGCTTTTTTATCCATTTTATTACTCTGTGTCTTTTGATTGGTGCATTCAGTCCATTTATATTTAGGGTGACTATTTAGAGATATGTACTTATTGCCATTCTAGGCTTTAAATTCGTGGTTACCAAAGGTTCAAGGTTAGCCTCTTTAGTATCTTACTGCCTAACTTAGCTCGCTTATTGAGCTGTTATATACACTGTCTGGAGATTCTTTTCTTCTCTCCCTTCTTATTCCTCCTCCTCCCTTCTTCATATGTTGGGTGTTTTGTCCTGTGCTCTTTTTATGAGTGCTCCCATGTAGAGCCGTCCCTGTAAGATGCCCTGTAGAGGTGGTTTGTGGGAAGCAAATTCCCTCAGCTTTTGCTTGTCTGGGAATTGTTTAATCCCGCCATCATATTTAAATGATAGTCATGCTGGATACAGTATCCTTGGTTCAAGGCCTTTCTGTTTCATTGTATTAAATATATCATGCCATTCTCTTCTGGCCTGTAGGGTTTCTGTCGAGAAGTCTGTTGATAGCCTGATGGTTTTTCCTTTATAGGTGACCTTTTTCTCTCTAGCTGCCTTTAAAATTCTTTCCTTGTCCTTGATCTTTGCCATTTTAATTATTATGTGTCTTGGTGTTGTCCTCCTTGGATCCTTTCTGTTGGGGGTTCTGTGTATTTCCGTGGTCTGTTCGATTATTTCCTCCCCCAGTTTGGGGAAGTTTTCAGCAATTATTTCTTCTAAGATACTTTCCATCTCTTTTCCTCTCTCTTCTTCTTCTGGAACCCCTATAGTATGGATGTTGTTCCTTTTGTATTGGTCACACAGTTCTCTTAATATTGTTTCATTCCTGGAGATCCTTTTATCTCTCTCTATGTCAGCTTCTATGCATTCCTTTTCTCTGGTTTCTGTTCCTTCAACGGCCTCTTGCATCTTATCCATTCTGCTTATAAATCCTTCCAGAGTTTGTTTCACTTCTGTAATCTGCTTCCTGGCATCTGTGATCTCCCTCCGGACTTCATCCCATTTCTCTTGCATATTTCTCTGCATCTCTGTCAGCATGTTTATGATTTTTATTTTGAATTCTTTGTCAGGAAGACTGGTTAGGTCTGTCTCCTTCTCTGGTGTTGCCTCTGTGATCTTGGTTTGCCTGTAATTTTGTCTTTTCATGGTTATAGGAATAGTTTGCAGAGCTGGAACGAGTGACTGCTGGAAGAATTTTCCTTCTTGTTGGTTGTGGCCCTCCTATCCTTGGAGAACAGCGACCTCTCGTGTCTGGTGCTGGGTAGCTGTGCACAGACAGGGCTTCTGCTTCCTGCCCGGCTGCTATGGAGTTAATCTCCGCTGTTGCTGTGAGCATGGCCTGGCTCAGGCTGCTGCTCCAAGGTGGTGGAGCCCCGTTGGAGGGGGAGCAGCCAGGAGGCTATTTATCACTGTAAGGGGCCTCCATGCTCCCTGCTTCCCAGGGGGTTAGAGTGCCCAGAGATCCCCAGATTCCCTACCTCTGGACTAAGTGTCCTGCCCTGTCCCTTACGACTTCCAAAAAGCGCTCGCCAAAACAATACAACATCATCAACAACAACAACAAAATTAAATAATAAAAAAAAAAAACCAAAACGCTCACTTTTCTTTGTCCTCAGTTGCCGGCCTCAGGCACCCGCTCACCGGTCTTGCTACCCTGTTTCCCTAGTATCCAGGGCCCCCCGTGCATGCACTGTGTCTGCGCTCTCGTCCGTATGGCTGGGGCTGGGTGTTCGGCAGTCCTGTGCTCCGTCTCCCTCCCGCTCTGCCTATTCTTCTCCCGCCGGGGGGATGGGCGCTCGGCTCCTGCCGGGCCGGGGCTTGTATCTTACCCCCTTTGTGAGGTGCTGGGTTCTCTCAGGTGCGGATGTGGTCTGGATATTGTCCTGTGTCCTCTGGTCTTTATTCTAGGAAGGGTTGTCTTTGTTATATTTTCATAGATATATGTGATTTTGGGAGGAGATTTCCGCTGCTCTACTCATGCCACAATCTTGCCTCCACCTCCCTGCAGAACCTTTTATAAAAGGTCACATTCCTTCTCTTTTCACCTTGTCCCTTCAGGCCAGGGGTGATAACAGCCAGCTCCCAACTGTTCCTGTATCCAGGGTGCTCCCTTTTTCCTTGTCCTGTTTTATTCACTTTGATGGTTCTTTTTTAGGAAACTGCTGGGACCCTGACTAAGGCAACAGCACCTAGCCAAATTGCTGCCACAAACGATAAATGTTATATCTCTTTTATTATTTGTTATGAGAGAGGCAGAGAACAGTAAGAAAAGATATAAGGCTTTGAGCCTTGGTGACTTCCAAATTCTGGTGCCGTAACAGGAATAAGAAGTCCAATACCTAGTTTGTCAAACTACAAGAAGGTTTGGATCATGAGTTCAATGTGGAACATGATGGTAAATAAGAGACAAATGATGCACAAGAAGTCAACAAGTAGCTAAAGAGGCCTCTCAGGCTGTTGGACATACTAACAGGCTGGAGAATTGATTTGTTCAGATTTATATTTGGGATTAACTCAAAGAAATAATAGATGGAACTGCATGTAATAAAACCAAGGTAAACTTAAAAAAATGCATTTAAAAAAATTGTATTTTTTTAAATTATGCATTTTTTACTTGCTCAAAGGGGATGTATCCTAACCTCTAATCTCTTTCTAACCTGTATTTTGAGTGGTTAGAGAAAAATTAGGAGCTCAACATGCAGATAGGGATGTATAGGAAGTAGAGATGTACGATTCTATGACAGAGAAGAAAAAGGAAAATTTGATTTGTGTTCTTAACAAACTGGTCTATCGTTTAGAATGTTGCTAACATTTTAAGGATATCAAAAACCAAGGGGCTCTTGAATGAAATAGTTAGCAATGATTGTAAGTTTTCAAAGAATAGTATTCCTCAATTTTATTGCCAAACTACCCCTTTGAAAAAAAAGGTCTGGGGTAGAGGTAAAAAAGTAGAGATATTATGACTATTCTTTTATTAATTTTATAAAATTCATTATGTGGAATATTTTCTACTTGCAAATATACCTTTGTTTTATATGAAAATAATATATAGTTTTTAAGTATTGTATTTGTTTCCTGGGGCACCCATAACAAATTACCACAAACTGCTTGGCCTAACATAACAGAAATATATTTTCTCACATTCCTAGTTTTAAGGAGTTCAAAATCAAGGTGCTGGAAGAGTTGGTTCCTTCTGGAGGCCCAAGGGAGTAGCCATTCCATGTCTCTTTTAGCTTCTGGTGGTTGCTGTGATCGTTAGCATTCCATGTTTGTAGACATGTCACTTCAAGCTCTGTTTCCATCTTTCCATTGCCTTCTTATCTGTATCTCCATAGTCATTGGGTCTGTGTATTTAGGGTCTGCACAAATGTAATATGATCTCATCATAATTTAGGTCTACAAAGACCTAAATCCTGAGTAAAGTCACATTCTGAGGTTCTAAGAAGTCATGGCTTCAACCCACTACAATTACCCAATTAAAATAACTTTTCCCAGAAAAACACCTTCATATAACTTTAATACTTTAACACAATTTGTCATTTTAATCTACTCAATAGCTTGACATAAGCCCATGGGAAATGCATTAGTAGGATAAGCACAGCTATAGATCATGTGAAGGAGAATGAAACCAGATTTCCACATGTTGAAAAATACGTGGGACAGAGTGCCAACTGAATAGGTTGAGGGCTTTGTAGAGATCAAGGGAAGGTGCTTATTGACAGTGAGGCCTAAGAGCATTCTCAGGAAGAATGGAGACATTCAGTACAGAACTAAAATGAAACTGATATTGCCTCAATAAAAAAGCAGAAGAGGCACATTAAGAAGAAAAGTTCAGAAGGGGTGTTAAGTCTTGGCAAAGGAACTTCATTTCTGAGACAAAAAGAAGAAAGAGGAGAGGCTGTATGTAGCCCCTTGGGAGAGAGAAGCAATGTGATGAGGTGTATTTCCAACATGATTTTGTGGATCTTAGATGGCAACTTTTTTAAAAATTATAAACATTTGTCTTTTAAAATATAATCTGCAATCATTTATGGCCCTCCAGTCCATGCTGCTGACTGAAAAGTAAGCAGAAACAAAAATCATGGAGTTTTGAATGAAGTGTTGAGTTGTGTTGACTTGTAACATGGAAAAAATAATCAAAAATATTGGTATCAGGGAAGATGTTTTCTTTAATGTTTAAGATTTTGAGATATTTAGTAAATTGAAGCAAAAAAAAATAAATTCCTCTGAATCTTTATAGGAATGTAGTCTTTATAGGCTCCCAGCTTCAAACTTTCACTTTGATTAACAGCAAATAGGGTTTCTTGTTCAGGGCCTGTAAAGTAATTCTAATGATTTGAATAAGCCTGGAGGCCCTTCAAAGGCTTTGCGAAGAAAATTAATTGAAGATTCACTGTCCTTGGAATTTACTGCTCTTGGCACTTAATAGCTCAAATTCTCTCTCATTTGTTAATATAGTACGGGGGCATTTTAGCACTTTTCTCTCCAGTTATTGTTCTTGTATAATCACAGTCATATTTATAAAATTCCACACACCACCCATGACTTCCTATTTGCTATTTAATCCATAGGAATTCTGATGGATTATAAATTTAATTTAAGCATTTTGCTCTCTGTATTATTACATAACATTCAGTGTTAATTGACAATTGTTCTTTTCTGATTCAATTATATTGTTCCAAGTTGAGCTTCTTTTAAGGAGAATTACAAAGAGGAATAGTAATACTTGAACACATGAGAGATACATACAGCAACATTAGAAAGATCTAAAATATGTTTTGTCCTTCTGGCAGTGTGATTATGTTCCTTCGTGCTGCTGCCTTCTTGTCCCAGGTTATTGAAATTCAAAGACTAGAATAAGATAAAGAACTGCTGGTTCTCACAAATTCATTTGCTGTGAACATTTTGTAGATATGTTTTCATTATCTCAAGCCTCTATGTACATTTTGCTTTTTATTGACCATTCTATAGCCAGGAAAAGAAAGATCCACTTCGTTAAAACCACACTTTGCACCAGAATTAAAGCCATCATGTTAGTGCAAAGACGACAAAAACAGTCATGTATTAAAATAATTACGACACCCAAAACAAACAGGACCAGCAGTGTTCTATTTATGCATTAGTCTAGATGTACACATGTTCTGTGCTTGAGGGATATTGAAGTGACAAAGGCATTGGAATGATAATGGAGCAGACATTAACTCCTAACTGTAGCTGACGTATTACAGTTCAATTTCTTGGTGAAAGGGAATGCCATTGGAGGAGGCCAAGGACTGGCAGGTATAATACAGCTAAAGATATTTTTAAGAAGGGGTACTAAGCTTAGATCCCCTTAAATTCATTGGCTGAGCAGAAACAGGGAGGAGCTTGAATAGTTGGTCTCCTCTGTGCACATATCAAAGGCTGCAATGAATGCATGTTGGAAGGTAATACTGTCAGCCTGAGGGCACCCAGGACCCCTAAAATCAGGGCCATTCAAGAAGTGACCAGGATTTAAAAAATACCATTAAGTCATTTGTTAGAATTAGGTAAATTCTCAGAGCTCTTTGGAAACTACTTTACACATTACTAAGAGTGTGGCCTGCATTTCCAGTTTCTGACTCAAGACCTTTAAGCAGGGTATGTTTTGCATGACCCTTCTTATTTTGATAAGAACAATTTGAGAATCTGGGTGATTTCTGCCTAATCAGCAGAGATGTTAAGAAATTACTACTGGAGTTTCTGCTGACACATATTTATGGTATTTGCTGATGGTAGATAAGGAAACATAAGGATGTGAAAACCCATGGGTTAGAGTGAGAAGAGTGGATAACTAGGCAGATACACTATCTAGTTAATTTCAGTAAAAAGCTAACCTTTAAAGTTAAATGGAAAACTGAACTGAGGGATGTATAAGATAGGAGATGTGAAGACTCCTGCAGTTTCAAAACTGTTAAGTCTCTGACTGGTGTACAATAACCTTCCATTTAACAACAAAGAAGTGCTCATAGATTCTTTGCCTGTATAAGATGCACCTTAAGAAAATGCACTCACATTTTTAAAGCAAATATATCTGTGCTCCTGTGCTTTTCAGTGAGTTTGATACTTACATCTCTGATTCTTATTGTTAACAAATTTTCAGTCTCCTATAAATGTTAGAAAAGCAAACCTATTTTATATTCTTAAAATTTTATTTATAAATTAGTCTTTTGCTTTACATGTTGGTCTTTCAAATCAGCTAAACTTTTCCTTTTTCTTTTTATTTGAGAAATTGTTGAATATGTATACAAACAGAAAAAAGTATATTAAAGGCCTATTTGCCATCCTCACAGCTTAACAATTCTTCACCGTCTGCACACTTTATCTGTCAGATACACCTGTTTCATTGGGAGTATCTTAGAACAAGTCAAGTCATATCATTCATATCCTTCATATTCATCTTCTAATGATATCACTATTTCTAAATAAAAGTTTACCATTATCATACCAAAATAAATAATCATCTAATATCTAGTCCATATTAAAAAGTACCCAGCTGTCTCAAAGGTGAATTTTGCCCAAATCACACAAATCATACAAATTCCACATGTTGCCACACTGTATTTGATATTATTCCAAAGTCCATCTCTTTTCTATTCTGAGTAGACTTGTGTGTGTACATGTACATATACATAAATTAATGGAGAAACAAGGTCATTTATCCTGTAGAATATCCTACATTTTGGATATTGCTGGTTTCTTTGGCATGGTGTGCAAGATTCAAAATCTTGTTTAATTTTTTTGACAGGAATATTTTATAGGTGCTGCTGGGTCCTCCCTATCACATTACATTGCATAAAATTGGTCTTCTTTTTAATGATATTAACTTGTTGTTAACCAGATCTCATTATTATAAATTTCTCCATCAATATCTCATGTAATACTTTTAACATCTATTGATAGTTTTACCTATATTCTTTGTTTTCATTATTTTGTTAGGTATTGCCAAATGATATATTTTTATTATGATTATCCCTTCTCCATTTATTAGCTAGAATTACTCTGTTAAAAATACAATTGCCTTTTCACTATTTGGCTTTCTTGCAATTGAATTTGATTAGAAAAGTCTGGATAACTATATTTTCCCTTCATTAATTTTAAAGTAATGAGTCCATCATTAACAAATTCCAGTGAATCTAATAATTATAGTATCATAATGAACATGGGCTCCTGGATGTAGCATATATATATGTATATGTGTTTTATGTGTGTGAGTATGTGTGTGTGTGTGTGTGTGTGTGTGTGTGTGTGTGTGTGTGTGTGTGTGTGTGCCAGCTGTGTTTCTCCAAATTCTCCATCGCAGATAGCAGAGCTCAGGAACACTAGCATTCTGCTTTGCTAGCAATCCATTGGGCCTTGTCATAAACTCTCCATGACACATTTTTATTACCATCAATACCTCTAATAGTATTGGGTTTGCTAGATCCTATAGTTCAAGTATCAGGGCTGCTTAATAGTGCAGCCTGAACTGGCTGCTAGTTCTTTTTTCTAGGCACAGTTAATACCATCCATCAGCCATTGATTTCACCTAGTATATGGATCAGGGCAATATTTACAAGTGTGAATATTCTGCCTGAAAAATCCTATCAGATGTGGTTTTTTTCCTTCATGGTTGGAGGTGCAAGATTAAATAATTTGTCCATTACACTGGAGAGGATATCCTAGTTTGTCCCAGATGATTGTTTACCTCAATCACTTCTTGATGTATTAGGCTCCTGAATTTTTTTAAAGTTTATTTTCCTCCCTCTCAAGTACATACATACTACCAGTGCCTCCAATATATCTTCCTTTGGAAGTAAAGAATGACTAGCCAGTTTTTGCATATGAATTTATTGATAGAGTGCAGTAGTGTTATGTTCAGTAAGATGTCCAACTCTTTCATATCTCCATAGACTATATTATGACAGAGGTTGGTCAAGCTAACATATCCATGTCTATTTAATTTTATTTTAATACTCTTGTCTATTTAAAATGAAGGCCAGTTCATTTTGATCCCAATGCATTTGAAAGATCAATAACTGCAAATCATCTACTCAGCACTGTTGGTATGGTCTGAATGTTTGTGTTCCCCCAGAATCCATACATTGAAATCCTAATCCCCCAATGGTAATGGTATTATTAAGTGGGAGGGACCTTTGGGTAGTGATGAAGTCGTGAGGGTAGAGCCTTCATGAATGGGATTAGTGCCCTAATAAAAGAGATCCCACCAAGCCCCACACACTCTACCATGTAGAATACAGATGTCCTCAACTTTTAATGGAATTATGTCCCAATAAACCCATTATAAGTTGAAAATGCAGTAAGTTGGAAATGCATTTAATGCATCTACCAAGCATCATAGCTTAGCCCAAACTTAGCTGAAACATACTGAGAACATTTCCCTTAACCTGTAAGGGAAATGGGCAAAATCATCTAACACAAAAACTTATTTTATAGTAAGGTATCAAATAGACCATGTAACTTGCTGAATACTATACTAAAAGTGAAAAACAGAATGTATGGGTACAAAATGGTTATAAATCTATGGGTGCCCACGTGGTTGTCTGGAAGCTGAGACTTGCCGCCAATGCCCAGCATTACAGGAGGAGATTGTATGCACATTGCTAGCTGGAGAAGAGATCAAAATTCAAAATTTGAAGTATAGTGGCTACTGCATGTGTATCACTTTTGCACAATCATGAAGGAAAAAAGAAAGTCAAAATCAAACCATCACAAGGGACTGTCTGTCTAGGTGAGGATACAACAAAAGTCTGAAACTGGGAAGAGGGCCTTGCCTAGCCATACTCATGCCCTGATCTCAGACCTCCAGCCTCCAAAACTGTGAGAAATTTCTACTGTTTATAAGCCAGTCTGTGGTATTTTTCTATAGCAGCCTGAAAAGATTAAGACAACTGTGATAATCTAATTTAGGAAATAAACCACAATATATCCATCAGGTTGAAGTACCAGTTGTTTCTTTTCATATCCCCTGGTGGAAGTATTACACCTTTATGAGTGAGGAGCTCTAAACCCGGAAAGCCTGTAGAGAAATGAAGCATAATTCTACATGTGGATCATTGGAAATAATACTAAATGCAGACAGTTATTCTTCTGTCCCTTGACTCCTGCATTCATGTATTCTACTATTGAGGACATAGTGCCAGAAGTGTTTGTTTTATTTTAATTTTATTTTAGCAAGTATATTGTATCTAAGAGTATCATTCTTAGCCTCATTGGGTACAGCCTCTAAGCTGTGTCTCTGGAAATCTGTTCGATTACTCTATCAGGCTGACTGTTTTGAGTAGGGTGGTATATAATAAAAGTACTGTGTGTGTGTGTGTGTGTGTATCCCATGTTCAAATATTTACTTCCTCACTTCGTTTTCTGGGTCTTTGTTATGATTTTACCTGGGATCCTATACCAGTCAAAGAAACACACTATGAATCCTTGAGTAGTGATGTCGCCTGAGGCCTGTTTGTAATGGATCTAAAAACAAACCCAGCATATGTGTGATTTTAGTGAAAATTATTTGGGTCCTGCATGAGGCATGATCTGGCGTCACAATGATAGGTATTGAAGTCATGATTCCTCTACTGCTTAGGCTCTGTGCAACATCATTTCCTACCATAGATAGCTTTATACTGTAAGGTTTGCAGGTTTCATAGCCCAAGTGACAGGACACCATATCTTAGACCTACTGAAGGACACTTTCCTTCACTGGGGTCTAATCAAAGCTGATACTCATGTCATCTGGTATAGGACTAGAGCAGTACCCAGATACAGATTACATTGTTTACAAGAACCAAAGAGGTCTAACATATTATACTTTCTTCTCCATAGTGCAATGTGCGAAATGTTGTCTACTTTGGGAGAAGGGTTGGTGGTGCAGTTCAGCATGTCCTAGACAAATGGACACCTAAAGATGTCTGTGAATATTTGTAAAGGTCATAGGATTCAGTTCCTACCTTCTAAATTCCATGTGTCTTACAAAGGCATTCAATGTAGACTTTTGTCCATTCCAAGTGAATGCAAACTGTTTGATTGTCCTTTTCAATTGGGATAGATGAGGATGCACTTATCATTTAATGGGCACACACCATGTACAGCAGAATGTCTTAATTTACACTACCAAAGATGCCACACCTGGTGAACAGTTTCCGTTATGCCAGTGAGTGTGCAGTAGTGTACTTCCCTGAGGACGGTACTGTTTCCTGTAGAGCCCCAACTATGAAATAGATAGAGGAGTAATGGGGAATACAACCTCTGCATCCATTAGCTCTTTAAAGGCAGCACTTACTTATCTCTACTCTTCCTCCAGAATGTGATATAAACCACAGATTCTGATCTTGGTCAAAAGTGGGGAGCAGATTCAGATTTTTCCATTAGACTCTCTCCACCATTATAGTTTTTGTTGAATTACAGGTCACAAAACCAGTGAAGGTCTTGTCCCTCTACCCAATATATCCATTTTATTTATACAAAGACTGAGGAATGACAGCCCTTGCACACACTGGGATGCTATCAGCTATACCGAGCAAGTTGTCCGTTAGTTATCTGCCCTACATGTTCTCCCACTCTGAATTGCAGGCTTATAATGTTTGAATTCTTGGATATCAAGGTCGCTTCAGTCCCTGGCTGAAGTGCATGTGTGAAATGTTGTCTACTTTGGGAGAAGGGTTGGTGGTGCAGTTCAGCATGTCCTAGACAAATGGACGCCTAAAGGTGAGCAAAAATTCTAGAAAACTTTTAGTGTTCCTCTTGCCCTAATAATTACAGAGGTAAATTGTCACATGTCCATCTGGGGAAGAAATGGCAAATCATTATTATATACAGTTTTCATAGTGCCGCAAAGCTCTTTATATTGGAGTCTTGGTCTCACTTTTCAGAATAGGTTTTAGATAAAAAACGCTTAGGTTCAGGATTTGGGAAGGAATGGTATCTTTGATTGGAACTGATTCCTGTAACCTCCTAAATATTCATCCTTGACTTAGTTTTGGCTGTACAGATTAATACCAATCCTAGCTTTTGATCTGTTTGCCTCCAGGGAATCCCATAGTGTATCAACCACCTCTGTATCTCTCTGCATGTTAGGACTCACCAGCTGCCACTGTTACTTTCCACTAGTATGCTTTTGTGTACCTTGATTCTAATGATAAACTGCCTTCTTTCCATCTTTCCCCAGTCCTGTCTTATTTTAGGATCCTTCATATTTATTGCTATCAGAGTTTAGTTCTGTAATTTCCTTTTATTTTTCCTAGCCTACAGAGAAGTGTTGAACTTTTCCACCATGCTGGTACCCTTCTCATTGGTATATTCCTTATTACTTAAAAAAAAAACAATGTATCCTGGGGGCTACATATGAAACAAATGCAGCCCCTTGTTTCTCTGGACTTAGATAATATACCCACTGTGTCATGACCACTTCCCTGTGCCTTTTGATCTCCTTCTACTCTCTGACACAGCAGTTCTGACATTTCTGAGTTCGCATAGAATGTACCCTCGCTTTTCAAAAATCTTTCTAAGAAGTGTCATAGAAGAATGTTTCCCGCATCTTTTTCAGGTTGCTAAGTATTATATTCTGGGTTTATACTCCCAAATCAAATTTTTTTCCTCATCCAGGTTTCTATTCTGCTTGCCTTCCCTGGATCTTGTTTCATATTTAATTGCAAGTCCCATGATGGCTAATTCCTACTGTTCCTTCAAAAAGTAGTGTCTTTATTTCCTTAAAAAGTTCAGTCTTTCACTGGCCAAGTTATGATTTGACTTAGTCCTAGTTACTAATCCGTGACCAGGAGGGAAGGTGAAGTGGATCCTGGGAGGGTGGGCATGTGTTGTCTCGAAGAGCAGCAATGAGCACTATTCCTTAACAGACTGAAGTAGGTCACTTCCATACATTTAGAGGATTCAGGGTATTTGAAAGAGTCAGAATGAAGCCGTTATGTCTGGGTCTTCATCCTACATCTTTAGGGTCCAATTCTTACCCATCCAAGGTTGTGACTTGGCAGGATTGATCTGCCTAACCTGCCTAACTCCAACCCCTGGAGAACATCTACTCTTATGCTTAAGTCTTGGTCTTTTTTCCAACTTTTTCTTTCTGTCATGAAAAGAAGGTAAGGGTCTCTTACTATAGTGTGGAAGTTTTTTAAAAAAGGACTACATTAGTTTGATACCCTTCCTATTGAAGGTGGGGTCTGTGCCCCCTCTCCTTGAAACTGGATGGGCTTGTGATTACTTTACCCAATAGAGTGAGTAGAAGTGATGCTATGTTACTTGTGTCCTATCTGCTGGAAAATTGATTTTGAGGCATTGAGTCATCATTTAAGTAGTGACTACTCTGAGTCCACCATGCTGTCGGAAGGCCAGGCCACATGGTGTGGCTATGTATCTGGAGGCGTCTCCAGATGATTACACCCCCAGCCCTTCAGTCACAGTCATGTCTTCAGACAACTGTAGCACCAACACGATATCCTTCCTCTTTCTGAGTTAATTCCTGGCCAACAATCTGTGAACTAGTGTAACGAAATGGTCATTTTATTCAACTAAGCTTTGGTGTAAGTTATTCAGAAATTAGTTACCAAATAGAATTTGGTACCTACAATATATGGCATTATCTTTGGAACTAGATAAGCAGAAGAACTGGAACGGTTGAGAGGTAATTGATAGTTAAGGACTGCAAAAAAGTATTAATGAGGGCTTAAAATGAAGAGAATGCTATTAAAAGCTGAAGGAAAGGATAAATGGCTCTTAATATGTCATGGCAGAAAGTTTAGCAAACTGTTGCCTGTCTTAATGTTGAAAATAGAAACAATAAATACATAGGTTTGGTTAAGAGGATTTCCAAACAAAATGTTGAAAGATACAGATAGAATGACATAAGCTGAAAAAAGAACTGTTTAGTTTTTAAACATTTAGAAGGAATACAAATTCTACTCTCTCCAGTCAGCAATAGAATATAAAAATAAGAAATAGATTTGAGCAAAAATAAACTATAGGATGAAATGAAAAGATCCTTAGAAAAATCTAAGTACCTGATAGAAATTTTTGCTAGATATAATCTTAAAAGGACTGCAAATAATATAAATGGCATGCTATTTAGCCCCATTAAAAATTGAGCTCCTGAGGCTATTAAGGACATTGCCAGTCAGCATCATTACAATGAGCCAAAAATAGACAAGAGCTCATCATGAAGAGATTAGTTCATATGACTTGTGTCTAATAGAATGGATTATAAATTGATTATTAGAAACCCACAAAGGTGTTAAAGGAATTTTACCTGTTTGGACTAAAAGGAATAGAGACCATACAGGATGAATGTAGGCCTTTAGATCCCTAAATACCATGGCATTTTGCTCTTGACATGAGAAACTACACAGGCATAGAAGGATGACTAACATGGACTAACCGAGAGCTGGAAGGGCTAAACAAAGAGCCCTGAAGAATCAGTTCCAGGTCCAACCTGGCAGCTTAGGAAGAACACCCTGAACTCCCTCCCCATCATGGACAAAGTGAATATATACCTACATATAAAGCAATTGCTCCTGAAAAGTAACTGAGGGATAATTGAACAGCTTCTACCCAAAAAGTATAGAGGGACCACACAGAGAAGGGTAAGAGAGACAGAGAAATGGTGATGGTGGGAAACTCACCCCCAGTGTGATGACCTGCATTAGGGAGGGATATGACTAAGGGGCCTGCACACAGACTTGTCTGCTCTGAGGTACAGGAAAGTATATATAGCAGTTTAAAGGATAATCAGACTGTAAGTGAAGGATATCCATTTACTAACTAACCTAGAGCATCTGCCAAATGGTGGGAAAACTGCTGGAACTCTCTGGGTTTGGAGATGCTGTGGAGCACCATTATTTACAGCCCCCTCTACCTTGATAGTGCAGATGAGAGCAGGGCCTAGGTCCTAGCTGGCCTGGTAAGGCCACCCTCTGAACCTTGGATCCCTAGCCCACACCAGTTCCAGCCATCCCTTTAAGACATTCCCCTTCACATATCTGCCCTAGCCCGAACTGTCCCACCAGAGTACCCAAAGTGTGCCATGACCAGAGACTCTATAACCTCCACCCATTTCAGCATCAGCTATACCATAGGGTGCCCTGCACAGAGCACCTTGGGCCATTCCCCTTCTAGATCCATCTATTCCATCAGTGTGACTCAGCCATGGATTGTACCAGGACTCACCCTGGTCCATGCCTACTCCAGCCATCCTACTGTGGCCATCCTGGCATGGCCCCTCTTAGGACCCCTGAGCCAGCTCCAGTCAGCCAACCAAATCTGACAAACATGCACAGTCTACACAAGGGATGCTCCTACACAAGCCTGCTCCTACAAGATTGAGAGATAACTGTTTTGCCTAACTCATAGAAAGAAACACACGAAGCCAAACAAAATGAGGAGACCAGGAATATGTTCCAAATGAAGGGACAAGATAAAACCCTAGGAAAAAACTTTAATGAAATGGAGATAAGTAATTTATCAGATAAAGAGTTCAAAATAATGGTCACAAAATATGCTCACTGAACTAGAAAGAAGAGTGAAAGAATGCAGTGAGAACTTCAAGGAGTTGAAAAATATAAAGTACCAAACAGAAGTCACAGAGATGAAGAAGATAATAATTGAACTGAAAAATACATTAAAGGGGTTCAACAATGGATTAAGTGA
The DNA here is from genome assembly GCF_030020395.1 of Manis pentadactyla. NCBI lineage: Eukaryota > Metazoa > Chordata > Mammalia > Pholidota > Manidae > Manis > Manis pentadactyla. The sequence goes on from NC_080030.1 coordinate 50,907,673, forward strand.
TACAGAAGAAAGTATCAGTGATCTGGAAGATAGAGGAAATCATCTAGTTAGAACAGCAAAAAGAAAAAAATATTAGAAATGAGAATAGTTTAAGGGATCTTTGGAACATCAAGCATAGAAACATTCACTTTAAATGGGTTCCAGGAAGAGAAGAGAGAGAAAGCGGCAAAGAAGTTATTTGAAGAAATAATGTCTAAAAACTTCCCTAATTTGAGAAAGAAATAGACATCCAGGTCCAGGAAGAACAGGAAGTCCAAAACAAGATGCACCCAAAGAAGACCATACCAGGACATATTATAATTAAAGAGGCAAATATTAAAGAGAAAAATCTTAAAGGCAGCAAGAAAAGAAGAGTCACATACAAGGGAAACCCCATGAGACTAGACTGTCAGCTGGTATTTCAGCAGAAACTTTGCAGGGCAAAAGGGAGTGGCAGGATATATTTAAAGTGATGGAAAGAGAAAAACTTACAACCACGAATGCTAACCCTGGTGAAGTTATCATTCAGAACTGAAGAACAGAGAGTTTCCCAGACAAGCATAAGGCAAGCACTCAGCTGGCTTAATGAAGAAATATAATATTGCTCATCAACTATATTTCAATTAAAAAAAGGAAATGATAAAGGGTCTTCTTTTAGCAGAAAAAAAAGCTATAACTAGAAATAAAATATATGAAAGAAAAAAATCTCACTGGAAAAGGCAAATATACAGTGAAGTCAGTAAATCAGCCACCTAAAAAGTGTTTACATGAAGGTTAAAAGACAAAAATAGTAATATCAACTATAACCACAGTAAGTATTTAAAGATAACACAAAAAGATGTCAAGACACCAAGATAAAAAAGACATGGAGGTGGGGAGGAGCAATGTTGTGCTTTTAGAAAGCCTTTGAACTTGAGTGACTATCAGCTTAAAATAGGCTGCTATATACATATGTCAATATATATGAACCTAATGGTAACCACAAACCAAAAACTTATAATAGATACGGAAAACACAAAGAGAAAGTAACTCAAGTATAACCCTAAAGTAAACCATGAGACCACACGTGAAGAGGCCAAAAGAATAAAAGCACTGAAGAACTATAAAACCAACCAGAAAATAATTAACAAAATGGCATTAAATACATACCAATCAATTATACTTTAAGTGGATTAATGCTCCAACCAAATGACAGGTTGACTAAATGGATAAAAAAACAAGACCCATATATATGCTGCCTATAAGAGACTCACTTGAGACCTAAAGCACACACATACTGAAAGGAAAGGGATTAAAAAAGATATCCCATCAAATGGAAATGTAAAGAAAACCTAGTGTATCAAAAATACTTATATCTGGCCATGTAGACCTTAAAACAAAGACTAACAAAAGACAAGGTCATTACATAATGGTAAAGAGGTCGATCTAAGAAAAGGACACCACAGATTCCACTTCCTTGTGGAATCTAAAAAACAAAACAAATGAACAAAGAAAGCAAAACAGAAACAGATTCATAGTTACAGGAAATGAACTGTTGGTTATCAGAGGGAAAAGGGGTTGGGGGGTACAAAATAGGTGGAAGTGATCAAGATTATTTTATAGTTATAAAATAGTCATAGGGATGTGACATAAAGCATAGGGAGTATAGTCAATATTTTAATAACTTTGGTGGTAGATGTTTACTAAACATGGGCATCATTTATGATTGTATAGAAATGTCAAATCATTATGATATACACCTGAAACTAATAGGGTATTGTATGTCAATTATACTTCAGTTAAAAAAAAAATCATTTCTACAGAGCAGCAATAATCCCTAAGAAAGGAATTGACCACATGTGGCCACATCGATATTAGGATTGCTATGGATTAGTGTCTGCTATGTGCTTCCCATCCTTCCCCCATTTGAATGGGTCATTTCCTTGCAGTCATCTTTCTCCTGTCCCATCATGATATGTTGTGGCATATGGGGCAGAAAACTTGCCTCCTCAGTGAATGGATTTTCAGAAGACAATGATCTGCTCCCTAAAAACTGCATTAGAGGAGCTTCATCAGTGTATAGACCTGATTAATTAACAATGGCCATGATCTTTAGCCTGAACCTGAAGTCAAAATGAGATGAGAATTTGGGGGGACTTTGAAAGGGGCGAGTGCTTTTTACATATAGAAGGAATAGAAATAATTTGTTGCAAGAGGGTTGATTGTGACAGTTTTAAAAAGTGGCTATAAATTTTTTGATATTCCTTCACTGAGAGGTGAGATCTACATCACATATTCCCTTGGCTTTGACAGAGTTGTATCCACTTCAGCCAATATCGAACAACAAAAGTGACCTTTCTGGGGCAAGGCTATACAATGAATTGCACTTCGAGCCTGATATACTTCTAGCTTTTGATACTCTAAGCCACAATTTAAGAAGTCTAAATTTCCTGAGGCTAACATTCTGTGCAAAATCCCAGTCCCCAAGGATAGGCCATGTCTATGAGGGTGGTCATTTTCTAATCTGAGCCAAATTATTATGTTAACCCAGTTTAAGTGTCAGACATATTACTGAAGAAAACTGCAGATAATTCCAGAGTTTAGTAATTGCATCTCTTCTAGCTATTTAGTAGAGGAGAAAAAAATGTCATCTTTCATATGCCCTCTCTGAATTCCAGATCACAGAATATGTGAGCATAATAAAATGGTTGATTTGTACTGCTAAGGTTTTGAAAGATTTATTATTCTGCAACAGTAACTGGAACATACATTGCCAAGGAGGCCCTCTGGTTTGTACATTTAGAATTTAATTGATGAATCATGGCCTTGAGGTGTTTTTCATTATCTTTATGCAGTGGAAAGTTTAGCAAACTAAGGTCCCTGAGCCAAATCTGGAATGGATTTGTTTTTATAAGGCCTAAGAGACTGTAATAGTTTTATATTTTTAAAGATTGTACAAAGAAAACTAACAGGCAAACAAAAAGTGAATGAAAGGAAAGAAAATTGCTACAGAGACTCTAGGTGGCCTTCAAGGCCTAATACATTTAATACCTGGCCATTTACATGTTTGCTGACTTCCCCTCCACACTATCATTTACCCAAGGAATCACAACCTGATTCCATGGACAATGTAATTCATAAAATTTCTCATATGTTACTACATTACACCAGTTTTTAAATTTTTTCTTCCAGTTTCACACTGCAGTTTACCACCATTGACATCTTTCAACAGCCATTCATAATAAAAACTCTTAGCAAACTGGGAATGAACAGGAAAATCTTCAACCTGATAAAGGGTGCCTATGAAAACAAAACAAAACAAAACAAAGCAAAACCCTACTAACAGCATCATACTTCCATGTGAACAATTTGGAAACAAGTATGGATATTCAGTCTCGTCATTTCAGTTCGGTTTTAAGTCTTAGCCATTGTAATAATGTAAGAAAGTGATTTAAAGGCTATAGGTTGAAAGAAAAAGAAAAAATTTTAATATTTGTATATATGTAATTGTGTTCATAGAAAATCCTAAAGAATTTATTAAAAAGTAATAAGTGGATTGCAATACAAGAATACAAGGTTGGTCCCTAGTTATATATAAGCAACAGAAAAAATACATTACACTATTTGCCCACAAACATGAAATAATTGGGGAGAAATGTGATAAAACAAGTGCAAGGCATACACTGAAAAGTATAAATTGGAGAAATCAGAAATAACTTAGAAATATAAGATTCATGGATTGGGTAACTCAATGATTTATAGGCTCAAGTGATATATAGATTTAATAATAGATCCCATTTAACATTTTATCAGGCTTTGTATAGGCATGCTGATTTTAAAATTATTTGCAAAAACAGATTACCAACCATTGATGATACAATTTTTAAAAAAGAAATTGAAGGACTTCAGTTAAAGTACTAAATCTGCAAACTTACTCTTAAAATGTAATCTCAGCAGTATAATATTTCTAGAAGGATAAATGGAACAAAAAATAAACAATAGAGCCCAGAAATAGAACCACGTACTAAGATAATTTGTTGAGGAAAGCGTGTTTTTCAATGTTTCTGCAAAAATGTGGTATGTATATAAAATAGAAAAATATGAACCTCAACCCTTATACCATATCAAAAATGAATTCAGATGGATCATAAATGTTAATATAGAAGTTTAAAAAGATTCTATCAGAAAATGTCCATGGCAGGCAAAAAGACTCTTAACAAAAAAAATGTTAACTACAAAAGAAATATAGTGAGAAGTTGGATATCATTGTTAAAATCAAACAAACAAAAAAGCAAACAAAAACTGATTTTTCAAAAGAAACCACAAAATAAATGAAAAGGAAAACCACATATACTGGGAGAAAATATTTTCAGGAAATCTCACAAAAGACTTGTGTCCAGATTTTTTTGTAAATAATACAACAGTAACAAAAAGACAAATCTCAACAAAAATAGCACCTGGTCAGAATATTTACTTTATAAGAGTACATATGCAAATGATTGATAAATGATTGACAACCGTTCTCATCAGGAAAATATAGAAAAATTACCAAAATTACTACAATCAAAATTTAATGGTCAAAATTAAAGACAAGCATAACTAAATGTTGGCAAGTATGTGGAACAACTGAGACTCTCGTACACTGTCGTATGTAATGTGATATAATACAAATACCAAGGCCAGGTTCATGGGCGTGTGGCCTATGCAGTTGCACAAGACAGAACTCTGCTTCAGAAGGGTCTTGCGTTTTGCTTAAAACTCTGTTGTCATCACCTTGAAATTCTTAATTTTTTGAACAGGACATCCCAATATTAATTTTTTACTGGTCCTTACAAATTATGTAGTTGGTAAACATTTTGGAAGTTTCTTATAAAGTTAAAAATATACTTACTGTATGATGCAACTCTTTTCTTCTTAGTTATTAAAGAGAAATGAAAATATAAGTCTATGGAATAATTGTTCATAAATGTTGACAGGTGTTACACATAACAGCTCCAAATTCAAATTAGAAAATAATGATATACCTCTATAATGGAATATTAAGTGGCAATAAAAACAAGTTACTGATCAATGCTAGAACATAGATAAACCTCAAAAGCAACATGTGAACCAGTTACAGAGTGCATATACTGCATGAATCTATGTAAAATTCTGGAACAAGTAAATCTGATCTATAGAGGAAGAAAGCAGATCAGATACAGCCAGATGCAAAAGATTGAGAGGTACGCAGATTAACAAAGGAAGAAGAGAGAACATTTGTTGTACTTAAATAACCTATACCTTTATTATTACATGGCTGTATGCATTTGTCAAAATGCATCAAACTGTATTCTCAATATGGTACATTTTATTGGTAGCAGAATACCCATGACACATGTGCTTTTTAAAACTAAATAGGAATAACGAACAATCCTTAAAGTTAAATTCAGAATGAAACAATGCACAACATGGTGGCTATAATTAAAATTGCTATATGATATAAAGGAGAAATAAGAGAGCAGATCTTGAGAGATCTCATCACAAGAAGAATTTTTTTCTTTTTGTATGTATATAAGATGATGGATAGTAACTAAACCTATTGTAATCATTTCACAATATATATATAAATCATACCATCATGCTGTACACCTTAAACTTGTACAGTGATATATATAAATTATTTCTCAATAAACTGGAAAAAAGATATATCAAATTTATAGTTTGATCTTACAGAAAAAAAAGGAATTCCCAAGGAAATTTTGAACAATGTGATGATAAACAGTTGAGGAATATAAAGAGAACCAAAACCTAAGTGACCTTGAACTTTGTCTAGTAAATTTTTTTGTAGAGTATTGATATTGTAACTGTAAATCAATTTTGTGCATCTTGTAAGTTTAAGTAATGATTAAATATATCGAGATTTGGGGGAATAACATATTTCCCTGTGATAGGCGAGAGGTAAAAATATGGAATTGTGGAAAGAAACCACATTATTGGATTGAAATATGTGGTATAAAAGTGAAATCATTTAAAAAATATATACCAATAGTTGTCTCCTGAAAAAGAGACTAAAAATTAAGAGTACAAGTGCCCATTAATGACTCAAAGGAACCTGAGCTTTTTGCATAGGTGGATGATTCCATGGCCACACCAAAGAAGTACAGTAGAGTCTGGAATATATTTTATTCCAGAAAATAAAGAAGTGTTTAAGCACTTATGTGAAATTGTCATAAGAACATAGGATCCAGTTGAAAGGTCTCTCATTGGTCTATAGGAATACTTTGAGTAATATGATGAATACACTACAGAAATACAAAAATGTCAATGAATCCAAAATGACAATAAAAATCACAGAAGTGTGTGTAGGTAGGGTGATAGTGAATGCTCCTATTTATAGAAAAATGCCACTAATACATGTAGAATAAACAAAATAATTTAAAAATCACCATTTGTTACCACTCTAGTGATAATTGATTAAGGCAAGATTCATCAATACATGTTATAATACTGTGTGAAAATATGTTGGTGATTGAGATATTCACAGAAATTCAGATTATCAAACTACAAATTAGTTGGTAATGTGCAAAGTTTCTCTTATAGTGGATAAATCTGGTAGTACTACCTTAACAAAGTGGTCAAACTTAGTATTACTATATTTGACATCAGTGCAACCCATGACAAGATGTAATAAGCATGTAGATGAACAATGTAATAGTCCTTCCAAGAGTCTTTAAACTGAAGGTAATCATGAAAATACAGCTAGACAAATACAAATTGAGGAATATTCTCTACAAAACAATTGTCCTGGACACATAAAAATATAAATGACATGAAAGACAAAAGTGAACAATTAAATAAGGAAATAAGAGTTGATAAATCCTAGCCACTAAATTGACAGTGTATAATTCTTATTTGATTTCTAGCTTGAACAATAATAACAAAACATCAAACAGCTTATAAAAGACATTATTAGGGCAATTGAGCCATTTAAGTATTGATAATTACAATAATGTTAAATGTTAAATTTACTGAGTATGAATATTATTACAGTAATATAAAACAGTATCATTTTTCTTAGGAAATATATGCCAAAACATTTAGGAGAGAAACAATGTATCATGCACAAATAGTTCAAGAACATGAAGGGAGAATGCAAATGCAACAGAATGTAAATGGTGATCTCTGAGATTCACTTATAATTGTACTATTCTTACAGTTTTTCTGTAGGTTGAAAAATTTCAAAAACAGTAATTAGTTGTATAAAAGAAGTGTGATAAAAAAGGAGTTAAATATAATATTTTAGATCATTGATCATTAAGCTACAAAACATAGTAAATAAAAATAATTTTTGAAAACATCTGTTCTGTAAAACAAAATGATACTGTTATCAATAGAGATCGATATTATTCTATTATCAATAAATTTGATTTAAATACTAGAATATATCAACAGAAAACCTGCATTATGGTATGATGAGATACACAAGTATATGCAATTTTTATTTCAAATAAGGTAGAAGTTATTCAATGAGTAACTTTTATTCATTATAATTAAAAAAAAACCCTGCTACATTTAAGTAAAAAAATGTGTTTTCCAATGACTAGGATTAATTAAAATAATTCAGTTAGTTTTAAGGAAATACATAAATTTAAAAAAACATAAAATTAAAAGAACCTGTAAAAGTGGCTTTAGCTATAGCAATAATAAAAAAACAGATTATTTATGATAGCTGATGTGAATGTATTAAAATTCTTTATTTACTGAATGGGCCTCTCAATCAGTCAATTGATTATCAAACTATATGAGGTTAGACAAAGAAATAAATATAACAGACATTTGAAAACCTGAAACAAATGTGAAAAACCACAGAGAATATTTTTTAAAGTATGATTCTGGTTCATAATGGCATTTGGAACAAATATTGATTTCCTTTCCATTTTTCTGGAGGGGGAGGCTTGAGGTAGCCCTCTGCAGTAAATAACATACCATTTCCTGAAAGCAGCTTAAATATTATATCGAGAATGTCAAAAATATTTGAAAATATTTATGACTTTTCATCATGCAATTGCCCTTTTAGAATTTCAGTCAAAAGAAATGAAAACATGTTCAAAAACTCACCTAAGAAATATTTATTGCAGAAACATTTAAAATAGAGAATTTTTGATAAGGTAACAGTCCCAAATTAGGAAATTGATTTAATAATCATGAAAATGGAATGAAATGCTATGTAATTCAAGTTTGAACTATTATGAAGCCAATAATAATGATGTTTACAAATAATCTTAATACAATAGGAAATGTTATACCTTTTTTAATTGAAAATGATAAAATCTTGTATGTTATATAATCTCAACTTGGTAAACAAAACCTCATGCATTATACATGTATAAACCTATTTGAAATCTCAATCATGTACATACATAGGTGAATGTATATAGAGCCAGTAGCACTGTAATTCCTGGGGGAAATATGTTCCCAGCCCAGGGCAAATAACCTTTGAAGCTGAAATCAGTCAAAGGGAGGAATAAAGTGGGAGAAACCCGCTTATTGCTCACAAGCAGTGGTCTACTTCTGCTCTCCCATGTCCCTTGTGACCTGGCTGCAAAAAGAGCCCCAAAATACCTCTCCAGTCCAGGTGCTCACTTGCTTACCACTCACCTTGTAATCACCTATTGATGTGGAGATGGATTACTTCTCTCCACCCCTTGGAAACACCTATTGATACGGAAATGCACTAAGTCCAGGCAAGACATTCTGGAAATATTACAATTTCACCAAAAAGAACTTATTACATAATAACTTTGGAAAAATAGAAATAGCAAAAATACATCAATCATTTCATAGTCATCTGTGTTTGATAAGATTATGTGTGATATTTTCTTTTTACTTTTATTTTAAATACTTCATGTAATAGTGTTTACTGTAAAAATCAGAAAACAAGTAATGAATAATTTGTAAATATGACAAAAGAGCATAAAAGAAACATTGAAGAGCATATTAAGAACCTCAATCCACTACAAATTTACATATATGGCATACATTTCCACCAAAAATGTAAAAGAATAACATAAAAACTGATGTAATATGTAGTTTTATATTCTAATAAGAGTTGAGATTAGATATGATATATTTGGACTCTACAGGAAAAAATGCAAATTCTTGAGATTATAATAAAATCTTCAAATGCATCCATAAATTCAAAGAGCAGAATGCAGTTACAGAAAAATTGACACTCATTATTTGTTGCCCCCAGATGAGATTACTGTGGATTTGTGTGTATATATAGGCATGTGTACTGCAATACAGCCCAATAAGTAAATCTGTAACATTTTTAAAAAATATAAATGTTTCTGATAAACAAATTCTTACTGTATCTCAAAGAGTTACTTGGTTGGAACACAAATTCACATGACAAAGAGAATAGGAGAGAAGAAAGAGGAAAGAGTGCCTTAGCCAGAATGGAGTTGTTGCAAAGGAACTTTGTAGATTACTTAGTGATATTTTACACACACATACAGACAAACACACACACACACACATACATACATACATATATACATATATATATATTACCCCCCGCCCCCAAAAATGTACTTCCTATTCTTCAAAGCCTGGCCTTAAAGTGGAGAAATGGGCAGAATCATATTTTTCTATATATGTTTGTTAAGCATGTACTAGGCAAAGTACTAGGTCCTGAATGTCATTATGTGTGTATACCCTCTAGATCAGATGGCAAACTGTAGTTTGTTGGACAAATTTGGCCTATAACCTGTTTCTGCATGGACTGAAGACTAAGAAAATTGTTATTTTTTGTAGTAAGAGTACTTGAAAACCTACTCTTTTAGCAAATTTCTAGCATTTAATATAGTATGAGCTATAATTGTCATGCTGTACAGAATTGTTCACCCTACATAACTGTAGTGTTGTGCCTTTTAACCAAAATCTATTTCTCCTGCCTTGCTACCCTGGTAACCAGTGTTCAACTCTCCATCTCTATATATTTGACTTAGATTCCACATATAAGTGAGATCTTGCAGTGTTTTTATTTTTGTATCTGACTTATTTTATACAGCATAATGTCCTCCATATTTATCCATGTTGTCATGGATCTCCCTTTTTTTAAAATTTTGGTATCATTAATATGCATTCACATGAGGAACATTGTGGTTTCTAGATTCCCCCCATTATCAAGTCCCCACCACATACCCCATTACAGTCACTTTCCATCAGCATAGTAAGATGCTATAGAGTCACTACTGGTCTTCTCTGTGCTATACTGCCTTCTCCATGCCCCCACCCCCATATTATGTGTGCTAATCATAATTCCCTTTATTCCCCCTTTTCCCTCCCTTGCCACCCATCATCCCCAGTCCCTTTCCCTTTGGCAACTGTTAGTCCATTCTTGGGTTCTGTGAGTCTGCTGCTCTTTTGTTCCTTCAGTTTTTGCTTTGTTCTTATGATCCAGAGATGAGGGAAATCATTTGATACTTGTCTTTCTCTGCCTGGCTTATTTCACTGAGCATAATAGATCCATCCATGTTGTTGCAAACGGTAGGATTTCTTTTCTACTTATGGCTGAATAATATTCCATTGTGTATATGTACCACATCTTCTTTATCCATTCATCTACTGATAGACACTTAGGTTGCTTCCATTTCTTGGCTATTGTAAATAGTGCTGTGATAAACATAAGGGTGTACATGTCTTTTTGAAACTGGGATCCTGCATTCTTAGGACAAATTCCTGGAGTGGAATTCCTGGGTCAAATGGTATTTCTATTTTCAGTTTTTTGAGGAACCTCCATACTGCTTTCCACAATGGCTGAACTAGTTTATATTCCCACCAGCAGTGTAGGAGGGTTCCCCTTTCTCTATATCCTTGCCAGCGTTTGTTGTTCCTAGTCTTTTCTGTGTTGACCATCCTAAATGGTCTGAGGTGATATCTCACTGTGGTTTTAATTTGCATTTCCCTGATAATTAGTGATGTGGAGCATCTTTTCATGTGCCTATTGGACATCTGAATTTCTTCTTTGGAAAAGTGTCTGTTCATATCCTCTGCCCATTTTTTAATAAGGTTATTTACTTTATGGGTGTTGAGGTGCATGAGTTCTTTATATATTTTGTATGTTAACCCCTTGTCGGATATGTCATTTAGAAATATATTCTCCCATACTGTAGGATGCCTTTTTGTTCTGATGATGGTGCCCTTTGCTGTACAGAAGCTTTTAAGCATGATATCATCTCATTTGTTCATTTTTGCTTTTCTTTCCCTTGCCCAAGGAGATGCATTCAGGAAAAAGTTGCTCATGTTTATATTCAAGAGATTTTTGCCTATGTTTTCTTCTAAGAGTTTATGGTTTCATGATTTACATTCAGGTCTTTGATCCATTTTGAGTTTAGTGTATGGAGCTAAACAATAATCCAGTTTCATTCACTTGCAAGAAGCTATCCAGTTCTGCCAACACCAGTTGTTGAAGAGGCTCTTATTTCCCCATTGTATATCCATGGCTCCTTTATCATATATTAATTGACCATACGTGCTTGGGTTTATATCTGGGCTCTTTAGTCAGTTCCATTGGTCTATGGGTCTGTTTTTGTGCAAGTACCAAATTGTCTTGATTATTGTGGCTTTGTAGTAGAGCTTGAAGTTGGGGAGCATAATCCACCCAGCTTTATTCTTCCTTCTTAGGATTACTTTGGCTAATTGGGGTTTTTGTGATACAATATGAATTTTAGAACTATTTCCTCTAGTTCACTGAAGAATGCTGTTGGTATTTTGATAGGGATTGCATTGAAACTGTAGATTGCTTTAGGCAGGATAGCCATTTTGACAATATTAATTCTTCCTGTCCATGAACACAGGATGTGTTTCCATTTATTGGTATCTTCTTTAATTTCTCTCATGAGTGTCTTGTAGTTTTCAGAGTATAGGGTTTTCACTTCCTTGGTTAGGTTTATTCCTAGGTACTTTATTTATTTTGATGCCGTTGTGAATGGAATTGTTTTCCTGATTTCTCTTTCTGCTAGTTCATCATTAGTGTATAGGAATGCAACAGATTTCTGTGTATTAATTTTATATCCTGCAACTTTGCTGAAATCATATATTAGATCTAGTAGTTTTAGAGTGGATTCTTTAGGGATTTTTATGTACAATACCATATCATGTGCAAACAGGGCCAGTTTAACTTCTTCCTTGCCTCTGGTTGCCTTTTATTTCTTTGTGTTGTCTGATTGCTGTGGCTAGGACCTCCAGTACTATATTGAATAAAATTAGGTATAGTGAGCATCCTTTTCTTGTTTGTGATCTTAAAGGAAAAGCTTTCAGCTTCTCACTGTTAGGTATAATATTGGCTGTGGGTTTGTCATATATGGCCTTTATTATGTTGATGTACTTGCCCTCTATACCCATTTTGTTGAGAGTTTTTATCATGAATTTATGTTGAATTTTGTCAAATGCTTTTTCAGTGTCTATGGAGATGATCATGTAGTTTTTCTCCTTCTTTTTATTGATGTGTTGGATGATGTTGATGGATAATTGAATGTTGTGCCACCCTTGTATCCCTGGAATAAATTCTACTTGATCATGATGGATGATCTTTTTGATGTAATTTTAAATTCAGTTTGCTAATATTTTGTTGAGTATTTTTGCATCTATGTTCATCAGAGATTTTGGTCTGTAATTTTCTTTTTTTGTGGTGTCTTTGCCTGCTTTTGGTGTTACAGTGATTCTGGCCTCATCCAATGCATACGGGAGTATTCCCTCCTCTTCTACTTTTTGGAAAATTGAGGATGGATATGGATGGATATAAGGTCTTCATTAAATGTTTGATAAAATTCAGAGGTGAAACTATCTGGTCCAGGCGTTTTGTTCTTAGGTAGTTTTTAAATTACTAATTCAATTTCCTTGCTGGTAATTGATCTATTCAGATTTTCTATTTCTTCCTGGGTCAGCCTTGTAAGGTTGTATTTTTCTAGAAAGTTGTCCATTTCTTCTAGGTTATCCAGTTTGTTAGCATGTAATTTTTCATAGTATTCTCTTATAATTCTTTGTATTTCTGTGGTGTCAGTAGTGATTTTTCTTTTCTCATTTCTGATGCTGTTTATGTGTTTGCACTCTTTTTTTCTTGATAAGTCTCACTAGGGGTTTATCTATTTTGTTTATTTTCTTGAAGAACAAGCTCCTGCTTTCATTGATTCTTTCTTTTGTTTCATTCTTCTTGATTTTATTTATTTCTGCTCTAATCTTTATTATGTCCTTCCTTCTACTGACTTTGGGCCTCATTTGTTCTTCTTTTTCTAGCTTCATTTTTTGTAAGTTTAGACTGTTCATTTGGGTTTGTTCTTCTTTCCTGAAGTAGGCCTGTATTGCAATATATTTCCCTCTTAGCATGGCCTTGGCTGAGTCCCACAGATTTTGTGGTGTTGAATTATTGTTGTCATTTGTCTCCATATATTACATGATCTTTTTTTTATTTGTTCATTGATCCATTGATTATTTAGGAGATGTTATTAAGCCTCCATGTGTTTGTGGGTTTTTTCATTTTCTTTGTGTTGTTTATTTCTACTTTCATACCTTTGTGATCTGAGATGCTCTTTGACACCATTTCAATCTTTTTAAATTTACTGAGGCTCTTTTTGTGGCCTAGCATATGATCTATTCTTGAAAATGTTCCATGTGCACTTGAAAACAATGTGTGTCCTGTTGCTTTTGAATGGATTGTTCTGTAGATGTTTGTTAGGTCCATCTGTTCTAATATGTTCTTTAGTGCCTTTGTCTCCTTACTTATTTTCTGTCTGGGTGATCTGTTCTTTGGAGTGAGTGGTGTGTTGAAGTCTCCTAAAAATGAATACATTGCATTCTATTTCCCCTTTTAATTCTGTTAGTATTTGTTTCACATGTGTAGGTGATCCTGTCTTGGGTGCATAGATATTTGTAATAGTTATATCCTCTTGTTGGACTGACCCCTTTATCATTATGTAATGTCCTTCTTTGTCTCTTGTTACTTTCTTTGTTTTGAAGTCTATTTTGTGTGATACAAGTACTGCAACACCTGCTTTTTTCTCTCTATTAATTGCATGAAATAATTTTTCCATCCCTTTACTCTCAGTCTGCGTATGTCTTTGGGTTTGAAGTGAGTCTCTTGTAGGCAGCATATATATGGGTCTTGTTTTTTTGTCCATTCAGTGACTCTGTATCTTTTGATTGGTGCATTCAAACCATTTACATTTAGCATGATTATCGATAGGTATGTACTTATTGCCATTGCAGGCTTTAGATTCATGGTTATCAAAGGTTCAAGGGTAATTCCCTTACTATCTAACTGTCAAATTTAACTCACTTAGTATGCTATTGAAAACATGACCTAAAGGTTCTTTTTTTTCTCTCCTTTTTCTTCCTCCTCCATTCTTTATATATTAGGTATATTCTGTATTCTTTATCCCTTGATTGATCCCTTTGGGGTTAGTTGACTTGATTTTGCATGTGCTAAGTAATTAATGCTTTACATTGCTATGGTTTTATTTCCCCTGGTGACAGCTATTTAGCCTTAGGAATATTTCCATCTATAGCAGTCTCTCCAAAGTGCACTATAGAGGTGGTTTGTGGGAGGTAAATTCTCTCAGCTTTTGCCTATCTGAAAATTGTTTAATCCCTCCTTCAAATTTAAATGATAATTTTTCCAGATAAAGTATTCTTGGTTCAAGGCCCTTCTGCTTCATTGTGTTAAATATGTCATGCCACTCCCTTCTGGCCTGTAAAGTTTTTGTTGAGAAGTCAGATGATAGCCTGATAGTTTTTCCTTTGTATGTGATCTTTTTTCTCTCTCTGGATGCTTTTAATAGTCTGTCCTTATCTTTGATCTTTGCCATTTTAATTATTATATGTCTTGGTGTTGTCTAACTTGGGTCTCTTGTGTTGGAAGATCTGTGCACCTCCATGGCCTGAGAGACTATCTCCTTCTCCATATTGGGGAAGTTCTCATAAATTACTTCCTCAAAGACACTTTCTATCCTTTTTTCTCTCTTCTTCTTCTTCTGGTATGCCTGTAATGCAAATATTGTTCCATTTGGATTGGTCACACAGTTCTCTCAATATTCCTTCATTCTTAGAGATTCTTTTTTCTCTTTGTGCCTCAGCTTCTTTGTCTTCCTCTTCTCTAATTTCTGTTCCATTTCCTGTCTCTTCTACTACATCTAATCTTCTTTTAGGTCTTTCCATTGTATGTTTCATTTCAGATATGGAATTTTTTAATGATTGAATCTTCATCCTAAATTTATTTCTGCATTCTTGAATATTTTTCTGTACCTCCATGAACATCTTTATGATTTTTATTTTGAACTCTCTTTCAGGAAGATTGGTGAGCTCAGTTTCATATGTCCCTTTTTCTTGTGTTTGTGAGATTTTTTTTTGAACTGGATTCCTTTAACATTTCATACTTATATGTGTAGACCTCTAGTGCCCAGAAGCTCTAGTCTTTGGAGCTGCTCAGCTCCTGGTGTGATGTTGGAGGTCTCAGGGGAATGGCACTGGTGCCTCTGGGAAGGAAAGAGCTGTTTCTTGCTTCCTGGCTGCAGTGCCTGTCTCCACTGTCAGAACCAGTGGGCTGAGAACACCAGTGTAAGCCTCTGTGCTTTGCATCCGTAGCTGCCTTATGCGAGGCCTCCCTCTGGTTGGCCTGATGGCAGGGTAGGGATTGCTGGTTTGCAAGCTGGTGCTGGCAGACCAGGAGGAAGGCACAGCAGGCTGTGTATCACAGTGGGGGGCCTTGGAGCTGAGTAGCCAGCTAGGGGTATAGAGTGCCCGAAGCTCCTGAACGTTCCTAACCTGCTGGGGAGAGCACGCCCAGACAACCTTGTCCACCTATCCTTCTGCACAGCAAGCTCCATGCAAGCCCCGCCCCCTCAGCAGCCCTCTCCCTGATAGGAAGCCTCTCAGACCACCTGCCTTTCCTTTGTCCTAGAGCAACTGGTTGTGGATCCCTGTCCTCCGCAAATGGCTGGAATCTCAGTCTCTCCAAGTACTCCAAGATATTCCAAGTAATCCAACCCCACTAATCTCCAGAGCACCATGCAATGTAGGTTTGTGGTCCCAAAGCAGATCTACAGGGCTGGGTGTTCAGCAGTCCTAGGTTTCCACTCACTTCCCCCTCTGTTCCTCTTCCTCCTGCTGGTGAGCTGGGGTGGGGGTAGGGCTTGAATTCCACCAGATCAACGCTTTGGTATGGTACCCTGTTTCATGAGGTCTGTTCTGTTCTCCAGGTATATGCAGTATTGTGCACCCTTCTTTCCTGTTGCTCTTTTAGAATTTATTGTATTAACTGTATTTTCATAATATATGTGGTTTGGGAGGAGCTCTCTATCTCATCTCTCATGCCCCCATCTTGAGTCACTCCTCCAGGATCTCCCTTTTATAAGACTGAATGATTATCATCTCTCAATTTCTTTATCTGGGTTGATTCCATATCTTGGCTATTGTGAATAATGTAGCAGTGAACATGGGATGATGGGTCATACGGTAGTTATTTTTTGAGTACCTTCCATACTGTTTTCCCATAATGGCTCTACAGATTTACGCTGCCACTAGCAGTGTACAAGGCTTCCCTTTTCTCCATGTCCTTGCCAATGCTCAGTCCTTTTTTTTAACAGCCATCCTTAAGGCTTACATAAAACAAAAAAGAATAATATGACTATATAATAGATTCATAGGCAGTCTGCAACACCTAAATTCTTACTATCCAGACCTTTGTAGAGAAAGTAGTTAGCTAACCTCTAATCTAGATGGTCATCAGGTAGCAGTGAAGTAACAGCCCCTGTGGAAAAGCAGTATATGTGGTGACATGGTCTTGGCTTTGCTGTCAGGCAGATCAAGTCCTAGCTCAGTCACCTAATTACTTTGCAAACTTGGGAATGATATTTGATAAGTTGTGTAAAGTGGGGCTGACTGTCTCTTTCTCTAAGGGCCCTAGTGGTTAAATTCAAAGCTAGATATAAAGAACTTAGCCCATTATCACCATTGTCACATACTGTCCATGCGTTTTTCTTCCCATAGAGACTGAGCAGTTCTGAGGCTTGGCATAGAAAGCTTTGAGCACTGGCAGCCAAAGAAGAGGAATTAGTTGAGCAGTGAGATGTGGCAGGATATATATTCTCAACTGTCAAAAACTTAGCTGAATGCAATTCAATATACAGTCCTAAAGAAACCTGTCTGGACCTTCTCTGGCTGCTGCTGATTCCCCAACTACATTTGGAAGTCGATACTCAAAGGTATTCACCTTCATTCTGAGTGGAGTGAGACAGTGAAAAGTTACTATGGCAAAAAGAAAATAAAAGTCAGTGCCTTGGCAATGGATCTTTGCCAGAAGCAATATGTAGTGTGGTAAATCATTAGTTAATTCAGAATTTTAGTGTAATAATGCAGGGAGTTCAGAAAGTCTGAAAGTAGTATTATAAAAGTAATACTCAATGTGATAAGCATGGGATTTAACTATTATAATGACACTTTTTTTTCTGGCAGTATTAGTTTCCCTCTTTTACTGAACTTTGCTTCTTTTTTCTAGAAAGATCATTATGGTATATTAATTTAGAAGTCAAGTTTGTTTTTCTTTCAAGAGTAAGGCTCTGACCTTCCAAGAAGAAAACAGATTATCCTCTAAATGCTGTGATACTTAGTTTTGGTTTTGTTTTGATCTCAGATATCTCTTAATATCTTGACCTTGTATGATTTTGTATGCTGCTTTGTTTTCTGGTTTGTTTTGTTTGCCTCTTTTCTATCATTTCTCTAATAGCAAATGTAGACATCACTGAATGTGAAATAGAATGTCCTGAAATTTATCAAATGATTTTCTAACTTGATCTTTGATTACCTTAGTTTAGGAAAGAAAAAAAGAAAACTGAGAAATATTTAATTGAAGATTTTTTTACAATCTGATGGTGTTGTAAGCAACGCTGAAATAGTTCACAGTTGCTTTATGTTTTGATGTACCCATTTGAAACACATATTTGTCTGTGGTTCATTGACTGATTATATGACTGTTTATCCCACTCCTTTAACTGACAGCACTTTGTTTTAGGATCTGCTCTTTGGCATTCCTTATATTTTCTCTTTATTATGTCAATATATTGAAATTTATTCTATTGGGTAATAATGGCTCATATTCCATCATGAAAGATGAAAGTTTCCACCATAAAAAAAGGGACAAGAAAAATAATGCCCTAAAATAAAACTAGGCATACATAGCTATGGGAAATTCATCTTAAAAAAAGTTGTTTTCAATTACTTAAACTCTTTTGTAAGTAAAAAGCAAAACAGAGCTTAACTTATTTTCTTAATATTGTAAAATTTAGTTTTTATATAATCTCATGACTAAGACATATTTAATTAATGAGAAAATTTTAAGGCTAATTAAACATTTTTTCTAATTATCAAACTGAAGTAAGCTGCCTGGCCATGTGTAAGTATTAATTTTTAAGTAATAAGAAAATGTTTATGGAAGTGTACTGTCATCACATATTTTGATTATTAGCCATTATATCAAGCCCTTTCAAGGCTTAAAATCAGGATATGTAAGTAGTACTCTATCTTTCTAAACCACATGTTAAGATATAAATTATGATAGTCTAGGAAACTAATTTATTACTGCTGATTTTTAAAGTGTAGATAAATGTAACACTTATTCAGAAGCCTATCATATTCCTGCTGTAACATTTTACAACAGAAGCCAGTGCATTCTAATTCATTGACATAAACTAGACTTTTCATACTCTTTGAAGATATATTTTCAAATACTAAGAGTTAAGTATTGTCTTCTTTTATCTATGTTACAAATTTATTCAATAATTGCAAAATGACACCATGCTATATCTTAATTGCATTTTGGAGCATATAAATCTGTGTTAAGCAACATAATCCAATACAAATAAGAATTTTTGACTTGAATTTAAATTATTGATTAATTATAGTTATAGAGTAACAAATTTGTACATTTTAAATATCCAAGTAGACACAAAATAAGCCAGTCTCTTTTTATAACATTAAGATTTAGCCAAAAGGGAGTGGATATAAATCATATAACTTAATTTCAAAAGTCTTGTAATGGTGAAATTTAGTGAATGCACCTACCTGAATACATTAACATTGTCACCTATAATCCTCAGAGAAATATTGCTAGAAATTTTTATGTATAAAAATAACTGACAAAAAGATGTTTTTTTACTTTAGCTAGAAAAGAAAGCAAATAAGAAGCATGAGTGAGTAGGTTCTTAGTCAAACACTCACTGTTATGACTGTATAAAAAATTATTCTTCTATTCTGAATGATGGGAGATGAACAATAATCATTGTGTTTTCCAAGGACATTGAAGAATGGGAATATTTTCATCATCATTACAAAAAATAATTTCTTTTCAGTTCATAGAAGATATTTTTTTTCCTCTTCTCCCCATTAAGTTTTCCTTTTTAGAGTTCCAAAACTTGCTATAAGAATATCTTTTATACTCTGGGGTTTTAGTACTATGTGGAGTAACAACTTTTGAACCTCTCAATCAGTACATGCAAAATCCACAAATTCTTCAAGTAAGAATTTAAACATAATGTCTAAGATAATTGATATATAATACTTTGTTCTGCCGATAAGCCCTTTTTATTGGATGTTTATTTTTACTACATGTAAGTTGGTGTTAATGAGGTTCATGAGGCTCTTACACAATATTCTATGAAACCTCATTATCATTATGTCTGTGATCCACTCATAGAAATATATTTTTAAAAATCTTTGCATTAATGATGGTATTACTTTAAGGATTCATGAATTCAAATTATTAAAACTTCATTCAGAGACAGTATTTTTCTCTATCCCTAAACATCAGCACAATAGAAATCCACTGGTCCGTGTACTCAACATTCCTATTTTTCACTTTGAGAAGAAAGAGTAGGGGCACTGAGTATCAATACTCTGAGTTCTTGGCATGTTCTTGATCTGACAACTCTTGCAAATATATTATTAGTGCATAACTTAAAACCCACTTTTGATGTGATAAATATAAGCGCATTTAATTAGATTGTCTTTTATTTCAAACACTATTTGAGACAGTTTACAATGACATGGTTAGCATGGAATGATGGTCGGCCTCCATCTTGGGTAAGATGATTTCATTTCTGTTAGACACTTTATTCATTACAAAATAGGTGTAATAACAACACCTAACCTATAGGAAGGTTAATAAGATTAAGTGAAATGATGCTTGTGATGAAAGTATAACATTGGTACTGAGTGTTCGATTAACATCAGCCATTACAATACATAAAGAAAGAAGGCAATAAGTTGAACACTGTTACCTTGAATGTCATTGACTCTGTGATCTCCAGCAACTTTTTTTTGCCCTCTTCCATTAATTTTATTTTTTTTACTAGAATAACTTTTACTCTATACAGGAGAAGAGAGGCTCCAAAACTAGTCTTGATTTCAAAGTGCCATACTATCCTTGCAATTCTCAAATATAGAAATGAGGCAAGCCAGCAACAGAAAGATCCAAAAGAAAATCTAAAAATCTGACACAACGCATAAAAGTTAACAGTTTGTAAAACTGTTTTTTGCTTACTGACTAGCCTTATTTCTTTCTTCCCTTATTGGTTTGTTTTCACCAAAGACCCAAAGTTCTTAAAGCAAAAAAGTATAGGCTAGTTATTCTGAATCAAAATCCCCTTTGATACCAATGGTATTAGGTTTTCTTATAATTTTTCTTTGATTTTCTGTTCTCCCTTCCCCAATCATTTGTTGTTAGGGGAAATTTCTTGATATTATATCTTCAATATATGTTGTCTTTTCACTGGTTTGATATTAAGAGTAAAATCCCATATTCTCTGGGTTTCCTCCTGTACATACAGCAGGAAAGACAAATTACTGAAAGATGTGTATTTGATGGATATAAAAATAGTAACTAATGTGTAAAGTATACAAGATGACATCTTGCCCTAATTAAGCTAGAAATATAAAACATGTTTATGTGTATAGTTAAAGAACAAGTCATAGAATAAATATCAATTGAATAGTATAAAAATATCAGTGTAAGTTCTGGAATTAAGAGGAGTAATAATTTCCAGCTTTGGTGTTTATTTAGTAAATATCTGATATTTGATATAATTGGTTCATATAGATTTGTCTTTACTGACAAATATCAGGAGCTCTAAATTCTGCACATGAGGTCTTTGCCACTTAACAGAGCTTATTTCTGCTTGTGTAAGCTTTGCAGTGTGATTTTGTGTGTTTTATGATATATGACATACATGGATCTGCTTTGCTGTTTTAAGTACCATTTCTTTAGATTTGACAGTTCTGTTCTGAGGAGAAAGAGAAAGAGCAGAGAGGTTAGAAAAGTAGTAACAAAAATCATGTTCCTACCAAAGATTTTCATAGATTATTTTCTTTAATTTTGATTTGATTTCTACTTGAATTTTATGCAATTTTCCAATGTATGTTCCTCATATATACAATATGTTATGAGGTTAATGCTTTTAGAATTTACAATTTCTATAATATAATTTCATGAAATACTTATGTTGGTAAAATATACTCTGAGTACCTTTTGTTATTGCTTATTGTTTATACCTTTACTACATATTCTAAATCTGAAAAAAACTACTCTTGAACAAGCTTATTTGATTTTATTTTTCAAATGAGAGTCCACTAGACCTTATTGCAAAACTTTCTAATTGAAGAGAATATTCATTCTTTCAAAAGATCAATTAAATATTTATAATTGAATTTTATAAACAGAAGTTCCTTCGAAAAGTAAATTTTTATTATCTTCTAATAATTTTTACCTCATAAAACTATGAGATAACTACTAAAAGATAATTATTTAGTGCTTTATATAAATTATTCAGTTCTTTATAACTTCTAAAAAATGAAGCTAATAAGCTCTCCTTGTCTGTAGCCTCTACCCTAAATTTCTTGACTGTAACTTCTGTAGATACTAATATAATGAGAAATGTATATATGTGTCATAAAAGCAATAGAGAAATAATTTTTATTCCTTCTCCCAAAGAATTTTTGTATAAAGGCCTTTTTTGTTCTTAACCTCATAATTTTTAAAAAAACTTAAAGTGGTCTTTAAAACTGAAGGGATAATTCAGTTTGAACCCTGTAGCAATCTAGACATTAAAATGCAAACGTGAAGTAGAAATATTGAGTCCTTTAAAAATAAAAGCAGGATCCAAACACTATTGAGAAGTTTTTAAGGAGAGGTGTTATAAGTAAGAATATATAACAGTCTTCAAAGAAAGAGAACAGTTTATTAAAATTGGCTAGAGCATTTAAATCAGTTTCTGGGGAAAAAAATAAAACAAGTCAGGCTGGACAGAAAGCAAGTAGACTCAGAATTGTCAGCAGGTATTTTATAGGGTGAGTTTTGACAAGAGATTTGGACTAAATATGCCAATAAGATAATTACCTGGCTAGAGACAATAGAAAAAAACAAGAGTCATTACATTGTCAAGAATCAATCTAAGATTCTAAACTTTCCCTAGAATACATTGAACAACTTGAATTTCCTTTACAGTGGAAACACTCATACTTTTGGCATATTGTAAGTATTTTTAAATAGTACCCAAGAGACATTCAACCAAATGAAATTTTGATTTGTTATAAATGTTGATATTACATACCTCAAAGTATAAAAGCTTTGTTTTGGTATTTTCAATTTTTCTCCAAACTGGAAATTTTTGAATATTCTATTTTTTTTAATAATAGTGTAAAATGCTTTTTTATATTTAATATAAAGAGAATATATTTTGCCTTGTTTTGCTTTCATTTTCAAGATTTAACTGTTTTGTTTTCTTTTTTTAACAGGGGAAACTTGGTCAGGAAAAATCCTACCAAAAGTCAATATGCCTTTTGAATTAAACAATAGAAAATTAATTAACTCAGTTTGGAGAAAATGCTATTGTGTGTTTCTGTCTTCTTACTTTCATATCCTTTGTTCATACATGGCCATCATTTTTAATGTTGCAGATGAAAGTAGGGTTTTTTATACAAATACTTAGTTTCAACAGATTTGCTTTATTTAGAGCATTTTATTCTGTCTGGTATATTTTCCTCTCACTTTCCTGCTGTAGTCCGTGCAAAGCCTCACAAAAAAATGATGTGGTTGATATTTTCACTGGCACAAATGGTATTGCCTGGATGTGGGTAATGAGGATTGGACATAAAACTACAAAGCAATAGCTTTGAAATGTGCAAAATCAAAAGTGCTGTCAGAAGAAGTGAATAAAGATGGAGAGAGAAGAAATATTACAGAATATGTTTACTTCTCTGTCTGCAGAGTAACAAGTCAACATTGCCTGAGTAACATTTCAAAGTAAACTCAGTTGGAGTCTTATAGATTTTTCTTGAACTAAGTAAGCTTTACTAAATAGCAGAGACCAGATTGAAGACAACTTTTAAAAGATTAGTTTCTCCTTTGGTGATATGACAGGTTTATCATTGTTTGTTGCTATTATTATTATTTTTTTGTAGTGAGGTAGGCAGACATTATCAGTGTTACACCTTTATTGACTCTGTCCCTGTTACTTTTTTCTTTCTCATTATTCTTTTTAATGGTGTTACTCTTTCAAGAATCTAACCTCAACTCATATTGAACTGATAGTTATTTTCCATACTTTTCCCTCTCATCAAATTATAATTATTTGTGTAATTATTGTTTAATTTCTGTATGTTCCACTAGACTCTAAGCAAGGGCTAAAGGCGAGGACCTTGTCTGTCATCTTTACTTTTCGCCCCCTGTACCTGGCTTGGTAGGCATGTAAAATATCTGTTAAATGAACAATATCCACATACCCTGAAAAACTAACTGTTTTACCAGTAGGTTCTTTTGATGTAACTGGAAAAAAAAAGCATTCTTTAAATGATAGGCGCAGGTTGGACTCTCCAGGAAGCAGACCCTGAGATAAAGCACAATGCTCAGGATGGTTTTTAAGGACTACCTGTGGCATCAAATTTGCAGAAAGAGGGGAGCATGGTTGGACAGAGGGATATGGTTGAGCTGCAGTACAGGCCTGATGGTCTCAAATTCATGGGAAACTTGGAGCTAAAATAATCCTTCAGACTGGTCCTACATTGATCCCAAATATCCAGACCTTTTAAAAATCTTTACCTAAAACAGTACTGGATATGGTCTGCCCCTAGAAAGGTATACCTGTAGGCAAGGCTGATTTCTGCCACTGAAAATCCCTGAAGCCCTCAGAGCTGAAGGGTGTCTACTGACCCCCCAATAAATAGGGCTGTAAGTGCTTACTTGAAGGACGGTGCATTTGTATCTACCACAGTCCATCCTTTGCATCACTCAGATTCAGATCTTCAAATACATTTGTTGGAATGCTCCTCCTGCAGATCATGTGGACCTCTTATTCTGGGAGAAACATGGAAAAGAAAGGTGAATGGTACAATTATAGCCCTTCCTATTATAGCTGATCTTGGTATAACAACTAATACTTATTATTTCTCTTCTACGTTATCCATTACAGAGTCCCTTTATCCTCAGCTAAAACTTCTGCTGGTCTCAGAGGTTTTTCTGGTATTGTTAGCTATATCATCATCTCTGGTCAGTAAGATCTTATCAGTTTTGGGCAAAGTAGAAAGAAGAGTGACCCAATTGGATCACCTATGTACCAAACCCATCCCTGCCTGCTCCCATTCTGTTAACAGTGACCCTATATTCTTTGAATGAGCAGAATCAACCACCATTGCCAAGATGGCAATTCCTCAACTTGCATGTTGTTCCCTTAACATCAGAAATACAAAGTGCCCAGACAATAGTCAAAATGTAAAATGCAATGAGATTTCTTTATATTTCCTGGTGGGAGTATTCCCCTACTGGGGACCAGGAGCTCTAACCATATAGAAGATAGATTCAGGAAGAAAATATCCCAAAAGGAGATCGTTGGGAGTGATGGTTATTGGCCACTCTTACTTCCAACCTTTAGTTTCCAGACATGTTATTCTTATAAGAGGAAGAAAAAAACACAAATCTTTGGTGAATGGTGTATACTGTTTCTGGGAGAATGGCGACCAACACTGTCTAAGCTAGCACTTCATTTATACCTTCATAGCTTTCCAAAGACTACAGCTTCCGCATGTGATATTGGATACAGTACTGTTTCTGACTTACTAACTTGATTGTATGTGGGGCGGAAGGAGCACACTTTCAAAGACTTCAGCTTGTCCTTACTCCCTTTAATAGCTTTCACCTTACAGGTAATTAGAGACCATGTGACAGTCATGCCAACTACCAAGTTTTTCTATCTTGATTATAAATTCTGGGACCAGGGAAATAACTACTGGTTTGCTCTGTGAATACAGTGAATCTTCTATGATCTGGACCTTAGACAAGTCTCCATTATTGCTTTGTCTCCAAATGGCTCAAACCCAACAGAGAGAACATAATGATGCTCCGTATTCCTGAGTATCAATGTCAACTTAGACTCTTGTGTCTAATAATCCTTGAAGTGTTTGGGTACTTCTACCTCTATGTACAGTTATCTGAGTAAATGGTCATAGATGTCTTTGGGGAAGGACCAGAATTATCATTACTTTGTACACATACCAGGATGTTGGAGTGTCCTTCCTCCTGGGGATCTATTTCTCACGCAGTTAATGAATTCCATATCCACAAATTGGCTAAGACCGGGACATAGGGCAATAGATCTTGACTTTTATTGAATCAACTGCCATTGATCTTCTGATCATATAACCATGTTTTTTCTACTGGTACATTTTGAGTAATATGCTTGTTGGCTGCTAAACTAGTTTACCCATGGTAATCCTGTGTTCTATCAAGTATCTCTATAAATATCTGTGAGTCATTCCCCTGTGGCAGCCACTCCAGTTTTTCTTCCATCTAGATTCTGATACTTAAGTGCCACCATCTTTCCCTTCCTGTTTTATAAGCCCATCATTCTCCTTGCAAACAGTGAAGCTAGGTCTGTATCAGTGTTTCCTACCAACAGCACTGACCCATGGCAGGAAGCTACCACTGAAGTTCTTAGGGATAAGGATAACTTTCACCAGTGCATTTTATATGAGTTCAGTATATGATGTAATATTAGGCTTTCACATGACACATCTGCTTGGTTTTCCAGCCTTATATAGTATACTCCCCTTGCATAGCAATTTGTCAGTTACTTAAAGGGATTAAAACTTGCTTTTCATCCCTACTCAATCACTATTTAACATAACACTTCCAACATTAGTACCTCAGTGAACATCCATCATCTTTTTTTTTTTTTTATGTTTACCAGCCATACTAGTAATCAGTTTACAGCAAGTCCTGGGGTCCTTTCCAGGTGTTGAACCCTGAATCTCAAAACAATGAATACAAATCAGTAATTATGCTCCTTATTGAAATTTATGTTGTGGCTTCCTTCATGGGAGCTTTTATAAGTCAATTTGACATATTCTCCCTCAGCTACTTCTGGGACATACTTTTAGTCCAGCAACTGCTTGGAGGTGTATTCCCATTCCTATGTTCTCAGGCCCAGCACATGTCTGGCTGACTTGCTGCTATTCGCCTTAATAAGCCTACTGGCCAAGAGCGGAGTTGGAACCACATCCTGAGAGATTCATAAGTAGACTTGAGGAGGAAAAGCCTCATATTAACTTCAAGCAAGGGAAATTTATTACCTTCTATTAATTGCCTATGATTTCCTTCAGCATTTTATCTTCTTCTAGATCTTCACTACATCCTAGAAAGCCATCTGATTCTACCATTCTTATCACTTCTATTTTCTCCATAATTTTCAAATATCTGTTTCATCTCATAAACAAGTGCTGCTCTAACACCATTATATAGCCCCTATTTACCAAGAACTGTAACAATCATATCATTACCTTATCTGTGTTCTCCCTGCCTCCATAACTGGGTCCTCACTGCTAGCCTGGTGCTGGGTGATGCAGCACCAAAATAACATCTGAGCATCTGACTTCCAGGGTTACTCTAATCAGAAACATTTACAATTTGAATTCCACAGAAAGCAGACTTGTGACCAAATTTAATGGTTAGGGAATTTTTGAGGGAGAACCTTACAATCAATACCTTCAGAATAGAGGGGAAAAAAGCAGGATTGAAAAGCAAGAGAAGTTGTTCTGTAATGTGGCCTGAAAACCTCTGTCAACTCTAGGGAGAACAGAGTTTTCCCATGTTAAACTGAAATGACTGGGCCTTTAAACCTTCACCTGAATCAGTCATTGGAAGTGTACTGGGCCCAGAAGGGCATGGATGTGGGCAGGGTTTCTCTGTGAAGCTGAGACAATCCTTGAAGGGGCTAATCCAGGGACTGGGGCAACATGCCTTTCTTTGAAGACCATCTGGTTAGCATATCTCCTTTGTCTACAACAATGACTAAATTTTATCTCCAGATATAGCAGGGCAATATCTACTAGTTCCTGTTTAGTCTATATTTACCTAAATTTAAAATTACTTTCTTTACCTGTTGGCCATTTATATGTCTTCTTTGGAGAAAAGTCTATTCAGGCCTTTAGCCCATGTGATTGGGTTATTAGTTCCTATTGGGTTGTAGGAGTTGGTATGTGGCTCACTGATACTTTCTTCCAATAGGTTGCATTTCAATCTGTTGATTATTTCCTTTGATGTACAGAAGCTTTTTAGTTCAATGTAGTCCCACTTCATGGTCTGTTTCTGCTTGTGTGGCCTCACTGTGCTTTTGGTGTCAAACCCGTAAAATCATCACTGAGGACAATGTCATGCAGCTCTTTCCTATGTTTTCTTCTAAGAGTTTTATAGTTTTAGGTCTTATGTTCCTATTTTTAGTACATTTTAAGTTGATTTTTGTATAAGGTATGAGATATATGTCTAATTTCATTTTTTTTACTATGCATATCTAGTTTTGCTAGCACCATTTGTTGAAGAAACTCCTTTCACCACTGTGTATTCTTGGCACCCTTTTGGAAGATCAACTGACTATATATGTATGACAGTCAATATCATTAATCATCAGAGAAATGCAAATCGAAACCAGAATGAGATATCACCTGCTAGCATGCCCATTATCCAAAAACAAAAACAAGTGTTGGCAGAGATGGGGAGAAACTGGAACACCTGTACACTATTGATGGGAATGCAAAATGGTGTAGCCAGTATGGAAAACAATATGAAGGTTCCTCAAAAAATAAAAAAATAGAATTCCTGTGTAATCTGGAAAACCTAAAAGAATTGAAATCAGGATGTCTAAACATTAGCACTTCTGTGCTCATTGCAGCATTACTCGCAATAGCCAAGATGGGAAAATAACCTACATGGCCATTGATGGATAAAGAAAATATGGTATATGTGTACAGTGAAATATCATTTAGCCATTAAGAAAAGGAAATCCTGCAATATGAGATAACATGGATGAGTCTTGAAGACATTATAATAAAAAACATAAGTCATTGACTATCCCCAAAGCCAATCAAGGGATAGAGAAAAAGTATAGAATCTGATACCAAATATATAGAGAATGAAGGAGGAAGAAAAAGGAGGAGAAATAGAAGAGAACCTTTAGATTGTGTTTGTAACAGCATACTAAGTGAGTTAAGTTAGACTCTTAGATAGTAATGAAAGTAACCTGGAACCTTTGGTAACCATGAAACTAAAGCCTGAAATGGCAATAAGTACATACCTATTGATAATCACCCTAAATGTAAATGGACTGAATGCACCAATCAAAAGACATAGAGTCACTGAATGGATAAAAAACAAGACCCATCTATATGCTGCTTACAAGAGACTCACCTCAAACCCAAAGACATGCACAGACTAAAAGTCAAGGGATTGAAAAACATATTTCATGCAAACAATAGGGAGAAAAAAGCAGGTGTTGCAGTACTAGTACCAGACAAAATAGACTTCAAAACAAAGAAAGTAACAAGAGATAAAGAAGGACATTACATAATGATAAAGGGCTCAGTTCAACAAGAGGATATAACCATTATAAATATATATGCACCCAACACAGGAGCAACAGCATATGTGAAACAAATACGAACAGAACTAAAGGAGGAAATAGACTGCAATGCATTCATTTTAGGAGACTTCAACATAACATTCACTCCAAAGGACAGATCCACCAGACAGAAAATAAATAAGGACACAGAGGCACTAAACAACACACTAGAACAAATGGACCTAATAGACATCTATAGAACTCTACACCCAAAAGCAACATGATACACATTCTTCTCAAGTGCACATGGAACATTCTCCAGAATCGACCACATACTAGGCCACAAAAAGAGCCTCAGTAAATTCCAATGGATTGAAATTCTATCAACCAACTTTTCAGACCACAAAGGTATAAAATTAGAAATAAAATGTACCAAGAAAGCAAAAAGGCTCACAAACACATGGAGGCTTAACAACACGTTTCTACATAGTCGGTGATCAATGACCAAACTAAAATGGAGATCCAGCAATATATGGAAATAAATGACAACAACAACACAAAGCCCCAACTTCTGTGGGACGCAGTGAAAACAGTCCTAAGAGGAAAGTATATAGTAATCCAGGCATATTTAAAGAAGGAAGAACAAACCCAAATGAATAGTCTAACATCACAGTTATCAAAATTGGAAAAAGAAGAACAAATGAGGCCTAAAGTCAGCAGAAGGAGGGACATAATAAAGATCAGAGAAGAAATAAACAAAATTGAGAAGAATAAAACAATAGAAAAAATCATTGAAACCAAGAGCTGGTTCTGTGAGAAAATAAACAAAATAGATAAGCCTCTAGCCAGACTTATTAAGAGAAAAAGAGAATCAACAAACATCAACAGAATCAGAAATGAGAAAGGAAACAGCACGACAGACCCAACAGAAATACAAAAAATTATTAGAGAATACTATGAAAACTTATATGCTAAGAAGCTGGAAAACCTAGAAGAAATGGATAACTTCCTAGAAAAATACAGCCTTCCAAGACTCACCAAGGAAGAAACACAAAATCTAAACAAACCAATTATCAGCAAAGATATTGAAGTGGTAATGAAAAAACTACCCAAGAAAAAAACCCTGGGCCAGATGGATTTACCTCGGAATTTTATCAGACATACAGAGAAGATCTAATACCCATTCTCCTTAAAGTTTTCCAAAAAATAGAAGAGAAGGGAATACTCCCAAACTCATTCTATGAAGCCAATATCATCCTAATACCAAAACCAGGCAAAGAACCCACCAAAAAAGAAAATTACAGACCAATATCCCTGATGAACGTAGATGCAAAAATACTCAATAAAATATTAGCAAACCGAATTCAAAAATATATCAAAAAGATCATACACCACGACCAAGTGGGATTCATCCCAGGGATGCAAGGATGGTACAACATTCGAAAATCCATCAACATCATCCACCACATCAAGAAATAGAAAGACAAAAACCACATGATCATCTCCATAGATGCTGAAAAAGCATTCAACAAAATTCAACATCCATTCATAATTAAAACTCTCAGCAAAATTGGTATTGAGGGCAAGTTCCTCAACATTATAAAGGCCATATACAATAAACCCACAGCCAACATCATACTGAACAGCGAGAAGCTGAAAGCTTTTCCTCTGGAGATCCGGAACAAGACAGGGATGCCCACTCTCCCCAGTGTTATTTAGCATAGTACTGGAGGTCCTAGCCATGGCAATCAGACAAAACAAAGAAATACAAGGAATCCAGATTGGTAAAGAAGAAGTTAAACTGTCACTATTTGCTGATGATATGATATTGTACATTAAAAAACTCTAAAGACTCCACTCCAAAACTACTAGAACTGATATCGGAATACAGCAAAGTTGCAGGATACAAAATGAACACACAGAGATCTGTGGCTTTCCTATACACTAACAATGAGCCAATAGAAAGAGAAATCAGGAAAACAATTCCATTTACAATAGCATCAAAAAGAATAAAACACTTAGGAATAAACCTAACCAAAGAAGTGAAAGACCTATACCCTGAAAACTATAAGACACTCTTAAGATAAGTTAAAGAGGACACTAACAAATGGAAACTCATCCCATGCTCTTGGCTAGGAAGAATTAATATCATCAAAATGGCCATCCTGCCCAAAGCAATATACAGATTTGATGCAATCCTTATCAAATTACCAGCAACATTCTTCAACGAACTGGAACAAATACTTCAAAAATTCATATGGAAACACCAAAGACCCTGAATAGCCAAAGCAATCCCGAGAAAGAAGAATAAAGTGGTGGGAATCTCACTCCTCAACTTCAAGCTCTACTACAAAGCCATAGTAATCAAGACAATTTGGTACTGGCACAAGAACAGAGCCACAGACCAGTGGAACAGATTAGAGACTCCAGATATTAACCCAAACATATATGGTCAATTAATATTTGATAAAGGAGCCACAGACACACAATGGGGAAATGACAGTCTCTTCAACAGATGGTGCTGGCAGAACTGGACAGCTACATGTAAGAGAATGAAACTGGATCACTGTCTAACCCCATACACAAAAGTAAATTCAAAATGGATCAAAGACTTGAATGTAAGTCATGAAACCATAAAACTCTTAGAAAAAAACTTACGCAAAAATCTCTTGGATGTGAACATTAGCGACTTCTTCATGAATATATCCCCCCGGGCAAGGAAAACAAAAGCAAAATGAACAAGTGGGATTATATCAACCTCAAAAGCTTCTGTACAGCAAAGGACACCATCAATAGAACAAAAAGGTACCCTACAGTATGAGAGAATATATTTGTAAATGACAGATCCGATAAAGGCTTGACATTCAAAATATATAAAGAGCTCACGCACCTCAACAAACAAAAAGCAAATAATCCAATTAAAGAATGGGCAGAGGAGCTGAACAGACAGTTCTCCAAAGAAGAAATTCATATGGCCAACAGACACATGAAAAGATGCTCCACATCTCTAGTTATCAGAGAAATGCAAATTAAAACCACAATGAGATATCACCTCACACCAGTAAGGATGGCCACCATCCAAAAGACAAACAACAAAAAATGTTGGCGAGGTTGCAGAGAAAGGGGAACCCTCCTACACTGCTGGTGGGAATGTAAATTAGTTCAACCATTGTGGAAAGCAATATGGAGGTTCCTCAAAATGCTCAAAATAGACTTACCATTTGACCCAGGAATTCCACTTCTAGGAATTTACCCTAAGGATGCAGCACTCCAGTTTGAAAAAGACAGATGCACCCCTATGTTTATCGCAGCACTATTTACAATAGCGAAGAAATGGAAGCAACCTAAGTGTCCATCAGTAGATGAATGGATAAAGAAGATGTGGTACATATACACAATGGAATATTATTCAGCCATAAGAAGAAAACAAATCCTACCATTTGCAACAACATGGATGGAGCTTGAGGGTATTATCCTCAGTGAAATAAGCCAAGCGTAGAAAGACATATACCAAATGATTTCACTCATCTGTGGAGTATAAGAACAAAAGAAAAACTGAAGGAACAAAACAGCAGCAGAATCACAGAACCCAAGAATGGACTAACAGTTACCAAAGGGAAAGGGAGTGGGAGAATGGGAGGGTAGGGAGGGATAAGGGCGGGGAAGAAGAAAGGGAGTATTATGATTAGCATGTATAATGTTGGGGGTGGGGGAAAGGGGAGGGCTTTGCAACAGAGAGAAGACAAGTAGTGATTCTACAGCATCTTGCTATGCTGATGGACAGTGACTGTAATGGGGTTTGTGGGGGGGGACTTGGGGTAGGGGAGAGCCTAGTAAACATAATGTTCTTCAAAAAAATAAAAATAAATAAATTTAAAAAAAAAGTCAGTCAGAGAGAGACAAATACTGTATGATTCCACTTATGAGTGCTATCTGAAATAGTTACACTCATGGAATCAGAGATTAGAATGGTGGTTACTAGGGGTTCTGGTCACTACCTACAACTTCTGGGCAATACCACCTTTTAAAAGAGGCTACTTTCTTTTTATAGATGTGAGAAGAGGAAATGAGGCAGGTGACTCATCCCAGTTATTTAAATTTCAAAAAGCCAATGTGCAAGACAATACTAGCATATGCAGTGTCTTTACTGCATTGATGGACAGAAACATGGCAAGAAACTTAAATCTAAATGTAAAATATCACATTGTCTAGGTTCAAGGGAAGTATCTTTAGAAAGACGAAACTCTGTGTAACTATCCTGAATGTTAATCTGGCCCCTTTGCCATCCGTTCTTTTCTTCCTACTCCCCTCACCTTTCTGTCTCCATCACCTTTTAGAAGCCCCAATTCTATGTACAGGGTTTGCACTCAACACTATCCACTTCTACCAGCAGTGTATCTCTCCAAATCTAAGTAATTTTGCCTGGAGTTATAATGCCCTAGGGTGACTTCAATCTGATAGTTGGTGATAGTACTTGCGTCATTGAGCTTCACTGAACTTCTACAGTTTAGATATAGAGAAGCAAGTGTTTGGTCCTAGAATCATAACATGTGCTTCTAAGCTCACCTCACTATCTTCCTACCGGTGTGAATCTCAGAAAATATTGTATCTTCTCCCATTGTGAATTCTCCCTCTGTGAGTACTAGCTGCCAAGATTATTAATTGCCCAAATACATGACTTTATTTTCACATAGATTAAAATTTCCACCTAATTTGACAAAAGCCCTGGTCCAGTAAAGGAGTCAATATTGTTCATTATGATACAGAGTAGAGATTGTAACTTTTTTGGTATTACTTTTACAGATACAGTAGCCAATTGTATGTGTTCTTACAAACGAAGTGTTGAAGAGGAGTCTGCTTAACCCTCAACAGTCATATTATACCGACATAACTCCGAATTCTTGGGAATATTACTGAAAACTATACAACTATTACTTATGAGATTATTCCTCCTTGAAATATGTATTCCTCAGGTCATTCACAGTTGGACGTTTCAGGAAACAACTTTTAGTAGGAAATGTGATGGATATGATGCAGGATCTAAGTAAGTCTTGAATCTCTTATTACTTGGTTCTATGATGAATATGGGCATTTCAGATGGATCATCATGATGTGCTACAGCCAAATATTTGGACAACTGGCCCTAGAGAAATCAACACTTCAGATCATGAACCAAATAATACCTTAATACTTTCAGGCTTTTGCCCCACTATAAAGCATATATATATATATATGGCTCTCCTATATATAATTGTAAAAAACATCAGTTATTGTTATTACAGTATTATCAGGAGACCATTTGAATTATATTTTCCAGCATTAAACAGCTATTTAGTTAAACATTAAGAATTTTTGGTTGCAATTTTTTAAATTTTGATGATTGGAAAAAATTCATTGTTCTCAAGTAGAATAACTAGAACAGAGAATTTTCTAGATAAAACTGGCACCTAGTATTCTATTGTGTTTATTAATTAGCTCTCAAATTGGATGTATAAGAAATCATTCTGAAGATATAAAGGAATGTCTGACATTCCTTAGAAAAAAATTTTAATAGTTAGCAAATATCTGCCCTCTTTTTTTTTTTTCCTACTCAACAATCATTACAGAAATTGAAATAGAATTTCCCTTGTTATTTCA
This sequence comes from Manis pentadactyla, assembly GCF_030020395.1. Classification (NCBI taxonomy): domain Eukaryota; kingdom Metazoa; phylum Chordata; class Mammalia; order Pholidota; family Manidae; genus Manis; species Manis pentadactyla. The sequence continues at coordinate 50,942,178 of NC_080030.1, forward strand.
TCCACATGGTTGGCAAAGTGTAATTGTTAGAAAACAGAGCTGCTCTACTTGACTGTCCAGTAAAAGCCTTTTTGGACCTGGAACAGATTGATTGCTTTAAAAAATAATTTTGATTCCAACCAATTTTTTTGGAAGGAAATCTTGGTCCTAACCCAAATGTCAACTAAATAAAATTAGCAAATGTTTTGCTGTAAAGCAATAAAACCAAAAAAATCCACATTATTTCTCAAAACAAATATTTTTTTAATTCTCTTCTTTTACTAGATAATAGAATTACCTGGAAGCCTTTTAAAATGGAGTCCTTGTCTATTGTTTTTAGTCTACAAATAGGAAGATAAAGTAAATATTTTTTTATTTCTATCTTGATATCTGATTCTGTGAAATTGAATTTTAAGTTATTTGAATTGATTCATTCTTTTCTGTATTGAACGTACAAATTATATGGATGCAGGAAATTCACTGACTGGACATGTATACAGATGATTTCTTATGGAGAAAAATCATTGCTTAAGAATGAAATAAATTAAAAACTAGAGAAGCAGAGTCATAATAAAAAAACTAGCTGCTTAAATACAATTCTTAAATAGTTAGAAAACCAAAAGTGAGATAAAATCCTTTCAACTTCCAAATGTACTGTTAGCATTTTAAGTACAAATAAAAAGTCATCATATAATGTTAGAATTAGAGAAGATACTTTAGTATCAAAATATTAGAAATAAATATAAGGAAGCAAAGATCTGGTGAGAATGAGTAACTTACTCCAGGGCATTTAGGTAATAGTACTGCATGATGGATTAAAGTTTTCCAAGTTCATTACTATATGTACATGACCATAATGTTTTATTAAAATTCCAGTTATTTCCTGATTGACTTCTGGAATGGTAGAATGAGAACCTGCTGGACTCACTCCGTGTAAAACAATGGAAGTGTGCATAACACAACTAAAATCAATCATTTCAGAACTCTGGAAGTTAACCAAAGCCACAGAATGAGCTAAAACAGCCTCTATCCAAGAGAAATTACTGGACCTCAATAAGACAGTGGAGTCTGTGATGTTTTGCCATTAGGCTTTTCCACCAACCCTTCCTCCCCTGTTCAGCATTGTAGTAGCTAAAAGCTGGCAGGGTTGCATGCAAAGGAGATAGCAAACCGCTTTAAGGACTCCGTTAAAAGCATTATCCTCAGAGCACAGTAAATATTTTGTCTGAACTTGCAGATCTCTGGAAAATCTCTGTTCACAGGGTGCGGTGATACTTGATTTGACTTAGAGCTCACTGGAGGTGGGGGAACCACCACCACAGCATTGCAAGGCACTAGCAAACTCCGGCAACGTGTCAGCTCTCTAAATCTGTGATTTTAGTTTTTGACTATTCACCCTGCATACACACAAATTACATCACACTGTACAACTGTGGTTTTAAAAATCTTTAACCTTTATCTTTGTGACTCTGCTCTACCAGTACATTCTAAAACACCTCATTTTCCTGTTTTTACACTTACTTGGCAAAGACATACCCTGTTTAATCAAAGTTTCCAACCTCTCCATGTGTGCAGATGGGCGTGCCTAGAACACACACACAAACATTTCTAGTCCTCTCACTCAGCTAATGAGAGAGCTTCTAGCTTGCTGAGAAAATTGAAATAGATGAAAATCTCTACAAACTCTACATACTATAAACATACACTTTCATCCACAAATTTGTTTAACCTCCATCACACTTCCATAGATGTACTATTGTTCCCGCATCTAAAATTTCCCCCTCCTTTTATGCATGAGATCTTTTTTCTTGCTTAATCAATAACATTTCTCCTGCAAATTTCCTGTCTTATTCATGTTTGCAACATTGCATATGAATCATCCTCATCAATGCACAAGCATGCTGTGATTTCTTACATCTTCCCAAACATCTTCCAACAGCAGGAACCAAAGCGCCTGAGCAAGATGGCATGGGAACAGGATGTGGCACACATAGCAACCTTCTGGCAGCCGTTCCTTCAGCATCCAGTTCGAGAATGATGTTTTTGGATTACAGACTTTTAGAAGATATCTGGTTAAAATATTTATTTGTCCACAAAGTTGATCCAAGAAAAGATGGTCACTACTATATCCTAGCCAAAAAAGGAAAATCAGTCTGTACAAATTACAATTTCACAGTGTTAAACTAGTATGTGCACATGCATACAACATAGTTTGTCAAGAACTGTTGCCAGAGATTGATGAATTACCTTACCTTACACTTTGATGGGGACTTGAAACACTAGTTGATTTGGTCAGCAGTATTAAACTGTCCACCTTTGGATATGTGAAATAAGCTATCCAATCTCAGGAATGTCATGAATAAGCTCAGAGAAAAATCAGAAAATTAGAGAATTCTGTAAGACAAGAAGTAGTATTCTTCTCTCTAAGAAGCAGCAGCTGCTATTGGAGTTCAGTTTCTGGGGTAAGCCTGATTTATATAGTCAGGACTCAGTCTATATATGATTTCAGGTCTTAGAAATTCACCAGGAACCATAATTGAGTGGGTTCAACTGCTCTTTGAATAGCAAAATGCAAATTTTTCCCAAAATTTGTCCATAGATTCAACACAGTATCTTACTTCAGTAGGCTTTGGAAATGCAAATGAACCTAAATAGCTTAAAATAATCCTGAAAATCCAACAAAGTTGGATTACTTTTATTTCCCAATTTCAAAACCTTTACTACAAATTTATAGTAACAAAAATAGTTTGGTATATACATAAGGATAGGCATATAGATCAATGGAACAGAATTGAGAGTCCATATATAAACCCTTACATGACATCAATTGATTTTCAACAGAGATGTTAGGATAATTCATTGGGAAAGGAATAGTCTTTTCAAAAATGATATTAGAACAATTGTGTGACCACTTGCAAAAAGAGAAATTTAGACCCCTGACTTATACCTCACAGAAAAATCAACTCACAAGGGGTTATAGACATACATGTAAAAACTATGAAAATTTTATAAGGAAACAGGACTTTTTAGTTGCAACACCAAAAAACATGATCCAAAACAGGAAAATTTGATAACCATGCCTGCATCAAATTTTAAAAAAATCTGTCTTTCAAGAGACAAAGATAAAATTAAATGAATAAATAATAATAAAATGAAAGACAAGTACAGAATAGGAGACAATATTGGCACAGTCTATTATAAAAGATTTGTATCCAAAGTATATAAAGGATTCTTATAAATAAGTAATCAAAAGGCAAACCAATTAAAAAAAGGAATAGATTTCAATAGATATTTCATCAAAGATGCGTGCCTAGCAGACATTAAAAGAAGTTCAAATCACAATACTTAGAGAAATGAAAATTAAAACCACAATGAGATTCCACTTTGCATTCAGTAGAAAAGCTATAATAGAAAAGACAGACCATATCAAGTGTTGGAGAGGATGTGGAGAAACTGGAGCTTGCAAAATTGCTGGTGGGAATGTAAAACGGTACACTCTGAAACACAATTTGGCAATTTCTTAAGTTAGACATAAAATTATCATGCAATCTAGTAACCCAAGAGAAATGAAAATATATACCCACATGACTTCCACACAAATGTTTATGGAAACATTATGCATAATAGCCAAAAAGTAGAAATAATCCAGACAAGAGAATAATGAGATACTCTTTTGCAGTGAACTAATACATGCTATAACATGGAGAAATCTCAAAAACATGTTAAGTAAAAGATGCTGGATGCGAAAGACAACATGTTGCATAATTCTACTTATATAAAACTTCCAGAAAGGGCAAATTTATAGACAGAAATAGATTAATGGTTCATTGGGCTGAGATTGGGAACAAGAAGTGACTACAAATAACCATAAAAATCTTTCAGGGCATTCTTGATCATCTTCCACTAAGGTGCACCACATACATCTTTACATCATCCTTCTGAGAGCTCAGCACAAAATTTTAGAGTCACCTTTGCTTCTCTTCTCCCATATCTAATTCATGAAATAATGAGTTAAATAAATTTTATTGAATGAGTTCACAATGGATTTACTTTAGATTCTGGAATAAAACTCCCCATTGGAAGACTGTATTTATAGTGTAATCATTAAGTGTATAGGTTGGGACCAGATACTCCTCTATGAGTTTCGTTCAACCCTTGCTCTGTATTTGTTGGGGTGGGGAGGATTGGAGTTTAGTGGCAGGAAGTAATTTTGCATATAAATAAAAAGGTGTAGAAGAATATAAATATGTGTTAACAGTTATTAAGCTATTACCTCCTAACTTAAAACCTACCCCTCTGTGTTCTACTCTGTGAGGTTGGCTCTGGTTATCTATGAACCACAATTTGCTCTTCACAAGATGACTGTCTTCATTCTGCCAGTAAGGGCTCTAACAGGAGACTTCACAGCTGGGGGAGGAAGAAGTGGGTTGTTATTCCTCTTTGCTTTCTTCTTGCTGCTTCTTGCTGTCAGCATCACCCATCCCTACCTACTTACCAGTAGCACCAGCTGGCTGCTCCCCCACATCGGGCCTCTCCCAACACCCTCTTAGGACTTCTGGATTATAGATTATCAGAGAACATTCAACAAGTTTAGAGACCCTGAGCCAGCTGAATAGTACTCTTTCTCAGACACCTAAGGTTCATCTCTGAAGGGACTCTCCTCCATGTGTCTATGTTTCATTAATTTCAGTCCTTTTCCAATGTTTCCCCGAGTGTGTCCTTATTGGCTACCTCTGTGATAAGTCAGTAAGCTATTTTTGCCTTTTCTTTTACTTAGTTAGCAATGCTTTATACCTAGTTAACAATATTTTCGTAGTAAATTCTCTCCATAAGATAATTGGTATAGCCTCTGTTTCTGACCGGATTTTGGCTGATAATCCTAATTATTAATATAGATCATTTCTGGGTGTATGGGAGTTGGGATGAGGGTGCGTGTAAAACTGTAGCTTTTTATGCTTAGATGCTATTGGCTTTTGGATATTGATTTACTGTCTCCAGTTTGGTGATATTTTGCTTGCTTTTAAATGTCTCTATTCTCTATTTTCTTCAGTACAAAATAGGTATGAAAGTAACCTTTCCTTATAGGGATTTTGTAATGATTTAATGTGTTAAATGCATTTTACATGACAAGATTAGAAGCTCACAAATAAAAGTTCAATAAATTATAACCACTATCATCTGAAGGTTGTTTTTTATAAATTAACATAAATATTTACTTAAAAAGAGCTCATATTTGAACACCATTAATCAAGTAATATCTATCCCATTGCAATGTGCCCCTCTCATGACGACCCATTCTTTCCATGTTTCTGAATAGGAATCATTTGAGTTTAGTTATTTGGAGAGTCTTTCATAATTTAAAAATCAGTATTTAGCAAGGACTATATGATAAATGAAAGTTACAGGCCAACATCAGTCGTGTCCATACAATCAAATCCTAAACTAAATATTAGCTTATCCAGTTTACTAACATATAAAAATGTAATACATAATGACCAATTTGGGCTTATTTCAGAATTACAGGTTTGCTTTAACCTTATAAAATCAACATTTAATTCATTAAAATAAAATTTGAAAAATCATGAGCATCTCAAATTATGTCAAAAAAGTGATGAAATTAATTAATTTATAAGTGGACATTTATAATCTAACTAGAAAACTAGGAATGGTAGGAAACATCTTTAACTGATAAAATGTATCTATGAAAAACCTATAGTAAGTATACTGAACTGTGAAATATTATAAAGGTAGGAGCATATATCCATAATTTGGGGGTAAGAAAATATTTCTTTTATACAATGCAGAAGTCACAATCCTAAGGAAAGATTGATTCATTAGAATACACTAACATCAAGAACTTCTGTTCATCGATGCCATTAAAAGAGAAAAAAATAGAAGCCACAGATCAGGGGCTTCTAAGTGTATTGTGGGGTTTTTTGTTTGTTTTTTTAATTCTGGTGGTTATTGCATAAGTATTTATGATTATCCACTCATATATATTTAGGTATATAGTGTTGTTATCCCAATTTTTATTGAAGAGTTAAAAAATAAAGTAATTTAAAACTCTTGCCTTAATTCAAGACACAAAGAAAGTATCTTTAGCAGAGATTTTAGAAGGAAGGGCTTTGGAGAGGGAAGTTACCTAAGCAGTCTCTTTCCTGTGTGCCAAAGGAGGATTTAAAATTTAGGGGCAGTGATCCTGTTCAACAACCTCTCTTAGTTCATATTTCAAACATCAGGGTCACTGTACTTACTATATGAATTTAATCTTTGCTTTCTGTTCATGTTTTTAAAATTCTGCTTACAATAAAAGTGGTGCTTTTTTTTGTCATATGGGAAGTTCTGGAAGCAGAGGTTAGTTTTCCCAAAGTGCAGTTAAAAACAATCAGCAATATCAGTTATATTCATTATGTCATTTATAGGCAAAATAGAAAATGATTTGAAAGTGCAGCTATGAGAAAAACACATTTGAAAAGGGAAAATATAGATGGGAATACATACATACATAATCATCTATCAGATATAGTCAAAACTAATTTAATGTTCATATCTTTCTTTTCATAAAACCAATGTATTAAATGTGTTGATCATAAATGGATATCATTAGCCAGTCCATATCTAGTAAATTTTGGAATCTTATTAAGTAGAAAATTTTAGATTGCTAGCCAATATAAAAATTATATGCTTAAAAGTGGAACTTATTTTTAACAATGTATGGTTGTTTCCATATTTTATGGTAGAATGTAAACAAAATTTGCTAGTTGTCAATCCATTTTTGCTAACTGTGAATGTGACTGTATAAACAAAGTTTTCAAAATATAGGTAGCCTCCTTACCAAAAGTATATTTTCTTACAGAAACAGTGATAGAGACAGAGACAGCAAATAATCATTGAACCTTATTATATATAATTACCAAAGTTTACCATTAACCACAGTTTTATAGTCAAAGAATTTTAAGAGTGCAAGACAGTTATTAAAAGTTGTGTTTCTTTTAAAATCCAAAGCTTCTTGTTAGATATATAAAAATAATACCTTCTGTCAATCAAATCTCATCTTCCTATCCATGAGGATATCTCTAGGGGTATAAAACCTGAGGAAGGTAAGTTTCCAAGGCAGCAGATCCTCTATAGATGAAAGGCAGGTTGGAGAAAATTGAATAAACATTAACTGTGCCGAGAGCTATCTTAAAGTCCTGGAGTTTGTGTTGATGGGCTAAAATCTTCATAAGAAAGAAGTAAAAGAGAGTTTGGAAAAAATTTCCTTGCTTAGTGTGTTGATTTTAAAGTCTTGGGTTTTCTACAAACATTAAAAAAAACGCTTTAGATATAACTGACAGAATAAGTTCCATACTTCTAAAGTCCACAACTTTGATAGACTTGCACATATGTATGCATCACCATAATCAAAATACTGAGCAATTCCATTTCCCTCAGAAGTTTTCTTGTGCTGCAGTGTAATCCATTCTTTCCACTCATCCCCACTCCCAAAAGTGTCCTCCTAGTTTCAGGCAGGCACTCATTTACTTTCTATCACCACAGATAGGGACTGATTTTCTAGGATTTCATTTGAATTGTATTAACACTTTATATTCTGTTTTACTTTTTCATGCAACATAATTTTATTGATTAATTCATGTCACTGTGGGCACCAATATTTCATTGCATTTTGTTGCTGAGTAGTATTTCACTGTATGAAAATATTGTAATTTGTTTATCTACTAACCTGTCAAGAGAAATTATTGATTCTTGCCGTCTATTTATCTTCAGTGAAGTGTATGTTCAAATATTTTGCTCATGTGTTTTTGCTTTGTTTATTTTATTCTTATTGAATTACCAAGGTTCTTTATATCTTTTGGATATAAGTTTATCAGATCCATGACTTAAACATATTTTCTCTTAGTCTGTGGTTTATCTTTTTATTCTCTTAACAATGTCTTTTTGAAGTGCTCAATCTCATTCCTGGTACAATTTCTAGTTTCAGCATATTTGAAAATATGTGTTCTGTTGTTAAGTGGAATGTTTTGTAGACTTTAACAGATCTAGTTATTGATATTGTTGTTCAAGTCATTTATATCCTTACAGATTTTCTGTCTGCTTAATTCTATCAATTATTGAGAGCAGGATGATAAAATCTCCAAGTTAAATCTTTTTTCTCCTCATAATTCTGTAATATTGGGTTTTAAATATTTGGGAGCTTTGCCATCTACATTAAAGGTTAAGAATGCTATGTCATCTAGATAAATTGGCTCCTTTACTATTATGAAGTGAAAATTTGTGTAATATTAATATAGCCACTCTTGCTTTATTTTATAGAGTGCCAACGCATCTTTTTCCATCCTTTTACGTATAATCTATTTGTCTTTATATTTGAACTTGTCATTCTTAGTAGGTAGCATCTAGGTGGGGTTTGCTGTGTTATACAATACAAAAATCTTGGCCGTTTAATTTGGGTTCTTATACCATTGATATTTGATGTGAATTTTATATAATTGGGTTTAAGTCTGCCCTCTTCCTCTATGTTTTCAATTTGTTCTCTCTGTATTTATTCCCTTTTTCTAATGACTTCTTTTGGATTGAGTGTTATTAAGATCCCATTTTATCTCTGCTGCTAACTTATTCACTATAACTCTTCATTGTGTTATATTTATGACTATCCTAGTGTCTATAGTAGTAATCTTTATCACAGTCTACCTTCAATTATATTTATTTATTAGATGATGTTATACTTTACAACCATATAATTCCATCTCTCTCCTCCTGGACTGTGTGCTTTTATCCTTTACATTTTACTTCTACATATGTAATGAACCCCATACTGTAGAGTGTTATTTTTTAAGTCAATTATCTCTTAAAGATATCTAAAAACAACCCAAAAAAATCCTATATAGTCATGTAGTTATGGTTTCAAGTGCTCCTCCTTCTTATTGTGTAACCACATTTATTCTGGTATCATTTTCCTTATTCTTGAAGGTATTTCTTTAACATTTCTGGTAGTACAGGCCATATAGTCATAAGATCCTTCAGATTTCCTATCTGATTAATGTTTACTTCAATTCATTTTGAAAGACATCCTTGTGTGAACAATTCTAGGTTGGCCATTATTTTCTTTACAGATACTGTGTCACTGACATTTGAGTTTTACTCTTTCTAGTGAGAAATCTACTGTTTATCTTTGATTCTCTGTGTACACAATGTATTTTTCTCTGCTGCTGCTTTTTTCATGATGACTTGTTTTAAGCTATTTGGTTGTAAGGACTATAATGTACCTTTGTGTATTTTTCTTTATCTTTTTTGTGATTGGGATTCCTCCAAGTTTTAAAATGGATGGATTCATAATTTTCATCAAATTTGGAACATTTTGCACACTAGTTTATCAAATATTTATTCCTTTCCTCTCCTGTGTTGACAACAATTATGAGTGTTATAGGCCACTTGATGTCCCCCAGTTCATTGTTGGTCTGTTCATATTTTTTTCAGTTACTTTTTCTCTTACTTTGTTTAATTTTGTATAGTTTTTATCCCTGTGCCTTCAAGTTCCCTGCTCTTTATTCTATTATCCTATCAGTGAAATTTTTATCTCAGCCATTGTTGTCTTTATCTCTACAAGTTTGTTATTTCAAAAGTATCTTTCATGTCTTTATTTCCCATGTTCCATCTTTCCTCCAAGTTCTTGTCTATATCAAATGCAGTTGTAATAACTACTTTAATATTCTTGCCTACTAATTCTATCATCTGTGCCATTAGGAGGTTATTTCATTAATTTACTTTTCCCATTATGCATCACATTTTCCTGCTCTTTTGTATGCTGGGTAGTTTTTTTACAGAGTGTTAGATATTGTGAATTTTATTTTGTTGGATGCTAGATAGTTTTTGTATTTTTATAAAGATTCTTGAGCTTTGCTACACTTTCTAACTCAGTGTTACTGTTTTGGGTATTGCTTTTGGGGTTTGTAATGTAATACTAAAGCATTTTTATGCCTAACATTAATTTTCTTCATGACCAAAGCAACATATTTCTGACTACTCTATCCAGTGACCTCTGAATTATAAAGTATTGTATTGTGACTGTAGAAACAGGTCTTGTGTGAGCTTTAGGGATTCTTTTCCCCTTTGACTCTTTTGGGAATTTCTTTCCTTTGACTGAGGTAGTTCCTTCATATGTATGTGCGAGCTGATTAGTACTCAGCTGAACACTAGAGTAGAACCTTCTGAAGATCCGAGGGATGCTCTTCCTACGTAACTATCTATTCTCTGGTGCTTTGTGAACTCAAGCTACCTTGGTCTTCCCAGAATCTTGGCTCTGTCTACTTGTCTAATTTTCAGAACACTGAAAATTTTATCCAGGTCATAAGATAGGAAAATTGTAGGGCTCACATCATTTGTTTTCTGTCTTTCAAGAATCACTTTCCTTAGTTGTCTGATATCCTAGGAATAGATAATGGTTGTTTCATATATTTTGGCTTTTTTTTTTTTAGTTCTTTCATGCGGAAGGGTAAATCTGGTCCCTGTTAATCCATCTTAATCTGAAGGGTAGAAATTCTGTATATTTAGCTAGTCTAGTTCTTTAGTCACCATTAAAAATGGAACACTCTTATTAGAAGTGGGGATGTATTACTCTTGCTGTCAAAGACAAGAGGATATAAAAGCATTTATAAATAATAGCATACTATTTACTATTTATTCTTAATTATTAGGCAGCATAAAGATTGTCATGGGCCACATTAAATATCTCAGAAAACATTGACGTTTTATATAGATATTTATCTCTTTTCATGTATGATCAATCAACAGAGATTGTTGCTCCATAATATAATTATTTGTTCAGATATAAAACATGATGAAGGGAACTTTCATCTTAGATGATGTCATCAAACTGATTTGACAACTAATTCATGTGAATGTGCTCCTAAGGAGCTTAAATGATTTACCAATTTCTAAGTGTTTTTTAGGCCAACTGAATCCAAATCTCTAAAAGCATGATCTGGACTTTTGTTACTAAAACAAAATCAAATTAGAAACAGAGAAAAAAGAAACATGGTATTTCCTTTCTAAGGGAGTATGATTGTCAGGTTTGGGAAGCAGTAAACAAACTACCATGAGCTATAATCAGATCTTTCAAACAGCAGAGCAATCTGTTTAGGATGTTGTATATTTTGACAACCTCACATATAGTTGCTGAGGCTCTTATGTCCCACTAATAGAGCTTTATTTAGTTGTATCTTCTTTTAAAATGTGTAGAATAACTTGTAAATATAGCAAGTGAGTATATATGTATAGTAACAGGCAGGTAACTTCTTTTATGTAAGTAATTTCTGTTGCTATTAGGAAAAAATGAAACTATCAAAAAGCAACTATTTTAACATTAACTTCAGAATATATCAAAAGAAATAGGCTTTCCCCAAATGATTCACTGATTTTATAAAATCTCAGTAAGTTTAGCTTCTCCTCAAGTAATTTACTCCTAAACAATACCATGTTTATTTAAGCATAGTTTGAGGATAGCAAATAAGCAAAAAGATGAAAGACTAAATTTTGTAATTTAGAATACTCAGATTCAAATTACTCAATTTTACAAGTCTAAATTTATTTTCTAATCTGAGAAATATGATGTATAATACCAACCATGATTTACTGTGAGATGGAATGTGCAAAAGTTCCAAGAACAGTACCTTACTAGGAAGCATGTGCTCAGTAAATGTATATTTTCATTTTCTTTTCAATAGTCCTACATTATATAAAAATAAGTGAAAGCATGTATACTTCCAAGTTAAGCCTAAAATATTTGCTGTAACATCAGTTTAGAATGTTAAAGGAATGCATAATTTTATGAATTAGTATATTCTGAGAGTATATTTCTAAATAAAATATTAATAAAAATAAGGTTTTAAAAGTTTATCTTAATTGTTGGCAACTTTTATCAACTTACTATTATGATGCTCATTTTACTATAAAGAAATGGTTTTCTCCAGAATAGTTGAAATGCTTAATTGTATATGCTATCATTTTATGATTATGGTGTTATTGGAAATCACCTAATCTAAAACCCCATTTTATTTATAGAGGATTGTGTCACAAAACCAGTTTAGCATCTGGATTTCCCACTATCATCTATAGAAAATAACTTACTCATTTTTTAATTATAACAGATTGAAATGTTCTTGAAAGTATTTGCAAGTTTACTGCAATACCTGATAAAGTCCTCTACTTAACAAAAGTACTGATGGATGAAAGTAAAATTTTAAGCCATGTGTTAATTAATTTTTCTGTGTAATTTAAGCCTTATTGATTTAATTAGTAAATGTGGTTTACAGTCTATTTAAGCTTGGATTATGCTAAAATATAAGCCCCAAAATAGCAGGAACTTTTAAATTGTTGTATTCATGACTATACCCAAAGCATACACAGCAGTGTTTGATACATAATAAATGCTCAATAAAAAAATATTTACAAATTAATGTTAAATAAATGATTTTGGCTTAAAAATATTCCGGATATTACATAACAATTACATTCAGTAGAGTTACATTTGGGTCTTATGTGATTCTAGCTGTATTATATTTTTAGAAATATCATGTTTTTTACTCAGTAACAGTTCGGAAACTTCAGAATTGACTTAGACCAATTTTTGCTCTAGCTTATCATTTCTAGCAATTCAATCAAAAACAGAAACATTCTAGTAGATGAAACATTCTTATATATGTGAGTGTCAACATAATGAGTCTGCAAATGGTAGGTTTAAAGTTTTTTGAAAACCTTTAAAAATATACCCTATCAAAGCTTTTAGTAATCTAGGAAATTTATCAGCAATGTTTGGCATTTGTTGCATTTGTCAGTATTAATTTAATTCCAAATGACAGAAATATAAATTGACCAAATTTGAGGGAAAAAAAATGAGACAATATAGGTACAAGTCCAAGATGTGACATTTAAATGAGCCATATGAACTATTAAAGGCTTAGGATCAAACATCTTAGGACTTGCTCTCCTTGCCTCTTCCTGCCTGTCAGCTGTATTCGCAATTCATTGTACTAGTAACTACTCGTTTAGTTGCAGGTGACAATGTTATCTTCGGTTTTCTCTTTCTGATCCATTTGGCAAGAATTCTGGATAGCTCCTAAATATATATAGCTATTATAAACAGAATAGCTCAGTATTTGGAGTCCTAAATGTCATGATCCCGGCGGGTCGGGGGGCCTTTTTGCAGTAGGTTGAATTACATGCCTGCCACCAAATCTGGCAAGGACCTAGGGTCTACAGAAGTAACTGGGCCTGGACTGCCTAGTGTATTATTAACCAATGTGGGCCACTGGCTTGCAGCAGTGAGGACAAAAGAACAATTGTGTTCATGCTAAGGACATGGATAAAAGTGGGTCAGTTCACACACAAAGAGATATGGTAGAAAACAACACTCTAGAAACCTACCACATGTTTTGTATAAATTCATTTCTTCCTTTACCTAGGAGTGTATTGAATATGCCGAGTCAATAAATACCTCTAAGAATTGAGATTTTAAAAAACAGAGAGATTGTTTTGCGAAGAAGACAGAAAATACTCTTCCTAATAATTTTTCCCCTCAAAGCATTTTAATTAACCCCCCTGTAAGTAACCTTTATTTTCCTTTTAACTGTGGAACATGATGATTTTCTCACATTGTAACTGGAATTCCATCCTTGCTCAAACAGAATATCTTTATTGAGAGATTGCTTTATTTGGTGATGAAGTCAGTAAAAAAAATACTGATTGTTTTTCCTAAGCAAAGGCACATTTACTTTGTTAGCATGTGTTCTATATGTCAACATTAAAGACAAACTCCCTTATTATCACAAATGGCATCTGTTGAAAGTATATTAACTATGTTTGCTAGTAATGCCCATGAAAATATTTATGAATACTAATTAATTCCACCTGCTGAGATACTTTAATTCTTAGAAATATCATTTATTTATATAGTTGGCATAAAAAGTATTTCAAATGCTTGTAGATTCAGATGGAACAAAGTTTCATCAATCAGAGACACTAGGAAACAGATTAGCAGTATTCCAGAAATGATACATACCTAGTTTTTGTAAATTTGCCAGACCTTTATGGACAGAAACACTGAAGGGAAGCTATATGCTATATGCTTCCAAAATTCTCCTGTAGTTTTCAGAAGAATACTTGAAACAATGTATATAAAGTGGCACAAGAAACATAGACAGCAAATATATCAGATATACAGCAGAAGATAAGGTTGGGAAAACTCTGAGGATATGCTCCTATAAACCCTCTGACGCTGAGAGTATTACAAATAAATTTTAAACCCCTACAGGGCCAGGAGTGGATTTGGCAGATTAATAAGGGAAGCTCCTGTTCTCATAGATAATCAGACCTATCTAGTCTGAATTATACTCATGGTTCTCATAGAGTCCTCACTACTAAGGAAGAAGGAATCTCACATTAACCTTGCAGCTGACCCCTAGTCCAGTGCTTGCCTAAAAGTTCACCCACCTACATGACGAGAAATTTGTTACTTGTACATCTCTCCCCTTTCTACCTGCAGGCCCCTACATGGACCCTTTAGATACGGTGCCTCCTTACATTATAATAATTAAGACTATTTATATCTTACCCATGTTGAGAACTAAAAATTTCACCTTACTTCCCCTCCATATATCACCTATTTCCCTGCTATAAATTTAAAATATGGTGTATTTTGTTTATTACTAAAATTAATCTTGAGTACAATGAAATTTATTTATTGCTTTTAAGTAAATGTAGAGTAGTGAAAAATAACAAGTTTTTATATCCACAGAGAATATATTTTGTTAAGGAGCATGGATTTTCTGTCAGCGTACATTTCACTAAAGGGGGTTTCTTTAGTTTCACTATAAAAGATGAGTTGCAAGTTTAGATGGAAGTAACTCTGTGGAAAAGACAAAGAATTACTGAAATGAACAATAATTATACAAAATCACATTAAGAGGTACCAAATGAATGTAATACTTCCTAATACAGTTCAAATACTGTTAAATATTTTAATCAACTGATTGGGAAGTAGAGAGAAACATGCTGATTACCTTAGCAGGTGAGGAAATGTAGAGGAAATCGTAGATTCTTCCATGCTCTCTGGAAATTAGAGCTGTCCTTTCATGCATAAAATGAGATTTTTCTAAAGGTAAGTAAAAGTTGTGAAAAGAAATGGTGAACAAATCAATACTTAAGAATAACCATTGCTTTTGTTCTCCTGTGCACATGTCTATGCCCTCTCTGGCTATACCATATCTGAAACATAGTACTGAATTTCATTTCATAAATATTACTTGGAAAAAACTCTATATTTGGGAAAACACAGAAAATATGTTTAAAGGTTTATTTAATATCTTATGAAAATAAAGCCTATCTAACATGCTTTTAGAATTGAATTTTCCTTAGAAAAATAAAGCTCAAGCCTCTCTTTTTATATACTAGGAAATTAGGGTTGAAAGTTTTTGAAAGATAAATTAATATTTCAATAAAGAAAAGAGAGAACCAAGGTTGAAGCTAAGCCTATTACACTGGTTTTATCTCAGCCTGCTACATTTTGCTCAAAATAAAGACTGAGGAGAAGTAAGAGTCATGGGATTCCTTCTTAAAATATGAGCCCATTGTGTCATAAAGTAAGTGGAGTATGTATTTTCACAAGATTTGTAATGCTTTGTTAATTAGACCTAGCAAATCAGTCTGTTTAAATTGTTTTAAAAGATGGGAAAGCAAGGTCACACAATTTGTTTTGTGACAGACTTGGAACACATTTAGTAATAAAAATATACTAGAGTAAAATACCATGGTATATGTTTTTTTTAGAATCCTAGTTGATAACCTAGTGGTTTGATGGTGAGAAAATACTATAACATATTCATTTATGGTATTCCAGTTAAGTTTATGTTTGCTTAAGGGGCCATTATTTAGTCACTGCAAGAACTTGATTCATTTCACTTAATTCTTTGATATTGTGTGTTTGTCAAAGATACATAAGATATATGGGAGGTAAAAAGACTGGAGAATAGAAGGGACTAGTTGATTATCAAAACTATCCATCATATTCAATAGGTTTGGCTATGTACAATCTTCTCACCTTCTCAAAGTAAAAATGTTGATTTCTTTAAGGACATAATTCATGCACATAGTTACACCATTTCATATGTTAGAATCATAAAGGTACAACAAGAGAAAAATGGATGTTCACAAATTGCACCATCTATTATTAAATAAATGGGTACTTAAATAGTTTCTGAAAGATTGATCTTGGCAATATAGAATAATACACCAAAAACAAGATGACGTAAATGAACAACAGACAGTCCTCTTACAGGTTTATCTGCTCTGAGCTTTACTCTATCATGTGTTACATATAAAGAGGAGTACATAGTCACTGATTTATAGTTTGACAGAAACTTCTGAGCTTCCTCTTTTGAAGAATAAACATAGAGGAGAAGGAGTAACAAAGATCTATCACCATGGGTTATTCATTATGATTTTTCTTCTCTTTTTTTCAACAGAACTGAAATTGTTTTAGTTAACGTTTGTGCAAATGCAAATATCTGCAATAAGAAATTTAAAGTCGTGAATGTATTAAATATCTCAAGAAGTATACACAAGAATTAGTTTGCACACTAAGAAAGTATGCAAAAATTAAAAGGAATGAATATTCTCTGTTCTAATGAGAACAGCAAATGTGTTTTTCAAAGAGTGAAATTTCTATTTACAGGCACTAAAAAAACTACATGTTAATAGTTTACCCACTAGTTCTCTTCAGGCACAAGATTTTCTAGGTAGAGAACTCTACTGTGAAGCCATCTGCATTTATCAATGAAATTGTCAAAAATGAATTTATGTATAATATGCCTAAATGACACATTAAGGTCATAGAAACAAGATGAGAATTACTCCTGATTCGTGACAATAAAAATTAGGAGCTGGATCGTTTCATTAAAGGAAACACTTTCTATTTTTTAGGTCGTAATTTCAATAAGATTTGTATGGGAGAGGGTAGTAAGAATGGTAGCATAATCATATACTAAACAAGCAAGATGTCCTTTATAATGGATGAATGGATAAAGATGGTATACCCATGCAATGGAATATTAGCACTAAAAAAAAAAAGTGCTCTCAAGCCATGAAAAGACCCAGAGGACCATAAATGCATATAACTAAGTGAAAGGTTACGTACTGTCTGATTTCAACTATGTGACATTCTTGAAAAGGTGATGGAGACAGTGGATCACTTGTTGACAGGAATATAGGATAAGTAGCCAGAGCATGGAGGATTTTTTGGGCCCTGACACTATTCTGTTAGGCACTATAATAGTGGATACCTGTCATTATACACTTATCAAAATCCATAGAACAAACAATTCTAAAAGTGAACCCTGTGTAAACTACAGGCTTTGGGCAGTTATTCTCTGTCAAGGTACATTCACTGATTGTGACCAATGTGCCCCCATGGTGTGGGACGCTGATACTTGGGAAGGCTGTGTGGCTGTCAGGACAATGGAAATATGGCAACTTTTTACTGTCCACCTTATCTTGCTGTGAACCCCAAACTGTTCTACAAATGTTTATATTAAAAATAGACACACACACATACATATATTCATGTATGTATGTACGTATACTGGTTTCTGAATTTAGTCAGCTGGGGTCACCTACACCCAATATTCAAAAGTTTCTTACCAAAAGTAATATCTTTGCCCTGATATGCAAGACTAGGTTTTAATGGAGGACATGAAAATTTGAGCTAACCACTACTGGCATTCATTTAAAAAAGGAGCAATCAGGTATTTCATCTTAATACTTTAAAAATATACTTTCCTAAGATCAAACCATGCATATTAATGGTACCAAAGATATTTATATGTAATATGAATAATTTATAATATGCTTTTCAAGTCTTAGAATTTGGTAACCTTAGAATAATTAGACAACAATGAACAAATCAGTATATTTTAGCTCTATATTTAATATAAAAGTCCTCAACTGGAAATAAATCAAACTCCCATCAACAGAATGGACAGGTAAAATGTGGAATATTATTAATTAATGAGAATGAATAGCCAAAAGTAAAACACAAAATGATATGGACAATTCTTGCAAACATCATGAAAGAAAGAGGCCAAACCAAGAGAGTATATATTGTACAATTCCATTTTTCAAAAGTACAAAAATAACCCTATTAGATGTCAGGATGTTGGCTTCCCTTGAGGATGGAATGGAGTATGAAAGGTTTCTGACAGTGCTGGTAATGTTCTCTTTCTTTATCTGGGAAGAAGCTATAGGAATGAGTTTAATTTGTGAAAGTTGACCAAGCTGTACATTAGTAATATCAGCACATTTCTCTGTGTTTATCATTGCAGCATATTTACTGTGTGTTTGACAATGAACTGAAACTAGAAGAGGAGACAGAGAAGCATAGTCAAGTGTCTACTCTGGATCTTTACAGCACAGATAAAGAGAGGGGGCTGACATGTATGAAAACATTAAAAGTTTCAGCTGGGAAGTATGATTAAAGGTCAAATGTTATAAAAGTATTGTCTGTCTAGATCAAGAGAAGGTACCACTGGGATCTAACATAAGCCAGTAAGAAATATCAGGGAGGTTGGATTTAAAATATGCATTAAAAAATAACTTTGGACAATTCTAGTCTCATCTAAAGATGAGACAATTTAAAGATCTTCATTATAGTCCCTCTGGGGTATTAAAAGCAATAGCATCAACAATAAGCCTGTAAGACAATTCTCACTTGTAAGACATACTACTAATTATGTTTTCAGTTTTTATCCAGCATCTTTCCCATTCTGTAGTCTAGCTGGTTTTTGTGGCACTAACAAAGGCAAGGCTTATTAATGATAGAGTTATTGACTATATTTATCTCAAACACATATACTATGTTACCTGAGAGCTAAATTGATTCATCATTTCAACATCTAACAGCAAAAAATAACTTGGGGTGGAGTTATAAGGTGCTGTCTATATACTCCATCTGAAATTAATTTGGTCTGAGCAGGATTAGTATCATTTTCATATATAAAGAGAAGAACTTGTAAGCACTATTCATATCTATGGATGTCTTCCATTTTACACTCTAATCTCTTTAAGAATAAAGATTTATTCTTGTAGTTTTATAATATTATCTTTACAATTACGTCATTACTCACAAATAAGAAAGAATTACCAAGAGGACATTGTCCATATTCATGTGCAAGCCCTGAATTACATTTCAGGCCTTTTTCATGCTTCTGGTTTACGCAAACCAGAGATTATCTGGGAACCTTTCATTGCTTATTTCTGATGACTTTAGCTGGGCCATTATACCCACCAGACTTTTTAGTCCTCCAAAGCTTCAATCATCATTCATCCTCCATTCTGTACCCCACCTTCCAAACTTGGAATAATGTTCAAACACGCCACCCAATTCATCTCCTGATTTACACAGGTGCACATGGAGATATTCAAAAACAAAATTAAGAAAGCTTCAAACCTACATGCAAATGAACATGTTCTATGTAAATAAGCTAAAGAAAATCAGATTTGTATGTAGTATTATTGCTTGGCTAAATAAACAAATTAAGTAAGCATCTAAGCGTGTAGCCAAGAATAAGCAATAGCAATTATAGTAAACTGCTGTTGAAGCATTAATCTTGTGTTTTAAATTTATATGTGAAAAACCATGAAAAATGGATAATAACATCTGGAAATCTTCCTGTAGCTCCAATACTCATGAAATTATATGAACTGTGTGCTTATGAAGTCATCACCAAACTTTTTAGTAAGTAAATTGAAACTTGTGAAACTGACACTATAGAAAAATTATGCCAAATAACATCAAGGTCGGTTAGTTCTCCACAGAAATAAAAATGTTAAGGGGAAGTGGGAGATAAATTCCATCCTGGAAAGGGAAAGCATTATTTAAAAGGCACATGCAATTCAAAACAATGTTTTTATGACAGAACAGTGTTATTCAAGACATAGTATGAACTGCATATTTATTTTTATTTTATTTTTTTGTTCTTTGACCAAAACTTTATTTTTAAGATTTCAGTTATGTTGGTGTGGATAAGGAGGGCAGAGATAGCATTTCTTTATTTTTTTCTTTTTTTTGAGAGGGCATCTTTCATATTTATTTATCATATGGTTGTTAAAAACAATAAAATTCTGTATAGGGGACTCAATGCACAATCATTAATCAACCCAAGCCTAATTCTCAACAGTCTTCAATCTTCTGAAGCATAACGAACAAGTTTTTACATGGTGAACAAGTTCTTACCTAGTGAGTAAGTTCTTACATGGTGAACAGTGCAAGGGCAGTCATATCATAGAAACTTTCGGTTTTGATCACGCATCATGAACTATAAACAATCAGGTCAATTATAATTATTCTCTTGATTTATATACTTGATTTATATGTCAATCCCATATTTCTCCCTTATTATTATTATTATTATTTTTTTTTTTTTTAAATGCTAAAGTGGTAGGTAGATTCAAGATAAAGGTAGAAAACATAGTTTAGTGCTGTAAGAGGGCAAATGTAGATGATCAGGTGTGTGCCTATAGACTAAGTATTAATCCAAGCTAGACAAGGGCAACAAAACATCCACGGATGCAGAAGATTTCTCTCAAAACGGGGGGTGATGTTCTAAGCCTCACCTCTGTTGATCCCCAATTCCTCACCTGATGGCCCCCCTGTGACTGTGCCTGTCTTAGGTTGTTCCTCCCTTGAGGAATCTTACCCGTCTCTGGCTAACCAGTCATCTTCCGGGGCCATACAGGGAAATGTAAAGTTGGTAAGTGAGAGAGAAGCAATATTGTTTGAAAAGGTTAGCTTTTTACTTCTTTGCACATTTATGCCCTGTGGCTTCTATGCCCATCATTTGTCTTGAGGTATCTTTACCACTTGGAGGAATTATGATACTCGGTAATTTCGATAAGAGGCACGAATTCCACTTAGGGGTTGTGATTATGAAGGAAGAAGAGATGCTATAGAAGTAGCATATGGAAGAAAACATGGGAAGATTGATTATTTCTTTGACATATCTTCTTGTACTGTAACATAAGCATGTATAGGTTTTAAATTACTAATTAAATTGCGTGCACACATTAACGTAATAGGAATACAGCTACATAACAAAAGCAGACCTACAATTACCAGCCTTCTACAGTGAAACCAAGAAAACCAGTTAGGCACCCTAGGCATTTGTGAAAACTTATCAATGATATGATGGATATTGTCTAACTGAATTTGAATAGTTTGAGAAAAATCAGACAAATTAAAACAACACATTCCTGGGAACTATTCACATCCCGTATGTTCTTTTAACAGTAGATAGTCTGTAGTCGCAAGATTTTGGAGTGCTGCAACTTGCACTTCTCCTAATTCTTGGTTGAGATCCGACAGTAAAGATCCAGTCAAATTTGTTGTTTTACTGTATGCGCAGGCCAGCTTAGATATCTCCTTCTTCATTCCAATGGCAAGTCCAGGAACCAGTGGGATGAATGCAGCTACAACTGCAACAGCACCAGGATCTTTGTTGAAGTTTTTTGATGATCATCTTCTGGAATGACTCTACCAGAGGATGTTGATATTGGAAGTTCTTCTTCATATCATATCTTAATTCGTTTTCTGGGTAGCCAAATGAGGCTTTGATCCTCTCTGTAAACACTAACAAACCCTTTGCCCACCATTTGATATGCCCTTTATACCATTGTGAAGAACTTATTGGAGATCACCACACAGGAACTGCTTTTTTTTTTTTAAGAGAAAGGAATATTATCAGAAAAATGTACTTCCATAGCTGATCATCTGACACCCTTTAAATGATCAAAATTAAGGATATTTAACACATGCATTAATCGGTGATTTGCAGTTAGTTTTATCCTATCATGGAGTAATCCCTGTTTTCTTTTTCTTTGTCTTTTTTTTTTTTGTTATCATTAATCTAAAATTACATGAAGAACACTATGTTTACTAGGCTCTCCCCTATACCAGGTCCACCCACAAACCCCCTTACAGTCACTGTCCATCAGCATAGCAAAATGTTGTGTAATCACTATTTGTCTTCTCTGTGTTATACAGCCCTCCCTTTTCTCCCAACCCCCCACTATGCATGCTAATCATAATACCCCCTTTCTTCTTCCCCCCTTTATCACTCACTACCCACCCATCCTCCCCAGTCCCTTTCCCTTTGGTACCTGGTAGTCCATTCTTGGGTTCTGTGATTCTGCTGTTGTTTTGTTCCTTCAGTTTTTCCTTTCTTCTTATACTCCACAGATGAGTGAAATCATTTGGTATTTGTCTTTCTCTGCTTGGATAATTTCACTGAGCATAATACCCTCTAGCTCCATCCATGTTGTTGCAAATGGTAGGATTTGTTTTCTTCTTATGGCTGAATAATACTCCATTGTGTATATGTACCACATCTTCTTTATCCATTCATCTACTGATGGACACTTAGGTTGCTTCCAATTCTTGGCTATTGTAAATAGTGCTGCGATAAACATAGGGGTGCATCTGTCTTTTTCAAACGTCATTGCTGCATTCTTAGGGTAAATTCCTAGGAGTGAAATTCCTGGGTCAAATGGTAAGTCTATTTTGAGCATTTTGAGGAACCTCCATACAGCTTTCCACAATGGTTGAACTAATTTACATTCCCACCAGCAGTGTAGGAGGGTCCCCTTTCTCCACAGCCTCGCCAACATTTGTTGTTGTTTGTCTTTTGGACTGTAGCCATCCTTACTGGTGTGAGGTGATACCTCATTGTGGTTTTAATTTGCATTTCTCTGATAATTAGCTATGTGGAGCATCTTTTCATGTGTCTGTTGGCTATCTGTATTTCTTTTTTGGAGAACTGTCTGTTCAGTTCCTCTGCCCATTTTTTAATTGGATTATTTGTTTTATGTTTGTTGAGGTTTGTGAGCTCTTTATATATTTTGGATGTCAAACCTTTATCAGATCTGTCATTTACAAATATATACTCCCATACTGTAGGGTTCCTTTTTGTTCTATTGATGGTGTCTTTTGCTGTACAGCGCTTTTCAGCTTAATATAGTCCCACTTGTTCATTTTTGCTGTTGTTTTCCTTGCCCGGGGAGATATGTTCAAGAAGAGGTCAGTCATGTTTATGTCTAAGAGGTTTTTGCCTATGTATTTTCTAAGAGTTTTATGGTTTCATGACTAACATTTGGGTCTTTGATCCATTTTGAATTTACTTTTGTGCATGGAGTTAGACAATGGTCCAGTTTCATTCTCCTACATGTAGCTGTCCAGTTCTGCCAGCACCATCTGTTGAAGAGACTGTCATTTCCACATTGTATGTCCATGGCTCCTTTAACAAGTATTAATTGACCATATATGTTTGGGTTAATATCTGGAGTCTCTGATCTGTTCCACTGGTCTGTGGCTCTGTTCTTGTGCCAGTACCAAATTGTCTTGATTACTATCGCTTTGTAGTAGAGCTTGAAGTTGGGGAGTGAGATCCCCCCTACTTTATTCTTCTTTCTCAGGATTGCTTTGGCTATTCGGGGTCTTTGGTGTTTCCATATGAATTTTTGAACTATTTGTTCCAGTTTGTTGAAGAATGTTGCTGGTAATTTGATAGGGATTGCATCAAATATGTATATTGCTTTGGGCAGGATGGCTATTTTGACAATATTAATTCTTCCTCGTCACGAGCATGGGATGAGTTTCCATTTGTTAGTGTCCCCTTAATTTCTCTTAAGAGTGACTTGTAGTTTTCAGGGTATAGGTCTTTCAGTTCTTTGGTTAGGTTTATTCCTAGGTATTTTATTCTTTTTGATGCAATTGTGAATGGAATTGTTTCCCTGATTTCTCTTTCTATTGGTTCATTGTTAGTGTATAGGAAAGCCGAAGATTTCTGTGTGTTAATTTTGTATCCTGCAACTTTGCTGTATTCCAGTGTCAGTTCTAGTAGTTTTGGAGTGGAGTATTTAGGGATTTTTAAGTTCAACATCATGTCATCTGCAAATAGTGACAGTTTAACTTCTTCTTTACCAATCTGGATTCCTTGTATTTCTTTGTTTTGTCTGATTGCCGTGGCTAGGACCTCCAGTACTATGTTAAATAACAGTGGGGAGAGGGGGCATCCCTGTCTTGTTCCCGATCTCAGGGGAAAAGCTTTCAGCTTCTCGCTGTTCAATATAATGTTGGCTGTGGGTTTATCATATATGGCCTTTATTATGTTGAGGTACTTGCCCTCTGTACCCATTTTGGTGAGAGTTTTTATCATGAATGGTTGTTGAATTTTGTCAAATGCCTTTTCAGCATCTATGGAGATGATCATGTGGTTTTTGTCTTTCTTTTTGTTGATATGGTGGATGATGTTGATGGATTTTAGAATGTTGTACCATCCTTGCATCCCTGGGATGAATCCCACTTCGTCATGGTGTATAATCCTTTTGATATATTTTTGAATTTGGTTTGCTAATATTTTACTGAGTATTTTTGCATCTACATTCATTAGGGATATTGGTCTGTAATTTTCTTTTTTGGCGGGGTCTTTGCCTGGTTTTGGTATTAGGGTGATATTGGATTCGTAGAATGAATTTGGGAGTATTCCGTCCTCTTCTATTTTTTGTAAAACTTTAAGGAGAATGGGTATTATGTCTTCTCTGTGTGTCTGATAAAATTCTGAGGTAAATTCATCTGGCCCGGGGGTTTTGTTCTTGGGTAGTTTTTTGATTACCGTTTCAATTTCTTTGCTTGTATTTGGTTTGTTTAACTTTTGTGTTTCTTCCTTGGTCAGTCTTGGAAGGTTGTGTTTTTCTAGGAAGTTGTCCATTTCTTCTAGGTTTTCCAGCTTGTTGACATATAGGTTTTCATAGTAGTCTTTAATAATTCTTTGTATTTCCGTGGAGTCTGTCGTGAGTTTTCTTTTCTCATTTGTGATTGTATTGATTTGTGTTGATTCTCTTTTTCTCTTAATAAATTTGGCTAGAGGCTTATCTATTTTGTTTATTTTCTCAAAGAACCAGCTCTTGGTTTCATTGATTTTTGCTATTGTTTTAATCTTCTCAATCTTATTTATTTCTTCTCTGATCTTTATTATGTCCCTCCTTCTGCTGACTTTAGGCCTCATTTGTTCTTTTTACAGTTTCGATAATTGTGATGTTAAACTGTTCATTTTGGTTTGTTCTTCCTTCTTCAGGTGTGCCTGGATCGCTAGATACTTTCCTCTTAAGACTGCTTTCGCTGTGTCCCACAGAAGTTGGGGCTTTGTGTTGTTGTTGTCATTTGTTTCCGTATATTCCTTGATCTCTATTTTAATTTGTTCATTGATCCATTGATTATTTAGGAGCATGTTGTTAAGCCTCCATGTGTTTGTGTGGCTTTTTGTTTTCTTTGTAGAATTTATTTCTAGCTTTATACCTTTTTGGTCTGAAAATTTGTTTGGTAGAATTTCAATGTTTTGGAATTTACTGAGGGTCTTTTGTGGGCTAGTATGTGGTCTATTCTGGAGAATGTTCCATGTGCACTTGAGAAGAATGTGTATTCTGTTTCTTTTTTATGTTGAGTTCTATAGATGTCTATTAGGTCCAGCTGTTCTACTGTGTTGTTCAGTGCTTCTGTGTCCTTACTTATTTTCTGCCTGGTAGATCTATCCTTTGGGTTGAGTGGCGTGTTGAAGTCTCCTAAAATGAATGCATTGCAGTCTATTTCCCCCTTTAGTTCTGTTAGTATTTGTTTCACATGTGCTGGTGCTCCTGTGTTGGGTGCATATATATTTATAATGGTTATATCCTCTTGATGGACTGAGCCCTTTATCATTATGTAGTGTCCTTCTTTATCTTTTGTTACTTTCTTTGTTTTGAAGTCTATTTTGTCTGATATTAGTACTGCAACCCCTGCTTTCTTCTTGCTGTTGTTTACCTGAAATATGTTTGTCCATCCCTTGACTTTTAGTCTGTGCATGTCTTTGGGTTTGAGGTGAGTTTCTTGTAAGCAGCATATAGATGGGTCTTGCTTTTTTAGCCATTCTATTAGTCTGTGTCTTTTGATTGGTGCATTCAGTCCATTTACATTTAGCGCGACTATTGAAAGATATGTACTTATTGCCATTGCAGGCTTTAGATTCGTGGTTACCAAAGGTTCAAGGTTAGCCTCTTTCGTATCTTACTGGCTAACTTAGCTTGCTTATTGAGCTGTTATGTACAATGTCTGGAGATTCTTTTCTTCTCTCCCTTCTTATTCCTCCTCCTCCATTCTTTATATGTTGGTTGTTTTATTCTGTGCTCTTTCGTGTTTCCTTTAACTGCTTTTAGTGGGTAGTTGATTTTATTTTTTTGCCTTTACTTAGTGTTTGGTTGGTCTTCTTTCTTTGCTGTGATTTTATTTTCTCTGGTGTCATCTGTTTAATTTTAGGAGTGTTCCCGTCTAGAACAGTCCCTCTAAAATATCCTGTAGAGGTGGTTTGTGGTTTGTGGGAGGCAAATTCCCTCAACTTTTGCTTGTCTGGGAATTGTTTAATCCCTCCATCATATTTAAATGATAATCGTGCTGTATACAGTATCCTTGGTTCAAGGCCCTTCTGTTTCATTGCATTAAATATATCATGCCATTCTCTTCTGGCCTGTAAGGTTTCCATCGAGAAGTCTGATGATAGCCTGATGGGTTTTCCTTTATAGGTGACCTTTTTCTCTCTAGCTGCCTTTAAAACTCTTTCCTTGTCCTTGATCTTTGCCATTTTAATTATTATGTGTCTTGGTGTTGTCCTCCTTGGGTCCTTTCTGTTGGGAGTTCTGTGTATTTCCGTGGTCTGTTCGATTATTTCCTCCCCCAGTTTGGGGAAGTTTTCAGGAATTATTTCTGCAAGGACACTTTCTATCCCCTTTTCTCTCTTCTTCTTCTTCTGGTACCCCTATAATACAGATATTGTTCCTTTTGGATTGGTCACACAGTTCTCAATATTGTTTCATTCCTGGAGATCCTTTTATCTCTCTCGAGATCCTTTTATCTCTCTCTATGTCAGCTTCTATGCATTCCTGTTTTCTGGTTTCTATATCATGAATGGCCTCTTGCATCTTATCCATTCTGCTCATAAATCCTTCCAGAGTTTGTTTCACTTCTGTAATCTCTTTCTGGGCATCTGTAATCTCCCTCTGGACTTCATCCCTTAGCTCTTGTATATTTCTCTGCATCTCTGTCAGCATGTTTATAATTTTTATTTTGAATTCTTTTTCAGGAAGACTGGTTAGGTCTGTCTCCTTCTCAGTTTTTGACTCTATGATCTTTGTCTGCCTGTAATTTTGCCTTTTCATGGTGATAGAGATTGTTTGCTGAGCTGGCACAAGTGACAGCTGGAAGAACTTTCCTTCTTGTTGGTTTGTGGCCTTCCTCTCTTGGGAGAACAGCAACCTTTAGTGGCTTTTGCTGGGCAGCTTTGCGCAGACAGGGCTTCTGATTCCTGCCTGGCTGCTATGGAGTTTATCTCCACTGTTGCTGTGGGCATGGCTTGCCTCGGTTTGCTGCACCAATATGCTGGAGCTGCATTGGAGGGCCAGCAGCGGGAGGCTATTTATCTCCATGAGGGGCCTCCTTGCTCCCTGCTGCCCAGGGGTTTAGATTTCCCAGAGTTCCCCCGATTCCCTGCCTCTGGACTAAGTGTCCCAGGACTTTTCCATCCAGTTTTGGGGTCCCTGTTCCTTTAAGACTTCCAAAAAGCACCCCTTCGTGAGGCGCTGGGTTCTCGCAGGTGTGGATGTGGTCTGGGTTTTGTCCTGTGTCCTCTGGTCTCAATTCTAGGAAGAGTTGTCTTTGTTATATTTTCATAAATATATGTGGTTTTGGGAGGAGATTTCCCCTGCTCTACTCACACCACCATCTTGGCTCCATCCTATTTATTTTTATTTTTAAAGATAAGAAAGCCAAAAGAGCTTTACGGGTTAACAAATTTTGCATAGATGCCCTAGGCCGGAGCTTTGGCAACCACTGGAGGCCTCTTATGTCTGTGCATACTGTACACTACACAATCTCATGAGTCCGTATGTAAGTTTACTAGGGCTGCTGCAACAAACCGCCACATACAGTGGCTTAGCCAACAAAGACTGGTTTCCTCATGGTTCCCAGAGTCTAGAAGTCCAAGACCAAAGTGGGTTGGTTCCTTCTGAGGCTGTCACAAGGCTCTCCCCCAGCTTCTGGTGGTTGCTGGCAATCTTATGCATTTCTTGTCTTCTGCTCCTAACCCCAGTCTCTGCATTTATCTCCACGTGATGCTCTTTCTCTGTACAGTTCTATCTCAGAATTTCCCCTTTTCATAAGGACAGCAGTCATATTGGATTTCAGGCCCACCCTATTCCAATAGGACCTCAACTAATTACATCTGCATCTTAATTCCAAGTAAGGTTATATTCTGAAGTACTGGAAATTAGGATTTTAATATTTAAATTTGGGGGCGGGGACATAATTTAACCAATAGTTCCCATTCACATAAATCATATCTGTGTGGTAACAATGGATCTGTCTTATAGCACTATGTGATTCTCAATGAGAATCATGAAAAAGCAGGGCACTCTGCATTATTTTTTTCTTCATAGCAAGAAGAGCTCATGCTCAGTAGACTCCTTCATATGTGATAGCAGCACTAACTCTCAGAAATGTACATCATAGTGTGCTCAGAGTCAGGTATCTGGATTTGAGGACTAATTCTACCAGTTGCTAAATAGGTGAAATAGGTGAAAGGGATAAAAAGACACAAAAGCTCAGTCATATTATAAATTAGTTATGGTAATGAAAGTACAACATAGAGAATATTGTCAATAATTCTGTAACAGTCTTCTACATTAACATATAGTAACTTTCCTTGTTGGGGTAACCATTTAATAATGTAGATAACTGTTGAATTAGCTATGTTGTATACCTGAAACCAATATAATATTATATATCAACTATGCTTCAATAAAATATTTTATGAATTAAAATTAAAATACAAGGTATACATATATCAAATCATCATGTACACCTTAAAAAGTCACATTGCACAACCTAAATATATACAGTTTTTGTCAACCATTCCTTAAAGCTGGAAATGATTTTTAAAGACAAAAAAAATAAAGAAGTGTATACATAAAATATGTAATTTTTTTCTATATGGATACCTTGCTTTAGTATATTGCTTTTTTTTATTAATTTATGTTGCTGCATGGATGACTGGGTGATTCTTTTTTAATGATGAATAGTATTCCATAGTATAGGTATAACAATTTAGATATACCACCATTTTTATGTACTGATGAACATATGGGTTATTTTCAGTTGGAGGTTTTGAGTAGAGCAGCCATGAATAATTGGGCACAAGTTTTTGTATTTAAATTTTTATTTCTCCTTAGCAAATACCAAACGAGTGGGATTGTTGGTCATTTAGCAGGTATATACATTATAAGAAATTTCAAAATTGTTTTCCAAAGTGTACCATTTTGCATTCTCATTGATGATATTTGAGAATTCTCATTGTTCTGTTTTCCCATTAACACTTGTTATTGTCAGTCTTTCTAACTTTTGTCATTCAAGAGTATGTGTAATGTGGTTTCAATTTACATTTCCATAATGATCAACGATATTGTGCATTTTTAGTGAGCTTATTGGTCATTTGCATATCTCCTTTGGTAAGTGTCTTTTCAAACTGTTTTCCTATTTCTTAATTGGGTTGCTTGGTCTTTTATAGGTATAGAAAGGTCATTTCTAGAGTCTGGATACAAGTTCTCTATCAGATAGGTTTTGCCAATAATTTTTTCTGATACATAATTTACTAGTTTATTTTCTTAACAATATCTTTTGTATAGGAAAAGTTTTTAATTTTCACAAAGTTGAATTTCTCAGGATTTTTTTCATTTATGGTTCCTTCATTCTGTGTAAAATTTAAGAAGTATTTGCCAATCCAAGTTACTAGATTTTCTTATATTTTCTTCTAGAGTTTTATTATAATTTTATGTTATTTCATTTTACAATTAAGACTATGGGTCATTTCCAGTTAATTTTTATCTATGCCGTTTGATAAATATTGAGTCTTTAGATTCATGATCATGTATTTCTCCATTTATTTAGGTCTTCATTATTTCCTCTAAGAAACATTTTGCACTCTTTAGAGTGCATGTCCTGCATGTATTTTCTTTTGTTTATCTCAATGCATTTTATATTCTGATTCAGTTGTGGTGCTATTGTGGATGCTAATGTGGTATTTTTCAATTTTGAGTAATGGTGTCATAAGGGATTTTACTTCTATATTCATAAGGAATATCAGTTTCTATTTTTTTCCTGTAGTTTTTGTCTGTTTGTTGCATTAATCCAATATTGGCTTTAAAAAGTTGATTGGAAAGTTTCCCATATATATATATAGAGAGAGAGATTGTATAGAATTGGTATTATTTTATTCTTAAATATATGTGAATTTCTAAAATAAATTATCTAGGTTTTGGGTTTTCTCTGTGAGAAAGTTTTTATCTGCACATTCTATTTCCTTAATACATAAAAGGCTGTTAGTTTCACTATCTCTCCTTATGTAGTTTTGATAATTTACATCTTTCAAGGAATTTGTCAATTTCACCTAAATCACTTAATTTATTGACATGAAATTTGTATCATTCCCTTATTCTCTTTTAATGTCTGTAAAATCTGAACTGAGTCCCCCTTTCATTCCTGATATTGGTAAAGTACATCTTCTGGCTTTTTTTCATGATCAGTTTGACTACAGTTTTATTAATTCTATTGATCTTTTCAAAAACCCATCTTTAGATTAATTTATGTTCTCTACTATTTTTGTGTTCAATTTTATGATTGTGTTCTTTACTCCTATTTCAGTGTCTATTTGGATTTAACTTCTTCATTTTTTAAGTTTCTTATAGTAGAGTAAGTTATTTTTAACCTGTATAGATCCTGTCATCTAAATGAAACACTTTCTGCAACATATATGCCTTGTTTGTGATAAATATAAGCAAGAAAAATAATTAAGATTTTAAAATGATTATTTGAAAATAGTGTTTCTGGCAAAGGAACTATTGATATATTATTTTTATATGGTGAAGGAAAGATTTGTGAATATTAAATAAAACAAATGATATAAATAAGTTGTCATAGTACCTGGTCTTGGGAGATAATGGACTCAAAATTATTTATTGTTCTTTCTGTCCTTTAAGGTATGACATCTATATGTGTAAAGATGTTTATTTCCTTTAAGATTCTTTTAAGTCTAATTTATTTATTATTCTTTTTAACTAAATACATATCATGTAATAGTATATTATACATTTTGGACAGTGAAAAACACATATAACAAAAAACAACCAAACAAAATAAACTAAACATCAGGTCTAGTACAGTGGTTATTACCCATTTGTGGCTGTAAATCCTTTGCACATAATGGTAAGAAGCAGCCATAAAGACACATCATTCTACATTTGTTATTTTTATGTTCACCTTTAAGGTTAAGTTCACTCTTAGGAATATCATAGTTTTCTTTTTTGCACATTTAAATCTATTTTATAGTTTAAAAAATGGATTTTCAAAAAATACATAGATGCTGATTGTGAAAAGTGTAAAAAGTAAAAAGGGGAAGTTCCCCTGGAGGTACATGGAGGGATCTGTTAGGGGTTAGGGTCCAGCCGCAGGAACACACCAACCCCATCATTCCTCTCTTACGCAAAATTCCCCAGGAGCCAGTACACGCAAGGAGATGCCAAGTCGGATCTGAGAGTAATGCTTCTGGTGTCTGTAACAGAGGCCCGCCCCCAATGAAGAGCAGGCAAAGGCCAAGTTGGTTGCCCCTCACCACGTGCCATGCCTCTCTCCTGTACATGCCTACTTGTGTACAAGAGCAACAATTTCTCTAGGATATGGGTAGAAGTTGACCGGCTGGGTAGATGGGAATGTCCATTTACATTATTACTATTTTTTTTGAGTGGGCATCTCTCATATTTATTGATCAAATTGTTGTTAACAACAATAAAATTCTGTATAGGGGACTCAATGCACAATCATTAATCAACCCCAAGCCTAATTCTCAACAGTCTCCAATCTTCTGAAGCATAATGAACAAGTTCTTACATGGTGAATAAGTTCTTACATGGTGAACAATGCAAGGGCATTCATATCACAGAAACTTTCGATTTTGATCACACATCAAGTCAAATATGATTATTCATTTGATTTTTATACTTGATTTATATGTGAAGCCCACATTTCTCCCTTATTATTATTATTATTATTTTTTTAAATAAAATGCTGAAGTGGTAGGTAGATGCAAGATAAAGGTAGAAAATAATTTAGTGCTGTAAGAGGGCAAATGATCAGGTCTGTGCCTGTAGACTAAGTATTAATCCAAGCTAGACAAGGGCAACAAAACATCCACAGATGCAGAAGATTTCTCTCAAAACAGGGGGGGTGAGGTTCTAAGCCTCACCTCTGTTGATCCCCAATTTCTCACCTGATGGCCCCCCTGTGACTGTGCCTGTCTTAGGTTGTTCCTCCCTTGAGGAATCTTACCTGTCTCTGGCTAAGCAGCCATCTTCCGGGGCCATACAGGGAAATGTAAATTTGGTAAGTGAGAGAGAAGCAATATTCTTTGAGAAGGTTAGCTTTTTACTTCTTTGCAGATTTATGCCCTGTGGCTTCTATGCCCAGCATTTGTCTTGAGGTATCTTTACCACTTGGGAAAATTATGATACTCGGTAATTTTCGATATGAGGCACAAATTCTACTAAAGGGTTGTAATTAGGAAGGAAGAAGAAAAGCTTTAGAAGTAGCAGATGGAAGAAAACATGGGAAGATTGATTATTTCTTTGACATAACTTCTTGTGAGATTTTTATGTTGCTTTTCTCCTATTTTCAAATTATTTAGAAAGATTTTAAGGGATATTATTATAAATGATTTTCATTATCTAAATTTCATCTATACATTAAGAATCTTGAGGATTCTAGAAAGATTTGTATTATAATACAGCACAAAGAACTTGATCTAATTTTCTAATTTTATATATATATATACATATATATATATGTATACATATCACCTAAGTTAGCAAGTCATTATTGCATATTTCTAACTATGGATATAAATATTATATTCCATTATCATGATTTCATTTCACTAATGTAGACTAATACGATTAACTCCAAATTTCAGTCTTCTCTTTTTCCAAAACATAAGATAAAGCAATGTTCTTTGGCAGAATAGAAATACAAGCATGATGGCAGTTACTTTAGAACTGGGCTGAGAGACACTTAAGATTCAAGTGAATAACATGTGCTTAACAAGGAATGTCATTGGTCTGTTTCCAAAAATAAAGTAGAATATTTTATTTTGTGAACTTTTTAATTCTAAAAATATTTTGTATGTCCTTTGTCAGATGAAAAGAAAAAAATGACATTATTAGCATTTTTGGTAATTTTATTAGTAGTATATTTGCTAATGAGGATTATTTACTTACAGAATATTTTTATTAGTATTGCTTATTTTTATAAACATATTGCTATAAAAATACTTTTAGCATCCCAGAATTATCAACTGTTTTTTTTAACTGAAATATCACTAATATACAATCTTATGTTGGTTTTATATATACAACACAATGGTTCAAAGTTTCCCATATTATTAAATCCTTACCCACACTACCTCAGTTACTATCTGTCAACATAGGAAGATGTTACAGAAGCATTAGCTATATTCTCCCTGCTGTATTACCATCTCTGTGACCGACTTATATTATGTTGAGAAATTTTGTGCCCTTTTATCCCCCTAACACTCCTCCCAGCACCCCAACCCCTCCCCCATGATAACCACCAATCATTTCTCAATGTCTATGATTCTACTGCTACTTTGTTCACTTTGCTTTGTTTTGTTTTTAGAGACCACAAATAAGTGAAATCATATGGTATTTGTCTTTCTCCACCTAGCTTATTTAATTTGGCTTAATACATTCTGGGTCCATCCATGTTGTTGCAAATGGCAGGAATATTTTTTAGGGCTGAATAATATTCTGTTGTGTATATATACTACCTCTTCTTTATCCATGGACACTTAGGTTGCTTCCATAACTTGGCTATTGTAGAAAATGTGGTGATAAAATAGGGGTGCATATATCTCTTCGAATCAGAGATTTTGTTTTCTTTGGGTAAATTCCTAGGAAGTAGAATTGCAGGGATCTATGCTATTTCTAATTTTAGTTTTTTGAGGAACCTCCATACTGCTCTCCACAGTTGCTGCACCAATTTACATACCCACCAACAGTGTGGGAGGGTTCCTTTTTCTCCGCACCCTTGCCAATATCTGTTATTTCTTGTCTTATGGATAGTGGCCATTCTGAATGGTATAAGGAGATATCTCATTATGGTTTTGATTTACATTTGCCTGACAATTAGTGATATGGAGCATCTTTTCAAGTGCCTGTTGTCCATTTGCATTTCTTCTTTTGAAAAACGTCTGTTCAGGTTCTCTGCCCATTTTTTAATCAGGTTCTTTGTTCTTTTCATGTTGAGTCATATGAGTTCTTTATATATTTTGTATGTTAACCCTTATCAGAGAGTTCATTCATGAATATGTTCTCCCATACTGTAAATTCCATTTTTGTTCTGTTGATGGTGTACACTGCTACACAGAAGTTTTTAGTTTAATATAGTCCCACTTGTTCATTTTATTTTGTTTCCCTTGCCTGAGGAGATATGTCCAGGAAAAAACTGCTTATGCTTGTGTTCAAGAGATTTTTGCCTATGCCTTCTTCTAAGAGTTTCATAGTTGCATGCCTTACATTTAAGTCTTTGACCCATTTCAAGTAAACTTTTGTGTATGGAGTTAGACAGTAATCCAGTTTCATTCTCTTGCATATAAAACATATAGTCCAGTTTCCCATCACCATAGACAGAAGAGACTGTCTTTTCCTCATTGTATATTCTGGGCTCCTTTATCATATATTAATTGACCATAAATGCATGTATTTAATTCTTTGTTCCCTACTTTATTTCATTGATCTACGAGTCTGTTTATAGTGTCAGTACCATACTGTTTCCAATACTATAGATTTGTAAATATCTTGAAGTCAGGGAACATAATCCCAACTTTGTTCTTTCTCTGCATTGCTCTAGCTATTTGGGGTCCTTTGTGGTTCCATATGAATTTTGGGTTGTTTGCTCTAGTTCATTGACAAATACCATGGTATTTTGATAGGATTGCATTGAACCTGAAAATTGCTTTGGGCAGGATGGCCATTTTGGCAATAAATATTAATTCTTCCAATCCATGAACATGGGATAGATTTCCATTTATTCCTATGTTCTATCATGAATGTATGTTGAATTTTGGCAAATGTTTTTTTCAACATCAATTGAGAAGATCATGTGGTTTGTATACTTTTTGTTAATTTGGGGTATCACAGTTATTGATTCATGAATATTATACCATCCTTGCATCCATGGAATAAATCATACTTGGTTGTGAGGGATGATCCTTCTGATATATACTTGAATTTGGTTTACTAATATTTTGTTGAGGATTTTTGCATCTATGTTCATCAGTGATATTGGTCTGTAATTTTCTTTTTTGTAGTGTCTTTGTCTGGTTTTGATAATAGAGTGATGCTGGCTTCATAAACTGAGTTTGAAAGTATTTCCTCCTCTTCTGCTTTTTGGAATACTTTAAGAAAGATGGATATTAACTCTTTAAATGTTTGGTAGAATTCACCTGTGAAGCCATCTGGTCCTGTAGTTTTGTTTGTTGTGAGTTTTTTGATTACCAGTTGCTACTAGTAATTGGTCTGTTCAGATTTTCTGTTTCTTCCTGGGTCAGTCTTGGAAGGTTGTATTTTCTAGAAATTTGCCCATTTCTTCTAGGTTGTCCAGTTTATTGACATATAATTTTTCAAAGAATTGTCTAACAATTCTTTCTATTTCTGTATTATCCATTGTGACTATCCTTTTTGGTTTCAGATTTTATTTATTTCTATACTCTTTATTTTTTTCTTAATAAGTGTGGCCAGGGTCTTCTATTTTGTTTATTTTCTCAAAGAACAAGCTCTTGGTTTGATTGATATTTTTCTATTGTTTTATTCTCTATTTAGTTATTTCTCCTCTGATTTTTATTATATCCCATCTAGTAACTTTGGGTTTTTTTTGTTTGTTTGTTTGTTTTTGTTTTCTTTGTGTGATTTATTTCTAGTTTCATACCACTGTGGTCTGAGAAGTTGCTTGATCCAATTTCAGTCTTTTTGAGTTTATTGAGGTGCTTTTTGAAGCCTACTACGTGATCTATTATAGATGATGTTCCATGTGCACTTGAGAAAAACGTGTATCCTGATGCATTTGGGTGGAATGTTCTGTACATATCTGTTAAGTCCAACTGAACTAATGTATTGTTTAGTGTCTCTGTTTCCTTTCCTCTCTTTTCTGTCTAGTTGACCTGTCTATTGATGTAAGTGGTGTTTTAAAGTCTTCTAATATGAATGAGTTGCGATCTATTTCCCCCTTTAATTTTGTTAGTATTTGTTTTACATATTTAGGTGCTCCTATGGTGGGTGCATAGATATTTATAATGGTTATATCCTCTTGTTGAATAAAGGTTATATTATCCCCTTACTCATTATGTAATGTTCTTCTTTGTCACTTGTTACTTTCTTTGTTTTGAAGTCTAGTTTGTCTGATATAAGTACTACTGCTCTTGCTTTTTTCTTCTTACTATTTGCATGAAATATCCTTTTCCATCTCTTTACTTTCAGTCTGTGTGTCTTTGGGTCTGAAATGAGTCTCTTGTAGGCAGTCTATATATAGGTGAGGCTTATTTCTTTATCCATTCTTCCACTCTATGTCTTTTGATTGGTACATTCAGTCAATTTACATTTTAGGTAATTATTAATAGATGTATACTTATTTTCATTTTATTCATTGTTTTCTGGTTGTTTTTGTAGTTCCTTTCTTCCTTTCTTCCTCTCTTATAGTAGTCATCTCTTGTTATTTGATGGTTTTCTTTAGCGTTGTGATTGGATTTCTCCTTTTTAATTTTTTGTTTATCTATTATAGGCTTTAGGTTTGTGTTTGCCATAGGGTCATGCATAGCTTCCTAACTGTATAACTGCTTGTTAACAGTTTGTTTTTCTCATAATGGAGGCTTTTGATTGCCTCAGAAAAAGTTATCTTCTTTGTATTATATTTAGATTAGACATTTCATAGGCATTAGAACAGTGAAAATATGGTACTTTTGATTGGTGTTTTCAAAGTCGGTGCACTCATGCATGTTTTCATATGCTTTGAAAGATTTTATTATACAGTAAGATGTCATTCAAGGTGAGAGATAGCTGCTGAAGGTAAGCCTAATATAGTGTAATCTACATATAGTGTTTTTCCATAGCTCACTGATATCTTATGTAACTGGAAAACAAAAGCAACAAAATATTTTTGTGGGTGTTGCCATAGTCAG
Source organism: Manis pentadactyla (assembly GCF_030020395.1). Lineage (NCBI taxonomy): Eukaryota > Metazoa > Chordata > Mammalia > Pholidota > Manidae > Manis > Manis pentadactyla. The sequence continues at coordinate 50,979,575 of NC_080030.1, forward strand.
TAATCTCCCTCTGTGAGCCTTGTCTTTTTCATCTTCTGATGTTAGAAACAATTCCTTCTTTATTTGACAGCTTCATATTTGATTGACTGTTACTGTTACCATGTGTCAATCTCTGCAAATGTTAAGCTTGCTGAGTGTAACTGAGCCATTGGTATCAAGAACTGGCAGTTCAATGATTATAGTGTTGAAACCAACTCAGATACAAGCTTAATGGGCTAAATATATTTTGATTAAAGTACTAACTTGACAGCCTTACCTGATTATAGCTATTCCATTTTTTTCTCTAGCATCTCTAAAGTCAATAGCTATTCTCATATACTGCTTCCTTTGTCCAGCTGTTCCTTATCCTTTCTTAATTTGATAAGATCTATTCTGGAGTCTTATCATAAATTCATTCTCAATGTTATGGTGATGTTGAAGGGATATCAGGTTCAATTTTCTACTCACTTGCTTCATGATAATAATTAATGCATTACTTTCATAAGCCAAATTTCATCTGTGCACTGACAACAATCATACTAATGAGACAGTATGTATAAAAACACACTTGACGTGTTAGGGAATGCAAGGTACTGATTTAACTAACATGCTCATTTTCTTTATACCATGACTAGCAAAAATGAGGAATATTTTGAAACTTTAAAACAATAGTTTCTGAAGTGCCAGTAAATTTTTACCAGAGATAATTCTACATGATTTATAATGCCCATATTTATAGAATACTAGGACTCAAATATCTAATGCTAAAGCGTGGCAATAAAGTGGGAAAAAATAAAGATGCTTGTCTTAAACCTTAAAAGGCCTTTCTTCTTTTATTAAAAAAATTTACTCACCAAATTGGAAACTTATCTTTTGATATTTAATTCCAGAAGTCTGGCTTGTGGAAATTAAAGCTGATTTCATTTCCCATTTTATCCTTTTCCATATGCCCTACCACTCATCACAAACCATCATCAATATTTATAATGGAATATAAGAGAACCTCTACTGCCCCCTTATTTCCTTGTTTATGTAACAGCGTCTTATTAGAAAAGGCTGTAGAGACTGAATAGTTTTGGTGTGCATGTTTCCATTACAATGCTTTATTTCCAGTGTAACAGCCACTGCACTTGTCCTACATAAACAGTAGGACTTGCTTTCTCTTTTTTGTTATAACAAATCATACACTATGTTCTATCACCCCACTTAGCTATAAATACAATGGTTATACAAAATTATGTAAGCATTCATAGCAGGAAAGAGGTCAACCACATTTTCAGAATAGAAATACTGATTTTAAAATAGCTGTGTGTTCTGCCTTTGACTGCTGCTAAATCTATCAACATACATCTAAGGGTGGTTACAAAATTTATAAATAGTTCACCACAAACACATAAGTTGCCTGAAATGGTAAAGAGGAAAATAACTCGATAAGGATTTTCAAAATTTAATCACATGCCTCATTTCCTGTTTGTCCCCCAAATTCAAGTAGTATTTTCCTTTCCCCCTGATATTTATATATTATCTGACTTGACAAACTTGTTTTATTTTCATCGTTCTTTCTCTGATCTTTGCACCTTTAGCCATGGCATTCCATTCATCTCTTTCACGGAATTATCTGTATTTATTATGGATAATTATGAAACATCCTTGAATAAGTAGAGGCCTTTCCTGAGCAAATAGAGATTTTATTCACATAGCTGACTCTGATAATTCCCTAAAATATAGGTATTTATATGTATTTAGAACTTAAGTGATTTCTACCACCGTGATCAACATTCTGGAAGAGCCTGATTGGGGTAAACCCGAGACAAGTCCAACACCAACGATACAGCCCTGGTCCTTGACACAGGCCTTTGACATAGTATATTTATGGAATTGTGTTCAAACATCGGAGACAGTTGTTAAAATGTAAATTTATCTAGCCAGAAAAATATAATATGAATGTTGCAAGCCTTGTCCATCCTTTAAAAAGTTGGAGAATTTTAAACTTTGAAGTAGAATTTGGACTGATAGCATTGTTCACAATTTATTTCTTTTGATGCCCAGGAGAGAAGCATAAGGGAAGGCAGGATAAGGATATATCATGGATATGTGGTTTATCATGGATTTTCCAGGTAACCTGGAAGTGAAAAATAGTGTGATAAGTATGAAAAGCAAGGTAGTGAGCAGAAGAACACGGAGTACTAAGGTGATGGAGAAGGTACAGGGACACATAGAGAGTGAAAATAAAATTATTCTTCACTCATTCTGGTCTGGGATAATTCTTGGTGCAAATAACTTTACATGTACCTTTACTGCTGAATATATAGTAATGGTATAATCTGGAAGAAGAGATCTTGCAGGTAAGAAAACAAGAATTAGATTTCACATTGTGAATGATATTTACACTATTGACATTTAGAAGTACAGTCATTGATGTTGGCAAGATTAAGAGTTTGTGGAAACCAATCATTCATTCATTCCTATGCTTCTTTCCGAGGAGAAGATTAACTCCAAGTTTGAATACTGATTTTCAAAAAGGCCCAGCTCCTTTAATATACAACCAGAGAGCACAAAACTTCTATTCCTGAACATACCTCCAAAATATTTTAACACCAAAGATAAGCCATTTTTAAGTAGCATGTATGATCCGTATTTTATATCAGTATTCAACTCAGTATTTCTCATTATTAGTACTGAGCTAGACACTGGACATAAAAGGTTTTGAGGGACAGTAGAGTTGGTGGTGATGAATTTTCTTGGCTAACGTCTGTGCACCAACTTATACTGACTTAAATGGGTAACAATTTTTATCTTAGCTAGATAAGCAAATATTAAATCTTATCAAGAGCAGAGCCCATTAGAAGATTTTAGAACTCATCTCCACAAATTAATGTTATCAATATTATAAATTAAGTTTGTTATACAAAGTACGATATAAACCAAATTTAGAAAAGGAAGGGGCAGCTGTTGTTTCCCAAGAGAAGGAACACAACAATTTATCTTCTAAAGTAAAGCAGTTATGTCTCCATCACATGTATTAACTTCGTCATTCTCTCTCACTTTTCTTTCCCTCTCAACTCTTTGTCTCTCAAAAAAACCCTTACTTACACCCTCCTCTCAGATCTTGTCCACATGCTTGAGCCCATATCTATATATTCCTTAAATTAAAATATGTCTATAGCCAGAGACAAAGTCTACTATCTCCTGCTCTCTTCATCTGTATATTTTATTCCTCTATATGATAATTATGATAAATATGATAATTTTTGCCTAACTTAATTTCAACTTAACTATATTTATCATTACATTGATTTTTGCTGCCCATCTCCTGAAATGCCATGTTTATTTATTTATTTCTGTAATCCTAATCCTTTCCTTGCCTCTTTTTTCCTATTTAGTTATTTTTCTTGACATTGGTAAAACACTAAGGTAAAGGTTGGATCCAATGGGAGCATAAGGAAAAAAACCCAGAAGTCTAGTCATTGAAGTCTAGTCATCCTAAACAAAATTCTAGGAAAAATAACTCTAGTATTTTGAATAGACTTTATTCTTTCTTAAAATGGAAACAAGTACAACTTATAGCTGAAATCTCTTTCTCTGATATTATCTAGCAATTTATGGTATTTCCTGTCAGGTGAGTGAATCCTGTCTGTCTCCATTGCCAGTCCTCTGTTCCATTGCTCAGTGTTACTCATTTAGAACTCTTCAGTGGTCTTCAATAACACCACTGTGCTAAGATCGTAAATATGTGTAGTTTTAAAGACTGTCCAGGTGATCATTTTATGGTGCAGCAAAGTAGGAAAATAATATAAGTGCATTTTCCATATGATACAGGAAAACAATGAAAGCTTAAATAAAAGGCCTTGACTATGATTGAAGCTTGCCTCATTTGGGCATGTCCCAGGCAACCTGTGGAATTGGACAAGGCCTATTTTTTTTTATTATTGAAGTATCATTGATATACAATCTTACATTGGTTTCAAGTGTACAACATAATGGTTTAACAGAACAGGGCCTATTTTCTTTAAGGGAAAGATAATTCTATTTTCTATCAAAAAATATAATTCAGGAAAATAATCAAATATTTCCTTATGCTGAGGGAAATAATTTAAAAAATTAATCAATGCTGGGATTGAAGACTTTTAGTCTCTTAATTATTAGATACCACTGATTTCTGCTTACCTAAAGGTGTGTAATGTATGGATTAACCATCTGTGAAATGAGACAGTAATCTATGGGGAGGTATAATGCTGAAGGCAAAAGGTCTAAGCTGAAAAATTGTGTGTGTGTATGTGTGTGTATTGGCACAGATGCATTCACTGCAGATATAAGATTTCCAAGAGAGACAATGTAGTTAAATCATATTTTAATTTTTAAAAATGTTCCCAACAAAAATATCTGGATAAGTACATAAACATAACTAATTAGAAAGTATTCAGAAACATGGTCTAAGATAGTCTAAGACAAAACAGAACAGTTGAATGATACTGAAGAGAAGTTGTTGGAGGTAGTACCATGGCATGATTTAGCTCATTCTTTCTTCAGTAAAGAGTGAAAAACAGTACAGAATAGAAAGGAATAAGAGAGTTTGGCCAGTTGGCATTATTATCACCTTTAATGAAAATAAATAATTAATTGAAATAGAAAAGGGAGCTCTTTCTCTTTCTATAATATAAGGTTGGCAAAATAATATTATGAAGTTTAAATGCCTTATTAGAATTGTATTCACAATAGTGAGCTTTAAGGATTTTAAAGGGCTAATGTAAAACAAATGATTGCAGTGAGATTTCTTAAGGTATGTTCCCTAGCCAAGTAGAAGATAGGAAACCTCTAAAGTTATTTTTAGACACCACGACACTGCTTCCCATTGGTAATGGCAAGTAACCTATCCAAAAATGAAACTGGGTCAGCTGACAGAGAAGTCACCTACACATTCCTGAGCTCTCACCCTTTTTTTTTTTTATCCCTTTCTGAGGAAAAGGTACTGCATAAGTGAAAAACAATGTCAACAAATTTTTAAAAGGATAATGTATCAATCTATTCATTTAGACAGTTCATAAGATGGAGGTAATGATATCTATTCAAAGTGTAGCTTTAAGAATTAAATATGGAAGTGCCAGTCACAGTTAATTAACAGATGAACAGACCTGTTTTTTCAATAAGCATTTACTGAGTGTCTACTCTGAGGAAAGAGTTATGCCTTTAAATACTGGCAAAATAAGGACTAATAAAAGATAGACACTCTCTTCAAATAGCTAATAGGAGGGAAAAGGCATGTGGAAAAATAAGGGCACATTCAAACAAGTTATGAGAATTCATGACACTCTGAAGTTCAGTTCTTACATGTAGGGAAGAGGTCATGAGGGATTTCGTAGAAGAGAGGCACATGCTTTTCCAGGTACTACATGGAGGTGTGAGTGTTCCAGGTAAAATGCTTTGAATGCTTAAAAAGTGAAGCACACATCAAAATATTGACAGCAATCTTCAACCAAGTGGAACAAATAGTTCTAAAATTCATATGGAACTGAAAAAGACCCTGAATAGCCAAAGCAATCATGAGAAGGAAGAATAAAGTTGGGAGGAATTACACTCCCCAACTTCATGCTCTACTACAAAGCCACAGTAATCAAGTCAATTTGGTACTGGCACAAGAACAGACCCATAGATCAATGGAACAGACTAGAGAGCCCAGATATAAACCCATGCATACATGGCCAATTAATATATGATAAAGGAGCCATGGACATACAATGTGGAAATTAAAGCCTCTTCAACAACTGGTGTTGGCAAAACTGGACAGCTACATGTAAGAGAATGAAACTGCATTACTATTTAACTCCATACCCAAAAGTAAATTCAAAATGAATCAAAGACCTGAATGTAAGTCATGAAATCATAAAACTCTTAGAAAAAAACACAGTCAAAACTCTCTTGAATATAAACATGAGCAACTTTTTCCTGAACACATCTCCAGGCAAGGGAAACAAAAGCAAAAATGAGCAAGTAGGACTACATCAAACCAAAAAGCTTCTGTACAGCAAAGGACATCATCAGTAGAACAAAAAGACATCCTACAGTATGGTAGAATATATTCATAAATCACATATCCGATAAGGGGTTGACATCCAAAATATATAAAGAGCTCACGTGCCTCAACAACCAAAAAGCAAATAACCTGACTAATAAATGGGCAGAGAATATGAACAGATACTTCTCCAAAGAAGAAATTCAGATGGCAACAGGCACATGAAAAGATGCTCCACATCACTAATCATCAGAGAAATGCAAATTAAAACCACAATGAGATATCACCTCACACCAGTTAGGATGGTCAATATCCTAAAAACAACAACAAATGTTGGCAAGGATGTGAAGAAAGGGGAACCCTCCTACACTGCTGGTGGGAATGTAAATTAGTTCAACCATTGTGGAAAACAGTATGGAGGTTCCTCAAAAAACTCAAAATGGAAATACCATTTGACCCAGAAATTCCAGTCCTAGGAATTAACCTATGAAAACAGGATCACAGATTCAAAAGACATATGCACCCCTATATTTATCACAGAACTTTTTACAATAGCCAAAAAATGGAAGCATCTAAGTGTCCATCAGTGGATGAATGGATAAAGAAGATGTGGTACATATACACAATGGAATATTATTCAGCCATATAAAGAAAACAAATCCTACCTTTGCAACAACATGGATGGAGCTAGAGGCTGTTATGCTCAGTGAAATAAGCCAGGTGGAGAAAGACAAGTACCAAATGATTTTACTCATCTGTGGAATGAAACAACAAAGCAAAAACCGAAGGAACAAAAAAACAGCAGACTCATAGAACCCAAGAATTACTAACAGTTACCAAAGGGAAAGGGACTGGGGAGAGAGTGTAGTAAGGGAGGGGTAAGGGGATTAAGGGGCATTATGATTAGCACACATAATATAGGGGGACACAGGGAAGGAAGTATAGAACAGAGAAGACAAGTAGTGATTCTATTACATCTTATTATGTTGATTGACAGTGACTGTAATGGGATATGTTGTGTGGACTTGATACTAGGGGGAATGTAGTAACCACAGTGTTGCTCATGTGAAACCTGAGCATAAGATTGTATATCAATGATACCTTTAAAATAAAATAAAATAAAATAAAATAAAATATAAAATAAAATAAATAAAAGAGTGAGGCACATGTGTAAAGACCAAGTACTTGAAAGAGAAAGTGCCTTATGAAATTACAAACTAAATATGGAACAGATATTGTATACATATATGTTGAAATAATTGTCTCTCTAAAGATAGAGAAGAAACAAAAAATAAAAAGAAAAGGTTGCTGACATAAAGTTGCTATGAACAATTCCGTAAAAGTTTTTGTATGAACATAGGTTTTCATTTAGAATAAATGCCTAGAAATGCATTCCTATATCATATGGTAAGTGCATGTTTAATTTTTTAAGAAAACATATGGACACAATAGATTAAAGAAACGAGGAACAATTAGTTGAATACTTTTAAATGAAATATAAAATATATAATAAATTTAGATCCTAATTCTAAGAAAGATAACATGCTTAGTATACATTGTATCATATTTTCTCAGTATTTGAACTACATTTTGATTAGGCTTTTCAGTTGTCCTCCAGTAGTGGAAAAAATATATATTTTAATAAATTTCTAGGTAAAACTTACATTTGTTAACACAATTTTAAATTACTATTTGTATACTTTCTATAATTTCTCATGGAAATGGTTCTATTCAGAATAATTCTACAGAATTTAAGAGAAAACAGGTATCATGGAACTCACTGCCTATGTTTTCTTCTAAGAATTTTATGGATTCAGAGCTTATATTTAGGTCTTTCATCTATTTTGAATTAATTTTTGTGTATGGTGCAAGATAGTCTAGATTCATTCTTTTGTATGTGGCTGTACAGGTTACCCATAGCATTTACTGAAGAGGGTGTCCTTTCTCCATTACATATTATTGGCTCCTTTATCATAAGTTGATTGACCATTCAACTATGTGTTTGTTTTTACACCAATGCCATACTCTTTTGATTAGTATAGATTTGTAATACAGTTTGGGGTCTGAGAGCCTGATGCTTCCAGATTTGTTGTTCTTTCTCAAGGTTGCTTTGACTATGTGGGGCCTTGTGGTTCCATACAAATTTTAGAATTGTTTGTTCTATGTCTGTGAAAAATGCCATTGGAATTTTGATAGGAACTGCTTGAATCTATAGATTGATTTTGGTAGTATGGATGTTTTAAAAATCTTAATTCTTCCAATCCATGAGCATAAGATAGCACTAACTTTATTTAGTTCTTCTTTATTTCTTTCATCAGTATCTCATAGATTTCAGTGTATAGATCTTTACCTCCTTTGTAAGTTTATTACTAATGATTTTATTTGTTTGATGCAATTGTGAATGGGATCGTTTTCTTATTTCGCTTTGTGATCACTTATTGTTAGTGGTTAGAAATGGAATAGATTTTTGTATATTGATTAAGTCCAATTTGTCAATGTTTTTTATTAGTTACCTAAACCAAGATCATAAAGCTATTCTATTCTAGAAACTTCAGGGTTTTTGTTAGTTTGTTTAAAATATCTACCTTGTCTTCTCTGTGTTGCACAGCCCTCCCCATGCCAATTAGTGACTGTAACATCTTTGATAGACAGTGTCTGCACTGGAGGGGGTGAGGGCTTGATAATACAGGTAAATGTTGAACCACTGTTTGTATCTGAAACCATCATAAGACTGTAGATCAATGATACTTTAATTAAAAAATTAAAAGGTAAAAAAATATATACCATCTACCTTGAATTAAATGTTGTTCATGATATAGAGTAGCAGGCCAAAGTTTTTTTTTCTTTTTTTACTCCTCATACACTTAACCTATTTTCTCCACATCATTCGTTTAAAAGGCTTTGTTTTCTCCACTGTATTTTTGTCAAAAATCAATTGACAGTGTATATATCAGTCCATATTCTATTTAAATTTCTATCCTTATACCAATATTTTACCATCTCGATTAACATAGCTCTATACTGAGCCTCAATATCAAGTTGAATAAGTCTTCCAATTTTCTTCAAGGCTTTTTACTTCTAAGTTTTTTAGATTCCCTATAATCTTATGGATTCAGCTTGTTAGTTTCCACAAACAGGTATATTAGGACTTCAATTGAGATTACATTGAATTCACAGATTAACTGACAAAATTGACATTTTAAAAATACTGAGTTTACAGGCAATACAGTTAACTCAATGTTTAAGGGTAATTCCTTTCAGAAATGTATTGTAATTTTTAATGTAGAAGCTGAACAAAAAATTACTATTACTTTTTATACTAAATTAGCTAAAAACTAGCCACTATAAATGGAATTATTTTTAATTTATTTTCCGATTACTGCCTGTATATAATTTATTTTCCAATTACTTCCTGCTTGTATAATAAAGAGAGAAATGTGGTATCCACATATAAATCAAGCATAAAAACCAAATGAGTATTCATATTTGAACTGTTTATAGTTCATAATGCATGAGCAAAACCGAAAGTTTCTGTCATGACTGCCCTTGTACTGTTCACTATGTAACTTATTCATTATGTAAGAATTTGGTCTCCATGTAAGAACTTGTTTGTTATGCCTCAGAAGATTGGAGACTGACGAAAATTAGGCTTGGGGTGGATTAATGATTGTGCATTGAGCATTGACTCCCCTATATAGAATTTTATTGTCATTAACAACCATTTGATCAGTAAATATGAGAGATGCCCTCACAAAAAAAAAAAAAAAAAAAAAAAAAAAAGGACAGACTTTCAATGGAAAAATAAATAAGTAACCGGGATGTAATGTATAGCATAAGGAATATAGTCAAGATATTGTAACAGCTTGGTAGGGTGATAGCTGGAACCTAGAATTATGTATATAAATGTTTTATCACTGTGTTGTACACTTGAAACTAATGTAATGTAATACTGTGCGTCAACTACCCTTCAATAAAAAATAATTATCTAAAAAATAAAAAAATAAAAAAATAAAACTGATTGTATAATTACCTTGTATCCTATAACTTTGATTAATTGATTTACTAGTTCTAGTAATTTTTATGAAGATTCCATATGAATTTGTAGGTATAATATCATACTACCTATGAATAAAGATGATTTTATTTTGTCTTTTCATTCTCTACATATTTATTTTCATTACCCTGTGCTACAGACTTGAAGTACTGGCACCCAGTTTCATAAAAACAGAGCAGATATCCTTGCTTGCTACCAATCTTTGAAGGAAATCATTCAATACTTTACCATTAAGTATGATGTTATCATTAGATTTTTTATAATACCCTTTATCAGATTCGGGGAGTACTCATTTATTCCTGGTTTGCTGACAGTTTTCATTATGAGTTGTCATTGAATTGTGTCAAGTAAATTTTCTGCATCTATTGATGAGGTCATATGTTTTCTGTCCTTCATTCTATTCATGTGGTGAATTATACTGATTGATTTTTAGAAGTTAAAATGACTTTGCATTATTGAGATAAATCATATTTGATTGTGTTGTTTTGTCTTCTTTTCATATATGGATGAATTCAATTTCTTGGCAATATATTAAAAGTTTTGCATCTATGTTCATAAGTAATATTGCTCTGTACTTTTCTTATAATGCCCCTGTCTGGTTTTGTTTCAGAATAATGCTGGGCCCAGAAAATAAACTACAAAGTCTTTCCTATCTTCTACTTTCTGAAAGTGTTTATCAGTTTTTTCCTTAATGCTTGATAAAATTCAGCAGAAAAACTATCTGAACTTAGAGTTTTCTTTGTGGGAAATCTTATAAAACACAAATTCAGTCTCTGTAACAGAGAATTATGTGGATCTTTAAAAATTTATTCTTTTTACAAGTTCTGTTAGGTTTTGTTTTTTAGGGAATTTGTCCAATAACATCACATTTGCTAACTTATTGCAATGATTATAAATAATGCCTTAAAATTATTAACACCTAAAGGATTTTCAGTATTTTACTTAATGATATTGATAAATTACATTCTTTTTTATTTTCCCAAATTAATGAATCTAGTCATTTATCCATTTCATTAATCTTATCAGTGAAATAACTCTCAGCTTTGTTAACTGCTCTCTGTTCTATGTTATTGATCTCCACTCTTACATCCATTATTTGTGCTTTTTTGTTTACATTAATTTAATTTGCTGTTCTTTTCTTAGCTTCTTAACATGAAAACTTAATAGCTTATAGTAAACATTTCTTTATTTCTGATATAAGACTTTAAATTATACATTTTCCTTTAAACACGTCTGTCTTGCCAGTGGGTTTCAGCCCCAGGCAAGTTCACTATGGATTCAATATGACCAAAGAAATTAACAGCAAAACGTTCTTTGGGGTGAAAGTGTTTATCACCCGGCTTGTTCTCCCGCAGTAGGTCGAGCACTAGCGTCTCTGCCTCCACCCAGAGCACTGGGCCGAGCTCTCTATATAGCTCAATCATAGCTTATTGCCTAAAGGTGTGGAAGCGGTAGCCTAGCAACAGGCCAGTTACATCATCAGTTGGTTTAAGTTCAGTGAGGATCCTGGCCATAGGAACCCCAACTTCCCCACAATTTCCTTAGCTGTATTGCTCTGGTTTTTATAAGTTGTGTTTTCATTATCATTTATTTTAGAATATTATTTAGTTTCCCTTGTGCTTTCTTCTTAGACATATGGGTTATTTAAAATTTAGTTGTTATGCATTTTTTAAAAGGCAAATTTTATGATACGAGTTATATCTTGATCTGTTATAAAACTTAGTTGTTAAATCACCAAATATTTATTTTTCTCAATCAAATTTAATTCCATTATTACCCAAAAATGTTCTAACATTCCACTACTGTAAGCAGTGACATAGATACAAAGAGGAAACTGCAATGGGAGTTTGAAAGCTCTGCGCATGTCTGATTCAGTCTCGCCGTGAGTAATCACAGGCTTGGCTGAGGAAGCTTCTACCCCAGGGGCACATAGATCTTTAAGGGACTTCAACGATTCACCAGAGTTGGTTTTCATGCCTCAAAAAGATAGGTCCAATGAATATTAAATTGTTACCTCCTTTTTGATGCTAAAAATCATTTAAAAGTTTGTTTTTTGGGTTTTTCTTTGTTAGTTTGTTTTGGGATTTGGAGAAGACATGAATGAGAAAGAGTGTAGAGCAGAGGATAAGAAATGTTTTAGAGTTTAATAACACTAAATTTCAAAATGTATTTAAAGCTACCTTTAATTTACTGTATGTTCCTGGGTGTGTGGGCATGAAACAATGCAGTAGCAACTGCCTAATGGAAAGATGCCAACTGGCAGAGTGAAATAATTTTCTTTAAAAGCACGGAATACAGAAACCTTTCTATTTAGAGACAGCTACAAGTGGGAGACTTTACAGTGTATTCGCAGTGGTGGAAACCTACCAAATTTCTGGAGGCCTCAAGAAGATACACAGCTGCAGATAATGCCCTCATAGATTAAGTTTCTACCAGGTGTGAGAAACACTGTTTGCCAATATCAGGGATTTTTCATACTCTCCTGGTCTTTTTTTTTATTTTGCTGGCCTTTCCTAAAATGCTGGCTACATGGCTGCCTGCTCACTGAGTGAAATAACTGATTCAAAACTACCCCAGCATTTTCTTAAGAGTTCATTGCTGAAGTAGGAAAACTCAGTCAACTTCCCACAAGTTCCATGGTTTCCTGTTCCTTGGCAGAACAGATCTCAAACCTGTGTCTACTCCACGATGACACATGACCGACGGAAACTGGGTTGAAATCAGTCAAACAAAAGACAGAGCTAGGCAAGGCAGTTTGCCAGCATACCTTCTAGTGATCAGTTCAGAATGCTGTGCTATCAGTTTGCTGGGACAATCAGTGAAGTTCCATTGAGCTTAATGGGAGTTAAAGATAATTTCGTTATGATAAGCTTCACACATTTCTCCACAAGCTATAGACAGGGCATGAGCTCTTGTTCAGTGTTCAGTCACAGCTTGTTCAGTGACTCTGCAAAAGGTATGAGTTTTTGGAATTAAAGAATCCCTAACTTACAAATTCTAGAAAAATCATTTTCACTGATTAACTTTTCTAAGACATTCATTTCTTCTTCTTTTTCTTTATCATTTCCACTTCCACAAATCTCATCACTCTCAATCTGTAGTACAAAAGTTTAACATTTCAAGTATAGATGCTGTGTGATTTTGGACCAGTACCTCTCCTCTATGTCAAGCCAAGATACTTTTGGATCTAATCCTTCACTATGACCTAATTTGTTCTTGGCTGTAAAGAAAAAAAAAAAAATCAAATCGGCCCGTGTCATTAGTCTAACAGAGTTGTTTCAGCTCCCTCCACTAAGAAACTATTTAACCACTGAACTTGTAATACACTAAATAGAACAGAGCGACTCAAAAGAATTAAAACTGTTTCCTAACTTACTTCAAGGCTCATTAAGAGAAGAGTTTCCAGAAATGTGTTCCCAGTTTACTCCTATTTTAAACTTGTCTTATATATTTGTTTGAATTAACAGAGCTTCCTAAATATCTTTTAGAGCATTGACAAAATACTTAAGAATGATAACATTTTATATCAATACATTAGGTTGAGCTGGTGGGTTGAGCACTTGTGAAAACGTAGGATTCAGGGAATGAAAGAGAAAAATCATATAGAACTATAAAGGAAGAAGTAAATGTGGATAATAAGCTTAAATATAGATTTGTAAATTTTAAATTGAATTTCTGTTACCTGCCCAGCTTCATTCTAGATAATTGAAGATATATCACTGAATAAAACAGATGACAATCTTTGTCTTCATGTAAGTAATATTTTAATTCAGGGTATAAAATATAAACTAATGAGTGAAATATATATGCACAAGTATTTTATGCTAGGGAGAGAATTTAGAAGGGATAGGAGTGTGACCAAATGCACATGGAGGGTGTGAGGGGATGGTCGTGGGGATGTCACTAAGACAACATTTGAGCCAAGAGTTAACAAAAGTCAGAGAGTAAACCATAAACCATACAGATAGGGAGTAAAAAAGAAATATCTTACTTTGTTGGCAAAATTGGTGACTGCTTGCATAATATGAATATTTCAATAAATAACCACTGATTAAGTGACTACTAAATCCCTCATGCTCATCTATGTACTGTAAAGGGCTGGGATAAAGCTTAAGACCCTCTCATTGTTCAAAAGGAAATACAGTCCTCCATCATCATTTTGAAAACACTACATGAAATGATTAGGAAGAATGAACACGTTCTTATATAATATTAAGTATTTAGGATAGGATAATTATTTTGTAATAATCATTTTTCAATTATTTAGAACAGAATAATTTATAAGATAATTGAATTTATTTGTTAAAATTGCAGAATTTGCCAGCAAAGGAGGAGAGAAATTCCCAAAAAATGGGGAGGAAAGGGATGGGGAATAAAACAGGTACATGGGCATAAAAGAAAAATGATGTAGAAATACAGAGAAAATAGTTGGGATAGATACAGTGGCTTGATTGTAGAAGAGAGTTAATGTAAGTTAGATGGATAAAGTAGAGTAAGATTGGAGGGTGCTGATTCTGGGACAAAGTGTAAGCAAGTAGCTGGAATTATTGGAAAAAGCAGCAATTGATAGAAGTAAGCCTTGCTTGCCAAGACATTTACGTTCTTTTATTAAATATGTCTGAATGTTCTACCATTAGTCATGGTTTCAGTTTAGATATTGCTCCAGTAGTTCCCTGGGAATATGCACATATGTAAAGTATTAGCATGTGCTAGTTTACCTGATCAAAGTCAATGCTTCTCCCCTGACCCTATGGTTCTTGGTGTCTTGTAAAATGGAACTGTTAATTCTCTTGCAATCACTACCACTCTACTAATATTAATACTACTACCCTATTTGTAGCATTAATGCTACTAGTAGTAATACTACTACTAGCAATAGTAATTTTTAAACTCTCTTCTTTGAGGCAAATTTCTTTCCACATGTCCAAGTATTTCTAATGTTAGCTGTTTCTCTCAATCTTTTATCCTCGTGAAGCATACTCCAAATTTCTTTATTCTATTCAATCTCCTCTAGAAAATAGATCTTTTCTTCAATTTTTTTACTTCCTACACCCTTTTAATCTGATTTACGTTCTTTCCACTCCACTAAATGTCATCCTGATGATCTCATATATGACCTCTTAATTGCCAAATTCAACAAACATACTTTAGTTCATACATTTCTTGACTTCACTGATTCATTTGGTTCTGTTCCTGTCATTCTCAGGAAAGTTTCCCGTGGCCCTCTCTCATGACACCCTTCCTATTTCAGAGATCGCTGTCCTGCTTCACAGTGCTTCTTTGCAAGTTAGTCTCTTAGCCTGAGCAACCTCATCCATGACCGGAACGTCACTTATTAAGTGTGCTAGAATTGCCCAAACTTCACTTCTGCCAGCAGTTTCTGTTGTATTGACAATTTCATGGGCTCAGAGAGAGAAGGTAGTACAAACTCAAATTTGAACTTATTCCCCAGAACCTATCTGCTCCTCTTCCAGGTTTGCTGTTGTTTGTTTATTTGTTTTTCTTAATCTTTACTGGAGCAATTGTCAGCCCACTTGCAAAATACAAGGGCATGGAGACTATATTTGACTTCTATCACCCATATGAGATCAACCACACAATTCTGTGAAGCCTCTCCTCTTAATAAATTTCATATGCCTCCTCTTCCCCTTAATTCGTATTACCACTTCTTTGGTTCATGGTTTTTCTTTTAAAAAATTGCAGTATAATTGATATACAATATCATATTGGTTTCAGATGTACAATATAGTGATTCAACAATTATAAACATTACTAAATGCTCACCACAGTAACTGTTGTTACCATCTGTTACCATACAAAGATATTGCAGTATTATTGGCTATATCCCCTATGTTGTACTTCTATCCCTATGACTAATTTATTTTATAATAAAAGTTTGTACTTCTTTATCCTCTTCACTTATTTTGCCCATCACTCCACACCTCCCCTGCCCCCGTGGTAACCAATAGTCATTTATGTTATGACTCTATTTCTGTTCTATTTGTTTTATGTGTTAGATTCCATATATAAGTGAAATTATATGGTATTTGTCTTTGTCTGACTTATTTCACTTAACATGATACCCACTAGGTCCACCTGTGCTGTCACAAATGACAAGAATTCCTTCTTTATTATGGTTGAGTAATGTTCCAAGTATATATATATTCCACATCTTTATTCATTCATTTATCATTGGGCACTTGGGTTGCTCCATGTCTTGGCTATTGTAAACAATGCTGCTTGAACATAGGTGTGCACATATTTTTTCTGATTAGCGATTTTGTTTTCTTTGGGTAAATTCCCAGAAGTGGAATTGCTGGTCTGTATCATATTGCTATTTTTAGTTTTTTGAGAAACTTTCATTCATGATTTTATCAAGTTTGCCTTAATGGTTCAGTGGTCTCCAAACTAACCTCCTGTTTTACAATTTTTGTTTTCTCTTCAATCAATTTTCTTTATACAAGTTAGCAACCCTTATGAAATAAGAACATGATCATGCTACTTCTTTGTTTAAAGTCTCTCAGTGACTCCCCAAGATACAGAGATCCCTCTCAAGACATGTGGAAACTTATTTTTTTATTCTCATTTTTTTATCTTTCCCATTTGTATGCTATCCTCTAGAAACACTGAAAATTCCTATTTTTTCTTAATGTGTCCTAATGTATAGTATTTCATACATCTACATTTTTGTCTCTTGTACACCCTCGTTTCCTGAAATGCTCCTCTACCTCTATTTTATGGCATTATCTATGATGAGTTTACTTCTATGCTCAAAGACACAGTAGATTATTCTTTCTTTTGTAGGCATGACTTTTTTTGCTCAAACTTCTAGCATTCATCACTTTTTTAAAATTATTTTTTTGCTATTTATTTTCCCCTATGTTGGAGAGCAGTCCTAGATGTATTTTTCATTTTTGTATCATAAGAAAGCACCTAACACTATCTGGAACATGGGTGTAAAGGGTAATGTTTAAGAATATTTCTTTCATAATAAGAATTTGGCCATAGGAAACAAAGTATTCATATAAAGCTATAAAGAAATGCTGATATTTTTTGCAGCATTCCAACAGATACCGAAGAAAATAAGATAGAGATTAATCAAGTAGGGATAATCTTGTTAAGTTAGAGCTAGTGATAAGATATCAGGGAAGGGGTATCATAAGAAAAATTATATATACCAAACTAGCAGAACAGTTTAAATGATAGTAGGAGAAGTAGAATAAGTATGATAATCAAGTCCCAAGTAAAGTAGATAAGAAAGAAAAAATATTGACTTTATCTATAAGAGCCTAGGGGTCAGTTATGATAAGAATAAAGAACTGTAATTATTTTTTGGACTCATGACTTTGATGAAAATAGCTACTTTGGATTAGATAGGGGATATTATAAACTATCTTATGAAGGATAAGAGAGAAAATTAAAAAAACAAAATCTTTCATTTAAAAGGAGTGTATTTCTTCATCATCCTTAATACCATGCCTACATTTGAAACACAGAAATGAAAATATGTAGGTGATAAGAGAGAAAAATGCTAAATGTTCTCTAATGTTCCAAAGTTTGGTGATTCCAAATAAAAGCAGGTGAGAAATCTATAGAAGGTATAAGGCATAAGAGAAGTCTCATCAACCATGAATGAGATCAGATTTGATTGAAGTTTTCACCTTTTCCTCTGATTGAAGCTAGAGTCAGGTGACTCAGGCAGATTCCAAGTCCAGCAATTTTAGGACAAGACTTTCAGATCAATATTATTAAATCCCTGAACTAAATTGAGGAAAACACTTTCTATGTATGCTCTCAGTTTTGTATTAAATTAACAGAGACAGGTCTCCTGATGCCAAGAGGAGTTTGTAAGGAGGAAGCACACATGTTCCAAGGGCCTCAGGGCTCTTGGAAGGGTGATTTCAGAGAAAGAGAGGAGAAACAGAGCATTCATGAAAAAAAGTACTGATTGAATGCAGATGTGCTGTCATTTAGATGTCTGCCTCTTGCTGTAGTCCGCTGCCTCTCTGAGATCGGATTCCCGCATACACTCTGGGCGCTTTCCCCAGAATCCTTCTAACCATTCCATACCTTTTCTATTTCTTCGTTTCCTTTCAAGTGATGGAGTTTCAAAAGCATTCCTTTCATCTTTGCTTAACCTTTCCCCTCCTGTAGCTAATGTTTCCTTTTCTCTTTTTAATGTCTGGCCTCTATTTGTCTATTTTGTTGATCCCTTATAAAACAAAAGCAGGAATAGTACCTATGGAATAAATACATATACATATACATATGTATTGCTTCTAACTACATACAACTCTAAATATCCATAAACAAATTACATCCAGACTAAGCTATGCATTCAGTCTCAGAAACATACATAGCAAACAACAAAATAAATGGATTTCATGCTTATCTTCTAGAACTTTTTCTCAGCTTTTGTAAGACATTTTCAACGTGAATGGTGGTTTTATCTGTTTCTCCTGACCACAGTTTGATGTTACTCCTGACAAGTTTTCATCTGCTTTATTCCTCAGAGCTACATTCCTTACCTTTTAGTGTCAAAACTATGGTCCAAATTTAGATTGGTACAGAGGTGTTTTTTCTTTCTTTTTTTTTTTTTTAAGTCAGAAAATTAAGAGATGCTGTTTTTTCATTTGAATTACACTAATGTTAGGTCTTGATTGGACCAGATGGTCTGGCTCTGAGCTGCTATTACTTAATTTGTCTTACTTCTCATTCCCTTTGTTTCTGCTTTTAAAATTAATGCAGTGTCTCCTATTTTCAACAGGAATTCATTTCTCAACAAGATATACCATGGTTCCTATATTGTATACATTGATCAAAGATACTAAGTATAAGGAAGAATTTCATACTTTGATTCAGTACAGCGGCAAAATAAAACATTTTATTTAACAAGCATTTATTCAACATTCACTGTGTGCCAACCTCTGTCCAAGTGCTTTATATATTCTAGCAATTCAATTGAAAACCTTCTATTTTAAAGTTAATGGAACAGACAAAACCGAAGTGGCAGAACTGGTTATTTCCCTCTAGAGCTATTTGTCTCATAAACTTTAAACTCTGCTGTCTATCCTTAAAGTTAGCTGTCAATTGTTATTGATATTTTATTATAAAATATTTCCACATTTTGCAACTTTTTATTTTGAAAATATTTCAGATTTAGGGAAAAGCTGCAAAAAATAATACAAAAAACTACTATATACCTTATGTGCATATTTCTCAATTGTAAACACCATATTTTCCTTCTAATTTTCTAAGTACATTTTATATTTTTCTAAATTATTTGAGAGTAAGTTGCAGATGTGATGACTGCATATATTCCCTACTACCAAAAACATGTTTATACATAATTATTATATTTGATAGTTAACTGTATATTGTTGTAATTGTATAAATGATGCAACCTTATTATCTAATTTACAGAACTAAATGTCAATTGTCTCAATAGTGTCCTTTACAGAAAAAGAAGAGTCCGTGATTCAATTCAAAAATCACATATTGCATTTAATTGTAATATCTATTTAGTCTTTTTACAATCTATCACAGTTCCTTGGTTATTCTTTACCTATCCTGACCGCAATAAATGTGAAGATTACAGTTTAGTTACTCTGTGGAGTTTTTCCCAGGATTTGCATTCAGCTAATATTTCCTTTTTTTATTTAATGGAGGTGATATAAGTGATCTTACTTTATCCCATACAGGTAATAATGCAGATCACATCACTAAGGTGAGGTCAGTGGGATTCATTGAAAGTCAAGTTAATAATTAACAAATATTTTGTGGGAGATATTTTGAAAGTAAGCCACTTATAAAACTGTCCCTTATAAAACTGTTGCTCAGTAGCTAGCACCCATTGATGATCCCATCCCAAATCAATTATTACCATCATATTTGTCAGATGGTGATTTCTAATTCTGTCATTTCTTTTGATTTACTAGTTGATATTCTATCATTCACGATAACTTTTCCTTCTGCTCTATAAACTTATATACTTAATTAGGAATTTACTTCACTAAGGACCCATAGATTCCACTTTCAGTCAGCAGTTTATAATTCATTAATAGCCTTACCCTATTTTAATATCCAAATGGTCCAAGGGAGCTCCTTCAGGCGGTCCCTATGTCTTTTGGTCATGTCCCATCATTCCTCGAACATTACTTTCTACCCAGAGATATTTATTTATTTAGCATTATTATTTACATATTTATTTACATACATTCATTTAACATGTGATTTCATTGCATTATATTTTTTAGCCCAGATTTGTTATGTTATTATTGTTGTAGGATGTCAGACATTAACACATTTCCAAAGTAGAATTATCTGAAAAGGTATACTGAGAGAATTATCATTGCTCCCCTCATTCCTTCTATCCTCTTCCCTCTCCAAGTCTCATTTGTTTATAGCTTATCCTTCCTGTGCATTTTCTTGCAAAAATAGACTGACCCTCTCTTTTTATTTCTCCTTTTTCGCATCTAAAATTAGTATATTATCAATATTCTTTACATGTAGGTTGTTTTCACTGAAAAATTATCCGAGAGATTCTTTCCTATATACTTAGATTTTTAAATTCTTTCTTATAGCTGTATAGTATTCCATTGTGTATTTACCATGACTAATTGAACGGGTGTCTTATGTATGTGCATTTATGTTGTTTGCACTATTTTGCAATTCTGAAAACATTGCAATGGATAATCTTGTGAATAAGTATTTTCATATTATTCAAGATGAATCTTCAGAGTAAATTCCTTGTAGTGAAACTGCTAAGTCAAAGATAACATAAATGCAACTTTGCTAGAAATTGTCAATTTCCACCTCATAAGGCTTGCACCCCACATGCATTCCCACCAGCAAAGTATGAGAGTGCCTTTTTCCCCACAGCCTGTACAACAGAATGCTGGGTCAAGCTTTTCATTTTTTTGCCATGTTGGGGGGATCCAGAGTAGTTTTAATTTTATTACTCCTAAATGAGTAAAGTTGAATATATATTTATTTTAGAGGCATTTATATGATATTTTTCTTATGAACTGTTTTTTCTTTTTTTTTCTATTGAGGATTTGGACTTTTCACCCTACACTTCTACAAGTTTTAGATCTTTATCTGTAATAATTTTGCCTAGTTGCCATTTGTCTTTTAAATTTGCTCATGTGCAATTGGTTTTTGGTTATGGAAAAGATTTTTTAATGTATTCAAATTTAAGAATATTTTCATTGAATCTTTATTTTGAGTGAAATTTAGAAAAATTTTCTGAATGTCCCATTACTCTAGTATTTGTATGACTTCTTTTCTTTTAATATTTAGATCTGTAACCTACTTAGAATTTATTTATGTTTATGGTTTGAGATGTTGAACTAAATTTACCTTTTCCAATGGCTACTCAATTTTTCCAGAGAATTTACTAAAATGTTTGTTTAACTGCAGTGATATGAAATGCCTTTCTCTCATATAATAGAATTTCATATATATACTTGGGCCTATTTATTATATTTCTGTTTTATTCCACTGACCTATGTCTTCAATGTCTTTACCACAAAACTGTAATTATAGAGGATTTACAGTATTTTCAATATATAGGAGGCCTAGCTTTTCTATTTAAAGTTATTCATATATGTTTTTCTTCCAATAGCAGCTTTACTATCAACTTGTCTGTGTCCATAAAGAAAGAAGTGGCTCTATTTTGGTTTACTAAATTACTTAATCAGTTTAGGGAGAATTGATATTTCTATGATGTTGATGTTTTATATTTTTTTGTACCTTTTATTAGGTTCAGATACAATAATGTACTTGCTTCAAAAAATAATTTGAAAACTCATGCTCTAGGACAACTTATGTATATTTGGATTACATGAATTTTTGATAAAATATCACTGGAAATCATCCAGATATGATACTTTTTTATGTTGTTAATTATTTTCTCTATTTCTTCTAAGGAAATCAATCTTTTAAAGTTTTTAAAAACTGTTTACTGCAGTAAATTATAGTAAACTGTTTTAATAAGAAAATTATCTATTTCATGTTTCTAAATTTATATGCAGAGAGGTCGATAATTGTTATAATTTTTTAAGTATATTCTTTTTCTAAGGTTATTTCTTCCTATTTATTTATTTTATCATTTGTCACATTTTCTCAATCAAATTTGCTAGTGACTACTCTATTTTTAAGTTTTTCCAAAATATGGGATTTTTGAATTATTAGTCTACTCTTTCTCTGTGCTCTATCCCATTAATTTCTGTCAGACTTTTATTATTTGCTATATTGTGCTCCTTTAGAATTACTTCGGAGTTTTCTAGATTTGTAAGTTGTGAATTTAGTTCATTTATTTTTCTTATTTTTTTTCTAGTTATTGAAGTCTAGCTGATGTGTAATCTTATATTGGTTTCAAGTATAATATTTAATATTTAGATCCAACACAGTGGTTCAGCAGTTACCCATATTATTAAATCTTCACCCCAACTAGTGCAGTTACTATCTGAACCTAATAAGATGTTAAAGAATCATTGACTATATTCTCCATGCTGTACTACTATCACTGTGACCAAGTTATATTATGATTGAGAATTTTGTGCCCCTTTATCCTCCTTCCCCTCCGCATCTACCAACCTGAACCCCTCCCCCATGGTAATCACCAGTCACTTCTCAGTATCTGTGACTCTACTGCTCTTTTGTTCATTTTGTTTTGTTTTGTCTTTCGGTTCCACAAATAAGTGAAATCATATGGTATTTCTTTTCCTGCCTGGCTTATTTCACTTGAGCATAATACCCTCTAGGTCCATCCAAGTAAATTTTGTAAATGGCAGGATTTCTTTTTTATGGGTGAATAATATTCCATTGTGTATATGTACCACTTCTTCTTTATCCATTCATCTATCATTGGACACTTTGGTTGCTTTCATATCTTGGCTATTGTAAATAATGTAGCAATAAACATAGAGGTGCATGTATGTTTCAAGTCAGTGATTTTATTTTCTTCAAGTAAATTCCTAGAAGTGGAATTACTGGGTCAAATGGTATTTCTATTTTTAATTTTTTGAGGAACCTCCACACTGCTTTCCACAGTGGTTGTACCAATTTACATTCCCACCTACAGTGTATGAGGGTTCCCTTTTATCCACATCCTCACCAACTCCTGTTATTTCTTGCCATTTGGAGGGAGGCCATTCTGGCTCGTGTGAGGTGATATCTCACTATGGTTTTGATTTGCGTTTCCCTGATGATTAGTGATGTGCAGCATCTTTCCATGTGCCTATTGACCAACTATACTTCTTCTTTTGAAAAACTTCTGTTCAGGTCCTTTACCCGTTTTTTAATTGAGTTATTTGTTCTTTTGGTGTTGTCATATGAGTTCTTTGTATATTTTTGATGTTAACCCTTTATTGTATAAATCATTCACAAATATATTCTCCCATACAGCAGTTTGCCTTCTGTTTCTGCCGATGGTGTCCTTTGCTGTACAGAGCTTTTTGGTTTGATGTAGTCACATTTGTTGATTTTTTAATTTTGTTTCCCTTGCCCAAGAAGATGTGTCCAGGAAAAAAATTACTCATGCTTATGTTCAAGAGATTTTTGCCTATGTTTTCTTCTAAGACTTTTATGATTTCATGTCTTACATTCAGGTATTTAATTCATTTTGAGTTTACTTTTGTGTATGGATTCAGTAATCCATTTTCATTCTCTGGCAAAGAAATTCATGCTGCAGATTTCCCTCTAATATAGCTTATATATATATACACACACAATGCATTAGGATATGTAGCAGTTTTATCATTGTAAAAATCTGTAGTTTTAATTTTTATTTCAAATTTCACAGATTTAAATGTGGAGATTTTTATGACATTGTTATTAATGTATTATTTTGTCATGATCAGGATAATTTTATTTGTAATATTTCTACTTTATTAAAGTTATTGATACTTTCTTTATAACCCAATTGTGTTGATTCTCCATGGATATTAGCTCAATAAAAAAGGTGTTTCCTGTATTATCAGGATAAGTGATTGATCCACAAAATTAACCATGTTTATTTAAAGTTCCTCTGTCTTGATTTATTTTTTTTCCATTTGATTCATCTTATATTGAGAAGGTTATGATAAAGTCTATTTTGTAGTTTCTGTTTCTATTCCCTTCTCATTTCTATAGTTTCTGCTTTATAAAAGTGATTTCTTTGTTGTTTTATGTGGTTATATTTATAACATATCATTATGATATGGGAATTTTTGTATTAAACAGATTTTAAAGCCTTTTGGGTTGAACTTTACTTTGGTATTAGAATTTAAACCCTTACTTCTAATTGTTTCCATCTTGCTCAGTTCATTTTTAGATATGCTTATTGTATAGAGCATAGGGTGGTTAATTTTTTCTGAGACAAAATCAAAACTTCAGACAAAAAATCTGAGTCAAAGTATTTATTGGGTAAGTTGAGCTTTGAGTTTCCTGTAAATTCTCCACTGTTGTTTTGATCTTTATGATGCTTTTTAAAAATCTGATGGTAGTCTAATACTCTGGCAAGTTATTTGAACTTTTGGCATGGAGCCTCTTAGGGTTTCTTTTTCTTTATCTTTAAATTCTAGTAGTTTACTAGGTTATGCCCTAGATTTGACCATACTGTAACAATTTTCTCGAATACCTGTTGGAGATTTTTAGTATGTAAATTAAGGTCTTCTAGAAATTTTTCTTGAATTATAGTGTTAAATATTCATTTTGCTTTATTGTTTAGATTTCCTCCTTGAAGGAATTTAATTATACATATACTGGATCTTTTTGCGTTTTTTTTTTAAATGATTTTTGTCTCAGAACATTTTACCTTTATCTATTTCATTTTCATTCATGTGATTGTTTTCCTACCTTTATTCAACGTCTCTTTTTGAGCTTATACTTGAATCTGTTCTCCCTACCTAATCATCTGAATTTTGGTTTTTAATATTCTTTTTTCTTGTAAGATCTAATTTCTTTTTCAAAATTTTACCCTTTACTGCTTAATTTCTAAAGCACTGCTCCATTTTTTAAAAATATGTTTTTCCAAGAAGAATTACCTTTCTGAGGCTGTCTCAGGTAATTCTATATTTTTTGAAATCATTTTGCTGTACTATGTTCTTAGGTATAATATGACTCTCAGAATCTTTATATATAGAGTAGACTTTCTCAGAGTGATCATACTTCAATATTGTATCCTCTAATTCCCCTCTTGCTTGCAGGTTGTTGTTTGAAGACAATCTCTTGATTCTTTGTAAAGGCTTGTGCTAGAGCTTAATAAATAGCTTTGCAAAAAATTGGTGTTTATTTTGGTTATAAGAGGTATTGAAAATCTGCAGTGTTCACTGATTTGCATGCACTTAGGCTGAAGGTATGAGATTAGTATGGATTTATTTGCTCTTCTCGTTTCTCTTATTTTTTGGAGAAAATGTTGGGATATTTCCATTTAAGTACAGGCATACCTCTAATATATTGTGGTTTAGTTCCAGACCATTGAAATAAAGCAAAATTACAATAAAGCTAGTCAAATGAATTTTTTGGTTTCCCGGGGCACATAAAAGTTATATTTACACTATATTACAATCTATTAAGTGTGCGGTAGCATTACATCTAAAAAATGTACATACCTCAATTAGAAATTACATTTTTGCTAAAAACTGCTAACCATCATTTGACCTTTCAGTAAGTTGCATTCATTGATCACAGATCACCACAGCAAACATGATAATAATAAAAAGTTTGACATATTGGAAGAATTGCCAAGATGTGACATGGAGACACAAAGAAAATGCTATTGGAAAAATGGTGCTGATATACTTGTTTGACACAGGGTTGTCACAAACCTTCAATTTGTAAAAAATACAATATCTGTGAAGCTCAATAAAGCAAAGCACAATAAAATTAGGTATGCTTATAGCTACCATTATTAGAATCACCCAGAATTTATATCTGCCTTATTTATAACATTATCAGCATTTTGGAATTTTAGTTAATATACATTTAATCAAATGGTATATGTGTGTGTGTTTGTATAAAATTTACATTGAAAGATGAAACAAATGACACGTTTATGACAATTATCATTCATCAACTGGCTTTAAAAGCTTTTCAATTAAAGAATTACCTAATATAAAATACTATTAATAGAAAAGTATTTGGCCACTCTAACTCCAAATATGATATTTGGAAAGGATCATGATAGTTTAATATTTATCATTATAACTAATTGTTGTCCCTTAAAGCAATGATAATAAATCTTATTGGTAGAGCACACAGTTCATGTTTCAACATGAACCTAGTAGAAAATTCAGGGGGCCTCTTGAATTTACCCTACATTTATTCCCAGCATTGGTACTTTAAAATCTTTGTTGTATCATCTATCTCCTCTACTCAAAGCTTTTAGTGATTTCCCATATTACTCTAGATAAAATAGCACAATATTTTTCAATGGTCTATAAAATCCCACAGGTTTTGGTCTCTGGCTATCTCCCTAAAATTACCTATTTTCCATTTCACTTACTGTGCTCCTGGCGCATTATCCTTATTTGTAGTATATTGGCATACCAAGCATACTCCTGCTTCAGGAGTTTGCATGTGATATTCCCGCTTTTTGGAAATCCTTTCCTAAGTTTTATGCATACTTAAACCTACAGATATTATGTTACTGTAGTTACAACAAGTTTCTGTTTATATAAAAGATTATCAATAATGATAAGGTTATCATTCTTAGACTTTATTATATAAAATAAATTCCTCCCCACTCTCTGCCCTTATTTCATTTATTTTTATATTTATTTCTCCATTTTCTATCCCCCCTCCTTAGCATATCAATTCCTTGAGGGCAGACCCTTTGTCCTGTGTTCCCAGAAACTAGAACAGGAATAGCTCTCAGCATATAAATGTTGTTCAGTAAATATTTGTTGCATGAATGAAGGACTGGCTGAAGTTTTTATTTAGTATGTATCTCCTGAAGGGAAAAGGGCTTGTCATCTTAAATGTAATTAAACTGAATCCCTCATGATTCTTAGCAAGATTTTGAAGGCACAGATAAATAGTGCACCATAAAGACTTACCAATGAATATTGAAGAATCATTTTATATCATTCACTTTCTTTTCAATTCAACGAATACATACACAGCACATATTCTATGTACTGTAATCTGTTCAAGTGACATTAAATTTTATAAAATGTAACTGCCATAAAAAGACACATTGCTAATCATTTCAAATTCTAATATTTGAGAACAAATTCTAATACTTAAGAACAGATTTGGAGAAACCTATATTTGCATTAGAATATTTTCTTTGAAAGAGTTAGAAAGGAGGACAGAAAGTATTATGTTCACAAAATGGGTGTAGTTACTGATTTTAGAGGTCTTTTTAATGTTCATTATGCCATACTAAGAGCCAGAAAATAATTATGTAAAATACCTTAAAGTTAGTTACCAGTCATTAAGAACTAAAGGATAAGACATTAACTTGAACTAAATGACACTAGCTTTATATTCATATGTCTATTTTTATGTGAATTTTTCCTGGGTATTTTTGTTTTTCTCCAAGATGTTCCTGCTATTATTGTGCAAATGCCAGTTTGGTGGACATGAATATGGATAAGCATATCTCAAGACCTCATAGTGTTTATGTCTATAAACAGATAAAATGTAAGAGCAGTTCAAAAATGTACAAAATATGAGTAGTAAAAATTATCATAATACCTAACATAGTTTTAATGTTACTGTGTGCCATGCACTATTCTAAATCATTTTCATAAGTGAATTTATTTTATATAAATATACAGTATTGCATTTGTACTATGTGTGTATATATGTGTTTGTGTGTATATATATTTATATTGTATATATATATAATGCAAAATGTAAAAATGTAAAATATATCTTATTTTACTTATCTATTTATTAACTTTATTATTTTATTTATAATTTATTACTGAATTTATAAACCTGATATATCCTTTATCAAGCATAGGATTAGTCTTTCTACTTCAAATAACACAGTAAAAGAGAGAGATGTTTTATTATATTGAGAAATAAAGAGAGCCAATTAAATAATGGTTCTGTTAATTAAACAGCCTAAAGAGGGAAGAAACTATGAATCAGGATTGATCAGAGTGGACTACTGAAGTGCTTTTCTTCTTCAGCTTATTAGAGCTAATGGCTGCCATCTACTCATTAGGCAGCTAGTATATTTACTGACAACACATTAGAGGTTCTAGCAGGACTCTAGCAAATCCACACACCTCATGAAGAGAACCTTCCATTCTGGCTGCCTATTGTTTGTACAGACAGCAGGAGATTTGGACAGCTAAAAAGGCACCAGTTCCCTGTAATTCTATTATCATGACAGTGGTCCAAGAAGCTCAAGTGGGCTTGTTTATTTTTGTTTTTTTAATAGAAAGTTATATATTAAAAGAATTTTTATCAATGATACAGCACCAAGCCCAATTAAAAAAACATTCTGTGAGGACAAGAAATTTCTGTGTGGACTGTCCCAAGGAGAAATTAGACTTCTAAAAGTGCAGAAACAAATTGGGTGTGATGAAATGAAACCTAGGATTTCTGTTAAAAACACAGTGCATTTATTCTACATAATTGAGGAATTTATGCTCTTAATAGTTCATAAGTTTACCTTGAAACTTTGGGTGATATGTGGGTACTTTTAGGAAATACTTTTCATCAATATCTAAGAGATGCCTATACCTGTGCCATATCACAAACCACAGCTAAATGTCTCCCAGTGTCTCTGAGAGATGGCTGAAAGATGTATGTGTGTGCCAAAAGAAAAAAATAGTAACATTTGTTAGCTAGGCTTAGACCCAAGTCTCACAGTTGAGAAATCTAGAAAGCTGTTTCAAATCTTTGAAAGGACCATCTATTTATATCAAGCTAGTTATCTCAAAATAGGTTCACACAGAATCTATTTGCCATTTCAATAACTCCATCCTCACCCCCCCACCAAATAGGAATACATGCATACACAAGAAGTACACCTTATATCTAGGATTTCACCTGTATAAATTAAAAGAAATAAAAATGGTCTAAGACATCATTTCCCTCTACAGGCAAGAGGAAAGAGTAAAAGTCAGAGAGAGTAGTACTCACTCTGCTAGTATCATTGTTCTGATCACCAATATCCTCAGCCCTGTATGCTAAAAGGGAGGAGAGACAGCATGAAGTTTTCTCTTTCTTGGAAATGTGCTGGGTCCACTTCTAGATACAAGATAATGAGACATAACTAAGAAACTGCAGTCACACAAACTAACTTCATAATTCATGCTTACTCTACACCTTAGCAAATATGGTTCAAGCAGTGTGTTAGAATCCATATGTGTGTATATTTGTAAAAATCACAAAGCCAATAACCTTATTCTCTTCATACTCATTACCACTGCCTAAAATAATGACAATCATATGTTATCTACACAAAACCAGTAACTTCCAAACTTGACTATCAGTGTTACCTTGAGCAAATGACTTTATTTCTCTGTGACTTAACTTTCTTCATTCTGAGTGGGTATAATATTATACCCATCTCACAGAGATTTATTTGGATTGAGTGAGTATTTTTTAAAGCATTAAAAGTTGCATTTGTCCCAAAAGAAGTATTATGTAACTGATATAAAGAAAAAAAGCAACTTATATACTTTTAACATTCCAAAGTTCAACAGTTGAATTTACTAAGATGAGACTTATATTTAAAGGAAAGCTAAGAAAATTGTATATATAGTTATCTGAGTGACTATACAGAAGGTTTTTAAGTAAAAGAGTTTGACAGTTGCCATGTGATATTTGACATTGTTCTATTATTTACAACGTTAAAACTGCTTTGAATCTCAAGCATGGGTTCCAGTTCTTAATATAAAAATATCAGATTGTAAATTGAGAAAAATTTGCTTGAATTTTGTTTCTGTTTCCATTTAGAGGGAAACTTGAGTCAAAGTTTGAAAAATACAGAATGTAGTTTTATCCTGATGAGAGAATTTTGAATGATCTCTGTAAGGTGATGCTTACATAGAGCAAGTATGTTGGGAAAGTTACAATTTTTCTAAGTATAAAGAAAACAGACCCATATTTAATTAAGGAACTCCTAAACATATTACTTCTTTGAAAATGAATCCTTCCTATTTTTAAATTTTTCTTTCTAAAAAAGAGAGTATACTATTAGCATAGTTTTAGTTTTAGAGAATCCTTGGGCTGAAAGACAAAGATAAAATTTCAACTGAAGTTCCATGTCCAGCCTAAGTCTGTGATGAATATTTTTGAAATAATGGAAGCATCATATTTTTTATGTTCTTCCAAGTAAAAGATACACCTGTGATTTCCAGAAATGAAGGAATCATTGGCCATATCCTGAAATGACAAAGAGAGGAAACAGCTGAGTTAAATATGTATACATTGAGTCACTTGGTAAATTAAACACAAGGCTGAGATGGAAGAAGCCAGCAAAGGTATCAGAAAAGGAAGAAATAAGTGGCTATTTCATTTATAGGTAGATCCAAATTCACGATTATATACTTTGTGTGTGTGTGTGTGCATGTGTGTGTGTAAGTGTACGTAATATCCTTTATTTTTGTATCGTCTTTTATATAGTTGTCCCTACTATATTATATGCTTACTGTAAATAAGGTCTTATTTTTGACAAGGTCAGTAATGGTTTCTAGTTTCTAATTCAAATTAAATCTTTATTGGCTATCATCGTACTTAGTTTTGACCACTATCTAATTCTTAAAACTCTCCACTGCCGCAGCATTCCATGACATGGTTTCTTTCTTTTACCTTTGCCGCTCTGGCCGCCTTTTCAATCTGCTTTATGGGATTCCCCCTCTGTCTGTCCTTTTAAATAAGTAGTTTATGTCACCTTTCTTTATTGAGACTTCTGGACTTAGTCTAAGTCTGTTTCCTGGAAAAGTTCCTCTGTTGTGATAGGTTCCAGCACATGTATTTAGATAAATTGCAAATCTGTATCCCAGATCCTGACTTCCACAATGAGTCTTAGGCACTATATATCCAACAGTGTGATTTATAATTCTAGCACCCTAATACTAATGTCAAAAACTAAACCCATCATCCCTGAACCACAATCCATTCCTTCTGTTTTTCATATTTCAGTGACTGCCAAGTCTCTTTACTTAGGCATACAATATGGAACACTCTTAGTCAAGCCTTTTCATCTTCATTTTCAATTGCTCCCAAAATATGATTTTATCTGCCTCACTAATCTACCTTATTCTCTTCATACTCATTACTACTGCCTAAATAATGAAAATTCATATGTGATCTGCACAAATATTTAAGTCACTTGTATCCTAATTGATCAGGCAGACTCATTCTCATAGTACATTCCTTGTTGATTATTGCATCAATAACCATTTCCATAAATGCAGAGTTCATCATGTAATTCTCAAGTTTAAAATCCATTAATGCCTATAGTACCTTATCCTTAGCAAGTCATATAAAGTCCTCCGTTATCTAGACAGCAATTTCATCTTCATCTTCATTTCTTACCACTCCCACCTTCTCAGTGTCTCTGTCAGGATTTCATTATTTACTACTATCCTTAAGAAACCTCATCTACTTGCCTTTGCACATTCTGCTCTCTTAAAAAGTTACCTGCCATGCCTTCCTCACTAAGGCTACACTTATGAATCCTTCATAACTTATTTCAAATATTCCCTCCTCTGATGGTATTAATTTTTAACACTCCATCTTTTGGGCTGAGATAGGTTACCTCAAATGCAGTCAAATGACAATAAGCCCTTATTGTCTATAATCTTTCAGCTTCTCTGTCAATCTCTTCTACTGAGATTCTTAAAGGTACAGGTTCTGTATATTATCTATGTCTCTCCAGGACCAACTTTCATTTTCTGGGAAAAAGCTTAGTGTTTAGTAATTAAAATTTAAATGAATACCTGATGGGTTGACTGAATTTGTGAGTAATGCCCATGATAAGAAGAAAAATGGCCCACCAAAATTACTACAAAACTAGTTCATATGTTATTTTATATGGCAAAAGGGGCTCTACAAATGTGATTAAGAGTTTTAAAGTAGAAAGATTATTCTGGATTATCCATATCTCAGTATAATCACAAGATCCTTATAAAGAAGGTGACAGGAGTGCAAGAGTCAGACAAAGTTGACATGCCACGCAGCTGGATTTGAAGATGAAGGAAGGGGCTACAAGTCAAGGAATGCAGGTGGCCTCTGGGAGCTGGAAAAGGCAACAAAACAATTTCCACTAGAGCCTCCTCCACTCTAGAAGGAGTCTGGCTTCAGATCCTTTGATTTTAGCCAAGCAAAAGTCATTTTAAACATCTGACCTCTAGAGGTATGAGGTAATAAAGATGTGTCATCTTAAGCACCTAAACTTGTGATACTTTGTTATAATAACAATGGAAAGTTAACATAGTGACTTACCTCATTATTATCCATTGCAAATGACTGGTAAAATAAAAAAGTACACAAGAATAGTTTATTGACTGAATAAAGCAATTTAAAATGAGGTAACAACCATTTTAGGTTAATTTTTTCCAAGATCTTAATGGCCAAACAGGATGAAACTTATTTTGGGTGGATTTAGTGTAATTTTAAAATTTAGACTAAATTTAGTCTTACAGTTAGACTAAATAAAGTCTTAAAACTCTTAAACTATTTCATTTTACTATCAAGGCATTTTATATTAAATATTATTTGTTGCTTATTTGAAATAGAGATTTAACTGCATGTCCTGCATTTATATTTCATAAATAGCAACCCTAATTCTGGGGAACTAAACAGCATGTCGCTAAGATTCAAGGCCATATATTTTCATCCCAGTGCTACAAATACTCAAAGCTTAGATCTGAAGTTGGTTTTACTTTAACACAAGCAAACTAGGACAGTTCTCAAATTGATTTCATATCTAGATTATCTACAATGGACCCATAGTCTTATTTGCTTAGATATCTGAAGGATGTTCATGAATAGGTCTTTGTTTCCACACCTCTTCATCTACTTGATTTTTAGGATGAGAATGTGACACAGGTTTTGTAACACATCTCTCACACTGCATTGGAAATGACCAGATTCTTTAGACCTAATGCAAGGGTGATTATGATACCTT
Source organism: Manis pentadactyla (assembly GCF_030020395.1). Lineage (NCBI taxonomy): Eukaryota > Metazoa > Chordata > Mammalia > Pholidota > Manidae > Manis > Manis pentadactyla. The sequence goes on from NC_080030.1 coordinate 51,012,704, forward strand.
GACAGGAAAATGTTTTCTACTTGATGAAGGGAATGAGTAATGGATTATGAACAATTTCTAATGGTAACAGTATTGGATTGTAACTATGTTTAAATGAAAGGATCAACTAGCTTCTCACATATCACTTCAAGCCTGCACAAAATTTCTGTCTCTTAAACAGATTATTTTTTTGTTATGTATTTCCCCCTTCCTTCTTTTTAAAAAAAATTTGTTCCTTAACAAACGAATGACCTGTTTGGTAAGATCACCCTTCCCTTGTAGATGTTTAATTTAGAATCCAGTGTGACAGTTCCACCTGTGCTAGATGTCTTATTCTATAGTATTCAAAAGCATTTGTTGCTTCCCAGCCAGAACAGAGGCAGTTAATGATGTCCATAATGCTCCATCAACATGACTTAAATTCAAAGATGTTTGCATGTGTAATAATCACAGTGGAAAAAAAAGTGATAATTAAGATTCTGAAGTACAAAAGGGTAATGCACTGTCCTCTTCCCCAGTAGGGAAGTTCATTAGTAGTGGAATCATGTCATCCGCCCATCTGTTCATAATTGCATTCACCCCAGGAACTAAGTGAAGGAAGTGACATCACATGGTCCTTATACACACAAGTCCGTAAATCACATGTATGTTCTTATCTGCATGGATGACTGTGGAGGGGGGGCAAAACAACAATAGCAAAACCCACCAGCAACAATAACAACTAATTGAACCTTTTCCAAGCAGAGGCAGATGACCTCATTAATTCTGTAATCTTGATAAGATATTCCATCTCCAGGAAATCTCACAGAAAAATAAATGCTGCTGCTTCTGTGTGTTATCAAGGCCATATTGTGGGGATAATTATCTTTCAACTGGTTGGAGACACACCTCTTGTTTGTATGTCCTAAACATCGGGTGCTTAGCAGCTGCTATAATATCAATGGGTGAATGAAACAGGCCCTCATTAGATTAGCACTGAGCTGATTACTGGTGCCAGTCTCATTATTATTGGTGACTAAACTGGCAGATTGTCAGGATGTCTCATGGCGAGATGAGCTTTTGCAGCTCTTTGTTTGTAGTTATTATAAACAAAGAAGTGAAAGAAATCCCTTGGGCATAGTCATGTCTCAGAGGTTTTTTTGTGAGAGGCAATCAGCTTGCAGAGGCAGCATTGGTAAACAACTTCTTATTTTAAGGAACGATATTAATTAAAGCATGGAGTGTGGTTTGGAAAGAGAACTTGTTAATTATTTAATGTCACCTGCTCTGATCAGGCCCACCAGTTGAAAGTAATATATATATTTTTTGCCTCAAATATACTCTGCCTGTCATGAACACCGCTGAAAATGCAGGCTCCCGAGTGGTGAAAACCTGTTTTTCATTTTAAATAATCTGCAAATGTGAGACATTACATCATAGTCCTAAATGCAAAGCAGATTTTCTTACTTTCCTTGGAAAATACTATTGAATCCAAAGTCTGCTCTCTGTTGCATTTCAAACTATTTAGAATGGGGTAGGTCAGCAAAATAAAATTATCAACCTTTAGAAAATGATTCAAAAGCATTGGCTTAGAATACCAAGTATATATTTAAAAAAATAAAGACTGGCATTGGGATTGTCATAAAATAAACTAAAGCTTAATATCTGTATTTTTTTTAAATAGGTGAAATGAACAATGTCTCACTTCAGTTTGCCAGCATTAAAAAGGTAGATGACAAATAGCTTTAATCAAATGCTCAGAAAAATAATAGACTTTGCATATATAACTAGTACGTTTTCAGAATTTAAGGCACAGGAATCTTGTTCTCAAATTTTATATAGTTATTACTAACCAGCCGAAGAAATTTTTGGAACACAAACCACCCAAAAGGTTTGTCATTGTTATCATTTCCTAAGCATAAGGTACACTCCAGAAGGCTGAATATATTTTTTTTCTAGGAAAACATCTATAATAACTCCAGAACTGAATCTGATCCTCTTCCGTTGGATTTGAGGATTTAATGTGAAATGCTGTCTTCCAGTAAAACACACCTTTTCCAGGAGAAAATGTCTATGACAAAAAGGAGCCATCCAAAAAATGAGCTGAGTTTCAGCCATTTACCCAAAGAGCAGTGATGAATGTAGTATAGGATTTAATATGCACCATTTCGTTTTGCATTTAAGTAAAAGAGATAGTTGGCAATTCAAACTGTGCATCGAAAGAACTTTGATGATGTTGGAATCTTCCAGCATTTTCTCTGTATTCTCACTGTCTTCAGCAAATACCACATGTAAAGTCATCATTATTTATCATAGAATTATCTATGCAAAGCTCACCTACAAAAAGCTATTCTTCAAGAATAGTTACTTCCTTATAAGTGACTGTGGTAAAATTGCAATATTTCCAAAATCTCTTGCCTTGCCTTAGTACATCTCCATATCATAGGTGTTTCCAAGGGGCGGAGAGAAGTAGTCCACCATATCAATAGGTAATCACAAGGGCGAGTGAGAGCTTCTCTGGACTGGAGAGGCTGGGTGGGGCCTCTTCTTCTGCAGCTGCATCATGGGAGACGGAAGAGCAGACGTGGATGACTGCTTGTAAGAAATAAGCTGGTTTCTCCCACTTAATTTCTCCCTTTGACTGATTTCAGTTTCAAAGATATTTTGCCCCAGGACGAGTTACAGTGACTAAACTCTGAGTCGTTCAGGAACCATTATATCTCTGGGGGATTTGTGTGAGATACAAAGCAAGCTTTCTTTTTTGTTGTGTCACATGTCAATGATTTTACCTGGGATATCAACACAGAAACTCAACCTTATTTATATTTTTCATCAAAAAAATTTAAAATATTTAAACTCCTTCCTGGAAAAGTCAGTTATTCTATCAAAAAGATCAATTAAGGGAAATGCCACTCCATAACACAAATGAGAAAAGAGATGAAAAAATACTGAAAGAGGAAACTGGAATGTGTTCAGTAGAATATAACGAAAATATATTTCCTGTGCTGTATAAACTATTAATAAATTGCCTACAGTCTTACTATAAAAGAGTTTAATATTTAATCAAAGGAAATTAGAGTGTATTTAAAACCACTAATAAGAAACCAAGCAAAGAACTGTATAGTAAGGAAACTATTAGCACTAAATAAGAGATATATAAACATATTAACTAAATATAGGCCATATTCTGCATCTGATTTTTCAGAGACATATTCAAAGTCATTATTATATGCCTTGTTATCTAAATGATATAAGTGGCTAAATTGATCCTATTAGGTTCAATTTTATAATTAAGCAAGAAACTTTGGAAAAATACAAATGTAGTTTAAAATTGAACTGTATCCATGCTATTTATGTGATGAGATACTTAATGTCTTCTTCATGTAAAATGGTGATAATATTTACTGTGGCTTTTGTGAGAAACAAAGAAGATAACTACATATTGAACTATATGGCTTATAAAAAGCAGGTAGTAACTCTTGGCCTCTCTATCCATTTTTCTCTTCTGTGAGTATTACATATGAGAAAAAAATCCTGCAAGACTTTCAGATATGATTTTATTACCTAAAATGGAAATTTTTTAGCCTTTCTTCTCTCTATTTCTTTTCATTATTTAGTTATCTTATAAAAGGAAGACTTCTCATGGATATTTCTATTTGTGTGAGCAATGTGATCCATAGAGGTGTGACGTACCAATATAATTTCAAATATTGAACTTCTGAGTGACTACGTTGATAAAGATTACATGCGAGACTAGAGCTTGTGTGAACATTTCAATATAGTTGCATTTTTTCAACCTGAATCAAGTGAATAATTGAGCATGGGGACGCGAGAGATACCTAAAACTTCTTTAATTTTGGATAGGACTATGCACATAAGGGACAGACTGAGCTTTGTCTCTGCAGTGTTTATACTTTGCAGATGTCTTAATTACTTTTTTCTTAGAAATTGAGTGCTGACCTGAATCCTAAGGATGTTCTTTCTTTTCAGACAAAATGCCAAGTCATGTTGCTTACTCACTCTACATTGGACCAGGTTTGATTTTCTCTAGTCCTTGGATAGTTGCCTCAGACTTAAAATGCTTGCGGTTTCTGCCTCATACCTTGGATGTATTGCAGTGGAATTAGTACGTTTCCAATTTCTTGACTTCTTTTCTGCAACCTTTTTTTTCTCAAAAGTTGACTTTACCCCCACCCTCCAAACAACCTTTTGTGATCTGACATCTCATTTCCAGTCTCTGCTGTCAGTCTTCTCTAATGTTATCCATTCTCCCACTTTGAATCACACAGATGGCTGATCCCCACCTATTCTTGGAGAGAGAGTCTGAACCTGGTTTGAGTCATTTGTTTATTATACTTAATTCTACCATTACTTCATCCCAGGGAAAACATTCTGTTTTGTACCTTTCTTTAGGTTCTTTTTTTCATATGAACATCCTTAATTGTGATTAATTTTTAGACATCTATAAGGTGTTTTTTTGGCTTAATTTACATTATTCTGATGTGACCAAAGCTATTCTGAAGGGCAAATATGTTACCCCAAATAAAGGGCTGTCTCTTTATTTTATGTTTCCTCAGGTCAAAAAAGCATATGTGCAAACAGAACATAACCAAAAATGTAAGAATAAATTATAAAATGAAATAAGATAAAAACTCAATATATATATTCACACTTCCATTATTCTTCCAATAATTACACAATACTTCACATTCCTAAATAAGAAATGTAACATGTTGCCAGGAGAAATACATATGCATTATGGTCACATTAATATCTGTACCCTGAAATCACTGTATAGTTTTTTACACAAACATGAAAAGTGTGCAGTACCTTCTAATACTGTCTTGTTGCCTTTATTCATCTATTCTCACATGTTGATAATGTAAATCTCTGTCATTTTTATTTAATTCACCCTGAGTGTACTTTTGTTCATGAGGCTAACTGATGAAACTTCATGACATATTCACTTGGTGCAGTTTCTTGCACTTTAAAATTTAGTTTAAACTATAATACTGACATATTTTGCATGCTATATTTAATAACTGGAAGCCTGGGAGCTGTGACAAATTAGTCTCTCACAGAAGTCAAGAATAACCAAAGTTCAAAGGATGTCCTTCCATTCCTAGCAGAACCATGACCTGACTAAACTTCAAATTATAAGGTACAATGTATAATTCCTTTTTACAGGCTTAATGAATATGAATATTAAAGCATGTTTCTTGGAGTTAGACAGACCTGAGTTTGAATTACTTTTCACTAACTTACTAATTGAATAGCTTTGGGTTACTTACTTGAAACTTAATGCCTAACTATAAAATATACCAAAAAATAAAATAAAACCTTATTGGGTAGTTTTGTAACCTAATAGATGTATAGTCTGTAATGATTATTCACTAAATAATTTCAATCATTAATATTCTTAAAAATGAAGAGAAGATTTTAAAATAAAGAATATATTGAACTTTCTAATTGTATTCTAATACATTATAAAACACATTTTTTTTGTATATATAGCTGTGTACCGCATTAAAAAACATCACTACTGCGCTCACTCTGGTATAGTTTTGTCCCAGCTCTCAAAAGTGCCCATAGTAGTGATCCTGATGCTGCCAAATCTAATGAAGACATACCTGTCCTTGCTTCACCAGAACTCTCAAGGTCATTTGGTACTAGCTGACTATGCTTCCCGTAAATATTGAGGTTCCTTTAGAATTTGGTCTTAAGCCCCAAATTCTCTTTCTTAAAGGTCTCACCAAAATAATCACTTGCCTTAGCTGAAAATAATCAAGCAACTCAAAGACTAAACTTGACTGTTTATTAAGAGAGGAAACAGAAGTATTTCTTGAGATGAGAATTCCTTTAAATTCTATTAACTTACTCACATAACCATGCTTTTCTTCTTTCCTTCTGATTCCCTGCTTAATCAAATCTTCTAACTCTATTCTGGCTATCATGTCCTCCCACATTTTCAGGAAACTAACACTGTCAACTATATTCCTCTTCAGTAAGCAATTATACTTTCATTACTAAACATGTGCAGTCTCCCATCTTCCATAAAATGGAACAAAGAGAATAATAATAAAACTTTAATCTTCCTGAACCATCAATTTATCCTTCTCCTGCATGTCACATCCACATTTCTAAAATGAGTTTTATTCAACATTTACTATCATCATGTTTTCACTACTCATTAAATACACAACTCCTAATCTATCTTGCCCCACTACTCTATTAAAGCAGTTCTCGATAAGGATTTCTGTGCTCTCCATAAAGTTAAATTAAGTTAAAATAGAAAATGTTCCAAGTAGATCACTCTCTCCATCTTTGGTTTTAATGATACCAAATGTCGCTGCTTTCCCTCTTAACCCTCTGGCTTTTCTCTATCAATGTTCTTTGTGGGTTCCTTTTCTTATATGAATTCCTCTGAACTTTTTTAATCCTCTCATTGCAAAATAAAATTTTTTCAGTCCAGAGTATCATATGAAATTCAAATTTAGAAGTCAAACCATGTCTATAGGAACTACACAAGAGATACATATATGATATGTTTGTGTGTGTATATATATATCATATATATATATATATATATATATATATATCTTACACATGGTAATAATCTCACATCTTAAGTATAAATCTCATATATTTTTTAACATTCACATAGCCACAACACACATTGGGATGGAAGACATTTCTGACATTCCGGAAGTTTCCTTCATTCTCATTTCTGGTCAATAATTTCCCTGTTCTGATTGATTTTTCCAGTTATTGAATTAAATATAAATGGAATCATATAGTATTGTGGGTAAAATTGCAATGTTTCCAGAAGCTCTTGCCTGGCCTTGTGCATCTCCATATCAATAGGTGATTACAAGGGTGGGGGAAAGCAAGGGTATAACTGGACTGGAGAAGTTTGGTGGGGTCCCTTTTTGCATCTGGGTTGCGAGAGACATGGACGAGCAGAAATGGATGACTGCTTGTAAGCAATAAATGGATGCCTCCCACTTTATTTCTCCCTTTGACTGATTTCAATTTCAAAGATATTTTGCCATGGGCTGGGAAAATATTTTCCCTCTGGAGTTACAAGTATGTTTTCTTTTGCTCAGTATCACTTCTGTGAGATCCAGCCGTGTTACTACATGCAGCAGGAATTCGGTTTTCTATTGTTGTGTATTAGTCCATCAAGTGAATATACCACAATATATTTTTCACTTTAATATTGACAGAGTTTGGGTAATTTCAGAACATTGGCTTCCATAAATAAACCTTGTGTGGGCATTCTTGTGCATGGCATTAGGCAACATAAGCACTTATTTGTCTCTGGAAATGTTTCTCTATATGATGTATGTTCTTTCCAAAGTCTTTAAATTATTGTGTTTTAAAATAACTTTGAATTAAGTGATTATTTTGGGAAGAGAGGGTCTGCAGAGTTCCTCACACCACCATTCTTTGTTTTAATCAATACTCTTATTTAAGCTTTTAGTTTTAACTTCTTGTATTATTCTTTACAAGATTGTCCTTGATACTATAATATGCAGTGCAGGTTAAACAATGTAAGAATCCCAAACAATGCAAAAATATTAAAATAATTTAAATCTATTTCCTCCTCTTTCCTTTTATGGTATTATTTATTTATTTATTTTCAGTACACAGTATCTCCCAAAGCATTGTTACTTGCTCTTTTAAGTGGTATTCCTTTTTTTAGGAAATAGATTTTACTCTACAGACTAACACAACTAAAGTGGACAAACTATAGAAATGTTTTTCAAATCACTGATTATCAAGCAATGAAGTAGAGTGTTTCCTAAGAGACAAAGAAGGTGATCTCCGTGACAGCCTCAGCTCCTGTCTTGAGAGAGTTCCCACACCTGGTGCAGGCAGAGCAAATAGAAGTGTAACCCTGCGGAGCTGAAAAGGAGCTGGGGGTCCAGGAGATCAATGTGGTTAGAGCTTGCAGGAAAATAGAATACCTAAAAGTTGAGAGCTGCACAGAGCGACAACTCCACAGAGATTTTCAGAAGTTCCCCAGTGAGTATTCAGTTGAGTACTGATTAGTTCATGCACTTAAGGAAGATACACATGGCTGGGAAAAGAAACATCCAGAAATATTAGAGGTAATAGGACTTGGGCCTTACTAAGGGTTTGTAAGAACACCTTTTCCCACCACACAGACTAGAAAGCCACATATTTATAAAACATGTAGAACATTGGGTATTAGTCTTCTTGGGCTGCCATAACAATACCACAGACTATGTGGCTTAACCAACATAAATTTATTTCTCACAGTTCTTTGGAAGCTGGGAGCCTAAAATAAAGGTATCAGCGACATTGGTGTCTGATGAGACCCCTTCTCCTGGGTTTTAGATGGCTGCCTCCTATGGCGTCTTCACATGTCCTTTTCTCTGTACACATGCTCCTCCTGACACTTCCTCTTTGTAAAAGGACACCAGCCAGATTGGATTAGGGTCCCACCTTTATGATCCCATGAAATTTTAACTATTTCACTACAGGCTCTGTCTTTCAATACAGCCACTGTGGTGGTGAAGTCTTTAAGATATGAATTTTCAGGGAACACAGTTCAGTCTATAACAATGAATGCTTTTAGTAAGTGAATAATTGGCCCTAAGAAAAGCCTTTTCCAGGCCATCTTAAAAAAAAAATACCTTAAAAGAAACATCAGAAAGGATCTGTTTCTAAGTGAATAAACTATACCCCAGAACAAAACTTAAGAATATTGTATGAGTATACAAATTTTTAGCAGTCAACAAATTAAGATTAGCAATATTTGGCTTCTAATACAAAATTGCCTGAGAGGCAAGGAAGCAGAAAAGTACAATACAAAAATACAATGATAATAACAAGAGGGAAAGAAATCAATATTGGATTGGAAAAAAGCTAACACCTAATTATATCCTACCTGCAAGAAACATGCTTTAAATATAAAAACAAAATTAGGATAAAGTGATATAAAAATATATACTATGCCAACATATAATAGTTCATTAAAGAATTGTTTTAATTAATTAATGCAGCAAAGTAGATTTCAGAGCAAAAAATATTACCAGGAATAAAGAAGGTTTTCACAATGGTAAAGGAGTCAGTTCATGGATAGGACATAATAATCCTAAGTATTTATGTGCATAAACAGATTCAAATCACATGAAGTAAAATTGCTTGAACTTCAAGGACAAATAGACTGACTCACAATTATATTGGGACATTCAGTGCACCTTCTCAATAATAAAAAATTCAAGTAGCAGAAATATTAGAAATGATATAGAAAATTAAAACAACACAACCAATCTGACCTGACATTTATAGAGCATTCCATACAACATAGAATGCACAGTCTATGCACATTCTTTTCAGATGCAAATGGAATATTTATTAAGATAGACCAAATCCTGGTCCATAAAACAAGTCTTAAAACTCTTGGAAGGAAAAAATCATGCCAAGAATGTGTTCTGACTGCAATGGAAATATTTTAGAAGTCAGTAATAGAAAGATCTCTGGAAAATTCCCCCAAATTTGGAATTTAGCACTTTTCTAAATAGCACATAAATCAAAGAGAATTAAAAGAAAAGTTAAAGTTATTTTATTTGAAATGAAAATGAAAATATAATGTATCAAAATTGTGTGATGCACAAATTTGTGAAATGTAGAAATGCTACCGCACGAAATGCCTATATCAGTAAAGAAGAAAAAATGTCAAAGCAATGACCTTGCTTTTTTACTTTAAGACACTAATGCAAAAAGACGTAATTATATCTAGAGTAGGTAAAATAAACTAATAAAGAGCAGAGCAGAAATCAATGAAATAGGAAACAAAATAATTAGGGAAATTCAGGGAATGAAAAATGTGCTCTTTCAAGAAGATCAATAAAATTGATAAACTTACAGTGAGATTGATAAGGGGGAAAAAAAAGGCAAATATTAATAATGCCAAGATTGAGAGAGATGACAGGGAAACAAATTGTAAAGATATCAAAAGGAAAATAAGGAAACATTATCAATATATCTGTGTCAATAAAGTAAACAACTTAGATGAAATGGAAAGAAAAATCTTTGAAAGACAAAATATATCGAAGTTAACATAAAATAGATAAGCTGAATAGTTCTATATCTATTAAATAAATTGCATTTATAGTTTAAATCCTTTACATTAAGATGATCCAGGTACAGATGACTTCTCTGGAGAATTATGTTAATCATTTAAGAATGAAATAACATGAATTTTACACAAGCAATTCCAGAATATTGAAAAGAGAGAATTCATTCTATGAGGTTAGAAGTACCCTGATACTAAAGCCAAACAAAACCATTACAAACAAAGAAAACTACCAAATACCTTCAATAATATAAATAAAAATTTCTAATGATCTTTAGCAAATCAAAGGCATCAATATAAAATAAATAATAGACCATGGACAAGTGCATTTAATTCCAGGTATTCAGGATTTGTTGAACTTCTAAACATCAATACATGTCCTTCACCATGTTAACAAACTTAAAAAAGAAATATATCAGCATTTCAGTGGATTCAGAAATAAAAATAAAATCCAACTTCCATTCTTAAAGAAAACTCTCAGCAAAAAGAATGAAAGGAAACTTTCCAGTAACCTAGTAACAGGCATCTGCAAGATCTGATTCTTACTGATAAAAAGATTGAAAGTTTTCCAACTAAGGCTAAGGAGAAGACAAAGACAAGATATTTATTCTCATCACTTTTCAACATTTTACTGAAGATTAGAGCTACTTCACTAAGGAAAGAAAAAAGTAATAAAAGGGAAGTATATTTGAAATCAGAAATATAACTTTCTTTGCAGATATGATTATATGTTTAGAAAAATAACAGGAATCCACAAAAAGTATGTGAATTAATAAGTGAGTCTATCGACAGAGGCGGAGCCAACATGGTGGCGTGAGTAGGACAGTGGGAATATCCTCCCAGAAACATATATTTTTAAAGATACAACAGATACAACTAATCATAAAAGAAAGACCAGAAGACACAGGACAACAGCCAGATTATATCCACATGTGTGAGAGCCCAGCGCCTGGTGAAAGGGGTAAGATACAACCCCCGGCCCAGCGGGACCCGAGCACACTTCCCCCCAGCTCCCGGCAAGAGGGAGAGGGAGCCCAGGACTGCTAAACACCCAGCCCCAGCCACCCGCACCAGAGCACAGACACAGTGCATGCGTGGAGGGATGGAAACTAGGGAAACAGGGCAGCAAGACCTCTGAGCGGGTGCCGAAGTTGATGCTCCTGTGACAAAGAAAAGCGAGTGCTTTTTGAAAGTCTTAAAGGGACAGGGACATAACAGCTGGACGGAAATAACACAGGTCACAGCCCAGTGGCTGGAAATTATAGGGAAAACCGGGCGCACTAACCCCCTAGGCAATAGCTCTGAGACCCCTCACGGAGGTAAACAGCCAAACAGCTCCCCTGTCCATTACCCCTCCAGGCGCTGCGAAAGAAGAGAAGCAGCCTAAGGCAGACCACGCCCACAGAAAGGGAAATTCCTCCATTCCGGCCAGGCAAGACACAAAGACCCACTCTACATGCAATTACCCAACACAAGCCACTAGGGGTCGCAGTTGTCCGAGTAAAGAAAGGCCAGTAGCAAGTGAAAAGTTTGGCCCTCCCAGCTGACAGTCAATAGCACCTGTCAACATGAAAAGGCAAAAAAATATGATCCAGACAAGACTAACCCAGACAGCTTTGGCATCTGCTACATCTTCCCCTGAGAAGGAAACTGGGGAGAGAGATTTAACCAGTCGTCCTGAAAAAGAATTCAAAACAAAAGTCACAACCATGCTGATGGACTTGCAGAGAAATATGCAAGAACTTAGGAAGGAGAATACAGAAATAAAACAAGCTCTGGAAGACTTCAAAACAGAATGGATGAGATGCAAGAGACCATTAATGGACAAGAAAACAGAGAACAGGAACGCAGAGAAACTGATGCAGAGAGAGATAAAAGGATCTCCAGGAATGAAATAATTCTAAGAGAGATGAGTGACCAATCGAAAAGGAACAAAATACACATTATAGGGGTACCAGAAGAAGAAGAGAGAGAAAAAAGGGATAGAAAGTGTCTTTGAAGAAATAGTTGCTGAAAACATCCCCAAACTAGGGGAAGAAATGGCTTCGCAGACCACAGAGGTACACAGAACTCCCATGACAAGGGATCCAAGGAGGGCAACACTAAGACACATAATAATTAAAATGGCAAAGATCAAAGAAAAGGACAAAGTATTAAAGGCAGCCAGAGAGAAAAAAAAGGTTACCTACAAAGGAAAACCCATCAGGCTATCATCAGATTTCTCAACAGAAACCCTACAGGCCAGAAGAGAAAGGCATGATATACTTAATGCAATGAAACAGAAGGGCCTCGAACCAAAACTACTGTATCCAGCACGAATATCATTTAAATATGAAGGAGGGATTAAACAATTCTCAACAAGCAAAAGTTGAGGGAATTTGCCTCCCACAAACCACCTCTACAGGGCATCCTACAGGGACTGTTCTAGATGGGAGCACTCCTAAAAAGAGCACAGAACAAAACATCCAACATATGAAGAAGGGAGGAGGAGGAATAAGAAGGGAGAGAAATAAAGAATCATCAGACCGCGTTTATAATTGCTCAACAAGCGAGTTAAGTTAGACAGTAAGATAGTAAAGAAGCTAACCCTGAACCTTTGGTAACCACAAACTTAAAGCCTGCAATGGCAATAAGTACATACCTGTCAATAATCACCCTAAATGTAAATGGACTGAATGCACCAATGAAAAGACACAGAGTAATAGAATGGATAAAAAAGCAAGATCCATCCATATGCTGCTTACAAGAAACTCACCTCAAACCCAAAGACATGCACAGACTTAAAGTCAAGGGATGCAAAAAGATATTTCATGCAAACAACAGAGAAGCAGGTGTTGCTATTCTGGTATCAGAAAAAACAGACTTCAAAATAAAGAAAGTAACAAAAGACAAAGAAGGACATTACATAATGATAAAGGGCTCAGTCCAACAAGAGGATATAACCATTATAAATATATATGCACCCAGTACAGGAGCACTAACATACCTGAAACAAATACGAACAAAACTAAAGGAGGAAATAGTATGCAATGCGTTCATTCTAGGAGACTTCAACACACCACTCACTCCAAAGGACAGATCCACCAGACAGAAAATAAGTAAGGACACAGAGGCACTGAAAAACACACTAGAACAGATGGACCTAATAGACATCTACAGAACTCTACATCCAAAAGCAACAGGATACACATTCTTCTCAAGTGCACATGGAACATTCTACAGAATAGACCACATACTAGGCCACAAAAACAGCCTCAGAAAATTCCAGAAGATTGCAATCCTACCAACCAACTTTTCAGACCACAAAGGCATAAAACTAGAAATAAACTGTACAAAGAAAGCAAAGAGGCTCACAAACACATGGAGGCTTAACAACACGCTCCTAAATAATCAATGGATCAATGACCAAAAAAAAAATGGAGATCCAGCAATATATGGAAACAAATGACAACAACAACACTAAGCCCCAACTTCTGTGGGACACAGCAAAAGCAGTCTTAAGAGGAAAGTATATAGCAATCCAAGCATATTTAATAAAAGAAGAGCAATCCCAAATGAATGGTCTGTCACAATTATTGAAATTGGAAAAAGAAGAACAGATGAGGCCTAAGGTCAGCAGAAGGAGGGACATAATAAAGATCAGAGAAGAAATAAATAAAATAGAGAAGAATAAAACAATAGCAAAAATCAATGAAACCAAGAGCTGGTTCTTTGAGAAAATAAACAAAATAGATAAGCCTCTAGCCAGACTTATTAAGAGGAAAAGAGAGTCAACACAAATCAACAGTATCAGAAACGAGAAAGGAAAAAATCACGATGGACCCCACAGAAATACAAAGAATTATTAGAGAATACTATGAAAACCTATATGCTAACAAGCTGGGAAACCTAGGAGAAATGGACAACTTCCTAGAAAAATACAACCTTCCAAGAAACAGAAAATCAAAACAGACCAATTACCAGGAACAAAATTGAAGTGGTAATCAAAAAACTACCAAAGAACAAAACCCCCGGGCCAGATGGATTCACCTCGGAATTTTATCAGACATACAGGGAAGACATAATACCCATTCTCCTTAGAGTTTTCCAAAAAATAGAGGAGGAGGGGATACTCCCAAACTCATTCTATGAAGCTAACATCACCCTAATACCAAAACCAGGCAAAGACACCACCAAAAAAGAAAACTACAGACCAATATCCCTTATGAACATAGATGCAAAAATACTCAACAAAATATTAGCAAACAGAGTTCAAAAACACATCCAAAGGATCATACACCATGAGCAAGTGGGATTCATCCCAGGGATGCAAGGATGGTACAACATTCAAAAGTCCATCAACATCATCCACCACATCAACAAAAAGAAAGACAAAATCCACATGATCATCTCCATAGATGCTGAAAAAGCATTTGACGTAGTTCAACATCCATTCATGATAAAAACTCTCAGCAAAATGGGAATAGAGGGCAAGTACCTCAACATAATAAAGGCCATCTATGATAAACCCACGGCCAACATTATATTGAACAGTGAGAAGCTGAAAGCATTTCCTCTGAGATCGGGAACTAGACAGGGATGCCCACTCTCTCCACTGTTATTTAACATAGTACTGGAGGTCCTAGCCATGGCAATCAGACAAAACAAAGAAATACAAGGAATCCAGATATGTAAAGAAGAAGTTAAACTGTCACTATTTGCAGATGACATGATACTGTACATAAAAAACCCTAAAGACTCCACCGCAAAACTACTAGCACGGATATTGGAATACAGCAAAGTTTCAGGATACAAAATCAACACACAGAAATCTGTGGCTTTCCTATACACTAACAATGAACCAATAGAAAGAGAAATCAGGAAAACAACTCCATTCACAATTGCATCAAAAAAAAAAATACCTAGGAATAAACCTAACCAAGGAAGTGAAAGACTTATACTCTAAAAACTACAAGTCACTCTTAAGAGAAATTAAAGGGGACACTAACAGATGGAAACTCATCCCATGCTCATGGCTAGGAAGAATTAATATCATCAAAATGGCCATCCTTCCCAAAGCAATATACAGATTTGATGCAATCCCTATGAAACTACCAGCAACATTCTTCAATGAATTGGAACAAATAATTCAAAAATACATATGGAACCACCAAAGACTCCGAATAGCCAAAGCAATCCTGAGAAAGAAGAATAAAGTAGGGGGGATATCACTCCCCAACTTCAAGCTCTACTGTAAAGCCATAGTAATCAAGACAATTTGGTACTGGCACAAGAACAGAGCCACAGGCCAATGGAACAGACTAGAGAATCCAGTCGTTAACCCAGACATATATGGTCAATTAATATTTGATAAAGGAGCCATGGACATACAATGGTGAAATGCAGTCTCTTCAACAGATGGTGCTGGCAAAACTGGACAGCTACATGTAGGAGAATGAAACTGGACCATTGTCTAACCCCATATACAAAAATAAACTCAAAATGGATCAAAGACCTGAATGTAAGTCATGAAACCATTAAACTCTTGGAAGAAAACATAGGCAAAAACCTCTTAGACATAAACATGAGTGACCTCTTCTTGAACATATCTCCCCGGGCAAGGAAAACAACAGCAAAAATGAACAAGTGGGACTATATTAAGCTGAAAAGCTTCTGTACAGCAATAGACACCATCAATAGAACAAAAAGGAACCCTACAGTATGGGAGAATATATTTGAAAATGACAGATCCGATAAAGGCTTGACATCCAGAATATATAAAGAGGTCACATGCCTCAACAAACATAAAACAAATAACACAATTAAAAAATGGGCAGAGGAACTGAACAGACAGTTCTCCAAAAAAGAAATACAGATGGCCAACAGACACATGAAAAGATGCTCCACATCGCTAATTATCAGAGAAATGCAAATTAAAACTACAATGAGGTATCACCTCACACCAGTAAGGATGGCTGCCATCCAAAAGACAGACAACAACAAATGTTGGCGAGGCTGTGGAGAAAGGGCACCCTCGTACACTGCTGGTGGGAATGTAAATTAGTTCAACCATTGTGGAAAGCAGTATGGAGGTACATCAAAATGCTCAAAACAGACTTACCATTTGACCCAGGAATTCCACTCCTAGGAATTTACCCTAAGAACGCAGCAATCAAGTTTGAGAAAGACAGATGCACCCCTACATTTATCGCAGCACTATTTACAATAGCCAAGAATTGGAAGCAACCTAAATGTCCATCGGTAGATGAATGGATAAAGAAGATGTGGTACATATACACAATGGAATACTACTCAGCCATAAGAAAATGGCAAATCCAACCATTTGCAGCAACATGGATGGAGCTGGAGGGTATTATGCTCAGTGAAATAAGCCAAGCGGAGAAAGAGAAATACCAAATGATTTCACACATCTGTGGAATATAAGAACAAAGGAAAAACTGAAGGAACAAAACAGCAGCAGAATCACAGAACTTAAGAATGAACTAACAGGTACCAAAGGGAAAGGGACTGGGGAGGATGGTTGGGTAGGGAGGGATGACGGGGGTGGAA
Source organism: Manis pentadactyla (assembly GCF_030020395.1). Classification (NCBI taxonomy): domain Eukaryota; kingdom Metazoa; phylum Chordata; class Mammalia; order Pholidota; family Manidae; genus Manis; species Manis pentadactyla. The sequence goes on from NC_080030.1 coordinate 51,029,319, forward strand.
GAAGGGGAGTATTAAGATTAGCTAGCATGCGGGGGTAGGAGAAAGGGGAGGGCTGTACAACACAGAGAAGACAAGTAGTGATTCTGCAACGTTTTGCTATGCTGATGGACAGTGACTGTAAAGGGGTTTATAGGGGGGACCTGGTATAGGGGAGAGCCTAGTAAACATAATATTCGTCATGTAAGTGTAGATTAATGATAACAAAAAATAAATAAATAAAGCAGTTCCTGTGTGTTGACCTCCAATGAGTTCTACACAATGGTATAAAGGGCATATAAAAGTGTAGGCAAAGGGTCTGTTTGTGTTTATACAGAGGATCAAAGCCTAATTGGGCTACCCCGAAAATGAACTAAGATACGATATGAAAAAGAACTTCCAACATCAGCACTCTCTGGAAGACTTATACCAGAAGATGATCATCAAAAAACCCCAACAAAGATCCACGCACTGCTACAGCTGTAGATGCACTCATCCCACCAGTTCCTGGACTTGCCATGGGAATGAGGAAGGAGATATCTAAGCTGGCCTGTGCATACAGTAAAACAACAAATTTGACTGGATCTATACTGTTGGAACTTAACCAAGAATTAAGAGAAGTGCAAATTGTAGCGCTCCAAAATCTTACAACTACATACTATCTACTGTTAAAAGAACATATGGGATGTGAACAGTCCCCAGGAATGGGTTGTTTTAATTTGTCTGATTTCTCTCAAACTATTCAAGTTCAGTTGGACAATATCCACCGTATCATAGATAAGTTTTCACAAATGCCTAAGGTGCCTAACTTGTTTTCTTGGTTTCACTGGAAATGGCTGGTAATTATAGGTCTGCTTTGGTTATGTAACTGTACTCCTATTATCTTAATGTGTGTGTGCAATTTAATTGGTAGTTTAAAACCTATACATGCTGAAGTTACTCTTCAAGAAGATATGTCAAAGAAATAGTCAATCTTCCCAAGTTTTCTTCCGCCTGCTACTTCTATAGCTTTTCTTCTTCCTTCCTAATTACAACCCTTAAATAGAATTCGTGCCTCATATCGAATTTACCGAGTATCATAATTCTTCCAAGTGGAAAAGATACATGAAGACAAATGCTGGGCATAGAAGCCACAGGGGATAAATATGCAAAGAAGTAAAAAGCTAACCTTTTCAAACAATAAGGCTACTCTCTCACTTACCAACTTTCCATTTCCCTGTATGGCCCCGGAAGATGACTGGTTAGCCAGAGATGGGTAAGATTCCTCAAGGGAGGAACAACCTAAGACAGGCACAGTCGCAGGGGGACCATCAGGTGAGAAATTAGGGATCAACAGAGGTGAGGCTTAGAACCTCACCCCCTCTGTTCTGAGAGAAATCTTTTGCATCCATGGATGTTTTATTGCCCTTATCTAGTTTTTTGATTAACACATAGTGTACAGACACACACCTGATCATCTACATTTGCTCTCTTACAACACTAAACTATGTTTTCTACCTTTATCTTGTATCTACCTACCACTTCAGCATTTTTTAAAATTAATAATAATAATAAAGAGAGAAATGTGGTATCCACATATAAATCAAGTATTAAAATCAAATGAATATTCATATTTGAACTGATTGTTTATAGTTCATAATGCATGAGCAAAACTGAAAGTTTCTGTGATGACTGCCCTTGTACTGTTCTCCATGTAACTTATTCACTATGTAAGAATTTCTTCTCCATGTAAGAACTTGTTTGTTATGCTTCAGAAGATTGCAGACTGATGAGAATTAGGCTTGGGGTGGATTAATGATTGTGCATTGAGCATTGACTCCCCTATACAGAATTTTATTGTTGTTAACAACCATTTGATCAATAAATATGAGAGATGCCCTCTCAAAAAAAAAAAAAAAAGTACACACTTCCAATTGTAAAATAAATAAGTAACCAGGATGTAATATATAGCATAGGGAATATAGTCAAAATGTTGTAACAACTTTGTATGGTGAGAGCTGGTAGCTAGAATTATCATGTATATGAATGTTGAATCACTGTGTTGTACACCTGAAACTAATGTAATACTGTGTGTCAACTACCCTTCAATAAAATGTAATTATCTACAAAAAAAAAAAAAATTAAGTGAGTCTATCAAGGATATAATGTATAAGATCAATATAGAATCTATTATATTTATAAACATTAGTGTTGAACAATTAGAAAATAAGCTTTTAAGGTATTATTTAAAGTAACACCAAAATTCTGAAATATTTATATTTAATATTTGACAAAATACATGAGACTTGTACAGTGAAAATTATAAACCATTGCTGAAAGAAATAAAGAAGACAAGTAAATTGAGAGAATGTTTATTTGTTAGAAAATTTGTTGTTGTTAAGATGTCAACTGATCTATAGACTCAATGCAATTCCTATCAAAACTATGCAAACTTTTTTGTAAAAAACTGACATTCTAAAAATCATATGAAATTGAAAAGAACAATGTTGACAAAAAGAATAAAGTTGGAGGACTAAAACTGCCTAAAATCTTAGTATGTAACTAATGAAGATGGTTTTTCCTTAAAGATAGAAAATTGATCAAGAGAAACAGAGTCCAGAAATAAATTCATGCATTTGTGGACAGGTTTTTTGTCTTTTGTCTTTGTTTTTTTTTTTACCAAGGTGCAGATGATTCAGTGAGGTAAGCAACATTTTCACAACAAACAGTGCTGTAACAATTGGATACCCATTTGAGAAAATTAAGAATCAAACAAAAACTAATCCATATATGACACCATACAGAAAAAAAACCTCAAAATACACATGGTTAAGTAATAAAAGCTAAAACTGCAAAAACAAGGAAAAACTGGAAAAAAAATAGGAGAAAATATGAACTTGGCTAAGGCAGACATTTCTTAAATGTGACACCAAAGCTCAGTCCTTAAAAGAACAAATGATAAACAGGACTTCAAACTAAAACCTAAAGTCTGACTATTCAAGTGTTGCCAAATATGTGGAAAGACTTAAACTTTTATACACTGCTGATGGAAATGTAAAATGCTGAAACCCTTTTGATTTCAAACATTGTCTAGTGTTTCTATATATTTTTGAAAAATATTTATAATGTAACATTGCTTAGACAGTTTTGATTCTGAATCATTCTCTTGTGCAAAGCATGGGATATTTCTATCTCTTAAAGTTATGCATCAAAAGGAAAAAAAGGTATAGAATTCAGTAGAATAGTCTGCAAATTTAAAGAAAAAATGTTTTATTTAGTTTGAAGGAAAATTGAGCCTACAGTATTTCAGATCCTAGTCTTTATAAGAATCATGGTGGGTGAAAGTTTTATTATAAGATAGCAGCAAGACAACTAAAGTTAATATATATATTTCAAAGAGAAGAAATCTCAAGAGTCATGATTTTTATGTTGTACAACTATTGTAGAAAGTTCAGGTTCTGGATTGAGTTATAATTTATCTCACTCTGTTTTCTACAAGTCCTTCCTTTTCTGGGCAAAGTATTCACAAATAAATTCTATGACACAGGGAAAAAAAGCCTATGATCAAAATGTTATTCCAGTGAATGAGAAAAAATTTTCTACTTAGAAAGATTTCCTTCTAAACATAGAAATAAGATAAATCTGGCATATAATGTATTAGGACATGTTATACATAATAATAATATACACTGATATGAATTTATTCATATATAGAATAACATTTATTTTCACTGAATATTTAAGCAAATGTAAATTTTGATTAATGTGTTCCAAATAAATTTACCCATTGGTACTTAGAAGAATATTACACTGTGAATCACAGGAACATCACACAATGAATTACATACTGAACTGACATTCAGGCCCTTCCACATTTTGATCCCAACCTACAATTCTAATTGTATTTCTTAATCCTTTCCAACAGATGGTCTGGCCAAATTGTAAATATTCCATAAATGCTTTGTGCTTTCCTAGTCCTGAGCTTTTACCAACTGCATTTTTTACTCTGTTGTCTTCTCTTACCTCGATATTCTGAAATGATATACTTCTCTCAACATTCAGAGAGGGTTAACAGATAACATCTCCTTCAGTTTATTACTTTGGAGTAAAAAAAAAAATTCATTTTTTCCCCAAAGCACTTCTCATTTTCTTCCCTTCATGATCAGTATGTACTAAATCTATCCTCCAACTGAAAAAAAAAAAATGCCTTGTTTCGTGATTTAGACTGACTATAATCAGCAAAGTCATTGTATTTTAGAGAACTGAATTGAAAAATTGTGTATAGATTGCTTTGTTTTAATTACATAAGAATTCATGTTAAAATATGCTGGAAGTTAGTATAAACATTGTGGATAAGACCTGAAGTCCTATAGTAAAGGAATCTAAGTTTAAATTTGCTGTAAATACAAAATATATTGCACAGCATATACCTACCTTGTTGGTATGATCCACTTATCCCAAAATCAAATCTCTTCATTTCTGAGAGCTTTTTGTTTCTTCCCTTCATTTCCTTTGCTTTTACTCTAGCTCAATATCACCCTTTTCATCAATATTCCTGCCTTAAGTCCTTAGTAATTTCAATATACTGGTAAATGGTACTTCTGGTAGCTGGGCCCAACATTTTCTGGAATTCCTCTTCTGAACTTTTGCATCACCCTACCACCTCAAACACTCATTCCTATAACCGCACCCCAGACTATTACCCAAAGCTACAATCTACTCCAATTTCTTAGCAAGTTTCTGGAATTCCTAGATTTTCATCTTGTTCTCTCTGGTACCCTGACCTCAACATGATTTCATTCCACTGTCAGGTCAGCCTTAAATCCATGCAGGCACATATAAGGGTTTACATCGAGGCCCACAAACTCTATGTCTAAATTTAAAGTTATATATCAATTGACAAACTACTAAATTAAATAATTCATTTCCTCCTTTATTACAGCATATCTCCATACTGACTAAAAGGTTTTATATAATTGAAGTCTTATAGTAAAGACATTTAAGTTTAAATTTAATAGAAATATAATACATACTTCACAGCATATACCTACATTGTTGGTAAATCTACTGATCCCCAAATCAAGCTGACAAAACATCAATGATCATCACATTCAAACATTATTTCACATGCCTGAATATTCTTTTGAGGGTCAGCAATGTTTGGATGAATATGCAAATAAAGAAAACTATTTTTTTGTGTATATTTATTATAAAATATAAAATATGTGAGACTATTTCATTTCTGTAAAATGAATGTATTACAGTCAAGACTTCCTAATTTTTCTGACAGTGATATAATTAACTAAAATTGAAAATGGACTTGCCTTTCAAGTACATAATATTGAACTGGAAATGTTTCATGAAGAATGTGAATAACAGAGAATGTACAAATAAAAGATCACTTGCCATAGGTTTTCTAACATAATTTTCTAACATATTTTAAATTATTTAATTAAACCAACACACTTTCTTGGTCTTGCCCTTTCTACACTGACGGCTTTTTTTCAGAGCTTCCGGAGTGTTGCTTATCCTATCTCCTGTTCATCCCCTTCTACTGATTCTGTCTTAACCCTATTATGTTTTCAAATCCACTGTTCAATTGAAATCGCTCTTTTGTCACCGAGGAACAACTTGTAGCTCAGTGGGATAACTCTTCTTTTGCCTCCTCATCTGCCATGTTAACGGAATTTGAGATATTGACCACACTCTGCTTTGTCGCACTTTTTCTCTTGGCTTCCAGACACCACACACTCTTTTGCTCTGACTTTTTTACTGGCTCCTCCCTATGGAAAAACAAATAAACAGACAAAAAACTTTAGTAGCTAACCCTGTGGAAATATTTTGTATCTAAATAGGATCCATTGTTTAATTATATTCTAGTTCTAATGTATCAATAACTGGTTTGTCTTTCCACAAACAAATCTACATAGAATTTTTAAAAAAGGACATTAAAGGTGGAGAAAGACAAGCACCAAATGATTTCACTCATTTGTGGAGCACAACAACAAAGCAAAACTGAAGGAACAAAACAGCAGCAGACTCGTAGACTCCAAGAAGGGACTAGCAGTTACCAAAGGGAAGGGTTTGGGGAGGATGGGTGAGGAGGGAGGGAGAAGGGCATTAAGGCACATTATGATTAGCATACATAATGTAGGTGGGTCACGGAGAAGGTAGTGTAGCACGGAGAAGACAATTAGTGACTCTATAGCGTCTTACTACACTGATGGACGCTGACTGCAATGGGGTGTAGGTGGGGACTTGATAATATGAGTGAATGTTATAACTGCAGTGTGGCTCAGGTGAAACCTTCATAAGATTGTATATTGATACCTTAATAAAAAAAAGGACATTAAATCCTGAAGAATGTTTACTCTTTCATCTTAATACATTAAAAATAAATTGAGTTATGAAGATGTTTATGTTATTCACACACACTAATATTTATTCATAGAGATTTTGTAATGAATCAATATAATTATACACAGTGGATTTATTTCACTGGGATATATTTATATGTTTATATATTTAAAATGGCTTAAATACTAATGAGATTATTTTCAGAGTTCTAGGAAAGGCATCATAACTTGTTTACCATAAATGACATCAGATAATATTTTTCCCATAGTTTTCTAATTAGTTGGTTAGAATTAATACATAAAAACAGCTTGCACTGCTATAAAATTTACCTTTTTAAAGGGAAGTATGATTTAACCTAAGACCAGCCCATGGGAGAAATACCTAGGCTAGAAAAAAAGACATAAATTCTGAAGTAAGACAATCCTGGATTTAATGTGAACTTTACAACTTACTATGGGGGCTACACTTAAGATTTTAAATCTTAAGATTTTAAATATGTTTTCATCATTTGCAGAAAGAGGGAAATAAAGCCAACTATATGGTATTTTTATGACCATTCAATATAATAGAATGAAAAGAGCATAGTGCTTGACATGTAGTAAGTAATCAACGTTATGAAAATATGAAAGTCCCATAATGCACAATTTAGTCCCTTACTGATATGTGTGTATAGCATTTATGTATGTATATAGGATCTGGAAAATACAATAGATGGTTTAATTTATATATATCTTTGAAAACAAAGGTAAAATGTGAGATTTACTCACATGTGTTCTAAAATATAATGGCTTAGTCAATATATTTCTTTTAAAAGTTTTCTTTTTTTAAATTCACAGTCCCTATAATTTTCATGTCCATTTTAACTGAGCTGTTTTCTTCTATTTTTATCATTTGACAATAATATCTGTAATTATTAACATGGAGTTATAGCAATTTTAAACCTATAGATATTTAACCGACTAGCTTGCTGAATAAAATTAACCTAATTTTTTATTTGTTTTCTATTTATCTGCTCTTGAATTTCTTAATAGGATATTTATTATGGCAAATATTTTAGTTCTTCCCAATTATAGAAATAGATTGAATACAGAATCACTGCAAATAAATAAAGCAAGCCCTTGGGCACAACAATCTAAGAAGTAAGGTGATTTTTCTGACACAATGAATTAATTGAGCACTCTGTTACTGGTTGAGTGTGTTGTGTTTTCTTGGTCCTTATCTTGAAGAAAGAATTCAGTCAAGAGACTTAGAACAGTTTTAAATGGCAGGAGTTTATTAAGCAGAGCTGAAGTACACTCTCAGGAAGGGAGGAGAGCAGGCTGTCTAGAAACCAGAAGCAGCTCCCTATTACGGTTAGGTTTTGTTTTTCTTTCCTGTAAAGTAGTGAAAAGTCCCACCCTTCATCTTATGTCATTTAATTGACACATTGATCGACAGTTTCAGGTTATATAACTTTATTCCAGTGCACAGGTGCTTACCCATAAGAACCCAAGTGAAACCCATGGTGGGGGCCAAAACTGCTATGTAAGTTTATTATAAATATGGTACAATGAACCTCAAGATTGCCCTGGGTCACCTCCTGGGTCTAGGTGCAGGTGTGCCAACCTGAGCTGGTGGTCTGGAATTCCCGGGGGGCCTTTTACGTCTTGTCTGTCTCTGATGAGGCAGGAGACTGAACCATAAACAGGAGGGGTTTTGGGTGTGTTCTGCCATCGGTAGGTCGAGAGGGCGAGGATCTTTTCCAGAACCAGGCAGGACTCGTTCATGTCTGCCTAGCAGCAACTTGACAATTTCACTTAGCTTGTTTCCAGATAATTGAAATGTGACTGAATTGAAATGTGAGTCTAAAAATGAAAAAGTAATAATTCTATAAAATGATAAATGGCTTGTCTTTGTTCTCTACTGCTGTTGTAATTGATTATCACAAATTCAGTAGCTTAAAACAACCCAAACTGATTATCTCACAGATCTGTAGGTTAGAAGTTGAGGGGAACTCAGCTAGTTTTTCTGCTTTGGCCGAAATCCACACGTCAGCTGGGCTGGGCTGTTTTCTGGAGGCTCTGGGAACGAGTCACCTTCCAAACTCATTCAGGTTGTTGGCAGTATTTGGTTTCTCTTGGTTTTAGGTCTGAGGTCCCCATTTCCTCACCTCCAGTCAGCCAAAAGCCACTCCTCAATTTGAGGCCACGTGCATTCTCTGTCATCCTACCCACCCTGTATGTTCAATCTAGCAATAGTGTTAGAATCCTTCTCATACTTTAATCTCTCTGACTTCTGCCATGTATCTCTCACTCCAGCTAGAGAAAGCTGTCTGCTTGTGAGGGCTCATACAATTAAATTTTGCCCACCGGATAACCCAGGATAATCTCCGCATTTAAAGTTCATATCCTTAAATACTTCTGCAAATTCTTTTTGCCATACAACCTATTATATATCACAGATTCTGGGTAGTACAGTGTGGGCAGATTTTGGAGGCCATTCTACCTACCACATGGCTTTTGTTCAATATCCTTCAAAATTTAGTGGAATATCTATGGATTCCTGACTTTTAAAAAGTGTATCATAAAACCTTCATATATAAATAAATATTATATATATGTTATATAATAATTAATGGAAATAGCTATATAAATGGGAGTGTATCAATTATCTGGTGAATGAGCCTAGATTATTCTACAGCATCAGCCTCTCTAGTGAGCTTTGCTTTTCCTTTTTTATCTTTAAATGCAAAAAAAAGAACATTTTGTAAAGTTTTTATCAAGAGGTATATAAGAATTGAATGAATGTCCAAAACCCTTCAATAGTATAAGTATATATACCACATTTAACTCTAAAAGAGAAAAGCCTCTTAAAAATTAGAAAACTGTATGTTCTTTAATTGCAATTTTGGAGGTTCATATGTCATTTTCCTTGGAAATGTCAACTTTTCCTAAAATTTTCTGCATGATATAGAATAGGGTTATAGTGATCCTGTATTTTGCTCTAAGGCAAGATGTTAATGTATCTACTACAATGTATGAAATTATATTTTTTAACTTGAAATCACAGATGCCATTGTTCATTCACAATTCTATATTGGTGTTTTCCTTTTGTTCCATCATTTTATCTGTTGGTCAATTACCATTCCCTATTGCTGCCTGCAGTTAGAGTCTATGTTTATAGTCAAAAAAACAGCTACTCTACCTTTCTAATTTTCTGCTTCTCCTGTGATTATAAACATGGTTCTTTAAAAAAGAAAGACAAGTTCAATCTTAATGTTTTAAATGTGAGTAGAATTCATAAAAGAAACCAAGAATCTCCTAAAAGTCCAGGGCAATGTCAAAGTGCCAGCCATTTCTGACTTAACCAGATTGTTCAAGAACTGAGGCTTTTGGAGTATTTTTAATATGGGGAATTCCTTCTGTGTTATTTTCACTAAAATTTCAGCAAAGAAAGCTTATGATAACTCATTTTCATTTTATAGTTCTATGTTATTTTAACAACTCAATATCAACATTACTCCATGATGAAAAATAGTGTCTATTTCCCATAATTTTTAGCATTATTCAAAAATACTGATAGATTCTATGTGCGAAATATTCTGTTTTCTGTTAATATTTTGGCAATAACACTAAGTTTGACACTAGAACATTTTAACTTGGAATCATAATTGTGTTTATGTATTCATGGGCTTAAAATTATGCAGAATACTTTAGATAAAACATATCCTTGCACAGTTTCATTAAATTTGGTTCTAAAAGCATAATTCACATGATTTTCTCTAAATGACTAGCAGGGAGCCACTTCCCCTGACTATTTTTTCATACAAACATTTTCATGAACCTGTACCGAATTACTCTTTTAATCTTTGCTGAATGAAAATTATACAAAACATCTGAGAACATGTGTCTTCCTTCCAAAAAGCTGCAAGCAGTGTCTGAAACAAACTGGAATCACTGAATTTAGTTAGGGCAAAAAGAGTTGAAGTTAGTCCAACTATTATGTCCACAATGTCATATTACTGTTTCTAACCATTTTTTAAAATGTGATATCAATATCAAGTGGGCCTTGCTTCACTTAAGTGAAATTAAGAGAAGGAAAATAAATACACAACCTCTTGAAAAAGTATTAAGGCATTTATGGAATGCAAATAGAGCATGATGATTAAATAAAATAACTATAATTCTAAGTACATGGATATAATTCTAGGTACATATGCTCAAATTCAGGTAAGAAATGATTCATTATATTTCAAAAAAAAATGAATATGTATTTAAGAACCTATTTTCCCATTAGTTTGGCAGGAAAGTCAATCTTACCATTACTAGGATGTTTTCCACACTGCCCAAGAGTTGAACAAAGTTCTGAGTTTGGAGTACAGAGTGGAGAAGGCTCTAACTCACAGCAGGGTATTTAAGGGGTCTGGCCTTCAGGTGGGTAACTGCAGGTACATCATGTTGTCTTAACCCATATCACAAGAAGGCAGAAACAGTGGAGGCATCCTTTCAATGTGTATGTATTTTGTATTCTTTTCCCAGAGTGAATACTCAAGTTTGTTTTCCATTGACAGTATAGTCATACTCGTCTAAATCTTGGCTCCACTTCCAGGGCTTAATTTCAAGAACTCAAATATCCAAAACACTATCCTACCTTTATCTCTTTCCTCTAGAAAACTCTGCACCATAATCCCAGGTTTCTAAAATAAAAGCCAGAAGGGAGATTGTCCTCTGGCAACTTCTAATTTCAGGCAAATTAGCAGGGGGTAGAAAAATATTAAGAAAACAAAACTAATAACTTGGAATATTATACTCACTCAGTCTTTTGATTTGGTTCTTCAAATTGAGCCTATATAAGTTTATTTTCTACAATTTATTTATACTCTACTCTCTTCTAAAAGGAATTGAGAAAGCACCCACTCTTTCTAAAAGACATTCCTAAATAAAACAGAGTCTAGAAAGCTGTCGCATTTTCAAATATGAGAACTTTTCCCAGAGTTCAAATGAAGAAGCATCAAAGACAATTTAAATTTATGGGTGTGGAATTGTATCTATAACTTGAACCTCAGTCATAATTTTTGTTACTTTACATCCTTCCCCCACTAGAATAGAAACAATAATTGGAATGAAGGCTTATGGAAGGAAATAGAAATGTAGTAAGGAGAATGTAGAGATAAATACGGTAAGGAAACAAAAGCATTGTGTCTCAGCCTTGTTCTTCCATAACACAAAGCAAAACATAAGTTTTTGAACAGGAATTTTCCGTTATCTGACTCTAATTAAGTTATTCACTTTTTAGAGCTCTCTAGTGAGAGATAAGATTTCTCACTGTCAGACTTAGGTTTGCTCAACATTGAATTATAAATTTATCTTTAAGAATGAGTATTTCTGTTTCACACTCAAAAAACTTGCAAGGACTGGCTGTCCCTTAAGTGACAGTAATAGATGAGAATGCTAAGCATATTTATTTCACTAGAAATGACAACTGGAATGATGTAAAACTGTCATTCCAATTATTGTTTATTTTGTAGGGTATAAAAATTTAAAGTAACAAAATTTATGATTGGAGACCAAATCATAACTTCAGTTTCACTCCCATAAATTTAAATTCCTGGTACCTTCTTACAGGATTTTTATGCTTTAGAACAAATGTTGCTTCATTCTTAAAAACAAAATTTTATTCTAAAACACTTATGACATTTAGGAATATATATTACTCATACATAGTTTTAATAATAATCATATTTATTCTATTTCCTGGTATCTTTGAATTTAAATTTAATAAATTATTCCACTTTATCTATTTGATTCAGTATTTTGTTTTTCCTTTGCTATCTTTTGTTGTCTTATTTTGAAATAAGTGAGTATTGTTTAATTATTCCTTTTCTCCCCATCAGTTGTAAACTGTGTTTTAGTTATTTTATTAGTGAACCTAGAAATTATAACTCCAGTATTGACTGATCAGACACTATAGTTCAGACACCATACCAAAAAAGAGGCACAGGGTAGATTAGGGTAAAATATGAAAAGATGTTCAGTGTCATGTTTCATTAGGAAATTGCAAATTAAAACAATGATAAGGTATCCCTATATACCTAGTAGAATGCCACAAATCCAAAAGACTGACAATACCAAATGCTTGCAAGGATGTGCGACAACATCTCCTTCATTGCTGGTAGGCATGCAAAAAGTTAAAGCCACTTTGGAAAATAGTTGCTAGTCTCTTATAAAAAGGTAACACAGCCTTACCACACAATCAAGCAAATGGGCTTCCTGGGATATACCTAACTAAAACAAAAATTTCCTTTGCACAAAAACCTGCAAGTGAAAGCTTATCGCAGTTTTATTCATAATTGTCAAAATATTGAAAAAAAGAACAAGATATCCTTTAATAGGTGAGTATGTAAAAAAACGTGATACATCCAGACTATTGAATATTATTCAGCACTAAAATGAAATTCACTAATGAGCTAAAAGGCATGGAAAGACATGGAAAAGAGTTAAATTCATACTGCCAAATGAAAGAAGCAGGTCTGAAAGGGCTACATGCTGTATGATTCCAGCTTTAGGACGCTCTGGAAAAGGCAAAACTATGGAGAGATTTTAGGGGTTGATAGGGGTTTGGGGGAAAGGAGGGAGGCATGAATAGGAGGAGCACAGGGGATTTTAGAGCAGTGAAATTATTCTGTATGATATGTAGTGGTGGATATATGACATTATGCATTTGTCAAAACCCATAGAATACACAACACAAAAAAGGAATCTTAATGTAAACTATGGACTTTAATTAGTAGCAATGGATTGATACTAGTTCATCAGTTATAACAAAGGTACCACACTAATGTGAAATATTCACAATAGGGGAAACTGAAGGGAAGGAGGATGAGAATGAGACTCTGGTCTGCTCAATTTTTCTGTAAATCTAAAACTGTTCTGAAAAATATAATGTTAACAAAAACAAAACAAAACAAGCTACTGTTGAGTAGTAACCTCTTTCCAGAACAGAAAAGACTTTGGCATACTTCTCACTATAGAATTTTCAGAGCAACTATATTGAGGTAAATTTACAAGTGGATCTATCTTAAGTGTACAGTATAATGAGTTTTGTCCAGTGTGTATATTCACGTAACCATGGATATAAACATTTCCATCATAAATTTCCCTGTGCTCTTTCCCAGTGAATCCTCATCTTCCATTCCTGGTCCGGGCAATTATACATCAGTTTTTATCTTTATTTAGCAGATTTTTAAGAAACATTTTATAAAAAGGGATTATATGACACTCTATTATACTGGCTCCTTATGCTCAGCTAATTATTCATAGTATCTATTCATATGATGACATATACCACTAGTTTATTCTTTTTATTGATGAATATTCCATCATAAAGGTATATTGTAATTTGTTTATCCATTCACCCACCAACTGATGAAGATTTGGTGTGTTAAAATTTTTTAGCTATTATGAATAAAGCTGTCCATGATTAACTCAGAAGTCCTTATGGAATATATGTTTTCATTTTTTTTGGGAAACACTTCCGAGTACAATTCCTGAGTTGGATGAGTGTTGAGTTTTTAATATTCAGCTTTATTAATTTTATCCTCATTAGGTATATAAGGTGCTCTAAATCAGACAAAGATTTCTTATTAGCACCTGCATAGTGATTAGTAAATATGGAGCTCCTCCTTCCCTTTCTCTAGGCTTATCCCTGAAGCAACACAATGAAAATTCATGGAAATTTTTTCTGTACAAGTGTCTAGACAGTCCATAGTGCAGGAGAGAAAAAGTAATTTTTTTCTCTACTTATAGAGGAGACAGTTATCCTGGCCCCTGAAATGGTCTTCTCATGACTCCAGTTCTTTGGTATGTAAAGAAAATCTATTCTAAGGCCAGATGGCCTCAAATGTCTCAACTTATAAAGAACTAGAGATGTCTTCAAGGGCTGGGGCCAAATTCCTCCTTGAAAAGTAAATATCTAGGAAGATAACATTGTAGTCCCCATGGCATGCCAAGAATTAACCAAGGGCCCTATCCCTGGGTGTAACCATTTGACTTTGGGGGAGATAAGATAATTTTTTGTCTTTTTAGATCAGATAAATTAGTTCTGTCTTTAGGGAGACAAATGGTTACAGATGTTATTCTTTCTATGAAAATGTTTCTAGGAGAAGTGAAAGCAAACAATCTTTTACTTATATCGCATACATTTCTGTCTCAGGAGCCTAGGACTTTTTTCAGGAACACTGAGAAATTCAAGTTTAATTCTGAGAAATGGCATGTATGTTTAGCTTTACAAAAATGCCAAACATTTTCTAAAGTGGTTGTACCATTTTATATCCCCATGAGCTATGTATGAGGGTTCTAGTTACTCTCTAGCTTCACCTTCCAAAATGTACTTATTTAATAAGGTTATAGTGGTGTCTCATTATGGTTTGTGATTATTTTCTACCACAAGTGAAGATGACATTTCCTGGTCTAGGGCTTCCATTGTTGGTATTGAAAAGTCAACCATTGGTCTATATAGCTCTTTTCAAAGTGACATTTTTACCCTCACAATAGCTGCTTTAATATCTTCTCTGTGTTTTTACTATTCAGTGTGACAATGCAGAGGAACTTTTGTCCATCTTTGGATCTGGTGGCTTTCTTGAATTGGACATCTTTCATTAGTTTTAGAGCAATCTCTGCTACTTTTCTTTCAAGTATAACTTTGCTATCTTCTGTCTTTACTCCTGTAATGTGTATTGTGTTTTGTGTGTCAATCCTTTCCTAAAGATATTTTATACTTTCTTCTGTATTTTCATGTTTTTTTCTCTTGATGTTTCATTTTGGATAATTATTTCTGTCCTGTCATCCAGACACCATTTATTCAATTTTGTTTCACCTACCATTAAACATGTTCATTGGGTTTCCAACTTTGTTGTATTTTTCAATTCTAGAATACCTTATTTTTTCCAAATATGTAACGCTACTTTTCAGTATAAAAATTTTATGTTTGGTTTTTACATGCTTAAACAGAGGAAGCAAAGTTGTTTTGAGGCACCCTAGTGATATGCTTCTCCAGTCTTTATTTTTTAAACTGGTTCTCATTTGTCTCCTACTGCATATCATCTTTAATTGTGTATTGGCCATTGTATTTGCAGAATTATTGGTTTCAATAATATCAGGCATAGGATGGTGCTTTCCCCTGCTGCAGAGAATTTTTCTCTGTACTTAGTTCTTGAGTTGCAGTGGTCTGGGATACCTCAGTGCTTGAAGTGCTGGGGAAAGCAGATGGTGCAAAGTCAAACTGTAGTGTTTGCAGGGACACTTTATTCTTGCTTACTTACTTGAGAGCAACACTTTAGGTTACCCACCCCAAAGCAGAGCATGATTACCAGGGTCTTCATTCCTAATGGATCCCTAACCCCAGAAGCTCAGGAAAGAAAGCATTCATTAAACTCCCTGGAAAATGGCAAACATTTTCAATTTTTAAAAAGTCTTTAAATGATGGTCTACCTCTCTAGTTTCCCTTTCTGTTCTATATCTCAGCCCAGGGAAACCATTATTTTGATAGTTTCTAGGTGCTCTTAAGGAAATAATTGTCAAAAAATATAACATACAGGTTTTATAATTATCTTTATCAGGAGGATTTGTACCAGATACTGAGCCAATAGTTGACCACTGCAGCATTTACTTCAAAATTAGTTTGTGTTTTATTAAACAAAAGCATAGTTATTACCTATCTATTTATCTTATCCCTAAATAATATATTACTCAAATATATTTTTCTTAAATTACCTAGATGAAGTTATACTATGAATATTCTTCTGGATATGCTTTTTCACCCAGTATTTTGTTGGCTATGTATAACTCTAGTACATTTATTTGCATATATGAAATTCCACTGTATGAATATCAGCATATATCTATTCATTATATTGTTGATAGACATTCAGATTGCTCCCAGTTTTTAACTATTAAAAAAAAAAGGTTCTCCATGATTTTAGACATAAATATAAATATAAACAAATAAATATAAACATGTTTATATACACCACATATGAAAGTACGTGTTTTATCTGTAGTACTTACCTAAGGATAAAATCATTTTCCCACAAAACATATGTATCTTCACTTTAACAGGATATTGTCAAATGGTTTTCTGGAGTACTTATAATAATTTACAAACCCACCAGTAGTTTATTAGAACTCCTGCTATTTTGTATCCATGACAATGTTTTCTATCACCAATCTATTTTAATTTTTTACCAATCTAGTTCTAGAATATGATGTTTCATTATGGGTTTAATTTGCATTTTCTTGTGTAGAAGTTCGATGAAATATTTATGTATATCTCCTCTTTGTATTTACATATTTGTCCATTTTTCCTATATGGCTGGTTCTTTTTGTTGGTTTATAGGCAATATTTATATGGTTTGGAAAGTAATCTTTTTTCTACTGTCATATGTCTATGGGTGAGTCTGTTTATCCTCTTTCCATTCTTTTTATTGCTTTATTTATTTATCCCTGCACCAAAACAGATCCATTTAATTCTTAAATATTATTATTTTGTAATAATTCTCCATATAGAAAATGTCCCCCACGCCAATCTTGTCATTCTTCAGTATACCTTAACTATTCTTTGCACTTTTCTCCTTCAGTGTGAAATCTGCTTGTACATGTGTACTTTTTGGTATGTTGGTTGAAATTCTGTTGAATCAATAGATTCATGTGAAGAGAGCATAAATCTTTATGAGATTTGTTTCTATTCCTGAGCATGGTATTTTCTTTTATATACTAAGAACTTTCTTAATACTTTTCAACATATTTAAATACTCTTTTCTTAAAGCTTGAATGTATTTTTTTAACCTTTACTTAAGAACTTTCTTAATACTTTTCAACATATTTAAATACTTTTTTCTTAAAGCTTGAATGCATTTTTTTAACCTTTACTTAAAATAACTCATGATATTTGTATCATAAATGAGATCTTCAAAAATATGTTTTTGTTATTGCCTAGAAGGCTAGGTTCCTTTTTACATTGAAATATCTGTGAAGATAATCATATTAGTTGTGAATTCTGATCAATTCTTTTCTTTCTTTATAATCATTATTGCAGCTCTTTTTTCCTTGAGTAGGTGTAAAACCTAAGAGTGCTCATAATATGTAGAATGTCATAAAACTGGACATTTATCACTGTATTGTTTCTGATTTGACATCAAATAATTTACTGAGAATTTTTTTTACAGCTAGTTTTATCTGGATACAGAAATTTCTTTTCAATTTCAAGTTTTGTATGAGTTTCTATCCTAAATAGTTCATGAATTTTATGAGTGACATATTTTTTTCTTTTTAATCTCTAATGTAGCATTTTATATTTTAATTTTTTCATTGAGTGGCACAGTGGTAGCTTTTTCACCTCATTAACATTTCACCTAAAATACTGTTAAGTGGAAATATAATGTGATCATAATTTAGAATATTTATATGCAAGTAATAATGATTTCACAAAAATTTGAGTGCAAGTATGGATCATCTTGATGAATTAAAGGCAGAAGATGATAACTAAGAACCAACTAAAACCAAATGAGTCAGGATAAGTTTGACTTATCTTTCTCAACAATATTTGACTAAATTAAAATTCTAGCTTCTTGAAATATTTTATATTTTTCCATGGAAATTCAAGTTTGAATCAATTTAAGCTTCAGTATTATTTATAACTATAACATCCTCACTTTTTTTTTATAATCTGACATAAACATTCAAAAACATCTTCTCTTTCATAGCATCTCTAGACATTTTGTGTAATTCATTCCACAAAAGTAGAAAAGACCATCATTATTGTATTGCTTTATCTTTATTGTACAGGGACTTTTAAAAAGAAAACTAACAAAATTAAAAGCTGCTTTTAATGAATTCAGGAAGAAACAAATTCACCTCCTTTTAAAGTAAATTAATGAGCCCTACAGTGTTTTGGTCTTTGTGGGTACTTAATAAAGAGATGCATATAGTGTAACAAAAAAGACACTAAGAAAATGTTTTTGCTTCTCTTAGTTTCCAAATTATTGTGAACATCTCTTCTTAACTCGCTTAAATTTTCTGTGCCAGCCAATAGGACTTTCTGCAAAGATGGAAAGATTCTATAATCTATTGGCTGGCACTGTGCAATGTGATAGACACTGGCCCCTGAAGGCTATTGAGCACTGGCCATGCAACTAAGTACAACTGGAGAGCTGAATTTTGGATTCTATTTTAGTTTAACTAAATGCAATTTGAATTTAAGTAGCCACATGTGGCCAGTGGCTACCATAAAGGACAGTACTAAATGACATATCGTGTGTTTGTTTGTTTCTGTATATTTTCTCTTACTTACCACTAAAACTTACATTTGATGAGACCAGGCTATTGATCTATTTTTGTCCACTGTTGTAACCTGAGTGATGAGAAAAGTGGCTGACACAAAGTTATATTTTTGTCCTCTAATACTTTGAAAATAATAGAAATTCAAAAGGTCTTTTTTATTTAATTTAGGTAAATTATGAAGTATACTCCTTAAAGCAAGGTTAGAGACATTTCAAAGTTCTAAGTTTTAGGCCAGTTTGCCATAATATCAAAGTAATATGTTTATCCCAAATACATCAGTGGTTCTCCATACTTTACACCCAATCAGATCTAGGGTCTAGGGTTCAGTTTATGTGTAGGAAAGTCAGCCTTTGGGCCTTTCGGATACAGAAGGGACTATAAAACAAAACACTGTTTTAAATTCTGGGTTAAACCCAGAATCAAGAATAAAGAAGACATTCCCAAAAATATATTGATTGAAAGAGATCAGCCATGCAGTGAAAACTGCATGAGGCAACTGGAGGAACTTCAAAATTGAGCCACATTTTGCTGAAGGGTGGGCTGACAACAGTTAATAGGGAGATTTCACCCAACTTGCTTGAGAACCAAAGGCAGGCATTTTTTGAGTGTATTGATCAACTATTGCTGTATAAAATACCACACCCAAATTTAGCATCATAAAACAACCTTCATTATCTTATTCTCACAATATTTGAGGTCAGGAATTTAAGCAGGACTCAGCAAAAATGGTTTATCTCTGCTCCACAAAAACTGTCTCCCTCTAGGATTATTTGAATGGACAGAAATAAAGAAGGACATGCTGGAGGCTAATGAGGCAGAGCTCTCTCTTGCTTTCTCCCTCTCTTTCACTTTCTCTCTTTCCACATGGCCTCAATGCTAGTTTGGACTTTCTAACAGCATGGAGGTCTCATGTCAGTAAGATTTTACATGGTAGTTCAGCACACCAAGAAGACAGAAGCACCTTCTCCTCTTAAAATATAAGGACAACACTGGTATAGCATTATTTTTGCTATATTGTATTAGTCAAAGCAGCCAGAGTCTAGGTCACATACAAGGAGAGCCTCACCCTCACTTCTCATTAGAAGGAGTGTCAAAGTGTTTGTGGCTGTTTTCAATCTGTCACAGATTAAAGTAGTTTTCACCCATGGATGGATAATGATTTAACTCTGAAAGATTATGAATTACTTTTATCTAAAATGTACCTGCAAATTTTGAGTTGCACATTCTGGAAATATCTTTGGTGGTCTACTAGAAATTAGCTATTGGTTTAAAAAGTCTTAACGTGTTTAGAAAGCTCCCATTTTACTTTATTACCTGTTTGACCACTACCCACTGTCTACATGGCCAGTTTTGCAGGCAACTCTTAAACTCTGCTTGATTTAGTCATTTCAAAGAAATTCACCAAGCTTTCTCCAAGAATGGCTCTCTGAAGGTGTCTAACTTTCACTTTATGAGTATGTCACAAAATTAGTAAGGCAGAAAACTGATAAACTGATGTGAGAACCTGAAACTGAAGAAGTTCAGCTCAGAAAGTTCATTATTTTGTGATGTGTACTCACCTGTTCTCTATGCTTGCTTAAGGTCAACATTCCAATGATAGGAAAGATGTCTAATAAACAAAATGTGACCATAAATTCATTCTATATTGCCTTTCTTATCCCAGATTACCAATGAATACAATCATAAATTTTCATAATTCTGCTTCCTATATCTTAATGGCAGATGAATGATAGAATGCATGGAGAGCTGAAGGGTTTACATTTAAATGCATCCTCAGAATTAAGTCTTGCACCTACTCCCTTCACTCTTCACAGCTCAGCGTGAATTTTACTTTTTACCTGTTCTTTATTACTAGGGCGTATGATAAGCAGAATAATGGCCCCCCAAAGATGTCCATACCTTAATCCCTTAAACCTGTGAATATATTACCTCACATGGCCAGAGACTTTGAAGAGGTGACTAAGTTAAGTGCCTTGAAACTGAGGGTTAATCCTGGATTTTTTCAGATAGGCCCAATGCATTTTGAAAGGCCCTATAAAAGGAAGGTAAAAGGGTCATAGTCCGACAAGGAAATGTGGTGACACAGCAGAGGTCAGAGTGATGTCATTACTAGAAGGGTGTCACAAGTCAACAGAAATTGAAAAAAGCAGGAAATGGAATGGATTTTTTTCCTAGAGCTTCCAGAAAGAGTTCAGCCCCTGCATATCTCATGATTTTAGTACAGTGAAACTGATTGCTGGACTTCTAAACTCCAGGAATATACAAGAATAAGTGTATTGTTTTTTCGGGGTTTTTGTTTTTTTTTTCGAGAGGGCATCTCTCATATTTATTGATCAAATGGTTGTTAACAACAATAAAATTCTGTATAGGGGAGTCAATGCTCAATGCACAATCATTAATCCACCCCAAGCCTAATTCTCGTCAGTCTCCAATCTTCGGAAGCATAATGAACAAGTTCTTACATGGTGAACAGTACAAGGGCAGTCATCACAGAAGCTTTCGGTTTTGATCACGCATTATGAACTATAGACAATCCGGTCAAATATGAATATTTGTTTGATTTTTATACTTGATTTATATGTGAATCCCACATTTCTCCCTTATTATTATTATTATTATTATTATTATTTTTAATAAAATGCTGAAGTGGTAGGTAGATGCAAGATAAAGGTAGAAAACATCGCTTAGTGCTGTAAGAGGGCAAATGTAGAAGATCAGGTGTGTGCCTGTAGACTAAGTGTTAATCCAAGCTAGACAAGGGCAAAAAAACATCCACAGATGCAGAAGATTTCTCTCAAAACAGGAGGGGTGAGGTTCTTAGCCTCACCTCTGTTGATCCCCAATTTCTCACCTGATGACCCCCCTGCGACTGTGCCTGTCTTAGGTTGTTCCTCCCTTGAGGAATCTTACCTGTCTCCGGCTAACCAGTCAACTTCTGGGGCCATACAGGGAAATGTAAAGTTGGTAAGTGAGAGAGAGGCAATATTGTTTGAAAAGGTTGGCTTTTTACTTCTTTGCAGATTTATGCCCTGTGGGTTTTATGCCCAACATTTGTCTTGAGGTATCTTTACCACTTGGAAGAATTATGATACTCGGTAAATTCGATTTGAGGCACGAATTCTATTTAAGGGTTGTAATTAGGAAGGAAGAAGAAAAGCTATAGGAGTAGCAGATGGAAGAAACATGGAAAGACTGATTATTTCTTTGACATATCTTCTTGTAGAGTAACTTCAGCATGTATAGGTTTTAAACTACTAATTAAATTGTGCACACACATTAACATAATAGGAATACAGTTACATAACCAAAGCAGACCTATAATTACCAGCCATCTCCAGTGAAACCAAGAAAACCAGTTAGGCACCCTAGGCATTTGTGAAAACTTATCTATGATATGGTGGATATTGTCCAACTAACCTTGAACAGTTTGAGAGAAATCAGACAAACTAAAACAACCCATTCTTGGGGACTGTTCACGTCCCAGATGTTCTTTTAACAATAGATAGTATGTAGTCATAAGATTTTGGAGCACTACAACTTGCACTTCTCCTAATTCTTGGTTGAGTTCCAACAGTATAGATCCAGTCAAATTTGTTGTTTTACTGTATGCACAGGCCAGCTTAGATATCTCCTTCTTCATTCCCATGGCAAGTCCAGGAACTGGTGGGATGAGTGCATCTACACCTGTAGCAGTGCGTGGATCTTTGTTGGAGTTTTTTGATGATCATCTTCTGGCATGAATCTTCCAGAGAGTGCTGATGTTGGAAGTTCTTTTTCATATTGTATCTTAGTTCATTTTCGGGGTAGCCCAATTAGGCTTTGATCCTCTGTATAAACACAAACAGACCCTTTGCCCACACTTTGATATGCCCTTTATACCATTGTGCAGAACTCATTGGAAGTCACCACACAGGAACTGCTTTTTTTTTTTTTTAAGACAAAGGAATATTATCAGAAAAGTGTACCTCCGTAGCCGATCATCTGACACCCTTTAAGTGATCGAAATTAAGAATATTTAAAGCATGCATTAATCGTTGATTTACAGTTAGTTTTATCCTATCAGGGAGTAATCCCCCTTTTCTATCTTTCATTCTTTTTTTTGTTGTTGTTGTCTTTAATCTACACTTACATGAAGAATATTATGTTTACTAGGCTCTCCCCTATACCAGGTCCCCCCTATAAACCCCTTTACAGTCACTGTCCATCAGCATAGCAAAATGTTGTAGAATCACTACTTGTCTTCTCTGTGTTGTACAGCCCTCCCCTTTATCCCACCCCCCCATGCATGCTAATCTTAATAACCCCTTCTTCTCCCCCACCCATTATCCCTCCTTACCCACCCATCCTCCCCAGTCCCTATCCCTTTGGTACCTGTTAGTCCATTCTTTGGTTCTGTGATTCTGCTGCTGTTCTGTTCCTTCAGTTTTTCCTTTGTTCTTATACTCCACAGATGAGTGAAATCATTTGGTATTTCTCTTTCTCAGCTTGGCTTATTTCACTGAGCATAATACCCTCGAGCTCCATCCATGTTGCTATAAATGGTAGGATTTGCCCTCTTCTTATGGCTGAGTAGTATTCCATTGTGTATATGTACCACATCTTCTTTATCCATTCATCTACCAATGGACATTAAGGTTGCTTCCAATTCTTGGCTATTGTAAATTGTGCTGCGATAAACATAGGGGTGCATCTGTCTTTCTCAAACTTGATTGCTGCATTCTTAGGGTAAATTCCTAGGAGTGAAATTCCTGGGGCAAATGGTAAGTCTGTTTTGAGCATTATGATGAACCTCCATACTGCTTTCCGCAATGGTTGAACTAATTTACATTCCCACCAGCAGTGTAGGAGGGTTCCCCTTTCTCCACAGCCTTGCCAACATTTGTTGTTGCTGGTCTTTTGGATGGCAGCCATCCTTACTGGTGTGAGGTGATACCTCCTTGTGGTTTTAATTAGCATTTCTCTGATAATTAGTGATGTGGAGCATATTTTCATGTGTCTGTTGGCCATCTGTATTTCTTTTTTGGAGAACTGTCTGTTCAGTTCCTCTGCCCATTTTTTAATTCGGTTATTTGTTTTTTGTTTGTTGAGGCATGTGAGCTCTTTATATATTCTGGACGTCAAGCCTTTATCGGATCTGTCATTTTCAAATATATTCTCCCATACTGTAGGGTTCCTTTTTGTTCTAATGATGGTGACTTTTGCTGTACAGAAGCTTTTCAGCTTAATATAGTCCCACTTGTTCATTTTTGCTGTTGTTTTCCTTGCCCGGGGAGATATGTTCAAGAAGAGGTCACTCATGTTTATGTCTAAGAGGTTTTTGCCTATGTTTATTTCCATGAGTTTAATGGTTTCATGACTTACATTCAGGTCTTTGGTCCATTTTGAATTTACTTTTGTATATGGGGTGAGACAATGGTCCAGTTTCATTCTCCTACATGTAGCTGTCCAGTTTTGCCAGCACCATCTGTTGAAGTGACTCTCATTTCACCATTGTATGTCCATGGCTCCTTTATCAAATATTAATTGACCATATATGTTTGGGTTAATATCTGGAGTCCCTAGTCTGTTCCATTGGTCTGCGGCTCTGTTCTTGTGCCAGTACCAAATTGCCGTGTCTACTATGGCTTTATAGTAGAGCTTGAAGTTGGGGAGTGAGATCCTCCCTACTTTATTCTTCTTTCTCAGGATTGCTTTGACTATTCGGGCTCTTTGGTGTTTCCATATGAATTTTTCAATTATTTGCTCCAGTTCATTGAAGAATGTTGCTGGTAGTTTCATAGGGATTGCATCAAATCTGTATATTGCTTTGGGCAGGATGGCCATACCGATGACATCAATTCTTCCTAGCCATGAGCATGGGATGAGCTTCCATTTGTTAGTGTCCCCTTTAATTTCTCTTAAGAGTGACTTGTAGTTTTCAGAGTATAGGTCTTTCACTTCCTTGCTTAGATTTATTCCTAGGTATTTTATTCTATTTGATGCAATTGAGAATGGAATTGTTTTCCTAATTTCTCTTTCTATTGGTTCATTGTTAGTGTATAGGAAAGCTACAGATTTCTGTGTGTTGATTTTCTATCCTGCAACTTTGCTGTATTCCGATATCAGTACTAGTAGTTTTGTGGTGGAGTCTTTAGGGTTTTTTATGCACAATATCATATCATCTGCAAATAGTGACAGTCTAACTTCTTCCTTACCAATCCGGATTCTTTGTATTTCTTTGTTTTGTCTGATTGCCGTGGTTAGGACCTCCAGAACTATGTTAAATAGCAGTGGGGAGAGTGGGCATCCCTTTCTAGTTCCCGATCTCAGAAGATAAGCTTTCAGCTTCTCACTGTTTAGTATAATGTTGGCTGTGGGTTTATGATATATGGCCTTTATTATGTTGAGGTACTTGCCCTCTATTCCCATTTTGCTGATAGATTTTATCATGAATGGATGTTGAATTTTGTCAAATGCTTTTTCAGCATCTATGGAGATGGTCATATGGTTTTTGTCTTACTTTTTGTTGATGTGGTGGATGATGTTGATGGATTTTTGAATGTTGTACCATCCTTGCATCCCTGGGATGAATCCCGTTTGGTCATGGTGTATGATCCTTTTGATATACTTTTGAATTTGGTTTGCTAATATTTTATTAAGTATCTTTGCATCTACATTCATTAGGGATATTGGTCTGTAATTTTCTTTTTTGGTGGGGTCTTTGCCTGGTTTTGGTATTAGGGTGATGTTGGCTTCATAGAATGAGTTTGGGAGTATTCCCTCCTCTTCTATTTTTTGGAAAACTTTAAGGAGAATGGGTATTATGTCTTCTCTGTGTGTCTGATAAAATTCTGAGGTAAATCCGTCCGGCCCGGGGATTTTGTTCTTGGGTAGTTTTTTGATTACCATTTTAATTTCTTTGCTCGTAACTGGTTTGTTTAACTTTTGTGTTTCTTCCTTGGTTAGTCTTGGAAGGTTGTATTTTTCTAGGAAGTTGTCCATTTCTTCTAGGTTTCCCAGCTTGTTAGCATATAGGTTTTCACAGTAGTCTTTAATAATTCTTTGTTTTTCTGTGGAGGCTGTCGTGATTTTTCTGTTCTCATTTCTGATTCTGTTGATTTGTGTTGATTCTCTTTTTCTCTTAATAAGTTTGGCTAGAGGCTTATCTATTTTGTTTATTTTTCTCGAAGAACCAGCTCTTGGTTTCATTGATTCTTGCTATTGTTTTATTCTTCCCTATTTTCTTTATTTCTCCTCTGATCTTTGTTATGTCCCTCCTTCTGCTAACTTTAGGCCTCATTTGTTCTTCTTTTTCCAATTTCGATAATTGTGATGTTAGACTATTCATTTGGGATTGTTCTTCCTTCTTCAAGTGTGCCTGGATTGCTATATACTTTCCTCTTAAGACTGCTTTCACTGCATCCCACAGAAGTTCGGGCTTTGTGTTGTTGTTGTCATTTTTTTTCCATATATTCCTTGATCTCTATTTTAATTTGTTCATTGATCCATTGATTATTTAGGAGCATGTTGTTAAGCCTCCATGTGTTTGTGAGCCTTTTTGTTTTCTTTGTAGAATTTATTTCTAATTTTATACCTTTGTGGTCTGAAAAATTAGTTGGTAGA
Source organism: Manis pentadactyla (assembly GCF_030020395.1). NCBI lineage: Eukaryota > Metazoa > Chordata > Mammalia > Pholidota > Manidae > Manis > Manis pentadactyla. The sequence goes on from NC_080030.1 coordinate 51,055,547, forward strand.
ATTTCAATATTTTGGATTTTGCTGAGGCTCTTTTTGTGGGCTAGTATGTGGTCTATTCTGGAGAATGTTCCATGTGCACTTGTGAAGAATGTATAACCTGTTGCTTTTGGATGTAGAGTTCTATAGATGTCTATTAGGTCCAACTGCTCAACTGTGTTGTTCTTTGCTTCCGTGTCCTTACTTATTTTCTGCCCAGTGGATCTATCCTTTGGGGTGAGTGGTGTGTTGAAGTCTCCTAAAATGAATGTATTGCAGTCTATTTCCCCCTTTAGTTCTGTTAGTATTTGTTTCACATATGCTGGTGCTCCTGTGTTGAGTGCATATATATTTAGAATGGTTATATCCTCTTGTTGGACTGAGCCCTTTATCATTATGTAGTGTCCTTCTTTATCTCTTGTTACTTTGTTTGTTTTGAAGTCTAGTTTTTCTGATATTAGTACTGCAACCCCTGCTTTCTTCTCTCTGTTGTTTGCCTGAAATATGTTTTTCCATTCCTTGACTTTTTGTCTGTACATGTCTTTGGGTTTGAGGTGAGTTTCTTGTAAGTAGCATATAGATGAGTCTTGCTTTTTTATCCATTCTATTACTCTGTGTCTTTTGACTGGTGCATTAAGTCCATTTACATTTAGGGTGAGTATTGAAAGATATGTTCTTATTGCCTTTGCAGGCTTTAAATTTGTGGTTACCAAAGGTTCAGGTTTAGCCTCTTTAGTATCTGACTGCCTAACTTAGCTCGCTTATTGAGCTGTTATATACATTGTCTGGAGATTCTTTTCTTCTCTCCCTTCTTATTCCTCCTCCTCCATTCTTCATATGTTGGGTGTTTTGTGTTGTGCTCTTTCTAGGAGTGCTCCCATCTAGAGCAGTCCCTGTAAGATGCCCTGTAGAGGTGGTTTGTGGGAAGCAAATTCCCTCAGCTTTTGTTTGTCTGGGAATTGTTTAATCCCACCATCATATTTGAATGATAGTCGTGCTGGATACAGTATCCTTGGTTCAAGGCCCTTCTGTTTCATTGCATTAAATATATCATGCCATTCTCTACTGGCCTGTAGGGTTTCTGTCAAGAAAACTGTTGTTAGCCTGACAGGTTTTCCTTTATATGTGACCTTTTTCTCTCTAGCTGCCTTTAAAACTCTTTCCTTGTCCTTGATCTTTGCCATTTTAATTATTATGTGTCTTGGTGTTGTCCTCCTTGGATCCTTTCTGTTGGGGGTTCTGTGTATTTCCGTGGTCTGTTCGATTATTTCCTCCCCCAGTTTGGGGAAATTTTCAGCATTTATTTCTTCCAAGATACTTTCCATCCTTTTTCCTCTCTCTTCTTCTTCTGGTACCCCTATAATATGGATAATGTTCCTTTTGTATTGTTCACACAGTTCTCTTAATATTGTTTCATTCCTGGAGATCCTTTTATCTCTCTCTATGTCAGCTTCTATGCGTTCCTGTTCTCTGGTTTGTATTCCATCAATGGCCTCTTGCATCTTACCCATTCTGCTTATAAACCCTTCCAGAGTTTGTTTCATTTCTGTAATCTCCTTCCTGGCATCTGTGATCTTCCTCTGGACTTCATCCCATTTCTCTTGCATATTTCTCTATTTCTCTGTCAGCATGTTTATGATTTTTATTTTGAATTCTTTGTCAGGTAGACTGGTTAGGTCTGTCTCCTTCTCTGTTGTCTCTGTGATCTTGGTTTGCCTGTAATTTTGTCTTTTCATGGTGATAGGAATAGTTTGCAGAGCTGGGACGAGTGAAGGCTGGAAGAACTTCCCTTCTTGTTGGTTTGTGGCCTTCCTCTCCTGGGAGAACAGCGACCTCTAGTGGCTTATGCTGTGTAGCTGCATGCAGACAGGGCTTCTGCTTCCTGCCCGGCTGCTATGGAGTTTATCTCCACTGTTGCTGTGGGCGTGGCCTGTCTCAGGCCTCTGCTCCAAAATGGTGGAGTCACATTGGAGGGGGAGCGGCAGGGAGGCTATTTATCTCCGTAAGGAGCCTCCCTGCTCCCTGCAGCCCAGGGGATTAGAGTGCCCAGAGATCCCCAGATTCCCTACCTCTGGACTAAGTGTCCCGCCCTGCCCCTTTAAGACTTCCAAAAAGCACCCACCAAGACAAAACAATGACCACACACACACACACAAAAAAATTGGCCACTCGTTTTTCTTTATTCTCTGGTGCCAGCCTCAGGAACCCACTCACCGGTCTTGCTGCCCTGTTTCCCTTGTATTGGGGTCCCTGTCCCTTTAAGACTTCCAAAAAGCACTTGCCAAAACAAAACAACAACAACAGCAACAAAAAAAAAATGGCCGCTCGCTTTTCTTTTGTCCTCCAGTGCTGACCTCTGGTACCCGCTCACCATTCTTGCTGCCCTGTTTCCCTAGTATCGAGGACCCCACACATGCACTGTGTCTGCGCTCTGGTATGGATGGCTATGGCTGGGTGTTCAGCAGTCCTGGGCTCCCTCCCCCTCCAGTCTCCGACCCCTCTCCTCCCGCCTGGAGCTGGGGTAGGGGCACTCGGCTCCCGCGGGGCCAGGGCTTGTATCTTATCCCCTTTGCTAGGCACTGGGTTCTCGCAGGTTTGGATGTGGTCTGGATATTGTCCTGTGTCCTCTGGTCTTTATTCTAGGAAGAGTTGTCTTTGTTATATTTTCATAGATATATGTGGTTTTGGGAGGAGATTTCCACTGCTCTACTCAGGCCGCCATCTTGGCTCTGCCCTAAGTGTATTGATTTTAACCCACTAAGTTTGTGGTAATTGGTTACAACAATGGCTGGAAATGAATCCATGACCAAATGGTCTCATATAATCTGCAACGCATTTAAGAGTGTGAGGAGGGGCTATTAAATATGACAATGCTACAATGGTTAGAACTTGGGAATGTCCTTGTCAAATTAGGAGGAACGTTTACCCTATCTATAAAACTGCTTTGTATCTTTGTTAGAAATCAATTTCCTTGGTAATTTGCCTTCCATATATAGAGTATTGAACAGCCTGATATGAACTATGTTTATTTTATGTGAGTATAGAAATTTCCTGAAAGTGTAGGAGTCCAGAGCACCATGAGCCCTTACAACCTTTGAATCTTTCTGATCAGCTTCTCCCAGGGGTCTTCTCCCTGAAGGTCTTCTCTACGAAGTTTCGCAATAAGCAAGGAATGCTAATGTGATTGTGATCATAAATCCAAACAAAACACTATAATGCTATCCAAAGCACATTACCCCATTCTAAGCATGAGAGAAACTTCAGACAAATCCCTAGTGAGGGACCTTCTACAAAATACCTGAGCAATAATCCTGAAAATTTCCCTGAAATCTAGGAAAGTCTGAGAAATTGTGACAAATAAGAAATGAGGACAGGACATCCTAAGCAGACAGGACAACTGGTCATAATGTGGTCTTTTGGATGGGATTCTGGAACAGGGAAAGCCATTAAGGAAAACAGGAAATGTGGATAAAGCATGGACTAGCTATTTCATTCTGAGCTTTTGTCTGAGAAGATTTCATAAAGCATTTGGGACTAAGGTCCTATTGTAATGCATGGTGTGGGTTTACTTGTGAAGGGCTGACTTTGTATTTCTCACAAGTTTTGATGATAGTAAGTAGCTTATCAAATATTTGGGGTCTTAGTCATCTCTTTTTCTTTCCATAGCAGCAGATTAGCATTTTTCCTCTGGTAACATTTACAGTAGAGAATATATCTTTAAATTATCAAATTCAAAAAAGTTGGTATAGGCTTATAAACAGAAAAGGAAGGGAATTTTATCCATAAAGGTCATTTTTTATAAAACTTTCCCAGTTACTTTCAACACCTATGCATTGTATTTAGTACTGTTATGCATTGCTACCTTCATATTGCTCACAAAAATAATAACTTTTTAAAAACTGTATTATGTTTACATATAATGCGTGTACTATGGTTTTAAATATAATTGGATACTTTTAAATTTTCTCAGTTCTAATGTATAAATATTCAGAAATACAACCCACATAAACAGCATAACTTAAGACTCTAAAGGGATTCTGAGCAAAATTTTTGAGAGTCACTGCTTTAGAAATATAGGATCTTGGTAACCTGAAAGCTTAGGGACAACCTGGAGAGTTCAGAAGAGTCTGAATATGGACAGTTCTGGAGACTGTTTACTCTGCAGAGATCTGTGGGTTCCTGGATGTGATGGAGAAAGATTTACATTGGCCGCGTAAATGTCCTCAGTTTTTTGTATGCCTCCAAGAATCTGAGGAAGAGCTGTATATTTGACCTAAGACTTTTCAATCCTCATTTCAGTCCTTACTGTTGATTTTTTTTGTTAAAGTTAGTATGCAGGAAAGGGTGTTTGAAGTGATCAATTGCTCCATTTTATGCACACATGCAGGTGTGTATGTGAAGAAATGTACAGCAGATTATGAAAAAAGAACAGGAGTAGATACCCTAGGTTTTTAGCACAGACTGCCCAAGGAAAGAAAAGGAAAGAAAACAGTGTGCCCATGAATAAAAATCAGTTTCACGTAAAATTATATTTGCCAATGTGTATGTGTTTTTTATGGCAGATTATTTTGAAAAGCTGTTAAATCTCTTTCAACTTCTTGGGAGTCTATTTTTCAGTGAAAAGGAAAGTTGTCGAGCGTTACATACATCATATAATTCTACCTTAATAACAAAGAAAATATGTGTGGATGTATATGCTTGTATAAATATTTATGAGCAAGAAAAAATGAGTGAAAGTATGTATATTAGGCTATTAACGTTGGTTATCTCAATGAGGTGGTGAAGAAGAAGCAGAGTAAGATAATTAGTTTAGCCTTTATACATTTTATAATCTTTCACTTGTTGAAAGAAGCATGTGTTATCTTTGTGGTATAAAGATAAATGAAAGTTTTCATTGTTGAAGGTTAAGGTGTTAACTTTTAACTCTTTCTAATAATGTGGCATATAGCTTCTTCATTCTTACATCCATTCAACAAAGATTCACTGGGACCACTTTGTGCTAAAACTAATTATATACACATTTTCCCTATGCTAGATAACTAGATATTCTCCCTCATTTTCTTGGTTCCAACTGTGAGAAAAAGAAATTGTTAGATATCAGAAACATTTTCCTCATAATATCTTATGTCATCTTCCAGAAAGGATCTAGTAAATAAGTAGTTTTCCACCAAAAGCATATCAGCCCCTCTTCTATTCTGCTCATCAATGGACTTTCAATATAGAATATGATTCTTAGATTTAGTGGGCTTGCCAATCATTCCTGATGCTGTTTATTATCAGGGACATTTGATTTCTCCTAACACTAGCATGAATTTGAAACTGATCTCTTTTGCTTCTGAAAAATTTGTTTCTTCCTAACTCAGAAATACTATTATATATGAAGTAATGCATACACACAATCAGTACTCTATGTGTTGAAAGTCCAGCTCCTTCTAAAACCCACATAAATATTATGAATTATTGTCTCTAAAACCAAATAGAGGTTAGAACTATTGATCTCTTACCCTACCTTTTTTATGCCATTTAAAGATAACTAAGAGATGAACATATTTACAAAAGAAAATACATCAACATGATCTTATTTGAGGATATTTGTGTATAAGATATTTACCATATATTGTGTAAATATGTTGATTTATCTATACATATAATTTTAAGTATCCATTAAAGGAATTATTAATTCATGGTAAATATCAACTTATTACATGCTATTTTTAGGCTCCAGTCTCTATATATAATTTCTGGATAGTTGAGTTGGATCTGTGTTTTCTGACATCACTTCTTACTCTATCTTGATTTGAAAAAAATGAAATAAACTTCTTTCAAAATTGATTATCAGTCAAAAGTCATTTTATTGACTACTAAGAAAGTTTATGTTTGAGAGGAAAAGAAGTTTTGAGCCAATGTAACTCTAGTGGAAATTTTTACTGTGGTTTTTCTTAGTAAAACATATGACCAAATTGTCAGTTAAATGTAACCTCAAATCTGAGAAATTATCTTAAGTATAACACAAATGTTTTTCTTTCTGTTGGGGAAGAAGGAAGAAAGAGTAGGGCCAAAAACAAGGTATGTTTACTCAAGCATTGATTCCAAATAAGGCAAATATTACTCTTACTCCTCTTTTAAGTATTACAATCTTTAATTATTTATATTTTACTGATTATTTTCTAAATGTTATTAGTAACTTGATTTAATTGCCTTTACTTGTTAATTCTCTAAAATACATGATGTAGTTTCACTCAATATAATGTGGTAAACTCATCTAAATTTTATTTCCCATAGTGGCTCTGCCCTTTCCTCAGCTTGGGGGTGGGGGTACGTTTTCTGCAAGATAGGGAATGATGTCATTTTATGCAGAGAATAATTTACCACCTGCTGGAAGGAGGCATATTGTGGCAGCTGCATCACTGATTTGAGAAAGCAACAAAATATAAATGTATAGATGAGTATGTCAGTGTAATGGGTGGGGAAGTGTAGCATGCTTTCCCCAACAACAGCTGGAAGATTATGCTAAGCCTAAAATAGTGTCTTTTGGCTTCAGACCAAATGTGTCTACCACCAGTACTATACAGAGCAAAAACACTACTCACAAATGAATTCCATGTTCTGTTTACAGAGGCAGCACTTTCACTGCAAGGCATATTAGTTGTGGGTGGAGGGAGCTGAGAAGTCAGGAAAAGATATGCCTCATGACCCTAATTCGTTTTCATGAAGGGCTTGCAGTCTTCAAGTAAGAGAGAAATAATAACCCTTGAATCCACACCATTTCCCTTTAAAGATTAACTTTACGTGAAGTATAGGTTTTTTTTAAAGAAATCTGAAATGTCCTTCGGATCTTTGCAAAATGCCAGTAATAACTTCAGAAAAAATCTGCCTCAAAAAAGCAAATGTAATCAATTATGAATGAAAAGACAGCTCGGTGTGTTCATAAAGCATTTAATAGATGAGTTCATGCAACGAATATCATCTAATTATATGAATCTGTAAATAATTTTTTTCTTACATAGTGTGTCAACAATAGCAAATGGAGAAATTTTCACCTCAGAACAATTCCAAGTTATTTTTTTAAGCATAGAGGAAGGAACAGTGCCTGAGAGCATGTGACTTTCATTTGCAGGCGTCAGGTAGCAGATGCCTCAGTCATGTCTACAATGGCGGCAGAGTTTTTCACACTGACTCTCAATTGTTTAGCCAATGACATTCTAAATGTCACATTTAAAAAGTAACACCTATAGAATTTTCATTTAAAGTATAATGTTTTCTTCCATCGTTTTTCATTGACTTCAGAATATAAAAATTGTCTGTAATTCTACCATAATATAAGACATTTTCATAAGGAGAATTGATTTTTTAAACATTGGCTGGATTTTTTTTTCCTACTGATAGTATGTTGACCATTTAAGTATAAATGAATATTTACTTAAAGCTGGGAGCACATAGCAGGTTATTATTGCATGATTGCCTATCAATGTTTATCATTGATATTTTTGATAGGAAAACATCAAACTTTATGAATTTTTTGTGGTGCTCTTTAAGCTAGATACTTTCATGACAGATTTCTCTTGCATCTACAACTGTTGTATAGTGTACCCAAACTATGCATTAAAAGCAAATGCAATGGCACATTTTCACACTTATAATGGATAATTCCTCTTATTTGAAATATACAGTTTCACATCCAGAACAAAGTCTGTAGACATTTCAATTTAATTTAGTATAAATTTTTATTGCTTAATGATCGATCTCTTAGTCATTTTATCAGTTTTAAAACATGTCCACAAATCAGATCTCCTACCAGTAAGAGAGAGGTAGGCCTCTTTCCTCTCTTCTTCAATCTAACTGGACTTGTGACTGCTTGGATGGACAGATTATGGTGGACATGACACTATCTGACTTCTGAGTGTAGGTTCTAAAAAGTGATGCAGCCTCTTCCCTGTTCTCTGGGATAGTTAATTTAGGCAAAGCCACCACCATGTAAGAAATGTCACTTTCCTGATACTGACATGCTGGAGGGGCCACATGCAGAAACACCAGTCAGCAACATCTGTGAATAAGCAGCTTCAACTACCAGCTCTGTGAGTGAGCCATATTAGATGCCCAGCCCAAACCAGCCTTCCATTGACTTGACCCCACTTAACATAGACTGAAACTCCCTGAGAAAACCTGAGTGTGTTCTGCCTAGCCAGGCTCTTTTAAGTTTCCTGACCCAGAAAATTGGGAACAGAATAAAAAAATTTTTTTAACTGCTAACTTTTGAGTTAAGCTGTTTTTCAGCTTTAATAATTGTCACGATCATGTATTATTATCTCCCTAGGATGAAAGGTCTTATTTACTTGAGAAATATTCATTAAACTTTACTCTCTATCTTGCATGTAGACACCCCAACTAAGACTCCCATTAGTTCTTTTTATTCTTAGATGTTTGAGCCACTGGTTGAAAAATAAAAAAGGGAGAGTCTTTGTTTAACAATATTACAGAGCCTAATTGCTTGGCAGAATTGCAGAGTATCTGCATATAGGCTGCAGGAGTACCGAGGCTTTGGTCTGATAAAGCAATTACTAAATCAAGGAGGAGTCACTTCATTGATCATCACCATGAATCTTAAAAGCACACAAATGTTGTAGGCTAAATTAGGAATAGATAAAAACATAAAGTTGGTGTTTTTATTTTCTCTGCTGATACTTACAGTGAAGCATGGATATGCCTCATTAATCACTGATTCTTCTTATTTGTGTAATTCTGCTTTTTGTTACTGTTGGACAGACAGATGCATCCGTGCTGCATCACTGGCTTCTGCTATCCCCAACCAATCACAAGCAATCCACTGGGAGATTTTTCACACTGAAGGGCAGTCTGATTCACAGGTCAGTTCAGAGAAGGATTGATTTTTACTCAATAACCAAGACCTACTGACTGACTCCTGTTCTCCAGCATGTCTCCACTGCTGATTTTGCAGCCAATGAGACCCAGGATAGAGAGCCTCTTGAGAAGGCTTTAGTCCTCTGAGATTACCATGTGGCTGTGGACCACAGCATCCATCTCCCCACATGCTGATGCAGTGTACCAAGTTGGTGTTCTACATCTTCTGACCTGATTTCTGATTAGTTCCCCTTACTTTCCTTCACCCAGGACAGAGATTTCACTGTATACACCAGATGTTTAGTCTGATATTCTGCTTATATTTTGCCAGTCTCATTCTCCAAAGATGAATTCTGACTAAAGCTGTCACCCATGAGCTAAAGTCCTTCCATTTACCTAGTTCCCATTTATTCAGTGGTATATTTTGTAGTTTTTGGACTCATTTTAGCTGTATGTTCTTTATTAATGTCTGAATTCAAATATGGGATGATTATCTTTGGAGCTAGGATATGACGGGATTTTCTTTTCAAATATTGCATGCATGCTTAAAAAGAAAGTGCCTTCTGTGATATATAAAGTTGTATATATAATATCAAGTTTATTAATCACATTAATCACAGCTCTTATATTTTTGTTTATTGTCTGTAAATTTGCTTATCAGTTTTCAAGAGTGGTATATTAAACTTCATGACTTCGGTTATCTATTAATTCTTTTTATCACTTCCGTTTCTTTGCCTATTTTGAGGCTATATATTGAGGCCATATAACATCACTCTTATAATAATTGACTATTGCTCCATCAGTGGTATGCAGTTTTGATTTTCATTGATTTTTTTTCTTTAAAACACATTTTATCTGGTGTTACATTTGCCAGTCTAGCACTTAGGTATGTACATGTATAACTTTTTCTATCCTTTTATTTTCATTATTTCTGCATCATATTTTTTAAATATACCTTGTAGAAAATATATCATTGAATTTTCATAGGAGGAAGTTGCTACTCTGCACATTTTTGTTTTTTGGTCAGTGAGTTAAGCCCATTTTAAATGATCATAATTCGTTTTTCATTAAGACATGTTTCTCCTAACTTACTATGTCTAAGCCTTCCTTTTTTCTTAAATTTCTCCTTTTCTAGGTTCCAGTGGGGAATCATTATTTTTCTATTTTTAAAAACGATGTAATTCTTTTTCCATTTTTAATTCTTTAATATTTTGATCTATTTTCATGCTTAATTTCTCATTGATATCTAAAACTGAACATATCTATGTTATTCTCCGACAAACATGTATCTGTTTACAATACAAAACAATTGCTCAGTCCTCCTTGTCCCTTTCCATTGTGACCTATATTGATGTAATTTGGAATTTAAGTTCCAAATTGTGTGACTGTGACTTAGAAATAATAATAGTACTTATAGGGGGCATTGTGAACTTCGCATATACATGTGTAGTATATTATTTCTACCTGTGCCTTGCACATAATAAACATTCAATAATATTAACAATAAATATAATTATGATGGATAAACATTTTTATTACTTATTGGTTGCTCAATAATATGGTAAATCTCATTGCTTTAATGCTCTTTTTGCTGTAGTCTACCATTCAGATGGTCTTTCAGAGGTAGGTAAATGTGTGATAATAAAGCTAAAATACTTTTATTTTCTATTTAAATGCTATTCTTTCTGGATTTAAAATTTATAATTCACTCTGTGCAATATAAAATACATAAATTTGTCTATGCCTTCTTGCAGTTATGCTGCAATTGGGGATTCTAATTTTGTTCAATCAGTTATTTCTTTTTGAAGCTGTTCTGCTTTTACCTCTCTAGAGACTTAGAAATTTCTCATTGCCTCTAATGTTCTTAAATTTGACTATACTCTCTGGATCTGTTAACCCATCCCCAGTCTTTTGTAATTAGCATTTTATGGGTCTTTACAACCTGAGGATGGCTTTAATTTTTAGAAACTTTCAGTCGTTATTTCCTCAGGTTTTCCTACTTTCCATTTCTTTTCTCCTCTTGAAATATATGTGTATATATATTTCTATATATGTATTTAAATTCAAACTTGCAGCAATCTCAGAAAATATATTAACTCAGAGAAACAAGATTTTGGGGGAGTAGTACTTTTATCATTGACAACATTTAGAATTGGCAGTGCAAAATGTTAATATAAAGCAGAACAACTTTTGGTTCTATTACTGTTTTAAATTTTCTCCCTAAAATGTACCCCCTTATTTCCTGGAAGCAATGTAGAACTATGCCCTTGGTCCTACTCATGCAGTGTTGGTTTGACAATGATCAGAACAATTTGTTTTGGAAAAAAATTGGTGCAGTCATTCTCCTCCCTGTGATACGCTCTTTTTTCCCATTTTATAAGCAGTTACATTTCTATGCTCCTTCTAAGGCCTCCTTCTAAGGCCACATACAAATCTGAAAAGTCTTTCTCAGGCAGATTTCATAACATACAGGTGATTTATCAACCTTCTTCATTGCACCTTATTGCAAGAGCAAATTTAGTAAATAAAATTCAGAGTAATATTTAAATTTAAAAAAAGAGAAACTAAGATCAATAATAGGAAATGTAATTTGCAAATAAACATTATGATTTGTAGAAATTTTAAAATGAAAAAAAAACCCATGTTAAAAAAGCAAAAGTTCATATTATAAATGCATGTTTTTTTTAATAAGCACAAGCTCTTTGAAATGAATGAGACCTTTGCACCATTTTACCCAAAGCAATTTTGTGTAATAACAGAAACTCCTTTGAGATAGTCTGTTATGGAATTTAACTTCAGCTCAGTAAATTGTTTCTTTATTTCTTTTGAAATGAGACTTTAAAGAAAGTGAATGCAAATAAGGGTAAAACAAGTAAAAAATGTGAAGCTGTGGTAAATGAGAATAATTTTTGAAGTGTAAGGAAAATGTAATTATAGGTTCACATCAGGTCATTTGCAAAAAAATATCAAACTATGACTAAATTATTTGAAAGCCATAGCTAATGATGTATTTATTTTAAGCAATACAAATTCTAATAATTAAAAGGGAAAACTCATTAGTTGGAAGAAATCATGCTCTATCCTTCCAACTTCATCTCTCATTGCTATTACCGCTCTCTGCCCCTAAACTTACATTCCAGCCACTCCAGACTTCTTGTTTATTCTCAAAGATGCTACCACATATCTCTGGCTTGAGTCATTCTCTTCCTTGTGATGTGCTCTTTTTTCCTATTTTATAGGTAGTTAAATTTCTACTCTCCTTTCAAAGACTACATGCACTCTTTGAAAAGTCTTTCTCAGGCAAAATTCATTATTCTCTTCTCTTTGGTGGAAAGGGCATTGTTCCTTGCCTTTGTATCACTGCATTATGTAATCAGTATGTGCAAATTGTATATATGAATATATATGTTTTTGAGAATACACATACAAACATATGCATACATATACATATATGAATGTACTTGAATAATATATATATTCGTCTGTGTGTGTATCATTAATATATATGAATTATCTTGCCTGCAATTTTTAAATGCAATTTTAAATACACTCTTGACTAAGTTATGAGGTAACCATCCAGGTATGTGTAGTTTTCTAATGGGCCAACAATAGGACCAAGAACAGAACGTGAAAGCATAAAAGGTCACCCACGAGTTGCTGCTGGGGTGCGTGGTGATGCAATGCTCTCCCTGGCCAGGACAGCAGTGATGATTCTGATGCAGTTAGATCACACTTTCTCCTTCACAATGTGAAATTTAGACTTTGTTGTCTCATTTGTCATTATCCTCAGGGGTTTTATGTGTGCATGTGTGTGTGCCTGTGTGTGTGTATGTGTGTATAGTTATTGTTGTGGCTGTTACGTTTGATACAAGTGGTGGTTATTAGCCAGCCTACAGTAATTAATAGAGTCATTTCCCAAACTGTCAGAGAAGACTGGAAAGAGACAGGACTTAGAGCAGCAAAACATGCTTTAGATTTTAGACAGAATAACCCTGTGATAAACCTATCAGACAAGGAAGTCTGTAAACTCCCCAAGAATTAAGGGCAGGAAAAGTGAGGTTGACTCCTCTCCAGACAAGTTTGGAGCTAAAGTAAAGAAAAATTGTGATGCTGATAACAAAATAATTATAAAATAAAACTCCCCCTTTCCACACTACATAAGAAGAAGCTGGCTCTTGGATTTAGAAGTGTGTGAAAACTCATGCTTAGAATAAATTAAGATGAATGGCCATGATAACCTACCTGTATTTTTCATCTCTTAACATGGTATTTGAGTTAGTTGGTGTTAAATATTAGATAAATATTAGATAGAAATATTAGAAAGAAAGAGGAAGGGTGGAAAAAAAGGAAAACAGGAGGGTGGGAGGAAGGGAAACAATCTCAGTACCATTAAATTATGTGGGCACTATTTTGAAGTCCATTAAAATGGAACTTAGTCTGCATGTAGAAAATATAATCTGATATTCTGTCATTTCCTTACAAAAGCACAGAACGCAGTATTAAGAAGGAAAGGGTCAAAGGGGCGACAGAAACACAATTCTATATTTTGACTGAAGGCTGTATTCCATTTGTTTTCCTCTGGGTTTTAGTACACATTTTTTTACTAGGCCACTAGGGATGTATGCACTACTTTCTATGCCACTTATATTTTGAATGAAATTATTTAAATTGTTCTGTTTACATTTTATTACTTCCTTTATTTTAATCTATCAGGTAAGTAACAGAGTCCCTAAATTTGTTTCTTTTTCTTTCTGCCTGTCATTTTTACATTATCCACCTCAATTTGGCTTTTAAAACTTCTAAGCTAATTTTTAGTCATTTGCCAAAGAAACAGAAAAGCTTTAAAAATGGCATTGATACAGTTTATTACCGCCACTCTAAAAGACAAGCAGGTTTTTCTTATTGTTAGTTCATTTTCCATCTAAATAGTAATTTGCTACTCTAGATTCACCAAGTATCTATGTTCCCAAGTTACAGGTTATTGTTAATATTTCTCTTTAAAACCTCGCTAACTCACTGTCTGTCAACCACATGGAGGGATCTTCAATCCTATTAAAAATGGTTCATGTTTTCCTTTGATATTTGTAAGCAGATCTGTTTAAAACTTACACTTTACAGTAAAGGAAATGATAAGAAGCATATTATGGAGGCACTAAATTTCTTCAACTCACAGTCTTTGTCAGGATGATAGCCCCCCTGGCCACAGCAGGACAGAGCTGCTTAAATTGAATAAATGGTTGGATATTCACTGCTCCTGAAGAGATGGATGGTAAGACTCAGTCCTCCCTATCCTGGAAGTTCAGGGGAAGAACTGTGGCCCTAAGTCAGAAGGTGTGGCTGCTCAACACTCCTCAGAGCCTTCCTTGACAGCATTACAAATTTTAGGTAGACGCATTTGTGGAAGGACCACTGCAGTTGCTTGTCCCAGACACGTACACTCAGAGATACTCATGCATTTTCTCTTAGAAAATGTTTAAATGTAAGATTTGTATTCCCTGTTGGATTGATAATTTTTAAAAGTACTAAGGTTCTCCTTGTATTATATTGATAGTTAATGAGCAAAAAAATACTTCTTTTTCGGACTCAGCTCTCCACATTTTCTTTTTATCCAGAGATAAATTCTCTATATTTTCTCAGTCTCCCCAGCTCTAGTCATGATACATTTATCCAGTTTCCTCTTCTGAAAACTCTATCATTTCAATGGAAAATGTTAGTTAAATAACATCTATTCACTATATATAGGCTAAAAATAACAGTTTATATTTTTCCTGTCACTTAGTGAATTATATCCTGCAGATATGTCCATTTACTCCCCATGAAGTAAGAAGCCTGACTGGATTCAGGGAAAAGCATTATGTTCCCTTCCTCATTCTTTTTAAACAGTAGTTTGTTTATAGTACTTTGAAGAAAAAACTTTTTCTTGTTTTGGCAAGAAAAAGAATAAATTTATTTACTGATAAATGCAGGTAGGGCCTGAAAAACCAAGATCTTACTAACAGATTCAGGAATGTTGGGATCTAGCAGTGGTGGGGGCAAACGCAGAGACACAGTAACGTACATGGATCATTGGGTTAATGTGCTTGAAAATGTGTCCTCACTTCAGACAGAGGTGTTGTTCATGGACATTTTAAATCTTTTTTTTAAACTTACTGTTTTTATTTCTAAGCAAGAGTGCAATTTTTAAGGAAAGTTTAATTTCCTGGGAGGCAATATACTATGTACATAGACTTATTACTACTACAATAATAAATATGCTAATAATAATGATGATATATTTGGATTTCTGTTTTTAATTGAAAAATACTAATAGTTAAATTCAAATGCTGCATGTGTTCTAGAAGTAAGAAAAAGAGCAGTAAGCTTAATGTTAAATTTAATGGAAAAATGCTGTGCCCTTTTCCTTATTCATTTCTACAATATCAGTTTCACTTTCAACAGCCCTTAAATCCTCATTAATATCCAGAGCACACATGCAACTAATTGGTCTGCTGAGTTGCCCATAGAGAATCCTCAGTCTCTGATGAGAAATAAGGTCAGAAATACAGTACTTATTACATTGAAAATGGTCATTGTAGTCACTTTTTATATACTATACATAATAAACTTGCATAATATAATGTGGTAATTTAATGCAATTTCCTCATAATTAGAAATTGCATATTATTAAAATAAAGATTTTTCTAATTGCCCGTGAGTCAGTCTTCTAAACCCACATATTTCATCAACTATGAAGCAAAAGCTCCCCTTAAGGAAATAATTAAAATACTTTCATTCCCTTCCAAATAATTCTCTAATAAGTTAAAAAAAAAGCTTAAACTCTTAAAAGCAACATCTTAATTTAATCTTTCTGCTGATTTTAGTGTTGTGAATTTTATACAGAACATTTCACCTAAAAAAGATAGCCGATCCACATCTCATTGTTGAGTATGTACTGTGTAATTCAGATGTTAATTAAAGTCAGTTAACGTCACATAAAAACAATTACCAACAAGAAAGTTTAAAATGCTCTACCATTGAACAAAAATAATTGAGTACAATTAACATTTTTGTTGACATAAGCAATGTATCTTGACATTATCATTTTTGCAGGATTATCTTTGGACAAAACACTATTATTTCCTACCTTGTGACTTACTTATATGTTTTGTCAGATTAAGAAAAAATCATATCCATACCAAATATTTAAGGGAGAAATTATACTAATTCTCTATGATCGTTATTAGGGTTTAGAAACATGGAATACTTGCAAACTCACTTTATAAGGCTAGCATTGCACTAATACAAAAACTAAACAAAAATAATACAAGAAAAGAAAACTAGACCAATTCATCTCTCATGAATTTAGATGCAAAACTTTTCAACAAAATATATTAATACATTTAATCTCACAATGTACAAAAAGAATTATAAACCATGACCAATTAGAAATTACCCCAGGTATTCAAGGCAGGTCCAATTTTTAAGAATCAATTAATCAATGTAATCCACTGTACCAACAGGCTAAACAAATTACACCATCATATCAATACATGCAGAAAAAGCATTTGACAAAATCCAACACCCATTCATGATAAAAACTGTCAGTAAGCTAGGAATGGAGGGAAAATTCCTTAATTTGATAAAAAATATATACAAAATAAGCCAATGTAAACACAATACTTAATGGCGAGAAACTTGAAGCTCTCCTAAGATCATGTCCAAAGTAAGGATGTCCCCTCTCACTATTCCTTTTCAGCGTCATACTGGAAGTTCTAACTAATGCAATAAGAGAAGAGAAGGAAATAAAAGATATACAGGTTCGGAAGGAAGAAACAAAGCTGTCTTTGTTTGCACAAGGCATGATTATCCATATAGACAATCCAAAGGAACTGACTAATGAACAAAAAATTCCTGTAACTAATAAGTGATTATATAGCAAGGTTGCAGGATACAAGGTTTATATAAAAAATCATCACTTTCCTATGTCACAGCGATGAACAACAATAAAATGAAAAACACAGTACTATTGATATTAACATTAAAAAAATGAAATGCCTAGATATAAAATCGAACAAAATATCTATAAGATCTATATGAGGAAAACTACAAAATTCTGATGGATAACGACAAGTGTAATTAAGTGTTTAATTAGATATTCCATGTGCATGGATAGGAAGACTGTATTGTCAATGACAGTGCTTCCCAACTAGATTTATAGATCCAGTGCAATCTCAAACAAAATTCCAGTGAGTTATTTTATGGACATTGGCAAACAGATTCTAAATTACGTAAGGAAGGTGAAAGACTGATGCTACTTAGCTTTACAACATAGTATGAAGGTACAGCAACCAAACTAGTGTGGTATTGGTGAAAGAATAGACAAATAGATCATAGAGTGGAATGGGAGCCCAGAAATAAACCCCATTAATACAGTCCATTTATTTTTGTCAAAGGAGAAAAAGGAATACAATGGTGTAAATATAGTCTAAGGCATTGGAACAACTGGGTATCCACATGCAAAAAATTGAGTCTTGCACCCTTCATAAAAACTAACTCAAAATTTATCATAGACCTAAATGCTAAATGCAAAACTAAAAAACTCCTAGAAGATTGCATAAGAGAAAATCTAGATGGTCTTGGATACAACAATGACTCTATAAGATACAACACTAGAGATACTATTCAACATTTGTTCAAACTCATAGAATGTGCAACACCAAGAATGAACCCTAAGGTAATCTACAAACTTTGGGTGACTGTGATGTGTCAGAATAGGTTCATCAATTATAACAAATGTACCAGTCTGGTCTGGAATGTTGATAACAGAGAACCCTATGCATGTGTGATGGCAGGAGATACATGAGAAATATGTATTCTTTCCTCTACATTTTACTGTGAAACTAGAACCACTCTAAAAAAAATAAAGCCTTTTAAAATGCACACCAATTATTATTTTGACACTTTAAGAACTTATTTTTGGGAAGTATAATTTGTTGTGTATGCATTTCAATTATAACACCAATATTGACTTCATGATGACTTTAAGGTATCCTATTACTGCATCCAAGATTAATGTTGTCACAGAAATTCAGTTTGTTTTATGTCTGAGAGCTGATTTTCAGATGACATTTAACTGTGCTGTAGTTTTTCACCCCATTTTTTTGTTAAATTATTGTTTATCTTGTGTTCTATTCCTAAACGTTTTTTTATTTTTAAAAGTCATACATAAAAAAGAATATTCACTATCTGCATATTTTTTTTCACTGTAACCTTTTATTGATCTATTTTTTTCACTGTAACCTTTTATTTTTTTTTTATTTTTTTTTGTAGATAATTATTTTTTATTGAAGGGTAGTTAACGCACAGCATTACATTACATTAGTTTCAGGTGTACAACACAGTGATAAAACATTTATATACATAATTCTAGGTTCCAGCTATCACCCTACCAAGCTGTTACAATATCTTGACTATATTCCTTATGCTATATATTACATCCCGGTTAATTATTTATTTTACCATTGGAAGTCTGTCCTTTTTTTTTTTGGGCATCTCTCATATTTATTGATCAAATGGTTGTTAACAACAATAAAATTCTGTATAGGGGAGTCAATGCTCAATGCACAATCATTAATCCACCCCAAGCCTAATTTTTGTCAGTCTCCAATCTTCTGAGGCATAACAAACAAGTTCTTACATGGAGAACAAATTCTTACATAATGAATAAGTTACATAGTGAACAGTACAAGGGCAGTTATCACAGAAACTTTCGGTTTTGCTCATGCATTATGAACTATAAACAGTTCAAATATGAATACTCATTTGGTTTTTATACTTGATTTATATGTGGATACCACATTTCTCTATTATTATTATTTTTAATAAAATGCTGAAGTGGTAGGTAGATACAAGATAAAGGTAGAAAACATAGTTTAGTGTTGTAAGAGAGCAAATGTAGATGATCAGGTGTGTGCCTGTAGACTATGTGTTAATTCAAGCTAGACAAGGGCAATAAAACATCCATGTATGCAGAAAATTTCCCTCAGAACAGGGGGGTGAGGTTCTAAGCTTCACCTCTGTTGATCCCCAATTTCTCACCTGATGACCCCCCTGCAACTGTGCCTATCTTAGGTTGTTCCTCCCTTGAGGAATCTTACCCGTCTCTGGCTAACCAGTCATCTTCCGGGGCCATACAGGGAAATGTAGAGTTGGTAAGTGAGAGAGTAGCCTTTTGTTTGAAATGGTTAGCTTTTTATTTCTTTGCATATTTATGCCCTGTAGCTTCTATGCCCAGCATTTCTCTTGAGGTATCTTTACCACTTGGAAGAATTATGATACTCGGTAAATTTGATATGAGGCACGAATTCTATTTAAGGGTTGTAATTAGGAAGGAAGAAGAAAAGCTATAGAAGTAGCAGGCGGAAGAAAACATGTGAAGATTAATTACTTCTTCGACATATCTTCTTGTAGAGTAACTTCAGCATGTATAGGTTTTAAGCTACTACTTAAATTGCGCACACACATTAACATAATAGGAGTATAGTTACATAACCAAAGCATATCTGTAATTACCAGCCATCTCCAGTGAAACAAAGAAAACCAGTTAGGCACCTTAGGCATTTGTGAAAACTTATCTATGATATGGGGGATATTGTCCAACTGAACTTGAACAGTCTGAGAGAAATCAGACAAATTAAAACAACCCATTCCTGGGGAATGTTCACATCCCTTATGTTCTTTTAACAGTAAATAGTCTGTAGTTTTAAGATTTTTAAGTGCTACAGTTTGCACTTCTCCTAATTCTTGGTTGAGTTCCAACAGTATAGATCCAGTCAAATTTGTTGTTTTACTGTATGCACAGGCCAGCTTAGATATCTCCTTCATTCCCATGGCAAGTCCAGGAGCTGGTGGGATGAGTGCATCTACACCTGTAGCAGTGCGTGGATCTTTGTTGGGGTTTTTTGATGATCATCTTCTGGCATGAGTCTTCCAGAGAGTGCTGATGTTGGAAGTTCTTTTTCATATCGTATCTTAGTTCATTTTCGGGGTAGCCCAATTAGGCTTTGATCTTCTGTATAAACACAAACAGACCCTTTTGCCTACACTTTTATATGCCCTTTATACCCTTGTGTAGAACTCATTGGAGGTTACCACACAGGAACTGACCTTTTTGTTTTGTTTTGTTTTGTTTTGTTTTTGGTATCACTAATCTACACTTACATGATGAATATTATGTTTACTAGGCTCTCCCCTATACCAGGTCCCCCCTATAAACCCCTTTACAGTCACTGTCCATCAGCATAGCAAAATGTTGTAGAATCACTACTTGCCTCCTCTGTGTTGTACAGCCCTCCCTTTTCTCCTACCCCCCCCATGCATGCTAATCTTAATACCCCCCTGCTTTTCCCCAACCTTATCCTTCCCTACCCACCCATCCTCCCCAGTCCCTTTCCCTTTGGTACCTGTTAGTCCATTCTTGAGTTCTGTGATTCTGCTGCTGTTTTGTTCCTTCAGTTTTTCCTTTGTTCTTATATTCCACAGATAAGTGAAATCATTTGGTATTTCTCTTTCTCTGCTTGGCTTGTTTCACTGAGCATAATACCCTCCAGCTCCATCCATGTTGCTGCAAATGGTTGGATTTGCCCTTTTCTAATGGCTGAGTAGTATTCCATTGTGTATATGTACCACTTCTTCTTTATCCATTCATCTATCGATGGACATTTAGGTTGCTTCCAATTCTTGGCTATTGTAAATAGTGCTGCGATAAACATAGGGGTGCACTGATCTTTCTCATACTTGATTGCTGCATACTTAGTGTAAATTCCTAGGAGTGCAATTCCTGGGTCAAATGGTAGGTCTGTTTTGAGCATTTTGACGTACCTCCATACTGCTTTCCACAATGGTTGAACTAACTTACATTCCCACCAGCAGTGTAGGAGGGTTCCCCTTTCTCCACAGCCTCACCAACATTTGTTCTTGTTTGTCTTTTGGATGGCAGACATCCTTACTGGTGTGAGGTGATACCTCATTGTAGTTTTAATTTGCATTTCTCTGATAATTAGTGATGTGGAGCATCTTTTCATGTGTCTGTTGGCCATCTGTATTTCTTTTTTGGAGAACTGTCTGTTCAGTTCCTCTGCCCATTTTTTAATTGGGTTATTTGTTTAAGTTTGTTGAGGCGTGTGAGCTCTTTATATATTCTGGACGTCAAGCCTTTATCGGATGTGTAATTTTCAAATATATTCTCCCATACTGTAGGGATCCTTTTTGTTCTATTGATGGTGTCTTTTGCTGTACAGAAGCTTTTCAGCTTAATATAGTCCCACTTACTCATTTCTGCTGTTGTTTTCCCTGCCCGGGAAGATATGTTCAAGAAGAGGTCACTCATGTTTATGTCTAAGAGGTTTTTGCCTATGTTTTCTTCCAAGAGTTTAATGGTTTCATGACTTACATTCAGGTCTTTCATCCATTTGGAGTTTACTTTTGTATATGGGGTTAGACAATGGTCCAGTTTGATTCTCCTACATGTAGCTGTCCAGTTTTGCCAGCACCATCTGTTGAAGAGACTGTCATTTCCCCATTGTGTGTCTGTGGCTCCTTTATCAAATATTAATTGACCATATATGTCTGGGTTAATGTCTGGATTCTCTAGTCTGTTCCATTGGTCTGTGGCTCTGCTCTTGTGCCAGTACCAAATTTTCTTGATTACTATGGCTTTATAGTAGAGCTTGAAGCTGGGGAGTGAGATCCCCCCTACTTTATTCTTCTTTCTCAGGATTGCTTTGGCTATTCGGGGTCTTTGGTGTTTCCATATGAATTTTTGAATTATTTGTTCCAGTTCATTGAAGAATGTTGCTGGTAGTTTCATAGGGATTGCATCAAATCTGTATATTGCTTTGGGCAGGATGGCCATTTTGACGATATTAATTCTTCCTAGCCACGAGCATGGGATGAGTTTCCATCTGTTAGTGTCCCCTTTAATTTCTCTTAATAGTGACTTGTTTTTTTCAGTGTATAAGTCTTTCACTTCTTTGGTTAGGTTTATTCCTAGGTTTTTTTTTTTTTGATGCAATTGTGAATGGCGTTGTTTTCCTGATTTCTCTTTCTGTTGGTTCATTGTTAGTATATAGGAAAGCCACAGATTTCTGTGTGTTGATTTTGTATCCTGCAACTTTGCTATATTCCAATATGAGTTCTAGTAGTATTGGGGTGGAGTCTTTAGGGTTTTTTATGTACAGTATCATGTCATCTGCAAATAGTGACAGTTTACCTTCTTCTTTACAAATCTGGATTCCTTGTATTTCTTTGTTTTGTCTGATGCCGTGGCTAGGACCTCCAGTACTATGTTAAATAACAGTGGAGAGAGTGGGCATCCCTGTCTGGATCCCGATCTCAGAGGAAATGCTTTCAGCTTCTCGCTGTTTAGTATAATGTTGGCTGTGGGTTTATGATATATGACCTTTATTATGTTGAGGTACTTGCCGTCTATTTCCATTTTGCTGAGAGTTTTTATCATGAATGGATGTTAAACTACGTCAAATGCTTTTTCAGCATCTATGGAGATGATCGTGTGGTTTTTGTCTTTCTTTTTGTTGATGTGGTGGATGATGTTGATGGACTTTCGAATGTTGTACCATCCTTGCATCCCTGGGATGAATCCCACTTGGTCATGGTGTATGATCCTTTTGATGTATTTTTGAATTCTGTTTGCTAATATTTTGTTGAGTATTTTTGCATCTACGTTTATCAGGGATATTGGTCTGTAGTTTTCTTTTTTGGTGGGGTCCTTGCCTGGTTTTGGTATTAGGGTGATGTTAGCTTCATAGAATGAGTTTGGGAGTATCCCCTCCTCCTCTATTTTTTGGAAAACTTTAAGGAGAATGGGTATTATGTCTTCCCTGTATTTCTGATAAAATTCCGAGGTAAATCCATCTGGCCCAGGGGTTTTGTTCTTTGGTAGTTTTTTCATTACCGCTTCAATTTCGTTGCTGGTAATTGGTCTGTTTAGATTTTCTGTTTCTTTCTGGGTCAATCTTGGAAGGTTGTATTTTTCTAGGAAGTTGTCCATTTCTCCTAGGTTTCCTAGCTTGTTAGCATATAGGTTTTCATAGTATTCTCTAATAATTCTTTGTATTTCTGTGGGGTCCGTCGTGATTTTTTCCTTTCTCATTTCTGATACTGTTGATTTGTGTTGACTCTCTTTTCTTCTTAATAAGTCTGGCTAGAGGTTTATCTATTTTGTTTATTTTCTCGAAGAACCAGCTCTTGGTTTCATTGATTTTTGCTATTGTTTTATTCTTCTCAATTTTATTTATTTCTTCTCTGATCTTTATTATGTCCCTCCTTCTGCTGACCTTAGGCCTCATCTGTTCTTCTTTTTCCAATTTCGATAAAAGTGACATTAGACCATTCATTTGGGATTGCTCTTCTTTTATTAAATATGCTTGGATTGCTATATACTTTCCTCTTAAGACTGCTTTTGCTGTGTCCCACAGAAGTTGGGGCTTAGTGTTGTTGTTGTCATTTGTTTCCATATATTGCTGGATCTCCATTTTTTTTTGGTCATTGATCCATTGATTATTTAGGAGCGTGTTGTTAAGCCTCCATGTGTTTGTGAGCCTCTTTGCTTTCTTTGTACAGTTTATTTCTAGTTTTATGTCTTTGTGGTCTGAAAAGTTGGTTGGTAGGATTGCAATCTTTTGGAATTTTCTGAGGCTCTTTTTGTGGCCTAGTATGTGGTCTATTCTGTAGAATGTTCCATGTGCACTTGAGAAGAATGTATATCCTGTTGCTTTTGGATGTAGAGTTCTATAGATGTCTATTAGGTCCATCTGCTCTACTGTGTTGTTCAGTGCTTCCGTGTCCTTACTTATTTTCTGCCCGGTGGATCTATCCTTTGGGGTGAGTGGTGTGTTGAAGTCTCCTAGAATGAATGCATTGCAGTCTATATCCCCCTTGAGTTCTGTTAGTATTTGTTTCACATATGCTGGTGCTCCAGTGTTGGGTGCATATATATTTAGAATGGTTATATCCTCTTGTTGGACTGAGCCCTTTATCATTATGTAGTGTCCTTCTTTATCTCTTGTTTCTTTCTTTGTTTTGAAGTCTATTTTGTCTGATATTAGTACTGCAACCCCTGCTTTCTTCTCGCTGTTGTTTGCTTGAAATATGATTTTCTATACCTTGACTTTTAGTCTGTACATGTCTTTGGGTTTGAGGTGAGTTTCTTGTAAGCAGCATATAGATGGGTCTTGCTTTTTTATCCATTCTGTTACTCTATGTCTTTTGATTGGTGCATTCAGCCCATTAACATTTAGGGTGACTTTTGAAAGATATGTACTTATTGCCATTGCAGGCTTTAAATTCGTGGTTACAAAGGTTCAAGGTTAGCCTCTTTAGTATCTTAGTGCCTAAATTAGTTCGCTTATTTAGCTGTTATATACACTGTCTGGAGATTCTTTTCTTCTCTCCCTTCTTGTTCCTCCTCCTCGATTCTTCATATGTTGGGTGTTTTGTGCTGTGGTCTTTCTAGGAGTGCTCCCATCTAGAGCAGTGCCTGTAAGATGTTCTGTAGAGGTGGTTTGTGGTAAGCAAATTCCCTCAGCTTTTGTTTGTCTGGGAATTGTTTAATCCCACTGTCATATTTGAATGATAGTCGTGCTGGATACAGTATCCTTGGTTCAAGGTCCTTCTGTTTCATTGTATTAAATGTATCATGCCATTCTCTTCTGGCCTGTAGTGTTTCTGTTGAGAAATCTGATGTTAGCCTGATGGGTTTTCCTTTATCGGTGACCTTTTTCTCTCTAGCTGCCTTTAAAACTCTTTCCTTGTCCTTGATCTTTGCCATTTTAATTATTATGTGTCTTGGTGTTGTCCTCCTTGGATCCTTTCTCTTGGAGGTTCTGTGTATTTCCGTGGTCTGCTTGATTATTTCCTCCCCCAGTTTGGGAAAGTTTTCAGCAATTATTTCTTCTAAGATACTTTCCATCTCTTTTCCTCTCTCTTATTCTTCTGGTACCCCTATAATACGGATATTGTTCCTTTTGGATTGGTCACACAGTTCTCTTAATATTGTTTCATTCCTGGAGATCCTTTTGTCTCTCTCTATGTCAGCTTCTATGCATTCCTCTTCTCTGATTTCAATTCCATCAATGGCCTCTTGCATCCTATCCATTCTGCTTATAAACCCTTCCAGAGTTTGTTTCATTTCTGTGATCTCCTTTCTGGCATCTGTGATCTCCCTCCAGACTTCATCCCATTTCTCTTGCATATTTCTCTGCATCTCTGTCAGCATGTTTATGATTCTTATTTTGAATTCTTTTTCAGGAAAACTGGTTAGGTCTGTCTCCTTCTCTGGTGTTGTCTCTGTGATCTTTGTCTCCCTGTAGCTTTGCCTTTTCATGGTGATAGGAATAGTTTGCAGAGCTGGGATGAGTGACAGCTGGAAGGACTTCCTTTCTTGTTGGTTTGTGGCCCTCCTCTCCTGGGAGAACAGCGACCTCTAGTGGCTTGTGCTGCGCAGCTGCGGGCAGACAGAGTTTCTGCTTCCTGCCCAGCTGCTATGGAGTTTATCTCCGCTGTTGCTGTGGGCGTGGCCTGGCTCAAGCAGCTCCTCCAAAGTGGTGGAGTTGCATTGGAGCGGGAGCAGCTGGGAGGCTATTTATCTCCGTAAGGGGCCTCCCTGCTCCCTACAGCCCAGGGGTTAGGGTGCCCAGAGATCCCCGGATTCCCTACCTCTGGATTAAGTGTCCCGCCCTGCCTCTTTAAGACTTCCAAAAAGCACCCGCCAAAACAAAACAATGACCGCCAAAAAAAAAAAGAAAGAAAAAAATTTTTAAATTAAAAAATTTTTTTTTAAATTAAAATAAAAGGTGGCCACTCGTTTTTCTTTGTTCTCCGGTGCCAGCCTCAGGCCTCTGCTCACCGGTCTTGCTGCCCTGTTTCCCTAGTATTGGGGTCCCTATCCCTTTAAGACTTCCAAAAAGCTCTCGCCAAAACAAAGCAGCAAAAAAAAAAAAAAAAAAAAGGAAATTGGTCGCGCACTTTTCTTATGTCCTCTGGCGCCCGGCCTCCAGTGCCCGCTCACTGTTCTTGCTGCCCTGTTTTCCTAGTATCGAGTGCCCTGCACTCTGGCCCAGATGGCTGGGGCTTGTTGTTCGGCAGTCCTGGGCTCCGTCTCCCTCCCGCTCTGCCTATTCTTCTCCCGCTGGGAGCTGGGGGGATGGGCGCTCGGCTCCCGCCGGGCCGGGGCTTGTATCTTACCCCCTTCGCGAGGCGCTGGGTTCTCTCAGGTGCGGATGTGGTCTGGATATTGTCCTGTGTCCTCTGGTCTTTATTCTAGGAAGGGTTGTCTTTGTTATATTCTCATAGATATATGTGGTTTGGGGAGGAGATTTCCGCTGCTCTACTCACGCCACCATCTTCCCTGGGTTCCCCTACTATCTGTATATTTTTTAAGAATTGCAATATAATAAGGACCTATTTATCCACTTACTCACTTGAGAAATAGAACATTACCAATCTATTGTGCCTCCATCAATTTCATCCCTCTCTCTCTCCTCAGATATAACCATATTCTGAATTTCATCTCAGTATTTCCTTAGGTTTTTCCTGATAATTTATCTCATGGGCATCTACTCCTAAATGAGATATTAGTGTTGCTTATTTTAAACTTCATATAAATGGTTTCATACTATATGTACTCTACTGAAAAACATATTTATGCTTCAAAATCACTTATTTACATATATTGGTACCTATATCTGTGCTTTATTTTCATTACTTTTCAGGTTTTTATTGTATGACTTCATTACAATTTGTCCATTTTTCTACTGATGTACATTTCAGTAGGTTTCTATGCTTTCTTTTCTTTATTTTTTGCCATGAACATTCTTGTAATATCTCTAAAGAGAAATAAAAAATGAGATTAGTAGGTCACAGGATGTGTATATACATTCAACTTTACTAAATCATAATAAATA
The DNA here is from genome assembly GCF_030020395.1 of Manis pentadactyla. Taxonomy (NCBI): domain Eukaryota; kingdom Metazoa; phylum Chordata; class Mammalia; order Pholidota; family Manidae; genus Manis; species Manis pentadactyla. The sequence continues at coordinate 51,082,342 of NC_080030.1, forward strand.
TTTTCCAATATGGTTTAACCAATTTACAGTCCTATGTGTAGTGTATGAAAAGTTCTTCATTCCTCCCAAAGCTTTATTTGTGTAAATCACATAATTTAGAAGTCTTTGGGTAATGAGGAAAAAAACAAATTTGTATTTGCTTATATACTATTACCCTTCCCTATATTGTTTATTATTCCCTATATTGCTGTAGTATTGTTTTCTTTTAATTTCCTCTTGGAATTTTGTATTATTATATTCTCCATACCAAAATTTTTACTTGGTATGCAAGGAGAATATATACTATTAATGACTGTAATTTGTCTTTTCACTCTCCTTATAGAGCTCTTTTGGAAGATTCTTAATTCTAATATAGCAACATTTAACCAGACCCTGTATATGGGATGGCTTTTGAATTTACTTAGGAATAGTTTATTCTGTAGGTTGACTATGGCTTCTATCAGAATGACTCATAAAGAACTAACAAAGAAATCATTATTTGTACTTGTTAATAGCCCTTACTACATATGAAAAGTCATATATGTGAAAAGTATGTTGTAAAAATAGATGATGCTTCTCAGTATACGTGTATGGAGAAATGAACTGTATTATTTAATGTCAACTATGGTGAGTTAAGTTGAGGAAGTTATCCAAGTCTCCTTTACAAGATAGTAACAAATGTACCTTCTTTTTTCACCAGCAGACTTATTATAAAATGTGGCTCAGGAGAAAATGGGTTTTCAAGTGATTAATATAATTTGACGTTCTTGATAACAGAGAATATGATTAGAATATTGTCTTCTTATGGCAAATATTTCTTGAAGGAATAGGTATTACAGTAGAATAAATACTGGAAACCTGTAAGCTTACTGGAAACCCATAAGCAAATACTGCCTCAGGATAAGACTTGTAAGCTCTCTTCACCTGCATAGCAACCAGATTGCCCCTCAGAAGGCTTAGGTAGAACATAGGCGATCACTAACCGTGCTGCTAAGAGGGCAGGATATCTAAGAGCGGAAACAGTCCAGAAAAAATTGTTTTAGGTAATATAAAGAAAATAATGATAGGCTAGAAAGCAAAGTTCCTTAATTTCCATTTTTATGTCTCTTCTGTTTTATTGTGAAGCTACAGAAACTGGACTTTTGCCAACTACTGAAATTTAAAATACAAATGTTGTATCTCACAATAAAATCATCAGAGAGTGAGCAAACTTGTAGAATGAATACAGCTACATGTTTGAGGCCCTTGAACTGAAGGGGCCTCAGTTCACCAAACTTCAAAAGTCCCCTTGATAATAATGACTGTTCTTTTCCTCATAATCATGCCTAGATGATATAATCTTGGACATAAAATATTAATGTAAATTAATGGTGTTAAAATCTTGGAATGGGTAGAATTTTCCCAGTGGCAAAGCCAGATCTTGTCAATTTCTTGTGAAAAATGTAACTATATCCATATAACCAACAAAAGTAAATGTTCATGAATTAAAATTTTGAAAGAGTGGAAGGACAGAGACTCAGAAATGGGTCTTATGTAAGGAAGTTTAGCCAAAAAAAAATTAAGTTTACATGCTTCACTTACACTCTGAGTCTATAAATATACTCACTCACTAGATATCTAGGAAAATTGGGCAAATACTGACTGAATTTTAAAACTGGTATTCTAGGTACTCTCTTATTATGTTATTTATACTGAAATATGTGTTATTTTGTAGGAAAAACTTTGTTCTTACTGAAAATAATTTTTATACGGATAGAAAATTGTATGTTTGAAATTACAGCTTATGATGAGTTCAGTACGCCAAACTTAAATTCTGGGTGACTCAGAGGACAAAAATCCTTACTAAAGATATGGGCAACGACTGAAGACAATACTGGAATAGAATCTATAAGGTCTTCGTGAGTAAGTCTCTAAGATTCCTCTGAAAAAAATAGTCACTCAAATTTTACCTTGTTTAGGGGGTACTTTTGGGTGAGAGGAAAATATCTATTGAGCTTACAGTACTGGGTATACTTAGGACTAGAAGTAGTAGAAATATAGTACAGCATGGGTCAGTAGAAAAGTAGTCATAGAGAACAATCACAAAGAGTCCCTGTGTAAGATAATCATAGGCAGGGAAGATTAAGTTGAAAAGCAATGCTGATTTCATGGTAGAAGTTAGAATGGTTATTTTAAGTCAGGTCCCCAATAGAGTTAGAGGTCACTAAGCCATAGAACTATGAGAGGTACCCAATTAATTGCATAAGAAAAGGTTTCTGTGACAAATTATTAGTAATTTTTAAGAACACTCAAATTTACCACCTGAGATCTTCATGGTGCAAATGTCAATAACATGTAAAAATTGGGAATTATGTTATATTTTTACTCTGTCTTCTCAATGCTCAGAGCACTTCTTCCATTGACCTCCTGTGTACTTTCTTTTTTATGATTAGTTCAACTCAAGTACCAACTCCTAAAAAAATGTTTTATATTCCCAGCCAAAGATTCTTCCCTTTTCCCAAGTCACTCTCTAACACATTATCCTCTTTATACCTATCACAGTAGATAGAAAGTAACTGGAATGACTAACAGAATGGTTGTTTTGTTAATTTTCACTATCCTGCCAGTAGGATGTATATCCATTGAAGGCAAGTTCACTGTCTTTTTCACGCATATGTCCCCAGTACCCAGTATCCTGAACTGCTGGCACTTGGTGTATTTGGTTGACTGAGGTACTGTTCTGATCTATGATCTCAGATCAGGATGAATATCCTTTGGATTCAGAATAAAACAACCTTCAGGATTATCAGCATCATTCTCTTCTGCGTATTTTTTACCTATGAAAGCCAAGTATTTGTTTTTGTTCAGACATCAGCCCAATCTTCTTACCTATGGTTCACACAAATATGCTACAACAAATTTCAACCATAACTATTACTCATTTTTACTGGAAAAAACATTCTTTTATATATATATATATATATATATATATATATATATATATATATATATATATATGTACACACACACACATATATATATAATCATTCTATATATATATATAATCATTCTATATATATGATATATATATATATCATTCTATATATATATGATATATATAATTCCAATAATATTTCTTTAAAAATTTAAAACCCTAAAATGTAACCAATGGACTTTTCACCAGTTTTGTTATGCCAAGGTTTCAGTACTTCTGTGCCATAGTTTTCATCTTTCATGACTCAAAACTGTATAACAACTTATAAGAGAAATCAATGCTGAATTATTTGCAGTTATATCTCAGTTTGTATTCTTATTATATTCTTACTTCAAAGGAGCTAAGACCACCATTGTGTTATTCGGTAAAATACAATAAAACTCAAATATATCTTGATTTCATAATCTTTTTTAAAAAAATCATTATTGATTGTAAACTATTTTGAGCAGCAATTTATATCAGACATTTACACCAAGCCAAAAGCTTTGGCCAAAATATTTATTTTGATTTATTTTGTCAATATTATGGCTGTCTCAACACATATGTTTGTGCTTAAATAAACTTTTGTGGGCAGATGTCTACATGGTATTAAAATATGAGTTATTTTTATTGTCTCAATTTCTATCTTCTAAGTTCATTCAAAGTGACTTCACAGGCATTCAATATATTACAGTGTTACCACAGTTCCAATGACTAGAGGCAAATCCATCAACTATGGTATAAGGCTCTGTAGAGACTCATTCAAATATTCCTGTTTTGCAAGATGTATGAAATTCCATCAGTGAAGATTTATTGTTTGGGGCTAAGAAAATGTTTTTAAAGTGGTTTTTAAAAATATTATTATTTTTTTTAATGGTGTTTTCTTATTTAAATGACTACAGGAGAGTAAAGGAGTTGAAAAAAATAGCAACCTGGAAAAAACTTAGCCTAGAGCAATTGCTCCAAAAAGTGGTTAGAACACTTTGCAAAGAAAATTTCTGTGGATTGTGCAAAATATTTTCATTTGCATTGACATACCTGCCAATCAGCCTAAACTGTTAATAGTGTGAAATCATAAAATAATAATATTAAGCATCTTTTGAAAAGGCAATACAAAATATAATGTGTTAGTCAGGAATGGGGTTATTAGTGATGAAAGAGAACATAAGCCATGTTCAATCCTCTTTACATCTTTAATTATTCCTTTTTGGATGAAATACTTACTATATACAGAAATTGAATGTTTGGGGCTTCTAAGCATTAATTCAATTATTTTCTGCTCTGTTTTTTATATCCAAAATCTTTTAGACTATGAAGATTCAGAGGCACTACTCACCAATATTTAACAGGGAAAATTAAACTATGAAGTATGCTAATATTATTTTTCTGTATATTCTACCCCTTCAGATTATTTTAGTATTTATCTTACTGTATAATAAAAAAATTAGACATTCAAAAATAGTTATTAAATAATGATAAGTTTGTTGAGAAAATAACAAATTTAGGAAGATAATCTTGATATCAAAGGATACAAGTCAAAAATTGCCTTCCAAAGGCAATTTATTTTATAAACAAAAGAATTATTTAAAAAAGAGTTTAAGAGATATAAGGTATTACTTTAGGAAAGCTAAATAAAATAAAATATTGGCTATTTTAACTGAAATAAACATTTTGCTTTATGTATTATAGATTTGTTGATTTAAATTATTTAAAAATATTTTCTTATCTTAAATATTTTCTTTCAGGGCATGTATTGTAAGCAGCCAAATGATATGCTAGAATAAAGTTCAATGCTATAAAGTCTAACAGTTAAACTTCTGGAATATCTTTACCAAAGCACAGGAAGTTCTGTCTGATTATTTCAGGTATATAAGAGATAAGTACAAGATTTCATAATTACTTCATGGACACATCCAAAAATATTAAAAATATCACTCAGAAACACATTTTACAAACTTACATAGATGTTTTCCTTACATCTTTTACAAAAGAAATAGAGGTTTGCATATATTTGATTAATTTTGAAATAAACCCCATATTATATATAACTGGAATTGAAATAAAATTATATGATATCCTAAATTTCTCCATTTTCTGTTTATATATCATTAACAAAATGAAAAGAGGAATTTGGCAGACTACCTGTTTCAACTTCTAAGTGTGTAGAGCCAGAAGAAGCACCATGTCTATTCTTACAAGAAAGAAAAAGCAGGAAAAACTTCAAAGTAATTATTTTCTTGGATTCATTAGAACACTGATCATTAAGGTCAATCAAAACCCAAAACTTGGGCTAAGTCAGATGACTACAAGGAGAAAAAGGACCCAAGCATTTACTTACCTTGAGCAGATACTTTTGAATACCATGTAATCTGACAAGAAGACACTATTTTTTAAAAATGAACTGCCAAAGGTGAGAGTGGGTGTATTAGTTTTCAATTGCTGATGAAACAATTTATCACAAACTTAACAACTTAAAACACATTTATTATCTTTCAGTTCTGTATTGTAAGTCTACAATGAGTCTTACAGGCAAAAAATCAAAGTATCAACACTGCTGTATTCCTTCTAGAGGACAGCCTCATTCCTTGCCTTTTTCAGAGGCAATGCTGCTTGCATTTTTTTTTCTCATTCAGCATATTCACACTTTTAGGAATTAGGTCATGCACGTGCTTCAGAAGCCATTATTTAGACTACCACAGTGGGCTAATATTAGATTATGAGGGTTTTTCACCCTCTTGTAAGTTTGTCCTCCACTAATCCCCCCTGGGCACTCACAAGGAAGTCAGGTAGAATCCTAACAAAACTTTTATTGTGATGTTGGCTGAGAATAAAAATAGCAATCATACAGAAAATCTGTCCAGACCCATATCCTTTCTCTCCCCCATAAAACAAACATGTCAATCTCTAAGGGGGAGACAACAAGAGGCAAAAATACGTGTCATCAGTCCCTGTACACAGTTGGAGGAGAGACAGGTGCATTTATAAAGGTCTAACCATTGAGAATAAGGTTTGGTACATGCCTACGATAAAGGTTTACTCAGAACATTACAGAATGACCCCTCTTCTGTTTCCATCTCCAACCTATCAAGTATTCTATAAAAATAACAAGGGAATACACCTTTGAAAAGTACAAGGGAGAGATTTTCTTTGGAGCACAGCAAAAAGGAATGACTCAAAGCCAAGAGAAGAGGAATTTTGAAAGTAATGTCCAGAAAAGCAGTCCACAGCATAAAGATTTACTAGAAAAAAATTAAAATCTGTGGTGCACTTAGAGTAACCATAGCAATAACCTCAACCATGGTGCAAACTCTGAAAGAATAACACAAACCACTACAATAAAGGCTTAGTGGAAGGGAAGGTCTGAGCATAAAATCCTGTCTATAATGCCCTACACAAAATCTGGGTGTCAAAAATTAAGGGGTATATTAAAAGGCAAGAAATAACACTGAAGAATAAAATAAATCATTACAAATTTAGATATTACATAGACATTGGAACAATCAGAAACAGAATGCAAAGTAATTGTCATTATTGTGATAAAGAATTTAATGGAAAAAATATATAGTATGAAAGATCAGAGAGATACTTTCAGCATGTGATAACTCTAAGAGAGAGCCAAATGGAAGTGCTAGAAGTTGAAACACAATAACAGAGATGAAGAATGGCTTTAGAGAGCTCTTTAGTAAACTGAGCACAATCAAGAGAAGAGTCAGTTAGTGAACTTGAAGATAGTTCAATAGAAATTACTCAGAATGAAAAGATGAGAGAAAAGAAGGAAAAAGAGAAAAGCAAAGAGCATCTAAGATTTGGGGGACAATATCATATAGTCTATTATGAGCATACTAGAATCCTAGAGAGAGAAGAAAGATGAAAAATGTCTGAAGAATTTTACTAAATGAGAATTTTGAAAAATCAGTGTCAGACACCATACTGCATATCCAATAAGCTGAGAACACCAAATAGAATAAAAATAAACAGAAATAAAAATCCCCTAAAATCTCACCTAAGTATATCATGTTGAAACTGCCATAAAGCAAAAACAAATACAAAGAGAACATCCTTACAGAGAGCTAAAAAAAACCCACATTACCCAGATAATAGGCCACTAATTACAGCTGATTTCTTATCAGAACCCATGCAAGCAAGAACATAACAGAATACCATTTTTAAGGTTTGCATAAACACATACCCAGACACACACACACACAGCGTCAGCCCTGAGTTATATATCTAGCAAGAATATATTTTTTAAGGGGACAGAAGTAAAACATTTTCTCAGACAAGCAAAATAAATGATACATTCTATTTATATAATTCAGGTAAAATGAAAATATATGACAATGTTTCAAAATGTAGAAGCAGGCAACTGAGAATATACTAAAGTAGGATATTTACACTACACATAATCTAGCACAATTTATATAAATATGAACTTAGGTTAATTTAAAATGTATATTGTAAGCCCTAAAGAGAGCACTGCCTTTGTTTTAAGAGAGCTATAAAAGCCATAGAGCTAAATAAATGAAAATTTTTAAAATCCTTATTTAACCCATGAAAAGGAAGAAAAGAAGAAAAAGGTAATAAAGAACACAAAGAACAAATAAAACATAGCTATAAAGTTAGCATTTTAATCAACTCTATCAAAATTCACTTTAAATGTGAATATTCTAAACACACTAGTTAAAAATATTGTCAGATAAGGTAAAAATTTGTGACATAAATATATACTCTCTGCAAGAAAACCACATTAATCATAGATACATAAAAATGTGAAAGGTAAAATGATAAGAAAAGTTACAAAATGCAAAAATAATGAAGAGAAAAAAATTAGTGTAGCTGTATTACTATCAAAGTAGATACCTTTAAAGGGAATTTACCAGGGAAAAAGAGCAATATCACTTTATGATAAAGAGACCAATGCTCCAACAAGACATTTTTTATAATAATAATGTTTGAATAGAGCTTCAAAAAATATGAGCAAAAAATAGAATTTAAAGAAATACAGTAATTTGCAATTATATTTAGAAAGTTCAGCACATCTGTTTCTGTAATTAGTAGAATAAGGAGGCAGAAATCTAGTAAGGATATGCTGACCTCAATAGCACCATCAACTATCATGCCATAATTGATGTTTATAAACATTCCACTCATCAACAGCAGAATACACATTCCTCTCAAGTTCACATTGAACATTTCTCCAGATAGACCACATTCTGGCACCTAAAACAAACTTTAACAAATTTAGAATAATAAAACTTATACAAAGTATGTTTTAGCCACAATGGAATTAAAGTAGAAATCAATACTAGAAAGATAGATAGAAATATCCCAAATATTTGGTGATTAAACAACAGTCTCCTAAGTAACACATGTGTCAAAGTCTGAAGAAAAATTTTAAAAAATATTTTGAATTAAATGAAAAAGAAAATACAACTTATTAAAATTCTGAGATGTAACAAAATTAGTGTTTAGAGGAAAATTCATGTCATTAAATAGATATATAAGGAAAGAGGAAAGATCTAAAATGAATAATACAAACTTCCACTTTAGGTAATTAGAGAAAGAAATATCATTCAGCTCTAAAGTAAACAGAAAAAAGTAAGTGTAGAAATGAAAGAAATTCAAAACCTGAAAATAACAGAGAACATCAAAGACACCAAAAGTTGGTTCTTCAAAGGATGAACAAAGCTTATAAGTTGCTAGCCAGTTTAATAAAGTATAAAAGAAGATACAGTATCATAAATGAAAATGGTATCATCTATATTGATCACATAAAGAATAGTCAGAACAACATCTCCGTAAATCTGACAGCCTAAATTAAATAAAAATTCTTTGAAAGATGCAAACTATCAAAACTCACTAAATGTAAAATAACCTGGATAATCCCATATGTATTAAAGAAATTAAATTAGTCATTAAAAACCTTCCAAAAGAGATAACCTCATACCCAAATAGTTTTATTAGTGGATTTTACCAAACATATAAGAAAGAAATAATAGCAATTCTACACAAGTACTTCCAGAAAATAAAAGAGAAGGAATCACTTCCCCCACTCATCAGGCTAGTATTACCATATTACCAAAGCCAGAAGCAGACATTTCAAAAACACAAAACTGCAGACCAATATCCATGACAATAGACATAAAAAATCTCAACAAAATTTTGGAAAACAAAAATATGTTTAGAAAGATAAATATGATCAAGTAGGTTCATCTCAGGAATCGAGGGTTGTTTCAGTTTTTGAAAATCATTAATTTTATTCATCAAATTAATAGACTAGTGAAGGCAAACTGAATTTTCACCTCCATAGATGCAGCAAACACTTTACAAGGTTCAACATCCACCCATAATAAAACGATCAACCAGTAAAATAGAACTTTCTTAACCTAATTAAGGGCATCTTCAAAAAAGCTAGAATAATCATCATACTTAAGAATTAGATAGTATATATTCCCCAATTCAAATTTAAGAACAATACACATTTGGCCTCTCTCAGTAGTCCTAATAACACAAGTGCACTCAACTTTTGAGAAAGTTTTTTGAAAAATTTGTACAGATAATTCAGTGGAGAAAAACAAATAAATGTATCTCACATCTTAGTTCCAAATGGATCATAGATCTAATATAAACTGTAAAACTATATAATCTTTAGAAGATAACAGGAGTAAAATCTTCATGACCTTGAGTTTGGCAAAGATTTTTAGATATGAGATAAAAAGAAAAAAAACATGATAAATCAGAATTTATAAATATTAACAACTTTTACTCTGTGAAAGATATTGTTAAGGGAATGAAAACACAAGCCAAAGCTTGGAATGAAGTATTTTCAACCCTTACATGTGATGGGAAATGTCATCTATGATATATAAATAAGTGTTTAAACTCACTATTATAAAACAATTTCCATCAAAAAAATATGTACAGATATCTTAACAGATACTTCACAAAACATACATAGATAACATAAGTATATGAAAGGATGCTTAACATCATTAATTAATATGCAAATTAAACCATAATGGGATACCATTTTACATATAATGGCTGAAAACAACAAAACAAAACAAGCCTGATATAGCAAGAGTACTGAAGATGATGAGAAACTGGAGCTCTCATATATATGCGTGTGGAGGAATGCAAATATGATACAGTTACCTTAGAATACAGGTTTTTTTTTATAAAAAAGGTAAATACACAGTTACCATTAGGCTTAATAATTCCATCCCATAGGTATTGACCCAGATGAATTGAAAACTTATGTTCATCCAAGAGTCTGTAAGGCAAGTGGTTACAGCAGTTCTATTCATATTTAAAAATCAAAAACTGGAAGCAACCCAAATGTCCTTCAACAGATGAATGACAAACTTGCATATATACATGCAGTGAATGCAGCTATAAAAAAGTAACTATGGACTTACAAATTATATGGAAAATTTTCACAGCATTTTATTAAGCGTAAGGAACAGACCCAAAGGCAATGAAGTATTTTCAACCCTTACATGCGATGGAGAATTTGAAAGGATACTTCAAATATCCTTTCAAATTGATTTCTATTATGTGACATTCTGGGAAAGGAAACTATAGGGACAAAAACTATATCAATGGCCAGGAATGGGTATGGAGGGAAGAGATGACTACAGAGAAGTAGTAGAGGGAAATTTTGGGATGATGGAATTATTCTGTATGGTATTGTGGTGATAGATATGTGATTTAATGTATTTGTCAAACCCACAGAACTATATACCTCAAAGAGCAAATTTTCCTGTATGCAAATTTATTTTGAAAAAAAATCAACCAGATTGAAAGAGGAGTAGTGATACCCAACAAGAAATGCAGACTTTGGTTAATATACCTAAATACATGACTAATATGTGACATAACCACAATGAAACGATTGGGAAATATAAGAGCTGTTTTAATAAACTCATAAAATGCTATTTTGACTAGATAAGTAAGACAAAAGACAAAAATAACTACCCAACCACTGGGCCTTGGTAAAAAAGCTTAAAGAACTTAGTGATTCTGACACTAATTGTTCACGTATGCTAATTTTTAGCAAATTATTTTTATCAAGTAATTATATATAATATAGATAATATAAGTCAAATTTTTCACTATAAGAGAAAGATGTAAATAAGTGAAAGGAAAATATAAATGTGGTGTTGGATTAAACTTGGAGATATCAGTAAGAGCACATACTCATTTTAATGCATATGTATATATATGGATGGATACAGAGATGAATATAGATGTGTATGTATACATGGCTTAGTATACATACATACATTTCCTAACCTTGAATTCCAAGATAGCCTAGATGCAGTCTGAAGTAGCAAAGAAAACAGCACCCATATTTTGGTGTATAAATTAAATTTTCCAATTAAAGCAATCAGGGCATCTTGGAGAAATTGCTATGACAGGGAAAATACAAGTTGATCCTGGAATAGCTTTCAGTGCCAGAAGGTAAGGTAGCATTAAAAATAAAAAATAATAGTAGCGACAAAACAACAATTATAATAAGCAGAAGAAAGATGAGATGACAGAAAAAAGAGAAGGAGAAGGAGATGGCCCAGGAGTCCATGGGAAAAAGCTTCTACTGGCTACAACTGTAACAATTTGATCCACAATATAAACAATAATAGTCTGAGATTGTAACTCAAAGCCTAAAATTATCCTTAAATCTATGTTGATATAAGCAAGTAATTCAATAAAAAAATTAAATTTATGACAGAAGAAATCCAGTTAATACATGTAGAAGAAATATAGGATATAGAAAGAACACTATTAAAACACCACAGTGATAATTCAGGAAAGATGTATTGAGGATTCTAAAATTAGTAGGAGAAACTTGAAGAGAAATAGGAAGTCTTTGTAGCCCCAAAGCCTCTCTTCCAAAATATGGTGGCTTTGATACATCCACAAGTTCTTTGATTCACAAAATCCTTCCTCCAAGAGCTGAGCTTAATTCCTTCCCCTTGAACGTGGGCTGGATTTAGTTACTTTCTTCTAATAAATAAAGTACAGCAAGTGAGGAAAACAAAAAGAGCAACTTTACAGTGAAGAGAAACGTAACCAAGAGATCAACAGTAACATAACCAGTAGTAAAAATAGTGATACCATGAATTCCTTGATGCAAAGCAATGAGAGGGTGTAGAGAAAGTGGAAATGTCATGGCCAGGAAGCTGACCTTCCCTGATGCTAACAGCTCCCACGGTATACACGAAGAGCCTACTTGCATACCCATGAGAGACACATGTTTACCAGCCAATAGAGCCTCCCCGAGCCAACTGTCAGTCACCGACGTACAGGCCCTGGGAAGGGGCTCGTGGATGTAATTGGTCAGGCATCAGCCAGTCACCATAAAAACCCGCCCCACACAGTTTCTCCCTGTGCTGGGGTGGAGAGTAGTTGAGTGGGTGGAGAGTAGGGAGTGGGCGGAGGGAGCCTGCAGAGAAGGAAGAAGAGAGGCCTGTGCTGGGGATCAGGAGAGAGCAGAGCCTAGAGCTGGAGCCAATGGAGCCTAGAGTGACAGAAGCAGGAACAAGGGGAGTTGGGCAGAGGGAAGCCCCAGAGTTTGGTGGTGCTGGGGGCAGGAGCAGCATCCACAGTGCATGCGGCCCAGACTTTGAGATGAGGCAGATGGGAGTCTAGTGCTGGGCCTCCTGCCGTGAGAATAAAACTTGTTATGAGCCCCTTTTAACTCCTAACACTGCATTGTAGTTATTTGGTCTCACCGAATTCATAGTGAACTTTCCTGGAGCTGGGAACCCCCTCCTCCTGGAGCAACAGAAAGACACAGCACTTACATGCTGTGCTTCCCGAAATCCATATCCTCAGTCGAATCATTTGAAAACATCATAAAACACAAAGGTGGAGAGAAAAATCACAGATTTGAGAAGACAATGAAAACATAACCGTGCAATGTGATAGCCTAGATTTGGTCCTGAAACTTTAAAATAGAAAACACATATGTGGACAAACTGGAAAAATCTGGATGGGTGTAGTTTAATTAACAGTATTATAAAACTGCTAGTTTCTTAGTTTTGACCGCTGTACCATGGTTATATAAAATGTTCCTATAAGGTGTAGCTAATTTGAGTGAAAGATATGGGGAGCTATCTTTACTATCTTTGCTGTCTTCTCTAAGTCTGAATTTATTTCAAAACAAAAAGTAAAAATAGATTTATACTTAAAGGTAGGTTTCTAGAATTATGCTGTTGGGGAGGAAAAATTTTCCTCTACCATTGAAAGTTCTACTAGCTGGTCTAATAATCAAATTGATATAAGACAGATCAACAGGAGAAAATCAAATTTAATTATGCACATATGGGGAATTCACATAGGAGATTTCAAAGACAGGCAAAATGAGGCATATATGTCACCTTGAACTAAGGAGAGTGGGGAAAGGTCCAGGAATTCAAAAGGAAGGAAAGCAGTTCACAAGAATATGGAACAGTAAACGTTTGATAAGCAAGCATTTCTTTTTTTTCTGGTAAGCAAACATGTTTGCTGAACCACACAGAAACAATGGGACATCGAGAGGAATTTTAACAAACAGAATTCCTTCCTACTATCCCTAGTTCATATTATAATGAAGTTATCTATGGTGATAGCTGCCTTCCTGGAGCAGCTTCTCTATCTAAATTATTTTTATGCAGTAAAGGAGAAGGTCAAAATTTCCTCCTGAGTCTTTTGTGCCTTGATTATTTTCAACTCAAAATAAATTGCATGCCAACATGTCACATCGTGGGGTGGCCAGGCCTTGGCCACTACAATGCAATAGATAAAATAAAATATATCATCAATGCTTGAGAAGCAATGCTTAAGACACACCTATTTAAATATAAAATCAACTTTATTAGAGGTGGAAATAGGATCATACAGAGTATATATTGCTTATATATTTTGTCACACGTTTATTTTTTCATTTTTGAGATATTGATTAAAATAAGCAAATTATACACAGAAGAAAAATATGATCAGAAAAAAATGAGACTCAAATATTGGTCATTTTCACAATTTAATTTTCAAAATTGATCCTGCAATCATATGTGAGAAATATACAATTAAACTAAGCTACTGATTGTGTTTTGAAGAAAAATTTACTAGCCTGCCTTTATACTACACAATGATTATCTGTGTGAGTCCTTGAGTATTAAGCAGGATTAATGAACTACATTTTCCCAAAAATGTTCAGTTTCCCTTCAGTGTGGAGAGAAAGATGTAGCTGTCTGTCCTAAAAATAGATAGATGCAAAGCTGTTAATACAACTAGGTGCAGTTTTTGTTTTCTTGGTATTCAGAGTGTGAAAGGTATATACAAATAGTGAATATGTTTCTCTTGGTTGTGTGTCAATTTCTGCAGAAATATACATATACATATATATATATATATATATATATGTTACATACATACATAAAGTTTAAGAAAATACTTATTTTTTTCAGCTTTAGCATGCACTGTATTTCAGGCTCCATTGATATATAGATAAAGATTTTTATGGACCCAGAGTATATTTTTCCCTATTTCAATATATCATATAATTCATAAATGTTTAATTGAAATTATTTTTAAAATATTTATTTAAAAATATTTGTTTAATCATTCATTAATTCAGTAAACTTTGTTGGTTGCTAGATTTTTGCATTTGTAAGAGAGATTCTGACTTCACATACATTGCAGCCAAGTTGAAGACTCAGTGGTGCATGCATTTGTAGGGGAATATTTATGTATTTGAAACACAAAGGAGTGGAAGACCACCTAAAGGGAAAGATATCTCAGGTGAAAATAATTTCTGTAGAACACATTTAAAACAGCACTTCTTAAACTTCAATGTGAATGCAAATGACCTTGAGATTTATTCATTAGGCTTGTTGCAGGACCTGAGTTTTGGCATGTCTCCCCAAATTATGCCAATGCTGGTGGTGTGCAGGTCACAGTTTGAGTAGCAGGGCTACAGTATACACATGCTTTTAGATGCCACAAACAAGCCTCTAAAACATTGAAGAAAGGCATCCCAGCTTTTCATATAAAAACTAGAAAATAGAAGTGCCTGAAGAGAATAGGTGCCTCTACTGAAGTATACACTCCACAGTGACTGGTATTTGTATCTGCATTATTTGTTTCTGCTATGATTCTGGTACTTCTTACAACAGTGCCTAGCACATGGTAAGCATTCAATAATAATTTTTCAAGTAAATGGCTAACTGATTGAAATGTATTATCATATGGAAGATGGAAAATAATTTCCCCTGTAATAATTGTACATCTGTATGTATGCTTCAAAACTGTGGAAGTCAAACATGAAAGTCAAATATTTATTTGAGTGAATAGGAAATTGTAAAAACAGAACAGAATCTTTTAATGATATATAAAAAATATTAATATGTAAACAAACTAGACTTCTGAGGTTATAAATCTAACTAAAAACTATTATAAAATCTAACTAAGTTCAACCAGGAAAAAGAAGGTAACCAATTTGAGGATGAGCAAGTGTTAATAGACTTCACTACAAAAACAAAACTCAACATTTTACTTTTTGTTTATTTGTGCTTTAGGGAGAATGTGTATTTCTTTGAGTAGTGTGGGTAAAACTGCAATATTTCCAGAATCTCTCACCTGGCCTTAGTTCATCTCCATATCAATAGGTTTTTCCAACTAGTGGAGAGAAATAGTCCATCTCCATATCAACAGGTGATTACATGGGGGAGCAAGGGCCTGTCTGGACTGGAGAGGTTGGGTTGGGTTCCTTTTTGTAGCCAGGTTGTAAGAGACACAGGCAGGCAGAAGTGGATGACTATTTGTAGGTGATAAATGTGTTTCTCTCACTTTGTTTCTCCCTTTGAATGATTTTGGTTTCAAAGGTAATTTGCCCTGGGCTGGGAAAATATTTTCCACCTAGAGTTACATCTGGTGGTAGGTGGCAGGACCTCTGAACCAGAAATCTGTTTTCATGGGTGGGTTGCCCCTAGAAATGGTGGGGATATGCTAGAACCCTCCTATGGATGGTGGGGAGGCCACAGTAGCTGCAGCAGTAGAGGGTACAACTATATCCATGAGCCCTCTATCCCTGGGGCTTCCAACTGGGGAGCCTATAATGGGAAATTGGTCTAGGGTAAAGCACCTCCTAGGTGGGTGGGATCTTCCCCAGAACTGGGGAAGGGTGGAGACACCAGAAACTGGAATTAGCCATCCATGAAATAGAAGACTGCTTAGAGGACCTGAGTAGCCATTTAGCAGCCAGGATTTTTGGATGGTTATTTCTCAAGATTGTGGAAAGGGTTATCAAGGAGAGAGACTCACTTTGTTAACACTTAGAGGAGCTGGGTGATGACTATGGGATGCTCTTAAGAAAGAGAGACAGTTATTGAGGAGACAGGTAATCCTGCTGGAAAATAATGTTAGCAGTGAGGGAGGAGGCAGCAGGATAATCCACGTTACAGGAGGCCATGGGGGACGGGGAGAATAGAGTGGTGGCTTAAGCCCCAGAGATGGTAGAGATGTTGAGGAGTCAGGTATCATAAAGCCCAGTCATTGTCCTTTCAATCTCCCTATGGCCAGTGAAAAAGCTGGATGTTTCCTGATTTTTGACCATGGATTACAGGGAATTGATAAAGTCACACCCCCTTTGCATGCTGCTGTCACCTCTATAGCAGCCCTTATGGACACCCCCAGTCATGAGCTAGGGAGTTATCATTACATTGTGGACCTTGATAATGCTTTATTCTCTATTGACGTAGCACAGGAAAGTCAGGAACAGTTTGCCTTTACATGGAAAGGCTGGCAGTAGACATTCACTCTCCTTCCACAGGTCTACCTCCACAGTCCCACCATTTGTCATGGACTTATAGCCCAGGACTTGGCCACATGGAAGAAACCACAAAAGGTGTGGCAGTATCACTACATTGATGATGTTTTCTCATGTCTGATTCCTTTCCAAATTTAGAAAGGATATTCCTATATTGCTGCAACATCTATAGGAGAAAGGATGGGCTGTGAACAGCAGCAAGGTTCAGGGACCTGGATTGTCAATAAAGTTCTTGGGGGTTGTTCAGTCAGGTCAAACTAAATTTATCCCAGAAGGAGTCATAGTCAAGATCCAGGCTTTCCCTACCCCTACCAAAGTTGAAGTATTACAAGAGTTTTTGGGTCTTTTGGGTTACTGGAGAGTGTTTATCCCACACTTGACAAAAATTCTAAAGCCCTTATTCTGGTTGGTATGAATGGGTATCAGGTAGAACTGGAATGAAACATGTGCAGCTACTTTTATTGCTGCTAAGCAAGCACTTGAGGCCATTCAGGCCTTGAGTATAATGGTCTCATCAATGCCCTGTGAACTAGATGTTCCTGTAACCAGAGATGATTATGGATGGGGCCTTTGGCAGTAGCATAAATGGATGAGTCAATCTACTGGATTCTGGTCACAACTGTGGAAAGGAACAGAAGTCTGGTACACCTTCATAGAGAAGCAACTGTCTCGTGAAGGCCTAGTATACTAGACCAGGATGAGGTCCCATTCCTGCCACTGTCCTAACACAGGACCACTCTCTTACATGGATCCTACCTAATAGACAAGATTTGCATATGCTAACGTGATAAAAAAAAGTATATTATGTCTGCTAATCATAATACCCCTTTCTTCCTCTTATCCCTCCCTTCCCACGCACCCTCCCCAGTCCCTTTCCCCTTGGTAACTGTTAGTCCATTCTTGGTTTCTGTGAATCTACTACTGTTTTGTTCCTTCAGTTTTTTCTTTGTTCTTATGCTCCACAGATAAGTAAAATCATTTGATACTTGTCTTTCTCCACCTGGCTTATTTCACTGAGCATAATACCCTCTAGCTCCATCCATGTTGTTGCAAATGGTAGGATTTGTTTTCTTCTTATGGCTGAATAATATTCCATTGTGTATATGTACCACATCTTCTTTATCCATTCATCTACTGATGGACACTTAGGATACTTCTATTTCTTGGCTATTGTAAATAGTGCTGTGATAAACATAGGGGTGCATATGTCTTCTTGAAACTGGGCTCCTGAATTCTTAGGGTAAATTCCTAGAAGTAGAATTCCTGGGTCAAATGGTATTTCTATTTTTAGTTTTTTGAGGAACCTCCATACTGCTTTCCATGATGGTTGAACTAGTTTACGTTCCCACCAGCAGTGTAGGAGGGTTCCCCTTTCTCCATATCCTCGCCAAAATTTGCTGTTGTTTGTGTTTTGGATGTTGGTCATCCTAACTGGTGTGAGGTGATATCTCAATGTGGTTTTAATTTGCATTTCTCTGATAACTAGCGATGTGGATCATCTTTTCATGCATCTGTTGGACATCTGAATTTCTTCTTTGGAGAAGTGTCTGTTCAGCTCCTCTGCCCATTTTTTGATTGGTCTATTTGTTTTTTGTTTGTTGAAGTGTGTGAGCTCTTTATATAATTTAGATGTCAACCCCTTATCAGATATGTCATTGATGAATATATTCTCCCATACTATAGGATGCCTTTTTGTTCTACTGATATTTTCCTTTGCTGTACAGAAGCTTTTTAGTTTAATGTAGTCCCACTTGTTCATTTTTGCTTTTGTTTCCCTTGCCCAAACATATGTTCATAAAGAAGTTGCACATGTTAATGTCCAAGAGATTTTTGCCTATATTTTTTTCTAAAAGTTTTACGGTTTCATGACTTACATTCAGGTCTTTGATCCATTTTGAGTTTACTTTTGTGTCCAGGGTTAGACAATAATCCAGTTTCATTCTCTTGCATGTAGCTGCCCAGTTTTGCCAACACCAGCTGTTGAAGAGGCTGTCATTTCCCCATCGTATATCCATGGCTCCTTTATCATATATTACTTGACCATATATGCTTGAGTTTATATCTGGACTCTCTATTCTGTTCCACTGGTCTATGGGTCTGTTCTTGTGCCAATACCAAATTGTCTTGATTACTGTGACTTCACAGTAGAGCTTGAAGTCAGGGAGCAAGATCCCTCCCACTTTATTCTTCCTTCTCAGGATTGCTTTGGCTATTTGGGGTCTTTTGTCATTCCCTATGAATTTTAGAACTATTTCCTCTAGTTCATTGAAGAATGCTGTAAGTATTTTGATAGAGGTTGCTTGAATCTGTAGATTGCTTTAGGCAGGATGGCCATTTTGACAATATTAATTCTTCCTAGCCAAGAGCATGGGATTTGTTTCCATTTATTGGTATGTTCTTTAATTTCCTTCATGAGTGTCTTGTAGTTTTCAGAGTACAGGTCTTTCACTTCCTTGGTTAGGTTTATTCCTAAGTATTTGATTTTTGATGCAATTGTAAATGGAATTGTTTCCTTGATTTTTGATGCAATTGTAAATGGAATTGTTTCCTTGATTTCTCTTTCTGCTAGTTCATCATTAGTGTATAGGAATGCAACATTGTTCTGTGTATTAATTTTTTATCCCACAATTTTGCTGAATTCAGATATTAGATCTTATCATTTTGGAGTTTTTTTATGTACAATATCATGTCATCTGCAAACAGGGAGAATTTGACTTCTTCCTTGTCTATATGGATGCCTTTTATTTCTTTGTGTTGTCTGATTGCCATGGCTAGGACCTCCAGTACTATGATGAATAGAAGTGGGGAGAGTGGGCATCATTGTCTAGTTCCTGATCTTAAAGGAAAAACTTTCAGCTTCTAGCTGTTAAGTATGATGTTGGCTGTGTGTTTGTCATATATGGCCTTTATTATGTTGAGGTACTTGCCCTGTATACCCATTTTTTTGAGACTTTTTATCTTGAATGGAAGTTGAATTTTGTCAAATGCTTTTTCAGTGTCTGTTTATATGATCATGTTGTTTTGTCATTCTTTTTTTTGATGTGGTGGACGATGTTGATGGATTTTGGAATACTGTACCATCCTTGTATCCCTGGAATAAATACTACTTGATCATAATGGATGATCTTTTTGATGTATTTTTGAATTCAATTTGCTTATATTTGTTGAGTATTTTTGCATCTATGTTCATCAGGGATATTTGTCTGTAGTTTTCTTTTTATATGGTGTCTTTGCCTGGTTTTGGTATTAGAGTGATGCTGGCCTCATAGAATGAGTTTGGGAGTATTCCCTCCTCTTCTACTTTTTGGAAAACTCTAAGGAGGAAGGGAGGAAGGGTATTAGGTCTTCTATAAATGTTTGATAAAATTCAGCAGTGAAACCTTCTGGTTTAGGAGTTTTGTTCTTAGGTAGTTTTTTGACTACCGATTCAATTTCTTTGCTGGTAATTGTTCTATTCAGATTTTCTGTTTCTTTCTCAGTCAGCCTTGGAAGGTAGTATTTTCCTAGAAAGTTGTCCATTTCTTCTAGTTTATCCAGTTTGTTACTATATAATTTTTTCATAGTATTCTCTCATAATTCTTTGTATTTCTGTGGTGTCTGTAGTGATTTTTCCTTTCTCATTACTCATTCTGTTTATGTGTGTAGACTCTTTTTTCTTGATTAGACTGGCTAGGGGTTTATCTATGTTGTTTATTTTCTCAAAAAACCAGCTTCTGCTTTCATTAATTCTTTCTATTGTTTTATTCTTCTCAATTTTATTTATTTCTGCCTTAATCTTTATTATGTCCCTCCTTCTAATGACTTTGGGCCTCATTTGTTCTTCCTTTTCTAGTTTCATTAATTTTGAGTTTAGACTGTTCATTTGGGATTGTTCTTCTTTCCTGAGGTAGGCCTGTATTGCAATATACTTCCCTCTTAGCACTGCCTTCACTGCATCCCACAGACTTTGTATTGTTGAATCATTGTTGTCATTTGTCTCCATATATTGCTTTATTTCTGTTTTTATTTGGTCATGGGTCGATTGATTATTTAGAAGCATGTTATTAAGCCTTCATGTGTTTGTGTGCTTTTTCATTTTCTTTGTGTAATTTATTTCTAGTTTCATACCTTTGTGATCTGAGAAGCTGGTTGGTACTATTTCAATCTTTTTGAATTTACTGAGGCTCTTTTTGCAGCCTAGTATGATCTATTCTTGAAAATGTTCCATGTGCACTTGAGAAGAATGTGTATCATGTTGCTTTTGGATGGAGTGTCCTGTCGATGTCCGTTAGGTCCATCTGTTCTAATATGTTGTTCAATGCCTCTGTCTCTTTACTTATTTTCTGTCTGGTTGATCTGTCCTTTGGAGTGAGTGGTCCATTGAAGTCTCCTAAAATGAATGCATTGCATTCTATTTCCCCCTTTAATTATGTTAGTGTTTGTTTCACATATGTAGGTGATCATGTGTTGGGTGCATAGATATTTATAACAGTTATATTCTCTTGTTGGACTGACCCCTTTATTGTTATGTAATTTCCTTCTTTGTCTCTTGTTACTTTCTTTACTTTGAATTCTATTTTGTCTGATACAAGTAATGCAACTCCTGCTTTTTTCTCCCTGTTAGTTCCATAAAATATCTTTTTCTATCACTTTACCTTCACTCTGTGTATGTCTCTGGGTTTGAAGTGAGTCTTTTGTAGGCAGCATATAGACAGATCTTGTTTTTTAATCCATTCAGTGACTCTACGTCTTTTAATTGATGCATTCAGACCATTTACATTTATGGTGATTATCAATGGGTATGTACTTATTGTTATTGCAGGTTTTAGATTCGTGGTTACCAAAGGTTCAAAGGTAATTCTCTTACTATCGAACAGTCTAATTTAACTCACTTTGTGTGCTACTACAAACACAACTGAAAGGTTCTTTTTATTTTTCCCCTCCTTTTTCTTCCTCCTCCATTCTTTGTATGTTATGAATCCTATTCTGACTCTGTCAATCCCTGGGTGACATCTATTTAGCCTTTGGAACACTTCCATCTATAGGAGTTCCTCCAAAATGCGCAGTAGAAGTGGTTTGTGGGACGTAAATTCTCTCAACATTTTCTTATCTGAAAATTGTTTAATCCATCCTTCAAATTTAAATGATAACCTTGCTGGGTATAGTATTCTTTGTTCAAGGCCCTTCTGCTTCATTGCATTAAATATATCTTGCCACTCCCTCTGGCCTGTAAGGTTTCTGTTGAGAAGTCTGATGATAGCCTGATGGGTTTTCATTTTCCTTTATATGTGATCTTTTTTTTCTCCTTGGCTGCTTTTAAAAGTCTGTCTTTATTCTTGGTCTTTGCCATTTTAATTATTATATGTCTTTATGTTTTCTTCCTTGGGTCCCTTGTGTTGGGAGATCTGTGTACTTCCATGTCTTGAGAGACCATCTCCTTCCCCATATTGGGGAAGTTTTCAGCAATTATCTCTTCAATGACTCTTTCTATCCCTTTTTTCTCTCTTCTTCTTTTGGTACCCCTAAAATACGAATATTGTTCCATTTGAATTCATCACACAGTTCTCTCAATATTCTTTCATTCTTAGAGATTCTTTTTTCTCTCTGTGCCTCAGCTACTTTGTATTCCTCTTCTCTGATTTCTATTACATTTATTGTCTCTTCTACTACATCTAATCTGCTTTTAAATCCCTCCATTGTATGTTTCATTTCAGATATGGAATTTCTTAATGATTGAATCTGCAACTTAAATTCATTCCTGAGTTCTTGAATATTTTTCTGTACCTCCATAGGCATGTTTATGATTCTTATTTTGAACTCTCTTTCAGGCAGATTGGTGGGTTCTGTTTCATGTGATGCCTTTTCTGGGGTTTGTGTGATTTTGGTCTGAACCATGTTCTTTTGACATTTCATATTTCTGTGTGGTGCCCACTAGTGCCCAGAAGCTCCAGTCTCTGGAGCTGCTCAGCCCCTAGAGTGAGGTTGGGGGTCATAGGGGAGTAAAGCTGATGCCTGGGGTGAGGAAAGATCTGTTTCCTCATTCCCATCTGCGATGCCTGTCTCCAGTGTCAGAGCCAGTGCACTAAGCACACAGGTGTAAGCCTCTGTGCTTTGCATCTCTAGCTGTTGTAGGCGGGGCCTCCCTCTTGCTGGCCTGATGCCAGCATTGTGACTGCAGGTTTGTGAACCGGTGTTGGCAGTCTAGGAGGAAGGTGCAGCAGGCTGCGTGTCATAGGGGGCTTCAGAGCTGTGTAGGCAGCCAGGGGGATGGGGTACCTGAAGCTACTCAAAGTTCCCAACCAGCCAGGCAGAGCGTGCCCAGACAACCTTGTCCAGCTCTCTCCTTCCCTGCGCAGCAAGCTCCGTGCAAACGCTGCTCCTTCAGCAGCCCTCTCGCTGCTAGGAAGCCTCTCAGACCACCTGCCTTTCCTTTGTCCCAGAGCAGCCAGGTGTTGATCCCCTCCTCCGCAAATGGCCGGAATCTGTCTCTCAAGCACTCCTCCTGTCTGAACTCCCCAGTGTCCAGAGCACCACACAGTGTAGGTTTCTGCTCCCAAAGCGGACCTCCAGGGCTGGGTGTTGAGCAGCTCTAGGCTTCCACCCCCTCCCTGCTCCATTTCTCTTCCTCCTGCCGGTGAGCTGAGGTGGGGGAAGGGCTTGGATCCTACCTAATTAAGGCTTTGGTACGTTACGCTGTTTCATTAGGTCTGCTCTGCTCTTGAGGTCTATGTGCAGTCTGGTTCAGCCTTCTTTCTTGTTGTTTTAGGGTTAGTTGTATCAATTAACTACATTTTCATACTATCTATGGTTTTGGAAGGAATTCTCCATCTCCATCTTGAATCCCCCCTATATTAGATATTTTTAAGAATATCTATGTCAGTCTATCATTTACTGAAAACTATATCATCAGAATATTGTAGTGATCAAATGGAATAATTTACCTATAGCAGTAAGTTAAGTGCCTGGCACATAATAAGCATTTAATAAATTATTATTTTTGATAGGTATATTTAAGTAAAACAACATAAAATAATCCAGTGCATAAATAAATAACTGTGAGGGGTAATGAAAAGGGTAAGTTATTTGAAGAAAGAGAATTTTATTTCAGTTCTGCTTTCTTTGCTAATGGATTATGTGACCTTGAGCAACCCCACAGGTTGTTCTGGACATTAAATTAAATAAGATAGGGAAGGTTTTATGAGCCATGCCATGCTAAACAAATACCAGTTTGTTTAGAGCTAGAAAAATAGAAAATGTTTCTTAACCTTTCAAATTGCACAGTATTCATGTCAATCTATGATTTACTGAAAACCCTATAGATTCCAAAATATATTATGCTAAAATCTCCATGTTCAGGCTTACAGGTCAAGAATCTCACTGTCAAACAGTCTTAGAGCTAGAAAAAGCTGAAACAAAATTCACTAGTGAATGTGAAGCTGGATGGAGGGCACATGAAGGAGTACAGGTTGCACTTATGTGTGTGGTTTTATTAAGGTATAAATCTTCCATTGTTTTGCCAGCTAAAGGACAGATGGCTGCCCTAAAATGGAATCTGGATGCAGCATCCACATACTGAATGTCATTATACACAGCAACAGCTGTGTTTAGCATATCCTTCATTTGAATTCTGGTTCAGAGTAGACAAAAAATCATAGCCTGGCTATTATCACAAGGCACTATGTCCAAATGATAAAAACAGAAGGCTTTTCTAAGGAACTGAAATTGAGGGAGAGCATAGCCATAGTTGGTAGGAAATCCAAGACTGGAAAAATGATCAGTCCTGGACTTTCGGAGATCCTGTGTTAAAATGTATCCAGGAGCTAATAATTCAAGTCCAAGGGAACATGAGAAAAGAGATGCAAGAATAAAGAAAGTACAGTATACAACAGAAATCAGGAGAGAACACTTGTTCTGTGTGAAATTTTCAAGTCTGTTTCATTATATTTATACAAATCCAGTTGTGCTCCTGAATGAAAGCAAAGCTCTGAATTAGTTGCCATAACAGAACACCACTGACTGGATGGCTTACGCAACAGAAATGTGTTTTCTCACAGTTATATAGGCTAGAAGTCCCAGATCAAGATCTAGCAGCATTGATTCCGGTGAGAGTTCTCATGATGGCTTGCAGAGGGTGCGTTCACACTGGGGAGGTGTAGGGGAGAGAAGGAGAACAGGTGAATCTGGTGTCTCTTATAAGGACATTGATCCTATCAGATCAGGGTACAAGTTTATAACCTCTTTTAATCTTAATTTCCTCCTAAAGGCCTTATTTGCAAGTCACGTTGGGGGTTAGGGCTTCAACATATGAATTGGAGGGGAACTCAATTTAGTACTTAGTAAGTTCCTAAATTAAGTAGTATTGTAATAAGCGTGGCAGTAATGTACATTTCTAAGACTCAATACTTTCTCTTCTGGAATTGCTCTGTGGTATGTTGTGAACAACTTGGACTTGGTGGACAAGGGCTCTGATCACCACCAGGTATCAGCCTGCCTCTAGTACCAGCTGCCACTTACTAAACTACATGACGTGAGGTTGGTCATCTCTTAAAGACTGGATATTTTCAATGTTTTCTTTAGATGGCAGTGTTTTGAATAGCTAATTCCTAAAGAAATTTTTACAAATATTTTGAGTCTTTCTAAACTTTACAGATATTTCTGGAAAAAGGCATTAAAAACATGCATATTCTTACTGGCAGTAATGATTTATATGAGGAAATAATTTCTATATAAAAAAGGTCTTAAAGGTTTTTTTTTTTTAATTGCCTTGGCTTTGGGTTAAATGTACCATGAATGGTGGAAAGTAATGGATGCTGCAGATGTAAAAGGGAAAAAAAAAAAGTAAAATAACTGATAATTAAGTTTTATTAAATCCAATTTATATGGTCAAAATAAGAGAGGTTACTACACACACATAGGCAGTAAGCCCTACAGGCAGGATTCAAACCTAGGAGATATAACTGCAGTGCCTACACATCAAATCATATGATTGGTTATTTGGAACATAAAACTGGCCACTCCAGCATGACTTCACTAATGTAAGAGTTTAGATGAGGTTACTAAGGCAGTTCCATAGATGTGATTATTGTCAGTATACCCAGAAGTGATTCATTCCTCAGGGTCTGGCATGCTCATCAGACACACAAGGCATTAATTTAAGAAGAATATCAATTTATTAATTGTAATAGATAATAATTGTGCAGGAAACTTACATTCTTCTATCAGCTGATCAGCAAATCTCTCTCTCAGTCTTCGTTATTTTATTGCTGATCTTGAGTATTGTTATTGAATGATGATACTTTTTACTAGATTTTTACTGTGGGAATATAAATGTTAAGTAGGCACTTTCATTCATCTTGGCTCTTTAGTGCTTTATCTTATTGGCTCTGTGCTGAAGACACACTAACCCAAACCCTTTCTCAGGACTGAATATAAGGAGGAGCTCACCTCATCCTAATAGGCTAATCTTTATTTCAACATAATATGGTCCATTTTGCTAGAGTTCAGTTTTCTTAATTATAATTACCATCCGGTTATCTTTTTGAGATTATAATGTATTCACCTAGGCTGGTCACGAATACTCCCAAGTTTCTCTGCCACAAGTTTATAAATAAGCTCTTGATATTAACCTAATCTCATCAATTATTTAAAAATTTTATTAGTTTACTGATCAGAAGGAAATAAAACATTATCTGAGGACTCATCAATTTTTCCAGGTAAGACTAAGTGAGTACTGACCAAATTCTGTTGCCAAGGTTGTTAAATAGTTTCCCTGAGAACAAATGTGATGTTACTAAAACAATAGCAGCAAATTATAAGTGCAGTTAATGCTTTGATTTAAATCTTTCAAAATATGTAAACATGTAAGAGTGACTGGTCAAGTCAGTGGTCTTTAACTTAATCACAGTAAGAAGTGTATTAAGTAAACTAATCAAAACATCCTTTTGAAAATAATTGTGCATATATATTAATGAATTTTCTCATTTAATTAAAACACTGATTAAATAGCTAAAAGTTCCAGATGCTGTGGTAAGCCTTGATGTAATAATAAAAAACAAGATGTGTTTAAAAGCACATCTTATCAAGCTTTCATTTTAAGTGAAACAACAGACACTCATGACAATAAATATTGAGTTCTGATTTTGGTTCCTGAACTTGATCACTTCATATTACTGATCAACTAGTTGGTTTCACTTGGACTATCTTAAGTTTAGAGAAATAATTCAAGGAGAAGAAATGTGAAGTCAGCAAAATGGAGGGAGATAAGTGTGATGAATAAGATAAAGCTCTCTGCAGTTTCAGATTAGCCTTTTTATGGGAAATTTCAATCATATACAAACAGACATCACTTTGTTTCATGCCTCTACACTTCTATTCACGTTTACCATTACCTTCTGGTAGTTTGAAACAAATACTAAAGATTTAATTCCTTAGTGTTTCAGTAAGTTTCTCTAAAAGCTAAATACACTTAAAAAAATCTATGATTAATTTATCATCCCTAACAATTCTACAATATCTACTTTAAATTTCTCCAATAGAGAATATTCAAATTTCTCTGATTAATTTTTTTCAATAGATTGTTTTAAGATCCAAACCTTCTGTTTAGTAAACATGTTCTTAAGTCTCTTTTCTGTAATTTATCCCTCTCTTTTTTTTTTCTTTCAAAACATTGTTTTAAAGAAATTGTGTCAGGGGTTCTGAGTGGTTTTGTAATTTCTCACTTTCTGTTTTTTGTTGATTGAATCCTTCTGGCACTTAAAGGGAAAAAAAGCAAAATGAAAAATGTTTGTCAGTCCCTGTATTTCCTGAACACTGGCAGATAGTTCTAGAGCTTTGATCTGATGCAGGGCAGAGTTTTTGGAAAGGATTCTTTGTGTCCTGTGGTGTGTACTTTCATCAAGAAGCACATGCTCTCTGGTCATTTCTATTTTTGTGAGGTTATAGTGGCCATTGAGGAAACTCACCAAGATGATGTTTTTTTTTTCATTAGGTATGTGTAAAGTGGTGATATTCCATTCTATCATTTCTCTTTTTTATTAGTTGGATTACTTCTATAGAGAGAAACTTCCTCTCCTTTTCTATTTGGTTACTCTGAGATATAGTTCATAAAAGGAAAACAGGAAGAATGTTTGATTCCCTTTATTCACGTTTTCAGTAAGAGTTACTTCTGAGCATCTTCCCAAAATGTCTAATGATTTTTTTCTGTTTGTGTTCTTTGGTATCATTTTTGAACTAAAAAATTGCAACATATTTAATGTGATTCAATTAAATGTAATGTGCTTCAATTTTATTGAAGTCCTGTGTTACCGATTATTAGCGTAAGCCTTTTCAGCTTGATTATTGAATCTTTTTGACAAGGCTGAAGTAGTTTTTGATGTAGCTTTGATTGTTTCCCTGTTTTATGATATAACATGGTGTCCAGGCTCATCTCTTCAACTTCCTGCCCCAGAACTGGAATTAGCCATATCTCCAAAAAGCCCAAGTTCTTATGTGATAGGGAGACACAGACTTTGTCTAGGTTCCCGATGACTACTAATTTATTCCGTTTCTTGGCCTTTTCAGTGGTTAGTGTGAGAAAATATCTTTAAGAAAATTACATCATGGATTCCTACTGACATTTTCAACTAACATAGAATGTTTTAGCACTTTATCTCACTTTTTACCTGGTATTCATTTGTCTTCTTTCTTTAAAAATCTTGGTTCTTAGTCATTGTAAATAAATATTTGATTTATATATTATATACATATAATAGTTTATGAATGAACCAAAATTATTACCCCAAAAATGCTTTTATTGAACATAATTCTAGAGGGATTTTTGAGTTCCTTTCATTCTTAGTTTATATTATTTGTTTCTGTATGCTATATGCTTAGTTTATATATACTATAATATTTGTGTTACAGTCAATTTAAAAGATTTTATGCAGTTGAAATAATTTCTTTCTGCCTATTTAAGCTATCAATGCAATGCAAATTTCAATTCATTTGCTGTCATTTCTTTCCATGTTGATTTAGATTTGTTTATAGTTCTGTAAAATATTTATGTTTCCAGTATGAAATCTAAAAAATAAGGTCTTGTCATAAAAATCAAGTTGTTGCCCCTGACTCATCCTATACTGTTTCCCATGTAAATGACAGTATCATTCACAGTATGATTGATGCTTTCATTTAAAAAAAAAGCAAAGAAACACAAATATATTTGAATCTGTCTACAACTTTTGTAGATAAATATTAACAAACTGTAAATATTTTCTCTTTCTTGCCCATTTGTATAATTTTGTATCCTGAAGATCTGGTAATAGTGTATAGAGCTATTCCTTACTCCATGTATTGCTGTGTAATTCTCCATTATGTGAATGAACCCCACTTCATTCAACCAGTACCTATAGATGGACGTTTGGGTTGTTTCCAGTCTTATCGGTATAGTTTCTACTCTAAGAGATCATCCACAGTGTAACTCTCTTCTTGGAAGGGAACTTTGGTTCTGTTGTGTGAGTTCATAGTGCCCAGAAATTTCAGCAACTTCAACTTGACTTTCACTCACTTGCACTTCTTTCTTGCATTTAACTGCACATGGAATCTGGAAAATCTCATTTAAGCTTCTTCTAAGATTGTCTTACTAAATTATCTGGTGGGTCCCTTCGAGTGACTTTGGGTTTTCTAGCTCCAAAAGACACTAGAATCCTCTTTATACCTACCTACCTCTTTGGCATGTAACAAAGCTGATACCCCAAAGTGATATTGGTAGGTTTGTTTTTCCCTTCTTTCAAATCTTGTGACTAGTTCTGTTATTGCTGTCTGTGGATATTTTGGTTTGTTATTGGAGTTGCTGTGTCATTTGTGGGAGAATTTGTAGAAATTCAAAACTATCACCATCTCTCTGTACTGATATGATATAGTCTGTGCTGATGTAGTATGGTAGGTATTGTCTTATGTAGTACAGTAACTACCATAGATCTGAAATTTTAATTATATGTGTATCAAACTCTATAGAAAATAATTTTGACCTCATTATAGGAATGGTTATATTTAAAAAATATTATTTTTGCTAGTGTTTTGCCCAGGCTCATAATTTTAAGACCCGCTAACTTGAATGCTTCCTTTATTCTCTATAAAATGAGCTGTGACAATGATAAGTATGTTTTCAATGACAAAAGATATGTTTTTGTATCATTTGCATTTATTCAAAAGCTCCCATGTCCAAATGTGTTTATGACAAATAATTAAATAGGGTACTTAGTAAACATGGAGAAAATCAAAAGCTTCAAATATGTTTTAAATTCTATTTAAAGTTATTTTTAAAATGCAATGTCAGTTTTTTCTTCTAAAAATCCAAAATACTGTTTAGGTATAAAACTGTACTATACATTTTGGAATTTTAATGCAAACTTAGCCATCAGAATGCATATTTTAAGAACTTACATTAATGTGAGAACATATCTACTTATTTCCAGATGACAGCTAGCTTCCATGTCATATAAATCTTTAGTCCACCTTTACAGTATGAAATTCAGTTTAATTGAATGA
Source organism: Manis pentadactyla (assembly GCF_030020395.1). Classification (NCBI taxonomy): domain Eukaryota; kingdom Metazoa; phylum Chordata; class Mammalia; order Pholidota; family Manidae; genus Manis; species Manis pentadactyla. Next base: position 51,112,584 of record NC_080030.1, read on the forward strand.
GTGAAAAATTGGTTTAATCTGTAGTTATTAAGTAATATTTAATATGTCCCACTGTGTAGGTGACACATATGCTAAGCATTCAAAGTGTGTTTTCCTTGTAATTATTTCATATGTTTCACCTCCTTTTGAAACTCTTTTAAAGCATCCTTATACAGTTTTCTTATCTTTTTGTTGAGGTGACATTGGGTGGAAATGTTAGAGAAGGGAAAGAAATAGTATAAAAACAAAATGAAAACTAGTAGAATACCCCAAGAGGAGCTGAGTAAGATACTAACAAAAATCAAAGGACATTAATTCCTAACAATATAGCAAAACAGATAACTTTAAAAACATCTCAATAAACATTTATTCATGGGTAAAATGCAATTAATAACCTTTCAAATGTACAAAGAAATCCCTAGGGGTCCAAAATGAAGAGTAAACAGAAAACAAAGTGGATAATTAGATACTACTTTTGTGAATCTTGGTAATAGAAATTGTTGAATATTCAGAGGTCCTTAGAAAGAGACCAGGAAGATTGGAGTTCTGTAGCTGAGGTCTCCTATGTAAAATAATATTCTCAAAGTATAATTCCCTTAATTCATCTGTGGAAAAAAAAAAAGTCAAAGTAAGACAAAGAATTATCGATTATGGCCTGAATTCTGAGTGGGGTAAAGTAGTCATAACTCATATTTTTACTAAAAGCAGCATATCTTCATGCAAATCTGCTTTTAGTTTAGGGTTTGAAGTTATAGTGTATATGTTCCTAGGATTTTTTAAGGCAATAAATACTCTTCTACATTTAGATAAATCTTATTAAAACTGCAGAAACAATATTTGAATATGGCCAGAAAAATATCCCACACACACATTTTTTTAGACTGACAGCATACATTTTAAATAACAGTAGTAGCCAGAGTATAAAATCATATACTCAAAGTAATGACACAGAAATATGCCAACATGGAATTTTATAATCATGTATAAATTAATTCAAGAATGTAGCCAAAACAAAAACATTTTCATGCATACAAAAACAAGGGTTTACTAAAGGACCTTTATGTAGAACTTCCGAAGTATGTTACTTCAGATAGAGGGAATTAAAACCAGAGGAAGGACTAAGGTGTTTCATGACTATCACATAACAACAAAGTAGTAAACATATGGGTAAAACTAACCAAAAGTTGACCCAATGAAACAAGGATATGGTCACTTTTATAGGTGAAAATAAGTCAGAACTAAAATATTGATTACAATTCTATGAAAAAAGCTTGAGAAGTAATTGAAGTCAAAGAATTCTAATGTTTTAGTATTGTTCAATAGAGTACTGTAGGAATATATTAACTATAAATCTTGCAATAATAATGTGAATGTTAAAGAATTGATGGTAGCATTTAAAATCATTGAAATATGAAATATGAAGTCCAGAGCACTAGAGGGAAAAAGAATGATTAATCCAAAATGAGGCAAAATGGAATGAGCTATGGGAAATAATATGGAAAATGCAGAGTAAAAAGCAAGGTATTAAATATTTCAATAATTACAGGATGTGCAAATGAAATTAAATTACCAGTTAAAGAAAAATCTCAGATAAAAATTTTTAAACTTCTATGTTCTTTATAAGGAACCCACCTAAAACACATAGACACAGAAAATTTAGGATAAGAGACTACATATATAATATATATTATATATCAAAATATAGTAATATTAATAAATAGCAAATAATATTAAAGAAAAGAGTATGTGAAATAGACTATTCTATTTAAATAGGGCAAAACTATTACTAAATATCAAGGTCAATGCAGACATTAAAAAATACAATTCATTCTGCAGAAACAATAACTCTAAATTTGTTACTAAAAAATACCATAACCTTAACTAAATATAAAGCAAAAATGAATATGGTTATTGGGCATTTTGAAGTTCACTGGTATTGTGGGAAATTTTAACATCTTTTTTCACGTAACAGGTTGGTTGATTTATGCCTCTTGAAGATACAGATGCTTTAAATAACATTAGAAATGAGCTTGACTTAAGGGCTAAGAATAGGATCCCAAATCTAGCAATTTAGAAATCCACATGCTTCTCAAGAGCACATGGAATTCTTAAGAAAATTTGCCATATGCTAGATATGTTTCAAACTTTCAAGGATCATTAATGTGAAAAGTGCTTTCTCTGGTAACTGTGTAATTACATTATAAGTAAAAATAACTGATAATAAAAATGTAAAGATAGACTCTTAAATCATGGATCAAAGAAGGATTTATAATGAAAATTAGAAATATTAGAATTAAAAAATACTTAGATATAATCATTAATGAAAATCACATAGAGCTAAACTAGCAGGATCGAGAGGGAATAAATTGAGAATGACATTTATGGCATTGAATGTTAAATCTGAGGAGGAAAAAAAGGTGGAAAAAGTGAAGTAAATATCTCATTTAAGAAGTTTGAAAAGAGATTATAGAATAAACCACAAAGACGTTATGAGTAACAGTATAGGGCAGAAATTAATTAAATAAGACAAATAAGTAAATATATAATACAAGCCAGTGTTTGAACTGATAAGACTCATACTATTGATAATGAGTCTCATACAAGACAAATACTAATGAAATGATAAGACTCATACTATTGTTGAGATGGGTCAAAAAATAAGAGAGAAAGAATGCAGAAGTAGCAAAGATATTAGAAATTAAAATGGAGACAAAACTATAGACTAAAAAACTACTAAAAAGTGAAAACTATTAACTACTTCAAAACAATTCATTAGAAACATGAAAAGAAAAAATCCTTAAGTGGACCCCCTTTGTTCAAACTGTGTTGTCAAAGTGTCAACTGTTTATTATAACAATACAAATTATTCTTGACTACAATAAAATGTAAAATGTCGTGCACCAAAAGAAAAGACTACAAGTTACAGGTGGGATAGGATATTTTCAATGTAAGTAACTATCAAAGATTAGTATAGATGTTATGAGGGATACTTTTAAATCATTAATAAACCTATCTAGCCTATAAATAACAAGATACGCAAATAATATTAAGAGAGAACTCATAGCAAGTGAAACCTGAATAGCCAATGAAAATATGAAATGAAACTTCACTAGTAATCAGGAAAATCTAAACTACAAAAACAATGAGATACTTTTCATGTTCATGATATTAAATCTAGTTTTACTGAAAACTTTTTGTTATGCAAAAATGGGAATGTTAATTGCTATAATTACTTGGAAAGACATATTAAGGAAATATCTAGTGCATTTGAAGATATTAATAACCCTTCTATTCCACTCATATGTACTCTAGATCTTGTGCATATTGAGATGTGTAAAATGTTCAAAACAGCAATCATTAGTAAAGCAAGAAATTGGAAAATATCTAAATACTCATAAAAAAAGAAATAAAATTTATATCCATACAATGGCATGTAACAGACAAGTGAATGAGCTACAGCTACATGTATCAACATGGATAAATTTCAAAAACATAAATGTGAGGGAAAAGGGAAAAGCTGGAAGGAAATTAGGTATAACGTTATTTGTATGAAGTTTACAATTATGTAATCTGGCTAAACAGGATTGTCTTGCCTAATGAAGTAAGTATCTTCAATAAGGTAAAATTATGTGGATAGAAACTACAAACATCAAATTCAATGTACTGGCTACCTTGTAATGGGGAATTAGATTGATGGTGGTCTGACACTGCTTTTCTTTGCCATTTGGAATGTTTTAGTAAATGAGGGAGCAGTTACAAAGGTGTTGATTATTTTAGTCTGTATGACTCTAGGTTTATTTGAAGCAGTTTATAGTGTATTCAGAAGTTGGACTTCAGATTTTCCACTTTTATCTTCGAAGGAAAAATGCTTGCCACTTTCATGAACCCAAGCATGAACTAAGAACTTAAAAAAAAAAAGTCTGGGTAGTTCAACCGAATCACATTTCTATATAAAGGATAACAAAGAAACTGTGCATGTCAAGATAATCTGACTAAAAATGCTTTTTGTTCTAGAACAGTTAGTTGTCCCCTATGAAGTCCCTCCTGTATGATGCCACCATCAACTCTCCTCTCTGAGTGTCCTCCAGTCCAGACTCAGGACCACCATGTTCTGGGGCAGATAGTCTTAGATCTTAGATACAGATATTTTGTTTGTTTTTTTGTTATCTCTGAAGGCACACATCTTTTTTGATGATTGACATCAGAAAGGTCTATCTTTTTGGGGTTGCTGGCCTCCATACCTCTAGGCGACAGTTCAGAACGCCATATGTTAAACCCAACATCTTTACTGGAATAGACACACCTTGGGGAGTTTTCTGGTTATTTAATATCTTCACAGAAAATTTGGAATTACTAACAGCCTTAATGCCTGCTCAGAGGTAGAGCTCCAGAAAGATCAGGCTCTGCATTTTCATTAAAGCTTCTTTTTTTTTGAATCTCAAAGCAACATAGTTTGGTAAGTTGGTCACAATAGATTCTAATTCTGAATCCTTCACCTACTACCTGTAAAACCTGGAAAACATCCTTGAACAATTATTGGGCATCAGTTTTTTTCATTTGTGGAAAACTAGAATTCAAATACCTAATTCACAGAACTGCTGTGAGAATTAAGTATGTAAAATCCTCTAAAACATTGGTACTTATTATTAATAATTCATAAAAATGTATAAACTCAAAATTCAACCATTCTGTCGATCTTTTATTTCTTTCTAAAGCTCAAATTAGCTTATCTTCTGATATCTTAGATTTCAGAAGAAAATAATGAAGTACCCTAGTTAAGAAAAAGGGGAGGGGGCAATTCCAAATTGAGATATTTTTATCAGTCCCCACTCCAGCAACTCGTACTGCTTTGACAAGAAAAAAAAGAAATTCAGATCAGATACAGTATTCAGCATCGTGACGGTTTGCTGCAGATTTCTTTTTTTTTTTTTTAATTAGTGGCAGTTCTTTGTTAAAAGCAGGCTACTTTTTCAAATTAGTATATACTGGGGAAAAAGGCAAGACAAACATTGCTGAGCTATTGGAAAGCATAATAAAATTTTACAAAAATCACAGTCTGTGTACTATAGGCTTATTGTGCAGTAGGGCATACAAAAAGACCTAATTAAAAAGACAGCTGGCATTAAGTATGTACCAGACAGTGTGCTAAATCCTTTAAAAGATTGTCAGGTAAGGTACACCTGAGCACTGCCCTATGAAGTAGGTGTAATTATTAGCCATGTTTTAGAGGTGATTAAACTAAGGCAGTTGTAATAAGTAATTTGTACATATAATCAAGTAAGTGATTGAGCTAGGATTTGAAACCAGCTCTTGGCCTACTAAGCCCATATTCTTATATTCTAGTACCCAGCAACCTGGGCTATTTTCCACTAGCCCTGAAAGGGACATAACCTTCCATTAAAAAAATATTCTATAATGACAAACGATGGAAAGGCTGTAAAGCCCTAAGGTCTCCGAACTGCAGCAATAGCTCTCAATCACACAGCAGATAAATAGATTTCAGCAGTGTTGTGTACAATATGTTCTTGAATGTGGGCTTAAGCTCAGACTGACATATAGTGTTTCATTGCTAATGTGATCTCTTTCTAGCAGAGGGAACATTCTTTTTTTAAATTGCATTGCATAACTTGTTTGCTTCCTAGCAAAACAATTTTTGAATTTCCGTATAATTTCTGTTAAATCTATTTTTAAGGTTGAAGCTTAGGTCAAATGCAAATATGAATATAGATTTATCCAGCATGCATAATTTGTAGTCTGTGTGGAACTGACTCATCTGTCTTCAGTATCTGGCAGACACGTGAATAGCTCTCCTGCTAAGAGTGACCTATTCATCCTTCAAATAAAGATCCACAAGAGGAAGAAAAACAATATGTACAGTTCCAAAGAAGGGACAACATATCATGCATGAGCCAATGTACTTAAGTCAGTTCTGTCAATAATCTTTCAAATTAAAATTCCTCATTCTGAAAATACTTGGAAATGCTGAGAAATTAAAAATCTAAGCAATCTAAAAACATTAGGATTATATTCCTTTTAAAAATATTAGTGAGTAACCAAATTAGTAAAGAAGTTTCTTGAATGTCTGCAAGATTGTTTTGGAACATGAATTATTCAAAATATATAAAGATCTATATTGAGAGAGATATTTATTCTATATTCCCCTAGAGTATGATCCAGAAAAATGTATCTTCTTATTATTATCTATATTCTTCTCAGTTTCACCTGTATCTGCAGTGATATGCAAAAAGCAAAATGTTCTGAGGAGAAAAATAAACCACCATGTCCACATAATATATTTTTTAAATGCATATGTCATTTATAGTAATACCAAGTATATAATAAAACTGGTTTTCTGGGATGGTTTTATACATTTTCAATATAGAGTGACTAAATTAAGTAGCATGTACTGATGTTCTGAAAAATCCATCTAAATTTAAGATGATACATGACTATTTGTCCATTATGTACTATATTTACAATAATTTTGGGATAGAATTTGAAGAAATGGCATAAGAACTAAACAAAGTATAAATGTTTCATCCCCAGATATGTGGGTTTTCATAAAACTGGAGATTGCCATTACTTTTCCAGTGAAAATGTATGAAGGAAATGTATTGGATAGAAGAGCCACATAATAATATATAGGATTTAAAATAAGGGGATACAACCAAAGAATTTAAGATTCATTGCACATTTGAAAAGTCATTTCTAAGGATTTATCATTGCAATTAGACACATTTGCTTTAAGGCCATCCTAGCTTAGTAGTATAAAAAAAAATTAGAAATTAAAAAATGGAAGTTCATACTGTTATACCAAGATTGCCTCCAATTCGGTTCTCCTCCCAATCCAGGATTTCAGGAATGATGTATCACATTTTCCTCATTAACATTAACTTTTTGAAGTGTGCAGGACAATTGTTTTATAAAAAGTGTGTGTGGAAGGGAAGGGCAGGGGAATGAAGAAAGCCATTCCAGATTCAGCGATACTGAACAAATGTAAAAAAGTTACAGTATGTCAACCACAATAGTTATCCCTGTAACAGATGATGAAATTTGAATATATAGATGGTAAATCTCAATAGATTTTCAGCCTCAGGAACGGTTAGAAATAAATTTCTGTTGTTTATGAGTTACCCAGTTCATGGCACATTGTTACAGTAGTGCAAACAGACTAAGATATACCCAAATGGAAATACTGTTGACACCCTTATTCACAGTTAAGTTTTCCCTTCTTTCAGTTACCCATGGTCTACGGTGTGTGGAAGCAGATGATCCTCTTCAGGATTTCTCAGAAGGTCAGTAGTAGCCTCAGGCTACCTCACATTGCTTACGTAATTCACCTCACTTCATCTCATCACATAGGCATTTTATCATCTCACATCATCCCAAGAAGAAGGGTGAGTACACCACAATATTTTGAGAGAAAAAGAACATATTCACATAACTTTTATTACAGAATATTGTTTTAATTGTTCTATGGATTATTATTGTTGTTAACCTTTTACAGCATTAGTCCATCTCTGTGAATTTTCCTACTGTTAAAATTTATTTGTAAGCTTGAAATCAATTTTGTGGATACTTATGTGCAATGTGCCAAAGTCTTGACTTGCCGGACGTCGTTCCCAGCTGAGGTCACACCCTTGCTCGGTCTTCTTGTTTCGGCTCTCGTACAGTAAACAATGGTCCTTTCCAGTCTATTGGTGAGCAGGCTTTTACATTATTGTCGTTTTTCTGCTTAAAGGGCCCTTAAGTGTAGTGCTAAGCTATATTTTGTTCGTAAGCACAAGAAAGGCAAGAAAGAATGTACCTTATGGAGAAAATATGTGTCATAGGTAAGCTGCATTTAGCCATGAATTTTAGGGCTGTTTACTTTGAGTTAATGAATCACCAGTATATATTAAATAAGGTGACTTTAAACACTTGTAAAACAAGATTATATATTTATGGGTTGATGAAAATGTGATCATAGGCTTGTAGAACCTAACCCTGTACTTTCACTTGAGCAGTAGTTTAGTACTCACTGTTTCATTGCTCATGACCTTATAATTGCACAGGTCATGAGAATCAACTCTAATTTTCTCAGTTCTCTGCCAACTTGCAAAAACAACTCCATCTAGTACTGTCTTAATAATATGTTTTCAATTGACCTAATCTTGTACTTCCCAACTCTTTAAGATTGATTTAAGGTCTGACTTTCAAACTCTTCCAGGACAATCTTTAACAGCTTGTTAAAATCCTGTTTTCTTTTTCCACTAGTGATTATATAATTCAGGACAAATTTCATGTTCAGGAACTATGTGACTCCAAAAGCATGCAACCATGTCTTTATTATTTGATAAAGAAGAACATATTCTAATTCTGATCCTTGAGGCACATGGGCCAGGTGCAATCTACTGTACTAAAATATGCTTTAGCTCTGCTAAAAATTTTAAAGCTTAAAATGTTAAAGAAGCAAATTGGTGAAAGCAGGTTCTGGGAACTTACCTAAGTATAGGGTAAATTTTTACCATCCTGGGTTTGAAATGCAGACCAATGACTATCTCTTGGCTATTTTTATACCTGTGGATCTATGATTGTTTACCTCTGCTAGGTAATATAAAGTAGAATATATAGTAGTATAAAAAGTAGGTGACATAGGTAGTATAAAGTAGAATATATTACAGGCCTCTATACAAGCTACATGCTTTTGAAATTTTTTTTTCCGTATTAACTGTTATTACCTAAATGCATTTTACAGTTTAATCCTTGTGTAAGTTTCAAGTTTAATTTTCTTTCATTTGGATGTATCCCTTATAAGATTAAGATGGATTAATGAGGAGGGCAGAACAATATAAACAGCCAAAGTGGTTATGCATTTGAAATTATGAGTATGAATCAACAGAAGGAAATTGTTAGAATAGTAGGCACTGTTTCACCACTTATTTATATAGCTGTTATATAAAAAAAGACTCATGTTTGTTAATCATTTAGCTTTGTGATAACAACCGTTTTCATATAAGATGCTGAAGGGTGAATCAATAATGCCAACTTCTTTCCTTCTCACAGATACCCTAAAGGCGGCAAAGCAGTTTAGATAGCCAAATAATGAAACCTGTTGTATTTTCATTTCAGTTTATTTAGACATAAATTTTGTTGTGAACCATAAGGTGAAATATTTTTAATGTTAAAGAGGAGACAAATGATTTTAGCTATTTGTTAATGGTTCATAGATTAAATATCCTATTAGAATTTTAGGTGATTTACATTTTAATTTCAGATTTTATGTTGGATTTTATAATTTTATGAGTTGTATTATAGATGCCTAATTTATTTATGATAGTTTATTGGAATATTTACAATACTTGTAACAAGAAAGATCTTTAAGAGTGACTGAATGCTGCAAAGCCACATTAAAATTGTGAGAAATGTCAGTTTATTATTGTTACATCGGCAACAAAGGCAACTCTCTTATTTCTTGTTTCAGAATAAAGTAAAATCCCATAATGAAGTTAGTAATAACAATGCTAGGAAAGGCATTTAAAAATTTTATTGTAATATGCATTTAATCAATTATTTGTTCTTCTTTCAAACAAGAACCCCTCAAAATAAGATTGATAGCTAGAAGTCCAAAGATCTGATTTTAATAGGATATATTGAATTTGATTCATCAGGGCCCCTTAACTCCAGACAATAAAGGTTTAGACAGCATGGCACTAGCATCCCCTTTGCTACTGCATGATCAGAAGTAGGTATATCAACAAATTCTGGCCCAAGCCATGTTAGAGAAAGAGGGAGGTTTTCTTGAAAATTATTTCTCATATCTACATGGGACACATAGTAAAAGTCAACCCCTTAACTCCTCTGGACCAGTGCTGCATTTTATGGAATCACCTCAATGGCTGCATCCAAATTGCCACCATCTTGTGAAAAAGCCAAAACCAGGACTAGAGGAGGGAGAAATGAACAACGACCCACTCAACCCGCTGATGCTGGAAACTGCCCAGACCGTAAACGTTGTAAATACACATCTCCTCATTGTTTAAGCATTTCCCTAGGGGTTTCTGAGATTTTTAGTCAAAATCATCTTAGTACCTTTTAAAATGAAAATATTGGTTTCCAATAACTAAGATTTTTTACTTATTTCAATATAATCTGACTTTATATTTAGTCCCCTGAGACCCATTGTGTATTGTATTTTATTCTATAAGTTTCCCCCAAAGCAAACAAAAATCAATGAACTTCCCCCAAAAAACAGTGGTATTTTCCAAGAGAAATCTTTCTCTTCGGACTTCTGCCACCATGTAGTGTAGTGGCTAGATACTGACTTGTCTGCTTAAAACTCTTCACATGAAACTCCTCACATGAAAGTCCTCATACACCCACCCAGTAGTGTTATGTACCTCTCTTCTCTCCGAATATGTGGTTCCAATGGAAGCTACATTTTAAAAATACATTTACCTCTTCACAGCTTTTTGCTCCCAGGACTTATACCCAGTGCAATAAATATGTGACCAGACTAGAGTGTGGGTCTTCAGACCAAGTAGAGCACTATCTTTGTTATTCCCCCAAAGATAGACAAGTCTGAGTCTATCTTTGATGGTAAATATTTTTGTTTTGAGATATGGGAGATGCTGAGTGGAATGCTTTTCCTGATAATGAAGCCAATAGTCAGAGAGAAGCAGAGACAAAAGAAGGAGAGAATCGTAGTGATTTTTAATAAAAATCCCTCCCTGCCAAAACTAGGCAAAAATACGACAGACATAAATATAATTTTCCACAAGATAATTTCTTTTCCTGCATCTCTATAACTTTATTACTCTCTACATGACCATGTTTCCTAATAAACATAGAGATGAAAAGTTCTTGATGTTCAAACATATTTACTGTGGTATCTCTGACTTTTCGTCCCCCACCCCCATTCTGCCTCTTGTCTCTGAGGGAACTCTGGGCTACCTAGTGACTGGGGATCAAGGACAAAGCAGTAAGGAACAACAATATTGGCACAAGATTAGGGAAGGAGAGGAGACTGACTGAGAGCATACCTTATTCTAAGTTTTCTAGCTTGAAAAGACCTATTCCAGGGGAGAGGAGACTTACGGTTCACTGCAAAAAGAAATTCGATTACCCAAATGAGAATTTTCCTGCAATGAAGATGCCTCTAAGACTTACTGTTCCAGAATAACCAAAAAAGTGTGTCACAGAAGTGACAGAGTAGACTTCCAGGCTATAGTGAGAAAAAAATGTTTTTTTAATGGTTTTATCCTAATGAATGATATAACAGTTATAGTTATATAAGGTGAACATGGACACACTACAATTGTTGGACTCAAAGATTAAGAGTAACAGGCATACAAAATGGAATAAAATACATAAATATTTATATGTGTTGGCTAAATTTAAGACAATAATAAGACTACTGTAAAAATCTGATACAGAGCAAATAAATGCAAACAATGGTAATTCTAAGTTAAATCAACTACAGAATAAAGAGTTTAAATGGCATGCCAGAAAAAAACAAATAAATTAAAGAATTTCAGCATTAACAATGACGACAGAGTAATGTCTTTTAAATCATTTTACATGAGCAACAATTCTAGCTTAAACATATCACACACATGGCTATTCTTTGGGTCATAATGAGTAATAAAGATCAACATTCTTTCATCTATTTGTCCCACATACCCTCAATTTTTATATTTATGACCTTGTTCTGGGACCTAAGGGGAAATGCTGAATAAATATGCAATGACCTCACCCTCCAAGGTTGCATTTTCTACTAGGAGAGACAGAGTTAGCTAAGAAGGTGGACACGATGCAGTTTGGCTGTATATTCTCTAAAAGAGGAAGTTTATAAGAGGGCAAGTGGACAGAGGGTTGAGGAAGGATGAAAAGGAGCTATTAGACAAGGGATCCTGAACAAAATTTCAGCAAACACTTGGAGGTCTGTAGGAGTGAGTCAATTAAGGACTAAGAAAAATAATATAGCAGGGAGAACCACACTTTGAAAAGCCTAGAATGAGTGGTGGCAAAGGGGGAGGAGAAAATAATGAGACAAGAGAGGTGAGCAGAGGCCAGATCATAGAAGACTTTCCAAGTCAAGAACTGGAGTTTTAATTTAAGAGCAGTGTGATCAACAGCACCATTTCAAGAATGGGAGTGACACTAAAATGCTTGCTTTGTAGAAAGGCCATTTTTGAATTAATATTTCTAGAAGCATGATTGGGATTCTTCTGGACTAAAATAACAGAAATGCTGAAAACTAAACAAGCAAACAAAAACCAAGCAAGTTTTTAATTCATCACTGAGATGATGAAAAATTAAGATATCCACACATATCAAAAATGTTTTAAAACTTAAGAAAAAAATGAAGATAAGAACTTTTTTTAGCTCCAACTATTTTCATGGGAAGATGGAGATCAAATTCTTCTTTTTCACAAACTGTGTACAATATAGAATATGACTGATTGAGAAGAAGTATAAATTAGTGACATCTTCATAAAGATTAGGCCTCAAAGAATAGCAGTGAAATAGAAAACAGACCCTTACTTTTCAGAAATGATAGCGTTTCTCATCCTTGCCTTTCTCGTCATAGGCATTGGGTAAAGGGAAGAAAATGATGCAATTATATACATCAGTTAGTTATTAAAAGGAATTGCATCTTCAGAAAATATAATATACCACATGTAACAGAATTAACTGGGATACCACCTGCATGTCAAAAATTTTTTCAGAAGAGAATTTACATTTCGATGATTTCAGGTTATCAAGAAACTCAACAAACTCAACAGTTGGTAGAACAAATTTAAATCCTTTCCTGAAGAACATTCCAGAACTTTGATTCCATCAGTTAGAGTTAAATTATATAGTGTTTTCTTTTTTTTCCAGTGTTCTATATGTTCTTTAGCTCTGTATCAGGCCCTTTTATTTTGTATTCTATTAGCTTTGTGTTTTACAAATGTGTCTGATGATCCAATGTGCTGATCTGTGAAGCTGAGGTATGAAATCGAAGAGGAGGATTCAAGGCGTAAACCAGTGAATGGTCAGTTCTGACAAGGACAGTAATGAATTACAGACTTCTGAATTATGCACCAGTGTAGAAAAGACACATAAAATCTGTAGTTGCAATGAAAGCTTTGTTTCAGTGGGTTTTACATGGGTTGACAATCTAACTTGCATATTTGTGTCTTCTGTGGCAACTAAAAATGTAACAGTATTTCCAGAAAAATTACAGACACTTATCTACAAATCACAGTTATTTGACAAATGATGGTGCTAATTATTTTACATGCCTTTTAGAATTTAAAAATAAAGTTTTTGTTAAAAAAATTCATCTTGTAAAAAGGAACCAAATTAGAATATACTGTCCAAAAAAGGGTAAGTCACACAGTTGGTAAAGACCTAATAATACCTACATGTAAAATTATAGTGAAAAAATTTCTAGGAGAAATTGCTGAATAAAATTTGAAAAGTTCCACTCTCAAGAAGTATGATTGCCAGTGTATGGATGATTCACCATGGGATGTTGAAAAGGTTTAAGGTTTTGTGTAATATATTGAAAAGTAAGAGCCTTACTATCCAGGTTGATAAGTCAATAAATTTCACCAATAAATGCCATTGTGTAACATTTGTAATATTTGTAAATGATGATGAAATTCACAGTATTTTTCCTGTGCAAAGAGTGGCCTGCGACAAGCAAAGGGCTACATATATTTAATGTTTTATCTGCATATCTTGAACAGAAGTTCTATCCTGGAGGAATTTCACTGACATCTGCACTAACGTGTCTCATCAATGATTAGCTCTTTGAAGATTTCACCTCTCTTATAAAGCCAGAATCCCAGTATTATTATAAAACAATGCTTTGTTCACAGAAAGTTTCTGATGTTAAAAAAAAGATCATGTAAATGAAAAATAAGTCTACAGTGATACCAAAGAAATGGTCAATGTTATTAAACCAAGGTCCACTCCCCCAAGGATCTTTAAAAGACTGTATGAAAACCTGGGCAAAGAGTATACGCGCATGCACCTCCTGTGACACAGAAGAATCTTGTGGTTTAATGGAGAAAGAGTTCCCAACAGGATGTTTGAGCTGAAAGGGAAATTATAGGAACCCACTTTCAAGAAAATTGTAGGCCAGACTTTGCCGAGTGCTTTGAAGATGACAAACGGCTGCAGAACCCAGCCTAATTGGCACACATTTTCATCATATGATACAGTTTAACAAGTTCTGGAGAAAATTTTTTTACTTCAAAGACAAGATTTTTAAAATTAGAAAAATCATGTACTTAGAAAATCATTTGTATTTTAAAAATCATGGTACAAAAGAGAATTTGCACTAAACTCGGGTTTGGAGTGTGAAAGGGTATGAGCAAGACACAAAACTTATGGAAACACATCTGGAGAGCGACCAACATTGAACAGTATTTTTCCTCCTTCTCAGCTTAAGTATATCAGAGTGATAGACCTTTTCTCTGTCATTTCTGTTCAGTCTTAGAACTGGACTTTAAAAAGAAAGGAGGGATTTTGTGAGCTGCAATCTGATCATACACTCAAGTTTTTTTTATTAACTATTAATCTGTCTCTGGACAAGTTCTATTTCTGCAAAAGAAGAGTATCTTTCCAGTCAGAAGAAAGCAGTGAACATTTTGATGCAGTTTTTAATTTTTTAAATCTATATGCAAACATCTGCTCATCTCACTGGCGTGGGGCGTAAGGATGGGGATTGTCTCTTTTCAGTTAGGAATGAAAATCATGTGTATTTACCGTAAGTTTGAACTAGCATTGAGTAGATGCACAGCAAAAAAGCAAGCACACATTTCATACTTAATAGGTAAATGTCATTCTTCCTATTTTATTTCAGAATAACTTTTATGTGCATACAGAATTATAGAAAAGACCATGAAACCAACACATGTGCATAATGGTTTTATAACCGATATATTGAGTCTGATAATAGAAATACTTTTTTTCAAACTTGTATTAAATTATATCTTATGCTATAATTTTAATCAACTGGCTTTGATTTATGGCTTTATTAGTTTTATCACTTAAACATACCAACACTTTTCATGTTGTAATAACACCAAATAATATCAAATTAGACTAATTCAAATATTTGTTTTACAAGTTACAAAATAATTTAAAAAGGAAAGAAATTAATATCAACAAAAGTACACTAAGCATAATACTTGCTTCTTTGTTTTTAAGAAAGTTTGGTGAAAAATCATTTTTAGTTTTAAGAAGGGGAAAGAAAAAAGGAAAATATTTTATGTATCTTAGAATACATAACTGTATCAAAATTCCAAATAGTAGAAATTTATGACAAATCTGTTAGGCTACCCTGGACTGGGTTAAAATAGTGATTAGGAAGTACAGCACAGAGAATATAGTCAATAATACTATAATTTCCTTGTATGTTGACAGATGGTAACCACCTTTGTTATGGTGAAATTTAATAATGTATATAATTTTTAATCACTATATTGTACATTCGAAGGTGATGTAATGTTGTATATTGACTATATTTCCATCAAAAAGATAAAGTATAAACAAAAATAAGTAGTAAGTTAAAGTTTTAAAAAAGGAAGAACTAGAGTATCTATTATCTACATTATTAACTTACTTTTGTAGGAGGATGGAAAAACCTATGCAAAACCTAGTATAATAATAAAAAAACACATCCACAGAAAAAATGTTATTATCTATTTAAAAAGAATTGAAAACTGTTATTGGATCATGACAATCACAATTTATTAATCTTGCTAACATGCTGTGCAGTGTAGATATAATAATTTTTATGCAGGAGTTCTCTGAGACATGTCAACTTTTTCAAGTTTTCCTTCAAGGTGAAAAAGATTGAAAATGGCTGCTAAAACAGATACAAATACAAACATACCAGTAATTAAAGTAAAAAAATGAAAAAATGAAATAAGCTCTTTCAAAAATAAGGAAGTCTGGGTGGTATAAACATGTAATCTGTGCATATACTATTTTCAAGAAACAAGCCTAAAATATAAAGTAATGGAAAATTTAATTTCAAAGCAACAAGTGAAAGATGCTATCAGTTAGGTCAATCTCAGATTGAAAACCATAAAAGTAAAACTATGATGACTAAAGATAAAAAGGATCACTGTCTAATGATGAAAGTTTTAATTCACAAGTAAGTTTACCAGTTCTAAAGTTGAATGCAGCTGATGATATAATTTAAAGCAAGATTCACCAGAAATTCAGGGAAATGTGGCCAAATTTACCAATTTAGTGGGTGCTTTTTAGTACATATTCTGGAAATAGATGAAATTGACTAAAATAATCAGAAACAATATAGTAGACTTAAACGGCATAATTAGTAAGACTGATGGCACTCTCCAATTAGAGAATACACAAAATTAAAGAGCACCCATTTATGAAAACTGGTAATACAATAGTCCATAAAGGTAGCATCAACAATACCAAATAATTTGGTAAAATATAGAATATATTATCTGAGCACAGTATGTAACATTCCCTTTCTATGTTCTAAAAATGTCACAAATCCATTCCATTTAAAGTTATATTGCCAAGTGGGAAGAGTACCTATTTACTGAACAAATATACAAGGATATTCATGGAAGCCTTATGCCTAAGAATTAAGAAACTAGAAAGAATCATATATGCATCAATAATAACTTTGGTCAATAAACTGTGGCACCTTTTTGCAGTGAGATACTGTCTAGCTACAAGACTGAACTACTGCTACACCTAACAATTTGGATGAATCTCACAGATATGATGCTAAGCAAAAATGGTTAGATTCTAAAGGATTATACACTGAAATGGGGAAAGGTTTGGGGCTGAAATCAGGTGAGGAGAGGCATCAAGGAACCTTATGGGGGACTGTAAATGGTTTATATATGGACAAGTGATGATTAAATGGACATTTAAATTTAGAAATATCCATCAAGTTATACATTTAAGACCTGAGCACTTTAAAAATATTGCTTTGCAATTAAAAATAAACTCATGTCACAGACCTGTTTTCTGCTTTTGCTACTTCCAAGAAGAAATCATAATAAAAATAAAAATATATTGAGAATTGAACAAAATAAGAATACAAGGTAAAAATACACAGGGTGCAAAAAGTCCATAATTAGTGAGCTAAGCAACGTTAAGAGTTTAAAATAATTCAAACAAAGTAGGACATTAAAGATAAGAGCAAATAGTAACATTATAGAATGAAAAAAATATAATAATGATGATAAAGATGGCAATTATTTTTATTTAATAAAAAAATAACAATCATAACTATCAAAAATAATAAAGAACAGGACAAACAATTATTGTTAGGTGTAGAAAAGGGTATATAAATTTAAAGGCTGCAGAGGGTAAACATAATAATAACAGGATGTTGCAAGGCATTGTATCAAATAATTTTAATAGTAAGAAGAACTAAATAGATTCCTAGGAAGAATATAATTTGCCATAATTAATTCAAGAAGAAATCAAAGCTGGATAGATATGCAAGCAGAATATTGATATTAATTTAAGACAAAGAAACTAAAGAAAAATATTAGCCAGTCACTTTGATGAATATAGATGCAATATCAGAAGCAAATTAACAAAGCAACTCATTAATGTATGAAAAAATAGTGCATGATAATAAGTTGGGTTCACACAAGAAATCCCAGATTGGTTTAACATTAATGAAAAACCAGTCATTTAATTTACTTCACTTAAAAAATTAAGAGAAAATAATATAATCTTCTCAAAATATACAGAAAATTCATTTGGCAAAATTCAGTATGTACTATGATAAAAAAGTTAAAATTTGTTAGATAACTAGGAAAAGAAGAACTTCTTTAAAGTGGTACCATGTATCTAAAATGCAACAAACATCATTCTTATAGGGGACTGTAAATGGTTTATATTGTCTATAATCTATAATCTTATAGATTCTTTTTTCTGCTCCTTTTTTGTGTGTCTGTCAGGTAACAAGAGTGATTTTTTTAAGTTTTCCCACCAGGGGAGGTGGGTTTGCTTAGTTCATAGTTCTATCAATTTTATTTTATATGTTTTAAGGGAATATAAATAGGCCTATAAAACTTTTACATTTGAGGTATTGAATCTTTTATAATTTTGGAAAGTTCCATTTATTGACTGAAATTTTCAGTTTTATTTTGTATAGATTGCCTGTCCTTTTTTTTTTTTTTTGCTACTTTCTGTATAATCCAGATCTTTAAAGGAATCAGACATACCAGTGCAGTCGGTATGCATTTTTATATGCATTTACCTTTCCCATTGCTTCTCATTCCTTCTTGCTTCCTATGCTTCCTTATGGGATGATTTCTTTTTGCCTGAGGAACTCCATTAGTATTTGTACTAGTTAGGAAATAGAAAACATACTAGTAATTGAAGCAGGAAGAATCTAATATAAATACTTGTTAACTAACAAAAGAAGTTAAGAAAGGATACTAAGTGGTTCTTAAGTAGCAAACACAAAAAGCAGTTATTACCTCTAGGACTGAGAAAGAGAGTGGACGAAGAAAGCACTAAGAACTTAAATAAGGTCCCTTGCTACTGCAAAGATTCAGGCATTTTTGGCAAGGGCTTGTAAGGATAAGAACTTGCGGATTGCCAGTGGGAAGGTGACTAGCTGGAGATCATAAGTAAGTCCACATGGTAGTGGAAAAATCTTTCTGGAGCGCATGGCCACAGTAGTTCTTCAAGAGCAATTTGCTGAGTGACAAAGAAACATGCTAGAAGTCACCCACAATATGTCCACGTGGACAGCTGCAGTGACTACTACTAGTCTTCCCTGATGACACTGTAGTGCCTGTCATGTTTAAATACAGCACACCAGAGATAGAGAGAAAATGTCTGCAGACTGCTCTGGTTTTACGTTGTCTTCCAAGGACCCTCTCTTAAAGAAAATGGGAAATGACTATGGGATCTATCTCTGGTACCACAAAGAAAGAAGGGTAATTTATTGGATGAGAGGGATTTTTGACAAAGAGCACAGTCAACCCTGTTGGCTCTGCAGTTTCCAAACATACCTTCATAAGTGTGAAGCTCCATATAACAAATAAACAACCCTATGATTCCATCTAATAAAAAAGTGTCATCCCTTATACAAGTGTGAAGTCCTTTCCCTCTCACCAAAATGATGAGACCCACAGTCCCAAAAGCCATCACTGGCTGTATTAATCATGTAATCAAATTCAAAGGCACTCTGAATATTCTGTTATCTGAAGACTAAATTCTAAAATTAACCACTAATATATTGTATGTAAAATAAAAAGTGGGAAAAGGAAAGAGAAATTACATTTCCTATACACTAACAATGATAGATATCACAAGCAAAGAGAACCTGTATAAAATACCTGTAGTCCATATTTCAGTAACTGGTCACAACCATTGTTAATATTTATGACTTCTTTCTTCTACAACCTTTCCATAGTCCCTTGCTCTCAGGAAAAAAATAATAATTCTCAGCCAGTGAAGATTCTAGTAGGTGAAGTGACCCAAACTGCCATTCAGAAATAAATGAGTCTTCAAAAGTCCTACCTTTTTTGTGCTAACTCTATCATTAATTTTTACCATAAGATGTAAAAGTGCCAAGAGGTAGCCTCAGATATTTTCATGGATCCTAATATACTCTGTGCTCCCACTGTGAAGCTGCAGATCCATTTCATAACAGACAGATATGTAAGGTGGAAACCTCCACCTCCAGTTCAGTTGAACCAGTGTTGTGTAGCTGGGGAGTAGCAGTCCTCCATTAGGAAAAAAGAATTCCAAACTATCAGAACCTGAAGTTTTTGAGACAAGTAACAATTATTAGGTCCAATAGTGAGATAAGTTTCTCCCACCCCTTCATTCTCAGACTCATATATTCTGGCAGTAAGAGAGACATATCACAGAACATTACATATCTTGGCAAGAAGAGAGAGAGCAACATACAGTGGTTCTTAATTCAATTGGGCATTGCCTTCCAATTGGCACTATAGCTGAATCTTTAGGAAGACATTTCATCATTCTATTAGGTAATCATCTCTTAGTGATATGCTGAGACAAATGAATTACATGAGCATGAACTGATTGTTTCACTTCCTCTTCTGTGAAAGAAATTCCTTAGTAAGAAGCAGTGTTATGTGGCATATAATGATGCTAGATAAGGCAATCCACAAGTTCCCTGATGGTAGTGCTTGACAGAAGCATTCCTGGGAATTAAGGCAAATCTATATCCAGAATGAGTACATATCCCACTTACAAAGAATCCATGCTCCCTTTGTTAGGAAAAGTTTCAATATAACCAACCTGCCACCAAGTCCTGGTACCTCTGGGGAATAATGTCATATCTAGGGCACAACACCGGTCTCTCTATTGTCATATCAGCCACTGAGCATTAGAAGCGTGGCCAACCTTGGTAAGAGAAAGAACATATTTTTTGAATCCATTAACAGCCTCTATTCTGCAGGCATTTTGTTACAGCCCCATTGATCAAGTACTATGGTAGCCTGGGAAAGAAGCTGACTGACGTCCACCCGTGTCATGGTGTCTGGTTGTTGAGCACCTCCTCTGCAGTGAATGTCTGTTGGTGATGAATCATCTGAGACATAAATATCCTCAAATTCTGTGCTAATTCTGAAAGATCTATCCTCCTACCTCTCCCCCAGACTTCCAATTTTCCAACCTTATTCTTTCCAAGGCGTTCACCTTTCAGCCAAACTATTAGCAACTATCTATGAGTCAGAGCACATTTGTATTTCTGGGCAAATGACGTGGTGAGTGAAAATGGAAAACAAGTTGTATTGCTCAAAATTCTGCCCACTCTGTTTCAGAATCACGCCTAAACAGCATTTTAATGTCACAGCTATTCAATTTTGGATGACCCATCTTTTAACTAGGCTCGGTTTTAAATTCTTCAATCAACTAATTGTAAAGCCCATGAATGCATAGGCTGTGTTGGAGGAAAAGGAAGCACTGTAGCAGGAATTACTGACAAAGAGGTGTGATTTATCATCTCAAACAATTTGCTTGTACCTCCCAGACATGCCTGAACTTAGTCCCTTAACATATTGTTTCTACTTGATTGTAAATTCCTTCTGTGCATGCCCAACTTTTGGCTTCTGGTCAGATAACACCCATTAATGATGTTCATCATATGAGTATTGATTTTTGTATACATTTTAATTCTTTTCTGAAATTGTCCAACTAGTTCTTAATTTTATAAACACAAATGTGTAGAAGCTATAGGTATGAAGTCATCTAGGTGGAGATGGTAATTGAGGCTGCTGGAAAGGATGAGATCTAGAAAAAAGTTTGTGGAATGTGAAGAAAACAGAGCCTAAAATATAATTTTGAGAAACACCAACACTTAATGGCCAGGGAGAAAAGACTAAAAAAGAATAATCAAAGGGAGAAAAAATTAATCAGAAGAAAATAACCTTTTACCAAAAATCCAGGAAGAAGAATTTTTTTTTTTAAGGAGGAAATATTCAGTCAAAATATTAGACCTGGAAAGAGGTTACATAAGATCTTTTCTACTCTTTAGTGACAATCACTTTTTTCTAGTGGTTAATAGTGTGGACTTTGGGGCCTACTGATTGATTTTAAATCCTGACCCCTCCACCCCCGCTGACTTGATTTGTGTGATCTACTTAAATTTTATGTCTCAGTATATTCATTCATAAAAGGAAGTTACCGTAGTTCTTAATCTCACTGAGCACCATGATTATCAAATTAAAACATGTAACTTAAACATATACTTAAAACACTGCTTGGTAAATGGGAAGTGCTCAGTAACATTATTATTATTATTATTATTATTACTGTTATTGTAATTGTCATATAGTGATCATTTCTGTTATTATTTATATTACTTTATCTAGGCAAGAGTGATACACTGTAGTGATGATGTAGTAAGACACAGGCAGTGGGTTGAAGAATAAATGAAAGGTGGATTAGTGAAATAGAGTAGACAATGCTACTACATGCTTGACTATGAATGATGAAAAGTGAAGTAGTAATGTGGTTAAGGAATGTGTTTCTGTGTGTGTGTGTTTGATTTTGGATAAACTTTAGTGTATTTTCTGAAGGGAAATAATCAGAGGAAGAAAGGTTGAAAAGGGAGAGGGAAAAATAATCCATAACAAACAAATTCTTGGAAAAATAGAAAAGTGGTAAATCCAAATTATAGGTTGTGAATCCCTCTGCTCTGACATCAAATGCAATGGTATAATTTTTCCCTACATACATATATAACAATAACAATATTATACACAGCAGTAATAGTAGTATAACTCTGTTTGGGTTCCCAGACCCAATTGCCTTGTGTGTGAGCATGTGGGAGGGGGTCTTCCTACACATACTAACACCAAGCAATTCTCAGACACCAGCAGGGTGTTGGAGAGCTCAACTCAATTCTGATGCTATCTGTCCAGAGAGAGCATCCATATTCCCAGGTTAAGGACTCTACCCTACAAGACTGCCCTCCCCCCAACTCTAGATGCCCATTACAGGCCGCTGGCAGATCCCTGTGCTTCTGACCTACCAGCTACAGATAGAAGGTTCCCATGACCTCCACCTTAGGTTCAATTATTTGCTAGAGCAGCTCACAAAACTCAGGGAAGCACTTGCATTTACCAGTTTAATAAAGAATACTGTAAAGGGTACCAGTTAACAACCAGAAGAAGAGATACACAGGGCAAGGTCCCAAATAAAGGAGCTTCTATCCTCATAGAGCTTGGGGCCTGGTTTGGTGGCACATGGGAGGTGTTCTGGTTCCCCAAGCATAGAAGCTCTCACTGACTGAGAAGCAGGGTCCAACTGAGCAGAGCAGAGCAGAACAGAGCAGAGAGCAGTAATTCTTCTCAGGGGTTTTTGTGAGGGCTTCATTGCATAGTCATGATTGACTAAATTATTGGCCATTGGCTGATTCAGCCTTCAGCCCTATCCTTAGGTGGGGGTCCAAAAGTCTCTCATTAACATGAAGAAACACCCATTTCACCTTTAAGACTGCAGTTTTCAGGAACTGTGGATGAAGACCAATTATACCTGGGAAATATGTATTTGGTCATATGAATAACCAAATATGTATTTCTTATGATTCATTATATCTCACAGGTGAAGGGGCTTGTTTTACACATATAGAGGGAGGCCTTTGTCACATGCACAAGCCAAAATGTTGGTCGATTTGATTGTACACAAATGAATTATTAGAAGCAAATCAGTAATACTGAACATTCTCTTATGATTATTTTACTGATCAATATATAGTTCATTTTTTTCTTTATATATTTAGTCAATAATTATGGTTCATCAAGTCACTCATTTAGCAAACATTTCCTGAGTACTCACCATGTGTCCAACATGCCATTAGAAAACAGGGATGTAAAAACCATAATGGCTACTATCTCTGAATTTATGGAGAGGCAGACTAGGTGGAAAAGAAGCAAATAAAGAATAAATACCTGAAATATGATGAGTGGTGAATGATAAATGCAAAGTGTTAGAGAAGTCTATGGCGGACTGGGCAGGTTTGGAAGCAGGTTGAAGAGCAGGAGGAAAGAAATTTTTGATTTAAAAACTTGATTAAAAATCAGAAAAATCCATTTTTTTCAAAGTTTGACAACAGACCCTAATTTTTCCAATAGAGTTTTGTATGACATTGGGTTAATTTTGGATCTTCACAAGCTGTTACAAAGAAAAGTAGAAAATATATAGCAAATACAGTCCCTGATTCATCCAGAGCAATTGTACTTTGATCTTTTTAGCAAATGGGTTCCTGTGCATGATTTTGATGTAATAAGTATTTCTGCTATTTAAATAAAATATCTTTTTAATACTTCTGCCTTAAAAATTTTTAAGAAGGCAAGTCAGTTGTGGAGGCATTATTTAATGTCCTCTGGAGATAAATGTTGAAAGAGATTAAATACTTATTTCTGACTTCAGATGATCCATATGACTACTACATACAGCATAGATAATCAAAGTTTGACACAATGTACAAATCTTAGGAAACTGAGATTGAGTGTGGAAGGTAATATGTCAATATGGTTAATCATTTTGATTATGGTGGACATTTAAAATAAATTGTAAGTGCATATGAATAAAAATTATGAAATACAATTCTGTAAACATTTTTAAGATACAAAATGGGAGTTTTAGCATTCTTTTCTAAAAACATAATTTTTTGAGTAAAGAATGCAGAATACAGCTGGAAAATTATTATAGTAAAATGTTGTTTGAATGTTTTTGAGAGACAAAAATAAAATAAATGTGCTAAACAGGAAATAGTGCTAGCAACAGCCCCAATAATGAGGAATGTGATGTGCAGAAAAACGTGATAATTAGGAATGTGAGTCATTATAATGTTAAAATTGAAAATTGAATCACACTAAAGTTATTAAAGTCAAAAGTTGTGGTTCCTTAGTCACATTATCCAAGTCATATTACCCATATGTACCATTTTCTCTTCCTGTTTGGTTTATCTTGCCTCTGGTCTTCAGCCATTAAGGCAATATGCATTAAAATTATATTGTTCTGTTTTTCAAAGATTGCCTTTTTTGCTTCTTCATTAAAAAAATGAGATTATAGAAACATTTGTCAGACAACTTATCATTCCATTTCTCAAATACATGTGTTCTAGACATACTGTGTAGAAAAACTACATTTTGAGGGCAAATTTCTTTCAATAGGTACTTCAGTTTTTTTACTTATATTTAGAATGTGCAAACTTCCAGGAATTGCAGGCAAGAGACACAAATGGCTAAAATCAGACAGGCTTGAGCATCCTTTCTACATTAGGAAAGACACTAAAATTGCTTCATTTGGGCATTTTAACAGACGTAAAGCAAATGGAAAAAAACAAGTTTCTTTCATTGCCCTCCCTGGGCTCCTTTTTTTTCTTCTTTAATGTTTTCAGAGGAGGAGAATAATTTTAACCTTAATAGCTCAATAAATACTTATTTACTTCCTCAGATGCTAGGATCTTATGAGAATAAAAAGGGATTTTTACAATGCTTAGTAAATGAAATGATACAATTTGTACCTTGGAGTGGCCGAGGTGATTCATGAACAGGCAAACAGTCACTGTTACACAGTCACTACCTTCCCCCCATATGTGCTGTTGTGCTTCTGCCTGATACTGTGCATCTCAAGCAGCAACAATGGTGAGATTAACAAGCACATTTTATTTTCTCCATATTCTATAAATTTAGTACTAAACAATCTTATATCTCAACCTTCTGAAGCAACAGAAGAAAGGGGAAAAAAATGAAAGATATGAATGCAATACAGGAAATGGAATATTTGAGGAATTAGCAAAGAAAAAGAGAAAGGAGACAATGACCATTCATTAGGGCTTCTGGTTCCTCTAATTCACCTTTCTGTATTTCAGTGGTCTGACATCAGAGACACAGGCTGTGTCCACTGCTGGCTAAATTTATCTGATGATGTGATCAGTTCCAGCCTGTACTGGATCCTATGGGAAAAAAATTAAAAGGGAAAAAGATTTGAATCAGCTACTTTCTCAAATTGACCAGTCAAATTCATTAAAAATGATCAGTTGAGGAATCCAGTAGCATGAAAATCACACAACTTGTGGGAAAATTAAAGAGAAAGGCTGTATTTTTGCCTTTGGCTGGTTATTATATATATTTATGATGGCAGTCATTGAACTTGAAGTTTAATTTGTTACTCTCCTCCTTGCATGATTTCCCAGACCTAGTTGGCTATTGTCCTAACAAGTACATATAGATATAGTCTGTCAAATCTGCTTCAGGCTCAAGTTTCAGTTATTAGTGAGTGAAGCAAGACCTATTTATTGAGCACTTACAGAGTATTGTGTCAAGGAGCTAAAGATTACAGGAAAACTATTCAATGAATTAAGCATGGCCGTGCTCCTCAGTCATCATTCCAAAAAGATTATAAGACAAACAAATGCTTATAAATAATTACAAAGAACACTGAAAGGAAGAACTCATAATAGAAGATTACAAGTTGGAATATTACTGGTCTTGTAGTCAGTTCACAGTTAAATGCAGAAAGCATCTAAAATAGTGTAGACAGATGATCATTGGGCATGTGCTGAGATATTTGCAAATCAGAATGATCAGAAAATGAACGAAGGTGAGAATGAAAACATTATGGAAATGAAACACTTCCTATTACTTATAAAATCTTTGACCTTGTGATGTGAATAACACCCAGAATACAAAATTTACAAGAATTTTTCTTTCTCCAAATAAAGTGACAATTGGGTGATACCAGCAAATATAAATTGCCATTGAAATATTTTTTGTGTGTGAATCAGTAACTGAAAAAAAATGCTAAGTTAGGAAAATGCTATTATACTAATTCATTCCTAGAATGTTCATTCTTGGAATTCATTCCTGCAGTGTTATATTCTGGAGATGTTCAGTCTTTCTTAAACTGAAAGCTTCCTCTCTGTGAGTTCTACTCTGAGGTCTCAGTTCTTTGTTCTGTTCATAATGATACTATGACAATGGCTACATCTGTTTTTCCATTCTTGTATCCTATATAGTATCTAAGCAATAGCACAAAATATAAGCAATGGTTTTCATGAAGAGTGGAACTGAGCCAAGTGGGTATTTTAGACATTGATGTGGATAATTTTGATTGTAAAAATGTCTTGGGGGATACCACACACATTTCGCTGGAGGGTGCCTGAGGTACTAGCAATACAGAACTATCATAAAAAATGAAGAAAAATTCCTGCCCCTACAAGACCTTTCATCTCACCAGTCATTCATGCAAAGTGGGATGAGGAGACTATTTAAATTATTTGAACCCAAAACTTATCTATATTTTACATATACATACAGTTTTTGCACCACTTTCATTTATACAAAATTTTGCAGGTAAAGCCAACTGTGTGGTAAATTTACGAGTAATTGGGCTTTGTCCTTTGAAGATTTACCAAAAGAAAATCACATCATGGACAGAAAGAATGCCTCTCTTTGAGGCAATAATACCAAACTGTACTGGTCTGTATTTGTTGTAACCAAATTTATATTCATTACATAATATCAGTGCAATCTTCTGACCTCTCCATTATACTTCATGTATTTCTGTGCTTTTAAAATTTGTAAATATATCAAGATTTTTTCAATTTAAAAAGGAAATCAAAACATGAATTCTATTTATTTCTACTCTACTAGTTAGAGATGTTTTCTGAAAATGCTTCCTGAAAATAGCTACTGTTCTAAGCATTTATATATTAGGTAATAATCACTCTCCATATCTCCATGTGTAAATTGCCAATGCCTGCAAGACTAACATTTCCAGCATTGGGAGAGATTTGGATGTAGGAAACTTGGGCATGGAGGTTCCAGTTTTTCTTAAGTGGAACAACATTTGTTAAAAAACTTATTTTATTAACTTTAAGAATTAACAGGAATTAGGTATTAGTTATGAAACTTGAATCAGGCTTTGTAGTTTTAATTTGGAGCTTTACCATCAACCCGTTAGGATCATTGATCTCTTTGGATTCACAAGTAAAAAGAGCTGTACCTATCTTAAATTAGGTTTATCTTTTCTTTGAAAATAACAAAAACACGAGTGTAGTGTTCAAATGAAATTTACCCCATGAAAATCTCATAAGGTTTATCAGGATATATTTTTTGCCGCTTTCAACGTTATTCAACTACCCCTCTTACAGTCTTTTTATACAATAATCAATATACACATAGAGAAATGATACCAATTCACTTATTTCAGCTGAGCCAGAAAAACAGATCAATAAA
Source organism: Manis pentadactyla (assembly GCF_030020395.1). NCBI lineage: Eukaryota > Metazoa > Chordata > Mammalia > Pholidota > Manidae > Manis > Manis pentadactyla. The sequence goes on from NC_080030.1 coordinate 51,140,282, forward strand.
TCATGAACTTTTCTTTGCTCCTTCTCTCAACTTTAAGAAAACAATCATTCTAACAACTAAGCCAGAAGCCAATACTGTGATAAAACTGTCTCTGAGGTCAGGATGTTCTGAGATTGAGACAGATCCCAGAGTTCATTTATTTATTTCCAAGTACAAAGTGAGAAAAAATATTATAACAAGTATTCTTGAACTCTCTCCTATCACAGAACATCAGGAAATGATGCATTTTCCCATCAAGAAACATCAGGATAATAATTATCAGGGGAAAATAAGGTATTTGCATCATTCTTTTCTTCTTTCAAAGAGACTATGATAGTAATTGAATTCTCATTATCTCTATTGTCTATAATCTAGATAAATTAGTATAATTGATAACCAACCATAATTAATTACCAAAGCTCATGACTCTGATATAAGATATGGGAATTTTCCCTGAAACTATTACAATACCATATTTTAATTTAAAAAACATATGGTAATTCAACCCTCAAATAAGGGTACTATAAGTAATATGATAGAGCTGTTTCCAATCAAATGCTTATCCATGTTTCTTAAGCCATTTTATCTCTCTGAGACTCACTTTCCATAAACTTGAAAGCTAATATTTGCTTAAATTACTTCTAATTTCTTTTCCCTTTAATAAATTACAGGTCTTTTCAGACTGAAATTCAGGTTACATTATAGTACAATTTGGTTAATTCTTAATCTGTTGATCAAAACTTCTAGATTAAATGAATTGATACTCATTTTTTTCTCTCTTTTGGAAGAAGACGTCATGCCAGGAATGGTTGTTAAATTGGCAAGAGAGATAAAACTTTGATGGATGGCTAACATAAAACATATTAGAAACAAGATTCTATGTGAACTCCATCAAAAGTTAATTGAAAAGTATCATATGCATAATCAATAATGAATTTCTTAATATGGTGTAAGGATGGCCTAGATAACAGAAACTGATGTATAAAAGGGCTATAGATTTTAGTAGACAAGTTCGATACTCATTAACAAAATGATGAGTTTAAAAAGAGCAAATACAGGCTTAGGTGCATTTGTGAATATGCAATATCTAGGTTAATGTAAACTATAGAGCCTTTATTCTCTGTGCTAAAGAGATAATTTCTAAAGAAAGTTTATCCTAAAGTCAGACTTACAAGCCACGGCAATCAGACAAAACAAAAAAATACAAGGAATCCAGATTGGCAAAGAAGAAGTCAAACTGTCACTATTTGCAGATGACATGATACTGTACATAAAAAACCCTAAAGACTCCACCCCAGAACTACTAGAACTGATATCGGAATACAGCAAAGTTGCAGGATACAAAATCAACACACAGAAATCTGTGGCTTTCCTATATACCAACAATGAACCAACAGAAAGAGAAATCAGGAAAACAACTCCATTCACAATTGCATCAAAAAAAATAAAATACCTAGGAATAAACCTAACCAAAGAAGTGAAAGACTTATATTCTGAAAACTACAAGTCACTCTTAAAGTCAGACTTACAGACTTACACACAGAGGAGCTTAAAAAAACCGAAGTAATAGGTGGTAAATGTTATAAGAAATTCAGACATGATGATGGATTTTAGCTCAACATCATACCATATTTTTCACTTGTTTACATTTTCCCTTAATGAAATATATCACATTATGAGTATTTAATACCAATATCCAAGATGAAATGCTACAACATATTGTTAGCAATGCTGAAAACAATAGTCATATAAGTAAAAAGATGGAATTTAGATTCTTCTAAATCTGAGTCCATGGAAGTAGAAGTTGAAGATGAATGCTTATAGAATCTGGGATAATCAAATTCCCCTCCATATGAGTATTTTGTCTGAAACACATCTATTTTTTGAGAATTATCCATACCACTTGGGATGTGTCAGAACACAACATAGGAATAAGTGTCCTTTCTCCTTTACTTGTTCCATAGAACATGTCCAGCCGAAATGAGACTGGCTATACTTCTCTTACTCATTAGTCGAGAGTATCATTCTTTTACTTCTAGGGTAGTTAACTGATGTCCTGGAGAACAAACAAAAGAGGGTCCTATTACCTCCAGGTCTAGATATCTTCCTAGTGTTTTCTATACCTAAAAATGATGTAGTAATACAATCACCTAGTGGGGAGTATTGAAATTTTACTTAAATACTCACTGAAGAGTTTTGGATTGTTTTTCCATTTTAGGATTGGAATTCTAGAGGATATTTTTTACTCTTTGCTTCTGTTTGAATATTTTCCTTGTGTTAAAAATATGCCAAATTATTTGCTTAAGTTCCCAATTGTGAGAAAAGGATTATGTATATGACTATGTGACCTATTTATAGTTAGAAGTAGTCTCTTATGGTTTAGTCTCCCTTGTGGTCACTGACATAAGAAAACAAGTCCTTACCAGAAATGTTGTGATGCTGATCCACCCTTTAATCTAAGAAATAACAGCTCTGGTTTTCTTTGTGCGAAATCATGTTGATAAAAATCTATTTTGGTCAAAAGATGAAAGCCAGTTTTTGTTCATTTGTGTGCATTTTCTTCTTCTTGAAGTTTTATGTGAAAATGGCCTGGGTGTTTTTTATTTCTCTGATTTTTACTTTTCTTGCTAACTTCACATTAAGCAAATAAATTAGTTAAGTGAAAAGTAATATTATTAGAGGAACTGTTTCAAGAATGTCTGTGAAATTGCATTTCAATACCCATTAGACATGGTTCTTTTTCTCTATAAACCACTCTCCAGCATTGAAGATACAATTCTACAGCATTAAACAAAAGACATATTCAAAATAAAGTTTGATTTTCAATCACTGAGCTATAGCAACATCAAATAAAGACTAGAAACCAATTAAAGAGAAATGAACTCTTCAGCTTGACCCACTGACAACTTCAATTATTTTATTTGTATTTTGAAAGCCTCATTAGGGAACACAAGACTTGTGTTGAATCTGATTTGGGGAATCTGGATGGATGTGGCTAACCAGAAAATGCTAGGCAGATGGGAGAGAAGGGGTGGCCTATGGGAGATAGAGAAGGGATGGAGAGAACAGTTATTAGGGAAATCCTACTGATGTTCACAGGTGAAGAACATATAAAAATAGGGAAGGCTGTGTTGTTGTGTAAGGTAGCCCCATACAGCCACTACCCCATCAGCTTACCTAGCCTCAGAGACCCTGGCATGGTTCCAACCCCAGAAAGACTCTGTCAACTAACACAAGCTCTGATGCTGACAGGGAAGCATGCTTTTTCAGGAAGCAGATGGCTCCAAAGTGGCTGCAGGAAAGAACATAGTACATGAATCCTTGTAGCAATTTTGTTTGAACACATACACTCAGAAGCAGGTGACATAACCCCATTACAATCTAGATCAATGAACATATAATGTTATCTCCAGGAAATAATGTATTTCATTATCTGTAAGCATGGTTGTACAGGCAGGCTACATATTAATGTAGGGGGAATGAGGACAGTACCCTCATATTCAGTAAGTATAAATATTCACGCTTACTGGGATTGTCTTCTATTTCTCAGTTCTGTCTGCTCCAAGAGAGTACCCTCACTATGATGACTGAATTGAATTTGCCAGCTAAATTGAGAAGGTGAGTTAAAGTCAGATAAAATTTATCCAAAATATATTCCTAGAGGCATAGAGGTCCTGGAGGGGAGACATAATCTACATAGCACACAGAAATTGAGATTTACACAATTTAGTATGATCTGTCTACAACTGGATAAACTGTAATTTCTTCAGGATTTGTTCTTTGGCAAGTGTCGAAGAGGGAGTTAGCACCTGCTTATAGAATCCAGCTTAAAAATAAAAACTGGGTGTGAGGAGGATTCTTTCTCAGACTTGAAGGGACATCTATGACAGACTTACTTGGGTTATTTAAATGTTTTATCTATATGCCCAGATTTCTACATGAAATACCCTAAAGAAACAGTAAATTATCTGAGAGGAACAGCTGTACAATTTTTAAAACTTGTACTAGATGTGATGCAGCTTCAAAAGCTACAAATGTTTTCAGAAGTTGAGCTGCCCATCAAAGAAGGACTTTAAAATAGGGTGGGACAAAATTATAGGGTTCTTTTAAGAATGGTCCACCTCTGTGAGAGGGCTTGTGTCATTATCTAAGTGAACAGCTGGGAGTTTACAAGAAACTGGAAAAACATTTGGTAACATAGATCTATCTGCATGTTAAATTACTGAACACCCACCACAAAGCAGGAGATATGTTCACTATGTACATGGAAGTGCTGGAAACACTGAAACAGCAAGCAGGGAAGAGAAGGAGACCCTCACCAAGAACAATGCATCACATACCCCAAGCCCTGCCCCTTCCCCAGAGAAAATGCCAGCAGGAGCTATCTCTTGCTTGATGTAGTGGGAAAAGTGTGATCTTGTAATGACACTAGACCAATGACACCAATCCTGTGAAATAGTGAGTAGAAGGTAGGGGCTGCATTCTGAGGCTCTCCTCCTCCAATAGGTGGTTACATGAGGAAGGGTCCAAAGAAAGCTTTGGATAAGATTGCTCTACTTTGGAATGTGTAGGTGAGTCAGATGAGGATTTTTAAAGAGAGTTAGCGGCAGAGAGAAAATAAAGTGGGCAAATAAAATAACTTAGAATTTCTGCTTCTATATGTTGTCAGGACTTTAAGTGCCAAGGTTAAATTTCAATTGAAAATTCTTTGATACTAGCCTCAAAATTTAATAATACAGAAATTTCCAAAGATCATATCCAGGTACATTGTACAGCATATTACTAAATATGAATAATTCAGGAACATATGTTTGGTACATATATTAGCATTCTTCTCTGTTTTCTAGTTGCTCTAAGGTTACTTCAGCTACTTCTGACTTATGCAGATGCACAGTATTCAAAGAATTTAAGCATCATGGTCCTGTTGCCTTGTTGTAATGAAAGCCATATAATCCTGTACTACTGGATGTTGATTTCACTGCTAGAGTTGGATTTTGACAATCACACTTCTACTTTCAAAACATCCATTGCCTCAGGTGAAAAAGTTCCTACTGGAGCCCAGGGAAATCCCACCCACCAGACAAGATCCTTGGACTTCAGAGCATGGAGGCATTATAAATAAATAAGTAACCAGGATATAATGTATAGCATAAGGAATATAGTCAAAATATTGTAACAACTTGGTATGGTGATAGCTGGTACCTAGAATTATCATGTATATAAATGTTGAATCACTGTGTTGTATACCTGAAACTAATGTAATGTAATACTGTGTGTCAACTACCCTTCAATAAAAAATAATTATCTAAAAAAAAAAAGAATTCCCCATCATGCAGAGGAACAGGGAATAAACTGAACACGAAAGCCATTTCTGAATAAAAGACGTAGCCCTGTGCATAGTTAGGTCAGTGCTACCTACTGGTGGTCACACATAAACCCCAAAATTTCAGTGATTTAAAATAGATGAAACATATGTACTGTTCTTATGATATCCAAGATTGATAGCAAGGTGCTAGAATTGGTTCATACCAGATCTCAAGAGTCAATTAGTAATTTTTCAGGGATAGTGTGTGCCAATCATGAGTTACAGTTGTTATAAAATAAATTACACACTTACAATTAAATTAATTATATTAAAAATAAAGGTAATTTATAATCAATACTTATCCCATCCTAATCGTTTTACTAGATTTTACTCTTATCTGTGCTCTGGAGGTTACTAACCTATATTACATCTGTATGGTAGAAATTCTATTAAATGATATGATATGCACATTTCATCCTAATTCTTCCTAACTCTGCATTCAGTGCTGCAACCTACAGTCTCAGTATGCACGTGGTATGATGTAAAAGATATTAAAAGTTATATATTTACTGAATATTTATTTTGTTGCCATATAATATGAGACTTCATCTTTCCATCTTCCAGTATCAATTTATGTGTAATCTGCACCCCAATGATTAGGTCAATATTATAATTTAGCAATATCAGTTAGCAATATCACATTCTCTCTGATTTCCATATTAGGATAATACCTGCTACAGTAACAAATGTGCCGAAACAACAGTGACTTAGTATATTAGAACTTTAGTTTTGCTCACATAAATTCGTAAGTGGGCATTGTTAATCAGCAAGATGGCTCCAAATGACTCCTTTCATTTTGGGGCTCCTTTTCGTCTTTGACACCTGGTTTCCAAATTTTCCCCAGGGATGATTTTCCATCATATCCAGCCAGAGTGGAAAAACAGCAACGATTACATGGGATGGATCTATGGTAGTTGGCTGAGGGTGGCACACATCACTTCTGGTATCTCTTTATTGACTAGAACTCAGTCACATGTCAGATTTAACTTCAAGGGATGCTGGGAAATATAGATTATCTGTGCCCATAGTTAGAAGAGAACACAATTCTGCTGAAGAGCTAGTAAGTCTCTGCAAACCCTTAAATGTGTAAAAGCAGGGTTACACATCTTCAGTCTATTAGCTTCAGTGTTTCAACCAATATCTCATCTGATACCCAGCAAGCCAACTGAAATTGGCATGTCATGGCATAAATATAAACCTTATTTTATACTAAATAAATTAAGCCCAGATTGGTGAAGTAACTAGTAACAAACTTCAAAAATTGACAGAAGCAGAAGTGCCATGGCTGTGTTCATAAACATGTTTGGTTGAAGTGTTCATTATGCACTCTGCTTCAATTTACCCCCCTTGTTCCTTACCCAAGACTGGCGGGGGTAATCTCAGCAGATCCCTAGTTTAAAACAGCTATTTCGGGATGACCATCATTCTGTAATATCCCTCACTCAAATTCTCCAACTTGGGTCCAGACTCTTCAAAAGAGGGGAAGCTCTCAGTACCCAAAGCAATGTGGGAAGAAATCAGTAGGGAGGAACAGTCTAAGTGTAATTGTTCTTCCAAGTCATACATTTAAAAATATTTACAAGTGAATATCCTATCCTAATCTTCTATATATTATACTAAGCAATTATAGGCCCTTGACCTGCCTCTTAGGACATCTCTTCCAAAGCCTTTATGTTCCTTAATAGCTCCTGAAAATGTAGTACCTAGAAAGTAATCTACTTTCCCAGGTGTGCTCTAAACAATAGACTAGGAGTGCTCCCCACCATGAGATATGCAAACTTCTTTATTTCTTCTCCTCCTGCTGCGGTTACTCATGAAAAGCCACTGCTATTTTTCTTCTTATGATTATTATTACTACTTCACATTAAACTTCCTTTCTCTACATGTATTTTGCTACTAATTTTGTCTCTTCAACACTATCTCTATACCATGATTCACAGTAATGAGTTCTCTTCTAACTCACATAGTTAAATCAGCTTCTGCTATTTCCAGATCTGTATTTCAGTTACCCATTCTCTAACATGAGTACCTCAAGTAACTTCAGTTGCCCACAGAAATGACTATGCATTGAATACATCTTTGATTTTTACCACTATGACTTAACCATAATTTTTTCTTTCCTTTTTAATTGGCATATAATTTACATACACTATTCTATTAGTTTCAGGTATACATCATAGTGATTTGCTATTTTTAAACAATATGTAATGATCACCATTATAAGTCTAGTTGCTATCTGTAACTATAAAAAGTTATTAAAATATTATTGATGATATTCCCTATGTTGTACATTATATCCCCATGACTTACTCATTTTATAAGTGGAACTCTGTACCTCTTAAAACCATTCACATTTCTCCTACTCTTAGGCCTCTCCCCGCTCCGGTAACCAACAACTGGTTTCCTGTATCTATGAGTCTGTTTCTGTTTTGTTTTGTTTTGTTTTCTTAGATTCCACATATAAATGAAATCATACAGTATTTGTCTTTTTCTCTCTGACTTATTTTACTTACCATAATGTCCTCTGGGTCCATCCATGGTGTTCCAAATGGCAAGATTTCATTCTTTTTATGACTGAATAATATTCCATTGTATATGTGCATGTATATATATATTTATCTTTGCTTTATCATTTCCTCCATATATTGGCTACTGTAAATAATACTGCAATGAATATAGGAGTTCATATAACTCTTTGAGTTTGTATTTCTGTTTTCTTTGGATAAATCCCCAGAAGTGGAATTTGGAATTGCTGTATCAAATTAGTTCTATCTTTAACTTTGAGGAACCTCCATACTGTTTTCCATAGTGGCTGCACTAATTTACATTCCCACCAACAGTGTACAAGGGTTCCCTTTTCTCCACATCCTTGCCACACTTTTTATCTCTTGTCTTTTTGATAATAGCCAATTTGACATTTGTGAGGTGATAGATCACTATGGTTTGATTAGGAACGATGATCATCTTTTCATGTGCCTGTTGGTCATTGATATGTCTTCTTTAGAAAAATGTCTGTTCTCGTCCTCTGCTCATTTTTAATCAGATTCTTTGTTTTTTATTATTAAAAATTGTGTATGTTCTTTGTATATTTTGGATGTTAACTTTCAATAGAATATATAAATTGCAAATATCTTCTCCTATTCAGTAAGTTCCCTTTTCACTGTGCAAAAGCTTTGATGTTGTTTGTGTCAGCTTTTGTTTCCCTTGCCTGAGGAGACTGGTCCAAAAAAACATATTGCTAAGAATGATGTCAAAGAAGTTACTACCGATGTTTTCATCTAGGAATTTATAGTTTCATCCTGCATTCAAGTCTTTAATCCATTTTGAATTTGTTTTTATACATGGTATAAGATAGTGATCCAGTTTCATTCTTTTACATGTAACTGTCCAGCTTTCTCAACACTATTATTGAAGAGACTGTCTTTTCCACATTGTATACTTTAGCCTCCTTTGTCACTGATTAACTGGCTATATATGTGTGAGCTTATTTCTGAATTCTCTATTTATATTCTATTGATCAATGTGGTTTATTCTTTATGCCAGGACCATACTTTTATTTTATTACTGTAGCTTTGTAGTATATTTTGAAATCAGGGTGTGTGATACCTCCGGTATTTTTCTTCTCTCTCAAGATAACTTTGGCTATTTGGGGTTTTTGTAGTACCATTCAAAATTTGGGATTCTAGTTTTGTGAAAAATGCCATTGGTATTTTGGTGGGAATTGCATGGAATCTGTAAATCACATTGGGTATTACAGCCATTTTAACAATATTAATTCTTCCAGTCCATGAGCATGGACTATCTGTCCATTCCTTTATATTATCTTCAATTTCTTTCATCAATGTCTTACAGTTTTCAGAGTCTAGGTCTTAGACCTTCTGCATTAAATTTATTCTTGGGTATTTTATTCTTCTGGATGAAATTGTAAATGGGATTTTGTTCATTTCCCTTTGATAGCTCATTATTAGTAATCAAACATAAATTATTTCCTATGTTAATTTCATATTCTGAAACTATATTGAATTCATTTATTTGTTCTAACAGTTATTTTTGGTGGAGTCTTTAGGTTTTTTCTGTATGTTGTATCATGTGACTTGAAAGAAGTGAGTTTAACTCTTCCTTTCCAATTGGATAATTTTTATTTCCTTTTCTTGCCTAATTGCTGTTGCTAAGACTTCCAATAATATGTTGAATGAAAGTGGTAAGAGTGAGCATCCTGTCTTATTCCTGATCTTAGAGGAAGACCTTTCAGCTTTTCACCATTGAGTGTGAGTCAGCTCTGTGGTTGTCACATATGGCCTTTATTATGTTGAGGTATATTCCTTCTATACCTACTTTGTTAAGAATTTTTATCATAAAAGAATGTCGAATTTTGTCAAATGTTTCTTCTTCTTCTGTGTTATTGAGATGATCATATGATTTTTATTCTTCATTTTGTTAATGTGATGTATCATGTTCATTGATTTGTGGATATCCCTGATGAACATTGATGTAAAAATCCTCAACAAAATATTAGCAAACTGAAATCAACAATACATTATTAGGATCATACACCATGATCAAGTGAGATTTATTCAATTTAACTATAATTTTTAACTAACCAGTACGAGTACTTATAAAGTGCAAGAAAATAATTTTTCCTTAATCTTTAATATCATCAACATCAAATTTGATTATGAATAACAATATATTTAAAGATAGAGATGACTTCCTGATTTAATGTTTGATTCAATTTCCTCTCTAAACCCAGGAGGGAGTTATTTAAAAGATCCCAATTAGGAATGATTTGAATTAATTGAAGCAACATAATGTACACACTGCATTGCATTCCCAATTAAGTTAGAAAGAGATAGAAGTTATTCTGCTGACAGCATGTCTTTCTTGGGCTAATAGCCATTATTTACGTATCATCAATTCTTTTTCTAACATCAAGTATTTTGTTTCTTTGCACACAAATATGCATTATTAAGAAACAAAAATACCAATGAATAATAGGAGTAAATAGGAGTAAGTTTGGAACATATAGCATAAATTGATGAATGCAAGTACCCAAAGCTTCACCTCTGTATATATATATATAAACTGGATGTCAACATTATGTATGAATTAGATGACCCTCTGGAGGCTTCTCTGACCCAAGATAAAAGCCAAATTTATTGGATCTTAATTGCTCTCTGCTTGATACTGAAATTAAATGTATCATGGAACATGTAGAGATTCTTACTGGCTTTAAAATATTCATAAAATACAATTATTCTCAGGAGAAAAAAAACCTTTAGTACTGATATTTTAGAATGGTAAGTATAATCACTTGTTCTGAATCTTAAAATATTAGTTTCAAACTGTTGTAATACTTTTACAAGACTTTTTTATTGTGTTTAGGATCATGTTTGGTATTTAATTATTTTTTTCCTTTGATGTTTTATGTATTACAAACAAACATATGACTTGAATTCACAACATGCAGACTAATTGTTTTGAATCCCAAACTTGCTAATTATACTTGCATGACATTACATAGGCTATTTAGCACCAGCAAGTCTCATTTTATTCCTGTGTAAAGTTAATATAACATCTCTCTTAACAAGTGATAGAAAGGGAGAGAAAGAGAGAGAGAGAAGGAGAAAAGGATTGTTGTTTTGTTCTGGATCAATAAATTCTTCCACGAAATATTCTCTGAATAAAAGCTATTCCCTGTATTTAAGTGGTAGGACCTTTAATAAGATGCTGTGGTTTCATAGGAAAATTTTAATTATACAATTTAATTTGCTAAAATATACCTACTTCATGTACATAGAATTAGACTAATCCTTCTTCCACATGACCTCTCTGATTGAAGTCAGTTTCAAATTCTAGCTGATACTTATACAATGTTAACGCAGTGAATTGAAAAACTCAATTTAAAAATCAATTAATTCTTTTTTCAAAAATATATCTCAAGAACCAAATTATCAGTTTCACTGATGCCCCCCCACACCCATCAGTTCACCAGTTGACTAGTTGTGGTTGTCAGTTATGGAAATCCAGACTTAATTGTAACTAAGTACAAAGTCATTTCTAAAAGCAGATGAGGCCTTCCTGTATCCCAGAAGCTATTATAGTTTCATTACAAGTAGTTTTGTGAGGCAAGAACCCAGACTAATGAAGTCTAATTTCCTGCAGATTAAAAAAGAACCAATAAGATATTGCTGATGTTAGGTAAAGAAATTCTGAATATAGCACCTTTATTCTGTTAAATTACTCATGAACACAAGAGGACATGGTTGCTGGCTGGGAAAGCCAGTGGTATTTTCCTCCTGTGGGAGTTGTGGGGTATAGGGATTCAAGAACTCATTCTATAGTCTTAAAGACTTCTAAGTAAAAACTCTTTAGATGATCTTATTTCAAGGTAAAATTGAACTAATATCACATGTCAAAACTTGCAACCCAAGACATCTAAAGGAAATATTCATATATCATTAATAAAAATCCACACAGTAGTTTTAACCAAGAAAACTAGGAAAGAAGAACGGTATTTCTAGCTGGGCCAACACTGCATCTACTTTGAATAAATGAACTATATATATTTGTAAGTATAGATGACAACTTACTAAAGCAAAAAAAATCACACTTGCAAATTTATAGAATCAGTAAGTATCAGCAGAAAATTAATTGTCAATGTATTACAATATCAGTTGTTTCAGAGAGTGTCCTATGTTGTAATCAGTCTTAAAAAGTACATTATTGCTACCATAAACCATTAAAGGTGGTTTATAACCAGGGGAAAAATCCTTTAAAATCCCTCACTGCTACAATTCACAACTCGTTTGTTAGAGTCTTTACCGCCCTCAGCTTTGCTTTGGGCCATTAACTAACAAACCAATCATTAACTGCTAGTAATAACCATTTTTCCCAGGGATTATTTCTTAATTTAACTCTTGTACTGACCCATTATTTTCTGAGATGTCAAAATAACTATGCATTACCAGTTTTCTGTAATATAAGCACCTCCCAAAATAAACAATACAACTGCAAGAGAATTCAATTGTTCACTGTACACACTATTTAAAATACATTACTTTAATGAACAATTTTGTTGTTCTTGAGGAACTTTCTCATTTTTCCATTCTCTTGAGCATATCCATCATGTAACTTAGATGCAGAATTAATGTGTATATACACAATGCCGAGACATTTATATTAGTAAACTGTATTATATATTCATCTGGGTAAGACACATTTGATTATTAGCATTCTGCTCCTGAGCAACAAGGCATGGTTGCTTGTCTGTTGCCATGGAAATAAATTAGGAAGGATAACCTGCCTACTTATCAATTTTTATTAATGCAATCAGCCTACGTGCTTAACCCATCAGTAACAATAGCACATTTAAACTAAGCCAATAAAGCACTGTAACTCTAGGGGTGCCAGTTAAAGTAAATAGAATAGAAAATTGCTGAAATAAAAAGTCTGAGTTATGTGTCATAGTTCTGATGTGCCCCATTAATATTACAGGATAAAGAATGTTGCCATTTGAGAGGTCTTTAACAGTGAAATTACCATCAGCTAACATTTATTGAGAGGAGGAGAAACATCTAAGACAAGAAGTCAAGAGGGATATGATAAAACACAATTGCCCTCCTACTGTGTTGAAACAGTTCATAGATGCATGTGCTAAAATTTGAAACTAAGGAATCCGAATCCAATGCTAGCCAAACAAAGGTGAACGATCTACAATATATTTGAACACTGAGATGTCAATTCTAGAAACTCAGAATTTGTGATTATTTAACCTGTGCTAGAATTAAGTTTGCTTTTCTATGATCTAAGAAGAAAAAAAGCTTTCTAAGTCAATCAATAGGAATCTATATAGTCAAAAAGACAGTTAACCTGTAAAATATAACATTCATTTTCAAGGCCTCCAGACCCATGTATATTCATCACAGCATGTCCAACTGGAGTTAGAAATAACTGGTGTTTTCTCCCTCTAATTCAGACTGACTTAATCCTCAATGCCTACAAATTACTGAGATTTCACAAAATGCATTACTGTCTAGGAAACTGATAGCAAATATACATACATATACATACACCCAAATATCAATATGTAGTATCTTAAAAGTTTAAGGAAACATTTTCTCTGAAACAAAATCTAACATTTAAAAAATAATGTTTAATATTTAGGTAATAAGTACACAGTAAGAAAAATGAACATTTAGCCTTAAGGCTTTAAAAAGTTTTATTTTATTGTGGTAAGAACTAACATGAGATCAACTCTCTTACATTTTTAAGTATACTATACATTATTATTGACTATAGATAGATACAATGTTGTACAAATCTCTGGAGCTTATTCATCTTGTTTATTTGAAAATTTATTCCCATTGATTAGTAACTCCCCATTTCCCACTCCCCTTAACCCTTGGTAATCACCACATTAAAATTTTTTTAATCTATTACTAATGATTATGGTGCTTATATTAGCAGTAGATTAATAATAAAAAGTTAGAGTGGAACCAAGTTATTTATTCTAATTTTGCTAAAAGAAAACCCAAGAAACAAAGACTCAAGTTTTAATAAATAATTAATTGCATTATGACATCTCATGGATGATGAATAAAGAATAAAAAGGAAAAAAGTGGTCTTTATATAAGAAAGAAGGGAGTTATCAAATATAGGATCTATCTGTCCATCCTTCTATCTACCCTTATGTACTTAATTATATCTGTGCATAAAGATGCCTGCAAAATCCCTGATATTGAAAGGATAACATTGGTAGACAACTATCATGTATTTACTATGTGCCAGGCTGATGGTGAAGCCTTAAACATATATTGTCTTATTCATTACCAACATGAAACAATGATGTAAGATTATATTTGTATTGATTTTATAGATAGAAAACTGAGTGTTAGAAAGGAAAAATGACATGTCAAAGCCAACAAATGGTAAATGGCAAAAATAGAATAAGAATCCAAGCTGATATTACTTTGTTGGAGATTTGATGATATTTAATCCCTTTTCCTGAATAGTTTTCTAACAAAGATGCAATAATACTGTTCCCAGATATTTGTTGAAGAGGAAGATACTTATGCAGAGATTATACTTGACAGGGAGAAGTATTAGAGATAGGAAATACATCATAAAAAGGGTTTGTGTCATACGAAAATTAATAAAGGTATAATGCAAATGAATGAATCTACCCAAATGTTAATACTGTTTTTGTTTTGTTTCTTCACATCAGTTATACTGAGATGTAATTCTCATGCCATGAAAGGCACCAATTTAAAGAACACAGTTCAATGTTTTTTAGTATTTTCACAAATATGTACAACCATCTCCACAGTCATTTGTTGAACATTTCCATCACCTCAAAAAAAAAAACAAATCCCACCCTTTTAGTAATATCATCCTATCCTCCCAAACCAAGCAACCACTAGTATGGATTACATCTCTACAGATTTGCATTATAAACATTTCATATACATGGAATCATAAAATACATAGTATTTTTGAGACTGGCTTCTTTCACTTGGCATAATGTTTTCCAAGTTTATCCATGTTGTACAGTGGATAAAAAATATACTTTTTTATGCTTAATATTATTTAATCATATGGACATACCACTTTTTGTTTATTCACCGGTTAATGGATATTTGGGTTGTTTCCACCTTTTGGCTATTATAAATAATGCTCTAAATATTCATGTATTTTTTTGTGTGTGAAAATGTTTCCACTTCTATGTATATACCATCCTAGTGGACGGGAAGTGCTATACCATTATGGTATGTATTTACATTTCCCTAATGATGAATGATGTCAAAATCTTTTCATGAGCTCATGGATCTTTGCATAACTTTCTTGGGGAAATTTCTATTCTGAATGTTTGCTCATTTATTATTGGATTGTTTGACTTTATATTATTGAGTTGTAACAGTTCTTAATATATTCTAGCTAAAATTCCCTTATGTCAGATACATGATTTGAAAATATTGTCTCCCATTCTGTGGGTTGTCTTTCACTTTCTTGTTTAAGTACAAAAGCATTTTTAAAAAATTGATGAAGTCAAATTTATTTTTTCTTCAGTTGTTCATCTAAGAATCCATTGCCAATCCTGAGTTCATGAAAACAATTAAACTATTGCTTCTGTTTTTTGAGGGTTTTATATTTTTTGCTATTACATTTTAGGTCATAGATTCATTTTCAGTTAACTTCTGTGTGACGTAAGGGTTCAACCTCATTCTTTTGCATGTGGCTCTCCAGTTGTCTCAGCACCACTTGTTGAAAGGTTAATCTTTCCCCCATTGAATTGTCTCAGCACTCTTTTAGAAAATCAGTTGACCATAGAACACATGAGTTTACTTCTGCACTGTCAATAGTGTTCCTTTGATCTATATATCTATCCTGATGACATTACCAGACTATCTTGATTGATAATGCTTGGTACTAAGTTTTGAAATCAGAAAATATGAGTTCTTTTATTTTGTTCTTTTAAAATTTTTTTTGTTATTCTGAATCCCTTGCAAGTCCATATAAATTTTAGAACCAGCATGTCAATTTCTACAAATAAACCATCTGGGATTCTGATAGAGATTGTTTTGAATCTGCAGATCAATTTGGGGAATATTACTGTCTTAACAGTACCAAATCTTCTGATCCATTAAACTTAGTGTTTCTCCATTTATTTAGATCCTTAATTCCTTGTATGATGTTTTATAGCTTTCAAAGTATAAGTTTTGTACTTGTATTTATTCCTGAGTGCTTCATTCTTTCTGATACTATTCCAAATGGAATTTTCTTAAATTTCTTTTTCAGATTGTTTGTTGCAAGTGTGTAGAAATATAGTTGAATTTTATGTGTTGATCTCATGTTCTGCAGCCTTGATGAATTTATATATTAGTTTTAATGGGTCTTTTGGTAGATTACTTATGATTTTCTATATTTAAAAGATCTTATCACCTGTGAATAGAAATATTTTCACACCAATCTGGATGTCTTTTATTTATTTATTTATTTATTTATTTATTTATTTTTGCCTAATTCCCCTGACTGGAACCTTCAGTACAAATTTAAACACAACCGGTGAGGATAGGTATCCTTGTCTGTTCCATGATTTTCTGGGGAAAGAATCTGATCTTTTGGCATTAAATAGTGTTATCTGTGGGTTCTTCATAGTAGCCCTTTATCAGGTTAAGGAAGTTCCTTTCAGTTCCTAGTCTGTTCGTTATTTTAATCATAAAGTCAGGTTGAATTTGTACATGTTTGCACATACACATATGTACATTTTATATGATATATTGTAGCAACTCTTAGGTACGCTTCCTCTTGAACTTGTTATTTGTATTTGTTGCTTATTTGTTTAGTGAATGTTTGGGTCATTTTAGTGGAGCTAGTCCTCCCCCTACAAAGTTTTAAACCTCTGATGTTATTCCTCATGGGGATTGTTATGAATTGAATTGCTTATCTCCAAAATTTGTGTATTAGAGTCCTAATCCCCAGTAACTCAGAATGTGATTTTTATTTGGGAATGGGATCATTTCAGGTGTAAAGACAAAGTTATATTGGAGTACAGTGAGCCCTTAATCCAATATGACTGGTGTCCTTGTAAAAAGATGAAATCTGGACACAGCATGAACACAGGGAGAACACTGTAAAGATCAGAGTGATCTTTGGACAAGGAGCATCAAAGATTATCAGCAAACTAACAGAAACTAGGTGAGAGGTTTGAAACTGATTCTCATAGTCCTAAGGAGGAATCAACACTGACAACTTGATTTTGGACTTCTGGCCTCCGGAACTGTGAGACAATACATTTCTGTTTTTGAAGTCCCCCAGTTTGCAGTTGTGGGTAAATTGCAGAATTTCCAGAATTTTCAGAATTTCCCACCTAGCCTTAGTTCATTTACATATCAATAGGTGTTCACCACTGCAGAGCCTGCCACTGATGTGGGGCAAGGAGTAGAGAAATAATGACCATTCTCTCCTCCCCTCTTTTCCTGGTATGTAATTGGTCTGGCATCTGCCAGTTGCCAAGGACCCATGGCATTCCCCCAAGAAGAGATAGGTGGGAAGTAGAGAGCACACTGAGGGGGCAGAGTGTGAGTGGCAGTTGGAGATGGATAGGCCAGGCCTAGCCAGGGAATTTGGGCAAGCTGTGAGCAATAAAAAAAAGGTTTCTCTCAACCTATCCTTTCCCTTGACTTATTTCAGTTTCATCAGTTTCATAGATTAACCCTGGGCTAGGGAACACCCTTTCCTCCCGGAGCTACATCTGGTGTAAGTTGGTAGGATCCAGTGAACCCAAAATCTGTCTTTACGGGTGTGATGTTTGGGTGGGCTGCCTCTAGAGATGGTGGGGAAATACACAGGAACACTCCTGTGGGTGGTGGGGATTTGCCCAGGGATTCTCCAGTGAGGATTTGGTCTGGTGTAAAGTGCCTCTTAGAAGATTGGGCCCTTCCTCAGAATTGGGAGAGGGTGGAGAAACATAAGGCAGTAGAATTGGCTGTTCACAAAATAGGGGACAGCTTAGGGGAACTGAGTAGCCGTGGGGTGGCAGGATATGTGGGGTGGCTGTTTCTCATAGCACTGGAAATGGTTACCAAGGAAAGAGATACACTTCAGTGTCACTTGGAAGAACAGGAAGATAAGTTGTGGGATTCTCTGTAAAGGGAACAAAAGCTATTGAAAACCTATTTTGTGCTGCTGAGAGACATACTAGTGGTGAGGGAGGAGGCAGCACAAAAATGCAAGCTGCAAGAGGCTGTGGGAGGTGAAGGAAGGGGTAGTGCCTTTAGGCCTGGACATGGCAGAGGATACATCAAGGAAGGAGGATCTGGTACAGGGCGACGGGGTTGGGCTGAGGGCAGAACTGTTGATGAGGCCACTGCCTGAGGCACCACCCCCTCCTATATTGAAGGCCCACCTGGTTGTAGTTAAGAAAATAAAGACAGCAACAACTGTGGGTTCCTCAGGGGGAGGAGCAGCCACCTCCCCAGGTTGTGGAGAGCGCCATGCTCTGCCCCATACACAGGCCAAGCTGGTGGATTTGAGCACCTGGTTTCAACAGAAGTCCTCAGAGCCTATGCCTACATGGCTTTTGCATCTTTGGGATTTAGGAGTAAAGGACATTGTTCTGTCTGGATCAGAAATAGATAAACTGCCTTCCCTGACAACTCACCCCTCTCTCTGGCAGAGGTTACAAAATGCACATCAGGCCCCAGGAAATCACAAACTTTTGGATTGGCTGACAGAAGCCCCCAGGGTAATTTGGCCTAATCAGGGTATTTTATCATACTTTTCCACTAGCTGGCAAATGCACACAGAGCTCTGGTTTTACGGGAGCTGGACATGAAAAATATCATCTATAATATGAACCCCCAAGACCCCAACGAAGAGCTGTTCACCATAGGAATGAGAAATCTGGTGCTCCATACAGCTTTCCCATCTCTCTTTGGGTCCCTAGTGACTATTCTTACCTCCCACATGGGGCAACCCATAAGTGAAGCTGCTCAGACTTTAGCAGATCTGGGGGAGGTTAAAATGATAAGAGCATGAAAGGAAGTATAGGCTCTATTCCTGGTACATAATTGGTCTGGTATCTGCCAGTCACCAATGACTCACCACTGGAGTTCTGCCCAGAAGGGACAAACTTTCTGGAAGTAGAAAGTTTGCTGAGGGGGCAGACTGTGAGTGGCAGCTGAAGGAGACAAATGGGCTGGGCCTAGCGAGTGGATTCAAGCAAGCTCTGAGCAATAAAAAAGTTTCTCCCAACCCACCCTTTCCCTTACTTACTTTGGTCTCACTAGTTCCATAGGGCATTTGCCCCAGGCTGGTAACAGCCTTCCCCCTGGAGCTATAGTGGTGCTTTGTTACAGCAGTCCCAGCAGACTAATACAGGGGCATAGGCTTGGGTTTGCCCACAGATACCCTGCTATGACTTGTTTTGGCAGGGCACTCTTTGTCTCTTTCCCTGACCTTATCCAGCTGTTAAGTTCCAGTAATAGCCAAGAAATTGCTTTATAATGTTCAGCAATGAGCTGGGACATAAACTGATCCAAAACCAATCAAAGTTGGGCTCCTTTGAGGGCTAATTCCTGAGATTAGTGTTTGAAAGTTTTCTGATCCTGGGTGAGTTCCTCAAAGTTCTCTGACCCTGGGTGAGTTCCTCACTAGTGTCTCTTTTTCTGGTTCTCTCAGACAAAGTAATTAGCATAGAACTTAGCCTATATGCCCAATGAACCTATTAATATTCGAGTTCCCTTTTATTTCACTATTTTTGTTTGTGTTATAGCTTGAAATCATCCATACTTTACTGCAAGGTTAGTCCTTTGGGGAGTTAGTTCCTTTGGCTTTATTGTTTTTATGATTTGCTCCCTGCCATCTCAGGTGAAATCTCTGATCCACTTCTTTGGATCTGGATATGGGGTCTTTCTCTCTTGAGTGACACAGCTGCTTTAGGAACTGAGTGTTTCATGGTTGGGGGTAGTGGGAGGCAGTAGCCTGAGGTCTTCTTGCTTGACTTTCTCAGTATGGAGTTACTACTTTAAGAGCTGAGCAAATGTGATCAGGGCCCCAGTATTTTCAGTGGCTCTGTACCCACGGTAGAGATTCTAACCATCGGTTGGGCATGAGTGAAGAAGTCCCCCCTGACATATCTGTGATTTAGCTTTAGAGACATGTAGCTGGGTTCAGAATGAAAAATGTTCATGTTGTGTCTCTCCTGAGAAGATATCTCTGACTGGGAGCTGGGGGAGGAGGTAGTGCAGTATTCTTGGAGGCACTTATCTGGAGCAGAGGTTCTGTCTTGCTGCATATGGAGGGGCAAGTGAGGGAGCAAATCTCTGTTTAAATGCTACAGAATCTTACTCTTCTTGAAGTAGTTTAGAGTTTCTTACATAAATGTTTCTTCATCGTCTGTATGTCCCTGTGACCATTTCCTCAGACTTTAAATGGTTGTGTTTAAATAATTATCACCATTTTTCCTGGAGAGCAAATTCAGAGAGCTCCTCTTTCTGTCATGCTACAAGTTCCTTCTAAATCATTTTGAATGTATAAAAAACACCTGAAAATAGAGATTACTATGAGGTCCTATGAGAAGGTGTTTTACCTTCCAAGAATTTAGTCAACAGTGCTCAAGGAAGAAATTACCCTGTAGAAAATACAGAGGCTTTAAGTCTGGCAACTACTCTGTGACTTATCCTCCAAGATTTTCTTTCAAGATAATCCCAGGATTTCTTAATTCACGGTAACCAGCGCTTACAGGTTCAAAGCTCTACAGTTGGTCTTCAAGTTTCCTATTTCCAAAATGTAATATGTTTTAGTTGATAAATTAGCTAATTAGGTTTTGAATAATTGAATGGTCCATTTAAGATACAATTAACTTTCATTGTCATGTTGTTTTATTTCCTTGCTTATTTGATTTTTTTTGTCTGTTTATTTGGGGGAAAGTAAAGAAAATCAAGATAACACATTATTTTTTTCTGAATGGAATTTAATTGGAAAAAAAAGCTAATAGTTTCACCAAATTTGGGAAGGGAAGAATGTGTTATATTTATATATGTAGTAAATGAGGGAAATGGGCACTACATCATTTCTTTTTTAAGTCTTCTACATCACTACTTTTAATAAATGAAATATTGGGTTTGTTTTCATACACATTATAAATGTTTTAAACAAGTTCAAAAATGTCACTCGTTATTTTCCAGTAACTAGAACACCAGGAAAATTTATTTACACCTATATCATATCACCTATAGTTACACATAAATTTATATATATTTTAGGCTTAACTGTTCTTATCATTTTAAATTGCTCCTGAAAAAAACAATGTAATTGTTGTTTTTTGAGGTACTCAGTGAGGAGCTGGGAGAAATAAGGTAGAAAATAAAAGGAAAATAAAATACAGAATAGTAGTATAGATACTTAATGCCTAGATTTAATTAATCTTTGAGAAGTACTGGGAATGGGGCAGCAAGCCTATCAATGGCAGAAAGCAAATCAGTAATAATGATATATGTTAATATAGTTGATTTTGGATCTCACCATATGTGTGAGCATGACTCCACAATGACTGAACACAATGGCATTCTAAATACATTTGAATCTTTGACATGGCTTAAGGAAGATTTTTCAGGATAAGAGCATTTATGACCACTATTTTGATAGTAAGAGGACAGAATGACTTTAGAAATTATGAGGTTTAGACAGTAACATAAAATAATCATAAATACTAATAGCTTTATGATCCTATCATAAAATATATTGATATGAACTGTACTAAACACTTTATGTGCTTGATATCAGTTGTCACCAATCTTGTGATGTAGATATTTTTTAACATTGCTGATAAGAAAATTGAGGTCTAGCAAGATTAGATAAGTAGTCCAAAGGCACAAAGAGAATATTCAAAAGCACAGATAATTCAAGGCTTTGAGTGTGCATATAACTATTATTAATATAGCATTTTAATCCATTTTAAAGATACAGGAATAGCATAACCCATGTAGCATCCCTCAGCCAGTGTAGACACAACAGAGTAATGTGGGTGTGTTATGTGTAATTAATGAGCTACTACATAATTGACATTTTAATTTATAACACATCACACTGTTATGTTGCCTCGTATTTTAAGCTTCATTGTGTTTTAAATCTTCTTATATTTGATCTTTTCTTTTTATAAGCTTGAGGAAATTTTTAAGTGCCTAATGATATAACATGGTATTTGTAATGGCACATAACTCAATTTATTATAATAATTAATATATAAATTATACAAATATGTAATATGTAGAAATAACAGTAGTTTTCAGTTTCTCAACAAATTAGTCACTTATTTATTCTGACATGTATTCATATTTTAAAAATATATTAAATTTATTAATGTTTTATATTAATATGTAACATGCAGTTTATCACATATGAGAATCCTCTTGTGTAAAATTTAATAAGTTTAATGTTCTGAATATACAAGAGGTTGATTAGTAATTAAAAAACAAGGTGACACTCCAAAAAAAGTGGACAGTAAAAGCCCTATAAGCTGAACAGCTATATTTATTTATTTATTTATCATCTTTTAAAAAATATGGAATGCTTCACAAATTTGTGTGTCATCCTTGTGCAGGGGCCCTGCTAATCTTCTCTGTATCATTCCAATTTCCGTAGATGTGCCTGCTGAAGCGAGCACTGAACAGCTTTATTTTTTTTGGTTTTTGAACAGCTTTATTTTTAATAATTAAAAAAATCATCTGACAGCCAAGATGCTAATGAATAAACCCGTAAAATGAAGAACACAAAATTATTTCCCCTTTAGTACCTAAAGCTGTTGTTAAGCTAAAATAAATAATAATTATTCCATAATGAGTTGATGAAGTTCCATAAGAAAACCTATCAATAACAAAAGGCTAAAAATAGCAAATTGCAGAATTTCATATTTCCCGGAAAGTTTAGACATTTTAGCTTTAGGCTCATCAACTCAGATGCTAAACTCTAGATGATCTTAGAAATTATTTGCTTTATAGCAGACATGCATACACATGTGTAGATATTATAATGTAGAACAGATTTTATATATAATACAAAATCAGTATTTTATTTATACATACACACATATAGTTAACAGGATTTGACCACAAAATCTGTGATACATAAATACATCACAAATTCAAATTCTTTAGTCAAATCCCGGCAACTAAATACATTTCTTATGAGTACTCACTAGTTAATAATGTATCATAATCCTGTGTCCTAACAGAAAAACTATTGTCCCTATTTTATGTGATAGCTCAAATGCAGAAACAAATTGGCATATACAAGATAGAGGGCCAAATAAATATCCATATGAATCAAAAACAATATCCCACTTTTCACAATGGATATATATTTTATAGAGTCACCAAATCCATGTGTTGATGAAAATAAATGTTTGCATATTTTAGCTTTCATAGAAAGCCTAGGAATATTTTTGGAGCAATCTAAGTTTATCTTTTCTAAAAGCATTTGCTTTAGCAATTCCTTTTTATTGAGTTCAAAGTACCTTATAGCATATCTCTGAGGTTCTTGAACTTAAGCACATTAGAGTTTTATATTTCTCTACAAACATTGATTTTGTTTGCTATGATCTTCTCCAAGATGGAACACAGAGTTGTCTGAATTTATCTTGCTATACTTGCTTTGTCATCTGCCAGTCAGTTTGCAGACACGGATAACAAGTTAGATGTTAAAATGCCTCAAAAAAATCTAGCTGTACAAATGATCATAGCCATAGGTTTGTGTTCCTGTTTTTATTTGACTGACCAAAAATAGTTACAAGGAGTGAAATCTTGCAGGAACTGAAAATGAACGTGTATGACATTCACAGTGACATCCGATTCTCTTTGCCACATACAAACTTTATTCTCATCTAGATTTTCTTGATCTGTAAAAGGTTGTTTTCTTATTTCAAAGGTTATCAAGTCCAGTGAGTTACAGTAGACTAGTAGTTTATTTAATGACTGAAAATTGAGCAAGAAGCCAAGATATCTTCAAACTTCTGAAACCCCTTCATCATTTGGTCGATGATCAACAAGAGGAAATTGAAGTAGGAACAGCTTTTCCAGTTCTTATGGTGAGCATAAAACTAGACATTGATGGATGAAATGATTGATTGTGTAGGAAACAAATACCAGGTCAAAGCACTCACTTTTGGCTGAATACATCTTGATTTATGCACAGATAATCAATGTCTTAAGGTAGGGATTATGCTATTGTTGACCTGCTGTTGCTAAATATAACCCATTTCAAGTATAAAAATCACTAATATTTCAAATAGTCTTGTGATATGATAAAATCTTATTAACCTATTTGAAATATAAAAATATTTTAAAACTATGAAGAGTTGTAGTCAGATTTTGTAAAATTATAATTCAGAAGTGGTATTAAGTTAGACCTACCACTTGGTATTATCTGTGTTTATTATTTTTTTGCATTATTTTAAATAATTTCCTATAATTATTACTTTTGTAGATCTCCTTAAGTATAGGTTATCATTTCATATCTCATCTTTGAGATTTAAATGGATATTTGCTATAGTTGCTTGTCTTTTTCACACACAGTGTATGAACATAACAGCTGCACCATGGTACTCAATTTTATTCCATTCACTTATTAATGAACTACGTTTGTGCTCAGGAAGGTATTTTTAGAAATATGTTCACTGAAAATGATCTCTCATTTATAATTTCTGCCATAAGGCAGCTAAAATTCCCTCCTGAGCAAGATAAATGTGCAAATTTAGTATTTCAGTGAGAAAGTTTTTATTTTCAGGAACGCTTTACTTGCCCCAGGTTATTTTGAATAAATACAAACACTCAATGTCTCAAAGTGAAACCACTATTGGTTACAGTTCTAGGGGGTAGGTAATCAGCTGGGCACAATATAATTTACCCTGAATATCCCTTCATTAAGATTTATTCCAGATAATGTTCTCTTTATTTGCCTTTATGTGAACTTTACTCACCTCTGTATGACCTCTGTTTAGCGGTGCACAGTATCTTTCTGTCCCTGGAGCTGGGCTGGTAAATACCAAAGGAAGGGCATCCAATCCTCCAGTCCCCCTCCTGAGGGTTTAGCTCTCTGGAGAAATGCCTCATTGCCAGGGACAGAGATGCAATACTTAACCTAAACATTGTACAGGTGATGGAATAACTAAAACCTGTAGGTTTAACAGTTGTGTTCATCACTCACTGGCAGAATCCACATGTACTAACAGTGGGGAAAAATTTATTTTCTCCCATTTATGCTAATATTTGGACATAGTTTCCTATATTCAACAATTACACATTTATAGAGAATATATCAATGAAGACTGAAAATATAAAAATGTAAAAACAGCAAAAACATTTTATTGGGGAAAGTATTGTAATCATGGTTTTTTCTTAACTGATTTATTGTCACGAGCAGAAAAGAGATATATAGAAGTTGACAGGGGATTATACTTAAGTTGCACAGACAAACTATTCCCAGCTTGAAGTAAAAATGATGGTTCCTATATGTCAACTGTCTACTTGGATCAAAATAACATTGAATGGACCAATTAATGAAAGAAGAAAGACATAAACAGATGAAACTGGGAAAATATAAAGAGAAATTTGCGATATAAAATGTAGTGCTGTTACAAAAATGTGTTTAAAGTATATGCACACATATTTCTATATGTAAATATGTGTGTATATATATATATATATATATATACACACATATATGAAATTATTTTCTTCTTCTTCAAAAAGTTCTTGTTCTGAATTAGAGATATTAATTCCCTATAGACAATGAAGCTGTGACAAGCAAAACACAGGAGACACTTATTATAAAAATTACTTTCCAGAAACAGATGAACTCCCCTTCCAATTAGCACTGGGTCAAAAACTATATTTTTGCATGTAGAGTTCCTTGTTTATTCACATTCATTATGTATCTCTAGTAAAAAGAAGAAGTAGATCCAAGTAAGACATAATTTCTTTTATGGTATCAATAAATCTTTACAGCAAGCAATGCATATATCATATTTATAACAATGAAAGTTAATCTTTTCTATGAGATCAATATACATTAAAGAGCATTTCCCATCACTATTTTTTATAATGAAAAATTTCAAATACATAGAAGAGTAGAGAGATTAATATGGTAAAACAATCATGTACTGTCACTTAATCTTAGCAATGATCAATTCATGCCTAATTTTATTATATCTATACTCTTTCTCACCACTCCTTAAAAAATTTTTGGAGCAAATCCCAGATATAATATTATTTAATTCATAAATATTTCAGCATATAGGTAAAAACCTTCATTTAAAGTAGAACACAATATCAATATAACATATATGAATTACAGTCTCCTATATTATCAAATACACATTCAATGTGAAAATGCTTATGATTAATTTAAACATTTTTATTTTTGTTTTTATGTTTGAATCAGATATCCAAATAAGGTCTATATGTTCAAACATATCTGTAGGTTCTCCTCCAGTTCTGTTTCTTTGCTTATTAATTTGCAAAGAACAGAGCTGATTGCCCTGTAGAATTTCCCATAGTTAACACAGTCTAATGTCTACTACAGTCCCTATAAATTGCTGTAGATAAATAGAGGATATATCAGATTGAAGTCCTTTTAAACATTCTTCCATCAGGAGGTACATAACATCTGGTTACCTGGTTATCAGCAATTAATAGTCACTGTTCAGATAATCAATACATTAGGGGTTTGAAATAGCTTTATTAAATTCAATAATTCTTTGATTATTAGCAGAATATTCTTCTAATACAAAACTTTCATCATTAACTATTCGGTGACATTGAAATGTAGTTTGTAAAGAAAACACAAGTTTCTATATGTATGCTTGATTCTTTACCTTTATTTACTTCTTTTTCTTATTCTTCTTAAGAGTTGGTTCCTTATCATCCTCCTAATGTAGCCATTCCAATTATCTACTGTTGTGGAACAAACCAATTTAAATCTTGGTATTAAAACAATGGCAGTCATTTGTTAGTATCACATTCCTGTGGGTCACAAATTAGGACAAGGCTTAGCGGGGCAATTCTGGTTCTTGTAGATCTCTAATGTCATTGTAGTCAGACAGTGGCTAAAACTGGAAGAGAAACTAAATTATTGGTCGTGGCTGGGTACCAGCCTCTGTGAATGAAGACTTAGGCCTCTCCATGTGATGTTTCCAGGTGGACTGGTTTGAATTTCCTAGCATGTCAGCCTGAGGGTAATTAGACGGAATGTTTATGTCCCTCTAAAATTTACATGTTGAAATCTAATCTCTAATGTGATGGCATTTGGAGTTGGAGCCTTTGGGAAGTGATTAGGTGATGAGAGCAGAGCCCACATGAATAAGATTAGTGCTTTTGTAAAACAGACCCCAGAGTTCACTCATTCCTTCCACCAAATGAGGACACAGCAAAAAAACAGCCATCAATGAGCCAGGAAGAAGGTGTTTAAGTGTTCAAAGAGAAAAAAGGGAGTTCCTGGCATTTTGAGGACAGCCTTGGAAGTTACATAGGCTCATGTTGGCCCTATTCCATTGGTAGAGGTAATCAGAGGCCCACCTAGTTTCAAACAGGAGGACATAATAGACTCTACTTCCTAAAGAAAGCCAAATTTTAAGAAAAGCTTAGGGAAAGAAGCTATCTTTATTAGTAGCATTTAAAAAATATATTGTTATTAACTCATGTAATTAAGTATATTTATATGATGTGCTCTCATGTGTTACAGTTATAATTCATATTGATATTCAAATTGTTCCATATTTGGTTTATGAAAGGAGATTATGCAAGTTGGCTACAGATTCCCTATAATATAACCTAGTTCTCCCTCATAGCTTTCTGTTTTTCTTGCTCTTTCTAGTGACAAGTTATTTTAGTCATACTTTGTGTCTTTACCACCCAGTCACTGCTCATTGTTACTAGGCTGGTCATTTCCAGATATTTTTGTGTCCAGAGCTAGAAAATATTTTTCCTTTCCTGATTTTTTTAAGGGAAAATAAATTAGAAGTTCATACTTCTGCATTCAGTATAAATTAAAGATGACAGAAATTTTATCTAACTCATCAATTTTACATCTCTGTAGCTTTTCTCCCATTCATAAATCCTAGTTCTTAATGAGACAAGCATAATTACTTATTTGCTTTCCCATAATGCATACTCAATCCCTTTATTTTCAGAATGAAAATACAGATATTAACATCAACTATGATTACTGTGAACAGATAAAAATATTTTTCATTTTTTTGGTCCTTTCTGCTCAGGAAATCTAATTAAATTATAATGTTTTAAATCATGTGGGACACTTTTCTGTGTACTACCAATTCGATACATTAGTTAATTTATTTTGCTTTCAGTTTTAACCTTCTGTTTTTATAACTATAAAATATTTTAAAACTGTAAAATGTAATGTTTAAAAATAAACATATGGCTAGCTTCTGTCTCTGTCTCTACCACTTCTCTTGTACCTACAGATAACTGTTTTTAAAATGTTATGATTTATTTTACCATTTTTATCATTTAAGCAAACATACATTCACACACATGCACACACACACATATTCACACACCTTCCTTATATACATATTTGACAATAAATTATGGTTAGCCAATAAATGCCAGTTGTAACTCATTCCTCATTTTTAATTTCAACTGCATAAGACTTCATTTTATAGATATTATTTAGTTTATTCAGTGAGTTCTCAATTAATGGTCATCACATTATTTCTGGTCTTTGCTATGAAAAGTGGTGCTATAATAAATAGTAGTCTTCCCTTAGATTGGTATGCATAGATTTTTAATCTTGTTTCCCGAAAACTTATCTGACATTGATAATCCTCAAAGACATAGCTAAATTTTAAACTCTAATACTTTGACTTAAAAAGAAAGCACTGTTAATTATTTATAGTAAACTTAATATCTAAGATTCTACTTATATATCTATTTTTATGCAAACATATAAGCAAAAATATTGAGTTTCCTCAGGTAGAAAGTTCACCGAAAAGTTTAATCAAGATCCAGTTCCAAGGTGGGCATATCTGAGAAAAAGAAACACTCCTAGAGAGTGATTGCACTAGGCCTTTTCTTGTGTGATTTGTCACATGTTACAAGTACAAGTTTGTACTCTGATAGCCCTCTACTCCAAAAGGTGTCACGAATTTCCTATATTTAACAGGTGTCTGCATTTTTTGAATTACTCTAGTCTTTCTTCAAAGCTATGTGCTGAACTCAAAACAGGACAATAGCCTGTTAAAATATAGGTGATAGCATCAAGAATTCCCCAACAATATCCAATATGTCAAAGTGTAATTAAAAATTGCTTGTCATACCAAGCACCAGGATGATCACAACTTAATGAAAAATAAAATTAATTATGGTAATATCAAAAGAACCAGCTATTAGAACTCCCTGATGAAAATTTTAAAGCAGACACCAGAATATTGCTTCAGTAATAATTACAAACTACCTTTGAACAAATGAAAAAAAAATAGAACATCTCAGTAAGGTAATAAAGGTCATGAAAGAACCAAAGAGAAATTATAGAAAAACTTAATGATGGAAATAAAACAAAGAAAACAAAACAACAACAAAAAACTTGCTGGATAAGTACCACAATAGAGAAGAGATTACAGAAGATAGAATCACTGAGCTTGATAACCAATTAATAGAATTCACTCAAACTGGACAACAGAGAAAAATAGATTTAAAAAATAATAAGCAAAGTCTTAGGGAACTCTGGAATAAAAGGTTTAAGATTCATATCCTAAGAATCCCTGTAGAGAGGAGGAATGATGGGTGGCTCAAAAAGTATTAAAAGAAATAATGGCTGAAAACTTCTAACATTTGACAGAAGACATATACCTACAGATACAAGAAGATGAGAAAAGTTCAAATATGATACTCCCAAATAAATCCAAGCCAACAGAACATAATTAAACTTCAAAAAACTAAAAAAATAAAAAATCTTATAGGCAACCGCAGAGCATATTACCTATAGAAGAACACTAATTTGAATGACAGTGGACTTCTCATCTCAAAGAATAGAAACCAAAAGGAAGTGGCACAACACTTTTCAACTGTTAAAGGAAAAGATCTCTCAACCATAAATTCTATTACCTGACAAAAATATTCTTCAGGAATGAAAGGGAATCAAGACAATCTCAGACAAAGGAAAACTAAAGCCCCTTAAATGGAAAGAAGAAAAACATCTAAAGAACGTTTCCCAAATAGAAAGAAATGAAAAGAAACTTGAAACTTCAGAAGGAATGAATAATAACAAAGTGTACATATACTAGACTCTCTTATTCCCATGATCTTTTTAAATCATATTTGATGATTCAAGTAAAAATGGTATCATCTGATGTGATGTTCCATGTATGTACAGGAAATACTTGAGACAATTGTATTTAGTAAGTGGGGAGAGAAAAATCCTAGATGAAAATAAGGTTTCAATACTTCACCCATAGTGGTGAAACATCAATATTAGAAGATACATATATATACACAGTGATATCTACAGTGACCACTAATGAAAGTATAAAGAGACATAATTTTAAAAAGTATAAATAAAGCAGGATAGAATCCTATAGGAATGAAAGGAAAGAGCAATAGAAGAATGAAGATCAGGGTAAGCAAACAAAAAGCAAATAATAAAATGGCAGATGTAAGCTGTAACATAGCAATCATTACTTTAAATATAAATACTCTAAATATACTGCTATGGACTGAATATTTGTGTTCATTCAAAATTGAAACCCTGCCCACCAGTGTGATGGTATTAGGAGGTGGGGCCTTTGGGGAGAAATTAGTACTAGGTGAGGTCATATGGGGAGAACCCTCATGAATGAGATTTGTGCCCTTGTTAAGAGTCATGAGAGCACTTGCTTTCTCTGCTCTACTCTTTTGTGAGGACATAATGGAAAAATCATCAGTCTGCAATCTGGAAGAAGGTCCTCACTAGTTTGACCATGATGGCACTCTCATCTCAGACTTCTAGGCTCCAGAACTATGAGAAATAAATTTCTGTTGTTTACAAGCCATCTAGTCTACGGTATTTTGTTACAGCCATCCAAACTGACTAAGACATAGAGTAAAAGGCAAAGACTGATAGAATGGCTTGAAAAACATGACCTACCTATATGCTATCTGTAAGAAACATACTTCAAATTCAACATTAGTGTGTAAATTAAAAAGACTGTAAAAAGGTAGTGCTACCTATGTGCCCTTGTAAGAGTCATGAGAGCACTATATTTATATTTATATTTCATGTAATAGCAGTATATTTAATGTAAAGTACTAGCTATATAAGTATCAGATAAAGTAGACATCAATGCAGATAAAATTATGAGACAAAGGAAAATGTTACTTAGTGATAAAGAGACAAACCCACCAGTATGATATAATAATCCCAAATGTGTGTTCATCAAAACAACCAAATTCATGAAACAAAATATGAAACATAAGTTGATAAGAATTAAAATAGAATAGTCAAATGTACAATTAATTACAACTTTAGAATTCAACATCCTGTCAATAGCATTTGATAGAACAACTAGACAGAAATTTAGCAAGATATGGAAGAAGTGAACAATTCCACCAAACAACAGAATCTAATTGATATTTATAGAACTCTCCATTGAACAGTAGTACAATACATATTCTTTTCAAACATCAGTTGAAGATTTACAAGAATAACTATATTCAGGGCCATAAAACAAACTTCACCAAATTTAGAAGAATTGAAATCACATTGAGTAAATTTTCTGACCTTAAAATTGAGTTAAACTAGAGATGAATGACAGAAAAAACAAGAAAATCCTCAAACTATTGAATATTAAATAACAAAGTTCTAAACAATCCATGGGCAAAAAGAAGTCTCAAAGAAATTTTTAAAAATACATATAAATGAATGTAAATGAAGACATAACATATCAAAATTTGTGAGATGTAGCTAAAGTAATGCTGAAAAAGACATGTATGGCAGTAAATCTTAACATTAGAAGAAAAAGAAATGTCTTAAATCAATCATCTGAATTTCTACCTCAGGATAATAGTAAAAGAAAAGCAAAATAAACCCAACTCAAGCAGAAGGAAAATAATAATAACAGAAATGAATGAAATTGCAAACAGTAAGATAATAGAGAAAATCAATGAAACCCAGAGCTGGTTCTTTGAAAACATCAACAAAATTAATAAACTTCTAGCAAGACCAACAAAGATTAAAAGAAACAAGACACAAATCTCCCAAGTTCTCATGGAACCCAATGTGCTTTTTATAAACTGAGCAGCAAATGTGATGTTTGTGGATGCACAGCAAAACTTCATTAATATATTAAAGTGTGGTATATATACAGATTGGGCTTCTGCAGTTGCCAAAAGTCACAAGGTTGTTGCTTGCACTAGTGGCTCATGTTCTCATGGCTTCTACTCTCATTACATTGTCCCCTTTCTGTCTATATACCTATATTATAAAGGGAGTTCCCTAAGTCCAGTTGACTGAGGAAATGCGACATAGGGCCTAATTTACGGATGATTCCACACAAATGAAGGCTCCATTCAAAATTAAAAAGAAGCCGTGCCATGAACTGCATAGCCCACTTTCCGTAAAGGTATAGATGGTCAGATTTATGGCTCTAAACTAATTTGGAAATAGGAGCCAATGGTTTGGATAATCTGAGATTTGGAAAAATCATTATTAAAAAATGGATGAAAAACAGTCCAACATATATTGTGTGTATACAGACATATCTAAAGAGGCAAAGCATGAAATATATTTATGTCCTGTATAAATAGTCATGAAAGTGCAATACCTAAAAGGAGAATCATAATTTTTCAGATAAAAAAGATAATCTGTTCTGTGTCCATAGGTCAGTCTCTTTCCCCAGTCACCTCTGTTCTTCCTTGATGGGTTCATGACAAAGTGACACCCAGCTGAGATGAGAGTTATGCATGGCATCAGTAGAATCAATAACATGTATTTCACTTTCTTCAATATCCCCTATAACCTTGAGGCAGGTGTCCTTATAGAATGGTAGACAATGGAGATTTTTGGAAGACTCAGCTATGGTGACATCTAGATGATACCATGTTGGAAGTCTGGTTGGTATTATAACCAGACATATACTCAATATTAGAAAGTAATATATTTCACTATTTTTTTCATAAAAACGATTCACAAATCTGAAAATTAAAAGAGGGAATGAGTGTCTCCTCTCATTACTGCTCCTAATTATCCTCTAGCAAAACTTTTTGCTTTTTGTTCCTTCAAATTTGAGCTATACTAGTTCATAGACCTTATTCCCAAAAGAGAAATGCTTTCACCAGGACTACACCAATAATGCCATTAAATTAAAAGTTGAGACTGCATTTAGCCATTTTATAATTCTAATAACAGTGAATCAGTAGGAAAGGAAGGTGGTTAATCTGCTGTCTGGTATGATTGACTGTGACTATGAAATGAAAATTGGGTCATTGTTACACAAGTAAGGGACCATAGAGAGTTTATCTGTAACACAAGAGATCCTCAAGTTACCTCTTAGAATTACTACATTCTGTGATAAAAGTTAATGACCATATTTTAGAATAGGCAGGACTACTAATGGCATAGTTCCTTTAGGAATGAAGTTTTGCGTTGTTCCACTAAGCAAGTAATTATGACTGGCTCAAGTGCTTTATGAGGGAAAAGAGATAATAAAATATGTAGAAGAATTATAAATACCAAACACCTCTATTTGACCCATTATTGAAATTAATTATATTTCTTTTTCAATTTGGTATTCCTATATATGTATATGTATATGTGTGTGTGTATATCTTTGAATGTTTATTATTTGTTTGAAGATGGTTAAAGTGTCATCTGTGACCTTCTTTTGCAAGGAGGGTTGTTATGATTTTTGGTTATTTTTGGATATCAATTATGAAGGATAATTGCATCATTTACATGGGAGTATGAATTTTCTGTTATCTTAACTGGACATTAAATATAGTTAAGGGAGTTGTATATGGATGCCTAATGGACAAGGGGTAGACTTGGTGACTTCGTACTTTGCTAATTTAATAAAGTTCTACTAAATTTCTCAGAATCCCCCTTTTTGTTATTAACATAGTGGAACAAAGAAAATGTGCTTGTGATTTAGAAGACAAATGTAGCTCCTGCTTTTTCCTGGTGGAGGGTTGCTCCAGTCCTTGGTTCTTATCTTCGTGAAGGGAAGAATTCACTAGAGGGACTTGATAGAGAGTTAAAACGGCAAAGGGTCTTAACAAGGTGAAAAGAAAGTATGCTGCGTGACCCTGAGGGTGGCAGTGGCACACTGAAGTTTGCATTGTGCTTTTCATGGGGGGTTATTTGGTTTCCTGCCTCCTATTATGTTATTATCACACCACCCTTTGGATCTGCCTTGGTCCGTCCCTTCCAACCTCTTTGTATAGGTTTGTGTCGTCATCTTCCCAGAAGTGCCTACACAAAACCCTGTGAAGGGGGTGAAAACCACAATGAAAATGATATTATAATGGCATATTAGCCTTGGGGTTATTAGTGCATAAGGTTTTCCTTAAGAGTGCGTACTCCAAAATTGGGAATGTCTTTGAGACCCATATCTTTTGCATGTCAGTCTGTGCTGAACCGCAAAAGAGGCTAAAAGGGGTTGGTCTCTGGGAGACAGGACAGAATCAGCGTGGAGACTGGGAGGTTTGCTGTCCTCCTTTCTTCCCTCCTGCTCATGTCTATCTAACTGCCTAATTACCCTCGGAAAACACTCCTGTTTAGAGGGAGTGAGAGATACAGCTGTCTCCTTGCTTTCTCCTGCTGTGATTAGTTCTTTATCCTGACTGCTGTCACAGCTGACCTACAGCAACTGTAGCCCCATTACCTGATAAAGAGACAATAGGCTTTCTCAGACTCTCCCCAAAGATTTCCTCACTGTCCCATTCTAGCAACTAAACATGTCCAACCTTCCAGAGAACTAGTTAGTGGTTTTGATGCTCAAACAACCTGTACTAGACCCATGTTTCCATTGCATGTCTCTGCATTTCTATAATAAATTCTGTGTTTTATAATACTCAGTAGGATTCTGTTTCTCTAACTTAACCTTGGCAGTTACAGCCCCTTTGCTCCCTGGAGACTTTGTGCCACTTTTGGAAAGAGCAGGGATATGCTATTGATGCTAGGTATTGTGGGTGTAGGGACCAAGGCAGGCCACCCCAAGATGTGCCACTTTGACATGCACAGTAGTTATGTCAGAACTGAAAACAATTAAGGCTCAAAAGACTCAGAAAGAAACTTTGGCGGCACTGCCCCCCACCAACTGCATAAAAAGGATTGCTAGGGGTAGTACGAAGGGAGAGGTGTAGCTGTCTGTTAAAATTCCTCTCTGTGCCCTGTTTCTTTGTGCCCCATTAAAACAGAGTAGGGAAATCAAGGGGACTTCATTTTAAACTGAACCTCCATCTTGGGGCTTAAAGGTTGAAAGGTAAAAACTCCTAGAATGTCTTTAAAAAGAAAGAATTTCCATTAACCAGCCATATGACTAACAATCAATTGACCATATCTTAAGCCAGAAAAAAACACTCCCGAGAATTAGTAACCAGTCCCTGTTTTCACTAGAATCATTACCTTGAGGGAGGAAGAAGAATTTTAAAAATTCTTTGTTAAGATTATCCTACAGAAACATCAAAATGGAGGCCCTGACCATATCAAAATATGACCATCCCCAAAGAAAGCCAATGAATCATTGTCTACTGGCCATCAAGTGGCTCCACCAAAAAGTGAATGACAGAGATAACATCATGAAATAATTCATCAATACCATTTTTCCCAAGCCCCTCATCCCCTAAAACTACCTTTATAAGCCCTGTGCACAACTACTTTGAGGAGCTCAACTTCCTCTTTCTCATGGGTCCCTTGTATACAAACCACCTCTAATAAACTCCGCCTGCTTTCTTTCTTTTGAGTTCAGCGTTCATTTCTGTAACACTGACTCTCAAGAATCTGTACTTTCGGGGTACAGTAATACCATCAAGTATTTGTCATCCAAGCATTCACTCTTTCATATTCCTGTGAATGCTTCCCTGTTCTCTGAAGTCCCAGATTCCTCCCACCTTCTCCTTAGTTCAAGATGACTTAAATAACTCATTTTCCCTGATCATTTTTGGAATCTATGACTATGGATTCTCCTATGTGAAAGGGTATCTCGCTACGACCCTCCTTACCCCAGAATGACTAAGGAGACACGGGCCCACGCAAGAGATTTTATTACCTTAAAGAGAAAGTGGCTGCCCCCAGAGAGAGGGAGCAGCAGCTCGTGGGTGAGGAAGCACGTTTTTAAGGAGTAGGGGTAGGGTGTGTTCTGCGTTGGTGATTGGATCTTAAGGGGTGGGGGTCTTAGCGCACCAGAATTTGCCTTCACTATGTACTTAACTAAACTTTGTGGGGTTTTTTCCCCTCCTGCCAACCTGCCTTGAATTTAATTCTTAGACCAGCTAGAAGAACCTTGAAGAATAGAGGAAAATTTCTTCCTGCCCAACATGAGGAAGGAAAAATACTTTTCTTTCTACCCTTCTGGGTTCTTGACTGAGACACTCCTTGTAATAAAAGATTGAAAGAGGAAAAACTGAAATTATATAACATGTATGCCACCTGTATACATGGGAGATACTCAGGAGAACTAACTTAACTCCCCTAAACAGCCCAAGCCACCACCTTAAACATTTTCAGCTAAAACAAAAGAAGACAGGAGGTGACCTCTTAGGACAAACAAACAAGGTTAAGGTTCTTAGGCAGATATAAGTTATTACTTTCTCCATTGATGTGGGTTTCTGGAGATTTAGAGTCATCCTCTCTTTCTGGTACAGACAGGGAGACATCCGTACAAATAGAGATTTCCCTTATAAATATAAATGTCTCTCAGAAAAGGGTAACTTTTATTGGGTTTTCAAAGCTTCTCCTGTGTCTGCTGTTTCTTAAAAAAATCAGCCTAAAATAAACCTGATAAAAAACCGGCATATTTTGGGTGACAAATTCTACTCCCCTTCAGTATAGTCTCTTCACACTTCTTAGCGATTAAAGAATCTAGTTTTTTTGTAGAGACTCAGAACTTATCAAAATATTTATTCTTTTTAACTATTTATATCATACTGAGTTATTTATTGGGTACAGACTCTCTGTTTTTTTGTAGCTAGAACAGTAACATTGTATATAAAAATACTTCTTAACTAGGAGATATATGTGCATACATATATATATATATGTGAATGTTATGTTTATCTAAAACTTTCTTAAAGATGAGAGACATTTTCTTTGAAAAATTGCTATAATGTTATTTATACACTGTGTGAAGTAATAACCATCTTTGAAATATTTCCTTCCAAGTAAGGGTTAACTGGTATAGATTTTTTGTCTTTGTTGTCTTTAATTTCACTTAAGAACACAATAAATTATAGAATACAAGGATTTGTTATTTGTTATATTTAATATAAGAGTAATTGCTTGAGTATAAAAAAGCATTTGTCGTACATAAAATAAACAAATATCAATAGGATATTATTTTACATCTCTTATAATGTTAACAAGTCAAAAGCTCTGAAGACCAAGAGATCTCTCAAACAAAAGGGTTTATTGAATCTTTATAGATGCTAGCCCAACAAAGGACTGAGTCCTAAGACAGGAAGTTTGTATTTCATCAGCAGCAAGGCTAGCTAACAGGAACAACTCCATTAGACTCAAGAAACAGCACACAAGGGGTCTCAAGGAAAGAAAGTTCTTTAAATTCACATTGGCTATAGGTAAGGATGGTGGGCTAATAGGGAAAATCTGAGGATAGGTGGTTAGTCCTTACAGAAGTCTTATGAATTGGTTGCTGATGAGGGTCAGACACTGGTCATGTGCAAAGGGGATGTGGTGGTTCCAGGGACCTTGTAGATGATTGTTGAAATGACTTTATCCAGGAATATGGAGTTTCTGGTTAGCTATGGCCCGCATATATTGACCAATTATTTTCCCTTGTCTCTCTCCTTCATTCTCCAGCCTTTATGTCACTTAATTTAAGACA
Organism: Manis pentadactyla; assembly: GCF_030020395.1. Taxonomy (NCBI): domain Eukaryota; kingdom Metazoa; phylum Chordata; class Mammalia; order Pholidota; family Manidae; genus Manis; species Manis pentadactyla. The sequence continues at coordinate 51,178,174 of NC_080030.1, forward strand.
TTTCAGAATTTTTCCTTATTAATATTAAAGACTAGAAAACTGAATAATGTTACCTATTAGTGGGCATATGGGAATGTAGTAATTCTGATGCATTCCTTGTGGGTGTATAGACTTCTCTAAGCATTCAATGGCATAATCTGACATTATTTCATCAAATTAAATACACCCATTTGCTACTACATTGCAACTCTTCTCAGGAGTATATATCCCAAAGAAAGTCTCACAGAGCTCTGTCCAAGAATGAGCAGGAAGATGTGTGCTTATTGCAGCATTTATGGCAGTGGTGTGCTTCAGGCAAATTTTGTGATCATTGCTTGGAGAGTGGGTAGGTAAAGTAAACAAACCCACACCACAGAGTACTGTTCATCAGTTAGAAGCAACAGGTTACACACACATACATTCACAAAGATTGATGGCTTTTAAATACAGGGTGATGAATGGAGTAAGAAAAGTGGTAAGTTACATGAGAACAGCCATTCACATAATTTAAAATACATGTAAAACAATTTAAAATTCATTATAACAATAAAAAAACAAGCAGGTATACATTAAATGTATTAGAATGTTTACCTATAGAGAAAGGTAAGTGGGAGTAATTGGAAATAAATGTGTGTAAGAAGAAAGGGACCCTGAAGAAGTCAATAATTTTAATCTGCCACTACCAAAGAAGATCCATTTAATCAACCCCATGCATTTATAATCTTAAAACCAACAGAAATATTAAAAATGTATTTTTAACATCTGGTAAAGCAAAGCTACCAGCCAATTAGAAATTTAGCTACATGGGTACTAAGTAACTACAGAAACACTGGCTACCAAAACCCAATATAGTCACAGTAGGTTTATCATCTCCGTATCAGCCATGTCTATAACCATAAAATAAACTGAAATAGTAAATCAGCTATTCCCTCAAAAAGAATATTAGAGACAGTTTGATTAAGTGGTATGTTCAAGTAAAAGAAAATATCAATCATACAGAAACTTTCCAGAAAATAAGAAAAAATTGTCAAGGTCTATATAGTGGAGTAAAATTATAGACCAATTTCCTCATTAGAATAACTATAAAATATCTTTAAAAATATTAGCAAATCAAATACAGTGTTGTCTAAAAGAACAAACACATCAAGACCAAGTTGGGTTTATTAGTAAATTTGAATTGACATGTAAAATTAATTAATGTCATTAACAAAATTAAAGAGAAAAAATATGTACCAGTAATAAAATTGAGTTCAAAACATTTAATCTCTACAATTAAAAGTATTAGCAAACAAGGAATAGAAAAAAAGTTCCTTAACCTTAAAAAAGATTATGTGAAAATAACAATAGAAAATGTGAAATGTTGAGAAATTTCCTTTGTGGCTGAGAAAAAACAAGGATGACTTCAATTAACACTTCTATTCAATACTGCACTGAAAAATCTCAAGCAGTTACCAACAAAACAAATGTAAGAAATACGTATTTGAAAGAATAAATATCATCTTCCAGGTATACTATCACATCAACTGCATAGTGGTGGCTCCCACCTGAGTCCTAGCCCAGGATTCTTTCAGCTAGGAGAGAAACCTTGTCCAAAGTCACATACTCTCTTTGGTAATAACCCATATCCAAAGACTGCCACTCGGTGTATGAAGCCCCAAACCCTCTTGCCTGAAGATAAGAATTTCTGAAGCTGCCATTCCAGCTCCAGACCGTATAGAAGTAGAATCAGCTTAGGGCTACTCTGCTTCACAGTTCGCACTTCCCTCTACACAAGCCTACTTCCTCTGCTCCCTAATGGTGTTACTCCCAATGACACGCCCCACAACAAACATCCTAAATGCGAATCCCCTCATCTCTGTAATTCCTGGGGAGCCATTCTAGGGCAACTTTCATAGAGGGATATTTTGGAATCTTCTTTTTCTGTCCTTATGTTTCTAATTGATATCTTTTTGCCTCACTGCCTGAAGTCTATAGTACAATGCTGAAAAGCAGTGGAGATAATAGCTATCGTTGCTTTTTTCCTGACTTTGGTGGATATGTCTCTAAAATTCCCTTAAAGTCAGATAATGGATTTATGACAAAGATGTATATTCAGAAAAAGAAAGTACCAATTAATTCTTGTTGAGTATTTTTAAAATCACTAATGGATATTGAATTTTGCTAAAGGTTTTTTCAGTATCTATGTAGATAATCATTTTCTTTTTCACCTTTAGATCTATTAACACGGTGTATCATGTTGCTAGAATGAATGGTTGCATTCAACCAGCTTGCATTTTGGGAATACATTCATTTTTTTTTTCAACTAGCATGGTTGTGTTTATTCTTAAAAACTTACAGGAGCTATAGAAGCCTAAGCCAAGGAATACATTCATTTTTAAAATTGTATTTCTTTTAAAAATGTTTTAAAAATGTTTGTTGAATTATTTTTTGCTTAAATTTTTTAGTATATTTTTATATAGATTTTCATAAATGACACTGATCTGTGATTTTGTTTTTGTGTTATCTTTATCAGGTTTTATTATCACTTTTTTCTACTCAAGTTAATTTTAAATTCCTAGTATTTTATTTTAGCTATGCTGAAGGTTTAAAATGTGTGTTGTTTCTTTTGTTCTTTTGGTTGACTATAATTTTTGGATACTATGTGAGGAAATTTGTTTATAGACCATTAGCTAAACTACCTGAAAGTCCAAATGACTTATTTCATTATTTTGATGGTAATATGAAGAATTCACTTGGTTAAAATTCATGGAAGTGGACACTTTTAATATGTACACTTTATTTACAATATGTGACAGTTAAATTTAAATAGATTGCCATAAAAATAAAAGAAAAAAATAATGGATTGTATTGTGGGAGTTAGGTCAAGAGTCTAATCTGGGACATAAGTTAATTGATTGTTATAATGATAAAGTTAGTTGCTCATACTGAAAACTATGATACAGAGTTAGAGAAGTAAATGAATTCATGTCATATCTTGGATATAAAGTAGGCAGAATTTTGTAACAGATTGGATGTACACAATAAGAAAAATGACAAAAAAATAATGCTGACTAATCATTTTATTGAGTTGATTTAAGCTGTTGGTTCTGCAGTACTTATTATGGGCATTAGGCATGTGGGTGAGGATACTGTGACTGAGCAATAAGTCAGAAAACAAACTCAAGGGTGGGCAAATATAATTCAGTTAAAATCAAACATTTATTTAACATCTATCATGTTTTAAGAGAACAAAGTGCTAACATATAAGATAATTAGAAAAAAATTGATTTTATACCAAGTAAGCATCCAAGAACAACTAAGCATTATACATTGTATGGTCTCCATTAGTAAGTTAACCTTTCAGGTAAGATATAAATAGTCACATTGGTTGTTAATTCTACCAATTTTTTCTGTGCTAGATGCACACATAGGAATGATAGGACACATTTTGAGCTTCTCCTGTTTTGGATGTCTTACTGTTTATGTGAACATACTGGGAGCTAAGAGATTTCCCAGTCCCATGTGTCTCACACTGCAAGACATTTACAAAATCCAAATCTCTCAGCCTTCACTTTCCTTAGGTTCTTATGACAACAAACCTTTTAAAAGAAGCTAAATGGTCTCTTTTTCATACCATTAATTGAGTTGGTGGGGAACTGAGACAATAGAAAATATGTCATATAAGTGATATATGACTGACAAGGCATAAAATATCTTTAGTCTAATTAGCAAAGGAGACTACTTCATTGAAAGGAGTGAAGTAAACAGTGGCAAATAACCAGACAACATACATGGCAGGCTTAAGGACTATTTATAGGCAGGAGTCCTTCGGTCGCCACTGCATTCTAAAGCTGCACAATGAACTAGCAAGGTTGGATATCCTACCACAGGAGAGGGACTCTGACCTTTCAGTTGTGAGGCTTCTAGACTGCACGATTAAGGAATACTACCCTCCCCAGCAATCAAGGGTGTTGGGGGCCAAAAGCAGTATAGGATGGCAGAATCCTAGCCTGCAGCCTGATTTTTTTACTTCATAATTCATGGTAAAGAGATACCCATATACCTTGATAAGATCAAGATATGATGCCCAAGATTCATAATACTAGTTTTCTGATGTGGTGAACCCTTAACCTTGCATCCTGATCTACCACATTTTTAGAGCTCCCTGGAGATCTCTGGAAAGCTAGTTTATAAGGACCTGTCTTGAACAAATTAACTCTTATTTTTAAGCAGCATGCAACATGGTAGATGAGAAAGCATGTTTTTGCAGTGAGGTAATAATTACCTTTTTAGCTCTGAAAGACCTGTAAAGGGTAGACCAAGTGATAGGAAAATGGGGACTGACATGGGAGGAGTATTTTATATATGTACTTATGATGCCAGGGTTCTTGTTTGCAGAGTTGAAGAATGAATTTGGCAAACACCCAAAGTAGGAGAGCCAGGGAGAGGCTTTTATTGAGAGATACAGTGAGAGGACAGAGCTCCTGGCTTGCGCCAGGAGGGAACAAGAGAGTTCATAGTGGTGCATTGTCTAGAGGTTTTATAGGCAGTTGAGGATTTTTGGGAACCGGATAAAGGCTAGGGGTGTGGACTTGTTAAGTGGTCCCTGAATATTTAGAATTAACTTAACACAAGCAACTTCCTGCTCTGATGATTTCTCCCTGAGATACCAGCTTATTAGTCTGGGAGCATATCAAACAAGGCCGCCTGCCCAGCTCCCAAGGCGGGCTGAGATATTGTTTGCTAAAGAGTAAGTTAAGAATCTTACTTCTTAAACTTCCTGGATGTTAAAATGCAATCTTCTCTTTAAAGTGGAATCCTTCCTACCTTTTACTATGTTGTTTATGGCTGGGCCTGCATGCTAAATTAGTTGCCCAGTTTGCAAATCACCTCATCAGGTCTGAAGGAGGAAAGACAGCACATAGGCCTGGGCCTTTTAGTATGCTAAAGTGAATCTTAGATATGATTACAAATGATTAGCATAATAAAAAAAATGTGCTACTCTTCTTTATCTGGGGAATATTAACTGATCTCACTGAAGAATGGCTTTAGAGCTTAATGTTTAACACAGAGTTTTGGTAGGGGGCTTCTTTGCATGTAATTACATTGCTCTGACTGCAAATATCCTGCCTTGCTTTTTCCGGAGGCCCTCACTCTATCCTGTCTAAGCCCATGGTCCCTGACTCACTTTATGTAAAATATATATATATCCCTAACTCTGACAGCTCAGAAACTAAGGAGTAAGCCTGAATCTGCAGAATAAGGCATGATTCTGTGGAATACAGAGACAGCAGAAATACAAGAGAGAACAATTTTGGCAAATGTGCTAAGGTCTCAATGTTCTAAAAGGTAAAAAAAAGTAAAAGAAGAGGTAATGACCAAAGCTCCATATATGGATGAAAGAAAATGATTTTAATGTTCTGCTTGGCCAACACATTGTATTTCCCAACCTAATTTACATTGTGTTTTATTGTTCTTTTCACATCATTTATTTCATATTGTCATTGTTTGGTTAATTTCCTAGATTAATACCATTAATGCCCCCTATTTCTCTTTTTTTCTAACTTTTTGTTGTCTTAGATATGTTCTGTTGCTTTGAATTCAAAAAAGACACTTTTTGTGTCTGTTTTTAATTTATATAATTTCTCTTGAGATAACATCAGGTGCACAGGCAAAGAGCCAGATGTGCAATTTCTGCAGAGCTCTGAAAATCGTGCAAAAGCAGGGAAGGAATAGATTTGTTAGACTTGTTCAAAAATTATGAAAATTCATGAACCTTCTGTAAAGGAAATTCAGGTTTTGTCTAACAACCCTTTGAGGAAATTTTATCTAAACACGATTTTAAGAAACTTAAAAACAAAAATTAAATCTTTGATATGAGAGAGATTGTGGAAGAGAGAGAAATGGTTGAGTTTTAAATTAACAATTGTAATGTAAATTTTGCCTTTAGATATATCATTTATTATTAATATTTATGTAGGAGCATTTTAAGACTAAATGTAACTTGTTTCCCCTTGTGTTGCAAGTCTCCTAATATATGTGCTTCTACCATAATCAGCATGTACTGTTTGACTTTCCTCTTCCCTCCCACATGTCTCTCCCTGTGCAACAGTTTGGTGTGAACTAAGGAACACTCACCTCATGACCAGACACTCCATGTCTGGTCATACTGCTATTTCTGAGGCACTAGGAAAGCCATTATTATTTCAAAATAATGCCTCATTCATCACACCATTTATGTCACTATTAAAGCAATGTTACATGAGCATAAAATGCAAACCTCCTGTGGGTAAAATTGTAATATTTCCAGAATCTCTTACCTGGCTTTAGTACATCTGCATATCAATAGGTATTTCCAAGGGGTGGAGAGAACTAGTCCATCTACATATCTATACAAGGGGGTGCAAGGGTTTATCTGGACCAGAGAGACTGGGTAGAGCTCTCTTTCTTTTCTGCTGCAGCCTGGTCAAGAATGAGATGGGACCTACTGCTTGTAAGAAATAAATGGGTCACTTAACTTTATTTCTCCCTTTGACTGATTTCAGTTTTAGAGGTATTTTGCCCCAGGATCTTCCCCTGGAGTTATATCTTCCTAAGAAGGGTAGCACAAAAAGTTTAAATAAGTCTTTCAGAATGTAGTATAAATTCTTTTTTTTTTTTTTCCCCCTGAGAGCAGAGGTTACTAGGTAAAGAGGGGAAGGAAAAGATTATGAAACCACTAGGTACCCAAGAAAGGAAAGCACAGTGAAGAGGCCAAGGAGGTCAAGGACCAATTCTCCCTACTTTCAGTTTTGTACAAGGCCACAAGTATGGAAAGACTCAATCAGAATTTTCTTGAGGGCTGGTAATTATAAGACACAGTTTTTCAGTAACCAAGTCTCTTCACTGGAGAGCAAAGCACTCCCATTTTTTAATTCCTTTGCCATAAGAATGAAAATACAAAGCAGGCAATCAGAAAAAGGTTGGCCATTTAAACAAAGATAGACTTTGTTATTTTGGAAACATGCAAATTTGAAGGAATTCTAATGGGAACTGATTTTCTCACTGTATGCACATCAAAGTCAAGAGAGCTCTCTCCACTTCCTGGGTAAGTATAGGATCACTCTTTAACGTTCATATCTAAAATGATTGCACTTATTTGCAGTATCTAAAAAGTCAAACTATGGAAGTAGAGAGCAGAAGAGAGGGAGAGGGAAATGGGAAGCTGCTTTACTGAAACTGTAAAGTTTCATTAATGCAAAATGAATAAATTCTAGTGATCTGCTATACATTATGTCTATAGTGATATGAAAATTATCTGTTATAAAATGCCCACTACAATAAGTGCAGTTACTATCTGTCAACACACAAGATATCACAATATTGAGTATATTCCCTATGTTGTACTTTTATCTCAGGGACTGATTTATATTAGAGTGACCATTGTATTAGTGATTATTTATAAATGGAGTTTTGGGTCTCTTTAACCCCTTTACCTGTTTCCCCACTCTCCTCGATTCCCCTCCCTCATGGCAACTACCAGTCTCTCCTCCTGTCTATGAATCTATTTCTGTTCATTTATTTTGTTTTTCAATGTCTTTATAATGCCATTTTTAAAGAATGATATTGATTTGACTAAATGCTGGCATAAGTAAAGTTATAGTGTCAATGATGGGTTATTGCCTCAAACTTCTATGCAAAGTTCAGTTCACTATATTACACCATGCAATTTTCACCCTATGAAGAATAGTCTTGCATAGCTTGTCAAGTTGTGTTTTTATAATCCCCGTTTGTACTTTATATAAATACGCTTTAAATACTTCTTTAATAGAAACTAATGGATGTAGGGCAACCTTTTAATTTCCTTGAAATTGAAGACATTTCCCAAGGTGTTCTAAAGTTGTACTGAAGTACATAGAACTCTTCCTGGATTTTCAGAACTTGTCGGGTTTAGAGTACAAAGCCCCAAACTCAGGCAGCTAAAGAGAACAGGGTAAGTTAAGGATAACAAGGCCACTGAGACCTGGTGGTTGGATATAACCAATTCAGTACGAAGGCTATTGACAATTTCCCAACTACTCTTTCATTTCCTTTCCACATTACATGTCCTTCAGCTGCCTCTAGATCAGTGCCTTTCTAGCTTTTATCTTTATTTTAACTTTTCCCATGTGAAGCCTGTCTTTTAGCTCATATTTCTGTAGATACCTGTCAGGCTCTTTAAAACCACAAATTTGCATTTAGGGGACCCAAGTCATGGATTTCAATTAGGTTGATTGTCACCATACTAGGTCTTACATGATGACTACATGGGATAAAATTTAATGAAAAGGATGACTTATCCAATGGATGCCAAATACCATGCATTAAAAATGCAGTTCTTTCAGAAAGATCTCCACGTTTCTAAAACTGGAGTGACACTTTTTGCTGGCTTGACTTACCTAGGATTTATATTTGGGAACCAAAAATCTACACTAAGGATATAAGTTTTTGTGGCTTATTCTATTCCAGTTACATTTTATATTAGTTTCAATGCTTATAACCAAACAAATGTGAGAAGACTGACTGTATTGTTTAAATATAGTATCATATGAGTTGTAAATAGGCACTGCATGTATTTTTTATGCACTACTTGAACTAATGAATGATACTTTCAGTATTTATTATAGGATTATTTTGTCCAATTATCAAATGCCTCTAATAATCTGAGGACTCAAGACATTTTTAAAATAAGTACTGGAAAAGATAATTTTGTACAATATTTAAGTACCTTATTCATTTAATGATTTTGCTATTAATACTAATGTTTACTTAAAAGAGTACCGTGACTCTATATTAAAAATTATAGTGCCTCATCTTGTATTCAAATAGGATTTAGTAAATGTGTTTGATTAGTGATTAAAAATCAATACTTTATAAACACACATGTATTTATACACAGATCCCAAACTCTTATATACTTGAAATGTTGGTAGAAAATTATAATGGGATATGGACAAGGTAAAAATGTACAGTCTGTAGGTTAAGACAACTTCCAATCAAATAGCTAAAGAATAAGAAATATCTAGATTATATATATATTTAAAAGTTTTTAATTACAAGAGATATGTGTGAAAGTGCTATCTCTTAACATGATGATTTATCTCTCATATTTTTTAATAAAATGAAATTGGTGACTATTTTCTTTTGTAACTTGAATTTCATAATGCAATATATTCCTCCATATCTTCCTATTTCAGTAATTTGTTGAAATAAGAGCTATTTGAGATAGAAATTTAGACGGTAGTATAAAAATACAATTATCTTACCACTGAGATATATGAAATGTAACCATTTTGTAATTTTTGCTTTATAAATGTGTTGAGAAATTTTTGTAAAGTCCACTTTGTAGCCTATAAATTTCATTTGCCCAACACCTTACTACTACTTAAGATTTAGTGTGTGTCTCCCCATTCATGTGTACATATTTCACTATACTTCATCTGGCAGGAGCTGAAAGAGTAGAGGCATCACATCCAAGATGTGTGCGCCTTATGTAGTGCCTTACTGTGGTCTTCAGAGAACAATGGCTACTGCTTCACTTCTACCTTGCAGATCTAAATCAATTTCTCTTTCTCTCAACCATAATCCACAATTACATAGGAAGGAGATTGTAGGGATTGTATTTGCAATTTAGCTAATTGGTTCAAAATCAACAGTATAACAAGTCATCTTCCTCTTCTTTTCTCTTCCCTATTTTCTTTTTTTTCTTTCTTTTGTCTCCACAAATTTTGTTTAAAAGATTGTCTATTTGCACAAAAGTCTCTGTTGAGATTATAATGGAAATTGCTTCAAATTTTTAAATGGCTGTCCATTTATTTGTTTCCTTTATTAAAATTTTAGAATGTTCTTCCTTAAGATCCTGAATTGCTTTCATTGACTTTTCCTTAGCACTATATATTTTGGAATTATTGTATATAAAATAATTATTTTAAAAGCATATTTTAAAAGTCAAAGCTGGTGTACAACATTCTTGATTTTTATTTATTTATTTATCTATCTATCTATTTATTTATTTATTTATTATTAAGGTATGACTGATATACACTCTTATGAAGGTTTCACATGAAAAAACAATGTGGTTACTACTTTTACCCATATTATTAAGTCCCCACCCATACCCCAATGCAGTCACTGTCCATTGGTGCAGCAAGATGCCACAGATCCACTATGTCCCTTCTCTGTGCTACATTGTTTTCCCCGTGATCCCCCACACCATGTGTACTAAACCTAATACCCCTCAGTCCCCTTCTCCCTCTCTCCCCACCCGTCCTCCCACCGTCTTCATTTTTATTTATTTAAGCTTTATCTAGCCATGTTGCTGAATTTTTGATAAAATATATTAGTTGCCTATAGGTGTGGGTTTGAAGAAAAATAAAAATATGTGCTCTATATATTTGGTGCCAGCATTTTGTGTTCCTTTGATAATGTTTGTTAATTGAGTGTTTCAAATTTCTAAGAGTTGTGTAAATCTACTATTATAATTGAGGTGTTGTCAATTTTTCCTAGTAATTCTGAAAATTTTTATTTTATTTATGGCACCATTATCATTTTGTCTGCATTCAGTATTAATATTATTTTCTTAGTGAGTTTATGCTTATACTGTCAACCACTTTTTTACATTTAATAATACTTTTTAGTTTGAAAGGCACTTTACCTGAAATTTCTAGAGCTTTTTTAACTTGATAAATATTATCTGTATCTACATTTTCTATATCTATTTATCATCCATCCATCATTTATCAATCTATCTATACATCTATTATCTATCTCTATCCATCTCTTTTTCTTTTTTTTCAAACATTTTGTGTCATTGCCAAATCTTTTCTTGTTACAGAGAAACCTGAGTAGGATATAAGGCAGTTTCAAAGTGAATCATCTCAGAAGTAACAATTATGTGACAACTTCTAGGTTAAGACGGAACATCTCAGAAAACTCTTCAGAGCAACTCCCGAATAGGATCCCATTTCTCCCATCCAATAAAACCACCATCTTAACTTCTAGTATGTAGTTTATATTTGCTTGCTTTCTACTTTAGATTATCAAAGTCATATGACATGTACTGACCTCCTTTCAACATTGTACTGGTGAGGTTGCCCATGCTTGTGTAATATTTATTTATTTTCATGGATATACATTCCTTATATGACTCAATGTGTGTTATTTCTAACATATTTGTGCATGAGTTGTTTTGGTTGTCAACAATAATAATTAAACTAGATATGAACCGTCTTGAAGTATCCGTTGGAAATACAATGGAATTCCTGAGTTGTAGAGTATTGCAGGTTTTCAAGATGCCAGATTGTTTTCCACAGTGGTTGTACACCACTAGGATGTGTTTGCAGTTGTTGCCAGGCAGTTGCATCTGGGAGGTCTCTCCCTCCCTGTGCACCAGGTGAAACTTCAACCTGGATGGGGGAAGGTTCTTGACTGAATGAGAAAGAATTCTTGAGTAGGTTGGAAGAGTGTAGGTAAGGAAAGAATTTATTAAAGCGAGAGTAGCAGGGAGTGGTAGCTGCTCTGCAGGTGGCTGACAACAGGAAAGTGCAGAGGGAAAGAAAGTTTGCTGACATTTTCTTGGTATATAGGGCAGATTCCACTGCCATCTCTTGAAGTCAGGGTCACTTGGCATCCTGTGTCCACTTGGATCTGCACTGTGTGGGGACTAGCCACTGCCGCCCCAGGATTTGGGGGAGCCACAGAGCATGGGATGGAATGAGATTATGTTCTGAGAACTTCCCAAAGAAAGGAGATTTTCAGGCAGATTTTCATTCAGATTTTCCTGAAGCTGAAGTTCTGTCCGGGTCACCCAGGCAATGGGAGCTTGCAGGCCCAAACCTGAGCTCTCAGCAGTCCCTCCCTACTTATCAGGAGTAAAGCAGAGACTTAATGAAGACTTAGATATGAAATTAAATAGCAAAGAAACAAAGATACTTACCACTGGAAAAGCTCAGAGAGACAAAACACAATTAAACTGAGCAGTGAGAAAGCTTTATTTAAAGTTATGCTCTTAAAGAGAGAAATATGGGTGTCCTCAGAGAGGAGGCATGCTAAAAGGCTGGGGTTTCTCTTTTTTAAGCATTTTTCAAAGGGCCGGGGGGTATAATCTTGTAAAGTGGTCTCAAAATGCTTATCTCCAGTGAGAGACATTAAGTCTCTTCTATTACCAGTCCTCTAGGTAATTCTGCAAAATTAACTTAACACAAGAAATTGGTCGGTTTCTCTTCAGGATAACAGCTTCCCTCTGGGAACGTACCAATCAAGACTGCCCATCTTGCCCCCAAAGTGGATTGAGTCTGTTTGCTAAAGAATATGTTAGGAATCTTACTTCCTAACTTCCTGGTTTTTAAAATGGAATCTTAGGCTTAAGATGGAATCCTTCCTGTCCCTACTATACTGTTTATATCTCAGCATTTTTCATCACAGGCAGGAAAAGTTAACTAAGGTGCTTGTCTCCTATCTTCTGCCCTACCTCACAGTTGTTCAACATCCTTGTCAATAGTTGATACTGTCAACCTTTTAAAATTTGCATTTCCCTAGTTATTAAAAAAACAGAACTTTTAGCATGTTTATTGATGAATGGGTCCCCTCTCTGGTGTGTTCTTAACCAACTTTCTTGACATTTTTCTATTGGTCTATATGCTTATTCTGTTTATAGGAATTAACTATGAGACTGGATACAAATATCTTTTCCATTGTGAAACTTGCTTTTTCACTTTCATGCTCTGAATTTTATGTATTCATAATTTTATGTACTTTTAATATCATCAAGTTATAAATCTTTTTCTTTATGGTTAATGCTTTTTATGTCTTATTTATGTGCAGATCACATGGCTTGGTTTGCTTGAAACATTCTGGGTTGATACTTCAGCATAATTACTCATTCCATCTCCCTTTCACTCTCAAATTAAATTCTAGATAGAACATTGACTCCACAGTTGTACTGTGTTAAAAACATATTTACTTCAAAAAAGAAATCTTTACCTCAAGGCCATAATTATATTTTCTTTTATATTATTTTCTACTAGATTTATAGTCTTCTCTTTTATACTTAGACCAGCAATACCCTCAGAATGGATTTTTATTTATGTGGTAAAGAGAGTACATTTCTTTTTTTTACTGTATGGTCAACTAATTGACACAATACCATTTATTGAAAAATACTCTTTCCCCCATACCATTATATTGTAATTTTATATGCTTGAGTCTATTTCTAATCTATCCTGTTCCACTGGTCTCTTTATATATTCTTGAGTCAATGCCATGCTATTTTATTTAATACAGATTTACAATAAACTTTTATATCCTGGAAAGCAAGATCTTCTACCATAGTCTTCTTCAAGAATGAATTTACTATTCTTGATTATATCTTCTTAATCACCTTGGCAATTTCCAAAAAACAATGAGGAAAGTTGATTTCTTATTGAAACTACATTTAATTTGTGCTTAATTTGGGGGAGATTTGACATCTTTACAATTCTGAATCTTCCAATTCACTCAGTTCGTATTATATTTTTTCAATATTGAAAATGTATAAGCTGTGCAGTAATGTCTCTTCATTTTTCCTGATGTTGTTTTGTGCTTTCTCTCATGATAACTCTCATCAGATCAAATTTCAAGGAACTATATTTTAGTTCTTGATTCTATCTGTTGTACATTTGTTTTCTGTTCATTAATTTCTACTCTTATTGTTCTCTTCTTTTGTTTTTGGGGGCTTGATTTTCTGATCTTTTTCTAAGTTCTTGAAGACTCATGGTTAGTCATTGAGTTTCAGCTTTTCTTCTTTTCTGAAATATGAATTAAAACCATAAATTTTCCTGTAAGTGCAGCTTATCTGTATCTCACAAGTTTTGATGTATACTAATTCATTATAATTAATCTAAACTATTATTATTATTCCAACTTTCAAATTTCATGTACAATTTAACTATTGAGTGTGTGTGTGTATGTTTCATATATATATATAAAATAAGTTAAATTGCTAATCACATTTTGAAATTTGCTTTATTCTTATGGAATTTTTTTTGTCCATTTTATCAGTCACTGGGAGAAGTATATTAAAATCTCTCACTATAGCTGTAGATTTGCCTTTCAGTTTTGTAAATATTTATTTTATATCTATCTGAGGAATGTTAGTAGGTTCATAAAAATTAGAAATTTTTGTGTTCCTGGTGACATTAAGATTTTATCATTATGGTGGGTTTATTTTTATTATATATGTCTATATATTTGTGTTTCTGTAAGTATACATTTGTATGTGTACTCTAATGGCTATGGTCTTTTAATTGGTAAATAAGCTGAGTTAAATAATTTCTCTTATGTTCAAACAAACTCACCATCTTAAGTTTATTTTTTATTTGTCCCACCTCTCTCTTTCCTACTTTTTCTTTCTTCCCTTCTTTGGATGATTGAATGTGTGTGTGTGTATGTATGTGTGTGTGTGTGTGTGTGTGTGTACTGAATTATGATTCCCTCTCAGTTAGTTTAGGAGTATTTTACTCCCTCATTATTTAATGCTTAGCCAAGAGATTACAATATACATTCTTCAGTGAGTTATATTTAATATTCATGTGGACTTTTGGCTTATTCCTGGGCAATGTAAGCAACTTGGAAGAATTTACATCAAGTTACTTTCTCCAAGGTTATATACTATTACAGTCATATCCAATTTGGTATATATATATATATATATATTTTTCTTTAAAAAGATTAAGAATTTATTAAGAAGATGGACTCTTAAATAAATACATTGCATGAATAGCTATCTTACATTCCAGCAGTAACAATTTGGGAAATATAATCCAAATATATATTCTGTTCACAAGAGTGAGCAAACATATAAACATGGCCATAAGAAAGACCTTGCTATAAATTTCTAGGACAAAAGAAAATTAAAACTTTACTGAAGGAAACTGAAGTCTTCAATGCAAGGGAAGACCTTTTGGTTGGCAGATGACAGAAAACCAATACAAATTATCTTAAACTCAAAAGGGGATTTGCTGGAAGGATCCTGTAGTAGTTCACAGACCTATACAAGAGCTGTATATCTGGCTAGAGGGATTTAGAGCTAGGGGCATGCCACTCTCAGGACTCAATATGGAGGTTCCTCAAAAACCTAAAATAGAAATACCATTTGACCTGGGAATTCCACTCCTAGGAATTTACCCAAAGAAAATAACTTCTCAGATTCAAAAAAACATATGCACCCCTATGTTTATCACAGCACTATTTACAATAGCCAAGGTATGGAAGCAAACTAAGTGCCCATCAGTAGATGAATGGATAGAGATGTGGTACATATACACAATGGAATATTATTCAGCTATAAGAAAGAAACAAATCCTATCATTTGCAACAACATCGATGGAGCTAGAGGGTATTATGCACAGTCAAATAAGTCAGACAGAGAAAGACAAATACCAAATGGTTTCCCTCATTTGTGGAGTATAACAACGAAGCAAAACTGAAGGAACAAAATAGCAGCAGACCCACAGACTCCAAGAAGGAACTAGCGGTTACCAAAGGGGAAGGGTGGGGGAAGGTGGGTGGGGAGGGAGGGAGAAGGGGATTGTGGGTATCATGGTTGGTGCACATGGTGTGTGTGGGGTCACGGGGAAGACAGTGTAGCTCAGAGAAGACAAATAGGGATTCTGTAGTATATATTTTAAATGAAACAAGACATCATTATTGTTTATGTAGTCAATATTTATTTAGATTTACTGTTTTCATTCCTCTGAGTTTCCAGCAGGGTTTATTTTCTTTATGCTTGAATAATATTTTTTAGTATGTGCTTTAATATAGATCTATTGGTAACAATTTCTCATAACTTTGATTTTTCTAAAACATCTTTATTGACTTTGAGTTTCCCTCATCAATTTGCCAAGGAATAATATATGTATAAATAAGTTGTATCCATTTAAAGTATATCACTTTTTGGGTTTTCACAGATGTAGAGAAACCCATGAAAAATACCACCAAAGTAAGGTACGGAACTTTCTCATCATCTCCAAAAGATTGCTCATGCTTCACAGTCCCTTCCTATGTCCTTGAGCCAAAGAAAATTGTTCAATTTTGTGTCTCAAGGTTAATTTGCATATTATGTAAATTATAGTTGTAATTTTTATGGTGTGGCTCTCAAGCCTTCTTCTGCCTCTTACATAACGGATCCAATAAACAAACACGTTTTAATATTAAATTTAGTTTTTAAATGAAAAGTTATCTTAGACTATATATTAATATATAATATAATCTTTAAACATTTCTCTAATATTTTCAACTATTTTATTATCTTATTTAATATTCATATTTACTCTGAAATCCTACAACTCATCTCACAATTATTTACACAGATTCATAGTACCTACAAAGTTGATATGAGATCTGTGAGTTCTTTAAGGGCCTCAAAAGATCTGAAAGGAAATCTGTTATTTTAAAAATAGAATGCATTTATATTATGTATACTTTAAGATTAGTATCTGACAAAACTCTCATTATTATCTAGTCAGAAATGCTAGAGTATCATAAATCTGTAAGAGTACTTCATGGCATTCCAAATAGATTCAATCTTTCTAAAATTGTGTAATTTAATCTTGTGTTATAATAAAAAGGCAAAAGACAGACGACATGTGAATGTATATTCCAATATAGGTAAAACTTTTCATCTCAGAGCCCCACAATATCCTTTTACTCATTCAGGAAATATTTCAAACACCTTCTTTATTCCAGAAACTGTTCCAGGTGTTTTATGTAATTTGATAAATAAAGCGGACAAAAATTCCTGCCTGTATGAAGCTTATATTCTAATTAGGGGAAATAGGCCATAAGCATAATGACAAAGAGACTTTATATTTATGAAGAAATAATGTTGGGAATAATAGGGCAAATAAGAGAAAGGAAAAATGACAGGGGAATTGAATTTTAACTAAAATGGTTTGTCATCAGTGAAAAAATAATATTTTCTGAGGAAGAGTTTATTTACACAATAAACTCTTAATTGCCAAGAAATCATACTGGTGGAACATGTGCTGGAGTTATTCCATTTGAATGAAAACTGAACCCATGGCTCTAACATCAGTGATCCAGACTTGCTTTGAAGCTTTCACATTGAGAAATAAGTACTTAATTAATAACAGCAGCAGGAGACATATAAAAAATGTCTATAATCTGTTTTACTATTTTCAAATAACCAATTACTTTATACAAGTATTAAAGAAACAATCAAATGAAAGGCAGATATGAAAACAAAGAAAAAAGTAAAACAAAAGAAAGTATCTTAGATATGGATCAAGCAGGCCACAAGAACAAAGAACAAAATGAATGCATACACACACACACACTTGGAGTAAGACTACCACTGATCTTACTATTTTAACATGCAGTTAATACAAACTCTGATTTTAATTATAGGCTAAGAGCAAAGTATGGTAATGGTTTGGTCATTAACTCGTCTTCACGGTCAACACTGTCTTGTTCAGATTTTTTAATCATTTGTGGAGAATTGTATATGTCACCATTGAATTTAAAAAAACACAAAATCTGTGTTTGCTAAATATGGGTCAGGAAAAGTTTATATCAACAGATTACAGTAAGCTAATAGTTTATTTAAATTGTTATGAATATTTAATATTTAACATTGGCAAATGTTTACTTCTTAACAAATTCTAAGGTGAAACAATGTGTTTTCTTAAGAGAAAAGGAAATTAGCCTCATTTTGCATTATTTCAAACTCTGAACCTTTTTGTGTTAAGTTCTCCATATATAACCACTCCAGCTGACATCTTCTCCATAAGAAATATTCATTGAATTATGTTTGAATACCATATATCAAGTGAACATGTAAGTGTCCTCATTATTCATGAATCAGACAGCACCCCAAGTGTACCCAGCATTAAATTGCTTTTGAACCATCTATAATCTCTAGAAATGTCTCCTACCAAAATGCATTTTGTGAGAAACTCACTTTGAATTTTGCATTTATTTTAACAACACACAAAAGTCTATAGATAGGTTTGGAGGTCACTTTGACATTGCTCCTTTGAGTAAAACTTTGCTCTATTTATGGAACAAAACCCAGGAATGCTCTGCATGTCACAGCATAAGATTATAAGGAGCATGCTTGGTTCTTTTCTGAATAATAATGTAGTAAACTCTCCCTTTTGTTAAAAATAGATGCATGTTCTTTCTAAAACAGAAACAACATACAGCTTTGAAAGGGACAAGCAGAAGCCATGAAATGAGTCATCAGCTGTGTTCGGTTTCAGTGGGTTTATCTGTGACTGTGTGAAAAACCACTCACAAAAGTCAGCAAAAGTGCAGCCAATTGCTGAGAGCTAATCATTCTGGGTTATTCTTGGAGGAGCCTGGTGTTTGTAGGGAGCACCGACAGTTACCAATTATTGCCTCTACTTGGCAAACTGAATGGATCTGAACAGTTATCTTGAAGGTGTTCTCAGCAAGAACTATATTTAAACTGCTGACACCAGCAATTGTGTCTAGCTCACCCAATCCTGAATTTGATCTTAAGTGTTTTACAGTATGCAGTCAAATGTGCTTAACTTGGACTTTCAGTGTCCAAAAACTGGGTTTGATAAAAAGCTTTCACTAGAATGCATGTTTTACAATGTTCCTTTAACTAATTTCTTTAAGTATCATAATAATGAAACAAATGTTTTCACTATGGTTGCTTCTGAAATACTTAGGTGTAAATTTCTATTATTAAATCATTTCTAATCCTCATAGAAAGACACCCTAGTGCATAATATTATCTATATTAGGTTCTAAACTGATAATTTATAGCTGTTGAGATATAATAAACAACTTGCCTTGAGAAATATGATCAATGAAAGGAATGAGTTTACTTTATTTCTGTTGATTACCTTGAAGGCATACGACACAAATGGAAACATACTGTTGGTGTTTTCGGTATTATAGAAAAACCTTCTGCTTCCTTGTTTGAGTTAGTTGTGGTGATTATTGCTATTAAAAGTGTATTGCAGAAGCTTATTACTTTCTGTTGAAACTTTCTACTTCCAATTGTCCCAAAAGACAAGCAAAATTTAAAGGGAAAGAACAAATAAATTATAGGCACAACCTAACTGCAAACAGAAAAAAAAAATTTAAGTGCAATATGAAAAAATAAATGAATTAGGACACATAGGCAGAGGAGTGAAAGGTAAACAACCACCTTCATTCTCATCTGATGAGAAAGCAAATCAACGTCTGCCTGCTCCTCAGTGGTGCTAGCTGGCCCATCTCAATCTGTGTTTTACCTTTGTGATCAATGAGATCATGTATAATTTTCTTTTTTTTTTCTTCTCCTTACTGGCTATTTTGAGCTTGCTATATTTCACTGTGACTCTCAAGGACTCTATTATTTCAGAAGAGAAAATCCACAGTTAGGTATAGTTGTTTATTTTGATGAAAAGTATTTTCATTTTCTGTTCTTTTGTTTTTAGCTAACAAAACAATGTAAATTTAGGAAAATACATAGAGCTATAAAGAGAATGTTTTAAAATAAATGGTTTCTGTAAAAAGATGATTTACCTTGCTTGAAGTATTTTAAGCACACCAAAAAAGTAAATAATTATCATCTTCAATTCCATTACTGTGACAAATGATGCTAAACTGCAAAGAAGAACACTGACTGGTTTAACATTATTTGATTGAATATCTCATTCTTTGAATCTTTTTGTGTACGATTTTGTAATTAAACACATTTTTTTTTGCCAATGATTGAGGAGTAAATTAGTTTCATGCTTTAAAATGGCTCCCTTGAAGAATAAATGCAGCACCTACTGCTGATGATGTTCCCAGGGATTGTCTTTATTCACTGTGAGGATAATACAAAATGTGTTACACTTGGGTTCTTTAAATAGGAGTTTTTTTTTAAGCAACTCTTAATTGTCTACAAGGACTGTGTTGCTTTTCAACTCTTGCTCATGCTTCCTCCAGCACATGGAGTCTCTCTGCCCCCATTTTGCTAATGAATGACCATATTTGCAAGAATCTCTAAAGACACCTTTGGTTTATTTAGGGTAAATTCACATATAAGGTCTTTAGTCTATTTTGAGCAGAAACAAGTGTCTGGTTTGATTAATACAGAAAGTAATGTAAGAGTTTCCAACACATATGTCAATTTAGCCACTCAGTCATTTGAGGAAACAAAGTTTTGCATAAGAGTGAATCATGTGTTTCCTTCTTTCTCACTATTAGCATTCAGTTGAGCGATTTTTTTTACCAAATGTATTTTGTGACCAATTCCCCTTAGTTTAACAAGTCAGAGAAGAAATCATTTTACATTTCTTAAAATACCACCTATCTGCAGCTGCATCTCTCATACATTTCTTCTGGGGATGTAACATGGTACAGCCCCCCCTGGACTTTTGGCAGTTTTGTTAAAAAGTTCAGTATACTCTTACCCTATAACCCAATAATCACACTCCTGCATTTACCCTAGAAAAATTAAGTCTTATGGATATGAAAATCTTTATGCATGTTCATAGCTGCTTTATTTGCAATATACCAACTTGGAAACTACCCAAATGTTCTTCAGTGGGTAGATGTGAATGGATTAAAAAAAAAGCCAGGATATAGTCATACAATGGAGAACCACTCAGCAATGAAAAGAACAAATTATTGATACATAAAACAAGTTGGATCAACTCAAGGGCATTCTGCTTAGTGAGAAAAGCCAATCTCAAAAAATTACATAGTGTATGCATGATTCCATTTATATCACATTCTTGAAATAATTAAAGTATAGTGATGGAGAATTGATTATGAATAGACACATTTCGTGAAGCATTAGGATCAGGGTAAGTATGTGGCTTAAAAGGATTAGTAAAAGTAATTCTTTATGTAGTAATAGAATAGTCTATATCCTGATTGTGGTGGTGGTTACATTAATCTACACAAATAATAAAATTTTATAGTACTATACATAAGAACACACACACACACACACACACCCCTGAGTGCTATAAGAACTGCTGAATTCTGAAAAGTTAATAGTTATGTATCAATGTCAATTTCCTGAATAAAATGTACTATGGTTAAGTAAAATGTTAATAGTGTGAAAAATTTAGTATAGCTTCTAGGGGACTGTATTATTTCTGCTATTTATTGTGGTTCTTAGATTTTTTTAAAGTACACTACCCATTTAATCTCTATATAGCCAAGATGACATGAAAGTTTGCAATTGCCTAATAAGTTGAAGGCATTACATTAGGTATTTTACACCTCTTAAAGGAGAGTTTTATCTACATTTTATGACTGAAGATCCTAAACTCACCAATTATATTTTCCCAACATCACACATTTAAACTGGGCCTACCAGCCAAACCTGAAATGTATTTCTTCCCCCGAATCAAAGAATTTTGGTCTTTCCATTCCATTCATTGTCTCTTTTTGTATCTAGATATTTCCAAGTATCTCGAAACTTAATTTCCGACTTTAAACCTCTTCAGCTTCTGATGCTTCCCTTGCCTGTCTTCCAGGAGAACTCAGATGGCACATGGTCAGAGCTCTTTCTGAGACTGGGGAGGGGACTCAAGAAATGGACCTAGTCACTTGTAAGTTATTGTCCAGAAGATCTGTAAAGTCACAGTCAGGTCTGAGTTCACACAGGTGTGCTACCAACTCTAGATCTGAAAATGTGTCCTGGTCTCCTGAGAACAATTTCAAGACACACCCGCAATGTAATCAGAGATGTTCTCTGAAATGTTTGGATAGGATTAATCTCATCAACATTAGGTTCTATGTAAAATGTAAAAGCCTATGCCTTAAAAAAAAAAAATGCTTCCCATTGCTCAAAACCTTTAAAAAGATTTAAATGCTGTTAATAATTCTGCGTATATTATTTTCAGAAAAATGGAGATGAAGCAATCTAAGAGCTGTAAGCTTGAAAAATTGTGCTTTTTGAAACATTGATTCAAATTTTCAAAACTTGTTTTAGAGTTTACATTTTACTGTAAAGGCAATTCACACATTTTTCTTCTTATAAGACATATTTAACATGAATTTTAGAGCAAATTAAAATTTTGTGGATTCAAGAGAAGTGAAAAAAATATATTGCAAACCTAGGGGAGTAGAATATTAATTAGGAACACCATTTTTGATCCAGACTAATGGGTTTGAATCTTTGTTTTGCCACCACCAGTGTTGTTTTCTTTGACAAGTTACTTAAGCTCTTTCATTTTTTTAATTCTATTGAGTCCCTAAAATAATAAGAGAATGCATATTTTGCATGTACTGGATACTAATCAGATTGTGATGAACACAATAATTATCAAAGAGCAATTATCACAAATCGGTGAGAATATTGATCCTAAAAAAAATATTCAAATCATGGTTTAAAACAGTTGCTGAATCATAATCTTCTATATTAGTAAAGTACCAAATGTAAAGTACTTAAAAAATATTAACCTGTGTATGGCAAAAATGTGGCAAACAAATCATTTTTGTCCCCTAAAAGAAATTAGAGAATACAGAAATTGTGATACTGCAAGGCATTTAGTGTGATATTAAAATAACTATTTGGTATTTAACTTTAAAAACAATTGAGTTGTTGATGAATGCAAGAGTTTTAGGCATGCTCAACTATTTATTTAGTTTTTAATTAAGCAAATTATTTGTCCAAACTTACTAGTAAAAACTATTGAATGTATTTTCACTAGTTTTAGTTACTCACCAGTTGCTTTTGAGAAATGTTTGATTTGGGCAATAGGATAGTTCTCTCACTTGAATTTTGTTACCAGTGGGCTATTTTACATTTTGTCTATATTATTTTTCCAGGGGTAGCTAGGCACAGAGAGGCAGAGAGCCCTGTTTGATTCCCCCATCCCAGAGAATTAATTAACAAAATACAGGTAAATAGAATAGATTTAGCAAATTAAGAAAACAGCACACCCTATTTGGCTGAAATGTAGAATATGGAACCGTTGCAACAGAGGCTGGGCAGTGAAGTGAAGTCACCTCCTATCATATCATTGATGGAAAAGAAGGAGAAATATTTAAAAGGAAAGATCACATAATGGATTAATAACAAAAAAAATGATGTAGTAGAAAGTTAGCATGATACACAAGAACTATAATTATAAAGCTTTAGGTGAAGAGCAGAAACCAAACAAGTCATCAAAGTCTCTGTTTTCCATGGATCATGGATGATCCTTCTCCTACTTGTTCTTTCCTTTCTTACTGCTCTTCAGTCAGTCATTGTGTGTGTGTGTGTGTGTGTATGTGTGTGTGTGTGTGCATGTTTTGTGTTTCATATTTTATTTCATTTTATTTTATTTGACAAACTAGTGTTTTCTTTAATATTTGCTGTGAGTGTTTTGGTTTTGACCATATGAACTAATATTAGTGTCATCAGGACAGTAAGATAAAATCACACTTTGTGTCCTCTATAATGCCAAAGAACCTGGATTTGACCATCAAAATGACCTAGTCTAGGACCTCATCTCTGAGTAATACTAGCTGGTTACTGTGGAATAGTTACATAAATACCTCTCAGACTAGGTTGCCTTGTCTGCAGAAAGAAGTCAATAATGTAAACTATTAGTCTTCCAGGGCTGCCATAACAAAATATCACAGAGTGGGTAGCCTAAACAACAGAAATTTGTTTTCTCACAGTTCTGGAGCCTGGGAAGTTCAATATCAAGGTGTCGGCAGATTGGGTTTCCCCTGAGGCTTCTCTCCTTGCCTTGCTGATGGCTACCTTCTGGCTGCGTCCTCATATGGCTTTTTCATTGTGTGTGCACAGTTCTGGTCTGTTTTTCTCTTCTCATAGTAACACGAGTCCTGTTGGATTGGACTCATAAACTCATGTAACCTTCATTAACTCCTTAAAGACTCTATCTCTAAATAAAGTTACATTGCAGGTTGGAGCTGCAGCATAGGAATTTGGGAGACACAATTTAGTCTGTAGCACAAACCTTGAAAGATATTTTTCAAATGTATGCAGTTTTTAGTAATATCCCCGGTATATATAAATACTGAAAAAGTGGCAACTGATATAATTTACATTTTATCTATGTGAACTAGGATGCAGTGGTAAATTGCAGAATGGAAAGATCAGTAGGTTTATTAGTTAACTTTTGGTGCATAAGAAAATAATCCAGAACAGTGGCCTAAAACAACTCTTTATTTACTGTGTTATTTTATGGGCTGGTTATTGGAGCTGGACTCAACCTGGAGGTTCATCAGATCTCATGCAGGCTTAGTTCATCTCAACTAGACTTACTCATGAATTTTCAGTGACCTAGTTGGTTTCTGGGGCAGGGAGGCTTATAATGGCATATTCTGGGATGGCTGGAATGAGTGGCGTCTCTCTCTATGTGGTCTCCATTTAGTCTCTCAGCAGATGAGCCCAGGAGTACCCAGATGGCTGTCAAAAATTTCCAAGAATAGCAAGAAAAGAAGCCCACTGTGCAAGTGATTTTCAAAAAGTCTCCCCTTGTGTCATGTTTGTTAATTCCTATTGGTCAAAATAGTTCTCATGAAAAACCCAGAATCAAGGGATGGAAAGATAGGCTCCATGTGATGGGAGGATCTTTCTGAAAGGTTCCAATGCAAATAGGTGAAGACAGGAAGAGGAAAATTTGTTGTTAATATTAATGATCTATTACAAAACCCCTGACCAATAGTCACTGAGCTATTCATATAATGCCAGCAATCATTAATCAGGATGCCTGATCAGTCTGTGCTCTGCTGAGATCATAAATCTTACATTAATGCTGTTTTCCAGTTGTTTGGGATGGACAGAATAATGTGCTGTTGTTTGGAGATGTTTGCTGATGGTTTTTCAAATAAAGACACAATCTCTGTTCCCAACCTCTGACCTCTCACTTCCCCTTACCAGGATAATACCTACAGAAAGTGGATGGGATGACACATGGTTTTAAAATCATTGATTGCAATAAGGTGAAGTTGTTAAAATCTAACCCTAGGAAACCAACATGTATATACAAAGTTCTACATTTAAGGATTCGATTTCTTAAGTCTTCTATGTGTGGCTGAGATCACCACATTTTTTTCTTTTTATTCCCTATTCCTTTCATAGTGTCACATGTTGTCTGAAAGGATATTCAAATTCTGGAATGAAAGAAAAAGTTACATCTTGATTTTTTAGTTTAAAAATATTTCTTGTGGTTTGCACTCAGGATGGAGAAAATGTAATGAGCCAGAGCAGTTTCTGCCTTCCCCTTGCATTAGAACTAGATCTCCAAGTTCTGGAATATTTCAGTCCAACCTCCACTCATGCTTGGAATCTGAAAACAGAGGACATGTGTGTCAAAATACCTTCAGGTCAGGTCTGGGTCACAGGTAAAGGGGCAGAGTACCTCTCTGACCTGTGTGTGGGTAGCAGAGTACATTTTCATGCTCACTGCATAGGCAAATGGGCCAAGAACACCTCTTCTGAGTTTCAGTATGCTTCCAATGAGGATTACACTCAAATGGGGCATAGGAATAGTTGAATAAGATAAAAGGATGGAGAGAATCTGCGTGGTTGTTTTTGAGCAGCAATGAAACACCTACTTGTAGTCACTGAAGTTCATGGTCCAGAGAGAAAGGCTATTTGTGGATGCAGCTCGGGCAGGTGAAAACAAAGGAGGAAAGTCCCCATCAGAATTGTGAAGTTACTGGCAAAAATGTCTTGCTTTTAAATGAGAAATGATGCTGCCTATACCACAGACATTTTTAGATAAAATACAAATTATCAAGGTGAAATCCACCTGCTATAAAATTTAACATTTTAACATGAACAATTCGGTGGCATTTAGAAGATACACAGTGTGCAACCATCATTTATATGTATTTCAAAATACTTCAATTATCGCCCAGTAAAAATCTCATATCCATTAATCAGTTTCTCCTCATTCATTCCCTTTCACCTGACCTCCCACCCCTGGCAACCACCAGTCTCTGCTCTGTCTCTGGGGACTTGTCCATTCTGAGTATTTCATATAGGCGGAATCATAAAATATATGGCCGTTTGTGTTTTTCACTTAGCTATTTCGGAGGTTCATCCATGTTGCATTGTTTATCAGTACTTCATTCCCTTTTATGGCTGAATAATACATTGTTGTATGCGCACATCACAACATGGTTTATTCATTCATCCATTGATAGATATTTGGGCTATTTTTCCCTTTTGACTGCTGTGAATAAATAGTGCTTCTAAGGACATGTGATTGATTACCTGTTTTCAATTCTTCTATGTATATACCTAGAAGTAAAATACCATGGTCATGTGGTAACTCTAACTTTTTGAAGAAACACCAAACTCTTTTCCACAGCAGCTCAACCAGTATGTATTTCCACCAGATCTTTATTTTTTAAAACAGCTGAAGGATCTTAAAACAGTTATTGAAAGATTTGTGTTTGCCAAATATGAAAGGGTATGGAAATCTAATAATAAATGAAGTTGATGATCATTATCTCAAATATGACTCATAGAATATAAACTTCACTTACACAATTTAAAACACATCCAGATTCTATCTATCAATCTATTTATCATCCAGCATCCATTTATCTCTCTGCCTACACACACTATTTTTAAAGCTATAATAATGAGAAATTTGCTTCAATATACATAAAATAAAATCTACATTACTAAAAATCTGTCATAACATAATAACACTTAAAAAATTCCGAGAACTTGCCTGAAAGGCATATTAACTGATTATACTTTTTTTCTGTCAAATCTTCTAAGGCAAGTTGGTAAAAAATGTGTTTTAACTCTGAACAAAGAACTGATTCTTGAACAACCCAGGTTCTATTGAAACACTCCATAGAATTTTTCTAAGAATTGTCAGAAATTTGGATCTATGTTGCATCTGTGTAAATGTCATTGTTTGGTTAAGATAGATTTTCCTTAAAACATTGTAACCACAGTTCAGTTTCTTTAAAATTAGTTTTCAGTAAACTACTAATATAAGCAATTTTTATAGGAAACATTGATAAGCATTTAGAGTATAGACAAATTGATAATGAAATTTCATTCTTTCTTACTCATAATCTGGTGTCTGCTCATTTTTTCTTTAAGTGGCATTATAAAATGTTTTCCAAATATAAGACTGTTTACTGAGCTAATAAAGTAATTAGTCTGATTAAACTGATGGTCAACTCAGGCAAACAAATTCTGTCAACACAATCTGTGTATTAACACGGGATATTTATAATTTAGCACAAATGTGTCCAACTAAAATAATTTATGTAGATAAATCTCTAGTCAACCATGGAGTAGTAAACAACTTTTCAGAACATGCTTAGAAGCCAATTAAAAGATAAATTTTACAAAAATTAAATTAAATTAATCATGGATAAGCATCAGATTCATGTACATTAATTTCTTTTACAAAAGATGTGCAACTTGACCAGAATCTGGAAACATAAATGACAAAGGAAATAGATATGGTAACAGAATAATGACCCAACCACGGTATCCACATCCTAAGCCCTAAACCTGAACCTGTGAATATGTTACCCTAAGTGGCAAATGAGGCTTTGCAGATGTGATTAGATTGAGGATCTTGATTAACCTGGGATATATGGATGGAGTCAATCTAATACTGGGGAGCTTATGGGTGGAAAAGGATATTGAGGAAGGGAA
The DNA here is from genome assembly GCF_030020395.1 of Manis pentadactyla. Classification (NCBI taxonomy): domain Eukaryota; kingdom Metazoa; phylum Chordata; class Mammalia; order Pholidota; family Manidae; genus Manis; species Manis pentadactyla. Next base: position 51,205,760 of record NC_080030.1, read on the forward strand.
GCTGATGCAATATAAGAAGAATTTGACCTAGATACCTGGATTTGCAGACAGAGGAGGAGGCCACAAGCCAAGGAATGTTGGTGGCCTCTAGAAGCTGAAGAAGTCAAGGAAACAGTCTTTCCTAGAAGCTCCAGAAAGGATCAGAGCAATGCTGATGCCTTGATTTTAATCTAGTAAAACCCATGTTAATCTTCTGACCTAGAGAATTTTAATATAATAGATTTGTATTGTTTAAGTCATTAAGTTTATAGTAATTTATTACAGTAACAATAGAAAACTAATACACAGAAATGGGTGACAGTGATTCATAAGTAGATATTCTAAGTTGTACCTACTTTAAGGTATAGTATTCATCATTCAACCGCTTGATTTTTATTATGACACCATCATAAAAATAATGGCATTCATGCATCCAAGATCAGCTGCTTTAAAAAAAAATTAGCAAAATAGACAAACCAGAGAAAACTGTCATAAAGAAAAATGTTCATAAATATAATAAATTGTGCAAAATTATATCCACAATTACTTTGTGCTAAAGTTAAAAACATCAATGAAATGGACAATTTTCTAAATAAATATGTGATTTTATGAACTACACGGAACCCAAACATCAATGAATCAATAACTAAGAATAACACTGAAGAACTTAAAAAATGTTTATAAATTGTGACTTATGAATTATTTAATTTCTCATAGAACAAATTAATTGATTTTTATAAATTGTTCCAGGTTATGAGATAAGAAGCTACATAAATCATAATATGAAAAAACAGATAATCAACCCAGAATAATTAGCACAGAAGTAGATGTGTGACAATTATTAGTAATTTTCAAAAAGAAATATAAAGGCATTCATAAAGGAACTACTAACATAATTTACTATATCAGTAAGTTAAATGCAAAAATATTACCCTGAAGCAGTTTGACCAAGTTTATTTGGTAAAGTCAAAACAAATTCCTATTTAAAAATATTTAGGAAAATTAACAAAAGACATTTCCTTTTAAATATGAATTTACTTACACCAAAGTAAATTATAGTAAATGATGAAATTTCAGTAGAATATCTATTAAAATTAGTAACACTAACAGGATGTTTACCATTATTTTTAAGATTATATTTGAAACTTACGTTTCACACATTTAGAATGAAACAAAAATAAGAGATCTCGAGTGGAGGAAGATTAAAAGGTCATGATTTTATACAATATGTGTATACAAAAAAATCCCAGGAAATGAGTTGAAAATTTTTCATAAAAAAATTCAGTACAGTATCTTACAGTAAAGCATCTATACAAAAATCAATAGATTCGCTGAGGGAGAAAATAGGTTGTTAATATTCACAAATTAACAACAACAGCAAAGAAAACAAAAAATATTTGTTATGTATAGGCAAAGGAATATAGATAAATTTTAAATACAGAAGAAAAAATCAAGTAGAAAACTACGTCATGGTTCTTTGTAAAAGTTATAATATTGTAAGATTCAATTTATCTGTTGAATTCATAGATTAATTTGATCTTGATAATTAGCCTATGGAGACTCTCTTGCTACTCGATAATACAGTTCTTAACATTTAATCATTATTCTTGAAAGAAGAAACAGAGAGATATCAAAGAATAATAAGATAGTTATTATAGAATATTAAAATATAAGCCTCATTTGAATTCTTACTGTATTGAAGGATATAATTCAAGACACCCTCCTACATTATGACTCCCTGTTTTGGGTTAGAAAATAGTGAAATATTTTGCTCAAATATTAAGCCTTCAGATTAAAAACTAGAAATTTTGCAGGCTATATGTTATGGACTGAATGTTTGTATTCCACACCCCCCACACACACCCCTGCCAAATTCATATGTTGAACCTCTAACCTTCACTGTGATGGCATTTGGAGAGGGGCCTTTGGGAGGTAATTAAGTTTTGATGAAGTCGTGAGGGTTGGGCCCTCAAGGTGGTAGTGGCGCCCTTATAAGAAGAGAAAGGACAGTTCTCTCTCTCCTTCCATGAATAAACCTCAAGGAAAGGCCTTGTGAGCCTACAGTGAGAATGTAGCTGTGTGCAAGTCAGGATGGGGGCCCTCACTGGACACTAAATCTACCAGCTCCTTGATCTTGGACTTCCCAGCCTCCAGAACCGTGAGAAATAAATTTCTGTTGTTTAAGTCACCCATTCTTTGCTATTTTGCTATAGCAGCCTGAGTAGACTAAGACACTATGGTTAGTAAACCGTAAGACTATGACACTCCCTCTCAGAAACTCATTTGGAAGATACATCCCTAGCCTCTTCCAAGCTTGGAGTCATTTCTGTAGGTCAGTTCTTTTAGTTCGTAAATTTTTACCAGTTTGTCAAAATTTTCTTAAACATTAGAATATAGTAAGAATGTGACTTCCACAGGACACTCCCTGCTGACACCAGCGCTCTTCCTATCTCCACTCCAGGTCGCATCATGTTCTATTGCAGATGCTGGGTGGCACTGCCTTGAGGTCATCTTATAGATCATTTTGATGGATCATGGGAACGTGAGTTGTCCAAAGATTTTTATGAGAAAAGGCTGAGAAAAATTCTTTGCTACCTCAAAAAAGCAGAATTCACTAAAAGCAGTATGAGCAGCCCAGCGTTCTGACTGAAAGAGATCCAGGGTTTCTGCATTAGTAAGAATCAGGGGAGTAAACAGCTTCTCCTTTTTGTATCTTAGATGAGCAGGCAACGACATGGACTGTGAGTCCCACCTGAATCTCTGCTGGAAATCATACTCACATTGTAGTTACATCTCTGATGAAGCGGTACAAAAAACTCATAAGCTTAAACTAATAAAATCTTCCTGTTTTCAATAATATTACATCATAACTGAAACTCATTTAATACATGAAAAAGTATACCTTATAGAAAATGATTTGAAGTAAATTTAACAAAGGTTTGTTTTATAAAGATTTTCCTATTTAGAACATTCTTTAAACCAAGGTGGCAAATTAGTACTTAGGCCAAATCTACTCCACTGCTTGTTTTTGTAAATAAAGTTTTATTGGAACGCAGCCTCACAAATTCAGTTATGTATATTGTCTTTATCAACTTTCATGATGCAACGGAAGTTTACCTAGCTGCTACAGAGACAACATGGCTGTGAAAACCAAAAATATTTACTATCAGGCCCTTTGCAAAAAAAATAAAGTATGCTGTGTCTTGATCTAAATATGTCTGATATTGAATTCAAAGATTTTAGAAAAAGCAATGTAATTGCATTCACAGATTTATTTAAAATACAATACAATAGAGCAGATGAACACTCCATATGCCTGTCAAGGGATATTTGATATAACAGTCTTATGTTTCTACTGTTTTTGGTAAAAAACAGAGTTGTCATTAAACATATAGCATCAAGAAACTGCATCCATAACCTGTTGCCACTTGTTAATGTATTTCAGACATGTATTAGTTGAAAAGGTAACTTTTCATAGTTATCTCATTTCATTTTAAAATTGTTTGGAAAGAAATGTTTCTTTAATGTTCAAGTAATCTTCCAAATACAAAAAAAGAAAATATGTCATTGCTTAAGAACATGCTAAACCTTTGTAATTTCTTTACATTATAAGTAAGATGAATGGGGACAAATGTTGGTATAAAAAGAATACTGTTGGGTGCACTAACGATGCCAAGTTTCAATAAAACCTTTATAGAGCAGTTGAATACCCCTGGAAGATTTTAGCTTAGGAGCCCAAACTAGCAACAGGGTTATCTTTTTGTATTTATTGTCCTTTTAGTTTATTGCTTAGAATATTTGCATAAAAATAAGTGTTTTATTTCCTAGTTCATCTGCTCCTACTGAAGTTATATTTGTGTGATTATGATACCCCAACTGGTTACTGTGGAAATTATAATGTTATTAGAAACTGATTATGACTTCCAAGTGAGACAAGCTGCAGGACCAGGCTAAATATATAAGCAATGAAAAGAATGTGTTTTCATGCGAAGTCTTGAGTATTATTAAAGAACAAAGGGAAAGGGAAACAAGGAAATGGGAAGACACAAGTAAAAATAATGAGCAATTATATTCTGCCTCCGAAATTCCCCCTGCAGTTTCAATCAATGTCTCTGTTTCTGCTTTCTGTTCTAAATAATTGTGCTAGTTCTGGTAAATATAACCAGCATGATCCCAAACAGCTGTCACTGCTTTCCTGTGATTAATTAATTAATTCTTACTCTTTTTTAGTTTACTATTGCATGGAATTTTTTAAACACTCTACGTTTGTTTAGCTTTTACTTCTTGTCCAATCTTGCAATTCATGAATGATTTCAAGGGAGTAAATCTGATTCTGGACCCTAAGTTCCCTAAGTAAGGAGTGACATTTTCAAACAAATACTCCAGAAAAGGAAGGATGCCTGGGCAGGGAGGGGAGGACATTTGTGTGACCTTAGGTAGCACTCTAAACCTCCGTTCTATTTTCTATAAAATGGACATACCAATATCACCTACCCCAAGGAGTTCTGGTGGATTACATAAGACAATGCAGGCATAAGGGGAAAGGAGCGTGTCTGGCATGCGGGTAGTGCTTAGCAAATGTTAGCTATTATAGTAGCAAACTTGGAAGCTGTATATTTATTCAAACAATGGGAAACCACAAAAATATTTGGGTAGTTCCTTTTATAGATTACTTAAAAAAAAGTATAAAAAGCTGTCCATTTACAAATTGTTGTTTAAAAGCACCAAAGAGTATTACATTCCTTTAATCCCCACTTTTTTCATCAGTGTTGATGTTGAGTCACTATTCAGTAATGGCAGAAATAAGATCCCCATTGGAAGACAGCTGCTCAGCAGACACCTGAATCCCCACAGTGGATCCTTGTCATGGCAGTGGTGGGGCAAGATCTTCAAAAAATGCCAACTCAAGAGTGGCCCAAAGAGGTGTTGAGAAGAGAATTAGCCGTCAACTAATGTCATGTGCCCAGGAGCCTCATGGTTATAAATGGGCGAGCCTTTGGGAGATCTTGTGTTATATGGGTCTCCACTGAAAGGAGCCACTGCAGTTAGGTCTACTAAAGTGAATCTCATTCTATTTGCACACCCACATTTATTAGTCCCAGCAAATATGAGGTACATTGGTGAAATATTCCTAAGTGAGCCTGATTTGCATTAACCTTGCCCACCTATAAAGGGACTACAGGCATGGCCTCTTAATTGGTAAGCTGACCTCTGAGGTTGCTATGCTCTGATCCACAGTCACCAGAGATTCCAGCTATTATCTAAAAACAAAGTCTATCCACGCCACCTCCATACTCAAAAACCTGTTATTCTCACATAAGGATAAAGCTCAAGCTTCATAGCATACACACAAGTTCTTTTCATCCCAGTCTTGCCATCCTCTCCATCTTCAGATCTCAGACCTTCCCCACCCCCATTCTAGGAGGCTTTTCTTCTGGGAACCGTGTATCATGGAACACTGAGCTGAATGGACCTGATTATGTACCAGGTTATGTCGGATTTATTTCTCTTTCAAAGCAGACAGTTTGTATCCTTATTACATTACATTCAGTAAACATTTATTCAATACATGCATTTCAGTTTTCTTGTTATTCTCATAGTCAGAAGCTATTTCCTAATGATTTGTCTAAATCTTTCTTTTGAAAATTCAGAAGTCTTTTCCTGCAACCTGCCCCTTACAGAAATGCAAAATTAAATAAATAAACATTGTGCACATCCTTCATATACTGAAAGTTGTTGCAGAGCAAGAACTTTCTCTTTGGTTTTAAAAAAAATCATTCATAGCATCTATTATAGAAATTTGCATACTAATAGATGTTCAATCAATTTTTGGATAACGAGGGTGGGTAGAGAAACCCTTTAGACTTTTTTTCTGGACTGATATAAACAAAACTTTAAGACTGAGATTCTCATCGATTCAGACGGATAGTAATCACCACTTTGTAAGAAGTGAAAGCAACAAAACAACGGAAAAGATATTCACATATATCCCTGTGTGTCAGAACATGACTACTATAAGCAAGTGTGGAAAGCTTGATAAGTATTTCGATTTGTTCTCTTAAGAGTTTGCTCATCTCTGAGTTATTATTTCCCTAGAGAGCAATAGTAAAATGGGCAGCAGCTAGTTACACAGGATACACATAGCGCTTTCCCCCAACAATGATACAAGCTCCTACATAATTGGATTTTTGGATGAGGTGACAATTACTTCCAAGTTTTCTGTCAGTTATTCTCTAAGGTGTTATTCCAAATACTGTATGTAACAACTGGTACAATAAGTGCCAATCAGAGCGTGTACCTACCAATTCAGAACAGACACCAGCCATAAAGAACCAGTGCAGCAGTGTGGATTCAATCAGTCCTGGCTATTGAGTTCTCATTAAAGGGAGAAACCACTTACCTTTAGCACCAGGCCAAGTCTTCAAAACAGACCTTTCTAGATATAAAGGAAAGAACATTCACCCTAGACTTTCTTCTCTTGTTTTCTTTTTTACTTTGAATGCAATAATCTGCGGAGAACTAGTCTTAATTGTGAATATGGTAAGACAGAAACTGAACTGAGACTGGAGTAGTTAAGCATGCTACTTTTTTGAGCATATAAAATTTTAATAGGGCATGTAAAAATAGTATGTGTGAAATTGTTCAGTGGTATTAGCCTTCAACATAATGTGGTCATTTGGCTAGGAAGCTTCAGTTAGAGAAAAACAATGCCTTCTTTGGGAAACTTCAGCTTCTTCTTACTAGTTCTGTAATTTTCCTCTTATACCCCCACCTGTTCCTGTACATTGAAGTAACACATACGAAAATTTCGTAGTTTCAAAAGTTGTAGTGAGTACTCTAAAAATTCCATTACTGCTATTATTATTGTTGTTTGCATTTTTGTTAGTGACACCAAAGTGTCACAAACAGGGCAAATTCAAAATGAAATTGTGCAGTAAGGGATGATATCTCACGATACCCCATTCCCCCTTCCCTGGCCGGAGGACTTCTACACTGTCCCCAACCCTCCACCACCAACACAGCCCACATCTAGGTGAGCAATCACACTCTTGATGCCACCCTTCTTTCTCTTCTCCATGCACTAATAATACATGCTCATCCCTTTTACAAGGCTCTGCACACCAGAAGAAAATCGTTTGAAATTCTTTTAATGGACAATGATGATTTATGATATTACTGTGTCCCTTTCTTCCAGCATGCATTTATTTTCACAAAGATTATATTATAGAGACATACTGGGAAACTTATACAGAAGGCCCACTTATGCCTTTTTTTTTTGAAAGAGGAAATAGACTTCTGGTTTATTACACATTTGTATGCTTATGATACTTATTCAACTATAACTTCTATTAATGGTGGCACAAAAGCACAGGTCAGGAATAGGCCAGCTTATTTTGGGTTTTTCCATTGTGTTTTCATGGGAGGTTTCTAAGAATAACTGAAGATCATAATCTGTGGAAACAATCCTACTCAGTTTAGTTGAACATTTCCAGTTTTATTCGTAAGGTTCTTCTCTTTTTTCTTTTTTTTTTGGCTTAAAATAACAACTGTAGGGTTGAACCCATTAAGTTTATTTTATCACTTTTAATGCAAAGATTATTACTGTAATGTACATATCTCAGTAGGAGCCAAAAGCTTCCTGCTGGGGCTTTTCTCACCATTGTGCTACAAATTAACAACCCAGCTACACTAAAGCAAATGAAAAAAATGTTAATTATTTTCAGTAGAAGGAAAATGATCTGTCCATGAGACTATAGAACTCCCTCAATAAGATTCCCAGAAATAAGAAAACAAAATTTTTGTGTCAACTGCATTGATGCTTTAGTCCTATGTGAAACACAAACATAAATCTTAAGAAAATGTATTAAAATCAATATTGATCACCAAAAATGAAAGCGTTACCTTATAGGCTATGAGCCATATCTATGTCACAAGAGAAAAAATGTACAAAATGTACACCCATAGCATTTTTAAGAATTACTGAGCCCTTTATCATGTAGAAATTACCAAAGTATGAATTTTCTTCCTTATTTCCCATTGGTGTCAAAGCATCAGTTTTTGGTAAACAACTAGTCCAGTGCTTCAGCAAGGAATTTCCACAAGGAAATAGCATTTCTGGAGATTGGGTTAAAGTGTCATTACTCAAAATGTGCCACTGGAGTAATGAACACTTTCTATGCCATATGTCTTGATGAGAATCCCTAGATTACTTAAGTGACCCTCTGCAAGAGTCACCCAAAGGCTATAGCATGATAATGGAAAAATAACTTCAAGAGTTTGTCAACGTGGACCAGTCTCCCAGTGACCTGAATTTACTCGAGATGCTGTTTACACTCTTCATCTTCTTGCTCTCTCTTTACTAATTTGTCTGATCTCAGTCCCCACTGTCCCACAAATTTCACTTTCATCTGCTTCTTTTGAAATCAAAGTCACTTAGGTAATTTTAGGACATAGGGTATCAGGTAGTCAGTAAATGGATGAGTTAGTAATATAAATGAAAAGAATGGGTAGTTGGAAGAATATACTATAACTAATGTTTCAACAACTTTGGGCATCAGATGTTCCCTAAGAATAATCTTTTAGGAAACCATAGTTTCATTTTAATTTTTATTCTGTCTTTAAAAAAACATAAGAAGATAATATTTAATGTTGCATATAAATTCACAGGAATTGTTACTGTGCATTGACATAATAGACTGTCCAAACAATATAAAATACATCCTCTCTGAATGAGATCAGCAATTATTTTTATAGTACCTACTGTTGTTCAGGTACAGGGCCAGACCTTGGGAAACAAAGACAAAATACATCTTTTCCCTCAAGGATTTCAGTTACCCTCATGAGAGATCATTTCAGTACTTTCATATTCCTTTATAATGAAAGATATATAATTACATATTTATAAAGACATCATTTAAGATATGCTGTATTGTGACTACTATTAATAAAAGCAAATCACACATCAAATCTCAAACAACAGAGAATTATATAAAGCAAAGAATAAAATGACCCAATCCCTAAGTCTTCCCCTTGGACTTCCTAAAGGTAACTTTGGGTAATGTCTCCCTATAGGTATCCTTTTTCTTAAGAGTTTGGAATTAAATTACACACACCTCTCCACAATTTCCTTCATTTTCCATCATATAGATGAGTTATAATATATTTAAACTAGTATTGTTTAAACTTTTTAACATGTACTTTAATGTAATAAATCAAACACATTTATGAAAGTCAGTAAATTAATTCCCTTCCTCTACTATGCTGGAAGTTACCAGGGCTACTAAAAAAACTATAAATATATTTGAATTTAAAACAATTCCACACATTTTATACTTGATATTTGCTATGTATATACTACATAAGATAGTATATATAAAATACAGCACAGTAATGAAATGTAAACAGAGAAAACTCATTATTTTAAAATACATTTTGAAGAATAATGCAGAAATTGATAAAGAATTTGTATAAAGAAAAGAAAAAGCAGGAAAATTTTACCTAATTCTTTGCTGATAAAAAATCCTCATAAAAAGGGATATACATCTCAATGCTGATAAATTATTTCTAAAAGAGGGTATTATTAAGTTCTTTGCATCATCTTTATGAGTTTCATTTTACATCCATTACTATATTCCTAATGTATAGCAATATATATTAGGAATATATAGTAAAATATATATAATGTATCATAAACATGTGTTGCATGTATGTGCGTAAATTCACGAGCTCACTCTAAAATTCATATGGGGATGCAAGATGATCTCGACTGAGAGTAAAGCTGATCAATTACTCAGGAGCTAATAATTATTATAAAATTTCAGTAATTAAAACACTGTGCTAGTGTCATACAGATAAATTAATTGACAAATGGAAAACAATAGATAATACAGGCACAGATCCATTCATATATGATCATGTAATTTATTCCAGTGGTGCTAGTGCAATTCAGAGTAGGACAAGGATGGGCTTTTCAATGGATGGCACTGGGTCACTTAGATGAGAAAAAATTAAATCTTGACATTTACTTTACACCATTCATAAAAGTCAAATCAAGGCAGAGGTGATAGCCCATCATGAAAGTAAAACAATGAATTTTTTAGAAGACACATAGAAAAATATCTCCATAATCTTGGAATAGTCAAAGATTAGTAAATGGAACACAGAAGTACTGATCATGCAAATCAGTGAATAAATCAACTGGTGATGAATAAATTGGATTCCATAATTGAACTTAGTAATTTTGTTCACCAAAATAAATCCTTAAAAGAATGAAAAGAGAAACCATAGACTAGCAGCAAATACTGGCAATGCTATATCAAAAAAAATTATTTTATCCACAAATCAGTTATAAAATAATAACAAATGGCAATCATATTTTAAAATTAGCAAAGGAATAGAACAGGCATTTATCAGTGTAAGATATATTTATGACTGATAAACATATATAAAGGTTTTACCATTATTACTTATCTGAGAAATGCAAATTAAAACTGCAGTGTGATATCAATATGCAATTACAACACTGGCTAAATTTGAATATTTATTTTTCAAATGCTTTTAAAGATGTGGAGCGACCTGGAACCCTTGTACACTGATGGTGGGAGTGTACACTGGCACACCACTTTAGAAAATTGTTTGGCAGTTATTTCTAAAGATAAACAAATGCCTACCTTATGATCCTGGAATTAGAAGCCTGGATATAAATAGAAATTTTAAAATATCTACAAAAACAAAACAAAAATATGACAAATATGACTATGTACGAAGTGTTCCTAGTAACTGTATTTATAATAGCCCCAAATGATAATTATCTATTAATATAAGACACATATATGCTATATAAAAAAATGTTTATAAACATATGATATAAGTTAAGGTATAATGAAATATAGGTGTCCCCCGCTTTTCAAAAGTTTACATTATACCATTTCACTTTTCCAAAAGACTTACATTAGTACCTGTTTCCTTAAACCAAAAGAAATCCAAATAGAATTTTTGCTTTTATGAGAAAAGGCTAAAAGCAAAAATATCATTCAGCATCCATTTCACAGGGAGCCCTTACAGGGACAGTGCATATCCCAAGCAGCCCGAGTGGCCCCACCAAGCTCCTTCCCTAGGAACACTCGGCATCTCAGAGTCAAGCCCCAGAGCTCTGAGCTGTGTCTGTGTACACTGGTGCCTTATCTTGATTTATTTTGTGCATCCATTAGCAAGGTGTATACAGGTATTAGAAAACCCTAAGAGAGGTTATTTTTCTTTTTTGAATCTGGGTCTGGGAATGCTAAAACATTTTTTCCATGTAAACTAATGGTAATCACTTGCAAAAAGTTTCATAGGAATGCTCTGTTTTGGATAGCAGGGGAAAACTGTATTATACAGCAATACAAAATTAAAAAGTAATTCTATATACAGCAACATGGATTAATCTAAGAGATACAACTTTGAATGAAAAAAGCTAGACTTGAAGTAATACAAACTGTATGATACTGCTCATAAGAATTTAAAGGCCAGCAAAAACAATATATGGTAATAGATATCAGAATAGTGGTTCATTTTGGGGACTGCGTGGGGAGCCTTCCAGAGTTTTGGAAGTTATACTTTACATTGTAACAGTAAGTCTAGGTGCCAATCAAATGTGTGTACTTTACTGTTTTTACGTTATTCCTTATAAAAATTTTAAACAAGGTGATGATTATTCTTCTAAGGGATGGATTTCTTTATTATTACATGTGAACTTAAACAATGCACAGCTGAGGTATCAGTTTATGTCTAAACCATATAAATGATCCTGTAAAGAACTGACCTAGAACCACAGGCAAAGGGAGATTTTACTACTTATACTGGAATTTTTCCTCTCCAGGGCAGACCTAGGGCTTTCTTAAATCAAGAAAATAGATTTCTTATATTCTTTCCATGACTCAAATGAACCTCAAGGGTGCTCTTTGAAAATTTGATGCATATGAAGTGAAAATGATATTATTGCTAACCAATTTAATTCAGACTTTGGTGAATCCTTGTTAAGAATAATGGAGAAAGATTGAATATCAGAAATTAAATGCTCTTTCTTTACCTGTTGCAATTCATCTAACACAATTTAGTTTGCATTATATACCATTTATTCATATAATCTAAATTAGTTTTTGTGAATAACTGAAAAATATGGTAATTATTCAGAAAAGCTATAACATTATCATTGTAGGTACTTAATAATAAATGGATGAAAATGAGTAAATCAATGAAAGAATAAATTATTTAGAGGCATTCCCTCATTAAGTTTTGGATGCAGCTTTTTATCCCATAATTTGAATAGTTTAAGGCTTGGCAAGTGACATGTAAAGCACACACATAAAATATTACATAATTATTAATTAACTCAATAGATATTTATTGAATGCTTCACATATGCCAGACATTCTTCAAGTGTCTGAGGATACAGCAGGGAACAAAACAAATTCCCTGCTCTAATGGAGATTTCATAGAACTTATACATCTTTCAACATTCTTGAGCTCCTTCTGCAGTAAAGAAGTGATGAATCTTAAACAAAGAGAGAGACAATGGACTGAGCCTTGGGTTCTTGTGTTGTAACAATCTGCTAGTCACACACACACACACACACACACACACACACACACACACACATACACATTTGCCTGACACATGTCCTGGGTCCAGCTCCACAAACCTGCCTTTATAAGTCACACTTACTAAAGAAGGAATAAAGAAAAATGGAAAAGAAGTTTGCCTGTTGCCCTTTCCCCAGAGGACATCAGCCGTGCAAAGGGAATATTGTTATTACAACATTCATGCCAATTTTCATTAAGATTTCAGTCTGTGATTGCATAAACAGTCCTGGTTATTAAATGCAAGGCAATATTTCAACATTTTTCTCAAGCTCCACCTCATCTCTTCACTCAAGTTTTCAGTCCCTGGACCCATCTTTGACTGCAGGTGCTCTTAACGATTTATGCCACTATTTGATATTCATCATATGCACCACATGTTGAATGTTATGGTTACATTACTTTTTGCATATGTGCTCTCTAGTCACAAATACATTCTATTGTACCATGTCTGTTTTGTGTTTAAAATATGGGCATATATATTAGGTAAAATGATGGAGTGCCACTGTATTAGTTATGGTGGTGATGGTGGAGAAAATAAAAATAATAGAAGTAGAGTAAGGATCTACTGTTACAAAGTGAACGTGTGTATACTCCCCAAATTCATATGTTGAAGTTCCACCCCTCAAGGTGATGGTATTTAGCAGTGGGGGCTTTGGGAGATAATGAGGTTTAGATGAAGTCATGAGGGTGGGCCCCTGTGATGGGATTAGTGACCTTATAGGAAGAAGAAAGAGACCAGAGGAAGCAAGCAAGCTCTGCCTCTCTCTCTCTTTCATGTGAGGCTGCAATGAGAATGTGGCCATCTGTAAGCCAGGAAGAGGACCTCACCAGGAACAGAATCTGTGGACGCATTGATTTTGGACTTCTCAGCCTCTGGAACTGTGAGGAATAAGTATCTGTTGTTTAGGTCATCCAGTCTGTGCATTTTGTTATGGTGGCCTGAACTGACTGAGACATTTACTGGAGATTTATTATGTGCTAAGTAGACATAAGCTAATGACTTGATTTTTAATTATCTCCTCTAAAGTTTTAAACAAACTGATATGGTGGGTGCTGTTGTTATTGCCGTTTTACAGGTGAGGAAATTGAAACACAAGGAAATTAACTAATTTGCCCAAGATTACACAGATAGTGGCAGAAAATCTGTCTGACCTCACACTATTATATTAATCATAACATGCTGCTGTCCCATAAATTTGTGTAAGGTTGCCTTTCAATGACAATGAGAAGCCATTTCTAATAAATGACCTCTCACATTCAGAGTTATATATCTTGGTTCAGCAGCATTTAATCAAGAATACGTATGGTAGATTTTATTGATGAATAAGTAGCCTTATTTTAGAAAACAAGAAACAATTTAGAGGGTTTATCATGGAATTAAAATGCTTTATGTGTCATATATATACTCTTCTAAATGTAGCATATAATAGGCTTGTATTCATTATTCACTCAACATATGTAAACAAGACCATATAAGAACCATATATGGTCCTTGTATTTAAGAAATTCAATAAAGAGGAGTCCTGATTATTTATTAAACAACATATATGTGCTGACAGAGTAAGGCAATGGTATAGAAGAATAGAAAAATTACTAAGTCTGGGAAGTCAGAGAAAGTTTCCAATCAGATGTGACATTTAAAGTGACACTGAACAATGAGGATATTTTTGCAAACATGTGATGTGTGACCTTGAAAATTGAAGGACCTATTCAGGTTGCTAGTTGATACATCATTAAAAATAATTTTTGCTGACTCTTCTAACATAATCCAAAAGGAGTTTACAGCAGTGACATTGCTATGACAATTTCTATTGCTATGTGTGCTTATGCTCATAAAATTAAAAAAAGTTGTATTATAAATAATGTTGAACCATTCCTTATTTAAACAATAAGTAAACCTCATTAATGAAGATATGAGTAGATTATCACAAAACAAAACACAAATCAATAACACAATCCTATCTATTATTATCAAAAATTGTAATATACTAATGATGTTTTGATCAATTGTGTACTAACTCTAATTATAATCATAATCAATCAAGAGCAAAATTTTTTAACCTTAGAGGCTTACAGTCATAAAAAATTAATAACTTGAAGGACTATACTTAAACTTCAGCAACCTTGGGTAGTCAATTATAGATTTTAAATCATATCCTATATTATATTTGCAGAAAGTCAGGTGGGGGAATTTAAATGGAAAAATAGGAAGAAGGCAAATATCCTATTTGGTAAAGAGGTCATTCAAATATGTGTAAAAATGAATGATAGCAGCGAACAAAGCAGTAATGGATTTAGATTTAATTGGCTCCATTTAAAAAAGTAATATTAACAGTTTTGTTTGAAGATGGCAATATTTTCAATATGCTGGAAATTACATTTTTTGTGTCTGTTTGAACTTATAAGGCTAATTTTTAGAAGGAACCAAAAAAGTCTGGAAGAGTACAGAATTTTAAAACTTATTTTATCAGTAACACAAATAAAATATTTTAATGTTACTTATCTAAGGCATGACGGATAATCTATGAGATAACAGCAGACTAAAATAGAGCAGTAAAGACATAATGAAAAATAATATATCAAGTTGGGAACCTAAAGCAAAAGAGGAAAGTGTTTTGAGTAGAGTACTTTACATATCACAATATGTTGTCCATTTTCTTTCTAAAACGTGACTCAGTATGGCACAGTTTTTGATGCAACTGTTTGAACTACTGAGTTGTAATTCTATTACCTGCAGTCATATATTTTCCAAAGCTTTTCTCCATTATAGTTTGCATTGGCAAATGTCAGTAAGATCTAGATCTCAACATACATGTTGTGTACGTAGCAATGAATGCTGAAGTTGTCTTATGAAAGTACATTGTGTATCGTTCAGGGTAATACACTGCAGGAATTCTTCTGTGTCACTGTAGGTTGGAGTTGATGCATGAACTGTGTTAGACAGCAACACAGAATTGTTTTCAATGTAATCCTCAGGGAGTCCTTCAGAAAAGGGAAAACAACGATTTTGAAGGTTCATTTCAGTGCCAGCTGGCAGAGATCTTAAAGGTTATTCTATTTTACCCATACTACATAGTTATTTAAGTGTCTCCATGTGCAACGTATGAGAAAACTGTGTATTTAGAAACATTGGAATTTTAAAAATGTGTTTATAATGGCAAAAGAAGTGAAAAGCAGGAAATTGTGTGCTAAATACCACTTTATTTGTCTGTATTGCATTAGTATCCTTCTTCTACAAATATTTACTCTATTTTCATTAAAAGATTAAATGTCAAGCCTGAGATATTTAGCTCTATCTTAACTGGAGGCTGAAGCTACACAGTTAAATCTAACACTAATATCTGGAGAATTTACACTTTTCTCTTTCATAAAATTTGCCACTGAGTTTACAAACCACGTTTTTTAAGACAAACAGTATTATGGGTTAAAATAAGAAAATGGATAAAATTTAGTGGGAAGAAAATGAAGTCATATTGCTAAGTAATTTTTTCCATTGTCTAAAAATAAGGCTGGCTTAATTTAATATGCAATAATGTCAAAAAAGTGTACTTGATACTTTGCATTTGTGAAGTAGCATTACTCAGATCAACATGAATATCAAGACTCACTTGGCTTTTTACATGTTAAGTGATTAACAGTTTTATTTTGTAATCAAGTGAAACTGCTATACAACCAGAAAATATTCACATGTGTGTTTTTCCTTCCTCAGTATCTAATTTTAACCAACTGGATTATTTTAAGTATCATCTCATTCAACATTTGAAATGAAAAATTTGTTTTTTAATGGAAAATCTGCATTCATCATAATGATAAAACAAAAAGTCCTTGGCAGAGATTTTCTCCACAGAAGCAGGATATTTTTGTACTGTACACTTAGCAAATTGCAAAAATACAAATTCCAGAAATTATATCTCAAAAATTTTAAATTAAAAAACAAAAAGCATACATGCAAGGATAAGTATTTAGTTCTTTTTATTACTGTTAAATAGTAGAAGTTTTAAGGATAACGTTATTGTAATTCCTTTCAATAGTCAATAATTTGTGATTTAAAGGTAGGTTGAAAAGATAGCAAACAACAAATATAATCAATGAAATGAGACCAACATTTTTCACTATTTGCTTATTTGGGGAAAATAATTAAAAGAGATTGTGTCTTGTATCAGATCCTGAGATAATATAGCAAATCGAAAAGAATATTTGATATTTATTTTTAAAGTTTATATCATGATTATTATGTTGTTTATTAAACACATAAGATACCATTTTGATAATGTAATGGAACAGAGAGTTTGTAATGAATTATATTGGTCAGAACTTGAGAATAACTTCTTGAGTCTGTAATATTAATATGTTACATTGCATGTAACAAAATGTCTTATGTACAATAAGGTAATGAACTGCAAAAACATGTTTTAATGAAAGAATTACAAGAAGATTCGACTGCAAATTGAATGTGAATAAAAAAGTATTTGGTAGTTTATTATCCTTATTAAAAATAAAATCAAACCAGGTATATATTTGATTATATGTTTGATTCTAGTTGTAAAATATCTAATGGCAATATTGAAAACAATACTTCCCTACTATAATAAGTAATTTTTGCTGCATAATTACTAGTCAGAAATGTATATTCAGTGTTACTACTATAATAAAATATAAAATATTTATAAAATGACCACTTTACAGAGATCTATTGAAAATTTTAACCACACCCTATGGAATAAATAGTTAGTTCTCATTCTTCAGAACTGCAGTAATTTCAATTCTTCCTTAACTATATGTCACATCTTTACCTATAGGAAAATAAAATAATGGAAGTCAAATGAAAAGCGGTGTCTAAAATTTGTTAACACCAAGTAATTCATTGGCATATCAGTACTATCTTGGTTCTATTTATGATCTCATTTTCCATAGGAGACAGGTGATTATCTACTAGAAAGACAAGGCAGTAATATTATTTTATTATTATTAGCTATGTGATTGTCTATTAGATAGACAAAGCAGTAATGTTACATTATTAGTAGTAGTAGTATTGCTATCATTATTATTATTTATTATTAACTAAACTCCAGACATTATTTGGTTTTCACTGTTTGGTCATAAATATCTTCTCTATTCCATGATCCAATCCAAGGTAACATTAGGGGTTTTTTAAAACTACATAAATCCTAAAATCTGTGTCCTATCTCTTCCACACTTTTCTCCCACTTTGCTTATCCAATTATTTTTTCTGAGTCCAATGACAGCAAACATGTTCTAAACTGGAATCCTCCCAATAAATTGCTACACCTTTGATAGAGCTTAACAAAGTGCCCACAATCTGTATCCACAGATGGTATCTCCACCTTCAAAGCTATATTTTCTGTATGTTACAAGGTTCTTCTACATAAATGTCTTTTTTTTAGAAATGTTCTTTGCTTATAGCTTCAAATCTTTTGTTTTGCAAGTCTATTTTTGCAAACTTTAACCTGTAAACTGAATTCTAATTGTATTTCCAACATTTTTCTAGAAATTCCATCTTGTAAATTTCATGAATATTTAAACTCAAACTATTCAATGAATTTTTCTTCTCTTAATATTAATCTCTGATTTCCATCAATGGATAATTTCTCTATATTCAAGTTTTA
Source organism: Manis pentadactyla (assembly GCF_030020395.1). NCBI lineage: Eukaryota > Metazoa > Chordata > Mammalia > Pholidota > Manidae > Manis > Manis pentadactyla. The sequence continues at coordinate 51,223,990 of NC_080030.1, forward strand.
AAACTTAAGCATATCTCTGATTTTAGCTTTTAATTTTTCTTTCATGTTCACCAACCAAAACCCTATCAACTATTCTTTAAAAAATGTTTCTTGTGATTGTTTACATTTCTATTAACCCCACTAACTCATGACTTTTCATTTTATTGCCTGATATTTTTTTAAACCTCCCAATCTACCTCTTTTTCAATAGTTTATCTACAATTACTAGAATACATTTTCACAAATCTTATTTTTCCAGATTATTTCCCCATTCAAAATATTTAGGGATTTCCCTTTACTTATGGGACAGAATTCTAAACCTTTAATACTGGCACTTAAATACCCCATGCCCCCAAATCTGACTAATTTACTGTGTCAGTCCTCCCCAGCTGCACCCATTATTCCACCCCAGCTGGAGTTTTCATGTACTAAGCATCAAGATTTGTGCTTCTGACAGATTGTCTTCCGGAATGAGAGGATGCAGACCTCAGTTGACTTCCTTTTCCAAAAACAGCAATGAAAATAATAACAAAACAATTTTTTAAAAATTCAGAACTCTGGAAATTAACCAAATTCACAGAATAAATGGAAAGCATTTACTCAAGAAACCCGAGTGAACCTTAGTGAGAATACCATGGACTATGACATTTTAATTTGGAGCTCTACCCATCCTCCCTTCCCTGCTCACTGGCATGGGAGACATAAAAGCCCCCAGACCAGCAGTCAGCAGAGATGACTGATCTCTTTTGGAGCTCAGATGAAAACCCCATCCCAGAACACGGTCTATAGTCTGACAAAACAAAAAGCTTTCTGGAAAATCTTCCTTCCCAGGGCTTTGTAGCTATTTGATTTAACTGGGGACTCAGCTTTCAAAACAAACAAAATAAAAAACAAAAACAAAAAACCTTATTTCCAAGAAATACTGAAAACAATAGCATTTTGCTGGTAACATCACCTAAGACTGTGAGTGCAGTTGGGGTAGACAATAGCCTGGCCAAAAATTTAAAAGAAATAACTAATTTGCTTATCATCTCTATAGTTTTGCCTTTTCTAGAATGTCATATTAATGAAATCATGTACTATGAAGCCTTTTCAGGCTGACTTCTTTCTTTTATAAATGTGCATATAAGATTCATCAGTGCCTTTGCTTATCATGGTAACTCATTACTTTTTATCACTCGGTAATGTTTCATCGTATATTATGCCACTGTTTGTTTTAATTGAAGGACATCTTGGGTGCTTCCAGGTTTGCAATTATGAATAAAGCTGCTATAAACACTCAAATGTAGGTTTTGGTGTGCACATACATTTTCAAATCAGTTGGGTAAATATCTAGGAGTGTAGTTGCTAAAAGAAAGACTATTTTTAATTTTGTGAGAAACAGCCACGCTGTCTTCAAAATAGCCATGCCATTTTGTAGCCCACCAGTAATGAATGAGTGTTCTTGTTGTAATACATCCTCACCAGCAGTTGGTATTATAGGTTTTCTTGGATTTCAGCCACTCTTACAGTTGTATAGTGGTCTCTTACTGTTGTTTTTATTTGTACTTCCCTAAGGGAAAATAATATTGACTAGCTTTTCCAATGTTTATATGTTTTCTGAATATCTTTTTTTAGTAAATTAATCTATTCAGATCTTTTGCCCTTTTTAAACTGGATTGTGTGGTAAACAGAATTAAGCTTTCCTTCCCTCTCCAAAATATGTTGACATCCAAATCCCTGGAATTATGTTACACTAAATGGCAAAAGCCACGTTGTAGATGTGATCAAGGTAAGGATCTTGAGATGAGAAGATTAACCTGGATTACCTGGGTGGGCATAATACAATCTCAAGGGACTTTTATAAAGTGAAGCAGGATATTAGAATCAGAGAAAGAGATGTGGTAATGGAAGCAAAGGTTGGAGTGACTAAGGAACAGAATCAACTTCTAGAACGTGACAAGGGAAGGAAACAGATTCTCCCCTAGAACTGCCAAACAAATGTATACCTGCTGATTATTTTTGGACTTCTAATTTCCAGAACTGTAATATAATAAATTGGTGTTGTTTAAAGCCACTAAATCTATGCTCATTTGTTACAACAGAAGCAGGACACTAACACACATTAATTTTCTAATCGTTCAGTTATGATTTATTTGTATCTTCATTAGGTATGGATTTTGTAAATACTTTTCCTGTTCTGTGCTTTTCTTATAATATTCTCTTCACAGTGGATTTTAAGTAAAAACCTTTTTTTTTCATGGATACTGCTATTTTGGTATTGTATCTAAAAACTCATTATCAAACCAAATCACATAGCTTTTTCCATATTATTTTCTTCTACATCTTTTATATTTTTACATTTAATTTAGCTCTATAATCCCTTTTGACATACTATTTGTGTAACATGTAAGGTTTAGGTCTAAGTTCATATTTTTGCATGTGGACATCCAACTGTTCCAACATCATTAGGTGACAAGACTTTCCTCTCTCCTTTGAATTCTCTTCTGTGCTTTCACCAAAAATCAGTTTACTATATTTCTGTGAGTCTATTTCTGGTCTCTCTATTGTGTTCCATTGATCTATGTGTCTATCTTTCACCAACATGATACTGTCTTGATCATCATACCTCTATAGTGAATCTTGAGATAAGGCAATATAAGTCCTCCAACTTAATTTTTCTTTAGTATTGTGTTGTCTATGCAAGATTCTTTGTCAATCAATCTATATAATTTTGGAATTAATTTGTCAGTATCAAAAAAAGTAGCTTTCTGAGATTCTGATAAGGATTGTGTTGAATTTGTATTTCAAGTTGAGAATTGGCATCTTAACAATATTGATTATGATCACAGAATTTTTTCTACCTATTTAAGTCCTTGATTTAATGCACACAGACCCCAGATTTTATTTTGTTAAATTTATTCCTAAATATTTCATTTAGTGGGATTTTATTAAAAATAATACTTTTAATTAAGAAATCCAGTAATTTGTTGCTATTGTACAAGAAGGCTATTGACCTTTTAATACTGGCTTGTATACTACAAGTTTGAGATACTTGCTTATTAGTTCTAGGAAGTTTTATATAAAGTCTTTGGTGTTGTCTGTATATACAGTCATGTCATCTGTGCACAAAGAGAGTTTCTTTCTTTCCTTTCCATTTTGCATATACTTTATTTCTTTTTCTTATTACAGAAGCTAAGACTTCTAATATAATTTGAATTGGTGAGAGAAGACATCCTTGCTTGTTTCTGACCTTCGGAGGAAAAGTTTCTATTCTCTTAAAATTAAGAACAGATGTAGGTCTTGTAAATGTTCATTACCAAGTAAGGGAAGTTCTTCTGTATTACTGGTTTGCTGAGAAATATTATTCCAAATAGATGTTGGAATTTCTCAAATGCTTATTGTGAGTCATTTGACATATATTATGTGATATTCCTTTTTGGGCATATAGATGTGGTTTGTTATATTTATTGAGTTTTAAAATATTGAGTCATCCTTGAATACCTGGAATAAATACTTGGTCATGTAGCAAATTATAGAATAAATACCACAAGTATGAATCTGTCAGGTGACTCCTCTTTCATTTCTGGTATTGGTAGTTTGTGTTTTCTCTTTCTTTCTAGGTTAACCTGTTTATATGTTTACCAATTTTATTGTTTTTTCTAAAGAACCAATAACTAATGAATAGCTTTAAGCTTTATTGATTCTCTCTACTGTTTTCTTGTTTCCAGTTTGTTGATTTCAGCTCTAAGTTGTATTATTTTCTTTATTCTGCTTGTTGCAGGTTTAATCTGCATTTTGTTCTGTACATTCCTAAGGTAGACATTTAGGTTATTGATTTTAGATTTTTTTCACTAATATATGCATTTAATGTTTTACATTTACCTCTAAGCATTGCTTGTGCTGCATCCCACAATTTTTGGTAACATGTATTTTCATTTTACTTAAATCATTTTTCTTTTTATTTCACTTGAGACTTCTTTTTGGTGCATGTGCTACATAGAGGTGTATTTTTTTATTTTGAAATATTTAGGGATTTTCCAGCTATCTTTATGTTATTGATACTACTTTAATTCCACTGTGATCTGACAATATATTTATAAGATTTTAATTTTTTAAATATTAAGGGGTATTTCATGGCCCAAAATGTGGTCTATATTGATGAATATTTCAACTGAGCTTGAAAAGAATATTTATTCTGCTATTATTGGATGAAGTATTCCATAAATCACAATTGATTAAAGTTGATTGATTTGTAAAGTTCAGATAATCTATATCATTATTGATTTTCTGCCTGTTTGGTCTATCAGTTACTGACAGAGGGCTGTTGAAGTCTCCAATTATTATAGCAGATGTGTTTATTTTTCCTTGCACTATGTCAGTTTTTACCCTGTACATTTTGGTATTCTGTTGTTAGGTGCATATACATTAAGATTTGTTATGTATTCTTGAGGAATACACTTCTTTATCATTATGTAATATCCTTTTATCTGTGAGAATTTTCCTTGTTAAATCTGATTTTTATGAAATTAATATAGTCACTCCAGCTTTCTTTGCATTAGTGTTATCTTTATCTTTCTCTCTAATTTTAACATATCTATGCCTTTATATTTGAAGTGGATTTCACACAGACAACATATAGCTGTGTCTTGTTCTCAAGATGCCCAATTAAATTAAACTAAATTTATAGAATTAAAAGAAAGTATGGAAAATATATCTCACCAAATAAAGAATTTCATAAAAGAGATAGATATAAATAATAATAATAATAGTTCTTATTAATAAAATAATTTCATTAATTATTTTATTTATTATTATTAATAAAGGATTTTATTAATAATAATAAAGGATAAAATAGAAATTTTAGAGCTGAATAGTACAATATATAAAATTAAAAATTACTAGAGGGATTTGACAACAGATTTGAACTGACAGAAAAACATTACTACTGAACTTGAACATGGTCAGTGGAGATAATCCTGATTGAAGAACAGAAAGAAAAAACAATTAAGAAAAATTAACAGAGTTTTTTAAACATGAAGGACAATATCAAGCATGCCAACATATGAATAAAGGAAGAACCAGAAGAGTATAGTGGTAAATCAGCAGAAAAATACAAAGACTCAGTGAATGCAATGTTCCCAAATTTAATAAAAACATTTAGTTTAAACATACAAAAATCTCAACAAACTCCAAGTAAAATAACCTCAAACATAGCCCTACCTAGACATTTCTTATTCACCCTAATGAAACTCAAAGATGAAAAAAAAGTTTTTTGAAGGCATCAAGAGAAAAATTGCTCATTAGGTATAAGGATCCTCTATTAGATCAGTAGCTGACTCAGCCGAAACCATGGACACTAAAAGGCAGGAGAAGTATATATTCAAGTTCTGACAGAAAAAAACTGTCAACCAAAAATTCTATATCTTATAAAACTGTCCTTTATAAATAAAGGAGAAGTTAAGACATCCCCAAGCTAAGTGAGACTGACAGAAGTGATTATATGTATATTCCATTATATATAGGATAATAGTTCTAACATATATTACAGTAATATGAATAATGGAATACTATTCAGAAAAAGAAAAGGAACAAATTACAGATATACCCTATGCCATGAAGGAAACTAAAAAACATTTTAGTGAAAGAATATAAACATGTTCAGTGAAAGAATCCAAACACCAGGGACCACATATTTTGTTATTCACTTTATAGAAAAAAAAATCTACAAAAGACTAAGTTATAAAGACAGCAAGTAGATTATTGGCTACTAAGGATGGGAGTGGGGTCAGGGAAGGGGGAGATAAAAGGATAAACAGTGCATGTGCATGAACAATACATGTTCATTTTGGGGTGATAAAATTGTTCTAAGATGGATTTATTGTGATTTTTCATCATAAATATCTTAATGCATTTGCTAGAAATAAATTAATTGTATATTTGAAGAGTGAATTATATGATATGCAAAATATGACTCAAAAAAGTTATTTAAGTAAAGGAAAGGAGGAGTGGAAGGAAATATGTTAGAAACTAAGCCTATAGAGATGACTAAGGCATGATCCCTACCTTTATTTGCTCACAGTTTAGTGAGTCTCATGAGACAGACAGCCTGAAACCAATCCCCGCCATCAGCAAAAACAGAACAGGAAAAAAAAAATCTACAAATGGATTCCAGTAGAATTTTCTGTTTGAAATAAAATTAAGTATTGGGGTTGCAGATTGTCATGTTTGAGGAACCGAAAGTTCCTCTTATTTATAATGCTGAAAACCATAATAGATGTAGGGGTTAGTGAGAAGTGAAAGTCAGTTAATGATTTTGAAACAGAAAGACATCATTTCTGCAGCATGTATAGTCTATTATAATAGATCAACACCAAAAACTTGCACTAATATACGAAGTGACAGCTGACTAAACTGAGATAATGGCAAGGATGACACTAAATAGCAGTAGGAAATAAATAATATTTAAAAGATACACTTGCTAAGATTTAGCATAAAGCAATTTGAGAATTACCTAAGAGTAAGTTTAAGGAATTTTGTCATGTTAAAATGTCTAAAGAAGGTGATTCTGAACAAAACTATATTTGTTCTAGTGCTCATTTTTAGATTATGGTTCAAGGATAAAAGTTTATACAAAAAGTGTAAATATGCTTTTATACTTCATGTTCAACAATGGAGTCGAGACCATCATATCTTCTAGATTACAAGAATTATTGATATTGCTTAGAAGTGAAGTGATGTGTATAAACTCTGTATCTCACACACATCTTCTACCAGCCAACATTAAAATGTAAACAACATGAGGTTGGAGATTTTTGTCTATTTTGTTTATTTCTATCTGTAACATCAAAAACATTGCCTGTGCATATTAGGTGCAAAATACAATTTTGTTGAATAAATGGATACACACAAAGAGTGAAGGGAAAACCTCTCAAGGAAGATTATTGTTTGTCACCTGAGATACCTATGTGGAAGGAATCGTTTGAACCGAGATATCACAAATTAATAATACGTTTCCCAAGAATTTGTAATAGACTTAACCAGAAGGGGTCAGTACCATTCTACCTTGGACCCAAACATAATTAACTAGAACAACTAGACATTTATACTCCCTACAAGAAGAAACAGAGGGGAATTTAAGTATCTAATCAGATGAAATACCTCGATATCATTTACAGAAACTCAGTGGCTCTTAAAATTGTAGTAGTAGTGAAAGCAAATAATTTAGTAAGATTTTGTGAAATAATGCAGATGTCCTACAAATAAAGCAGTTGGGCAGCAACCTTGTCATTGCCCGCAGGCAACCAAGTCATTTGAAATTGCAGGAGAGGGTGTGTAAGATTTTCCAAATCTAACCTGCCTATTCGTATTAACAGGTTTTATTATCACAGTTCTCATGATGATTTGTTGAGGCTTGCGAATGGCCTAAGAACTATTTTAATTGCTCTCTGCCATTACCTAACATAATGCCAGCAACAATCTGTCAGGCTGTTGTACAGATGAGGAAATTGAGGATTTAGAGAAATTAAGTAGAATGATATCCTGACAGATATTTTGTCTGTTTCATTCAGTGCCATATCTCCCATGCTACGTCAAGGTGCCTAGAATAAGCTGAATTGTGCCCCACCCCCAATTATATTGAGGCCCTAACCCCTAAAATCTCACAATATATATTTGGAGATAGGATTTTTTAAAAAGTTATAGGTTAAAAATGAGGTCACTAGGATGGGCTCTAATCCACTTTGATTGGTATTCCTTAAGAAGGGGAAATTTGGACACACACAAAGACACCAGTGGCACTCCTGCACAGAGGACAGCAGAATGCATGCACGTGGAGAAAAGACCATCTGAGGACATAGCAAGAAGGTTGTCATCTGCAAGCCAAGGAGAGAGTCCTCAGAAAAACCAACTCTGCTAATATCTCGGTCTGGGATTTCTAGTTTCCAGAACTGTGAGGAATAAATATCTGTTGTTTGTGCCATCCCTATGTGAGACTTTGTTATGGAAGCCCTAGCAAATTAATACAGTGCTCACAAATATCTGTTGTATAAATGAAATAATGTGTCCAAGTTCAGAAAATCTAGCACATCTATAACTGGTCTGCTGTTAGACTCCAAACTGTTATACTTACCGCTAGGACTTTCTGGCTTGTAGGAGCTTATCTTTTATATTATTACAACAGCCAGATTCTTTAAAGGAATTTTAAATCAGGCACCTTCAATTTCAAATTTCTTTTGCCACAGAGATTTTCAACAGTTCATAAAAGCTCATATTTTTTGTAGCCTAGATGTTTGAAACCCCCTTTTCATGATGCTGATAACTTGATTGTGGTACCAATTGGAAGACATATATTCAAGCAAATGTAGCATTTATTCTTCAAGGTTCTCAAGAACTAAAGAATATTCCCTCCAACCAAAGAAATCTGTGGGTTAAATATAGATAAAATTAAAATAATTGTAATATAGGTAGACCTATAAAAAAATTAAAGATAAATTATATACATATACATGTATTTATCTATGGCAACAACACAACAAAAATGTTGACACAGTTTCTCAGCCAGTAGAATATCCATATTTTTAAGTCGTGAAGGAAATAAATTGTTAGAGTATCATTCTTATTCTTCTCACTGATTTTAACTCTCAAATACCAGAAGATTTGGTGGGCGAGATCTCAGATCTGACTCTCTAGAAATCATGTGTTGTAACCTCAGATCTGCTCCTTCTGGACCACATCATTACTTTTAATCACTGGTAGCATAGACAGGGGTTGATAACTCAACTAAAGAACACAAGGAAGAAAATAACTAAAATTTTAGGGGCAGAGACAGGGGTAGTTGACAAGCTACACAAATAGGTCTGGGTGGCAGAAACAATACAAATAAATGAAATAAAATACTTAAAAAGTGCAAAATGGTATTTCCTGAGTTTATTCCTAAAGTAGCAGATTGAATTTTTTTTTTTTTCACAGTGAAGAAGAATGAAAGCTCAACTCATATATTCTTTGGGATGATGCTTCAGGCCATAGTCAATATTTATTCCCACTTGTGAATTGGAGTCATACTTTTAATACTGCATGCAGATCACATCAGGGATTTCCTACAGGAAAAATATTTAATAATGCTTTCATAGGTCTTCACAAATGAAAATAATTTATTAAATCTGACCACTGAATAGTACTTGAGTTAAATTAGGTAACAAGGATCTCTCCCTAAAAATTGTATTCTGTTCCTCTAGGAGATTATATCATATATATTCAAAAAGTCTATAACCACAAACATTTCACTGACAAAAACATCTTTGTATGTATATATGGGTGTGCATATGTAGTGCAGGTGTTTATGTGTGTGTGTATGTGTGTTTGTCCTTCTTAGCTTCTGTTAGCATCCTACCTGTTCTGAAGAGTTGGAACAACCTTTCAATTCTCATAAATAGACAGCTTGCCAAAACCTCAGATTCTATTATTAGCAATTAGATAGATAACAACTAATCCGGATTTACTATTCTAATTGCACTGCATCTGGGTTCTTCAAAGCCTCCTACAATTTTGTCTTTTAGGAGCGAAAAATGGGAAACACAAATTCTACCACTCTTATTTTGGACAATTTTGTCAAAATTATGATTTAATAGCAATTGAATTTGCAACAGCTAGGCAATTTCCCCCTGTTTTTATCCCAAAGTCACATCAAGTGAACCTGAGTGCGTGATGAATGTCTGCATTAAAGCTATCATTGCTAATAGTATTCCATATCATTTGTCTTTGGTTCCGTGGGACCAAATTACAATCACCACATGACTGTAGCTTATCTTGTGATTAAGATAGTTTTACTAAGTCACTGACAGTGAAGCTTCTGGGAAGAAAATGGTAATATGGTTTGAAATTTTAAATTGCACATTTAAAAAATCATTACCTGGTTTTCAAAGATATAGTTAATTTGTGCATAATAGGGGGTAAAAATCTAGTCCTTTTAGCCACTAGAGAGAAGGATTTCTCAAGACAATTATTCCCATTTTTAAAGGTCATAAATAAGATGCTATAAATAACAAAATGCTTCCAAAGGAGACTCAAATATCTCTTAGAAAGGAAGCTGAGTTTTTTTCAGATGAATAAAATTTTAATATACAAAAAAGTGCAAGGACTCAGAAACACCCCAATAGAAAATAAGGTTGGGTGATATATTGAAGAGTATTCTGTATGATATATTGTAGATTCAGAAAGTAGCTCTGCATCATTTCCCTGAGAATCATCAGTACACATCTAAGTCACTATTGAAGGAATATTATCAACATCCACTGGACTTTTGAGGTTTTCTTCTAAATTACCTAAGCCTTGAAACTGATACGAACTTATATTATTACTACTGGAATTAATTGGCGTTACTTCAGTTTAAGGAAAGAGATTTTTTAATTCATTTTGTCTCAGGAAACAGACTATCAGGCAAAGTTGTTTTGATTGCAACTATTTATTTTTCTATATGAAATCCAAAACCTTTTTTGCAATGATAACCTCAGTTAAGTTCCATGATAATAGACAATTTGCAACTCAAATGCCCATAAAATAACCTCAAAACTCTGAAGACAAGCCATAAATGGCTTTGTCCTCCTATAGTTTGGTAAAAATACAATAGAGAAATCTGAAACTCCATTTCTAGCCTTTCTACAAGTCAATTGACCGTATCTTTTATGATTGAAATGGTCAAAATATGTCCATCTTTCAAAAGCCAATAATCGTCCAAGTGACTCCAATACTAACAATGCCAGCTCAGATTGTTATTTTATTTCTGTCTTTTCATGCTATGTTAACTACTGAAAAATACCTTTTTTTTCTGGGAGTGTGTTGATTCTCTATGTGTATTTGGGTTGAAATATTTGATCTAATGTTTGATATGATATTGTCTGAAAGAATAAGAGTGTCCAAAAATTGATATTCTCTTGACGCTATTGTTATCTATGTAAAAAAGGTATATGATGATGGTTTCTGTTTTTACTGAGAAGCATAAAAATGTTTGGGACTTCATTGTTTAATCTGGGCAAGTTATCAATCCTACTTGTGCTCACTCTGCTGTTTAGAAGACTAATTATTGTAGCAATTTTAGATGATTTTAATGTTCTAAGAGAGCTTAATGAAGACCATTAAACATTTATTAGAAACATATTTGCCTATATGAAGCTCTAAAACAAGAACATTACTGCATTTTAACCATTTATTTCTTAGTGATGATGTTAACATTAATTTGTTAGTGCTTATAAAGCCATTTAATTTTCTTGATTAATATAATCATTTGACATATTATTCCAAATAAAGATGAAATTAACGATGTAGACTGTATGGATGATGACAACTAACTTTCGTGCTATATTTTTAAAAAGACCAAATTAAAGAGACATTTGAGGCAATTACCCCCAAAATTAAAGCTATTCAATAAAAGTAAAATAGAAAAAAGAAAACAGATCTTTCTTCAAGATGATAGCATGATGAATTCTGTTATGTATTTGTGTGTGTGTATTTGTGTGTATACATATACATATATATGTATATATACATATGTACATACACAAAACAAAATCCACAACCGTCTAAAGTTTCTGGAAATGGTGCTAAAGGTAGACAGCCTCTCAAAAATAGCAGAGGATGCAGTGAAAGGAAATTGGGAGGAGAGTCATAAATTCATTAAAGACATAGGCTAAACTTGGCTGGCTCATTTGCCAGAGAAAATCTGGGGAAGAGACAGCTACGAGGAGTTTTCCTGAGGTCAGAACAAATCTCAACTACTGATCTCTGTAACAATTCTTTCAAAGGGAACTGAATTTGATTGGATTAGTCTGTAAAAGAGTCTATGGTCCAGATAACTATTGGAAATGATAAAGCAATCAGCTAGCAATTAGTGGATCTCAACATTGTTCACAGAAAGAGATAGTCAAAGAAGGCCCTCAAAAATAATTTTAATTCTCAAGGTGATTTACACTGCCCCTTAGGTGCAACATGAAAGGCTTAATACTGAGGGCATAAATGGACTTTGTTAAAATAATCCATCCAGTCCACCAACTAATAAAAAAGCAAATAAAAATAATAACAAGCCTGGAGTTAGAGGAGGGTGGACAGTATCCACAATATATTATGTTAACATATTATGTAAATATATTATGTAAAATATTCAGCAACATTTCTGAGACATCAGAAAAATAAGAAAGAATGACTCACACATCAGAAAAAGCCAACATGCAATAGAAACTGTGAATGTGACCAAAGGTAGCATTTAACAGAAAAATAGAGTTCAACATAGATGTTATAAATATATTCAAAGAAATAAAGATGAGAGAAAAGTATGATGACAATAAAGAGAGAGAAATTTTATTAAAGGAACCAATCAACTGGAAATTCTGTAGTCGAGAAATACAAAAACTGAAATGAAAAAAGTAGACGTACTCAAGTGTAGATTTGAGCGGTCAGAAGAAAGAATTAGTGAAGTTGAAAATAGGTCATAGAAATCATGCTAACCAAAGAAAAGATAAAAGAGTAAAAAAGAAAAAATAAACAAACCTTCAGAGAAGTATGGATATCACTCAGGACACCAACATATGCATAATGGGGATACCAGAAGTACAGGAAAGAGAACAGAACTGAAAAAAATTTCAAGGTAACGATGGCTGAAAACTTCCAAGATTTATTACAAAATGATAATCTATACATCCAGGAAGCTTGATGAACTCCAAGAAAGAAAAATATGAAGAGATCCACAAACAGACACATCATGATAAAAATACTTAAAGCCAAAGACAAGGAGATAATCTTGAAAACAGTAAGAGAAAATGACTCATAACTTCCAAGGGAACTCCAATAAAACTAAGACTCTTCAGAAAAAAATGAAGGCTAGAAGGCAATGGGTTAAAATATTCAAAGTGTTCAAAGAACAACAAAAATAAAAGCAAGAATTTTTACAAGGTGACCTACCCACCTTAAAATAAATACGAAAGTAAATTCTTCAGGCTGAAAGTAAGTGGCCCCCAGATGGTATTTCAAATCCCCATGTAAAAACAAATAGCAACCAATAAAGGTAATTATGTAATTACAAAAGATATTGTAAGTGCATATTTTTCTCCTTTTTCTCTTAATTAATTTAAAAAGCAATTGAATAAAACAGTATGTATATAATGTTTGTTGAGCCTGTATTACATAGCCACATATTTGCCAATAACAGCATGGAGATGGTGGTTGGCAGCAAGTATTGAGCTAAGGAAATGAATCCAGATAGTAACTTGAATTCACAGAACAAATAGAAAGAAACAGAAATGATAAATAAGAAGGTTAGTATAACAAAAGCTACATATAGAAAAAGAACAATGCTGTTCTTCCTAAATTTGTTGCTGAATATTCATATTCATTAAATGTACAATAAAACTGCTTAGTCGGTTGTTTCATTTGCAACATTTCATTGCATATAAATATCAGTTTATTAAAAATGTTACATTAGAATAATCATTAAGTTTAAAAAATTAAATTGCATTTGTGCAGATCCATGAACTGAAACAAGTGATTTTGACTTACAAAATATATAATATAAACTAAGACTAGCATGTGTTGAGTTCACCTCTGCAAACCCTCTGGATATTAGCAGATAAACTCTGGTTAGAACCCTAAGCAATACCTTTCAACTATATGCCATAATTGGTATTTATTGATCTTAACAATTGATGAATAATGCCAAGAATTCATCTTTCACATATGCAAAGTTGACATTGTAATTGAGACCAGAGTGAGAAAGTTCAGGTATGAATTAGCATAGAGTCATGGAGCTCTCTTTTGCTCTTAAGCAGAGTTACTAAACCATCTTTCAAATGTGGAAATGTGTAATATTTTAAACTACAACTACATAAGGAGAGTCCCTGGAAAACACTTCCAAATATGTAACCATTATCAACATTAGAAATAAGTTTCATATGACCTAAATAAGTCTGTCATTGATGTATTTTTAGCTTGTGTAGAAAAGTACCTTGATATGTAATGTAACTTTCAAAGCAATTTCACCAATATTTTTTTAAATGTTAAAGAATGAAAGGTCAGAATCTCGAGGTGCTGATTTAAGTGTAGATATTATAATTACTGAAATGTTTTTGTACTCTGTCTCTCTGAACTTGAAAGCAGAAAAAGAAATAGAAGTTGGAACAGAATCTTGAGAAAGACTCTACTCTTTGAAAGTGTTTTCCTAAGTCAGCAGAGTTGTAGTTAAAAGTTGAACTAGATCTCAAATATGAAGGATTATATATTTTGTGGGTGCTTGATATATATTGATGATGAAGTATATGTCACACTTACACATTTTGAAAGCAATGAAGTAAAGCAAAGAATGAATAACTGTGGTTGGGTTGAAATCCATGTATACTGAGATTTTCACAGGGAGAAGGTCCTGTACCAGCTTTATGTTGAAATGCCAATATTCAACTCTGGTTCAACCAGAAGATTTCATTGTTCCTGACTTTCTTCTGCCTTCACCTAAAAGCCATCTTTAAGATATGTGACTCATGGGACTATAAAGAAACCTATGTCACAAGAGGGAATCAATATGAGGTCACCCCAAGAGAGGACTAGTTCAGATCTCTTCTCTATTCCCTTTAAATCTGTTCTTTGCTCTTTTTGCTCTCATTCTGACTCTGATATATCTTATTTATCACCTGCCTTCTTTTCCTAAATGCTTGACTGAATAAACTGCATAAAAGCAGTTGTATTTAGATCAAATATATACATGAAATCAAATGGACAATCAAGCTAGCTGCCTTCCTTCTCCCAATCTTTGTTTATAAAACCTTTCTAATGGTACACTGTCTATCTGCTGCCAGCTCCAGAAGAGGTCTTTTCACAGGACAGCGCTGCCTACCACACTGTAATCATCTTTACTGAATTATCTACTCATTAAAAAAAAATCAAGCTTTTGTCACATTCAAATAAAAGATTAAGGATATTCATACCTCCTCTCTAAAGCTCCATTTTTTTTTTTAATCTTGAGTGATTTTCTTTTAAAAAAGAAGAGGGAAGCTGTATTGTATTGAGATAGAATCAGAGAGAGGCATTATAAACTAAAAAACAATAAAACGTTTTAGCTAGTACTCTATGTTTGGGGAACTATTAATACTAAATATTATGTAAGTAACAAATCAAAGTTGTAGCTTAAAAGAAAAAATATATAAAATAACTTTTCATTGGTACATGGCATCATCCTCAACTCATAATCAATTTGAGGAGGAGCTTAGGCTAGTCTACTTATGAAGATTCTTCAGATGTATGATAAAATTAGTAAAATAGGGATAGAAATAGCCATGTAGAGATCACAGGCCTGCCTGTGTCCTTATGAACAGATAGAGCCTTTGATGGGGTTGCAGTGATTAAGAAAAAGCTTTAGGGAGATTTTTTTGTGCTTGTAAATCTAGTGTAAAAAGGAGATTGGGGAGTACAATGGTAATTACCATATAAGGAACATCTGCTTGTGTGCCTGGCATACTGAGAAAGCAAAAATAAAGAGGAGAGAAAAGTAAAGAACTATGGAGATGGCATGAATTTGCACGTGCATACTCAGGTGAGCAAAAGATATTCAATTAGTTAATTTCATTTATTAGTAGAAACCAAGCAGTGGTGAGGTGGTAATATTAGCAAGTGGGAGATCCAGGCAGCAAGCTACAAGTTCTCTGAATGAAAAGAGTGCTCTTAACTGAGTCATGAACCTCTTCTCTTATAGTCTATTCCATACAAATAGTTTAAAAAACAGCTTGATGACATATTAGGAATACAGGCAATATATTCGTAGGTGAGAAAAAAATTTTTTAATGAATAAGGTAACTTCTTTTGGAAGTCAAATGATCACCTAGAAAATATAAATTTACAAAATGTTTGTAAAGGGGGAAATCTATTAGAGAAAGTTGAATAATACAAATAATTGTACTATTATTATTATTATAGAAATAATTGTATTATGTATTAAAAAGTTTTCCTAAGCCCACACTGTTTTTCTAGAGATTCTTCCAGGCTTTCAAGAAACACTTAATTTCTTTGTTATGTAAGTTTTTTTTTTCCTTAACATAAGAAAGAGATTTTCCTAATTTAAGTATTTTAAACAAATTAATCAAGTATAATTTACATAAAATAAAGTGTACTTATCATAAGTGTGCATTTCAGTGAATACTGAAAAATAATTGAACCTGATGTAATTACACCATTAATATATGCAGTATTTGCATCACCTATATTATTCTCGTCTGCCTCTTCTCACTCAATTCTTCAACTCCATTCCTTGTCCAAAGAATGACTAATAAGCTTTTTGTCACTATAGGTTAGTTTCCCCTTTTTCCAATCTCACATAGATGAAATTATGCAGTATGTATAATTTCATGTCTGGTGTTTTTCACTCAGTATTAGTTTGTGATATTTGTCTCTGTTGTATGTGTCAGTAATTTGTTTCTTTTTAATGCTAAGGGATATTCTATTTATTAGTTATATAATTTGTTAATCCATTCATTCATTCATGAATATTTGGGTGGTTTTTAGTTGGGAGCTATTGAGAAGAGTTGATATTTAACATTTGGGTGCAAGTGTTCTTGTAGGCCTATTTAGAAATAGATACCTTGGGTAAATGTTTACAAGTGGAATTGTTGAATGGTATAGTATATGTGTATATATCTTGTAAGAGAAGACAAGAGATTTCCCAAATGGTCTCAGCATTTTACCCTTTCTAGGAACTTCCTAGAATTACAGTTGCTCCACATCCTTGCTAAGTCTTTAAATTTTATTTGGTCTAATAAGTGTGTGGTATATCTCATTTTGCTTTTACTTTATATGGCCCATCACATATGCATATTGGCCATTCATTTATCTTATTTATTTCATTTATCTTACTTCCTAAGCTGTCTGTTCATTATTTGACTTTTTAAACATTAAATGACTTATCTGCTCTTAGTATTGAGCTCTATATATTTTTATGTATATTTCAATATAAGATATTCGGTAAATATTTTTACATATTTATATTTAACTACAGTTTCTAACTTGCTATTTTATTTAATAATGGTATGTTTCGAAGAACAGAAATTTTTAATTTAATGAAGCCCAATTTATCAATTTATTTTTTATTGTTTGTGCTGTTAGTGTTCTTTATAAGAAAGATACTCAAAGAGGTCATGTTTCTTCTAAAAGTTTTAGCTTTTATATCCCTTTTGAGCTAATTGGCAGTATGTTATTCATTAGGGATAAAGGTTCATTCTTTCACCAAGTAGAAATGCATTTCTATCACCATTTGTTGAAAAGACTACACCTTCTCCAACGGCTGTTGTCAGCACTTGCTTTTGAAAATCAATCGACCATTATGTGTGAGAATATTTCTGAATTCTCTGTTCTGTTGCATTGATTTATTTACCCTTATGCCAATGCCACTGTACTGACTACTGTAACTTTATAGTAAATCTTGAAATCATGTGTTGAAATTTCACTAACATTGTACATCTTCTTCAAAATGGTATCATTTTAAAGTCCTTGTCTGAAAATCCCTTTGTCTTTTACATTTCTAAGATTATTTTCTCCTGGTTATTGGTCACATTTTCCTGCTTCTATGCATGTTTAGTTATTTTTTTTAATTAGATGCTGAGCCAAAAAATACCAATTTTTGCATTGCTTAGTTTCTTGGTTCTATTCTTTATCTTAACAAGTGTTGAAGTTTATTTTGGCAGTCAGCTAAGTTACTTAATCAGCTTGGTCCTTCTGACACTTGTTTTAAAGTTTTGTTATGGTAAGTCTAGAGTAGCCATTATTATGGGACTTGCTTAACCCTGCAATGTCTTTCCTTTTGGGTTTTTTACTGAAAGTCCTGGGTGTTCAATAATTTCTCTCCATTTCAACTGGTAGTATCTCAAATATATCTCAGCCAGATATTGTTTCCAAGAACCGCTCAACTTGGAAATTCTACAGATCTCTACTAGGGGTTTTTTGCTCAGCCAGTTCTAGCCTTACTGTTTGCATGGAGTTTACGGAATTTAGCAAAAGATTTAAGGAGACCCATGTACAGATTTCTAGAGTTTTTTTCTCTGCATAGGTTTCTACTTTGGCTCATGAATTCCAGCTGTCATAGCATTTTTAAACTCCAATCTTTGTCTCCTTAACTCAGTGAAACAACTGTACATTGTGTGAATTTCTGCTTGGTGCCTTGGGATCCAGAAAGTTCTTCCAGGCAGAATGTTAGGCTCTTTCTTCCTCTCTGGAACTACAAAGCTTCAATACCACCATCTCTTCATTTTCAGAAAAAAATAAGGGATGTTTATAATATTTATTGTATAGAGATACTTTCATCCTTAATTAATTATATATTAAGTGGTTAATAAACATTAGTTATTATTTCTCTCTTTAAAAATAATAATTTTCATTATTACTTTTATTATTCTGAGTCCCCCATTAGTTTTGGTTTAAAATAATTTAGGGATATCCAATCAGATAGGATCATAATCTATCATTGAACAAAATGATAACAGAAGAAGAATTTTCAAAAATTCGCCATGGAAGCCCAACTCCACCGAGGATCCTCAGGTAGCCTTGGGGATGGGGCGGGGGAGCAGCAGTTCAGTCAGGCAAGCTTCCCCTTTTCTTCACTTCAACCAAGAATAGACCTACATCTACTCTTGTATCTGTTAGAGTGCCCCTCAGACTTGTTTGAACAAAGAATTCTACCACTAAAATGTAAAAGCTACACATGTAGAGTACATACTGTCCTAGAAAATGCACATAACATACTGTTAAATTTAAAGGTCAGAATACGAGACATTATGGAATGTGTTTTTGATATAGAAAATAGATACCATGACTGGTTGTTGAATCTGGAGTCAATTCTGTTTTCCCCTTTTGGGGCACTGTGTAATCTATGATGAATATTATTATTATATGAATAAGATGTAGTAAAATCGTTATAAAGTAATAAACATTTTCCAGAAAATACCATGAACCTAATTTCATGTTTCTTTGGCAATGACTGAAAAATTATTCAATATCATCATTAGAGATTTATAAATAATTATAATCTGTTTATATGTTGATTGACAAATAAACTAATATTTTCTGAGTAAAAACAGTAATATGCATATTGAAATCAATATGTACTTTATTTTATAAATATTATATTCTAATTCTATGAATTTTACTTAAGTATTCTGAGGCAAATTTCTTAATCTTTCTGAGCCTCAGATTACTCAGCTGTGAAATGTGATTAAAAGAACTGATTTATGGAGTTAGGGGTGAAAGATAATGTAGATGAAAGGCCTAGTTCATATAGGCATAAAAAAAGAGAACAGTTTTTACTTTATACATTATCTTATACATCATCCATCTTATGGAAAAGAAACTAAAAAATACTCAAATCACACTTTCTTTTAAAGGAAGGACAATAATTTCTTCATATTTGACTTTCAGTTTATTGTTAAACTATATACATAAACTCAACATGCCATGAATTTACAATTTGGAAAAGGAACATTTCTGTCCATTTACAAAATGCTGGTATAGAGGATCTCAGGAGTACTTATTGTCGATTTTCATTAATTTTCCTGTTCTGCTTGACTTCTCCTTTCATGGGAAACCCTCTGCTACTGAAAGATTGCTGTTTGCATTTAGTATAGATCTGTTCTTGTTAATATTTTATTAGTTCTATTTTTAGTTTTAATAAAAGACTACTTCTAACTCTTTTATTTCCAAACTTTTGTTAAGTGGATTTAGCTGCAAATTGACGTGCTTGGAAAATATATTGCTTGTACACATTTTAAAAACTTTGTAGAATAGGTGTTGGAGCTCAAGCTTCTAAGATAGTCACAAGCATATATTGACAGAATCCTTCACAATCGTTTGGCTCTCTCTCTCTCTTACCCTTGCTCTCATCCCAGCTGGGTAGTGGCATTTACTTTTTTTACTTAATAAATGGAGAATAGATCTTACATTAAAGATAGTCCCATCTATGATTTTGAATGTAGGTTCAACAGAACTTGACTTTGCCATAGTTCTCAGCATCTTTCACAAAGATAAAATTCATTTAAAAAATTCTGTCTGATAAATGATATTTGAAATGACTCAATTTCTAAACTCTGAAATAATCCAGTACATATATATGTTCCATTTGTAATTATATCCTACAATTTACCTAGCACTGACCAGGTGCTAGCCACTCTGTTAACATTTTCTTGTGTTGTTACATCTTATTTCAACAACATCTTTGTAAGGTAAGAGGTATTTTGAGCCCCGGTTTATAGATCGTAACACTGAGACTCAGGACATACAATTTAACCATAGTTATCCAGCTGGTAACCAACAAAGCTACATCTGATTCAATAATTTATTAGAAATGCAAAACAAATTTGAATATTGACTTACCTTTTCAGAGTATAAGATATTGTAGTTAAAATTGTCAAATTAATGAAATAGTCTCTCTTGATCTCAAATTTCAGAAGTAACATGATCTTCATTTTCCTTACTTCTGATAATATAAATTTGTGTTACTAATGACTTTCATGCAAGTATTTCCAGGAGATGGCATTTTGGAAATTAATTTCAATAATAGGAGTAAAAATATTCATCATTCTAAAAAGGACAAAGGAAGTATTTTAAAACAGAAACTCTCAAATTTGATTGCTTTTAAACAGAGAACTAAAATGGTTTGATCCTTCAACTGCTCTTTCCTTTCAGTGTCTCTTAGCACTGAGGATGCCAGTGCCCCAAGGTCTGGTGCTGGAAGCAGCCACAGCTGTAGCTTATCTGCCTCCTGGACTCACAAAGGTAGTTGGAGTGGCTGAAATCAATAAGCATTAAAACAAATTATATTGTACTTATATTATTTAATTTTTTCAAAAAATATCCCAGGGCAGGGCAATAGAGTGCTAACTCTAACTAAAAGTTAACTCAATTAAACAGGAGGTAGTTACGTTTGTTAGAGAAAATATTGGAAGATAGTGTAACTCTACAATTGGCATTTCTATCCTGCAACTAGAATATGATTAATTACTACCAAATTTAGAAAGTGTTGTAAACACTGCTAAAATAACCTTTACAAAAATCCTTTGATCTCTGGAAAGAAATGATCTGTATAAAAATAAGGTGATTTGGGTATTAGATATGCAAAATTCATCATTGCAAAGAAAAAAGGAAAGACAATTAGCTTATTTCAACATTCTGGTTACAGCAAAGTGAACTTGTTTTTGGTAAAAGAGAACATTATCAACTTTAATATTTGCTGTTTTAATAGCTTATATAAGACTGTTTAATTATTAATAGTGTGCTTGACTCCTAAGGATAGAGCTTGTGACTCTTGAACTTGGTAGCCAGGTACAAATTCATATAATACAATTAAATTTGTCAGTCATATATTTATGCCCTAAATTCTGATTGACTACACAACAACAAACTTTATTTCAAAGTTCATTGTATTAATTAATTATATTTGGACTATAGTTTTTGCAGGATGAGAAAGTCAGTAAATAAAAGAGATTACTATTATTATCTGTTTTGTTTTACCAAGACATAGAGAGAAATAAGACATATCACTCAGTCTAAAATAAAACAGATATTGGCATGAGTTACAAAGTTTGATTTCACTACTTGATCACATCAATTTGGAAATTGCCAAATCTCCCTTTCTTTTTATAATAATCATTATAGGTTTACCTCTCTACATTATTTCTTAGAGAAATAGATGTTGTCAGCTTAAGGGGAGAGAAATATTATTGTCAAACAGTGTGCAAATTTGACAAATGCCTTTAAATCAAGCTGTTTACTTGAAGTAATGATGCTTTTTAGCAATGGGGAAAGAATAGATCGTATTTTCACTACAGTGGATTAAACTGACTACTCACTGTAGCATCAGAAGGAGGGATTTCCTGCCAGGGGAAAGTTCTTTATGAATCTGGTGAGACTGAAGAAAAACAAAAGTGAGGGTTTGGAAGCATTCTTCAATGAACTGGAACAAATAGTTCAAAAATTCATATGGAAACACCAAAGACCCCGAATAGCTAAAGCAATCCTGAGAAGGAAGAACAAAGTGGGGGGTGGATCTCACTCCCCAACTTCAAGCTCTACTACAAAGCCACAGTAATCAAGACAATTTGGTACTGGCACAAGAACAGAGCCACAGACCAATGGAACAGAATAGAGTCCCCAAACATTAACACAAACATATATGGTCAACTAATATTCGATAAAGGGGCCATGGACATACAATGGGGAAATGACAGTCTCTTCAACAGATGGTGCTGGCAAAACTGGACAGCTACATGTAAGAGAATGAAACTGGGTCACTCTCTAACCCCATACACAAAAGTAAATTCGAAATGGATCAAAGACTTGAATGTAAGTCATGAAACCATAAAACTCTTAGAAAAAAACATAGGCAAAAATCTCTTAGACATAAACATGAGTGACCTCTTCTTGAACATATCTCCCCAGGCAAGGGAAACAAATGCAAAAATGAACAAATGGAACTATATCAAGCTGAAAAGCTTCTGTACAGCAAAGGACACCATCAATAGAACAAAAAGGTATCCCACAGTATGGGAGAATATATTCGTAAATGACAGATCCGATAAAGGGTTGACATCCAAAATATATAAAGAGCTCACACACCTCAACAAACAAAAAGCAAATAATCCAATTAAAAAATGGGCAGAGGTGCTGAATAGACAGTTCTCTAAAGAAGAAATTCAGATGGCCAACAGACACACGAAAAGATGCTCCACATCGCTTGTCATCAGAGAAATGCAAATTAAAACCACAATGAGATATCACCTCACACCAGTAAGGATGGCTACCATCCAAAAGACAAACAACAACAAATATTGGCGAGGCTGGGAGAAAGGGGAACCCTCCTACACTGCTGGTGGGAATGTAAATTAGTTCAACCATTGTGGAAAGCAGTATGGAGGTTCCTCAAAATGCTCAAAATAGAAATACCATTTGACCCAGGAATTCCACTTCTAGGAATTTACCCCAAGAATGCAGCACTCCAGTTTGAAAAAGACAGATGCACCCCTATGTTTATGGCTGCACTATTTACAATAGCCGAGATATGGAAGCAAACTAAATGTCCATCAGTAGATGAATGGATAAAGAAGAAGTGGTACATATACACAATGGAATATTACTCAGCCATAGGAATAAAACAAATCCTACCATTCACAACAACATGGATGGAGCTAGAAGGTATTATGCTCAGTGAAATAAGCCAGGCAGAGAAAGACAAGTACCAAATGATTTCACTCATATGTGGAGTATAAGAACAAAAGAAAATTGAAGGAACAAAACAGCAGCAGAAGCACAGAACCCAAGAATGGACTAATAGTTACCAAAGGGAAAGGGACTGGGGAGGATGGGTGGGAAGGGAGGGATAAGGGTAGGAAAAAAAGAAAGGGGGCATTACTATTAGCATGTATAGTGTGTGGGGGGCACAGGGAGGGCTGTGCAACACAGAGAAGACAAGTAGTGATTTTACAGCATCTTACTATGTTGATGGACAGTGACTGTGAATGGGGATGTGGGGGGGACTTGGTGAAGGGGGGAGCCTAGTAAACATAATGTCCTTCATGTAATTGTAGATTAATGATACCAAAAAAAAAAAAAAAAAACCCCCACACACAAAAAAGTGAGGGGTTGGAAAGGAAAGGGTTTATTCTCATTGCTTAATCTTTCCTGGCTCTGGCTGCTGGGCTCTCTCAACCTGCCTGACTGCACTCCAGATTCTTGGCTGCCTAGTTCTCATCCTGGTGCTGCCTGGGTTCTCCCACCCAATTGCTGAACTCCTAATCTCTCTCTTTCTGGCCACTCCACGCTCTCCTTCCTCCACCCCTTCCCTGGGAGCAACTCTGTGTAGGTGACCCTGGTGACTGGTGGGTACATGATCAGTTATGTACCAGGAACAGAGTGGGGGAAAGAATGGCTGCTTCCTCTCCACCCCTTACCCCAGACTGGTTGGTAATCCCATGACTGACCAGCAGCTCTTCCTTTGGTAAACACCACACTGATGTGTAAATAGGCTTTTATATGTATATTTAATGAACTTTATCAAGACCAGGTGGAAATACTAGTTGAACACTTCCATTTTCCCCATGCTCATTAATATTTTTTAAAGTTTCATGTAATCTATGAAAATGACTTTCACATCTGACCTTACATATGCTTGTGATTTTAGCTTATGGCATTTTGTATATGCCATAAAATTTACAGGCCATATTTAGTTTGAGAGGTGGTTTCAGTAAGTCAAGGAAGTCAAGAAAGACATATAACCGAGGAAGGAAGGCAAGCAAATTTTAAGATAATGCCCTAAACTTTAAAAGATTGTGTAGACAGCAGCAAGGTGTAAAATGGAGATCATGAAGAAAGCATCAACAATTCAACTCATCTGAAGAATGAAAACTTTAGTGAAACAGATTGATTTCTTATTACTCAGATCTATCCTTTCTCTCACTTCCCTTGCCAATAATAGACTTACAACATAATTTTAAAATAAGAGGTTGCTTTTAGAAACCATTTGCTAAACAACTTAATCTATACCTTAAGGTTAGCCATTTGTCAACAAGTTTATAAATACCAACTATGCTGCTTCTTTTTCATATTATTTTATTAGGACACACACACACAACTCAGCTAAACTGAAATAGGCTACATAACTAAACTAAATTTTCTGGACTCAAGATTGAATTTTTCTTACCATTTAAATGTCAATTATATTTCAGAACTGAATAAATAGCTTGCTTTTATATTTTTGCTAAATATTAGCAAATCCTACTAAAATACTGTTTTTAGTGCCTTTTGCTTTATAAGTGTGGAGTTAAACTGAAAATACAGTGAATACTGGGTTCTCTTCCCCCAAGTTATTAAATCTGAAGCTCATTTTCTTCAAACAAAAGAACTCCAAGAGCCTGAATTAAACATGTTTGGGAGAGAATGATATGAATTGTGGCCATCTTTTTCCAATGCTAATTTAAATATATTTTACTTGCAGGAATTACCTGATAGAAATAATAATAAGAACTTGCTTTCCCTTTTACTTTATCAAATTTCTGTTCTTTTACCTTGCTGTGAATTCTGGGATTTCTTTTCTATGCCTTCATACACATCTTTGTTTGCAGCTTCAGAATTTCTATCATGCTTGATAACACATTACATCTTTTTTTTTTGTCTGGAAAATATGTAGAATATACTACAATGCCAAACTTTATTTTTTGGCAACAATTTTAGAATTGTAGACTCATATACCATGATATAATTTGAGCAGAAATGAAATATATTTTACATATGATTATATGTATATATTTAAGAATTTGCAGTTTATTGCAAAAGGGGGGAAATACAAGTATAACATAAATAGAATTATACAATGTAGAGCCCCACCACCTTCATTTTGTGGTAACATTTCTAGTGGATCAAAGTAGATAAAGCCATATAGTGACAAATTAGTGCCAATGTATATCATCTGGTAGATATTCTAACAAGCTTTATTGGATGAATGAATTGTTTGCTAATTAATTAACAAATAAGTCCAGCTCTTCTACAAGTCCTTTGCTTCATTTTTCTTCCCCAAATCAATATTTCCTTCTAATATTTAAGATATGTTTATTTTGGATTGTATAACTGTTGGGAAATGACCTAAGTAGATATTTCCTGTGTAAAACAATAAAGCTCTCTTTAATTTGGATCAACCTTGAGCTATAAATAACATTCAAATCTGAAGAAATCTTATAAGATTTAACATTTTATATGTATTTTTTTTAATTAATAGGACTAAGAAAATGAGGAAATGCCAGGGAGTGGGTATAAAAGAAGGAAATACTACCTTTATTAATTCTAAAAGTTTATTTGCTAATTTCATGATTATTGAATGTTCTTCATTTATTTTGGTAATCTTAAAATATTTATAAGCATATCACAAATGTGTGTATGATCAACTTATGACCATGTTCTGCTTCTTTATTGAATTTCTGGAGTTTGCATTTTCATTGGCGCCAAGCAAAGGACAAATTACCTCATGGCAAGCTGTATAAATAAACCTTTTGTAGTCATTTATTTCAAGAGGAGTAGAGGGGAAATTAAGTCATCAAATAGCACATGGTCTTTGAACTCTGCAAAATTCAACAGAACCTGGACTGTAGCATAATCATTTCACTAGCAGATATGGTGTTTGATTTAAATTTTATACAAGTAATTATGATACTAAATATTTAATAAAGGACTTCATACTTCAAAATTATTTTCATTGTATTTTATGAGCATGATTGAATTGATTGGATCTTCAAAATAATTCCCTGATAGTGGGGCAGGGACATGGGACAAGCATCATGATTAACTTTTCCTGAATATAATGAAAAATGCCAAGATATAAACAATATAGTAAGAACAGGAGGGATTCCACCTTAAGGCTAAGATTCCATTTTAAAAACGAGAGAGTTAGAAGGTAAGATTCCTAACATATTCTTTGGCAATCAGCCAACAACCTATCTTAAAGCATGGCAAATAGTCCTAAATGATATGTTCCAGTTCTTGAATGTAACCATATCTTGGAGAAGAATAGAATCAATAAATTCCCTGTGTTAAGTTTCTCTTACAGAATTATCTAGAGACTAACTGTGGATGATAACATAATGTCTCTCACTGGAGAGAGACATCATGAGAGCACATGTCAAGCCTACGTACTACCCCCTGTGACCCTTTTCCCCATTCTTGAAAGCCTTAAAAGAAAGAATCCTAAACCTTTGAGTGTGTCTCCTCTCTGAGATTGCCCACACTCCCTTTTCTTCGAGTTTGTACTTTTTGTGTACTGCTCAATTTATTGCATTTTGTCTCTGTGCTCTTCCAGTGGTAAGTGTCTTTGTTACTTGCTATTTCATTCAATTTTCTAGACTTAAACACTAGTTTTGCCTCTCTCTGTCCTATTCCAGACAAGTAGAGAAGGGTGACTGAGATTTCGGATTTGGGTTTGCAATTTCCCGCCACCGGGTGACCTGGACAGGACTGCAGCTGTAGGGTCATGAACTTTAGCAGCCTGCCTAAAAATCTCCTTTCTTTGCTTTGTGAAGTTCTCAGAACATAATCTCACTCCATCCAGTGCTCTGTAGCTCCCCCAAATCCTGGGTTGGTAGCAGCTTAGTTTCCACACCATGCACATCCAAGCAGATTCTGGATGCCAGGTGAGCCTGGCTTCAGGAGTTGACAAGGGACTTCCCCCATGCCAAGCAGGAGTTCAATGAGCTGCCCTTTCCTCCTCTGTTCTCGCTTGCTCTCTGCTGCCTGCAAAGCAGCTGCCACTCCCTGATATTCTCGATTTAATGAATTCCTTCCTTACCTACAGTCATCCGTCCTGTTCAAGAATTCTTTCTTCTCCAGAGTCAATAATCCTCCCCCATCCCGGTTGAGGTTTCACCTAGTGGACAGGGAGAGACCTCCCCAGATGCAGCTGCCCAACAACAATAGAAAAATTATTTGTTTTATCAAGGCAAAAAAAACCAGCAATGATGCAATTATAAATCAAATAATGGTTCAGCATGATCAAAATATGAAGGAAAAAATTGAAATTTTACACTTTATATTTTTTAATTAATTGATAATATGTTTAAAAATGCCCTAGAATGTATACCATAGTAAATTAATGTTGTTAATTTGAATTTTTTAGGTTTGGTGGGAAGTTTTGGTATTTTATTTGAAAATGCAGTTTAATAGAGTTTCAGAGCTACAGGTAAAAGTATTTGGTTCTGTTTATATTTTTTTAATCTTAAAGTATTCATAGATAAGTAAAATTGAAAACACACTGGGAAAGAGAGTCCTAATTATTTTTGCCTTTAAATATAGACCTGTGTTGGTTATTTTTGTCACCTGTTGTCTCTCTTTTTTCATAATTAGTGGCCACAAAAGACCATAAATATGCTTAACATGTGTTATGCTCATATCAGGGGTAACAGAGAAAAGTAAAATAAACAATACTTTCTTCTTTTTGTGAGAGGTTTAAAGGAACCCAGGAGGTAGGACAGGTGGTGTCAGTAGAAGTGAAACAAGCAAGTCAAATGACTTAGTGTTATTGAAATTAAAAGCAGAAATACATGCCCACTTGTATTGGAAACACGTTCCTAAGAATGAAATCAGTGGAAATCTCTCATGTGTTCTCCGACCATGCTATTTGAGCTGCCATAATAAACTGCTTTGGCTGGACCAGAGCAGGGCTCTCTAAGACACAATCTTGACAAGTTCTTCCGTAACTTCCTTTGTAGGCAGCATGACCGATCACAGTAACTCATAGACATCTCACCAGGATAAGGATCAAGAAAATTCCTCTTTTCACATGACTTTCATTCCCTCAGCCACCTCTCCACCTTCATTCCTACACACACATATCACAAAATTCTAAAGAACCAAAATCACATCCTACTCTAGAAATGCAGACAAGAGAACTTTTTCTGGGTCTTGTCCCCCAGATTCAGTATCTGTTGATAGATAATAATTTTACCTTGTTAGCACAGATAGATAAGCTATTAATGAGACTTTCTTTCAGTATTGTACTATATATGTAATATTAGATAATATATTTAATAACAAGATCTAAAGGGATATGTGTCAGGAGGGAGGGATACACAAAGTAAAAAATAAAATCAAGAAATATTGCAATATCTTTGGGAGAAAGATTTAAAGAAACTTAATCCTAGGCTAAAAGACAGCATCATGGCTTCATTGATATGACTATTAATTCAAAATAAGTAAAATAGTCTATGTATACCTATGTGTATATATGTATATGTATAACATCTAGGATTTTTCTTTCTGCTGAGGTACTACATATAAAACTGATGGCATACATGTTGGAAGACTTTGTCTTATTTATCTTTTCAACCTCTGCATTTCATTTTGTGCCTGAAATATGAGATTCTGTAAGGATTTTTATGGTATCAATGACAGTTTTTGACCACAAGAAGCTTATAATTTAGTATAAAAAATAATATAAGTGCATATATAGAAAGGTTAAGAATAGCTAAGTGGCTAACAAGACATACAAAAAACATTGACAGAGGATTTATAGCTGAGCAAGCTAAAAACCCTTTATAAGAAGTAGACTTGAAGTATGGATAAAACTTTGACAGATAAATATGGAGTGAAGTAATTCTGCATACAAGGAACATGAACAGAATCAGAAGAGGCAATATATGGACTATTTTGTGTATTACTAAACTGACCAGTTGGACTAGAGAGTAGAAAACCTGACAAAAGGAAATTTAGAGTAGGCTGTATTTGGATGGCTCACAGTGTAGGAGGGAAGGGCAGGGTGTCTTTACCTTGAGAGCAATAGACTGTTATTGAAAGATTTCCTGCAGGAATAAAATATAGTTGGATTTACTTTTTTTTTTTGGAATCATTAATTTACAATTACTTGAAAAACATTATGGTTACTAGACTCCCTGTATCATCAAGTCACCCCCACATATGTCACTGTCTCCCATATACCCCATTACAGTCACTGTCCATCAGGGTAGTAAGATGCTATGGAGTCACTACTTGTCTTCTCTGTATATACTGCTTTTCCAGTGTCCCCCCACCACTATATTATGTCTGCTAATCATAATGCCCCTTTTTCCCCCTTATCCCTCCCTTCCCACCCATCCTCCCCAGTCCCTTTCCCTTTGGTAACTGTTAGTCCATTCGTGGGTTCTGTGAGTCTGCTGCTGTTTTGTTCCTTCAATTTTTTCTTTGTTCTTATACTCCACAGATGAGTGAAATCATTTGATACTTGTCTTTCTCTGCCTGGCTTATTTTACTGAGCATAATACCCTCTAGCTCCATCCATGTTGTTGAAATGGTACGATTTGCTTTCTTCTTATGACTGAATAATATTCCATTGTGTGTATGTACCACATCTTCTTTATTCATTCATCTACTAATGGAACTTAGGTTGCTTCCATTTCTTGGCTATTGTAAGTAGTGCTGTGATAAACATAGGGGTGCATATGTCTTTTTGAAACTGGGGTTCCGCATTCTTAGGGTAAATTCCTAGGAGAGGAATTCCTGGGTCAAATGGTATTTCTATTTTTAGTTTTTGGAGGAACCTCTATACTGCTTTCCACAATGGTTGAACTAATTTACATTCACACCAGCAGTGTAGGAGGGTTCCCCTTTCTCCCCATCCTCCCCAACATTTGTTGTTGTTTGTCTTTTGAATGTTGGCCATCCTAACTGGTGTGAGGTGATATCTCATTGTAGTTTTAATTTGCATTTCTCTGATGACAAGTGATGTGGAGCATCTTTTCATGTGTCTGTTGGCCATCTGAATTGCTTCTTTGGAGAAGTGTCTGTTCAGATCCTGTGCCCATTTTTTAATTGGATTATTTACTTTTTGTTGGTTGAGGTGCATGAGCTCTTTATATAATTTGGATGTCAACCCCTTATTGGATATGTCATTTATGAATATATTCTCCCATACTGTAGGATGTCTTTTTGTTCTACTGATGGTATCCTTTGCTGTACAGGAGCTTTTTAGTTTAATATAATCCCAAGTGTTCATTTTTGCTTTTGTTTCCCTTGCCCAGGGAGATATATTCATGAAGAAGTTGCTCATGTTTATGTCCAAGAAATTTTTGCCTATATTTTTCTCTAAGAGTTTTATGGTTTCATGACTACATTCAGGTTTTTGATCCATTTTGAATTTACTTTTGTGTACAGGGTTAGACAATAACCCAGTTTCATTCTCTTACATGTAGTTTTCCAGTTTTGCCAACACCAGCTGTTGAAGAAGCTGTCATTTCCCCATTGTATATCTGTGGCTCTTTTATCGTGTTTTAATTGGCCATATATGCTTGGGTTTATATCTGGACTCTCTATTCTGTTCCACTGGTCTATGGGTCTGTTCTTGTGACAGTACTAAATTGTCTTGATTACTGTGGCTTTGTAGTAGAGCTCGAAGTCAGGGAATGTAATTCCCCTCCGCTTTATTCTTCCTTCTCAGGGTTGCTTTGGTTCTTCGGGGTCTTTTGTGGTTCCATATGAATTTTAGAACTATTTGCTCTAGTCCATTGAAGAATGATGTAGGTATTTTGATAGGGATTGCATTGAATCTGTATATTGCTTTGGGCAGGGTGGCCATTTTGACAATACTGATTTTTTCTAGCCAGGAGCATGGGATGAATTTCCATTTATTAGTGTCCTCTTTAATTTCTCTTAAGAGTTTCTTGTAGTTTTCAGGGTGAAGGTCTTTCACTTCCTTGGTTAGGTTTATTCCTAGGTATTTTATTCTTTTTGATGTAATTGTGAATAGAATTGTTTCTTGATTTCTCTTTCTGCTAGTTTGTCATTAGTGTATAGGAATGCAACAGATTTCTGTGTATTAATTTTGTATCCTGTAACTTTGCTGAATTCAGATATTAGATCTAGTAGTTTTGGAGTGGATTCTTTAGGGTTTTTTATGTACAATATCATGTCATATACAAACAGGAACAGTTTGACTTCTTCCTTGCCAATGTGGATGCCTTTTATTTGTGTGGTCTGATTGCTGTGGCTAGGACCTCTAGAACTATGTTGAATAACAGTGGGGAGAGTGTGCATCCTTGTCTTGTTCCCAATCTTAAAGGAAAAGGTTTCAGTTTCTCTCTGTTAAGTATAATGTTGGCTGTGGGTTTGTCATATATGGTTTTTATTATATTGAGGTACTTGCCCTCTATACCCATTTTGTTGAGAGTTTTTATCATGAATGGAAGTTGAATTTTGTCAAATGCTTTTTCAGCATCTATGGAGATGATTGTGTGGTTTTTGTCCTTCTTTTTATTGATGTAGTGGATGATGTTGATGGATTTTTGAATGTTGCACTCTCCTTGCATCCCTGGAATGAATCCCACTTAGTCATGGTGTTTGATCCTCTTGATGCATTTTTGAATTCTGTTTGCTAATATTTTGTTGAGTATTTTTGCATCTGTGTTCATCAGGGATATTGGTCTGTAATTTTCTTTTTTTGGTGGGGTCTTTACCTGGTTTTGTTATTAGAGTAATGTTGGCCTGGTAGGTTGTGTTTGGGAGTATTCCCTCCTCTTCTACTTTTTGGAAATCTTCAAGGAGGATAGGTATTAGGTCTTCAGTAAATGTTTGATAAAACTCAGCAGTGAAACAATATGGTCCAGGAGTTTTGTTCTTAGATAGTTTTTTGATTACCAATTTGATTTCTTTGCTGATAATTGCTCTATTCAGATTTTCTGTTTCTTCCTGGGTCAGTGTTGGAACGTTGTATTTTTCTAGAAAGTTTTCCATTTCTTCTAGGTTATCCAGTTTGTTACCATATAATTTTTCATCTCTCATAACTCTTTCTATTTCTTTGGTGTCCATGGTGATTTCCCCTTTCTCATTTCTGATCGTGTTTATGTGTGCAGACTCTCTTTTTTTCTTGATAAGTCTGGCTAGGGGTTTATCTATTTTGTTAATTTTCTTGAAGAACCAGCTCCTGCTTTCATTGATTCTTTCTATTGTTTTATTCTTCTCAATTTTATTTATTTCTGCTATAATTTTTATTATGTCCCTCCTTCTACTGACTTTTGGCCTCATTTGTTCTTCTTTTTCTAGTTTCATTAATTGTGAGTTTAGACTGTACATTTGGGATTCTTCTTCTTTTCTGAGGTAGGCCTGTATTGCAATATACTTCCCTCTTAGCACTGCTTTTGCTGTGTCCCACAGATTTTGTGATGTTGAATTATTGTTGTCATTTGTCTCCATATATTGCTTGATCTCTGTTTTTATTTGGTCATTGATCCATTGATTATTTAGCAGCATGTTATTAAGCCTCCATGTGTCTGTGGGCTTTTCATTTTCTTTGTGTAATGTATTTCTAGTTTCATACCTTTGTGATCTGAGAAGCTGGTTGGTACAATTTCAATCTTTTTGTATTTACTGAGGTTCTTTTTGTGGCCTAGTATATGATCTATTCTTGAAAATGTTCCATGTGCACTTGAGAAGAATATGTATCCTGTTGCTTTTGGATGCATTGCTTTGTAGATGTGCATTAGGTCTATCTGTTTTAATACATTGTTCAGTGCCTCTGTCTCTTTACTTATTTTCTATATCGTTGATTTGTCCTTTGGAGTGAGTGGTGTGTTGAAGTCTCCTAAAATGAATGCATTGCATTCTGTTTCCCCCTTTAATTCTGTTAGTATTTGATTCACATATGTAGGTGATCCTATGTCAGGTGCATAGATATTTAAAATAGTTATATCTTCTTGTTGGAATGACCCCTTATCATTATGTAATGTCCTTCTTTGTCTCTTGTTACTTTCTTTGTTTTGAAGTCTATTTTGTGTGATACAAGTACTGCAACTCCTGCTTTTTCTCTCTATTAATTGCATGAAACATCTTTTTCCATCCCTTTACTTTCAGTCTGTGTATGTCTTTGGGTTTGAAGTGAGTCTCTTGTAGGCAGCATATATGGGTCTTGTTTTTTTATCCATTCATTAACTCTATGTCTTTTGATTGGTGCATTCAGTCCATTTACATTATGGAGATTATTGATAGGTATGTACTTATTGCCATTGCAGGCTTTAATTTCATGGTTACCAAAGGTTCAAGGGTAATTCCCTTCCATCTACCAGTCTAATTTAACTCAGTTCATATGCTATTACAAACACAACCTAAAGGTTCTTTTTTTTCCTCCTTTTTCTTCCTCCTCCATTCTTTATATGGATATAAATTAAATGGAATATATTAATAATAATATTCTGTACTCTTTGTCTATCCCTTAATTGACATCTAAGTAGCCTTAGGAATACTTCCAACTATAGGAGTCACTCCAAAATGCACTGTAGAGGTGGTTTGTGGGAGGTAAATTCTCTCAGCTTTTGCTAATCTGAAAATTGTGTAATCCCTCCTCAAATTTAAATGATAACCTTGCCAGGTATTGTATTCTTGTTTCAAGGCCCTTCTGCTTCATTGTATTAAATATATCTTGCCACTCCCTTTTGGTCTGTAAGGTTTCTGTTGAGAAATCTGATTATAGCCTGATGGGTTTTCCCTCTCTTTCTCTAATCTTTTCCCTGATCTTTTCTCTCTCTCTAGCTGCTTTTAAAAGTCTGTCTTTATCCTTGATCTTTGCCATTTTAATTATTATATGTCTTGATGTTGTCTTCCTTGGGTCTGTTGTGTTGGGAGATCTGTGCACCTCCATGGCTTGAGAGACTATCTCCTTCCCCAGATTGGGCTAGTTTTCAGCAATTATCTCAATTACACTTTCTATCCTTTTTTTTCTCTTCTTCTGGAGCTCCTATAATGTGAATATTGTTCCATTTGGATTGGTCACACAGTTCTCTCAATATTCTTTCATTCTTAGAGATTCCTTTTTATCTCTGTGCCTCAGCTTCTTTGTATTCCTCTTCTCTAATTTCTATTCCATTTACCATCTTTTCTACTACATCTAATCTGCTTTTAAATCCCTCCATTGTATGTTTCATTTCAGATATGGTATTTCTTAATGATTGAATCTGCAACTTAAATTCATTCCTGAGTTCATGAATAGTTTTCTGTTCCTCCATAATCATGTTCATAATTTTTATTTTGAACTCTCTTTCAGGAAGATTGGCAAATTCAGTTCCATGTGACCCTTTTTCTGGGGTTTGTGAGATTTTGGTCTGAACCATGTTCTTTTGATGTTTTATATTTCTGTGTGGTGCCCACTAGTGCCCAGAAGCTCCAGTCTCTGGAGCTGCTCAGCACCTAGAGTGAGGTTGGGGGTCACTGGGGAGGGGAGCTGGTGCCTGGGGGCAGGAAAGATCTGTTTCCTGATTCCCGGCTGCAGTGCCTGTCTCCAATTTCAGAGCCAGTGGGCCAAGCACACAGGTGTAAACCTCTGTGCTCAGCATCTCTAGCTGTTGTAGGTAGGGCCTCCATCTGGCTGGCCTGACACCACCACAGTGACTGCTGGTTTGAGAACCAGTGCCAGCCGGCTAGGAGGAAGGTGCAGTAGGCTGCATGTCCCAGTGGAGGGGCCTCAGAGCTGAGTAGCCAGCCAGGGGGATGGAATGCCTGAAGCTCCTCAAAGTTCCCAACCAGCCGGGCAGAGTTGAACCCAGACAACCTTGTTGAGCTCTCCCTTCTCCCATGCAGCAAGCTCCATGCAAACCCTGCCCCTTCAGCAGCCCTCTCATTGCTAGGAAGCCTCTCGGACTGCCTGCCTTTCCTCTGACACTGAGGCTGGATGTGCATCCCCTCCTCCACAAATGGCCTGAATCTCAGTCTCTCAAGCACTACGCCTGTCCAAGCACCCCAACATCCACAGCACCACACAATATAGGTTTCTGCTCACAAAGCAGATCTCCAGAGCTAGGTGTTCAGCAGTCCCAAGCTTCCACCCCCTCCCTGCTCTGTTTCTCTTCCTCCTGCCAGTGAGCTGGGGTGGGGGAGGGGCTCGGGTGCTGCCGGATCAAGGCTTTGGTACGTTACTCTGTTTCGTGAGGTCTGCTCTGTTCTTGAGGTCTGTATGCAGTCTAGTTCAGCCTTCTTTCTTGTTGCTGTTTTAGGGTTAGTTGTATTAATTAACTCTATTTTTGTACTATTTTTGGTTTTGGGAGGAGTTTTCCATCTCAGCTCTCACACCACCATCTTGAATCAAGAGACTCCAGATTTAGTTTTTAGTCAAAATATCTTGGGGAGATGTAAAAGAGATTGGAGGGAAGAAAAAAATTACAGAAAATGAGACACTACATAAATTGAGAAAAGTGGGGAGAACATAAACCCCTACAATGTCAATTAAAAGACCAAGGACGAGATGAATGAAGACTTTATGGAGGCAAACCACATAATTTAGCAACTGGCCCTATGTGGTTGAATGAGAAGTAGTTGTCACAGATGTCTCTGTAGAATTTAAAGATAAACAACTGAGAAAAATGACATAAGCATTAATTTTAAAAAGGTTGGAGGGCAGCCAAATAAAAGGACAGATGAGGAATTTCTATTTGAATATGTCAAGTGTGAAATGTTTATTAGTAAACCATATGGAGATGTACAGCAGGAAATTTGAAATGAAGATCTATATTCATGCAAATGTTTAGCATTCAATCACTATATCAAGTAATTAATTACTTAGATATGATTCTTGAAGATGGGATTGTGTTTGACTTCCCCAAGGGAAAGACTAGACCAACTGAATGTTGTTTAGCCCAGAATATTGAATGCTTACTGTTGCATTTTTAATTTGGTCACCCCACTGCCATTCCAGAAATCTATATGCTACCATACATCCCTCTCATCATACAGACACACACATGCATACATGTGTGCATGCACATGCACACATGTGCATGCATGCACAACTTCACCACCTTATCTCTGTTGGTACGATGTGCAGCACATTGCGTGCCTGACCTTCCATTACTGAAGCCTGCAGAGTCAGATGGGGTCAGAGTGTCAGTTTAAATTAAACTCACAGATGAGGTAATGGACACCACCCCATCTGTCTCAAGGAGTATTTTGCTTCACCAGAGAGAATCTGACAGCTGTTGTTTCAAAGAAGCCTCACTTCCACTCATTTCCTTATAATGACATCCCAATTTCCTTCCTGAGACTTCCTTCCAGTTTCTTGATCCCAACCCTAGAAATTTGCATATAAAGTTCCTGGGACAGCTGTAGTATTAAAATAGCTGCATGATTACCCTCGCAGACATTCTTCCACCTTTCAGATCTTCTAGCATGTGCATTTTGCTCCTCCAGCAGCATGGCTCTCCTGCTGCCTTGCAAAAGAGCTGTCTGGAATAGTCGTAACTGTGCTACTAAAATTGTAAATAGTGAAAGGGCAATAACCTTCCTCATGCTTAACATACAGAAAAGACTTAAAAATAGTATACTTGTCAGTAGAATAAATAACTAAATAAAAGAACAACTTTATCTGTGAAGATTATTTTTTAATTGTTTGACACTGTTAAAAGAATCACAATGCTTTGGATATGCTCTGAGCTCCATCAGGGGTATGCAAAGTCAAATGAGATTCTCATATTGAAGGTACCTGACAGACAAGAAATTACAAAAGCTTGTATCTCTCTATGGCAGCCTATTGAAAGGTATATTACTTAAAATCTTAAAATAGATCTTGAAGAATAAATATTTTAAACATTTATTAAATAGTGAATAGATTCAAAGTAATACTTCAAACTATGTGCTGTAAAGTATAAAAATGATGGAATGAACACCCATGTACATAGTCTTGAGGTAAATGTTAAAGAAAAACTATATCAGTACCATATTGTACTATTAATTATATCTTTGTAATAATTCTTGATAACTGGATAGTGCAAATTATACCCCACCCATCTTCATGTTATTCTTTTTAGGAGTGTTTGGCTGTTCTTCCACATCAATTTATACTCATCCATCACCTTAAGTTAATTTTTTTATGATGTCAAGCATCATGAAAGGTTTTGCAAGTTTTTGCTTAAAGAGTTTTTCTTAAATGCTCATATCACATGCTTTTAATTAATTTATTTATTTATCCATTCATTCATTCATTCATTTATTTATTTTAAGGTAACATTGATATACACTCTTATGAAGGTTTCACATGAAAAACATTGTCGTTACTACATTCACCCATATTATCAAGTTCCCCCACACCGCATTGCAGTCACTGTCCACCAGTGTAGTAAGATGCTATAGAGTCACTACTTGCCTTCCTGTGCTACACTGTCTTCCTCATGACCATCATCACCTTAAGTTTTACACACAAGAAGAACAGAGGAAAAGAAAAAAGAACAGCAATTCTGTGGGGATGTTAAATAAAATTGACCTGGATCTATAAGTAACTTAGAGTAGAAATGAGCTGTACTTTCTATCCTATTATATATTATTTTTACAATTTTGTTTTCCACCTGATTGAGACAAGAGTGTATAAATGCAGTTGATTTTGTTCTTTGATTTTTATATCCCATGGCTTTGAAAATTTTGTAAAACTTCTTCCTTGTAATAATTTTTCAATAATATTACATAGGTAATCATATATTCTTATAATGACCTTATTCTATTTAGTTTCATTTGTTTTTCCTTCTATTGGTATCTTGTCATTAATATACTAGTTCTCAACATCTAATATAATGTTGATTAAAATAATGAGATCCAACAGCTTGTCTAGTCCCTGAATGCTTTCACTGGTTTTACATTACAAATGATGTGTGCTACATACATCTTTGGAAGTGACTTTGCAATAGTAAGGAATTTCCTTCTATTCCTAGTTGATAACTGGTTTCATTATGATTGAATGTTGAATTTCAACAAATATGTTTCTGCATCTCTTAATATAATCATTCGATGATAATACAAAATTTATTTTTAAAATGTTAAACTTGTAAGCCTTAAACATACTGCTTTATCTTTTATACAATGGTTACATTTTGTTTACAAATATTCTGTTAAGAATTTTTCAATCTTTGTTCATGTTAATGTTGTTGGGCTGCTGCATCTGGGGAGGTCTCTCTCTGCAAACCAAGTGAAACCTCAACCTGGACAGGGAGAGTTCTTGACTCAGATGGAGAAAAAATTATTGAACAGGTCAGATGACTGTAGGTAAGGAAGGAATTCCTTAAGCAAGAGTAGTAGTGAATGGCAGTAGCCATGCAGGCAGTAAAGAGCAAGACAGAACATAGGAGGAAAGTGAAGTTCATTGAACTCCTGCTTGGCATAGGGGAAATCCCTTGCCAACTCCTGAAGTCAGAGTCACCTGGCATCCAGTGTTTGCTTGAATATGCATGACATGGGAACTTAGTCCCTATCACCCCAGGAGTTAGGGGACCTGCAGAGCTCTGCATGGAGTGAGATTATGTTCTGAGAACTTCCCAAAATCTAAGAAAGGAGGTTTTCAGGCAGGCTACTGAAGAGCATGATCACAGCTGTATTCCTGTCTGGGTCACCCAGGTGATGGGAATGATGGGAACTTGCAAGCTCAAATCAGAGGTCTTTGTAGCCCTTCCCACTTGTCTGGAGTAGCACAGAGAGACAACTAGTGCTTAATTCTAGAAAATTGAATGAAATAGTGAAATAACAAAGATGCTTACCACTGGAAAAGCACAGAGACAAAGCGCAGCAAGTTGAGCAGTGAGAAGGCTTTGTTTAAGGCAAAGTACACACTTGAAGAAAAGGGAGTGAGGGAAACCTCAGAGTATAAGCACACTTACAGGCTTAGAATACTGTCTTTCAAGGATTTCAAGGATGGGGCAAAGGGCCAGGGGCATACTCTTAACATGTGGTCTCAAGATGTCTATCTGGTGAGAGACATTGTGTCATCATCCTTGGCCAGGCCTTTAGACATTCTGTAAGATGAGCTTAACACAGGAACTCCTTGATCCTGTTCTTCTCCGAGATAGTGGTTATCGTCAAGCAGTGGGGACATATCGTTTAGGACTACTTGCCTGCCTTAAGATAGGGTAGGTTATTGGCTGATTACCAAAGAAAATGTTAGGAATCTTACCTCCTAACTCCCTGATATTTAAAATGGAATCTTCACCTTAAGATGGAGTTCCTTGTATTTTTACTATACTATTTTTATCTTGGCATTTTTCACCATAGGCAAGAAAAATTAATCATGGTGCTTGTCCCATGTCCTGCTCTACCTCAGTAATACTGTGATAGCAGGAGGGTTTATTCTGCACTTTATATGTTTTAACATTGGATGTTCCAGCCTTTATTTCCCATACATATCTTATTATATACAGCCTATAATTTTAATGATTCTTATTGATCCCTCCACTTTGTAGTCTAGCAGTTTTCTATATCTCATAAGGTTTGTTATGGTCCACAAAACATCTAACTGGTATACTGAGCAGCTTGCAGACGCAGCATTGTCTAATACTTTGTTTTATGAGAGATCACACCGTATGTTGTCATTGGGGGGAAAGTGTTAGTTACCTTTCACTGAAACAAAATAGAGACAGATCCTTGGTGTTCTCCCATATGTATAAGTAAAGTTCTATTCACTACACAATTCTTTCAGACTCCTAGGTGAGGGCACGGCAGAAGTGGCTTATTTTGATGGAATTACTGATAGTATGATTTCATTGGAAAATGAAAAATTCATAATAAATTCTAAACTGGGACTGCCTGGGACATAATGGAACATATAATCACCCTACTGTGATCTAGTTTATTATGTGCCAAGCACCATTCTAAGCACTTTTCATTTCGTTTCTAAGTTTCTTATGTTTCTAAGTACTTTTAATTAGCATAACAGCTCTGTGAGGTAGGCACTATCATTTACTCTGTCTTGCAGGTGGGCATATGGAAGCATGGAGAGTCAAAAACCATGCTGAAGGTCTTAAAGATTATAAATGATGGAGCTGGGAATCAAGACCACACAGTCACATTTTGGACTTAGTCTCTTAATTGCTATTTTCTTCTATATTTTCTTCCTTCTGCTTGCTTTGGGTATATTTTGTTCTTTTTTTTACCTAGTTTCTTAAAATGGAAACTTAGTTTATTGTTTTGAGAGTTTTTTTCCCCTATATAAGTTTCTAATGCTCTAAATTTCTCAAGCTTACATAACACAGCACTTTTGAAAGAAAACAAATCACAGAAGCCAAATAACAACTATTTGACTAAAGCATTGTTGACTCAATACATACTATCCTTATTCTTATATCTTTTATACAACTTTATCTGACATAAATGGACTAAACTAAAGCAATTTAAATGTATTAATTTGATGTGACAAATGAGGATGTGTTTCTTAAGTGAAATAGCTGCTCACAGTAAGCATAGGGAGCTAAATAAGCTGAGTAACCGCGGTGTGCCTTTGTTGAGCTCGGTATGCCTGTATTACAGAGCCCATATGCCACGGGATGACTCAGCCCTCAAAACACATTCCTCTGTGTGAGTTCCTTTGTTCGGCTACCCATGATATAAGTTAGCTTTTATCTGGCAGAAACATCATTTGTGTTTTAAGACCAGTTGAATTTTCTCAGTTAAAAGTCTATCATAAAGCCAAAGAGATAAACAAAAGGATTACTGAAATTCAATATATGAATGGATAATGGTAAACCTCAGTTATCAACAAACATTCAAAAGATCCAAAATGTGCATATATTTTGCTTTAGTCCATTATGAAGGTGAAGATATTTTTAAAAAAAACCATATTCTATAAGATTCTCATGTCTCCCTATGCTGTCCCCTTTTCCTCACTCAATGACTTATATCTTTGTACTTGTAATCGTTACTGACTCTCATTTTGAGAAAAACTCATCTAATCTTTAAGCACTTCAGATTCATCAAACTACATTGCCAACTGTCGTCTTTTCTTGTAATCTAGAATTCTCTATGTGTCTACACCTGCCAAACTACGGGTGGTAGGTTAAAAAATGACCCCCACATATGTCTCATTTAAATCCCAGGAAATTGTAAATGTCACCCTCTATGGGAAAAAGGATTTTGCAGATTTCATTAAGCTAGGGATCTTGAGAAGGGGAGACTGTCCTGGCTTAATGTGTGGCCCTGATGTAATCACAATGATTCAGGGAGATTCAGAGAGAGGGGAAAATTTAATGCGATGACAAGAAGCAGAATTGGAGTGATGCATTTTGAAAACAGAGTAAGTGGCCACAAGCCAAGGAATATATGGATGGTTGGTAAAAGCTGAAAATGGCAAGGACTGGATTCTTCTCTCAGAGCCTCCAGAAGAAGACTAGTGACACCCTGACTTTAGCTCAGATAAATGAATTTTAGATCTCTGACCAGCAGAACTCTAAGAGAATAAATTTGTGGTGTTTTAAGACAGTGACTTAGCACTATTTGCTTACAACAGCAATAGGAAACTAATATACTATGCTTTTACTAATATGATGCTTTCTTCCTGGAAACAATACTCAGTCCTTTGCCTGGTTTTCCCAGGTTGGCTCAGTCTCCCCACTTTCTTTCCTCAAAAAAGCCTTTAGCAGAAGCCCTGGGTAGGAATAAGCATTCCTATTTACCTACTTCTTTAGCTTAGGATCTTGCCTTTATCATTGCACCTATCCCATTTCA
Organism: Manis pentadactyla; assembly: GCF_030020395.1. NCBI lineage: Eukaryota > Metazoa > Chordata > Mammalia > Pholidota > Manidae > Manis > Manis pentadactyla. The sequence goes on from NC_080030.1 coordinate 51,265,939, forward strand.
TTTAAACTTGTCCTTTTAGGTTCTGCCCACCTATGAAATATGAGCTTTCTGGTGGGAAAGCCACAGTCTCATTCATATATATATTTAAATTACTCAGCAACTAGAATACAATCTGAAATAGCAATACATCTTTAATTGATTTTTATATATAAAAAACAAGAAAGTTTTAGAGTATATGCAACCTTAGAAAAATTAATTTAAAATTTAATCTTACATAAATTAAAAACTTTAAAAAAATTAAAAATTAATCTGCTTAAATAAAACAAGGCAATTTACAGAGACATACATATATTCTGACTTTCAACAGCATCCAGCTTTTGAACATATTGGTGATAAATGATCTGCATGCCAGATAACAAGCAGAAAATAAGTCCAAGGTAGATATCCTCCATTTAGCTGATATGTAATAATGGTCCCAAGAGTTAGAAAGAGCATTAGAATCGACAAGGTCACACAGTACTAAGTATTTATACACATGCATATAAAACAGCTATTCCTGCATGAAAAATATTTTGAGTTCTACTCATGTTCATTATTTTGCTTATGTTATTTGTTTTCATTCTGATGACGATAGGTCACAAGACTTGATTACTGAATGATTTCCCTGCAAATGAATGATGTAATCTTCCCTTTCCTTTGAAAAATATTTGCTTAGGAGTTAGCAAAGCAACAATATAAGAAAAATATAGCTTGTAAAAGATACTTACAGCTTCAAGTTGACTTTGTGGTTGTTGGTACCTAAAATTATATGAACCATTTTCTTTGCTTTTTCTTCTGTTGTGTTGCGTGTTAGAAAATCTTTCTGTTATGCACCTGAAAATGTGTTATGAAAACCAAGGGCAAATTCTAAGAATACCAATGATTGGAATAATCAAAGGTGAACCAGAGAAAATCTCAGGCAGCTTATCTCATGGCATCCTTTCTACTTCTGAGACTGCTTTTCATGTCAGTTTTGATAGCCATAGCATTATAGTAAAGAGGAACACAGAAGAGGAACAAAGACATGTGACTATGCCTTTATTGGAATCACTTAACCCCAGGAGCTGCTATATTCTAAAAAGTAAACAAAATATTCTTTTGATTTATGGTTTATATATGTATACTAATCAAATGATAGCTTTGTAAATCAAGATATTCTCAATAGAGGATTATAGCCACAAGTCTCTGTTTTCTATCAGGCTGCATGGATATCATATTAAAACACTGATAGTACTAATAGTTATGAAAGCAAACACTGAATCGATGAATGATTTTTCTTATAATCATTATTTTCAGATTTGCAAGCACTGAAGTATTTTAAATATTTGTACATGACAGCACACTTATGAAAGCATTCTGGTTATTTGGATAATATTTGCAGGAGGATTTTTGAGAACATGGGAAGAGATCCTAAGGGCATTGTTTAACATTTGCTTAATCTGTGTATTGTCAAAAGTGTTTAGAGCTAAAATTGTCATTTAAATACCTAAATCTCACATATACAAAAATGCTATACATGTGTATCCTACCCTAGATGCTGTAACAGCTGGTATCTATCTAGTTGAATATGTTTTAAGTGGTCTTATTTTCAGTACTATTTGAAATGTGCAACATGGAAATCCCCATCCTTGTTTAACAACTCATAATTACCCATTTTGTTAAAGACAAATAGGTTATTAAACACTGTACAAATTTGGACAATAAGAATGAAAAAAATCTACCAGGAGCTGCAGAAGACTGTTTTCTGATTGATCTCCCAAACCTGTAGCCCGATTTAAAAGATGATCTATATAAAACATCAACTTTATGGTCCTTGCATGTTCTGAGATGCAGAGGAGAATAAGAAATATACATTTTTAGTATAAACCCCCCCTTAAGCTTCTCCTAGAAACCAGGAGAAAAAAGCATTTAACCCAAGTATGATGGATTGAGAAGTATGAAGTACAGAGTGAATGGTTCATGAATGGAATTTTAAAAGTCACTACAGCCACTTTCCTTGAACCACCTCTATCACAAAGGAGATCACCTGGCCAACCGGTATAAAAATTCTGTGAAAATTCCGCATATCTGTCTGCTCATGCTTCAGGGGTGAAAGAAGGGATGGTATGATTCTGCATCTACAATTGAATTAGCCAAGTTAAGAAGTGATAGGCTTATTGGTTCTGAAATGCAAGAGGAAGGGTATTAAAGTTATAGAATGAAACTTTGAGCGATTGACTAAGTTTCATCTTTCTTTTCCCTATAATCCTCCATCCAAACTCCCCAGTCCACTGCATTTTCAGAAATTATTGCTTTAGGGTTTCTATTGAGGGGAAGACACAGTTTTATAGAGAAAAATTATTTGGGCTCTAGACTTCATGTTCCAGTGAAATCTATAAAAAAAAGATCATTGTTTTAAAATTCAGTGTTTTAATACACAACAAAAGTAGTTTGAAAATCTTGTTGAATTAATATGTAAAGATGTTTCATGGCATTCCCCAATTGTACCTTTAATTTCTCTTGGGGTCTGGGGTGGTATTTCCTTATTCAGTTCTCAGTACATTGGTCATTTGTTTCTTCACGGTTTTTCTCTGTCAGAGTTGCTAGGAGTTTGCCAATTTCATTGATTATTTCAAAGTGTATGTGTGTGTGTATGATTTTGAAATTGCATTGATTTCTGCTTTGTTTTCTTCCTTCTGCTTCCTTTGGGTGTATCTTGATCTTATTTTTCTAACTTAAAATAGAAACTTAGATTGTTGTTTTGAGATCTTGGTTCTTTTATAATATAAGCATTTAATGCTAGAAATGTTCCTTTAAGTACAGATTTACCTAAATGCTACCAAAAAAGAATGTTGCGTTTTCATTTTTATTCAGTTCAGCTTATTTTTAAATTTTCCTTGAGACTTGCTCTTTTACTAAGATTGTATTAGTGTGCTAGTGCTACCAAAATAAAATCCTATAGACTGGGTGGTTTAAACAACAAAAATGAATTCTTTCACAGTTGTGGAGGCTGAAAGGCCAAGATCAGTACCAGGCTGGGTTGCTTTCCTCTGAGGCCTCTCTTCTTGGCTCATAGATGGCTGCCCTCTTGCTGACTCTGCATATGGTTGTCCCTCTGTGGGTACCCCTGGTGTTTCTCTGTGCATCCTAATCTCTTTTTATAAGGGCATCAGTCATATGGGATTAGGGTACACCCTAATGGGCCTCATTTTAACTTAATGCTCTTTAAAAGCTCTATCTCTATATACAATCACTTTTTGAGGTAATGGAGCATCAACACATGAAAAATCTGGGAAGACACAATTCAGTCCATGACACAGATTACTTCGATGTATTGTTTAATTTCCAAGTAAATCAAGATTTTCTTTCATTTTGACTTCTAGTTGAATTTAATTCCATTATGGCCATAGAGTAAACTTTGTGTGATTTCATTATTTTAAATCTATTGTCTAATAAATCTAGTTATGGTCTATATTGGTGAATGTTCCATGTGAACTTGAGAAGAATGTGTATTCTGCTGTTTTGGAGAAATATTCTATACAGGCCAATTAGATCCCATTGTTTAATGGTGCTGTTTTATATTCTGGCTGGTTTTCTGTCTAATAGTTGTGTCAATTAGACAGAGAGAGGTGTTGATGTCTTCAGTAAGAACTGCCATGTTTTTGTTTTTCTCCTTTCATTTCTGCCAGTTTTTACCTCATGCATTTTGAAGTCTTTGGTGAGTATACATATGGGACTGTTGTGTATTATTGGTGACTTGACCTTTTTCTCAAAAGTTATCATTAATTTTATAATTGAGGAATGCTTCCCTGGTAATTTCTTTGCACCCTCTAAAATACACTTTTCTGATATTAATGTGATCATTGCATTTGTCTTTTGATTATTGTTTTCATACTGTATCTTTACTTTCATCCTTGTACTTTTAAGATACCTATATCACTATATTTGAAGTGAGTTTCTGGTAGACAGTATAAAGTTGTATAATTCTAAAAAGTCAATCTATTAATCTCTTTTAATTGGTATGTGTAGATAATTTAAAGTTAGTGCAATTATTGATATGCTTGAATTTGTTACCATTTTCTTATTCATTTTCTTCATTTTGTTCGTTTCTTTGTATCCCATTTATTGCCTTCTCATAGGATATTTGAACATCTTCAAATATTCCATTTTTACTTCTCACTTGTTATTCTGATTATCTATATATAATATTTTAGTGGTTGTTCCAGAGATTATAAAATTCATACTTGCATTCTATTTAGAATAAAAATTTTACTACTTATATTGGAATATAGATACCTTACCAGCATAGGTTCCTTTCCCTTCCCACTTTGTGCTGTAGTTGTCTTATAATTATGTCTATATACATTGAAAGCTCCATAAAATAATATTATAGTTTTTTGCTTTTAACTGTCAAACATATTTTGAAGAAGTCAAAGGAGAGTAGCTTACTATATTTATTGCAGATCTTTACAATTTATGTTCCTTGTATTACACTGCTAATGTTGCAGGATTCCTTTTTTTACCAATTCCTTTCTGTTTTGAGAACCTCTTCAGCCATCTTTTTAGGGTACCTTTGATGGCAATAAATTCTCTTAGTTGTCCTTCAGCTGAAAATGTGTTGATTTCTCCTTCATTCCTGAATAATATTTTCACTGGATATAGAATTTGGGTTGACAACCACTTTTAATATCATCTTTTAATTTTGGCATTTTTTCCTTCTTTAATCAGCCCATCTTTAAATGTGTGTTTGGATATTGTTCTATAAGGACAATGGTCTGCTCTGAAAGAAAAGAGGCAAAGTGCACTTACTTTTAAACTTTTATATATTTCATCTGAGGAATCCTTGTTGTCAGAAATTTTAGCTGGCCTGATAATGTGATAGAAGATAGCAGTTGTGAAACACTGAATACAGGGTAAGTCCTGAGCCAGTCAGGAGGAGCTCGGTGAACACGAGGACAGCCAGACCCACAAACCACTTTTACCCTCTCAAAAGCCAATGATTTACTGCTGGACTGGAAACCTCTCTTGAACAAGGCAGAATGTTTTTAAACATTATGATGAAAGATTTCAACAGGTGGGTTTAGCTCTGTCAGTCCCAAGTGCTTTTTACTTCTTGAACTGTAGAAAATAATTTATCAACAGTAGAGTAACAATTGTGAATCATTGCAGTGATCATAGTAACTGAGTATACACTAAAGGTTGTAAATTAGCCCAACATCTACACTTAGAGTTTATATACTATAAAATGGGAAAATTACTCTCATATTTCCACATAGTCAATGAAAAGATATGTGAAAAACTGTAAATTGTTGTTGTATTTTAGTAAATTAGCTACAGTGACCCAAATTAATCTGGTTTACAGTCAAAGATGAAGGGATTGGATAAGATTTAATGTCAAAGAAATGTGAGCAGTTATGTTAACAGGCAAGTTTTACCATGACTAATATGTGAATGCAGGACAGTGTAGTAGAAAGAGAACTGGGCTAGAAATCACTGGTCCTGAGGTCTAGCTTAGTGTACTTGGCTATAACCTAGCTCATGATCTTAGTCAAGCCTTTTCCTTCAGCATATAAATTCTCAAAACAAAACAAAACAGCATGAACAAAGAGGACACAAAATCCCTGCTTAATAGTTGAGCCCTCTCTAGCCACTTTCTAATCTCTCCTCATTCCATTCATATTTTAGTTTTGCAAAGGAATAAGTAACACTGTATCATACTACTCTTTCACTTTATTCAGTGCTCATTGAAATCTATCTTCCGAGTCACTTGTACCAAGTGGCTTAAATTAGTTCTTTCTCTTTTGTGTGTAATCATGCATATTTTTTGTAAATTAAATTTTTCTTCCTCATTTTCAATCCTTTAATTATCTGTTTTTTCTATCTTATTCAATGAGTTAGGACCTTTACTAAAATGTTGAGTCAAGTGGTAATAGGGCACACCCTTGTTTGGTTTCTTATTTTAAAGGGAATATACCTAATTTTCAACAATACAATGATATATAGATTTTGGAGACAACCTTTATGAGGGTAAGGGAGTCTGTTAATCTAACAGTTTGTTTCCATATGTAGGTATGGAATTTTATCAACTGCATTTATTGCATTTTTTTATATCATTTTGTTTTTCCTCCTTGAATCCATAAATGTTGTTAATATTTGTGAATTTTCTAAAATTAAACAATACTTATACAAACCTAAGCATACTGATATACAACCTTACATTCTCTCTTTTTCTTTTTCCTTTACATTGCTAGATTTAGATTGCAATATTTTTTTTATGACTTAGAATAAATGTTCATGAGTAATTTTGAATTGTAATTTTCTATTCTTCAACTCTCCTTGACTGGTTTTGGTGTCTTCCTAGAATGGTTTGGAGAGAAGTCTCTAGAAAAGTTTGTAATACCTGGCTATGAAGTACCCCTTCAAAATTGTTGGAACTTGTCTGTAAGAGTTTTGACTTTTTCTGGGGGAAAAAAATGGTAAATTCAATTTAATCTATTTTTCTTTAGTTTTTAGTCAGTTATATTTCCTAGATTCTGTCCATCATAATGTTTTCAAATTTATTGATATAAACCACCTTGTTCAGTTTTTAATCGGTGCTGTATTTATATGTTAGTTTAATTTCTAATAGAATTTATTAGTCTCACTCTACCCTATTCTCTCTTCTCTTTCTTTTTCTCTTATTGGTTTTGCCAAAATTTCTATTTTAGTATTCTTTGCTAAAACTAACCATTTGCTTTGTTGTCCTCTTTCTAAATTTTCATTATTTTTTGTTTGTATGATATCACTCTTCATTTTGCATTTCAATTTTGTTTAGTTCTTTTTCTAATTTAAGTTGAAAACAGGTCATTAATTTTTAGAAAAATTAAAAAATTTTAAATTAAAGTGTAGAAAATTTTTTTTCTCAGACATAATATTTAAAATCAGAAAAATTCCCCTACTTTAATTCAGTTCAAAGTTTTAAACAGTGTATTTTAACTAAAATTCAATGTAAAATTTGCATTCCATTGTGATTTCTTCTTGACTTCATAGCTATTTGTGTGTTGTTAATTTCCAAACACAGGGGGAGATTTATATATGCCCTTTTTTACTGGCATCCTAATTTTTAAAAGTTATTTCATTAGCTGGTTTATGTGATTTCATTAAATATGGCTCCTATGACCAGGTAGGCCTAAAAATAATGTTTATTTACTAATTGTTGGTGGCTGGGTTCTATATATTTCTACTGAATGAAGCTAAGTTACTATGTTGCTTATGTCTTATATATATTTGATGTTGTCTGCCTTAGATCAATCATAAGAGAGCTGAATTTAAATCTTATAATATCATAATGGATCTTAAAGTTATTCCAGATAATACTATGAAATATTGCTCAGCATAACTTGAGACTATTTTTATTGTATGATTACTAATTTAGAGATATTATAGTTACTCATAAATCAAAAAGCATTATCATTATGTAGTGACATGCTCTGTGTTTCCTTTGATTAGAATATTCTTGATATATCTTTTTCTTCACTTTATTTTCCATAATTCCATGTTTTTATATTTTAGGCCTCTAATAAGTAGTATATAGGTTTTTAAAATATGACAGTCTCTGGTGAGTTTAAACCATTTACACTACATTTTACATTTATATTAATTGTATTGGTCAATTTCTATTTTGTCTTATTTTTTGCTTTCCTTTGTGGACCTCTTTCTTTGTTCTTTTTCTCTTTCTTTTTGTATTGGCTCTTTAGGATTGATTTAGGGGCACTTTATTCCCATATTTTTTCCCTTTCTCATTTATAAATGTTGCAGTCTAATTGTCTAATATTAGTGGTACCTTTAAAAATTATAATGAATATTTTAAAAATAGCAACATTTTTACCTTGCGAATCTTAGTAACACAAGAAACTGAGGACATATTTTTACAGTTTTATGTCCTGTATTGTAGTTTTTTTAACTCCATAATATTAGATATTAGTTTGATTTTTATTTTATATGGTTTGCTTAGATCTGTTTAAGTGTTTATTGATTTATTTTCTTTTTTTTTTCTTATGTTTTAGTGTTCTCTTGCAGGATAATTTATAATTATATCTAAGGACTATTCTTTTGGTATTCTGTCAGTGAATATCTGTTCTTTCAGTTTGCATTCATCTCAAAATGTCCTTAATTTGCTCTTCTTCATAAAAGATATTTTGCTGCTATTAAATAGAGAGTTCTACATTAACTATTAACTATTATTTGTTTTTGAATTTGGGAAACCTGGAGGTCTAAACTGAAGCTGTTCCTCTACAGAGGATGGCTGGGCTGGGATTGGGGAATAGGAGTAGACTGTGCTAACAATCTACTTCAGAGTCTCAAGTTTAGCGTAAAAAATACTAATCAATATTGGTCATGAGGTTGATGGCAATATTGGCATTTCCTTCCGCAGCAACCAACATACTGCTTTTTCTAAAGGTTCTCAGCTGGTGTCAATTTATTACTGTTTGTTTGTTGGAAGGAAGTGTGTCCCTTACTTCTTACAGATCCAGGAATGCGTTAAAGATGTGCTTTTGTAAACCAACTATACTCTGGGTCATTAGTCTGCCATATGGTCAGGCCAAAAAGATACATTCACATACACCCACAAAGAGGGGGAGAGAGAGAGAGAGAGAAGGGAACTACATTGTGGCCTCATGAGATCTGTGTCCTTTGTTCTTTTCTGACCTGAGCCTCCACCCTTCCTCTTTTCTCCTGATCCCACCAGGTGCACACATGCACACCTCACTTCTCTGGACATGACATTGAATTCCTGACCCACATCTTAAAATCTCTCTCACTACCTAGACTGGATTAGCTCCTAGCATTGTATTTTCTCATTGCAATTTTTCCTTCATAGTTTCAAAAGTACTATTAGATCAGTGATATAAAACTGGGAGAATTTTTGTTTCTTTGACATCATCATATCCTCAGTGAGCAGCCTAGTACTTGTCTCTGTAAATATTAAGTGAATAACTTAAAGGAAGTAAACAAAAAAATGTAATTTATCACAACAAATAAGGGTAGGGTTTCCAGCAGTATTAATTGAGATCTCATCAAAAATTAGATAAACATATTGAATTTGAAAATTCTTAACTATTGAATGTATAAAGCACATTTAAGTTCCAAAATGCCTTGGAAGCCAATGCTATTTAAAATCTAATTTTGACTAGCTTGCCATCAACTGAAACTAGGAATTCAGATATAAAAGGCCATATTCAGGCCATTCTGTAAAATATTCAAAAGGTCTATATCCTATTACAAATATTTCTTGGATGTATCTCTTAGAGAAATAGATACCTGATTTGTACAGATTTAATAAATAACAGACATAAATAGTTACTATAAATAATAACACTGATTATCCTGTGTAATCAAACCCTTCACCTGCTGAGATATGCACTGTGTTTATGCAGATCAGCTGTAGGCCTTTCATCCATGAAATTATAGAATGTATAATGTGATGGGCCATGATATATTCAGTGTAATTGCTTATTTATAAAAAGAGCTATCAACAGCCCACTTTAAATAAATTCAGAAATCACCGTAGGGCATTTAGAAATGAATATTTTATATGACATTTTAAAAAGATTATGAGCCTTTCTTTGAACAGTAAAATTAATGGCTGTTTGGCTGTTTAAACTCATCCAGTGTAGATTCAGGATAATAGCATATAAACTGTAATTACTGTATTTGTGTCTTAATTAGGAATAACCATCTACCTTTCTAGTAATGCAAATTTTTTAACTAAAATATGAATAAAGGGAAAACAAATTAATAAGGGTTAAATTTCCTCACAGGTCTTTGAAAGCAAAGTATACTTGAATAGTCACTCTATCTGTATGTTTATCTGCCTCTCTATCTACCTACTCATTTATACATCTTTACCATATTTTTATTAAGTAAGTCTTATTTCCCACCAAAAAATATTAAACTTTTTGAACTTCCAATGTAATATTTTAAAATCTAAAGCTTTTAATATACTCAGAAATAATGCATATTTGTGTTTTTAATCTTTAATGTAAATGAATTTTACAGAGTCTGCGATGCATTATAAAGTTAGAATTAATCACTAGAGTTCCAAATTCACAAAATCAAGGTGTGAGAAGTTCAAGAATAATGATCTTAGTCCAGAATCCTTAACTAAAGGAAACTATATTACTAAATCATTCACAATAGTCATTGTCATAGCACAGAGAAAAGGACACAAAAACTGTGAAATAGAGGAAAATGGAAATAGGTGTCTTGTAAGATAATTCATCAAACATTGATTGAATATCATCAGAGCTATATTATAAAAAGAGCTATCAATAGCCCACTTTAAATAAATTCAGAAATCACCGTAGGGCGTTTAGGAATGAATATTTTATATGACATTTAAAAAAGATTATGAGCCTTAATATACTCAATTATTAGTTACTATAAATAATAACACTAATAATAAAACTAAGTTTTCTGAATATTATCTGAATATTCCCCTTCATTCTCTGAACACGATTATTTTCCATGCCGTCTTTTGTACATGTGTTTTCCACATTGATATTAGAAATCACTAAAATCTTGCCAAATGCCCTTTTTTATTTCATTTTTTAAAATATTTCTGCTGATTGAACAATTATTTTCCATGCCTTCTTTTGTATGTTTTTTCCATATTTGAAATTGATTGATATTAGAAATCACTAAAATATTGCCAAATACACCTTTTAATTTTATTTTTTAAGATTTCTGCTGATTTACTACACAATCTCATACAGAGAGACTGGGTTATCACTTTTAGTAAACCAAGTGCTCTGACAGTTATGAAAGACATAGAAAACAGTATCAGAAAGGAGATCTTTTTTAGTCATAAAACAATTTCTACATTTAGAGCAACTTTGGAAGCTTTCTCTAAAAATTGTGAACATATTTCCTCTAAAAGGAAATAAAGTTATGATGAAGTAGCACATTTACATTGTCAGAATAGGCTAGGAAAAGCAACTTGGACAGAATGATCAATTTCATGCTACTAAATATTATCATTTTTAAACTAATACTGCAGATAAAGGATGAAGACAAAGTGAATATGAATTCTAAAGAACATAGAACTAACGTTAATTTTGTGAGAATCCAGAAAGGGTATTGACCATGTGATCTTTTGACCTAAGACATGTGACTTCTTTCTCATAAGAAACACAACTGTCGAACAATTCCAGGCTGCCTGGGGTTATAATAATTAAACTTACTTATCTAAGAATTCCATGAATGGTAGTGAAGATCAAGCCAATGAAAAGTGAATCAGTGTATAGAAACAGAGACTTTTTGAGCATGTGAAGGCTGTAACTGTGAAGCAACAGTCGAAACTTCTCTAGACAGCAGTCAGTAGTGAAAGTCTGGATTCCTTTGATTATATGAAGGCTTAAAGGACTTTCAGAACTCTGAACAAACTGGTGAGTGAATGCTTGGGCAACCCTGTGGTATGCATTCAGGGTTGTTTGGTTATTTATTCAGGGTTATTTGGTTAACTTGGGACTAGGCCTGTCCACATGTGGGAAGGAGTTCTATCTGTTAATGCTATAATCTGGCTTGGCATTAACTACTTTTAAATTCCTCTATGATGAGCATTCTATGAATATTCTGGGAGATGGATTACTTCAAACAAATAAAAAATCAATAGAATGATTAAGCTATGAATAAACCAGCAATTTCAGGGCTCTCCAAATGGTTAAACAGTAAATGAAATGGCAGAAAATCACATTGGTATAATGAATTTCATTTACAGGACAAATAAAATAAGAAAAATCCAGTATTTTTTATATAAGGATGTACATAAGAGATTCTATAAAAAGAAACTTTGAAAAAAGAGATATTTGATATAATCATTATTTATAAACCCAATAAATATGTATGCAGTTATTTAATGTGGGCTTAGACTTTCTTTGGAAGTCTGTGTCTGTCTTTGGTTTGAGAAGGGTCTACCTGTCCAAACATGGGTGTTGGAATGCAAAGACAGTGTTCTCTGCTTTTAATAACAAGATACGAGCTAAAAAATGAGCTCACTAATTTATGGAAAGTTGCCAGCAAGGGATTCAAGAAAGTAATCTATGTAAAAACCACTTTTCCAAAGCAGTAGGCATGTATAGTAATGAACTCAGGAACATAATAATTGAAGAGCCTTTTATTATGAGTTAGAGGTAAGATAATAATAAGAAAAACAAATAAATTCAAAACATGCTTTTTTAGTCATAAAAATACAAACATAAATATGAAGATAGATTAAGTCAGTGCTAATACCGATTTATTATAATCAATAGTTGCTTATTTTATTCCTTGTTATTTCATTATTTTCAAAACCATAATTTCAATGGATGAATTTTACTCTGTTAACTTGTTACACCATAATATAACTGATAATCTGTTTGCAAGGCATTGATTATTTCCTAAGTTTTTAAATGAAAAGTATATATGTTCTTTTAGATTTTCTGCATGTAAGGATACTTATTTAGGACATGTTCCAAGAAATGAATTATCATGTCAAGGGTTATAAACATTTTTCTCTTGATGCATATAGCTAAACTATTTTCAAAAGATATTGAAAGCATTGCAAATGTCATAAGCAAAGTATAAAAATATCAGCTGTCCCATAGTCTAGGCAACATAGAATAACATGTTTCTCATTAAATGTTAAATTAATAGATAAAAATTGGAATCCTCTTTTGATTTTCAAAGAGTTTTTTAACTATAAACATGCTGTAGTTAAAATGTATCATCAGTTGATGATTATATAGAAAATACTATCTTCTATTTTTTAATTGAATACTTTCATTCTTCTTAGACTAAGTTTCCACTGGTAAGGTGGTAGAGAGCAGCCTTTATATCATTCTGCAAACTGGTAGAAAAATAATGCTAGGATTGCATTGTAATCATTTGTTTCCATTCTCTTATATATATTTGTTTCTTAGGCTACTTGTAGTAAGCTGAATACTTACCCCCCCCCCAAATATATCTAGTCTTAATACCTAGACCCTGTAAATGTTATCTTATAAGAAAACAGGGTCTTTGCAGATACAATGAAGTTAAATTAAGGATGTTGACATGGGCAGATTACAACAGCTTGAAATCCAGTCACAGCATCCTTATGTAACAGAGGCTGAGGGAGATTGGACACATGCAGAAGAGAAGGTAATATGAGCAGGGAGGCAGAGATTGTCATGAGGCAACCACAAGTCAAATAATGCTGGCAGCCACCAGAACCTGGAAGAAGAAAGGAACGGATTTTCCTCTAAGCCTCCAGTGGGAGCATAGCTTATCAACATCTTGATTTTGGCTTTGTGAAAATGACTTAAGATTCCTGACTTCTAGAAACTGTCAAATAATAAATTTTTGGTTATTTTAAGCCAGCAAATTAATGGTATTTGTTAGAGTACCATGAGGAATTAATCCACTAGTTATTGTCACTCATAAACCTTTGGACAACTTTAAGTTCATCTACCATTTATTGTATTAAAATTTGAATTCAGAAGATAGTCCATTCATTCTTTTGATACAGTTTCTCACATTCACCTTTGAATGAAATATTGAGATTATTAGTTCTTGTTCTAAGGCCACTAAAGTCTTCAGATCTTAAATTATACACCAGGTCAGCAAGACAAGTGCCAAATCACTCACCTTGCATTACTGGGAAAAAAGCACGTTCAATTTCCCAAAGTAATTAAAAAAAATAACACTTAAAAATAGATAAGTGAACATACTCCTTTTGCATTTAAAAAAGAGAAAAATTTTAAATTCCATATCATATATTTTAAGATGCTTATTTTATGAAAATATAAATTTAAGTCATAAATATTTACTTTATACAGTTTATGCATTGTTTTATGTTACATTTAGCACATTTTATGTAATCTATTAAAATCTTCCCATTTGCCATCAAAATGAAAGCTGCTTTTTTTTCTACTTCTAGTAATTAGTATGTTTTCTAATGAAGACAGAGGTTTTCTTAGAAAAGGAAATGAAAACCTCATCATTTTTGCAACTGACAAGAATGCATTTATTTGGATTCATTTATGCTCCCTATGAATTTTTGTTGTTGGATGTTCTAAAAGTGTCAGCAGCAAGGACTTGTAGAAGGAATGCTATGTGAGGCATGTGAAAGCCTGCATTTCTAGCTCTAATTTTGATACTCTTTACACGCAAACTGAACAGCCTCAGTCTTTTGGAATTTCTGCTTGAGATCTATAAAACACAGACAACCACTTGATCTACTTTTGGATTATTACAAAGATCAAGTAGGCTAGTACGTAAGATCATTTTCAAAACTGTAATGAATTCTGCAAAAATAAATATTATGATAAAATATTGATCTACTTGTGTACTTGGATAATCACCTATCAATTATTATGTAAGGCAGAAACCATGACACTTTGATTGACGTAGCACATTACAACATATTGAAAATTTTTTTAAATGAATCTTTTTTTATTTTCATAATGATGGTGCTACTGCTGTGGGAAAACATCACTGCATGCCATTCTCAAATAACTTTCTTAGAATTATGCTGATTAAATGGCATTCTAAAACTTTACTCTTTTTTTAACATATTAACACATTATGTCACAACCTTCTCTTAATTAAATGGATAGTTTTCTAGTTTTCTTAGATCTGATGTGATAACAAACCCTTTGCACAGCAAACATTACTGGGTAAAACACTGTTTCCTCTTTCAGGAGTGATCTTTCTCTAGATCATACCATGGTACACTTTCACTTCCCTTGGGTCTTGATGCATTTGTCTAGTTCTCAGAGAAAATTTGTCTTGCCTCTATCAAGTTAAATAGTCTCTGGTACCCACATTCCCCCTTGTTGTATGTATTTTTTTTCTGTTCACCAACTAACATACCCTGTTTGACTTATTTGTCTGCATTGTATGTTATCTGTAGTCTCTTAATGAAATACAATAGTTCATTTGGATTTACCGTGATTTTGGTTTTTGATCAAAGTATTATTGGTAAAATGAACCATAAGTCTAAAAAACGATTTAACAAAATAATTTTCCTTTTGCTAATGATATTTTTGTTTTGTTTTGTCTAAAACATGTCTTTATTCAGCCCTCTTCCTTAGGATATCTTGATAGGTGTAGAATTCTACATGGCAGTTGTTATTTATTTGTTTATAGCATAATGGCACTGCTCTTTCATGGGTTTGTAGCTTCCATTGTTGATATAAAGTCAACAGGTTCTTGAGTTATGTATTTCTTTTCTAGATGTTTTCAGGTTATTTCTCTCTATATTGTTTTTGTAGTTTGACAATGACATTTCCACTTGTATTTTTCTTTCTTTCTTGGAATTCTTAGGCATCTTGAATATGTAAACTGATCTCTCCTAAAAAGCTGTAAAATTTTCAGTGAGGTCTGAAAATAGTGTCTTCTGCTCCATTCTCTCTCTCATTTTTAAAAATCAATTAAATATATGTTAGAATTTCTCACTGGATAGTCTGTTTCTTTTAACTGAGTTTTTATGTTCTTTGCTTTTTCATATTTAAATTTGTTTTTTAGTGTAGTTTTAGGTCCACAGCAAAATTGAGAAAGTACCGAGAGTTCCCCTATACATTCTGCTCCCCGTGGCACACAGGCTTACCATTATCAGCATCCCCCATCACAATTGCACAGTTGTTACAGTTGATGAAGTTACACTGACACGTCATTATCAACCAAAGTCATAGGTTATATTATGGTTCGCTCTTGCCGTTGTGCATTCTATGGGTTTGGACAGATGTATGATTACGTATCCATCATTATAGTGTCATACAGAGTATTTTCACTGCCCTAAAAATCCCCTGGGCTCTGCTTATTTGTCCCTTACCTCTCAACCCCTGACAAGCCCTCATCTTTTCACTGTGTCATAGTTTTGCCTTTTCCAGAATGCTATATAGTTAAAATCATGCTTTTCATATTGACTTCTTTCATTTAGTAAAATGCATTTGAGGTTTCTTCATGGTTTTCAAAGCTTCATAGCTCATTTCTTTTTAGCATAAAATAATACCCCATTGTCAGGATGTACCACAGTTTGTTTATCCATTCACTTACTGAAGGGTATCTTTGGTTGCTTCCAAGTTCTGGCAATTATGAATAACACTTCTATAAACATCATGCAGGTTTTTGTATGGATATAAATTTTCAACTCCTTTAGGCATATAACAAGGAGCATGACTGTTGTATTGTATGTCAAGGAAATGTTTAGTTTTGTAAGAAACCACCAAAGTATCTTCCAAAATGGGTGTAACATTTTCCATTTCCACCAGCAATGAATGAAAGTTCCTATTACTCCACATTTTCATCAGCATTTAGTGTTGTCAGTGTTCCAGATTTGAGGAATTCTAATAGGTATGTGATGGTATCATGTTTTAATTTGCATTTCCCTGTGACATATGATGTGGAGCATGTTTATATATGCCTGTTTGCCATCTGTATATCTTCTTGGTAAGATGTTTGTTAAAGTCTTTGGTCCATTCTTAATTGCATTGTTTTCTTAAGTTTATTATCTGAAACATACAAATTCTTTGTATGTTTCAGATAATAGTACTTTCTCACATATGTCTTTTGCAATTTTTTTTATGGCTGTCTTCTCATTCTCTTGATGTACATTGCTAACTTCAGACTGTAATCTGGACAGTTCTTACTGACTTATTATCCATTTTCTTATTCCTCTCCTTAGCTATTTCTAATCTGGGCTGACATCTATCCACTGTGTCTAAAATTGCTGTCACCTTATTTTTCATTACTGAATTTCTATTTGATCTCTTTGAAGTCTATTTTACATGTTTCATGAAAATTTTTTTCAAGAGTAAAACATGTGAAATATATTCTCAGAGTAAAAAGGTTTATATCATTCATTCCTCCTTCAGGAAATATAGTCTTTTGTTTCTGTGAGGGGACTAGAGATTTTGTCTCACTCTAATCCATATTCAAGGCTTGAGATTTCTTTCACCCCTAAGAGATGCAAAGGTAAGGAGTGAACACTGATTTACTTCAGGTCTTTTTTTACTCAAAAGGATGATCCTTTTGTGGCCACAGTCGAATGTCCCTCCTTAATTTACTAAATGAAATTATAATATTTTATAAATAAGTTATTTTCTAAATTTATTTATCTTTTAAATAAAGTTCTTGACTTTTTTAAGATTGGGCTTTGATTTTCACTTTCTAATCAATGAGGCCACTAAAACTGCATTTCAACTTCACAGCTTTTTTTCCCTTTTACTCATTTCACCTGTTCTCCCCTTCCCCTTCCCCTATGGTAACCACTGTGTTTATGATTCTATTTAAGTTTTTGTTTGTTTTTTAGATTCCACATGTAAATGTAATTGTACACTATTTTTCTTTGTCTGACTTACTTCACTTAGCTTCACTTAGAACTTTTTCTTACTAATTGGGAAATGCTTTTAAAGTACAAACAATTTTGTTTATTGTGTCTTTCGCAAGACTTTGGCCTGGAGATTCCTCAGTATCTTAACTCTTCAGTGCTCTTAAACTGGTTTTTAAAATGATTTCGTCCAGCTCTTTCAGTTGTCCTAAACAGGAAGGTTTGTCTTAATCACCTGGCCCATCACTACAAGATGCAGAATCTGTTTTATAGAAAGGCCACTTGATATCAATATATTTATACATGTACATTCTGAAATATGTCATAGATAAATTGACAGGTAGATACAGTTATCTACACATAAACACATAGTAAACATATACATAAGTAGAATATAAATATAAATAAACCCTTTTATTTTAGGTCTAGTTATATTCTAGTTATCTATATGTTTTAAGAAATGAAGAAGTGATTCAATTCAAATTCTAACCTACCAAGCAAAAAATCTAGGAGGTTTTTGTATTTCTTTATACCTGTTAAATGTATACATATTTTTCATTTTGATTTTTCCATTTGACTTAAAATGAGTAGTAGAGCTCTCTGCAAACTAAAGAAGTTAAATGTTTTGACCAACTTCAATTACTTACTACAAATATTTGTCAAATACCTTTGTAAAACCTTCCTTGACCTCAAGCTATCACAATAAACAATGCTTCCTGTTTATGGCTCCCACAGACATTTGCTTATACTTTTGTTTTTGTATTTTTCACATTATTTTAATTACTTGTTTGAATTTATGTTTCCTGATCAAGAATATAAGACCCCTATGCTAAGATTTCTTTTCTTTCATGATTTTATTTTCATATCTACCTCAGTAACTGGCAAACAGAATGCACTTAATAAATGCTTATCAAATGAGTGTTGAAAGCCAGATACTGTAATAACTATGGAAATAGAAGATAGCAATAGCACATAGTTTCTTGCTAAAAGGCCTTCCTAATGTAGCAGAAGAGATAAACATGGCTGAAATAAAATATTATTCCACATGATAAGAAAAGCATGGACTGTGTGGGTATTATGCCATGACATTACAGAAGGAAGAAAAACCCATTCTATCTTGTAGAGCTACAGTATAATTCATAAAATAGAAGATATAGGGCTGGCCATTGAAAATAATTAGGAATTATCTCAACTAAGATGTTAAAATAGCTCAATACAATCAGAAGGGATAGGATTATCAAAACTAGAGAATAAAATTCTAAGGCCAGTTTAGAAATTGAAGAGTTTGTTGAAATGAATAACACAAAATGAGATGCAGTATCATCTGTCATTTATTATAACCAACGTCTCTTATACTCCCTCCATATTTTCTAACGGACTGTCACATTTCAAGGAAGATTTAAAGGACAAAACAAAACGTAGGACTATATTTCACAGCCTCATTTGCAGCTAGGGTAAAGGCATGTGACTCAGGTTTTGCCAATCATATACCTCACATACGACTTGGATTTTTAAGTGAAGTTCTATTCAGGACCCTAGTCTTCTGAGGAAAGGCAACAGAATCTTGGTGGAAATTTCTCCAAGGAGCCATTTTTACAGGATGATTCTGGGATTTGCCAGATGGCAGCAGTGTTAGTTCTCTTTGAGTCAGTCTGGGAGGGAGTCTTGCAGTGTTTATTATATATGCTTAGTCCGGAAGTTGTGCTTTTCCAGTCCTTCCATGAGACTTAACTAGAATTTTTAGGGATTTTTTTTTTTTATCGAAGTATGACGTACTTAAAGAAAAGCAAAAATCATAAACCACTTGATTCAGCTTTCAAAAACTGAATATACCCATGTACCAACCCAATGAAATAAAAACCAGAAATTATAAAATGCCCCCTTATATACATTCTCATTCACTGTTGCTCATCTTCCCCAAAGCAAAACAATGTCCTAATTTCAATCACCATTTGTTTTGCCAGTTGTTGAACTTTATGCACATAGAAAGTACGGGAAGTACTATTTTGTGTCTGACATCTTTAGGGTCCAGTGTCTGAGTCATAATAGGATATTCCATGTTACGAGTTCAAGGTCCTGCACCTGGTAGCTCTTACCACTAAGTAATGAACCTCATCCGTGTTGAACTTGTCCATATTCTTCCAAGTTTCACTGAAATCCAGAGGATTTGATAGTTGTCCAGCTTGTCCAGGTAGTGATGTGAATGATTTTACCTCTTGCTCTTAAACCTCAGCAGATCCAATTCTGCTGGAAGGGCCTGAGGCTGTGCTGAATGTTGGATGGTGCCTGTTGATGTAGCAATAAGAGAATCTCAGCAATGTTGGTAGGGTTTTGGCAGAAAGCCACATTAGGCTAATAAACAGGTTTACATGAACAAAGTGGCCATGGTGGCTGGATAAGAGATTATATTTGGTTCAATATTATGAACTTCTCTTATCTAAGGCCAACCTAAATATGGACACTGATTGGCCAGAGCAGAACCAACCCTGATCTTTTAACAGAACACCATACTCCGGGGGAAACCACCCTTACCCCCATTGAAGTTTGATTACATTAGACTCTTCACTGTGGAGGGGACAGCTACTTGTCTTCATGGAAATAAACGCTTATGCTAGATTAAAAATAATGCTTTTTGACCACACAGCTAATAACAGAAACACCAACAATAGCTTCCTTGAGTATCTTATTTGCGATAATGAAATCCTATCATGGGCTTCCTCACTCAAAACTACTAATTTTAGGGGCAGGGGCGGAAGATGGCGGCGTGAGTAGAGAAGCGGAAATCTCCTCCCAAAACAACATATATCTATGAAAATATAACAAAGACAACCCTTCCTAGAATAAAGACCAGAGGACACAGGACAATATCCAGACCACATCCACACCTGAGAGAACCCAGCGCCTCGCGAAGGGGGTAAGATACAAGCCCCGGCCCCGCGGGAGCCGAGCGCCCCTCCCCCCAGCTCCCGGAGGGAGAAGAGCAGGCAGAGCGGGAGGGAGACGGAGCCCAGGGCTGCCGAACACCCAGCCCCAGCCATCCGGGCCAGAGTGCAGGGCCCTCGATACTGGGAAAACAGGGCAGCAAGAACAGTGAGCAGGCACTGGAGGCTGGGTGACAGAGGACATAAGAAAAGCGCGCGACCATTTTTTTTTTTTTTTTGCTTTTTTGCTGCTTTGTTTTGGCGAGCGCTTTTTGGAAGTCTTAAAGGGACAGGGACCCCAATACTAGGGAAACAGGGCAGAAAGACCGGTGAGCAGAGGCCTGAGGCTGGCACCAGAGAATAAAGAAAAACGAACGACCACCTTTTTTTTTTTTTAATTAAAAATTTTTTTTTTTTAATTAAAAAATTTTTTTTCTTGTTTTTTTTTGTGGTCGTTGTTTTGTTTTGGCGGGTGCTTTTTGGAAGTCTTAAAGGGGCAGGGCGGGTCACTTAATCCAGAGGTAGGGAACCCGGGATCTCTGGGCACCCTAACCCCTGGGCTGCAGGGAGCAGGGAGGCCCCTTACGGAGATAAATAGCCTCCCAGCAGCTCCTGCTCCAACGCGACTCCACCATTTTGGAGTAGCTGCCCGAGCCAGGCCACACCCACAGCAACAGCGGAGATTAACTCCATAGCAGCCGGGCAGGAATCAGAAACCCTGTCTGCGCGCAGCTGCGCAGCACAAGCCACTAGAGGCCGCTGTTCTCCCAGGAGAGGAGGGCCACAAACCAACAAGAAAGGAAGTCCTTCCAGCCGTCACTCGTCCCAGTTCTGCAGACAATTCCTATCACCATGAAAAGGCAAAGCTACAGGCAGACAAAGATCACAGAGACAACACCAGAGAAGGAGACAGACCTAACCAGTCTTCCTGACAAAGAATTCAAAATAAGAATCATAAACATGCTGACAGAGATGCAGAGAAATACGCAAGAAAAATGGGATGAAGTCCGGAAAGAGATCACAGATGCCAGAAAGGAGAACGCAGAAATGAAACAAATTCTGGAAGGATTTATAAGCAGAATGGATAGAATGCAAGAGGCCATTGATGGAATTGAAATCAGAGAACAGGAACGCATAGAAGCTGACATAGAGAGAGACAAAAGGATCTGCAGGAATGAAACAATATTAAGAGAACTGTGTGACCAATCCAAAAGGAACAATATCCGTATTATAGGGGTCCCAGAAGAAGAAGAGAGAGGAAAAGAGATGGAAAGTATCTTAGAAGAAATAATTGCTGAAAACTTCCCCACACTGGGGGAGGAAGTAATCAAACAGACCACGGAAATACACAGAACCCCCAACAGAAAGGATCCAAGAAGGGCAACACCAAGACACATAATAATTAAAATGGCAAAGATCAAGGACAAGGAAAGAGTGTTAAAGGCAGCTAGAGAGAAAAAGGTCACCTATAAAGGGAAACCCATCAGGCTAACGTCAGATTTCTCAACAGAAACCCTACAGGCCAGAAGAGAATGGCATGATATATTTAATACAATGAAACAGAAGGGCCTTGAACCAAGGATACTGTATCCAGCACGACTATCATTCAAATATGATGGTGGGATTAAACAATTCCCAGACAAACAAAAGCTGAGGGAATTTGCTTCCCACAAACCACCTCTACAGAACATCTTACAGGGACTGCTCTAGATGGGAGCACTCCTAGAAGGAGCACAGCACAAAACACCCAACATATGAAGAATAGAGGAGGAGGAACAAGAAGGGAGAGAAGAAAAGAATCTCCAGACAGTGTATATAACAGCTCAATAAGCGAGCTAAGTTAGGCAGTAAGATACTAAAGAGGCTAACCTTGAACCTTTGGTAACCACGAATTTAAAGCCTGCAATGGCAATAAGTACATATCTTTCAATAGTCACCCTAAATGTTAATGGGTTGAATGCACCAATCAAAAGACACAGAGTAACAGAATGGATAAAAAAGCAAGACCCATCTATATGCTGCTTACAAGAAACTCACCTCAAACCCAAAGACATGTACAGACTAAAAGTCAAGGGATGGAAAAACATATTTCAAGCAAACAACAGTGAGAAGAAAGCAGGGGTTGCAGTACTAATATCAGACAAAATAGACTTCAAAACAAAGAAAGTAACAAGAGATAAAGAAGGACACTACATAATGATAAAGGGCTCAGTCAAACAAGAGGATATAACCATTCTAAATATATATGCACCCAACACAGGAGCACCAGCATATGTGAAGCAAATACTAACAGAACTAAAGGGGGATATAGACTGCAATGCATTCATTCTAGGAGACTTCAACACACCACTCACCCCAAAGGATAGATCCACTGGGCAGAAAATAAGTAAGGACACGGAAGCACTGAACAACACAGTAGAGCAGATGGACCTAATAGACATCTATAGAACTCTACATCCAAAAGCAGTGGGATATACATTCTTCTCAAGTGCACATGGAACATTCTCCAGAATAGACCACATACTAGGCCACAAAAAGAGCCTCAGAAAATTCCAAAAGATTGAAATCCTACCAACCAACTTTTCAGAAAACAAAGGCATAAAACTATAAATAAACTGTACAAAGAAAGCAAAGAGGCTCACAAACACATGGGGCTTAACAACACGCTCCTAAATAATCAATGGATCAATGACCAAATCAAAATGGAGATCCAGCAATATATGGAAACAAATGACAACAACAACACTAAGCCCCAACTTCTGTGGGACACAGCAAAAGCAGTCTTAAGAGGAAAGTATATAGCAATCCAAGCATATTTAAAAAAGGAAGAGCAATCCCAAATGAATGGTCTAATGTCACAATTATCGAAATTGGAAAAAGAAGAACAGATGAGGCCTAAGGTCAGCAGAAGGAGGGACATAATAAAGATCAGAGAAGAAATAAATAAAATTGACAAGAATAAAACAATAGCAAAAATCAATGAAACCAAGAGCTGGTTCTTCGAGAAAATAAACAAAATAGATAAGCCTCTAGCCAGACTTATTAAGAAGAAAAGAGAGTCAACACAAATCAACAGTATCAGAAACGAGAAAGGAAAAATCACGACGGACCCCACGGAAATGCAAAGAATTATTGGAGAATACTATGAAAACCTATATGCTAACAAGCTGGGAAACCTAGGAGAAATGGACAACTTCCTAGAAAAATATAACCTTCCAAGACTGACCCAGGAAGAAACAGAAAATCTAAACAGACCAATTACCAGCAACGAAATTGAAGAGGTAATAAAAAAACTACCAAAGAACAAAACCCCCGGGCCAGATGGATTTACCTCGGAATTTTATCAGACATACAGGGAAGACATAATACCCATTCTCTTTAAAGTTTTCCAAAAAATAGAGGAGGAGGGGATACTCCCAAACTCATTCTATGAAGCTAACATCACCCTAATACCAAAACCAGGCAAAGACCCCACCAAAAAAGAAAACTACAGACCAATATCCCTGATGAACGTAGATGCAAAAATACTCAACAAAATATTAGCAAACCGAATTCAAAAATACATCAAAAGGATCATACACCGTGACCAAGTCGGATTCATTCCAGGGATGCAAGGATGGTACAACATTCGAAAGTCCATCAACATCATCCACCACATCAACAAAAAGAAAGAGAAAAACCACATGATCATCTCCATAGATGCGGAAAAAGCATTTGACAAAGTTCAACATCCATTCATGTTAAAAACTCTCAGCAAAATGGGAATAGAGGGCAAGTACCTCAACATAATAAAGGCCATCTATGATAAACCCACAGCCAACATTATATTGAACAGCGAGAAGCTGAAAGCATTTCCTCTGAGATCGGGAACTAGACAGGGATGCCCACTCTCTCCACTGTTATTTAACATAGTACTGGAGGTCCTAGCCACGGCAATCAGACAAAATAAAGAAATACAAGGAATCCAGATTGGTAAAGAAGAAGTTAAACTGTCACTATTTGCAGATGACATGATACTGTACATAAAAAACCCTAAAGACTCCACCCCAAAACTTCTAGAACTGATATCGGAATACAGCAAAGTTGCAGGATACAAAATCAACACACAGAAATCTGTGGCTTTCCTATATACTAACAATGAACCAACAGAAAGAGAAATCAGGAAAACAACTCCATTCACAATTGCATCAAAAAAAATAAAATACCTAGGAATAAACCTAACCAAAGAAGTGAAAGATTTATACTCTGAAAACTACAAGTCAATCTTAAGAGAAATTAAAGGGGACACTAACAGATGGAAACTCATCCCATGCTCGTGGCTAGGAAGAATTAATATCGTCAAAATGGCCATCCTGCCCAAAGCAATATACAGATTTGATGCAATCCCTATGAAACTACCAGCAACATTCTTCAATGAACTGGAACAAATAATTCAAAAATTCATATGGAAACACCAAAGACCCCGAATAGCCAAAGCAATCCTGAGAAAGAAGAATAAAGTAGGGGGGATCTCACTCCTCAACTTCAAGCTCTACTATAAAGCCATAGTAATCAAGACAATTTGGTACTGGCACAAGAGCAGAGCCACAGACCAATGGAACAGACTAGAGAATTCAGACATTAACCCAGACATATATGGTCAATTAATATTTGATAAAGGAGCCATGGACATACAATGGCGAAATGACAGTCTCTTCAACAGGTGGTGCTGGCAAAACTGGACAGCTACATGTAGGAGAATGAAACTGGACCATTGTCTAACCCCATATACAAAAGTAAACTCAAAATGGATCAAAGACCTGAATGTAAGCCATGAAACCATTAAACTCTTGGAAGAAAACATAGGCGAAAACCTCTTAGACATAAACATGAGTGACCTCTTCTTGAACATATCTCCCCGGGCAAGGAAAACAACAGCAAAAATGAGTAAGTGGGACTATATTAAGCTGAAAAGCTTCTGTACAGCAAAAGACACCATCAATAGAACAAGAAGGATCCCTACAGTATAGGAGAATATATTTGAAAATGACACATCCGATAAAGGCTTGACGTCCAGAATATATAAGGAGCTCTCACGCCTCAACAAACAAAAAACAAATAACCCAATTAAAAAATGGGCAGAGGAACTGAACAGACAGTTCTCCAAAAAAGAAATACAGATGGCCAACAGACACATGAAAAGATGCTCCACATCGCTAATTATCAGAGAAATGCAAATTAAAACTACAATGAGGTATCACCTCACACCAGTAAGGATGGCTGCCATCCAAAAGACAAACAACAACAAATGTTGGCGAGGCTGTGGAGAAAGGGGAACCCTCCTACACTGCTGGTGGGAATGTAAGTTAGTTCAACCTTTGTGGAAAGCAGTATGGAGGTACATCAAAATGCTCAAAACAGACTTACCATTTGACCCAGGAATTGCACTCCTAGGAATTTACCCTAAGAACGCAGCAATCAAGTTTGAGAAAGACAGATGCACCCCTATGTTTATTGCAGCACTATTTACAATAGCCAAGAATTGGAAGCAACCTAAATGTCCATCAATAGATGAATGGATAAAGAAGATGTGGTACATATACACAATGGAATACTACTCAGCCATAAGAAAAGGGCAAATCCAATCATTTGCAGCAACATGGATGGAGCTGGAGGGTATTATGCTCAGTGAAACAAGCCAAGTGGAGAAAGAGA
The DNA here is from genome assembly GCF_030020395.1 of Manis pentadactyla. Lineage (NCBI taxonomy): Eukaryota > Metazoa > Chordata > Mammalia > Pholidota > Manidae > Manis > Manis pentadactyla. The sequence goes on from NC_080030.1 coordinate 51,291,841, forward strand.
AATACCAAATGATTTCACTTATCTGTGGAATATAAGAACAAAGGAAAAACTGAAGGAACAAAACAGCAGCAGAATCACAGAACTCAAGAATGGACTAACAGGTACCAAAGGGAAAGAGACTGGGGAGGATGGGTGGGTAGGGAGGGATAAGGGGGGGAGAAGTAGGGGGATATTAAGATTAACATGCATGGGGGGGGTAGGAGAAAAGGGAGGGCTGTACAACACAGAGAAGGCAAGTAGTGATTCTACAACATTTTGCTATGCTGATGGACAGTGACAGTAAAGGGGTTTATAGGGGAGACCTGGTATAGGGGAGAGCCTAGTAAACATAATATTCGTCATGTAAGTGTAGATTAGTGATAGCAAAAAAAAAAAAAAAAAAGGGCAGTTCCTGTGTGGTAACCTCCAACGAGTTCTACACAAGGGTATAAAGGGCATATAAAAGTGTAGGCAAAGGGTCTGTTTGTGTTTATACAGAGGATCAAAGCCTAATTGGGCTACCCCGAAAATGAACTAAGATACAATATGAAAAAGAACTTCCAACATCTGCACTCTCTGGAATACTCATGCCAGAAGATGATCATCAAAAAACCCCAACAAAGATCCACGCACTGCTACAGCTGTAGATGCACTCATCCCACCAGTTCCTGGACTTTCCATGGGAATGAGGAAGGAGATGTCTAAGCTGGCCTGTGCATACAGTAAAACAACAAAATTGGACTGGATCTATACTGTTGGAACTCAACCAAGAATTTGGAGAAGTGCAAATTGTAGCGCTCCAAAGTCTTACAACTACAAACTATTTACTGTTAAAAGAACATATGGCATGTGAACAGTCCCCAGGAATGGGTTGTTTTAATTTGTCTGATTTCTCTCAGACTGTTCAAGTTCAGTTGGACAATATCCACCATATCATAGATAAGTTTTCACAAATGCCTAAGGTGCCTAACTGGTTTTCTTGGTTTCACTGCAGATGGCTGGTAATTACAGATATGCTTTGGTTATGTAACTATACTCCTATTATGTTAATGTGTGTGTGCAATTTAAGTAGTAGCTTAAAACCTATACATGCTGAAGTTACTCTACAAGAAGATATATCAAAGAAATAATCAATCTTTCCATGTTTTCTTCCGCCTGCTACTTCTATAACTTTTCTTCTTCCTTCCTAATTACAACCCTTAAATAGAATTCGTGCCTCATATCAAATTTACCGAGTATCATAATTCTTCCAAGTGGTAAAGATAACTCAAGACAAATGCTGGGCATAGAAGCCACAGGGCATAAATATGCAAAGAAGTAAAAAACTAACTTTTTCAAACAATAAGGCTTCTCTCTCACTTACCAACTTCACATTTCCCTGTATGGCCCCGGAAGATGACTGGTTAGCCAGAGACGGGTAAGATTCCTCAAGGGAGGAACAACCTAAGACAGGCACAGTCGCAGGGGGGCCATCAGGTGAGAAATTGGGGATCAACAGAGGTGAGGCTTAGAACCTCACCCCCCCGTTCTGAGAGAAATCTTCTGCATACGTGGATGTTTTATTGCCCTGGTCTAGCTTGGATTAACACATAGTCTACAGGCACACACCTGATCATCTACATGTGCTCTCTTACAACACTAAACTATGTTTTCTACCTTTATCTTGTATCTACCTACCACTTCAGCATTTTATTAAAAATAATAATAATAAAGAGAGAAATGTGGTATCCACATATAAATCAAGTATAAAATCCAAATGAGTATTCATATTTGAACTGACTGTTTAGAGTTCATAATGCATGAGCAAAACCGAAAGTCTTTGTGATGACTGCCCTTGTACTGTTCACTATGTAACTTATTCATTATGTAAGAATTTGTTCTACATGTAAAAACTTGTTTGTTATGCCTCAGAAGATTGGAGACTGACAAAAATTAGGCTTGGGGTGGATTAATGATTGTGCACTGAGCATTGACTCCCCTATACAGAATTTTATTGTCGTTAACAACCATTTGATCAATAAATATGAGAGATGCCTTCACAAAAAAAAAAAAAAGGACAGACTTCCAATGGTAAAATAAATTAGTAACCGGGATGTAATGTATAGCATAAGGAATATAGTCAAGATATTGTAACAGCCTGGTAGGGTGATAGCTGGAACCTAGAATTATGTATATAAATGTTCTACCACTGTGTTGTACACTTGAAACTCATGTAATGTAATACTGTGTGTCAACTACCCTTCAATAAAAAATAATTATTTAAAAAAAAAAAAAACTACTAATTTTAACACACAAAAATGTAAGACAATAAACCCTGATGCTCATAAGATCAAGTAGTCTTACTGGACACTTTAGTTCCCAGAAGCAACCAGCCTTATAAGGTAAAATGGACTTCAGACATATCTGCAGCCAGAAGAAAACATACTAAGAATTTATGGTGGTGTTACTCACATTGTGGCACATGCTCTGGACCCAGAACCAATGCATGGTGCTCTGTCTCCCATGGACTGAATATATTCCTGAAAACCAAGAAGCAACAAGTGGAGATAACAGTTCTCACAATGATTAGTAAAATAAATATTGATGTTTCATCATGAAGAATCTTGAATATTATAGTAGGTAGTTTGAATTTTGTCCTGTAGGCAAAAGCAAATCATTGAAGGTAAGAAAGATTGTGAGTAACCTGGATTTCTGGGGATAAGGTGGTAGCATGGAAACCAGTTAAAAGGCTAAGCAATGGTCAAACACAAACTGCTCATGGCTTGCTCACACCATGACAGTGGAAGGAGTGAAAAGACGATAACTTCATGCAGACTGAATCAGCAGGCATTGTATCTGTTTGAATAGATGTTGAAAAGAGGACAAGTGCATTTTAGATTTTTTAGGTACTGTTTATGTTTTAGGTTTAAGGGCAGTGGATGTGATTATAATATTTGGTTTGTGTTTCTGCAAGACATGTAGTTCCAGACATTGGGTGAATGGCTTAAAATACAATACAATGAAAATAGCAAACAGCACTTACAGGCAACATCAATGCATCTTAGAAACAACTCAATTTGGAGTGAGAAAAGAAGACACGTAAGACTACATCCAGGATGATACCATAGTTTAAAATCAAAAACAAATTTATATATTATTTAGAAATGTCTAAATAGGCTTAAAATTCTTTTTTAAGTTGCATGGTAATAATAAACGTAAAATCTAGGGTAATGGAAGGTAGGATTGGAGGAAAGCATGGCTTAAACTGAAAGGACAATATTATATGTCTTAGGAAGGGGTATGGTTTCATGGGAATTTGTTTTATTATGATGATTTGTTATTTATTCTGCCATGTTTTATATCACATAATGACATCACTTACTGAAGAATATTTCATTGGATTCAAAAGGAAGTGAGAATGGAAACACAGATTTGGAAGTTTTAAGCATATAATTAACAGTTTTACACCTGGGAGTATATGAAATATCCTATAGAGAGAATATAGAAGGAGATAAGGAAGATGAACACAATGTCCTAGACCAACCTGTAATAGCTGAAGAGATGAATTAATAAGTGAAGAAGTCAGTGAGAAAACTGAAAAATATGGAGCTAATGAGATATAGAAATAAAGAGAATAGAAATGTGAGCGTTCTCAAAAATGCAAAATGAAGCTGAGGAATCAAAATTTAGAAATAATCATAGGATTTTTAAATTAATAAGTATGCTGTTTGGTGTATGGCTGTGTTACAATTTAAGGAATGTGGTAAATAATATGAACTCATATGGATGTTGCTAAAGAATTCCATGCTTATAATTATATAATATTTTATATATAAAATTATATATGGTTTTCTATGGCTGCCATAACAAACTGGTGGGTTCGAACAACAGAAGTGCCTTTTTCACAATTCTGAAGTCTAGAAGTCCAAGGTCGAGGTGTATGCAGGTTTAATTTCTTCTGACATCTCTCTCTTTGGTTTATAGACGGTCACCTTATTACCACCTGTTCACATGGTATCTCTTTGTGCACACATACCACTGGTGTCTCTCTGTGTGTCCTTTACTACTTTCCTTGTATGGACACAGCTGGATTGATTAGGGCTCCTCCAGTGGCCTCATTTTAACTTAATTACTTCCTTAAAGGCCTTATATCCAAATGCAGTTCTGAGGTCCATATGAATTTTTGGAGGACACAGTTCTTCCTATAATGATCACATTTCAGATATGCCAAGATTTTCCAGAGAACTTATAGACAGCTAGTTACTCATTAATCATTTTTATCAATTGAATATACTTTCTACTGTTGGGCTCCAATTCCTCTCACTGTAAAAATTCGATTAATATGGAATAAGGGCCTCAGGAGTGATTTAGTAAGAAAGTACCCTATGTCCAACTATAACTGGGGGAAAATATTTTCCCAGCCCGGGGCAAATAACCTTTGAAACAGACATCAATCAAAGTAGGAGAAACACGTTTATTACTTTCAAGCAGTCATCCACTTCTGCTCACCCATGTCTCTCATGACCCAACTGCAAAAAGGCCCCCCCTCAACCTCAGTGGTCCAAAGATGCCCTTGCTCCCCATATAAATATGGAGATAGACTACTTCTCTCCATGGCTTGAAAACACCTATTGATATGAAAATGCACTGAGGCCAGGTGAGAGACTCTGGAAATATTGCAATTTTACCCACAGCACACTGCTCTAGAAATCTTGTCTCACAATCTGCTCACTTCCCGTCTTCTACCATGGCCCCTGTGTGAGAGAACTGGAGCACTGTAACTAGACTAATAACATATGATAAAAACTGAAATATGATAAAAAGTGCAATACAATCATGATGATCCAGAGGACTCAGCTAGGTATACAGCTAGGTTCAAAGTCCTATGCAGATTAAGTCCATAGCTTGCACATTCCACCGTTGGTCAGTAGCTGAACAGGCAGGGAGTTCAGAGCAATCATCATGTGGCAACTGCAGCCAGGGGGTGCATCCAGGCCACAGGGACTATAGAAGAAAATAATCTTAGGGTGATAAAACACATGTTTTAATGACACCAGCATAGGCAAGTCTTGTCCATGAGGTAGATGCATACAAGAGAGTGGTCCTGTGATAGGACAATGGCAAGAAAGGGATCTCGTCCTGGTCTAGTATATCAGACTTTTTCTCACCTTCCTGTTGGAGTTACAGATGGGTCAATATATAGGACTCAGAAGGTATGTGCACTGGCCACAAAGATAAAACAAAACTTCCCTATAAGATGCTCTTACCTCCCTGATGTTTTGGGTACACTACCATGATCTATGGGGGCCACTCCGCTATTACTCCAAGAACACACAGGAGGCCAGCTTCCAGGCCTTTTCCCCAACGTGCCAGATGGGCCAGCCATTGCTGGTCCATGTGTCAAAATGGCCAGGGCCACATCCACTCAACAGTCTCCAGTGTTTAATGCAGTTGGGGCTGGCAGCAGTATGTTGCTCTGCTGGCCATATCATGGTTTCAATAACTCCTCTTTGGTTTGCACATACAGTTGTACAGGAGATGTGTGTTAGCATGTCCACAGAGCTCAAGGATCCTTTTTTGGTACTTCCCATTCAAACACTGTACCTCTGTTTATAGGTGAAATAACCAAACCCATAGACTATTCTTGTCTGACTTCAAGCCAGATTTCAACAAGCCATTGTACCTCTCCATCATGCCTGCCCCAGTAGGGTTATATGGTACATGAAACTTCCACTTTATTCCTAATTGCTGCACCTATTCTTGTAATGCATGTCCAGTAAAGTGGATGCCTTGATTGCTCTCAAGCCATAGGCTGCAAAGAGACACTCTGGCCCCTCTTGGTGGTTTGCTGATCTGCACAATGTACAGGGAAAGCAACCAAAATAGTCCACTAGCTGTGTCCACACAAGTCATGGCACACCGATATCCTACTGGTATGGGCAGAGGCCCAATATAGTCTATCTGCCACCTGACAAGGGGTATCAGACCCTTTACTATTGTCCCATGTTGCTGTGAGACTCAGTATAAGTACCTCTTAGAGCCAAAGCACATGCAAGATACTCCTTCTGGGCTCTGCTGACTTCTTCAAAGGTCAACAGCAAGGCTCACTGACGGGCTACAGCCCACACTGTCTTTTGCCCTGCATGCAACAAATGCTGATGTAACCATTGGGCTACATCAAAGGCAGGCTTTCCTTCTAGCCAGCGCACCTGGGCCAGTGTGTCTGCTTCATCATTCCCTGGGTATGCCAAAGGCAAAGGGCCAGTCACATGATATATGGTAACTGTTTTAGTCTGACCAGAGGCCCATAGGTCTTGCCAAAACTCTTGCCCCCAAAGGGGCCAGTGACCAACTATCTAGTTGGCATGTTACCATGTCAGTAGAGCCAGGGTCAAGCCATGAAAGATGGCCCAGTTATCAGTGCAGAGAACTATAGGGAAAGGCTCCTGGGAGATCACGAGCCATACTGCCCGCAACTCAGCCCATTGACTGCTCTTCCCCTCTCCATCCTGCATCCATATTGTCTCAGTCTTGGTATGGAAAGCCACAGCCCTCCACTTTGGGGGCTGCCCACGACTGGAGCCATCTGTGTACCATGCATCTTTGGGTATAGGGGCTTTACCCTTCTGATAAGGACTCTCAGCTCCCAATGGCTCAAAAGCAAGTTCTTCCTGCTTTCCTCACTGGCCCCAAAAGCATTGGAATTCTGCACTTAAGGGGCTAGTAGAGAGGACACTATGCTGCTGAAAATATGCGTCTCATTTGGCCAGTGTAGGTGTCTGTGCCATTCCAGTCCATGGCCTTTGGGTCCAGTCTCGCACCCACCCCGCAATGGGCATAGGTGGTTATTACCTTGGTTGGAGCTGTTCTGGTGATGGGTGCTATAGCCAGCAAGGTGTGGTACACAGCAGCCAGTTGCATCTCTATCAAGGTGTACTGGACCTCTGCTCTTTTCCATAGTTGTGACCAGAATCCAATAGGATGGCAAGACACTGCCAAAGGCCCCAGCCAGAAGCACCTGATTCCCTGAGGTGTGACAGGCACTTTGCAATCACTGCCGGAGGAAAGGGTGAGTCATCAGGGAAGCCAGTCTACCCATTTCAGAACTAGACATAACAATGTTTTCCACCCCCATATACCAAAGATGCAAAAGCCATATAGGCAGAGCTTCCAACAGGTCCTGCCAAAACTGGATGCTCATGTCCACCAGCTCATCCTGGGTATGGGGCAGAGCATGTCATGCTCCACAACCTGGGGAGGCAGCAGCTCCTCCCCCTGAGGAGCCTGAGGTTGTCGTCTTTTATTTTCTTAATTACAACCCAGTGGGTCTTTAATATAGGAGAGGCTGGTGCCTTGGACAGAGGCCTCAGCAGCAGTTAGGCCCTTGGCCTCACCCCCTCATCCTCTCCTGACACCTCCTCTACCATCTCTAAGGATGAGGCACTGCCCTTTCCTCCCCCTCCCCCAGGGCCTCCTGCAATGCGGATCCTCTGGTTGCCTCCTCCCTCGCTGCTAACATAACTTCCAGGAGTGTGATCTGTCTTCTCAATAACTGTCTTTCCTTCTTCAGGGCATCCCATAGGTCATCGCCCAGCTCCTCCAAGTGATGCCAAAGTGTGTCTCCATCCTTGATAACCCTTTCAACTATCTCAAGGAACAAACATCCCGCAGTCCCGGCTGCTACCCAGCCACTCGGGGCCTCTAAGCAGTCTTCTGTCTCACAGAGGGGTAATTCCACAGCTTCTGGTGTCTCTACCCTTCCCCAATTCTGGGGAAAGGCCCACCCCTCTAGGAGGTGCTTTACCCTTGACCAGTTCCCCACTAGGGGCTCCCCAATTGGAAGCGCCACACATCGGGATCTCCAAGGTGAAGCTGCACCCCCTACTGCTGCAGCCACTGGGGCCTCCCATCTCAGGGGGCATTATGGGCATCTCCCCACCATCTCTAGGGGCTTCCCGCCCAAGTGTCGCACCCATGAAAACAGATTTCAGGTTCAGAGGTCCCGCTGACTACTGCCAGATGTAACTTGGGGGTGAAAATATTTTTCCAGCCCAGGGCAAATCACCTTGGAAGCTAAAATTAGTCAAAGGGAGAAATAAAGTGGGAGAAACCCGTTTATTTCTTAGAAGCAGTCTTCCACTTGTGCTCGCCTGTGTCTCTCACCACCCAGCTGCAAACAGGGTCCCCACCCAATCTCTCTTGTCTAAATATGCTCTCACTCCGCCTATTGATATGGAGATGCACTAAGGCCAGGAAAGAGATTCTGGACGTATTGCAATTTTACCCACACCAACATATCTTACAAAATGGCCAAAATATCACGGTGTTCGAAGAATGTATGTCATAATTGTCATCCTTACTGCTTTTTTTTTCCAAGGCTGCCTGGAGTCTCTATTCCTGTACCAAGAACACTTTTTTTCCAAAGTTCAAATGACACATTCAGTGTGCATGTGAGTGGAGTGAGGCATACAGATAAAACATCCTAAACAGGTGCCCTGAAGTATCCAGAGGATTCCTCTGCAGAGGAGAAACATTACCTCATTACGTTCTTAAGTTCAGGGCCTAAAACCCCATCACAACTGAGATGAACTTCCCATTGCCATGTAAAGCATGGTATACTAACAATAGAATAAAACCATTAATAGAAGATATGTATTATATCAGCTTGGTTAGGATTATATAAAAATTCAACTTTATGTGCAACACGTGGATGGGAAAAATGTAACTAGAAATTAATTAGAGTGAATCTGATGGTAACATTTTCATTGTCACTACAGTCAGAGAGTTAAAAAATATAAAATAATCGCTTAAGGATGTATTTGAATTCAGAGTTTTGAGCCTAAAATTTGTTTCCTAACTAGCTCTGACTTTTTGAAGGTCAGCAATTTGAGCTGACTTCACGTCCTGGATTCCAAACAGATTCATACATCAGTTTTTGAAATGAGTAATCAGCATGCACATAAAGAATGCCTGGCCAGCAAGTGGGCAGAGTATGAAAAGGAGGAGCATCAGCACACAGCGGTTCTGAGGAAGGAAACTGGAAACATGAAGTAGTATTTTTAGACACATTACATGTTAAAATAATGTTAATTTGTTTTAAAGCCACCCTCAGGGTTTTATGAGTCAGAGAAGAATAATTTTCCTTCCTCTTTTGGTGAAAATATTGGCCAAACCTAAAAAGAAATGTTGCCTAGCTGACAAGGCACTGGAATCTATATTTGGGTCCTGTGTTATTGTCTGTTTTTCCTCTCTTTTATTTTTCTCTCTTCTTCGTTATTTTTCAATGTGACGTTAGGCACTTAATCCTCCTTTGCTTGAATTTCTCTGCCAAACAGAAACTGCTCCAACTGTTCCCTCTGCATCCAAATTTCCATGTATAGTGTCATTAGGTATATCATGTTCTAGTATGCATGCAGAATTCGGAAAAAAAATCAACAACAAAAAATACTTAAGATATAAAATATATTGTTCATAGTCAAAAAGAGGGAAAAGATACAGATCTATACATTACTTAAAGGTCTTCCAACAATGTTGAGTAGAAACAGTTTCTGCCCAATTTCAAATGGAACGTTTTTGATGTTTATGGATTGGTTTTCTTTGTATCATTCATTTACTAATTTTTTGACGTCTTACTGCATGTTATACACTATGCTCTATATTTTCTTCTTTAATATGCAGTATACTCATACAAGCTAAGTACTATTATTTGAATTTTATAAATCAGAGACAGAATTCTAGAAAATTAGGCAACTTGCCCAAGTTCACATGGCCAGAATTACTCCAGCAGGAAAACAAGCAAGCAGGTCTGCTATTCTGCTTCCCATTGCTTTGGCTGGATTTTACTACCTTACTTATTTGGCAAAAACTAAATATGTCTTAAATCAAATATTGGGGGCCAGTTCAAATGACTTAAAGAACTAGACCCTACCTCTCCAATGTTTTAAAATGACTGAATGGTGACAAATTGAATAAATTAAAGCATAGCTTGCACCGTTAATTCTCTTATCCCTCAACAATAAGTCTTCTGTTTCTCTGTCTTTATACATTATTTGCACAAGGATGAAAAAAAAAGAAAAAATGGAAACACAATAACTTTAGAACGAAATTTGTTATCATGTGTGCATATCTTACAAGACTGAGTTTTGCCAGGATTTAATAAATAAGTATGTAAATAAATAGATAGATTTACATTCCTAGTGCCTAGCAATGTGTTGGTAGATTCTCCCTAAATGTTTACTGGATTGAATCAGCACTGACGGAAAGTTGAAAGAAGCTGCTGAAGAGGAAAACACAAATACAGGTCAGGGGAGATACATGTATGCAAAAGATAATAGTGATAATAGTTTCCAAATACTGTAAATATCACCGAGAAAGCTGTGGCGCTAAATGAGAAATGCTGCTAATCCACCATTGCCACCACTCTTTCCTGTTTTCAGCTCAGTCAAGCAGCTCAGAAAGGCAGAAGAGCTTTGCAGGTCTCAGGGCTGAGATGTGGCGTCAAACTTTCCTAGCACAATGGTCTAATTACGCGGCGCCTCTGACAAACTCCAGACCCTCCCTGCACTGCCCGGCGGTAGTCAGTAATTCAAAGAGGGAAAGGAAAGGGGGTGCAGAGTAGGAGCAAATAAATGAAAGTAGCTCTGATCTCTGCATAAGCCTCCGCCTTGTTGCTGTTGCTCGAGCATATGTAGAATTCAGATTGTTCCTTCTTCTTGCCTTATATAGACATGGCACAGTTTCAAAAATAGCCTGTGCTTTTTTAGACCTTTAAAGACATCATCCATCATTGTCTTCTATGGTGATGCTTCAATTACCCAGGAGGAAAAAAGATATAGTAGCCATGGAAGTGACGTCCTGAGGTGCTGAAAATCCCAGCTAAAAAAGGGCAGTGTTTGCATAGTAGCCATGTAAGCAGTGTAGCAACTGTGATGAACCATTAATAAGCCTCGCTCATGCTTTCTAAGTATTCAGGAAATGTGCTGCCTGACAGGCCAGATCTTTATAGTATCAGCTTAATGGTTTGTCACTTTCTGCCTTGCTTGCTGCCCTTCTGCCTTTTGTATGCTGAACAATTTCATACTGAACATTCTGGGTGGCTGTACAAGCTCAGTGTTTCTCCATGATAGGCGCCCCAATTTTAGGCACTTAACAGTGCGTCCTTGTTAAATGATATCCACCAAAATGAAGCCCCGGTGCTGTCACCGTCTTCAAAGCTCTGTGATTTCTTACTGCCAATGTGGTTTCACATGGCCACTCCCAGGTGATCACCCAGAACAATAAATACCCAGGGGTGCTGCTCCCTCCACTCCACACCATTTGTATCCCTGGGAAACGAACACAAGCAACATGCAAGGGCAGTCTGGAGAGGCACACAGGCGCAGCCCCTCTGAATGCAGCTTATGTCCGGCTCCCCTATGGTAGCCAAGGAGTTCCAACTCGGGGAGAAAAAAGCCATAGGATAAAAAATTTTATCACGTTGAGGTGCTTGTGTGACCGGCTTCTGCCGTAAAGAAATGTATGAGAGTTTGGTATTAAAATAAGCTATTTGCCTATGGCTTCTAATGAGAACAAAGATACATCCATGGTTTATGGAAAAAGGTTAATTATGGTTTTGAGTATCTAATGAATATAAAATATTAAGCAGGTTCCATCTATTGATATTTTTACTGATACATTTGCACATACCAACTAAGTATATTTGATGGCATTATTCTCAATATGAAAGATTTCACACTGCAATAAGCCTGTAATTAGAGTTTTCAGATTATCATCTGTGACTGCTTTATGATAAGTATACCAATTCCCTTGAAACGTTTGAGGTGCCTACTGCCTGCACCACTGATTTTATGAAGGTTCACAATCTGTGAGTACCATCAGATTTAAACTTGCTTTATATGCCATGCAAAGCCCTAACATATACCACCACAAAATCACTTTAGGTCACTCCTTACTTCTGAATACACATACACACATTATTTGTAGTGCTTCAGGGTTTCTTTTCAATTGTTTTAATTTGCCTCAAGGGCTTGATAATGGGATAAAGAGCTTTTCACTACTCAGTCACATATTATGAACCTAGTTTGAGTCTGTAATGACCACTAATGCTTAGTTTAAAAATATTGTGTTGCAATCCACTTCCTCTTTGAACTGCCTATGTTTTAAATAACCTGAAGTTTGAATATTATGAAGTGTTTTTCATGGTAATAATGCTTAGATTTTAACAATTGGCTGGAAAGTTGTTTAGTGATAATTTACTCTATTCTAGACCTTGATAATTTATCTCCTTTTAACTGTAAAATTAGAGTTGAGAAATAATTGCTACACATCATATAAGCATCTGTATCATCAAGATCATTTGACTAGACAAAACTAACCACAGTTCAGTATCTATCCCAACATATGTACTGTGAACAAGCATAGTTCTCTACTAAAAATTAAGATACTTAAAGTATCTGCTAAGTACTAAAATATATTTTGAATAACATTCAGAGATTAGTACTAATTTAGTTAGTGGCTGCTACAAAAGTTTACAATCTAAAAGTCACATAGCATTTATAAGACAATCAAGATGGATTTTAGATAACAGATAAACTAACAGATATAGAAATAGATGATAGATAGATAGATAGAGATAATCACTCTTACGAATTTGGGATAGATAAGCCAGGATTTGGTGGGAGAAAAATCTTGAGAGTGTATCAATATTTAAGAGTGTATTAACTATTATAGAAATAATGACTAAGATTCCATCTATTACTGATTGCATCTCAATGGTTTCTGTAAGACCCACAAGTCTTCCTTTGAGTTATCAGGAAAGATAATTTAAGGCTAAGTCCAGAAAGGCATAGAGAAGGGAAAAACTTCCTACTCATGGCTGCATCACAGGGAAAGGAGGCTTATTAATAGCAATCTGAATCTTGAGAAACGTAGCAAAGCCTTTGTCCAAACAGAACTCTCTTTGAAAAGTGACACTTTATGATTCTCTCTCTCTGGTATCACCTCTCCGCATTCCACATTCCATCTCAATCATCACTGACCAGTCAATGGAAAAGAAAAGTTCAGATGGGAGATTAAAGTGGGAGCAAAGTAGGATAGGCAATAAAAAAAAAAAAAAAAGAAAAAGATTGCAGAAATAGGCACAAGTGGAAGATGATATACCAAATGAAAACAGTCCATGGAAAATGCAATTAGATCAAAAACTAAAAAAGAATGCATAAGGGACCCAAAGTGATAAATAGTTGGTGCTGCTATTTGCCTCAGGGGTCTCTGGCATGGAAACGGGGCCTTCATCAGAACAAAAGCTACTTCACTTTGTTACAGTATGGGATTACAACCATCATAAACATTCAGTTACTAAATAATGGAGGCATTCATGGCAGACAGAGGTTGGCAGGAATGTAATTCAGTAGAAATGGCCAAAGGAGAGAGAAGAGGAAAAAAGGACAATCAGAGATCCTGAAACCCCTGTAAAAATGTGTGAGTGGATTTAGCAGTAGCCAATTCATGTATAAAAGGCAATTCATGAAAAAAGATACTTTTTAGACATTTAGAGCTTGGTAGGATTTTCAGTACTGAAATGTATTTTACTTTGATTTGACATCAGAGTCATTTTGAAATATATAAAAGAGATGATTAAAGCAGCCTGACATTATGTCAATAAATAAATGAACACACACACACACTTCATCTCTACTAAAACCTACTGTTCCTCAATTTTTTTTCCTTCCTAGGATTTCTATGATCATTGCTTAATAAAGTTGTCAACATTTCTTCTCTACATTGTCCAATGTTGAAAATGAACAGATTGATGCAAGCACATCTATTTTCTTCTACTGTCTACTTTGTAGGACAAATAAATGGCTTATTGGTTTAAATGGAAGAAACATGGAGCTGACAGATATTTTACTCAAGATCACTTTTTGGATAATAGTCATAGATGGATTTTTTAAAATTGTAACTATCTTTGCAAATCAATATAAAGCAAATATAACTTCTTTACAATTAAAGAAAGAGAAAATCTCATTCTTATTCCAATTTTCTGAGGACATTGTCTTTCTATTTAGACTCTTTTCCTCAGTGACAGGCATCCAGCAACACTTAAAAAATGTTTAGGGGTGATATATATAGTACTGTCTCAACAGACCCCTCAAAGGTCAAGAAAGTTATGATAATGGTTTTCCCAGGGTTAGTTCTTATACTTAATGTTTATCAGCTGATAAATTATTTTTTGTTTCTTTGGATTTATTCCTTAGTATTTGGTGGATTATTTTCTGAATTATCCTTTGATCATACAGTAAATTAGATTTGATTCCTGGTCTCAAATATTATCCATCTATTGCATGAAACAAATTATATTAATTCACATGTCTCTTCTATTAAAAAATTGTGTTTTGTTTTATAAATTTAGCTATGAATCATTTAGTTATCTAAGAACACTAAATGTGAGCTTGACTCTCAGTTTAAAAGTTTCTATTTTGAAAATGGAATGTAATTACTATCTACATCATTTGACAAAATATCCTTTCATCTTTGTTTTCATTAACATTATGAGAGCAAAGTAGATACGTTGTATATCATGATATCTTAAGAGTTTTATTTTTCTAAGTGTTTCTGGAGCTAATAGGAACACAAACATTTAAAAACTTTGGACATGTTTTTCTATTTCAGCCTTTTATAAGAATTAAGTTGAAAATACAGTTGAAGGAAGATGTGGAATATGAAGCTAATGAAACAGACTGTACTATATTTAAAATTATTTTAATGTGTTACATACAATAAAATGCAGAAATCTTAGTGTACAGCTTGATGAATTTTGACATGTGTGTATACTCATGTAACCATCACCAAGATCAAGATATCAAACATTCTCACTTCTCTCCTTCACCTATTTCACCCATCCCTCTTTTTTCCTCCTCCATGGCAACCACCAGTCTGTTCTTTGTGTTTATGAGTCTATTTCTGGGTTCTTTTTTGTTTTGTTCATTTGTATTGCTTTTTAGATTCCACATATGAGTGAAATCATATGGTATTTGTCTGTATCTGTCTGACTTACTTCAGTTAGCATAATACTCTCTAGGTCCATCTATGTTGTCACAAATAGCAGTATTTTCCCTTCTCTATGACTAAGTAATATTCCATTATTACATGCATACTATATACATATATAGTATGCATGTAATAATGGCATTTTTTATCCATTCTTCTGTCAGTGGACACTTAGGTTGCTTCCATATATTGGCTATTGCAAATAGTGCTGCAATACACATAAGGGTGTATATATCTTTTTGAATCAGTGATTCTGTTTATTTTGGGCAAATTCCCAAAATCTGAATTACTGGGTGATATGGTATTTTATATTTTTGAGAAATCTCCATATTGCTTTCCATAGTGGCTGCACCAGTTTACATTCTCAGCAGCAGTGCACAAAGGTTCCCTTTCCTGTACATGCTTACCAACACTTGTTATTTCTGGTCTTGTTGATACTAGACATGAAGTGACATCTTATTTTGGTTTAGATTTGCATTTCCCTGATGATCAGTGATGTCGAACATCTTTTCATGTGCATGTTGGCCATCTGTCTGCTGTCTTTGAATTTATTGAATTTGTTCAGAAGTTAAATCTAAAAGAATCATTTACCTAATATAAGATATATATATGTGAATTAATCCAGTGAGGAAAGGACATTAAACATTCTAGTTTATATTATTTATTGCTGGTGAGTTGTTCTTTTACTCTTTCTATGCTTCTGGGGTCTCTCTAAAATACTTAACTATATATAATATATAGTGTAACTCCTTATCCCACCCTCTACCAACAGTGATGTCTAAGAAATGTTCTTTAACGAAAGTTGATTTGTCTGGCATTTTTAACAAATGTGTTTATGCTTGATATTTCATTTTCCTAAAGGTGCCCTTAAAGTATAAAAAATACCCAAAAACCCTCAACAATTCTAACTTATCAAAGAAAGTACAAATTTTCCCAGTATATTCTGTGTCCAAAAAATTCAAATATTCTAATTTTTATTTTAAAGGCAATCTATACATAACATGTGTGGTAATTAAGCAGTATACTTCAGAAACTGACTAATTACATTCTTAGAAATTTTTCAGTATATTTTTTACTCTATAGTTACTGTGTAAAATACATATTTACTATATCAAATATCATACTTAATAATATTTAACTCCTAGATGGGAAATGTAACTACTAGTAGCACAATTTGTTGGTTTACAGTAGAATGAAATCACTGTGTTCTAATCAATACTGAGCTTTCATTGACTCCATTATGTGAATAACTTGATTAAAAGCTATGATTCAGTATTATTCGTTCTTTTGTTTGTGTTTTTCATGAGTGTACAATACTAAAAGGAAACAATCATATAAGTTTCTAGGCACAGCAAATATTAAAATTCTGAGATTTGGTATAATTGTCTATTCACTGTCTTAAATCATGGGATATACTTTGAATAAAGACACATTCTCATTTTTCACACTGTCCTTTTGAATCTGTGGTATTTGCAATCCCAAGAATTACATACCAAAATGGATGGAGAATTATTTTTGTTGTTTTAAACTGAGTGCATGAATTCATGTACATGTAAATCAGTAACCTCTGAAGAGAAGTTACCAAGGATTCCACTGTCAGTAAACAACACTTACACATTTAATTTGAAGTTTGTTCCCATATTTTTTAATCAATTGAAAGTTACCTATCTCAAAAGTTTCTTTCTATAGAATCTTAAAATCAACTCAACATATGTTTATGCTTGTCAGGTCAGCTAATGCCTATAGTTCCAATAATAATTTATTTGTAGTAACTACTAAAGTGATTGAGAATATAAACATATCTATGACTCTTAATTCTTTAAAGGCATCCACTGAACACAAAATAAAATGAATACTGTTAAGAAATCTGGCTGTTTTTTCCCAGAAAAAAGAAAAACTGAGGACCGATTAAACAATCAGCTTAAATATTCTGTGCAAGAAGGGAATCACATTTCCTCACTGAAATCATTCAATACAAAGTTAGCTCAGATGAAAAATATTTTAACAAAAATATTCTTTGTTATTGTCTTCTGAGTTTGACAAAATAGTGTAAAATGTCAGTGTTCGGATTTTTTGTAGACCCATCTCAGGATACTGAGCAATACCCACAGTAGTCTTTCATGATACAGTTCTTAGGAAAACTGACTTTACATCTTCACAATGATATGTCTAGAAAGATGACTGAGTTTAAAAATACATTGGCCTAAAAACTGGTGCTTAAAAAAACTGGAATATCCAATATATGGAAATTTCCTTCAAAAACCCTTTAAATCCTAAATGTTCAAGTCAATCTAATAGGTACTTTTTAAAATATTAACTTTCAATACTAGCATTACCACAGTCTCAGTACGTATCCAAGATATCCCAGACGTTAGTTCACTAACATATTATTAGAATTCTTTTGGAAACCTCAGACCATGGAGTGGTTTTTGGTCTCCTTGGAATTTTGATTACCTTTAGAGAGAAAGAAGGATGTATAAAATTTAGAATTTAATAAGAATTCATATTCATCTCTATTCATCTTAGAACATTTGGAGAGTTTTCAGGAATTTCTCGAATATCGGGTTCTTCTACTTGTTAATTTGAAATTTTAATATAACATATTTTTTACTATTATTTTTTAAATGTCCTTAGTGAATTGAAGATTCATTAATTTGAACAATATATGAATTCATGTTTTATAATCATATTTGTGTGTCCCAGTTTTTGTGTTTGCCATTAGAAAAGAACTAATAATTATATAGAATTTACATATTCACTCAACAATTTTAAGCGGAATATTAGACAAATCATTTTATGTTATGATTACACTTACATTAATATTTGTTTATGTGGATTTTAGAGGAACACAATCATGCTTATGAAAAGGTACTCTTTATTGAGAATTATCTAGAAATGATATTCCTTGGAAATGAGGTACATGCCTGCTTCCTCCATTCAATCCCTTTCAATTTCACTTTATGAAAAGCTCTGCTTTACACTTATTAGAAAATGTAGAATGACTCTCACTCAATGAGCTTACTGCTCTATATAAGACGACAACTAACAAGCCCCCCAGGTAATTGTAATATAGTGGAAAAAGAGAAAATGCCTAAACATGTCTAGACAAAAATGCTAAAATAATTTGAGAAAAAAAAAATCCATAAAATTTCATTTAAAAAATGGTATTTGATCTGATCCTTGTTTGATTTTTAACACATTTTATTGAGGTACAGTTTATGTATTTTACATACAATAAATGCACAAATACTAAGTGTACAACTGAATGACTTTTTCCACATGTATACACCTCTGGTGTTCACCAGCTAGATCAAAGTATAGAACTGCCATTACCCTCATGATCCTTTCCAAGATAATCATTATTTGACTTTTATTATTGATCAGTTTTGCCTTCTCTTGGATTTAGCATGAATACAATTATACCGCACAGCGTGTATACGTTTTCATATTGCTGCTTGCATTTGATGTAATCTACTGCCATTCTTCTGTGTTACTATGTGTAAGAAATTCCTTCTGATTGCAAAGTAGTGTTTTATTATATTCTCTAATGGGAGGGCATTTGGGCTTTTTCTGTTCTGGGATGTTTTTGAAAGAATCTTTCATTAGCATACCTATACAAGTCTAGGTATGAAGACATAAGTAATCATTTCTCTTGAGTATGTTGTTAGGAGAGGAATTGCTGAGTCATACAGTATGCGTGTGTGTGTGTGTGTGTGTGTGTGTGTGTGTGTATGGTTTTCCATAGTAGTTTAATCCTTTTATATTGCCTCCTGCAATATATGAACATTCTGGTGGTTGCATATCTGGCCACCACTTAGCATTGCTAGGCTTTATAATAAAATGCTTGTATAGTCACATTTCCCTGTAATTTTAATTTGTACATTTCTGATTACTAATGATGCTGACTGTCCTACACCTTTTAGACACATTCTTTGATAAAATGCTTTTCAACTTTGAATTATCTGTCAGAAATCATATAGATAGAATGATGGATGGGTGGATAGTGGATGGTTGGATAGATAGATGGACATACAGAGACAGAGTATAGATATAGACATTTTGCTATAACAGAACATATGTGTTCCTAAAAAATCACTGTATTATGCAAAAGTCATACAGCAGAAACAATGAGGCTTATGAGAAAAAAATGGAGTTAGGGAAATAATAATCAAAAGCTTTGTTAGTAAAACACACACACACACACACACACACACATGAACCTACTAAAATGATAGCACTGTTTTCCACCTACAGATTGATTAAGAAATGTATAAGTATTACAATAAATTTGGCACTTTTTCTTTGGAAAGACCAGAAGTTAGCTTGGGGAAGTAGGTGTGAGAGATATTGCAGTTTGGGATTACTATGAACTGATAGAAGGAGGGTTATATGAATTCCAGTGGAAAGTTGTAACACTTACTGTAGAAGTGTGGTTCACAGCACACACAGTGAACAGGCGTGGCAAGATGTTTGATGTATGTGTACATGTATTCTGTGTATTCCTTTGCAAGTCAGTTCACCTGGATGCAGTTTTTTTTTTTTCTGATTTCAGGTAGTATTTCTTGCAGAAGAAACTGGGCATAAAAAAAAAGCAAGCTTATAGTATACTCACATTGTTCCGTAATACATCAAATGTATTGGAACAAATTCATGTTTTCAGAACAAGTATTAGAGCAGAACTAAATGCATATCTTCTTGAACACATTTTTCTAAGATTCATAACTAATAATGTAAAACCTTGGGATAATTGAATTAACAAATGTAAAATCTTAGGATACCTAAATGAAGAGTTGGCAAACTTCCTGTATGTAGGGCCAGATAGCAAATATATATGGCTTTGCAGACAATAAGGTCTCCGCTGCAATTACTTAAATATGAGTAGTGATGCAAAAGCCAACACAATCAGTGTAAAAATGAATGAGTGTGGCTGTGTTCAATAAAACTATTTACAAGAAGACAAAAAGTTGGTAAATATTTGCTTTTTTTTATATGCTATCAAAGGCTCTACCTTTGGGAGGTGTTATTAACTGGCATATTTTTTGTCACTTTAACAATTTATAAAAAGGATAGATGTGACTGACAAAAGCTTATGTCTATTATAATATTCTCTAGCCTGAAAATGCTTAGGTAAGACAAAGGGTTTACATCATATCCTCCAGTTTTCTCCCTGAAACAAAAGTCAAAATTTACTTTGTTAAAATTTATAAGTAATATGATTGAGGCTAACCAAGGAGTAAGAAAGATAGAAAAATAAAACTATTTATGTAAGTCAATTGAGTGTATTTTTTTTTCAAGGAAAAATAAATTTTGACCAAGAAAGAGTCTCAATTTATCCAGAATATGAAAGAACATAGGGAAGGAAAAAGCCTAAATGTTTTTAGCAAGTTAAATAGGGCCTGGGAAAATGTGATTTCATTTCCATTTATTTTTAAGGTGTGAAACTGAAAAAAAAGATTATAAAGTAGGTATAAATTTTGGGAAAAAAATGGCTCCAATTACGAGTTTATTTGTGAGATAATTACGTAAAAATAATTGGTGGGAGAAACTCAAGAAACATTTGCTTTAAGGTACCATGTTGATCGATATATAGAATTTATCTTTTTTCTTTTTAAAATAGTACATTGGTCTTAGAAATCTTAGCGTGGGTGAATGAAAAGTATTCTTTATATTCTTTGTAATATGCTGCTATCACAGAATTTTCCAAATCTCACCTGAATGATTTTTTTTTGTGTGTGACTCTGTCAGGAGCTTGAGTATTACAAATTTTAACAATAAATATTAAAAACATTATAAAGTAACAATAACAAAGACTTCTCACTTGTGTTAACATCTTTAGTTTTTTTTTAGTATTTTATTGTTACTTTAAGTGCTGTTCAAGTCATTATTTCTCAGCTGTTGATGAGCATATTTTAATCTATCAGTCAAAGCTACTGTCAATTCATTTTCTGTCACTATACATAGTTATTAAAACAAATAAGTAAATAAAATTCCCTTTTTCTTCTTGTGATGAGAACTTTAAGTGCTACTCTCAGTAACTTTTCACTGTGCAATATAGTAGTATTAGCTGTAGTTGCCATGCTGTGCATTACATCCTCATGACTTACATGTTTTACAACTGGACATTTGCACCTTTTGACCCCCTTCACCCATTTTGACTCCCTGTCCTCTTTCCTTTTGGTACTGAGATACCAAAGAGGGAATGGAAGTGGAAGGGAATTGGTTGGGCTATAAAAGGGCAACATGAGGGACAATTCAGGTGATAGAAAAGGTCTGTGTCTTGGCTTTATCAGTGTCAATATCCTGGTTGTATTATTATAGTGTAAGGTTTCAATATGCTACCACTGGGGAAACTGCGAAAAGGATGCAATTTCTTACGATTGTATGCTAATCTACCATTATCTTAAAAAATAATTAAAAATAAGGATGTAACATACAGGACACAGTGACAAAAAGAGCATGCAGTAAACATTGAATATTGAGATAATTGTTACAACAAGAAATAATGGTTGCACATTGAACACATGGTCAATATTATATACTAGACAAAATATTATATAATCAAAGCGACAGAATGGGAAAATAAGTGGAAGAAAGGAAAAAGATAACCTTGGCAATCATGTTATTTCTTATAGCAATAATCAATAAATTCTGTAAAAACAGTTCAAACCCTATTAAGAAAATCATTAAGGGACTCTATCAATCATCTTAATAAGGAAAGATCTTTTACAAATTATAGTTTTTGAGGTGGAAAACATTAATATGAATTTTTGATCCTCTGAGATTCACTTCAGATTTTTTGTTGGTAAAGTAAAATTAAATTATGTAGTTTATTAAATAGCACTATAGTATAACTGTATTATTAAAAATCTATGTATGGAAAGCAAACTTTAGAGTGATATTAACAAATGTAGAACCAAGTTCTTTGAAGATGGTTTAATTTTGAATTTACGTATTTATCTATTTATTTATCAGTTTGTTTTCCTTTTTATGGTTCTAAACAAGTTTGATTTGAAATTTAAACACTGCACTTTTTCTTTTAATCTATGTTTAAATTGTTACAATGGGAAATTCTACTTTTTGTTACTGATACTTATAGATGATATCAGTATGGGAATTTTGTGTCTATCCTGTTCTATCATGAATATATGCCATTAAATCAATATCAAAATATGCCAAATATTGGAACTTTATGCTGGGATCTTTTCCTATGCAATAATTTTGATTCTCTGGAGAAATATCCAGCATGTTATTCTGTCTCAATGGGATAGATTTATTCACATATCCAAAGAAATATAATTACAATTAGGTTATAGAGTTGATGCACATCAAAATTGTAACAATTTATGTTCTTAAATTCCCCATTGACTTTCACTAAGTTCCATTGAAATATAACTCCATGGGGGAATAAAATGTTATACAATGAAAAATATTTTGCTTTGAAAAGAATAAAATCTCATTTAAGAATGAAGAAAAAAGCAAATATTTTCTAACCTAGATAAATATTACTCCGTGAGTTACACTGCATTTTTACCATAAAATGATGCTTTGTTTTGGTTTTTAGCTTTTTATCTTTTAGGAGAATGTTTCATTTTCCTAAAATAAAATTATTGAGAAAGGTATTTAATCTTGGTTTTCTAGTTCTCATAGGTAAAATTTTGGTTTTATCTAATCCTTAAATATACATTTATTTTTTATACATTTGCCTTTAATCCCAAGGTTTTTGCCATTACTTTTCATAGTTAAAAGTTCATCTTATGTAATAGCTTTTAAATGTTGTTTATGTAATAGTCCTAGTTAACACGTTTATTATTTTTTATTCTTATCTAACATCCTTAGAAATTCTTTATTTATGGTCTGATATTAAGTTTTAATATTAAATAATTAAAAATAAGTTTTTATGAAATCTTTTACTTTTAAAATAAATTTTATATTATATGTACCTAATGTTCAACATATATTTATTTGTTTATATACCTGGAAGATCTTAAAGTGTAATTATCATTCCAACATCATGCAGAGTAGGCTGGACGAGGCAGTAGAATAAGTGGGTTGTAATATCAATATACATTATTATGTTTCCTTGATTATACTTCTTGGTGTTTTTGCCTCAGTTCTCCCAGGGAGATAATTAACTTTCCTTACACTGATATGTGATTTAAGAACCAAAGGAGATTTAAAAAAAACCACATTAAAACTATATACTCAGTATAAATAGAAAGTATTACTTATTAAGATGGAAGCTTCTGCTACTGGCAATTGAAACAAGTTATAAATGGAAAATAAGATGATTCTTCACATTTTTTCTGCTTTCAGGGCAGTTTTCTTCTTAAATACAAGATCAGACATTTAAATAGATCAATTTGATATTGATATAACTTTTTCATGAATAAACAAACTTAGTATTCCAGAGCAAGAAATGGAATTTTCTAACAGAACATGTTTTTAAATCTTGTGTTTTCCCTTTTATTTCGTAAACTACCTAAACTCTGAACAAACTTTAAAGAGCTTGCAGGTGTATCAGGAAAAGATGCCATTTTATCATGTTTGGAATGAAATCGTTGTAACAATTAAGAGCAAAAGAAGAATGAAGTTGAAATCAAACTCATTCTTAATTACCAAATCTTTTAGAATTTACATAAAATTATACTCATCCAAAGTTGTCAGGTTAGTGATCAGTTTTGATATTTTTTGTTCATTTTCACCTGGAAAAAGGATAGAAGTGCAAAATGTTGAATTCTACAATTGAGTTCAAAGAAGTAAGAACAGTAAATTATTCATAGTGCAAAGGGGAGTTTCTGTAAAAAAAAAAAAAAAAAAAAGATCAAAGTTAAATAATAATACCAAAGGTTCCTGAGGGTTTTCAGTTAAGTCTTAAGTTGCTGCAAACTTTTTGAAAACAATTAATTGATACTCTCAAAATTAAAAAGACACATACCACCTCTTTATGAGTAGGTAGAGAAATTTTTCCTTAGAAGCACATGGCACTGGGCCCCAAAGCCTACTGCTCCCTGGTTTGTCAGCAGGCCTAGGCCGGGACTTGCCCAGCTCTCCTGTTTATGTAGTCACCACCTAAGGCCAGAGACAAACATAGATTGGGTGTGTGCAATGGGCTTGCCATCCACAATGCTTCAGCTGGATGCATGTGCAAGCTGGCACAACCAAACTCTATCATTGAGTGGTACTGAAGTCTAAATAACAATGAATAGAAGGAGATGCCTATTTGGCTTCAGATCCCAGCCATGTACTTCAATCTGGCTTTGCCAAAACACCCTGAATTTGTGGAGTTTGGGGCATTTCTCATCGTTAATAATCTCTTTCTTTTGATTTCCATTTGTCTCCCTGTTTCTCTTTACCATCAGTTAAAATACACTGAAGAGACAAATGGCTAATACCCCAAACTTCCAATAAAACCTGTATCTGTACATTTATCTGTACGTACACTCATGTAAGTGACGGAATTTATGTGTACAGAATCTTGTTTTCAAGATTGTTATAATAATCAGAAAGGTTAAAATAATGTTTACTATTTGGGGACTGTTTAAATAAAGTATGGCATATTCTTAAAATTGTATATATATAATTAATAAGCACACAGTAAATTTATATGTATTAATATGAAATATGTTCATTACATTAAGAAAAAAACAAGGTGGAATATAGGAAGTGTAACATAATTCTTTACATAAAACACACACACACTCACATTCTAATCTTGCATGTTTCCTTCATCTGTCCAGATATTCTCAGTATCTGTTGTAGCAAAGGAAAAGAAGAGGAAGTAGTGGTAGGATGTAGGATGAATTTCACACTTAAGTGCACTCCAATTTAGTTTTTTAAAATTTAAAGTACCAAACAAAACCAGTAGTTGTTTGCCTTAAACTGTTAGTAGGTGAATCCTGATACAGACATTCAGTCATTGAATACTTCTAGAAGGCTGCATGAAAAGTTTTTAACAAAGACTAATATTTTGGAGTGGAGCTTAGACTGTGATAGGTGACCTGAATTTTACACTTTATATTCCTCTTTGAAGTTTTACACTTTTTTGCTGTCAGCATGTATAT
This sequence comes from Manis pentadactyla, assembly GCF_030020395.1. Lineage (NCBI taxonomy): Eukaryota > Metazoa > Chordata > Mammalia > Pholidota > Manidae > Manis > Manis pentadactyla. The sequence goes on from NC_080030.1 coordinate 51,316,905, forward strand.
TTGGCTTACATAAATAAGAATGAATGATCCACCAATGAAATTTCTTTTTTAAAATTTAAAATACACACACATAACATTTTTTACTAAAACAGAAAATGTTCTTGTCTTGATACTCCCACCCCAGCAATATCTGACTACATATGTCTCAATATGTTCTTCTAGATTTATTGTAATACTATCATGCTCTATATTATATTGAAATATTTGTATAATGTTACTTTGTATATATGCTTTCAACATGATGTTCCTTCACATGAAATTTTCTTCCCTCTCTGCTCCTTAATTGCTGTTAAACATGCATTCATTCTTCTCAAACTTGCTCATGACAAGTTTGCTCAAGATGAATGGCATATGTTATTCCCAGCTTCTCCTTCTCCCAGTAGTGGTGAATCACTCCTCCTTTGTGACTGCTTTATGCTACATACTTTTACTAAGTACACATCACCCTGAATTATTTTTTGTAAGAATGTGAGTTCTCTCTATCCAGCCAATAGTCTGAAATGCCCTTGAAAGCAGAAACAAATCCTGATTTTCCTTACTATCACTGGGGCCGACAGAATTCCTGAAACAAAATTTGGTTCACAGCAAATTAGATGCAGATTTTAGACTAAACTGAGAAAATACATTTTCTTCTGTAGTTTGTAAATCATCCCTAGAGTTTAGAATAAAAGTAAGCTCTCTTTATTGAGGACTCATTCTGACATTTTGCAAGCACTGGATATGTTTTATCTCATTTAAGACGCAGAAAAACTCTAGAGACAATTATTAAGCTCATTTTTCAGAAATGAAACTTGAGGTTCTGAGTCATTAATTTTCTTGGCTCCACTCCAAGTTGTAGAAATTGTTTATGATGTCATGGATAAGGATTTAAACTCAGAATAAGAAGAATCATAAACTTCAAAAAAACATAAACTTTATAAGAATAAAGATTTAAATTCTACTTCTCAATAGTAGGAGAATAAGAATTTGAAAATAAGAGAATTAAAAAAGACAAAGTAAGAAATAAGATGATTAAAAAATAAAAAATAATTAGAAACAAAAGCCCAATTAGCACAAATGAATTGATTTATAAGGCTATATATAAAATGTATCAGATTCATAACATATACTTTAATAATTATTGAAACATGTCTAATAGAATATATGGTTTGCCCAAGAACATGGCACAGAAAGATAAGAATGACAGATATCTAATTTAAAAAAATGAAAGAACTTTAAAGGAATGTAAACTCATAAGGATCAAGATATTGCAAAATATATTTTCCAAGAAGGAACATCCCAAAAGCCTGCAAATAGAAAACACAACACAGCTTATAAATATTACTGTAAAACCTGTAAGGGACTAAAGAAAATAAAATATACTCATGAGAAGAATCGGCAAGTGATTAAGTCATAGTATCATAATATCAGAAAAAAGAGGAAAAGACTTGAAAATTTGTTTTATAAAGTCACTTTTATTTTAGTGATGGAAATCAAGTTTTTTAAATAGCATGAGAATATTCAAACTAAAAAAAAAAATGCTGTTGCCTGTAAACCTGTGTTTAAAAAGTAGAAAAAAATGTAGGAATGGTTTCTAGTCTCTGCTCCAGTATTACTAAATTTAAAAAATCCCATCAGATATAATTTCCTAAGGTTCTCAAAAAAATATATGTTGTCTAGAATAAGAATTCATGTTCTTGAGCTTAAATCATGAAATTCTCCTCCTTTAAAGAATGGTTACAACTTCATCATCTCTTGTGTCCATACTGAGCCTAACTGTGATGTAGAATTTAGGCAAAAACCTCATTGCCATTAGTTGCTAGTTGGAAATATAAAGCTGTAAGGAAATTCAGAAGATCAGTAAAACTTCGGTTTCTCAGTATATTTATGAAAGAAGAAAGCACCCCTTGAAAAAGTCACCACTCTATACTAAATGACCTCCTTGGGGCCTTAAGGCTCATGTCTCCAAGCTGTTTAGTGGCCTGTGTCAAAAAAATTACTTGTTTCAGTCCAATTTCTCTCAATTCAATAACCCTTAAGCCTCTCAAAACAAAGCAAAGTTAAAATGATTTTCAATTGCTTTGGACTGGGATGTGTCAGGCAGTCACCATTTCATGGACATCAATAGAACAAAGCACTCACCCTGAAACCTTTCTCCTTTTCTCATTAATCAAAATTCCATTGAGCTGATTTCTTTTTTTACTCTAGTCTAGAAGAGATTTATGAGAAATGGGATTTTTCTGACTTGTGACTTTAAGCTAAGTACTATGGATATATATTCCAGAGAAAAACAACCCAGCTAATCATCGCACTTCACTATAAGTAATGCACACTCGACTATGTAGTGTATTCCAAAAGTCTAGCAATAGCAAAACTTGACAGAAATGAGAGCATGCCTTTCTGTTCTTGGCTCAATATTTTAGTGACTGGCTTTTCTCAATGTAGTTTATTTAGTTACACATTCTAATATCAGCTCATGGTGTCAGAAAGGTAAAAAACACAAGAATTAACGATGGAGGATTTCACTTACTCAGCCACCTGTCGACACCTGTCAACTTCCTACCCATTCTTCACCTAGCCTGTCACACTTGACATAAGCTGCTGAAGGGTTGGGTGAAGGGGAGGCAGGAGAGGCTGAATAAATGTCTTCATGATCATCTTTAGCAATGTCAGTAGCTCAGCACTCTCAGTATTTCAGACTTGTCTGTGACAGCTTCTCTACTAGCGCTGAAACTGCATTCCAAATTGATATTTGTGGCGACTTGGATACTGGGCTAGAGCAATGCCTAAGGCTAGCCAAATTCTACAGTTTGATACCAGTAAACAATATGATCTCTCTTTGTGTTTATGGGGATGAGCTGGAGTGGAATGAGGGAAGGGTAACTTCATACAACAATTGTCACAGGTGATTAATTTTCCTTTTTCTTTTTTTTGATCTTTTACAGATTTATTCTGCCTACTCTTATTTAAACTGGTGTTCATAATGATCCTTTCATTTTGCATAAAAGCTAAAGAGATGCTTTCACTCATGAAACAAATAAGCAGGCAGTACATCGTGCACAAAGATGATGTTACTGACTCACTATACATATATAGATATATATATATATATATATATAGAAGTGTGCTGGGAGTTTTCCTTTTTACTGATACCTACCTGACCAGCCCATTTGTGACTAGGTGGTGTGATTTTGACATAGCTGATTGGAGAAAGGGGTGGGAACAAGGGAGAACCTATGTTCAAGAATGGGGAGGTATTAGGGAAAGAGCACAGACACAGCTAGAAGGAGAAGGGAACGTGTTCCAGCTCCACTTTCCCACTTGTAAACTGGGAAAAGTAACAGTATCACTGGTGCTCAGTGACTGAAGGAGAAACTGAACAAAGAATACTGCCGAGGGCCATCATGAGGACATTAGAGTGCATATGAAAGTGTTTTAAAGGTTACAAAGCATTATTCAGTATTAATTAAATATTATTGACAATTATATCAAAGGGAAACCAACTGGCTAATAACTGAGGCTATAAACATGGCCTTGGGAATCAGAAAGAGTACAAAATCTCATGTTTTATTAACTTTGTTTTTTTATGGGCTATTATTAGTCATCTTTTACATTTCCATTTTGGGACGTATGTAAACATGAAAGCAGGAGCATTGTATATATCAAAATATTTAAGTAATGCACATTTAGAGAAGTTGGAAGCAGAGCATAGAAATGAGCAACATTTATTTTAGTCATCCCAAAGGAAAATTACAATATAGAAATAAAGTGGTACAGTGCTAAATGAAGCCTTTCAAGAGTAATAACCACCCAAACCACCATTTGTTTTTATGGGCTCTGGATTAACGGGTTGTTTTTTGACAATGAACACACAAAAAAAGCCTTCACATTTTCATTTTACTGCAGCAATATCCTTAAAATTTGTGATTCTAATGGAAAATATCAGAATTTTTCACTTTCTCTTTGCTCAGTCAATAGTCAGGGGCTATACTATGATTACCTGACATACATTCAAACAAATGTGAGCTCCCACATTGATCCATCGCTCTCTGGGGAGTAGCATTCTCAGAAGCTCTGTTTCTGAAATAACAAGGTGAGAGTGAGCCAATACAAACTTCCTTTGAAAGAAAATGTCAGCTTTGGAATAGAAAAACAACAGAAATATCACAGCCTTCTTTAAAAGATACATAGGACTGCAACTGCTAAAATATGTTTTATAGACACAGAGTCCAGAGTCTTAGATAATCTGAGGATCATGTAGGCCCAACTATTTATGACTACTAATTACCCAATCAATTCTCAGAGAAAATGAATAGAAGTCTCAGTATCTCTAAACTGTATCAAAACATATTTGTGATTTGAAATCCAAACTTGAGCAATGATTTCTTCATTCTAACTAGGCAGTACCAGTCTGCCCTCTGAGGCAGTACATGGCATTTATTTAGTGGGTGGAAACCTACAGGGTAAAAAGATCTATAGGAAGTAAAACACCAATCAAATATTTTTTTCTAACAATATTTTACCTTTGGAACTAGTTGCCTCCATTATCTCCCTAATCCAGCCATCACATGTACAAAAATTAGATTTGGATTCCCTAGATTAACCATAATACATACCATAATCAAATTTGGATTTCTAATGCCCACCTCTGATCATGACTCTTACTCACAAAACCTTTAATGACTCCTTATTGCCACTACATGCACACGCACACACAAACACACCCCATCTTCCCAAGGCATATTCTAACATTGCAGTAACGTTTTTACCCTTATTTTCCATTAAACCCTATAGACTGTCTTTGTTGCAGACAAAGAGAACTACCTATTTTCTTCTAACATTACTTTTTTTCTTTCTTCCTTTGTACATCATGCTTTCTTTGCCTGGAATGTTTTTATTCTTTCATCTCTACTTGGTTAAAATTTTAGGTGTCCTTCAAGTTCGTGTCAAGGATCACACATTGAATTTTCTGTCTCAATATCATTTCTCAATATCACTCTCTATACTAGAAGCCTCACTGCAGTCAGCATCTGGAAAGTATTTCATTATTTACAAGATATATAGACCTGACACACCATTCTCTCTTGACATCTAGTGCTCTTGCTTGTAGTCATTTGAATAACGTCACACTGCAGAACCAGTGGGAAGTGACTTTGTCCCAACCGCTTGGACCACCCTCTAGTGTTAATACCCATAACCCCAGTGTCTCTCTACTGCACTCTGTTAGTTACTAAACAGACAAATCTATGACTTCTTAAATGGCCAGGTATTTTCATTGCATTTCACTTTGGTAATGGAGTAGTATCATTCTCAGAAAATTTGAGTGTCAGGAAGCAGAAGGGGTAAGTGGAAGTGAAGGTGCTGCAGCTTGAGAAAAGGATAGAGAAACTAGTATCTGGAATATACTGTCTGTGCATGAGCCATCTGTGTCCTCCCTTGGTCAGAATATCAGACAGAGAGGCAACAGGGAATAAGAAATAGCCACAACCTAGCATAAAAACAGTGAATGGGTATTTGTGAAAACAATAGTAATCAGGCCAGGAATGATGTATATTAATGTGCCTCTCACTGTTGTAGATCTGTGAAAAAGAGCCAATCACACGCCCAAGTGCAGGTGTCTCTGGTTCTGTTTCTTTTAAGTGCATGATATAAATAGTGTAGCTTTGTTTTTGAGAATCAAGGACATTGTTGTGAAATGAATTGTGGGCAACTATTTTTTGTTTACTCTGTAGGTTTGCAATATGCATTATAATATAAAATGTATGCTTGTGCTTGGTATTGTGAGACTTGCTATATTTTTGCTGGAATTATCTAGCAACCCTTCTGATGTGGGTTGAACAGTGAATGGGGGGGCTAAAGATATGCCAAATATCCAAGGTTTTTGTCTCCACCTATTTTTTATGGGGCTTCTTGCTTTCAGGATAGGTAAAAAAAGGAAAATACCTTGCATAGACCTTATGAAAAATACTGAATAGTCAGTGAAATAATGAATATGTCTAGCTACGAGTTGTAGGTTAATACTGAGAAGTAATATACATTAGTCCTGAAAGCGAACACTGGGTTGGTATGCACTTGATAAGATGTTTTCCTAAAATGTAAAAGTTACTAAGGATGAGTAAGGTAATTGCTCTCTTGTTCAAAGGAAGCTTTAGCATGAGAATTAAATAAAACAGTAGAATCCAGTAACATTCTAAGAAAAGTAATAGAATGTCTAGTAAAGGAAGATCTTGATAACTATTCACAAGTGTAATATATTAATATAATAGTTAATGGGTTCCTTAAAAAGGGGTATAGAAGTGAGCCATAAAAGGTAAATCACAGAAGCCTTAAGGGAAGGAATAAGCCCACAAAAACATGTCAATAAAAGCAATCAATGGATATAACTTCTGAGACTTTAAAAAATATTATCGATAAAATTATATGCCAGAATGTATTAAGAATTTAAAAACCATGGTTTCTGGGGCAACTGTTTTGTCATATATACAAAAGTAGCTTAGAGACAAGAGGAAAAGTTAGGAATAAGTAAGCACTTTTCTAAATAAAGAATTGTAAACATACATGCTCCTTAGAGAGTCATGCCTGCCTATGCCTTATTTAACATTTTTATAAATGATTCAGGGAAAAAGTGCATAAGGGAATTTCAACATTTGTGGAAGACTTTTCTGTGTAATGTAGCTTTGCTAGATCTAAGTGATCTCAGGAATAGTTTGGAATTCGGTTTATAAATGGCAAATTAATTTTAACTGGGGGCAGTTTACTTCGAACAAAATCTAATTTATAAAGAGAGGATGGTCAACTTGGAAATACCAGTTTTTACATAAGGTAGGGACCTTGGAATTATTACAAATCATATCCTTTAGGTCAGTAGGAAAGAGGGATTGTATATAAGTATAACAAATACCCATCATCACTCAGCAAGCTCTGGAAAATTACTAGCAATACTCCCCTGTATTTACACTATTCCCAAAGCCTACGTAATATGGAAACCTCCAGGCAACTAAAATTTCCTAAGAAATGAGGACACTGCATACTTCAAAGGAAAACGCTAAAGCTCTCTGGCTAGGCTCTGAATCACATAGCTTCCTTCTTGATCAATACCCACCTCCGTGTTTACTCATCTCTTGCATCTGCAGTAGCTCATTTGCTCAGAACTCAATCTTTCCATCAACGTGAGTATTTAAACCCACTCTGATAGTCCATACTGCAAATCCAATGGATAACTTCCTAGTTCAAGAAGGAAGATTGAGTGTATGAATTTGCATCTGGTATCTCATGGAAGTTTTGGAAAACTAGGTACAAAAAGCAGACAAAATAAGTACATTTTCTGTGTCTACTTGCAGAGGGTAAGTGTGGATAGAAGCAGACTAAACATGCTGACAAATTTCTGAATGACAAAGTCAAGTGGAAGAGAAATGGCAAAAATTAATAGGGCAAATGAGGGACAAACCCATATATGCCCTAATGAAGTATAAATTATAATAACAAGACATTAATGTAATTTGACACAAATGATCAATCAAAAGTGAGGGGGAGATGTCAAAACATTTTCTGAAAGCAAACAAAATTAAAGGATGATTCCAGTAAGTCAGGCCTAGAAAGTGGACTGTCAAAAATTAACTATAAATAAATAAAAGTATTAATCTGTATCTATATCTCTACATATCTTTCTAATATGGTGAAAAGATACATTTTTTTTCTTAATAAGGAAGGCAAATCTGTTTTAAGTGATCAAACACCAGAGGTATAAGCAAATTACTTAGAAATATGAAGATACCTTCCCAAAATAACTAATGATGGAAAAGATCAAGAATTATTTTCCTTTGTTTTTTGTTTTAGAAATTGGGCTTGGTTGGGGAAAACCAAGGTGGGGAATAAAGATATGAATGTGAATGGAGGCTTTTTAATTTAGTTTAAAATATCTGATTTCTTAGTAACATTTGGCAGAGTTTATCATTTAATCTTGGAAATACTCTTCATTTGATTTCAGAGATAGAAAACTCCTGGATTTTCATCCAGTTCTCTGGACTGTCTCTTCTTTATTGTCATCTTTCCCTCATCTTGGATGCTTTGGAAAATTGCTAAGGTTTCCATTACCTGGGACTCCATATAAGGCCACTTTTTCTTCTTACTTTCTACCCTCTCCTTAGGTTACTGCTCACTACCATGATTTTGAATACCATGAGAAGGCAGATGACTTACACATTTTAATTCCAGGCTTCTCTTCTAAGCCGTGGCACATACATCTGTCCATCTGATATCATCATTTGGATGTCTCATAAATATCACAAATATACCATCTGTGAAGCCAAACCTTTAATGCCATCCCCCAAACATATATCTTTCCAATCTTCCTCATAAGAGTGATTGACTTTACTACACACCCAGGGCTTATGGCAAAAACCTGGGAAACCTTCTGAAACCACTCTCTCATCATACACATTTACTCCATTACCACTTGAATAAATTACTATTAAAATGCCCCCTTCTCTTTTATTATGTTACTTGAACTATTTTAAAAGCTTTCTAATTGATATGTCTGATCCTGTTTCTGTCTTCCTCCACTCCTCTGCTCAGACAGTGATAAAATTAATATTTTTAAAAAACATAATCAGTGAATGTACTTCCCTTTCTTAAAAATAAGGGAGTTCTTAAAATAAATTAATATACTAAGCATAACCTGCAGAGTCTAGCTTGATCTGAACTATTGTTGCAGAAATTTTTCTTTTCATTTACTCTTTCATGGCAAGAATATTGGGTTCTTTCAATTTCTGGACAGCACCAAATCCTTTCAGGTTCAAGGCCATGTTATTATCTCTATTTGTTGTCCCATCCTGTCCATGCCCCCCCCATTACTCCCACACTAATCCCTGCATCTCAACACCAGCTTACCTTTTCCTGTCTTAGATTCAATTTCCTTCACTTACAGATAATTTCTGACACACTTACTTCATTTACACATCTCCATTACCAATTTGATTGCAATTTTTACTTGTCTTTGATACCATTTGTCACAATTCTATAGCTACTTGTTTAATTATTTGTATGAGGACTGACAGACTCCCATCCCCATCAAAATGAAGCTCAAAGTTCTGTGAAATGAGAACTTAGTCTATTATTTTTACTGCTGATCCACATTATCTAGAATAGTATCTAATTGGTACTTAAGATGTTTATAAATTTGTAAATATTTAATGTGCATTTCTGATAAGTTGGTCATGAACTTAAAAAGTTAGCAGTGCAAATGGAGTCATTTCCCTGGATAGGTTTATGCTAGATAAATACAATTACTGTTTCACACACATAAATTTAGGGAAAGTAAATTCAATTACTATTACATACAAAAGACAATAATACAATGAAAAGCATTACAGCCAAAAGATTGTAAAGGCTAAAAATATAGATAGATGCAATAGATCAGCTATATATGGATGGCAAGATATAGATTACCAAGGAAAACTAGACTCTGCAACACTTGGGATTTGATTTAATGTAAGTTTTTTAATCTTTAAAAAAAAAAATTTAATTACAAAATGACATATGTTCATTTTTACCTAGAATTTCCAATCCTATCTAATAAATTCAAATTGGCTTGACTTTTACAAACCGATTTTTAAAGGCATGCTAGCCTGTGACCTGTTATAAATGCACCATCTCAGTTTCATTTAACCCCTATTTTTAGTAATGATTTTTCAAAGTACTTTGCAAGAATGGGTTTTCACACCTTGAAATTTTGTCATAGCAGTTAACATACCTGTTTGTATAATAGTCAGTCTTTCCAGTTGATAGGATCTGTGAGGCAAGAATGATGTCTTTCTTGCTCATTGTTCTACTCCTAACTAGAATAGTTCTTTAAAAATAAAAATTTCTTGATTCAGTAAATATAACCATGTAAGGAGGCATGGTGCTAGTCTTAGGAGACACAGTTTAAGATAAATTTTTTTTAGGACAACTCAGAGTAAACATCCCAAGGATAAACATACAAAGAAGCCTATTATTTGTACTGAATATTAATCATTGCAGTTATATTTACAAACAGAGTAAGATCAGATAATAAAACAACAAATGAAAAGGGGCAAGTAAAGCTCTCTGTTCAGCTCCCTATTTGCTTCTTAAAAACTGATTTTTAAATTCTAGACTAATTTCTATATCGTGACTTCAGGTTGGTTTGCAAAATTGCAGGGAGGTGTTACCATTTTAGACTATTATCTATGTATATCAATGAGATCAGAGAAAGTATAGCACAAAGTCAGAGAACTGGAGCTCCTAAAAGTCTCATATTCTATAAGACTGAGACCTAAACTTTCACATCAATCCACAGATAGTTTTTGTATCCTTAAAGATATTCAGATTGGGAATGACTTAGGGCCATTATGAAACACAAAGAGAGAAGCTAAGATATGTGCATTTCAAGAAGACATAGATATTGGCAAACAAGAAATCAAGGAGTCCAAAGAGCCAAATTACAGATTTAGTGGTGAAATCTGATTATTCTCAAGGCTGTTTGTTCTCTTCCTTGCTTTAAATATCCTTCTGGTGTGACTTCTCAGACACTGACCATATCCAGAAGGAATTAAAAATGTTACAAGTAAACATGGTTTCCATTTGGTGAAAGATCTCCTAGGAGATCCTTATATTAAGGTTTAGGTTAGTTTCTGCACAGTCAGAAAAACAGAACAAAATCAAACCCAACATGAATTAGTAGGTGGAGCACAGGAGAGTTTTAGAGCACTGAAAATACTCTATATGAAACTATGACAATAGATACATTATGCATTTTGTTCCAACCCATAGAATGCACAACACCCAGAGTGAACCCTAAGGTAACTACTGACTTTGGATGATTATGATGCAAAAATATAGAGGTCCATTAATTGTAAGAAATGTACCACTCTGGTGGAAAAGGTTGATAATTCAGAAGCCTATGCATGGTGGGAGCAGAGGTATATGGGAAATCCCTGCACATCTATCTCCCAATTTTGCTGTGATCCTAAAACCACTCTAAAAAAATAAAATCTTAAAAAGCAAACCCCCAAACCTGTAACAACAATATAGTCAGAAGCAAATTAACATTCAAAAGAAATCGCTTGGAATTAACACACTGTGCACTGCATTATTTGGTTAAAGATCCATTTTGTTGTATTGCCTGTCACTAAACATAATTAGCAGTTTGTGGAAAAGAACTTCATTGACAAATATGTCAAAATGAGCTCAGTATATAACAGCAAAAAGTCTATCACTAAGACCATTAAACAAGAATATGAGCATCAATCTCAGCAAAGAAATAAATACTATAGACTAATGATCCATCTTTACTGTAAAACTCAGAAGAGTTATTATGTAAACATATCTGAAAACTTGGTTAATATGAATTCCCTGCTTTATGTATCTACAAAATTCTACATTTTCAGTCCATATGCATACACACACACACACACACATATTCAGTGCATACACATATGCACATACATGCATATACATGTATGGTTCCCAATATCTACCATCCATTTTTTTATTTCATCATTCCAGTAGGTATGTACAGCAGTTTCAAAATTGTTAACTCATATCCCCATGAGAAGTGACCTTACTAATGAGACCACGGTGCTTATGTACAGTCCCTTTTATCCTTAGACTTACAGTTTCCAGTCATTTTTAAAGTTATTTAGATCAGCACCCCTCTTCCTCCCACCTTCAATGTTGTGTCATATATTTGTAAGCTAGGTAGATATTTTTGCCGCATCCTGAAATCCATCCAGAAATTCCACACTCTCCTCATGAGTTTTATTGTATTTTATTTTTATAATTTACAAACTTTAAGGTTCATTCTTGCTATAAAGTGATATGGGCTTTGATAAACAAATAGGGTCATGTATTTACCATTACAGTATCATACAGAAAAACTTCACCATCCTAAAAATCCCTGTACTTCACCAAAGCAACACTTTCCCTTTCCCAATCCTTGGCAACCATTGATCTGTTTTCCACCTCATAGTTCTACTTCTTCTAAATGTCATGTACAAGATATCATACAAGATACAGCTCTCTTAAACTGGATTCTATACTTAAAAATATGCCTTTCAGATTCATCCATGCTGCTGTGTGGAATCACAGATTGTTCCTTCCATCATACTAATGTCCAATGGTTAATTCATTCATTTATCAATTGAAGAACATCTTGGTGGATTCCAGTTTTGGTGAATATGAATATAGATGATATAAACATTTACATGCAAGTTTTGGGATGGAAATATGTTTTTATTTATTTTTAAAAAGTTTTTGACATATGGTTGATATACAATATTGGTTTCAGAGGAGCAAATAGTGGTTCAACCATTATATGCATTACTAAATGCTTACTGTAATAGTGTAGTTACCATCTGTCACCATACAAAGATATTGCAATATTATTAGCTATTTTCTCAATGCTGTACTTCAATTCCTGTGACGAATTTATTTATCACTCCCATATGATAACCAACAGTAATGCTCTGTGTTTATATGTCTATTTCTGTTTTATTCATTCATTTATTTTATAGATTACACATACTAGTAAAACTGTATGGTATATATCTTTCTCAGTCTGTCTTATTTCACTTAGCGTAATACTCTCTAGGTCCATCCATGTTATCACAAATGGCAAGATTTCATTCTTTTTTATATCTGAGTAATATTCCAATGGTATATATTTACCATTGTATATATTTACCATTGTATATATTTACATATTTTTTATCTATTCATCTATTGATGGACCCTTTGGTTAGTTCTGTACCTTGGTTCTTGTAAATAATGCTGCATGAACATAGCAGTGTATATATATATATATATATATATATATATATATATATATGTATGTATATCTTCAAATTAGTGATTTTATTTTCTTCAGGTAGATTCTCAGAAGTGGAATTGTGGGGTCATATGTTATTTCTACTTTAGTTTTCTCCTTCTGCTTTCCATAGTGGCTGCACCAATTTATATTACAACTCATTGTACAAAGGTTCCCTTTTCCCCACATCCTTGCCAGCATTTGTTAATCATTTTTGTTGTTGTTGTTTGTTTTTTAATATATTAGCCATTCTTATTGATGTGAGGTGATATCTTATTGTGTTTTCAATTTGTATTTCTTTGGTGATTAGCTATGTTGAGCATATTTTAATGTGCCTGTTGGCCATCTGTATGTCTTCCTTGAAAAATGTCTATGCAGGTCTTCTGCTCATTTTTTAATTGGATTATTTGCTTTTTGGAATTGCATTGTATGAACTTTTATAAATTTTGTATTTAGCCTGTTACCACATTTATCATTTGCAAATATATTCTTCCATTCAGTAAGTTATCTTTTCATTTTGTTGATGGTTTCCTTTGTTATGCAGAAGATTTTAGTTTGATGTAGTCCCATTTGTTTATTTTTGCCTGTGTTTCTCTTACCTGAGGAGACATATCCAGAAAAAAATTACTAATGCTGAAGTTCTAGAGTTTACTGCCTATGCTTTTTTCTAGGAGTTTTATGGTTTCAGGTCTTATATTTAGATCTTTAATACATTTAGAGTTTACTTTTGTATATAGTGTTCGTGATCCAGTTTAATTCTTTTGCATATTGTTGTCCAGTTTCCCAGCACCATTCTTTGAAAAGACTCTCTTTTCTTTATTGTATATTCTTGTCTCTTTTTGTGTATATTAATTGATCATAGTAAGTGTGAGATTATTCCTGAGCTCTATACTCCATTGCATTGATCTATGTATCTGTTTTTGTGTTAGCAACATATTGTTTTGATTACTATACATTTATAGTGTAGTTTTAAATCAAGGAGCATATACCCCAGCTTTGTTTTTTTTTCAAGATTGCTTTTAAATCAGTTGTGTAAATACCTAAGAATATGACTTCTGGGTGAGTACTCACAAGTTAATTTAAATTCAGCTTTAAAGGAATTACAAACTGTCTTCCAAAGTGGTTATTATTTGCCTACCCAGTGGCAAAAAATGAGAGTTCCTATTGCTCCACATCCTTACCAGCAGAAGGAAACTTTAAGAAGTAATGGATATGTTCGCTATTATGTTTGTAGTGATGAGTGATGGGCTCATGATTATATACATATGTCAAAACTTTCCTATGTGTACAGCTTAATATGTTCAATATACTATTGTAACTATATGGCAAGCTGTTTTAAAAAAGACTAAAAATAAATATTCTCCCTTACTCTTTTCCTCATTTATACAAATCTTCCCAAAGATAACCACAATTAATTTTTTTTGTCATATTCTTTCATATATTTTAATGACTTTACATATATAATTTTGTATACATACTTTTTTTGTATACAAATTTTAAAAAATATAATTTATACAAAATATAACTTATAAAAAATAAAATTTATTTACATTTGTTAGCATTTGAACTGGGGTTTCACTGCATTGAATTGAATTGCAATATATAAATAAATATATATTTAAAATAGAAAATTTATAAATATTCTGTATATAAACATATATCATAGTTTACATAAATTATTCAATATCTAATATTATTTCCCAGCTTTAGGAGAAAATAATCAATGGGAAATCGAAGGAAATTTCTAAGACCTGGAGATACTTCTGAATCTTTGTATGGTAAGAAGATACAAGCTGTCAGGCAGAATGTATATAAACAGACCTACACTGAGATCATCCTCCATGAATTTCAAAACAATAAACACACACAAAGAGGCAACCTGGGAAAAAGTTTTCGAGTTAGCAGAACAAGGAGTGAGAACCCATGACTGTCAAGCTGCCTTTATGATCCAAAGGTGCTGGACGAAGAAGTGCACCTTTGAAGCCCTGTGGGACAAGTGTTTTGAACATAATTACAAATTCATCCAAACGAGTTTTCAGCGGTTCTGTCTCTCTTAGCACCAGCAAGTATTTGGTGACCCTAATGAAAGCAAAATTTTTAGCTGGTGAAAGGAGAAATAAATTTGCAGGCAAAGACAAATTTATTATGAAGCCACTGAAGCCTGAATATCAAGCTTGCCTATAAGTTTCAGTCCCTGCCTATCAGTCAGGGTTCTCTAGATAAATAGAAACAATAGGAGATATACATATATAGTTTGTATATATTTACGTTAGGAAGGAAAGGACTTGGCTCATTGTCACAGGGAAGTCAGATACAGTGAGACGAGAGACCAAAGTCAAGAAACCAAAGTGTTAATACACTCTGCAGAGAGTAACAGAGCGGGCCTGCCTAAGATAAGGCAGGCAGGCCTGGATGCTCATTCTGAGGCTTCCTTTATGCGGTTCTGGCAGGGCAGAGAGGTCCTTGATTGACAGCTGTCAGCTCTCTAGGCTTGTTCTGATTGGTGAAATGGGGACAGGGGCTGTGCTGTGCCTGTGCCTCTGATGTTTCTTATCTAGGGGACCCTGGACATTTCCTGAATCACTCTTGGACCCTATGGCTTCATCTGATTAATTCTTTGTGTTATTTCTGGCTTTCTGGTTCTATTTGATCAACTCCCTGAGCCATCTTTGGGGGGCCCTTTCTCCTTTCCATCCTATTCACTTCTGTCTTTCTGCCTAACACTTATAAATTATAAATAGAAATGCATTATATTTATACTTAATATTTTATAAAATATCATACATTATATATATATGCTTATATATATCTATGTTATATTACATATATACATCACATACATATATATACTTATTATAAGAAACTGGCTTACATGGTTATGGAGGTTGAGAGGTATTACTGTCTGCTGCAATCTAAGGATGCAGGAAAGCTCATGATGTAATTAAGTTTGAGTCCAAAGGCCTAAGGACCAGGGAACCCGATGGTGTGAATTTCAGTCCAGAAACAGGAACTCTAAGGAAAGGGGAAGAAAATGTCCCAGTTCAAGCAATCAGCTAAGAAAGGCTGAATTCTTTTCTTCTCTATCTTTTTGTTCCATTCTGGCCCTGGACAGGTTCCATGATGCCCACCCACCCTGAGGAGGGTAAACTGCTTCACTGAGTTCACCAAAGCAAATGTTAATTTCATCTAAAAACACCTTCCCAGATACACCCAGAAACAATGTTTAGCCAAATATTTGGACACCTCATGATCTAGGCAAGTTGACACATAAAATTAACAATTGCATCCTGTAAAACCTAGATACATGCCTAGATGCAGCGAGTTAAGCAGAAGGTGTCAAGTTAGGAAAAAGAATTGTAAATAAGATACCTTTTCAAAAGGCAAAGAGAACAATAGATGATGATAGCCATAGGGAACCATGGAGTTAAGAGGTCTTAAAAGACTGAAGTAACCATGTTTATGGGAATTGTAATTGGGAGGAGAAAGTGAAAATTCAATGGAAAGTGGGAATAATTTATGGAGCAAAGTATCAGAGAAGACAGAAAAGGATTTGGTTAGAAACTCGTATTGAAAAATCTGTCTTGAACAAGCATCAGGATTTTCCCCCCTCACTTTGGTGTTAACATAGGAAAAAGTGCTGATAAAGATGTTCTGAGGGAGTAGGGTTAAGGCTGGTCATGCCTGATGGCTTCATTTTTCCTTATGAAATGGGAAGAATGCCATCTGCTAATATAGAGGCATTTTTCTGAAGGCAGTTTCCCCTAGTGTATAATTTATTTGCAACATCTTCAGGAATGAACAATTATGTTGCAGAGTCAGTATGGCACACATATTGTGATCAGTCCTGAAACACAAAATTCTCTAGATAGCCTCTTTTATCTTATGTCCGTTGATTTTACAGACAAATAGATTGAGATGTTTTCAACATGGCCTGTCAAACAGTTCCATTGTGTACAATCACAGGAAGAGCAGTCATCTGAGAGTCAGAAAATTCCAGTTCTTCCCACTGTGTTTCTCTGGGCCTCAGCCTCTTCCGTTGCACAATGCATACATTGGACTAAGGTTTCTCTTGAAAATTGCATTAGCCTGTTTTTAATTTATTTATTATCTAAACAGAAAAAGTGGAGTGTGGGAAAGGAAGGAACAATTGTAAAATGAGATTCTTGGAACATCCTCAGAAAGATTAAACGACTTAAACTGAATCTTAAATGGTAAATAGAACTGACATAATACAATCTAATAAGATTTACATTAAAGTTAGAACATTTTAAATGTGTGTAATATGTAATATTTTGCTTATTCCTCCTGTCATGGCAGTATAATATAATTGTTACTTCCAGTACAAAAGCAAGACATAGAGGCTCAGAAATAAACAGAGTTCTAATTATAACATAACTGCTATGTCCAGCCACTGTAATGGATTCTGGCAATTCCGATGTAATTAAGAGGTGGTCCATATTCTAGAAGAGTTCACTAGCTAATGCAATATGATGGAAAGATTACAAAATGATAACACTGTCGACTTTTATGACGACCAATCAGAAACGTGTAGGTAACTTCTTTTGGAATTCCGTATTTCATCGCAAATCGAGGTAAGGGAAAAGTTCCTAATGTGTCTCCTCATCGCTGTATTATTCTGCTTCGTTAATTCATTACGAAAAATATATTTATAATACCATGAAGGTGATCATAATCTGAAGAAAATTGCAATGATGCATTTATATTTCAGACAATTTATATTATACATATTTAATTAACTAAGAATCTGTAATATATCTGAAGTTATTAAGTGTACTTTATGAATAGTCAATAAAAGTGAGTCACACATAATATGAAAAAAGAAGAAAGAAAATCATTCAGCCCATTATGAGAAGTAGTATCACAATGAGAAATAGAACAGTGACCCATTTCTTAAATAATTAAATTTCCTATAACAAAGAAATCATTTTGTAATTTAAGTGAACGCCTTCCAAGTGACTCAAATTCTCATTCATATTTCTTCTCTATAGTCTATTTTTGCATTTAACATAAATAATGTGTTAACTTTCATAAATTATAGTTATCAACATGTCCATAATTTTGTTCATACCTTATTCATGAATGCTTGAAAATGAATTATTCCTTTATACAAATATGATATACATGAAATATTTCAAAATTTGAATTTTGAATGATGATAATACATTACATTGAAATTTTTTCAATGCATCACAATCCAGGATCAAATTGTCTTAAAGGAAAATTTTTCGGCAGCAAAACAAGTATGTTGGCAAGGATTCCTAGATAAAATTGGAGTTATTCCCAGACCTCAAAGAGCTTATTACTCAATGTTAACTTACATGTAACTTTTAAGCTCATCATTCTCTTCTATGCACTTTTACAGTATGTGGCTTTTAGTACATCTTTGGGTGTTATCAGTATCATCAACAGCAGTCTCCTAACAGTCTCAGAGCAAAAAACAAGTGTGCATCAAATGTAACTTTATTTGATATTGTATAACTTAACTGAATTTCTTTTATGCCACTGGGTCTTGGTAAATTTTCATAAACCAATTAAGGGTTTCCCTGTCTTTACTGATAATTTTCAATAGCAATACATAGTGCCAGCAAAGGGCAAAGGAGCATATGGTCCTAGGGATATGCATATGGTCTGAGGAGCCCTTCTACCCACAGATGTACTACATCTGTAGTACATGTTTTCTCATCTGATGCTGGGTGGTCAGTTTATGAAGTATTCTTATTTTTTAGCCCCAAATCCTTTCCATGGTGTCTAAACCTCTGGTGCCTTCAGGTGTTTGGAACCATTTTTTACTCCCCCAGAGTGCTGAGCAATGGCAAACCCAGTTTAGACCTTTCAACCTGGACTTTGATTCAGGCAGTCCAGAGGGAAGTAAGTGCTTCCACATCTGTAACATCCTCACCTTCCTGTCCCCTCCTGCCTGAATAAGCAAAGCAAAAGGAATCCATTAGCAGAAAAGAGGGGTGTAAAAGTTGGCTGAAAGTTTTAAACTGGTATTATTCTTAGAAAGTAAACCCATTATTGTTGTGGTTGAATTCAAGATTTACAATATGAGCTATGACGTCATAATTGAATATTCTGTAAGCTTTCAAATGGTCTGTTTTCCACCTTCATTTGGCTCACTGGAAGAAGGGCTATAGAGGCTGAAGTAGCATGTCTATGCTCACAAGGCACTTAAGGGGATATGAACATGGGCTAAGTCTTTTCCACCCCATGAGACTGAGAGGCCTAAGTAGGTGAGGGGACAGAGAGGCCTTCTCTGGAGCCTAAATTAATTGGAACTAAGGCTTTTTTGCTGTTCCATAATTAGCCCCGAATGGAAGAATTCATTGCACATCACACTACTTATAGCATGGCTCCTTATCAAGGTAACTAATGAACAAACGCAAAGTAGCCAAGCTTCTAAGGGGGCCACAAACTGGGCTCACTTGATGTCAGAGAGGAAGTCAAAATAACAATTAAATTCATATGGAAATAATAAAATAGAGAGCAATTTTTGAATTGGATACCCAGGGAAGTGGAGGTGGAATCCTGAGCAAGAGAGAATTCTAGAAGACTCTATTTGCAAATGGAGTGTGTCCTGCTGCTGTAGTCATAGCCACTTGGACATAGCCTGCCGAGATTGAACTGTAGAGCCCCAGATTTCCCTTCAAATGGAAAAAGTAGACAAAAAAAAAAAAAAGTAGAAGAATAACAAGGGTGGGGCATGACTGAGAACCAAATTTCCCAGTTGAGAACCCATCTGAAGAGCAATGTTGGTGACAGGTATTGTGGGAAAGAACTATGACGGGAGCATGAAGTCTGGAAAGGGAAAGACAGGTTCAGGTTGCTCCAGAGCACAGCCAGTCACCCCCATTTAACAGTCTGTCCCAAAAGGCTCCTGAAGGGCCTCTCCCCTGAACATATCCCTCCCTGACTGCCATGGACTTGAACCTGAAAGGAAGGAGCGACACACAGCAGCAATTCACCGGAGAATTCCGCTTTATCAGGGAAAGGTGCTGGGTTATATAGGAAGGGGCATGGGGTGATTGAGGTGTCACTTCTACGGGGCTGGTGGCTATTGGCCAGGAGCATGAAAATGTCATGATGTGTCAGGCTGTATGACTGGAGGGTCCATTGAAACTCCCTGATATATGTCGTGGGATCAGTGGAAAAGGAACCTAGGCGTTTCTCAAGTTGGGCTAAATCTCCTAAGGAGAAAGGGACGTGAACACACACGATGCCTTCGGATCCTGCTAGCTCCCAGAGGGGGGGCGATAATTTTGGGAGGCCCTCGTGACCGAGTCTGAAGGGGACTGAAGGGTGGGGGAGAAACAGGTGATGGGGGCATACTGAGGGGAGGCATGACTAGTACTTGAATTAGAGGACATGTACTCCAGTTACTCTTATGCTTGTGCAAAAAAAAAAAAGTATGCATCATTGACAGTGGTGTTTGCCCATGTCTGCAGGTACCAATGATCCGATTAACGTGAGTTCTCAATCAGAGTGTGTTTTTGAATCATTTGGGAAATTTCTATGACATACATGACTGCTACACTGACAACATAAGCCAGGAGATTCACATTCACGTGTGTGAATTTTGAGAGTTGTATTCTCTGGGAGTTGTGATGTTCCTGTTTTTATCTCTAAGCACTTCCTCGAGAAGAATAACCAAGCAGATCAGCATAATGACAGACTGAATTCAGACAGGCCTGTAGTTGACTCCCTGCTCCACCAGGTATCAGCTAAGGATCTTCTGGAATGTCACTTGCATCTGAGCTTCTGTTTCTTCCTGTATTATAAAATATTCATATATATTTAATATGTTAGATATATATATATATATATAATAATTAAGAGTTTGTTTTTGTTATTGTTGTAATGTTTTAATGAAATGATCTGAGGCAGTTAGTGCAATGACCAAACATATAAATGCCAAACAATTCTGATCCTTTAAGTAAGTAAATAAATAAATAACCAAGTCCTTTAATTACCAAATGTCCATCTTTCTCCTTGAACAATTTCCAAGCTAGTTTGTGTAACCCCAAACGATCTTTTACTAACCCTCAATTTTTATCTGTGCTTGACATGCATTTATCATGTTAACTGACTAAAATCATCATGGTAACTAACTGCACTGGTTGGAGTGTATAAAGGACTAGGCCCTGGAAGCCAGGTAAAATGTGCGGGCCCTGGTTACCTAGAAGGAGGGATTTGAGCACAGAAAGGGGAGAGGAGATGGTGTCAAAGAGGTGTTTGCCACTTAATGATTTAGCTCAGAATTAACCCTTAGAAAAGCTGGTGTCTGAGACCAATTAACAGCACTCTCAGACTCCAACCTTTTCCTTTTAATTCACACTTTAAACTCTCCTAAGTATGTGGAGTTTTGTGACAAGATGAATCCACAGGAAGAGGTGACTCAGAAACCTGGTTAGAGTTGACTTTCTCTTTGCTGTTTCCTGTTTTCCTTACAAGTGTTGTATTTTTGGCGCAGTGTCTTGTCGTAAACTGTCTGGGGCAGTTGTTTCATGATACTGTATTAAGTTGCTAAAAAGAGAATTCTGAGTTAGTGAGTGACTAAACTGTGTTTTCATCCTGAATAATGATAGACCTACTAGACAATTGTAACCGGATTTTCCATTCCTTTCCTGACAACAGCAAAGGGCTACAGGGTTGCAAGTCCTTTAAATAGGCAGATGTATAAACTATAAATGCTTGAGTCTTGCTTATTCTCTTCCCAGTGCTAATTTCCAGACAATGGTACCACCTTTGGTGAGCTTCAGTCAGCTGTTTTTGTAGGAAGTTTCAGCCAGGGAATTTCTTAGCATGGAAGTTTATGCCTTCTTGTTTTTGTACCTTTTTTCAAAAGTTAAAGATTTTAGTGATGAAAATAAATCTAAGTGACTGTGTTGGGACTTTGCTCTCTTTAAGATGTTTTCTCAAAAGAGAAATACATTCTGTCTTAGTTTGTAACAAAATGTTATTGCTGCCAAGAAAGGGACTTCAAAATGAAGTTCATATGACAGAGCAAAATGAATTTTAAGACAATAGAAAATCTCTTTGCTTCTCTCTATATAAAACAAGTGTTCTATCTATTGATCTGAAATCTAAAGTGCCTATTGTCGTTCTACCAAAGTACCAGGAAAATGCATTTCTAGCAAGTCTAAGAGCTTAAAGTATCTGATTATTATAGTGTAAAATTACTTCACAATGTATTACCACCTGGTTTATGTGAATATACCTGCTTATAAATTCACACTTTCTGATAAAACCAAGTATATAAATAAAATAGATCTTTTCACAATATTCTTGACTGTTTCTGTTAACTGCTCAGGATGTTTTAAGGATATTTCATCAAGTTTTACACACTCCAGTAAAGTATTTTAGGAATTTGTCATAGAGAACTGAATGACAACTTAAAGACAAATGGAGTTTCACTACATAGACTTAAATCAAATTAGTGACTTTCAGATTGTCATGAGCTGGGTGGAATTTGAAATATGAGCTTAAAAATTCTGTAATTATTTACCATTCTTTTCAACCTATATTTTATTAGTTTCCAAAGATAGCAGAAGAGTGTTTCAAATACCTCTCTGAACCACAATAAAACAATCATTCTGTGTTCTTTATTAAGGTTTATGGCTTCAGCCTTGACAGCATTTTATGCCTTATTGATATTAATTGCAAACAATAGTCTATTTAGAAGAATATATTTCATATAGAGTATATCTCTGAGACTTTATCAGAATTTTTCTATGTACAAAAAATCCCCATATTGGAAATAAAGGGTAGGCAACAATTCTTTGTAGGGCTCCTAATAGTGGGATTAATCCTAAATGTTGAGGGATTGCTTCTTTGGAAAGCTTTTTGATTCAAACCACCTAAATTATTTTTACCCAAAAGTTTAAAAACAAGACAAAACCCCCCAAAAACAACAAAACAGAAAAAAACTCTTCATATTGTTTCTCATATAAAAAGACCATGACCTGGTTTCAGATCCTAGCTCTGACATAAACTAAGTATGTTAATTTAGGCAAGTTATTTAATCTTTTCTTAAGCTTCCATTTCCTCATCTGTAAAATGGATGCAAAAATATGATCGACATGTAGGCAGTAATTGAAAAGTTGAATATATTACAGAGACTATTGGTTCCTCATACTCATTTTCCTTTCCTGGGGGTGCTCAGGTGAGCTGTTTTCCCCAGTCACTTTTGTAATTGGATGAGACCGGTAGATGTGACTGAAGGTGTTGTGTGCCTTTCACAGAACTGGCCCTTGAAATCTTGCATGACCCAGCATGTCTCTCTTTCTCCATCTGTTGAATGGAAAGGACTTTTAGGACTAGAGGATGGGAACCATGAGATAGAATTTGCCTGGATTCTTGAATGACCTTGGGGCATAGACCATTTGCTGAAGAGGAACAGCCACATTAGTATTTGTATGAAGATAGAAACTTTTATTTGAAAGCCAACAAGCTTTGGGGAACTTTTGGGCACTGTGGTTAGCATTATGAACCCTAACTTATTATCAAATAAACTGAGAGCTTCAGGAAAGCCATGTTCTCTCTCATTCCTTGTGTTCATGATCATGTGAATGAATGTCATGCCAGCTTATAGTAGGATTCACAAAATATGAATGAAAGTATAAACAACGGAAAAAATACTTACCAAGCAGCCTGGACATTTGTGCTTTATAAATCACAGTTATTTTCATTATGTTATTATTTATTTTATAATATATTATGTATGCTATTATTATTTTATTCACAGTTTCAGAATTTCACTTCCTTCTTATTCATCGTTTTCCTGATTCAGGCTCTTATTCTTCTTGGGGAAAATTACAACTTCTAACTTTCAGATCTTCTGGTCTCTAGCTTGAAATGTTTTGTAGAATATAGCTATTCTTATCAACATATAATTATATTCTAAAACTAATCATTTTAATGAGTTAGTTTATCAAATGAGTTATTATTCAAATTTTTAGTATTTATAAAGTCCTTAGAATCATGCCTGGCACATAGGAAGTGCTATATAAATATCTTTTAAAAAAACAACACTGTGTCATCTTTGTACTTATGTGTTCATTTTTCCTTTCCTGTCCAAAACAAATTCTGTTTTCATCTATATTTAGTTTCCATATGAGACAGTTTTAACTCTTAGTTGATGTCCTATTACAGTTATGGTTTGACTTTTGACACAAAGACTCTTCTGTTTGGAATTCAAACTTATCATGAGCATAAAAATTGCTCTCTTTCAAATTGTCACACAGCGTCATTCACAAGCTTTATATTCAGGGGTGTACTGTAACGACCTCAAACTAACTTATAAGAGTTGATTTTTAGCATTTCTTCCAAACTCTGTTCAGTGACCTCATACCAGTAACTTGAAATCAGCCATAGGAGGGGTATTTATACCATGGAAACTAGTATAAAAATCAGTTTCTATAAATCAGGGCTCTTTCATCCACTCTCTCCCTCATGCACACCCTCTCTGTTGCTCTACTTCTCTTTTTTGGAGAGCCAGTTGTTAATCATTTACCAACACATCTCTGAAATTGCAATTTATAAATCTTAAAGGAGGTTACTCCATAAGAAAGATAAGATAAACACAAACCAGCTTGCTAGTTGATGTGCAACAACTCAATACCAAAGAAAAGAAAGTGGATCCATCCACTTCTCTCATCCAGAAATCTGCATGATACTTGAAAAATAATAGGCACAAAGTGCTTGATGAAGAAATGATGATAAAATTTAAGAACAATAGATACTTCAGTTAGAATAATTGTTAACTTTTACTATGCACTTACCAGATCCCGAACACTATTTCAACTGATAACAGAATCCTCAGAAAAATTCCATGAGTTAAACATTAATGTCTTCATTCTACATACATAAATATTGAGGCCCAGAAACCTTAATTAGGGCTATGAACTAAATCTGTAATTCTATTGTTGAATAAATACTTAATTTTTAATTCAGTGTACTGCAGGTACTACTCAGATATCTGACTTTTATTGAAAAATTGGAATATCAGGCTATCGTCCATACCTCCTAGTATGGCAAATCAATTGAAGCATAGTTGATTTACAGAAAGCGTCCTCATTTTGATCAAGTATCAAGTATTTAGTGTAGCACTTTCCTCTGCCCCTGAATGTAATTTTATACTTGGTTAATTTACCTCAGTTTTGCTAGCTTTTTGGTCTCTAGGAACAATTGAAGCATTAATTCCTGAAGTAATACTTGAGTCCAAAAAGTTCGAAAGCCTGTACTTTTAACTAATATGACATCAGATTCTCCATCTACGCACTCAGTCCAGGCTTCTTGTGTATGATGCTGCTATTATATTTCCTGAACAAACTTAATGGCTCTGGCATGAATCCAATCCAAGTCATTTATCTATTATACACATAAATACCAGGTAGCAAATACTGTTATAATGATATTGATGTTATTTTAGATGAAGTTTTCCAACTATTTGATCGTTATGAAGCACATGTCATAAAGACAGCTGGCTCCATCCACATTTCCAGCAAACACAGGAAGGAAGGTACAAGGACATAATCAAGATGGAAATCCTTGACAAGTGCTTCCATTGGGTGGGGATGGTGTCCTAGAAACTACACGACAGACACTACATCTTTGACCTGACATGACTTATAGTAGTATCTGACCATTAGACAATTTTGTTGCTAGTCACCCACAAAGATAGATTGTGGGCTGGATATTTTGGAACAGGAAAACATGCCTTCTATACATGATAACTTTCCAAACACACTCATCAGCTTCATTTTTTTATGGGTAGAAAGAAGGATCAGAAATGAGTGAGGTGGAGGGTTTATGTGTTCTGGAAGTTCACACAGAAAGACTCTGCTCTACAGCAGGGCATAGAAATTTTCTGTATATCTAAGCTTCAGCCTAAAATAACTACAGGGAGAGAAATTAAGAGGCTTTTCTTATTCTAGGTCATGTGTATTATTTTAGAATATAACACACAGGTGTTTCAATGCCATGCGTCACTAAGCTATTGTGATGTCACTACGCAGACCAGTCAGTTCCCTGTCCCAGCGAGCTAAGATTTAGACTTACCAACTCTGGCTGTGCAGGGATAAGAAGTAAAAAGTTTGTTGTCATGCGTGTAAAGCATGAATTGATCAAGTGTTTTGTGACTTGAGAGACAAATAACCTCATCTTCAGAGACCCTGTGACTCTTGAACATTAAAGTTGAGTCCTGAGGCTAGATTGAGAGAGTTGTTTTTCAACAGAAGCATTCCAAAATATGTAAATTGCAGTACCTTTATTTTTTCTTCCTTAGTGTTCCTGTATGTTTGAAAACGTGACTTGTGTACAGTGGTGAGTGTTATTTATAGGCATGACTCATCAGTGCCCTGAAATGGTTTATATGCAAGCAACTAACTTACCCAACAGTGAGATAGCCACTAGGGAGAATCTGGTTTCCAGAGAATAATGACTCATTCTAATACTTTTTTATAAATATATTAGCAAACAACACTATAATGAATGATGTCCTCTCCATACACACACACACACAGAGCAGCTAGTGATAAAAGAACAAGGATACCATTTCTATTTGCTTATTGTGTTAATATTAACAGAACGTCCAGATGTCATAAGGCTGAGTACATGAATATCTGTTTGCTTATGTGGCTGCATTAAGGCTGAGAGAAATATGAGGGAGGTCACAAAATTCAGCAATATTAGCTTCCAGCAGAAGAGAAACAGAGTGACTGAAGGGCAAGTTCTGCTTTGCTCATGAAGTAACATGATACACTTTATTCCCACCTGCTTCTCTATACTCTGAATTATATGCTCCTTTCACTCCCACCCACATGGACTGTCTGCTTAGTAACTACTCTAAAGTGAACCTATTCACTGTCCTTTATGCTATAACATACCATTTCAAAATATTTAATGCCATTAAATGGTTCCTTATATGACAAGGTGATTATTTTCAAGCTCCACAGAAAACTAAAATGAATAGATATTAAGAGGATATTAATTATCATCAAGCTCAGTCTTAACGAACTTCAAGTTTGAATCCTATTATTTGATAGTAGGGTTACAAACTGAGCACCAACAATTATGAAAAACCCAGTAAAGTGCATATGTTATTGAGTGATTGTTTCCTATTACGTCGTTAGATTTTAAAGGGCTGATGTGACGGTGGCCTGTTCATAGCATTTCACTCTCATTCATGATGGATCTGCTGCATGGCATAGACAGCCTGTTCTCTTCTCATTCCCAACATAAACAGGATAGAAGATACAATGACATAAATAAAACTAAGATCCTAGGCAAATGTTTCTGTGAGGATCAAGAATAAAATAAAGTTGAAAATACCACTCAGTACCATTTTGTCAAAGCCACAGAAGAGAAGAGCCTGTATTAAATTGCAGGAGGGAAGAAAACAATATAAGGCATTAAGTTTCACTTTTGCATTTGCTAGCAGGAAGCATACCCAAACGCGGTTTCAAATTACAATCAGCTCACTGTAGACTCACACTTACTGACCCTGTTAACCTCACTCAGAGAACTCTGTGCTCTCTTCTGTTTCTCTGTAATTTCTTTTCTTACAGGGCATTTTAAACTCTATGCCAACTCAATTTTTTTAAAGTCATCAGGGTACAAATAAGTTTTTTCATGAACATCAACATCAATAAGTGTATGTTATGTATGAAGTGTATTATAAAATACAAATATTATAATACATTTTGTATTTATACAAATATAATATACTTTGTACATGTAATATAATATACATATTTTATATATTTATATATTATATAAACATTACTATATATAATATATATTGATAGATACATTTTATATATAAATAACTGATTTATATAGAATAAAATATATAATATATGTAATAAAATATACATGTAATGTAATCTACATTTTGCATTTATACATAATATAATACATAAATGTAATTAAAAATAGCAAATATTAATTGAGTGTGTACTATATACCAGGCATTGTTCTATAAGACTAGCGTACATTAACTAATTGAATCTTTACAGAAATTCTATGTAATAGATACTGATACTGTTCTTTTTATACAAATGAGATAAGAGAGAGGTCTACTCCTCTAGTAGGCATGGAGACTGGGATAACTATAGTCACTATGGAGGCTGCTCTCCCAATCTCTCTACTATGCAAAGTGAGTTTATAAACTTATTTTATTTTTTATCCTCAACAAAATTATGCTTTTTAAAAAACTTATCTATATGAAAAAAATTAGTACAATAAATTGACTAAACAAATTAAATAAATGATAGATTTATTTTCCTTGAAATGGGTAGTTTTTAATTTGGTAAATATTTTTAGCAGTCCTATATCAAATTCCACTTTGTTTTGAAATAAGTGAACATGAGAAGAAATAACCTAGAAAAGAAGAATTATGAAAAGGGGGAGATTAATACATGTATTTCATTTTTATAAATTTCTTGAGTACTAGAATAATTTTTTTATCATATTGACATCTAATATTTTCCTAATTAAAAACTCAACAAGAGTGCTAAATTATTAGCTAAAACATAGTAAGATTATTTATTATGGATTCATGTGGACTCATCTACTGAGAATAGAATACCCTAGTACCTCCCCAGAAGTCCTTAAAATTGTCATAAGCTGGAGTCAGAGAGCCCTTACTGCATTATCACTGAAGCAAGTCACAAGCACTAAGATGGGTGGAATTAGTTAGATGATAGGATGAAGAAGTATAATTGAAAGACATACAAAATCAATACCATATGTGCAATATTGTATGGAAAAGGTCAGTATTAAACTACAACTAAGAACCAATGGGAGAGGATGTTGAAAAACAAAGGTTGGGGCAGGGAATCAACAGAAAAGAGAGCCTAGAAAAAGGTGGTCAAAAGGAAGGATATTGTAAATATCATATTTCTGATTACAAAAAATCTATTCCAGAAAGCAAAAATAAAAGATTGCTTATTTAATTGTTACACTCTGCTATTAGCTAAGAAGTCATAAGCGTCTCTAATTTTGTTTTTCATTTTGATTTTACAGCTCTCATTTGGACATTCAGATGAGTTAGTCATGCATATTATGTCATACAATATGACATATTACGTGTTTGTTTTTTCTCCACATTTAAGGCAAACTTGTTAATATCTAAAAAGACCATGTAGAACGATGTGACAATTAAAAGATTCTTGTTATAGGTTTTTAATAATTTGCCTTTTAACTCTAGCTAAAGGCATAAACAATATTAATTACAAGAAAACTATAATGTGATATGAGGTATTACTAATATGGAAAATTGTAAGATTTTTATATGTCATTGATGGGATTTAATATAATGGGATTTTCATGCAAGATCAAGCATTGTCCATAATACCTCTAGTTTGAAAGCAGTTCTATATTTTATGCTCATAAATAGTATTGTAGATATATCACACATGATACCTGCATATGAAGGGTTATAGCCTAAATAGAAAATGTTGTATTCACATAACTTGTAGAGGTTTACAGTTTCCATTAGGTGTTGTATTGATCAAGCTGTGCTTCAGATTAAAAGTACCCTGCAAATTTGGAGTAGAAAATTATGTCTATTATTATTCCATGTTTGTCCCTGCATAATTTATGAATACATTTACATGTGTCATATAAATGAAGTTTTCTGAAATTTTAATATTTAAGATTCAATTTATGGATGCATTTCAAATATAATAAATAGTATTGACTTTAAAAGCAAAATTAAAGTGCTCAACTAACCTAATAAAAATAGTTTTAAAAAGCATTAAACATTTTATATGAAAAAATTAAATACATTAATTTGTTTCTGGGATGAATTGAAAGAGTCTTTCAATGAGATTGAAAATGTTGCATCCTTGAACAATTACCTTACATGTTAACTTTATTTCAAGTTCAGTAATGGCTCTTGTATTTCCCTCAGTGAAACCAGAGATTTTTCCAAGTTTCAGCATTGTCTTGTATGTAATCTTTCAGTGACTTCTTTGAAAAGAGCAATATATATAATCAGAGAAAAATCCATTAGTTTCTAGGACAAATGAAATCCCCTCTCCTCCATACTGCCCATCAAGTTGGAGCTCTGGACACTGAAAAAGCTTGCAGGGACCAACTTCAATTCTTTAATTTACAAAGGAACGGTCTATGCAAATCTGAGTTTTATGGATCCTAAGAGACCTCTGACAACTTTTTGAAAATATCCCAGGTAAACTATCAAACTCACTGGACATCCATAGGAACACCAGTAAATTTCTTGTGGGTCTCTTGAGGTTTCTTCTGAATCCTGGATCCTGTAAGATTACTTAGTTTAGCCATTTAAGAGCTGATGAGGTTGTTGCATGGAAAAATAGCGTACATTTTATGGCTCCTATGAGGCTTCACACTACATTCTGCAATTAGCGCAAATGTTGAATTAACAGAAGAATCAATGGAAAAAACTCATCTGAATTTCTCTCAATTTATCATTTATCTCTTCATGGGTTGTTCTATAGCAGTGGCACCTACTTGTTTAGTTGAAGGAGGCGCTGTATTTCTTACCATATTCATATGTTTAAGGGGAAATATAACTGTGGAAGGGTGGGGATGGGAATAAAAATGAAAAGTACTAGCATGGGATTCTTTTTGATAAGGGCATGCAGAAGCTTTCAGTATTTAAAAAACAGAAGTTCCTTTCATCAACCTTTGCTCTGATCTTTTCCTGGCTATACACAGTAAGATCTCTGCAGACCACTGGGATTTCTGATCCTTAAGAAAGATGGCATAGTCAGAGAATGTCACTATACATTTCTGTTTTTCATCCATCATTGAAAATTAGGAATTCCTGTTCCAGATCCATTCCTGCATATTCCAAGTTATGCTTTGGAAATGTAGTAAGCCTCTAAAACTCTGTATTTATATGCACTTAACTATAGCTCTGAGAGACTGGGCAGTGAGTTCTTGATCTCACAAGAGGTAACATATTACATGGCAATGCTTGAACAGCACAAAATAATTAGAGATATAAGCCAGAAATCATTTTGATAACCACCTCAGCTAATATTCAAATGTTGGGAGTCCTATTGAAATCCAAAAGGTATTCCAAATTGCTCAAAATAAACTTTTATTGTCATAGGTTTCTCATCCATCTAATTGTTTAGTCATGCCATGATTTTAAATTAGCTAATAATGACAAGAACAGCAAGACAATGATGATAAATAATAAAATTTATTGAACAATTAATATAAAGCAAGCACCGTGCTGAGAATGCTATATGCATTATCACATCTAAATCCCATTTCAGCCCATTTCAACTTCATTTCAGAGGTAAGGTCACATCTTATAGGCATATGTGAATAATAACTAAGATGGATTTTGAAGCCAGGTAATCTTATTCTAAATCCTGAACTCTGAACATTTAATTATACCACACTGCTTCCTGGCTGTTTTCTTATACCCATAATATAGTTTGTCCACTTATAAACATTAAGCTTTTTTCATTCTTTCTTTTTTCCTTCACTTTTTTTTTTTTTTTACAAGACAGAATGGGAACTCTTCAGTGGCTTTTCACGGCATCTTGGCCCCTCTGTACAAAGGAACTGTTTACAGTCACAAAATGTGTGGCCTTTCCAGAATTTCTTCCGAGACAAGGAAGTAATTGACACAGTTCTTGTAAATCTTTCATTCACTGTACTCATGGCCATTTCTCTTCTTTGATGTCTATAACTTCCTTATGTGAAGAGTATCAGGCCTCAGAGCCCTTCTTGTTTCCATCTCTAATGTTACAAACATTCATTTGAAAATTTCCTTTAAGATCTACTACTTTTAAATGTTTTTGAGTTTATATTCCCTATCGAGGCCAAAGGAGAATTATTCTTTTATTTTTATGTTTGAAAACTTTTTTCTTTTTCTTTATTTAAAGAGAGGTACATGTTTCTCCAAAAGCCACTGGCTTTATAAATTGATGTGTAGTGAGTTTAGTACACAAGAAAAACCTCATTTATATTACCTTTCTGAGACTTGAAAGAGCAACAGTTTTTATGAGAAAATAGGTAAGATTTGAGAAACACAAAAACATTACATAAATCTCTGTAGTTCTCCAGATGACAAGATATCACCTACATAGTTTTAAAAATATGTATTTCTTCATGTTGGCTCCTAAGAAAATGAAGTAACGCTTTTTGATAGCCTAACAAAGCCAAAAACAGCTTTACCTTTTATCTCAGTGGACTCTTTTTTACTCTGGGCAGTGGCAGAAGCCGGATAGCCAATGTCCTTGGCGAATATGACCACCTCATACCTTGTCTGAGGCATGACATCAACCTGAACCTATTTCTGGGGACCTCCATTCCCCTCCTGCCGACACACACACACTCACACATTTTGAAAATACCAATCAATTTGAAATAACATGAAAAAATTTAAGC
Organism: Manis pentadactyla; assembly: GCF_030020395.1. NCBI lineage: Eukaryota > Metazoa > Chordata > Mammalia > Pholidota > Manidae > Manis > Manis pentadactyla. The sequence goes on from NC_080030.1 coordinate 51,349,123, forward strand.
CTGGATGCTAGAAATACAGTTCCAAGACTTGCTGGTACATTTAAAGATTCTGAAGGAACAAGTTTGAAACTTGATTTTGCAGTTGGAGATCAATTTAGCTTTAACTTCTTTTGAAAAAACTGGGATGAACACACCACCTAATTCCCTGTACTGTTAGGCAGTTTTAAATGTAGTATCAGTAAAAGTTTGTTAAAAGTTCTTAAATTGTGAAACTTCATGTAATTGTGACATCTTTTATTTGTCTTTTTCAGGTCAAGAAAACTGTTATAAAGACATGTAATTTATATCTATATACATCAAAGATTATTTTCTAACCACTTTATTCATTATGAAAATATCAAATATATTTAAATGTTTAAAAATAGTTTAATGAAACTCAGTGTATTTAACATTTCAGTGTTTACAGTGGTTGATTCATAGTCAATTCTCTGTATCTATAGCTTCCCAGGCAACATTATTATGAAGCAAACCCCATCCATCAGAACATGATATCTGTAGATATTTCAGTAGATATTTCTAAGGTATAGGAAAATTTTAAAAAAAAACAATCTTTAAGCATTATCACATCTAAGTCAAATTAGCAATAACTTTAACGTCACCAAATATAGATTAATGTTTACATTTCCTCAATTGTATCACAATTTTCTTAACAGTTTGCTTGATCAGGATCTGTATAAGGTCCAACAACTGGTGGACATGTTTCTTAGGCTCATCTGATCTTTATATTCTCACTTCATCTCTGTTTCTTTATTTAAATATTTGTGTTTGCGTTACTGCTGGAAAAAAAAAGGTCATTTGATCTATTTCTATACTTTCTATTTTATTTACTTAAAATAATTCACTTAAAGCTTTATCAGTTTTACAGCTGTTGCACAGATAAAGAATAATTCTCCTGAAGATCTTAATATGTTGCCTGTCACATGGTAACATCTCCATAATCATTAACTTCTGTATATCCCTGATGACAATTAAAAATGAATATTGCTACTTTAAGACTAAACCAAACGCAGACCTAGCGTTGACATCCTTTCTGGAATAGTGTCAGTCTTATGGGTTGAATTATTTCCCACAAAATGGTATGTTGAAGTCTAACCTCTGGTACCTCTGAATGTAGCCTTATTTGGAAACAATCTTTGAAGATGTATTCAAGTTAAGTTGCGGTCATACTCAAGTCGGGTGGGCCTTAAGGGGATTTTGGAATTTCTGCCCATAAGGTTGAGAATTTTCTACTAGTGTAAGAAAGACAAAAGAATACAGAGTTTAGTGAAGTTTCAGGAAACCCCTTTATTTTTCTAGTCTGATTAATGAGTTGAGAGTTGCAGTAGCCTAAAAATAAATGAAACCTTATTCTTTCCTCATGAAGTAAAAGCCTGAAGGCAAGCAGCTAAAGAGATATGTGGAATTGGCAGTCATCAGAGAGCCAACTACCTCTGTCCTTCCCTTGTATCATTCTAATTTATGGTATAATCTTCTTATTACCACCTGAACCATAATGACTGCAGCATCAGCTTTTGCACTGCAGGTCCAAGCCTAAAACAAGAAGAAAAGTAGAAAAGTCAAAAAGAGTTACCACTTAAGTTACCAATTTCAAGTTGCCTTCCCAAGGACTCACGTTTTCAAATACATCTCATGGGCAGGAATTTATCCACTTGGTTACATTTAGCTAAACATCTGTAAAATATGGAGAAAAACCATCCAGAACTTTTTATTGATATAATATGACACAGAACAAACTTATTTTTGAAGATGAATATTTATAACTAAATTGGATTATTCCATGTGCTGTTACAGTCCTGTAATCAAGAAAACATTTGAGATTCCTCTATGAACAACTGAGTGACTTTGACTACATCTCTTTGGTTTTCAAGTGTTACTGGAACTATCATGCCCCCTTCAGCTGCCTTTTGAATTAGCTTAAACAAGGTTTGTTTGGCATTTTTACAAATACCTGTCTTTTCTCCCTTACTCACTTCTTTCTTCTCCCTCTTTCCCCCAACTCTCTTTCTTTTCTCTTTCCAGGAGCTCCTTGAAAATTCATTATTTCATGCCCAGGACTCTGAATTTGCCTCGTTCATAGTGAGAATACAGTAAATATGTACTTAGTTAATGAATTAATCATTTTAAAGGAAATTAAATATGCCCACATTCAAATAGGAACATATGTATTCCCACAAAAAATTTGATATTATAAACACAATAACTCTTGTGACATACGTAATTGACAAACTTAGTATCAAATTCTCTAAAATGAAGCAGTTTTTTTCTCATTTGGCTATAAAACAAAAATAGACTTAATTGCTCCACACACTTAGAGCAGAGCACTATAAATCTTCGGTAGTCCCTAAAGGATTACATATGATCTCCTGACAATGAAAATGCCTACGATTAAGTAGAGACTTCCTTCATCAAAGATTAAAGTAATTATAAAAGTGAATGTAAAATATCAAAGAGAATAGTATTTTACAAAACACACGTTAAATAAAATGTAAAGAGGTAAATTCTCTCTATTCCCTTAAGAATTTATCTCAAAGACTTGTGCAAATTAACAAATCAAAGGTTTTTTATCAAGCTATTATGCTAGGTTCTTTACCAACCTAGAAAGTGTGAACAGTTCTAACTGTAGCCAGTCTCCCAAACAGAGAATCCTCAGATAACTTTACAGCAGAGACAGGTTTATTGGTAAACTGGTCCATTAACTAGCATATTGAATGATAGAAACAGGGTCTTATGTAAGATTAAAGATACTTGAGGTATATGGATTAGGTACTGTATTTTCAAGACACTACTAAAATTTATATAGAGTGTAAATCAAAAATCTATCCAGGCTAGAACCTTAGGGATGGTAGCCAAAGTTGCTGTTAATAGTTCTATGTACAAATATTAAGTTGGAGGATTTCTGGTTGCCTTATGCTGACCAGAAGGATAATCTAAGCCTGTTTCTAGGATCTTGCCATATCTGAATCAACTGAATCTTGTATGCAAGATGTCGGAACATGTGCAATTGCAAATAACTGGATTGAATCAAGATTAAAGAACAGGTTGATTCTTTTGCAGGGTTTTGTTAACATATGATTAGTAAATGACTATGTATGATAAAAATAAGTTTGAGATTTGCTTTTACTGGTAATGGGATGAATTTTAGAGAGTATAAGCAAATCCTTGCTCCTCCATGGTGGGTAGTGTAACCTACTAAAAAACAAACAAACCAATAAACATTGTACATCAAATTTTCTTGAGTCAGCTTGCAGTATATTGTTCTTTTCTCTAAACTATATAATCTTAAAGCATAGCTTTTAAATTTTTTTGCTATGTGATTCCAGGAAACTTGGATCTTATTTAAACATGTCAAAAATCTATAAACACTTCAAGAACATAAATTTTCACTTGTTTATGGTGAGTATTTGCAGACCAATTGTTTTCTTCTGAGGTATACATGGTTTTCACTGAAATCTGATCTTTTCATTTAAAAAATGAATAGGCCAATATTTCATTTAAACATGATGAACAGAACAACAATTAGACATTCTTCTAAACTGGTGTACTCCATGGTTAAAGAACAAATTTGGATAGAATTACTCAACTTCATTGGAAGTTGCTGTGGATTAAACACACACAGCCAAGCAAATGTGAAATGGTGAGTGAGTCTTTTGAAACAAAGCCCTCCCTTTGTTCAAATGTGTTCAGATATAAAGTCCAACTTGTTCATTTTTATTTCTATAGCACAAATTGATGGAAATGAATCATTCTATTCACTGGACTATGATGAAAGTTTTAAAAATACTCAACAATTTGATGTCACCCTTTATTTAAGTCCTAGTTTTCCTTTATGCACATTCTGCCCACTAACATTACTCATCAAACCTTAGAGAAGTGAAAAAAATGAGTAAATTTTGAGAGAGAAACTAATGATGGATTTTGGAAGGAAAGGACTTCATCTGGAAAATAAGCGTATTAGGTGAAATTGTTCAAAATTTCATGGCTTTTTTTAAAAAAAAACAGTCATACCAGCAAATCAGAAGAACTTCACTCGTTCACCAGCAAATACACACTATATGTCTTGGAGAATTGCAGGGTAATATAGAACCATATGGAAGAGGACCTTCTATATCACAATGTAACTTCTACACTGAGTCATAATGGTAGAAAAGAAATTAGCCAGTTAAGGTGGTATGATGGCTGGAGAAAAGTGGGTTAATTTAGGAAGAGACTAGTGCATTTGTGAAAGTCCAACGGGAAGAAGGAGCAGAATAAGGTCAATATGACAGGAGCATGAAGGATCATGGGAGGAATGGAAAGAGGTGACACAAGAGATGTCCAGGAAGGTCCTGGATCTGCTCACGAGCCTTAAAAATCATGATCATGCCTTTGTTCCAAGAACAATGAGGAACTACTTAAGATTAGAAGAAGATGACATAATCATATTTTTATTTTAGAAACATCATTCTAATTAAAACAGTGTGGTATTTGTACTACAATAAGCCTATACAGCAATTGAATAGAATGGTGTCTAGAAAGAGACCCACAAATTTATATGATCAATTGATTTTCAGCTTAGTTGCCAAGGTAATTTAGTTGGAAAATATAATCTTTTCAATAATGTTCCTGGAATATTTAGCTATCAAAACAGTGCTCTGAATCTATTAAACAAGTTTCCATATGTGTCTTATCTTAAATATTCTTTATGAAGAGATCTGCTATACCACATGCTTGCAGTTTTCCACAAATATTTCTAAACCTTCTTTAAAGAAAGATGTTGGAGATATACAGTGTAACTCCAAGAGAGAAGTATTTTCCCAGCCCAGGGCAAAATACCTTTGAAACTGAAGTCAGTCAAAGGGAGAGAAAAAGTGGGAGAAACCTGTTTATTGCGTATAAGCAGTCATCCTCTTCTGCTCCCCCATGTCTCTCACCACCCAGCTGCAAAAAGGGACCCCATCCAACCTCTCCAGTCTAGATATGCTCTTGCTCCCCCTGGTAATTACCTACTGATATGGAGATGGACTACTTCTCTCCACCCATTGGGAACACCTATGGATACGGAGATGCACTAAGGCCGGGTGAGAGATTCTGGAGATACTGCAATTTTACCACATACAGGAAGAAGATTATGAAGCAAGGGTCATGGTTCCAATCCATGTGCATAACTGCAAGGTGGGCTCTTCAGTAGAGAAAAGAAGTGTCCCCTTAAACCTACAGTGTGTATGGATTTAAATGAGAAGATGGCACACCCATTCTTAACTTAGTACTTAGCCATTGTACATGATGGTAACTCTCAAAAAGAATGTTGATTACTTGATATAGTGAAATATACATTGCCTAAATGTGGAAATCAAAGCTCATTGTAATGAAAAAGTACTAAATTATGACCTGGTCTTGATATAACTATATACCAAAGTTAGGATGGACCTAGGGAAAATAAAAGTTTCTTCTCTCAAACTTGGTAAATTCAAACACATATCAGTCATGAATCTGCATCTTGGTGTCTAGCCCAAGGGAAGAGGTCAGTGAATAGGAGAGTATAATTATCCATCAACATAGCAGCCGTTAAATGAATTTCTGAAGACATGTTAAAGAAGTTTGTTGGGTGTCCAGTGCTTATAATGATAATTGCACTAGAGGTCTTATTTTTTTATTTTACTAATATAATATTATTCAATACAATCCTTCACATTACTGCTGCCCACTCTAATATATTTAATGAACAGCTATTTAATTATGTTCCCCCTTTATCAATTATATATTGAGCACACATCTGGAGGTTATATGTTAGGATACATTATTTTAATTTCATTTTTTGAAGTATATTAAATAAATAATTTAAATGAGACTGATTTTCATATATTCTGATGCAATTTCATAAAGAATTATATACAGAAATTAGGATGGCTTAGCAGAATGATAATACACTATAGAATTTTCTGGTTTTAGGTCACCAGTTCAAAACCAACTTTATAATGTATATCAAGGAAAAGAAATAAATAGCTGTAGTAATTAAATTTCATGTTGTGAGTCAATAGTTTTGCTTGCATGTGACTACAAAAAGAATTTAACAAGATAGGAAGAAGTACAAAGCTTCCTGTCTCAGAAAATTTTCCTGAAAGTATTATTGGAGATTGCAATCACTGGTGAAAGAGGGGAAAGAGAGAGAGAGAGAGAAAGAGAGAGAGGAGAAAGAAAGAAAAAAAGCATTTAAATATAATTCCTATCCATTTCTATATGAGAGTACTCAGATATAAGCAAACTTGTACACATTTTCCCTTTTGGATAACACAGATATGAAAGTCAGAAAAAAATGTGACTTTTTTTCTGTATATCCCTCCTAAGCTTATTTAACATACTTCCTGGTGGATCTTTATAATACACACCAAATGTACTTCCCTGAAACCCTTTGCAAACCTCAGATTCCACCCCTACTTTGGGTAGAATGAGTTACAGGGGTGAACAGAGGGTTTTATTCTTCAGCCATATTTTTTATTAAAACCAAGATCAATCAAAAGGTGTATAATCTCCTTTATTTTACCTTTAGGAACATCTGCTGCTAAATTCCTCTCGACTACTTATAAAATGGGTACTCACCATATGCCCATCCTGTGCTTACATAAACCTTACCTTTATGGAGTTTATCATCTAACAAAATTAGGAATAGATTTAAGTTAAAGAATTGGTGTAGCTAATGCCAACAATCCAGATAGGCTCTCAGGTATAGTTTTAATCATATAATGGTATGCTAAGAGTTCCCAGACCCACTTTCAATGTGTGTGTTGAGGGGCAGGTGTTCGCCGACTCACAACATCAAGGAATTCTAGAACCAGCCCCTGTCTTTGAGTGAATTCCAAAAGTCTCATTAATATAACAAGACACCCTTTTTACCGTTATGGCTCTGAAACATTTTCAGGAACTATGGATGAAGATCAAATATGTCTAAGAAATACTTTTTTGGTTATCTGAATGAGCAAATATATATTTCTTATATTACAGATGGACACAGTAAAGTGTTGGATGCTAAGAAAGTTGCTATAGGACAAAGTGAAATAGGGCAAATAATTTTATCAAATGTGGGAAGAAGAAAGGCTTCTAGGAGACAATGAAGTGAGCTTGAATCAATATTAATACCTGGGAAATGACAGCAGTAGATGAGCTAGTCTAGTGTGAAACAATTAAGGTTGACAGGACTCAGTTTGAACAATGTGTTTCACTGGTCATAAAGCTAAGAGATAGATCTGCAAATGAGAAGTCCTGGATATATAACTGCCATCATCATTAACTGAGTGGTCAGGGTGCTTAATTAGTGACCTCAGAATCACAAATTGAGCATTAATCTTTCAATCAGCCATGTTTGCTTATAGAAATTATTCTTTTGTAAGTTTCTTTTCTTTCTTTCTTTCTTTTTTCCACAAAGACTGGGCAGTTTTGACTTTTACATTAGAAGGCAAGTCTACTTCAGTAGCTAATCTGGCTTTCCAGGGGACAAAGCCACTGATTGCACAATTAGAAAGATGGCTTAAAATGTCAGGAATCCTGGCAAAGTAATATCTTCCCTTGAATTGACAGAGAGGGATGAACAAGTGAGACTGAGCCTTTGCTGAAAGCAGATTTAATTGGAAGGGGTCAGGGAATTTTGCAAAGATACGGAGTTCCTTAAGGATGCAAAGACAAGTACCCTGAAGAGAAGGAAAAAACTTCCTAAAGTAGGTGTGGTGATGTCAGTGCCAATATTATTCTTCACTGTCTTGCCTGGGGCTAGTTTTTCCAAGACTAGAGAGATGATGACATCTATGTGGCATATCTGTGGTGCTGTTGCATTTTATATTACACCTTGGTAAAAGTAAAGAAATTAGGGGGAAAAAAAGTAAGGGAGGAACTAAATTGTGTGTTTGTTTTTCTAAAACGCATAGTGTTCTGTGTTCAGTAAGTGCAAATGAAAGCACATTAACTGAAATCTATTTTGAATTTTATTACTAAGTCTCATATATTGAAAAATAAGTGTGGTTATAGACTATAGCTGGAGTTTCAATGGCTCTTAAATATCCTAAATTATTTTTGCTTTTAATAATAGATTGCTCTAGGGCTTAATAAACATGTTTACTTGAATGAAAAAAGATTTCAACACTTGTGTTTGGGAAAGGGTGTGTTGGTTTGTATGTAAATTTCAATTTTTATCGTTAAGAAATATTTGCAGACTCATTCTCTGTATCATGAACTGCAACATGTGCGAACTGTTTCTAGAATGCTTGCAAATACGTTAAAATAAAACATTCTGTTCTGAGCAAAATGAATGCCTTGAAACTGACCCCAATCTAAAATATTATACATGTAGCTGGTAACATGATTCCTAATGTAATCATATTTCCCATGTTGATCTGAATCAGCTGCAATGATCTAATAGACTCAACATTGGAAAACTGGGAAGATTACAGTCTAGAGTGGTTTGTAGCAAAGATCAGTAAATAAGTTCTTTAATACCACCTATGCGAAATAAATAATAATAATTCAATGAACAATTATTTCACTTATATTGAAAGCCAGGAAATTGAAACCCATGACTTTTAACACAAATGTGATTTTCAGGCTTTTGTCTTTGGGATATCTAATCTTTTATGTCATTTATTTTCCCAATTTCTATAAAGTAGTGCAAAAAGTTTTACTGAGTTTTACTGAGTGTGTTTATTGTGAAGATTCATCCATGTTATGGCACATTATTATAGTTCAATTATTTTGATTACTGTAGCATGTGCCAGTGTGTGAATAACACATGGTTATTCATCCAGTCTGCAGCGATGAGTGTTCAGATCATTTTTTTGGCTGTTATGATATTCTCACACAGGTCTCTTGTCATCCATGTGCAAGAGACTCTCTTGGGTACATACCTAGGAGTGAAATTCTGAAACATAGGACATAAGCATGGTTAATTTTAAAAGGACATAGTTAATGCCAACTTTCTTTTTTAGGTGTTTTCAACAAGTTAACCTCCTACTTTCCAAGAACTATCAAATTATCATTAATTAAACCTATTAACCATTTCCCTTATCAACACTTTTATTAATGTAAGGTTCACAGAATTGGTCTATTGGGAACACTGAAATACTGTAACAACTTTGACAATGCAATTTTCTGATGAAACAATTTTATTATTCTATGTGCTTTAAATTTTTCTTTGTTTTCACTAAATTTGTTTTCTGATTTAGCTCATTTCACGGACTTGTTTTTGACATCGTAACTTTAGAAGTAATGCTTATTTTCACTGGCATACCAATTAATCATACTAGGTATTTTGTGAGAAAAAGTTTCACTTTAACTTTTCAATTCAAATGCAGTATGCATTTGAGGAATATAAAAAAAGAGAGTGCAATAAATTCGAGCATGCAGAATGCATTTTGTAAAGTAAACGATTTAAAATAGTTAAATAAAATTAAAATGATGTGAATTATAATTTAAATTGAGTTGTAAGAGTTTAATGTAATACAAAGCAAGAATTATAGGTTATATAAGAAACAAATAACATAATACAAATTTAGAAAATAAATATATTCTTTCAAAAATATGTTCATGCATGTGTTCAGTCTGACATTCAGTTTCTGGGAAAAATTACATGAGAATAACTACATAATTTTAATTAGACATTATGATTAAAATCTTTCTGTGTATTTAAGGAGGAAACAGAATATACTACTGAAAAATAATCAGTCCAACATTAACATTAAAATTTTGTTAATAGGAAGTAGAAAATATTTTAACACATAATAATTAAAATGAAATAAAATTATTTCTCATAATTAACAAATATTTCAAGATTGCATTTGATAACTTTTAACTGCATGAATAAGGCATGTAATATCCAAAATAATTCTTTGTCTGCAACTTTTATCCACTATAATTTGAAAAATATGGTGTCCCAAATGGCACTCTAGTTACACTTAAAAATGCTAAAATAATCTGTATTATGTTGGATATTTGTAGATTCTTTCCTCCTAATGATGCACCTTAGAGATAGGGATTGAAAATAACTTTTAAAAATTGCTTACATTAAATATATGAGTGAAAGCCATTTTAAAGAATTTATTATTTTCTACTGAAGCTCACCACTCTACTCTAGCCATGTATTTTCTCAAGAGCAATGCATTCTTTGAAAATAGTAGGAGTTTGGCAGAGATGAGGCCATTAAATGAAAATTGTCATCAATTCCACCATCAATAATCTACTGCCACTGATTTAAGAACATTCTACAAAGACAGAAATGTACCACTTTTTATTCCCCACTTCTTTCTAAACAGAAAAATGTATAAGACAGGGAAAAACAAAATCTTCCATAGTGGGTTTAACGTGCCGTAATGAAGGCACCAGTAACAACAACACTAATTTGCAAAATCTCATGGGATGAAGGAGTGGAAAATTGTTCTCTTTTTTTGTACATAGTTAGTAAACTAAGAAAATAATTTAAGAAAAAAAAAAAAGCCCTATGCATTCTAGACAAAAGTAATTACAGTAGGTGAGGAGCTATAAATGAACTTTAAAACTATCTGCACTCTTGTCCTTAAAAATAATCCCAATTTGATGACCATCATTCAATGACAGTACTGGGTGAAAAAAATCATCTTCTTTTTATTAAAAGTAAAACAGGCATTCAATACTTTCAGTCAAGCTAGAAGCAAGACTATATATAAACACTGAAAAGGCAAAAGTCGTAAACCAAACTAGAAATCAACTGGAATGGGAGCGGTGTTGTTCACTAGCTCATTTCTTTAACCCAGGGTGGCCTGAAGCTCTGGTATGATTTTCTGGTGAAAGTCTACTACAACTACTATCCTGGAATCCAGCCTAGTTTTTTTTCCTTTCTTTTTCCTTCTTTCTCTTTCTTCTCCTTTTCCTTTCTTTCTTCTTCCTCTCTCGCTCTCTTTTTATTCAGACAAAACTGCCCAAATTTAGACATACATAATATGATCACTCTATCTTACCTCAACCTCCTTCAGTTCCTATGACTTTTTGACAAAGGGTGGTTCAAGGACGAACAATAGGCATGTGGAAATGTCCAGAGCCACACAGTTTTAATGTTAAGGGGAGGATGTTCTCACCCCTAATACCAGTAACCCAGCAGCAGCTGAGATGGTCTGCTTTTGTAACTCTAGTTGTATCCCGAGGTCTAAAATAATGAGTTCTAAAAATGACCAACCTAAGACTGTTTTTCAGTGGGGAAAAATGATGGGGAAATTTCATAGAACTGGATGCAAAATTAAAACTGGTGATTAGCTTCATAGAAAGATGAGGTGTGTATCGAAATCTGACATTGATGCTTCTTAGGGGGAGAAGAGTTAACATGTCTGAGCTTTTATGTCCCAGTTTAACTTAGAGTATATTAATGAATTTCATTTATTGTCATTCAACATTCATTTTACAATCACTTATGAAGTGTTTACAAGTGCTCCAATGCCTGTTTTCCAGAACTAAGTAGGGGAGAAAAACAAAGAACTGCAGTATAAGGAGGGAGGTACTGCAAAGACATAAAGTGGGTGGGGAGGGAGAGAAAACTTACAGCATGTCAAAATATAGTAGTAAAACTTTTTGATGCTTTCTGAATTTAAAGGAGTAAATAGATCTCTGCATTTCTGGTTCATGAACTAACTTCCTTAATTCTAACAAAGGGAAATATGACACCCTATTCCTCACCCCCCAAAGTTTGACACTCTAAGCTAAATGTAGCTGACACCTATTTTTGATCTTTTATAAACTATTGGTGGAGAAAGGTTTTGCTTCTTGATGCAAAGCCATGAGCAACTGCAATTCACCACAACTGCTCTCTCTGCTCTCTGAATTCTTTGAATAAGGCATTGTGTGAAATTCCAACCTCATTAAATCTGCTGTTTAGCTGTGCTCTGTTCAGCCACTGCGAATCTGCTCCGGGTCAACCCTCCTGCTTGTGAAACCATTTAAGGCAAACAAGATGCCTGAACCATGAGGTGTAACATAATACCAAAGTCAGACAGCCACATTCTTTACTACTTAAGTAAATTTTTACATTCTTTGCTGATCAAACTAAATTCTTATTCCGTTTTTATTTGGTAGAATCATTCAGACAAAATGTTGCTTCCTCCAATATTAAATAACATTGAAGGGCCAGATAGTAAAAGAACAAAGAAACCTACTTCACTTCATTATAATCTACAAAGGGATAAAAATCAGAGTTTAGATTTCCCCTGGTAAAGTGCACCACTTTAATTCTAGAACAGAAATTGATTGATGACACTGCTTGGACAAATTAAGCATAACATTTCTATCCTGCCTTACAATTTAAAAGCAGAAGAATCATCCTAGAATAATTTCATAATTTTATTCTGCTCTAAAGCGACCCAAGAAGTCAGCAAGAGTCGGTATGCCTGTGTGTGCATACACACACTGTGTGTGTCCATTCCTGTATACGTGAGGGCATATGTTAGATATGTAAGTAGGATATATGTCTACTAGAATTGAGACCATATTCTTATTTCACCGTGATTTGACAGCTCTTATATGGCAGCAATCACTGTTTTTCTACCTACCTTGGTGACAATCTCAAATCAGTCAGTGACCTTGATGGGAAAGATTTTATAGCCCATTACCCAAGCCTTCAGTCATTCCATGTTGTGACTGGAATGGTTTTTAACTCCAAAAATAGCCTCTGTTACTGAAGGTATGAGATTTTCCAGAGACAATATGGTCATTTTAGAGCTGATCTACATATTTTTCACAAATATTTATGATATAACTTATTAATTACAATGTTTCAAATGGGTACCATTTTAACTTTAAAAAGTTATATATCTGACCCATGTTAATAATCTACATGAAAATAAATCATGAATTTTTAGAAAATAATTTCTTTAAACTCTTTAAAGTTCATGTATTTTTTAAAGAGTCAATACTGGCAATGTTTGAAATGGTTTACTAGAATAACTAGAATAATAGCTATGTATGTTTTTGTTCATTTATATTATTGTATAGAAACTCAAAATGTGTCAAATGAAAGGAGCAAATAAATCCAAAATAACCATACACACACCCTCTTGATACATTAAAATATATGTTTTTATATTTCATTAATAAGGTATTATAAAATATACAAGATGTTTTTAGTATGCAAAAACCATGGAAAGATGACTTGAAAATTAATAAAATTTGAACAGATATTTAATTCTATGGAGACTCAGAGTGAGGAAAACATTTCTACATGCTTTTATCTTTAATAAATTAGTTACTTTGTATTCTTTATTTTCATATGTTAAACTAAATTTTGGAAAATTTGACAAGTTTTGAATAATAATAGAAAACTAATAAATGTTACATAAAGAAAAGTTTAAAATTTAATAAACCAACTTAGAATGCATGAGTTGGGATAGATGTTAATGAATTGCAAATAATCATAGAAGAAGAGGAAAATATAACATAAATATCTTTATGAATAGATATAAATTATTGAGAAGACATTGTACAAAATATTTTATTTGGGGGAATATTTTGAGATCTAGATGGCATTGTTTTAATATTATGATGAATTTTTCTACCTCCAAAATGTATCTATGCATTAAGAAGTTTTAAGAAATTACACAATCTCTCTTTTGTGTCATTTCATGGAAATTTGAGGACCAACCAGCCAATGTTTTGTTTTAGAACAAAGAGACAAAATTTGGATGGTTTTCATTACTTTTCTCTTACAGTTAAAACCATATAGACATACACACAGAAACAATATTCAACAAATATTCATCTAATGTCTATTTCATTGGCCGCACTATTATTCCAGGTAGTACTAGAGATAATAAATCATTAAAACTCTGTCATTGTCTGCCAGTAGCTCATGATCATGTTGGAGATTTTTAAAAGCAAGTCGATAATCATCATTCAAATGAATAAGTGAACAATAGAGTTTCACTGGACACAATGGTTGTAAAGAAAATAAAGAGATCGACTTTATGCTTCAGAAACAGAAAATAACCTGTAAAGGACATTCCTGAGAAAAATAAACTCTAAACACTTAAGAAAAGGCCATAAAGAGATGTTGAGACTGGTAATTTAGGGTAAGTAGGAATGAAAAATAGGTAATTGTTTTATTCCATTTTTTCTGAGTGCAAACCTATAAACATCAATCATCAACTTCGTAATGCCTAAGTAACAAGATGCAATTCTAACTTCTAAACATACCACAAATATTTTTAAAATAAATCCCAGATTGTAGGTGTCTTCGTAAGACTTGTTAAACATTACCAAATGTTAATAGCTATAGTTCACTTCTGAAGCCTATGATATTACAGGAAAATAAGTGGATCAATGATAGATTGATGAATAGATAGATGCATATACATGAAACATAGATTCCCTCACATGACAGCTCCCAGTTCTTAAGTTTTAAGCAGCCTTTACAGGGTTCATATAAAAGCCATGGTGACCACATTTTATAAACAAAGAGAACTAATAAAGGGTTTGGTTTAGCTGGATGTTTCTTCTGCCACTGAGTACATTTCCTGTGCCATATACCCATATACTCAGCTCTTGTTCTGACTCAAGTACGCATTATTCCTTTACAATAGGATCATTACAGCTCTGCTTATTATAAGCTCAGCAACCACTTAAAGATATTCACCAAAGACATGCATGTGGCTAAAAAGGAACACGGAGTCTGCATCTAATTTGATAACCACAAAAAACATCAGAATGAAAGTATCTTTTGAAAACATATTTTGGTTTACCCTAGACTGAACCAAGATTGACACAAACACTGAATTTTTTTCAGATATTTAAAGAAAAAGTTTACTTCTTTTTTAATCTTTTAAAACACCCACCATTTATTAGCTTGCAACTTTTTTCCTTCTTTTTTTATTGAAGTATCATTGATATTGATTTCAAATATAGAACACAGTGGTTCATCAATTACCCATATTATTAAATCCTCATCCCCTCTAGTGTAGTTACTAACTGTCAACGTAGAAAGATGTTACAGAATCATTGACTGTATTCTCCATGCTGTACTACTATCCCCTTGACCAGGGCAGAATGCCCAGAAATTATCTGAGTTAATACAATACAGGGAATCATTCAAGGGAGAGTCACAGTTTTATTGGATCCTTAGCCCCATCAAATATTCCTTTGGAGATAAAAAGGTCTCTAAGGGGCAGATAACTTACCACACATGGGTCAAAAGGACTATTTGACATCTCAGCAGTGAAACAATCCTATTTCGAGAGTTTGCAACACATTTGAAAAGTAAGTACATATGATTTGATAATGGTCATCTATTCTACTATCTTGGTTAGTTATTTGATAGCATGACTAGGTGAACATATTAAGGAAATAAGCTGAATGAAGGGCAAATCTATTCAACAACTACAGTAGATAGAATTTTAATCCAAGACAGCCATTTCACAAGTGTATTGTATGCAGTTGAATATTAGTGGGACATCCTATGAAAAATCATAAGTTTAGTGATTCTGCACATCACTAAAGATTACTGAATGATGTTTTCATCATTTTATTTTACAGATAAGACCCTTATATACAAGGACCTAACCTGTCATCCAGTAATATTAATTTCTATCAATGCGAAACCATTGTCAACTTGTAAAAGGAAATACATATACATGTTTTATCTGTATTATACTTGCTATTTTCAAGTTTACTCTGTTTCCATTCCTGATTTAATTCTGACCATTTTTGTCATGAATGGTAGAGGCTAATGTTCACAACTAAAGATAGTGGACTGAAACTGAAGACACCATAGTGTTTAAGAAATCTACACACACAATTCCCTTGCATCATGAATGTGTATATAAAAATGCTATAAAAGAAAAGTAAATGTGTGCTATAACTGAGAATGGAACTGAGCAGTAGGATAATTTTCTACATTATTCAATTTTAAAAAGTTTTTGCACAGAATCTACAGCTTAGTAGTTTTAAAAAATTTTTTGGCAGAGGAATCTTTTTCAGTGGAAATACAACATAAATGTAAAATAAATATTTTATTGGATATGTTTATTTTACATAATCAAATTAAAATGGTTTCCTTTTTTGTCAATCATAGGAACTTTCAGTTAAAGATAAGACAAACCTGTGAACTCAGGTCTTACTCTTCCACAAACCTGTTAAAATGGTCAGAATAAAAATTTCCTAAAGGTTTCAACAATTAGGGAAGAGATGTTAAGTACAAAATTTGAAAGCAGAGAATGTCAAGTAAAAAGACAAATCATAACTGATTTATCAGACCTATGAAAGCACGCTCAGCACTGGAGAGATCAAGGGTGACTTCTTCAAAATGCTAAGAAATTGAAATTACCAGCTACCATGGAAAGTAAGGATACATTTGAGACTGAAAAGTGATGTGATTGGAACACGGTGTAAAGAGTTTAGTGTATTGGTTTGCTAGAACCATCATAACAGAATACCAAAAAACCTGAGTGGCTTAAACAATGGAAGTTTATTGTCCCATAGTTTTGGAGGGTACACATCTGAGATCAAGCTGTAGGCAGGGCATGTCTGTTCTATTGTTTGTGAGGGGTATCTGTTGTATTCCTCTATTTTAGCTTCTGGGGATTTGCTCGTAATCTTAAATTTTTCTTGGCTTGTAGCTGTGTCACCCTGACCTGGTCCTTGATATTAACATGATGCCTTGCTAAGTGCTTGTCTTTCTTCAGATTTCCCCTTTTTAGAAGGACACCAATAATAATGAATTAGGAGCCCACCCTCATGGTGTGATTTTAACTTGATTATCTAGTTAGAGATCCTGTCTCCAAAATTCAACCCATTGCATTGTGGATTCCATGTTTTCTCCTCTCCCCCATGCAGCATGGATATTCTCTCACTTCATCAAAAGAGAGACATCTTATATTCTGGATAATATAACAATTCATCAACTTAATAAACTGTTCTGATTAGCTATATTTTGGGGCGGTGTGCAGCAGTTTTAGTTTTATAAGCTTTTA
This sequence comes from Manis pentadactyla, assembly GCF_030020395.1. Taxonomy (NCBI): domain Eukaryota; kingdom Metazoa; phylum Chordata; class Mammalia; order Pholidota; family Manidae; genus Manis; species Manis pentadactyla. The sequence continues at coordinate 51,366,063 of NC_080030.1, forward strand.
TCTCACCAGGTAACTTATTTAAAGATACTTTCTTTTTTTTGAGTGGAAGGTGGTGTAATAGCCATAAAACCTGAGTCCAGCAGGTAAGTTTTGACTATATGTTGCATTATCTTAGGATAATTTTCAATGACTGATGACTTAAGACATTTTATTAATGAGAAGAGCAAGTTAACATTTTGATTGATGCAAATTATTAAAATATGGCATGCAACACATCTGTGTGTCAATTATGTGTTATTTCAGCTTTTAAGAGAGTTAAAAATAAATATCCAAAGTGAAATCAAAAGTTAATCACTAAGACAGCATCAGCATCTCAGAAAAACCATAGAAATTTACAGGAATTTGAAAACTCCCAATCTAATATAAGTGTAGAACCATTTATTTATTTCAGTTGAAACTCCTCATTGACACCTAAGAGATTCATTGCACAAAAGCTGTTTTTGGTTTGCAGACCCATTTGAGAACTGATGACTATAGTTCATCTATCTAGGAATAAAACTATGCCTTTTATCCACAGATTCTCACAAATTTTTGCAGTTTTCATTAAGTTGAGAGACATAAATAATTGAGTTCCTTAACGTTTTTGAATGAAAATGGAGCCAAATTTGAACCAATTTTCTGCCACTTAAGAAATATATGATAGCCTAACTTTTACATTTCAGTTTTATATATCTATAAAATAAAAAAGGCAATTATGCCTACATTATAAGTTTTCATGGTAATTAGGTATTCCAATATAAATAAAGTATTGGAAATTATTATTTTTTCTCTTTATTTCTTCCTTTTCTACCTAGAATTTGAGTGAGTTTCTTATATTTTTAACATTGAAATCATCTCACCACTTTGCTTAGGTTCTAATTTTATTATTCATTATTTGATGTCACCTTCAAGTTGAATATTTTTGTAAATATTTGCAGTGACGCTTCATCTTAGATCTGATGGTGGACCCAAATATGAAAATAATTAAAATAATCTGATCTTATGTCTTAATATCTGTGGTAATCAAACTTTGCACCTAGAATGCTTATGTAAAAGGGATTTTCTGGAAAGCTTTAGAAATTGAAGGTTTCAGTCCCAAATATCTGGAGTGAAAACCCTGCATCCTGGGTGGGAACCTGTATTGTTCCTTTTGGAAATATTGTTTCCCATGTTTTCGTTATGTTTGAATCACCTCTGCAACATTCCTATTAGGAACTCATTCAGCTTCTCTATTCATTTAGATAGAAAACTGTTTCCTAAGACAGATCATCTCATATGAATACAAATCCAAACAAATTCACAAAGACAGAGATTTTAGCGGGTAAGGCAATATAGTATAATGGAGAAGCCTGGACATTAGAATTGGGCAAATATAATATCAAATCATTAATAACTAACCCAATGGTTACTTATAAAGATTAGATAAGATGGTGTAGCTAAAATACTTATTAAAGACAAAGCCTTCACATAATTGTGTTTCAATAAAATTTCTCTTCCATTAAACCAAAATCTCCATCTGAATCATTCAAAAATGTAAGACAGTTTTCATGTCTCCAGGAATGACTATGACAAATATTTAGTATTTCCCTCAATAATCTGTATAATATAGCCCAGGAACCTATTATTAGTTATGTCATACTCAATTCTTCCTCCAACATAGCTCACATTATAGGATATCCCATCTTTTGTAAAATAGATTACCACTCTTAAAGATGGTCTTGTTTATCAATGTATTTCTTACATAGTAATTCACTATCAGTGAATTAGTGATAAATAGTATCACTAAAAAGAAATATTGCAGATGAACACTAATCAGTGCAAATTCTAGAAACTAAATTACCATTAATCTGGCTTATTTGGAAATTTTTGAGTGGCAAAATCATAGTTTCTCTTTACATTGAATTCATTGTCAACTAGAAACTGAAATTTGTCAATGAAAAACCTTCTCAGAAACTCACTAATCAGAGAAATCAATATGTTTCACAAAAATATAACCTCTAAGAAATATCTATAGAATTTTATGATGTGTTTTCTTTTAAGAATAATAAATTTGTACGCACTCTGATCCTTTCCAACTCAGTCTTACTTCAGTAACAGCATGATTTTTCCAAGACAGCTCCCTAGAGGTAGTGATTCCCTTTGTGTCCAAGGAGTAAAGTGAAGTTAACATGTTTTGTAGACAATGCCAATAAAGCAATAAAAATGCTTTTTACTTAAGGCTATTAAAAAACTTCAACACAGCTATTGTCCTGAAAACTTTATTCAATATCTTCTAAAGCTAATTTTCTATGCTAAATCTTGGGAATATTTGCCTGTGTACTAAATAACTTTTGAAAGAAATGTGCGTAAATTTGAGTCAACAGATTAAGAAAAATTTTAGTAGAAACTGACCAATAGCTTTTGCAATAAAACAACTAGATAAAAATGCAAATCTCAAAGAACAAAGCACATTACTATGTTATGATAGTGATAAAAAAATTAAAGTTCAATCAAAATATGGTTAATCTTCCAGAAATTCAGTTACATATTTTTAATGATATATGCAGCTCTTCTATGTCTCCTCAAGATAGCCTAACAAGTTTATTCATGCCTCTGGTTATTGATAGAAATTATATTATATACAAATAAGTTAGATGAGGTTTTGCTTTTCTTTTTAACAATGAAGGAAAAATACATGAAAAGTTTCTTAAACTTTGGAATTCGTTACTGTCTAAACTGAATCAAGAACTTGCACTATATTTGACATACTATGTGAATACTTCGACACCAATTTCTTTTAAATGGAAAGAACTAGATCAATGTCCACATCTTCAAATGACATTAACGAATGTTATGGGTTGAATTGTGTCCCACAAAAAAGATATAGGTATGTTGAAGTCCTAACCCTCAGTACCTCAAAATGTGACCTTCTTTATGAAGCAAAGCAAGTTAAATTCAGGTAATGTGGGTGGGCTCTAATCCAATGGAACTGGTGTCTTTAAAAAGAGCGGAAATTTGGACACAGAGGAAGACATACACAGGGAGCAGCCATATGAAGACACCCAGGGAGAATTCCTTGTGAAGATGGAGGAACAGATTAAACTGATGCAGCTGTAAACCAAGGAATATTAAGGTTGCCCATGATCACTAGAAGTTAGAAAGAGGCAAGAAAAATTCTACGCAGAGTGTCAGAGGGAGCACGGCTCTGTCTTACACATTTTAGACTTCTGTAGCTCCCAGAACTGTGAGACAGTAAATTTCTGTGTTTTAAGCTACCTAGTTGGTACTTTTGTTTCATCAGCTACAGGACACTAATGCATCTATATTATAAAACAACTTTTAGCAATAAATAAAGTTATAGTATATATTCCAGCTCTAAAATGGAATCATACAATCATAAAATTAATTCTATCAATAACAAACATAATCACTAGAAAAAAAATGCATGGAAAATTAATTGCAGTGTTTGGTATAAAAGAAATAGATTATCTAAAACATTTTGTAATAGGAGAGTACTAATGAATAAAGGTTATCTGAGAGCATTTTAAGTAAAAACATACTTTACTCCATAGTACATATTCATGTGTCATTAAACCTATCCATTTTATTTGATAGAGCAAATATTATTTTATTGAGAATTGAGAGCTGAATGAAAATTAACCAGTCTTCTTTGGAGATAAAGCCAGAATATCATGCTTAAATAAGATTTGTGTTGCTATAGTTTATACAATTCATAACCAAATATTTTGAATTGAAGATTCTTAATGTATGCTATGTTAAAATGTTCTATAGGCCATTTACAAAAAAATAGAAGGGGCCCTTTTAAGTGTTCTTTGATGTGATAATATCAGACTCCCTACGTCTTTTGTAAAAAATTTTCTGCATTCATATAATACTCTTCAACTAATTTGCAATCTTTAGGATGACCCTGAGGCTATGATGAAAGTTACATATTTCAAAGTTTTCAGATATATTGGCATGTTTTATTATTTCATTTGAAAATTGTGCTATTTCAACCTTAGAACTCTATGATTTATTATTCTCACTCATATTTACAAGCAATCAATGGCACCTGAGCATTGTAACAAAGTTTCATTACAACCACAGCAGGAGCTTTAAGAGGAGGTCGGGGAGGCATTGTAGGTTAAGTCCTATCCATTCCAGCTTGGCAGGCATACAAAATCTGTTGCACACATGAGTGCAATGACACTAAAAAGAGATTGGTGTTAATTCAAGGTCCATGGTGCATTCTCTATTGAGATCATTGTAGTGCTGAAGTTCAATTTATTACTTATTTTTCCTTTCAACGTATCATCCACTTGCGCACATGAACATTCACCATGTGTTTCATGCTTCCTCAAAGTTGTTTCCATAATAGAAAAAGACAAATCTCTTAACTGCACACTGAAGAAAATTATGATAACAGTTAACCTTTACCTAACTTTTATTCTGCGCCAGACACTGTTCTAAATTCCTTCCATGTACTGCATAAATGAATCCTCACAATAATTCTGACAACACACCGGCTATAGAGCAGAAAGCTAGTCCATTTGGTCTCTGGTATCTCACCAGACAGCTGTGTCTGGGAGGTCTCTCCCTGCACTCCAGGTGAAACCTCAACATGGACGAGGGAGGGTCCTTGACTCTGAAAGAGAAGTAATTGTCCAGAAAGCCAGAAGAGCGTAGGTAGGGAAGGAATTCATTAGAGCGAGAGTAGAAATGAATGGCAGCAGCCTTGCAAGCAGCTGAGAGCAGGAAAATGCAGAGGTGCAGAGGGGAAGTTTGCTAAACATTTTCTTGGTGTAGAGCAGATTCCCCTGCCATCTCTTAAAGCCAGGGTCACTGGGCATCCCGTGTCTGCTTGGATCTGAACTGCATGGGGACTAGCCCCTACCACCCTGGGATTTGGGGAGCCATGGAGCAGAGGATGGAGTGAGATTATGTTGTGAGAACTTCCCAGAGAAAGGAAAGTCTCAGGCAGGCTCCTGCAGCTGCAGCTCCCTCCACATCACGACCCAGGCCACCGGGACTTGCTGGCCCAGATCTGAGCTCTCAGCAGCCCCTCCCTACTTAGCAGGAGTAAAGCAGAGACTAAGAGAAGACTTAGAAATAGAACGAAATAGCAAAGAAACAAAGACACTTACCACTGGAAAAGCACAGAGAGACAAAATGCAATTAAGTTGAACAAGGAGGAAGCTTTCTTACCACCTAACTTCCTGGCTCTTAAAATGAGATCTTAGCCTTAAGATGGAATCTTTCCTGTTCTTACTGTACTGTTTATATTTCAGCATTTTCCATCATAGGCAGGAAAAGTTAACTATGATGCTCGTCCCAGGTGCCTGCCCTACATCACTTCTTTATCTAAGTATATTTCATATCAATTCATGTGCTGACTGAGCAACTCGGACAAAAACACAGACACATAGAAAATACATAGTTCCTTATCTGTAAGGAAATCTGCAGCAGGAGATATTTTCTACCATTGTCAAAGAAATGCTGCATCAATGAGAAATGAAATGAATGTCTCAGTATGATCAAATGCACTGTGTGCTTTCTACAAAAATTATGAAGATGAAGTGTGATGTGTTGCATGTCTGTGTATCTGTATTTTATAGACTCTCATTATATTGATGCTTAATGGAAAAGTCACCACACTCTGGATAGACCTCTATTTTTCCCCTTTAAAAATGGAATTGAAAGGTGAAAATGTCTTTAATTTCTAAAAATGTAATAAGTTAACTTATTTGACATCTATTGAGTACTAACTGTGATAGATGCTTCAGATACAAAAATGAATGAGATATTTTCGTGGTGCTCATATTCTAATTCTCAACTCAACATCTAGTGCTATGATAGAGTGACATCAGATTACTATGAGAAGCAAAAGGAGAACATTTAACACAGACGAGGTGAATTTTTATAGTCTCTCTTAAGGAGATGACAACAATTGGGGTCTGGAAATTACTTAGGACTTAACTGTTATAGACAGAAAAAGTACTTCAAGACAGGGAGATCATTTATATTGTAAAGTATGGAAGAAAGAGGCAGCTGGATTTACTTGAAGAACACATGTAATCAAGTGTGATTTACATACAGGGAATAACCCAGAAACAGAGAAAACAGATGAGAAAGTTAGCAAGAATGATATCACAAGGAGTTTAATATGCCACACCAAATATTTTTGCCAATTATATTTCCGTGAATATTTATATTTGTATTATAATTGAATTGGAATTATACACCAAAGAATATTTCCCACTATGTATTTTCTAGAAGCAAACTTGAAAAATGATGCAAATACAATTCGATTTCAGAGAGAAAATACAAATTAGATTACTAGTGGCTAACAAAAATTCTGATGCATATTAAATTTTAACACATTTCCAATAGTAATTCTAGAATGTATTTGACCATGAAAAATGTTAAAATAAAATTTTATTGCAAAATACCACAAATTAAAAATATGTACCCTAATGAATTGCTACCCAATAATGGTAAGAGAGAAAGAAAGAGACTCTAGCAGTAGCCCTTCTGTCCTGATGATTAACTTATCTTACTCCCCAATAACTCCTATCCTGATTTCAAATGTCATGTTAATTTTCCTATTTTAAAATTTTATATAAATAAAATTTCATGATCAATTTATTTGTGGTTAGCTTCCTTTGACACAAAAATATTTGTCATTTCATTCATGCTCTTGTGGATAGAGATAGTTAATTCATTTTCATTACTCTATAGCATTCACTGTATGAAAGTGCCACAACTTATACGTTCAACTTATCTTAACTCTTGCTGTCAGTTTAGGCTATTATAAATAATTCTACTATTAATATTTTTGCAAATATGTTTTGCTACACAGATATATACAATTCTGTTGAGCATAAAATTTAGAGTCAATCTGCTGCACCAAATGATATGAAATGTCCAGCATTAGTGGACGCTACCAGGTTATTGTCCTAAGTAGTTTTCCAATTTATATTTCTATCAGGAACCTGTTGAGTTGATATTGCTGCACATCTCTGCCAACAAATGATCCTGTCAATCTTTTCAATTTAAACCATTTTTGTGGTGTTTTGTGGTGTCTCAAAGTACTTATGCTTCTCCTTACTAATAAGGAGATTGAGCATGATTTCATATAACTTGGTACTTGAATATTTTCTTTGGATAATAGCTCTTCATATCTCTTGTTCATTTTGTTATTGGGTTGGTGATTTATTTGGTTGGTAGTTTGATTTTTTGTTTGTTTGCCATTCTTTTTGAATTGTATGGTCCTTTTAATATTCTGAATACTTGTACTTCATCAAATTACAAATATTATTGCCCATTATATGACTTAGATTCATATTTTCTTAATGAATCTTTTTACACTAGATATCTCCATGTTAACAGAGTCCAAACAGAGTTTGGAGTCATGATGTTTTTAATAGGTATATCCAATTAATGTAGCACTGTTTTACTAAAAAGATTATTTCCTTTCTGTGCAGTATAATTTTGAAAACCATCAATGTATGCATTAGTCTGTTTTTCTATGCTTATTAGTCTATTTTTCCCTCTCTATGCCAACTACAGTTTAATCTCTGTATTAATAACTAAATGTCAAGTATATTAAATTTGTATTTATTTATAGTTGATAAAAATTAAAGGGAAGATAATTTCAAAATTGATGAAAAAATTAGGCACAAATTTATTTGATTTCTTAGGGACAGCTAAAAAGTTACATTTTAAAGGATTTTTTTAATGGGAATAATCTTCTAGGTTAAACTACAAAAAGTTGTTTAACCCTCTAATAGGCCAGAGCATCAAAGTTCCATTATTAATGCAAATTCTTTTTTATTGAAGTTTAGTTGATATATGATCTTATTTTAGTTTCAAGTATACAACACAGTGCTTCAACAGTTATTCATATTATCAAATCCTCACCCCTACTCGTTCAGTTACTATCTGTCAACATAGGAAGATGTTACAGAATCATTGATTATATTCTCCATGCTGTACTACTATTTCTGTGACCAATTTATATTATGATTGAGAATTTTTGTGCTCCTTATCTCCCTACTCTTACCCACCCATCCACATACCCCAACCCCTCTCCTGTGATAACCACCAGTCACTTCTCAGTGTCTATGAGGTCTACTGCTATTTTGTTCATTGTGTTTTGTTTTGTCTTTAGAGTCCACAAATAAGTGAAACATATGGTTTGTCTTTCTCTACCTGGCTTATTTCACTGAGCATACCTTCTAGATTCATTCATGTTATTGCAAATGGCAGGATTCTTTCTTTTTTATGGCTGAATAATATTCCATTGTGTATACCTACTAATGCAAATTTGAATTATACAGAACAACACATTTTCTATGTGAATACTTCAGTGAGTTGCCATTTAGAGATAAGACCACAGGCAGAAGAGTAAATAACTTTGATGTCCATAAAGACAAGTCTTTCCACTCTGTTCTTTTACAAGATCAGCTTGGTTATGTGTGGTCCTTTCTATTACACACACACACACACACACACACACACCACCTAAAATTTTGCTGAAATCTGATTAAGATGGTTTTAATATAGAGAACATTTTGAGAAATATTTATAATATTGGGTCCTCAAATTCATAAACATAGCAAATCCCTTCACATTTTTCTACCAATAATATTTTGTAGGTTTGTAGAAGTCTTGAACATCTTTTGGAGGTTCATCATATATATTTGATGTACTTGATACCATTTTAAATTATATAATTTTATATAATATTATTTATAAAATATTTCTATATATGTAATACTAATTTTAAATTATAAAATTACACATACTTTATATAATTTAAAATCTCTTCTTGTTTTCTCCATGTATTTTCATCATTTGCTAGCCTATTTCTTTTTAGCACTGAATAATATTCCATTGTCTGGATGTACTACAATATATTTAGCTACTTTTTTAAATCCCTGTATTTGCAATAATATATTTTCATTCATTGTTCAATATTTTATATTGATAAATATATTTTAAATAACATTATTTTATGCCTTATGTGGTCTAGAAGATTTAATAATGTAATTATTAATTTAACACATATAGTTAATATATATTTTAAATTAAAATATACTCTAACAGGAAAATGTGAATATAATCTTAAATTCAATCGAGAATCGAAACACTGATATCCTAAAGACTTTAACTCACTAAAATGATAAACCTAAAGATATATTGTAAATTAATTAAAACTAGAAAGGACAGAAAAATAACTGATAAATCATATCTAACCTTTTTTACAATTTTTTGCTTTTTTGGCTAATTTATTCAGTTAGTGTATCTTCTTGTGTTAAGTAATTAGCAAGTCACAGAAGACAGAAAAAAAATGATTAACAGAAATGTCTAATTCTTTTCATTACCCTTAAGATCATTATCTTGCTGTGACCTCAGTGTTTTTGTAACAATTGAGTCTTTATTTATACTAATTAAATGAGTCTTTATTTAAACTAAACTAAACATATGAAAGATGCATGCTAATTTTAAGGCTTAGAAATAGAAGAGAAACTGAAGTTCTTTTCTAAAGGCTGGAAAGTGCATAAAATTCCTATCTCTAATAACACTTCATCAATTTGTGTGACTAATGCTCCTAAATAATTTGTATTAATAATGTTATCCTTATCTACAAATAACCAATCCTACTTACCAAATCTAATATCTTCATTAGCAATATATATGTTGCCTATTTGTTGCAGATTAGTATGCTTTAGTGATATAGGATTAAAGACATTTAAAAAAATATATCTATTCCTCCAGGAACTATAATAACAATCATTATATAGGTTGTAAGAAAAAAGTAGACAGGAAAACCTATAGATTTAAACACATTTAAGAACAGTTCAAGTTAAAAAAAGTAGAGGGAATAGCGAAACTACCAAATCTAGGAATACACATTTGCATAATAAACCTAAAAAAAGTGCATGTTAGAGCTTTAGATTAAACATATAAATGCAGGATCTAATATTTTTCTACCCCACAGTGGATAATCAAAGGCACATTCTGAGTGTAAACATACTACGTAAATGTTCTCAGTGACTTCCCTTCAGTGCCAACAGCCCTACGCTGGAAATTGTCATCCTGTAACAGGATATCCTGCACAGAATTTACAATCTGCCAACTCTCTTACAACTCATTACTGACATGTCTTCCTGTCCTACACACAACCCATGTTTGTTCAAAAAGTCCCTAAGGATTCAGTGAAGAAATTGTCAGAGGTCTTAGTTCACACACCTAGAAGGGCTGTGGGCAAATCTGCTAGCCTTGCAATATTGAACTAGCTTTCATACCATTCATTGTCTGATTCTGGGGTCATCCCACTAGATGCCTCATCTACAGATGCCCTCATTTTCCCTCATTTACAGTCAAGCACACAAGAGTGATTTAATTATTTATAGTGATTCATTTAAAGGTAAGTCAAACTTAAAAAAATAATTTATTTTGCACAAGACATTCAAAGTGTTTCATGACTGGGCTCCATTCTACCATCCCAGCCTCCTCCTTCTCCCATCCTATGGAGCCAGAATTCTAGGCACATTTGGCATCTCAACATTTCCTTATATTTTTATATTTTGTCATCTTTAAATGTACATATTTTGTTGTCTAAAATGTCCTTCCTTACCCTCAATTCTCTACCAGATAAATGCATCTTTAAACAAAGTCAATACAAATATTATCTTCACTCTAGAGCTACTGTCTCTGACCCATTTCTTTCCAACCTACCCAACAGACTGTTCACATTTATATGTGCATTTCTATGGCACTTTACATTCTCTTTTCTTTGAGGTGACACTGTGAGAAATTGAGTAAGAGTTCTGGCTCCAGAGTCAGATGCCCTGACTTTGAGTCATGGACCTTGTACAAGTTCCTTAAACTCTCCATGGTTCAGTTTCCTCATCTTTAAAATGGGCATAAGAGTATATTGTGGATTATTGTAAACATTATATAAGATAACATCCATATAAAACAGAATTGTGTTTAGTAAATGCTTAATAGTTTGATCTATTATGTCAGTTTGTAAATATGCTTAATTACCTCTAATAATTTCTGGAAAGAAATAACAACTCATCTTTCCATTATCAACAGTGATTGCCTGGGCAATACAAAACTCTCAGTGAAAGGTGATTTTAATTGCTCTGTGTATCAGACAGTGTTCTGTCATAAAAACAGAAGCAGCTCCAGATATTTAAAGGACAAGCCAACTTAATGAAGTAAATTGATCTTTATAAATCCAGTGGGATTGGCTGAGGAGCTGATGTTGGAGAAGGCTTCTTTTATGTTTCAAATTTACTACTGAAGGTATTTCTCATACAGTTAGGAAATGGCCTGCTGCTAGCCAGGTCAGAACTTTCCAGGAATTTGCCACTGTTGGTCACAGCAGCCACACAGAGTCAAGGTGGGAGGCTCTCAGAGGAATGCCCACGGAAGCTCATCTACCTCCCTCTACTATGTTCCAAAATACATGAGTGAAATTCAGAGACCATAGAGGAATTTTGGTGAATATTAATTATCTACTTTAAGTTATAGGAATTTTCTCTTTTAGTACATAAAAAATGACTGAATATCAACAATTACATACACTTACCTGTAGTTCTACCCTTAGACAATTTTCAGCCTCTACACTGTCTCAAGTTGGAGCTCACTTCAGATAACTGTGTATCTATCTGCTTTGGATCTACTGGTTGGTACAGCCAGAATATGTATCTATTGTAATATCTGAAGTCAAACAAAATTCTTGTGGTTTCCAACTTTTCTTCCCATTGGGCCTCTAGGGTATCGACACCTGCTTATATTAGGCTTCTGATTTTTATCTCACACCCTGTACTTGTTAGTGTAACGATGACAAAAACTACTACCGATATGTGAAAATTTTCACCCCCTTTTGTTATTGTAATTTGAGTTATGAGTGAAGAGGAGAATGAAAAGCATATTAGAAAGTCTAGACTAATTTATATCAAAGGGCAAAGGGAAAGTTATAAAAATAAACACAGGATGAGGGAAAGAGACAATATGGGTAAATTAGTTTAAAAAGAGAGGAAAAAAAAGACTGAATTGCAAAGACAGAAGCCATGCCCTGCTAAGACTGGGAGCTTTCACATAGAGGTTATATGTGCCATGAAGTGTAATCTCATCACATCTTCTCAGGAACTTCAATAAATATTTTAATTGATTTCCCTTTTTTTTTTAATGTTAGACTTCATTTAAATGTGAAATGCTGAGACAGAATGTAATATGGCTCAGTTCTATAAAATTTACATCAGATTTTTTGGCTGACGCACCTTTCTTTCAGCATTACCAGGTCAGGTCAGTAAATCTGCCTCTTTTAGTTCTCCTGATCCTCATTGTTCTGGGCATGGGTTGTGGCCTGTCATTCCGGAGGATTTCCCTGGTTTATGTAACCCAAGCTCTGCCATTTACATCAGTGACTAGCTGTTCACATTGCAGTTATAAAAGTCTTTTTCATGGATATATTATGTGGAAGGTTGACTGGTACAGGCATTTTGAGTGTCTTCTCAACTTCAAGCAAGCATTACTATATATGTGAAATCATACATGATAGTCATCCTTCTATACCCATCTATTATCTATCTATCACCTATCTATATCTACTTATCATCTACTGTCTAAATAATGAGAGTCTATTTTAAGATAAAAGATCTATTTAGGTATATATTTGGATAAAGTTGTGTTGCTCACACTCACTAGACTAGACAGAGCTGTGGTTGACAAAGAGTGACAGGAGGCTTTCTATAGCCCTGTCCTCCTTCGTGAACTGAGGCAGAACTTCTCAAAGTCCTTGAACCATTATTTGACATCACAGCAAGCAAAGAATAATGGTGAAAGCATTCTCAGCAGGACACATGCTTGAGACATGTCTCTATGAGAAAATAACTCTAGGTAAGCACATTGTCTATAACCATTAGAGTTTATTTCATGAAAATAAAGGGAAAACATTCAGCAGTTATCCAGAAAAAAAGCATTTACATTCATAGAATTGAAAAGGATCAAAATAGGCCTCCTCATTATACATTTGTTAAACTTGAGGCTTAGAAAGGTCATGTTTTCAAAGTCATGAATTCAATTTGGGAGCTAGAAACCAGGATGTACACCCCTATTCAGGGAGATTTTCACTACACAATATTTGGTCTAAATTAGTGTTAGATGTTGAGTCAAAAATATCAAAATATCTGGTATTTGCTGTCTTCAATTATACAGTTTAATATATAGAATCTTATTTTTCAACTACAGACTTATGCTTAATTTGACAGTCTTTGAAGAAGGGTTACTAAAACAGCAATCAGAATGATTAATTTCATCAGTATTGTACGAACAGGTTTAATTTAATTTAATTTCTGCATAACTTTGAATGTTTAATATATAAAGGCACCTTGAAAAATAAACCAAAAGCATATATGTTGTATCTTAAAATCAAAATATTCAACTTAGTACTTTCAATATCTTACTTAGTTTTTGGGCTTTTTTTTGAGAAAATGGGAAGCTCTATTGAAATTACAAGCAATATCCACTAACAGAAAATTATTATGTAATATGAAATATGACTTTATACTTATAAACCATTAATATGCCTGAAAAAGAAGTTAATGCCTACAACTTGTGAAGTACAGGCAAATGAATTATTAATGTAAGTGTTTAATTATGAATATTGTACCCAGACTTTCTTTTGTCAGTAGTCACCAGATGTCAAAGCTATTAAGTAAAATATTTCTTGATGCTTTAACACTATTTGATGTTTTAACACTGATTAATAACATTTTATATGACTTAGTGTTGAATGATAGAAGTTACTGAGGTCTCACAAAAATGCTTTTGTTTAATTATATTAAAGACATAAACTGTACTAATACAGAACTCCAAACCCAAACAAATAGTTCCATGTTGCATTTCCTGTACTGAAAGTCAATAATTTTTCTGTAGTCAGGTCTGATGCTATAATTTTGTGTACCTTTGCATTTATGGCTCAGTTTCCACTTCTACATCCTTTACTGTCCTACCAAGCTCACCACAGCAGCCACTCTTCCTCTTTCTTTTTACCGTTTCTACTAAACACTGGATAATCCCTCCCCTTCTCTGTGGCTTACTGCTTTCTTAGGTTACATAGGTGCTCGATAAGGATTTGTTGAGTACAAAAGGAATAAAAGCACAATTACATCTACTTCTCCACACTCCTCCCATACCTGACCTATATCATATTGTTAGCAGCAACTAGTCTTCAATCAAAATGATATGGGAAAAAAAAACTGATATTGTGTGGAAAGCTGTTGTTAAAACATGTAAGAGGTTTAAAGCCAGCAACTGATCTTTCCTTCACCAACAATAGTTGTCCCCATGCTACCTTGAAGGCTCTGTTGAAAATGATTGAGAATTACTCAGGGATTACATCTCAAAAATAATGCACAATTAGGGGTAAATTTTAAAAGTTCTGTTATAGAGCCACAAAAGGGCAATTAATAGTGACCTTCTAGAGAAATCAAACTCATGTTTGTTGACAATTATACATTGCCATCTGGAAGAGGCAGACCAGTGGAAGAGACTTGGAAGACATCCTTCTAAATGACTCTTTGGGAATTGCCTGTTTAACCAACCTTTCATATATGGCTGTGTTCTTGCTGAGTTAAAAAAAGATGAGGTGTTTTAGATGACCTACCCATTCTCCTATTAAGTTATATGTTCCCCAGACACTGCACTGTCACATTCTACTGTACCAGAAGAAGAAAGCAGGATTTCCTTTTTTTTCAATTCAGACAGATAAGATCTGTTATTTTCTACCCTCCCAGCCCCAAGAAGACCAGAGCATTTTCTATGACTCCATAGCCAATGAGTACTAACTTGTTAGCACATCTTGCCCCTTGTTCTTACCAACACAATCCTCCATTCTAAACATCAACAAGAATAAATAAGTTTATCTTTCATGAAAAACATACTGACAATCCTCCAGGTAGCTAAACCAGGGTTGTAAGTGAATTAAGAAAGTAGTTAATTTTGTGCATTATTTACAGTCTTGAGAAGACAGTCTTGGCTGTTACTCTTTCTGACCTAACCAGCCCCTCTCAGTTCATTATTTTTCTTTAATTACAGTTACAATAGGAGTCAGATTCCCAAACCAGTTCTGTGTACAGAATAGTCTGATAAAAAAAAAATTAGAAACTCTGTCTAGTTATAACTTGGGTTATTCCGGCACATTCCCACTTATGGCAGGAGCAATATCTCAGACTTCTTCTATCCCTTTATGAATGTCAAACGTGTAATCAACTCAACACTGAGATATTGATTTAAAGGCAGTGCAACTTCATTCCAGGTGAAATCAAAAGATTGAACACAAAGATATTCTTTCTTGTCTTACAGGGTATTGTTACACTGGGAAGAATACAGAATAAAGATATTACCAAGAGAGCTAGATTAAACAATACTGTCCTATTTGTTTCTATAAGTGAAATTAATTCAATATCAACAAACATTTTCCAGCTCAGAAAATTCTGAAGGCTGCATTTAGAATTTGGACACCTTGTCAGTGTTTTGTTTTGAAATCATATTTTCTGTTTAGAAAGATGGGCATCATTTTTTTTACTAGAGAAATAATGGTACCTATCTGATAAAATAAATCAATTTTCTCATTTTTGCTTTACTTAAAGTTTATGTAGTGCAGTTCCATCATATATACAGATAGAAACAGAATTTAGTGACTGGTTTTGGACACAGAATAAGAAAAAATACCTGAAGATCATGGAGAATAACAAACTAAGCATCGCATAGACTGACAATATAAGTATGCCACCAATATCCCACAGTGCGGACGTAACAATTAGACACCATAATAAAAGCCTCTCACATTCCATCCTAATCAAATAACAAAATATTGAAATTCTTTGCTTCACCAATGTATGTAAGTATACTTCAGTGCATTCCATATATTATCTCTTTCTTAAAGTCCAATAATATGAAAATATTGCCGATATAGCTTAATGATAGTAAGTGTGTCTTATGACAGCAGATTTCTGATGCAGTAACATTATCATTCAGGTAATAGGAATGATGCTTACCCATTGACTTTAACATATTCATGACTGTGAAAGGTATACTGATGAACAATATCATTCAGAATAATAATGACTAGAAAAAAAGGGTCTGCTATTCATACTGAATTGTACAAATAGAATAGCCTGTTTATCAGAGGTTACCATAGAATGTATTCACAGTCAATAATATGAACCATTGAGTGATATAAAAAGAAATAACAAAAATCTGAATGAAATAAGCAAAAAAAGAAGTTTAACTTGTACTCATGTGAATGGCTTAGATAAATAGCACAAAGTGTCCAGACATATCGATGTGTGTAGAATCTGCAATTCATTAAATATGTATTGCTGAATTTCTTTCATTTCTTGGTGCAATAGGAATCTAAAGAAATGTTAGTCATGGTCATTTACTGGATGGATCTGTGAGGATAAAGTAAACACATCATGAAATAATTAGTAACTTAGCGTATATGTATATGCACACATATTCTATTTATAGTCAACATTTATCATAAGCATAATACCCTGCTAACACAAAATATTAGGAATTAAGATAGCACATTAAAAACATGACTTGTTATGGTGATAATTTTATTTCTGTTGCATAGTACTTTGTTTTCACTTTCAATAAGAAACCTTTCAAGCACTAATTTATAATCTTTTTATAAATAAGTTTTGCCTAATCTTTTAATCCTTCACTTTCATATGTGTAACAAGATGGAAAAATGTTATGTACTCTCACTTGAAAATAATGTAGGACAGAAAAGAAGAAAACAGAAAGACATACAGAATATAATATGCCTAATAATAATTTGATATACATTCAATGTTGACATAGTAAGAAGCTAAAGCAATTAGAGATTGGTTCAAAACTAGCCCTAGAATATTCACTTACTAAGTCTATTACTTAGTTTTCTTCTTTGAAAACTGGAAAAATATTTTTTAGCAAATGATAAGTTTCCTTCTATGTGTTCTTCTATCTGAGAATAACATCAATGACTACCCAAATCACTGTGATAAATTCCATCTTACCCTTCTACAATCCATCCTTAACACAAATAGAGTGATCTTTTAAAACTGTCATTCAGATCCTTCCTACAAATGCTCAATACCCTAATGTGTGTCCATTTTTCTTGATTAAAAGTAAAACTCCTTGACGGGTCTACAAACCTCATTTTAAGATCCTATCCTTTATGACATCATTTGCATCATGCAACTCCTTGCCTGTTATGGTCCAGCTACACTGACTTTCCATTCCTGATGTATTTTAAGATCTCTTTACTTCAGAACTCCAGCATTTGGTATTTCCTCTGCTTGGAATGCCCTTCCCTACAATCTTAGGTATCATAGTGTTAGAAGCTTTATTCTTTTATCTGCATTGATTTTTAAAAATTTATATTCAAGTACAACTTATATAGTATGTAATGCACAGACTTTATACATTTCAATGAGTTTAAATAATCTATGCCACCACCCGAATCCGACTATAGAACTCTTCCAACACAATAGAAAGTATCCTTATGCTCTGCTAATCGCCCCCATTACACATCATTCTTATTTCCATCACTGAAAACTTTTTTCTATTTTTATTCATTATATTTAATAAAGTATGCAATATATAGTTGTGTGACTTGCTTCTTCTATTCAACATATGGTTTGATTTCCACCTATGTTGTTCTGTGTATCTGTAATTTATTGTCTTTTTATTGAAAAGTATTATTTTATGTTATGAATATATCATATGTTTTTAATTTGTTCTTTCATTGATGTGCATTTGCTTTGTTTCCATTCTTTAGCTATATGAAGGAAACCATTATAAACTTTCTTACATGATTCTTTTTGTGGACACTTCTCTTAAGAAAAACATAAAAAATTAAATTCCTTGGTAAGACAGATATAAGCTTCCCCAAATTGTACTATATTATACTCCCAATGGTAATATATGAGAGTTTTGGTTGCCTCATCCTCAACATTTGGGGTTGTCTTAGTTTCTAATTCTAGGCATCATAGTGGCTCAAAAGTCTACTGCAACTGATTATAATTAACATTTCCTTCACGTCTAATGATGCTAAGTAACCTTTTATGATCTTCATGGCTATTCACAATTTTTTTGAGAAGACCATGTTCAAATTCTTTTTTTTATGAAATTAAATTTCTTCTTATCTTTTATGTTATGGATTTGTACCATTTCTTTGTATATTCTGGAAGTAAATCACTTGTCAAGTATTCTCCCAAACTTGGCTTGCATTTTCACACCCTTAATGGTACTTTGTGATGAGAAGTTGATTTTCGTGAAATCATATTAGGTATTTGTGTCATTTCTAAGGGAACACACAATTACATAAAATTTTCTACTAGGTACTTTTCTCTAAGTGTTATAGTATTTGTTTTTATTTAGGCCTGTTACACTTCTCAAATGAACTCTGAATATGTTGTGAGATGGGTGTCAAAATTTGTTATTCCCATATGTTTATAAGGTTGTACCAGCGCTATTTGTGGAAAAGAGTCTCCTTGCACCATTGAGTTGCTTTATACCGATGTCAAGAATTAATATTCTGGGATTTCACATCTCTCCAAGATACAGTAACAGGACCTGGATTGATGCTTATTCCTGAAACAATGAGAGCAAAGCACACACACAAATACGTGATGTAATGGCTTATTCATATTTGACACTAGGCAGCACAGTGATCTCTGCAAGAAGAGAAAAATGAAGTGAGCCCTAGGATTGCTTCAGTTTACTATCTGTAGAAAGCTTCCAGAACATTATTGGAATTGAGATGAAGTTTATAGGACATGAGTTGAGAAAATAGCTCTGGTAAAGCAGTGAAGGCAGCTAGAATTTGTAGGAAAGAGTACTGGAGGGGTCTCCAAGCTATCCAGCTAAAAGAGCCAGGGAGATCAGTGGCTGGCATCCCAAGAGCCCTTGGGTGCATTCTGATTAGTGAGTGCGTGCATGTGAGGAAACCACAGAGGCCAGAGAAGGAAGCACTCAGAACAGAAGGGAAACATCTCCGAAGTTACACAGGGCCAGGAATCCTTTTGTGCCCCAAGCAACCGAATTGGAGAATCTAGTGAACTCTGGGCCAGTGGATAAAGTACACACAAGAGTATTGTCTCAATTGAGAAGCCAAATTACCCTTACAACAAAAGCTTCTCAATCCCTTATACAAACTTAAAACCAAGATTAGAAAATCTAAACTTATTTTCATGGGAGTAAACTGTTCCAGTATATAATTCTAGAGTATTTATAGTAATTCAAAAATATCCAGCACTCAGTAATATAAATTTCAAATATATGGCATCCTATCAACATTATCACATATGCAAGGAAGCAGGAAAATATGATCCATAATGAGGAGAAACATAAATCAATAGAAACATACTCAGGACTAACTCAAGTGGTAAAAGTAGGAGACAGCCCCATTAAAATAGTAATTTTAATTATATTAAATGTGTTCAAAAAGGTAATGGAAATGCGAGCATTTAATGTAGAGGCTTGGAGCATTTAAAAAAATCTCAAGTGGAACTTCTAGGAATGAAAAACACAACTTCTAGAATGTAAAAAAGTTATTCTGCATGTGATTAGCTGCATATTAGACACTAAAAGTAGAAAATATTAGTGAAGTAGAAAACGGAGCAACTGTCCAAAATGAAGCACAAGGAGTAAAGGAAAATTTTAAAAATGAAAAAAGGCATCAGTGAGCAGTAAAACAACTTAGAGAGATTTGATTGTGTAATTAAAGACTCTGAGGGACAAGGAGGTTAAAAAATATACTTGATGGAACATTGGCTAGGTTTTCCAAATTTGGTGAAAACTGTAAGCCTGCATAAACAACATGTTCCATGAACTCCATGTACGAGTCACAAATAATCTTACTTTTAAAACCAGAAATAAAGAGAACACCTTAAAATCAGCCAGAGAAAAAAATGGCATCCCATACAGGGGAACAAAAATAATGAAAAAAAGAGTAGATTTCTCACTAAAATCAATGTAAGTTAAAAGATAATGAAGGAACATCTCTAAAGTGTTAAAAGGACAACCTCACAACCCAAAAATCTATATACAGATATTTTTAAAAAGAGAAGGCAATATAAAGACATCTACAATAAACAAAAAGTGAAAGAATTAATTAGTAACAGATCTACTCTACAATAAATATTCAAGAAACATCCTTCAAGCTGGATAATGATTTCATATGGAAGTCTGTATTAACCAGGAGAACAGAAAAAATATGAATGTGTGGGTAAATAGAAAATATTCTTTACATTTTAAAGGATTTAGAGAGAATTGTTTAAAGCAAACAACATTACAGAATCAGTATATATTAACATATATATGTACATATATATAGGTGTGTATGTGTGTGTGTGTGTGTGTGTGATAACAATAGCAAAAAGACTAAGAGGGGAGAAATGGAAGTACACTGTTGTGAGGGCCTTCAAGATTTGAGTCAGCATGCTGGGGACCCAGTAGAGCTGATGACTTAGCCCTAGTCTGACTCCAAAGGCCTGATAACCAGGAAAGCTGATGGTATACTTTTCTTATCAGGCGAAGATCCCAGAAGAGTTAATGTTTCATTTCAAGTAAGGCACCTTTAAATCCCTGATTTGGAAATGACATTGTGGGAAAAATGGAACTTTCTGACCAGGATTCCCGCCTGGCCTTAATAGTGCCCATTGTGTATATAGCATGTTTTCACATTAACGGGATGTTTACTTGAGACAGAACCACTGGTCAGTCACAGAAGTATCTGTCCAGGAGTACCCACCCACGGAGTTGCTCCTGGAGCTTGGGGATGTGGGGAGGGGGTGGCAGCTACTGGGAGAGCCGAGAGCCCTGGCGCTACTGCAGAGTTAAGCCCGACCGTGGGAGCGAGAGCTTGGAGGGCGGGAGCCGGAGCAGACCTTGTAGCCGGACTGGGGCATGCATTCGAGCCAGCCGTGTGGACCACGCTCCCTGTACCACGCTGCCTGTGACCACAGTGAGAGTAAACGTGGGAGCCCCTTTTACCCCCAACTTTTTGCCCCTGCCTTTCTTCAATCTCAGAGACTTTATAGAGACCTTGCCGGGACTGGGGAACACCCTCCTCCTGGAGCTACAGGAATACGACATTCCTGACTCTCTGTTAAGCAAATCACATAATCAAAGTCAAGCATAGGAAATGTACTTCACCTATTATGAGGCCGTAGTAAGGGCATGGTTGCAGGGATGCTTGAAGAATTGAGCCAGTAAGGCAATGTCAGATATGCAGTATTTTGTTCAAAAGAACCAATAAATACTGAAATGTATTTCAAAGGAACAGAAAATCAAATGGCTCTTACTTTGATAATTTTCTATTATATTGTAAGCTTTCATCTCCTAAAACTTTGTATATCAATCCTAATCATGAGGCTTCAAGACTAAATTGATAGATACATGTGTCAAATAAATGTAACAAATAATTATTTAGCATATTATTTTAGAACAACAAAGTCCTTGATTCTATGAACAACAAAAATAGAAAACATACCCCTCAACCACACCAATTAGTTTTACCATCGTCTTAAATTAGCCTTCAGATATTACTGTTGAAATACAAAACTGTAGAGACATTGAGATGCATAAATTCCCCGACCATTATATCCTTTCCAGATTGAAATCCCCATGTAGTCCATTGTATTATTTTTAACTGTTTGGAATTAAAACTTGTTCTAAATATTCTTAATGTTTTCACATTTTGCCCATTTCTCTAAAAAAAATGACTAAGATAATTTTAAGGAGATTTGTGTATACATAGCTTTTGGAAAATGTTAAGAGGTATTACTCATCCCCATGGATTGGTAATTCTGCTGACTAACACAGCTGCCCACACAGTGTTCTAGGTAGTGTAACAGGAAGTTAGAACTTTGAATATCTCTTGGCCAGATGTACTTTAAACTGGTAATTCTTAGGGGGAGCAAATTACATTTGTTAAAGTGACTAAATAATTGCCGTATTTAACTACATATAAGTATTTCTCCAAAGCGGAACACTGAGATCTCAGGAGAATTTCAGGTGAACTAATATTCATATTTTACTCTAAATATAAACTACTGCAACAGTCTTTCTCAGAAGTACAACCTTAACATTCAAACTGGAAGGACAAGAATCTCTCAGGACATTTTCTTTCTCTGACATTTATAACAAGTAATTGCTCATAGCAAGAGAAGTAGAGAGCTGAAAAACAAAAAGGTTTTAA
This sequence comes from Manis pentadactyla, assembly GCF_030020395.1. NCBI lineage: Eukaryota > Metazoa > Chordata > Mammalia > Pholidota > Manidae > Manis > Manis pentadactyla. Next base: position 51,388,297 of record NC_080030.1, read on the forward strand.
CTGTATCAATTAAAAATGTACATGGTTTTTCTCTATTAACTGTTCTTTAAAACTGGCTAATCCACGAATAATTGCTGTGTGCAAAGTCAAGTCTGTATATATTACTAGGAACCTGCTGTCAAAACAATAGTTGTTTTTCTGGCCATTAATGCTATAAAAAAAAGTAAAACATAGAAGGAAAATATGAGAGTTCAGAACATACTGATTACTTTCTCCACAGGCACAAGTTGAAAGAAGGTAAATGTAAAATACTAGTAGATCTAACCTGGGAGACTGAAAACTGCAGTAGAGCACACCAGGCCCTGAAGATCGCAAATTTACCCTTTTGATGTTATTATGATGTCACACAGAAGAGGAGGAAGGCCCCGCTGCTAGGGGAAAACAGAGCATGGATGGAACGGGAAATGTCAGGGAGAAAATAAGGTTAAAATATAAAGTCATGACCAAAGCTACCAACACTGAGTTGCATGGAATGTCAGCTTAAAAGAATCATAGCTGGAACACAGAGTAAGAGAGAAACAGGAAGAAGGAAAATGAAAGTTTATTCAGGTCATTTCTCTAAACACGCAAAAATGCTACCTTGTCAGTTGCCTGACTTTTCAGTTGAAAGATATTTTAGGAAAAATGTATCACATGCATGGATTCATGTGGTTCATAAGAATTGAGTGGGTATTTAGGGGCTTTTTCCTTGTTTTTTTAAGGAAGCCACTGGACTGTGCTTGCATAGTGGCTCATTTGTCACAAGATCTTTTCTATATTGGTATCTCCATCTAAGATTTTTCACATTGTTTGCCGGTACCTACCAATTGTTAAAATAGTGAGGCACGTGAATGGGGAAGTTCGGAAATAACTGATCACAAAAACAAAAATAATCTCCTGGTCCAGGACAATGACGACAGTGCCAATTAAATCTTTCTCAATCTTCTGCCTCCCAGAGGTGCCTGTCTTAAAAGAAGAGCTTTTTGATTTTCCATTTTTATTTATTCATTCCATTATTTAACTAATAATAGTAACAAATCAGTATATTTCAATTATCTAATAGTACACAGATAAGGAATTTATTCAATCTGTTTACATTATTGGCCTTGACATTTGCTGAATCATTGTTAGTTTTGACCATCCAAAATGATCCTAATGGTATTTGTAGTATTTTGAAATTCAACAGGCACATATTTTTTTGTCTGGGAAATTTAGTTCCCTATGTGTCCAGGAAGGGGAACTGGTATTGTGAACACATAGATAGGGCTATCCTAGGAGATCACTATGAAGCCATTTATACAATGTAGGACCATTTAAAGACACAGGAAATGTTTTTCTCACACAATATATTTTTTCACGCAATATATTACAGGTTGTTAAAAAGGAAAGTTAAAATTTAACTTCAAAATTTAAAGTTAAAATTTAGAATCATATCATTCTCTATCAAATCACTGTGTGTGAACATGCACAGAAAAAAAAATAGCTGGAATATACTCTAAGTGATGTAGAATTTTATTTCCTTGAAATTATTATTAGCAGTGGTTTAAATTTTATTTTCTATAATCAACATGCATGATATATGCAATATGAAAAGATCATAAAAGGTATATACATGCATATATATATACATACACACACATACATACATGCATACAAATACCTATATACCTATGTAGATAATAAACAACACACTATTTATAACTTTCTGGTCCCACACTGAACTCCAGTGAGAAATATTCAGTAATATATGCATGTCAAGACTTACTTTTATTGTCAGAAGTAAAATCCTCTGGCTGCCCGTAGTTCCTTACATGTCTCATGCCTTTTCCTTGTTTTTGACATCACACACTCCCCAGAATTCCCACTGCTACTGTCATTATTACTATGATATTATTACTGCTTTTGTTCATTGTTCTTCTAAGCCCTTCTACCACTTATCAGAAATCTTGTCTTTTTTAGACCATCACTAAGAATACAGTAATAAAGTCTAGTAAGGAAAAATTAAGAATCCAGGAAAGGGAATAAAAAAGGTTTCAGAAGAAAACCTCAGTATATCACTTTCACATGTTACTAAGTAAAGAGAGCAAAGAATTAATAAAGCATTAATGGGATGAGTATTTTTAAATGTATTAGATTTCTAACAATAAGAAAAAATATGCATGTTTTAAGTGTATAGGAACACAAATCTTTGCTATTTGAGATTTTAATAATATATGCCTGTTTAGACCATAGTGTAATATGATAGAAATAATTTTAGTAACCAAACTTAGCAAATTGAAAAACAAAGTCTCACACACAAAAAATGGGTTCTAGAGAAAGAAAATGCAAACATCATTAACATATTTTTAAATGCCCAAAATATACTACATAGCAAAACTCTGGACTATAGATGAAGAATTTAATTTATTTAAATGCTTTTTTAAATTAAAAAAGGAGAAAACAAACTAAACATAAATTTTATTTTCAGCAAGAGAAAACATTTGACAAAGATAGGAAGAAAATAAAGTAAAAATCAGTAAAAAGTTGAAGCAAAAATTAATACAAAATTTAATTGGTAAATATTGACACTTCCCTTACTTTTAGTACTAATTGAAATATGTCTGCAAATTTCATTTATTCTACCAGAAAATTTTTTTAAAAAGGAAGATTATCAGTGTAAATAAATATAACATATGTGTATACGTGAAGACTTCTGAAATCATACATGGAATAGATACTATTATTAAAATGACAATTACCAAAATTGCATACCAATGAGACAATTTAAATAGCATAATAATTGTGAGTGAATTACATAAAAATGTTATCAACAAGAAACTAAAGAGCATCTAAGGAGTGGGTTACAGGTAATTTCTTTAACATATGTAAAAAAACAAAAAAAATCAGTGGTTTATAGAGAATATCTTTAAATGTAGAAGAAAAGTGACATGGCCTTCAATTCATTCCATAAGGTAAATGTAGTCTTGATTTTACAACATAGTAAAGATAATAAGAAGAAAAAGGTAAGTAATTGTCACTTGTTTATGAATACAGATTAAGACTAAAAAAATGTGTAAAACCACAAAAATAAAAGATATTTTTGGAATAGTAGAGGTTCATTCCCATTTTAAAAGGCAAGAAATACACAAATAATTTAATTATGTTCACCAAGACAATATATAAATGTGTAAGACCATACAGGTATAATAATAAAATTGAATGATTGCCTAAATATAATTTTGAAAGCATTTTAAAAGTGAAAATATTAATTTTAAAGACAAAGACAACACAAAGAGGTAGAGGGGTGCTTATATAATATGATCAGTAGGAACTTTATGTTTAATGAATATTGAGGAAAAATTTTTCTTAAAACTGGTTAAAAAGTAAACTAAACAGGACATGTACCACTTCATTCATGAGGCCATGGCCTTCTTTTCTGACCATTTGAGGATTTGTGCAATCTGTTTCTAATATACCTCTCCCCCAAACCATGCATTTCAGAAAAGGGAGACGTTTTCCTGGATCCTGTTTCTTTTCTGCCTCCTCTGAATGTGGCTTATGCCTCTCTTGGGTATCAGTTCATTTCTCCCCAGTTCAATATTTCTAAAACCAATCGCCTTTAAGTGGTAATATTATATATTTTATTATATATCAGGAACTGTTCTGGGAACTTTGAATGTGTTAACTCACCTAATCCTCTAGGCAACCCTATATTTATTATCTACATTTTGTAGATGTGGACCTGAGTCTGAGAAGTTAAGCCCCTTGCCTAAAATCCTACATCTAATTGATGTGGAATCAGAATTTAAATTTATGAGTCTGGCTCCATAGTCATGCATTCCAATATGTTTTGTATTGTTTGTTATAGGTCTTACATTCCCAGGTCAGAAAACACATTCTCCAAAATACTATCACCATCCTCTGACATTCTAGTTTTTGTCTCTACCTTTATTGACAGTTTTTAATTGATATCTCATTCTTTGATCTGAATGTGGATGTCTAATATCTAGTCTGAAATGTAAGCTCCTTGAAACTAAGTTTGAAAGAAACCGGTCAGGACCCTGGATAGTGAAGACATAGCAAGGTAATAACATTTAATTCTTCATTTAACAACACAGGTTGAAAACCTTGATTTTATACTGATACTTCCAATTCCAATCTGATATCATAGATTTCATGCTAGTTTTGTCCCTTTATATATTTGCAACTTCCTTCTCTGACAATAAGAAACTTGGTCACCCTAATCCTCACTACGTTCACTTATTGGATCAACCACCCTAAGTGTAATTGCTTGTTTGCTGCTGTCACCACCCCTCCATGTAGATGGATATACTCCTCACCCCCCAGAACACCCACACCAACACCCTACTGGCACTGTCTTGCATGGACACCCCTTTCCCCTCATTCAGGCCCAGCCTCCCTGCACCAAGCCTCGGTTATGCCTCCCCTCCCTGTCCCAGGTGTGTATGCTACTTTACTGGTCATTACATAATGCTTTTGGACTGAATTATTCAGAAAAAGGAAGAGGAGAAAGAGAGAAGGAAAGAAGGAAAGAAGGAAAGGGAAGAAAAGGAGAGAAGGAAAAAAGGAGGGAGTGAAGAAAGGATCTTACTTTTGAACAGCTTTTGTGTACTAAGAATATTAATTAACAGAAACATGTTTATTAAACAAGTCTTGGGGGACAGAGAAATACAAGCCTGCCCAGCAAAATCACATTTCTAAAAAACTTATGATAATAAGACACTACACACCGGTATCTGTGAACTACATGGAATGCATTTAAAACAGTGATCCCAGAAGAATTCATAGCCTTAAATACTTATATCAATGATGGTGAAGTAATAATATTAAGTGAATTAAATTCCCAACTAAATAAGAAAACAAACATAAAATCAGTCCAAGGCAAATACCAGAAAGGAAAAAATAAAAATAAAATAAAAAATTCAAGAGATTAAAAACAGAAAAAAAATTAGAATTAATTAGTAAATTAGAATGCTGTTCTTTAAAAAATCAATAAAACAACTAGGTAACAATGTTTTCTAAAAAATTAACATAAAAAGGGAAAATGAGAAACAAACTCTCTAAGGAAGAGTGTTAAAAATAATAATAAAAGTTTTAAAGGGTATTTTGCAAGATTTCATAAAAATAAATTTTAAAGCCTAGATAAAATGTATGATTTTCTAAGAAAAATTTATCAAAATTGATTCCAAGAAAGGTAAAAAGTTTAAACAGGTTAATTTTCACCGAAGAAGGAAATATATCAAAGAACTACCCACAAAAGAAGGCAAGGTTCAAACAATTTTATATGTAAATTTTTTAACCATTCAAAGACTAAGTAATTTTAATGTCAATTTTTTTAACAATGCAAAAAATCTGGTTGTGGTAAGGGAGAATGCTAAGATGGCCCCAAAGTTTTCACTTTCTGGCTTAAATGCCCTATAAAATTCCCTTCTCTTGGTCTAAGCAGAAGTGTGGATATTTCACTCCCATGATCATATTATGTTATATGGCAGAAGGGAGATTATCCTGGGTGGGCCTGACCTAATCAAGTGAGTGTTTCTAAAGTGTTTCCTCTGGCTGGTTGGAGGAGACAGAGAAATGTGCTCCTGGTGTCTGGGTAAGAAAGAAAACAGCTGCTGCGTTCTGAACCCCCACCAAGGCCAAACAGCAGGTACTGCGGGCAGCCTCCAGGAGCTGAGAGTGATTCCCCTGCCAACAGTTACCGAGAAAATGGAGACTATGTTCATACAGCTGGTAAGTTTTCTGAGCCTGACCGTTGTACTGTGGTCATGTAGGAGAATGCTCTTATCTTAGGCAACATGAAATAAAGTATTTAGGAGTGAATTAATATCCTGTCTATAAAACACCTCTCAGATTTCTGAAAGAAAGAGAAAGGAAAAACTAATGTGGTAAAATTTCAAAGATGGTAAATCTAGAAGTATATATGAATGCCCACTGAAAGACTCTTACATTACAATACTCTTCTGTGTCTCTGAATTTTAGAAGTTAGTGAGTAGGAACAATGTTTGCTGATGGCTTCAATTACATGCATTTTATGTAAAAATATTTCCATTATATATCTGGCTCACTGTGTTTTATTTTTTTTCAATAATAAATGGAGGCTGAATTTAATAATATTTTGGTATCCTCAAGATATTAAGCAAATTTCTTTTAAGCAGGTAATGAAACACATAAATAAATTTTCTAATCATAAAACATCATTGCATTCTTAGAGTAAATTATTCTTGGACATATTCTTGGTGGGTTGATTTGCTATCGTGTTTTTTCTTTTGCACCTTTTTCACGAATGAGATTGGCTTCTAATTCTCCTATTTTATCTTCATATATTTATTCATTGTTCAAACTTTGAATATGAAAACTTGACAGAAGTTATTAAAAAGCTTTCCAGAATTTCTTTTCTATTTGTTGCCTGTGCCCACCAATAGATCATAGCACATCAAAAACAATGGCTTTTTTATATTATTATTTTTACTGTAAATGCCAAGTTCACATTTGTTTTTTAATAAAATTATATTGAAAAATAAGAATGAGGATAGGTACATAAGATGGGGAGTGCAAATAGGAAGGCCTGTTCAGAGGTAGTTTTAATAGTAAAAGCAAATGGTTATATTGGCAGAGAAAAGGAATGAACTCTGGTGCTATTTAGTTTCCTCTGCCCATTGGATTAATACAATGCAGAGAAGCAGTTGAGAATGATTCAGTTATTTTCTATGTTCTGTTTCTGGATACTAAAAACATATGGTGTAGTTTCAACTAGTTATATTTTGCTTTACAGACTCTTTAGCTCTAAATGCACTCTAAAAGATTGATTTATGTTTTACTTGTTATTTCTTATGAAAATATCACAATTTCCTGTGATTCTTCTAATGTCTCTGTGACATAAAGGCTGAAATCATTAGCTCCATTTTGCTTATTATATAATTGAGACAGGAAACTGAAGAGATTTGCCAAAGACAGTACCGACAATGAAGAACCAAATTTAAAGCCAGGGTCCTAGATTTTTGGAATACTTATGTCTCTTTCTCTCTGCCATGCTGTTGTTACAGGTGGTCTTGTCTCTCCCACCTTAAAATACATATGTTGAAGACTTAAATCCCAGTACCTCAAAGTATGGTCTTATTTGGAAATAGGGTGATTGCAGAAGTAATGGATTAAGAAGAGGTTTTACTGGAGTAGAGTAGGCAACCATTGTGACTTAGGTCCTTATACAAGGGATCTTTGGACACAGACACACCTACAGGGACACTTCCATTAAAAAAATGAAGGTAGAGATTGGGGGATGCTTCTTCAAGACGATAATGTCAGTGATCGCCAGCAAGCCATCGAGGTCAGAGGAGAGACATGGAACAGAGCCTCCCTCACAGCCCTCAGAAGGACTCTGCCCATACCTTGATTTTGGAACTTCAGCCTCCAGAACTATGAGACAATACATTATTGTTCTTCAAGCCACTCAGTTTGTGGTACTTTGTTACAAAAACTCCAGTATGTCTTGCTATACTTTCTGGTAGGAAATTATAATGACTAAAATTAATATGTTGATTATTTCCTCTTTCTACTTCACTAAATTTTCATACATATTATAACTATTTTAATCTAATCCCACATGCAGGAATAATATAGGTATTATAGAAGAGCAATTTTATTTGAATTTTAACTCAGAGCCAGATAGACCAAACTTAAATTTACTGAAGGAAAAATCATAATTGATTATATCTTCTGCAGCAGTTATAGTTTTCCTATCACATGTTCTGAAAATGTAATTACAACAGACCATGAATCCACACAGTTTCCATTTACTATGCAGTTCTCCACTTACCATAAGATAAAGTTTCCGTTTATGGTAATTTTATTTCTACTTGTATCACAAAAGACACAATTAATTAGTATTTGGCAAATTTTTTAGCATAAGTATGTCACTTGTGATATTTGAGAAATGCTTATATTAAGCAATGATTTCTTACTTACTTGAAATTCATATTTAACCTAACTTCCATATTTTGCCTAGTACCAATAGATAATCTTCAGCTAAATAATTTCTGGCTCTAAGACTTCAAGTGCACAGAAGCAGAAAAATCAACAAAGCCATAAGGAACCCTGCAGAAATGCCACTGCCTTGGTACCAAACCTAGGGGGAACTAAGTAAATAATACAATTGGCTAAAACAGTAAATTCTGATCACCAAAAGTTACATTGATATCAAGATCATCCATACCTGTGAATCAACTGATTTAAATGCAATTTCATATATATCCAGGAGGCATTGATCACCTTCAGCCATTATGAAATACATGATAAAGACAAACTGAGCATTCAAATCTGTACTGAAGGACAGAACTCTATAATATCTCAAAGTGAACAGGAATAATCATCATAATTATTCATTACCTAATAAAAAATAATACGGGCCCATTTTGGTTTTCATAGGTTAAACACCGAGCTTCAATTTTAAGAACATTTTAGTCTATATTATCTTACTTCACTTTACAAAACAGATTGCCTGGATTTCAAACAACAAAGTTCCATGATAGTCGTTGGTCTGGCTATTTTCTAGGGTGAGCACATTTTTCTCCCAGATTTTCAAGTGACTATCTCTTTCATGCTGCTCTACAATCAGTTCAAACATTGCCTTCTCAAAGAAGCCTTCATTAACCAGTCTTTGTAAAGTAAACCGGGGAATATTCACAAAATCTGTAGGTGTTACTTTGTTGTGTTTTCTTAATGCTTAACAATATTTGAGCTTACATTTTCAATACTTTGGCATTCTTATAATCGATGCATAACTATCATTTAGCCAAAGAATGGGTTTGGGAAAGCACTCAGCATAGATTGTTAAGTCAAATGGACTCAGACAATATACAAAATGCACTTCAGGCTCTCCATCAGTAGAGAGGAGTGATAAAAACATAGAAGAGTTGTAAGGATTGAATGAAAAGCATGTGTTTTATATCACAAAATATTGGAAGGATATTTTATGATTTGATACTTATACCCACTCCCAATCATTGATATTTTATAAAAGGAGAATTAAGAGATTTCTCTTTAAGGAAGTGGGGTGGGGAGCTTAACATGACTTGACCTTAGTGATCTATATTTAGACTAGCAGGTCTAAGAAAGCCATTAATGAATGTGGTTTCTGTAGGAAAACATAAAACACAATATAGAATGTTAAGAATGAGAACATTTGTTAGGGTTTGATAATATAAGATCAGAGTCCACATTTTTCTATTTTTAAATTATTCAAGGCAGCTTCTTCAAAAGCAAACTCCAGTGGAAAGATAACTGATTACCTGTTATCTTTGAGAACAAAATATTAGCTTAGAAAATAGGAATCAAAGTCTATTGTTTTACTTTGTTTATTCTATAATTGACATATACAGATAAATAGTAGGAAAACTTTGGAACAGGATGGGAATTAGTTATTAGCTCCCTCATTTTCACTTAGTAAATACTAGGTTTTCATCTAGAGTTTTGTCTACTGTCCAAATGGTAGCTCTCATTTAGTAAAATCATATCCTTTGAATATTTTGCTCTTAGTGGCATTATTAGGACATTGATGAACAACCATTGTAAGAAAAACGTTGTTCTTCCTTATTAACTTCAGTTTGAATTATTTACATCTAATTTGTTGAGCTGTTCCCTTTGATCTACATTGCATTGCACTAATGATTTTGCTGCAAACAACATGAATATGTCTTCCATATTCCTGCGGCAAATGTAAATGTTAATAGTGCATCTATATGGAAAATGTCAATATAATAAGCTTAGATTAAGTGCAGTTCTAAGCATGGTAGGAAACACCCATATTTAATTAATGAGTATATTATCTATCTTTAATGATTTGAGTACTCAACAGAAACAGAATATTTATAATATATGTATAGACTGTAGTTACAAAAATCATCCAAATGACCAGTGATTATTCTTGCATGGGAATAGAGGAAAGAAAGCAAACTTTCATCAGAAAGCCAGTAAGTTCTCTAGGTTTTATGCTGTGACTAAATATTATAATATAGCATAAACTCCTTCCTTTATGTATCAAAATATTGATTTTACAGTTACCTCCATTTAAAGTGCTTTTCCTTTCAGTTCAAGCTTCTATTCTTAAACCTATGACTATTATTATTATTATCCCTTGATGCTCTGTGGTAGGTAGGAATATAAGATGAACACCAATGAGTCACACCCTTGTATAATTCCCTTGCCTTCAGTATGGACAAAGCCTGTTATTTCCTTCTAGGCAATAAAATACGGCAAAAGCCATTGGATGCCATTCTTTTAATTTGGTTACATTATATTACAAAGGTGATGGGATAGCCATTCTCATGATTGACCATCTGGAGCAGGAGATTCTCCTGCAGGCTGCAAAGAAGTAAGCTGCCACACTGTCAGAAAGGGCCTGTGAGAGGGCCACATAGCAAGGAACAGTCCCAGCTGATGTCAGTAATATAGCATGGACCTCAGTCCTACAACTAAAGGGAAGAATTCTGTCAACAGCCACGAGTATTTGGAAGAACATTTTGGAGCTCCAGAAATAAATGCAGCCTAGTCAGGACTTACATTGAAGCCTTGTCAGAACCTGAACAGAGGTCCCAGCGAAACTATGACTTGGCCTCCAGACTCATTGGAACTGTAAGATGATAATTGTATATTGTTTTAAGTCATATAGTGTGGTATTTTTTTATACAGTAACAGACAACTAATGCATGCTACCTTGTCTACAAAAGTTGTACCTGTAGCATTTTCAGATTGGTTCTTCCACTTGCAATGACTCCATATCCTCACCCTCGCATCTGCCTTGCTGACTTCTACTCAACTGAACTTGCATCATTCATCACCCCTCAAAAGACTACTGTGCCCTCCATTACAGAAGGAATTAAGTTCCTTCCCTTCCTCTTCCCACAGTAATTGTATGCTTTCTTACATCTTATTTTAATGGTTTTCCATATGAGGTTCTTAAATGCAAGAATTATGCTTTGTTCTTCTTTCATCACATTCTCTAAGATAATGTAACTTATTGTGTGCTCATAACCTATAAGAGTGGTCCCTAAGTTCTAAGTTTCTAGTGGTCCTTATACTTCCAGCTGCATCAGAATCACACAAATTCTGAACATCATTCTGGACCTACTGTGTTCAGATTTGGTTGGTCAGGGATGCTCTTGCCCCAACTTATCTTTCTAGTCTTACATTCTAATAATCAATAACATTTACCAGGACTTATAGATGCACAGATTTAGCTATAGTTTGCAAAATTGTCATGTGCTTTCATTACTTGTACTCTTGCTTTTTTCTCCCCATTTTTATGGTTCTCTATTATGCTGTTTTTGTCTGATTAAGTCACTCACTGTTCAAAGTTCCACTTAAAAGTTCCCCTAAAAAGCCTTCCTCAATCCCTAGATTGTCTCATTATAGCTCCACAGCATAGCATTAATTATTCATTTATAGCCATTTTCCTAGTCTATAAAGGTAAAGCTTGTGTTAAATTAATCTTTGTGTCCCCAATTGATAGTATGGTACTTGAAGCATGGGAGACTAACATTTTCCTGAATGAATAAATAAATAAAATGGACCTAGAGGGCCTTATGCTAAGTGAAATAAACCAGGCAAAGAAAGACAAATACCACATAATTTCACTTATTTGTGGAATCTAAAGATAAAACAAAACAAAATGAACAAAAGTAAACTTAGAGACACTGAGAAATGATTGTTGGTTACTATGTGGAGCAGTTGAGATGTGTGGGTGGGGTGGGTGAGGGGGATAAAAAAGGCACAAAATTTCTCAATCATAATGTAAATTGGTGGCAGAGATAGTGATACAGAATAGAGAATATAGCCAGTGATTCTGTAGCATCTTCCTATGTTGACAGATAGTAACCACTCTAGTGGGGATGAGGATTTAATAATATGGGTAACTGTTGAACCACTGTGTTGTATACTTGAAAGCAATATAAGATTATATACCAATGATACTTAAATAAAAAATAATAAACGAATACATGAATGAATAAGTAAATAAAAATCAGAACCACACAAGTACAAATTCCACAGAGATATGGACTTATGACTTCAAGAACACTCCCAATTAAGAACATCAGCAATAGTTCTAAGAAATAGTGATGTTCTAAAGTAAAATGACATACAAGGAAATCCTACCTCCACTTCCAAGAGATTTTTATGTGTGCCATACTCCCCACCCCATTTGAAAATTATTGCATATTGAGCAACTGTTGCCACAGGGAGGTTCATATTTTTCTAGGTATTTTAGGGTGTTGAACAAGTTTGAAAACAGCCACTATGAAGTAATGAAGCTAATTTTCATGTATGGCTTATGAAAATTCATCACATTACTTTGGTTATTATCTTAGATCACAGCCACTGGCAAATTTCTTCATCAGAAGAGTTACTAGCAAATTAATGAATTAGAGAACTGCTCATGTTCTTAATGCCCAGACGTACATTAAGAACTGCTTGTCTTTCAATGAGTATTATACTTTATGCCAGGAGCAAGTTAAAACAACTTTCTTACATTATAAAACATAAGACTGGATAGATGGAAATTTTAAAATCTGAAGTAAAATCAAAATAGTAATTTTTAAATTATGTTTTTATGCCATGAAGAGTAAGCCAAGTTTCTAAATTTTAGCCATAAATTTCTACAAATACTTACAGTTGTTATCCTACTATAAATTACTTCCTTTGTGTCTTAAAACTAGCTTCAAATCTAGTGAATATTATTTTGTCAATTGTTATATTTAAGATTATGAAAACCGTAAGGAGCTATGTAATTTGACCAATAATTTAATCTCCATGTGTCATTTTATTTCCTATATTTTGAGCTTTAACTCCATGCTAGTATGTTATAATTCAAAGAAAGTATGTATGTCTGAAAATATCCTTATGATACAGCATATTTAAATGTGTAATTCCTTATAATCTTATATTTACATGACAAAACTATCTCACATGAGATACTAATTAAAGACCTTTAATGATCTTTTAAAATGGTCATCAGCAGATTTAAAATGAACTACCTTTAATATTAATTACAGTGATTGCATTGGTCAGTATAAAGTACTCGATAACTCTCTATTAGATAGAACTGGCTCTTCTAACGTAGGAGAAACAAAATTTCATTTTGCAAATTATAATATGGTACCATATTAATGTTGGGTAGATTTCAACCAAATGACTGTGTAGATGTAAAAGACTTAATATCCTATTAGCAACCACATGATTCATCTAGTCCCCCAGGCTTGTTTCTAATCATAGTTTCTAATATTACATGTAATATTGGAATGTGCATATAAAAAATTTAACAAATTGGAACTTGAATGGTTGAAATATATACTAGATAAAGGCTCTCTTGCTGATCACAATTTATTTTATTTTGTTTTCATGTACCTATAAAATCCATTTATTACATTCAGTTTAAAATATACACACATTTTATAGCAGGAAAATCAACCAGTGGACAATTACATTTGTAACTAAAGTATATTATCATAGAATAAACACAAATTGGCTTGTAAAAAGTACAATCTGTTAGCTAAATGTGACTTAACGAATTACTGTACATTTATATTACTTCTAAACGCTGATACTGACTTTGGAAGAGTTACCCAAGTATGATAACCAACAAGTAAAAATAAATTCTGAATGGTTTTTATCCTAGCAGAGGCATATTTTTCTGAATAGCACATATAAGTGTGTAGATATCTCTATTAACATTTGTATAACATGAATTAACATTTTGAAGAATCACTAAGAATAGTCTTAAAATCAAAACAATATTGAACAGAGCCCACATTTAAAAAAAATTTTCTAATCAATTCAGAGACTTGAAGTGAAATCTGAGTACCATAGTGAAATAATTTTCTTCTCACCTTTATTTACCCACAGTCAATGGAGGCAACAAAACAAGTTTTGGTTCACCTTTAACCACCCACAATCTTGCTAAATGGGAAACATAATAGCGAATATACAAAGAACAATTAGTATAAGTTTTCTCTCATGCTGATGGGATAAAATATTCCACTTTGACAAAGGCAGTGGTAGTATAAAAGTATGCATTTTAGTAACAGACTTGCAATTATTTCTTCCTTCTAACACCTGGAAATTAAAATGATTTATTACAAATATGTCTATTCAGTTTAAATCATTTATGGTCTTACTATTGAGACTTCCAGGAAAACACTTTCTTTTTTAATGAGAAGGACATATAATAATTCATAAGAAACTATTTACTAAACCATGATTGATTTACATTCCATAAAATCAGTTTCTCTTAAATATTACCTATCTGGTCTTCTTAAGTAAAAACTGTGTTGAAATATTTATGTGGTTCATAATAGGAAATAGGAGTCTTTGTGTATAAAATATAGTCTTGAAACAAGGACAACCAGAAAAAGGGAAATCTAGAAACTGTTAAAAAAAACTAAAGACTTCTGGAAATACCAAGCAGTGTTGTTAATTTATTTGAAGGAAATGAAAAATAAATTTTCTGTATATAGATGAATACTAGTATTGGGAGGGTCCACAATTAGAAATAAAGGGGACTCTTGGTTAAATATTATAGTCATATTTTGGTTATGTAGATTACCACTGATAGCCAAACAAGTTTTGACCATAAATCTTGGATAGTAGTGAAGAAAGATTAAGATAATATTTAATATTTTTTACTTTTAATGGTTTTATGAATGTCTTTTCAATTGAATCTGATTAGTTTAAGATTTAGATTATAAAGGTTATATGGGAAAATTAAATATGTGTATGGTGAAACAAAGATTATAAACTCCCAGATAAGTAATATACGATTTTCAGTACGTTTTAGGGTCAAAAATGTTATTGTAAGTGGACATTTCTGGTAATTACAATGGATAGCATATACAACTTGACCCAACTGATTATAAGTAGTGTCCTAACTGCCTATTGTGAAAGAGATTTTAAAGTTTAGCTTTGTTTGCTGTTTTATAAATTCTACTTATTCTATGAAGCATCTATAAAACCAAGTAAGATATCCCATTTATAAATCTGCAATTTTGTTTAGTTTTTGAATTTATTTTAGCATTTTAAAATTTCTTCCTAGGTTCTCTTTTATTTCCTCGTCATTTTTCGGTTTGCTTTCTGAGTATGTTTTATAAACATATCCAGGCATAGAAGAGAAAGCCCACCTTACTTTCCTGCTCCGAAGACTCTTTTATTAAGGCATGTGCTTGGCATATTCGAATTTGACAAAGTAAGAATGCATAATATGATATATAAGGCAAACCATGAAGAATTTCTAGCAGGAATGGTATGCTTATGAAAATCACCATTGAAAAACCATTAAAAATTCAGATATTTTACAAGTCTACTGAACTGGAATTTCTTTGTTAGGAGCCTGCACACTTTCATTGAAAAAAAAAAAAAACTCTTTGAAGAAGATTATCATATACAGTCAGAATTAAGAAGGTCTACCATGATTGACTAGGCTAATATTGCTTCCTTTGTGGATTTATTGCAAATAAAATCTAGAGGAACTATTAAAAGTTTTATTTCAGCGGCTCAACAGTGAACCAGTCTTGCCATTAGTCCTTTCATTTGCCACTACATTTTCTCCATCCCACCACTCTAATTTCTGCTAACCTGTCACTAAGATAATTACTTGCCACTTGAGTAGTAAATCTATTCCTTTTAGGGAAAATCAGATACATTAAGGTTATTTCTTTATCCTAAGGGCCAAAATTTTCTAACTTTAGATTTAATAGCATAACATCAATAATCATAGACATTTTTAAAGGAAAAAATTGGGAGTGACTTTACTTTCATGGGAAAGCCCTTGATGTCCAACCTATCTTCAATATACTTAGATAACCAGTCAGTCACATTCTTGGAAAAATCTGACATATTATATGACTTCCTACTTGGAAAGGAATCAGAAATTTTTCTTGTGATTTATAGCAATAGAATGTACAAATTCAATTTAATATAGGGTGCTATTCAGAGAATTGCATCAAAAGATTTTAAATAGATATTGGCTTATTCATTTTTGTTTCTAATTCTCATGAGAACAGGCATTGCCTGGGATTATGTAGACATCAATAAAAGGGAAAAAATTGCATTTAAATTGTTACCAAAGTATGAAATAATTTTGTGAGCTTTTACTTTATGTAATTTAATCTAGAGGTAATACTATTTATCCTGAATGATCAAAAAGTACAAAAGTATCTCAAAATGACAATAAAAATTTTGGTATCAGTCAGTGTAGGGTATTTCATTCTATGATAATAGTCATCACCCAAATCTTAGGAACTTAATACAAAAAGGTTTATTGCTTGCTTACAGAACGATGGGATCCAGTCTGTTCAATAGGGAAATTGTATGTTCAGCACCTTACTGATAAAGTCACCCACATTTTGTATTTGCACTATCTTTAAGATACAGCTTCTGTATCTGGTGTGATGGAGCAAAAACACTGGAGGTTCTCATAGTAGACATTAAATATTCTCTCTCATCAGTGACATAATTCTTATAGAAATTCTTGGCAGTCAACAAGTCTTTAAAAATGAATAAGGCAGAAAAATATAGTTCTCAGCTTTAGCAAATAGACATACCACATGGGACACACCTATACTAAAAAATGTATTTGTCATTTTTCCAAAATTCAGATTTTAATGGCATCCTGTATTTCATTTCAAAATTCTACAAAGATCCTAATTATATGCAATACAACAGCATATTCTGTTATGATCCCTTCCTTTAATATGGGCTTTTTAAATTAAGCTTTGTATTTAGCTTTTTAAAGCTAAAACAGTAAATTATGTTACTATAATACATTCTCTATCACTTTGGACATAAAGAACCCAGTAAGATGTAGTGTGTGGTTTAAATGTTTATTTTTTTCAATAGTGTGAATCAGAAAAATTCCCAAATTCTAATAAAGGAATATCCATACCGAGTGAAATTGCCATCTTTTCATGAACAGTAACGGTTTCAAGTAAAATACAAGAATAATTAGATAATTATTTAAGTTGTAATAATATAATTTTTTCAGGCAGATTTGCTTCTATTTTATAAAAACTGCAGTGGCCTAAAAGAGAAAAAGGTCTACTCTTTTTTTTAAAGTTCTTATCAGGCAATGACTCAAGCTCTATAAAGAACTTGACTCATTAATCAATAGGACAGAGTCAAGGCTCATAGATACGAAGGTTGAAAGGGAAAGTATCTGTCATATTACCTTGAAGTGGTTCAGTTACTTTCCTTCACATGAACATGTATGCATTTTTTCATATCTTGTGAATGAGAGCGAGTGATTAAGCACCCATGCAAAAGAGTATAGAGGAGAGATATTTATTTCGGTTGATTATTCTGTCACTATGACAACTTAATGAAAAACTTATTTGTCCACACAAACCAATACTCCCACCACCACCGCCAGTCCAATGTGTAGACATACAAGCCCTAGAACATAGCAACCCAAATGTGAGTTGTGGACTTGGACCACTAACTGAAATATTAAATATTGACACTTTGGAAACATTCCAATAGTGGTGTGAACTAAATGATGATACTTATCATCAGTAATGTTGTGTAGGTTGCAGCCAAAGCAAAAAGATTAATAAGATAAATAAATATAGATCATTGGAAGAAAAAGAGACAACTCATAATTATTTGTCAATGATAAAATACTCCAATGTTTTTAAAATTCCAAAATAATCATAAAACTTAATTATTAGAATATGAAAATTAAGAAATGTGACTGGAAAAACAGAATATTATACAAAAATAAGTCTTGCTAGTGAGTCAAGAATAACTGATTAGGAAATCTAGTAGGAAAAATCTAATTCACCAAGCAGTAAAATTGTTAATATATGAAGAAGAAATCAGACCCTCCCTTGCAAGACCTACATGCTGCCAGTGCTAAAACTTAACTGAAAGGCATAAAAGGAGTTCTGAAAAAATTGAGGGAAAATGTTTTCAGATGAGAAGACAATTTTAAAGATATCACTTATTTGAGCTTGATGAGAAGCAAGTGGGAATATAAAAAGTAGATGGTCAAAGCTAATTAGAATTCTATGTCTTAAGCAACTGTTTTTGATGAGGTCATTATATGGGTTTTCTACAAAGAAAAAGTAATAGAATAACTAGGATGAAATATATTTGATCTCGGATTGGAGATCTGTGGAAGAAAAGTCAAAGTGAAAAACAAGAAATAAATCTGACTCCTGCTATCCTGGAGTTTTGGATAGCTAGATTTAGTGGAAGAAAACTAGATGAAAATATTTTTTTGGTTCCAAAGCAGCATGCATTTGTTGATTTGTATTCCAACATTCCATGGTTAATAAGATGTACTTTCTGCTTCTATACATATCACTTTTACAATTCTCATAGTTTTAGTTCAAAACCTACAAGCAAGAATTTGATTCAACTAGCTTGAGCTTTTATAGAAAAGTTGTTTAAAAATCTGAGGCAACTGTGGCATCTTACTACACTGATGGACAGTGACTGCAATGGGGTATGGAGGGGGGTCTCGATAATAAGGGTGAATGTAATAACCACACTGTTTTTCTTGTGAAACTTTCATAAGAGTGTCTATCGATGATACCTTAATAAATAAATAAATAAAAATATGGGTCAAAATTAAATATACTTGTTTACTATAAGATTTCTTAAGCTTTAATAATTTAATATACATTGTAACTATGCAAGAGGAAGAAACAGTATGCACACTTTATTCCAAATATTTAACACACAGAACCATTTTTTAACAGAGCATTTCAGAGCTAGTGTTTCATAATTGGTAACCATTATGATTATTAAAAATATTTCCTTCCTAAAATAAGGGAATTGATTGGTATGAGAGGAAGAGATCAAGCGTAGTAAACATTTAGAGAAAAAAACCTGTTAGACATCAAGTTAACTTTTCTATGTGGAATTTAATAAAAAGCAGTCTCTGAGTTCAGAACAGGACATTACTTGAAGGTGATTCTACAACATTTCACCATTGCTCAATAGCAAAGCAGTGTTCAGGAACACAAAAATGTACACAGATGGAAGTCAGTGTAATCCTCCCATTATATACACATTTATTCAGACAATTACTTAATACTTTCCTTCTGTGTGACCTAACTTAGATATGTACAACATGAGTAAAGTACACAGGAGAGCAGTGAGACTGATGGAAGCCTAGATCAAAAGGTTTATCTAAGAAAGTTTACAGGAATGGTTTGGCCTGAAATGAGATTTCAGAGGGTGATAATAGCAGACTTTAAGTAGGCTACATAGGGATATTATTGTTCAAATGTGAATGATCAAGAACAATGGACAAAAGTCTAGGGGTAAAATAGGAAGAATTTTAGTTAGATGTGGGATGAAGGCTACTCATATATTTCTCTCAAAATAATGTATATTATGATATTTAAATTAAATTGTTCATATTGATACTTGCCATGAAGCAAAGAGATAGAATTGTTGATCTTCTGAGGTTAAATTCTGCAAATCACATATGATATGTATGTGTGCATGTGTGTGTTCACAAACACATCATTTATATATTGCACACAAGTACTGTACTTACTGAAATCCACTTAACCTAGAATTATTACTCTAAAGTTTTAATGTAATAGGTGTTTTAATTAAAAATTAAATTTAATTCTTGACAATAGGAAATGTATTCCTAAATACATTTGTTGTTATTTCCCTAATGGCATAAAGAAAGAAAAAATGTCTTCATTTCCACTGAGAGATTATGTCAATTGTCAGTGACTTCTCAGAAGAGACTAATCATATCTGATTTTGTTTTTATTGTAATATATTATCTTGTTCAAGTGGTGCTTGTCATATAAATATTTTATTCTGTTAAAATTCTATGAATCACTTTAAATCATAAATGGTTATAGTACATTTCCTTAATTTATTTAAAACAGAATGTTTATGCATATTATATGAAGAGAATGATTCATAATAAACTGAGTCACAAAAAGTTCTCAAATTCTGAAAATTAAAAAACAGTTTCTCAAAGTTTCTCCCCTCCTCTCCACTCATATGGGCAGGTATGGAAAGGCACTAATGTTACTACATTTCTGCAATCCTAAAATTTTTTAGTGCCTTTCAACTTTGCCTCACAATTGAACCTTACATGTTTAAATCACTAAGTAATGAACATGTGGGGAAATTCATTCTGTTGTTGAAGATGTAATCCAATCAGTGTAATGAATTTTGAAAAGAAGAGAGCTAGCGGTGTTTATATCTCACTTCTGCAAAGAATAAGATAACAGAGGCCTGTCCAGGTGGGTGAGCACCCTGAAGGTACAGCACTGGGCTGTAGCACACAAGACAGGCTACGTTCAATGCATACAGAGAAAAATCCATCTAATTTATACCCTCCCTCAGGCTTCAAAGCCATTTTAAAAATGGACGGAAGCAATAACTAAAGGGATTTGCACCCCAATAAAATTGCCCTTTTGAATGACAGTTTTGCTGCTTGGGGAAAATTTACTAGAATTCAAGTGTTTCTATAAATGCGGGAAAACAAATGTAAATGCAGCTACCTGGACCCAGCCATTGAACTTGGATAATTATTTTCCAATCAAAAAAGAACATCCTGTTTTTCTTTGGTGTGCACTGGTGTCTGTTAAGCTTTGTTTTTTATAGCTTTAATTGAAATTTCATAATCACAGAGTTCAAATTTGAGAACAGATTTGAGTCAGTACTCTGGAACAATATCATTCCCTTTGAGCTCTCCTGTTTAAAAGGGGGAAAAATATTCCCATGCTTTTATTAGACTTTGTGCTTCTCCTCATTCTCAGTGTGTCTCTGCTCTAAGTAGATATGCTATTACAGAAAAGCCTGGGGCAAATCTCAAGTGGGAAGCGAGACAGGTGAGCTCACCTAGATTATGGGTTTAGCAAGTCTATTGGAGAATTTAAAGAGGGGGAAAAAAAAATGAAGGAAAAACACTTGGGATTCAGCAAAGCCAAAATGAATTTGGGCCAAATCTGTCGTGAAGCGATGTGTATTTTTAAAGGAAAGTAATCCGTGTTTCTGACTCATTTACAATGACCTTATCAAAATGTCATGTAATGAAAGTTATTCAGGGTCCAGTAATTCTTTTAAGCTTCTAAAAAGCATTTCAAAACATTTTTTTCTAGTTTGATTAAAAATGAACTCAAATTCCAAAAGGTCCACCAAGGTGAATAAAATTCTCAGGAGTCATCATTTTGAAACAGAATGTAAACTCTGCAATTTTTCCCTTTCTATCTTGAAACATTTAAATGGTTATAGGATGTTTAATTCAGTTGGAGACTTTGGATTGTATAACTACAGACAATCAAGCAAAAATCATGCAAACCTCTTAGGAACAGATTTTTTAAAATGTTATTTGGCATATTTATTATAACTTGCACAAAAAACTAACAAACAAGGCTCCTGAACTTCTTACTCTACAGTGAAATAGTAGCTCCTTAATATTGCCATGGGAATTAGTATGTTGACATAAAACACTCCAATGTTGTTAGAGTCCTGAGACTCACACATTTTCCATGGTCTATGTTCTTTATATTAGTTTGCAGAGAAATAATCAGAGATGGTGGCTATTGTGATCATTTAGTTCTAACCCTGCAAGTTGAAATGAGAAGTTGCACTGAAGGAAGTTTAAATTTTCTGCCCAAGAGGACATGAATATTTGGAAGCAGAACTACTCTAGATCCCAATTT
Organism: Manis pentadactyla; assembly: GCF_030020395.1. Lineage (NCBI taxonomy): Eukaryota > Metazoa > Chordata > Mammalia > Pholidota > Manidae > Manis > Manis pentadactyla. The sequence goes on from NC_080030.1 coordinate 51,409,965, forward strand.
CTCCAAAACGTCATGAGCAAACTTTCTGTAATTTCCTCGCCTCTCTTTCTGAGGATTGTCAAAACCTGCTTTCATATGGCCAATAATCGAGGGAGATTGTCTATCCCAAGGGCATGACAATCTCTTTCACAGACTAGTACAATTTTCACACCGTGGGCCTTACGTCTCTACAGTATGTTGTCCACCCAGCAGTGAAAGCGATCATAGAGTTCTTGCCACCCCCTGTTTAAACCCTCCCATTAATGATCAACTGGTTTTTCATTCCTCTTTGACTAAAGCTCACCCCTGGTCTATGATATCCTATTGCTGATCTAGATCCCACTTACAAAGTGCTTTTCCAGCACTTCAGCACCTGTTGACTGAGTTCCCATTAAACTTCCCAATCCCACTTGCTCTTCCCAGTCACCAGCCACACTCCTGCCTCCCACACTTTGAACGTGATGCTCCATTTGCATGGACTGCTTTCCCTCCAGATACCCACATGGCTCGCTTTCCCATTCAGATCTCTGCTTCATGTCAGCTCCTCAGAGACTTTTCCTCCATTCACTACCTAAAAAAAAAAAAAATTTATTTCCCTCTCTACCTTGGCTTTGTTTAGTTTTCTTCCTGGAACTCAACATGAGCTGACAGCATATCTATCTCTCTGATTGTGGGTTTCTTTCTGACTCACTCACTAGAATGTAAACTCCATGACAAAAGACACATTTTCCTGCAGTACACTGAACAACATTTAGATGCATCCCTAAATGCTTGCAGGTCTATGGGAAAAAAAAATACCTCATAGAAATCCATGAGATACCTATATGAACGTGATTGAAGTACTCCTCTGTCCCTTTCAGTGAATGCACACTTAATATTTGCCCACATAACTACTCAAGCCGATGCAACTGAAGTACTACAAGATGATTGATGAAGTTCCTTCTGCTTTCATGTTTCAAAATCATCGGGGAATCCATCGCCTGTGTATCCATCAGTGACTCCCAGACAGATTTTTCTCTCCCAATCCCTATAAACCTATGAAGGAATTAATTCTTGGTCTTTCTACCTCTCCCAGTTATTTAAGTCAAATTTCCCTCTTCGTGGGTTGTCAATATAAAAGCAACAATGATAGACATTGGTCACTAAATCAAAATAGACACATCTGTTTTTACTAAAATGACATGTGTCTTAATAGGATACTGTGTAAGTAAGAAAAATAGTCTTTGAGAGTTGGGAGTTGAGCTTCACTCAGAACTGATGCCCACCCTTTCACTCACTGCTTGCTCCCCAGTAGGCTGTGGTTCTGGCATCGGGTCAACCAAGATAGGTTTCTGGGAGAGGGATGCTCTGACAGTACATGGTTCCAATTTCAGAGCCTCTGTAGTTACGCTCCTTAATTTAGTTTTATAATTTTATTGAACTTGGAATTCTGCTACAAGAACTATGTTGTAGTCACTTGTCATTTCCAAAGAGAGCTACAATTGCTGCTCAAATCACCAGCAATCAGCGACAATGCAGTTAATCTTGAAAGGCAGAGAAATTCTAGGATCTGCTTTCATAACTGCAGTGATTTTGGGTATGACAAAAGATTAAAAAAGAAAGTGGGCATGAAGATGGAGATGTCATGTCATCAACAAAAGGCTCTTGTATAATAACACACTCTTACTCTTTATACTTTCTCTGTTACCTGTGTAATATCTCTTTGGATTTAGAACCATGACTAAACCTGGTTATAAATAAATTCACTACAATTAGGGCAAAAAGGCTGGGTTCATTCAAAGATGAATAAGAAATAGTTGCTGGTCTTGTCAAAATGATAATTATGCAATGATAAATGCTTGAAATAGGTATATACGGGGTATTCGAATCTTAACTTTAATAAAAGGGAATAGAAAATCATAGGACACATTTCAAATGCTTAGCTGAAATATGTAGTCATAAAAAAATACTTAACATTATTGTTGCATTATCTTAGGATTTTGTATTCCTTATCACTGTCCACCACTTACATATCATCATTTTTGCTCTTTACTTCAACAATTACAGAAAAGATGAATACCGTTTTTTTTCTAAGTCTTCTCCAGTGCCAAAGTGTTATTTATGAGACTGCAGAAGGCTGGAGGTGATGCCCTTATCATATAGACATAAATGATAATGAAGAAAGGGAACACGGCGGTAATTAATTCCATTTTTCATCCACTTCCAGAAGTTGTGAAACTATGCTCTTTCTAAGGACTTGTTTCTCTCTAGCAACAAACAGTGTTTGAATTTGTCTCTGCACTGATCATATTGGAGGTATAAATTTTCCAATCTTCCCTTAAGCCATAAGAAAGGGAGAGAAAAAACTAAAAGGATTCTTCTTAACCAGTTTCAATGGCATTTACCTATGGGATATTAGCAAACAAAATCACCATCAAAGAGCAGCTGGGTGTCATGCAGCTACCAGTTTGGAAGCAATGCTAAAAGCAATTCACTTTTCTTAGTTTCAACATGAGAAGTTGATGGATGATGGCAGTACACTTGAGCAGATGGCTTTGTAGGAAACTGAAATGAGACTGGTCAAAAAACAGAAGATCTGCCTGCAGCCTAATTCTGGATTTCTGGAGAAAAGACAGAGCAAAATAAATTAATTTTTGGAACAGTAATCACAAAGAAGTTTGTGTAAGCCAAGTAACACACAGCTAAACAGCAAACATAAGGCATTATGAAAACAGAGCAAAGCCATATCATCCGTGGCAAACCAATCAAGTCAATGAAAACTCATCACACAGGTGAGTGAATTTATCAGTCCTTCAAATTGTTCCTGGTAGAAGACAACTGACTATTAGAAATGGAACTGTAAAACTAGTAGTATTATAGGGAAAATAAAATACCCTAATTTTTTTGTTTTATTTGTGTTTGTTTAGATGTCAGCCTTTGTTATGTTGAACATGTTAGGTAGCTTCCAAATCTTGGCTATTGCAAATAATGTTTCAATAAATGTAGGAGTGTATCTATCTTTTTGAATTAGTGACTTCGTTTCCTTCAGGCAAATTTCCAAAGTGGCATTACTGGGTTATATGACATTTCTATGGTGTTTTAGTTATTTGAGAGTCCTCCATACTGCCTTCCATAGTGGTTGTACCAGTTTACATTCCCCCCAAAAATCTAGGAAGGCTCTAAAGGGGTTATTTTATGGATAAGTGTAAGGGAAAACAGTAAGAAATGGTCTAGCAACAATAGGAAGCACTTGATACTCTTGCTGTAAAGGGGAAAGGGAAACAGTTCCTGGAATCAAGTATAAGTACCTGCATGGAAAGGCCCCTAAAACCCAACCAACAAGAGCTGTGATAACAGGTACAGAGATGCAAACACTTTGAAGCAACCCAGGGAGGGATCGTAGGAATAAGTACCCCATCAGCATTCTCCTAACTTCTAATATCCTGCCAAGGCCTCTCACTGTCAAGAGAGTACACTGATTCTGGACTCATAAGGATCACCTCCCTTTCCCAGGGAGGGATGAGTGGAAAGAAGTGAAGAGGAATAAAAAAGGAGAAATAGAAAAAGAGATGAAGAAAGAATCTGGAGAAGCAAACAGAAGATGTGTAGCAAACAGTTGGTCCCAGGTTAGGACCATTAACTGCTGAAGAAATACAGATATAAGCCACAGCAAAATGCTCTATCATAACCATAGTTAACTAATATTATTTGATATTTTAATATTTAATAAAATATATATGCATTGCTTAGCCCAAAAAATACTGGTTCCTTTCCTTCTCTTTCTTTTTTTAAATTATTGGTGTCACTGCAGGTGTTGATGTCATCTTGATTTATCCCAAGTGGAATGTTTGGGATTTTACCAGCTTCATCAGTAGAAGAATATAAAGCCAGATATTTGTTGCAGTGTATGGTCAAGGAAGGAACAGAAGAAATAATAATGAAACACTACTTGAGAAAGGCATACCAAGCATTTAAATATGAGCTCTGACAACTTATGATTAGAGTCAAGTGCTGTAACTTAAGCTTAGCCCAGTTATGGCAGGAGAGTTTAGTGAAGTATTCTTCATGCTAACTTTCCCTTATAACACCTAAATATTATTAATCTATTAAATTTTTCTTCATATTTGTGATAACTTAGTATTATCAGATAACTTAGTTATCTGATAGACAAGTATTATCAGATAACTTAGTATAATCAGAATTATCAGACAAAATACATTATAGATCATAGGGGGGCGGAAGATGGCGGCGTGAGTAGAGAAGCGGAAATCTCCTCCCAAAACAACATATATCTATGAAAATATAACAAAGACAACCCTTCCTAGAATAAAGACCAGAGGACACAGGACAATATCCAGACCACATCCGCACCTGAGAGAACCCAGCGCCTCGCGAAGGGGGTAAGATACAAGCCCCGGCCCCGCGGGAGCCGAGCGCCCCTCCCCCCGGCTCCCGGCGGGAGAAGAGCAGGCAGAGCGGGAGGGAGACGGAGCCCAGGACTGCCGAGCACCCAGCCCCAGCCATCCGGGCCAGAGTGCAGGGCCCTCGATACTGGGAAAACAGGGCAGCAAGAACAGTGAGCAGGCACTGGAGGCTGGGCGACAGAGGACATAAGAAAAGCGCGCGACCATTTTTTTTTTTTTTCTTGCTTTTTTGCTGCTTTGTTTTGGCGAGCGCTTTTTGGAAGTCTTAAAGGGACAGGGACACCAATATTAGGGAAACAGGGCAGAAAGACCGGTGAGCAGAGGCCGGAGGCTGGCACCGGAGAATAAAGAAAAACGAACGACCACCTTTTTTTTTTAATTAAAAAAATTTTTTTTTTTTAATTAAAAAAATTTTTCTTGTTTTTTTTTGTGGTCGTTGTTTTGTTTTGGCGGGTGCTTTTTGGAAGTCTTAAAGGGGCAGGGCGGGTCACTTAATCCAGAGGTAGGGAATCCGGGATCTCTGGGCACCCTAACCCCTGGGCTGCAGGGAGCAGGGAGGCCCCTTACGGAGATAAATAGCCTCCCAGCAGCTCCTGCTCCAACGCGACTCCACCATTTTGGAGTAGCTGCCCGAGCCAGGCCACGCCCACAGCAACAGCGGAGATTAACTCCATAGCAGCCGGGCAGGAAGCAGAAGCCCTGTCTGCGCGCAGCTGCGCAGCACAAGCCACTAGAGGCCGCTGTTCTCCCAGGAGAGGAGGGCCACAAACCAACAAGAAAGGAAGTCCTTCCAGCCGTCACTCGTCCCAGTTCTGCAGACTATTCCTATCACCATGAAAAGGCAAAGCTACAGGCAGACAAAGATCACAGAGACAACACCAGAGAAGGAGACAGACCTAACCAGTCTTCCTGACAAAGAATTCAAAATAAGAATCATAAACATGCTGACAGAGATGCAGAGAAATACGCAAGAAAAATGGGATGAAGTCCGGAAAGAGATCACAGATGCCAGAAAGGAGATCGCAGAAATGAAACAAACTCTGAAAGGGTTTATAAGCAGAATGGATAGAATGCAAGAGGCCATTGATGGAATTGAAATCAGAGAACAGGAACGCATAGAAGCTGACATAGAGAGAGACAAAAGGATCTCCAGGAATGAAACAATATTAAGAGAACTGTGTGACCAATCTAAAAGGAGCAATATCCGTATTATAGGGGTCCCAGAAGAAGAAGAGAGAGGCAAAGAGATGGAAAGTATCTTAGAAGAAATAATTGCTGAAAACTTCCCCACACTGGGGGAGGAAGTAATCAAACAGACCACGGAAATACACAGAACCCCCAACAGAAAGGATCCAAGAAGGGCAACACCAAGACACATAATAATTAAAATGGCAAAGATCAAGGACAAGGAAAGAGTGTTAAAGGCAGCTAGAGAGAAAAAGGTCACCTATAAAGGGAAACCCATCAGGCTAACGTCAGATTTCTCAACAGAGACCCTACAGGCCAGAAGAGAATGGCATGATATATTTAATACAATGAAACAGAAGGGCCTTGAACCAAGGATACTGTATACAGCACGACTATCATTCAAATATGACGGTGGGATTAAACAATTCCCAGACAAACAAAAGCTGAGGGAATTTGCTTTCCACAAACCACCTCTACAGAACATCTTACAGGGACTGCTCTAGATGGGAGCACTCCTAGAAAGAGCACAGCACAAAACACCCAACATATGAAGAATCGAGGAGGAGGAACAAGAAGGGAGAGAAGAAAAGAATCTCCAGACAGTGTATATAACAGCTCAATAAGCGAGCTAAGTTAGGCAGTAAGATACTAAAGAGGCTAACCTTGAACCTTTGGTAACCACGAATTTAAAGCCTGCAATGGCAATAAGTACATATCTTTCAATAGTCACCCTAAATGTTAATGGGTTGAATGCACCAATCAAAAGACACAGAGTAACAGAATGGATAAAAAAGCAAGACCCATCTATATGCTGCTTACAAGAAACTCACCTCAAACCCAAAGACATGTACAGACTAAAAGTCAAGGGATGGAAAAACATATTTCAAGCAAACAACAGTGAGAAGAAAGCAGGGGTTGCAGTACTAATATCAGACAAAATAGACTTCAAAACAAAGAAAGTAACAAGAGATAAAGAAGGACACTACATAATGATAAAGGGCTCAGTCAAACAAGAGGATATAACCATTCTAAATATATATGCACCCAACACAGGAGCACCAGCATATGTGAAACAAATACTAACAGAACTAAAGGGGGATATAGACTGCAATGCATTCATTCTAGGAGACTTCAACACACCACTCACCCCAAAGGATAGATCCACTGGGCAGAAAATAAGTAAGGACACGGAAGCACTGAACAACACAGTAGAGCAGATGGACCTAATAGACATCTATAGAACTCTACATCCAAAAGCAGCGGGATATACATTCTTCTCAAGTGCACATGGAACATTCTCCAGAATAGACCACATACTAGGCCACAAAAAGAGCCTCAGAAAATTCCAAAAGATTGAAATCCTACCAACCAACTTTTCAGACCACAAAGGCATAAAACTAGAATTAAACTGTACAAAGAAAGCAAAGAGGCTCACAAACACATGGAGGCTTAACAACACGCTCCTAAATAATCAATGGATCAATGACCAAATCAAAATGGAGATCCAGCAATATATGGAAACAAATGACAACAACAACACTAAGCCCCAACTTCTGTGGGACGCAGCAAAAGCAGTCTTAAGAGGAAAGTATATAGCAATCCAAGCATATTTAAAAAAGGAAGAGCAATCCCAAATGAATGGTCTAATGTCACAATTATCGAAATTGGAAAAAGAAGAACAGATGAGGCCTAAGGTCAGCAGAAGGAGGGACATAATAAAGATCAGAGAAGAAATAAATAAAATTGAGAAGAATAAAACAATAGCAAAAATCAATGAAACCAAGAGCTGGTTCTTCGAGAAAATAAACAAAATAGATAAGCCTCTAGCCAGACTTATTAAGAAGAAAAGAGAGTCAACACAAATCAACAGTATCAGAAACGAGAAAGGAAAAATCACGACGGACCCCACGGAAATGCAAAGAATTATTGGAGAATACTATGAAAACCTATATGCTAACCAGCTGGGAAACCTAGGAGAAATGGACAACTTCCTAGAAAAATATAACCTTCCAAGATTGACCCAGGAAGAAACAGAAAATCTAAACAGACCAATTACCAGCAACGAAATTGAAGCGGTAATCAAAAAACTACCAAAGAACAAAACCCCCGGGCCAGATGGATTTACCTCGGAATTTTATCAGACATACAGGGAAGACATAACACCCATTCTCCTTAAAGTTTTCCAAAAAATAGAGGAGGAGGGGATACTCCCAAACTCATTCTATGAAGCTAACATCACCCTAATACCAAAACCAGGCAAAGACCCCACCAAAAAAGAAAACTACAGACCAATATCCCTGATGAACGTAGATGCAAAAATACTCAACAAAATATTAGCAAACCGAATTCAAAAATACATCAAAAGGATCATACACCATGACCAAGTGGGATTCATTCCAGGGATGCAAGGATGGTACAACATTCGAAAGTCCATCAACATCATCCACCACATCAACAAAAAGAAAGACAAAAACCACATGATCATCTCCATAGATGCTGAAAAAGCATTTGACAAAGTTCAACATCCATTCATGTTAAAAACTCTCAGCAAAATGGGAATAGAGGGCAAGTACCTCAACATAATAAAGGCCATCTATGATAAACCCACAGCCAACATTATATTGAACAGCGAGAAGCTGAAAGCATTTCCTCTGAGATCGGGAACTAGACAGGGATGCCCACTCTCTCCACTGTTATTTAACATAGTACTGGAGGTCCTAGCCACGGCAATCAGACAAAATAAAGAAATACAAGGAATCCAGATTGGCAAAGAAGAAGTTAAACTGTCACTATTTGCAGATGACATGATACTGTACATAAAAAACCCTAAAGACTCCACCCCAAAACTACTAGAACTGATATCAGAATACAGCAAAGTTGCAGGATACAAAATCAACACACAGAAATCTGTGGCTTTCCTATATACTAACAATGAACCAACAGAAAGAGAAATCAGGAAAACAACTCCATTCACAATTGCATCAAAAAAAATAAAATACCTAGGAATAAACCTAACCAAAGAAGTGAAAGACTTATACTCTGAAAACTACAAGTCACTCTTAAGAGAAATTAAAGGGGACACTAACAGATGGAAACTCATCCCATGCTCGTGGCTAGGAAGAATTAATATCGTTAAAATGGCCATCCTGCCCAAAGCAATATACAGATTTGATGCAATCCCTATGAAACTACCAGCAACATTCTTCAATGAACTGGAACAAATAATTCAAAAATTCATATGGAAACACAAAAGACCACGAATAGCCAAAGCAATCCTGAGAAAGAAGAATAAAGTAGGGGGGATCTCACTCCCCAACTTCAAGCTCTACTATAAAGCCATAGTAATCAAGACAACTTGGTACTGGCACAAGAGCAGAGCCACAGACCAATGGAACAGACTAGAGAATCCAGACATTAACCCAGACATATATGGTCAATTAATATTTGATAAAGGAGCCATGGACATACAATGGCGAAATGACAGTCTCTTCAACAGGTGGTGCTGGCAAAACTGGACAGCTAAATGTAGGAGAATGAAACTGGACCATTGTCTAACCCCATATACAAAAGTAAACTCAAAATGGATCAAAGACCTGAATGTAAGCCATGAAACCATTAAACTCTTGGAAGAAAACATAGGCGAAAACCTCTTAGACATAAACATGAGTGACCTCTTCTTGAACATATCTCCCCGGGCAAGGAAAACAACAGCAAAAATGAGTAAGTGGGACTATATTAAGCTGAAAAGCTTCTGTACAGCAAAAGACACCATCAATAGAACAAGAAGGATCCCTACAGTATGGGAGAATATATTTGAAAATGACACATCCGATAAAGGCTTGACGTCCAGAATATATAAGGAGCTCTCACGCCTCAACAAACAAAAAACAAATAACCCAATTAAAAAATGGGCAGAGGAACTGAACAGACAGTTCTCCAAAAAAGAAATACAGATGGCCAACAGACACATGAAAAGATGCTCCACATCGCTAATTATCAGAGAAATGCAAATTAAAACTACAATGAGGTATCACCTCACACCAGTAAGGATGGCTGCCATCCAAAAGACAAACAACAACAAATGTTGGCGAAGCTGTGGAGAAAGGGGAACCCTCCTACACTGCTGGTGGGAATGTAAGTTAGTTCAACCTTTGTGGAAAGCAGTATGGAGGTACATCAAAATGCTCAAAACAGACTTACCATTTGACCCAGGAATTCCACTTCTAGGAATTTACCCTAAGAATGCAGCAATCAAGTTTGAGAAAGACAGATGCACCCCTATGTTTATTGCAGCACTATTTACAATAGCCAAGAATTGGAAGCAACCTAAATGTCCATCAATAGATGAATGGATAAAGAAGATGTGGTACATATACACAATGGAATACTACTCAGCTATAAGAAAAGGGCAAATCCAATCATTTGCAGCAACATGAATGGAGCTGGAGGGTATTATGCTCAGTGAAACAAGCCAAGCGGAGAAAGAGAAATACCAAATGATTTCACTTATCTGTGGAATATAAGAACAAAGGAAAAACTGAAGGAACAAAACAGCAGCAGAATCACAGAACTCAAGAATGGACTAACAGGTACCAAAGGGAAAGGGACTGGGGAGGATGGGTGGGTAGGGAGGGATAAGGGGGGGAGAAGTAGGGGGGTATTAAGATTAACATGCATGGGGGGGTAGGAGAAAAGGGAGGGCTGTACAACACAGAGAAGGCAAGTAGTGATTCTACAACATTTTGCTATGCTGATGGACAGTGACTGTAAAGGGGTTTATAGGGGAGACCTGGTATAGGGGAGAGCCTAGTAAACATAATATTCGTCATGTAAGTGTAGATTAGTGATAGCAAAAAAAAAAAAAGGGCAGTTCCTGTGTGGTAACCTCCAACGAGTTCTACACAAGGGTATAAAGGGCATATAAAAGTGTAGGCAAAGGGTCTGTTTGTGTTTATACAGAGGACCAAAGCCTAATTGGGCTACCCCGAAAATGAACTAAGATACAATATGAAAAAGAACTTCCAACATCAGCACTCTCTGGAAGACTCATGCCAGAAGATGATCATCAAAAAACCCCAACAAAGATCCACGCACTGCTACAGCTGTAGATGCACTCATCCCACCAGTTCCTGGACTTGCCATGGGAATGAGGAAGGAGATATCTAAGCTGGCCTGTGCATACAGTAAAACAACAAAATTGGACTGGCTCTATACTGTTGGAACTCAACCAAGAATTTGGAGAAGTGCAAATTGTAGCGCTCCAAAGTCTTACAACTACAAACTATTTATTGTTAAAAGAACATATGGCATGTGAACAGTCCCCAGGAATGGGTTGTTTTAATTTGTCTGATTTCTCTCAGACTATTCAAGTTCATTTGGACAATATCCACCATATCATAGATAAGTTTTCACAAATGCCTAAGGTGCCTAACTGGTTTTCTTGGTTTCACTGCAGATGGCTGGTAATTACAGATATGCTTTGGTTATGTAACTATACTCCTATTATGTTAATGTGTGTGTGCAATTTAAGTAGTAGCTTAAAACCTATACATGCTGAAGTTACTCTACAAGAAGATATATCAAAGAAATAATCAATCTTCCCATGCTTTCTTCCGCCTGCTACTTCTATAGCTTTTCTTCTTCCTTCCTAATTACAACCCTTAAATAGAATTCGTGCCTCATATCAAATTTACCGAGTATCATAATTCTTCCAAGTGGTAAAGATACCTCAAGACAAATGCTGGGCATAGAAGCCACAGGCCATAAATATGCAAAGAAGTAAAAAGCTAACTTTTTCAAACAATAAGGCTTCTCTCTCACTTACCAACTTCACATTTCCCTGTATGGCCCCGGAAGATGACTGGTTAGCCCGAGACGGGTAAGATTCCTCAAGGGAGGAACAACCTAAGACAGGCACAGTCGCAGGGGGGCCATCAGGTGAGAAATTGGGGATCAACAGAGGTGAGGCTTAGAACCTCACCCCCCCGTTCTGAGAGAAATCTTCTGCATACGTGGATGTTTTATTGCCCTGGTCTAGCTTGGATTAACACATAGTCTACAGGCACACACCTGATCATCTACATTTGCTCTCTTACAACACTAAACTATGTTTTCTACCTTTATCTTGTATCTACCTACCACTTCAGCATTTTATTAAAAATAATAATAATAAAGAGAGAAATGTGGTATCCACATATAAATCAAGTATAAAAACCAAATAAGTATTCATATTTGAACTGACTGTATAGAGTTCATAATGCATGAGCAAAACCGAAAGTTTCTGTGATGACTGCCCTTGTACTGTTCACTATGTAACTTATTCATTATGTAAGAATTTGTTCTACATGTAAAAACTTGTTTGTTATGCCTCAGAAGATTGGAGACTGACAAAAATTAGGCTTGGGGTGGAATAATGATTGTGCATTGAGCATTGACTCCCCTATACAGAATTTTATTGTCGTTAACAACCATTTGATCAATAAATATGAGAGATGCCCTCACAAAAAAAAAAAAAAAAAGAAAGGACAGACTTCCAATGGTAAAATAAATTAGTAACCGGGATGTAATGTATAGCATAAGGAATATAGTCAAGATATTGTAACAGACTGGTAGGGTGATAGCTGGAACCTAGAATTATGTATATAAATGTTCTACCACTGTGTTGTACACTTGAAACTCATGTAATGTAATACTGTGTGTCAACTACCCTTCAATAAAAAATAATTATTAAAAAAAAAAAAAATACATTATAAAGTATAAATATTTTAATATATCCCATTAACCATACTTTACATTATTTTAACACATTGCAACTTGTTATCTTCATTTTTACAAAAAAGCTTACATAGGGAATCTTGGAACATCATAAAGAAAGAACATTGAATTGTACAAAATTATGGGAAAATATAACATATTGTCATTCTTAGATAAAGTTTTTAAGTTAGGCTCAATGGTTGAAGCAAAAATAAAAATTACAGCACTATCTGTGTTGCTCATGTATGTAGAGCAAATAGGAGAATTACATTATTGTAAGGAGGGCAAAGTAGCATAAAATAAGTTAAGTTTCATATATTTCATCTGAACTGGTTAAGTGTCAACACCAGTAGACATCATATATATATATGTATGTATATATATATATGAAGAGATGCAGTGAAAAGGACACTATAGATAAATGAAACTAGGACTTTAATGAATCTCAGGTAATTCAGAGAGGCCACAAATTAAAACAGAGAAATGAAAAATATAAAAATAAAAGACAAAAGCTAAAATGGCAGACCTAACAAAACTACTTTTAATATCATTATGTATATTTTATATTTATTTACATTAATTAAACATGACCTAAATATATCACTAAAAGACAGAGCTTAACAGAGTAAGAAACAAAATGATCAAACTAAATGCTGTCAAAGGAACTCAGTTAAAATATAAATAGTTGAAAGTAAAAGAAAGGGAAAAAATAGGCCCCGCTAACATTCATCAAAAGAAAACATGATTGGCTTCATTAATATTAGATAAAGTAGGATTCAGAACAAACAATTACCAGGAGCAGAGAGAGAAACTGAACTCTGAAAAAAGAAAGAAAAATCATAAATGCACCTGCACTGAACAACAAAAATGAAACATAAGTGAAGGAAAAACTGATAAAGTTGAAAGGAAAATTAAATATACACTTTTAATTAGAGATATCAACACCTCTCTCTTAACAGTTGATATGCAAAAAGATCAGCAAGATATAGAATAACGAAAGGGTGCCATAAAGTAACTGTATCTAATAGACATTTATAGGTATGATAATATCATAACGGTCTACCTGACAGTAGTAAACATTTTTTCAAGGACCCATGGAATATATACAGAGAAAAACTATATTCTGGGCCAAAAGAAAAACCTCAACACATTCAAAATAAATGAATCATTAGGAGTATATTCCATGATTATGGTGGAATCAAACTAGAAATCAATAACAGAACATTAAAATGAAAATCCCCAAACATTTGCGACTAAATAATTCACCTCTAAGTAATCCACAAGTCAAAAGGAAGTCTCAAATGAAATTTTAAAATATGTGTATGAAAGAATGAAAATGAAAATACAATATATCAAAATGTATCAGATGCAGCTAAAGTAGGCAGAGAGAGTAATTGATAGCACTAAATATTTACATAACAAAGGAGAAGTGTCTCAAATCAATAGTATAAGTTCTTATCACAAAAATCTAGGATAATAAGAATAATATAAACCCAAATCCAGCAGAAGGAAAAAATAATAAAGATCAGAGCATAGATAAAATTGAAAAGAGAAAAACAGTAGAGAATATTAATGAAACAAAGTTGCTTTAAAGGATAAATAAAATCAATCAACCTCTAGCAAGACTGATAGAGAAAGAAGATGCACATTATAAAATATTTCAGGAGGGAAATAGGGGACTATAGCGATAGACACTGTAGACATCAAAAGGAAAGTAAGATAATACTACAAACAATGCTAAACACATAAATTTGACAACTGAAATGAAACAGACCAGTACTTCCAAAAGTACATGCTACCACAATTCACCCAACATAACAGGTAATTTAAGTATATCTATAAGAATTAAGGAAATTTAATTCATAATTTTAAAAACTCCTCTCCAAATGCTTTCACTGGAAAACTCTATTAAATATTTAGGGAAGAATTAATACCAAGTTTTCTCACTCTCCTTCAGAAAAAAGAAGAGGAATACTTCTGAACTAATTTATAAAGCCAATATTATGCTGATGCCAAAACCAGAGACAGACAATAGAAAATAAAAGAAGAAAGCTATAGACCAATATTCTGTATGAACTTAGATACAAATATCCTTGATAAAATATTAGCCAATATATTCAGCAATATGTGAAAATAATAACACAGCTAGATGAAGTGTTTATTTTCCTGAGGAAGTGAAATTGGTTCAATATTCAACATTAAATCTATGTAATTTATCATAGTGACAAGCTAAACAAAAAAAAATCAAATGATCATATTAACTGTCAGAGGAAAAGCATTTAAAAAATTTCAACATTTATTCATGACAAATACTCTCAGTAAACTGGGAATATGGGAGCAAATTCCTTCACTTGATAAAAACTTTACAAAAAACTTTCAGACAGCATCATATTTAATGATTATTGAACATGTTTCCTCTAAAATTCAAACAAGGCAAATATGCTATTCAATATAATAATGGAAATTCTAGCCAGTGAAGTAAAGCAAGATCAGGAATCAAAGCATACAGGTTAGAAGGGAAGAAATTGTTCCTATTTGCATGTGACATGATTGGCTACATATCCGACAAAATCTACAAAATCTCCTAGATCTAATAAGTTAGTTCAGTATGTCACAGGACATAAAAGCAACATCAAGGGAGGGATAACGGCAGGGAAAAAGAAAGGGGGCATTACGATTAGCATGTATAGTGTGTGTGGGGGGCACGGGGAGGGCTGTGCAACAGAGAAGACAAGTAGTGATTTTACAGTATCTTACTACGCTGATGGACAGTGACTGTGAAGGGATATGTTGGGGGGGACTTGGTGAAGGGGGGAGCCTAGTAAACAATGTTCTTCATGTAATTGTAGATTAATGATACCTAAATAAATAAATAAAATCAATTATATTTCTGTATGCTAGCAATGTATTTCAATACCAAAAATTAGAATGCAATACCATTTACAATCACTCAAAAAAAAAAAGAAACACTAATATAAAAGGACAAAATATATATAGAACTTTAATGCTGGAAGCTACAAAACACTGATGATATAAATCAAAGCTCTAAATAAATAGAAAGATAGACTGAGTTCATGGATTTGAAAACTCAACATAACGAGATGTCAATTTTTGCCACACTGATGCATTGCTTAAGGCAGTTTCTATATAAATTTTGGTAATATTTTTGTACATATAGATAAAATTATTATAAAATGTAATGGCAAGATAAAGGAATAAGAATGCTAAAAATATTTCAAAAATAATAAAGTGGAAGGAATCATTCTACCCCAATTCAAGTCTTACATAGTTACAGTAATCAATAGTGTGTGGTATTAGCAGGATAGACACATATATCAATGGAACAGAATAGAGAACCCAAAAATAGCTCCACACAAGTTCAGCCAACTGACTTTTGACCAAAGTGCCAAAGAAACTGAATGGAGGAAGGATGATATTTTCAAGGAAATGGTACTGGAACAACTAGAAACCCAGAAACTAATGAACATCAACCTAAGCATCACATCTTTTGTAAAAATTAATTCCAAATAGATGACAGATATAAACGTAAACATAAAACTACAGAATTTTTAGAAGAAAATAATAGGAGCAAATTTTGGGAACCTATGACTTGGTGAAGAGTTCTTAGACAAGACACCAAAAGCTTGATACATAAGAGAAAAAAATAATAAATTAGACTTTCTAAAAGTAAAAACATTTGTTCTGTGAAAGAGACTGTTTAAAGCATGAAAAAAAAACTACAGAGTGGGAGAAAATATTTGCAAACACTTATTTGACAAAGGGAAAGCATCTAGAACACATAAAGAACTCAAAAACTCAGCAGTAAAAAGTGAACAAAGATAACACAACTTGGGTAAAAGACATTTCACCAAAGAGGATATACAGTTAGCAAATGAGCCCATAAAAAGACGTTCAACATCATTGGCCATTAGAGAAATGTATATTAAGACCACATTGATTTATCACTACATACCTATTGGAACAGCTAAAAGAAAAATAATACTGACAATAACAAACGCTGATGAGGATGCAGAGGAATTGGTTCTCTCATACCTTGCTGGTTGAAATGTAAAATGATACAATCAGTCATGATATATTTCAGTCATTCTTGAAAATCATTTAGCAATTGCATTTTTTAAAAATAAATTTTAGTTACCATATGAGCCAGCAATTGCTTCCCTTTGCATTTATCCCAGTAAAATGAAAATTTATGACCACAAAAACATCTGTGTATGCCTGTTCATAGCAGTTTTATTTTTAATACCCAAAAATCAGAAACAACCAATATGGCCTTCAGTTGATGAATAGTTAGACAAACTGTGGCAAATACACCATGGGTCACTGATCAGCATTAAAAAGGAAAACAAATTATTGATACATGGCAACAATTTAGATGAATTTCAGGGACATTTTATGGAATGAAAAAAGTCAATCTCAAAGGATCAGACAATGTGATTCCATTTATATAACATTTTTGAGTTGACAAAATTAAAGATATGGAAAACAGATTTGTGGCTTCCAGAATCTGGGGGTGGCAGAGGGAAGGATAGAAGCTATGCCTAGAAAGGGGCAGCATGACAAAGATCTTTGTGGTGATAGAATATTTCTGTACTTTGGGGTGGTGGTTACATAAACATACACATGAGATAAAATAACATAGCATACAAACATACATACCTATTTTGCTAATACCAATTACCTGGTTTTGCTATTTTATCATAGTTATGTAAGATATAATGATTGGGGGAAACTGGATGAAGGGTACACACAACCCCACTATAACTATATTTTACAAATTCTTGTGAATCTACATTAAAAATAAAAAAAGTTTTTTTTAAAGGCTACATATCGCAAACTCAGGAAAAGTTCATTTGAGAGTTTGAAAAAAAATCACAAAAATTTGTGACCTTAATATTTAAAAAATATTAGGAATAATATCAACAATGTGGTGAAGGTAGGTTATCTCAGAGACCTCTAGGATGTAAGATATACATAAGATATGTAGATTTTAAATGTAGGACTTCTCCCCAAGAAAGATGGAAGGCACAGGTGTTCCTTTGTACACTCCACATCATTACAATTATATTTTCCCAGGAAACTGAATTGTAAATTAGCAGAAATTAGGTAATATAAAATTAAGTAATGTAATGTGAAGTATCATTTAACTATCTGCCTTAGATAAGCACTATAAGTAACTAAATGAAAGTGTAAATATGTTTTGCTGGAGTAGATGTACACTGATGAAAAGCAGAAGACACTTTGAGATTCAAATAAAGCTAAAAAAAAAAATTCTTGGTCAAATCCAGACACATTTAGAGAACTAGTCTCCAAATTTTCAGCCTTAGTAGAAAATGTAACAGTGTTATACTAAGGTATCTTGTCCAGAAAAAATGAAAAACTAATCATTTTCACCAACATTTAGGGAAGTTTCCCTTACTTACAGTCTAGAGTGTTCATGCCTTAAATATCTGCATTCACATGTCTCTTAAACTCATTAAACTTATAAAGTAACATGGCTATCTTTCTCAATGGGCTTTAAGTTTCTTAGGGGAGGGACAAATATGGGCACACCTCATTTTTATTGTGCTTCACTCTCTTATGCTTCACAGATTTTCATTTTTTTTACAAACTGAAGGTTTGTGCAGACCCTTTGACTAGTAAGTCTGTGAGTACCATTTTTTCCAACAACATTTGCTCCCTTTGTGTCTCTGTGTCACATTTTGGTAGTTCTGGTAATAGTTCAAACTTTTTCATTATCATTATATCATAGTGACCTGTGATCAGTGATCATGATTTGCTGAAAGCTTAGATGATGGTTAGCATGTTTTAGCAACAAAATATTTTGTGATTAATGTACATGTTTTTAGACAATGCCATTGTACATAATAAACTAAAGTATATTATAAACATTTTTATATGCACTGGGAAACCAAAAAATTCATTTGATTCACTTTGTTGTAGATATTCACTCTATTGTGGTGGTCTGGAACTGAACCTGCATTATCTCTGAGGTATGCTCCAAATAGATCTCTACATATTGGTTGATCTATAGATTGAGCAATATATATATATCTGTGTCATTAACTGCTATACTATACCTAGCACACTGAATTGTATAGCATATATGCTCAGTATGTGTGAAACTCATTAATTAAAGGTCTTACCAAAAGATACCAAGTAGTAAATAGTAGAAGAAACTAAAAAGTGAAGATAAAAACAAGAGGCTAAACAAGAAATGGAAGCAACCTAAGTGTCCATCCTTAGGTAGGACACTTCGGTAGATGAATGGATAAAGAAAATGTGGTACATATACACAATGGAATATTATTCAGGTATAAGAAGAAAACAAGCCTTACCATTTGTAACAACATGGATGGAGTTAGAGGGTAATATGCTCAGTGAAGTAAGCCAGGCGGAAAAAGACAAGTATCAAATGATTTCACTCATATGTGGAGTATAAGAACAATGAAAAAAACTGAAGGAACAAAACAGCAGCAGACTCACAGAACCCAAGAATGGACTAACAGTTACCAAAGGGAAAGGGACTGGGGAGGATGGGTGGGAAGGGAGGGAAAGGGGAAAAAGGGGTATTACTATTAGCACACATAATGTAAGGGGTGGCACAGGGAGGGCTGTACAACACAGAGAAGACAAGTAGTGATTCTGTAGCATCTTACTATGCTGATGGACAGTAACTGTAATGCGGTATGTGGGGGGACTTGATGATGGAGGGAGTCTATAACCATAATGTTCCTCATGTAATTGTAGATTAATGATACTAAATTTTAAAAAAAGAGGCTGAGAAGAAAAAAAAAAAGCAAAAGGGGGAAGATTTTTTATATTTAACTCCATCTAGCAAATCTTTATTGAATGTATGTTATGTGCAAGTCAATGTGTGTGCTGCTTGGTTCTTTTGAATTTAGGAATATTAGAATATTACTTGGCAGGAACCATACCAGAACCAGAAACAGTCATGATTTCTCACTATGTAAAAACTTGAAGAAAAGGGGTGGTTTTGGAGTTGACATTTAAGTGAAAACAAATGCTTGTGTATTTCTTATATATCTCCTATTTCTGCAAAGAAAAAGAAAAATTCTGCCAATGGCTTTATCTCTCTTTTATAAATTAGAGTGCAACATACAGAGAATAGGTTTTAGATAACTTAAAACCTAACTAATTAAAAATTAAGTGTACCCCATTTGGATTCTAGCAACTGAAATTCTCTTTCTACCGGTAAAATGAAAGTAGATATCAGGAAGTTAAAAGGATTTGTATTAGACTTAACTGTTATGTTCTTTGATGAAATCAACTATGTATCCTGATTATCTTACTTAAAACAGCCTAAATTTTTCAGTGCCTGAGTAAAAACTGAGATGATTGAATATTACTTCAGACAATGCAACTAAGTAAAAGGAACTCTGAACATAAAAGTCAGAGATCTAAATTCTATTCTGCCATTCCCAAGGTCACAAAGAAAATTCCATGGTAAATGTAATTTTCCAGAGCATCTAGTTTCTCAATTGTGCAATGATGGAATTCTTACTTAATCTTTCTTGTCTGAATCTATAGAGTTTAATGAAGCACAAGAGAGCTATGGAAGTAAATTACTTCCTATCCATCATTCATTTATTCACTTGCTCACATATTCACTTGTTCACAAAACATTATTGAACAAAGCATATTCGCTCAAAGATTAACAAGATACTTTCCAGTGACATCTATGGAAATAAATAAATCCCACTAAAAATCTGTGCAAAGAATCAAACAACCAACTCTGAAGCAATTATAGAAAGTTTCTACTTTGAAGCTTAGCCCAAGATCTGGAATATGGTATTCATTTATTAAATTCCATGGGTAAAGCAAGCAATTGTTGAGTGCCAAATTTATGACAGGCACTGAGCCATGTGCTCAGGATACAAAAAATTACTTCTTCCATTAGAAGTTAATGGGCTATAATTAACACGATGTATATTTGAACACGGACTACTGTTGACATAGGATTGGATCATCTAACTCAAACTAGGAGTCAGAGGTCAGAAAAGTCTTCACAATCACGTGTTATTTGTGTTTGAACAGTCAAGATAAGGATTAAATATAGAGGTTTCTACTTCCCATCATAACATCTCAACTTCCCCTGGAGACCACCTCTTCAGCCATACCAATCCATGGTCCAAGAAGTGTTCCACCCTAAGCTCCACAGGTAGATGTAATGCATTTGGCCAGTCCAGTCACTGCATGGTATTTTCCTTGCTACAGTGACTCTTCAACAGCAAACATATTATCCAGGCCTGTAATTCCAGTAGCCCATATACTAATTGGTTCAGGGATGAACAAAGGAACGAAATTAATTCATACAGAGTGATCCTCAAGGTTTGCACAGATGTTACCAAGAAGAAATTGGATTTGAATCCATTATATTATAGACTATTAGCTACCACATGAAACTTGCTACTGAAGGTCAAATGAAGGAAAGTAAAACCAAGAGATGGAGTGGTCCAGAGTATGGGTGAGAGGAACACAAAAGCAGTACTTGGCATAGAAAAGGTGTAGATAGATGGACAACTCTAGAAGGCTGCAAGAGATAACTGTTTTTCTCTGTAAATGTTAGAAAAGGCACCATATGGTGCAGAAGAATTTTTGGCATGGCAGTGACCAAGTTATTTTTGAATGAGCATTGTTCTTTGACTACAGAATGAATGAAGTGAAAGAAAATTGAAGACAAGTAAATGAGTTAAGGTGCTGTTGATATCATCTAGGAAAGAAGGAAGAGAGTTAAAACTCAAATCAAAAGAAAGGGAAGAAAAGTGAGAAATGGCCAATATCACAGAAAATTAGCAGGATATGGGAATTGAGAAGTATAGGAATACAAGCTGAATTTCAGGCTGTTTCTTGAAAAGAAGAGTGAATAATGAGCTCAATCACCAAGATGAGAAGTATAAGAAAAGGAGCAAGCTTGGGTGAAAAAGATACTGAGCTCTGCTTCAATCACGTCAAATTTTAAATGCTTTGGCTTATGCAAGTAGAGACCCAATAGGTAACTTTAAAAAAGTTGTTATCATATGAGGTTTTGAAATCCTTTACCCATCAGCTGGAAATAGCTATTCATAAAGATGAGTTAAAATGGAGCAAGTATGTAATATAAAATGTGAGAAGTTAAGAAAGTTGATTCCAAGAAGGAGAATAAAACCATATAGTCACAGCACCAAAAGAACCTTGATTCTTAGATGTCAAGGGGAAGAAAGAATGGTTCAAGGAGCAAATAATCAATACTATTAAATGCAGTAGCATTTTTAAAAAAGATAAACAAGTAATCATTCTATTTGCAATAAAGAAACTTTCAGAAGTCTTGATGGAAGGAATTGTAGAGAAGAGATTTTTTTTTTCACTAGATTGAGAACTACAGTTTCAATGAAGGGAATGGATGGAGACTTCAAGCATAGAACAATAGTTCAAGAAATATAGCAGTAAAAAGGAAGACATGGATGGTGATGGTTTGAAGGTGTGAGGTAGAAAGATTTTGGTTTAGGGTCTTTGTTTGCTTATAAATTGGGAGATAAGTAAACCTTTATGCTACCTAGAAAGATCTAATAGGAAAAAGTATGACTGGAAATATGGGAAAGAAGAAGTATAGCTTATAGAGTGAAGTCCAAGATGAAGCAGGAGAAAATGAACTTTAAAATGAGTGATTGTGGGGAATAATTAAGGATGGAAAATAGTGATGGATATAAGGTATACTGAGTGAGCTGGTCCTGTATAGCGGTGGGGAGGGTATTTCAATGAGATGGACTTGGTAAAAATGTGGAGAAATGGAAAGGTATACCAACACAGGGAACAAAAGATAGTTCTTGTTCAATTAATGAATTTGATGAGTGAATGAATGAAAGTAGGCATGAAGTGCTATATTGAACTGGAGATTTGGGAACAACTAGTATCCTGCAAGTGAATGAAGGACAATTTAGGCAAATATAAGGGTGTATGCAAAGATACAGATGAGCAATAGACTTTCCCTATTTCTATTCTGTGGTGTGAGGTGCAAAGAGTTGAGTGTATTTTGGGTAATGAAGGAAAATAAGACTGAAAAAAGTTTCTAGAGATAAGTATTAGGGTTTCTAGAGGTAGATTGCTTTGCATTCAGAACTAGATTCACCTTTTTTAAATAATCTTTAAGCAGAGGAGAGACTGTGTCAGATTTCTTTTAAGGAACTTAGTGCTAGTATCCAGGCAAAAACTGGTAAGTTGGGATGGAGAACAAAAACTGGTAAGTTTGGGATGGAGAACAAAAAATCCATGACATTTTTGAGGTAGAATCTACATTTGATAACTGAACAAACATGAGATGTAAAGAAAAGGATCCGTAGAGCATAACTATAACAGAAGAAAGAACATTTGGGAAGGTATATATTAAATCAAAACTCTCTGTAAAGCCCACCTGGATTCTCTGCTCAAATAAACATATGCTTATTTTAAACAGTCAATTTATAAGGTAAAATTAGTGAGTATGTACCATTTATTTAGACATCACTTTAAATGTCCACAGTATTCCAGGTACTCTACAAAGCTCTAGAAATACAACTAAAGGTCCATTTCTGCTGCACAACATATTCATAGCCTTGTAGGAAAGGCAAGAAATAAATAAGAACAAACGAAGGAATATTAGAACTATCTACATAGTCATGTGAGAGTGAAAAGGGGTTGCTTCACTGCTCACGTGCATGAGGAAAGGTTCCACGAAGATGAATTTGAAGGACAGCTCAGAGGATAAACTGTAGGCAGTTTTATAGGCAGATAAAAGAAAAGTATGAGAAGAGTAACAGAACAGCAGATATCTCATTTGAACAGAAAAATACCTTCAAAGGCAAGAGAGAGTTAGCAAGCTTCTGGAGGGTATAATTATGGGGGAATATCAGAGTGTGAAGCTGAAAGGGTAAGAAGGGAAAGTCGTGGATGGCATACCAATTTCTTTTCCCATGATAATTATAATGATGATACTGATGGTGATGACAATTGATATGACTACAATTAATATTTATCTTGTACTTACCATGTGCACAGTTGTGCTACAGATTCATAGAAATTAATCCACTTCTTTTTCCCAGTTGGCCTAAATGTCTGTTATTAACACCATTTTATAGATTAGGAAAACAGGCCCAGAGAAGTTAAACAAATTGACCAAATTCACCAGCCAATAAGTGGAAAAGCCAGCATTTGTAGCCATGTGGTCTTCCTCTGTAACAGCCACTCAGTCAGACTGGGCTTGACAGAGTTGGGGAAGACTATGGATTTTAAGCAGGAAAATAATTAAATTGACTTGCCTATTTGGAACAGTATCTCTGCAATTAAAAAGATGGATTAAATATCAGGAACTGGTTATTAGAAAGCTGTTGCAGCGTTCCCGGCAGCCAAATATAAGAACACAACTCTGGCTATGGCAGTAAGGATAACGGACAGATTTGAAACTGTTGGAGGGACTAGAACTGACAGAACTTGTTGATGGATTGGAGTTACTAGGGTTTCAGCCCAAAGGAAAGAAAGGGTGATATTTAGGTTTCAAAGTAGGAAAAAGATATCTTGATATGGTTTAGTAGGAGCAGATGAAGAACTTAGGCAGTGTTACCTGAAAGAAGCCTATAAGATCCCAAGCAAAACTGAGTAGGTCACAATTTTACTTGCAAGAGGAATCACAAGAGAGCGGACAGGGCTTTGTATGGAGAGTCCGTAGTCATCAGTGTAGAACAGCTATCCGAAGATAGGAGTGTGGTCATAATTTTATAAACAAGAGTAAATAATGAAAAGAGAAAGAGCTCAATACAGATCATTTGGGTGAAAGCTGATAAAATGAGGCATGAATTAAACTTGCAAGAAAAAACAAGAATTAGAAAGAAAGCCACAGGAGACTCATCCATAAACAGGACAGTAGTAGGAAAAGATGGGCTGATTGTGAGGTTGAAGGTTCTAGGATTCCTGAACCGTGTCCTTCAGAACTGGCAATGATGATGTCACCAGTGACCTTAAGGAATCACTTGTAATGCACGAGAGCTGGAGATACTTCTAGTCATGAGCTTCTGAAGTTTCTGTGCTCAGAAGCTCAGTGCTGTTGCAGGAACATGGCTGGCTGAGGCACAAAGATGACAGCTATGTGGCAAAGATACCAAGAGGCTCTCTGGCAATGTGCCCTTCTGGCCTTGCCCCCAGATGGAGCTGTGTGCTCATCAGTAGAGCTGTAAAGTGGTGTGGCATGGAGTGGCAAAGGAAAGTTTCTCTTAACTAAGACCATTCAAAAATTTGTCAAGGCATCATTTTTCTTCAGAAGTAAAAGCTCCTGTTCCCTATTATAACTTGACAAGTATTAAGTGGAAACCTACTGTGTGCCCTATACTGGGAAACACCTTCCAGTACTCACTGTAAGAGGAAGAAGAAGGTTCTCAGAAGGTATTAATAAGCTGCTCAGTAATTCCCCAGATTTAAACTATTTAGAAAAAACAATGAACATAATCTCCTATCTGACATGAAATCAATGCAGAATATACAACTTCACAAGAATTTCTGTTTTGAACTATCATTCTTTAAAATACAATGGAGGATAGAGAGTACAATAAAAAATGACATTGGTTTCTACAGTCTAAACAAGAAATCTATTTTCTTTGTTCAAGATCACATACAACATTCAATTGGGATGGTATATGGTACACACATGCTTTAAAGTTGTAGACCCACACACATTTAATTCAAAGAAAGAGAATTTTAAAAACATGACGGGCATATATAAATAGTTCAGAGCTATTAATGTTTCATGTGAAATTTTGATCTTTAGCCATTTCTTTTATAATCGGTACTATCAGATCTCATATTTATGTCTTCCCTTTTCTCTCTTTGAGATAGTTGATCTATTTACATGAAAATGTCATCTTTGTTCCTTAGAAAATCATCTATGGCTTATTCTCTGCCCAGAATTACAATAATCCTATATTTGTGACATCTTAATCATCTCCACAGCAACCAATTGTGAGGTTAGAATCAGAGGATTAAAACTTCAAGTGAGAAATAAGAAGAAGGAATTGATGAGCTCTTAAAAACTCTATTTTTTTTCCTTTTGCAATATAAATATCCTGAGGAATAAGAAAAGATTTTCAGACAAGGACTATGAAGAATATAGAGAAAATCCAGCAGAACTGTGTATCAAAGTTTCCCTTGGTATGTCAGCAGGTCCTTTGGAACTGACAGTGCTGATCTAAACGTTTTGATAATAATAGAAGTGTTAACAGTGAGAGGAACAAATAATACAAAACACTGTCAACTGTAACATATCATTTTCACTGGCCTGATGTTACTGCTGCAAAGAAGGATGAAATGAGGAGAAAGAGACTTAACTATTGAGTCACTGGAAATAAGGTTCTAGTAACAATATTGGCAAAAGTCACATGGACATAAAAAAAAAAAAGAAAAAGGAAAGAACAGGGAATGGGAGGAGAAAGGAAGGGAGGAAAAAGAAACACAATCCTGATCCCAGTCTGTAACAGTGACTGTAAAAATGTTTTATAGGATATGTTGAAACAAATGTGTAATAAATACAAAATGTAGGTGTTTCATATTATTTAAAGATCAAACCTCCTTACAAATGCATGGGAACCAAATCTTTTACATGCTGGCCCCATCTTTATTTCACTGTCATACACCAAAAATAAAATCCTCACTCTATTTACTGAAGAGAAATATGGGTCCTTTGAACTAGATTTCTCAACATGTCATAGTGGAACATGGCATTATTTACATAAACTTAACATAATTTATTTTTCAAGAAAAATACATTAGCACATTAAATATTTAAATAACTTGTGATATTCCATTAAACTGTAACATCCATTATGAAACTATATACTGTAAGTCTATACTTAAATTTTAATATTTATTTTGATATCTTTATTTATTATACTCCACAACCAATTTAAAGTAGAATATAAAAACATATGTAGTACAAAAAATCAAAAATATATTCCTAAATATATGACTATAAGATTTTTATTCTTTTTCCAATGGGATGATCAACACAATTTTAGGCCAATTTCAATATGTAAATTTTTAGGGTACAGATAGAATAATGAACTATTTTATAGATGCTAAATTTATTAATTGAGGTACCTTCATCTTTTATAACCTAGTAAATTCAGATGTACATTTTCCACCCTTCACATTTCAAACATGTTTTTTAATTTGCACAGTCACCATTACCCCAAACATCTATGGATTCATCGAATAGAGAACATACCATGTTCACTGTCATGCTATTTAAGATACAATGCTTTCTGAGTTCAAAAGTATGATGTTCCTCTAGAAATTTTATCCTAAACCACAAGTACATGGTTATGAGCATTAAACAAATTTTAAAACATTTATTATATAGGTTTTCCATTGATGATTTCCTCATTATAATAACATGTTTCCATTTTTATTGTATTGAACACTAGCAATTGGATATCTTTGCTAAGTTTCTAACGTTTCTCTCTTTTTTATGATTCTCCCAACTATTGGTAGAGGCATACACAACTATCTTTGAATTAATTTCTGTTTCCACACACATTAAATTATTTTAAAAGTCAAAATAGGAGAGTTGACTGATTTGAAATTTTATTTGGACTCAAATTAAGGTCAAGTTATTCTTTTCTGAAACAAGCCTTTGCAAAAATGAAAATTTCTTAAGTCTATATATATATACACATATATACACATATTTATACATATATATGCATATACACACTATATATATATCTCACATATATATATTTATTTAGACAAATTGAGAGCCATGTAAATGGAAGAATATGAGGAGAGAAATAATGGAACCAGGGGCAAACTTTAACAGAGAATTACTACCCTATGTATTAGTATTCACATGGGATAAGCCTTAAATGGGGTTCTAAATTCTAAATCAAGAAAACGTAGATGGAAATATAGCCCTGGATTCATAATTCTTGAAAGATAAACCAAGGTTTGAGAAAAAGATTTTTGAATTTTCATAGGGGGGGACACATTCTTTGATGATTTTGTTATATATGATGTTTTTATCTTAGAATATGAAGGCTTCATTATACCTTTTCCCTGTGTTCTGATATATCACTCTCTTTGATTATTATATATTACTTAGGCTCCCACCATGCCCTTAACACTGCATTATGGCTCTGAACTCTAGTAAGGATGTATTTCCTGAGATTGAAAACTCTGACTTTGGTGTCATGAAAACGGGAACATCACTTAACCTCAGCGGGTAGAATAATCTCCACCTCCTCTCTTCTTAACTAAGCCTTTATTTGCCTGGTAGGTGTGGAGGATCAGAGGTCAGATGTTGTTTCCAGAATTTATTCCCCCTTTGCTTCCAATCTTCTCTCTGAATATATCCATTAGCATAGAATGTGCTTCTGAAGATAAGAGCTTAACAATGCACATTTCCCAGATGACTGTGAAAAAGGTGAATTTGGTTCTGATAGAGTCTGATTCTATCTAATTTTGGTTGAACTCAGGGGGTCCAAGCACAAATAATATCCCAGTGTTTACTAACACTGTCAATCTCCAACCTCCCCCAGAAATTCTAGAATCTCTACAATGTATGCCTTGTATGGGTGTAACTCTCTGCACTCAACCCTGGAGCCCTGACCCTGTCAAGGCTTATTAGGGGTCATGTACCAGATGCTGTTCATCAAGTGGCTGAAACATGATTGCAAATTGAGTCTCATACCACATAGCATGTTGTTCCTCCTAAATCTATAGCTTCACTTTCAGGCTCTTCAACTTTTAGGGTAGCTTTTGTTTTTCTCTACTTAAACGGCCATGGCTCCTCTGCACTTTTTTGTTTTTTGACATTAATAAATGATACCTCTGAAGTATATAACTAGGAAGAATATGTTATAAAAGTCAGAACATTCTCATGGATTCCCCTTCCACATACTTTGAAGGTGGAGATTTATCTCTCTATTGCTCCTGCAAAATCAGCAAGGCTGACACTAAACTCTCGAGATGAAGCTGTAAGCTATTATTAACAGTGGAGTACAACTTAGGCAAAGGGTTAAAAAAGTCATTTTTATACTTTAAAGAAAGATGAAGCCAAAGCCAGGCAAAGATGTTAAAACTTTGTTGGGGTAGGAGTAGGGAGTGGGGAGAAGAGTGGAATGGGGGGAGGTGCTGAAGAATTAAACATTACAGGGTATCTTGGCCACAGGTGCTTATTATTTTCACAAAGGAAAATTACATTGGAGAAACTCTGCAGACAGTCTTAACCAAGAGATCAATGTTAACATCTGCAAAAATAGAAAAACCAATACCATGTGCCAATTGATAGGATATGCTGGAAAGGGCACAAATTGAGAGGCATTCTACAAAATAGGTAGATTGTAACCTTTAAACTTCCAAGATCACAAAAGACAAAGACTGAGGGACTGTTGCAGATTAAAGACCTGGAAACAAAATGCAACACAGTCACGGGTCACGGGCTATTCTTTGGGTGATGACATTTGACTAAGGCCTATTAATTACACAATAATATTATATCCATTTTCCTATAGTGATACTTGTGTTGTGGAGGTATATGGTATTATTCTTGCTTTTAGTAAATACATACTGAAGTATCTAGGGATATAGGGTGTCAGGTCTGCACCATATTATCAAATTATTCTGAAAAATAATATTTATATAAAGAGGCAGTATAATTAAACAAACAGTAAAATGTTAATAGTTGAGGAATATAGGTATATGATATTATTTCAAAAGTTAAAAAGCCAAAAAAATACTACTCAGAAATGCAATTGATTACATTAAAAATGCTTCTTTGAAATATTGAAAGGGATTATTTTTTTTTTGGTTAACTGAGAATTTATGTAGAAACAAATAATACACACGTAAAGCTCAGTGGAAACAAAGGAAATGTAAGTTAAAGCAACAATTTCATTGGTATACTTTTTCATCCATCACATCCATAGAGTTGAATATAAAAACCTTAGTATAACTGGTGGTTTTATATGCTTTTGGTAAGGGTATTTACTGGAACAACTTTAAAATGCTTATATACTTCTCTTTTTTTAAATTTTTTTTTTTGAAGAACATTATGTTTACTAGGCTCTCCCCTACCCCAAGTCCCCCCCACAAACCCCATTACAGTCACTGTCTGTCAGCATAGTAAGATGTTGTAGAATTACT
Organism: Manis pentadactyla; assembly: GCF_030020395.1. NCBI lineage: Eukaryota > Metazoa > Chordata > Mammalia > Pholidota > Manidae > Manis > Manis pentadactyla. Next base: position 51,439,469 of record NC_080030.1, read on the forward strand.
ACTTGTCTTCTCTGTGTTGCAAAGCCCTCCCCTTTTCCCAGCCCCCCACATTATACATGCTAATCATAATACCCCCTTTCTTCTTCTCCACCCTTATCCCTCCCTACCCTCCCATTCTCCCCAGTCTCTTTACCTTTGGTAACTGTTAGTCCATTCCTGGGTTCTGTGATTCTGCTGCTGTTTTGTTCCTTCAGTTTTTCTTTTGTTCTTATACTCCACAAATGAGTGAAATCATTTCGTATTTGTTTTTCTCTGCTTGGCTTATTTCGCTGAGCATAATACCCTCTAGCTCCATCCATGTTGTTGCAAATGGTAGGATTTGTTTTCTTCTTATGGCTGAATAATATTCCATTGTGTATATGTACCACATCTTCTTGATCCATTCATCTACTGATGGACACTTACATCCATTTCTTGGCTATTGTAAGTAGTGCTGTGATAAACATAGGGGTGCATCTGTCTTTTTCAAACTGGAGTGCTGCATCCTTAGGGTAAATTCCTAGAAGTGGAATTCCTGGGTCAAATGGTAAGTATATTTTGAGCATTTTGAGGAACCTCCATATTGCTTTCCATAATGGTTGAACTAATTTACATTCCCACCAGCAGTGTAGGAGGGTTCACTTTCTCCACAACCTCACCAACATTTGTTGTTGTTTGTCTTTTGGATGGTAGCCATCCTTAATGGTGTGAGGTGATATCTCATTGTGGTTTTAATTTGCATTTCTCTGATGACTAGTGATGTGGAGCATCTTTTCATGTGTCTGTTGGCCATCTGAATTTCTTCTTTGGAGAACTGTCTGTTCAGCTCCTCTGCCCATTTTTTAATTGGATTATTTGCTTTTTGTTTGTTGAGGAGGGTGAGCTCTTTATATGTTTTGGATGTCAAGCCTTTATCGGATCTGTCATTTATGAATATATTCTCCCATACTGTAGGGTACATTTTTTTTCTATTGATGGTGTCCTTTGCTGTACAGAAGATTTTCAGCTTGATATAGTCCCACTTGTTCATTTTTGCTTTTGTTTTCCTTGCCCAGGGAGATATATTCATGAAGAAGTCACTAATGTTTACATCCAAGAGATTTTAGCCTATGTTTTTTTCTAAGAGTTTTATGGTTTCATGACTTACATTCAGATCTTTGATCCATTTGGAATTTACTTTTGTGTATTGGGTTAGACAGTGACCAGTTTCATTCTCTTATATATAGCTGTCCAGTTCTGCCAGCACCATCTGTTGAAGTGACTCTCATTTCCCCATTGTATGTCCATGGTTCCTTTATCGAGTATTAGTTGACCATATATGTTTGGGTTAATGTCTGGAGTCTCTATTCTGTTCCACTGGTCTGTGGCTCTGTTCTAGTGCCAGTACCAAATTGTCTTGATTACTATGGCTTTGTAGTAGAGCTTGAAGTTGGGGAATGAGATCCCCCCCACTTTATTTTTCTTTCTCAGGATTGCTTTGACTATTCGGGGTCTTTGGTGTTTCCACATGAATGTTTGAACTATTTGTTCCAGTTCGTTGAAGAATGTTGTTGGTAATTTGATAGGGATTGCATCAAATCTGTATATTGCATTGGGCAGGATGGCCATTTTGATGATATCAATTCTTCCTAGCCAAGGGCATGGGATGAGTTTCCATTTGTTAGTGTCCTCTTTAACTTCTCTTACGAGTGTCTTATAGTTTTCAGGGTATAGGTCTTTCACTTCTTTGGTTAGGTTTATTCCTAGGTATTTTATTCTTTTTGATGCAATTGTGAATGGAATTGTTTTCCTGATTTCTCTATTGGTTCATTGTTAGTGTATAGGAAAGCCACAGATTTCTGTGTGTTAATTTTGTATCCTGCAACTTTGCTGTATTCCGATATTAGTTCTAGTAGTTTTGGAGTGGAGTCTTTAGGGTTTTTTATGTACAATATCATGCATCTGTGAATAGTGACAGTTAACTTCTTCTTTACCAATCTGGATTCCTTGTATTTCTTTGTTTTGTCTGATTGCCGTGGCTAGGACCTCCAGTACTATGTTAAATAACAGTGGGGAGAGTGGGCATCCGTCTTGTTCCCGATCTCAGAGGAAAAGCTTTCAGCTTCTCGCTGTTCAGTATGATGTTGGCTGTGGCCTTTATTATGTTGAGGTACTTGCCCTCTATGCCCATTTTGTTGAGAGTTTTTATCATGAATGAATGTTGAATTTTGTTGAATGCTTTTTCAGCATCTATGGAGATGAACATGTGGTGTTTGTCTTTCTTTTTCTTGATGTGGTGGATGATGTTGATGGATTTTCAAATGTTGTACCATCCTTGCCTCCCTGGGATGAATCCCACTTGGTCATGGTGTACGATCCTTTTGATGTATTTTTGAATTCAGTTTGCTAATATTTTGTTGAGTATTTTTGCATCTACATTCATCAGGGATATTGGTCTGTAGTTTTCTTTTTTGGTGGGGTCTTTGCCTGGTTTTGGTATTAGGGTGATGTTGGCTTCATAGAATGAGTTTGGGAGTATTCCCTCCTCTTCTATTTTTTGGAAAATTTTAAGGAGAATGGGTATTATGTCTTCTCTGTATGTCTGATAAAAATCCGAGGTAAATCCATCTGGCCCGGGGTTTTTTTTCTTGGGTAGTTTTTTGATTACCGCTTTATTTTCTTTGCTGGTAATTGGTTTGTTTAGGTTTTGTGTTTCTTTCTGGGTCAGTCTTGGAAGGTTGTATTTTTCTAGGAAGTTGTCCATTTCTTCTAGGTTTTCCAGTTTCTTAGCATATAGGTTTTCATAGTAGCCTCTAATAATTCTTTGTATTTCTGTTGGGTCCCTCGTGATGTTTCCTTTCTCATTTCTGATTCTGTTGATGTGTGTTGATTCTCTTTTTCTCTTTAAAAAAATACACACTTCCGATGGTAAAATAAATAAGTAACCGGGATGTAATGTATAGCATAAGGAATATAGTCAAAATATTGTAACAACTTGGTATGGTGATAGCTGGTACCTAGAATTATCATGTATATAAATGTTGAATCACTATGTTGTACACCTGAAACTAATGTAATGTAATACTGTGTGTCAACTACCCTTCAATAAAAAATAATTATCTACAGAAAAAAAAGTCTGGCTAGAGGCTTATCTATTTTGTTTATTTTCTCAAAGATCCAACTCTTGGTTTCATTGATTTTTTTCTATTGTTTTATTGCTCTCAATTTTGTTTATTTCTTCTCTGATCTTTATTATGTCCCTCCTTCTGCTGACTTTAGGCCTCACTTGCTCTTTTTCCAATTTTGATAACTGTGACATTAGACTATTCATTTGGGTTTGTTCTTCCTTCTTTAACTATGCCTGGATTGCTATATACTTTCCTCTTAAGACTGCTTTCGCTGCGTCCCACAGAATTTGGGGCTTTGTGTTGTTGTTGTCATTTATTTCCTTCCATATATTGCTGGATCTCCATTTTAATTTGGTCGTTCATCCATTGACTATTTAGAAGCGTGTTGTTAAGCCTCCATGTGTTTGTGAGCCTTTTTGCTTTCTTGGCACAATTTATTTCTAGTTTTATACCTTTGTGGTCTGAAATGTTGGTTGGTAGGATTTAAATCTTTTTGAATTTACTGAGGCTCTTTTTGTGGCCTAGTATGTGGTCTATTCTGGAGAATGTTCCATGTGCACTTGAGAAGAATGTGTATCCTGTTGCTTTTGGGTGTAGAATTCTATAGATGTCTATTAGGTCCATCTTTTCTAGTGTGTTTTTCAGTGCCTTTGTGTCCTTACTTATTTTCTATCTGGTGTATCTGTCCTTTGGAGTTTGGATTCCTTGTATTTCTTGGTGTGTTGAAGTCTCCTAAAATGAATGCATTGCAGTCTATTTCCTCCTTTAGTTCTGTTAGTATTTGTTTCACATATGCTGGTACATATATATTTATATATATTTATAATGCTTAAATCCTCTTTTTGGACTGAGCCCTTTATCATTATGTAATGTCCTTCTTTATCTCTTGTTACTTTCTTTGTTTTGAAGTCTATTTTGTCTGATACTAGTACTGCAACTCCTGCTTTTTTCTCCCTATTGTTTGCATGAAATATCTTTTTCCATCGCTTGACTTTCAGTCTGTGCATGTCTTTGCGTTTGAGGTGAGTCTCTTGTAAGCAGCATATAGATGGGTCTTGTTTTTTTATCCATTCAGTGACTCTATGTCTTTTGATTGGTGCATTCAGTCCATTTACATTTAGGGTGACTATCGATAGGTATGTATTTACTGCCATTTCAGGCTTTAGATTCGTGGTTACCAAAGGTTCCAGGTTACTTTCCTTACTAAGAGTCTAACTTAACTCACTTAGTATGCTGTTACAAACACAATCTAAAGGTTTTTTTCTATTTCCCCTCCTTTTTCTTCCTCCTTCATTCTTTATATATTAGGTATCAGATTCTATACTTTTTCTCTATCCCTTGATTGGGTTTGGGGATAGTCAATGTAATTTTGCATTTGCCTCACAATCAGCTGCTCCACCCTCCCTACCATAATTTTACTACCTCTGATGAGAGCTATCCAACCCTAGGATCACTTCCATCTATAGCAGTCCCTCCAAAATAGACTGCAGAGATGGTTTGTGGTAGGTAAACTCTCTCAGCTTTTGCTTATCTGGAAATTGTTTAATCCCTCCTTCAAATTTAAATGGTAATCTTGCCAGATAAAGTAATCTTGGTTAGAGGCCCTTCTGCTTCATTGCATTAAACACATCATGCCACTCCCTTCTGGCCTGTAAGGTTTCTGCTGAGAAGTCTGATGTTAGCCTGATGGGCTTTCCTTTGTATGTGATCTTATTTCTGCCTCTGGCCTCTTTTAACAGTCTGTCCTTATCTTTGATCTTTCCCATTTTAATTACTATGTGTCTTGGTGTTGTCTTCCTTGGGTCCCTTGTGTAGGGGGATCTGTGGATGTCCATGGCCTGAGAGACTATCTCCTTCCCCAGATTGGGGAAGTTTTCAGCAACTACCTCCTCAAAGACACTTTCTATCCCTTTTACTCTCTCTTCTTCTTCTGGTATCCCTATAATGAGAATATTGTTCCACTTGGATTGGTCACACAGTTCTCTCAATATTCTTTCATTTTTAGAGATCCTTTTTTCTCTGTGTGCCTCAGCTTCTTTGTATTCCTCTTCTCTAGTTTCTATTTCATTTATTGTCTCCTCCACCGTGTCCAACCTGCTTTTAATACCCTCTTTAAGGATTGGGTCTCTGACCTGAAGTCATTCCTGAGTTCTTGGATGTCTTTCTGTACCTCCATTAGGATGTTGATGATTTTTATTTTGAACTCCCTTTCCAGAAGAGTCACTAGGTCCATATCATTTAAATCTTTCTTGAGAGTTGTATTAACAATTTTACTCAGGACAAGGTTGGTTCCTTTGGCATTTCATGTTTGTATATGACGACCTCTAGTGTCCAGAAGCTCTACTCTGGAGCTGCTGAGCCCCTGAAGCCATGTCGGGGGTTGCAGGGGAGCGGTACTGGGGGTAGGAAAGAGCTGTTCCCTGCCTCCCGGCTCCTGTGCCTGTCCCCACTGCCTGAGCCAGTGGGCTGGGCACACAGGTATAAGTTTTTGTCCCAGAGCAGCCAGATATGGATCCCTGCTTTCCACAAGCAGCCAGAATCCCTGTCTCCCCAGGAACTCTGCCTGTATTAACTTTCCAACCCGGTAATCATGCGAGTCTCATGAAAGCACCATGAAATGTAGGTTTGTCCTCCCAGCCCAGATCTCTGGAGCTAGGTATTCAGCAGTCCCAGGCCTTCCACTCCCTCCCTGCTCCATTTCTCTTCCTCCCTCTGGTGAGCTGGGGTGGGGGTGTGGCTCAGGTCCCATGGAACCACAGCTCTGGTACATTACCCCTTTCGCTGAGGTCTGCTCTTTTCTCCAGTTGTGTGCAGTCTGACACGTCCTCTTTCCTGTTGCTCTCTCAGGATAAGTTGCGCCAACTAAATTTTCTAATTGTATCCAGTTTTAGGAGGAAGCCTCTGTCTCTCCTCTCATGCTGCCATCTTTAATCACTATGAAAGGGATTATTTTAAGCTTTTTTACAATTCCTTATTTTTACTGCCTTTCTTGATATTTTTTCTGTGTTTTATATAGCAAATTTTTCAACTGTGCATGTTCCACATTCTATGGGGAAAAATTAAGTTCTAAGAAAAGCTAAAAATTTTAAATATAGAACACATTCTAGAGACTTTTCTTTTCTCTATCCATGTCTACATCCAACACAATTATCCTTCAAAATTGAAGGAGAAATAGACTTTCTCAAACAAAAACTGAATCAATGCATCACCAGAAGACCTATTCTATAAGAAATGTTACAAGAAATTCTTCAGGCAAAAGAAAAATAGGTCATAAACTCATATCTACATAAAAAAGAAGAGCTTCAGAAAAATACAGTTAAAATAAAATGTTCTGTTTTTCTAATTGTTAATTGAGCTAAAATATAACTGTTCATTTAAAGTAATAACAGTAATAATTTATTGGGTGATTATAACATATGGACATTTGAAATGAATGATAGAAATGTTGCAAGGATAGGAAAGAGAAATTAAGAGTACTTTGCACTACATATGAAGCAGAAAAAAATTATTTAAAAATGGACTTATATTAGTAATGAGAAAATGAAGAAAGGAAAACTAATTCAAAATGGAGGTGGCAAGAAATGAAGGGGGGATTCTCATGAACCACTCATCAAAGCTTACTTTACATACCCCAGCAGGAAGAAAATTTTCTCCCTTCCCAGCAATAATGAGAAACTGTCACAACTCAGCCAATGAAAAGCCACCACAACCCTGAACTCTTGCTCTCCTCCAATGGACTTTGTGCACAACAACACCTCCCAACTTTCTCCTTTCCTCTATGGAAGGACTCTCTTCTCAGATTGCCTATGGTTCACCATAATTTGCATGTCCCAAATTGCAATTCCTTTGCTATTCCCAAAGAAGCTCATTTTTGTTGGTTAAATAATTGGCTATTTTATTTATAAGGTTGATGGTCAAAATGTTTATTGGTAAATCTATATTGTAAACTCTAGCAAAACTACTAAATTTTAAGGGGTAAAAATCAATATGCTAAGAGAGGAGATGAAATGGAATAATAAAAACTCCTCAATTAAAACCAGAGTAGACAGCGAAAGGAGTCTCTAACAATGAATATAATAGTTACAAATATTGTTGGTATTAATCCAAATATATCAATAATCATTTTAAATGTGAATGGTCTAAAAACACCAATTCAAAAACAGAGATGGGTTACAGTAAGTAAAATACCAAGCTCAGATTGTATGTTGTCTATTAAAGAAAACATAGTTAAATATAGAATCTGATAGATTACAAGTAGAGAAGAGAATAAGATGGAAAAAGATATACCATGCTAACACAAATCAATAGAAAGTTGCAATAACTATATTAATTTCAGACAAAGCACACTTCAGAGTAAATAGAGCCATTAGGTATAATAAGACTAAAAGTATTTCCCCTACCCATCTAAATACATGAAACAACAATGGATGAAACTGAAAGGAAAAATACATAAATCTATTATATTAGTTACCATCAGTAATCACTACCATCAATAACTAATAGATCGAACAGGCAGAAAATCAATAAGGATATAGTTGAACTGAACAAAATTGTCAATCAGTGTTACCTAATTAATATTTATAGCAGACTCCAACCAAAAACAGTAAAAGGCACATTCTTCTCAAACTCATGTGAAACATTCACCAAGATAGACTGTATTCTGGATATGAAACATGTCTTAACAAATTAAATGTATAAAAATCATACAATCATATTCTGATAGCACCGTGAAATTAAATTGGAAGTCAATAAATAAAAATTACATAGAAAATCCCAACCACATGGAAAATAATCAACATACTTCTCAGTCACACATGGGTCAGAGAAATTTCAAGGGGAACTAAAATATTTTTAACTAAATGAAAATGGAAATAAAACATCAGAATTTGTGAGATGCAGCAAAGCACTTTTTAGAGAGAAATTTATAGGATTAAATGCATGTATTAGGAAACTAGAAGGATCTAATATTAGTAACCTCAACTCCAACTTAAGAAACTGATGAAGAGAAATTTGAGGCTAATGTTAACTGAAAAAAGTAAATAACAAAATTAAAATGTTAATAAAAACAATGAAATTGAAACAGAAAAGCAAAATTAGCAAAGCCCTAAAATGGATCTCTGAAAAGAAAGGTCAACATTGATAAAAACTCTAGCCAAGATAAACAGAGAGGGAAAAGAAGACACAAATTATTAATATCACAAATGAAAGAGAAGTTGTCAATACTTAGTCCATGGACATTTAAAGGAAAATCAACACATACCATGAACAACTCTGTATCAACAAATTTAGTAATTTAGATGAAATGACCATTCCTTGAAAGATAAACTACCAAAATTCAAACAAGGAGAAAAAGAGAATTTGAATAGCTTTCTACTTGTTACAGAAATTAAATTATAAATACTTTCCAATAAAAGGCATCAAATGCACATAAAAATACAGTAAATTCTACCAAGAATTTAAGGTTAGAAATGATACAAAATCTTCACAATATCTCCCAGAAATTAAAAGGCAAAGGAATACTTACTTACTCATTCTATGAGTCTAACATTACCCTAGTATCAAACCAGATAAAAATATCACAAGAAAGGAAAACTAGAGATTGTTATCATTTGTGATCACACAATTTTCAAAGACAAAAATTTTCAACAGAATATTAAAAGAGTAACCCCAAATGTATAAAAGAATTATACATTATAACTAAGATTTATTCCAGCCATGAAAAGCCGGTTTTACATTTGAAGAAAAAAACAATAGACTAAAGAAGAAAAATCCAATGATCATTTCACTGATGCAAAAAATACATGTGACAAACATTCGTGATAAAAGTTTTCAGTAAACTAGGAAGGGAGGAAAACGGCTTCAGTATTATAAAGAACATCTGCAACAATGCCTACCTCATACATATGACTGAGAAACTGATCTCTTTCTTCAAAAGATCAGGAACAAGACAAGAATTGCCTCTTTTGCTACTCATATTCAACATTGTACCAGAATTTCTTATTAGTGCAATAAGACAAAAAGAGGAAATAAAACTATTCAGATTGGAAAGAAAGAAAGAAAACTATCTCAATTAGCAGATGACATGAATGTTCACATGGAAAATCCCCAAATATCCCTCCAAAGTAGGCCTAAGTAGACCGGATTCACAAAATGTAAGTTAATACATAAGATTCAATTGATTTTACTTATACAAGCAACAATTGGAATTTGAAAAACATATTATTTACTATCATTTATTATATAACAACATATATAACATATATAATTTATTGTAGCACACCCCCAAAATCAAATAGAAGGTATACAGCTAACAAAATCTTTCTATGACATGCATGTAGAAAACCACAAACACTGATAAAACACAAATAATAAAAAACTTAAATATCTACGTAAATCAAGATATGTACTGCATTCACTGATTGAAGATTCAGTATTATCAAGATGTCAGATCTTCCCAATTTGGCCTACATATTCAATGCTTTCAGTGCAATCCTATAAAAATCCCAGCAAATTATTTTGTGGCTATGACATACTTATTCTAAATTTAATATGGAAAGTCAAAGGAAATAGAAATTGAGAACACAATATTGAAGAAGAACAAATTTGGAGGACTCACAATACTTCATTTCAAGACTTAAAGTAAATCTATATTAACTAAGAGAATGTAATACTGGCAAAAGAATATACACATAGATAATGGAATAGGGAACCCAGAAATAGATTAATACATACATAGTCAATTGACCTTTCACAAAGGAGCAAAGGCCATTCAATGTATAAACAATAGTCCTTTCAACAAATGGTGTTTGAAAACTTGAATATTCATATGCGAAATAAATGAATCTTAACACAGACCTTATGCTTTTTACAAAAGCTGACTGAAATGGATCATAGGACTAAATTTATGAACTATAAAACTTCTAGAAACAAACAGGAGAAAATCTATGTTACCCTGGGATTGGTGATTGTTTGTAAATATAAAACCAAAAGCATGATCCATGAGAGGGAAAAAAAAAGATAATTTGGTCTTCAGTAAAATTAAGAACATCTGCTTTGTGAAGACACAGCTAAATTAAAAGAGACAAATGATTGAGATTTATTTTACAAAATATTTGACCAAAAATGCTCAAAACTGATATGGTCCTCAGAAACAAGGAAAGTCTGAGAAACGGTCACAACCAAGAGTTGCCTAAGGAGACACGACTGTTAAATGTACTGTGCTATTGTGAATGGAATTCTGGGATAGAAAAACAGCATTGGATAAAAACAGAGAAAATAAAGCATGGAGGTTTGGTAAAACCAATGTATCAATATCAGTTCATTAATTGTGACAAATATATTAACGCAAGACATTACTACAGGCAACTGGGTATATTAGTTTTTCAGGGATGAGGTAATATTTAAATGCCGCATACTAGGTGGCTTAAACAACAACATTTATTCTCATGTTTCAAGAGACTACATGTCCAAAGTCAAGGAGTCAATAGAACCATATTCCTCTGAAGGTTCTAGGGAAAAATTCTTCCTTGTCTCTTCCCAGCTTCTGGTGATTCTGACCTTCATGGTGCTCTTTGGCTTGTGAGGCATCACTCCAGTCTCTGCCTCCATCTTTACATGATGTTTTCTCCCCTGGGTCTGTGACTCTGTCTTCGTGTGGCCTTCTCATAAGGACACTAATGGTCATTGGATTTAGGGCCCACCCTAATCCAGTATGATCTCATCTTCACTTGATTACATTACAAAGACCTTATTTCAAGACTATTGTATCTAATGCTATTGGGATGGTAAATTGGTTCATCCATTTCGGAGTAATATCTTGAGTGGTTGAATATGTACATAATTTATGATCCAGAAATTCCATGCCCATATATATTCTAGAATAAAGTTTCCTATTCTAGAATATGTAAAGAGCCCAAATGTGACCTGTGGCCTATTTGTTTGTGGCCTGTGATCTAAGAATGGTTTTTAGAACAATTTTAAATGTCAATATTTTAATTCATATTCAAGTACCTATGTAATACCCTTCACATTGTATCCTGGCTACAAAAATTTAAAACCTACTCTTTAACCCTTTAAGAAATATTTGACTGACCCCTGTTCTAGAGAAATTCTCATACCAAGGAAATGTGTACAGGATTGTACATAGACATTATTGTTTATAAATAGTGGAAAATTAGAGGCCCCTGAAATGTCCAGTAATAGGTAAGTGAAAAGTAAAATGCATTATTATATTGAAGTACTGCAAGCAGTGAAATAAATGGACTAAAGTCTCATACATAAACATAAATTAATTCAAATACTATACATTGTGCAAAATAAAGAAGAAATAGTTTACAGTTTATATGAATTAAAAAATACATAATATAAAACTATTTGAAAACACACATGTGCTTTCAATGAAGGCATAAATATATGCATGGAAACATTAAAGAAACTTAATATGAACATTTACTGCTATGAAATGAAGAAAGATGCAATTGAGGAGAACTCAATTTGGTGCTTCCACTTTACCTGTGATATACAAAGCCACTGCACATTTCTGAAGACTGACCATCTGACATTGGCACATTACTGTTAACTAAACCCAAGACTTTATTTTTAATTTCACATGTTTTTTCAAAATGGTCTCATTCTGTTCGAAGATCCCATCCAAATGCTTCATACTATTTTCTTTCCATCTCTCCTTAGTCTCCTCGGTTGTTAGTTTTCCTTAGATTTCATGCCCTTGTCAGTCTAGAGGACTACTCACCAGGCAGCCTCTGCAGTGCCCTGCAGTGAGTTTTTGTAAAAAGTACCTAGAGGTGCAGTGCACTTCTCCTCACAGTGTATCAGGATCGCGTGATATTCACTGACATCACTCATGCACGTAAGTCATTTCATTTGGATAGGGTAATTGCCACAGGCTTTTCCACTGCACAGTTACATTTTTTTCCTTCCCCTACTCTGTTCTTCGGATGTGAGGGGTCAATAAATCTAGTCCACCCTCAAGTCTGCAGAGTTACACATTTTTGTGATGGTGGGCTAGGGGAAGGGGCTTGTCTGTGTAGGAAATGGGATTCTACTTCCTGCAGAAGGGAGTATCTATGTCTGCATAATTCATTTCGAGAGACAATTAAAATGAAAGCAATGCAGTTTTCACAGGATGGGATTGAATAGTTTATTTCCATTAATTAAACTTTTTGATCATCAGTAATAGTATTAATGAATTAAATTAATATTATTTATTCAACTTTGAGTCCTTTGGAGCAATTGAAGTAGTAAAGTGTTAAATATTAATTTACATAACCCTAGGTAAGGATAATTGATTTTTGTCAGTGTAGACTTTTTTGAATGAAAATCATGTTTAAATCAGCCTATTACTATTCCATGTAATTCTAAAAATAATAATGTGTATATTTTATTTGGTTCTCCTGGAGTTTTTCTTTTTTCCTTCCATTTAAGAGTAACCCAGCATGCATTTCACAATGCACTGTACCTACATTTCTTATTTCCTACAAGACTTTTTCTTTATGATGAGTATTTCACAAAGCTTGTGTTTATGAGACTACTGAAAAAATAGATGAAAACTCAAAATACTGTCTTCTTCACAAGCTTACTGGAAAAAGAACACACTAAGCTGTATTTTATTTGAGTAGTAGGTATTGGAGGGCTCAGCAATCTTTAACTGTTCTATGAATTGCTTTTATTCTATTGGCTTAACAAAGTCATCTATTTCCTATGTGCTGTTCACAATTCCATATATATGTATATATATCTCCAGCAATCTGGGGGATCTGTTAGCGGAAGGAGCACAAGCATTAAAGTGAGACATTCGATTTTCTTCTCTGCCAATTACTAGCCTTGGAATTTTAGGCAATTTAACTTAATTTGCATCCTTTCCCTCATTTGTAAAATAAGGTGAACAGTTACTACTTTATAGGGTTGTTGAAAAGTACTTGAAAAGTACTGATTGGAGTGCCTGCCATAGAAGAGCCACTCAACACTACTTTTTTTTTTTTTTTTACTTTCTCCCTTCATCTTGAGAACCAGACAGGCCAGTGTTCAAATCCCAGCTGAACCCTTTAGTTTCTCCTTGACCTTGGGAAAAATTCCTTAACATTGACTTCAGTCTCCTCTTTTGAAAGAGAATAATGCACTACCTAACTCTCATTGTCGGAGACAACAATCTCATTGTGGGTGACAAAATGTGTAAGCTCTTGGCAAAAGTCCTGATAATGTGACTGCTTAAGATTTCATTTTCTCTTTACTTTCTCCTCATTTAGAACACAATTTAGTATTTGTATCTAGCGACTATTCACCACTTTAACTTTAATTTTAAAAACTTGGCAAAGTGGTATTTGCCAATTCAAAATTACTAGTAACTCTGAAAGTAATGGATAAAGACAAAGTAGAACTACTTTTATAGTCATGCATTAAAAACATGGCATAATACAGGACAGCTTGTACTGGAGAGCCCAGTAGAAATAGTTATTTTTGTTTCTAACTCATGTGTGTCCAGCCAGCTTAGAAAGGATTTAAAGTGAACCCTGGAGTTGACAGTTGAGGAATCTGTGTTTAGTCCTGGCTTGACCACTTATAGTTTGTATAACCTACAATAAGGCACTGAACCACGCTGAGCCAGTTTCATAATCTCTAAATAGTAATATTGATAGAGACTCTACAGGGTTGTTTTAAAAGCTAAATTAGATACAATATAATGTATAATTAGTATACAACCCATCATATGCAATGCATAATGTGCGTGCTTGGTAATAACTCTAAGGAGTTATACATGATTATTGATGATACTGTTTTGGGTTCTTTATATTTTATTTGACTCTGTCTATAGAATGCAGAGCTAAAGGCTAAAGTGATTTTATAAATGAGGTCTTTAACATTTCAGGTTTTGGGTCTTCGTTCTTTTCCAGCGAGCAGCTTCAGGTGTTCCGTCTCACCAAGCCCTCTGCCTGAAGCGGTGTGGGCAGCACTGACAGTGGTCTGGCTAACTACCAGCTTACCAGGAGGGGAACTTGCTTAATTGCCTGAATTCTGGCTTCACAAAACAGCTCTCACACCTAAAGCTGGAGCAGCTCACATCTGTGGCTGTCAGGCTTCTGCCTTGCAGATGAAGAAATCAGCTGTGCCTGGTCTCCATAGGATACCCAGGGGTCCAAGCCTCATGCATAAAGTCAAAACACACAAGCACATTTCCATATAGAATACAAATAACATATTCATTTAATAAGATAACTCCTGAAACTTACTACACGCATTATTTTAAGCTCCTGTGCAGGTAATTACAATCCTGCTCAGGGAAAATCAATGAAACTATTAGATCAAAACCAAATTCCTCTCATTGTATTTGCACATGGGTCATCTCTGTGCACCTTCACAGTACTTTTCTTAAATACACTCACCTAGAACAAGTTTTTTATTTAATGTTGTGGTAATTTCTGGTATTACGTCAGTCTGTGTGTGTATTTGTATGCACAACTGCAGTAGAGAAGAAAGGAGGACTTACTAGCTTTTATAAATATAGGCGTATATTCATTTTATAATTATAAAATGTATATTTTTATTGCTGTGCCGTGAAAAGAATCTCTAGCTGCTGATAAGGTGCAGGAATTCACAGGGTGCTATGCAATAAAGTACCATGCTTGACTTCACATCTGAAAGCACCAACAGGGTTCTAATAACGACACCTCTGATGGTGAGTTTTTAATTACTTAGCTACTGCTCAATATAGCAACTGCATAAATCGGGGGGAATGCATGTCTTGGGCAATTTTGTGAACTTTCATGATTACCAGTTGCGGTGGTTTTGTGCTATTTCAGCTTAGATAAGCTGCAACTGCACTTCCCCAGAATTGCCTTCCCTGCATGATTCTTGGTTAGGATTAGCCACAAGAAGTATCTGTGCAAGGTTTGGGATGTAGAAATAGAAGTAAACCAGCAGTCATTATACTCTGAAGGTCCTGACAAGTGCCTTGGTCACCGCAGCTCACACACCGTGCACTGGTCTGCTGGCTTATTTGTAGGTGACTGGGAGCTCCTGAAATTCACCTGAATCTCCTTCTCTACCTCCTTCAATTCCTAGGCCAGAAATGCTCTGTGGCCCTGATAAATACGCTGTTTCTAATTACTTTGAATTGACATTCATTTTGACCTAGTTTCTTAATATTAATAGTCTAAATCAGAGGTGAAATTCAAACCCAACATATTGACTATAATTCAGTCTATTGAGTATACTGTCTCACAAAGTACACACAGGGTGTCCACAAGTCACCTGAAGTATAACCCCTAGTATTAATATTTTTTATTAGCATCTAGTACCTCTATTAATGGTTGCTAGGTCTACTATACCTTTTTAGTCTTACTGTCCTTGCTGTTATTTTTAAAGATTGAAGGAGGAGGGCAGGTGTCCCAAGAAAGTAAGACATGAATCAGCAGTGTTCAACTTGTAGCTACTTTAGTCAAGGCCAGCCTTATATGTGATGTTAATTACTATGTGATACACTTTTCAAGTTACAGCTAGGAAGTCTTCCCAAACCAGCTCCCAGGTCCTTAGAAAATATTTTCAGAGGAGCTATAATATATCTCCTGCCAGTCTGTAACAATGTCTTTTCTCATTATCATTAGCAATGCCTCCTTTTTGTTAAAGATCTGCGGTTCCTGAAAACCCTTGACAAAGTGCCAACTATGCTGGCAGTACTCACACTGGAAGCTGATGCCTCCTCAGTGGATATTCATTTCACAAATTAATAGTTTTACTTTGAAAAGCTGAAAGCTAGGCAGAGAAGAACTGAATCATAGCAGAGGAATGTTAATGGAGGGGAGGAGAAATGTATTGAGGTGCGACATTGGTCACTGCCCAGGAAGTGGATCCCGTTGACCACTGGAGGTGGTAACAGCTTAGATTTCTATGGCTTATAGATATTAAACTTCTCCAGATAAACTTCTGTTCCTCCTTGGTAAGTAAGGTATGGTGAAGCTTTATCTTCAACTACCAAAATGGCAAGGGGAATATTTGTTTTAACGTACGTTAGATTGTTCCTCCTAAACCTACGTAGTATCTTCACTTTACTCACTTTACTCAAATGAAGTATGCCAATACGCTACTGCAGAGTTGAAGAGAAAGAACAGTCTTGGTGGCATTGGGAGTCTGGGGTGTGGAGGAGTGAGTTCATGGCAATATTTATATAATCAAGGCCAGCAAAGCAAAATTATGTCATGAAAAAATTGTCAGTAAGTTCACTGTGTCACCTGCTAGATTGGTCTCCCACATTTAGATGTTTTCTTTCTGACTTAAGAACATTTTATAGTCTTTAGGAAGCAATGTAGCTTTCTGGCAAACAACTGAATGTACCAAGTCTCCCTCAAGTAGTGGATGCCATTTTTCTTTACTTCCGTATCTCACAATAAGAAACTTCTCCTAGGACGCTTTGTGTCTCCTTAGTAACTCATGGAGCAGACTTGACTTGAATACTCATGATGAGAGGGTGTAGTTTTCTTCAGATTCAATAAACCCTTGTTTAATACTAACTTTCTTTTTTTCCTGGCAACTAGTTTGATTTCCTTTCTACTTACTCCTTTTAGAAGTTTTCACACACAAATAAGAATTTTATTAGACTGTATTTCTTCAAATTTATTTAATTCTCAGATTACTAATTTTCATTCCCTGATAGGTGATAGACAAATGGATACAGCTATAGGTATAAACATAAACCTAAGTATAGATACAGATATAGACATAGATCGATACATTTAATGAAGTATGGAATGAAGTATGGAGGGACAAAGAGCAGGATGGAAGGAGATGCGGGCTGGAGAATTTGCCTTTTGGCTCTTGGAGATGCTCAAGATTTGCAAATTCCACCTGGGGGACAACAGCAAGATGAGGGCTGAAAACAGGAAGAAACTGAATTCCTGAGAGAAATTCACAGAAACTCCCTTCCACAACTATTACTACTAAAAATAAAGAACATCCAATGAAAAGTCTTCAGATTCGGGTATTAGAAAGTTAATAATTATGAGAAATGATTGACTTTCTGACTAATCTGAACCTAATTCTGCCAGCAGAACAATTCTCTCACAAAGAGATTCCGTCCGCTTTTTACAGCCTCGTTTTTTTCCAATACAGATAGAAAAGCATCGTTACCAAGCATTTCAGGAAATCCTATAACAAGAAGAAAAGAAACCAAGATAAAGAAGGAGAAAAATTGTTCTGGAGTAAACAACCATAATCCATATTTACAAGACCACAATCTAAATAGAGTATCTAAGAGATATTTGAGAAAATACTATACTCACCAAACAAGAACAAAGTGGTGTGAAAAAGTTATACTAAGGAAACAAAATAATTGCCAGAAAAATATGACAGGAAGATAAATTCAAATAAATCCTTCTCAGAGTAGAACAAGAAGTATGAGAGGTTTGATAAAAGACATAAATGATTAATTCAGAACTGCCGATACTCAACTAACATGACTTTAAGCAGAACAGAGAAAATGAAGAAGTGTTGGGGAATATTTCCTAAACAAAACTAATAGAATACAGTTTCTCATCAAGGACATGTGTATGTATAATTATGGGACCCACTGAGTGTATAGAAAAATGAATTTTAAGGAACCTAGTCACACTACTGTCAATTTTAAGAGAATAACAAGACTTCTAAAAAAGTCATTAAATAATGCTTTAAATTTCCAGTTTAGGTTGTAACGTGACAATTAAAATGGGCAAAAACTAAGAAGATAGCTCTCCAAGCATATGAAAAGATGTTCAATATCATATGTCATTAAGGAATTTCAGATTAAGACAACAATGAGATGATTCTATGTATCTATTAGAATTCCCCAAATCCTTAAAACTGACAAACACCCACTGCTGGAGGGAGTGTGGAGCAGCAGGAATCTTCATTCATTCCTGGTGGGAATACAAAATGGAACAGTCACTTTGAAGACCGTTTGGCAGTTTCTTACAAAGCTAAATATTTTCTTACCCTACCATAAGCAATCACATCAAAAGTATTTGTCAACTGAGTTAAAAGCTGGTGTCCATACAAAGCATGTACATGAATGTTCATGGCAGTTTTATTCTAGCCATCAAAGGCTGGAAGCAACCAAGATGGCCTTCAAGAAATGAATGGATAAACTGTGGTATATCCATACAATATTTATTCAACAATAAAAAGAATCATCAATCCTTCGAGCCGTGAAAAGGCATGAACAAACCATAAATGCACACTTTTAAGGTAAAAAAGCCATCCTGAAAAGGGTATATAGTATATGACCTCGATTACATGACATTCTGGAAAGGGCAAAACTATTGTGATAGTAAAATGGCTTCCAGGCATTCTGGGGCCAGGGGCATGGGTGAGTGGGGTGGCATAGGAATGAATAGACCAAGCACAAGGGACTTGGGGGACAGTGATACACTTCTATATGATACCGTAATGGTGGCTACATGACACAATACATTTTTCATAACCCATAAAAATGTAGAACACAAAGAATAAACCTCAATGTACCATGGACTTTAGTTAATAATAATGAATAAATATTGGTTAATTAAATTGTAACACATGTCCCACACTAATGCAAGTTATTAAATATGTAGGAAACTGTGTGCTAAAGGAGTATATAAAAACTGTACTAGATGGTTATTTTTTCTGTAAATCCAAAATTGTTCTATAAAAATATATATAAATAAAAAAAGAATAGCAATAAATAAAAGATACTAAAGGCTTTCAGGGAGGAGAGGAAAAAGCAAAACAATGTAGTGGCCTGAATGCTTGTATCCCACGAAAATTTAAATGTTGAAATACTAGTCCCGATGTAATGGTATTTGGAGATAAGGCTTCAGGAAATAATTAGGTCATAAGAGTGGAGCCTTCATGTGGGATTCATGTCCTTAGAAGAAGAGACACAAGAGAGATGATCCTTCTCTCTGACATGTGAGGACACAGCAAGAGGACAGTCTTCTGCACACCAGGAAGAGGGCTCTCATGAGACACTGAATCTGCAAACCTCTTGTTTTTGGACCTCCTACCTTCCAGAACTGTGAGAAATAAATGTCTGTTGTTTAAGCATCCAGTCTGTGATAGCTTGTTCTAGCAGCCCAACTGACTCAGACATTCCCATCACTCATTAGCCAAGGCTGTCCTCAGCTGCTTCCAGACTGCCCAGCTCTCCAGAGGAAAACCCTTAAGCAAAGAAGAATCTTCTTTGTAGGTGACTCCATACCTATATGGGGACTGTGAGTATAAGAGAGACATGACATTTGGTAGGCTCTGTACACGTGACTTAGAAAGAACAGCATGATCTGCCTCTCATCGACCTTAACGTTTCCTTCATGGCCCTTCTCTCCCTGTCACCCAGGCTTCTTTCTATTCATAAAAAAATTAAGCTGTTTTCTGCTTTGCAGCTTAAGCATAAGCCTAAAAGACTTTCTCTTCTCTTTGTGTAGATCTCTGTCTAGTTCTGAGAGAGGCCTTCTTACAGCAGCTGCTCAGTTACTCTCTATTGTACGCCCCTTAATACCCTGGATCCTTTATTTATCTTCAGTCCTCTACTGGAATAAAAACTCCCTGATTGTAAGTGTTTTGGCCACTATATTTCAGAGCAATACTAGGCAAATGTTAAATTTGGAGATGAATATTTGCAGAATGAATAAAAATTCTCATTTTATCAAGTAAGAAATGAAGAGATAAAGATTAAAAGATAATGATAAGAAGAGAGGACACTAGTAATCAATATCCCCGATTCTTCAATCTTCTGGCTGTTGACAACTGGCAGATCATTAACCTCTCTGCACCTTACTCACTTCAATGGGATAGTAAGGGTGCCCACCTCATGAGGCTGTTACATGTAATTGGTAAGTATACAGTGCTTAGAAGAGCCGTGTTGGCACCAAACTCTCTAGAAAGAAACAGAAGCATCTGTATTTGGTAACTGGGTTGAGGGTAGAGAATGTTGTATCAAATAGTAGAGAATGTATCAAAATAAGAAATATAATTTCAAAAATTGAAATAGTGTGTTATAAACCCATTACTTTAGAAACACAGAGGTAACTTGCAAAAGAAAGAGGTCAGTTAAAATCCTTCAGGGAATAAAACTGGGAATGTGAAGATTTGGAGCAGAAATTGATTTAACATTATATAGCTATTAGATTATTGTAATTTTCTTAAAAGCAAAAATTTCTGAAAATAAACTGAATACAATGGTGAAAAGGTGGTATTTTCTCTCACTAATGGTCCTAGAACAGCTGGACATTCATGCAGACATAGACCTTACACCCTTAGCAACACATAGATCAGAATGGTTCACAGACCATAATGTTAAACACACGACTATAAAACTCCTAGAAGATAACAGGAGAAAATCTAGATGGCTTTGAGTCTGGTGATATCTTTTAGATACAACACCAAAGGCACAGTTTGTGAAAGAAGGAGTTGATAAACTGGACGTCATTAAAATTAAAACTTTTTTGCTCTGCAAAAGGCATAATAAGACAATGAAAAGATAATTCACAGACTGCTATAAATATTTGCAAAAGACTTCTTATTGAGGACAGTTCACCAAAATATACAAAGAATTTTTTAAACTCAACAATAAGAAAATGAATAACCCATTTAGAAAAATAGTCCAAAGGCTAGCAGACATCTTACCAAGGAAGATATACAGATGGAAAACAAGCATATGACAAGATGCTCCACATCATATGTCATCAGAGAAAGCCAAAAAATAATGAGATACCACTATATAACTACTATAATAGCCAAAATTTGGAACACTGACAACAAATGCTTCCTTCACCAAATGCTGTTGAAGATGTTGAATGAAAAGAACTTTCATTCATTGCTGGTGGAAATTCAAAAGGGTACCCCTGTCTTGGAAGACAGTTTGGCTGCTTTTTACAAAACTAAACATACTCTTACCATATAATTCATCAATTGTGTTTCCTGGTATTTACCCAAATGATGGTGGTAGATACATATAATGGAATATTATTGGACGCTAAAAAGAAATGAAAATACATGGAGGGAATTTAAATGCATAATACTGAGTTAAAGAAGCCAATCTGAAAATGCTACAAACTGTACAAGTCGATCTATATAATATTCTGGAAAAGGCAAAACTATGGAGACAATGATAACATGAGCAACTGCCATAGGTTAGGGACAAGGGAAGCATGAATAGGAAGAGCACAGATCATTTTTAGGGCAGTGAAAATACCCTGTATATAATATTATGATGGATACATGTTACTAAGTATTTTCCCAAATCCATTGAATGTACAATTCTAAGATGAACCTGTAATATAAGCTCTAGTGATGATGTGTAAATATAAATGAATCAATTGTAGCAAATATACTACTCTGGTAGGGGATGATTGATAATGGGGAAGGCTAGGCATGTTTGGGGACAGGAGGTACATGGGAACTCTGTACTTTCTGCTCGATTTTGCTGTGAACTTAAAAGTGCACAAAAAAGTCTACTTATATATAAATGAATAGATATGTAAGTAAGCAAATAAATCACTAAACTGATCTTCACAAATTTTACAATTTTTTGAAATTATTGAATTTCAAAGTACAATATTTGAAAATTATATTATCTTTTTGTAATTAGATATATAAAAATACAGCATAAAAAAGAAAGTAGACAGAAACATAGAATGTTTATAATTTCCTAAGAGGCTCACTTCTTGATTTTAAAGCTTTAAATCCTCATTGGCATTAAATATCACCTAAGAATAAAGCATAAGCTTAACTCTTGGATTTACTTTATTTAACTTAGCTATTCAAAGACTAACGTTCTAAAAATTTACTAGATTAAAATTCTTAAACAGGTTTCATTCTCCTCTGACATTATTATTTCATGCTATTACAGTTTTTTCATAAGGATTCCCTGTTTGAACAAAATGAATCTTCAGTCACATGCAACATTTTTTCACCATGGAATAACAGTATGCAGGTCATGATTAACATGTCTAACTAACAAATTAGTTTACTGCAAAACATTAATACATTGCATGTTGAAATTTTACAATAATGAAGTACATACTATAGAAAAGAGTTCCTAGTAAAGTCAACATATTAATATAATTTTGTCAATATTAATTCATTCAAATTTTTTCCATGTCTATACTTTATTCATTTAGAAAATATTGAGCTTTGTTTTCCCAGACACTGTACTGGACACTTGACATCAAACATTGAGAAGCAATAGACATTTCACCTACTCACATAGAATGTATTAATACAATTATAATTGTTATGATGGTGAAATATAATTTGATACTTGGTGGGAAGGAAAGTACATCATATGATAAGGTGAATAATTTGAGATAGCTGCCATAATTTGGTGAGATCCAAGAAAAGTAAGATATTATTACTGCTAAAAATGATCATTAGATATTGTTCAACAAATTGACATTTTTCATTTAATAAATTTGATATATGTCCTATAAGTACATGTGAATCCACTTTGTTCTGTTCTAATTCTGTGACTTCTGCTTTTCTTATCCTTTGTAAGTATAAATTTTGACATTGACAAACTGTTTCAAGATATACTTTTTGATTACACCATAATTATAAAAATACAGCTCATCTGGTATCCACTATCTGTGTATTTCCTGACTCTTGCCTATTTCTTGATTTTGGCAATCTGCCTAATTATGATTGATGCCTAGTTGTGCTTCACCACTGTCTAACTGGATTTTCCCAGGAGGCCCTCTTATGCCTAGCACATGTTTTTGGATTTTGTTTTTGCTTTTGTTTTATAACAATCTTGAATTTTAATGTCCTGTTTATCAGTTGACCATTAATCAAGCTTCAAGTTTCATGCAAATGCAAAAAAAGCTAAAAGCAGAGGAATTCCAGGAAAAAAAAAGAACTTCCCATTTGGTATGAAAAAGCTCTCCCCCATCCATTCCAATAAGAAAATCAATTGTTCCCTGCTTCAAATGTTATTGGACCAAGATTTGGGCCACTGCCCTTTGTGACTACCAGTGGGTCTCATTCCTTCTCTAGCTCTACTACACACAACTTGCCAGTGGATGCCAGGGATTAATTTTAAAGTTAATATTTATTGAAAACCCTGTCCCTGTAGCCACTGTGGTCATAAAGTCCAGAGTAAATATTTTATAGATAGAACACAATTTCTGAAATACCAGTGTGTACCACTTCGTGATTTTTCAAATCTTATGACAGCTTTTCCTAAAATTTTCAGTGATCTGAGATTCTGAAATTGATTAATAAATTCTTGAATCACTTCTCAAGAGGTCAGTAGTTTAACAAAACATGTAAGTGCCTACTATGAGTCACACACTGTGCTTGGTTCTAGTTTTACAAAGACAAATATAAAACTGATCCTCCTGGAAGTACATTTTTACTGCAGAAATAAATACATCATGAGATGACACATTTAATGATATAAAGGAAGGAATAATTAATTTTATTAAACCATGATCAGGGAAGGCTTAGTATAACAGCAACTGTCACATCTTACAGTCCCACAACACTGTGCCACTTCAAATCATTGTCTTTGCTTGAGCTGTTTCTTCTGCCGGGAATGTTTAATCTTCCCTGGCTTTTCTGGAAAATGACTATTCATTTTTCAAAGTCACAAATATTTTGACTTATTTTCTGAGGAGACTGCAAAGAAAAAGGAATAGAGAGGTGGCAAGGGGTATTATCAACGATGCAGGAGCCAAATTATGGAGGACTTTGTATTCCTATTAAATAGAGATCTTGAGTTTTTCTGAGAATAGCAGAGAGCTACTGAAGGTTTGTTGCTAGATGGTGATATTTTGCAATGGTAGGTCTGACATCAATTTGGACAATATATTGGAGGGTAAAATGAGCCTAGAGGCAATCTCCTTGCAGCATTTCAGTAGTAGAAAAGGGGTTGACAAATTTGATATAATTAAAGTAGTGAGAAGTGAAAAACTGAAGGAATATCCAAGAGATATTCTAGAGTAGTGTTTTCATATCTTGAATTATTTGGATGTGTGTTATGTGGTTGAGGAAGGCTTTCAATTAAGAGTGGTGTAAGAAACTACGATAACAAAAAATATGGCATTTAATGTGTCAAATATATTATGTTTCCTATGCTCCTTATTAGGCAGATGTGAACACAAAGTATCTCAAATTCAAGACACAATAGATTTTTTAAGAGAGAGTTCCTCATAAGTAATTAAA
Source organism: Manis pentadactyla (assembly GCF_030020395.1). NCBI lineage: Eukaryota > Metazoa > Chordata > Mammalia > Pholidota > Manidae > Manis > Manis pentadactyla. The sequence continues at coordinate 51,463,735 of NC_080030.1, forward strand.
ATATTATGACAAAAGAGAAAATGAGTTAGAAGGAATTTTCCACTTGAGGGGACTGAATATCATTTTCTTAACAAAAAAGATTATTTTTGTTAGGTCTTCAAAGGTCAAGTGAGATTTTAGGGTCAATGGAAGATAGTCAAATGTGCATCGAGACCAAGCACTAGGATATATGTCAAGGTAATAACAAATCATTCTCATAACACTTAATGAAATCATATTCATGGAGCAGATATACCTTAAGGTTACAGAGCTTAAGGCTTTGGAGTAAGACAGAATGAGGTAGAAATTAGGAATCTCTCTTCCTATTCTTTGTTTTTTAATTTGAACAAAAATTCTTAAAGCCTCAAAATCTCAGTTTCCTAATACATTCGCAGTGCATCTCTTATGCATAAAAATGCATATCTTGTACATAGTACATAGTAAGGACTGCATAAATACCTTAATTATTACAAATACACTATAAATTGGAAAGCTCTAAACAAGTAACAACATTAACACATTAAAAATATTTGGTTCTAGTAAAAAAAGCTATAAATTTTTAAAAATGTTTTTCTCTCATTTCAAGAAATACTAGAATTGATATTTTTAATTTATTATAATGGCTATACATTTCATGGAAATGCCCCCAACTTTTTCTTTCATATTATGTAAATGCTACAAACCAGGTAAATAAAAGGCTGTTAAACTGTTGAGACACAAGTGCAAATATTGTAATCTTCCCGTCAACCCATTTCAACAGACATTCAAAATATTTCAAGTTACTAAAAATATCACCCACCGAAAAGCCTGTCTTTCTTTACCTTCTCTGAAAGGATATTTTGGTTAAATAAATGAATTTTTCTTTATGAAATAGTATAGGTGTACTGTATGTTTTTCCTCCCTACAAATACAACCTGAGCTTGACAGCAGCTAAGTTATTGATTAGATATCATCACTGCTGACATATACAGAGAGAACATAATTTCATTTTATGGGCTGCTATGCTGTTAGATAGAATTCATTTTATTAATGGCTATTGCTAGGCTTTTCATTATAACCACTTTGAACAATTTTGTTTCACGATAGAATAATATTTTCTTACACCACATTGGTTTTCTAATGGCTTATCAGTTGTAAATAATTTAACAATGACCTGTTTTATGTGCTGTAGTATGGGGCACTTGGCAAAATATACCAGATCCATTCATATATTTAATTTCTGTATACTTGAAGATAGCTTGTGCATATATACATGTATATGGTCTCAAAACCAGGAGTCACTACTTTGGGATTTTCTATCATTTGGTCTCAATTTGAACTAAACCCAACATAAAGTATCAGTGTTTTATTTTATTTATTATTTATACCTCACTTGTTTGCACTAAGGTTTTGAAGTAGAATATTTGCTTGGTATGTACCAGGCATTTTCAAATTTATTATCTCATTCATACGAAGATGAAAAACATGGTTCCAAAGTTCCTAGTCTCAATGTTCCAGAAACTCATAAACTAACTTGAATAGCAAATAATGGTACTATCTGTGGTATTTGAAACAAAAAATTAATTTTTCTGCTTTAACACAAAGGAAACACACACTCCAAACATCTTAGGAAAAATACCATCACTGCCCTAGGGACTATATGAACATCTCTGACTTAAGTGATAATGGCCACTGAATGGACTATATTTGAGATGACAGACATTGTCAGCCAGGTACCGACAATTGAAAACATAATGATGATGCTCTTCACTTTCTTAAAAAACTATTTTGAATTTTTCACTCAATAAGAGAGATGACTGAGTGAAGAATATTTAACATGCCAATGCTTGGAATTGCTTAATGAACTATGGAAATTTTAAATTTATTTTGGAGCAAATATGCCCCAATTCAGTGGCATTCTCAGCTGAATGGCTTGCCAAGAGAAGGCTGACCCTTTCTCTTGTTTATTCTACTCCCTGAGTGGGAGAAAAAATTTCATTCATTTTTTTTTTCTGGCTTTACTGAAGTATAATTGATATACAAAATGTTACACATACTTAATGTTAACATCTTGATGAGTTTGGACATATGCACACACCTGTGGTACCATTATCATATCCAAGATACAACGTATCCATCACTTCCAAACATTTCCTTGTGTTATTTTGTGGTTTTGGGGGGGGCGTGGGCATTTTTGTTTTGGTTTGTTTTTGTTAAGAATATTTAACATGAGATCTATGCTGTTAACATATTTAAAAATATTTGTCCCTGATCCTAAATATTCACTTTCTTCTCCCTTCTCCTCTCATCCCCTCACTGTCTCCCTTCCTTCTTTTCATATTATTTGCCTACCCTCCATCTGAAAAGCACAAACCCACATTTCCTATTTATTGTTAGGTCATTTTTGAGACTAACATGATGATTACTGATGTAGCCACCATTAAATTACCATAATATAAATGCTCTATAATCTATTTTTGCATCTGTTGAAAAAGAGTAAAATGTAAAAAACCAAAAACATGTTTTTTATGCTGATAAGAAAGGTATTAATTTTATATGTGAGAATTGACTTAATAGAATGTAATGGCATATATACATGTACAGACACATACATACACACATATTCATTTTTCTAGAAGTATTCTTTCTGAAGTCTATGTGATTCCAATATAGTATAAATGGGAAATAGAACACACATTTGAGAATTTTTTCTTCTGTTTATGTTCTTTATGGGAAAACTAAGCCAAGAACAAAATGTTCTGTCTTGTTGATGAATAGCTGATTCCATTTTAAAAAGAAAATCCTTCCTTTCAAAAAGCTGTAAAATAGAATTATTTAAAAAATAACTCCATCAGGATTATCATTTAAAAATGTATGCTGAGTCTAAAGTTTTTTCCTTGGTCATGAAACAAATACAAGTACATATACTACATATCTCATTAATTTAAGCCTTTCTGTCTGGTACTGAGTTTGAAATTTGATGAGTACATAAATATTGATATTGCCAGTGCTCTCAGGAGCACCACTATTGGATATACATCATCATTGTAGAGCTGGAAAATAATGAACAAAGGTTGCCTTGTCTTTGATTAAGTCCAGATAATATAATAATTTAATATTTTGCACTAATTTATTCTTTATACATAAAATCAGGCCTTATTGCTACAGACTTGCGTCCTTGTCCTTTCATTTGAAGCTTTTGTCTGGTAGAATTAAATTTGAAGAACAATTTTAGAAGCTTCTGGTAATGTTCCCAGAAGGAATTCGCCTCTCATTCACCGTTACTTGTATATATGGTAAGATCCCCGGAAACTCCCAGTCCAGTAGCAAGTCCAATACATCCTTAACCTCGGGGCTCTTGTAATTGATGAAGGTCTGGGATCAAGTGGTACATTCTTTGACATGGTTAAGTTATCTGTTGGAGATAATAAACCAATAAAAATATACTGTGATTCCTCTGTCTGGAATAGTCTTTGGTCGGAGCACAAGCTATTAAGAACTCAGTTTTCTGTCTCTTTATTTCTCACTACTTGACGTAATAAAGAAAATGAAATATATTGAGTGGATGCCTGTCTGTCTCTCCTGATCTCTTTCTTTTTCAATTTCTTCTATAAAAGGGAGAACCCAATAAATATAGCTGAGGGAATGAATGTTATTGCTACACTGCACATATTCTTATAGCCTTCTAAATCGTAAAATGTTAGCAGCAAAACTAAATCTTGACATGTTGATAGCTACGACCATACTGCAATATGGTACATCAATTGCCTGTTATGTTTTTGAGAACCAAAAAATATTCTCTTCTGTGCTATTAACATAAATCATACTGGTTAAAACATTTTATACTCCAGGTGTTTCTTATTTTTGTTTTTTTTGTTTTGTTTTTTGTTTTTCAGATGGCACATTCTCTTTTGTCAGTTTGGGAGGGAGAAAGTAGATCAGATAGAGTGTAGATTTGCTGTGGGGTTATGCACACAAATCAAGCTCAATAGGCTTGTCAGATGAACATTTCACATTAACCAAATAATAACCTGTCATATAACTTTGAACAGTTTCTTTTTCCCATGTCTCAAAAGAACAATATAATGCTATAAGTATCACAGCTGTATGGTTTGATTTTTTTAAGAACGACTCATTTTTGAAGATTTCCATCACCCTATAGTTCTCCAGATGTGATTTCTAGCACTGTTGTGAGCAAGGAAAACTGCTAGGCTTAAAAGAACTTAAGAAATAGTCCATTGCAGATAACTTTTCAAACACTGAATAACTGGAAAAATACTGGAAGTAATATTTTGTCTTAGGAGGCAAATAGCAATCAATTTTTGAAATGTACATATAGGTGACAATTTTCCTGTTTTTCATATTTGGAAGGCTGAATGAACATGGTACTCGAAGCAAACAAGGTGAGACCTCAGTATCCTCTCTGCTAACCACAAGTGGTTGATTTTGTTCAAAGCCGCTCTATCCTCTCACTAGGATGAATATTTTAATCCCTAAAGGTGGCAGCAGTCTATGTTTGGAACTCTTTCATTTTGAAAATGAACAGAGCTTTAAAAACCCTCATGAGTTCAAATAGGGTAATCAGACTTTGAATCTTTTTCTCAAGAGATCACTTTTACATATTGTACCAGTTCACTGAATGACATTTATTTTCTTGGTGCCTATCTGGCCCCCCCTGGTATCCTTATATTCCCAGCCTTCTCTTTCTAAATGTTTTGTTCTCTTTTGTATTTAAACATGTTTTATTGCTGGATTTTGATATAGCTCAAGGTATTAATGCCTAAGAGAACTGTGTATACTCTCTCTCAAGCCTAGCTCGCTGAGACTCTTAATTTGATGTCTTAAGCCCCTTCCTTGTACAATTTTAGGTTGTGGAGATATAAACAAGGACACCATTATTTCAATTAAAAGACTTGTAATCTTTAGTTACATAGAGAAGTTACTCAAATATTCATTACTGAGGCAAATTAACATAAATTCCATGTAAAAATGCAAATAAAACAAGATTGAAAGGAGGAACGTTGACAAGTTAAGAAAACTCAGCGTGACAGAAATATAATCAATAGTGTGCCTTGAAGTGTGAGCTGATTTTGATATGGCAAATTGGGAATCAGAGAGGGAATTCCAGGCAGAGAGAACAAAAGGCACAGGAGTCATCAGTATCATCAGTACCACGGAGGCAGAAAAAGCAATATAATTTTGAAACATGGGTGAGACAACAGCAAGCAGCAGGAGATAAATTTGGGAAGGAATGTTAGAACAACACTAAGGTAGAAGAAAGGCAGGCAACAGAGTTACTTATTATTTAGAATTATTTAAGTAACCAATCAAGTTTGAATGAAGATTTTAAGGTGGGGATGAATATGATTCCATATGGACTTTAAGAAGTATAATCTGACATAAAAGGTCAGCAAGTGTTTCTCTCGTCAGACAACTGAGTTTTAAAAACCACTTTAATCTAAAGAATAATGACAGTTTTTCCAATGTTAGATTACATTGTTAACCAGTTGCATGATGGTGATAAAGAGGCAACATGTCAATCATTATCAACTCGGTACAAAAACTAGTAATATTCATGACAAGTTTCTAGACTTTTTCAAAAGATATATTTTCTACACTGCCCCCTATATAAATGAAACTGAAAACTTTTATATGTACATATTATATATATGCATTGTAATATATATATTATATGTTATATATTATATAATATTATTCATGAATGCATATGCATGGATTGTCCATGCTGTCTAAAATAACAGTATGCTTTAAATAAATAGAATAATATCCCTGTTAACAAATACCAGGATATAAAAGTATGATAGATTTATCGGTTTTGTTGGACCAACTGTTTTTTGCTGATATTCTCTTTTAATTTTCTATTCTACAATCCAATTATTTCCACTGTAATTTACATGATGTGCTTCCTTTAGATTTAGTGTTTCCATTTCTTTTTCTAATGTCTAAAGGTAGAGATTAGATTATTGATTTGAAATTATTTCTATCAATTTAGGCATGTATAGTTCATATTTCCCTCTAACAATTGCTTTAGCTACATCCAAAACATGTATGTTGCTTTCATTTTTATTCATCTCAATGTATTTTTCTGATTTCTCTTTTGATCTCATCTTTGACTCATTGGTCATTTAGAAGTGTGTTTCATTTTTTACATTTTGGTGAATTTCCCAAATTTATTTCCGTTATTGATTCCTATTTCACGTAAACCTGATTTTTCTATTAACTTTAGCTTGCATTTCCCAACACAGAACCTAATATAAACAGAGGCAAAGGTGACTAGGGCCTCACAATTCTCAGTCTATTTACCCTGGGGTAAAGTCTCAGGGTTGAATGGAGGAAAGGGCCCAATATATTTGCCCAGAATTTAGCTCCTGCAACACAGTACTGGGAAGGATGAGAAATGTTCATGACCTGCCTCTCCAGGGGAGATACTGTTGCCCTTGACTGGAACTGAGGGAGAGGGAGCCCACTGTTTTTGGTCACATGCACTCAGAGTCACACACAGCCATCATGAACACTGGATATCAGGTAGGGGGGGTGTTTAGGAAGGGGGGAGCAGACAGTGGCTCAAGTGCCACAGACTCTTGCTCTTCTTACAGGTTTATTTAATATTATTGAATAAACAATTCAAGAAAATTCATTTGCAGCCTACCTTTAAGACATTTCCAAAGACTTTAAATGGTTGAAGCTAAAAAATACCATCAGATTTGGTCATTTTGCTGGAGAGGGCCCCTGAAGAGCTCTCTAGGCTACTAGTACAAAAATTGTTCCCTTTCCAGGGAGCTTTTGAAAATAATTTTGTTTCTGATTTTATGATTTTCCCTCTTCATCTTGCTTACAATGTGAGAGTGCAGAACAGAGGTGGAGCAGCCATCTTGCAATCATTGGGTGATTGGAATGAACAAAAATAAACAAGATAATGAAAGAAATACAGGTCCTAACACTATTAGACAGAGTAATACCAGCCACGTCTCATCTTAGGATTCACTGTTGTGTAAGAAAAATAAACCACTGTCTGCGTAAACCATACACTGTGGGTTTTCTGCAAAAGTAAGACAAATAGGATAATAACTTATATAAAATCCTTGTTTCTGATTTTCTTTATAACTTACATCTGTTAAAGCCTTTCCAAACTTGGCATGAAAGAACCCAAACACTTCTCCCTTCAATTGTTTTTTTTTTTTCACTATTGCTTCCTTGAAGTATTCAACATCCCCAGAGCCTCCCTAACCCAAACTGAATATATTGTCTTATACTTGTCCATCTCTTACATCTAATGACTTATTAAATCTTTTTTCCTTCTAAAAAATATCTCTGGGGTCCCCTTATCTCCCATCACTACTGTTTTAATGTAAATCTTCATCAAACTTCACTTGAATTACTGCAAGAGTCCTTTAACTGTCCTTCAATTCTTCAGTTTCCATTCCATGCTATAGACAAAGTAACTGTTGTAAAATGCATGTTGATAGGTCCCTTCCCTGTTAATGTGCTTTCAATGACTCCCTTTTCTGTAAACTGCATAAGGCTCTAATCCTTCTTAACATGGCAGCCATGTCTTCATAAACTCACTTGTAACCAGGTTTCACACTTCATGTCGTACCACTCCCCAACACCAGCTCTGCACTTTCGACAAGCTGAAGGGAGTCTTTGTAGCTACTCCACCCTTTATCAGAAATGCCGCCTTCTTTTCATCTTTGGTGAATTACATTAGTCTTAAAAATCCTGCAAAACTCAGAAGTTAAGGTCATGTGTGTGTGTGTGTGTGTGTGTGTGTGTGTGTGTGTGTGTGTGTATGTTTATGCTTGATTATCAGGTTCCTAAATACTAAGTGGCTTAGATGTTGCTTACAAAATATTTAAAGAAAAAAAATGAAAGAAAGAATGCAGGAAGATAGTTTGAGTCTATGATAATAAAAAGAACATGTGAGAAATTAATTTTATTGTAAATTAGTACATACAAAATTGGTTCTTGCAAGCACATTGTAGAGTCAAGGAGACATTAGATATCTTACTATATTAAAATCTAATAAAAGAATTTCAAAAAGTTTCACATGAAAAATAAGCCCTTTTCTTAACCTGTGCTAATACAACTCCAACTTTTTTCCAAGTTTTACAATACAAGATTATTGAGATAAATCAAGTACAGTAATTTTCAAATCATTGGGTACATATCTCCATGCACATGTTAACCAACACTTTCATAATCTGATATTAAAATCACATAACTATTTTCTTTAAATGCACAATAAAGTGCAGTCAATAAAATTTCAATAAATTCATGGTGCCTTCAGAGACTATGACTTCAACAGTGGTTTACCTTTACAAAGGAAGTTCTCATGAATTTTGATGTAAATGTCAAACATATAAGTTGCAATAATCAGAATTGAGAATGCAAGTAAAACTGGGATAAATCCATTTATAGGTATACATAACCACACAGCAATACAATGACATCAGTGCTGTGATATCGGGACAAGGCAGGGGGCACCACAGAGTAATCACTTCCACTTTGATGAGGTGATGCAGAGGGAAGGAACAAGGACATCCCTTAAGTGGAACTCTGAAGGGTAATTGTTTATTAGGGTTTACCACAGGAAGCAGAGGAGTCAGAGTGAGAGCAACACGGACAATGCCAATGTTTGCCCTCCGTGGTACCTTGAGAAGAGTGTAAAATGTGCATTCAGGGAAAAGGAGGTCAAGATGATTGAGTGGTAGGTTAATACTGCAATGAGAACTGAGGCTTGAAACAGAGGCAGAGGCAGAGGGAAGATTAATTATGAAGAGTCTTGAATGGAATGCTAAAGATTTAAGTGGAACTGCTAAATTTACTTTAAATAGAGTCGTGTCATCATTCACTTTCTGTTTTAGGTAGTTCTCCCCAGCTGCAAGGCCAAAGAGATACTGGAGGTCGGCAACACAAAGGAAGCAGAGGAAAAGCAGGTGGAGGATTGTTCCAGTAGTGCAGGCAAGAAATGTTCCAGTATTGCATCAATTTTAACTGGAAACAGAGAGATGATTACATGTAGGAAATCACTAAAGGGAAAAGCATCAGTAGATCATAATGATACATTAGATGTGGCATCTGGAATGACTTGCAGGTTCTTGAGTTTGATACCTCAGGATGTGGCCTAAGTGATAAAGGATGACTTGGTTTTAGATCTAAAATGGATCACTTAGGAAAGCATCTTTCTTTTATAAGTGATAAAAGTACATACATAGATGTTAGGTGATTTGCCCAGGTTCTTGCATCTCTTTGTTTAGCCCTGGAAGGACTAGAACATGACTCTCCTAATTTTCATTTCATCACTCTTTCCAACATAGAACACTATATTCAGTTAGTTAGTGATCTTTCAATTTTCATGCCAGGCAAGATGACATAATGGAAAAAAAATAGATGAATTTCCAGCTTCCTAATTGTTCCATAAAAGGATTTGGGGTCTATGTATCAGACAGTGACAGTTTTGTCATTTGAGGATGTTATCTAAAATTTATGAGACAATTATTATAATCTAATCATTTTATTTTTAGGAATAAAACTTCAAATTTTATCCAATTTTGTAATGTAAAAAATATCATGACACATTCCCTCAGTGATATATCCTCTATCATAAGATGTAAAGAAATAGTGAAGTTTTATGTTTAATAATAAGGCAGCTCTTCTTGTATAATGTCAGATAAAAATCAAATTGGTTTCAGTTAATTGCCTTCATAACTTTGCATATACCAAAATGACTATGGGTCAAGTTTTAAAAGAGCAAGAGGGTTCAATGTAGGAATTTTGGAGAACAGCCAGATAGATATCCAACTGTGTGTGTGTTTCATTTTTTTCTGCCCCAAGAGAATTTTACAGACCACAAAACTAAACACAAGAAAATTTGCAGATGACATTATACTATATACAGAAAACCCTAAAGATTCCTCCAAAAAATTATTAGAAATAAAGAATTCAGTAAAGTTGCAGGATACAAAATCAATATACAGAAATCTATTGTGTTTCCTATACTAATAATGAACTACCAGAAATAGAAATTAGGGAAACAATCCAATTTATAATTGCACCTAAAAGAATAAAATACCTAGGAATAAATTTAACCAAGGAGATGAAAGACTTGTACTCTTAAAACTATAAGATGTTAATGAAAGAAACTGAAGACAGCACAAATAAATGGGAAGATATTTCATGTTCATTGACAAGAAGCATTAACACTGTTAAAATGACCAAACTACCCAAAGCAATCTAGAGATTCAATGGAATCCCTATCAAAATACCAATGTCATTTTTCAAAGAACTATAACAAATAATCCTAAGATTTGTATGGAACCACAAAACACCCCAAATAGCCAAAACTATCTTGATAAAGAAGAACAAAACCAAAGGTGTAACACTCCCTGATTTAAAGTTGTACCACAAAGCTATATAAAATCAGGAAAAAAGCAGTCTCTTCAATAAATGGTGCTGGGAAACTTGACAGCTACATTTAAAAGAATGAAACTGGACCACTGCCTTACACCACACATAAAAATAAACTCAAAATGAATTAAAGACCTAGCTATAATATCTGAAACCTTAAAACTACTAAAAGAAAACATAGACAACAAACTCCTGAACATCAGCTTTAATAAGTTTTTTTAGGGATATGTCTCCCCAGGCAGGGGAAACAAAAGCAAAAATAAGAAAGTGGGACTTCATTAAACTAAGAAACTTTTGCACAACAAAAGAAACTATTAATGAAACAAAAAGGCAACCTACCAAGTAGGAGAATATATTTACAAATGGTATATCCAATAAGAGGTTAATATCCAAAATATATAAAGAACTCATACAATTCAACACCAAAAAAGCCCCCAAATAATCCCATTAAAAAATGGGCAGACATTTGTAAATGTTTGACATTCCTAAAAATGAATTGACACTTTTCTAAAGTAGACATACAGATGGCCAGCAGATATATGAAAAGATGCTCAGTATCAATATCACCAAGAAAATGCAAATCAAAACTACAGTGAGCTATTACCTCATACCAGTCAGATTGGCTAGTATAAGCAAGACAAGAAATAGCAAATATCAGCCAGGAACTGGAGAAAGGGAGCACTTGTACATTGTTGATGGGAATGTAAATTGGTATAGTGATTGTGGAAAACAGTATGGAGGTTCCTCAAAAACATTTAAAATAGAAACACCATACAACCCAGTAATTTCACTTCTGGGTATCTACCCAAATGAAAAAAAAAATCACTAATTCAAAAATATATATATGCTTCCCAATGTTTATTGCAGCATTGTTGACAATATGAAGATAGGGAAGCAACCTAAGTGTCTACCAAATAGATCAATTAATAAAGATGTGGTACAAAAATACAATTGAATTATTCAGCCATAAAAAATAATGAAATCTTGCCATTTCCAGCAATATGGATGGACCTAGAGGGTATTATGCTATGTCAGACAGAGAAGGACAAGTATCATATGATTTCATTTACATGTGGAATCTAAAAAAATAAAACAGAGTCTCATAAATATAGAAAACAAACTAACTGGTAGAGGCCATTAAGGTGGGGGGTTGTTAGTAAAATACCCCAACATAAGAGGAGTTGGACAAAATAGGTAAAGGGAATAAAGAGATGCAAAATTCCAACTATAAAATTACTAAATTATTAGGATGAAATATTCAACAAACAGAGTATTGTCAATATTGCAGAATTTTTGTATGGTGATAGATGGTAGCTACATTTATCACAGTGAGCATTTTATACTGAATTTAATTGTTAAATCACTGTGTTGAACACCTAACACCAATATATTATTGTGTTTCAACTGTACTTCAACAAAAAAGGAAAATTTATGTATGTATTAGAACCGGTAACAAACTATGATACTTTGCATTAAAATAACACAATCTGTGTTAAGTATTGGTTTCTCTCTGCAGCCATCCTACTTCATGGAGTTTGGGGATAAACAACAACTTCCTGACAGTTAAAATGCTTCACTGGGGGCGGAACCAAGTTGGCAGTGTGAGTAGAGCAGCGGAAATCTCCTCCCAAAACCATATATATTTTTGAAAATTCAACAAATACAACTATCCCTAAAAGAGAGACCAAAAGATACAGGACAACAGCCAGGCTACACCTACACCTGTGAGAACCCAGTGCCTCACAAAGGGGGTAAGATACAAGCCGCAGCCCAGCGGGACCTGAGCGCTCCACACCCCAGCACCTGGTGGGAGGAGAGGAGCCGGAGCCAGGAGGGGGAGGGAGCCCAGGACTGCTAAACACCCAGCCCTAGCCATCCGCACCAGAGCGCAGACACACACTGTGTGCAGGGGGTCCTGGATACTAGGGAAACGGGACAGTAAAACCCGTGAGTGAGTCCCCACAGCCGGCACCCCTGGGACAAAGAAAAGCAAGTGCTTTTTGAAAGACTTACAGGGACAGAGACCCCACAGCTGGATGGAAGCATCCCGGGACACTTAATCCAACAGCTGGGAATCCTGGGGAACTCTGGGCGCCCTAACCCCCAGGGCGGCAGCGCAGCTTGGAGGCCCCTCACAGAGATAAGCAGCCTCCCACCCGTTTCCCCTCCAAAACCGCTCTGCCATAGTGGAGCAACAGCCTGAGGCAGCAGGGCAAAGCTTCTTTCACAGCTGCCAGGCAAGAATTAGAAACCCTGTCTGTGCACACCTGCCCAGCACAAGCCACCAGGGGTCGTTGTTCTCCCAGGAGAGGAGGGCCACAACTAGCAAGAAGGCACGTTCTCCCAGCCAATACATGCGCCAGCTCCCCACAACTACCTCAATCGCCATGAAAAGGCAGAAGGATTTGATACAGACCAGCCTAACCCAGACATCCTCCCCTGAGAAGGAATCTGGAGAGACAGACCTATCCAATATCCCTGAAAAAGAATTCAAAATAAAGGTCATAACCATGCTGATGGAGCTGCAGAGAAATATGCAAGAGCTAAGGGATGACATCCAGAAAGAGATTACAGAAATGAAACAATCTCTGGAAGGATTTATAAGCAGAATGGATAAGATGTAAGAAGCCATTGATGGAATAGAAACCAAAGAACAGGAATGCATAGAAGCTGACGCAGAGAGAGATAAAAGGATCTCCAGGAATGAATAAATATTAAGAAAACTGTGTGACCAATCCAAACGGAACAATATCCGCATTATAGGGGTAGCAGAAGAAGAAGAGAGAGAAAAAGGGGTAGAAAGTGTATTTGAAGAAATAATTGCTGAAAACTTCCCCAAACTGGGGGAGGAAATAATCATTCAGACCTTGGAAGTACACAGAACTCCCAACAGAAGGGACCCAAGTAGGACAAAACCAAGACACACAATAATTAAAATGGCAAAGTTCAAGGACAAGGACAGAGTTTTAAAGGCAGCTAGAGAGAGAGAAAAAGTCACCTACAAAGGAAAACCGATCAGGTTATCATCAGATTTTTCAACAAAAACCTTACAGGCCAGAAGAGAATGGCAGATATACTTAATGCAATGAAACAGAAGAGTCTTGAACAAAGAATACTGTATACAGCATGATAATCATTTAAATATGAAGGAGGGATTTAAAAATTCCCAGACAAGAAAAAGTTGAGGGAATTTGCCACCCACAAACCACCTCTACGGGGTATTTTAGAGGGACTGCCCTAGATGGGAGCACTCCTAATGCGAAACAGATGTCACCAGAGAAAATAAAATGACAGCAAAGAAAGCAGACCAACCAAATGCTAACTAAAGGCAAAAACTAAAATCAACTACCCACAAAAGCAGTTAAAGGAAACACAAAAGAGTATAGAATAAAACAACCAACATATAAAGAATGGAGAAGGAGGAATAAGAAGGGAGAGAAATAAAGAGTCACCAGACAGTTTTTATAATAGTTCAATAAGTGAATTAAGTTAGACAGTAAGATAGTAAAGAAGCTAACCTTGAACCTTTGGTAACCATGAACCTAAAGCCTGCAATGACAATAAGTACATATCTTTCAATAATCACCCTAAATGTTAATGGACTGGATGCACCAAACAAAAGACACAGAGTAATAGAATGGATAAAAAAGCAAGACCCATCTATATGCTGCTTACAAGAGACTCACTTCAAACCCAAAGACATGCACAGACTAAAAGTCAAGGGATAGAAAAAGATATGTCAGGCAAACAACAAGGAGAAAAAAAGCAGGTATTTCAGTACTAGTATCAGACAAAATAGACTTCAAAACAAAGAAAGTGACAAGAGATGAGGAAGGTCATTACATAATGATAAACAGCTCAGTCCAACAAGAGGATGTAACCTTTATAAATATATATGCACCCAACACAGGAGCACCAACATATGTGAAACAAATACAGAACTAAAGGAGGAAACAGAATACAATGCATTCATTTTAGGAGACTTCAACACACCACTCACTCCAAAGGATAGATCCACCAGACAGACAATAAGAAAGGACACAGAGGCACTGAACAACACACTAGAACAGATGGACCTAATAGACAACTATAAACTCTACATGCAAAAGCAACAGGATACACATTCTTCTCAAATGCACATGGAACATTCTCCAGAATAGACCACATACTAGGCCACAAAAAGAGCCTCAGTAAATTCAAAAAGATTGAAATCCTACCAACCAACTTTTCAGACCACAAACATATAAAACTAGAAATACATTGTACAAAGAAAGCAAAAAAGGCTCACAAACACATGGAGGCTTAACAACATGCTCCTACATAATCAATGGATCAATGACCAAAATAAATGGAGATCCAGCAATATATGGAAAGAAATGACAATAACAACACAAAGCCCCAACTTCTGTGGGACGCAGCAAAAGCAGTCTTAAGAGGAAAGTATATAGCAATCCAGGCATATTTAAACAAGGAGGAACAATCCCAAATGAATAGTCTAATGTCACAATTATCGAAATTGGAAAAGAAGAACAAATGAGGCCTAAAGTCAGCAGAAGGAGGGACATAACAAAGATCAGAGAAGAAATAAATAAAATTGAGAAGAATAAAACAATAGAAAAAATCAATGAAACCAAGAGCTGGTTCTTTGAGAAAATAAACAAAATAGATAAGCCTCAAGCCAGACTTATTAAGAGAAAAAGAGAATCAACACACATCAATAGATTCAGAAACGAGAAAGGAAAAATTACAAAAGACCCCACAGAAATACAAAGAATTATTAGAGAATACTATGAAAACCTATATGCTAAGAAGCTGGAAAACCTAGAAGAAATGGACAACTTCTTAGAAAATTACAACTTTCCAAGACTGACCAAGGAAGAAACACAAAATCTAAACAAAACAATTACCAGCAACAAAATTGAAGTGGTAATCAAAAAACTACCCAGGAACAAAACCTCCGGGCCAGATGGATTTACCTCGGAATTTTATCAGACATGCAGAGAAGACATAATACCCATTCTCCTTAAAGTTTTCCAAAAAAATAGAAGAGGAGGGAATACTCCCGAACACATTCTGTGAAGCCAATATTACCCTAATACCAAAACCAGGCAAAGACCCCACCAAAAAAGAAAACTACAGACCAATATCCCTGATGAACGTAGATGCAAAAATACTCAACAAAATATTAGCAAACCAAAATAAAAAATACATCAAAAGGATCGTACACCATGACCAAGTGGGATTCATCCTAGGGATGAAAGGATGGTACAACATTCGAAAATCCATCAACATCATCCACCACATAAACAAAAAAAAAGACAAAAACCACATGATCATCTCCATAGATGCTGAAAAAGCATTCGACAAAATTCAACATCCATTCATGATAAAAACTCTCAGCAAAATGGGTATACAGAGCAACTACCTCAACATAATAAAGGCCATATATGATAAGCCCACAGCCAACATCATACTGAACAGCAAGAAGCTGAAAGCTTTTCCTCTGAGATCAGGAACAAGACAGGGATGTCTACTCTCCCCACTGTTATTCAACATAGTACTGGAAGTCCTAGCAATGGCAATTAGACAAAACAAAGAAATACAACCAATCCAAATTGGTAAAGAAGAAGTTAAACTGTCACTCTTTACAGATGACATGATACTGTACATAAAATACCCTAAAGACTCCACTCCAAAACTACTAGAACTGATATTGGAATACAGCAAAGTTGCATGATACAAAATTAACACACAGAAATCTGTGGCTTTCCTATACACTAACAATTAACTAATAGAAAGAGAAATCAGGAAAACAATTCCATTCACAATTGCATCAAAAAGAATAAAATACCTAGGAATAAAACCAACCAAGGAAGTGAAAGACCTCAACCCTGAAAACTACGAGACACTCTTAAGAGAAATTAAAGAGGTCACAAACAAATGGAAACTCATCCCATGCTCCTGGCTGGGAAGAATTAATATCATCAAAATGGCCATCCTGCCCAAAGCAATATACAGATTTGATGCAATCCCTATCAAATTACCAGCAACATTCTTCAATGAACTGGAACAAATAGTTAAAAAATTCATATGGAAACACCAAAGACCCTGAATAGCCAAAGCAATCCTGAAAAAGAAGAATAAGGTTGGGGGGATCTTGCTCCCCAACTTCAAGCTCTACTATAAATCCATAGTAATCAAGACAATTTTGTACTGGCACAAGAACAGAGCCACAGACCAGTGGAACAGAATAGAGACTCCAGACATTAACCCAAATATATATGGTCAATTAATATATGATAAAGGAGCCATGGACATTCAATGGGGAAAATGACAGTCTCTTCAACAGATAGTGTTGGCAAAACTGGACAGCTACATGCAAGAGAATGAAACTGGATCACTGTCTAACCCTATACACAAAAATAAATTTGAAATGGATCAAAAACCTGAATGTAAGTCATGAAACCATAAGACTCCTAGAAAAAAACCTAGGCAAAAATCTCTTGGACATAAACATGAGCAACATATCTCCCTGGGCAAGGGAAACAAAAGCAAAAATGAACAAGTGGGACTATATCAAGCTGAAAAGCTTCTGTACAACAAAGGACACCATCAATAGAACAAAAAGGTATCCCACAGTATGGGAGAATATATTCGTAAATGACAGATCCGATAAAGGGTTGACATCCAAAATATATAAAGAGCTCACACACCTCAACAAACAAAAAGCAAATAATCCAATTAAAAAATGGGCAGAGGAGCTGAACAGACAGTTCTCCAAAGAAGAAATTCAGATGGCCAACAGACACATGAAAAGATGCTCCACATCGCTAGTCATCAGAGAAATGCAAATTAAAACCACAATGAGATATCACCTCACACCAGTAAGGATCACCATCGTCCAAAAGACAAACAACAACACATGTTGGTGAGGTTGTAGAGAAAGTGAACCCTCCTACACTGCTGGTGGGAATGTAAATTAGTTCAACCGTTGTGGAAAGCAATATGGAGGTTCCTCAAAAAGCTCAAAATAGATGTACCATTTGACCCAGGAATTCCACTTCTAGAAATTTACCCTAAGGATGCAGCACTCCAGTTTGAAAAAGACAGATGCACCCCTATGTTTATCGCAGCACTATTTACAATAGCTAAGAAATGGATGCAACCTAAATGTCCATCAGTAGATGAATGGATAAAGAAGATGTGTTACATATACACAATGGAATATTATTCAGCCATAAACAGAAAACAAATCCTACCATTTGCAACAGCATGGAGGAGCTAGAGGGTATTATGCTCAGTGAAATAAGCCAGGCAGAGAAAGACAAGTGCCAAATGATTTCACTCATACGTGGAGTATAGGAATAAAGAAAAACTGAAGGAATTAAACAGCAGCAGAATCACAGAACCTAAGAATGGACTAACAGTTACCAAAGGGAAAGGGACTGGGGAGGATGGGTGGGAAGGGAGGGATAAGGGCGGGGAAAAAGAAAGGGAGTATTACGATTAGCATGTATAATTAGCATGTGGGTGGGCATCAGGATGGCTGTGCAGCACGGTGAAGACAAGTAGTGATTCTACAGCATCTTACTGCACTGATGGACAGTGACTGTGGTGCAGTGTGTGTGTGGGACTTGGTGAGGGGGGGAGCCTAGTAAACATAATGTTTTGCATGTAATTATAGGTTAATGATAACAAAATTTTTAAAAAATGCTTCACTGGGTCTGCTGATAGAGCAGAATGGAACTGGTAGAAGGAGACATTTTCTATATCTTAAATTTAAATGTTAAACCCATCTTTGCAATGAAAAGTTCATTGAAAGTGCTCACTCTATTTCATAAAACTTCCACAAACAATTCCTTTTTCTACTTCTCAGACAACACTGCTTACTCTTCCTATGCTTACTCTTCCTGTGATTACAAATTGATGTTTTCATTCATCTGAATTTAACCACAGGCCCCTTGAACTCTGACAATATTTGTCTTCAGAGCTACTTCTCCTTGCTTCAAACAAGTGGCTCTTTTTAAGACAGTCTCTTTCCACAGCTTCTGTCAGCAAACATATCTTCCTGTCTTGAAGTTAGTCCTCCTTTTTTAAAAAAAATCAACCACTGTACAGACACCAGCAACTCTACAATACTGAAGGTCTGAAGTTACCCTTGTGTATCATGATTCCTCTGTCTTGTGTCTCCTTAACTCACTAAACGTTGAATAATCACAGACATTAATTTCAAATGAGACAAAATTCACTTCTAAAGGTCATGAATTCTCTTCATTTTGTTTCTCAATTCCACTTTAATTCCTTCTGTGACCATGTCCTATCTTTTTAACTTTGGCATTTTCCAGCATAAAATGGTAAAGCACAGTTGGTGTATTACAGGTGTGGTGTAAGATTCTGCAGACCCTAAAAAATTCACAGAATGATGGATTAGTGTTTTCTGCTTACAGATGGGGTTATTTGGCTTTAAAATTGTTTCTTAACTTGGATATAGACACTCTGAAATAAATAATTAACAATAGTTCAGCACAGTATAATAACAGACAGTAAGTACCATTACTTATGGTATTTCTAGGGCTTGTAAAGAAATTTCCATCCTAAAAGGAGCCCCTCCACAGAAAACCTAGTATGAACAGAACTAGGTGTTTCTGAAATTTCCTCTCCTTCACCACTGAGGTTTACTGGTCTGGACTTATTTCTAAACAATCTTCAGTTCTATCATCATAGGATTCTAAAGTACATCTTACATTTTAATTTAGCCTATTTGTACTCACCAACACACCAATACGAAGAAATATCATTGAAAATCCTTTCATATGTTAGAACCATTAATGAATTAATTATTCTATTAATTCACTCCACAAATATGTACCATATGTCTTATATGAGGCAAACTTATGCAGAATAATTTCCAGGAGGTTTTACAGATTAAACAAAAACAAGCTTGAAAAGTTAAGTAACTTGCCCAAGGTCACATAGCCAGTAGTTAAACACATGGTCAAGTCATTCCAGAGTACATGTGTTTTTCATTCCATTCCACTGACCTCAAGGATGGAGGAAATGTACAACCAAATAAATAATTTAAAATACAGCACAAGGTGTTTTGCTATTAAGTCCCTCGGAATATTCTCCTCCCTGAGACCATTATAAATCTGAGAAATATCACTTAATAGAATAATTTTCTTTAATCACTAGGAATGTCTTCTAATGTACATGAAGTCTGAATAGCTCATGGAATTTCCTCCTAATATTAGAGTATGGATATATATTTCTTCACTGATGGTTTAAAACTTAAATATGCTTTGGCTTTAGTTTTGACTTTTAAAAGAATTGGCATTTTTACTTGGACAGTCTCAACATGTAAATTTCTCAGCACCCCTTGGGCCACCCTTGAAGCAAGCAGGCAGCCTGGCCTCTGCCAGTCTGATCACTTTCAATAAGAGACTCTATGAAGGGGAGAGGTTAGTTAAGGCCTCTTTCCAGGGCAGCCTGTAAAAACAGGTCTCATCCTTGGCCATGTTGCTGCTATTGTGCATTCTGAGTCCTACAGATAGAAGTTCCTTCACTTCTTTCACTTAACGAATAGATTCCCTCTTTCTCCAAAACCGTCACTGTCAGAAGAGCACTTTCTGCCCCTTCTCGGATGTTCTTGTTTCCCTCCTGTGCACAGAGTGGTCAGGACTTGAAATCCTAACTCACCTCTCTGTCTTAAAAATTTCCCATTTTTATTGCACTGGTTTGCAGAGGGAAAACAAAAGAGTATTAAGATTTTCCCATTTTTATTTCATTTTATATGAGTTTCTGCATCCATATAAAGTTCACTCACTGAGAAGAAAAATAACCTGCACAAATTTTGCTTCTAAAATAATTAAACAAAAATATTATTATTCACCAGACATACCTAAAGGCTATACCTCAGCTAAATATAAAAGGTAAAGAAACATGGACAAGAGAGGATGAGTCACAGTTAAGAGTAGGAAAGTTCTGAAGATGTCCAACATTGCATGAGGGGTCAGAAGAAAAAAGAAAAGGAATTGTCTGGCTAAGAAAGGCAGGAAAGGGAATCCAGGCCCATGGAATGGTGTGTGTCTGGATACAGGGGTTTTAAGAGTCCTTGTTGGAATTTGATCTCTGGGAACTCCATGCAGGAAGTCAAGTAGTTGAAGATTGAGTAGGTTGAGGCCAAATTATAACTACCATTCTAAGGAGACTGAAACTTCACAACAAGGATAATTGTCATAGATTTCCTCTTCTTATGTTGATCAGTCAGTAAGAAAACGTGAATAAAGTGAAGGCAAAGCAGAGGAGTGTTGCTCTTTTTATGACTAAAAACATTGATCTTTATTTATTCATTCAAACAAGTCTTTGCTTGCCTCCCCTCTTAAATATTTGCTTCCTGAAGAAAAATTAATTATTCACAAGCTAGATAGTTTATCCCAAAAGTAATTTGGTGCATAACCTCAGACTGTCTTTTTTTTTTTCTTGCAACTTTCTCTTAAAATTAGAGGTTTGCTGCAAAAACAGCAAAGCACCCAAAACAGAAAACAGGAAATTCTTCTTAAGCCAATGTACCATTAACTCATGAAATTCACCACTACCCGAGTACACTGAAGTGGCTTAGAATATTTTTGAATGAGGTTATAAATTCATATCAAGTAAACTAGGTTTTAAAGTCATAACTTTTTAACAATACTCAAAAATACATAAATCCTTAGGCTGCAATATCCAAGTTGATCAGCAAATATATCAGATACTAAATTATCTTCTGAAATTTACTATAATGCAGTAGCTTTTGATAAAAAATATGGAAAAAACATCTTGTGAGTTACTTATTTATGATTCCTGATTATCTTCCTATTACTTTATTAAAATAACTGGCATTTATATAGTGGTGTAATTTGCTTTCATGTGAGATGTGACCTTAATAATAAAACTGATTTTTACAATAACACTGAGATAAAATCATTTCTGTTTTACAAATGATAAAACTAAGATTAAACATGTTAATTATTTACTCAGATTTATGTTTGTTATAATAAGTAAGAACTTGGGAAACAACCTTAAAATCTAATTTTCAATTAAAAGAAAAGATTACAAGACATTTTGAGAAGAATGTACAAACTAAACAAAGGTTACGTATTTCTAATTAACCCAGGAAATCTAGAAGATTATGGGAAACAATTTTTAAAAATTTTATACCGAAAGTTACCTTAACTAATATCAATAGATAAAATTGGAATTCAAAAAAAAGATTTATGATACAGATGACAGGTCAAGGATTTATATTTGCAATATAAATATAAACTGAAAAGTTTAACACCTACTTTAATTATACCCATTAAAGTGGCAATATTTTAAAAAAAGAACAGTAATACCTGTTTCTGGTTGGGACATGATGATGTATTGGGATGGGATATATTTAAGCCTTTAGAGTCCATTACAAATAACTAATCCATATGCCTTCAACCCAGCAATTGTACAATTCTGGATTCATCCAATCATAATAAAACCATAATATGTAGAAATGTGCATTCAAAGATGCCTGTCTTAATATTATTCATGGGGGGAAGGGAAAAGACAAAATGACAGTGGGGAATCATGCAGCTTTCTCTTAAAATTAGAGGTTTGCTGCAAAAACTAAATAAATAGTGGAACATGAGTAAAATAGAATATTATGTGGCCATTAAAATATATTTGGAGCTTTATATATCAGATGACTCAGTGATTCCACATATTTTTGTTCAGTAAGAAAACCAAGATGAAAAGTACGTCAATTATCTTATTTTTAGAAAAGAAGAAAAAATGTTTTGATATATATGAAAGTATATTTATGTATATCTGTATGTTTCCATATGAAAATAGAAGAACATATGAACACATACTGATGAGGATAGTGATGTAGGTAATGGGGATGGAGGGAGTGGCTTGGATAGAAAGAGAAGATGGAAATGTCCAAGTGGATAGGGAAATATAAAAGTTTGCTTCAAATAAAAAGAGTATTTTTTATATATGAAAGTATGAACAAAAATTAATACTGTGATAATCATTGCTATTGCTATTGTTTTTAACAATAATTTAGCATCTAATATTTAAATGTGTAATATGATGAGCAAATCCTATTTTGCTCAGACTAAAGCTTTAACATCAGTGTTTAGTTGAACTTCATAATAAGGACAGCAGAAAAATATGAAAAAGATGTGAAAATACAGTTTAAAAATTACATAATACCTCTGTCATTTGCCATCAGTTTTGTCAGTTTATTATTTCAATCAAATGTTAGGGTATCCTATTTTACTTATTACAAAATTAACATCACTTCCTGTGTACCTAAGTATATTCTACAAATAATTTCTTTTATCTTGTTTTTATGCAATTTTGCTCTCTTTATATTTGCTTTAATAAGATACTCTAGTTTACAAATGTATCACAAATTAAGATTTACCTCCTTTTACATTTTCTTCACTTAACTGGATTTTGTCTCTGTCTTTGCCTTATGGAAATAGAGAATATTTCTTCTGAGCACACACTTAGTTTCACCTTTATGCTTCTTTGTGGACAGTCTTTTTGGTCAGATCCCTAGGTTTTAAAATTATTTTCTTCAGCCATTGTGCTAATTTTCATCTCTCCTCCTGACTCCCAGATACTTTTCCTGAAGACATCTTCCATCTTTTGATTTTGATCTTCAATAAAATTTCCCTACTTTTTATATACAAATATTCTGATGAGGTAACTTACCTGTGTCAGTATTCTTTTTTTTATTTTACTTTTTTATTTTGGTATCATCAATCCACAATTACATGAAGAACATTATGTTTACTAGACTCCCCCTTCACCAAGTCTCCCCAAGAAACCCCATTACAGTCACTGTCCATCAGCATAGTAAGATGCTGCAGAATCCCTACCCTACTCGTCTTCTCTGTGTTGCACAGCCCTCCCCTTGCCCCCCCCACATTACACACGCTAATCGTAATGCTTCCTTTCTTTTTCCCCGCCTTTATCCCTCCCTATCCTCCCATTCTCCTCAGTCCCTTTCCCTTTGGTAACTGTTAATCCATTCTTGGGTTCTTTGATTGTGCTCCTGTTTTGTTCCTTCAGTTTTTCTTTGTTCTTACACTCCACATATGAGTGAAATCATCAGTGTTCTTTTTTATTTTATTTTTCCCATGCAGTCTGATATGTTTCCTCAAAGGACTTAAAGAATTTTGGAAATTAAAATGTTTGGTTTCTTTCAAAGAAGAAATACAGATGGTCAATAGGCACATGAAAAGATGCTCCGCATCATTAATCATCAGGGAAATACAAAATCAAAACCACAATGAGATATCACCTCACACTAGTTAGAATGGCCACTAACCAAAAGATAAGAAATGACAGGTGTTGGAGAGAATGTGGAGAAATGGGAACACTCGTACATTGCTAGTGGGGATGTAAATCGGTACAACCACTGTGGAAAGCAGTATGGAGGCTCCTTAAAAAAGCTAAAAACAGAAATACCTTTTGACCCATTAATTCCACTCCTGGGAATTAACTCAAAGAAAACAAAATCCCTGATTCAAAAAAATACATGAACCCCTATGTTTGTCACCACATTATTTACAATAGTCAAGATATGGAAGCAACCTAAATGCCCATCAATAGAGGAATGGATAAAGATGTGGTACATATACACAGCGGAATATTATTCAACCATAAGAAGAAAAAAATTCCTGCTATTTTCAACAACATGGATAGATCTAGAGGGTATTATGCTCAGTGAAATAAGCAAGGTGGAGAAAGACAAATATCATATGATTTCACTTATTTGTGGAATACAAATACAAAGCAAACCAAATGAACAAAAGAGGAGTAAACTTACAGACACTGAGAAGTGACTAATGGTTACCATGTGGGATGTGTTGGGGTGAGAAGGTGGGGAGGGCAAGGGGGAAAAGGGGCACAAAAAATTCTCAATCATAAAAGTTGGCCAAAGGGATAGTAGTACAGCCTGAGAATATAGTCAATAATTTTATAACATTTTTCTGTGCTGACAGATAGTAACCACACTAGAGAGGGTGATGATTTAATATGAGTAACTGTTGAACCCACTGTGTTATATATTTGAAGCAAATATAAGATTGTATGTCAATGATATATCCGTAAATTTTTAAAGTTAAACAAAGAATTTGGAATTTGAAAATGTTTCGTTTTATTGTTTTTGGATGTGGGGAGGTTAGAGTTTGTGCCATAAGTTCTAACTTGAAAGGATACAGTAGTATTACTTTCATATTTTTAGTTTTACTTTTATGCCTTAAAAGTGATCCATAAGAACTTGGGAAGAGTAGATTTAAAAAGCCCTTATTGAAGAAATGGGTCATGATTAAGAAATACATATATAATTAAAAACAGCAATATATACTTTAAAATATATAAATTAAAATGAATTAGAACTTACCTCCAGAATAATAGATAATATCACCCTTATTCGTATTTTATATATTTCCCTGAGTAAAAAAAAATGGGATGGAACCTTAACAAAAGAAAAAAATTTCAGCATAGGCCACAGCCCACTGTATTAGCCACTCAGATTATCAATGATTAAAATGTTATGAGTTTTAATTTTGCCCGTACTTTCATTTTACGTAATTATAACTATAAGTAATATACAAATAAAAAAGACTAAAATTATAGATGTGTCCCCCCAAATTTATATGCTGAAACCTGATCTCCAATGTGATGGAATTTGAAAATGAGGTATTTTGGAGGCGATTAGCTCATGGGTGTAGAGACCTCATGAATGGGACCCGTGCCCTTATATAAGAGACCTCTCTAGCCCCTTCTGCCATAGGTAGACATGAGAGCTGACGGCTGTCTATGAATCAGAAGGCAGGCTCTCAACAGACATTGAATCTACTACTGCCTGCATCATGGATTTCTTAACCTACAGAACTGTGAGAAATAAATAAATTTCCATCGTTTATAAACTACCTAGTGTTACGGTAATTTGGTATAGCTGCTCAAGCTAACACCCACCCTTTTACTTTTTGAAACTCAAAGGCTATGCTGTGCTGAATCAGGCCATATTTTCTTCCTTACTATTCAATCTGCACATTTATGTACTTATTCTATAATTCAGTTATAAGAGCAGGCTCCTTAGAAATGTAATCTGCAGAGTCTGCACATAATATAAATGGAAGACTTTTCTACTCTGTTTTCACAAGGTAGAAACAAAATTTGACCTGGAGAATGTGGATATATTGTAAGGAGTCAAATGGTCTAGCAATGAAAATAAAATTCTCTTCATGAGATTTTCAAACTCCAAAAAAATGTATCCTATTGCATCTCAAATATATTGATTAAATTATAGTCATGTATTTTAAAAGATATTATTTTGATTAAAGGGAATGAAAGCATTAGACTGAAAGACCTCTAGTCATAAAATAAATTAGTAGAGGACCCCACACAAAAGAACTTTAAAGTCTTTAGATATACATGAAGTCACAGATATATAGTCAAGTTGAATAGCACTCAGTTAATTTGTTTACTACATCAAAATGTTTGTAGGAGTCTTAATATAGGAAAACAAAGTAACCAAAAGGTTTATTACACCATTTAAGTCAATGATTAGTGTTCAGAATGAAAAGAATAATGTGTATCATAATAATTGCTTTCTATTTGTTTCTTCCCTTTCAGTCTTGTTTTATGCTATACAGTCAATCTATGAAAACCATGGCAAACTGCAAAAAGCTATCACTTCATTTCCTCTAGAATAGTGATGTCTGATAGACACTGAAGATCCATGAATCTTAAAATGTCTGATGTTTTCCTCATAAAACATTAAAATAACTGTTTCTGCAAACAAGTGCATGTATAGGGCTAAGGATACAGGTAGGAGATGCATGATAATACTGGCATCCACTGCTTCCTGGTGTGCTTATTGGGCCAGTGGGTGTTACATGTTAAATACAAATTGAACTCATCATGTGCACATTTATAGGGATAGATGGGTGACAGAACCTCTGGTTCTGTCTTCTACCATAAAAATTTTTGTGCTATTATCTGCTTACTACAAAGTTTCATGTGATAGTTATCACTGCAATTGGAAGTGTATATGCCCATGTCATAGACTGAAAACTCAGAACAAGAAGTAACTTGGTGCAATGAATGCTATTATTTTGTTTCTCAGTTTGAGCACTTCCTCCATCTCTAGCCAAACACCAGTGTCAATAGTCATCAGCTTCTTACCTATGACAAACAAAATGTACTTGATTTTCAGGGGTTTAAAAGATCATGTCAGATAGATAAAGCTAAATTTTCCAAATACATGATTTGTTAGAAATAGCTTTAGTTCCCTTCATAAGAACAACCAACGTTAAAAGGGGTAAACATATGACATAAATGATATCTTCTAGTCTATTTTAAAAGTCATAGTCACTGCAACCTTTGCAACAATGAAAAATTTTTCTTATTCATTTGCTAAAATGTGTATTTTATATTCTAACACTTAGCCTTAACTATTGCTTTATTTACTGTAATATATGTTAGATAACAAGGAATTATTAAGATAAAACAGAAATACTTCTAAACAACATTAAAAACAATCTTAGAAAATCCTGTAATTTCACTATGGTAATATTGATTGTATGAAAGAAAACAAACCCACATAAAATCAAAATGATTTACTTTGCTCAGATCACTTTACTGTGAAACAAAAACTTTCTTGAAACATAGTAAAATCCCAAATACGTGACTAAGATATTTCCTAAAAATAGAAGTGCCTCCAATTAAATTATCAGTGAGGCAATAAGTCAGAACACTCTTAGAGTTCACAAGCATCATATGATCTATGTGAAGGAAGATTTTAAAAATAGAAATTTGGTTCAAGAGAGACAAACTATTCCCAAAGCATTTGTTTATGAGCATAGTGTTGAGGGTGGAAAAATCTATGCACTTTTATATTTATATATACCCCTCACAAAATTGTTTGAGTATGTGTACACACATGCATGCAAGTTTGTATGTTTTTATATTGTAGATTTTACTTCAGTTTGTACTTATCCAAGATGAATAGTTACTTGTAGTTTTAATAGAGATATTTTCTTTTATGAGAGCTGCAAAATTACATTGAAGAGCAAAGACCATCCTTTTTATCCAGTTGACTGCAGCAGAACTCTTTGCAAATGACTGAAATATCCATGGCCCCTATGATGAAGCATCTGAAAATACTCCTATTTTTGAACATGGTGTTTTACTGTAACATTTGCGGTATTGCAGTACATTAACAATTAGACAAGTTAGCATGAACTTATTTTCAGATAGATTGATGGAAACCATTTTATGTGTAGAAATAGAGTAAGACTAATTCACTTTAAAAATAATGAAATATAGTTCTGGTAGGACTTTTGATCATTAGATATTATGTGTCCATTAAAAACAGGAAAGAAGATTCTTCTGAATAATGGTAGTAGATATCACATAATTCACAGACAAATCCATTTAATTAAAAAAATCAGTTAACCATTTTTCACTGTTCAGTTTCCCATGTGTGTTGATTTTCATAATTAATTTGATTCACTCAAGTGCATGTTCACTGTGACTTGTTGGGAATTAGAGCCACACATTTTTGTTTCTGACAGTGTAAGTCCTGGGAAATCATATCATTGTAACTATATCAAACACCATTCAGGCAGGAATGTCTTGGGAAGATTTTGTTTTCTGGGAGGAATAGATGCTCAGAATACTGCAGCTTTTCCTGTGAATTTAGAGGAAATCAAAATATGGTGCAAGCTAACAGCAAAACCATTAATACAGCATTTGGAAAACAAGACATATGCTCAATAAGCATTTGCATGTCAGGTACTTAGAGACCACCTTAGAAATGCTAAGATGAGTCTTAGAGTCAGTACTGTTAGATGCATTTATTTTCAACATTTCCCATGAGCATATATCAGCAAGAGACATATTAAGCTATCGTAATTTATTTGTAAAAAACCCTAAAATAGAATTTGCAGAGATGGAATTTCTAAATAAGGAATGATAATTCTGAAAGACTAGATTTCAATTTAACTACATTAGAAAATATCTCTTCAATTATCACTCTTCTTGATTATAATATATGATACTTCAAAAAGGCATTTGTAGGACTGTTGCTCTAGCAAATTATATGAAGTTCTGAAGAACTGTAACTATCTTATACACATAGAAATTAAAGTCTTACTATATATCAACATATACTCTTATAGGCCATTTAATCTATCAAGGACTGCAATAACATATTTGGAAATAAAAGGAGTTAACATCTTAGATAAGAAGTAAACCAAATATTACTCTTTGTTTTAGACATTAAAAAATAATTAAGACACTCAAGGCCTCCACATATTATCATTTTAAATAAGGACACCTCTATAAGATTAATATTAAGCTAAGTGTGTTTCTAGTTTCTGAACTTGACTTGTTCTTATCTCTTTGCAGCATTCTTCCCAGTAACTTTGGATCATACTTTGATGGAATTAATAAAACTACTAAATTAAGTCTGTACTTCCTTCATAGTTATGCAACTTCCTTCCTTTGAGATTGCTGGTGGTTTCAAAGTTCAAGGAGACAACAAATATTTTAATGCTTTACATCTCATTGTGTATATAAATGTCCCTGAAAAACTTTCAGGAATTGATTCTGTTAACTCTCTAATAATGTAAATATTTATACAGAGAAACCCTTTTATAAATGCTGGTTATAGGCTGTTACCATATAGTACAGAATTTGGTCTTTGTTTCTGTTTCTTGGGGACTTCTAAACCTCTAGACATTTTCAGAGTGATAGGAGTTTTTGATATTCATAAGCCCCTCGGATCACACCTAAATTTATGTTAATGTGGTGACTCGTGGTGGTTCTCTGGATGGCTTTAGGATGGAGCTGATCACCAGAAAGATCAACTACATGATTAGAGTTTTGGGATTTTGAGCCAGCCCAACTTACAGGGAGAGGAAAGGAGCTTTAGTTCAATCACATAGTTAATGATTTAGTCAAGCATACCTAGATGATGAAATCCTAATTACAACTCTGGAGAGCAAATCTCAAGGGACTTCTCAGTTGGTGAACACACTGATGTCCCAGGAGAGTGACATGTCCTGATTGAGGACCCTCCCAACCTTGCTCAATGTGTCCTCTCAATTGGTTTTTCCTGATCTGTATCCTTTATAAAAGAAATGCAATCATGAATATAGTGCCTTCCAGATTTCTGTGAATCAACCTAGCAAACTCTCAAGCCTGAGGTGGATCTTAAGAACACATAGGGTTTGTAAACAGTTGGTCAAAAGTGTAGGTGAGGACACCAGTTGTGTCTGGCATCTAAAGTGAGAGAAGTGTGTTGGGGACCATGCCCTTTAACTTGAGGTGTCTGCACTAACTACGGGTGGTTAGTGCCAGATTGAACTGCAGTGCGCCAGTTGGTGTCGAAATGGGTGTAATACCCAGGGACTGTTAAAGAACTAAACTGAAATTCTGGTGAGATAGGATTTATTTTATTTTACAGAGTCATATTTTAATTGCACTAGAAGGAGCAATGGTAGCAGAAATAGGAAATAACTAAAGAAACATTTTTTAGTGCTAAGGAGACATTTTCTAGTAGTACTCAAAAAAGAACCATGAAAGAATTTATATTTATCTCCTAGTGATACAAAAGATATTCAAAGGTAGGGGTAATATTGTGTGTAAGTTGAGAAAACAGGCTCCAAGGTCTACGATAATGTAAGATCCAAAGGTGTATAGGACTATATCCCATATCATTGATCAACTTCCAGCATAGAGAAGGCCCTCAATAGATTACTACTCAATGAAAGTGACTGGGGCTTAAGCCCTGTCTCTACCTTCTTTCAGGTGCGGTTCCATAAACTAGATACTAAACCTGTTTTAAACTAAATTTTACCCTCAAAGGACTGCTTGGAGGATTAAATGAGATACTACAAACTAAAAATTTAGCATTGTTATTAGTACACATCAGGTATTGAATAAAGGTTAGCTAGTAAACACAGGTGATTCACACCTCCTCAAATTCCTACCTCAGGTAGATTTTCCTACTTTCCAGTAAGCCCAGAAACAGAACTGCCAAGAAACAGGAATCATACAAAAATGAAAACAATTTAAACAAATGGTAGCAAAAAGAGTAAAATAAGAATAAATTTGTAAGCAAATGTAAAAGAGCTATACAAAGAAAGCCTTCAAACAATTGGAGACACAAAAAACTAGAACAACTGAAAAAAGATACCAATAGTTAGATAGGAAAATTCAACAGCATAAATTATTGACCATACCTAACTTTGTATAACTTCATGTGATTTTGATAAAAATAATGACAAGGTTTTTGAGAAATAGAAAACCTGATACTAAATTTCATATATTAAAAAATAGAACAAATAAGAATAACCAGTGAAATCATAATAAAGGGTAAAAAAGTGATACTAGTTCCACCAAATAGGAAGTCATATAAAATTATAACAATGATCATTATTATGATTATATTCAATATATTCAAGAAGGAAGGAGAAAGAAATGATCACATTTGAGAAAAGGTATAGAAGATATTTTAAAAAGTTAAATAAAATCTCTATATATGAAAATACAGTATTTAAAATAAAAAACATGGATGAGATTCATAGTGGAATAGACACTGCAGAAGAACAGATTAGTGAACTTGAAGATAGAGCAGAAATTACCCAAAAGGAGTTTTAGAAGGAAATAGATAAAAAGAGAAAGGAACCCAAAAGTAGTGAACTGTTCCAGCAAACTAACATGTATGTAACTGGAATTATTGAAGAAGTATGAAAAAAGGGGGCATTTTAAAATATTTAAATAAATAATGTTTTAAAAGCCCAAAACAGATTTTAAAAATCATAATTCCATGGATACAGGAAGCACATCAAAGTCAGAGCACAAAAAAATATAAAGAAAACTATAGCAAAGTCTATCATAAACATGAATTAGAATACTCAACATTGTTAGGATGTCAATTCTCAAAAATGATTTATATATTGTATTTTGATATATATGTATATATTATATTCAATATAATTCCAATAAAAATCCAGCTTTATTTGTAGAAATTAATAAGCCCATTCTAAAAGTTATATTGAAAGATAAGATGGTATAGCTAAAACAATTGTGAGAAAAAGTTTTAGTATATACATCCTGATTATGTAATTATTATGTCATTATAAAATTATATAATTTATATAGTTATTATATAAATTATTATAATCTATAGTAGTAAGACAGTCAGGTACCAGGGAAAAGATAGACAATAAAACAGGACATAGATTCTAGAAGTGGATACATAAATAAAGGCAGTTGATTTTTGAAAAGCTACAAAGATATTTCAATGGAGAAACCATAGATGCTTCATCCAGTGATGATGGAACAATTGAAAACTTATGTACAAATAAATGGACCATCTTCATTTGTCACACCATTTGCAAAAATTTACTCAAAATTGACATTGGACTTAAGTGTAAAATCTAGCTTATAAAATTGTAGAAGAAAACAAAAAGAAACTTCATGACCATGATTTAGGTAATCTTGAGATACAACCCCAAAAGTCTGGTCTACACAAGAATAAATAGGTTAGTGGATCTTCATAAAAATTTAGGACTTCTGTTCTTTGAAAGACATTGATATGTGAGAGAATTAACATACAAGCCACAAACTTGGAGAATATTTGTAAATGAGACTGGTAAAGGTCCTATATCCAAAAACTATATATAAAAACACTGGAAACTCAATGATAAAAATCAATCCAATTAGTAAATAGGCATATTTAAACATACACTTCACCAAAGAAGATAGATACATAAAATAGCAAATATATACATGAAAATTCCTTAATATCTTTATTTCATTAGACTAATGCAAATTAAGTCATAACTAGATATCACCACATAGCTATTAGAATCAAAGAAAGTAAAATAAAAGAAACTATCCAAAATAAATGCTGAGTAGGATAAGGAGTAACTGGAAATCTCAGACATTGTTAGTGGGAATGAAAGATGGTTATCACTTAGGAAAATATTTTGTCTTCTTTTTTTATAAAATTAAACATGTATTTAACATACAACTCAACAATTTGACTCAGGCATCTTCCAAGTAAAATGAAACCTTACATACACTCAAAGGCCTGTATGTAAATATATCTAGTGGCTTTATTTGTACACCAGAGCTGAAAACAATCCAAATATCCTTCAACTGGCAAATGAATAAACTGTGGTGTATTCAATGGAATACTATTCAGCAGTTAAAAATGAAAAAGTGATTCACACACCAACAATATGGATGAATCTTAAATGCATCATTCTGAGTGAAAGAAGCCAGACTCAGAAAGATATATATTCTATGATCCCTTTCACTGTATTTTCTTAAATTAAGAATTTATTTTTTTAGAACAGTTTAATGTTCACATAAAATTGAGAGGCAGGTGCAGAGATTTCTCATATACCTCTCTGCCCTCACACATGGATAGCCTGTGCACTATCACATCCCCCACTAAGGTGGCACATTTGTAACAGTTAATCGACACCTCATAATCATCCAAAGTCCACAGTTTACATTTGGATTCATTTTTGGTGTTGTACATTCTATGGGTTTTGAAAACGTTTAATTACTTGTATTTATCATTATGGTATCAGAGTTTTTTCATTGCCCTAAAAATCCTTTGTGATTTGCCTATACATCCCTTCCCTTCCCCTGTGATTTCTTTTATGTCACACACAGGAAAAGGTAAATGGAAATTTCTGTATATTAACTATAGTTCTAGAGACATGATTTTAAAAAGTAAAATCAAAATAATAACAATGCAAACAATAATAATAATGATAATAATAATCACACCGTAGAACTGTGTAATGTTTAATGATTATGGAAGTCATTTTATTTTTATTTTCCCATTTACTCTTCTCACCTCTGGGGATTTGTTTGTGTATCTGAATCATCTACGCTTTAAAAAAATTCCACTCTAAGTCAACAAGTTGCCTCCATTGCTTCATTTTCATTGCAGTCTTTCACCTAGTAGAATCTCATATCATCAGCCATGACATATTAATATCAGCAATAAGGATGTAACTAATGTTATGAATATCTCTTATTCTCTGACAGCACAACAACTAAGGGAAAAACACCAATAAGTTAAAAAAGCAAGAGTTATCTTTTGCACTTTGATTTAAACAGAAAGTTACACACATAAAGCACCAAATTTAGTAATTCTGTCCTAAGCAAGTGTTAAAACTTGGGAAATAATGCCATGACTAAAGCTAAGTGGAAAATAGAGAACAATGTTTCTTAATGTCTATACATATGAACGAACCTCTGACTAACCTACTCCCTGAAGCCATATGCATTGTAATATATTTTCACAATGTCAGATTTTCAATAACAT
The DNA here is from genome assembly GCF_030020395.1 of Manis pentadactyla. NCBI lineage: Eukaryota > Metazoa > Chordata > Mammalia > Pholidota > Manidae > Manis > Manis pentadactyla. Next base: position 51,497,513 of record NC_080030.1, read on the forward strand.
ATGAGTTATTAGAATTTGTGTTAGCCACAACCCAAACATTTGAGAGCACATTGAAGGAAGTAATTTAAGAAGAGTGAAGAGAGGTCTTTACCATTTATATTGCAACGAGTCTCCTTTTTAGCTGTTCTCAGCTACTTTGGTTGTAAAATTTTAACCTTGTCTCTGATTTTTTAATTTATCTATACTTTTGGAATATACTTTTCACAAAAAATTGAGATACAATATATATGCATATGCCTTGCATTTCTTCATATACATTTAACAAATGGATTTCTAGCAAAAGCTAGAAAATTGCATGAATATATACATATACATGAATATAAATAACACTGGAACACTGGCACATTTGTGTTGCCTGCGTTTACACCTATTTTTTCATAAGCATCTATAGGATTTCCATAATGATATTGTTTTAAGGATAATAGGAAGCAAACACTTTCTGGCAATGCAATTAAATCACCAAACATGATGATACCTAAACATACCGTTTGACAACACAGCATTGCTACGGAGTAACTGTTTCAACATCTGCAGCTAAGTTAATATGACTCTGGCAAGCGCATCCTCCTAATGTGCTGCATGAGAGAGGCACTAATTAATCATTAAGTGGCCTTACATCACACAGGGCGGCTGCTTCTGTTTCAAATCAGCTGGAGAGGTGCAGAGTGGCAATAGCGGTACAACAGAAGCTCCAAATATTGAACACGAAGGGGAAAGTGTGGATTACTGATTTCTGAGAGGACTGTGGTTTGGAACTGACACTTGAATTGTTTAATAAATAAGCACCCAACCTCACTTTGATTGATGGACTGTATTGGCCACTTGCCAGAAGTGTTTCCAATTTGCATTAACAAGAACTACATTTTCATTGACTGTGAAGGTGTGAGCTTCTGAGGCTCCTCCTTGCATCATGATGGAATAGGATATGCTGAGAGAGGTACTTTTTGAGAACCTTACCTACACAATAAAGGGCATAATCCAGTATTTGAAAGGTTACCTGCCATCGCTTCACACAGAATATTTAACTAGGTGAATCAAACTATGACGATGACATAATGTACTCTCCTAAAACATTGTCACTTACTCCTCTATGTGCCCATTGGTAGACCTTTGTAATCCATAGAATAGATCAAGATAAAAATAAGAATTTTCAGCAGCCATCAACCAAAGAAACAGTATTAAAATCCTGTTGCCTATATGTATATATACATATATAAATAATACAATATGTATTTGTGTGTGTGTATCTATACATAGATACACACAATATATATATAGTGTTTTCTTTTTCACATTATGGAAATATCTAAGATTTACTGAGGGTTTGACGTGTGCTAAGCACTTCATATGTATTATCTTACTTGGATCCCGCAAGAACTCTTATTATAAAACAGGTACTATTATTCTTATTATTTTGCATATGGGTGAACAAAGGCACAGAGAATTTTTAATTCTTGGTAGTTTCCCATGGACATATGATTATTGTGTGACGGGTCTTGGATTTGAAATGCCACAGGAATTATCTTGCCATAGAACCTCTCATACAAATAGATGTCTATGTGTAACTGATGTAACTACCCCCATAATGCCAAGGCCAACGTGGCAGCAAAGCCAGCCTTTACCAGAGTTCTTCTGTCAAGTGTTCCCAGGATTCTGTGACTGCCTACTGGCTGGCTGAGGGCAGGACCTCAGGTTTGTGTCTCTGCCACTGTGGACCGCTGGACAATGCTTTACTTTTGGTTTCTTTCAGCAGTACGCTGGGTTATTCTTTAAAGAAACTCTGGTTTTGCCCTAAGATATTCTGAGACCATTCATAGTACTCTGAGTTCTGAAAGAATTTCTGTGGAACCTAAGAAAACCAGAGCTCTGTGCAAACCCTTCTTGATTGCAGCTACACATGATGTAGAGGTCCCTTGAGAAGTGAGAGAAGGTAATCATCTCTTCAGGGGCAAGCTCATTCACCTGTGCCCCTTGTCAAAGTTGTCATGGTCCCCAGCATCAGACTTCTTGGTTACATGTGAAGATTCAGCAGAGATAGTCAAAAGCAGAAATTGGCAAATGGCAACCTATATGCTGATCAGTCTGCAGCCTGTTTTTATATGGCTCACTATCTAAAAATGGGTTTTATATTTTAAAGAGTTGTCAAAAAAATTTAAAAATAAATGAATAAAAATATGTGGCAGAGACCATATACAGCCATCAAACCCTCAATAATTATTATAGATCCTTTCACAGAAAATGTTTGCCTATCTTTGGTCTAAAGGAGCACCAAAAAGGAGAAGATTTACTATCACAAACTGTGCCCACAACCAGGTCTGTTCTAAAGGTGTCTCAGTCTAGTGTTTCCCCTTAGGTCACCAGTCCCACCTTTCTTTCCTTTAAGATGGGGCTGCATTAGGAGGCCATTACTATCTACTCCAGAAGTTCCTCCATCTGTGTTACCTCAGACCATCAGACATACCGTAATAGCATTGAATATCAAAAACAAAGAGGTCAGGACCCTACCTTGTCCCTTGAAAAGAGCCTTGGGCCTTAAGAAAATAGTGATACAAACAAATGCAAAAAAGCACTAATTTTATCCAACAATTTGTCCATGCAATAAGGCCAACTCATATTATCATTCTGTCTATAAAGCCTTCCAGTACACCTTTTAAGGATGATGCAAGCGTTTCTTAATAGTATTCCATGTGTGGCGTCCAGGTTGCCCAAATGACTCATGTTTGTTTATGTGTTTGCACACTTAATATAGCATAATACTAGAAGAAGTCTTCTGAAGCAACTACAACTCTCATCATACAGGCTTTGTGAATGCAGAAATACTGGCAAATGAAATCTAATAAAGATCCTATATCCATAATATATAAAGAACTCACAAAACTCAACACAAAAAAATCCAATTAAAAATAGGCAAAAGATTTGGAAAGGCATTTCACAAAAAAAGATACATGGATGTCAAATAAGAATGTGAAACAGAGCTCAATATTGTGTGTCATGAAGGAAATGCAAATTAAAACCATAATGAGATATTGCTTTATCCTGTTAGAATAGCTATAATTTAAAAGACTGAGAATACAAAATGTTGGCATGAATTGGGACCACCTAGAACTCTCATATACTATTTTTGGGAATATGGTATAGTCACTTTGGGAAACAGTTTGGAAGCTTCTTAAAATGTCAAACATATATCAACAATGGGTCCCAGTCATTCCACTCCTAAGTATTTACATGAGAGAAATAAAATCATATATCCATAACTGGCTCGTTAGCTGCCCCCTTTCACTCTCATGAACTAGGAAGGAAGACCCCACCCCCTCCCAGCATGACTGGGATTGAATTTTCTAGTTGTTCTAAATTGGAATATTGGTCTGAATTAGTCTATCAATAAAGGAAAATTAACTCATTTTAGTGTTTTTTAAATAAAATATTAATTGAAACATATCTATATAACATATATAGATATAAGTACACCAAAAATATGAAGCCCAATTAACATTCATAAAATGAATACACCTGTGTAACCAGATGTATACACTGGCTACACTCTCAAAATAAATCTCTTTATTATCAAGAAAGAGAGGTACAAAGGTAGGAAGGCAGAAGAATAGAATTGATCTGAGAATTATGGCTAGGAAGGTGCTATAATGTTGTTCCCAGCATTTGGAATGGACTAGAATAATACAAATAAGAAAACTATTATATATTTGAGAATATTGTCTTTAGTATACAGAAGTGTGGACTAAAAATCCCTGGAGCCGCTCAAAATTCAACCTTTATGTAACATGCAGTGAGTTGAGAAAGCTACTCAGCTCCCAAATAGCTCATTTTCCCACTGTTCATTTTAGATGGGGCCAGGGAAACAAAACAATGCCCTTGCAGTAGAATCAGAGACCATTAAGAAGAGTGAAAAAGTGAGCAAAATTAAATCCTTTTTGAGGAACATTTCCCACCCTCATAGTAAGGAGTCCTCACAACATCTGTCCAAGGGGATTTTGGAAAAATCAAATACCAGTGACTATTTTATGGCACTCATTCTTCTGCTTCCCACATAATAATGTTAATTGTGGATCTTGTATATATTTGTAAACATAACTTGCCTTTGGAATTCATAGGTCTCTAGACCTAGAGACACCACTTACCATACCCGATTTGGAAAACAATGCACAACACCCAGACATCCTAGACTCTGACCTCATAAGGTTGATTAGATTCACTTTGGATTGACTATATTCCATTAGAGAGAGCTGAGTGTGCTGTAAGTGTAGGAAAAAAGAGAAAAGGGATATTTGCTGACCAGAAGAGTCTACTGAGGCTGAGAGAGGGTTCGCAAGAAATGTGTCATCTGATAACTCAATTTCTTTACCCTTTTTGAAAGGGCCACACACCTAGGTTTAGCCAATGGCACATAGGTAGGAGTGACATATGTTACTTCCAAGACAAAGTAAAAAAGAGCTTGTCTTCTCCTTCACTGAGATGACCCAGTAAGTTCTGTGTCATATGGTATGATTATGCAATGATGGAGCCTCTATCAGCCTGGGTCCCTGAGGACCTATACAAGTTACAGTGTTTTACTTTGTTAAGACACTGAGATTTGGCAGTTTTATATCACCATAGTACTATTTAGCCCATTAATTCTAACACAAGTGAGGTAAAAAATGTGTTTTTCATGACATCTAGAATTCTGCCTAGCAGTTTTTTCAGTTATTTCCAAGAAATAATTTTTCCAAGATGTTTGTAACCTAATATTCTTCCTGGCCCTAGGTAGATGAAGGGGAATGTAGATTTCTCATAGGTGTCTTTTAAAGAAAAGGGGTAAGGAAACTACCTTTATTCACAAAGTTGACATACCCTGAGAAACTGGCCAATGTAACACGATGTAAAACAAAGGGAGAGAGAAAATGCACTCATCTTGTGGGAGCTGGAACTCCCCCTTTTAAGAGCAGCTGAGAACCACCTCATCAAATTACAGAAGTGTCCTGAGATCCCTTGGTTTGTCTTCCTGTACTATACCATACAATATTAAAGTTTTATTCCCAAATGGCCATTGTTTTGCTAGCTCTAATGATTTGCAAAGTTGCTAACTTTGTTAAAGATCCAAATTAGGATTTTTTTTTTCTTTCAAACATCTGTTTTTTCCTCTCCATTTATTTTATTATTGTCATTGCCACACTAAAATGTAAGCTCCATTGTGCTCACACTGAGAAAGAGCATAGTATGGTAAAGGACACAGACTATTCACTTTATCAGGGTTTGAATCCAGGCTTCATCACTCCTGCAGGCCTAGGGGACATTATGTAACCATTTGCTATTTTGTTGCATCATCTGTAAAATAAGTCTAACAATCATTCCTACCTCACAGGGTTGCACTGAGAATGGCATGAGTTAACCCATTTAAGGCATTTAGATCAATATCATGTTAAGTGTTCTATAAATGTAGCCTACTCCATCTGAGCTTGGATCTTATCTATACTGTTTACTAAGGTATCCCCAGTGACTGTGTATGGCCTTGTGCATGGCACCAGAAAATGATTCAAAGACAAAAGTTAATACATGTGTACTTATCACTGTAAGAGTAACTATCCTTGTCCACAAACTTGAAATTGATTTCAGATATGTGTGATAAGACCTGAAAAACATAAATTGATTCACAGAGCCTTTACAGTAACTGCTTTTGTAGCTTTTAATAACATACTATAAATCAGCTACTGCAGGATAATTTTCCTGACTCATCTCTGCAAATATTCTGCTATTAAGACAGAAAAATCAATCCAATATACCACCTATTGCCTTATGATGTAAATAGTGCAGTATAAATATTTGTTTGGAAGGCTATGAATGAGACATTTAAACAACTAATCATCCTGATGAGTAATAACTGATAATGATTCTTGCTATCTGTTATGGAACTGAAATGTCATTGCATTATTTGGCTAAGGTTCTTGAAGCTAAGTACACAATGTTCACTAGCCACTTTGTGTTCTACCCTCGTTTTCTCTGCCCAGACAAAATCTTGAAAGCAAATCATGCACATGAATATGCGCATGCGCGCGCGCACACACACACACACACACACACACACACACACACACACACACACACATCAATGTTATTGATCAGTGGTCTATGTGGCACAATATAAAAGGTAAAAAAATTGTTTTATGCTTACATAAATTAAATAAGGAAATGTTCATTGTTCAGTACGACTTATCCATTCTACGAAATAACTGTGCCCTGTTTCACATATGCCTCAATATCTTTGTGTAATGACTCTCAACTCAACAAGAGGGTAATGAAGGCCAAGAAGATTAAGAGGGCCAATTCAGCTGAAATCTGCTACTCATTTTGAACTGTTGAGATCTCGCCTGAGGGAGGAGAGAAAGATGAGAAAATGAAAGTTAAAATCAGATGGATGCTAGTGAAGCTTTAGATTTTCTCTGGCTTCAATTTATCTAGGCTATGCAACCTCCATTAGTACAATTAAGAGTCTCTAAACTGAGGATTCTGTTTACTTGGTGCAGCATTTAAGATTTCTTAGGTTTTAAATTGTTAGATCTAAATGTGCTACTGTAGGGGGAGAGAATGTAGGCTATTCTGTGGTAACAATTTGGAACTTAGCTGGGAGACAAATTCCAAATGAAAGAATCATTTTCTCAATACTCCTAATGGCTTCAAGGAAAGGTGTAATTACAAGAACAGGGCTGAATGTAAATATCGTATAAAGCTTCTTGGCTTGGAAACAAGAGCAGCCTGCCGAAAACATCATATTCTAATGGACACTTACCCTTATTGGAAAAAGAGGTTAATGTTAATTTAAATCAATCCCTGAACTCTACTATGAATTATAATTGTAGATTTCAATGCATCTGCTACAGTAACATCTACAAGCTATGTAAGAACTGAGTGTCTGTCTTGCTCTTATTTACTGATCTTTTGTAAGAGTTATATCCATGTTGGCCTCCGGCCAGACTGTCACAAAAAAAAAAAAAGGTTTTCTCTCCTGGTTTGAATTTCTTTCAAAAAATTAAAGAATAAAAAGTATTTTGAAAAGTATTGAAATTGAATTTACAGTTTAGTAAAATGGCATCTTGTTAGTCAGAACTGGAGGAATTAGTTTCTTTCTATATACTCAATCACCCTCTTCTAAAAGCTCCCCCTTACCACAGATATGACTACTCCAAGTAACCAGAAACCAATAATTAATTGATGTATTTCTCTTCCCTACTCTACACTGTCATCTTTTATGCTGCATTATAGAACAGAGGTCAAATCCAGCAAAAGTAATCAGTTATCAGGTTTTACAGAGACAATTATACTAAGTTCTACGTTACAACCCAGGAAATGCTCAGGCAAGACTCTATCATACAGGGTCTATATGTACATGTAATGTCTGATGACCAATGTTCAGATGATAAAAAACCACTCAATTCAAGGAAAATAACTTCAGTTATGAAAAAATGTATTTAAAAAATCAGATTTAAAAGATAAAAAGTTCTACTAAAACCTCTTTAGTTAAGAAGAAAATTCAGTTGAATGGATCATTTCCTTTTCATGGGCATGTTAATTAGTAAGTTTTGCTGTAATAATAATTAATCCTATTTACTGGTAAAACTTAGTTTTGAATTTCAGAAATAATTACCTTTATGTTGCTGTCTGGCTTTAATTCAGTCTGTCTTTCATTCACTCATCCATACATACATTCAATAAATAATCACGCAAATGAGGCACATTTTCCACTGAGAATTAACCTAGCCTACATTCTTACTTATTGTTATTATAATAAAAGTCTTCATGCATTCTGAAAAGTACACTGAATAGCATAATGAAAAAGCATATAACCATAAAGGAACTTCAACAGTGGATAATATTTTGACATATTTTCTGTATCAAAAATTATTTTGCAGAAGTAAACTGAATTGCAGACATTGTATTTCCAACTCTAAATGTTTTAAAATATATTACTGTAACAACTAAAGAAATTGCAATCCAACCACAATAATATTGTTACACATAAAATTAATAGTAATTTCTTAGTATCACTGAATGCAAAAATATGTATTCAAAATCTTCCAATAGTAATCAAAATGCTTCTGTAGCTCTTTTTTCAACCCAGAGCTAAATCAAGAAATACACATAACTTCCATGTGTAATGTCTTTTAATGATTTAAACTCTTTTTAATTGAAATGTACTATACTTGAAGAATAGCACACAAATTCTAAGTGTAGAGTCAGTGAATCGGCACTCATGGCACTCAGCTATTTAACTGCAATCTTGTCAAGAAATTGACTAGCATCTCAGAAGTACCCGTAACCCTACCTGTCCTTTCTCAATCAATATCCCAAGCCTCTTCCCTAAATATAACTGCTCTAGCCTGTAAAACCATGTTCCGAGTTTCCTCCTTACTCTTTTTCAAACTATCTTGACTTTCCCTGGTCCTTTGAGTAGCCATATACATTTTGAAAACAGTCCTTCCTTTGTCTTTCACACCAAAAAACCCTAAAAAACAAAAAACAAAAAAAAATCTGTAGACTATTTATTGGTATAATATTGCATATGTAGATCAACACAGGACAAACTGATATTTAAAAATTTTTTTAATGTTTCCATTCAATGGAAGGAACATACTGGATCCTGCCAGGAAACAAAAGCAGCCTGCAGAAAATATTATATTCTAATGGACACTTAGAGCATACTGTATTCTTCCATTTACTCAGCTTTTTTTAAAAACATATTTAAATAATATTTTACAGTTTATAGTGTAGAAATCATAGATATCTTTTGTTAGATTTAGCCCTAGATGTTTATTTTATGTTATTTAAAGTTTATTATTTTTTTAATCATGTTTGGTGTGTAAAATTGCAAAATATTTTTGTATAATCACCTGAAATTTAGAAAGTCTCCTGTATTAATTTATTGTTCCGAATAGTGTTTCAATGTTTCACTTTGCATAAATAACTTACCTCTAATGATTGTTCTATGTCTCCCTTTTCAATTTTTAGATCTTTTATTCTTTTATTTGTTTTTCTTTTACAGGCTATGACCTCCTGTTCACTGTTGAAGGAATCTAGTCATCCTGTCTTTTTCATGATCTCAGGTGAAACATTTCAAAATTTATCAGTAATTGCAATATTAGCTGTGTTTTGTAGTTATCCATGATCATAGTAAAGCTTTATTTTTGGTTTGCTAAGATTTAACAGATGTTGAGTTTTAGCAAATACTATTTCTGCAACTATTGGAATGATCACATTTTTTTTCCTTCTTTATTCCATTAATACAGTGAGTTACTACTTTTTAGATATTTTCAAATATGAAAATTACTGTCATGGAATATAGACTGTTTTCTTGTAATATGTTACCCTTCATCTATATTTCTGAGTTCAGTTTGAAAATATTCTATTTAGTATTTTTGTATTGATGTTTATGGAGGAGCTTTCACTATATTTTTTATGGATTTCATGTCATATTTTATTATCAAGTTTACATCAGACACATAAAATAAGGTGGGAATTGTCCCCTCTTTTGTCCATTCTCTGGAAGTGCTCATGGAAGACTGAAAATGTTTATTACTAGTCAATAAACATTTGGACCTAGAGAAGCCACCTGCATTCAGAGGTTTTTTTGTGGGAAGATTTGTAATTGCAGATTAAGTTTAATTAACAGATAGGGGACTACTAACTTTTAAATTTCATTTGCAAAAATTCTGGTAAGGAATTAGCCCACTTTATCTAAATTTTCAAACCTATTCACATGAACTTGTTCATTATATTCTCATTATATTTGTAGAATCTATTGTTGTATTCCCTTTCTCATCATTTTAAAAATTGATCATTAAGGTATACTTTCCAGCTGCTTTTACCTTGTTGAGTCTAAGAAAATATTATCAATTTTATGTCTTAATGGCAAAATAATATTTGGCTCTAATTGTCTTCTCTATAGTTCTGCTTCTTTACCAATTTCAGATCTTATATTTGTTACTTTCTTCCTAATTTGAGTTTGATTATTCTTTTTCTAGCTTTTGAGATGCCTCCTTAAATAACTGTATTTTTGCTGTCTTCTTCAACACTTACATTAAAGTATACATTTTCCTTTAACCATGATATAGCTTCAGTCCACAAATTTGATAGTGATTTCATTATCTTTTAGGCAAAATGTTTTTCATTCTATTTCATTCTATTCATATTATGTCTCATTCTAATTTTTTTATATTCATCTAAATTTTCATTCACTAACATATAGGCTATTTAAAAGTATATTGCTTAATTTTCCAAAATACGTATAGTTTCGCATTCTCTTTTTATTGTGGGTTTCTAAATCATTTAAATTGTGTTAATAAAATAGATTATGTAACTTTTCAATAATATGACATTTTTGAAACTTGCTACATTGCTCAGCATGTGGTTAATTTTGGAAGATCTTCCATATACCCTGGAAAGGAATATATAATCTCCAAGTCTGATGCAGTAATAGATAAGTTAGTTTGTTCATTGTGTTGTTCAAGTCCTCCATATCCTTACTGATTTCTGTCTGCTTATCTTATCAGTTACTAGAGGATATGTATTCAAATTTTCAAACATTACTATGGATTTTCTTTGTTTCTTTTTATTTCTGTAGATTTTGCTTTCATATATTTTGCATGAAAATTTAGAACAATTTTATCTTCTGAACTTTAGCAAAACAAAGTCCCTCTTTATCACTACTAATGCTTTACATTCGTGAAGCCACAGAAGCTTTCACTTGGTGTTTGCATAGGACATATATTTCTATTCCTTTTTTTCCTTCGTTTTATTTAGTCTTAAACTTAAACTTTGTCTCTTATTAGTAGCATATTAATAAATAAGCACTTAGTATGATATATTCTTTTGATGAATTTAGTTAATTTACCATTAGTGAAAATACTGATGTGTTAGGTTTAAAGATTCTGTTTGCCTACAGTTTCATTGTATTTTCAATTTTCCTTTCTATTAAAGTTTTGTACCATTATATTTTAATACATTGCCTATATTATTAATTTAGAAATGTATTCAACATACATCCTTGAGTTGTAGATTATAATATAAATTATTACTTTGCACATTCACTTCTTAGATATACAAAGATTTTAAAACATTTTAATTCCTTTACCCCTAAATTAAGTGCTATCTTTGCTGCATAATTTTCTTTAATATGTATATTTTAAACACCACAAGACTATTATTATTTTGTACAATCAATATTCATTCACATTCATTCACATAAGCATTCTTTCTTCCATTATTATTTACTTATTGTATCTTCAAACTTCCCTTTGGAATCATTTTCCTTCATTCTGACAAACTTCTCTCAGTATTTCATTCAGAGCAGCTCTGAGCTCTGCTTGTAGTGAATTTTCTCAGTTTTATTTTTTAGAAAATGCTCTAAGTAGTCCTTTATTTTTAAAAGATATTTGAAGATAGAATCCTAGCACTTGGAAAACATTTGATTGTCTCTTGTTTCCATTGTTCACATTAAGAGCTCAGCTTTTAATTTTATTGCTGCTCTGATGATAATATGTGTTTTTATTCTATCATCACTATTTTTCTTTGACTTTGGTATTCAGCAATCTTTCTGTAATGCACATTGGTGTGATTTGCTTTGTATTTATTCTTTACGAGATTCATAGGTATTCTTAAATAAATGGTTGGTGGACAACCATCAGTCATGTCTTCAAATATCATTCCTTCCCCAGTGTCTATTGTCTTTCAGAGACTCCATACTATTTTTTTAGATTTTGTTGTAGCTGCTTCTAAAATTTCTTTCATTTTGCCCTTTTATATGTTGCTTTGCAAATTTTCTTCTGACCTAGGATTCAACGCACCACTTTTCCTGCTGTGATAAATATATTATTGAACTCATCTGTTGAGCTATTAATCTTAGATATTGTTGTTTCAGTATGATAGTGACCATCCAGTCATTTTTTTATAGTTTTAATTTCTCTGCTGAAAGTCTCAATCTTGTATTTCATTCTTTAAAAATATGATCATAGTCTTAATTCCCTAAGTGATAACTTAATTACCTATCTCCCCTAGTGGTGTGCCCACATTAGGTTTTGATTGTATGTTTTTTTGTTTTTTATATGTGAGGGGTTCAGGGCAGTCTGCCCCCAAAATATGCCACTTGATTATTCAAAGTTATTTAAGAAACAGGAAGTGCAAGAAAGACATACTGTCCCTCCTTTGTTTTCCTGAAAGCAGAAAACAAAACTCCCAATTGAAATGTTTGCTGCATGTACCAGAACGAGAGGCATCCTCATCACCAAGGACAGGAGATTCAGGGCCAAGAAGGCTGACAAACAAACCTGGTTACTTCTTCACTGATTTACTTCCCAAACCCATACTTCTTTATCTTGTCATTTCATTACAAATTTGATGTTTCTTTGTCTAAAAGGTATAAAAACTGCCTGTTTTAGTCACTTCTTTGGATCTCATATTTTTATGAGCTCCTGTACACATGAATTTATTTTCCTGTTAACCTATTTTATGTTAATATAATTATTAGACCAGCCAAAGAACCAAGAAAGAAAGAGAGAAAAGTTTTTCTCCCCTACACATGTCATCTGAAGTTGAATTTTTTTTTGTGTGTACGGGTTATTTTGTATTAAATATTAAAGTTATAAATGACAAACACAGATACTTAAGGCTCTGGGTGATGTTGTCTTCTTCCAGAAAGGTTATAATTTTAGTTTTACTTTTTACAAACAGGTAAATTAATACTATGAGCAACTTCAGATTATGTTAATCTAGTCAAGGATTGAGATGATTTTGAGCTGAAACGCAGTTATTCTTAGGGCAGGCTCTTTGTAGTTTATTATTACTTCTAGGGTTCTTAGTTCCTAAAAGTGTGAGAAAACCTCATAGGTGATTCTATATTCCTCATAATTCATTACATTGAAGTAGAAATAAAAGTAATTTTGGTCATAGGGGTTAAATTATTGATAGATTGATATTTTCATTGTAAAGTTGCACACAACTACCTGTTTACCAGCAAGTAACCTGTCAGTTGATACTCTGATATCATTATATATATATATAGGTAAGTTTTCTATTAATCTTTCATTTAATGTTTTGGCATATGTATATATACAGTCATTGCCTGAATCAATTTTTCCCTAAAATTACATAATGGAGATTTTCTGATATGGTCATTTCATATATATATATTTATCTTCTGTAAAACTTATCTGCATCAATTTAGGCTATTTTTTAAATCCTGAAATATACTTTTTAGTGGAATATAAGTAAAAATACTTCATTCTTTATATTTGTTTTCAATTTTCTTAAAACAAAGTTGAAGAATAGGTATTTCCAATATGACAAATCAGGTTTTATTTCATGCACTGATTATTATTAGAGACTTACGGATTTTTATATATTCAGGATGCTTTAGTCCCAATGTTTTAATCTCTGCCTTTATGAATTTTATATTTCTAAAGGGAACACAAAGATTAATTCTTAAACAATAGATAAACACAAATGCAGATACTGATTTACTAATGTAACAACTAAGTTCTATTTTGAATTGAACATTACATTGGGAGGCTAATTGTAGCAAACTGACTCCAAACATATAATGGAGAACCTACCAAGTATAATTTCTCCAACATAATAAAATGTGTTTCTTACATGATGGTACTATGCACGGAAATGGTTCTGCAGGGTGCACTCGTCCATGTTATTCACAAATCAAGACTGGATAAGGCTCTCTTGTCATCAGTGTACATTGTAAATTGACCACAGGGCTGTCTGCATTCAGTTGGTCAGAAAGTGAAAAGATTGTGAAGAACCCTTTGTGGGAGTATTTAATAGGAAATGGTGCTTACTACTCATGATCCATTAGCTTGAAAACATGGCCTTATTAAGTTAAGAGAGTTTTGGGTTTAAAAAGAAGAGGTAAACATGAATTCTTGGGAGTTGCTACAGCAGGTTCAGGGGAGGAAGTAAAATAGGAAATAACAAGCTCTTAAGCATGGGTTTGACTTCCTTGCTCTCCCAGTGACATGTCAATCATGCTTCCAACTTAGAGTGTTTATTCTGTTCTCTATACATATTCTGTCTTACTGAGTCTAGGTCCCTGCCTCTATCTGGTCCTCACTGCACCCTCACAAGCTTACTGCAGCCTGGGCGAGTCAACCCTTAGAAACACATTAATCAAGAATCATGTCTAAGCTATGATTAAGGAGGCTGAAGAATGTTTTATATATAATAACTGATTATTCAAATATATTTTTTAAATGTATGATTTTGAATATACCTTTATATAGACTGGAAGGGAGCAAAATTAAGCAGGACAAAAAAAGAAATACAAGATACTTGGTAATCACCTCTCAGCTTTCTCACGATGATGCCTAAACCTTAGGCTCCTGTTTGGATCAAAGTGAATGGATTTCTGTCTGCATATGTAAATGAATGTAAATGATGGATAGAAGCAAAGCCTCCCCACTTCCTGCACAGTCACCCAATATCTCATGGTCCTTGGAGATTCTTCTCCACATCCTGTCCCTGTGGTATCTATGACATAAAATAACCTGTCTGGGAAAGACTTAGATTCATCTTTTCTCTGAAAGTTCTACTCTATCTTGAGAACCCTGTTAACTTTCAGTTGTGTATTTTTTCTAGATATTTTTCTCACTTCTGTTTCTATGAGATTACAATGACCTAACAATTTTAAAGACTGAGAGCACATGAATAATATAGTCATGTATTCCCCAGACTGGCTTATAAAACACATTTTGTAGAGACAGAATGATGCTCTCAAGGTCATCTAGACTGCAGAGCTATGATTAAACTGAGAAAATCCCCTTCACAGGAGCCATTTAAAAATATGCTTTCCCAATCAGATTTTTCTTTAATTTTTCATAGATTCATTATGGTGAAGAAAAAAAAGAAACAGAAAGTAAATAGATTACAACCCAACCATTAGATAGTCACTTTTGGCAGAGTGCAAAGCATTGTTATTGCTAGGTTTTGAAGTTAAAAAAAAAAATCTATTTCCAGAAAAGATACATTCTGGAAGTTGGGAGAATATATAACAACAGACTATTTGTGATGATGGAACACTGACCTATAGCCACGTCAGCAGGCAGTTTGAGAAGCCAAATCACCATCTCTGCAGCAATTGGCCCAGAATGGTCAGGACATGCTCAGTGGCTGCCAGGTTCCCTATTTTGTCCTAGCTGTCAGCTCAGCACCAACTAGAGGAAACCAAATATGCTCCTTAAACAATCATATAGAATGCCCTGCTTCTAGAGAGCCTGCCTGAAGCTTCCCCATGCCAGTGACCTCCAATCAGAGCTCATCCAAAGCCTTCTCTCTTTTTAAGCTTTTCTCTCCCCTGACATCTCTGAGTCTCTGCCAAACGAATGTGCTGGTGGCCAACTCACTTACGATAGCAAAACTCTGACTAACGAGACTTTGCTACCCTTTGGGTGGTCTTCATTTACATCCATAAGGTAAAACCTTTAAGAAATTACTGAACTTGAGAGTCTATGATAAAATTTGAAAGAATAATTTTACTAAGAAAAACTTGTCCTAGTTCTAAGGCCTGGTATAATCACAACTTCAAAAGCAAATTTTCTTAGCTGTAATTTGAGTAAAGCACCTAGCTAAGTGTTTTATCTGTATACATGCACAATCTATATAAATGTACCTTGGGTGGAATTTGCTTCAGTAGACTAAGGTCAGGCTGATACTAAAGAAGGAAAAGATGAAAACGCTCTTGAGACTCAAATAGGCTTTTAAAAGTACCCAAATTACAGCTAATACAACTGGAATTGAAATGAACCAGGAAGACCTTTAAGCATGGAAAAAAGGACAATAAGAAAAAACATCTCAGGTATTGAAGAAATAACAGTAACCATCTCTACTGTAGCAGAAGTTGGTGAAATATTCAACTTCTAGAGCAATACAAAGAAAAGAAGAAATCATTTTTAGATAAGAGGACAAAACTAATGGATATTCTCAGTAAGCCTAAGAGCTGTGTTACCACAGTAGTGTTTCTACTTCTACAATTCCTTCCAATGATTGTTTTGCCGATATGCAGCGTAAAGGAACAAAGACTAATAATTGCTTGTCAGTACTGACAAAGCATGACTGGCATCATGAAGGGGAAGAGCTGGGGGAAGGTGGATGCCACTTCACGGTTGTAGAAGACACTAACAGGTTGCGCGTGCTGTGTTCACACCAACCGAACAAGAACGGAAGGAATATTTGAAGGTCAAGTTAAATGAGCTGTTTACATCTTTCTGGTTAACAAAACACATTTCAAAAGCCAAAGGATTTGAGTCATTGAGGAACTTTAACAAGGTGCAAAATGATGCAAGAAATCACATTAAGACTAGAACTCTGTGTGCCAGGTCCAATTATAGGTGGGTGAGAGAAACCTTGGCTGTAGGATCTTATAAAGCAAAATTGTAAGCCGTCGGGTATTTCACTATAGGTGAAGAAGGCCTGCACCACAATGAGGTACAATTTCTCAGTGATAAGAAACTCAAACAGGTTTTGATCAACTAAAAGGAGTTCCTGAGATTCTGTAATAAAATGAAAAGAAAGTACATAAAATTAGTATGTTCACTTTCAAATAAAATAGCCTTAAGGGAGCACATATTAAAGAGCCCACTACCTTTAAACATGTATTGGATTCTCACTATGTGTGTGTGTGTGTGTGTGTGTGTATGTATATATATGTATATATGTATGTATACATATATATGTGTGTGTATGTATACATCTGTTTCTAGAGATTTAAAGACAGCCTGAATCTGGAGGAACTTACAGTGTATGGAGAGTAAAATTAGACAATCACGAGTGTTAAATGTGTAGTTACAGGCATTTAGTGCATCTGTACTCAGTAACAGGAATAGCATTTTGCCCAGCGAGACCTCACAACACAAATGAAGAGCTGTAACAAGATGGATGGATAGGAATAGAAAACACATAAAAATAGTAGCTTGAGATCCACATGTTTAAATAACTTCCCCAAGGATTTAAAAACAAATTTATTTTTATATCTTCCTCTGACAAATAATGTAAGAATTCCTGTAGTACCTTGAGTTGAAAAGCTTTTCATATTTCTCTTTAGGGTTTATCTGAGCATGTGCGTGTATTGACAATAATATCCAAATGTCGTCAATGCCAAAAATAATAACATTTAAGCATGTCATGATCAGACCTGGTATATATTAGTGTGGCTAATATTCTCCTGCACATTAACAGTAAAGCTCATTTGATGGGTATTTTTCCCTTGGTTCAACTCATTTAAGGATGTGTTAGTAAGCCTCATTGTCAGTAAACAAATCTGATGCTATGTAAATTCATTGTCTATATGAATTCATCTTATTCACAAACCATCCAGGTTCAAGAAAGGTGTGAGTGAACCCTGTAGATTTTTATCCTGTAGAGAAATTCAGCAGTGAAGGATTAGTAAGATTTTATACTCCTGAAAATGCTCCTCTGATGTTACTGGAGATTCTCCTCTGCTAAGGCTTAAAAATATAAACATTCATTTTATTTGGTGGTTTCTTAAAACAGTCTCAGGAGGACTGTCCAAAATAGTTCATGATCCACATCCTGCCTATATGTCACATCAGCCACGTGGTTACATCACAGATTACATGCAGATTCAACCCCTCCCTGGGCCAGGGTAAATCCAGGGAGGGGAAATCCCGGGGCAAAGTACCTAACTGAACTGAAATCAGTCACAGAGAAAAACAAAGTTTAAAACCCATTTATTGCTTATAAACAGCTGTCTGGCATCTCTCTCTGGTGTCTGTCTCTCTCTCCTGCTGTGGCAGAAATGAGTGAATATCCACCCCCGACCTCCCAGGTCCAGATAAGCCCTCACTCGCCCAGGTAATTACCCATTGATATGGAGATGGCCTACTTCTCCCCACCCCTTGGAAACGCCTGTTGGTATGGAGATGCACTAAAGCCAGGCAAGAGATTCTGGAAATACTGCAATTTTACCCACACCCAGCCAGATTTTTTATTAAATAGATGCATACACAAATGAAATATCCAATACCCTTGAGATACTTAATACCCTCTTCACCTTTTGCTTTAAGTTACTTCCTATTTTCTTCTTTCCTTTAGCATCAGTTTTACTCAAAGACTTGTACTTATTTGGTATATTTTTTCAAGTGACATCTACATTAAAGAATAAAATCTCTCTGTCCTTCAACAGGACATGTCCTTCTTAGCTGTCAAATTAATGGCCCAGTTTTTAGTTCCTTGTTCTGTAACCTCCTTCCCACCCAGGATTTAACTAAGATCTTCCTTAGATCTCACTGAGACATTCCTTTCCCAAACTGGCCTTCTTGTTATTGTCTTTTTCTCAAGTCCAACCCAAACACTGCTACCTATTTTCCTAAAACAAACATCTGATCATACTACTTTCTCAAAAACCTATTACTGACTCTTTGTTACCTACAGAATAAAATATAAATTCCTTAACTTTATAAAAATATCCCCATTTTTTTAAAGGATACATACTCAAAAGCCAAAGGATTTGAATCATTAAGGAAATTTAACAAAACAAATTTATCCCCATTTTAGTTATTTTCTTTCCTTCATGACAGACACCAATCTCCACCAACATAATGCCTCACTAATACTGTCCTTAGAAAAGTTGGAGATAATAAATAGCATGGTATATTCTGCTGATAAGAAATAGCATGGTACATTCTGCTTAAAATACCTCCCATTCCTTTTGAACATGGTTAAGTCTATATTCGCTTTTAGGATGAGTTCAAATTTTACCTTTTGGGAAGCCTGGACCTTTTAGGAAGAGTGATTTTTACCTTCCCCTAATTTCTGAAAGAACTTAGTCTATATTAGAGTAGTTGTATAGACTAAGTTTAATTTATATGTGTACATTCCTATTTATTTTATTGATTTGACTTTCTTAAAAGAAAGTCATATTCATTTTTGAGTTTTTAAGACCTTGCTTACCACATGCAACACACAAGATTGTTCATAAGTATTTAACTTTTTGAAATGAATGAACATATAAATGAATTTATATTTCTATGACTACACAATGTACACTAATCTTTACACTGTTTTTTAATGATCACAGAAAATGTACATAAAGCAATATAAGTACATCTACATTTAAGGATAAAAATTGAGGATAACATCTGAATATGTGTGATAACACAGAATATGCAGGAAATCCTACAAGAAGGGAAGAATATCTTTAGTATCCTACTATATTCCCTGAAGGACCTCACACTTACAGTTTTCCGACATAGTGTATTGTCATTTTCAGAATGGAAAATCCAAAAGCTTTTTATGAAATTTACCTTCTCATTGGGAAGCATGGATAAAAAGTCATTTCCTGAGTTCAGAAACTGGATACATTCTTAACTTGAATATCTTTATCTCTATCTATCTATCTCTATCTATCTTTGTATCTATAGCAACATGAAAACATGAGTATATTCCAGGAAGTATCCTAACTTTAAAACTGAGTGATTTTTAGGAGGTTATTAGTAGAAGATACAGTTCCGTCTGCAGGTTTGACCTGTTTTCAGTTCAGAGCTGACTATTCCCATGTCATGGGATTTTATGTTATTCCATTTCTTAGCTCCCACAGTTTATTTATTACTCCAATTAAGTTATTTTTGAAGTTAGTAAAATAACTAAAGTAGAAGAAGAAATATTCATAACTTTAAGTATAGGCAGTTTAAAACATCATATGAGTTGATGATTTTCCAGAAATTCATTAAAGAACAGCAATTCCTCTTAACAACAACAACAACAACAAAAAACACCATGGTTATTTTGAAATATGTATTTATTTACATGCTTTTGGATATCCATGAAGAAACAGAATCCATAGGAAATATGGATGCCACATCAAAGGAAGAATTAGAAAAAGATGGTAATCACTACTTATTTTTCAGGATATGGATAGGGGGGAAAGGGAAAACAAAGAAAATACGTGTCCAAGATTTTAAAACCAAACTGAAAGGTTTGCCCTAGCATTCTAGTAGGTTCCACTGGGGACAGTGCTTGTATGCTTTTCTATATTTGGAACGCAGAATCTGATAAAGGTTGTTTGCTGAGTCTTATAAAATGTTGGCTTCAATTTTATTTGTTGGAAGTTTAAATTTGTCATTTATACTTCTGTTACCTTTTATTTTTCCTTCTGTTTCACACTCCTGTTTCTTCTATTTCAACATCATGATGTTAAAGATAGCAAGATTAAAGTTCTTTGTATAGGTCCTTAGAATTATTTAAAGAAAATGTTCACTTAGTTTCCTATACAAACTTCTTTTTTGTGATGGGTTAATCTAATGGTAAGACTTTATAAAAAGGGGAGGTGTAACCCTGGTGGGGGGAAATATTTTCCAAGCATACTGCAAAATACCTTAGAACCAAAATCAGTCAGAGAAATAAAGTGAGAGAAACACATTTATCATCCACTTCTGCTCACTCAAGTCTCAGGTGACTGGGCTGCAGAAAAAGGGACCCCACCCAACCTCTCAGGTCTAGTTATGCCCTCTCCCCTCCTTGTCATTACCTTTTGATATGGAGATGGTCTACTTCTCTCTATCCTTGGAAACACTCTCAAAATATAACACTTTTACCCACAGGAGGTATTATTTGAAAACATAAAATCTAGGAATTCAAAACTTTTTTTTTTTCCATAACAGTTCAAGATAGTTTGTAACTCTTCATTAATATCATACTACTCTCCTCATGACATATTCTCCCAAGGGCCTTGAGAAAGTAGCTACAAGAATAAACTGATGATGACAAATAAGCATTACTCTGTACTCCAGATATAGAAGGCACTCTGAAGGAGAGATGTGTTGATCAAAGAATGCCTTTATGTTAATGCAAACAGAGTAATAGCCATGCCCACATATATCCTTACAACTCAGGCTTAAATCCCAGCAACAGAGGAAAGTAGACTAACAAAAATTTAAGATACTTCCTCTGTGGAATGAAGAAATTTTACCTTTTAAACAAATATGGCTTTTAAAAAGTTGAGGAAGGAGAAGAACAGAATGGCTTGTAAGAATGGAATAAGCAATACCAGAATTAAGCTATAGGGTGAATCAAGAAGACAGCCTTCAAAACTTCTGCACAAGACAGTACAGACATACATCAGAGATATGGGTTCAGTTCCAGATCACCATAATAAATGCAGTAATGCCATAATATCACATAGTGAATCAAATTAAATTTTTGGTTTCTCAGTGCATACAAAAGTTATGTTTACACTATATTGCAGTCTAGTAAGTGTGCAATAGAATTATGTTTAAGAAATGATGTACACACAAGGGGTATCCATGCGGCAGGAGAGGAGGACCAGAGCAGAACTTGGAGATGGAGCTTGTACCTATTTCCGTGGGTGATGCGCAAAAGGCCTCTGTTTTCATGTCTGGTAGCACTCACCAAAGTTAGGCCAAGAGAAGTCAAAGTGCTGGAGATAATTTTTAACCAATGAGTACTGAGGAATGTAACATCAGCCTAGACTGTGAAAAGGAGCAACTCCAACCATGACAACAAACGATCCTTACTCATCCAACCTGTCCCACATATGTGCATGAGGCCTCTGCTCCATGCAGTCTTTCAGGGACTGAGGCTGACAGAATCTCTGCAATCTTGTAGCTGTACTTTTAAGTCACTGTAGCAAAGGATAAAAGGATACTGGAGATTTGTGTATCACGTTTTTGCTGTTACAGCTTCCAAATGACACACATCAGTTTTGATCACGTTAATGGGCCAGAATTAGTCACATGCAACTAGTTAACTTCAAGAAGCTTAGAAAGCTTGGGCATGTTTAGCACATAGTAACATGGGTCCACGTTTTCTTACTGCACATCTGAGTTCACTTCATATTGCTCTCCACTTCTATAACCTGAGCTTTATGAGCTATAGTGCTCTTGGTAGCTGAATTTTCTTTTAGTGGTTGGCAATGCTGGGAAGGGATGAATGGACACTCAGTAAAGCTGGACCACCATATGGGGTGAGGTCAGAGATTAGAGAAGAATAATGGGGAACAGCCTGTAGTCTAAAATGGTTATGATTTGGGAAGACTATTTATGAGTCAAATAATTTCCTTGACTTTTTCAACCATAAGTTTATTACATCTTCAACTCTCTGTCCTTTTTATTGTAATGGGCAAATCTGTAGATTCTATATTTATAATACAAAAACTAGGATACCAAGGTGGAAGAATAGATCTTTTGAGGGAAACATCAAGGAATTAATGTCTCCAGAACTCTGAAAGGTGACATTTGTGGTCTTCCAACTAATTAAAGGGTTATTTCTGATAAAGGTGGTGCCTCAGAAGTAGCTCTCAAAATTCAAGGAGGAGCTAGAAAAAAGGAATGAATTTGCATGAAAGCCCAAGAGATTGAGGTCTTAAGTAGGAGAGCTTCTGTGTATGAATATGATAAACACTGAAACTGGTTAGCAGTGGGAAATGGTGGAAGCACGTGCATTCCTAAGGCACAAGAGGTCCTGACATTTAGAGCTGGGTGTGTCCTTAAATGTCATCTAGTCCATCTCCTTAGTTTTTTTTTTTTTTCT
Organism: Manis pentadactyla; assembly: GCF_030020395.1. Taxonomy (NCBI): domain Eukaryota; kingdom Metazoa; phylum Chordata; class Mammalia; order Pholidota; family Manidae; genus Manis; species Manis pentadactyla. The sequence goes on from NC_080030.1 coordinate 51,520,064, forward strand.
GAAGTGGAACCACCAAAAAAATTAATTTCCTAGGATGTTAATAGGTACTCCTGGAAAATGTATTCTGTAGATAATTCAGTTTAGGAAATAATGCTTCACAAAGTTAAGGACATATAGGTGCTTCAGGCTGTCTTTTGTTCTTAAATAAGATAATGCACATAGTTACTCTCTAAGATAGGGATATATTAAGGAGCATGTCCTCAAGATTTCACCGTGGTAAATGATTTTTGTCAAAATAATCTGACAAAACGTGTGTGTAGAAATATTGAAATAAACAGTCATTTCTTCTTGGGGCTGTGCTGACATTTTTGTTAGAAAGGGGATAAAAAAAAAAAAAAGAAATGATGTACATGCCTTAATTGAAAATGCTTCATTGCTAAAAATGCTAACCATCATCTGAGCTTTCAGTGATTTATAATCCTTTTGCTTGAGAAGGGTCTTATCTCATGGTTGATGGTGGCTGACTGATCAGGGTATGGTTATTGAAGCTTGGAAATTTTCTCTCACTTCTGTCTCAAAAAGACATTTTCCTTTAGCTTTAAAAATATTTGTCTTAAAAAAAAACCTACACACCTATTTATTCTTACTTTCCTCTACTTTCTCCTTCCATTCATAGTTAAATTCTTGAAAAGTCTTTTTAAAAATATCTGTTTCCTTAACTCCCATTATTCATCCCACTCAACCTTAGTTTTCTTCTTCCATCTATCATGGCTCTTGCTGAGATCACTAGTGACCTCCAGGTCCTTAAAACATTTTTTTAACTCCACTTATTACATAAAACTACGTTGCTGGAATGCACTGCTCTACACTTCTGTATCTACCTCATTTGGCTTCTTTGACCATCTCTTTACCACATATTTCTAAATTTTTCATTTGAATTATGTAACTATACATTAAATTACATGCTCTCTTTAAATGCTGCAAAAATGACATGAACTCTACATGCCCAAATTAATGATCCCCTGGCCCACTCCACAACCACATTAATTTTTTAAATAATTTCTATTTATTTATGCATTTATATATTTATTTTTTTATAGCATAGTGTTTAAGAACATGGGCTTTCAGTCAAATATCAGTTCAAGTGCTCGTTCTACTAACTAAAAGGTGAAAATTTTGGATAATTTACTTAATTTCTGCCTTCATTCTCTTTCATGAAAAGCATTCATATTTGTTTTGAGAATTAAATGGCTTAAAGTAGAGTTGAGAGCATTACCTGGCATAGTAAACATTTACTAAATATTAGCTGTCATTATTTCCTATTTTACCTTCTCAAAACCTTCAGCTAGTTACATGAGAGATAAATATCAGAGTCATGCTTGAAATGTACCAATCTCTTACTTTCATGCCAATTCTACCACCAAGAGCTTTCAAAGTGTCCACCTCACTCTGTCTCTATCAGTCCTTCTGTAGTATAAGCAACTACGTAAGTCACTTTATTCTCCCTTACTATTGCTAAGTCAGGGTTTCCCTTTTCCTTATCAGAATCTTTTTTTTGGAAGAAAGAAAATCTTTTTAGTCTCTACTTCACTATGATACCGACTGAAGGCTTCAAGTCAAACTATATTTAAGTGGTTTTAATTTGTTTGCAATGTGTCATTTATCTACAAGGAGAACCTACAAAGAAAAAACAAGAGTTTTGTGGCAAGTAACTTGGGAAAACACTGTAGAGCATTTCCTTTCTTAGAGTTTACCTGCAATTCGTTCTAGGAAAGACACACTTGTGTTTATGTAACTAATATTTCCCAGTGTACTTGTCCATCAAACATTCTTGTGAAGTAATAGTACTAGCTCATTTTGGGAAATGTCATTCCATATAATGATTATCTTTGAATATTTTAGCAAGGAAGGGACAGGAGTACAGTTGGGTTTTAGAAAGAAAATTAGCAGTAATATAAAGAATGGCCTTGACATGTGAAAAATTGTATATATATTACTAATGACAGTATTCTATAATTTTCTTTACATATGTTCATATAAACTACTAATTCATCCTTTTCAAATGCTAACCTAAAATATTCTCTGTCACTATTTATTCTCTAGATTATCTTGCACTCTCCAGATATTTTCCAGTCCACTGCTGTCACATCCTTCAGGCTCTTATCTTAAAAAAAAATAATTGAAATGATATCCCAATTTCAACCTCTATCCATATTGCACATTTGAACTAGACTGACTTTATTGCAGCAGTTTTGAACAGATAATTTCCTTACAAATGTTTCAAAAGACTTCTCAAATTTGGGTGTAGGAGGAAGGCAAGTGTGGGCTATCTCTAATTATAGTCAACCCTCCACCATTCCAAGTAATACTGCTTCTATCTGCAGGGTTTTGCAATGAATGGTACTAAGAGTGGCTTCAGAAGCTCAATAACAGAAAAGCTTCTTTGCTTGTATGATCAAGTAAAAATCTCTTTGCCCAACAATCAAAGTCCACCACAATCTAGCTAATCACAGTCTAATTTTCCAGTTTGTACTTCCATAATGACATAGCACAAACTCCTCTCTCTATTCAGTTGTATATGTATGAAGAATACACCTGACAGAAAATTCTAGACCACATTCACATCCAATTCTTTTTTTCTTGGTATCTGGGACTATTAAACCTCCTTGTACTCTTGCAAATAGACAGGTCATCGCAACAAGTTGTGGCCAGTGGGCTGTAGGCAGAAGTGATGTATAACACTGCTAGGCCAAGCACTGAATTGCCCGGGCAATCCTTTCCAGTTCCCTTTATATTTCTGCATAGACAGAAAAAGACACATATTCTATATTGCTCAGCTTTCTTATTGCCCAAACTGACCCCTGTGGAAAATGTCGAGTGAAGAAATATATTTTGCCTTGTTTAAGCCACTGAAATATGGAGGCAGTTTGCTATCTCAGTGGAACCTAATCTATTCTGACTAATAAAAAAAACTTTATAAATATTTTCTCTGGATTTTTACAGGAAATGTGGTCACAAATAATTTGCATCCTTTCTCTAGTAAAACAGTGCTATGTTATTTAGAGTGTAGAGAAATAAGGAATCTTAATTCAGAAGAGAAAATATTACAAGTCTTATTAAAAGAATCCTGAGACTGTCCTAAAAACTACCCTTTAGTAAAGGCCAGTGTATCAGTAGAGAATCACGTGAGCTCCTTTTTCTTTTCTTTCTGTCTTTTTTGTTTGTTGTTTTGTTATAACAGTATATGGCTACAGAGAGGACATCAGTCTCAAAAATATCAATCTTCTTAGCAATCAATTCTGCACATTTTATTACAGTCAATTCACTTAAAGAAAAGAAGTTAGTTTTTAGGATAAAAGTTCCTAAAAGAAAGGATGCTCACAGGAGACACATCAGAAAAATATCAAAAAGCCAGACAAATGAAGAAAGGAGACTCCTCTCTGGGCTTATAGAAATAAGCCTCACACATTCTTTACTGAGTTTTAGGACAGTTTAAAGTCAGTATGTTATTGTTATCAAGGACAGAAGGCTTGATTATTTTCCTCTGGTGATTTTGGTGGGGTGTTGTCTGACATGAATACTTTTTTCTCCCCTTATTTGTAATTACCTTCTTAGGCATTATCTTTGGACTTAAGTATTTGAAATATTTTGAGCAGAGTGATTTGAAAAGGATTACCACTCAGTATTGTTTGTTTCTGTCCTACTTCTTGGAGTTCTTCTCTAGGAGTAAAATGGCTTCATGCCTTTCAATTTTGGAATGATTCTCATTCCACAATAAAAAAAAAAAATCCATTGTTTTATTAGAAGCAATATTCCTCATTGCACTGCTACCATAACACTACACTCCATTCTTCGGGCTCCCAAGAAAAGCAGTGGGACCATGCCCTAGATGAGATAAGGAGAGCCCAGCGCATGCTTCTATTGCTTCTCTTTAAGGACGTTGCAAAGAGAGAAAGATCAGTAACAACTACACATAGGCAGGTGACGTAGGAAAACCTCCTTTACTGCAGCAGCAGCTCCAACTTTCTCTTCTCTTCTGTATCCTTATGCTATTAATTCGCAAACATCTACAGCATTTCTTTCACTGAAACAGGGAAAAACTGGATTGAATTATTTTAAAAGATAAATTGTCCTCATGTATGAATATTGAAACAAAATTGGATCATGTCCTAAATTTCATTTTGCTTTAATAGCCTTAGGTTAAAAATGAAAATTTAAAATATGGCCTTGGCCTACCCTTTGCTTTCTTATTACGGATACAGATGGTCATTGTGGAAGGTTTTAAATAAAAGATGATCATATTAACTGTGCCTTCTTCAAAGGTCAGCTTGTCTGTTTGTCTGAATAGTTTTGTTATTTCAAGAGACAGTCATGTTTTCATTTGCAGGCCATCCATATGCATGGTTAAATAGCATTCTTGTCTTAAAATCACAATTCCATGATTTTGTTTAAAATACAAAACATCAGTTAGAAAACTCCAATATGCATTTCCTGCATTCGTTGCTGCTATAGGAAGGAGGCTCAGCAATGAGGAAATAGTGGCTTCCTCGGGATGGAGAGGAAAGTGCTCCGAAGGATGTGTACGGAGGACACAAAAGGAGACTTTGCCTACCTCTCGGGTTTTTTTCTAGAAATAGTTCTCCCAACATTAACAGTATTTCTTTATTTGTACTTACATGGAAATAAGTTGAGATTCACACAATAAAGAACTCCTGAAACAAAATCCAACCTGAAAATTAACTCCATATTAAAGGAAATAGGACTGTGAACGGTGCTGGAAGCGAAACAAGTTGACTTTAAAATACTTTGTTTGTGACTATTGACCAGAAATATTTATTCAACGTCTCCATGAGCATGAAGCTGTGGTAAGTTAAATATTAGGTGGGGATAGAGGTAGGGAAAAACAGATTTAGCATGGCTTTCTGAAGAATTTCCTTGAAAGGAGGATCCTCACACAATTCTGCTTTTTAACCAAAGGAGACAAGCAAAATTATACAATTACAAGAAGATTCTCTTAACTTGAGAGTTATTAAAATTTGGGTCTTACATATTACATTCCATTTACAAAATGCTCACTGAGGTTGTTGTTCAACATAGAGTCAGGAGACAGACACAGAGCCAGTCCCTGCCCTTTAGGAACTTACCATAATACCAACAGCAATTACCACATCAGCAATTATTTTTGGTACACGAGCTCATCATCCATGTGGAAGGCTTTTATTGCTGTGTTGGGAAGTCCGTATGCATCTCCTTTTAAAAGTTTGATAACCCAGATATTCTAAACCTATCTGACTTGATTTGAAAGAGCCAGACACTGCAAGATGGAAATAAAAAAGAATTGTAATTTTATACTGCTTCAGCGTTCTGTGACTGCAAAAGTGGCCAAACTGGGAAGTTAGAATTGATTTCCAAATGACTTCATATCACCCTCTTGTTCAAAGTTCTAGGTCACAGGAAGAGAAACAAAATTTGTCATAAAAATTAAAAATACCTATCTGTCTCTCTACCAATATTTAGTTTCAACTGTCTTTAAGTAAATTAAATTCTACTCCATTTTAAGGTGGTATCAGTTTATGGTGTGTTGAAATATCTATTAAGTAGAAATAAAAGATTTTTTAATATTAAAACTAAAAATGAAATAATTTCTTATATGTCACTCTTAAATTTCATATACAGTGTTTTGTAATGACTGGAAAACGGGATTCAGGGAAAATAATTTGAACTTTCTTATACTAGTACACTGAATGTTTCATTAAAATTTTATTTCAGTCCCATTATTTTTTCATGTTATGTATTTGTATTGAGCCCCATACATATCTATAAAATCAGTCAGTGTGAGTGAATCGACAGTAAACTGCCATTCTGAAGAATAGCACTGCTAATCTGTTCAGGAAAGGTCATGCTCTGTCTGTTTTCTGTAAATCATGCACATATTTCTTCTAAGTGCCTTAAACATGTGCAAGGCCTCAATTTCCCCAAGAAAGTAACTGCATATTTTTTAATGAAAATTTTCAACAGCTATCATATGAGGAAGAAGTACGTAGTTCACATTCTATATAAAACAACTAATAGAACTTTTCAAGGGCAAACATCAGCCTGTGAAAATGAAACCAAAGCGACTGGAAACAGAAGGCACACAGTAAGTTAGTCATTGATTGATTTAGTTGGGAGGGTCCCAGTAAAAAGCTGACATTGATTTATCTTTTAATCTAACAGAATAACAACAAATCTTAAAGCAATCAGTTTTAATGGTCTTAATAACTCCAATCAAATTAGTCGCCTTCCACATTAATATAGGAGGTTGGCTTTCTATTTATTCATCAGATTTGTCAAATAAATATCACTATTTGCCAAAGTAAACCCTAGTCCTTTGGTTCTAATAGATTCTATTAGCATTCCATTTTTAATTGCCCTCCCCTCATAATTAAAGTGGCCGTAGGTCCCAGTTTTCCAGGCATGCTCATGGTCCTGGCTTATGCTTTTGCACTGGCATCATTTTTAAGGTGCACTGGCATGTACCTCTATTTTCTGAACTGTCCTGGTTTGAAAGATAAAAAATATGGCCACTATGCTCATATAATTCTTCTTGTATCATTTCCCTGCTTCTTTGGGGCCTATTCAAGCTAAAATTCTTCAAGATCACTGTGAGCAAATACATGAAAAGACCACAACTTAACAAATCTGTTATTGCCTCACCTCCCCAAAGAAAAATCTTTTCCTCAGCTCCAACACATGTCTGAATCCTCAAAAATAGTGGCCTGTTGAGATAAAACTGCTGACAGGCTGCCCTAGAAGCTCTTCTTTTCAAGGATGCTGTTTGAAAAATAAAAGGTATTTTTTTTTTTTGTCCTTCTGACAATGGCAGAGACCAAGATGGTCCTTGTGAGTGAATTTAAAAAAGGAAAGCAGCTTGATTTTGTTGATTTGATCTCAACTTTCCTAACACAAAATCTAAGATGATGATGTAATGCAATCTCAGCACTGTTTACTAATATTGATTACATTTTGCTTCGGTTTTTTTTATGTTCTATAACTACAGGAGTTCTATTAACGATGGAAATGGGGAGTACACGGGAATCTTCAGGACACCTGGAGTCATGCTGAGGCTTTCACCATCCAAGAAATGGTTCTAATAGAAATGTGCTTCAGGGGCCACCTGGGGCTCTCCATGGGGTGAGGAGAGGCGAGTAAATGGACAGATGGACAGGACGCTGTGCTCAATGGATACAAGGCAAGGCTGACACCAGGAAAGAGAAATCAATGCCACAGTAATACAACTTCCTAAGAGTTTCCAGCCTAATGGATTTCTCATTTAGCTAGACTATAAATTTGATCCTGTGCAACATTTACTTTCTTTATTTAGATCAGGATTAAAACAGAACACCTAAAAAGGCCACATAGGATAAATAGACTGTGAGAAGCCTTCAAAGGGATGAACATTTCCCAGAGGATATAAATAGATTGTTGTTTTGATCCATTTAAAAGGTCATTAGTCAAATGTTGTTTCTTTTTCTCTCACTCTGCTTTCTCCCCAACTCTTTCTCAGGCAGAGAGGCATACATCAGAAAAAATACATAAATCAAGAAGCCAAAGCATCCCTAGCTCTAACAATAAACAACAAATATTTAGAAATAAATTTCTACAGGTTTTAAAATTCAAGATCCACATGCATTTCAGATAAAGCAAGTCTTATTTATTTAACTAAAATGCACTTAAAATAACTCCAAAATTAAGGAAATGATTTCTTCAAAAACTCTCTTTCAACCACAAGAATTTGGGAAATCATGTTGGTAACTTTTACCCTCTTTCTAAAATTATAACCAGATTAAACCATTAACTTGAAGAGTGCTGTTCCTCCATTTAAATTTCATATAAATGATCTAACAAATTACTCATAGCTGACAATCATCAGGTTTTACCAGGTTTACAAAGCCAATTTTGAGGTACTAATAGGCCCTAGTGGGGAAATCAGTCCCCAGTTAAATAAACAAATCATTAGGTTTGCAGTAGAATATTTAACATGGGCACAGAGTGCAAAATAGTCTCACTTGTTGACTAAAATATTGCTCAAGTGAATACTATAAAAATGATCTGAACACTATGTCAGGCAAGGTGGGCAACTGCAAAAAAGAAAAGATACAGTCTTCGACCTTGAGGGTTTTTTCCATATTTAACTGCCAAGAGATGTATGCATAAAGCAACAGAATAATTCCCAGCAAACCATACTGTACTAGCATTTGATTATAAGCCCCTGGCATGCATGACCTATGTCTCAAATTCACATTTAATATTTAACAAATATTTATTAAATGCTATCAGGCACCATACCGGGTACAGGGGTCACACTAGTGAAAAAGACACCATTCTTATTGAGGAACTTACCTCACTGATCTTAGTGGGGAGGAAAATGAGTCAGAGGGAGTCTTCTGGGTGGAGGTGACCCCCACAGCCAGGTCTGAGGTTAGAAAGGGCAAGACCAGAGATGGAAAAGGTGCTCCTGGGAGGGCAAATGAGGGGCCAAGTGAAGTGTATGATTTTCCAGAAGTAAGACAGAGCATTATTAGCACTGCAGAGAATTTGACACATCTTGAAAATGGAGTTGAAGAGATACAATCTAGGCCTTTGCTTCTACCATAGCTCAGAGCAAGTATAGAGGTATAAAATATATCCTCAACCAAAATTAGTTTGAATTAAATTGTAAGGCTTGAATTAGTTTGAATTAAGTTGTGAAGCACCATGTAAGTCATACAGACGCTTTGCAATCACCATCACTCTATTCTACCCTGGACAGTGACATTCCTAAAATCCCCCTCCCATATGTCTCCCAAGCACTACAGCCACTTTGCTTGTTTGGATTCCTCTTCAAATCACAGGAAACCTCCTAACTGTCCCAAGAAGTAGCAAACTTGACAGGTCCAAAAACTGGACTTATCATCATTACTCCAAACCTAAATTTTCCCTTGTATACCATATACTGCTAAAGACAATCTGTATTCATCTTGAATCTAAGCAAAGAGCCAGGTAATCTTCACAGGCTCCTTATCTTGCCACATCATTGGATCACCAAATTGTCTCTCTTTAATTAGTTCTCTTTCTTTCCATCTCTCCATCTTCTGCATTAGCTCAATTCTAGTGTCTGTGAATACCACCTAACATTTAATTTTGCCTGCTGTTGTGCAAACTGTCCTGCCAGAATGACCTTTCTGAAATGCAGATGTGGTGGCTGTGCAAGGGCTAGAGGATGCTATGCAGCCTCCAGGAGCCAAATGGCCCAGGCATCAACGTGCTGTAGCTTTGCACACCCAGGTCTCTTTGCCTAGAATTGACTCCATGATGTGTAACATTTCTACATATACTTCTATCATAACACTAATCATACCACACATATTTGTAATTTAAAGTTTTAAAAGTATATTGTGATAAATTTTTAAATGTAAGGAAAAGTAAAGAGAGAAATATAATACTCATGCACCTAAAATGAGACCACCTGATTTTCATTATTTTGCTACTTTTGTTTTAGACTTGTATAGGTCTGAGTTCTCCAGAGAAATGAAATCAATAGGATAACTTGATAGGTAAGTAGGTAGGTAGGTAGATAGGTGGATGGATGGATGCATAAATGATAGATAAAGAAAAAGGTAGGGAAGAGAGAGAGATTTATTATAAGGGATTGGCTCACGTGGTTATGGAGGCTAAGAAATCCTAAGGTCTGTGATCATCAGGCTGACAATCCAGGAATGCCGATGGTATGGATCCAATCCTGGTCCAAAGGTCTGAGAAGTGGGATAGCTAATGGTGTAAATTCTAGTCCAAGTCACATTCTAAAGACAGGAGAAAAGTGATGGTCCTGACCAAAGACCATCAAGCAATGAGAGGGAATTCTTCCCTACTAAGTCTTTTTGTCCTCTCAAGGCCTCTGAGGGACCAATGAGGGAAGGCAATGTGTTTTACTCAAACTACTAATTCAAATATTAATCTTATCCAGAGATGCCCTCACAGACACACCTGGAGAAAGATCTAGACAAATATCTGGGCACCCCATGGCCCAGCCAAGTTGGCACATCTTGTATTAGATAAAAGGTTAGGGGTTTTATACCACTTATTTATTCTATCAATTCTATCATTGATGAAAGGCAATGATTATTGTGAAGTTGGTATGAATTCTTTTCTACCCATGCTTTTACATCTCATTACATATATGTGTATCTCTAAATGAAATAAAGTTGTGATTTATGTTATTTTTCTCTAAATGGATTCATACAATTAATATTTTATGGTACCTGCTTTTTGAGAATCATATTTGCTGATACATAAAGATTACTTAATCATTTTAATGGATTATAATATTATATTAATCCATACATTCATTCGATAAATATTGAGTGGCAAACATTTATTTATCCTCTGCATACCAGACAAATATATATATATATATATATTGACAAATATATATATATATATATTATATATATATATATATATATTCATACCAGTCATATATTTACTCTATAAATAAAGCAAAATTTATCTGTAAGTTCTTCCTATTGACTGCTTCCAGATTTTCACTATTCAAATCTATGTTGCAATGGGCAATTATCTCCAATTGTCCTTGTTGGGTAAATGGAAGTTTTCAACCCAATCAGAATGCTGGCCTGGCCTTGATAGTGATATTCATATAAGGGCTTGTTTGCACATCAATGTGATGTTTACTGTGGCATAGCCACAGTTCTGTCTCCAGAATGCCTGGTCCAGGGTAAGGGGTGGAGAGTAGTAGCTATTCTCTCCTCCCCTCTGTTCCTGGTATGTAATTGGTCAGGTGCTCCCCATTCACCAGATACCCACCCACGCAGTTCCTTCTGGAAGGGGTGGGGATAAGAGAGTGCACTGCAGCTTGGGAGGGAGGACTTGGGAGCCCACCAGGAGAGAGAGCGCCAAGCAGCCCGGTTCACCAGGACAGAGGCTGAAACTTGAGAAATAAACCTTGAATCACCAACCTACCCTTTCCCTTGTCTTCCTTCAGTCCCACTGGATTAATAAGGAACTTGGCCTGGGCTGGGAAACCCCCTTCCTCCCGGAGCCGCACTCCTCTTGTATGTTGCAGTTCTAATACCATTGTTGGCTCATTGGCTAAATACTTAATTTTTTATATGTTAATTATTCTACACAGAGTAGAACTATTTACATTTCCTCTTGGAGTACATAAGAATTCTATATTTATTGACATTTTTAGTTGACATTTTTAGGTGAGATGTTTTATTTTGGGTAATACGTGATTTATTAAAGTATCTTGTTGACATTGCGTTTTCATTATTTCTTTGCTGTGTAACAAACTACCCTAAAACTTAATGGCATAAGAGAACACTATTTTAGTATGTTTAAGTTCCCACGGATCAAAAATTCAGACAGGGCCCAAAAGGAACAGACTGTGCTTCCACCCTAACATCTATGACCTCAAATAAATCAGCAGAGGCTTGAAGAGCAGAGCACCTACAAGCAGCTTCTAGAAGCTTCTAACAACACAGCAGCCTCAGAGAAGTCGAAGCTGGAACTCAAGGCCCCAAGAGGAAGTATTCCACTGACCAAGGAAAGGTGAATCTGTGTGGCCTTTCATGACCTAGGTTTGGAAGTAACAGAACATCAGTACTTATCACAGGTCTACCCAGTTTCAAGGGCAGGGGACATAGACTCAAAATCTGGATGAAGGCAATGTCCAAAACTGTTGTGATCATATTTGGAAACTACCAACATCAATATGTCTCTGACTATTAATGTGGATCTTTTCATTATTTTTCTCTATTCTTGCATTCTTTTTTGGTAAATTACCTATTCATGTAGTTGTGCTTTATTATTATTAGATTATTATTTATCACTCATTGGTTACTGGGAATCTTTATACATTTTATTACAAATCCTTTGAGAATGAGATGAATGCAAGTCTCTTCTCTGTATTTTAAGTTTGTGATGTTTTTTCTGGGATCAGATAAAATTAAAACCAGTGAATATGAGTCTCTTTTTTATGGATTACACATCTTTCATTACTCTGAAGTTGTATAATTATTCTAACACATTTCATACTAAATTATATTTTAGGTTTGATTTAAAAATTAGGCATTAATTTATATATAATTTGTTTTTGTGTTTCATAGGCTTTCTGTTCTGCCTCTTTGGTCTCTCAGTCTCTCTCTCTCTCTATATATATATGTATACATACACATACATGAGAGATGTATATATATATTATTACAGTACATATAGATGTAGATATATACATACATTATATGTGCATACACATATATGCATGTGTGTATATATCATGATGTGTATTCACTTGTGTATGTTATAGTATAGATATATGCAAACATTTATATATGTTTATATATAACTTCTGTATATATGTATGTGTGAATCTTTTTACTAATACTACTGTATATCTATCATAAGTTTTGCTATCTGGTAGTACAAATATCCTCTATTTTTCAAAATTATCTTCACTGTTTTCTTATGAATTTCAGGACTAAGTTATCACTATTCAAAAAAAAGAGCACTGTTGGAAAATTTTTAAATAATTGTATTAAATATATACATCAAGCTAAGAAGTGATATATCTATGGTATTGAGACTTCCCATCTGCAAGTATGGCTTATCTTTTCATTTAATAAATATCTTTCAATAAAGTTTTATTTTGAAATGATTTTGCATTTGGAGGCACAAATATTCTAAAGAAATCTATTATTTTATGTGATAGGATATTTGTTATTTTTATTATTTAAAATTTTCTAATTATTGTTTCAGGTGTGAATGTTAATTATTTATCATTATTATTATTATTATTATTTTAATGCTATTTATTTTTCCATGTTGATTTGGCTAAAGTCTATTATGAGTTCTACCAGTTTGTGAGGATAACTTGGATTGTCATATAGATAATTATGGGTCTGTGAATGATGGTAATTTTACCTCATTCTTTCAATTTCTATATTAAAATCAGGACTATTTTCCAGAGGCATCATTCATATTACATGTGACATGCACCTTAGAATCATCATTGTGGCAGTACTGATTATAATAACTCTTTTTTATTTCTTTGTTTGCTCTTTTTATTTTGCAGTGATAGATTAGAATCAATGATACTAGATGCTTTGTCTTGATCTTGACATTAAACATTACTTTTAAGAATTCACCACTGTCGGTGATGAATTGCTAGATATTTTTTATTAAAAGCCTTCCTTTAGTTAAGGAAGTTCCGTCCTTTTCTATTTTTCAAAACATTTTTTTTGCATGAAGGAGTATTCTACTATCTCATTAGATTTTTTCATCACTGGAAATGATCATATGCATTTTCGTCTTTTAATCTACATAAATATAGGAACTGAATTAACAAATGCTAAAGCATCTTTGTATTAATGGAACACATTCTACTTGGTCATTATATAAATTATATTTTTTATATATGGGGAGCTTTAATTTTCCAAAAATTTTATCATGTTTTTATTATTTAAGATTTCTTAATCTTTGTGAGTCTGATTGGCCTATTATTTTCCTTTCTTGTACTTTTTTTCATCTGTTTCTGGTACCAAAGTAGCCTCATGAAAGTAGTTGGAAAGTTTTCCTCTGTAAATTTTCTTTGGAAATTTTTAACATTAACAGCAATAGCAACAATAAATACACTTTCATAGTTCTGACTATATGCCAAGCATTATTCTAAGCTCTTTGTGTACATTCATTCATTCGATTCTTATATAAATCCTATGCAATAGATATTATTATTCCAGTTTTACAGATAGAGTCTAAAATATCCTAAAGTTTAAATAATTTAGTCAGGATCAAACAGATAAAAATTAAATTCTCCAACTCCAGGCAGGCTTGTCCCAGAATTTATATAAAAGAGAGAGCATTACCAATGAAAGTATGTTAGGATCCTTCCTTATTCATAAGGGTTAACTACTGCATGCTATGTCACTCCCTACTTCTCCCTTCTATTCAGATCTCTGAAGCTGTGCTTATTTTTAAAAGATTGCATTCTGTTCTAGTTTCTGGAAGACAGATTATTTAGGTTACAAACTTGTCTAGCAATTCATTTTGGGGGAAACATTGGAATTTGAACCTTGCTACCCTGGCTCATAGCTGTTGAAAAGTCTGCTATCACTCAAATCGTTGTTTCTTTTTTATATAATATGTCCCTTCTCTCCCTATGTCATCTTTTTTTAACCTCCCTGTTCTGTGTCGTATTTCGGAGTTTCACCTCCATGTATTTACATATGAATTTCGTTTAGCTTTTGCTGCTTGGTTAAATAATGCCTAATATACTTGGTCTGTATTTCTATTTGTTATACAATATTCCTAGCAATTATGTTGAATATTGGCTCTTCCCCATTCTCTCCATTTTTTTTTCTGGATTTCCAATTTGATATATGACAAATTTTGTCAATATGACCTTTCTGTCTTTTAATCTCCTTTTCATAGTTTCCATCTTGTCTCTCTGTATTCATTTCTTTTGATATGTTTTCCATTTTAACTTTCAGTTTACTATTCCTTTTTTTTAGGGGTACCTAATTTATACTACACTCATTGAATTTTTGTAACTTAAGAATTGTAGATTTTACACTTAACATGTATATTTTTTTCTTTAAAAAAAATCTACCTGGTTATTTTAGATAGTCTCTAGTGCCTACTTATTTTTTATTATTTTTTATTTTTTATACACTTAAAAAATAGTTCTTTATGGTTTATCTGATAATTTCATTATTGTAATTCTTTCTAATTGAGAACATGTATCAGGTGGAATGCAACTGGAGGAATCTGTAGACCCCAAATTTAATATGATTTCCACCAGACAGTATTTGTGCTGGCATCTATTTAATGGCAGACTGTGTCCCCAGCCTCACACCATGCAGTTTGATGTTTATCTCAGCTTGAGGTTTCCCCGACTTAACAGTCACTGTAAATTTGAACAACAGACTTATATGAAAGCAGGTTAATAACTACAAGTTGTCTGTAAAGAGTATTAAAAATATTTTCCTTTGTAGCATATTTGGAAATAGTAAATTTCCTGGTGGAATCTACATTTTGACCAGTGGTTTTTTCCCCACCAGACCATCATTTCACAATAGGGGAAAGCCCCATCTGGGGTCCAGGATGACTTTCAGGCTCAGAGTCTCAACTTTGCATGAACTGCAAAGCTTGGTCTTCAGTGTCTCATGCTTTCAAAGTCATCTATAATTCATGGTTCTACTTTCATCTGTCTCTTCATTTATCTTTTTCTGTGTTTAATTTGGCCTGTATAGAGTGCCAGTACGTTGTTCCTATCTCAGCAAGTAATTAAAATATTATCTAGAATGTGTTTGTATTGTAGAATAAGAATATTTTTAAAAACTGTAGCTTTCTATGCTGCCCAAAGTGGAAGTGCTCCTCTGTTTTGAGCTCCTCAAAGTGAGGGACTACGTTTTGTTTTGTCTTGGATTCTGATACTATGTCTAGCGAAGTAGGGCACAAGGTGATATCAAAATGAACTCAAATATGTGAATAATTTTGTATAATTTATTATGTTTTAAAATTCATTTTATAAAAGTTTTAACAGCTTTATTGAGGTGCAATTGACCTATGAAAATTGTACTTAAAGTATACAATTTGATAAGGCTTGACATATGTGCACGTTAATGAAACCATAACCATAATCTGGTTAATGAACATGTTCATCGCTGCTTAAACTTTCCTCTTGCCCTTTTATAATTCCTGCCTCTCATTACTCCCCAGCCCATCCCTAAGCAACCACTGATCTGCTTTCTATCCTTATACATTACTTTTATGTAAATTGAATCACCCGGTATATAGTCATTTTTGCCTGTCTTCATTCACTCAGCATAATTATTTTGAGTTTCCACAATGTTGAAATGAATGTCAAATTTTTTTATATATTTGTAGGTGAGTAGTATTCTGTCATAGGAACATAAAGCAGTTTTTGTAACCCTTCACTTGCTGACAGACATTTGGGTTGTGTCCAGTTTTACAAATTACAAATAAATTACCAGCTATTACAAATAAAGTTGCTTTGAATATTGGTGTACACATATGTATATGGATCTAAACTTTCAAGTATCTTGAGTAAATATGGAGAAGAGGAATGGCTGGATCATATGGCAGGTGTTCGTTTAACTTTATAAGAGGCTGTCAAACTGCTTTCAAACTAGTTTTATCAATTTCATTCCCATGAGAAAATTGGAGAGCTTTAATCACTTGTAATGGGAGGTCTTTTAACCTATAACCATTGTAATAGATGTTTAACTGTGTCTCTTTGTAGATTTAATTTCCATTTCCTAATGATGTTGAGCACTTTATTATGTGTGCATTTGCCAACTGTATATCTTCTTTAGTGGAGTGTCTGTTTAAGTATTTTTACCCACTTACTAGTTTTCTTATTGTTGAATCCGAGAGATCCTTTTATCAGGTTTATAATTTGTAAATATATTCTCCCAGTCTGTGGTTTCTCTCTATATTCTCTTAATAATACCTTTCAAATAGCAGAAATTTTTAATTTTAATGAATTTAGGCTTGTAATTTGTTCTTTTGTGGTTCATACTTTTGGTACCATATCTGAGTAATCATTACCTAACCTGAGATCTTATTTTTACTCCCAGAAGTTTTATAATTTTAAGTTTTCTTCCACTAAAAAAGAGGTATGTAGAGCTAACAAACATTAAGAAAAGTTCATCCCATCTAAGTTCATAGAGAAATCTGTGTTAGAAGAATCTGAATTTGCAAAAATGTCTTCTCTAATCAGTGTTATATATGGGTGTTGCATTCTAAGTTCAAAAGATTAATTACATAATTTTTAGAATAAAACATCTTAATGATTATGTCTTTTCCATTTAAAATTAAAATCAATTACTTTGCAAAACATGCACTTTGTTTTCTGCACCTTATTCTAATTCATTATTATATTCATCAGCAAAAGACTGGGGCTAGTATGACAGACAATTATTTTTCCTCACTGACCAATATCTACACTTTGTATAACCATAGGCATTTGGTTTACAATCCACCCATATTAGAAAAATAATAATTCTCAGAAATTCTAAGCTGCTCAAAATCACACAGCCAGTAAACTATGAAATAAAGATTAAAAGTCAAGTGCTCTATTGCTAGTTTAAATCTCTTTTCATTTTACCCAGTTTTATGGATATATGATTGACATATAATGGTGTGTAAGCTTAAGATGTACAGTGTGATGATTTGATATATGTGTATATTGTGAAATGATTACCACAATAAGGTTAGTTAACACATACATTGCCTCATGTAATTATAGTTTGTGTGTGTGTGTGGTGAGAACATGTAAAAATCTACTCTTTCAGCAGCTTTCAAGTAATGATACAGTGTTGTTAACTATAGTCATAAGGCATACATAGATCCCTGGACTTATTCATCTTATAACTGGAAGTTTGTATATTTTGACTACATCTCCCCATTTTTCCCATTCCCCACCCGTTGGCAACCACCAATGTTGTTTCTGTGAGTTGGACATTTTTAGACATATAAATGAGATCCTACAGTATTTGTCTTTCTCTGACTTATTTCACTTACCATAATGCCCTCAAGCTCATCCATGTTGTTGCAAATGGCAGGATTTCCTTCTTTTTTATGGCTAAGCAATATTCCATTTCATGCACACGCACACACACACACACACACAAACTTTTCTTTATCCCCTCATCAGTTGATAGACTCTTGGGTTGTTTCCATGTCTTGGCTGTTAACAATGCTGCAGTGAAGATGGGAGTTCAAAAATCTCTCCAGGATAGTAATTTCATTTCTTCTGGATACATACCTACAAGTGGGATTGCTGGATTATACAGTGGCTCTATTTTTTAATGTTTTGAGGAACTATTTTCCACAAAGTCTGTACCAGTTTTCTTTTCTTCATATTACTTTATAATTAAATAAAGTTTGTTTGGTTGTCTAGTATCAATCCAAGTAAAAACATCCAAAAGAGAAACAGCTGAAGATACTGGCTAGCTAAAATTTTCTGAAATTCTTGAATTTTAAAATTAAAATAAATTAAAATTTGGTCTAAAAAATCTAGTTATCTGTGTATTATCCCTATGCCTGTCTTTTGGATATTTTAAATTAGGTTTAACATATATTTTAATATATTCAGTTAAAAATTAAGTATTAATTATTTCAAGTGTGTTTCAAAGCATTACTTTAACAATGTTAAGAAAGGTAGTCTATCAAATTAATACAATAAGCAAATGAAAAATGTGTTTTCTTAGAAAGTCTGGTTATTTATTAGAAAAATTAAAAATAGCTACACTAGATTTCCTCCGGCTTTAATAGTTATGTTGAATTAAATTAATATGAATGAAACCATTCACTCAAAGGATTTTACTGTGTGTCTACTATGTGAAAAACTCTCTGTAAGGCACTGTGAAGCAATACAAAGAATAATATAGTCTCTATTCCTAAGGAACTTACAGGTCAATGCAGATGAAATGATTTCACAAATGGCTGATTTGTAACACAACATGTGGTTGGTGGCAAAAGAAGATAAAACATGTTGTAGAGTCTTAGGGGAAATTAATGAAGACTTCATAATGGATGAGAAATTTATTTATTTTTGCTCTCAATCTTTTGGTACATTATCTAAACCACCTTGAGGAATCATGAAAGAATCTGTGATGTGATCAGAACATTAACAGAAGCAAACCAACTAATAAGAGAGGAAAAAGCTATTGCAGCAGGCAGACATTACCTGTGCAAGACTATCTCACCCACAAAACCTGCCCTCTATCAAATATACTCAGAAGACCCAATATCAAATACACTATCTTTAGGTTATATGCAGACTTCTTTCTGAACAAAAAACCAATAAAGGCTTAGAATAGCAATTTTAATTTGTATTCTGCCCCAGGACTTTTTAAAGACATACTCCCAGTCATACAGCAAGGTTTATGTACAGTGCCCAAAACATTAGATAGTTTATGATTCCACAGATTTCTTTCCAACTCAAAAGAGGTTATTTCAACTCAGAAGAAACACAAGTAAGAATGGTATTTTTCTATGAGTAGTGTTGGACTAAATGTAATTTGTAAAATCTAAATAATTTACAAAACTTCAACACTTTATTATTAATAACAAATTACTTATGATTTGCTTCACAGCTGTTAGAACACACCATTTCAGAGTCACAGCTGAGAGACAGAGGAAATACGCCAGAAGGAGCTGGGAAATCACTGTCCAGAGTAAATTTGCAATATTCCAGTGTCTTGGACTCTGCCTTGCCAGTCTACAAATGTATTTCTAATTAATGTCCAGAGGGTGTTGGACCTAGTGAAAAAGAATTCATCTTAGCCACCCTTATTAGGGATTGATATATAAATCCAAGGGTCAAATGTACTTATTTATAGAAGACAGGTTATTAAATGATCAGAGTCCTATTAACTTTTCTTCAGGGCACATTGTTCCTTCATTTTAAGGTAACTGAGAAATTGGTATTAATCTCAAAGCTACTTGATGAGCATGGAATCAGAGGAAATCATCAGATAGGGAAATATCTAATGAGTCAGTCTTATGCCCACAATCCAAACTTTCTAGTTATCTACTAATATTTTATCTCTTTGACTCAGTGTCTCCTCTTGAATAAAAACCAAGAATGTCTGCTTTTCTAAACTGGGTTTTCTGCATTTGCAAGTGGATCATTCATTTATGAATTAACATAATCTCATAATATCAAATTCCTCTCAAATTTGTACTGAGTTTAATAATTAAAAAGTCCTTTCTGAGAATGTTTGACTCTCCTGTATTTTATAATTGGAGAAACATTTCATTACATGTACATTATGGTTAATAAAAACAACCCATAGATACAGTTTTGTTACTGTGCCTGTGGATATCCTACAATGAAGCTAGCCGTTGTCTGACCTCTTCATTCCTCTTCATATGCTCAGCCTATTTACACTCATCTGTGAGTGCTAATGGAATATGAATTATTTTTATTGGTCAAAAACAAAAAATAAACCTAAATCCAAAGATAAAAAATAACAGTTTTATCTTCCAAAATCAAAATATTTTACCTTCTCTATTTTTTTTGCTTTTATATACAGTAATATTCCCATATGTTAGCATATACATAATTGAATGTTAATTATATTTAATTTTTATGGGCTTAATAGTACTCCAAAGAGCCTTAGAAGAGTTCAAGAAAGGAGGCATAGAGCACCGTGCATGAGCAGGCTCTCTGGGTTCAAGTAAAGGTTAATAGATTACTTAATGGCCATGTATCTTGGATGAATTTAGAAAGTTACCATATTTCTCTAAGCTGCAGTTTCTTTACCTATCAAATAGAGACAATAAACACACCTCCATCACTGTTGTTATTAAGATTGAAAGAATAATACATATTGAAGATTTACATAATAAGCATTCAAAAAATGCCAGTTATAATCATTTAAAAAGCCATTTAAACAAAAGTCCGCAAATTCACCCTGAATTTCACGTTAAACTATTTCTTTGAAGCTTTAGAGACAAGATAGTTATAAGGTTATCTACTATTGAACCTATTAATGTTTATGAAAAACAATATGCTTCTCTCACAATACAAATAAATATCCATAAGTACAGCAGAATCCAGGTATAAATGTCCTTTTATATCTAACTTACTTTGATCACAGAGTTACTATCTGAGATATAAGATTAATGGTAAACCATAGAAATAAAATATGAGTGAACAATATATTCTGAAATCCCACTAATTCGTTTGGAAAAGTAGAATTTACTTTTAAACTTAGTAACACATGTTTGTTAAAACGACTGAGGCACTAAGTATTCAAACACCTAATCCATGTTTCATATGGATGGTATACATAATCCCTGTATATAGAAGAAATAAAACATTTTGTAAAAAGTCAAATACTAACTTCTGTTGTTCCTTCTAAAGAAAAGTTATTCCAGGCATCAAGTATTTGTACACATTGCTTAGTTACAGAATAATCTTCTATTGAGCAAAACTGAAATCTTGGAAAATGATTAAATGCAAAGCAACATGAAAACAAAGGAAAGATGAACTACTACTGAAGAAAAAGAAACAAAAGACTTTCACTTAATCCTTCCTTTCAAAGACCATCCAGTCAATACTCCTGAAACTCTCTCAACACTGGGGTGGATAATTTAGAATCCAAAATATGATATTGCTCACAGTGACTCCTAAGAAAATTCTATGTCCACTTTTTAACATAATTGGCAAAACAAAACTAAAGCCATCATGCCTATCAAAACCAAAACAAATCCTAAATTGATGTAGCTCAAAAGAAACAGCTTTCAATGACTTTCTACATGTATGCCCTAAAACCAAACAAAGGCAGATCAAACAAATCTCTATATGTCAATTTACTTTTTTCTTCTTACTAATGCATTGGATATTTTGAAATAAAGATTTGGAATCATGCTTTCTCCAGAGTTATATTTTGGCATTACAAAAAGTATACCTTAGTGAAGCCTACCAGGCAAGCAGTTTTTCATCAGTTTCCACTTAAAATCTACAGTACACTTCTACTCGTTATTCCATGTGGGGCAAGCATCACCCTAGAAGCTGTTTGAAGATGTATCAATACCCCTGCCCACAGAACCATCATGAAAATACAGAATTCCATGACAACCAAGACTACTCTCTCTGGATACACTTAAAACCAGCAGCCATCAGATGTCAGTGCAGTATTTGCCTCCATGGAGATGACTGTGGAATTTATAGGAGCCAATGATACCTTAGATTTATAGTTTAAAAGACACATAACTCACAGCTTCATTTGATTTTATAATAGCCCTCTGAGGTTCTAGACCAGTTGATGAAATGTAGAAATTATTTGTATTTCAACTAAAAAGTCACAGGGTGGGGAACTCAAACTCATGTTTTCCATTTCAAATGTTTGTTTTGTTTTTCACCCTTGAGTAGATTCCAATTTGTTAGTAGAATGGATAAGTCTTTCTAAATTTCACTTAAGCAAAGTCATTAAGGAAAAATTAGTAGATATCTCTCATTTGGAATAATATAAATTATCACATTATTATAAACTAAAATTCTTGTTTCTAATAATTAATAAGGTATTTTGTCAATGTAACATTTCCTCTGAGCTGTCAATATGCTAAGATTTTTAAAAATAATTTTCTTAAATCATTATAATTTTTCTTATACTTCAAGTAGGTGAATTATTTTAAATGTGCAGAAGCCACTTAAATACTTTATTAAATTAAGTAGTTTAATAAGTACTGCAAATTATTTAATATAAATATAAATGATACATTTCGAATGCAAAAAAAATTAAAACTCAAACTGATTCTGCCACTTAGTTACAAAATACGGCCTAAATTCTTTTTATGAAGAACTTTTACACTGGAATAAAGAATTTAGAAACATTTCTATATGAATAACATTTAAGAGATATGAAACCTTAAGAGACCATTGCTAAAACAAAGAGAAAGGCATTAAAGTACAGAGGGAAATCTTGTTTTTTTAATATCACGCTTTGTTAAATTGTAATTTATAGAGGAAATAGGATATAATATTTACTTCCAAATAGTAGGTATCACACATAAAGACTGCCAATCACACTATTTATGACGCATTATAATTGGTTGTCTAAAATCATGATAAATTGAAAAGAAGAAAAATACTTTCTTTCTTCCCTAGAGATGACATGAAAGAGGAAAGGGGAAAAAGAAAAAAGACAGCAAACCCTATTTATTATAAATAGCTGGGTAGGCAGTTACAGCTCTACAATGGAAAGGAATCTGACATACTGACTTTTCCTATGGTCTGAAATTTCATTATTAGAAATGTATATTCTTCAGTCTTACAGATCTTGAATAGGTTTTCCTATTCAAGTAGAACTATCCTCTGATGTAACAATTTGGCCTTTATTAGAAATTTTACTGGGGGCTCAGATTATTTAGTGAAGAACCAGTCAAGTGACAATGGACAGAGTATATCAGTTGGGAAGGATGTTACACTAAAAAAAAGTTAAATGAATAGTACGTGACACAGTTTAACAAGTCCATCCTCTGAACTCAATCAAGCAATTATTAATATTATAGAATATGTACAATGTGAAAGGCACTGTGCTAATACTCAGCTAGGTGAAAAGGAACACAGAAAATTCTTCCCAAGGAATATACTTTCTTGTTGGAAAAATAAGACCTATACACATGGAAAAAAAAATGGTGATTCTAGGCATTAACTGCTAAATTACACCAGTGTGCATGGACAATAAGGTCTTATAAGAATGGAAAGGCACATTTTATTTGCATCCAGCTGGAACACCTCACCAAAAAGGTGAGAAACAAAAATGCTCCAGTGTGAGTTCAATTGATTTAAATTGTAGTAAATGAAATTATTTAGTATGATCTAGAAAACTGTATATTTACATATTTATATAGAAAGAGATATCAAGATATGCACATGAATACAGAAAACTAAAGAAGTGTCCTATAGAATCATCTCATTCCAAGGTCAGATAAGTCCTTTTAAATTCATGATGGTTTAGTCTTACTGTTTTGGTTTGGAGCTAGAATGAAATGACCTCCTATGTCCTCTTCCTGAGGGAAATTTGAATCTTGAAAGAAGAGATGAGTCTTGTGTTTCTCAGGCTTTTCAGCATGTTCTATTTTTGTCTTCCAATTGGGGATGCTACTTTGGTTCTAACATACTTCTCAAATAAGAATTGGCTTATAGGTATCAATTGATAAATGTTGTTGCTACTGTTATCTATGAATATCTATGTTGGTGAACTTTTAAAAATTGATTATATATCACTGCAGTCAAAAGGTGAACTAGCACCCTAGATAGTTCAAAATTGTCCTGGCACCTTCTTTCCTAGTCTGCCATCTCACAATACCTATAAATCACTATTGCTAGTTTAATCAAATCCCATCCCAACATACATTGCACAGTTTTAGAGATGGGATATATCTTACAAAATTGAAACAGTTCGGGTCTAATTTGACCACTTTATGTGGAAAATCAGTGCTTACAACAGCAAAATAAAATTAAATTGATCAATAGGATGTGTTTTTGATATGGACAAAATGATAACTGGTCAAAATAACTGATTTCCAGAGATAAATTAAGCCAAAAGCCTGGCAAATATTATTTTTTTATTATTATTATTATTTCTTCAGCTATCTTTCCCCTACACTTCTGGTAACACTATCTTTCTTGTTGAGGTTCTTCAGAAGTGCAAATAAAACTCTGATTTTCATGGCATTTCATTCTCAGTACTGGAATGTTGGGACTGCTATCGCTACTATGGATTCCTAAGCTAAAGGACATGGCAAGAATTGACTCCTGGCAGAAATGCGTCATCTAGGGATGAACAAGTATCTGGCATTTTGTTTTATGAAATGCGGCCAAGACAAGCTAGATCCTCAATGAGTTCACATGAAGCACTGATACACAGGGGATTCATCATCACGTTGCATTTAACACAGAGGACAAAGATTGTTGCACTCTAAATTCATTATTCTGAAGATGCTAGGGTTTATAAAAAAGTTTTGTGTCTTCTAATTTCAATGTGATGACATAACCTAATTAAATCATTATTTTGAACTTAAGGGTTTAACTGCTTTTATAGACAAGTTTTGTATCAATAAATGACTAGAGCTTACAATAAGGAAAGCATGCCATAATAAGAGAAAATAGGAGAAAAAAATTTAAAAAATTAAATCCCTCTATAGTATTACTATGCCACCAAATTTGAAAACTGGGATAGAGGTTTAGGTGGAAAAAAGGACATAGACATGGGTGGAGACAGTGAAAGAAGAAAGGAAAGGTGATTTTTTTTTTCTTGCTGTTATTTCTTATTCTAAACACTGAGATTCTTGAGCATGATTTTAGCTCAGAAGGAAGGTAAAAGGAAGTAATGATACAGTACCAAGAAGGTACCATTAATGCAGTAAAAGTGGACCTGGAATGATGAGAATCAAGAAATCCATTGGAATGATTGGATTTGGGCAGGAGAATGAGGTCTCCTGTTGTGACGAGGAGGGAAGGAGCAGGAGGGATAGAAAATTATGAATGGAGAAAGGCCATGCATTTGAAGAGATTCAGTTGGACTAAAGAGACTCATTTCATTAAGAAATCAAAAGCAAAATAAGTAGTCAAAGAATAGAGGTAGAAGTCACTTTAAAAGCGTTTAGATAAGTAATAAAAATATAGCTGTTGAAAGGAATGGGAATGGGATATAAGTAAAAGATTAAACTTCTTACAAAATAAGCCACATTTCAAGAAAAAGAAATCCATCCTTATATAAGTAATATAATCAATGTAATGACTGAGTAAATATTTACCTACTGGAACTTTCTGCATAATAGGAGAAGATGGAAAAGCAAATAAAGCTATTTAAAGAAAAAAACTATGTCAAAATTTGAACCAAGTATATTTGCTTTTTGTCTTTTTTAAGTTAATATATAACAAGGAGAAGAAGAGAATTTGTACAGTTGGAAAGGTATGGGATTTGGAGAGAGAACTCCTATGTTTCATATGTATTTTATTATTTTCATAGTTTTACAGTCTTGAGCTCCAGGGTCTTACGGTTTCTTAAGCTGTAAAATTAAGAAAACATGTGGTCTTGAGCCACTGCATAAAATTATGGTGAATGCTGCCATCGATTCTTGTGCTTCACAAAAGCTGAAAGTAAAATTTCTGTAGGCTCATTCTAAGGGTAAAGATAATTTGATAGTGATATCTGCACTCTGATTTTTATTGTTTGAAATGCCTGCTTAAAAGATATTGTGCAAAAAATTTCATAACACATGATTTTTCTCTGTAGTAAGCAATTAATGAAGATACAGGTATTGTAAAATTCTAAAATGTTATTCTTAGTATTAATGTTCTCCAAGAGTTACTTTTTGAAAACTGCATTAAAATTTATGTATATCAAACTATCTATAAGAATATTATAACCAGATATAAGAAACATTATATATTTACATCTATAAGAAACATTTTAACCAGAAAACAGCAAAGTTCTCTCTCCCTCTCTCCTCTCCTTTTCCCTTTTAAAGGACAGAGTAGAGGTGAAATATTTATTTCAGTCATGTGAGAGAGTTACAGATGATTAGATTTTTATTAAGGTGTAATTTATATATACTTAAAGTCACCCTATTTAGTGTATAGTTCTGCAACTATACCCTATATTTTTAACAAATCAAGATATAAAATAGTTTCATACTGTCTTTTTTGTAGTCAACCTTCCTCCCTCATTCCCTATTATTGGCAACCTCTAATTTTTTTCTACATTTCTGATCATTTTGCCTTTGCAAGAATATCATAAAAATGCCATCAGTCATATATATAGCTTTTTGAGTCTGGCCTCTTTCATTAGTGTTATGTATTTAAAATTCATTCATGTCATTGGGTTTATCAGTAGTTTATTTTTCCTTATTGCTGAGTAATATTCCATTATACAGATATGCCTCATACAGTTTGTTGATCTAGCCTCCAACTGAGGGGCATCTGGATTGCTTTCAGTTTTTCACATTACAAGTAAAGCCAATATGAATATTTATATAAAGCTTTTATATGAATATAGGTTTCCTGTTTATTTATTCATTTTTGTACTTTTTTTATTTATAAATGTTTAGAAATAGCACTGCTGGCTCATACTGTAAGTGTTTGTGTAACTTTACAAGAAACTGTCAAACTATTTTCCAAAGTAGTATACCATTTTACAATCTCACCAAACCAGTTGCTTTGTACCGTCTTAGCACTTAGTATTGTCAGTTTTACCTTTTAAAGACATTCTTACAGATAGGTCATGGTATGTCAGTCACTATGGTAGGTTAATCTTTAAAGCTGTTTCGATAAGCTCGGACTCTTCCAGTTATTGCAGAAAAGTTATCAGGAGTATTCAGTGAGTTATACATCCAGGGGCAGATGGACTGTTAATGCTCCCTCTTGCAACATGACTTGATTGCCACTGAGTCCCTATTTTTCTGTGGCTTGTTCCATAGTGGTTAAGGTGCTACTTACCTCCAAGCTGTTATATCTGAAGCAGAGATTTAATTCCTCCTTAGATCTGTTGAGAGAACAGCGGTTTCACATAATATACAACATAATGACAAAATGTAATGAACACATGGAAATTAAGAAATTTGTATAGTCAAAACTCTGTAGTTCTACAAAGAAATTATGATTATTTGTAAAATTCTGCAAGTACAAACTATCACTGAAATGTTATGACTCTTTTATCTTCTTTCCCTAGTGAGATAATCATACGATATTTTCTAGAATTTTTTTTACATAGTAAACATATTCTTTTGTTTGTCTAATATCTCAACATGACACACACACCTACGTAACTTTATAAAATATCTCCTATATATTTCCTTTGTATAGGCCAATACAAAAAGGATGCTTTCCATAAAATATCATCCCCAGGAGACAAGCTGCAATGATTTGGGAAGGTCAGATATGGGAGGACAAAGGGAAAAAATCACACAGCAATTGGTCCCATATTAGTCTCCAAGAGTTATTTCAAGAGTTTGTTGTGACCTCGGTGGCATACTTAATGCAAATATTTCTTAGCCCAAGATCCACATTACTGAATTTCTAGGTGCCAGAGTTTTAACTTCATATTCATGGTATTCGGAAGGTTCATAAATTCCCTGAAATTGTGTGGAAAATTTTTTTATGTCTATGTCTTTATTTTCATGGTTTTTATTTCTTTGTTCCTAGAGGGAAGATTATTCACTTTGCTGATGGAAGTTATGAATTACTATTTTAGAAAGTATCAGAGCATATTCACATAATTTTCCAAAGGGTTACCCCTGTATTAACAGACATCCAGGATGTGGCAAAAACCAGTTTATATGGAAGGGCGGGCACAATAGTTCTGTAGCCAATCATCCAGAGTCTAAACACAGTCTTTGATGCCTGGGTAGCAGAGAAAAGGAATGTAATGATGGTAGGCAATACCCCTATTTCACACACACACACACACACACACACACACTCTCTCTCTCTCTCTCTCTCTCTCTCTCTGTCTCTCTCTCTCTCTCACATATGCGCAGAAAAGGATTTCAGAAGTTTCTTTTCCTGTTCCTTTTTGTAAATATATATAGTATAATTCTAGCAACCATTAAGACAAAGAAGTTTAGCTAAGAAGCCAATAGAGATGTTTCTCATCCCCTTCATTTAATTCTATAAGCTTCTACCTGGAATGAATTTTCCTACCACTTTCTCTTTACCCTACCACCTCTGTACCTCAACCCTACTTTGCAATTCAGTTGTTACATTATATATGAAATAGTTCATATATGTTGTTCCTAACCCCCAGTTATGTGGCACATGATACTTTGTGCACACAGCTATTTTACAGAGTATAACATTACTGGAAGCATTTTCTCTTATGAGCTAGGTGCTAAAATAGGTACTGAGGATGTGGCAATGAACAATTTAGAATTTCTTTTCTCCAAACCTATATTATATGGAAAAACAAATATTAAATGTGTGATAATTATAGCTAAAGAGAATTATAATAAAACTGCCCCTTATTCATCATTGTTTCCTTATTGCTTACTCCATTTTGAATCATAGGAAGTGCTCAATAAATAATTATTGACTGAATAAAGGAAGGATTGTGATTTAATATTTTCTGATACGATCTCTGATTTCTCCAGGAAATAAGAGCTTCCACAGCTCTTTGTTTATATCACTTTGTAATAGCCCTTATCTCATATTGATGACAATGTATATACTTAACTGACCATGAGTCACTTGAGGTCAAGTTCTATACTTTTTCTATGAATAATCTGAATATCTCCAAATTAATAAAACTTTTGAGGTAACCCTTTCTTTATTATTGTTTTGAATTGCTTTGGCTGATTTTTCTAGTGGACAACCATCCTTGCATTACTGAAATAAAGCACACTTGTCCAGGATATATTTGCCTTTTGTAGGTTGTTGGAATCCATAAGTTAAGAAGAGTTTTTATATGCTACAGAAGAATTTTGTGTAAGATTGGTGTCATTTCTTCCTAAAATATTTGAAAAAACTCACTGGAGAAGGCATCTGGGCCTGGAACTTCCTTTGCATGAGTTTCCTTTTTAAATAAGACTTTCAACTCTTTTAATAGATGTGAGACTAATCATATTTCTTATTTCTTGCTGTTTAGGAAAATTTTGGTTTTGAAGAATTTTTCCATTTCATTTAAATTGTTAAATGTATTGGCATAAAGTAGTTCATATTACTTCCTAATAAGCATATTAATGATTATAGAAATTACACTGATGTTACTTTTTAATTTTTTTACTAAGATATAACTGAAATATACATAATATGTTATATTGTTTTGCATTATATGATATTCCTATTTTTTATCCCTAATTAGATTCAGTTACAGTGCATATAGGAAGTACATTGTGATACCCAGTGATCACTTCAAATACTTCTTAACATTAATGGTCTTGGAAATCACTTTTGAAAAGAATCAAATTAAATCAAGATAAAAGGATTCTTTATAATGTCAACAATTGATTATATAGTTGCACAACATTTGCATGAGCTTGTGCTGTGTGCTCTGTGGAAGTTTAGAAATAAATTGTTCAATTTCTCCAAAATTTTATTTCCATTCTAAGGAATACAGGGCACAATAAATAACATCCTCTGTTTACCCAGTCTGCATTCTACATCACTTGTTAAATGAGGAAAAGAATTAGAGTAGATAAAGACTAAAATAGGACTGATTACCACTGAAGGCAGGTTGCAGGAAATAGCAAAGGAATATGCTGCAAAAATGGTCTTCCTAACACCAAGTAGCATAATTTGATAGACATTTTATCTCCACTATACTCCCAGTCATAGTAAATGCTATGAAATCCCTCCCTAACAACTGTTTATAAAACGTATTGAAATTACAGCATGGTGGAGCAGCACAGAAACTATGTTCCTTGAGCTGAAGGGAGGGAGAGAAAGGCTGACTTAGCCATGTACTGTTTATCTCCCAAACACATCAACAAAGTTAAGTCACTCTTCTTTCCCTGGGAGAAGCCAGTGTTACAGATGTGTAGATCCTCTTACATGAAAGTAAATATCACGTGTGACAAATAAGTATTGTTCTCTAACAGGACAGGGTCTTATAAGTACTGAGGGACTTGAAAACCCTAAACCATGAAGGCAGGGGTTCTCAACACAGTTGTAGATCTTAGCGGTGCTTTCTCCCATCACATTATTTAACAAATATTTGCAGACACAGGAAGAGCAGGAAGCTCCTCTAACTCCAGGGCCGTTGAGTTAGCTACAACCACCAAGTGTAACCACCTCTCCTGGGATTTGCATGAATTGAGAAAGCAGCTGGACTATGTTATCCTAGCATTGGTGTGAGAACATGGATTCAACAGAAAATCAAGAAGATCTTTCTCTTTTGAATTCTCTAAAGAGAACTTACAACTAGCATTTTCTAAGATTGAGGTGAGGAAGAGACAGATTATGTCCTTCAAGCTGAATTTAAAAATAGTGGATTCTAGATATCCCTATGAACATCTGTTTAATATTTGAAAAGGTCTACCATTTTCTCTCCCACCTGAGCATTGTTTCTTTCATTTGAACCTATTACTCGGCTGTTCTGCCTTGAAAAGTATAGTGAACAAATTTTGTTTTCCTTATCACTTCAAATAAATGTTTTCAGAGTCTTGTGGATTGCTATCATGCATCCCTGTGGACATATTTCTCCTATGCTCATGTCGTTCCTATGCTCTACTTTTAGTTGTCCTAAGAGGTCATGTAAGCTTTATTAAGAGAGTTTGGTAAAATGCCATATTTAGACACAAGCTCTTGCTAGAATATTGTATTTAGCAAATTCACATGGCTGTTGTGTAGTTAAGAGTCACATGCAAGTATGTGTATATCATGTGGTAGAAATGCCATACATAGTAAAAGGAATGATAGACACATCTAGACCTAGAAATGATGGAGGGGATCTCAAAAACCAACTGAGACCTCTCCAAATTATTTTTGGTTTCTGTTTTATCAAAACTTCAGGGTATGATTAAATGGACACTTCAACACCATTGCCCTAAAGAATACAAAATCTGAAATAGAAGATAGATGTCAGGTAGAAGATGACAGATTACAATAATGTTGTTAGCCAAGATTAGTATAAAGAAGGCTACGCCAGACCAAGCAATCATATTTCTAAGCAAAACCAGACATCCATTCAGGAATTGTCTTGGTCTGTTCCTTGAAGATCTTATCAGTGAGCTCAATGCCCAGCTGCTATCCCCTCCCTTCCCAGCCGAACATTAGCTTCGTTCTGCCTCATGGAACCTGAACAAATTAGACATAGAGCCCTAAGATCTTTAGTCTGAAAAATGTTTCTAATCCTAGGAGCCTAGCAGGATAAAATTCTGAAAGTGTGCAAAGCTAAAATAATTACTGCTGGTCATATTTCAGAGGAAGAAGAGCACCTTGAGCATAATCACATATTTAATCATAAGGAGTAAAAATAAAACACAGGTAAAAATTCCATCTTTCTAATTTGTTCCCAAAGGATCCCTAGTCTGTGCATTAAATTGTTTCATAAGAATATTAATAAGAATGTAACTCCCATGAAATTGCTCCATGAACCAAAATACAAATTATCTATGAAGATTCTCTTTCAATTCATGTTTTTGGAAAACAGAACAAAAAACAATCTATCTTACATGATAGAAAGTTATAATTAACCTATCTGAGTGATTTTATTAGAATACCTAGATAGCAGAGAAATCAGGAAAGAGCCTATTTAGTTTGAATAACATAAAATCTTTCTATCAGAAAGACTCTCACCAAGATGGGAAAAGGCTCCTTCAAAAAGGACATAAGCTGAGATAGGGATTGTCTAACACTTTCCAACATTCAGATTACATTTGAAGCACAAGTGCCCGTGGTGCTGAACTGTAAATGACAACTGTTAAATGTTCAGAATTGTGTAAGACCAACTGATGTCACTTTGGAAGCTTGAATTAGGCCAAGATGGGAATATTCACACCATGGAAAAAAAAGCAAGGCTACAAATAAGACTCATTTTTTAAATTCATTAAGTGGCTTAGTTGTTAAATATTCATTAGCGTAACAATGGGAATACCCTATCCTAATACAGTGAATTATTATCTTCACTAGGACCTATAATCCTTTGACATACCAGTCACATTAAATAACTAACATATGTGTTTTGCTTAGCCAAGAAAAGAATATTTGGTTCTATTCTATTCTTCATACCAGAGGTAAAATTGGCTGCATTCAACCAAAGAGTAGTACTAAATCATAGAAGAATATAATTATAAAACTATAAGTGGGTGAGAAAATAGTTGACTAAAGCTAAAATAGGAAGAATGGTACCCAGTGGGAGTATAAGTAGCATGCTGTAGAAATGGTACAAGATTTTACTCATGTTTCTCCCTCAGGGATGATGAAAATGTGAAAAACAAATACACCTGCAGATGAAACTATTTGATTTTACTGTTGTTAGAAATTAAATAATGCTGAAGCCAAACAATTGCTTTACCTGGATTTTATCTTAAATGTTATAGAAACAAAATATGTTTCACAAAACAGAAATGGTATTAATTTCTAAGAATAGTAGCATAGAACAAATATGGCAGTGTTGACTCTTTCAGAACAAGTCACCTTTGTACAAGTCAGAAAGATCACGCGGAAACATTTTACATCCTGAGAGAAGCTCTGAAAATACCAGAAGAGCTTGTAACCTGAACAGATTACATACACTTTGAATAATGACTAAAAATAAAATGTTATTTTATTAACCTCAGCTGAACTGTTACATTAAAGCGAAATGAGGGCTATTTAAAGAAAGAACAAATATGTCTATCAAAATAAGAAAATATTATAAGAGTGCCTTTTTATCCCCTTTAAAAATCCTGAATTTAGGAATGAACTTATTAGAATAAATTTTGAATTATCCGTAATAGATGCACTGTTAGGTGCCAAGTTACACACTATACAAACTATTAATTGATTTAGAATCTATGCCTACTATGTTTCACTAGGGACCTTTAAATTTGCATTTATTTTGACAGTTCAATGAAATTAACTTATTTTCATGATAATAAAATGAAATAATAGAAGAAAGAAATAAGCAATATGAAAAAGTATGAGAAATGAGTATGAGGAAAAAAATCCTAAATACCTTCATTTTGAGATTATAGTGACTATGTTCACATGAATCTTTTTATACATAAGTACATATACACACACTTTTACATAAATTATTATACATAAATTTTTTCATGTGGAATTTTAATTGGGTGTAATTCATATTCACATGAGTTTACTTTTTGTGCTGTGCAGTTATTTCTATGAGTTTTGACAAATGTATGTCATACAAGCACCATTATAGTATCATACAGAATGTTTACACTAGCTAAAAGTCATCTGTGTACCGCATCTACATCCTCACTTTCTCCTCTGAGCCCCAGGGCAGTACTTTCTAATGTCTGTATAGTTTTGCCTTTTCCCAAGTGCCATATAACTGGAATCATATGGTAGGTGACATTTCAGTCTTGCTTCTTTCACTTTGCAATGTACATTTAAGGTTCCTCATATTTTTTCATGGTACGGTAGCTCATTCTTTCTGTTGCTAGATAATATTGCATTATGCAGAAGAACCACAGTTTGTTTATTCATTCACCTATTTAGAGATATTGTTTCTTCGCAATTTTGGCAATTATGAACAAAACTGCTATAAACATCTGTGTGCAACATTTTGTGTGGATTTATGTTTTCAACTCATTTCAGTAAATATCTAAGAGTGCAATTGCTGGATTGTATGGTAAGCCTATGTATAACTTTGCGAGAAACTGCCAAACTGTTTTCCAAATGACTATGCCATTTTCCATTCCCAACAGCAATGAGTGAGAATTCCTGTTGCTATATACAGCTTCACCTCAGTATTTGGCACTGTTAATTTTCTGAATTGTAGCCATTCTAATAGGTGTTTACTGATTTTTCATTGTTTTTATTTGCATTTCTCTGACAACCCATCAGATGGAACAACTTTTCATATGCTTAATTTCCATATGCATATCTTTGGAGAGCTGTGCTTGCTGATCTTTTGGTCATTTTTAAGTTGCATTGCTTGTTTTCTTATTGATGAGTTTTAGGGGTTTTTTGTGTTTTTTGGATAATGGTTCTCTATCAGATGTGGGTTTTGCAAATTATTTTCTTCCAGTCTGTGGTTTGTCTTTTCTTTTGTTTAATTTCATTAATTTTCATTCATAGAACAGAGTTTCTATTTTTATTAAAGGGCAACTTTTCAATTATTTTGTTCATGGACAGTGTTTTTGGTGTTATACCTGAGAAGTCACTGCCAAATGCAAAAATCACTTAAATTTTCTCCAGTATTATCTTCTAGGAGTTTTATACTTTTGCCCTTTACATTTAACTCTATGTTCTATTTTGACTTAATTTTTATAAAAGGTACAGGTCTGTGTCTACATGCAAATGTTTAAATATGTATGTCCAGTTTTCCCAGCACCATTTCTTAGAAAGACCATCTGTTCTCCAGTGAACTGCCTTTGCTCCTTTGTCAAACATTAACTACTATGTTTGTGTGGGTCTGTTTCTGGACTCTATCATGTTCCATTAATATATTTGTCTAGTCATTCACCAATACTACACTGTCTTTTTTACTGTACCTTTACAATATGTCTTGAAGTAAGGTAGTGTGTGCTCTGCCTTTTGTCCTTCTGCGGTATTGTGTTGACTCTTTAGATTTTTGTCCTTCCATATCTACTTTAAAATCAGTTTACTGATACCCATGAAATAATTTGCTAGGATTTTTGATTCTGTTCAATCTATGGATGCAGTTCAGGAGAACTAGTATCTTAACAATAGAGAGTCCTCCTATCCATGAACATAGAATATCTCTCCATTTATTTAGATTTTCTTTGATTTATTTCATCAGGGTTCATAATTTTCTTCATATGGATCTTGTACATATTTTGTTAGGTTTGTATCTACATGTTTCTTTCTTTCTTTTTTGATGCTAATATAAATGACATTGTGTTTTTAAATTCAAATTCCTGTCGTTCATTATGGTCTTGTAGAAAAGCAATTGACTCTGTGTATTAATCTTGTATACCTGTAACCTTGTATAATCACTTCTTAGTTCCAGAAGTCTTTTTTGTTGATTTTTTGAGATTTTCTACATAGAATAACATGTTAGCTGTAAACAAAGATATTTTTATTTCCTCTATTCCAGTCAGTACATCTTTTATTTCTTTACCTTATTACATTAGCTAGTATTTCCAATATGATGATGAATAGGAATAGTAATCCTTGCTTTGTTCTGGCTGTTACAGGAAAATTATTACTATTGAGTATGATGTTAGCTGTAGGCTTATTGTATATGTTCTTTATCAAGTTGAGGAATTTCCTCTCAATTTTAGTTTGCTAAGAATTTTTAGTCATGAATGGGTTTTGGATAGTGTCAAAGATTTTTCAGCATTTGATTTTTCTTGTTTAACCTGTTGGTATAATGATATATTATATCATTTGGTTTTTGAAAGTTAAACCATGTTCTCATACTTGGAATAGATACATTTGGTTGTGGTATATAATTTTTTATACTTTGTTGTATTTGATTTGTTAACAATTTTGCTGAGGAATTTTACCAATGTTAATGAGTGATAGCTATGTGTATTTCCTTCTTATAATAGCTTTCGCTGGTTTTAGTATGAGAGTAAGACTGGCTTCATTGAATGAGTTAGGAGATGTTCCCTCTAATTCTATTTTCTGGAAGAGATTATAGAGAATAGGTATTAACTTACCTTACATTTTTAATAGAATTCACCATTCTGTCACATGGCCTTGTCCTCTCTTTTCTAGAAGGTTACCAATGATGATTCAATTCTTTTGAGAGATGCAGGTCTTTCATATTATCTATTTCTCCTTGTATGAATTTTTGCACTTGTATATTTCAAGGGATTGATCCATTTCACATAAGTTAACAAATTAGTGGGCATAGAGTAGTTCATATTTAATCTCCATGGTGTCAGTAGTGATGGCCCAATTTTCATTTCTTATAAAACTAATTTCTTCTCCTTTTCTTTGTTACCCTGACTAGAGGCTTTTCAATTTTATTGAACTTTTCAAGGAACCAGCTTTTGATTTTGTTGATGTTCTCTGTTAATGTCCTGTTTTCAGTTTCATTCATTTCTGCTTTAATAATCATTAGCTTATTCTGCTTCATTTAGGTATATATTGTTCTTTAATTTATTAAGATATATGCTTAAATTATTAATTTTAGATATTTATTCTTTTGTAATATATGCATCTGATGCTATAAATCTCATTCAAAGGACTGCTTTACCTGCATCCCACAATTTTGATAAGTTGTTTTTCATTTTCTTTTAGTTCAACACACTTTTATTTTTATTAATTTGTTTTTGTTTTTTTCATTGGTCTAGTTAATATACAATCCTATATTATTTTCAAGAGTACAACACAGTGACTCAACAGTTACACAGACTATTAAGTTCCACCTCATGCAGTTACTGTCAACATAGAAAGATGTTGCAAAAACATTGACTATATTCTCCATGTTGCAGTTCCATCCCAGTGACCAACTTATATTAGTATTGAGATTTTTGTGTCCTTTATCTCCCTCACCATCCTTCTAACCCCTCCCCCAAGATAACCACCAGTCACTTGTCAGTGTCTATGAGTCTACTGCTGTTTGGTTCATTTCGTTTTGTTTTTAGATCCCACAGACATGTGAAATCATATGGTATTTGTCTTTCTCCACCTGGCTCATTTCACTAAGCAAAATACCCTCTAGGTTCATCCATGTTGTCACAAATGGCAGGATTTCTTTCTTTTTTATGGCTGAATAATATTCTATTGTGTATATGAACCACATCTTCTTTATTCATTCAACTATTGATGGAAACTTTGGTTGCTTCCATAACTTATCTATTATAAATAATACAGCAATAAACATAGAGGTGTATTTATCTTTCCAAATCATATTTTTTTCCTTGGGTAAATACCTAGGAGTGAAATTTCTAGGTCATCTGGTATTTCTATTTTTAGTTTTTTGATGAACCTCCACACTGCTTTCCATAGTGGTTGCACCAATTTACATTCCCACCAACAGTCTAGGAGGATTCCCTTTTCTCCACATCCTCCCCAATACTTGTTATTTCTTGTCTTATTTATATTAGCCATTCTGACTGGTATGAGGTTTGCAGTTTTTTTATTTACATTTCCCTGATAATTAGTGATGTGGAGCATCTTTTCATGTGCTTGTTTGCATGTATATTTATTCTTTAGAAAAGTCTCTGTACATGTCCTCTGCCCATTTGTTAATTTGGTTATTTGTTCTTTTGAGGCTGAGGCATGAGTTCTTTATATATTTTGGGTGTTAATCCCTTATTGGATAAATCATTTACAAATATATTCTCCCATATGGTAGGTTGCCTTTTTATTTTGTTGATGGTATCAATGTATTTTTAAATTTCTATTGAGACTTCTTTGATTCATGTGTTATTTAGAAGTATGTTATCTCCCTCCAAAATGTTTTTATTCCAGGAAAATGAAAATTATCAAAATTTACTTACAGAAAAATAGTCACATGAACAAAACAAAGTTCTCTAAGACCATACAAAGAATATCAGGTAATTTTCTCAGTGAAATCTATCACAACTTCAAGAAATTAATAACTTTACTAACAGTTTTAACCATCCAGAGCACAGGAGAAAATCTTTCAAATTATATTGATGGGGCAATTTTAAGATTAGTACTCAAGCCAGAAAAATATAGGAATTAAATTTTGATGAAATTGAGTAAATATTTATAAATAAAATGTTAATTATAATGTGGTAGTAGCATATTAAAAAGTAAAATGTTATCATTAAGTTTGTTATGCTAATGCTTTTCAATATCATAATATCTATTACTGAAATTTGTCATATTAATAAGAAAAAGGGATAAAATAATTTTGTCAGCTCCATGACTTCCACAATCAGTACTAAAGAATAAGTGGTCTCTTATCAAAATAAAACAAAAATCTAGTATCATACTTAACAGCATGCTAATAGAAAACAATTAGCAATTAGCAAGGTCTGGCTCGGGTCAACAGCTTCAGATATATCTGGAAACCCTTTAGAAATACAAATGCTTATTTCTCACCTCACACTTACTGAGTCAAGACTCCTATTGAGGGGTTCAGCAATCTTTCATAAGCCTTCCACACAAATTATTTCATGCTAAAGTTTGAGAATTATTTATATGAGCAGATAACATTAAAATCACAAACAATAAAAAGTTTTTATAATCACTACTGATTAGCATAATAGAAATATCAGATAATTTAGCTCGACAATAGAATGAAATGTGAGTGTAAAAATTGGAAAACAAGAGAACATTTTCATTTTGAAATATTATATGATTATATATCTAAAGAATATGAGCAAATTAACCTTAAAAATTTTAGAAGCCACAGTATGATTTAGTAAGATGCTAGATTATAAAATTAATATATATAGCTCTTTACTAAACTCAAGTGCTCTATTATAAAATAAATATATACCTCCATTAAATCTCAATAAAAATGTCAGTAGCATATTTTTGAAAAGATAAAGGAAGCTAACACTAAGCTAACTCTGTGAGAATAATTAGAGATGTTTTGGAAAATGAGTAATGAGTGGGGCCTAATTCAGTTATACATTACAATGTAAAGCGTTATAACAATTCTCAAACTATGGGACTGGTTCAAGAATAGACAGATCACTTAAAAAGAATAGAAAGACAAATATTTACATATTTAATAAGTGTAAAAATAACATTTCAAAGCAGTAGGGAAATACAGCTCATTCAATAAACTCCTTTGGGTCCATAAACATTTTATTTAAAAAATAAAAACCTGATTATTAACTAATACTGTACACCAAAATAAGTTTCTGGTGAATAAAATATTTAAAAGTAAAATATAAAAATGAAAAAGTACTAGAGAAAGCATGAACAATCACAAAAATGCCAATTATGGAAGCAGAAGTCATACAAAGATACATTTGACTACATGAAATTTAAGAGTCTTTAAACAACCAAGTTTAAATAATATAACCAAGTTTATATAATAGGAATTATATAAATGAAAAACTGAGGGATATACTGTTAAAATAGCATATGCTTAATATATACTTCTATTTTAAAATAAAAAATTCCAAAAACTTAATGACTAAATTCCCAAGTTGCAATAGAGCTCCAAACAAATATTGGGATATACCTATTTACAGATATATAAATTAAATAACTGTGTTGGTGATTATGTGGTAAAATACACATAACCACATAACCGCATACCATTGTTGAAAATTTATATTGGAACAACTACTATGTTCAGTGTGTCAACAGTATCTATAAAACACTTAAAAGGTACCCCCTCCAGTGAACC
Organism: Manis pentadactyla; assembly: GCF_030020395.1. NCBI lineage: Eukaryota > Metazoa > Chordata > Mammalia > Pholidota > Manidae > Manis > Manis pentadactyla. The sequence continues at coordinate 51,559,441 of NC_080030.1, forward strand.
AGAGAGCCTAAATCTAGGAATTTGTCCAACAGATATATTTACCCATGTATTCAAACACATACATGCATATCATCACAGCACTGATTTTAATAAAAAAGGAGAGAAAAGATTTAATAATCCTTTAATAAAGAAGCTGATTAAATTTACACTAGGCTACTATAAAAAATAATGAGGTCTTCCTATATTTGGTGAAATGTAAAACTCAAGATATATTAAGAAGATAACAGTAAGGTATAAGCTCATCTCTGTTAGTAAGCTCTAATTTGTGCTAGAAAAGAAGAAGTAAAGTTAGATAGAGTCATAGATATACATATATAAAACATATGCTATATCAGAGACTATGCCCAAGAAATAAATCATAGATGGCTGTTATCTCTGGAGTCTAGGATGGGGATTAGATAAGTGTGAGTCTATCTTTTCATTGCATACCCTTTTGTATTATGTGACCATACATTAGATGTAAAAGTAATTTTATAAATAATAAACACATAATATTTAAATACTAAACTATCATTGTAAATTTTAGTATGCCAGCAATACCTAGTACTTATTGAAGTATACTATGATTAACATTGTTCTAAAAGTTCAGAAATATTAATTCATTTATTGTAAAAATAATCCTAAAAGCGGTTACTTGTAGCTAGTAGTTATGTTTTTTATAGTTGAGGAAACAAAGTATAGTAAAGTTAAATCACTGATCTCAGTCAAACAGCTGGTTAGGTAAATAAAGAATTCTAACCCATGTAGTAAAATCCAACATTGAAGTCCTTAGTTACTAAGCTAATCATTGAGCAAATCCTGGCAATAGAACAGTCAATAGATGCTTGCTTCTTTTTTCTTTATGTCATGATTAAGTTGATTCATGGATCAATGTCAACCTAGTAGAGGAAACCTTTCAGCAAATCACAGTATTGTCTAATTTAACACTTGTATTAATACTTGGAAAAAAGCACAGAGGACAAACTGAACTTCAGTGGAGGTATTAAAGACATAAAGTGAAAGGAAGCTTATTTGAATGGTAAAAAACAAAACTTTTTGAGCTAATATGTTATGTCATGAAAAAAAGTAGATGTAGAATTTTTGTAAGAAATCTTAAGTTTAATTTGAACAGATATATCTATACTGAAGGTCACTAAAAAAAATTTCAACCTTATTTATATGCCACAGGCAGAAAAATTAATTGAAACCCAGCTGGGAATGTAAATAATCTCATTAATCATTCTAGACATATTTGCTAATAATATGACTCATAAAAGAAACATTCAAACTTTTAAAAATTTTGCATAATTCACAACATAATGTATAATAAAAACAATATTAGTTTTTGTTCTGTTGAACTATATACATTTAAACTGAATTCAAGTATATAAAGATTCAGAATCAAAATGTTATAGAACACTCAATTTGATTTGAAATAATTGAAATAATTTTCTAAGACATATTTAGGAAATGCTACAAATATATAAAGAAAAACAGTCTTAAAATCCATGTGATTCTAACATTTCATTGGTTTTTGCCAAGTAACCCACAGGAGTCAGACAACAATGTGGAAGACTAGCCTAACTTGGGATCTATTAGTCAAGTTGCTAACCTAGAAAAATTTATTTATTTTAAACTAAATTCTTATGAAAATTTCCTTTAAAAATATTTGATTTTTTTTCAATAGTGCCAAGTGTTTGGTTTTCCTTTTTATATATAACAGAAGCTAAAATTAATGACTTTACTATTCCTCTATAAAAGACCCTTGAAAATAATTTAAAAATTACAGGTTAATGATCCTGTATGGGAAAGGTCAGATGCCAAAAACTTTTTATAGCACTTTCTAAAAACAACTATATATTATGTCAAAGCAGAGTCAATGAAGGCAGCCCATAAATTTGCAAGGTGCCTAGGTTCAACAGACTGAAAATCAATAAAGCCATTGAAATCAATACACCGTTCTCATGAATGCAATCTGTTAACTAATCAGGGTTTAAATGGTCCTGCTGAAATATGAATGTGTCACTGCTTTGGATGTAATATTTGGATCAAACCTTTATTCATTAAACATGCCAGATTCATAGAAATGATCTATTGATTTAAAAACCAATAATATATACTTACAAATTCCTGAAAGGATTAGTTATTAAAATCCTCTATTATAGGTAAGTTCAGTGATCTCTATTTGAGCAGTGAGTAAACTGAAAGTTTTCATATTTATAGTCATTATATAATGAGAAATCGTTTGTTACTAAGCTTCATATGATTTCATAACAATTATATTTTTCTGGTTCTAAGTTTAGCAAACATTGACTACAAAATTTCTTTCAGTATACGGAAAAATCATAAAAGAATGCAAACTTAAAGAATAGTCCCATAATATTCCAAATAAACACATTCACATGCCTAAATATATAGATGCTTTTGTGCATGTATCTATATATATATGCATTTTTAAGCTAATTAAAGTTTTTTATTTAAAATTATTAAAATTTAAAAAGTAAGTTTTTATTTATATTTCCTAAAATTAATACATAAGCCTGTAAACTAACCTCTAAATGTTTCTAAACAGAAATTAAGACTTACAAAAGTGTAATTTGTATTGTGCAAATTTATTTTAAGCATATACAAAATGAGAAAGAATAGTGTAATAACCAGCTGGTGACCATTACTTAACTACAACATTCAAAACATTTTTCCAATATTGATTTATCTATTCCCATACTTGTTTTTAGGCAGTATATTTTAAAGTGGACTCAAGATATCATGTCATTTAACATATGTTTTAATGAGATCAGAATTTTTATAACGATATTTTTTTTACCATATGTTTAGTGAATTTTCTATAATGAAATATTTTTCCATAGTACAAATTCAAATGGTTCCAGAGTATTTATACTTATAACTACAATGTAGTTCTTTTAGCCCATCCCCTATTGTTGAACATTTCATTTGCTTACTTTTCACTACTTTAAATTCAGTTTTGTTCTATATATATTTTTGTCATTATACCTTTGCACATATTCATTATTATTTCCTTAGAATAAATTTCTAGAAGCACAATTTCTGGTCAAAAGCAATACTAACTCTAAGATTTTTACATATATATATATATATTTGATATCAAGCTGTTTTTAAAATGAAAGGTTAATATTAATGAATTAAATGTTGAATTATTCAATAAAGGAAAAACTCTGACATAACTTTAAGATGGAATATCTTAGCTTTTTAAATGTGGCATGGCTTATGGGTTGAAGGAGTGTTTGCATTTCCTTTATGATGTGTGCATTTCTTTGGAAAAAAATCAGACTAAAAAAAACTGTCTCTGCAAGTATTAACCAATTAGTTTTCCCAGTAAACCTATTAGTTAGGTGATATTTGTAGTAGTGTTCCATCTTGAAACTATGTTAATGAAATAGTAAAGTTGACTGTCTTGAGTCCATGTCCTATTGATCTTTTAATGTAGATGATCTGAGCACAGATATGGGCCAAATATGGATAGATACTTCACAACTGCTTTCTAGATATGCTTCCACAAGAGAAAATTCCTAGCAGAGCAAGGAATTGAATTAGATTTTGTTATCAGATCATGATGAATCAATCCATAACTAATAAATACTCAAAGTGAATTCAGTCCTTTCAAATAATAGACTATAGGAAAACATGGGAAATGTCCACAACAGTTTAAGTCAATAAATAAAATATAAGTAAAGTAACTTGATTTTTGGCAAGATTAGCATGAATATTTTTTCAGACAATTTATTAATCAAAGCAATTTTTAATAAAATTATTGTGGGATTTTTAATTCCAATAATGTAATCAGTAAATGATTTTCGTTGAGAAATTGGCACAGCTTTCAAGAAACTGTATTTTTTTCATTTAAAATTTTAGCAATATCAGTTTTTGTTCTGTTGAACTATATGAAATTTAAACTGAATTCAAGAATCAAATACCAGGTTAGCATTTGGTATTTATTAGTATTGGGGGATGTTTCAGCACAATGACAGAATGAATGGTTTGTGCTACTCTCTGTTTTTTGCTAAACTTTCCTAGAGATTTCTTGCAGTACTGCAAATACATCTCGCTAAAAAGCAGTTTTTTAACAAAAACACCACAGAGACCGAATGTTCTTTGCAAAATTTGGTGCACTAGTTATAGGGAACAGGTGGTTGATTTAAAGAGCCTTACACTTGAGTATTAAACTATGCTGTACTAAAATAGGAAGTAAAATAGTAGGGCTAAGGAAGAGCAACTTCTAGAAAGCTGAAGGAAAAAATATCTTGAGAGGTAGTCAATGGCTTCTTGGGTAGCTGACTCGTAAATACCTATTACTGCTTTCTTGTGGCCACACCAGAAGAACAGAAAACAGCTATTTATGAATAGACATTAGCACAACCCTTTAACCTGACAAAATGGAAGCCAGAGATCCATTTATTTTCTACAGCCTTTATGAGATGAAGGTGACAAGGGGGAAAAGTCTAGTCAGTCTGAATGGAAAGGGCCAGGAATTGGCCATAGTTGTAATTCCTTGAGAAAGACTGGAAATTAAAGGGTGTTTCCTCACATAAATATAACCTCTGCCAATAACCCATTAAAAATATATTTTGGAATAAATAGATGCTTATGAAAACATTCTAAAAGGGCTGAAATTATATCACTATAATAAAGATGTTTTAATTACTTTGGTCAACTTTATTGGCAATCAGGTTTGGGTCACCATGACAAGGCTTGTTGAGAATTCAGATTTCACTCAACAGAGATGGCTATAATCTTACTCAAAAATACCAGTTTGAGAAAATTGGAGATTCAAGATGGCAGCGTGAGAGGTGAGACAGAGAATTTCTCCCAAAACCACATATAACATGAAAATATAGTTAATACAACTAATCCTAAAAGAGCAATAGGGAAGAAGGCTGCACCAGACTGCATACACCTGGAGAACAGAGCAGACCTAACAAAACAGGGTAATGTACCAAAGCCTTGATCTGGAGAGATCCAAGCCTTTCTCCCACTCCAGCTCACCAGCGGGAGGAAGAAAAATGGAGCAGGGAGAGGGCGGAAGCCTAGGACTGATGAACACCCAGCCCTGGAGATCTGCTTTGGGAGCACAAACCTACATTGCATGGTACTCTGGAGATTAGTGGGGTTGGAAGCTAAGATAGGTGGAAACTTGGAGAGACTGAGATTCCAACCATTTGTGGAGGACAGGATCCACACCTGGCTGTTCTGAGATTAAAGGAAAGGCGGGCTGTCTGAGAGACTTCTTAGCAGCCAGAAGGCTGCGGAGGGGTGGGGTTTGCATGGAGCTTGCTGCGCAGGAGAAGGCATAGGTGGACAAGGTTGCCTGGGCATGCTTTGCCCAGCAGGTTGAGAACTTTCAGGACCTTCAGGCGCTCTATCCCCCTGGCTGGCTACTCAGCATTGAGGCCCCCCACTGTGATATGCAGCCTGGTGCACCTTTGTGCTGGCCTGCCAGCACCAGTTTGCAAACCAGCAGTCCCTGCCTTGGTGTCAGGCCAGTCAGAGGGAGGCCCCGCCTATAGTAACTACAGAAGCAAAGCACAGAGGACTATACCTGTGTTCTCAGCCCACTAGATCTGACAGCGGAGACAGGCACTCCAGCTGGGAAGCAGGAAAAAGCTCTTTCCTCACCCCAGGCACCAGCGGCAATCCCCTGTAACCACTGACATCACTCCAGGGGCTGAGCAGCTCCATAGACTAGAACTTCTGAGCACTAGAGAGTGACACATACAAATATGAAATGTCAAAGGAAACTGGTTCAAACAAAAATCTCAGAAAAAACAGAAAAACAGCCAAATGAAACTGAACTCACCAATCTTCCTGAAAGAGAGTTCAAGATAAAAATCATAAACATGCTCATGGAGGTACAGAAAAATATCCAAGAACTCAGGGATGAATTTAGGACAGAGATTAAATCATTAAGAAATTCCATATCTGAAATGAAACATACAATGGAGGGATTTAAAAGCAGATTAAATGTAGTAGAAGAGACGGTAAATGGAATAGAAATTAGAGAAGAGGAATACAAAGAAGCTGAGGCACAGAGAGAAAAAGGATCTCTAAGAGTGAAAGAATATTGAGAGAACTGTGTGACCAATCCAAATGGAAACATATTTGCATTATAGGGGTACCAGAAGAAGAAGAGAGAGGAAAAGGGATAGAAAGTGTCTTTGAGGAGGTAATTGCTGAAAACTTTCCAAATCTGGGGAAGGAGATAGTCTCTCAGACCATGGAGGGGCACAGATCTCACAACACAAGGGAATCAAGGAAGACAACACCAAGACATATAATAATTAAAATGGTAAAGATCAAGGATAAGGACAGACTTTTAAAAGCAGCTAGAGAGAGAGAAAAAAGATCACATACAAAGGAAAACCCATCAGGCTATCATCAGACTTCTCTGCAGAATCCTTAAGGGCCAGAAGGGAGTGGCTTGATAAATTTAATGCAATGAAACAGAAGGGCCTCAAATCAAGATTACATTATCAGGCAAGATTATCATTTAAATTTGAAGGAGGGATTAAACAATTTTCAGATAACCAAAAACTGAGATAATTTACCTCCCACAAATGACCTCTGCAGTGCATGAGGGACTGCTATAGATGGAAATACTCATAAGGCTAAATAGCAGTCATCAGGGGAAATAACATCACAGCAAAGAAAGTAGAACAATTAATTAATAAGCAGATGCAAAATCAAATCAACTACCCCAAAGTCAATCAAGAGATAGACGAAGAGTACAGAATATGATACCTAATACATAAAGAATGGAGGAGGAAGTAAAAGGAGGAGAAAGAATAAGAACCTTTAGGTTGTGTTTGTAAAAGCATACTTAGTGAGTTAAGATAGATTGTTAGATAGTAAGGGAATTACCCTTGAACCTTTGGTAACAATGAATCTAAAGCCTCCAGTGTCAATAAGTACATAGCTATCGATAATCACCTTAAATGCAAATGGTCTGAATGCACCAATCAAAAGACACAGAGTCACTTAATGGATAAAAAACAAGACCTGTCTACATGCTGCCTACAAGAGACTCACTTTAAACCCAAAGACATACACAAACTGAAAGTAAAGGGATGGAAAAAGATGTTTCATGCAACTAATAGGGAGAAAAAAGCAGGAGTTGCAGTACTTGTATCAGAGAAAATAGACTTCAAAACAAAGAAAGTAACAAGAGACAAAGAATAACATTACATAATGATAAGGGGTCAGTCCAACAAGAGGATATAACTATTATAAATATCTATGCACCCGACATAGGATCACCTACATATGTGAATCAAATTCTAACAGAATTAAAGGGGAAAATAGAATGCAATGCATTCATTTTAGGAGACTTCAACACACCACTCACTCCAAAGGTCATATCAACCAGACAGAAAATAAGTAAGGAGACAGAAGCACTGAACAATGTATTAGAACAGATGGACCTAACAGACATCTACAGAACACTCCATCCAAAAGCAGCAGAATACACACTCTTCTCAAGTGCACATGGAACATTTTCAAGAATAGATCATATACTAGGCCACAAAAAGAGCCTCAGTGAATTCAAAAAGATTGAAATTGTACCAACCAGTTTATCAGATCACAAAGGTATGAAGCTAGAAATAAATTACACAAAGAAAACAAAAAAGCCCATGAACACATGGAGGCTTAATAACGTGCTCCTAAATAATCAATGGATCAATGACCAAATAAAAACAAAGATCAAGCAATATATGGAGACAAATGATAAGAATAATTCAACACCCCAAAATCTGTGGGACACAGTGAAGGCCTTGCTAAGAGGGAAGTATATTGCAATACATGCCTACCTCAGGGAAGAAGAAGAATCCCAAATGAACAGTCTAAACTCACAATTAATGAAACTAGAAAAGGAAGAACAAATGAGGCCCAAAGTCAGTAGAAGGATTGACGTATTAAAATTAGGGCAGAAATAAATAAAATGGAGAAGAATAAAACAATAGAAAGAATCAATGAAAGCAGGAGCTGGTTGTTCAAGAAAATAAACAAAATAGATTAACCCCTAGCCAGACTTATCAAGAAAAAAAGAGAGTCTGCTCACATAAACAGAATCAGAAATGAGGAAGGAAAAATCACTACAGACACCACAGAAAAACAAAGAATTATGAGAGAATACTATGAAAAATTATAGGTTAACACCTAGAAGAAATGGACAACTTCTAGAAAAATACAACCTACTAAGGCTGATGCAGGAAGAAACAGAAAATCTCAATAGACCAATTACCAGCAAGCAAATTGAATTGGTAATCATAAAACTACCTAAGAACCAAACTTCTGGACCAAATGGTTTCACTGCTGAATTTTATCAAACATTTAGTGAAGACCTAATACCCATTCTCCTTAAAGTTTTCCTAAAAGTAGAAAAAGGGGGAATACTCCCAAACTCATTCTATGAGGCTAGAATCACTCTAATACCAAAACGAGGCAAAGACACCACAAAAAAAGAAAATTACAGACCAATATCCCTAATGAACATAGATGCAAAAATACTCAACAAAATATTAGCAAACCGAATTCAAAAACACATCAAAAAGATCATCCATCATGATCAAGTAGGATTTATTCCAGGGATGCAAGGATGGTACAACATTCAAAAATCCATCAACATCATCCACTACATCAACAAAAGAAGGACCAAAATCACATCATCATTTCCATGGATGCTGAAAAAGCATTTGACAAAATTCAACATCCATTCATGATAAAAACTCTCAACAGAATGGGTAAAGAGGGCAAGTACCTCAACATAATAAAGGCCATATATGACAAGCCCACAGCCAACATTATACTTAACAGCAAGAAGCTGAAAGTTTTTCCTTTAAGATGGGGAAAAAGACAAGGATGCCCACTCTCTCCACTTTTATTCAACATAGTTCTGAAGGTCCTAGCCACGGCAATCAGACAACATAAAGAAATAAAAGGCATCCAGATTGACAAGGAAGAAGTTAAACATTAGTACTTGCGTTTCTGCCCACCTAGGATTACCAGTACAGGCCTAGTTTTACCTGAAACCATTCTGTTAGCAATGCATGGCTTCATTGTTTTATAGAGAAAGGAGGAAGAGAAGCTTTTAGTTAACCATGTTCCAGTGAACAAAGGATGACTCAAACAGAACAAGGAACAACAAGAGAAAGAAGTGTACATTTTAGTCTCTGTCAGTTTGTCCATTAAACAGAATACTTATCTTCAATAAGAAACTAGTTAAAAGGAAAGATAGCCAGCCTGCAATAGCAGTTTATTTGTTTGTTACATTATTTCTTTTTCTTGGATATTTTATATGAGTTTCTGACCATAAAGATGCTGATCTAAGAAACATAAGTGATCATTCCAATTAAGATCTGACAGGATTTTGAAAGTAAAATCACAGATATATCTAAACTAAATAGATTGATAGAAAAAACCAATACTTCTCGGTCATTATTGGTTTACTCTTAGAAGTGGATTAAAAAGGAGTAAGCCCTGCCAGAGTTATACCAATAGTTTGAATATATTTGAAAACATTGTAAAACCTAAAAAATTTTTCTATAAGTTCAAAAATTCTTTTTCCTAACAAAATTTTACTGGTATATCTTTAATGAATGTAAAATATTATTTATTACCTGGTACTTATTTATACTAACCCTTATATGGATAGGGACAATTATTGGAATGGACTAGAAAAGGTATCAAGAAGATTGGGTCTCTTTCCTGATATAATTTTTTGAAATCTGACCTTTTTTACTTCTTTTTTCTAATATTTAAGTATGCTTACATTTTAGTAACACTTTATTTTGCTTTTTTGTGTGTTAATAGTAAGTTAAAAAATCTATTATAGTTGTGTTTTTATTATGATCATGATCATCTTATCATAGGAGTGATGTGTCTATATTATTAATAGAGTAATTATTCTTAGGTGTTTACACTTTTCTCTTATAACTTAGTTTTCACTTTGATCTAGTATTCCTGGACTATTTTTGCTGTTGTAGCATCTCTGAACTTAGTAATCAATATTTGGTTTGTGTGCTTATTTTTCTATCCATTGACAACTAGCAATGCTACTGGTCTTATACTGAGAACTAATTCCAGTGTCATTCTGTGTATAAGTAAAAAATGTCCCATGGTTATGAGTGAACTATAGTGTGCATTTGATTCTTTTTTTGTCTCAAATTATTTTTTCTTTATTTTTTATTGTGGTTTCTTCTGTTTCTAGGATAACTTTTACAATAACTGAAGTTTATATTCCTCAACTAATTCAATCAAAATCCTTAAAGACACAACCTAAGTGTTGTGCTGATCACATAAATATCACATTTATGGTATGGTATAAGCATGCAATACATAATTTAATACAATTTTTATTCATTTTTAAATAAAAAATTAAATGTGAGGAATTGTCTCCATAAAAATTCAAGCCCATAGAACTTAGTTTATTTAATATGTATATGTATGTATATTTAAAAAGTATTTTTTAATAAAATTCATGATAATAAAACTTTAAACACTCTTTTTGTATTAAATATAAGTAAGTGTGGACATAAGTGTCATATTTCAAACATGACACATTTAGCTACTCTAAGGAAGAAGAGGTTATCAAGTAATATTTTAGGTATATCAGATAAAAATATTTCATACAAAAATACACTTATTTCTATATATGTTATAATACCCCAAAATTATGTGTTTTAATATCTAGAGAAACCACACACACAGACACAGAAATACAGTAAAAAGAAAAATCAGTGAATTAAGTTTAAATTATTCAGTGATTCAAAATAAGGAAGGAAAAGAACAACAAAGGAATGAGAAACAGAACAGAAACAAAGGTAAATCTAATAATAAAATGGAACACGTAAATCCAATCATAAAAATAATTTCATTTAATGTAAATAGTCTAAACATACTATCAGACAGATGTTTCAGATCAGATCAAAAAGAAAAACAGATCCAACAATATGATGTCCATAAGAAACCTACTAGGAATGTAATGATGAACAGAGGTTAAAAATGGAAAGATGGGAAAAGATATAACATGAAAACACAATTTACACACAAAGAAGTTTTAAAGCTGAAAACAAAGTAGACTTTAGAACAAAAAAATTCACTAAGAATAAAGAAAGATATCATAATCCAAAGTGTCTATGCCCCTAATAACAACTTCTAAATGCACAAACAAAACAAGTAGAAGAGAATGAGGAAATAGAAAAAGCTGAAATTGTACTTGTTGACTCTAGCATAGCTCTCTCAGTAACTGACAAAGGAAGTAGTAATAAATCAGTAAAGAAACAGGATATTTGAACACTACCATATAGAACACTTCACCTAACAAAGTGAAATATATATTCATTGCACTTACACATGAAGCATTCATCAAATTATGCTGTATTATGAGTCACAAAGTTAGCTTTATTAAATTTAACATGCTTGGAATTTTTCCAAGTATGTTCTTGATCATAATGGAACTAAACTAGAAATCATAAAAGTATTATACTATGAATAAATTCATCAAATATTAGAAATTAAACATACTGGTAAATAATTTAAAAATAAAGACTCTCAAGGGAAATTAGGAAATATTCTTCAGTGAATGAAAATTAAAACAAAACATCAAAATTCGAGGCATGCAAAAATATTTTGAGGGATCCTGTTAAAGAGTCTACAGAGAAATATACAGCCTTAAGTGCTTATATTAGGAAAGAAAAAAACTCATATAAATAATAGAATTTCCACCTTCAGAAACTAGAAAGGGAAGAACAAACCAATCCCAAACATGGAAAGAAAGGGAATTAGAAAGATAAGAGCAGAAATCAATCCCTTTGATAATAGGAAGATAATAAAGAAAATAGTAAAATAAAAGTCAAGTTCTTTGAAAAGATCAGTAAATTGATGAGCCTCCAACACAACAGACCAAGAAAAGAAAACAATTGAATATATAATTTACCATTAAAAAAATTGAAAGAGGGGATAACACTACTGATCCAATGGACATTGAAAAGATAATAAATAATACAGACAACTCAGCACACATCAATTCAGCTACTTAGAAGAAATAGACCAGTTCGTTCAAAGATACAAACTATCAAAACTCATGCTAAAAGAGGTAGGTAATCTAAATAGTAAGAAAGATAGATAAAACAAACTTAATTCATAGTTAAAAGTATTCTTCAAAATAAATAAAAATCCACTCCCAGCTGGTATCACTATTAAATTCTGCCAAACATTTAAAGTTAAAATGATCTTTAAAATGATCTTTAAAGTGAAAGGTCCACAGAATCTCTTCCACAAAATGAAAGAGTGAAAACCTACTAATTCATTTTGAAAGACCGACATTACATTGAGAGCAAAACCAGACACAGAAATTATAAGAAAATGAAGCTTTATAGAGGAAAAGTGTTCAACAAAATATTAGCAAAATAAATACAGCCGTACATAATAAGAAATATATACATCATGAGAAGGTAGGGTTTATTACAGTAATGTAAAGCTGGTTCATTTGAAAATCAACCAGTGTAATTTACCACATTAATTGACTAACCAATAAAAACCTCATGATCAAATCAATAAATGCAAGAAACACATCTGTCTTTGATTTTAAAAAAAAGTTTAGAAAACTAGAAATAGAAAAACTTCCTCAATCTGAAAAAGAACATCTACAGAAATCTGCAGTCACATCAGATTTTACAGTGAAAGTTGAATAGACATCAGATTAGGAATTCTGCATAGATGTTCACTCTTATCACACCTGTTCAATAATGTACTGAAAGTTATAGCCAGTGCAATAAGACAAGGAAAAGAAATGAAAGACATTACAAGAGGAAAGAAACCCATGAAAATGTTATTCTTAAGTGACACAAAGGCACAGTTCATTTTACTATGTTTCACTTTATTTCACTTCACAGACACTGTGTTTTTTACAAAAACTGAAGATTGTGACAACCTTGCATTGAACAAGTCCTATTGCATTTCAAATGCAATTACAAGAGGAAAGAAACCCATGAAAATGTTATTCTTAAGTGACACAAAGGCACAGTTCATTTTACTATGTTTCACTTTATTTCACTTCACAGACACTGTGTTTTTTACAAAAACTGAAGATTGTGACAACCTTGCATTGAACAAGTCCTATTGCATTTCCAATAGCATTTGCTGACTTCATGACTCTGTGTCACATTTTGGTAATTCTCACAATAGTTCAAATTTTTCATTTTTATTTTATTTGTTATGGTGATCTATGATCAGTGATCTTCATTGTTGTAATTGTTTTGGGGTGTCACGAATTGTCCCCATATAAGACAGTGAATTTAATAAATGTGTGTGTTCTGACTGCTCCACTGATGGGCATCCTGCCTTGCCTCCAGTCTCACTCCCTATTCGCAGGCCTCCCTATTCCCTGAGACTCAATATTAAAATTATCCAATTAATAACCCTAAAATGGTCTGTAAGTGTTCAAGTGGAAAGAAGAGTCCCACATTTCTCTTTTTAAATCAAAAGCTAGAAATGATTAAACTTAGTGAGGAAGGCATATCATTAGCCAATATAGGCTGGAAGTGAGGCCTCTTGAACCAGTGAGCCAAGTTGTGAAGGTAAAGGAAAACTTAAAGAAAATTAAAAGTACTACTTCAGTGAACACATGAATGTTAAGATGCAAAACAGCCTTCTTCCTGATATGGAGAATGTTTTAGTGTTCTGGATAGAAGATCATACCAACCATACCATCGTCTTAAGCCAAAACCTAATCCAGAGCAAGGCCCTAACTCTCAATACTGTGAAGGTTGAGAGAGGGGAGAAAGCAACAAAACAAAAGTTTGAAGGTAGCAGAGGCTGGTTCATGAGGTTTAGAGAAGAAACTGTCTCTACAACAAAGAAGTTCAAGGTGAAATAAGCACTGATGCAGAAGCTTCAGCAAGGTATCTACAAGATCTGGCTCAGATAATTAAGGAAGATGGCTACAGACAACACGTTTTCAATGCAGATGGAACAGATTACTGTTGGAAGAAGATGCCATCCAGGAATTTTAATAGCAGAGAGAAGTCAGTACCTGGCTCCAAAGATTAAAAGTAGAGACTGGCTCTCTTATTAGGGGTTAATGCAGCTGGTGACCTTAAATTGAAAACAATGAATCTTTCATCTCCAAAATCCTTGGGCTCTTCAGAGTTATGCTCAGTGTACTTTGCCTGTGCTCTAGAAATAGAACAACAAAGTCTGCATGACAGCACATCGGTTTACACCACCATTTACTGAATATTTTAAACTCACTATTGAGACCTATTGCTTAGAAAAAAAAACACATTCCTTTCAATATATTACTGCTCACTGACAACACACCAGCTCACCCAAGAGTTCTGTTGGAGGTATTCGGGATTCATATTGTTTTCATGCCTGCTAATGCAACACCCATCCTGCAGCCTATGAATCAAGGAGTAATTTTGACTTTCAAGTCTTATTGTTTAAGAAAACACATTTTGTAAGGCTCTAGCTGCCATACTGATTCCTCTGGTGGATCTGACCAGAAGAGGCTAAAAACCTTTTGGACAGGATTCCCCAGTATAGATGGGATTAAGAACATTCATGATTCATGGGAAATGGTTTGGAAGGAGTTTGGAAGAAGTTGGTTCCAACCCTCATGCATGACACTGAGGGATTAAAGACTTCATCTTTAATAACTACAGATGTTGTGGAAATGGCAAGGAAACTAGAATTAGAAGTGAAGCCAAAAGATGTTACTGAATTGCTATAATCTCATGGTAAAACTTGAATGGATGAATGGTTGCTTCTTATGGATGAGCAAAGAAAGTGGTTACTTGAGATGGAATCTACTCCTGATGAAGAGGCTGTGAAGAGTGTTGAAATTACAACAAATGATTTGGAGTATTACATAAACTTGGTTGATAAAGCAGCAACAGGATTTAAGAGGACTGACTCAGATTTTGAAAGAATTTCTACTGTGGGTAAAATGCTATCAAACAGTTTCACATGCTGCAGAGAAATCTTTCATGAAAGGAAGAGTCAGTCAGTGCAAAATACTTCATTGCTTTTTATTTTAAGAAATTGCCCCAGCCACCCCCACCTCTGGCAACCACCACCCTGATCAGGCAGCAGCCATCAGCATCAAGGTGCGACCTGCCAGCAAAAAAGACTACTACTTGTTGAAAGCTTAGCTGATGGTTAGCATATTTTGGCAATTTTTAATTAATGTATGTACATTTTCTTAAGGTCTCCAAATTAAATGAGTTACTCATTTACCTTTGCATCTTCAGGATCTGGCTTTGTATTCCCCATACTTGGCACTCAGTAGATGCTCAATGAATAATTGTTGACAAATACTACTTTTTAAAGACATTTCCATATAATATTTGATGCTTTTAAATATTTAGGGATATTTGCTTTGTGAATAACTATGCAACCCAAGTGGAGACACTGAACTTAAAATACTTCACACCTTCAAGGCTAAAAATATGAAAAGTGCTTATAGATTCTTTGAGGGGAAAAAAAACTCTTTAAATTAAAATGTAAGAAAATATTTGTACACAACTGATAACACATTCTTATCCTGCTGTGACTATTAAAACCTTTGAAGTTAAAGGATCTTTTCTAAATGAAACACATTTATTTCATAACATGATGATGCATAACACTTTCTTTCTTTATTCTTAAAACTTCTGAGTAAATCTTTAAAACACTGGCTTGGAAAAGAAGTATTAATATAATATTTTGCTTTTAACTTTTTATTGACACCACAGAATTTTTAACATGCCATATTATTCCTTAAATTATACTACAGAGCAAGTGTAAAGCATGAAGCATATTTTTTTCTTAGCATTTTACCCATAAAGTTATTGTACCTTACAAAAGTGTACTTTATTTATTCAGCTTTTTACTCTGTGGGTGTTAATTGGTTTAAGCATTGTGCCAAATTACATAAAAAAGAAAATATCTGTTCCTTCCTCTGCTAAATTTATTTCATGGCATCATTTGGACACTAGAAGAGCCTGGGTCACTCTATTAAGCTATTATAACAATATCTAAAGGAAAAAGTTGGTAAATTCCTCTCATGCTATATTTCTAAACAGTTTGCAGAAACATCAGGAAACCAGTCTTCCTTCCTCTACTTCTCCTCCCACATCCCCAGAGGAGGGCCAATTAGCTAACCAGTCACCTGGAAAATTTCCAATAATTTTCTAAGTAAGTCCAGGCCTAGCTGTGGTTATGAGTGGTAAGGTTATGCTAAAAAATGTTCTCATGCTCTGAGAACACATGTGACGACACTTAATGTATGTTTATATCCCTTTAACTGGGCTTTTTCTCCATGTGGGAGACTGGCATTATTTTTATGCAGAACAAATTAAGTCCCTCCCCCCAAAACAACGTGCTAGAGTTGCCATAGCCCAGAAATTGCCTAATTAAAGCAATTATTGAACATTCCTGTATTCAAATACAACTTACAGTCTTTTATTTCTTTGGAGGCAGGTTGTGGTTTTGATTTAAGTTACAAGTTTTTCTTTCTTATTTAAATTGACCTTCTCAAGATGACATCCCATAATGATATATTACATTACATGGAAATATTTCTACAGACCTTAACTAGATGAAAAATAAACATGTTGATTTTTTTTCATCTGGTTTAAATACTATACATGTATCATATAAGTTACATTATTGGCACCTCACTCTTTTGCATGGCATTAGGCCACATCAAAGCAAATTCCCCCTTTTTATACTAGCAGTTGAGAGGAATAAATTACATTTTAGATGAGTCCAAGAGAAAAACTTGCCAAGACATTTTTTTTTGTTTTGCTTTTTGGTCAATGATTTTAAAACACATAAATGGTCAATCTTTTTTTGTTTAGTAAAATATTGTTCCTAGGATTATTTCTTGTTTTGGTTTATTTTTATTTTTATTTTTTCTCATTGTGTTATGACTTAATTTTTTTGATTATATCTAAACCATTCAGGAACATAGATCTCTGTTTTAAATGATATTTAATGGGGTAACTGCAGGTGAGTTACACTAAAACCTAGATTTAGCAAGGCACAAACATTAATTATTGGCTATTGCTCAATATGATTATTTTAATAATAATTTCATCAACAGGCATATAAGAATACTATTGCATTCTAACTTTAAATATTAACCACTTCAAATTCTTATTGTGAAATCAGGTGGAAAATGAAATGCAAACAGAAAGACTGAAAGATATTCAAGGGATAGTAGGAAGGTACATTAATGTTCACATCCAATGTACCCATCTATAAAGATTCCTCACCATAAACCCAGGCCAAATTAGAAAACTAACTATCATCCTCAGTGAAGCTCCTTCCACACAACTTATTTCTATCTTCAAGTCCTAACATTTCTATCACTGAAAATCTTGTATAACTTCCCTTCATCCATCTTTTTCAAGTTATATCAGGCTAAATTCTCATTGCCTAGCTCTACAGACTGCAAATGATCTCCTCTTTTCTATGTTCCTCACTTTTAAGACAAACTCCCTCTTGTAACTACAGCTATCTTTTAAAAATATGCACATGGCCATGGTATTTCCCAAACAAAATATTTTGAGAACTTACCATCACTATGCTCACCCTTTCCATTTTATTTCCTCTCATTTCCTTTGTCCCTTGTGTTTTAGCCAAACCACAATATTTCAGCCCTAATTCATTTGCTGTCCCATCTAACTGGCATGCTTGCCCATATTCTTCTTCATTGGAATTTCCTGGTCATCTTTCAAGAATTAATTCCAGTGCCAAACTTTTTCTGAGAAGTTCCTTGTAATAACTCAACAAAATCAAATCCTCCTTATTCTGTACCTCAGACAACTTTTGTTATTCCACTAGCATATTTTTAATCCATTTAGTGAGTGTAAGTGGATCATGCAACAGTGTAAACTTGGAGGGGGTATAAATGCATTTTTTTCTCTAATTATTGACTCCCAGTTATGCTATGTCACATCTTTCCTTGCCTGTTGCTTAACAACATCTCAGACATATTCCATATTTTCTTGGTCATTTTTGGTTATTAAAAAAATCTATCTAGTCCAGCCCAATTCTTCAAACTCATATGTGATTTCACAGCTATCTCCCCTGCTATTTCCGTGTCAGGTATTGGCCCAAGGGAACTCAGGGGGTTCGTGCTGATCTGCTCTCTCACTGTTGTTCTGTCCTTTAGATTCTAGGTCCTTTGTGATCTGGACCTATCCAGAAAGATGAGATGAAAAAGTCAAATACCTATATAACTAACATGAGAATACAGTTCAGTTGTAATTCTCTGTTGGCTCTTGTTTCTGCTCAGCTATTTGTGACTTGCTCATGCTATCATCCTTCCTTACGGGTCAGTGGGGTCTTCCCCATGGCACAGTTCCCTGAACCATGAGATTTCCTCTTCTGACTTTATCTCTTGCATCCTTCCACCTGACCTGGTCTTGCGTGAATCTCTCGAGGAACCTCACCCAAAACTTTCAACAGAAAAACATGCATCTTTGTGGTGCCAAATGACAGCAAAGTGGAGAAGGGCTGGTTGCTCCGCTTCTGACCTTTCTCTTTCCAACTCTCTCTCTCTGAAGTTTTCTATTTCTTTACAGTGCGTATATAGGCTCAAAGTATTTTACCAGGTTTGCTGCATGCACAACTAGCGCCTGAGATAGTAATCATCTTCATTAACCTTAAAAGTAATTATCCTGCATACTGTTTACTGGTTTTTGGTAGAAGAGGCAAGTATCTTCTTTCCCTCTCCAAACTGCTGGCACGGACTCCAATCAACATCTCAGAACTCTGATACTGTCTTCTAATCCACATAAGTTCCCTTGGTCTTTTGGTTCGGATGGGAGAAAGAGAGGATGCTATAAGGCATGGTGGACTTACGGTTTGAGGAGCAGAATATTAGGAGACCTCTTTCCTTTGTTAGAAAGTAGATTGCTCTTCACCTTCTGTTCACCCAAATTTGAATTGTATTTTCTATTTCTGGGGAAAGAGGAAATTTTCCAATCAGCAATCTCATTGTAGGCAATAAATATTTCTCCTATGAATCAATGAGAGAATGACTCAGTTAATTAATCAATCATCCTTCTAAATTTCAGTTCTCAGAATGAATACTTGCAGAATAGGATTTACTGCAAGGAATTAGACAACTCATAAAGTTTCTGAAATGGCTAGGGAAATAAGTTTAGAAGCTGCACAACCAGGAACAATGCAGACATTAAATAAATACAATTGCCTTCCTGGAATTGTCCTAATAGAAAACACACTGCCAACCTGAAATATCTACCACCGAACAAATCTTCAGTTACTCCCAAATATATTCATCTTCCCATATTCAAAAGCAAAACAATAACCCCAGCAAAAACCATATTATGCTGCCTAATAGACTGTAACTATTCATCATACAAGTGAAATGTGGTCACCTCTCACTAGAAGAGAATATCCTTAGTCCTACCATATACCACATCCATTGCTAGATGATACTCATTTTTATCCACAGTTCAATCACAACCTTGGCTTTATATCCTCTAGTCTATGTACTAAATTACATTTAACCATTGTCCACATAATCTATAGAATATAAAAAGGAAATATGTTTGGAACAAATATGCATAGGTCTAATCTACATAACTGAATAAAGAAGAAATTATTGGTGTACTATAGCTTTAACTTTTGGAATTGTTCACAAGGTATAGTTTGTATTTGTGACTTCTTTCCACGACTCGTATCCCATTTGCTCTCAGGTAGCAGCACTTGCTAAGTTTGACACTTTTTGTCTGTTTGTCCAGCCTTCCAGTAGTATGAAAAGTAAAAAATGGCTGGTAACTACCTGTTCAATAGCAACAATGTACCCATCATTGAAAGTAGTGATTCTTTGTTTTCTAAGACTTTCTAAGACTATCAGCACTGTATAAAGACACAAGAAGAGGGAGCAAAAACTTAAGGAGTGGGTCATTTTAGCTCTTTAAGTGAAAATACCAGTCTTTCTTCTACCTTTTGGTTCCCAGGCCCATGCATTCTAGTTATAGGAAAAATATCATCATATATTGTTTTCTGGTTAAGAATTTATTCTGCACTCTATAGGACAGAATGTAATCTTTTAATGCATTGCTTCCCATTTGTCTCCTTTAGTCTTAAATAAACATTTTATTTTCTATAAGGTAATTGGCTATTTGGTGATAGAATGCAGTGGGTTTTTTAAGTTTAAAAAAACAAATCCCACGAATACATAATTATTTCCTTCTTTTGTGGTAAAATGAGTTCCTTGGTCAGAAGTCATGTTTTGTGTTTTGTGTTTGGTGACAGAGAATAAGAAAATCAGTAAAGCCATGAAATATTGCTGGCAGAAACAAGTAAGGAATAAAGGAAAAATCAATACCCAGAGTAAGAGTCAATTCCAATGAGGATAAAACATCCCACCGTCAGAATGGAAGAGTCTGACACAATTGACCTTCTCCCAAGTTCTCGGTTGTTCCCTCCAAACTGTAGGGCTGTATTAGGAGTTTTGTGTTTGCTCCTGCTCTTGGCAGGGTAGACATTCAAGCATAGCAACGTCAAGAACTCCCATGAGGACGGGAGTCCCATGTTCTTAAACCTGTCCGCATACTTCGCTTTGATTATCATGGCGATTCGTTTATGATCACATAGACTAAGAAGTGGGACAACCACAGAGGAAGTTGCCTGGCAGAAAAAGTGAAATCTTTCAGCTGATTATTGAGAGATTCCTCTGTAGGCGATGAATGATCTGCTGATCATTCACACGGGGCACAGATACTTCAAATTTGGGATCCATTTACATAATTTTACTTGAAACTTTTTCATTAATCTTCCAAATGTATTCTTCCAAATCCCTGATCATCTGGTCAAAAAGTAGCTACAGCTCATGAATTTAACTAGAGCGACACCTAATCACTCCTAACCAAAGTGGAAAAATCCTCTGTGTACCTCAAAGTGTTGCCTACAGTGAGGATTTCTTCACTCACTGTCATTCACAAACAATCATGAATGTATTTCTAGAATATTCTATTGGTAACTGGCTGCAGAATAGCATAAACAACCTACAACTAGGGTTCCCATTTATCATCATCAGTTATTAGGCATAGGGAGCTCCCTGAAGCTGTTAAGCATAGTTTGAGGTAGAGCTGGCAAAGCAGCAGGAGTTGGCACATGGACAAAGTGATTACCTGTTCACTAGGCTTTCTAATACCTTCAGTATCTTCTTGAGTTTATTCCTATATATGCCATTTCCAATTTGACCAAAATTATGGTTTTCTGGATTAAATAACACAGACCATACTGGGAAGCTCAGGTCATATGGTTACTTAGCATTTTATGAATAGCCTAGGAGTATCTACCAGACACAAGAGCTATTTCTCAATTGGTGTAGTACTCACAATAGCTTTGCTTCAAAACCTTGAGGCTGAACTATGATTCTTGTATTGGGGCATGTCACTGTTTCCTTTCAGCATCTGAATTGGTAACAGACATGTCAAACATCAGTAAATCTGTTGGGTCATAAGGACTAAGTAGCAAAACTACTTACACTGAAGCCTGAATGAGCTAAAAAGTCTTTTGTGTCTAGGGCCCATTAAAAGCTGATAGCCTAATTATCCAATAAGTAGATGGAGATTACCCACATACCAAATGTCATTTTTGTTGTTTCTAAAATACAAATTGGCTTACTTTTCTAATACTGGACAGCGCAAAATACAGTGGTTTTACTTTGAAAAAAAAATTCCAGTATGTCCCATACTACTGTATCTTTGAAAAATTTGCTATGCTTTGAGACTCTGAATGTCCTTAACACTTTATCTCCCACTCTCCTGCATGCACTGTCTTTTCAAAACATCTAGGTATGTGCTATTTCCCGCTCCCTAGATTTCAACACACGTGCCATCAGTGAAAAGGACTGATTTGATGTTCTGGGGGACATTGAAATGATGAAGTTCTCTGTGGATGAAATTATGGCTTAGAGGTAAAGAAATTGCATATATCTAAAGTTAGACATGAAGGCTGAGTATTTGTCCACCCAAGTGAAATAAATTCTTTTTAGTGTTCTTGACTTATTGGTATAGAATGTTGGCGGAATCAGTAACTGTATATCAAGTGCTAAAGTGCCATGGTGATGCTTATTTGTTTCATTAAAGAGTTATATAGCACATAAGATATTAAATGCATCATTTTACACTAATCTACCATCATTTTCTAAGACCAGTAGACCAGTCTGTCTCTTATTTAAGCAATCATGAATTAATAAACATAGATCAAGATTCCTGCATTTTTTAACTCAGGTCTGAACTTCATTTGTTACCTTGCTTTCATTAGCTGTCCCTGAACAAAGGAAATATGGCTTCCTTGGCCCTTAGAAATTAACAATAACTCAGTGTCCATTGTCCAATAACCAAAAACATTTTAGTTTTATCCCTTTTCCATGCACAATTACTAGGTAAATGGTTATAGGTTCTTCTGAGGAAGGCTAGGAATGAATCTTATTTTAAATACTTACAATGTTTCAAGTATCTCCCTCCAATAGATGTAGCTTTGCATTTTGTCAAATAGTGCTATATCTCAAAACTTAGATCTGGCAAATGAGTAGGTGGTAAATCTGACTATTTTGCAGCTCAATTCAGGCCTCCATTTTTGTTAGATTTAAGGTAGTTTCCTTCCCTCCCCTGCCCTCCCCTCCCCTTCTCTTCCCTTCCCTTCCCTTCCCTTTCCTTTCCTCTCTTTCTCTCTTTCTGCTTTGTTTTTTAAGTGAGGGAAGAGCTTACAGAAGTCAGATGGGACTTCAAGAGCCCACCCATTTATTTTGGTACTAAAGACTACATGACAAATTAGACGTCAACAAAGACCTAAGTGGATCAAAATACTTTGATTGCCATTCCTTCTCTGCTGCCCACCATTATAACTATGCCATCTTGTCTGGCAGTGAAATACTGATATTTACTCTCTTCTACTATGAAATAAGAAAATCCACCTCAATGGCAGTATCTCCCACATTCATCCTAGGTTACAAAGGACAACTGCCACAGTACTTTTCAAAGATGCTGGTGCTGCCTCAAGTGTCTTAGAGAGTAGTGTCCTTCGGGATTTGTTAAAGCCTGTATTCGAGAGTAAGTGGGTGGGATGCACATAATAAATCTAACTTTCTAAGCTATCATATTCCTTCCTCTTAGTACTTCTACAAGGAGATTGTCTTACTTACTCTTCATTCAATACCAGCCTCTTCTGAGGCGTAACATAGATCAACTAATTCAGCAAGCAGAAGCCCTTTAAGCTGCTCTTTCCAGCACACCGAAGCCAGAATCTTTTGTAAGCACCCTGCATAAATAAATTCATTAATAATTATAATTCTCACACTTTTGCCTCAGAATCCATTCAGACTTATACTCAACAGATCTTTGCACAACCTTTCCCAATTGATGCTCTGACTTTTACAAGGGGTTGAATTCAGTCTACCAACCATTATAATTCATCAATCTCAAAATTAAATTCTGTGTATTATTTTTGGTGATATCAGTTTTACAATTTTGGGAAACAAAAGATTCTTTCCTCCCTCCCTCCCTCCCTCCCTCCCTTCCTTCCTTCCTTCCTTCTGTCCTTCTCTCCCTCCCTCCTTCCCTCTTTTTTTTTCGGTTCAATCCTGAGAAACTACCTCACAGTTATTTTTACCTGTAAGATCCCTACTGCACTTAGAAACAGCCAACTCATCTCACAATATTTGTATTCTTCCTGCCTTTTAAAATGTTTTGTTACAGTATTCATTCAGTCTTCTAAAGCCTTGGATTTATGAGGAAATTTATTCAAAATGATAAGGGGGGTAATCTATGTAACTACATGACTTTGCTCATCGTGGAGCACCAGTATCTCATTCTCTAATGCTAACTGGATCCTCACTGTTTCAAACTCAGTCCAGATTAGAAAACCAATTCTAGGTTCCATGTTGTTGAGATTAATGCACTTGGAAGCACTTTTGTTTTGGTTAGGACTCTTGGGGGTAGACTACTAAACAAAAAAAAATTTCAACCAACTAAATTTAAAGATCTAATGGGCTTTATTTAATCATCCATGAGTACAGCACATCCCATCTAACAAATAGAAAGGAGCTCCATCAAACTGGAAAAAGACGGGTTTTTAAAGGCAAGGAAGGAATGGATACAAAGGAAGTTATCAGCCTGTTTCCTAGTGCTGACCAGGAAATTCCATGTTTCCCGGTTAAAGGTTACATTCTGTGGAGGGGAGGGGTGGGGATTGAAACTGCAGTTAGGTATTAAACTCTGATTTGCTGACATGGGGCCTCAACAAAAATGACTCAATTTTTGGGCCTATGGTTTTCTTTTTAACAAGAGGATAATATACATTTTTGACTGTTTAAACTAGCAAGAAGTTATTAAGAAGTCAAGAATGTGTTCAATGTCCAGGAAAACCAGTTTCATTTCTACCTAACAAAAATATTGAAAACTCCATATTACCCACTGTTCAGCATCTATCCCACTAGGCTTGGACTGTAGAAATGCTAATAAAACTGCCCCAGCACTTTTAAGGTGTGTTCATTTATGTGCTAAATTGGCTAGACTAAGGTGACCAGTTGTTTGATCAAACACAAGTCTAGATGCTACATTGAAGGTATTTGTTTAGAAGTGATTAATATCTATAGTCAGTTGACTTTGAGTTAAAGCAGATTACACTCCATAATTTGGACGAGCCTCATCCAATCAGTTAAAGGCCATAGGAGCAAACACTGACTTCCCAAAGAAGAAGAAATGCTGCTTCGAGGCTGCAATATTGAAATTCTGCTTGAGTTTCTATCCTGTTGACTTGCTTGGCAGATTTGAACTCAGTATGGAAACAGGAGCTCTTACATCATTTCCAGCCTCCTGA
The DNA here is from genome assembly GCF_030020395.1 of Manis pentadactyla. Taxonomy (NCBI): domain Eukaryota; kingdom Metazoa; phylum Chordata; class Mammalia; order Pholidota; family Manidae; genus Manis; species Manis pentadactyla. The sequence goes on from NC_080030.1 coordinate 51,584,302, forward strand.
TTTGCCCTACAGATGTCAGACTTGTCATCCCCTACAACTACGTGAGCCAATTATATATGTGCAAAAATGGTATTTGTTACTGGTACTGTTTCTCTGGAGAACCCTGAATAGTAAACGAAGTGTGGGTACCATCTCACATTGCTTACCTCTGGGTTGCAGTTCTCTAATGAGCGTGTCTGCTGAAAAGATCCTAGATTACGTGCAGAAACATAGCTGCAAAGCAACCCAGAAAATGTGCCTACCAGCTGCCCAGCCTCTTAGACAAGAAAAGCACGTAGAAACAGATTGGAAATGCTATCTCTCTAAGAGTCAATCTATCCATCACATCTGCCAAATAGACGTATGATTATTTATTTATATATTAGCATTCCCTAGTAACCAGTTAGCTTTGAATCGATAATTGTAACTTCATACCATCCATCTAATCTGGACATACACTTTTTAACATACAGGTATAAAGATCTGTTAACTCCTGATCTATCATTTACAAAGAACTTAAACATTTATTGATCTATTGTTTGTTTTTTAATATTAAATATTATCTGTAAAGTAGCAAGAATGAAAAAAATAGTTTGTAGTCTCTATTTTGAGGCAATTGAGGCAATAAAGAAGAAAAATTTAACCTAAGTCATTTAACAATTTAACTTAAGGAAGTAGCACAGCCTGGCTTAGAATGCAGGTCTTGTGAGTTCTTGATTAGCGCCATTTCTACTCTACCATGCACAAATAAACATTGTAATCCACGAGGAAATATTCACCTAACTACAGCCTGACATGCTCGTGTGTAAATAAACCAAGGCAACAGGAAGAAATGTCGAGTCGAGACAGGGGAGATTGCAAGTAGACAAAAGCTCTGTGGCCGAACTTCAAACTTCAGTGTTTTACATGGGGATGAAACCCAAAGAGCATATTCTTCTCCTTGAATGTTTAATTTGCTATCCTTTTATAGGTAGAAATTAGAAAACATTCCAAAAATCTAACAGCAGTCTGTGCTCTTTCACTGAATTCAAATAGTCCACTTTTATTGAACATTTTACTAAGCTTAGATAAATCAGAGAGATTATCCAAAAGCATTCAGCTCATTGTAAAAAACACCAGAGAGACCTTTAAAAGGATTGTAAAGACTCTCAATCAAACTAGTTCCCACAGAAAATGTGTAAAAGGACATAGGACACAGTTCAGAAGCTGGAAGCAGGATCCATTTCCACAGCTACCATTTAAATTCACTTCTTTGTTACCTTCATCTAGAATTCTTTTAACAGCACTCCAAATGGTGTCTTTTTTCCAGTCTTTCCTCTCTGATTCTACCTGAAAACTGCTTCCAGATTAGTGTTGAAAGATTATCATGTTATTCTGCTGTTTAGGTAAAGTGATGAAGGGCTAAAAACCAAAAGATGTTGGCTTGAGCTCTTGTCCTGCCACCTAAAATCTAGTCTTGGGAAAAATATACTTTTCCTGAGTATACTTTTCTGAGCCTCTATCTGTCTGTCTTTCTGTCTCTTTGTCTCGTCAATAAAAGACTGCAATATAGAAATTCTGATTTATTTCTCTAAGCAACAAATTTCTAAGCAACATGAAAGTCAATAGACAGGCTACAAAATTTTAATTGTGACTATATTTAAATTCTGATACTTCTTTTTTTTTTCTCAGTGAACATCTGTGAAAATAAAATTAACTTTGTTCACTTTAAAATAAAACAAGATTTATCAGTTCAAGGTCAAATTCTTAAATTGTTTATCCATTATATTCACCATACCTTACAAGTCTTATTTTTAGAACAGCTCAGCCATTATTTGAGTTCTTATTTTCCTTGCTTTTTTGTCCTCCTCCCAAACACACACTTGAGCACACACACACTCACCCTCATGTTCACTGTACTAATAATAGAGCATTTTATTGAACACACAATGATATAATCAAATGATTTGAAACATGTGGTAAGAACTGTTTTAAAATATTTTTTAAAAGGATTTGTAGACTGTTACATAACATAATTAAATTAAATAATCCTAAGCTTTTCAAACGGTGAAAATGATTTCACTATCTTAGAATTCTACAAATAAGAGTAGTATTCTCCAATGAAATATAGGTGCTTTTAATGCCATGTTATCAGTTGCTTTATTATTATTATTCTCATCTTACTCTTCCTTGAAGAAATCAAGCCACACTGATAAGTTCTACAATCAGGAATCCATCCTTGAACACACATTTTAGGTGGTTGCCTATCACTATGTAAATGAAAGCATCAGTATACTTACTTATTCTCTAGCCCATGTCCATAAGGATAAACCCAAATTAAGTAAGGAAAATCCAAAGCTACAATTAGCATCCCTAGAGTCTTACATAAAATTGATTTAAAATAATAATGGTTCAAGCTATTGACCAAAATAAATAGTCTGCTTCAGTAACATGCCCTTATTTTTATATTATGCTATTGTTTCCAACTTTTTGTCCTTTTCTTAAATACGATAAAGATGTTTGTCAGATTTTTCAATATAGCTGTATTGAGCTCTAATACATTTTTCATGGGTGAATAATATTTCCTTATATGAATATACCACAATTTACCAGCTATTCATCTACTGATAGACACTTGAGGCATTTCATACTTGATTTTATGAATTTGCTGCCATGAATATTTTCACAAGGGTCTCCTGGTGCAAATGTGCAAATGATTCTCTAGCACAAATATCTAGGCATAGAATTGCTTGGCCATAGAGCATATGCATGTTCAGTTTCACTAAGGACTGCCAAGGTGGAAATCCTGCCTGTGCATCATGCTCTCAAAACTTTATACATTCATTCCAGTTCAAATTATATGGGATATGGCAGAGTCCTCAGGGCTTTCTTTTCTACTGTTAGATTTATGATTTAAAAATCACTCCTTTTCTCTCATATTCCATCTCTAATTCTCACTTTTTTAATTAGTTCAAGTGGCTTACATTACTCTTTAATGTGTATTATGTAAATTGTAGATTTGCTGTAACTTTACCTTCATTTTAAGAAATAACTCTCATAGACTATGTGGCTATAATGGGTAATGGCACGTGAACAGTAACTGAAAACAAACATAGAATGTCTCAGAATCCAAGCAAGGAATAGAAACCACATGATAATTTGAACAGTGAAAGTTTAATAGAAATAATTGTTCACTATCACAGGGCCCTGGAACAATGAGGATTGGCTACTAAGGAGTACAGATAACTCTGGATGACAAAGGACTAGCAGAATCTATGTAAATCTTACAGCTTTAAGGATCACCCACCACTCCCAGGACTATGAGAGTGTGTCCAAAGAAGAGGCCTCATACCTGTAAGTGAGCTCCAGACCTTGGGAGAGAGAGTATGGCTGTAGTGCCTAAGTGCCAGAGAAGGCACTGTGATAGCACACTGGAGGGACTTGCTGGAAATCTGCCCTCTGGACCATACCAAAAGTCCTCATTCTGTGCTGCAGGAAAAGTTGTTTTAAGGGGAAGTGTCTCCCTGGAGGCATTCTCCTACAAGGCCGCCCAGAAAGGGGAAGCTGTTTGCCATTGGGTGCCGCTGATCATGTGCACTGAATTCTTCCAACAACTAGCTCAGCTTGCAAGAGGACCCTGAGTTCAAGAACAGAATGCAGCTCCCCCAACAGGGAGCTGGTAGCCTCATAGAACCCTGAGTAGAGGACCAGGTTAAGCTGGACCCAAACTCCTCACCCACAGAAACTGTGATATGATAAAGGTTTGTTGGTTTAAGCTGCTAAATTTGTGCTAAGTTATTATGTAGCAATAATTATTCTGCAGAAGCAGTATTTTGACTATCTAGAGGACATGATTCCTAGAATCTTTGCTAATTTTGGGTGTAGCTGGTGGATAAGAATCTAGGTTTTGCTAAAGCAAAGTGATGGTACTAGAGTGAAAGATTGAACCTATGAGGATATAAAACATAAAGCCAGTTTTCCTCACAAGATATTTGCTGAATTATGAAGTTGAGCAACAAGGAAGGCTCAAAACCTAAACTACAACCCTCTACAATATCACGCTTCATTGATAGGAGTCTTTAGTAGTAAGAGGCAGAAACACCACTGAGGAGCTGCCTCATCATCACAATATTCTGTAACTTAAAGGTCCAGGAGAGCTGTAACCTAGGAACTGGGACAAAAGAATATAGATTGACTACTCCCCCAAAGCAACCTAACCATAACTCAGCTTAATCCCTCATTAGGTTCAGATGGTGAGTCTCCCGCTCTTATCTGCGTGCAAGTTGAAAATGTGAAAATAAATCCGTATTGTAATGTTATATCACATGAAGCTTCTGCATGTTTTTATATGGAATGTCTGGTATTCAATTTCAATACCGAATTTTTTAAATTCATGTCAAAGAAAGTACAGAGTGATAAAAAAGAAGAAAAAAACAGATCTACAGATGATCCAGATGTTACAAATAAGGATAGAATATTGATTAATTTGTTCCAGAAAATACAGAAAAATATTGAGAATTTCCTAACAAAATTTGAATCTATAAAATATGAATTATGGAATTGAAAAGACAATCAGTGAAATTTTAAAATGAGTAGATTATTTTAGCAGCAAAATAGGAATGTGAATAAAGAACTAGGGAACTGGGAGAAAGATTAAATGAAAATATTCAAACTGACACACACAGAGAAAAAAGAAAAATACAGAGAGTGTAAAAGACCAAAGGAAAATAAAAGAGCTAAACTACTTGTAATTGGAGTTCTAGCAGAAGAGGCAGAGACTTAAGCAGAAGAAATATTTGAAGAGATAGTGAGTTTCAAAATATTAACAAAGGATATTAAATCACAGAACCCAGAATCTCTTCATACACCAAGTAAGATACATAACAATCAAATCAAACCAAATAATACACTTACACACATCAAAGTCAAAATGCTGACAACTCAAAAGAGAACATTTTACAAGCAACCAAAGGAAAATGTAACCTTCAAAAGAGTAACAATTGACTGACAGCTGACATCATAAAAATATAGGAGCTAGAAGACAATAAAGTGACATCTTTAAAGTGCTGGATGCAACTAAATGTCCACTCAGAATCCTACACGCTACAATTATTTATATGAAATGGGAAGACAAAGTGAAGATATTTACAAATAAAAACTGAGAGAAATTGTTACCAGCAGCCCTGTATCTTAAAGAGGCTAAGAGGTTTAGTCAGAAGGAAAATGATACCAGAAGAAAAGAGAGATATGCAGGAGGAAATGAAAAAAAGCAGGATAAAATAGAAATTCAAATTGTATAAAAATAAGTATATCCCATAGATTTTTAAATATGCATATAACTAAAATTCATGAAAATAACACAAAAGAGTGGATGAGGGTAGATGGAGTTGGTAAACTGAATATTTATGTTAGATCATACTATCAAATATGGATGCTTTAATGTCTAGAGTAAAAATATTTACTGTAAATATTTCAGCAAGCTGAAATAGTAAAAGATTTTATACCAACAGCTTAATAGAGAACTTAAATAACAATAAATATTTGATTAATAAACAGTGCAACAAAGGAAAGCAAAAGGAATATAAAACTCCTACTTAAAACAGGAAAAAATAAACAGATTTTAGATACAAATGTAACCATATCCAGTAAATTAAATGTAAAAGAACTAAATATATATCCAATAAGGGCTTATATTAAGAATTCATAAAGTCCTTATTGAAAATCAGTAAGGACTACACAGAAAATCCAAAATAATTGCACAAAATACTTGAACGTGAACTTCACAAAAGATATAATCCATGTAGCTATAAATATTAGAAAAACTATTCACCTTCTTTAGTCATCTGGGAAACACACACAAAAAAAAGGCATAAAAAATGCCCAATGTAAATATCACTACAAACACACACAAATGGCTAAAATATAAAATACTGCTAATACCAAGGTTTGGTGAGAAGGTAAAAGAGAAAGGTGAAGCAACCACTCACTTTTTACACACACTTTGAACACCTGTTGGACAGCGTTTATTAAAGCTGAATATACAAATACGCTTTGATTCAGCAATTGTCCACCTAGGTGAGCCTTCAACGGAATCATTGTTTATGTTCACCAAAAACACATACAAAATGTTTAAATAAGTAAGATGATCTGTGTTCTATGACTTGTGTTAAGTTTAAAGAAGTGCCCTTGGAAGAAGTGTAAAAAGGCAATCATCAAGATCTTAAAGGTGATTTTCACTGTATCCACATTTAAATGATTTTAATGAATTAATTATACATTCTTTACTATATTATCTATGTGTTAGCCATGTACACTTTTTGATAATTTGGAGAATAACTATTTTTACTCTATATTCACCCTGTAGGCCATGTCTTCATTTTCCAGTAGCTTAACTAATGGAATGACTACATAGGAAAATTAAGCCTCCTGTTCCCTCTCTAATAACACACATTTAAATTTCTAGAAATTCAATCCTTTTTCTCAAGGAATCAAATCAGTTTAAATAAAATTGATTGGCACCTAACCAACCATATTATACTTCCACTTTAAAAATGCAAAATATCTGAGGCACAGAATATTTTCATTAGAGCTGAGTTTGTGACAGAATTTGGTTAACTTTGCATACATATGTTTCTCCTTCTTAGTGTAAACTAAGTGCTGCAAAACACAGGAGAAAAATGGTGTATTTATAAATGTGAATGAGCTAAAGTAGAGTAAAACCTATGGTTAAAACCTTCCAAACCAAAGTAGAATTTCCTCTCTATAATCCTTTACTGATAGGTTTATATATAAGTTTATTAGGTTTATCAATCTTCTTTAACACACTTACGTGCTATAAAACATCTGGTAAGGAAAAAGAGAACACGGTATTTGTCTTAATGCTAGTGTAGTCAGGATGTATATTTCTTATTATATTAGTAACAGACACAATTCTACAATACAATAAGTAAAAATGCTTCCTCTTCAAAGTACTCCCCTCTTGGAAATAAATTACCCTGGCTAGGGCCATCATGGGGCTCCTGAGAATAGGTAATTCACTGCAAATGAATGAGCCCTCAACTAAAGGTAAAGTGCTGCTACTGGCAAATTTTAAATTGTCACTTAACTTTCTGCCTCAGTTTCCTTATTTAAAAGGTGGGTTAATACAGTCCTTTTAACAGTGGGGCTAATACTAGTATGTTGATGGGAAAGTTTGAATATATTGCAACAGATTCAAATCTCTTTAAATGGTAATTCCCATACAAATGCCAAATAAAGAAGACTCCAGGGTTAAATTTCTGCCTCATCTGTCTTTTACTCAGTCTTACTCCTAAGCATGGCTGACATACACCCGTGAGCTAAATGAAGGTGGTTCCAGTGCTTAGTAACCTCATTAGGCAAGTGGCTCTTGAGTTGAACAGGATGTATTCTGGGATGGTTGGCTGTTTTTTTCCCGACTATAAAAGGACTATCACTGTTTGGACCTTTGGGTTAGAATGAGCAATTAATGTTCCTTTTAATTATGCAGCACTTATACAATCAAAATTTTTATATTCATCTTGGTGCTTTGTTTATTCATTTTTGCATGAGCTATTTTGAACCAAAGCTTCAACACTTAGTTGTTTTTCCCATTCTTTAGTAAAAAGGTTTGTAATGCACACCTCCCACACAGTACTTGAGAAATACATACTTTATTGATCTAGTATTGGATAATTTGGGATTCCTTAGGCATTATTTTATATGTTTTACTTTGAATTCTGGCTTGAGTTCAGGCATCTCAGAAAGCAAAGCTCTGATTCCTGACCTGTATGCACGGGTGCAAGTAGGAGTCAATGAACACCCTCTCAGCCCTGTCTAGCCACTCAGTTCTAACCTCAGGTCCCCTTTTGTTGGTTTCCCTTTGAAACCTTTTCAGTTAGGTCAGATCATAGGTGAGTCTTTGGAGGTTAATGATTGGTTCTGTTTTTTTCTCCCTTGGCATGACTTGTTGCATGTAAACAGGTATCTTTCCTCCCTGAATATTGTTACCAAAATACAGTTCCTCGGAACACTTCGGAGATCTTCCAAGGACCATTACTGGTTTAGACAATGGATAGATGGCTCCCACTGAAGAGGAAAAGATTCTTCATAAGTCTTTCCCCAATCACTCTCTCTCCCTCCTTCCTTTCTTCCCTGTTTCTTTCTCTCTCTCTCATTTTCTTTCTCTTCTCCTTACTTTGTCTCCTATAGATGCATAATAAGGAATACAGTTGTAACTGATGGAGCAGGATGAAATCGAGTTGAATCTCAGCTCTTCTGCTTATTAACTAATTCACTTACAATTTACAAGTGTGTGTTAGTGTTTTTATCAATGAAATGGGGACAATAAACTCTGCCTTGAATGACAGCTTATCAACATAGATGTTCCTCAGACAAGATCTCTTATCTTTCTACTCTATATCCCAACCTGCTGAAGGGTACTCTCCAACCATGTGGTTTCAACTCCATCTTTGTGCCAATAACTCCAAAATGTGTATTTATAGCCCCACCTCTTCTCTGGAGTCTGCATATATATTCCTATCAGCCTACTACACATCTCCTGAAAGTCTTAATGTACTTCATACTTATAATTCTAGAACCAAACTACTCATCTCCCAGCAGGCCCAAAACTGACTTTCCTCTACCTTTCTTTACCTCTGTGAAGAGGATATCTATCCAGTTGCCTAATTCAGAACACTGGAATTATCCTTGATCTCTCTTTCTTTTAAATGTCTCTCAAAATCTGTCCAGTCATGTCTGTCTGTATTCTCACAGACTGAATCCATGAACCATCACTCTGTGCTTCCTTAAGGAAACATGATAAATATTTAACTGCCTTTTCCACACAGCTGAGTACTTCATACAATGGACAGAATATTATAAATTATAAATCTAATTATATAATTTATTTTAAAATCCTATTATAATACAATGTACATTGAGTGCTTATTATATTCTAGGCCTTGCCCTAAAAATTTTACATATATCCTCTCATGTTATGCATGAGATGCATACTATTATTATTACTATAGCAGTTTTATAGCTGAGGAGGCTGGAACACAGAGAAACTTGCTCATGGACACACAGCTACTGAGTGGGAGAAGTAGGCCCTCTAGTTCCAGAGTTCACTTTCCTAACAGGACATTACACTGCTTTTCAACAGCTCCTGTTCATTCTTGAGAACAAACAAAAAATTTTAAGAACATCTATACACCTGAAATATTATTATGCCTCACCTGGTGGTGTGTGTGAGCTAATTTGTGCTACATTGCAAGCATTCATTGTTAAATTTTCAGAAATATTGCAAGCTCATTTTTAAACATGGTCATTATTAAAAGGCCAATTTTATAAACTTAAAAATAAATAAATTTATAGCAAAGGTAATAACTTTTTAAAATTCATCCCTATTGAATTATTTTAAGCTCTTAATACCTACTTAGTATATCAGTACGGTAGAAATACAATATAAATTTGAACTGTGGCACACCTCTTCCTAGTCCTGTGTTCAGAAATACTATATGTGTACCATGAAATTACTCATGGTTGGAGTATAAACTGCATGAAAATCTTCAAATGCTATAAAACAGGGCTTGATTTTTGCACTCAAGATATAAGAACATGTTGGATGAAAATGTTAATAAAATGTTAATAATAACAGAATTAACTTAAAAGTGTTTGTTGACTATTGCATTATATTATGACTAGCACAACACATTTGAAGAGATATACTTTATAACAGTATTTGAAATTATTATCCAATTCAGTAAAGAAGTCTCTCTACCATTAACAAATGAGTGAAGTTCTGACATACATTATTTGTTTCATTATCATCATATTATTTCACGTAAATGAAAATGTTGGGATTATACACTCAACAGTTGCAGCCATTGTCTATGGATACACTAGAGTGGCAAAAATCAACAAAAGTAGTCTAAGGGAATAAATTATGTATAATTGATTTTAATATTATCTATAACATATGCTATACTATGTATATTTTTAAACATGACGTATATTTCTTTTTTTTTTTTTTGCTAATTCTTAAACATTGTTCAAGTAACTAAAGATTTTTCCTTTATATAAATTTGACTAATTGGTAGATTCTTACTCTAAGACGTTTTTAAAGCCCTAAGTCATGTATTTAGTATATAATGGAGATTCTTATTTCCTTTTAAAATACATCTCCCAGGTTCTTATGGAACTTATGGACTTGAAAAGTATTTTATATGTTCCAAAGTGCTCTGTAAACTTGACTTGTACTTGTTTGACATTGATTTCAAGTGAAAAACTAGGTAGACAACTTAAGAAGATGATTTATGAGTATAGAAATATTGAATGACAATCACCAGAAGACAACGTGTGTTCATTTGACTCAAGTAATGGCAGACTAACTATATTCACACTTTCTGAATAGGTGACTAAACTCTTAAATTTTTAAATGCAATATATATTTGCAATAAGTATATATGGAAACATGTAAAATATTTTTGTTTTGATAAAATATTTGACAGAACTCAAAATATTGTATGAACAAAATGTTGAAATATGAATTGAGTGATAGTACCAGTAAGTGTAATTACATGAGGCAGCTATTAACTCCTCAGCAAGGACTTCTCATCAATTAGACTTGTACAAGAAAATAGAATGAGTAGACTTGATAGTAGGGAGTTTTCTATATCCAACCAATGAATGAATGTACATTGGACATGGCTGTATAATAAAGGATTCAGAAGATTGGATGAGGTTGGCCTAGAATCCATTTCAAAGGGCTCCTTATTCTTGAGTTAGTTTTAAATGTTTGTATAAATTGTACAGTATTAATTTCCAGAAGAAGGTACTTTAAATTTTTCTGTGAAGATATAATATTAGCTAAAGATGTATATAAATGTGTGCTAGAATTTTGACAAAGTGAATCAGTCATTAGTTTTATTATAAATGCTAAGCAGTGCACCTGGTATCTCGAAAGCATTTGAGATGACTAATATATTATTCTCAGAAGAATAGTTGGAATCAGATCAAATGTTCTTATTCTTATGTAAAAATAGACTTATTTTTATCCTCTAGGATTCAACAAGGGACTTAGAAGTTGTCAGTACACTATGCTTCTGTTTTGTTTGAAGCACTTTCAACACTTTGATTTGATAATCCAGGAGTGTATATTCTTGAAATATTTTACTCTTGGAAATGCTCACATCAAATACCTAACTTGGGATTACAGACCATTTATCATAATGTGCACATAGTGAGAGAAAAACCGGGAGGGAATTGAAAATAAATACCAAATGATATCATGGAAGGCCTGCCAATAAAAAAGGATTACCATTAAATTCTAAATGCAGAAATTCATCCATTATGATTACTATCACTGTGTGAAAAAGAAATGTAACGAAAAGTGCATAAAACTGAAGCATGTAGTACAAAAATTTATGGATCAGAAGAATACATTAAAAGTTTGAAATAACATGATGGTTCAGTGTTGATTAGCAATTAGACTTCATAGTCTTAAACGTCATCCGATTCTATAGTGTGGATAACTCTAAAATGTGATCATTTAGAAATGTATTCAACTTCAAATAATGGAAAACCTAAGTAACTGCTTGTACACAAATAGAGATATATTTTTCTCACATAGCAGAATGTCTAAAGGAAGACAGTCGCTTGTCTTGCTTATACTGCTCAATATTGACATCAGAAATTCATTCTCCATCTCTTCTCTGTATCCTCAAAGTATTGGTTTCTCATCCTCATGAACTGTATCTCATAATCATGACTGATCAACCACAAACCTCTGTTCTCAGACTAGAAATATGTGCTAAAAATGACAACGAATAAAGAAACAGGCTATCTAAGAATTCCAGAGCAAATAGGAATGTCTTATTAATAGTGATGCCAATCATTTTTCTAGTATCCATGAAAATATTTTTTTTAAGTGGAAGAATAAATAAGTATTTTCAATAGTTGGTTTAAACTGCACAGTAGTTCCCAGAAACCATCATTTTTGGCTACAGAATCAATATGCTGTAGTTCTGGCATGGCTTTCATGGGTCATCTTACTTTACAGAAAGAGAAACTGGGATACAGACCCCTTAAATTATTTGCTCAAGATCATGCATGCTACGAAGTTGTGAGTAAACAGCAGGCACAGATTGCTAGCAAGAACATATTTTTTTTAGGTACCCATAGAGATCTGTACACAGACACATAAAAAGATTCACAGTCTAATGGCTGGATTGGAAAGCATCCAACATATTGTAATGGTACTGAGATCTGTGTGGGAAACATATTCAAGGATTTCTTTTCATCCTCATCCAGATTCTAATACTGGATTTAAATGTTCTCCATTAAATAATTGATTCCCAGACTTCACAGGTGGAATTAAGTACAGTAACAAAAAAATAATTGGAAGATATTTAGCATCTAAAGCATCATTATTACTTGCCTTCCTTTCAAATATTTTTCATTTGCGTTGATCAGTGCTTTTAAATTTTACCTTTGGGAAAGCTGTGTACAGAGGACAAGGAAAACAGGGAACTATACTTAAATGGTATATTTGTCCAAGAATCCATGTGTAACTGTGCCACACCAAAGCAGAGATCATTTAGACTAACATCAACAGATGATATTTAAAAACAGACATTAAGAAACGTAAAAGTATGTAGACTTATTGGCAGCAAATTGCCTTAGGCTGTAGGAAATTATTGGTACAGAGTGGAGGTCAATTCTTCTTGGAAAACACATCCACCACATTACACAGCCCCAGAGTAACACAATAAAACAGATACACGTGTGAACCATGGAATAATATTGCATATTTTCAAATAGGTGAAGTAACTTTATAAAAATTTATTGCCTGCATAATTTTAGCACCCCGACGGTATAATAACTGAGAACTATAAACCCAGAAAAGCACGTGATGGACTCAAAATAACCTGACAATGGGTCTCAGCTACCTTGCCTGTAAGATGGGAATAATTATAGTACTTACTTCATCATGCAACTGTGAGAGCTAAAGGAGGTAAGGCAAAGCGAAGAGCCTAACCCAGGGCCTGGCATATAGGGAGCCCTCAGGAACTGTTAGTGATTACTACTATTCCCAAGCCCTAACCTCCTATTCCCAGGAGATCAACTACAGGCCCTGCAAGGAAAGCTGCTGTGAACTCACAGGCATGAAAACATGAGACATCAAGTCTCCACACCTTTGGCATGCATACAGATTTTTTTCACTTCTTAAACAACACTTCCTTGTTTCCATGCATTTTTAGGGACAACTGTGTTTAAACGGCATTCAACAGTGTCATATTCCTGTCGGTCTATTCACTGTCTTTAACCAACAGGATTTATGAAGGAGGACAGAGAAGTTTATTACCTTATTATCCAAAGTATTCCATGATGTGTAAGTCAAATTTACAATTTGAGCATCAAATATTACTGGCTATTCTCTATTCTCATTTTATTTCCATTCAGAGGCTTCCCTATTCCCCCAGATATGCTAAAAGCATTGGCAAGAATAGCATTCTATTTAACCAGGATTGTCAATGGAAATCGTCATTCTGCAAATATACTTCTGCATTGATTTTTTACTACCACCATGATGAATCATCAAATATCAGTGCCACTTAGGGAGAGTGTGTGTGTGTGTGTGTGTGTGTGTGTGCGTGTGTGTGCGCGCGCGCGCGCACGCCATTGAGAGAGGAAAAGGGAGAAATTGAGAGAGAGAGAGAGACATTGGAGGGGGAAAATCTGTGTTTATTATATTATTATACTATATATTTGCATATTATATTATTGTTTATTATACTATTGCTTCTTTTATTCTAAGATTCAGTTTTTGGTGATGTAAACTATGTTTAAGTGCCATCCAAGATGCAAAACCATCATTGCTAAACAGAACAGACCATTCAATGAGCAGATACAGTTGCTTTTTTGACTGATAAGTCATCACTGATCTGTAATTATGTCTGTTCCCCCACGACAAAGGTTAGCATTTTTGCTCAAAATGAACTCTCTTATTTTGTCCTATTTATATAGTAAAACATAGCAACTTGTATCAATTGCCCTTTAGTGTTCCTGGACTAAACTTAATGTATTCTAATAACTCATTCTTTCTTGATAGAAGGGACCACCCCATATTCATCTTTGGATTTGCAATGCTTGGCATCGTGCAGCTGGTTTATTGTAGATGGTGAATGACTAACCATTGTATTGAACTTAATCATGCCATTGTAATTGTCTTTAGACAACTGTTTTTATATCTGCCTCCTCTGGCTTCTCTAATTGAATTCAGATGACTTGAAGTGAGGTTTCAATTGTTGTAGATGGTGGCATTTCCATCCTTAATTATCAGTGACCTACTCTTATCTATTGATGTTAACTCTGGGCTTTTAATGTCAAGCGTGACATTGATCCAGAAGCCAAATGTATTTCTTTCAAATGTATTTGAACCTATATTGTTTTGGATGACATTATCACACATAAATCTTAAACATATTCTTTATGGAGATGCAAACTTTATAGTCAAAAAACTCTAGTATAGCTCCTATCTTAGAGACAGGATAAAAACATCATTCTGGGTGCCATTTCTCTAATTGTTTCAACATCTTTAGCAGGGTAAATTCATAGATGTTCTCCTCAATTTTTTTATTTTCAGGAGAGGGCTGTGGACATGTTTTGTTTGTTTTCTTTTAAAACATCGATATTTTCTGTTGAGATTTATAAAAATTCTATTAATTCTATTATTTATCACTGTTGTAATAATATTTTCTCAATAAATAGGATCAAACTGCAAAATCTGATGATTAATTATCTCACCTAGTTTGTAAACTATTAATAAATGACCACTGTAACTCCGGGGCAAAAATATGTTCCCAGCCCAAGGCAAATTACCTTTGAAGTCAAAATCAGTCAAAGGGAGAAATAAAGAAGGAGAAACTCATTATTGTTTACAGGCAATGGTCCACGGCTGCTCGCCCAGGTCTCTCACGATCCGGCTGCAAAAAGGGACCCCACCGAACCTCTCCCATCCAGATATACCCTTGCTTCTCCCACCCTTGGAAACACCTATTGACATGGAGATGCACTAAGGCCAGGCAAGAGATTCTGGAAACATTGCAATTTTACCCACAACCTTCCATTTTTTACTTATTTTATTTTATTTTTTTCTTAAAAATCTACCCTCAGTACATATTGTAAAACCAATAATACAAAAATGAAAATCTAGGAATACTATGGTGTAACTTGTAGACTTAAAGTGTAAATGCTAGGAAACTGATTATGATCACTTTTTAGATTTTATGGCTTATAAAGATTTTAAAACTTGATAAATAAATTGTCCTAATTCATTCATTTTATAGATAAGAAGACTAAAGAGCGAGTTCATGATTGCTCCCAAATCATAATTAGGTGGTTAGAAAACTCAAATTTGAAAGCAAACTTTCTCATTTTAGACCTAAGTATTTTGCTTTGAAATCATATGCCCTCATTAACTAATCCATTTAGATAATAATTGACTATAGCAGGTGTATGGGTGTTATTTATAGATATTTAGAGCTACATTACTGGTTGTTAGCAGGTACTATCAATTACTATGCTGATAAATCATATATCACCACAATATACCATCATCAATCTAAACCAACCTGAATAGATCAATAACAAGTTAAGAGATTGAATCAGTAATCAGAAACTTTCAACAAAGAAGGGCTATTACCAGAGGGATTCACTGGTTAATTTTACAAAACATTTAAAGAAAAAAATAGCACAAATCCTTCTCAAAGTCTGGCAAAAAAAAAATAAAGGAGAGGAGGAAACATTTCCCAACTTGTTCTATGAATAAAGTATTACTGTGATACCAAATCCAAAGGCATTATAAGAAAAGAAAAAAACACAAATCAATGTCCCTTATGAATACAGTGAATACAAAATTTCTCTACAAAATACTATAAAAATAAACCAAACAGTATATTAAAAACATTATATACCATGACCAAGTGGGATTTATCCTAGGATTGCAAGGCTGATTCAACATAGGAAGATCAATCAATATAATATACCTCATTTGTAGAATGAAGAATAAAAAATACATGATTATATCAACTGATGTAGCAGAAACACCTGAAAAAATCCAACACCCACAAGGGTCTATCAGAATTTTTAATACATACTTAAAACTCAACAACAAAATGACAAACAATCCAATTCTAAAATGAACAAAATACTTGAATATCCAAAAATGATATACAAGTGTCCAATACGCATTTGAAAAGTTACATGACATCATCAATCATTAGAGAAATGCAAATTGAAGCCACAGTGAGATATCACTTCACTCCAAGATGGCTATAACAAAAATACAAACATAAAAACAAAAAAATACCATGTATTGGCAAGCCAGTGGAGAAACTGGAACTCTCACACATCATTGTTGGTAGAAATGTAAAATGCTACAGCCTCTGTGGAAAAGAGTTGGTAGTTCTTCAAAAGTTAAACATTGTATTACCAGAAAACTCAGGATGCCATTCCCAGCTGTATATCCAAAAGAATTAAAAACAGATGCTGAAACAAAAAGGTGTACACAAATGTTCAAAGCAGGATGATTCAAAATAGCTCAAAATGTGGAAATAACTCAAATGCCCATCAGTTGATGAATGGATAAAAAAAAATGAAGTACATCCTTACAAAAGAATATTATACAATTTATATCAACTATAAAAAGTAATGAAGCAATGATATATGCTACAACATGGATGGATCTCAAAACATTATGTTAAGTGAAAGACACAAAAGGCCACATTATTGTATGATTCCATTTATATGACATAGACAGATCTGTATAGACCAGGCTAGAGGTTGTCAGGGAACAAGGCAATGGGGAGCAGGGGATGACTGTTTAATGGTGACCAGGGGTTGGAGGGAGGGGGAAATGGACAGTGACTGCTTAAGGGTAAGGAGTTTTCTTTGGGGAGATGACCATATTCTGGAACTGGATAGTGATAATGTTGCACAACATTGTAAATGTACTAAAAGCCACTGATTTATATAATTTTAAAATGATAAAATGGTTTAATGTTATCTTCAGCAAATTTTATCTCAAGTTTAAAAAGTGTCAATTACTGGGTAGCACACAGTGATTCCCTAATACATGTCCTGCCAAGGTATATAATTCCTACCAAATAGGTGGAACAAAAACATTCTGAAGGAATGCAAAGGCAGTGTAATCTAAGCTTCAGAAGGGGAAGAGATTAGTAGAAACATCAAAACTTCCTCTGAGCTTTCAAAGAAGTTGTGGAGGGTAGCCAAGGGGAGTGATTATGCCTGGAGGAAAAGGGGCAGACATTTGGGAGTAAATTATATTCCTCTGCATGGGTTGGTTTAGCTTGCTACTTTCTGAAAGGAGAATCATTTTCTGAAACATAAATGGCAGATAGGTGATTCAAAAGTCAAATGTAGCCCACAGATGAGAACTGTCTGGGGCACACAGTTATTTAAAAATAGGAAAAATTCAGTGAAAATCTAGATTTTGAACTTCTCTTAAAAATATACTATAAAAAAGAGACAGCAATGGGCTCCCAATTCTTACACATTCCAAAGTGATTAGAGAAAAGAGATGGTGGATCCTTCCACAGGGAACCTGAAAACATTCAGTTGCTTTACATACTTTCTAAGCATGTAAATTTGAAATTCAGGATTAAGATTTTTAAGTTCTCTTAGCTTTCAGAGTACCATAATTCTAAAATAAATTCACCAAAATGACTTTTCCATGAACCTTAACGATCTAGATAATAATTTCAAAATTTTGAGTCATTGAACCTAAGGTACTCTGTTATAGACGTCATCCAGCTTTAATTTTACAATCAAGCCATCAACCCTCCTTATGAAAGGAGCAGATTTATTCTTTCATAGTCCCATTTTAGGCTTTATAGACCAAATGGGACATATGTCCTAGGAAATGCTAATGTGGAAAGGATTTGTTCAGAAATATGAATTTCCTCTGTTTAAAAAAATAGAATGTAAAGGAAGGAAATCTTTTTTCCAATCAGTTTTATAATAGAAGCCAAGCATATTTTTTCACCTTCAAAATATCCCAATTCTATATATTTGTAGCTGAATATATTTTTTGTTCTGACACAGCTGGAAAAAGCATCAATTTAGCAATTTAGATTTAGCAAACAATTTGTGCTTAATATGGCCCATTTGCTTTTGGTGTTATTTCATCATGATTTTAGAGCCAAAAATACTGCAATATAAAAATCAGCAATTGAGTATGTGCACTGACTCTGATAAGCTAGATTCTCAATGGCGTTTTGTTTAAAATATAACTCAGCCTGCTTAGTATGTATAATTTTAACAATGTCATAGCTTAAAAGGTAAGATGCTGCTTACTGACTCTAATTTCCATCCCAAATCAAGAGGACACAAACTGTGATATCACTCACAGCCTATGTGCAAGAACTTACCTGCTGACCCACCCTTGCTCTTCTCCTTTCCTTAGAACACTGAACCACAACTAGGCCTGATAAATTTATAACTTAATTTGCTTTGAGACTGTACATCTAGACTTTTATCTAAATTTCTCAAATGGGAAGCAAATTATGCCCTACCCTCCAAGACTCCTGTCCTCTAAATAAAAGAAAGAGCAAGACTCAATTGCCCTAGAACTCTTCAGTGCGAGCTTTTCAGAATCTTCCAGGTGTGGCTAATGGTTACCATGAAGCCTCATCTTGTTCAAGTTTGGTTCAGCACCAGCATAGGTAACACACACACACACACACAAACACACACAAAATTGAGTGAGGAAAGGTGATTTCAGAATCAAGACCTGCTGCCTTGAGCTTCTGGTGGATATTTGGAGGTTACCAACCACCTAACCTTAGATCACTTGTCTTCTTGCTTTTAGGGTGAATGTCCTGGTACCTCCCTGATTGTAACCCTGCCTGACTTACTGAAGAAGCTGTGTGCACGGCTCTAGAACTCACTCTAGTCTAAACTCCACTCTGTATGTTTTACCCTGATTCCCACTCTGTGAAATAAGCTTTCCTTTCCTCAATCCATCCATCCAACTATTATATATTAAGCACCCATTATGTACCAGATTAAGTTCCTGGTGCATTAAAGTTACAATTATAATCAGTGAGGTAAGCATAATGGTTGAATAATGCCCAGGGTTTCATGAAAGCTCCAAATGGAGAAGATGTGAAGGAACTTTGTGAACAAGGATATATATGACAGAAGTTTTAATGAATAAGGCTAAAAAGGGAAAAACAGTGGTAAAGATGAGGTGATGTAAGAAAGTAAAGAAGAGAAGTATTATCACCAAAGAAATAACAGGTTAGAGACATAGGAATGAAAAGCAATATACTGTGTGCACAGACTGCAGGCTTCCAAATGGTGCTCAATTAAAAAGTGTGAGCCAGAGATCTTGAGAAATGAGGATGGGTTAAATAGGAGGACCAGTTATCTGCCGCCCTTGGGTCACAAGCTATACCAGAGCCTTAGTGTTCTAATAGATTAATAGACAATATTCTGCAAAATTAAACTTCTGAACAACTTATATTTTTGTTTTCCTTTCTTTATGTGTACATTACCTTTAGCATTATTTCCCACACTTCCTTGATGAAAAGAATCAACTAAAGTTGTTAAAAAATATACATGTTATGAGGCCCTCTGTTTGGAAGTCTGATACAATATTGTCTGGGAGGGCACAAGAATATGGATTCTTAACAGGATTCTTATGATCAAACAGTTTGAAAACCACTCACCAGGTGGATAATCCTTAGTAGTAATTTACATAGAAACAGAACATGTCAAAATTCAATGTTTTTTTATTTTAAATAAGAGATTAAAACACACTGAAGCTATTGCATACATCGGAGAGAAATCAGTGTCATAAAAATAATTTATGTAGTATGTCATAGTTAAGGCAAGATTTAAATTAGTTATTTCAGAATTATATCAAACCAATTTATGCCACTGAATAACCCAACTTAATTAACCATAAAACACTGATAACTAGTTTTCTTCCTATATTTTCTTTCTAAAAGAAAATGAATAAAAATACAAAGAAATTATAATTTTATTATATAAATTCCAAAGATTAATTTCCAAGTCCAGTCTAATTTGTGTGATAATGACATTCTGTCAACCTTAATTTTTTCTCTGAATTATCAATTGGCTATGGTATATTTATTAACATTTTTCTTTATGCTTTGCTAGGAATTCTTAAAATAGGTGACATTTTAATCCAGAGGTGATGGAGAAAATATATCTGTGATATAAGCTGTATGATACGTTCATATAGCTCCCAAAGTACCTTGCAATTCATCTGTATGACAGCTGTTATGGAAGCTTAAGATCATTAGCAGAGGAAACTTGGCAAGGACATAGGACTGGGTTATAAATATTGGCTTCAGTTGTCATTTTAGGACAAAGTTAAATTCTCTCAGGATTTAGTAGCATGGATTATATAAGAAATCTCAGTTGAGTCCAAAGTTATTTGTTAGATTAATGAATTAGACCAAAGGAAAAGCATAAAATAAAATTTGAATTCATGTGGTTTCCGATTAAAAAACGTTTTCATAGTAAAGTTAAAGGGTTTCATTTTTTTTTTTTTTTGGTGACTTACGTGTTACCTAACATGAGGCAAGTTACTTCTCCAAGACTCATTTTCTTCCCTAGTAGATGGTTTTTGTCTGGCTCAGTGCCTAGCACTAAGCACTTCTTCCTCTTCCTTTTTCATCCTCTCTTCATTTTCCCTCATCTTCCTCCTCTTGTTAGTCCACTGTTATTAGTGTCCTTATCATATTCACACATTCAGTGACACATTCCCTACTTCTGTTTCTAAAGATTTTTTTAGTTTCTTGAATCTTTAAAAAATTTCACTTTAGCTCCTAGCATAGCTAGATGTAAAGCAAAACATCATGCAAAACCAATTGCTCAGTGACATACATTTGAAATAATAAATACTATTTATTCAAACATCTATTCTAAAAATGATTAGAGCTTCTTTATAGAATTACATGCATTCTGACAAGCTAAAAAAATAAGTGATGAAAATGAGGAGATAGAAAGGGAGACAAAGTCAGAAGAAAACTAATGCCAATGAATGCCATAAATTAATGTGCAAAAATTTGGGTTGCAAATATGTCTTTGCTTTTTCTAGATACTAATGCCTATAACAACAACAACAGTAAGAATGGTAACAATAAGAGAGAACCAGGAAAAATTATGTTTTATAAGTTATAGGGTTGGTAAGATTGGATAACATAAAAACAGTAGTGGAGGATGAGCATAACCAGTTATTACTAAGGACAGAGAGAATG
This sequence comes from Manis pentadactyla, assembly GCF_030020395.1. Classification (NCBI taxonomy): domain Eukaryota; kingdom Metazoa; phylum Chordata; class Mammalia; order Pholidota; family Manidae; genus Manis; species Manis pentadactyla. The sequence goes on from NC_080030.1 coordinate 51,605,571, forward strand.
TTCTCCTTTAGTCCTTATGAGGTGACTAGTGATTGACAGAAAGGACAATGGCCTTGGCATTCCTCCAGTAAATGGGTGAGTTCCAAAGGGTCTGGGTACAAGGTATTTTTATCCTGGTCATTGGTATTATGCCAAAGTAAGGCTCACTGAAAGCTATTCCAGGACTGGTCAAAACAATATGGTCCTGCTGTGGACCTCTATGTAAGAGTGAGTTTTGGAGCATCTTAGAGAGATGTCTTCATGGCATATTTTTCAATCCTCAATAAATCCCACATATCCAGGTAAGGAATATGGAGCAGTAAGTTTAAGGTTGTACTCTGATTAGCATCTGATGGAAGCAATAATATATTGCCAATGTAAAGCGTGCACATATTGAGGTAGGGCAGGGATATGGGAGAAAAATCATGATTAATTTTCCTAAAAATGCTGCAATATAAATAGCATAGAACAGGAGGGGACTCCGTTTTAAGATTCCATTTTAAAAAACAGGTGTTAGGAGGTAAGATTCCTAACATATTCTTTGGTAACCAGTCAACAACCTATCTTAAGGCAGGGTGAGCAGTCCTAAATAATATCTTCCCAGTGCTTGAGGGTAAACATGTCTTGGAGAAGAACAGGATCAATAAATTCTTTGTGTTAAGTTTATCTTACAGAATATATAAAAGACAGACTATGGATGATGACAGAATGTCTGCCACAGGAGAGAGACATGCTGAGACTACATGTCAAGCATATGCTGCCCCACATCCCACTGCCACCCTTTCCCCCATTCTTGAAAGCCTTAAAGACAGAATCCTAAGTGTTCGAGTGTGTCTCCTCTCTGAGACTGCCCACCTCCCTTTTCTTCCAGTGGGTACTTCTTGCCTTAAATAAAGACTTCTCACTTCTCAACTTACTGCATTCTGTCTCTTCACTCTCCCAGTGGTAAGCATCTTTGTCATTTCGCTATTTTATTCAGTTTTCTAGACTAGTTTTGTCTCTCTGTCCTACTCCAGACAAGTAGGGAATGGCTACTGAGATCTCTGATTTGGGCTTTCAAGTTCCTGTCACTTGGGTGACTCCAACAGGACTGCAGTTATATGATCGTGCTCTTTAGTAGCCTGCCCCCAAATCTCCTTTCTTTGCCTTTGGGAAGTTCTCAGAACATAATCCCACTCCATCCAGTGCTCTGTGGCTCCCTAAATCCTGCAGTTGTAGGGGCTTAGTCCCCACATTGTGCAGATTCAAGTGGACACTGGATGCCAGATGACCCTGGCTTCAGGAGTTGACAAGGGATCTTCCCTATGCTGAGCAAAAGTTCCGTGAGCTTCCCATTCTTCCCTCTGTTCTTGCTAGATCTCTGCTGCCTGCACAGCTGCCACCATTCCCTGCTACTCTAGCTTTAATGGACGACTTCCTTACCTACACTTGTCCAACCTGTGTGAGAATTCTTTCTTGTTCAGAGTCAAGAACCCTCCCCCCATCCAGTTGAAGTTTCACCTGGTGCACAGGGAGACATCTCCCCAGATGCAGATGCCTGACAACAATGTAAGAGTCACAGCACTGACATTCACCATGAACCCCTGAAATTAACCAGAACATAGGAACAGTTAAAAACTCACCCTATGCCTACACAGGTATGCACAAAAATGATATGCTTTGTAAGAGTCATTATTTTTCTCAAAAAAAAAAACCACAAACAAACCTGTTTTGCTCTAACACACAGGAAATGGTCTATGATGTTTTCCAGTCTAATGTTAATTTTGTTACTACTTAAAGCACATATTTAACAATTTATTCTAGCTTATATAGCTAATGTATGTGTGTATAATTACTTAATAAAATTTTCACAAACTACATCTGGCAGTTCTTATGGTCTTGGCATATCTGTTAAAATATACCGATATACCTGGATTCCACATAATTCCATATTCACGTTTTTATTAAGCAGCATAATATTAGGGAAAGTGCTGGGGACTAAAAGTAAAGAGATCTATGTTCCATTCCAACAACTGACAATTTTTTGTATAACTGCCATCCTCTTAGGCTAAATTTTCTTCCTGGTAAAATGAGAGATTGGTAACAGATTAATTCAAAGACCCCTTCCATCTACAAATTCCAAAGAGTTCTCACTGACTTTAGCATTTAACCAGCTGTACTTCATACATTCTAAAATGTTATTCAATTGCTAAAACAGACATACAAAGATACCTTCTCAGCTTTCACCCAATACAAATGGAAATTGTTTCTTCAAACAGGAATGAATTACTCAATCAACAAATCATTAAATGACTACCTAGCAAACACCCATAAATTACATCAATAAGCAAAATGAATATTAAAAATCACTCATATCACTGGAAATGCACATTATCATCCTCATTTTAGAGATATAAAAACTAATGACCAGAAGATTTAAGTAAATTTCAAAGGTCATACACCTAGTAATACAGAGTTTGAATGCTGATTTTTCAACTTCAAAAGTTATGATCTTTTTCTCATAGACCATGCTATTGATGACATGGACAGAGATGAGGATTATGTAGGATAAAGAAATGGTAGAGAGATAACAGACAGACAGAAAGACTGATAGATACATGATAGAAAAGCCAAAATATTTTGAAGAGAAAAACAGTAACCAGTGATAAATGTCAAAATTATTCATTGAAGATTATGTTAGTTTTTCATCATTAGCAAAGACAAACCAAGTCACTAATCTGGTAAAATATATTTTTAAATGAATAAAAAAGCTCCTTAGAATATGAAAATATTGTATTTAAACATAAACATTCATTGTTAGAGGCTCAATACACCATATTGACCTTTATATAATTCAGAAAGAACCGTGTATGCCATTTTAAGGTTTTTTTTTTTCTGCTGTGAAATTTCTGGCAATTGTTAGGTGGACTTGAAAAAAGAGAAAGACCAAGAAGACTTTTAAAATAAATGGTATGATTAGTTATAAAAAGGACCCCTGGTTCCACACCTTTGCTGTGTCATCACCTTCCTAAATAGAGACATAAAGAGCATTGATGGGGTGCTGGACATCCACGCCAACACATGGCACCTTGGCCCACTGAACACTCTAAGCTAAAAGAATTTGAGAAATGGTAAGTGCAGGAAGGATTTTCTGACCTTCTCTTAAATCAGGTCATTAAATCTTCATGCAAGAGGTACTCCTCCTATACCTGAAAAAAAGCAGCATTCTTATGTTGGAAGACAGAGAGGGAGAGGAATCTGACTGATAAGGCCTTGCTAAGTTGCCCCCGGTTTACTACACTTAGCTGATACCCCTTTCTGTCCTATCACATTTTTCCTTTACTTTCTACTCTTCATCAAACCTAGTATAACAACACTCAGATTAGGTACTTTTTCAGGTCTTCATTTCCTTATGAATATTCCCAGGTCATGTAAAACTTACATTAAATAAATGTGCATGCTTTTCTCTTGTTAATTTGCTTTCATTACAGAGATCTAGCTGAGAACCAAAAAGGTAGAAGAAAAAAAGCATTTTCCTTCCTTACAGCATAATACTCTCAGACTTCAAGTTCCTCATATGTAAAATACAGAGATTGGTCAAAATAGTATCTACAGTTCTTTCTGGTTAATAACACTGTAAGATTTTATTAGAATAGTTAGTTGCAAAATAGTTATAAATAGAAAAAATACAAAAAGGAAGAGATAACAGGCTAGTGTAATATTTTATAAAATACAGTAAGGCAAAAAAAACACAAATTTTGGAGTAACAATGGTACTCTTTCTGGACTTTTTCCTTTGTAGGAAACATCTCAAAATAGCACATGATGGCCCTGGTGTGAGAGAGCTTTAACCCCAGTCTCATTGTTATGTCACTTTAACCATAGTCTAATAATTTCCATTAGATACTGTAAAATACTAAGGATTTTCAGTACCACAAACTTTTGTAAATTATATTTGAAAACTGGAGTTAATATCATAGAATTTCAAATACAGAATGTGAAGGGAATGAACAACTCCATATTTCAAGAGATTATTTTTCATATGAAAACAAGAATCTAAATCCTCAGTTATAGCAACCTGTTTCCTAAAGTACAAGAAGGAAAATGTCAGTATCTTAGTGATTTCCACAGCTTGTTGTGCTATCAAATATTGCATGATTAACATATAAGTTGTATGGTATTGACAGTGATTTCTACTTTTCTAATCTTTAGAAATTCAGTAACAGTCAAAGATAACCAGCATCCGGGATCATTTTAGCTCAGAGAGCTTGCAAGGGGGAGACTGAAAATATTTCATGTTTGTTAGGTTCTGAACATTTGCATTTAAAAGTAAGTATCCTGAAGATTTAAAGCCAAATAAATTAAATAACAATTGCAAAAATCTGTAAGCATTTCCATTAAAGACTTTTAAATTATAATTAACACTGCCAAACAACATAATTTAGGGTTGGAGAATCTATGACCCACAGTAAAAGGTCTGCTTAGGTTAGAGTTATATACTACTATTCCTTCCATGAATTTAAAAGGGACAATGAAAATGAGTTGTTTTTCACAAAGACAATCATTTTCGAGATTCAAATCTCAGAATATTTTAGAATGCCTATTATAGAATGCTCATTGAACTAAAGTCTGTTTGGATACTTACATTGCAATTTCATTGTAACTAGTGTTGGGAATAAAGCCCAAAACTTTAAGCTGGATGTCCAGACGTCACTGCTAACCACCGACTTACATTCTTTTGCTATTTATACCATTTGTTTACTTTTTGCACTTCCTCAGCCTGGACAGGGACTTTCTGCTTCTAGTCAATTTCACTCTTATTTTTGGCACGTAAGTAAATTTTCCAGTACTTCTGGAAAATGTTACATCTAACAAATTCTTAGCAAAGAGATGATGGAAACATTCCTATTGGGATTTAATAAATTGGTTGGTGAGAGTTGTCACTATTGTCCCAGGAGGTACCCACAGTAATGACAAACATGTCTCTCAATCATGTTGAGGAGACTGGCAGCAGTATAAATGGTACTTCTTCTTTGCCCCTATCCAAAACTACCATCCTCTATTAACTATCTTATTTTTTAAAACATAAATGGCCTCCAAGGTTGGCTTGGCAACAACTCATACACGCTCCAGCCCCTCCTGAGTTTTCTGAATGATTCATTGAGAATTTCTGTCAATACTGCAGCCTGGAGAACTTAACTGCAGGTCTCCAGTGAGTACAATTAACTGTGGTTTCCCTGTCAGTTACCAAATTCTTTCATGTTCAATAACATTGTGTCACTTAAAACTACACTTTGGAACCCCATAAGCCTATAGTGTTTTTTGCCCAAAAACTGTGGAAAGGTAAGAGGATATTTTGTTTATAATAAGTTATAGCTTGTATGAATTAAACATACTTTATTAAAAGGGAATCTAAGAATTAATTACCAGATCAATACTCATCCAACACGTTCATTTAGAATGCTTGCAAAAGCAGTTGCCTTATTCAAATCTCGAAAGCTATTATTTCAACTCATGCTCTCATCTCTATCGACCAGCTGGTTAGAAGTTAATTTTCCTTGTTTTATTGCCCAGTCAGAAGAAAATTTCCACACCAGTCAGTGTAGCCAAACTAAAAATGAATAAGAAATTATAAATACAGCTTGAGGAGGAAGGAAAGACCATTTCCTTTCGGTCACTCTCAATTTGGCCCTGACTGTATTGTGACTAATACTGTGCTTCTCATCCTATAGAAAGTACACTCAGAGCTGCCTCAAACATTTGAGACACAACTTTTCATGAGTAATTCTGAGGAATACCCTACATCTCAAAAGTGGTTTTAATCTCAGCCAAAATCTTTAGTTCAAAGGTTGCAGCTAACAGCACAAATGTTATAATTAAGAAGATTTTTATAGTATAATAATAATGCCTGTGACCACTTTGGTGTCTGTATAATGCCTTTTTGCATTAAGAAATAATTCATCAACTATTGTTAAAATATCCTTATATGTGTAAGGAGAGAACAGACTAAATAAAGAGTATCACTTACTTTGATAGGAATCTAAAATATTTCACAGTTAATACTTTGGCCCTTTTCGTCTACATAGAGCAACTATAAATATTTCCTGGCACACTCGCATTCTCAACTCTAACGAAAGAGGAAAGAACTCAATTTTACATTAACATAATAAATCTCTCATGTTATCCTCTAAAAGTCTTATAATTTTACATGTTACACTGAAATCCACGATCTATTTTGACCCAATTTTTGTGTAAGGTATGGAGTTTAGGTGGAGGTTGAGGGCCTGGTGAAAAAATCTGTCATATGACACCAAAAGCATGATCTATAACAGAAAAAAATATCAATAATTGGATTTCATCAAAATAAAAAATGTTTGCCCTCCAAAAGACCCTATTAAGAATATGAAAAGACAACCTGTAGACAGAAAATATTTGCAAACCACATATATGGCAAGTGATAAATCTAAAATATATCAAGAACTCTCAAATTTCAACATTAAAATAATCTAATTAGAAAATGGGAAAAAACATGAGGAAATGGTTCACCAAGATAGACAGACAGCAAAGAAACACATGATAAAAGGTTCATCCTTTCTGTCTGTATGAAATGTCTCATCATTAAGTTGCATTTCTTGCAACTTCCTCAAATTTCTTGAAAGCCATCTCCCCCTGGGAAAACCAGAAAAAAAGGATATCAAGGTAACAGAAAATGTGCTCCTGAATATCAGAGCATCTATGGTTCAGAGCCATCCCCATGGCCCCTTAAAAATCCCTGAAACAAAGTAGCACCTTGATTACCATACCATAAAATGTATAAAAGGGTCTTTTACTGTTATCAAAGTTTGTATGTGTGTGTGTTTAAGGCAACTTATTTTCATACTGAAATTGATAACTAGAATAGTATAAGCAGAAAAGAAATTACCTAGGAAATGATGCATTTTATACTTTTCATTTACCTGAGTGAAAAGGAAATTAAGTATGATGATCTTCTTTTTATTGTGGTGATATCCACATGACATAAAAATTAATCATTTTGAAGCTCACAATTGAGTAGCACTTAGTATATTCACAGTGTTGTGCGACTACTATATTCAGTTCCAAAACATTTTCATCACCCCAGAAGAAAACCCCTTACCAATTAAGCAATCATTTCTCATTACTCTCCACCCTAGCCCTAGCAAACACTATTATTCTACATTCTGTTGCTCTGAATTTAACTTTTCAGGGAAATTTTCACACAAATGGAATCATACAATATGTGACCACTTGTATCTGTCTCCCCTTTCTTAGCACAATCTTCACAAGGTTCACCCACAATGTAGCATGTATCAATACTTCAGTATCTTGTAAGGCTCAATAACATTCCATTGTATGTACATCATCACATTTTATTTATCCATTTACCTATGGTCGGGCATTTGCTTCTACCTTTTAACTACTGTAAATAATGCTGCTATGGACATTCATGTACAAGTAGTTGTTCAAACACCTGTTTTCAGTTATTTGGGGTATATACATTGGAGTAGAATTACTGGGTCATATACTAATTCTATCTTTTACTTTTTTAGGAACTGCCAATTGTTTTCCAAATGCATCAGGGCTTCAATTCCTCCACATCCCTGCCAATGCTTATGATTTGTTGATTATTATAATTATAGCTATATTATATTACATATTAATAATATATAATATTTTATTATAGTCATAGCAGGTGTGAAGTGATATCACATTGTATTTTCTAATTGCGGTATAATTAACATATAACATTATGTTGTTTCAAGCAATGTAGCTTTGATTTGCCTTTTCTTAATAACTGACAATTGTGGACATGTTTTCATGTGTTTGATGGCCATTTTTGTATCTTTGGAGAAGTGCCTATTCAAGTCTTTGCCCACTTTTTAATTGAATTTATTGGCTTTTTGTTGCTGTGTTATAAGAGTAGGTTATATATTCTGGATACAAGATGCTTATCAGATACATGGTTTGAAAATATTGTGTCCTGTTTTTTGGTTCTTTGGATTCTCTTTACTTTCTCAGTAGTATTCTTTGATGTCCAAAAGATTTTAATTTTGATGTAGTTTAATTTATTTATTTATTTTTCTTTTGTCCCTTGAGCTTCTGTTATATCCAAGAATTTGTTGCCAAATCCAAGGTCATGAAAACCCTTATGTTTTCTTCTAAGAATTTTATAGTTTTAGCTCTTATGTCTAGGCTATTGATCCATTTTGAGTAAAGTTTTATATGTGGTATGAGATAGGGTTTTGTAGCCTTTTAAGTCACACCTTATGAATATTTGAGCCATTGGAGAAATAACTGACAAAACAAAAAAATTACTTTCCTGGGATTTGTACCCTTTAACTTAAAAATGTTACTAATGTAGATTTTGATGCACATGTGGCTCTAATGAAACTTGGAATTAGTTGGTATTATCCCGGAAACATACCATGTTCAATTCAGCAGTTGCATTAGAGCTACTATGCCTCCCTTACTTATTCCTGCTAACCACTTCAGCATTAGTCCATTACATCTAGTAAGGACTGGGCAGTATCTAAGGCTATAAAAATCTAGGATATGTCTGTCAATCTTCCTATAGTCCTCAAATTTGGAATAGTGAAGTGGGGTTCTAAACCTCCCCTATGATTACTACTCCTCACATTTACATAGGGTTTCCCCTTTTACACTTTTCAGCAAGCTTTAATTGATCCCACTACTACCTTTTGAATCAGGTAGAACACGTACTTTCTCACCATTTACACATAAGAAAAGTGAATCCTTTCAGAGTAAATGACCTTCCTAGGTCACATGACAAATATTAGCAGATCAGACCTCAAAAACCATTCCTTGGACTCTGAGCCAGTTTTTTTTTTTCTCCAATTATAAAGAGACAATGTGATTCTGGAGCAAATTTATAAGAAGGGTTTTTCTAAAAATCATTTTAAGCTGACTGAAAATCATGTTTAAAAGGTGATAAAAAACCATAAACTTCTATTTTCCCTCTAAACGAATGTGCAGTACATATTTATAAGCTTTTAGTACAATAATTTTATAACCAAACAGCTGCTGAAACAATGAATTTTTATGACCAGTATCTCAGCTGGTGTTTTCCTCCTAAAGATGATAAAGTTTTTGTGATACAATTAATCTATTTCAGATGCATTTAATATAAGCATCGGCAAAAGAATAATCAACAAGAGGAGAATCTATGATATAAAATCACATTGGCAATAGAGTGAAATAAAAACCCATGTCGGTTATCTATTATTTTTACACAGATCATGGTGAACAACAGTTTTTGAGATTCTTTGAAAGAGAACAAACTAAGCTTTTACATTTTTTTATAGCTATGTGGTGTAAACATCTATCCTTAGCTTATCATCAGATCACACATATTAATAGAAGACATTTCATACAGATAGTCCTAGATTTTATAATAGGATAACAATATGCATGAGACTTAGTCCCATCTTTAGTTTATAATCAAAGAAAGGTGACATACATTTATGCAGCTAACTAGATTATAAAAGACTATGCCATGGCTAAGGTAATAAGCTGCCCTTAGAGGCAATGAATTCCCTTTCCCTGGCAGTGTTTAGAACAAGCTGGCTTCCGCACAACAGCATTGTTCAAACAGGGACTGATGCATGGATAGAAGGTGGCAGTGATTCACTTCTAAGAGCACTTCCAATTTTAATATAAACTCTAAAATAATACAGCTTACAGTTAAAGCTGTAACATAAACTCCTTTTCAAAGCATTTGCTTGCTGTTGTATTAACGTTTTTCCCTGCTTATGATTTTCTTTATTCATTATTCATATGTGCTTGTGAAACATTTTTATTACTTCTTGAATCAAATATTTTCTACAAGAGAAATTGCTTGGCATGTCTTTTGTAACAGGAGTTCCATCCAAGTAAGTCCTATATTCATTCCTAGTGACTTTCTCTTGTTTTTATTTTTTCCATTAAAAGCCCTCTAACATCTGATAATGTTGATTCCACCAACAGAACATCCTGCAGTGTTGTATCACCTTACTACTATATATGAGTTTGAAGGATTATATAAAAGCTGAAATACACTGTAATTAGTAGCTGAAAGCCTAACAAATGTAAAATAAATTTTAGGAAAATTTAAAGTGTTATTTGGCTCTGATCACTACCATATAAGGCATGTCAAATTCAATAGCATCCCAATATGCTAACAATGTGTTTTCTGAAAGGTGAAGAGGTTAATTGTGTTGTAAAAGGTATTTCCCAAAAAATGCATCATCTATTTTACATTGAAACTTCAATTTACTATGGCAGGAGGCCATATTACTGAACTTTGCAGATTAACAAGTAATTGACCAAACATTAAGAAATAGTTTTCCCTAATTGTTGGCTGTTGGAGCAGTATATATTATTATAGTTAGCAATTCTAATTAAGTTTGATAAATTTGGTGATCTTTGTTGTAAACTAAAAATTGTATAATACATTTTTAAGTTAATATATTTTTATGAATTTGCTAGGATATTCTTGTGATTAAATTTGTCACAGTTGATATAAAACTGCTCAAACTTTTGGAGGAAATGAATATTTTAAAAAATGTTTTATGTTGGCAAATGAGAATTACTAATTATTATTCATCTTAACAATATTCATTTCTCAAATTATGAACTGAATACATCTTGGTTGTGGGTTATGGTAACATGTAGAAAGTTTATGTATGTGAGAGAGATGGGCTTTTCTCTGTAAATCCTGTTGGTCTTGTTTCCACTGAAATGTCTTATTGTTCAACTTGTCCATATTTCAAAGGGATAGAGAGCCCAAAAGGAATGATGGATTCCACATCAACCAACATCAGTGAATGTTCTCTGTCATGTATGTCTTCTCTTCCAAGAATGTATCACCCCTTAGCTAAAGAAATGCCAAAGTGAGTCTTAAAATTTAGAAATATTAATAACATGGACATTACCAAATGTTTGTTAAGAAAGGCAGGTCTGCAAAATTCTATTTAGTCAACAAATTTGTACTGACTCCAACTTTCTTGGCATCCATCCCTTATCTTTTGTCATGTCTATGTGTATTACAGCAAAATCGGTGATAAGTTAATATAATCTGTACAGTCTGTCCTAGATATTATGTAATAGAAATTGGTATTTGCAGAAGTCTGTAGATATATAAAAGACTACTATAAGATTTGGGAAAAATTCAAAATGGTTCTTATGCATAAAACCTGAAACATATCACTATTTTAAAAGGCAGAATATGATTCATTAGTTCACAGGCACTTTAAAACATCTTATTAAATAAACAGGAGACCAAACTGAGGAAGGGAGGTGTTAAAAATTAAGTTGTTATTCTGGTTCTACTCTTATATCAGCAAACAATCTCTTCGTTGATATAAAAGAAAACTCAATTCAGAAGAGCTCACACTATAAAACAAATGCATTGGCTCATGTGACCAAAATATTCTGAACTTCCTTTTCTGCCCTCAGAGAAAGCTTGCTTTGGCAGTTCAAATGGGGGGACCTGAATCCCTTCAGCTCTGTAATTCTCAGTTCTGCTTCCTTGGTGTTAGTAATGTTCTCAGCAACTTCCTGTCCTCCGTGCCCTACGTGGGCTTGCAGTGCCTCCCAGGCCTCATTTCTTTCATGTCACATAGAGAATAACAAAAATACTGTCAGAAGAAGGAAAATGCATCTTTTCCAGAAATCTTAAGAAAGGTCACTCTTCAATTCTTTGGACACATTTGTAACAAAGGCCCTGAATCAATCACTCTGGACAGAGGAAGGGAATGTGGTGATCATTTTAAGCCAATGAAGCTTTAGTTCAGTGGCTGAAGGGGAGTTCAACTTCCTTCTAAATATAGAGGCTTCATGAAGAAGGATAACATCCCCCAAAATAAAGATATACTTTTATCAAGAGAAAAGGGGAATGGATACTGGCTGACCAATGGAAAATGTACATGGAATTTGTGTGATATATCCCTATCTTTCCACTAATGCTTTTCTTGGCATTAAGTTATTAATAAAAATGATGTTTTTGTAAAGATCACAGATCACAGAACTAGTGAGCCAATTATTTCCATTCTTCCCACTTACAACCCCTTTATCAAATATGTCTATTACAAGAAACTGCCTCCCACCCCATTTAGTGTTCCAACATCCATGGAAAATGACCAAAGAAGTTGATCAACCCCTTTGATAATAATTCTTAAATAATAATCACAAATGTAAGTGGTCTGCTTTCAAAATGTAGAAAAAAGGTAAAGATGTATAGATCCCCTCCATTAATTAAATCATATCCCTCATTCCCTTAACTTTTTCAAAGAAACCTACAGGCCTCAGGTCCTCAGCTGCAGGGTCTGTGACTCTCTAATTGAGCCCCTGAGCCAATTACCATGAATCCAAACATGAGTCAGTGGGCAAATAAAGTTATGTGAATAGATGAAAAGATACAAATTATTAGCCTGACATCAGGATGTCTGTGGATGCAGGCTCTCTCTGTCAGACTGTATTCATATAATTTATCATCCAAAGCAGGACACCTTTGGAAGTGATAAAAGTTCTATTAATACTTAAGGCAAGACAGTATATTTATACTAGGATTGGCCCCATAAAACAGGGACATAGAGTCAACCTAGGGATAAACAAAGCATTTCAACTTGGCAAATCTGAGTTCTTTAGGAATTGATTGTTTTTGATGGAGACAAGGAAGTTAAACAATAAAGTCAGTTATGTGGGAATGAGGGAGGTGATGAAGGGCCATTTTTTAACATAAAGTTGGAAATGACCAGATAGCATTTGACAGTACAGAACCAAACCCATGGTCACCTGAGTACACAGGATGAGAAATTTGGAGTTGAGTCTTGTCAACATAAAAAATGAGTCTGTTCTACCGAACAGAAATTTCCCTGACAGAATTTCCTTCCTCTTAACTGTTTATGCCTGTGAATTATTTCCTCCACTGCAATCTAAGATCTTTAAGGGCAGGGCCAGCCTCTGATTCACTTTTGTAAATCATCAGGCTTAGTACTGCGGTGTGTATCTAAAAGATACTAATAGATGTTCGTTGAGTTAAAGACTTGTTTTACTTAGGCCACTTTAATAGCATATCTATTACCATGTCTCTGTCCTGTCAGCCCTCTGCTATACCTCATCTTTCACCTAAACAATCCTGCTGCTACTCAATTCGTTTTGACATCTAGAAATGAAGGAGAGTCTAAGAGTGAGTGTCTAGCTAGTGACTGAACTATGCAAGTGTCCTGTGTTGCTTGAAACTGAGCCAGGATATAAATTCACTGTGATGTACATAAATGTCATATGGCTTGGCTAGGCAATTGAATGGGCCATAGTTTCATCATGGTACTTGTTAAATGGTGTTATATACTTCCAAACCATGTTTTTCTTACCCTCTGCTTTATATTTATTTTTTGAGTGGGTATTTTTGAGGTGTTAAGTGATATTAATCTTTTTTTCTTTTTAATAAGATGAAAAGAAGAAATTTTTCTATGTATTTATAATATTTTTGACGTCCCAGATCAATATTTGACCTCTAGCAAGGCGAGTATACTCTGTCTACTTATTCTTATGTTTTTAGCAACTGGTTTTATAGATAAAAGTAATGTATCCCCCATTCATTTTATTTTTTAAAAAGCAGCTGGCATTTCTTCACTTGTCATAAAAGCCTGCTTCCCTGCTCTGCAGCCAGTAAGTACGAAGCACACGATGGTAGAGCTTTTCAGTCATTGTTTGGCAAAAGTTCACCAGGTGTTTGAAATGGTGCTAGGAAAAAACACATGAGGTATGGATCTTCAGGGTCAGGAAACACAAAGATGAATTCAGAAAACATTATCCCTGACCTCACAGCGTTATAAGTTTTTACAGTGACTTACTCATATAATTATTTTGCCACAATATTATTTGACAAAAATAAAAAATGTTTAAGCACCATTGAATCACTCTGTTTCCCTCCTGCCTTTCTTTCTTCCTCATACTTAACACATCTATTTTCAGAGCATGTCAATATTGAATATTCATTAACTTTCAAAGTCCTGGGTTTTCGCCAGTTTAGATTTAGTTGATGTTCCATTACAACTGTTGAGCAGATTTCACGGGTCCTCTAATCAAATTAGCTCACTTCTGAAACAAACATTTTTATAAGACACTTGCCCAAAGCAATTGGGACTTAGCTCCCATCTTATTTTTTAAATAAAAAATTAAGCAGCAGGTTATTATGCTCAGCACATCACCTGCTGTGCAGAGACCAACACACTAAAGTTGCAGCCAATCTCCCTACAGCACACACTGTACATAACAGTGTTACACACCCTGTAGATCAGACAGTTGTTATACCACTAATATTCAAAGCCCCCTGGATTTCAATTATACTTTATTTATTATCTTAGATGTTCCACCATTTGCAATGCACAATAATCTTCTACACATTCCCTGCTTCCACCTTAATGGTTGTGAGGTATCTTCTGTGATGCATTTTGTCATTTAATATTAGATTCCCTATGCAAAACACAGCTAAATCTTGACAGGCCCCATAAAACCCCATCCTAAATGAACCATTATATTGTATGCTGTCAGCGCAGACTAAAAAAATACTGTGCTCCTCCACAAACCTTGCAGAAGCAGTGGTAAATAGTGGGTGATGTGATTTCTAAAAGGGAGACTGAAACTGTATTATTTTGCACTTGACAAGACATAACCCAAATCAGAATATGGGGTCAGGATAACTGGCAACAATGAATTAAAATTCAATTCAGTTCATGAAGTAGTTTTTGAATTCTTATGAGGGATTTCAAATATATTAAGGCCTGGATTCTGCCGTCTACTGCAAGTTCAGCCAGTACTGAAAGAGAACAAGAGGCCCGCACGTGACCGAAAACAAGGCCAGCAAGCCAAAGGCAGCACGTGATGTAATGGAAGCGTCGGAGCAGACTATGGCAGTGCTGAGTAAAGGGATTTAATTGCAGCCCCTGGGGTTCTTGGCAAGTGATACACTCATGATTCCCTTGGTCTTGTAACTTCTCAAGAGCTCCAATATACAGTGATATGAACTTACTCTGCTGGAATCATGGGGAACTGTAAATTCAGGTACCTCTGGCACTGGAAAAGGTCCCACAGGCAAAGAGGTGTTTTCCTATCTAGTCTGCATGTCCAAAGCACCATGAGAGTAGTATGTAAACAGGTTCCTCTGCCTGTCCATGGGCTGCTGTACGGAGGTCCCAAAGTAGAGTCTGCATTTTTAATAAGAGTGCCAGGTGAATCAGACGCATAGTCAGGCACTGAAGACACAGCTGTGCTTCCGGGGCTCACCAGATGTTAGGGTCCCTGCCACCAATGATCAGCATGATAGTATGCTCTCTGTTCCTTAAAATCCTTGACCGAATGCTAATCTTTCAGTAATCGTCACCCCTCAGCAACAACTTTTTGTGGCCAAGCTTACAACTAGGTCACTAAAGTACAAAAACAACAATAATGACAACAACAGGCCTTAATGAGAAGGCATATTTTTCAACATTTTAGAAGATTTTCTAACAAATTAATCATATTGAAAACTTGAAAAGACTAAGACGTTAATGAAAATGAAAATATTATATGTGCAAATTTGTGGGGCAGGGCCAATGTAGCTTTCAAAAGTAAAGTGTAAATGCTTCTTTTAGAAAAGAGGAAAGGCCAAAAAAGCATTAACTAAATATCTTTTTTAAGTACTCTTTCACACAGCACTTCAAATTCATCCTTGGGCATAAAGGCCAGTTTCCATTTTATGATCTCAAGCTTCTCGTCCTGATCAGATGTAGCATGTACTCCAATTATTTCCTGCCGACCTGAAATGGTCAACAATAGACTTAGTCACACACTTCACAGGACTTTGCAGCCCAGTCTTCACCCAGTTGTATAATCTCAGCCTTTTACTTTATTAAACCAAATATATTATCCATTTGTACAATCAATATATCTTTTTCTTCCAAGAAATTGGCAGCTGTCTTATCATTTCTTAAGTGAACCACCTGCATTTACATGTGTTATTTTTACTGAAGAGAACTGAGTCCTGAGACTTTGCATTCAGACGTTTTTCTTTGCAGCCGTTAAAAAGAACATCTTCCTTAGTCTTTAAGAAAAATCAAAGACCCGACCTAAAGAGATCACTGCATATATACCCGAGATTAAATTCAGAACCATAACTGTCACTTCTTCACATTTTCATTAGCGGTGTCATCTCTGTGCTGGAAGCGCACGCTTTTCCTCTGTACAGCAACTATGGGGACATACTGGAAACAGATTTTTTTTCTTTCTTTTTTTTGTAATTCTCAGAGGAAATAAAGATACTGATCAGTCAGTGAAAAAGCCCCACTAGACATTTCACTTTGTCTCTGAATGTGGGAACTTATCCTACCTTCTTAAACGGAACTGAAATAACACTGATAGATTAAGTAACCCCAAACCCTAAGTAACCCTCTCCAAGATAACTTTTTCTGAGGAAATATAATCACATGCCCTACTCAAGTTAAATGTTATATTCTATCTCTTACTGGTGAGGACATTTTGTTGTGTTGTACAACCATGTATATTAATCATTTGTTCCCTTGAAAGGATATGTCACATATGAACAACAGAAGAATCCCCTCCTAACAGCTCCAATACATATATTATTCTTATTTAATAATAGCTTATATTTATAGACCAGTTCATGATCAGTATTCTGCATATATGAATTTTATTTACTCCCCAAAACAATCCTATGATACAGGTTCTATTATCTCCACTTTACAGATGAAGCAACTGAGGCATAGGATGGTTAAGTAATTTGACATACGTAAGTGGAAAGTGAAAGAATTTAGATTTGAATGCAGCAAAGTTGGTCTTCAGAGCACATATTTCAAACCTCATTACTTTTACCTCCATTTTGGTTTCTGTGGGCATCCTAATAGGCAATAATTAAATATGGGTTAAGTAATACAAAAGTTTCCAACATTCATCCAATATTGCTAAATTCACATTCTTCCAACTACTTGCTCCATTACTGTTTTTTCATCGTAAGTCACATACTACCTGCCTTTACTGGGGACTTCACATTTTGGAATGCAGTTGTTCAGTTATGAGTCATCATTATATAAATCATAATGTATTTTATTGATTCCTCTAATTATATTCTGAGTAGCATGTGAATAGATGACTGAGCTTTGGATTGAGACTTTGTAAATTCAAACCTAGCTCTACATGTTCTAGCATATTTGGGGATATAATAGCTTCACTAAGCATTAATTTCCTCTTTTGTAAAATACTGATATTAAAAGGAGTGACTCCACAGAGTTGTGATAAATAAATGAGATAACATATAGAAAGAAGCTGAATAAATTTTATGTGACTCATTTGATGCCCAACACTTTAAAAAATTAATGGTTCAAGGATGCAATTGCTGAGTGATTTGCAAAGAAAGCATGATAATTAAGATTTCAGAAAATAATTCACATTAAAGTGATTTACTGTTTAAATTTACTTAGGATATTCAACCTAAACTCTTATACTTATCTAGAGTGCATTTATTATAGGAAGTCAGTATGAATTTTTCATTTCTTAGGTTTCAGACATCATAGTTTAGTGTTTTATACATCTTAGTATTTTCAGAAAAGCCCAAGAAAAATTGCTGAAAGTTCAGAGAAACCAAATACAATAAAAGAAAGTGATTCTTAAAGCGCTAAGGGAAGTGGAGTTATTGAATCAGCTTCACCCTAACTGTGCCCTATGACTCTGGTGAAGCTTCAGGAAAAACATAAAATACATTATAAAAGTTAGAAAGGCTCTGGGAGAGGACTAGAAGCAAGAGTGCCATAAATACTCTGAGTACATCTGCATTTACATAATTTGCAAACAAATAGATTATCAAATGAATTTCAGTCAAACTGTTCCAATGTAATTTTCACTATTCTAATAAACACAGATTGGGTTGGTGCATATTTGTGATATGAGAAAATTGTAGGCATCTGTGTATTTTGAAAGCAATTTCTTTTCAAACAAAGGTATGGCTTAGAGGAGCCCCTACTAATACACATTTTAGCAAAATATTAAATGGCCAAATGAAGAGTGAAGCCAAAATCATTACCATCAGATAAATTTTTTAAAATCTGAATTTTTGTTTAAAAATAGAACTTATAAGTTAAATTTTTAAACAGAAATCCACTTGGATTTATAGTTCAGGAACAATAACTGCTCAGCACTTTTAACTGTTAGATTGTTCCTGCAGTATGTAATTAGGATTTGTGGTACAAAATGATACTGACAGGTGCTTACCTTAGAAAAGTCCAATATTTGAGATGCCTTATTTTCCTCTAATATTTTCATTTTAAAATCTCTAAGCTATCTATATGCTCTTTTATGTCTTGATTAATACTGATTTATCCTGAGGATTTTTACACTTGACTTTGCAGTTGTTCTTTCTTATAGCATATTTTTAATGGGTCAAAGTTTACATTGTTCTTTTATTATTTGAAGAATATCCACCTAGAAATTTTTTCTTTTAGGCCTTAGTGTAATTAACTAGTGAAGCTTTAAACATAATTCCTAAAATGTAGTGAGAGTTACTCTGTTAAATGTTCTTTCTAAATGTTAGCAAAAAGACTAAAGTAAGTATATAATCT
The DNA here is from genome assembly GCF_030020395.1 of Manis pentadactyla. Lineage (NCBI taxonomy): Eukaryota > Metazoa > Chordata > Mammalia > Pholidota > Manidae > Manis > Manis pentadactyla. The sequence goes on from NC_080030.1 coordinate 51,624,154, forward strand.
CTATCATTATAGTTTAGATTATTATTCAAACTTTACTGAAACTTATAGATATAAAGGTATATGGTTATAAGGCTCAAAAATAACATATAGTCCTCCCAGTATTTTTAGCACTATGCTTCTGTAGGGAAAATGGAAGTTCCATGGCCTCGAGCCTCACCTGGTCCTAACTTACCCTTTGTATACGTGCAGTGATGTAATACTTAGCCTACAGCACAGGTGTATACTTGTATACCCATTGGCAATAAGCCATTATTGCCTGTATTGCTATAAAAAGAGTTCCCTCAGTGTTAAGAACAGAGCCTAGAGAAGAGAACCAGAGGGCAGGAGGGAGGAGAGCAAAGGCTATAGGCGAGGGCAGAGCCTGGAGCAGGGGCTGAGCCAGAGGCGGATGGGATTCTAGCTCTCAACCTACCACCAGGAGAATAAAGCTTGGAATAAGCCTCTTTTTACCCCAATGTTCTCTTGTTGTTATTCGGTCTCACTGAGTCCAGAAACCCTCCAGAAACTGGAGCTGAAACCCTCAGGCGAGACAGCCTCATATTGTTAATATTAATTGTCAAAATATGTCTTATTTGTTTGAGAATTCCCCATAAAATTTATATATAAATCATCAACTTTCACAATCATTACTAATTGTAGAAATAATAAATACATATGCATATACACCCAACTAGTAAGAGTTTTAACATATAAAGCACATAAGGAGATTCTTAATTTCAAGTTACAGCTAAAATTCTTACCTATTCTTGAAGGTATTATAAGATATTGGACTATAAGATATCAGAAAAAATCCAGAGGGCAGATTTTTATGACTACATTTTTATGCTGATTAAACATAATGGTACCTAGCATAATTAAATTACTGTCATTCATAAACAAGTTCAAAGATACCAAAAATTGAAATGAAGAATGCATTTGGTTGTAAGTTTTCCAAATGCAGAATCTGAGGATGAAACATCTAAACAAATATTTGAAAGACTCTGAGTCCAAAGCCAAATTTCTGTGCACTGTAACTGGCAGATATATAAGGGTATTATCAGTTATCTGAATTAGTATTCCAAAAATTGTATCGCCGAGTCCTTTTTCTTTTCCTTTTTCCCTTCCTCTAATTCATGTTCTTCTGTCTCCCTTAAGCAATGCCATCCTAAAGGCAGGTGTCCACATGGGTGGGTATGGTCTCTGCAGTGGCCAAAACAGGCTGTCAGAATCCAGGCGCAGTGGGAAGGGCATCCATGTGGAGCACGACCTGGCATGGGCGGACAGAGTCTAAGCAGGGTAAGGAGCGTGTCCCTGTAGAAGGGCAGCCTGGTGTGGGGCCTTGGTTAAGGTGAGGAGGGCATCCATGCAGGGGGAGGGCGTGGCATGAAGACTTAGGGCCTAACTGGGGGAGGAGCGTGCTGTGAAGGAGTGGCCAAGGGTGGAGTGTCAAACATCAAAGGACTACACTCCAGTGGGGCTGTGTCTGTTACCTTTGATTAATGTTTGCATAACTGATCTTTTCCCATCCTTTTACAAAAATCTCTTTTTTTCATTGTTTATACTACAAACTTCCACAAAGGTTTTTTTACAAAAGACAAACTAAGGAATGCGTAAGTGATTGAAGAAGGAACCATGAAACTAAATTGGCCCTTCTAATGTCTGTTCATTGTGTAATTCTGGAGAACTTGTTAGTCTCCGTTGGTTTATATTTTCTCATTCGTACAACTGAATGACGTATTTTTTCTTTCATAATCTGTGGACAAGCTAAAGAGTCATTATTTCCTTAGCAAGACCTTAGCACTTGCTATAAACTACGTAGTAATACACAATCTTGGGAAGCATTTTAGGCATTATGGAGATTAGTATTATTATTTCTTTTACTCTGGATTGATGAGATATTTAGGCTAAAACCCAGGAACTAGCAAGTACTCAGTGTCACTGATGAACATTCATAACTTCCATACATTTTTTTAGAATAAGCAAAAGAAGAGAATTTTGGATCATAGTAATGGCAAAGTATGATATGTACTTTTGTTCTCTGACCTATTTTTCTTAAGTCACCTTTCTGATGTCAAATTAAATGAATATGGATTATACAAACCACATGGGATTTTTATCTAAAGCAATTATTTAACAATTGATTTTGTTTTTGTTCTCTAAATTAATGGTTTTTCAATATTAATGATATGGTTATTTCCAATCGAAGCCTAAAGTTGGGCATCTTCAACTAACGGGTAACATTTTTCAGGTCACTGGACTAGAAATGTCTTGGAGTTGCAGTTCCAGTATCTCAAGAACTCACTCTAGGAGTTACCAGATGGAAATCCAGGGACAGATTCCAGCCCACACAGACATGTACTTGGTCAGGCTGAAAAACTCTTTAACTAAGAACTGAATTGGACTTCTGATGAGGGACCCATGATCTCTTCAACTCAGCCCAAGCCACATCCCTGCTTATGTGTCCTTGTCCCAAGTCTAATTCATACATTCACATACCAGCCTGACTTCTGCAGGTATTAGAGTTTGCTCATGATTTAATACAACTGCCAAAGTGACAAAACTTAATGAAGTATAGGAAATTAGGCATGCTGCTAAAATGACTTGAGTAATTTGAAACTATATATTTTCAAGTATATCCTGAAGGAGGTGACAATTATGTGCATCAATTACTGAATCACAATAGAACATGCATAAGAAAATAATGTGTTGTTCTTGCTAAACATCTATACTCATTGTATATAAAAGTATCAATAATTTTTAAATCAGTAAGACTGTTATAAAAGCAGAAGGTGAATTTAGACGCTCCCAAGTCAAAGTCAGTGGTAGCTGCAAGGCCCTTCATTTACAGTGATATCTGCTAAAAGAAGTGGAGCTGACACTAGGTAATTTGATTCATAGAGTCTTAATTACAGGATATGAAATGTTCTCTAAATGAGCCATTATGTATTTTTCATTTTGTTAGTTATTTCAGTGAATAAAAGCTTCAAAACTGAGCAGACTTTTCGTTAAGACAGAAGTTACATTTGCTGAGAAACAGGATTATCTGGAGTGATGCACTGGTTTGGGAGCTCCAAATCCTAAATCCTTTTGGTTCTGTGGACCTCCTAAGTGATCTCAGACAAGCTTTCTCTCAGCTTTTGCAGCTTTGCAGCTTATGAAATGAAGACTAATGCCTGCTGCAGATTAATCCCATTGATTATTTAGATTTAAAACAATGATTTGTAAAAGACATTGGGCTTTTTGGAAGTAAATGGAAAACAAAAACTAACTCATGTTTTTATGTTACTGGTAAAAATTTTATTATTATTTTGGTTGATACTTCTCTCAATGACAGATTTACACAGATTATTATATGGAAAAATTGTATCCTAGCTGAAATGCTATTCATTTGTTAATACATAAAACACTTCACTTTTCTGTAGTTTGTACATTCTTTGAGTTCTGTGGAATTACTGAACAGGAAAAATTCTCTTTTCTTTCATGTTTGGGACTACCTTATTATAAATCCAATCCCACATTCCTCCCTTCAAAATAAAAAAAAAAAAAAAGGCTAAGGAAAAAACCTCCTAAAACCAGAGCATATTCCACATGAGAGACTTCAGTTTATAAACACCCATCAAAATATTGTTTTCATTTCCATTGCACAGGATATGACCCAATATATTCTAATTTTAAATGGCTAGAAGTGGAAGATAGTGTTTCTCACCAAAAAAGTAGAGAAAAGGTTTAAAACATAATATATCCAAATAACTTGTGTCCAGAGGAAAGTGGTTGTATTCAGATTTTGGAATGTGGCACTTAGGAAACTTCCTGCCATACCAAACACCCTACATCAGCTCACCATCCAGACTGTTCTAAAGTGGTTGCAACTGCCGAGGCTTTGAAACTTATTTTATTTTTGGAGTAAATGACTTTGCTTCTTTCCTTTTTTCTTTTTATTGGTTTATTGCAATGAAAGATAATTAACATTGCATGTCATAAAAACCCTGCATAAGCACAGGTACAGAATTAGCATGAAAGAGTTCAAGGCATATATTACATTATAAAATAAATAAAGTAGTGATATACCAAAATTCACACCCACAAATGCCTATTATTAACAGTCAGGAAAAGAGAAATTTGATTTTACTGTTGGAAAATCCTGGGTATTTCATGCCATAATTTGTGCACATGTGAATAATCTCTTAAGAGGAAATGAGGGAGGGCAAATGATTTTGTAGCAATAGAAAACGATAGTTCAGCAAGTGGGTTAAGCTGAGTACAAATTTAAGTCACTCAGTTCTTCCCTTGGTCTTCACACTCTTTGTCTTTTAATTTATATTCAGGGACTAAGAAGAGCCCTCAAAAAAATCATATCATAAAGCCATAGTGAGATGATATAATAAGATAATTCAAAGAGTCAGTATCTTATAATGAAATCTGCCAGGAAATATATTCATTGCTTCATCATTTTGACTCACAAAATGATTTTCCACATGTCACCTCTGAGAACTCTCCTTGTAACATCTGGACTTAAGGATACAAGCTCATGTCCTCCTTTTCATGGGTCATACTTTCTCTCATCTCTGTTGTGTGCTGAATTCTGTCCTTCTCCCAAAATTCATTTGTTGACATTTTAAGCCCCAGTACCTTAGAGTATACCCATATTTGGTGATAAGGCCTTTAAAGAGGTCATTAAGTTAAAAATGAAGTCTTTAGAGTAGGTCCTAATCCTATATGACTGGTGGTCCTATAAAAAGAGGAAATTGGGATGCAGAGACAGAGGGACACGAGGCACCTGCAGGTATAGAGAAACAAACATATGAACACACAAGAAGGCAGCCATCTGCAAGCCAAGCAGAGAGGCCTCAGAAGAAGTCAAACCTGCTGACACTTTGATCTTAGACTTTCAGCTCCAGGACTGTGAGAAAATTAATTTCTGTAGTTTGAGCCACCCAGTCTGTGGTATTTTGTTACTGCAACCCTAGCAAACTAATATAATACGTATAGCTATTTCTGAGTGTATGTGTATGTGTGCACTTATTAGTGTAATGGGGTTTCTATTAAAGCAGAAAGTCAATGAGGTTAAGCATTTCCTCTGAATGGAATGCTTAGATTATGCCTTATATCTTATACCTTATTAAATCTTATGTCTTAAGATGAAGGACACAGGCTAACTTAGAACATGCCTCCAATGAAAGACTCTTGTCAGGCAAAATTGTAAGGAGAAATATATAATCCTAGGGAAAAATATTACTGTTTTTAGCATTTTACCAAAAGATACTTCTCCCCTTAGTGTGTATATTTAATCACTAATGAGTGTGTAAACGGATGTCTAGGTCTTTTCTGTAGGAAGAGACCAACCTTCTATTGTGAATTTCAGATACCTAATATATCAGTGCCAATGACGGTAACTCAGTGAAAGCTCAAGGTAGGAAAGGGCCAGGTAGTCATGAAATTAAAAAGGACTTAAAATTTTCCAGTGAAAGAAGGGAATTGGCTTGTTCAACACAAAAGGATATGTTTGAAAGGCAAGGTGGTGGGTGTAGAATGGGAACTGATTCTGGTGCAACATGCAGCTCGAAGGCCTTCAGAACCCCTTCCTTCAGGCACATCATTTGCTTTGGAGAAAAATGCCAACATGTAGTTTTTATATTAAGAGAGTTCTAACCTTGGGACTCAAACATGAGACACCACTGCTGCCATTGCAGAGATAGATTCCAACAGGACAAATCCTCACAGGAGGCAAGTCTCCATGAAGTGGGGAGAAAAATTCCCCAACAGGAACTTTTGCCAGGAAGAAGCAGTGGGAATGGAATAAAACAATTCCAGGTTCTTTTGGAAGCAGGACTATTCACTACTTAACCCATTCTTGTGGGTTTGAGTAAATCCCAGTATTGTATAATTTACCAGAGTGAGAGGAAGGGCCCACAAATAAAGGATAATGGATTGCCTATATATAGGACATATGAATTCTCAAGGAATTAACCAACAAAATAAGAAATGGAACCATATTTGAACACCATCATTGTAACTGTTATAACTGCTTCTTAGAGATTAACACCATCCATATCCTAGTCACGTTCCAAGTCTCAGGATCATTTATTGTACGTTCCCCTCCCACAGCAGGTGCACATATACCCATACACATATACAGCAACTATCTAATTCTTCTTCACAGTTTCAAATCTTTTTCTTCTTTTCTATCCCTAAGATTAATATCAGGAAAACAGCTGCCAATACTAAACGTGAAAAACGATGAGAAGAAATAGTATGATTCTGTGAAACAGAATAAAAATAGGAGTTAGAGGAAAAGAAATGGGTAGAAAAAAGCAGCATGTAAAGCAAAAAAAAAAAAAAAGAACAGAATCCAAGCTCCATCATCTAGCTGGACAAATCAACAGTTTCCATCTTTTCAATAGGTCCTTCATATAATTCATTTCTTATTCCAATGCCCCATCTATAAAACATTATTTTTCTTACCACATTGTTAATATTAATGTTAATATCCAATCCCAGGATATACAGAAGTTCTAAATGACAACTGAATGAAATGCCAATTCTACCTCTTATTAACAGGGTGATTTTGAACAAATTTTTTAACTTTTGATGTCAGTGTCTCACTTAGAATTGAGATATGACAATGAGTAGGCTCTGACTCTATTTCTCTACCTTTTACCATCCTCAAACCATAAGAGGAGTATGTCACAATTTCAAAATAAAGAATGAGTGTGCTTTTAGTCTGGATTTATCAAATGAAGAAATCAGCATCAGTTACCTTGCTTAGAGGTTTTTGATGTTTGGACACTGTCTCTTCTCACCACCTTCATTATTTATTAACCATGTCTCTCTGTCAATGGCTTTCTAATGAGAATCTGAGCACCAGCCATCACAAGGTACATGTCTTACTCAGTTAGACCCCTGTCCCAAAATTAAACTTTTGAATGAAGAAAGCTCAGAGAAGACAGCATTTTTTGTATTTGCCTTTATGTCAACTCTCTAGGATTTAGGGGTCTTAGACAAATTGTTAGGAATTCTCCTCATAAGTTCATCTAGGAGTGCTGTCCCTTAAGCACAGGGCCAAAGATTACTCCTTTTAGGTTTAACTCATTTTGTAACTTTTTTAAATTTTTATTTTTGAGTAACTGATATATTGGCAGTTTCCCTTACATAATTTAATAATTCAGATATTTAACTCTGGAATACATCTTTGTAATTTGGAGGCAAAAATAATGAAGTCAAGTCTGATGAAATGTTCTCCCAAAAAGAATTTTAAAAAGCCATTAAAATTGCTATGAAAAATAAGAAAATATCTATAATTTCTTGCCATAAACTCAAAAGGAGCTAGCTAGAAAAGATACCAAAGATTTTACATGGTATGATTCTGAACTCTCCCTCTATTCCCCAAAATAATAATATTGGGTCTGAATGACCTCAAAATTCTTGTGAATATCTGTAAAGAGTAGGAAGTAAACAGTTTTTAAGCATGTGGATATTGTGGACAACTATCTTTACCTAAAGCCCAAGCTGCCTAGTACCAAGGTAAATTAAGAAATGATTCCAATGCTAAAGTATACACCACATCATAAAGTAATACATCATTGCCCACTCCAAGCCCTAGCTCCAGTAAGTCAAGTGAACCAAGATACGGGAAATTTAATATCTAAAAAAAGAAAGTAGAACACAATTCCTCTGAGACTTTACATAATTCTAACTAAGATACTATCCTATCTCACCTGTCATAACTTCCTAAAACAGAAGGTACACTTAAGTCCTCATACTTCAACTCAGAGGAGAAGACAGACCTCAAGAAAGAGGGGAGAAAGAACCAAAGATTCATTTTCTCCATACAATATCAGGAAAACAGCTGCCAATACTAAACATGAAGATGATGAGAAGAAATAGTATAATTCTGTGAAACAGAATTAAAACAGGAGTTAGAGGAAAAGAAATGGGTAGAAAAAAGCAGCATGTAAAGCAAAAAAAAAAGAAAAGAAAAGAGCACGGAAGAGAAAAAAAAGCCCCTACAGGAAAAAGTTAATGAGAACAAATATTTAATTTTTAAAAAATTAAAGAGAGTAAAAAATAAGAAAAAGAAAAACAGACTTTCAGGTAAAGAAACAAACTGATGAAAATCAAGAGCTTGCCAGAACTAACGAAACGAATTGTGAAAACTGCAAGAACAATGTGTCTAAAAATAATAGAATTACTGTAATGGATGAAATGAAACGAGCACAGTAAATTTAGAGAATATAAACAAGATCATTGACAATCACACATTTAAGTACTCATTTTCTTTCCTCTTCATATTACTACATGTTTATTACTCAAGCTGTTTTTACATTGTTATACATATTTATTTAGATATAACTGATATAAAATAAATTACATATTCAAGTTTATAATTTAATGTTTCGACATATATGTGTGTGTTAAACCATCACCACAGTTAAAATAGTGAATATATACATCACACTCAAGTTTCCTGTCTCTTTATAATCTTGCCTTTCCACCCCTCCTCCCTCCCTTCTCATCCATAAACAACAGCTGATTTGCTTTCAGCCACTAAAAATTTATATTTCTTAGAGTTTGATATAAATAGGAACTACACATAATGTACTTACAGATTTTAAAATAACCATTGTATGCATAGATTTATTATAAAATATAAAAATAATACTACATTTAGCAGGGTAAATTACAAAAAAAATTACATATTAATGATAAATCTCAACTAATTGTCTAAGAAATTATTTTTAATTCCTACTTCCCTTTTGTAATATTTGACTTGTTTAACTGGAACCTTTGTAAATAAAAAGTGAGTTTAAACAATAACAAAAATAGTAATATAACAATAATGTAAAATAAAGACAATAGAACATCAGGTGCTCTGGTAAGGTCTGTAACAAATTATTTTCGGAAGCTTTGGAATCATTTTCAACTATAGCAAGATTCAGATCTTAAAGTCTCAAATGATGATAGGGTTTTTGTTTATTAATTTCTTCCTGCTGTAAAAAGTGATCAAAATTTTATTTAGAAAAGGAGACTGATAGCTCCCTGGAGATTGTATATTGGGGAATAAAAGTTACTATTATTAAGTCACATTTTCTTAAATGTTTAATGATTTTTGAGAATAGAATCAAGAGTTGCCATGGGTACAATATTCACAAAAAGAGTTTGATAGCTCTCTGGAGATTGCATTCAGGGAAATAAACATTTTATTAAGTAACATTTTCTTGAATGCTTAAGCATTTGGGGGGATAGAATTTGAATTATCAGGAGTACAATATTTGGTATGTATTCCAGTGGATTTTAAAATGGAAACTAATAAACATTAAAATGTCTTTAAAGATTATTTAAGACTTCTGCTTTCAATTCTGACATGCAAAGAGCTCGCAAGTCATCACTCCTGTTTTTGGAAAAATCAAGCTGAACAAAATGAAATCAGGGATTTCACTTGAACCCATCGGAAAAGTGAGGTAGCAAGGCAAACTGGCACCACAAAATCGGGAGAGTCAAGTGAATAGAGAGAATCACAGCAAAGATCAGTTTACATGGAGCAAAAGGGAATGAAGCCATAAAGTGGTAGGAAGACTTATCTGGTAATCTTGCTAAATTACTGGGAGGTGACTGTGAACTAGTCTGAGAGTGAGAAACTCCTCAGGGCTGCAGATTTAGGGGGACACCAATACTTTCTTAGGTTTAAATTCTAAGAACCCTAACAGGCTCTCATGGTAAAGAAAAAAAAAAAATCCCCTTGTTTTTCTGACAAGAGGAAAGAAAAACAACCATTTTGAAACAGATCCAGTGTATTCTACATAACATTCCTAATCTCCAGAACAATAGTCTTTATCACAGATTTATCCCACCCAATGGGTGACTTCCCTGACTTCCGCACCTTCTAACTTTCCTGTCTCACTCATTTGGGAGTAGCTGGGGGAGGGGGGTAAAGAGGAGCAAAAAACATTTGTGAAGGTCATAAATCAATAACAAAGGCCCACTGAAATGATGAGATTTAAGCACAAAATTACAGAATATCTCCTTTTTCCCATACTACACTATTACATCAACAGGGTTTCAGTAAATAATAATGGACTATGGCTAAAAGAGCTGGAAGAAACACATCCTCTCTGAGGAGCAATAAAAAAGGGAAGCCCCAAATCAAGAGGGGAGATTAAAAAAAAGGACATCAGAGACACTGTAGGTTAAAGTAATGGAAAGACATACCATGGTAATTAGAAGAAATGAAAACTAGAATAGCAATATTAATTTCAGTCAAAGCAGATTTCAGAACAACAAAAATGATTGAGATAAAGAAGAATATTTCATAATGATGAAGTGGTGAATTCTTAAAGGACACATAATAATAGCTAACACATATGTACCTACCAACAGAATGTCAAAATATGTGCGGCAAAACTTATAGAACTGCAAAGAGAAATAGACAAATAGAATATTAAGTTGGAAACTTTAATACTTCTTTTTCAATAGTTGGTAGATCTGGCAGTCAGAAAGTCAGTACAGATACAGTTGAGCTGAGAAGTACTACCCAAACAAGATAGTCCAAGAAAGTGGTCCAGCTTACACATCAAGAACTGTTATGTGGTTTAGAGCTTCCAGAAAGATGTGTAAATAGTTCACAGGGAAATTTATCTTCTGGAGAAATGTCTATAAATTTGGTCAAAATTAGCAAATATAGTATTCAAAGACTCTGAAGATTGACTAAATGGCTCACAAAATTACAGAAGCTTCTAATCAACAAAATCAATGGTAAGAAAAATAAGACTGTAGCACTTGAGTTAGTGACTGCATCTGTCCCTGTGCATAAAATTGCAATATTCCCAGGATCTCTTACCTGGCCTTAGTCCATCTCCATATCAGAGGATGATTACATGGGGTAGCGAGGGCATATCTGGACTGGAGAGGTTGGATGGGGTCCCTTTTTGCAGCCAGGTTGCGAGAGACATAGGTAAGCAGAAGTGGACGACTGCTTGTAAGCAATAAATGGATTTCTTCCACTTTTATTTCTCTCTTTGACTGATTTCAGTTTTAAAGGTAATTTTCCCTTGGCTAGGAGACAGATTTTTTCCCCTGGAATTACAATCCCTCAATTCTTCTGTCTTGAGGCAGCACCCATTATTCCACCGTATCTCTCACGTTGTAAGGAGGATCCTGGTCAGGAAGCTGAAGAGTATAGTTGAAGACTGTATTTCCCTGTTCATACTGTATTGCAGAAGACCTGTGCCAATGGTCTCAGTAGCTGAATGACCAGCTTCACCAGCCTCCTAGAGTGAAAAGACTTACTCTATTAGAATCAGCAGTCATTGAAATCATTGATTCCATTCTCCTGATCTAAGCTGAGGAGGATTCATACTGCGTGGCGCCCATTCATACTGCATGGACAACAGCACTGGTTCCCAACCACTTCCAACACATACCTCCTGCTCCACAGGGAAGATCCACATGGGGCAGTCAGTGAAGAGCAAGTTTCCCATTTCTCATTTACAGGTCTTGGCTCCATAGCCAGAGGTTCTGCCTAAGGAGGGCCAAAGAACCTCAAAGACTTGCAATACTCTATCTACCCTTGCCAAAAGTTTGACTTCAGTGGGATCAGAATGTGAGTGGTTTACACCTCACAGCATTGTCCAAAACCATAGCACAGTCAGCTAGCAATTAGTGGAGGCTGACATCTAGGTGTAATAGCAGTAGTACACTATTCAGAAGCTTAGCAGGTAGATCTAGAAAAGAACAGTCAAAGGGCCTAGCTAAAACCACAGTCACCATTCGTGGTCAGGAAAACTGCACATGCCCCAAACTGGGATCATTTAGAGATGTCAGAGGTTGTACATCGTGGGAGGAGAGACCTCACTCAACAATTACAACCAAGCCACAGTACAAATAAGCAAACAAGAACAATGAAAATCCTCAGGGGCAGATCAGTATCTAGAGTAGCTGTAAGATATTATCTAAAATGTCTGTTTTTCAACACAGTTATGAGACATGTAAAGAAATAAGAAAGTGTGACCATCACATGTGAGAAAAGGCAGTCAGTAGCACTGCCTTCCAGGGAGCAGACTCTGCAGACAAAGATCTCCAAGTAGCTATTATAAGGATATTCAAAGATCTAAGAAAAATATGTTGAAAGAATTAAAGAAAAGCATGACAATGTGTAAGCAAATAGAAAAAAATATCAATAAAGAAATACAAATTATTTTTCAAAACACATGGAAATTCTGGAGTAGAAAAGCATGACTCAAATGAAAAATTCACTAGAGACTTAAGAGCACATTTGAGCTGACAGAAGAAATAATCAGCTAACTTAAAAATAGATCAATAAAGATGAGACAGTTTGAAAACATAAAGAAAAAGTAATGAAGGAAAAAAAACAACAGAGCCTCAGAGAAATCTGGGAGACCATTAAAGCCAGCAAAATGTATGTAATGTGACTACAAGAGTGAGAAAGCATAGGAAGAAGTCACAAATTTTTTGTAAACATAGTGACTAAAACTCCCTAAATTTAATGAATAACATTATTATATCAAGATTAATTTCAAGGAAGATTCATTTCAAGAAAGAAAATGCAACCCACAAATGTGACAAAATATTAAAATCATATATCCAATGAGAAATTTGTATTCAGAATATATAAAAAATTCTTGTAAATCAATAATAAAATTATAATTAATCTAATAAAATATAGAAAAGTGTTCTTTCTCTAGAAGTTACACAAATGGCCCATATGCACCTGAAATTGATCTAAACACCATTAGTCACTAGGGGGTGCGAATCAAAGCAACAGTGATATTCCAACACACCTCCTAGAATGACCAAAATTAAAAAGGCGGATAATACAAAGTTCCGGTGAGAATGTGGAGAAATTAGAACACTTATACACTTGTGGTGAGAATATAAAATTGTGAAGTCCATTTGGAAAACAATTTGGGATTTCCTCAAAATGTGACATATTTCATAAGACCTAAGAATTCCAATCCTACACATATACTAAAAGAAGTGAAAATATATGTCAACACAAAAACTTGCACATTACTATTCATAACAACATTATTCACAACTGCCAAAGCAGAAGTAACCCAAACATCCAACAATGGGTAAATGGATAGATAAATACAGTATAGCAAACTAGTGGAATGTTATTAAGCCATAAAAAATGCTGGAGTCCTGATACATACTATAACAGGGTTGAACCTTGAAAGTATGACAAGTGAAAGAATATTATATGCTCCTGCTTACATAAGTGTCCAAAATATGCCAATCTATAGAGACAGTACATAGACAAATGTTTATCTAGGACTGAGTATGTGAGACGAATAGGGAGTAAATTCTAATCGATAATAGATTTTCTTTCTGGGGTGATAATAATATTCTGAAATATGCTTATGGTGAGGTTGAATATCTATGTGAATATGTGTAAAACCACTGATTCATTTATTTTAAATGGGTGAGTAATATGGCAAATAAGCTACTACAACATTAAAAAGAGGAAAGAAAACAGAATTTTGGATCCAGTTAGGCAAATGAAAGCACCTGGTAGAGGTCTGGAGCAACTCCTGGGGTGTCACTCAAGTGGCTCTGGGGACCTCACATATAGGTGTACTGGAATTGTAAACTTGGAGTGACAAGGAGGACAGAAGTTACCTGATACTCTTCCTCAAGAAGAATGTCTCTCTTCATCAGCCCTACTTTTGGTTTCCTCCAGATTAGCCTGATTCCTGCTCTTAGTTCTTAGTATTTCTTTCTCCAGAATAACAGGATTCCTCCCATCATAATGTACAGTCCCCTTCAGCACAGCAGTTAGATTTTTTTATTACCACTACCTTCTTTGAGCCCCACCAATCAGAGCTGCATTGCTAGGAGTATTGCTTCAGTACTGAAATATTATTTGAATGCATTTTTGTTGATTATCTTGGTTGTCATTCTCCCCTAAGCAGAACTTATAATGAAGTAATGAAACATCTCAGGACATCTATGTCAATTTTGGTGTGGTGTGGGTTTGCCAGAGATAGAGTTTCTTCCTCCAAGTGAAATTCTTCAGTTGGTTTGGAGTTATATAGCACATTCACATAATCTCCTGAAATATCAAAGGATAGACAAACTTTCTGGGATTGCTTTTATATAATTGGGCAGTTTCACTGAGTATTCCCACTCACGTTTTATGCTGATAATCTTACATAATTAATGAACAAAAAATTGTGGAATATTAAGTTTGATGCTTTAGTGGTGTTCCATCTATGGAGAACTAAAACAAGAAGACATTACATTTTAACTTCTTCCCAAACAATAATAGATAACATGAAAGCAAAGAAGTCCTTGAAGAAGTCAAATATCATCTTCAAGGGTATGAGGGAGTAGCAATTATACAGGCATTATTCAAACCTATAGTGCATAGAGCCATTATTATGCCAATCAAGATATTTCCAGCCCAGTTTCATGGCGACTATTGTCTTTGGACACCCAGCACAACCTTCTTCTTTTTTCTCATGACAGACTTTACATTCTCACAAACATTGGTGCAGTTAGGCCATTTAAAATTACCCATGTTCCTGTCCATGGTTTGGTCCAAAGGTAGGTACATAACACAGGTGACCCAATGGCTTTCCCCAGGATCCTTCTGCTGGATGTTAAGTAGTTATGAAAGACTTTTCCCTTCTTCTATCAACATAAGTATCTAAAAGGTGACCCTAGAGCTGACAAAGGTCATATCCTCACTACTGAGGTAAGCCTGACAGAATTATACACAAAGGGAGAAATATGACAAAGGATAAGAGACTGCTTCTATCATACTCTGAGTTTTTAAGATCGTAGGAGCTAACTCAGTCCTCCAACTTTTCCTTTTTGTCTTTAAATGACTATAGTATTTTTAGATAGGTAGACAGATGATAGATAGATGATAGATATAAATGATAGATAGATAGACAGATACATTCATACATACATAATTATAGAATATGTGTCAACTTGACCAAATTTTGGGGAACAATTTTTGAATTGAGGTTCAGTCTTGTAGAAATGAAAAAGTATTTAATTCAGGGGATATAAATGATTAACTGTAAGAACTATAGAATTCCTTCCTTACACTAACCCTGTGCAAGGTACACTGAAAGAAGTGGTAAATAAGTGCCAATCTTACTCCCAAAGAATTCTCCTCCTTGTTAAGAACATAAGAAGAACATGCATGTAACAAAGGATAATATAATTTAGGACATACCAAAGAGCTTTGGTAGAAGAAAATACAGACTGTTTAGGGTAAGAAAGCACTACTGAGATTGCCATCCCAGTAAATATTTTGGCAGTACAAGTTTTAAGACCTGCCCAGTAGTCCATTATATTGATGGATATACCATGATCTGGTAAGTCAATTCCTCTTTTAGGAGATTTTTGGTTGTTTTCCTTCTATTATGGGATTTTTCAGTTTCAGCATTGTTGACATGATGTGCTAGATAATCCTCTGTTGGGTGGGCTGTCCTGTGCATCACATAAGGCTCAGCAGTGGCCCCCATGCAGTAGGTGTCCACAGCACACCATCTCTCCCAAACTGTGACAAAAATGTCTCCAGAAGTTGCCAAATGTCCTCTGGGGAAAAAATTCACTCCTGATTGAGAACCACTGCTCTATTAAAAATACATTTTTGTTGTTTTCCTGGTTATAAAGTAATAAACATGTATTGAAAAAAATCATAAAAATAAAACTGAGAAAGTTAAACTCACCAGCATTTTATCTTGCTCAGACATAGTCACTTTAAACATGTAGTTACATTTCAGTATATTTTATTTCTTTCAATGCTAAATTTAAATCCTGTATCATTTGGTATCCTACAATTTTCATTCACTATTCCATATGAGCATTTCTTCATGTCATTAAATATTGTTTAAAAAATATTGTTTAAAATGTGTTTTTTAATGGCTATGTAGTGTCCAATTGCATAGTAGGATTTTTCTTTTTCAATTTAGAGGAACTCTCCTGAGCCCAGCTCAAACTTTAGGAGATGGTATAATAAGCTCTTTGTCTAATAGGAAAACTATTCTGAACAAAGGCCTTTTCATCATTCTGTTTAGTAAAGACCATGTGGAGTCAGCCAATTGGTCCTATATTGAATGAACACACATTTAGTCTTTCAATTTTCTGATTTTGGTACTATTCAGTTAGGTAAATTTCATTTTAAAATGCTTCAAATCCAAGGATAGCTTAGGTTTTATTTAACTAGTGAAAGACTCTATGCTAGTTTAAAAGTAGTTATGGCACAATTTTTACATAATTATGACACTGTGTTAGGAACTGGATTAGAGGTTTATCAGATAATTTAACCCCACCCTTAAGGTGCTAAAAAGAATAAGACTTGTGCAGAGCAAACTACAGTCTACAATGCAATGTGAACAAGACCAAGAAAGGTATTCAAAATTCAATGAAAATTCAGGAGGAAATTGTCCGGTGGGAGAGGATAGGTCTGATGAGCAAGTAGTTTTTATGGTACACCTTAAATTCTCAATCATAACACAAGCTGGTCATGGGGATAGAAGTACAGCATGGAGAATATAGTCAATGATTCTGTGATCTCTTCCTATGTTGACAGATAGTAGCTGTCCTAGTGGGAGTGAGGATTTAATAATATGAGTAACTGTTGAACCACTGTGTTATATGCTTGAGACTAATATAAGATTGTACATCAATGATACTTCAATAAAAATAAAGAAATGAGCCATAAAGAAAAAGAAAGAATAGAATTGTAACTTGCCAAGCAAGATCAGGAAAGGGAGGGCATTTCTAGCAGAAGAAAAGATTTCAACATGGAAGAAGAACATCACATGGTAAGTTCGGAAAGTGACGAAAAGGCCTGGAAGTCTAGATCAGGAACAGGAAAGCAGAGGGGGGACAGAAAAGGAGCAGAAGTTAATGAGAATCAGGCCATATGCTTTCAATCTTATTTACATCATTTCATTACTCACATTTCCATGTTTAAAATGAGAAGACCAAGACACATGGTCCCCCAGCTGTTAGATGGCAGCAATGGTCACACAACTAACAAACGACAGAGATGACTTTAAAACTGAGGATTTACTTCAATTGTCTTTAAATTATGCTATGCTACCTTGCAATTGCTATATATTCTATTATATGCATTCAGTCCAAATATACTTTAAAATCCTCTTTCTCTAGCCTTTCCTCTTCAGTTAAATTCACCAATGCTCTCAGAATACTTTGGACAACTACTGGATGCCCCCACTATGATGCATACATTTACATATACATGTCTACCTACTTTCCTGAGCCTTCCCCCTGCAGTATGGCATGTATATTGAGTCAAGAAATCATCTTCATCATTTCTATGGTTTTGGTGCCTGAAACAGGGTCAATGTCTCAAAATAGTCATTGGTTAAATTTTAAAAATCTAAGAGAGATTCTGAGACTAGCATTTCCACTTCCCCCAGAATTGTTGTCAGTCTGCCTCACTTTCAAAGTAACTATAAAAATATAGCAAATGCCTTTATCCAGTTCTTGACTCCACATATGCTCCTGGCAGATCCTAGCTTATTAGAGGTCCTCAAAGATGAAGAAAACCTGCTGCTAGAATGTTGCATGCAGGAGTGAGGGTGTTGAGCATGCTTTAAATGTTAGGCTTAAAATTGGATTGATTTTTATACTAATAGTGTAATTTGTAGGTATTTGTTTTAATAACAAACAGTACTTGAAATGACTGCTATTCAGCAGTAAGTTTATAGCTAATTAGAGAAGCATCTCACTGATGCACGCTAATGAGAGAGAGAGCTATTACTGATCAGAGTGGGGAAGTTTCAAGGATGGCATCATAAAATGCAGTTTGCTTAGTTCTGTAAATATATGTTGTTTACTTTATTTACAACAGCCCATAGATTACTCAAGTGCATAATACGCTGGTATATTAGGTGAAATAAAAATCTCACTAAACATGAGCTCTCACCAAAGTACTCTATCTGCTATTAAACTTTTATTAAGAATGGAGATAAAACAATCCTCCTTGGAGTAGGAATTAGAGCGCCTGATGATGATCGCTGAAGTGAATAAGGATGAGACAAAGAGAGAAAGAGAGCCATGTTCTCCAGGAAACCCCAACGGATCGTGACTGCTGCGCTCCGACCTTGCTCTTACCATTCCCAGAGGGACTTCAGGTCACTTCACATAAATGGGTAACAGAATAGCTAAGTATCTTGGAGTGGGGGCTGCAATGTGTGATGATACAAAGGCCACTCTTGGGATGGGGGCCTGAATGTAGGTTTTGTTGTGAGGACAGAAAGCAGCCTCAGAGCCAGAGAGCCAAGGGTAGCATTCCACAGTGAGATGTGAGCTCAGAGAACGCCACATAGTCTCCAGCTTCTGTGGGACTGGCAGTGACCTAGGTGGACACCGAACAAACTTTGACAAGGGCCAGCCTGGAGGGGAAGAGCCTAGATCGGACCAGCTACTTAGGGAGAAGCTGGAATCTGGAAAGGTGATAGGAAAAAGATATTTTTATAACCGAAATACACGATCATGGCATTAACCCAAACAAAGAGAGGGCATTCAATGGAGTAATTGTTTTCACTCCAGTGGTTCATTTTTTGTTTTACTGGGAGTGATCTAACTGAATCAGTCTGTTGTCCAGCTTTGAAAAGACTTGAAGATAGGTTCAAGTTTCTCACCAAAATACGCAAATGAAAACCTAAAGTGAACGTACAATTGGAATGTTCACTTTTATATGTAAAAGTAATGTGTATCTTATTTAATTATTTCTTACATATATATAAAAAAGCAGCACAGTTGCTGAAAATAAAATCCATCTAAGAACCCAAAAGCAGTAGTCTGGCAGGCAGCCAGGTCTTTCAGAGAAAAGAGCACAAACCTTTAACTGAACAGTCCTAACCTTTAAGAATACACATTGTCACTTCCTAGCTGTGTGATTTTCAGCAAATTACCAATGCTCTCTGACCTACAGATTCCCCATCTGCATATTTGGGATAATAATATGGACTGGGGGTATTGTTGTCTTCATCCATGTGGGCTGCTATACCAAATATCATTGCCTAGGGAGTTTATAAGCAACAGAATTTATTCCCCACAGTTCTGGACACTGGAAGTCCAAGATCAAGGTGATGTCAGATTCAATGTCTGATGAGAACCCACTTCCTTATTGATGGCTGTCTTCTCACTATGTCCTCACATGGCAGAAGGGGTAAGGGAGCTTTTCAGTGCCTCTTTCATAAGGACAATAATCCCATTCAAGAGGATTCTAATCATGACCTAATCACCTCTGTCATAAAAGAGTAAAGTACTGGAGAAGGAATGGGGAATAGAATAGCCACACCTGTCCCTTATGACATTGCTGTCATTCATCTTACTTATCCATATACTATTATTATCCAATACTCCGTCATTATTATTAATTTTAAAACTTATTAGATTAATATTAAGAAAAATAAAGTATTTCTTTTACCTTAATTTATTCCTTCTGTGATGTTCTTCTTTTCTTTATGTAATTAAAGTTTTTGATCATATCATTTATTTTCCTTTGCCCTGAACAATTTCTTCTAACATTTCTTGCAGGGCAGATCTGTGATGAAATCCCTGTTTTTGTTTGTCTGAAAAAGGCCTTATCTCTCTTTCATTGTGAAGGATAATTTCTTTGGATTTAGAATTCTAGGTTGGTAGGATTTTTTTTCCTTTCCACTGTTTAAATAATTCACTCCACTATTTTCTTGCCTGTGTGATTTCTGATTAGAAGAACACTAATTCTTTTCCTTGTTTTCACTATTTGCAAGGGGTTTTCACCCTCTCTGGATTCTTTCAAAATTGTCCCTGTATTTGGTTTCTACAGTTTGAATATGATGTGCCTATCTCTCAGATTTTTGGTATTTATACTGTTTATATTGTGATGTTTTCTAGGCTTCCTGGGTTTATGATTTGGTGTCTGCCATTAATTTTGGAAAACTAACATTGTTATATCAATATTTTGTCTGCTCCTTTCCCTCTTCTCATTGTAATGTTTCAAGTATGCATATGTAACAGCATTTGAAATGGTTCCAGTTTTTGGATATTCTGTTCTGTTTTTTCATTCTTTTTGTTTGTTTGAATTCAGTCTTAGGAAGTTTCTGAGGACATATCTTCAAGCTCTACCCACCCATGAGACATCAAAGACATTCATTTCTGCTACAGTGTTTTTGATTTTCAACACTTACGTTTGATTCTTAGAGCATCTGTCTCTGTGCTTATATTGCCCATTTGTTTTTGCATGTTGTCTACTTTCTCGATTAGAGTCCTTAGCATATTATTGATATTATTTTAAATCCCTGTCTCATAATTCTAAAATCTATGTCTTAATCTGGTTCTGATGCTTGCTTCGTCTTTTCTGTGGATTTTATTACTTCTTTGATTTTGCTATTTGTTTCATTTTGGTTTTGTTTACTGCCCTTTAGGTCAACTTGTAATTTTTGTTGAAATTTTGGCATGGATACGATATATTAGGTAATAGGAACTCAGGTAAATAGACTTATTAGTGTAATGTCTTATATCAGTATGACTAGTGGTCGTGTTTAATATCTGTTGGACCTGTAGGTGTCAGAGGCCTCAAGGTCCTATAGTATCATTATTTTGTCTCTCCTTTGACACTGGAGCTTCTCTTTGCTCCTCAGACAGGGTCTGTTTGTCTTGTAGCTCCTTCAGCTATAATCCAGTTATTTATCAGAGCCTTTGTGGGAAGAGGAAACTCTCTACAATCCAGTGATTAAATATTTCTTTAGTGGGCCTGTGTCCCTATGCTGTTACCTTCACAAGTGTTTCTTAGCTTTTTTTGCCCTTATGTGAGACAAAACATCTAGAGGGGTTTGGAATCTAGGAAATGGAACACTCTTGGATGGGATAAGGCTCCTGTAAACTATTTTCACCTGGACAGGGCCTTTGTTGTTAAAAAAGCTTTGGGCTCCTTTCACAGTGGCTACATTTCCCTTCACACTGCCAGAGCCGTCCCTAGCTTGAGAACCTGGTGATGTTCTTAGAAGTAAAATCTATGAAAATGTGGAGTAGCAGGAGTTTATTCTCTGAGGCTAGTTCACACCCAGCCTCCACAATTTGTCAAAATTACTATTAAATCTGTCTACAAATTCATGGCTCCAGTGGGTCCTGCTCAAAGTAACAAAGGGAAGCCTTCATTTTATGTATTTATCTAACTGTCCAAATTTTGGGGGTGGAAATTTGCCCTATCACCTCAGTCCTCTAATAGGTCCAAGAAATGTCATTGATTTTCCATTTGCACAGCTTTCTTACTATAAGAAAAGAAGTTATGGTCACCAAGATCTTAACATATTGGAGCTGAAGCCAGAAGTGTCTTATTTTAATTCCTTATTTATTCAACAACTGTGAAGCAGTTGGCAAAATTGACCACATTTCCCTTGTGAGATTCCCTTTCCTCTGTCTTCTCTGTCAGCATTCACACAACTTTTCTCTTCTTTCTCCACCAGTTCATTCTTAGTGTTTCTCCCTCCAATCATGGGTTCTCACTACTGTCCCCATCTGCATTCTCACTGAGCCTGGCTTTAACACCATGAATATAATGCAAAATTTCCAACTTGTACATCATATCAGGTATGATTCCCCATAACCTTATTTTCTGTAGCTGATTGGGTTTCTTCTTCTTCCAATAGTGGTACCAAACAACCTTCAGGAAAAAGATGTCAGAAATTGAACTCATAATTTTATTCCCATTCCTATTTGCCTGTGTTCATTTCCCATCTTGATGGATAGCACAACCACTCATCAAACAACTGAGTAAACTGGAAACCATAATGTCTCTCAGGTGAGATTAACTTGAACTCATTCACATTTTTAATTATGACTACTCTTCTCCACACCTACTGGAATATGTTCTGTTTAGTCCTTTATCATTTTCATTCTTTCTCACCCAGACTGTACCAATAGATCCAAATAATCTCTTTTGGCTAATCTGATTTTAGACTTCCATAATACTATAAGAACTAGCTTTAAAACATGATGACCTAACTGTTATTTCTCTGCTCAGATCCTTCCATGGCTTTGAAACCTGTAACTTAAAGTGCAAGTTCTTGAAATGGTGAACAAGGTCCTTAACTTTCCACCCTGGTCTAATTCCTAGTCTCACCTGCTGTCATTTCCCAAATATGCAATTTGCTTTGATCATCTTGAACTATTTGCAGTTTACTCAATTATACTATACTTTTACATATTTTTCATTTTGTCTTAATTTCTCTTCCCTTGCTTGAATGAACTTCCTCTCGTTTGGAAGTCTTTTTCTATCCCTTCCCCATATCATCCTTCCTGCCACTTCCATCCTAATTTGGTGACCATTGTGCTACAACTTTAGACTTTAAGCATAGCCTGCAGAACCTATGATTGGAGGGAGAAACAACTAAGAATGAACTGGTGGAGAAAGGAGAGAAAAGTTTATGATATCTTGGATTGGAACCTAAGACTGAAAAAGGAGAGAACTGGTAAAATTTAAATGAAGTTTGCAGTTTAATTCATAGCTATGTACCTCTGTGTATTTCTTAGTTTAGACAAATTACCACAGAAATTTAAGATAGTAACATTCGGGGACTCTCAAGTAAAAATGAGTAAAGGATATATAAAAGCTATATCCCTCTTTGTGTATCTAAACATGTTCAAAAATAAAATATCTGTTTTTACAATTCACAGGAAAATAAAAGCCTTGAATTTACTTCTGTCACAGCAATTACTGTACTATGTGAATGACCTGAGATACTATGCTGTTCTCACTTCTCTAGCCTGAATTTACTTTTCTATACAATTAGGCTAATAATAGCCCTTATCTCTGGTCTTTTCATGAGGACTAAATTAGAGAAGCCATGTGAAGGACTTTGCACAAGATCCTGGACTCAATCAGTACTTGCTTAGCATTAGCTATTATTATTATTATTGACAAAATCATTGATTTTTCATATCTTCCAGCCCCACTGGACTCTGAACTCCTTAAGTGCCTAGCATGGTATCTGTCAAACAGGAAATGCTCAGTAAATATTTGTGGAACAAATATTGAATGAAAATATAGATACTAATATTATTCCTTCTCTCTCCCTAGATATGTTTCTCATAACATGACAAAAATAAATCCCCCTGTGGTCGGTTTATTTCAGTGATCAGTATTCACTACAATATCACCATTGCTTGCTCTCCTACTGAACTCTTCTCCACCTCAGACCTTAAAAGAAACTGTGTTTCATCTGTCATCCTAGAACTCATGCCCTCTATTTGTTCTACTGCACAAAAGAAATCTAAACTGCAGAAGTGTATTTTTTCAGCCAACTCATCTTTTGGAAGTCAAAACTCTCCTTTTATTGAATTTCTAACTTTACGATCAATGAGAATTCTCAAATTTCTCCTAGACAGAAATTTCTTCTTAATGTTGGACAGTCTTCAGAATTAAAATGGATATATTGTAGCTGTGAAATGTCTGGTTAATCTCAAGTCATAAAATTTGCAAAGCAGAAGAAAAAATTAACCACTCAGAATTAATTCAATAAAGTCATTGAATTTCAAGCTAAAAAGATGCTTAAATTACATATAATCTAAATGTTACTACTTACCTGAGGACACACAAGCAATGATTGCTTTCAAAGCCACTATTCCTTTTATTGTTCCATAAGCCCCTCACACATGGGTAATCAATTCATATTCCATTTAGATACATAATACAGATCAATCTATATTCCACTTATTCTACTTCTTATCCTTTTTAAGATACCAGGATAAACATCATACCTTCCAGGAAAAGTCCTGACACACATGTGTCTGCACACACACATACACACACACACACATAAGCCAGAATTGGTGTTCCTGCTATGCGGTCCTATGGCACCTGGTCACCACTCATTGAAGCACTTACTATACTTGTTTCAGTTTCATTTTTAATTTTTTGTCCTGCATGACAGACTTTAAACTCCAGGTCAGATAACCATGTCTACCTGGTTCTTCATTGTATTTCTAGTTTTAAGTACACTGAGAACTGCTTAATTCAACACTTGTTGAATGAATAAATGAATAAGCCAAGTAATTAATTAATTGAGATAACTTTTCAAATCTCAATAGTGCCAAATAGCAGGCTCCTACTATGTTATTACTTTGGCATTAAAATGGATTTTCTAAAAGTGGGCATTAGTATTTTTTTCATATGTTACATGATCTTAAAGACAAGCATGTACAAATACAGCCAAAAATTTGCTATTCTACCTTTATTTCCATACCTTCCCATACCAATTCATATTAGATACTTGGACAAGATGGCAGGAAAATATTTGACATAGACCTTTTTATTCACTCAGGTAATTCTAAAAACTGGTATGATAGAAAGTTACCCTAGTACTTATTTCTTTTAGGTGAAAGTTTGTACCTCCTCCAATTCCTTCTCTCCTAACCCCTTTCTCTGGTAACCACAAGTCTGATCTCTTTTGCTATGACTCTTTTTTTGTTTTTTGCATTTAGATTCTACATATATGTAAGATTATACATTATTTGCCTTGCTGTCTGACTTATTTCACTTAGCTTATAATGCCTTCAAGATCCATCCATGCTATTGCAAATGGTAGGATTTCCCCATTTCTTATGGGTGAATAATACTCTATTCTATATACATACCACAACTTCTTTATCCATTCATCAACTGATGAACATTTAGGTTGTTTCCTTGTCTTGGCTACTGTAAATAATGCTGTTATGAACATGGTAGTGCAGATATTTTCATGTTAGTGCTTTGCTTGCCTTTGGATATAGTCCCAGAAGTAGCACTGCTGGATCATACAGTAACTTTATTTTTAACTTTTTGAGAATCTTCCATATTGGTTTCCATAGTGGCTGTAATAATTTATAATTCCATCAACAGTGCAAAGGGTTCCCTTTTTCCACATCCTCACCAGCATTTGTAAACCTGGGTTTTTAATGATAAACATTTCATAATCATGAGGTAATAACTCACTGTGATTTTGATTTTCATTTCCCTAATCACTAAGTGATGTTGAACATCTTTTCATGTACCTGTCGGACTTTTGCATATCTTCTTTGGAGAAATGTCTACACCAGCCCTTTGCCCATTTTTTAATTGGGTTTTCTTTCTTTACTGTTGAAATATATGAGTTCTTTATGTATTTTGGTATTAATCCCTTATCAGATACATGGTTTGCAAAGATATTTTCCATCCCATAGGTTGTCCTTTCACTTTATTGATGGCTTCTTTTCTTCCTCATTGCTTTTTAGATTATTGTAGGCACACTTGTTGACTTTTATTTTGCTGTTTGTGTTTTAGGTTTCATATCAAAAAGATCATTAACAAGACCCACATCTAGGAACTTGGTTTCTATGTTTTCTTCTAGTAATTTTATATTTTCATACCTTACATCTAACTCTTTAATTCATTTCAAGTTAATTTTTGTAGGTAGTATAAGATATGGATCCAGTTTCATTCATTTATATGTGAATATACAATTATTCTAACACCATTTATTGAAGAGATGGTCTTTCTCCATTGAAAATTCTTGGCTCCCTTATCAAATATTAGTTGACCATATATGCTTCAGTTTATTTTAGGCTCTTGATTCTATTCCATTGTCCTATTTGTCTGTTTTTATGTCAATATGATGCCATTTTGATGACTATAGCTTTGTAATATAGCTTGAAAAAAAGAAATGTGATATTGCTTGCTTTGTTCTTCATTCTCAGGATTTCTTGGCTATCCAGGGTCGTTTGTTGTTCCACATCCATTTCAGAAGTGTTTTCTCTATTTCTGTAAAAAGTGCCATTGGAATCTTAATAGGGATTGCATTGAATCTGTAGAGGGCTTTGGTATTACTGACATTTTAACGTATTAATTTCCAATCTATGAACTTGGGACCCCTTTCCATTTATTTTTGTCTTCAATTTCTTTCAACAATGTCTATGGTTTTCAGTTTAGCAGTCTCTCATCTTCTTAGTTAAATTTATCCCTAAATATTTTACTGTCTTTGATAGTACAGTAAATAGGATTGATTTATTCCTTTTTCAGAAACTTCACTGTTAATGAATAGAATTGATCCTGATTTGTGCATATTAAATCCTGCAACTTTACTGAATTCTTTAATTGGATCTAAGTTTTTGATTGAATCATTATAATTTTCTGTGTATAAGATTATGTCATATGTCAATAGACATTATTTTATTTCTTCTTTTCCAACTTTAATACCTTTTATTTATTTTTCTTTCCTAATTGTTCTAGCTACTACTTTTAGTACTATGTTAAATAGGAGTGGTGAGAGTGGGCACCCTTGTCTTATTCTTAACCTTACAAGAAAAGCTTTTATCCTTTCACCATTGAGTATGGTGCTAGCTGTGGATGATTCTTACTGAGATATATTCCATATATGACTAATTTTTTGAGAATCTTTATCATGAATGGATGTTGAATTTTGTTGAACGCTTTTTCTATATCTATTTAGATGATCATATGATTTTTTCTTTCATTCTATTAATGCGATATAACACTGACCGATTTGCATATTTTAAGACATTTTTGCATCTCCAAGGATAAATCCCATTTGGTCATGATGAATAATCCTTTTAATATGTTGCTGAATTCAGTTGCTAGCATCTTAATGAGAATTTTTGTATTTATACTTACTAGGGATATTACCCTATAGTTTTCTTTTCTAGTAGTGTCCTTTTTATCTATTTATTTATTTATTTATATTTTATTTTGATATTGTTAATATACAGTTACTTGAACAACATTATCGTAACTAGACTCCCCCTATTAACAAGTCCCCCCCACATACCCCATTACAGTCACTGTCCATCAGTGTAGTAAGATCCCATAGAATCACTACTTGTCTTCTCTGTATATACTGCCTTTCCAGTGTCCCCACCCTTGCCACCCCCCAGCTACATTATGTGTGCTAATCATAATGCCCCTTTTCCCTCCTTGTTCATCCCTTTACACCCATCCTCTCCAGTCCTTTCCCTTTGGTAACTGTTAGTCCATTCTTGGGTTCAGTGAATCTGCTGTTGTTTTGTTCTTTTAGTTTTTTCTTTGTTCTTATACCCCACAGATGAGTGAAATCATTTGGTACTTGTCTTTCTCTGCCTGGCTTATTTAACTGAGCATAATACCCTCTAGCTCCATCCATGTTGTTGCAAATGGTAGGATTTGTTTTCTTCTTACAGCTGAATAATTTTCCTTTGTGTATATGTACCACATCTTCTTTATCCATTCATCTACTGATGGACACTTAGGTTGCTTCCATTTCTTGGCTATTGTAAATAGTGCTGCGATAAACATAGGGGTGCATATGTCTTTTTCAAACTGGGATGCTGCATTCTTAGGGTAAATTCCTAGGAGTGGAATTCCTGGGTCAAATGGTATTTCTATTTTGAGTTTTTTGAGGAACCTCCACACTGCTTTCCACAATGGTTGAACTATTTTACATTCCCACCAGCAGTGTAGGAGGGTTCCCCTTTCTTCACAACCTCTCCAACATTTGTTGTTGTTTGTCTTTTGGATGGTGGCGATCCTTACTGGTGTGAGGTGATATCTCCTTGTGGTTTTAATTTGCATTTCTCTGATGACTAGAGCTGTGGAGCATTTTTTCATGGGCCTGTTGGCCATCTGAATTTCTTCTCTGGAGAAGTATCTGTTCAGATCCTCTGCCCATTTTTTAATTGGCTTATTTGCTTTTTGTTTATTAAGGTGCGTGAGCTCTTCATATAATTTGGATATCAACCCCTTATCAGATATGTCATTTATGAATATATTCTCCCATACTGTAGGATGTCTTTTTGTTCTACTGATAGTACCCTTTGCTGAACATAAGCTTGTTAGTTTGATACAGTCCCACTTGTTCATTTTTGCTTTTCTTTCCCTTGCCTGGGGAGATATGTTCATGAAGAAGTTGCTCAAGTTTATGTCCCAGAGATTTTTGCCTATATTTTTTTCTAAGAGTTTTATGGTTTCATGACTTACTTTTAGGTCTTTGATTCATTCTGAGTTTACTTTTGTGTATGAGGTTAGGCAATAATCCAGTTTCATTCTCTTGCATGTAGCTGTCCAGTTTTGCCAACACCAGCTGTTAAAGAGTCTGTCATTTCCCCATTGCTCTCTAGTCTCTTCCACTGGTCTGTGGGTCTGTTCTTGTGCCAGTACCAAACTATTTTGATTACTGTGGCTTTGTAGTAGCACTTGAAGACAGGGAGCATAATTCTCCCAGCTTTATTCTTCCTTCTCAGGATTGCTTTGGCTCTTTGGGGTCTTTTGTTGTTCAATATGAATTTTAGAACTATTTGCTCTAGTTCATTGAAGAATGCTATAGTTATCTTGATAGGAATAGCATTGAATCTGCAGATTCCTTAAGGCAGGATGGCCATTTTGACAATATTAATTCTTCCTAGCCAAGAGCATGGGATGAATTTCCATTTATTAGTGTCCTCTTTAATTTTTCTTAAGAGTGTCCCATAGTTTTCAGGGTATAGGCCTTTCACTTCCTTGGTTAGGTTTATTCCTAGGTATTTTATTCTTTTGATGCAATTGTGAATGAAATTGTTTTCCTGTTTCCTCTTTCACCTAGTTCATCATTAGTATATAGGAATGTAACAGATTTCTGTGTATTAATTTTGTATCCTGCAACTTTGCTGAATTCAGATATTAGATCTAGTAGTTTTGGAATGGATTCTTTAGGGTTTTTTTGTGTACAATATCATGTCATGTGAAAACAGGGACAGTTTGACTTCTTCCTTGCAAATATGGATGCCTTTTATTTCTTTGTGTTGTCTGATTGCCTTGGCTAGGACCTCCAGTACTATGTTGAATAGAAGTGGGGAGAGTGGGCATCCTTGTCTTCTTCCCAATCTTAAAGGAAAAGCATTCAGATTCCCACTGTTAAGTATAATGTTTGCTGTGGGTTTGTCATATATGGCCTTTATTATGTTGAGTACTTGCCCTCTATAACCATTTTCTTGAGAGTTTTTATCATTAATGGATGTTGAACTTTGTCAAATGCATTTTCAGTATCTATGATCATGTGCTTTTTGTCCTTTTTGTTGACGTGGTGGATCATGTTGATGGATTTTTGAATGTTGTACAATCCTTGCATCCCTGGGATGAATCCCACTTGATGATGATGGGTGATTTTTTTAATGTATTTTTGAATTTTGTTTGCTAATATTTTGTTGAGTATTTTTGCATCTATGTTCATCAGTGATATTGGTCTGTAATTTTCTTTTTTTGTATTGTCTTTGCCTGGTTTTGGTATTAGAGTGATGTTGGCCTCATAGAATGAGTTTGGGAGTATTCCTTCCTCTTCTACTTTTTGGAAAACTTTAAGGAGGATGGGTATTAGGTCTTCACTAAATGCTTATAAAATTCAGCAGTAAAACCATCTGGACTAGGACTTTTTTTTCTTAGGTAGTTTTTTGATTGCCAATTCAATTTCTTTGCTGGTAATTAGTCTAATCAGATTTTCTGTTTCTGCCTGGGTCAGCCTTGGAAGGTTGTATTTTTGTAGAAAGTTGTCCATTTCTTCTAGGTTTATCCCATTTGTTACCAGATAATTTTTCATAGTATTCTCTCATAATTCTTTGTTTTTCTGTGGTGTCCATAGTGATTTTTTCCTTTCTCATTTCTAATTCTGTTTATGTGTGTAGACTCTTTTTTTTCTTGATAAGTCTGGCTAGGGGTTTATCTATTTTGTTTATTTTCTTGAAGAACGAGCTCCTGCTTTCATTGATTCTTTCTATTGTTTTATTCTTCTCCATTTTATTTATTTCTGCTATAATCTTTATTGTGTCCCTCCTTCTACTGACTTTGGGCCTCATTTGTTCTTCCTTTTCTAGGTTCATTAATTGTGAGTTTAGACTGTTAATTTGGGATTGTTCTTCTTTCCTGAGGTAGGCCTCTATTGCATTATATTTCCCTCTTAGCATGGCCTTCACTGTGTCCCACAGATTTTTGTGTTGTTGAATTATTGTTGTCATTTGTTTCCATATATTGCTTGATCTCTGTTTTTATTTGGTCATTGATCCATTGATTATTTAGCAGCATGTTATTAAGCCTCCATGTGTTTGTGGGCTTTTTCATTTTCTTTGTGTAATGTATTTCTAGTTTCATACCTTTGTGATCTTAGAAGCTGGTTGGTACAATTTCAATCTTTTTGAATTTACTGAGGTTCTTTTTGTGGCCTAGTATATGATCTATTCTTGAAAATGTTCCATGTGCACTTGAGAAGAATGTGTATGCTGTTGCTTTTGGATGTAGTATTCTGTAGATGTCCATTAGGTCCATCTGTTCTAATACATTTTTCAGCACCTCTGTATCTTTACTTATTTGCTGTCTGGTTGATCTGTCCTTTGGAGTGAGTGGTCTGTTGAAGTCTCCTGAAATGAATGCATTGCATTCTATTTCCCCCTTTAATTCTGTTAGTAGTTGTTTCACATATGTAGGTGATCCTGTGTTGTAGATGTTTATAATAGTTATATCATTTTGTTGGACTGACTTCTTTATCATTATGTAATGTCCTCTTTGTCTCTTGTGACTTTCTTTGTTTTGAAGTCTATTTTATCTGATACAAGTATTGCAACTCCTTCGTTTTTCTCCCAGTTGCATGAAATATCTTTTTCCATTCCTTTACTTTCAATCTGTGTATGTCTTTGGGTTTGAAGTGAGTCTCTTGTAGGCAGCATATAGATGGGTCTTGTTTTTTAATCCATTCAGTGACTCTATGTCTTTGATTGGTACATTCAGTCCATTTACATTTAGGGTGATTATCAATAGGTATGTACTTATTCCCATTGCAGGCTTTAGTTTCTTCCTTGGGTCCCTTGTGTTGCAAGATCTGTGCACCTCCATGTCCTGATAGACTATCTCCTTCCCCAGATTGGGAAAGTTTTCAACAATTACCTGCTCAATTACACTTTCTATCCATTTTTCTCTCTCTTCTTCTTCTGGTACCCCTATAATACAAATATTGTTCCATTTGGATTGGTCACACAGTTCTCTCAAAATTCTTTCATTCTCAGAGATTCTTTTTTCTCTTCATGCTTCAGCTTCTTTTTATTCCTCTTCCTTAATTTCTATTCCATTTACCATCACTTCTACTACATCTAATCTACCTTTAAATCCCTCCATTGTATGTTTCATTTCAGATAGGGAATTTCTTAATGATTGAATCTCTGACTTAAATTCATTCCTGAGTTCTTGAATATTTATCTGTACCTGAATAAGCATGTTTATGATTTTTATTTGGAACTCTCTTTCAAGCAGATTGGTGAGTTCAGTTTCACTTGACCCTTTATCTGGGGTTTGTGAGATTTTGGTCTGAACCATATTCTTTTGGTGTTTCGTATTTCTGTGTGGTGCCCACTAGTGCCCAGAAACTCCTGTCTCTGGATCTGCTCAGCCCCTAGAGTGAGGTTGGGGGTTGTAGGAGAGTGGAGCTGGTGCCTGGGGGGAGGAAAGATCTTTTTCCTGCTTCCTATCTCCAGTACCTGTCTCTGATGTCAGAGCCAGTGGACCAAGCACACAGGTGAAAGCCTCTGTGCTGTGTGTCTCTTGCTGTTGTAGGTGGGGCCTCCCTCTGGCTGGCCTGATGCCAGCACAGTGACTGCAGATTTGTGAACCGATACTGGCAGGCCAGGAGGAAGGCGCAGCTGGCTGTGTGTCACAGTGAGAGGCCTCAGAGCTGAATAGGCAGCCAGGGGGATGGGGTGCCTGAAGCTTCTCAAAGTTCCCAACCAGCTGGGCAGAGCACAAGCTGACAACCTTGTCCAGCTCTCCCCTCCCCCGCCTAGCAAGCTCTGTGCAAACCCCACCCCTTCAGCAGCCCTCTCGCTGCTAGGAAGCCTCTCAGACCGCCTGCCTTTCCCTTGTCCCAGAGTGGCCTTGTGTGGATCCCCTGCTCCACAAATGGCCAGAATCTGTCTCTCAAGCACTCCACCTGTCTGAGCTACCCAAGGTCCAGAGCACCACACAGTGTAGGTTTCTGCTACCAAAGCAGACCTCCAGGGCTGGGTGTTCAGCAGTCCCAGGCTTCCACCCCCTCCCCTACTCCATTTCTCTTCCTCCCACCAGTGAGCTGGGGTGGGGGAAGCATTAAGGCTTTCGTACATTACCATGTTTCATGACATCTGCTCTGTTCGTGAGGTCTGTATGCAGTCTGGTTCAGCCTTCTTTCTTGTTGCTGTTTTAGGGTTAGTTGTATCAATTAACTACATTTTCATACTATTTGTGGTTTTGGGAGGAATCCTCTGTCTACCATCTCACACCACCATCTTGAATCCAGTAGTGTCCTTTCATGGTTTTGGTATCAGTATAATTATGGCGTTTGAAAGGATTGGTGTTAATTATTCTATAGATGTTTGGTGTAATTCACCAGTGAAGCCATCTGGTCTGTGGTTTTTCTTTATTGGGAGATTTTTGGTTAATGACTCAATCTTCTTATTAGTAATAGATCTGTTCAGATTTTCTATTTCTTCCTGGTTGAAGTCTTGGTAAATTGTGTGTTTCTAAGAATTTTTTCACTTCTTCTATGTTGCCCCAATTTTTAGCATATAGTTGTTCTTAGTAGCCTCTTATGTGCCTTTGAATTTCTGTGGCATGAGTTACAATGTCTCCTTTTTCATTTATAATTTTGTTTATTTGGGTTCTTTCCCTTTATTCCTTAGTCTTCCTAAGGCTTTTCAATTTTAATTATCTTTTCAAAGAATTAACTTCTAGTTTGGCTAATCTTTTTATTGTTTTTCTGTTCTCTACTTCATCTATTTCTGCGCTAATGTTTTTATTTCCTTTCTTCTAACTTTGGGCTCAGTTTGTTTTCCTTTTTCTAGTACCTTAAGATGTAGAGTTAAGTTGTTTATTTGGGATCTTTCCTGCTTCTTAATGTAAGTGTTGATTGCTATGAACTTCCCCCTTAGAACTGCTTTTGCAGTCCTATAAATTCTAGTATATCATGTGTCCATTTTCATTTGTCTCAAACTTCTATTTCCTCATTAATTTCTTCTTTGATCCATTGCTTGTTCAAGACAGCATTAATTTCCATGTGTACATGAGGTTTCCAGTTTTCCTCTTTTTATTGATCTTCAGTTTCATATCATTGTCATCAGGGAAGATATTTGGTACGATATCAAGCTTTTTAAGTTTGCTAAGACTTGTTTTGTAGAAACTGTTCCATGTAAACTTGAGAAGAATGTGTGTTCTGCTGGTTTTGGATATAATGTTCTGTGTATGTTTGTTAGGTCCATTTGGCTTACAGTGTCATCCAAATATACCATTTCCTTATTGATTCTCTGCCTGGATCTATCCACTGTTTAGAGTGGGATATTAAAGTTCCCAGCTATTATTGTATTGCTGTTCATTTCTCTTTTAAGCTTTGTTAGTTTTTGCTTTATATGTTTAGGTGCTCAAATGTTGGACACATAACATTTTTTTATTGAAGTATAGCTGATATACATTATATTGGTTTCAAGTATACAACACAGTGGTTCAACTGTTACACACATTATTAAATCCCAACTAGTGCAGTTACTATCAACATAAAACCAATGGCTATATTCTCCACAATGTACTACCATCCCCATGAACTACTTCTATTATGACTGAGATTTCTGTGGGCACATAAATATTTAAAATTGTTTTATCTTCTTGATATTACTTTGATACTTCATTAATGAACTTTTTCATCTCTTTTTGACATTTTTAGTTTATATTCTGTGTTGTCTGATATAAGTACAGCTATCCCTAAATTTTTTGGGTTATCATTGCTTTAAATGTCTTTATTCATCCCCTCACTCTCAGTCTACATGTGTCATTAAGGCTAAAATGAGTGTCTTGTAAGCAGCATATTGTTGGATTTTTTTTAATCCATTCAGTCATTCTGTCTTTTGTTTGAGTGATTTAATCTGTTTATGTTTAAAGTAAATATTTTAGGTTATTGTTGGTAAAATTTACATTTTTTATATTGCATAACTAATAATAGATTATTGTACTTACGTTAAGTTTTGCTACTTTTGTTTATTTTTAAGTTTTAAACTGGAGTTATATTACCACTATTACCATTTTGCAGAGTTCTAAGGGAGGGGTTGGGGGTTGTTCCAATGGCTGAGAACAGTTGGATAGGACTGCTGACTTGGTTCCCTACACAGGTGGGACTATAGAATGGGCTGCACATGTGTACTGAATTCCTAGGTCAGGTGAGGTCACTGGTTTTGCTCTGTAGACAGCAGAAGCCACCGGTTGTGCTCTCCATTCAAGCATCATTGTACAAAGAGCTGTTGAATGGGCTACACAGCTTCCCATGTGCTTAGGTTTCCTGGTCAGACATGCTGAAGGATGT
This sequence comes from Manis pentadactyla, assembly GCF_030020395.1. NCBI lineage: Eukaryota > Metazoa > Chordata > Mammalia > Pholidota > Manidae > Manis > Manis pentadactyla. Next base: position 51,658,470 of record NC_080030.1, read on the forward strand.
GGTTAGGAATAAGCAGGGCTACAAATTTGATTCCCTGCTTGGGTGCAGCACAAGAAACAACTCTAAAACTGGTAAAGCTCTTTGTTGCCTTAACACAAACTGACCTGCACCCTAAGTTCCCAAGCTGAACATGGCCACTCGCTTTGCTTTGCAAACTATTGCTCCTCCTCTCTCTGCATGAGCACTACTGGGCTGCATAGCTATAAGGTGTTTTTACCAGCCTTTCTTGTCAGATGGGACCAGAAGACACTTTGCACAGTGGATAGGGCTATAACTCAGCCTCCCTGGGGAAAAAATTTTAAACATATTACTAAATGTCACTCTTGAATACAGTTTGACATTTGTATATAAACAATAAACATTAAACAGCTGGTGGTATCAAAGAAGAAACACTTTTCCTGCTAATCACTAGCAGTGATGATGAAATAAAACCATGGGACACCTGTGTATCTTTCCTCTGAACTAAATAACCTCAATATGTTGAGAGGATAAACTAGCCCTCAGTTCCTCTAGCATTCTGTCAGATTTTACAAACATTCATTATACTGCAAAGTAATTATTCATATATGGAATGATTTCTCTGCTGGATTAGAATACCTTGCATACTGTAGAGTCTGTATCTTATCTGCCTACATATCTCCATGTCCTAGAACAATGCACAGAACAATAAAAATTTAATAAATTCTTCTCAAATGAATGCATATTACAATCCTAATAATGTCTCCTAACTACTACACTAATTTTGAAACAAATAGTATATAATAATTAACTTATCTTCTGATTATTTGTAACCTAATGTAATGTGTAATAAATTACTTTTCATCTTACATTTTTGCAGGGCTGTTCTTGAATAGTCTACTGTTCTGGCATTCATTTAGTATAATATAATTAGGCATTGAAATCAAGAACAGATCATTGGATCCTATAAATTAATGTTCCTTTTTAAGTATATAAGTTGAAAAGAATGTCATAATAAAATAATGATCCTTGCCCAACTGAGTAATACAAATTTTCCTGAAAATCTTACACAACTGTTAAAGAAAATAAGATAGCAAAGATCCTTTCAGCAGAAAAGATGTAAAAACACTAAGCCAATCAAGATTGAAGATTCTTTTTTTTTTCTAATCACTCTCAATCTCAAGAGAATTAACATCTTACTTTTCTTCACTTCGTTCTCCATAGCTGTAGGCTATAGAGGTCTCTCTTGTTTATCAGAAAAAAGCAGATGCTTTCTTTTCTCTAATTCTCCTTCCTTTGCCTGACCTTTTTTCTAAACTCCAGTACCAAATTTCTATGTATATGTGAGATACCACCTTCTATTGTCCTTCTGGAAATTCAAGTCAATCTTATCCAAAATGGATCTCATCATCTTCTGTCTGAAGTCTTCTCTTCCCTTTGTCATCTCCATTCCTGTTTTTGGACATCATTCTACCCTTCAATACACATCATGGTCACAAACGGCACTTCTCTCTCTTACTTGCCCCTGGGTACAACAAGCTTCCAACTGCTCTCTGGACCTATGTAATAACAGCTGACCCTCCCCTCAAATGTATTCAAACCATCACTTCTGTAGTTCAGGCTTTGTCATTTCACATACTTACTACTGCATTCTCTAATCTACCCATTATATATCTATTAAAGCTCAAATTATTTTCTATTCCTTTATTTAAAACCATCTGTGAGAAAAAATAAAAGGAGATGGTTCCAAGAAGATGGTATGCTGTATGTGACTTGCTACTTTGGGCAGACAGAATGCTACACATTCACTCAATCTAATTAATTCTATTATCGCATTGACAGATAGACTACATTTTCTGGCTCATGTGGAGTTAGGTTGAAGACATATGATTAAGCTCTGGCCAATGAAAGATAAGTCAATACCATGCATGTGACTTCCAGGTGGGCCTAAAAATACCTTACACAATTCTCTACTCTTTTCTTCCTTACACATTCTGTGGTCACAATTAACTGTCTAATACCTATCTATAATACTTTTTCATACATGTTTTGGTCTTCATATTCTTTGCCTCCTCATCTAACACTTCATATATTTTTCTATAGAGAGGATACAAAGATAAATTAATCTTTCTTATGAAATTGATTTTTAAAATAATGAAATTGAAAAGGTCAGTGTAGAGTTGAGAAATTTCTTTTGGCCTCAAAACTTATTATGGATAATTCAGAACCATTGACAAAAATAAAAGACATTCTTGACAAATCAAAGCTACAAGTTTTATTTTGGAGGTTGAATTTTTGGCTTTCTGTTACATTTGAATTTTGGTATGATTAATAATTTTGAAAAAATATATGCAAATTTAGTCTGAAATTAAGGAATACATATGGGCATTTTAAGTACATTTTGAAATTACCACTATGTTGAACCTATCTAGAGAAAATGTGTGATCAAATTACTCTTTTACAGTTTTTGGCTCATTAGTAGGTATACTTGAGATTTTGGTTATTTGAAAGAGTGTTTACCTTCAGGCCAGTTGACTGTGTTGGTGGTAATCTCATATTGCATTTTATCCAGATCCACTAGACTTCAACAAGATATGTTATACATGCTAACATATAATCTAATTCATTGGACTACATTTAAAAAAACATGTTTTTAGGCAAAAATGCTCCTTTTGTAGTGTCACTGTGATTTATGGATTCAGACACAGAAATTAGTACATTCCATTTTGTGTGACTCCCAACAGAAAAAAAAATGGTATATTTATCATTCCTTTATCAAGCATACTTCTGTGTTTCTACCAGAACAACCCCTCATTTTTTTCCTAGGTGTCCAGGAGAAACAAGTACAGCTACATTTTTATTCATCTGATGATGGGAAGAATTTCCAACAGGCCAGTTTCTTGCTCTGTAATTATAAGCATTGGTTCTCTCTCACTGTAACGTGGCCCCAGTGCCAGTTGCTGAAGGACACATTCATATTACAGTACGAGCTCTGAACCTGCACTTTTGGATCACAATCATATGTTGGCACAATCACCAGTAGCAGCATGCCTGTAAGCTATGGATACATGAGGATGGCTAGCAATAATGTAACAGAAACGAAGCTGTGAATCTCCTAAATATATCCTATTAATTTCAGACTAAATGTACCCAAGTAACTTCCCCTTTGGCTGATCCCATAGCCATTCTGTTATCACCTAAAATAAGGATAAACCTATTGGAAAATAAATACTTGAGATATGTCTTTAATGTCCCTAGGTCCGTAAATAAATAAACCATTGAGATCTCAATATAGATTAAAATGAAAAGGAGAGAACAGAATGGAGGTAAAAATAGACTATCAGGGATGATGATAATATATAGTAATAAAGATTTATTTAATATAAGGAACTAAGAGAAAATAAATCAATGGGAATATTCTTCCAAGAAAATGTTAGTAATTTTCAGAACCACACTATCTATTCTATCTCAGTAAGACATAGGAGTTAAACAGTGGGGAGGGAAATATTGGAGATGTTGTACTAAGATTTCTGAAAACATGTAATTTTATCCTTACACAAACTCAGTTTAAAAAAAAAGAGAATACTTCTCAAATCATTTTAGGGAGCTACAATAACCATGATACAAAAATAGTGGAGAGTAATAGAGAAGGAAGTTATATTTCATTCCCTTACTCATGAACACAGAATCAAAAACTTTAAACAAATTTCAGCAAAAGAGTTATAAATTTATTTTTTAAATGCATCATGACTATCACAGATTTATCCATTCAATACAAGGTGCTTTATTTTTAAGAATGTTAACATAATTTACCATGCTAGCAAGTTAAAGGGGGAAAATCATCTCAACTATATTAAAATCGTTTGTTTAAAAAATCAGCATCTATTCAAGATTATCCATCTTAAGAAAGTAAGATGCAGAACTGAATGTAATAAAGGCCATCTATCAAAAATCAATTGCTAAATACATATATTGAAAAGAATTCTCAAGAATATTGTTATAAAATCAGGTTCAAAACAGACATCATCACTACTATCCAGAATTGTTTATGAGAATTGTCTTGCTAATAGAGTCGATTTAGTAAATGCATACATGAATAAATAAGAAATAAGGAAAGAAATCACAAAACTGCCATTATTTGAGGATGGTTACATTAAAATAGCAAGAATTAATAAGAATTCAAGAATATTGATGAGTAGAAGACAAACTGATAAATTTCTACTCCAAAGCAATGCATGTTAGCAAAAGGAGTATTTAAAGGATACCATATATAATAACACAAAAATATAGGTCACATTAAAGAAATTTAAAATAAATATAAGAGAAAATCATAAAAATTTATTGGAAGACATAAAGATCTGTAGGTAGGAAAATAAAGTATACATAAGAAGACCCAATTAAAAAGATAAATAAATAGGTCAGTTTTCCTCCAAATTACTCTATACATTCAAGGCAATTCTAATCAAAGTCCAAACAAGATTTTGACTAGAGATTAACAAATCAATTCTAAAATGTATGTGAAAAAGGGCCAAGAAGAATTTTAGTTTTTTTGAAAATCAATGAGGTGATTTCAAAACTTATTCTAAAATTACATTAGTTAAGACTGAGAAGTTATTGCAAGAATAAAGAGAGACCTATATTACAAAAAGAGTATTCTGAAACAGAACCACACAAGAAGGGAAACTTGGTTTATAGTAGAGATGATATTGCAGATTAGGATGAATTATTCAATATTGGGATAAATGATTTCATAGTGGAAAAAATAAAACTGTGTCCCTACCTCATACTATGTACAAAAAATCAATTCTAAGCAAAATAATTAAAAAGTAAAACCTTAAACTTTTAGTAATAAAATTTTTAGTAAGAAAATATTTCTATGCCATTGTGGTATATACAAGGGATTCTTAACTCCCCAAAAGCAAAAATCATAATGGAAAAGATGGACAAATTTGTCAAATATAAAAATGAAAATTGCTATATATCAAAAGACATTTAAGGTATGAAAATACAATCCACAGAACAAATTGGATTGTATCCAATATAAAAACTAGTACAAACAAATACAGGCAAATAAAATAAATAAAACATTAATACAAACACAAAAGGCAAACACTCAAGATAGGGCAAATTATAACATTCTCAACTTACAGAAGAGGAATATCCTACAGAAACAGTAATCAACCTCAGTATTCAAGAAAATAAAAAGTAAAATGACAAGAGATTTTCTCATATGTAATCACATTGGCAACACTTTGAATATCAGACAATACCAAGAGATAGTGGGCACATGGAACAAGAAGAATGCACATAGTTGATGTTGTTCAGATGTTTAACTATTTTGGGAGTAATCGATAATATCTGGCAACATTGAAAAAACACATCCATCAACCCTACAGGATAGTCTCACATTTAGGCACAAGGAGACATAGAAGCATTATTTGAAATGAGGAAAAATAATGGATTATTCAATCTCCATTAAGGTAAAAAGTAAAATAAGCCATGGGAGATTCATGCAATGTAATACACAGTATTAGTGATACATGAGAATGGATACAGGATTGTTGCAGTAGGTTACAAAGTTTTGGATCGTTCAGTTTAGAAGTAGCTGCAATAATAAGATCAACTCTGTATATGTATTGCTTAATTGATTAGATTTTAACCATCAAAATCTAACATAGAAAAACTATGTCTGCAAAACGTATAATCAGCAGAGCTATTTTTGTTGTTGAAGTACTAAGCTACGGCAAATCTTTTCACAGAGATGTCCCTATTCAAGTGTTGAATGGATAGCACTGTGTGAACATGCCCTTTGAATCAAATCCTGTAAGCTCCTAAGGAACTTTTGAGTCTATGAGAAACACTGGATGTGATTATTAGTCATCCAATCACATACGTTCTAAGAGTGGCTTTCTCTGGCTAGAGAGGCCCGGTTATTTTCCATTGCTTCCTTGATGGACTGAATGTTCTTTTCCTTTCCCCCACCAGAACACACAAATACACACACACATACTTCATTGCTAATGAACCAAGAAGAAATATTAATAGCAAATCCACTAATAAGTATGCAACACCAAAAAAGATCAAAAGGGATCAGTTCAAATAATTATGTGCCTGAATGAGAAAGGACTGTATTGCCTGCATCCAGTTTCCTGCATCTCCACCTGGCATGCCAGCCTTGCATATCAAGTAGGCAGCATGCCTTTTGAGGAGGGTAGAAGTCTAATTTTACACCCAAGAATAAGGTAATTTTATACCTGCTCTAAGAGTGGATTAAGTAGTTTCAGACAATTGTTAAGCTACTAAAATAATCATGAAGAAGAATGGATGGAAGAACAGATCTTTGCAACAAACGCATGTTAATTACCCTTGCAACTGACTGGGAGATCAATTTGCATAGGGAATCTTTGAAGCCTGTCAGGTATGAATTGAACCACTGAACTGCTACATTTGATAATCCAGCCCTTGCACTTAATTTTTTTCCCCTGAAGATGTTGTTTCAGCCTACCAGACAGCTTTCCACATATAAAAGTACTTATTTCTAATTAATTTGCTCCTGTATTTAACACACACACACACACACTGTTCATGACTTTTAAGGAAATTAACAAAATATTACCAAAAACAAAGACATTGTTAATTACATATATGAAAGAAGAAATATTTGTATACTGTAAATTTGAGGTTTAGTTCTCAAAATCTGAGAACTCAAGAGGATTACTGGACATTAATAGATAAGTGGTTAGCTAGTAATAATGAGGCCACATTATAAAAGCTTTATCTGTATTAACTCATTTAATATTCACAACAGCCACATGAAGTAGACAATATAGCTTTCTTCTTTATACCCAAAGGAAAACTGAGGCACCAAGAACTACAATAAATTGACCAAAGTCATTCAGTTAAAGAAGTGGCAGGGTCAGGGTTTAAACCCAGATAGCCTGATTCCAACACATTATTATCAGCCACCCTACCTTGCTTCTCCTATAAAGTCTACACCACACAGACTCTCCTATAAGGAATAAAATCTTTTTGTTTTTAATCACAGTAACTTAAATAGAAACAGAAACAAAAATATAAGACCCATTGGGCTTAGTAGTATTTATCCACTGAAATTATATGCCCATTTGCAGATTTTGAAAATTAAAGGGCAAAGAAAGGTACTCCAGGGAATAAAGAATACAGGAAAACATGTGAGAAGAAAAACCATACTAAGAAACTGATTGGGACTCTACTAAGGTTCATGGTGATGATGCTTTTAGAAAATTTGACATGTGATTTGGACAAAAATTACTCAGTAAAAAAAATTAGAATTGAGAATTCTAAAAAATGGCATACAAGCCTTAACTTAATAAATGTAATCCATATTCTTCCACCCACCAATACTTAAACATTAGAACAAGAATCTTCCTTTGTGTATGGATCTATTGATTGGGGTTCTAGTCATCTTTCTTACATAATGAAATCTAGTTTTTTTGAACATCCCATTTCGATGTGAATACAAAATCATCTGGAATTTAGCAAAAAATTTCCCATCATTTATAGTGGTTTCAATCTCATTAAATTCAACTTGCCTTTACCAAATATTTATAAAGTAAATTTTGTTTCCATCAAAACAAATATTTTCACATTTTTATTTCTATAATTTGCATAGCATTCATTTAAATTTTATAATTAGAATATAAGGATATTGGCATGTTTGTGAGAAAAAAATAAAACAGATTATTGGTGATCATCAAGGTTACTTAATAGATGTATACCCATAGAGGGGAGGTTTTAGAGAGGAGCTAACTAGCCATGGGCACCCAGTATGCTACAGGCATCAGTGAGCTACAGGTATTACCAAGGGAATGGAGATCACTGGATATTCAGAAAGTCTATTAAATGCAGGTTAATTAAGGGTTTCTTCTGTATATACAAAATCCTTGAAAGAAAAATAACTTTAGTCATTGACTATTTTATGATTAGAGTAATGTAAGTACATACTAATGTTCACTTATAATATCACCTTCTGAGTGTGCTTAGGTAATCACCAGTTACTACCTAAGTGTATTTCATCATGTGTTTCTATGTTCATTTTATAGACCCTAACTCAAATGAGCTTACGTGTTAACAAAATTTTATTAAATCGAAGAACCTAAAGGGTAAATAAGGCTAGAGTTTATAATATAACTGCTATAAAAGAGATAAGGAGAGGCAAAGATAACTCCATCTCAGAAAGGCAGAGCATATTCTAAAATGTGGCTAAATTTGATGAAGAAGGATTGTGACTATCTTAGGAAAGATAGAACAATTACTAAGTACAATTTCTTAAATGACCTTGTGAAACATTAATTTCTGTAATTTGCATAATACTCCATTAAATTTCATAATTTATACATGCACAAAAGTTGGCATATTTGTGTGTGGGGGAATCCAATTGACTCTCAGTAATCATAGAAGTCATCTGGTTGAAGTGTACACATGCAGGGAGGGATGGGTAAAATATTAGAGTAGATTGCTGGCCAGGAGCGCTGAGTGCCTACTTGTGGTCATACTGGCAGAGAGCTTTCTCCACATGCAGAGGAACTGGGCCCCCTGAGTTTCACCTCACATTCTTGTAGTTCTAACATTCTCAAATTCCAATAATTCTAGAAAAATATTTATTGAGTTGAATATTCATCAGTAGAACTATCACTGAAGTCACTTGAATAGGGTTCTAGCTTGTGAACTATGTCAGAATATATAAACATGTACAATGGATGTGCAATTATATCCCCTCTTAAAGGGATAGGTTCCCCATGGGAAAAATTAAAACTCTGCCCACATTGAAGTTCAAAGATACATAAACATATGTGGTAGATTTGGGGATAGGCAAACGAAATCAGATTAGTGGGACTCTCAAACCAAATCACCCCAAGTAAAGGATCATGCAGGATGGCATATAATTCTGGTTTCAGATACCAATACAAACTAGGCTAGGAAGGTGGTTGTAGTAAAATGGAAAGAATTCCATAACTAAAAAAAAAAATCACAGCAAAGGCTGATCTGCCAGACATGTCCATTATCCTAACTCCCTTTCCATTTCTTTCAGATTATGGCATTTTGCACTGGTATTACAAATCAGCCTTCTGACATAGAATCTAAGAAGGTGATGCTAACACAATCAGGTGAACAGTGTGAAATTCAAGGAGAATTGAAACGATCCACCGTAGAGCAACTTCAGGGACAGAGTAGAAGTACTGCATTCAAAGATAAGATAGAAAAATACTATGTGAGCCAGAAAAGATGTAGTGCTCAATAGGCAGAGAGGAAAATAAAACATGCTAAATAACTTTCTACAAGAATAAATTTTAGCCTGCTAAAATTCAATAAAGTAAGAGTCCATGAAATAAGATATGAGTAATGAAATGATAAGAATATGAATTGAGATTAAAAAAATGAGATGTCTGAATGAAAGATGTTAAAAAAAGAAGAGTATAATGATTTGAATAATTAATAAGATTGATTTAACAGATTTCTTTTTATTAAATCCTACATCCTAAGAGATTCCCCTTCTCCTAAAGCAGCATTTGGAATATTTATAACAGTGAGTCTTATAATAAGTCACAAAGAAACCTGATATAACACTAACAATAATCTTTTTTTCAAAAATAACAAATTAACAACAATAAAATCAGCAGCGACAATGAAACAAAGAAACCAAGATGGCAGATTCTTTTTTCACACAAAATTCTAGGGTCAAAGAGAAAATCAAAGCTAAGTATTAACAGTTATGAAGAATGTTATATATAATATTTTTCATAATTAAAATTACTGTCATTATTAAATAATAAACACCAACATTTTTTCATAATCTAAAGTTTCAATTCAATTCAATAAATTAGCAAAAGACAAAATAAGCATAAGATTAAGAATAATAAATTAATAACATGAGAAATTATAATAAGTCTGGGAACAAATATCTTGAAATAGCAATAAAATAAACAAACCTAGAAAGCTGAATTCAGTAAGACAAATAGATAAAAATCTCCATACATATCACTAGAAGTAAGAAAGAGGCTACAGACACTGGACAGAAGAGTGCAAATAATTAAAATATTTCCTACTAAATCTGATAAATTATTTTTAAATGGTGACTGGATTATTGAAAACAAAATTAAAATAAAAAAATAAGTAGAGTCTTTGTTCTCCAGTACTGTCCTTGTTCATTCCTGACATGGCAAACATAGAACATTCTTGAATAACTAATTTTATGAAGCTAGAATTAGCCAGACTATAATCATGACAAATAAGTCCTAACAAACAAATTTTAAAAAGACCACAGAAAATCTCAATTTTCAACAGAGATATAAAAAACCTAAATAAAATATTTGCAATAATATATTAAAGAATACTTCATAATCTGGATGTTTTAATATAGAAATGTTTGTATTAATTTTAAAGATTCCATAATTTAATTAGTAGTATCAATTAGTCAAAGGAAATAAAATCAAGAGATCACCTTGGAAAAAAGGTAGAAGTCATCCATCCAATACATTTCTTCATTCTTTCCTGATAAGAAAACTAAAAAGCCAATAAAAGATGTAGTTAAGAAACAAGAAGAATGTTTATCTCAACTCATTGGTCAATTGGGAAACACTAGAAACATTTCTTCATCAGAGTCAGAAATAGGAAAAATAACCATTAAGTACTAATATTTGGTAGCTCTCTGGAAGTTCACCAATTAAAAAGAAAACAAATAAAATATGAGGTGTAAATCATTGCAAAGGGGACAAGAATATTTTTCTGTTCAGATATTTTATTTAAATTCAAGAGAACCAAGGGAAAAACATTTTAACTGATGACAAAATTTCCTAACTTTACACATTTTAGCTAATGATTGCTGATGCACAAAGATACTGTTTTATATACACATATACACACAGACAATAAAACTGAAGAAACATGTAATAACATTGGAGAAATTTTTTTAATCAAAGTGCGTAAAAGAAAACATAACTAAATAAGGCAACCATAAAATCATTTATAGTAGGTTTGTAGTCAATTTCTCTGAAATCAATATATACATTTAATTTATAAGGATATAAATGTAAACTCTAACTGGAAGAAAAAAATATAGTGGCTGAATTATTTAAAGAAAGAGATTAAAAAGAAAAAAATGAATGAGTAGAGTCTTTGTGGGGTTTTTTTCATAGTTTGAAATGTACCATAAAGATTCACTCATTTTTAAATAAGTGTAAAAATAGAAAGATCAATGGAAAAAAAATCCCACAAGGAGACTCAAATATAATGAAAATTTAGAGGAAATAGCTAAATGATAGGATGTTTAATTCTCTTTATAGAAGCTTTTTTAAATCCCTGGTTCACAGTGTACATATATACCTTTCCCTCCACAAATATACAGATGGATTTAACATATCAAGTACAAAACTTGCACAATAAAGGAACTAGAAGTAAAGATATCTGATCTTGGAGTGATGAAAATTTCTCTAAGTATAAATGTAAAAGAAGAACCTTTTAAGGAAACCTTAAAGATATTTATATGCCTCTGATTGCAGTGGAAAAGATGGCAGAATAGCAAGGCAAGACATAAATCTCCTTCCATGTACACACCAAGAAGGTAACTGAGGCAAATACAACTAACCCTGAAAATTACCTAAGACATCAGAAGAGACCAGCTACACCTGGTGAAAAAGAGAACATCACACACACACACACACACACACACACACACACACATATATATATATATATATATATATATGAAGGCTAATGTGGCAGAACCATGATCAATCAGGCCCATCCTTCCCCCATCTCAGCCCACAAGCAGGAGGGAGAGGAACAGATCAGGGAGAGGATAGAACTCAGTAATCCTGCAAACCTGGCCCTGGAGATCAGTTCTGGGAACATGAGTCCATACTGCACTGGGCTTTAGTGGTTAATGGGGCTGGTCAGCAGGGAGAGTTGGAGAACTCTCTCTGGGAGGCTGAGACTCCTGTCACTTGTGGAGGATAGGCACACTCAATCAGTACCTCTGAGACCCAACACAGAGGCAGTGATTTGAAAGATTTACCAGCAGCAGGAAGGGTGCTGGAGGGGCAGAGATTGGAGGGAGCTCTCTTTGGAGAAGAAATGGCAGGTGAATGCTTCCCCAGTTCTCCCTCAGTCCAACTGTCAGGCACTCTTGGGAGCCAGCTCCAAACATTCCATTTTGCTAGCTGGTGGCTCATCCCCACGGCTTGTTTTCCTGCATACTCACCCTGAACAGCCCACTTGGTCCAGCAGCAGTAAGACCTTGCTTCCTGGCAGGCTGAGGGAGATTTTGCTGCTTGTCAGGTGGAGGGAGGCTTTCCTTTCCCTCCTTCATCCCAACTGGGGGTTTCTGGTGGGAGCCAACTCCAAAACCCTCCATCTTGCTCACTGGTACTCCCCTGCACACCTGCCCTGCCCACTCCGCTGGCCTAGCAGTGACTGCCATTGCTGCCCAGCAAGCAGAAGACTGCCATGCTCACAATGATCTCAACAGAAGTACCTCCTGGCACACAAAGGACACACTGAAGTGAGTTGTCAGACTCTGTTTACAGAAATCACCCATTGCCCACAGACAGGCAGAAAGGTGACCCTACCCACAGCCCACCAACAGTAACTGTGGCTTCACCACAAAGGAGAATCAGGCACAGGTGATGAAAGAGTCTTGCTCTTCTGGGTACCATAGGACATCTTCATAAAGACATCAATCTCTAGACTAGGAGGCATAGTGAATCTAATACAAAGGAATAAACAAAGAAATCCAGATGAAATCAGGAGGCAGAGAAATATGTTCAAAACAAAAGAACAAGGTAAGACACCAGAAAGAGGGCTAAATGAAATAGAGATTAACAATCTTCTTGATAAAGATTTCAAAGTAGCAGTCATAAAGATGCTCAATGAACTGGGGCAAAGAATTAATAATCTCAGTGAGAACTTCAACAAAGATAGGAAATTTGAAAAAGAGCCATTCAAAGCTGAAGAACACAATGAGAGATTAAAATTTACTGAAATTAACTGAAATGAAAAATATATCAGAGGGAATGAATAGTACACTGCTGAAAGTAGAGGAAAGAATCAGTGAGATAGAAAAGAAAGAAAAAAGAAAATAACCAAATGAGGAAGAGAGACAAAAAAGAATTTCCCAAAATGAGAATATTCTGAGAGAGCTGTGACATGTCAAATGAAACAATATTCATATAATAGGGGTCCCAGAAGAAGAGAGAGAAAAGCAGTAGAAAGTCTCTTTGGAGAAATAATATGTCCCCAATCTGGGAAAGGAAATAGACAACCAGGGCCTGGAAGTACAGAGAGTTCCTAATGGAAGAAACCCAAGGAAGATAACACCAAGACATACAGTAATTAAAATGGCAAAGATTAAAGATAAAGAGAGAATCTTAAAAGATGCAAAACAGAAGCAGATAGTTTACCTGTAAGGGAAAATAACCATTAAGGCTATAAGGCTATCAGAAGATTTATCAGCAGTAATTCTATAGGCCAGAAGGGAGTGGCATGAAATATTTAATGTATTGAAATGGAAGAATCTACAACAAAGAATCTTCTACTCAGCAAGGTTATCTTTCAGTTTTGAAAGAGAGATTAAAATTTACTCAGATAAACAAAAGTTAAAAGGACTCATCACCACTAAACCAGCCTTACAGGATATGTCAAAGGGACTTCTGTAGATGGAAATGTTCTTACACCGAAATATTTTTCATCAGTGAAAATAAACCTACAGTAAAAGCAGGAGACCAATTACTTGCTAAACCAAGTATGGAGTTAAAAAACAAAAGTAGTAAAATCAACTATACACAAAAGCAGTCAAGGATACACAACTGATATAGATTATGACATCTTATATATAAAGGAAGAGGAGGAAGAATAAAGAGTAGTACTTTTAGATTGTGTTCAAAATAGAGTGACCATCAAGTTAATATAGACTGTTATATATTTAGGAATCTATAAACATAAAGCTTAAAGGTACAAATTATAAAAAAAAGGAAATCCAAGCATTACACCAAAAGAAAACCATCAAATAATAAGAGAAGAGCTTAAGAGAGGAAGGAGAGAACAGAGATGAACTACAAAAGCAGCCAGAAAACAATTAATAAAATGGCAATAAGTACATGCCTATCAATAATTACCTCAAATATAAATGGACTAAATGCACCAAGCAAAAGAACATAGGGTGGCATAATGGATAAAGAAACAAGACCCATTTATATGTTGCCTACAAGAGACCCATTTCAACCTCAAGGTATACATAGGCTGAAAGTGAAGGGATGGAAAAAGATCTTTCATATAAATAAAAGGGAGAATAAAGCAGGAATAGAAATACTTGTATCAGACAAAATAGACTTCAAAAAAGAAAGTAACAAGAGACAAAGGAGGATATTCCATAATGACAAAGGGGTCAGTCCAACAAAAGGATATAATGGTTGTAAATATGTATGCAGCAAACAGAGGAGCACTTAAATATATAAAAGAAATACTAACATACCTAAAGGGGGAAACAGCAACACAATCATATTAGGGGACTTTAACACTCCACTTATCAGTGGACAGATCATCCAGACAGAAAATGGGAAATAGAGGTATTTGATGACACATTAGAACAGAAGGACTTAACAGATTTATACAGAATGTTCTACCCAAAAGCAGCACACACTTTTCTCAAGTGCCCATGGAACAATCTTCAAATAGATCATACATTAGGACACAAAAGATCTTCAATAAATTCAAAAAGATTGAAATTGTATCAAGCACCTTTTCAGACCACAATGGGATGAAACTAGAAACCAATTACATGAAGAAAAAAAAGAAACATACACATGGAGGCTAAATCATTTGCTTCTAAATAATCAATGGATAAATGAACAAATCAAAAAGGAAATCAAGCAATACATGGAGACATTGGAAAACAAAAATACTACAGTTCAAAATATGTGGGATGCCACAAAATCAGATCCAAGATGGAAGTATATAGCAATACAGAACACATAGCCTACCTCAAGAAATAAGATTTATTTCCCAAATAAACTTACAAAACAAATAAAGAAACCAGGAAAAGAACAAAAGAAACCCAATGTTAGTAGAAGGAGAGATATAATAAATATCAGAGCAGAAATAAATAGAGAATAATAAAACAACAGAAAAAAATTCAGTGAAACCAAGAGGTAGTTCTTTGAGAAGATAAACAAAATAGACAAAGCCCTGGGGCCAGACTTATCAAGAAAAAAAGAGAAAGTATACAAATAAACAAAATCAGAAACAAAAAATTAGAAGTTACAACTGACACTACAGAAATACAAAGAATTATTAGAGAATACTATGAAAAATTATATGCCAATCAAATAGACAATCTATAAGAAATGGACAAATTCCTAGAAAAGTACAACCTTCCAAGACTGACCCAGGAAGAAACAGAAAATTGGTAATTGGTCTGAATCAGAAAACAATTAATGAAATGGCAATATGTACATATCTGTCAATAATTAGCTGAATCAATAATTGGTTTGAACAGACCAATTACCAGTAATGGAATTGGTAATCAACAATTACCAACAAACAAAATTCTAGTATCAGATGGTTTTACAGCTAAATTCTACCAAACATTTAAAGAATAGCTATATGCACTGTGCTATTACACAAAATGGAAATCTATCCCATGCTCATGGAAAGGAAGAATTAATATTGTCAAAATGGCCATCTTATCCAAAACAATTTACAGATTCAATGTGATTCCTATCAAAATACTAATAGCATTTTTCAATGAACTAAAGTAAATAATTCTAATACTCATATGGAATCACAAAAGACTCTGAATAGCTAAAGCAATCTTGAATAAAAAGAACAAAGCTGGGGGGTATTATACTCCTTGACTTCAAACTATCCTACAAAGCTACAGTAATCAAAACAGTATCATGCTGGCACAAGAACAGACCCACAGATCAATGGAACAGAATAGACAGCCCAGATATAAACCCAAGCATATGTGGTTAATTAATATATGATAAAGGAGACATGAATATAGAATGGGGAGAAGACAGTTTCATCAATAACTCATGTTAGGAAAACTAGACAGCTACATTCAAGAGAATGAAACTGGATTACTGTCTACCTCCATACACAAAAGTAAACTTGAATTAGATCAAAGACCTAAATGTAAGACATGAAACCATATAATTCTTAGAAGAAAATACAGGAAAAAATCGCTTGAACAAAAGCATGAGCAGTTTTTCCTGGGCACATTTCCTTGGGCAAGGGAAACAAAACTGAAAATGAACAAGTGGGACTACATCAAACTAAAAAGCTTCTGTATAAGAAAAGGTACCATTAACAGAACAAAAAGGCAACCTACAGTATGAGACTATATATTTGTAAATGATTTATCCAATTTATCTGATAAGTGGCTAACATCCACAATATATAACAAAAGCACATACACTCCAAAAAAAAAAAAACAGTTAAAAAATGGGCAAAGGACCTGAACAGACCATTTTTCCAAAGAAGAAATACAAATGGCCAACAGGCACATGAAAAGAGGCTCTGCATCACTAATCATCAGGGAAATGCAAATCAAACCATAATGGAATCTCACCTCATACCACTTAGAATGGCCAATTTCAACAAGACAAGAAATAGCAAATATTGGTGAGGAGGTGGGGAAAAGGGAACCCTCCTACACTGTTGGTAGGAATGTAAATTGGTGCAACCACTATGGAAAGTTGGTTTCCATATGGAGGAGGTTGGTTTCAATATGGAGGTTCCTCAAAAAACTAAAAATGGAAATACTATATGACCCAGTAACTGCACATCTAGGAATTTACCTGAAGAAAACAAAATCTGTTTCAGAAGACATATAGACCCCCATGTTTGTTGTTATAAACTATCCCTATGGCTGTGAGACACAATCTGCTTCCACTGCTGGCTCCTTCTGGCAGGAACTTCATGGGCGGGTCCATGGTGACTGATGGGCACCAGACCAATTGGGTACCAATAACAGCTGGGAGGAGAGAATGGCCATTTTCTCTCCATCCCTTGCCCCAGATCAACCAGAGGCTCTGCTGTGGTAAATATCCATTGGTATGTCAATGGAGTAAGGCCAGGCAGGAGTTTCTTGGTGAAAACTTCCATTTACCACATAGGTGCATATATGCATTGGAATATTATTCAGCCATAAAAAAGAAAGAAATCCTTTCATTTCTGACAACATGGATGGAACTAGCAGGTATTATGCTAAGTGAAATAAGCCACATAGAGAAAGACAAATACCATGATTTCACTTATATGTGGAATCTAAAAACAAAACAAAACAAAATGAACAAAACTGAAGTAGTCTCATAGATGCTGAGAAGTGGCTGGTGGTTACTATGGGGGAGGGACTGGGATAGGTGGCTGGAGTGGGTGAGGGGAATAAAGAGGCACAAAATCTCAATCATAATATAAGTTGGTCACAGAGTTGGAAGTGCAGCATAGAGAATACAGTCAATGGCTCTGTGTTAAGAGATAGTAACAGCACTTGTTTGAGTGAGGCTTTAATAGTGTGTGTAACCGCTGAATCACTGTGTTGTATACGTTAAACCAATCTAATATTGTGTATCAACTATACTTCAATTAAGAAAATATATTTATATGGATGAAATTTTAACAGTTCCATACCTCAAAATAATATCATAAACAAATTTGAATTTTAAAGCAAAAGAAAACATGCAAATATATATAAGCTAACAAAAGGTTTTATTATATAACTGTATGTAAACCTTTAAGAAATTGATATGAGTCAATAGAAAAATTGCAGTGAGGTGAGGAACAGAAATCTCACGTAAGAAAAACAAAAAAAACCAATAGTAGACGTGTACAATATTGTACTTCTACAAATGTGTTCTGTCAAAACCATCTGAAAGACATGAAAAGATTTACAAACTCATATTCATTATACTGTTATTTATAATACTAAAATAAAACAAGAAAAAAACTTAATCCTCTTTAAACATGGATTGGTTAAATAAAGGATGGGGTGTCAATGCAACAGACTGTCAAATAGTCTTTAAAGTTATATTTTAAAATAAACATATACAAATATATACTGATTAGAGGAGTTATGTCTTCAAATTACACCTCGGTGACACTGGACTAGCATAACAGAGTACTGATAAAAGCAGATGCACATTAGCTAGCCCTCTTTGGTCCTCAGCCTCACCTGCCTTTATGATAACTTGTAAGGCACCTATATTTGAAGATAGCTACTTTGCAACAATATCTCGTGGGATATGTTTAAATGTTAGCTGAAAAATAACCTGAATGTGTATATTTGACAAATTTAAATGTTTACAAATCATTCAAATATTTCTTAGTACATCGTGGGATCCACATTTTTAATATATCTTGTGTGTTTTTTCTGTATTTTTCCAACATGTAGAGGGAGGCATATTGTATTTTAGCAGAAAAATAGAAGTATAACCCTCTCATAAAGAGCCTGATTGTGTAAGGGACCCTGAATTATAACCATCACGTGTGTGATGATCTTTACTTGAATCAGGCAGTAGCAGCCTTGTCTGTGAAACTCCACAGATTTTTGTGGAACGTAATGAATTTTCCTGTCTGACAATAGGAGCAAAAAAATAATAATAAAACAAAAAAAGAATCCATTTTCTTCCACTTCAGGCTTGAAGTACACATTATTATTTCTTGTGTAATTGATCACACAATTAGAAGACTATCGATTGAGGCATTCCCAAGATAAACACAACAGAATATTAAGAACAACTGAGAGAGCAATTACTGTCTGATCTTAGATGAATTACATTTCTATTTGTCTGTGCTTCAATTTACTAGTTTTTTTTTTAGTATAGAATTGAATAATCATATGCATACTCAAGGATGACCTTTCCTACCTCTCTTACGGGTTATCTCTCTCTAGTATAGATGAGGAATATATCTGAGGAAAGAATAACTGTCAGTTTGTCATATGTTTGTTCTATTGTCACCTCTCATTCAAAATTTGGTTCCTTTGTGGTCCTCTGTAGACCACTGTTCCCTTTCAGCTGGCTTCATTCTAAACCAGCATGGTACAAAGGAAATATATATGAGTCATATAGGTAATGTTATATTTTTAGTAGCCACATTAAAAATAATAAAAGGAAACAAGTAAAATTACTTTAACAAAATATATTATTTAATCTAATACACTCAAAAATATTAGTATTTTAACAAGTAATAAAAAATATCAAGTTTTTGTAATACTAAATTTGGAAATCTGTTATGTATATTATGCTTGTAGCATGCCATAACTCAGACTAGCCACTGCTCAAGTTCTCCATACTGCATGGGCCTGTGGCTGCCATATTGGTTACCACAGCTCTAGAACCTCTTCCTGTTATTTGACTCTCTGCTGTTTTCCCCAATTCTATTTGGAACTCTCTGTTTTATAACAATTTCTGACCTCTTTCCAAATCTTTTTCATATAAAGCTCTAAACTTCTGTCTTAAGGGTTCAAAAACTCTAGGCTGAAATACAACAAACGAGATAAGCAAAATAAAGAAATACAACATATGAGGTAGTAAGTATGCACATTACTCTAAGAAAAAATTCCACAAGGCATTATACCCTCACTTTGGGAGATTTCAGTTCCTAGCTGTGCCCTGAACCCTGATGTCTATCAATCACAGGGAAGTTTCATCTTCGAACTTCTACCTTGTGACTCTTTACACATCAGTCAGGAAACACTAGCCCTACCAATAGGGCATAGCCTCAAACCCAGCACACCACTCACTTGTCAAGTAGATAACTGCTGGGAATCTGAGATTTTCCCAAACCCCAGTCTAAAATCACCCTCACAGAGCATTGTGGTTTGTGAACCTCATGCCCTCAGAAAGATTCTGCGATGAATGGAAGTATTTAAATTGGGCCACATCAGTATCACCCAATTGGTGTGATTTTCAGACTCATACTTTTATTCCCCTAATTACCAAATCATAGTTCTTAGAACACACACACAAACACACACATGCCTACCTTCCAAGAACAAACCCAACTCTCGACATTAACACATACAGTTTGACCTATGTTATAAGAAGATAGTTTGCTGTTTGCCTTATAATTTGCAAGACGACCCTCCTACAAAAGAGTAGGCACATCATCCGCATCCCATACATTTCCAATTTTAGCCCCTCAGATTGGCTGAAAGGAAGAGCATGCCCCTGATATGTAGCTAGCAATGGAGGCCGCCTCAGCTAAATGAAAACCAGGCTTAAGCTATACAGCCTTTGAATTTTCCTTCATGTAATAAAGGAAGAGCTGTTTTTCCACTCAGTATCTGTTTGATAATGATGGTGGTCGATTTTTCTTACTCCATACATTAGTTTTGAGGATAAAGTAAAAGAAGTTTAGATTGCCTTAGCCTGGCATGTAGAAGATATGCAATCTTAGCTAATAATGTCTGATGAGAAAGAAGATGATGAGAATAACATTAATTAGTTTATAATCAAAACCTATTTTCCTATATTTTTCATACAATTTGCTGTAACAGAAAAATGTTAATCATTCCAGGATCCTGGGTTGTCTGTTCATGAAAGTATTTTATAGCAGTAACAGTTATTTTGCCTGATGATATTAAAACATTAAATAGTAGGGATATTTTACCATCAGGTTTATGTTTACTCATTTCTTTATTTTTCAGTAATTTATTTAGATTTCAATGTGGAATTCCAAAATATATCAGTTAGGTGCTCTTTAGTGGGACAAATAAACATTATGAAAAAAATGTTTTTTCATAAACATCATGAAATAAAATGAGATAACTTCATCTAAGAAAATTATAAACCTACATTCACAGCCAATAAACTATAACATTCTAATTTCAACATCAGGTAGTTGTAAAAATAAAAAGTTAGTGAAATAACGTTATTCTCTGTTTTCTTAATCATTTGTGATCGAATGGCAGCTTATGTTCCACGATCTAATGAAAAGGAAGAAATACATTCAAAGCAAACTTGCTTTTGGCTACAATACAAAATTTATACAATAGAATAATTTTCTTAATATGGTAAATATTAGAGATACTTATCAATGTTAATTACAGTTCAAATGCAATTAATTTTAAATGTAGGTTATACAAAGAATAAACTTGGACACAATTTTAGAAATTTTAAATTTTCCTACAGAGATCTTTGGCCTCTCTTTTCCCACAAGTTTTTTGCTGGTACTGCACATATTCAGATTTCTACAATCTTATAATAAGAAAATAATGAAACAACAGTACTGCTGTGTTACATTTTGCTTCTGTTACTAATCGACTTTCATTTCCTTTACAACCATACTTCTTTACTTCCTGTTCACTATGAAGCCATTGCAGCTCCCGCCTTCAGCTGAGAGAAAAACAATGTACCTTCAGTGAAATCCCCAGTGAAGCCAAACTAAATTCATTGTATACTTTGCGTTACCGTACTTGCACTCTCTATGAGCATTTAGTACTTGACCTATAATACCACCTTTTTTAGAAGTCTTTTTTCCTACAAGTGTTTTTCTTCACCTACTTCAAATTTTATTAGTCTTCAGTGATCCATTTTCAACTGAAACTCTCTGTGAAAGATTTCATTAATTCTCAATGTTTCTATTATCATATATATGGTAATAAGGTAGTGATATATCCTAAAGTCAAAACTCTCTCTCTCTTGAGGTTCAAACCTGTATTTCTGTAACCCTCTGGATATCTCCACTTTTATTTCCAATAGATAAATCAAGTTTAAGACATCTGAAAGAAATCCATCACTCCATAGCCCCATTTTCTTACCTCACATTATGCATTCTCTATCTTGGTATAAGTACAACTGCTACCTAAGTCACACATCTGGTAGTCGTGTTCATTCTCTCTCCTTCAGCCAACCGGTCACTGCATTCTACAAGCTCTTCTCCCTGAATACTTATCATGAGTTTCTTCTGTATCTCTTTCACACTTCTATTGTTCTTATTCAAGTTTTTATCATTTCTCACCAGACCTGATGACTGTTGCAGCAGCCTAACTTATCTCACTGACTGTATACCCCCTACCATTAAACACAATCATTCAATCTGTTCTCTTGACAGCAGCAATTTCATTTTACAAATACATAAACCAGTAGCTTTAATCTCCTGCTAAAATCTTCTCATGGTTCCCTAGCATCTACAGGGTAAATTATAAAACCTTTTGTATAGCATAGTAGACTTCTTCTAATCTTTACCTTCCTACCATCTTCTCCTGACTTCTGACGCCTTGCATTATGTACATGAACCATATGAAACTGGACTATGTCCAATTTCCAGATGTCTTCCTAAACTTTCATATTCAGAAGCCAATAAATAACATATAATCAGTAGCCAACGTATAAAATGCTATATGAAGAGATAGAAATTATATCATCAATCTTGTAAAAATACAAAGATGAAGAAAAGCAAGGAAAGAGAAATTAGGGGGAAAAAATCACAGAAGTTATAGGACCCAAGTTAAATCTGGCAGAATGACCAATATTTTGAAAAATAGAAGAAAGTTGAGAGGATGTTTCAGAAGAATTAGGACCATCAGCAAAGGTAATTGCAAGAGCAATTATTGCTTATGGGCTAGTGAGAAGACCAACTGACAAGAGAAAGAAAGCATGGCAGGAAGTAAAAGAAATAAGATTTGAAAGGAAATATCAACAGAACGTGGAGGGCCTTGAAATTGACATAGATAGTTACTGAAGTCCTTCAATAAAATAGCATTATGATTATGGTGAAGATTTTAAGGCAAAGAAGCATTCACAAAGGTGATAGAGGTATAGTTTTATAATATAGATGAAAAAGCATGAATAGAGAAAAAGATCATTGAATCATGAAGAGTCCGTGGGATCGTGAGAATAAGCCAGCTCTCCACAGAGAGTGCTTTGAAGGGAGAAAAGAGGACTAAGGACTAAATTGGGGGAACAGGAAGAGTAGGGGAGAAAAGGAATGAAAGGAAGGAATAAATATATATAAACAACCCAGGTATTTTGGTTATCTACTACTATATAAGAAATTCTCCCAAAGCTTAATCACTTAAAACAAATTTCGTTTTATTATTTCTTACAAATCTGTGTGTTCACTATTGCCTAGCACTCTGGTGTCTCTACTGGTCTTGCCTGGGGTCTATAATGAAACTGCAGTAAAGTGACTGATGAAGCTGCCATAGCTGAGAACTGAGAATGGCTGGAATTCGAATCTCCACTCAAACAGTGGGACAGCTACTAGAACGGCTTGGTCTCTCTCTCTCAACTTCTCCCTGTGACCTCTTCCAATCATCACCACACATGATTTCTCCAGCAGAGTAGCCAGACATCTTATGTGGCAGCTCTGGACTCCTAAATGCACAAAAACTGATCCCTTTAGGCATTCTTAAGGTTGAGGCCCAGATGTGGCAGTGTCACTTCTGTTTACTTGCCTATCAAATCTTAGTTCCTTTTCCAGCATGCATTCTCTTCTTTTGTCAAGGGGTCTTAGTACCCCATAAGCATGTTCAAAACTACCTTTGTGGCTTTTGCTGATGGTATTTATCTTTCCTAAAATGTCCTTTTAACTCCAATCCTCCTTTTAAAATATTAGTTGTGTTAAAGTGCATCACACAGACAGTCCCTATTCAATATGAGAGGGGCCTACACAACGGTATCAATTTCAGGAGGCAATGCTCATTGGTGGCCATCATTGGAGTTCAGCTCCCACACCAACACATAGGACATTTTCAATAAATATTTAACCCATTCATGATCCACAAAAAATACAAATTATTGTCCCCACTTGACAGTTGAGAAACTGAAGCTGAGAAATGTTAAGTGGTTTGGCTAATGTCGTACAATGAACAACTAGTAGTATAGGGATTGTCTAAATCCAAAAAGCTATAGCACACTATGCTAATTTGTAGGAATATGAGTAACATCAGTTTGATAAAGATAAGGCTAGGGGCCAGGAGTAGATGACATTTTTCCTATACTCTTAGTTTAAAGTAGGATAGTGACAAGATAATAATCTAGGAGAAAACACGCTGTAAAGATGCTGTAGAAATCTTCAGAATGAAAGTCTCTTCAAAGACACCATTTCCAGCTGTGCCTTTGGGCAAGAAACTTACTTTTCACTTTACAAATGATAGTCACAGACCATGAACACCTTTTTAAATGCTATTTTTCAAGCCTGAGAGCAAGCAGCCCAATTATAAAAGAATTGATCTTGTTAAACTTATTCTTAAATTTTTTATTTCCCTCCTTGGTTAATTCAATTTCCCTTCAAATGCATGAATCATCAAGACATAACATGAACATTCTGCCACAATGGAAAAAAAGGATGTTACATTATTTGGATGTACCTGATAGAATTCAGATGGAACAAATTAAGCAGGGTCAAATGAAACTTGTCTAGTTGTAAATCTACAGCAACCATGATGGTTATTGTTTTCTTGTCTCTATAGGACTTTACAAAAATTTGTTATAATAAAAGAGAATGTGCATTTACCTTTGCTTGTGTTATCCAAAATGGTAACATTTTTTACAAAAAGATGGGAAGGTAACATTTATATGTGCTTACCAGGGACCAAGAATTGTACTGGGAAGTCCCTATCTGAAGCAGCTCTGCTAGAATATACAGAATCTTTCCATTTTTACAGTGAGGGTAAATAAGGATCTGAGAAGCTAGGTGACTATCCCAAGTTTACACAGATGATCATTAGTAGAAAATCATGGTTTTGAATGAAGACCTGACTTCAAAAGCGTTCCTTGCTCATTGCCTCTGAAACTTCAGCCTCATGATTATTTGTAACTACAGCTAATAAACTGCATATTCATAAACCGTCATGGACCTAATAATATTATAAAATTCAGTTTGTAGGAAAAATCAGAAATGTTAGAATACGGAGACTTTTGAGTTATAGGATTTTGAGGATAAAGGGAACAGAAATTGAGAGTCATATGCTCTTCTTTCCCAGAGAAGGAAATGGAAACAAACCAGGCCCCAGAGACTCTGCCTTTCAGCAGGGTTTTGCTCATAAAATATTTTGGAATTGTCCTCTTCTTTACCCCCTACCATTCTAACCCAGAAATTTCTGACTACACATTTGCCAAAGGGGTTTTACTATGGTAACCTTCAGGCCTACACAAAGAGCACAGTCAAAACAAATAGCTCTCTTTAAATGTCATTATGGAGAGTAAAATTCTATGTGGTGTATTAATGGGCCTCCCACAGCTAAATCCTAGCATACCACTTTGAAAAATGTCCCCTGTGGGTATCACTTAAACCAACAAAAGTGAGAGAATTTGAGAGTTAAGAGAAAACATGATCTAGCTCTGGTGGAAGTTAATAGAAGACAGAAGAGTATGAATAAAGAAGTGAGAAATCAGGGAAACAAATTAAATTTGCTTTGTATTCATCCTGTTTAATGTTATTTTAATGTGGAAAGCTTAAAGAAAAATCAGACTTTTTTTTTATATGCAATTTCCTTGCTTTGAATTTATTAAATCTGGCCTTTGGCTTCAGAAATATAAAAAAGAAGAGAAATATGTATTTGTTTCCCACCAGTATTCATAAAAGATCAATGTCCAAAGTGAATAATATACATGTTGTGTTTATACCCAGCATGCACTGCTTACCTAATAAATATGTTGGCTCCTCATTTTTAAGGACTTATTAAGGAATAAGCCAATTTCCAAATCTTATTAAGGAATTAGTTGGCAAACCTAATAGATCTCTAGAGACAATATGAGTCATAATATAAGTATTTTTTGAGGATAGGACTTATGTGTGGTTAGAAATCCTCATGAAATTATTTTAAAGCTTTCACCAATTCTTTATCAAACCTATTACTTATTTGTTTCTTGTATCTCTTTCATGGCAAAGGAATTTGTTCCTTTTTTTGTTTCCCCCTGCCTGGAGCCTGAGGCATCTTGCTTTTATCTATAATCTGACTCCCTATGATACCTAAGAAACTTCGCCATCCATATCCTACAGAGAGAAAAATTGACATTGAGCATGATCAGCAGAGTCTACAACCAGGATGCTTATGATATGGCAGTTCGTAAGCTCTCTCTCCTTTGTTCCCACTCTTCTCTCCTCTCTTCTACCCATCTCTCCACCAACTTTATTTCCAAATGGCCTCTGCAAAACCAAATTAGAAGAGTAACAAAACTTAACCGTGCAATACCCAAAACAAGGAGACCTGGAAGGTCTGTTGGTATTTTTATTAGATACTGAGTATGAACTTTCAAGTCCTGTGCCTCATATATCAAATAAAAAAGAGATGTTGACTCCCTAAAAGAAACTGAATAAACAGTCACTCATTACCAATTCCTGAGAGAGAATCATCTGAGGAAACAAAATTGACTGCCATATTATTTTCAAAATGGCTTATTAGCTTCAACTCTAAAGTGGTATCAATGGGTTTGGAGTAGAATTCATGTCTAAATGTTCTCTATCAATAGTGAAAAGACCATGAGATGCTATAATAATGGCAAGTGCCTATGTGAATTCCTTTCCAAATATTTTGTTTTTTATTTAAAAAATATTAAAACAGATTCAGAAATAAAACCAACTTTCATGTGCTCATGGTACTCCTCTGTAATACTAGAATAATGGGTTAACTTCATCTCTTACTGAAATAAGCCTTTAAAATTGTATTAGCCAATGTTTAGCAGAAAAAGCACCTAGACCAATGTCTGGGCCCTAGTTCTGCCTTGTGCTTAAGGCAATTTTGCTCATTCCATCTGTTAGAATTTTTCTTTCAAATGAAATAATGATAATATATATCCTATAGAATTTGCTATTAAAATTCAATTACATCCATTTATTTAATAAATGCTTATTATGTCACTACTTTGTGCCAGGCAAGACCCAGGGGATAAGGTGAGGAACAAGGATCTTTATTTTACATTTCTCAAGGACCCTATATTACAGTGTGGTTAACAAAATAAAGGTGGAGAGGAGACAAACTGGTAGAAAAATCACATCAAAGAAGTAGTCAGTGACAGACCAGTGTAGATTTGAAATGTGTTTCAATGTGTTAGGAGTTAGTAGAAGTTAATGAAAGTAGGAAAGGCATGATTCAATTTCCCTCTGAAAAAATTCACTCTGACTACTGTGTAAAAAATGAGAGGCAAGAATTCCAGCAAAAGATGCTGGTGTCTTGGACTAATGTACATGTGCTGAAATTCTTTAGAAATCATTGAATTTGGGATATGTTTTCAAAGGCTGAGCAAGCGGAGCTTGCAGATCAATTAGGTATAGGTAGGAGAGAAAGAGGATCAGTCTTGAGCTGATCAAAAGAACGGATGCTGCCCTCCTGCCCAGCTGCTCAGCATGCTGTGTGGCCCCCAGTCTCCCGCGGCCGCCCCCCCCAGATGGCCCAAGGCCTCGCCGCACTATGGCGGCCCCGGCTCACAGCATGCTCGGCACTGAGACTATTCTCAGAGGGCTCTGGTCCGTTTTCCAGGAACAGGGAAGGACAGAGTTGGAACATCTGGCAGAACCTACATAAACAAAAACGGTAGCTTTGCCAGTGTGAGCATTTGCCCACGTGGACTGGTGTTGCTGGACCTGCAGAGTCAGGTGGTGATTCACAAGGCAAAGAAGTTGATAGTGTTTTAAATAAAATAGAAGAAAGATTGAAAGATCTGAGTTGGGACAGCCCTAGGTGGGTGAAACGATTACCACCCATAGTTCGAGGATCGGCCGTCAACAGATACTGGCCCCCGCGGACGGCTGCTGGTTGGCGACGACATAGACACAGTGGTGTATGATGAAGATTCGCCTTATCAGAACATTAAAATTGGGGAGCATGCTCGTCCTTAGTGGGGATGTTAATCCGGCAGAGAGCAGCGATGAGGCGAACATGGGGCCTTCATGGCAGCGGCAGGAGGTTTGCCAAGGAACGGAAGGAGTTGGATGATATGATTAATGATCTGACCACCGTCCCAGTCTCCACAGCTCCAGAGGAACATTCCACAAGGGAGTTTCTCAGGCTGATTCTTGACCTGTCAGTGAAAGCACTGAAACAGGATGGGGAATGCATCTCACAGGGGAATTGCGTCGATTTGACGAAGCCCTGTCACTCTATGAAGAGCAGCTCGGGCGCTTGCACTGTCCTGAGGAATTCTCAAAGGAGATCATCTGCATCCCTCAGTACTTAGAACTGTGGGTACTTTACACTGTCTGGAAGAAAGGTAAACCTTGAAGATCAATGGCTCCTAATCATGTGTGCTGCAAATAGCCTTCCTGACCTTCATATGCTGTACACGGCATCGCAACAAGCCAGACAACTCATTGAAAATTCCTTCAAGTATTCTTTTTTTAATTATTATTTTTGATTTAACAAAAGCCAGTGGAAAATGTATATTTTGATCAGCTAGGGTGTGATTTTTTTTATAAGGTCAGCTGAAGGATGATTAGACAGCACAGCAAAGGCTTCTAAATGCACTGAACCCCTAGAATGTGATTTTTGTTACTTTTTTTTTCTGTGTGGGTTTCTTCTATTTTTGTTTTGGTAGGCTTTGAATTTGGTTGTTTGGAGAGAATGAACATCCTTGTTTTGTTCTGGAGGAAAGTTCTTGATGGTATTTCTTTCCCGAAATTGACTTAGATATTAAAATTTGGTGCTTATAAGAACATTAAAAAAAAATGAATAGCAATTAAATATGGTGGCGTGAGAGGAGAGACAGAGGCTTCCTCTAAAACTGTATACAATTAGAAAATACAGTTGGTGCAACTAATCCTGAGAGAGCAACAGGAAAGAGGACAGCGCCAGACTGCATACACCTGGGGAAAAGAGCAGACCTTACGGAACAGGGTTAAGTACCAAAGCTGTGGCCAGGCAGGACCCAAGCCCCTCGCTCACCCCAGCTCATCGGCAGGAGGAAGAGAAATGGAGCAGGGAGGGAGTGGAAGACCTGGGACTGCTAAATACCTCACTCCAGAGATCTGCTCTGGGAGCACAAACCTACATTTCATGGTACTCTCATGATACTCACATGACTACTGGGTTGGAAAGCTAATACAGGCAGAATTGATGGAGAGACTGAGATTCCAGCCACTTGTGGAAAGCAGGATCCATATCCAGCTGCTCTGGGACACAAGCTTATACCTGTGTGCTCGGCCCACTGGTTAAGGCAGTGGAGACAGGCACAGCAGCAGGGAAGCAAGGAACAGCTCTTTCCTCCCCGCAGGCACCAATACGGCTCTCCTGAGACCCCCAAAATTGCTTCAGGGGCTGAGCAGCTCCAGAGTAGAGCTTCTGGACACTAGAGGGCGCCATATACAAACATGAAACGCCAAAGGAACCTGGTCCACAGTAAAATTAATATAACTCCGGAGAAAGATTTAAATGATTATGGACCTTACAACTCTTCCTGAAAGGGGGTTCAAAATAAAAATCATAAACAGTCTAATGGAGGTATGGAAAGACATCCAAGAACTCAGGAATGAATTCAGGTCAGAGATCCAATTGCTGAAGAGCATGATGGAGGGTATTAAAAGCAGGTTGGCTACAGGGGAGGAGACGATAAATGAAATAGAAACTAGAGAAGAGGAATATGAAGAAGCTGAGACACAGAGAGAAAAAAGGATCTCTAAGAATGAAAGAATATTGAGAGACCAATCCAAATGGAACAATATTCACATTATAGGGATACCAGAAGAAGAAGAGAAAGAGAAAGAGATAGAAAGTGTCTTTGAAGAGGTAGTTGCTGAAAACTTCCCCAGTTTGGGGAAGGAGATAGTCTCTCAGGCCATGGAGATCTACAGATCTCCCAACACAAGGGACCCAAGGAAGACAACACCAAGACATATAGTAACAAAATAGGCAAAGATCAAAGATAAGGACAGACTATTAAAAGCAGCCAGAGAGAGAAATAAGATTACATACAAAGGAAAGCCCATCAGGCTAACATCAGACTTCTCAGCAGAAACCTTACAGGCCAGAAGGGAGTGGCATGATGTGTTTAATGCAATGAAGCAGAAAGGCCTGGAACCAAGATTACTTTATGCAGCAAGATTATCATTTAAAATTGAAGGAGGGATTAAACAATTTCCAGAAAGGCAAAAGCTGAGAGAATTTACCTCCCACAAACCATCTCTACACTCTATTTTGGAGGGACTGCTATAGATGGATGTGTTCCTAATGTTCAATAGATGTCATCAGAGGAAATAAAACCACAGTAAAGAAAGTAGAACAGCTAATTACTAAGCAAATGCAAAATTAAATTAACTATCCCCAAAGGCAATCAAGGGATAGACAAAGAATACAGAATATTATATCTAATATATAAAGAATGGAGGAGGAAGAAAAAGGAGGAGAAAAAGAAAAGAACCTTTAGATTGTGTTTGTAACAGCATCTTAAGTGAGTTAAATTAGACTCTTTGATAGTAAGGAAATTAACCTTGAACCTTTGGTAACAACTAATCTAATGCCTGCAATGGCAATAAGTAAATATCTATCAATAATCACCCTAAATGTAAATGGACTGAATGCACCAATCAAAAGACATAGAGTCACTGAATGGATAAAAAAACAAGACCCACCTATATGCTGCCTGCAAGAGACTCACTTTAAACCCAAAGACATACACAGACTAAAAGAGAAGGGATGGAAAAAGGTATTTCATGCAACAGAGAGAAAAAAGCAGGAGTTGCAGTACTTGTATCAGACAAAATAGACTTCAAAAAAAAGAAAGTAACAAGAGACAAAGAAGGACATTATGTAATGATAAAGGAGTCAATCCAACAAGAAGATATAACCATTATAAATATCTATGCTCCCAACACAGGAGCACCCACATATATGAAACAAATACTAACAGAATTAAAAGGAGAAATAGAATGCATTCATTCTAGGAGACTTCAACACTCCACTCACTCTGAAGGACAGATCAGCCAGACAGAAGACAAGTAAGGAGACAGAGGAACTGAACAACAGAACAGATGGACCTAACAGACATCTACAGAACTCTACACCCAAAGGCAACAGAATACACATTCTTCTCAAGTGCACATGGAACATTTTCAAGAATAGATCATATACTAGGTCATAAAAAGAGCTTCAGTAAATTCAAAAATATTGAAATGTACGACCCAGTTTCTCAGATCACAAAGCTATGAAACTAGAAATAAATTATGCAAAGAAAATGAAAAATCCCACAAACACATGGAGGCTTCACAACACGCTCCTAAATAACCAATGGATTAATGACCAAATAAAAACAGAGATCAAGAAATATATGGAGACAAATGACAATAATTCAACACCACAAAATCTGTGGGATGCAGCCAAGGCTGTGCTAAGAGGAAAGTATATTGCAATACAGGCCTATCTCAAGAAAGAAGAACAATCCCATATAAGCAGCCTAAACTCACAATTAATGAAACTAGAAAAAGAAGAACAAATGATGCCCAAAGTCAGTAGAAGGAGGGACATAGTAAAGAATAGAGTAGAAATAAATAAAATTGAGAAGAATAAAACAATAGAAAGAATCAATGAAAGCAAGAACTGGTTCTTCGAGAAAATAAACAAAATAGATAAACCCCTAGCCAGACTTATCAAGAAAAAAGAGAGTCTACACACATAAACAGAATCAGAAATGAGAAAGGAAAAATCACTACGGACACCACAGAAATACAAAGAATTATTAGAGAATACTATGAATAATTATATGCTAACAAACTGGATAACCTAGAAGAAATGGACAACTTTCTAGAAAAATACAACCTTCCAAGGCTGACCAAGGAAGAAACAGAAAACCTGAACAGACCAATTACAGCAATGAAATTGAACTGGCAATCAAAAACCTACCTAAGAACAAAACTCCTAGACCAGATGGCTTCACCGCTGAATTTTATCAAACATTTAGTGAAGATCTAATACCCATTCTTCTTAAAGTTTTCCAAAAAATAGAAGAGGAGGGAATACTTTCAAACTCATTCTATGAGGCCAGCATCACCCTAATACCAAAACCAGGCAGACACCACAAAAAAAGAAAATTACAGACCAATATCCCTGATGAACATAGATGCAAAAATACTCAACAAAATATTAGCAAACTGAATTCAAAAATACATCAAAAAGATCATCTAGCATGATCAAGTTGGATTTATGCCAGGGATGCAAGGATGGTACAATATTCAAAAATCCATTAACATCATCTACCACATCAACAAAAAGAAGGACAAAAACCACATAATCCTCTCCATAGATGCTGAAAAAGCATTTGACAAAATTCAACATCCATTCATGATAAAAACTCTCAACAAAATGGGTAGATAGGGCAAGTACCTAAACATAATAAAGTCCATATATGACAAACCCACAGCCAATATTAAACTTAACAGCAAGAAGCTGAAAGCTTTTCCTTTAAGATGGGGAACAAGACAAGGATGCCCACTCTCCCCACTTCTATTCAACATAGTACTGGAGGTCCTAGCCATGACAATCAGACAACACAAAGAAATAAAAGGCATCCATATTGGCAAGAAAGGAGTTAAACTTTTCCTGTTTGCAGATGACATGATATTGTACATAAAAAACCCTAAAGAATCCACTCCAAAACTAGTAGATCTAATATCTGAATTCAGTAAATTTTCAGGATACAAAATTAATACACAGAAATCTGTGGCATTCCTATACACTAACAATGAACTAGCAGAGAGAGAAATCAGGAAAATAATTCCATTCACAATTGCATCAAAAAGAATAAAATACCTAGGAATAAACCTAACCTAGGAAGTGAAAGACCTATACCCTGAAAACTACAAGACACTCATGAGAGAAATTAAAGAAGATACCAATAAATGGAAACACATCCCATGCTCATGGATAGGAAGAATTAATATTGTCAAAATGGCCATCCTGTCTAAAGTAATCTATAGATTCAATGCAATTCCTATCAAAATACCAATAGCATTCTTCAACAAACTAGAGAAAATCATCCTAAATTCATATGGAACCACAAAAGGCCTCGAATAGCCAAAGCAATTCTGAGAAGGAAGAATAAAGCAGGGGGAATTAAGCTCCCCAACTTCAAGCTCTACTACAAAGCCACAGTAATCAAGACAATTTGTTACTGGCACAAGAACAGACCCATAGACCAATGGTACCGACTAGAGAGCCCTGATATAAACACAACCATATATGGTCAATTAATATATGATAAAGGAGTCCTGGACATACAATGGGGAAATGACAGCCTCTTCAACAGCTGGTGTTGGCAAAACTGGACAGCTAGATGCAAGAGAATGAAACTGGATTATTGTTTAACCCCATACACAAAAGAAAACTCAAAATCGATTAAAGACTTGAATGTAAGTCATGAAACCATAAAACTCTTAGAAGACAACATAGGCAAACATCTCCTGAATATAAGCATGAGCAACTTCTTCCTGAACCCATCTCCTCAAGAAAGGGAAACAAAAGCAAAAATGAACTCATGGGACTACATCAAACAAAAAAGTTTTTGTACAGCAAAGGACATCATCAATAAAACAAAAAGGCATCCTACAGTACGGGAGAATATATTGGTAAATGATATATCCGACAAGGGGTTAACATCCAAAATACATAAAGAACTTACACACCTCAGCACCCAAAAAGCAAATAACCCGATTAACAAATGGGCAGAGGATATGAAGAGATGGTTCTCCAAAGAAGAAATTCAGATGGCCAACAGACACATGAAAAGATGCTCCATATCACTAATCATCAGGGAAATGCAAATTAAAACCACAATGAGATATCACCTCACCCCAGTAAGGATGGCCAGCATCGAAAAGACTAAGAACAACAAATGTTGGTGAGGATGCAGAGAAAGCGAAGCCCTCCTACACTGCTGGCAGGAATGTAAGCTAGTTCAACCATTGTGGAAAGCAACATGGAGGTTCCTCAAAAAACTAAAAATAGAAATACCATTTGACCCCGGAATCCCACTCCTTGGAATATACCCAAAGAATACAACTTCTCAGATTCAAAAAGACATATGCACCCCTATGTTCATTGCAGCACTTTTTACAATAGCCAAGATATGGAAGCAACCTAAGTGTCCATCTGTAGATGAATGGATAAAGAAGATGTGGTACATATATACGATGGAATACTATTCAGCCATAAGAAAGAAACAAATTGTACAATTTGCAACAACATGGATGGAGCTGGAGGACATTATGCTCAGTGAAATAAGCCAGGTGGAGAAAGACAAATGCCAAATGATTTCCCTCATTTGTGGAGTATAACAATGAGGCAAAACTGAAGGAACAAAATGGCAGCAGACTCAGAGACTCCAAGAATGAACTAGTGGTTACCAAAAGGGGAGGTGTGTGGGAGGGTGGGTGGGGAGGTAGGGAGAAGGGGACTGAGGGGTATTATGTTTAGGACACATGGTGTGGGGGATCATGGGGAGAACAGTGTATCACAGAGAAGAGACATAGTAGATCTCTGGCAACTTGCTGCACTGATGGACAGTGACTGCATTGGGGTGTGGGTGGGGACTTGATAATATGGGTAAATGTAGTAACCACATTGTTTTTTCATGTGAAACTTTCATAAGAGTGCATATCAATCATACTTTAATAAAAATTTTTAAAAAATGAATAGCAATGCTTCAATTAAAATTACAAATGAGAAAAATATAAAATTACAAATGAGAAAAATATAAAAAGAATGGGCATATTGATGCCCATAAGAATTAAGCCTCGCAGTTCCTCACTTGCACGAGATCTTCCCAAGGCTCTAAGGCTCTGCTCTGGGCCCTACAAGCACATGGTCATGTATTTGTTATACTTGCCAAACTAAGATACATTAACTGTGATTCGTTAAAACCACTGTCTCCTTACTCTGGGTCTCACCATTCCTCAGGTCAGGCGGTACTGCCGCGGCCATACACATTTCTGGAATCCAGTCAAAAGGAAGTTGTTTCCAAGTTTCAGCTACAAATAAAGCTGCTTTAAATATCCATGTACAGTCTTTGTGTGGACATAATTTTTCAGCTCTTTTAGGTAAATACCAGAATGTGACTACTGAATCACATGGTAAGAGTAAATTTGGTATAATAAGCAACCACTGAACTGCCTTCCAAAGTAGCTGTACCATTTTGCATTCTCAGCAGCAACAGATGAGAGTTCTCACTGTCTTCTTCCTCACCAGAACTCGGTGGGGTCAGTATTGTGGACTTTGGCCATTCTAATAGGTATGTAGTGGTATCTCATTGTTATTTTAATTTGCATTTCCCTAATGTCATATGATGTGGGGCATCTTTTCATAAGCTTAATTTGCCATCTAACATCTTCTTTGGTGAGGCATCTGCTAAGATGTTTGGTCCACCTTTTTAATGGGGTTGTTTTCTCATTGTTGAGTTTAATTACTTTTAATTACATTTTTAAGTGTTTTAATTTTTAAAGAAAATATCATGCTAAAGGAAAGAATGAATTGTCTTTCTATTGTCTCTATAGAAAATATTATAAGCTATTATCATATGTATAAATGACAGAAAAAGCATCTAGAATATTTTATTTAAATTTGACAAGCTTGGGGCAGCTGATTCCTTAAAAGTACTTTTATTTCTATGGATTTTATGATTTGATAATATTTAGCACTTTAAATTTTGTAATTTGTTCTAACTTCTTCTAAAGAAACAGTTACTTCATTACCTATTTTGCAATTATACATTTTTATTATTTTTCTTAAAGAAAAGGTCTCCCAACTCTGTAAGTTTCAGGTCTCAAAAAGTCAGGCTATAACCATGGTAGTACCACTTAGCCATAGTTGGAACACCGATGGAGGTATTAAAGGTTTTGAGAATTGTAAGGTACTACCTAAACATAAGTTCTTGCTATTTCTATATTTTCATTCCAAAAGGCCCTGGATGTATCCTCAGTGAATAACTATATAAGTAACTGAGGGGTCAAAACTTTCCATGCTCTTAAAGGACCAGGGGTCACTTTGGTTGCCAAGGACCCCATTCTGTATCTGGGGAATGTAAGTGTGCAAGGCTATACAATTGAGGGGAAACAGAGCTTACAAACTTTCAGGATACAAGCAGCCATCAGTATTGTTAGATGGCCCATGAGCAACAATCAAAGAGCCTCTGTTGGCAACTCCAGCCACCAATGACATGAGGGGCAAGTGCAGACCCCGGCTGTGCTGTGACAAGGTGCTCTCTTAAAAGGCAGTAGATGATCTGAGGCATGGGCTTTGCTCACCCACTGCGACTGCTGGTAATGAAGATTTTGCTCCCCTCAGCTTCCAGTCATCTCTGATGATGCTCCAACAGCATATTGGAAAGTTTGAAAACAAAATAGAAAACCAACAAACTAACCAACAGAATAATGATTGATACTTGCTCTTTGTTTTCCTGCTAATTTCTAATTCTCCTGGAGCCAATGTGGGAAGAGAAAGCCATGGACAAAGAAGTGAAGAATAACCCAAAGATGAATATGTCACTATACAAAGTTATTCAAATTCCCAGAAATGCTTTTCATCACTTACACATGTTTGTAAACATCACAAGATAACAGAGTAATTGGGCATGTTCTAGAATTGTGTTGGAGAAACAATGTGTTCAGAGTATTTAAAAGAAAATTTTTGAATTGGAGGTCCTTCTTTACCAGTTGCAGCTGATACAATTTTGACATCCATTCTGCCTATCTCTGCTGTTACTCTTCTCCAGGATTGTGAACTGTTTCATCAGTTTTTGGTCTCATAATCCTTCTACTGGAATATCTATCAAAGCCTATGAGCATATTCAGGTATCTTATATGATTTAAAAAAAGAAATCCTTTCCCGAATCTTGTTCAGTATTAAATAAATAAAACCTACATGTAACGAATCTGTTAAAAAAGAAGTAAAATATCTGAGTTTTCTCTAATATTATATGAACTTGAAAAACAGATTTACATGATTTTTGAATACAATCTATATATTACAGCTGGATTGAAATATGTTTCACATGTGTCTAAGATTAAACAATTAGAAGTTTTTTATTCAATTGTCCTAGTGTTTCCTATTCTTGGCCATAAATCTGGTTGCTCATATACCCATGTAAAATGCCCATATGCATTTTAATGGAAATTGGGGTTTCTTTTTATAATAACTAGGAAGATTTTTCCCATCTGAATCTAGGTTATTAATCATTTCTTTGGAACATTTACTTACTTGCTGAAGGCAAATTAAAAATGCAGCCTGTTTAGAGTATAGAAACTAAGTTGGCTAAACCCTATGACTCAAAAAACACATTAGATACTAATTAATTACTATATTCAAATAAAATGTTAAATTATATTAAAGCTTTACATTTTGTAATGCCCTATGCCTAACCCATTCAGTATAATGTAACTCAAATTCTACTTGACTTTCTACACTTGTATTCCAATTTGTTTATTGAAAATAAACATAATGAATGTTATTAAGGTGTCAGCTTCACATTCTCATGAGGTTTTACTTTTTACACTGATCTTTGGAAGTTCTATTAATTATATTACTTAACTAGGTCTTCATCCCTATATGCAAATTCTATATATCTACCCAAATCACTTTGAAATATCCAGAAGATATATTCGACCAAGTTAGCCTAACCATGACAATATCTTTTAAATATATGATACAAATTTTCTGTTAAGCATTTGTGTCATTTCCTATAGGCTTGGGCTTTTAATTTTGATACAAAGATTTTTAAAAGATTGAAATCTAGAAGAAAGACACATCAAATTTTTAAACTGGGGATAATTTGAGAAAACAATGTCCCCTTTCTCAATGAATGTCAAATAAGAGGGTAGTCTGTAATATCTAAAATTCAGTCTCTATTCATTACTATAGAATAACATTGTGAAACATGCACTATCATAAGGAACATTTTCACTTTCTTTTTTTTTGGTCAGTTTCAGTCGTATTTTACCATAAGATCCCAGAAACTTTCAAATATATTCTGATTTCTAAAAAACATTAAAGTATTATTTATGGCTTTTTCTGTCAACATCATTGTTTTACACCTTTGCTTTCTAATGGTATCCCTTACTTTTTTCCTTTGGTTATGGAACAATTATGATATGACTCTCCTGTCAGGGAAGCTTAGCCACCAAACCACGGTGCTATATGTCTTCAAGTGTTGACAGACACTAGAGGCATCAAAATGTGAATTTTGCAGATGTTTATGAGAACATTTATCAAAAATGAGAAAATATAAAATTTTCTGAAGGTTCCGTAATTTATTGAGAAGTTTGCTCTTCCATTAGTATTTTTCTATTTCAGGCTCATGGAATTATGACTTTGGCACAATTCTGTAATTGAACAGTATATCCCTAAATAACTCATCATGATGAAAAGTTCATCTGCATCTCCCAGTAGTTAACCTCTGCTTCAGCTCACATTAAGTATGCCTTACATCAGCCCAAACCAACATAATATACACTTCTGTACCTGCAGACAGGTTATCCCAGGGGAGAATATGTGATACAGCTGGAAGTAAACTGTCTACCAGTGAATCATAAATAGTCTTCAGATCGATTTTTTTCTTTTATACATAGATATGCATAGCCTACATTGTATGACAGACTAATTTATACAACCCGGGTGCTTTCAAAAATATTAAAAGGGTTCTCTTCTTATATTTCATTCTTCTGTCAGCAAATGTTCTTTCCATTTCTTGACCAGAATTCCAAATTATCTAAATATATATAAATTGACATTGTTTTCTAGATCCTTCAGCACTTCAGAAACTTAAGTTAGATGAACAAGAGAAGTTAGGGCATGAAAGAAACAAAAAGCTGGACTTCTTCCAAATCCTGATACATCCTCCAGTTCCCCACACCCACATTAAATCCTTGGCAAGGTTTCCAGGGTGATAAACATACTGCCCGTAGAAAAAACAATCTTAATGTTCCAGAGAAATTGACACACAATAACTGTGAATGTATTTCCACTCAGGGAAGCCTCTGTCTTTATTTTAAGCCTGCCATTTTAGAGTTCAAAAGCAATGATGAAGAAAAAATGAAGTATTTTCTCCCCTTTCTAGTCACAATCAGATAAGATTATTGTTTTTCCTAAGCACCAAGAATCAATTGGAACTAAAATAAATAATTTAATGAAGAAGATGACACAAAATTAATTTGTTAATTTAAAAAATTAACATTCACACTTTAGTCACAGATCTACTGGGAAATTTGCAACTTGTTTAATTAGTCTTGGTAAAAATCTGAATATCATCAGCTTATTCTGTGAGCACAATGAGCTCATGCCTGGACTAGAAGGTTCGGCGAACCTATACTACATTGTCTGGTACAAACATGTCATTCACTTTGCTGGAACCAAACTTCCCACTGTGTCCCACCCCCTATTCAAAATCTCCAGAGTTTCCAGACAACTATGTGAATGAGAAAGGCCCTTCTTCCTTCAACCCACTCACAAATA
The DNA here is from genome assembly GCF_030020395.1 of Manis pentadactyla. Lineage (NCBI taxonomy): Eukaryota > Metazoa > Chordata > Mammalia > Pholidota > Manidae > Manis > Manis pentadactyla. The sequence continues at coordinate 51,697,837 of NC_080030.1, forward strand.
CATCAGAATATAACAATGCTTGGCAGAAATGAATTTTCTTCTCTACAAATGAGTAGAGAAACTATCATTTCTATCAGTTCCATGTCTTACATTTTGAACTAGGGGAATAGATTGCTTCTAGTTACCTCAGGATCATTCATCAGAATTAAGATCCTAGTATTACAGAGCTGAAAGCTTCCTTGAGAGGTCATCAAGACCAGGCTCTGCCTTATTAATCAAAGGGAAGTCCAACATATGCCCCAGCATGCCCTATGATTTTTAATTTGAAGTTGACATAGTACAGATTTCTGGGAAACCATGAGTAAATTACCTTACTATTTTCTGCCTTAGTATCACATCTGTAAAATGAGGACAAGAATAACTATCCCAAAGAACCACTGCAAACTGTTTAAAGAGACATAGTAGAAAAGGCACAATGATAAATTAATGTAATGGATTAATTTGCAACTGATAACCATAATACTTGATTAAAAAGTGCTTAAAAATTAAGCATACTTAGTTCAGTTTTTAAAAAACTGATTTATAAAAATATAGATGTAATATGCAGAATAAGATATATGGAAATAGTCTCCTTGATTTTTTATATTATTTATTCATCTCTAAATTGCTTTCTCTGTCATCTTTATGTCTCTAATTTCAGAATTCTGTTGAATAAAAGGTGTTCTACTGTAGATCCAATGTTAAAAATAACACTGAATATTGAGGGATTTGGAGCTGGTACTGAGAATATTGATTAGCCAGCAATTGGCAAAGGAAGATTTTATCCAGAAAGGAACACAGTTGCAAGTCAAACAGAGCATCCCTTTGAAAATGATGTCTTGATACTTAATCCAGTTATGGCAGCTTCCTTCCTTCCCTCAGCAAATTGCCCAACAGTAGCTGCCGAAAGCTTGCTGGTCAGTATCAAAACTGACACCCTGTGCCCAGAGGAGGGAGAACTACTTCCAATTCTCCAGGTTCCCTGATGAAAGAGAGAAGGAACAACTGGGAACAAATCTTTTCAGATTCAGAGCTTTTCCTCAGTGAAAGAGTCGAAGCCTGTTGGTCCTTGATTTTAGCAGTGTTAACTCCAGTCACTAAGGTGCATCAAAATGCAAAAAGAAAGAAACAAGTGACATGTCTTTGCATCATATTTCTGGAAGCCAAGGGTCTTCCAGATCTTATACTCTTTGGGAATGCAGGTAATTTGAGGGAAGGGACAGGTAAGTACACTACCATTCTCCATTCCTTGGGCTCCAGACAAGATGATTGCCTCTAACCATTGTATTTTGCTGTTCATTCAGTATCAAATGTTTCTGTGAGGTCTAAATTCTGCAAAATATGGACATCAATTATTTAGGTAGCTGTGCTAAGTAGCAACCTTATCTAGCCTTATCATTTTGTTGAAGGAATACATCTACTAAAAAGCAGTAACTATAGCATGCCTCCCTCACCCTGCCTTATCCCAAAACAATTCAACACTTAAAATTTTTAATTTGCCTCATAAGTTTCAATTACATCTAAACTTCTTTATTGGGTCAAGTAAAAAATACAGGCACTAAATGAAACAGCCCCAAGTCCAAGGTGATCAAAATAATGACCCATGAGCAATCTGATTCATACCCAAAAGATATTTTGAATAAGAGAAATGGACAATTTAATTCCAAGGCATCATATGCTAACATGTGGCCACTTAGTGCCCTCCCTTAGGATAGACATTACTGATCAGTCAGAAAACAGAGGACTCCCCACCCACACATACATCTGCCCTCACCCAAAGGCCTTGAGATTTAAAAAAAATTTTCTCCATCCAGCTTTGTAGGTAATTATTATTTCCTCAAGGCATTTTGTAAGGAAAAACTAATGTGGACCCTCAGGATGCTTCTTGACCACCCACGTACTTAGGCCAGGTAAAATCTAGGTGTTTTTTTATGTCCTTCAAAGAACATGAAAATCATCAGTTTTTCAAGTTCTGCAGAGATTTCTTCTTTCTAATGTCCTTTGGATAAAATGCTAACCTAATGAATTATTTTTCTTTGGCTGCCATAACGGAGTACTACGGACTGGGTGGCTTAAGCAACAGGAATTTTCTCAAGGTTCTGGAGGATGGAAGACCATAATTAGGTGTTGGTGGGGCTGATTTCTGCTGTGGCTTCTCTCATTGGCTGTCTTTTCCTTCCGTGTTCACATAATTGAATTAAGGGCCCACCCTACTGACTAATTTTAATTTAATTATCTCTTTAAAGACTTTATCTCCAAACAGCAACATTCTGAGGTACTAGGGATCAGAACTTCAGCATATGAATAATTCAGGCCATAACACCCACATTACTTGAAACTGAAGTTATTCTTCAAATTTAAGCCACATTTTCACAAGATTATCAAGTATTTGCCTTTGTATTTCAAATGGTAACACATTTATATTGCTGTAACTTCATTCTTCTAGTTGGCTGTCATCATGTTATAGCATCAATGATAAATTACATATTTAAACACTTATTATTCTTTTCCTTTTGTGACTTTTAAAAATAATGTCAAGGTTTGCAATTATCTTGGTCAGCTGATTCAGATTCCTATATGGTATTAACCTATTACCTTGAATTTCTGCCTCTAGAATTTCTTCTGTCTTCCTGCTGTTCTCATCTTTCCAGTATCTAGTTTTGGGAAAATTTATACTATTACAAACCCATCTTGTGTCCTCTCTCTTTTTTCCATTTTGATCTTATGCCTTGCTTCTTGAGTGTTACCAATAATCTCTCTTAAAACTATGTATTCAATGAGCTAAGTCTCTCAGGTATATAAAATACTATTCCCTGAGAACACAGACTAAGTGCTGATGTGTTTTCATGTTTTCCTATACATCAGTTAGCCAGCAAAGTCAGATTTATTTTGACCATAAAAAATACATATTCACAATGAAAAATAACAAAAGGAGCTTATTATTTACCTTCTAATAAGTAAAATTTAGTCAATGCGTTTTGCTTTGTCCATTCAGCAGATTCATGAAAAGTTAAAGTTGACATTTTCCCATAAGTTTGTGAATTTCCTTAATTAGAGATAAAAGTAGGGAAGCATTTGGAAACATGCATAGAAGAACTTCCAAACTAGTGAAAGATCAAAAATCATCACAACTGGCGCATCAGTTACCCCAACAAACCAAATACCTGGGAACTTGAGTTATTGGTTGAACAATTACATGGATGAGACTTAGAGCAACCCTTACAATTAGATATTCTAAAAACAGCAAAAAAAGATCACATGATTAGCATTACAAAATATATTTTATTGCAGTGCTTCTTCTTAGAAATAACTCCTTTTGTACTGAATCAACTCAGTAGTATAAGATGCACATGTATTATAGCAGTCTCTCAAACTGATAGGTAGATACAGAGTAATTTTAATATTCACCTATTGAAAATTTATTTTAAAAATCAAATTCATTTGGTTATGCTCTTTTTTTTAGCAGATAATCAATTGTTCAAAGTTCACTCTTCCCATTCATGAAGTAGTTTTTATCCTTTCCTGCCAACAATATCCAACACACATAAATGTACAAGAATCTCTGAATATGTGTCAGGAAACAAAATGCAAGCTTTTGCTGAGTCACCTTGCACTTGTGCTGACAGATTGACTCACAGTTAGACTTGATGCTTTGTAGTTCTGTTGGCCAGACTTCCATCTGCACAACTGTTTGGGGTAAAACAATATCCCAGCCATGGCCACTGTTCTTTTTAGCACAGCTTGACTTGTTCAGGGCCCTTTATTTAACCTTGATACAAAAAAAAAAAAGTCATCCCTAGGCATTTTGCCTTTTACCAAGTAAAATTGTATTAAATATGCAGATGCATGTCTCTGTATGTGCCATTGGAATAGCTTAGGAGTAATGCCAAAATAAGAGTTGCAACACAAGTTTGAACAGCAAGTGTCTTTGACTTATTGCTGTGATTATACTAATTGCTCATCTACTTGGTGGGAGGTTGCAGGAAGCTGTTTTGAAGTAATCAAGCTGAGATAGGCCATTCTATTTATAATAATTCTGAAAATTCTTATATCCCAAAAAGGATTAACTACATTTTTCTTATTTTAAAAATAGACTCTGTCTTCCTGCTTCTCACTGTTTTCCTTTGCCTCAATACAGTAATAAATACTTGATAACTTCTTCCTTATTATAAGAATAAACATAAACTGTCCTTCACTTCATAGATATGAACATAAAGCCCTCAATATTCATTAATGTATTTGATATGCAATACAAACCTTGTACAAAATAATAATACTTGCTTAGGTAATCTCTCATAGAGGGTAAATTTTTAATATGTGTATCATTCCTGTGACAGTATTTCTATGTTATGAAAAAAGATAATGATGAGCTAAAGAGCTCCCGGCTTGGATCTTTATTTATTTAGTTAATATTTTAACATTATAATTAATCAACAGACATAAGTCTTCCTTAGCACCATATATAATAGCCTCTACTTTCTTTTAATTCTTAATTGGGTAAGAAATATTCTAATAAAATTTTAAAGGTTAATTAAATGTATTGATCTTGAAACTATAAGAGAGCCTAGATATAAAGTTCTCTATTGTACATGCTATTCGGCTCTCTAATACACACTTCTCTTTGCGCTAACCACCCTGATTAACAAAGATCACATTGTGATCTGGTAGGAGCATGTAAGGGCTTGGAAGTCACTCAAATACCAAATATCAGAGAGGCATTACATCCTAACTCCATGGATCTTGGGTTCTACTGAGCCAGTTTACCAAATGCTATAAGTTGGATACTAATGCCCACTTCAGAGTTGTGTGAATTAAATAACTATCATATACAATATGTGTGGCACAAAATAGACACTCACTTTACAGTGAATTTCCTTTTCCTCAAGTATTCCTCAAAAATCGTATCACCTATAGTACCGTTTAGTTCTTTGAGCTTTGGGAACTGTTTCATTCCTGCCTATTGCCAGTTCTCCTCTATTTTTAATTCCCCCCTGAACGCTAAGGAAGCATAACAAAACCAATGGTGTGAAATTATTTTAAGAAGAGCCTACATACAAATATATAACTTTAAGTTGATAAATTAAGATGTGATAAGTTTCATAAAATGTGTGCAGAACCATTCAGTACTGGAACCTGGAGAAATCTCAGAGAAACCTAGTCCAAACCCCTCATTTTGCAGAAGAGGAATTGCAATCAGACAAGTTAGTTGACTTGCTTAAGAGTCCAGAGGTGCAATATTTCTTTGAAAGCAAAGTAATCACATCATATTTCAAATAATTACATTTTTAAAATTCTACTTTCATATAAAATTTTCAATTAGTGTTTAAGAAAAAACTAATATAAAACAATTCAATTTTTGGTATAATCCACATAATCAAAGATCATTATTTTTATATTTGTGAGCTTTTGTACATGAGTGCAGTTTTATCTTCACAACAGTCCCTAAACTTCATTGTACTTTTAAGCCTGTTCTTCTCAATATACCTTTCTCCTCAAAATAAGTGCATTTGCGCACACACACACACACACACACACACAGTTTACACAGTTTAGCTCTACCCTGAGGTTTTTTAATGTTGCTCTGGGTGGAGATCCTAGAACATACTTATATTTGGACTAGAAACAACATCTGAACCTATAAAATTTTAGAAAGAAACTCATCCAGGTGCTATTAGGGTATGAACTACCAGAACAGATATTAAAACATCTTTATGAGCCTTGAATGGAAGTAAGCCTTGTAGATGGGAAAATCCCCCAAAGTTAAACTAAATCTCTTTGAAAGTGGGATCGTATTTCAGAAGATAAAAACAGCATCTAGAATGAGTAATCTGAATTCAGGTAGGAGTTGGGGAGAAAGGACAACTCTCAATCCTTCTTCTTAAATAAATCTCTTTCAGCTTCCCCCAAAAGAGACCAACTCTTCTCAAAGTAACGAGGGGCACCACTTGACAATTCCTTCTTTGCAGCCATTTCCCCATGAGCTTGATGAACAGTTCATGGGTTAACACTACTCCCTTCAAATAACTGTACACAGTGAAAAAAAATTTCCTAAGTCAAAATATTATAAACATTAAAATACAGAGTCTAATTATAAATAGCTCTAGCAATCACACACTGTTAAAACATCTTTGGCTAAAATACAGTTATATATGGATATCCTGATCTTAGTTCACTAACGTAACATATTTTTAAATGTCATTCATGCAAAGAAAATAAACTAGATAGAGAAAACAAATATGGGAAACTAAGATGTATCACTCATGTAAGAATGTAATTTGGTCTCCTTTATCCCATTAGGTATATTTGATTGGTCTTCAGAAAAAATGCCTATCAAATCCCCTAAATCTGATGATCTATATTTTGTTCAATAATGATTCTACACAAAGCTCATTGGTCTTTAGTCCAAATGGCACACCTTTGATGTCAAGAGACAATCTAGGTTTAGAGGAGGGGCAAAGAAGAATAAAATCAGTTAGAAGCTTTTTAAGATTTATGTTTATCCTAACTTCATCTTCTTTCCTTTGGATAATGGTTATATTTCTTGGGTCTCCCATGATACCTTAGAGAGAAATCTACACAGAGTGGATATGCAGTATCTATAAGTTGGGTGACTGGCTGATGTATATTTTGCTCTTTCCTTCTAATGGTTGTTCAGCAAGTCACAGGGTAATTACAATTGTTGCTATATTGAGGTAGCCAAGTGAAAAGAATATTGTTTCTCCCTTAAACATTATTTTCTGCTAACACAGCATACTTGTCAAAGTCACTGAGTATTTCGATGATAGGCATCATGTAAACATTCAAAAAAGTTGGTAAATAACTGACAAAACACTGTACATTATTTTGAAATAAATGTAAGCATGCCACAAATTGCGAGATTAATTCTTAGCATCTTTCAGAAGACACTTATAAGCTAAGAAGAATGTATCATTAGCATGAGCTCATGAAAAAGGATTTTGTAATATTTAAAAGTTCCTGCTGGTCAGTGAATACTTTCAAGTGCTAAGTAACAAAAATAATATGGCATGATTCAATTCTGTAAGAAGACTGAATGATTAAAGAGCCTTCTGCTTGTGTAATGGGGATTTTAGGCTGCACTCGAAGTAAGAACTAGAAAGGGCATCTATGACACAAGTAGCAATTGAGCCCAGTGGAGCATCATTTGGGGAAGGCTAAAATGATTATGGGATGGAATACAAAAATCATAACACCCAGTTTTCTCGAACAAATGTTATAGATGCCATAAATCAAACACCCACGGTTAAGAAAAAGAAAATAAAACTAAACACTTGGCCCCTGAATCAATCACACAAGTCAATGCGGTAGTGCTTAATGCTGGAGAAGCTATTCCATACCATACGTCAGCAGGCCAGATCTGTCGGGCCCATTGGTGGGCCATCCTGCTGTGCTTACTCTCAGTGTGACACACACTGTGCAAGGATGATGATGTCCAGAAGCCAGGAATATTTCCACCCTGTGTCATGATTGTGAGAAAGACAGAGCCAGGCTGCTCTTGACAGTCCGTGATGGTATTGGCTGGCTTTCTGGAATGGTAGCAGCAGAAAATTCAGTCAACATATTTTAACCTTCAGAGTTACTCAGGCACATTCTGATCTCACCAAATGGGCTGATAAGAGTGAAGTACAAACTTGGCATCAAACAGCTGTTTCCAAACAACCAAAGGGAGGCGGGGCAAAGGGGTGCTTTTTTTCTGTTTTTAGATACAGTCAGTGCCTTTCAAGGCTAAGACTTCAGCAATTTTTCCATTGCATGAAACACAAAGAGCTATCTTTTTAAATGTATCAGAACACAGCAGGGTAATAAGGAAAAAGAGGAAGGATAAAAGAGAGAATAATTTCAATGCTATGGAGTGAAACCAACCAGGATCCGAGGCCAAAGCACTATGTGAACATTAGATTATGCAGTTGATTCAATTCTCATTCAAGTCAAGCTGGTGCAGTGTCGCACTTATAATCTTTTGTCCTTTTTCACTTGTTCCTTATCATGAAATCTGATCTATTTGTAGGTTTAATGCAGGGGAGAGAGAAAGGCTGACCTAACCTTAATATTATAGGGGATCGCACTAAATGTGGGAGTGAGAGCAGTAATTCCACAGCTTCCTACTTGGAAATAGGCCCAGCTTGAAGAAATAAAAATAGAAGTGTCTGAATGCAGCTAAAAAGCTCAGCCACATGGAATTAAAATGCCAGTTCCCTTCAGCCTTTCCTTTTTTTTTTTAACTCCCTGTCATCAGAATTCCAAAGCCCACAAATTAAAAAGCTACTGCAATCCGGTATCTTTTTTGGAAACCCATCACTTAAAATCACATTGATCTAAAAAGACTTCTACAGTATGTAGTACACTGTGCATAGGTATAATGTATCTACAGTATATACAGTAACTTCAACCTGACTGTTCTCGTTCCCTTACAGAAAATTAGCAAGTTTAAAATGTAAATAAATACATATGCCTACGGGGCACTGAAACTCCAGGATACCAATTGGCTAGCAGATGGTCATCCTTATGATTCCAGAATGCACTTACATTAACTTTCTTTACGTTCTAAATAAACACAACATTTTAAATTGAAATAAGAAAAAATGTTTTCCTAATGTTCCACCAATTCCTGTTTCTAATTTGCCCAAGGGCCGCATTTAGCATATTTTCAGTATCATATATTCAAAGTGGAAGAACTGGAAACAAAAAACAGATTTAGGAAACCGAGATTTACTACTTTCATGAGATGATAATTTGGTGTATCTCATGATCACTATATACGTTAATTGTTTTTATGAATACATCCATATTTTAACTTCTACCTTCTGAATCATGTATATGCCTTGACGTTCTCAGAAAAACTGCATTTCTCTCTGTCCACTGTCCACTGGTGCTTTTCCTGGATGGAATCTCTCTTGAAAGTAAGGGGTACTCTGTTTAAAGAGGTACTTTGGATGCAAAAAGGAATAAGAATCTGACCCAGGACATTTTAAACTCATGTTTATCCAGTCCTCATCATTTTCTTCTCTAACATATGAATATAGTTTCCAAAACCACAAACCTCACAAATGTTTAGATCCCAGACTTGTAAACAGGTTTGATTTCCTTTTATTAAGTGTCTTCCTTCCTCATCCCTTATTGCATTCAGCTGGCTCTAGTTCCTTTTTATGTACTAAAAGAAATGAAATATTTTGTCTGAATTAAGAATAATCATGTGTTTGAGAAGATCAATCATGAAACAACAGAAAAGTGACTTGTTTTCAATGAATCTGTTTACAGTAAGTGAGCAACTAGGGTTTAGATGAATAAATAAATAGGCCAGCAATTTTATTGAATTGTATTGCTCAATTTCAATTGTGTCTCTTAACATAAACAGCCCAGTGATTGATGTATTATGGAATATTTGTGGAGTGTGTCTATAATGAATGTGTTTATGAATGACCCTCTGAGACTAAATCAATGCTAGAAAAAGACCTCTGTTGAGTTGGAGTTTAGATGATTACAAATCAAACTTTAAAATATCCAGATTTTAACACTGCATACTTTAAAATTTAAGAGGGGAGATAAAAGTACCTGAAAAGAAAATGAGCCAATGATTTGTGGGAAAAAGAAAAGAAAGAAAAGGATAAATAATTCTTATTAATCTTTCTTAGTATCCAAAGCCATTATTTGGAAGCATCCTTAAGAGCATTATAACATCATCATGACATAGTTAATTACTTTGGTGTCTTCAATCATGCCTGTCTTTAAAATTATGCAATTATTAAGAATCAAACAAACCACTTATTTTTCTACCAATGGATCAGTCATCACTGTGAAAGGCTGTTCTCCACAAGCTACTGAACTGCATTTTCTCTTAAGCTTCATGAATGTCCAAATATCTGAATTGACTGATGAGGTAAAGAATCAGCATCTTTTGTTATGGAAAACTAGTTGCAGAATCCCTTGCTTCTAATTCCTTTTATATTTTATAAAATTCATGATCTCACTCAATTGCTCTGTTTTCTCAATGCCTGTAACTTGGTCCAGGACAAATAATGGATGTGTATCTTCCACCATCCACAGAATAGTTGCTTATGAACTTCACACATGAATGAGATGCTGTCATCATATCTAAGGTGGAGAATGCCTAGAAACCTCAAATAATTCTTATCCTCAATTAAGAAGATGTAAAATCTGTTGATACAGGTCAGCATTGGACAAATAATGTCTTTATGACAAGGTGCTAGAATATGATCTATCTTTTGCTAATACCTCTTCCTTCTCATATTTTCCACGTTATCTCTTTCCCAGATTCTGTAACTAATCTTTCTATACACCCACATACTCAAAAATATCATTCCACCATATCTGTACAACTCCTAAATTGGTATCTCAAGACTAAATTTTTTTCGAGCTTATTTCTGTCGTATGTTTTCAACTGCCTGCTACTTTTCCCCCAATCAACATCTTTCTTCAACCAGTTCTTTTTCCTGACTTCTCTATTTCTATAAACGTCGCCAAATTCTCCTCGTTAGTCAGCTTAAAACTTGGAGTTGTCTTTTCCATTTCCTCTATCAATTTGCTACTATCAACTTAAATTTACATTTTGCTTCACAACTTGCAGTTTTTTAAAATTCATATGCTTCTATTTCACTGTAGTAAGAAGCATGTAAAGTATGGGATAAATAATGGCCAAGGCATTTGCTAACAGGGTCTGGTTCATAGACCAACAACCTGGGTATCACTTGGGAGCTCGTAAGAAATGCAGAAATTCATTCCCCATTCCAGACCAACTGGATCAGAATATGCATTTTAACAAGATCCCAAGTAAACGTTACATTATTGTATTTTAAAATTGTCCTAGGAGATGTAAAAGACTTTTTGGAGATATCACAGTCAGTAGACAGCAGAATCAGAATTGAAAACAAAATATTCTAACTCCACGTCCCACACACTAATGCAGTGCTATACAAAATGTGGTCCTCAGATCAGCAGTACAAGCATCACTTGGGAACATACTCAAAATGTAAATTCTTCGGTTTTGCCTCACACCATTAAATCAAATCTCAAGGGGCAGAACCAAGAATAAGTGTGTTTATAAGTTCTCCAGGTAATTCCTACACAGGCTATGTTATGTATGTTACAGTTTGAGAAGAATTTTGTGATGTGATATGTAGCTCCTAAATTCTACTAGGTGCCAACTTTTCTCTTATCCTCCTGTTCCTTGTATGTTGTTTATTACTTCCCACATCTAATTCATTATTCCCATTTTGGAGTTAAGCCACTAGGCATCTTGTCTTTTTTTAACGAAGCAACCCAGCTATATCCCTCTCTTAAATACTTACTGTACACACACATATTCATTCATTCAACAAATAGCTCAGTGATTCAAATAATGGGTTCATTGCAAAAATTTCAGTAGCTCCCTACTGCCTCCTGAACAGAGGCAATTCTCTTCACATTTGCTTCATAAATTTCCCATGTATCCTCAAACTCCCCTTCTGTACATCTCTTAGGATTGCTCTGTATGACGCTGTACTCCAGAGAAAAAGTCAGGAGGAAAAAAATCAAAGAAATTCCACCAAAGCAAAAGACATCCCTCTAGGTGAGAGCTCTGTCTCCAGGAGCAAGAACCAAGCTGGTACTGAGTCAAGGTCTTTGGAAGTCTCTTCCTGTGCAGAGCCAAACGTTGTGTCATAAAAATGATTGGATTTGAAACCACAAAAGAAAGAGGCATGAATGTAGACTGAAGAAGCATGGACCACACCAGTTTCTTCCAGTCTAATGGGAGTTTTTTGAATGATTGCTGATGATTTAGTATAACACTCCCATAAAACCACATCTGTGAAGAATCTTCAACATGATTAGGAAAAACTAGAGATAGGGATCCATGTTCTTTGAATCACTGAATGTTAGGAATATAATAAGTTTAAGAGACCTTCAAACAATCCCTCCCTTATAAAAAATGAGATAACTGGGCTCCAGTGAGATTAAGTATTTTACACTAAATCCAGTGTCTTGACAGCCATAGGCTGAGACGTTATGATGTCCTCTGAGGACTCTACACTACTGCAGTGATGATTCTCAGTCCTGGCTGCTCCCTAAAATCATCAGAGGGATTTTAAGAAAAATCTATACTTAGCCCCCATATCCACAGATCATATTTAAATGATCTATGAGTGAGGACTGGCCATGTTATTTTATTTTTATTTTCCCAGGTAATTCTAATGTGTGATCACGGTTGAGAACTATTGCACTGGACACTGATCCTCCAACTTCATCCCTAGGGAGGTTGTAAAATGTCAGAATGATGTGGAGGCCTGGGAGGGAGCCCAGGAGTCTGCATTTCTAACAATTCCCCAGCTGGTGGTGATGCCGCTGGTTCACAAGCTGAGCCTTGAGTAACAAGGCACTATATGACTTCAGTTTCCATTTTCATTTCCTCTGCCCTCCAAATGACTCCCTTCTTTGTGAGCAGTTAAACATGGAATTCACCCTTTAAAAGTTTCTCTTTACATCATATATGCTTTATGCACTCATTGAACAAATATCTGCATTCCTTCTATGTGCCAGATATTGTTATAAATAGGGTCTCAAACCATAAATTATCACAATCAACTTATTTTGTTTAAAAATAAAAGTGTGAATAAAATAAATTGAACTATGCAAAGCAGGAAGTTGATATCAGCATAGTACCTTGAAATGTATAGACCTATGGTAGGCTTAGAAAGGAGCAACAAGGCAAAGGGAAGAGCTGGGATATAATGTGGCGATCCTGTAACACAAGGGAAAGAATAGAAGCCTGAGGAGTGTGTATCTGAGTGTCTGTTACCTCATTTTATACAAGAATAGTGATAGTAGCAACGTTAAACAAGTGTTGTGAGTCAGTGACAGCATGGATTTAACAGAGCTTTGTAAACAAAAGTGTGATATATTATTCTTATACAATGGCTCTTGACATTGAAATCCTGAGAAAATTTTTCAGAAGATAAGCTTTTCATTTACATGCAGTTCCTCACAAATAAGTTCTGCAAATATTTCTTCTCTACTGAAGACCTTTGTAAATTTAATCTAAGTTTTCTTAATAGTAGAGGAAAAATCAATAATGACAAAGCTAATATATTTTTTCTTATAATAAAGCCCTCATAAATATTCAGATTAGATATGGAGATGTTTAAATATATTCCCAAAGAGTTCTTTATACTTTTTTGAGATGCTATAATAACTTCAAAGCAGTAAAGGGAGGTGATAAAACATGCAAAGCCCTACCATATAGGCAGTTAACAAATATGTACTTATAAAAAGATCATCTCTCTCAACTGAGGCACATGTATCCTATTAAGAAAAATCCTTTACAAGTGGCTTCTTTACACGTCATTCATAAAAAGAGAAGGGGATTGCCATCATACCCACCAAAAAACAGGATGCTTTTATTTTCTAGATCATACAGATTTTGTGTGATTATATCCTCCTCTTCATTCACAGAAATTCTCTGATAGGCAAAGTCTATCAGAAACAGTAACAAGTTTAGGTCATTTCTCCTGTCTCCAGCATCAGCAAGAAAAGATAAACTTAAACGAAATATTTTTAAATACTCTTGTTTTAGTAATATTTAACTCTACTTGTCCATACAAACTGTCACATTAGTGCTACTTTTTCTCATCCCCATGCATACTTTGGTTGTGTTTGTCCAACCTTCCTTCTAGACTTTAACCCTTCTAAAATATGCTGAACAAGACCAGTTTTAATGTCTGTCAGGGTCTTGATAAAACTCAACTGGATATTTCTGCTATTTTACAACTTCAATTGAGGGCATGTGGGTGTTTTTTGAAAAGATTTTCATGCTTAGTCTTTATGTTTTAATGAAATCAATACTACTCTACTACGTGACTTTTTTAAAATTATTGGTGTCAAGTAAATGTGTTTCTTAAAATAGTCTCCAAATAAGCAAACAATATCTGAAGCATAAAAAAAATAGAAACAAAAAGCTCTGAAAAAGGTAGGTGGCAATCTAAGTTGCTCATATCATTGTACCATGATTAGTTTGAGAGGAATAATGTTTATGAACAAGAAACATATTTTTGCTACTGATCAAATTCAAATATTCTAGAGATTTGGAATTACAAACATTTGTTTCTCTGCCTGCCAGGGGGCAAATACAGGCAGCAGCTAGAGAATAATTAGTAGAAATATAACACCAGGGAGTAACATCAAATATTATTAGTTAAAATGACAGAAATACAAAATGTGAAAACTCAGTACACGGTCAGCAAGGTATAAGTGGAAAATAGTTTGAATTGGGTTAGATTGTGACCCAAGGAATTGTAATATAGAAACATCTTCTAAAAATTATTCCAACATATGTCATATCTATTGCATTGTCACAGATCAGAATAAATTGCTCTTTTTCCTGTGATGGCAAATCGTAATAGTTCTACAATGTGGTCTAAAACTCCACTTAGGTAACAAATGATTTAAAATAATGAATTTCAGATTTCTTCATTTTTGCCATTAGCCACCTTGACGATGAAAGTCAGAAAGTAGTATCTGTATGTAGCCTTCCCAGTTCACAGCATCAATGTCCACGTGCAGCGGGTGCCAAGGAAAGCACACTGGCATTATCTCCCTGTACTTTCCAGCAGTGTGAAATGTCAAGCTAATTAAAAGAATGAGTCCTTAAAACAATGAAATTGATCATTCGTGTACATGATACTTTGATAGGAAAGACTTGTGAAACCCCTACCTTCTCTAAAATTTCCTTCCTCACATAACCTGACATGGGTATATATACTCTTTGTTTTAAACCGAATTGTCAGAGGATCTATTACCTATTAATGTTCATATAAAAATGTCCTTTATTACCTGGAAGGGAATAAAATCCCTGGAAGTCTTTCATAGCCTTATCTAATTCATTTAAAGAGGTAGATTAATGTAATAAAGTCACTAATTGTCACTTTCATTTAAGACTGGCCCTAAAAATGAAAATTACAAAGCAAGGAAATGTTGACTGGAGAGAGTAGTGATGAGGACAGAGATAGACAGCAACAATGAGCCTGGCAGAGTGAGAGACAGGAGTGAGGTGAGGGTGCCAAAGTATAGCTGGGAATACATGGGATGGCACAGGGCATGAGTGTGGGGTTGGAGACAGGGAGCACCACTTACTCATTTAACATCAGTGCCATTCATTGAAGGGTCAGTGCCTTAATGTATCGCCCTCTCCAAATGACATTTAAGTCTTGTTGAAGTTCCACTCTGTAATAAGGGGATGTTTTTCAGCTTCTCATTCCACTCAGGGGACCACCATTTATGGAAAAAAAGAGATGAGGTAGACTCTTGCCATTTATGATAAATATATCTTGAACCATTCATGATTTCCCAAATTAATAAGTACTACTTTTTACAACTCACCTCATAAAAATGCAATGATGTCCAACTGAAAAATGTCAGCAAGCCCTTCAAACTCTTAATGAGTCTAAGAATATAGGACCATGAAATACCTATATCTTTCTAACTAAAAACAAGCACACAGGTTTTTTTTTTTTCACTGCGTCTTCTCTTGAATTGCTAGCATTATCTTTCTATCCCTACTCCCATGCCTGATCTGGGTATAAATTTAACAAAGAACCCCAGTGTCTAACACTTCAGGCCAGTTACCACAAAGTTCCAGCGAATATGGAGGGGAAGAGGAGCCTGGTGAGAGCCGAGGTGTTTGGTGAGAAACTGTGTGGAATACATTCTGATTCCATCACCAAGGTGAGCACCTTCCTGCATCAGCAAAATGCAAGTCATTGCAAGTATCATCTAACATGGATGTCTTGTGCTCATGAAAAATCAAATACCTGTTGAATCTGTGAATGCCAACCCATCACCCGCTTTACACAGATGATGAAATACCTTATGTAAACTTTTTATTTCTCATTTCCTATCTCTCTCCTCACTGGGAGTTGGGGAAACTGGCAGCTAATGGGTCTTCATTTTAAATGGTGTCCTCTGCCATCTCCACCATGTTTTTCCATGAAATAGGTATTGTTCCTCATTCTCTCAGTCTCTATGAGAGATGCAACTCATACTTTATGAATAAAGAATCATCACTTTTTAGAGGATTTACTGTAAATGGTAGCTGCCAATTCTTCCCTGGCAGGACTTCTCTATGTGCATGGCATTTCAGCTTTGTTGTTAGGATACAACAATTTCTCACCAGTATCTCTGTACATCTCTTCTTAGTACTGCCATCTTTCTAATACATTCCAAACTACATGTTAAGAAGCAATCTCTTTATAAGCCCCTGGCCACAGGGTAAAAGAGAACAAGTTGAGTTCAAACTGGAGAAAGACCACCCTCATTGAGCAGAAATTACTTGCTCTCTGATTGTTACCATCTGCTACACAAAAACCCTGACACTGGTTGTAGTTGCCTAGTGTTTACTCATTAATTTTGTTTTGCTCATTATCATGTAGTCCAGAATAGCACTGAGACCAAAAAACACAAATTTACAAGTAATGCCTGCATTTTAATCTAATTAATGACTGATTTCCTACATCTAAAGGTGGAAGTAAGAGTACAGTCTTTTCCTCTAACCTAGTGGGTCTTTACTTAGGAAATGCAGAGTAATAAAGAAAACTAAGTATTTACACTTCCTGCCACTCTGAGTGAGAGTCGGAGAGATGATATAGGAGAGAATGAGCATTGTAGGTCCCCATTGCCAGGCTGGCCACAACCACCAGAAACTAGCTGGGTGGCCGGGGTCTCACAGAGAGGGACTTCCCTAATATAATTTGCTGGAAGAAGTAGAGATGATTAGAAAATGTCTGTAAGGCAAAGAGGTTTTATATTGAACCCTCGCTCCAAGGCTTCCTGGAGGTTAGAATTTAAACATCTTCTAGTTGCTTCATCATTTATCTTTTCATTGCAAATTGGTTTGTGATGAGTCCTGGATCAGAAATAGGTTCATAAGGGATATTTAACCAATATCAAATAACTGATGTTTTTATGACATGCATATTTTTATCAACTTTAATTTGCTTTCAAGCAAATTCTATATACTGTGAATCCTTATGATGAGAGAGAACAAGGGTTTATCCCTAGTTAGTAAGAATTTATTGGATTGATCCTGAAGTACACAATTTCAAGCTAAGTCACTTCTGACCATTGAGTAGAATTATAGTATCAGCCTAAAAACCCAGTGGGATTTTTCACTACTCAAAGCAGATTTTCTGCTTTTGGAATCCAAGTCATGATTCTGGTCTCATAATATCATGATTTAACAACAGAGTTAAGCTGCCTAGATCTCTATGTTCTGTCTTGTCAAACTCTAACTGTACAAATATTTATATTATGCCAAGTTTTTAGAGTTCACACCAAAGGTATTTATGTGGGGATTTGATTCAAGGAAAAACACAGAACTCTAAATAGTGGTTCTTTTTTTTGCTTTTCAGATACCTGTACCTGGACTTTGACTTCACTGGGGAGAAGAACAGTTCACTCCTTATTTCTATCTCTGTGGCTCAGTGTGGCCTAATGCTGTTTGTTAAGTGAGTAATTGCTGCCAACAAATGCTCATTGAATGAATGATATATCAAGCAATGAAGAGGCACAGAAGAAACATCTTCCCAACAGAAGCACCTCAGGAACAGAGTACAAAATTGCAAAACTAAATTGGTATTTTAACAGCTTTCACTCCTGAATAAAACCAAGGAGCCTCTTTGTATAGAGCAGCTTTCTATTTAGAACAGCAATGTAATAGTTAAAACCATTTTATCATAAGCATTTAGTTATCCATTACTATCTACTCATTCAGGGAGGCGCTAATCTTGCAGATTGTATTACAATTAGAAAAGAGTTCAGTCTAATGGAGGAAAATGGGGGAGAAATTTGGGCTTTTAAAAAGTAACTAACAGTTTAGGCAACCACACAAACTTCTGAGCCCTATTAAAATCACTGATAAGCAATCTTGGAAAAACATTCTCCAGTAATGGCTAGCTGGGCCCTTGCAGCAAAGCAAATTGTTTTTTCTTGGCAAACTTCCCACAAGCAATAAGCAGCAAGAAATTTTTGTTCTACACATACAAGTTCTCATGTGCATCTGCAATTCAAATGCCAAATTTGGTTCTATCTCAAAAGCCACTTTAACTGCAAAGAAAATTGCCAGAGACTTTACCAGGATAGCTAGTTGACCCTTAGCAGAGGCTCCAAGGCCATCAAAATGGATTCCCATGTATTGCTCTGGTTAGTATGAAAATCACTCTGTCCATTTGACTAAAGATTTCTACACATTTTTCTTCCCCTTTCCCCTGGCAAGAATTTTTATTTGGTCGGGAACATCTGGTGAGCACGTAGCACACAGAATATATACTGCTTGCCCTTCAGAAACCTAAAAATAATTATTATCAAATAAAAGGAAAAGCAAAACAAATGTGTACTGTGCATTGTGACTGGCCACTGAAGGAACTGCCCTGGACTTATCATCTGGGCTAAGCTAGAAAAGATCAGTAAAGATCAAGAATTTGAAGTTACATTTTGAGTAAGAGGCAGAAATGGCACCATTGGAATTTAAGTAGACATTTCATAGGAAAAGGGATTCTTATAATAACTTAGTAGAAGAGAAGACTATGAACACATATAAAGAAGGTTTTGTAAGTATTCCTGAATAGCTGTGAGTTACACACACACACACACACACCAAGAACAAGCTTTGGTAAGAAATGCCTTCAGCTCTTCTGATTCAGAGATAAGCTCTGGATTCTTGAACAGACAACTCAAGAGTACTGAGAGTAAGCAAAACATGACCAACAGTTTTCAAGATTTTTTACCTTTCTACGTAATTCCTTTATCTTAAAATGGACTCCTTGGTCTACTTTGCGTAGAATAGAATTATACAGCAGGGAGAGAATAAAGGTTGGAAAAGGGGTTAAAAAACAAGTGAGGACCAGCATAGCTGCTCAATCACATGGGTTTCACAGGAGATCACCCAGATGTGACGTGTACACCGAATTTGACAGTTTGCATCAAACTGCTATTTTCTCTGTACCTCCATCAAACTATGCTATTCCATTACTTATATATGCCTCTGTGTTTTCTGTGTGAGAAATCATACCCAAGAAAGAGCTTTCAAAAAGTATGTATTTATTTATTTAGTCTATTAAATGGAGGTTTATGTGGTGATAAGGCAAGAAAAATGAGAACCAGATTGTCACCCTGTTTTCAATAATTCCTGCCAAGAAAAGGAACAAATTAAAGTTATTTTAGATTTTAAAAACTGTAGAGTTTCTTTTTTTCCTTTTCATAAGTCTCCATATTATTTTAACTCTTCTACAACATTTTTTTTTGCAATATTTTTAGTTATAGGGCATGTGGATGAAAAAACAAAACAAGATAGAAAACTTAAAGAAAAAAGTGAGAATATTATTACTTTAGGGTTAATGAGTCTAAGAAACAGCAGAGCATGCAGATAAAATGTAGGTAAAGTTTTACTGGTGATGTATCTACATGGCATATTTTACTATTTCCAGCTGTTTTGGAGCTACCAAATTCTATGTTCATGTTTGGCATTGTGAAGATAGAAAGTTTTCCCTATGAAAGAAAATACTCAGACAAATTATACTGATTTATAATTGATTTTGAGATTCAAACACTGGATCTCTACTTATTCCTGAAAATGAATTTTATTGTCAATTCATAGTTCTTATGTTATAAACTTGAGATGGAAACTGCCCATATTTTTTTTACTTTTCTAAAAATTGAAGTATCACTGATATACAACCTTATGTCACATGGACAACATTATGGTTTCAACATTCACCCATATTATCAAGTCCTCATCACCTCCATTGCAGTCACTGTCTATCATCATAGTAAGATGCTGTAAGAGTCACTGCTTGTCTTCTCCATGTTGTACTGCCTTCCCTGTGACCTACTTATATTGTGACTGCAAATTATAGTGAAACTGCCCATAGTTGATGTCCTGAATTGACAGAATTTCTAAGCTCACTGCTGTTTGAAGCAAGTAATATCTGGTAGAGCAGGTCACTGTTTCAACCCAGCTGTATTAGCAGTTTGTAAATGCAACAGAATCAAATTTGGTATTAGAAGGAACTGAATGCAGCTCCTTAGAATATGTCAGTAGTGAAAGGAGTGGGGAAAGAAAAAGAAAAGAAAAAGCATTCCATGAGCTATATGTAGCAATCAGGAACGCCTAAATATGGAAAAGTTCCAAGGAATGAAATCAGAGATAAGAAGTAAAAATAATGCTAAAATATCCTCAAAAGAAAATTGAACTCCTACGGAAGACTATTATGACTATGGAGCATAGATTCCACAAACCCGTGAAATGTCCTGCATGCCCAAGTGGCCCCACAGATTTAGTCTCTTTCTCTGAAATCATAGCTGATTTATAAATTCACTGCACTTTCTCTCCAGGTGAAAGCGGATCCCATTTCATAATGGAAGAAATACACAAATAGGATTAGGTGCTTGGTAATTCACTTTGCACTAACACTATACTAAAGATATTGCTGGACTCCTAAGTGGGAGATGCTACAGAACTAACCCAAAGGACCTTGTTTTGCAGTGTATCAGACAGCCACAGTGCTGCTAGCCTGCTTTGTCATGTAGACAGGCTTGAATACTCCAGAATCTGTGGTTAGGATCAAAGCAATTAGACAATTCATGTACTGTTGTTGGAATTACCTCTATAGGACCCCAAACCCAAGAGAGGAAAGGTTAGGGAGCTTCGGGTCTGAGCACCATGACTAGGTCTTTTAATCAAAACTTCTGAATCTTCAAACAGTACAACAGTCTTCAAACTGCAACCCTGCCCCTGACACAAGCAATAAGTGTGTTTCTCCCAAACCCCAAGTGGTCCCTATAGAACTGGGGTTTCCAAATAGGCAGGGAGAAGCCATTACTACTTCCATCCATAAAAGGAGCCAAATCTTTAGGTATTATCAAAGTAATTGTTCTTTCAAAAAAAAGTGAGCAGTAACTCTATTGCTACAGGAAAATCTGTTATTTTTTCCCAGTTTTATTGATATAATTGACATATAGTACCATATAAGTTTAAGGTGAACAGCATACTGATTTGACTTACATATATTGTGAAATGATTGGCACAGTAAGTTTAGTTATCACCCACCATGTCGTATAGATACAAAAAAATATTGAGAAAAAAAGGAAAACAAGTTTTATCCATGAGATAAGAGCTCTTAGAATCTGCTTCTCTAATAGAACATTCAACAAATATAACATTCAGCATTCATGCTGTACATTACATAGCTAGTATTTATTTATCTTATAACTGAATGGATATGCTTTTTAATTCACTTCGTCCAACTCCCTCTCCAGCCCCCCACCTCTGGTAACCACAAATCTGGTCACTTTTTTCTTAGTTTGAGGAAAATCTGTTCTTGTAGCCCTTCTGCCTCATATTCCTCATATTCTGTTTTCCTAGCTTGGTCCTGTGCATGTGATAGCATCACATTAGATATTCCAGAGAGAGATCAGAGTTTTAGCTAAGTGTGGAAATGGTTCTAGGTTCTGGTTCCTTGAGCTGAAATCCACTTATGAGTTGTAAGACTTTTGCAAATTACTTTACCCTCTATATTTCAATTTCTTTATCTGTATGAGGGGGTGGAAACTGAATCTCTCTTAAGTGCTGTTAGGAATTTATTTTAGTTAATATTCCTGAAGTTCTATGCACAGTGTCAGAAATGTGGCATGGGCTTATTAGACTTGAGTAATTACTACACTAACCCCACAATGGGAACTCCTGCAAGTGTGGACATCACAGCTGTCTTTGTCTTTCTCCCTTGTTCTCTTATGATCCGAAATGGCCAGAATTGCTAGACGTGGGCCTTGGTCATCTATGTCTACACGCTGGGGACTCAAGTAATCAATGCGCTGTAGATGGTACACATTCCGTTAGAGTTCTACTCTAGGGTTATACTATGTGATCTCGGTCACCTCCTTATCTATTGCTTAGGGTCTCCAACTGTGAGGTGATTAGAGATTTTCTAAAAATCCTACAGATAAGGCAGTATTTACACTCCCAGTATGATCTTAATTATAATTTTGAAAATAATTTCCAAGTAATAAATTTTAAAATATAAGAGACTGTTTCAGGTATTGCTGTATATCATTATATAATTCTATAATCTCTAAGTAGCCTGCACTTACTTCACTTCCTCATGTATCATGTGTATAAAATTTCCAACTATCATGTCCAAGCTAAAATAAAAGTCTATAAATGAAGACATAGAATTAGCTTCATGTTTAAAACATCAGAACTAACTTTGCTGTAGAAAAACAGTAACATATTAAAAGTTGACAGAATTTCTGCTGACAGCCAAGTTCTGGAATTATATTTCAGTTGTACAGTTCGCTTGCAGTTCACAACAGAAAAAAATATAAAAGGCCATATGCAAGTTAGTTAATAGGCTAACAGGTATAATTTTAACTTTGAACTTAGAAAGAAAGGCTTTGAAAGTTTTCAAGGAATGTGATATAAATAGTTAATGGTTGGTGCCTCAGGTCTGTAAACAAGCTCTCAGTTTTCTGATCTTGCTCTGGAGAAAGAAAAGATTGAATACAAACAGTGGTTGTCTTTGGCCTCACCAACATGCTTTCGTAGTAGATGTCCAGGAATTGCACATCAACCTTTGTCAAGAAGAAACATTTGAAACTTGGAGCATGTGAATTCCTTACTAATGTTGGATATAGATCACCGCTTGCAAGAAAAACATTGTCAGTAATACATACCAGGAGCCTGTAGTTTGGAGCTACTAACCAGCAAAAATGACAAGGCCAGGTATGTGTATAAACAAAGAGTTTAACATCTAGTGTAAGCATACATCTCAGTTCTATGGTCCAACCAATAAAAGAAAAATGGCACTCCTATCTTAATAGCTTTATCGAAAAACTGAAACTGTGGATCTTCTTTAACCACTATACTAAAATAGAAGACTAAGGAAATGGAAAGTGACTCAGAGAAGGAAGGATGAGCAGGAAAGAACATAATCATTTCTCCTGAATCTACTACCAGCTATGCCATGAATAGCCAGAATTACAAATGTTTGTATCTAAATTTTGACAAGTTCACTAACAAATTAAAAGGCTCCAACTGGAACTCACTGGGAAAGCTAGTAGCAGCAAGCTGCCCAAGAATGCCCCAAAATATGCAATTTTCATTTTAAGACATATGAAAGTCAGCACTTGTGGGAAGCAATTATGGGAAAAACATATGCCTACTAACACATATCTCCCTTGCTCCTTTCCATTTATCAACAGGTAATCTGAACTTTTTCTGCTTCTAACTGCTGGGAAGGAACTATAGAGCAGAGGTGGTTGCTGACAGTGTTTCCCATATGGAAAGTAGTGGCTTTTCTTCGCTGCAGAAAACAGACATGAGATAGCGGGTTTTTCAGGAGAGGAAAGGAGATGTGTGATCAAGGGTGACAAAGGCAAAATACGTCGGTCAAGTAGTTCAGGAAGAAGAAGGTAAGACTTTGTGTTGTTGGTACTGAGCAATAAAGAGAACAAAGTTGGTTTTTCACTATGCGAAGCATTTTATGTGGCACGTAATGACGTGCGCTATTCTGGAACACTTACCATTCTTATTTCACAGAGAGCAGTGTGAATTCTTTTGTCTCATTCTTCCTGAGCAGAAGGAGAAGACAGATTTTTTATAGGGGGGAAGAAATCATCAAGTATTTGGAAGATACTAAAGTTAGCTAGAGGACCCGAATACGTGGGAACCGTTTAAGGACAGACGCTCACTCACAACAGAATGGATCTTCTCCGTAGCAGAGAAGAGGTATGAGAATGCACACTCATAGCTTACATCACAGTGACAGGTGACTGTGCGCGTCCCTCATGCTCTCCGTTCCCCTGAGGTGGTCATTAGAAGTTTCTCTCCTTCCTCCTCCCCTTTCTTCCTCCCTTCTTTTCTCCCTCTCTGCTTTCCATCCATCCTCCCTTCCTTCCCTTCTTCCCACCTATCTTGTCTTAGTCATGTTTGGAGTTATTTTTCAGAAGGTTTAGACTATTTTCTTCACATTGTCACCAGGTCATTACCACAGAATTACACCCCACAAACAGGAGCTGCTGCAAAGCCAACTTGCCTCTGCTGTGCCCTGTAAGGGAATTATGAAAAGGATGAATTTCTACTTGAAAAGACAAACACAGGCTGATCAGCAGGCAGCCAGGGCCACTGCCTGTTTCTCTTCTCAGCGCTGCCTCATGGCCTTTGTGCCCTTAGAGCCACTCACTGATGCAATGAGTAGCGGCGGTGTTGTTCTCCTACTTGAAACCAACGCGCCCTGCGCTCTGTTGTGAAGACACAGGCTTCATAGATTTATTGTAATCGGTTTTACAAGTTCTGCTGTTACATGTACTATCAACAAGAAGTCCTTACTTCACACAGATGATAAACACTGAACTTTACACACACACACCCCTGGCCATAAGAATTAGCCAACATACTCTTTCACCTAAAAAAGTTAAATGCAATTTTCAGCATATTAGTAATATGATTTTGGAATAATGTGTAATATGAATTTTAATTATATGAATTTAAGGAAGTATTTCTTAAAGTTTGGCACTTGTACCATTATTTTAGATGGGCATTATGAAATATATATGTATAAAGAATAGAAAAATCCATGATTTTTGGCATAGTATTGCTTTCCTGTTCAGATAGCTTTAATTAGGAAAAAAATAGCTAAAGAAACCTGTTCAAATAATAATTTGTAGGTATGCATTTGAGACAAAAATCATATAAGTAGTAAGTATTACACATGTGTAAAATCATTTGATAAGAAACTCTTCTTTCTGCACATACATTTTGTACCATGTATTTAGAGTTCAAGAGTAAAAATAACCTATAAAGTTTTTAAGCGTCTTATATGTTTCCTTCTGTCTGGTATTCTATTTTTAATAGTATCATCAGTGAACTTTTGACAAGACTCTGTAACATCACTATGATTGTTGAAAAAAAAAACCCTACTAAACTCCAATAAGAGTACATTTACCCCTTCAAAGAACCAAAGAACTTTGATAATTAGATATTTTATTTTAGAGAAAATATTTTGGCTTTTTCTGGATAAAATATCTTTTCTTGTATTGCTTTTTACTTGTTTTATATTCTGTTAGGTTTATCAGATATGAAAAAAAAGAAAGCATCTCTAGTTTTACTTATAAGGGTGTCCCATGGAATTTTTCTTATAAAGAGAAAGAGGACATAAATCATGTAAGCAAAATTAGGGCCAATAATGGTGTAGCAATCGTCTACTCCACAAAATATTGTGGAAATACTAAAACAAATGTCAGAGGAGGCAGGCTGAGAAATGAGAACATGAAGGAAGATGATCTAACTCAATATTTTAATAGACCTGCATTCATTAAAATCATGGCACAAAATAGTATTTTCACTCTCTACCCATATCTGCAATTTGTGGCCACATGTGGCCATACCTAGAAATCCAGAGCTTAAACTTACATTACTAATCACCCTTTTCTAAATTAATTCTCTATACTAATAACCAACAGAATATTTTCCCCTCCTCACTCATTCCCAGTCCTCATTAGCAATTCCTTCTCCTGGGCTCCATTTATTATGAATTGTACCAGTTTGACCAGACATCTGCTCTCTTAGGAGTGTTAAAGCTTCCATGTCTAATGTTCCTTCGAGAAAAGGCAAACCTTATAAGCTTTTGACTTCTGTGATCAAAATGCATGGGTAATTTAAAATATACATTATCAAGAATGTGCAATAGTGTAAGTCAACTAAATATGCCTTGAAGCCCTGAAACAGTTCTGTAGACTAGAGAGCTCATGTCTGTGAGCTGGAAGCACAGTGCCTGGCTTGGCCTATCTGACTGCAGAGAGGGGGAATATGCTAGGCCACATAAAGGTCAGAATTCCCAAGGTTGGCATTAGGACCATGATGGGACAGCTGCTATTATACAAATGATTTGTTTACTACAGTCATTGGCTCTTTCTAGACTAGCTAGGGAAAACGGGGGCTAAAATATAGCCAGAGAGGCTTCTTTTTGTTGAGGACTGTGAAACACCTATTAAAGGGTAAAGTCCAAATAAAACTTCCCTCATATTTTACCTTGGCTTCACACAGTATTTATTCATTTCTCATTTGTCATACCTTAATAAAGATACCAGTTACTTTTGGAACAGGCTTTTGTCAGATTGCCAATATCTTGAAATCTTAGAAACCCCACTGCAAATGTGAGCACAGATTTTGAACAACGTGGCAGCTAGCCAGGCAGTAAAGATCTTTAAGACAAGAGTAGTCAGCCATCCTATTTAATGTTATGATTTTGTGCTTGAATAAAACAGACTGGACTAGATAGCCTTCCAATTCTAAGACTCCATAACTCTATTTTTTCAAATATGCTCATCTTCCAAATATTCTATAAACAAATATTCTACAAGAGAAATTCTAAAACAGTTTTTTAGTGCACTTGTTCCTCTCTCTCTCTCTCTCTCTCTCTCTCTCTCTCTCTCTCTCTCTCTCCCCCTCACTCTCTCTTTTCTTCTTGTGTTCTCTTCTCCTCCCACCCCACCCCAATATGGTGCAATAACAAAATTCCTTCACCAAAGCAACGGAGTTGTTAGTGATTACAATACATGTTTTTAAATTCTCCATTCCCTGATGAAAACATGTGATATGAAATTCTGAAGAAACCTCAGGGGCATTCCAAGCATTGATGGACAAAAAATCAAGACTTGTGGTATTTTCCTTCAAAATTCACGTAAACTGAATCAAAGAGACAGAAGAATTTATATTACATTTAAGACTTCTTAGCTAACATGGATATATCCTGTCATTGGTAATTGTTGAATGTTGCAACTTTGAAATAATGTCAGTCTATCACTTCCCTTAGCATTTCTCTGGTGCAAGACCTTCTAATCTCTTACTTAGATCATTGAATTAGTCTCCAAACAGGCCTTTTCCTGATTCAGGCTGCCTTCATACAAGTACCAGGTTAGGCTAACCCCACAAAGTCCTTCTCTGATCCTATCACATATCTGCATAAAACCACATTGGCTGCTCTTTACCTACTAGGTAAATGTACGACTGAGATATTTAAATATTTCTATAGTTATGCCTTGCCTTATTTTTTCAGCCCTATCTTCCAATTCTATGCCTTGGAATATTCCTATAATGTAGTATTTCTCATACTCATCATTATTGACATTTGGAACCAGAAGTTTCTTTGTGGAGATGGACTGTACTGTGCAACAAGCAATGTTGGGCAGCATCCCTGGCCTCCACCCAATAGGTGTCAGTAGCACCCTGATTTGTAGCAACCAAAACCATCTCCAGGTATTTCCAAATTATCCTGGGGAGGCAAAAATCACCCCTGGTTGAGAACCATCATTATAATCGAAGCAAATTCCATTCCTTATTGTTCTTAAACTATACCCTATTTAACAGTGTATTATTATTGATAATAGTTTCTTCTTAAGCTACTTCCAGAACCCATGCTCCCCGTCAACCCCAAAGTTTCATGTTGGTATTTCAGGGGCATTGAGAGCTGCTTCATAAAATTTCTCTCAATTTCTGCATCCTGATGTGATCACTCTTTTAAATCCATCTTTCGTATCCATCTCATTCATTAAACATCCATCTTTTGGGGACTTAAAATATCCCCATTTGTCTATTTGCCAAATTGTCCTTGAAACATTTTAACTCATTCATTCAACTTATAAGTGTTTAGCTTCTACAGTGTGCCAGGCATTTTTGTGTGCATTCAGACTAGAATGATGGGCAGAGCAAGCCTTGTCAAACTCACAGGTCAAGGAAAGGGTAGATGGTAGGTGGAAAGTATGAAGTGGGGGTACTAAAAAATGAGTAAATTTTAAAAGTCTACTGTTTGCGATTCTCTATGATCTTTCCCAACAAACAGTGGTGAAACAGGCTATCATAAGTAGAAACTCTTTAGATATAGCAGTCAGGGAAAGCCATATGGGGTATAACATATAAACTGAGGATTGAAGTATGAGAAGAGTCATGCTTGTATCTTTGCCTTTGGAGATAACTGTATGTGCAAAAGCCCTGAGGTAGGAGTGAGTTTGGCTTATTTGAAGATTTGCGTTTGGCTTATTTGAGGATTTGAAATAACTTTCTGAGGCAGAATTATAGGGTTCAAATAAAAAAGGTTGTAGGAAATTAATTGAGAGATGTAAGCAAGAACAAAACTGTGCAGGCCTATTAGTTCAAGGTAAGAATCTGGATTTTCTGGAAATGTTTTAAGAAACAAATAAAGAGACTTATCAAAGGAAGTGACATGATCTGATTTGCACTATTAATACATTACTCTGGATTCTGTGTGAAGAATGTGGAAAAGGTGTGTTTCTGCTTAAGGAACCTCAGGATTAGAGAATACCTTAATTTTTCCTATTGCTAAAACTCTATAAGAGTTCAGTTTCCCATCCTACAACTTTAGACATGCTGTGGCATGAATGAGGTAAGAGAGGATAAGGTATGGGTCCCTTCAGCCTTAATAGCAGAGTGCTTCTGGTTTTTGTCTCACTGTGCCTTACAAATATTAACATTTTCTACATGAGCCATGGCATGAAAAAGAATGGGAAGCACTGCTGTACCACAGGACTAAATCAGTCATGCATGCAATGTTTAAATATCCCCAAGGACTCGGAACCCACTACCTCCACAAGAACCTCATCCAGGTTTGGAAAGCTGTAACAATTGGAAAACTGGTTTTCATTGAGCTGAGTCAGAAATGTGTGGGATATATTGATGAGATCATGAGTAGACTAATTTGGCTCAGGCAAAAATTCCTCTTGAGAAGGCTTATCTAACTCAACAACCCTCCTCCTTAATCTACCCCTCAGTGAAAATACCTTGTTCCCAAGGGTTTTTTTATTTTATATCTGCTTCTGTGCCTAATGACCATGAGCACTTTGCTGGCCCACCCCTGGCCCCCTCCTCTTGAATCATTCCAACTGGTCTCTCTGCCTATAATATATGACTTTACTACACCCCTCCTTTGATAAGCTTTCCCTGATTTCCCATCTCCAGATTCAGTAAGTTAGTCATCTTACTAGTGTGTCTTCCCTACTAGACTCTGAACTCCCTGAGGATAAGCACTTGGTCTGTTCATCTTGATGTCCTGAGTACAATGTAAAGTATCTACTATACTACAGATGTCTAGTAAATGTTTGTTAGTAATTATAGGTGGGGCAACTCTGGATTTTGAAAGGAAAATTTCAAATATTAATCAACCACTTGCTAGTTATGGGAGTTATTTATTCAAACATTAGCTCCATAAATGTTACTGGGTGCCTGTGTGCCCACTGATGGAAATGCATGGCTCTTACCTCAGGGAGCTTATGATCTAGATAGAGAGGAAAACACTAATTAAATGACTGACTGATAAAAAAACCCACAAATTGTATGCATTCTATGAAGGGAAAATATAGGGTTGTGTAAGAATATGTGTCAGGGAAACCCAATTTTGCCTGCGTTCTCAGAAACGTTTCCTTGATATGGTAAGATTTGAGCTAAGACCTGAAGAACAAATAAATCTTGAGAAATGTACTTAAACTCTCTAAGCTTCAGATCCCTCACCAGTAAACTGAAAATAATGATGTCTTCTCTTTAGGGTCCTCCCAAAGATTAGTTAGCTAACATCTGTAAAGTGCCTGCCAGAGAAAGAAATCAATAATTGGCAGGTTCTTTCTCCCATAAGGAATGAGAAACAAAGATCTGCTGAGCTGGCAGGATTGCGGAAGGACTTCAGTGCCTTGTGTAATATGTTGAATTGTTTCCCCAGAAAAGATATGTTGAAGTCCTAACCCCTAGTACTTCAGAATGTGACTTTATTTGGAATGAAAATAATTATAGATACAGTTACCTATGCTAAGATGACATCATATCAGAGTAGGTTGGACCTTTTATCCATATATGACTGGTGTCCTAATAAGAAATTAAATCTTGACCAGACACAGAGAGAAGGCTACAGGATAAGAGACGCTGAGATTGAAATGCTGCAGTTACAAGCCACGAGACACCAGATTGTTGACAAATCACCAGGAGCAAGGAAGAGGTAAAGAAGGGTTCTCTTCTACAGGTGTCAGAAGGAGCATGGCTCTGCCAACACCTTAATTTTGGACTTCTGGCCTCCAAAGCTGTGAGACAGTAAACTTTGGTTTGTTTAAACCACCAGTGTGTGGTACATTTTTACAACAGTCCTACGAAATTAACACACTTCATAAAAGTGTTTGGATGGCACATTCTAGGCAATGAGAGAGACTTTGAAGACTGAGATGGAAGGTAGAATTTGAACAAGAAGGTATACATAAAAAGCTGTTTTTAGAAGATAAATCTGGAATTAAGTTTTATTATGTTAATGTGTTTTCTGTTCCCATGGAGTCTATGAGGTCAGAACCTGAGCTTTCCATGAAAAGATACTGGTTATAGAAATTATTTCATATAAACATTTGGGCACACAAGCTTTTTATGGAAAATTTAGACATAAGAATTTTAACACATTGAGATTTTACTCTTCTAAAGTAAAAATCATCTTTCCATTTTATTTAATTGAAGAGGCAAAGCATGCAGCAAATTAAGTCCAATTTGCATGCAATTGTGCATGTAATATAGAACTTGACTTTAACTAGGGAGCAAGCTGTGTACAAACACCCTTATATTTGAAGTTAACATTAATTATTTGCTTAAAATTTTCAGTAGTTTCCTTCCCTTGCTTTCAAAGAACAGTATCACAGCATTTCTCTTTCTAATTTAAAGACCATAACATCCATAACTGACAATAAGAATGTATCCCCTGGGGGCTAATACATTTCTCTGACATTACAGTAGTAATGCCTTCAAGCTCTGCAGTAAGACTGTAATTCTATAAAATAAAAAAATCTTTGTACCTTTAATTCAAATAGTTTTGCTCTATTTAATTGTATTTATCATCCAAAAATATGCTGCACTTTTAAAGACAGTAATGGTGTGGAGAGGAAGCAATGTACTGTATCGTATTTTATGAAATTTCATATGCCATGTATATTGATCTGGTATAAACTAAGAAACATACTTTGTTTAAATTAAGACTTCAAATTCAATTTTAGACCAATTCCTTCAACTCATTATCCATAATGTATTTGTTTATATCCATGGAAATGTTACCTGGTTAAACTATGCTATTTTGTCTAATTCAGATCGATTTGTATCTTCTATCCTCTCGATTTGTGCAATTTCATGTAATCATTAACTAATGAGAGAGAGAATCTTAGTTTGATAAAATTATCATTGTCCATGAACGTTAAATATGCAAGGAAACATAAAGCAGAAATCAAATAAAAGAGAGTACTGGAAATGTTTAATGATACTGCACTGACCCTATAATAGTTTTCCACAGAAGTAGTTTGCAGGGGTTTTCTTGTACCTGCCACTGGTGGGACACAGAGGCTCATTGGTGCATGTATTCTATTTAGCACCAGTTTTTTTAAAAACTCCACTTAAGATTGTCTTTCTGGGAATTATCTCCTTTAGACACTCACAGATTTTTCCCTACTCTATATCAGTGGTTCTTCTGGACCAAAGTAAGACCTACTGAACTCAAATTATTGAAGGGCAAGGCCCAGGAAATTGCATTTTTAAAAAGCACTCCAGGTGACCTAGCTTCAGAAGATCTAAACTCTCAGCTGGTGGAACACCGTCCTGGACTACCAGGCTCATTGGTGATCTCCCAACAGACTTATCTAAGGCTGGTGCTTCCTTCTCTCTTTTCTGTTGTACAGATATTGTGTCCAACATACCCTCCTGGTTCCTTCCTCCCCTTAAATGCCATGTAATTGGCTGATTATCTTTGGGCAAATAGGAGAGCACGGGAAAGACTCCCCAGTTCCCATAAATGTGTCTCCATAAAGGCCTCTGGTGGCTGTTGTCATCCCCACTGGAAGCGGTCATAGCCTGAACCAGAGACCCTAGCGGCGGGGATATCATCCAAGTGGCAGTTAGGATCTCACCGTGTTCCCTAAAAAACATGTGTACATGTCTTCCATTTGTGTAGTGCTGAAGAACAGCAGGTATCTCTGAGGCAGGCATTCCAGCTGGACAGACCTCAACTTAAAACTCAGATCTGCCAAGGGCAGGCTATGTGGCCTAGGGCAAGTCATGTGGCCTGAGACTCACATTTATCAAAAAGAGGCAATATTTTATACTTCTCAGAATTGTTTAGATTAACAATAGTGTACAAAAAAATATCCACAATATAAGTACATAGTACTTAAGAATGGTAGTAAAAAAGTCTATCAACAGGCATAAATTCTACACAGAGATCAGTCCCAGTCTTTTGGCAGTTCTAGGACCCCACACAAGCTTCACTTGAAACAAAGGCCATGAGGGTGAGGTTCGCTCCCAATTCTCAGCTACAATCCCAGGGTGAGAGTTGAAGGGCAAAATAAGCATAAAGTCAAATCCATTTAAAGTCCTGGATTTTTTTTCTCCTTAATGCATAGAGTTGGAAAGGGGTCAGAAACAGGGACGTCTCCATTAAAATATTCTTTCAGTTGGCACCAAAAGCCTTCTGGTTAATACCAAACAATGGGACTCAATGTGAGAAAAGATTATTTATTTCTTATGTCCAAATCACTATATTATAGACCCTATGAATTGGTAGTTTTCCATCATCCCAATTTTGGGCCTGAGTCAGAGGCTTTGTATTTGTTTGTTTGTATTTTAT
This sequence comes from Manis pentadactyla, assembly GCF_030020395.1. Classification (NCBI taxonomy): domain Eukaryota; kingdom Metazoa; phylum Chordata; class Mammalia; order Pholidota; family Manidae; genus Manis; species Manis pentadactyla. The sequence continues at coordinate 51,730,518 of NC_080030.1, forward strand.
TCTTTTCATTTATTTAATCTTTCATTATGAATAGGACATGAAATGCACACCAAATTCATGCATTAAATATCCCTGGCATAAAGGACATGCATTAAATGTCCCTGACATAAAGGACGTCCCCAGTGCACTCAATCATTAATGAGCTTGGTCCTGAGTTTAGATTACAAGAGAACGGTGGCAGATTTCGGTGTGTCCTACAGCAAATGCCTGAAGGTTTTTGCCCTCCTGTAATATGAAGAAAGCACCAGTCAAGTTATCCCCTAGCTTTGGAATTAACATGTGAGTAGCTTCTGTGTCTTAGATGCTACTGCCCTGAGGAAAGGATAGGATTACATAGCCCTAGAATAGGTTTACAGCCTAGCATCCTTGGCAAACTTACTCTAAGCTTTTGTGAATTAATGAGACTTTGAAGCATTAGATAGATATCTTCTTCCTTCTTTTCTAGCATTGTAGCTGGTGCTCAATATTGAGACACTTCCTTGTGTGCAATACTTATTTTAAAATACATTATTTTCAAAGTGTTTTGATACCTATTTTCCTTGAAAGAGCCCTTGTGATCAAAATGTTTTGATACCTTTCCTTAAAAGAGCCCTTGTGAGTGAAAAGACCTAGACATACAGTTGTGTCTTATCTTCTGGTCAAAGCAATTCAGATATTTTCTTTTCCCTCCTAGCACTGCAAAATACTAAAAGTACAACAACAGTGAGTTTTTAATTTCATGGACTAACTGGAGGAAACTGAGCTGTAAGGCCAGTCGAGAGCAGAGTCAGCAAACTATGGCTCATGGTCCAAATCCAGCTCACCACTTGTTTCTCTAAATAAAGTATCATTGACTGAAACACAGCCATGTCCATTTGTTTAAATATTGTCTACAGTTGCTTTTATGCTAAAATGGCAAAGTTGAGTGGTTGTGACAGATATTCATGATCCACAAAGTCAACAATATTTACTATCTGGCCCCTTACAGAAAACATTCGCCAACTCCTGGTCTAGAGCACAACCCTAATAATACTGTGAAGGCCAATGCCTGTGGCCTTCCATATATTTTCATTTGTTGACAATCTTTGGACAATGGATGGAGTTTAAATTTAAACAATCTGGTTATTTTTGTATTTTTGAATATAAGAAGTTTTCTTAATTTTTTGGCCTTCTTAAATATTGGATACCTACTGGAAGCATATTTAATTCTCTGTTACATATTATTTCTAAAGAAGTTTCTGAAAATTACTATCTTAGTCATTATTCTTCTTCAAAAGTCTCTGAGTATGTTTCCAACTATAGACAAAATGACAAATAGGCATTTAAAGGAGAACTTTGACGGTAAATGTATTATTGTGGTAGTAGGTGTAAGAGAAACAAAAGGATAAGAAGGCAATGCCTCTGAATTTTTAAGGTGATTATATAAATATATACATATATATATATATATACACATATACACACACATAAAATTGTATTGGTTCTTGTTCTGATTTGATCTTCTATAACAATAATTCAATACAAATAATTGAAAATGACATCTATTAATGTTTTTAAGTAAACACTTAGTTTTAAGGCTTAATGCTTAATATCATACAGTAGAGGCTGATAAGATCAAGTGAGGCATGGACTGCTTTATGTAGATTATGTTTCTCACAAAGTCTTCTTAAGAAAATAAAAACCAAAACTAACTTTCCCCACTCTCAGCCAGCCACAACAACTAGGGGCAACATTAAAAAGAAAAAGAAAGACAAATAAAACTCTCTCTCAAATTTCTACTTGTCCTTGAAAAGTATCCAGGCTTAGATGGATATTAAGCAACTTTTCCTTAATCCCCAGGCACTGTAAAGCAAAGTAAGAGTAATTAAGAGGGATTAAGATTAAAGCCACTATGTAGAGTTCATCAAGCCATACAAGAAATTTACACATTTCTGACTCCACGTCTTTGTTCACCCAAAATAGAAGCTGTTCTTTGGGCAAAAGAGTCCCTGCACTAACCTGGAACAATGATGCAAGCACCAATTGAGCGACTCAGAGTTAAACTATACAATCATTTATTCACAGAAGACACTCTTAATGAATGACTCAGGGAACAGGCCCTGTACTATGCACTGTGGGTTTAAAGTTAGGAACCCTTGTTCTGGAGACTGATTTCATGGAGTTTATACTTTAGTGACAAAAGGAGACAAGTCAATATAGAAAAGTGTGACGAGTGCTGTACTGCGATGCGGTTCAAAAATATGACTCCTACCCACATATAAAATAAACATGTTTTATTCAACTCATTAATTAATGAGTCAGATGTTATAACCAAATCGAAGAGCATTTCAAAAGCTAGCTAGGCACAGACAATATTAGCATAAGATTGATGGATAGATACAAAAGTGGTTCATGTGCAACAGGACCATAAACCTTTGGAGTTATCTGCTCCACTTGACAGAAATTATGTGTATCTCTCCTATGCAAAAAGCCACAAGTTAACATGTAACTTCACAAAGTCTGGGATTTTTAATTAATAGTAAACAGTGAGGTGACCTGCTTACATTCCTCTAGTTTAATCCTTGGGTAGCCTTTTCTCCCATAGGGCATTTTTTCCTTATTTCTAAGCTTCAGATCTATTTTCTGGAGCAGAGAAGAGGGTTCTTATATCAGTTGGGGTCAAAATGGGGCAGGGGCAAGCATGGCCATACTTGAACTGAGATTTGGAAGGTAATCAGGAAAAGCTAGACAAGGATGGGAAGAGAAGCATTCTACTAAAGGGAATATATACAATGACCTCATGCTTATTCCTGTGTTAGTCTAGGAAACTCACACACACACTGGTAAGTCACAAACCACTCTGGAAAAAAGTAGGAAACACAAAGCATGCTTCTTTAGAATGCAGAATAAACTTGCCAAATTTTGGTGGGCATGGATAAGGAATAAATTCCAGGGGGCATTATCAGGAGCTGGGGAAAGAGCAGAATGCCTCTGCAAAGCCTAGGGCATGTCCCAGTTTGGACCATGAGTTTTGGGAAGACTGAGAAGGAGAAAGAGGGGGAACAAATTGTAAAGTGTCTACTCTCCAACCACATGTGCTGCTTGTCTGAATCAGTTCATGGTCTCTCACTTACTCTATTTAGAATTCCGTACATCTGGGTGTATTTTTGTCTAGTGTTTCCTATCATATCAGTGACAGAATTGCCAACACAGAGGTATCCATAAATTATACTGCAGTCTAGTAGTTTCTAGTGTCTGGAAAGCTTGGAACAAAGGACTCAAATGCAAATGCGAGCTGCTTAATTCAGTGAGTATTTGTGATGTTACCCAGGTGCCAATGACATCTTTCTGACCAGCTCAGAGGCACCAGGGACCAACCCAACATACATTTTTAATGTGCTCAGCTGTGACAGCATATACACACAGAAGACCTCAAGGCCTTAAAGTCATCCTCTTGGAAACCATAGCACTTTTTAGGGACCCAGAAGAAACAGTTTAATTAATCTTCTTTTTCAGGGTAGCTTTTTTTGATATAAATTATGTACACTGAAAACCTGCCAATTACAGCAAATTAAGGGACTTGGCAAGTACATCCCTTGAAGGCAGATGGTAAATAATATCTAGATTCTGACTTGAAATAGGACCAGAGATTAGCTGGTGCAGAATGTAAAAGCAGTCCTGATATGAGAAATAAACAAATTCAATGTGAACTCCAGAGGAGGGTTTTCGTTTAGGATGGCTACAGCGATGTGATTAAAACGGATGACTCATTATCGTTACGCACATTTCCATGAGATGAGCCTGTTCTTAGAGCTTTTCTGTGATTCTTTGATGAACAATTGTTTATGGTGTTAGTGTTTTGGGGATGTTATCCAGATGCCTCAGTTTCCTTACCTTGGCAATAGGCATAGAGCAGGTTGGCGGGTTGTTCATGACATCGTCATATAATGCACTCGGCATGGGACTTGGCAGACAGTAAAGTTCTCAGACATTTTAACTGCTTTTGTCAGTGTTGCTATAATATGACTACCAAAATAAATAACAACTCTCACACACACCCATCCTCACCTTTTGGCCCCAAGTTATAGCTAATGTATGAGTGCCGATCATGTGCCAGAGACTTTTCCACCATTTTTGTTTTACAGATAAGGAATGGGAGGCCAGAGAGTTTAAATACCAGGTCTTTGTCTCATAAGTAGTAAGGGCTGGGTCCTGGATGCTTAATCACCTTGCTATTCTGTTGTTACTCAGAGAATGAGAGCTACTTAGAATGCAAATAAGTCCTGAAAGATAGTCTTCAGTTGACATGTACTTGAAAGTGCTAGAAAAGCAGTGTGTATACCCAATGTAGGTGTTTTCTGGGGATAAGGTAGGACAGTAAAAGATGGGTTCTTTGCTCTCCTTTTCACTCCCCCAAACCCAGTTTGCTTCTGGATTCAGTTACTATAGCAAAGAGGATGATATTTTCATGTTATGCTGTGGTCTGATGATTGGGCCCCCACCACCTAACTCATATGTTGAAATCCCAACTCCCAAAGGTGATGGTATGAGGAAGCAGGGCCTCTGAGAGGTGATGAAGTCAAATGAGATCACTGCCCTTTTAAAAGAAACCCCACACAGTTCCACAGCGCCTTCCCCCCTGAGAGCTGTGAAGGAGGAAGTGGGCTCTCATCAAACACTGAATCTGCTGGTGCCTTAATCCTGGACTTCCCAGTCTGAAGAACTGTAAGAAATAAATATCTGTTGTTTATAAGCCACCTTGTGTATGTTTATTTTGTTACAGCAGCCCAAACAGGCTTAAACAGATTGTTTGCCTAATAACTAAATGTATTGTTCATTAATTCACCACAGAAATCATTTAGAACAATTCCTAGGCTCAGTTTCAGACTGCGCATTTTGACAAAAAGTGGAGGAGGGCAGGGAGAGAGAGGCGGGGAGGCACCAACCAGCCGACAAGGCAGGAACAGCACCAGGCAGGTGGGAGGTAGGTACAGTGGCAGAGCTTGCCTGTACAGGGCCACCCCAATCACTGCAGCTCTCAGAAGACACCCCCAGTGTCAGCCAGACTGAGACCTGGAACCCTCTTGGAGTCCGAAGTCACAGTTAGGACGAACTCAAGTGCACCTTCCTCGTGTAATTCATATTCATCCTATGTTGCTAAAATTAAGGAATGACTCAATCATCATACCCCATTACGGCTATTTTCAAGGCTGTAAGTGATGCGGCACACCAGCACTGATGCAAAAGCTTACCCCAATTAGCTCTGCAAATGCTCTTCCTGCATCAGGGCTTCGTTTCCTAGGAGCCTTCAATCTAATTACAAGGCTTGATTCTCCCGCAGGGCCTGCCTGGCCAGATGATTTCATTTTACTTTTAGGCCAACCTTTGCCATCAGTGATGTCACCAGAGTGTTCCTTCTCTGGAGAGGCTCTTAGGAGCACACTAAAAGGTTAATTTGTTTGATATTTGGTTAAAGAGACTTTTCTAGTGCAGAGGCCTTGTTTTGCTGTAGGCAGGTAATAGTACAAAGCAGGCATCTTCAGAAGAAGGCAATTTGCACTCAGCCAGCACCAACATAGCTTTATGCACTAACTACCCAGGAGCCACTCAGATGGAAAATCACTGCTGAGAAACAAGTCAGGGGATCCTTTCTGCAATTCAGATTATTCACTCAAGGAGACTTTGCATATTTCCTAGTGTCTTTCCTCTCAAAATCAAGAGCTACGAAATTCAATAGAAAATGTAACTATGCCACAAGAAAAACTCATGTTCAACCAACTTAAAAGTTGGAAAAATTAAGGGAAAAGCACAAGTAACTTACATGTAACAATTCCATCATTATTCCTTCCAGGCTTGAAGATTATTCACTACCAAGGGAGATCCTCCCCGCCTCTCCCTGCCCTGCCCTGCCCCGAGTGAGCATGGCCCTTGTTGGACCCAACCTGTAGCCATCTGCAGGTCTCGCCTTACTACAGGGAACCAGTGATGACCATTAGGTTGGGAACAAAGCCAAAACCACCACTTGGGAAACTAAAAATCATGACAACCAATATTTTTCTTATGAGCTACACTATGTAAAGTAACTGATTTCATTAATTTTCCTCATTTACTAATATTATTCAAAATAAACATTCTAACCTTAAGTCTGTTTATCTCTTCTTCCTAAATCAATGCTAGTATTCCTCTTATAGCTTAGGGCTTCCCACAATACTCCCCACCCCCCACCTTTCCATCTAAATCATTATTTTTGTTTAAATAAATAAATTTCATCTTCTCTCTGTCTATAACAGTTCAATGTCTGTTATTTCACAGAATAATGGAAAGCCCTCTACAACGTAATGAAAGAGTCTGAAGGATGTTATGAAATCAGCAAATGAAAGCAGCAAATGAAAAGGTGTCAGAATTTTATAACAAAGATTAATAGGTCTCATGATCAAATTTGGCAAAATAATGAGCTTTATGGACAGACTGCCCATAGACTCACACAGTACACTCTGAAGACAAGAATGTAGTTCACATTAAAATTAGAAAGTCCTAATACAAGAGTAAGGAAAAAATAAAAATCACTTTATTCAACAGGTAATAAATACATAAGACTTGTCTAAGTGGCATTTTGATGGAAATTTTAAAAATAAATACATCTTTAGAAAATTTGTGAATAAAAAAATAAAAGTGGATTGTTGAAAGAAAAAGAACCAAAGTAGATACCATTATGGGAAAGGAGTAAAAGAAAACGTGTTTTCATTTTAACAGCAAAATCAGCAAATGAGATAATCTGCACCAAATAGTTCACATTAAGTACTGGCAAGATTAGAAGAACATGCAGGCCAACAATTCAAAGACATTATAGGAGAAAGATCGACCAATAGCAAAAAGTTAACAAAACAAGGAAAAAAACAAACACGCACAAGTTGAGAAAATAATGTGTATGAAGAAAAGTACAGCACAAGGAAAGATAAAAAATGTTCCCCATAAATGCATTGGTGCTATAGCAAAATGTCATAAGATGATTGCATTAAAAAAAAGAAAGAAAAAAAAAAGAAAAGGGGAGCATCAAGCATTAGGAAATTTTGATGTCCAAGGCAAAAACATTATGGAACATATTAACACATTTTAAAAGACCAAATAGAATATACAAGGCTAAAAATAAAATTTCTGCCATAAATTAAGAGTTTCTTTTTTTGTAATCACAACACAGACAGAACGCAGAAAAGGAAACCAAAAGATGAGAGGGAGAAAGAAAGAAGCAACAGAGGAAGAGACAATGTTCAAAGTAGGTAAAGATGAGCCAACAAAAGATAACTGGCTTCCATGGAGAACAAAGTCCAACCATAAAATCAAAAACATATTAAGGGATATAAAACAAAAAAAATTGATTAAGATAACACAGAAAAAATAGACATAAATTGGAGAATGCACTCTAATCTAGACAAAATTAATTCAGAACATGGAAAGCCAAGAGTTCCATGTTTTATGACTGAATTTCAAAGATGAAGACTTCTGGAGGCTACCCCTTGAAGATCCAAGCCACACACCAGGAGATAAAATCAAGAGCACCTGGGATTCCTCCACAGTAACATTTAAGGCTAAAAGATTAGAGGGAAAGTCTACAAAGCTCGGAAGAAAGAGAAAATGTGTTATGTGAATTGTATAGCCAGACAAATTTCAGGTACAAGGGCAATACGAGGGTATTCAGAACCAACAAGAACTCAGAACATATGGTATCTGAATGACTGATGTTTAGAGGCTACATTAAGCCACTGGGATCCACTGTACTTTGTCATTTTTAAGTAGGATAGTATTTAAGAGATTGAGATTGAGATTGAGTACCAAAGAGAAGCTGGATGTAATAATGAAGGATGGATAAAATGAAGGCAGTCTAAACAGGTGACCTAACAATGGAAAGGGAAGAGACACATTTAGGTGGATCACTACAAAGTTTGCAAACAATAGTAGTTAAATTGATATTTTCTTGCATGCACACATCCCTCAGCTTCACAGAAAAGTTAGCTATCTCAGTATGTTAAATAACACTTTATATTTGTATACATTCTATTCTCATTTTTGTCACTTTCTGAAGCTTGCTTTGTTAAAAATATTTGCAAGTCAAATTATAACAGTTTTTCCTTCCAGAAATTTAAAAAATTATGCGACTTTTAGAATTGGTAATGTAATTTATACAAAATAATTGGAATATCCATTATAACTTGTGAAAATTGATGAAAAGTCTGAGTATTATTCCATTGGTATTCATGCTTCAAGGTTTAAAATGCTGTGTTTTAGAATAGAAATTCTGGTAACTGTATTGCCTTATTTTTGTATTTCTGATGTAATGCTATACTAAACCAGGCCCCTGAGGAATTAGCCTAGTTTTCTATAGGGTAAGTAGGTACATTAACAGTCTTTGCAGAAAAATTCAGTTTTACGAGTCTATGGATCCAGTGTTTATATATCAATAAGGGTGCAGACTGATGCATTCAGGATACTTGCACAACCTAATTTCAGCCACAGTTATCTTTGCGTAGTAAGGCTTTCTCAGCCCTTGACCCCAACACACACAATTCAGCCTTCTTACTAATTTCTATGAGAAATTTACCTCTATAAAAGCATTGCTGGGCACTGTAGACATCAGTGAAGATTGGGATGGCCATGGAGGGTAGGTCCCTTCCTACAATACTTCTCTTGCTTACCTTCTGCCACTCTTTCTTCCTTTCCCACCAATTCTCAATGCTTACCTTCTGCTTTACATAGAGTACTCACTTCAAACATTGCAGCCCAACCTGCCCTGAGAAATGTTAATCAAAACATATTCTTACAAAGGTAGAGTTTAGCAAAGAAGAATTCTCAGGGCATAGGCAAGGAGCATATCACTATCCTGTCATGTGACATACAGTTACAGAGAACTATGCCTGCAGTTAACATACAATGCATTCTTTAGTAATTCATTCAGTGCATCAACCAAACCTCTACCACACTCCAAGCCAATTACTATAAATTCAGTAAAGGCCTCTTTAGGGGAGATTTTCACTTTCCTGTTTCATTTTTCAACACCAGCTACATATGTGGGGCCCAAGGCATGTGTGTACACTGTGGGTATTTAGTTCCCCAAGTGATCCTACTGGGCAGCCAGAGATGACCACCACTCATTTGGGTGGAATATCCAGACTCTAGCATACTTACCCTGACTCACTCCTCCCCAGAGTATGATTTATGTGGGACGGGTAAGACTGGAAGAAGTTTAAGGACATGTGTGGTACAGCCTCTCTCCCCTTCTCTGTTTTTGGATGTTTCCTCTTTGAAGCCATCCCCTCTGGAGCTCCAGCTTTCACACAGTAGGCACACTTGGTTCTGGACCAGGCCTAGCTTATAAAGATGGATCTGGTGACTAGTGCTTCTCTCTATCCCAAATTTGACAGAGATACAGGCAGCAAATCTGAATAAGTATGTCTCCTCTATAGACTCAAATAGTCCTTCAGCTGGGTCATATCAAGTTCTGGTTTGGGAAAAATGATACAAAGCCTAGTATAGCTATGTATTTATGCCATTCTTCAGCCCAGATTTGTCAATAATAAACCTAATAATTTATCACTATCTGACTTCTTGTCCAATTTCAAAAATTATTTCCTAGGACACAGGAAAGATATGTGTGATTATGACTCCCTAAAACATTAACAGTCTATAACTCTGTAACACCAATTCAATTTGAGAAAAGAAAGAAATTACCTAAGTGATTTTCACATTGGTACAGTAGAAGTTCAAAAAGTTAGCCAAAATATATTTTCCTTCCCTCTTTCTTCCCTCCCTCCCTCCCTCCCTTCCTTCCTTCCTTCCTTCCTTCCATTTTTCCTTCTTTGTTTGAATTTCTATATTATATAGGATGCATAGGTTAAATAGAGCCTAGTCCTATTAGCTGACTAGACAGTGGGCCACCCCAATTACAACAAGACTGTCCTCTGTGGTAGCTGTCCTGGAGCAGCCATGTGTCAGCCTGGTATAGACGTGAAAGCCTTTCCTTGAAAACCAGCCTCCTGCTTCTCATTTGCAACTCTGCAGACAAATAGCAGGCCATGCATATATTAAGAGCTATATTTTCCCACACTCATATACCCAATTAGGATTCTATGAACATTCATTAGCTTGTGTGTTCTCAAGTGTATGATTTGTTTTACATAACTGACCGGTGATCTCGTTGAGGACAGAAACAAGTGATTGCTTCTCCTTTTCTTTGCTGCCTCGCCCTACTTAACCACTCTTCACAGAATATTCTGAGTACATCTGATCCTCAATAAAATTTACCATCTGATAGATAAATCAGCCTCTTCTTGAGCTTATAGAATATAACAGAAGATACTAATGTAGACGTGGACATTTACAAAAAAGAATAATACATGTTGATCTTCTCAGGAAGCTCAAAGCTAAATTTGATGTCCAGTTTCAGGCTCTTTAGCCTATAAATTCTGGTATAGCTCTCTTGACCTAGCATAGCCCATAGTCACATTCATCTGCCCTTGCTTGGATAGTTTTAGCATATCTAAGTCTTTTATTCTAAGCTGTCTTAAATATTTTTGAAGAAAAGGGGTTATAAATGACAAGTATAGTTTGTCTCTAGCAGAATACATTAAAAGTTAATATATAATAACTGCATTATTCACATGTTATGAATAGGATACAACACACATGTGGGGAAAAAATTATGAATGAAAATGAAAGGTAGTTTTGTGGCTCACATCTATTTTTGGAAAACAGAGATGAGCAGCTTAATCACCTGGGCTTAGAAAGGTCAGAACATCAAGGTTATCATCTCAGCTGCTTGTGAAAATGATTTCACAACCTTTAGCAAGCAGCCTAGACCAGGATCTGTGTTCAATGACTCATCCATGAGATGGCCCTTCCATTAGATCCCCAACTATAAAACTGAGACATTCATTTAATTCTGACTCACATTGTTAAATGCCACACACTGAATCACCAATCCTACTACATAAAGCACCTGGATCAAATGTCTCTATAAAACACTCATCCTGGCTGCAAAATCTCCACTTAGGCCTGGGAGACAGTGGGAACTGTAGTTACAGCTAGCCGCCTTGGGAGTCACATAAGAGTGTAAGTTCACTGGCCCTCTAGATGCAAGATAAAGCCCAAATAGTCCATTGAATTTAGTTTTGTAGGGTGCTTTATGATTCCACTTAATACCTTTATTGTGTGCAATAGGAATTCTCATTGACCATCCTATTTCTAATAATTTATGCTTTTACAAGTATTTCCCTTTTACTGAATGCTGTTTTCCAAAGGGACATTCCAAATATGGTAAAAAAAAAAAAAAAATTCTATGAAAGCCTGCAAATGAAATGCATTCTATAACTGTCCAGATGTTCATTTCAGTGCATGCATCATATAAATCTAAACTGATGAGAACGGTAATGGCCCGGCTCAGTCTGTCTTAGTTGGTGAACTCTGAAACAAGAAAAATAAGAAATGTGTTTTCTTTGAGGTTATGAGTTTTAACAACTCAAGAAAAGAAAACACTTTTTTACATTTTATTGTTTTGATTTTGTGGACAATAAAATTGACTTCCCACAGTGGGCTTGGTACTATGTACCAGGCAAATATCTCTGCTTCAAAATGAGGTCCAAAAGTTTCCTGTAATGAGGCTATGTTTGTAAAAAGACAAATAAAATCCCAAATAATCCCAGAACAAATCCTAAAATATGTCCGTTCTTTCTATCACTTTTCTTTCTGAGGTCTTCAATAGGTAATCTATATCTTTTCATTATTCCTCACCCCTCTCAAGTGTGGGCAGATGTGATCATCTTCAGTTCATCCACCTGTGAGAATTCATATAAAATTATGTACATGCCATATAACAGCATCATTAGCTGTGTAAACTCCTTTGAGAGACTACAATAGCTTCAAATTAGGCTTTTCATCGGGACCCCACAGCACCCTGTTCCACCGTTGTCTACAAAGTCATTTCCTTGAATTAACAAATAAGGCTAGGAAACCTCAGAGCTGGGTTCTAGAAGGGGCAGGTGCCCTTGGTGTTCATAATTACTTGGTCTTACTACAGTTTCCACTCTGGGGAGAGAGACTCAGAGTAGCATCCAATTGCCCACCCCTCCAGGGAGACAATCCTGAGAAATTACAGATGTACTTAGAGCAACCTGTGTCCCTGGGTGACTTGAGCTTTGTGTTGTCAACAGAGGTGTGGTGCTCTATTACTGATGTTTTACCCAGGCCTTTCCCTAAAATATATCAATTCCTATAGATATGCATGGGTGAGGAGGTGCTTAATGGGCACATGTATCTAGTTTAATCATCTCCATAGTAACAAACAGAATTAAACCTATTCTGACCCACAGAGCCCCAGAGCTAGGATGCTAACATTTTACCCTAAGAGAAGAATCTTTTCAGGGAGTCTGTCTGTCTTAGTGAATCAGGCTACAGTGGTAAGACACTACAGGTGGCTTATTAAAACAGAAATCTATTTCTCATGGGTCTTAAGGCTGGAAATATGAGATCAAGGAGACAGCATGGTTGGGTGAGGGCCCTCTTCTGGGTCTTAGATTTCTCATGGTATCCTCACAAGACCCAAAGGGGTAGGGAACTGTATGAAGCCTCTTTTTTAAGGGTGCTTATCCCATTTATGAAGGTGATGAGGTTCTGCCTTCATGACTCATTATCACCCAAAGGCCCCACCTCGTAATAGCCCCACATGGGGGATTAGGATTTCAGCATTCCAATTTCATAAGGACACAAACATCCAGCCCATAGCACTACTCTACATATCACAACAGCAAATACTCATTAGTTCCTACTAATCACCAAACACTAAACTCAGCCATTATTTGCAGTACTATAGAAATAGCAACACATCTCTAAGAAAACCTTATAACCCGATCTGTTCATAACATGCATTCAGTGTGGATATACTCTTGGCCATGTCAAATTCTGTTTCTTACATACATGTTCTTCAGGATTTTCATTTTTGCTTCCTCTCCCTTCACACACTGCTAGATTATGAACTTCCCCAAATGCAATGGCCAGTCAAGAGTCTATTTCTTTCATCATCTTTCTGCAGCTCTTAATATAGTGCCCTCAACACCTTAGAATATTGGTGACAAACAGTTTAGTCAATAGAACTGGAAACAAAAGGAGAATCTTTTTAGCATGGACAAACATCTAGTAACCTTCTTGGCTCAAGTAGAAGCAACAAATTTGGTATTTATAATGGTAAATATTACTTAACATGAAGTGCATTTATTATCATAATATAACTTCACTGCATTCAAGGAGTTAGCCAGATGAAAAGGACATAGTTTTCTATATTACCAAAATTGGCAGTGGCATTTAAAATTTCAAATAAGATCTTGAAAATTTCCTGAAACCACTAAAATACCTATAAAGGATGAGTTAGTGATCTGTCATTAAAATGAAGTATGTAGTTACAGCCTGGCACAGTGATCTCTCAATTTTTCTCTAAGTCTTGGGGATGATTTTAAAGGGACTGGCCAAAGACAAGGAGAGGGACTGGAAGTTGACGAAGTCTTTTCTATCCCAGTGAACATGGAATTCATAAATGCAGCATGGAAAGTGGTCTTGGCTTTTTTTTTTTCTAGAAAGGCTACAATGTATCTTGGAATTTGAGAGCCTACTCTCACAAGTCTACAGCCCATTGGCCATTACCTTTGCTCTTAACTCAAGCTCCATTTGGTCTGCTGAGATGGTCTCCCTCTGCAAGCACCAGGACTCCCCTCTGCCTGAGTGACCTCCTTAGCTTTCTGTCCCATGCCTTCCACCCCCACCTCGGGCCTTGATTCAGGTGAAGACTCGAAGGACTTTGGCATTTTCATTTTAACATCTTCCTCTACATGTCCAATGCATGATATTTTATTTGAAGTGTTTTTAGATCTCCAAATCTCATTTTTCACAAACTCATCTTATTAGCACTTTCTCCTGGCAACTCTCAATATATATATGGACTACTTAAGCAAAAAGCATCATTATTCATTTCCACTTTTTTCATGGAGTGGTAAAACCTGTCTCTAAATACTCAGATTTACTCATGAGCTTAGTGGACATCTTTATTTTCCCACATTAATAAAGGTTTCATATTTTCAAGGTAACACTCTGTTTACTGCCTGAGTACTCTTGATGTCACTACTGTGTGTAAGGAAGCTAACTACTTGATGGGCTTCTAGAAACTTCTTGGAGAAAATATTTTGTCTCTCCTCCCTGAGCTAAGTTGATATTCAGAGGTCCAAGCACGTAACTCCAGGGGCAGAGCTGCATCTATTTGCAATCTGGCTCTCTAAATATTTAATACAGAGTTTGAGAGAAGGCTGACTAGAGATCCATCTGTTAAACTGCTGGAGACATACCAGATACCGTGAATTAACTGCTAAACAGGTCCATTATATTGCCAGGGTTCAAAAGAGGGCCAAAGTTGTGCAGCTGATCCCATATTCCAAGCAGCTCAACTCTGTGATAGGAATAAAGCAGTCAAAGTGGATGAATATAAATCCTGCCACCAAATGAAGCTAATTCCTTGTGAAAATCAGTCAGTAACGCTCTGACCAGCATTATTAAAAAGCACAACTGACTATGATGTATCTACAAAAGCTCGATCTCCAAGATAAACCAAAGTTCCCTAGGTCTGATTTCACTTGCTAGTAGCTTCCGAATATTATCATTCATCAATAAATGAAGTGCAAGTGAGGAGAAACACAATCAACATAAGCTAGATGTGTTTACTCTTTGACATTCATTCCAACCCTCAATGCTTCATAATGGTATAAACACAATGTTGAGAACCAAACATCCAACACCACACTTGAGATGACCACAGTGCCTCCTGTCACACTATGAAAGATGCCATTTGGTTTTTGGAGAATGAAGAATATCAGGATTTCTAATAAATCACTGATAGTTCATAAACGGTTATGTCAGCCTCCTTGGGAGCAAGCAGGCCAATATTAACATGATGGGTGAAGAGCAGAACACGATGCCATGACCCATCCCTTTTACCTTTCTGGTCTGTTTTCCTTTCCAGGGACAGTTTAAAATTGAAATAAATGGGCTCAAGAGAAAAATGCAAGTCTTTATCACTCACAGATTTTTTTTTCTTTTTCTTTTCCCTAGCTCTCCCTTCCCTTCCTGCCCCCAAATCAAATGTTGAGAAAGAACTGTTCTCCAGCAAGAGGCAGGGCAGCAACAGATTCCTAATTTTGATCTAGCATCTTCCATGTCTCTGCTACTTTCTATTTTTTTTAGCAGCCTTGCCCTTCAGGCATAAAAAGAGTAACTCCTATTAGGAGAATCCTGTCAGGCAATTGTGTTGGTGGTGGGGAGGAAGAGAAGAAAGTGCTTCACACTGAAAAAATAAGGAAATGATTTAAAGCTCTTGAATGCATTCAGAGTCATATGCCAAGAAGGAGAAACTAGCTTCTTTTTCTCCACCCCTAACGTAACATATGTGTGCACACTCACACAAACATATACATAGTGAATGCACACACACACACACACAAACTCACTCTGGCATGAACACACAATACTTCAGGCCATGTTTCAGGTAATAGATAAGAAATCTATCTCAGACATATGGTGTATATATATTTAAATATATATATATATATATATATATATATATATAAAACACCTTATTTCAAATGACTAGATATGTGTTCCCAGAGCATCTTTCTGTTGCTACTCTGCTGCTTTCAGGCTAACCAAAACACCACCAGTAAACAAACTATTAACATTTTATATAATACAGTAAACACATTTTTTCATGCCATTTTATGGTGGGGAGCTAAGACCATGAGCAAATCCCCCAATAAAAATGATCTGTTAGCTATTAGATTGTATTGCACATTTCAATGTACCTATTTTAAGAATAAATACTCTATATTATAGATGGAAATAGATTCCTGCCATAAAATGATTGCAGCTTTGCTTTGGCTATAGTTCCAGAGAATAACAACCCTTTTTCAATTTAGGATTTTAGAAAGCCAAGCTTAATAGATAGGGACAGATCAGATTATCAGAAGAAATTTCTGATTCTAAAACACAGGCTTGTTTACAAGGCATGAGAGCATTAAAATAGAGGCATAATGTTAACAGATTATAATTTTAATCTTGGCTATTATTCTTAAGGAATAAATTAAATAATGATGCTATTATTAAAATTTTCCAAATCCAAGTTCTATCAATGCTCATGTTTAATAAGTAAATAAATTCATTAATCTCCTTTTCTCATATGTAAGAGTATTCTATGAGGTCAGTACACACATGTGATGTGTATAATGTATAAGGAAACAACACAAAGCAGTAGTTTTATGTCACCAGACCTGCCTCAGTTTTCTGCACAGGGAATTGGGTTTCGTAGGAAAAATAGATTAAACTCTTGAATTCCTCTTCCTAATCAAAGGGAGAAAAGCTAATTGTCTTTCCTTAGGCATCATTTCCAGATTTAATACAATACCAGCTGAACAGCCACCCATACCATTTAAAAATGTCCACACTGCAAGAATGACACAGGAAACCAGAGCCACCTTCCCAAGAAGCCATGCACAGTGGCCACACACTTTTGAGTACCTCTGCAGTAAGCCTTGCCACCAACTGTAGTCTGGTATTGCTTTCTTCCAGGGCCTCTAGCCAGCAGGGTTGAGATGACAGTTATGTATTAGAGCTGAAAGGGAATGCAGAGGGCATTTTGTCTAACATTCTTACCTCAGAGATGAGGAAATGAGATCTATGCATTAAATGACAAGCATAACACAGTAAATTTTTGTCAAAGTCTAGACTGAAACACTTGACAACCAGATCTCTGGAAATTTGCTCTGGAAAGCACAGTGCTTAGAACAGAAGCTTTAGGAACAAATTAGAAATGCAGAATCTCAGGACTTACTCCAGACCTACTGTATTAGAGTTCTCCAAAGAAACAGAACCAGTAACATAGGGTGTGTGCATGTGTGCGTGCGTGTGTGTGTATGTGTAAAGAGATTTACTTTAAGGTATTGGCTTGTGTGAGTGTGGGAACTAACACAATTGAAATTCATAAGAAAGGCCAGTGGGCTGGAAAGTTGGGTAGGATCTCCATGCTATGGTTTTGAGGCAGAATTTCTTCTTTGGGAAACATCAGTTTATGCTCTTAAGGCTTTCAGCTTACTAGATGAGGTCCACCCATATTATCAATGATAAACTCCTTTACTGCAAGTTACACACAACTGAGTGTGATGTTAATGTTATTTACCAAATATCTTCACAGCAACATCTAGACTAATGTTTGACTAAACAACTGAGCACCATAGCCTAAGCAAGTTGGCAAATGAAGTTTATGCATTAAACTTCTTCAATCAGAAGCTCGTATTAACATGGTCAATAGGTGATTTGTATGCACATTAAAGTTTGAGAAGCTCTGATTTAGCTATTTGTAAGTTTGTGGTGTATCACACCCCCAGGTCTCTAATAGAGATCCAATATAACAGTGCATTCAGTAAGGAAGACTGTGGGAATTTATATGGAATTTATATATAAAGTATGAAAATCATCTGTATAAGCACTTTTGCCTTGATAGTTTATGGTTCATGATTCATAGTTAAGACAGAAACAGTAGCCAAGACAGAAAGAGTTTCTGTGTTCGTTCACCATGAGGATTTGTTCGTTATCCTTCAGAAGGTGAAACTGCTGAGTGTTGGACTTAATTAATGATTGTGCATGGAAACCCCAATATTGTTGTTAACAACCATTTCATCAATAAATATGAGAGCTGCCTTCTCGGCACCACTCTTGTGCTGTCACTCCTTGAGTTCTCTGGCTGGTCCTTAGGTCTTTGAAGAACAATCGCGTCTCTTCCCTATTCTGCGGGTCAGAGACAGGGAAGGGACCCTACAGTAGACGTTTATTTCTCTCCCATGAAAAGTTTGAGCACTGTAGCTTAGGACAAGGAAAAAAAGAGATTTGACAACCAGGAACCCAGGTTTTTCTAACTTGTGCTCTGCCATCTGCAACACAGATTGCATCTCATGGCCCAAGATAACTATACCCCCTCTGGTCACCATGCCTTTGTTCTTATTAGCAGAAAGAAAAGGGCAATGAAGGGAAATCCCTTCCCTTCAGGGACATGACCCAGAAGTTATACTCATCCCAGATGTTCAAATTCATAGTCCAAAACTAGGCTGTATGACCATATCTAACTACAAGGAAGGCTGGAGGTTGTAGTTCTTTTACAAAGTCAACAGTTATTCAATAAAAAATCATTAAGATTCAGAATTCTGTAATTTTTCTACAGAAAGAAGGGCAGACTGGTTCCTAAAGGATAGCTAACCATTTCTTCCACCTATTTTTCTACACCAGGTTAGCAGCAAGCACTTCTTGGACAGCAGATGAGAAGGAGCACCTTTGTTGTTTTCTTTGATGGTGGTGAGAATTGAACCCAGCATACCACTAAGGGTGAGGAAAAAAAGAGTGATGACAGCTCGTACTGTCATTTGCATTGATTGTCTACTTCCGCAACATAGAGCTGCTGTTGGCCAATGCAGCAAGAACGTAAGTTTCCATTGTCCCAGGGAACTAGCAGTGGTGGAAGAATTCTATACTCATCACTTCCATCCTCTCATGGCCACACAAGGATGACTCACTTCTCCATTTCTAAGACCAAGAAGAGGCATAAAATAGGAAATAACTCTAGTCAAAGCATCTTCTCTTCTTCCTTAATCCTGGTAATTTTTATATCCCACAACTGGGCATAGACGCATGCAGAGCCACTGTCAACATTCATGCCACCCACAAAATTCCTTGTTATTTCCTTTTCTGAGGCAAAAGGCTAGGTGTTTGAGGGTAACTGAGAAGTATACAGAGGCATGCCTGAGGATAGTTTTAAAAGGGGGAGCAATGCCTGCATAAGAATGTTTTCATTTAATTGATGAAAGTATCTTTACACAAAAACATTATTTAATAGCAGAAAAAACCTGTAAAAATAAATCAATTTCTCTGTACTACTGCCTCCCACAATAACCCACATACATATACAAAGTCCCTTCAGAGACCAACAAAGCATATTATACACTATTTGTTGTAACCAAGGTAACAAAACATTGCTTCTTTGTATCAACTTTTAAGACAAAAATATCACTGTTATACTGGATGTTTCTTTGTAATAGTGTTTATTGCTGTTTACTGTCATTTTTGAGATCTAGCTTAGATCAGGGCTATTTGTTTTATTCTAGGTACCAACTGTGATTTTCAACAGGTAATTAGAAACACCTGGATTATAAGTCAAAGACATTTTTAGGCTATAAATAAATAAGAATATAGCTGACAGGATTTTACTTTCACATTTCTATAAAAAGGTACTTATTAACCTAACTGAATATCAGTTAATTAATACATATCTATTGACCACATGGCCCACAAGCATGCTTGCATAGATAGTGAATGATATATATAGTATAAAGCAGTATAAATAATTTACATGTCTATCATTTTATATAAAACCTTTTGATACCTTTCTTGCCAAATTTGACTTATCAATAATCACCTGCCATCTAATTCTATAATAAAATAAAATAAGACAATTCATCTAAAATCTTACATACCCTTGTAAGAGTACCATGCCTCACAAGTGCATATAGACACACCCTTTCTTAAGCACTCTTTTCAAAATTTTCACTTCCATGAAGCTTTCATTCAGATGCTCAACGTTATTCTATAAACATGTGACAGCAGAGCTCAGTAGCAGCCTGGATTCTGTGACATCACGTTCTCTACTAACTTTACCCTTATCCTCTCAGTTTGATATGAATCTCTGGTAGATGTGGTGATATAGCCTTCATTCTTGCATGGATCCCATTTCACCTTTTAAAGATATCACAATCCTTTGTGTAAACGTGACTCAGAGAGGCATTGTGAGTGTTACCACTTTGGGCTCCTGGTAAATGACTGCTGTTAACAAGTTCCAAAAACTTTTACCTTGTGTGTGGTGTGTATGTGTGCGTGTGCGTGTGTGTGTGTAAAATGAGCAGGACTTACAATTTATCACACAATGTAATCACAAATATGTATTGTCAATATTACTAATGTAATGATTGAGTTTACATTTCCATTAATGTAAACAATGGCCATTTTTACTTTAGAAATTAGTGAGTGGCTATCAAAATGTTTGCCTAAGAGTTAAAATTTGGGAAACACATAAAAATAGTAAAGAAGTGCAGGCTTAGGAAGCTCACACCATGGAAAGTGAATTTTCTTCTGTATTTCAAAAGAAACAAACATTTTCCTACAGTTTAATGAAGTAAAAATTCAGTTGGTACCATAGTGCTCCCAATTTCCTCTGGGAGTGTGTCTTACTCAATTTGCTTCTCTTATATTTTTCTTACATTAGGGAGAAATTGCTGCTATAAGGATCTGGATTACTATTCTCTGGGACTGTGTTCCCCCTATGACTTAGTTTGATGAGAATAATTTTCATTCCCAGTCAGGAAATGAAAGCACTGGGCAGTGTAATGAGCATGTGATTGAACTTTTCCAATTGTACAGACTTATTAGCTCTAAGAATTTCTAAATTTACATTAATTTTTTTCCTACCTCATGATAGGTGCCCTGTAGCTCTTGAATTATATTTTTATCCAACTTCACAGATGTCATTTTGGTTTCAGACTTCGACTAGAGATTTAACACAGGGGCTAGATTTATATTCTTAAGGCAGGAATTTTCACTCTTTTTCTTTTCCTTCTGAGCTAAATTAAGAAGAATCACAGTACAATTCACAGTGCAGTTTAATCTGTATTCTCAACTGTTTATAAGAAAACATTGATTAACAATATTAAAGAAATCTAAAAATAACACCACATGAAACACTGCTTAAAGCAGTGTTCCTTAAAAGCATGTTGGGAAAAGCATGAAGTTTGTCAGACACACTTCAGGATTCACTATTATAATAAGCAATGGTTATTAGTTTTCTCACTGATGTTAAGGTAGAAGGAAAATCACACATTTTTACTTATAAAATCAAATTACAGCTAGTTCTGAGCTCCACCAGCCTGGGTAGCAGAAAAGCTGTCATGTCTGGGGGCTTCTGTTCCTATTTGAGAGTCTTTCCACTTTAAGCTGTCATGGTCTAAGGCTGTGCTGGCAGCTCCGTACTCACAGCCCTCCCCAAAGTCCTACTGACCCTGAGACCCTTGAGTCCCAAAGCAGCGTCCCTTAGAGATTTGTCCCCAGGCTGCTCCTCCACCCAACTCAGGGGCCCGCTGTCAGGCTGGCATTGCGAGGGGGACATGTGCAGGCTCCTGCCTGTACGTTCACCACCCTCTCCCCTCCTCAGTAACAGGAGCCACACTCTCTCACAGGATGGCCACGTTCTGTTTATGCTACTCCTCTTCACAAAGCCCCATCCATCATTCAGGGCTGGAAAGCTCAGATTGCAATCTCAAGGAAACTGGGTTTTCCAAAAACAGTAATAATAACAGCAAAGCTCAATAAGAGTACTTGTTATACGCGGCACTTCAAATGTATTAACTTGTTTAATATGCACAACTTGGAAACAGATGTACTTTTCTTGTATACATTTACAGTTGAGACTATTAA
The DNA here is from genome assembly GCF_030020395.1 of Manis pentadactyla. Classification (NCBI taxonomy): domain Eukaryota; kingdom Metazoa; phylum Chordata; class Mammalia; order Pholidota; family Manidae; genus Manis; species Manis pentadactyla. Next base: position 51,752,064 of record NC_080030.1, read on the forward strand.
GGCACAGAGAGTGGTGTTATCATTTAGTCAGCGAGTGACAGAGCAGAACTCCAATCTATGCATTCTGGCCCCAGAGTCTGCGCTTTTAGCTACTACATTAGACTGCCTATTTATATGGCAATCTGCTTCTATTTTCCTAAATTAAGGATTCTATGACTTCAATGTATAGAGGCTTGATTGTATAAACGGTACCTGTGATTGGGAAAGAAGGATATGTGAAGGAAGATCCTTGCCATACTTACTCCTTCGTGATTTCATTCCTTCATAATTTCCTCCAGGAAAATGCACACCACTGTGAAATGCTGTCAGGTTGTTTGCCACATACATAGAGAGCGAGGCCCCAAACATACTCACACTATAACTGGGATGTAATTATTTTTTTATCTTTTCATCTTTAAATGTCCTGGTCTTCCACATGAGTCCCATCCACTAGATAATGTGATGGGAAAATTACCAATATCCAGCATAGACATCAACTTTGTTTGGCTTTATAGGAGTACCCGATCTACTGGGATAGTTGCCCAAATTCTCCTGTTTCTATGCCCTCTTTCTTTGGCTCTTTTCTAAAATGGGGTCCAGGTATGTGGGAAAGGGGCTTACATGAATTCATGATGTAGAGGGTTTAGGGGGTCTCCTGGCTTTGCTATTCAGTACCTGATGACCTTTGAGATGTTACTGGTCCCATACCTTAATTGTTTTTGCGGTATCTGCTGATGACATCTGTAGCAAGAATCATGGTGTAATTCATTCTCTCTCTCTCTCTCTCTCTCTCTCTCTCTCTCTCTCTCTCTCTCTCTCTCTCTCTCTCTCTCTTTCGGCTTGGTTATAGGCCAGGGTTAACTTCCTGGATACCATGGTCTCATGTTGATCCTCTAAGCCCCTCTGAAGCTTTACCATATTTGCCATCATGTCATGGTCTAGGTGGGCCTCCTCTAATGTCTACCTGGTATTGTTTGTGTAGCCTCTATGGACTCCAGAGGAGGCCTGCACATTCTCAGTTCAGTGGTTAGGGCAGATGGAACAAAAGGAGGTGAAATGGAAGTACAAATTAGACACCTTCTTTCTCTTTGCCCTGCCATCTTAACCCAACTAGTTTGAAACCACCTGTGCAGGACCCTCCACACAGGGCCTCAAACTGATGTCAGAGTAAGAACTGTCGCCCATGTGCTCACTTCCTTTCATCACTAATCCAAACCATGCAAGGGTAATTGGAACAAACTTCGGATCACTTTCCACTCCTTCCTCTCTCATTACATCCTTCCCCTTTGATCTATGATCTCTTTGCTTTAAACTTTTTTATTACACAGCTGTTTTTTTAGGTTATATGTTTGCAATTCAATTTTGTGGCTATGAAAATCTTACTTGCTAGGTAGATGATAAATTGATATTATAATAACTGTTCTTAGCTTTAATTCCCAACTCTCATGCCTCAAAAAGGCAGAGAATTAATGTGCCAGTTATTTATGGCTATGTACCAAACCACCCAGATACTTAGTGATTTAAAGCAATAATCGCCATTTATTTTGCTCACACATTTATAATTTGGAAAGTGTTTGGCAAGAGGGCTCATCTCTGTTAGAGACTGAGTTAACTAGGGCAGCTCACCTGGGCCGAGATGATGCGCTTCCAGGATGGCTAACCCCATGCAGCTGGAAAGGTAGTGCTCAGCTGAGGGTCTTGGCCAGGTTTCTTAGGACCTTTCCATGAGGACTTTCCTTAATGCTGCCTCTTCCTCATAGCACAGTGGCTGTGCTTTAAGCAAGGAAGTGAAAGAAAGTGGAAGTTGCCAGTCTCTTAAGTCCTAGGCTCTGAAATTGACCGAGAGTCACTTCTGTTGTATTTTATTAGACAAAGTTTTCACAAAGCCTCCTAGACTCAAAAGAGTTGGGGGGAAGGAGGGAGAAGCAGGTTGGAGAGGGATGTGGACCCCACCTTTTGATAGGTGAACTGCAAAGGATCTGTGGCCACTGTTAACCAAGCATACTTAATTTAGTAATTTTCAGTGACATTAAGTCATTCCTGGGCTTTTGCAGTTAGTTACTGTTTTAAAGTCAGGAGTCAGATCTTCTTGTGACAGTAATGCAAAGGTCAGCAAATCCTCTATAAAAAACAACAACTAAAAAACTTGACAAAATTGTAAAATCAAAACAAAACAAAATAAACACCATCTAAGTATCAACCAAGGACAAAAAAGCAATTGAAGAACTGTTTATTTATGAAAAGCTACTGAGCATCAGGTAAGAAGAGTAAGATTTCAGAGGGTTCTCCTCTGAGGTTGCTCCCGGCTCTCCCACAGCTTGGATGCTGGGATACCAGGGCATTGCTGGCCACAAACACCAGCAACCTCATTGCTGGTGGGGACTGGTTTGTTTTGGGAAGAAGGCAAAAACTCCCTTCTCAGTTGCACTGCTAGGGAAAATAGCAAAGTTGGTGGAAAAGGAACAAGGACAGCACACAGCCTCCTGGCCTGAGCTGTGATTCCACTTGTGGAAGGCAGCAGACCAAGGGAGTAGAGATTTAACAGCGAGATCCGAGACATGAGAGAACCACAGATGGACTCAGACATTTCTCCACACACCCCTGGCTGACAGAGAGCCTGGGACCTAATGCAAGGCCATAAAAAACTCTCAGTAAATTTTAAAGAATTAAACATCATTCAAAATATGCTCCATAGTAACAATGGAATCAAACTGGAAGTCAACAACAGAAAGAACCTAGAGAAATCTCTACATATTTGGAAATTAAATAAGACATGGTTCAAAGAAATTGTGAAGGAAATTATAAAATATTTTGAAGTGAATGAAAATAGAGACAACATGTCATAATACATGAAAATAATGTAATGGAGGTAATTCAATTCTTAGAGTAAAATTTGTGGCTTTAAAAACTTGTTTTAGGAAAAAGGAGATATCTCAAATAAATAACCTAAACTTCTTTTCTAAGAAACTAGAAAACGAATAGCAAATTAAATACAAAATAAGCAGAAAGGAGGGAGTATGAAAGGTCACATCAGTAAATAATAAAATAGAAAGAGGAAAACAATAAGGTCAATAAAATAAAAGTCTGCTTTTTAAAAAAGATCACAACATTGAGAAATCTTTAGCAATATTGGCTGAGAGAGAGAGAAAGAGGAAGAGGGGGAAACAAAAATCACCAAAATCAGTTATGAAAGAAGGAATATTGCTACCAGCTCTACAGAAATTAACATATAAGGTAATAGTATAAGCAAGTCAGTATCAATGAACAATTAAAGTATTATGGACAATGTCCTAAAGACAGAAATTCTCACTAAACAAGAAACAGATAACCTAACTATGTCTATATATAATTATAGTTTCTAATAATTATGATTTCGGGATAAATTGGGAGAATTATATTTTTACTTCCTAACATAATGAAGTTCAACAAATTGTTATTATCCTTCTCTTTCTTTTAGCACTCCTGAAGTATGGTTGAGGCTACCATATAGAATAATTTTTTGAGATAAGATAATGTAATGAAAACTGCAGTAGCTTTGAAGGCAGATAAGAACTTGAGTCCCAGTCCTGGCTCTTTGGCTATTTGCCAATGGCAAAAACGGCTTCTACTTTGACTCCTTGAAATGTTAGTTGCTAATGTAAATGAGGAGAGGTTGTTTGTTTTGAAAATTAAGCATGGTAACTATATAGGGAAGGTTAACATAAAACATAAAGCACTTAAAACATGTGAATGTAATGGGGTGACTTTATAAGAATGCATCAAGTCCATCAATGGGAGGAATGAGAGCCAACTTTCAAGGGTGAAAGGGCAAGACACAGAATCAGAAAGAGACAGAGACAGCAAAAGAGAGAGAGGAGTCAGAGAGTTTTATTTTCCCAACTTTATTTTTAAATGATTTCACGTTCTCTGGATGAGCTGAGTTGTCAGAGAAATTGAGAACACACATGTGAGAAAAGTCAGAAAGAGTACAGTGTGAGCATGAAATAAAGGAACTGAGAGAGGCTGGATAATGCGATGGCTAATTTTATGTGTCAGTTTCACTGGGCAACAGGGTGCCAAGATATTAGTCAGACATTCTGGGTGTGGCTGTGAAGATGTTTTTAGATGAGATTACCATTTGAGTTAATAGATTGAGTAAATGAAAGCAAACTGCTCTCCCAGTATAGGTGGGCCTCATCCTATCCATCGAAGGCTTGAATAGAACAAAAGGCCCAGGTAAGAAGGAACTTCGTTGGCCTGACGGCTTGAACTGAGGCATCAGCTCTCCTAAGCCCCCAGCTTGCCAACTGCAGATCCTGTGACTTCTTCATCTTCATAGTCAGATGAGCCAACTCCTTATGATAAATCGTATGTAATAGACTGTGTATACATAAGTCATATATACATATGATTATGATATATACATATCCTATTGACTCCATTTCTCTGGAGAACCTTGACAAACACTGATACAGATAATGAACAATGCAGGAGCTAATAGTTAAGCAGCAGGTGTGTATGGAAGCCACATGCATAGCAGAGGGTATTGGTGGTGCTGGGTTCTGCTTCTGTCCTTTACCAGCTGCTTGAACACCCATTAGTAAGATGTGATCCTGCTAGTGACATTTAGGAGGAATGGAGGAAAGAAGGCAACTGAGGTCATGTCATGGGCACATCAACTACTTCACTGGGGCTTCAATGTCCTTATAGGCAAACAGCAGCAGAGCTGGGAGTATTGGAGATAGATAACGTGTGTGAAGGGTCTAGCGTACAATAAGTACTAAATGAATCATGCCTCTAATTATCTCCATGTGCAAAAAAGAAAACATTCCCTACCATGCCAGCCAAAATAAACGAAATGAGATACTTGAGGAAAAAATGGTGATTTTAACAGTTTTCAGCTTTTATATGCCATCTGTAGGCATAATCATTTTTATATTTTATTGTTGTTACTAAACTTTACATTTTCCTGTGTTAAGAGGGCCTCTAAAGGATGGGAATGAAGGAACATGAGGTTGTTCACATCATGTCTATCTTCTGGTGTGTGTGGCAAAAATCCCACCAAGCTATGTGAGAAATGCCTAAAATAATAACCTGTGGAAATGGAAATACTTGTCATTATGATCACTATTATCCTTATGGCTGTTTTTTTTAATCCCCTGCCAGAGCAATTAATTCCTAAGGGGAATGAGTGGTATGAGTTTCATGTCTGTGCAGCTCTACCTGGAGCAGATATACCATATTTTCTTTATCTACTCACATTTCAGCTTAGCCCTTGTCCAAACTGAACTAGCAGCCTTTCATCACAAAGTTGTTCCCTGCCTGGCTGTCCTATCTTGCTTAGCTATGAAACCATACTCAGCTCCCCAAGCTCAAAACCTTAGATTCATCATTTACTTATCCTTTCTCTCCCTTTCTTCTCAGTTATACTCAATGCCCTGTTCTCATCTATCACACCTGCTCAGAATCTTCTAAATCCCTTCTACTTCCTGCCAGCTGTGAGCATCTTATTTCAAGATCTGAAAAAAAACAAGTCAATGTTCTTTCTACTGTCAACATTTAAGAAGAACATCTCAGTTCAATGATCCTTTAAATAATGGTTTTTAAAAACATAAAAACTTGAGAGCGAGCCCATAATATGAGAGACTTTGGGATACTCAAGTAATAAGGAACTCCCTCTGTTTAAGGTAAATTTACAGTAGCCTCAATTACAATTTTTTTTATTACAAGGTAATTAGTCAATCCTTCCACCATATGTCCTTGGACTTTGCACTGTTCTTTATTCAAATATTTATTGCATTCCACTTTCAATATTTATCCTGGGCACTACTCTATATACTCTAAAAGGCAGGTTTTATGTCTTATTCATCTGTGAGTCTGCTCAACACCTAGAACATTGGATAAACTGTAACACTATCTGTACACACGACAATCTGAAAAATAATAGGGACGCTTTTCCCACATACACATAAAAAATGAGGATTACTGTAATAATTATGAAAGATTCTAGAGATACCTTTTAAAGTCTAATTTTAGCAAAAGGGAAAAAGGGGAGAAATTATCTTCTTACCTTACAACCAGTCTCAGAAGTTCGGAGAGGACCTGGAGCAGATGCTGTGGGAACCCTGCCCCCATAAGCCAGCCCTCACACTTTACACACACAGGCTGGGCCTCCAACTACCACCACCTGCATGGCTTTGCTGGAGGGTTTCTCAAGCTCACAAAGCTGACCTTGCCCACCTGTGCAGCGTTCTGGATATGTCTGTGTATTAACTTCCCCTGGGACTAGGCCTCAACAATTAATGAAAGGAATTGGTGTATAAATACCCCAGAAACCTTATCCCTTAGGTAGAATGACACTAAGGTGTATACTCTGTGCTGACTTTTGGGGTTTCCCCAGCAGGATTCAGCCCTAATGAACCACAGCGATAGGTGCCTTGACAAGAAACACCTCACTAGCTGCCTTCCCTCCTACCACTTCCTCATTCTTCTACCACTGTTTCTTCTCTTTCCAGAGTAATTATTTGTACATTAATCTGTATCTCAGATCTGTTTCTGTGACACACCAAATCCAGACTGTAACCATTCCTTCCACCAAAAAGAAAACTATGGCTAAATCAGAAATAGTGAAAACTCTAGGGCAAATTAATCTTTGAATTCAACTTAAATAATTATCGAACACCTACTGTGTGAGGAACTTTGCAAAGACAAAGAAAACATTCAACCCTGACCTGATGGAAATCAATTATTTCAAAAGTAGACAATTACTGATTTTTTAAAAAAACACAGTAAGCAATATATGCAGAAACAACTACTAAGCCCAAAATAAGAAGAATCTAAACTTTGTCAGTGTGGAGGTATGAGGTAATGGAAGACTTGTCAAGGAAATAATTGACCTGGCTTTCCCAAGCAGAAGTTGAAAGGGGAATATCAATAAAGAGAACATTATGGACAGAACACCATGTTACACTCTTCCCCCACTACAAGGAGTTTAGGAAGACCTCAAAGAGGCTAGATGATATAGTGGTTAAGGGCATGACCACTGAAAGCAGATTGTCTGGGTTCAGATCCTAGCTTCTCTATTTATTGTCTGTGTGACCCTGAGCAAATCATTTAATCTCTCTATGCCTCAATTTGCTCATCTATAGAATGGAGGTGCCTATCTCCCCCTGTCATTTAGAAAACTTAATATAGGTAAAAGGTTGAGAACAGTCACTGGTACATAGAGAAGTACTGAAAACATTTTCATTGTGATTTATTATCATGGCTGGTTAACTCACAGAGAAAGGAATAGGAGATAAAGCTGGCAATGTAAACAGGAGACAAATGAAGCAGGGCCTTATATTCCAAGTAAGGAAGTCTTTCTTCATCTTTGAGATCAAGGGTCAGCAAACTGGGTACAACCCACTGGCCAAATCCAACCCCCCCGTTTTTGAAAATATTTTTAGAACACAGCTACACTCATTAATTTATAAATTGTCTATGACTATTTTCATGCTAAAATGGCACAGCTGAGTCATGGCGACATACCACATAGCCCATAAGGTCAACAACACAGCTGCCCCCCCTCTCAGGGAGGCTACATTCCAAACCCCCCAGTGGATGTCTGAAATTGAGGATAATACCAAACCCAATATATACTGGGTTTTTTTTTTCCTGTACATACATACCTATGACTTGGAAATAAGTAAGTAAGAATTATGGAGGATTTATTAGAAGTGAGTGAAAAGGGCTGTCTTCGGTGTTTCATAAAGTTTATCTCCCACAAAATTTTAAGAAAGAAGGAAGAAAAGATGAGACAAGAAATGCAAGTCCCTAATGACTTATCTTTTGACCTGCAAATACAAGGAAAGGATGAGAAAACACGAAGTACTGCTCAAAGTTAAATCAGCATAGCTCGAACTTCTTTACTTAATGGAAAAAAGGAAAGCAGTGGGTTTATATTTAGTCTTCTTAAAGCCTAAAGAGCCTAGGAATAGAGAGGGTGTTTATTGTTTTTCTTCTTTTTTTCCTACCTCTCGTTTCTTCTTTTTTGTAAAAAAGATGACTTAGACTCATGACCTTTTAAAATAATAATGTATATGTTTCTCCCAATCTTTTGTTAGACATAGAAAAAAATGTCCCGCTGGTAGAGTTGATGCAATTCTTCCTTTCTTTTAAGAGTATAAGGAAAGGAGAAATCTTCCTGAGGACACAAAATTTGCTTTCTATGTAGTGGTAAGTCAAATTAAAAATTGTGCATGTATTATGTATGCTACTGTCCTCTTAAACAAGAGAAATTCAAAGAGATCAAAACAACCACTTATTTTCTCCACTAGACAGAGGTCAAGATCAAATGGTGTGTCACAATCTGTTGGAGCTCCGTTGCAAGCAATTTTTTACTATTAATAGTTCAAAGTTTGCAAATAATTTACTTTTGTTTGTAAGCTGGGGAAGTCAAGGTTATCCTGAAATGTCACTCGCATTCAGCTGCAACCTGATTATCCTTCTCTGAGTGGGAGAGAATGGGAGGCTCTATAACCAGGATGCCAGGGAGTGAATGTCACCCACTGTTTATTTTCAGAGTAAAAAGATTGAAATCACTTCATCAAACTGAGGGCAGAAGCAAAAACACCCTGTAGATATTGAAAACAACTAGAAATCAGTGCAAACAGATGTGATCAGAGAAACGTAAAGTCATTAAGAATCAGGTGTGTGGGTTCATGCCCTGAGAGAAATTCTAGGCACCTCTCCTGTGAGGATGAGAGCATCAGGCCCAAAGCCAATAAGTAATTGAATGGCTCAATGTTCCTTGCTCTGAAAGGCATGCTCAGAAAATGCCCTTCTGAGTCTTATTTGGCTTTATATGTTTTTTTTTCTTTCTTCAAAGAATGTACGTATCCAAGACTTATGACATTTATATTTTTATTATAAATTTTAAAATTACCATTCTGGTCTTATGACCCAGTGAAATGTATTGACACTCTCTTTTGTTCCATATCCTCTGCAGGGCGGTAGGTTTACAGGAATATTCAAGATAGAGTCGTCTTTTCAAGGAACTTCCCTTGTAAAATTAATTAATGTGAGTTTGTTCCTGAAAGGTTAATATACTCCCTCTATGTGTTCAGAAAATCATGTTTATGAGCCTACAAAATTGAGGAACAGGCTGGTTTGTGGTAAATCCATCAAATGAAATAGCATCTCTAAATCCTCATGAGGGCCAAATGACTGATCTTAACTGGAAACAATCCCACATCACAATTCTCTTTGTGTATATATAAAGTTTTAGTCATCTCAGAAAGTCATTGTCACAAAGCTAAAAGTCAGACCCCCGAGCCTGCTACTTACTAACTTTAATGATTGTAAATAAGTTAATATCTTTGAGACTCAGTTTTCTTATGGACAGAAGGAGGCTAATCATCATTCCTGTTGCCCCACACAGATGGTGAGGATGGCATGGGTGGGCAGAAGCAGGGAGCCAGCCTCTATTGCTCTGCTAAGCGATTTCCCACATCCTCCCTTTTCACCTCACGGCAATCCTCACTTTTAGGCATTAGTCCCTTAAAAGCTAACTCTCTAAGCCACATCGTGCAGTTGTGGAGCTAGGATTTGAAAACCTGCCTGTCTACCTGCAGGTGCCATGCTCTCCTTGGCTTCACCCTGCCTGTATCACATCAGAGACAATATAGGCAAAAGCACCTGGAAAGTTGGAAGCTCTTCAACTCTTATCATCCATGTCTGAGATCTGAGGGTGAAAGTGTCCCCTAAATCATTTACTTTGTTCCTTTGCTCATGGCAGTTTTTTTTTTACTAGAAGGTTCCTTTCTTCTTCTCCTTCTTCTTCTTTTCTTTTTTTTTCTGGAACTAATCCTTAACCATTCCTCAAGGTGACAATATTTCTCTGGGCAACGGTGATCATTCTTTCCTATACAATCTGGTGTATCCATACTTTTTCACTGTCTCATATGTTTAATACATAGCATTTCTATTTATTTTTTAACATGTGCCTTGTTTCCTCAGCTAGACTGAAATTTCCTTTGAGTGAAGAATGCCTTGGTTATCCTAAAGCACCATGCTATTAATAACATATGCTTTCAAATATGCTTTATATAGATATATATTTTTTTAATTACAAGACAAAGACTAAAAAGGTGGTTACTAAAATAGGTAATCTAATGTATTTTTAAAAGAAATTCAAACATTTATCTCACCTTTGTTTATAGGAAAAGAGACATTGATTTTTACAGTCTTTTTCTCATACATAAAATACTATAAAGAAAATAAAAAATATGTATTTCCTATTTATTTTTGTGTACATACATATCCTTCTTTTCTTTCTATACATGGAGTTATTTATACAACTTTAAAAAACCAACTGAAATGACAAGGAATTCTATTTTATTGTATGCCTTTTTATTTATAGTCTATAAAGAATATAGTTCATTATTATATAGTATCTCATTACCTCATTTAATATGAAAATATGTTATGTGTTCATTAGCTTGTTTCATGTTTATTTCTGTCAGTGCATTGATGAGCTCTTTGCCCAGTTCACCATTTCCCTCACCAAAACAACCATTACCAGATCCTTCAATAGTTAGTGTACAGAGAAGTTAACTATTGAAGTCTGTGTATTCATATTTTAAAAAACAGTAATAGAATCATACCATATATACTGTTCCTTACCTTGTCTTTTGATTCAATAATATATTTTGGAGATTGTTCCATATCAAGATATGTGGATTTGTTCTCATCTCATTCTTCTTAATAGCTGCATGGTATTCCATTGTATAAACACAACATAATTCATATAATCAATACCCTATTTAATAAATGGTATATTTCTTTCAATTACATGATATGCTACACATATATACTTTATTCCAAATAATCCACTGTATCATCTTTGCTATAAAGATCCATTGACTTTTCTTCTAGAAGTTTTGCTTCTAGAGCTCTGTGTTCTTGTTTCTGAACTGATTGCTCTCTATGCTACTCACAAACCTGCCATCCTGGCACTGCTCTTCACCTTTATCATGGATACCACTCCTCCCTCAACACTATAATTGCTCATTCTTTATTAACTCCTTCATTTTGTTATAGCATATTCTCCAATAACTACCTAAGAAAGTGCATCTGGATCATTAGATGTCTACAATTGTTTTTTTTGGCCTTTATTTTGCTTTTGTGTTTAGTTGGGTTGAATATAAAATTCCATATAGAAAATATCTTTAATACAACTTTTTAAGGTATTAATGGAACTTCCTTGACTTCTATTATTAAAAACAGGTATTGGGAAGGCCAGGAGCCTTCGGAACATAGTACATTGACCCTTTTGCCCCTCTCAGTTAAGTCTGTGAATATACCTTTATGACATTCCATATTCTGCTTTCTTTGATAGAGTTCATTTATTATCCCCATTGGAACTTGGGGAAGAAGAGGCAATAAGTATATATATATCAATTCACTCTCTGCCTCTAAAGCCCATCATTTAACTATTGTGTTTCTATTAAATATTTAAGAAGTTTCTAGTTTTTCATTTTTACAAATACTTGAACATTTTCATGACTAAGTAGAAATCTTAATTATTTCTTAGGTAATATTGAGTCAAATTCTTGGATAAAAGTGTTCACAAAACTTCTGATGTATTCAACAGATATTTCCAAGAGTATTCATTTCCTATTGCTGTTTATTTTGCCTTTATATTTGGTTTGGTTGACAATTGCTACATAGCCACTTATCACAAACTTAGTGGCTTATCTCATAGTTTCCAGGGGTGTGGAGTCTTAGCATGGCTTAACTGAGTCTTCTGCTCAGGGACTCACAAGGCTGTAGTTTGGATGTTGGTCAGTGCTGTACTCCTATTTGTGGCTTAGGATCTTCTTCCAAGCTGACCTGATGGGCAGAATTCATTTCCTTGCTGCTATGGAACTCATGGTGAATTATTTCTCCAAGACCAAGAGGAAATGGAGTATCTATCTGATCTCAAGGAAGGCCTAACCTCCCTTTTTAAACTGATGACAGACCATGATTCCATCTGTAAAATCCCTTTACCTTGTCCATATGATATAATGTAATCACACAAATGACACCTATCATTTCATAGGTCCCTCCCATACTGAAGAGAGGGGGATTATACAGAACATGGCAGGAAGCAGACAGAGGAAAAGAATGGATCTTGGGGTCAGCTCTGAGCTCTGCCTATCACACCAAGTTGCCCTAAGGAAGATCTATGTATTGCAGACATATTCCAGCTTAAAAATCAATTTAATTAATTGCATTAAACTCTGAGAAGTGTAAGGGCTATTTACTCCAAGTACATTTCCTCTGATTTTTCTACCATTCAATTTATGCATTCATTACCATGAAACAAAATTTTGACAGACCTCTATCCATTACTTTCCCCCTGTTTACCATGGGTTTTTAAATCTTAAATAAAGGAATTAATTTTTTAATTAATCAATCTCTCATCTAGTTTTCAAAAACTAAAGAAAAATACAATGACATTCCTTCCAAATTTTACCAAAAATGTAACTAGACAATGTTTTTCTAGGCACTCTGGTAGCCGGTGAGTATTGAGAATGTACAAGTAAGTAAGCCAGAGTCCTTGACCTTGGGGTGCATCCAGCCTTTGATCAACAATGAGAAGTGTAACAAGGGTTCCAGTGAAGTAAAGAATTCCTAAGTACTGGTGAAGGACTGACAAGTTAGTCTTTACTGTACATTATGTGGAAGAAAAAATTGTACAACTTTTTTTAAAAGAATTTGTTGACATTAAGGAGATAAAAGAGCTTCATACTTTGATCCTAAAATTCCACAAATGAAAAAATTGGAAGGGATTTAAGATTTCAACAATAAAGGAATTTTAAAGTTATCTAATATTATATTGTGATTAAACATTGTGCTTTCTAAAATATTTTAGGGACATGAGAAAACAAATATGCTGATATGTTAAATTAAAGAAGTCCACAACAAAATTTGATCACTTCTAGGTAAACAATGTACAGAGAAAAACTTGAAAACAGATACACTAAAAATGTTAGCCATAATTATTTCAAACATGTGATTTTGTAATTTCTACTTTGCTATTTCAAAAATTCTATGTTAACAAAAAATCCCTAATGCAATAGCAATAGGCTCATAAATTTAAAAAGTTAATAAACAGACTAGGAAAATTCAAGGTTGTTCACATTTACAAGAAAAAGGCCTGGTCAGAATTAAAGCCTTGAGAGTTTTCAGGGACATTATTGGAAAGCAGCAAATGAGCAAGAAATCCACTTCATATTTGAAGACATGATATTGCAAAAAAACGGAGAGGGTGGTTGGCTTCTAGTGACATGCTGATCACAGAGTTACCAACAATGTAGACCAGGTGGATGCAAATTAAAAGGTGGAGAAACCAGAGCAGATGGAGAGGCACTTGGCACAATCTGATTGATCTAAAAAAAGGCAGATCACATTATCTTAACCATATGTATATTTTAAATATCAGTTGAACACTTATCTTAACAATTTTTTATAGTTTGGAGGCTTGTGGATTAGAAACAATATATACATTTTTTTATGGTTGAATTCTTCAAGAAATAAAACATGTAAAGGTGAAATGAACTGGAATTGGTAATCTATAGGAGAAAGTCTAAGATTAGCTACACAAACGTATATTTTCTCAACATTTTTATAAGAATTATGTCAACAAACTTATAAAAATTTGTTGGGGTTTTGAGTAATTAAAATTTATAATCAAGAATATGAAGTTGTGATGAAGTCCCTAACAAACCATTCTTCATTTTCACAAAGTCTGAATAAAGGGAGAGGAAATAAGTTTAAATTAGAACAAGAGTCAGATTTTTCTTTTTCTTTCTTTTCATTGGGGACCAGAAGCAGGAATAAAAAACTTGTGATTCCATTATTACAGCCAATGGTTTGGTTTATTGCCTCGCCACCTTTGAAGATCGAAATCGCACCCTCAACTGTCCGGCGTGCTGTAGGCATTCACCTTCAGCCTAGATCAAGCTTCTGCCTAGAAACAGGAACGCGCAGAATGACCGTCCTCTCCCTGGACATTCCTGTGTTAATAGAGTATAGCACATTGTATGTGAGAGAGATTAAATTAATAACACAGTATTTTAGTTTTTAAAAACAGTTTATAAATACTGCATCTGAAAGGTGTCAACTACTATTGGACCCTTTGCCTTTAATTTCTTATCACGTCTCTGAATAGTCAGCCATGGTGGACGGGCCATACCTGGAGGAGGAATTTGAGAAGAGATGTGAGACTTGTGGGTGGGCCTTGCAAGCTTCAAGCATTAGTGAAAGGGATCTTTTTCCCATTTCATAGAGGAGAAATGCAAGTTTGTCAAGAGAAAGAGGAACTGTTTTTTTGTTGTTTCTTTTTTATGAAGCAGAATTCCATTCTAATTCTCTGACCCTTTTACTATAACTGCTGTAGCATATGTTTTAAATTATACTGTATGCATGTGTTCCCCATAAAATTAGCCATCATGACCCATTGTTCCACAGTCTTTCCTTTCATCACATTTTAGAGGCCTGTGTTCCATATTAGCAAATAACCCTTAGGGAAAATTATGCATTTTCCATACTGCAGTTTTGTTACGTATTTGATAACACTTGTTGTATATTTAAGGATATGGTTCAATATATAAAATTTTTTAAATAATAAAACAAGTGGCCAATTGTTTCCTCATGACAAACAAGGAAGTCAAAATGAATATATCTAGCATCAATATCAAAACAGAATTAACAGCTTCACTTTTAACCCATATGTTCGTGAATATATAACTCCATCAATATGTTAACTAGGGTGAAGGCACATTGCCAAGTTTAGAACCCACTTAAATTCCTTGGGTTCTGAGTTTAAAATGAAATTTGACACTTTCCAGGTTCAAGGTTCTTTTCAGTGCTGTAAAAATGTGACTTCCTCGTTAAAAAAAGCTAAAAGATTTGGACACCGACTTGCTCACACAAAACAATATGATAAGTGTGAATGAATCAGTAACATATGGATTGCATTTTGCTTTTAAAAATCTATGATTTTCTTAAACATTTTAAATGGAAAATTCATGGTAAAAATATGCATTGGATTTAGCCAACTCTAAATCATTTGAAAAATATTTGCAAGGCATTTTTCTGTCAATGGATATGTGGCATGATTTCCAGCCCAAAATGTTAATATAACTGCACTCTTTTTCCCAACCCTCCCCCAGACCCTCAAATTAATACACAAGAGAAAACGAACTCGTGCTAGGTTCTCCCTCTTGTTCTTTTTCTCTCCTATTTCCTTGAGTGTGACCTGAAAAAACTTTATTTCAATAGCACAGATGTTTTTAAATTAAATTGTGCTTCAAACTATTCTAAATGTAAAGCTCTAGGGAATAGCAGCAAAGGATACACATTGATAATGAAAAGGTATACATGTGTTTGTATTTCAGAAGGGACATCCCAAAGATGAGAAGTGTTGTTTCCTTGTCCTCAATCTATAATCCATTAACTAATCCATTAATCAAAATTAACAACTACCAGGGTACTGTGTCAAAATAACCTGAGTAGTAAATAAAATGCAAGGAAATAACAGAATATTGGAATGACTCAAATCTCAATATATTGTTGTATGTGTGTAAAATAATATTTTCTGTATTTGTACCTCCATTTCTGAAATGTTTTCTGCCATCAGGTACCTAAAATTAGGCTTTGACACTAGAAAATTTCTTGAGCAATAGTCAATCACGTATGTAAATTCACTTAATTGACTGCCCAAATTGTTTCTAAAAACAAGATGATATTATCCCTGGGTGCTTATGATTGCAATTCCATTCAGTTTTCTAGAAATCCGCATGTGTATTTCCCTGAATTGCTTATGTTTCGAATTTGGTCAGGGCACTGTGCCAACTGCACATTTTGAGAGTTGTAGTGTCTTCCTTACTCGGCTCATACATTGCAGAGGTCTGAGCTAGGTTTGGACTACCAATCAAAATGTATTATTTAATGAATATATAATTTCAGAGTACAAAAAATGTCTATTTCGTATAAACGCTAATTACCTTATAGTTTAGATATGGCAGACCACCTATTTATTTTATATGCCACTCAAATAATATATGTAAATACATAGGCATTGTACATGAAATATTGACTACTGTAATGTATAATATCCATCATGGTTATTTGTATAGAATAAAAGTCAAGATGACTATAAAAAAAACAAGACCATAGATTCTCATATTTTACGTGATTATACAAATTCCGCAATATTACATTATATGTAAAACCTGACTCTAAAACTATGGATAGTCACAATTCCCTGACCTGAGGCAGATTAATCCGTGATGGTAGTCTCCCAACTCTCTAATTACAATTAATGAATCTAGTTACTGTGATGACTTGAATATTGTACTTTCATCTTATAATCTATTGTGTGTGTTGTTTGCTTCCCATGTGAAAGGATGTCACCTGAAAATTTTCGGGAATGGCGAAAATTTCCCAAAGAAACTGAAATTCAACTGTAATAATACTGAATTTCAACATGTAATGAATGTATTGAGGATCTACAAAGTTATCACATACCTTCCTACATTCTGGGGCTTTTAAAAAACTACATACATTTTGTGCCATCAGTGTTGGGAAATATCGTTAGGGTATAATGACTAAGATACTCTTCATGTTTCCAAAAATTAGTGAGCCAATTTTCAACTCTATCTTCTCCATATCTTCTTATTTACCTTTAACATAATATTATAAAAGATCAATTTTCTTTCCATCCTCCTAAGTGAAATTTTATTTAACTAAAATGGAAGACAGCATAAAGCACTGTTGCTAGGTTAAAATTAATTGATAAATTCAAAATACATTTTTAAAAACTAAAAGAGGCAGGATCTTAATAGATGGATTAGGAGATTTGATTCTTATTGATCATTTCTTAATCAAGAATAGAATATAACTCAAATTTAAAATAAGAAGGACATGTTCAGAATGTCATACTCCACTACCAATCAAGTTAAGAGTGACTCCTATGTTCTGCCCTGACAACTTTTGGTTTCTTGTAATTGTGAATAATCAAAGTGACTGAAATAATAAAACATTTACAAATGACAAGTGCTTCTAATGTACAGGTTGTAGCAAACATGCATATGCCTAAATTCATGAATCAACACATAAAAACAACTTTTCTTTTCCCAATGTCATTTACGATGTTTCATATCTTTTCTTCCTTATTCAGCATCCTCCCACCCAGGAAGAAGGTAATCATAAAGTAATTGCTGAAAATGCTGCTCCCTTTTTTTTTTAAAGTGAAGGAGCAGGCCTAGTTGAGAAATGTACCTACAGAGTATAACACCGGCCATTCCGCTTACTCATCGAAATTATTCATCTCATTGAATGTAGAAACATAATTGGACATAAATGCCAGAAATAGTTGAGGGAAGATCAAACATGCTAAAAAGGCGTGAGAGATGAAATACTCTAAAGACCATCCCTGGGTCTAGAGGCACAGAATTATAGAGTCTTCAAATTGAAAGAAACTTCCATTACACATCTAGCTGTCTCACTATTATCAAATTTCTGTCAGATAGCTATGAGCTTCAGTTTACACCATTTCAACGATTAGGAATCCACTGCTTTGCAAGAGCTGCTAAATTCATTTTTCAAGAGCTCGAGCTATTTCTAACTTGTTACTCACTAACCATTCTACTCCTGAGCCTGAGTTCTGCCCTTTAAAGTTAAACAGAAATCCACTCCATACATCATCCCTTCGTGTGTATAAAAATAATCATCATGTCTACTCTGTCTTCACTTCTTCGCTTCTACAAGGGAAATATCCTCAATTCCAGCAGATGTTTCTCAGAGGGCTCAGCCTTCAGCCCATTCCATCATCTTGACGGCCCTTTTGTCATTATCCTTTGGAAGGAAATACTCCACCTATGATCGAGCCAGAATTCAATAAAAAATTTATACAAAAATATGTCCACTGATGCACCTATGTTTATTCAACCTGGTGTTTTAGGATTACCAACACCAGACAGCCACTGGCTGAGGAAGCACAGAAAAGTGATCTTGACCGAATATCCTAAAGAAAATCTGCTTTTATCGCTAGAGTATTTGGCATGGCTGAAGATAATTGTAGGCATCCAAGAACAGAAATGACCCTCACCCCTGCCTGTTTCACCATGAAAGTGCATGACTTTAAGTGTGTGGAAGGTACTCTGATACTGCAAGCTAATCTCCAGAGCTAGATTACACTGGTCCCAGACATGGGGTGCTGCTCTGGACCCCGCCCTTCCCACGCATATATGTACACAAGTCCAATGGGAAAACTTTACTATTATATTCCTATAGTAATATTGCCTTCCCCAGACACCCCTGTAAAAGATTTTACATAGTCTCAACAGTAGAGATGAAAATGTCTGTGACACTGAGGTTTTCTTTCTCTCAACACAAGGTGTGGTGCCCTGAAAGGTACCCAAGAGAAGCTAAGAATCGATGACCTTCGCAAAGTCTCAACATTTCGCGACCGGATGTTGGAAAGAAGTTAGAAATCAGGTTGTGTGGTTTTATTTATTTACTTGCTTGACTTTGGAAGCCACAGGTCCGTGAGGTGCAGCAATGGGGAGAGGTTCCTACAGACATCTAGTAGACATTCCTTGGCCAGACACAAGACTCTAGATGGCAGCATGGCACTGAGTAGGGTAAAGAGACAGTTGTTAGAAGGTGACTCACGTTGAGCACCAAAATAGGTAGTGAGAGTTGCTGCAATCACAGTTGGATGCGTAGAGCTTAGCACTGCTTACCAGACTAGGTTAACAGCCGGTGACCATTACCAAGGCAAACGTGGGCAGCTGCACTCCCAGGCCCACAGGGCTAAGCACAGGAGAGTCCCAACGAGAAGCAGAGTGCCCGGGACTTGAGTGAGTTGGGAGATGTTAGAGTTAAAAGTTGACTGGAACATTTATAAAACCTTATTTGGGAAATAAATGGACGTTTTTATCATCCATGCTGGGGACCTAGAACACTGTGTCTCTCTAGATGTGCACCCATGCAAATGTGCACCCATGCAAATGTGCACAGAAAATCACAAACTATCACCTTCGTGTCTCACAGCCCAAATTTCTGTGCCCTCATTGGGCAACTGAAGAGGCATATTAAGTAAAACATCACAAGTAGAAAGAGACCAGATTTTGGCCCAAGGACAGATGGAGAACACATCTATCAGCCCAAACACTTGGGAACATTGATTAACTTTTAAATGAAATGCTTGATTTGTACAGGTACTCAACTGGATGATGCCAAATGAATACTAGAAAAAAAAAATAGTGCAAATCTTTCTACATTGTTCCACTGCCCCTGATTTTTTTGGCTTCACCTATCTCATGCTATAATTATTCCTCACAATTACATCACATTGAAGCTCATTTAATTTTGGCTAACTGAAATTCCAAGATAGATTTCATATGAATTATCTTCTAGACATGTCTGTTCTCTCCTATAATGTGGAGTTAATAGCATGAACCTAAATGCAGGTCTCAACTTTGATTCCTGTTAAATTTTAACTTGTTAGTTTTGGTCCATTGTTTGAGCCTATGGAAATAATTTTTCATCTTGATTCTTTCATCCATTATGCTGTCTCTCATTCTCATCATTGCATAAATTAATTGAGAAGTAGTATCATTTATCCTTGAGGTCCAAATGGGCCAATACCAAATAGAAAATGTTCCTTAAGAAGTGATTTTACTCAGTCTATTGACTTTTGAGTGAAATCCATTTGCCTATTTCAGGTTTAATGAATGTACAGGTTATGAACTGAGGCTTTGTCTAAAGACTTATATATATAGCTTTTGGAACAAAGCATCATTAACCATGATTTGTAGAATGATCATCAATCAAACTCCTCTCCTTATTTACTTGCATTTTTATTATGCACTTAACTTTTTATTATTTTTTCTTTATGTATTTCCATTCTTCTATAAAACACTCTCTGAAATGTTAAATAGTTCAATTTATGAAAAGGAAGGGAGACAAGAACTAAGTCTATGATCCCTCTGTATGATCCAGAAACTGCCTGAGATGTGATCCCTGACATCCTTTCTCCCCCAAACCCATGAATAATGTTTTGCTCTCATACTTTTATAGATGAAGAAACTGAGACTCTAAAAGAAATTATGTACATTGGCTAACAGCACACAATTGGCAAGTGGTGAATCTGTAACACGAAACCAGATGATCTGCTTGTAAAGCTTACCAGGCTTGTTTTCTATGAAGGGTATACTCATCCCACTTAAAAAGTACTCTGTTAGGAGGGGGCGGAATATGGCGACGTGAGCAGAGCAGCGGAAATCTCCTCCCAAAACCACATATATCTATGAAAATATAACAAAGACAACCCTTCCTAGAATAAAGACCAGAGGACACAGGACAATATCCAGACCACATCCGCACCTGAGAGAACCCAGCACCTCGCGAAGGGGATAAGATACAAGCCCTGGTCAGGCAGGAGCCGAGCTCCCATTCCCCCAACTCCCGGCGGGAGAAGAATAGGCAGAGCGGGAGGGAGACGGAGCACAGGACTTCCGAACACCCAGCCCCAGCCATCCGGGCCAGAGCGCAGACAAAGTGCGTGCCCAGGGGGCCCTGGATACTAGGAAAACAGGGCAGTAAGAACAGTGAGCGGGCACCGGAGGCAGGGCGCTGGAGGACATAAGAAAAGCGCGCGACCATTTATTTCTTTTATTTTTTTTTCTGTTTTGTTTTGGCGAGCGCTTTTTGGAAGTCTTAAAGGGATAGGGCCCCAAATACTAGGGAAACAGGGCAGCAAGAACAGTGAGCGGGCACCGGTGGCCTGGTGCCAGAGGACACCAGAAAAGCAAGCGACCATTTTTTTTTTTTTTTTTGCTGTTTTGTTTTGTCGAGCGCTTTTTGGAAGTCTTAAAGGGATAGGGCCCCCAATACTAGGGAAACAGGGCAGCAAGACCGGTGAGCAGATGCCTGAGGCTGGTGCCAGAGAATAAAGAAAAACGAGCAGCCACTTTTTTTTTTTTTTAATTAAAAAAAATTTTTTCTGTGTGTGTGGTCGTTGTTTTGTTTTGGCAGGTGCTTTTTGGAAGTCTTAAAGGGGCAGGGCAGGACACTTAATCCAGAGGTAGGGAATCCTGGATCTCTGGGCACCCTAACCCCTGGGCTGCAGGGAGCAGAGAGGCCCCTTACGGAGATAAATAGCCTCCCAGCCGCTCCGGCACCAAGGCGACTCCACCACTTTGGAGTAGCTGCCCGAACCAGGCCACGCCCACAGCAACAGCAGAGATTAACTCCATAGCAGCCAGGCAGGAAGCAGAAACCCTGTCTGCGCGCAGCTGCTCAGCACAAGCCACTAGAGGTCGCTGTTCTCCCAGGAGAGGAGGGCCGCAAACCAACAAGAAGGGAAGTTCTTCCAGCCGTCACTCGTCCCAGCTCTGCAAACTATTCCTATCACCATGAAAAGGCAAAGCTACAGGCAAAGATCACAGAGACAACACCAGAGAAGGAGACAGACCTAACCAGTCTTCCTGACAAAGAATTCAAAATAAGAATCATAAACATGCTGACAGAGATGCAGAGAAATATGCAAGAGAAATGGGATGAAGTCCAGAGGGAGATCACAGATGCCAGAAAGGAGATCGCAGAAATGAAACAAACTCTGGAAGGGTTTATAAGCAGAATGGATAGGATGCAAGAGGCCATTGATGGAATTGAAACCAGAGAACAGGAAAGCATAGAAGCTGACATAGAGAGAGATAAAAGGATCTCCAGGAATGAAACAATGTTAAGAGAACTGTGTGACCAATCCAAAAGGAACAATATCCGTATTATAGGGGTCCCAGAAGAAGAAGAGAGAGGAAAAGAGATGGAAAGTATCTTAGAAGAAATAATTGCTGAAAACTTCCCCAAACTGGGGGAGGAAATAATCGAACAGACCACGGAAATACACAGAACCCCCAACAGAAAGGATCCAAGGAGGACAACACCAAGACACATAATAATTAAAATGGCAAAGATCAAGGACAAAGAAAGAGTTTTAAAGGCAGCTAGAGAGAAAAAGGTCACCTATAAAGGAAAACCCATCAGGCTAACTTCACACTTCTCGACAGAAACCCTACAGGCCAGAAGAGAATGGCATGATATATTTAATACAATGAAACAGAAGGGCCTTGAACCAAGGATACTGTATCCAGCACGACTATCATTCAAATATGACGGTGGGATTAAACAATTCCCAGACAAACAAAAGCTGAGGGAATTTGCTTCCCACAAACCACCTCTACAGAACATCTTACGGACTTCTCTAGATGGGAGCACTCCTAGAAAGAGCACAGCACAAAACACCCAACATATGAAGAATCGAGGAGGAGGAACAAGAAGGGAGAGAAGAAAAGAATCTCCAGACAGTGTATATAACAGCTCAATAAGCGAGCTAAGTTAGGCAGTAAGATACTAAAGAGGCTAACCTTGAACCTTTGGTAACCACGAATTTAAAGCCTGCAATGGCAATAAGTACATATCTTTCAACAGTCACCCTAAATGTTAATGGGCTGAATGCACCAATCAAAAGACACAGAATAATAGAATGGATAAAAAAGCAAGACCCATCTATATGCTGCTTACAGGAAACTCACCTCAAACCCAAAGACATGTACAGACTAAAAGTCAAGGGATGGAAAAACATATTTCAAGCAAACAACAGCGAGAAGAAAGCAGGGGTTGCAGTACTAATATCAGACAAAATAGACTTCAAAACAAAGAAAGTAACAAGAGATAAAGAAGGACACTACATAATGATAAAGGGCTCAGTCCAACAAGAGGATATAACCATTCTAAATATATACGCACCCAACACAGGAGCACCACCATATGTGAAACAAATACTAACAGAACTAAAGGGGGATATAGACTGCAATGCATTCATTCTAGGAGACTTCAACACACCACTCACCGCAAAGGATAGATCCACTGGGCAGAAAATAAGTAAGGACACGGAAGCACTGAACAACACAGTAGAGTAGATGGACCTAATAGACATCTATAGAACTCTACATCCAAAAGCAACAGGATATACATTCTTCTCAAGTGCACATGGAACATTCTCCAGAATAGACCACATACTAGGCCACAAAAAGAGCCTCAGAAAATTCCAAAAGATTGAAATCCTATCAACCAACTTTTCAGACCACAAAGGCATAAAACTAGAAATAAACTGTACAAAGAAAGCAAAGAGGCTCACAAACACATGGAGGCTTAACAACACACTCCTAAATAATCAATGGATCAATGACCAAATCAAAATGGAGATCCAGCAATATATGGAAACAAATGACAACAACAACACTAAGCCCCAACTTCTGTGGGACGCAGCAAAAGCAGTCTTAAGAGGAAAGTATATAGCAATCCAAGCATATTTAAAAAAGGAAGAGCAATCCCAAATGAATGGTCTAATGTCACAATTATCGAAATTGGAAAAAGAACAAATGAGGCCTAAGGTCAGCAGAAGGAGGGACATAATAAAGATCAGAGAAGAAATAAATAAAATTGAAAAGAATAAAACAATAGTAAAAATCAATGAAACGAAGAGCTGGTTCTTCGAGAAAATAAACAAAATAGATAAGCCTCTAGCCAGACTTATTAAGAAGAAAAGAGAGTCAACACACATCAACAGTATCAGAAACGAGAAAGGAAAAATCACGACGGACCCCACAGAAATACAAAGAATTATTAGAGAATACTATGAAAACCTATATGCTAACAAGCTGGGAAACCTAGGAGAAATGGACAACTTCCTAGAAAAATACAACCTTCCACGATTGACCCAGAAAGAAACAGAAAATCTAAACAGACCAATTACCAGCAACGAAATTGAAGCAGTAATCAAAAAACTACCAAAGAACAAAACCCCCGGGCCAGATGGATTTACCTAGGAATTTTATCAGACATACAGGGAAGACATAATACCCATTCTCCTTAGAGTTTTCCAAAAAATAGAGGAGGAGGGGATACTCCCAAACTCATTCTATGAAGCTAACATCACCCTAATACCAAAACCAGGCAAAGACACCACCAAAAAAGAAAACTACAGACCAATAACCCTGATGAACATAGATGCAAAAATACTCAACAACATATTAGCACACCGAATTCAAAAATACATCAAAAGGATCATACACCATGACCAAGTGGGATTCATCCCAGGGATGCAAGGATGGTACAACATTCGAAAGTCCATCAACATCATCCACCACATCAACAAAAAGAAAGACAAAAACCACATGATCATCTCCATAGATGCTGAAAAAGCATTTGACAAATTTCAACATCCATTCATGATAAAAACTCTCAGCAAAATGGGAATAGAGGGCAAGTACCTCAACATAATAAAGGCCATCTATGATAAACCCACAGCCAACATCATACTGAACAGCGAGAAGCTGAAAGCTTTTCCTCTGCGATTGGGGACAAGACAGGGATGCCCACTCTCCCCACTGTTATTTAACATAGTACTGGAGGTCCTAGCCATGGCAATCAGACAAAACAAAGAAATACAAGGAATCCAGATTGGTAAAGAAGAAGTTAAACTGTCACTAATTGCAGATGACATGATACTGTACATAAAAAACCCTAAAGACTCCACCCCAAAACTACTAGAACTGATATCAGAATACAGCAAAGTTGCAGGATACAAAATCAACACGCAGAAATCTGTGGCTTTCCTATACACTAACAATGAACCAACAGAAAGAGAAATCAGGAAAACAACTCCATTCACAATTGCATCAAAAAAAATAAAATACCTAGGAATAAACCTAACCAAGGAAGTGAAAGACTTATACTCTGAAAACTACAAGTCACTCTTAAGAGAAATTAAAGGGGACACTAACAGATGGAAACTCATCCCATGCTCATGGCTAGGAAGAATTAATATAATCAAAATGGCCATCCTGCCCAAAGCAATGTACACATTTGATGCAATCCCTATGAAACTACCAGCAACATTCTTCAATGAACTGGAACAAATAATTCCAAAATTCATAATGGAAACACCAAAGACCCCGAATAGCCAAAGCAATCCTGAGAAAGAAGAATAAAGTAGGGGGGATCTCACTCCCCAACTTCAAGCTCTACTATAAAGCCATAGTAATCAAGACAATTTGGTTCTGGCACAAGAGCAGAGCCACAGACCAATGAAACAGACTAGAGAATCCAGACATTAACCCAGACATATATGGTCAATTAATATTTGATAAAGGAGCCATGGACATACAATGGTGAAATGACAGTCTCTTCAACAGATGGTGCTGGCAAAACTGGACAGCTACATGTAGGAGAATGAAACTGGACCATTGTCTAACCCCATATACAAAAGTAAACCCAAAATGGATCAAAGACCAGAATGTAAGTCATGAAACCATTAAACTCTTGGAAGAAAACATAGGCAAAAACCTCTTAGACATAAACATGAGTGACCTCTTCTTGAACATATCTCCCCGGGCAAGGAAAACAACAGCAAAAATGAATAAGTGGGACTATATTAAGCTGAAAAGCTTCTGTACAGCAAAAGACACCATCAATAGAACAAAAGGAACCCTACAGTACGGGAGAATATATTTGAAAATGACACATCCGATAAAGGCTTGACGTCCAGAATATATAAAGAGCTCACACGCCTCAACAAACAAAAAACAAATAACCCAATTAAAAAATGGGCAGAGGAACTGAACAGACAGTTCTCCAAAAAAGAAATACAGATTGCCAACAGACACATGAAAAGATGCTCCACATCGCTAATTATCAGAGAAATGCAAATTAAAACTACAATGAGGTATCACCTCACACCAGTAAGGATGGCTGCCATCCAAAAGACAAACAACAACAAATGTTGTCGAGGCTGTGGAGAAAGGGGAACCCTCCTACACTGCTGGTGGGAATGTAAATTAGTTCAACCATTGTGGAAAGCAGTATGGAGGTACATCAAAATGCTCAAAACAGACCTACCATTTGACCCAGGAATTCCACTCCTAGGAAATTACTCTAAGAATGCAGCAATCAAGTATGAGAAAGATCAGTGCACCCCTATGTTTATCGCAGCACTATTTACAATAGCCAAGAATTGGAAGCAACCTAAATGTCTATCGATAGATGAATGGATAAAGAAGATGTGGTACATATACACAATGGAATACTACTCAGCCATAAGAAAAGGGCAAATCCAACCATTTGCAGCAACATGGATGGAGCTGGAGGGTATTATGCTCAGTGAAACAAGCCAAGCGGAGAAAGAGAAATACCAAATGATTTCACTTATCTGTGGAATATAAGAACAAAGGAAAAATTGAAGGAACAAAACAGCAGCAGAATCACAGAACTCAAGAATGGACTAACAGATACCAAAGGGAAAGGGACTGGGGAGGATGGGTGGGTGGGGAGGGATGGGGGAGGAGAGGTGGGGGGGTATTAAGATTAGCATGCATTGGGGGGTAGAAGAAAATGGAGGGCTGTACAACACAAAGAAGGCAAGTAGTATTCTACAACATTTTGCTATGCTGATTTACAGTGACTGTAAAGGGGTTTATAGGAGGGACCTGGTATAGGGGAGAGCCTAGTAAACATAATATTTGTCATGTAAGTGTAGATTAGTGATACAAAAAAAAAAAAAAAAGGGCAGTTCCTATGTTGTAACCTCCAATGAGTTCTACACAAGAGTATAAAGGGCATATAAAAGTGTAGGCAAAGGGTCTGTTTGTGTTTATACAGAGGATCAAAGCCTAATTGGGCTACCCCGAAAGTGAACTAAGATACGATATGAAAAAGAACTTCCAACATCAGCACTCTCTGGAAGACTCATGCCAGAAGATGATCATCAAAAAACCCCAACAAAGATCCACGCACTGCTACAGCTGTAGATGCACTCATCCCACCAGTTCCTGGACTTGCCATGGGAATGAGGAAGGAGATATCTAAGCTGGCCTGTGCATACAGTAAAACAACAAATTTGGCTGGAACTATACTGTTGGAACTCAATCAAGAATTAGGAGAAGTGCAAATTGTAGCGCTCCAAAATCTTACAACTACAGACTATTTACTGTTAAAAGAACATAAGGGATGTGAACATTCCCCAGGAATGGGTTGTTTTAATTTGTCTGATTTCTCTCAGACTGTTCAAGTTCATTTGGACAATATCCACCATATCGTAGATAAGTTTTCACAAATGCCTAAGGTGCCTAACTGGTTTTCTTGGTTTCACTGGAGATGGCTGATAATTACAGATAGGCTTTGGTTATGTAACTATACTCCTATTATGTTAATGTGTGTGTGCAATTTAAGTAGTAGCTTAAAACCTATACATGCTGAAGTTACTCTACAAGAAGATATGTCAAAGAAATAATCAATCTTCCCAGGTTTTCTGCCGCCTGCTACTTCTATAGCTTTTCTTCTTCCTTCCTAATTACAAGCCTTAAATAGAATTCGTGCCTCATATCAAATTTACCAAGTATCATAATTCTTCCAAGTGGTAAAGATACCTCAAGACAAATGCTGGGCATAGAAGCTACAGGGCATAAATATGCAAAGAAATAAAAAGCTAACCATTTCAAACAATAAGGCTTCTCTCTCACTTACCAACTTTACATTTCCCTGTATGGCCCCGAAAGATGACTGGTTAGCCAGAGACGGGTAAGATTCCTCAAGGGAGGAACAACCTAAGACAGGCACAGTCGCAGGGGGGTCATCAGGTGAGAAATTGGGGATCAACAGAGGTGAGGCTTAGAACCACATCCCCCCGTTCTGAGAGAAATCTTCTGCATCCATGGATGTTTTAGTGCCCGTGCCTAGCTTGGATTAACACATAGTCTACAGGCACACACCTGATCATCTACATTTGCTCTCTTACAACACTAAACTATGTTTTCTACCTTTATCTTGTATCTACCTACCACTTAAGCATTTTATTAAAAATAATAATAATAAAGAGAGAAATGTGGTATCCACATATAAATCAAGTATAAAAATCAAATGAGTATTCATATTTGAACTGACTGTTTATAGTTCATAATGCATGAGCAAAACCGAAGGTTTCTGTGATGGCTGCCCTTGTACTGTTCACCATGTAAGAACTTATTCACTATGTAAGAATTTGTTCTCCATGTAAGAACTTGTTTGTTATGCCTCAGAAGATTGGAGACCGACGAAAATTAGGATTGGGGTGGATTAATGATTGTGCATTGAGCATTGACTCCCCTATACAGAATTTTATTGTTGTTACCAACCATTTGATCAATAAATATGAGAGATGCCCTCACACACACACACACACAAAAAAAGTATACACTTCCAATGGTGAAATAATAAGTATCCGGGATGTAATGTATAGCATAAGGAATATAGTCAAGATATTGTAACAGCTTGGTATGGTGATAGCTGGTACCTAGAATTGTCATGTATATAAATGTTGAATCACTATGTTGTACACCTGAAACTAATGTAATGTAATACTGTGTATCAACTACCCTTCAATAAAAAAATAATTATCTTAAAAAAAAAATGTACTCTGTTAATTTTTAAGACACTTTGTGCAAAAAGCACCTGTAAGACAAGTACAGAAAACACAGCAAAAGTAAGAAAAGTCAGGATAAGACAAGAGTATCTAGAGTACAAGATGAATGGGATTGGCAACAACAAAGGCATAAACACCAAGCTTGGAGTAAGGGCAGCAAGGTGCCTGTTATTAAGAAAGCTGTTTGTCCCATGGCATGCCTTTTACCTGGACTTGCATCCCTGATTGCCCGGATCATTTCAGCTTTCTCCCCACCTCCTTTACTCTGCTATGGACAACTGCCTGGTACAGGAAAGTAGAACATGCTTTGGAATCAAGCACACCTGAATCTGAAATCTGTCCCAGCCTCTTTCCAGCAAACTTGGGCATGTTTGATAACTTTCTAAGCCTCGGTTTCCTTTTCAGGAAAATTGCCACATTAACAACTAAACACAGCATTGTAATAATAAATAAAATTACATCATACATGTCATGTTGGTCCATAGTAGGTGCTCAGAAAATAATTTTTCCGTTTTCTTACTGTCTCTTAAACTAGTTTTCCTTGAACACTCTTTTACATATTACATGTGATTCATGGGTTTTGGTGTTCTGTGCCACTTCTCTGCTTAGAGCCATTAACAACTCCTTTTGCTTTCTCGTCATTTCCACTCTCCTGTGCTGGTTTGATACAATCCTTCCCAATCCAGTCTTTCCTGCCTGTGGACTCATATCTCCAACTTTGTATGAATCAGAACAAAAGCCCCACGGATTTATGAATGCACCTTGTCCTCCTCCCAATCTCAGGGGGTTCAGCCGTTCTTTCCTTCCCTTTCTCCTCTGCTTATTCACCACACAAATCTTATACATCATCTGAGACTCAGCACTGATCCCACCAAAGTTACAGTTATCTACTCCTAGCTTTATTGATTTAATCTTCCTCCTGGGAATGCTTACAGTGATCAGTATTTGTGGAAAATAATTTAACAGTTCATTTTCACTCTTCTCCCAGACGCCAGGCTTTTCTCTGTTAGACCCCCGGAGCCAGGCCTCCCAACTTAGTCTTATACCAATTCTCAGGCCAATCTGGAGGTGAGACTTACAGAACTGGCGGTGCCAAGCAGACTCATACAGTGCTATTCCCCATGCAGCTTGGTCCAGAACAAGAACCCTCGGGCTCCAGCACCACCTCCTTGGTTTCTATGCTGCTCCCTTTGTCTGATGAATGTCATCCCCAAGGTTCACTATGGACATCGATGCATTTCCAACTTCTCTGTTCCCTTCCATCACTAATGGCTCATGTACAAAGTTGAATGTTTGCCTTCTCTCTCAGATAATCCCAGCATTCAAAGACTGCTTGGAACCTTGTACACATCTCGCCCTTGTTTTCTTAGCTGCTCCTACCAGTTATGCTTCTCAAATGAAATTTAGCAACAACAGTAATAGTAATAAGAGATAACCTGTGATGAATGCTCACATTGCTTTAGGCACTGTTCAAAAAACTTTATGTGGCTTATCTCCTTTCATCTTCATATCAATCTTATGAAGCTTTTTAAAATGAAAACTGAAGCCACAAAGGATAAGTAACTTTTCCCAGGTTCCATGGCTAGTGAATGAGTGACCCAGGATAGGATGCAAAGCAAGATAAACTATCTCCACAGCCTGCACTTAGTGTTACTTCAGAATTGAAAGTTGTCTGCTTTATACCCATAAAAAGAATCCCAGAAAGGTAATCATGTTTGTCATATTGGACTCAAGACAGGATTATAGCCTAGCTCACCCACTTTGAGCTGCATTCCTCCCAAATTAAAATCCCTGAAACCAAATTTGTGCTTCATGTACCAGCACTACCATTCAAGTTGGCCCCTCTTACTGTTCAAGTTGCCGGACATTGGGTTAGTCCCGGTGGACAGATCTTGTGGCAGAGCCCAGCTGTTTCTGCCTTGAGCCATAAAAAGGGTAGTCTTAATATTAATGTAAGCTTCCTGCAGTCAAATAGTATGCAATATAATGAGCAATAAATAATACACTGTTTTCCAGCCTGTCCTTGTATACACACAAACACCTTGGAAGCAAGATCTAAAGTCTTCAGTTGATGTGGAGGATTAGAAGACAAATATTTCTGAAATGAAAGCAACACAGGAAGCAGGAAAAAAGAAAATGACAGATCTGCTAAAGAGATTCAGTGTATGGCCTCTCCAAAAGTAGATTTAAGTAGGGACATTGATGTCACTTGTATTGACTATATAATTCTGGGCAACTGAACCTGTGTTCTCAGCTCTAAATCAGGAATGCTAATTTAAACCTGTTGCAATGTCTTAATAGGAAGGACAAAATAGACACTGCATATGTAAGCACCTATTATCTTAAATTGTTATATAACTACTTATATTGAAATTTTGCTCAATTTTATTTGCACTTCAAACAACTTCACTGAAAGCAACTTCCTCAATTTCCACAAACTTAAATAATCCTAAACATATAGCCTGTTACTATACATAAAATTGAATGACAAAGTACATAGAGGTTAGTTTTGTTTTTAAGTACCTTAAAGTTTGTGTTTGGGAGAAATATTCAGTGAATTATTTCCTTTACTTTGCATATATAGAGTCAACCACAGTCTTGACTCTCTCAGCTTGGACCTCAGCCTCTGGTTAGATAGTGTTTCCCTTGGGAGTATAGTCAACTGAGAAAAGTGTACTTGGTCACATCTTTATCCCCATGTATCTTGTTGGATAACTCTAACAAGAGTTCTTTCAGCAAGTCTCTTCATTTCACAGCACAGAAATTCAGTGTATTAGACAACACATTCAAAAATTCAAACAGAACAACATATGCATGCCTTTATTTTAAAACATCAACATTAACTTCTTTCTCTTGGGGTAGTAGAATGACACTGAATGCCTGAAAACAGTACAACTCTGATTACTAGAACAGCTTACTGTTTTTTTTCCATTGATACTAGGTGTCCATCTTGAGTCTGGAATAACTTTGAGATGGGTTGTATAAGCATAAAAATACATTGTCGTCATTTGCTTCAGAACTTCTTTTGAAAATGATTTAAATACTGGAGAATCAAGGAAGTGTCAGCAAAACCTAAATTTGGTATGGCATCTGAGTATCACAAGATTGGAGTCCTCTGTTGAAAAGATGACTGAATACATGGTTGTTCAGACATGTGTGTGCTGTGAATGTGGTTAGAACCTGTAGCGAGGATCTTGGTTTTGATGATGAAGCAGCAGAAATGTGTAATGCCAAAACAGCTCTGTGCGTTCACAGAACTGGTTAGAATTATAAGACATCATAGGTAAATAATTATAATCTTGTTTGGTATTGGAGAGTAGTAAGTATTAAATGAACAACCCTGATTTAATTTTCTGGACTATTCTCTAGGAAAAAGGAAATGACTGAATTAAAAACAACAAATTATTTCTCTGATTCATAACACTTTTATCGAGACTGTTCCCTAAGAAAGATTGCTTTAATTGCCATCTAAAAAAAATAGGTATTGATGATTTGGGGACTGTTTTGTTTGCCCATTCTTGGAAAAGAAAATGGACCTAATTTAACAAAATCTTTAATCTATCTTTATTAGCTGAGCTAAGAAGATAAGGACTGGTGAGTTTTTCTTGGTACAGATAATTTTCTATGTGGTTAAAGCATGCTGCCAAAATTTATTTAAAACCACATAAAATTTCGATGGAAAATTTTCTTTGGTGGTGCTGGCCTTAAAAAACAAAATAAATGGCTATTTTGCCAACAAAATGAGTTTATTTGGGAATAGCAGAGGAATTGCAGTTTGGGGAAGCATGCTGTGGCAAATCATAGGCAAATCTGGAGAAAAGAGGAGAAGGACTTGCTTTCTTACAGGAAAGAAAGAAGCTGGGAGGGGCTGTTGGAGTCATTGGCTGTGCTGTTGCTGGGCAAGGAAAGTCTTCTTCCTCCTGTTGGGGTATGTAAAGTATACTTCTTCCTGTTGAGGAATGTGAGGTATGCTTCTTATACTGAGTAGTGGTGTATGAGAGCTTCCCCTCCAGGGTTTCCTGACTCCATTTTAAATGAGGTTTCCCTTATTTACTTTCACAGTGACAAAAGAAGGTATGATCATCACATTTAGGCTATGAACCAATTTCTGGTCACTGTTTTCCAGCCTTTAAAGCTTGTTTATCTGCCTCTAATCACAGAAAGCTGCTGAGCATTATACAATACCATGGAGAGATTTGAGGTCATTATGTCTTAGCAAGGGATCTTCTCCAAATATAATAATTGAAAAGCAATTTCACTAGCAAGAACTATATACCTGGCCTGGTTTGGCTACACAGATATAAATATTAGTCAGAATCCACTTACTTATGTTTTCCTATCAAAATAAGCAGAGATACATTTCAGCTGTGAGCAAGGTTTGCAGAAATAGCAAGGGGTGATTTCTTTAAGCAGTAAGCAAATGCAGGCTTTGTTGACAAAGCCAG
Source organism: Manis pentadactyla (assembly GCF_030020395.1). Lineage (NCBI taxonomy): Eukaryota > Metazoa > Chordata > Mammalia > Pholidota > Manidae > Manis > Manis pentadactyla. The sequence goes on from NC_080030.1 coordinate 51,785,025, forward strand.
TTCATTAGAATGCACAAGCCCATCCTCAGCCTCCCTGGCAGCTAGGGAGATCACACTAGCCTGTGAAAAGACTGAGGAAATGGAAGCTCACGTTACTAAAAGCTCACTTAGGAATGCTAAGAATTATGAAACTGATACCATCTCATATCAGTGTTCCCATATCTGTATGACACCATGGGGGGGCTTTACAATGCAGCCTGTGTAACAGCCATCATACACTTTGGATCCAGCTCTTTCTAAGTCATATAAGAAACACCAAAATGTTCAGCCTTAACTGATGTGAGACAAAATGAAATAAAAGGAAACAAAAGTATTCAAGAATTGTGTGTGTGGATTTCTGTCTGTTTTATCTGTAATAAAGGTGAAATGGTATCCCAACTCCCATTACAGAAATGAATCCGCATGTAATTTGAAGGAAAATCCATTTGGTTTTGTAAGAATAAAAAATAAGAATTGTCATCCTAAACGAGTTAGTGGAATTCCCTCTCTAGAATTTTTCCTTCTAAAAAGATGTGATTAGAAAATAGGAGAAGACTGTTTGGGCTTTTTGGAACAAAACTTATAAAGCAAGAGACACATAAACAATGTAGTCTTTCTAATGAGTTAAGATTATTGGCTTTGGAATGACACCACCTGGATTCAAATCCTAGTTTGTATGCTATGGGACAATGAGCATATTACCTAACCTTTCTATTCCAAATTTCTTCACTTAATAATGGAGGTAATAAGAGGAATTAGCTCAAAGATTGGTTGTGAGAATTAAGTAAAACATTGTATGTAAAGGTATTAGACTGTGACTCAACATATTGCTAATACTACATTCATTCATTTACTTAATGAATAAAGGTTCATTGAACACTTACTCTGTAGGTGTCTTCCTAGGTGTTTGGTTTACAGTGGTGAACAGAACAATGTCTCTGCCTTCATGAATTTTATATTCTAGTGGAATTTATCTATTATGTGATTAACCCATTATCCAAGACTTTATGAAAAACATGTAATTTCAACATATATCAATATCCTAATGTATTATAGACATAAGACAGAGTCTAACCACCATTTCAAAGTAACTGAGGCCTAAGGTGGAGAAGTGAGAATGAAATAAACAAAAACATTTGCACAGATGCCTAAAAGCAATGGTTCATTTTGTTTTGTTTTAATGATGAGATGTAACAAACCCTTTGAGAGTTTATTAAAAGCTGAAGATCTGTTTTAATAGTTATAATATCTGCTAAAATACCTAGCAAATCCCCTCCTAGGTGTTTACTCCAAATTACCCAAACTAAATACCCACTCTTAGGATATTTACCCCAAATTTACCCAAAGATATGTCCACAAAAATATATGTGTAAAAACGTTCAGAGATAGAGATTAAAGATGGCAGCATGAGAGGTGAGACAGAAGCTTCCTCCTAAAACTGCATATGATATGAAAATATAATTAATACAACTAATCCCAAAAGAGCAATAGGACAGGGGACTGTGCCAAATTTCATACACCTGGAGAAAAGAATAAACCTCATGGAACAGGGTAAAGTACCACAGCTGTGGCCCAGCGGGACCCAAGCCCTTCACCCACTCCAGTTCACCAATGGGAGGAAGAGAAGCAGAGCCAGGAGGGAGTGGAGGCCTGGTACTGCTGAATACCCAACTCCAGAGATCTGCTCTGGGAGCATAAACCTACATTTCATGGTGCTTGCATGATACTCTCATGATTGGGGGGTTGGAAATTAAAGACAGGCAGAATTCCTGGATAGACTGAGATTCCAGCCACTAGTGGAAAGCAGGGATCCATATCCAGCTGCTCTGGGACAAAAGAAAGGCAGGCAGTCTGAGAGACTTCCTAACAGCAAGAGGGCTGATAAAGGGGCAAGGATTGCACAGAGCTTACTGCTCAAGAGAAAGGACAGGTAGACAAAATTCTCAGAGTGCGCTATGCCCAGCAGGTTGGGAGCTTTCACAATCTTCAGGTGCTCTAGCTCTCTGACTGGCTACACAGCTCCAAGGGCACCCTCCAGGATACACAGCCTACTGCAACTTTCTCTTGGACAGCCCCACTTGGCTCACAAACAGGCAAAACCAACCCTGGCATTAGGCAAGTCAGAGGGAAGACCTGTCTAAAGCAACTACAAACACAAAGCATAGAGGCTTATACCTGTGTGCTCGGCCCACTAGTTCAGGCAGTGGAGACAGGCATAGCAGCCTGGAAGCAGGAAACAGCTCTTTCCTCCCCCCAGGCACCAATACCACTCCCCTGCAACCCCCATAATTGCTTCAGGGGCTGAACAGCTCCAGAGAGTAGAGCTTCTGGGCAATAGAGGGCACCATATACAAATATGAAATGCCAAATGAACCTGGTTTAAAGTAAAATTATGAATACAACTCCTGAGAAAGATTTAAATGACAGCAACCTCATGAATCTTTCTGAAATGGAATTCAAAATGAAAATCATTAACATGCTCATGAAGGTACAGAAAAATAGTCAAGAACTCAGGAATGAATTCTGGTCAGAAATCCAATCGTTGAAGAGCACAATGGAGGGTACTAAAAGCAGATTAGATGTGGTGGAGGAGACGATAAGTGAAATAGAAACCAGAGAAGAGGAATACAAAGAAGCTGAGGCACAGAGAGAATAAAGGATCTCTAAGAATGGAAGAATATTGAGAGAACTGTGTGACCAATCCACACTATTCACATTATAGGGGTACCAGAAGAAGAACAGAGAAAAAGGAATAGAAAGTGTCTTTGAGGAGGTAATTGCTGAAAACTTTCCCAATCTGGGGAAGGAGATAGTCTCTCATGCCATGGAGGTGCACAGATCTCCCAACACAAGAGACCTAAAGAAGACAACACCAAGAAATATAGTAATTAAATTGGCAAAAATCAAGGATAAGGAAAGACTATTGAAAGCAGCCAGAGAGAGAAATAAGATCACATACAAAGGAAAACCCATCAGGCTATCATCAGACTTCTCAGTAGAAACCTTATTGGCCATAAGGGAGTGGCATGATGTATTTAATGTAATGAAGCAGAAGGGCCTTGAAACAAGATTATTTTATCTGGCAAGATTATCATTTAAATTTGAAGGAGGGATTAAACAATTTCCAGATAAGCAAAAGCTGATATAATTTACCTCCCACAAACTATCTCTACACTGTATTTTGAAGGGACTGCTATAGATGGAAGTGTTCCTAAGGTTTAATAGCTGTCACCAAAGGTAATAAAACCACAGTAAAGAAAGTAGAACAGCTAACTACTAAGCAAATGCAAAATTAAAATTAACTATCCCCAAAGTCAATCAAGAGAAGAATAAAACAAAAGAAAGAATCAACGAAAGCAGGAGCTCGTTCTTCAAGAAAATAAACAAAATAGATAAACCCCTAGCCAGACTTATCAAGAAAATAAGAGAGTCTACACACATAAACAGAATCAGAAATGAGAAAGGAAAAATCACTACAGACACCACAGAAATACAAAGAATTATTAGAGAATACTATGAAAAATTATATGCTAACAAACTGGATAACCTAGAAGAAATGGACAGCTTTCTAGAAAAATACAATCTTCCAAAGCTGACCAAGGAAGAAATAGAAAATCTGAAGAGACCAATTACCAGCAACAAAATTGAACAAGTAATCAAAAACCTACCTGAGAACAAAATCCTGGACCAGATGGCTTCACTGCTGAATTTTATCAAACATTTAGTGAAGACCTAATACCCATTTTCCTTAAAGTTTTCCAAAAAATAGAAGAGGAGGGAATACTTTCAAACTCATTCTATGAGGCCAGCATCACTCTAATACCAAAACCAGGCAAAGACCCCACCAAAAAAGAAATTACAGACCAATATCCCTGATGAACATAGATGCAAAAACACTCAACAAAATATGAGCAAACTGAATTCAAAAATACATCAAAAAGATCAGCCATCTTGATCAAGTTGGATTTATGCCAGGGATGCAAGGATGGTGCAATATTTGAAAATCCATTAACATCATCCACCACATCAACAAAAAGAAGGACAAAAACCACATAATCATCTCAATAGATGCTGAAAAAGCATTTGACAAAATTCAACATCCATTCATGATAAAAACTCTCAACAAAATGGGTATAGAGGGCAAGTGCCTCAACATAATAAAGGCCATATATGACAAACCCACAGCCAACATTATATTTAACAGTGAGAAGCTGAAAGCTTTTCCTTTAAGATTGGAAACAAGACAAGGATGCCCATTCTCTCCACTTCTATTCAACATAGTACTGGAGGTCCTAGCCACAGCAATCAGACAACACAAAGAAATAAAAGGCATCCATATTGGCAAGAAAGGAGTTAAACTTTCCCTGTTTGCAGATGACATGATATTGTACATAAAAAACCCTAAAGAATCCACTCCAAAACTACTATATCTAATATCTGAATTCATCAAAGTTGCAGGATACAAAATTAATACACAGAAATCTGTGGCATTCCTATACACTAACAATGAACTAGCAGAGAGAGAAATCAGGAAAACAATTCCATTCACAATTGCATCAAAAAGAATAAAATACCTAGGAATAAACCTAACCAAGGAAGTGAAAGACCTATACTCTGAAAACTACAAGACACTCATGAAAGAAATTAAAGAAGATACCAATAAATGGAAACACATCCCATTCTCATGGATAGGAAGAATTAATATTGTCAAAATGACCATCCTGCCTAAAACAGTCTACAGATTTAATGCAATTCCTATCAAAATACCAATAGCATTCTTCAACAAACTAGAGAAAATCATTCTAAAATTAATGTGGAACCACAGAAGAACCTGAATAGCCAAAGCAATCCTGAGAAGGAAGAATAAAGCTGGGGGAATTATACTCCCCAACTTCAAGCTCCACTACAAAGCCACAGTAATGAAGACAATTTGGTACTGGCACAAGAATGGACCCATAGACCAATGGAACAGACAAGAGAGCCCTGATATAAATCCAACCATATATAGTCAATTAATAAATGATAAAAGAGCCCTGGACATACAATGGGGAAATGACAGCCTATTCAACAGCTGGCATTGGCAAAACTGGACAGCTACATGCAAGAGAATGAAACTGGATTATTGTTTAACCCCATACACAAAAGTAAACTTGAAATGGATCAAAGAGCTGAATATAAGTGATGAACCCATAAAAATCTTAGAAGACAACATAGGCAAATGTCTCCTGAATGTAAGCATGAGCAATTTCTTCCTGAACGCATTTCCTCAAGCAAGGGAAACAAAAGCAAAAGTGAACTCATGGGACTACATCAAACGAAAAAGTTTCTGTACAGCAAAGGACACAATCAACAGAACAAAAAGGCATCCTACAGTATAGGAGAATATATTTGTAAATGACATATCCGACAAGGGGTTAACATGCCTCAACACCCAAAAAGCAAATAACCTGATTAAAAAATGAGCAGAGAATATGAAGAGACAGTTCTCCAAAAAAGAAATTCAGATGGCCAACAGACACATGAAAAGATGGTCCACATCACTAATCATCAGGGAAATGCAAATTAAAACCATAATAAGATATCACCTCACACAAGTAAGGTTGGCCAGCATTGAAAATACTAAGAACAATAAATGCTGGCGAGAATGTGGAGAAAGAGGAACCCTCCTACACTGCTGGTGGGAATGTAAGCTAGTTTAACCATTGTGGAAAGCAATATGGAGGTTCCTAAAAAAACTAAAAATAGAAGTACCATTTGACCCCAGAATCCCACTCCTTGGAATTTACCCAAAGAATACAACTTCTTAGATTCAAAAAGACATATGCACCCCTATGTTTATCATAGCACTATTTACAATAGCCAAGATATGGAAGCAACCTAAGTGTCCATCAGTAGATGAATGGATAAAGAAGAGGTGACATATATACACAATGGAATACTATTCCCCCATAAGAAAGAACAAATCCTACCATTTGCAACAACATGGATGGAGCTGGAGGATATTATGCTCAGTGATATAAGCCAGGCAGAGAAAGACAAGTGCCAAATGATTTCCCTCATTTGTGTAGTATAACAACGAAGCAAAAATGAAGGAACAAAATAGTAGCAGACTCAGAGACTCCAGGAAGGGACTAGTGTTTACCAAAAGCAGGGTGTGGGAGGGTGGGTGGGGAGGGAGGGAGAAGGGGACTGAGGAGTATTATGTTTAGTACATATGGTGTGGGGGATCATGAGGAAAACAGTGTAGCACAGAGAAGGCAAATAGTGAATCTGTGGCATCTTACTACACTGATGGACAGTGACTGCATTGGGGTGTGGGTGGGGAGTTGATAATATGGATAAATGTAGTAACCACATTGTTTTTTCATGTGAAACCTTCATAAGAGTGTATATCAATAATACCTGAATAAAAAATTTGAAAAAAATGTTCATAACACTCATTCATAATAGCCAAAAATAAGTCAAAGATCTATCAATAGAAAAAAGATTATTAAATTATGGTACAGTCATTTAGGAGAGTACTGCTCATTAGTGAAGAGGAATTAACTGTTGATAGGTAGAATAACATGATGAATTCCAAAAATATTAGAAACTAATTAACAAATGAGTATATACTGTATGATTCCAGGAAGACAACTTTCAAAAACAGGCAAAACTCATTTATAATGATAAAAATCAGTGAGGAGTTGCATCAGGTGGTAGATGGGAAATTAATCAGAAAAGGTACCAAAGGAACTCTGGGTAATGGAAATCTTTGATGTACTGATTTAAATATTAGCTACACAAGTGTATACAATTATCACAATTCATAGAAAATAAGTTTTAAGAATGGTTCATTTAATTATATATTATACTCATTAAAAACTATAGACACTTTCCCCCTATAGATATCCATACATTTTATATAAAATTTCAGATGGTAAATGGACCCCAGGTAAAATTTTCTGATATAGGAACTAGTGACAGTTGGTTAAACTTAAATATCACTGTTAAAAAAATAGATAATTCAAGAAGAATTTCTAGAGAAAAGGCTCCGTCTAATTCACTGACATTTCCCATATACTAATTCTATCTTGATATGCCCTCCCCTGAGACAGTCAAAAAGAAGTCTGTGTTTGATTGGGACATATTTATCATGAAGTATTTTACCATTCTGCAATGCATGGGTTTTGGAATCATTTACTATTTCCTTTGAAAATCACGTAAGTGAAAAGGAAGGTTGTTAAGGTCACTAACTATGAGCAAATCAATTCATATCTCTGCTTAAATACCATATTGTGCTTTGAGCAATATTTTTATTTTTATATGTTCTAAAGAAATATGCGCTTGGGCCTTTTAATAAAGAAACAATTTTCTATCAGGGTTCTGTGACCTAGGCCAAGCTATATATTTGCAAAAAAAAATGGCCTGTAGAGACTAATAAGGAATCCAATTGTATGCTAATTTCAAATTAGCTTTTATACTAGCTTCAGGCTTCAGAGGGGGCTGAGAGAAAAGAAATAGTTACATGGAAGAAACTTACTCTTGATTAGAAAAAGACAATCATGAGGGGAAAAGACCATCCCTTTTCTCTCTCACTTCTGATTGGAGCAAAAAGCCAGGAAGAAAACAGAGATTTGTGAAAAAAAATTTATGATTAGACTAAAGCATGGTTGAAGCTTGATGAGAAGGTATCTGATTATGCAGGAATATTTCTTTAAATGCTTTCTAGTTAAATATTATTTGTATAATGATTTATTAGTTAAGAGTGCTGCTTGTTGGTTTAACAGAGTTGGGTTTTTACAGAAAGAACATGACTTCACAGGATAACTGTTCTACCTATGTCTACAGGCAGTTTAGACATTTAATTACTTTCCCTAAGTCTACCAGCCTCTGTCCCTCTCAGGAAGCTAGCCTTTATTACAGGCATAGAACCTGAGAAACAATAATTTGTATACCCCTACATTCCATTCCTCTAACCCAAGCCCATGAAAACAATTTTCATACACCTTCCATAAACTATTAGTATAGCTTTTACATTTTTGACCAAGACCCTCAGTAAGAGATACACTTTCCATCACGACCCCATAGACACATGTATATCACTGAAACAAAAGTTGACAGTATTTTATTCTGTTCTGTTTTTTCTATTCCGTTTTTTAATGTTAACTATCAGCCACAGAAATGATTTCACTATCAGTTTAAGAAGCACATATTGCAAATGCTTAATCTACTCCTCTTTGCCTAAATTATCTTTATGATTAGTAAGATGACACTACATTTCTTTTGGCAACATGCTGGATTCTGAGGGCTTCGACACTAACTGAAGCATTACCAAAGGTAGGAGAAGCCTTGGATCTTCAAAAGACATCTCTGGAAAACTTGTCAAAAGCAGCTGAAAAATTAGTAAGAAGCCTTTTTCCCTTGTCCTTTCTTCTGCAAATTCTGTTGCTCATTCTGCTCAGCTCTGAAGTACCATCAGCCTCCGTTCCTGGTGTCCCAGGGCAGGTCATAGCATCCTGCTTTTTCTCACCTGGGCAATTCAACCTTAGCCTGATGAGAAACTGAGATTTCCTGATTTAATACATTTATATATTTTAATCAAATTGTGATAGCTTTTAGCCACTCAAAGAAGGATTTATTGTTCTTTTCATTAACTGTGCTTCACCTCTAATCCCCATTATCATCTTGAGAATAAATGGTGAAGACACAAAGAAAGGAAAGAATGATCTTTCAATGTAATAAAATGGAGCCAGAGCAGTTTCTGAACCTAACCTACACCTCTACAAGGATGCCTCAGAGAAGACAGGTCAGCCTCCCAGCATGTTCACTCTCAGCAGCACAGGAAGGATTTAAACAGTGGGAAATGCAGAAGGAGTGATAGGCCAATGGCAAATTAGCTGATTGTTGGTGAAGACATAGGGGCCAGGATATCCTTTATGTGCACAAATCCTAGCCAGTGACTCCCCTCTTTTGGTGTGCATTAGAACCACATAACTAGTGTGCTTAAACCATGTTTAGTTGCCCAGTGTGCTGTACAATCCTAGACCCTAGCACTGAGTAGGAGAAGAGATGGGGAAAAGGTGGATACACAGAGTCACAGAGAAGTAGGATGCAAGTAAAGGTAGAGAAGGAATGTATGAGCCATGCACTAGCAGTGTTTCCCATCAAGACAGCTGTTTTCCCAGGATCACATGGCTGGCAAATCCCAACACAAGCCCAACAAAAAATATTGACACTGTAAGATGCCTACTTAAGTACATATGTATAGGAAAGATGGGGAAAATCACTCCAAAATGCAGAACCTGATGCTTGAGTAGACCATGGTCATTATTCATATCATATGCTATCCTTATTTATATGCCCAGGTCACAGTCCTTACTCCTTCCATGAAGAATAATGAGAAGTTCACTGTGGCTGGAGCTGGGTTATATATACTACATGCTTGTGGTGCTACCCAGTACTCTACATCCAATGTCCTAAGAGGTGATGTTGCCACAATACTATCCTGTATCATCACAAAATTGTATGAATAGGACAGTTCTACAGTCCAGCTTCACAGGTCACATGGCCTCAAAACACTGACTTAGAACTTGACAACCATTCATAATGCTTCTATAAAAAATATGTTCCAGGCTCCAAACAGCATTCTTTCAGGCAAACTTTGAGAACACAGTCTGCTTAGGAACTGTCTCTACTGGTCTGTGAAACGTTTGTTTTGCACATGAAGTTTCTTTCAGTCATTTTTGCAAAGAAATGTCCTGCTCTTGGGAGATGACTTGAAGTAAGAAATTGTCACTAAAAGTGGTCATGAAACTTAAAAAAACAAAACAGTCGGGAGCTGGAAAAGATGAACAAGCTGAAAACAAGTCCATTTGGGGAAGGTTCTGGATGTTCTGGGTAAAGGAGCTTCTCATTTTAAAAGAAAAACTACTCATCCGATGTGTATATCTTTGTTCATGGCATTCAATACAGAATTCTACAGTGTGAAACTAGGAAGTTGTATTTATATGGCTTTTGCTTTAATGATACTAAACTGCCTGGAAATCACAGTACACGATACAGCAAGTTTCAAAACTGAAAGAAGAGCAACACTACCGAATCCCTTTCTAAAATTTTATATGAGGTCCCAGGTTTTGTGGACATTCAAGAGCAAATCAGGGCAAATACAGGGAATTCATAGATGGTTCAATGGCTTCAGGCTTCCCAATTATATTAAAAAGTTGAAAAGATGCTCTGGCACATTCATTCTTTCTCCTTTTACTCATCATAAATTCCAAAGTGTTGGTGTCATACTGTGTCAATTGCACTCATTTATTAATATTTGGAATCCAATTAATGAGGTTACTGAACATTAAATGTTATCCTTTCTTTGTCTAATACTAACAGCAGCAACTATAATTTTCAGTCCTTCCCGTAAAAACATTCATGCCTTACCTTGAGGAGACCTATGTAAGCCCCCATCTGGGGAGGAAGTGAGATGGAAATAGCAAACGAAGGAATCTGCTGATGTTGGCTATAGGTCTCTGCAGGAGCTTCCAAATGTGTCTTTGTTTATGTTCTGGGCTCTGGATTGTTGTGGGGCACAGATCTAAGGAGGAAGGAATTTGTTACTTCAATAAAGAAAAAATGTGTAATTAAGATGTGGAAGACAGGTTAGATGAAGGAGCAAAAAGACTGTCTCACTGTTATTATATAAAACATATTTTTGAATAATATGTTTTATTATAAAACAAATATTTACACATTCATGAATTTAAGCATCATCTTTTTAAAAAATATTTTGTCCTCAGTCTTGGGTAAGTGGTTAATAAAACCTGATGTCTCCACACAAAGTAAGAAAACATATGCCAATGATGAATGTAATTCAGAATTTAAAAATACCCGGCATGAACCATCCATATAATTAATGCAGTGTTTCTTGGCTGACTCTGAGGTCCTAGTTCTCCACTTTCTGGAAAGTTCTATGTGAAAGAAAGATCATTCATTGGCTGTGGATCAGAAATGCCCTGGTTCTACCCCATAGCCAGGCAATGTATGCAAATTAGTCGCTTACCTGAGCCTCAGGTTTGTTTGCTTGAAAATGTAGAGTGTAAGAAAGTATTAAATGTGATAATTAAATAGAAGAAAAAGCAACCAGCACACCTCTAAAATGTAATTTCCTTCCCTCCTTTCCCTTCTCTTTCCTCTTTAAGGGCTATCTATACATTTTTAATAAGAAATGACATAAATGATCAGAAAAATTATTCAGAAAACATAATATTTCATTGCAGATATTGGTAGTTCACTCTACATACCACTGGGCATGAAAGAGTAAGTGGAAACACTACTTCTGTGGCTGAATCCCCGGGGAGGGTGGGAGGTGGAGGAATAGTGGGTTGAGCAGTGTCACACAGGCAGAGCCCTGGAGCTGTGTGAGGCCGGGTAGCATTTCTTCTCAGACTCCAGTCAGTCAGGAAGTGATTCTCTCAATACAGAGAAGTTTAGAGTGCCCTATTCTCCTTATACTGCTGCATAGTAGGAAAGCCAGGACATAGAGTATTCACGAGAAAGGCCAGTCTTACGGGAAGAGACTATTGCCGGTATAGTATGGAAAGCAAATGAGCCACATGCCACACAGCATGTGGAAGGAAGGAAAGCCTCCTCAGCAAAAGTGCATTAAAAGGACTCTATTTATTTTAAGCCTGGAGCACTTGCAGATGTGAAGACCAAGAAAGTGAAGCAAATAGCTTCCATACCTGTTCATTTGCAGTTCACAGACTATGAAATATTTAGAGAATTACACAAAAGCGGGCATGCACTCTTACCCCTGCCTTCACACCCCAATACAAGAAAAGAAACTTCAATTACAGTTTGACCTTGAACAACCTGGTGGCTACAGGGTGCCACTTACAACTTTTGACTCCCTAAAGCTTAACTGCTAGTGGCCTACTGTTGACCAGAAGCCTCACTGATAGCACAAATAATTGATTAATACAGATTTTGTATGTCACATGTATTATGTACTACATTCTTACAATAAAATAAGCCAAACAAAACATTACTAAGGAATTCATAAGAAAGATAAAATCCATTTTTACTACTGCAGTGTTTTTGTTGAAAAGAAAATCCACATGTAAGTCAATCCAAACAATTCAAACTCAACATTGATCAAGAGTCAACTGAATACCAGAATACAGACGGGGTAAATGTCTTCACACCATAAACTTAGCAGAGATAAATAGATAAGGTATATCAGTACATCATTGTAGAACATTCTAAATCTGTTAAATATATTTATGCTTGTCAGATTTGTAACATCCTGTTAGCCATTATTTATTTTCTCTTAGCTAGAGGAGGCCACGGGTTTTGTCTTTACTGCTCACTTTTAGTCTTGTGATTTCCTGGCATGTAGTAGATGCCCAGTAAATACTTGCTGAATGAATTAATGGACTCTCCCAGGTCTAAAGAAGACTGTCATTTGAGGTAGGAAAGTCACAATAGAGTGTGTTAATTGACATCCAAGTGGACGCACCCAGAAGATGAGGTTGTTCCATATTGTGGGGTCAGTTATTTCTACTTAATCCTCTTGTGGTTTTCTAAAGTCATTAATTAAATACTTCTCTTAAGTTTTTATTTGTATGATATAAGAAGTTTCTCTTACCCATTTTTGTTTTGATAGTCAGAGAAACCAAACCGTTTTGGCTAGTTGTTTCCTTTTTAGAGCATTGCCTTAACGAGCCTATTTCTATATAGCATTGATCTGGCTAAGGCGAGGCACATTTTGTAGGTTAGTGTGATAGGCTGTTGAAAGGCATCAACATGAAAGGTTTAGATATTGGTTATATTTGTATAGGTTTCTACACTAGGGTGTAAGTGAGTAAACCTTTATCCTCTACATATTAATATAGATCAGTAATTTATGACTTTACCTAAATTAATTTTATACGAATGTATGTTCAACTTAATCTCCTTCTAAGCAATGAGTTTCTTGCCATCATTCCTCTTTCTCCAAAATAATACATTTTATTTTTGTTAGAATTCTCCACAAGCAATTCAGCAAAATGTAATTCACCTCCTTCTACAAATGCCATCACAACAAAATAGTACCTTCACTAACATAAGCATTCTTTAAGTTTTACTAAGTTAAATTTTCTCTATTTCTTTCACCTTCGTCATGACCTTAAAAACAACCATAATAGTTCAGTTATCATGATTTTTCTTACAGAAGCCACATTTCTTTCCCCATCAGGGCATACATGCTTAACCACAAAGTGACTCCCTCATGATAACCTCTGATGGGGAAGGGACTGGTGAGAGAAGTACCAGTTTCTTTATAGAAAGGAATTTCATTAACAATCCCCCAAATTTCCCTCTATTTATAACCAAAGTGTCACAATCTAGTCCCCAACATCCAAACCACTTTGTATTATGAAAATACATGCCCTTTTACATTTGTCCAAAGCTACAGAATATACACCAAGAGTGAACCGTAATGTAAACTATGTACTTTGGGTGATAATGACATATCGATGTTGGTTCATCAGTTGTAGTCCATGTACCACTCTGATGCAGGACATGGATAGTGGGGGAGGCTGTGTGTGTGTGGCGGTGGGGAGGGTGGGTATAGAGAGCATGAGAACTCTGTACTTTCCATTCCATTTTCCTCTGAAAAACTGTTTTAGAAGAGTAAAATCTATTAGAAAAAATACTTGTAGAGACCAAAAACACCAGTGTTCAGAACACTTTATATATTTTATGAAGTTTAATCTATATAATCCTTATAACAACTTTATGAGGAAGATATGAATACTATTGTCCCCTTTTTGGTGATGAGATGGCAGCAGAAAAAAATAAAATCACCTGACCCTGAATGTCACAGATGAAAAGCCTCAGAGCTACTGCCTGGCTACAGCCTCTGCACCCAGTTGGGTTACTTCTCAGTCATGCCAAATCAAGACTCTGCTCACACATTCCTCCCTTCCACCCCACACATCTCTTTAAACTATTAGCTGCAGTTGATTTCATAGTAGTGCAATATACTTTACATAAATGTATTTTTAAAAATAACTGCATGTGTCACTCTTAAAGATATGCTTCATAAGGAAAAGTATAAGTGACATAGTCCCTAATGGCTTTCGTAGTAAGGATGAATATAGGGAGTCCTTCCAGTTTTTCATTTGCATCTGTATCATCAAATTCACTCAGATTGTTTGGCTATCCACCAGTTCTGAAGTATTCTGCAAGTTTGTCTTACTGATTTGGCAGTTTATTGCCTTGGTTATGTCATGGTTATTCTGAAAGATTGCTATTTTCTTCTATTAGATTTTCTGTTTTACAAATCATCTTGATGACCTATACCTCACTTCTGAAAACAGAAAGGGTCAACACTTTTTATAAGTTTAGTCAAGAACATCTAAATTGTTTAAATAACTGTGGTGACATAGATGAGAGAAGAATTTTCAAAGGACATAGTTCTTTGTTCTCAAAGTTCAGATTCCTTTTTGAGGAGTTAGTTTCATGAAAATGAGTGTGTGTGTGTGTACACACATACAGGTTATGTCCTATGTTCTGTGAATATATCATCCACACACAAAAAAGTTACTTTATAGAAGTTGTTGCTTGGATACAAGAAGAACCTTGCAGAATACAAATGAACTCAGAGGAATTAGTAATACTTTGAAAACAATAGAGAAATGACACTAAGAGTTTAAGAGGTAATTGAAATCTGTCTTTGATGGAAACAGTATCTAAAAGACATATTGTAAGTATCTTCTGGCAGCTTTTAAAAATATTAATGATTACTGCAATTGAGAAATGTCAACAGTATGGAATGAATGAATAAAAACTACTTCCTAATGAGATTTCTTAAGATGAACAATTATTTCATACATTTTCTAATCTTTACATTTATATTTATCTTAAGCATTAAAAAATAAAACAGTACAAGGAGTATTTAAATATAAAAAGAAGACTTGTGGAAAATTCAGAAAATGATATAATTGACCATTAAAATAGAAATGCCTCCTCTAACCAGAAAAATGAATAGGGAAATAATAACTTGAGTTCTCTGTGTGCCTTTACAAAGAAAAAGTAGACTATTTAGTTTGAAATAATGTTGGTCTTCAATGTTGAAGTTTACAGAAGAGAAAAATATAAAAATAATGTGTCCACAGACAGCCCCAGGATGCACACAGTGGATGCATTGTGCTCTCTTGGGTTGCATAACTACTTTGAAAGAAGTTTTCTTTTCTGTATCATCAAAGAAGAATTTTTGGAACTGCCAGTATGCTCCACCATTTGGCCCCGTAGACTCCAAGTATGCCTGGAGACATGTGCCAATTGGTGGTTGGTTTTTGAAGAGCATTTTGATCTCTGCTAAGTTATTCCACTGAGTAGACTCAGAAGAGTCTGACCCACGTGTCACATTCCAGCTGTTCGCCTGTTTGTTTTTAATTTTAATGCAATTTAATTGGAATAAGATGATTCACCTTACATGTATGTCAGCTGATATTTGTGTCATGGAAACTGATTAAAGGGCTTGGCCTTGAAATTGAAAAGATAAGAGTCTCTTTTAAGGGGCTTTGTGTGAACTGTGTTTTGTTTTTGTTCTTCCTTTCCCAACCTACCTTGTAAACAGATTCCTTTAATTTTTAAACTAAGAATTTTAATCTTCAGCACATACAGAACCTTTCTTCTTCAGCACAGAGTTATTTGAGATGTAGGCAGTATCTGAACCCCAACTGGGTCCATCATCTTCATCATCTTGACACTACATGCCAGGTAGTATTTTAAGCCCTTTCATATCTTACCTTATTTGATAATGCAAGAACCCTTAGAAATTGGGTACTATGCTGCTTTTTTTTTTTTCATTTTCTGAAAAAGAAACAGACACAAAAAAGACTAAATGGCTTTCCCAAGAACATTCAGCTGAGAAGGAGCATAGACAAGTTGCAGATGCAGACACAGTCATGGACACAAACAAGCTGTATGACAATAGAGGCCCTGCTATACTGCCCTACACTATGAATTGCAAATATGGAAATGATTCTGAATCAACAAAGTAGAAAAAAAACTATTTTTCTAGATGATTTTGGTAATTACTAATGTCCAAAATGGTTATTAAGCAGTTTTGATTGAAATAACTTAACTGTTTCTTAAAAATAGATCCCCTCCCCCCTATATAGCAACAGATTACTAACACCTGGATGAGAAAATGAAAAGAGGAGAAAACTAATTTATATACTTTAGTCATTTCTCAATTTCCTCTTCTGGAAATCCATAACTAATAATAGTTGTACAATATTCACAGTTTTGGGGGAGCCCAGGGTGGCTGGACAAAGGTTGACTATTTCATGATTAAAACAAGACAAGACAAAACAAATCAATTCTCATTCAAAATAAATATGCTTTCTTAATATATCACTGTATATCTTAAATGTTTTCTAGTTAGAGAGATGTTACTGAATGTATTTTTAAAAGGTTTGTCATCAACAAAATACCTCTAAGCTCATTGTATTGGATTCTAATTTTTTTTATATGCATGTAGTAGAACTTTATTGAGATTAACAAGTATCAAGATAAATAAAGAAATATAGCCTAATCTTTGATACATAAGAAAACACTTCTTCAAACTTCTGGTAATAAAATAAGTCATGGGGATGTAATGTATAGCATAGGGAATATAGTCAATAATATTGCAATAGCTTTGTATGGTGATAGATGGTAATTGGATTTATCTTGGGGATCATCTCAAAATGTATAAAAATATTGAACCACCATAATGTACACCTAAAACTAACAGTATGTCATTTGCTGATATACTTTCATAAAAAAAGAAAAGAAAGAAAACTCCTCTAGGAAATCATTTCCATCTAGTCCAAATCATCCAGTAGTCAGACCACACTAGGATACAGAACTGACCTGAGGGTAGGGAAAGATCCTTCTTCCAGACATTGAGTCCACCAGGGAAGGGCCCAGGAAAGAACCCCCAGGGTGGAAGGGACTGAAGGACTGAGCAGCAACATAGTGCTTGAAGGTCACAAATAAATCTCAAGAAATAACTGGAAAAAATCAGAGAGAAGCAGAAGGGTTAAGGGAAGGGAGAAGAAAAGGGAAGAGGAGTTTGAGGTAGTAAAGGAAAAGTGGGCATTATGGGAGATGGATGGGAGATGGAGAGACCAAAGAAGAGGTGGGGAGCAAGTAAGAGGGGAGAGCAGAGTTCCATGTTCTTTCCCCATCAATGAGCTTTAAAACCCTGAACTGGACACTTTAAAAATAAAAGCAGCAGGAGGTCGGGAATAGGTGTAAATAATTTAAAAATATTAACAGCTTCCTGCAATAATTGTAAAGGCTAAGAGTCCAAACTAACCTAAGTGATTTCAAATGTACCTTTCCAGAGAGTGAATCAAAATATGTGTCTTCCCCATGAAAAAAAAATTCCCATTCCTAATGGAACTGCATGGGATTGAAAGTATTTATTGTGGATTCTACCTTCTTTGAATCTCCACCACCCCAACTACAGACATAAGCAAACTTTAACAGAGGCTAGGGATTGTTAGACTGTGGCCTGTCACCTATAACCAGCTTTTACAAAATCTCAGTGAAAGCTAGTGTATTGTTAAAGAATTTATCAAAGAAAAGGTAATCAAAAAAAAGTCTTATATAATTTAGCTGATAACATATCTGAAATATTGATAAGATTCAGATGTCATATAAACACTAAATAAAGCAACTGTGATGATGACGTATATGTGTGACATGCATATAAATATATATATATGTGTGTGTATGTGTACATGTGCATATTACACTTAAAAATAAATATCGAAAGAGCTACAGATATTCTGCCCTGATGACAGCTAAAGTGCTGATTGTTGCCTTCCACTACTGAAACTGAAAATGCCAAGAGCAGGGGACTTGCTTGGCTTTGGAAGGGGGTAATTCAGTTTAATGGAATTAGTTGAGAAGAGGAACGTTAAGCCTATCTCTGAAAACTTCCTCCCAATGAAAATTATTAGATAATGGAATTACCTCCCAAGAGAACTGCTAGAAATCCTATCACTGAGGACATTTAGAACTCAGCTAGACACTATGTGACATTCCATTGTCCCAGACTTTATGCCCTTTTATGTCCAAACTGTTTTATTTCAGGAAATATCTCATCTTCAGGGGATACAGATATAAACTCTATGTGTGTGTGTGTTTACATGTGTACAGATGCAGATCATACATACATACATATACATGTATGTTGATCCTTGAACAGCATGGGGGTTTATGGGTGCTTACTCTCATGCCATCAAAAATCTGTGTATCACTTATGACTCCTCAGAACCTACCTACTAATAGCCTACTATTGACCAGAAGCCTTGATGATAGCATACTTATTCTTACAATAAAAAATGTTACATAAAAATTGTTTTTCCATATTTTCACAAATCTCCAAAAATTTTCCAATATATTTATTGAAAAAATATCATGTATAAGTGGACCTGAGCAGTTCAAACCCATGTTGTTCAAGGATCAACTGTATTTACATACATATGTGCATATATAGTCTCTATATAATCTATGTGTACATATATGTTTTTTATATATAGTGTCCATGTGCACACATGTTATATATACAACCTACATGCATATGTGTATGTTTGCATACATTACACACACTGCCTATATAGAGAGATGATGTGTATGTATATTATATATAAGACATATACATAACACATACATGAACACACACATGGATGATATATAGAAAGACTATGTATATGTATGTACTATATAAACACATGTGGACTATATATAAAAAACATACATCGAGAGAGAAGTTTCAGATTTGAGGTTCTTTCATATATATATGTTTTTAAACTTGCAGGTCACAAATGAAAAGATTAAAAACTGTGATTGATGAATATTAAAGAAATATGCTAAGATAACAAGCCCCTCCATTTTCCTTACTATATTAATTATACCCTCAAGAGTCAGAAGTAACCAGGTTTGTATTTCTTTTCAGTTAGTTCTTGCTGCCTCTGAGAATAAACCCAAAGACTAATCCAAAATTCCAATAAAAGCAACAGAAAAAGTACCAATGACAAAATAAAAATGCTCAAACTCTCAGTGAGAACCTAGAGTTCAATGACCTAAATAACCTTTTTTTGAGAAAGGAACAATCACTTTCAGAAAACCTATGCCCCCATAGAATGACGCATCCACTTCCTCCTAAACATAGATCCCATTATCAGTGTTGCCAAATATATCAACAACTGCCTGGCTGTTGAACCCCATGTTTATCTAATGGACCATAACAGACAGCGAGAACGAGCACAGTTGGAGACAGTGATCTCTAAAAGTATTTTCCGAATAGTACAATTCTTTTTTTATATTTTCCTTTTTCAATTAAAGGAAAGAGGACTATTAAGCAAGACAGACACAAAAACACTATTTAAGTATCTCCACTGAAACCATTTCTTTCAGCCAAAATGTAAAATAATTTTGGAGAGTCACATTTTTATGTCTTCACATAAGAACTAGGACAGGGAGGAAGGAGGGCCAAGGAGTGGAGTTTATATTGGACAGCCAACCAAATCCATTATAAATTGCATAGAGAAAATTCCAAGAATTCCAGAGATAAATTCTCAACCTTTCCCTCTACATAATGAAACGTGAAGATCAGGATGGGACCGAGAGGAATTTTGTATAACCATCTGTGAGAAAAATCACACAATCATACAAATTACTCACATTGCTAATTGTCAAAAATAAAGCGAATTTGTTGTAAAATACTCAGAAAACACAGGTAAGTCAAAACAGATTCATAAACAAGCCTACAATACAAAGGTAAAAAAACCCTATTAAAATTTGACTCATATTTTCCAATTTCTGTCCTAAAAATGGATATGTCCTGAAAATTTCAAAAACAAAAATTAAATCACTTTGTACATACAGTTTTGACCTTTTTTTACATTACACTATATTGTACTCATGTTTTTCATGGCAGTAAGTATTTTTCTGTAACACTCTTTCAATTGCTATTTGATACTCTCTTACAGAATTGCCCCTCATCCATTTATCCAAACCTCTGTTATTGTTGCCAAAGGTTTGCTGTTATTAACAGTCTGTGATGTGTGCCCTCCCATTGTCTGTTTATGTACATCCATAAATATTTCACTAGAATAATTTACTTGAAATTTGTGAAGAGACAAAATCCCTAGGACTTTGTGATAGAAACACTTAAAATATCCTTCAGAAGTTTGTAATAATTTTCCTTTCTACCAGCAAGTTTGTTTATTGTGTTTTTTGACAGAGCACCTCTTTGTATATTCGTCGTGTGGTTTTTTTTTCTTACTCAAACTTGTCAATCTTCTTTTATGGCTGCTTTCATAGGTTCATGTTTAGAAACGCTTTTCCCATCCAAGGTTATTTAAACACTACATAAATAAATAAATTATTAAATAAATAGGAATTTAAGGTGAGCTGTTATTCTCTTCAAGTCACCTTATATTTTTTTATACATCTGTGTTGATATTGCACATAGAATTTAGGTTGATATATTGTAGGAGATAAAATAGTTACCCGATTTTCTTAACACATTTATTAAAAGCCAACTTGCCCACACTGATTTCATGTGCTACTTTATAAACTGTTATACACACACCATTTTTTATTTAATTCAAACTGTAAAATTATGATCACTTCTTTCTCACTTCTCTAGAAAACTCAGAAGTAGTGATTATTTCATCTGGTAGGAAGTAGTTGACACTGAGCAAATTCTCATCTTCTATGTTTATGTATTCTCGGTTTAAAAAAAAATTCAAATGTTAATCTCCCTTCAAAGCCTTAATCCCATCTACGAATGAGATGAATGTAGAAATCAGTACATCAAACATGAAGAGATTATGCAGCAGCCCGACTAGAGCGGAAAGCCAAATTGCAAAAGAAAATATACCCTTACCGAAAGGGCCAATAAAATTTCCATTTTTCTTCCTTTCTCCTTGTCCTTTTGTGACATTGCATTTAAAGCAGCGGTTTTCAGACTGAGGTTCCCCAGAGCAACAGAATCACCTGGAAATTTGTTAGAAATTAACCACCTCAGACCTACTGAATCAGAAATTCTGGTAGTGAGGCCCAGAAACATATGCTTTATTAGCCCTACAGGTGTACTAAGGCACCAGTAAGTTTGAGAACCAACGATTTAAAAGATCTTCAAGAAGGCATTTCAATAGAATCCATATACAATACAATATTATGATATCTTATGGGACCTCAGCCTTTCCTGGGATCTGCAATACGACCTTTCACAATCCGCACTTTCCCTATTTATTTAAGTCATTTGTTTACCTAATTTATATATATATATATATATATATATACCTAAAAAAATGTGTAAGAGGAAATAAAACTCATCTATTAGTTTTCTCTGTTGTTTTTTAATCTATATGACTACATAAAATAAACTCAAGCATCTGCTTCTTCAAGTATAAGGTTTTTTGTTGAAAGTACAATTTTGTGATGACTTGCAACATGATATCCTAAAAAATAACACCAAAAGTATTTTACAATTAAATAGAAATTAGAAGGAGTCAGACATAGACTCACACTAAAGCAATCAGTAAGAAGTCCAAGTAAGCAGTAGCTGTTTGAAAGAGTAGAAAACTGAAAAAGCAAAGGCTAACAAGTTAGTCTGAAGAAATAGTACAGTAGTCCCCCTTCATCAGTGGGGGATTTCCACAACCCCCAGTGGATTCCTGAAATGGAAGGTGGTACCAAACTCTATATATACTATGTTTTTTTCCATACGTGCCTATTCAAGAAGAAGTTTAATTTATAAATGAGGCACAATAAGACATTAACAATGATAACTAACAATTAATTTGAATGATTATAACAATGGACTGTAATAAAAGTTATGTGCATGTGATCTCTTATTGAACTACATTCACCTTACTTCTTGTGATGATGTGAGATGGTAAAATGCTTCTGTGATGAGGTAAGTGAGGTGAAGTGATGATGTAGACATTGTGACTTTAGAGTTAGGCTGCTACTGACCTTCTGATGATTCTTCAGAAGGATTATCTGCTCTGGATCACAGCTGACCACAAGTTACTGAAACCATGGAAAGTGAAACCTTGGATAAGGGGGAGCTATTGTAATTACCACAAATTATTTTTTTTAAAAAAAAGACTAACTAACTGATGGGTTGATTTGTACTAATTATGTTAAACTGTTAGCCACTTTCCTCTAAATCTGTGGCTCTTTCCACAGTGAGTGAAGCAATCACCTTTCCCTGACACCAGATCTCCACCTTCCCTTCAGGCTCAGCTCAGGAAACACATCTTCTCCAGGACACACGTTCCCTGACAAGCTTCTTCCTCACCTGACTACACAGTGCTGCACCTGGCCTCTTATTCAAACAACTCTTTCAATAATTACAGGAGACCAGTGTTATTTTAATATCCCAGCACAGGTTTATGAGCAACATAGTGAAGGACCTCAACTCAGCTGCCCTGAAGGGCATCATTATATAAAAATGGATGTTTCCCAGAATGTTCAGGGAAAGACTTCCAACGGGGTATTTTCCACTCTTTGGGAAAAAAAAAGCTCTTCACAACTCAAGTCTAATCACACTTCCTTGTCAGTCAATATTCTTTCCCTCTTTCCCTAGACAACTCCTACTTATTCTTCGGTTAGAAACTGAAGTGTTAGTTCTGCCACGAAGTCATTTCTAATTTGCTTAGATGGTTCAAATTCTATTAGAGTTTGTCATTGCTCCCACACACCCTTCATGGCATATATTACAATTATAACTTGATATATATTTATGTGCTTAAAGTCCATTGACTCCACTGACTCCTCTCTCCACGTCTATTTCTGCTCACTGTTGAACCATCAGAATCTAGGTCACTGTCCAGCACATGGTAGGTTCTAACAAAATATTTGCATATTACTTTAATGAACAAATGTTCACTTCCTTGAACTCACTTTCTCTTAGATCTTACTTATTCCCTCTGTTGAGAATATTCTTCTCTTGAAATCCATGTCTTGGTCTTGCAATTCCACTACCAGCATTTGTCAAATTATCAATAGGGGTCTTTCACTCTGTTATTTTAATACAATAAGCCACTTCTTCCCCCTCACCAAAGCTCTTATATGTACTCATTTACTGGTTGTTTCCCTGCCATAGCATAAAATTCCATGAAAACAAAAACTTTTAAAAAATCTCTGAAATAGCTTTCTATGAAACAGCAAAGCAAAATTTCAACACAATTCTAAATGTTTGTAGATGGGGTTACAAAAAGGATGCAGAATGTTTGCAGTGTGACTATTACATATTCATACAGCTAAAGTCATACAATGAATCTTATACCAATACAAACAAGATTACTTCATGATTAAAAGTAGTCCAAATATAATAGTCATAAACTGTATTAGTGTTATCTCTTTTCCTATTTAATATTTCAACATTACTTCTGATACTAATTTCCTTACCAAGTGAAATCTACCAACAAAATTTTTAAATATTGTTTAACGACTGAAACTCTGCAGAGTAGTTGGTTTTACAGAAAATTCTGGAAGAAGTAAGATAAAATATTAAGGAAACATCAATTATGTAAGTAAAATTCTTCCATTTTATCTGCGATTCTGATACTTAAATACTCTTAAGAGATTTTGCAAAAGTTGATCTGCTAAGTACTACAAAAAAAAACATGAGACCAAATTCTTTGTAACTATTTTTTTCTCAGTGTGGTCTACATAAGGTTAGTCAAACTTAAACCACTTACATATATATTCCCAAAAGATCTACTCTGTGCCAGAGATAACACAAATCTGTTGTAAAAACATTTGAAGTCGGTTACTACTATTTACCAAGTACTTTTTAGAATCCTATTTCTATTTTTCCTCAAAAATGTATACTTCACAAACATACACAAAACCAGAACTCATCTTTTCAGATACTAAGTGGGTTGTTTCATGCAAAAGGAAGTTTTCAACAACAAATCTTCCCAATCTGACAATTCAGTTTCAAAGAAAAATCTTCATTTTTATAGCCTCTGCTTCCTGTTGATTCAAGAGAAACCAACAAATCTCATATTGTTACTAAGTAAAACAGATAAACCCTAACTGAGAAAATATCTTATTTTGCTTATGTTTCAACAATTAGAGTTCAGGTTACACTCATGGATGATTAACTATTGGGTTACTTTTACAAATCTGAAACCAATTCTTTCCATAGGAGAAGGAAAATGAGGAGGAAGAAACAAATGGAAAAGAGGCACAAGACGGGGAACAGGGTATATAAGTCTGCACATACAGTACATGATTTTGGTCACTTTTTCACAACATGGGGATTATTTTCTTGTATCTCGTACTATGTCTATATAAAGGACAGTGCTAAATCTGTAAGCTGAAGCACATTTGGTAAAATATTCATTTTCAAGTTTCCTAAATATATGCTTTTCTAATTGTAAAATCTCTACAATGTATTTGCTCATTTTCAGCCACTAACACTAAGAACACAAATTCATGGAAGTCTTCTATTGTGCTCTTAATTTTGCCTACATCTGACACTATCTTCATAAATATTCAATGAACCCACAAAGAAAAGTACCATTTTTTGGAATCTAGCCAAGTTTTAAGAAAAAAAGATCCACAGCAAGTTCATAAAACAGAAGGAATATCAGTCCTTTACTTTCTTTTGCTTTTTGTGCCAGTTGTTTGAAAAACACAAAAAGCTGACATGAAGTTTTCTATGTATTGCCCAAGAACGTGGTTTTCTGATTTTAGTTTCAGATTTTCTACCTTAACCAAATCTACTCTTACAGAGAGAGCTTCAACTGTGTATTGGAATTGCAATGCCTGATTAGTAAGTCATGTTTTTCGTCCGGGTCCAGTTCCTCTTGAAGGTCAGCATCAGCTGCATCCAGGGCAGCATTCACCATCTTGACTAACAAACTTTTGGACCTTGGACACAAAATCCTTGATGAATGGTCTGCTGTTTGAGGAATCAGGAGTGGGAGCGTCTGGGGAGACGACTCAGGCCTTAACACTTGGACCAACTAGAAACAAGAACTTTGACTGGAACTGCGTTTGAATTAGTAAAAATAAATACATTTCCATATTTCCTATTTTAGAATAACTGAAGCAGACAGCACAGAACTGAAGCACACTAGGCCCTATCAAACTGACTGTCAGTAGCCAGAAGACAAGTATACTCTCTGTTTTAGTCCCTCAGAATTGGAGCAATGAGAATGTGAGCAGCAGGAAGTAGACTAGGGAGGTGATGATATGCAAAATATGAGGATGTCTCACATCTTTAGCCATTGTAGGCAATGCAGACGATATTCCAAGATTTGGGGGACTGTACAGCATAGCGAGTAGGGCAGGGGAGACTTTTTCAAACATGAACTAATAATTTGCTTGTAATATATATTATCTTTTCTTTTTAATTAAAATATAAACATAACTCTGAGCCAAGAAATTTTACAAGATACAAGTTATGGTAGAAAAAGAACATGGCCTGGTCCCACACAACAGGTTAAGTCCAGGATGCTCCCCTCACCAAAGTGAGTTCATCAAAAGAGTTAGAATCACATGACAATAAATGCCAGTATGTTATGGATATTATGTACATCGTGATATTCATTTTATTTGTCATTGCCCTCTGTTATGGGCTAAATTGTGTCACCCCACCAAAAGTCATATGTTGAAGTTCTAGCCCCCCACTACCTCACATGTGACTGTACTTAGAGGTAGGGTCTTTAAAGAGGTCGTTAAGGTTAAAATAAGGTCACTGGTGTGGGTCCTGATTCAATATGATGGTTTTTCTTAGAAAAAGAGAAGACTGGGACATAGACATATGCTGAAGAAATACCATGCATATGGAGAGAAGATGGCCAGCTACGAGGCAAGGAGAGAGACCTCAGAGCTCAACTTGCCTCGCGACACTGTGACCTCAGACTTTCTACCTCCAGAAGTGTGAGAAAATAAATGTATGTTGTTTAAGCCACCCGATTTGTGGTATTTTGCTACAGAAGCTCTAGAAAACTAAGATACCCTCTATTTTTTAAAATGCATTAATTTAAATTTATGAGTTTAGTGAAGTAATATCCAAAAAGTCTTATTTATTGACTTACAGAATAAGAAAGGAAGAAATAATCAAAGTTAGAATAGATATCAGCATATTTTAACAAAAAGTAAATGGAGGTCTAAAGGGAATGCACCAGTGATACACTTGCCTGAGAGGAAAACCTGATGATTAAAACATTGGTTCTCCATGGAAACACCATGTATACTTCACTTCACATAAACTGATGCAACTTAACTTAATTATGACAACTTAATATAATTCCAAAATATAGAAGTTTATTTTTAATAGCATAGCATGGGGATTTTAGGGAGTATATAACAAATAAAAATCAGGGTATTTATAATATTGAAAGGTCACAATGAATTTTTACAACATTCTCCAGTTTGTACACCAGTTTTACATTTGATGAAAGAAGAGAAGATACAACTGCACCAATAGGGAGAAAAAAGTATATTTAAAAAGAAGTGACAAGTAGTAAAGATTTGGGAAGGTAGAAAAAGGTGTCAATAAAATTGCTTGGGGGAACATATGCAGAGAACAGTGAAAGAAGAAAAACAAGTCTAAACTGTGTAGTGGAGGCCAAAAAGCAAAGAAAAAGAGAGTTCATTACCACTATAGACCCAAAGCAAGAGCACTATGATTTTTCAAGGGCCCACAGAACTATCTGAAGTTTAACATAAAATGCATTGGCTCTAAAAATGAAAACTGGAAAATAAAATTTTAAAGTATATAAATATTTACAAATTGTAATATTCTCTAATTCCCTGAATCCTATACATATATAACAGTATATATTAATTTTTATAATATTTGGGAAAGGGGATTATATTAATAGGCTTGATATGATATATCTGGTATATTTAGAATAAGAGTGCCAAAGACCTTTGAAAGTCTTAAAATTGCTCCAGGGAAAGGTGACAAGGGAATATAAGAAAAGAAAGAGGATATAGTAGAGACAAAATAACTTTATGTGAGTTATAGTATCAGGAGTTCTCTAGCAAATTCTTCTGGTACCACTAGACAGTTGTTCCTAGAAGAAGATGCAGTCAGTCTGGAAACTGAGATATCATGCATCTTATGTTTTAATATTATGGTTGCTGAAATATAACCCCAAATATTCTTGCATCAACAATCTGTTTTCTAAAAGCATAGGGTTATGTCTAAATTATGACAGGTAAACACTAATTTAACAAACTCAGTGAAAGAACAGAGGAAAAAACATTCACCAGTTGCTTGACATTATTATAAAGAGAGAATTATTTTACTTTTTCAAGAGATCTAATTATCACTTCCTGTAGAAGTGACCCAAAAAAACATATTGGGTTGCTCATATCAACATGAATCCATTGTTCAATAAAACATGGTCAGATTTGACCATTAAAAAATAGTGTTTCCAAAGAACGAAGATAAGCAGTTGTGTTAGTATCCTCAGAGAAACTTGTATACCACCTCAAATACAATAAAAGCCCATTGATTAACACTTAATTAAAAAGATAAAGCAATCCAGTATGATTTCACACTTGAAAGAAGAATTATGACAACTTAATATAATGCCAAAATATAGAACTTTATTTTTAATAGGAAAGTATGGGAATTTATGGTGTACAAAACAAATAATAAAAATCAGGGTGTTTATCAAATTGAAAGGTCATAATAAATTTTTGCAAGATAGTGCCAGCATATGAACCCTGAAAATAAATTTGACTAGAATATAATAAAGCCTAAGTTTCAGTTCTCAGGAAAGGGAAAAAGATTATTAAAACTATGAGAACTAAAACCATATTTAAAATTTTTCATTATTAAAAATATCCCAATGTCTGTAAGTACATATGTTCTAATATGTATTTAGGTGTATTTCTTATGCAGGACTAAGCAAATCTGTCATCCAAAGTACTTTATACGATAGTCACAGATTATGAGTTTTGTTATAGAGTTTAATTAAGACATAAATAACTTTTCTCTTTTCTTGAAAGTGAAACTATTATCATTTCGTATAAATCTATTACTACACATTGAGTTGATATACTTTAAATGCAAGTATCATTGCATTCTGTCAACATAAAAGAGATTAACCAGGATGCTCTGACTCAGAGATAAGTATTTCTGGAACAAGAGAATATGAGAAATGGATTTTCACTGCTAATGTGGACAGTGATGCCAAGAAATTAACAATGGCCCATCATGCTTAATTACAGTTTTGAACTTTGGATTTTCAAGCAGTGGATTTTTAAAAGAATAAAGGTGATCAGTATAAACATGTCAGGCCTTCTATTTCAGCAAGTATGTATACTGAGATTCATCTTTTTATATATCTATTCTTCGTGTTATAGTAAACATACTGGGTTAAACATTCAAATGCAAAGTGTAGTACAAGCTCCACATGTATTAACACTAGAGCTTTGGCTAGTCCTTAACTCTGCAGAGCCAAAGTTTCTTTAATCTGTGAAATGGGTACAATTGTACCAATCCTGCTCATCTTGCAAGTAGAAGCATAATGAAAGCATTAAGTGTTATAAGTAAAAACTCTGAGCCAAATACTAACCAGATGCTCCTAATGAATTATCACTTTGAACAAATCATTTCATCTCTTTGGGTCTCTGTCAAATGACAAGAATGATAATAATTGTACCAAAAAGGTGAATGGTGCTAACTACAACCAGGCAGTGCTGTGTGTATATCAAATAAACTAATTCATTAAATCCCCAAAATGCACATAAAAGCTACATCTCCATTGCCTAGATTTCCAGATATATATCAAGTCATCTGCTGAATGCAAGCTGGATAAATAAAATGGAAAAAAATGATTTGAAATGTAATATTTTGGGCATTATTTCTGGGTGATAGAGAATATGTAAATTTTCTTAATTTCTAGAAAAGGGAAAAAGGAAGAAAATGAATAAAATCTCTGTATAGGTAAGACAAATGTGAAAGGATGTTTCTACTTTTCTTTAAAAAATGAATTAAGAACACAAGTATGTGAAAAAAGTTAGAAAAAAAGAAAAGTTTACTGATAAATATGTGGAACAGTCCATGCTGTTAGAATTTGTAATAAACCTTAACCTGAAAAATCAAACAAAGCTTTATATATGCCTTTAGGAGCCTTCCAGTTAAAGGCGCCATTCTAACTTTTCTATTTAAAGCTGTCTGGTTGCTAATTAGTTAAAGACACTCTGGGAGTCATTCACAGCTGTGGCTCTGTACCTTCAGAAGAGGGCAGTTAACTGGAGGGCAAATTATATACTAATAACCTAGGGAGAACCATGATCCGTTTTCAGGATTTAACATCAGAAGTGGCAAGAAGGAATAATTACACTGAAATAAACACACACACCTAAACGCACAGAGATCATTTTAAAACATTTAATGGTAGTGTAGAGTAAATTATTTCACTCTAACCAGGGATAAGAGCCTTTTGGTAGCTATCACTTACTGCAGTAAATCTGCTGAAGTTTGCATTTCCTGGCTGCTGGCTCTGTTTATTTAAAGTCATTCTGAATGCTCTGCTAGAAAGGATTTCCGTGGTGCTGCCAAATTTTCACTAGATTAAAAATGTGCACGGCTGATAATATTTTTATAAACACTGCACACAGAACAAGAGCAATGTTCTTTAGATATTAATTTGCTGCTCCTCTCCAGCCAATCTATCTCCTTGGTCTTCTCACTCAGCAGAATCTGTTCGACCTGCTTATTTCTAATGAAATGTACTAGAAAACGTACATCAAAGTCCCCTTCTGGGTTAAGTGCTAAATTAGACGTCTCTCATTAACTGGAAAAGCCAAGGGCTCTTCATCAATGTGAATACTAGAATGTCTAAATATTTGTCAGATAGGTGTCCATGAAGCAAAGATTTCCAACTCCTCAAAAGGTAACAGATGACATGATGTCAAATGTGATTTGGAGAGAAAGTTCTCAGATTACGTATTGTTTTCCTCAATCCTAAAGCAGTTGCTTTCACTATTATTAAAGTAGTTGAAGTTAAGGAATTCTTAGGCTTTCCATTATCCCCTTCTATTTATCCTGGGATACAAAAACCACAGGAGTTTTATTAAAATACACTTGGCTCACAATAGGCTTCATGAGTGGCAGAAAGGAGTGTACCCTGAAAACTCGGGAGTCAGCAAAAGCTAATCATGAGAGCAAAGGGGAAGTCAAATCATTAGAGAAGAAAAGCTTTGACCAAGGATCACACAAGTTGAAAATAACAATAGAGAATGCTCAAAAACAGAAATACATTTCTATAAGGTCAAAGGCAATACAAAATCAAGTAAGGAGGTCAAATACAAGTAGCAAAAAAGAAAAATCCGGAGGAAGATTATCAAAATAGGTAAATGTGGAAATATTTGTAATTCCTCCCTGGTTACTCCATCTCTGAACCTCTTCCTCTGGATTATCTAAAATCACTTTCAAACTAGAGTTTCTGGAACCCAAAGGGTATCTGAGGTCTCAGTACTAATGTAGGCCAACCTATCAGGATCACAAATTTTGTTTAGGGATTGGTTGGAAGGGTTTAATCCTATTAATTTTTAAAAAATATATGTAGACTAATGTCTTAGAAAATTTACATGGCTTTGTTTTAGACTAACATAAATTTATGTAGTTTCACTTTATGCTTTGAAGTCTCCTGTCTTCATGTCCAGTGAGGGGCACCTTGAAGAACACAGAAAGGTAATTAATTCTAGCCCCTGAAAAGAAAATGAGGTTTTAGAGTAAGTTCAAGAAGGGTTCCCAAAATCTTCCCAGGCACTTTGACTTCCTTCTGGTAGCACTACCAGCTTTTTAATGTGATCTCATTAGGGAAGAGCGGGCATGACCTTTTGACTTTTAGCAAAGATAACTAAAAAAGGCATGTCTCAATTTATTTGATGTATGTATACAGACGCACACATCGAGAAATATATTTAGAAAGCAAATCAATTCCATTTTTCTAAATAAAGAAGTTGACATGTAACAGAGAAAGTGCTAAAAATCAATTCAGGTGTCAGTACTTTAAGGGATATTTTTCTTTCAGATTTAGTTAAGATCAGCAATTTATCCCTATTGAACCTAAGATTGAATATGGGATGTTGATTTCAGATGTGATCTAATTGCAACCCAATCTTAACCACTACTACTGACTTTTTTGTGAAGACTAAGCACCATCCTTAGAAAAGAATTCTAGTTGTACCAATGATTGAGGATCAGGCATGTTTATTTGATTAGAAGGAGAGCAAACAAGGAGTTTCTGTGAGGCTCCCAGGAGAAAATTCATCATAAGTAAGGAAAGTTTAGCACATTGCATTAGATTCTGGAATGGGGACTGAGGATGGCAGAGGCATAGAGTACGAATAGCTGTTTCAAGAACCCCACCACTCTACGTCATGTAATGCTCTATGGGAAGTAGACTGGGTATGGGTAAATCTTAACCAAAGGGTAACACCTTGAGGCCTAAGCTATACTGCAACTGAGACCTTCTGAAGGATCCTCACACTGTAGACACAGGGCTATTTCCCTACTCCTTTTCCCAGGGATACCAAGCAGCTCTAAGCAGACCACAGGACTGCTTGAGTAGTGGCCCAAGTCAAGCACCTATAATGCAGCCTTGAGTGCCATACCAAGTGGTCACAGCAGCCCTGGGGAATAATAATACAGCATCAGCCTAACGTGGTTACAAAGTGATGGCAACACAACTGGGAGCTGCTTACTGAGCAGACCAGGCTACAAGATGTCAGAGAATGGAGGAAATGTGATAGGTTGGCGGAGCCTGAGTCCTTGTAATTTTATGGGTAAGAAATAGCCAGATAGGAAAAGCTGGGAATGCACATTATGCATTGAGGTACCCACAGTCCAGGGAAGTGTGGGAGTATTCAGAAAGGCGAGAAGAGAACATTGCAGCTCTGCAATTGGAAGGACTCGGGAGGGAGGAGTAAGAGAATGTAGAAGGAATGGTCAAGGAGAACGGTGATGTCTGAATCTGAGTCTCTGATGGATGATTAGGAAAATTATTTTATAACAAAGAATATTAAAAATAAATATAAGTGCTTGTTGATTTCAATGTCATCTGGTTTTCTGATTAGTACTTAAACCACAGTCTGTCTCAAAATTGATATCCTAATCCCATCTTTCTAAGATCTGTTTCCTTTTTTCTTTACTGCATTCTCCTGGGCACTGAGATTCAGAACATTACTATCATCTTTGACTGGTTCCCCTTCCTTGTATCATATCCATTAAAGATATTGGATATAATCTTCTGGATTCTATCTTAACAATGTCTTATACTTGTCCCCTTCTCTTGTTCAGTTTTTATCATTAGCACTTTTTGAGTAGCTTTCAAGTAACAAATGCTTTACTAAACACCCAGAAACTTCCCTGAACCCTCAAGTAGCAATCACTCTCTCCTCTGATCTTGTAAAGCATAGAAACTTATATTTCTTTTATGTCCATTGTTTCTATCTATATTAATTTCTATGGACATTTTATCTCCCTGATTAGACTGTAGGCTCATGGGAAGAATCTGTAGTGATTCATTTTCAATGAACTTGAACATGGTAGGTACAGAATAAACATTTGTTTGAATTATGGGTGAATAGTTATGGGTGGAAAAATTAATGAATGGCATTCTAATGATATGCAAGACTAAATATTGGGTAATGTGTTAAAAATAATAAGTGCCCACTTTTAGTAGAGTATTTCTAATATTTATATTGACATTAATTATAAGCTCCTCATATGTTTTAACAAACACTCATTATTTTAAAATTCTCCCTCCTATACCTGTTTAGGAGTATGTATATACATATATCCACACATACATATCTTGCTATGCTATTTTAAGGAGGCAACATTTAGTAGTGTAGACTTAACTGAAAGACCTGTTTCATTTCAGCTCTGCCAATTACTAGCTAAATAACCTAGCTAACTTTACCTCTCTAAGACTCCGATTTTTCTTATATAAAAGTGATTTAATTTCTAGATTTGTTCTAAGGCTAAGGTGATCTGTCAAGTGATATAAACATAGTTCAAATAGATCTCAGTAATTTATAGGTCTTAAGCAGTAAATGTCCTCACAGCAGAAATTGACTGCATATTTTCCCTTTTCTTTTCATCGCTTACTTTTATTCCTTTCTTTCTTTCTCACTCTGTCTCTGCATTCCTTCAAACTACTGTTTCACTTACTGCAACCAATACTGGACTAGGAGCCAACTTGCACTACAGAGCTTAATAGTTGAGTGACCTTGGGCAACGTACTTAGCGTTTACAAATCTCAGTTTCCTTTTTTATATAGTGAGAAAAAAATGGATGTGAAAAATGCCATGAAAGCTATAAATCTTTATTAATCTATAAGGGTGTTATTAGATTTAAGAAAAATAACATGAAGTTATTATGACCTCTCTAGTTATTCCAAATATCGTCCCTTTCTCTCATGCTCTTGACCTTGAATATAAAACAAACTGGATTTTTAAGAAGGGCAGATGTTATTCCTTCAGCAAAATCTGAGATTGGAGTTTAGTTTTAGATATGCATATGAAGTAATTCAATTAATGAAGCATAGATTGCTAAAACAAAGGTAAATCAGCTTTAAAGTCATTCTCATTTGCTTTTTTAACGTTTTGGGTAACTATACCTGAACACTGATACATATATTTTTTAGGGAGTAATAGAAATTCAGAGCCTGAATAATGAATGTACCCTGAGCCAGTCTAAGGAAAAAGGAAATTTTCCGCATTACCCATTTTGCTCCAGGGCTCAAAATCTTCCCTTCTCTGCATGTATTCTAGAGACAGGTGTGCCTACCTGGCATATGGTAATAAAGCACCCCTCTGATTGAGCCCTACTTTCCTACTGTCTCAGAATTATTACAAATGCTTTCCTGCTCATTGTTAGTGTAATGGGAGGAAAATAAAATCAAATAAAAATTAGAAAAGAGCTCCCAAAGTACTTGAAAGCTTAGTATGTTTAATCTCATCAATAAAATCTGAAAATTGGAGCTGTCAAATATGCAAATACTTAAGAATTGGCTAGTATTTTGCTTAGCTCTTAATCATAGAATTTTTGCATGTTCTGGCAAAGATTGTCAAATCATCCTAGCTGAAAGAAAACTAATTTCCACAAACTGTTATTTGCTATATTCTTCCAAAAGTCTGTCATTCCCACCTGTACACATTAGCTAATTATCTCCTGTCTGTTGTTTAAATAAATGTATTTTGTTTACAACTGTCTGTACCACTAAATAAGAGGTCTTTTAAAAATAATTGATCATGGGAAACCTGAATAAAAAAATAATATTAATAAAAACTTGTGGAAAGTAAATATAATTTACAAGAAGGATGATAGCTTAATGAACTGGGGGGGGGGGGGGAAGACATGGGAAAGAAAGAAAGGACAAGGAGGGAAAATGCATCCACATGTTATTCAATCAATATACTCAGCCACTTTAAAAAGGTGGAAACAGACTCACATGGAAAAAATAAGACTTTTCTTTGACCAGGTTATGACAGGTTAGTTCTATGAGGAGAAGAATACGTGATATACACATCATTTTGAAATAAAGTCCTGAATCTGCATTTCACAGTGATATGAGTGAGAAAGAAAATAATTTCATTGTGTGAAGGCACTGAGGTATTTTAGTGTTGTTTTTTTTAACACAGCCAAAATTAAGTACCCTGACAAATATGATAATTAAATGTTAATTCATAAGGTGAAAATCATAAGTTCTATAAAAAAATTTTTTTAAAACGGAGATTTGTTAACATTTAAACTTCAGCTTTAATACTCCACTAAGACCTATTCCTTCACATTTGTTTTTAAATGGGTTGAGGCAGTCAAGATGAAAAACACACGAAAGATAAGGGAATACAGCTGGACTTTGGAGGTGAGCATGTTGTAAGTAAATAGTAAGATGGATATTGATCAAACACATTTTTTGCTAATGTATTGTTTAGTTTTTAAAAAAGGAAACTTTGACTAATATTATCTCATTAATTTAAAAGGTAGCACATACTTGAGTTTAAAACCTGGGAACAATACTAATTCTTTTGTGGTAGAGAAAAGGTAAGAATGTAGGAATGAAAAAGAAGTTTGGTTATGTTAATGGATAGTAACTTGACCTATGGATTTTGGTGGACGCATACCAGGCATTTTTCGAAAGAACTATTCCAAATCACAGTTGTAGGAACACAATGATCTTGAATGACCAATATCATAAAGAAAAAAAAAATCACAGGAAGAGCTCTGAAAATATCAAATCTCTCATTTCCAAAACTAACCATTTGGTGGGTGTTAGGATTTTTAAACAACTCCTCCACACCAAAAACCAACATTAACTGAAATCTTTAGGATGATTCACTCAGATTTCAGCCCACATTTAATCCCATCTTCAGGCCACTATCTCTTTTCCCAACCCTTTCCCCAGATTCTTAACTCCCCTTAACATTTTGTATATATGCCTATCTTGTGAACTGTATTTTTTACAATCACTTTTACAGAAGTGAAAGTATATAAATCTTGAAAATACAGCTTGAGAAATTTTTATTAAGTGAGCATACCTCTATACCTACCACTCAGATCAAGAAATATAATATTACCAGATGCAAAGAAGCCTTCCCCTGTCCTCTACCTAAGAAGTAATCACTATTCTGACTTCTACCACAAGATTTTAGTCTGCTTTTGATCTTTCTATGAATGGAATCATACAGTGTGCATTCCTGTGTATTTGACTTTTGTACAGTACTATGCATGTGAGATAAATCCATATAGCATTTCCCATTATAAGGATACAACAAAAAATTCCACCCATTCAACTGTTAAGTGTACACTGGTCTGAACCCAGTTTTCTGCTATTAACAATAATATAGCCATAAACAGATTTCTGTTAGAAATATAGTGAGAAGTGAAAATATGAGGTCAGGGGATCTGAGGAGAGTCAGCTTTAGTGAGTAATGTCAAGGAGTTTTCCAAAGTATCATATAAAATGTCAATTTAAACTACCATTACCTATTAGAGTCCCAACTTTGCTCTATCTTTGCTTATATTTAGTATTTTCAGGGCTATATTTGCTTATTTCAATCTGGCCATTCCAGTGGATAGGTAGTGGATTGTCAAAATGGTTATTAGTTGCATTTTTCTGATGACTAATGATGTTGAAGTGCTTCTGATGTGCTTGTTAGTCAGTTATGTGTCTTATGTAAAGTACTTCCTAAATTCTTTACTGATTTTTAATTGGATTATCTGGCTTCTTCTTTTTAAGTTTTCGGATTTCTTAGTATGTTCTTGTAGCTCTGGGCTGAAGGGGGTTCCCAGTGCCATGCAAGTTCAGTCTGGATTTGGTGAGACCAAATCATGACAACAGACATTTCAGGGCTGGGGGAAAGGGCTTATACCAAACTTTATTCTCACAATGGTAAGTCAGGCACTAGAATCACATCTGCCTCTGGCAAGCCTGTAATTTCCCTCAGTCTATGTCTCCACCAGCTAGAGGGAGCACTGTGCAGGGTGCTCTATAGAAACACAGACAATTATGGCTCATTGCCAACAGAGTGCAAGCACACACCTGTGAGCATTGCACGTGGGCAATGGACAAGTAGATTAGGGTCAGATGAGAATCCTGGCCATGGTAAATTCTGTTTCCCCTACACTCCACCCCTCCAGGATTCTCACCTCACAGTCTACATGCCCTCAGTCTTCCATGATGGTCCCTGTGCAAGAAAGCTGGAACATTGTGACCATATTACATAACAGTAATAGAGGCTATAACAACATATAGATAGCAATGAAATTATGGTAATAATAGTTGTCATCAAGCCTGAGGACTGACAACAACAAAATTATGATAATAATAGTTATCTTCAAGCCTGAGGAGATCAATTGCCTCCAATTGATCTTATTCCAGCTGTATTCAAACAAGTCCTACTCAGATGAGTTCATGACTCTAACTTTCCACAGGAGGCCAGTAGAGGAACTGGTAGAGAACTCTGTGCACACCCAGAAAGCAACAGTTTTCTAGGGAGTGTGCCCAATCCACAAAGACGTTTGAGACTAACCTTAAGGATGGTAAGACACAGTTTTAATGACACCAACATAGGAAAATCTTGTCCATCAGGTATAGTCAAGAGAATGGTCCTGTGATAGGACCGTGTCAAGAAGGGGGTCCTGTCCAGGTCTAGTATACCATACCTATACCCTTCTCCCTGTGGGGATTACCAAGGTCTATGTATAATGCCACTAGAGATGCATGCACAGGCCATAATGATAAAACAAAACTCTCTGGTAAGATGCTCTGACTTTCTGGCTATTTAGGATACACTACTGTGATCTTTGGGGGCCACTCTGCCATTACTCCAGGATATGCAGGAGGCCAGCCTCCAGGCTCTGTCCCCAAGGTGTGGGAGGGTCAGCCATCACTGGTCCATATGTCAAAATATCCAAGGCCATGTCCACTGAATGGAGTCTCCAATTATTAATTATTGATTATTGTAATCAATGCTGAAAGCAATATATTATACTGGTGGCCAAACCCTGGCTTCAACAATTCCTCCTTGCTTTGTACTTGCAGTTATATAGGGGAGGTAACAATGTGTGCTGGCATGTCTATGGGGTTCAATGCCCTCTTCCAGGGCTTCTCATTCAAACGCCAAGGCACTGTCCATAAGCAGACTGACCATCCCCATAGACTATTGGTGTCTGATTTCACTCCAGATTTTGACAAACCATTGTACTTCTCTATCATTCCTGCCTTGGTAGGGTTTATGGTACATGAAACTTCCACTTTATTGTTGTATCCATTCTTGTAGTGAGGGTCCAATAAAGTGGCTATCTTGATCACTCTTAATTACCTGTGGTAAGCCATAGGCTGCAAAGAGACCCTCTAGGCCTCTTTTGGTCATTTGCTGGTCTTTGCAACATGCAGAAAAAAGCAACCAGAAGTTCAGTAGCTGTGTCCACACTAGCCATGACATACTGGTACCCTTCTGAGATGGGCAGAGGCCAATATAGTCTATCTGCCACCTAATGAGGTGTATCAGCCCCTTGCCTATCATCCCATGTTGCTGTGGGACACAGTGTAAGTCCCTTTTAGAGAACACAAGGCACTCCTGCTGGGCTCTGCTGACTTCCTCAAAGGTTAAAGGCAGGCCCCACCTATGGACTACAGCCCACATTGTCTTCTGCCCCATATGCAACAAACATTGACATAACCACTGGGCCATATCAGAGGCAGGCTTTCCTTCTAGCCAGTGTACTTGGGCCAGTTCATCTGCTTCATTATTTCCTATGGATGCCAGCAGCAAATGGCCTGTCACATGATATACTGTAAATGTTTTAGTCTGACCAGAGGCCCATAAGTCTTGCCACAACTCTTGCCCCTAAAGGAATCAGTGACTAATCATCCACTTGGCATGGTACCATGTCAATAACCACAGAGTCGAGTCTTAATAGACAGTCCAGCTGTCAGTGCAGACAACTAAATGGGAGGGCTCCTGGGTGACCACAAGCCACACTGCCCACAACTCTGCCCATTTGCTGCTTTCCCCTCACCATCTTCCATCCGCATTGTCTCAGTCTTAGGATGGAAAGCTACAGCCCTCAATTTTGGGGGCTGTCCATGGTGGGAGCCATCTGTATACCATGCATCTTCAGATATAGGGGATCTTCCTTCCTGATAAGGGCTCTCTGCTACTAGTGGCTCTAAAGCAGGTTCTTCCTGCCTTTCACTGATACGTCACTGGCCCCAGTAAGTACTGAAGTTCTCCACTCTAGGGACTAGTAGAGAGGGTGCTATATTGCTGTAGGTATGCACCTCACTTGGCTATAGTAGGCATCTCTGTCTATACTACTGCAGCTTTTGGGTCCAGTCTCATACCCATTCTGTAATGGAATAGATGGTTATTACCTTTATCGGGGCCATTCTGGTGATGGGCTCTGTAGCCAGCAAGGCATGATACATGGCAGCCAATTATTTCTCTATTAAGGTGTACCATACCTCTGTTCCTTTCCAGAGTTGTGAGCAGAATCCAATAGGTTGGTGAATTCATTCAAGCTGCTGGCAGAGACCCCAGCCATAACCGTCTTTGGTCACATGGACATTCAGCTTACAGGGTCTTGATGGGTCTATTGCACTCAAGGCCTGCACAGCCTTAATTGCCCATTTTGCAGTGGTAAAAGCAGATGCTCAAGTCTCATCCCAGTCCCACCTGACACCCTTTTGAACCAAATGGTGTAAGGGCTTCAGAGTTGTGCCAAGTATATGATAAACACTCTCTAGCAGCCTGAAAGACCCAAAAACTCTTGCAATAGTGCCACAGTTGTAGGGGTAGGAAAGACCTGGACTTCATCTATGACTGCTTCTGGGATAACTTTGGTCTTACCTGAACAGACAACCCCAAGAATTTGGCCAACAAACCAGGTCCCTGAACCTTGGTGCTGTTCACAGCCCATCCTTTTCTCCTGTAGATGTTGTAGCAGTCTAGGTGCTGCACCTTCTAGATCATCCGATGTGAGCATGATATCATCAATATAATGGTACAGCTGCCCCACTGGCAGTTTCTCCCAGGCTGCCACATCCTGGGCTACAAGTCTGTGGGACAGATGGTGGGACTGTGGCGGTACCCCCGTGGAAGGATAGTGAAAGTCTATTGCCGCCTTTCCACATGAAGGCAAATTATTTCTGACTTCCCTGTGCTATGTTAATGGAAAAAAAGGCATTAGAAAGGTCCACAACATAAGGATATGTCTCTAGTTCATGTCTGAGGGTGTCTATAAGTGCATTGATAAAAGAGACGGCAGCATGCAAAGGGGGTATGACTTTATTCCATTCTCTGTGAACCAGTCGTATGCCAGGAACTATCTTTCTTTTTTACTGCCACATCAGTAAAATACACCTATAGTAGCCAGGGCATGCACCTCTAGCAGCACTATACATAGGCTTTAAAATACCCACCTTCTCCAGTTCCTAGAGGGTTTCTCCAATTTCTTTATGGTCTCCAGGCAATTTGTATTGCTTGGTATTTGTCACCCACTGAGGCACAGGCAAAGCTGCAGGCATATGCTTAACATGTCCCCTCAGAACTGCCTTCACCACACATATCCTCAGTTTGAACTCACCTTCAATGGTCTTCAACCACAGGCCCTGCAGGATATCTGTCCCCCAAATATATTTAGGGATCACAGAGATATATACAGCATACTCCTCTGGGAGTAGATTTACAGGATATGGGCTTGTTTCATTCTGACTGCTTTTCCTCCATATCCATCTCTAACAGTTGAGTTCCCGGGAAACCACTCACGGTTGCCAGAAATCAGTGAGCATTCAGTTCCTGTGTCTACAAAAGCCACGACACATTGTGCATTCACTGGGGACCAACGAATTGACATTTCAACGTGTGGTCTCCAGTCCCCACACAGTCCCCCAAGGCAGGTGCCTTGAGGTTCCCCTCAGTCGAACAGTATTGCCCGATCATCTTCCTGTGCGGGTCCAGGTGGAGCTGGCTCACTCTCCAGCAGAAAGTCCTGCAGGCAAAAGAGCCAAACGTGTGACTTTGTCTCCACATTCAATTGCCTTAAACAATGCCTTAGACAATGGCTGAAACCACTACTTTACCCTCAGTTGTTACCACAGCTCCAGTAAGATTTTATTTGACTTCCCATCCAATTTATCTTTGTCTGCTCCTGCCTTTGTCAAATCAACCCACATCT
This sequence comes from Manis pentadactyla, assembly GCF_030020395.1. NCBI lineage: Eukaryota > Metazoa > Chordata > Mammalia > Pholidota > Manidae > Manis > Manis pentadactyla. The sequence goes on from NC_080030.1 coordinate 51,825,715, forward strand.
GGGTCCTCCTGACTTCATGGGGCCCTTTAGACCCTTCCTCTCAATATAAGACCATACTCTCTTCCATACCTGCATGACCTCCACCTCCCCAAATTCTGCCACAGTACAGGTAATCTTATTTATGGGTTTCTATATATAAGGGGAAAGAATGGCCACTAGGGACCCAAAGAGGGATGGGGCAGTCATTTGCAGCACTGTGTCTCTTATCCTTGCCATAAACTGCTCCTCATCCAGGTCATAATTTACTAGATTATAAATAGCATTTTTCATGCCCAACCCCATAACAGCCTCCATCTACCATCTGGCGGGGGAAGATGGTAAATCACCCTGATTGGGCCATATAGTGCAAAGTGCAGCCATAAGACACTCAAGAAGGAAGTGGTTGCCTGGGGTCTGGTATGCATTTTGTAATTGCTGCTGCAAGGCAGTGTGAGTTGTCAGGGAAGCCAGCTTTCCCATCTCTGATTCAGAGACAATTATACTATCCACTTCTCCATCCCAAAGGCACAATAGCTAGGCTGAACAAATCCATCAGCTCTGCCTGTGTATCGGGATGGAACATGGAGTGCTCCACAACCTGGGGAACAGGCTGCACCTCTCCTGGAGAAACCCATGGTTGCTGTGTCTTTATTTTCTTAACTACTGCTGGACAGGATTTCAATAGAGGATGGGTTGGTACCTCCAACATCACTCCCACCACCTTGTTTTCATCTGATGTACCTTTCACTATTTCTGGAGCTGACGACACCACTACATCTTTTACCTTCCACATAGAACCTCACAGCCTGCATTCTCTTACTACCATTACATACTTTACCTTCTACACAGCAACTCACAGTGATGCCATCTCAGTGACCAAAAAGCTTTACCTCTTCCACAGTACCTTGCAGCTTGCATTCATGTGCTGCCTCTTTTCTTGTTTCTTGCAGGAGTATGTTCTTCTCATCTATAGCCTTTTTTAACACTGTGAGAAACCAATCCATGGTTCCTGCCATCGTGTGGGCAATCTATTTCTCCAGGGAATTACCTGCTGTGCAAAGAGCCTCCTCTAGTGCCCCATGTGTCATCTACACCTCCCCCCCAGTCTTGAGGAGGCACCCACTCCTCTAAGAGGATCACCACCTCAGACCATATGCCCATTTGGGTACACTCAAGTGTATCCTCATCCATAGGGGGAGCCTGCTGATGTACACCTCACATGAGGGTAACTTGTTCCATTTTTCAGTCTTCAATGAGTCCTACTGACTACGCCAAAATGTAGCTCTGGCTGGAGGGGGTTCCCACCTCCAGGCAAGTTTACTCTGGATTCAGTGAGACTGAATCATGACAACAGAACATTTCAAAGGGTGGGAAAGGGTTTATATCAAGTTTTATTCTCACCATGGCAAGTCACACTCTAGAATTACGTCTGCCTCCAGCAAGTCTAAAATTCCCCTCAGCCTCCATCTCCTCCAGCCGGGGAGAACACTGGGTAGAACTCTTTATAGAGCAACACAAACAACTGGTGGCTCATTACAAAAGGTGTGCAAGCATGTGCCTGCAAACAAGCATTGCATGTGCACAATGAGCAAGTAGAATAGGGTCAGGTGAGAATCCTGGCCATGGTAACTTCCATTTTCCCTACAGTTCTGTATACAAATGTTTCGTGAGATATATTTTGAAGCTCTGTTATGAGGTGTGTGTGTTTGTGTGTGTGTGTGTGTGTGTGTGTGTGTGTATTGATGTGTCTTTTTGATGAACTATGAAATAGCACTCTTTATCTCTGTTAATATTCTTGGCTATAGCCCATATTTTCTGATATTAATAGTCACTTCACCTTTGCTTTTACTTTTGCTTCAAATAATACATCATCTTCTTAAATTTTTTAAAGTGTTAAAAAGCCTTTAATGTTTTCCTTTTAAAGCTGTTTCAAATTATATTTTCTGGATTAAAATTTCTACCTGGTATTTTCATTCTTCCTGAAGATTTAACTAATAATTATTATAGTGTAGAGTTACTGCAGTAAGTCCTCTTGGTTTTTGTTTTTTCTGTAACAATCTTTAATATTACTTTACTTTGAAAAATAATCTAAAATTCTGGATATAGACTTGTAGGTTGAGAGTTTTGATTTTCTTTTTGGTGGGGGGCAGTTTTTACAAATGCCCTTTTACCGTTTTTTGATATGCACTGTTTCTGATGAGAAATATTGATGGGCATTCTCTCTTTATTCCCCTATATGTAATATATATTCCTTTCTCTTACCTATTTCAAGTTTTTCTCATCATTTTTTTTCACCAGTTTATTCTTATCTGTGGATTCTTCTGGACTTTCTATGCAACATGGTCATTTGAAAAATTGACAGGTTTGCTTCTTACTTTATAGTCCTTATATATATATTTTTTCTCACCTTATTACACTGGATAGGACCTCATTAAGATGTTGATTAGAATGGCAATAGCTTAATTTCCTCATTTCTAATTTCTTGGAGGAAATATTTGGATCAGGAGCCCAATCCAGTCTAAACTACATGACTAGAGACACAGAGTCACATGATAAATACATAGCCAACAATTTATAAGGAAAAACCAAGGATATTTTTCTTCATTGAAACAAAACAAAACAAAACTAGGAAAAATATTCTTATAATAGACTGTGGGAAATGCAGAATACCTCAATTTATCCATCTCTCACAATTACCTGTATTATAATAGAAAATACACAGTCATCATCTAGTCCAACATCCTAATAAAATGCTAACATTACCTCTCCAACATGTCTCATAAATTGACATGAAAGCTCTACTTGAGCATTTCCAGGGCTAAGAAGCTGCACTTTAATTTTGAACATTTCTGTTAGAAAAACACTCACTAAATAATTCCAAATTCTACATGTGTCCTCTTTTATTCAAACACACAGTTTTCCTTGAATCTACTTCAACCACATGTATTATTTACAATTAGGCTTGACTGAGTGAAAGAATTAAGAGTGGGGGATTTGGGAGGAGGCTTTGGCATAAACAAAATAGAATTTTGGCACAAATGAAATTATTTGAAGGAGATAAATAAATATCTGGGTAGGTGGTCTAAAGTTGGGATGGTATTCCACAACATCAGGAACTCAAGCTTATTTCTTTTTATTTCTCCTGGTTCTATCAGGCATGACCTCAATGGTCCAAATGATAGTGTCTACCACCAAGGTAGTTAATTAGGTTAAAGAAAAGTAACACTTCACACATATGCTGTCTCATAAGGAAGCTTCCCAGAGGCTGCCACATGACATTTCTGCTTAGATTCCACTGGCCAAAACTTACTCATCTGGCCATACCTAACTGCAAAGGAGGTTGGAGATGTAATAGCATTAATTTTCTACTACTTCCCAGCTGGCAATCATTGCTCTTGACCACAGTGATTCACTATTAGGACAGCACATCCATTCTTTTTCCTTCCTACTGCTGTTTCCACCATTCTGCCAATGCTGACTAACCCCTCTGTCTGTAATGGCTGCTAAATCCCCCTGGTGTTTATTGCCCCATGATTTCTCTTTGCTGCCTTATCTATCTGTAGCTCTCTGTCAGTCTTACTGCAATAATTCTCCTTATATGCCTTAGATTAAAACTTACTAAGAAAATAGATTTTGATTGATTTATCTAATTACCACACAGTGTAGAGTGTCCCAACTGGGTACAACTAACTGTCAGGCGAGTTCATACCCCAGGATCCTGGCCAAGAAGGCTACTTAGTTTGAATTCAAATTCAAATTTCCCCAGATCATAAAATGTGCTCTTAGTTTCCATATGTACTACAAAGGACATATTAAGAAGGATGTATAGTATTGGTTTTATTTAGTTTTCTATACCACAGGTAATCTTCATAATAGTTTTAGCATAGAAAATTGAAAAGAAAAAGACACTAATTTTAGCCTGTTAAAAGTCACTAGCCAGATGCTGTAAAATGAACCACTAATGAATGGTCTCCCTGGAGATTTTTAAAGTTTCTTTATATTCAACCTAATGCTCTTAAAGAGAATATCACATTTCGTAGACATACAAGGCATTTGAGTTAAATTAAAAGGTTTGAAAAATACCCTTCTCTGAATTGAAGTCTCAGGGACAGGCTTTGAAGTTTACCTATTTTCCTAAGGGACTTTTACTTCCCTCTTCCATAAACTGAGTAATTTTTCCCAATTTGACTTAATGCCATTCAACCTTTGTAATTAGACCTATAGTTAGATGTTCAGTTCACCTGAAGCTGAGTCGACAGGCACCCTGTAAGTCTGTTAGGGCATAGGAAGCAAGCAGTTAAACTAGTATGAAATTTAGAAGGCAAAATAAATGTTCTTTTGTTCAGTAATCAAGAGGACAAAGACAAAGTAATTAAATATTTTAATTGGTAGGCCTCACAAAAATCATTGGTCTGTCGTTTTTTTATACTTGATTCAAAAATATTGTGTGGCTATCACCTGGGAGAAACCAAATTTAAGAAGTAATATATTTAACATGTTGTAAATAGACCTGGCATAGTTTCAATCTTATCTCAACAGGTAATCCAATATTTTCTTTTTCCATTTTTTTAAAATACAAACTAATTTGCAATTACAGTTTTCGTTCTGAACTGCAAAAACTCACTTCCTGGTTATTCATAGCAAAATGATTCCTTTCCCCACCCCCTTCTGATTCTGATGTGATGAGGTAACTTTAAACAGTTGTGTGTGTATAACTCATTTTCTTCACTGCTGGGAAAATATGAGTTGCTTGGGGAGAGGGGGGAAATGCTTTTTAAAAAACTCAACTCTCGGCCTGCTGCAACTTCATATATTAAAGGAAAGTGAAACAAAATTTAAATTTTCTTTCTCTCTTTGTTCACTTCATTTCACAGACAAAGGGGTTAACTGCTATAGTAAACATCACTTTAGAAGACTGCTATATTCATACAGGAATTTGGGAGAAAAAATACTGGGAAGACTATAAATATTAAGAAAATTACAAAGGCAGTAAGGCTATAGGAGGTAGAGGATTTGAAACTGAAGTTAGAGAAACAGCAGCTCTTATGAAAACATCTAACAGAGAATAAAATATTGCTTGTGTGACTTGGCCATATAGGTAGGCAGTTACTGCTATATGTTGAAAATAATCTTCCCTGGTTTCCATATTGTTCCTTTTCTTGCACCCTAAAATGAGCCACAGCTCTTGAAAAAAATCATGACAGTAATTAGGATATTCAAGAGGAATTACCTGAGTTGACAACTCTCACAGGGAAGGTGGCAAATGCCAGGGCAAAAGCCAAAAAGGTACATGGGCCTATGCACAGTAAATCGACACCACTGTGCCCGGCCTCTGCTGATCTCATTGAGAGAAAAATCACTGAGAACCCAGGAAAGTGCTTTACACATGAAAGCTCATGTTTGTTTCTGTGAACACTTATCTTTCTGTCTGTGAACCATTATCCTCCCCATCCTTCTTACCTCCCACTTTGCCCATCACCCAGATGCTTGCTTATTTTACTTTGGCCATTTCTGTGCTTCACTAACTATTCTCCCATTCCTCTTGTGTATCTCATCATCTTCGGTTTTCCATCTTGCTTGTGTACTTCGTGCTCCATAAATGTTTCAATGTTTATAAGTAATATGAGAAGGAGAGTTCTGAGACCTACCAAGTAATCTAATTCTCCCCTGACCAAATGACACAGGCAATGCCCCACGATGCTGATGGAGTTCCATGCCTCCCACATCAGGGAGGCAGACCCCCGCAGATGCATCTAAGGACTCCGTTTTTTCATAAATTCTGAAGAATAAAAGTCAAAAGATTTTTTTTAATGTATATATCAGAAAGGAACAAAAGAAAGTTAACCATTGGCTTGTCTTCCCTCTTTAAAAAATAAAAAGTAAGAAGGCAAGAAGATATATATCCATTGGAGTCATTTAGTCTAATGTAACAACTGCTCCTTATCTAAACTCAGTAATCAACAACACAAAAATACTAGCAAAACCTTTAGAGGCTGGTGTAATCTTATGGAAAAATAGCTATTCCTGTTCTCAATACATTTTAAATTTACTTTGCAATTTCAAACGTAACAAATTTTGGTTTAGGAGATTACATGCTAATCAACTTCATGCAAAATGTTTACAAATTCAATACTGAAGGTCTTTACATTAGCTTGCTGTAGCATTGTCATGATACACATACATTTATTGCTAATTATTGCTCAACTCCTGTGTAAAAGGATTTTCTATGGCTTTGTCTCTGTAGTATACCTTCTACCTCTGTATAATTTATGTTGCCAAGCAGCCACATGGTAATTACAGCTGGAGATGCTAAAATAAAAGTTATGTTGGGCCAAAATATCTTCAAGTCACTTTTAATTTTTTTTTTAACAAAACATTGCCACTATTTCTGCCAAGCAGTTTGTGAAGGAAATATGGTGAAAGGAGATAGGAAATAAACATGTGGGACTTCAGACCAGGGCCAGCTTCAATGTAGAAAACTTGTATTCACATGAGTAGGCTATACATTCTCTAGGAATCTCGATGGTCAGGTTTATGCATGTTAAATGTAGGTAATAAATGCAAACAGATGAAGATAACCAGAGTTAGCTGGAAAACAAAATCAGAACCTTGACAGTGTCAGAATTCCTCCTATTAAAACCATGTTTCCCAACTGTGTTTCCAAAACCAATAGTGTGCCGCAGATGTCATTAAATATTCTGGGGTAAGTAGTAAGCATTCCATGGTCAAAAAAGGTTTTAGAAGCACAGGATTAAACATACCTCTTAACTGTAGAACTTCTTTGTACCCTTCATATAAGTCCATTTTGAATCAACAAAAGTGTGGTAAAAATGCAACTTTTTCCAAACTAATTGGACTGTAAAACTCTTTGGTCACAGAGAATACATTAACATTCCTTAAAACACTAGCATCCCAAAGAACAGTTTGGAACCTTCTGTATTTAAAGTTTTACAGTCCTTGATATCAAGGTTTTTATTTTATGCTCTGGCTTTTAATCAAAATGATAAATTAATATAAGGAGTACCTACATATATAAAACCTAATTTAAACGTCACTTTCCTAAAAGCAAAATCAAATAAGCAAACAACAAATTAATTATAGAGCACATGCAATATAATATATTTAATATCACGTGCTCTGCAATATAATATGATCATTGCTTAAAGTTCATACTAATTTTAGAAATATGTAATGTACTTTAGGGAGAAATATTGCCTTTATTTATTTCCATGTGTTTGTTTTTGTAACAAAATGTAGTGTGACCAATTAATTCATTAAACATAAAGCATTAGTATCTTAATCCTTCCTTCTCTCCTAATGCTTACAAAATATTTTTGAGATTTTTCTCAGTTCAGTGAATAGGAAGAGTGGTTCAAAATGAAAAGATTGTTTTGTGTCCAAATATTTATTCAGAAGCCACTCAGATTATTGCCTGTACCATTTTCAGATTGTTGATTGGAAAGTACCTGTGAGTAACAAGGAGCTACTTTCTCATTTTTGATGGCTAGGATGACTCCTTTCTGCATTTTCCCTATTTTATTGTTGTCCAGTTTAAATACTCCAGGTCTCTTTCAGATGTAGATGTAGAACTCCTTTACAAGCATTGAAATTCCTGAAGCAGCTTCTTCTTACATAGTAAAGCCTACATATAATATGTATCATTCTATAACTCTCATGTTAACCCAAAATAAATAAAACTCATAACCTGAACTAAAAGCTGACCCGTCTCTGGAAGCATAGCTCCATGGGAAAGCTCCATTTTAAGATATTTACATTTAAAAGAAAGGAAATAATGTCTTTACCTTTAAAAACATAGATAATTTTAGAAGTTTTGGAGTCAAATTCTATCCAAACCAAAAATTCCACTTCTTAATTTTTACATATCTTAAACAATATATGTTTTTAATGTAATAATCATTTGTTAATATCTTCAACTTTCTTGAAGGCTAAATCAACGAGGAAGCCATCTTGTTTTCCACATCACTTGCTCTAGCAAGCTGTAGAAGATCACCATGACGGCAAAAGCTGGTTTGCCTGGTGTGAAGACAACAGTACAGGCCTCATTTCCTAAATTCATGTCTCCAGTAAAGTGGAATCACCAATTAAAAGACTCCTTTCTGTCCTTGGGGGCTTCAGAGATGTAAATGGTGTTGGGGAGGCTGGCTGGTCAGCTGCTACACCTAATAACTCCTCCTGATTATCTAAAAATAAAATGACACTTGTTTAAAGAAAAAAGTACTTCTGAATCACACTGCATAGGAGTTAATATTCAAAATCAAAAGACTTCCTTGAAATTGCAAACTACCATCCTTGTAATAATTTGTTATTACTCTCTAGATCCTTAAAATAAGACTTGTCTGAATGTTTTTAAGTATCTTATTTTGATATTCTGAGATTCACAATAATGTTATATATTAACTCTTTGTCAACCATTGTGTTTATAACATAGACTGTAATAATGAAAATTAGTATAGATTTGTCAAAAGATATGAAAAAAATGTGATGATTACAGAAATATTTAAATTTTATTCTGAATATATTCCTAAAGAATGCTTTCATAATTTAAAGCAAGAAGATAACCTTTAGACTCAGATTCATAAAAGGGAATTTTCTTCACATTTAATACTCAAGCTACAAATGTCATTAATGAGTTGATTTTAAGAAAAATAAATGTGTTTATTTTAATGGGTAAATGAAGAAACTAAAAAGTTTAATGGAAGTATTTTTAAACAATATAGTAATTTAAAAAATTAAGATCAGTATTGTTCTTTGTGTAAAATAGTAAATAATAACTAATGTTTTAGCATTTACCTCCCTAATATGTACTATTCAATGAATTTCTCCTTTCTGTATCAACTTGATGAACACATATTTGAATTTTGACATTTTACTATCCTATTTTACAAATGAAATACTATTACTATCCAAATTATGTTACTCAGTATATTTCTGATTTTTTATAATAAGAAAAAGCAAATAAGTTCAACAAAATTAATTTTTAAATAAAATTACAATTTCCAATAATAAACAGAGGATTAAGACATACATTATTAAGTGGCGCTGTTTAGGAATTATGTGAACAAAATTAACAATGCAGACTCGCCAATTTGCTATAACGTATGTTTGTGTATTTAACTGTTTCTTTGTACAGCTAATTAAATGTTTGTTGCAAAGTCTCATGGGAAGCTCATTTGCATATACCTTGTTATAATGGCTGAACACATTCTCACTAAGTATTGCCTGATGAATAGATATTTCACAAATGCCCGGCATAAACACAACAAACTATGGACACATGTCATTATTACTGCAGTTCAGCAGCACAACTCTCCATGGTTCTCTCTGCATAATTGGACTCATTTAGGAATCACTCGGTTGCTTAGGATTGGTAAATAGTGTAGCATTGTATTTTAATCTTTAAAGTTCAATTAAAATAAAAATTTGTTCAGTTTTTTACCTGTTCGAATATGTATAGGTATTTTCATGTGCGTTTATACACACAAGTCTGATTTTAGGAGAAAATATCACATCGGAAAATAGACAAATTCAAATACAAGCTGAAATAAAAATGAGCCAACAAAAATGATTAAGACTGTATCTTTCTCACATGGTTATAATGAATTATCTAAGATAAGCCATGTAAATAAAATGACCACTAACCATAGGTTTACAGGAAACATTAATTTCCATCTAGTTTTTTCTCTGGAATGAACAGTAGGTACTCATGAAATTAATTTTCAAAGAGACTCACAAGGTTCTTTGTCATGGTATGAACAAAGGTTGCTTAGTTGTGGTATGATCTTAGTTTTGCAGTCATGCAACATTATAAAAGCAGAAGTCATTAAGCTTTCTTCCACTTCCTATGAGTAATTGGTGGGCTGATTAATAAGCTTTTAACACATTCAATTAAATTTTATTCAATCTAAATACCATTTTGCTGTTTCTTTCACATATTTCTAACTTCTTTGAAAATCTGTCCTCATGGATGCTCTTAACATCTCCCAACTTAGCATCATCTGTACATTTAATTAAGTGCTTTATTCATCCCTTCTTGTGAATCATTAAAAGTGCACTAAATTAAACCACGATAAATTCCTATTAGACCCCACATTATCATATCATGCAAAATATTTTACCTCAAAAGGCCCTAAAATTACTAATAATATGTTTAAAAATGCAGGAGTTACGAGGGTATTCCATACCTGCCAATGGAAAGAAACCTTAGCATTTCTTGCTAGGAAACTATTAAAATTTATAACATTTATGGTAGCCATAATTCAATATATGAATAAGTTATATTAAATCTACTGGACTAAAATTACTAAACATATTTAAATCACAGTTTTATATATATATGTGTAAAACTATTTTGTATATATATACATGAATAAAGGTACATGTCGATACCATATGTCAATGCAGATGATCAACTGCTCAGAGGAATACATGCTGAAGAATGGAATCTAGGAAAGAAATATTAAGGGGTACTTTCACTTTTCTAAGTATAATATTTACAAATTTTTTACAGTGAGATGATTTGCTTGTGTATTTAAAAATTAAATACGTATGTGAATATATATATATATACATATATATATATATATAAAATATACCTGCATGATCTGCCCTCACCATCCCAAATATGGCACTTACAATCAAGTAACATGAAGTTATTGATAGAAGGAGGTCACCTTTGCAAGTTCAGGCAAATTATCATTTTAAAAATTCAAGTTTTGTTCATACAGTCTATCAACACATCTATCTTGAGAACATATTACACGTGAGACATTTTACTAGGTGATACATGAAATGTAGAGTTCATTCATCAGGAAACTGCAACTTTGCAGTTAAGATGAAAGGATATAGCTTTAGCAGCTAGCTATGTGGCCTTAAGCAAATGAATTGACCTCTCTGAGCATCAGTTTCCTCAACTTACAAATGAGAATGATAATAGTACCTATCTCATAGGATTGTTGTGAGGATTGAATGCAGTAATTTTTGCAAAACCTTTGGAATAGTACATGACACCAAGTAAGAGCACTATAAATGTAGTATTTATTTTAATTAATGAATCCAATAACAAAACTATTTAGAGATGGTCCCAGCTGTCATAAATCCTTTTGGAACAAGTAGAGTTGTAAGCAAATGCTATATACTGACTATTTGTGTCCTCCCAAAATTCATCTGCTAAAACCTAGTCCCAGCATGACAGTATTTAGAGATGGGGCCTATGGGAGGTGCTTAGGTCATGAGGGGGGAACCCCTCATGAATGGGATTAGTGACCTTGTAAAAGAAACTACAGAGAGCTCTCTGGCAACTTTCCCCTATCTGAGGACACAGAGAGAAGATAGCCTTCTATAAAAGAGGAAGCAGTTCCTAACCAGACATCAGATCTTCTGGCAGCATTATCTTGAATTTCCCAGCCTCCAGAACTGTGAGGAAGAAATTTCTGTTGTTTATAAGCCATTCTGTTATAGCCGCCCAAACAGACAAAGACAGCAAGCCAATAAACAATATTAATTATAAAATATTATAAATAAGCAAATAAACAAGAGTAACCGAATGAGTTATAATAAATGGTCTCTCGATGTAGCTTATGTTCTAATTAAATGGAGACAGAAATCAAGTAAGTTGTGTGATATGATATACTGCATTACAACGATCTTCTGAACAAAGTCATGTGGAAATAGAGTCAAGGGATCTGTTCTACCTGTGAAGGCAGGGAATGTATCAAAAGGATATGACATTCTTGCTAAAGTTTAAAATAAAAATATAAGACACAGGCAATGGGGGTCATATTAAGCCAGGCCTTTCATGCATACTTTTTCTCATGTTTTATAGGTTCAAGCCTAACTGACTAGTCTTGGAATAAAATACCCTACACAGTCCAGCTCCAAATTATCTTTCAGTTTCATTTTTTACAGTCCACTTTAACTTCCATTAAAATTTCCTCCTATAGCCCCTTAATTTCTTATCCAACAGTGGTAGGGACAGATGGATCTTAGGATTCAGAGTTTTTCAGATTTTGAAAAGGTAATTCAGTACCTAAATTTAGACTGTCAGAGGCCTGGGGTAGCACCATATCATCAGACATACCAATACATCTGCAAAATAAACAAAGGTATTCATCTCATGGCAGTTCAGGAGAGGTCTACTGACAACTGAAATCAGATCAGCTCAGGATCAGCACCAAAAGGAAAACCTTTAGATAATGGATTTTCTTGGACTTTGGAATTGTGAGTAAGGGATTATTTATGTCTGTCACCTAAATAGGCTATGCTCTTTTCTTCCTCTTTAAAATGCCCCTTCTCTTTTCCAATTTATCCTTCAGAGCCCAATTCAGATATCACCATCTTGATGAAGATAACCTATGATATCTATATAGATCTCTGGGTCTCATTAGTACTTTGTGAGTCCCTCTCATTGTTTGATGACATTATACACTAATTATTTGTTTAAATGTTTGCTGCTATCTCTCAACTGTGAGCTTTCAAGGGCAGGGATTGTGTCTTTCTCTTCTTAGTACCCTCTGTTTATAATACAGCATCTGGCATATGGTAGATGCTCAATATTCGTGGTGGAATAAGAGTATTTATAATCATTTAGTAGTACAAGACTAGTAGTAGACAAACGAACGGAAACCTATCATCAAGCTTCAAGTGACAGAAGTCAGATCAGTAACTCAGCCTAAAGGTCAAAGGAGAACAATTGGAAAAAGGCGTACTTTCACATGTGCAAATTGAGGAGAGTATCTGGGAGACGGTAACTGAAGAAATATGTTTATGAAGGGGAATCCAGGCTTAAAAAGCATATTAAGGGAGCCATCCAGATGAGCTAGAGGGAATTATTCATCTTGGGACAAATAGGAGAAAAGGCTACAAAGACGGATGTTGCTAAAATGAAGAAAACTTGGAACTCTGTAAGAACACAGTCTTTTTCTCATTCTACAGTACATCAGACACCAGTATTTTCATGCCTCTGTATTGGACAAGTGAAAACCCAGTAGAATGAAATTAGGCAATAAATCCTTCCACTCTGATATGCTATGTTTTGGCAGGAAAACAATTTATACTGACTAATAAGCAAAACAATTTTTAGGCGGATGGTTGATGAAGGAAATCATTGCTCATTCCTGCACACTGAACCATGGAAAACAAATACAGGTAAGTTGATTTGACTGTGAGGCAGTAAAATCAATGAAAAAGAGGTTAATAGTTTTCTAAAGAAAAAAGGGAATAATTGATGGATGAATTTTTTTAATGTTTTAGTATTTTATTCCAACACTAGGAAAAAAATATATACTTGCCAATTTGGTGAAAATGAAGATGATATAGAATCTCCAAACCTAACAGGAGAATTTGAAATTTTGCAAAATATTCATTAGTGACATTAGTTACATAATTTTTCTGTTAACAAAGGAAGTATACAATTTTTTATAGGAGCATACTATTTATTAAAACTGATGTTATATATTTTATGACTTTTTTCCCAAAATATGTTGCCTCTAATATTAATGGTTCTCCTTCACTAAATTAAAGATTAGTAAAAATTCTTCCAGAATGACAGACCTAAGGGTATGTGTGTGATGTGGTTTTGATGAGTGCCTTATAGAAATTGTTCTCTAATACCAGCCTCTGACCTATCATAGGGGCTAAATATCAACAACAAGTAATCATTACATTGAGTCTTGTCCACCTATGTGTGTTGGGTTTTCCAATTCAAATGCAAATATTCTCCAAAAGGTGATCCTTTAAACATATCAGCTGGGGTTTGGTCACTTCATTCCCAGCCAGTTGCAAAGTTTAAGGTACTGAAAGAAGATGTAGTCACCTCATCTGAAATCAAACAAAAGGTAAGAGGTGGGGAGCTGTAAAGAGGGGTGGGAGAGAGATAGACCAACTTCACGTGTTTAATAAAATCACACACAGGCAAAGTACATTCCTGAAATACCAGCTCCTCTTCCCTTGCATTCCCTGGCTGCACAGAATTGACCCTCAGTTAATCATAAAATGGCATAAACTAGGAGCTTGGAGTCCTCAGCCATGCCTGTTAATTCCAGTATTATGCTGCCTGGCCCTACTAATTCTTTTGAATTGCTGTCTTCTAGAAACCATTTTAGATTCCTCGGCAACTCTTCAAGAGATTGTATTGTGGAGCCCCTTACCAAAATCCATATACCATATTTACAAAAAATAATTATTATTATTTGTACTAAAATGCTAATAAATACCTCTAAAAAATGAGATATAATTGACATGTAACACTATATTAGTTGTACAACATAATGATCCAATATTTGTGGTGTCTATTGCAAAATGGTCCCCACAACAGGTCTTGTTAGCATTCACCACAGTTACATTTTTTTTCTTGTGATGAGAATGTCTAAGATCTATTTTTGTAGCAACTTTCAAATAAACAATACAGTATTATTGACTACAGTCGCCATGCTGTATGCTACAATCCCATGACTTATTTATTTTACACCTGGATGAAGGTGGTCAAATGGTACAAACTTTCAGTAATAAAACATTTATAATTGAATTATTTACATTACCTTAGTGCAGGTGATTTCCCTTCTTAAAGAAAAGCCACAGTGCTAAACTTCTGAGAAGCAGTAACACCAATAGGTTAAGGATGCATTAACTCTTAGCCCTACCATGTTAACCCAGACTTTTTTATACTCTAATTACATGTCAGATATTCAGTTTATATTCATGTAACTGCACAAATCCTTTTTGAAACTAAGAAGAATAACAACAAATAAAGCTTGTTTTACTAAATTTAATTAAACTTACACTAAAAAAGTGTGATCTGTGTAATAAAGGACTGGTTGACCTCTCCAATCACTTTCTTACATAACCTATAAAAGGCCTTGAAATTTTTAAAGCAAAATTTGTAGAATATTAAGTGTAAATGCATTCTCATTGTGCTTCATCTCACAAATTCAGATTTTCATTATATTTTCTTCTGTATATATCTAGCACAATGTCATGCTCACCATGGAGTCTGAATAATTTTTTGATGATTGCATGGGGATAACCAGTAAAATACAGTTTGTGAATCTTGAGAAATGTATCTGTTTCTCTCTCTCTGATACACATACATACATGAATTAACACACACGAATACCTGCAAACACATACAATTCTGTTCACTCATTTACACCCTAACCTAATTCCAAAAAGAAGAAATGAAGAGTTATTTTTTAAATGAATAGACATGGCACGATCAAAAGCTGTTATAACAAAACAATGATCAAAAATAAATGCTAAAAGGGAAACCCAGAGGAAGAGTGTAGGCAGGAAATCCTACCTGATATACCCTGCTGTAATTGGACCAAGGCTTTGAGCTTCATTTCCTAACAGCCTAAGCAAAGAGACAACATGATGGATTACAGGGCTATCATTTTCTATGAAAAGGAAGCACACCAGTTCATCAACAGAGGCAAACATTCCTATCCCTGAGTTCGAAGATGAATTTGTCAAAATGCTCTTTATATAAGGGCACTGAGCTCCATAATGTCCCCCATAGCAATTTTACAAGCAATATAAAGACGTTCCACATGGCTATTCCTTATATTGCTCTGACACTGAAGCCAACTGCATGTTAAAAGTTGCAGTTCTATAAAGGTACTGTGGGAGGTAAAGTTGGAGAATGGAGGAAAAAAGAGCTTGAGAGAAAGAAAAGGCACAGATATGCATGTTTCTGCAACATGGCTTAATACAAATTTATGCTTAAACAATATTTAAAACTTGATAGTAAATACTTTCTTAGAATATGCTGCTGGAATATCAGCGTCTCCCTGTCCAGGGGAAGTTATATGGCAAATCATTTATGTGTACTAAGTTGTCAGACGTGCTATCAGACACAAACATAACAACGATGATGTATTATTATGACAATTGAGTAAATTATTATGTGTTTGCCAAACCACATACACATGGAGTGGTCTGTAGACAGTATCTATTTTTTGTTTGTTTGTTTTGCTTTGTCTTGTATTTATCAAGAAAACAGCTCTGTATTTTGAATAAATGCTCAACTGAGGCATCAAAGTTCTGCCTCATAAGCAGTGACCACTGAAATACATGTAGATTATGGGCACACTTAAATTCCTGCTTTGCTGAGGTTTTAACTGGCTTTATGGATATTTTGGAACATCAAAATTTATTTCAAAGCTCTATACTTTGCCTAGAAGAAGGACAAGTACTAGATATGCAGCTTATGAAGGTGTTTTGTTGCCTATAACTTATTAAAGCTTTTAGCTTAAGATGTGAAATCATCCTTTGTAATAATAAACGTAACTGGACATTGCGAAAGCTTTGTAGTTAGACCTGGGTTTCCATCTCAGCTCTGAAAAATATTAGGTTAGTGAGTTTGAGCAAGCAGCCTAACCTTCGTTATTCTCCATTTATTCATCTGTAAAAATGGTGGTAATACCCCTCTTGGAGGCTGTCTGGAGGATGACAAGTCATACAGTGAATGTACCATGCCTGAAACACCATGTATAGTATTAAATCAATCAGTCAATCAATCGAGCAACCATAACTAGGAAGCATTTGAGTATTATAATCACAGCTTCAGAATTGAGTTTTCCTTTCTTTTCAGAGAAGTAAAGACTCCAGTTCACTTTCTCATTTTGCATATGTTTGCTAAAGGACTTGTCATCTCTAAATGCCAAAAACTACATAAAAATAAATACATGCATAAATAAAAGAGGGAAGTAAGTAGCTTAGGTTGCAAACATGCTCCTCACTTTGGCTAAATATGTGAACCATTAAAGTCATGGGTTTCTTGTGTCTACAACCTTATGGGACCTATAACTTAAAAACAAATTCAGATGGATTTGGATAAAGGGATTTCACAAAGACTACCTAAAGCAATTTTCTGAAGAAAATTTCACTAATATTTTCATGATAATTTGACAAATTTTTATTTTTATTTCAACCAAAATCTGGTGAACCAGTGAACCAGCTGCTATGATAGGTAAAACCCATTGATTTCTCCATGACACCAAGCTAACAATGACTTCTTAGCAGACAACCATTTGACAAGCTCAGTCTGTACCACTGATAGGCAGAGATTGAAATGTAAAGAAGCATCTCAAAAAGCTAAGGCTATCCAAAGAGCACAGCGCTTTGCCTGAGTTTAGTATTAAGTTTTGCTGAATTTGAGTGTCTATATATGTACCTCCACATAAATATGAATGAGCAATGTCTCTCTATCTCTCTCTCTCAGGCAGTTGTATAAATGAGGACTACAATTCTGCAAATCAACTATTATTTTCCTTTTATCTTGTTTACTATCTACAGGAAGGGAATGGTATTGACTCTCATCTCTGTTTATCTCTCTCACATGAGGACAGTGCAGTATAGCAGAAAGAATCTAGGCTTCTGAATTAGACCAATCTGTATTTAATTCTGGTTTCTCTTATTTATTAGTTGAAGAAACTTGAAAGCACACACATGTGCACATACATTCACCCACACAAACACATACAAACAAACCTCTTTAAACCTTGGTTTCTTCATGTATAAATAGGGTTGATAACAACTATCTCATTGTTTAATGTCAACTTTCCTATTCTAGGAGAAGTAAATTATCTTTTTATTCCCCTCTATGCGAATGTACCCCTGCTCACAGGTGGACACTCAAAGAGTAAAAACGAAAGTTTAAGCAAGCTTTAATGTCATCTTTTTCTTCCAACATTGAGAAGATAAGGGAAGAGAAGGAATTTCAGTCAGCTACAGATGTTAAAGGTTACACATCTTTACCACTCCAGGCAGGGATGGGACACACTGACAACAAAGAAGGACTGGGGTGTTATCTTGACAGCCACTTACCGTTAGAGACCCTGTTCTTTTCTCACAAGTCGGAAGAATAATAGAACTTCTATCAGAATGTCCTGGGAAAGAGATGAGAGAATATCAGGCCAAATTCATGTCTGTGGCTTCAGACTGTTTCAAAAATAGTCTGTAACCAACCTCCAGTCTTACAGGTCCAATAGGACTGGGTAGAGTCTGGCTCTCTTGAGGCCAGGAGAGATTGGAGGGGGCAGGGTGGGAGGCAGCCTAATCACATCTAGACTGAAGAAGTGTTTAAGGGTAGAGTTTGTCAACTGTGGCCAGGAAGACAGGCCCATGATTTTCCAGGCAACCCAGCCAAACACATCTTTTAAATGGATAGCTAAAATCCAACCTCAAATTTTCTGTGATTCCCAAATCAAACTGTGGTGTCAATCAAATATCTCACACAGTTTTATATGTAAAGCCTATAATAAGTTTTTAATTCCTTAAGGGCTGGTTTTGTGGCCAGGTAAAATCTCATTAAAAGGCGGCTTCTCCTTGGAAGAGTCTAGACATCACAAAGATGGAATTGTCCCAGGGACCCCTTGCCTAGGTGAAGGGCCAAAGGAAACACCACAGGAAGTGTCTGGACCATAGGAGGCACTAAATACATGCTAGTTCCTTACTGCAATTAGATTCATGTCTCCATTTGTACAAATATATATATGTATTGTGTATGTGCATACACACTTGAGTATTTCCTATGTCCTAAGCATTGGACTTGATCCTAGGGCTAAGCAGTGACAGAGAAGCAAATCCAGATACTCATAGGATGTAAAGCTTGGCTTTAACCTTTGCTTTAAACTATTTCTCCCAGACCTGGTCTTGGCAGTGTGATTTGTTAGATGGAGCACTTTGCTAGGAGTTAAAAAAAAAAAAAAAGAAAACTCCTTAGGATTCTAGTTCTATCACTCATTAGCTTTGATGTAGGAAAAACCATGTAATACTCCTGAATCTCATTTTCTATAGGAAAAGGAACTTTGGACAGATAAGCTCTAAAGCCTCTTTTTTCTGAACATGGGTAACTATATGGATATCAAACATGTGTCCTTTGACTTATTTATGCCATACATCAACCAACTTAGCTCACTATCCTTCCCAAAAGTGCTATTTTTCTTGCCTGATCTTATTATCACTTTTTCTTTATGACTAGCTGGCTAATAAGAACAACAGGGTTCTCTTGGCCCAATTTTCAGCCACGTTCCTGTGGCATAAAAGTTTGCAAATCAAAGTGACTAGCAAGGTTTAAAGTGTAGCCATTGACAAACAGGTCTCAAGGCACCCTCTCCAGCAGTGGACAGCTGCTCAGAAGCTGTCTACCCCATGATTTAACACTGTGAGCTTGTTTTGAAACAGCTCTTTTTGACACCAGATGTCCAACAATGGCTTTTTTCACAGGCCTTACATAGTCCCTGCAATGCTCATGCATGTCATTTTGCTCCAAAACGTGCTGTATCAATGACATGTCTTGACACCATCTCCTATCTCAGGTTTCGTGAGAAAAGGAAGGCACAGGGGTGAAATGAAGAGACTCCTGGCCTGATTGGTAAGCCCCAGCCTTATCTCGATTCCCCCATGTTTCAGGATAGTACTCTGCACTTCGGTGATGCTGAGAACAGATTGATGCCAATAAGCCATTTGAGATAAGAACTAATTGCAAACAGAAGGTTGAAGAATGATGATGTTGGGAATGAGCAAAGGGGACAGACAAGTAATTATTCAGGCAGAATTTCTTTACACAAAAGGCAGATGGAAAAGGGAACAAAATTCCAAAGTCCATGGCAGAAGTAAGCAGCTGCACATTTCTTTTTTGTGGAAAAGCAAACAGAGTGAGTGATTCACTGGGCTTGTAATGGGCTCCAGGGATCCCTAGGGATTCACAATGTGCTGGCAGACCACAGCATGTAAAATCACTCAGTGGTCTCAATCTAGTTCACCTCCTCAACTGATTCTCATTGTGAGGAGATTTGAGAGAAAGACTGAGGACGAACAGCCTCCTATTCACACAAGAACCACAGTGGAGGTGTCCTGTGAAGAAGGCAGGAAGATCAACGCATCCACATTCCATATTTGTAACAGTCATGGATCAGACTGAACTGAACATTACCATGCATAAATAAGAACTCACTACAAATAGAAATCACGAGAAAGTGGAATCTTGCAAAGTAGTCCTCAAAATTATCATAGAGTTATAGGGTTGTGGCTAAATAAAGCTCTGTGATCTCAAAACTGAATTTTAAAAAACAAAGACAATAAAAATTAGTAATCAGATTGGGAAACAGAGCCTCACAACTTCCCCCCAAAGCAAAATCCATTAGCAACAATCTTACTCAGCAGGACTAATTTAAAAGCTGTTGAACACTGTACTGCTTATTAAAAAGAAAAGAAAAAGTAAAGACCCCAAAAAATCTTCCTTAGTTTTTGTCTCAGGCTCAAAATCTATATATGTATGTACTATGTATGTATGTAGGTATCTCCTTACCTAGCTATCTAATACACACACACACACACACACACACACACACACACACAAGGACGACTTACAGACAAATGCACTGAGAGAACATTCTTCAAGGACATCTGCCCCTAAAGAATGTTAGAGTTAAAGGGAAGCCAGGTTCCCAGTGAGTTGGGAACCTGAAACCAGATCCCAGATTTCATAGTGATGAAAGGAGGTTTAATATGTAGAAAATTACAAAGAAATGAAAGAAGGAGGGATGAGATCTCATACAAAGTAAAAGCCATAATTTAGTAATAAGGGCTAAGAAAAAACACAGGTATAGTTACTGAAGAAAGCAAGAAAGGGCAATAATAGATTTCAGGAAAGCAATAATCGAGTTCAGAATACCATATTTTAGGATGGTATAACATATGAACTTTCACAGTGCTTGAGCAGCTTGGGATTTTTACAAATTGAAGTTGAAGGATGTACAACTGCAACCACTTCTCTGCTTCAACTCCCCTTTTCTTTTCCCCTCAAATGTCTAAACTCCCCCCTACTTTAACCCAGTCACACATAGTCCTGCTGGCCCAGTTCTCCTTGACCCTTCTAGCTAAATCACACTCAACTTTCTGGCCTCAAAGTCTCAGAGATGACTGACTTGACTAGCCTCCCCACTTTTAATGTGGAACCTCTAAATCATTCTCCTGTAAAACTCTAGGGTTTTCTTTTACATTACATAATGCAATTTACAATTATGGATTTATTTCTGTGTAGGTTTACCTTCCCCACCAAACTATACATGCCCCCCACCTCCCACCCAGCCCTTGGGCAGGGACTTGTCTGTTTGGTTCATCACTGTGATAGCTGATCTCCAACAGAGAACCTGGCACAGAGTAAGTGCTCAATAAAACTTGTTACTGAATGATAGACATTATCTCTAAGCCCCTTATAGGCCTTGGTAAGTTGGAAAATGAATAATTAGGCCAAAGATCTGATACTTCCATACAACATAGTCAAATCTGAAAAAACAATTAAAACAGTGTTTTGCTATCTCTGGCTTAAAGTGCTAATAATAATTTTTAAGTCATATTATATATATTATTTATGATAACAAAAACCTCAATTATATCTAAGATTTAGAAAGTGATTAACCATGTGTCAGACACTGTTCTGAGAATCTTATTTACATTATTTCACTTTAGCCTCATGATACCCCAGTGATGTAAAGAGTATTGTGATAACCATTTTAGAAATGAGGCCATTGAGGCACAGAAAGTGAAATAACTTGCCCAAAGACCAAAGCCATGAAATGATGGAATCTGTACTAGAAAGTGTTCTGGAAACAATAGAATCAGTAAACGTGTGTGTGTGCCTGTGTGTATCTGTATATAATGAGAGGTTTATTTTAAGGAATTGTCTATGTGTCTGTGAGGTGAGGCAAGTCTGAAATCTGAAGGACATGCTGAGACCCAAGGAAGAGATAATGTCATTTACATCTGAGTGCAGTCTACTGGCAGATTTCCTTCTTCCTTAGGGTATGCCAGTCTTTTTGCTTAAGGCCTTTAAGTGATTGGATAAGGCCTACTCACCTTATGGAAGGAAATCAGCTTCACTTGAAGTCTACTGATTTAAATATTAATCACATCTAAAAAAAACACTTCACATCAATAACTAGACTGGTTACTGCAGCCCAGCTATCACAAACTAGCCATCATAGAGCCAGAATACAAATTTGGTCCACCCACAGTGTTCAAATACTTAACGGAATACATTACTCAGACATTTAGACTATAAGGATTCTCTTAAAGTTCATTTTCTACATTTATGACAGTGGGAAAACTATATAGGCATTTGTGTATGAGTGATGGGTGGGGTGTGAGTGTGTGACTGAGAGAATAAAGTATAAAATACAGGACCGTTTTGCCTCAATAATTTCAATTTTCAAATCAGCTCTAAATGGCAGGAAAAGAACTCAGCACTTTAGAGCAATTCTTGAACCAGTTTCCCAAAACAACAGAATAACTAAAGCAACAATTATGTTTTCAAGGCAGAATAGTGAACAAAAGTGACAACCCCAGAAGTCCAATTGGGATTCTGGACAAATGGTCCTCAGTGGAGCCAACGGTGACCACTCAGGATGTCCATGAGTTCTCCATGGCAGCATCTCTACCAACTTCCCTGCAAATCCAGTGGTCCACATTTCATGTTCGTTCCTTGGCTCAAGATACTGCCTTAAGATATCTGGATTAAATAACACACGAATTGCCCTGAGGTAATATATTGGGTCATAGACACACACTCACACAAGCTAAATGTAGTTTATTATTTATAAGCCACCTTAGTAGAGAGCCAAGCTCTGTTGTACTGGATCATAGATCCATTCTGCTTCACTTTTCACATCCATAAAGTAGGGATAAAGTTCCCAATTACGGAGGTTGACACATTACAGAATATTGGGAGAAGTAATTTCAGTGGCATGGAAAACCGCTTTTTCTTAAAGGTAGGGAGCCTGGCTTCACAGGAGATGCCCACTAGAGAATCAGAATAAATATTTGCAAGGATTTCTTTTTTTAAGAGTGAATAAAAGAAGCTATTTGCTAAAAACTTTTATCTATCATTAAAACAGATACCCTGAAGCCTGGTAATAAGTGTAGTTCTACTCTGCCCCTGACATACCCACATTTTGATATAAACTGTGGTAGAGGTGATGAATCAGCAGATCCCAGAAAAAATAAGACTGAGGGTCAGTTCTTTTAGAACAGATCACCCAAATGGAATGATAGCTATATCATTTACTAGAAATAGATACCAGTTCATCAAAAACATTCAAAGGCATCCAGATTGAGGAATCAAAATTTTATGTATAACTAGAGGCATGATAATTGATGATTTGGGACACAAGAAGCAATGTTTACATTTCAAACACAAAGAGCTTGATTTTCCTGGCATGAGCATGAAAAAGATAAAAGGGATACACACAGTTACACAGGAGGACACATGTTTCAGCTATGAACATTTCACTGGAAATGACAAAAAGCACCTATGGGAAAACCCAGAGGACAGGAGAATTGAGTGAACATGATAGAGACTTGGACACAGAGAGGATGTTAAAGGAAGTAGAGCCAGGCCTTGAAGAAAAGAAGAAAACCAGTCACATTTCAGAATTTCCCTTGGGCCTGGTTCTTTCCGTTCCTAAAGGAAAGGAGGGGAAAGTCTGAGGACTCTTCTGCTTGGTCCCCGGAAGCAATGCTGCAGTAAGGCAATTCTGATAGAAGCAGTACAGGTGGGTCAGAGATGATACTACGAAAAGGATGTGATGAATATATCGGCTCATGAGCAAACATTAGACAGGAAGAGGTGAATTTTGGAGCTGTTTGGTGCCAAGTTTAAAAAAATAAAAAGCAGAGACTGTGTATCAAGGGGCTGTGTAAACAAAGAGAAGCAGTAGTGAAATGCTCTCCCAACTTCTGAGGGAGATGTTGGAATAAAGAGTCACTGGCCATCAATCAAAACCTAAGAAAGAGATACGTAGGGAAGAAATATCAACAATAAACTGTCCTATGAAGCACCCCCATGTGTCTGGCATATTGACCTCTTTTGGTGTGCGGATGACCGCCTCTGAGAGTTAAGACGTTAGAAAGATGCAACAGAGCAGCGTCGAGAAGGCAGGCACGCTGGCTGGAAGAATCATTAACATGCGTAGCAAGTGGCCGCTGAGCCCCGCTGAGTTCATAGGATCCCCCAGGTAAAATAGCAGATGAAGAAGACCAAATGGGAAGCATAAAGGTGGGGCCAGGACTGACAGAAATGGCAAAGTAATAAAAAGAAGTGTCGGATCATACGGTGGATTAGAAAGAGGAAGTATTACATTTAGTAGAAAGGGGAAGAGAAAGCTTGTAAAATGAAACAGCAAAATGATGAGGAAAAGAGACCCCAACACAAAATAGAACACTTAGCTGATTTCACGAAAATCACACAAACTGGAGACAATTCATTAATGAAATTCATGCAATTTATCCTGGTCAGTGGAGCAGCACAAATGTTCAAGAGACCAAGTTTGAAGGTGGTCTTCTTACCCAGGCCCCCAGCATTTTTGCAAAGCAAACAATTCCTCTCCGCAGTGTTGTTTATCCTCCTAAGCTGGTAGTGCATGCTCCTGAGAGTCACAGAGGAACGAGGACACGGTTGAAGATGTGCATGGTACTGAAAGCCAGTCAGACATCTTTCTACTTCACAAGGGACTGCACATCTCTGGTCATTAGCAATGTCTACCTACAGTTTGATGTGATTGAGTGTTTAAATATCTGAAGCTGTAGGGATGCTAGAGCTATTTTGAAAGAATGTTCCAAAGTAGAAGAGCAACTAATGCCAAGTTGGTTTCCCCGACGTTCAGTTCAAACTCCCCTGCTCTTCATTACATTCCAGCTCTCATCTTTGAACTTGTCTCTGCTTTCCACTTTATTAGCATCTTGAAAAGACGCATTGACAGTTACCACAGTGTGTGTTTAACCACTGCTGAGCCAAAGACACCTATCTGGAGTTTTAATCATCATTAAGAGAACTGCTTTTTGGAATTTTAAAATGCCTTTCCTCTGGTTTTTGTGACTTTTTCAACATACTAATAATTTCTCTGCCTTTCTGGTTCTACAAAATGAATGGTCTGAAAAGCTGTCATCCATAAGTCAGAAGCAGGGCCAGAGTGGAAGTGCTTTTCCCTCTTCCTTGTCCTTGCCAATATTTTAAAAGTCCATTATTCCTCACATTTGTGGAAAAGCACAGAGCCACATTTCAATTTTCCCTGAATGCATCTCGCATGGCTTAAGATTTTGCAATACTTTATGAGGTGACAGCATGCTAGAGTTTAGTTTTTGTGTGGTGATGGTGGTGGTGGTGGTGATGGTGGTGGTGGTGGTGGTGGTGGTGGTGGTGTGTGTGTGTTTGTGTGTGTGTGTCCTTCCAAAAGGAAGGTGTTCTTTTCACCTCCCTGGGGCTGTGGCAGAGAAGAAAACCTCCACAGTTTACATTCGCTTTGTCAGCCCCGTAAGCAGCCATCTGTTTCAGTTGCACAGTGGGATCTGTCAGTTCTGCTTTTGGAGGGGTGCAGGAGCAGGAGCCTGCTCATTGTTGCTTCTTGGAAAACCGAGAACCGCCAAGTAATTAACTATTCCAGTACTGGCTACAAAAGGGATGGCCACTCTCAACGTTGGGCCAGATTTTTGCTTTATCTAGTGCTGGAAGTACTACAAAAAAACTGAATAGCTATTCATTGAGTTTCATTGTTCCCTAAAGAGGCAACATGCTCTTTGTTATAAAAGCAACCTGGATTTTCCAACATATCATTTCATTTCAACGTCTGTGTGCCAAAGATGGAACAAAGTCTGGGTGCTGTATACACACAATCAAAACATGACAGTGACAAACACCCTGAGAGACCTCAGCCGCCAACATGTGAACAGTGCAATGTTGTTCACAGATGATGGGAGGTGTGAGCTGGGCTGGGAAGGAAATAGAAGGTGGGGACAGAGGTTTCATTTTTAGTATGTTTGAGGATAGAATGCTTTCCCAAATGAGCATAACTTTATAGGGCACAGTCCTAATAACTCACAGACCTGTGGGAAAGAAATAAAGAACAACAGGTTTTATATTTCATTCTATTTTTCTCATGCCTCCTTTCCATTTTTCTTTCCATCTCCTTCAATCTTGACCAAGATGCTTTCCCACCCATAAAACGGGATTAACAATTAAATTTTGAACTAACAGCTATTGCAAAACACCTCTCAAATGAATATATAAAATAGATTTCAAGAACTTTTGGAAATTGTGACTCTATAAGAAAAAAGTAATGCAAATGGATAATTTACTATTTTGCTTCTAACATCAAGATCTCTCAACACTCTCTAATTAAGCATAAATGTTATCTGTCTTTCCAATGGACTCCTTATCTTTTCCAGCAAATTAAAAAGTTTGATGAAACAGGTTGACTATCATATAAGATAAGAAAATATTTCCAGTGGTATGTTCAAATACCCCACATTCATAGCTATTTTAGCCACATACACAATAGTAGGGTTTGAGAAATTAGGTTCTTATCTTCTGAATTTATCCTCACAGTAATTCACCCCTTTACCTGACAGTTTATGAGATTTCTTGACTTTTTCTGATTAACATTTAGTTTGTTTTAAGTAATAATTTATATATATATTTTATTTTGCAATTAAAACTACTCCTTAATTAATCAGAGTTATTTATTCATGTCTAGTTGTCAATGCTCCTTTGATATTCTCAGGCAGATCTCAAATCTTCCTTACTTTTCTCAATACTGAATATTTATCAATTTTACTTTTTCCTGTAGAGATTTAGTTATCCATTTTTAGTCTGCTATCTGGAGTTTTTTCTTAACTGTATACATTAATGTTGAGGCCTAATCAAAACCATGTGAGACAAGGTATATTTACTTCCTATCTTTTAGAAATAAAATTCTTTAAGTTAGGAAAACTATTGTTCTTCAAGTTGAAGGATATCATTTTTTTAATTCAAATATTTCACTCTATACGACTTCAAAACTCCTGAAGTATATGTATATTTAATTATAATTAGGACCATACAAATTTTCCATTGCCTTTATTAAATTCAGTTTTAAGCAGCCTGCTGCTCCTTACAGAAAGAGAGACTGTCCTGGCTCTGACCTTGGGGCCCATCTGGTGGCCACAGCATTTATGGATATACTGACTCAACAGGTTTCTTTATCCTGCTGTCTGCATCCAAAATGATACAGATCACTCTTATCAGAGTACAGTCTTCTGGAGAACAATGAAAGCCCAGCCAAAGAGTACACTTTTGACAAAATTACAGAGTAAGTGATGTTTTCAGTTGTGTATTGCTGACTATATTATTAGAATTCATTATCTGTGAAGTCAGGCTCAGTGTTATGTTCAAGTTTGAATTCTTGCCTTTCCCCACCAACCCTCAGCCTCACTCCTTCTTTCTAATAGACAGTCTCACAGTGGATGCCAGGAAATGTCTCTGCTTCACAATGTTTGCCTTCTCTCTCTTTTGTCCTGTCTTTCTAAGACATTCAAACAGAATCCCCATGAAAACCTGCTCTCCCCAAGAATATTGGCATGTTCTTACCTAGAGATCTCAAAACTTGTGGACAGGGGAATCACTTAGCCCTATCAATAACCAATGAAGTCTTCTAAACTGGTATATTCTATACACCTAAAATTCTACATTCAATTCTGATTCTGGATATGTAAGATATTTCCCCGAACCACCAAGCAATTAACTTAATTCTGACACTGTGTACCTGGAGATAGTGTCAGATTCCACAGGTTAAGGGCTCAGTCCCATAACACCACCCCCAACTCAGATGCCAATCATAAGTCCATGTTGTCTTCTGACCAACTGGCAGTACATGGGTTCCCCAAGAGATTACCACACCTCCTCCTCAGTTTCCATTAATTTGCTAGAGACTCACAGGTCTCAAAGAAACATTTCACTCACTACATAATCAGTTTACTATACAAGAGTGTAACTCAGGAACAGCCAGATATACCAGGAAAGGTATATGGGAAGAGGTGAGGAATGTCCATTCAGTCACAGGACCCTACTCTCTCAAAACATCTGCCTATTCACCAATCTTAGGTTTTGATAAGGGCTTCATACAAATATGCAAGGTTGATACAGTCATTAGTCTTGGAGATTGAATTCAGTCTCTAGCTCTTTTCCCTTCCCCTTTGTGAGCAGAGATTAGTTAGGGTGGGTCAGACTGAAAGTTACAACCCTCTAATCACATGACTGGCTCCTCTGGTGAGCAGTCCCCCATCTTGCATTCCAAAAGTCACCTCATTAACACAACAATGACTCCACTACGGCTCTCCTCAACTAGGAAATCCAGGGCTTTTAGGAGCTCCGTGTGGGCAACAGGGACCTAGATCAAATATATATTTATTATAAATCACAATATCACATTATATATGCATGTATGTATGTATTTGTAAATATACAATGACATACAATATAAATACAAAATGAAATAAGGAAAAAAACATTCTTGAAATAATTTTCATTTTCCTTATTAATGGTACAAAAGGTTTTGCTTTCAGAAAATATGTTCTCAGTGATAATACTTTTTTGTAGGGACAGCAGTGTTAAAAATGCTTTCTTGATAAAAACCTTGGTTTAATGCTCACTGATATGTTAATTCAAAAGTATGTTAATAACTTCAATTTATTTTTTGTTTTTTTTCTTAGTTGTCATTGTTGAAAAGATACCTCTAAAAGATAAAGACATCCATATAAAAGAAGTCAATCGTCTGCACTTCTAAAATTATAACAATGTTTCAACTCCACCCAATAATTTTGAAAAGAATTTTGTTGAAATGTGGCTAGCAAATTCATATTTTTCCTAATATCATTCAGCTGTCCTAGGAAATAAGTTAAAAATGTTATAATTTTATACTTGTAACAAATAGGCACAATTGAAGTTCCTTGGTTGCAATATATCTCAACAGGTTTGGGAATCCTTTTTCCAAAGATTTTAAGTGTTCATTCAGATATGAGACTTTTCATAGATGACATATTTGCATTGTTTTTAGCAACATAAGCACTTCCAACTTTCCTACCATGCACTTTTTAAAATGCTTTCTCCAAAGCATAAGTATCTTCCCATTCCTTGTGAAAAAAAAAGGTATATTTAACAAATATATATGCCAGATCATTTACCACTGACAGCAGTTTTCTCATATTTTGGATGATAAAGAGCTTCTATTAGGGGACACATGTCAATTCTATAATTTTCTTGTTTCCTTCTGTATACCTTATTAGTAGTTTCTCAACCATAGTTTTGTTTACAGAACTCTTATTAAGACACTTATCTATTTGTTCATTACCTAAACTTTAAAACATAATGTTATCAAATTAATATGGCTTCATATTAATAAAATTAATTTTTTGCAAATTAATGAAATTCAGCATACCATATTGTTAAAAGCAAATTAGGTTAACAAATAGAATATTTCCAAATCTTATACCTTACAAAGGGCTTGTATCTAGAATATATAAAGATTTTCAAAATCAAATAATAAGAAAATAAATGACTCAATTAGCAAAAGGGCAAAAAAGAAGACAGATACACACAAAAAGACATAAGAAAGGCAAAAACAGACCTGAAAAGATTTTTAACATCATTAGCCATTGAGAAAATGCAAATTAAAAGCAAAAATGAGATACCACTACTCACTTATTAGAATGACCAAAATATAAAAAATTCTGACAAAACCAAATGCTGACAAGAATGTGGAGCAACTAGAACTCTCATGTATTTCTGGTGGGAAAGCAAAATGGTACAGTCATTCTAGAAAACATTGTGATAGTCTCATAAAATTAAACATTATCATATGATCAGCATACCCTAGATGATGAAAAGTATTCACTTAAAAGCCTGTACACAAATGTTTAAACAGATCTTTCATAATTGCCAAAACTGGAAACAACTCAAATGGACTTCAATAGATAAATGGATAAACAATAGTATGGTCACACAATGGAATACTATTAAGCAATAAATAAGAGCAACCTATTGATACACACAAGAGCATGAATTAACTTCAAAAGTATTGTGTTGAGGGAAAGAAGCTAGTCTCCAAAGTTCACATATTGTATGATACTGTTTTAATGATATTCTCAAAATGACAAATCTCTAGAGCTGGAGAATGGATTGGTGGTTGACAGACATTATGGGTAGAGGAAAGGATGACCTTAGAGATATCCCAAGGGAAACTTTCTGGTGATGGAACTGTTTTGTATCCTAATTATGGCAGTAGTCATATGAACCTATACATGTCATAATGTATAGAATTGCAAATCAAAAGAAAAGTCTAAATTTACTGTATGATAATTTTTAAAAATCAAATTAAATATAAAAAGCAAATGAGGCCACAGTTAACACATCAGCATTGTGACCATTTGACATAAGGACCGGGGCCATAGGATGTGTTAATAAAGCTTAATTTATTTCTTTTAGGTATAAATAAATAAACAGAAATAAAAACTTTAATATGTTCCTGAACTCAATACATGTCCAAGCATATACCTGACTGCATATTGCTGCCCTAGACCCTTGCTACTCAAAGCAGGGCCTTTGGATCAGAAGCATTTTGCATCCCCCGGGAATCTGTCAGACCTCTGGGTGTGAAGTCCAGTAATCTGGGCTTTCACAGGCCTGCCAAATGATTCTGATGCGTGCTAAATTTTGAGAAACACTGTGCTGGAGTGTTTGTTAAAACACAGCTTCCTGGACCCCATCCCCAGAGTTTCTAATTCAGTATAAAAGAGTTTTCATTTCTAACAAGTTCCCTGATGATATTGATGCCACTGGTCTGAGTAGCACAGTTTGGGAACTCACTTTATCCATTGCACCAGCCAGGATGCACAAGAGGCTATTTAAATTTTAATTACTTAAAATGAAGTAAAAATTAAAATTTCACTTTCTCATTTTCACTAGCTACATTTCAATTGCTCCATAGTTACATAATTTACCACATAGCCCTTAAAAAACAGTTACCTGCCTGGTCTACAGAAGCACTGCCCAATATAACCGAGTGATGATGGAAATGTTCTGTATCTGTGCTAATACCATAGCTACTAGCTATATGTGGCTATTTAACTTAAATTTAAATTAATTACCATGAGATAAAATTAAAAATGTAATTCTTCATTCATATTATTCACTTTTCCAGTACCTATTATCTACATGTGCTAGTGGCTCTCATTTTAGCATAGATACAGAATATTTCCATCACCATAAAGAGTTCTATTTATTGGGAAGTACTTCTCCAGATCATGGGTCAGGAAAACTTTTCTTAAAATTCCCAGCATAGCAGACAGTAAATAATTGAGGCTTCCAGACCCTATCGTCTCTGTCACAACTGCTTAACTCTGCCTTTGTAGCTGGAAAGCAGCCACAGACAACAAGAAAACAAATAGGCAGGTCTGTGTTCTGATGACACTTAATTTACCAGAACAAGCAGCTGGCCTACAGTCCACAGCTTGCTGACCCCTGCTCTAGACCATTCCGATCACCAAGCCTTCAAAGTCCTTGGGACCCTGCTTTCATAGCACAAAGTGAACACTTCCTCTATTAATATAAAATCTGACATGGGAGAGTCTTCCAACAGTCTCTTTGGCTCCTTTAACTCTGTCCAGAGTTGAAAGTTTAACTTATGCCCAGAAAATGTTCAAATGTTGTAAAAAGGTTATATTATTCATGGGAATTTAATATGTGCAGAAAGTCTAAAACAAAGATATTTTGATGCAGATTGAAACTCAGGAAATATGTTACTGCACTGGTTTAAAATAAATTAGTAACTATTATGGAGTACTTTTTTTCCTTGTTTCATTTACTGCTTCACAATATCTCCATATACCCTTTACCATTATAACTTCATGAGTAGTCAGCTCTTTTCATGCAATGAAACTGCTAAGTGGAAATGATTCTCTCTTTCTTTACATTAAAAAACTTACGTTCAGGAGGGAAACAGTTAACCATCTCTCTAGAGTTTAAGCAAAGAAAAATTACAAGTGTTTCCTTTCAAGGTAAAGACACTTTTTTTCTATATAATTTG
Organism: Manis pentadactyla; assembly: GCF_030020395.1. Taxonomy (NCBI): domain Eukaryota; kingdom Metazoa; phylum Chordata; class Mammalia; order Pholidota; family Manidae; genus Manis; species Manis pentadactyla. Next base: position 51,857,604 of record NC_080030.1, read on the forward strand.
GGTTAATATGTCTTTAAGTAAATATAATCGACAGGCACTGGAAGACTATGAAATAAATGTGTAATGTTGCCTTTTATGAGTGTTTAATTGAATTATGAGGTTTAAAAGCACCTAGAATCTTGTGTAGAAATGCATCAGTTGTTTTTCCATACTTGATCTTCTAACAGGTCAAATGATTGTTCCCAGGAGTCATCAGGTTCCCAGGGGGAGTAACAGAGAGAAAACTCTGCTTGTTGATGCAAGTGCTCAAAAGAAAGAGTCAAGTTCATTAGACAGAACTCTTTTCAACCATTTTATCTCTACTTTTATCTACCTTAATTATCATATGCATTTCAGCCTTCACTGAAAAAATTAAAAAAGGTTTAAAAAGAAAAAGAAAAAACAAAGATAAGAAATTCACTGACCTAAACCATCAAGGAACAATGAATGTCTACTCTTAGCCAGTGAATGTCATTTCCAGACAAGTAAGGTAGGGGGACCCTGTTTCAGGTGACAAATATTTTCTGTTCAGGAAAATAGATGCTCAATTCTGCTGCATTTTCAAAGGTTACTAACGCTTGTACTTTTTTTGTTGTTGTCACTGTTATCTGTTTGTTCTCTTTTTAGAGTTGTGCTCAAATCTGTGGACTTTGCTATAGTCCAAACCTCAGAACAAACTGGATCCTGGCAGAAGAATGAGCATCAGGGGGAAAGTGCCAGAATTCAACCTAACAGATGAACGGTGAGCAGTAACGCATAGGGAAGTCATAGATGATTATACTAATCAAGTTATTAATCAAAATTTTGGGTTTTTTACCTATTAAGGAGAAAGCTTTTCAAAATTAAGTATTAGTAAAAAAATTCCATTTTGGTAAATAACAACATTTCTGTTATTCTGATATTTAACATTTTTTCCATAGACTGTATATTGTTAATCTACAGGAAAAGTATTTTTTCAATTCTGATTTTATTCAATTCAGTGATTAGAAAACTGCCATAGTGAGTGTGGAGTTTTGAGACAATGAGGTATATTAAAGAACGTATCAAAATTTTGGGTATTAATAGGAATGGTCATTCCTATCGGTGTACTAAGTCATAGTAGACACCTGGAAAGTGTTTATGAAGTGAATGAAGACTGACTTCAGAATTGAAACACTGAAAGTGTAGAGATGCCTGTGCAAGTTTGTCCAGTCCACAGGCTTACAGAGAAGATAAATTGCCACACTTAAGTAATAGAATTCGTTAATCCAGTGGATAAGTAAAATAAGGTGAATGTATCTAAACAAGAGAGATAGATATTTGGGAAAGGACTTCATCAGAATTTACAGATAAATGATGTTGCCACTTTCAGAACACTTTTTTAAATTCACATTGTTTTCCATATATTTCTGCCTTTCTGCCAGTGACTTCATTCTGAGCCTTCTGATTGACAGCTGATGAATCATGCCTCCTGTAATCACTTCCCAACTTATCTTGATCTTTTAGTGTAAACAGAGGAAGAGGAGGCCTGCTTAGAATGAAATAGTACAGTAGACTTTGCAAATGCTTTTCTCATTGAGCAATGATTTTGAAGAGTAACAAAGTCTGAGTACCTATGTAAATAACACTAACATAAAAATATAAACCTAAAACAAATCTTCCAAAGAATCAGCATTCTGTCAAATTTAGGGTGTTAGCTAAATCTTAAATATTCTACCTTAGGCAACTAGAACAATGTTTAAATGGAAATATAAGACTAAAAAAAGCAGTTTACTTATTTATTGATATGCCAACTATGGAAACATTAGTCTAGGAATATCCTGGGGAAACATTTTTGAAATGATAAATTATTTTGTAGAAGGTTTTCCTTATAGCTTTCTTATTAAAATTGTAAGTTAATTGAATAAATGAGCCTACCCTTCTCTCCTGTATTTTTCTAGGAAATATAAAAAAACTAACAGATCCTCAAAGACTAAATCATTTGTAAACCCCATGTAGACAGTAATTTCAAAGACATTCGTAACATATACATGGACTTGATCAAAGTTAAGTAAAGAGAGATTTTAACTTAAGGCAGAAACCAACCAAATTTGGTGTAAGTGTGAACTTACTTTTGCAAGCATAGTAATTATGGCTATAAAAATGAACTATGGAGGGACCAACTTAAGAAAAAAGTTAGTGTATATGTGTTAACAACTAAAAACTACAGGTATAGCTGTCAACGTTTATAGTATGTTTCATTATACCCCGTGAGACAGAAAATAAAATGATAAAATGGAACTTTCTTTCATCAAAAAAAAAAAATCCTGTTTAATTGGACCAATTCAAAAGTTTCTTTCTTGTTTAAGTAGAGTGCTGAACCAATCTTTCTCAGCAGGTTTGGAGATTTATGTTAGTTTTAAGTGATGGAGTACAAACAGAATGATAAAAGCAGAACTATTTAATAATGATTAGGAAATATGAGTATATTTTAAAAACATATAATTTTTTTCACTGTTTTTCACTATTAGCCCATAGTTTTCCAATTCTCTGCAATAACATATTAACTCAAATCTTTTTAAATATCTTAAGTATAATATTACTTTATTACTATCTGATTTATACATTTCAGCACACTTGTTTTAAGCTATAAATATTAATACTTTGCTAAGATGACTAATAATTGATTCCTTTGATAATTAATCCAGTAAATTTTAGTTCAATTGGCATTTTCCTTACCTACAGTTATACTCCCTTTGTTTCACTCTCTCCTTGTTTGAGATATAGTAGACTGTCACAACCAAGCAAAATGCAGATTCATATTTAGAAATATTTAAGCAAAAGCTCACAGTAGGTGATGAGCATTCTGTGTAGTTATCAACAACCAAAGGTAGTTCTACAAAATTTTCTCTTAAAATATTTTAAGACAGTTTGTCTTATTTTTAAATTATTTCTGTACTTAATTTTATATATTTAGATCATGTTTAACAAAGCACATGTTCCCATGTTACTAAAGTAATCAGAAAAAAATAGCTATTGTAAGTGTATGTTATTTGAAAATTGAATTACAAAAAAAATTAACCTCATGTAATAAAGAATAAAGCTTCAGCAATTATTTGTAACAAGCTGTAATTCTATCACAGCCCTTGATACTATTTCTAAAATAATGAAAATAAATCTAAGGGATATTTTTTAAACAAATAAACAAAAAAATTTAAAAATCAGACTACATTGGCAGATGATATGATACTATATATAGAAAACCCTAAGGACTCTACCAAAAAACTATTAGAACTAATAACTGGGTTCAACAAAGTTTGCAGGATACAAGATTAATACACAGAAATCTGTTGCATTCCTATCTGCTAACAAACTAACAGAAAGAGAAATCAGGAAAACAGCTCCATTTACAAATGCATCAAAAAAAATAAAATGCCTAACAATAAACTTAACCAAGAAGAGCATGTTTTTAATGAAAAACCCATACTCTGAAAACTGTAAGACACTCATGTGAGAAATTAAAGAAAACACAAATAAATGGAAATCTATCCCATGCTCATGGATGGGAAGAATTAATATTGTCAAAATGTCCATCCTGCCCAGAGCAATTCACAGATTCAATGCAATTGCTATCAAAATACCAATGGAATTTTTCAATGAACTAGAGAAAATAATCCTACAATTCATATGGAACCACAGAAGACCCCAAATAGCCATTATAATCTTGAGAAAGAACAGCAAAGCTGGGGTATTACATTTCCTGACTTCAGGCTATCCTACAAAGCTACCATACTCAAAACAATATGGTACTGGTATAAGAACAGATCCATAGACCAATGGAGTAGAATAGAGACCCCAGAAATAAACACATACATACATGGTCAATTAATATATGAGAAAGGAGCTGTAAATATACAATAGGGCAAAGACAGTCTCTTCAATACCTGGTGTTGGGAAAACTGAAGACAGCTACATGAAAGAGACTGAACCTGTATTACTCTCTAACTCTATATACAAAAGTAAACAGGAAATGAAATAAAGACCTAAATATAAGACATGAAACCATAAAACTCTTAGAGGAAAGCAGGCAAAAATCTCTTGAATATAAGCATAAGAAATTTTTTCTGGACATATCTCCCTGAGCAAGGGTAACAAAAGCAAAACTGAACAAGTGGGACTACATCAAACTTAAAACTTCTCTATAGTGAAGGACACCATCAGCAGAACAAAAAGGCAACCAACAGTATAAAAGAATATATTCATAAATTATTTATCTGATAATGGATTAACATACAAAATATGTAAAGAACTCATATGACTCAACACCAAAAAACCAAATAACCCAGTTATAAAATGGGCAGAGGACCTGAACAGATATTTTTTCCAAAGAAATACAAATGGCCAGCAGGCACATGAAAAGATGCTTCACATCGCTAATCATCAGGGAAATGCAAATTAAAACCACAATGAGATACCACCTCATACCAGTCGGAATGACACTCTCCAAAAAAAAAGAAATAACAAGTGTTGGTGAGGATGTGAAGAAAAGGGAAGCCTTCTAGACTGTTGGTGGGATGTAATTTGGTGCAACCAGTATGGAAAGCAGTATGGAGATGCCTCAAAAAACTAAAAATAGAAATATCATCTGACCTAGTAACTCCAATATTGGATTTACCCAAAGAATTTCAAATTTCTGATTTGAAAAGATATAGGCCTCCCTGTGTTTATTGCTGCCACATTATTTACAATATAATGTGGTATAAAATAATATATTCATAAATTATTTATCTGATAATGGATTAACATTTGCAATAACATGAATGGACCTAGAGGGTATTATGCTAAGTGAAATAATAAATGGAATTGAACAAATAAAATTCATTTTGTCACTTGGGCAGTGATGAAAGTGTTTATTTAGAACTAATCATCTACTTTTTCACTTTATTGCTTCTACCAGGATTTTGTGTCTACCTTTTCATATATTAATTCCCACTTATGCTTTTTATTTCTTACTCAAAATGTGTTTACCTTCTTAAGTACTAAATGTAAGTGAAAATAATTTATTCTGTGACCGTAGCACAGACCACTTCCCAATATCCAGTAGCTATGTGTAGGGAAGATATACCATATAAAGAGGAAGAGGTGTTTTCGGTCTGCTCTTGCCACTAACACATTTGTGATCTTGAATACCTCCTTAACATCTCTGAGCTTCAATTTCCTCATCTTCAAAAGGAATTAGGTACCTTTTCACTTTAATTCCAATTCTGATATTCTTTGATTCTACAAAGGTTGTTTTGCTTGCCACAGTATTGATATTAGGGGTATTTCAAAAACAAGACTGATAGTCACCTAACACCAAGCACACACAGATCATATCTATGAAGAGCATGTGGTTTGAAGTAAATGAAAATGAAAAGGCAATGAATCAAAATTTGTGCAAAGCAGAAAAACTAGCACATAGAGGAGAACTTACAGCATTGAATGTTTATTTTGTAAGTGAGGAAGATCCAAAAGTCAATAATCTAAATTTCCATCTTATGGAACTAGAAAATAAGAGCAAATTAAGTTTAAAAAATCAGAAGAAAATAAATAAGAATTAGAGCCAAAATCAATTGAAATTGAAAACAGAAAATCAATAGAGAAAATCAATGAAACCAAAAGTTGCTTCTTTGAAAAGATCAGTAAAATTGATAAGACTCTAGCCAGATGAACTAATAAAAAAAGAGAGAGGACACAAATTACTAACATCAAAAATGAAAGAAAAAGCAACACTATACATTTCTTGGATATTAAAAGGACAATAAAGAAATACTATGAACAGCTCTATATCCATAAATTTTATTAATAAATTAAGCCAATTCTCTACAATGTCTTCTAGTAGATAAAAACAGAGGGAATGCTTCCTAACTCATTCTATAAAGCCAGTATTTTTAGCTTAATACAAAATTATACAAAGACATTACAAGAAAAGGAAACTACAGACCAATATCTCTCAAGAACATAGTTGCAACAATCCTAATCAAAATATTATCAAACACATCCAATATCATGTAAAAAGAATTATACACTAATACCAAGGGAGATTTATCCCAGGTATGTAAGGCTTGTTTAACATTTTAAAATCACTTAATATAATCCATCACATTATTAGGCTTAAAAATAAAAATCACATGATCATATCAAAAGAGGCAGAAAAAGACCCAACATCCATTCATGATATAAACTCTCAGTAAACTCGGAATACAGGGAGTCTCCTCAACTTGATAAAGAATATCTACAAAAAACCTATAGCTGGCATTATTCTTAATGCTAAGGAACTCAAAGCTTTCCCACCATAGATTTAAGACAATACCAATCAAAATCCCAACAAATTATTGTGTAGATATTTGATAAACCATTTCTAAAGTTTACGTGGAAAGAAAAAAAACCCAGAATAGCTAACACAATATTGAAGAAGAATAAATTGGAGGTCTGATTCTACCAACTTAAAAGTTTGATTAATATAAAAGTACAGTAATCAAGACAGTGTGGTATTTGTGAAAGAATAGACAAATTAATCAATGGAACATAATAGAGAGCCCAGAAGTAGACCAATATAAGTATAGTCAAATGATCTTTCACAAAAGGCCAATACAATGGTTCAAAGAAAATCCTTCAAACAAATGGTTCTAGAACAGCTGCACATCCACATACAAAAAAAACCCAAAAAAGAATCTTGACACAGACCTAATAAAAATTAATTCAAAATGGGTTTTAGATATAAATATAATATGCAAAACTAAAAATAATGTAGGAGAAAGCTTAGGTGATCTTGGATATGGTGATGACTTTTAGATACAAAGGCATTACCCATGAAAGAAATAATTGATAAGCTTCACTTCATTAAAGTTAAAAAGTTGTGCTCTGCAAAAGATAATATGGAGAACACACAGACTGGGAGAAAATATTTGCAAAAGACACATATGAAAAAGGACTGTTATCCAAAATAAACAAAAAACTCTTAAAATTCAACAGTAAGAAAACGACTGATTAAAAAAGTGGGGCAGTGACCTTAACAGACACTTCACCAAAGAAGATAGGTAGATGGCAAGTAAGCATATCAGAAGGTGTTTCAAATCATCAGAAAATGCAAATTAAAACAATGAGATTCTACTACATACCTAGTAGAATAGCTAAGAACTGGAACACTGGCAACACCAAATGCTGTTGGGGATGTGGAGCAACAGGAACCCCCATCCATTGCTGGCAGGAATGCAAAATGGTGCAAACACTCTGGAAGACAGTTTGGTGGTTTCCTCTAAAAATAAACATACTCTTCCCATATGATCTAGCAATTGAACTAGTTTACTGCTATTTACCCAGTGGAGCTGAAAACTTATGTCCACATAAAAACCTGCACATGGATGTTGATAGTAGTTTTATTCATAATTGCCAAAGCTGAAAGCAACCAAGGTGTTCTTCAGTAGGTGAGTGGATGAATAAACTGTGGTATATCCAGTCATGGAATATTATGCGACACTAAAGAGAAATTAATCCATGAAAGGCATGGAGGAATCTTAAATGTGTGTTATTAAGTGAAAGAAGTCAATGTGAAAAGGCTACATACAATATGAGTCCAACTATATAACATTCTGGAAAAGGCAACGGTAAAAAGATCTGTGGTTGCCAGAGGGTGGGGAAATGGGCGAGGTTGGCAAGGGATGAATAGAACAGGCACAGAATACTCTGTAGGAAAGTATAATGACGGATTATGTCATTATACATTTGTTAGAACTCATAGAATATGCAACAGCAAAAATGAACTGTAATGTAAACAATGGACTTTAGGTGATTATGATGTATCAAAGTAAGCTCACTATTTGTAAAACATGTATTAATCTGGTGGGGAATGTTGGTAATTATATAAACTGTGAGTGTGTGGGATCAGGGAGTATATGGGAAATCTCTGTACCTTCTTATCAATTTTGCTTTGAACCTAAAATGCTCTAGAAAATTGAACTTTAATAAAAATGTAAAAAAATAATAATCAAAGATACATTTGATAAAGACACATCTAATAAAGAGATGATAAAGATATACCAAAGGACAGAAGAAAAAGAAAAGGCTATATAGCAGTGGGAGGAATAACAAGACATATTTGCATAAAATAGAGCTTTTGTAAAATGAAAGAAAAAAATGTAATGAGATGTAATATGCCAGCCCTGTCAAAGCTATGTTTAGGGTGCACAATGCAATCGGACTCAAAATGAATATAATTAACAGTGTCATCAGTAACCAAAGGTCTTAATTTCTTAAAAAGCAAGACCATGATGATTTTTTCTGTCACATCAGAATCTAAAGTAGAGCTTTTTATAAAAGTAGATGCTACATAATTGTGTTTTTAATCAGTTAGCAGGAGTTATCTACTGGAATAAGCTGACAGATGTGCACACACAAATATTAAGGAACTAGCAAACATAGGCAGAAACCCACCAACCTCAAATATCTTTGTCCTTAATATAAAGAACAAACGTGCTGTACCCTCAAGGTAAAGAAATCATTGTACAGAAATTAGCCTCTAGGTCAGTAATGAAATGTGTAAGACAATCAGGAACAAAAATTTGGGATGTAAAATACTATTGTATGTCTATATGACTCTAAGCACCATTTTATAAACCATTAAAGACTGTCAGTTCTCCCATGACATATTATATTCTCATAAAAAGACACAAAGGCTAAATTAAGTTTGCATTTGAATTAGCAAAGACTACGAAAATCAATTTAAGCGTTCCCAGTGCAATTTCAACCCTTGTACTCTTGCTTTGCATCTGTGTATTTCATTAGTATATTTTGTTACATGATCATGTAATATTTATGCAGTAACATAATATGCTCTGCACATCTAGGAGTAGAGAAAAAGTGCAGTTCCTTGCCATTATTTTGTGCGCTTTATCTGCTGAACACTCTGTAACATTACCCAGGGTTTGGTGATTATGTAATGAGGGCTTCTATTATAATACATGCTGCACAGTTGGAGAACTGCTGTGGGAAACTTAACTCTGCAAATCCTGAGTTTTGGAACAATCAAAGCCTTGGTTTTAATGTTGCATTCACCTCATTTTTTCCCAAAATATTTTGCTTCTTTTTCCTTGAAACCCAGAAGTACTGCAGTAGAAGAAATGTAACAAGAATTATAGGGAAAAGTTCCACAGGAGATGAAATAACAGCTGCCATCTGGTGCATAACAGATGTGTGTTCCACAAACTTTTTTTTTTTCTTTTGAGTTTTCCTATCCAAGTCTTGGCCAGCCCCAAACCCTGTGCCTAGCTTATGAGATCTGACAACTTTACAGCCCCAGGCTGGATGGCTGGAGGCTGGGGTTTTTCCTTGAATTCACTGAAGCCCCAGGGAATACACTAACAGGTTCAAGAATGATACTCAAAGGTTATATTCCCCCAGGTAGCCATGAAGAACTGCCACTAAATTCCCTTATAAAAAATAAAGTTCAAAAAGTTTCTAATAAAGTCTCATTAAAGATTCTGTATCTTCAGACAGATAGATATTTTGGATTTGCCATCACTAGCAGATGCTGTCCCAATCCCACAGAAAAGAACCATTTGGAAGGAGGGCCACACTGTTTCTTCTATCCAAGTCAAGTAGAACAACCCTTATTGGCCGTTAACATGGGCTCAAGTCACCCCTACTGAAACTGGTAAAGCCATGCAGTCATGCGTCTTGCAATTTCTAGGGCTGGTGATTTCCATCAGAAAGCACTGACATACATGAAAGTGATTAGAAGTGCATAGTGTCATCACCTTTGTGATTTTATACATTAAGACAGACTTTTTTTTAAAGGGTCAATGACCAAATTAAAGTTAAAATTTTTAAATCATTTTCTCAAAATAGCCCATGGAAATGATATTTTCTTAATAAATTTATGTTTTCTTCCAGAGCTCAAGAGCTACTGACGTCAGCTCTTAAATGGTGATTGTTTGTATGTTGGTTTTAATGCTACATTCACCTCATTTTTTCCCAAAATATTTTGCTTCAGATTCATCTGTTCTTAATGTATTGTTATCGTAGTGCACTTGACATGCCCTCAGAGTTTTAACGGTTCTTTTTTTTACCCCCTATGAAAGAGACCCATGTCTCTTTAGCCTCTACCTACCAAGGAAATATGGGTGACAATGACTATGGTCCATAGTTCTGAAACAATACAAGTGTAATTGCTGGAACCCCCTACTTTACTAACATGCTCCATATTTATCTCTTCTCTTGATATGGCCCCAGGGTAGCTCTGATTTCCACTGGTGGTCATTAATTATTTTTCTCTCTAATGCCACTGTCCCATAAAAACATATCTTATTTCCTGAGGACCTCAATCATGCTTCAGTTGTAGATGCAGCACTAAGGGACTTCCAAATACATTCATGCATTGTGAGGGGTTTCTCTCTTTTCTTGGCTTATCTTTCTGCCTTACTATTGCTTCTGATGACATGGACTCATGATACCGTGTATCATGTCATGTACCATGACTTTCACATTTGCAACTTTGTCACTGAAGCCACACTCATTACCATTACAACCATTACTTCAATTAATTTCTCCTCTGACTTAGCCTCTATTAATGAATCCTAGCCTGCATACTTGGTAGTATTGAAAAAGAACCTGCAGTAAATCCAAGATGATTTGTCATTCGGTCATCGAGTTAATGTGTTTATAAAATATAAATGTAAATAATAATCATTACTGAGTGCAAAGTAAAATTGTACATGTGCTAATCAATAAACACTAAAATATATGGCTAATTTAATTGGAAATCAACTGGGATAAAGCCTATTATTGGCCTCCCAAATATGGTGTCTTTGAGGTCCAAATCCCTACAATAGCCCTGTTTTACAACAGTTTTATTGGACTAATCTAGCAGTCCTACTCTCTGGAAACTTGAAACAAGTTCCCTGTGGGGAGGAAGGGAAGTTGGGCAGAAAGGAATGAAAACTGAAACCAAAGTAATTTTCTGCCTCTACATGAAACAATACTGAACACAGTGCAAATTTAACTTAGCTACTTGCCCCAGAAGTACTTGTTCCCTGAGGATAAAAATGTAAACCAACTAAATAGATAATTTATCAAGACTAACACCTGATTCATCAAGAATAGCTTCTAGACTCTGGCTTCTCAGAGTCGAACAATCCAAAGCTATTATGTAACAAACTCTCTCCTTTCCCAGCCAGCATTCCATCTTGTAAGACTTGACTGAAAACTTTCCCAGTCTGGTCCCTAAAACCTTACTTGATATCCTACCCTGACTTAACCTCCTGAAACACTAGTAAGATTTTGTCAAGGTGGTGTTCTCCCTCATCTAATAGAATTACTTCTTGGTCACCAGGTATTTGCAGGGAATTTTGAAGGAGTCACTACAAATCTTGAGATCCCTTCATTGCTCTGTACAATACTCGGAGAAGGGCATTCCCTTGAGGCTACCTGATTCTCTAAATGGCTCTTCAGGTTCCGCAGCGTAGTGGTCATCACATCTGCCTGACACCCAGAAAATCCTGGGTTCAATTCCCAAAGAAACTACAGAATTACTTGTTTCCATTCAAAATACATATGGGGAGGTCTTAGTCCTCTAAATTGATATTAGGAGGGGTCTCTCTGGCCTCAAAAGTCAAGTATTACCTAAGTTGGGTCTGAGCTCCAATTTTCTTTCAACTGATGACGATTAAGTTTATTTTCTCAATAAGGAAGAAAGCATTTAAAGAATTCTTTGATTGGAAAAAGGCCGTTTCCCCATAACACTTTGGCTTGTATCCTCATCTGTCCCACTGAGCCTACAAGAGAAAGTTTATCCAGAGAGGAGGTGCCTGGGCCCAGTAAGTCTACCCCTAAGGACTGAAGAGTTCAGAAGGTCATGTAAGACTGGCATCCTTTGGACAAAATTTGCAATATGTTCTCAGTGGATGTAGTATATTGTCATAAATTATACATTTATATAGTTAATTTATAATAAAAATTTAAGGACTTCCCTGAAACTTGTCTTTGTGTCCCTAGTAAAGTTTTGTTTAGTTTTGTCTGCCCTGAGCTCCCAGCTATTGAACACTTACGTCTGACCAGGTCTAGAGACACAGAGTAGGAACTATCACCTCTTTCTAACTTTCATTGTTTATGAAAGTTTCTTTTTATGTGTTAATTTATGCACATCTCTCTCCAACATAATTCTACCTAGGACAATATGAAATTTCAGTGGCCACTTCAGGAAACTTTTGGCATCAACAGGAATGTTTATTTAAGAGAGGCATTAAGACAAATAGATTATAGAGAGATACTGTTTCAGACTTGTTTGTCTGAGAGATCCCTTTGTTTAAAAGAGAAAGCTCTCCTGTCATGACTGCAGTTCAAAGTACAATTATTAACTGATGTACAATTAAAAAGCACATAGCTTGATGGAAAACTATAATAAGTCTGAGTTAATGTTTACATCAGTTATAATAATTTCCTCTCTCTCTTTTTCTGTTGTGCATGGATATATGTACCTGTGTGTGTGTGTGTGAGAGGGAGAGAGAAATGGGTTTTCCTGAATCTCAGCCTTTTCCCTGCCTAGCAGGGTCCAAGATAGTTTGCCTTTTGCAGTGATAATTAAATATCTGTCTGAAACCTACTACCTCTCACTTTTTGCTCCTTTACTCTCCTACTCCTTTTTCTATGTCTTGGGTAACTATAGAGGTTAATTAATCAAAAACTAATTGTTCTGCTATTCAGTTATTTTGCTTTTAGTTATGTTGTTTTGTTATTTGGCTATACTCTAGGAAAATATAGCCCGATAAATGGCCGAAAATTTCAAAAAATGAAGACTAATTTTTCTAATGTTTTGCTTTTTCCTTGTCAAAACTGTAAGTCAGAAGAAAAATTTATGTATGAGTTTGGACAATAGTCTTGTTAGAGAAAAAGTAAAGCTAGGCATAGGCAGCTTTTGACATGAAATCACAAAATTAATTTATTTTTCTGATATATAAATACAGAAATTAATTTCTATATTTATGTACATACAATACAAATAGATGATTACTTAGACAAATGAGAGTGATTAATTTTAGTTTACCAACAATTTTAGTCTAATCCATAATATCACTACCAGAAAATGTAGTGTAAGCACAATATTTTAATTAATTCATGATTTGTCTTTAATTTCTTATGTTTTAATTTTCATAAGTTCCCTACATTAGTTTCCTGAGTCCATCAAATTATCATTATTTGTACAAATAGGTTAGATTACAAATATATATTAAAATATGTTTGACTAAATGAAATTGAATAGATAACTTTTTTTAAATATTGTGTATTCTTAGGTTATAAATTAAAAGGATTTAATGTGTCAACTTAACACATTACTTTCAATCTATAGCCAACTTTAAGACCTTAGCCTAATATTAAATTGATTTTAATAAATTACTTTTTGATAGAGAGACAACTTCTAAATAATAAAAAGGTACTACAAACACTGGTCAGTAACACTAAATACTCTTTTAAATAACCCTTTTTCCTTATTTTTACATAGGGAATGGGTATATATTCAACAGGATGTACAAATCCTTTTGAATGATATTATGCATATGTTTATTCTGTTATCTGAAAATATATCCAAGTTGTATAAAATATGTGCTTACAGGGAAAAACTACCTTGATAATTATTCATGTACTCCCTTCTTGTTCTATTGCTCACAAAAACAAAAGTTGATTCTTTAAGTTAAGTGTTGTAATTCATATAAATAAATGATTACAGAAAAATAGGAATATATGTACAAATTAATCAATATTATTTATCTGGTCTTTAAGGGAATTGTTCCAGTTTATTGAAAGTAATGCTAAAATAATATGTAGGTACTGATTATGTATAGGTAATCAAGTTAATTATATTTAAAAGGTAACATGAAAAGCTTCAACTTTATCATCTCTTTACATAGATGTATAATTATCTAAACACATACATAAAAATATATATCAAGATTAATTCAAAGATTCATAAATAATGAAAGGAGAAAAATTTGACAGTATGCAGTAAATGTAAAATTTCCATGACAAGAAAATTTTATTTATCTGACAAGGGTCATACCACGTACTGCTAACAATTAACACAACAGTAAAATTCTAAGGTGTTGATCCTTAGATTCACATTTCTCTATTACAAATACAAACATTTTTGAATCATGTTTCAACTGGAAACATTCTTAGGAATCTTCTGAAAACAGATAACATTTGGGGAAAAAAAGCTTCCACTCAAAGCTTTTGTATAAAGACGACTATAAAATAGCTTCTATCTACAAACAAGAGCACGGATTGTTACACTTCAATCTGTTTGCTTTATTTTTTATATTCTTAGTGATTTTCTTTCCTTTTAGCTGTTTTTGGTTCTGGATTTTTAACAGACACTTGCTATCTTTTAATTTTGATATTTATAAAATTTGTATCCTAAATATTGCCTTTGGCATTCTTAGTCATTCATTAGTATAAATTCAATGCCTAACTACAATTTGCTTATGTTTTGCTAAAAAGCATATAATCAAAATGACTTGGTTTTGTGCACATTTTCCTGTCACCCAGTTTCTTTTGATAAGAGTCATTTGTAAATCTGTTGGTTTCCTTAGTAATGAGATTAAGCCACTAAGCAAATTTTAAATTAAAAACAACATACAGAGTTCAAGATGGCAGCATACTTAGATCATGACCTCACTCCCTCCCCCAGGTACAACAAATACACAGCTGCATATGGAATAATCTCCTCTGGAAAAGATCAGGCAATTGGATAAACAGGGCTCCACAACAGAAGACAACAAGGACAGTATAAACATGGGAAGGAAAGACAGAGACACCATCTTGCCAAAAACCCATCCTAGGGATAGTGGTATACAATTGGGAGGGATCTCAAAGCACAGAACTTTCCTCTGAGAAGTGAGGGGTTTGTGCTGCATATGAGGTACTCCAACCCTTACATCTTATATGAGAGCTATGCGCTCCCTAAATGCCAGGCTTTGAAAATTAACAAGGATTACATGGTGGAAAACCATAGGAATGTCTGGAACAAAGAATCTGCTCTTAAAGGGCTCATGTGCAGATTCGCCTTGGGAGCCAGCACAAAAATTCCAGTCTGAAAAGACCAGTATGTGAAGGAGATCCACTTACTAATCTTAGAGCACCTGCCAAAGAGGCGGGAAATCATCGTGACTTTCTTTGGGAATACAGATACTGGAAGGCACCATATTTGCTACTTCATCCTGCCTTGCTAACGTCAGCATCAGCAGATGCCCTTTCATAGGCCCTTTTAGACACCCTCTAACCTGCTAGAGCAGTGGATGCACTTAGCTGAGAAACCCACCCCCTCCCACAGTACAGCTTGGTTTCCCAGCTAAGCCCACCACCACACCAAAGACATGGTCCCACCAGAGCAGACTGGTATAGCAGCCTACACAGGGGATACCCTCGAACATCTGATTCTAGTGGTCAGAGGGGATTATCCTCTACATTTCACAGGACATCTTTTACATAAGACTGCTACTTCAAGACAGGGAGAGGTAGTTGATCTAGTACATAGAAATAAATACAGTCAGGCAAGATGAGGAGGCAGTAGAATGTGTTCCAAATGAAACAACAAAACATATCTCAGAAAAAGACATGAATGAATTATACATAAGCAATCTACCTGATAAAGAGTTCAAAGTAATGGTCATAAAAATGATCACCTAACTAGTTAGGGAGAAGAATGGATGGACACAGTGAAGTAGCCAACAATGAGAAAGAATATATTAGAAAGTTCCAAATAGAAGTTACAGAGTTTAAAAATACAGTAACTGAAAAATACACTACAGGGGTTCAATGACATATTAGATAAAGCTGAAGACTGGATCAGCAAGCTGGAAGACCAAGCGATAGAACTCACCCAGACAGAGCAACAACAAAAGAAGGATTTAGGAGAGAAAAAAAAAAGATAACTTAAGAGACCTTGGGACAACATCAAATGGAGTAAGTCCCAGAAGGAGAAGAAAGGGAGAAAAAGGGCAAGAAAATTTACTGGAAGAAATGATGGCTGAAAATTTCCCAAATCTGTAGAGGGAAACGGACATCCTGGTCCAGGAAGCCCAACAAGCTCCAACAGGATGAAGTCAAAGAGATCCACACCAAGACATGTCATAATCAAAATGGTAAAAGTTAAAGAGAGAATCTTAAAAACAGCAAGAGAAAAACAACTTTTTGTATACAAGGGAAGCCTCATAATGCTATGAGCATATTTTTTGGCAAAAATATTACAAACCAGAAGATATTACCCAAGAATTCTGTAACTGGCAAAGCTATAATTCAGAATTAAGGAAGAGATTAAGAGTTTTCCAAATAACCAAAAGCTAAAGGAGTTCATCATCACTAAACTGGCCTTGTAAGAAATATGATAGGGACTTTTCTAAAATGAAAAAAATGTCACTAATTAAAAAAAAAGAATATGTAAGAAAGCAAAAATCTCACTGGAAAGGTAAATATTTTGCAAATGTAGTAGATTAATCACCTATAAAGTTGACTATGAAGGTTAAAAGACAAAAATAGTAAAATTAGCTACAACTACAATAATTTAAGGATGCATAAAACAAAATGCATTAAAAAAATCCAGTAAGGAGGCAGAACTGAATACAACTTTGCCCCTAAATTAAATACTGGTTGGATCATTGGGCATAAATTCCTGTCATATTCCAAGCCACAGTAACTTAGCTAGGTGCTTCAGAAAACATATACTCCTGGAAGGTAAACTGTAAACCAGAGAGTCAACTATTTTTCATAGTTCACTTGTTCATCAAGAAGTCTTCAAGATCATCTCTGTGCCCACCAAACCAAAGTTATTATTAAATATTTCTTACTCCCAACTGGTTCCTACCTTGAAAGACCTTAAAATCATAAAGCCTACACTCTGGAGACTAGTAATATTCTTCCCTGACTTTCCATTCTAAGGCATTGCTAAGATTCTATAAAGGTGGTATTTTCCCTTTGTTACTATAAATCTAATGAATGTAGCTTTGATGCACAATGGATTTTTCTAACGGTCATTTGGGGAGATGGGAGTTTACAGGGGCCAAGTCAGAAAACTACCATCTCATGGTAACTTCCCTTCCCTTATTCAGAACTGTTCAGAAGTTGAAAGAGCAGTCATTATTGTTACCTTTTTTGAGAACCTCCTTCATCAGGGCAGCCATGAAATCTGTGTGAAGATCCATTGGGTCCTCATACAAATCCAATCACTATCATTCATCCTCAACATGCCAGTGTTCCAAAGGGATCAAATGGGAAAATAAGAAAGAATGAGGATGAATTTCAGTATGAAATTCATGTGATACCATATAACATTATATCCCATTTATGTTCATTTAAATGTATATATTATGTTTTTAAATGTCATTTCCTAATTTTGTCTGGTGCCAGAAATGAGGTGATACTGACTACAGTAAATCTCAGATACACACAACTACTGCATACAAATGAGTCCAACTCCCAAATAAGAGCCAGATATTATAGAATATTTCTCAGTATTTTTAGTTCCTATAAAAAATGATATTCCTAGATTATCTAATCATGATGTTAGAACATTTTTAGTGGAATGGTAATATTAAAGAGATTCATTGTTTTATCAACTTTCACTTAAAATTTGTGGGTTTTATTATTATGAATCAGCTAGATATATCATGCACACACTGTCATACCATCTATTTTCCCTCACATATTGTGGGTTCTATCAGGACTCATTCTAATTATGATAACTATTACAGAAGTAATTAATAATTTAATTTCTCTAAAATATAAAAATGACCTAATTTGTCCACATTGAATAAGTCCCAAAGGACTATCCTAATCTAGCACATAATTTGTAGGTTAAGCAAATAGCACATTATTCAAGCTCAAACTGTTAAATGTCCATAACTACTTGAACCAACACTTAGTTCAATATTCATAAACCAATTTTCAAATTCAGAAATACAAAAGCAGATATAAAGATCTGATTTTGTAACGTAAATTCAAAATTCCAAATTTTTACTGTTGGAGTAAAACCTAAAACAAAAATCTTAGCTAGAAAAGCAATGTTTATAAGTTAAAGCTAAGGGCCCTAACCTCAAAAGAATATTTTTACAGATAAAATTCTAATTGCCTACAAACTTGATGTTCTCCAGCACATTGTCCTATTTGTGCCAATTCACCCACTTGGAAACATCTTGAATCATATTTCAATCTGTGTTATCCTATTGGCTCTTAATAAGTCCCATCCTTTAGAGAAAACAAAATAAATTATCTCACTTTACATTCAAGTTAATTCATTAATTTTTTAAAATTTAAGCAAATCCTACAAATTATGGAGGTTATAAATTGAAAACTAGGATTTCTATAAGGTCATTCTAAGAAAATCTAATCCCAGATTTGACTTTGATGTAGAACAAAAAGCAATGATGGAAAAGCAAGTATATAACATATTTTAAACACTAGCAGGAGTGATAAAAGATGGAGTGTTTGGGATTCACAATAATGACAAGCAGATCTTTCTCAGAACTCCAGTCCAGATTCAACCACTAGATTTGCCAACGTATGGCCCAGATTCAAACACTAGATTTAGCAATGCATGGCCAACCTTGTTATGTAACATGAGTTATGGTGTGTCTCAGATTACTTAGCATTGGGTATGTGAGCTATTTAGGAACCAAGTATTCTATATTGCCTTGCTGTGTGACTTTGTACAATCATTCAACCTTTCTGGGCCTCAACACTCATGTATTAATTGCAAATAATGCAAAAAATAAAGTAGTTGTAAAGCTACTTGTTCAAAATTTTAAATTAAATCACTAATATTAATTATAGAGGGAGAAGGTGCTAAAAATTTCAAGTGATGGTTGTTTTCAGCAGGCTAACTACATGGTAGCCTTGTCATGTGTGTCTTCATCAACTTTGTCAAAGCTTTAACTAAATATGTAATACCATTAATTTAAAAAGTACATAAAAATTTTTTTCCATCTTAATGAGGATCAAAATATATGATCGATCTTTTCAAGCGTTACTTTCTTAAAGCAGCTTTCTCTGACACCCCCATCACTTCCTTTTCACATTAGGAGGAGGCACACCCCTAAAAGACTGGGAGCTCACCATAGCCACTTGTGGTTAAAGAATGGTGTGTTATAGTAGTTGCAGAATAGCTAACAGAATAGTTTTGAGAGTAAGTAAAAACGATTTAAATCCCCAAACTACCTATATCAAATTTTAATTACTAGCTCTATGACCTTGCATTTGACAATGGATTAAATCCTAAATACAAAGCTAGTAGAGTAGTCATTTAATACTTGTAAATAGTATGAGTTTTTATAAAGTGTGTAAGCCAGAAGATTGGCCCCAAAATTCCAAAAGTCACTTTCATAGTTACATGTTTCTATCTTACAATCACATGAATATACTCACATTAATCTAAAATGGATTATTTGGGGGCTTTTCTTCATAAAAAAAAAAAGCATCAAAAAAAAGTGTATTATATAGCTATGTAATAGCTGCCACCTGACAGAGCAAATGAAAAAGGTCAGAGATTGTAAAATAGAATAGATTATTAAATGCATTACAGAGGTGCTCCAATTTTTTTAAAATGTCTGACTTTGAATCAATAAAGTTAAGTGTCCTTAACCATTCTTGACTCTTATGACTGGGAATCTGGCCCCAACTTTTTCCAGGCTTTTCTTCCACTAGCACATTAACTTTTCTGCCTCCACACACACTTTCCCACTCCAAATGCTCCCTTCCTAGTTTAATCCCACTGTCTTCTTGAAGTCTTCCATCCTTCTCTCCTCAGAACAGCTGCAATTCTTTATTTCTTCCTATCAACATTGGAGTTAATACTTCTTGCTTTGATAGTGTTTTTGTTTCCTTTTGTTTTGTTTTCTCTCTTATACTTGAGTACAAGGTTTTCAAAACACAGAAAATGCTTATTCATTTGTGTATTCCTCACAAGCTTTATATAGGATAGAAACTTAATATATATTGCCTGATCAAATACATGAAACTGTAGCAGAAGTACTTACATTTCACTAAATGATAAGTCGTTTCTAAAAGTTTCAAAGATAATTGCTTATAGCAGAATGATGTTAACATACACAATTCTCCTTTTAGGTAGTGTGAATGTTGTTCACTCAATCAAGTAAAATGGAAACTAGAAATATTCTCCACCCCAGTTTTTGACCACTGAAGATGTTGCTTAGTTCAAAAGTTCTCCAACACACCCTTTTATTTCCTGTTATTGGATATACCATCCTTTAAAGTGAAAAAAAAAGTGAAAAGAGACATGTTGATTATATCTTTGCAATAAAGTCCTGAACTATGCCAAATAATAATTTTATGAAGATACCTGTAATACTATGACATCTCACAGAATGTTGCCAAGAACTGTGAAGGGTCTGAGATTCTACCCTATTTCCAAGTCAATCTGGCTCATCTGCCACAATTTCTTGGTTGCTGACAAGAGATATGAACTGGTGAGTCAAAAACAGGGGAAAGTTTATTATTCAAAGCAATAGCAGTGGACAGAGAGTTATCATTTTTGCCCCACTTCTCCAAGCCTCAGTTCTCACAAGGTGATACAAAAAGCACCAAGTGACATGTGAGCACACAATTGGTTGCAGGAAAGAAATTCTGAGTTTAGGGAACCTATGTTTTATGCCAGGCAGTAAGCACACCTGCTCTTTGCTATGGAGGGGAAATACTTTATCTTCCAACACTACAAGCAAACCTACCCTATGCTCCCGAAAGAGACACTTTATCTAACTGCTAAGGCTGTTTGCTTTACAAACATTCTTGAAAAGATCATCTAGAAGAAAGCCACTTTGCGCTTTTGCTCGAAGATGGGCAGAAAAGTGGGACACCTACGGCTAACTCCCAAAATATGCTATGCCTTGACTCCATCAAAACAAATTAACCAGACACCACAGTTCACTGGCCTACTGTATGTAGTATACTGTCAGGTCTATAATCATATGACATATGCATTCCTAAAAGGTGCCATGCTATGTAAAATTGTACAATAAAAATAACTGAGCTTATGCAGAAAATGGTGTTAGGAGAATGACACTCAAAAACTTTGCCAATGAACATTAAAAATAATATAGGAACCTAATAAAAACAGTAGCACTGTTTTATACACATGAAATAGTTAACTAATATATAAATACACCAGCAAATATGACACTTCACTTTGAATAAATTTGAAGTTTGTTTGTGGAAGTGAACATTGAGAGTTTCAGTTTTGAGTTATTTTGAAGTAGTGGGAAGGGACATTATCTGAAATGAGAAGGAAAATTGTAACAGATGTACATGGTTGTGATTTCTAATACATGCAGCAAACTTTGATGGTAGATGTTTGAGGTGCGCGTTTACATTTTGTGTCTTCATCATGACTCAAGTGAGCTGGGTGCCATTCTCTGCATTCACCTAATGTTTCTCATGGATGAAATCAAGCAGAAGGAAACAGAATATTTCTTTTATTCTCAAATCATTTCCTAATATATCAACCTTATGGGTAAAAAATTGCATTTTCAAGACAAGCCTTATAGCAGATATAACTTTATATGATGATTTATTCACAAATAACCCATCATTTTATGCATTCTTTAAAGCATATTTCCTGCAGGCCTCTATTAGCTAACATTCTCATTAATCTGAACTTATCTATGCACCTGAAAGTGCTTTCTTTTTATTGTTTGTGTTACCAAAATAAAACATAACTGTAAAAATATAGAACAGTATAGTAATTCCTTCCTTAGCTTTCCTTGCTGTAATCCTATTTCTTTCCCTAGAGTGAAGTGGATGGCAGTTTCGTGTTACTCTTCCAGATATTTGTTACATTTCTACACACATGGATAGGTGCTTTGTCTTTTCTTTTATATCTATGATATCATTCTATGCTTATGTTTCTGAGATACATCTTTTTCATTCAGAAAGTCAATATATTGCATAGATATTTCTGTTAGGACATCATTCTCATTAACTGCTGTTTAATATTCCAAGTTGTGAATATAACAGCAGTTTCGTCAGTTAACTGTTTCTCTATAAACATTCTTGAAAGACAGAAAAAAGGTATTGGTGCTCACACCTGAATTATCTGTAAAATAACTTTCTGGGAATAGCAATAATGGATGAAAGAGTATGCAATTTTGATAGAATTGGTAAATTACCTAAAACTAAAACACTATCAAATTACACTATTACTCTTTTTTCAAAATCTTTGCCAACACTTAATATTATCCATCTTTTAGCAATTTTTGTCAATAATATGATGATTTATTTCCAATCTGTGTTTCAGTTTACCAGTGAGAATGAGCATTTTTTTCATGTTTCTTGACTATTGCATTTCATCTCTGAATTGTTTATTCATAGCTATTGTTATTTTTTTTATTCAAAAAAAAAATATTTATTTGTGGGAGTTCCTTATATATTATTGTTAACAATCTGTGGTCTCTTAAATTTGATGAAAATAATCTATTCCAATATATTTTAGCTTAACTGTGGCATGGTTAACATAAAAAAAAATTATTCCTATAAAATATTCTGAAGTTTTTTTCATTATTTCTCTAATTCAGAAGAGTCTTTGAACTAGTCAGATGTTTGTTAGAAAAGAAATAAAGTAAGAAGGGGTTGACATTAGAAATACAAAGAAAGAACAAAAGGAAAAAGAGAGAAACTGCAAACCTAATAAGGTATAAAATGTCAATGAGGATTGTGAACAACACATCAGTCTTAGAGTGCTTTTCTCCTAGATGAATCCTTTGAAGAGCATTATGACTAAAAGTCTTTTATCTAGGGAAGAGAAAAGCTTCTAATAAGGAATAACACATATCTATAAATAATACTAAGATTATTTTTACATATGTAGAGAAAATGTAAAGGGAGATGCTATTATTAGGTTTAATTATAACATCAATAAAATAGAATGGCTACATTTGATAGGTACAGTAATATTGCATAAAGAGTTTTCCATGAAAATTTCTAGCATCTTAGAATTACTGCCAACCCAGGGTCATATTCTATTTACTAGGTGCTCAAATTAAAGCCCTGAAACAGGGTAGTGGAATAAAAACACTGGAGATCTCTGGACTCATAATGTAAGAAAGAGGATCAAGCTAAGACAAATAATACACAATCTTTGTCTGAAACATATTAATAGGAAGAAAGAAAAAAGTAAGATAAAACAACTGTTTTCCACTTTATTTCATAAGTTTAAAACATTCAAATACATTTGTAACTGTTGGTACTACTTCTTTATGTAAGTAAATAACACATTTTGAGAGTAATTAAAAAATTTTTCCCAGTATGATCACCTGCATCTGCAAGGTCAGTGTAAAAAGAAGGGGCCAAATTGTGACAATTCAATGATATCTGCCTTCTCAGATTAAGTGGAAAGAAATACACAACCCACAAGGGGCTGAAATATGCTGGGGTGTGATTATAAGACTGTTCTCCCTTGAGAACCTGGGAGAAATAAGATATGTATCTCTTGAGGCCATTCCAGAGATGAGAGAAATTTAGTGAATACAAACAGATAGACACGTTGCCCACATTTCTTAGCTCTGAACATTCTGTTGTGCATAGCTGGGTTCCATTATTGCAGTTAGGCTGTAGGACGGTGATCTGGACCCGCTTTGTTCTCCCCAGTAAGAACTGATGCATTTCAAGTCGCTAATCAGCATTGTCTGTGCATTTGCTCAGCTAATCTTCTGGCAATGCGCGATGAACAATCTGCCTATTGACTGTCTCAGCAGTTGCTAGCCCCTCCACCCTCACCCCATGTTGATCCTCATCTAGTTTCTGCTGGCTGCTCTTTTTTCCTATAAAAGAAGTGGGTATAAAGAGCTGGCCATTCTCTTCCCCTCCCCCAAGATACAATTCTCACTCTCCTGGCGCGAGTTCTCTCCTCCCCTCCTCTCCGTGATTCCTTCTGGAATTTGAAAAATGCTGCCTAATTCTTTGCTTGTACTGGGATAATTACTGAATTTTAGCCACTTTGAGCTCCCTCCCAAACAAGAGAAGCATTTCTGCTGTTACACATCTGTGTGTGTGTGTGTGTGTGTGTGTGTGTGTCAAGAATAACCAATTTATAACAAACAGGACATTTTGGTAACATCTGTCATCACTTCACCCAGAAAATACTTGAGATTAACACTTTGTATTGAGAGATGCAGCAGGCAGTCAGGAAGATATTGACTTCTGTATTACTGTGATAAACATATGAATGTGCTGGCAGATCCCTTTATAACACACCCCTAAAAATGGAATATGGAAAATCTCTGTATTTCCTTTTTTTAAACTTTTTATCATTTACACTTCTGCAGGAATAAAATAAAAGACTAAACTTGCCGAGACTCAGCATGAATTTACTTTTAACAGAAGGTGTAGAAAAAGCTGTAATAGAAAATGTACTTAATTTAAAGCTATCAGTAAACACAGAATATTATTGCCTGTGACTACAAAATTTCACTTCACCTGTTCATGTACAGCTACTCACACTCAACCTTAAGCAAACATACTCATTTGCTGGGGACAAAGTCAGACAGGAAATCAGATAGTTACCTGTGTTTCTACTTAGCCTCATCTTCTGGTCTCAACCACATATAACCAGTTGTACATAACATAGAACTATTGTATATAATTACATAGCAATACAAAATAGGGAATATAAAATCCTCACCAGGCAGAACTCATACCACAAAGGATTATTTACACTTCTTAGATCCCAATCCCCTCTCCCTCTTTCCTCTTTTTTTTTTTGTTTGTTTCTTTGTTTCTTTAAAGGAAATAAACACACAAATATCACCACTGGGAAACTTTCAAAGATAAGTATACTTCCCCCGCTAATAATAGCAGGATCTTAGGAGAGCAGTCATTGCTTTAACACCCAAGATCTCTGGACATAGAATCTCATAGATAAGCTCAAAATCCTTAGAGATTGATTCTAGGTCATCTGTGCTTTTGCACTATGGAGATTCAGAGAGACTAGAAACTTGCCCTGGATCAAGTAAATGTATCAGGACACCTTTACTCGTCAAGGTCTGTGTCCTGGATTGTGCTATGGTTACTCCACATTCCCTGCTTAGTCCAGGAACCTAGGACTCTTGTGGGGTGTGTAGTAGAGTCACATAAATTGTAAGAAATCAATTAAAGAAGCAAATGAAAATCAACAGAGTGCTGATATGCTTACTAGACTCACTTGTTGCCACAACACTTTGCCTTTTTGTAACAGCACTTATTCATATTGTATTATGATTTTTCTACAGCCGACTCTATCCTCTGGTAGGTTTCAATCCATTGAAGGGCAGCTTAAAGGTAGTTTTCATGTCACCTTCTTCAAATCATTTGTGCAACAAGGCAAATTATAAATATATATGAAAATAAATAAATAAAAGTTGTCTTTGCATCCCAGGAGCCCTCTACAATGCTTGCTGTGTATATAGTAGACAATCAGCTCATTTGTTTACAAGAACTAATTCCTGAATAAATATAAAGGAAGGAAGGAGACCCATATCTTCTGATTTAAACCTCATTTCAATTCAAATCTCCCCTTAACCACAGTTTTCTTTCAAGCTACTACCTCTTTTTCTTGTTTTTCTGCCAAATATCTTGCAATAAATTTCTGCATTTACTGTCTCCAAGCAGAAGTATCCAAGACAACTGAAAGTCAACAATTCACATGGTTTCAAAGTGGAAACTAAGAGATCAAAACCAGTCATCAAAATAAATTGGAAATAATTTAATCATGAAGTATTAATATTTTATTTAAGAAAATAAGCAAAATTGGAAACCTAAAAGCCATCTGCAGCAGAGTCAAGCTCCCAGAAAACTTCATTGAGATATTTGTTGTATTTTCTTTCTTTTTCTGGCTTTCCAACAAATTCCAGCAATGGTATGTCTTCCTAATGATGGTTTTTAAAATGATCTGCAATCTCTGGAGAAAATGCTTTGAAGGACTCACTGTCTAGTCACCTTGGTACATGGGTTGACTCATTTGAAAGAGTTTCCACCTTCTGAATCTTTACCAGAACTTCAAAAATAAATTCAATCTTTGTATCACTTGGGCTAAAATACTTTGCTCCAGAGAAGTGGAGTGATCTAGAACATGGCTACTGAAGACACATAGAATCACTCCCCAGCACTCTGGGAGTTCCATACCTGGTGAGTGGGCTTGTTGAGTTTCAAATGAGGGGACCCTGGGCAATTCAATCTTATCTTCTCATTTAATGAGGTTTTGTTGCTTCTTTTTTTTTTTTTAAATGGTACTTTACTACGGAAGTATTGAGGCTGCCAAAGTCAAATCCATCATCTTACAAGCATGGATCAAGTTCTTGGTTCAGATTGGTAGACAAAATTTAAAGAAACATTCCACTTCAACTTTATTCCAGTCAGTATGGCAACAGGAAAAACTCTAAATGAGGTGATAGAAAAAATATTGCGGCATATGAAAGCCTCAGACCTACTGCCTGGTAGTTTTTGCTACCTATGCTTCACAAGGTCATCGGTGTGCTACTCTTCAGATTGTTTTTAGCACTGAATTAGAACTTTTAGAGTAGAGTGGAGCCAAATTCACTAATTTGTTCTGTTCAAGAATAGATCAAGAGCCCACTCATACACATATAAAACCTGCCAAGACCTAGAGGAAGGGTCCCTGTAAACTTAGTCTCCAAACACATACTCTTTTAAATATCAAAGCTCTAACTCTAGTGTTTTATAAGTGGTGAGGAAGCTTTTAAATGACTTCCTTTCATTATTTTAAGCAATTCTGTTAATGTGTGACTGGAGAAGTAAAAAAACAAAACACAAGTCCCCAAATCTGGAGGGAGTGTTGAATATGATATGCCCACATTAAAAAGACACAATTACTGTGTGCCCCCAAAAGTCTTGAAAAATTCTCTAAGAGGAAAACACAGATATGATTATAAGCAGTCAAAATTATACTTTGAAAATGGGATTTAAGACATACTTTTGTTCATGGCATAAAACATTAAATAGAAAAGAGATTTCTACCCACTTGAAGTAATATTATAGACTCCTACAGCAACCAGAAAGACAGTGTCCAGGAACTAATTTAAATTGTATGATATATCTGAGTTCTAAAGTAAAATAAATAATCCATTAGAGAAATGGAAAGTAGAAAAAAATGTGAGAATGCCTGCAAGTGGAAAATGAAAATATGTAAACAATGGGACAATTTAGAAATTGTCTTTGTACTAACATATTGATGTATTAAGGATTTATTATAATTATCTTTATTATTTAATAAATAAATTGAGTCAACATAGGCTTAATGAGAGGTGAACTCTGTAATCAAAGTAGTTAAGTTCAAATCCCAGCTCTCTTCTTCCCTAGCTGTGTGATCTTTGGCTGATGACTTAACCACTCTGTACCATTTCCTCATTGGCACAATAAGACTATCATTAAGGCCAACCTGAGTCAAATTGAGTTAATACAGGTGGTGCACTGTGCCTAGACAACTGTAAATGCTTTATAAGCCTTACTATGCTTACCTCCTACCCCATCTCAGTGGTATACAGTTCTCAGCTCAGGCCGATACTGGGCTTGTATGGTCCAGTAGGAAACACAGAAGCCATATTCCCACTTGCGTGTCTCTCTCAGTACATAAAGTCACACATTACAGTGTGACCTGGTGTCCTTCAAATCTGACTGAGACTAAGGCATAATTCCATTTTCTTTGTTTTTCAAAGAGTGAGCTCCTACCATTACATTTTACCAGTTGCAAATGCAATGACTTGAATTTTGAGATTTCTTGTCTTTTCAAAAGGTATTTTATTGAACAAAACTCTCCGTTTGTTCCCTGATTGCCATTTCTGAAGCTGCTCTGCCAAGACAACATCATCAATCAATGTGAGAATGTGTCAGCAGGGGGCTTCTCTTCTTCTGAGGGTCCGTGATGTTTGTTTTTCAACAGAAACTGAGCTCAAAGTAAACACAAATTTTTATTTCCGAGTAAATGTTTTCAAGTTCTACAGCACCTTTGTTTTCTGTGAATGTCAATTTTATTCTGGTTCCCAAGTTGATAGAAAAAGAAATAAATCATTTAAAGAATACATTTATTTCTTGCAGCAAAATGGTCTAAGGAAACAGAATGTTCTGTAAAGCAGGGCATTTGCTAAATAAATGAAAACTTCACAAGCTAAATAGTGAATACATGTATGCGTGCATGTTCAGAAAAGAATGGGAGAAAGGAAGGAAAAATAAACTATGGCAAATTTAAATCAAAAGTCCATGGCATTATACATCTCTAAAATCTCTAAAGATTGTAAAACAAAAACAGAAACAGACTTGGTCTCTGTTTCCCCAAAACCTTGGTTCAGGTTTGTGTTCCGTCTTCTGAAAAAAAGGAACTTGAAATTCAACATGAAACATGATTGTGCCCAAATACTGCAAAATACATTTATTAGTGAAGTTCCAAAATGTTGACAACAGAAGATTATACACAAACATGTGAGAAATGAATTAAGCCCCTTCTAATTACTGATAGAGTGATCCTGTTCGTCGTTTTACATGTTAATTTAACAACTGCTTCTAAGAATGGAAGACCCAAAACCCAGGCTGTATCTGTTATATCACAAACGGTCATTCACATATCCCTCCAAGTCTCTACAAAGCTGTCCGCAAGCTGAAGTTTTAATGAACACAGTTTAAAGAGCCACAAAATCAAGTGGAAGGTTGGCAACCATCTGTTGAATTTGTGCTCCATAGATAGACAATCCCCACCATTTAGAAACTGGAGTGGATTGTTTTGCCCTGAATGGTGTGAATTTCCTCTCCAGGCAGTCCAAAGGCACAGATAATGACCACGTTGTACTGGAGAGGCCTGGTCTAAGAGCTTTGAGAGGAGAAATAAAATCATACATTGTATTCCTTCTTGAGGAGGTCAGCTTGCTTTATGCACACTATCTAATCAATTCTCAAAGCATTCCATTGAAATGAAGGAGAGGCAGCTACAGTATTCGTTTTACAGATGGAGAACCTGAGGCTCCGAAAGGTTAAGCAGTTTTCCAAGGTCACATTAGGCCATTTCCACACAACTCCAATTACCTGGGCCACATAGGCATAAAGCAACAGACCTAGACTACAGGCTGCTTTCGTTTAAATGCAGGTACAGGACCTACAGAAAAACAAGGACAAGGCCAGAACTACCCAAATAAGCTGGCCTATATGCCCAGATTCACCAGATGATTGACAATTTTCTATTCAGCTTGAAACTGGAAACAGCTAGGCCAGGGAGAGAACAGGAATGAGGTCACAGATCTGCTATTTATAGGATATCAGCCACCACACTCAGCTGCTTTTCAGTTAAGGTGAATATTGAATGTAATTTTCTTTCTCCAACTCCACACAGAGAAACCACTTTCAGAAATGGAAATTATAGAATTTAATAATATTTCTCCTGACACGGTGATTTGCTTTGTAACAGTCTTCACAACATCTACCACATTTTCATCTGGGTTTATTGACCATAAATAAAAATTCAGTCACATTTTTTTCTTTCGCCACAGATTTTCTTTTTTTTTTTTTTTTAATAAAGCAGTAAAGATTCCATGGGCTTTCTTTTCTTACCTACAAAACATTCATTGAATTTGCAAAGTTATAACAAAACAGAACACCACTGTGGATAAGAAAAACACACCATGGCCATTTAGGAGGGTAACAGATCTAAAACAACGTGATGTGCCTGTTTGGCTGCAAGAGTTAATTCCTGTGAAAAATACACTTCTGCACATTTCCTTTGGCTGAGCGTGGTCTGAGGCTTGTGAAGGTTTCAGGCAGTGAGCAGGGGGTGGGCCGGAAGTACGGGTTCTTTTGATGTAGATTGATGCATGACAGTGGCCCCTGTGCTATCAAGTTTTCTCTCTTCTGCCAAATCATGTAAAGAGGATCCCTTTAGCCCAAATGCACAGATCATAGTCCTAGAGTACACCAAAAGTTGCAGGTAAAAATACCCCATGCTTTCTGTGACTCACCACCCATAACCAAAACTAAACCTGCAACCTGAAACTGAGAGGTTTGAGTGAGATTCAAGCCTAAAGATAAAAGGCAAGAAACCAGAGAGGAACCTGCCATAGAGTATCCCCAAACTTCTAATTTGGAAGGGACTAAAGGAGGATGAAGGATGGAGAATGCTTTAGTTTTCCTCCAGGGAAAAGTCTGTTAGCCAATTGCCTGGAAGTGTTGGGCATCCCAGCCAGCCTGGAGCTGCTTCAGTGAGGTGGATATGCTCCCAGGATCCTGCACTTGGTGCTCAGATTCACCCCATCAGGGATTCTCATCCTGGTGTGGACAGCAATCGCCCAAAAATCTTGTTTGGCATGCAGATTTCCAGGCTCTACTCACACTGACATTGGTGTGGTCCATTTGAAGGTCCCAGGAATCTGCATTATAACCAGAACCTCAAATAATCCTAGGGCCACACCTGATGACTAACATATTTATTGATAATGCCACCTGAGGCTGTTTCCAGAACTGCTTACACACCTTGTTAAAAACTCTGCATTTGGTGCACACAAGAACCAGTCTATTTATAAAGGCCTAAGAACAGCTCTAAAAGATATCATTTAAAGGCATTTTTTTCATCAAAAAAATGAGACAGAGATTAAATATGATTAAATGGTCATGGCTACAGCTGCCAATCCAAAATAGACAACTGGTTTTATAAGGCAAGAACTGGCAACAGAAGATCATGAAGAGACATTTGGACCCTACTATCCATCTTTTTCATGTAAGAGCTACTATTTTTCAGAAGCACAGTTGAATGTGTGTGTGTGTTTCTTCCTCTGACCAGTGTCCTCTATGCCTCACCCCTCCTCCACCTCACCATATGCCAGCCTTTCTTCCTGTGCCCTCACTGTTCCCTTTGTCTCATTTGACAGCCCCCTTTTGTCCTCCTTTTCCCATCATTCAGCTACTGTCAATACAATAAAGCTTATAAAGAGGATTGCTCATTGGTGAGACTGTTGACCAATTTATGGAGAGGAGAACAAGAATCATCAAAATCATAACTCAACATTTGTTAACATTTTAGAATTTATAAAGCACACTCACGTGTGTCATTGACTTTCACAAAACAAACAGACATACCGAGGAGATACGATTATTATGTCCAAGGAGAGTAGAAGCAACTTGTTCAAGGCCACATTGTTGATAAAAGGCAGAGCCTGAACTTGGACCAGAACTTCCAGTTTTAGTTACACTGCTCTTTTCCCATGCCACTGGGAGGAGATCTCCTAAAACTACTTAGGTTTTTGATATTATCGAAGTGTTCCAGTTTTAAACTCAGCTTTAAAAAAATTGATTACATAAAACCACTAGACTGTAAACAGGATTCAATTTATCCTGAGGTAATTTGTCCAATGGTGTGAAGAAAAGCACTTCTTGCATTTTCTCAGAAAGAGGAAAGAAAAAATAGCAGAGAGCTGTTATACTCTAAGCTTGTGTAAGGATGAATGTTCTGTGTCTCAGCTCTTGTCTAACCCCTTCAAAGACTCCTGGTGGTCTTCTAACTCAGTCCAGGGCATCTTTAACATCTTAAAGTTGATCACTCCAATCAACAAAAAGACAGTAGTCAACTGCCTATCCTGTTTTAGGGGGAAAAACAGTATTAGCTGAAATATACCACAGAACAATGTGATGTAACAAATCTTCTGTTAAATTAGTCAATAGTTAAAGCAACAATTGAGAACCTATCGTATGCAGGCAAGCACACCAGACAGGTCAAGTAAGAAATCACTTGAGAAGGTCAATTTTCTAAGTCATTTACTAAAGTTAATCAAATAAATTAGACAAGTAACTCTCCACTGTATTTTATAACTTGTAGATACAATTTGAGGCTCAGAATGATTCCCAAATTGCACCATTACTGTTACAAGCAGTAGACAGTAAATGCAAAATGAAAGAAGGTTATCAACTATCAAGTGCTGTGTGGCCTTCTCGGTGTTATAAAACACCCTTAAAGCAATCCAAATCCATCAAGTTATTTTAAAATAGCTTTAGAGAAGGGGGAAAGAACTTAATGCAGTTTTAATTTGCATCTTTTATTGCCACAGTATAATACTTTGAATTTTCTAGGGATATGATTCCAAGTAGTCAGTGTCTCTTTAAAAGCATGTGACAAAATATCATCCGAATATTGTGCTTTAAAGTCAAATTTCTGTCTTGCATTTCTCTAAAGAGAAACTGACATCTCATGTGGCTGGAATTTTTTCTGGTTCAAAGTATGCTCTAACCTTCTCTGAGACCAATGCTTAAGGCTGAAGCAGTCTTCTCATTTGACCGCTGTGGGCAGTGTGGATTCTGAAAACTCAGCAGTACAGGGGTATTTCCTGCTTATAGAGGTCAAGAGCAGCAGGAGCTATAAATCTGAGAGTAAGATTTGACCCAAAGGAGAGACTTAACAACAGAGCAATAACAAATACTAAAAGAACTTTACTTGGACTTCATATGCAGAGGATGCTAAATAAGTACTAATGTAGACACAGAAAGAAATTAAGCTGTGTGACTTACCTTGCCCTACATTCTCATCTCAGACCCCACCGGAATGTTCTGGAAGGTGATAATACTCAGAGGTATGGCTTCTGGATTTTTTTTCTAAAATACTGTTACAGTTATGTCTAGATTTATCTAACCTACTCTTACTGCACTTACATATCTTTTTAAAATGGCCATGATCTTGAGTCCTGGGGCCCTACGTCAACATGCTTCAGTCATGAATTCCTCCTTCTTTGAAGACTCAGTGATACTGGTTCACAGGAATACATAGTCCAAGATTATCTTGTTCATCATCCCTGCCTTTTCTTCATTACAATATCTTTCTTAGTGTTCCTCCACCTCTTAAGCACTCAGGACCTGACTTCCGACCCAACATCCATGCTTCAGACAAAAAATATGACTTATTAAAATGAATTCCCACTAGGTAATTTATATCTTAATGTATTTCTTCACACAAAAATTTTCAGAAAGAATACACCAACTAATGGTAGAATTAAGGCATTTGTCACAGACGGTTGAAAACTCCAGAGTTTTCCTTGGATATTCTCAAATACTGCCATGTCGGTGACCAGCATCATCCTGCAAGAAACCTTGACTATGAATGTAGGTAGAGAATGGCTTAAGATTCCATATGAAACTCTACATTGTAAAATTATACCAGCAAAGAAGGCAGAATGCCATTCCCTGCCTTTTTGGCTACTGAAGCAAATCACTTGCTGTGGAATTGTTTTAAAGGGAAATAAAAATAATATCCCAGAAGCAGACAAAATGTTTAGAAGGTAAACACATGAAGCTTCAGGTAATTCAGCTCTGACAACTAAAATGCTTCCTGTAATTCACATGAAAGATGATAAAATACTTAAAGGTCAAAATCGAGTATCTTTTAATTGATCAAATAAATGTTTAACACTTCACTTCACTTCATCTTGTGGACGTAACAAGGGAACACTTAGTAGACTGTGATTTGACATAGCTGAAAATTCCCTCCAGGGTGGTCATGCTTTACAAACACTGCTAGTACTTATAAAGAACATTTAATGTACTGTATCTAGGTTTTAATTGTTCTGCCCTGGCAATTCCCTGGGGACCACACATAACAAAAAGGATCAAGAAGATAGATAAAGACAAAGAGAAATGTTGGATGTTTGCTGTGGGGGACCAAGGGTGTTTGTGTGTGCGTGTATAAGTGTTCACATACTACATGCACAAACACAGACGTGCGGGTGAACTGGTTTATGGCATCTGAAATCACTTGGCTCACTCAAAACCCAGACTTGACCAGGCTGAGCTCTCCATCTTGGTGGGTGTTCCCTATCATACGGGAGTCCCCCTGAAATTCTGCATTTGATAAAAGAAGAGTTCTTAGACCATGGCCTACACCAAATTATACACAATTAGCAAAAGGATAAGGATTCTTGGAAACAGAGAGAAGTATTCCTTTGCTTTAGGTATTTATGAGCTACAGTGTTTTATTTTTAACTTCTAGGCTATTTAAAGTACCCTAGATGAACATAAAAGTACCCCAAATGGAAATGGCAAGAATATCCATTTCTTTAAATTAGCTTTGTAAATATATTTTATCATCTTACTATCACTTTATTAGGTTACTTATCCTACTAAATACCAGAGGGAAAGAAAGGAATGGATTCACTATTATACAATCAAATTTACAAGTATTTTCATAGTGCATTTATGATAGATTTCACAAGGGTATTACTGCATCTGCTAATCAACTTTTATACATTCAGAATAAATCAAAGGGAAGAGCAAATAATCCGAAGACAAAGCCAAGGAAGCATATGGCAATATCAAAAATTCTTCCAAAGTGTAGAAAGAGGAGAAAAACAAAGCTGAAATTAACAATTTTGCTCATTTATTAAATATATGTTCTAAACCTACTTCTTGTTCATAAACTAAATCTTTCCATTAATAATCATAAAATTCATAAATAATGCAAATTTGATCATTTTCTCTCAAGATTTGGTTATTTAACAGATATACACTGTCTTCATTAGGAAATAGCACATTAAACACATTATTAAATAAATGTTAAATGGTAAAGTTAGTGAAAAAATAACTATACTAAAAATTCTGCAAGCAGCTCACATATAAATGAATATATACCAAAGATAGAAGATAAGTGATACATAACCAGGAAAATTTAGTTTGGTGCTTGAAAGCCAAAGTTAAAACTAATGGAAGTTTCCTAAAAATGCTACAAGATGAGAAAATAAGAATAGGCTGCTAATAAAATAATGTTTTAATGTTAATGGGTGACTGTCAAAAACAATTCAAACCCAACTCTCAAGTATGCTAGAAGTTTCAAGATGTGAGGGATGGAGAGTAAGATGAAAACAGATCAGATGTGTCCTAGGACACAGTTCATCCTTATTAAGAAGAGTGGTCCCTCCAGGATGAATGAGCTGTTAAAATATCAACTCCAAGGATGTCAGTGCTTCTAGGCAAGACAAAATGTGAGAGCTTTGACTTCAAGGGACATGTTTTATATATCTGTATGATCTTGATGAGTGACATGATTCCACATTAAGTAAGTGTGGATGAATGAAGAAAGGAAGGAAGGAACAAAGGAAGGGAGGGAGGGGGCACTAAGGAAGGAGGGGGGAAATGAGGAAGAAACCTCATTTTTATAGTTGGTAAATTGGTTAGAATCAAGCAAATCATATTCAAGCTTAAATAAACTTTTCCTAATTCTCAGAAAAGCAAATGAAATGTATTCAGAATATACAAAATAGTAAGCTTGAAGTTGATCCTCAGTCATTTTAGAATGATTTGTTAAAGAAACACTAACTAGGTAGGTTCTTGGAAAAGAGTGTAGTGATCCCTGGGAGCTGGCATGATTCACTAAGAAAAAGTTACATACATTAGCCTTCATTTTATTTTTAATTGAGTTACTAGATTATAAATTATAGGGGTGTCCATATTGGAAGCTCTGTATAGCACATCTAACTTTAAATGGAATTAGACTTGTCTCATGACATCCTTCTGTGTTTGACAGTTGTGTGGACTCACAGCTGATTGACACCTATATCAGAAAAATGTTTATTAATAGGATTTTGTCAACTAGAAGTTCTAATATCTTGCTCAAGGCCTTAGTCCACATCAGTTTTACTGTGTTTTCAATGGATCAGTTGGCTGAAGATAGAAGCATTCCCTAAAGCTAGGAGAAATAGCAATAAACAAGATTCAGAATTATCTTTTTAGACTAAAAGGCTAATCCTAATAATAAGATCAAAATTTAAAAAGATAAATATGAAATCTTGCTTATAAGGTAAATAGTCAATTGCGCAGGTGTAGAATATCCTGGTACTTTTAGTTAAATGGAGATGAACGGTGAGTTAACTGATTTACATGAATCTAAGGGCTCAGAGGTAGAATGCAGTAGAATCATGAACTTGAAAGCGGGAAAAAAAATCACTGTTTTCACTAACCTTTGACTGAAATTCAGCATTTTATTCCATTATAAATGTCGGCATAATACCACAGTGCCTGTCATTATGTCCACAATAGCAATCACTGATATTTCCTATGACATTACAATTTTTTGCATATATCTCAAAATGGTATTCATGCTCCCTACTTCAAAATTAAGATAATTATTGGACCCACCACTAAAGCTTGATAATATTAATAAAGAGATGTATATTTAGATATGTACAATACTAAACCACAAATTTATTTTCAATACTTTGATAACTACATTTTAATATAATTTATTTGTTTATAATTCCATGCATTTTATTTTATGCACTTAAAAATATTATTCTGAGAAGTAGACATTTCTAACCACCATCTAGGGATCTTTGGTGCAAAAGCAGTTAGGAACCCTGCCAATAAAATTTAGATATATTCCTTTAAAAAGTAGGTCACATCTGTAGAAATATGTGGCACAGTAGTGTTTCACAGAAAATCTGTGGGTTAGCTCACATGTTGGCAAATCACACTTGGATCTATATTTCGATATTGAGATACTGACAGTTGGACAGTTTTCAGGGGAGAGAAACCATGACCAGGAAGATGAAAGTCTAGAAATCATATTATGAGGAACATAATTCTTCTAGAAGCAAATACTAATTAATGCAAGACATCCAAGAGGAACCACGATGCACAGAAATAGAATATGTGTGTTGATTTTGAACTACAAGCATCCCCCAGCTCCACCACTTATTGCCATATTATCTTAGGTGGTCATTGAACGCTCTGATTCTCAGTTTTGGTGTCTATGTCTTGAAGATAAGGCACACTGTACAAAATTGTGATGAGGATTTTAAAAATATGTATTAAAGACTCTCATAGTACTTGGCACATGATAGACCCCAAGTTGCCTCATGATCGTCATGGTCTTGACAAGGGAACAAAATGCTCAAATTAATATGCCTAGGTATCTTCTACCCCATCAGGGTTGGGGTGTCATTTGGATGGGCCTTTCTGCCCTTAGGACTTCTATATGGAAGCTGAACATCTCTGTTTCATCTTGCTCCATGAGACAGGGAAGTACAAGACAGACTTCAGTTCACTGTCATGAAGACTTGCCTAGCAATCAAAACTGTCCCCCAATGGTCTTGAATGCTTCACAAAACAATGAGAATCTTGCCCCTCTCTGTGTTGCTGCAGGGGCGTGGCCACCCACCAGACCTCTCAGGTTATCACCAGCTCTAGTCTCATAACCTCAAGGGCTAAACACAAATAATGTGTCAGGCTGTCCTGTTTAACAAATGTTATCCCTCTGCTTCTGAGAACCATAGTCATCATCAATTTGAGAATAGAATTCCCAGCCTCTGGTAAAATGGACATGATACTGGACAGGAACCATTTATATTTTAAAAAGATACAATGATAGTCATAGCTACAGAACTCCCAAATGAACTAAAGTTCTATTTGGTAGTAATTAATGACCACATAAAATAACTGAAGTGATCGTAAAATTGTATGTGAGCACGCGGTAATCAAGGGAATGCTTACAAAGTCTACCATTTCTTATGGTCCTAAAGTCAGTTCCAAACATCAGCAAGGCTCTTTAATGAAAAGGACCATCTCCAAAAACAGCTGAGTAGCAGGTTGAGAATTTCTACTTTGAATACCGGCAAAGGAATCATAAACATTTTCTTGCCAGATGTACTTCCCAGATGTAATGTTTAATGTTTCAGCAAGTAAGGATAGGCAGAGAGAAACAGGAAAGCTGGGAAGCAATAAATGAGTTAATCAGTTGTTTTAATAAATACTCAAATACCCAAGAGATATTTATAATGTATGATATACTTAACAGAAAGTGCATCCTTGTTTCTTTCCTTCCTCTCGCTGCCCCTTACCATATTCTGCCTCTCCCCATCCCTCTCTCTTTTTTCTCCTTCTCTCCTCCCTTCCCTTCTCTTGCTCTTTTTTTTCTAGTCATTTCCTTTCCCCAAAGGGGCCCCTTGAGTTGCTTAAACTCTGAGGTTCCCTCATGTTTTCACACTTTAAAACGTCCTCGCCTTCCCCTACTCCATCCATCTCCATTCTGAAAAATCTATTCTTCAAAAGCAGAGAAAACCTTTTCCAAAGGAAAGGTCATCCTGATAGAATCACATCTGATTACATGACTTACATTTCCAAATAAGCTAATCATAATAAAAAAGGATGAGCAAAATCTCGTGCCATTTGGAACCATTTAGATGTACAAAAATATTTACTATTATTTTGTATTTATCCAAATGTAGGAAAAACTACCAGAAAGAGATCTCAATACATATAGCAGCATCTAAAGATCTTCCACATAAAGTGTTGGTTTATTAAATTTTGACCTAATACATAGTTCATGTACTATTTTACTTTCGTCCTCTTTACACAGACAATAATTATTTAAATATTTCCTATAAAGAT
This sequence comes from Manis pentadactyla, assembly GCF_030020395.1. Lineage (NCBI taxonomy): Eukaryota > Metazoa > Chordata > Mammalia > Pholidota > Manidae > Manis > Manis pentadactyla. The sequence goes on from NC_080030.1 coordinate 51,895,962, forward strand.
ACCACCATATAAATGATATTGTAACTTAGAAATATACTGTGCATGATTAAATGTTGTGATGTCATTTCAAAAGTTCCAAGAGGAAAAGTCACTTACCACATTACTACCTTGGGATGTCCAATTAGTAGCTAAAAGTCCCGCAGAGGAGGAATTCCCTGCTCTTAAGTACAAGACTTGACCTTGCCACACCCCTAAAATGAAACTTCTTCTGAAGGGTGAACTCATGGCAGCCATGTTCCCAGAAAATGTATGAACTGGGTCCCAGTTTATTAAGATACAGTGGAAAATGGAACTGCTAAAGGGACCAGTTCATTCTCTCTGTAGAAAGTTTATGGGGATTTAGCCTAAGATGCCTTGGTGAGCAGTGAATCAGAAAAAGGAAAAGAGAGGCCTTTAAAAATGAAGAGAATGGCCAGTGGTACAGCCTGAGGGTCTATGCTGAGGTTGAGTCTACCCCTGAGTCTGGACAGAGCAACTTCTCTGTTCCCTTAGTGCTAGAAAGAACACTGACACTGATGGCCTTTCTCTACATCCTTGTATCTGACCGATCTTGTGAGATACTAAAATATATAGTCAAATATTGCTGATCTGGATACAATTTGTCTTTAAGTGATTTGCATTTCTCTGCTCTGATCTACTAATTTCTTGATGTTAGTGTTTTGCGCTACAGAGAGATTTCTCTTTGAAATACAAACATAAAAATGTATACCTGTTGATAAAATGAAATGTTTCCAAGAAAATTGTTGTATAATTCCATCCAAAGTGATGCATCTAGAAGCTACAGCCTCATGGAGTGGGAGGCTGACTCCTGGCCTCACTGCATACCACTCGTGTGAACTTTAGTCAAATTATTGAATCTCTCAGATGTTCAGTTTGATAGTCCATAAAGCCAGAATAACATCTGCCTTGCAGGTGGTGTGATGAAGACTTAGTTGTTGGAGTGACTTGTGAAGGGTCTTGATGCATTAAGAGGCTGTGCCACATCCCCACTTGCTCCTTCATTACCTCTTGGTCCTTCATTACCTCTCCCCTCACAAAAGTAAACCTTTGCATCATTTCCACTGTCACTCTAACAAGTTAAGTGGATTTATGCAGGATGCATGTATGTCCCCTCATTTGCAAGCCCCTCCTTCCTCTCCAATCACCTGGAGGGAGGGTGGGGGCCTCATCCGCTCTCCTGATGAGCATCAGCAAAGTCACCTTCAGGATTAATGTCTCCTCCTACTGGTGGTGTCCTCACAGTATTACTTTTCCCATCTGTCCTTTGGCAGTGTGCATTTGGTGACATATTGCTCAGTTTCATTACCTCCTACATGCCTTCTTGTCCTAATATTTCTTGAGAATAAAGATCTTTGTTTATAGCTCTTTTAAACTGGCCCCCTGAGTCACCTAAACCCCCACCCCAGCTCTGGCTCATGCTACAATGGCATTAATTTTGTGTTGGCTATTTGGCTAATAAGAAATTATTTAGCACTACAGAAGGAGGAAGTTTACAGAGTTGCTGTTAGATATACCAAAGCAGCAGGAAAAAGAGAGGATTCAGAGAAAGAGAAAGTGATGAAATCACTTGCTCTTCCCCTCCTCAAAAGGAACATGATTTATTTGCTTCAATCTCACAAGGGATACAGGTTCCATCTCTGGGGTTACTTTCCACAAATAATAGTAGCAATGAAAAGTCAGAAATGCAAGTACCAAAGCAGAGATAACAGAGACCCTTGATAAAAAAAAAACCACAATAGATCAAAAGGTACTTAGAGTTACAAAGAAATTAAAGAATGTAAATGCAAACATTTTCCTCAAGTGTATCATATCATTTTAAAACACTTACTATAAAAAGCTATATTTTCAAAAAATAAATATCTACTATGGCACATATAATTGAATATATAGAAATTGGAAATTTCAATAATTAAATCTATCTGCAGCTACTAACTAAATTCTGTTAGAAGTAAAAGTGAATAATTTCATAATCAATACAAAACTAAGTTCTGCCTTTATTAAAATGGGGTTAAAAGAGAGAAACAAGGAATTCAACAGGCAGCTTCATTTTTCTGTTCCATTAAGTTCCTTGGAAAAAATACTTTTTTCCATCCTTTCATTCTGCAAAAAAAGGTATCAATTCCAAGAATGTGCTTCTTCTGTCAGGGTGGAAAACTAAGTATTTGTTACAAGAAAATTACACCTAGGAATCAATGTTTAAATTGTGGACAATTTTGGAGGAAAGTTGGTAAATGGGCTCAAATTAGGCCAAAATCAAATCAAAACAGACAAATGGGAAAACAAATCCCATCTGGATGTGTGGTAGTCAGATTTTTACTCAACAATAAAATAGGAAAATAGCTTCAAGATTTAAATCACCTCATTTAAATGCAGCCCCAGTAAAACTTGGTAATTCTAAATGAATGAGATAACTTTAATACTGCATAACCAAGATTAGATTTTGATTAACATGACCTAATGGATGGGAAAGGAATTTTTCTTTAAAAATATTTTAGAATGATTGTAAAAGTAGCTACTTCAAAGTTGCACACTGAGATTCTTTTAAAATGTTTTATTATGATAAGAAGACAAATCTTATTTAATTTTATAATGCTTTCTAAAATGCATTCTGGCAGACATTTCTTATTAACATCAAAGTGGACTTCTGTTGATGTTTTGAAAGTTTTAAAGGATTTCATGACACCTTGAGATAATTCTTGACACTTGGGAGTCACAAAGCACAGATAAGAAATCACTTATCTGAAAGAAGACTACAACTCTTCAGTTAAGAGAAATTTAAAGTAAAATGACTGAAGAAAATTCTACAGGAGAAACTCTAAAACATATGTAATGTATTTGAAAAGTAAAACAGGAAGTCCTTGAACTTGAAAAATGCTTCTCAGCAAATGTGCATAGCACTTAGAAAAATGAGTTAATTTCAGTAAAACTGAAAGAGGAAAAGACATATGGGTAGAATGGCATCAAGCTATGAGTTTTGGAATGAGCTTTGTAGGGAGAAATTAGCTTAGAGATATCACCGATTTCAGATTACACCAAAATTAAGATACGTGCACATTTGCCTTAAATAGGAGTGTTTGGTCAGAAATTACTAGAAAAAACAATCTTTGTCAAAGTAAATGTGTGTATCTGTGTGAGTTTTGTTTGAATGACTGGAGTCATCTGTCTTGATGAAGCTGGTTGAGTTATAATCCTTTTCTCTAGGAACCAGATAAAGATTTAAACTATAAATGGGACTACTTGGTCAACCAGGGGGATAAAAGACGAGATTCATGCTCCCATTTGGGATAAGAAGAAGAAGAAGATGATGAAGAGAAAAGAAAGAAGTAAAAAAAAGCGTATAAGAAGGAAGCAGATTACAAAACAAAAACAAGCACTTTAGAATCACCAGGATTATTTTATTCTGGCTACTTAATAATTTCCAGAATTATTAATTCTGAATAAGGTGTGAGAGAGAGGGTGGAAGCAGAAGAGAGCGAGTAGGAAGAGATGGAACAAAATGAAAAGAGGCTAATGGAGAAAGACTTGATTATTACACAGGTATTTTTTTCTTGCAATCTCTCATTTTAGAGCTACTCTGTGACAGTTCCATTGTTTGGTCATTACAGGTTGAATTTATTGAAAACTTCTTGAGAGACTTTGTAGTTAGAGGTAACTAACATCTGCTGAGAGACTTCTTAGTGCCAAGTTCTCTGCCAAACTCTTTACATAAATGATCAAATTAGCCTCTCCCTGCCAACAGCCTTAGAACGTCAGGACTACTATTGTCAATTTCTTTTAAAGGACACTGTAGTATTGCTACATGCTGCAGGTCATGCGGGCAACAAGTGCAGAGCCTGGGATTCAAACGCTGGTCCTTCAGACCATCAAGGCCAGATTATTAAAGACAATGCTGGCAGTGTTCTTTGCATGACACACATGCTACGTATGAAGGTTATTTACTTCTTCTAACTGCCTTCAAGTCTTTTCTTCTTATATGTTCTCCAGTCACCTTCAAAGTAACTTATCTAGAACAGAGTACCCATCTTGTACTAAAATCACCTCACCAGAGTTCTAAGGGCAATACCTGGAAATCTTTTTCCATGTCTCTTCCATATCGTTTCTCACCAAATCTGTCCCCATATGAGGTCAACCTTTAAAACAGGTGTTTCCATTTAGCATGCCCTGGGTCCACACTCCAGGAAGTTTTCAGATAGACTCACAATATTGACTGTCTCAGGTCTCAGACTGGTCAGCCACAACTTGAACAACCATAGTCCCTTCATCTGTTCACACAGTAGCCTGTAACTTTTTTTTTTTCTGTTTGAACTGTGATCCTTAAATTTGCAGAAGCACTGTTTTAACCCCCATTATGTATCAGATGGTTTTATTTAAAATACCAGTTTTGCAATGTATTTTTCTTGCACAGGTACCCATATAGCATAACCCACTTAAAAACCTATTTGTATAACTAATGATTTTCAAATGTCTTTACTGGTAAAAGTTGATTTTTAATGTACTCAGAATAACTAACTTCATCAACATGAGATGGAAATAGAATCACTTTTCAAAAATGACTTCAAATAATTTCTTGAACTACTATGTCTTTATTAATAGAAGGTCCAGTATCTCTCCCCAACTATACTTCTTCTGTGAATGCCAGATCATAGTCCAAATTGGCTTCTCTCTTTTTCCCAAATCTTCAGTGCAGAGGGAAATGAATCAGATATCAGACTGCTATTGCTGGTGCTTTTTGTTACTACAATGTATCTATAGGAAAAACTGACTCTGCATGATCTCATAAACCTGTGATTGTCACAGTTATGACAGGCCCTGCATGAACCAGAGTAGTAAATTCTACCAGGACATCAAAGATGTCAGGGATCTAGTTTCACACTCACATGTTTAGCCATTGTTGACCTAAGTACCATATATACCATGCCACTGTGGCTGGCTACAACTAGCTTTCTTTGATTTTATGTAGTTTTTGTAGGGCAAAAACTAGTGCCCATTCTCTCTTACCTTTGAATGAGAACCCTTTTTGGAGAACCCTGGTATCCATTTCTGCCTCCAGATCTTGTTAGGTGCCATTATGACCCACCCAAAAGAGTTTCTGGACTTTGTATATGTATGGCCAATTCCATGTTGGAGTAACCGTAGATAGAGATCTTATCTAAACATTGCTTTTAACCTGAAGATTCTTACCCATAACTTACTGGCACCTGCACTGATAATGATATTCACTGTGAGACCCTTTGAAATGATTTAAGTAGAATTCAACACTCTTAATGGGATTTTTGCCAGTGGAGTGGAACCTGTCTTCAGAAAGGAAAACCTTAAAGGAAAGTAATTCGATTTGGTAGATGAGTGTGGTTTTGTTTTGTCAACCCTACAAATTGCAGGACTTCAAATCAAAATTAGATTGCAGGCTGAAGGTAAAATGTGCCTCCCTTCATCCCCTTCATTTCAGCTTTCTGAAAGCTTGGTTCTTGCCTTAGTTTATATCTCTTGATGAAAACATCAAGAAGCAATCAAAACAAGCTAATATTTTCGATTTTCCCACCACTCCTCCAGTGACTAAACCTTATGATAGCACATAGTCTCTAAGATATAACAGGCAACAACTTGACCCAGTGTTTACAGCTATATATCATGATAACCAGTTTTCCAGCTTCCAGTATCTGAGTAATAAATATCTTTAATATCTTCCTCCCACTTATTTCACTTAGCCAATGTCAGATTTTATGTTCTGTTTTGCAGGACCCAATTCCTGTACCAAGTTCATTATTACTTGGTTCAGCTGGTGTAACAAATATCCCACAAATAACAGTGATTTGAACAACATACTTTATATCTCTTGCATATGAAAGAAGTACAAAAGGAGAGCATCTAAGGAGGGTACAGCAGCTTGATGGTTCAATGAAATACCCAGTGTCTTGATTTTAGCGATCATTTTGCCATCTTTAGCACAGGGCTTGCCTTCTCAGGACCAGCATGTGCTGACCCAAGACGGCTTCTCAAGCTACAGGCATAATGCCCTATTCTAAGTAGCAAGAAAAAGAAATGGAGGAAGAGGAACACTCTTATTTTTATAAGGAAGCTTCTCAGAAGCATCATACATAACACTTCTACTTAATTCTCATTGGGCATAACCTAGTCACATGGACATGCTTGGGTGTGGTTGAGAAATGTCACCTTTTTGCTAAGTAGTTTGTGCCAACCCACAAACATCAGAATTTTTTGTTCAGGAAAAAGAAGAAAATCAAAGTTACAAGATATTTCTTATATATTATTTCTTACAGATGTTTTAGACATTTCTCACAGGGTATTAAGTTGATTGTATATGCCTACATTTGCCATCAAATGCATTTATGTGTCAAAACATTAATAAATGATCTATTCCTATTTGCCTTATGCTTTTCAGTTATACACACCAGGGAACCATCTGTACATTCAGACCTTTTTGGAGATTAAACTGAATATATATGTATATACATACAGATATATACATATAATTGACCTGGAGCCCCTATGATGAAATAAGCTTCCCCATAATGAAAATTCTACCACTGTAGGGAATTTGTTTGCCATAAATTGTTGTATAGAATTATATTTTCTTTGCTGTACTTCGAACTAGTATCAAAAATAAATGATTCTAAAAAAATTATATTACTGAGATGAATCTTTGGCCAAAATTCGAAGTGAATCAAATGTGTAAGTTTGCAAAAAGAATTGAGTTGCTTTCCCCATACCTATAAACTTCTTGAATTCAGTTAGCACTAGACCTAACAACATATTACAAGAAAAGCAGTTTGTTTTGCTGTTTATAGCCCGAAAAGTTCTGGATATCTCCCAGGAAATTCCAGTCTTAGGAGGATTCCAGCAAACACACAGAGCAGAGTGCTTCAGATTGAAGCACAGATTGGAATAAGAATGTAGACAGTATTCCAAGTCCAACGTGCCTGATTTTTGAGATTCAGTCTTTATTCGTGAGGGCTCCTATGGCAAGACACTAATGAATAAAATCTGGAGAAAAAATATAGTATATCACTACACAATCCTTATTACTGGCATAATGAAATTAAAATTTACCACTTTCAAATAACCATTAATTATTCTGAGATAAATAATATTTGTGTATAGTTTTTTTTTAAATTTTATGCTAACTCATAACATACAAATATTCTATAAATAAATGCCTAAAATCTTGAGTGATGTAAATGTTATGGGATCGCTCATCTCTACTTACCTCCATAAACTAAGTTGTTCTCGTGTATGTTTAGAATAGGCTTTTGGAAGTCATTTGTATGTTACCTAGCAACATTTTCATTATAACGTGCATTTATTGTGTTTACTTAATAAAGGTACTGTGATTCTAAAAAGCAGGTAATATACATTGAGCCATAAATTAGTGGGTTAGTTCTGCAATATAAAGTTCAATGGTCATATAAAGTAGTCTTTTCTCCTTTTAACTCAATGCTCATAGTCCTCTTAACTTCCTTATCTAGTAAAATATCCTGCACATGGAAGGTATTTAATAAACAAGGTTAAGTAATAGGTAGGTCAGTGGTAATATTAGAATTACCTTTACAAAGAGATGCATTAAGAAGCAATGTAGGTCAGTCCTGCAGAGCCTGAGTAACTGGTTCTGATACTGGCAACAGTTCATTTTGACTAATCCTAAAGAGCACTTATTACCAACACAAGCAGTTTTAACTTACGGAGGCCAATATCAGACATAAAGATGATAGAATGATTCAGTCGGTGTGGCTATAATTCAGTCACTGAGTAGAGACAAGACTTTTAAGGTTTTTATATGTTACAAAACCTCTATGTATTTGGTAATTAGGAAAATCTGTTAACAAGTGAATGTTACCAGTAACCCAATCTCTATTACTGTTATCCACTGATTTGGGGGAAGAAAGGTAAGATTTAAAAGATTCATTGATTTTTTTTGACAATTTGTATACATGATTCTAAATTTGGACCTTGTTATTGGTATTTCAAAATGATTATTTGCTTTATAAACAAGTTTATCATGGGATTGGTATTTTCATTTAAGGGAAGGAAGTATGAAGAGGAGAAAGGGAAAGCCAGAAAATTCTATCTCTGGGGATAAATTATTACTCAAGCTCTTGGTTCCAGGCATAAAATGCTTAGTAGAAGTCTTTCTTTGAATTATTCATATTATATTTGCAAATAGGTCCCAATTTGTAACCAATGCGAAATTTATACCACTGTATTCTACCACGAAAATATCTGAGGGCCCTGTCAGAGTGATCACTGTGTCCCAAACCCTGGACCATCCCAGAGGCCACCATGTGCACTGTTGGCTGTGAGAATGGTGACTGATAGCATTGTACCCCATCCATCCTGCACAGCCATACAAGTCAGCCCTGCTCCAGGAACCATGAGCCTGTTTCTAGTATATTGGAACCAAATAAATGATTCTAGGACAAATTATCAAAAATGTTAAAATATATGTCAAATTACAAATCTTTATTCTGAATCTAAGAGGACACAGAGTTTCTGATTGTAAATGTTTCTTATCTACACACCTCTAAATAGAAGACTGCTAAATTCATTTTGGGAGAACTTATCCAAAACACAATTATAGCATAAAGCAAGGGTTACAATTGCTCCTATCCTCTATCTATGGATCTAATAACTTGTGTTTTCTAAATCAAAACTTCAAATTTTGGGTGCATTTCACATGCCAATCATTCTAAACTCTGAAAAATTAAGAATATGTTTTCACCAGCCATCCACTTGAAATATTTTTTAAAAAAAGTAGCTCTGGGATAGGTGTATGAGTTATATGTTTTAAATGTGTCTTGCATATGTGTTTTAAGGTCACAGACTACTCATAGTTGCCCCATGTAGATTTCTTTCTTTGAGGTATTTATCTCCTTTGCAGTAATTTGTTGCCTACTAGAATGAAAATACAACAATCCCTTCAAATAGTATAGTTTCATTGGCCAATGATTTTGCAAACTGAAAGGAATCCAAACCGAATTCAGCATTTAGAATTTTTGCATAGCTTATAAAGGATTTAATTTAGTGTGGGTGATTCCATTAGATTTTATGTTTTATTGTCCTTCAGTTTTCTTCACAGCGCTGTCCTGAGGAATAAGTCAAGAAAGTGAGCAGGTGAGATAAATTGGTATTGCTTGCACAAGGATATTTGTGTGTGCAGTCCTGTTTTCTACCCCACACACTCACACAAACATACCCCTAAGCCAGTCACTGAAGATCACAGTTGTTCTCCAGAAATAATCCTTAAGAATGAATGAGCAAAAGACATAGTTTGTCAAGCTTATGTTTCTCTCCTTTTCACCTTCCTTTCTCCTCCCCTTCCATCTTTCCATCTTCCCCCATTCCTCCCTTCTTTTCATCCCTTTCCCTTTTTTTTTTTTTTTTAGTTGAGAGGTTTCTGAAGTTCAACAGTGATTTCTTTAATTAAGAAGAAAAAAACACCAGAGAACAAGGAGGAATAGTAAACAGTTCCCTCCACTGCCTAAGGGGTTAGTTACAAAATAAACATTTCATAGACGGGGCCACATCTTCTATAATGAGGCAACTCCGGCTAGTGAGACACAACTGAAGTCCCTTATTAAGGACATTCACTTGGAAAAAGTAAGTGACCCACTTGTGTTGGCCAAGGGGCCTCACAGAGGCTTTTCACAACCACCTACAGCATTTCTTGACAATCTCCCTGCGCTTACCACCACCTTCCCAGAGGCCCTCTCTCTGCTGCACTTGAACGGTTCAGCCTCCTCACTGGTGATTCAAAATCTGATCTCTTTCTGTTAAGCTTCTGTATAAAATAAAACTCCTTAACCCAGAGAAAAGGAGAGGTGAGAAGGGTATTCAGTGTGATTTCTGGTGGGACATACAGAGGCAGGAAATTAGGATTATATTTTTTTTCCTTCTCCAAACCAAACATTCTGATAAAAGCAGATTGTTCACATTTGCAATATTTACTTTGAGCGCCTTGGAGGAGAGATGCTATGTAAAATCTAAAAATAAGTAATGCTCAAAATGCCTCAGAGTTAAAAAAGAAGTTCTAGTAACAGCCTTAGAAATGTAAGCATCAGTCTACAAAATGCGGAGAGAAGTCACCTAGGATACTTTTTGCAATCCAGTGGCACGTCACATACCAAAAAGTATCATGACTTATCTTTAAAATTAGGTCACCATATCTAATGTAAAACACACACACACCAATTATTAATGAACATGAAATGCTATTTCTATTATATCATGAGGAGATAGAAGCAAAGAACTAACCTGGCCAAAGAAATGGGAAAAACAACTGAATTTTAGCTCAGTGTTTCCAAGCGAGAAAAACTCAACAAGGGTCATATTTCATAACACTAAGATGAAAAAAAGACAAAAATCTAAACCATCCATTTATTTGTCTTTTGAGCTACAATTAGAAGCTATTAATTTATGAAGGCATTTGTTCACTTGTCAATCAGCAGAGCAGTAAATACTGAAACAAGTAATTCACTTCCAGTTCTCTTCTTTCCTTTAGGTCTGTTTCTTTGACCACTCTCAAAAGGCATTTTTCTTCCTACCTTACTAAATCATTGATTTCTGCTCTGCATTTTGACCATTGTGTTCAGAACCAAAGAGAAATACACTGAAATAAATTTGCCTCCCTAAATGTGGAAACATTTGCACTTTTAAATTCCACTTTAAAAAAGAAATTATTAGTTAAACATCTCAGAAGTGATTTAGAAACTAGCAGACAGAGAAACTTCATTTACGAATGACTGGGTCTTCACTGCTTTCCACTTACATCTTCTTGCTATTGCTTCTTTGTCTTCTCCATCCTTAATAACTCCCTTATCTGCTCCAACTGTTCAAACCAGTGCAGAAACTGTGTTAGTGACACCTTTTTTCCCTTCAGAAATCTTCTTTGAAAATGAAGCTTTAAGTCCTCTTCCATTCCTTTTTGCAGCTAGATTTTACACTGCCATACGTAAGACCTGATTATTTTGTGTTCTGTATGTTATCCCTGTCATTCTTGCATTCATTTAGCAAATATTTATTGAGTGCCTACTATGAGCCAGGTACAGTTCTAGCTGCTGGATATACAGGAGTAAACATAACAGACAAAAAGCCCTTTATAATTGGAGCTTACATCTTACTGGGAATCACAGACAATAGGCAATATAAATAAGTTAAATATACAATGCCAAGATAGCACCAAGAAAATGTGAAGCAGAGAAAGGAGATTAGAAATCTTGTAATGAAGACATGTGTATGGGGAGTGGTATATATGTGTGAATAGAGTTCTTCTTTATCTTATTTTGCTGAAGGCAGCTGAAAACTTCCTTATAAACTGACATAAGAAAGGCTCTTTGCAAACCACTGCTGTGTAGCTCTTAACACTATGATGGGCATAATACAGGTAGCAATAAATGCTCAGTAATTAATTCTCTTAGTCATCTGCAATTTTTTTGCTCTGCAACTATAAATAAGCTATTTTTTCCTCCCACTCTCTGATGATGAGGAACTAAAAGATCTTAACACTACACTAAAAAAAAATGTGTTTTGGAGAAAAGGCTTGAATTTTGAATTCCCCTCTATTATTCATTTGCTATGTGACCTTGGCTAAATCAACTTTTCTCAGCATCTCTTTTGTGACTTGTAAAGCAGCAATAATTACACTGGCTTTGTGGATTTAAGGACTGATGAGGTCATATATTTGATAATATTTGATATCTGTTATACAACTGATAGTTACTATAATCCAATACTAAGCTTGGAAGAAAAGAAATTTCAGGGATGCCTAGTTAATAGGGAGGTGCATGTGAAAGGATTATTCGGCTGCAAAAAGCTGAGTTAGGGCACTAAAAACTCAAGAACATGCTCATAACATTTTCACAAGGCAATATTTTGAAACTTGCCCAAGGCTTCAACTATAAAAGCCAAAGTTGCCACTGGCTAGAAGGAATAAATCTCCAGAGGCTGTACAGTATCTGTTCCTTGTAATTTATCCTTAAATGGACAAAAACAATCACACACACAGAGAAATACCAAGAAATACCAAGTCAATCAGCCCTGAAGTCATTACCAGGAACTTGAGGCAAGCCACATACTTTGGTTTCAATAACTAACTGAACACATGTTTCACTCAAGCTTGTTCCTAGATATTTTTATGGCTTATAGTTAACTCTGTTGGGTAAAGGTCTTGCTACTTCCCCAACCATTGTCCTTGGTGCTACTGTGAGATTGCTCCACTCTCCCATTCGCAAATCTGCAGTCACCAGACCCTGTATTGTACTTTAGCACTTGAGAAATAGTGTGCCCCAGAAACTGTGAGAAAAGATCCATGTGTCTGTTGCTGTTAATGACTTATCTGTCTATCCTAGAGGTTTTTTGTTTCATGTCTAACTAAAGCATATAAAATGCAAATATAAGGTATGGGTATCAAAAAAGTATACCTGAGTCACTCAACCATTCCTGAAAAGAACCAAAACAGAATTATTTGGATTCCATTCAGAGGTATTCAGAGAAATCAAAATGTGAATCTAAGTAAATGGATTAAGGGGTCCTTCAAGGGAACAAAAAAAGTCTTGTGTTTGCAACAAGTCCAAAGGAAGGCTCTCTCTGCATCTTTTCTCATGACATGCAGAATGCAGGCTCTCATCAGAACACAATCCATGTAGGACAGCTGTAGAGTCGGTGGTGACACTGTTATCACAGATCCTTTCTGCATTTTCAGTGATAAGTATTCTGAATTGGATTTTTTTCCAAGGCTATCTCCTTTTAATCCAAAACTGTGCTTCGGTAGACCATTGGAATAGTGAACATTTGGCAAACCACACAGTTGCCACAGGGATGAGTGTTCCAGATGTAGGGAAGCAGAGGTTAAACTAGGTTTTGTTTGCTTTACTAAAAGACACCTTTCTACCTAAATCAGAAAGACTCATGGGCCTGCAGGAAGTGACATACAACCTCAGAGGCGTTTACTGTCCATGGTCTGTAATAGCATCTCATTCCATGCAGAGCTGTAACTGCGGAGACGTTCTCAGACATGTGTTCCCAGCTCTAAGTAATCTCCATAAATTTAGCCATAAATCTGGCTACAGCTAAACGTGAGAGTTTCTGTTTTGTTATTATATATCTTAATCCTCCATGTGGAACATCACTCAGTCCACAAGGAAAAGGAGAGGAAAGGCACTGAACAATAAATTCAGCAACGTGTCTCCCCGAATCATGAAATCATCAAGAATGAGCTCCATTGAAATTAAGTATAACCAGAGTGTGAAACAAAGTCTCTCACAAGCCCATCATAAAACTGCGGTCTGGTCAGGCTGCCTCTGTTTAGTAGCCAGGTTTCTGCCGGTGAAAAGGTTGTAAATGCAGAGGAATGTGTATCCCTGAGTGTGACTTTTAGTAGCCTACAGGCAAGTAAGGAGAGGAGATGATAAAGTTCATATCATTGTTTTTAATACCATTTTGTGAAAGTGTGGAGTTGTTTTTCTCTGTAAAACCATACAGACAAATGCCAGGCTCATAACCAGTTTTTCTTACACAGTGATAGGATACAAAATCATAGCAACAGTAGTTAGAATACTCAGCCACCTTGACTTGTGTGATACCTGCTTAAGTCAAGAAAACACAGAAACAAAATTGTTGCCCAAAACTGATGGAAGTAATTGATTTTATCTTTAGGCCTATTCTCAGTATATGTGGTTACAGGCTGAATCAAAATAAGACAGAAAGGTAGTTCCAGATAGACATGGTGGATTGAACCCATATTATTTACCATGTTCTCCTCCCAAAATCACAGTAAAAAAATTAAAATAGCAAAAATGCACATACTCTGGAGGTAAACAGAAAAGGGAGAGGAGATAACAAGAAACAGTTTTTTTGTTTTTGTTTTTGTTTTTGTTTTTGTTTTTGTTTTAAAAGAAGAAAGCCAGAAAGGACAGATAAGTAATAACTGACATTGCAGAAACCCCAGCTCATTTTAAGGTAACCCTGGGAGAAAAACAAAATAAGATTAGGTTCTAGAGAGCCTTAGAATATGGACACGTCAAGTACGTGTGAAAGAAAGCACACAGCTAACAGTCTGCAGGCATTAGCTAAAGCCTATGTAAGAAGTATGCAGAGACTACACCTGAGCTGGACAGAGATAGCCCCTCTTCACCCCTCAGAGAAGATACTAGCACTGTATTTTTAGGGACTGTGAATGACAGAAGCCCTGGATGAAAAAAAAAATTAGGTCCAGATGAAAGCTGGTATTCAATTCTTAAAAGAGGAAGATTAAGTAAAAGTCTATATTCTGAACACTACTGAAGCCTCCTTCCTTGGCAAGGTTCTAGAAAGAATGACACTCAAGCTTATACCTGCCATGCAAAATAGGATGGAATTACTCTGGGGAGTAAAGCCCTCCAAATGCTGCCATTTAAGGACCCCAGTGAAGAATTTCAGCTTTGTCACCCTACTGGGAAGTCTAGCATTTAACAAATTCCATTCATGAATTCAGAGCTTCTAGTAGACTTCTTAATGCTTCAGTAATAAATATGGATAGTCCACTAAATATTCAAAGGTATTTGATGAAAGACAGACAAAAATAAAGAAACTTGGAAGACATAAGGACAAGGAAGAAAGAAATCTATACAACCAGTTATCAGAATATTTATAGTAAGAGCCCATTGCATGAATGTAATAAGAAGGTAATGCTTTTTAAAAAATCAGAGAACAGTTATTCAAAATAAAAATATGATACAAGAAATAAAAATTTGGTAGAATTGCTAGAAGATAAATGTGAGAAAATTTCATAAACAGAAGAGAAAAGAGAAAGAGATAGAGAACAGGAGAGAAAAGAAAAGAAAAATAGAGGACCAAAGAGGTCCAACATTTAGATAACAGGAGTTCTTAAAAGACAAAATGGAGTGGAAAATGATGTAAGAAATTATTCAGTAAAGTTCTCAGAACTAAAGGATATGTGGATTTCCAGTTTAAAAGATTTCACCACAGGTCCAAGACAATAAATGAAATGAACTATATCAAGGCCCACTGTTACATTTTGGATCATCAGCAATACAGTGAAAATCCTAAAAACTTCAACATTTTAAAAAAATTGTTTAATTTTAAACAAACAACAAGAAACAATTATAGACAGCAGAAAAACAACAGATTGCCATCAGTTTTCTCAAATGCACCACTGGAAATCAAAATGCCTTCAAAATTCTGAATGGAAATTATTTCTAACATAGAATTCTATACTCGGACAACTATGAAATAAGTGCGAGAGCAGAATGATGGTATTTTAAAACCTGTAAAGTCTCAAAAAATGTAACTCTCACGTATCCTTTCTTAGTGACCTATTGTAAAAGGAACCAAGAAAAAAGGGGGATTTTGGATTCAACAAACAGGGGACCAACCCAAAAAGAAAGACTCGGGACACTCCTTTCATGAGGTGAAGGGACCTCCCAGGACAACAGGCGAGGTGTACGACGTAGGGAAAACACTGCTCCAGATTGGGAAGCTGGATCGAGGATTCCACAGAGGATGTTTCCCAGAGAAAAGGAAAAATGAAAGTTCACCTGATGGGTTTGAATGACACCCTAGCAAAGAAATTTGGAAGAAATTAGTGGTAGGTACACAGAAATTTTCAATTAGTTTCTAGGTAAACAAAAATCTGTATGAAAAATAAATATAGTCATAGTATATACTATATAGTTTGCCTGTGACTCATAAAGAACATAGGCATGACAATGCAAATGCTGAAATTGCTTTGCCCCAAATATTGATTGTACTGAGGATGGGAAGAACCAGGGAGGTGGGATGCTACCAAGGGGAGGGAGTTGTAGGAAAATTTCAGAATAAGAAGTTAGGATCTAAAACTGAAAATCTAAAAAATAGTACCATAAGCATATTATTTAGAAATATGGAGGTAACTAGATGAAACTACTAATAAAATAATTTTAAAAAGTTGAGAGTGGCAGCTTCTGAGAAGTGGGAACTGAAGGTAGGGAAAAATTAGGCAAGGAACTTGTTTTTTTATTTAGTCTTAAAGAACCAGTTGATTTTTGAAACCTTTGTGCATGTATGACAGATAAAAATAACTTTTCGTTTTAACTGAAAAGAAAGAAGAGTTAAAGAATAAAGGGCTGTAGTACAGTTTGGTACATGCAGCTAATAATGAACTGGGGAGATTATTGTTGAATTTTTATGGAGAAGTAGTTTACCAAGAAGAAGTAATTAAGGTAGGCATTCCTGGCAGAGAGCACAACCTGCACAAAGATACAGAGGCAGGAAAGGGCAAGAACGTTCAGGAAACTACAGGTAATGTGAAATGCTCATAGTTTACCACACAAGGGCAGTGACCTAGAGTGTGGTAGGTGGGATTATGTCCAAATGGATGTTGGAGTCCTGCAATCCACACCAAAGAGTTTAGACTTTTTTATGTAGACAGTAGGGAGCTGTCAGCAGATTTAAGGCAGGGAAAGAACATAAAAGATTTCCATTTTGGAATCTTGTATCTATGACAGTGTTACAAAGATTGAATGCAGAGGCCTGAGACAGGAGGCAAGGAGACCACTTAAGGGGCTCTTATAAAAGTCCAAGCAGAAAACAACAAGTGACTGAGCCAAGGGAATGGTGATGTGGGTATAGAAGGAGGAGCACAGTGGAGACTACCAACTGGGAAACTGGTGCAAAAGAGAAGCAGGGAACCTTTTCAGTCACCCCATGGGACATTTATCATTGTCCCCACTTAGGGGGAGACCACTGCCACATGTCAGCTAACTAGTAAATGGTAAAATCAGGATTAAACCTAAGTCCCTCTGAATAGAAATCTCTATCATGTTTTAGGCAAATGTACACTTCATATATACAATGGGCATCATAATAGGACCTGACTCATATGATTGTTGGAAGGAGAGAAAGAAAACACGCATAAATTTGTTTTTTAACCCAAAAAGGTTCCATAATGTTGGCTGTTAATTTCACCTGAGATCCAACCATCCCCAAACCTCTTTATTCATCATATCCACTCACTTCAGTGCTCTTATACTAAGACTTGATAAATTGTATTTATTTATTTGATTTTTACAAAAGCTTTGCTTTTATGCACTTGTATATAAGTGATGCAAACCTGTCTTCCTGGAAAATGGCCCATTTATTTCAAACTAATCTAAATCCCCCCCCAAAAACAGGCGGTACTTTTAGACGACTCTTCACATGGAGTGTATCCAATACATTTTTGTTTTGTCTATTTAAATATATACTGACCCTTTGACTTTAAGGTCCTCTTCCAAACTCTGAATTACTATGCAAGAGTGAAACACCCTTTCTCTCCTTACCAGTAAGGACAGACTGAAACACAAAGACAAAGGTTAATTTTTAGTAATCATTTGCACTTGTGAGTTGGATTAATAATACTCAAGCGCACAAAATCTGTCGGAAACAAAAATACCAAAGTCTTATCTTTGATATGCTCAGAGGTCTCTGAGTTTCTTGTTTATTTCTGTTTCAGTGTGACACACATCGTCTGGAGGGAGGAGCAGGAGGGGCTCTGCTGGCAGTTAGATTATCTGTGCCTCACTGTTAGCCCCGGGAAAAGGTATCATTCGCTCTGCCACCTTTGTCGCTCTTTAAGATTCAGATAACCTACTTATGCTTTCTAACCAGTTGAGCCATCTGGACCCTCCAAAGATGCTGTAATTCTTTGGCACTGATTTGCCAACCTGAAGTGAATGGTTCAGTGTCGGAGACTGTACACTAACTCCTTCAAAAAATACTGAAGACAACAGCCTAGTGAATAAGCCTTACTATTATTCATGGGGGTTGTTGTGTTGGTGTTTCTAAAACCTTGTTAATCTCTCTATTTAAGATCATCTGCCCTACTTTTCCTCCACGAGTTGCCTAGATTTATTGCACCAGGAAATTTCTGCAGAGGAAGGGGGATGGTGAGGTACCTGCACACCCAGGGGATTGCCAACTGGCCTGAAATCACCTGACAGCTTGGACTTTCTCTCACAACAGGAACATTCCTGAGGATTCAGCTGCATTGTCGGTGCTAATCCCAGGCTAGACACATCAGAGGAAATTCAAAGTGAGTGTGCGTTTCATATAATCGGAAAGGAAAGGAGTGAAGACAGAATTCTCTGGAAGCGGAAGAGGAGAGAGCTACAGCACTCTCAGACATGTTCTTGGGGGAAATAAATGAAAAGCCACACTGTGCTTACACCTCTGCCAGAAATAGTCAAAATGGGGATACTTCATCAAGATAAACAGTCACATTATTACACACAAAATTGCATTATTCACTGGTTTTTATTGTTATCATGAATGCATTATTGTGCTTAATTATTCATTATCATTTTTTTCTCCATCTTGCTATTGTTGGTGGGTTTTTTTTGTTTACCCTGCAGTAAAGCCACTTTGCTTATCCAGTCACTGTTTATTTTCTGCACTTCTGTCTCCATGGCATAAGGGACATAATTGTTTTCCATTTCTCAGCAGGCAGCAAGGTTGGACAGAGAGGGCAGGTACTGGATAGGCAAGGCTTTCCCCAGTGACTTGTACATCTTACATGACTATCTACTCTCACAGGCATTACTTTTTCATCTGACCTTCTCACTACCCTGAAGGTTTGGTATGTGTTTCAGGGAAGAGGAACTTAACCTGCAGGAGGCGTTAACCCAGCAGGACCAATTTAAGCTGTTACAAGTCGTAAAAGCCTGTGTCCAAGAGTGAATCATAAAAGCTAAAAGATAAAGTTGTTAAACATATGCCATTGCCTCAGAAAAATTCCTGCCCCTCCATTTCTGTCTAAACTTAGTCAACTTGCTTTCACATGAGAAGTTTATCTTATAATAACCAATTGTGAAATCTATTTAAAATCTAAAAATTAGGACAACCATGTGTTTCCAAGCACTCTATTTACAGATGGAAATATTGAAGCTTAGAGTGGTTCAACGCCCTACTCAAGGTCACACAGAAAGTCAGGGGCAGGTCCGGAAAGAAAAGGAAGGCTTCTGGATCCTAGTCAGGTTCTCTCTGCCCTAAACCACAGTCCCCACCCCCCAGTACGATTTTCAAAACTGACAGTGATGAAAAATAGCTTGTTAAATGACTTATAAAACTCTCAGTAAAGTCTATGTTTGCCAATGGCAAAAGAAAATGTTTTCTTGAATTGGCATTTCTCCTAAAAAATCTGTTCACCAAATAGAATTTATGTATATTAGACCCTCATTGTCATAATTTACTTTCAGCAAATTGCATTCATCCTTAGAGTAACTGTAGTAAAACAGAGATCTATATTATCCTAATTCATATTCTACCATATATTAAAAGCCAACTATGTGTGAAATAACATGTCTGATGCTATGGGGACAAAAGATGCCTCCCCTTACAGCTCATTATCATCAAGATTGGCCTCACACTCCTCTAGACACCTCTTCAGAAATGCTAGGTAAAGTCCACCTGCTTCTCAGGAAGCCTCACCCCTGCCCATTTCAGTACTTCAAGCCCCCTTCTCAATTCATCTTTCTTCCCATCTAAGTCCATCACTCCATCTGAGTTCCATCCCAAGAGTGCAGCAGGATGAGGATATTGGGTATCTGGGACCACACAATTACCCCTTTCTGTCTTAACTGGTTGAGTGCTATTTCCAGGAACGTATGCTGAAAGCAAGCCAATCTGTTCCTTGTCTGCCTCCTCACACATGAAAAGCATCTCTGAAGGATACACACGGAGGTGGGAGGGAAAAGGGGAAAGGGAAACTCACAGTGAGTCCCCCAGAGAAGATGAATGTGGTGTCCCGTTATTGTGGACCACGTCCAGTAGACTGAATCAACAACTCCCTCTTCCAGGGTGCCCTGCCTTCTGCTGTGGAACTTCACAGTCCCTAACTAAAAAGGGGTAAGCATTTGCCTATCCTTTGACTGTGGGCTCCTCTGTGTGACTCGCTTTGGCCCACAGAATATGGGCTCACACAGCAATGAGCCAGTTTCAAGCTTCAAATATAAGATGCCTATGAGTTTCCGCTAGCTCCCAGCACTAAGGTCAATGCCATGAGGGGAGTTTTTTCCTGAGTAGCTACTGCTCATTAAGCCTGAGCCCCAAAATAAGCCCAGATGGAGCCAGTCGAAAGCCAGCCCATGACAAGGAGCCAAGCCTAGCTTGGTGCAGAGTCCTCTGTGGACTTCAGCTAACCCACGGCAGACCTACAGGTATAGGAGAAATAAGTAGTATTATTATTGGTGCATCTCAGGGGGGTTAGTGATTGGTTGTTAATACAGCAAATAACTAAGTGATAGAGAAGAGGTGTTTTTGTTTTTGTTTTTTCAGTCTTTTTCTTTTTCGCTTCTTAGAGTAAACCAGACAAAGAATAGAACCACTTCATCACTTAATAGATACTACTGACATAAAAGTCTGTCAAATGCTCATTCTAAGTAATGACTGTTTAAAATTCTCCCCAAGAATTCAAGTCTTCACTTAAAGAAAAGAGGATGCTCTATTCTTATAGGCTTTTCTGAGAATAATGAGCAGAACACTATCTTTGGAATATAGCATTCCTAGGAAGAGGAGAGGTTGGTAGGAACTAAATTACACAGATTTTGTAAGTATTCAGTGGACTCTGTTTTGTAAGACGTTGGATAATTTATCAAATATGTAAAAAGGGAACACTGCAAAGACAGAATGAGGGGAAAGAAGGAGACAGACTGGGTTGAAATTTTTTTTTAACTTGGATGAATGGGAGAGTAGAAAAGACAATAACAGAAATATTATAAGTGAGAAAGTAAAACACATTACCTGCAAAAAGAACTTTGATGAGAAAAGGAGGGACCTTGGGTAATCTAATATTTAATTGTTTGATAGAGAAGGAGGAGCCAGCCAGAGAAACACGGACAAGAGCCAGAGAAATGGAGGTGATGTGGAAGGCAAGAAAAAAATATTTTGAGGAGCAAAAAGATGTCAGCAATATCCAACACTACTGTCCAAGATGAGGGACAGAGTACCATGCTCTGGGTTTACACACATCAAAATATGTGTGAGAGGGAAGGAATTAATCAATCAAATACTCCATCTTTAAGAAGGAGGTTAATAAAAGTAAAAATACTTTTTGAAAGGCTTTATAGGAGTGGAGGGAAGTAAGTCACTGATTAATTTTATAAACAGTAGAAACGAGCTGGGTAATTTCTCTACTGCACAGCTCTTAGTAGAAATATGAGGAAATGAGGGTGAAAAAACTCAACAAAGAATGACTGGAGTGATCAGGACCGTTATTTATCATATTACATTTTCATATTTTATGATACGTTATCTATCATGTTTTCTTTCTTAGGTAGAGAAAGATGCAACATTTTGAACTGGATAAAAAGGAGAAACTGGAGAATCCATATAGAAGAGATCTTGTTTTTCTGGTGATTAAGGAATTATCTGTCACATACCAGGTGTTTTTTATTGGATGTTTAATGTTTACATTTTATGTTTACAATTATAGCTAATACATGTTACTATGCATCAGGAATGTTTCTATGAGCCTCATATGTGTTAACTCATTGATAACTTTTCTACAATGTTGATAATATTACTCCCTTTTTAAAATGAGAATGATGAAAGAGTTCAGTTAAGTAATTTGCTGAGAGTCACAAACTAATAAACAGCACATCTGGGATTCAATTTCTAAGTCCAAAGTCCATTCTGTTTTCACCATATCAGATTACTTGGCTTAAAGGAGGAAGAGAAGCAAAACAGAACTAGGAAGTGAAATCAGAGATAACTGTCAAAATGTTTAAATTTAATTTATGAACCATCTACATTTTGGCTGAGATATGCACATACAGTGTCCTGAAAATCTCTTTGACTGAAATTGGCTAAGTAGTAGTGAGGCCTACTCGAGTCAATATTGCAAGGAAAAAGAAAAGCTGTGACCCTATAACCCGATCTTGAGTGAGAAAACTCTCTTTCAGTTTGCTTACATTGTAGTGATTATTCCAAGCACTGGGAGCACTGAATTTTATCTTTTTCTCACCTCTTTCCCAGTGCATTGAAGTGTGTCCACTTAGCTTTCAATTCAGTCTCAAAAACACTCACTGAATATGTGCTTTTTGCATAAGGAAGAACAATTGAATAGTTAAAAGACAAAGTAAGAGTCTACTTCCAACTAGATATGTAACTTTAATTCACTTAAATTTATGTGTTATTTGCAGCTACTTTCTAACATGCTATCTCATAGATTCATGAAGAAAATTCAGTAAAGCATCACATGCATACTAATAGACTATAAGATGATATACAAATGCCATGTGTTATTATCCCCTCAAACATTCAGATTCTGAGACACTGCCCCGTATTCCTTGTGTTTCGCTAAACTTCTCAACTTTCTTCATTCACATCTGGCTCTCACATTTCCCAGAAGGGTCAAACTCTGTGCTCACCAGTGATTGCTGTTGGTTGGCAAAGACAAAATGGCAAGGCATTATAGAGATACATTATCAATGTTAAAAATCAAGGATGTCCCAAAGACCTAGAACTCTACAATAGTAGCTATCACATTTCAGTCTATGATGCACAAATTTCTACATTCTAACATCTCTGAGATCTAGAAGCATCTTGTTATTAATGTGATAAGAAACTATAATGCCCTTCAGATCAAATCTAGGCCACCACCTGCTTTTGTATGGTTCTAGAAATTTTTTTTTTCATTTTTAAATAGTTGAAAAAATACAAAGAAAAATGTTTAATGACATATGAAAGTTTCATGAAATTTAAATTTCAGCACCAATAAAGTTTTATTGGAACACAGACGTACCCATTTGTTCATGTATTTTTATGGCTGCTTTCTTGCTACCAGAATTATTTAGTCATTGCAATAGAGACCTTATAGAAATCAAAGCCTAAGATATTCACCATTTATAGAAAAAAATCTGCCAACTCCTGTCATACTTTAATTGATGACATTTTATCTTTCTTAATGGTTGTATTGGTCAAGGGTCATTACTGAAACAAAACCATTAGGAGATATAGAAAGATCTATAACCCTCCATCTATCTCTATCTATCAATCTATCTACCTATCTATCTATCCACCTATCACCAGTCTATCTAATCTGCCATCTATCTACCTATCATTTATTGAGAATGAGAGAGTGAGAGGGGAATTTATTATAAGAAATTGGTTCACATATTATGGAAGCTAAGAAGCCCCACAATCTGCTATTTGCAGACTAGGGCCCCAAAAAGCTGGTGGGATAGTCTCATTCCAGTCCAAAGGCCTGAGAACCAAGAGAGTCAGTCATGTAAGTTTCACTTTGAGGGCAGGAAAAGACTAAAATTCCAGCTCAAGCAGTAAGGCAGAAGGGGAGAATTCTCCCCTCCTCTGTCTTTTGTTCTATTCCAGCCCTGGGTAGATTGGAGGATGCCCACCTATATCATTGGATGATGCCCACCCATTTAAATGCTAATCTCATCCACAAACACCCTCACAGAAAGCAATATTTAGCCAAATATCTAGGCACCCCATAATCCAGTCAAGTTCATACATAAAATTAGCTAATACAGGAATAATACAATAATGGTGTATTTTATAACTGAGGGCCTCTTCTAGTCAGTGAAATGTGGTACATCCTCAATGCTAGTAGCTTTATTTTAAAGTTAACTTTTCTTTTACTCAGGCAAGAGCTCTAGATGATATACTCATCCGAGGCAATAAACAAAATGACTGGGCTTGACTGACTTTAAGCCCTCTACCCTTCGTAGCCTGAGTTAGTATAGTAAAATTAAGAAAATTCCTTTCCTAGACAACACCAAGGCACAACAGCTGATTTCATTTGTTCCAGTTCCTTAGAAATCTTATTCAAATGTGTATATTTTCCCACATGTTCAAGTAGAAAATTATAATCAGAGAAATGTTTACTTGGATCCTAGCTTTGCCCCTGACAAGCTAAGTTCCTGAAGAGTTACTGATGAGTTCACTCTGAGTTTTCTGAGCCTCTTGCCCTTTCTTTATCACACGGAACTAATATTTTATTATATACCTCACATGACTGCTGAGAGATGAAGTGAGATAAGTAGGGTAATATCTAGGAAATTGCCTAGCAGAGTACCTGCTTCATATTTGAAGTTCGAATTATATTTGTTCTCTACCTACCTTGACCCCGCCCCCCAAAAAAAATTCATTTTGGCCTATTGTGACCCATTTTAATGAACTCATAATATGCCATCAAATAAATGTATTATAGCTAATCTAACTATTTCCATATTGTTAGAGCTTTATATTATTCAAAAACATTTACTAGTAAATAGGAGGAATTCAATTCTGGTGAGGCAATAACTCACTACAGAGCATCTGGGCATATTAAACACAGTTTGTAGTTGGTCTGAAAGCTAGACTTCTGAGGGTGAAGGTAACAACTTGTCTGCTTATTTAGGGGTTGAAGAGTAGTCTTTATAAATTCTGGGAACAAAAGTTTGAGTTAGCAACTGGAGTTCAACACATACATAGGAAAATCTCTCAGATTTTCAGTGACTTAATGGTGATAATGGAGCCCCTGAGGAAAAATATTTCTTGGGAAGGAAATATGGCATAAGAAACTTATTTTTGCAATGGGTCTGGAGTTTGGAGAATAGTGTAAATTACAAGATTAGTGTGTCAGCTGAATCTATATCAATCCAGGCTAGTTTACCCTAGTTCACCAAAATAATAAAAAGTAAACTAAAAAAATGTTCTCATTAAATGAAGGTCCAAGCCACCTATTGGACAATATCTCTGAATGTAACACCAGGGGCAAGCAGTATTTGTTTTTAGTAACTGTAAAAGGCAGCAGAGTGGGTACAGCCTTGTGATGGAGAGCTCAGAGACTGGGCCATAGGTAAGAATCCGTGCCTAGGAGCAAACTTTTAAAAATGCACAAGAAAAAAAAAGCAAACGAACGTCAAAGGATTTTCATAGGACTCTTCAGATTGCACGTGAGAGAAATCTTTTAAGAACAAGGTGATTTTATTAGCTCACTTGACCAAATTATAACAAGAACAGGGAAAGCAGAAAAAAAGAGGATGCTTTGCAGGACACCCCAAGGTATAGCTCTTTATGACTGATTTCATTTCTTCACTTTTCTCACCTCAAGGTTTGAATTGCCTTCTAGGCTTCTAGGTACTTTTCCCCTCTGGCTGAGATTAGGAAATCTTAGGGGAAGCCTCTGATTGGCTGCTGTAGGTCTCATTCTCACTTCTGGGACCAATCAACAGATTAAAAAGAGAGGCTCTCAGCCTGACCCTGCAAAGGGTCATAACTCTTAAACCATTAAGTGTTGCTAGGCAGACGGGATGGTGTAACTCCTGTCTGGATCCCATGCATGTCAAAGTGAGGATCAGCTGAGGAAAGAAGAATGCTCCCTCCAAAAGGGAAGGAAATGCAGACATCATCTGATGTAAAAGAAGGTTAATGCCCATGTTCATAACAACAGGATATTTTTTAAATTTATGATGACAAGAAACTTCATCGCTGATATTGTGGTCCAAATGGCAAGTATAAAAAAATCTGTGTATAGTGATCAACTATGCTACTCTAATCTTGTTTGAGGTAGGGAAAAAACCCTAATCATATAACCTTTAAAAACATATTTTCCATTAAGATGAATTTACAAATTATAGAAAGATTTAATAGAAAAACAATTTGAACTTGTTGTGGTTGTTCATGGTTCAGATTTCCTGGTGTTGATCAATGGGTACTTTAGTAGTCTGTGAGCTCTGTTCATGAGAACTAAGGACCCCTGTCCTAAATAAGGACTAGAGCATATTAGTGGATGACCAAAAACTAAAATGAAATGTCTTAGAATCAGTCAGGGAAGGCTCAGGAGTGCTCCAGCTCTCTATGTGTGTTAAGGCGCCCTGCTTTTTGGCATGTATAGGAACAACTTAGAAGGATCTCTGAGGGGTTTGAGCTTTTGGCCAAAGCACAACTCATTCATTATATTGTCTTCCTCCTTCAGCTCTAATTCATGAAGGATGTGCCCTTTTGTCAGCCTAAGAAGAACCCAAAATATGAACATTTTAAGCAAGACTCATTTCTTAACTGCTCAGAGACCTTTTTTTCTTATTTTTTTCAATAGCTAATTTCTTAAGATATTTTCATCTAAGCCTCTTTATTTTTAGTTTCAATGCCTTAATTTTTTTCTACTTAGTGATTAATTCCTACTAATCCTATCTTATCTATTTTTACATTTAAACTTTTTATCTTATGGGTTAAGTAGTTTATCTTATTCTTTAATCATCTATAGTTTTACAATTTTTAAGATTCATCCTTTTATCTTTTATTTAAAATCTCATTTGTTTAATCTTATTTTCCAACTCAACATTTTATTCTACCGGAATGTTAATTCTCTCTTGTATATATTCTAACTTAATTCTCTTTTCTCTTACTCTCAATTTTTATGTTGAATTTTCTTATGTAAACCTCTACTGCCTTAATATTTTTTTTCTTCTACCTTCTTTATATCTCTTCAAAGTATATTTTTATAATGTCTGACAAGAAAAGTGCCAAAGGACTATAATGATTATGGTGATGAAATTGACAATAATAATAATAGCAGAGGAGAGAGATTGAAGCCTTTCTTTCTTTACTTGATTCTTTGAGCATCTACCTTCTCTCCCAAGTGAATCCCTAAGTCCCTTTCAAGGTTGGCCTTTCCCCAACACACATAAAAATTTAGAGGAAAATCCTTAATCAATAGCCCTTTTTGCCCCCAAATACACATCCCTATGAATTTTTCTACATAGAATGAATGACTTATTTATTAAGATATTTTCACTTCCTGACATCTCACACCATGTTGGTTTTGGCAATTTGAAGGCATTGGCAGGCAGCAAAGAATGGTTGATAAGACATCTCACCTGGGACATCCACTTTGCATTAACTCTAGCCTAAGTTTGTTATAAACATTTGGCTAGTGCTGAACTCTCTTATAGTTACACATGGAAAGACACAAGTGGATAATCCATAGCTCCACAGAGTTTCTGCATCTGCTTGAACAACAACCTGCCCTTAGAAATACTAGTGTATAACTCATAGTCTTTTATGAAGATTGAGTGAGTTGATGTTCATTGAACTTTAGAAATACGCCTGGTATATAGTAACTACTATATGCTAATTAGATTTCAAATGCATCCATTTCTAAGTTGATCTCTCGCATGTATTGGTATCACAGACAAATCCTCTTGCAGGCCAGGGAACCCAAGCTCCATTTCTTCACTGTGGGGATTAAGGAAAAGCCGAGCAAAACAAGAGTTGCTCAAGATGTTTGTTGTTGTTATTTGTTTTGTTTCTGTAATAGGTCACCTGACTTCTCTGGACAGCCTTCATAGCTTTCAGAACCCATATTGTTCAGTTTGGACATTTCTGTCTTTTCCATCTTCAGTCTCTTGAGGCTGGCCTTCTTTAAGGATTTTTCCATCTCTTTACAGCAAATGGAAGGCCAGTAACTAATAAGGTAAGGTAGACAATTTGAGGAAAGAATTAATGACTGTATATGTGCTTTATAGGGATGATGACCTCTAAGATCATGCCAATTATATTGCTACATGAAATTTTCTCTCGTCAGAGCTCCAGTTGGGTATCCTTGCAATGCCATATCTGGAAGGAATTCCCTCCCTACAAGGTTATTTGTCACAGTATTATGAAATGGCCCCCACCCCAGCCTTTAAAACTGGCATTTCTATCTTTCTCAGCATGAAAATTGGACCCTCAGATCCTCCTCAACCATTGGCTAGTACTCTCAGACAGCAAATAACCCTGCCTTGGCTTATTCACCTGTAAACTCCACCTCAACACAGATAATCTGCTCTTAAAAACTTTACCTTGTATATTTGGAATGTCAGGTCTAGATGATCCACCTCCACCTAGAACAGTAGTTTTAAATGGTGATAATCTACCTCCAAATATTGTTAGTTAACATTTTTTTAAAAATTAGAGTTAGTAAATTTCCCTTGAGTTTGGCTCTGAAAAGCAAATTGACTTTTTTGTTGTAGTTCTGATTTTTTTTTTCCTTCCTGGGACTCAGTGCCAGGAATCTTAGAGATTTCTGTATTATCGTGAAACTTTCTTTGAAAGAGAACTGAATTTTAAAGCATCCATCAACCCATATCCATAGTTTCTGGATCATTAATTTTTCTGGTGGATTTCTCTTAATACTTATGTTTATTTTCATACATACATCCCCTAGTCAAGGCTCACTCTTGTAGATGTAGGATTGTTGTTTAACAATTTATCCTACATAACTGTGACAGAGTTATAGTCATTCTTGGATATGAACACCAAGATTGTTGGTGGCTCATCTGGTGAACTACCAGGGTCATTGGAAAGGGGGTGGATTGATTCTCCATGGGCCACCTTTTAAAGACCAATGTGTTTGTGGAAATATTTTTTAAATCACTAAAATTATTTATGAACAGAATACTAGTGCTAAGTGGTAACATATGGAATAAAACCAGAGCTTTTTTATTTCTCCAGATTTTAACCCCTGAAATGACTCTTAATACAGTGTGTTTGCCATCCAGATTGAATGGTAGGAAATAAGGAGACTAAAAAGTGAAAACTTCACAGATAACTTGCTCTCTAATCAGTGTTTAACACTGTGCATTGGTACCATAAGGAAGAGATTTCTTCTCCTATTAATGAATATCTGATAACTTTAACTGTTTACAGCCAAATAACAGAGGTGAAAAAAAAATATCTTTTTCTTCCTTTAGCATAATTACACATAAGGAAGTAAATGTTTTTAATTAAGAAAATATTTTATTATATCATTCAGGACATCATTTAGGGGATGTGACAACTAGGGTTAGAAGAATAAAGACACCACATTAACAGTTAACTACACTGCTTGAGAAGATTAGAGGATTTTATTTTTGTTCTGGAGAAGTGTGGAAGGGAAAAGCCAAAAATATTTGGGGAGATTGGAGCCTGTCACAGAAGGAGCAGCCAGGAAAAACCCTTGGGCATATACAGTGGTTTGGATCAAAACTCTGCTATACAGGGGCGGAACCAAGATGGCGGTGTGAGTAGAGCAGCGGAAATCTCCTCCCAAAACCACATATATCTATGAAAATATAACAAAGACAACTCTTCCTAGAATAAAGACCTGAGGACACAGGACAACATCCAGACCACATCCACACCTGGGAGAACCCAGCGCCTCATGAAGGGGGTAAGATACAAGCTCTGGCCCAGGGGGACCCGTGCACCCCTCCCCCCAGCTCCCTGTGGGAGGAGAGGAGTCGGAGTGGGAGGGAGAGGGAGCCCAGGACTGCTGAGCACCCAGCCCCCGCCATCCGGACCAGAGCACAGACACAGTGCATGCGTGGGGTCCTGGATACTAGGGAAACAGGGCAACAAGACCGGTGAGCAGCTACCGGAGGTCAGCACTGGGGAACAAAAGAAAAGTGAGTGGCCATTTTTTTGTTGTTGTTGTTGTTTTGTTTTGGCAAGTGCTTTTTGGAAGTCTTAAAGGGACAGGGACCCCAATACTAGGGAACCAGGGCAGCAAGACCAGTGAGCGGGTGCCTGATGCCAGAGCCGGAGAACAAAAGAAAAGCAAGCGGCCTTTTTTTTTTTTAATTTCTTTTTTAATTTATTTTTAATTTTTTGTTGTCGTTGTTTTGTTTTGGTGAGTGCTTTCTGGAAGTCTTAAAGGGGCAAGGCGGGACACTTAGTCCAGAGTTAGGGAATCCAGGGATCTCTGGGCACTCTAACCCCCTGGGCAGCAGGGAGCAGGGAGGCCCCTTACAGAGATAAAAAGCCTCCCGGACGCTCCCCCTCCAACACGACTCCACCATTTTGGAGCAGCTGCCCGAGCTAGGCCACGCCCACAGCAACAGCGGAGATTAACTCCATAGCAGCCGGGCAGGAAGCAGAAGCCCTGTCTGCGGGAAGTTACCCAGCAAAAGCCACTAGAGGTCGCTGTTCTCCCAGGAGAGGTGGGCCAAAACCAACAAGAAGGGAAGTTCTTCCAGCCGTCACTCATCCCAGCTCTACAAACTATTCCTATTACCATGAAAAGACAAAATTACAGGCAAACCAAGATCACAGAGGCAACACCAGAGAAGGAGACAGACCTAACCAGTCTTCCTGACAAAGAATTCAAAATAAAAATCATAAACATGCTGACAGAGATGCAGAGAAATATGCAAGAGAAATGGAATGAAGTCTAGAGGGAGATCACAGATGCCAGGAAGGAGATTACAGAAATGAAACAAATTCTGGAAGGATTTATAAGCAGAATGGATAAGATGCAAGAGGCCATTGATGGAATAGAAACCAGAGAACAGGAACGCATAGAAGCTGACATAGAGAGAGATAAAAGGATCTCCAGGAATGAAACAATATTAAGAGAACTGTGTGACCAATCCAAAAGGAACAATATCCGTATTATAGGGGTACCAGAAGAAGAAGAGAGAGGAAAAGGGATGGGAAGTATCTTTGAAGAAATAATTGCAGAAAACTTACCCAAACTGGGGGAGGAAAAAATCAAACAGACCACGGAAATACACAGAACCCCCAACAGAAAGGACCCAAGAAGGACAAGACCAAGAAACATAATAATTAAAATGGCAAAGATCAAGGACAAAGAAAGAGTTTTAAAGGCAGCTAGAGAGAAAAAGGTCACCTATAAAGGAGAACCCATCAGGCTAACATCAGACTTCTTGACAGAAACCCTACAGGCCAGAAGATAATGGCATGATATATTTAATGCAATGAAACAGAAGAGCCTTGAACCAAGGATGCTGTATCCAGCACGACTATCATTTAAATATGATGGTGAGATTAAACAATTCCCAGACAAGCAAAAGCTGAGGGAATTTGCTTCCCACAAACCACCTCTACAGGGCATCTTACAGTGACTGCTCTAGATGGGAGCACTCCTAAAAAGAACACAGAACAAAACACCCAACATATGAAGAATGGAGGAGGAGGAATAAGAAGGGAGAGAAGAAAAGAATCTCCAGACAGTGTATATAACAGCTCAATAAGCGAGCTAAGTTAGGCAGTAAGATACTAAAGAGGCTAACCTTGAACCTTTGGTAACCACGAATTTAAAGACTGCAATGGCAATAAGTACATATCTTTCAACAGTCACCTTAAATGTAAATAGACTTAATGCACCAATCAAAAGACACAGAGTAATAAAATGGATAAAAAAGCAAGACCCATCTATATGCAGCTTACAAGAAACTCACCTCAAATCCAAAGACATGTACAGACTAAAAGTCAAGGGATGGAAAAACATATTTCAGGCAAACAACAGCGAGAAGAAAGCAGGGGTTGCAGTACTAATATCAGACAAAATAGACTTCAAAACAAAGAAAGTAACAAGAGATAAAGAAGGACACTACATAATGATAAAGGGCTCAGTCCAACAAGAGGATATAACCATT
This sequence comes from Manis pentadactyla, assembly GCF_030020395.1. Taxonomy (NCBI): domain Eukaryota; kingdom Metazoa; phylum Chordata; class Mammalia; order Pholidota; family Manidae; genus Manis; species Manis pentadactyla. Next base: position 51,927,344 of record NC_080030.1, read on the forward strand.
CTAAATATATATGAACCCAACACAGGAGCACCAGCATGTGTGAAACAAATACTAAGAGAACTAAAGGGGGAAATAGACTGCAATGCATTCATTTTAGGAGACTTCAACACACCACTCACCCCAAAGGGTAGATCCACCAGGGAGAAAATAAGTAAGGACACAGAAGCACTGAACAACACAGTAGAACAGATGGACCTAATAGACATCTATAGAACTCTACATCCAAAAGCAAAAGGATAACATTCTTCTGAAGTGCACATGGAACATTCCCCAGAATAGACCACATACTAGCCCACAAAAAGAGCCTCAGTAAATTCCAAAATATTGAAATTCTACCAACCAATTTTTCAGACCACAAAGGTATAAAACTAGAAATAAATTCTACAAAGAAAACAAAAAGGCTCACAAACACATGGAGGCTTAACAACATGCTCCTAAATAATCAATGGATCAACGACCAAATTAAAATAGAGACCAAGGAATATATAGAAACAAATGACAACAGCAACACAAAGCCCCAACTTCTGTGGGACTCAGCGAAAGCAGTCTTAAGAGGAAAGTACATAGCGATCCAGGCATATATGAAGAAGGAAGAACAATCCCAAATGAATAGTCTAACATCACAATTGTCAAAATTGGAAAAAGAAGAACAAATGAGGCCTGAAGTCAGCAGAAGGAGGGACATAATAAAGATCAGAGAAGAAATAAACAAAATTGAGAAGAATAAAACAATAGCAAAAATCAATGAAACCAAGAGCTGGTTCTTTGAGAAAAATAAACAAAATAGATAAGCCTCTAGCCAGACTTATTAAGAGAAAAAGAGAATCAACACAAATCAACAGAATCAGAAATGAGAACGGAAAAATCACGACAGACTCCACAGAAATACAAAGAATTATTAAAGACTACTATGAAAACCTACATGCAAACAAGCTGGAAAACCTAGAAGAAATGGACAACTTCTTAGAAAAATACAACATTCCAAGACTGACCAAGGAAGAAACACAAAAGTTAAACAAACCAATTACAAGCAAAGAAATTGAAACAGTAATCAAAAAACTACCCAAGAACAAAACCCCCAGGCTGGACAGATTTACCTCAGAATTTTATCAGACACACAGAGAAGACATAATACCCATTCTCCTTAAAGTTTTCCAAAAAATAGAAAAGGAGGGAATACTCCCAAACTCATTCTATGAAGCCAACATCACCCTAATACCAAAACCAGGCAAAGACCCCACCAAAAAAGAAAATTACAGACCAATATCCCTGATGAATATAGATGCAAAAATACTCAACAAAATATTAGCAAACCGAATTCAAAAGTATATCAAAAGGTTCATACACCATGACCAAGAAGGATTAATCCCAGGGATGCAAGGATGGTACAACATTCGAAAATCCATCAACATCATCCACCACATCAACAAAAAGAAAGACAAAAACCACATGATCATCTCCATAGATGCTGAAAAAGCATTTGACAAAATTCAACATCCATTCATGATAAAAACTCTCAGCAAAATGGGAATAGAGGGCAAGTACCTCAACATAATAAAGGCGGCTTTTCTTTAGTAATGTGATGATAGTTACAAATACCTTTGTACACCAAAGTAAAAAGTTGTTTTCCCCTCCCCCAAATCCAATAATGTTTAGTTTGTGAAATTCAAAAATCTGGCAGACACTTTTGTAAGGAATTCCAGAGATGAGTACTGTCCAGTTCCTGTCTCTCCACAAGATTGAAGTCTTTGGAGGGTAGAAGGCAAACAGTTGAAATTGTCAGTTTCAGTGAATGTCCTAAAAATTTGTACCATATGTGGCTATTTGTTCTAAAAGAGTATTTGTTGTTTATCTGAAATTAAAATTTAACTAGGTGTTATATTTTATTGACCATCCATTTCTATTATCAGTGGCTCAGGACTTAGTTGGCAACAAACATACATGGATAGTTAGAAGATTCACAGGAATATTGATATGCCGAATTTTAAAGCTAGAATGGACTGAAGGGCCTAACCTGTATCACAGGTGAGGAAATAGGGGCCACATCAGGTGCTGGTCCATAGAGCACTTTTGTGTATTACAAAAACACACCCAGAGAAGTTAGTTGTGCCTGACATCACAGACCAGGCAGAGGCCAAGCTAGAATATGGAACCTCAGTCCCAGTGCAGGGCCATTTCCTCTGAGATCGGGATCCAGACAGGGATGCCCACTCTCCCCACTGTTATTTAACATAGTACTGGAGGTCCTAGCCATGGCAATCAGACAAAACAAAGAAATACAAGGAATCCAGATAGGTAAAGAAGAAGTTAAACTGTCACTATTTGCAGATGACATGATATTGTACATAAAAAACCCTAGAGACTCCACCCCAAAACTACTAGAACTGATATCGGAATACAGCAAGGTTGCAGGATACAAAATTAACACACAGAAATCTGTAGCTTCCCTATACACTAACAATGAACCAATAGAAAGAGAAATCAGGAAAACAGTTCCATTCACAATTCCATCAAACAGAATAAAATACCTAGGAATAAACCTAACCAAAGAAGTGAAAGACCTATACTCTGAAAACTACAAGTCACTCTTAAGACAAATTAAAGGGGACACTAACAAATGGAAACTCATCCCATGCTCGTGGCTAGGAAGAATTAATATCGTCAAAATGACCATCCTGCCCAAAACAATATACAGATTTGATGCAATCCCTATCAAACTACCAGCAACATTCTTCAATGAACTGGAACAAATAATTCAAAAATTCATCTGGAAACACCAAAGACCCCGAATAGCCAAAGCAATCCTGAGAAAGAAGAATAAAGTAGGGGGGATCTCACTCCCCAACTTCAAGCTCTACTATAAAGCCATAGTAATCAAGACAATTTGGTACTGGCACAAGAACAGAGCCACAGACCAGTGGAACAGACTAGGGACTCCAGACATTAACCCAAACATATATGGCCAATTAATATTTGATAAAGGAGCCATGGACATACAATGGTGAAATGACAGTCTCTTCAACAGATGGTGCTGGCAAAACTGGACAGCTACATGTAGGAGAACAAAACTGGACCATTGTCTAACCCCATATACAAAAGTAAATTCAAAATGGATCAAAGACCTGAATGTAAGTCATGAAACCATTAAACTCTTGGAAAAAATCATAGGCAAAAACCTCTTAGACATAAACATGAGTGACCTCTTCTTGAACATATCTCCTCGAGCAAGGAAAACAACAGCAAAAATGAATAAGTGGGACTATATTAAGCTGAAAAGCTTCTGTACAGCAAAAGACACCATCAATAGAGCAAAAGGAACCCTACAGTATGGGAGAATATATTTGAAAATGACACATCCGATAAAGGCTTGACGTCCAGAATATATAAAGAGCTCACACGCCTCAACAAACAAAAAACAAATAACCCAATTAAAAAATGGGCAGAGGAACTGAACAGACAGTTCTCCAAAAAAGAAATACAGATGGCCAACAGACACATGAAAAGATGCTCCACATCGCTAATCATCAGAAAAATGCAAATTAAAACTACAATGAGGTATCACCTCACACCAGTAAGGATGGCTGCCATCCAAAAGACAAACAACAACAAATGTTGGCGAGGCTGTGGAGAAAGGGGAACCCTCCTACACTGCTGGTGGGAATGTAAATTAGTTCAACCATTGTGGAAAGCAGTATGGAGGTACATCAAAATGCTCAAAACAGACTTACCATTTGACCCAGGAATTCCACTCCTAGGAATTTACCCTAAGAACGTAGCAATCAAGTTTGAGAAAGACAGATGCACCCCTATGTTTATTGCAGCACTATTTACAATAACCAAGAATTGGAAGCAACCTAAATGTCCATCAGAAGATGAATGGATAAAGAAGATGTGGTACATATACACAATGGAATACTACTCAGCCATAAGAAGAGGACAAATCCTACCATTTGCAGCAACATGGATTGAGCTGGAGGGTATTATGCTCAATGAAATAAGCCAAGCGGAGAAAGAGAAATACCAAATGATTTCACTTATCTGTGGAGTATAAGAACAAAGGAAAAACTGAAGGAACAAAACAGCAGCAGAATCACAGAACCCAAGAATGGACTAACAGGTACCAAAGGGAAAGGGACTGAGGAGGATAGGTGGGTAGGGAGGGATTAGGGGGGGAAGAAGAAAGGGGGTATTATGATTACCATGCATAATGGTGGGGGTGAGAGAAAGGGGAGGGCTGTACAACACAGAGAAGACAAGTAGTGATTCTACAACATTTTGCTATGCTGATGGACAGTGACTATAAAGGGGTTTATAGGGGGGACCTGGTACAGGGGAGAGCCTAGTAAACATAATATTCTTCATGTAAGTGTGGATTAACGATAACAAAAAAAAAAAAAAACAAAGAAAGAAAAGGGGGAATTACTCCCTGATAGGATAAAACTAACTGTAAATCAATGATTAATCCATGCTTTAAATATCCTTAATTTTGATCACTTAAAGGGTGTCAGATGATCAGCTATGGAGGTGCATTTTTCTGATAATATTCCTTTCTCTTAAAAAAAAAAAAAAAAAAGCTGTTCCTGTGTGGTGACCTCCAATGAGTTCTACACAATGGTACAAAGGGCATATCAAAGTGTGGGCAAAGGGTCTGTTTGTGTTTATACAGAGGATCAAAGCCTAATTTGTCTAACCAGAAAATGAACTAAGATACGATATGAAGAAGAACTTCCAACATCAGCACTCTCTGGAAGAGTCATACCAGAAGATGATCATCAAAAAACCTCAACAAAGATCCAGGTGATGCTGCAGTTGTAGCTGCATTCATCCCACCGGTTCCTGGACTTGCCATGGGAATGAAGGAGACATCTAAGCTGGCCTGCGCATACAGTAAAACAACAAATTTGACTGGATCTATACTGTTGGAACTCAACCAAGAATTAGGAGAAGTGCAAATTGTAGCGCTCCAAAATCTTACAACTACAGACTATCTACTGTTAAAAGAACATATGGGATGTGAACAGTCCCCAGGAATGGGTTGTTTTAATTTGACTGATTTCTCTCAGACTGTTCAAGTTCAGTTGGACAATATCCACCATATCATAGATAAGTTTTCACAAATGCCTAGGGTGCCTAACTGGTTTTCTTGGTTTCACTGGAGATGGCTGGTAATTATAGGTCTGCTTTGGTTTTGTAACTGTATTCCTATTATGTTAATGTGTGTACGCAATTTAATTAGTAGTTTAAAACCTATACATGCTGAAGTTACTCTACAAGAAGATATGTCAAAGAAATAATCAATCTTCCCATGTTTTCTGCCGCCTGCTACTTCTATAGCTTTTCTTCTTCCTTCCTAATTACAACCCTTAAATAGAATTCGTGCCTCATATCGAATTTACCGAATATCATAATTCTTCCAAGTGGTAAAGATACCTCAAGACATATGCTGGGCATAGAAGCCACAGGGCATAAATCTGCAAAGAAGTAAAAAGCTAACCTTTTCAAACAATATTGCTACTCTCCCACTTACCAACTTTACATTTCCCTGTATGGCCCCGGAAGATGACTGGTTAGCCAGAGACGGGTAAGATTCCTCAAGGGAGGAACAACCTAAGACAGGCACAGTCGCAGGGGGGCCATCAGGTGAGAAATTGGGGATCAACAGAGGTGAGGCTTAGAACCTCACCCCCCCTGTTTTGAGAGAAATCTTCTGCATCCGTGGATGTTTTATTGCCCTTGTCTAGCTTGGATTAACACTTAGTCTACAGGCACACACCTGATCATCTACATTTGCTCTTTTACAACACTAAACTATGTTTTCTACCTTTATCTTGCATCTACCTACCACTTCAGCATTTTATTAAAAATAATAATAATAATAATAATAAGGGAGAAATGTGGGATTCACATATAAATCAAGTATAAAAATCAAACGAATATTCATATTTAACCTGATTGTTTATAGTTCATAATGCGTGATCAAAGCCGAAAGTTTCTGTGATGACTGCCCTTGTACTGTTCACCATGTAAGAACTTATTCACTATGTAAGAATTTGTTCTCCATGTAAGAACTTGTTCGTTATGCTTCAGAAGATTGGAGACTGACAAGAATTAGGCTTGGGGTGGATTAATGATTGTGCATTAAGCATTGAGTCCCCTATACAGAATTTTATTGTTGTTAACAACCATTTGATCAATAAATATGAGAGATGCCCTCTCAAAAAAAAAAAACAAAAAAACTCTGCTATAATTTAATCTCCTTGAGGGTAGGATTTTTGTCAGTTTTCTCCACTGATAAACCCCAAGCACCTTAAACTGTGTCTGGCCCTTAATGTTTGTTGTAGAAATGAATGAATGAATGAATGAATGGTGAGTAGGAATTTTTAATGTTCAACTTGAAATAGTTGGTGTTGTTGGAATGTAAACTCTTCCCCAATTAAAAAAAAAAGTCTCAAATTTACTATATTCCAACATTCTTCCTAAGTTAAAGAATTTTCTGAAATTGAGGTTGAATTTCACATCTTGTGAAATGGTGCAGAATAGAAACTATGTATAGGAGAACATGTTGATATCTTAACCAAACTAATCCAGTGAAGGCAGGAACTGTGGGACTGAGATAACTGTGGGAAATAAAACTCTAATTCATGTGCAGAAAAGTGAGAACAGTTTGGAACGTCCATAGGGCATAGAATGAGGCTTCGAGAGGTAAAAATTTAGGAACCGTAAGTTCCCACCTGATATCCAAGTTCCATCTATGGATGTCCCACCACATGCAAAACTGCCTCCATGTATCAGATACAACATCAAGAAAGAACAAGTAAACATAAACACACACTGCAACAAAAAACTGTGATATTTAGTGTACTTACTAAAGGAAAGGTTGAGAAGTTGATTACCCCAAGAAAGCATTATATTTAAGCCATGCTAGTTCAAAGAAAATATATTTTGTCTTTTTAATGCCTTAGACACAAGAGTTTTCTCTCTAACTGGATGTTCCATTATACTCAGATAAGTCAATTCCATCTGCCTCTGCTGGAACAACTGCCACACTTAACCAAAAACAGAGATCCTCATCATCCTTGCCTTTCTTTGTGTCTTTGGGATTCCCAAGGTGGAGCTGGGGTTGAGGCTGATGGACAGGGTGCAGGGAGAGCCAGCTCACAGATTCTTCAGCTCTGCATTGCCCCTCAGGCTGACACTTTGATTAGCGTTGATGCTATGCTCACATGTAGGCAAAACGATGGCGCTGGCTTTATGTTTGCCCGCAAACTGCTGTCCATGCTGTAACCAAGTGCCTCTGCCCAGCAGGCACCTACAAACTTTGCCAAGACCATGAGTCACTGCCCATTTATGACACTAATTCAGCCAGGATCTCCAACCTTTCTATGGGGAACAGAGCATTAAGTCTTTGCAGTTCCTGACCAATGTTCCTTTTTAGTTATCTCATTGTCTCTGATATTCACCCCTCTAGATGGTGGGGAAATATCATACTTACCTCATGCTTGCTCTTAGAAGAGGTACTGTTCTGATTTACCACTCAGCGATCTGGCTTGAAGTCTAGTATTAAAATTTTGAATATTCCCTGTAACCCTTCCTTTCCCAGGACACACAAAAAAGGTTTCTTCCAAAAAACCTTTTATCAGATAGATAGGGAAACTGAGGCTATGCATTACCATTTATACACAGTTTTCAATGTGATGGAAGCACTTGCCAAACATTGTTCACATAAAACACAGATTATACTTCTCAGCTTCATCTCATTTTTATATGCTTATTTTCCTTGGGTCTTTTCCTCCAACCACTTATTTTCAATGTACGTATTAATTGTTGTATTAATTATAATTATAATTGTACTTCTGTATTAATTATAAATGTACTTCAGTTGTTTCTAGAACAAGATGGTGTGAAATTAAATAAACATGTCATACAGGCATATGCTCATGCCACATGAGGCCAGGCTTTTCACTGAATCCTTAGGACAGGACACCATCTCCGCTCCAGGTTTACCACAGGTTCATCTAACTTGCTTTGTTCTCATTTACATTTGCATAAAGGGGTATCATAGCAGTTAACCTATCTCCAGGGTGTGTTCAGGTTTAGTGAGTCAATGTGTGTAATATCTTCAAGCGCCTCATGTGAGATGTGCTATAACTGCACATTACTAGTGGTGCTGATAGAGCATCACGCTGGGACCCTCAGTCTTGAAGCGGGCTCGAGATAGGAGGTCTCGGAAACAATAACAACACTTCTCCCAGTGTGCCCTTCTCCCTGAAACCTCAGAGAACTTCAAGGCAATACCTTATTAATGTAAAACTCGGGCAACATTCTGGCATTTACACGCAGCTCACCTGGAATGTAAGCACTCACCAACATTCCCCATGCAAGAGACACAACCCATTTCACTGTTTCTCCACCGAGGCAAGACAATGCGTCATGCTGCCGGGAAAAATGGGTTCCAGGTTGGTATTCTTCAAGTGTCTCAAGAGAGTGACAACAGAATCAAGCCACATTCATATGTTAAGAAGCCTAACGGTGATCATGTATTTTTATTTATCATTTGGGTAGCTAAAGAAAGAGTCCTATCTCTCCTTTTTTTTTTTTCCTATGGTGATCTCAGCTGAATGAATGAGATGCCTCTATTCATTGTTCTATAGGTTATTCATTAATTTAGAACTGCTGATATCTTGTTGTTTAATGGATACCATCTGTTAGTTAAAATATTCCAAATTATAAGAGGCTTTTTAATAGATAAGAAATCATTGGCTGGGTATCAGAGAGTATTTGCCTAAAGCCTCATCATTTGAAGGATGAGGAAGCTTAAGCCTTTAGTTATATGATTATAGCATCAGCCTGTTTAAAAGCAATTTAACTACACTTCTGGAAACCGTTCTGTAAATCAGACAGTCCTTTCCTTCATTAGCCCGAATTGGGAAGCAATAATGATACGATGGCTAGCCTCAGCATTGTACTGTCCTTGATACCTGGCATGATATACCCTGATGAGTTCAACTCCCTTATGCTAATGCTCTTTGGGCTCTTCAGTAATGAAGTCTCTTGGAATTGGGCTGCAAATGGACTTGATCAGACTGCTCCTCAAGGGTCACTTCCCTTGTTAGTTGTTATATTGCAACTTTTACATTATATTTTCTCCAACATTTTTATAAGTGACTTTTAAAATAAAATCCATAATTCCATTGCAGAAAACTGGCACTACAGGCTGAGATGATGGGCATTTTAGTGATTTGTCTACTCATACCAATCTGTATTGGAAATACAGGCATTTAGCTGACCTCATTCTCTGGCATTTGCCTCTCTTCTCTCACTCTTTTACAAATGGGTAATGGAAATACAGTTGTCAGCTTCAAATTATGCAATGTGAGGAAACTAACTTCTCATAACATTCTGCCTTCCCCATTTGAGCCCTATCCAGCCCCACACAGACCTAGCACCTCTATTCTTTACTAGCTAATGGGAAAAGGGCCCAGACCATCTCCATGTCAGATATTTAACTTAGTCTTAGGCCACTTGCAATGACCGATTCCTTATACTTCTCATAAAAGCTGAAATAGATGGGAATTTGCCTGGGCTGGTTTTAATGTGTAGGTAATGGAAACATTCCTTCTAGACACCTGCAGCAACTAGCTTAGGCTTTGAAGCATGAGATTTGCATTCCCCATTTTAGCATACAGGCTTACAAATATTGTTATTGACCATAAAATTATCCAATCTTTTTAAAATATAGCTACAGCATTTGATTAAAGTACTTCCTACTGCCATAAATTTCAGACATTCCCTCCATGCAGAATTTTCTTTCCACTTAGTTTTTTAAAGTGTCTGCCATTAATTTCTTTGAGCAATACTTTAGTCTCATGTCAGTGGATGGTTTGAGCAGGAGGCATTGGCAGTTTTATTTCACTCTCAGCTTAGCAGGATACTAAACTTAGACCTCTGAGAAAATACTGCGTTTTGCTAGTCTCCAGCTTTCTGGAGAGAGCATCCTTCCTCGTACTGGGCCAGAGACTTGGAGTTAGAGAAAATGCTGTTGTGATTGAGACTCGGTCTCATCACTCATTCCTGTGCTAAAATGGCTCAGTTCTGCCCGGGCCCTTACAAGCATTCTCTCTTCTCCCAAGTCAAAGAGTCAGTTCACGCAGATGGGCCACCAACTATCTACAAGTGACCAAAGGGAGCCATCATTGTTTTCTGGGAACCGATCCTACTTGATTTGTGTTACAAATCAATTCAAGCCCTGACTCATGGCTTCCCTTCATTCTTAAGAAAGATATTGAGGTCAGTAGTGCATTGTAGAACGGATTTTTCATTTTCCCAGGTATTAAGCCCCATTCACCACTAACCAAAACAGAATACTCCAGATTCTTTTTAAGATCAGTACTCTTAGTGAAACAATTAAAACAAAATTGTAGTGATTTGTATCGAAGATAGGATTTCCCTGGGAATATTTTGAAAATTAATTTCTAGCATCAATTGTCAGGGAAAATTTATAATTTTTTTTTTTCACTGTGCTACTTCAGATTTGGCCTTAGGAAATCTTTAGAAATATCAATTTCAAAAAAAACCAGAGCCAGAAATCAATCACAATTTTGAAGTGCTTGATTACCAAAAAGACTAACAGATGATAACTTACCATCACTCTTCATGTTAGCAGCAGTCACTGATGACAGAACTTACTACCTATGTTATGGGGTGATTTAAAAGATAGATTTGGTAACAACGTTTTTTTCCCATGTTTCGGACATAGAAAAATGGCCTTTGATTTGTGGCTATGGAACTTATTTGATGGCCCTTGTATTGCTTTCAATGAAGAAGGAGCAGTAGTTAGTAATAATCAATGTGATTTTAACCCCCAGTGTTTTTATTTATCCCAGAGATCAATATCTCTATGGGAGCACTCCCTTCAATCAAAAACACTGTAGAGAAACTGTTCATCTTAACCACATCCATTTCTCAGCTCTGATGATTAAGTATCTTCAGCATGTATGAATTTGTTTGGGGTGTCCTTAAAGTAGGCTAATTCTGTTCCAGTTGAATGTCCTTGATTATATGGTGCTCAGACAGAAGGAGATTACAAACCCTAGAAACTATTCAAATGCCTTTGTGTTAATAGAATTGCCAGAAATTTGTATCATGAGGCTGTAATGATTCCAAGGCCCTGGCAGGATGTAGCTCCTTTAAAAGGAGCAACCCTCTAGAAAGGCAGCTTCCCTTCACTGACTGAGCAGGGCTACAATCGGCCTGCCTGCCAGAACCCCTGGGAACTGGGCAAAACATCCCTTTGGTCCTACGTCACTGCATGAAGGTTTTGCAAGGAGATTTTTTAAAACGTGTGCAGTGTATCAGACCTTGAATTAGCTCTAATCAGGGTTTTCTACCTTCCTTATTTCAAAGTCCAGAACTACTATTAGAACTTGGAAATGTGACTTCTCTCTTCGTCTGCATAGCCTGTTAGAACTCATTTTGTCAACAGTACTTTAGGGATTTTTCTCTTGATTATTATCATTATATTTTCTCTTCCATTCTTTGGAACTTGATAGGAAATGTCCCATGCATTCATTCTCTCTTGTGGGAACTTTGCAAAACCCTCTGGGAGAGTAATCCCCACCCAGCTTGGCTTTGAAGGTGGGAACCTTATGAGATGGTGCAGTAGTAAATAATGTGAAACTGGCGCAGTGATAGCATCCAGGTTCACTGAAAACGCCTGCATGTTCTGAACAAGACTGGATGGGTTGCAATGAAATGTATCTCCCTGGAGGTTTTATTCTCAGTCACTTGTCCCTTCCAATAAGTTATCCAAAATAAGAACGTGGAATTTTTCTCAATATTGCAAGGAGTGATCTTGCTTGGACTGCTGAAACTTTTAACACTTGAAATTTGAAGCCAGGTTAAAACTTACACATTTCTTTTGGAATCTGACACTGCCCACTTTACTAAGAGACTTGCCAAGATTTGATGAACCTTTCTATGAACCTCGAGAAATTTCACGCTAGGGCTGAAACCGGAAACAGAGCACATTTCACTGGGTGTCAGATTTCATTCTGACCAACTAGCCAGGCTCTCCCCTCAGGTTGTATTAATTATTTCCTGCCTCAAGATGAGGGAGAAAGATTAACTGGCCTCACACTACGAAATAAAATATTTCCAAGGAAAAAGGAGTCCCATTAAATATCACTGGAAGAAGTTGACATTACAATATCATGTCATTTTCATCTGGATTCATTACTTGACGGTGGCTTTATTACAACACAGACAGTGCTCTGTGAAAACGAAAGCACAGATGGGGATTAAAACTGTGACTGTCTAATAATGATAATAACAACACGACACACAATGATAGTTTCAGAGGGAAAGAAGGAAAGAGTAAAGAATTTCATAAGATGTTCTGGGATAATAGACTTATCAGTGTTTTCATGGACCCCATAGAGTTCTTGATGTGGAAGAGGGAATTCAAAGGGAAACATGCAGCTTATAAAACTTTACAAACTTAGTCTATCTAGATAAGCAATTTTGTATAATTATTTTTCATTCTTTTCAAATGAATGAAGTCTTTATGTGCCTAAATAAATGATACTTCTTCCTTAAATAATTGTGTAAATTAGCCTTTCTCAACCTCAGCACTATCGACATTTTGAGCTGGATAATTCTTTGTCAGGAGTTCCATCCTATGCATGCTCAGCAGCTGCCCTGCCTTTTATCCACCAGATACCAGAGCACCTGCCCTCACCCAGTCAGGAGAATCAAAACTCATCTCCAGACATCCTCTGTGTCCCTTGTGGGGAAAATCACTGCCAGTTGAGAAACATTTGCTTAAGTCTTGTTTGTCCTATGTTTTCAAAAGCCTCCAAATTCAGTAATTCGTTTCTTTCCATGAGTTCAGAATACTATATATACATCAAGACTGCAACTGCTAAACAACTTCAAGGAACATCTAGAAACAATCATAGAATCATGAACTGGAAGAGACCTTAGAAAAATTAGAGGATTATAACAATAGCAGCAGTTAAAACAACAAAATACATTCTGAAGTACAAACCTATTAATGAGGAAACAAAGAATGACTGAAAAAGAAAATACAAAGATCAACTGCTTTTAAAATATTTGAAAAGTAAGTAGGTGAAAATGGCTGCTGGCTTATTATGCAAAATATTAGAGGTGCACTGTCTGGTACACTAGCCATTAGTCACATGTGATGACTAAAGTTTCAATTAAATGAAGTAAAATTAAATTTAGAATTCAGTTCCTTAAGCCACTGGTGCTCAAAGCTAGCAAGTGGCTACCATATCAGATAGTACAGATAGAGAATGTTTCCATTATGGAAAAAAATTCTACTGGACCATGCTGCTTAGAGTGCAGAGGCAGTGGGTGGAAATACCTGTGAGATAAGTTTCAGTTTAAGTACAAAAAAACTTACAAATTAGAGCTTTGTAACAGTTATCTTCCAAAGAGCATGAACAGGTTTGAAGAGGTGCCAAGAAAACATTTTTGCCGGCCAGACTACTCCACTGGATGAACAGAATCCTCTCACTCAAACCCAAAAGGGCCTATGTAAGAGTTTTTAGAATTGTTTTATGTAATAAAGTTTTCATAATTTCTAAACACAATCTCCTGGAATCAAAAGAAATATTCATATTTTAAAATTGAGACATTTCAAATATTATATAACTTCTGGAGCAAAACAACATTAACATAATAGCTTAATTTTCCTCTGTGGTAAGGGCTGTTCACACCCTATCTGCCTTCAAAAAATGTTTTTGAGTTTGTATAACTGTCAGTATTTTCAAGTGAATTTCTAACCCTTGTAAAATATGAACTTCTGTCACACGCCATTTTAGTTCATACAATATCCAGATTCGAGGTTCAATCCTGTACTGTGGGACATGAAAGAGAAGAGCTTGGGATGCTGGGAGCAGAAGAGGGCAATCAGAGTGGAAATCAAATGCGACGCCAACTCAGCAGAAAACTGTTGCTCTTATATGTACTGAAACAACTTCCAGTTGTTTCAGCCTCCTCTGGGAGGCATTTAAAATTCAGGTGATAATTGAGGATAAATTATCCTGAAAAAAATATACATATATATTCCTCTCCTTATCTATGCCCTTTTATCACCAAAGTAAAAGTCTACTGATCAATACACAAACACACACAATTTACAAATCCAATTCACTGAATTTCGAAGAATGAACTAATACTTATTGAAAACTTTGTTTTATTTATTATCTTTATGGCGCTCTGTGCTATTGGTAAGACAAAAAGAAGACAACTCCTGCACACTAAGAAGCTTAACGGAATAGATGGACTAAAGTGACACAAAATACAATGAGAGACTGACGGTAGTAATACTGACTAACAAGACTATCAGTGGTAACACAGTAGAGAGATCGCTACCACTAGCGCAGTCAGTGAAGGCTGCAGTGGGGACATGAAAAGAGTGGGACTTAGACATATGGGTGAAGAAGTAGAGAGCAAACTTTGGATGGAAAGCAGAAATTGTAAATGCAAAGTGGTATCTTGTTGAAGGTAGAAAGGAGATCTGCCAAGCCCGAACAGGGCTGAGGGTATGATTGGGAAATAACAGTTGAGTAACGGAGCAGGGTCTAATTATGGGTAGTCTTGAAAGCCAGGCAGAGAAGCATAAACCTGATGTGTGGGGAAACTGGGAGACAGAAAGTCTTTACACACTTTACACAATCCAATGGCACCAAGAAACTGTGCAGTAAGGAAGATCCCTGGGCACAGACTGTGGAATGCACTGGGTAGGGATTGGGGGTGAGGGGCAGTGACGGAGAAGAATTATTTTATCAGCCTAGGAAGAAGGCTGTTACAGGCAGCGAGGTATGACATGAGTGCTAGGATACAGCTGTGGATGAAGGAGAAGTCTGAAGAAGAATGTTCTAAGAATGAACAATGTTAAACATTGGTATGAATTATAGTAAGAAGCTTGACATCTCTATTGGATGCAGGCTTCTTTACAAAGAAGAGAGTAGGCTGTTAGTTTCTCTAAGAATCCTTCAGCCCTATGGTGCTTTGATCCTCAGCAAAAGAGAATAACAGCAGAATCAAGTTATTTCTTTTCCCAATTTTTATTCTGCTGTCCCTTGCTGAGCTGCTGGAGAGAAGATCACATACTTTCTCTGTGCCTCAGTTTTAGTATCTGTAAAACATAAATTGGTTTGTTACCCATCTCACAGCAATGCTGCAGGGTCTGTGGAATATTAGACCCTAGGAAATATTGGGCATTTGGGGGAAAAAAAAAACTTGTAATAAATAGGAGACAGAAACCACCTAATATTAGATATAGACTTTTACCTTTGAAAGCTGCATATTTCTTACCCTGCAGGTACCCAGACTCCATCATGGACAAATATATTCACACCCACAAACTCTGAACAGTTTAGAATATTAAAGTCCACAAATCTTCTAAAGTTCCGGAATCTCTGATGAGTTATGAATGTGAAATCCTTTAAAAAAATTTTAAAAAACTCCTCAAGCTAAGTGATTTTCTGATACATTTAATATACTAGAAAGGAATATGTGAAATGAATATTAAGGCAAAATGAGGATATTCATGAGCAGTTGTTAGGAGGTGAGAAGAAGTAAATCATTCTCTTATAACCAACAACACTGAAAATCAATTACCATCTCTTGGTTATCAAGCACATCATTCTCAACCAAGGAGAGGACAACTGTGTGATAATAAAAGCCACAGGAAATACCTTATTCATGGTAGGAATAAGCTCATGTCAAAATAGGAAAAAAATATTAGGGAACAGCTAGTTACACCCCTTCACTTTAAATGGGAAAAGACTCTGAGGCTCAAAGGCTTATGTGGCAAGCCTAAGGTCACTTGGCTAATTCATGAGGCTAGAATTTGGACTCTTAGTCCAGGGGCACACTGATCACTTTTTGTGGATCAGAATTGGTCTTGGTGCCCTATGAAGAGTAACCAGAGATGCATTATGCCTGTGATAGTATAAAGTGGTATTATGTCTTTCTCTGGAATTACAATCTTGCCAGAAGACCAAAACTGAGCAGTGGCAGAGAGGAATGGAAAAGTAAGAATAAGAGAAAGACTTGGGACATTCAGATTAAAGGTCTCTTCTGCGGAAGCCAGAATTATCTCCACTACTCATCCTCATGACAAACAACTAGTCTTAAAGGCCAGCAGGAAGGAAAGGGAGGAGTTACATTATAACTTGTATTATAGATAAAATGTCTGTTAGAAAAAATTTAAAGAAAGATAAAGGGAAACTGTCCATTTTGATGTATTAGAAAATATGAAGGTTGCTACTGAGAAAGCAGAAATAAAGACAAAAAAAAAAGTGGGCTGATAGGAGTGAAGCTAACCTCTAGACTCCAGAGACTAGAATAATGTAACAGAGAAGAGGAGAAAAGTTACATCATTGGATCTACATACTGGGCATAAGGAGCTGTCCAAATAAGGTAAATCAGGAACTTCTCAAGAAATAAACTGCTTTCTTACAGAATATTAAGGATGCTTCACAAGCTCAGGATACCTTTGAAATGAGACGAGGTGTGTCCATTGTCCAGCAGTGATTGATAACCCTCAGAAAAGTTTAGAGTTGTTCATGTGTCAGTTCAATTAAACACTGATGTAGAAGTATAATAATGTGTGATACATGATTGAAAACTTGATTGTACTTCTTGAGCCCACAAACCTCTATCAATTTTGCTTATTCATGTGAAGCAAATAAGAAGGGTAACAAATAAAAGGCAAAAAATGTATACATAGGGAGAGACAGAACCTGTATCTAATAATTTTGATTCCATGGGTAGAAGGATAAAATTATGGAGACCCACATACTGTTTGCAAATTTTCTTTAAATTGGGTCTCATTGCTTAGTAGAAGAATTTAGATGATGTTTTTTTTTTCAGAATCATATCACCCAGTATGTAAAGCTAAATGATAGGTAATACATAATATCATTTATTGAATGTTAGTAAAGAGAAAATCATTATGACCTAATTGGAGGGACATTAGAATAGATATTAAAAACTTGGAGTTTTTATTTTATTTATTTATCCATTTCTTCCTCTGTAAGGAAAAGATAATTACACTTATTCAGCCTTCTCAAGAGTTGCTGGAACACTCAAATGCAAATATGAAAGCAATTTTACAATGTATGAAGTATTAAACAAATGCAATTTGACATAATTATTTGTAGACTTGATGACCTGATCTGAAAAACATTAATCTGAAATCTGAAAAAGAGAGATAATTACTCCAATAAATTGATAAAGCTGGGAATAATCAAAAGCAGCAGACATAGCACAGGGCTGATAGTACAGCAAGGAGAATACAGTTAATGATTCTGTAACATCTTACTACATTGATTGTGACTGCACTAGAGGGGGGGAGGATTTCACAATATGGGTAACTGTTGAACCACTATGTTTTATGTTTGAAACTAACATAAGATTGTATATCAATGATACTTTAATTTAAAGAAAATAGAAAATAAAAAAAAAAAAGAAGCAAACATACATGGGAAGCACCAATTCAAGAAAAAAATGTACCAGGGTAATATTAACACTTTAAGATGATTATTTTCTCATGTCCAGAAATTGCTATAGTAGGCAAGCTAGAAATTTTTAGAAAAGAGAGTACACAAACTTGATGTGTTTGTGTGAGCTTTTAAGTAGAGCAATGAATTTGTGTTTACCAAAAGCATATCTATTAGAAGTGGCTAGAGTATAGTATAATAGAACAAGACTTATGTAGTTACATAAAATTCCATGAACTGCCAAAGTAAACTAGAGAAGAAGTCATTTAGGTGAGAATTAAAAGAGAGAAAGAGAGAATATAATAGAATGCAAAGACACTTAATTAGGATAACAACGTGTCCTTGTTAGCCTTAATAATCCCAGTTTATATCTGTTCACCAAGTGTAATTGCTAATAGCACATCTTCCATTCTCGAAAGTGTACTGGTTTGAATAAAAAGCAATGTGGTGCTCCTAGTGGAAGGTAAAGACAGACTTCAAACTTAAATTACATTTATAAATGCATAAAATGCCAATTAAAAAAGAAAAGAAGCTCACTGTATTTGAACCACACATACTGTGTTTCAAACATGGTGTTATACATTAAACAAAGACTAATTGACTAGAATAACCTAGGCTAATAAAAGACTACGAATTATATAATAAGAAAATGAATTTAAGAACTAAAATAAGAGAAGACTTAAAACTGACACGGTATTGTCATTATTTTTTTAATAGGGTTTCATGAAATAATGATGAGGCTTCAACTTCATCTTTCCCGTTGTGATAGGAAGAGTCAGTGGATAGAATTTATGGAAAGGTAGATTTCAATGGATGTAAGCAAGCTCTTTCTAATACTTAGAACGGTTCTTAAAAGGAATGAACTGCTTTGATAGCTAATGAGCATCCTGTCTCTTGTTGAGTTGAATCAGAGTCTGGATGTCTGCCAGTCATGGATGATACAGAAGGAAATCTTGCTTTCCTGGGAGTCTGGACTGTTGCTCGTAAGGCTCTATGGATCCATAGCTTCAGTCTTCAGCAAATTAATAGCATGTGTCTTTTTTTGAGCTTCCTGTCTCTCAATAAGAGCATATAGCCTATATCCACTTAGAGGTATAGACTCATAAATAATATTTATTGTTCATGAGTGTCCACATAAATAACATTTATTAAACACCCATTTTATACCAGAGCTTTTCACATGTAGTACTACATTTAATCCTCACAAAACTAACATAAGAAAGTCACTGTTATCCCATCCTAACAGGGAAGGAAAATGAGGTTCAGAAAGCTTTTTATGTGCCCAAAGTTACTCAGATAAAAACTGATAGAACTGGGACCCTAATAAATACCCTGTGAAACCAATCTACTCAAGTTGATTTTTATGTTGTGTTTCTAATTCCTCAGCACTGTACCCTCCTGGGAGGATTGCTGAAATGCTCTGTTGTTATACCTTTCTCTGCATTTTCCATAAAATCAGTACAGCATAGCTCTCTGCTGCAGAAAACTAAATACCAGATGATAGCAGAGGAATGTGCTGTAAGGTGTCTTTCTCTCCCCCTCTATGTATGTGGCCTCTTTTGGTGCTACATCTCCATTCTCTCTCTTACAGCTAAAATTAAACCAGTGGAAAATCTTTGGCTTGAAGTACATACCCTCTTAATGAAACAACTATGCTTAAAGGTCAACAGATTAACAAGGAACACAGAAAGATAGTGTTCCTTATCTGGAAGGCAAAGAGATGGGGTCAGCACTAGCATTTGGGGAAAAGGGGAAATAGGAGTTTTGGGGATAATATAGACAGTACAGGATTATTAGGTGAGACAAGAGGAAAGTGAGGAGGGAGGTAGTTGAAACCAGGGATGTGTTTCAAAGTCACATTCACACTGATGGCAATTCAGGGACCAGCAATTATTTGGTTAAGGAATCAGTTGTCCTAGAATCACTGCAAAATAATAAATAACATCAAGCTTCATATGTGTGAGCACTTTATGCTTTACAAGACATGTTCATTTAAGTTACCTCATTGGATTGCCACAATGTTTGTGGAATGTAAGCATAATTATCCCCATTTTGCCAAAGAAGTAATTGGGCTTCAAAGATATGAATGACTTCCCAGTGTCTATAAATTGGGAGTAGTGCAGTGATATTTCTTTTTTACTACATTCTTTTTATTCCACAAATACATCATTTGTTCCTTTGAAGATCATTCTGTCTGCTTGACATGAAGTAGCATGTAAAAATAGAGTTTTGACTCTGATAGAAACTTTGAGCCAAAAGAGGTTAATAAAAGGACCTAGGTGCCATCTCCATTTTTTAATATCATATTTATTTGCTTTTGAGTTGATGTTTCTTTTCTCTGAGTATGATTATTCTGCATGAATACTTCCATTTGGTGATCCCAGATTAACATCTTATGGACTCCATAATGAAAAAAAATTGAAAGGAACTGGTGGTTATCCTCTGGTTAGGCTGTGGACCTACTCATTGCAAGATGATCTACCTCTTTCTAGGCTGCAAAACCAATCTTTACTGGTTTTGATTTTCGCTATTGAACCAAGTCATCTGAAGTATTCCACACTGAGGCTAACAAAAGTCACAGATTTTTTTTTGTTTTTGGCAAGATCAGCTTTAGGGAGCAAAAAGATAGTTGGACTGATTTTACAGCCAAGAAATAATTTGTCTGCCAGCAATATGATTCACCAAGTTGATGCAATATTTTTTTAAAGATTTTCTTATATCCCTAAAATACCTTGCATATACCAACATAAACAGCAATATAAGCAGGATAAATTGACAGTAATTTCTACCTGTTACTTTGCAAGGGAAAAAATACATGGAGTCATTGGCCTGCACATTGACAAAGAAGCCTGGCATTGAGGATTTTGAGAGACTATAGTGTCCTTTCAAGATGAGATGAATGGAGTCAAATCAGAAAGACTTTTTTATGTGTTGTGGTTTTCTGAGTTTATTCTGTCAGGGGAGGCACTTTCTCGTGGTCTTCACATAGAGTCATTTGAGAATCATTAGTACTTACCAAGCCATCTTGCACTGTTAGTACTGGGGCATTGAAAGTATTAATTTGCTTTACAAGAGCTTCTAGAGGACACTGGGGATGGGCGTGAGGGATATGGCTTTATCTTGGCATAATCCTACAATGGCCTTTCCATGTACATGAATGTATTACAAGCAAACACAAAACACTCATTCTTACACTGTATTGATTTAGAGATTAAAGAGAAAACTGAAAATTGTACACCAAAATATATTTCCCTCTTCTTCCATAATAAGCCCATGACTGCACTGCTACATTCTGTTTCCCAGCCTCCCTTGCACTTAGATATGGGCATGCCATATATTTCTCACAAATGGGCTGTTTTAGAGGAAGTGATGTCTGCCATTTCCAATTCTGAATCTTAAAACACTGGGTTGACTTTCCCATGCTCTCTTTCTCCTCCCTGCTGGCTGGAACTCAGGATGTGGAAGAACCTCGGATTTGACTGCCGGCATGAAAAATACCCAGATGATGGCAAACGTATCCTTCCAGCTTAAATTTTACGTGAAAGCAAAATAGACTTTTATCTCTTTTAAACCACTGTTTTCGGGACCATTCTGATACGGCAGCAGAATCTCTACCCCAATTAAAACAGAAGCTGACTGAACACTTATCAGCAATCTGTTAACATCCTCATAAAGGAAAATGTACCAGGTGACATGAAGATGAAGATTAGAAACAGGAGTATTATCTCCTTATTGTCAGAATTCAAACAATTCAGTCTCTAAAACTAGTATATAAAGAGGCACCCTGATTCTTTGGAAAATTTGTGTTTCTTTTCTTTCTGCCCAAAAGAACTATGTCCACTTTGAAACACACATCTGATGAATTTTTGTGTGCTCTTTCTATATGAGTATGGCCAAGTGTTCTTAGGATAAATGCTGTGTTTTGCCAGATGCTAGAAACAGCACAGTGACCCAGTCTTCAATGGAGATATTAACTAAATTGAAGGTGATGGCCTAGAACATTATTTACTAATGAGGTTTCCTTAAAATGAGTAAGTGCTAGATATTTTTTCGCAGCAGCAAAGGAATGTCCTTGAGTTAAAAAAATGCTGAGGTAATGTTAGTTACGTATGAGACCAGACAACTCACTTCTTGTATTCTAAATTGCATCAGAAAAGTTAATGCAGCAAAAGGTTTTCAGCCGCTTACTACATGTTGGGCACTGTGCTAGGGATACATGGATGGGCAAAATGTAAATTGTCTTAAAGTATTTATATATATTATAATTTATCCACAGCATACCTACATGCCAATCACTGTTTCCCAATTCTGACATCAACACCTGACCTGTGTACCTGTTTGCAGCTTTGTTTTCCATAGTACTATTATCTTTTAACATATATTTTCCTATCATATTTGTTGTTTTGTCTTCCCCAAAACTCCCAAAAGGGTGACAGACACACAAATAACTGGGATCACATGACATAGACATAGGATTTATTGGGATGAGGAGGAATTACAAGCAAAGAAATAGTAGGGTGCAAGTGATCTGACCTCTATGATCTGTGCTTAGAACAGTCATAATCTGTATTTACATCCCATGGACTAATGTTCTAGTAGAGAGGCCCCCCCACCCCATAATGCACTTTTGTAGCAGTGGTTAGATCAATAGCCATGTTAGAAAGTAGTGCCTTTTGAGCCTATGACTGGTATCTCATCTTTTGGTAAACCTAACTTGAATCCACTGAGCCAACCGTCAGCCCAAACTATCATAAGTGGGGAGAAGAGGAACCTTCAGAGCATCCCAATTTTCTTCTTACTAATGAATGTACAAATGAACAATAAGTCAAAGAATGAATTTGGTCTCTATAATCTGCTGATACTTGGGCAATGCTTTTTAGTCTGCTACAGGATCTGTCTGAGTGAAACAGTGAAAGAATTGAGATATATTAACTATGTCCTATCTGGTTCCTAGCCCACAGTAAATAAAAATCAGCTTCCATTTCTGTCATCATGGACTATAGCTGATTTTTTGGGAAAAAGCCCCATTTCACTGCCAGTTTATTGAGTGCACCATAGTTAATGGTTATCTTAAGGAACTAAAAAATGTGGATGCTGATTGTGATGCTTCTTTTATTTCATTTTATAGATTACAGTGATCTGTCAATATACCAAGAAAGGCAGCAGGGACTTTATTTGAAGGTGTAATGATATCAGATCAAAGAAAAATGGTGACCTATGTAAAAATAAGATCAAAAGGAATGACTTTTGCTTTGATTTACAGAATTCAAGGAATAAAATATACATTGAAGGCCATCAGTGATTTTCAGTGAACTTGGTATCAGCATTGGGCATACAGGTCAAAAGTTGTTTTCATTATTTTTTAAAAAATCAAATCTGAATTTCATCCCTTCTCCCTTTTCTGAGTTTCCCATTTCAACCTGCACCATTAAATTAACTATTATGACTGTATGAAAGTGGTTATATGACAAAGAGTTTTGAAGATAGGACTTTTGCTTACAGAGGTAGAAGGTGTAATTTGTATGAGGAAGGAAAAAATATTTTGAAAAATAATTCAGTGAATCTACTTTGGTATAACCCCCCACCCCCTGCCAAGACATGCTCTGGAAGAAAACTGTAAAGCAAAATGATAAATCAAGTTTTTATTAGCAACATAGGCAAGAGAATAAGTGGCACATGGACAATCAGAAGAAAAGAGAAGGAACTGTAGAAAGAGGTGAATACCAGCCACTGCTGGAGGCAGGGAGCAGGTGGAGTGACCTGACCAGGGAGAAAATCCCTAAGACAGGAGATGCTCAATTCACTTCTACTTCACTGTCATCATATTTGAAATTAATTCAGCTTTATTGATTAAATAGTCTCACCAAACACAAGCCTTTAGTAAAAAAAATTCTCAACACAATTAGTCCTGTGTTAGTGGTAAACTATTTTCTGCTCTGTGCTATAATTACCCTCCAGTGTCTTCAAGACCTTCAGAAAAGCCTCTTTTGTACCCTACATCTTAGATAAATGGTATATAAAACTAATGCAAGAAAAGGAAGGGTAAGTGAAGAAAACATGTTTTCTTAAAAAGATGTTTAGAGGTATTAGCAAATTATAAGCAGACTATTGAATGGTCTGACCAGAAGAACATATAAATAAGTGAGATTTCCCACAGAGATATGATCCATCTTGTTGAATGTCAGGGGTAGTACCTGAGAGTTATCCGAGTTACATTTGTGCTTTTCATCTGGAATTGCCTTGAGCACTGGGGTATACACACCAATATCCTGAACCAAGCAGTACCCATGATCTGAGCCAGAAGTGCATCCTTCCCACAGCTACAAACCAGGAGCTGAGTGGGCTGTGGAGCGCTGTCGCACAGCCATCTGGGATGGTGGCAGCAACTCCTTTACACGGCCAATATTGGGATGATGATTTAAGAGTTTGTTTTTCCTGAGGGCTTAGCCTACATCTTATAACTCTCATCTTTACAAGGATTCCATGAGCAATTCTTCATATATAACTCATAGAGATAATTCTACTGTTTCCTGCTAGAAACCTTACCAAGTAAAACAGTCTAACTCTGAACTTGTTTTCAATTTTTTTTTTCATGGTAAAATACACATAAAATATACCATTTGAGCCAATATCAAGTGTACAGTTCAGTGATATTAAATATATTTACAATGCACAAGCATCAAGACCATCCATCTCCATAACTCATTCATCTTGTAAAACTTTACTTCTTTATCCATTAAACAATAATTCCCCATTACTCTCACCCACCAAGTCCCCGACAATCACCATTCTACTTTCTGTCTCTATGATTTAAACTATTCTTAGTACTCTTAAGATATGAGGAATCACATAGTATTTGTCTTTTTTAAGGTGGAATAATATCCCATTGTATGTATCAATCACATTTTGCCTATCCATCAATGTACACTTGAGTTTCTTCCACATTTTGGCTATAGTGATTAATTCTACTATGAACATAGGTGTAAAATTTCTCTTTGAGTCTCTGCTTTCAGTTCTTTTCAGTATTTACCCAGACACGGAACTGCTGGAATCTGTGGTAATTCTAACCCTGAACTTCTTACATAAGAGAAATCTATTTGGCTAAGGCCTGGTTCCCTTGTAAGCAGGTACTGTGGAAACTATTAGAGATTCACATGTAAAATTTTTTTAACTCTGCATGAAAGAGAGGGAGAAGTCTTCCCAATATGTTAATATTAGAATGCATCTAATATTAGAACAAGTCCTGTCCCGGGCTTGTTTTCCTCCACCAATTCACCATATTTACATAGTCCACTTTTAAAAACATTATAAAATATGACCTCCTTTAAGCCATTTTTAACTATATATGCTACTTCCCTCATTTTTCTCACCCTTCTGCTTTTATTAGTTATAACATTTCTACAATTTCATGGTGTAAAATTTTCAGTCAGTTCCACAGGCATAATTCTCACAGTTGTTAACATTAGCTGAACGTTTAAATGGATTCACTGCTCACCATGACTTCATTTATCTTGACTTCTAACTTCATATTTTGGTTGGCTGAAGTCTGTTCTCTGGTAGTTTTCACAAGAATGTTTATGAAAGCAATATTTTTTTATTTCTTGTATGTTTGAAAATATTCTCCCTTGGTTTTTATTATTGCACAGTGGTATATCTGGACATAAAATGCAATGATGTTCCTTTCCATTAAAACTTTGCAGACATGGCTTCACAGTTGCTAGCATTGGATATGCTTCTAGAGAAGTTTGAATCCAGACTTCCTGTTTACCTCCTTAAATATCAGCTCTACTTTTTCTTCCTGTGCCAGGGGCTCACAGGACTGTTCTGATATAGTTACATCCAATCACTTTTCTCAGGAAAGAACCGTAATGGATCGATCACCATCAGATTTTCCTGGGACATACTTTGCTCTCCGTTGTTAGAATCTTTTCCATTATTCCAGGAAAATGTCCTTTGTATTAGTGGAAATTTTCTCTTTTTACTGAATACTAGTTTTACATCTGCTGATGCTGCAGGGTTTTTCACCTTTTCCTGCTAATTCTTTGAAACATTCCTTTTTTCTACTTAATTTTGCTCATTTTTTATTAAATGTGAGATATCCCTGATTGTGGTTTAAGCTATGTCTATAATTTTATCTGTTTTCAAAATATAGTTTGTTTTTAAGGAGGGTTGATTTTTCTCTTCCACTTTTGTTTTGGTGATAGTTGTAATTGTTTATGATTTTATGTTTATATTTTCAATAGCGCATGACTAGTGCTTAAAATTTAGGCAGCATAAGATTTATACCCTAGTGCCCCAATTCTAGTGTCCCTTCCTACGGACAAAAAATCATTTTCTGTACCTTCCCACATATGCAAACAATAAAAATGTTAATCACCTTCCCTTTTTTATACAAATAGTGGCAATATACCCAATACATACTATTCTGCATTTTGAATTTTTAATATTTTAAATAATATCTTGGAGATCTTTCCCTATTAACATTTAAAGAGCTTCTTTCCTTTCCCTTTCTTTCCTCTTTTCTTTCTTACTTTTTTTCTTTTCTCCTTTTTAGTTATTTCTTTCCTTTTACTGTGAGCAGCATTCTTTTGTATGTAATTTATTCAGGCTTCTGTAGGCAGATATTAAAGCTGTTTTATTCTTTTGTTATTAGAAACAATCCTGTACTGAGTAAATTGGTAGGTGTGTTATTTCACACACATGCACATGTGTTTGTGGGATACATTCTTAAAGGTGTAATTGCTGAACTAAAAGGTATTTGCTTAAGTAATTTGTATAAGCATTGCCAGGTTGTGATCGGTAAGAGCTATCCTAATTCACACTCCTACCAGTACATTCCAGTTTTCTCACACCCGTGCTCTCTCTGTGTGTTATGAAATGTTTGCTGTTTGCCAGTCTGAGAGGTAAGAGATGGTAGTTATTATTGTGTTTATTTGCATTTTTCCTAGTATGAGTGAGTTCAGTACTAGTCACATGTTTAAGAGCCACTTGTATTTCCTCTTTTTCTTGAACTCTTTTTTATATCTGTAACCCATTTTTATTAGATTATTGGTCTTTTGCTTTCCATATATATTATAGAATTTATAAATGGCAAATAGTTTCCTACAAGTTTCTTGTTCATTTTCTAATGGTAATTTTTTTCTAAACATACTTTTTATGCAAAATAATCTTTTACTCTTTGCCTTTTATGATTACTGAAAGTTATATCTTACTTTAAAGTTCTTGGCACTCCAACATTATAATTTCTTTCCATAGGGTTATCTTTTTTTTCAAACACAATTTATTCAACAGTAAGACTTCAACAATTTATTTAATTTAATTGTGCATCTTTTTTCCACTTATTTGAGATGTTACCCATGCACATTTAATTGTTTCTGGACTTTTGTTTCTGTTTCATTGATCTATCCATGAATTTTTCTTTGCCATTACCATACTGTTTTGATTTATGTAACTATATGTTATTCTTTTTTTGAGAATTTTTTCTTCCTATTTACTTTTTCCATATGCACTCAAGATTCAGGTTGTCTAAATCCCTGTTAATCATCTTGGCATTTATTGCTTTGTATTAACTATGTATACTCAAAGAAAATTGACATTTATATTATATTAATTCTTCTTATGCAAAAACATTATGAGGTTCTCTTTGTTTATGCCATTGTATCATTATGGAATGTGTTCAAGTTTTCTCTATAGATTTTTCACATTTCTCAAATTTATTCCTACATATGGAAATATCTGTCCAGCTGTATGATGATCACTAAGGTAACCCAACAGAGATTTCAGTAGCCACACCCAGCAGAGAATACCGACTTTACAGAGTTAGGTCAGAAAACAAACAGCACTCACAAATGCTAAAGAGAGAAGAGAATCTTCTTTGAAAAATTGAATATATTACTCAAAATATCCAGGTCTTAACAAAATTGAGATGTGCAAAGAAACATGCAAGTAAGTCACAAACAGGAGAGAAGAAAAGCAGTCAATAAAAACTGTCTCTGAGGAAGTCCAAGTGTTTGGCCTATTAGAACAAGACTTAAAATCAAACATTTTAAATACGTTCAAAAACTAAGGAAATGAAGGAAAGTAAAGGTTTAAAGAACTAAAGAATTGAATCAAAATGATGTCTTGATAAAAAGTATCGATAGAGGTAGAATTTGTAATCCAGTAATGATGGAAAACAGGAATAAAAAAGATATAAGACACATAGTAAATTTTTAAAAAGGCAGATGTAAGTCGTAACTTATCAATAGTTAAATAAAATGTAAATGGATTAAATACTCCAGTCTAAAGGCAAAGATTGGCAGGATAGACTAAAAACATGATCCAACTATATGAGGGCTACAGAAGGCATAATTTAGATTCAAAGACACATTTTAAATTCAAACACACAAAAAAAACTTGAAATTAAAAAGGCAGAAAAAGATGTGTCATTCAAACAACAACCAAAAACTATCTGGAATGGCTATGTGAATATCAGATAACATAGACTTTTAAGATAAAAATGATGACTAGAAACAAGAACATTTTACAATGATAAAAGGATCAATACATCAAGAAGATGTGACAATCATAAACATACATTCACTTAACAGCAAAGTCCCAAAAATATATGAAGTAAAAATTGACAAAACTGAAGGGAGAAATAGACAATTCAACAGTTATATTTCAAAGCAAAGCTTCAATAGCTCACTCTCAATAGTGTATATAACTAGACAGAAAATCAACAAGTAAGACTTGAAAAATGCTATAAATCAATTATAAATGCTATAAAACAAATCTATAGTCCTGTAAACAAAATCAATAGATGTCTACACAGCACTCCACCTAAAAATAACAGAATATAGACCATAGTTTAAGCCATAAAATGAGACTTAATACACAAAGATTAAAATCATAAAAAAGATCTTCAATCAAAAGAGCATGAAATTAGAAATTAATAACAGAAGGAAATTTTGGAAATTCACAAATATGTGGATATTAAACAATATGTCAGAATAACCAACTGGTCAAAGAAGAAATCACAAGGAAATTAGAAAATACTTTGAGATGAGTGAAAATAAAGACAAAACAAAATGTGTGTGATGTGTTTACAGAATTACTTAGTGGTAAATTTGGAGAGCAAATTAGACCCAAATAAAGCAGAAGAAATGAAGTAATAAATATCAGAGGAAAAATAAATAGAATAGAAAAACAGAGAGAAAAAAATCAATGAAACCAAAAATTTATTCCTTGAAAAGATCAACAAACAAAACTGAAAAGTTTTAGGTAAACTGACAAACAAAGAAGAGAGCATACTTAAATTACAAAGATGAGGCTTGAAAGAAGGGACATTACTAATGACCATATAGAAATAAGACTATAAGAAGATAATACTATGAACAATTGTATGCTAATAAATTGGATAACCTAAAAGAAATAGCCAAATTCTTGGAAAGATACGAATTGCTTAAAATGACTCAAAAATAAATTTTAAATATTGAATAGAACTATAATAAATAAAGAAATTTAATTGAATCAGTAATCCAAAATTTCACACACACAAAATCCTAATACCAGATGATTTCAGAAGTGAATTCTACCAAATATTTAAGGAAGCATTAATACCAATTCTTCACATACACAAAAGAAATCTTTCCAAAAAATAGAAGAAAGGGGAAGAACACTTTCCAACTCATTCTATAAGCCAGTATTACCCTGATTTCAAAACCAAAACATCATGAGTAAACTACAGAGCAATATACTTTGAACATATCACAAAAATCCTCAGCAAAATACTAACAAATTGAAACCAGAAACACATAAAAAGATTATACACTATGAAATGAAATTTATCCCAGAAAAGCAAGATTGGTTCAGCATATGAAAATTAATCAAAGTAATATGCCATATTAATAGGATAAAGTAAAACCCACATGACATATAAGATGCCAATTATCGCTAATAGGGATTCAATGCAATGCCTCTCAAAATCTGTGCTGCCCTTTTTGTAAAAATAAGCTGATCCTAAAGTGTATTTGGAAATGCAAGGGACCCAGAATAGCCAAAACAATCCTGAAAAGAACAAAGTTGGGGCACTCACAATTCCTGATTGCAAAACTCACTTATAAGGCATCAGTAACCAAGGCAGTGTGATATTGGGTCAAAGGAACAGAAGAGGGAGTGTAGAGGAAAAAAACCTTTTATATTATGGTGAATTGATTTTTGACAATAGTACCAAGACAATTCAATGGGAAAAAGAATAATCTTTTCAATAAATTGTGCTGGCAATAATGTATATCCAAATGCAAAATAATAAATTTGAGACAATATATAGTTGAAAGTATATAATTCTTAGAAGAAAACAAAGGCCTAAATTTTTGTGACCTTGCTTTAAGCAATGATTTCTTAGATATGATGCCAAAAGCAAAAGTAATAAAAGAAAATTTTGATAAATTCCACTTCATGAAAATCAAAAACTTTGTGCATCAAAGAACGCCATCAAACAAATGAAGACAACTCACAGAATGGTAGAAAATATTTGCAAATCATAATCTGATAAATGAGTGGTGTCTAAAATATACAAAGGACTCTTACAACTCAGCAATAAAAAGACAATACAATTTTCCAAATGGGCAAAGGATTTGAATAGGTATTTCTCAAAAGAAGATATACATACGGTCACTAAGCCATGAAAAGAGGGATATAAAACCACAATTAGGTACTGCTGAACACTCAAGGATGGCTATAATTTAAAAGATGGATAATAATAACTGTTGGTGAGGATGCAAAGAAATTAGAACTCTTGTGCATTGCTGATGGGAAAAATGTTTTAAACATTGAGTTACCATATGACCCTACATGCATACAAAAGAGAACTGAAAATACATCCATGCAAAAACTTGTACCGAAGTGTGCATAGCAGCATTATTCATAATAGCAAAAAGGTAGAAACAACCCAGTAGACAAAATATGGTATTTATGTGGTACATACATAATGGAATATTACTTGGCTATAAAAATGAATGAAAACCTGACACGTGGATGAACTTTGAAGACATTATGCTGAGTGAAATAATCCAGACACAAAGGCCATATAGTATACGATGTCATTATATAAAATGTCCAGAATAGGCAAATCCATTGAGGTAGAAAGTAGATTTGAGGTTGAGTAGAAGGAGGAATGCCTGTGAATGGGAACAGTTTTCTGTTTGGTGACAAAAAATATTCTAAAATTAAATGGTAATGATAACATAATTTTGTGAATGTACTAAAACCACTGCAGTACTCTTTAGAAAGGTTAATTATATGGTATATGAATTATATTACAATAGAAAAAAAGCAAGGGTGTGCTGCCTATTAGAAGGATTGTGTATTCTGCCGTCTTGGGCCAAGGTCTTCAGCAGCAGACATCTCATGGCATCAATTTCTTTTCTCTTGCACATGTCACTATAATCAGCCATCCTTCTTCAAATGTTTTAGATTAGAATGTTAGGTATTCCATAATTTCACTGACTATACTAATCTTTGTCATTTTTCAACTGACTTTTAGGGAGAGTAAAAGATAATTTATAATTTTCTTCTCTCATATCCAACAAATGTCTGAACTGTTTTGTTTTGTTTCCTAATATTCTAAAGCATCAGTTCTTAAATTTTTTGTTCTCAGGGCCCCTTTGTGATCTTAAAAATCACAGCAAATTAAATTTATACTAAGCACACATGCTAAATATAAAAATAAAAATATATTTTTAAAAACAAAAAATAGTGAGAAAAATGGCATTATTTTACATTTCTACAAATATCTGTATGTCTTGCATAATAGAAGACAGCTGGATTTTCATCTGCTTCTATATGCCATCTGTTGCAATATCAAACATCTTGTTGACCCGGTGGAAAATTCCAAAAACCATTTATGAGCAAGAGAATGAAAAGAGTAAATAACATTTTAGTATTGTCGTGGAAATCGTTTTGATATCATTGACTCCCAAAATGGTCTTGAGGACCCCTGGGAGTTCCCAGGCCACACTTGGTTAACCGTTCTTCTAAACTATATTTATTACACAGTATACTTCTCTCCAAGCCTTTATATAAAATTTCATTCTCAAAATTCTGGAAGCCTGTGTCTCCTCATTCTGATTCCCCATCTCATGCTCTCCCTCTGTCCTTGGACACATCAAGAAAGCAGGAGAAATACAGCCAAAGGGTGACATTTTCATTGTGTAATGAATCGTGCTGGCAGAAGACATTTTGTCAGAAATAACCAAGGCAGAATCTCCCAAGGGGAGGAGGCACCCTTTCACATTGCTGAGCTTAAACCCTCACCAGCTCCTGTAAAAATATGGCAGACTGTCTGATACTTTTCTCAGACATATTATCTGCTCTAATACTTTGAGTCTACTCCATCACTATTTGCTGCTTCCCATCCTGGAAACAACTACTATGCCCAGGAGAAAAAGAAGCATAAGGCTTCTTGGAACTATTTCTTCTCTTTAGGGTCATTTTGCTCATTGCACCTCTTCCCAGGTGAAATACATTTGATCCAAAGTACTTTAGCATTGCGTGCCTTGACAGCATCCTTTCAGAAAGCTGTAGAGGGTGGGATAAGGGAGACTGGGCCTGTGCTGCTCCCCTGCTATTTCCACTTGGCTATAAGAATACAAACTCATAGCTGGTGGTGCCGTGTCTCAGCTCCTAGGACAGCACCTTGCACAAAGCAGGCCCTCACTTGATGTTTGTTCTCTAAGTGAGGGAACGACCATCTCCAGCACCAAAATTGGGCCTATCATCCCAATAAAATAGTACAGTTCTCTGGCTTTCTCACTGCCTTTCCCCACTTTAGTTCAATGTGCTCTTCTCCCTTGCTAGCTGTTATTAAAAACAATCTGATAATGATTAATATACAATGTATATTTCTGAGGAAAGAGGGTACTTCTCTGAAGTTTCATGGAGATAATACCTCTACTCTATGAAAATAAGTCTAATACGAGCATAGCTGTCACTACAAATGGCAAAGATAACCTGGACAGGGAAGTTATTTCTTGTACCTCATAAATCATGATAGAGGAAAAAAATATCTAGTCCACCTCTGGATAAAACTGTCACAGTTAAATCCTGTGCCTGGGAAATCTGATAGTTTGCCTTTCTGTTACATTTTCCACCTAACTCTTTTATGGGATACATGTCAAGGGGTCTGCAGTGACATTTCTCTTTAATTATTAACTCTCCCTGTTTTAATTTTCCTAATAGAACATCCTTGCCAGACCAAGAGCCAGGTGATCTTCTCAATGCCAGGACTCATGTATACAAATAATTTATTATCATAATTCAGAGATGTTTCTCCTCTTGTCATGGAATATTTTAGGTGCCAAGTAGCCCAAAGCCTACCAGGATTGCCTATTTATTTTCAACAATTTATTTTGAGCCTATTTATTTACAAAAGAGAAATTAAACAACAGCAATTTAAATTTATACTAAGCACACATGCTAAGTTTTGATATGTTTATGTTTATGTTTGGAAGCAATGAAACACCATGGGAAGAGTAAAGGGAATGTGAGTCAGGGGCCTGAGTTTCATCTGGGTCTATTTCCTACCAGCTCTGAAAACTTAAGACAAGTGAAACCGGATTTTCAATTTCCTCATTTATAAAGTGGCTGTAATTATAGCAACGTCATCTCATAGTAATATTGAGAGATTTGAAGGAAATGAAAAATGTGAATATGCTACGTAAACTTCTAAAAAGTACCTGAGGCATGTGAGCCAGTGTTAACTACCCCACACTACAACACAGCCATTCTTGACCTTATTTTTGCTGCACCACTAAGATGGGTGATTGTCACACATATATAAAACACTCCACTGCTCAGGCTTCAAGATTAGGCAGAAATGCATGAGAATCCTTTCTCTGCCATTAATTTAACTTCTCCAAGTTTTAATTTCCTATGTAAAGCTTGGAGAAAATAATAATACTGAATTCATAAGTTTAGGTGAGAAATAAAGGAAATAATGTGTGCAAAACCTAACATTACTACTAGAATATAGTAATGACCAATAGATATATTATTACCTTAATTCCAAACACACACTCTACCCGTTCTCTCCTACTCACAAATAGATAACTAAATACATAAAAAGAAAGAAAGAAAAGTGGGAGCAGCAATTTTTTTTTATAAACCATTGAAGCCACCCTGATTTAGTCTTCATGAGGTTAGTCCCAAATGTGGTACTTTATTATTTAAAAATATTACTTTCAATGTGCCAGTTGGTCAACTTTTGTACACCAATTTTATACACTATGAGCAGTAACTGGTCCCCGAGTTTTAAGTTCCTGACTGAGGACAGAACTGTGGAATTATCAAAATGTGCCCTGAAGTTTATCTGCAGACTACATCGATTTGTTAGTACTAAGTGAGGGTTCACCACATTTTACATGGACAAATATTAAAATATGGAAAAGCTTGGAAATAATACCTTTCAGAGAATTTCCAAAGACTAGAAAGAAAAGCAATTAATTTACATCATCAAAATCCCTACACAGCTGTAGGCAAGGGAAATACTTAATCAGTATTGCTTGATGATGGTTTGATGGAACAATGCTAGGTGAGAACAAAATTTGGAACTTGAAAATTAAAGGTGATGGATTCTGACCTGTATGTCTTTTCTGGTAAGCATTATGCTCCTTTTAAATTCTAAAATCTTGATTGAAACAGTCTCCACTAAGATTTTCCTGGTTAGAATTATGATTATGTTATCAGGGTGCTGCTAACAGATCTTACTTAGCTGAATACTTATTTTCATGATAGTGAGACAGGGACCATGGGCTTAGACAGAGTTGGGTGAGGGCCTCTGGGGAAAAACAAAGCAAGATAACCATTGAGAGATTTGCTTTGACCTGCTGGGGGGCCCAGCTTATTTTTCTAACTTTACTCAAGAGTTGCTTTTCTTCCTCCAGCCCTAAACAAATGGTTTGTTGCAACTTGGACAATGTAGCAAGCAAGCCCAAAACAGCATAGTAAAAACAGGAAGGATTCCATCTTAAAACCCAATTAGTTAAAAAGTAAGACAATAACTCTGCCCACTTTGGGAGCAAAGCAGCAAGCCTTGAGTGCTACACTCCCAGACCAGGAAACTGCTATCCTGGGAGGAAATCAGAGCAGTAAAGTTCTTGCAAATAACCAGGAAGACTAATAAGAAACTTAGTGTTTCTTCAAAGGTATTTGGGACCACTTAGCAGGTGCACATCCCTAGCCCTTTGTCTCTCTCAACTGCCTGTAAAACCCCTAGACAACGCACCACCCTGGGACTCTCTTGTCCCCTCCTGGCCTAAGCCAGGAGCTCTATCCTCTCGCTTTCTCTGTAAATAAAAGCCTCTGCCTTGCTCTCCTACCTTACTGTTCGCGAAGTTCATTCTTCAGCTCTGTGAACAAGAACCCTGGCATAAATAGGAGATTATGTTACATACCAGATAGGCAGAAGCGAGTCTGAAGAAGCCATACATGATTGCAAAGGAAGGTGTATATTACTACATCTACACGTTTGCTCAAATGCAGTTAAAAGTAAAAGAGGAAAATATTATAGGAGAATTGTTGTATATGCCAAAATAACTAGTTGATTAATTTTTTTCTTTCTCATTTTCAGATAAATTTCTGTATGTCACTGAGTGAGATTCAAAACAATCAATCTCTGTCTTGGATGAATAGAATATATATACATATATATGAAAGTTCATTTCAATTTGAAATTTCACGTCAATTTCAAATTGAACTTGAAATTATATGTTTATATGAACTTTAAATTTCCTGGAGTTCCTGGGACTGCACAAGTAATAAGATCAGCCCAAGAGAAGCTAAAGGAGAGTATGTGGGAAAGAAAAAGAACAGATGGACAAAGCTGAGTCAAAGACTAGTGTAAGTTACATGAACTCCCTCTTACTTACAGGGAATTTCGGATGCCTACCCCAGCTGCTGCTCTCAACAGTCAAAACTTTGGAGTGGTGGCCAGAATTAGACTGTATTCTGAATCAAAAGAACCACCCTCTATCCATCTCAGTCAAAGACTTTTCATTTTGTAAAATAACAGCAGATTGAAAATGTCACCAAAACAGAACTTTCCTACCATCAGCCCACTTGACACAGAGATTATCTCATTTAAGCCACACCATAATTTTGTGAGGTCGGGATTAATATTATCCTCATCTTAGACATAAAGAAGCCAAAGAATACTGAACAAAGTGCTTACAGTTACACATCTTATAAGCTTCAGAGATGAGATCTGAACCCAGAGTAGCTCATGAGCACACTTGGGCTATTAGTCCCTAAATCTATACTGCTTCCAAGAAGAAAGTGTTTAACAATAGGTTTTTTGGCAGTTATAGACATATTAGTGTCATTACAACTGCCTGAGAAAGGCTTGGAACTCTTTGGAATCACATTCATAGTCCTTTACCCACTAATGGCTATTTTTTAAAAATTTGGGGTAACAGCAATACTGGAGGATACTTTTACATTGTGTGTGGTGGTGGGAGTCGGAGAAGGGATGCTAGACATCTTTCAGTGTATGAGACAATCCCACCTAAAGAACTGTCTTGCATCCAAGAAACTTTTTAATGACATGACATTCATATACGTAAAAAAGATGTTTAAAATTATTTCAGCGTAGGTTTCATGAAAACAAGGTTTCTGTATGTTTTTAAATAAAATGAATTTTTAGAAATGCATCTACTGTGTTCTTTATTTTGCTTTATTTGAACCTTTACTAATCCTATTTATTAGTTTGAAAATCATATTTTTGATGAGTGTTGAATCACAGTTGTGAACATTTCTACCAATCTGCATGTGTATCTGTTATATTAGTGGTGATCCTATATATTGATGCATATTATTTTACTATAAATTGCTTTCTCTTAATCCTCATTTATATACAGTTAAGACATTATGTTGATTAAATCATGTGAGTTGGAAAGTTATATTGTCAATGTATTTCATTTCAGGATCCAGGGCAGCATTATAAGTATTCCTTTTAAAAAGGAATTGAGAGTCTGACAGGATTGAGAATGATTATTCTAGAAGACAGGATTGTTAGGAGAGTTGAATTTCAAGAAGACATAAAAAAGAAGAATAAGGACTTAGTAGATTGCCACAAAAAGTTTGCCAATTTGAACTTAATCAAAAAATTTAAACACTAAGAAATGGAGTCAGGGAATACACAGAATACACATTTGACAGTTTGGGCAGTAAAAGGAAGGAGATAAACAGAATTGTTTTAGTATATAACAGGATCAAATTAAGAATTATCAGGTAGAGTAAATTCGTATATCCTTGAAGGAAAAGGGGAAGCTATCCATGGAAAATGAGGAAGGAGAAATGAAAAAAAAAAAACAGAAAAAGTGCCAGATAATCATGAGAACAAGGTTCATCCTGAACGAAAGGGGATGGGAGAAGTTCTTCAGTTTGAAGGTTTAGCTTTGAGCTGATAAGCAGGGCAGGCTACCCATGTACAGACAGAAAAGATGGCCTGCTTACATGGAGTTGTGTGATTTGAAGGCTGTTGCCCCCAAAATTCCTTAGACATTTTCAATGGTGCCTGATATTCCATAGTTATAAATGTTTTCCTTTGCATGTGGATTCTTTACTCTATTTAAAATAATTTAAGACTCACGTACTGACAGAAATAACATATTGAGCTTTTTTACAATTTGAGATTTTTAAAGTTGCATGTTTCTTAGGCTCTTGTCTGATTTCAGATTTTGATTGAGGAATGTAGCAGTGCTGTACAGACCTGGGATTTCTGAGACAGAATGGGGGAAACCTTGAAGACTAAGGGCATGAGCCCCCATACCAACTCTCAGGAACCCCACCATTTAGTATAGGAAAGCCAGCAAAGGGTAGCTCCTCTGGCACTGAGCAGGTTAGGAAGGGCCTACAGAGTGGGGAGTTAGAAGATATTATTGAGCTGACAGTAAGGTATAGCATGTCAGTTGATGTCAATGTTCTCATTAATGAGATCACTTACCAATTGCATTGAGGACTTGAAAAGAGAGAATGGCTGCCATGGCTCCTGAGAGTCTCAGAGAGAGATGACTAGCACTGTTGGGGAGCGGATGTGACTGCTCAGTTATAATTGGAGACCCTGATATTGCAGATGACCAGACCTGCGTGTGTCTTCATCTTCCCTGAAGTTTCCCCTTTAAAGCAAAAAGAAAAGCTGATAGTAGGGGTGTGATGGAAGTGGCAAATGCAACACAAGTTTGGTAAGTCTTAGGGGTCAACGTTGAAGATCAGCATGGAGGTGAGCAAGGAGTGGAGGTTGTCAGAAAAAACCCTGGGCTGGACTTCACAAGACAAATGGTGGCCTCATGTCTACAAATAATAACTTGTTTGACCTTAGAGAGGCCACCACATAGATTTTTTTCTAGAATAAAAGTTTTATTTCTGATTTGACCGTAACACTCTGTCCATGGAAGGAAATCTGAATACCGAGAAAGCAACTAATGATTCCGCTGAAACAAATAGGTAAGGGCCTGAAAGAGAGAGTGAGGCCGGTCGGAGAATTCACTTAGAAAGCGGGAAGGGGAGACGTCAAGCTGACTGCTCCCTCAGAGCGGCTCCTCCCCTTCCGTCTTTTGCCAAGGAAGTAGGGGATGTGGTTAAGAGTTTGTGACTTAACTGTGTTTAAATTCCCGCTCTGCCTCTTATTAACTGTGACTCTGGGCAACGTACTTGTCTCTCTGGGCTTCAGTTTCCTTGCCTATTAAATGGGGATGAAAATAATACAACTATAAACACACTCTATGTTGCATGATGTGGCACATGTAAGATATCTGAAAGGGCTTAGTACTCCAAAAATAATTGTTCCCTTTCTCTATTGTATTTTCAAAAGCATTTTAGGTCAGAATTCACTTTTTCTGAATTCCTAGAGCACTTTGTGTTCATGCTTCCTTATTTAGTCATTAGCCACAAATGATGCATTGCCTTTGTTAATGAGAGAAATGTGTGTATGTCTGTGCGTTTTTGTGTCTGTCCGTCCACCTTATTTCCTTAATCCAACGGCAAGCTTTTGAAGACTAAGAACATATGTGTTAGATTTCTTGTGTATCCCTTTCAGCTTCTAGAATATACTGTAGCATTCAGTAAATACTTTTTAAATAAATGAGGTCGTAAGTCCTAGACAGCAAACTTCTCTGCACTCCATATCAATTACACAGCTTAGGAAGAGGCAGGTTTGGAATAATTTCTCTAGGGTTTGGGTGTTTTTGTTTGTTTCCAGTTGGTCTGTGACTATACATAGATTCAATCATAATGAAGCTGACAAAGGAGAGATGACATTTTGGAAACAGAAAAGGAATTTTTATAGCCCAACATTTGTCACCTCCCTGGCTGATGGCAGCACACGTTCGTTCGTTCCCTTTGGCTAAATTTGGATCAAATGCTGGCTGAGTACACTAAGCAAGCCAGAACTGCATTGTACCTCTATTTTGTGACATATGAGCTCCCTGCTTTAATCTCCCCTTCTACTGTATAAAAGAAGATCTGAGGCTGTTCGACTTCAATCCGGTGATTCATGCAGCTGGCACACAATAGATTCCACCTCTCTCCTCACTGCTGCACAATATCAAGCTAAACAAAATGTCTTAGAAAGCTTCAGTACATGTAGTTAGCCTGTCACAGATCCCCCTTCCACACTCTCTCTCTCTCTCTCTCTCTCTCTCTCTCTCTCTCTCTCTCTCTCTCTCTCTCTCTCTCTCTCTTTTCTTCTACTGAGCAAAAGAGTCTGAATGCCCAGCACCTGCCTTTTTACTGACATTTCCACAAAGGTAAAGGAATGAACCTTTTGTCAATTTCATCCAAACGATCTGTTTTGAAACAATGAGATGAAAAGCCTGGGCCCCTCTCCTGGCTACTGGATTACAGTGCAGAGGCTTAAAATAAAGGACACTTGATTTTATTGATTTAATGAGGGGTGGAGGCTTTTGCTGGTGCCTCCCTCGTGGCAGAGGAGCAAGTCTTGCCGGCGGATACCTCCACTGAAGCACTTCTTTTCCATTTGTTTGGTTTTGCAGTGGCGCTCATTTATGGGTTTGGCTGTTAAGATGACCCACAGTGTTCCCTCTTGTGCTGCGTGAAGCAGTCAAATGCCTGCGGTGATTTTGGTGTGTGTCTGTAGACAGGGAGACGTGGAGGTGGGGGCGGCAGTACTGCAGGATAAAGAGCTGCAGGAAGAGGTGACAGGGAAAGCACATTTGAAAAAAGAAGAGTCAAATAAAACCGACTGGAAACGAAATTGCACTTCTAGCTGCAAAAGAGATTGTGTGCAAAACCTATTATTTCTCAGCACAGCCGATTTCAACTAGTTTGCTAAACCTCCTCTCCGTCCACACCATTTGCATCCCACCCCCATCTCTTCCCACCCCCTCCATTACCCAAGTTTGAATAGTGAGGAGACTAAGGGGGTTCAGTCACGACGTCTTATTGTGTCTGGGTCCAGGCACAGCCAGATAATCTTTTTGCTTTTGTTCTCCTCTTCTTTGGGGTTTCTTGTGATATTATTATTGACATGTTCATATGGAAATTTTTGCATTATATATTTCTCCTTTTATATTTGCCCTATTTTTTCCATACAGTCTGACTTCATTGTCCACCGCACCGTGTGAAAGGGATGTGGGCCAGTCACCTGCTGACCAAATTTAAGCAGTGATCTACTTTTAATACCAAAATAGACTGTGTGTTTGTTAATAGACGTGTGTATAGCCAGGATTCCTGTTAATATAAGCATATGTCTCTATATCCTGTGTACATTTATTTCAATGTATTTATACAGTCCACCCATAGATTAAACACCCCCAATTCTCTCTGGTGTTACTGTCTCCCTGATTGCTAGCTTAAAGAGAAACAGTTCCTAAGAGCATATGGTTTCCAAAACACAGCCCTTCCCCCTCCTTTTCAGTTTACACAAAATGAGCGGCCACCCCTCCCCCCACCGTTTCTCTGCTCTCTGCCACAAGCGAGTCTGAAACCAGGGGGCAAAATCATTAGTTCCCAATTACCTTAAGCCAAGCAAGATAACCTCTCTCAAGGGCTCTTGGTAAAATATGCACACGGTTCCAATGTCTAGACAGTTATGAAATATAGGTGCAGCGCACACCCACCGCAGAACACCAGTGCATCTCAAATGAAGTGCTTTTATTAAAGAAGCATAATCACCAGGATAACTAATTACGTCAATACCACATAGTTAATTAAGCCCATTATAGTTACTATCCCACGGAGAAGAGGTCAAATCAAGCGACCATCTTTTTGATTATACAATTCTAACAAAAGGAGAAATTAAAACACAACACAGACCTCTTCATTTTATATCTTTTTCTTAAATGTTTAATAACTACCTTGTATGTCCTCCAAGGTCATCCAGCATAAGGCATACCCAAAGATGGCTGTGCTGTTCAAAGACCACTCCGAAACTTACCTGTACTTCAAGTATGTGATTACCAACTGTTTGCTTGATGGGTGCAAGAAGTACTGACAAGTAAAAGTGAAAAACGGAATGAGCAGCCACTGTGATTTATTAACATCTTGCAGAGGAACATGATGGAGGGCAGCGTGGATGTTTCATTTCCATCTGGTTTCATGACTAAGGACAAGGAGTTAGCCCACAGACCCCTCTTGATACTAGCCACAGACTGTCAGAGTGACACACTAAAGTTAACTATTAAAGCTCATTTAACCGGTCAAAGGCACACAGGATACATATTAGGCAGTTTCAACAACAAAACCCTCTTGCACTGACACAAATATTAAGAGTGATCCAAATAAGAGCATGGAAAAGGAGAGAATTCAAGAATTCTATTGCCTAGTGACGTTGTTTGCCAGAGGAAGAATGTGGACAAAAAGACACACATCTACACACACACACACACACAGATCTCTTAAATACTAATATCTGGAAAATAAAACCAAGATATTTTGATCCTCCTTGTCTGAAAATTCACCAGGTCATTATATCACTGTCACACCTTCTTCTCAAAGCAGTTCTTGTACATAGAGAGGATTTGCATTTACTTCTCCTGATTAACAAAGAAAACTTTGTATAAAAGGGCTATGCACTGAGACGTGCGAATGTGGCCAGCCTGGCCCCCTGCAGGAGAAGGCAGACAAGCAGTAGGGAGAAGAGGTAGATGAGGAAGGAGAAAGAATGCTTTGATCCCAGAGCAGCTCGCACAATGAAGCAGGCGGCACCCCCAGCAGGCCCTGAGCCTGAGAAGGCTGAAGTTTGGCGTGGAGTCACTGAGTGCGAGGCCCTATAATGAGTAGCATTTCATGTGGGGGGAGCAATAGACGGCTGCAAAATCCCTGCCCTTGCTGGATGTTCTCCTTGCAGTTGCTGATTGCTGAGGATGTCATTGCTATTGTTGCTGGAGACGAGGTTTTCCAGCTCAGGAAATTATATTATTACAACCGCAGGTCTGCCTAGTTATTTTTCAGTCAATGCATGCTCATAAAATACAGACCATGAGCAAAAAAAGCAGCATGAAAAATCACATAGGCTCCGTGAAAAACAAAAGGTCAGGTGTTAAATCTTTTATTTGTCCAGTGGTTTAAGCTGACGTCTGAGGCATTTGGTTGAGAGGTAAAGCAATCTTTGATTCCCCATTCACAAGCCTCACCCCAGACCCCAAATGCTCCTCCTCAAACTTCTTTTTCTTGTAGAACCACCAAGTTACCAGTCAACCAGACAGAAACACTGAAGGGAGGAGCCTTCCTTTTTTTTTTTAAACTCCATCCCCTTTGCCCCCTTTATCAAATCAATTGCCAAATCCAGGAAATTTTCTGCTCTCAACTACTTCCATCCAAATCCTTCTTCTATCACTGCCTTCATTACATCTCTCTCCTCCCTCCCTACTTCCTGTCACATCCCCCTTTCATTTCCTGTTACACAACTCGCTAGATTCATCATTCTAAAATATTGCTCTCATCTGATCAGTCTTTGGCTCAAAAGCATGCATTGATGTCCCAGAATTGTCCTACAGAGTTATTTATAAATTCTCAGTTTACCATTATGGTTGTCTGCATTCTATCTCTGCATCTGTACCTCGTAGGACTTCCCTACCTGTGACGAGTGTCCCCTCCCTGATCAGTAACACATTCCAGAGACTCCAGGCCTTGGCTCTGTACATGAGCTTGGCACCCCCCAAAGCCCTCCACCTCACATTCTTCTTGAACTCTTACACATCTTCCAATGTCCATCTTAATGCCCCCACCAGGAAGGCTCTACTGATGTGTCTAAGCTACAGATGCCCTTATAACTCTGATGACACAGAACATGGTTTTTTTATATGTTTATTTTATGAACATTATCATAATCTACCTGTAATAGTCATAACTATTGATAGCATCATTCTCTAGATTTGAAACTCCG
Source organism: Manis pentadactyla (assembly GCF_030020395.1). Lineage (NCBI taxonomy): Eukaryota > Metazoa > Chordata > Mammalia > Pholidota > Manidae > Manis > Manis pentadactyla. Next base: position 51,970,259 of record NC_080030.1, read on the forward strand.
TAAAAATTCAGAGAACCATGTCTTACCATCTCTGTAAGACCTTAATTAAGTATCTGTCTACTGGAATTGAATTAAAAGTCATTTTACAAGATTATGGAGTCTTCTCAAAAACAGGGTAGATGTCCATCTACTTCGAAAAGTTTTGCACTCTCGTGTCTCAAGGTTGTGTGGAATACATGAGCACTCTCAGGCACTTCCATCTGCATCATTTTATGTTACAAAAAAATGAGCTTCTTTATTATAGTTAAGTCATGAGAGAAATTGGGTAGACCAGCTGACCATAAATTATCCAAAAATTATTTTGACTGAGTAAAACATTTCATAATTTTGTTTGAAAATTTGTGTAAATAAATTATGTTATCATAAATTTCATGATTCATGCATTATTATCCAAGCAGACATGTAAGACGCATTTTGTGACTACATAATTTTTATTATTCCCCGCCTGCCCTGGTCTGTGCCTTTAGAACTTTCATGTTGGACAAGACTCACACCCTGAAATTATCTTACCTAAACTTCAGAGACCAGGGCACTTGATTGGGTGTGTTAATTATGAGAAAAGCAGAAGAGTAGAGAGGGAAGATCAGTGTCTGAGGACTCAAGATCTGAGCATTCAGGAGGACTCTCGGGTCCGCCTGTGCACAGGTTGGATGAACCACTTAATATCTATAAATCCTTAGGAGGTTCTCCTCACATACACACACATACAGATACATACATAAAGACATGCTGCTGGACTCTGTAAACTTTAAAGAAGAAAATAGAAGAATAGGCTTAAAATTGTTAAAGTAAGCAAATTGAAAATAACTAGCACCTTTATTCCAACTTTAAACTGTAATAATACAGTTATTTCATATAATTTTGGAGGAAAATGAAAGGTTCTGTCCTTTTGATATTATAATGCTAATATGATTAATTCAAAGAAAAGAGACAAAATTAAATTAGAAATAAAGAACTGTGATATAAACTTGGAACAATACAAAACAAAAAAACAATATAAATGTAATACAAACTCAGAACAATAACCAAGTCATCACTACCCTGTGTATATAAGTACAAAAGCACATGTAGTAATAACAAAACAAGCCAAGGGCTGCCTTTTAGGGTGGACACGTGATTACAGTAATGCAAGTACAAATGATAGAAAAAGAAGAAAAATCACTCACTTTGCAACATTTTACTGCTTATGGAATTCCCTTTATTTAGTGATTGAGAAAAACAATTATTTAGGTTGAAAATTTTGTTTGAAAATGGAAGCTTCTCTTTACACTGAATAAACTAGGTATAAACTACTGAAATATAAAAAGTTCTCTCAAGATGCTTAGAATTTTGTCTCTATCCCAGCTTGGAATGATCACTGGATAGTTCAGGTTTACCAGTAAACAAGGGATATACTGCAGTATATCAGCCCGTCTTCATCCAAAGGACCTACTAGAAGGGAAGAAATAGAACCATGTTGCATTGAGAGAAGGAAGGAAAGAGAGGAAAACAAGAGGGAGGGAGGGAATGGAGGGAGGGAGAGGAAAGGGAAAGACAGAAAGAGAGAGCAAAGAAGAGAGAGAAGAACAAAAGCAAAAGGAAAGTTTCTGGAAGAAAGTTGAGAAGTTGACAAGTCTGAGGAACATAAGTGACTCCCCTAAATTTTTCCAAGGACTCCACAAACTTCCTCACTTTACTTCCCTACCTGGATTCTTGGTGTCTTGCTCTTATTTTAGCTTCACTAGGAAAGTGACAGTGCACAGATGAGAAGTGACCACTAATACAAAGAAATGGTAGTCCTAAGCCTAACAATTATAAAATGTTTCCTTGTAAATGTCCAACAAACATTACCCCATCTATTCAGAAATGCACTGATGATGCTTCAATATGCTTAAAGCATGGTTACTACTACACATAAATATTTCCTTCCAGTTGCTCCCCATTTTCTGCACAATATATGACCCATAGGCTCTCCAAAAATCAAACGTAGTTAACCCTGAAACCTCATTTTCTGCCACACCTCTACTCTCACAACATTCTGTAGAAATACCAAAGGACTTACAATTTCCTCGGCGTGTTCACCAGAAAACAAAGGGGAGATGGTCATTAAAAACAAAGGATGCAATGCTGACTCAGAGGTGTCAGAGAGTATGATCTGTCCTCTGTGAAGCTTCTCTTGACCTCCTGGAAGAGGTGGATATACCCTCACTAGAAAACCCCTGACCTATAGCTTTCTTCTCTTAAATCACTTACCTGACTCAGTTGGGTTTCTCACTTACATTTGTGCCTTCTCTATTAAACCAGAAATTCTGAGAGAGCTAGGATATTTAATCATTTCTGAAGTAGGAACATTCACCATGTGTCTGATACATATTAGCAGCAGTAATAGTTAATATATGCATCAGATATTCAGAGGAATTTTCCTATTATAAAACCTGTACTGAATAATAAAAATACCTTACATCTATAAAACCCTTCACTGCTGAGAATGCAGTTTCACAAATATTATCATATTTTACCAATATGCCTGTGAAGCTATTTCTATCTTCAATTTCAATTTGAGGAAAGTGTTAGTAGACGAGATTAACTAGCCATATGAACGAACTAGATTAACTAGTTGTAGAATTTTAGAAAACTTACTTAACTTCTCTAAGCCTCAGGTTTTCTACTTGTAAATAAAAATATTTGATGAGAGACTCTTTAAAGCCCCTGTTACTTCTCTAGGATTATTTATTTGATTTCAGAATGTAAGAAGCACCTGGACAGGACCCTCTCTTAATCTAATTTAAATAAAAAATACTGGTAGGATGAATTGTAAGGTACTACTATGCATGAAACTTAGGCTGCTGTGAAAATGTATCAGAAATATAAGAATACTCAGCCAAAATTGCATTATATTAGAAAGATGAAAGAAGGATCAGACGAACTCACAGAACGGACAACTATCAGAATTTCTGGCAGTAGCTGCCTCTTTCTGTAAATCCTCCAGAAGTGAGGCTGTTAGATTTTAGGGAGGATAGAGGAACAATGAAGGAGCACCAAGAAGTTGTAAAGAATAAAAAAGACTTGAGAATGACTAAACTTTATTTATAGCTATCTGGAGATCTTTTTACCCAACAGACAGAGAAGACACATTGATTTTTTTTCCACCTCTAGTACATGGGCTGTCCAAAAACTACCATGCAAGAGGAGACAGAATAGCTTCAATAAATCCCAGAGAATCAATAGCATATAGACTTTTGATCTGATCACAGAGCAATAAAACACAAATCATTGAGTGAAAGCTTTCAAAATTCCCTGTTTACTGAAAACCAGAGAACATATTACTAAGGTTTTGGTGAAGAGAAAGACATAAAAATTGTAAAACATGTATAGTTAAATAACAATGAAAACTTACAAGTCAAATTTTGGAAGTGAGATAGTACTGAGAGGAAATTTTTCATCTTAAAAACATTTATCAGAAACCGAGAAAGATTTAAATACCAAGTTAAGCAATTACTCAAAGCACCAGTAAAAGAATGACCAAGTAAGCCAAAGAAACAAGAAGGAAATGATAAAAGTTAACAGCAGGGAATTCCAGTTAAAGATGGGGAATTGTATGTGTGCATTTTAATATACCCCCTCCATAAACCCCATAAAACAATGGTGAAGGGATCTTTTAAGGCATAAATCTATAAAGACAAAGAGACTGGAGGATGAAAGAATGGCAATAAAACTTCAGATAATGAAAAACAGAAGAATGAGTATTAAATGACTTAGCAAACTAAGAAAGAGAATACTGAACCGGTAGCAGAGAAATCTGAGAAATTATTTCATTTGTCCCACAAAATCTCCCTACTGCTCAGGTTTTTTCAACACCATGCACCTCTGAAAGGAGGTGGGGGGGGGGTGAAGATAGAACCAAACAAAAGCAAAAGAGGACTGAGTATGTGCAGATACCCTCCTCCCCTCTCTGTAAAAATCCCTGCTGCACTCAGCAGAAGAACTGAAAGCTCATTCTCTAGAGACAGTAAAACAAACATTCCCTGACTCGGGAGGAAACCAAGTCTAGTAGAATAAAAAAATGCATAGTGAAAATGGTGGAATTAAGGGAAAGTTTACATATTGAACTTGAGCTCTTCGTTCCCTTTTCTCATTCAGTTATGAGGATGCTAATAGCTAGTGTTATGACACTGAGGCTGGAAATCAGAAGATCATTGTCTGGGAAACCTGATAAAACAAAGAGGAGAGGCATTAAGATACCGGTATAGCAGGTTACGCAACAGCCTAGCCAGTTCAGGCGGCTATGAAACCCACAGTTGACAAGTTCCAACCACGAGCACACAGCTTCCAATCAGCTTTGCAAGACACTATTCTTAAATATCACTAGGCACTGGGGATGGGAGAGATGAGAAGCCAGTTGGAGCAAAAGAGGCTTTGCCAGGAAAAGAAAACTAAATGTAGAAACAAATAAAGCTATTTTCTTTTCTTTTATCTTTCTTTTTTTTATTTTGCTATCATTCATGTATAATTACATGAACAACATTATGGTTACTAGACTCCCCCTATTATCAAGTCCCCACCACATACCCCGTTACAGTCACTGTCCATCAGCCTAGTAAGATGCTATAGAATCACTACTTGTCTTCTCTGTATTGTACTGCCTTCCCCGTGTCTCCCCCCCACCATTATATGTACTAATGATAATGACCCTTTTTCCCCCTTATCCCTCCCTTCCCACTCACCCTCCCCAGTCCCTTTCCCTTTGGTAACTGTTAGTACATTCTTGGGTTCTGTGAGTCTGCTGCTGTTTCTTTCCTTCAGTTTTTTCTTTGTTGTTATACTCCACAGATGAGTGAAACCATTTGATACTTGTCTTTCTCTGCCTGGCTTATTTCACTGAGCATAATACCCTCTCGCTCCATCCATGTTGTTGCCAATGGTAGGATTTGTTTTCTTCTTATGGCTGAATAATATTCCATTGTGTATATGTACCACATCTTCTTTATCCATTCATCTACTGATGGACACTTAGGTTGCTTCCATTTCTTGGCTATTGTAAATAATGCTTCGATAAACATAGGGGTCATATGTCTTTTTCAAACTGGGCTCCTGCATTCTTAGGGTAAATTCCTAGGAATGGAATTCCTGGGTCAAATGGTATTTCTATTTTTAGTTTTTTGAGGAACCTCCATACTGCTTTCCACAATGGTTGAATTATTTATATTCCCACCAGCAATGTAGGAAGGTTCCCCTTTCTCCACATCCTCGCCAACATTTGTCGTTGTTTGTCTTTTCGATGTTGGCCATCCTAACTGGTATGAGGTGATATCTCATTGTGGTTTTAATTTGCATTTCTCTGATGACTAGTGATGTGGAGCATCTTTTCTAGTGCCTGTTGGCCATCTGAATTTCTTCTTTGGAGAAGTGTCTGTTCAGCTCCTCTGCCCATTTTTTAATTGGCTTATTTGCTTTTTGTTTGTTGAGGTGTGTGAGCTCTTTGTATAATTTGGATGTGAATCCCTTATCAGATAAAGACAGAAGATGTTGCACCCAAGAATCAAGAGCAAGGTGCTGTCACACAGATGAAAGCATGACAGAGATCTTGGCTATTAAAGTTATACTAGTCAACATGAAAATGCAACAGAAGATTGGAAAGACATTGCTGAGAAAATCTAAAAAACAGTAGAGCAAACAGACAAAGAGACGGAGTATAGGTGATAAATTATATAAAACTCAGATTAATAGCTCAATATTGGCTGAATTCTATAAAAGGCTATAAAGCTATATAAAACATATCAGGGCATCAGGGGAAGAAGCAAAGTCATTGTATCTCATGGTAACTATGCAGCAGCAAACACCAGTGGAAGAGAGTATAGAGCTCAGAAGGAGTCCCATGTTTATATGGACTTGGTATTTTACATTGGTGGCACTATTAGTTTAGTTAGGGAATAAATGCACAGACATACACATAAAACATTGTATATTTTCAATTATATCCATATAGTTAATAACAAAGATGGATTATAAAGATGTACTTGGTTGAATCATGTGAAATTGCTGATCTTTGGAAGTTTTTGACCTACGTAAATGTCAGTTTCCTCAAGTTCAACCTAATACACTAAATAATCACAGGTTACCTATGAAAGGAGAACTGATGTAGAGGAATAAATTAAAGAATGCAATATAACAAAAGAAGAGTCTCTTTTCTGGATGTGTGTGAAGCTATAAACTGGAAGGAAGGATGATTCAGTTCTGGACACCTAAAGGTAATGATAGTGGAAGGTGTGTACTGCCCTGCAAAATCCTGACAGATGGAAAAATTAGAAGATTGGGGTCCAAAGTTTTTATGGGAAGAAAATCAGAAAAAATACAAAAGTAAGATGAGATAAAGCTATCTTGGGAGATAGAAACATTTAAAACATGAATAGTCATATTTAGGATCGCTATATATGGTTTCAGAAAACAAAAAAAAAATCAAAGCATAAGACTCAGAGGACAAAATGAAAGTTAAATAAAAGAATTTTTAATAACACTTCAGGATGCTTCCTAACCAGAAGAGAAAGACTGCCGGCCACCCATTCCACAGTGAGCTCATGGGAATGGTGAAAAGAGCGCAAATGCCCCACACTTGTTTTCCCACCTCCTAGCACCACTGCCATCAGACTCTGTATTATGTCTGACACATACTGAGTTCACAAAATGTGCTTAAGGAAATCTAGTGTAGGGGTGGGAATGATCATAAATGATTTCATTTTTTCCCCTTGAGAGGGATTTTCCTTTGGATTGCACAATTTCTTAAACTCCAGATTCAGAAAAAAACACAGGCTTCACCTATTTTTCTGGATAAGGGTGATTTTTCTTGCCCTCTTCAAAAGGCACTTATGACAGTGAGAATTAAGCCTGTAAATTATATACATTGGACTTGCCATGACATGATACATCTTCTAGTTATAATTTAGGTGATCTTATATAATGTACTAGACAGTAATGTTATCATTATTTACAGAACCTTGAATGCAGCAGCAATCATCAATCTAAATGTCTGTGCATTATTTTTAACAGAGAAGCCCACTGATGTATTCCAGGTTAATGTACAGTGAGTGGGATGAAGAGATTATACTGAGAGATCAAAATAGAGATTTCCCTGTAGCTACAATAATGATATCTCACTCCCCTCTCTCATTCATCTCCTGCACACCCCCACCCCCACCACTGCCACCACTCTTGGCCTACTTTGGTGATCCATTAAGCCAACTTGCTCGAATACCCACTTACAGTTACCCTTTACAATTTTCATGAATGAAGTAAAAGGTGTGGTAAATTACCAAGGACATTAATTATACAAGCAACACAAAATATTTGCCCATCATATTCAAGCTCTCAAATAAAGACTGAATTGTTGTGCTTGCACTCACCCTTACTGAAACTCAAGTTCTTTTACAGTTTTAATAGGCTTTAACATTTAATTGGCTTAAATTATTACTTTGTTGATATAAATAGGATGTTTATTTACTCTAGCCCAGCAGTAACTGAAAGAGGAAGCCTTTAAACTTCAAAATGCTCAAATGACATTCTATACAAGGAATCTATGAATCATAACATAATAATTAAGCAAGTGTCTTCCATCAGTCTCAGAGTTGCTGTCCATTTGCAGCACGAGACCAAAATGAAAAAGCTAGGTAGCTCTCTAGTTCCTCCTGAGTCGTTTTTGTGTATAAACTGGGTTATCTTGATTGAACTCAGAGTATCTGACCTTCCCCAGTTTGAATACATGTTCAAAACAGCTCAGCGTCCATGATAGAGAATGCATGTGCTCCATAAATATTTGTTGACTGAATCAAATGAATCTAACACTTTAAGCTATTTATACCATTTTTTATCTCCTTAACCACAGGCTCTTCTTCACCCATATCTTTAAGACTAATAATCACACTGCAAAATACTGTGCAACTACTCAAATTAAATGAATTTATGAATTTGTGTTTTCTTATTACTTGGGAACTTTCCTGTGTCATTTCTTCTCACATTTGCACAGATAAACTTTTCTATCTAAAAATAAAATAATAATGTTCTGTATCCACATCTTCACAAATCACAAAAAGTGTTCTAATTCCAGAGCCACAGTAAGAAGGGAGGCAATGGGTATCCAATGCCTAGAAAGAATTTAAATATATTTTTTAAAGTCTTTCAATTGAGTTCTCATTAAAAAATGAAACTTAAGGTGGGATATTTAATTTATTTGTTTGTTTGTTTATTTCAGGCTCTGCTTATCACTAGTTCTATGATCTTTCTCTCTGAACCTCAGTTTCCCGGCCCATAAAATAGAGATGGTAACAATTACTTTGTGGGGTTCTAATGAAGTTCAAAGGAAAGAAGGGCTGTAGAAGTAACTTGTTCATTTTAAAGTCCTATACAAATGAAATCAGTGTTTGTATGTTCCACTAACCATGGGCTCAAGACCAGTCTTTAGATCTGTAGAGAATATAAGAGTAATACAAGGTATGGTCTCTTCCCAAAGCAAACTTAATACCCACTTGGGATCAGGAAATAATTTAAAAATGAGATGAGACTATATAAAATTAAGTTGTACAGCCCAGGCAATGTGTGCAGTAACAATTCTAAAAAGAGAGTTTAAAATGGTCTGGAAATTATGACCATTTTCTTTCCAAATGAAATAAGCTAAGCTTCGCTTGAACAAAGAAACAAGGATATCTAACAGCTGCTTACCACTCTCTGTGGCTTAAAATAGCAGAAGAGTATGAGGTTTAGGGAGCTCTGAGAGCTGATTCATCTTCCTCCTAACTTGGTATTTGTTCAGGATGCAGCTCTAACCCTGATGACAGCAGCATTCCTGACCTCTGAGCTTCTCACAAGGCTAAGACAGTTCTGAAGGTGGAATGGACGCCTCATCCAGATTCCTGTGTGGTTACCATTCCCAGTTAATGCTTCTGCTGCCTTGTTGTTTTGCCACTGTGTTTGTTCTAAATGAGAGAGATCTTGACAGCTGAAGAAGAGGAACTGAGGCCAAATGAGAAATATCCTAGATTTTCTTCTCATGACGACGTCAAGGCTCACAGCTGAGACGATTACAGGAGGGCCTGGAACATGAGCTTATACCATGTATCTTTGTAGCTTGTATACCATCAACTTCAATCAGTTTGATTCAGTGTCAAGTTCTATGAGGATCTGTTTCCAACAAAGCTCTGTAAGTGTTAGATACATAAAATTTAGGAAAGGAGATAAAAGATAAAAAGATATTTATTGTGACAATCTCACATTTATTTTATGTTCGCATCTAATCCAGTAGCATCTGTAAACAAGGCTTTTATCACTGTTTTCTAAGTGAGGAAGCTAAGGCCCAGGTAAGTTCGATAAATTGCCCTAGGTCACGCAATTTATAAACTACACACAGAAAACTCAAACCCAGAAAATCCTGGCTCTAAAGCCTGTAATCTTTACACTTAAATTATTGGAGGGAGAAATATGAACAAATGGATAGAAGTACAAGTATCCCACAGTTTCGAAAGTTCATCTATGCCACTCCACTTTTACGGAAAACCTACATTAGTACCTATTTTTGCTAAATGAAAGAAATCCAAAGAGGATTTTTGCTTTTATGAAAAAAAGGCAAAAATTGAAAATAGTTTTCAGCGTCTGTTTTTGCAGCAAGCCATTATAGAGGCAGAGTGCTTTAGCGATTGGCACCGCCGAGCTCCTTCCCCAGGAAACTACTTTGAACCATGTCTGTAAGCATCTGTGCTTTATCGCAATTGATTTTGTGCATCCATTAGCAAGATGTGTCCTAAGGTATTAGAAAAGCCTAAGAGAGGTTATTTTGGGGGTCTGGGAATGCTCAAAAATTTTTCCATATAAATTAATGGTAATTGCTTCTTCGCTTTACGACAGACTTATGAAAGGTTTGATAGACACACTTTGCTTCTGGATAGCGAGGGAAACCTATATTAAGGAAGGAGTAAGGCTCAGGGGGTAGAATGAGGTATTTTCACAAAACGCGAATTGTGGAGCGTAGACTAAAAAAATTTGAGGTCTTTGATGGAGAATTCTGCTGAAGATTATCACTTTGCACTCCGTGGGGAGTTACCAGTGGCTGACCAAATATGGGGGTGTTAGTAGTAGTCTCAGGTATAGGCAATAAGGGGGGACCTTGTATATATATATATGTATTGTATGTATTTATATGCAGAGAGAGATTTTTAAAGCAATAATAAAACCTAGTCATTCTGATTTTAATCATCATGTTATGTCTACAATTCTACACAATGAAGTTATAAAATACTCATAAGAAACTTGTAAATCTTAGTTTTAAACAGTTGCTGCCATTGAGTTTTAATAATACATTATAAGGTTCAAATTATCACAGTTTATTATTTATTCTTTACTAAACATTGTGTTCTACATGAAAGTTAATTCAGCAAACTCCGTTATATAGTTGGCCTCCAGCTCACCCACACTCAGATGCGTGAATCCAAGACAAATTGGAAATGTCTGACCTTGTCTTGGCCAGACATAGCTGTGATTCTAAGTCAAAAAATCAGAACCTGAGTTACTTCTCTTTAACATTCTACAGGATCATTGGAATATTCTGTTTTTATTTAAACGCAAGATGCAAATGTATTATCTGTATTTGAAAAGTACAAACTTAGGTTCATACATAAAATTGTCTACGGATTTGAGTAATCTTTAAAATTGAAATCATTGATTTGTTGTTTTAAAACAAAAGATGAAAAACTTATGTTGATTGCCAATTGCTACTTGAAAACAGTTTTGTCACATGGCGGTGGTGGGGTGGGGGTAGGTGTTACAAAACCGATCCAGTCAGTTATGCTAGGAATGTCACTTGGAGTCACTGAATATTTTTGATGGGAGGAATCCTAAAACAACGGTCAATATGAATCTTTATAAAAGACACCATCATTATATCTCTATGTAGCTGTATACATGTCTGGTTAATAATATGCCATAATTAGAGAAGAAAAAAAAAAAACAGGGCAAATGTGAAAACAATAAAAAGTATTAAGTTATTAGAGAATATTCTGGATTGGTTTCCTGAGGGACTGCTGCATTTTCACGGTAGAATATCAGTCCTACCCCAAGCTGGCCAGTCCTTGAGACAGTTCTCATTTTCAGCTGCCAGCATAAAACACAGGATTTCAAGGAGTCAATAGAAAATAATGCAATTTGGAGGGTTTTGTCACCCAATATCTTGGGAAATGTCAATTAAAATCATTCTTTAGAGTTTTTTGTTAAGGATACGTGGTTGTCATAACTTGTTTTATTGTTCACAATATTCCTGCACCTTCCCATGGGAGGATTATACAGCTCCTATAGAAGACTGGCCTGACTTGAAGACCGACTTGCTTTGACGAGTGAAATGTCAGCAGATATGATAAGTGTTCTGAGCAGAAGTTTTAAGAGTCAGCATGCGTTTTTTCTCTGTGATCATGAAAACATAGAACCTCTATTCACTTGGGTTCCTGTGTCATTACAATGATCAGAACCCCTTTGTCAACCTATGGTGAATATATAGAATGGACAAAAAATAAGTCACTAAGATTTTCTGATTATTTATCACAGCATTAACTAGCCCAACTTAATTGATAAAGTAGTCCTTTCATTTGGGAAGATACTCTCAAATTTATTTCCAGATTTATCCAGACTGAGTGAAATTACATCATGGAACTCACTGTATAGATATCAGTAGAGCTGCTTTTAGTGAACTGTACTTGATGTGAAGATCATTCATATTGAAAGATACCAAAAACATGCCTAAGATCCACCCTGGTCCACACTTAAGGATGTTGTTGCAGATTAGGGAAATTCTGTCTTCATAACCCAATGAACATCCTTAAAAGAAGTCTCTGCCTGGGCTTCATGTTAAGAATTGTTGTGACGCTCCTGAGCAAAATGAACTATTTCCATCTCTTGAACACTGTGTATTGTAAACTTGATCAAGTTAATCTTTTTAGCTTGGTTGCCAGGAACCTTAGAGGAAAATTTGTGGTAAGCGTGCAAGTCTTTGCAGGACCCACTTTTTTTATTTAGTCTTAATTTTAACTCCATTTTATGCATCTAGTCTTCTGTTATTTTATTTTTTCATAATTTTTATTTGATGTATTTTATTTAATCTTCTTGGCCTCTTCAAGTCTTTTCAAAGAACAAGGTGATAGTATAAATAAATAAAAATTATAGAACAGTATCAATGCCATGTTACTGATTCTTTCTAAACATGTGAATGTCATGAATCTAGGTCATGTCACCAAAATTACTCCTAATAAACATCAGAATTTAGTCCCACTAAATCAATAATTAACTTATTAAATGATCCCTTGACCCTGAGCCCTGAATAGTTCACAGCCAAGTCAAATTGAAAAGGTTCTTCTTTGAAGAGAACAGTTTTGACTGATTGCATTTGCTTCAGTAGTTTTGTTTTGTTCTGTTTTCCCTTTTCTAGAAAGGCTTGGGAGTTCAAGAAGGACAATGTAAGTCTCTTAATTAATGAATGAATTAGTCTAATACGCTTACTTAATTGAGCTCCTCTTCTTACTGAGTAAAATACCAAGCACTATTAAATCACATAAAGATATGGAAGGCATGTTCCTAGACTTCTTGAAGTTTTCATATTCTAGCTGGGGAGTTTGATTCAGTGATTAAAGCAATAAACAAAACAACTCAGGATAGACAAAACTACTCTGGGCCAGCTAAGAGCCTAAGGGCTGGAGGAACTTGGGACGAAAGGATGGTAGTGTAAGAATAAAATAAATGGGAGGAGGAAAAAGTTGAGCCAGGTCTATTCATCACTATTCCTTCAAAGCTACCCTTATCACACTCTCCTCCCCTCCTTCCTTAAGCATAAAAAAAATAAAAAGAAATCTAGCAATTAAAATGTCTGGCCCAGAGAGACTAAGAGTTTGGACTCAGCCCCTGTGGAAGGGGCTGTCTAAAATTGGGCCTCAGGACCCCTAAGGCTTCATTCTGGTGTAGGTGCAGATCTGCCATTTGTTGACAGAGCCTTTCCCAGCACCAAGTGTGTTGGGGTCACTGGGAAAGATGAAACTTTGAATAAGTTTGAAAGGGGGTCTGAAAATGTAGATGAATGCCAAAGGCATCCTTTGTGAATAAAATTAAGCAGTCATTGCCATAGAGGACAAACATTTTAACTGGCTCTGCTCCACAGCAGCCTCCCAAGGCTTCCTCCAGGAGGCAGACGCATGGGTCTGTGTTAAATGGCTTAATTTTCTTAATCAACTATTTCATTGTGAGTTTTTAATTTCATTCCCATGCTATTTTTTTTCCTCCATTTTGCCATAATACAGCCCTAAGTACCGTGGCAAACATTTGACAGTTGGCTCAGCAGGTGCTGGGCTCCACAGAGCTTGCATAGCTCTACCTTTTATTAATTGGGTTTCAGAATGTGTTCTTGTGTGAACAGAAGCTAAGATGGGACTATTGTACCTGTCAACATGAAGCTGGGTGAAATAAAATATTTGGAATGTGTTTTAAAATAACTCATTGTGAGCCTGATCGGTTGAGAATTTAAAAGCAGAAATACCCTTTCATGTTGAAATAAATAATCATGCAATCAAAATGGCAATAAAATTAAAGAAACGATGAGGTTTGTTCAAGGTTCTTCAGTATTTTGTAACAATGAGAACATTTTCTTTGTGCCCAATAGGTTATGCACTGAGGAGACAGTTCTGAAAAAAACATTTTAATAATGAAAATTCTAGAGGTCTGAAGAGGTAGTAACTACTTTGAAAACCAACAACTAAGGCTCTCTAAATATCTCTGATGTTTCCAATGTAATTTTTGTCTCCATTTGGGAAGTTTTCTTCCCTACGAAGAAAGAAGAATTTGAAATCTGCGATTTCAGAATGCTGATCTAAAAGAAGCTCTACCCAGATTCAACCCTCTGAGGAACATGACTCTCTCAGTGAAAAAGAAGTAACTTTGTGACTTTTTTTCCCCTTCTTCATATATGTATTTTGAATTCAGTGCATTCTAACGACCTACATTGTAAGACTCCCACGTAGAGCAGAAGATAAAAGAGGGGCGAAGGAAGTGCAGTAAAAGTTGACGAAAAACTCAGGGATGTATCAGGCCCTCTCTTGTCATCATCACTGTCATTTCCATCATTAACTTTGCTCAGCTCTGAACTAGGGAATGTGATCTGTGTCTTCCCCAGGGACTATAGGCAGTTCCCTTTAAAGTGTTTGAGCCTGAAGTTTAAGCATGGAGAAAATAGAGATGAAACCACAACAATTGTAAGATGAAAGCTAAAGAAGTAAAAAAAATATATAAGTAGATTTGCTTCTGATTAAAGAACTGTCCCTAATCATTGTAAAAATCTTGAAGATTTGTGGCAATGATAAAGTAAAAAATGAAAAAACCCTGAAATTTTACTCCCAGAGATGGCCACTTTTTTTTAATTCCCTATTGGACTTTTCACATGCATTTTTACACATACACAATTTTTATTTAAAAACAAAAATGAGTAGTGTTAAACCGTGTTTTAACTTGTTTTTGTGTACTTGTCAACCCACCCCATACAGTATTTTTTGTCTGATGTATAGAATTGCCGTATCCTTTCAATATGCCTGTCCAGTATTCACTGAATGGATGGAAAATAATTTTTTAACAATGCCTGTGGACAAAAGTTTACAATGTTTCTGATATATCAATATCACAATCACTTAAGTGAATATTTCTAGAGGTAGATTTCTAAAAACGGAATTAAGGAGTTACATAATTCCAAGTTATTTCCAAATATATTTCCAAATATTGTAGTAATTTACATTCCTATTGACACTGAATGAAAAAATGTCACTCCACATATTTTTAAGTTTTGCTAAATCTAGAATATAAAATATACCTCTTTATTGTTTAAATCTGAATTTTTAGTGACACTGACATTATTTACAGATATTCACTTGAAATCTTTGCAATACTGTCATCACTCTAAAACATAGCATAGATTTGTATTTATTGTCTTAATCTACATCTTTCAATAAAGTTACATTGTTTTCTTGATATCTTGCAAATTTCCTATTCAATGTAGTACATTTTTTTGTTGCTGATAAACTGATTTTTTCATGTTTCCAAGTGATTTTACTAATATAAATAAAGCCTATTGATATTTGAGCTTATGATTTATTTCTAGCCACCTTCCTAAATTCTATCAATTTCAGTAAAGTTTCATTTGTTGTTGTTTGATCTTGTTCTTAAACTATCACAAAGCTAGAGGTAATATATTTTGCCTTTTATTTTTCCAATAGGTATGCAATAATAAAATGGTCATCCTCATTTTATTTCAGAATTTAATGAGAAAACCTTTAGTTTTTCATTATTTATGATAGTGTTTTATCATTTGTTTGGGGCCTTAGGCCACTTTGAGAATCTAACAAAAGTTATAGACCCTCTTTCTCCTCCCTTCAAATACATGTGCTGGACAAACAAACAACATTTTCACATATTTTTAGTTGATTCACACACCCCTCGAGGCTGATGAATACACTCACACAAAAACGCACCACAGGACAGGCTCAACTGAAATAACTAAAGTTGCCTTAACAGGACTGGCCAAAGGGAAAATTTCCAAATAGGTGAAGGGTGTCAATTTAATGCAACAAACATTTGTTGAGCTCTCATTAGGGGTTTTAGTGACCCAACAGAAGTGTTGGCTTTCCAGTGAAATTAAAGACAGACACTCTGCAAGGCACTGACTATAAATTTTCCTTGAATTACTCCCAGTGTATGGAGAAGGAGAGACAGATAAGTAAACATAACAACATGAAAGTGATATTAATGATGTGTGCGTTCTGCATGAGAACATACCTGGCTATCATTTTCATTAACTTCAGGAAGTTTTACAGACAATGTACATTTTGGAGTGAGATTTTTAAAATGATTACTGAAGGGGCAAAGGCATTCAAAGAAGAGAAACAAGAGCAAAGGTAGTTTGGCCTGACTTATTTGTAGCAAGATGGGTAGTCCCCTATACTTACACAGTAACAGTGCAAAGATTTTCATTGCACTCTTTGAAATGACTTTGTTTTTATGGTCGCCTCAGCCAAAATAACATAGTATTACAAATCTTGCAAAATAAAGATTCCTCAGAAACCTCATACAAATTGCATAACTCTTGGACTATTTTTGTTTCAGGATAGAAACCTCATAGATAGTCTTAGTTTTACCATTGGTTTACCAGTTTAGTTCTTTTGTTCCTTTCTTACTTAATTGATCCAGAATATTGTGGCCTACCAAGAATGCCTGAGGGCTTTCTGTGTCTGGCACCAATTTCAGAGACTTTTGGCTGAATGCATAGTGGAGGTTGTTAGCAGTTGCTGGAAATTTAGTGTGAAAAAGCAGGCTTTGGGGAGATTAACCCAGAAATACCAATTATCTACTTTACATCCATAAATAGAAAAAAAAATATGTCTCTTGAGAATATTCACTTATACTCAATTCATCTCAGTTAAATGACTTGGATATATTTGTCTATGAATGGTATGCCTCTTTTCCCATTGTTTCTGTCAATTCACTGTCTTTCCTATGTTGGCCCCTTCTATATTATAATTGTCTTCAGAGTTTTTCTTCTCATTACTATTTCTACACAATATTCATCATTGGACACCAAACTAGAGTTTGCAAACTGAAAATCTGCTCTGCCAGTCTTGCCCGAAGATAGTATTTTTGTCTTCCACCCTCAGGTCAATCAGAATATGGGGGGCTGAGGGTGCAGAGGTAGGGAAGGGATTGTGGCAGACATCTATGGTTTTTTAAACTCCTCAAATGATTCTCATGAACAGACAGAATACGGAAGCACTGGAACCAACAGCAGCCTCATTCATCCCTCTGGACAGCCCTCACGCTGCTCTCTCCCTGCCTCTGCCACCCGTCCCTAAATGGGCTGTAACTCACTGAATCTAGCTTCTTTGGGAAACAATCAATAGTTGCATCCTAGTATGGAAAGAACCACCCTGGCCCTTGAGTTTGCCCAGAGATCCTGAATCCATATATCTAAAGGAAAAACATCTTCAATAAAAGTGTAATTTCTTATGTTTCTTCCTTATCTCTATCTTCCCAGTGCAAAATCCTAAATTCTCTTCCTGCCTTGCCCATTGGTCATTTTTATTGTTCCTTTCATTTTTGAATTCATGTGACTGTAAACATATTTATACAGTATGGTTACAATGGCACTGATCTCACTGCAATTTTGAGGAATTTAAGCTTATTGAGGAAATAAAAACCATAATGCTGAGGCACTCCTGAAAGAATTACTTACTCCTTGAAAATTCTTAAATTCAAACTACTGCCTAAAGTATTCCACCATGTAAAAGTTAAGATATTTATTATAGACACAAATTGCCCCTATTTGGGTTTTCTTTCTCCTATTATTTCCTTAGTTTTACCTACACCCTTTCAACCAATGTTGCTTTGATAAACTGTGTATTAATATTTGTCACATTATTGTTAGATTCTGCTACCTCATGTTTGTTATTACTGTAGTCATATCCTCCAAATGTATGTGTAATGCATTCTTCACAAATGATCCTAAAGCAAGCTGTTACTAAGCATATCATTATAGTATATACAGTACAGAATTTACTTTCAGAAAATGCCTAATAGCTTGAGAGGACTCCAGAGAATTCTGAAAGATATAACCCAAAAGCCATCATAAATCTGCTCTTTTCCTTTCCAGACTCATTCTTCTTGGTGCGACTAACTCCCTGACCCATCTTTCAGCAAGCATCACACAGTAGGTTCCCACTGGACTTTTGCACAAGTGACTGGTTTTGTTAGCTCCATCACACTGCAGCTTTCTCTTAGTCTATTACTAGGTTCGCTGAATGAATTCCAATTGAGTGATACTGCTTTAAGGGCAGTATATTTCCCTTAAACCAAAATGTCATATTTTTGCTTTAAAGCAATTTAAAATAATTAAAAATAATGGTAGGTCAAAAACAATTTTCTCAATCTTAATTGATGTCATGGCCACAAATAGCAATAACTTATTTCTATGTAAAAGCGTTTCAATCCTGCTAAGAACTAAAAGACCTGAATTCTATTTTTGGCTGGAGCACTGATTTCCAGCTTTAAGTCTTTCAGTTTCCACATTTATGAAAAAAGCATACTAGAGAAAAATAAACTGTTGTGTCCTTAGGGCATAAGGACCTCAGGAATTAATGAGTTAATAATTTACACACAGCACATGTTCCTTAGGGGAAGAGCCTTCATAACACACCACTTGTTTAAAGTTGAAATAACAAAGGGTGATGGATGCAGCTAACTCTTATTTTGTGATCTGTATGGTATTTTGATTCTACAAATTCTACCCTAACATGTGGTAGCATTTATAGTATTTATAAGTAGATTAAGAATTAGCTCACAAATACAATCCAGGAAGTTTATTTTGATGATTTGTTTTTCATGTTCTGTGAAATGAATTGCATCAGAGGTCAGAAAAAGTGCCTTAAAGGGGCACTTATTTAATATTTAAAGTGAAGTTGATCTAGTTGTGCATTGTAATAAGATACACATAATTGGCATCTCTCCTGGAAGTCAAACTAGGTAACTTTCTGCCTGATTAGCCAAACTGTTGCATAACACACAGAAGATGGCAAAAGGCAAAGCAAATGGTCTCTGTATTTATTGTTGTTCATTTTAAGCCATGGGAAAGAGGTAAAGAATAACTGTATGTGAACAAAGCAGAAACTGGGGCCTAACTCCACAGTTAGCTAAATCTACTGTTCTCACAGCTATTGCAGCATGAACGCAATTCCCACCAGTATATTTAGTTTGATCCTGCAACCCTTTGTCTTGTTAGTGATTTTTTTAGAAGAGAAAAAGAAAAGACAAGAAAGGGCAGAAAGAGAAGGGGAAGGGAGGGGAAGAGAAGGGAGGGGAGGAGAGAGAGGAGAAAGGGGAAGAGAAGAGAAGAGAAGAGAAGAGAAGAGAAGAGAAGAGAAGAGAAGAGAAGAGAAGAGAAGAGAAGAGAAGAGAAGAAGGGAAGAGAAGAGAAGAGAAGAGAAGAGAAGAGAAGAGAAGAGAAGAGAAGAGAAGAGAAGAGAAGAGGGGAGGGGAGGGGAGGGGAGAAGGGTGGAATCATTGTCAGTCAAGTCGAAAGCAATCAGCTCCCAAGTTGGGCATCAGCTGCCCAAACATATCACCACATACTTACCTCCAAATCTCAATTCTCTTTTCCACAACCCACCCTTCACAGTCCAACAATCCCACCTACTACACACACACACACACACACACACACACACACACACACACACACAGAGGCAGATGGAACCATACAACTTAGAAAGAAAAAAATGTAGAAAAGGTTAAAGAGGAATCACTTTAGACAAAATTATTTTTTAGAATGGACTACAAATATATGTATATTTTTTCCAGGGCAATTTTCTAAGTAAGAGCTTTGCAAAATTTCTATTTAAAAATGGAAACAATGTACTTCATACATTGTTTTTCAACTTTAGTAACCATTTGAGCATGTTCTTAGTTTCAAAATGCAACTACAGTTCACGTTTTTGCCTACTAAAGAAGCTTCCTGAAACAGAAATAAGAGAATAGAACACTTGTTATGAAGCCTGTAATATGTCTTAGACATTAATGTATTCTAGGATTTTTGTATGGAAAGCCCTCTTACAATGAAAAGGCTGTGTTATTATATTAAGTATGAATAAGTAAGAAACACACATTAAATGTTTCATGTGTTCCCCAAGGAGGAAAAAATTTAAATTGAGTAAATTTTTTTAAAATAACTCAACAAGAGATTTCATGGAATCCTCCCACATTTATAAAGATTTGGGGGGTTTTATATATATAGGGCAATAAGTTATCCATCTCTAATTCACTTACTTATTTTTCCCTTGCCAGTGCATTTTGGCTTCATGCTGTCTTTTAGAATGTGTAAACAAATCATAAGCAAATGATTCTATTGGACCCATTCTAACTAAAAATAGCTAATTTAAAATTAAATCAAAACATATACACTGCAATATTTATTTGTCAATCCTTTGAGAATTCATTTTCCTGACAGATACATTTTCTTCACTCTGTGGTCACCTGAGAATATATGCTAGGATGTACATTTTGCATGTCTATAAAAGCCCCTATTACTATGAATATATTCATTCTACATTAACCAGAGTATCAAAGCACCTGGAATATTAGTGTTGGATTTACATGGATATCAAAGAATTTCCCTACAAAAAGAGTCTAGGGTCATCTGAAAACAAATAATTTTTGTCCTTCAATTACATAAGCAAATAAGGCCTCTGGGCAACAGAAATAGTTTTCCTGATATGCAGGTGGTAAAGCCCATGCACTTTATAAGGCATTTTTCTTCTGTTTTCACAAATTTTAAGAATGCTAGCTATGTACTTCCTAGACCATGGCAGATTAGAAGCTGTAAATGGAAAAAGAATAAGACTGAGTAACAGTGCAAGCACTCTAAAAATGACAAGGTTAAATAACCAATAGAAAAACTACTAAAAGCAGGCAAATAAAATATTGAAATTTGAGACAATATGGAGATTTATTGAAAAGCACAACTTCTCCATATCTTTAATGGGCCATAAGTACATTGGTATATTTATACTTATACCTGAGTCACAAAAATAATTATGTTTAATATGCTCTTTAATATGTTTAAGAGAGCAGTTTGAAATATAATTTTTAAAATTTTCCAATAAACATAATCAGATTTTTTTTAAGTTTTAAAGTTTAAGAAGTGTCAGTTTTAGATATCTAGGATATTTGTCTTTGCGGAACACCTCATTTTCAGGCAACCACAGAACTAAGTGAGGTATTTGGCACTGATAGAATTTTAAAGTCCAAATGATTATTTTGTTGAAGTTAAAAGTTATCAGGAGTACAAGTAAAAGACTAGAAGAACTTTTATCTAGAAGAGAATAAGCCTGTTGTCATATTGAAAATGTTTTGCTGATCACAAGATGAATGCAATGACTAAGGCAGGATTTTGTTGACTGTCCTGGTTTTATTGTTTTTTAACCAACTGGCAATGTTTACAGAGAGAGGACAATAGCTGAGTGAATGGAAAAGATATGGGGGTTAAGTCAGACCATGGTGCCTTGCTGCTGACTTCATTTCCCGGTTTGGCTAGACTACGCATTTTTCTGGTCCCAAGAGATTCTTTACTTAAAAAACGTATTTATTCTTTTCAGACAATTCACTCACACATAAATACATACATGCAAATAGGAAAACATAAACCATTCCTGGTCTTAGGTTTTTGCAAGGAGCAGTGAGGGAAACAGTTGGGCAGGATGGCAATTGTAGGCTAGGCATTTTAGAAGCATGCAAAACTAGTTAAATATTCTTGTTAAATATGACTTTTCTTGACTGTAGCAATCAGAAAATATAATTTAGTTAGATAATGAACCCAATCCACGGTAAACATTCACTAGCTAACTGTTTGATTTGGCCATATTCTCTCAGATGAGACACCCAGGCTGCTGATTACCATTATTCCACGTGTTATGACACATGTGTTTATCCCATCATGCACTGTGGCAGTGGCAAATTGATTATCACAAAATTCCAGTAACACCGTAACACCTAATTCCTGTTACTCAAAGGAGGGAATTCCCACTCACCAAACTGAAGACTTACATCTGATTCAGATATCTGAAGCCATTTACAGCCAATTCTCTAGTCTAGCCACTTAGTCTTAACATTGAAGCAATTGACTTACCTGATGACTGGTTGAATCAACAGCTAATTTATGACCTGCATTTCTATAATTATTTTAATAGCCTTTGCATACCCTTTCCATTCTATTTATCATAATAGGAGCACTTAAAATGAGAACTCTTCACTAAAGGAAAGGAATATAAAGTTCCTAAAGAAACATTTTATTAAAGAAGTCAGGGAGACCTGCCCTTTTAGGAGGAGCCACATTGGAGAAACTCACCTATTGCCCCATTTAACTCATCAATGTGGAAATATATTGGACTCTTTTTCAACATTTTGAGTTATTGTTATCCCTTAAATTCCAACCTTTCATTGCCTGTACTAAGACCCTCAAATATCTCAAAGATCAACCTGTTATTCACTGGTTTGCTATTATTAATGGAAGCTGAAGAGAAGCAGTTCCTTTAAGTCTGATTTCTCCTCACTAATCAGACAAGAATTCTTGACTTGAAGAGGCCAGTTTGCCTCCAACATGGTGCCAACCTGTCTTCACTGTGTAGTCATTCACTTTCAGCTCCCCACTGCACACTGCAGCAGGGTATTCCCAATATCCCCAACATTGATGACAAGCAAATGTCAAGGCCACCAGTTGTGTGAGCTAAGGAAGAATAGAACAAGGTATGGTATGTAAAGAAAAATGAATTAATAAATTGTTTTAGTCCACTTAGCTGATGAAAAAAACTATGGTTCACCATTGAACTGCTCTACTCTACAACATACCACAGAAAACACCAAAGAAAATATTGCCTGGGGAGATACATGCTCAAACCTTCCCATCTGCAGCTGCTATCAATCATTTTGCCCTGACATGACCAGATATCTCAGTTTTCAAAAGAGAAGTATGAGTTGTAAAAGAATCCTTATTGGCCACCCCTACATTCCCCTCCCCACCCCCACCTCCTGATTCTGTTTTGCTTTTCAAACATTTGAAATGTCCACATACTTGGTATCCCAGCCCACTGGAAAGTCAGAAAAGTAAACTTAGTTTCAGGGAAGAAGAGAGATTCTGTGGCTTTCAGAGAATCTCCACTGGATTACAAAAGCTCTTCAAAGGGCACCTTCACCTTAAATGATAATTTAAACAGGGTTTTGTCTATGTGTTATTAATGCTTTTATTGAAGATTTTGAGTCTTCTTTCTCTTCATGCTAGAAGATAAATGAAGGACAAAAAGGCTATTTAGAACAGTTAACCTGATCTTTTTTTTTTAAGATGTGTGCAAATCACTGAGGCCGGGATCCTGTTTATCAACTAAATTGTCAGGAAATAATTAATACTGACAAGAACAAAGTGTACATCTGGATATCCCAAACAAAGGCATGCTAAATAAGCCAGAGACTTGTTAAAAATATCTTCCCCTGGACTGCATTTCCCAATAGTCGAAAATTATTCTAGAAGCAGCAGAGTAAAATGGGAAATGAATTGTACTGGGCATCTGGATGTTAGGGTTTCCTTTTGCTTATTCTACTAAGTAGGTGTGTGATCAAGTTATGCCACCTCCTGATTTTTGTGAAAGAAAGAGAGAGAAGGAAGGAAGGTGGGAGGGAGAGAAAGAGAGGAAAGAAAGAAAGAAAGAAAGAAAGAGAGAGAGAGAGAGAGAGAGGAAGGGAGGAAGGGAGGAAAGAAAGAGAGTGAGGGAGGGAGGGAGGGACGGTTTATATGAGATGTCCTCTGAATTTCTTTCAAGCTCTAAAATTCCATACGGATAACACTGATATACAACATTGCCAAGAAAATGCTATATGAATTAGTCTGGTTCATTCAAATGATTAGAAGCAGAGCACTTCTAAAGGAAATGAATGGTTGTAAATTAGCCTTTTGATTTGTCTGAATTATATAATCAAGAAATCACTTTTCTGATGCAGTTAGTACAGTAAATTCAAAAGGCAAAAAAAATAAATAACTCAAAAAGAGACAAGGTAATTACAAATGAGGACTTTATTTTTAAAAACAAATTCTTAAAAAAATAGTAATAAAAAAACCCTCTTCATTTTGTATTGAAATACAGTTGATATACAATATTATATTGTTTCAAGTATACAACACAGTGATTGAACAGTTACACATATTACTAAATCATCACCCCACCTAGTGTAGTTATTATTTATCAACATAGAAAAATGTTATAGAATCATTGATTATATTCTCAATGTTGCACTTCGATCCTCATGACCAAATTATATTACGATTGAGATTTTGTGCCTCTTTATTTCCCTCACCCACCCCACCCATCCATCCCAACCTCTCTCCCATGGTAACTACCAATCGTTTATCAATGTCTATGAGTCTGCTGCTGTTTCGTTCATTTTTGTTTTGTTTTGTTTTCAGATTCCACAAATAAGTGAAATTATATAGTATTTTCTTTCTCCACCTAGCTTATTTCACTTGGCATAATACTCTCTAGATTCATCTATGTTGTCACAAATGGAAAGACTTCTTTCTTTTTATGGCTGAATACTATTCCTTTATGTACATGTATTACCACATCTTCTTTATGCATTCATCTACTGATGGACACTTTGTTGCTTCCACATCTTGGCTATTGTAAATAATGTAGCAATAAACATAGGAGTGCATATATCTTTTCAAATCACGGATTTTGTGTTCCTCAGGTAAATCCTAGAAGTGGAGTTACTGAGTCATATGGTATTTCTGTTTTTAGTTTTTTGAGGAACCTTCATACTGCTTTCCAAGTGGTTATACCAGTTTACAATCCCACCAGTAGTGTAGGAGTCTTCACTTTTCTCCACGTCCTTACCAACACTTGTTTCTTCTTGTCTTTTGAACAGTGGTCATTCTGACTGGTGCGAAGTGATATCTCGTGGTTTTGATTTGCATTTCCCTGATGATTCACAATGCAGAGCATCTTTTCATGTACCTATCACTCATATGTATTTCTTCTTTGGAAAATGTCTGTTCAGGTCCACTGCCCATTTTTAATCAGGTTATTTGTTTTCTGGTGTTGAGGAGTATAGGTTCTTCATATATTTTGGATGTTAACCCCTTCTTGGATAAATCATTTACAAATATATTCTCCCATATGGTAGGCTTCCTTTTTGTTTTGCTTATGGTGTCCTTTGCTGTACAGAAGCTTTTTAGTTTGATGTAATCCCACTTGTTCATTTTATATTTTGTTTCCCTTGCCAAGGCAAATGTATTCAGAAAGAAAGTGCTCATACTTATACTCAAGAGATCTTTGCCTATGTTTTCTTCTAAGAGGTTTATGGGTTCAATCTCCTATTTAGATTTTAATTCATTTTTAGTTAACTTTTGCATATGGAGTTAGACAGTAATCCTGTTTCTTTCTCTTGCATGTAGCTGCCCAGCTTTCCCAACACCATTTATTGAAAAGAATATCTATCCCCACTGTATATTTATAGCTCCTTTATCATATATTAATTGGCCATATATGCATGGGTTTATTTCCAAGCTCTGTATTCTGTTCCATTGAACTATTGGTCTTTTCTTGTTATAGAGCCATACTGTTTTGATTATTGTAGCTTTGTAGTATAGATTGAAGTCAGAGAGTGTAATATCCCCAGCTTTGTTCTTTCTCAATATTGCTTTGGCTATTTGGGTTTTTTTATGGTTCCATATGAATATTATGATTATTGGCTCTAGTTCGTTGAAAAATGCCATTGGTGCTTTGATGGGGATTGCACTGAATCTGTAAGTTGCTTTGGGCAAGATGGACATTTTGACAATATTAATTCTTTCTGTCCATGACCATGTGATAGATTTCCATTTTCGTGTGTCTTTTTTAATTCCTTTCATCAGTGTCTCATAGTTTTCAGAGTACAGGTCTTTTACCTTCTTAGTTAGGTTTATTCCTAGGTATTTCATTCTTTTTGATGCAATTATAAATGGAATTGTTTTTCTGATTCCTCTTTCTGCTAGTTCATTGTTAGTATATACGAATGCAACAGATTTCTGTGTATTAATTTTGTATCCTGCAAGTTTGCTGAATCCCATTGTTAGTTCTAATAGTTTTTTGGTGGAGTCTTGAGGGTTTTCTATATATAGAATCAGGTCATCTGCAAATAGTGACAGTTTTTACTTCTTCCTTAACAATTTGAATACCTTTTATCTCTTTATCTTGTTTGATTGCCATGACTAGGACTTTCAGATGTTGAATAAAAGTGAAAACCCTCTTCATGAAGGCTCCTAGTCTATTATTTCTATTATATTCCACCTCATTTTACAAATCCCTGTGAGCCTATCTTCTCAACTAGACTAAGCTCCTGGATGGCCAGGACCATAGTTTATTCATGTTTATATCATTCATGCTGATTTGCCCAGAAAAGTCCTCAATCAATATTTACTAAATTGAATACTATTTTCAACATATTGGATAATGTGGCAAATCCTCAGATGGAGTAATCAATAAAATTCAACTTAATTTTTCATGAATCTAAATTTTAGGTAAATCTGAAATTTTTCTTCTCTTGTAAATGACTTGGAAACTATGATTTCATTTAAAACCTGTGAAACATCTAGTCAATTGCAGAAAAATGTAAGAATACCTTGAAAGAAAGAAAAATAACAAATTATAAGCACATAATTTTACTTTTACTTATTAGAATTTCTCTATCACTCACTTGTTTATTCATTCATCATATATTTAACAGGTATCAGATACTCCAGCTATATAACTATAAATAAAGTATGGTTCCCTAACTATCCAAAAGAAAAGAAATAACAAATGTTGGTGAAGATATAGACAAAAGGGAACACTTCTACACTGTTGGTAGGAATGTAAATTGGTGCAGCCACAATGGAAAGAAATATGGTAATACTTCAAAAAACTAAAAATAGAAATATTATATGACCTAGTAACTCCACTTCTAGGAATTTATCCAAAGAAAACAAAATCTCTGATTCGAAAAGATATATGCACCTGTATGTTTACTGCAACATTATCTACAATAGTCAAGATATGGAAGCAACAAAGCATCCATCAACAGATTAATGAATAAAGAAGATGTGGTATAATACATGTACACAAAGGAATATTATTCAGCCATAAAAAAAGAAAGAAGTCCTTCCATTTGTGACAACACTGATGAATCTAGAGAGTATTATGCCAAATGAAATAAGCCAGATGGAGAAAGACAAATACCATATGATTTCACTTATTTGTGGAATCTGAAAACAAAACCAAACAAAATGAACGAAACAGCAGTAGACTCACAGAAATTGAGAAGTGACTGATGGTTACCATGGGGGAAGGAAGGAAGGGAGAGGGGGATAAAGGGGCACAAAAATTCTCAATCATAATATAAGTTGTTCATAAGGATGATAGTATGGCATGGAGAATATAGCCAATGATAT
The DNA here is from genome assembly GCF_030020395.1 of Manis pentadactyla. NCBI lineage: Eukaryota > Metazoa > Chordata > Mammalia > Pholidota > Manidae > Manis > Manis pentadactyla. The sequence goes on from NC_080030.1 coordinate 51,997,293, forward strand.
TCTCTAACAGATTTCTATGTTGGCAGATAATAATTGCACTGGTTGGGGTGAGGATTTAATAATGAGTGTAATTGTTGAACCACTGTGCTGTATACCTGAAACTAATATAATATTGTATACAAACTGTACTTCAATAAAAAAAAGATGGTTCTTGCTTTCAATAGAATGTTTCTAGTCAATGGAGAGAGGTTAATTACAATAGAGTGGGATAATTGTGGTGATATTGATATGCATGCAACATATTGATAGCACATAAAAGGGACACCTGAATGAATGCTGAGGATCACTTGAAGTTTCCAGAAGAGACAACGACAGAGCTAAATAATGACTAATTCTGAGTCAATCACAGCAAAGGCCTAAGATAATAGAATTTTATATTTAGTTAAATTTTACGGGGCAGTTATTATATGCCAAGCATTTTCCCAAGCACTTTAAAAACAGTGACTCCTAGAGGAGGAGGGACAATCATATGAAAGAAATATTATCATCCCATTTTACAGATGAGGAAACCACCTATACAGAGAGATACAGAGGAATACAGAGAAGACAAATAATTTCACAAGGTCAAATAGTTAGTAGGCAGCAGAGCTAGTATTTGAACCCAGACACTTAGGGGTCAGAGTTTATGCGTCAAACCCTCTTGGTTATACACTGCTCTCTCAGCCTGGAGGCTAGAAAGCCTGCCTCCTCCCTACTCAATTCTTCTTTGTTTATTCTCTGGCTCAGCTTTCTGTGCATCCAATTTTGTAATTACTTGTTTATTTGGGTACTTGTATGTTGTCTTCCTCATCATACTGCAAGCATTGCATGGTGTTCTCAATAAGGGGTTCTAAGCAGGAGAATCATGGTCATATTTTTTCTCTGGAAAGAGCATTCTGAAGCAGAGGAAAACGATTCTGTTTTGGTTATATCTATGTATCTGTGTGTATGCATGTGTATCTATGGTGTATCTGTATTAAAATGCAAGTTTCAGCCAAGAAACAGTGCAATGTGGAAAGACAGACCAAAAAGCAGAAATATTTCAAAGTAAGTGGCTAAGATCTACTTTGGATGACTCTTAAATACCTCAACCTCATCAAAAGCATAAAAGGGTCAACAGTCAGAGATGAGAAGAAAATTTTTGGAGGAGAGAAGATTTATTTGAAGCAGACTTTTCTTTGAGTCACAACCACCCCATCTCTGGTCTAGGAGAGCAGGAGACAGTCTAGCCTCAAAACTAGTCAGAAACCTTCGAAGTAATCATAACTCAAGGGAGAGTTTTCTGGAGAGAGCAGTATGAGTGGCTGGCCCCGCAATGCACACTGAAGAAAAGTTCAACAGAACTACTCCAAGAACTTAATGTTTGTCCTCTGCAGTTGAGATGGTATCTGTCTCCTGCCTAAAAACCTAGAGGACAAGAGATGAGCTGATCGGTTTTTCTGACAGCGAGGTGAAGGGAAGCTGCTGTGCTGAGATGGGGCAGCAGGCTTGGAGTCGTGGAACCAAGAATATGTGAGTGTGGAGCAAGAACCTGGGGAAGACGATGCAGGAAAAGCTGGCCCAGAGCAAGGGCTCTCGTCGGTCCCTGTAGGAGTGTCTAGGTGATCACTCACACTTTGGCAGTAGCTGAAGCTTCTGCTGGACGCACAGGGACTAAGGGATGAGTAAGTGATCAGCTAAAGCGACAGCATTTGCCCTTTTCAAGGGGAAGTGTATGTGGAGACACTCACTAATTTGGGGGTGGGGAGCAAGGCCTTCTATAAGCCCATGAAGGTGCTTGTTATAGAAGGAGCTGGCTTCACCCTCCTACCATGTCCAGAGAGAGGGTGGTGCCTGATCGCCAGGATTTGAGGACTGTCTGTTTCCTTTTTGCCTCCATCTACCCTCATCCCTAGTTTGGGAAGGATTCAGAATCCCAAAGTTAGCCTAATGAGGGAAGAGAAGTTAGAAATCATGTAAGAAAAGAGTGAAGAAAGCAACATTGCTCTCCTTGCCCAATAGCAAGGAAGGCCTTTTATACGGGACCTCTTCGTGATTCCAATGTGACAGTGTTTGGTGACTTAGAGTAAAAATCTACCTCTTGATTATCTAAACGTGACGGCAGGATTTCATGGAGACTTGCAATCACTGCAGAAGGAAGAGCATCTCCCACTGAATCAATTCAAAGGGATAGCAAGGACCAAAAATTAAGGTGCTCAGTGATTACATTACAATCACAATTGGCATTGTGCAAGAAGGATTGATCCACACAAGGTATGATGCCCTGGCCCAGGCGAGAGCCAGAACCACGCCTTATAACAGCTTCAGGAACACCAGTCACCCCCAAACTGCCCACAGAATCCCAGGTCCCACTTTGGGTAACCCACGAAACACATTTAAACCCACAGCTTTCCTGTGGCAAATTACCCCATGCGGTCCTCAGCCTTGTAGCCTAAGTGTTCTTTTCCAGTCCAGACTCAGGGCCTGACAAAGCAGGTTCCTCCATGACTTTATTGCTGAGGGTGAAGGACGTCACACTGCTGTCTGGCCTAAGCACACCTGGGCTCTCAATGCCTCACTGGCTGACATCTTCAGCCTCATCTTCTGCCATTTTTTCTACTTCATTTCTGATACGCAACTAGTAGTACTACTCCTAGTTCCTTCAGAAGGAGAGTCTCCGATCCTCTACACTTCTTGCTCCTTCACCCCAGGCATTTCTGTTGCTGTCTCATGGCTTGAACCCTCTCTGACCCAGTCCTGCCCTTTACCTGGGAGCCAAGTGCATGATTAAGAACATCACTCTGGAGGAAGACATGTTGGCTCGGAATTTGACTTTCTCTGTTGAGTGACTTTTTGACCTTGTATGATCTACTTAATCATTCTAACCCCAGCTTCCTCATCTGTAAAATGAGGATAAAAGTATTATTTACCTCATAATATTGTGATGAGGATTAAAAGACATAATGAACAAAAAATATTTAGCTTATGGCCTGGCACATATTAAGTACCAATTTATTGAAAAAATTGAGTAAGTAGGCAAGTGGGTCCTGACACATCCAATTTCCTCACACTGGAAAGTCATGTCGTCCACCAGCTGCCTGGCAGACTCCTACTGATCCTGCAAGACCTGGACCATGTGACCAGGGGCGTGACAGAGAATGAGTAACTTTTCTCCGTATTAACATTTCAATCTCTAGGATATATTGTTAGGTGAGAAAAGCAAAGTACCTAATAGTACATATGACACCTTTTGTGAAAGGAAGTTATTGTGTTAGCTTTTGTGTAGAAAGAAGGGAAAATGACATATAACAAGTATTTGTGTATATTTCTGCTAAGTAGAAACACTGAAAGAATTAAGGCAGAAACTACTAGTAGTGATGTTGGAATTTAGCTTCCATAGAAAATAAGGTCCTCTTTGACTGGGCATGTAAGTGATGCAGATGCTTAGGCACTGGGATCAATTATTGTTTGAAACTCTAATTTTGTATGAACCAAACCACAAGCTGACTCAGTTAAATTCATTCTAAAAACGTATAGTCCAAGCAACAGGGTAGGAGAAAGAGAAGGAAAAGAATTAGCCTTCTGCTGGTTACCAAGTTAAGCACTTCTATAGACATTAACTCATGTAACCTTCACAGCTAGGTGGTTACTATTTTGCAAAGAAGGAAAAGAAATTAATTGTCAAGGGCCAGACAGCTAGTAAGAAGGAGAGCTGAAATTCAAACTCACCTGATTCCCAAGGCTTGTATCCTTTCAGTCACACAGTGTGGCCTCTGTATATTGCTCAGTTGGATAACTAACGCAGAATTGATCAGCTTGACTTACTACTACTTAATCATTAAACTTGTTAATTAATAGCCTAGTACAGATTCTTGCTACCCAGGAATAGAGACCTTCCCCACAGAGCATAAATTATTTTATGGAGCTTTCAGCCAGTTTTGAATTCACATAAATGTGCTCTCCTCTGACTTTATTTCCACATACTTCTGCATGTATAACCTAATATTCCATTAAGTTCTTCAATGAAGACTGAAGGCTGTATTAATGCAATGAGTTTATTTGGGCATGAACTGTTTTAATAAGTACTGATTTTTAATTATTGCACTTCCTATTCTCAGTACTTTACAGGTCAAGAAAACAAGCTAAGCTTAGTATGATTTTCTAGGAGCTTTTTAGAAAATTATGTTAAGGTCACCAGTTTTTCTTTATTTCTTGAAATCCACCTAAAAAAAAAAGAAAAAGAAAAATTGTGATATTAGCCTACATCTATTTTTTACAAGCGAAGGGGAAAACATTTCGCATTTTCCATATTAGACACATTTTATGAGCAAATATACAAAAAAAAATACGTTCTAAAAATGCACTTTTCTGAGTGTAGATACTTACCATGATTGAAAAATCAGATGTTTCCTTTCCATGTCTTCACTAATTTAAGGCTTCAGTTCCTTCATAATGGTGATGTTCCCTCACTCCTTTCCAATGTGAAGATCCTTGATGGAGAAGATATAAATAGAACCAATCAGGAGTTCTGCCTTCTCTGTGGCATATGTTAAAGTTACGCTATTTCTACCACGACTCGGCCTCCATTAAAAATATTGCTTTAAAAGTCACTTTTGTATTATTAGTAGTTTTCATAAGCTTCAGTTCATTCTCAACTTAGACCTGTTAACAATTGTGAACAGCTTTTGTTGTTATTGTTGGTCAGTGATACCATGTCCCTCCTCTCATCTTATTTACACACCCTTTTGAACTCTGGCATCAAGGATGGGTGAAGTCACACAAGCGAAAACATTTCTGCAAGCCAGTGTTATTGCAGTCTTAAATTTAAATGACATGGTCTGATTGGTAGACGAATTTAGGGTTTGAAAATATTACCAAAACATCATAACATTGGCCCATCCTTCACTGCTTTCCTTCCTCCTGTTTCTCATTCCCGTAACTCATGAAGAATGACATTGAGAGTTAATCTTCCAAACAGAGCCTATCAACACCAACATTACAGAGGGAAGAGGGTATCTCTGTTTCTATAACCTAGACACTCACTCCTCAGATCACACAGACTAAGGCGCTTCTGTGAATGCCAATTGGGAAGCTGGTATTCTTTTTCAGGGATGGACTGATTTGTTTTGGAAATCAGATCTTGAGAGAGTCAGACTATGGAGCAGAAGCAAATCATTTGCAGGGCTGGAGAGATTATTTGTTCCCCTGGGACAACTGTCATTTGCCTATCCTGTGTCTTCCTCTGTCATCTGGGGGGATTCAGTTAATCTTTCCTTTCTTGTAGAATCTATGTGTAAATTTCAGTATAAACATAGATCAGAGAAATTCAGTAGTTTTAAACCCAGAAAGCCAACACTTTGCTCATTCAATCTTGTTCAGGATTCTTTGCTTTTTGAAAAAAAAAGAGAGAAAAGATTTAAGAGGGCATATTTCCTAGATCAGATCTAAGTGAAAATTCTTTTTTTTATTTTTATTAAGAGGCAGTTTTCTTTGCCATATTTTATCCAAGTGACCACAGGTTGTTTCTCACTGAGACATCATCAGCTCTGCTTTGACTTGTCTTACAACCAAGAAAGTATTTACAAAAGGATTAAGAGCCTTCAAAACATTACTAGAAGCCTGAGCAGCCCTCCTGACATGGGCACTGACTTTCACACCCAGTTTCCTGGACTGTGCTATTACAAGTATTGCCTGTTTCCTAAATCCTTTCCCACATTCACACAGATGGTCAGGGAAGTAGGGTCTAATGTTACTTCCATTTCCTCCTCCCTATGAAGCTTCTCTTTCTATCCATTAGCCTCAGATTTAAACAGAAGACTCCCAAGAAGTAAAAAGCTCATTAGCAGAGAAAAGATCTATTTCTAAGACAGAATCTGTTTATTTCATAAGAGAAGAACTTGACAGCAGTTAATGTCTAGTGGAGGAAACTGTTCTTTGGACTTTGCTACATCAAGTCCACTGTAGGAATGAGTCACAAATTGAACTGCTCTTTTTTATTGAAGTATGTGTCTTTGAAATGTGCTGTCTTTTCCTGACTAAGCAGCTTGCTAAACATGGCCAATGTGAGGAAATGAAAAAGAAATCTCATCAGGGGCCAAGCATCTTGTGTCAAGTTTGTATTACCAGTGTCCAACAGTGGGCATTGCCTGGTTAGCAATGTGTTGTGAAATTAATTCCTTTTTAGATTCTTTTTTTTCTTCTAGAGACAATAAGTGAAAGGATACTGACAAGGCTTTCTAAAACTAAGGCATTAAGAAAATAAGACTACCTTCTGTCACTTACACTAAAAAATAAGCAAAATAGGTCAGAAGAGAAAGATCTGAATTCCTCAATGGCTCACAGCCTTGTGAATCTGGTTCTAGTTCTCTCATAAATTATATAATTTGAAAGAATTCACATAGCTTCTTTGACATCTAGTTTTCTAATCTATAAAATTAAGAGGTTAGCCTAAAATATCTCTACACTCTTCCCAATTCATTCAACATATCAAGTATCCTAAACAATTTCCATAAATGCCTTGATTAGTACAGCTCAGAACCAGCTTTTATGGGAATTCTCTCCCTTTGAGGGAAATAGATGCAGGAATTTCAGTACATTTCACAGTACTATACTTCCTCTTGGGCTCAATAATCTTTTCTACTGTTTCAATTATATGTCTTCTCTCCCTTTGTTAACATTCAGTTCTTTTTTAATGAATCTATGGAAGAGCCACAAGTGGTGAAGTGACTTATCCAAAGTCACACAAAGTGCCTGGAAACAAAGTCTAGGTTATTGCTTTGTTTTCTTTGTGTTAAGTGTGGTCTTATTTAATGATATCATATTTATCACCATGACAAGCCTTCTTGGGTTCCTGCTGGGTTCACAGCAAGTTACCAGACCCTGTGGGAATTTATGTAGCTCTCAAAAGGCATGACTCCCACACATGCACTTTCAATCTAAAATAATCCCACCTGTTTGACCTTTTGAGTATAGTACATAAACAACTCTTTGTCCTTCAGTAAGCAAATAGTACCACTGCGGCTCAATTTGAATGGTATGTACAGATGAAGAAACTGAGGTTCAAAAGAAGTGAATTAATTGGCCCAACACCATATGGCTAGAAATTAGTAGGACTGAAACTAGAAAATAGGGCCTTCTTTCTTCTTGTTCAATTAATTTTAATCTAAACCATTTTACTTCTGTGCTGCACAGTAAAGAAAAAAAAATCAAAATTCTACACCCCAAAATTCCTTCCTTTACACATTAATAATGGCCTTCCCAAGACTTAGAGATGATAGCAGAGTCATTTTAGATCTAGCACAGTGAGTATTACAACCCATCCTAGATAAAACAGTGAACTTTAATCACTAACTGAACATCTTCTATGGATGGGCAAAAAGCTAGAATCCCTGAGAGCCACAGGAAAAACAAGCTTCCCCCAATTTAGAAAAAGGCAAATGAGATCTTAAAAAGATATCTTGTAGCGTAAGGTAGTAAATGAATGGGAAGTTGTAATTTTCCAGGTTCACTTATTCACATATTGAGTACCTTCTATATTCAAGTTTCTGGTTATATTAAAAGGTGCTAAACATCTTTTTAACAGTGTTACATAATCCCTAAGAGAAAGCTAAAGAAATAACCAAACCAGTTCTTGACAAAGGAACATGATATAAGGGTTCCATGGGCCTGTGTATGCACCTGTGTACATATGTTCCATCTTCTCACTCCTGCCACTCATATTTATCTTATTTATTCTGCCAAGATACTAACATATCGATTGCCCAGAGATCCATCAAACATAGATAAGAAGAACCTACTGGATAGTTAGCCCATACTTCTGCCCTTCCTTGATGAAGAATTATTTCCCGCACAGGAGGCTGGAGACTCTGTTTGCACATTTCTGTTGGAAGGAGGTTATTCTTTCTTGAGTTTCCTCATTCCACTTGAGAGACTAACACCAATTATTGAAACATTTTATGTAGCAGAATTCTAAAATTAAGAACCTGAGCTATAGCAACCCTATGATTCAGCTGTATCTGTCAAGTCAGGGAAGGAAGTGAAGTTAGCCCAACCTGACAAATGGAAGAATGATTCAATGAACATAAATTTGACCCAAATACAACAGCTGGTGTTGGGTGGTGAGACCATTTTGAAAGTAGACCATTGGCAGTCTTCCATAGGTCCCACTAGCCCCAGTGGGCTCAATAGACTGAATCTTTTGAAGCTGTCAGTGCACTGAAAAAAGAAAAAAAGAAAACAAATCTTTGTATAAGACATTACGATCACAGGATAACAGTGACTGAATCTAGCTTGCATTGAGATGAAGACACAAGTTGACCACAGGCAGCCAATCAGGGCTTAGATTCTTTCTTGAGAAAGAGCAGGGCCAGACTACAGCTCAGATGGAAAACAAGAACATACGATCATCAAGCTGCCCCAGGTGTCTGACTCACCAGTGACCTCAACTGCAGATATTGCCTTAGTGAATCAGAACCGGAGAGGAGATGTATGGTGGACCACAAGCGGTGGAATCCACAGGGAGCTGAGAAGCCTCTTCCGCACATGAGACACTGTCCAGAGGCTTCTCAGAATTATCTGAGAAGAATTTGAGAAGCCAAACATCCTCAAGAGCTGGAGGGAACTTGAGTAGGAAAACGTTTCACTACAGCCTCTGTGGTCCTATTTTTCCATGAGGCTAAATGATAATAAGAACAATAGCCAGGTAAATATAAGCAATTATGATAATTATATTAGGCCTTTTTATGTGTTCTCACCCTGACTGCTGATCACAACACTAATGCTGTGATTATGTTTTAAAGCTAATATTAGATGTTAGTTTACAGTTAAGAAAACTAAGTCTCAGAAGACCTAAATAACATGCCCCAAATCCATGGCTGGGAAGATGTAAACCAGAATTTCAAAATAGGTCTGACTTGTCACTATATTCTGGGTCCTGAAGTAACATAGAAAAGCATAGGTTACAGAAATATTTATTACAGAATAAATCAAAATCTGCCTCCCTAAATTTTCTACTCACTGATCAGAGTTCTGTCTTTGAAAAAATACTGTCTTTACAGGCTACTCCTTCTAAGGAGCACCTGCTCAGAGATTGGAAAAATGCCTATCAAGGACTCAACTGCATCTTCTTTACCTTGACCCAGCTAGCCTGTTGTCCAAGCTCCTCATCTACATGGTCTTCCTCCACTGGGAAATCTAGTTCGTCAGTGTCCCCAGAATTCTTGATGCTCTCTGATTTCCACTAAAAACAATTCCCACTATACCATAGACTTCTCCTAAGGACTCTTACATGGGGCTATAGCTCCCTATCTTCCCAAAGTTTGACAAGAGACACCCTCTCAGCATCACCCTCAAAAGCCACTGAGGTGGTCGACTAGGTACTCCATACCCCAGCAGGCCCTGTGAATTAATTCCCTGGAGCCCAGCTTATTGCCATCCTAATGTAAATGCTATGACAAAGTATTAAATTGCATGTACAATTGGTAATTACTCTATAGTAATTCTAGGTCTTGTTTGTTTGAATAAAATTCATTATTTACAATTTACTAATAGAACCTCTCTTTGTTGATATCTCTTCCTAATTGCTTGAACCATATGACATTTTTTTCCTAGGCAGCATTGAAATGGTTTTTATATCCCTTTAGGGTTAGCATCTAAGTTTTTGATAGATAGTGTTGTAAGTATCCTTTCTGCACAATGAAAAATGTCTACATCTATATTACTCAGGGATATTTATAGACAGATGTAATCAGACCAAGTCATAAACTATCCATTTTAGTAACAAGCCTGTATTATAGATTACACACGGCTCAATCCTACAATTTCTTTAGGGCTCTAAGAGGTTGTGGTCTATGTTTATAGATTAAATGGCATAGGTAAGTGGAATACATTTTCTATAAATTAAAAAAGAATAACATAATTTAAATTTTTGACATCATTTACTTTGAGGAGCAATGCAAAGATTAAAAAGTGTACCCTTAGCATCCCTGCCTTTGTGGTGCAGGACAAAGGAAGTTAAATGGACAGAAGCTAGAAAATTGGCCAACTCATCCATTCAATGAAGAGAATAGTGCATGAGAAGATCCCCTTTGTTTCTTGCTGCAGTTCTAAACCCCTAACAGAGAAAGCAATAACAGAATGTCCATTTTCCCCTATCCAGGAGTGTATAGAATTCCCAGATTTGAAAAAGGAGACTCATGCTTATTCATCTGAGTAAAGTTCTTTCCAATCAGTCATGAGCCATCTGAAGAGCTGATCTTATTTACTGATGTGGTAGCTCAAAGACTAATAAAGACTAACACAATCTCAAAAAAAAAAAAAAAACAGGTATTTGAGGGAAGAAATTACATTTTCTGACTTCAGATTAGAAAGTCAACTAGGACATTAGTTATGACCAAAAAGTAAAAATGCTTCTTGTCAATTTCTTATATTCTTGTATGTAGAAAATATAATTAAGAAATTTATTGTTTTACTGATTTTAAAAATTATTTTTAAAAACATAATTTAATCATATGAAAAACTACATCCAAGCCATTTGATATCTTATTTTCCCAGTGTCCTTTGATTTCCAATGAAAGAAGCAACCCCTAAAGCATTAATCACATTGCCATTTATTTAACAAGCACATTGAACCATCTGACATTCATTGCTGTCTTTTTTAGTTTTTAAATATGCATTGCTAATTAGCTTTTATTGTAAGATCTTTAAGGGCAAACACCATTTCTCATACTACTTTCTGTCTTGCCAGAGCACCTGAAAAAATGCCTTCAATAATTATTCATTCACTTACTCATTCCACGCTCTGTGTGTACACCATGTACCAGCAGCTAGAGATATAGTCCCTGCCCTCAGAAAGCTCTCAATAATGTCCTCTGAAACAGACAGGGAGTCCCTAGCTTAGATCACCTGGAGCAAGAGATGGGAGGACTGATGTAAAAACTGGGGACATCTGTGTAAAGGAGGTGATGCTTGATTCTCCTCTAGGACAACTGAGTAGGAATTTGCCCATGGGAAACAGGTGGGCAATTGATGCAGAGGGGGTTTTACACATAGTAGGCACTCCATAAGTAATTGTCTTCTTGTTCTGACTTGAAATTAGTGACCTCTCAACCCTAAGATTCTATGGGTCTCTGACTTTTTTAAGCCATGAGAGGCCTTTTTATTATGTCAGTGGTTCAGGCTTTCTTTTCACTCAAGACAACAGAACAGAAAACAGGACAGCTTTTAAAGGAAAGGAAAAAAAAAAGACATCATCAGGCTTGGTGTCCATATGCCCAATATTCACTAATTTTGGCATATTTGGAAAATGAAGAAAAATGAAAGGAAGAAAATAATCACACATCCCACCATAGAGAGTCTACCATTGTTAATAAAATGGTACATTTCTTTCCAGTCTTTTTTTTTGCAAGGTTTTTGGTTTATTGTTTTGTTTGACACAGTTTCAATCATACTAATTAATAGTACCTATTTAAAAACTAAAACCCTGAGTATTAGATGTTACATGGTACAATGTGAATTGTTATATAAAGGTAAGTTATTATTGCCTTGGGGAGTTGTTTCTCTCATTGGAAACCAAAAATAAACTTTATCTTTATATTACAAGAAAGAAGTATTATAACTATCAGTTTAATTGTCTCCATATCCCATGGAGATTTCATAAAATGGACATAATTTAATCAATCATTTTGTTGTTAGATGTTTAAATAATTTCCAAGATCAAGGTGTTTCAAATAATTCTGCAATGAGCATGTTTGTATACATTGATTTTTTTCACCTACACTTTGGATTCTTTTTTTTAGGATTAAGTCTTCAAGTTAGACTGACTAGATCAAAGAGTTTGAAATTTTAAGGCTCTTAAAGCATATTGCCAATTGCTTTTCAAAGAGAGGGTATATCAAGTTTCACTCCTACCTGCCATAAGAGTTTGTTTCATTTTTTAAATTTTACCAGCACTGAATAGTACCACTTAAATACTTAATTTGATAGTTTAAAAAGAGTTGTTCGAATTTGCATATATTTGATTACTAATGAAAATGAACATTTTCCCCTTTGTCATTTAGTTGTATTTATTATGAGGATCTAAGGTTGAATTGGCATTTAGGTGAGAATGAGTCGTTCAGTTCACCTACATGCAGAACAGCATGAAGGCTTCTGGGATCCTACATCACTGCTCCATGTAGAAGTTAAAATAATCTCTTTGACTACAAACTTTTAATAAGAACACTCAGACTTCACACCATGTTTTGAAACCATTCTGGATCAGATGTCCCAGGCTTGGGTCCTTTTGGACTAGAACCTTTCATTGTTTCCTAGACTTCCACCTTCATAAGTGTCATCTCTTCGTGCTTACTTTTTAATATATGCATTTCCTGCTAGATTCATGCTCCATAAAGCCCAGAAGCTGGGATCCTTCAGAACCTGCTGTGTCCCCAGGGCACACTGCACAGTCTGGGAGATAGCACCAACTTCCTCTGTTCGTTAGACTTGCTGTCATGTTGAAGAAGTCAGTGTTCAGTAGGACAGAGGCCACCATCCTGAATTCCTCCTCCTCCATAAACAGACCTTACAATACTTCTATTAAGGATCACTGCTTGGAAACACTTTTGTCCTTCCTTGAAGAGGTATTTTTGGCACATTGAATGCTCACCTCTATTTATCTGTAAATGTAACTTGACCTTCTTAATCATTAGGCATAAAGCAATCATCTCTGTGCTGCTGCTCAGGACATGAGATAATTAGCAAAGAGAAATTCCTCCTGCCAGTGTGTGCTATGAATAGAAAACTTTAATTTGACTTCCTGAGTTTTCTTCAATTGTGAAATATCTTAGTTTGTATTTTAACTTCATAAAAATTCATACACAATACATGATTTTGATCTCAGATTTATGTAGCATATACTGCTTGAGGAAAATACATTAGTTATAGCCAGAGTCTATTTCCAGGTTTAATAAATACCATCTCATTCTGTGCTTTTCTGGTGGGCTGCACATGAAATTACTTCTTGGAAAGATCTATTCTATCAAGCTATTCATATGTCTCAGTGATTCAACTAACATTTACCAGCTTCTGTGCATGCCTTTCACTGTGCTGTTTGCTCTCACATGCTGCTTTATTCTATTTTTACAATAACCATAATAGGTATGTATATTTTTTCTGATTTGTTTTAGATGTGGTTAAATGACTTACCTAATCTCATCCATCCAGATAGAACCTAATACAGAACATAAACCTAGATCTCCCAATCCTCAGTCCAGTCTAGAGATTTTTTTTTTCCTGTGACTAGGCATGACTTGAGTTTTTTGTATGGTGATACCACTCTACTGTCTACCATAACGTGCTGTGTGTGATATGCAATATTGACTCCAGCATTCATCACCCTGAAATTACTGAATTGCTTGCCTGTCTCCCCCTGTAGGCTGTTAAGTCCACTGAGGGTAGAAATCACATTTTATTTGATGTTGTATCCCAGAATTCAGCAGACTACCTAGAATTAGTGAATATTTGATAATAATTTTTATTAATTCATGATTACATCAATAAATCACTAAATAAATGATGGAGAAGTTAGTATTTGGGTTATATATTTTACACATAGGAAAGTCTAAGAACAACTAATAGTTCACTTTTCTTCACCTATACGCAATTTATTTTAAAATGAATACTTATTAATTAAAGCATATCTCCAAATTGTTACCCTACTTGGCTTTTGCTAATTCCAATCCCCAACAGTTGTAGAACACCATTTGCAAGCACCCCACTGTTTTTACTTTTTCTTTTTTATTGCTTCCTGTGAAGTGTTACCAAAACTATCTGATTCATATGTATACAGAACAGAGCACAAGCAACAGAATTATTTAACATTCCTCTCTCCCCTTTCCCTCTACCCCATTCTTAAATTGGAAAAGAATTCTAAAACATCACTGACCTTTTCAGGTAGTCAACTAGATTTCCCTGGATAATATCCCATCCAAGCGACTTTCCCTCACCTACTAAAATTCCTTCCTTCTCTTCCTCCTGATAGAGCTTATTCCATATTTAGCCTTTTCAAATTAGAAACTGGAAGGAATGGAACATATTAATTGGTAGAACTATAAACTGGTACAAACGAGTAATGTAAATCATGAACCTTTAAAATGTGCAGACATTTCAACCAGATCATCCTAAAAATCTATCTAAAGGAAATTTCCAGAGATATATACCATGATGCATATTCCAGTGTGGTCTTTGCAGTGTTATTTATAATAAGAAGAAAGAAAGAAAACTGAAAACTACCTGATTGCTCAACTCTACAAAACAGTTGTAAAAAATGATGGTTCATATATATAAGAGAACAATGAAATCACTTAAAAAATTATGCCTTATATAATATTTTATTAAATGAAATATTCATGGTATATTGGTAAGTGAAAGAGTTAAGTTACAGAACAATGTAATAACATCCACATAACAGAAAATACTTTTTTAAAATTTATATTTGCATGCACATAAAACAAGAGTCTGGAAACTTACACAAATGTTAGTTATTTCTGAGCAGTGGTCTAGCCAGAAGGAACAGCACGCCCCTCCCCCCGATCCTTTCTTCATGCAGTTCTCTAACATGCCCTCTAAATTCAAATGACATCTCAAGCAGCCACATAACATTTCTCACTCACACGGAGCCTCTAATGAGCACACTGCTGCAAAACAGGTATGAACCACAACTCCCAGTTAATGTTTACTCACTCTACCAACAATAAAGAGGTCTGAAAATACACAGATTATTTCAAGAGGAAACTTATGCACAGAGAGATTTTTCCCTTTAGAAAAGTAGGTGGAAGACATTCTCTCTGATGGCAAAAATACTTTAAAAGAAAGGATGTGAGAAAGTAAAATTGAATAAGACCTGAACCTTGTAGAAACTTCAGGTCCTGGCCCCATTGACAGATTAAACAATGAAGAACTTGTTTGTGCACCGTCTTGGCAAAAACATACAGTTGGGGAAGGCATGACTCAGAGAACAAGGAACAGGACATGCAACAGTTATTCAGGCAGATCCACCCCAGGCAGGCAGACGAGAACCCAAGTTGCTAGTCTTTCGTCAATAATGTGTAATAAAAGCGTATAGGGGGATGAAAACACTATATAAAAGAAGATATGCACTAACTGGATGACAAGCTAAAATAAGTTTTCTCCTCCTTTGCTGGTGTCCCTGAGTCCCTGCATGAGGTGTCACAGGAGGCGAAAAGCCTGGTGATGACATCTGTGGCTCTTTCACATGATCTTAAAATGTGTCCATTTTAGACACCAAAGTAATGTGAACATGAGAATGTATTCATTTTGCAGTAACTTGTGAGGTTATGCCATAAAATATGGAACTGTTAACCACTATCACTAAGATTCTTTGTGAAGAAGTTTTGTTTGGATCAAGATGGGGCTGCCTTTCTCCCAAAATCTGTAATTGCCTTCCATCTTACAGGGCTCACCTGACTCTACTGAAGACTCTGTATATAGACCGACCAAGCTTGGGAAAGAAAGTAAGGTTGAGACCTGGACAAAGGGGAGACTTCCACTTTTCATCCATTAATTTAATTTTTTTATTTCTCATTTTGACAAAATATAATAGCAATGAATTTACCATATTAATGTTTTTCAGTGTACAGTTGAGTAGGGTTAAGCACATTCACATTATTGTGCAGCCAATCTCCAAAATTCTTTTCATCTTGAAAAGCTGAACCTATAAACTCACTAAACAACAGCTACTCCATTGGCTCTTACAGGGCTAGAATTTTTAACAATTAGAACAAATTTTAATCATAAAAAATACAAACCAGAAATCATGCATTCACAGGAAAAAGGAAGATAACATTTAATTCATATGTACATGGAAAAATTCAGTGCTGAAATAAATACCTTAAAAAAAGACTGGTCAAAAATCTTGGAAGGCAAGAATTTAAATTTTTAAAAAGCTGATTTTGTAAACATATTTACTAAGGAGAAGTTGTCTGGATAACCAACAAATATTTGAACTACGGACTTAACAGGCAAAATAAATACTAAGCAATTGTTCCATTCTTCAAAATGCAATGCCAAATCCATCTCCCTGTTACTCACTAGCAATTTCCATTGACTAGAATTACTCACAGACAGATATTTGAATAAAAGCCTATTACTAATAGTAACATGAGTTCTCAAGCCAAATGCAGCAGAACCAGAGTCAAAATCTCCTCTAGGTCATGCACACATTGCCTCTGAAAGGACATCTGCATATCAGAGGACATTGCTGACTTATCCTTCCAAGGAATTTGGCTTGGGAAGCTAAGGACAAGAAACGGGCCTGGATTCAAATACCCACCTATGGGTTTTCCCTTGATGTCCAATTTGCCTGGAATTTCCCCAAACACTGAACAGTCATTTTCTTAGTGCATCCTCTCTGCCAAACTCTCTCTATTCACAGTGACATCATTTTGTTAGTGTAGGGGAGGGAATAAAATGTCTAAATATATCCCTAGAATTCAGCCAATCCATGGGTCGTTTTGGTGCTTAAATCCATGGATAGGTTCCATGTTATTAATGAAAATTCATCTTTCACTGCCCCCTTTCCTGTCACTTGAAAAGACCACTTGGATAATAAAAATATATTTCTTCTGTGCTCTGTGACTGACTGGGAGAAGGGGAAATGGAACTGGGGGTGCAGGACGCAGCCACAAGCACAGTTCATGAACAGGCGCCCAAGCTTCTACACCTAAAAGATAACTGTTGTCAACATCACAATTAATTTCTCTTTGCCAAATTTAAAAGGTATCTTTTTTGATTTCATGAGAACCCCACACTCAGTTAATCCCAGAAACTCTTACTTTAATTTGCAATTAACAAAAATAAAAACAACACATCCTACTTACATAGGAATTTATAGAGTTTTGCAGTGCATTCAAGACATTGTCTCATTTTGATCTTCAGTACAATTTAGAGAGGTGGATATTGTTATTTCCATCTTACATGTGAAACAATTAAGATGCAGACTATTTGAATAAATTTCCACCATAATATACAGTAAACATGTGTGAAGCCAAGACTTCAGCTCAGGTCTTCCAGAAACAATTTTCTCTTATCACAATTCCAGTCTTTATTATCTATCTCTGCATTAAATGATCATTTTTGGCACATTCTAACAGTTTTTAATCAGTAGTAAAAAAAGATATAGATTTTTTTTTCTCTTAGGCTAAATCATCCAATTCACATGCAAACATGAGATTTATAAAATAATTGGTGTATATTAAGAAAATCTGTTATCCCATTAATACTTCCTTTTTTTGCTTTCACTAATACATAGGCTGTCCACAGAGCTGATTTATGCAGATGTTATGATTTTTTAATCTCTATACATTTGAAATTAGTTTGAAGTGTCAAAGAGTTTTGATATTTTAGGTTTTACACTTCATGTATGTCTCCTTGTGTGTTATGGCTTCTGCCAAGCACCAAATTTAGCAGCTTCTCAGAGCTTTTTCTAGCCTGCCCCAAACAAGAAGCACTAGAAATTACTGAAGACAAGTTGGCCTTGTGAGATTTCCAAACTAGTTTCTAAACCAAAGAAATTGAGTAAGATAAATTTAGAACACTTGGGAGCTTTGAAAGTCTATTTGGATAAATCTCAGCTACTGCCAATATAAAAGCATGTCCTAGAAACAGAAAGGGTGCTCAAAGTCTCACCTCCAAATAACATCCATCCTTCATAAAACACAAAAGGGTAAACTTTGCTTTGTTGGAAAATAACATATTCTTTATTCAGAAACTAAAACACATTTAGATGGATTGGGAAGGGGAATTTTTAGTTGATTTTGTTGTCACTGTTACAATTTTTGCTATTATGAGGTTCTTTTTTTTAACAATTTATATTATCCTGGGGTTTTACCTATACCCACAATTAGATGAATTTTTTAAGAGTATCTTTATTATAGTCAGTGTTTTGTGCATTACAGGCTGAATAAAGAATGTTCTGCACTGAATCATTTATAGTAATGAATTCATTATAAGGAGATCAATAAAGCACTATATCTGTGGCCAGTCAATCAAAGGTAGGAAATCTTTTCATTGAAGTAAAGTCTTTGTAGAATAACAGAAATGCCATGGGTTTTTCTGGAAAGCAAAATGCCAATATGCTAAGAGTTCATACCCCTTGACCCAATAATGAATTCTACAAATCTGTGCTAATACATTAGCCCTAAATACAGGGAATAACACAGACTCCAAAGATGTTCATTACTGGCATTATTTATTACAGTGACAAGTTGCAAATAGCCAAATCACCCAACATTAGAGAAGTATTTGAGTAATTTATGATATATTTATAACAATAAAATATTATGTAGCATTTAAATACCATTTTGAAATTTTTAAAATTTTAAGGATGTACTCTGGAGTCAGACTGGAGTTTGAATCCTGATTCCAACACTTTGTTTAATTCTACAGAACTAATCTCAGCTTTCTAATTTATAATGATACTTACAAAGGCATACTCATGTAGAAATACACACCAAAGTCTGACACATTGCAAGCACTGAGCAAAGTGTATTTACTATGAAATATTAAGGGAGAAAGAGAAGGATGTGAACCATTTACATATTATAATCTATTTCCATAAAAATGCACATAGATATAGGAAAAAACTGGGAGAAAATATCAAAAGGACAATAGAGATTGTCTCCGGAAAGAACACCTATGAATTAAACATATATGTGTATATACACACACACACACACACACACACATATATACATATGTATATATAAGTATATTATTTTCTGTATTTTTCAGACATTTCCCTAAACAGTATTGCTTTATTTTCTTTTATAATAATAAAAAAAGAAGCTATAACCTTTTAAAGACATATGTCTATTCAACTGTTTGGATTTTTAAATTAGCATAAAGAATATATATGTTTAAGTTTCCAAATTCAGATAATTTCCCTTCACACTTTAACCACATTTTCCTTACAGAGTATCTTCTGAACATGCTCATTTAGTCTTCTATACTTTTCTTCTGCACATTCTCTTCATGGCAACCCCCTCTTCATCCTTTAAGGCCAACTGACATATAATCTCCTCTGTGAAGCAATTTTTAACTTCCTAAATGGAATGAGTCCCTTCTGTCTCTGTGTTCCAGAGTATTCTTGATGTACAGTGTATTCAGGGCATCATCATCCATCAGCACACATTAAACATTTATTAAGGTTTTATTATTTAATATATACACTGTATTTCTAAATCTTTACAAAAGCCCTATGAATCAGATACTGTCATTGTCCCTCACTTAAAAGATGAGGAACTGATACTCAAAGAGAGTTTGAATATTTTGATTCCAAATGCTATGCTTTTAAACAACAATGCTATAGGCTCTTAATTCTTCTTCTGCTCTTAAGCCTGATATTTTGGCACCTAGAAGAGATTAGTGGCATTTCCAAAACTAGACAAAGACTATTTCAAATAACTATTGCTAGTTTACTACAATAAGATTTGACCTATATAATGTCTATCATGCCTGTCACTTAAAACTTTTATACTTATTTATCATTTTCTTAAATATTTCTTTTTGATCTCTTTCATGCTCTGTGCTATGTACTGGGGATACAATGAAGAGAAATGGTAGCCAAGATGCTTGTCCTTAAGGAGATGACAGTTCATCTGTGAAACTGACATTAATCAGAGTCACACAAATAAATTCAGAATTACACAGGTGATGGGTTCTATAAAAAAAAATAGACATTGGTGCTATGAAAGCACATTTTGGAGAAATTTTACTTGAGGCAGTAAAGATAAAATGGAGGTCTAGTGGAGAGAAGAGAGCAAAACAATCAAGAGTTGAGTTTTGCACTTGTAAATTTAATATTATTGCTTTTCATTGAGAAAGCAAATGGATATATAAGTGTGGTAAAATTATCTGAGGAATATTCAAAGCATTAAACTGGATGAGATCTCCACAAAAATGAGTATAGTTAGGGAAGAAGAGATATCAACATCTGAAGCCTGCAGATATCATCATGTAGATATCAAGATGAGGCAAACCAGCATAAAAGATGAACAAAAGACCTGAGAAATAGAGTAAAAGAAGGAGAGTGAATTCTACTGGTAAATGAATGAAGCAAGTTTTTCAAGAAGAATGAGTGATCAAGTGGGTCAAATACTACTGAGAGGTCCAATGAGATGGGGACTGAGAGTTTACCTTTTTTATTTTACAACATGACAATCACTGATGATTTTCACCTTTCAGTGGAATAGTGAGGTCAAAAATCCTGACTGAACTGAATTCAAAAGTGACTGAAAAGAGACTAACTGCCGTTATGAAGACAGATTCTATTCTTGAATAATTTTCCTTTAAAAAGGAGAACAACAGAGTACTACCTACGGGGAATAATAGAAGGGAAAGGAAAGATTTTTTTCTAAGAATAGGAAAAATAACAGCATGTTTTTGTTTTTATTTAGTTTTTAATTGAAATATAGCTGATGTACAATATCATATTAGTTTCAAGTATACAACATAGTGATTCACAATTATCTACAGTATTAAATGCTCCCCCCAAATAGTGTAGTTATTATCTGTTAGCATAAAATGATGTTACAGAACTATTAACTATACTCTCTAATCTGTACATTCATCCCCATGGCTTATTTATATTACTAGTGAGATTGTATGTCTCTTTATCCCCTTCACCTGTTTTACCCACTCACCCCAACCCTTCCCCCATGGTAACCACCAGTCACTTCTCAGTGTCTATGAGTCTATTTCTGTTATGTTTGTTTTGTTTTGTTTTGTTTTATATTCCACATATAAGCGAAATCATATTTGTCTTTCTCTGCCTGGCTTATTTCATTTAGCATAACACACTATAGGTCCATCCATATTGTTGCAAATGTCAGGCTTTCTTTCTTTTTTGTGGCTGAATAATATTCCACTGTGTATATATACCACATGAGAAGATCTAAAATATGATCATAGGAATCAGTTATTGAAGTTGAAAGGTGTGCAAGGAACCAGAGGTCAGGAATTGGAGGATCATCGATGCGGTATTGAAGCCACGAGGAATCACGATGGAAGCAGTGCTAGAGAGAATGTAGGGGTGAGCTGAAGCTCCTCACATCAAGGAGCATCAAAGAAAATGTGGAAGTGAACACAGGTTCTGTGGATAATCGCAGTAAGGAAGGGCAGCAGATAATATGGTCAAACAACTTGAGATTCAATGATGTGATTTTAGTAAGGAGGGGGAGGAGTAATGGCTTGGATGTTGAAGGGAGGAGCAAGGGGAACATCTCTCACATCTACCGAGTCCCACAGTACAGGGATATGCTAAAGAAGAGCCATCCCCTGAGAGGTTTGTAGAGGGATCACTATCCTCGGGAATCATGGTCCTTGCTTCCAAGAACTAGCTCAATTGTGTATCTTACACTGAACTGGAGACTGATAATCAACAGGGCTAAAAAGGCACCCTTCTCAATTTTGAGCAAAAGAAAAGAAATTTCAACAGCACAGTAGTTGAAAAGCACTCTAAAATTGTGAGTGAATATCCTGGTGTGCTGATAAGTCACAATATGTCACAGATAGAAAACATAATGACAAGCCAAAGAATGTTAACAGTCATTCATTAAACAAATCAGAGACTACAAGCATTTCTATGTTATGTGATATTATAGAGCAGAGTAATACAACAGAAACTTCAGTGGGGATGGAAATGGTCTACATCTTTACTATCCAACATGGTAGCCACAAGTCACATGTGGACACTGAGCCCTTGAAATGTGGCTAATGTCATGTCATGTGGCTGAGTACAATTCCTAACTGAGAAACTGAATTCTGCATTTTATTTAAATTTAAATATGCAGATGATTTCCCATTTCTACACCTACATGAAAGAAGCCTGGAAGTCACCACATGTCCTAACAAGTAAAAATCCAAATAAACTGAAAAATTACTGACTCTTCTTAGATCCCTCAGAGAAGTACGTTTGCAGGGTAAATTGCTGCTTCGTAGATTGCAGACACTGATAGGCAGATACAGAGAATCACAACTTCTTGGAGCAGAAAGCCAGGAGTGTAACCTCTGTGTTACTCTGTACCAGGGTAGGAAAACCAAAGCTGTAATTGACAAATTGCCAGAGGCTCAGTGTGAACAAATCTGGGAGGGAAAAACTCCAGAGGGACCCAGTCATTGGTGGGGTGGGGATGGGTGATGAACAGCAAGCACTGGTGCGTTTTACCGTCTGGAGCTCTACCAGGTTGTCACAGTGAATAACTGAGAAAAAGCTATCACGATTCCAGCAGGTGGACAGGAAACAAAACCATTTTGAATTATGCCAGAGCATTCTGTTTCTTAACAAGGTCTGCCCTCAGGAGAAACTATTTAATCAGGGCCTAACCTGCTAGGACTTTATCAGAACCTAACCGATAATACAGAGGAAGGCAAATTCTCAGTTTTAGCAGTCTCTAGTCTCTACATTGGAGGAATGGACAGACCCCACTTCAGCCCACTGAAGCCATCCTGCTGAGAAACACTGCAGAAGTTTTCAGTCTATAGGCATAAGCTCACCAAAACACGGAGACTTAATAGTACTAGTATAGATCACTTCCCCTCTCCCCACACCTTACCACCATATTACAGCCTACTTAGAGCAAGTTCTTTTTGCCCATTACACTATGATCAGCTATCATGAAAAAAAATTACAAAATATACTAAAAGGCAAAAAACACAATTTAAAGAGGTATAGAAAGCATCAAAACCAGACATAAATATGGCGGAGATGTTGGAATTATCACACAGGGAATTCAAAACAATCATGATTAATATCTTAAAGGCTGTAATGGAAGAGTAAACAACAAACAAGAGGTGACAATGTAATCAGGTAGAGGGACAGTCTATGAAAGAACCTAAAAGAAATGATTGAGATTAAAAATACTATAAAAGAAATGAAGAATGCCTTTGATGGGCTTATTAGAAGACTAGGCATGGCTAAGGAAAGATACTCTTTGCCTGAGCATATCTCAACAGAAACCTCCAAAACTGAAAAACAAAGAAAGACTGAGAGAACAAAATGTCCAAGGACTGTGGTATAGCTATGAAAAGGTGAAACATATGCATAATGATAATACCAAAAGAAGAATAAAGAAACAGAAGATATATTTGAGACAAGAATGACTGTGAATTTCCCCAGATTAATGTCCAACACCTAACCACAGATCCAAGAAATGTATTCAACTTTATATTTATGTTTAAATATATACATATGTTTATATATAAGTGAAATGACTTATAGCAATGATTCTAGGAACAGGAGGGAACAATTAGGATTATTTGTCATTATAAGGTACTTGCCTTACCCATGAAGTGATACAGTGTTACTTAAAAGTGGACTTGGGTTAATTATGAATGTGTATTACCAAATCTAGGACAACCACAGAAAAGGAAAATAAAAAAAAGTACAACTGTTATGCTAAGAAAACATGTGGAAGACAAAAATAGGAACAAAAATCAAGGGCAACATACAGAAAGCATACAGTAACAATATGGTAGCTATTAATTCAATTACATCAATAATCATTGTGAACATCAATGGCCTAAATGCACCAACTAAAAGACAGATTGTTGCAGTGGTTCACAAAACGAGACCCCGTTATATTTTGTCTATAAGAAACCCATTTTGAATATAAAGACCTGTAGGGATTTAAAGCAAATGAATGGAGAAAGAAATACCATGACACCACTTATAAAAAATAAATAAGAGTAGCTACATTAATTTCAGAAAAAGCAGACTTCACAGCAAGAAAAGCTTTCAGGGATAAAGAGGAGCATTACAAAATGATAAAGGGATCAATTCTCCAAGAAAGTATAACAGTCCTTAACATGGATGCATCTAACAACAGAGTATCAAAATATGTGAGGCAAAATCTGATAGAATGGCAAGGAGAAATAGATGAACCCACTAGGTGAGTTGGAGACTTCAGTCACTGCCAGAGGTTAGGGATGAGGGTGGGATGAATAGACAAGTAGAAAGGATTTGTAAAACAGTGTAAGGATTCCATATGATAGTATAATGGTGTATCCATGTCATTATAAATTTGTCCAAGCCTATAAAATATACAATACAAATAGTGAACATTAATGTAAACTATGGACTTTGGGGGACAATGATGTGTCTATCAATGTGGTTCATTAATTGTAGCAATTGTCCCACTCTTGTGGAGGATGTTGATAATGGGGAAGGTTGTGTGTGGGGGCAGGGATCTTTGGGAAGTCTTTATACCATCCTCTCAATTTGACTGTGAGCCTAAAACTGCTCTAAAAAATAAAGTCTATTTTAAAAAGTAACCAACAGTGTGGCTACTGTATTAGAAAGTGTATTCCTAGAACTTTTTAACAAGGCAGGATAGAGAGCAGGTTGTAGGGCAGGGGATTCAGGGAACTCTAGGCAGATGAAGGTGACTGCCTTCTAATTTTTCTCATTCAGGCATATGTGTTGACCAATTCAGCATAGAGCACCAAAGCCCCAGAGGGCTCAGCTCTCAGGAAAACTGTTTTTATTCCCACGCAGCATTCTATAAGGCTCTATCAAGTACCTCTTTATTAAATAGACATATTTCAAATCTCAGTCTAGTTAACAAAGCTATGGTATAACCTTATTTTAAACTAAGTTACTCTGAAACTAAAAGAAGTTCAAAATGAATGAAGTAAAGAGTTAAACAATTTCATGGGAAGATTATTTATTTTACAAACTGATAGATTACACATATGAGTTATTAGAATAATACAATAATTCGACTGGCAGTGGTGGGAAGTCATTTTTGAATGATAGAAAATGGAAAAACAATACAGATTTTTTAATGAGAGTTCATTCGATTTTCCTTTGGCATAAATGGATTTTAGGTACTGAAAAAGTAGCTAATTTTGATAGATATGACTGGAATTGGTTTTACAACTGATGGCTGTTGGAGCCAGCTTTCTCACTCTAATTTCTTTTCTGAAACTTCCAGTTGAAGATGACATCAATATTTACTCTTCTTCTTAACATTGTGAATGCTGTTGATGTAAAGTAACAACTTAAATCACATAAGATACCAGAGAATAGAAAAAAAAGTTGCTCTCAAGAAATGAAGTATAAAACCTTATGAAAAGAATAAGAATGGACTCTTAGAACAAAACTGGCACCATTCTTCAATTAACTGAATACCTTAGAGAGGATTGTGTGCCTGTGTGCTATATTTAAATTAGCTTTACTTGTAAAATCACTGCATGTCACAATTCAAAATGCAGCTGAGAAATCACCCTGTTTGAAGTACAGATGATAACCTAATTCCAACTATTTTTATCTACTTTGTAATTCAAGTGATGCATGCTGTATATTATTTCCCTAAGAGTCAAAATTATATTTAGAATTAGAATTGGTTTTATGTAGTTCAAGTTATTGCACCCGAAAGCAATGAGTCATGTACCAGAAGTACAGAGATTTGGGGAGGCAAATACAGAACCACTAACTGCTTACTCAGCCCTTTAGCTCTAAGAATAAGCTTTAGAAATACTGTATAGTTAATGTGGGTTGGAACAAGGTCACTTCTGTTCCTTTTCAGAGGTGCCATGGCTCTTTGTCTTCTCCATTAGGGTCATGGGACAGAATCAGGCTTGAAGAAAATTTCAAACAGCTTTGTGTTATGCCCTATAGCGCACCTCATATGTGAAGGTACTACCCACCTTTCATGCATGATTTTAAGTTATTTGTCCTTGACATATTGGTGGGTATTCAATGGTCCTTGCAAACAATTTTTTTCCCTATTACCTCATAACCACAATGTAGAGGCCATTTCAAAAGGTGGAGAGGGAAAGAAGAGAGAGAGAGACTGTCTGGCTTGTGTATATTTTAACCCATGACCCCGGCCTCATCACAACATAGTTCTAACCAACTGGGCCACCAGATATCAAACAGCCTATAGTGATATATGTACTTTTCACAAGGTTCACTTTTCACTATCACAATTACACTTGTGGAATGAAGGAGAGAAGTAGCATTCATCAAGTACCTACTCTGTGCTATACATTGTGCTCATTTCTTTTTACAGTTCTCTCGTTAATACCCACAAAAATCTTGTGAAGGATACCCACTTCTCAACTGTGAAAACAGAAGCCATAGCAACTGTGTTTCTCCCAAAGTCACATTAGGAAAAAGGGCCAGGGTTGAGCCCCCAGTTAGCATAACCATAAAGCCTGATCTCTCAGCTATAGCTCATGGTATATCTCCAAACCATTCTTACTTGTTTTGCTCTCTGCATCACTTGGGAAGGAGGAAAAATGTATTACCAACAGTGAGGACTGGTCCTCTTTTTTTAAAACACAAATTTCTCTGAAAACTCTCAAGAACTTTGACCAAAAGATCCCATAAAATCACATATTATTTTGGGAATTCATGTCTATGATTGGAATCCCAGAGTAGACTACAGAGAGAGAATGGGGCAGAAACAAAATCTGAAGCAAGATGGATAATGTATCACCAAGTCACAGATATGTGAAACCCCAAGCAGGACATAGGTAAAGAAAATTCGTAATTAGGCACAAAATATTCAAACTACCAAACACTGAGGACAAGGACTATCTTAAAAGAAGCCAGAGAAAAGACATATTACTTGAAACAAGCAATAATAAAATTGACAGTTGATTTTTCAAAAGAAACTAAATGAACTAAGGGGAAAAAAGAAGAATTGGCCATTTAAAAATGTTAAGAGAAGATAACTGCCAACCTAGAATTCTATACCAATAAAAATAAGGCCATATTTTCAGACAGAAAATTTGAGAAAATTCATCTCCAGGAGACCTATACAAAAAGAAAATTTTCCTGGACAAAGAAAAATAATCTCAGAGGTAGGAAAATGTAAATAGAAATGAAGACCAATAAAAAAAAAGTAAATAAGTGGATAAATATAAATAAATATTGATTGTATGAAACAATGCTTTGTGAAGTTTACAGCAGATAGAATTGCATGATTTAAAAAAATGAACAGAAGGAAGAAGGAATGACATGAGAACAATTTAAGAACTTGTATTTTCTATGAAATGGCAAAAGTACTCAATTATAGTAGACTACAATAAATAAAGGAAGCATACTGTTCTCTCTAAAACCCCTAAAATAGTTTTTCAAGAAGCACAACTAAAATATAAAAGAGAGGGAAGTGTAATTATAAAAAAGAAAATCTATTAATATAAAGGAAGTCAGGAAAAGTTGGAAAAAAAGGACAAACACAAATGGAACAAATGAATATGAAATAGCACCATGCTCAATTTAAACCCAAATATAGCAAATTATATAAAGTGTAAATAAACTAAAATTCCTGTTAAAATGAAAAGATTATCAGACTAGATTTCTTTAAAAACCCAACTTTATGGTATTTATGAGAAACACCTTTAAGTATAAGGACACAAAATGTTGCATATAAAAAGATGAAAAAATACCTACAATGAACAACACATTGACCAAAAGAAAATTGACATAACCTTACTATTAACCAAAGTAAACTTAAATGCAAAAATTGCTAGAGATAGGGCATATCACGTAAATAAAAGATTAAATTCATCAGAAAGATAAAACAATCTAAAAATGTATGCATACAGATTGAAAATATAATGCAAATATTAATAGCACTTACAGAAAAAAATAGAAAGCTTAGACAAATATTTGAACAATTTAGTATATCTCTCTCAGTACATGATAGAACAAGACGATAAATTTAAAAAACTTTTTATAGAGATATAGATTTGAATACAAACTTGGCCTGATTAACCCATATAGAAAACCATTCCCAACAACTCTAGAATGCATTTTATTTTCAAATCCACAAGACACATTTGCCAAAGGAGAGCATATGCTGGAAAATTTTTTTAATTCTCTAAACATTTCAGAAGACATTAATTATACTAAGTATGTTTACTGACCAGAGTAAAATTAAGCTAGTTATCAATAACAAAAACAGAATTAAATCATTCCCAAATGCTTGGAAATTCACAGTATTTCTTAAATAATCTAAAGATAAAATTGGAAAAGAAATTGGAAAATATTTTGCATTTAATAATAACGAAATGGCAATATATTAAAACTTGTTGGATGCAGCTAACAGTGTTTACAGGGAAGTTTCTGATAATAAATGTATATACTGGAAAAGAAGAAAGGCAAAAAAATCAGTGATCCAGGTGCTCATTTCAACAAATAGAAAAAGAACAGCAAAGTAAATCTAAAGAATGTACAAGCAAAGAAATAATAATAAGAGCATAAATTAATAAAACAGAAAACAAATACACAATAAAGAAAATCAATAAAACCAAAAGTTACTTTTTAAAAAGATAAACTTTAGCAGGACTGATTGAAAAAAAAAGAGAGAGGAAGAGAGAGGGACAGAGAGAATACAAATTACCAAATTGCAGGGAGAAAAAGAGGGAAACATTACTACATACCTTAAGGATATTAAAAATACAAGAAGGGTATTATAAACAATTTAATGACAATAAAACTGTATAAATAGGTAAAAGGCAAAAAAAAAAAAAGATCTTTAGAAAACACAGCTTTCCAAATCTGACACAGAAAAGCAAGAGAAAATCTGATTGCCCTATTAAATGAATTAAATCCATAATAAAAACCTTCCTGCAAAAAAAATTCAATGTGAAGGTATCTCCAGTACTGAATTATTTCTAACACATTTAAAGGGAAGAAAACACCAGTCTTGCACAAACTAATGAAGAGAACACAGAAAGGGAGAATATTTCCCAACTTGTTTTATTAGGCTGGCATGACCATAACATCAACACCTGGCAAAGACATTTAAAGAAGGAAATTATAGGCCAATTTCCTTTATGAATATGGATGAAAAGAGTCTCGCACAGAATATCAGAAAAATAAAACCAGCTACATAGAAAAAGAATTTTAAATCACTTTTTTTTATTCTGGAGTGCAATATTCTTTAATGTTCATACGTTCGAAGGAGAAAATATATTGCTGTTTCAATTAATACAACCCAATTGATAAATTTCAACATGGTCACGGCAAAAAAGGTATAGTAAATCAGGAATAGAAAGAAAATCTTTTAACCTGATCAAATATATCTAGAAACTCATACTGCAAAGATCATACTTAGTATTGAAAACGTTATTTTTCCATCCAGGTACGAAAACAAGGGTGCCTGCTACCAACTTATATAAATTATGTTACTGTGGTTCCTAACCACTGTGATAAAATGAGAATAAAGAATCAAATATATAGAGATGGAAAAGGAAGAAACAAAGAAAAGACTTGCTATTCATGATGATATGATTTGCAGATTTAGAAAATCCCATAGAACCTACTATAAACTATCAAAATCACTCCGTGTATTTGGCAAGTTTGCTGAATGTTAAAAACATACAAATATATTATTTATATATATAAGTGATGTCTACAAATATATATATATACCCAAAAATAACATGCGCAAAAATGAAATTTTAAATTGACATTATAATAGCATTAAAAATATCAAGTGTTTAGAACTTAATCTATTGATTTATGTGAAAGTCTTTACATTAAAAATAACAAAATGTCACTGAGGAAAATTAAGAAATGCTAACTAAATGGAGGGATATATCATGTTTGGGATACCATTTGATATTATAAAAATGTCAATTTTCCCCAAGTTAACTTGTACATTTAAGAAAAATTCAACCAAAATCCCTGTGGAATTTTTTTTGTGTGGAAATCAACAAGCTAATTCTAAAATTTATATGAAAAAACAAAGAGCCAAGAATGACCAAGACAGTTTTGAAGAAAAAAAACTGGGAGAATTTAAGCTACTAGATATTAAGACTTATTCTAAAGCTCTTGTAATTAAGACAGCAAATAGCATGATAATGGGACAAAGATAGGCATTCGACCCATTAATCAGACTAGAGTGTAAAACTAGACTTGCTGAATTAGTAGTGAATACATAATCTTTTCAAAAATTGGTGATGGATTGTCTATCCATATGGGACAAAAATAATAACCTCTGCAATTCTCTAGACAAAAATCAATTCAAAGGGATTTTGAACCTAAATTCTAACTTTTCATGGAAAAAAAAAACGTTTTAAAAGAAAACATAGAATATTTCCATAATCTTAGTTTAGACAAAGATTCCTTAAACATGATGCAAATACACTAACTATAATGGAAGAGACTGAAAAACTGGACTTTATGAAAACTAAGAAACTTCTATTCATCAAAAGTTATTATTCTGTGACCCAGAAGCTTCTTTTTCTTGGTCTATGTGGTATTTGCAAAGGTACATTCCCTGTAAAAATTCATGGAATTGCTCACTTAAAATTTTTTCATTTTGCTAACTATATATTATGCTTTACCAAAGTATATTAGACTTTTGTAAACCACTTATAAATCTAGATATACGTACATATACATAAATAAAGCTTATTAAGCTGGTTTGCAATAATTTAACTCTTTATCCACATTAATAGTTGCTTGACTAATCCAAGTAGTCAATGGCTATTGTAAGAAAGCTAGTATCTTTTAATGAGAGAACTTCTCCATTGAATCCCATTACAATTATCTCATTATCTCATTATCTCATTACCAAAGGAATTTATTTCATGTGATCCTTATACCAAACCTCTGATGATTTTCCCCACATCATAGTTGAATAACAGTAAACAGAAGTATGGAGGATTTAAGTAACTTGTCCCTGATCACACAGTCATGCAGCAGTGGAACCAGGATTAAAGTAGCAATGAAACATCAGTCAACTTTTATGAGGCAAGTACCTTGTTTTGCACAAAGAAGTTCTTACTGAAAAAGTGTCTCTATATCAATACCCCATAATATTTAGTAATTGAAGGTTATAACTGTTGACCTTTAGATAGTTAAAAGTAACGAGTATTTACTAGGTTTGTCTTAAGTACCAAGCCTTCTCTGAGGTCCTTGAGGGTTCAAAACTAAGTAAGACACCATCTTTATCCTCAAAGAGCTCACAGATCCAGTAGAAAATACATATATAAATCAAAGTCCAAATCAGTGTGGCAGTTTTAAAACATGACCTCCACTTTTTTGACACTTCTCCCATTGAGAAGCGGGGCCTACATCTCCCACCTTGAATCAGCACGAACTTGCACTGCCTCAGCTATGTGAGTATGAAGAGAAGTGAAGCTGGATCATAAGATACCATGCAGCCTCAGTCTACTTGTTTCGGAATGCTAGTCTCTTGGAAGTCTTCCTCTTAGAAGTCCAGGTGCCATTCTTTCAGAAGTCCAAGTCATATGTCAACGGTCTCAGCTGAATCCAAACTTTGAGTTATCCTGGCCCAGAAGCCAGGCATGTGAGTGAGAATACTACAGTGCAAGAGATCCTGAAGCCTAGCTGTTCCAGGCCTCAGCCATTCAGGTCATCCCTAGACATATCAGTCTTCCTCGCTGGGACCCCAGACTCATGGAGCAGAGCCAAGCCATTTCTCCTGATCAGGTCTTACACAAACTCTTGACTGTCAGAGTCCATGGGCATAGTAAAGCAATTGTTTTTTATGCCTTGTGTAATTTGTTTATGCCAAAAAGGGCGGTTGGTTATTCAACAATGGAGAAGTGGACGAGTCAGTTTCCTAAAGTTTGCTCCTCATGCCTCTGTATTAAAATGACCTGGAGTGCTTCTAGAAATGCCAGATTTTTCAATCCCTCCTCATTACTTTTGAATCAGAAACTTGATTTACCTTAGGTTCCAGGAATTTGAACATTACACAACACCTGTGCAATTCTTACATTCAGTTAAGTTTGAGCAACACTGCTCTAAAACAACCTTGTAATGAGCCACAATAAGAGCAATGCACACATTTATTGGTCTCCAAGACTGCCATTGACCCTCAAACATTAATGTGCAGAAAAAGAAAAAAACACCTGATTCATATATTAAATATTGAGTTAAATTTGCAGACAGTCTACAGACCTGTAAATGATTTGTGCCAAAATGTATTACAGGGAGCATAAAAGATGTGTGCACAGAAGAGAATGGTTATGTCATCCTGTGGGGTCAGGAGTTTTCAGAGATCATGTACCATTATACTAAACCCTAAAAGATTTGTTTTAATTTGTTCTTCTGAAGAGTAAGGCCAGAAAGTGTCTAAGTAGAGAAGGCAGATTCAGTAGAAGCCAGTGTGAAATAGCCTATGCTACCTAAGTGAGTAGAACCAGACGAGGTGAGACTATAGAAGTGACATCATGAAGGGCCTCTTTGCTAGGGAATTTGCAATCTTGACTGAGAGCAAGAAGAAGCATCTGAAGGCTTTAAATTGGGGGAAACTGTGATCAAGTTTGCATTTTTCAAAAGTTTTGTGGTGATTGTGTGAACAACAAAATCAGGCAAAACAATTAAAATCCTATTAAAGCTCTAGCAAAAAAACACTAAGCAATTGGGTGTAGAGGTAAAGAGGAAATAATGAAAAGATACATGTCAGAGAGGAAACTCCACAAGACTTGGCCTCTGATTGAAAGGAAAGCCAGGCTAGGGTCTATGATGATTTCTAGGTTTGTCATAAAATTAAAAAGAAAAAAAATGAGAAGGTATCACTCTCTTTCTGGGAAGTGTAAACCTGTAAGTAAAGGAGCCAGGTTAAGTCAAGCCTCTCCCAAAACTATGAAGACGTGGGGACTCATTTTATTAATATTGAGTGAACTTGTTATTCAACAGCCTCCCCTAGATACGTTCTGGGGGAATTTTCAATATAATTGAAAAAAAGGTATGGCTGATTTGTAGATTCTTTACCGCTAAGTCAAATGGATTCTACTCTGCAGAAAGAATCTGAAATTAGAAAAGGAAGTAGATGCTCTAACTTTGAATGGTTACATGTAACTGTTCATCCAGCTGCTGCGTTTTCTGTGTGCAAAGTGGGATGCGACCGGAGCCGTTACTAAAATTTCACAACAAGGAAGAGATGATGAAATACATACTGTCCTTGATTGGGCTGTCCTCTCAGATAGGTAAAGACAGGAAATGGTGATAATAAAATCTTAAATCTGTGAAAGTAATTGCTTCTGACGTCGCCAACTAGGCAGCAGGCTGCCCAGACAAGGCTGTTGAGTCACAAATTCTAAGCCTAATGAAGTGAGAAGACCACAGGATAGATACAAATTAAAATCTACTTACCATAAACAGCCAGTATTTTTCTTTCTTTTTTGTATACTTCCTTGTTTTATGTGAAGGAGAAAATATCTGTTAAGAATGATCACCCTTTTAGGTTTTAAGTCAATACAGTAGACCTGTTATTAACAGCAAAAAATGGCCATCCGGTAATTCTGCTATTGAAATCTGTTATTGAAACCTTTGGCTCCTGTAAAACTATTTCCAGGTCTTTTAATGATTACTGTTAACCAGGTGAAATACAGCTGTGAGAGAAAAAGGATCTGGATAAAATAAGCTAACCATTTATCTTACTGCTTTGATATTTTTTATCTTTTTCTCCAAAACATTAAACATTTTTTGAAGGCACCATTTTCTTATCAGCCACATTGCAACTGATACTATATATCTGAGAGAAGCTGAAACTTTAGAATCGGGATTTCATATGACCAAATTGCAATGAAGTATGATGTGAATAACTAAAGATTGTGAACAGTCCCATGAATTCTCTTTCCTATTATCATGCTTTGTTTCTGATTAATTGTTTGTGGGTAACCTTGCTAGCTCAGAAAAAAAATAGAAAACTTCCTACCACACATAAGCCTCCTACCAAATGTGAACCCAAAACCTTATTCACATTCTTTTCTATCACTTCTGAGTAAAATAGAAGTTGAAATGCATCTTCTGTGACATAGAACCTTCAATAAGGAAACAAGACATTAAACATAGCAATAAGTCATCTATCATTCAAAGATCAATTTTACTTTGGCAGATCTAACTTAGACTTTTGTGGCTCAAATAAGCCTCTCTGGTTTTGAGAAATCAGATGAAAATTCACACAAACAATTCTACTTTTGTTAGTGCAAGTAAGGGAGTTTCTTTGTAACTCTTTTCCAAAATGTGGATGCAACAGCATACAAGCAGGACATTTTTCAAATATAAATGTGATTATTGTATTGCAAGTGAGAAAGATAGCATGGTATGAGAAGGAAAAAATGGTATTGGGCCAAATGGCTTGGGTGTGAATCATTGCTTCACTACTTCCTTAGTTTCTCTGAGAAAGTCAGTTACACTCTCTGATAATCAGTCAGCCTTAAAACAAGAAAATAGTGCCTACCTAAACACTATGTATGAAACGTGAATGAAATACTGATATGAATGCATCTGGTACTGAACTTGCTCTTTAAAAATGCTACTATCCACACTTATCAGAAATAAGCAGTATAGAATGGTAAATAAACTTACATGAGGTGAGCATCTTCTAATGTATATATAATTGCCAAATCCCTATGTTGTACATGAATCTAATTATTGCATTTCAACTATACTTCAATAAACACACAAACACTACTATCAATGCTATAGACTGGATGGGGTACTGGAATAGAAAAGAGAAATTAGGTAAAATCTAGGGAAATTTTAGTAAAACATGGACTTTAGTCAATAGTAATATATCAATATAGGCTCATTAACTACAGCAAATATACATACTAATGTAAGATATTAATAATCGGGGAAACTGTGTGTAGGGTTTATAGGAACTCTCTGTACTATCTTTGTAATGTTTCTACAAATCTAAATCTAATCTAAAATAAAAAGCTTATGTAAAAAGTAAAAGACAAAACAAAACAAAACTAGTACCATGCCCTTTCCTTTTCAACGTCAATCCCTTAAGAGCTAGATTTACTTCACTACCTGTGTTATATATGTTAGTTAAACTCTACAGAAAAAAAAAGGTGTCACATATTGCCCCCTCCCCATTAAGACTGGGGGGCGGTGTGTCTCAGCTATTTCTCCTAATATATAAGAAATTTAAGAAAATTGAAAAAATAACCAGTCATAACCATCTAATTAAGGAGGCTTCTTGTGTCCCTTCAAGCAGCCTAAAATAGTATCTGGAATCTCATAAAGTCTTTCCTATCCAGTTAGAGAGATGACAAAAAGGAACACCTGCTTCACGGCAACCACAGAGCTACTGTACATCATTTGCCCTGGAGATTACCCTTTCTTCACCCCCCTCCTTTTTGCTTCTACCCCACACCATGAATACTGCCCAAAGGTTCATAGTTTAACTGCGTGGCTCAATTTCACTTAAGATTTTACCAGTAAGTTGCAAGGACAGAGGTAGCCTGCAAGTGCACTTTGTTCCTCAGGCAGATTATTGAGTTACATGAATTGCTCATTTTAACAAGGAAGACGTCAACAAAGAACATACTGATTAGAGAACTCTATGCCTATATGCATCTGAGTACTTCTTTGTTTTGAATGATGACAGTCAGAAGTTCTTATGATACATAGAATCTGATTTTTAAGAAAATCTACCAGCTGCAGAAACTAAAAAAAGTACTAGGACTGTTTTACATTTTATGACTTTTGAGCAAATGTGAAGAAAAGGGAGGCCTTCAAACACAAAATCAGTGCAGTTGGGCAAAGAGCAGAATAATTCCAAAAGAAAGAGCAAGCATTAACAAGTGTTTATTAGACTACCTGCTATGTCCTTGGCATTCTTAGCATGAGAGATATAAAGCAAGATGAGCTATGATTTCTACTTTCAATAAATTGCAGTCCCACTGGACAGATAGAACAGAGACTAATATCATAGAAGTCATTGAGTTCTTCCTACTTCTTAGAGTGCCAAGGGCATAGCCTACATTATCTCTTTTGCCATAGGCTGCAACAGTTGGGAAAGGTAAGTATTATTCTATTCATTTTGCACATTAGGAAATTGAAGGTCAGAGAGATGAAGATAATGATTCCAGGTCCATACAGCTAGTACGTGACAGGCCTGGATTCAGACCTAGGCCTCTGATACTAAAACCCTTACCCTTCACCTATACAATATAGCTCCCCATTTTTAAAAGTCAGATTCAAGTATTTATTTTCAAACAACTTTTAATAGCTTCCCTGAAACCAAAATAAAATTACAGGCATTTTCTGGGGCATATCTCAGTAGCAATGAGAGAGTACACTCAGAGGAATGTATCAGCTGACTAGAGCCTTGTTAGCTAACACCTTGAACTGCTCTTGAAAGTGACTTGATCATGAATGTCACTTCTCCTGCCTCATGTGTATTATAACGATCTTCTAATGACTGACGCAGGAAACTGATTACAGGAGTCCGGCAAACCTGAAACAGCCCTGGCATTCAAACTCTTCAACCATTCTGCACATTCCTGAGGCATCACCATGATAAAGTGTTCGCTGATGCACAGATAACGTCAAAGCCAGCAAGGGGAAGACATGAATTTCAGAATGACATTTCAAGGTCAAATGTTACCCAACTGTGCAGGACCACATTCAACTCTTGGACCGTAAAAGTACAGATCCAGTTTCTCAAGGTCTCCAGGATAAAGTTCAAATTGGGTTGCTTAGAAGAGGACTCTTATCAGTTTTATGAGCAGCTTTCTCCAAAATTTAACCAGCTCATTTGACTAACATTCAACAAGAGGAATTTTCCAGCAATAGACCCAGGAACCAAACAATGGCAAGTTAAGAGCTATACTCTGTTCTGATGGAGATTTAACATCTATCCCAGGAAGCTCTTCTCCAAGGAAATCAGAGTACGCAGTTGCCTCTGGGGACTCACTCCAAACAGGTCGGGGAACCCCCTAAAGGGCCACCAACTTTCATCCTCCCTGACTTAATATAAAGATGGCATGAGTTGGTCTTCCCTGGAGTAAATGGTGTGGTCAGATGTATTTATGAAGAATTTATACATACTGTTTAACTAGTGAATGTTCACTATACTAGAGCTCATCTGAATATGACTAGTGAGCTCTTACTCATCTGGCATCTCTTTGCCAGGAATCTTTACTCTTACAGTGAAGTGGGATAATATATTAATTTGAGTTTTTATTTATCCCTGAATTTTTCGTTCACCTACCCCTTGTTCCATAAAGGCAGCCAGGCTCTCTGTGATGCTGACCTTGGAGGAGATTTTTATTGCAGAATTTGCCTGAAAACATCCCTGTTCCCTTCCTAACTTTTATATTCAGCCTGGATTCCTTAAAAAGATTAAGCTGAGAATCATAAAGAGGTAGGAAGAGAGGTGAGTGTTTTTGATAGGTAAGGTGTGGAAGCAGTAGTGGGAAACTGGACATTGCCCTAGAAAAGGAATAGACTGGAGGGTTCCTTTGGTGGTTGAGGGTACACACTTCCCTTTCTGGCAAGACTTTGAAAGGAAGCAAAACTTCCCAAAGAAATGGCTGCCAGGTGTATCTAGAAGGCTGGGTTCTACAAAATGGGGCTCCCAGCTCAGGCAAACACCATCACAACCTATTTGCATTAGGAAGCAGAGCCATCCACATTCAAGGACCTGAAGGGCATACACAATGAGGGTCTCAATAATAGCCACGGAGCTCTTTCCCAAGTTTTTAGGCACCATTTTAGCTTTATGAGGACCTTAGAGTCACAAAAGAACCGAGATAAAATCTCTTGCCAAATTGGAGGGATATTTAATTTGACTTAGAGACATGCGACTGTCCTTCCCCATCTGAGTTCCTTCCAACTGTAGCAATAACTTGAACTAAAACATCTGATTCTATTCTGCTTCTCTTGACCCCATCTCCACTCCTCCACCTCCCCACCCTTCAAACATGTCATGCATATATACACCTATACCATTTTTGCTTGTAGATGATAGAGGAATTTTAAATTTTCAGTGAAAGGGTATAGTCATCCATGTCTTCTCAATATGAAAACCATAAAGATTTATCTTCACTTAAATATGCAACTAGAAATGGCAAATAACCTGCCAATTCATTACCTTTAGAAGAATATTCTAGAAAATTTGAGCTAAAATTAAGTGAAACTTTTGCCAAAAGGAACTTCTGAATTTTGCTTTATTGAGCTATTAAACTAATACACTCTCTTCTTTAATGTTTCTGCTGTGGTATGTTTGATTCAAAGCAATCTTCCAATTGCTTTACCATTTGCTTGAAGCAAAGGAAAATGAAAAGCATGACAAGGCATAAAATTGGCCATAGCAATATTTAAGCTTGGTTCAGCCATCACCATTATTCTCAATACTCTTACAGTCTGAGCAAAACAGCCATAAAATTGGGTTATTGTTTTTAATTTTACAACCCATGATTTATTTTGTTTAACTTCAATGACAGCCTGCAATCCCACTAAGTGTCTTCAGTTAGGAAATATAAGCAGGAAATCAAGACCCAGAAGTCATTAGTTGTAGCATGTAGTCATCTCATTCATCTTCCTGTATAAGTATCAGAGTATGATCCATGTGATTCCTATTACATAAACTAACATCAGAAATTTTGAAATAAGAATACCTCATAGAATGAAACAGCTTTTACATGGTCAGTTTCAACCTCCCTATACCCTGGACAGCTAGAACGTGTATTCTATTATGCTAAATTCAAGGCATCCCCAAGCAAAATTTTCAAATAAAAAGATAACTCAACTTACTGGTTAGGAGATAACACAGCTTACAAGTTTGATAGTCAGAAAGACCTGACCTTTAATAACTGTGTGGCCTTGGGTTAATCTAACTCTTTGAACTTCAATTCCTTCATCTAAAAATGGGAACAAAATTATTATCTGCATCATAGGGTTGTTATAAGGAATTAATGCTATAATATGTATAAAGTTCTGAGAAAAATACCTAATATAACAAGCCCTCAATAAATGTTTGTTATAATTATTCATTTTTTGGAAAGATGATGATGAATGAATACCCCTTATCCTTTGGTAAATGTCAAATAACCTGTTCTTTAATAGAAAGGACATTCCCTTTTTACATAACAATAGCGGTGTTTTTTGGCATCATATAAGGCTGTGATCTAACTTTGTCTGACATATTACTCTGAATTTAAGTAAATGAAGAAGAAAAGTATAGCTATCATTTATCCATCTTTATACCCCATATTAGTTACCTAAAGTATATAACAAATCACCCCAATACTTCATGGCTTTTAGAACCCCCTTATGGAAAAGGCTTAAAACAACAACTCATCTTCCAAGGTTTCTCTGGGTCAGGAGCTCAGGAGTGGCTCCATCAGGTAGGTATGGATCAAGGTCTCTCCTGAGGTTACAGAGGTCACCTGGGGCACAGTTATCCCAAAGAAATGGAGGAGTATATTCAGTATGGCTCACTCACATGGTCGGTAAGCTGGTGTTGGCAAGTCAAGTCCCCTCCAGATGGGCCTCTGCACAGGCTGCTTCAGGGCCTTTACATAATGATTCCAGCTAGCTTTTCAATAGCTTCAATGCCTTTTAAGATCTAATCTCAGAAGATGGACACTGCCACTTCTGCCATAATTTATTGACCACACAGGCCAACCCTCATTTAGCATAGGAGGGCATGTAGACTAAATGCTTGTGTCCCTGCAAAACTCACATGTTGAAACCTAATTTCCAATGTGATGGTATTTGGAGGTGGGATCTTTGAGGGTGATTAGGTCATGAGATGGAGCCCTTATGAGTGGGATTAACCCCTTTATGGAAAAGGCCCTAAAGACCACCCTTTCCCTTTCCACCATTGAGGACTGTTAAAAGACATCTGTCTGTGGATAAGAAGCAGGCTCTTAACAGACACTGAATCTGCTGGTACCTTGATCTTGGACTTCCCAGCCTCCTGAACTATGAGAAATGTATTGCTGTTGTTTATAAGCCACACAATCTGTTATAGAATCTCAAATGAACTAAGACAGAGGGGACTGTAGAAGTATGGGGACATCAGGAGATGAATATCATTAGGGGTCCCTATCATAGTCCATAGGCAAGCTATCCTAGTCTACTCTCTGACTCTCAGTGATTTACACAAACACACACACACACACACACACACCACACACACACACACACAGTTCACTTATCCCATCCCAAGGACACTAAAATTCTCATCCCATCACAGCATCAGCCAAGGCTCAAGGCCCACAATCTCATTATCTAGATGAAGTCCTGGTACAGTTAAGGATCCTCAGGTGTGATTCTTTCAATAAAGTCCCTCTTGCAGGGTTCCTCTTGATCCAAAGACCTGTGAACTAAAGAGACACATTATCTGTCTCAAACACACCACACATACCATATAGGTAGCCACTGTAGACACACTTTTTCAAAGGGGTTAGAACACAAGGCACACAGGAGTCAGTGATCCGTAGCAGTTCTGACATAGAGCAGGGCATATGTGCCGACTTGACTAGGGCTCAATCTACTTTTCCTGGGAAGGGTTTCTGATGGTTGCTGGCTCCTTTCTTGGGGTTCTCAGTTATTTTTTGTTGTCGTTTTTATAGCATCACCCTATTTTAAGATACCAGATTCTGTATTAGTTATTTATTGCTGCATAATAAATCATCTCAAACATCAGTGGCTTAAAACAGCAGTAATCATTTATTCTCTCTCATGGTTTCCTTAGACCATGGATTTCAGGGCAGCTTGACTGAGCATTTCTAACTCAGAGGCACTCATAAGGTTACAGTCTAATGTTGGCTGGAGTTACAGACACCTGAAAGCTTGAAGAGAACTAGAGGATCTGTTTCTAAGGTGGTTTAGTCACATGGCTGTCAAGTTAATTCTTCTCCATGTGGACTCTTGGGTTCCTGCCCAGGGCTGCTTGGGTATCACAATATTGGGGCTGGCTTTCACCAGACTGAGTGACCCAAGACAGCATGATAGAAGCCACCATGCATTTTATGAGTCTGTCTTGAAAATCACACATGGTTATTTCCACCATATTTTATTTGTCACACAGGCCAGCCCTCATCTACCTGGCAGGGACTATAGAAAGGCATGAATACTGATGACCACTGGAAGCTGGCTTACCACATATCCCTTCCCAAAAGAAAAAATTTAGTAAGCCTTTGCCCTAAATTGAATTTTAACTGTACATTTATATTTTATAAATAGACCTATTAGAAAATCAAATTTCTATATACAACTCCTAGGAACCTTGTATCTGGAAAGGAACTTTTTGCCCATAACCATACTGAAGCAGATTGAAGAGAGGCTGGCTACAAACCTGTATGTCATAGGCTAGACTGGTCACTCAGCCAGGAGCCAAAAGGTTGGCATCAACTTGGGGATTCAGCAGAGTCTGGGAGCTGACCATTAGCCCTTCAGGTACAGATATTAAATTTGCCAGCCTATTAAAAAATAATTCACATTTCAAGAGTTGCTGTAGATTGAATGCTTGTGTTCTTCCACCAAAATTCATATGTTGAAATTTAATCCCAAAGCGCTGGTATTTAGAAGTAGAGCTTTTAGGAGGTCATTGGGTCATAAGGGTGAAGCCCTTATAAATGGGATTAGTGCCTTATAAAACAGACCCTAGATAGCTCACTTACCCCTTCCGCCATTTGAAGACACAGACATCTGTCTGTGAACGA
Organism: Manis pentadactyla; assembly: GCF_030020395.1. NCBI lineage: Eukaryota > Metazoa > Chordata > Mammalia > Pholidota > Manidae > Manis > Manis pentadactyla. The sequence goes on from NC_080030.1 coordinate 52,038,708, forward strand.
GGAAGTGGGTCATCAGACACAGAATCTGTCAGCACCTTGATCTTGGACTTCCCAGCCCCCAGAACTATGAGAAATAAGTTTCTGTTGTTCATAAGTAGCCCAGTCAGTGGTGTTCTGTTATAGCAGCCCAAATGGACCAAGACAGGGGTGCATTTACATTATCCAAGCTCCCAAAGACTAATGTGTAGAAAACCACACGCCAATTTGTTTATTTCAAGTGAGAACCCAAACTGTAACAGACTATATGTGCTGCATGTTGTCCACCCCGTAGACATATCTTCATGAGAAATAAAAGTATTCCTAGAAGAAATGATATTATTTGTTGAGCCTGAAATCAAGTACAGCAAGGGCATTTAGCTGGACTGTTATCAAGATCTCAGTGCTGCATGCTTTTCAGAAACAGAACTGCTACACTGGCAAGCAGCTCAGTCCTAGCTCAGGTCGCCCTGAACAGTGCTTGGATGAAGACCTCCAGAGCTCGCCTCTGTCCCTCAACATTTTCAATATTTCCAAGGCTGATCATCTTCCGTTAATTTCTTTCTTTACATCTGTTACCTTTCCTCATAGTATTGACAATTCTCCAGCCATTCAGTCACTTGAAGACAGGGAGATTCACGTTTTTTTCCATCCTAGCACACCTGAGAGGAGTGACTCATTTTCACCATTAACTGTGGCTAAATGATAGTAATAAATGTAGAAAGGGAAGAGGCAGAGGTGATTTTGAAAAAACAAAAAACAAGATAATTACATTATGGTTGTGGTAAATAGGTAAGGCCACTACCACCACCATTTTAAGAGTTACAGTTTAAGGTAATTTCACATAATTCTGATGTGATCATTAAATATGTTTACAATCCAATTGCCAGAGTTATTTCCCTATATTCAGATCTTAATAAAGTACTCCATTTTTGCCTCCAAATCTTGCATACATGCTGTTTTGGGCTTGAGCTTGGAAATATTTTCTTCCATCAGACTGGATTACATAATGGTAGCTTTAGAGGCAGAAATTAGCCAATTGACCCACCTCAGAAGCTTTGAATTATCCATTTCACTGACTGACTTACCTAAAACCACTCACTCCCAGATATCTTAGCAAGCTTGCTCCTATAACTCACCTACTCTGTGCTCTTGGGACCTACTTTGTTTTCTTTTGCCCTTTCTGCTAGAGGGCAGGCCAGCCGTTATCCTTCCTCCAGTTTCTAACCAGCATTCGAAGCCATGTAATTCTCTGTGTTTTCTGGAGTCTCCATTCATCCCCCTTGGTATCCTTTTCTGCTTCCCAATGAAAGTCAAACATAAAGCTTTTCCTAGACATATATATTTATGGGAATTCTGATGTCTTTCAAATATTCGATTTAATTGGTGTTAAAACAATGAAATTGCAGTAAATTTACATTAACATGCTCCTCTGTCTTTCTGTTTTTGTAAAAAAAGTTTAAATGTGTGGTTTCTGAAATAAATGTGTGTGTTACTTTGTTACCAGTTGACCATTCCACCTTTCTAATTACATTGATTCCCCCTCAAGAATAATGCTCTTGTATTTTGAATAGGGATAAAAATAACAATTTACAATTATGTAACTTCGCTATAAAAGTATATAAATTGACCTAATATCCATTAACAGGAAAAGAAATTTCAGACTCCTAGTTGTTATTTCATTACACGTGCCTACTGTGGTTACTTATTTATAAGTTTATTTTCATTATTCTAGACTTCAGTCATATTTCAAGACACCACCGCAGAAATACTAAATTCTCCTTGTTACCAGTACAGAATGAGGCACTTAAGTCAAGGAACTGCTCAGGGAGTACATCTGGGTATTGCCACACAGCATAATCAGACCATTCACTGGGGACATCAATACCACTTTAAGTAAATGTGTAGATGTGTAGTGTTCATACTGAATCTCTGTCCAGCCATCATCCACACAACTGTGAAACTCTGCCAGGCAGAGATCAGCTTTGTGCTCACACCTCCCCATTTCCCAAGCTGCTAAGAGCGCCTCAGCTCCATCTAATTTAGCAGTATTTCCCTAGTATAACAACCAGAAAGGTCAATTCTAGTTGTTCAAAAACAGATTTGGTATAAGACCAGGTGTACACTGGCTCAGTGAAAGTTTCTCAAGGGCTGGAAGAGCACCCCACAGTGACACCAGTTGTCAAGAATGGTGGTGCCTCTTGTGTTGAATGACTTGTAAGTCTGTAAAGCAACAAAACATTAAAATTCCACTAGCTCTTTTCATAGATCTCTCAATCCAGTCGGATGAGGAAGTCTTGTTTTGGCGATCTGAGGCTGAAGTTTCCTGATGGGCCTTGTCTAAATGCTGGATTTCATTTATTCTCATTCAAATGTCCAATTTTCACAAATTAAGTCCAAATTACAATAGCACTCAGCCCCCATTTCTCAATGCAAGATCTCAACTCATAATCTTCCCTTCAACATCAGTGCTAAATTTCTTTCAGATTTTTTATAGAATTTCCAGGGAGATCAGGGGCTCCCTAGTACTCAGAATGGTTGTACTGCTGTTTCCCTGTGAGAAGGCACTTCCAGTCCTTGATGACAGCAGCCTAGAGGCCTCAGGGGGCAAAGCTGTGTAATTGGTGGTGGTACTGGGGAAAGCTTGTGTGTGTGTGTGTGTGTGTTGCAGTATCAGGGAATGTATATATCTCCTTGCTCACAAAGACCCCTAGCAGCATTACATCTGCTCTTTGACCCTCTGAGACTTGAATGAAACTGCCTCTACCCCTTTCTTTACTCATACTCTAGACCAGTCCCTCAGGCCCAGCTGGGGAAGAAGGCACTGATGTTTCTCTGACCCATAAGTTCTCATTCCCTTGACTGTCTTTCAGGTGGCCATGCAACCCTCCCCATAACCAAATCTCAGTACTCCTGGAGCCAACAAACAAAAGCTCCCAAATGTATCAACAGGTACCAGTAGGGCTGGGGAAGAGGAAAACCCGATACCAGATGTTATCTTCTAAGTCTCATTTCTGGCCCAACCAAAACTGCATGGAATAAACTTGAGTCCTTAACATGTGCTCAATAATGAGTTAGAAACTGAGGACACAATCATAAATAAGATAAATGAGAGGTGCCTGTGGGCTTGAACTAAAGAGAGATAACCACAAGGAAGAGACAAATTACAACATTTCATGCTATATGCACTTGGCTGGAGGAGGCAGGGTCCTAATGGAGGGCAATGAGAGAGACACCAACCCTGACACAGCTTCAGAAGAGGCTTCCTGGGGAAGAGGATGTACAGGTAGACATCTGACTGGCAAACAAAGATGCAGGAGAGGGCTTCAGGTAGAAAACCCAGCATTTATCTGAAGGCCTGGAACACTGAAAAGTTTAAATGAATATTAGTAACCCCAGAAAGTAAGGTATAAAGGGAGAATGCAAGAGATAATTCTAGAAAAGAAAACAGGAACTAGTTGGGTTTTCCTCAAAACATGGTCCAAGGAGCACCTGAAAGAGAATCACTCACTATAACTGTTTGTTTATTTGTGTTTTAATGATTTTAGCTACTCTCCAGATTGATTCTTTTTGAATCATAGGCATAAGAATGTACGTTTTTAACAAATTTTCTAGGTGGTTTTTACCGGAGTAAAGTTTGAGAACCACTGGACTAAATCAAACAAGGTCAGATGAGTCACTTTCAAGAGCTTGAATTTTTCCTACAGTAAATGGGGAGCCTTGTTATGCAATGCAGTGACATGAGTAAGCTGTGTGTTTTTGACAGCTCACTATAGAAATAATTTAATGAAGAGGCAGCTTGAGCAACAGAGATATCTCTGCCCATTTTAGCTGTGATCATTAGGTTGAAGTTTAAGATTTCAGAATATTTAAATATAGGGATTATGAAAATATACACCCAACTAAAATCCTATTCAGCCACATTCTCAATTTATGTCAGCTTGATCAACTACCCCATTTGCCCAGACCTGAGGGATTTCTTAGGATGTAGGACTTCAGTGCTAAAAACAGAAAAGTACCAGGCAAACTGGGATGAATAGGTCATCTTATTATTATCAAGAATAATCCTATCATAATCTGTCAAGTCACATAGAGTTCTCAATATAGAACTCTTTTTTTAAAAAAAAATCTGAGATTAAAAGTCTTTTTTGAAATTAAAAAAAAAGAGGATGTTAAAGAGAACAGAATTAAAACAATCATTTGTAGTTAAACAAGAAAATCCCAAGCACACTGTTGCTTGAATGCAAATTTAAGGCAAAAACAAAAAATTTGGCAGCACCTTTCAATTTGTAAAAGCGGCGGCTCTCAAGCATGGTCTTGCAATCAGTAGAGGGGCGTGTCGCAAGGAAACTGTTTCTTAGTACTCATAATTAAATGACTGAGTTTGTAAATGATTTACTCTTAAAAATACATAAAATCAAAGTTTCCTACTTACACTCTGTTATACTTTCTTCAGCAGGAAAGGAAGTGGTGGAGTTATAGCATACCTGCCCAGAATAATTAGTAGCCAGGTTGGCTCAGGGATTCACTTAGGACAGAAAGATATATAGTATCCATCAGCTCTATTTGGAGGAAAAGCAATTGAGAAGTACTACTTGGTGGTAACTTGACAAGCCAGTTCACCATTTCCAGACTTTGAAAAGGAAATAAAGAAGAAAAGAGGGGAAAAAATGAAAAATACTTTAAATACTTTTACTTTGAATGTCCAGTTGTTATACTAGGAAAAGTTTTACCTAAATATTAGTCCTATAGTCGACTTTAGGTGCTACAAGTATTAAGCACTTAAAATTTTAACACTTCAGTGTCTATTTTACCACTAAATAATGGGAAAAAATATAAAAGTAGTACATCACATTTATCATTTCATTGACATTGTTGCTCAAGATTAGGCTAAGTATAAAAATAAGTCAATTAAAAAGAGATTTAGTAAATAATAGAACATGTAGATGGCAAAACTTTGTGAAAGTGGTATGGAAATGACTTGAGTATAGGAAATGTTATACTTGTCTAAAAGCAGAGGAATATGCCACATTTTTTTCTTATGAAGGTGAAGAGCAACAAAATTTCATATTTCAAAGCTGAATCACTTTATTTGATTTGATGAACACTGGAAACTTCAGTTCGTATATTTCCATTAGTTTCTATTGTAATCTGAGTTAGATAGTTGCAAAACAACTGTCTAATAAAAAAAGAACAGATCAAAATTAAAGGAGCATAACTAAACAATAGAAATTTTAAATTATGATTTTAGCATCAACTGAATCACAGGTAATCTAATTTTCCAGCAACTGTATGTTATGATCAAAATATAATAGCAGCTAAGATTTTCAACTTGATTACCTAAATGGATATCATCCATCCAAATAGGCCAGAAAATAAAACCTACTAAGTCAAACACAAACAAAAACAGAAAATTATTTCTTAAATTACAGTGCTTTGATTATTGTATTTACAGCTCATTTCTTCTTCGGGTGTTAAGATACAAGAATTTGTTTGGACCATAAAGCCCATTGTATTTGTTAACAATTATAATTTAAAAGCATTCCTGATATTTCTCCAAGTATCTTGTAAGTTTTTCCAAAACTCTATTGCAAACTATAATGCAAAAAATTAGCTTGAAAATGTCTACTGTCAGATTAGATTCTCTCCCCTTTACAATCTAATTATTTATCATGAGACCACATTTTCAGCTGAACTCTCTGCTTTGTGATTTTTATGGTTGAATAAGTGCAGTTCTTCTGGATTTGAGAAAAATATATCAGATTGGACTTTTACACTCCAAATGTATTTTCTTAAGTTAACAGGATTTTTCTTTCTAGAGATGATACAATTTTCTTAAAGTAAATTTTAAAAATAAAATAAAATCATGAGGCATTGCAATTCACCTTCAAGTTTCTTCCCTAACTGGCCTGTGTGCTATTGTATAGTTCCAGGAATTAGGTTTTCATGATCTGTAGGAACTCAGCAGTTAAACTATGATTCTGGATCCTTTATTTGTCAATTAACTTCTAATAGAGTACACTTCCATGTTCCTATGGTGTTAGAATGCTTCTGATGACAGATAATCACAGAGAAGGCTCTGAAAGTATCCTTGGGGGGTCAGATTTTACACACCTACCTCCACAATAAATGAGGTCACCAAGAAATAGTCTTATTTCTACTTACCACAAGAGTCTTTCTTCTAGAAGAGAATAGTAGAATTTCATAATAGCAAGATTCGAAACACTGGAAGTAGATGCTTTGGTTGGAATTACATCTCTTCCACTTACTAGCTGTTGACATTGGGCTATTTACCCAACTTCCCTTTCCCTCATCTAAAGAATAAGGATTGTAGTAGTATCTACTTCATAAGGTTGTTATGAGGATTAAAGAGTGAATGCATACCATGCAGTTTGCTCAGTAAACTAGCTCTTATCATAGTCACTAGCCCAACACTCACCATTCTTGAGCAAGCTGCCAAGGACTTCTCTGGAATTGCTCTTCTTAAATACCCACTTCCTTGAAAAGAGACGGAAATACTAAACAGAAGGTTTTTATTTAAGTACCAACTGCACAATGATTAAACTAGATGACCCTGGAGTCTTTCTTAACTTTGAAATTATATTAATATGGGGTCTTAAAGGAGCATAAAAGGCCTTTCCTTTAATTTCCTACACCTAACCTTTCTTGGCCTCACATTGCTCTTTAAGCAGGGTAGCAGGATTAATTATCTTTTGGTGGTAGGAGGAGATACTCAGGAAGGTTCTCAGACACCAGAATGAAGATTACAGTAACCAAGGCTATACTCATTTCTCAGGAACAAGCAAGCCCACATTAGCCAAAATGTGAAAACCAGAAGTATTGAAATTAATTTATTGATGTAACTCATGACATCAGTAAGCTGAAGATGATGTGTACAGAGAACTGAACAGCTCTTGGTGAGTCATTATTCTTCAGTACATGGGGGTAAAAATAGCTAATTTTGATGATAATTCTGTGCAAGAGCAAGCAACCTACTTTACTCCATGTTTCTATACTAAATTTAGAGAAGACATACAGAGGACTGTTACTTAAATAAAAATGATATTTAAAAATAAGCTTTTAGATGATATTATTGGACTTTTATTTAAAAAGTATCATCAGTAGAAAGTACATATTTAGCACTTCGGGCTAAGAAGTAAAATGTTCCCACAAATATCTATTTCCTCTAGTTTTTAATCTGCAAACAAATATTAACATTTTTCTCAGAATCTTACAGTTATAACACAGATCTCCTAGTGTTTTCACAACAGACAGAATATAAGATATGTCTACTCTATGCTGTATTTTAAGAATAATGAAACATATAGCAAGTTCTCATAGCTTTATGACCTTTTATTGGAATATAAAGAAAGCAAAGTTCTCTTTTCACACTAATGCCCTTTGAAATAAGGATTGTTGCTCCGTGGAGATTTTCCTAGTATGTGAGAAGTTTAAATAAAGGAAAAAAAATGTTCTCATATATTCTGCATTGAAGCAATAGAAATAAAAATAATTCTGTCCTATTGGGTCATTTCAGAGCCTTCAGCATTTGATTCAGCTTTAACCTAGTCCTGGCACCAAGAGATTTTAGTCTCTAGTGGAAAGGAGAGAATCAGAGCCCATCACTGGTTAATCTGGATACTCTTGGATGAGGTTCAAGGTATTCAATTGGATCTAGGATTGGAATATTGGGTTATGCAGCCAATATTTTGTTTAAAAGCAACATTTAAAAAATTAATTGTATAAATTCCCTTCTTATATTTCAGAAACACTCCAGAACATGCAGCATAAGTGCTAGCTAGCTACAAATTGCCATTCCCATCATGACATCATGCTGCCTTCATTTTCCTTAGAAAACAAAAATATTAAAGCAGCAATGATACTGGTAAACTATCCAGAGAAAACAGACAAAATTTGTGCTTTGTCCTCAATTAGCAATTCAAAATAAAGACTCACTTTCACCTGAAGTAGTGGAGTTAATTAGAGCCTAAAATAGGTTTGGCTTCAATTATCTAGATAATCTACTTGTGTGTTTATTTAGTCTGAAATTAGAAGCCTAAAAATGAATCAACTTTCAAGCAAAAGCTAAATGACTTTAAAAACTCACTTCCAGAAGAGTTTGACTTGACCATGACCTCTTTGGGTGGCCTATATGTAAATGTGCTTGATAAACATTGGTCTTGTTCACTTCATATTTATACTTCAAAACTGAAAAATAGTAATACATTCAAAAGTACCTTTTTAATATGCCTATCATGAATTCACTTCCTTATGCAATTTCATACACACACACACACACACACACACACAGTATGCCCCCATCCTCCTGCTCATCTTAGTCTATTCTCTGGGAGGTACTAAAACAATCTGCACTGCACATGCATCTCAATTTTTTCTGTACATACATCACAATTACCTGCAGAGCTAATGTACAGGTTGCTGAACACCAATTAAATCCAATTCTCTACCATTGGAACCTGGACATTACATTTGTAAAACTCCTCAATTGAGTAGAATATACAGCTAAGGTTGAGGAGAACCACTGTTTTTGGAGTTGGCTAATTATCTTGCAATATAGCCTGAAAAAGGTAAAAAACACCCAGTTCTTTCTTCTCGCTGTCATGCCAGTTTTTCCTCTTTGGTTGGCTTACCCTCTAGGGTACTTAACTGAACTCAATCACTGTAGGTATAGAAAAGTCAGGAAAGAATAAAGGTCCATGTCATTCCTATTTTTTTCATTTGTTGATTCAATCATTAAAATATTTTCTACACATCAACTACATAAGTCTAGGGTTTATAAGAGTTTATTGAAACACAAGCCTTTCCCTGAGGGGTGTCACAGCATAATAGGGAAGATGGTAGGAACAAAATTAATTACAATATTGGATGATAAGTGCTGAAACTGAGGTACAGAGGGAGCATAAACAACTGTTTTCCCCGTAGACATCAGGGACAGCTTCACAGAAAAACTGCCTTTTAGGTAGTCAGGAAGGCAGAGTAGGAGCCTTGAACAAACAGAGGGGTATGTGGAGAGGTATTCCAGGCAGGGAGAAAGTCTGTGAAAAGGCAAAGAATCATGAACAAGGCGGGTGAGTCAGGAGCCTTAAATAGTTTGGTGTGGCTGGAGAACAGTGTGTGTGTGTGTGTGTGTGTGTGTGTGAGTGTGTGTGTGTAATTATGGCACTAGTATGGAAAACAAAGAGAATACTTGACAATTAGAAATTGGGTAATTCTTCTGATTTTAAATCTGCAATTGGGTTAGAAGGTAGAAAGTGAGATAGAAAACTGAGTCCTTTTAGATTTTGGGTATAGGTGAACTGACTGGTCTTTTATCAAGTGACTGCCTTAAATCACACAGCACATACTGAGAAGAAAGCAGCTCTTTGGCAATATCCTCCTCAACAGAAAGGGCATGCATGTATGAGTGGCTAAACTATTTTAAAGTTCTCTGTGTTTGCTACATGTGATCTCACTTCTGCGTAGACTACCCTCATCCATTTCCTCCTGTGTAAGCCCGTCCTGCTCAAATGTTGGCTCCTCCTGCACAACTCCTCAGTGCCCCCTCTGTCACATGCTCCAAATACAGTCTCTCCCTGGACTCTACCAGTATTCATTTCTCTGTATCTCTCCCTGCTCTTATAAGAGCATTATATGCATAGGTCCGATTCTTTCTCTAAGGTAGGATCTGTATCTCCTTTTTAAAAATTAACATTTATTAAATGCCTAGTACCATTCACATATATCATCTCATTTAATCCCAGCAATAGCCATATGGATTTAGAAGCCATTATCCAAATATTCAGATGAGGAGAATTGAAGCTCAAAAAGTTAACTGACTTCCCCAAGATTATACAACTAGCAAGTATATGAGGCATTTGATTCAAATTTGGAAACAGGCTCTTATCCCAACTACTATGCACTCACTCTCACTGAAAGAAACACTCCAGTACCATGTTTTGTAGAGAACAGATACACAATAAATACATGTTCAATAAATAGCTTCTATATAGCTTCTGCTGTATTTATATGAATGTATGTCTAAGTATGAATAAACATACCCACACTCATATTCTATGTAGGTAAACAGACAGTTCCCAATTTACAAACTAGATATGCCCCATGTTTGATTTTAAGTCAGTTTTTTGAGGTACAAAACCCTTTTTTCTACAGAAGCAATGCCATATCAAGAACAGCTCGCATGAACTATGAACTGGCTAAATGTCTCTGAACAAAATATCAGAATGAGGCAGCCACCATATACACAATGTTACATTTGAAATAATATTTCTACTTTTGTTTTCTCCTGAGCGAGGAACTACTACTTCCCATCACCCTACCTCTCCGGCCTGCAAGGATGTGAGGATGAGAAGTTTTCTGGACATGCAGATGCTCCAGACATATTACAGACCATAAGTACATATACACAAGACCATCAAAACATGCCACACAAACACATGTGACACACAGACTCCTGTCATATAAGCTCCAAGAGGACAGAAATTCTTGTTTTGTTCACAGGTATATCCCAATTCCCAGAACAATACATAGCACATAATAGGCACTTAATAAATATTTTTAAATAAAAAAAGAGTATTTTATGGGCCTTGTTAGCAGTTTCTTCCATTTTTATACCATCAGGTAAAAGGCAGTACCTAAAACAGTAGACATGGTCATTTACAAATGAAATCTTGAGAAATGAAAGGTCAGGCTTTCTGGCTTACAGTAGAATTAGAACAGAAAAGGTAACGTACATTTGGCCCAATAGTGTTCATACCAACTCATGGCCACATAAAGTCCTGGAATTCAGTTTTAGAATAAATGGATAAGCAACAAAAATCTAAAAGAGATCCATTAATGTGGCTACAAGAATGGAAAATTGGACCCAGAAGGCAAATGGTTTTTTAAAATGAGATTATGTGGTTTAGTTGAGAATTGACTTACTACTTGTGTTGAATCTGTAATGTCTTTGCACAGAGGTGGCTGACCCTCTGAGCTTTGTCTCCAGAGTATAACAAGACACATTAAGTTCTAGACTGGAATTGTCAGATGAAAATGAAAAAGACTGATTTAAGTTGATTGGTAAGATATGTTTTGGGGCAGAAAGTGTTGTTTCATAGAGATTTATAATTCTCTTGCCAAGATAAGTTGTGAAATTTTAAGAACAGCAGAAATGGCCTTTTTTGAGTTGTCTGTATGCCACACATGTTAGAGGCAAGGCTGGAGGAAGTGATCTTTCAGATCATTCACTAGCTCTTGAAGCTAGGAATAAAGCCAAGTTTGAATGTAATCTCATATAGCTTTGTTCTTGTTTCCCTGGAATTAATATGTTAAGTGAAAACCTGCATATATGTGGTGTTTTATCAATATAGAAATCTGAAATAATTTCTCCAGGGAGCAAATAACATTTCACTGAATTCCTGGAGCAACAGGAAGTGAATACCCATAAAACGAATTACCAGATTGAAAAGCAATTCCCCTAACCTCTTGTAAATCCTAAGTACTACTTACAATGAGAATGTTCTTAAAATTATCTAAAATGATGTATTATTTACCTACTGGGAAAAAAAATTAACTGGATATGAAAACACTTTCCCAATCAAAGAACTCCAACTTACTTTTAGTTCAGTATCTCATCATTTGTTACTCAATAGTTTTAAAGAAATTGGCATAAGATATAATTATATCATCAAGATAGAGTCCTGGCATCCTTCGGTATCCAGAGCTATTTGTAACAGGGTTTGGAAGTTGGGGACATCACAGTGAAAAAAAATCCTCCTCTCCAATGCTCATAGATTAAAATAAATTCAGAAAAACTGGCATAATAAAAAGTGCACTGGAAAAGTCACAAGTTCTCTAAACTTAATTTTCTTCTTTACAAAGCAAAAATAATACAAACTATAATAAAATGTCATTGCAGTAACTTTCCAATAGGGGTATGAATGTGTCCTAGCAGAGAGGGTAGCCAATGTTGTTTGAATGTTGTTGCAAATGTTATTTTCTTACTCTGAAAAATTACAACCTCCTTTAATAACAAAAGCAGACAAAGGTGATAAGCAATGTGCAGTGATTGTGTGGAAGTTTATAATGATGCATTGGGGAAGGAGTCAATTTACCAATAAATATATACAAGTTCAAAATAATAAATATAGACAAATAAATATATACAAGTTCAAAGATCCCAGGTTTACATCTGTACCCAGTGCCCTCCTAAGTCATCATCCATCCACATATCCTGAGGCAATTTGGAGTCCAATAAGCACCATCCTGCTGATTTCACACCTGGAAACGTCTCTGAACCGATTACAACCAAGGTGGCCCCACATCCTCCAGTCATCTGGTATAATTCTTTCATCTCCCAATAAAGTGACCCACGCCCCCATTCCTGACACTGTGGAAATTCTGGTGCCCTTTTCTGAGGCTTTCTGAGGCATGGGATGTGGGGTACATTCATGTTTTCCATTACTGTTCACCGGGAATTTCTTCTCCCAAATCCATGCCCTACACTCTGTTCCCCATCTTCCTTTTTGAAGCTGTTCTTTACTGTCTGGTCTGATTCTCACTAGTATGGACATGGTCACTTCTCTCTTGCTCCCTTAAAGAACCTCAGACGCTGTACATATACACAATTAAATATTATTCTGATATAAGAAGAAGAAAACAAATCCTACCATTTGCAACAACACAGATGGAGCTAGAGGGTATTATGCTCAGTGAAATAGGCCAGGCGGAGAAAGACAAGTACCAAATGATTTCACTCATTTGTGGAGTTAAACAACAAAGCAAAAACTGAAGGAACAAAACAGCAGCAGACTCACAGAACCCAAGAATGAACTAGTGGTTGCCAAAGGGAAAGGGATTGGGAAGGGTGAGTGGGAAGGGAAGGAGAAGGGGAATAAAGGGTATTATGATTAGCGCACATAATATAGGGGGTGGCGCATAGGGAAGGAAGTATAGCACAGAGAAGACAAGTAGTGACTCTATAGCATCTTACTATGCTGATGGAAAGTGACTATAATGGGTTATGTGGTGTGTACTTGATAATAGGGGGGATTGTAGTAACCACAACATTGCTCATGTTAAACCTTCACAAGATTGTGTATCAATGATACCTTAATAATATATATATATAAAGCTACAGAGCTAAAACCAGGCCACAGACAGGAACCAAAAGTTTTCATTAGATTTTTGGAAACTATTAATGAATTTTTTTAGTGATGTCTATAAAGTCAGGAGATATTTAGGTTTCTTATGGTCTTATCCCCAGTGTTGATATACAATGGAAATCCTAGGAATTTATACTCAAAGGAGAAATTCATTTAAGACAGAGAAAGACAAAAAAACTACATTTGTTATCACATGAAATTTTACTCTGAAATTCATATCAGCTATGGAAATTTATACTTAGTTCTTTGTGTGTATTTAAGTAATGGTATAATAAAAATAATCAATTCATAAATGAATGAATAAAAACCCCAGACACAAAGCTGCTTTACATAACAGACTTTACCAGAAGATTGAGGTGAGTAGGAATAACTACAGCCCAGAACTGAAAACATCTGCATTTGGAATTTCAGGTGCTACTTTCCCTAGAAATGTATTTGTCTCTCCTCCAGCCATAGAAATTTCTCAGTGACTATAAAAAATTGGGTTCCAATCTGCCGGTTGCTGGGACCTCTTTTTCCCCAGTCTTAGACTTTCCTCTGCCCTCCTCTTTTCCAGAGCCGACAGCAGAGAGTCCCCGCCACATTAGAGCAGCTGATATTTGTCATGCTCTCCCATTCACGTTGACATGAGGGCCTTTGGCCTACTTTTCATAACCAGTAGAGTCGCTGAGGTATTTTCTTCAGAAAAAAAGAATCTCCCTAAGGGGAATTCTCTTGAAACAAACAGCTCAAACAAGGGTGAGATTTAAGGGGGTGGGGATTGGTGGGGGAAGCAAGCTTCTTCCTAAATCATACAACTTAGGATAATAATATCCTATTATCAGATTTAGATAGAAGGGATACACTAATCAGGTATATCTGCCAGGGGAAAAACGTCATTGGCAGGAAGGAGGAGTAGAAAGGTCGTAAGTAAATGTTTTCTTTAGTTTTTGTTTTTCACAGAAACGACAATATTCTCCAGGGTTTTCCCTGACCTCTATATGCTCCAAAAATTCATGCTATAAAGAGTTCACAACCTATGTCCAACCTAGGCAGAATAGAGTGCTCTAGCTCTCAGAAAATGGAAGAAGCCACCAAGTGTCCCCCAAATAGCAACTGTCCTGCTGCTGTGCTGCGAAGCCTCTGAAAGAGCGAGATGAGTCTAAGTAGATCTCAAATCCTCTGGCTCAAAAACCCCCTGTGTCTAGAAGCCAAAGTGGAGAGGGCAAAGGTGACTGATAAGGAAAGTTGTAGAGAACCCACTGTATTTCCTACACAGTCCCAACATGGTTAAGGGAAAGGTTCCACTCAAGTGTTGACATTGCGAGTAAAGTTGCCTTAATGAAATGTCCCCAAACCTTGCCAAGTACTGAGAAAATCGATCACTCCCCTCAGCCCTGGAAATCCAGCTACTTCTTTCATATCTACCATCACCTTCCTAGTCCAAGCTTTTATGAACTTTCTTCAGGAGTTCTGCAATCATCTTCTATCAAACCTACCTACATTCAAACTGGCTTCCCCCCATCTGTTTGCCAAACTGTAGCTTGTATGATCTTTCCAAATCTTGACTATGATCACATCAACCCCACCCCACCCACCCACTACAAACCATCGCTTCAAAGCTTCAATGACATCATATACCTATTAAGATAAAGACAAATCACCAGAATGAGACATGCAAGTCCATGGATGGTCTGGCCTTCACTTATTTCTCAAGCCAGAGGCAACCATGCTCCCCTCTGCTCTATTCAGGCCACAGAGGTCCTTGTTCAGTCTCTCTCACTCACAGTGCTCCAGCCTGCCATGGGTCCCTCTGCTGGAGCCACTCTCCCATTCTTTTTTCCCCCCATTAACTCTTACTCTTCCTTCAGATGTCAGCTGAGGCATCACTTTCTCATGGAAACCTTCCATGTTCTCCTTAAAGGATCAAATGCTGCCAATATTGCAACTGTAATTTTTCATTTGCTTGGGTGTTTATTTGATATATATCTGACCCTCCCACAACACCAAGATTCATGAAGATGAGACCAATATATCCCTTTATTGAGTGAATGTAAGAATAAATGAATAAATGAATGTCAGCTCATTAATCAAAGGACATTTTTTCTGTACCTGAGAAATTAAGAAATTTCTCAATCAATTTGATCACTCTTCAAATAGCCATAATATTTTAAAGCTCTATTATGAATAAGGAGGGCTGTTTGTACAAAGATTTGCTATGATTAATGTAACTCCAGGGGCAAAATATCTTCCCAGCCCAGGGCAAATTACCTTGGAAGCCAAAATCAGTCAAAGGGAGAAATAAAGTGGGAGAAACCCATTTATTGCTCACAAGCAGTTATCCACTTCCGCTCACCCATGTCTCTCATGACCCAACTGCAAAAAAGGGCCCTGTCAAATCTCCCTGGTCTAGATATACCCTCACTCCTCCAACCTAGGCAGAATGGAGTGTTCTAGCTCTCGGAAAATGGAAGAAGCCACCAAGAGTCCCCTACCCTTTGTAATCACCTATTGATATAGAGATGGACTACTTCTCTTCACCCCTTGGAAACACCTATTGACATGGAGATGCACTAAGGCCAGGCAAGAGATTCTGCAAATATTGCAATTTTACCCCCAATTAGGTTTATTATTATTATTATTATCATAACTAGTTTATTGTCAATAGCACTACCTTCATAACTCAGCATTTTATAACCATCATTACATTCATTAGTTAGATTTTATGCTTCCATTATTTATAAAAAGTGTTTTGTGAAAGCCAAATCCCATCAAAAAGAGAATACACTAAAACTCCAGAAGTGCCATACAGTGGCTACAGGTTCATTTTAGAACTAAGGGTTGCCTATGGATCTATTTTATTAGTATTTTCAGGATGTGCATGCCATTTAGAAAATTAAGGCCTTGAGAAAGATCAAAGCAACATCTATAGCCGCTTAAGGAGTAACCTTTTCTAATGGTAAACTCATCACATTAGATTGGGATGGGACCTTAGAGGTCATTATCCACATTCCTTATTTCATACACAATAAAGTTAAGTCTGGAATTCCATAAGGTCATATAGCCAAGGCAAGCCCTGGATCTACTTGTATTCAGCTTTTCTAAAACTGCCATACATTAAATTAACTCCAAACCTATAAAAACTGAAGGTCCTATCTCTTCAGGATCCCACTGTCATAGAGCCATCTGGAATCTGAAGAGCTTTCCAGGTTGTTGGGCTGGAGTTCTTTATAAATGGATATTCAACTTTATTGTTATTTAATTCCAGTCTACATTTAGAAACCAGCTCTGTTATGTAATTCTATGCATGAAGGAAAAGCTACTTCAAGATAATTTACATAAGTCACTTTCTCAAAGAGCCTTCCACTGTAAATAAGAATACTCTGCCACTATTAGAAGGGTAAGTTCCATTGTGACCTCAAGATTAGCTGCACACCCCCGAAGGTCAGTTCCTGTATCTGCTGTTTTCATACACATCCAGGTGCAGATCTCAATACTTACGTGATTTCACCTACAACACATTCACTCTAATGTTAATGAACAAAGCAACCTTTTCAAAGACACTAGTGGGGAAGGAGGTGGCATTAATCTTCAGCAAACAACTTAAAAACCTTAATCAGACACTTCTATTCCCTCTAAGTATTTCCCTAGCCAAGTTACAACAGGGGTTTTTGATGTTTTCTTTTCCTTTTTATGATAAACAATCTCATTTCTCCTCTTTGCCCTTCTAAATTTTCCCTTTCCTTAGGAATACCTTATTCCTTTCCCACCCATCCAACCCCTTTTCTTTTCAGAGTAATATCTATGCCTTAGCTACTATCTTCCATGTCTAGCTCATCAAGAATTCCACAAAACAAAGGAACTTCTAATTAACGGGACTCTTTTCTTAGAAGATCATTTAGATCTTCTCTTACTTGAGTATATATATGTATTGGTACTTGGGTTTATATATTTATTATGTTTATGATTATTTTATATATATATTTCTTTTATTTTTCCCAAACTCATACATAATTCTTCCCTGGAGGAATTCTGGCAACTGAAATTTTCTCCCTCCTATTACAGTAGTAAGAAACTCTCCCTTCGTGATCTGAGCTGATTCCTGTCTGGACATACTCGTATCATAAAGAAGTTTTCTACTTTTTTTTCTTTCATGAAAATCTACAAAATTTTTTAATTACTCAGAGGGGAGTAAAAAAAAATTTTTTTAATTCTCTAATTTTTTTTTCCAGGCCTTCATATTCCCAGTGGCTCATGGGAAAAAAACATCATGCCTCATAATTAATATATGAAAAGGTAGTTGCCTTGCCTTCAGAAATCTCAGTCTTGGGAAGTGATCATGAGAGTTGAAAGTGTAGATACATAGTGCCTGGAATACAGAACTAGATTTACTTCTCATTCCTTTAATATACTTTTTCATTAATAAAATGACAATGAAATAATTAGTCAATGATATAATATTCCTCTTTGTCAATATCACGAATACCAGCTGCCTTTTTCCAGTAACGAGGTGACTGTCAGATGACCGGTTCCTCACAAGCGATACCACCATCAGGCTGCGTGAAGGAAAATACATCTTACAAGCAAATGGTATGGACCTCTGCAGTCCAAGAATCTTTTTTCATGAATGCTAAAAGGACAAGACTAAGGAATAAAGTAGATAATAACTACAAAAAGAAGATTTGTTGTTTTTTACTCATACTCTGAGGAATTTTTAAACTATGAAAATTTTTATTAAAAACCCAGATACCTTTGGGGGACTCCTTTCACAAAATATAAACATTGGCATCTGTACTATTATTTTCAAAAGTAGAAGATAGGCCTTAAGAAATTGGAAAAACTGGGGGGAAAATGAGTTAAATGAATAAAATTCACAGGTCCTATTTTATGCAAGTCTTTTCCAAAATGCTTTCAAATATAATATTAGTACAAGTGGAAATGAACAAATATTAGTAATTCGTGAAGATAAGAATAAGACTTGTTTATACTGTATCTTTCATAGAAGAAAATTTTATATCGAACTGTATATGTCACCAAAATCTTTTAATTTAAGATTATTGACATTTCTGGATATAAATTCTTTTGTGTGCTTCTGCTAATAATATTTTTATTGTGGTGCTGTAGCTATAAATGAAATATTTTGTTATTTTTTGATGAAGAAAAAAGAATTTCACTTATTTCTTCAAAATGTATTAAGTATAGAAAGTGTAATCTTTAAATTACAAAAATTGAAATTCCAACTACATTGAGTAATTTTTTTTTCATTTCTTCGTCTATAAAACTACGAAATAATAATTACAATTTGCGTATTTTGGAAAAACATTTGCCTTAATAGTCCCTAATAGTACAACATTACTTTATAGCACCAAAAAACCTAAATGGGCCAAATTGGTTAATCAAGAATAGCTAATTTGAAATGAGTCCTAAAGGCTTCAATATTCTATCCTCTGAAGCAACAAGTGTCATTCCTATTTCATTAGGTAAGCCAATGTATTTGCAAACCAATTAAGAATGCAATTCAATTTGGGGGTTTAGTAAACATCTAGGGATTCATCCATTATGATCTCCACACTGAGTTTACCTTGTAGAGCAGCATAAAACCAATCACTTAGAACTATCAAATGTAAGACCTTTTGCGGGGTGGGGGGCTATAGGCTTTATATATTTTGTGTGCCTTTCATGTTTACATTGACTCCATTTGTTTCCTGCCTTTCAATACTACAGTTTGAGTGTTTGAGTGAATTAGTAAATTAGAGCAGCAGCAATGGCCAGCAGTGACTGACAACGCCCAAGGTGGCTGTGTGGAGGGAGGTGGAGAAGACATCAGCAATCCTGGAGCACAGCTGTCAGCATGTCCCAGCATTGCTAATCTGTAACCCACCTGCTGACCGGGTACTGGGATTTTACTCAGGAGAAACAACCATCATGTGACTTGAATCAAACTATTTGAAGTATGTGTTGTTTTAAGCCAGAGGAGGGAGTGGGAAACCAGCACACCACAAATATCTAGTGCACTAGACTCATTTGGAGAAAGATGTTTATATAAACCCCCAGGTTGAGATGTTAACTCCTAGTGAATTAACCTATGGTGCCACCTGCCCTTCGTATTGATTATTCATTACTTTCATCCGATGAAATCAGAATATGGGTCCAGAAGCCATGCACTTTTCTACCCTGAGAAAATTCAAGTGTCCTCTTGTTCTCAAATGCTTTCCTGACTACTATTAGTGTCAGGACATTTTGAAAAAAGAGTTGTTTTCAAATGACAACTGAAATGGACATTTGAAATTGGCTCACATCTCTGAACCAGATAACGAAATTAGAATAGCAATCTGTGAAGGGGGACTTTGAATTTAAATGCAAAATAACTTGATAATGCTATTAGTTAATAAATACAAGTACAGATTATATTATATCATCCCGGATGAATGGACATGTTTCATTTCTTTGTTTCTTTATATTAAATTTAGAGGTAGATTAAAACAAGCCTTTTTCAGAAATAACTAACCAAGAGGAATAAAATAAAGGCTGAGAAGCTAAAGTGTCCTACTTTACCCAACTCCAGTGAACAATTACAAATATATTTAGAAATACCTTATACTGCCCTTATTAACTCAGTATCTTACAGCTCTAGATGATCAGTTTATGACCTGAAAAACTGGGTGTCACTCCTAAAGTTTCTAAAGTTGACAGTCAACTAGAAACATATGCCTATTTGCATATCAATGACATAATCCCTAGTACACTTGGAAGGAAACTTAAAGTCATCAAGGAAAGACTGAATTTTTTGCTTTACTTCCAACCATTGCTTATTTGGTTAGGCTGCAACTAATGTAATTAAGGGCACAGACTATGTCCAATGATACAATAGTATTGTCCCTTCATTAGCAGTATATCAGCAAATAATTATTCATTTTCTATAGTCATATACATAGAGCTGTAGCCTACATGGCTACAGACCTTATATTTGTACATGTACATGTTGGAATGTGTGTGTTTGTGTTTACAGATGCTCCATTCACCCAAACTGCCTTATGAAGCAGCAGTCTACTTAGAATAGAGTCAAGAGCCCGAATAGGTTCCACTAGACTGTAAGTTACAGGAGTTTACAGATTTTGTCTTATTGTCCATTGCCATATTTCTAGAACCCAGAATAGAGTCTGGCATGTGGTAGGAAATTGCTAAATGTTTGTTAGATAACTGAATGTTACAGTGCCTGTGTACAAAAGGTCATGTAATTTGCTCACAGGACAGTGCCCTAGGCCCAAATCTGGAGAGTGCTTTTCTTATGCAACATTAAGCGAACTTATTTTCTGGTTTCCCAGGCCATCAAAAAATAAAAAGCAGCAAATTACAGGAACATTAGGGAGTACTGATAGAAACATAAGCAGCATAATGAAAAGAGACAGAAAAACTACAAAATTTAGCTACAAGTGCTCAAAAAAATTTTTTTTTGACATTTGAGTTCTTCAGTGTTCCAGCAGGCATATAATTTTGCATCATACATATATGCATCCCAAACACAATATATGTTTGCTTTAGTAAGTTTCTGAACATTATATAAATGGAATCATTGTATAAAGTCTTCTGAGACTGACTTTTAAAATACAGAATTATTTTTGAGATTCATCTATTTTGATGTGTCTAATTTGTTCATTTTTTACTACATATGAAGAAAAAATTACTTATTCATTCTAATACTAATAGACATTTAACTATTTTCAATTCTTTGCTTTCACAACCAGTGTTTCAATGAGCATTCCTATATTTGCATGTTGCATATATACTTTATAAGAAGTTCTCTAAAGTTTATACCTAGAAGTAGAATAGCTGTAGGGAGTGCACATTTTCATTTCAGCTTTCCTAGGTGTAACCAAATTGATTTTATAAATGCTTGTACCATTATACAATCACACCAGCATCTGACCTCCCATAACTCTACATTCTTGTCAACATTTTATATTTATCCAATTTTTAATTTACTGAGCTGTGAGTATGGCATAGTATTTCACTGTGTTTTAAAGTTTATTTTCCAGGTTATTAATAAAGTTGGGTATCTTTTCATATACATATTAACCACACTTCTTTCCTCTTTGCAATATGCCTCTTTATGTATTTTGTGCACTTTTATTTTGAGGATTTAAATGCACTTTGATTGGTTCATAGGAGTTTTTTAATATACTGCATATTAATCCTTGGTCATTTATATTGTTTTTACAAGCTGGCTTTCTTTTCATTTTTAAAGACAGCATTTATAAACAAAAGTTAGTTTCTCTAAAGTACAATTTATTATGCCTTCATGGTATAAAATCTTTCTGTCCTGTTTAAGAAATCATTACTTATTTAAAGTCTGGATAATTGTTTAAGAAATCATTACTTATTTAAAGTTGCTGGATAATTTTTTTTTCTTCTAAATACTTCAAAGTTTTGCATATTACATTTAAGGCACTAACCCATCTATAGTTAATTTTTGGATGTGGCATGACAGATTTCATAGGATGTTTAAATAAACTCTTATTTTAGAATAGTGTTAAGTTTAGAGAGGCAGCAAAGATAATACAGTGTTCTCATATGCCCCATACCCAGTTTCCCCTACTGTTAAAATTTTCAGTGTTGTATACTTCTATCACAACAAATGAACCACTGTTGATATTTATTATTAACTTAAGTCCATATTTCACTCAGAGTTACTTAGTTTTTATCTAATATCCTTTTTCTCTTCCAGAATTCCATCCAAGATGCCACATTATACTTCATCTTAAGCAACTCTGGACTGTGACAGTTTTTCAGAAGTTCCTTGCTTTTAATAAACTCAAAAGTTTTAAGGGGTATTGGTCAAATATTTTGTAGACTATTTCTCAAGTTGTCTTTCAGTCTGTCCTAATGTTTTTTTTATGATTAGTCTGGGGTTGTGGGTTTGGGGAAGAAATACCACAGAATGCGAATGCCATTCTCCTCACATCATATCAAAAGCACATGCCACTAACATGCCTTATCACTATTGATAACTGATCACCTGGCTAAGGTGTTTGTCAGTTTTCTCCACTGTACATTTACTCTTCTTTCCTCCTTTCTATACTGTGCTCATTGGATGGCTACTACATGCAGCCCGTGCTGAAGGGGTGGAAGTTGTGCTCCACCTCCTCGATGGAGAAGGGGCTACATTAATTATTCAGAATTCTTCAGTAGGGCCTGTGTCCACTCTCACCCATTTATATGCTTATTCAGTATTTATTTATATCAATATAGATTCATGGACATTTTATTGGTGCTTTGGGTGATGATATAACACTGTATATTATATTTTTTTGCTCAAATTATTCCATATTTCATTATTGAGAGTTCTTTCAGTTAGCTATGGTTTTGTGTCATTAATTTTTGGAAGTTTTCTGCCATTATCATTTCAGATATTTCTTGTGTCCTATTTTCTCTTTCTTCTCTTTCTGGGATTCCAATTATTTTTATGTTATACCTTTTGATATTATTTCACAGTTCCTGAGGTTTCTGTTTTTCTGGGATCTTTTCCTTTATTATTTTCTCTCCTTACATTTTTCAGTTTGGGAAGTTTCTATTAACCTATCTTTAAGTTTACTTATTCTTTCCTCCGCTCTATCTTGCATTTCCCTTTGATTCTTTCTTATCAGTTCCACCTCTTTGCTTATATTATCCATCTATTATGGAGTGTGGGGGAGGAGAGAACTCTATATTCTAATGACGTCTCCTTCTTCAGTGGGCTTGTTCTTGCGTCTTTGGCCTTCCCAAGGGCTTCTGTCCCTCCTCCAGTGCAATAGCTCAACCCCCAGCCATATGGTCCCTTCTTGGGCTGCACTGTTCCCACCCATTTCTTTGAAGCACTGTCCCTTATTGACTGTCTTCTTTTTTTTTCCTCATAGATGACACTGGAAGGCTAGCAGAGTAGGAGCAAGGGATGCATTTTTTCCTCCATCTGAGATAAGCTTTCAGAACTGTGCTCTGGCGAAGTCCTCTTACCTGGAGAGAAGGCCTCTGGTACAGAGAAGGCTGAGGGTGTGTTTCACAGGCTCCTCCCTTCCTCCTTCCAGTGCTGTGAGGGGCTCTTTCTCAGAGAATTACTATGAGGAACTTCTGTCGTCCTTGGAGGGAAATCCCACAACAAAAGTGTGTCCCCCTACCCCCAAGACTGCAGCTCCCTAGATTTTTACTCTCTAGGAAATCTATTTTCAGCCTTCAGCAGTTCATCAAATTTGCCATTTAAGTACAGTATTCCCACCAGTTCCTGGCTCCCATGACTTCTGCTCCAGATCATCAGATTCCAGTGGCTATTATCACTTTGAATGCATCTGTGTCTCTAGTTTTAAGGTGGCTTTTGCCCTATAATGTTCAATCCAAGAAAAGTCTTTGATTTTTATTCATCCAGATTTTTGGTGTTTTGGTTGTAAAGGTGGGAATGATGCCCTCCAAGCACTTTATATGTCAGAGCTGAAACCTCAAATTTTCTATAGAATTTTTTTGTGATAAAAAACATATAAATTTAACACTGTAAATATACAGTACAAAAGTGTTAACTACACATCCACATTGTTGTGCAACAGATTTCTAGGACCTCATTATTTTGCAGAACTGAAATTCTATATTCATTAAACAAAAACCTTTTTTCCCAATTCCTCCAACTCCTGGCAATCACCATTCTACTTTCTATTTATAAAAGATTGACTACTTTAGATACCTCGCATAAGTACAATCACAAAGTATTTGTTCTTTTTATTTCACTTATCATAATGTCCTCAAGGTTCATCTATGTTGTAGCATATGACAGAATTTCCATCTTTTATAAGGTGGAATAATATTCCATTGTGTCTATATATCACAGTTTCTTTATCGATTCATCCATCAATCAACGTTTAAGTTGTTTCCACCTCTTGGCTATTGTGAATATTTTGGTGAAATGAACATGTGTATGCCAATATCTCTTCAAGATCATGTTTTCAATTCTTTTGGACATATACCTAAAAATTGGATTACTGAATCATATGTTGTGAATTTTCATTTTTTTAAGGAATTTTCATGCTGTTTTCCATAGTAGTTGCACTATATTAGATTCCTACCCGCAGTTGCATATGTGCCAATTTCTCCACATCCTTGCCATAACTTGTTGTCTTCTGTTTTTAAGATAGTGTCCATCCTAAAAGGTGTGAGATGACATCTCCTTGTGGTTTTGATTTGCATTTTCCCAGTGATTAACAATATACTGAGCATTTTTTCATATGTTTACTGGCCATTTGTATATCTTCTCTGAAGATAATGTCTATTCAACTTCTTTGCCCATTTTTTAATTGCATTATTTGGGTTTCTGTTGTTGTTGTTAGATTGTAAGAGTTCTTTATATTTTCTGGATATTAAACCCTGACTATATATGTGGTTTACAAATATTTCTCCCACTCCATAGGTTGACTGTTCACTGCATGGAAGTTTTAAAGTTTGATGTGGGCTTATTTGTCTATTTAGTTTTGTTGCCTGTGGTTTTGGTGTCATATCCAAGAAATCATTGCCAAATCCAATGTCACAAAAATTTCCCCTACATTTTCTTTAGGGAGTTTCAGGTCATATGTGTAGGATTTTAATCCATTTTAAGTTAATTTTTAATACGTGGTATAAATAAGGGTCCAACTTTATTCCTTTGCAGGTATATGTCCAGTTTTTCCCAACTCCATTTATCAAAGAGCCTTCCCTCTCCTCATCTAGTAGGCTTGGCACTCTTGTCAAAGACCATTTGGTCATGTACATGAGGGTTTATTTCTGGACTCTCTGTTCTATTCGGTTGTTCTATATGTCTATCTTTATGCCAGTACCATATTGTTTGGGTTATGATAGCTTTATAATATGTTTTCTAATCAGGAAATATGAAGCCTCCAACTTTGCTTTTCTTTCTCAGGATTGTTTTGCCTGTTTGAGGTTCTTTGAAGTTCTATATGAATTTTAGGAATTTTTTTATTTTGTTCAAAAAAATGGCATTGGGGTTTTGATAAGAATTGCACTAAATCTGTGGATTGCTTTGAGTTCTATGGATTCTTAACAATATTGTCTTCCAACCCATAAACACAGGATGTTTTTACACTTATTTGTGTCTTAATTTCTTTCAGCAATGTTTTATAGTTTTTAATAGACGTCTTTCACCTCCTTGGCTAAGTTTATTCCTAAGTATTTTATTCTTTTTAATGATATTATAAATGTGATTGTTTTCTTGATTTAACTTTTGGATTATTAATTGTTAGTGTATAGAAACACAACTGATTTTAGCATATTGTTTTCATATCCTGAAACTTTGCTGAATTTGTTTTTCAGTTCTAACAGTATTTTTGTGTGCACCTGAGTCTTTATCCTATACATCTCTTATATGTATCTTATACATCTTTTCTACATATAAGATAATGTTGTCTATGAACTGAGATAATTTTAATTCTTTTCCAGTATAGGTGCCTTATATTTCTTTTTCTCGCCTGATTATGCTGGCTAGGAATTTCAACACTATGTTGAATAAAAGTAATGAGAGTGGACATCCTTGCTTTGTTTTTGATCTTAGAGGAAAACCTTCCAATTTTTCACCATTGAATATGATGTTTGTTGTGAGCTTTTCATATGTGATTGTTATTACATTGAGGTAATTCCCTTCTATTCTTAGTTTGTTCAGTTTATTTTCCATGAAAGGGTAGAACTTTGTCAAATACCTTGTGTTTTATCAGTTAGGATGATCATATGACTTTTCTGACCCTGGGCTTTTCTTTTATTCTAAGGTTTTTGATTACTGATCAATCTCCTTCCGAGTTACTGGTCCATTCATATGTTGCATTTTTTCAACAGTCTTAGTAATTTTTTCCCAGAAATCTATCCATTTCTTCCAGGTTATACAATTTGTTGGTGTACCTCCATAGGTTTTTTAAATTAATATCCTGCTGCTGAAAATATATGAAATTATTTGTAACAAGGCAGCCTCATCAGCATTTTATTTTATAATTTTTTACAACTTAATAAAGTTTAATAGATAAAAAAATTTTACTTTGTGACACTACTTTACACAAATGTGAACCTTTTTTCCCTATACTTGTTTCAAACGTCTTAAATATAAACCATCACTTTGAATAGAAGTGGCATAGGTGCTAGTGGTGGTGGGACATACCAGGTGATAGCTTTTTAACAGTGCTTAGAAAATATTTTCTTTAGGTATTAGGTATTTCTGAAGTATCATACTTTCCCTAGAATGCTTTTCCAAGTCAGAAATGAAGAAGGAAATGTTACTTTTTGAGATGTAAAAATAAATTATGACATGGGAATGACATATTTAAAAAAATCAAATTATCCTATAAATTTAATTGGCTGTTAAAATTTATTTTTATATATACACATATATAAATTAATATACACTAAACTCAGTGTCTCTAACTGAGATCACTTTTATTAGGAGATAACAGTCTTAAATAGGCAATAACATCAGGAATGGAGTCATTGTGAGCCATGCACAAAGTAAATAATCCACAGATGGTCTTTAAAAAGCTAGGTTTATATACATAAATAAATATGCATGTGCATATGTAAGAAGAGAAGAAAGAAAGTAGAAAGCACATCTTAAGGCACAGATATTTTATAAATTCAAAGTATACCTTCAAGCCTAAAAGAAAGTTCTAGCTATAGTGGCACAAAGAAGTCAGAGAACCTTCATAAAAGTATACTCTGGACAAATAGTCATAGACAACCAGGTCAGAAGTCTGGAAAATGACCGAAGGTAAACAACAAATTGAGAAGCATTTATTCTCGAAAAATTGATAGAGGTTTGGGTAAAAGCAGCTGGATTCTATGATGTTCCTGCTGGGGGATATCACTATTCATGCCTTCCTCCCTTGCCCATTTAGTGACCAAGGCAGGGCTGGGCAGAAAATCAGCAGCTTTGCTACCAGAGGAAAGAAACTTGCTTTGAGACCGGAGGAAGACTTTTGACTTTGGCAAACACCTTAAGAATAAATGAGAAAAGCTTACATCTCCAATAATTTGAAATTGTGATCCTGTTTGGGGCAAGGAGTGAACACACAGAAATTATATGGGGAAATCCTGGAAAAGAGAGCACCATTGATAGGCTAGATAAGCTCTCTGCACACACGTGGCTGACTCGGAAACTACAGGTGTTCACAGGGGAAACTTGAGAAAGCCCAGTTAGAAGTTGAAACCAAGGATACCTTGAGAACCAGCAGAATTTTCAATATGTTCCCCAAACCACATGCATATTGATTGCCAAGAGGTGAGTATCTTATGGGCTGGCAGTGTTTGAGTACAAGCTATAGCCAAATCATTGGCTGACTCCCAAGTTATGAAGATACAGGGGCATCCCCAATTAAGCCAGGCTAAAAAAATCAAAGTAAGAATAAAAAAACTAAGCAAAGACACCAGCAGCTCCCTGTGGGGGAAGAAATTTTGTATTTTAAGTTCAGAGTACAAAAAGAAAAATGAAAGAAAAAAAACAGAACCTAGATTTGCCACAATATATAATCAATTACAGCATATAAACTGTTCATTTTTCAGTCAAAAATTACAAGACAATCAAAGAAAATGTAGCCCATGCCCAGGGCATATAGCCAATAGAGTTCAATTCTGAGTGGGCACAAACAGGTTTACTCCTTGTGCAATTAAAGTATCACAATAATGATCCAACAAATAGGGAATCTTGGTAGAGAAATGCACACAACCAGAAAAAAGGAGCACTTGGAAATTTGAGAATTGAAAATATAATCATCAAAATGAAAAATACCTAAGATGGGCTCAACAATAGATTGGACATGACAGGGGAAAGAATCAATGAACTTAAAGATAGATTAATAGATATTAATATAATATAATCATATAAATATGATTATATTATATTATTATAAAGAGATAGGAAAAAAAGCACTGAAGAAAAATAAATAGAGCCTCAGGGACTGGTTGGTTTTGCCAAACAACGTTACTGTAATGGGATTCTTAGAAACATAGGAGAAAGAAAAAGGCAGAGATCATTATCAAAATCACAGCTGGTTTATTAAAGGTATTGACAGGTTAATCCTAGAAATTATATGGAAATGCAAAAAAGCTAAAACAATCAAATCAGTTTTTAAAAAGAACAAGATCAGAGATGTTATACTAATTTCTTTTAAAACTTTCTGTAAAGCTACAGTAACCAAGACAGTATGTTGTTGACTTAAGGATAAATATATCAGTCAATGCAACTGAATAGACAGTCCAGAAATAAGCTCTTACTTTTATAGTCAATTGATTTTTGACAAAGATACCAAAATAATTCAGTGAATAAGGTGCACTCTTTTCAACAAATGGTGTTGAAACAATTGGATATCCATACATTAAAAATGAACTAGACGCTTTACTCACCCCATACAAAAAATTAACTCAAAAAACAAGACTAAAACTACACATCTTCTAGAAAATAGAACATAGGAGATCATCTTTATGACCTCTTGTTAAGCACAGATTTCTTAGATATGATATAAATAGTACAATTCATAAAAGGAAAACATAATAAATTGTTATATTAAGACTAAAAACTTTTTTTCAAAAGACACCATGAAGAAAATAAAAAAACAAGGTACAGATTAGGAAAAAATATTGCAAATCATTTATTTTATTAAAGATTTGTACACAGAATATTTAGAGAACCCTTCCAACCAAATAATATGAAGAGGAATAATTCTCAAAAAAAATATTGAAAGATTTGAATAAGTATTTTAACAAGAAAGCCATTCAAAGGGCTAATTAGCTCATGAGAAGATGCTCACCATCATTAGTCATTAGAGAAATGCAAATTAAAACCACAATGGGTTATACTACACATTTATTAGAATGGCTATAATCCAACAGACTAATAATACCAAGGTTATGAAAAAACAGGATCCCTCATACACTGCCCGAGGAAATGTAAAAAGGCACACGTACTTCAGAAAATAATTTGTTAGTTTCTTAAACAGTTAAACACACATACCATATAATAGAGCAATTCTATTTCCACATTTCCAGCCAAGAGTACTGAAAATACACGTCCCTAGAAATACTTGCAAACTCTTAATAATAGCCCAAACAGGAAACAATACAAATGTTTTTTATCTGAATGGATAAACAAAATGTGGGATAGCTATATAATGGGATACCACTCACAATAAAAGTGAATTAACACTAATACATCTACAATATACGAATAAACCTAAAAACCGTTATGCTAATTGAAGAAGTCACACAAGACTACATACAGTCTAAGATTCCTTTTACATGGACTTGGTCAAAAAGGCAAAACTATAGAGACAGGAAGCACACAGTGGGTCCGTGTGCATGAATTTTGGAATGGGGATTGACGACTGAAGGTCCCAGCAGAACTTATGTTTGGTGGTAGAAGTGTTTTAAAAATGGAATTATGTGATGGTTGCACGACTTATAAAATTCCTAAAAATTATTTAACTATACTACAGTGGATAAATCATATGATATCAAATTATACCTCAGTAACACTATATATGCATGCATATATAATGAATACTCGTATTTCATTATTGACACTTCTGCTACCACATTATCTCAAGGTCAATCAAAGAAATTCTCTCTCAGCTCCTTCAATTCTTAGCACTCCCTACAGTTTCTATACTTACAGTTCTGTCTCAAGTACCATGGAAGAATCATAAAAATATCACAACAGTTGTTTATTTCCCTACTGGCTGATCTACTTTAAAGTTGGGACTATTCTCTTTGCAGAGAAAAAAAGGGGGTTTCCCTACTAGCTGAGTGCCAGTTTCAGTGTCACATTTAATATTTTTTCATATATTTCTAACATTTGTAGGGTGATATTGATGAGGTCCTTAATCAGTGTTACCTAATCTAATCTATAAACAATAACACAATTAGTGAGTACCAGAGATGATATTAAAATCCAAATCTGGCCAACTACATACCTGTTGCCCTTAATTAAAATCTTATACACTTCACTCAGATTCCTTCTTCCCATATTTTGCCATGGTCCCACTTGTGTTCTCCCATATCACAAGGGAGATGAGAGAGGAAATTTTCACTTAGGAATCAATAAGTATATAGCCTTAGGGCCTGCAAATTGTAGAAAATACCTCTGAGCATTTATTTTTTAACACAATTAAATTTAAGTACCAAATAGAAAGTTGTTTGCTAGAGGCCAAATTTAAACCTGAGTAGATGAAGTACTGATTCAAAGAAACTTGCAAACAGCATAAATCGATCACAACTTCAGTGAGAAATAAAGACAATGCCAATAGTTCACTAATTTACATATTTATAATATTTTGTTATTTACGAGGTAATTTTCTTAATTTTTCATGAGTCCTGTGAAGTGGGTATCATTACCCAGGTTTTACAAATGGCAGAAATATTAAGTTTAATGTGTCAACCAAAGATGCATAAAAGCTAATGGTAGATTGATCTCCCAACTCCAAATTTACTCTTCTTAAAATTAAACCATTAGACCGACTCATTGTTCCTCACTGAAAACTTTGGTAAAACATAATGGTTCTCTTCTCTAGTGGAAGTATAAAGAGTGTTGAAATATCTCCATTCTATACTGCATCTCCAAGTTTTGACAGCAGAGAGGCTGTTTATACTGGAACATTTGGTGAAAACTGTGTTTGTGGTTCTACACACACAGTAACATGATCAACAGAGGCCCAGCAGTATTTGGTCCTCCAAGTTGACGGTGTTGACCAAATGTTATCTTGATGGATCTGTGAACATTTCCTACCATGGAAACATAGCACTGTTATAAGACTAAGAGGACTTTTCGAAATGCCTTTTATCTCCAAACTAATGAATTTTAAAGGTGAAATTAACATGTGCTATACTTTCTTATTAAAAACAATACAAGTCAACTCTTCCAACTGAGAAGAATAATTAGCAAATTTAACAACCACAACTCAACTTCCTATAGGGTTAATTGTTTGTGTTAATACTACTATTCTAGTTTTCTTTAGAGACATTGCCCGTCAGTCACTATGAGTCAAATACACATACATGAGTATTGATAAGTATGTATAATTTTGTATCTCTTCTTCAGTTGTAAGGCTAATTTGTGCTTTGCAAGGACCTGAAAATCCATTATTTGATTTCATCCTTTCAGTAAGAATGAGCATGCAGACAAAGAGGTAGACTTTCTTCTAGGTTAAGAAACTCTGAGTCAGGAAATTTGTTATTTGTTCAAGTGTTTTTATTTCTCAGAAGAGGCATGAATTAGTAAAGTTTTCAAGTGACAATTATAATTAAGGAATGATGTATTGCTTAAACTATTAAGTGATTATTCTATAAAATAAAAATCAAAGCAAGACATTGAATAATGAAGCTAAAAAAAGTTTTCCTTGCTATGGACATTATTTTAATTACTTGTTTTATTTATTTATTATTATTATTAATAGCTCTGTAAGTTGACATATTGATATATAGCAAATAGTCTATGTATTTTATGTGTATTATTTCACATGCACTAACCCTTTCTATGAAAGATTACAATGGTGTGTTTATCCCCATTTTAAATATGTTACCAAAGATTGGAGGGGCAGAGTAGCTTGTCTAAAATCACGTGACCAGTAAAATAATAAAGCCAGAATTGGAATTTAAGTGTTTCAGATTCCAAAGAACTTTTTTGTAGCCAGTAAGTTATAATATAGCAAACAACAGATTTTAAAACCATACACACACCTATGTGCACATGGATATATACATGCCCCATCCACATACATTTGTGCACACATACGCGCACACATCTGAACAAATTATAAGTGTCAGTTATTATG
The DNA here is from genome assembly GCF_030020395.1 of Manis pentadactyla. NCBI lineage: Eukaryota > Metazoa > Chordata > Mammalia > Pholidota > Manidae > Manis > Manis pentadactyla. The sequence continues at coordinate 52,070,635 of NC_080030.1, forward strand.
TATGTGAAATGCCTTTTCTTCTTGATATTTTATTCCCCAAACAGGCATAGCTATTTTAGAATGATCATGGCTCTGCTCTTAAAAGTCATGATACCAGGGACTGCAAAGATTCTAAAGGAGTGATTTCATTCCATAGAGACCATATTATGCATGTTATAAATGTTTAAGATAGAGTGCACAGTCTGTCATGTCAACTCCCATCTACTTCAATGACAGATTCTTTTTCTTCCAGCACTAGTGGTTTGAATATATCAGCTACCAAAAGAGGAGACATTTGTCTTGGAGTTCAAACACACACACACAAAACTCATGATAGAACCACAAAATAGAATTCAAGTAGCAGCAAAATTCTAAGTTAAACCCACAAAAGCAAAGAAACGTAGCATTTCGCCAAACAGTTCAGTGAGCATCAGAGTCCTTAATTCACCCTTGATAGTATCAGCTGCAAACAGCACAAACTTACATTTATCAAGTATTTCTATATGCCAGAAACTTTGTTAAATGCAACATATGAATTATCTCATTTACTCTTCACCACAACACTATGAGAAATGATTATTATTTCCCTTTTCATTCTGAGAAAACTGAAGCTAAGAAAGGTCCAGCAGCTAACTTGTTCAAAGGCATGCAGCTAGAGACGGAGCTGGGGTTCCAACTCTGGCTTCAGAAAATGAGCTCATAACCTCTACATATACATACACATATAATATATTTATTTGCATTAGAACAAGAAACTGAATTTTATAGCACCAGGGAAATTCAAATTTACAAGGGAGCAAACATCAGAATGTACAGAAGTCAATTTGTTTGAATATTCAAAAAATTATATCCATTCACGAGACATTTTTTAGACATCTAAAAAATCTTTCCCAGACTATGCACTAAACTATGACTTCAAAAAACATTTGCCTGTTTCTGCTGGCAGGTCTTGCTGAGATCAAACCGGCAAGGGAGAAACATTTGAAAAAGGTGAAGGGAGTGCGTTTTCTAGTACACTTTTACATTTTTTTTAATGGAAAGCCCTATTTTATCCATTTGTGCCCCAGATTTGTTTTGGCAAATAGCTCTCATTACCAACTCTAACTAATCCATGCATCTTGAAATGAATCCTGAGATTGTGCCCAGAGAGTAGTAATTGATTAGCATTGTCTGTCCTGACAGGGGTGAGGTAATATGCATACCTATATTTGATAACCCTCCTTGCCTTAGACAAATAAATCCACCCCTTCTGAAATACACTCCAAAGTGGTCTGTATACAAGCAGGAAAGGTGGAAGGAGAGAGGAAGGAAGGGAGAGAGGGAGGGAGGGAGGAAGGGAGGAATGAAGGAACGAAGGAAAAGGGGGGAGGGAGGGAGGGAAGAGAGGAAGTTCTTAGGATAACTATCTCTATAACTGGACTAGACTTTAATCTGAAATGTCCAGACTAACTACATGGCTAAGATTGATTTAATAATTGTTGAAATTCCCAAACATTTAGTTTTTGTATCTAGCTGTCTATTGGATATCTCCTTACTTTCCCACATAAGCACCATACTGGCCCTTGACAATATAACTTTCTCAGGCAATTTTACCCTGTCAGTATTTCTCTCTACTTTTCTTCTATCTACCTATCATCTCCCTATTCAGGTCCTGCCTCCTCAGTAAATCCTGGAGCAGGTGTTCCTGGGGAAAATCTTAGAGGATCTCTCTCAAGTGGTCCCAGAGGAGCTTCACCCTCAGCGATTTCACCACAATCCCCAAGGGGACCTTACAGCTCTACAGAGGAGAGTTCTAAAGGTCAACCAGCTGGCTACAGACAGAACTGGGTATTTAAATTCAACTTTCCCACATTTCAGTTGTACCAGATCATTCCCTCCTAACCAGCCAAACATAATTCTTTACTAGCAACTGGAATACTGGCTTTCATTCTCTAAACAACTCCTTTTAATTTCTCTTCTTTGTTATTCATTGGCTTTGTCATATGAATAGATTGTCTTTCCACTGAGACTGTAGAACTCGGTGGGCTGAGGTCTTGGAGGAACAATGCAGAATCAGAGAAGGAACACAGGCTACCTGTCATAAGATCTAGCATCTGGTTTCAGCTCTACCAACATTCTAGCTATGGAACTGTAAGTCATTTCTCTGAAACTGAGTTTCCTCACCCATAAAATGGGGTAAATAATTATCTTGCTTATTGTTCAGGCTTGCTGTAAGGACTAATAAGGTATTATATTGGTAAAAGGTTTGTAATTTATTAAATGCTACACACACCGAGGCAATCCAATATCTCCCTTACGCCCTCCTCAGCCTTAGCTTCCCGGAAGGGCAGATGGCAGCATCCTGGACTTCTGTCCTTGAACTTCTAACAACTGTTGCTACACGTTAGTCCTGCTGCCTGGGCTTTTCCTCTGTCCCCATGTCCTCACCAAACAAAACTACACAATATAAATATGACCTTTGATACAATATCTATGAGGGCTTTATTTTGTTTTCTGGTCTTTTCAATGTTTACATTCATAAGGAAGAAGGATCGTTTCAATCCTTACTTAATACCATGTGGCATATAATGAAACTGCATCACAGCCATTTATAAGTTCATTCTGAAGAAAATTCAGTTCTTTACCTGCCAACATCTAAAAGCTATAAATAGTGAGAAAAATAGAGGAGCCTTAAAAGTCCATTGAAACATATTGGATTTGGAGAGTTTCTTGGATGGCCAGAGTGGAAAAATATTTTGCTAAAAAATAGGGAGTGTTGCTCCTCCTGGCACAGAGGCAGACAGTTTAGTTAGTATTTACCCAGCCTGTGGTGAGGGAATACTTGGCTGTTTATTTCAGTGGAGGGGATGTTGAGAGACGCTGTTTGTCTAGTCAGAAATGCCCTTTGAGACTGCAAGGCTACCTGTGACCAATTTTCAACTAAATTTATCTTTGGACTTTGTGTAAGTAATCCAGCCTTAACCAAATCCATTCGGTCTTCTATATAACCATGTCCCAAAATCCTTACCAAAAATCTTCCTGCTTTGGTCCACAATGATGGCTTCTGATGATGTAGCCAAAGCTGAATTTGAGACTTAAATGTGAGTTCTGGGTGAGTAGACTGACTTTTACTTGATGTAGGAAATAACTATCACTTATTAAATAAAATGGACCAGTCACTTTCAAACATCTCTGCCCCTTGCTCCATGGTAGAATAAATAATACATACTATTGATCATTAATCAAAGTAGCTAGCTTTATTTCATGAAGCAATTTATGTCTTATTTCATTTCTTATTTGAAAGCACAGCTAAGGTTTTTAATAACTACTCTCAATGACAATCTGACTCTGACATTGAAAACTTGAAAAATGTATTATTTTTCAATCTCCTGCACTTCAAGCTTTATGCTCCTTTGATAAAATTCAATAGTTCAAAAGATAGGATGGCTGTAATAAAGTGCAAAAACATATTTCTGAGATTGTGAGTAAGTAGTGAGGACTATCTGTTAATCAGCTTTGTTTATTTCCATTGGCTTTAATCTTCATGTGTAATCTCACTCGGTTGGATCTTTCTTTTATTTTCTTATTTTTTCGCCATTTAATCAGGCTGTTCAATTTAAAAGACAGTTCTCCTGAACCCAGCAAGATAATGAAGCTAGGACTGTATCTCCATAACAGTTCATAAATATTTGGCCAGCATAAAAATCAATTTGGGGATTTTTACCCATTGTTTTTGCTTCTGTTTCCCTATCTATTTTCACATCTTTGATTCTGCCTCATTAACCATTCAATCTTCTCAAAAATCCTGTGAATAGACATTATGACCCCATTTTATAGACGATAAAATTGCAGCCAGGGCAAATAAGTTGCCAGCATAGTAAATTGGGTGGCCCGGATTTACCCTGAGTTTGACTTGCATACCCAGGCCCTTGTTGCAGGGCCTGGGAAGTCTTGCTAGGGCAAGAATCTACAGCCCCAGTTTCCTGTAAAGTTGACAAACGCATTAAATCAAAGATAAAGGCCTCTATGTTAGGTTGTCAAGGGGTCAGTTCACCAGAACTTTAACATCCTCCTTAGCTCTGTTCCCATACAGCAATCCTTCTTGAGCCTGTTGCTGCAGAAACACAATTCAAATATGGGGGAGTCTCAACTCAAGGATTTTGAGAATTGGACTGAAGCCTGTGTCCAATGGGTTCTGCTGGTGCACTTGCCAGGGAGCTCTGTTTAATTTATACCATCCCAGAGGACCAAGGCTTCCTAATTAAGAGCTACTGTCTGGTGAATAATACACAGGGAAACTACTACTTGGGATTAAACCATACAGAAGAATTCAGAATTCTGCATGAAAATAGAATGATATACACAGCAAACAAATGAGATTTGGACAACCTAAAATTAGAACAGCACTGAATCACGTGCCTTTATATCTAATTTGTTACTCAATTGCCTCCCATTAGTTTCTTACTGAAAACCTCATACTGTACATTTCAATATATAAAAGAAGTGATGCTTATACACTTATTCTTAAGATTTTTTTATTATAATCTCTTCAACTCCTGAAAAAACAATAATAAGTAATGGTTTACCACCCTGGAGTCAGCCATCTACTTCTTTGCCCTTGACTATCAAAATCAAGAAGTAAGTAAAAGCAAAATATGTTACCAACAAAATATGCCACTGTTGCTTCAGTCATGGCAAAGGATGGGAAGAAGTAAGGAAATATACAACAAGAAGAGAAAAGACAGTGAGGAAATGAGTACAGAATTACAGTATTGTAAAGTAGCATGATGCAACAGAAAGTTTTGGGTTTTGGGGCAAATTAATCAAAGCTCAAGACCAAGCTCAGAAACTCAAAGATCTGGTTATTCAGCAAATTCTTTAACCTGTCTAAGCATCATGTTAAAAAACAATATACACCTCATGGGGACATTGTGCATAATGAACAAGAAAAAGTGAAAAGTTTGATAATTATTGCTTCTAGCTTCTAAGGAAACACTAGACATCATCTTATCCAACATCCCACCCAGAGGAGGAAACCTCTCTCCAGCACCTCTGCCAGAGAAAGGCCACCCGTGGAGTTTACACTCCATTAGCCTTTCTTGGCTATGCTTATTAGAAATGCAAAATTAAGGCAAAGTTTACTTGACCTTAACTTCAAAATAAGCCCCTTAAAAATGTGGAGCCAGAGCTATGTACAATGTGCCACAGAGGGACACCCACCAGCTCCGGGGGCCGTGGTCCATGCCCCAGGTGCCTCCACACCAGAACTCACCATCAACTCAGCTCCTGACTCTTTCCTAGTAGTTGAAAAGCCTGCAGGCTGTGGTCTTTCCTCAGTTCTATAAGTGTGTAGTTGATTTGTATAATTTTGTTTCCTACTTGCAAAAGTCATAGCTAATCAAGACAGCATAGTTTGAAAAATAGGAAAAAAAACAAACTTCTACTCCACTCTTTTTTCGTATATGCCGGCCTGCTACTTTTCTTCCATGCACGAATATCTATTTTTTATTAAAAGAGTATCATGCTACAGACAACATCCTGTAGCCTTCTTACACTGTTCAATTAATTCGAGGCTAGAGATACTAGAGCTCAGGGGCTTATCACCCTCCAGGATAAACTGACAGAGAGTGACTGATTAGAAAATGAATGAATTAGATACCCCCAGACAGTCAAACTTGACTATACAGACCTGTTCATCTGGAGATTTAGTGTTCTATGAGCCTTCATTAAAATTTGTAATTCTAAGAGTGTGTTTGGATCTTAGACAATATTGGGAGTTGTTTAGGTTTATCTAATTAAATAGCCATTAATGTCAAAGAAACATAATCTTATACACTAACTTATAATAGTCACAAAAAATATCATAAAAGGCTGTTGTTCTCTACTGAAACCCAGAGGTACTAAGTCTTTCTGATATGTCTAGAAATACTGGTCTAAATAGCTCCATTCAGAATTGGGTTACTTTTGTAATGTCAGGGATTGTTGGTGCACCTTGGTTGTTTGTTCACAATACAACAAGGCAGGGTGGATAATCAGGCCTGAGAAAGCAACCCAAGTGGATGTGACAGACTCTGGGCCTGGCTCTCAGAAGTTTAGCAGGGCCCAGGAGGCGTGGTGTCCAACATATGCAACATCTCTAATCCTCATTCAGACAAAGCAACTGAGTGCTGTGTTAGAACCATCTCTGTGTTTCCTTGACCTTTCTCCTAGACTAGTACATCATGATAGCCCCAACTAAGAGTTATGTGTACCTTTGCTTGCTCTGTTCTAGACACCTTATCTATGCAATCTCATTCAACTCTCAAAAAATCCTGGTAAGATGGGAATTCCTAACCACATGGCAAAAATAAGATACTAACACCCCATGGGAAGCAATTAATTCATGGCCATGTAGCCAGTAAGTATGGAGCAAGCATTTATTCATTCATTCAAATATTTATTGAACACCTATCATATACTAGGAACTGTCCATGGGGATAGGGTTCTTGCTTTCATGAAGCTTACATTCTGGGTGGTCAAAGGAAAAGAAATAAACAAGGAAACCAAATAAATATACATGGTAATTCTAGAGAGTGTAAGTGCTAAGAAAACCAAAAAAGAACAATATTGACAGAGACTGGCTGGCAAGGAAGAAGAGGTTGATTTAGACAAAGGAGTCATGAAGGTTTCTCCCAAGAGATAAAATATCAGCTGAAACTTGCATGGAGAGAAAGATCCAGAAATGAAAGTGAGAGAAAAGAAAGAAGATCTGAAAGAAAAGAGCAAGCAAGTTACAAAAGGCAAGGCCTGAGGCAGGAAGGAGCTTGGTTTATTTAAGAACAGAGGTAGGCTGTGGCCACATTAAGCTGATACTTGCAGGTCATGATAGAGTTGAGATTTTATTCTGTTATGAAAAACATTTCAAAGGCTTGAAAAAAGAGAGGAATGTGAGTGGATTTATATGTTTTAAGAGATAAAAATCTGGGTCTTACTCTGAAGTTTTTAACTCTAGCACAATAAAGTTTCAAAGAATTAGCATCCAATTAGTATAGAATAAAGAAATAACAACAACATAGTTCAAGAAAGAGGAACGATTCCAATGGGGAGAAGAGCATGAGACTCAGAAACAGGGGTAGTCCATGCAGCCTTCAGCGGAGGGTGGACTGCTCAGAGGTTTGCTGGCCTTACCCACCAGTCAAGGATGGAGACCCTAAAAGGAATCAACCACAAAAACAAGCCCGAAACCAGTCCTTGGAAGGGCAAAAGTGCTCTCAACATTCTCAGAACAGGAACAAAGGGAAAATGGATAATGCAGAAGCTCAGGATTTATGGGTACTGAGAGGAGGCAAAGCAAGGGAAGGAGATACCAGGATGATGAACTTGGGAGAGTACAAAATCAGCTCAGGAGTGACAGGGAACACAAACCAGTAGGATTCGCTCTGGGGAACAGTGCATGAAACGTGGAGATCATCATGTTCTCTTAGGTAAGGGTGGTGCTCTGTCTTTGGTGACATGAGAGTGGACTGCTTGCTCTCTGGGGAAATGAGAAATGACAAGGCAAAGAAAATTAGGAAGGATAGAAGCTCAAAGTTTAGCATGAATTTTTTTCTTAATTAACTTTATTTAGTCTTTATTAACCATCTCCTTTAATTGTCAAGGTATACATGATGTTGATTTAATAACCTCTTAAAATTTTTCAGAATTATTGAGGTCACAATGATAGGCAAATTGAGTTGTGTGCTTTGTAAACTTAAGGTAATTTTCATAAATCTAATGAACTTCTTATCCTCTCTTCTTAGTCTTTCTGCTCTATTCTCCTTCTATATTTCCCTATCAAACTCTCTTTCCTTTGTTTTCTCCCTGCCCCTTTCTTCCTCCCTTCTTTTTTGCATATTTGTATGTGGACAGGTAAAATAAAATAACAAAAAGATTTGCAGACAATTACTATGAACTTGTATTTTCTGTGAGTTTATCTTTTATATTTTTCTAAATATAAAAGCAACACTTGCCATTCTCCAGGCTTCAGGAACATTGTATATTATCCAGAATTTTTTAAAGGAAACAAAAACAAAAGGAAAAGAAAAACATAATCTCCTCAGTGGTTCATTCATCATTTCTGCAAGTTCTTTCACTATTTGGGTATACTTCATTTGGTTGAAACGAATTCATCATTTCACTGAAATGAAATGAAATCATTTAAAACAACCAGTGGTTCCCTTACTATCTCTTCCATTGACTTGTGTTCCAATTCCCTCTTAAATATCTTTGTTCTGTGCTGTTCAGTTTGAAGAGCCTTGCTGGAGAATGCAAAAGGAAGATAAGATCTGAGGAGTTCTGCTTTCTGTGTGTCATCTATTAACATTGCACCATCTGCCCCGGGCAACTCGCCTATTCCTTCCCTGTTCTCTTCTGAGTAGTAAACAGATTTAGTCAAAGGAAAAAAAGAAAAGGAAGAACAAAGGGTGCACTGCAAAGGGGTGGAGAGTGGGAATGGAATGACACCCATTGGTACAAGATTATAGGCTGTTTACCGGAGGCTACTGTCAGGCCCCAAAGACACCTGCTTGCTCCCCTATCTGATACACCCTCTCTGCACAGCTCTAACCAAAAATTATTAAAAGGAAATGGGGGTAATATTGCACTGTAGTTGGCTTTATCTGTGAAATGCTGTAACTGTCATAGGGAGAGGTCAGTCTTAATCATCTTTGTCTTTCAGAACGTAGCTCAAGCAACCCCTCCACTAGGCAACCATCCCTGGACCAGCAGCCCCTCCTGTACACACCTCCACAAAACTCACAGCCAACCCCTCCCTTCTCTGGGCTGCTTCTGTATCTTGTACTTATCCCTACTATTGGTCTCATCACATTGTAACATACTATTTTTACATCTGTCTCTTAAATTGATGGAGTTCATGAATTAGTTTGCTAGGGCTGTCATAACAAATTACTACAGACTGAGTGGCTTAAACCATGGAAACTTATTGTCTCATAGTTCTTGAAGCTATAAATCTGAGACTGAGGTGGCAGCAGGGTTGATCCCTTAAGGAAAGCTGTGAGAATCCATTCCATGCAAACTGCTTACTTTTTAGTGACTTGCTTGCAACTTTTGGTGTTCCTTGGCTTATAGATGCCTCACACCTATCTCTGCCTTCATGTTCACACACCACTCTCCCTGTGGGCATGTCTGTCACTTCATATGACATTTTTTTATAAGGGCGCCAGTCATATTGGATGAAGGACCTACTTTACTCCAGTATGATCTCACCTTAACTAATTCTACCTGCAATGACCCTATCTCCAAATAGGGAACTGAGAGTTAGGACTTCAACATATGAATTCAGGGGGTGGGTAAGGGTGGGGAGGAGTGGAATTCAATCTGTAACAGTCAGGTTCCACTTCTGATTCATCTTCGCACACTTGACACCTAGCACAGTGCCAGGTATTTGCCTAAAGTCTAAAAACTTCAAATTATATGTTTAATTGTCTTAAATACCTCTCCCACTTTCAGTGTAGATGTAGGTCTAATTGAACATGGAAGCTATGTTTTTTTCTGAAAGGTAGAATCATCAGGAAGCCTGAAAATCTTGGAAAAGAATGGGTCTCTCTGATCTCAAGAGTCCTCAGCATCATCTGAGGCTTTGATAATAACAGCCACTGCAGCCCTCATGTAAGAGGGCTACACATGACAATGTACATCAAGCCCACGACCAGACACATACATGTGATCAGCCTTTTGCCAGATTCCTGTGATCCAGCACATAAAGAATAAGGCTCTTAAAGCCTGCATACCACATTCATTCTGCAGATACCTGCAAAGACAGATCACCACTCTGCTTTCATTTTACCTTATCATCTATTAGAACCCAAGGATGATGAGATGCAGGGATGAACAGGGCACAGGACCTTCTTAAAGAGGCTTATGTCTGGGGAGAATATAGAGTGTGGTGAATATTAAAATAGTGTGAGGGCTGGGTGTAGTGGGAAGTCGTGAGGAGTGGCTGGATCTCCCAAGGAGAGTAACAGTGAGCCAAACAAGGAGGTGGGCAAAGGTCTTTCCAGGCAGTGGGTATGGTTTACGAAATCTCAGAGATCTGAGAGCAGCAAATACTACCAGCTGGCTATGTGACTGCAACCCAAGGAGTCTGGGTTCAGGGGTCAGATTAAGAGCATCAAGCAAGTCCCACTGAGGAGCTTGGACTTCAGGCAATAACTGAAGGGTTTTAAGCACTGGCCTAGAACTACCAGATTTGCAATTTAGAAAGATCATTGACCTCCAGTAAACAAGAATTTATTGGAGAAGACCTGCATGAATCAGAGAATATAGGTTAGGAACCTATTGTGTAATCCAGAAGAGAAATAATCATAGGGTCAGGAACTAAAGATGGGGGCAGAGGGAATTATAAAGAGGTCATGGACACCGCCTGTGCACACCCAGGTCCCCTATCATCCTTGGCAGCATTTTCTGTGCCCTCACCCCCTCCAGCTGGGCTTGGGCTTGAACGCCCACATCCCCCCTTAGCTCTGCTTCTCCTTTGGAGACATTACTTGGCCACTGGAGGGGCTTTGCCTACAGGCAGAAAGATCTCAAAGGAACTAAAAGTTCGCTTTCCACACACCAGCACCCCCATCATTACTAACACCTCAAATCCCTCAGTTCTTAGCCAGTGGTCATAAAATATAAAATATAAAAGCCTAGTTGCTTGAGTCTGCTTGAGACAAATTCTAAGGCATAAGTTACGCTTCAAAGTTCTCCACTGTATCAGGCTGAAAACACACGCTTCCCTGTCTTACTTCCTTTGTCCCTTTACCTACTCTTCCTGGAAGCACTTGCCCTAAGAAGTCACATACACATACCTCTTTACCCTGAGAGGTCCTTCTGGTGAGCTTATCCTAAGACAAAATATTTCAGAGCTATTTAAAAAAAAATTTAATGTGCAGAGCTTGGTAGGTGATTAGATATTGGAAGTTCTGCTATTAACTAGAAAAGAAAAATTCAGTGACACTCAAACTATGCTTACAAACAAGTATTTGGGGAAAATCAGGGCAAATGTTATTTGAATAGAAAGTTAATTCCAAAGTTTAATTTTTATTCATCCTTTGACTATCTGATAAGAAAAAAACATGTGTATTTTTAATATTTAAAATTCACTTAGGGCATGAATAGGGTGCCATGGAAATCCATCTTTATTTAGTAGTATTTAAATGAAATTACCTTTCTGTTAAGAAGAGAAAAATGGTTTGAGATGCCTGCTGGCCACATGACGCTGCCCCTCAGTGCCCACTTCTCTCCACCCTCCTCCCCTTCTGTGCAATCACTGGCTTTCTCCAAATGTCTCGTATTCTTCACTTCCCAGAAGTGGGTTCTGCATAATGTTCTCCATTGACTGTTCTTATTCTGGCCACCCGTGCTTTCCCTTTACTTTTGAGCAGTGTGCTTTCTCTTCTTTTCTTCTTTTTAAATTTATGAATAAACCAATGTGGTGTATTCTATGAATTCTGAGCTTGTAAGACATGATTATACCTGAGAAGGACTTTCTGTAAATTAATCCTCATATGGTATAAATGCATCTTAAGCACATATAGAGTTAGTTATTGCAATCAAAAAAATTTACAACAGTTAATCTGATACAAATGTAATGACAGGCATAATGAGTATTATGTTACTCAGTGCTCATAAACCATAAGCAGCTAGCATAAATGCCATTTAATATCTAATTTTCACATAGGCAAAGTAAATATGTAGTTTTTAAGCTCCTTTTAAAGAAGCTGTAATCAGTATTCAGGCAAATCAAGTTTTCCAGTTGCACACAATTTAAACAGTAAAGTCCCTAGATTTTCCCCACCCCACCCCAGTAATTATTATCCAACTACACAGGGGGCCTATCCAGTGTTGAACCCAGTGCCAGGTGTCATAGACACAGAGAAAATGGCAGTGCAGTCTCTGTCATCTGGCAACTGGGGTTCTCTGATTCTTACCCCCAGCCCCCAGCAGCAAGGACTGACATTTCTTGGGTTCCCATCCTACCCTCATCTCCACTCTCGCATTGCCAGACTCTGCCCTTCATCAGAACAGCCCTTGCACAATGCCTCCTGGGGTCTGTCCCCAAACTCCAGGCTAGAGCCTCAAGTGTGTTGAAACTCTGGCCCATGATCCCATTGCCTCTCTGACTAAATCAAGTGGGTGTCAGCAGAAGAATTACTGTATTAGCTTCAGGATGGAATGGATACAAAAAAAAAGAGATAAGGCACAGTGAAAGGCCTCTAGATCCTTAGAGGTGGGAAGTGCAGGTGCAGTGGAAGGCTCTGAGAAGAGCAAAAAGCAAGGATGCAAGAGCAGAGGGTCATTTGGTCACGAAGACACAGCCCTGTAGGCAAGTCTCTCTGAGCCCAGGTGGTGTCCTCCCTGGCCACTATGAACAGGGTTCTTCCTTCTGAGGAGAGCTGAAAGGAATGTAAGGTGAGTGCAGAGATGATAGAATAATAGCTATAGTGTGCATTAGGAGTTGTTATGAGCCAGGGGCCATGCTAAGCCCTAAATTCATTATCTTATTTAATCTTCACAACCATGCTCTGAAATCGTTATTACGATTCATTTAGTGGATGGAAAAACCGAGGCTAAAAACCATGTCCCAAATCAAACAGCTCGTGAATGGCAAAACAAGGCTTTGCATCCAACTTTTCCTGACTTCAAGCCAATATTCTTAACTGCTTTACTCTATAGCCTTTACAAAAGACACCAGATCTGCTGTCTTGCTTTAACTTACAGCAAAACACAGTATGATTTTAGATACAAAGAAGTGACACCATTCCCCCTTTCCTTATCACTTGCTTTTTGGTCGCTATGATAAAATTGAAGAAAAAGAATACTTGGAAATATTCTTTGGAATTTGGAAGAGGTAGGCATTAATGTGAATGCGATTTGATTAAATACAAATGGCTAGAAGAGCAGTAGTTGAAATCAGGAGGACGCTATCATGCGAAAAAGACTGAAAGCAGAGACTGGAGATGCCAAGACACAAGTCACCGAACTGACCCTCTTGCCAAGTCTGGTCATATTTATATGTTGCCAAACATAGTCAGAGGCTGGAAGAGGGGTTCTTTGCACACCATCTGGGCTCCTGAGCAGTGGACTCCAGCCCAGAGCCCCCACTGAGGAATTCGCTATGAACATGGAGGTAGGCAGCTTGAGTTTCAGCTCAGCTTAGGGAGAGGGGAGGTGTCCCCTGAAGAGAAAAAAAATCACACTTTTCTTTTTATCCCCATGTTAAGACCTATCCCAATAGAGGCTCTGAAAGGAAGAATGAGGATGCAACATGAATTCCTCTATTTGTTCCCCAAATTTCTTTACCCCTCTCTTGTATGGAGAGAGATAAGGTTGATGACTTGGATTTTGCATACATTCATCCCTTTGGGACAGAAAGATTCAAGACATTGCACTCAGTTAAGTAACCAACCAGTTTAATTGATAGTAGATGGACATTAATTCAAAAATTCAAGTGAAATGTTTGGCTCAGCACTTGGGCCCCCTCACAAGGTCTTCGTGCATCATCCTAGTGGAATTTCTCAGAGCCCAGAGCATCACGGGAAGTGCGGAAGGCTCAGATACATGAAGTGTCAGCACATCTCTTTCAGGGACAACTCACAATTACCAATCTCACATGATAGATAAATAAACCTGATGACAATTTATTAAGTGTGTCGAGCAACAGCAATCCCAGGGACTGAAGGACTTCAAGTCCATACTGCTGGTTCATCTCTTGTTGCAGGTGTACTCCTATGGAAAGCCAAATTGCATTGCAAAATTTGCTCAGGGGCCTGGGAAGCAGAACAAAGAGAGAGAGAGAAGCAACTACTTAATGGCATCAGGCTGAGATAGCCAGATGAAACCATCTTGCAGAACTGAGCCTAGGTTCCCTCACCCAGGATGCACAGTACTTGAGGGTGTGGACCGGCACTGACAAACTGGCATCCAAGACTCTTTTTTTGCTTTCATGACTAAACAGTGCTTTTGTCTTTTCTTTTTTTTTTTTTTAAGATATGGTAATACAATTATATTTGTTACCAATTAAATTTTATAGGCCTAGGAGCCATTCTGTCTTTTTTTAAAGTAACCTCCTTTCTCAGTTTTTATCTATTACTTGTTTATCTTAAAAGTAAATTCTCTGATAATCTTTTTTCCCTCTTAGAGACAGCCTTTCCAAGCTCAGAAAAATCCTGATGTAAACGCATACCCATTGACAACAGTATGCATTTTAACATTACTGGTGAACATAGCATATGAGAGGCAGATTAAAAGACCAAATAACTTCCTCTGGCAAACCAAGAATGCTAGCAAAATATATTTATATTGTATTGTGCATTCATTTACTCATTCTTTCATTCTACTAGTCTTTGTTGAGAACCTATCATTGTCTTGCCATGTTCTAGACACAGGGAAATAACGAAGCAGACTGACAAAGTCGTCACTTCCATGAATCTTCAAGTGAGAGGCAGTGAGACAAACCACAAACAAAATACAAAGTAAAAGAGAAAATCACAGGCAGTGGCTAGTGCACTGATAAAAATAAAACATGTCTTATAGAGAGACTGGGTAGAGTGGTCAGAAAAGTCCTCTCTAAGGTGATGACATATAAACTGATACCCACATTACAAGAAGGAAATAGCTGTAAGTCAATCAGAGCAGAGCATTCCACACAAAGGGTGCATCTGGTACAAGTCATACATCTTCATAATATGCAAAACATCTCTCGTGTATGATAATTTCACAAAGATTTCTGTAAGCAGCAGTTGTGTTGTACATTTTCTCTAGAACATTGAAGAAATGTTCTAAATTTTAGTACTTTTTGGTTCCAGGATACTGTGCCTGGAATGTGTAACTGTTGAGACGGAACAATTTTCTCACTTTATTCACCCAACCATTACATATGTGGTAGATGATTAAGACGATAAAAGAGAACTGCGTACAGTTTGTCTCAATTCCTCCTTCCCCCACCAACAGCCTTAAAAACCGGACATGATGCCAGCACAGTTCTAATGCCTTTTCTGAAGTGGCGATATTGACCATTGATGCTCTCATATATGCATTTAATTTTCTGAGCAGGGAGAGACTTGTTTGGTTGTATTCGCATTCTTTCGATAACTCTTGCTCCTCATGCTAAAAGCAAAAAGGTAGCAAAAGCTATCAAGTTTGGATCTTTCTTCAGATTCTAGCCTCTGATTTCCAATAATTGGGGTCATGCTTAATTCTCATTTTTCACATCGATTGTAGTAGACAAGGAGGGAAAACAAAAACTAGGAATAAAGAATCGATACATTTTTAGTGCCCCAGGTTTTATATGTCAATAATATTTAGCATCAAGCTGAAAGCTGCCCTTGTGAGGGAAAGGGAATGAGCATTTTGTCTCCTTCAGTCCACACGGTAACAATGTCTGAGCTTGTGGTTTGTGGGTTTCCTTTGGTAGATTCCGCCCCTCTAGATACTTTACTGTTGTTTCCTAATTTAAAACTCACCATTTTAAAGTGCTCTGTTTTTCCTACTTAATGTAGGAAAACATCCAAAATGGTCTAGTGAAATAGTAATTTGCTATAAAAACAGACACATTCATAGTTCAAGAGCTCACCTCGCAAACATTGCAATATCCATGTCACTTACAGTTAGCTTTTAGGATGTTGTTCTCCAAATACATTCCTGTTGTATAAGTGTGATGGAATTCGCCTTACCCAAACATCTCCAAGCATCTACATAAGTGATATTCCAATGGGAATTAACCACCAGCCTTAGAGTGAGAAAAACTTTGTAAAACTTCGTGTTACCCCATACAGGCCATAGACTGCCAAGTCCTTCCCTGCACCCATCCTTTCCTTTTATATAACAAGATGCAACTTTGTTTACTCCACATTAAAACTTTAACCAGAGTAAACTGAAATATTACTAGGACACTTGCATTTCCTTCAGTTATATAAGTCATCCTTCTCTACTTACGAGCCTCTCTGACTTCTGCTTTAACAGTAAGAGTGTGGTAAGCAGTGGCCAAGGGTTTCTAAACCTGCTGTGGAGTGCTTAGGACTGGAGTTTCTATAAGAAGTAACAATGTCTCGAATATTCTTTCCCAAGAACTACAGAGGAAGTTCCCAATACTTGCATAACATTGAACTAACCAGACTGGTCATTTCAGTCAAATAATTCAATTTGTATTTAGCAATTAAATAAAAATATTGAAACATGAAAAATCTCCAAATGTGCATCCTCATTCTGTTAGGCTTTAACAGCTATGTTGCTTTATACAATATCCAGATTGTCTGCATAATACATGGATACAAAGATTTCAGTCCTAGAGAATATTGAAAGCAACAACAGAATTTTTAATGAAATGTATAAAATGAATATCCAACTGAGAAATGCAGACATCAATTTAGAATATCAACACAGCTTCCTCATTTCCACTTCACAAATTTAAAAACTACTTAGGGATATTGCATTAAATTTCCTCTCCTTCAACTGATTTATTAAGACCTTGGGCAAGTCAATTTCTTTCAGAATACTTCAACTTACTTCCATTTGTGAAACAGGAATGGGATCAGCTCTAAATAGATCTGTCCATAAAGTTCTGAAATTGCTTCAAATGGAGGAGTTAAGCACCTCTGGTGTTGTTTTTACTGAGTGATTCCAGTAAAACACATTCAATAATCACACTTCAGTCCCCTATTAGACACCAGAAAATAAAACACAACTGCATGTCACACTCCAGTCTGGGTAGTTCTATCTCATTAGCTACCAGCTTATTTGCACATTAGTTGGTAACCCATGAGAATAAGTGAACCCTTTCAAGCACCTCAGTGATTAAGGAAAACATTGGGCAGCTTGTGTCTAATCCTCTGTTCTTGCCTTTGATCCCAGGGCATCTGCTGTGGTCCCTGACTGGGTTTTGCCCCATAACTCAGGCTTTCTGGCTCCTTCCCCCAGAATGGCTCAAAAAACCTAGATGTGTGAAACCCCTTTACCTAGACCAACCCTCCCATGATGCTGCTTTTTGAAATTCACTTTCTCATACCCAGAAACTTGACAATCAAACTGTGGATCTTTTTTAACTTACCATGGGTTACATCTCAATAAACCCATCACACTTTGAAAATATCATAAGTCAAATGTGTATTTAATACATACACCTAACCTGCTGAACATCACAGCATAGCCTAACCTACCTTAAATGTGCACTTACATTAACCTACAGTTGTACAAAATTATCTAACACAAAGCCTATTTTACCATAAAGTGTTGACCATCTCATGTAATTTACTGAATATTGTACCAGAAGTGAAAAATAGAATGGTTGTATGGGTGCTGAATGGTTGTCAATGTATCAGTTGTTTATTTTTGTGACCACATTGGTTGACTGGGAGCTGCAATTCCCCATGGCTGCCCAGCATCCTCAGAGAGAATCATACTCCATACCACTAGCCTGGGAAAAGATCCAAATTCAAAATTCAAAGTACAATTGCTACTGAATGTGTATCACTTTTTCACCATTGTCAACTCAGAAAATCAAAGTCAAACCATCATAAGTCAGGGACCATCTGTACCCACATGTGGATCAAAAGTGCTTTCTTATATGACTAATGGAGTTTATTCAGATTACTGCAGTTCAAAACATTATGTGCTCTCAGGCTGTATGTATTTTCCCACATACTAACAAATACTAACTGAACATCTGCTAAGCACATACAGTAAGTGTCTCTCCCTACTGTGCAGCCATGTGATATATTATATCGTTCAGGGGAGCTATCTTGTTCTGCTGCTTCAGTGTCAGAAGGACCTGTGGATATAGTGGAATATCACCCCCATGCGTAGGTCATATTCTGTGTCACGGTTGACCAACCTGCCCTCATCACTGAGACCATAAAAGGGACAGGGCTCTTCCTGGTGAGAGAGACTTGAAATCTGAGAGGGATTTGACCCAAGGGGCATCTCTGATTCTGGCTTTGAAGATTGGAGGGGGCAGGGGTGGTGGAATGTGACAAGGACCTGAGAGTGGCCTCTCAGAGCTGAGAACAGTCCCAAGCAGCCTGCAAGAAAATAGGAACTTTAGTCCTACAACGCCTGGAACTGAGAGTGCTTGGGAGGGGACTCCAAGTATCCAAATAAGAACTCACCTCAGACAACACCTGGAGTGTAGGAACCTGAGCAGAGAACACAGTTGAGCCGTGCCCAGACTGCTCAACTAAGAAGTGTGAGCTTGATGCCGGGGTTCTTGTTTGCGGAGCCGAAAAATGAGCTTCACAAACAGTCAAGGTAGGAGAGCAAGGTACAGGCTTTTATTTAGAGATTAATTGAAAGGACAGAGCTCCCGGCGCACGCCAGGAGGGAACAAGAGAGTCCATAGTGGTGCATTGTCTAGGGGGTTTTAATAGGCAGTTGAGGACTTTTCGAGAACATGAAAAAACTTAGGGGTGGGGACTTGTTAAGTGGTCCCTGAATATTAAAAATTAACTTAACTGTAGGGAATTTCCTGCCTTGATTTCTCTCTGGGACACCGGTGCCTTGGTTTGGGAGCATATCAAAAGGCTGCCTGCCCAGCCCCCAAGGTGGGCCGAGGTATTGTCTACTCGCTAAAGAATCTTGCCTCTTGAACTTCCTGGGTGTTAAAATGCAATCTTATCTTTAAGATGGAATTCTTCTTGCCTTTTACTATGCGTCTACAGCTGGGTCTGCATGCTAAGTTAGTTGCTCAGTTTGCAGAATCACCTCCTCAGATCTGAAGGAGGAAAGACAGCACACAGGCCTGGGCCTTTTAGCATGCTAAAGTGAATCTTACACATGGTTACAAATGATTTTTTGTACTACCCTTCTTTATCTGGGGAACATTAACTGATTTCACTGAAGAATGATTCTAGAGCCCAATGTTTAACATAGAGTTTTAGTAGGGGGGGTTTCCTTGTATGTAGTTACAGTGCTCTGACTACTGATATCCCGCCCTGCCCCCTCCGGAGGCTCTCACCCTACTCTGACTACATCCATGGTCCCTGTCTCAAGCTGATAAATGGGTGTTGTGTTAAGCTGCTACGTGTGTGAGTACTTTGTTACACAGCAATAGAAAATTTAATGTAAGTGACATATCCCACTGCTAGATTCTAAACTACTTTAAAACCAAGGTTTTGTGTACTTCTGTAGATCTCCTAGGTATCTTTGGAAATAAACATGTTAGGTTGACCTTTCCATTGAGAATCCTTTCCTATGTCTACTTAACCGGCTTATATATGGAGCACATAAAAATCCTACTAGTACAGACATTGCTTTCAGGCTTAGATTCTTGTTCTAGTTTCATAAGGACATGGGTCAACTTCTTTAAGAATGAAGGAAGAGGTCATTAGGACTTCCAAGTACCACATTAAAAGAGACAAGGAATTAGGCTTTCTGAAACCTGTACTTCTCCATAATTGTTTTATTTGTTCCCCCAGACAGTTGTGGCATTACATAGGAAGAACAACTAACAGAGTTTTCAAAGACTCAGGAGTTAACTGGGTATGACAGTTAACTAAGTGGAAGTTAACCAGGAACAAAGGGGGGAAGAACATTCCAAAGAAAAGAGATATTTTATGAAATATCTGGGGGAAGAGAAGAGCAGACCTGTTCAAGAACTCGTAGTATTTCAGTATGAGCAAAGTCTAGTGTGGAAGGGGACAGGGCAAGTTCTGGGACATGAGAAAGAACAGGAACCAGAAGCCTTTGACTTTTCCTCTGGTTTTAAGACTACCTTTTAGTATGGGAATTCCCAGAGGGCCCAACTGCTCCCCAAAGCCCAATGGGGTGTCTACTCTGGTGTCAGATAAGAGCTAGTGAGCCTGGGTCCCTAGTGATACATGTCCAGTGTGGGAGCTTTCCTCAGGGAAGTGTCTTACTTGGGTCCAAAGAGCACACTGATGAAAACCCCAGAGAACTACTCCCAAGTGAAGCCCTACATGTTGGCAACTGACAGGAAATAAGTGGATTTGGATTCCCAAGAATCTGTCAAAAGGGCAGGAGCAGTAATGGATTTCAAGGTTCTCCAGCCCCAGAAGAGTAGGAACATAGTAGGAACATGGAGAGCCTTCTTTGGGTCCAACTGAATCACCCATTAGTTCTACCAAATGGGCACATCAGGAGATGCAGAACAAGTTAAACTGTATCCACTCCCACCTTGAAATTCTTCTGAATTAGCCTGCCATGGATTTACCTAGCTGTGATGTCTTAGCACTTCTATTTTTCTTAAGGAAACCTACGGTTTCACTGCAGACTGACTCTTATTTCTAGTTTACTATACGAGATAGTGATCTTTCTTACACCAAGTTGATATTTTCAAGGGCAATTAAACTGTTCTTATCTTTCACAGAAAGAAGCTGTTTTTTTCCCATGGTTTTGATTTCTAAATAAGGTTCTGCTCCTTGCTTTTGCTAATGTGGAGCGGGGCTGGGAAGGACAGGACGGAGTTAAGGCGAATCCTGCACAAACAAGGCAGCGGGTGAAAGAAAAAGCCGCTTTTTCTCTCCAGAGGTCTTTGACATGGAAATGTGCCTCCTAAAGATAATGGGGCGGGGAGGAGCCCTGCTGGCGCAGGAGGTGAGGAAGGTGAGACCGAAAAAACTAACGCCCTTATACCTCCTTAAAACAAATGGCAGGAATGAAAGAATTCACTGTTGTGCTCCTCACAACCTCCTCAAGGAGAGAGAAGGCGGCAGGGCACTTGCTGTACACCAGGTCCTTCGGAAAAGAGAGTGCAGGCTGCCTGCACCCTCAAACGGCAGCACCTCACACAGTCAGCTCAGTGGAAAGCGTAGGTAAGTTGGGTTTCTTAGTTTTCACATTCAGATTGTGAAAAAGGGGTCTCTGACAGAGAAAAATAGACCTCTGTTATTTTATCAGTGGTTAATCAGTGAAATTTTAGAGTTTCCCACACTTCATCCCAGTGCACTTTTTTTTTCGGGCTTTGACCAGCCCCTCTGTCTCCGTCGTGCACACTGCACGGTGGCCTGGTGCTCTTTTCCTTCTCCAGAAGGCGCCCAGACAATGGCCGTTGACGAGCCAGCGCGGGAACCTGCCTGAAATTGCCTCACCTTCTCTTGTGTAAGTGTAACCGTCGCTTTTGTTGTCGGTTTAAAAGTCATCTTGGTAAAGAAAAAGTTATCACAACATGGACATGGGCTGTTGGTCACAGAAGGCCAAGGAATGGAAAATCCTGGAATTGACCTTACCCTGACATTGCTGACTGAAAGTGGTTAGGATGGAACCTGACACGTATTAAGGGCAGATTCTTCCAGCAACTCCCCCGCTCCCCCATCCAATGCTTCTGGGGACTTGGTAGGGAAGAGGGCATTTCTCCAGGCGTTAGGAGCTCAGCCCATGTTTGGCCCCCTGCTAAAAGGAGGCTGGCAGGAAGCCGGGGGAGTGGTGGTTTGTGCAGGAAGCCGATTGCCACATGGACCATGGACGTGTGGGTAGAGGGTCTCTGCAACCTCTCCTTTTCTAGATTGTTCAGTCACCAACACTCCATAATCCTTGTTAGGAAAGGAAAAGATTGCTGCTCTGTGCTTCCTGTGCAGAAAATAAAGAGACACAATAGAAAGCAAAAAGGAAATGACGACTGTGTTATTCCCCAGATCACTCCACATTTATGTCAACCTGCTGGGGAATTTGGGGTGTCTTTCTTATTTTGAAAACCTGCTGGGGAATTTGGGGTATCTTTCTTATTTTGAAAACTAAAAATGACTTCAATTGATTGAAGAAAAAATATATGTATTATGTAGCAAACCCCAAATTCCCTCCCCACCAGAGGTGTCCATGGTTAAACTGGGATAAATCTCCCAATGCACATGTGTGATGTGTACAATTAATTTGGTTTGGCTCACAAGTAGAGATCATTCTGTACACAGTATTTATTACATGCTTTTGCAGTTAACAACATTTTGTGAATAAATTTTCCTGCCAGTAAATATTCTTCTACGTTTATTTATTTAGTTTCTTCTTTTGTTTTGTTTTGTTTTTTTACATTTGTTTTTTAAAAGCCCCATGTGAGTTACTCTCTTTCTGATGAACACTCCTCAGCAGAGCTGGGAGACAGCAGCAGAGGCCACGTCTGCAATCCCATGAGTGCTTCTTCTCTGCCATTGACTCACCTGAGCCCAGAGAGTATTCAGGATGAGCACTGAGGCAGGTCTCTACTCCTTCAACCTCACCCTCTGTCAGAGGTGGGAAAGGACACAGCCAGCTGCCTATTGCTGAGCGAGGCCCCTGAAACATGAAGGTCAAAGGTGCCCAGAGGAAGAGCAGAGGAGACCACAAGCCCCAAGAACACCCCACACTCCTCTTCTTCCCATAGAGGCATTTTGGCTATTTTGCCATCCCACTGACATTTGCCTATAGCTCCTTTCTTAGGTTCTGGATTTTTACTGGAACCCAAAGTAGATCAAGATAAACATGCTACAGTTTGAAGTTGACTGCAGCTGCCTCTGTTATCTTGACCTTCACATTTTCAGTGTGGTCTAGACCATAGATAAGTCCACTTCAGACGGCACAGGAAACAGTAAAAGAGAATTGCTTATCTCCCTCTATTTTCCCTCTTTTCCTGGTCAGTCAGAGAGAGCTGCTTCTTCGTTTTCTCTTGTCAGCCTCATTTGGCTTTATGCATTTTTCCCAGGCAACATGCAGGGCAACTGGCAATAGAGCCTTCTCCAGCCCCTCTCCCGGCTTCTGGGTGATTTCTCTAGGAGATGCGCTCCCTCACTCTGCAGCAATGATTTAAGTAGTGGAGGCAGAACAGAAGGAAGGAAAGAAAAGCAGTGCAGAGATCAGTGGGACTATCATTTGTATCTTTAATTAAGGTAGCTTTCCATGCCTCGAACAGGTATGAAGGTGCATAGTTATGTCTACAGAGGACCTTAGGATCTTTAACTTCTCACAGGTTATGTGCAGTGTGAGAAAGTATAAATAAATAAATATACCTATGATAGGTAGGTAGATATGTAATAGAGATAGACAATGAGATATCTATTACAACTAACTACATAGTTCAAATGGCCCTATTACATTTTTGAGCTCCTTTTTAACACTAATATATGTCAGGAGAAATCTCATATATTATCTCAAAGCCTGAGACATTTCCTAGGAGAAATTAGTCACAAGAAATAAATAAGATATAATAAGTGCTATGGTAACAACTTGATTTCTTGCTTTGCTTACTAAATGACAGAATTATGTTTAATAGGCAAACAGCTGAAAATAACTCCAAAATAAATAATGACATAATTATATAGTACAATAACTTTCACATCCACTCCTTATTGTCTCTTCTTACCACTGCCTTACTAATAATACATAACATTAGTGACTATTTGCTAGACACAAACCCCAAGACCTAAGGGCTTTGCACACATACTAGTCCATTTAATCTTCACAACCCAATGAAATAACTACTACTCTGATCCTTGATTTACAAAGGAGGAAACTGAAACATGAAGTAACAAACTTCCCCCAAGGTCATGGCTTGTCAGTCCAGAATTCTAAGTCAGATCATCCAGGTACCCATGTGTTCTACTGCACCTCTTGCCAAGAATTGGCTCTTATTCCTTCTCCCATTTTCTGATTGGTTTCCCTGCCTCCACTCTCTCCAATCCCTCATTATACAGCTACCAGTGTAGTTATCCGTATGAAAGGTTATATCATGTCAGCATGCCTATTTAAAGTCCAACAATGATTGCCTCTTGTCTACAGAACAAAGTCCAAGCTATTTAGTGTAGATCCCAGCATGTTTCATATTCTCACCTGAAATGTCCTTTCAGTTCCATCACTTTCCCATCACTTTACAAATGTCCTCTGCATTTTCTTATCTCTGGGCTTTTACATAATATTCCCTGCCTCAATTTTTGTCACTGTTTAGAATCTAAATGACATTCCAGCTCCTCCATGCAGTCTCCCTCTATCTCACAAACAGAATATCTCATTCCTCTAGGTTTCCACTGTACTTTATTGCTCTCTTTTTTTGGCCACCTTCAGTATGCCTTTTTTGTGCTTATCTGGATTATAGCTCCTAAAAATACAAGACTATGGCCTGTGCAACTTTAAACTTCACCATTCCTTAACAGTGCTTTGCGCATAGTAGGCACTTGATGCATGTTTGTTGAACTGAAATTCTGTTAGATTCTGTATTGGTTGAGAATATCAGATGTTTGCTACCCATGTCCATTTTAACTCACAGAGACGGGTGGGAGAAGTTTGCTGTGGGCATGTGGGAAGGAAAACTTCCAAAGTTGGTGGAGACCATGACTCAAAATATAAGGTCACTGAGTTAACAATTGTGGTCTCATATTTCTGCTGCATGAGTAAGAAAGGGAAACTACTCTGCAGCAGACACAGCTTTTTTCCTTCCGCCTCCTGTTTACTATTCTTTTCAATGGCCCCATCATGGTTAAGCCTAACCAACCACTACAGAAATGTCTCCCCATCCCATGAAATGCATATGGGTTACTGCAGCAAAGGCAGACTTGTTCACGGCCTATTCTCTCTTCTCCTTCTCTGCATGTCCAAAATCCTCTTTGCTTCCATGAAGGCATTATCTGCAAAGGTGGTAAGTAGTATGTTATTGGACGGAGATAGATGGGACAAGGAATACAACATAAAAATAAATAAATCTTAAAAAGAAAGAGAAAGAATAAAAGAAGACACATAAAATATTTAAATTTTTGGACAGAAAAATAAAGAAACAAAAATTACAAGAATTAATGAAAAAGCAAAAACAAAGAGAAATAGGGCATCTCAGGAACAAAAGAAGCTCCTCTCATTTTTGTCTTAAAACAGTACTCTGACCTCTGCTAAAATCTGGAACACTCCAGTCACCATTACTCTCTAAACCTGACTTTCTCAGGTGTAGTTATAATAAAAACTGATATCCCTCTCCCGAAGAGGTAAAATGCTTGCCTCCAAATCACCAAACAGTCCAATAGAGACTGTCATCTGCCACTAGGTAAGTCCCTACTTGATATTGCTTGTTCATGAGTCAACTTTTTATTGATATTGTACAGATTAATAGAAAGAATAACTTCCATTAGACCATATGCCAGGAGTTATCCTCTCCCTACTTCCTCTTTGCCAGTGTAATATATTCCTCTAACTTTGTCTATTACCAACCATCATAAACAGTAATTTCAAATATACAAGTAAGTTTTAGTCCAGTTGAATAACATTGAGATTGTCATCAAAGATTAAAAGTAGAAAATCTCAACTACAATCTTCACATTTCTGCAATCCTCCTGGCACAGGTTCAAAACGTCAACGGTTCTTTCTAGCAATTCTTCATCACTTCACTTTTAGCCCAGGAACTCTCTAGGTCTTTGTTTCAGATTCTGCTGACTAGTATATTCCAGGTCCACAACCCAGACCAAAAGTGAGGTATTTTCTTAAGCTATTTGGAGTGCTCAGATCAGCTAAGTCTTTATTAGTTGATAGTTTTGTTTCACTTTTCTTTCTTTCTTTGGTGATTACAGCAATCATATGTTCCCTCCACATTGTAAACTTGATTGATCTTTCCTAAAGTCTATTGCTAAGAATCTGATTTTCTCTCTGCTCCTTCCTCTAGCCCTCTGTTCTAGGTAGCTTCTAAATTCTGCTCTCTACTATGAATTAGTGAGTCCTGGTTAGAATCAGACTAAGTGAAATTGAGCTTTAAAAATAAAATAAAATTCAGCAACTAGATATAAAAAATATAAATAATTGCACAAACACAAGAAGGGGGCATAACTAATAGCTAAAGAAGTAAAGAATATTTGGGGTTTTTACTTTTCTTCATGCACATTGGCAGGCCACAGTATAATGAAACTGATGAAAAGAAATGTGTTCTTATGCTGCACTCATGGGAGTATCAAGACTAGACTATAGCAGGGAAAGTTCAATCTTTCTCTGCATATTCAGAATTTACATGAACTACTGTATTTTGGTACAGGTAATGCATTTGAAGAGGTATAAAGGCAAATGAGAGAATTTCTGGAGCAGAGAGTAATGAATAAGAAATAACAGATACACTGGAACAAGATAGAGTGACAGGAAGCAGATTTGCCATACTTACTGAAAACAAAAACAGAAAACTGGGTAAAATATACAATGCAAGATCTTTCAAGACATTGGACATCAGGTAACAAAGGACAGGGATCCCTGAGAGATGGTTAAAAAAAAAAGTGAATTATATGATTATATCAGGTTACTGTCTTGAGAGAGATGTCAGGTAGTGGCACAGGGTGAGGAAAGTTGGGTGGAACTTGGTGAACTCCCTGAGCTGAAAGTCCAAGGAGGTCAAGATCACTAGAGTTCACAGAACAGGGTACTGGAGAAGAAAGTGATGAACAGAGAAAAGCTCTTGGAAACTGTCAGAGTATCTCCCTCAAGTATTCAACAGTCTGGATCACAGACTATATGTGTTAGAAAACTACTCATTGTTGGGGAAAGAACCGTATTAAAGGATTAGAGCAAATGGATCCCAGTGTTCATACTGGGCTGTAAATAGTGTCTTTTCCCATAAAACAGACTAGAAAATCTTACAATACATAGGGCATGAGTAAATTCAGAGGGTCTTGACTAAGTAATCAGGAATAATTAACCCCAGAGTAAATGCTACCTGGGTCTGACTAACAGATCTTAAAAGAAAGACCAAAAAGAAGCAAACTGTTTTCACGTTACTAAGCTTCATTTGAGAAGAAAGTCAAAGAATACTTTTAGGAATACAAAATTCCCAGCACCCAGGAAGGTAAAAATTGCAATGTCCAGCACTCGATCAAAGATAAACAGACATGTAAAGAAGGAAAGTATGACAAAGCAAGGGGAACAATCCAGTGAAACAAACTCAGAGCTGATGCAGATGTTAGAATTAGCAGACAAGGCCACTAAAACATTAATTACAAGTGTACTCAATTTGTGAATAAATTATACAGAGGCATAATCAAAGTTTAAGAGATGAAAGCTATAATCTTTCAGAAAAAACTACAATGAGTAAGATTGCAAACTCATAGAAACAGCAATAGAAACTTCACAAAGGAAGCATTGAGATTAAAAGGAACTTTAAAAGAATATTAGGGAGCTGTAGAAATTCCAAGTCACCTAGTTTACATGTGATTGAAATCTCCAAAGCAGGAAGCAGAAAAAAATATTTGAAGAAATGATGGTGAAAATATTTCAAACTCAAGGATGAATAAACATTTTATATAAAGAACTAGATGCAATATTTTAGGCTTTGTGAGCCATACAGTCTCTAACTACTTAAGTCTGCCATTGTAGCATGTATGCTCCCCTAGAATAAAAAGGAACTGGCCTGTGTTCCAATAAAACTTTATTCTACAAAAACAGGCAGTGGTCTTGATTTGGCTCAAGGGCCATTTGTTCACCAGGCCCTGTTTTGGTTTATTATGGTTGAAACTGAGTAAATTTATTTGAAATCTTATCTTCTAATATAGGAATTTAGTGCTATAAATTTCCCCATAAAAACTATTTTAGTGGCATCTTACAAATTTTGATACGTTGTATTTTCCTTTTCATTCCATTTAAAACACTTTCTAATTTTTCTTTTAAATTCTTCACTGACCTGTGGGTAATTAGAAGTTTGTTATTTAGTTCCCAGAGATCTCTTTGTTATTGATTTCTGATTTAATTCCTCTGTGGTCAGAGAAGACACTTTATATGGCCTAAATCCTTTTAAAGTTATTGAGTCTTGTTCTATGGCCCAGAATATGGTTTATTTTGATAAACGTTCTCTGTGCACTTAAAAAGAATATGTATTCTGCTGTTGTTAGGAAGAGTGTTCTATAGCTATCAATTAGGTCAACTTGGTTGATAGTGTTCAAGTAGTCAATGTCCTACATAATTTTCTATTTGTTCTATTAAGTATTGGCAGAGGTAAATTTAATCCCCAACTGTAACTGTGCATTTCTCTATTTCTCCTAGCAGCCCTATTAGATTTTGCTTTATGTATTTTCAAGGTCTGTTATTAGGTACATAAATGTTTAGCACTTGTATATCCTCTAGATGAACTGGTCCTATTAGGAAATGACCATATTTATTTCTAAATATATTCTCTGATTTGATAATGTATTTTGTCTTATATTAATGCAGCCATTTCAATTTCTTTTTGATTAGTGTTACCACAGTATAACCTTTTTTTCACCCTTTTATGTATAACCTATTTGTGCTTTTTTATTTAAAGGGTATTTCTTATAGGTAGCATATAATTACCTCTTAGTTTTTGGTACAATCTTATAATTTCTGCCTGTTAGTTAAAGTGTTTAAGCTATTTCCTCTTAACATAATTATTGATATGATTGGGTTTAAGCCTATCTATTACTTGTTTGTCTTTATTGCCATCTGTTTTTTGTTTTTCTTTATCTCTTTTTTGCCTTCATTTGTATTGAGTATTTTTTGTTCCATTTTATCTCTGTTGACTTATTAATTATATCTTTTTTGTTATTTTAATTGTTGTTTAATGATTTAAGCCTAAAGTAAACAAAAGAAAAAAAATAGGGGTCACGAAAGAATTAAATGTAATTTAGAAAACAGGAAATGAATAGAGAAAAGACATATTTTTTGGATAAAATCTTAAAAGTGATTAACCATTAGCTAGACTAGTCAGAAAAATGAGATAAAACACAAATTACCAGTATGATAAATGATAGAAGTTATATCACTACAGATTCTACAGATAATAAAAGAAAAATAAGAAAATATTTTGAACTTTGTGCTAATAAATTCAACAACAAATGAAATGGCCAAATTCCTTGAAAGACATAAATGACCAAAACTCACTGAAGAAGCAAGTAATCTGAATAATACTATATTTTTTAAGTGAATGTGTAATTAAAAATCTTTCACAAAGAAAATTTCATGCTCACATGCTTCACTAGAGAATTCTTCCAAAATTTAAGGAAGAAAAAATAACAATCCTATACAAACTCTTGCAGAAAATTGAAGAGGGATTTTCATCTTAATCTGAGACTAACATTACCCTGATACCAAAAGCAGATAAAGACATTAATGTATTCATAAGAAATTTGATTTTTAAATTATTTTAAATGTTATGTTAAAAATTTTGGTTTCTAATTGTATAGAAACTCTATACCAATATCTCTCATGAATAAAAATGAAAAATTTTTAATTTTTAAATCATTTAAAAATTTTTAGCATATCAAATCTAACAATTTATAAAAAAGGTAATACATCATGAAGGAGTGAGATTTACTCCAGAAAAGCAATATTGATGAACAATTTGCTTCAACATTTGAAAGTCAAACAGTCTAACATCAAATTAACACAATGGAAAAGAAAAGCCATATGATCATCTCAATTGAAACAGAAAAAACAATTAGCAAAATCCAATTTACATTCCTGTTAAAAACTTTTAGCAAACTAGGAATGAGAGGGAACTTCCCTACCTTGATAGAGGCATCCATGAAAACCTACTTCTAACATCAAACTTAATGATGAAAGACTGAATATTTTTTCCTTAATATCAGGAAAAATACAGGATGTCTGAACTGATCGTATCTATTTAACATTGTACTGAAGGTTCTAGCTGGCACAACTAGGGACAAAAAAGAAATAAAGGCTCCAGATTGGAAAGGAAGAAGTAAATTAATTTTATTGTCAGATAACATGAGTGTGTAAAAACTCCCTTGGAATCTACAAAAAAGCTGCTAAGGCCTAATAGTTTGTCAAAGTTGCAGAATACGAAATAAAAAAATCAATTGTGTTTCTATATACTGGCAAAAGTAGCAATTAGAAACCGAAATTTTTAACATAACATTTAAAATAATTTAAAAATACAAATTTCTTATGAATACATCTGAGAATAGATGTGCAAGGCTGATATGTGTACATCTACAAAACATTGCTAAAATAAATTGGAGAATATGACTAAGTAAATGGAGAAATAGTAATCTTCCATTAAAATGTCAGTTCTTGCCAAACCAATCCAGGTTTCAGCACAATTCTGATGAAAATCCCAAACAGCTGTTTTTGTAAATATTAACAAGCTGATTCCAAAATTTACATGAAAATGTAAAGGATCTAAAATAGTCAAGACAACTTGAAAAAGGTAGAATAAAGTTGGAAGACTAATTCTACCTGATTTTCAGACTTATTATAAAACTATAATAATCAAGATATGATTGCCATGCAAAAATAGACAAGTCAGTGATATAGAGTTAAGAAACAGAGCTACATATATAAAAATAATGATTTTTTTTCTCAAGTTACAAAGTCAATTCAGTAGCAAAAGTATATTCTTTCAACAAATTATGCTGGAATAATTAAATATCCATAAGCAAAATATATGAACTTCCATCTAGTCTAAAGGCATATTCAAAATTAACAACAGCTCTAAATGTAAAATCTAAAAGCATAAAACTTTTAGAAAAAAATCATAGAATTTCTTTGTGAACCTGAGTTAGGAAAAGATTTCATAGGTACAACACCAAAAACACGATCCATGAAATAAATTATTGATAAATTGGATTTCATTAAAATAAAAAATTGCACTTAAAAGACACTGTTAAGAAAGTGAGGTCTAATGTCACAACTATCGAAATTGGAAAAAGAAGAACAAATGAGGCCTAAGGTCAGCGGAAGGAGGGACATAATAAAGATCAGAGAAGAAATAAATAAAATTGAGAAGAATAAAACAATAGCAAAAATCAATGAAACCAAGAGCTGGTTCTTTGAGAAAATAAACAAAATAGATAAGCCTCTAGCCAGACTTATTAAGAGGAAAAGAGAGTCAACACAAATCAACAGTATCAGAAATGAGAAAGGAAAAATCACGACGGACCCCACAGAAATACAAAGAATTATTAGAGAATACTATGAAAACCTATATGCTAACAAGCTGGGAATCCTAGGAGAAATGGACAACTTCCTAGAAAAATACAACCTTCCAAGACTGACCCAGAAAGAAACAGAAAATCTAAACAGACCAATTACCAGCAACGAAATTGAAGCGGTAATCAAAAAACTACCAAAGAAAAAAACCCCCGGGCCAGATGGATTTACCTTGGAATTTTATCAGACATACAGGGAAGACATAATACCCATTCTCCTTAAAGTTTTCCAAGAAATAGAAGAGGAGGGGATACTCCCAAATTCATTCTATGAAGCTAACATCACCCTAATACCAAAACCAGGCAAAGACACCACCAAAAAAGAAAACTACAGACCAATATCCCTGATGAACGTAGACGCAAAAATACTCAACAAAATTTTAGCAAACCGAATTCAAAAATACATCAAAACCATCGTACACCATGACCAAGTGGGATTCATCCCAGGGATGCAAGGATGGCACAACATTCGAAAGTCCATCAATATCATCCACCACATCAACAAAAAGAAAGACAAAAACCACATGATCATCTCCATAGATGCTGAAAAAGCATTTGACAAAGTTCAACATCCATTCATAATAAAAACTCTCAGCAAAATGGGAATAGAGGGCAAGTACCTCAACATAATAAAGGCCATCTATGAAAAACCCACAGCCAACATTATATTGAATAGCGAGAAGCTGAAAGCATTTCCGCTGAGATCGGGAACTAGACAGGGATGCCCACTCTCCCCGCTGTTATTTAACATAGTACTGGAGGTCCTAGCCACGGCAATCAGACAAAACAAAGGAATACAAGGAATCCAGATTGGCAAAGAAGAAGTCAAACTGTCACTATTTGCAGATGACATGATACTGTACATAAAAAACCCTAAAGACTCCAACCCAGAACTACTAGAACTGATACCGGAATACAGCAAAGTTGCAGGATACAAAATCAATACACAGAAATCTGTGGCTTTCCTATATACCAACAATGAACCAACAGAAAGAGAAATCAGGAAAACAACTCCATTCACAATTGCATCAAAAAAAATAAAATACCTAGGAATAAACCTAACCAAAGAAGTGAAAGACTTATATTCTGAAAACTACAAGTCACTCTTAAAAGAAATTAAAGGGGACACTAACGGATGGAAACGCATCCCATGCTCATGGCTAGGAAGAATTAATATCGTCAAAATGGCCATCCTGCCCAAAGCAATATACAGATTTGATGCAATCCCTATGAAACTACCAGCAACATTCTTCAATGAACTGGAACAAATAATTCAAAAATTCATATGGAACCACCAAAGACCCCGAATAGCCAAAGCAATCCTGAGAAAGAAGAATAAAGTAGGGGGGATCTCACTCCCCAACTTCAAGCTCTACTATAAAGCCATAGTAATCAAGACAATTTGGTACTGGCACAAGAACAGAGCCACAGACCAATGGAACAGACTAGACAATCCAGACATTAACCCAGACATATATGGTCAATTAATATTTGATAAAGGAGCCATGGACATACAATGGCGAAATGACAGTCTCTTCAACAGATGGTGCTGGCAAAACTGGACAGCTACATGTAGGAGAATGAAACTGGACCATTGTCTAACCCCATATACAAAAGTAAACTCAAAATGGATCAAAGACCTGAATGTAAGTCACGAAACCATTAAACTCTTGGAAGAAAACATAGGCACAAACCTCTTAGACATAAACATGAGTGACCTCTTCTTGAACATGTCTCCCCGGGCAAGGAAAACAACAGCAAAAATGAACAAGTGGGACTATATTAAGCTGAAAAGCTTCTGTACAGCAAAAGACACCATCAATAGAACAAAAAGGAACCCTACAGTATGGGAGAATATCTTTGAAAATGACACATCCGATAAAGGCTTGACATCCAGAATATATAAAGAGCTCACACGCCTCAACAAACAAAAAACAAATAACCCAATTAAAAAATGGGCAAAGGAACTGAACAGACGGTTCTCCAAAAAAGAAATACAGATGGCCAACAGACTCATGAAAAGATGCTCCACATCGCTAATTATCAGAGAAATGCAAATTAAAACTACAATGAGGTATCACCTCACACCAGTAAGGATGGCTGCCATCCAAAAGACAAACAACAACAAATGTTGGCGAGGCTGTGGAGAAAGGGGAACCCTCCTACACTGCTGGTGGGAATGTAAACTTGTTCAACCATTGTGGAAAGCAGTATGGAGGTACATCAAAATGCTCAAAACAGACATACCATTTGACCCAGGAATTGCACTCCTAGGAATTTACCCTAAGAACGCAGCAATCAAGTATGAGAAAGACCAATGTACCCCTATGTTTATCGCAGCACTATTTACAATAGCCAAGAATCAGAAGCAACCTAAATGTCCATCGATAGATGAATGGATAAAGAAGATGTGGTACATATACACAATGGAATACTACTCAGCCATAAGAAAAGGGCAAATCCAACCATTTGCAGCAACATGGATGGAGCTGGAGGGTATTATGCTCAGTGAAACAAGCCAAGCAGAGAAAGAGAAATACCAAATGATTTCACTCATCTGTGGAATATAAGAACAAAGGAAAAACTGAAGGAACAAAACAGCAACAGAATCACAGAACTCAAGAATGGACTAACAGGTACCAAAGGGAAAGGGACTGGGGAGGATGGGTGGGTAGGGAGGGATAAGGGGGGGCAGAAAAAGAGGGATATTAAGATTAGCATCCATAGCGGGGTGGGAGAAAGGGGAGGGCTGTACAACACAGAGAAGACAAGTAGTGATTCTACAACAGTTTGCTACGCTGATGGACAGTGACTGTAAAGGAGTATATAGGGGGGACCTGGTATAGGGGAGAGCCTAGTAAACAAAGTATTTGTCATGTAAGTGTAGATTAATGATTAAAAAAAAAAAAAAAAAAGCAGTTCCTATGTGGTGACCTCTAATGAGTTCTACACAATGATATAAAGGGCATATAAAAGTGTAGGCAAAGAGTCTGTTTGTGTTTATACAGAGGATCAAAGCCTAATTTGGCTACCCCAAAAATGAACTAAGATACGATATGAAAAAGAACTTCCAACATCAGCACTCTCGGGAAGACTCATGACAGAAGATGATCAGCAAAAAAAAAAAAAAACTCCAACAAAGATCCACGCACTGTCACAGGTGTAGATGCACTCATCCCACCAGTTCCTGGACTTGCCATGGGAATGATGAAGGAGATACCTAAGCTGGCCTGTGCATACAGTAAAACAAAAATTGGACTGGATCTATACTGTTGGAACTCAACCAAGAATTGGGAGAAGTGCAAATTGTGGCACTCCAAAATCTTACAACCACAGACTATTTATCGTTAAAAGAACATACGGGATATGAACAGTCCCCAGGAATGGGTTGTTCTAGTTTATCTGAATTCTCTCAGACTGTTTAAGTTCAGTTGAACAATATCCACCATATCATAGATGGGTTTTCACAAATGCCTAGGGTGCCTAACTGGTTTTCTTGGTTTCACTGGAGATGGCTGGTAATTACAGGTATGCTTTGGTTAGGTAACTATATTCCTATTATGTTAATGTGTGTGCACAATTTAATTAGTAGTTTAAAACCTATCCATGCTGAAGTTACTCTACAAGAAGATATGTCAAAGAAATAATCAATCTTCCCAGGTTTTCTTCTGCCTGCTACTTCTATAGCTTTTCTTCTTCCTACCTAATCACAACCTTTAAATAGAACTCGTGCCACATGTCGAATTTACCGAGTATCATAATTCTTCCAAGCGGTAAAGACACCTCAAGACAAATGCTGGGCATAGAAGCCACAGGGCATAAATATGCAAAGAAGTAAAAAGCTAACCTTTTCAAACAATAAGGCTTCTCTCTCACTTACCAACTTAACATTTCCCTGTATGGCCCCGGAAGATGACTGGTTAGCCAGAGACGGGTAAGATTCCTCAAGGAAGGAACAACCTAAGACAGGCACAGTCGCAGGGGGCCATCTGGTGAGAAAATGGGGAGCAGCAGAGGTGAGGCTTAGAACCTCCCCCCTCATGTTCTGAGAGAAATCTTCTGCATACGTGGATGTTTATTGCCCTCGTCTAGCGCGGATTAACACATAGTCTACAGGCACACACCTGATCATCTACATTTGCTCTCTTACAACACTAAACTCTGTTTTCTACCTTTATCTCGTATCTACCTACCACTTCAGCATTTTATTAAAAATAATAATAATAGAGAAATGTGGTATCCACATATAAATCAAGTTTAAAAATCAAATGAATAGTCATATTTGAACTGACTGTGTATAGTTCATAATGCATGAACAAAACCGAAAGCTTCTGTGATGACTGCCCTTGCACTGTTCACCATGTAACTTATTCACTATGTAAGAATTTGTACTCTATGTAAGAATTTGTTCATTATGCATCAGAAGATTGGAGACTGATGAAAATTAGGCTTGGGGTGGATTAATGATTGTGCATTGAGTATTGACCCCCCTATACAGAAATTTATTGTGGTTAACAACTATTTGATCAATAAATATGAGATGCCCTCACAAAAAAAAAAAAAAGAAAGTGAGAAGATGAGCCACATTCTGAGAAAATATTTTCAAAGAACATGTCTAACAAAGGAACTGCCCAGAGAAGAAAAAGAACTTGTTAAACAAACAACCCCATTTAAAAAGATAGGTAAAAGAGTGGAACAAATGTTCACCAAAGAAGGTATACAAATGGCAAATAAGCACATGAAAAGATGCTCAATGTTATTAGTCATTACAGAAATGCAAATTAAAACCATAATGAGATGTTTCCAAACATCTATTATAACAAATAAAGACTGTCCGTGAGGATACAGAGGAAGTAGAACTGCCATAACTGCTGGTAGGATTTTTAACTGATACAACCACTTTGGAAAAGAGTTTGGCAGTTTGTTTTCTTATGTTGAAAGTACATCTACCATATGATCCAATTATTCCAATCCTAGTTATTTACCCAGGAATAATGAAATCTTATTAAAAGATCACTGAAATCTTATCAAAAGAAGTCTTATAAAGACTTCTACACAAATGTTCATTACAGCTTTATTTGTTATATCCCAAAACTGGTAAAAGCCCAAATGTCCTTCAACAGATGAATGAATAAACATATTGAGGTGTATCTGTACAATGGAACACAATTCAGCAATACAAAAGAATGAACTACTGGTATACCCAGCAACATGGATAGATGTCAAATAATTATTCTAACTGAAAGAAACCAGACTCCTCCACCACCACCCCAAAACAGTATACACTTATGAATGTACTTATATGAAACTCTAGAAAACACAAACTAATCTATAGTGATAGAAAGCAGATCAGCGGCCCGTTGGGGACTGGAAAAGGGCAGATGGAAGGGGCAAAGTATTAACAAGCGTCACACGAAACTTTGAAGGGTGATGTATATGTCCATTATCTTGACTGTAGTGATGGTTGGTGGGTATATATATATGTCAAAACTAATCCATTTGTGCAAATTTAATATGTTTAGTTTATTGTGTGTCAATTATATCTCAGTATGGTGTTTTTTTAAGGAAAAAAGAAGTAACTGATAGAAATGTTTAACCCAGAATGGAACAAAATTAAGGGGAATAGGATAAGCATCTTTGAATACGTGAAAGGTTATCTATCTCTGGGCCAGACAGCTCTAGAAGAACTTAACAGGAAGATTGAGTTATACAGAAGTGTATGTAACCCTGCTAAATCCATGCTGTATCCATGTAGTGCACAGTTAGAACGGTCGAGTAACCAAGAGACATGGCCCAGCCAACAAAAAGTAAGATAAGAATTCAAATTCCTCCCTTGCATTTCTTTCACGACATGAAGTGTATAATCTCTAGTGATGCTTCTTAAAATTTCTCTTCTCCCTACAACATTGTTCTCATACTATGTTTGTTCTGTGTCACATTTCCCAGAAATGTCTTCCCCTAGCCAATATCTGCTTTTCGTTTCCTTACTTTTCCTGATTCTGTATCACTAAAGTCTAAATGAATAGTCTGGCAACAGCAGAGATATCCATGGAAATGAAAGGGAAAAAGACTGAGTGGGCAGTGCTAGAATCTAGTCAGCCAGTCTAGAGGTGAGAAAAGCTTTGAAATATTCACTCAATGAAAGGAAGAACTCTGATGTAGATAAGAGCATGGGCTCCAGAGACAGCATTTGCATTTCTCTAATGACTAATAACATTGAGCACCTTTTCATGTACTTATTTGCCATGCTTATCCTGCTCTATTATTTACTAACCATGTTATATTGATATATTTATACAACTACTCTTGAGCTTCATTTATCTCATCTGTAAAATGGAGATAATAACTTCTTAAGATGATGCTTTGAGCATTAAATTGTTAAATACATGTAATACATTTAGAACTACACCTAACAAGTAGGAAGCTTTCTATAAGTAATAGTTATTCATATTGCGTATTAATAATTTTGACCCTTTCACACAAACGTGATTTGGGGGATCAAAGTTTACCTAAAATAGAATTGGCTGTCTCAAAACACAGTGAGCTTCCTGCCTCTAAACGTTATCAAACCAATGCTAGATGAGTACTCCACAGGGAAATTCCACATCAGGTTAATTTATTTGATAATGATTAGACCAGGAATGACTGAAGTCCTTTTCATAAATGAGGGTCTATGTTTTCATGCAACTTTTTCTAACTTGGCTATTTTTTTTCCTGCTTGTACAATTCATCCACCCTAGATCAGAGCCTCTTGAATTCTCTTGATCCTAGATTTTTTTTTTTTAGCTTGAAGGTGTTTCATAAAAAGCCTTCTTTCATATAACAAAACTGACAATTCATAAAAGAGAGAAATAAAAATGTTAACCTCATAGGAAATCAAATATTTAATGACATGGAGAATACCCCTGCCTTGTATACACAGGTTTTTAAACCACTTAGAACTTTATAAAAATGTAAAATGTTTTCAGCCAACTGACACCTACACAAAACAATCTTTTTGCAAGATGGGTGAAAGAGGAAAACAAATTTGAAGTTAGTATCTTCCAAATTGAGAACTGACAGGTTTTTAACTATAAAATTCATTTCTGTGCTTTCCTTTTTCCTTACTTCTGCCTTCAGGAGAATTCTAAGAAAACAGTTCTTAACCCTGGTGTTCAAGGAAAATCCACTTTCTAATGTAAGTCAAATCAATCATAAGTGTCAGAATTTGTCATCACATCTGACCTTTTTTTTCTAGCCATAAAATGTGGGATGCTCTTCCTTTCGCAAAAGGCCACCACTGCCTCCTCTGAGAACTTGTCACCCTCTTCCTAGCCTTTTAATCTTTCTTTCTATGCTGACTCCCTACCCTCTCAACCTGCAAATATCCCATGTTCTTCACATTCATTAAAAACCCTCCTTTGCATGGGGACCCATCCCCAGCTACCAACCAATCTATCACTTCTACACCTTTGCTCATCCTGTCCTGTCCACTACTTCTCCCTTCTCCCTTCTAATTCTGCTGACCTTACTCCTCTCTTTAGAATTCTCTCAGATGCCATTTCCTAGCTGTGACACCAGCCACCACCACTAACTATCCCTCAGGGTGGTAGACATTCCTCAAGGGTTCCTGTAAAACCCCAATATACTCTACTGCAATTATCAGCTTACCTCAATAGCCTTGAGAGTAGAGCTACTGGCATGGCTCACAGAAAATAAGGAGATATGCAGAGACTATAGAATGACTAAATGACCCAATTCTAGACAAAATGCATGTGAAAAGGAGCCGATGTGAATATACGCTCTAACTTCCATATACATATTTGGTCACTAGAGT
Source organism: Manis pentadactyla (assembly GCF_030020395.1). Taxonomy (NCBI): domain Eukaryota; kingdom Metazoa; phylum Chordata; class Mammalia; order Pholidota; family Manidae; genus Manis; species Manis pentadactyla. The sequence goes on from NC_080030.1 coordinate 52,109,263, forward strand.
TTTAAACTTTTCAGGTCAGTAGGGAAAGAAGTCAGTAATCTTGTTTGCTCCTGAATTCTATCTCTGAATGCAACAAATGTGTAAGCTCTCGTGTGGAAATTCTAGTCATTTTCTTGTGCCCTCCATTCTGTAATGTAACAGTGAATATACATTCTCGCCCAAGCCATTTGGCCTGATCTCTCTGTGACAACTTCTCTTGACCTTTTCCTCTACATTCCTAGGCCCACATACTGCCATGGTCATCCTCCTGCCTGACCGACAGAATAGACTGTAGTAACACATACTTTTATAAATATCATAGACTTTGAGACATAAGATGATCTGGAGATATAATTTAAACTTTATTTATCCAAGGTCACGTACTTTGGCAATTTTTTCTTTTTCTCTTTCTTTTTTTTTACTTTGGGGACTTTTCAATAGTTTAAAATTTTTCATTTTGTATCTTATTTCTTAAGCTTCTCTTCACTGATACTGTTGGATAGAACTATCATAAAGAGCTTTCATTTATATTTTCTCATTCTATCTTAACAACCCTCTCAAGTTCACATTATAATTAGAGATTTTACAACCTTTTTGCAGTTGAGAAAACTGAGGTGTAGAAAGATTAGAAAAGTTAATCTAAGCCATATATCTAGTAAAGCCCTGAGTCAGGAATAGGTTGTTTCCAGGGACCATATGCTCTGAACCCAGTACTGTGTACTATCTCATGGCAAATCCAGGAACAGAGCCTCAGACACTCAACTGGTAGTTAAAAAAGAGAATGAAGACTGGGAATATATTTCTTTATTGCTAATAGAGTGTATAAGTCTTTAAAAATGTAGAGTGATGTGGGGAGAGAAATAAAAACCAGAAGATTTCAAAAAATAACACTTTGGTCTAAAGAGGCTCCACAAAGCATGTAGTTGACTCCAGTGCCATTAGTCACGGATTTAGATTTTCTTTTAAGCTATTGATAGCAAGTGAAATGGCAATTAGAGATTTAGTTAATCATTGTTCTCTCAGTGAGCAATTTTTCAATGTTTTAAAAACAGTCATGTAATAGAACTATAACATATTAAGCCAACTTGGATGGGAGAGGAGAATACTAAAACATTTGCACTGACATCATTGCTTACCTAGTAGAGACTCTGCTATTATTCTAGGAAAAATAACTCCTTGAGGAAAGGTTTCTGTTCTCAGAAAACATTCCACAAACCTTTATAATTATGGAGAAAATGCAAGGCCCAAAAGACTTTTTCCTATAAAATCATCCTAAATATATATGAATTTATCTATGAGAATAAATAAAGAGTACAAATACACATAAATGGAGAAGAACTTTTTTTTTTTCACTATTACATGAACCCATCTCCACCTTCTCTTTGAGTTAATCATCATCAAATTGCACTAAATCAGAGATGGCAGGGGCTGTGGCTGGCTGGATACCACGGTCTGTCATTGTTTGGTTATACTGGAAATGTCTTTGGAATGAACTTAATCTGAAGGATCTTTAACCAGCAATTCTCTTAGACTCCTAAACAGCACTGATTTGGGTTTTTTGTTTGGGGTCTTGTTTCTGTTTTATTTTGGTGGAGTGGAAATGAAGGGAGAAGTTGCATATATCTATGATATAAATTTTTCTCTTAATTAGGAATGACTATCAAAATTCTTTAGTTCCTTCCCACCACCACCCCTTCTCTCTCTCTCTCTTCTCTCTCTCTCTCTCTCTCACTCTCTCTCTCTCTCTCTCTCTCACACACACACACACACACACACACACCTTCCTCCCCTCACAGATATGTTGCTGTTTGGAAGTCTAAGAAAATTCAGAGAAAGGTTGGGGTTGTGAAGAAGGAAGTATTTCATTTTTATTTCATAAGTTTCTGCTTGTTTGAGTCTTTAACCATGTTCATGTGATAGTTTTAGTTAAAATAACTTCTTTAAGCCCTGAACAAGATGGGAAGGCAAAAAGACATAACACACACAAAAAGACATACACACAGCTGTGTAATAAAAAGGGCAGAAGGGAAGTACAACAAACTATTCCAAGATGGTAGTGTCATTTGTATTATTCTTTAGCTGAAAAAGTAAAGCTTTTTTCTGAGGGTTTAGGTTGTTTTCCCTGGCTAAGCAGTGAGGTGAGGGCTAAGGAAGGCAGATTTGCATCTGTATCTGATTGGCAGATTCTGTGAGAAATTATCCACTCCAATAAGTTTTGTTATTTTGGCAATTTCTTTCTCAAGAGTTGATGGTGCCCTTTACTTTCAGGCGGGGGGTGGGGTGGAGCCTGGGATGTTGTTTCTAGCGACTGGGAGGAGAAGGGAATAGGGGGCAGTTGTCTCACTGAGACACTGAAAAGGCTCTCGGAGAATGGAATGTTGTTGTTTCTCTGTTTTTGAAGCCACTCTTCTTTTTGATCATGTTTAGCCTTTAAAATTTCACACTGCGGTCCAGCTAGGCAAGGTATATAATTTCACATGTCCCCCATAAACACTGGGCAACTACACTGGTGCTGCATGCACACAGACACACACTTTGTATGGACATTTAAGATGAGTACCTGCAAGGAGAAAGTCACATTTAAATAACCAAAACACGACAGTCAAATATTTTAAGTGCAGCCTCTTTTTTGCCTTTCTTACAGAGTTTTCCTTCTTTTTAACAGGGGTAACATGTAAGTCCAAATGCTGTCCTTTCCCAATTATAATTTAGAGTCATGCTGAAGAAGAAAGTTATAAATAAGATAGAGTTAAAATACATATTTCAGATCAAGCATTCTACTGTGACATAAAATAGCAAGCTTTAAGTTTACTAAAAAGGAATATTCCAGCAATTACCCAAAGATTCCACAGCTGTTAAACTGAAGAAACTATTTTTCTTCCTCTGAGTCTAACTCATCACCTCTCACGATTACCTCATGACTAATCATAGTTTTTATGAAAACATTAGTAGCCAAAAGAGCCACTTTGATTGACTTCATTCCTTTGGTGCACTATTTACAGGCTTGTTTATTGCCACTAATAACTTCTTTTCATTTTAAATTTTGTTCTCCTGAAATCTGCATTAACAACAACAATAAAATACAATCTAAAATATTAACAGACCATGTAGACAGAGCATCAATTTTCTTAAGCAGTTCTTCACAGCATGTAATAAAAATATACTCAGGGAAAAGGAAAGGATGCAGTTGTTGATCTGGATGACTGTTGTATCCAGGTTTAGTGGAACCTTTTGTTGTTTGAGGAAATGCTGCTTCGAAGAGCTATTACAAGAATATTTGTGCATGACTTACAGACATTCATGATAGATAAACAGCATACCTAAGTTAGATGGTGATCTAGCATGCATTCACCAGATATCTGGCCAAGCCTTTATGATAAATTTTGCTAATACAATCATGTATCAGACATAAATACTGTGAAAAATGCATGAAGTCCAATAAGGACTTTAAAGAATAGTGTTCCTTGTTATTAGACCCAAGGCCCTTGTATCAGTCAGCTATTCCCAAAATAATGCTGTATAACTAAACTAAAAATCTTGTCATTTTAGTAGTTTACAAAAAAATGCATATTTTTCTTGCTCACATTTCTATAAATTGAGCTCAACTGATGTAGACCGGGCTCAGTTGGGTTTGACTTCAAACTTTGAATAGGGTGCAGGTCTGCTAATCCCTACAACCTTTAAGCACCTGCTACTGTCAACCTGCTGACACCTCATTGGCCAATTCAAATCACATGGTCAGGACCAGCACCAGTGAAACTGGAAAGTGCACTCCTCCCATAAGAAAGAAAGAGAGAAAGAGAGAAAGAGAGAGACAGAGAGAGGAAGGGAGGGAGGGAGGGGAAAAAAAGAAAAAAAAGAAAAGAAGAGAGTGAAGACTTTTGGACAAAAATCCAATTTCCCAAAAACCCTCTTCTCCTTTCATATCATTCTTTCTTTCTCTAAGGGATTTCATCAAACCCAGAGGTTACCTTCCTATCTATACATGGATAATTCACCAATTTATATCTCTAGCTCAGAACTCTCATCTTAGTTCCAGCATTTTATGACCAAAGAACTACTTTGGTAACCATACTTGGATATTTCAAAAACACTTCAAACATAGTATGTCTCCGATAAAACTCATGATCACCCCTACTACCTCGGATAAACCAAAATTGATATTCTGCTAACATTCTCCATGTCTCTAAACACCACATTATTTGTCTATGAAAACCAGAAATCTAGGAATCCATATTATTCCTTCTCCTTCAACGGCCATGTCCAATTGATCTCTAAGACTCATTTTACCTTCTACATGTATCTTGAACCTCTCATTTCTCTTCATCTTCCAGCATCCTGTTCCACCTTATCAGCAGCTCACATCCGGGTCACTCTAGTATCTATTAACCAGTACTGGTCCTAATTAATTTCTTTTCCGTTTAGAGTAATATTTTTGAAAAGCAAATCTGATCATACCACCTTCCTGCTTTAACGGCTTGTTGGTTTTAAAATCTCCCAAATTCTTTGACACTACTTCTTTCAAAAGGTGGAGCCTAATTCCCCTCCCTTTGAGTGTTTGTAGGAATGATTGACTTATTTCTAATGAACAGAATGTGATGGAAGTGCTATGTGGCTTCTAAGACTAGGTCTTTAAAAGAGTAGCTTTCTCTCTCTCTTCCTCTTTTCCTCTCATCATTGGCTCTGGAGAAGACAGTTGCCATGGCATGTAGCTCCTCAAGCAGCCCAGTAGAGAGGTTGACATGAAGAGGGGCTGAGATGTCCCACCAAGTACCAGTCTGCCAGCTACGTAGGTCAGCCGTTTTGGAAGTAGACCGTCAGCCCAGTCCAGGCTCCGGGTCACTGCCGAGCTTCAGCCCGCATCTTGACTGCAACCTCATGAGAGACCTGAGCCAGAACTGCCCAGCCAAGCTGCCCCTGGATCCCTGATCCACAGAAACTGTGAGGTACGAAATGTTCATTATTTTTTTAAGCCACTAAGTTTGTGGCAAATTGTTACACAATAGATAACTTGTGTTAACAATATGCTCTTAGGACAAAGAACAAAATGCTTAACATGCCTATAAAGACCTCTACTCAGCTCTCCAGCCCCATCCCATGATATCCCACCGCTCTGCATCCCAGACATTCAGGGTTTCTTTCCATTCTTTGAACACCCTATCTTCTTTTCTACCACAGGGCTTTTGTTCATACTTTTATTTTCTCTAGTAAAGGAATTTCTATATTCATTAAATTATAGCCTCTATTTCCATTAAATCTCAGCAAACTTGTTATTCCCCAGATCTATTTTTCCAATATCACTGCCTGGTCAAATTCCCCTATTAAAACCTCTCTATATCCTTCTGTATCTCCCCCACCCCATGTACATATTTATCATGTGATAATTTGATACATAATTTTTCCCCACTAGACTTCATGAGAGTTCAGTTTGCTCACCATAGTAGCCCTGGTACCTATAATATGACTGGCACAGGGGTGACAATCGAGGAAAATGTGTTGCATGAATAGATGAATGAACATAGAACAATAGTACAAGGCAAAAATTGTCAGCTTTAGAGTGACAAGGACTGGAAGGCTGTGTGAATAAGTTGAAGATAGATTGTCAAATTTGCCTTTTATCTCCACAATTTCTGCTGCCTGGGTCTTTCCATCTCTCCTTCATAAGTCACCTTCCCCACTCTCCCTGCTTCTCCTTAAAAGTTTGCAAAATTCCTATCTCTATTTTCCCTGTTTATCACTCAACAAAGAGTCATGTAAAATCACTCGCACCAAGGTGCTTGTTGTTAGCTGTAAATCGCCTTGTTCTGGAAGGCACTACAGGGAAGTAGAGGTAGAGGAAATGAGTGGGCAGATGGGGCAAACCCCAAGAAAGAACAGAGGCCATATGAGAGCTGGCAACACCAGAGTAAATCCAGGGCAGGGGGAGGAGTGGGGACAAAGTAGAGGTCAGAGGTCTAGTTCAGACGGACGCCCAGCAGCACTTAGTCCAAAGGGGTTTGATCCAAGAAACAAAAAGGGGCACAGCTTCCAAACCGCAGGCGGAAATCAGAAGCGCCTTGGCAGAGCTAGATTCCATATGGAAAAGCCTCTTTGAGGTGCATTAGCTAAAGAACCGGAGGACAAGATCTAGCACTGAGGAAAGATGCCTGCAAGAATAGGCAGGAAAGAACCTCCAATAGCAGGTTTCACTAGAGACAAGGCACCACGCTAAGAGCAGAAAATTGGAGTAGATGGAGAAACTCTGATGATGGAAAAAAGGGGCTTTCCTACCTGGGGCACTGTGATCCACAGGCCCACCATGCCAGGGCCTTCCTCTCCCAGTCAGAGGGCACAAAAGGCTGTTCTCAGCAACAGAGGGCCGGGCGTAGCTCTGGTGGTACCATCCAGGTGAGTTCACTGGGCTCCACTGGGCAAAAATAGATGGTAAGTGTTCACTGACCATTGGTGGACTGAGGCTCACAAATACAGGCATGAGAAAAACTAAGAAGATTCAGTTGCTTTTTTTTAACTTGAAAAATATACTTAAATTAAATGAATAGACTCTGATAATGGACTTCTGAACAAAACATAGCCAAGAAGAATATTGCTGCATGCATTAGGAACACGTCGGCGCAGATACTTGCTATACTTGGCAAGATGCAGCCAGCCTTCCTTTGGCAGCTCTGAGTGTGGTCATGTGCTGACCCCTGAGTGTCCCTGACAATCTGGACTCAAGGTGACTACATTCAGAGAAAATTCTGAGACAGAGGGCAAGTAGATTTAAAGAATCACATTTTGAGACAGTCACAAAAAGAACATTCCCTGACTTTAATTTAGGGGACTATAGAGCCTCTTAATGGCTTTGGTACAGTCATTTGTTTAGCAGAAGTATCAATGGCATCTCAGTGACTGAAAGGAGTGGCTAAAGTACCACTCATCTAGGCTTTTAAATTTTCAATCTCCATGACTGGAAGAGATCAGCAAACTGTCTCAGTTGATTGTTAGGGACTGGATTGTTGAAAGGTAAAAATTAAAAATCCTAAATTTTTAGTTGGTTTTGTAACTGTTCTGCCATGTATACAGACACAAAATAAACCTATAAAATTAAGAGAATATTACCTTGTCCAGCAAATTCTCTTGCTTTACAGATTCCAGGAGAAGCCATACGCCCCCCCAACCAACCCTACCACCCCGACCTAATGGATAAATTACACAGCTACATCCTATGACATGTTCTGTTGGAACTCAAAGGCCTTTACAAGAATTGCCCTGAGATTATCAGGCTTGCCTTCTGAATTTCCCTTTGGGGGTCTGCTAAAGTGCTGTGGGGCAGAGAGGGCACTTCCCCAGCCATAAATAAATGCTAAGTTCAACCTGCTCTCTCATTCTTCATGTTGGGAAAGTAGGAGGGCAATTCTGGTTGTCACAGTTCATGTGGCTGATGACACCTCGCCTCATCAAAAATAAAATTATTAACTCAAATTTATTTTCTACAGTTTTCTCCTGAAGTGATGCATTAAAAAAGAAAAAAAACTGACTATCCATGGGAGTATGGAGACTCCTTAAGGGTGTCTTTGGCAAACTTTTGAAACAAGTCGCTGTCAACTGCCATGAAATAACCAGCAGTCACAATCTACTTGAAATCTAAAAGTTGTAACTAAATCTAAGAGTTTTCAAAATATTTGCTTTTAAGTAAATTAGATCAGATTAAATTACCCATGCAATAATGTCACTCTCACTCTCATTTACATCCTTATATGTTTCCTTGAAAGGGAAAAAAATATGTAGATACAGCAACTAGGGGATAACCCACCAATCAACAGCTACCAAACAGCCCTCTCTTATTCACCCTCTTCAAGAAATCTCCCTCTTCTGAGAAATGTGTGTTTGCACATCTTATTTGTGTATCTCTTTATTGGTGTGTTCCCTGTAATAGTGTCATCAATCTTGTATCTCATGAGAAAAAAAAACATGGTGATCTCAGACACTACGTCTGCTCTGAATATTAAAGAGTATCTGAAAAGAATGGTCTGTCTTCTGCTGAGCTCCCAGAACTAATCCTAAACTAATGCCACATTACAGCCCTTGCTTCCTGCCTGCTTGCCTGCCCATTCAAGTGGTCATTTTATTTGACTATAACAATTTGTCCATATCTGTTTCCACACTCAGACTCCTAGCCTGAAGAATGTGGATGTGTCTTTTTATCTTTGTGTGCAGGGTCCAGCACAGTGCCTGGCACTTAATAACTCAATAATGCTTGTTGGATAACTGGATAGACAGATAGACAGATGGATGGCTTGATGGATGCTATGTAGAACAAGTACAGAGGACAACATCTACTTAAACCACAAATGCTGCCTTCTGAACTTTGAAAGTTCTGACAATGTTTTGAGAACCAAGGTTATGTTTTGACAAAACAAAGTTAGTGTTTTGTGAAGCATAATTTTGGAGTCCAAATGACTATGTTTGACAGCATCTCTTTAAGCAAAACTGCATTTTGTTTAGACCAGGGCATCACGACTGACACATTACATTTTTTTCTTTGTTTGAAAGCCTTTGCAGAAATGTATGACTGCACCAGCTATGGCTTCTTTCTGGTTTCTGCTGCTTTATAACCTCTGACAGGAAGGTCTTGCTTCTAGGAGTACAGTGTCTTAATGCGTTACCCAGAAGCCTGAAAATGATAAGAAGGCAATAGAATTCTAAAGGGCATCTGAATTCTGCTAAAATGATTTTGAAAAAGATGAGGTTTGTTGTTGTTTTTTAACGTTTTTCTAAAAGGGATGAGACTGGAAGCAAAGCCACAGAGACCTTGATGTGCTCCATGGAGAGAACAGTGGATATGCTTCTTTGAGGAAGGGCTTAATTCAGAAGTTATTTTACTAAACTCAGTGCAAGCAAACCACATGACTTTGCAAATTTGTCTATTAATTGAATCATTTGTTCCAGTTTAATGTTTCAGACTTTCTGAGACGAGTATTTCCAAGAATACCCAGGAGAATTCAAAGTGTAAAGAATCCCAGATTTCTCTCCTTCTAAACTAGAAAATTTAGAAAATAAATGACAAATTAAAACATTTGCATTTTGTGTATACGTATAAATGTGTACAAATTGATTGGCTAGTGGCAATTTCTGACTTGAGACACTTAAAAAAGAAACAAACCCAACTTTAAAGAAGATGGTGTAAATAAATGGAAGGCAGAATTTAGCTTATTGTTTGGCTTAATTTCTTTTTCCTATGCTATCTTTATAAAGGCTGCAAGTAGCAGCTTGGAAATGCTGGAGAGATTTTATTTTTCTTTCCTTTTTTTTTTTTTAAGAGGATTTGGCCAGAAACTTGGTTATTTGCATATAGTAGGATCTTGACATATCCTGTGCTTTGTCTCGTCCACATTGTAAAATGTGACTATGGGCCTTAGGATTTAAAACAAATCAGCAGTTACCAAACACTGCATTGAAGACGTATGCATTCCAAACTGAATTATCATCGCTGGGGACATTCTCCTCTCTAAACCTTAAGAAGCTGAAAACCGGTAATACAAACCACATGGCTGCTTCATTCCACCACGCCTCTCAGCAGAGCAAATGCTGCCTGGCAACCTCTCTGTCAGCTGGGCCTGTGGTAATCAGAGCACCATTGCCCTGTAGTTACATGGAATGCTTTCTTTCTGAGAACCCATCAGAGGATGCTTTTTCTTCTTATCAGTCTTCTCAGTAATGTTTGAAAAGGGCTTCTGTGGATGCAGAGAACATGTCCTCATAGAGGGTGCTGAAATAGTGGAAAAAAAAAAAAAACAAGTAAATATTCTAGTGACTCTGCAAAGGAAAAGCCCTCAAGAACAGTCTCCGTGTTGCTTCGGACATCGGCCCCGCAAGCATGGGGAGCCAGCCTGACTCTTGCTCAGCCCTTATTTCTTCCCTAGGCCCTGAGCCTCCTTCCGTATGGAAACCAAACAATAAGGATCCAATGTATGGAATTAAGAAATCAGGATCTGAAGACTTAAACAAACATGGCCTTTTTTATTTGACTTTGGAAAAAAATGACACTATCATAATTCCAGCATGCTTAAGGGAAAAATATGTATTTGGAACCAAACTGATGATAACAACATCCCTTCCCTGGTTATGACCAACATGACACACACTTGCTACGATAATTGAGTCTGTGAAAAAGTGAAACTTCCAGAAAAGATTGATCATAGGAGCAGCCATAGCCATAGGGATGGTGTCTAATGTAATGTGAATGTCAGTAGGAAATTGGATTCACCCAACAGAATTTTAGTTGACTCTATAGCCAAATTGCATAAACAAAGACATTATTCAACTCTGCCTCTTCCCTGTTAATTAGACAAAATGATAACATATAAAGTGATTAGCAGAGTTCCTGCACATTATTGGCACTTAATAAATGTGAGTCTCTTCCTCTGCAGCCAGGCAAATTTCCTTTGAGATCCCTAGGTCCGGAGTGCCTTAAATGCACGTAATGTTCACCAGAGCTCTGCAGGCTTCATCCTTCCTTTAAGGACCTGCCATTGCTTCGTCTTCTAGACAGACCCCTACAGTGTCTAGGAAAGAAGAATAATCCAGAAAGGAGTTGATGAATCCATCCCAGTTCCAGCTATGTATCTGAGTAAGCCTTCTCACAGTAAACTCTTTCTGTGTCCTTAATCTTGGGATCCTCAAATCCAAGAACTGGTATGGACTTTACTCTAAAGTGGAGAATACCATGCCCCAGAACAAGTAAATAAATAATTCAAAGTCACATAACCAGAGGACAGCCAGGCAGTTATCTTATGACTCAGAGAACGGGGTAATTTTTGTTAGCTCACTTTCTATGGTGGTTAGAGTGCTTGGTGAACAGACAAGAAATTGTACGTGTGTCAGGGACTACAAAGATGCACACACCAGAGATTGCACCCTAATTAAAAATGTATATATATTTTAGATTTCCATTGTCATAAGCAGAAAAGAATTTGGACTTTATTTAATGTTCCTATTCCAGTCTTTCCTTTCACGGGTCCAGTTCCTGAAATCCTTAGGAATCCAGCTACTGAGAAGACTTACACCCCTGAGGACACACATACTCTGGCTTCCTCCTTGCCCTGTCACCTGGCCAGTACAGAGAGTGAATCACGTCTCAATGCTTGTTGTAATCATTCTCTGTGTTTAAGTGTACAGATTTAACTTTCAGGGCAATTATTTGCCATTCAAATAATAAATGAAATTGCTTATATTTACATATGTTCTAGAGTTTCCCAAGTGTTTTACACTTGCTACCTTGTTTGATTGTCACTTCTGTGAAACAGGCAGGAATAGATATCATTACTTTCATTTTAGTGATTAGGAAACAGATATAGAGGTTTAAAAAAAATGTCTCAAAGAAATGTATCTGAAGTAGACTGTCATCAGGTGGTAGAAGGCAAGAAGATGCTAGGTTTTTTTTCTTCAGAGATTCTATGACAGACACAAGTGGGCCAAAGTCAAAGAAATTGAAAATACGTATCTCAATATTTCAGTTTGATGCATCTTGAACAACTTTGAAATAGCATACAGTTGAATTTTTCATAAGTACTTTTCTCAGAACTCTGTATCACCATTTAATCTAAACTCCATCTTCCATTCAGACTTGATTAGTCTGCTTTTTAAATCCATGCTGTATCCACTTCCTTAGCATCCAGATTCCACCTAGGCCTAAACCAGGTGCACCTCTCTGTCTATCTGTATGTTGCCTGTTTTCCCTTATTAGCTTTCTAGGAACAACTAAATACACAGTGTTCATTTCCTTCCCAGCCCCTGTGCATTAGCTACAGGATTCTATTGTCTTGCACACTCTTTCCACACATATATGTGTTGTCAGATTGGCCACTGACATTTAGGGCATCCCTCTCTTTCTCTAGATGTCCCTTCTCACTACCAACCTAAGAAAGTTTTCTCCTGTTGTTGTTCTTTTCAGAATATGAGGAAAAGTTTTCCTTCCTTTTCTTAATCCCTTCTTTGATTAGCAGCTGCAAGCTAGGTAGGACAACTTTCAACTATAAAACGTCTCTGGAGCCTGTTGCTACCAGTAACACACATACAAGTTTTAAACAACTCTGTCTGATACAAACTGTTCTAGCCAGAGAGTTCCTCTGAACTGATTTCTAAAATGGGTGATATTCTTCCAGAACAAAACATTTTATGCTAGATTTTTTTTTCAGTGGTGATTTAAATCATTGCATGACCCATTTATCCTTAAAAGCTCAACTTCTTTCCTGTTGTGCAGCTCAGTTAAGCAATGATTTCTAGCACAGTGATAGTATAAGGGTCTCTTCAGATTTCCAAAAGGCTCAAAGTGCTTGCTCATTTGATATTAGAAATCCTCATAGGGTATTTTCTTAGGTGAAGGCAATAGGTAAGTGCATCTGTGTAAATTTGGAGAAGAGCCAATGAATGGTCAAACATCTTTGGTGGTGGATTTTAACATTTTTAAGACTTTTTCACTTATTTCCCTAGAAGATTGTATGCATTCCTTTCATCCATATTTCTCCTACTTAAAATGGAAATTATCTAGAACTCAGTTACTTCTTCCTTTAGTTCTACAATGTCTACATAGTTAATTTTCCCAGGCTTCACCCATTGCCTGCTTTTTATCTTACTAGGTCTGTCTCTCTGCACACCTAGACATGTACTATCCAGTACAGTGGCCACATCTGACCACTTCAATTTCAATTAATTCACCAAACATTTAGATCTTGAATTACACTGGCCACATTTTAAGTGCTTAATAGCCACATGTGGCTGATGGTTACTATACTGGGCAGTGTAGCCCTTATACATTTCCATTATTACAGAAATTTCTACTGACTGCACTGCTGTAGATTGAATGACCCATGCAGGCAGGGACCACATCTGTCTTTCCTGTGGTAGCATAAGGCCTTCAGAGTTTCCTATATAGTAAGTGCATAATAATAATTGTTGAATAAGTAACACTTCCAGGAAGTAATCCCTTCCTGCTCCCAATATGGGAACACAGAGAATGGGACTTTAAAAAGAATCCCTCACTGAAGAAAAAAAAAAAAAGAAGAAGTAATAGCCTAGCTAAAATGACAGATGATGAATGCAGTCAGGGAGCATCAGTCGAAGACAAACACAAGTGCATGCCTATTCAGTAACTGCAAAAAGATTAGTATTTCACAATGAGTTAAATATCCATTCAGCAGTGAGCTTTAAAATTTTTTCAAATCTGGCAACTGTGTCAAAACTAGCAATTCAAGTCATTGATCCAACCAGCTCCTAGACAGTGCTGGACCAAAAAAAAAAAAAAAACTATCACTGGGGCTAAAGCATTCTCTAGTCGGTTCTTCATTAAGTCAATATTTGTTTGAGTTCAATATGCAAAGGATGAAAAACAAGAGAGTGGGGGAAAATATCCCTTAGGAACCCACCACACAAAACCTTCCTTGTATAAAGGCCGTTGCTAATGAGAAAACACATTTGGCTTCAGGAGTTTACTTATAAGTTTTTTGTTTAGATCATCTTTCCCATTGAAACAGTGTCCCATGATGTCAAGCTCCAAGAGTGGCCTTCCAAAACCAATGTCATCCATCCCCAGGTGTGATGGACTCTTAAGACTTCTTAAGACTGTGTGTACCACTAACTTTATAGAAAATACATTCAAAGTTCTACTTCAGAGGGCCTGAGTGGATGCCTTACCTATCTAACCATCCCTGCCTGCCTTAACTCTGAATTCCTGATAGGGTCATTCTGGCCTTAGGCCGAGTGAACAAGAGGCCCAGTATAGTAGAAAAAAAGAAGGGGAGAAGCAGAGACCCAGAGTGATAAGGTGTCAGGAGTTCTAGAGTAAGGAGCAGGATGAACAGGGTGCATGAAGCACACATAGGACACCTGGGAGATGCTGAAATAGAGGTACAGTGGTGAGGAGAAAAGCAGTAATGGAGGAATAAAAAGGGAACATACTTTCTGCATTTAAAACCACCTGTCAAGCTGCAATGATGTCCTCTTCTTCACCACCACCCAGCACTGTGATAAAACCCTTACAATGCTTTCCAGTTATCTTAAGATAAAGCCAACAATCCTAATTTGACCTCGAGACCCATTTGTCTGTCTCTTTTCCCACCTCAACGGTCTCCAGGCTGTCCATGAACTCAAGTCCCCACCCACACCCTATCACTCCCATGTGCATCCCACCTCAGATCTTCAAATACTACTTATTTACCCCAGAAGTTTCTTTATTTCCTTCTGGGATGAATAAACTTCTATTCAACCTTCACATTTCATCTCTTACCAATTCATCAAGCAAGTCTTCCTTGAACTCCTGAATCAGGTTGATTTCTCCTATTTCCTGTATGTGTAGCATCATGTACTTTTCCCTCATTGCACTTATCAGAGCTGTAATTTCATGTCTATTCAAGTAATTGCTTGATTAAAGGCTATTTTTTCCATCTCCAGTGTAGACTGTAAGCTCCAGGAGGCCTATTTCCATGGACTGTTTCTACTCACCACTGTGCATGGCACGCAACAGGTATCACCAAATAATGTGTTGAATGAATGCATGGATAGATGAATGACTGATATGTAATAAGGAGAGATGGTTCTCAGGCTTTAGATGAGGGACTAGAGGAGTTAGCCCTCCCTGATTACAGAGAAAAAGGCAAAGGGGGAGATGTTTATGTGTGTACCCAACTGTTCATAAATAAGGGTGACCACAAGTGAGAAATTGCCTGTATTCATTTGAAAGTTAAAATGTTGATGCAATTCAGTATGTTTTTCCATTCTTTCTCTCAAGCCATCCTCCTTCCCTCTCATATGTGATTTATTCTAAGAAGCTTGGACTGAATTTTTTAGTGTAATTGAGAAGACAGGAGGTTCTGTCCTCCAACAGAGCACAAACTTCCTCTCCTTAAAAGAGAAAAATACTTTAGAAAGCTAAACTGCTCATGGAACACTCGATTTAGAATGTCAGGGGAAAAAAAATAATCAAATCAGAAAGTAGCTCTTTGCCTTACATTTTTGGTTACAATTAAATAACAGCAGATAGAGAAAATAAATGTGCCTAATTGTAAAGCTTGTAGGACCTTGAGGGATTTCATGACAGGGAGCACTTGTCTTCTTAAAGGGGATTTACTCTAACAGTGTTAGCCTCCTAAGAATCCAGTAGTATTTATGCTTTGTGCTTCTGACCCAAACAGGTTAAAAATGGAATGTGGCAACTTTTTCAATGCTCATTTTGTTCTGCCCCGCTAAAGTCAAAGAGCACTGCTTGCAAAGGCAGATAGATATGTCATCATTTTGCACTTGTCCTGATCCCAGCATCTAAAAATACAAAATGCTGGAATTTTTAGAGCAGATGGCCTTAAAAAAAAACACTTAAAGACGGCTAATTGTAATTGTTTAAGGTCTAAATGTTGACCATAGAAGAAGACAGAAATAGGAAGGTGTCCCTCCAAGTGACCTCGCCTTCATAAAACTGGACAAATAATTCATTTGAAAGACTCTTTGTCCCTGTGCTTTTGAAGAGGAGCATTTCATTTTCAGCAAAATAGATAATAGTGTCATGTTGGCTACCTTCTATCTACAAATGAGGTTAATTTTAGTCTGATTCTCATTTTGAGCACACAGAGGAATTTATAGTACTCATCAACCTTTGCCAGAAACCTAAGACAACCTTTAAGTCTTGGAGAAAGTATCTCCTGTTTGAAGAGATTTTCCCACCATGTGTTAAAGCCAGCAAGGGTGTTTGCGGATTTAGAAAATGTTGCACCTATTCTTGTGTGTACTATTGCTGCTACCTCGAGCATGCCTTTCAGTTTAACTTTTCTCTTTGATATGTCCTCTGCTTCTTAGTTTAAATACACAACACTTCCTTTGGGTTCCAGTGTGAAGGAAATTGATCACTCTTCAACTGCATGTTTCTAATTGACTTCCTCCTTCCTGGCTAGGAAATTAACTTTCAGTCCTCTTATTTGATCTGTTAAGCAGGGTATGTGACACCCTCCCAGACAACAAGATTTAATGAATCCTGGGCTCCACGTTTTCCCACATAACTTTTAAAGATACAACAATCAGATTTACAATTGAATTCTAACTGTAAAGCATACTGACTGACATCGTTGTCCATACATCCAGCTATTGTCTCCTCTCTCTCTGCCAGTTGCAAGGCACTCTTTAAAAATCAATTACCTTCTCCCTGAGCAGTTGCAGCTGCTAGAAGTGGGTATTTGATGCCTGAACTCTTAAAGTATTTATTTTTGGTCTCATATTGGTTGTTTTTATTCCTATTAAAATTGAAATCTAATGTTTTAACTGAGAAAGATCAATAACATCTGAGAACAACTATGTCCGAATATTTCACAGTCCATTGCAAGAGGTTGTTATTGTTCATGCTGAGTGTTTGCCAAACTGCCACCTGGGCAACCAGGTCAGTGACCAGGCAGGTGATAATGTTCTCACAGTCCCACAGAAAACACACCCAGCACTCAGATTGCCACACTGCAATTCCTTGACTTCAAGTGCTTTATAGATTTTCCTGTTGCTCATGTGATTATAGTCCACTGCTGAGAAAAACAAGTTCTAGAATCCCAGCTCTCAGCCAACTGAAATAAGGTCTATTTCTCAGAAGAAAACCTTCCTCCAAATCCCAGAATGTAGTATAGTTATGACCTCCAGGGAATTCCAGTCTACAATGACTTGTCTTCCTAAGAAGAAAACTTCCTAGATTTTCTCTGGACAGACTCTTCAGCATGGGGAAATTCTGTGACTCAGATATCCTAGATTCGTCCACAGTGTTGTCTCAGTCAGTCGCAGAAATACATTTAGTGACACCACACACACACACACAAACACACACATACTCTGTGGGCCCATCTACTCATAGATTTTTCATGGAAATGAAATATTTCTTAGTAACTGATTATCCTGGAATAAACTAATTAGCAACCTCTTCCTCAAATGTTGTTTCCTACATTTACTTTTCTTTTTCTTGCCAGAGTTCTGTCCTATTATCCATTTTGAAGACACAAAGACTTTTATTTTTTTTCCCCTACCTTCTTTTACCATAATCTCATTTTTGTTTTCATCTTCCACATTGTGTATTCAGTTTGGTTTTTAAATAGATCTTTTAATACTTTGGAAGTAAAAGGTCAGTGGGTGCACAGGAAGAGGGGAAATGGAACTTTGTCATGTTTGTAAAAAGAAAATATGAAGCCAACTGAAAAATCACAAGATCTGTCCCTTTAGTCCATCCGTAATTTTTCCCTGACCAAGTGTAATACTTCAAGCTTTCTTCCTCCCTAGTTCGCACTGAACTGACACACTGCAGGTGCCACAGTTTAGATGTAACAATGAGAAAAGTCCATTTCTTTTCTAGTTTCACAGCAAAGGCATCACAAAAGATAGAGTTATCATGAGCTAATTACAGTCCTTGAAAATTACCTTTGTGCTTTGCAAATATGCGTTTTTTTCTTCACTGATGATGAAGTTGGCAGTTTAAATAAAAAATACTATTTAAAGTAACAGAGTACAGTTATATAACCTTTTCACATAAATCACACAATAACTCTTTGTGCTTTGTTCAAAAAAAAAAGAACTGCACTGCTTGTTAAGAAGATTTATTTATATAATAATCTATGCAAAGGATTTTTTTTTTCTTTTATAAAAGTGGGATGTTCTTTTTTTTAACCTCTGGAAGTTGCAGACTGGAGGGCAGGAATATCCTCCAATCACTTTTACTTACACACATTCCAGCTACTAAGGACTCCTAATTCAGTGTTTGGCATCACCACACATGTCTTTGTACCTGAGCACACACAAAATGTAAGGAATATTCTGTGCCTACGAAATAAATAAAAACCTGGAATCAAAATCCAAACCAGCATAAGGATTCCAGAGCATTTTTCTCAATTTTTCAGGAATACTATTTCTTCGAATATATTTGTTTAGTGAGGGGGCAGTGGAATCCATGTGACCTTTGAAGCCCTATGGAATTGTTCTGTCAGGTCCTTATTCTCCAACTCAGCTTCCTACCCCTCCCTCATTTGCTCCCCTTAACCTTATTTCCTGATTTAAACCTAGAAGCAGTGCAGTGGTCTTTTATCATTTACAATATGTCCCTACCATTTAAAAATATCCCTCATATAAAATGTCCTGACATCGAATTGATCTTCTCACTGACCAGTCCACCCAGCAAATCCAGGGCCATACACAAGTTGCTAAATGCTAAACTTGGCTCAGATTGACCCACTTAATCCTCATTCAAGAGGATCACTCCAGGAAGAATTATCCTTTCATGCGGCTAAACCTAATAGAGACATCTTATTGGTCAAATATATGTATTCTAACTCCTGCTGAACAGCAGAGGTTCTGAAGACAGGGAAACCTGCAAAGGCTTTCTTGTGTGTCCCTATCTTTCACTGAGATTCTGACCTAACTTTAAAAAGCTATCTCCATGGAAAATTCCGGGCTCCACTCCAAAACCAACCAGTAGGAGGTGGCTCTCTTAATCAGTGGCTGTGTTTTGTCTTTATATAAACAGGTTAAGCCAGCTGCCAGGGCTTCTGCGACCAACTCCGGCTCACATTACCCTCGCGTGGAAAGATGGGCCCGGCCCAAGCTGCATTATGAAAGCAGAGAACTCTCTCCCAGATTATGGCAAAAGAACTGGTTGCCGTACATATGGTGACCAGAGTTTTCAGCAATCTTACTTTCGCTCCTCAAGAAAATGAACAAAACATGGCACATAGTCATGGCCAGAATGGGTAAGATTTTAACGACCTGCCAGTTGGAGGTAATGGCTCAAAAAAAAAGAGGAAATTTGACCATTCTGAGTGATACATAATTGTCAAGCTACTCATTTTCCTAACAAAGTGGGAAAATAAAAATAGAGATAACTCTTTAGTGATACACGGGATAAAATGATTGTTAGGGTAGGATTTGATTAACTGGAGAGACATCCTCCCGCCAGCTAACCCACGGAGGGTTGTCATTGGTCAAAATAGAACTCAGAGCATCCGTTTATGGAATCAGTGGGGGTGACTAATACTGAAAAGACACTGCTGATGAAATCTGTTACTTTCTTCACTTGTTCACTCTTCTCCTTTGACCTTGAAGATGTTCCTCAAAATGATGTTACCCCAAAGTAGAAACAATCTTTTTAAAATAAAACCTAAATAACTGGAGTAATAAAACAGGCTTCTGAACTATACTTACAGATGTTGGCCAAAAATAATCAAGGCCGAAGAGATGAACTATTATGTCCATTTACCTAAAAAAATTTGAAACTTAATAATGGTTGAATCATTACACCAGAACCAGCAAAAGAAAATAAAGCAATCGAGTAACCTTCCCATGCAGTGTGTTCTAATAATGTATTGGTGAAGAATATTTTGCTTACATTAATCATTATAATGGCAATGATTAGAAATTCTGATTCTTGCTCCTGAAAGAAGTGCTTTCCCAAAGAAAGCATTTGGCCGTGCTATCAGGTTGATTTAAAATCACTGAATTAAGGCCACTGTTTTATAGGTCAAGCCATATTTGAATGGCTTAGAATAACTTTCTTCTCTTTTGCTACCATAATTGAATACAAAGTGGGTAAGGCCCTTATGCTGATTTTATTTTCAAACACATGCAATAGCTACTGAGATTGCAATAGGATCCCTCTGTTTTTTATTTTGACAGCATAACATGACACCCTTGAGAGCTGAGCTTTTCAGGTGTTAAAGAGGATTTGCTATAAGAAAATGATCATAATAGGATTTAATGTGATTGAAAGTCAAGGTACAGTAGCCATACAGTGTATCAGAGAGAGTGTCAAAACTTGCAGTGAGGGCGGAGTGCCTTTTGCTAAGTAAACAATAAAAACAGAGAGAGAAGAAAATATTTTATGCACAACAGGATCTACAAGGTTGGCCAACCTGATAAGCCTGCCCCAACACAGTGGGTATCTAACCCTACAGTATGTCCTTGGCAAGAGGGGCAATGAATAGCTGCAACGTTTCCACCGGACAAGAGTGTTTTGAAAACAAGTTATATAATAACCTGAATTCTTGTCTAGAACTTGACAGGCAATAACCCCACAGGTCCTCTGAGCCTCCCAGAGGGAAAGGCCCATCCCTGAGTCACTGCTCTGGCCCTTCCAGTCCCAGCACCCAGTATCACTCTAACTCTTTTCACGTCTTCACTGAATCTGCTGATATGGGTGGGTGTGAGCACTGCACACACATGTGCACCAAGCAGGAACTGACTGACTCCCTGAGTGTTTCTCCCTTTTAGTTGACAATGCCATGCTCTCAAAAGACAACCATCCTCCAAATCCCAGGCATTAGTCTAGCAATATGTTTATCAAACCCTGGAACGTTTTTCTGTGGAAACAGGCCTATGAAGAATTCAGGCATCTTAACTGCTTCAGGCATCAGAAGATAATCATAAGCTCTCAAGATCAGAAACTGGTGGCAGCAAGCAGAGGTGGGAGAGTAACAGCTGAAAGGTAGTTCTCCTCTACCATTACAGGGCTTTCTCACCCTAAATTTGTTTTCCTGTCACTGCAGGATGCCATTAGACCATCTTGACCGTAACTATTAGTTAGTATATTTTGGGTGGTTTTGCCTGGCTACCTATGACTCTGGATGGGCAGAAGCAGGACCTGAAATGTAAAGCCTATTCATCTGAAACAAACAGCTGGAGAACATTCTTTCCAATCATTACTGCTAGTTCTGTACATCCCATTAACAGCCCTTGGAGAAGAGAGACATGAGTGCAGGCAAGACCAGGAACTTAGTATCATTGCTATTAGCATAATATTATGTATGTGTATTCTGTATTTCTCAAGCATGAAAGTGATTTATGAAATGACACATGACAGCAAATGACAAGCGTGGACTTGTGAGTCAAGTCTTTTGAGGTGCTTTTTATCACATTTGAGTGCATTGCTACCTGCATTCGCAAGATCTGTTAAAAATACAAACATCACTATATTATTTTTTAACTATGAAGTTTTTTTCTTCTAATTTTTGATGCCTCCAAATCATGAACAGTCGTTTCAGAAGATTCAGATCACACTTGGGAATTTTCTCTCCTCCTTTCTACCCAGGTCCTTTGTATTTGAAAAGATTTAGGCACCAACATGTATTGTCTTTTCCTCTCTGTAGGCTTTTACTTTTACTTATATTCCAGCCAGTTCTCTCGACACAACTATATAAAGGGCAATAGTGAAAAATAATCTAAAATGTGAATAAATGCAAACATCCTTAGCCAGCCAGCACTTGACAGCATGTGTGTGTATATATACATATTGGAATTTTCTCTCCTCCTTTCTACCCAGGTCCTTTGTATTTGAAAAGATTTTGGCACCAACATATATATGTTATATTTGGCATTTTGAAATTTTTTATACTTACATCTGAATATATGGTTTTGGTGATTTAAGAATTAATAATATTTTATCCTAAATCAAGATGTCATTCTAAGAACACTGAATTCAAAGAAACTAGAAAGCTGCTCTTCCCATCCAGACTGATGATAGAATACCTCATTAATGCAGAGTCGTTACCTTTACGAAGCAGGTAATCAACTAATTACATGTTTTGATTAAAGTGTCCCTCTTTTTTAGAATTTTCATTTATTCTGATAGTTTAGAGTAAGCTGTGTAGCAACAATCTTAGTCAGTACTAAATGTTAAGGTATGCCACTAGCAAAACCAATTTGTATGACCCAACATAGAAATTCAAATATTTACTGTACTTTCTCTAGAGACTTTCCTGTTGTTTGCTTCATCTTCCCATTTGAACACATTTCTTTCATTCCAAACCTGCTTCCCCATACCCCATGTAGGACTATTCTGCATTGAACACAAACTAAACACAAAATTCTAAAGGCAGAAATGATTCTTCTGCTTCAGAATCCTTAATAAGGAAGTTGTGTCATAAACCACTTGTTCCTTTGATCACAGTGCTACCTGTGTTTTTCATGCTCCATGAAATTGAACATCAGTTAACTTTGCTTTGTTCCTTTTACACATTCTCATTGCTAAGAATTCTTACCTGCCAGTTCTTCATCAGGGGCAAACCACCAATCCACAGCTGCCAAATAGCCTCCTCCTTTTCCTTCACCTTCCCCAGGAAAGCTCCTTCTTCTGAGAAATGTATGTGGTCAAATCCAAAGTCAACTTGAGTTTGTTCATTGTTTTACATTTTAAGATGATCCCTATCTGGAATTATAAGGTGGGTTTTAGTCTCCAAATTTAAAAATGAGCTTGCTGGTGATGTTGGGTGAAGCTCTCATGTCATAATTTCACAAATATTCAAGATCTCCTCCTTTTGATCACAAATAGACTTGCTATCTTCCACCCCTTGTGAATTCAGGCATAACCATGTGACTTGTATTAGCCAAAGAGATCATTAAGAGACAACGTGTAGTTTGCCATATTCTTTCTCTCTTTCCTGGTGATATTGGGGGCATCAGTCTAAACAGCTCTCAGCAACCTGGAGGCCTTGATGCTTAAGCAGACTCCCCGCCAACTTGCTTGGACTTGTAGCACAAGTGAATCTTTTTGGTTGTTTATTGCCACAGCATAACCCATATCAATCCAACTAACTTAGAGAGAGTAATTAGTCCATTTGCTTAGTGTCCTGTGGGGCCCATCTTCAAAGCACTGCTGCTGCATTCCAAAGCTTTCAAGCATGTTTTATCATTTATTTTCAAGTATTTTTTTAGGTTACCATTTTCAAGTTTCAGATAGAAAGCCTAACACATAAAGAAAGAAAATGAGTCCATCATTTCTAAAGGCAGAATTAGAATAGATCTGATGTCTGCCCAATGTTCTCTCCTCTGAACAACAAAATACAAAGAAATCTAGGTTACAGTCCTGTTAGAGGGCTAGTCATAGAGTCATAGAATATTAAAGCTGGAAGACTTCAGAGCTCACCTGATCAAGGCACCTTGTTTTAAGAAGAAGATCCTAAGGCCCAATGGGTTAACTGAGTGTCTTGGCTAAGACCACACAGCATCTAGTTAGAGCCTGGGGAGTACAAAACTCAGGTCCCTTATGCCAGTGTTTTCCTTTGATAAAATATGTACCCTGAATGAAAGGAAGCTTCTTGAGGATTTTCATATCCAAGCATATTCTTAGATACCATATTGAGAAAATTAATCCATAGTCTTTGAATATATCTTTCTGAGTTATTATTATAAAAAAGTTTTGCCTGGGAAACAGGTTCACTACATACAGAAAAATGAAAATGGAACCCTATCTTACACAACTCACAAAAATTAACTCAAATTGGATTAAAGTCTTAAATGTAAGACCTGAAACTGTAAAACTCCTGGAAGAAAATGTAGGGAAAAATCTCTGTGACATAAGTCTTGGCAAGGATTTTTTTGATATGATACCAAAAGCATAAGCAACAGAGGTTAAACAAGTGGGACTACATCGAACTAAAAACCTTCTGTACAGCAAAAGAAATCATCAACAAAATGAACAGGCAACTGCAGAATGGGAGAAAATATTTGCAAATCATATATCCAATAAGGGGTCAAAATACATAAAGAACTCATAAAACTAAGTAGCAAAATCAAGCAATCCAGTTTAAAAACAGGCAGAAGAACTGAGCAGATATTTTTCTGAAGTACACATACAATGTCCAACAGGTAATGAAAAGATGTTCAACATCAGGAAATGCAAATCAAAACTTCAATAAGTTACCACCTTACACCTGTCAGAATGGTTATCATCAAAATAACAACTGTTGGCACACATATGGAAAAAAGGGAACTGTGTGCACAGTTTGTGTGAATGTAAACTGGTACAGCCTATGAAAAACAGTATGAAATATCCTCAGAAAATTAAAGGTAGAACTTCCATGTGATCCAGCAATCCCACTTCTGTGTATATAGCCAAAGGAAATGAAAACAGGATATCAAAGAGATACACTCTCACGTTTATCGCAGCACTATTCACAATAGCCAAGATATGGAAACAACCTAAGTGTCTGTTAGTGGATAAATGGTGAAGAAGTGGTATATATATACCACTTATATATACCATATATATTATTCAGCCATGAAAACAAATGAAATACTGCCATAGATTGACTTTGTGGACGTTATGCCAAGTGAAATAAGCCAAAGAAAGACAAATGGTGCATGGTATCACTGATCTATGGAATCTGAAAGAGCCAAACTTGTATAAACAGAGAGTAGATGGTAGTTACCCATCCTGGTGAGTAGAAGAAATGGGGAGATGTTGGTCAAAGAGTATAAGCTTTCAGAAGATGAGTAAGTTCTGAAGATCTAATGCATAGCATTGCAATTACAGATAACAATACTGCGCTACATACTTGAAATTTGCTAAGAGTAGATATTAAATGTTCTCACCACCAAAAAGAAATGGTATTTATATGACATGATGGAGGTGTTAGCTAACACTATGGTGGTAATCATAGTGCCATATATAAATGTATCAAATCAACATGATGTACACTTTAAAATTACACAGTGTTATACATAAATTCTTAATAAAGTTGGAAAAAAGGTTTAACTTTATAACTAGTAAAATGACTATTAAAAGTTATTTTAAAAGCAAAAAAAGATAGTTCTTCTGGAACTTTCATTCCCTGAGATTCCTTGGGTTCCAATTGAGAAATACCGCAGTAGACTCACTCGGTAGTGGGATGATGGATTCCCTCATCCTTGTGTCTATAGCACCCAGCTTAGCAACCTAGGACCGAGTAGGTATTAATATGCATTTATGGAATAGATGTATCTCCTTATAGCACCCAGTTCAATTCTCTTTTCCACATATCATGCTGAAGTTAGTAGCAAGGTGATGATGACTCTGTTAACTAATCATCCGGATGATTGAGGTGAAGAGCTGGCACTGTACCAGCCTAACTGATTTCTTGGTAGACACTGTCATTGGGAAGACATTCTTATAGACACTTCAACTGGGAAAAAATATTGGGAATTCTTACAGACACTTCAATTGGGAAAAAAGAGAATAAATGACTCTAGCATACTTTTCACAGGTTAGAGGAAAAGTTCCTTACCTTCGGTGAATGTAAACACCACCTCCCAACACACACAGTCAAATTCCAAACCTCCATCTCCACTAACTCTGGAGATTAAGTCATTAATCAGAAAAGCATGTGCTCTTCTCCAGGACAGTTAGTCACTGACCAAGATGAGATTCCCTGTACCAAGTTGAGGAAATAGATGTATCCCAGATGCTGCCTATGGAGTGATTCACTCAATGGCTCCATGTCTCCAGTTACAGAGAAAGAAGCAAAAGTTTATGAAGGTAGAAGTAAGCGATTTACCCAGCCTCCATAGCTAGAACATAGTAAAGAAGGGCTTTGAACCCAAATCTAAGAGCAGAGAGAATGATAGCATTACCCCGCTAAAACAGGTCAACTCCCACTGCAAAGCAGCCTCATTTTATGGCTCCATCACACCTCAGCTCTCTGGAGAATTGTCATACTATCCCTACTAAGAGGAAGACCTGGTTCCTGAGGTTGTCACTTGCATTTCACTTTCATTCTTACCAGGTCAGTAGTGAGAGGACAACATCAAACTAAATGACTATCTCTCATCTCAGAGCATCAGAAAGTCAGAAACTCTCTCTCCTGGCTCTCATCAAATAATTCTTGTATGGGAGAAGTTAAACTCAAAAGTTAACCTAGTAAGAATGCAGACTTTTGCTCTTCTGGAACTATTTAAAGGTTGCTTTCTGGTTTCTGTGGTAAAGTCCCTTGAAGTCCTACTTTCAAATGTGAGTGGGTGGGAGTTGAACTGGCACCAAAAAAACAAAACAAAACAAAACAAGAGAGGTCTAGGTCTACTGATCCACCTTTGTCAGGTAGAAGGGAAGTTTTGAAGCTTACACTAAACTATCTTTGGAGACTCAGCTTCCAAAATTTCATCTAATTCATCATGCACCAATCCCCAGGAGAACTCCCAATACTCTAAAAAGTGGGCAGTTTGAGTCACTTTTTAGGAGTGGGGTGTGACCAGGTTCCTCTCTGTTCAGTATTTCTAACATACCCCCTCCTCTTGAGGTTACCTTCCTGTTTCTGAAGGCAAACTCAAAGAGATTGGGGCACAGCGTAGTGGGGAGGACTCATTAGATGTTGCAAGTAATTTAAGTACCTCAACCAGAGGAAACTGGTATTAAAAATAGAACTTTCCAAACTGTAAGTTGAGATTTTAAAAAATTAACTGTATAAAAAAAAAGAAAACCTTTTCCCTGCTATTATTAAAAGGAAGGTGCAATATTAATATGGGCTCAAGACCATTCTCACAAACTTAATATTTCCACTTGACCTACTGTTTGATCTCCACTACAGTTAGGAAGCACTTCACAGGCATACTCTTTTCTCAAGCAATCTTATTTTCCTAGTACTTCCTTCTAATGAATTTCTGTGCCACAAATTTATCAAGCCATTCTAACATGGGCTGCCTTTCATGTGGTGTGATGGAGAGACCCTTAAGAAAAAGAGAGTGGCCAGGGGCCTGGAAGCAAATAGATTTAGGCTGAAAGAAAGCAAAAGGCAAAGGACTAGGAAGAAATTTAGGAGACTGTGGAGCCCAGAGAAGCCCATCAACAGCCAACTGCGAAGGCCATGAGCACAGTGAGGGCGTTTGTAACAGCCCTACCAGTAACGACATGGCCTTGTCCTTCCCCCACCCCGCCAGGCTTTCTGTTAACCTAAGTTCCTTAAGCCCATTAAT
The DNA here is from genome assembly GCF_030020395.1 of Manis pentadactyla. Classification (NCBI taxonomy): domain Eukaryota; kingdom Metazoa; phylum Chordata; class Mammalia; order Pholidota; family Manidae; genus Manis; species Manis pentadactyla. Next base: position 52,135,939 of record NC_080030.1, read on the forward strand.
CACACTTCATTTTCTTGATAACCTGCAAGGAGGCACTACTATTATACCTATTTCATGTACCAGGAAACTGAGCTTAGAAACATTGCACTTTTGCTTGTGCTACAACAACTAGTAAATAGAAGGGAGAAACGTAAATTCTAATCTGTCTGATCAATATTTATATGCTTAGTTGATAATTCTAGTATAACAGAAAATTCATCAGGCACCCGGGTTCCTGGACAAACTTAAAAAGTCCATAAATCCTTTCAAAGTGCACAGGAAATATTATCTGTAGTTGTATTCTTCAGCAGAAAGTGTCCGTAGGTTTGATCAGACTCCCAGATGGGTTATGTGGTTCAAAATGGAGTCTGTGCTGCACAGAGGGTGCTGGGAGACTGACTCCCCCTGCTTCTCCCTAGCTGTATAATTTTGCACTGGCAGTTAATACTTCTGAAACCCTACTTCAGATTTCCAAGATCTATTCCATCTTTAAAAATACAGTGGTTCTGCTATCTTAATGTCCTAAGGAATAGTCAAGAAACATGACACACTTTCCTTGTGTCTTTCACGACCCCTCCTCACACTACATGCAACCCCCACCCAACTGTACATTCCCACCGCCTATTAGATCACCTGTTTTTATCACTCCCACAATCAGACAGAATATGTCCCATTACCATGTGCATTCTTCACAGCCTTTCCAAACACTGGTTATGTGATACATGGAGTATGAGTCAGGCTTGGGGGAAAGAGGGCCTCTTTTTAAAGTTTATATGTAACTGTGAGAGCATTCAAGCATGTGCTGGCATGCCAGCCTGCATTAAAAAAAAAATAAAACTGTTAACAGTTATGTTTTCCTGCTCAAAAGTGGTCCTCGGCCATCAGAACCCTTGAGAGGGGTATATGTAATAGGGAAGGGTGCACGTGCTCTGGGGACACTGGGGGCACTAGAACCCAAAAACATTTTTCCACCTTAAATTTCTGCTACAGAAAGGTTCTCCAGCCTCATTCCCCTCTGAAGTCAAAAGCTCCAGTTTAAATTCCTTACTTGGAAGGTCATTCATCCTCTCAAAGCCAAAAAGCCTGTTTGCTTTTGTCTTCCCACTTGCTTTCAAATGAAAATATCAGACCACAGACCATCTTGCTTCCCTGTTTCAAAAATTAATTATGTCATGTCCAGAAGTGAAGGTTGTTGAAAGTTATTAATGTACTAGTTCGGAACACTCTGCATTCCGATAGCTGTTACATGAATGCATAGATGCTTGTTCTCAGCCTGACCTGATCAGTAGTTCTGGAGGCTGGGGGGCAAAAACCATAGTCACATGTCATCCATTTCAGTCCCTCCCTGTACTCATTCAAAAGCACATTGTCAAGTACATTCTCATTAGTGTGAAGTGTATTTGTTTATTTCCCAGTGTTGGTCAACATCTCCTAGAAGCCTTCAGAATTTGACTTCTTAACCTACCAATTCTGACCATTTCTGCCCATAGACTTGTGACTCTAACAGACTTTGAAATGAGCACCGTGTTTCTGTTTGTTGTGTGCGGCATCCTTGACGGTGGTGGTGGTGCGCCAGGTACATCAGCTGGATGACAGACTTCAAGTCATACGTGTCTGGGTACCTACCCTGCCACTCCGGGCAGGGCTCCAGCCCCAGGCCTGGGAATCACGTGTGTCAGCAAGCTGTTGCTCTGGAAAAAAGAAATAAAGGCCCCATTGTTTGGGGCAGGGCTCTGCAGATGTGGGGGCAACAGTACGAGCTGAAGCTCTTACAGGTAATTTTTTAGAAATAGATTTAGAGACTATTTGTTTACTAAAATTAAGGCACCAGTCTGGATGCATAATTCCTCAATATTTAGAGTGAGATAGGAAATCACTGGGCACGAACCCATGCCTACTGAGATTTGTGTGCTCCTACTCAGAGCCCACCCACACAAAAGGGGCAACTGTGGGGGACAAGGTTTTGAGGAGGGGTAACAGGTTGTTTCTCCAGTTGAAAACAGCAACAAAAGTTTCAGACCACAGTGTGATGCAGTGAAAAATTTAAAATTTGTTTCTTTACTACAGAAGGTCCAAAAAGTTCTATTTGGGGCAATTTAGGGCTGTGTACTTCCCACAGGCATATACTATAAAGTATCACCAGGAGTCATCGTAGTTAGAACTGCACAGTGGTAACGATGGGGCGGGGCTGACTTTGGGAGCAGATAACCTAGTTTGATCTGGGGATCCGTCCTTCAGAGTTGACCTCTAGGGAAGGGTTTAACTCCACACAAGGTCCAGCACACTCATCTCTTCTTCAGGTCCTTATCATGTGACCCCTGCACCTGTTTTTCTTGGTGGTCCCAGCATGACTTCTTTCTTTAGCTTCTAACACTCTACGGGGATGTGTTATTATTGCTGCCTGACATACTCAGCCATGTCTGTTTGCTTCATGGCACATTTCTGTGTTAACATGCAAACAGTTGGCTACTCTGGATTCCAAGCTTGATAGGGACAGACAGACAAAAGTGCCTGGGTTTTTTTTGTACCTTTGTATCCTTAGCACCTAGCTTCATGCCTGGCACCAGTCAGTCTTTAAGAAATAGTGTTAAACAAACAGGTGTACTCTAAATGTCCCTATTTTTTTGGTAAAGTGAAGATTAGAATGGAGCCTGCTACAACTGTTGCAGGAATTAAATGATGTAGCACATGCAAACTCCTCCGAATAAGTCCTGAAACGTAGCAAACACTCAGTAAACATTAGCTGACATATTAATATTTAGAACACAATATTTAGGTCATAGCCTAGGAGCATGTCATCAAATTAAGGAGTAATGTGAACTTCCATGAAAATTGTGTATGTATGTTTTTCTGGGAAGAGGATCCTTGATACTCTTCAGAGTCTCAAATGGGGACCATTACTCCATCCTCCAAAGAAATTCAGAATCATTGCTATAAAGACTGATAGAAAATATTAGACTATAGAGGAGAACATAGAAGCACATTTTACCTAAGTGCCTTGGGACCACAAATTCTAATCCTCACTCAGACTTAATCTTCTTTAATGCTCACTTGAATTACAGAGCACTGACTTAAGGTCCAGGGCACATAGGCTCTCATCTGAGTCTTTCCACTTTGCCAGTTCAACGGTAGTGGTTAATTTACCTACATTCTTACTTTGTAAGACATTTTTGCCCTAGATCAGGCAAGAATAACCAAAAACAAAACAAAACCCTAAAGATATAAATATAGAGAACTGCATGAATAGTATAGGGTCTGCAAGAAGAAGATTTCTTGGAGCATCCATTTCCTCCTAATCTGTAAAATAAGGGAGCTAAACTAGATGACATTTAAGAATTTCTTCTAACTGCTCTCCATAATCCAAAGATTCAAAATATAAATAGTTTCTGTTCTGGGGATTTGTTTTCTATTTGAGTTTTCATTTATACTCTCGCCCACATGGAGGACACTATTTTTATTGACCCATTTGCAAAATGGGGTAAGGGTGGGAAACTAAGAGGCATGTTCTGCCATTTGGTGATTCTGATTTCACAGCGGTGGGGTTCTTGGACTTGAGCTAAGTGAGGATAGAAGGAAGAAGCCAAGAGTTGCTGAAGCCAAAAGTGCCAGAATTCCATCTCAAAAATATCTTCCCTATACTAAGGGGAAATGAATCAAACTCCTCTTTGGGGGCTGTAGATTCTATGCCCTCCTTATGCATCCCCTATGAATTTATGACCTTTGTGCCCACTGAGGCATCAATGTCTTCCATTACAGTGAAGACCCATCTCAGGAAATGTGAGTTTGGAAAGAGGGGAAGGGAAAACAGCCAGGCAGAGGGTACAAACTTGCAATCATGGGACACTTGGAAAACTTCCACACAGGAGGGGTCAATGGCTCCGAATGCCAGGATATCCAAAAACATGACCCTGTGGTTCTGTTGGAAGGTCAGAAATCCCAGCAGGGAAATGGAACTAGAGCTCTGTAGAGTGGACTGGGTTTCCAGAAAACACCTCTGTCCATAAACCCTGGAGCACCCACCTAGGCCAATCTTGAAGGAGTGGAAATATAAACTCACTCTGGCCAGCTGGAACTTTCCAGATAGAATCCAGACTAATGAGTCTAGTCATATCCAGAACACTCTCTGGAGTTCTGCTCATTGTCTGTTCATCCAACTCCTTCAAAGCCCATTATTTGGAGGCACATGGATAAGTTCAATATCATTTCAGGCAATGACATGCCCAACTTCTTAACATAAAGACAATTTTCTGTATTCTGCTCTGATTTGACTCCTCTACCATTCCTTTGCCAATGGCCCGATCCCTCAATGGGAAGATTTTACTTTGAACTATGTTGAGCCTGGAAAGCAATGAAATTGCATGCCCTGTAAGTCACACAGTCTCACTGACCTAATTTCTATAAATAGATAAATTTTTCAAGTGAAAACACAGGATTGAAATCTAAAAGTGAACTCAGGAAATTATTCATTTCAGACTTTTGCCTTAGGTCAAATTACAGTTTCAATCATCCCTAAAAACCATGTCTGTCTTTATCTTTTTAATAGAAATTCAGATTAAATAAGCTTCCTTGACAACTTCTAACATATGATCAATTTTTCTGTCATAAGAATTCTTTTTTATGAATGTAGTATAGATGAGAAGTGGATAAATCTTCTAGACTGTAGCAGGTGTCATTTTACAAATGGCAATACTGACAATTAGAAAAAATAGATGACTTTCCTGAGGTAACATGTATTCATTTACTCATCCATTTATTCGATCATCTAACATTCATTCAAAAAATATTTATTGAATGCCTACGTTATCTAGTCACAGTCCTAGAGGGATACAGAGGTATATTAATTTGCTAGGGCTGCCATAACAAAGTACCATGGAGCACAGGGCTTAAATAACAGAAATTTGTTGTCTTATGATTCTAGAGGCTGGAAGTCCAAGATCAAGGTGTCAGCATTGGTTCTTTCTCAGTTCTGTAAGGGAAATTCTGTTTCATGCCTCTCTCCCAGTTTCTGGTGGATTGCTGGTGACCTTCGGCATTCTTGGTTTGTAGAAGCATTACCTGGATCTCTGCTTTTGCCTTCACATGGCATTCTCCCTGTGTGCATGTCTTTGTGTCCAAATCTCCCCTTTTATAAGGGCACCCATCATATTGGACTGGGGTCCACACTACTTCAATATGGCCTCATCTTAACTAATTACATCTGCAGCAAATAATATTCTGAGGTACCGAAAGTTAGGACCTCAACATAGAAATTTTAAGTGGACAAAATTCAATCCACAACAGCAAGAAAAGAAAATTCCTGTTAACATGAGCTAACATTCAAATGACAAGAGGTATCTGTGCGTGTGTGAGTGTGTGTGTGTGTGTGTGCACGTGTGTGCGCAGCACGCACACATCAGTCAGAGAAAAATGCTGGGAAGAATAGAACAGTAGGGTACCGTGCAGTGATGGAGTTTAAGGAGTTGCTACTTGAGAGGTACATGTCTCTGATGAAGTGCCTTCTGAGCAGACCTGAAGAAAGTGAAACCCCGGTGAAAATCCATGAAGAGGCCTGTTCCAAGCAATTGGCTCAGTGTGGAAATACTGGAGACTAGAAACTCTCACTGCCTCCTCTCCCACAGAATGATCCAGAGACTGTTAATTTTATGTCAGGAATGATATATTCTCATAAGTATTTCACTACCAGCCCCTAGTCCTTTCCTTTCGCTTTTGAAGATTCATTTCAATAAATAGTTATTCAGCATCTATCATACTCCTGACATCACTTAGAGCTAGGTGGAAATCAAAATGCGAATCATTCTTGCCCTCTTGGAGTAAGTTTATAAATGATCATATAATATTAGCTTGGACAAGTCATGATAGCTCACTGTAATTTCACTTTTCACCTGACTCGAAGAGCAGGAAAGATCACGCAGCCCCCAAGGGAATTCTTCCCATGATAAGGCATTAAAACTTCACAACATGACTCATTCCACTGGGAACTGCTCAGTTGTTAGAATTGTCCTTTATGTTGAACCAAAATCTGACTTCCTGATACTTACATTTGTTGGACATACTCAACACAGAACAAATATCGTTTTCCCTCTTCTAAGTGACAATTCTTAAAAATTTTTGGAACAAATCAGAATTTCTATTCAATTCTTCATTCCCTTCCACTATCGTATGTAGCCCATGGTCTCTGCAGAAGTTACCTCTCTCTGGGTACTCTCTAGGTAGCCCAACTTTTTAATAAATACTGAATCCAGGAAATATGAGTCCATGTATGTTTTGTACAGTTTCATGTTCAGTGAGAGTATTGCTTATCGTGATGTAGACATTATGCTTCCATTAATCCAAATCAACATTGATTTAGTGCTATTAGTAATGATAATGAAATGCTGGCTCCCATTAAACATTCAACTAAAACATCATTTACTTCAATGTTAGACTTTACATTCACCATTTCGTCTTAATGGTTTTGATCTGGCATTTGCATGTCTTGATATTATTTCTAATCATGACTCCTTATCTGTTGCAGTGTGACAGAAAACAGAAGTCCCCAGATTATTCACCACATGACTCTGATTGAGTCATTTGATTTCCCTGAACCTCAGCTCTGCTCACTATAAAAAAAGAGGGGGAGCAGAAGAATAGGGATTTGAGAGCTAATAGTAAGTTTTCTTTACAGAATCACGAGGACCAAATGTGACACCCTAGTTTTAAGTACTCTGTAAAGTGGGACACACCATGCAAATGTTAGTTAACGGCAATGATAAGACTGGCTCTTCTTCTTGGTTTTGAATCACTGATTCAACTGGGAAGCAGACTAAGACTAAAGTATTAATGACTCTTGCTTTAGGTTTGTTTTCAACCTGTTGTGAATATTATCTAAGGGTATTGTGACCCAACCTGTATATCCTTAATTTATCTTTGCCTCAAAGATCTGATGAACCTGCTGTGTGTCAACCCAATATGGTACTGTAGTTACCAGCAACAGCTTTGAGTCAGACAAATCTGGCTTCCGTTCCAGCCAGCCACTCACTAGCAATGTGACTTTGAGGAAATGACTTGCTTTCACTGATGCTCTGTTTCTGATCTGTAACAAGGGTAATAAACAAAATACCTACCTGCTAGAATAACTGTGAGGCAAATGGGGCAAATAAGCAAAAAGGCAAATAGGACCTGACATACAGAAAGCGCTGAACAAGTGGTCGCTACTTTTGTGATATTATTGCGAAAATTAAGTTTGCCTAGTCAATTCTCTGATCTTTTAAAGTAGCTCTGTTTCAAAAGCCAGAAAATGAATTAAGCTAGCTTAACATGACATTCCTTATAAGCCTATGTTCACTCCTAATAACCACATTCCTTTGCCAATACTCACAAACCATTAGCTTAAAAATCCATTCTTGACTTTTACTGAGATCACCTCTGAGAGTAGCTAACCTGTGTATGGATTGTGGAATCTGTCCCTCTTTTTGAAAAATGGATTGACATTTCCCTTATTCATTCATCTTTTGGTCTCGGCAATATCTCAGTAATGGCTGAGAAAAATCCTAGGTTCTTATCCATCCCACAGAGAAGAAATATTTTGAGCATCTACAATTTGCCCAGCACCCCAGTTTTCTCCGAAGCCTGCTTAACTTGCACCCAGGGCTGGCAGCTGGAATTCATTTAAATTCAAACATTTAAATTTAAAGTGACCAGGCTTTGCCTTACTGTCTACTCATTTGCATAGAGTTGCAGTCTACTCCCTCTTTATATTGTTTGTGAATGTGGACAAATCGTTTAATGCTGAGTCACAATTTCCTCCTCAGTAAAGTAGGATAATAATAACAACTGTGGCGATCTCACAGGGTGAAAATACAATGAGACAAGATGTTAAAAAAAAAAAAGAAATGTTCCAGAAAACAAAGAACCAAAAATAAATAAATAACTCAAGGTACTATTTGTTCTTATCCTTCCAGCCTGCAGACCACTTTCCTTGCTGCAGAATTTGAAAGCAAAATATGAATTTAATAGTTTTGTTTTCTGTTATCATTATACCATCTGCCCCAGGCAGCTTGGTGATCACTTCCTTGTTCTTGTGTTTCAAACACAGTTGAGAATGTCCCTGTGTAGTCTTTAACATTTTCAACAAGCCCAAGTTTTATTATTTATTTTTATTTACGCCTCTATGGAATTCTATATTAAGATACAAGTACAATCAGGTCCAGCAGAACCAGAAAAAGATGAAGAGATCAGGAATGAAGAGGAAGAGGAAGATGAGTAGAAAAAACATAGGCTAAAGGTAATCTGGGCAATAGAACAGATACTTAGCTTTACTTTTTGGAAACAGAGCTAAAAAACTGGACTGCAAGGTAATATAGGTGTTACATTGCATTTCTGGTTACTGACAGGAAGCTTAACAAGAGACACACTTCAGTCATCCCTCTAAACTCTAAGAGGGATCACAGATCGAGTTTTACATAAAGGGCACAAAACAATCTAGTGGAAAGTGTCTTCCATAGCAATTTACAAAAGAGGAAAAATGTTCTCCGAATGACCACCTTTATATACAATCCTTAATAAAAGATGAAGGAGTGGTGTCAAACTCATTCTGTGAGAGTACTTCAGAAGAAGGAAGGTAGCACTGTACACGTATAAATGTTCTTATAACCTGGCTTCATACAAGGCTGACATTTTTTAAATCAAGAATTAATGGATTATGATTGTGACCAGTATGTTACCTCCTCCCTTATCTGTATTTCAGACAGACCTTGACAAGTGAGTGGTTAGGCTGCCGATATATAGAGGCTGAGGCTAGACTGGAAGCCGAGAATACCGCTGTTTCATCTTCTGGTGCCATGGAGAGTGCCGGCCTTTAGAGAATAACCGGTATGAGCGGGCAGTGATCTATTTCAAATATGAAAGTCTTCTGAGCTAAAAGGAGGCCCTTCACATTGTCTTCAGCGAGATAGGCTGTCAAACCAAAATTTCTCTTAGAAAATAGTTTAAAATATAGTGAGATCTTTAAAAAAGGAGTTAGACAACCCCACAGTTCTACATATTGGAGCAGAATCAGCAAGCTATGGCTCGTGGGCCAAAATCCCCTGCCACCTATTTTTGTAAATGAAGTTGTAATGAAATGCCACTATATCCACTAACTTGTGGATTACCTATGGCAGCTTTTGCAATGGCAGAGTTCAATAGTCACAACAGGGAACATATGGCCCACAAAGCCTAAAATATTTACTATCTAGACTTTGTAAAGAAAGTTTGCCAACCCTGCCAGAGATGAGAGAGACAGAGAATTCAAATTTAAAAGGGCTTAAGGGCCATAGATATTACCCACCCATCATCAATTTTCACTATAATATAATTTAATACAGCCCTTTTAAATGCTTTTAAGCATTGCAACATCATAAAGGGCTGCCCATGCCGAATGAGCTGCACAACACCCACCCAAAACACCCGTTGAATCAATCTCCAAATAGTGATTTCAGTGGGGTAAAAACAGAGACGTGCTCAGACTGCCCTTTCCCTTTTAACGTGAACCTTAATAATTTAATGACACTTTTCTATAAATGATGTATTTCCCTCTGTTTTAGTGAATGGATAAATACATATTCTCTCAGAAGCAGACACTGAGTTTATTGCCCTGATCAGAAAAATGACTGCAGATCAAACTTGCCCTGATTAGTACCTACAAGAAGAGCTGGAGATGATCGCTTCTGAAACCAAAGACATCCCTTCAGCAAAGACATCCCCTTTTGCCTCTCTGATTTATAATCAGTTTGTACAACTAGTCAACCATTTGGCAAATATCAAATTTATAGCTAGTTTATATTAGACAGTACATCAGGAAGTTATGTTCTTCAAAGACACAAATTTCATTGAATGTTTTCCTAATTTTTTTTTCTTAATCCGGGCTAAAAGGATTGCTGTTGGGCTTAGTGTCAAGATCCTGGGGGGCCTTGATCTTGCATAGCCTGTGCTCTGGGCAGACTCGAATTACATTCTCAAGAGGATGCTGTTGGGGACCTTGACTTAGAGCTATTTTTTTTGTTTTTGTATTAACAGCAAGAAAGTTTAGAGACATTCCTGGCCAGCCCTGGTGAAGGCAAAAGACCTTACATATCGCCACGAGTCTAACTCCAGGTATCGTTTATTTTTCTGAGTCTCATTTTCCTGTTGTCCTACTTGCCTCACAACGTATTTTTCACTTTATTTTATCTTGCATGGTATTAATAGGTAATCCATGTTAAGTCCTTTCTGGAACCAGGCAGAGCATAGGTAAACAAGTAAAAATGAACTAGCCTATTGTATAGAGTTATTTGGTATTGTCCATCTGAATGCTGAAAACTCATCTGCCAAAAATGATGATTTTGTTGTGGCACAGTACCTGCTGAGGCTTTCTCTCAAATAGAAATTGCTCAACAGATTCAGGGACTTCTTGCTGCTCCTGTAGGCATATGCATTAGAAAAGATGCACCCAAAGAGAGGAGGGGGCTCATTCTGCCATCTGCTATGGCAGGAAGGTGGGCAACCCAGTGTCATGTATCTGCAACAGATTGAATGGAAAGGGGGCTGCCAGCATCATCTCTTCAGTCTTAGTAATTAGCATTTGAATAGTGCTCTGCAATTTGCAAGGAAGTTTATGCAAATGGCATCATACTCAATCCTCATAATAATGCTGTTCATTTGGTTTATGACACTTAGTTTTTAGTTGAGGGAACTGAGACTTTGAGAAGACACAGGATTCAAACCCAGTGTATGAGGTCACATCATATACTCTGTCTGGTTTCCCTTTCCATTTAACATCATTTCTCTAATTATTTGAGCCAGGCATTTGAAAGTCTGGAAGCTGCCGTGTGATAGGACATAGCAAAAGGATTTGGAGTTAGACCTGAGATTACATATCATGCATTTTTCATTATCTAGAATGTACTTTAGGTCACTGGATTGGTTTCCTAAGGCTGTTAAAACAAATTACCAGGAATGGAATGGCTTCAACCAACAGAAATGTATGCTCTCATTGTTCCAGGGGCCAAAAGCCAAAATCAAGTGACTGCAGGGCTGCAGTTCTTCCCAGAGCTCGGGAGAGAATCTGTTCTTGGCCTCTTCCAGTTTCCAGGAACTCCAGGCTTTCCTTGGCTTGTGGCCGCATCACTGCTATGTCTGCTTCTGTGGTCAAGCTATCTCCTTGTCTTCTCTGTGTGTCTATCGCAAAAAGATATGCATAATTACACTTAGGAGCCATTTAGGGTAAGTTCCTCCTCTCAAGATCCTTAACTTAATCACATATTTTGCTATATAAGGTAATATTCACTGGGGATTAGGGTATGAACATATCTTTTGGGGGGACACCATGCAACCCACTAAAGTTACTGAGCCTCATGTCCCCCTTCCATAAAAAATAGAATATCATTTATCTGAAGGGTGAAGATAATGTAAGTAAAAGTGACCAATATGTAACAGATGCTCAATAAAAGGGTTTCACCCCTTTTTCTCATCAAGAGAGCTAATTCAATCACACTACTGTTCAGGTGATTTCCCGCATTTGTCCCATTGGAATAATTCTCAAATGTATGTTCAAATTCCCTTGCTCTTTCTTTTCTCTTTATATTCCCTTTCCTCATAAGCTGTATTCCTTTTTAGGGGAAAGAGCACCACTCTTTTTTAATTCTACTTTATCACGAACTAGGACTGTGATTCTCAAAACATCTTCAGTGAGGGATTAGTTTTAATTTTGCAAAATAAAATAATAATGGCGTAGTAATAAAAATTGCTTTAAAAGTTTCTGAATTCTTTAATCTTGTTTCAGACCAATAACAATTTGTGGTACAATCTCTGTCCAGGGACCTCATCTTGACAACTACTGGGCAAGGGGACATGTGTGACTCTCACAGTAGTCTGAATGCCAAGATTCCGGTTATCCCATCACTAGTATAAACTCCTAGAATTTCCGTGGTGACATTTACCTCTCTTGGATTCTTTACCTTTTTTAGAGGTTAAAAACATCATTAAGGTAAGCGTTTATCAAAAATTTAATCTCATCAAAATTAATTTTTCAAAAGAGATTCAATTGATCCCATTATGGCAAGACCTACTTTACATCAAGATTTAATACCAAAAACATAATATCCATATGTTTCCTCTTCCCAAGTGGTCTGAAGTACTTTCTCATGGCAGTATATTTGGTTTATTTCTCCCGTGCCTTCTTTACTTCACATTTCCATCTAGATGTGCACCTTCGTCACATATAGTGCTCTTCTATCTTCTTCTACAAAACAAGTTTTTGAATAAAATATGAACTTTCCTTTGGTATTTTTAGGCTGAATTTTATCCCATCAAATCTTAGCACTCTTGACAACATTATATTTATTTATTTGCCTTAAAACTTTGTGTTTTAAAACTTTGTCATCCCCTGTTCTGTGTTGACATATATAGTTTCCTGAAGTCATAAACATTATTCTTAGTGATCTTCTCTGTTATTTGTTGAATGAATGAAAGAATGATACTTACTAGGGGCCACCTCTGCTATACAAATACTTTGTCACAGCCACTGTCCTTGTGACCTACTGGTAATTGGTCTTGATTTTCCTCCCTCCCTTTCATTCATTTATCCTTGTTAAATATCTTCTCCACTTTGATCCAGTGTTCTTTTCCATTTTCAGTAGTACATCTTCCTGATTTTTCTGTCATGATCCAGAAGACAAATTATTTCCTTTGGATTTCTTCTACTTAAGTAACATGTACCCTCCTTTCTTTCCCAGAGTCATGACCACAAACTGGAAGAAGAGATAAAAAATCCCACCCAACCCTAAATGTTATCATTTCCCTGGCTAGTCCTAGAGATACACTGAACACCCCTTACGACTATAGCACTTGTTTACACATGAACCATCAGAGCAGTGGAGACTGGTGAGTTTGGTGATCTTGGAACACTGTCATATCTTGAGGCCTGCTCCGAGAAGTTACAGCATATACACCCATGACCATGTCAGGTTTATACATGGCCACTTCCTCCCAGCCGACAGAGAGTCCACTATGAAATTGTTATGACAAGTGTGTTTTTATTTGGGTGAGATAACACAGTTCCATCATTTTTTGAATGCTTAGGAATCCCTTGGAATCCCTTGGAGGCCGGGCTAATGCCTCTTCTCGAGTATGTCTGGAATTGCCTTCCAGGAGAAGAACCTCATAAAGCTTCTCTGCAGGCTAATTTCCTCTTGCTCATCCTCAGCTATGTCACAAGACACTCCCAGGGACAACCCTGCAGTCTCTTTACCTTCCCAAACATCTTCCTCCTTACAGGCCCCAGATATTTTACCCTCTCTAAAAAAATTTTTAAAAAGCTGTCCCCTCCTACTCTATGTGCTATCATTGGTCTCTCTAATGACATAAATGTGAAAAAGTTACCCAAAAAAATCAAGAAATCCAAGAGTTCCCCTAGTTATTTTCCTTGGCATATAATGGCTTCTTTTCAGCTAGTATTGTCAGAAACCAGGGTGAGTATTGTGGATATTCAGTGTTTTCTCCAACTTACATTCTATCATTTGTCCCTGATGTGGAGCGTCCCATGATGACCAGTCTGGCATTCTTATGGGGCCCTATTTGGGGACAAAGATTAGGAATGCCTAAAGATTCCTTCTCTGCACTTCAGGCTATTTTACTCTGAATTGACAGGTATGTCCACTTTCTTCCTGAGACTATCCCAGTCTTCCAACCCAGTAAGTCCATCTTTTTATCTGTCTTTTCATTCCAGAGGAAAAAGGGCCTTCCTTATTTGCTCCCTAAAGACTCTTTCCAGGAGGATGCCTGCCCTTCCCTGACAAGTAGTCCCACCACTCACCCCTCCAGGAAATCTGCCCTGTACAGTGTCTGCAGCACCCTCATCAGCCAGGTAAACAGTTCTACTTAAAGCCAATGCTTGCTTCTACACCTGCTGTTTTCAGATACTACCTGGGTGCAATTTCTCTGATCTTAGCCCTTGCGGCTTCCGTCATCTTAGCAGAAGCCAGGATCAGCTAATTTACAGGACCCAGTGCAAAATGAAATTGTGGGGCTCCTTGTTCAAAAAATATTGAGAATATCAGGACTGCAACAGGAGAGCATTAAACCCAATGTAAGGCCCTCTGAGGACAGGTGTCTGTGCAGCTGCAGAGGGGGCAGTCACATGAAGTTGGCCCTGCAAGAAGCAAGCCCTTTTGGAATCTTGTTCTTGTGATAGTCTTCAATTTTGTGTGCTCTTCCCTATCTCAAGGTATCCTTTCTGGCTAACTTTACCTATTAATGCTTCAGATTAACTCACTAATAATCTAGTCCTCCTCACATCTGATTGTTAGTTCCACTTACCCCCAAAATTCTCTGAGATGATTCACAGGGATATCTCATTCCCAGGGAAGTGATTGTTTTAGATTAAAATTCTATGCTATAAAAATAACTCCAGTCATCATTAATCACTTCTTGAGAACCTGTTCTGTCTCCAGCTTTTGATGGGGGACATCAGTGGGGAACAGAGCATCCCTTTGAGGCTAGGGAATACAAAAATAAAGAAGTCCTCATGTAGTTCATAGCCTGCAGGGGTAAGTGGACTTAGAGAAATTAAAAAATAAGTAGAGCAGTGGACTTGAAGAAGATGCAAATTAAAAACAAAATTGAAAAGAATGATGAATATGCCTAATTTCCACCAATGGTAAAAGGTATTTAGTTCATCACACCTACCTGTTGACATAAAGTTCCCTTCTCCTTCTTAATTGTCATGTGGCTTATTTTCTATATTAGTTTGCCAACACATCCTTCTCACAGTGTCAAATGTACAGAGGTATTCCTCAGGCCCTTTCACCTTCTCCTTCAGGAGAGAAATAAGTTCTAATTACCACAAACATTGTTGTCCAACCCCTCAAGCACATAAGAAACATACCATCTACTTACCCTGCCACTGATTGCACAGATTCACTTTCAGTATTTGTTAACTCTCTAGATAAAATAGCAGTGGTTCTGAACTGACTGTGGAAGGAACCTCCTTCTTAAAAATGTTTTATACCCCATGGATTATGTTCTAAAATGGCAATGCCCTTCTGCTCTAGGTGAATATCTACAGTAATTCAGGGGCTAGGTTAAGTCGCTGACATTCCAGGAAATATCCTCATCTCCAAGAGCAAAAGTTTGGGGCTTCAGAAATGTTTCCAGTAAACAACAGACATGGAAACAGCTTCAGGAAATCTTCATCAGATTCTATTAGCACTACAGCCAGTCAATGAACTACTTTTTTAAAAGACGCACTGCATTTTTATGTTGTGTTGCCTAAGCTGTTAGTCTTTGTAATCATTCTTTCTTCTCTAGAAAAAATCTTCGACCAAGTTACAATGGCTAAAAGAATTATCTTGGCTTTCTTCTGGAGAGGCTGAGAACCCAGCTGCAGGAAAGAAAATGCTCCCCACCCCCAACCCCATTAGCCTCAATCTAAATGCCAGAGTCCATAGTAGAGTGACTTGGAAGATGACAGCGATAACATGCCGGCAAAAGGACTCTTGTTTTTTTTCCAGAGGCACACTCTGGTCAAGCACCCTGCAGCTATCTACATTAGTCTCATTCTATCTCCCTCTAGAATCATCCTTACCCATGAGCAGCCCATGAATGGGTGATCACCTATACCCCATACATTGGAGGGTATTGAGAAATCTCTGCTGCTCTGAAATTTCACCTTCACTTGCTTGCCTTTTCCTGAAATTAGAGTCATTCCTGCAAGTGATGATGTAATTGATTAGATGCTTTCTAAATAATAGCTCACCAGAGCAGATGGTGTGGGGGGAAACTAGAATGAAGATCCAGGGTGCCCAACAGAAGAGGGATTCTCATACTAGAGACAAAAGCTCTGAAGGGGAAGCTTGTATCCCAGAAAATAAATCTGTCTATTTGGCAATTGCACGGTGGGCCAGAACCACTCCCATCCCACCGAGAACTTGGTCTGACCTCAGTTGAGGTTGTCTTGACTGAATGCCTCATGAGAGGACCACAGCTGAAGAACATAGGAAAGCTTAGGCTGATTTGGGCTTATCTCACTACACCTGACATAACATGGTTTGTATATGCTTGATCCGCTCCTCACCCTGAGTACTTTGCCATTGGCTGAAATTCTTGAGTGGCATCTCTGAGCTCTCCATTTCCTTTGGGCAATAAGGTGAGGAGGAAGAGAAGACACTCTGCTCATCCTCAAGATTCCTGAAAAGATGGGTTAGCCAAATGCTATGGCCTCCCCTACCTCCAGCTGGTAGGCCACGGGAAGAATTAGTATTCTCTATATAATGGTAGATATCAAGTTAGCCTTCTACCCATCGCATGCAACAGAATGCACTTATAACGGAAAAGTGCATGGGTTTGGAGTCACATAGACTTTCCTAGTGCTGCTTCTTAATATGGTTTTGACATTGATTAGGTCACCTACCCCTCTGAGCCTCCATTTCTTCATCTGTGAAGTGGGGATAATGATGTTTACCCTGCAGGGCTGTGAGAAGAATATATACATGTGAGAAGAATATACACATAGCATACCATAGGCTTTCAACAAGGGCAGTTGTCTTTCTCTGGTGGTTTCCTATTTGAATGGAGCATATAAAAAAATTTTTAAATGTTCTAAACTGTCAAAGATGTTAATCCCAACACAGAAAAAGAACTATTCTCTTTTTAATGCTTACTTGCCTCTTAAATATTCTAAACTGTAGTCCAGCTACCCCAAGAAGTTATGTCCCCCAAAACCAGAGAATGGTTTGGGGGTCCCTATTGTTTAATAGAAGTTTTTAATATAATCTCTGTATGTAAAGGAAAATGCAGCCCTCTCCCACATTAAATGGGAAATTTAGATCTGTTAAGACAGATATTAAGTTCCCTAAATCAAGTATTCTAATGTATTCCAAGAATTACCAACAAATTAATTTATAACATTCTTTCAAGCACTGCACTAGAGACAAGAGGGGAAAAAATTGTACACCAGCAAATTTCCCTCCCCAAAATTGACCGAATTTAACCACACAGCTCAAAGAATAAAACTTCATGGCTATAATATAAACTCTTAAGCGTTTCTCAAAACAAAAATCTATAGCCCGGACTCAACAAAATAAAAGACTTAACACAAGACTTCAAATTCCTGAGGTGGGAGTTCTCCATAGATCACAGCAAACTGATCATGCATAGAAGGGCTGACACAGCGAAAGAGTTGCTAAGGAAAGGAAGAGAAACTCAAGGGAGGAATGAAAAAGAAAAAAAAGGAAGAAAAAATATCATCTTTCTCTTTTTTGTCATATGCAACTTCTACGAAAGAACTTCTGAAATCGTCAGACCTAGGTGAATATTAGATCAGATAATTACCTTTGAAAAGCTTTTCAAATCCCAGGTAGTCATATAGCTGGGCAAAATGGTGTTCGCTCGGGGCCCCCAATGAAAAATAATAAATTCTTGGTGATTAATGGCACTTATGTCCTCTTAGCCATTAACATTTTCTGCTCTTGAGTCACAACAGAAGCTGCAGCTTGAATTTTACTGTTCAATTTCCTTTTTTCTTTCCTGGGTGAGCCAGCCCTGGATTTAGGAGTTGAAAGTTTGTAGAGTCAGCAGGACCCCAGGGGACTGAAAGCTAAGCTGGGCCAGTGGGGATAATGCCAAAGATTATCTCCCCTCAGTGAAAATGCGGGATTCAGAGGAGAAAAAGGAAGAAGAGTGAGTGTAAAGACTGACAGTCTCTAACTTAGGCAAAACTTCTTGGCTAGGTTGGCAAATCTTTTTTTAAAACAAACAAACAAAAATTTCCTGGTTGACAGTTGCTTAAACTCTTCCTTTTTCCATTTTTGGCACACCATCAAAAGGACAAACTGGTGTCTTCCCAGGGGACTGCTGAATGAGCGGGTCTTCAGGGAGGATGCAGCAATGCGAGCTGTTAAAAGCAGGGCACGGAGAGTTAAGAAGCTTCAGGGGGTAGAATGGAGGTGATTTTTGCTCAGTAAATGATTAGTTTTGTTAGTGGTAATGTTTTTTTTTTTTCCCCATGTCCCTAAAGAAGTCCTCCAACTTGGGCCTTGGGCCTTTCTTAAACAAGACAATATTTTTGTAATGTTTTTCAAGCACATTTTAGTTACACTTTAAAAAAACATACTTGTCATTTTTCCCAGAATTGGCAGTGACTGAAAATAGAGCAAAATATGAGATTTCACACAAACAGCTGAACATACTGTATCTAATGTGGTTTTTGACAACCCTGGACATAGTTTTCTTCAGCCTTAGTTTTCCCATCTGTAATATGGACAGGATGTCAGGTAGATAGACAACATGGACAAGGTATCACATTGATTTCTGATCAGGAACTAAGATTGTTCAGGAATCTGAAAGAAACAAAAACAAAAAACTCAAAGTATCTCAAAGGACTCCTGCAAGACAGTGCCAACTCACCTACCTGCTGGGACCGCCCCAATCCTGGAGTTTCTGCTCGGTCCGTGAGTAAAGGTGTATCTTCTCCCATTGAGTAGAAGAAAATCTCCCATTTTACTGAAAATCTGGGTAGATTCTTCTCTATTTCTGTCTGCATCCCAATTTCCTGTAAACGGTAAAACTGCAAAACAAAAAGTAATAAGATCTGAATCTTCCTGCTGGGGACTTGATGGAGATGAATTAGACACTGACAGTCAGGAAAAGACGGAAGGCTCTGCAGGACAGAGGCCAAACTAATTCAAAATGAAAATCATCAGTTTGAATGTGTTCACATGTTACTTAAAAATCAATGAAGAAACAAAGTAAGGGAACCCTGGAGCCATTTTTTAGCACCCCCACTTTTGCATTCAACGCTAACTGAGTAGCCTTGAAATATCTTGGCTCTGAAAACCCAGTCAATCATCATTAATAATGATATTTTTATAGCACTTTAAAAATCGGAATTTCCAGAGCCACTCTGATAGATGCCCTGTCACTACCTTGCCATTTGTATAATTTTTTTCTAAAGTTTCTTTTTTTTTTTTCCAACCTCCACTTCAAAGAATTTTTTTAACAGGGAGGAAAAAAAAGAAGAGGAATTTCTTTGGATTGGAATATTCATAAGAGGCGGCATAGCTTGCCCTTGCTAGGAGTCCCTTCCTAACGAGGAGTGTAATTTAACCTTTGTACAAGGCCTTTCAATTTGGATGATTCTAGAACTTGAGTTTATCCTAGGAGTTAAATCAAATGCTTGCCCATGGCCCTCAGATCTGGAATAAGCGTTCAGTGAGTTTGCCCAAAGATGAAAAAGATTAGAAGCAAAGGCTAGGTTGTTGTTTTTGCTGATATACAAATATCTCAGGCAATGTACCTGTGTTTTTATCTCACTACAAACCTTAGAAACTACTTGGTGCCCCTAGCGTGACTTTCCCAGAAAACTCAAGAGATGTTCTTTCCATATATTTCAATTCATTAAGTTATAAGTAAATTACTTGAATTCTCACCTGTTTCTGGCTCTATTTGTCTGTCTTTTTTCTCTCTCATACACCATATACACGCCCATACACACACACACACACACACACACACACACACACACTTGCCTTTGAAAATCTAGATGAAATTTCTTAGTCCTGTTATAACTCCCACACGACTACCCAAGCATATGAGATCTGGCAGACTCCAACTTTGAAAGGGAACCCTAACAATTCATGTTTAACTTCTCAGCCAAAAAAAGCCTGAATCTTTCAAAAGTTTGTATTTGTTTGGTTTTTGGGTTTGAGTTTTGGGCAGATTTTTGTTTGTTTTTTTGTTTTGTTTTTACTTGTCACCCCTTCTGTTCTTTCCTTCCAAAAGACTGCACAGGAATTTTTATCACCATTGGGGGCCTAATACTGGGGGTGAAAAACAAGTTCCTGTCCTGGTGCTGAAACTAAAAAGGAATAAGTGTCTTGGAGGTATCAGGTTTCTTTGTCAAGCAAACAAAAATAAAGGGATCTAGTTTACTGGAATAGTGGCAGTGCTCATTAAAATTGATGACTTCGAAGATTCAGTGCCTCTCTTCCTTTAACCAGGGCCATCAGCCAAGAATCTGCTGTGCTGTTAAAGACATCATCATATAGGGGCGTCGTAAAACAGACCACTGCTGTCGCCTCTGCTCACCCTTCAGGTTTCAGCATGGCAGGCAGAGAGACTTGGGGTCACTACAGGAGGACAGATCTGGCCATTTGGCCAAGGGACATCCATGGTATAGGACCTAGGATGCAGCCTGATGTTGTCTATCCATGAACATCAAGTTTGAAAAAGAAAGAAAATGAGCTGGATTAGCACAAGGCGGAGTTTGGTTTTTCTTAGAAATGTGCGACGATGCAAAAGTGTGCCTTTATTTTTGGCACAAATTGCTATAGCAAATTACATAGCTTATCAGATGTGGTTTTTGGGCTCAGTGGAGAAGCCACTGCAGGGACTTGTTCTCTTTGTTTGTTTCCAGTTGGGAATTGGGGATATATCAGTGTCCTCTTAGAGTTCAGGAGCAGGCTTCAATAATAAGTGTTAACAATCTTTGTGATCCAATTAAACCCACATTACTCCAACCGAACAAAGTAGACTTTGGTTCTAAAAGACCTTTTCATTCTGCCCTAAGAGATGTAAGATACAAAGTTTGAATCTCCACATCCCAGATTAGCAAATAGGCCCATGTGAATCTTGGGGGCTGCAAAGAGGGCAATCCCAGTGAATAAGGGGTTTCAGAGAGAACATTCTCAGCGCTGCTCGCTAATCCTCTTTCTTAATTTTGACCATCTATGCGGACTCACCCTCACACAAGGAAACCCAAAAAGAATGTCACTTTTGATATACTGATTATTTCTATTTATTTTTGTGACCAAAAATGGAAAAAAAAATAGATAAAAACATACTTTTATAAACAGAAAGTTTCCACTAGCTGAAAGAAACAGAGCACTCAGGTGTGTTCATCGATTTATTTATTCATTTATGCCGAGATAAAGCACTTCAGAGAATGTAAAATAAGTAAAATAAGGTCCGAGAAGGCAAGTTCACTAAGAGGGGACACAAGGCAATAGGTAGACAAGCACATGGCACCTGGGAGTACAGAGCTGAAGGCGGAGGGCAAAGTCAATGCGGAGGAGAGGGGCTTAGAAAGAGACGGTGATACACATGTCTTGGATTAGCACAATGCGGAGGAGAGGGGCTTAGTGTTGAGGGAAAAGGAATCTTAATTGGAAACTTCAATGAGACGGATTGTCAAGTGTTTCTTCACATTGGATGCTTCTCTTCAAATGAAATCTTACTCAAAAATCCACAGCAGAGCAATGAGGGCAGAGCCCCTCTCACGCCTCCTGTTATTCCCCTGTTAGTCCCCTCTTCAAGGGTTCACAGTTTTAAAATCACTGAACTCTATAAGGTGCAAGGTACAGAAAGGAAGGAAGGCAACACCCTGGATGTGGAGAACAGCATGAGTAAAGTTAAAGAGACGGTAATACACATGTCTTGGATTAGCACAATGAAAGCCTTAAGGCAAAGCCGTCTGCCCAAAGTCCATTCAATAGGTCACAGGGAACCACTGAAGAATTCCCAAGTTTGTGGGGTGGAGGCTGATTTGATAAATATACACATTTAAGAATATTATATGGCAACTGTGTGCTGATGGTCTGCAGTAAAGTCCTGTGAGGGGCCAGTTGGAGTACTCCAAATGTCAGAAATAGAGGGCCCCAAAAGAGCTGCAATTGTAAAAATCAGGGAGAAAACCAATGGATCTCAGTGATTGTGTAGATAGATATGGATGTTCAGGGAAATGCAGCCTAGAAAGTCAGTTTTGACTATTCAACAAACTGAGGTCTTTATATTATACCCTTGCAGGAATCTGTAGTTTTCAATGGCCATTGTCTCTGTTCGTCATTATACATTTGTGTGATTATTTTACCAATCCATTCCTACCTTGGACTATAATACTCCATGAGATTGGGGCTCTGTCTGTTTGGTCACTAAAACTTAGCATAATATAGAATAGGCATTGAAATATTTGTGAAATTAAGAAATGCCTGATTTCATTAAAGGAGCTAGAGAGGAGTTGATAAGTTCAATCTTTATCGAACTTTTTTTAATGAGGAAAGTAGATCTAAATGCAGATTTCTGACCCCTGCCTGAGACATGGGACCAAAGAGTCAGTGAAATGTTGGTGATGGGTGTAAAAACTAGGCTATGAACAGCCATCGAAGCCATGAGAATTAATTTGTTCACCCAGAGAGAGTGAGTTTGAAGACAGGAGAGCAGAGTGAGCTGAGGATCCTCATGCAAAAGTCAAATGGAGAACCAGAACAGTCAAAATTAAAGACTATTTTTCTGAGGGTAAATTTGGAATGGTTTGCCATACACCCACACTTTGAGACATTTATAAACTGTAACAGGAAGAAATCCTCTTTCAAACAAAGTTTAAAACATTAGGAATTTTGGAAATGGGAATAAGATATACAATTAATCAAGAGGAATACAACCCATTTTTGAGTCCCTATCAGAATTTTTTATTGTACGTGTAAAATATGATTGGCCACCTTACCCTAAACACGAATAGTGTCCTTGCTGAAAATACTGACCTAGACTCAGAGCTTTTTCTTTTATTTCTCTTCTTTTTTTCCTCCCTCTTTCCCAATTTGATAGCAACATATAAAACATCCCTTTCTTAGAGTTACATAAGCCACATGGAATTCCAAAAGCTCATTGGCTGATCTAATTTTGGTACCATTCCACCTCAATCCTCTTATTTTTCATTTTTATTGTAGCTGCTATTATTATGAGTTATTTCATTTACAGAGTTTTTGTTTTGTTCTGTTCTGTGCTTTGGTTTGTAGAAAAGAGAGAGAAAAAAATGCTTGACTGACACAACTGTGATTCCTTTGTAGTCAAAGAAGTTGTCTGTATCCCCTGCCCTTTCTTCCTGAGAACAGGAGACAAATAGAGCTTTCTTTTTATTCTGAAAAATAATGGTAGCCCCAAGGACATTGCTACAACAAAGTTACAATAAGGATTTTCTTCTATGCAAGACTTTTTTCATATTTAGCCCTGTGAGAAATTATGCATATTTCATTTAAAAAGTAAATAGGTATGAATTTGAAATGCTCACATGCTAAATCCTGTAACTTACAAATAAAATTTAAATGTTGAAATTCTAAAGGTATTTTAAAACTCTGTCTGTGGCAAGGAGTCTGAGCAAAGAAAATGCTGGGAATGTAAAGACCTCCAGCCCACCAATAATATTTCTTGACTTAAGGCTGCACAGGTACTTTCTGGTCTCAGGCCTCAAATTCTGGTCTTATTCTAAAGGAAACACCAAAACCCTGACCCCAGGGAGCTCAAGCTGGTGGGAGCTCCTAGTCACTCTCATTTTTAACTCCTCACCTTCCTGAAGACTTAGCAGGTAATCTGACTGGAAGCAGGTGGCTCTCTTTGTTTCTATCAGTTGTGTTTATGAGCACATATAAACCTTACATGGCTATGAGTTAGTCTCATTTTCCAAGATTGACACCATTTTTTTTTTGTATCCACATTTATGTTTTCTCTCCTTTCAAACTGCAGATGCAGCCAGCTCACCTCTGAGGGCTCTGTTTGCCCTAACACTTGGCAAGCAACAGAGAGCACCAGGCATTCTCCTCCAGAACAATTATGAAAGCAACAGAGGGGAGAAATTGTTACACTTTAAGAGTCAGGCTGAGGAGGAATAAGTGGAGACATATGATCCATGAATAGAAAAGAAGATGAGCACAGGATTAAAAAAAAAAGTCATTGAACACATCATCATAGCTTTCATGGAGCCAGATGAAAATAAAACGGGTAACCTGCCTGCCAGGTAAACAGGAAATAATGTGGCATGCCAACGGCTCGCCCAGGGCTGAGTGGGCCTCTGATGCTTCAGGCAAAGCACAGTCAAATCAGGATTTCAGGTTTTCCAAACACTGCTCTGCACACACACCAACCTCACAAACTCCACCTTTGTCAACATATTTTTATTATGCTGTTTTTTTAAGAAAAGGTGTTCTTTCTTAAAACATATGCCTATTCTAGTCTATAAAGATTTATTCATTTTTACATGTATGCTGTCTCCTATGTCCATGATTAGAATGAACTTCTTCTGGCCAGGTATCTTGCATGTTCTCTACTTTCTTCATAATCTTTCTTGATACCTAACACATCAGAACTACTCAGTAGATATTGTTGATCGACCGGTAATCCCTCACAAAGAGAAAGTCCAGGCCACACTGTGTATCACATGTTTGTGAGGTGTCTCCAAGCATTACTCATTGCAGCTGCTCCTTTAAGAAGCAAGAATCTGAGAGTAATGACCAGGTAGACTCAGTTGGTGTTCGAGTCATTAGTAGCATCCATGAAAAGGATGCCTGACCCTACCTTGCTATCCAACCAGTTCCCACTGGTTGGCCATTCTAGCCAATCTAGGTTTATTCCTGTTTCCTCAGCATGCCTTTGTTCTTGATGCTTCTACACCTGGAATTTCTTCCCCAATTCAAAGCACAGCCATTCTCCCCAACCCTACCTATGAAAAGAAATACTTCTGTGAATTTTTCAGGTCTCAAGGAACTTGTACTTTTCCTAGCATCTACAACTAACATAGGTCTGTTTGTAGCATCTTCCCTTCCTTTCCATCTGTACTCTTCCTTGTTTTCTGTGTCCTGATCATCTCTATTTTTTATCTAGTTCTAGACACCTAGAGAGTTTATTGCCATGCAGCATGCTACTGTGATTTATAAGTGATCAGTAATGATCAGTCGAATTTGTGGCTACCCAGTATGGTGTAGCCCCCCCACCCCCCACTTTTCCTACTGTTCTATAAGAACAGCTGTCCGCTGCTTCACCCTGGATATGTCTGGCCTTGAGAAACCTTGAAAACACAGCATGTTGTACCCATGAGTAAGGAGCTAGATAAGGCTTTGAAGGCCGGACCCCTGGTCATGAAGGCCATACACACGCACATCTTCAATACTTATGCAACCATGAATTAGCACTATAGCAGTATAAAAAGTACAGCTTTATGCAGAATAAAGTGGCTTCTTTTGAGCACTTTCCATGATGACTCCACTGCCTTCTTTGCTCTTTGTGTCATCCCAAGACCTCAGTGGCAACCCCAGGAACCCAACACTCAGTAAACGAGAAACTAGATGGTATTAAAGTACGCACGAAGTTTCATGCATGCATGCACATGCACAGCATCATCACTGTATGCTAGTCACTTTGTATGTGATTCCATTTATACAGCAACCCTATGAAGTAGGTACCATTCCCTTTTCCATTTCATTGATGGAGAAAATTTAGCTCAGAGAAGCTATATAGTTTGCCCAGTGTTATCCAGTTAGTGATAGTTTTGGACTAAATAGATAACCATTGAATAACATCAGTTTCAACCACATGGGTCCATTTCAATGCATATTTTCTCAATAAATATATTGGCCCCAACCCCCACATTGTTCAAGGGTAAACTGTACATTTTATAGTCATCTGGTTCAGAGCAATGTCTCCTATCCCACAGATGTAATCATAACAATGTAATAGCTCATGCTCTTTAAAATAATCTTGATAAAGTATGACCTGGCTCTCCCACCCACCCACCCTCTGTTCTTCTGGACCTTTTTCCTTTCTCCCTTGCAAATTGAATGTCTCCAGCATATGGACATTACCCAGCATGCCAGGTATACGTCAGGAAATGTTGCCTTGCAAAATAATAACAGGATCTGCTTCTCAGTGTTTGTCAGTGTAAAAACAACACCCTCTATATTTTCCAGCAAATGTGTCATATGGGTCATTCCACTCATTGGCAGGTGGACTTGTTCTTCCTGCCGACTGAGTCAGTCAGCATCGGAACATTTGAATGGATGTATGTCAACCTCCTAGGAAGGAAAAATATCAATATCAACAATACAATTTGTAAATATTGAGAGCCGTAATATCCACGAGGGTTTTGCCAATTGATTCTGACAACATCTCTGAGATGTAGATAACACACCTAGTAAGACTGCCCCTGATTTACAAATGAAGAAATCGAGGTTGAGAGAAGTTAAGAGATTTACTGAGAGTTAACAGGTTAGTAAGTGCTAAAGCATGGAATCCAGGTTTTTGCTTATTTCTTTCAATTGGAGTGGAGGAGTAGAAAGGAATGAAACGAGTCACATGACAGGGCCTGGACAGGGTAAATGTGGGTGAGAACCTAAGAGCCCTCAGCAGTGTGAAGAGAAGCCCCCTCCTGCAGGAGAAGGAAGACTCCACACAGCCTGGGGGAGGGAAGGAGGGTGGCAGGGGCAAGAGAGTGCACACCTGGAACTTGGCTGTTGGCAGGAGAGACTGTTCTCCAATGTTCTTGTTCAGAAAGTAAATGCATTTGAAATGCTGAGGACTCCACATACATTCTGTTAATAATTTACCAGCTGAAACCATTAAAGATGTTGACAAAAGATTTTCCATTTACTATGGGTGTCTATGGGTGATTTGAAACCACTCGTTACTTTTATAAGCTCCTGGGTTATTTCTGAGTGTCCCAACTAATGGGCAGCAGCAAAGGCGGCTCAGACCAGCAGTGGATGGAGTTTTAGTTTGAACATACAACTACCTGGACTCTACTGTCAGGCATTTTGCTCCTAATTCAGGGAGAGACTGTTGGGCCAGTCCTCTGTAGATAAACTATATTTGCCAATAGATGAAATTTATAGTGAAAGTGAATATCCCTGCAAGAGAAGCTTAATATTAAAAGTAAATATATATTCCCAGAAGAAGCCCATCAAGACATCACCAGAGCTCAATATTCAATGAAGTGAAGAAGCATAACATTCTTAGAATCAAATAATTTCATTCTTTCAGAACAGGGGGTGAAGTTCCTGAAGTGAAAGGAACAAACTGTCCTTGCTGTGCAGGATGAACAAGTTCTTTTAAGCTAATATTTGTAAACAAAAACCAAGCAGTACAGTACTTACTATTTTAAAGTTCTGGATTCTTGTTCCATTTCTGCCATCTCCAACCCCCTTGTATATGTGTATCAGTTAGAATGCATTTGGCTACAAATAACAGAAAATGCAACTAACAGTGGTTTAAACAATGAGGGCATTTGTTGTTTTTCATAGCACAAAGCCTCTAGTTATGGAAGTTTCAGTCTGGTTACGTTAACAGCTCCATGACTTGTGAGTGCTCGCTCTACTCTGCCATACAACCTGGACAGGTTGCCCCAGTAGACTGGCTTCCTTCCATGGCTCTGAAGTGACTGTTGAAATGTCCAAGTCACCCATAGATGATGAGACTCAGAGGTAACAAGGGAATGCCTACCAGTTATAGTGTAAGAAACTTTCCAAGAAACTTCGTCAAACCATGTCACATGGCTAAGCATAAACCCAGTCACCTGAAGGCTCATGAATGGAATCTCCTAAGTGACTTACCCTAAGCAGGACATACTCCCTGGGGCTAAAGAGGGGGCCCAGCCTGCCTTCAAGCATATGGCCACTCAGAGGAGAGTAAATAAAATTAGAGGAAAGGAGGGAAGATCAGTGTTGCAGGCAATAAGGATTATCTACCATACCAAGGAACATCTTGTCTTCTTTATGGCTCAGTTTCCCTGTATCACCAGGTTAAAAACTAGACTAGAAGTCACCACTAAGATTCCTCTAACTGCTAAAATTCCACAATTCAAAGATGACAATGACTCCATTATCCCCACTTAACGGAAGAATCAACATGACTTCATGAAAATATTTTCCCAGAAAACAGTTGAGGTTAGAAGGAATTATTATGCAATGTGCCAAATGAATGACCACACTCTTACTGTCAAATGCACCATCCATTAATCTCTATATATCTGTGAGATAAACAAGACTATATCACCAGGAAAGGTAAACTGAGGCAGAGGAAAGCATAACGAGTAGGCCTCACCCAGGTGCTCTGACTTTGTCCACATCTCTAAGTCATGAGTGGGAGGAGTGGGACAAGTCACACTTACAGCAGTAACCTCCAAACAGAGGTGTGCCATCTACATAGGGTTCAACAGTGATCCATCCAGGCCTGGGAAGATAATGCTGGAATTTCTATTTACATTTTCATCTCATCTTTTAATTTACATATGTAATGTTTCGTAATGTGCATGATGGATCAGTGTAGTGGTAGTGTATGCATATAATTTATAGCTATGTAGAAAGAGAATATGTGGACTGGTAAATTTCTTACTTAAAGAATGAACAGTTTAAAGCTTTGGAGATGATTGGTATAGATCACACCAGCAGTTGGATGGCTTCAGCTATTCCACAGAACTGGAAGGAAAAAAATATGTGCAGAAACTGGTACAATTGGATTTATGATTGCCCAAACTGACAAACCCCGTGCTGGGGTTTAGAATACTCAATTTTCAGTAGAAGACATTCCTGACTTATTTTTACTATTTGATCATTTTTCAAAGGCTTTTACTTTGTTTACCAAGAGACCACTTCTATCATTGTGTTCCTCCTCCCCCTCATCCAAAGCAACTCCTATTTTAAGAAGTGTTAGGCTTCGTCTGTCTGGCTCAGCATAAATGTCGCTTACTGGTATAGTCAGGAAGTCAGAAGAACTTCACAGGCTCCCACTGTTTGCACACTCAGTTAAAAATTGTGCATCTACTAAGTGCTAGACAGGAGGCTAAAAAGATTTACCAAGACTCCTGGAACCCAGTGTCTAAAAGGAATACTCCCAAGTCTGGAGAGATACCCACAAGAAAGGCACAGAGAACATTAGACAGCTCCGAAGAGGGTTTAAAAGCAGACTGCGTGGGGAAGTCTGGAAGACAGCAATGGATGGAGTGGATGTCAGGGACCCCCATCAAGGGAGAAATGACTCTTAACCTTTACTGAGTCTTGAAGAAGAGAACAGCAGATCAAGGGCCACATTCCTTTCACCAGAAGAAGCCATACTGGCCAGGCCCTGGACTCCACCAGAGGAAGGAGATGTGGGTGGAGAGAGAGAAGGTGGGGGTCTCTTTTACCTTGTGAACCTTATCTCTATCTCCCTCCAGCCTCTCGTGACTCTGAAGGTGTGGCTGGGGTGTGGACCTAACTCTCAGTGGAATGCGGCTTTCCCTGGACACCTAAGGGCACAGGAATGCACGGCTCCCACAGCTGCCCCAACTCTCAGGAAGGCAAGGCAAAGGTATTTCCAGGGGCCCTTGGCAAAAAGAACTCAGATAGTATAATGGTTTTAGGTAGAGAAATTGCAGAATTTAACCTCTGTGTATGTGTCATGTAACAGATTATAAGGGGTTTATTCAATGAATTTAATCACAAAATTTGCTATAAGAAAATTGTAACCTGACCTCAAATTCATTCCAATGAGTCAGCACTTTTAAACTATACGCTGAAAGAAAGACTGGACATTTTTACTCAGAAAAGCTTGTCTTCCTTTAATGTTCTTCTCTTCCACACTTCAGTCTTTTCAGGGCTTTGTTCAGTAGCACCTTAGAATTAGATTTCCTGCCTTAATTCAAAAGTTCGGGGGAAAGGGCGGCTTAAAGGTAGGAAGAACACCCATATTGTGACTCAGCAGAAGGCCTCTCAGGGCTGCCTTCTGTTACTTTCAGAAGAAACGAAACAAGGTTGCTTAATCGCCCCTTTCGAAATGAAGGGAAGGGATGCAGGGAATGAGGAGTCAGAAGGGCAAGACTAGAGTTTATCACAAGCAGAAAAAAATCTTTTTGTAAGAAAAACAAAACATTTTTATACCATCGAAATAGGAAATCCATCAAAGCATTGTGGAGCTCAGTCCCTGGCGGTCACAGCAGTTGGGGCTTGGGCAGGGAGGTGGTGGAGAGAGACAGAAGGTAATCTGTATCCAGTAGGCTTTGACGAGATGGTTAAAAACAAGGCAAAGCCAAAAGAAAAAAAAAAAATGCCTTTGCAGTCAACTTTTGAACGTTGTTCAAGTTGAATGAGAAAACTGAAACTTGAACTCAACTTACATCCCATCCCAAAATAGGTGCCCTTGCTGAGGAAAGCAGCCTGGACCCTTTCTGGAGCCTTCCTTCACGGCTGGAGAGCACATTGACAACATTATTCTCTCTGAGATTGATGTTAATTTTAAAAAGTGAATGTAAAAAATCTTAAATACTAAGACATT
Source organism: Manis pentadactyla (assembly GCF_030020395.1). Classification (NCBI taxonomy): domain Eukaryota; kingdom Metazoa; phylum Chordata; class Mammalia; order Pholidota; family Manidae; genus Manis; species Manis pentadactyla. The sequence goes on from NC_080030.1 coordinate 52,165,978, forward strand.
TTTGCCTTGATTTACAAAGGTTTTACCCATAATGTAGTACCTCTATCACCTTCAAAAAACTAGAGTCAGCACCTCTGAATGGAGACCTCTTATCCTTTTTATCCATTTTCCCTTCTTTCTCATTGTTGGTTATGATGTGTACCAAAAATGCTTTGAAACCATTCTAAAAAAGATAAGGGCGAATGCAAGAAAAAGACTGCAAATGGGTGAATTTGGCAATTTTTTTTTTTTGGTAATTGTGAAGAATAAGGGAGAAATTTGATATATTCATTGGGTAACACAGAGGGAATAGATCCTGCATATATACCTATCTAAAGTCTCATTAATTTAATATAGACATTTCCGTACCAATTATCTCTCTCTGTCCCTCTCCTTCCCTCCCTCCCTCTCTTGTGTCTCTCTCTGTCTCTGTGTCTCTCCTTCAGTAAACTTCATTTTATATGTGACTTCTCCGTGATATATTTACTCGGTTGAATTTTTTTAAATCCTGTTTTTTTAATGTAAAGCAAACATGGATGTTGACTGCATTTCTGAGTGGATTCCATCTCCAAAACCATTTTGAGAGACTTGCAGAGGCAACAATTCCAAGGAGCCTAGGATGGCAGGCCCCGGGCTCCAGGTAGATGCCATCTAAAGCATGTGAAGCAGTTTTAAAGATTAAACAAGACTATGTTGTTCTTCACTGACCTTTCATCCTTTTGTGACTGTAGCCAGAAAACTTGAAGCTGAGGTAAAAATAAATGGTAGATGGGATAAGCCTGCTTTATTCTCAATGTGTTTTCAATTTTATACTTTTTTTCCAAAGTTAGGTCTTTAAGGTGGATCTCAGTTTACAAAAATGACAAATAAAGTAATGGTCATAATCTCAGATTCTAATCAACTAGTTGCTTTCTTTCCCTTGTAATTTTTTTTGGCTGGTGCTCCCTTTTTCAAAATATTTCTCTATTTCTTTGACACTATAAATATCATGGAAGTGGGAATATACAATTTCAAAGTTCTGGACAGTTTCATTCTTCCTGTTTCTCTCTTAAGTCAATCCTTACTGTTGTCACTAAAAAGTCACCTATTCACAAGGCAAATGGAAAAAATTAAGATTTGTCAAAAATGACGCTGGCCCAGAAATGAGAAATACTGTTGAAATTTAGGAAATAATTTTCTAAATTAAAGTTTTCTGGGCAACTGTCACAGCTGAATTCCCCAGAGGGTAACTCTCCAGGGCTGACTGCTGACCTTGTTTCAGCAAAATGCACATCAGTGCCACACTCAGTCCTTGTGGCCACATCACCTGACATGTTTGATTTTTTAAAAATGGTGCAGGGACTCTGAAGTACTAGGCAACATGTGAGTAATAACAAACATATCTACTTGGTCTTTTACTCAGCTGTCACTTCCATTGCAAAAAGCTTATTTGAGAATTGTTGTTATTGTTGCTTACAGTCTGCTTGGTCCCTGGACTCAAGGGTTCTCCATCTAGGAAATGAGAAATGGCAAACAAAAGGAATCTGCTCTCACAAGAAAGGCGAATACACCTCGTGTTTCACCTTTCACCTTATAGGCCCAAAAGGATCATCAAGCAAACCAAGAAACATTTTTTTTTTGACAAATTCAAAAGAGATATATAGGAGATTACTATGTAATTGTAAGCTATAAAGAAAAGTAATCAAGAAATAAAGCTGCTCTAATTTACAAGAAAATGCCATGAAAATATGTTCTTTCTTAAGATTAAGGGAGGCCACGGCAATTTCCCATCATGCGTTTAGACATACGAACAGGAGTTACAGCATTGAGCCTGAGAATCTCAGCTCAGGGTAAAATAAAATTGAAGCCCTCACCACCCTTCAGCCTAACAGAAGAGAAAGGTTTTTCTGAGCAGATCACACAGACATACATGGGGTAATCTTAATCATCATAACAGCCAACATTTTCTCAGTGCCAGTTATGTGCCAAACCCAATTGCCCAGTGAAGTACGATCATCTGCAGTTGGCAGGTGATGAAACCGCAGCTCAGAAGGATTAAATAACTTCTCAATGACCTGTAGTCAGACCTGAAACCTGGATCTGTCTTGTCTTCGAAGTCATAGTTGACCACTTCGGTAAGATTTTTTTTTTTTTAGAAATATTTGGCTGATAAGGCCGATGACTACGCTTCCTGGCATCGCTGTTATAGGCTGGATCCATCTCTATTTTCACGAGTTGTTTGTAACTATTCTTAGTCATTTGTTAAACACAGCGATAGATACTGTATGTTCTGCCCACGCAAACTCTTAGGGTAACAATGCCATGGGTTTATTGCTAAATAAATGCCTCCTTTTTGTGTCTTATATTTACTTTGCCAGCTATTTCATAAAGAATTTATCCACTTTATTCATGTCAGCTATGATTTCAAAGATAATAATCTCAGCCTTTTCTCAAACTTTATCCTTAAAATAAGCCTTTCTCCCAAACGTCTGTTTTCATCTGCTCTCCCATTGTTTATTGCCAGTCTTCTTCCATTGGTTGGTTCCCCCTTAAATCAATTTGGCCAGAAGTGCCCACGAAAATGCAGGTGTGAATGCATCCTCATACATAAACCAATAGGAGGATATTCAGTTTGATTTTTCACCAGTCTTCCCTATATTTCTCTTCCTTCTTCCCTCCCTCCTTCCCTTCCTTCCTTCCTTCCTTTCTTTTCTTCTAGGAAGAGTTTCCTCTTTGAACAGTGTTCTGGATCTTTAGTCTCTTCCCTGGTTTCTGTTTCCTTCATCTTCTATGCATTTAATGAGGTCCCATAGAGTAGTGGTAAGGCACACAAGTTCTGAGTCAGCCTGCCTAGGTTTAAATCCAGATCCACCACTTACTATTTGTATGATCTTGGGCAAGTTAATTATCTGAGCTCCATCATTAATGAAATGAAGGTAATAATAGCTGCAACTTTATATAATAATTATAAGGCTAAGTAAATAATAAGTGTATGCAATGCCATCTAAATGCTTGAGTCATTCTCCAGAGGAGAGGGGATAGCATCTTTCTACAACCATCTCATCTTTTCCTTTTGCTCTTGTCTTTCTTCCCCCTACCCTTGCTTTGGTTCTACTCTGCATTTCAAATTTCTACTTGGTGTTGAACGTTCCACTTTTTTTACATTGAAAAGATGGTATTGCCCAAGAGCCAAATACAATGGGAATTGGTGTGGGGGGGCAGGTGGCCAGCACATGGTAAGCTCTTAATAAATACTACTTTTTTCTGTGACCAGAGCCTCTCAAATCTTCTCATTTTAATTTTGATCCCCACTTACAAAGATTTCCAGACTTCATGCATTTATCTCTTCTTAGCTTGCCTACCAACCCAAAAACCTTCCTGGGTCATTCACAGATTTAGACACTAATATTCATTTATAAGGAATTTGGTTAAAACAAGGGCTTGAACTTTGCCCTCTTTGTATTTCCCCATGTGAAATTGTCTGTTTACCATGCCCTTCATTTCCTGTTTTAAAGTCTGTTCCCCCACTGTGACTAATCCTCCTCTTTCCCCCAGTGAGAAAATCACTGCTATACTCCACGGAAAATTGAATTATCAAATACACTATGAAAATCTACATGTACCCCACCCACAGTTTTCTACTTACCTGTAGCAAATTTACATCATAATGCAAGGCAACTATTTAGAGCTCATCATTGCCTATTGGAGGAATTTTTTTCTCTTTTCTATACTTAAATGTTCAGTGATCCTAGCTTTATAATCTGCCTAAAGCAGGGGAGAATCAGAGAGCACAGTCTTCTCAGGCTGTGTTAGATTTCTCCTTCATTCTGAGTATCGATTATAATTCGCTTGAGGTTACAGATCTGGCCAGGCACTTCCTCAGTTCCCTCCGGTTACTCCTTCAGACCTCTGGGGAATCCTTTTTGCTAATTTGGTCTTGTCACAGGTCTGTTTAGAATGGTCATTTTTAAGCAAAGCAAGGAAATGAGTTCAACAGTATTGAGACAAGGAATAGAGAAAGGGATGGAAAGAGAGGCCCTGGGAAAAACATCAGTCAAAGAGTTCCTTAGCTCTTTTTAGGGAACGAGTTAACCCTGAAGCAGAGGTGCTCCCACCTAGCGACCTCCGTCACACCCTGACAGCGCTCCGTACTCATCACCAGCGCCTGTTGGGGCTGGGTACTGCGCTTGCCACTGACAATGCAGAGCGGAGCAGAAGAGAACAGGCCCTGACCTTCACTGGTAAGATTCGAATAGAGAAGCACAGAAGAAAGAGAAGAAATGAAATGATTTTAACACAGCATTGGTGATTAGCGCAGTGAATGAATTATCAAGGAAATGTAAGAAGTACCCCTGTTTAGGAAAATTTACCATCAGTCTTTGAACCTGGAGACACTGGAGGAGTAACTGTCTCCACTGAACGACATGAAGACTTTTGATTTGACAGGTTCTCTGGGCCACAAGCAAGAGCTGGCCCAGGTCAAAGCAAAGAGCAACAATGAGTAAAGGGCTAAAATGGTTAAATCAAAATTCGATGTCAGAGTAGCATTAAATTATGCAGGTCTCTTAGCTCCGGCTACCTAACAAAATACTATAGACTGAGCAGCTTAAACAACAGGAATGTACGTATTTAGCTTGTTTAGTTTAGTTCTGGAGGCTGGAACTCCGAGATCAAGGTGCCAGCTAACTCTCTTCCTGACTCACAGAAGGCTGTCTTCTCACCCTATCCTCACATGGTGGGAAGACAGACCTCTAGTCTTTTTTAGTCTCTTTTTATAAGGGTACTAATCCCTTCATGAGGTCCCACCCTCACAACCTCATCTAAGCCTAATTAACACCCAAAAGCTCCACCTGGAAATACCACCAAATTGGGGGTTAAGACTTCATTCAGTGTATGAATTTTTCGAGGGATACAAACATTCAGTCCATAACAGTAAGATGGAAACATCCTACAACAGCAGGCTTGGAAATGCTTTGTTCTATGTGCAGAGACCAGAGCTCTCACACCATAGTCAATGGTCAATGGCTCCAATGGTGAAGGCAGTCTTGCCTGTCCCCCAGGGAACCCTAGGTAGATGGGTCTCTCATGCTGCCCGACCTTGACCACCAAGGCACTTTGGTTGGAGTGTCCATGAAAAATCCCCTGTTACCTCCAGACATGTTTCCTGGGGGGAGAGTTGAGATGCTACTTGCAATTTCTCTTTCAATATTGCAAGCAAGGAATATTATTCTCCAGAACATTCTTTCCTATATGAGAAGAAAAGAAAAAAATAATAATGTATTTAAATAAACTTTGATAGAGTTAGAAAGCAAATTAAAAGCCTATTCATTCTAATCCTCAGAAATGCTAATCTGAGTCAGACATGTTTCTGTGCTTTTAATATAACAAGGAAAAAAAGTGCATTGATAGTTACAGTCTTTGAATTTTAGCTGCCCATGTGGAGCTATAAGGAATATTTCAGTGTTGCTGGACCAGGGATAAATAACAGAACACTTCATTCTTTGTGAACACAGATGACACGCCCATGATCAGAAGAACTTTTCCTCCTCTTTTTGGTTATTTTCAGAACTATGTACAAGGACTAGAATGCATGTCAAAATTATTACCCTAGGGAGTTGGGGATAGTAGCATATAATACAAACCAATTATTAATGACAACTCCAAGTGACACGAACAGACAATCCTTAACATATCCTCTTAATACTTCAGAAACTATTTATGATCATTATTTTAAAAAATGATTCTAAAGCAAATGCTGTCTATCCATCATAACCAAATTACAGAGGGCCTCAAAGAAACTGGGCCATGTGAAACCAAATCAGGACCTGTGCAAGGGAAAGAATGCTCCAACCAGTGAAACCCAATGGAAGGCTGGTAAACCCTGACAACAGCAGTTGCCTCAGGGATGCTGCAGCCAGGCGGGCCACCTCTAGGGTGAATGGGGTGCAGTGGGGGGCAAGGAGGGCAAGTCTGTAGGTATGAACCACTGATGATGATGAATAGTTGTCTGGCGCTTCCTGCCTGTCTGCCTGGAATGTCCTCCTTTCTTAGTATATTTCACTGTGGCTGAAGAGAAGAAACAAGCACAGCCTCTCTTCCTGAGAGTATTTGTGAATTGTGACAACCATTAAAACTGCCATCAGAATTGAGCAGGAGGACATGAGGAGGTCATGAACGGTTGTGGGACTGTGTGTATCTATATTCATACGCTAATATTTTTTCTGGAACTCTGGATATTGCTATTACAATCTTGAGGTTTTCTTACAAGTTATTTTGGGGCATGATTACAAAAAGGGAAAACCCATTTGCACCCACACCGGAGACTTCTAACTGGTGCTAAAGAGACCTCTGGGTTGGCTGAAAGGTAGAAAGCATAAGACTGGGGATCAGACTGCCTGGATGGGTACTCTGGTTCCAGTAACAACCTGTTTGGCCAGGCAAATCCCACAATTTCCTAGAATCAATTTTACTAATCTGGAAAATAGGGTTGGCTATACCTATCTTTCAGGGTTATTATGAGGTATTCCCACTTTCTAAAGAAAATTGGAGGTTACACCCATCCCTCTTGCCAAAAAGGGGCCAAACACCTTTTCCTAGTAGGAAACATGAGCCTCAGGACCTGTATTATCAGAAGGATTAAGAGTTATTTGAAAAGAAGCCTCTGATAGACCTTCTCCAGCACACCAAAATACAGCAATAACAATGATGGTGTTTGGGAGAAAAGCTAGGTGGTTGTGGGATGGGAACTGAAGAGAAATTCACTTTTCACTGTGTACTTTGTTGAATTGGATATCATGTGCATGTTTAATCAAATCAAAGAAAATAAAATGTGGTGTTTTTTTTTAAGTATTCTTTGAAACCCACCCACTTTGTGCATTTATCTTTACTACAGGGGTAATAGTGACTGAGAGCTTTATTCTGTTCCTTGGACACCATTCATTGCGAAAGTCATCTATACAAAGAGTAGATCATAGATTCCTGCTTGGAAAAGTCATCAAGCCCAACAATTATTGCAATTTTTCTTCATCAGAAACATGGAATCTACTAACATGTGAAACCTTGGTATTTGATAATTTGTCTATCATACCCGAAAAGAAAAAATACTTACCTTATGAATTTTCCCTTCTTCCTCCTCCAAACAGCATTGCTTTCTCTAGTCAGCTGCCTGGTTTTCTCTACAGTGCAAATACAGTCACATATCCCCTTACCTTTCCTTACCACCAAACACTGCCTTGCAACTGAGAGAAAAAATCAATATGGTGGGGCCAAGGAGAAAAAGGTAAAATGAAATTTCCTTCATTCATTTGGAAAAAGCAAATAAAAGTTACTATTCAGAATACCAATCATGTTGTCTTTTAGACTTCAAGCTCTCAGACAAGAGAGCATTTTCCTTTTCCTCAGCATCTTAAACAATGTCCAGGCTACCCATATTTTAAAATAAACGTTGTTTGAAAATAATGTTTTTCTTTTTGTGACTCAGAAGCAACGTTGTGTAACAATTGATGCCACCGTGAAGCAAAGCTATTACTGATACTTCATTAAACCCTCACGTTCTCCACCCATCTCGGGGCTTACCCATCACCGTATGCACTCATTTGCAGTCCTGTTTAGGACAAGGGGGCCCAGGTGCACATTTCAAGCTCCTATCCTAGCAAATTTCCCACCACAGAGCCCTCCACATTACACAAGAGCAGTTTCCATGCTCCTCAAGTGGTTACTGAAAAGTTCCCTCAGTGGAAATGACACTCTTCAGCTTTTCCTTTTTCTCACTTTTGGCTGATTTATCTATGCATGTTTTAATACTCTGGAAACCTGAGAAGATCTCTTCATGGAAGGTAATGAGAAAGGATGCATCTGTATTCTATGTTTCAGAGAAAAGAAGATTTGGTTGGAATAATTTTCTGTGCTTTCACGCCTAGACCTCCATACTGGAAGTCTGTGTAAGATGGAGAGATCTGTGGAGGAAATCTCTTAATGCTAACAATAAGGGCTGCTCTGAGTTGATTGTGTTAAGGAAGCAGTGTCTTAGTGATTCATGTTTAATTGAAACCACTATTTTCTAGATCCTGCCAAAAACTTACCACAACTCATTCATGGTATTTTATGACAAATTAAGATTCCCATAACTTTGGAAGACAGATGTACATTTTAAAGTCTCTTGGGAAGGGAAGACCTGTGCTTCAGGGCAATGAGTTGCTTTGAAAAGCAGAACAATGACGAGAACCTTGTGATACTGCAGGTGAGCAGAGGACTGGGCAACCCTCACTTCAGTAGATCCATGACAATAGTGTCACCTGGTGAACTGCACTGCATAGGCGATCCAGCCAAGGTCTAGTGGGATTTACTCAAAAGGAGGTACAAAGAGGGAAAGGCAGAGCTTACAGAAGGCTTAGAGTATTTGTTTCTGCTTTTGTTTTTAATGTGTAGACAGGTCAACCATCTCCATAGCCTAGTCCCTATGAGAAATGGGAAATAAGGTTGAGAAAAGATTATGCACAATATCATTTTTTCTCCTTTCAGGAAGAGAAGTATTATCTCTTCCCTGGAGTGGACACAGGAACTTCTGGAACTTGACTGGCGGGGGTGGGGGTGGGAATAAGATGGTGAAGGAAGAGAGGGGCAATCTGGTTCTGCCAATAAGCCCAGAACACAGCTGCTGTAATCCCCTGCCTAGAATGTCACAGAAAGGTGAAAATCTGCCCTTCCCGTACCTTTCTCCAATAGTCAATCCTTTTCCCCCACATCAAATATTTGCTGCCATCATATGTAATTTGCTTTACTAATGGAGACCTACAGGCCAGGTTAGTGATGATTCGGCATTATTTGGAATAAAAGTTTTGAGTGCAGAGTCTCATTACTTTCCATACTAGATATGCATGTTCCATATACACAAGCACATACTGATTTATGTCCACAGTAACACTTCTGTGAAAAGTGAAGGCATCAGTGAGCACTCTGACAACCTCTGCATAAATAGGCAAAACTTGGGAGCAATTTGTCAATACCTACCATCCCAACCCTACTTTCAGTATCATGAAATTATATAGGAAGTTTAGTTTACCAGAAAGAGCATTAGACTGGGAATCCAATAGCCTGCATTTGCTGCAGGTTAACCATCTAATCTTAAAAATCACCTCTCAAAGGATCTGTTTCTTTATTTAGGGGGAAAAAAAAAGTGCTCTTGGGTCCCCTCTAGCTCTTAATTTAAAATTCTCTATGCTGTATTCCTACTGATAAGTCTGGATAAACTACCAATCCCTATTCAACAGGGCTATGAATTATTAGCAGGAATGACAGCAAGAAAGTGACAAAAATATAACTACGATCATCTTTGTAAAGAAATCATATTTCTCACTGTGAAATTAGTAATTATGACATCTCAAATTTTCATGGTAGATTATCTCAGTATTCCATATGTGAAAATAAAATAAATATACAGAGGAAAATCTGGTGCCCTCACTGGGAAAACAATATAACAGTATATGTGACCTCATGTGTGGAGTGACTTCCCTGAAGGTTGAAGCAATCTAGGCATTTTAGAAAGTTCTTTGTCTTCATCCAAACTCCACAGTCAGTGATAAAAACTATGGACTTATCTTCACTGCCAACCAGTGATAATAGGTGGTTCTATATATATATATATATATATATGTAAAGAATTGTTTAAAACTCTCCAAGTTTCAGTTTGTTATTAACAAAGGTGTAACTCTAGATTTTATCAACTTTAACTTTTGTTATCAACTCCCACTATTGTTTCCCCATCACCTATAGTACCTAGATAACAGAAGGTACAGTTTGAAAGTATGAAAGAACATTTCACCAGAAAAGCATTTGTTAAGTTGTAATTATACCTGGTGCTTCACCAGTCACCTAAAAAAAAGAGCAAAAGAAAGTAACAGGTCCTTCTATTTTAACTGCCCACAGTCTATTATCGAACAATGCCCTGAACCAGCATGAAAGGTATGTGCGGACAACACAGTTAATCAAGAAGGAATAGATTCACATACAAGCGTGAGCAGAAGAGGGAGAAGGGGCAGTATTAGATGCATTACTGAGATGGGAACAATCAATATAAAGGTCTAGAAAAGCTGAGACAAGAAAAGATCTGCATTCTTAATCTGGGAAGACTTCCTGAAACTGGTAGAGCTTTTTAAATGGAGAGATCATGTACTTTGGTTGGTGGACTGGGGGCTCAATAAAGGCATAGAAACAATGGGATAATCAATCAAGAGGGCTCTCACCCTGTGATCACGTTGTGGAGGTCTGCTCCCCATGCAAGGCCACCTAGAATCCTGGACCTACTACACAATCTTTGGAAGATATGGTGGTTCGGATGACTACCTATTGGCAAGAACTTATGTTGGGCAAGAAGTCTGACAAGAACACAGAGAGAGTGGTCTCGATAAAAGAGGACAAAATTCTGCATGCTGCATGTTGGACACAAAGAGCAAAGACATAAAGCAGTGCATTATGGAGATACTGGAAAGGAAGGCATTCTCTTCAGCAGTAGATGGCTTCTGACATGTCTCACCTGCATTATAATGTCATGGCTTTAAGAAATGTATCTGAGAACAGTGACCCATTTACCTTTGGTATCTTAATACCCTGAAACTTATCACAAACTTGAAGTTTTGGGGGGATATTTTATTGTGAAATGGCTCACATTGCTAAATCATCCTTTCTAAACTGCTCCTAAAAGGTTTAAAAATAGCATTTAGCTCTCAGAGTGATTTAACTGGCTTAAAATAATTCACAAACATATTCTTCAAAGGAAATTGGGAGAAGGATAGGAGGTGGAATGCAAATCAGCTAACAGGTTTTGTCAACACTGAGAGAGGTGAATAGATTGGAACTAACAAAGTCTGCAAATTAGCATTACAGTTTATTTCATCTTAATCAGATTATCTTGGCCAGGGGTTGGCTGTCGTATTTTGAGAGAGTGAAGAGGTTAACAAGACTAATGAAGGCTGGTTCCTATACAATAAACTAGGTAGATTAAGGAGGTGATGATAAAGGGAGAAATTCCTCTTACCTCTACTAAGCCACATGTACATGGAATTAACAGTCAGATTTCCTATACCTATATGGGAGCAATTAATTTTCCCAAGGAAAGACAGTATCCAAAGATGGGCACCAGACAGGGAAAGGGACGAGCAGGGAAGTGCATGGGATGATTGCCCAAGTCTATAAATACTACAAAAAGACATTCTTCTTTTATTTTAAAACCATATTCTTTAATTCATATAGCAATTCATTAATTCACCAGAAATTTATTTTACATCCTTCATACATCAGGCATTATGCCAGGCCCTGAGGATACAAAAGTAACTAAATAACATAATTATCATAATAATAGCTTCCATTATTGGGTGCCCAGTATGTGCCAGAGACTCTACTCCCTTTATGTAATAGTATGCCCACAACCAACCTCTAAATGGGACTTTATGTTCCCGCCTTGCCAATGAAAAACTAAGGGGCAGAAACTAAGACTGAGAGATTAAATAAAAGTGACAGATCTCTCAAGAACCTCTGGTGCAGGAGCGAGATAAGCAAACTAATGTTTACAATATTCTATGGTAAAGGCTAAAACAGAGATAAAAAGAAAAAAAAATAGGAGGAGCTCCTAACTCAGCACAGGGGACAGAAGATAGGAGGGGAAAGGAGAGGTGGGAAGGCAGGCGTGTGTGGGTGCGTGTGCGCGCGCGCGCCATGCGCACATGAGACCCAGGGTTGGGGAGAGGCACACCACACGAGGGTAAATAACCTGGAAGGAGGAGAGGGATAATGTGAGCTGTCTTTGAGCCATACCCACAAAAGCTTCCCCCTACATTTCTGCAGGATGAAGAATGTTGCTAACAGGAAGCAGCAGGGCTCATGTGCAGTGCTTCTGGGATGATACAAGAGGCTCTGACAAGACACTTTTTTATCAGCCTGAAGAAGAGGGGACATTTATCATGACAGACTAATTGCTCACTTTGAGTTAGATATTGTTCCATCTATCTTTGTACCCTATGTAGCTATATAGTAATGACAGGTTTTTAAACAAACAATCCAAAGCTTACATGTCTAACTAAATGCTCCAAAGTAGTCACCCTCAGTTTAAATGTTGAATTCAGAGTCCCCAGACTACCCCCACGCCCCACTGCACAAAGCCTCAGGTATCCCTTCTGAAATTGTCTTCACAGCTTACAATACATTCTTTTGAATATCCTTAATGGTGACAAATCTTCATCCATTAAATTGTAATATTTGGGGTTTTGTTTCAAGTCCAAAATAATTTTGAGCTAAAGCCATGATGAGTGATTAAACTAGGTAAAAATAACTGAAAATGCCAACTAAATGCCAGCCACTAAGCTAAGTGTATTTGATAAATCATCTCACCTAATTAAATTTTATACAAATCCATAAGGTAAGTATTAGTGTCCCCATTTAGTACTTTTTTAAGAATTATAAAATTAGTACATGTTCACTAAAGAAAGTTTGGAAAATCTAAAAGAGCAGAAGGAAGAAAACAAAACGTCCTTCAAGGTCGCCATTCAGATCTATCCACAATTGCCAATACCATGAGCATCACTCCAGTCTTTCCTCTATAAGTGAGCACATGAACATATTCTTTCCCCCAAAATTAATTATACTATGCATAACATTATAATTTTTCATTTAACATTATATTTGGAATGGTTTTATTATATCATTCAACTTCTTTTATAAAATCTTTAATCAATCTTTGGTATTTCTGTATGTGGATGTGTCATACTCAGATATTATTATATTTCAGTGCTTCGAGTGGACATTCCTCATATATATGTCTTGGTAGATTTCTATGATCATTTCCTTCAGATAATTTCCTAGAAGTAGAACTGCCAGAAACAAGGCATGTATATTTTTAGAAGATGTTGTAATTTCCCCAATTTTTAGATGAGTAAATGAAAGCTCAAACACATTCTTTCCAAGTTCATAAACCCAGAATGTAGCAGAGGGTCTGATGTGACCCAGGTCTGTGCTTTCTAAAGCCTATGATTTTTTTTTCACTCTAATAAATGAATTTTGATCAAAAATGAAAGATCTCAATTAAAAAAAAAAGAATTTTCACATGTACATCTAAAACTATTCCTGAAAGACTTTTTTTTAAAGAAGTTTAAAAACATCCTTTGGATCTGCATTGTTTCCCTAATGATGCTTTAAAAGAACAAGCTCCTCAGTTTGAGTTTATGTTTTTGTTATGGTTACTTTTGAAACACTCGTTTTACTTCATTGTTACATTCTTCAATGTCAGTTCTGTCCTGTATGAATTTACAATATTATTAATATTCTGGCCTAAGCACTGGGCTTCTGTTTGAACTGCCAAAAAGCATAATCCCTCGGGCATTTAGGCAACCTAACTGGGACAAACTTGGTTACAAGTCGGGCAAGCCACAGCTAGGTGGGCAGTCCACACCCGCATGTTTAGAATACCAAATGACTGATAGATAACCAGGCTTCTTTAAGTCTGGCTACATTCTGATAACAGGGAAAAAAACATTTCCCGCCCGAAATTCTACTGGTTTGTTATAAACATATAGTCTGTTCTTCTGGAAAGATGAGTGGAATGAGCAATACCAGTATAACCAGCTCTCCCCCTTGAACATTTGCCCCTGGAATGTAGTTCAGAACGGTTCAGAGAGAATCAGACCAGTGGGGAGGTGCCCTGGAAGGGCTGGGTGGGGATATTCTGTTGAAATCGTACTTCTATAGTGGAATCTACAAACTTTTTCAAATTGTCCTTAATTCATTGGCCCCAGGCACCTGTCCCTCTCTGGGATCAAGAGGATTTTAAAGACAAGGCAGAGGGGAGGATTTTAAAGATAAGGAGAGGATTTGAATGATAAGGCAGAGAAGGAAGTTGATTTAGGAATTGACCCAAGCCTTTCAAAGCTTGGTAGGGTGCTTTCCTCCCCTTCAGAATATCTGCTGGTTTTCCTTAGTGCACTATTTCTTGATCAGATGATCAGCAAAAGGCCGTGCTTTCTTTCCCTGATCACTTAGCTCAACCTGAGTGTTTCACCAACATCTCAAAGTAACCAACAGAACTCTGCATTCTCGCCCAGGCCATTATCTCCCTGCTTCACCCCCAACCCCAGATGTCAGTGAACAGCTAAGATTCTGCTATTTACCTTAACCCAGTGCTTGTGGGTCACACATCCACATTTCATGCACTGATCCTTCCCTTCGGTCTCCACCGCTACTCCCCAGTGTGAGTCTCAGTAGACCCTCATCTAAACTTCTTGCTTCTACTTCTGTCCCTGCACACTGCTTTCTCCGCACAATAATCTGAGTGATATTTCAAAGCATAAATCGAGCCAGTGGCCTATTTAAAACCCTCCAATGGCTTTTTGTCACAGAATACAAGACTCCCCACCATGGTCTATGAAGTGGAGTCCCTGTGCACTTCTCCACCCACATCCTCCACCCCAAGGTCCTCCCTGCTTACCACGTGGGACTGGCTGTCTTTTCAGGCTGTACCCTTACTTCCTGCCTGGAAATTCACCCTCTCAAACCTTCACAAAGGGGGTTTATTGTTACCATTAAGAACTCAGCTCAGATATCATTTCCTCAGAAGGCTTCCCTGACTTCCCCCATAAAAAGTTGCTCCGTTTCCTTATCTTTGTATCACTCATCACTGGCAGAAATCATCCTCTTTTTGTCTACATAATTATTTATTGTTCTGTCTCACTAAAATATTGGTGGGCTTGTCTAATATACTCAGTATTCTATACCAGCACATAAAACAGTGCCTAGCTTAGAGAACTAAAAAAAAAAAAAAGTATCAAATTAAAGAACAGATAAATGATTGAAAGATGAGTGAGTAGAACCCAGCCCCCTATTACTGCCTTAAATTCCTCAAGAAAACAACCATCTCATTCTTTTGAGATTCGGGCAATGACACCATATAATGAGTGAAATTCAACCACTAGACAACTTAGTCTTAGTTGAAATTAGGTACTTCTAATAATCACATCAATTCTTAGGCTATTAGTAGACAAGCACATTAGTGGTCTGAAAGAATTGACAAAGCTTCCAAAGTGCGTTTCTCGTGACTAGCAAGTTGGTAAAGATAAAAAGAATCTGACAACTATATTTTATACAAGTAACTCCTGTTGTCTTCTTGGATTTCAAACCTAATTCTCTTTGCCTAAAGAATTCTGAACTTGAAAGTAAATTCCTAAGGTATGTGACTATAAGCTTATATCAAAATGCATAAATAATTGGTGATATTCAGATTATTCATTGTGTCATCTAGAAAAAGTGTGTGTTTGTATCAAAAAATATACATGTGACTATACACTCACACATTTAGATGCTGTGACAAGCATTAACGAGTTTGCTGTCCGCGTGAAACTGTCCTCAGTGTATAATGCATGACTGGCAAAATAGGTCAAACAGTGGGAACCCCCATATCTTTTAAATCTTTATGAATACAATGCTGTCCCCATATCCACTCTTGCCTAAGAGCTTCAAAACAGAGACTTCTGAGGAATGTGAAGCAAAATAAGAAATCCTAGCTCTTGTGTGGCACATTAAAGCCACACTCCAGTCTGGGGCTCTGGTGCCATATTCAGAGGGACACATTCTTGTGGGTCAAATAGTGCTTCTAGGTTGTCTGCTCTGAATAAAAAAGGATTTTCCATCTGTGTTTTCATAATGAGTGTTAAGATTTGGTTATATATTTTATCCAAACTGTGAAAAGTTGATGGTAGCAATTTAATATTCTAGCAATGATCTAGATGGTATGCTTACTCTTTTCATAGAAACATGGGGGAAGACTCTTTAAGCCACTCTCCTGATGCCAAGCTGAGTTTTTCATTTCAGCATTCACTTTGCTGTACCTTCTCCCCGCATGAGGCACAGCTCCTTCCCTCTCCTCCCACATTTCAGTAAAGCTGTGTCCATATCAGATAACAAAACAGCCTTGCTGTTCAGCGTTGTTTCAATGTTCCCCAAGTTACTCTTGGGGAGTGAAAGGTCATTTCTCTGTAAGTCTCTAATAAAAATGTTAGCAACTATAGGGCTCATCTTCCTCAGATTTACCTCCTCTCTCCCAGGTCACTTTGTGCTTTTAAAAAACTGATTTATCTGGCAGTGTCTATAGCAGATGTTGCTTTATTGTTTGCTAACATTATGTTAACAGCACACTTACAAAACGGTCTGTGGAGCCTGACTTTGTCAAAACAGTCTACAGGTCACAGCACCAGCTGGGAGATTTTCCCAGCTCTAGTCAATGACTCCCTTCAGGCAAGTTGCTTAACATCATCAGTTTCTACATGTATAAATGGGGATCCATAATAATATATAGTTGAAGTCTTTAGAGGAGAGGCCACGTTGCTTGTTTCTCAAACTTTCTCCTTACAGACTCAACAGCATTAAGTCTTTTGATTTTTCGGAAAAGAGAAAGAACCACCATTTAAAAATGACCTTCCCTTGCTCAGCTGGTCAAGCATTTTTAAGATCTTTGCTTTTTAAATACAGCTTTATCACTCAAGAACACAGCTGTCTCTTTTGAAATGTTTAAGTATTTTCCAAAACTTGAATGTATGTGTACTGAAAGACATTATCAAGTAAAATTTTGGAGATAGACTCTATTGCCAATTTATTTTACTAACACATATGTAACTTCTTTTTCTACAATAACCATACTTGTCAATCTGAGCAAAGTGAGTTGTTTATTCTTGGCTTCAAGGCTAAATTAAGTTCAATTCAAGAGTCTTTAAGCCAATCCAGTGCCAAGAACAGTGGAGAAATAACTATAAATAAGCCACAGGCTCTTATCTTAAGGAAGTGATAATCCAAGAGAGGACAGGGATTTATGAAGAACTGTAGGATATAGCCACAGTAAGGACTAAATCAAAATGCAAACTTGCTCTGAGCCAGGGATTGGGGTTATTCAGACTGACAAAGGCTTCAAGCAGACAATGACTTTTAAGGTGCATCTTGAATGAAGAATTGAATTTTAATACCTAAAGCAAAGACTAAAGACTTAGAACCTTGCAGGAAATAGTGATTCTTAGTTTTAGGAATTGTGTTTTGTGTCATACTCTGCTATTTTTAAATGTTAAATGCTGCAATTGTTTATGATATACTACTCTGATAAAGTTACTGAAAATCTACAATTTGGAACAATTTATATCTTGAAACTACTATTGCAGTTAAAGTTCAAATCAAATAAATGTCATTTATTTAGAAAGGCTTTTAACCACATTCCCCTACCTGTTGATTAAGATTACCAAATATCTTGAAGGAACCCTTTAAAATATGTCATTGTTGTTTTAATTTCTGTTTGGGGGGCTTAGGTTTATTAGTTTCTTTCATTTCCTTCCAGAGAATAGAAGTTAGGGAATAAGCAAAAGTGTACGATGGAGGGTTAAGGGAGGAGGAGAAAGCAAGTCCCAGCCCCATTTCAAGCTTTCCAAGTCCTCCCCACCCCCCCTCCCACTATAAGCTTCCCTTTTACCTTCAGAGTTAGATTTTCTTGGTCAGAGCCATTCTCTGAGACTCTAACTCTTCCCATGGGGATAATTTATGTTAGCCTGGGTCTTCTTCCCTAGTCACACTACTTCTGGAGAATCCAGAAGGAAGGGGATATCTCAGGTCTGGAAACGGGTTCAACAACATTGAATTAGAAAGAAATATAATCAGATCTCACTGTTTCATAAACATATCATGTAAACTAAATATCGAAATCTATTTTTGTTTCACTCTAGAATTACAGTCACTATGAGGAAATTATTAATATAAATACCTGAGGCATTGATAGTACTGGTGTTTGAATGTGTTTGGAAGGAGGGACAAATATTTGGGGCATATATTGGGACTTTTGGGACATACTTATGCTAAAAAAGTGTTCTTTATCTGAAATTCAAATCTAACTACAAATTCTGTATTTTTATTTGCTGAATCTGGTAACTCTAAACAAGAGGCCATTAATTTGGGGATTACAAGATCACTGTAATCTTTGAAAGATCGGTTTCCAAGCAGGTATTATTGAAGCCAGATCTCCAGAGGAAAAGGGGAGAGTGATTATAAGGAAGAGGAGATACTTTTGCCATTTTGTTTTTTAAAATAATGAATACAAATGTATTGTACTATTTTTTATTCCTATGTTTGAATAAAAAAATTCCTAATATTATAATTAATCCAGTTTTACCTCTTTAAATATTTAACAGAAAATATTTGGTAAAAATTTTAAAGAAGCAAAAGACTGAGTCAAAAGAAACTGAAAAGATAAACTTGCAGATGTTTGTTTACATGTGAATAATAATTTTAAAAAGAAGGGATTTGTGACCAGAACTCCTAAAAACAGGCAAGAAAAGGCCAACAGCTGAATAATAAAATGGGTACACAAAATGAACAGACATTTAACCAAAGTGGAAACATATACTCAGAAGCTCAACCTTTTTAGAAACAAGGAAAAATAATACTAAATCCACTACAAGATAACATTTCTCACCCACTAAATTGGCAAGAATTTGAAAGTCCAACTATCACAAAGGTTGGAGAGAATGTGTAGCAATGGGAAGAACTCTGAGCCACTCTTGGGAGGCATGTGAACTGATTCACTGATTTTAGAAAACAATTTGGCATTACCTAGCAAAGTTGTAGATGTGTACATTCCACTAATGAGCAACTCCACTTTTTATTCCCTAGAGAAAAGCTGGTAAACACCAGATTTATATAGGAAAGTTCCTGACAAACTGGAAACAACCTGGCTGTCAGTCAAAAGGGGAGTAAATAGATAACTTATGGTATATTTATGCAATTGAATATTCAGATGAGTTACATGCATGTGAATGAATCTCACAAATAAAAATATGAGCAAACAAGCAAGTCATGGAAGAAGGCATAAAATATACCTTTCATATAAAATTAGAAAACTTGTAAAACTAACACCATTTTGTTAGGGATGTGTGTGTGTGTGTGTGTGTGTGTGTGTGTGTGTGTGTGTGTGTGTGTGTATGTGTATAAATATATATATGTATTGGCTTACTATTTTACTAGATATTTATATATGTAGTAAATGTACATAGTATATATATTTATATGATATATTTATATATTAATATATGTTATACTTTTATTTAGGAACTGTATGGAAATGAATGACAATGATAAACACAACAGTCAAGATAGTGGTTACTTCTGGAGTGAGCAAGAATGAGAAATAGTTTTTGGGAGCTTCAAAAGTAGTAGGAAAGTTTTCTTTCTTAAACTAGATGGTAAACAAATGCAGAGGTGTAAATTTATTGTGCTAATTTATGCTTACTTTATTTGTATTATTTATAGGTATAGGTTTCATAATTTTTAAAAGGAGAAATGCATATAAATTCTCAATATTAAGTAATTTTTACCAAAACTGAGTTTATTTTGGATAAAGATTTAAAATGTGTAACCCACACTATTTACCCCTCTTCTGCCAACATATGGTGAAAGATGGATCGACCAAGCATGGGCTTAGGGCATTCTGAACACTATGCATAGTTGGCATAGCTGTGAAATTGTTGCATCAATACTAATCACTGGTCTTACAGCTCTACTTTGTGTTTAAGATTGAGCCTTTTAGAAACCACACCACCCAAAAGGTTACACAGAATATCCAAAACATGTTTTTCAGGTGGTCTGAGAGCCAAAATTTATTTGGCATAATGAAAAATGATCCAGTGAACACCAGGTTCAATGTACTCTGTGATTTAAAGACTTGGGTGCAGGACTGCAGGAATGGTGCAATCAGGTTTTCTCCTTGAAATATGTTTATGTCTGAGTATACAGGAGGTAGTCTAACTGAACTCTTTTTTATCTTTATCCCAAGCCAAGTAGAGTCCATAAAATCTAGAGTCTGGAACTTACCAAGGGTCAGTTAATGGGGGTCTGGATGATCCCCTTCATCTCTGCCAATCTTTCACTAGCTCAGTGAGGCCCCCCTGCATCCCTGTCTGGTAACACCTTTGTTGCCATCACTAGGTGTCCCTATCAGCAGATCAGCAGCAGCAATGTCACACCCCTCTAACAGTTGTCAGAGGGCCCACACATATCTCACTCACTGATTGGCTAAGAAGCCAGACATAACAGACAATTTATTCTCTTGGAAGAAAAGAACTCTTCATTTTTTTATTAAGGTATCATTGATAAACACTCTTATGAAGATTTCACAAGAAAAACAATGTGGTTATTACATTCACCCTTATTATCAAGTCCCCCTCCAGACCTCATTGCAGTCGCTGTCCATCAGTGTAGTAAGATGCTGCAGAGTCCTTTTTTGTCTTCTCTGAGCTACACTGTCTTCCCCATAACCCCACACACACCATGTGCACCAATCATGATACCCCACAATCCCCTTCTCCCTCCCTCCCCACATATTTCTGGAATTATTTTTTTAAACCATTTCTGATATTAGTCTTTAAAATAGAATTACAAATGTCTTATTCATAGATACGCCAAATATAACTTAATTCAAATTGAATCTAAGAACTTTCAGCACATCAAATTAACCTTGCATATTTACCACTGCCATTTTGTTCCTGTCTCAGAGCTCTGTAAGAAAGAGAACACGCACAACTATTGTGAAGGACAAGAAACAAATTTCAATGACTAGTTGTTATAGTTAAACATCCTTTGTTTTCCTGAGAATATTCAAAAATCCCTCATATAATCTCACCATCCTCTGAAGACTGCTTTTTAGAACTCTCCTCCTTGTCCAGTTGGCATTTCTCATGGATGTTAGTCGACCTGTGTCCTGTTATCATTTGTTTTGCTCTTCACGTATCGCTTGGGTGATTGAACTAGTGCTGTCTTCTACAGTGCAAGGTTCGTGGACTTTGTCACAGCAATTCCCCACCTAGGACCAGTCTTAGTTCAAATCTGAGACCATAGCGACATCACAGATAGCTAACACAACTGAAATGTATTCTCTAAATAAATGGGGCAAAGCAAAGCCCTATTACAGTAGGATTAATACAATAGCAGAAATTTAAAGATGATACCTCATAATGGTATATTTATGAAAATTTCTACATAAAAATTTTTAAACATTCTAATGCAAAAGCAAAGGAAAATGACAATAGCACAAAATCAGAACAGAGATATATCATCTTTACAAGTAGAGCTCTAGCATCAAGTATCAAAAGGCCATATTTGTATGGTCACTGGTGCATATGTAGCTCAAGTCTTCTGTTTCCTAATTTTCCATTGGTTAAATGGGAACAGTAATTCCATTCACCTCCTAAGGATGTTGGAAGGATTCATGAGGCAATGCTTATGAAGCACTCAAAGTTCTTCAATGAAAGATTCTGCGTAAACACTACCTTGTATGTTCTAGCCAACCATAACCACACTCTGCTTGTTGAAAACTCAATCTCTGCACTCCAAGAAGTCAACGTTTCCAGTACTGTACTATTTGTAGTTAACTCACTCTGAGAAGTAGGAGGGCATAAATAGATGGATAAAATTTTAAATGTATCTTGAAGTATATGATATCTCATTGAATTTTGTTCCTTTCTCACCAGACTGCATACAAAAATATTATCTTTTACACCAAAAATCTTATCTTTAATTCATGTCCTACTGTCATTCTTTGATTGTAACTTTCATTCTTTGATATACGAACACTATCAAATATCAATCAAAAGTGCTTTGGAAAACATTGCTATCCTCATTTGGCTGAGAAAGAGATGTTAGTTAATAAAATGAAGCTAAGGTGCACAGGAAAATAAAAGCTGTATCTCAATAAGAGTGAAACTGCCTGTACAGAAAATCCACATAACCCTAGTTGCAGGTTGGAAACAAGAGAGAAAGGAACTTATGGGTGGTTCCACATTCCTGCCCCACAGCTGTGTTTCGAATTGCACCATGGATTTGATGTCATATCATCTGATTACCTGGTCTCATGGTTCTCTGCTTCACCTCAGGAATTCTGACAGTTCCTGCATTGGTCTAACAGGACATGGACATCACGCTAAGGGGGCACCATTCTGTCTTTAGTTTTAGAATCTTTTTTAAGGGAAATTCAGAGAACTTCTTCCACTGAAAATTACACTGGGAAAGATAGTTTAAATATGATTTCATCAAAGAACTTTAGTTAAATATGGTCCTATATTTGAAGCTCTTCTCCCCTGAACTTAAGAAGCTGGAAACATAAAAAGCATTCATGCAAATGTCAAACTAATTGGCAGCTCGCATTCAACTGAATTTATTAATAATTTACTGAATTCAGTGTTAAGGATTGTGCTTGTCACTTTGTGCAAGGCAGGGATGATATAGGTAAAACCTTCTTCTGAAGATTATAGAGACCTTATCCATAGATTATATTCTATCAGAACAGGATAGGAAGGGGAAATAAAATAGTAAAATAAGCACACAAGTAAATATAATCAAATAGATGTCAATGAGAAGTACAAAATGCATTGGGATGACTAATGAATATGTACCTTTGATTGTTGTTTAAGGAAAATCTTCACAGAAAATGTACTGTTTGAAATGGACTTGGAAATATGGTTGAAGTTTTATAAAGAAGAGATAATAGAAGAGAGGAAAATAGAGATGAATGTAGGAAAGAGATATTTTTCTGGTAGATTTGGAGGACAGCATAAAGTCAAGTTTAAAGGGAGCATGGGATACTTATATTTGTGTAGAGGGTGACAGAGGAATTTGGAGGCTGAATTATGAATGGCCTTGAAGTTCACAATACAGAATCAGAACCTCATTAAATAGACTGGGAAGCCACCAAGGTTTTTTGAACAGTAAAACAGCATGATCCAAGCTATGCTTGAGAACAAATAATTTGTCTACAGTGGTGTAGATTGATTATAGAAGGGAAGCCAGTGAGTAGAAGAACCAGTTATAAAGCATTTGTAATATTCTAAGTAAGAAATAATGGGAGTCCACACCTGGGTGTAGCAGCCAGCATGAAAAGGAAATGTTGCAGGTGGGACTCCCCCGGAAACATACTGAGGCTCCAAGATGTTTACGCAGTTTGTGCTCCAAAAAACATCACTTAGGCAGAGAGGAAGTTAGGATTGGGCAGAGAGAGAAGTTAAGCTGAATGCAAATGCAATAGAAGTCTGAGTCAATCCCACATGAGGTTCTGAAGCTGGGATGGCTCATCAGAAGTCTCCAACTGTAGCAATGGGTCTGGGCCTCCATATCCATCAGTAACCAGCCATTGGATGTGGGGTAAAGGGAAAAAGTTTGTTGAAGTGAAATTGGCATGAATTGGCAGGTGATATGATATAAAGGTGGAAGGAAAAAGAAAATTCAGAGCTAAAGTCAAGGTTTAGGGACACCCAGGAAATACCTAGAAATGAGGTGGAAAACCAGGTTTGGAGGTGAAGGTGACAATTTGAATTGGAGACATACTGGCACATTCCTTGTTTTAGGTAATGCTGTCACTAGGATCATGCGTAAGAGGCTGCAGAGCCCACAGTATGTCATACTTGCGTTCACTCAGGTCTTTGAAAAAGAAAAGGCAAAGATAACCTGAGTTCATATTAACAAGGACCACATCAGAGAGAACAAAAGGTCAGAAAAGGATTCCATATAGACATGATGTAAAAACCGGAAAATAAAAATTAAATGATCTGTATTTGTAGATGATCTAAATGGAATCCCTGGGAAACTTTAGCCATTCAGTGATAAAAAGAAATAATAAAATAATTCTGGATAGAATATTAACATATAGAAATATGTTAAAATCAGCATATTAGGATAGAAAATTAACATATAGAAACCAATGGCTTCTAATACACAAACCATAATCAGTTAGAAAATAAAATACTTTTGCAAGAGCCACAAAAAAAGATAATGAGGAGTACATTTAACAAGTAGTATGTGAAACTTAAATGAGGAAAATTTTAATGCTTTAAATTACTCCTGAAAGACATTAGACTTCAAAAAAATGGAAAGATCTACCTTCTCTTAGATAGGATGATTTAATATTACAAAAGATATTGATCAGTTTTCCTCAAGTTAATATATATATTTAATGCAATCCCAGTAAAAATACCAATAAATCTGTGCTGGAGTTGGTAGAGTTGGCTCTAAAATCCATATTAAAAAATTAACATGCAAGAATCACTAGAAAAACTCTGAGAAAAGACAGAGCGATGTGGGGACAGGGCAACTAGCTGTACTCTAAAGCCTCGATAATTTTAAAAGTGAGGTCCTCTGCCATGAATAGAAAGACACATCAGGGACTAGAACAGAAAGTAGACTCAAATATAGGACAAAGGTGATATAATGGAGAAAAAAAAAACTCCTCCTTAAATGGTATTGAGGAAACTCTCACCCTATTTGGAAAAAGGTAAAGCTAGATTCATACACCAGAATAAATTTCAGATATACCAGAGATTCAAATGTGAAACATGAAATAATTCAAGTTGTAGAAGAAAACATGGGAGAGTATCTTTATAATCTGGTGTGGGGAAAACTTTCTGATTATGATTCAAATCCAGACATGAAAAAATACATTGATAAACATATCTAAATAATTAAAAGAAAATAATTTGGCATGGCTAGGAAAAAAAATCATAAGTAAAATTAAAAGACTAATGACACATCGTAAGAAAATATTTGATAAGTATAACAAATGAAGACCTAAACTACCTAACATATTAATATCATGTAAAGATGTCAGGAAGAAATAAGCAGAAACCTAATGAAAAAATGAGCAAAAAGATAATTAAATAGTTCACATACACACGCACACACACACACACACACACACACACACACACAAACACACAAAGATATAAAAGGATACAAACATATGTAAAGATGTTCAGCTTTACACATAATAAAAAATACAAGTTAACACTACATTAATTATACTAAGATACTTTCTCACCTATCAGATTGGCACAAATTCAAAGCTTGACAACACATTCTCTCACATCTTGCTGGTAGGAATGCAAAACGGTATAAACCCCATGAAGGAGGATTTAGCAATATCTAACAAAACTATGTATGCATTTACCCTTTGATCCAACAATTTCGTATCTAAAAATTTACTACAAAGACTCTTCACAATTCTAAACAATTCTCAAACAATATATACACAAGGTATTTACTGTGACATTGTTTTTATTACCAAAATTCTGGACACAACCTAAATGCCCATACCTAAGAGACAGGGGGGATAAGCTATGGAACAGCCACGCAGTGGAGTATCAACAACTTTGAAAAAGTGAGGAAGACCTTTATGAATTGTTTTGGAGTGCTACCCAGGATATATTTTTAACTGGAGAAATCAAGTTGCAAAGAGAATATATACATATGCTACATTTTGTGTAAGAAAGATAAACTAGAAATTAATGAAAATAACCTATAATTGGTGGTTGGAAAAAGAGTAGCAGACGTGGGGATGGCAATGAGACCTTATGACATAAATCCTTTTTTTTTAGTAAGTTATTACTTTTGCACCATGTAGATGTTTTTATTTACTCAGAAAATAATTTAATTTTAAAATGATAAAAGAAAAGCAAATCCTAAGGTTGAACATATATAGAAATAAATTAATATCAAATTGATAACATAACTGTAAAACAAATCGATAACATAACAACATAATAAAATTAAGTAGCTTTAGGAAACAGTACTCAGGCTGTAATTACCCTGTTTGCGAAGTGGTTCTCAAGTGATGGTGATTTTGCCCCCCAGGGGACATTTGATGATGTCTATAGACATTTTTGATTATCACCTCTGGGGACTGATATCCAGTATCTAGAGGCCTGGGATGCTGCTAAATACCATCCCAAGAAAGCCCCCCACAACAAGAATTATTCATCCCAAAATGTCAATAGTGTCCAGGCAGAGAAGTCTTATCTTAATGAGAGATAGACTAAGAACCAAAAAAACTCCAAAACAATTATGAAGAAATTTCTGAACTTTACTGTAGGTTTGCTGTAGGGAGAGGTATTAATGTAATAAGTCTGAAAAGCCTCTCTGAATATTATGGGACAGAGAGAAGGAGCAAATGTATTAACACTGTTGAGACCAAGAGGCTCACTGTGGTAGAAGGAAGATACGAATACGGGGTAGGGAAGACAAGGAACTCCTGATTTAACTGAAGGGGAAAACAAAATGAAATCACCGAGCTTTCCCCACTGAAAGGGCCTGAAGTAATGAATTCTCAGTAACAATAAGCATGCCTGGCACCCAGATCAAGGTTTCTAAAGACCATTACTCACAGAAAAGAACCGGGTTTCCTTAAAGAAGCTGCTGACTTAAGTTGTGCTGAAGAACAAGGTGAGCCTGAATGTCTAGCTGTGCCAGAAAGTGAGGAAGTGCTCAAGGGCCAAGAGGATGTATTAAAAGAACACAGTGGAACTCTTGAAGGAGCTCACATCAGCCAAATTTGGAATAATTTGAACAGGAAAGAGAATAACAACAATAACAGATCACAATACACTGAATCAAAAAAGAGTCCATGAGTCCATAATGTTACTCAAGAAACTGGAGAAGTAGAGACAGCTCTTTTTCACAGAAGAATATCAGCTATAGAAGTTATACTAACATTAAAAACTCACTATTTTGTAACCACCAAGGTAATCACTGATTTAGATGAGATCAGAAGTAGATGCTAACACCTTCGAGGAGGCAAAGGTCCAAACAACCTCAAAATATTACCCTACATGTTACTTACAGGTTCCAAAGGAAAAAGTTTGCTTTGCTGTTGTGAAATCTGGCAATATCAGCTTAACCAAAAACCCAAACTTTGCATCACCAGGGCTGGGACAAACTGACTTTATAAGCCTCCTGAGGTGATGCAAAAGGAAGTGAAAAAAAGCACCATGTAATATACATGCAGGACCCCCAGGTAACAAAATTCAGGACAATGGGGTCTGGGTCAGGGAAACTTTGGTTCCCATCCCAACAAGAGGAAGTAATCAAAGAATAAAAAAGATTAAAGGGATATGATGAAATATTATACATGCTCATTCACTGGTTTCTGGAGTTTAAAAAAAAATTGCTGAAACAACAGGCAATTTGAACATGGATTAATTGTTAAACATTATTATTTTATTTATGATAAATTTCTCTCTTACAGTAATACTGTGGTTACTTAGAAAAATGTTCCTGTCCTTAGGAAATATATGCTGAAGTATTTAGTGATGAACTGTCATGATATTTGTGATTTACTTTGAGGAGGGTCTACAGAGAGGAGAGATAGAGAAGAAGCAGAGAAGCCAAAATCTTTACTGGTGCATCTAGCTAAGGGACATATTCTGTCAACTTCTCTACAAATTTGAAGTGCTGCATTAAAAAAAAAATGATGGAAGAAAGAATTGTTTGAATCCATGAGTTAATCGGGAACCAATACTTCAATTAAAAACTGGTAAAGGCAAGAAATCAAACATTCATCCTTCCTTCCCTAAAAGAATTCTAACTCATGGTAAATAAATAATTAATTAGGAAAATTTCTCTACATAGAAGTCTTCTTTATAATAAATGAAGTAGAGTAGCACCATTTGTAACTCTTAATGAATTAATGGTCTAGACATAACTGTCAGCGACTGCCAGCATGCTGAAAAGAGAAATAGCAGCAAGTGTGTATGTCCTGTGAGAAACAGACACCGCCACTGATGCAGCAGTCTTACCAAAACAAAAACAAAACAAAACTGAATCTGATCAAGGTCCTACGTCTATCAATACACAGGACAAACAGAGGACAGAGGAACAAGGTAAATATCACTGTGGAGATACAGTCATGCACATTGGGGAAAAGATTCCTGGGAAATCTACAGGACAAACAACCCAGTTCTTTCCCAGTCAAATTACTAGGGGGAAAAGTGTGGAGCATGAGAGCAATTGATTAAAAGAAACTTAAAAGACCCAGCCACCTATTTATAAGGAAATTTATGGGCCTTATTTATAATCCTAATTCACAGAAATTCATAGGGAAAATTATATAAGAAATAATCAGGAAATGTGGGATATTCAATGATGTTAAGGAATTATTTTTAGTTATTTTTGGATACAGTAATGGTATTTTGAATATGCATTTTTGAAAAGTTCTTATCATATAGAGATATACCATGAAATATTTATAGATGAAATAATAACTTGCTAGGAGAAAATCAGTGGAAGGAAAGAGGTTCTCTGCCTTTTTCTCCTGCATTTATTGAAGTTTTACTTGGACCACCTTCTGCTACAGCCTTTACTACGTTACCCCCATTTAATACTCATAAAATCACACCATTATACAGTGGATATTGAGGAGACTAAGCACGTATCCCTGGTGTCGGATCTCCCAGGTTCAAATCTCAGTTCTGCTATCACCTGTTGAGCCAACTAGCCTCCATTTCTTTATCTCTGAAATGGGGGTGGCAGTAATATTATTTACCTCATAGGGTTGTAGTGAGGGCTAAACAAAGAATTATTTTAAGTAAAGTGCTTAGGACACTCCCTGGCACATAGTGACACAATGTGAATATTACTGTCCATTATTAAAAAGTAACAGACTGGGACAGAATACAGGGACTGGCTGACCCAAAGTCTATTATCTTGCATGATGCTGCCTTGAGCATGGCATGTATATATGTACACATGCATCAGTTTTTAGTACTTTCTGCTAAAGACTCTTTGTCACCCTATTGGGCACATCCTAAATTATATTTAAATATCAGAGTTTCAGACATGCCAAGAAGGAATATGGGTGTTAATGGAATCTTATATAACAATTTAGGTGAAATTCATTCATTCATTTATTCAAGACATATTTACTAAATCTGACTTGGCAATAGATGCTGGAGTTTTAATAGTTAACATAGATACAGTCACTTTTCTCACAAATTTGCTAACTAGGGACCAGGCTTGAAGTTCTAACACCCAGCTGACTGAGAAACAGAGGATGCCAAGTGGGGCAGGTATGGTGGCTAAATACATAGATCTGTCCTCTGAGGTGAACCTAGCAAATAGCCACCATGCAGTATATCTGGGATCTAGACAATTCAGGTATGATTCTGGAAATCATCAGCACTAGTAGGTCCAAACCAAGAAGCAGGTCCCAGCTGTGACGACTCCAGGCAATTGTCAAGTGTGTGGAACACAGCTGGGAGCAGAAGTGTCTCCCTGAACTCTGTCCATCCATGGAATGATTTTCCTAAGCAGCTGAGGAGTGGAAGAGAAACTGACCCGAATAAGAGAGGAATATATGAGGTCAGTCATACCGGCCGGGTCCTAGTCCTAAGGGTTTGTGTGCCCAGCCAAGTGAAGTACATAGACTATGGCATTGCCAAGGTCAGAGCTGAGGTCTAGTCCTAGGCCTTGAAAGATGGGGACAGAGAGTCCATCTGTTTGAGCGCTCAGGGGGCCCCTCATGTTACTTTGGCTCCCCAGAATCAGACCCTAAGGCAAAAATTCACGTACAGGTAACTTATTAAGAAGTTCTCCCAGGAGAAACCAAGAAGGGAATGGAGGAAACAGGATCAGGGAAGGAAAAGGAAAAGTAGCAGCCAAACAAAGGTGCCATTTCAGGCAAAGACCCAGAGGGCAGCTTCAGCTGGGTCCTACCCACCTCCTGCCTTCTCTATTTTACCTCAGAATTTGTCGCTAGAAGCAAGAAAGCTGGGATTTTCTGCTTCTACACCGGACTGTCACTGGCTCAGGGTTGCCCCTAAGGAACTTCAGTCCCAAAGTCAGTAAGGAAAAAGGCGCTTGGCTTACTCTGTCATTCTTCCTGTGCCTCTTGAATACCGTGGGCTGTGTTTGAGCCCAGTTATTGTGCTGAGCTATCCTAGACCTGCTCCCCAGACATTCAGAACACTCCTCACTCCCTCCTGATCCACCCCATGAAGCCAGACACCCTTCCTGACGTTCATTGCTTCGTATTATATCAGAGGACCCTCACATCAAACCCACAGAACTTTTACATGGCAAGTTAGGTAATCTGTGATAGCAGAAGAATGAGAATGTGCTGACTTGTGTGTATTTGTTGAAGGGCAGAGAGTAAGAGGTGGTAGTATTAATCCTGGGATATAAAGGAGAAAAGATTGCCTAATTTAAGAGTTATCAGAGCACAGCCACAGATGGACTAGGCAATAATATTCCAGAAGTATACAGGCTGAAGGGCAGATGGCGACTCCCTAGAACTGAAATGGCCGAGACCAAAAATTATATTCATGAAGGTACCAAGGCCAAGCCACAGAGGAGATCTGATAGATATTCAAAAGGGTAATAACTCTGCTCAAAACACATAGCCTTATCAGTTTTTCTTGCCATATAGCAACAGGGAAATACAGTACTTATTTTTCTTTTGCCTTAAGAGTTTAGACATCTGTAAATAATAGCTTCAGTCCATTAACTTCAACACTGATCAACGCAAGACTCCAAATTGTTCCACTAGTCCACCAATGGCTAGAAATGACATCATCTACTCTATGCTAAGATTATAGAGTCAGAATCACTGGTCAGTAATGCTGCTTCTTGAAAAGATAATGATCATCTCTATTAATGCATATTAGGCTTACCTGATTCTACAGACTCACTGTTCCGAAAGAAGATCCAATAAGTCATTTACAACTGTCCTTTGATTTTCAGGCTTGTAAATAATTAGATTATTTAAGGCAAGACTACATGCATTATGGGTCTCCTGGTGGATATGTGTGATACTACCAATGACACAGTCTGGTCAAAAAGAAAAGAAAAAAGAAGTTAAACCTTGATCTGATTAAGTCTCTATATCTAGCTGCCACTTTATCCTATGTTCAAGGTTCAAAGGAACATGTTAATTTATGCTCCTGAGGTTCCACCTGTCATATCTGTGTGGTGCAAATACTACATTATGATGTGTGTTACTGTCCATCTTTTCCCAACTCCACTTTGTGACTTCATGTTGACAGCTTGAAACTGGCCATGGTGGCAGTATCTACGCCACAGAGAATGACAAAGTGCCACAAACTAGGGCTTTCATTTCACAAGAGTCAGTTGTTAACATTTACCAACAAACCACCACCTTAGCCAATTCCTAAAAATGCTCATGACCAACAAGACCCAATTCAAGAAATATGATAGACAGGAAACTGGAGAGGAAAGCGGCAGTGGTCTTAACTGATTGCTGTTAAAATATCTTATTTTTCAATTTTATGAAGACATAAGGCCTCTGTCAGGACCCCTCCTGGCAGATAACAGGGTGAGTATCCCCGAAGCATAATCTTCTACAGTTTCTTGATCTACTTGGGTGCTTCTTTCAGGTCATTCAAATCCTCTTAAAATGTTGCTTTGTCAGAAAGTCCTCGTAACCACTCAAACTGATTACCTTCTTTGTCATTCTCTACCCCTAATGCTGTACTATTGCTATTTCTATTTCAGAGCACTTACCACTAGATTACATTACATTATCTATTCATAACAAAGTTAAGCTCTATTTAGATTTTGTTTACGAAACAGATTCTATTCTGTTTTCGTTCAATGCAATATCTGAGCACTAAGAACAGTGCCTGGTAGGTGCTCAACAAACATGAATGAACTAAAGACTACAGGCACTGACATGGAAGTTTGTCCATAAATTATTGCTGACTAGGAAAAGAAAAACCCATTGTGGAAAGACACACAGTCAATCCTCATTATTTACAGATTATTTATGAATTTGCCTACTCATTAAAATTTATTTGTAACCCTAAAATCAATGCCTGTAATCTTTGGGCAGTCATTTACAGTTATTCACAGAGCAGCAAAAAATTTGAGTCATATTATAAGCATGTTCCCAGCTGAGGTTGAACAATGTGACACTCTGCTTACTTTCTATTTATTTATTTGTTTGTTTTTATTAAAGTAGAATTGATTACAATATTATATTGGTTTCAAGTACCAAACATAGTAATTTGACAATTATCTACACTTTTAAGTACTCATCCCAACTAGTGTAGTTATTATCTGTCAGCATAGAAAAGTATTATGAAACTACTTTGTATACTAAATTCTCTGTGCTGTACTTTCATCCCCATGACTAATTTATATTATGATTGAGATTTTGTGCCTCTTTATCCCCTTCACCCAACCATCCCAACCCTTTCCTGGTGGTAACCAGGTACCTCCATACTGCTTCACATAGTCGCTGCACCAATTTAATTCCCACCAATAGTTTAGGGAGTTCCCTTTTCTCTACATCTTCACCAACACTTGTTATTTCTTGTCTTTCACATAACAGTCACTCTGACTGGTGTGAGGTGATACCTCATTGTGGTTTTGTCTTGCATTTCCCTAATGATTAGCGATGTGGAGCATCTTCTCATGTGCCTATTGGTCATCTGTATATCTTCTTTGTAAAAAATGTCTATTTAGGTCCTCTTCCCACTTTTAAATTGGTTATTTGGGTTCTTTTGGTGTTGAATCCTATGAGTTCTTTATATATTTTGGATGTTATCCTCTTTCTACCTTCTTAGTTCAGCTCTCATATTATAAACAAGTGTTCTTTTCATGGTCTATTTAATACCATGTTTTTTGCATTTTATTTTACTGCTCAAAATGGCCCCCAAACATAGTGCTAAAGTGTTGTCAACTGCTCAGTGAAAAAAATGTATAACATGCTTGCAGAGAACATACATGTGCAGAGTGAGCATCATTCAAGCATAAGTTTTAGTCCTGTTGGCCACGAGGTCAGTGTTAATGAATTGACAATACATATTGAATAAGGTGTTTTTAAACTGGAATACATATAAAACAAGATTATTTATTTATCAGTTGATGAAAACATCGTGACCAGATGCTCACAGGAACCTAACCCTCTATTTCCTCTAGGAGGACTGGTTCAGTGTTCACTAATTCAGTATTCAGAGCGACTTTATATAATATAAGTATCTCAAATAATGAAAATCAATTCTATATAGTATATTACATTTCTTAAAATATATATATGATAGATAGACATAGATAGATAGATAGATAGATAGATAGATAGATAGATAGATAGATAGATAGATAGATAGATAGATAAAGATAGATGATAGGTACGTAAATAGATGTACAGATAAATTTATATAGACATAGAAAAATATCCAGAAACATATACCAAACTTAACAGTGGCTGCCTCTGGGGAGTGGGATTAAAGAAATATAAAAAGAGTTTCATTTTGTGCCTTTTTTATACTTTTGAATTTTGACAATTTTCAACAATTACTATTTCACTAATTTTTTAAACCTAAAACAATAAATTCTTCTTTCAAAACACTGAAGAACTGGAAAAGAAGCTCACGCAGTCTTTGGACATATTCATTTTAAAAGAAACATCAACAAGAAAGTGCAAACCTATAAAGAAAGAAAATCACAATAGACCAGATAAGTGATCAAAGAGGCAAAATAATCCCTAAAAAATCAACATTTCTTAGCCAAATTGCTAAAGAAATAAGTCCATAAATAAATACCAAAGATCTGTGAGAATGAGGCTGCCTTTAAGCCAGCCACAATGCAAATGAAAGAGAACATGTAAGAAAAGAAGAGAGTCATCAGGTTTGACCTAAGTAATGTCATCGAAGAACCAAGTTGGTAAAACAAAACAGCCCAAAAGCTTGAAGCTACACCATCTAATTCACAATATAGGGAAAATAAACAGGTGCACAGCAGAGGCACCTTCTTGGATTTGACTCTTCTCCACATCCTATATTTAAGCAGCTAAAACTGTTTTTAAATTAGAGTCCTTTCCAACCTTTTCAAAAATATTGGGCTTTAAATAAGAAATATGCTTTTTATTTCCTCCAAGGAAGGCACACAGCATCCATGTGAACTTAGTTATTCTCCACAAGAGTAGGTTATTTTTTGTGCAGCGCTGGGCACAGGGTAAAGACAAGGATGCTGTTCAGTTATTCCAGAGGCTCTGGGTGCACAGAGGTAGATGGAGAGACAAGATTTAGCTCCCATCCCTAATGCCTCAGAGGTAAAGCCAGTCTTCAGAGTTGAAACCATTCTTCTTGTTTCATCAATAGACACTCACGAGGTAAGAAGAATCTGGGTGAAGTTTTTTCCTTTCTTTCCCACAGACAGCAGCAATACAAAACGGCACCTGGTTGGGGCATTCGAATCAGCAAGTTTCACACTGTTCTTCCCCGTCCCACCCCCAAGCCCCCACCCCCCACCTCCATCTACCTTCCCTCCCTCACCACTTCCATAAGCCTTGCATCTTTCTCCTTGGGGCTTCCTAAAAAATGTCACTTATAAAAAGCATTCATGTTTTAAACATTTGGACCTGTAGAATCCCGATTAGCCCAAATATAACAAAATCTAGACAATCAAAAGAGCCATCTGGGAGCTTTTTTCCCCAGAAGGGAAAGAGAAGTTGGAGGAGTGAATCTCCATGAGGAGCTACTCATGTGTGAGGGTGTCTTGGGGGAAGATGTCCCTGTGTAACGTTGGGCCGATGTTTTTTACCACCACAGACTTGACAGGCACACTCTGCAGTCAACAACTGGAAAAGCCAGTACGGCTGCAGTTTGCCCTCTTAAGTATTGTATAACATACTAGAGAATAGAAATCAGGACTCTTCAAATGAGATGTTTTTCTAAAAGAGTCACAGGTAGCATGAGTATATGCCTGGTCAACGGGCATTAAATGGTACTGTATTTCTTTCCAAATGCATTTGTTTCCTTAAACAAGCAAAACTTCTTTAATTAAAAAAAAAAGTTTCCAGGTCATTTATTGATCCTTCAGCATGAACATTTATATTAATCATTGAGAATAAAATATGAGCATTTAAGGAAGGGAAAAAAAATGCTGCAGCCAAACTAACTGAATTTTAAGTAAGGTGGTAAGTCCCTCCTTCCCACCTGTAATGTATTTCACTAAATGTAGAAATAAGTTTTCACTGTGTATCTAAAAGACATAAATAGACAACATTATGGCTCACAGGTGGACTAAGGAAAGACTTCTCCTGGGATTTTTGCTCTCCATCTTTTTTTGCAAGTCTGTAAGGAAGGAAAAAAGGTAGACATTAATTAGAACATGGCCTTGACCATTTCTAGGGCAGGTAAATTCTGAGGAAACCTTCTAGAAGGTATCACTAATAGTCAGTACAACAAATACATCTAAGAGCTCAGAGTTAACTTCACATAATAAGCCAATAATGAAAATTTTTTTTCCAGGACTGTTTGCCTGAGGGATTAAGGCTTGTTATTGGAAAACAAGAAATTCTAGACTCTGAGAAAGGCCACTTGGCTCAGCATGGCTGATACTTTCGAATTCCCTGATTCCATCTCCCTATAGTTTCTCAATTTACAAATTCATCTATTTATCTCTTTGAAAAAATAAAATGATGCTTCTAGCTTCTCTCGTGTGTTTTGGCAACTGCTTATTTATGACATTTATCTTCCAGGTGAGAGCTTTTTTGGCAACAGCATCTTCTTTCTCCTACTGTCCTATTTGGATAAGGTCAGATTGGTCTCTATACTGTGAGCATGAACAGCTTAATTGGAACAATATTATTATCCTTCACAATTTACAGAAATATATTTGGCCTCTGTGAAGTATCATTTTCCTCAGAGAGAGAATGAGCCGCTTTCTTATTAAGCCCTTTGGAAAAACAGAAATAGTTCTTCTGAACCTTTGGTGTTGGCAATACATTCATTGTGTTGCTTTCAAGCAAAAGAACAGATGAAACACAATGGCCTTGAAATTTTATTCTAACACAACTTGCGAAAGTGAAAATCTGAAAAATCCCTGAATCGGTCTTGGAACTGGTAGGTTCCAGAAAAATATCATTGAAGCCATATAGGAAAGGATTTGGTTTATACACAGACAGGGTCTATCCCCATGTGATCACCATGTGTGAATGGATCTTGTCTCTTTTCTTCATAATCTAATCTCACTCATCACTATTATTCAACTCCCTTTTATGCAAGGGGGTGTCAGTTCTAGGAAGCTATATTTCTTGGCTCTCTTTCCCTCAAAAATGTTAGCAGAAAAACCACAACTAGAAATTCTACCTTCCCAATATCAAAAATAATGGGACCATTGACTCTTTTAAAACTTTTTTTTTATTCTACTCTTTTCTTCTCATTTTCATATCTATCACTTATCTTCACTACAACATCAGAATTTATCACCATGTGCCTAGGTACTGCATCTTTCTCATTTTCCCCATTTTTTTTCCCTTAATGATATGACCTTTCTCTTAGACTTTTGGTCTTCAGACCATCTAGCTGGTTTTTCCTGCCTCTTCTTTTGTCTTCTCTCTTGTCAAGTCTCCCTCTATGATACTGCTCAGGTCTACTCCTTCCTCTGTTTACACAGTCACTGCCCAACTCCAGGTTTTCTTCACCACATAACCTTGTATTATTGGAAAATCCTAATCAGTGGCACTCAATTTACCCACAACCAGCCTATATATCCCACTCTTTTTTAGTCCATTATACCCCATGCAGGCATCACTATCTTCCTAAAGTTCCATTTGCAGTATTTTATGTTCCGTTCCCATCTTTTCCAGAAGTCTCCATCCAAGTTGAATAACATACACTGAAAGAAACACTACCATCCATTAGCTGAGTACCCACAACAATCATACTAGGTGCTAAACAGATTGCCTTACATCCATTGTATTTAATCCCCACTCCAGCCCTGAAAGTTAAGTCTGTTATTTCCATTTTATAATAGAGAAAACTGAGCCTTAAAATGAATAAGCACCTCTTTCAGTAATGACTAGAGCTAAATTAGGGTGCTTATCATTTTCCCTTGCAAACCCATGCTTTCTCCCTGATTGTGAAGGGCTCTGATTGCCCTTTTGTGGTTAAAGCCAGGCACCATGGAGGCAGCTAGTCTACACTCACTCAGGTCACGGCTCACCAGCTCAGCTAGTCCTAGCGAGTTACTTTACTTCTCTGCACCTCCACTTTCTCGTACATTTTGATAAAGCACTCATCTCAGAGAAATGTTGTGAGATTAAATGAGACAGTACCTCTCTTTACATGATTTCCATCTGTTTCCTCTGTCAAGTATGATCTTCCCTCTCCTTTCAACTTAACGAAGATGCAACACAAATTCAACACCAACCCTTTAGTAATTAACTTCATCTCACCACCTTTTCTGTAGCTGAAGTACCCTAATTCCATCTACATCAGTCTCACAAATATATTTAGAATATATCACATGATCTTGCTCTTTATTACATGTTGCCTTGTTATTATTTTGCCCTTCCTTATAGAATGGTTTTCTTTTCCCAGGATGATTAGGAATTTCCAAAGGATGCAGATATTATTTCCTGTATGTCTCCCAAGAAGAACTCAATATGGGGCAGAGCACACAATGTTTTGTCCCAAGCTGAGAACGTCAGACTTCCAATTTAAAAAATATTATTTACTAACTCTCGTATCAGTTACATTTCATTCTTTCTTCTCTTTGTTGTGGTCAAGTTCCTCCTTTAGACTCTAATCATCTCCAGCCAAGATCCTAATATTCCAACCCCACTGCCTGTACCCTGAACAATTCACTCACTCATTTATGCCCAGAAAAAGAACT
This sequence comes from Manis pentadactyla, assembly GCF_030020395.1. NCBI lineage: Eukaryota > Metazoa > Chordata > Mammalia > Pholidota > Manidae > Manis > Manis pentadactyla. Next base: position 52,203,397 of record NC_080030.1, read on the forward strand.
GAAGGGAGGCCAGTGTGACTGAAACAGGAGAAGGTAAGAGGACAGGATACAGAGCAAGCTTAGTCCCTAGAGGGAGGTAGGACCACCACAACCAGAATCAGTCTGTTTTCCTGGTCCTGTTTTAGGACAGAGCATAGTGGCTGAATGCATTCCTTCTGGACCTAGATTAATGGGGTCTGAATCCTAACTGTGTAACTGTGGGCTGATTGCACATCTTCTATGCCTCAGTTTCCTTACATATAAAAAGAGAATAACGATGTGGAATTGATGTGATTGGCTGATTCCCTAGGAAACAGATACTGAGACAGAAATTTGTGTAGGGAGTTTTCTCTCAGAAAAAATATCAGAAAGGCAGTGAGGGGAGCCAGTGTGCAGAGAGGATGAAGTTGAAACGTGAAAGAGTTGTAACAGAGCCTCAGCTCATCCCACAGGGGCCTCTGAGGCTAGAACAGCCCTGCAGAGATGTCCTGAATCAAGGCAAGTCAACCAAACCTTTGTACCCCAAAACTGACCAATCACTGGATGCAGACTACCTGTGGAAAGGTATGCAACCTTGGGAGAGGCAGAGCCCTTCTGGGCCAAGCCCTTCTGGCTCTTTCTAGGGAGGACTTAGCTAAAAGCTGTTAGCAGAGAACACTTCAGAAAACGAGGAAACAAATGCCTTGGTCCCGTGGGGAGGGCCTCTTTGACACAACCACAGCAGCCACTACAATCAACATAAAGACTAAATGAATATCTCTATGTCCCTTAGGATGGCATCTGGAATATTTTAGCCCAAAATAAATGTTGGCTCTTATATCAGTTTCGTCGCCTGGAAGGTCTCATTGCTTTACCTGCAGGCTTCCTGACCAAAACTGTAAGAGAAGGAGGGCAGCCTTTCTTTTCATCTCAATGCCCTTAGTAGCTAAATTCTAAATATTATGCATTCATTTGATTATGTAGGTTGGCTTCTACCTGTTACATAGTCCCTTGGCTTGTTGTCTTCTCCAGTGTTTATTTCCATACTGTCTATCACAGCTTAAAACAAATAGAGGAAAGAAGTGTCTTCTTAACTAAACATGGTCATTGCTAAACACCCACCAGAGCAACTGCTGGTTATTTAAAGACTAAATTAATACAGATAGTCTTGAAGAAGATGAAATTTAAAAAACAATATGAAACTTAGGGGCATACGTAAATGCCACGAAGACCAGAAGTTGGCAGATCCCTGAATGGAAATGCCTTCTAGCCACACTCTGGGCCTTCTCGCTTGTCCTGGCGATATTCCCGAGGCACTGATTTCCCCATCCTGACCCCTGGATACACACTGGCAGAAGCTTGGGGACTGTGAGGCCATTAATACAAGGGGTTTGATATGTGTATGTAGCTGTCAAACTTTAAATTTAGCAAAAGTTGATAGTATAGATCTCTTACCATATATGCTACTATTCCTCAAAGCAATGTAATACTCTGATTCACAATGTGTAAACTTATTTAATACCATTACTGAATAAATACATAGCTTTCTATTATCATAAATTTTCCTAACCAATGTTTAATAAATACACAACTATTATATATTTTATGGTAAAAAACACCTTCCCATACTCAATCTCTCAAGACCATTGTATTCTTCCTCATCCCCAGCACAATGTGTTTTTTTCCAACCTGAAGGCATCAGAGACACATATTTCTCCTTAAAGCTAGAGACAAATTCTTATTTATCTATGTATTTCAACAGTATTTTTTGTGTAGTATAAAGAGAAAAAAATCATTTTATAACTATTTAGTGTATTCTTGGTTTGTACCAGACACTGTGTTGGGTGCTAGAAACATAATACTGAACTAAATATATAAAGTCTCTGCTCACATGTAGCTGACAATCAAGTAAAAAAGATAAACCATGAAAAATTCTAACACTTACAGTTTTGATCAATGATGTGAACGAAAAATAAAGAGCATGATGGGCGATGAGTTTAGGGAACATTGCTTCCTACAGGGTGGGCTGGAGGAGAGGGGGAGGTACCAGGAAAGGAGGCAGAGTTCAACCTGAGACTAAAGGGCTGAGAGTCAGCCAATGAGACTGACGGGTGGAAGAGCCCGGGCAGACGGTATATCTTGTATAAGGAAATGGAGGAATCCTCAGTGTTACCACTGGCTGGTGAGCAGGACCATTTGCCATTAGAATGAAATTCAGACACAAATTTGATTGAAAGCTTAACATGCAAGTTTTTAAAATTTTGCCTACGTCAAAAGCAATTATAAGAAAACACATTTTTGGTTGGACAGTGAAATACTTATGCCACCAAAGATCAACCATCATAGTGTTAAGAATCCAGGACGAACACATCCTCCAGGAGCTCACAGTTCTGCCAGGAAGGGAGGTCAACAGACAAAGAGAGGTAAGTGCTGGGAAAGGGCCAAGTACAGAGAGAGAAGACAACCCAGAAGGGTCCATCACATTCCAAGAGGGCTTCCTGACAGGAAGTAGCATATAATTGGAGCTGTGCTCATCCGTAACTGCATCTGCAAGCTGAGCAATGAAGACTGAGGATCCGTCATGGGAGAGGATTGGCCTGCCTGAGCCTAAAAAAGAGTCCCTAGTCCAGAAGAGTTTTGAAAGAGGACAGAATATGAGGGGATATTTGAAGGAGATGGAGAACATATGACCATTTAAACCTTAAAAGGGTTTTTTTAAAAGAAAACTAAATTGAATTATGTGTAAAATTTAATTAATATACCAAAAAAACAATTCCATACTACTTTAAAGGCAAAATCCAAATGGTTCAGTATTATTGATTTAATTGCTTACAATTCACTGTTTTCCTCAATTCAATGATAGTGTTTCTTTACATTTACTCCATTGTTTATGTTTCAATCAAACTTCTTAAATTTAGCAGATCTCGTCTGCCAAATCACAAGAGAGCCAGTTTTATTTGTGTGCCTTATCATATGCACCCCATACATTTTAAAAATAATACTAATACTAACAATGGAAACCACACTATCTTGGCATTTCCTGAGTGCTGTGGCTTTGATAGTAGACTCTTTACAGTCTCTTGGCATTTTAGATGGCATTCGTTTGAGGGTTTTGTTTGTTATCTCTTCAGACATGACCCTGAGTACTGGCTCTTCCTTAATCAGCCAAACTGCTGAATGGCAAAAGCCTCTTTTCCTTGGGGAACTAGAACATTGTAATACAATCTTCCTGCCCTTCCCAACCAGACTGCATCCCCGGACTCCCACAGCCTCTGTTAGCCCTGAGTCTTTAAGTACTGACGCCACACACTCGTGAGTAAGAGAACAACACTCAGGAAAGAGGAACAAGAAGCTGGAGGTGGAGGAGGCAGAAAACCAGCAGAAGGAAGCAAAAGGAATAGAAAAAGCAAGAGAGCAGTGAAGTACAGAAACAGAAGAGAAGGCCAAGGAACTCGAACACACCTTCTCGTTCACACAGGTATCAGAGTTTCTAAAGTCAGACAAGTCTTAGCAGTTATTTCTTTAAAATGTTGGCCACATTTTATAATGATCAGGTATTCCCAGGAGTCTGAATGTCTTGCATTTTTTAGTACCTCAACTTAATTCTAACCCCAGTTTCAGATACACTTGTGGACTCAAGAAATTACTCTGTAGGATTGTACCAAAAGCAAACCTTTCTCCTCAAGAATGTTATATACTGTACCATTATTAATAAGCATACAAGGTAAAAAAAAAAAGGGGGGGGTAGAAATTGCAGCTATCTGCTCTTTGCATTCAAGGAAAGTGCTAGAGAAATGCATTCTAATGTCTAAGGCCACACAGCCAGTTAAGGGCAATGCCAAGACCAGGTGCCATGCCTTGCCCTGTGGAAACAACCTGCCTCCCTCACCATATCACAATAGGTTATTAATTTACATGGAGCCATCCATTAGCCTTAAAACAAGCAAAAGAAGATTCTTTTGTGATGGGTATAATTTTGTTCCTTAAAAGGAAACACCCTTTGGAGAAGGTATCTATTTACCCTAAACATAATAGAATGTAGGAGACATTTATAACATCTCTCTAAGCTGTTTTTTGCTAATAGTGAAACATTGAGCCACACATGTGCATCCTATAGTAAAAACCATCAGCCTCCCCTGGGAACTTACCTAATATTTATTTCAAAAACAATTTTTATTTAGATTTATGCTTCACTTCGTGCTTTCAATAGCTCTGTTTGCAGAAATTACTGCACATGCAACAGATTTCAGGGCTGTGTTTGCCTCTGATAAAGTAACTCAACTTCTGTATTTCAAATGTGGTCTCCTGGTCTCTCTTAGATGTTCTCGGGGACCCTGAACAATACATGAGCTCTGCTACTACTCACAAAGGCACAGCAGTGGCTCTGAAATGGAGTCATTCCATTAAAGCCAAGCATAACAATGGGAGGTGGGGGAATCCACTCTCCAGCTGGTGTTAAATCATCCAAGGTATTATCAAATCCTTTCCCCCAGGCTGGCATCTTCCCTTCCTTTCAGTAAGCCCCTCTACAGAATCCAAATCATTCAGGGTTCAGCTATTTCATGGTAAGCATTGACAGTCACCCCGTACTTTCTGCAGGCGATGTACATACACAGTGTAGGTGGCTCAAAGCTGTCAGCAATTTAGGTAATCTCTATGATCTCGATTAAGTATTGCTTCTCTGCAACAGTCAAATCAATAACATTTGCCACCACCCTGCAACACAACGTAATGAGCATTTTACTTTACAGAATCATTGAACATAAAGAGCCAGAAAAGAATCTAGAAATCGAAACCCAGTTTCACAAATGAGGGAAGAGTTTCTGTGAGCAAAAGTGACTTGTCCAGCGTTACATCAACAAATGGCGACCCAACCAGGGCTTGAAACTTGGTGTGGCCGCTCAGCCTGCTTCTCACTGCACCGTACTTCCTACACTGTAGGGCCTGGGAGTGCTGGGACCATGCCTAGTTCATTTGTCACTGCACATCCAGCTTCTAGCACAGAGCCTAACGAACAACACAGAGGGAAGGAAAGAAAGAAGGAATATATAATGGTTGAGCCCCGAATCCAACTCATTTTTTTTTAAAGGCTTTAACTTTTTTCCCTTATGTAGCTGGGTTTGTGAGAATGGGTTAGGGTGCAGAAAAGATAGGCTCAGATAAAAGGACTGCCAGACACGTGACCGTAGGTTATGGGTTCATAGAGAAGGGTGGGGTTGGGTGGAAATATGAGAAGCTTGAAACAGGAAAGAACATCAGGATAGGATGTCTAGCCGCAAAGCGTGGCTCTCTCAAGTCCTGTCTCAGAGAAGTCTGGTGGTGAGAGAGTAAAGCGGGTACTGGGGATGCAGGGCAGAGCAGCGGAAACACTCCTTCTACCGAGGGAGCAGCCCGAAGCAGGGGCAGAGATTCGTGCTGGAGCTCTCTGCCGAGCTCTGGCCATGCCCCCCTCGCATGAAGGAGTGAAGCACTGGCTCTGAAAGCGACTTCTGCGGGGATGATCTTGAATCCAATCTCCTGGGCTCTCTCAGGGATGTCCAGCTTACATCAAATTCCACTGCAGGATGTGCAGGGAAGCACATGGGCAGACGCTTACCTCAGGAGGATCCAGAGTCTCCCAACGAGTCTGCCACACTCTGTCGGTGGCTTCACAACAGCCACTGTCCCTACCTCTCCATCCTTCACCATGCATGTACTTACACTACATAAATAATCTCTTACAACCCAGAACAACCTCTGGTACAGTCAGCGTGGTTTAGCCATTTAAATACTAATGCATCTCAACTACTTTTTTTCTGGTTCAACATCTCTCCTGACTTTCACTTGCATGTCTTAAAGTCACCTTAGAAGCAAAATTTTCAGATCTGAAGTGAATGCACTCAATCCTCATTATTCACAGGTTCCCAATTGCAAATTTGCCTGCTCACTAAAATTTATTTGTAATCCCCAAATCAGTACACACTGTGTTTTCATGGTCATTCAAGACATGAGCAGAATGGAGAAAAATCTGAGATACCAGAACCACATGTTGCCAGCGAGGTGGACAAAGTCATGCTCTGCCTTCCTGTTGAAGTGCATACAGTAAACAAGTGTTCTTTTAACAGTCTATGCAGTGCCACCTTCTTCACATTTTTGTGTGTTTTGTTGAGGATTTCATTTTTAAATGAATTTGCCCAGCATACTGCTGAAGTGCCGTCTGGTGTTCCCAAGCAGAAAACTGTGATGCGCCCTACAGAGAAAATTTATGTATTAGGGAAGCTTTGTTCAGGCAGGAATTATAGTTAGTCAGGCATGAGTTATTGGTTGTGAGTTTAATGTCAATGAATTAACAATATATATTGAATAAGGCATGTAACGGTCAATTTTATGTGTCGACTTGACTGCCCCTTAGGGTGCCCAGCTTAAACACTAGTTCTGGGTGTGTCTGTAAGGATGTTCCAGGATGAGATAAGCATTTGAGTCAGTGGACTCAGCTAAGTTGATTGCCTTCCTCAGCGCGGCTGGCCATCATCCAAATATTGAGGGCCTCAACAGAACAAAATGTGGAAGGAGAAATGAGCACCCGTTCCCCAGCCTGCCTGTCTGAGCTAGGTCCTCTGCTTTTGAACTGGGCTGCACAACCTGGGCTCCCCTGCATCTCAGACCTTTGGACTCAGACTGGAATTATACCACCAGTTCTCCTGAACCTCCAGCTTTGCACATGGCAAATCATGATATGTCTCAGTCTGTATAACCAGGTGAGCTTCATAATAAATCTCCTTTAATATATACATATACACATACATATATAATGATTGTGTTTATATATATCTTTTATTGTATTTCATAAGATTGTTTTATATGTATTGTATATATACTATAAACAAGAGATCGATATCAACTAATTCAGAGTTCATAGTGACTTTATAGAGTGTAAACACTATGAATGAACAATATTGACTGCAATTATCTCTACTTCATCTTAAGCTCCACCTTATGCACAAGCTCAGTTAATGTCCCAGAAACCTGGAGTTAGCCTTCTTCCCTATCTGCACCCCCTCCAGCCTCAGCCTAAACACACGCAGTCTCCCCTCCTCAGCCCCACTAACCCTGGATCACGTCTTCATCACCTAGCGCCAAAATAATCACAATGGGCTCCTGACTTGAACTGACTGTGACGCCCCCTCCTGCTTAAAAGCCTACTGTGGAGATCTCCGCATGCTTGAACCACATCTCACCTCCAAATTCCTCAGGAGGTTTAGAGCCCCTGTGGTAACAAACTGCTGGGATTCTCTGCACTCCTTGTGCTTCACTTCAACTCCTTTGCATGTGTTGATCTCCCAGCCAAGGACACCTTTTCTTACCTTTTTAAGTTGGCGAACACCTGCTCATCTCTTGAGGCACAACTCAATGGCACCTCCAATATGAAGTGTTCTCTGGACCAAATAAAGGGAGAGGCAGGAGCCCCTTGCTCAGGGCTACCGCCACATCTGGTACATACTTTTCTGTCTTGATCATATTCAGTGGATATTGTTTATATTTTCCTATTCCTTTGCCCCACTAGACTGACCTTCTCATGGACAGGCGCTGCCTTTTTATGTGATCTCACAAGAAGTTTCCTTTACTGCTTAAAATATTGTGTTCAATAAGTAATGATAAAAAAATGAATAAGTGGATGAATAAATGATATTCCCACAGACACCACTGTGACTTACTCTCCTATATCTTACGTGCCTCTCTTCTTGGTCTTAGCTCTCTGCCTGCTTACAGTTATTAGTTTCATTTGGTAACTACCCACTCTGAGAAGGGGGCAGAGGTTTCTAGGCAAAGCTATAACTGCCAGGTGTTGACTATTTTAAACCTTATGGTTGAAACCAGAAAAATATCAGCCTCTTGCCTAACCTTTGCTTTGGCCTGGAAACTCCCTCCCTTTTTTTTCCTATCTACAATTTATCCTTCATTTATGGTCTTATTCCTTGCCTAAAAGCCTTCCCTTGCCTAAAAACCTTCCCAACCACCCTCAACCTCTGACTACTTTATCTTCTATGCCTCCTGAAAGGTTCTTAGCACATGCAATCTGGTACTTTTAGTTATCCTTCTATGTCTCCTGACCTGCCTCTAGACCTGTCTGTTGAGCAATGATGGAAGGTTCCTGAAAACATATATCAATGCATGCCTGGAACATGGTAGATGCACAACAGATGTTTGCTGAGTGAATCACTGTAACTCTGTGAGGTAGGTGTTGTAATAGCAGAGGAGCAGTACAGCGTGACGACTGAGAACCAGTGCTCCAGGATCCAGCTGCCTGGGTTGTGATTCTGATGTGATCACATTCTACCTGGGAAACCTTAAGTTACTAAACTCTTTGTGCCTCAGCTTCTCTGACTGTAAAATGGGTTTGCGACAGTATATGTACCTCATTGGTCTTTGTCATGATGAAAAGAAATAATGCATATTAATCACTCAGAAGATTCTACAGGGGCCACGACATAGTTGGCTATTACTAATCTATTTTGTATAGATATGAAAACTGATGCTAAAGATTAAATTATCCAAGATCATTCAGAGATAAATTGAGGGGTGGGGTTGAAGTAACGGAATGTTAAGAGGGTTTCAAATGGTAAAATGACAAAGGTCAGTTGTGTGCCTGTGTCAACCCTGGGGACTGATTTCTCAATTAGGCACAGGAAGCATGGTGCTCAGGGTCCACTTTTAACGGCCCAAGAAAACGTTTTCACCTTTATTTCTTTTAAATCAGAAGGAAAAAAAGATATAATAATAATGAATACGTAAAAAACTAATCCAGCCTGGATTATATTCATCTGTATACTGACACAGTCATAAGATATGCTTATTAAAATAGAAGAAGGAGCTCTTGAAGGCAAAAGTCCTCAGCTAAGGAACTGAACCACTTACCAGATAAACCACAAAAGACATAATGCAGCCCTGCCAATCGTGTGAGCTGGAATCCCATGACCAGGAAAACTTAAGAAGAAGTAGAGAAAGTCTGGAACTCTAGGGCCCTATGTTTTGGAAAGAAATCTCTCTCTTTGGGGTGAAGACAAAGCAGTTCCCATATCCTACCACCCACCCACCCCCCACCTCCACCCCTAGCCCCACCACAGCAACCATGCAATTCATGGAGCCCTCTGTGTCCCACACATTAATCACACCTATGGGACCCATGCACTCATTTCCATGCCACAGAACACCACTCAAACACTTCTGCACCCTCATTTTCATCACTGAGTCAAGTTCTTCCTTCACTTTCGGCCTGGACAGTACCTAGCCCATTGGCGAGGCCTCAAAATGTTTAAAGAATGATGATACCTATTTCCCCTGTTTTGAGCTCTCGAATTGTAAATTCAGAAAATAGGAATTTTCCTGCTACGTTCTATAACTATATGTCTGTTCTTATGAAATATTAGGATCAGTTAAGAACAGCTCTCATCATCAAAATATTTTAAGTAAGAAAGAAAAAGGGTTGTCTCTTCCTCTTATTTTGCACTGAACGCAGACCATTGAGGTTTCTAAATACACTTTATCAAATCCCTCTGTGCCAGTAGTCCTGAGTGTTCCCCCACAAACCCCACACCATGAGAGAATGAATAAATGAATATCTAACAGGCCCACACAATACCCACGAGATAATCGGCATTCTGAAAGTGTCTGAAGATATCGTGTATGATAGACACCAAAGAATGACCCTGTACGTTTTACTCCTGAATTACTGGTTGGCAGAGATGGCTCAGCAATACAAACAGATCTGAGGAGCACACAACAGAGACGTTCAGGAAACAGGGTCAGCGTGATTAGTAGACGTCAGAAATGATACTTTTCTGTCCCCCTCCCCTTTCTGATTAATGCAAGACAGTTTCTGATTTCCCTTGTTTGCAAACCCCTATATTCTACCTCTTTATTCACTACGAATGTCCATACTGTTTACTGAAAGCTGGTGGAAAGAAGAGACCGGAGCAGGCCCACCTCCAGAAGCCCATTTCCCAGCCTGGCTGACAGCTCTAGGGGGTTACAGCCTCGGAGGGAGTAGATGAAGACTACCAAGGGTTGATCTCCAAATGGAGTCTCTGCAAGGCCAGTTTTGCAGCGGCCTCGCAATCAGAAGGGGACACTGAGGTAGTCTCTCCAAAACAGCCGCCATGAAATAATTATTTCACCAGCTAAGCCATGAAAATGCTCTTGTAAGCAAGGTCTGCTTTAATAGAAACATAAGTGTTATGCATTGCTGTCTATTATAAATTGGTTGTAATTTTCTCCTGACACTTTCTGAATTAAACTAGTTAGTATACAAAAAATAATAATAATAATAACACATGCCACAAAGCAAAAAGCAAACTCGGTGTCTGAAGGTTAATGATTGCTCATGAAAGCCACAGAAATAAATTATCTGCCTAGGGACACTGTCACATGATCAGCACAAAAGCTGCAACAGCCAAAAATGTTTATGTAGAGGAAAAAAACAGTCAGCGTCACAGTACCCTTCCCCCACAGCTAAATTCGAGTCCTGAGCCAGCCAGCTGCTCCTGACTGCTTACATTAAACTAATTTGTGCTGCTACGTTGCAGCTGCTTAATTTTTAGTCTGAACTTTATCACCAATAAGTGTTACAATAACAAGAGATACGATGGTATCTCTGAAGAAATATCCATCAACCTCCAAACAATGACGGCTTCACAAGAGTAGACTGCAGAAAAACAAATTTAAAAAGGGAGAAAATTACCCCCACACTGCCTCTTTAAAGCGGGGGGAGGGGCGAACTTTTAGTGGGAAAGGCTTTAAAACGCTGCTTTGTTCCGAAGACCATTCTGCAACGAAAGGGGATGATTGAAAAGGTTAGCGAGCAGGGGAGGAGTTAACAAGTAAGATGGGCTTTTGCTCAGAGAGGGCGATTTGCAAGGTGAGACCTTAGAAGGGAGAAGGCAATTTCGCTACAACAAAGCGATCTATACTCTCTTCCTTCGCTCACTGCCCCCCAAAATGTTATGCAAACCCTAACTGCAGCTTGGCCAGTAATTCTCCGAGTTGTTCTAAAACATTATCCTTTGGCCAGCGGAGCACTGGAGCTTAACAATAGTCCTTGATGTTGCCCATGTTCTCCTGTTTTGTTTTCCTAGGCCAGTGGAAATGCAGAAAGTCTTCGTGGGGCAGAAACAGACATTAACCTGGACTGTTTTAAATTCCTGCCAAATATGCAAAGCACTGTTTTTGCTACATTTTGGGATTTGGCTTAGACCATATGTCAGGCATTTATTTGTACCCGGAACTAGAATAGAGACCTAACAACTTAAAAAATAAAAGATGAAAAAAAAGCATTAGGAATGCACTGAAACTTTTCCATTATTAATTAATCTGAATATGATGAATGTTTATAGTTGAGATATCTCATTACACTCTTCTCTTCACTGTGGAGGGGACAATTCAACTTCACCCCACTTAGTAATTATAAAAACAATTCCTTTGAAAACAGGGGAAGAACACTCATGTCAGCTATTTACAGCATTTTTTAAATTCTGTGGTTTTCAGAATTAAGGTTCAAAGTAAGTGTTATTAATGTTGAGTAATAAAGTAGATTTTTCTTGCACAAAGATATCCTAAATTTTAAAAGAAATGTTTACACTGGAATAATTTTCCCAGGGCGGGAAGGGGGAGTGCGGGGGGAGGGAGGGTTGGAGATTTAGACCCATCCTTGTTTTTCCAACTTGACACCTTTAACACCTCACGGTCTGGTCCCAGCCCAGGTCCTAGCAGTATTTTCTTTTCTCAGACAGCTGGTAAATCACAGTACAGGACTAACTGAGAACGCCACGGGGCAGGCCCCTGTTTGGGTGGGTTTCTGTAGATGAACCTCGACTGTGGCAGAGTGGCTGTGTTTTCAAGAGTTCTCCACAGTCTCATCCCAGGGGACAGAGAAGAGAAGTCTCTGGGGCCCCTCAGCAGTGCTCTGCCCCTGTGCCAAGTGGGTCACTGTTGCACAATGGCACGGCTTTTTCTCCACCCAGGGCTCGTGGATGCCTCCGCCTGCTGTTGGCAAGGCACTAAGACTGCTGGGAACTCAGACGAAAGCATCCTGGGGCCTGGAGGTGGGGCAGGGTGTAACTTGAACGGAGGCAATTTTTCAAAAGGCACCTAAGTACAGGCAGGCAAGGAAGGGCTCAAAACGCAGAATAATGGAAGGGAGAACCTCGAACAGCAACTCGTCTTTCTTAATGATAGGATGGGACGCTTGGCTCTGTCGCCCTTGAACAGAGCAAAAGACCTCCTCCTCGCAACTGAAGGCCAGACATCCTGTCAAAACTTCAGTTATGAAACGAGGAATTAATTTGATGGAATGTATCAGTCTATCTCATCTATCTGTTTTTTCAGAGCTGGACGAAACAGGTCTGACTAGGACACTTGCAAGCTCATGAATACGCTCACACAATTGGTGTGAAAGGGAGGCATAAAAACCTGATGCTGGTGTGGATGTGCGGATACAGGCACACCTGGATAACACATAAATGAATTCAGAAGCAGTAAATATGAAGATATCCTTCTTCACACTCAAGCAAGCCGCACGATGACAGAAAGAACTCGCTACCAGCCAGGAATGATCTCACAGAGCTGAGCAGTTTGAATTGGCTACTTTCCTGAAAATCTCTAGAAACAAATTCTTTTCAATGTAGCCTTTTAAAGAACTATGCCAAATTAGACTCCACAAATCCTGAATTAGGATCATAATTCAGGAAGGTGGTTATTTTTACTCTTGTGAGCTCCATAAGCAGCAAGACTATATAGTCACACATTCCTTCATCATGTCTCAGAATGTCCGTCAACCTGATTTTGCTTTTTAGCTAGAAATTATGCCTCTCCAGCTTGTAATTGTCAGAGAAGTGGAAACAGTTAATGAGGTATGTTGTAATATCCAATTCACGCACTAACACTTATAGTCATAAGCTTGAAATACATAATTTTTTTTTCACAGAGGAAAAGTGTGGAAAGCAATATATATGAGTAAGTAGTACAAATTTTGTTTTGCATTTTTGCCTCCATATGACAGCAAAGGCGCAGTTATAAAGTGACAAGTCAGATATACAACTAATCTTCTTTAGCATTGTAAGCGATAAATAACTTTTCTGCAATTAAAACTACTATATTACATATTATAAATATATTATAAATATTTTCTTCCTAAGGTCACTCATGTAGGTCATCAAAAGAGATGATGTACATAAAAGTGGTTCTCAAACTGTGGATGTTATTTAAGCATAAGGAATATTAATATTCTTACACTTGTCTGCAAATTTTAACCGTAATCCATTCTACCTTTTATCTGTGATATAGGTAAAAAAGAAAAAACAAAAAAGTGTGTTGATCAGGCAAAGTATTCCAGGAAATAGGACTAAAAGACAAAAGTCTTGTCACAATTATTCACCCAACCAGAATTCATAGTGTGTTTATTGTGTATACAGTGAGAGGGTTGTACCGATATCATATGACTTAAGAGACACTTTGAATAATTTCTTCCTGCTCAGGATATGTATCCTCACCAATGCAAAATTTCTCGCCATTCAAACACCAGGAGATTTGACAACAAAACAAGAATCCAGTATCTCTGGAATCCCTAGGTTGGGATGCACCTGACTATAGTGAATCCCAAGTGGTGAACAATGGGAACGATTTGGATAGCAATGCCTGCAGGCAGAGCCAACCTGTCTGTCAGGCACATTTGGCCCTGTGCTGAGAGCCAGTGATACTTTCAGGTGCCCATGAAAATATTTTAATTTATTTTAAAATCAGAAGAAAAGGGGAACTTTTAGGTCAAAGGATATTTTAATATGTAATATTAATACATCCATCTTTGTACTAACATAATCATAAAATACATTTTCTAATATGTTTTTAATGGAGGAAAGATTCCACAAAGGCACAAAGCACCTGTGTTAGTTTCCTATGCTGCTATAACAAATTAGGACAAAGTTGGTGGTATCGCTATCTTACAGTTCTGGTGGTTACAAGTTCAAAACAGGTCTCACGTGGCTAGAATCAAAGAGTTGCCAGGGCTGCTGGGTCCCCACAGGCAGGCAGAACTGAGGCCTCTACAGCCCATGAGGGCATGGTGAGAGGCCGGCTCTTCCTGGGGACCTCTGATACTGCCGCATCTGATGGAGGTTATGGGGAGTCCTCCCTACCTTCAGCACGTGAGTACAAGCTGACCCAACCAGCTCATTCAGTTGAGAATAAACTCTCTAAAGCTAATGTTAATGACCAGAGACACATGGAACAGCATTGTCATGATACCTCCACCAAGTTCATTGGCAGTTTTCCTAGAGAGATTCTCTTGTTCCCAACCTGGTTCTCTGAGGTCACAGCAATATGATCCTAAAACCATTAAGAATCTGATGGGCACGTTTTCAGGATTGGAATAATAATTGTAAGAAGAATGTGGAAGGAGTGATTCCCAGTGCCATAATAGCCAGGACAGTGATGTTTACAAAAACAAACTTGAGTTAAGCAATGATCCAGCCGATTTCATCCTCAAGACCACTGAGCCAACAGTACCCATGGTTCCTTAACTCCAAAGGATTTTTCTTCCCACAACAATTGTTTCACATCTCCCCATTTTAACTTTGCAGCCCAGACACAGCCCTAGAGATGGCAAGTCCCCTGATATTTCATTTTTTTATCCAATGCTTGACACACAGAGACACATTTGCCATCTGCAGTTTAAACTAAAAAAATGGTCTGGGAAACTTTTGTGACTGTACATTCTAATTTTAACTCCTCTATAATCCATTCCTCTGTATTACCATCTATACACTGAATATACCAATAATAAACTGAATCATGTAATTATTTTGGGAATAACAACTGATGGGGTTGTATAGTACTCTACACATACAAAATCCTAAATAGTCCAGGTCATAAAAAATAGTATTTCCCAGTGACATCTCAATGGAAGCCACTTTCTTCTGAACAAGTACAAACTCCACAGAGATGCCTAACTTGCAGTACTGCATAGACATGAAATGTAAACCTGATAGAAAAACAGGAACATAGCTAAATCTGAATTTCAAAATTGAAATTTTGTCACAATCACAATATATCTAATGGTCTTCATTTTTTCCTTAATTGCTACATTTTTTTGTATTTTCATATGTTTCTCTATTGTGAAGAAAAAAGAAATCACAGGAAACTGTTTTACAGACAGGCCTACCAAATACTTTCTGGGCCTTATGTGAAAGATCAGGTTTTCAAAAAACTCCAAAGGAGAACTCTTTGAAGTGTTTTTACTGATCATTTGATCACGTGAGATTTTGATTGTATTGTTTTAAAATGTCTTCATTCTCTAAAACCTGGTAACAGGAAGTTTAATGGGAAATATAATTTGATAAATGAGAGAAAACTAACAAATAACAATATAAAATACACCTGAATTCCTGACTGAAGAGAATTGAAATGGGGAAGAGGTGGTAAAAATGAAAAGTTAAAAACTGAAATCTGGCACAGTTTAATTTTTAAGGGAAAAAAAAATCTTCAACATTGAGGTTCAATTTGTACAAAGATTTTAAAATACGAAAGAATCAAGTCAGTAAGCTGGGGTGTTAAGTGGGATTTCTGTAGAGAAATTATCTAACACTTTGGAAAGAAGACTTGGGCAAAACTGGAATAATGACATCCTGAATACGGTTTGGCTACAAACAATAGCAATTTCTCCCTCCATAATGCCTTCCTCCTCATCTAAGAAAGGATAGGGAACAGACTGAACTCTGAACAGCAGAGAACTACATCCGATCTGCAACAGTCAGGAGAGAAGAAACCATGAAAGCGGGATATTGTAGTATTCCAAAATATTCTTTGACATTTCCTAGATTTTTTTTTTCCATTTTGCTACTGTACTTGCCCAACCAAGCTGGTGGGGTGTTATGCTATTTTAGACATGAGTTAACAGGTCTCTTACATACACACATTTCCACATTCCAGTGAGACCTATTATATCCTTTTCCTCCCAACCCCACCCCCACCACACACACACACACACACACACACACACACACACACACACCACTCTCTTTCCTCCACCCACACGTTATCCTCTTCCTCCACTCATTTTTCCTTGTTGTTTAACACTTCCCAATTACTGAATGTTTCCAAGGACATGCAAACCCACAGGACTGAGAAAGGTTTCCTACCACATGACATGGCTGAATCTGCAAAATGAAATGGCTGCAGCCAGAGAGCCAGTAAAACCGAGCAAATGGCAAAGAAAAGCTTTGACTCAGCTGAGAATTAAGTGGTGGGTACGAATAGGCCTCAAGGGGTCTTGCAGCCCTTGCTACTTACCCTGCGGTGTGTGGAGCAGTAGCTGCATCTGGGATCTTACCAGAAATGCACAAACTCAGGGCCCACTCCACATCAGACCTACTGCATCAGAATCTGCATTGTAACCAGATCCCTAGATGATTGAGATGCATGTTAGGGATAGAGGAACACTTCACTGTGTCACTAAAAATATTGTCAATAATTTAAACACTTATATCCCTTGATAACGTATTTTAGGAATAGCCTTAGCAATCAAGATGCAGGTACTCACCTCTCACCCTTTTGCTTACCCTCTTTCTCAGAATTTTTTAGGATTTTCTTTGCTCTCCATGCATATTTCCTTTCTCCCAACAACTTAAACAATAGTCTAAGAAAGTAAGAAAACTGTAGTCTAAAATGTGAGCTTTGAGATCCAAGGTCCCATACCCTCCACCAGTCAGATATTTAATACTACCATGGGTCCCACTGTCCACCACTCCCCGGGAGAGTTTCTCCCAGAAAGGTTAGAAGGAGAGCAGCGTTACCCCTCCCAGAGGCAGGATCATTCCATTCAAAAGAAACATAGCATTTGGTAAAGGAGGCGAACATTCTTTTTTTTTTTCCTTTTTATGCTAACAAGTTTGGCTGGAGGACTTTCAGGAACCCCTAGAACACATCTCATAGGCATAACCCTCTTCATGGGGCCAGCCCTGCCGTCACTACAGAAAAGAAGGATGTTTTGGGTTTTTGGGGGTTTTGTTTTGTTTTGCATCACTTGGGTCTTATTGGAAAGTGCCTTCTAAGACTAAGCAGCAATGGAAAACAAGTGAAGGATCAGAGCAGAGTTATTCAAAGACACCATTCAAAAGGGAGAATTGCTCTATGGACAGATGAGTCCATCTGAAAAGGGTTCAGTGCCACGAAGCCTAGTGAAAGAGGAATCACAGAGGCAAACAGGGGCACGGCCCATCCAAGCCCTCTGGGAAAAGCCTCGCCATCACCAGACTTGGACCACTTCCAGCCCCACTGAAAATTCATCCTTACAGGGCGGAAGGATGCAGGATGTGTAGCCACAGACTGTTTCTGGTCCCATTCGCAGAACCATTCCTGTTATGGTTTAGACGTTTCAAGCTGACTTCACTTGATGCTGCTATTCATCCAGTTGACCTAAATCTGACTTTTCAGATTCTGTACCACAAAAAAAAAATTCGATTATGATTTGACTTTCCTTAAAGCTTGATTACAACAAGAAAAGGGCTAATCATGTGGATGCCATTATACTAGGTCTTATGTCACAAATAAATTTTTGGCACAGTAAGTGGAATGACTTTCTAAATTACATATCAATATTAAAAACTGGGTTAATGTGAGCCTCCCTATGAGAAATGGGTACTCAGTCAAGATGCTGACAAATTATCTTTCTGGGCCTATAAGCCTGGGGGCTAAAGACGGACCATGCTAACTTAATCAAGGCCCAAATGGTTGCTCTAGTAAGCTTGTCCAGAGGCAGTCTTGGGCCCTAAACCTCTGTGACCACATTATTATTAACATGAGATTATAGCTAATCTCTAAAGTTGGTAGTCCACAAAACTTTTAGGAATGTTTTTAGAACTATTTGTTCCTCATGCAGTCCCAGGAATGCCATGGGGATATCAAAAGACAATCATAAAGTCCTCAAGGGGAGTTCATCTATTTTTCAACAAATATATTCTGTGTTTCTCCCATGTGCCTGGCACTATGTGTAATGCTGGGAACACTTTGAATTGGGAAATAGACAAGCAAGAATCTACAAAGCAATGTGTTATTGCCATCATAGAAGAATATAAGTAAGGCAGTGTACATAAGAGAAGAGGTACCTAAATCTTCCTGAGGGTTTCAGGGTAGTTTTCTAAACGAAAGCTATTTGAGCTGAGACTTGAAGGGTAAATAGGTGATTGAGGGTTATATATAACCAGATAGGCATCTGACTGGTTCTGCAAAATAAAATGGCTGAAGTAGTACAGAGTGGTTCACACTGAATGAATGGCAAGGAGAAGACGCCTCTGTGACTCCATTGTTAATTCAGGGTCAGGGTAAGAATAGATCCTGTAGCCCGGCTACTAAAGTGTTGTCTGTGGATCAGCAGCACCAACCGGGATCTTATTAGAAATACAGACTCTCAGGTCCACTCCTGTTTGGAGAACTACCTGTATTTCCATGTGGGTGGATGGAAAGGTCATTAAGGAATAGTAGGAGGCAGCCCTAATCAATTGTACAGGGCTAGCTCACCAAGCATCATATTTGCCATTTACAAAAGTGTAACTTTAAGAACTTGAAAGTGGATTAGATTTGCATATTCAGCCTGTCTTTATAGTAGGATGGAGAATGGATTGGATCTAAGACAAGTTCACCAGTTCTGTCAAAAAAGAAAAAAAAATGTCTAAACAAGGCAGGGACAGTGGAAGAGAAAAAAACATTGAGAAGTTTTAACAGGCGGACAGGACAAGAACCGATTATTGGCTAGTCTGAGGAGCATGATTCCCATGTTTCTGACTTGGATTTCTAATTGGATGATGATGCCACTCACATAGATATATAGATGAAGAGAATGAGGGGGAAAGTAGGTTTGGGGGCTCAGAACAGTCTCTTCCAGGTATGTTGAATATGAGGAGTTTTGCACAAAGGTATGTGGAAATATCTACAAGGAGCTGCATATTTAAAATTGAGCAAAGGAGAGATACAGAAATACAGATAAGGAAGTTATCAGCACCAGGAATAATTGACCCCATGGCCAGATACACTATTTTCCAAGAGTGTTGTGAAGTAAGAGTGGAATCCTTCCCCTGCTTTTTTCTCTACTAAGTCTTCTCCCCCTTCCTCCGCTGGCCCTGTTGCCTCTACTGGTGAAGTACAAGTTCTGGGTTCTGGAATTTTTTATGACATCCGCAGTGATCTCTGAAATATTTCTGTCCAAGACCCCATTTCATTATGGCTCTACCTTGAATCAGATGATTGTACATTAATCTGAATTTAAAATGCATATTAATGATTTCTGAAAAGTTTACTCACCTAGTGCCTACATTTAAAACAATACACCAAAGGGTACATAATTCCCTGGTCATTTTCAACACCACAGCCCACAATTAACAGGCATTCTTGGGAAACAGATGAGTTTTGTGTTTATCCTCCTACTACACTACTAAATGAAAGCCACCAGTTCCCCCCTTACAAAAGGCTCATTAAAACTAGGGAGGAAGTGATATGATGTCTGAGATTGTCTTTAAAATAATCTAGCAGAGTTCAAGGAAAGAGAAAAGGAATACATATGAAAACAAGACTGTGTATGAGTTGATAATTGTCAGAGCTGGGTGAATAGTACTTGGAGTTACTCTGGAAATATGTTTGAAATTTTTATAATAATATTTTTTTGAAAAACCAGAAGTGACAACTAAAGAACAGACCTAACTGTTTACTCTGGACCAGTCATATTTAAACCTGCCTTCTTGCTGCAGGCCAGCCAGATTTCTAAGGACAGGACAGAACACAAAGTAAATAACAGTTTTATCTTTGGATTTGCCAATAATCTCAAACTGTCACTCTCTGCTTAAGGCATTTTTGTCATTTCAATTAATCCAATATCATTCAACACATTCATTAACATTATACTTACTACATCTTCCAAATCATAATTAATAGAAATAAGACCAAGTCTTTTATGGTGGTATAAATCACTGGGAGAATCTTCTCAATTATATAGTTGATGAAAAGCAATAAATGATAATAATTCTGAAAATTCACCTCAGGATGATCCTCAAAAGATCCATAAGGTGCATTCATTTAATTTAAATTCCTACATAACACATTGAAATGTCTCCAATATTTCAAAAGCTAAAGTTAAAAAGAGAAAATATAATGGCAGTTATGTCTAATTTAACTTTTAATTTATTGCAGGGAAAAGATTTTTCATGAAAAATACTTAAAAATACAGCCTCAAAGCCTCTCTCAGTTTACCATTTAGAAATAAATCAGAAAAAATAGTTTTAAACATGGAATTTTTTGTCAGAATTATAAAAATTCCTAACATAAAGTGAGCAAAGAAATGTGTGTTTATCTTTGATGCCATAATGTACCATTAAAATAATATTAGAATATAGAATAATGTAATTGGCAATATCTATTATTGTGAAAAGGATTCCTGAGTCTAAAAAGGTTGAGAAATAATGCTGCTCTTCAATCCACACATATTCTTACCTAAGTCTACCTTAGTATGACTAATATATCTAAAAATATTTCCTATAAGAATATTGCATGAACAGAATATATTTTTCCCTTTGTTACACCATTTGTTTAGGTCATTTGCCTATTTGCTTTCAGAACTATTTCTGATTCTTCCCCATCTGGACTCTCTTTCAGGGGACAAACTCTATAAACTACATTTCCCAGGATCCTTTTGAACTGACTTCCTATTAGGTTTGACCAATGAGAGGCACTCATGGGAGGTTTGAGGATGGCGGGCAGGGAGAACACAGAGTATTTCTTCTCCTGTTTCTGTTTTGGATAGTGACTATGTTTCCTACATAGATCACTTTCCATCAAAGACCCTCTGCCTTATGGTTCTAGCCCCTGATAGCCCCTCCCGTTGTATCTCTGGGCAGTCTGAGTTCATACCCAGTGGTGCTGGCCTCAGGGCCTAGGTACCACTATCTTCTGCCTTGGTTCCTCCAGCTCTAGAAGAGACAGAGGCTGCTTGCCATTGCAAATCTCTGCGTTGCCTCCCTTTCCCTGTCAGACTTTTAAACTCTCCCAGTACTTTTTTAATTGTTTCCCCATAATAAATTTCACTGAAACGTGTCAGGTATAGGCTCTGTTTTCCTGACTGGGCCCTGACCAATATACAGTTCATCTTTAATTTTGCAATTTTAAAGTCTTTTTAAGGAAGTCATTATGTGTGTTGGCATAATTTCTACCTTTACAAAACAATTCTAGTTATTGTTTATGATCAACTGCTTCTTAAATCATTGTAAGTATTCTTCCCAGTAATTCTATTATTTTGCTGAGTACCGATGAAAGGCTGTTTCCAGACATTTAGAAGATATTTTTATTTTAAAAATTGATGTCATTGTTGCTTTGTTTTGCCCAGAGAGTTAGTCAATAATTACATATTATTTCTTGCCACATATGGAATACTAAAAATAGATTTTTCAATATGAGCCCCCTATGAAAAGGACCATACCACCTTGATATAGAAGACAGGTAATATTTGTTGAAAAGTACTATAGGATATTAGTAAACAAATGTTTGCATTACAACCTAATTATCTACATAGACCTTTATTTGTGTAATAGATACATTCCTTAAAAATTAAATCTAAGTAAGTCAAATATCATTTTTGTAAGTAATGTAAAATGTAAACAATTTAGAGGTTTATAAAATAAAAATTCACCATTATGCTTCCTTCCTCCTTCAATTCTTTCCCAGCTTTGCTAATTATATTCCCCAGAGGTGGGTATTGTTAACAGTTTGGTGTGTATTCTTCTGAACACTCTCATTACATATGTTAATTCATTCATTTCTAAAGAGTCTACCCTAGGCCAGGCACTTTCGAGGCACAAGAGATAGAACAGCGGACGAAAGAGACCAAGCTTTTGCATGAAGCTTATATTCTGGCAGGAGAGATAGTGACAAACAAATAAACACATACATAAAATACATAGCATGCAGGTGGAACAGAGGCTAAGAAGGAAAGTAAAGCAGAATAATGGTTTAAGAGACAATGGGTTAAGGAAGGAGCAGGTTTTCCATTTTAGTGTCTTTCCGGGGAATATGCTGCTTTACTGATTTTAGGGGGGCTCCCTTTGCATACAAATGTTTTAGTGGTTGACAACCACTTCTCTTAGACTCTTGGAATAGGAAAATGATCTAGATAATCTCTTGAGGTTCCTTTCTACCCTATCATTTTGCTATCCACAACCTCACAACTAACCACATGATTAACAACTCTATTTTTAGAAATTTCTTCAAAATGTAGTATCTACGAAATCCCAACAGTTTCATGGTTCTTCTCTCCCTTCCTCTTTTTCTCTTTCCATCCTACAAACAGATTCTTTCTCTGTTCCCTTGCCCACCAGCCATACAAATTACTGCCTTGGGTCACATAGACATTCAGGGTAGAAATAAACCAATAACATGTTTATACTAGAAAAGCAATGCAACTTGTCTGACAGTTTCACTAGCCCCTTCTCATATTCTCAGAGTGCTTGACAGGCCCAGAACTTCCTGCAGAGCGTTCCTGATACTCAAGTGCTAAGTGTCATCACAACGTGGTCATAAATTGAACAGAGGTCAGCTACTGAGTCAAGGCCAAGGGGCTCCAGACTGGCCATCAGCTCACTGGGACCAACACCAAGGAGCTGCCCTAAACCAGATGCCTTACCAGGTCCCACTGGACACTATCTCACGGGGAATGTAAATCTGAGGCTTGCAGCCATGTCAGCAAACACAGGGCACTCCAGAAATAAAGTGCAGAAGGTGTCATGAAGCAATGAAAGCAGAATGTAATAAGAAGGAGTGTGCTATCCAGAACAACTACAGAGAAAGAACTGAACTATGGAGAACAGCCGGCAGAGGAGTGTGGCCCAAGAACAGCCTCCTCTGGAAGATTCTGGTGGATCACCAGGTATCCTGCCAGTGTCCTTGGAGCCTTCCTATATCCCAAATTCCAGGAACTTCCTGGGCTCTGTGTGAGCTCAGACATGTTTGGATCTTCCTTACTTCCCCAGGGTTTATCCTGACTTAAAACCCTGTGAACTGCAGTCACCTGACAGCTATAAAGCAGGATTAAAACTGCATTTAAAGAAGTTTGCCAACATCAGTTATGTAACGAAATGACCCTCTCTGCCTGGCTGGTGAGGTGAATTAAAAATAACACATTCCAAAAGTTCACTGTATGCGGAGCACTCTGGGAAACATCAATAACAGGGCCCACAGAGATATTATGACCCAATGGAAGGGAAATGTATAAAAACTAACGCCCTGGGTAAAGTTTCACAGGAAGTTTAATGTGAAGAATTACATCAGTGCAATGTAGTCGTGATGAAAAGTAGAGACTCCGGACATACACTGCCAGGGTTCCGTTCCCAGCTCCCAGCTTAGGAGCTGTTTGGGTAAATCACTTTCATCTTTCTATGCCTCAGCATTTTCATTTGTAAAATGTGAATATTAATAGTTCACCTGCCACAGAGAGATGTGAGCATTAAATGATATAAATGTTAATATATGTAAAATGATTACTGTTACACTAATATTTACAGCTTATAATAGTGGAAAGGATGGACTGTACAAATACAAACAGTGAGAGCAGCAAAAAGAAAAAACTGTTTCGATTATATATTTATCTTTTACACTGTGCTAGTATTTTAATAGGCATAAAGGCCCCTCCACAAGTCTGTAAGCTCCAGGAAGTGAGGGACCATGTTTAATTTGCATGGTGTCTCCTGACAACTGTCATGGTTTCTAGCATAAAATAAGTGCTCAATAATATTTGCTAAATTAATAAATGGATAACCTAAGCCCATCTGTATATTCTGTTGTTAATACACTCAATTAGCAGTGCAGTGTTGCCCCATTTTTTTTTCTTTTCATCTTTCCAACATAGGTTTTATCTGCTTACCTTGCTTCATTTACCACTTGACATATAAATACCTTTGGCAATAGCACAAGGGAATTCAAGCTTGCTGTGACCATATTCCTGCTTGATAAAGCACTTCTACTTAGAAGTCTTTTCTATCTGTTCTTTAAGTTCAAACAGTTTACAGCATCTATTCTTCATTCTAGATTTTGTCAGAAACAAAGGAGGAAAACTGTATCACCCACTACCCAGTCTGTCCCTGGGTCCCCCATAGATGGCCTGTGAAGCTGTTACAATTCATTTCCCATGACCTGCACATGCACAAGAATAGTGCTGGAATTCCTCATGGCATCCTTAGATCTTTTTTTTGCCACATCCTTTGCCCTGACTCTAAGAGGAAGCCAACCATCTCTCCTCTGGCCTGTGCCACAGATGTCTTCCACATCAATGCCATCTGTGATCCCAATAGAAATGATAGGTAAAATTTGTTGCATCTGTTATTGGGCCTATCTTTGTAATAGGAGTAATGAAATTTGACTTTCAAACTAATTCATCTTTATACAGATAGCTCAAAATAACCTGTAATTAAAACACTAAAGGTAGATGCAAAGTGAACATGAGAGAAAGGTAGTTCTTTTTCAATGAAGAAACATGACTTGGAATGTTTTTGAAAAAATAACAATTCCAAGAACTGAACTAGTAGGAAATAAAATTATGGAAAGATAGATTTTTATTGGTAGACTTGCAATTGTGAAATGAGGAGAGTGCTTGAGAACCTGCAATATGCAATATGCTCTTTCTAAAGCTCTATTTTTACAGTGGAATTGGGAGGTGACTATTGTTTTATTATTTTAATTATTTGCAGACATATGGGGTAAAGAGAGGGAACATAAATGTGATTGCAGTTAAACTATGTCTAGAAGAGTGAATTAAACATATTTTCTAAAGGAGCATAAAAATGGTCCTTTATATTGAAGATGTTTAATTTATATATTAAGTTGGTAATTTTAAAGATTTTTCAAATAGTGTGTTCTACATCAATTAAACAAGATGTTAAGAGTTTTCAAATGGCAAAGGACTTTATTAGTTAGGATGATTTGGTATTTGTCAAAAATATATTTCTGTAATTTTTCTATTATGTTATGAACTATCATAGTCTTATGGGTAATAACCTTTTAGCCCTAGAAGAAAAGTTAATCATATTTTACTGAGTTTTGCATACTCTTTTTATAGATAAGAATACTCTGGTTTTGCAATGACTTCCCACGGACGGGTAAGAAGCGGGGCCGGAGCCGCATCTCCCTGCTCTCCATCCAGGCCCCTGGGAGTCCACCCTGCACAGAACAGAGCAGAGAGTTTAAGCAGCTAGTCAGCAAACCCTGAGAAAACGGTCAGAGGATTGGACTATTCAAAGTTGCTGTACATCAACATCATAATTTTACTAATGGTGAATATCCATTCAGCCAAAGGGATAAAATAACTTTCACTTTCAACAAAAGCAAGAAATTTTACAAAATAAAGATTCTAGAGATAAGCAAAACTATGCAGGCTAGAAAAACTATAAAGGTTCCTGAATAAAACATTCTTAGGCCACTTCACATACAAGAGCCTGAAGTTCTATCTTAAGAAGTATAATCAAAAACAAAAATTAAATTTCTATTCCAGAGAAACACATTTTGAGGCTTACCCCATTCTACTGATTGCACTGGGTGTCATTATTATAAGGCAGGATTAAAATTTCCTTTAAAGAAGTTTACCAGCATGGCTTATACAATTATGTAGCCATAAGTGGAAGGGAACATAGGTCTGGGATGCCTGGAGTCAAATCCCAGCTCTATCGTTTCCTAGGTGTGCACCTGAGGCTCAGTCTCTCAATGCCTCTCAATCTCTCTCCATCTCTCTCAGTGGAAAAAAGGATATAATGATATCTACCTTTAAGGAATATTGTATGGATACCAAAGGCAACATACGAAGTTCTTAGAACTGTCTGGGTACATAGTAAGTACTTAATGAATACTAATTATGTCACTATTATTGCTTATTATCAGTGTGAGGTTAGCAAGTCAGTCAACAACAAATATCCATGGAACGTGAACACTTTAGAAGACAGAGCAAGGGTTGAAAAGGAAAAATATGATTCCTTTAGAAGATTATGATGTAATAGTAGAAGAAGGAAAAAATGCAAATGTAAGTGATAGGAACAAAATTATAAATGGCATAATAGTTTAAGTGGAATTATGTCAATAAATGTTACAAATATTATTTATTATTAAAATTACCCTTCTGTCCATTAATGATCAACAAAATAATAAATTATGTCTACGTTGACACCTTTACTCTCAACAATATAGTTTTTTTGAACAGGTGGCTACAAAATTCTTGAAGTCTCAAAGAACATTTTTTAAAAGCAACTATTAATTACTCAGCATAAAAAGAGCATCAATCTAAACAGCCTCTAACACAAGATATACCTATACAACACTGGAGACAATCTCTTCAAAATAGAAATGTCAGAGCTATTAATCTTGTTCTTGACATTCTAGTCATTATAGTAATATATGAAATGGAAATAAGTGGTATAGCTGTTATTGTTTATCAATGGTGCTGTGCTTTACTAAAATTTCCAAGGAATAAACCAAATTAAAATAACAAGAAAATTCACTAGTATGGTTGAAGACAAAGTAAATACAAAGAAAGAAATCAGTAACTTTCTTAAATAATGCCGTTAATAACAGTTAATGTAAGGATGAAAAGACTCTTTTCATAATGGCAATAAAAAAATAGTTAACACCAAGAAATTACTTAGAAAAGGGTAGGACTTCTGCATATGGCCCCTTCCCTCCAGAAGAAACAAAACAAAACAAAAAAAACCTGTAACAATTACCAAGAGGCAACAGAAAACTTGAATAAAGATTCTTTACCATATTCTTAAATAGATCAAGCATTATAAGAATATCTACTTTTCATGAACTGATATATAATTTTCAGTCAATTTTAATAAAAGTATCAGTGAAATTTCCTCAAAGTTGGCAAAGTAATTGTAATATCCTCTGGAAGGATGACTAAAAGGTAAGGTCAGATTTGGATTTAAGAAACTAAGAAAACATGTCTTATACATCCAAGCTCATGGAATGAGGTTCGTGCACATACATATGCATAGGAAAGTTTGTAAGGAAATCACTTTAAAAATATTTATCTCAGGGTGATGGGATTATGCATGAATTTAATTTTCTTGTTGTCCTTCTCTATTTGCCAAAATCATTACAATAAGTATATTGCTTTTAGAATCAGAGGAAATAAACATTTTTAAGAGAAAAGAGAGAACAAAAAAATAAAGAAATAGCTTGGGCTTTGGAAGTGACAATAAACTCTAACAAAAATGATAATTTTGTCACACTCAATAAAAATTGAATTGATATGCTGTAAAGCTATTTACAAAGACTGTAAGAATACGCTTATTACTAAATCCTGTGCTGAGACTAGGCAACCACACTGGTAATCTATTAATTTGTTAAGTATTGACAAAAAAAATTAATGCTGTATACCTAGATTTGGCATTTAAGAAGAAGAAAAAGGGCTACAGATGAAAAAAGTCTAGACTTTTTCCAAAAATGAAGATGCCCTTTGAGGAAAAGAGCCTAGGAGGGTAGTTGGGGCAGGAAAATACTTGGGCAGGGAAATGAGATGTAAAGTGGCTGCCCATAAGGATGAATAGATTCTGTGGATTCTGTCCTTGCCCTGGGTCAAGATTACCAAGGGTCCTTACTCAGTATGGTTCCACTTTACAAGGATTGACCGAAGTGTCTTGTGAACTGTGCACACTATTAGATGCTGTGATAGTCACAAAAGCAGTGTAAAACGTGGCCGTTGATCTCCAGGACCTTTCAATCTGGTTGTGGAGGCAAGATAACACATGAACAACTTGAAAACAAGACAAAAGAATAAATAGATTAAGTGCACATCTGAGAGGTTCAGAGATTTGGTATAATAGAAGGCCACTGAAGGATAAAATATGGGCCCAAGTAGAAAGGGGAATGTTCATGCCCCAGGAAACATGGTGTGACTGGTTAAGTTCATCCCTGTACCCACCCCCGAGCCCCTCTTGGATGTTTCACAAGAATCACAAGTCTTATGGGCCAGCCAGTCTCCAGACTATTAAGTCAGTCCTAAAAAATTTAGCCCATCTCTTAAACAAGAGCTTTGTTTCACATCATTTTTTTTTAGAAATCATATCAAGGCTTAATATACTACTTTTTTCTGACAAAACCCTTATTTTTCCCAAATTCATGAAGCTGATATGTCAAGATGTTTTCCACTAAAGTCAATTTATCCTAGCTGTAATAATGTAAGGAGCTGCAGAGAAACTTTGTTTTAAACAGCTTTGAATCAGATACAAAAAAGACTGTGGGCAACAATCCAGCAGGAGAGCCAGCTTTTCACTTAGACTGCTCTTGAGATCCTTGTCAACATCGGATCACATCAAAAAATTCAAAGGGAAATGGATGATTCAGTTTTCTTTGATTGGAATTCAGAGGCAAATGGAATTTAGGGTGAGATTTGAAGAGATAAGGCCTTTGTTTTGAAGGGATACCAAGGCCCGAAAGTGGTCAGAGATCACTCCAGTGCAAAGGGGTTCAAATTACAGAAGGAATTTAGCCTAACACATACAATTGCACTGGCTCCCACAAATAAATGTGACACATAGAAATCACAGTAGGTTGATTTAATAAAATCACAATTCAACTCATTACAGCACATTTTTCATCATGTCGTATGGGAACGAGATCTTGGGGAGCTGGTGCATTCCTTTACGGGGAATTAATTTAATCATCCGGGATATTTCTAGCACATGATGAAACTGAACTCAGCATTGGAATTTAAGCATTCCCTGGATGAAGATACTTGGTCTCACACTCTGTCCTTGTGTCAGGCAGTAACACTGAACATAAAACACACTCAAAGTGTACTTTAGCTTCTTTGGAAGAATTTCTTTGACACCTGTTAAATTTTAAAGAGCTCTGTGAAAAAGCATTTTCTTAACTATTCAACTGGCTCTTGATTCATTTATGTGCATAGAAGCTTAAAATTGAAAGTACTCTACTTACTAACCTTTTTTCTCAGGGTGCCCATTCCCAACTTCCTACTCATAATTGAACAGCCTATTTGAAATACTTATGGGCCAGAATCATGCAGATCTGATACTGTTGTCCTGAACTTTACTGTCAATTTTTTTGATAAGTAAATGTGTTGGACTACAATGTTCTTTTATGATGTTTCATCTCAAATCCATGGTAATTTAAGCCCCACTTCTAAATAGATAAAACCAAATCTTAAAGCTATGTCTATATGTTTGAAGTAACCAGACCTTCATCATCTCTGTTACTTTAACTGCCTTTACCACCAATGTGAATTGTTAGTGGACAATTGTGTAGACGTATCATATTGATAAAGCCCTTAGTACCAAATCAACCATGCCTCAGGAAAATTGATTGCCAAAGAGAAGTACTTACATCCATACAGAGCAACCTACAGTTCTCCCCAATGGGTCACACTGTTTACTGTTCTGTGTCATAAAAATTGTCCTCTCCTGAATGCCCTTCTCTTCTTCATCTGGCTAATCCCTTTAGGTACCACTGTCTTTAGAATGTCTTCTCTGGTTGTGAAGCATATAGATCAGGCTTCCCAGCACATTCCTTGCCATGGTATACCTTAAGCAAAAACTCCTGAGGAATCAGACAACTTGGATTCAAATCTTGGCTTGGTCATTTGCTAATCATGTGGCCCTACACAAGCTCTCTCAATGTTAGTTTCCCCTTCTGTAAAATAGAAGTGATGATAGTGCCTGCCTCAGAGGGTTGATGCGAGGATTAAAGGGAGGTTGCTCACACAAACAGTAGAGAGGGGCCTTGCACGGAGAAACCTTTGGTAATCATCCTATATCAGGATATACAGGAAGACCCACTGTTTTCCTTTTAAAGGAGGGCTTTTTTAATTGATATTTTGCATGTTATGCTATATAATATTAACATACTTTCTTGAAGTTCATTCTATCTAAATATGTAACCTCACTTCACTTAAACTGTTTAACTGTTAAAAATGAGCTTATAATGAATGGGGCTAAATTATTATTCAGGACAGGTCTATCTCCAGTGTTGTTAAGAAAATAGGTGAGAATATAGGCTTTGAAAAGGCACAGAAAGCAGATTTTTTTCCTCCCAGGAATACATCATTTCTATAATCTAAGTTTCGTGGGTCTGGCTACAAATAACTTTATAGCCTTCATGAGCAGAAAGAATGATAGCATTTCTAGATATTTAGGTCTGTTCAGTAGGAAAAAAGAGAAGGATTACCGATGCTAAACTATGATCAAATAACTGCTGAAAAGTTCTTTTTAAATTATGGACCTGCAAGTGTTGTTTCTCTTTCTCTGTCTATTGTTTTGGTTTTTCTCACAGCCTGTTAGTTCTTCTTTTTTTAAAAAGATATCAAAGAAGAAGTAATGATAAGAGAAAATTCAGAACCTCCTTGCTATGAAAGCTTCAGGATCTGAGAACTGGAATATCCTTTCTGAAAATGGCTGACCAAGTGCTGAGTCAGAAATGTTTAAAAAGCAAACAAAAATACAAAGGAATCCCAATGAGATTATTAAATTCCAAGGACAAAAAGAAAAATCCAAAAATTTTCCAAGGGGGAAAAAAAATGGATTACCTAAAAGAACAAAGATCAGTTTGGCCATCATATTTTGTATCAATGACTGAGAACAAAAGGATGATAAAGAAATGCTTTCAGAAACCTTAGAACAAAATTATCTTGAACCTAGAGTTCCAGATAAAATGCTAAACCAGTATGAGGCAAAAATAAAGGTTTTGTTATACTTTCAATGATTTATAAACTTTACCACCCAGGCACTTATTCTGGGTGGAAAAAATACAAAGTACAAAAGAGGAATTTTTTTTAAAGTATAACATTTTGCAAAAGGGTGAGGAGAAAAAACACTAGCACTTATATATAGTTAAATCTGAATTGTTTTTGATAATATTTGGCTGTAAAGCTCAATGAAATATTGTAGATGTCATGAGAAATAGAGAAATGGCATTTTAAAAATGAGTAAGTCTAGAAAATCCCAAATGACTTAATCAAAATAAAGAATGTAGGGGAGGAGATGGAAAAATAAAAGCATGCTACTGGTCTTGCCATGTTCAGGGGGAGGAAGAAGTTATAGATTCGGATTAATTCTCAGTGTTGATTAAACTATATAGATTTAACTATGTTTATTAAGATCGTAAGGATGTGTAGCCCAGATTTAATGTGAGAAGATTCTATCAAAAGGTGTGAATATGGGAAGTGTGATTAAGGGGTGCTCATGGTGGGAGACCAGCTACCACAAGGAGAGTCTATCAAAATGATAACACATGCTCCCTGACCCAGCAACTCTATTTCTAGGAATTTAGCTACAGAATTCTTCTACACAAAGATATGTGGTATTTAGCACTGTGGAATGCAATCTACATGTTCCTCTAAGTGGAACTGGTTTATAAGATACAGTCTCCTAACAAGGAATACTATGCAGCCATTAAAAAGGTTGAAGTAGATTTGTTAACACAGACATGGAAAAACACATTGTTACATGAGAAATGTGCTGAAGATAGTATTATGATGTGATCTCCATTTACAGAACTTCAAAACTTAGCATGTGTGCATTTATGCACATTTATGCTTATCATGCATAGAAAAAGTGTGGCAGGCAAAAGAAGTAGAGGAGTAGAATTGGAGACACATGGCAAAGGAGGATTTTAAATTTTACTGTATATAACTGTATTCTGGATATTTGCTAGAATAAACCTGTATTTTGTAATTTTATAAACAAAATAAGAAAAAATACTTTATTGATGCAAAGTACTGTATTTCATGGTTTAAAATCTATGAAATGAACCTGTTGCAGAGAGAGTGGAATAATGGAGATTATACTGTTAGACATGCATGCATATTAGATTTCAGGTGGCATCGTCAGCACACAGTGAAATCCACCTATTGGAAGGAAAGAAGGAAGAACGGAGGTAGCAAGCATCTAAGATGGACAGATACTGCCTCACTCAACAAAAAAAGGCCTCTTTCAAACTGTGACGTGGTTTAAATTTGTTGTGGGCTCATATTCTGTGAAATACGGTATTTGTCTCTGAATAGATTAAGGGTCTCTTTAACTAAACCTTCCATCTGGACACAAGAGCTAAAAACTGCTAACGGGAGAGGGAAGCAGATACAGACTGTCAGGGCAGCAATTATTTTACCTTTGGGAAATGAAACTATTTTCACTCAAAAGAAAGTTTGCAGACACAGCATTTTCACATTTGGCTCCGTAATACTAGACATTTAAAAAAAAATTATTTGCTCTGGAAAACATGTAACAAAGTGGGTGCATATCAGTTGTCCTAGAAAAACCACCCCAAAACAACAATAGCCAATACGTTTATCATTCGCTCTTCAGCTCCGCATTTTTTGATCTTCCGTTTTGTGACTACACATAGGGGTTAAAAAGTTGAAAAAGATATAATCTGGGTCCCCGAGGAGCTAAGTAGTTCATTATAGAGCAATCTGGGAGGTTCTATCAAGGGGACATATAAAGTGCATCCTGCTAGGCAGTTTTGAGCAAGTTGTTTAATCTATTTGTGCCTCCATTTCCTCATTCATGAAATGGGTGCAGTAATTGTACTACTTCCTAACAGCATTCTGGGGACTAAATGAGGTCGAACGCAGAAATCCATGCACAAAATAAGCAGTCAGGAGAAGTTAGCGACTATTATTTGGGGAGGCAGGATTAGGACTTCTGGTCTGAGATCTCCTGGGTTTGAAAACTTTACTGTAGGAACCCTCAAGTCACCGAGATGAGTCTTTATTTTCTCAGCCAAGAGCCCCGGATGACCAGAGCACATGCATCAGAGCTGCTGTGCAGGCTGAGGTCATCCATGAAGACTTAACGATCAGAGACGGGCATCTGCGAATTCAATTAATGTTAGTCACTATCACTATCAATATGCTTCAAAAAGAAAAGGGAACTAACAAACTCTTCCTAGGGGTGACAGAGATTAATCAGAAGAGTAGGTGGCATTGGGATACTGGCCTTGAATAATTAGCACGAGTGCCCCAAGCTGGGAAGGCGAAGGAGAGAAAGGACAGGCCACAAAAGCAGCAAGAGCAGAGGCATTAAGAATTTAATAATGATGCTAATGAGAACAGTGGTAGTGCTAGCAGTAGGAGTAATATTAAAAATAACAACAATAATAATACAGCATGTTCAGAGGGAAGGGGTGAAAATGTCCCCTAGGTTCTAGGAAATATAAACTGGAATTCAGCCTAGAAATTATAAGCCAGAGAAATTCATCAGTGATACGGGGGTGTTGCAAACATTAGAGCAGAGCAAGGGTGTGTGGGGCGAGCAAACCATAAATGGATTCCCCAGAAAAACAACATCAAATGGTGGGAGGCACCAGCAAAGGAAACCCAAGAGCAAGCTGAGAGAGGCAGACCCAATGCAATAAAAGAGGCTGAGAAGGGAAAGAGTTTCAGTAAGGAGTGGCTGGTCAACCGTGTCAAGGGTTGCATAAATGTCAAGTTGGGTGACAAGGAAAAGTGGGGGTATTGAACTCGCGTTTGGGAAGATGCTGGTGAGAGAACATTTTTAATTGCATGGTGTTGGTGGAAGACGGAATTAATGAGATGTGAAGACACCAAGTATTGACTAAGTATAGACCTCTTTCAAGCAGTTTAGTGATTAAAAAAGTAAGAGAAACCATTCTTCAACTAGAAGATGTTAATTTTTAAATGTCCCAATGAGCAGAAGTGGCTTTTGGTAAAAAGAGTAAATGCCTCAGGCATCCAAAAAGCTACAGGGAGAAAATAAAGAAAACGGAACTCAATACTTTGCTTGAATGAGATCAGGGGATTCAAGTAAAGGTAGGGGTGGGGCAGAAAGTTGAGAAACAGAATTAACTTTAAATGACTAGGTCAAGTAGATTCCAAAAAGGGAGAGAGAAAGGAATGTAAGGGCAATCTCGTGGTTTTGTCAAAAGAGTAAGGCAAGTTTAAACTTTCACAAAAGAAGTGATCAAAACAATAATGCACCCTGTTGATCCCTCAGCATGAGCAGAGGACACCATAGCCTCAGAGGACAGAGTCCTGGGTGCAATTCTGACTCCTGGGTGCCAAAGGACCCTCAGTTAAGTCACGGGCAGACTGTGAAACATGAAGGCATATGTTGGCAGCTGCGAAGGTTTGTCTCTTCCCGGAGTCAGGGTCCTTGTTAGCCAGACTCCAGACTCCAGGTCCTCTCTTGGAATATTGTACCACCTAAGACAGTCTGCCAAAAAATAGAGCTGTCCTGAACCAGCCAGCATGAGAAACTCTAGAGGAATATAAGAAAGGACTGCCAGGCAGTATGAATGATTGGATTTTGGAATGAAAGAGAATATTGGGTGGGTTTGTTTCTGGACTATCTAGAAAAATCTGCCTCGGAATGTTTTGATCAGCTCTTGGATCGTCAGCCGAGTGTTTTAGAAAACATGATGGGTGGCTTCAATCTGTGTGGCTCTCAGGTCCCACATCTGTAGAACAAGGAAGGTTAGATTAGTTTTAAGTGCCTGCAACTCTGAACATTATGAAATTAAGTGATTCCCTCCTTGGCAATTCCTTCATTTCACAAGAATTTGTGTTCCCAGTATGAAGCTGATGCCCTATCTTCTTGACCATATTGTCAGCCCCAATTCTATTTTGGCTCCCTTCTTTTGTCTAAAAGGCACTGGAGAATGTGTTAAAAGATAAAACAGACTTAGGACAGCCTGGGTGAGGCTGGTTCTTAGCCAATCAGGAGGCTTTTATTTGGAAAACACCCCTAAACTAGGCTGAGCCTCCTGGTTTGAAATAAACATTTTGATGAAACATTCTGTAAAGAAGAATTTGTTCTTACATGAATAAATTAATGTCTACAACCCAGTGCAACAGTGAATTCCTTCCCCAAACATTTTTTTGTTATGTAAACATCACCTGAGTGGGTCTGTTAGAGGTAATTGCTAATATTCTCCTAACCTAGTGACTTGGGGAAGAAGAAAAAGAGATGGGAATTAAGAGGACATATCAAGGCAGTGGGAAAGGGCCAGTTTAACTGTTAAGAACTAAGCGTACCTTTTGTAGACCAGAGACTTTGAGAAATTATTTTTATACCTGATTTCTCTTTCTATTCTCGTTACTAAGTAGACAGATGATTTCTCAAGATCTTTCTGCCACTTTGGTCTTTGTGTCTGTGAGGATGTATGTCAACATATCTTTTGCATCTGCAAAGTAAATGTGGACAAAACCCTTATCTAGGTCATGATAACATTTAAATTGGGAATACTTAATTTTTAGAGAGGAGGGCATTTTGTTTTTAGTATACTTTAATGTGTTCTCACCATATTCTATTTTGCTAACTTATTTCACAGCAAAAGAACTAAGGACTTGACTTGTGACCAACCTCATAGCCAAGAAGTAGAAGGCCTTATC
Source organism: Manis pentadactyla (assembly GCF_030020395.1). Taxonomy (NCBI): domain Eukaryota; kingdom Metazoa; phylum Chordata; class Mammalia; order Pholidota; family Manidae; genus Manis; species Manis pentadactyla. Next base: position 52,238,768 of record NC_080030.1, read on the forward strand.
TAGGAACTAAAAATTTGGAAAGTTTTATCTGATTTTGGTGTTTATAGGGTGGCAGATCTATGTGTAGGCCCCTCATGAGACTTGGTGTTTCAAATCTGAGTAGCGCGATGAAGTCTCCAGGTTACAGAGGGTCTGGCAGGCCTTGCCCTGTTTCTGCTGCCCTTTAAACAACTGGAGACACTCAGAGATCGCCATGGTCCATGGCTGAAGCTCCCTTGGAGTTCCATCAGCCGGCATTCTTTGAAGAAAAGGCTCCCAGGTTTAAGATGTGGCATTCCTCTATAGAGCTGGTTCTTTCTAAACCACTTGGACTACTCTGCCTTTCAGAAAAATGTCTGTGTTTAACAAGCACTGAAAAAATAGAAAAGGGGGGTGAAACCCCACCAGCCTGGAAGAGGTCACTGCTCTAACAGTAAACTGCAGAATTTTAAATTCTGGCAAGGATTCGAGTGTTTGTTTTTCCTCTAACTTGCCAGGAGACCTTAAACCACCAGCAAAACATGCTGGTGACTTAGTTTACCTCTCCATGGAACCCCTGCCCAAGTCCTCCAGGTAGTAAAAAGAGGATGTCCTCAGAGTGTTATGAGCCGCCATGTTTGGATCATCTTTTCTGTAACATTTAAAGTTTGTGGAGCTGATGCAGATGGGGGGCATGCAACAAAATCAGAATTCAAATGAGCCAGGTGCCAGTTACTATTGTCATGTTGTGAATGAAGCTGCACCAAGCTTGAGTTACATTAGCCAAGAGCAGCAACCAGCACCACCTTTGTGAGATGCTGTCGTTTCTGGTGGGAGTTTTTGTTTGTTATTCTTGTTGAGTAAATCCTTAAGAGAATACGCTTGGGAGACCAATGTGAGGCAAAGCAGGTTTGGGCTTTAATTTTTCTAATATTCAGATGAGGGGAAATAGTTTGAATCCAAAAAGGATGTCAGTTGAATGCACACACAAGCCTGGAGCCCATTGGGCATGAATCTCAGGGGCCATTAATCTGCCACTTCCAATGTGTAAAAATGCAGGAGACTGAGTCAGTAGAAAAAAATAATTTTAAACATCTGTGGTATTCTTTCTGTTCTAGATTAATTACACTGCTTGTTTGTTGACGCTGACCAGAATTTTCAATCTTCTGATGCTATGCTTGGAGTGTCATATTTTTTCTCTGTGTTTATCACTTATGTCCGGAGAAACTTTACCTCTGCCACAGTTTGTCTCTCATAATTCAAGTCCTAATTTTGTTCTTTGGCTCACCTGCCCTAGACTCTTTGTTTTTCCTTTTATGCTGAGCAATGTGCAACTCTTTTTCATCGAGTATTTATTATTACTTTGAAGAGACACCTTGTTAATACACAGTCCCACACACATACACATCATTCAATCAAAATGATGATATAAATGAAAATCTAGGCATGCGGTTTAATCATTTGGAGAGATTGATAATTATTTTCAATCAGCTAGGATTGCTCTGCCAGCTCAGAGAATTATTAATGAGAGCCAAATTTGTTAATAGATTGTGACAGCCCTTTTTTATGAGTGGGGAAAGAAATCAGGAATGTCTTTCTAGAAGTTGCTTTTCTTACCCTCATGAAGCCCATACTGTCCTTCTGGATGAGCCGGAAGTCCATCTGCTGAGATCTCCATCCTGTGATCCATGGAGGTAATTTTGAGCTGCATCCTTAGAAGCTCTAAATAGAAGGGAATCACAGAGGTTTTGCTTATTTGTTTTTTGTTTTCCTTAAGTAGCCCAATCTGGAAATGACAAATGGGCAAGTCCTTTGCAACAAGTGCAGCAGCTATAATCCCCACCTCCACCCTCAGTCTGCCTAGAGAGTCATTCTGCCTCCTCTGGCCCCTCACCCCACCGATGTCCCATGCCTTCTGTGGCCCAAGCTGACCAGAGACCTATTTGGGAACTCAAGCTCCCTCCCTCCACTCTTGGCCCCAAGAGCTTCTCCTTGAACCCCAGGTTGCTCCCATGATTTCCCTTTTGTCTTTGCCACACACCCAAGGTTTTGGCCAGTTTGGGGGGTTCTTTTTAGCATTACTGCAATCTACTTTATTCCTTGGAGCTTTCTCTCTTCAGGCCATGACACAGTCTACACAACAGTTCATTTCCTTCCTCCTCCCAGTGATAAGCCCACAAGGCCTTTTTCCTTTCTGTTTTGTGGGTTTTCCTGAGAATCACTAAGGAGAAAAAGAGAAAATAATAAAAGAAACCATGTGGAAGAGATATGTCTATTTATGAACTCTTATAATTGCTTAATTCAACAACCATATATTCACCTCTCTCTACGCACTGAGCACTGCTTTCTAGTATCTAAGAGTTACTGTTTCTGGGCTGTGTGGATGGCTAGCATGTGTGTCTCTGGTCTCCTACCCTATAGATTTTTAGATTATAACATAAATTAAATTAAACTTAAAAACACACACAGTGTGACTCTAATAATAGTGGAATTACCTGACATTTAAAAACTTCAGAATATCTGCTCATTTTCTCATACTCACCCTACCTGATCCCTTCCTCTTATTGTGTTTGAGCCAGTGAGGGCTTTCTGCTGAAACCCAGTAATTAAGCATCTATCGAGTGATGTAATCATAAACTGACTCTCTGAAAAAGACAAACAAACAAACAAAAAGTCCTGATTCTTCTGTTTACTGGTTTCTGTGATGCAAGCGCTTCCACCATGATCAATTTCAAGCTACCAATGATTTAACAACCAGCTGGCTACAGCACTTGCAAGCCTGTCGGAACCAGTTAGAGCGCACCACTTACCCTTCCAGTCCCTTCCCTTCTCAAACCTTGTTCTGTGTCCGATCTCCAAAAGACCGTTTAGAATCGCCTTTCACTTGGAAAAAGTAACATAATAAGGAACTCCCACCAGAATGTTAATGGATGACTGAAAATGGCTAGATGCAATAACCCTGCCTTGTCACGGGGGACTCCTGGAATAGGGTCATGACCCAATGGATAAAATCCACTGTCTGCATTGGCAAGAGTCCCTACACTAAGGGTGTACCTCTCGGTGGTGGTGCAAAGAGGAATCGGGGAAGCGTGTTCAATGCCTCTAAGTGCTCAGGTAGCCAAGAGGACAGAATGCCAAGCTTTATGATGTTGGAAAAATTATCTGACCTCTCTGTGCCTTAGATCTTCATTTATAAAATGAGGGTAGTAATATTCTATTTCATGACATCTAAGCTGTCCTCTATTGTAAAACATACAATTATTTTACATTCCATTAAGAAATTTTAAAGTGCTGCCAATTAAACTATGACATGCCATCAAAAGTAAGACACATCCCAATTTCACAGATGCTAAATGGGAGGGGAAAATATGTTTTAGAATTGGTGAATTATGGTAGTACTTTCCCCACAGAGTTGTTGGAAAGATTAAACGACTTGATAGATACAAAGTGCTTAGAACAGGGCCTGACATATTGTAGGAGCTATGACTTTGCAATGATAGATTTTGCTATTACAGTACCATTATTATTGCAAAGAGATTAATGAAAATTAGAAAGCTGCGTAATATCTGACTCAAACATTAACACTTCAGATTTCCTCAGAAGACTAAGTATGAGCTGAAGTGGTTCTAAACGAGCACTTTTCTAAACTAGCTACTTTTCCTAGAACCACACGGGCCATAGGAACTGTAGTAGAAAAGAAGTGGAGGTGAGGTTAAAAGTCGGGTTAAGAAGGCCAAGCAAGAGAAATTCTCAGTCACCTATTTCAAAACTCAACAAAAGCAGCCCCATTTTCATCAATTGAGTGCATTGGAGTTGAATGTAAGGTTTCATCTTACTTGTGTTCTTCTGCTTAAATATATATAGGTTGTGCCCAGCCAGCTTATAATACTCTTGTGCCCTGGTGGACAGGGACCTTGGCAGCTGCATAGGGACACTCTTTCCCAAGAGCAAAGCTAATTCTCACTCAAATTCACAGAATCTTGGTTCGAGAAAGTCCTCCTGTTGGTCAGCAGGCATGAGCACCCTCCTCCTTCTCCCCAGCACCTGCCTCTGGCTCTTCTGACAGTGCCTTCTGCCAGACCACACCCATCACCCCTGGGACAATTCTGTCTTGACTGGAGATGTTTAAGTTTTCAAGTCCAGGAAGCAAGGACTGTGGCAAGACATTTAAATATGATAGCAAAGTTTACACCCTCAATGTCTCTCTAGCAGTTCCCTTAGCAACAGCTCTTACTTTTTAGGACTCACCTTGGCTGCACATGGCTTTAGGAGTCATTTGTCAGACTGATTTCCAAAACAGCTCATATTGCTCTCAGAACCAAACTTTCTAAGCAAGAGTTGAAACAGAAAACATAACCCATTTTTGAACTAAGGTTTAATGACCCTTTACAACTACTCATAGCCTCCTTCAGGATCCAGGTGAATAAAAATATATATATATGAAAAGTCAGTGGGGAAAAACAAAAAATACAAAGAGTTGCTGTGCTGTGATTCCGACTGTATAACAAATGTACACAGATATGGAGAATAATACCTGAAAGTAAAAATAATTGTTTTGAGTTACTGTGAAAGTGGGATATTAAAAAATAATTTTATTTTCTTATTTGACATTGTTATATTTATTTTTATTAAAAATGTCAAAATATTTCTCATACATTCATTCAACACTTATTTGTATGCATAACTTATGGTTTACTTTGTGTTTACCTTTAAACTTGTGTTTACTCCACCTTCTACCCTCATCTTTTCTTCACTTCTTTTATGTGCCCAGATGTTTAAGTCCTTTTATATCTGTGCCTTGGGTGAATATGCTTGACTTTTCCAATCAAACCCTTTGATGGCAAAGGACTGTCTATTTTTTCCCTGCAAATCTTAGATACAGCCCTCCCATGGATGGTATAATACTTGAGTTACATAAAACAAGTTCAAGTTACCAAGGTCAGCTAACATATTAGATGACTTACAGAAAATAATCTTCATGCCTTCCCTCACTAAGGTTGTTATTCCCCAGGACAGTATAAAGAACAACTGAACCCCAGGACACTGTCTTAAAAGGGCTGCTGCTATTCTTTTAGGATAAGAATAGTGTATCAATCAAGGTTCAGTTAAAGAAGCAGAACTATCATGAGTGATGTACAATAGGAATTAATTACAGGGGCCAAACTTTACACAAGCATGGGAGCTAGTGCTAAAGTAAGTCTACGCAAGTCCCTTCTATGACTAGTGTTGGACTTGAAGTTGCTGAGGGCCTGGGCCAGCAGTGAGAATGGAGAGCTAGACCTGAAGTAAGGGAGAACACAGACAAACTAGAACCTGAGATGATAAACGGGCCCAAGGGGACAAATTGTCTGTCATCAACCCTTGTGTCAGTGTTGAAGTGATCTGCACAGAAAGGCCAGTGCAGTTTACCATGGAGTTACATATACATCTGAGTCCAGTCAGTAGAGGTTGAGTGCCTGGACGAGGACCAGAAAATTATTGCATTTCTCCCACTCTGTAGAATAAGAACACTTGCGCTGCATTGGTAAAGACCACTGCTGTGCCTCTTCCCTTTCAAAAGGTAGGCTGGACATCATTATTTTGGAAACATGACATTTTTTACATTCATGAGTTGGGTTGGGTTTTGTTTTGCTGGCGTTGTTTCCTGAATGATGATTATTCACATACACCTGACTAACCAGTCGAATTAAAAGTTAAGGGCCTCCCATCAGGCATTTTGAAGATTTTTCAAGGCCTCATCAGGTATTACCTCTGCGAACCAGCCAGATGGCCACAGCTGATTGCATGCTCACAATTGCCCTGCGGTCCTTTCCAACTTTTCTAAGAGTCAGGCAGGTCCTGGGAAGTCTGCCTCCACTGAAGGATACTTAATTGAAGCAAATTCCTGAAAATGGTGTCATCTCTCTCCCATTTGAATGCACAGTTGCACAATAACATCCACCCTCTTAGTTTCAATGAGGTTTGTTTGCCTGTGTCTGCTGTTATTCTAAAATAGCTAGTCAGAAGCTTGACCCACTGTGGATCACACATTATCCTATGCAAGTTACTTGGCAATGCCAAAAATGTGCCTAATAATGGATTGTTTAATGGGCATTAAAGAACATAATTAAGCAAAAGCAGATGTATTGAAATAGTCACATAAACTCTAGATAGGGCACTTGTTTTCCCAGTTATTCCTCCATGGCAAACCAGTAGGTGCTAAATGTGTCTGTTAAGTGGTAACAATTCTTCAAGTTAAGTGAAAAACTTCAGTCATTTCAATATTCCTACACTTCCCACAAACAGCTGACTTTTAAATTCATTTAATTTTTATTAATGATTATGGTGACATATAAAATTATGCTCATTAGTATAAGAAAGATCCATTTAGCTCATCAGTATTTTATACATCTGTACACTTTATAAAATATGAGTACCCATTTAATGGCATTTTCTGCTATGCTTCATTAGAGAATAAAAAATTCTGTCTTTGAAAAAGTGTATTTGTTTATTGGTCCTTTCCTCTAGTCTCATGATTCTCTGGCAAAAAACTATTGCCCTCAATAATAAAACATACATATCCAGAATTTGAAAACAAATGGCAATGAAGAAGTGATTGCATTTATATTTATTAAATGGAATAAAAATGTAATATATGCCATCACCCAGCATTTGCTCTATGCCAGGAAGTATGCTAAGCACATTATATGTTATCTCTTTTAATCCTCTTAACACTTGTATATGTAAGTGCTATAGGTATTAGACCCATTTCATGAATGAATAAATAAGATGGAGAAATAAAGCAAATATTTAAAGCTACCCCGATGTTAAATGATACAGCTGAGATTTTAGTCACAGTTCTGAATGTAGAGTCTGAGCTCTTGGCAGCCCACCTCTGCTAGTGATAAACTTAGTGATCCTTACCTTGTGGGGATCATGGATGATTCTGAGAAAACAATTAAAGTTAAGGAACCTCTCTTCAGAAAAATGGACTCTCCCCCACACACTTTCAGTGAATACAATTTCAGAGGGTTTCTAGACCTCCTTGAAGACCATCCAGCATTTCCTTGGGATTCATATGCCGCAAATGATGGAAGTTTGGTAGTTGGGAGCTATACTGAGCAAATGGATATAGTACATGAACATGGTGAAAGAGTGACCTGAATACTCAGCCACCTGGATGCCCTATCGACAAGCAGAGCGGTGAATCAGAATCAAGAAGTCCAGCCCCAATGGTGTGTGCATTAGACTCCTCCAGTTACCAAAAAGAAATGAGGAAGAAGTGGTTGTTATAAGGATACATACTGGAGAAAGAACCTCACAGAAATAAGAGCAGGAACTGTGATAGGGCCAAACCTTTCTGAGCATGAAATTGAACCCAAAGATTGTGCAGTTCCAAGACAGCCATCCAGATGGGAGCTGCCGGAGCATGTCAGCCTGAACATGTCGACTTTCTCACCTTCTCCACTCTGTTCTCTTCTTTCTGACCTGCTTATTCTTTATTCCAGATCATACACCTCATCCCTCAGAGACTCTATGTACAAGTAACCTCTCAATTTTTGCACACTGCAGTTTTTGCTTCCTTCTAATGTCAGGTTACCATGACACCTCGTGTTCTAACTTTACCTCAGGGCTTCTTTCTTGTGTCTTTTCAGCTGCTATCTCCACTGCTGGAATGAATGGGATTAGTTGCACCATGCTTTCATGATATCTCAGTCCAAGAGCCTAATTGCACCTAATGTTTGTGCATGTCATCCCCCAGGTTCTTAACCAGCCTATAGTTTGGCTGTGCTAGTGACAGATGCCACCCCAATCCAACTGGCTGCAGCTGGTGGTGTGGTGGAGTGGGTAGGGGACTCCTGGATGGAACTGAACATGCCCCTCTCTGGGCACGCTTCCCTCATTGGAAGATGTGGGTTGGGAGATATCCTCTAGAGAGGTGTAGTGATAAACTAGCACAGACCCCCAGGTAGCATGGCTCTGGGAAATGCCAGTGCGACTTCCACACTGGGAACAAGGGCCGCCTACTACTAGGCCCTCCATACCAAGAAGTGGGTATCTGTTCAGATAGGGATTACATGGCACTAGGAGTCCTCACTGCTGATGAAAGGCCAGGGACTGGGGATAACACCTGGATCCGATGTGCCCCTCAGCTGCATGTCATCCAGGATACCTGTGTAAAGAGATTTTTGTGTCACGCTTGAGGACACACCATCCTTCCCTGTAAAATTCATTGGCTGCTCACGGAGCTTTTTAAGGAGGAAGTAGCTAAGAGGACATTGTGGCACAAACAGTGCAATAGAGATACAGAGATAGAACTTTAAACATCACCTGATCTACCCACATGCACTATGGAGAGGGAGGATGGGCCTGAGAGGAGCTAAATACTAAAATAACTGCATGGAGAGCTGGGTGGGGGTCCCAATGTCTAGCCCACTTCTTATTTTACTATACCTGCATTTTCAGCCACACTAGCTCCTCATTCCCCTTCTGCCACAGAGTGCTACCATTCTAGAGCAAAGTAGAAAGGCAGAAAAGCCTGTAAAACCACATCTCACGCTATAAAGATTCAGTTCCAATTTGTGTGTATCTGCAGGATCTCACTAACTAAAGACACATGATTAATTGGGTGTAATCCTAGATTAAAACAACCACTGTGACACTCTTAGACATGCAGGTTAACTTCTATTTCTTCTTCTGAGAAATAGCAATTCCTTAGGCACTCATCATTTACCGAACAAACGTTAACTAGATATCTGCTGTGTTCCACGTTCTAAGGGCAAAATGATAGAGAACAATTGTCTGGTTCCTCAAAGAACCTTTACACCATAGCAGGGGAGCATAAGAGAACTACTATACCCAAGACATTATTGAAGCAGTGAAGAGGGAGCAATGAACTCATGGCAGATAGGGGGTCAGGAAAGGCTTGCCAAATGCACACTTGAAATGCAAAGGTGCAGGTACAGAAGGAGTTAGCCAAGCAGGGCTCTGAGCTGGGCAGGCAGATGAGGGAGAAGGCTGCACATCTGGGGAAGCCATGCAGTGTTACTGGAGTGCAGAGTTTAAAGGGAAGAAGGGGTAGGAACAGCAAGAGACGAGGTTGGCAAGTAAGCAGGGACCTGATAACAAAGAACTTTAAACACCATCCTTGCTGTTTACTATTGGCCGTGAGATAAATAGCCAGATTTCTATCTGACAACTATTGTAATAGCTGTATGGTGAGTATCTTTCAAGAGTTTAAGACTGGAAGCATGAAGCAAGTTAGGAACCACTTGCAGTAATTCAGGAGAGTGGTGATGGTGTCCTGACTTACAGCAGTGCAATGAGGCCAAAGAGAAATGGGCATATTCTAAGGATTTTTAAAAGATACAACTTAAAGGGCTTGGAGATTGACTGTACACCATGGGAAGCAAGGCAGAGGACGTGGTGGGGAGAGGGCAACGGAGAGGCTGCTGCATGTTCCTGACTTGGATAGGGGGAGCAGGAACACGTAGGTTTGGTCTGGACATTTGAGTGAATTCTGGTGAAGCAGCCAAGCATAAACTTCCTGCAGAAAACAGGACAGTGCTGGCTGGGAATATAACCATCAACACATACAGGCAAGCGGTACTCAAAACAGAGAGGAGGGAGGGCTGTCAGAATTACATGGGAGCTTCTTCCAGCTGCACATACCGTCCCCTGGAGATTCTCCGATGCCCTCCTCCCCACCCCTAACTGCACCTGAGTGTGTCAGCCTTGAGCACAGGAACTCATTACCACCATGTATGAAGGGACTGTGAGGCAAGCGGGAATGGCATCCTTACAGATACTGACATTTAAGAGATAAACTGGCAGGAGATACTGAGGAGCATCCAGGGAGATGGAAAGAAAACTATTAGGTCAAAGGGCCACAGAAGCGAGGGGAGGAGAGGATGTCAAAAAGGAGGGTGTGGCCATTCCTACCTGGTAGAGAGGTGAGGTGAACTAGACCCCAAAGGTGTTACCCTCTCTGCAGCCTCACCCCACTCCCACAGACCTGTGACAAGGATCAAATAAGGTCCTGTATATGAAAGTCCTTTCTCAAATATAAAACATTATGCAACATTTTATTGTTATTATTGTAACTTAAGAGCAGTTATTATTATAACATAAGACTCAACTCAGTTCCCACTGACTAGGAGTCTCTCTCTGGACCCTCCCCACCACCCTCCTGAAGTTCCCTCAACACCAAGTTTAGTTGGCCTGCACCCACCACTGGAATAGTGTTCAGTCTACAGGGGACAGGGAATGTGTGCTTACAGAATGAATGGGTGGTCAGGATTATGTCACTGTATTCTGTGACATTCACTGCATTCCCTTCAACAGAGAAAAGACCCAAATTATTTTATGTAATTTGCACATTTCTTTTTCTCTTTTCTTCTTTTTTTGGCATATCCTTGTTTCTGTTTTATGCCCTCACAGTTTAGGGAAACCTAATCAGCTCCTTATAGCTATCAAAATAGGTACATAGAAAATGTGTTTCATATGGAAGAAAAAGACACATAACAATCATTTCTTCCTCTGCCTGTCCCCCTTTTGATGGGTACCTTGGATCTCTCCAGATCCCATGTTTGTTGCATATTCATATCAGTCTCAACAAATTTCACAAGTAAAATGTTTTGAAAGCACAACCTAAGTGCTTTCCTACCTTCTAAACATTTAACATCTGCTTGGTTGGACTCAACTCCTTGTCTTGCAAGTCACCTTAAATCCACCAGTGTGATTTGTCGTAATTCATCATTTCAAAATCTGTATTATTTATTGCCCTTGATTACCTTATCACAGGTGTTCCGTGCTATTGACCTAGCCCTCAAGTTTTCTTTTATTTTCTTGTGAAATCATCATACCTAATTGACCAAGAGGTCATCTTTACTCTTTTCCAGCTTGTGCTGGGAAAAAAAAACCTCCTGCTGATCTAGTATGCATTTTTGACGATGAAGTCAGGAAGTTAATCTTCCGGACTTACAGATTCTCGGGACATTTATGTGTCAGAGGCATACCTCTGATGAACAGATATTTTCACAGGGGGTTTCTACTAATGAACTGTTCTTTATTCTCAGGTGCTTATTCAGGTTTTCCAAGGCTGAGCTGAGCTTTCCTGTACTGAGAGCATGCACCCTCCCCACCCAAACTCCTAAGCACACACTCTCTCCTGCAATGTATGTCCTTCCTCTTCCTCCTTTCAAACCCAACAGGGAGCAGCAAAGGGAACAACCCCACCCTGCAACCTTTGGTCAGAGCCAACTATTGCTCTCAGCTTCGCTACCCACCCCTTTCAACCTCAGGCCTGGATAATAAATAGCAGATAGGGAAGGGGAAGCCGTGGTTGCCAAGCAAGTATGGTAGTAATATAAATAAGTTTAGGAGACTTTCAAGGGCCTCTGTGCCCACCCAATCCACCCAGAGATGGAATGGATTTCTGCCTCTTCCTGCAGACAAGGAATTCTAGGTGGAACAAAGATCTAAACGGCAGAGCCTTGCCAGGATGGCATACAGATGCCTCTTGCTGTTCTCACAGCCCAGCTCAGCATTTGTTAGACACCTACAGCACAAGGCCTCCACGTGAGCACAGTGACACACACCTCTCAGAGTCTCAGGAGCAGGCAGTTTATGACAAATCTTCTTCTCTGCCAACCTTATTCAGCACCCAGAACTTCTGGTGTCTAGTCCCATATGTCTGGATGCCATGCTCACAGGAAAGAGAAGCTTACTTACCAGGTTCAGGCAAGAATTTCTGGACCAATCAGCTAATGGTCAGGAGCAAAGGGTTAATATAGATATAGACATTAGAGAAATTACTGTTGACCAGGGATGGAGTCATCCTGATTTGTACCTGCTGCATCCTAAACTACCAACTCTTCTTTAGAGAAAATATTCAGTGCCAATATTTGGCACCCTCCCATATCTCTGCCAAAGGGTCTCAGTTCTCCCAGCTGATATGTTTTTCTCTAGCAAACCTCTTAAACCCTAGTCCTTGGTCAAAAGAGGAAAGAAAAACTTGTAATCTACTTCATTTCTTCCAGCCTTTGGGAAAACAAAGGAAAAAAAATTGAAAAAGCCATCAGCTAAAATTTTGGAATGCAAATGAGATAAGATATATAACATCTTCTAGCCTCATTGTGGTTATTTATTAAGTGGAGACAATTATATCTATCTTTTAAGGTTATTGTGAAGACTGAATGATATATCTAATGTAAAGCACAAAGAATGCCACCTAGAGAGAACTCAATAAACACAAGTTATATTTATGTATGTGTGAATATATGTTATCTTTCTTTAAGATATATTGCTTTGTTAAACCAGTAAGATCACCCTAACCTCAGTAGATAGCAGCTGGGTTTTCAACAAACCCACATTCCTTCATATTATGAATTAGATCATCAGTGTGTTCATAAGTCCCTGGGTGTTGTTTAAGTATCCTATTGGCTGGAGCCTTAATTGCATCTATCTCTCCGGGTTCTCAGCTTTCTCAAGGTCTTCTGCTGTACCCCGGGCCCCCTCTCTTCTTTGATAGCTGGCATTCAAAGGTCCATAATGGGTAAACAATTTGTTTGTGCCTGAATCTCATCGGAAGGCCTCCTACCAACTGAAGGGAAAGTACCCATCTGGCAGAGGCACTCTGACTGTGGAAAATTACTGATCCACACTGAACTACATAAAAATCCATTTGTAAAAATCCTAAGAAGAGCAAACACTTCCCTTGGCAAGTTCTCCAGCAGGGTCCTTGGCTGGCAGGGGTAACGACCCTCACTAGGCACCAGAAGGCCGGTCCTGAGCAGTGACCAATCTGGAATCCTCTGGCAGATGCCAGTCCAGGGCCTACTGCACAAAGGGGGCCCTTCTTACCGACCCAGCACTGAATCTGAATGCACTGAGAATTAGTTTTGGCTGTCAGGGAAAAGCCAATGTGGAAAATATAATCTGATGGACAGGATTTGCAATGAAAGACATGATTCGACCCAAGTTCCCAGGGCCTAAACTAGTTCGAGGTAGAAGCGTGAATACTTTTTGGAAGCTGAGACCAGGACACGTACGATCCTGCAGTGAAAACTCAGGGGTAGCAAGGGTTTTGACCATTAAAGGACTAACTCCAATTTTCACACTATTAATCACCAGAATCTAAGTAGAGAAGGAAAGGCGTACCAACCAGCCTTTACGTTGCCATGCCTGGGCTGAAAATCTCTCTACTGTCTGCAGCTTTCTCACAAAAAGATGAATAAGACAACTCCTGGCCCTTGATGAGTCCGTATCTGGTAGGGGGGCTGGCAGGTAACTGAAATACCCACCTTAGCGTGGACAGCGTCAAAAGCAAAGGGCAGCGGGAGCAGACAGCTCTAACCTCCCAGGATGCGTGGGGGTCCACCAAGAGGAGGGCTCATCCCTTCTGCGGCTCGGAAAGGCAGCAGGATTTTGAGAGGGGGAGGGCTCTCCAGGCCAGGCACGCAGTGTGAACAGAGGCGGCGGAGAGTGGGAAGGAGAGGGTGTGGGAAGGAACGGGGCTGGGCCGGAATGTGGCAGCCGCTGAGCCAGGCAGGGGTAGGGAGCGAGGATAGCTGGGCCATCCACAAGATTGGCCTCGACTCTCAGGAACTTCCAAAGATTTGAGATCTGCTTTTAGAAGGAAAGGCTCTGTCACGGGTGTCAAGAATGAACTGAAATCAGAGAGAGAGTTGAAATGGATACCTTTGTATGTGTAATTTTTTTTCTTTTCTGCTATTTGAAAAAGCGATCACACATGCAAATCAACAACTGGCCAGTCATCCTATGCAGCAAGTAAGTACTTACTCCTCAACATATTACTCTCCACAGCAGTGATTCTCCACCTGGTGGTGTCCCTTCACCCTGCTGGTCTCATTCCAGACTTAGAGACCAAGGGCAGCACCTCAGTGCCCCAGAGAAGCCTGATAACCCCACGGAATCCTGCCACCTCTGGCCCAAGGCAACTCGTGCTCTTTGCTGTATCCAGCTCACGGAGTGTGGGTGGAGGGAGAGGCTCTGTGATGCGACAAAAAAAAAACAAGGTGGCGTGATAAAGGTGACACAAACCTTCTACCACTTTGTCACGCTATCAGGCCTGATCAGCTTTTGTCTTAGAGGTTTTCTCGCACATGTCCATGATGCCCAGAGACTAACCTTCAATGCAAAGGGTTCATCATTACCACAGCAAGTGCACAAAACACAAAACCTCACAATTACTTATGGTTTTGTTTCTGTTTTGGTTTGGTTAGGTGTACTGGGTTTCCTCCATGTACTCTGGATGCAAGTAGAACTTAAGGAATAATCCTCTGGAGATGTTATTAAGTACTTAGCTTTTTTATATACCATTAAAACACAATCTCATGCTTTGTTGCTAAAATGGAAATTTTTTATTGCAATTTAAACATGAGATATCCAGCAGAGACAAACCATGATTATTTATCCAGAGATTATTTACTTCTTTGGGCAATTTCCACTTTGCTTATGACTTAAGTCCTAAGAGCATTTTCACCTAGTTATTCACCCAAAGTTAATGGAGCTGTTTCTTATTACGGTTTTGCTAGTACAGCATGTGGAATCTGACTTGCATGTTATTTTTCCTAAACATTTGTAAGCTCTCCTCACCTCTGTGTTATTTCCTTCACAGAGTCGGTTTCCATTTCATAAGGGAGGGAACATGTGGAGTGTTAGGTGTGGTTTGGGAATGTTCTCTAATACTGGAGCTCTCATTCTAGACCAGGTGCTGACCACTCACATTATACGAATAAGAAGAGTAATTTGTACCTGTCACCTGAGAAACTCTTGTCTAATGATGTCAAGTACTGTCTTTTTCACTGATTCAGATGAAGAGGTGGGACCTGTTATACTTTCTCAAAAGGCCCCTAGTCTTCCTAATTGCGGCTTTGTCTCCTCATTGTGGAATTCACTGTGCTCTTCCCACCCATCAAACCAAGAAAGAAGCAGTGGACCGTAGGATGGGTCATTGGCCAGAAACGCATTCCTGTGATGGTTGTGGTGATGGTAGAGAAAGCTCTGTCACAGCATTTCAGACTGGACGAGAGATGGATGACAGACGAAGCCATTAGAGTAACAGTTATTTTTCTAGCACACTTTCAGGTTAGATGAACACAGCTGATCTCCTAATTCCCCAACCAAAGGATTTTAAACAGCAAACAGTCCCACAGCAATACTGAAAGAGATCAACCCCACTGTCATTTCCAGCCACCAGTTTAGTGAGAGGGTCTTAGAATCAACACAGTCATGAGGAAATTGCCCACCACACCACACATGAGGACCTGACACCTCCACAAAGCACTGCAAACGGCTCTACTGAATGAAGTCCTCATGGAAGTAAACCTCACACATAAAAACTTCATTCCCAAGAAAGCTTTCTCACCAAACTATGGGGAAGAGGGTGAAAAAAAGAGATGGAAACTAACATTTTCTGAGGACTTCTACCTAATACCAGGAACTTTCTCCATTATCCCCTTAATCCCTAAACCAACTTGTAAGATGAAATTTTCCTCCTGTTTTACATCAAAAAAAACTAAGTTTCAGAGAACTAAATTAAACAGGTCAAAGTTGCCCAACTAATAAAACGTCATGTCAGGTTCCAAATCCAAGACCCCTTAACTGAAAGCCCATCTTCTGTCCAGGGGGCCACACTGCCTAATTTTAATGTCTTGTAATTAACTCAATATTGACTGTACATTTAAAAAAGGAGAAGAGGGTCACAAAGACATGGAACTAGAAATCTCCCAGGTTTTCACATTGCTGGTAAGATCAGTATTCTAGATTCTTGAAGATAGGGTACAAAACAAGTCACTTATATTTGGTGTTAGAAAGCACTACATAATCATATTTTTGCAATAGCTGCAGATGTAAATTTGCCTTCCTTAATATGGTCTGGCCGTACTAATACTGAAACTAGACCGTGGGTGCTAGCATGTAACAATTGATGAAAAGGCACCCAAGAGCTTTCAGAGATCCAACTGGGAGACAAAGGCCTTGCCACAGATTCCTATGGTAGGAGAAAAGTGCCCCTTGCAGGGTCGGGGTGGGGCATGAGGGGCAAAGGAATTGAGAGATAAAAACCTTTATAGCCTGTCAAACTATATGTGCTGAGTACACACAGGCAAATTTCCCCACGGACATCAGGAAATAATTTGTGCATGTGTGTGCATGTGTCCCATTTGTCCACTATAGAAATCTTAACCTAGACTGCATCCAAGTTACATGACCTATTTCCAGAAAATGCAGTTGATACATAATCCCCAAAGGTATGCAGTGAGAGATTTGAACAGAGTATGTAAATATTCACCAGTATCGTTACAGTCCGGGGAAGAACAAAAAAAAACTTTGCATTTCACCAATTTTATGCTGTGGAAACCCCAGCTCCACCCCCTGCCCCCCACCATGGGCAGGGAAGGTCATCCAACCCCTGAGAACATCTTTTGGCCTCTGAGGATAACCCTGGTATCAGAAGCCACAGTCGTGACTATCAAGCACACATAGAAGTAAACTTACTTTCAATCATTTTCCTAGAACAGCAAACATTCCACCAGCTGTGTATTTGCTTAAAGTAGCCACCATATTAGTAGTTCCCAATGTAGCCAGATTTGTTCCAAAGATTTGTTTGAAGTCAATTGTTTGACATTTCTAACACTTTTTCCCATGAAGAAAATGGCAAAAATACTTACTATGTACGTCTACAAAAGATTACTGAGAAAAAGGACACCAAGCCTGGTGAAGTCTCTTTTAACCTCAGTCTCTTCATCTGTAAAATGGGGGTCATAATATCCTTTCTGCCCACCTGGTGGAGGTATTGGAAGGAAAATTTTAAAAACGTGCCACTGAACAGTACAAGGCATTTTAACATTATTCAATTCATAAAATCATTAGTATGATATAGGATGAAACTAGTCTCCAATAATTGTCATACCAGCAATAAAAAAGGAAAAACTGAAGACATGGTAATAAGCAAAAAATAATTGTGAATATGCTGAATGCTGGAGCTAGAGGAAAAGCAAAGGAAGAAAATGAATAAATAACACCTTTTCTTTTCTTGGCTCCATTGCTTTCCAACCAGCTGTTTCACATACTTAGTATCTTTATTGCGCATCATTTTCCTTTCCTGGTAGACAGTACGCTCCCAGAGGGCAGGGATATTAGGCAGTTTGTTCATCGATGTACTCCAAGCATCTAGTATAGTGTCTTGGCACATAATAATGACTCACTAAATACTCTTTACCAAGTGAATTTGTAAAGTGATAGTTATGCAAAGTGCCCAGAGTACCTTCAAGAAAAGCCTTTGGAATGAACTTCCTTGGGCCATTTTCTTAGCAAACATTCCTAGGAAAACCTGGTGGGTACTTTCTTTCAGTCAAGGCTTTGTGATCCTGGAGAAATTTGGGGTTGCTCTGGACTTGGACAGACCTTCAGGAGCTGGGGTTTTGCTTTCTGACTGGCACCCCACCCCATGTACACACACTGTGCTGTGGATTTCTGGAGTGAGAGCACCCCAGTCACCCTGCATTCACCCCACCTGCTAGCCTCCCTCAGGGAGTGCTTGCTAACAGCACACTAACACCCCCTTTTCTGCTCCTTCAGCTAAGAGAACATCCAACTCCTAACTGGTCTTTCACTTTCCTCCTCTGGGGCTACTGGTAGAGTTTCCTAAGTAGGCTCCCACCCATTTTCCTAGAATGGCTGTCTTTTATCAGTTGGCCGTGAGCTAAGGGCGGGGATCAGGTGGCTGTGTGCAGCCCTCCAACTTCTCACCCCATCCACCCCTCCCTCAGGTTGGGAAGGAGCGCTCAGGGCTGCCTTTTCAGGGGCAGCCAGGTCCCCTGGGCTCCAGCTCTCCTGCCTCGATGAAGACGGTTGTATTCCAAAGCCTTGTTCCTAACCAACATTTCTCTCATTTTAGAAGCAAAGAACCTGAAGCCCAGTGAGGGAAAATTGACTTGCCTCAGGTCACATACCCAGCAAAGCTGAGGCAGGGAAGCCTCTCCCACTTCAATCACGCCTTTCCCTGCAGGGCCAGGAATGTCTGTGGCAAGTCAGACACACTCTTACCTCCTAAGAGAAAGCACCAGCAGTGCGATAAGAGCAGCAATAGAAGGTTGCACGTGTTTGTAGGAATTAAGCAGACTTTCATAATTTTTTAAATGCCTATATCCAGATAAATCCAGTAGTAGTTACTCGATCTATTTTTTTAAGTACTCTCTCTCTTTGTTTTCAAAAGGCTTTCCCTGCAGATTTCTTTAAATAACCTGTTCTCCCAAATGTGTGTGAAATATGGTTTTCATTCACACATTTGGCTGCTATAATCTCAATGCACAATGTAGTCTGTGACTGAACTCAAACCTTCCCGATGTAATCATTAGAACAAATGAGTGTCTACTTGAAGAGATGTGGCTTAGTTTTCCAAAATTCTCATTATGGGTTAATAAAATTAGATTCTGGGGAGTGGCGGGAGCATAGAGGAAATAAAGCAAGTAGATAAACATCTCTAAAGAAGTATTTTTGCAAAAATAGTTTTATAAGTTGGTATTATTGAGAGATAGGGGTTGCTTCTGGAGACTGAATTGGCAGATTAAAAAAGCTGAGAAACGTTAAGAACATTCAGACCATGATATTCTAGAGCTGGAAGGCCCTGAAGATGTAGTATCTGTCAAACTATTTCAAAGTGTGGATAATAAAAGCCCAGAGCAGGGCCTGGCCTCCCCCCAAGATCAGTGAGGTCTGCTTCTTCCAAATGGGTTCTCATGTTATCATAATTTTCACACTGGGTGGAAAAAGAGGAGTAATGGCGTAAGACCAGAGAAGACTGTGGAATGTTTAGGAAATGTCATACGCACCACCCAACCAATAGGGGAGCCCTCAAAGGGTTTTTCCAACTCTAACTAGTCCTGGCAAGAGAATAAATCTCTCAGAATCACTGGGCAAAAAGCTTAAGTGAGGCTGGGTAAACAAACAGCTCTTTGGAGGTACATTTACTTCCAGGGATCACGACCAATCTATACCTGGATAAGGAAAGTGTTCCTGTGGGAGGGAATGGGGGGTATGCCAAAGCCCCTTCCAGAGTTCTGAGATGCGTTCCTAAGAACCTCTGAGTCAAGGTTCATACCCAGAGACTTTAGGCACTGTCTAAGGATAGTTTTGGTTGTCACAGTTAGGGAAAGGGGATGCTACTGGTATCTAATGCAAGAAGACAGGGATGTTTCCAAACATCCTACAACACACAGGCCAGCCTTCACCCTGCAAGAGTACCTAGCCCCACAGGTCTCAACCACGGCTGAGAAGGCTTGCTCTAACGCCACCTGCCAATCAGCTTTCTGCTCAGATTCAGTATTCTCCAAAGGCTCCCTTCTAAAACCAAGAAATCAAATAACAATTCTAAAGACTCATCAGTCCCTCTCTTCAGATCTTTAGATATGTAATCCCCTCCCCCCAAAAAAATCCAGATGAAGAGGAGGTAAACAGGAGAACAGGAAGTAGCAATTTAAGTAAAAATACTTAGTGCTGAAAATATATGCGTAGAAGAGACTATTTTCCATGCACTTATATTTTTCTTGCTCTTTGTTGTCGTTCCACCATCCTTGGTAAATTTGTTTTCATTTTAAGTGTTATAAGCAGTTATTATGTATTCCAGGCAGGGCTTCCAAGCTGTGACAATTTAAATGAGGGGAGATTTTTTTGGTAGGAAAAAAATGATAAAAGTATAAATGGTTTGTTGAAACACTGAAGAAAAGCTTACCTCAGAGTGCAAAACGCTTTCTTATGTAGTCTTAATATTAATTCAAGATGAAAACGTCCTTCACTTCAAAAGGGTAAAATTTGGCAGGTATAAGATATAGGAGGGTAAGGATATATCCCCTCCATGTTTAGGACTGCACATTTCCTAAAAAGACTTTGAAATAAATAGTACATAAATAGCTACAAGTAATTTTTAAAATAGTTTAAATGTTTTACACACTCAACTCAAAGGAATAGAAAAGCTAATGATGGCAAGATGGAAGAATAGAAGGCTCTTTGGGTGAAGGATCTGAGTTCTAGTCCAAGATTGTTAATGCGTCCCATAGCCTTGGGCAAAAAGTGTACCGTTTATGTGTTATTTTATTCTACAATTAAATGATGAGAAGGACAATAAAAACTTGCCCTAAGGAGCTCATAAGGCTGTGAAGCTCAAAGTGTATGTAAATGTAAATGCCAGCATGTAACGTCCCCAATATTTCCCACACCCTCATCACAATGAGAAGCAGCCACTGCTGACAAACATCCAGGTCAGGGTCAGACTCAGAGCAATGACAAAGAGTCTTTGAGGAATTACGTATTATGCACTTTAAAAGTTCCCCTTCTTAATTCCAAAAAAATAATAATAATAATTTGTCTGTAAGGTTAGGAACTATTGGAGTAGGGTGAATATGGCCCAAATAAATGCCTTCTCAGAAAAAAGTCTTCACAAGGTGTCATGACTCTAAAAGCAAAATATTAAATGTTAACGACCAAAGAGAAAACTTGCTTTCTTGAAATTTCTGACAAGCTGGTGAATGAGTAGAAAGCATCAGCAAGGCATGTTGCTTACAGTTCTGAAGGGGCCAACCTGGGAAATTAAAGCAGCTCAAAATCTTGGTCATGTCACTGCGTTAATATGAGGCAGGACTACCACTTTGATTTGCAGAGGGATGATACGAACAGAAAATTAATATTAAGGGAAAGAAAAAAATTGAGCACACTAGATGATAAAGGAACATGTCCAAAAAAGGGGAGATGAGGTTTCCAGAACATTTGGAAGTCGTTATTTTATTTATGTGCCTTTAGTATGTTTAATGCAGAATTTTATGGAGGCAACAAAATGGTGGATAAAGGAAAACTAGGGGATGTAATTTGTTTAGGCTCTCAAAGGCTTTTGATGAAGTCCTACACAAGAGACTATTAAGGAAACTTGGCAACCACTGGGCAAGAGGTAAAGGGCTGTCAATCATGGGTTAAAAGTGAGTTAAGAGATAGAAGGGGACTGAAAGAATAAATGACCAGCTCTCAGCATGAAAAAGAGTTAATAGTGGGGTGTCAGCAATCAGTACAGAAGAAGTGTCCTCCAGGATATTTATTAACACCCTTGAAAATGGACTAAATAATGAGGTGCTGAAATTTGCTGACTAAACAAAACTATTTTGGTTCCCTAGGTCTATAGAGATGGATGCAAGAAACACAGAAACCAAATTCAGTAATTGGGCAAAACAGTGGCAGATGAAACTCAGAGCAGACAAGTGCAGAGTAATGCATGTTGGAAGTAGCAATTTAAATTACTCATCCACTCGGGTGAGTTCTGAATTAGTTCTAAACTTACAGGGAGAAGAATTAGCCTCATGGAAGACATCTTAATGAAGATGTATGCATAATGCTCAGCAGAGTTAGAAAAAGAAAGCAAGCAAATACCCTGTTAAATTGCAGTGAGAACGAGAGACAATATATTCCAAGGCCATTACAGAAATCAGTGGCTCCCATTTGTTCTACATGCAGTTAAAATCACCTCATTTCCAAAGGAAGATGGCAAAAAATAGAAAGAAACATGTGATAACTCCTAGGAAACTCATTAGAAGCAGTGAGAATAGACAGGCACAATTTCATATGGGAAGTTTTTGTGGTTAGCCATTAGCTAATAATTTGAATGAAGAGAAGATAAATATGAGGGAGCATATAGGTTTCCCATAAAGGTAAAAACCTGTATCAATAGTTTTGCAACATAGATTGTAGGTAGAAACTGTCTGTAAATGGCATCAGAGATAAATTGAATTTTCTTCTGATATGAGATGTTATAAACCTGATAGGGACCTCAGTTCTCCCTGAGGAGACCCAATCTATCTTCCTAGTTATTTATCACTGTTTTCAGTTGTTCGAAGATCGGAAATAAGAAAATGTATGTATTACAAAGTTTCAAAGATACTATTTCAAGTACCATTTATAAATTGTGTATCTCTTCTTCCAATCCCAGAAAGATACATTAAACTTCATATTGATATTGTATATCAAATCCAATAAAATAAAAGCAAGTGTCAGGCAAACCAAACAATTAAGTCATTGCATTCACCTGACCCTGTAAGTTCCCAGATACACAAATAATTGCACCCTTTCCTTTTTCTATCTTTCCCAAGAGGCAATTCATCAGTGGATCTGACCACAGGAGCAGTAAGACTGTCCACCCCTCCCTCTCCTTCTCCCCAAATGTTTAACCGAGATTGGCAACAGTGGTTACAGGAGGTAATCAATCCCCAGGCTTCCAGAGATCAAGCGACTGCTGATGGAGGTCAGAAAGGAAAGCTCTCCCACAAGGCCCAAGTACTTGATAATTGACCTGGTGCTTGTTGAAAAAATGATATCCTCACACTCATGCTAAGGATTGTACAATTGGGCAGGTGCATGGAGGGCAGGGGAAGGGGTGGCGTGCAGGTTATTGGTAAAGTCCCTTCCTGCAGCATTTAGACCTCACCAGAAGTTTGGGGCTGAGTTCTTGGAGGTGATGTTTCTTGGCCTATATAGACTGTGTTGAGGCAGTTTACGTAGTATGGAACTTCAGATGCACTTTTTTCTTGTTTTTCTTCCTGAGATCTAATCCCTAACACTGTGGTAAACAAAAATAAACAAAGAATGACTAGCAGTTAAACATGAATAAGAACAAACCAAATATTAATATAAAAATAACATTAATAGATGCTAAAAATTGAATTTCACCACAGAAGCATCACAGCCTACCATGTTTTTTTCTTTATCTTGTAAGTAGAGCATAATTATTCCATCAGGGATCAGCTTACCCTTCAAAAATGATCTTTTTTTTTCAAATAAGCATTTGAATGTTTAATAAAACATCTCAAATGACATAGATACTTTCCACTTCAAATATGTAGATTCTTTCTAAAAGAGGGCATAAGGTAACATTTTCACAGCAGTTCTGCAAAGTATAAAAGACAGCACATTTTGCTGGGTGTTGGCTTTAACACAAGAGCATTATATCCATTGGAAAATTACTGGCATGGGTCAGTGTTTACATAAAGATCTTCACCTCTACACACTTTGCAGTAAAATATCTTACAAGCTTCTTTTCAAAAGGAAAAAAACACACACGTAGTTGTTGAATAGCTTCCTATTTCAAGGCTCTATCTGCTCATCATTCATCTTCATTCTACCAATGGCTTGTAGATAGCAATATCTCCACCCCACCTCTCACTTGACGCTCCCCCATCTCTACAGATGCGTGATTCCAGTATCTTCCGTGAACTGCAGATCGCCATCACTGTCATCCAAACCAATTAAACTTAAACACACACACAAATGAAGAGAGGGAGAGAGACTTATTCAGTCCCCTCCATATTGGTCATCAAAATAGGGCAATGAAAACTCTTGTAAGGTAAACAACTCATTCAGATAGATGCACATTACTTATCTAAGACAGTTACTGCCCAGAATATAGCCAAAAAGAAAAAAGAGTTCCTTAATAACCAAAATAGATGTCAAAAATCTATGCACTTTTCTTTAAAATGAGCCCTTCAGGTTGTTGCCATTTTGCTTTTTCTTTAAATTAATTAACATATCGATTGCATAAGAATATTTTCTTAAGTTTAGATCATGTTTGCAGTCTATGAATTAAACTTTACTTCATGATAATGTATTTTTTAAAGACTTAATAGTTTTATTGAGATATAATTCACATTGCATACAATTCACCCAATTCAAAAAAAAAGACAAGAAAAAAATAAAGTATATAATTCAATGTCTTTAATATGTCCACAGATGTGCACAAATACCACCATAATCCATTTTAGAACATTTTCATCAGCTCCAAAAACCCCACAACCTTTAGCTATCCCTTATTCCCTTGTCTCCATTCCTACCCTAGACCTAAGAAATCCCTAATCTACTTTCTGGTTCTATATAATTCCCTATCATGGGCTTTTTATATGAATAGATTCATATAGTATACAGGCTGGCTTCTTTCACTTGGCATAATGTTTTCAAATTTCACCCATATTGTAGAATGTATCAAAACTTCATTCCTTCTTATGACCAAATAATATTCCATTATGTGGATATCCCACATTTTCCTTATCCGTTTGTCACTTGATGGACATTTAGGTTGTTTTCACTATTTGGTTCTTATGAATTAACACTGCTGTAAACATTCTTGCACAAGTCCCTATGTGGACATATGTTTTCATTTCTTTTGGATATATACCTAGCAGTGGAATGTCTGGGTCATATGGGATGGGTCTATGGGTGGATATTTAATCATTTGATGAACTGCCAGACTGTTTTCCAAAGCATCTACACCATTTTACATTCCCACCAAATGTATGAGGGTTCCAGTTTCTCCATATCCTCATCAAGTGTGAAGTAGTATCTCATCATGATTTGGATTTCTACTTTCCTGAAGACTAATGATGTTGAGCATTTTTTCCTGTACTTACTTGAAACTTCTATATCTTCCTCAGAGATATGTCAGTTTATACTCTGTTCATTTTTTAATTTGGAGCCAGTTTACTTTAACTTTACACATTATCTTAACAGCTGATTTTTCAGACAACAAATAATGAGAAGCAGCAAAATTATAAGTGGGGAGGAGCCATTAGACACAGACACACCAGAGGATATAACAAGGCACAGCTGATATAACAAGGGAAGAAAAATCATAGAAAACAAACATAACATCTCAAAAAGCAGAGCATTCTCCAGTCTTATAGGAAAGAGATGACAGTTTCATTGGCCCCTGGCAGTAATCTCTGTGTTACAACATGGAACATGACTGAAGTTTACTATGATTACCTTAAATCCTCTTTACAGGATCATCTTAAATTCTGTATGGACTGTTTACAAAGCCTGGGACATTTATAATATAATTTGGAGCTGTGGCAAAAGGAGATTAACACGTGTTATCAATGGTGTGCTCTTAAATGTTTAACAACAAACTATCCAGGGAGAAGAAAACTCTGATTTGTACATGCATAGCTGACTTTAAGATACCAAACTGAGGTTAACCGGCACAAGAAGTTCCAGAAAATTTAACAATTGACTCACAAGCCAGTGGAAGCCAGCTCAGACACACCACAGCTTGATGTGTGACTGATACAAGCTAGATGCTGTGTTAGTCTCTTTGCATACCTTACCTCATTTACTGCTCTCAATAACCTTTAAGGAGGAATAAGTGTATTTATCCCCAAAGTAAACTGAAACTGAGAAAGATTTTATAAATTTGTCCAGGGAGACACAGCTCTGAAGTGCCATTCTGGTCTTTTCAAAGACTGTGTTCTTCCTGGTACACTAAATCGATCTCTCATTTTTAAAAGTTAGTGAAAACAGCTCTTCATTTGGATTAAAAGGCACTTTTGAAGAAGAGTCATCCATTACTCTAAAACTTTGTTCATTTGAAACATGACTTCAATAAGCAAGTGAGATGTAATACATAGGTATTTAGAATCAGAAATAGCTATCTGCAGCTTTACGGGACACAAATGGTAGAAGACTGTTCAGTTCCATGTATCTTCAGGCAGGAATTTGCAAACAAAGCTTCCCAGCACCCCAAGTTGTGAAGAAAGTGGCTCTGAGTAATCTAGAGATAGTCCCTTCCAGCTTCACATTCAGCAGTAGCTGTTGCCAAGACCAGCCCCTGCCCAGTCTGGGCGTGGGACTCTTACCACATCAGTTCCATGTATCTTCAGTTTGTGCATTCACACATGCAAAGCCAGCATATTAACACACCTTAACAAACAGGCTTATGGCAAAATGCAGGAAATCCCATTTCAGCATATATCATGTGACAATATTTCCCCCCACACACATATTTGCACTGCACATTGAAAACAAAGGTAGCACCTAACCACACTTTTTGGAAGCAGAGTAACCATACCTTGGGACTGAACATTACCAGGATTCTATTCAAATAAAACATCAAACTCTCCACCCAGAAGCTAATGATCACTGTACTTAAAAATTTGTAATTAGACAAATTGTATAGAAGGAATCACTTATGCAATCAATGGCAAGTTTCAACTTCTGTTTCCAGCCAGTATCAAAGAGGTAGGTTGATCTACCACAGGATAACACACTCCCTTTGCCCTCTCTGGCACCCTCTGTGGAATATGTTACTCCATTGTGGAAGCTGCTATTGTGTGCCTGTTAGGTAAGTAGGATTTGTAATTCAGCAATCAAGCGTTGGTAATTATCTCTATCCCAGCCAAGGCTCAAACCTTGCCACACACACCAGTATCCAAAAGGCTTCAATACTACAAAAAAAAAAAAAAACTAAGAAAGACATCAAACAAGGCTTGGAAGGTCTACTTTTAACTTATGGCAAGAACATAGAGCTATGTTCTCTTAATATCATCAAGAAAAGGGACTATTAATGTACAATACTCTTCATTGTATTTTGCTCTGCTATATATTAAAACCTGAATGAACTGGATAAAAAAAAATACATGCACTTATTTTTTAACCTTTCACCCAACAAAGAATACAATAAACAGTAGCCTCATTGAGAGAGCTTTGGTACAAAGCAGAATGTTTTGACACTTAATATTGCCATTATTATAGTCTCACTAGTAGGCATGCAGGGGAATAAGAGGAGAACAGAGAAAAAGTGATGAGCAGGGTTTGAGTGCCCCCGGCCTCTCCTTTCCACAGCCCACATCATTGGCACTCAGGTCCACTCTATCTGGAAGGTCTATGAATAACTGAGACTGCTTTCCTGGGCATCACATTTTAAACCAACCTTTATCATGCCAGGCTCTCTTTATACTCCCTCCAAACTCCTCATGCTTCACTTTGCAGGTTAGGTTAGCCATCTGGAATCTCCTACCCTCAGGGCCAGGCTTTTGATTGCCCTATGAGCTAATGGAAGAAGAGGAAAGTAGACATACAATTGATCCCTGACCTCCTCTGGGTACATCCAAGCTGCTACCCGGGACCTCCTAAAGGTGGTAGGTATTAATTTATTGAGTCACCCCAAGAGTAACCCCAGGGGTGCAGATCCCAGCCCAGGCTTTAGGAAATGATGACACCATGTCAGATTTCATCCTTGGCCACTGGGATAGAGATGGCTTAAGTAAGGAATGGGTGAAGTGAGATCACGTGGCTAGACATGGCCTCAGCAGTATACACATTCCTTAACAGTAAGCAGATGGCCAAGGAGAAAACTAGTCAACCTTCCCAGAGGGAATCATTTCCACTCCCACCTCTGGGCAGATTAACCACAGTCAACATTTGAGTCACCACAGCCAACGAGGTGGATGGCTTGCAGAAAACAAGCTTTTAGAATTCAGGCACCAGAAACACCAGTCTCTATCAACAGCCCTTATCATAACCAAGATGTTGTGAGTTGTGCAACCAATTTCATGTGGCTGGAAGGATCTTTTGTTTGGCAGCCAGGTAAAACAAGGGTTGGCTCCTTTAAACAATCTCCCTTCCCCTACATACCCTTCATAGACAGAATTCCTTTGGAAGCCACTGAAAATCCCTTATGCAGAACAGGGAGATAGGAGCAAGCCATGTGTTTTTATGTGAACCTATGCCCTCCCTCCAACTATTCTACTTAGCTCCCTTTTCTTTTTCAGACGTCTTGTCAAAATTTTCACATTCCAGGAAGGCTTTCAACGGGTCTCCTCTAAATCAAAATGGCTGTGGTCCAAAGGTTGTGCCAAAGAAAAATTCACCTAGCTGCCAGAAATGTCTTGGCAGTATGACTGACCTTTCCTTCCTCTGTTTTTATTTCTTAATTGTCATGTCTGTCTATCCCAGTTAAATGACAAACATATGAGAGAGGAATCACTTTTGTCCTTGTGTTTTTACAGTGCCTCAGATGATGACTGTACTCAATAAATTGAAAATCATTATTACACACAAATGCATATGCTAATGTATGACCTGCAAACTCAGATGGCAGAATGAATAAACAATTACTGGCAAACATGGTGGTATGACATTTCAATGAAGTCATCACAGAATCACTAGCAATTATGTTTGCAAACTTAAGGTGAGGTGTCTATGGACTGAGAGAAACGCACACTTGTATTTTAAAAAGAGACAGAGGAAAACTAAAAAAAATAGTCTCAACACCTTAACATTCAGATCCAGAAATATATCACAATCTTATCACACACACACACACACACACACACACAGTAGCATGCTAGATAAAAATCAAGGCAGTTTTGTTTAAAAAAATAATTCTGTCACATTATTATAGTCAAATGCTATTCCTCAGAAGCATGACAAGTCTGGTAAAACCAAGTAGAAAGCAAAAATACAAAACAGTTTTGACTATTGTACATTTTTAAGTGTTGTCTTGCTTGATGTGGGGAAATTAAAGAACTATATCCTGAAATCATCTTCTCATCAGATGGATTCATAGTGATTAGAAGGCCTTTCTCAGTAAATAATGATTAATGACTCAGTGTCAGCCCAGAGATGAATACCTCGTGGAATTCCAAAGAGGTTGGTCTTAACCTGGTGCTATTTTTAGTAGTGACTTAGATGATGATACAGAATATAGTTATTAAGTTCAGGTATGACATAAAACTGGGTGTGGTACATTCCACTTTGGAAAACTGGATAGAAGTGCAAATGATCTTGATGAGTTGGCGAAGTGGGTGGACATACATAAATAGATTGAGATTCTATGCGTGATTCACATGGGAAGAAAAATAAACCACACAATTGCAGGATTCGTTTTGTGGTGTTATGAAGAAAACGATCTGGAGGTCATAGTCAACACAAATTATTGGTGTTTGTGCATTATTAGCCTTAAAAGCATGATTGATTTAGTAAAAGAAAAACAGAAGGCCTTTTCTTGATGCTCAATACAGATTTTCCTAGATATTCTGTACTGTCTTTAGCCCAACATTTTGAAGTGGGATATAAAGAATGTGGGGCATTAAAGAAGAAATCAATGTTTTCTTATTGATTACAAGTTTGAGAAACAGCCCTTAGAGAAAACAACTAAAATGGTAAAGCTATTTGGTCTAGGAAAAGTTGAAGAAAAGATTTAACTGTTTTTAAGCCTAGAAAGAAGAATAATGATGGAAGGAAATTAGTTTAATGATACTAGAAAATCTTCCTACCAAAAAATGTTGAAGAGAACTAGAGTGCATTGCTACTGGAATCAGACATCCTTCACTGAAGCCTTCAAAGAATGAGCCTTTCTCCAAATTTGGGAACAGCTTTATGTATAAACAGAAGATTAGACTACACATGTGAGAGTAAAAACAAAGCAAAATCTTGTCTCCTGTTAATCTGGTTTCTCCCGCTTTTATTTAAAAGGAAAGTAGTGGGAGAGAAGAAAGGGTAAGAAATGCCCACTGAGTTCACTTCTCCCTGTGTCAGTTCAGTCTCCATCATCCATCCATGCCACACCCCAGGTCCAAATACCATGCTGATCAGATGCTTCACTAAGTTATTTCAGGGATGGTCTTTGCAGGTAATACTGAGTTCTGAAGAAACTACAAAGTCACAGCCCTTCACCATCTCTGAGTGAGATTCAACCTCATTGCCTAAAATCACACTTTGCTCATTGCCATCGCTGGTCTTGTGCTGAAACCTTGGGACCTGGTCTGGAACACATAATACGTCCTTTCATCAACCTCCTACAAATTTTCTGCCTTTCATGGCCAGATTCCATCCCACCTCCCATGGAACTGATCTGACTTCTCCTAGACATGGCAATTTTTCCTTCCTAGGAACACAGAGCATATGCACTATCAGTGGCTTCACTTGATGAATAGTGTCACACATGGCCTTGTGACATCTCAGGTACTATATAATCATCATTCAACATTTACTGTGTGTCTGCACTATGTTCCTTAGACTGTAAGGTCTTTGGAAGTGAGGACTATGTGTTGAATTGTTCTGTACCTTCCTGCAGCACCCAATTCAGCAAGCACTATGCTCATTTTAGGGACTAAATTAGTATTTGCATAGATGAAGGAAGAAATGATTAAGGAGAATGTTTAAAGTAAATTTGATCTTCACCTAGAAAAGTTGCTTTCTACCATGGAAAGGAATTTCTAAGGAAAAATTATTTCATGAGAGAATAAAAACCAATTAAGGGGGAAAAATACATTTTATAAATTCTTAGAGGGCAAAGTAGATGTTAACATTATAAAACCCAATAAAACAAGCACAGTGCTTCTTCACATAGAGAAAACATTAAGTTACAGTCACAAAATGGTGTAGATTATAAAAATTATGCAATTGTTGATCTTTTCACCTGAGTAAAACATTTATCAGCATCTATAATTATAAAAGCAAAAAGAAACCACCGTGTGTGTGTGTGTCTTTTAAGATGATTTAGTCTAATAAACACTCCTCTCTTATTTTTTTTAAGATTAGTATTTTATGTGCATTCTACCTCAGCCCACTACAAATAGCATTTCTGCTATGACTGCCAACAAGATATCAGAGGTGGTGGCCATTTTTAAAATGTATCTAACCACGTCTTAGATTGCCAGTTATACCACTGGTTCATTTGGCAAAGATAAATATCCCATGATAGTGGCTAATCTGAGTTGCATTTGAACCTATGACCTAGAACCTTAAAAGCATCATATCCATAGCACCTCTTCAAAAACCTCAGCATGAAGCCTTGTCTGAGAATGAGCAGATATTGCTATTGTAAGCACTGTTCAGTTGTTTATTATCTAAATACTGCAGGTGGCTGGATGCTCAGATCTTTGAAAAATACCAAGCAGGCATTATGATGTGGACTGGGTGAGGAGGTTGTTTGACATCCAAGTAAAACTTGTTCTATGCTTGAGTTACACTTTGGAGTAATTTCCCAGGAACCTATTGCACATAGTAACACAGAATATCCCCCAAATTTCCAAAATAATTCAGGGTTTCCAAAGTTCTTGTAAAAGCAAGTGAAATAGGTTGGGGGTAGGAAAATGAATTTTGGCATAAACTGTGGGTTTGAGAATCAGTCAAAAATAATAATTTCCTGCCAAAATCCACATTACCTCGTTTCTATCTGAGACTATATAATAGAAGTCTGTTTCTATACTGGCTCTTATGGGATTTCTGTCAAAGGCTGGTTACCAGCCCCCCATAATTCAGTCACGTATGTTTGTCCAGTTGCCCCGGAGGGTGGAGGGAGCTATGTTTTTGACGCTCTTTAGGGCAGTGAGCAGGGCAGTCAGTTGGGTATAACAGAAGGCCTGCGACAAGCCGGCAGCAGCTGGACAGCAGAAGGGAGTGTCCTGGGACCTGGCAATGGAATGGGTCCCTGAGTAACTGCAATTCTGAAGGCCTTTTGGGTATTGGCTCATCATCTACTGCAGTGCTCAAAAAGAGGTCTTCCCTCTCTCCAGGCTTCATTTGAGATTTTTAATAAGGGACCATATTTAAGTTCAGCCACAGGAGGTGGAAAGAAAGGATTTAAATACTTTCTGCCAGAGGCAGGCAGCAGAAGATGCAGGTTGAACAGTTAATAGCTAAGAAACTGGCTTCAGAGACCTATGGATCCCAGCTCTGCCATCAGCATTCTTTCTAGCTGGGTGACTTGACATGAGTCATTTAACTTTTCTCAACTTAAGTCTCCTCACTTAAAAATAATCTCCTCCTCAGGTTGATTTAAGAATTAAATGGAAGAATATTCATACAGTGGTTAGCACAATTCCTCATCCATACTAATCGCTCACCTAATTGGGCCAGGTGGGATGATCATTGCTATTTGGGATCAAGGTGCTTGTAAAACATCCGGGGCAGCCAAGCTGACCTGTACTGGTCCCCCTTACACTGAAACGAGGCCTGTCATGAGATCGCCCCCCAGGGGTCTGGATGAACAGCACCCAGACTCTTTCTCTGGCTTCTCTGGGCCTCTGGTGACACCCTAGGTACCCTGAGCACTTTTCAAGTATGTCCTGAATACACCGAGGGAAAGAACAAGTTGCAAGGGGCATCAGCAAAAGCCACATCTTGAAGAACAAGGGGCTATATTAAAGCAATTACAAACTGAAGTTCTAGAAATTCCTTTTCAAGTCAATATTCATTCTCTTTGGGTACATTATCCTGACTCATTTTTTTTTTCATCTCTCTCCCATGCTCCTCATTTTTGGCCAAGATTTGTGAACTCCAGAAACCTCACCCAGATGTAATTCATTACAAAAGTCGCCAAGTATGCTTTCAATCTTTTTCATTTAATATTTATGGGAAGGTCAGAATATGACAGAAATAGTACCAGGTGCCCAGAGATGCTGGCCCATTTTGGTGATTCTTCTTGCTCACCCAATAAAAGTTCCCCTGGATGAGAGAAACCACAGTCTATTAGGAGAAAATGGGACAAGTCCATCCACCACTCTCCTAATACCCTTTTCCTGGCCCTGGTATCACATCAGACCTGTTTTTACTGTTTGTTCCAAGGGTGTCACTTCCTGGCCCTGGTTTGAAGTGAGAGGAAAAGAGGAAGTAGATGATCCGGGTGTCTCTTTCCCTGGAAAAAGGTGTTTGGATGTGACTCATAAGTTCCTCTGATAGGAAACAGGTCGCTCTTCTTTGCATCCCACCCCGTCAGCTTATTCTGAGTGCTCAGAATTCAGGAAGATGGGCTGAAATCAAGCCAGGAAGATACAGTATGATTATGAAGTAAGGAAAAAAAAAATTGCTTTGCTTTCTAATTGAGTCACATGTGAACACAGAATTTCCCCCCAAATTCCCAAGATATTTCATATGGAATTGACAAACATTCAAAAAAATGTGGCCCTGGACATCCCCTCCAAAGTTTTCAACCCAGAATGCTAGTTACAGGATTATAAGCCCAGAAGCTCTAAAAAATGGTGTAAAAGAACAAAAAGTCAGTTACATTTCAAATAAAATAATAATTTGGTATGCGGTATCAGATGTATTAATGTCAACAAACAGTAATGGAACATTTATTAAAATGTAAAAATAATTTCAATCCTGGCAATGCATGCTAAACGGTAAAGGGGAATGTTACAAAAAATCTAATGAATTTGCCACCTGAAAGCTGTGGCAATTCCAAAGTATACTCAATTCAGTTGACATTTATTAGAACAGTAGATGATTGGAAATCAGAGATGAGTAAGATGCAGTCATAACCACACAGAGCTCCAACTTACCCTAAGAAAATAAGAAATTGGTATAATACAAAGCAGTTCATGCTTATTGCCAGCAAGCATCCCAGAATGAGCTTCTAATCTGGGGAAGACTGGAGGAACATTCTCTGAAGAAATATACATAAGAGAATCCTGAAATGTGAAGAGAAATTTTCCAGGTAGACATGGCACATGGATAGCAATGGAAGAAACCATCATGGAACACAAGGCAGTTTGGTGAGGCTAGAATGAACCGTTCATATTGAGCAGGTGGCACGGAAAGAAATTGGGTCAAGATCAATCTGGAAAGTAGCTGGGGGCGGGGACCTTGAAAGGCTTGGAGTGATTGGCAGGGTGGCAATATGTCCTGTATTGTCCAGGTATATCTGGTTTATACCTGTAGCTCCAGCATAATTATTAACATTGCCCCTTGCACTCTCAGAAGTGTCCCAAATTGATTAAGTTTTATGGTCTTTTTAGTGTTTGGAAGCCATCGACCCAAATGTAAGTTAAAACCTGACCCCTTGCCTTCAAAGAGCTCACAGCCATCGAAGAGGCAGACACAGAAAGACCTAACTATAAATACAAATCAAAAGATGAAATATGCCACAATATAAGAATGAGTAAACACGCCCCCAGAAGTGGTGACATCTGAGAGCTTTGGAAGTTGAGTGGAAACCAAGCAGGTATGCTGGACCATTCTAGGCAGGAACGATCATGCTGTGCTGGGGAAAGACAAGCCTCCAAGGTGGCTGACCAGGAAAGAACAACAGGGGCTCTGGTGGCAGCTTCCGCTGAAAAGTTAGCCTCGAAGACAAATTGTCAAGGACTTTGAACACCACATCAAGAAATCTGGAGTCCAAAATGCCAGCAATAGGAGCTTTCAGAGATTCTTAATCAGGGAACCAATGGGATCCAATGTGGCTTTTGAGTCAGAAACTCCAGCTTCTCTGGGAAGGATAAAATAGAACAAGGAGATAGATAATGGCAACACTTCAGATGGTACGGAATTCGGAGCTGCAGATATCACAGCCTGATTGCCATATTCTAGGACACTTGATTACTGTAACTTCGGGAGTCCAGAAATGAAGAAAAAGGTAGTCTTATCTATGAATGAGGGTAAGCAAGAAATGGAAGAATATTTACAATCCTAGGAAGATGTGTCAGCCAAACAGTACAAGGGAGTGAGGCGATATTACAAAGGTTTGATGACTTTACCATTGCAAAGGTTATGGCAATGTTTGCCACTACAAATTTTACAATAAATCATAAGACCAAATGAGACCGTGGAAATGTCTGTGACAGAGCCAGAACTACTAATGAAGGAACTTTTGCCTTCACTGACAGGGCTAAGGTGATTTATAATCACAGTGCATTCCAGACCACACCGGTGAAAAATCTGACAAATTGGGGATTTGGCCTTTATTTCAATAAAGTAGCCTCTTGGCTCTTTTCATAACCAAAAGAAACTGGCCAGAAGCCACTGGAAAGAGAGAAAAAGTCATTTATTTGTCTCCTTCACTCTCTTATCTTTTATTTTTTCTTTCATCTTTTATTTTGGAAGGCAGTAATGATAAATTTTTTCAAAGGAACATAAATTCAATTCAGTAAGCTATATTAAATCTGACAGTCAATGAACAGCAGATAAAGAAACCAGATTGCTCTCACATCCAATTGTCATTGGAAAGGTTTAAAAAATGTTCAGTAGAGAAGCTATATTGCCCAATGATAAGATAATTTTCTCAGCTTTCTGAAAAGATTCTGTGCAGATAATAAGGTTGTGGGCTGCATGAGACCATTAACAAAGGCCTATTTCCAATATTTCCCATATTTGTACCATAAAAGATCACTTTTGTGAGTTTTCCTCTTTTCCCTATTTTGAGTCCTTGAGAAATTTCCTCTGCTACACATGTAATATTTAAGTAGCTGATAACTTATTTTCTTATTTTTTAATAATCACACACAGCCTTTCCTGTCAGAGTTGCTGATCATTAGGAGAAAAACTCTGTTACCACACCAAGTTGATGTGATTTTAACCAAAAGCAAAGAAACTTGACATTTTATTTAGCCTTAGGGACTTATCTCAGGTTTTTGTTAGCCTTTTTGAAATATTGAAAATAGCTCAAGGAGTCCATTATAATCTTCAAGGACCCTGAGAAATGTAGAAACCATTGACAGGGTAGTTTTGCACCAGAGAATAGTCTTCCAAAGGATAATTAAGAATAAGTAAACCTTGTATGCATTATATTCCCCCAACTCCTATCCATTCACTCTTAACATTTATTCCATTTGACAAGAATTTATTGAGCAACAGTATTAGGCACTGAAGTAGACAATGAGGATACAAAGATAAAATTCTTTTCCCTCAAAAAGTTCACAGTCTAATCAGGGAAATAGATATGTAAATGAACTCAATGCAATTTAGGAAGGACTCAAATGCACACCCTAATTCAATGCTATGGTTGCAGAGGCATTGTTTCCTAACTCTGCCTTGGGGACCCTGGGAAGGCGTCCAGAAAAGTTAACAACTGAGCTGAGACATTATGGAGAAGGAGCCAGCCCGTTGAACACAGGAGATAGGCTTTTCCAGGAAGTGGAAACAGGACCTAAAAAAGCATGTCATGAGAAAGAATGAATAGGATGTGCAGAAACAATTAGCAATTCAGCAGGAGAGGCAGTATAGTGTGGTGGTTGAACCCACAAACAGTGTCCCCAGGCTGCCTGTGTGATGGATGGTGGGCTCTGCCACTTAGAAGCCGATGACTTTCCACAAGTTATTTAATCTCTCTAAACCTGTTTTCCTTTCTGCAAAATGGGGAGATATACTTCATGGAGTCATTAAGATCAAAGTGCACTATATAACATTTAGCTCCCTGCTTGTTATTGGGTAGCTAGTGCTTATGAAGGTAGGTCTCCTCTTGCTCTTAAAAGCACACTGATTGTGGGAGAGTAGAGATCAGCAGGATGGCAGGGCCTGAAGGATTTCTCTGTCCTGCTAAAAAGGTGGCCTTGCCTTCTGTAGGTCCTTGAAGAATTTTGAGTGGGAAGTAAGGAGTAGCAGGATATGTTTTTTATGGTAGAAAGATCGCTTTAGCTGTAGTGTGTAGGACATATTGGAGAATGAGAGACTAGAGGCACAGGGCTAACTAGGCGGCTCTCGTAACATCACCAAACAAGCTTAGCGTCACCAAGTGAATAATGATGACTGTGATCACCAAGATGAATCCACTAAGGGAAGAAAAATGTTGGTTTCATTCACTCATAAAGTCTACAAAATGCTGTGAAAATTTCTCTTCCTGAACTGTTTATTTTTCTCCTTAGAACAACAAAGCATCTTTTGAATTAGCATAGCAACCAGTGTGGGAACCCCATGGTCAGCTCAACACAGGGGAATGTATAGAAAGTCCTTTCTAAGGAGTCCCACACCTGTAGAAAGCCTCTTTGCCTTCAATGTGATGACTTAACTAATGGGATAAATAAGCCCTCTTTGAAATGCAGAAAAACCTTAGAAGGGGCCTCTAGAAAGTCGTATTTGATATGCAGGAGCATCTTGAAAAATAATTTCCCTCCCCAGTCCACACTTGGATATTGGTGGAAGACAATGCTGCAACCCAGGTGAGAACACCAACAGAGCAGGGTCTTCACAGCTTGGTCTCCACACCCCCAGCAGCTGGGCTTTGAGAAGAGTACATTCTGCAAACTGCCTTTTGCCAGAAATCTCTGACTCTAGGCTAACACAAGACTGCCAAGGGAGATGGGGCACTTCTGAGCTGTAAGCCAGGAAAAGGAGACCACCAAAGCTAGTGAATCCTGAGGAGAGCGTACAAAAGGAATTCTGCCCACTGGAAATACAGCTCTCCCATCAGCCTGCCCCTTCCTCTAAAAGGGTGCACCATAAAAAAAAAAAAGTACTACATAGATACCCATAAAGGAAAGCCCGACAGCTTTAAATAAAAGTTCTTAGACAAAGGGGTGGGGAAGTAAGAGGGAAGGAACGGACTCTTAGAGCTGAAAGCAAAGTACCACATTTGAAGGTGGGGTGTTTTACCCAAATGTTTTCTTCACAGCCTGTTACTAACAGCTGAGGCCCTTTCCCATACCAAAGACCACCCAGATGTGATAATTTGGTGTTGGACTCATCTTATTGGCATTTATAGAGGCAGCTGCCTGTAGCCCAGGGAGTCAGAAGCAACCCACAGAGCAGTTCCAGTCAAATGCTCGTCCAAGGTACATGGCTTTGCAAGCAGTGTTGCTGAGAGTCCTGTATTGTGACCCCCACCTCCTCAGGAGCCTTTGGAAAGTCCTTCTGAAAAGTACTGGGAGAAAAAAATCCTAGAGTGTCAACGTTAGGAAAACTGGCAATTTTTGTTTCATTTTTTTAAAAATATCTTTTTGTATTTTCCATACCAGTTATTTTTCTGTAATGGAAAGCTAATTTTTCTATAATTTCACTCTGCTATAACATGTTTGCATCAGTTGCTTTCATCACAATCATACAGAATGTATTAGAAATCAGAAAATGTATTGTCCAGTTACAATATAATCTCCCGCCTTGTTCTTCTGCAAACTTCAATAAAGCTTACTCTATGTGCGAAAGGAAAAAAAAATCATATACCTGTATAATGTCAAAGGTGCACAAAATATGCAGATGCAGAAGCTGTCTTCAAAGTATACATAGAAATATAACTGGAGAACTGTTATTAATGGCAAAGAATTGAAAAATAAAAATAGTCATGATTCTAATGAATGTGGGAGAGATGAAATGGATTATTCAAGTCCAAAGTAAGTACTCTGTAGAATTTCTGACATGAGCAATAAGAGAGAAATAATACTCATGAATGGTTCAATCTGGAAATATAAAGAGGAGCTTTTAATAGGAGAGAGAAATGTATCAGTGGGGCATAGGTCAGATGTAAGAGATATGGTTTAATGAATAAAATTCAGATGTCTTGCATGATTGCTATATTCCCTAAGCATATATTGATAGTAGATTTTTCTAAAGTATAAAACATGAAAATCTAGTCCCCAGGGAAAGATCGTCTAGGTGCTGTACACAGTGTGTGTGTGTGTGTGTGTGGTTACACAAAGCACAAGAAGCCAGCATGCTCCTTCACAGGAATTTTCTAACTAAAACATAGGACAGAAATAAAGAGGCCTACACTAAAGAATTTATGGGAGAGATATTCTGAGTGATACCATGGAAGGAAGCTATTGAAAAGTTTCAAGGAAAGACTTCTTTGAACAACGTTTCAAAAGTTATTGTGCAACGTTGAATAAAAAACCAAAACATAAAAATTCACCTTTCTGTGAGAGCTGTCTGTCAAAGAGATATCTGTAGTGGACAAAAGATTATCTTCACTTTATTTTTGTAATAAAACTATTCTAGCGTTTCCTAACTTAGGTCGTTCAATATCCCTTTTGGGATAACTCACATGATACTCTTTTCAGAACTAAGAGTAACCCTTCCCCCCCAAAAAAAGTTTCTCTTTCCTAATGAACTAGTTGTCCTTTGCTTATTTGATCAAGAAAGCCATATAACACAACATAATTCTCCCTTTGCCTCGGCTACCAGGAAGCCCTGAGAAAATTTGCTTCCCGCAGGGTTTACTGAGCACCACTATCCATTGTTCTTCCTCCTCTGATGTTTATCTTCTGCTATTTTATTCTTGTGTAATGGTTCTTCTGTCTTACTGTATCTTTTGCAAAGCTGTTCTCTTATTCAAAGCTGGAAGGTGGAGGTTAGGAAGAAGAAAGGGAGTGAGCATTTTCTTCCTTTCAATACAAGATAATGCTGAGTACGTCCTTTCCTCAAAGTGGAGAAAGGAGAAATGAAAGGTCAAAGAAATTTGGAGCAATTTTTCTGGATTTGGAGAAACAATGAAATGCAACCTTTGCTTTGCAAAACTTGACTTTGGTCTGGAGTGATATTCTCTCGCCCTGTCTTTTAAACGTAATAAACAATAGTAGAAAGCCTTTCACCTGTGAAGTCAGGCAGATTTCATTTGATACCCCAGCTCTGCCACTTGGCAGCTGAGTGACTTCAGTCAAATCACTTCACTGTCTGAGCCTCAAATAATAATGCCTTTTTTGCAGATTTGATGTTGAAATTAAACAAGACTATGTAAAAGAAGCAAATGGCATACTATATGGCATGCAACAGGCACTCAGCAAAGGTAGTCTCTCT
Source organism: Manis pentadactyla (assembly GCF_030020395.1). Lineage (NCBI taxonomy): Eukaryota > Metazoa > Chordata > Mammalia > Pholidota > Manidae > Manis > Manis pentadactyla. The sequence continues at coordinate 52,277,981 of NC_080030.1, forward strand.
CCTTTCTTTCTTTTACTTCCCCCAAGAGCACACTTTTTTAAATTTCCTAGTCATTAGACAGTGTTGTCTAAGGAGGAGAATTCAGTCTGGCAGTTGATGACAGCCAAAATCCATCACCAAAGGCCTCTTTTAGTTTTTTTCTTCCTTAGAGACTGTTTTTGTGGAGGGTTCAATGGAGAGGGTTGGGGGCTGGGTAGAAGGAATCCCTAGTCAAATAAATTAATAACTAATTTTGCTATTCTTATTTAAAAATACTATATAATTGCCAATTTTATGGAAACTTGAGGTTCCCAATGTTTCCAAAATTAGTTGAAATAAATTACATCAAAAGCAAAAACAAATGAATATCTTCTTGCATTTATCATTCCTATCCTGGTTCTTTTTTTAAATATCTTACAATTTTATTTCTTGACTATACTTCAATAAGGCTGAAAAGAAAACATTGTTTTGAGAACCATTGATGTAGATCTACTGAGAACTAGCTACCTTATTTCTTTTAACTACTATATAGTATTCTATAGTGGGGCTACAGTACATTTTATACATTCCCTTCTTGTATACACATACAAAAGATTCTGTAAAGTGTACACCTCAAGGCAGAACTGCTGGTTGATAGGGGATGGTTCTTCCAATCTGATTGTATCGATTTATACTCTAACAGCAATGTTTAAGCTTGTTTCCCCACATTCTGAACAACAAATAGTATTAGACTTTTAATTTTTTTTCCGAAATTAAGAAAGTTAAATTAAATCTTATTGGTATTTTACTTTGAATTTCTCTGATTGCTGGTGACCTTGAGCGTCGTTTCATATATTCACTAATCATTTGGTTCCCTGTGGGTTATTGTGAATTGCTTGTTCATTTATTATGCCCACTTTCCTATTGGGTGTTTGCGGTTCTTTTTAAATCAACTTAATAGCATTTTTAAACATATTTTTACATATTTCTTCAGTAATATACCTTTTCCTGTTGTGTTTTTTACAAATATATTGTTATAGTCTGCTATTTGTCTTTTAACATGCTTACTTCATTTGTCACTCAGAAGCCTGCATTTTGATACGGCCAAAGTTACCAGTTATTGTTTCTGTATGTTTGTTTATTTATTTATTCTTCTTATAATTTGCATATTGCTTAAGAAGTTTTTCTTACCTTAGAATTTTAATATTCCTTATATTTCCTTCTAGTTCTAATTCTTACAAGTTGAATTATTTAACAGGAATTTCCTTGGAGGACATGGAATCAGAGCAGGGAGAACTCACAGGAGACAGTCGAGAGAGTCTATGGGCAGTGAGCAAACTCTCCCAGACAGTGCAGGACACTTCTCAGGGAACCACAACATCCTTTTTTTATTTATTTACTTATTTTGTCCAGGGCAGATAAACACAGCCAAATTCTTACTCTTTAGATTCCATTTCATCCGGATGCCACGCTGACCATCTGCCTTCGGTTAATACCTCATTCTTCAGACAACTCCTTAGAGTTCAGCTTTCATAGTTGATTCTAATCATTTATGTTGCTTTTTGGCTTTTCCAAAGTGGTTTCATTGCTCTATTGTCCTAAGAGTGCCTCCCTGAGACACTGCTGATTAGATATGGGTGATCCCTCTTCTCTCCAGCCAGACGTGTATGGACAATCTCTTGAGTTATTTCCCTAGATAACTAATCTCACCTATTATGTGTAGCCCTTCTAAATTTCACTCACTTTCAGAGGGTGAACCCTTGTCTATTTACACTTCAAAATTAGAGTGATGCCTTACCTCACCTCTGTGTTCTGAAAATTAAAAAGAATCGTGTCATAAACGAGGGAGTTCGGAAAGAAAGGTGATCAAGTGGTCTCTCTGGTACTATCAAGGTTAAGAGAAATCGTGGTCAACTTGTCAGTGTAATTCATATTAGGCACTTTTCTTTTTCAGATTCTATTTGTCTTCTGAGCAGTGTTCATCTAAGTCAGAAACGGGACATTGTTTCCAAGTGTCCCAGAGTCCTAATTATGGACCCTGATTTCCACCTTCTATAGCACCACATTTGCCCGCATTCTTCAAACCAGTGTTTTTGCCTGTCATAAACAGTTCTCATGAAATAACCTGAACGCAGAATGTCAAGATATTATCGACTGGGTCTGCACCTTTGTTCAGGGATCAAGTCGACTCACAGCATGGCAGTGACTACCAGCATGACCTCTACACAGACCTAGACTCAAGTTCTGATAGAAACGTGGCTTTCTAGAGGCTTTCTAACATCCATCACCACACATATTTACAAAATTTTTTCTTGCAATAAGAACTTTTAACATCTACTGTCTTAGTAACTTTCAAATATGCAATATAGTACTATTAACTATAGTCACCCTGCTATGCATTACATTCTCAGGACTTACTTATTTTATGACTGGAAGTTTGTAGCTTTTGAGTCCCTTCACCCATTGCACCCAACTCACCTACTCCCCACCTCTGGCAACCATCAATCTACTCTCTGTATGTATTTTCTATGACTTTAGGTGTTTCGATTGTTTTGGTTTTGGTTTGGTTTGGTTTGGTTTAGATTCCACATGAAAGTGAGAACATATGGTAGTTCTCTTTGTCTGACATGTTTCACTTCGCATAATACCCTCAAGGTCCTATCCATGTTGTCACAAATGGCGGGATTTCCTCCCTTTCTGTGACTGAATAGTATTCCACTGTATATACAGACCACATTTTCTTTATCCATTCATCCATCAATAGACCCTTAAGTTAAGATATGTGATGATGTTGCTAATTTCAAGAACACTGAAAACCTTCCAGCTGCAGCTGCCTGTGCTCTTCCAATTGTAGGAGCACAGTTCCATCAAGTTGAATCAGTTATGACTCAGTTGTACACTCTTCGTGACAAAGAAGGGGTCCAACAGAGAACCACCAAGGTTGATGATCTGAGAATAACAGGTCAGGGCAGGACAATCTTAGTAAACTTTGTTGTATCTAAGCATAATTAGTAACTGCAAAAATTCCTCCTACAAAAACAGTCTCACAAGAGTTTTGTAAAGCCAATTAATCCACCTTGTTGTTTACCAAACTAATATACATCATAGTTTCTGCCCTCCATTTAATTTTAAGTCTGTATTTATACAGGTAAAACAGTTCTGATCTATTATTAAGCCTGTTTTTATTTCCTGAGAATAATTTTACTTATCAAAATCTTTTTTCCCCTGAATTAGTATCCCTCTATCAGCCAAGTACAGTGGAAAGGAAATAGGTTTGGGTGTCCTACAAACCATGTTATGAATTCACACTGTGCCAGGTATCAGGACAGAAAGAAAAATAAGTTATGGTCCCCAGTCTGGAGGAGTCTGTGGTGGTGGCAGTGAGAGAAAGGGAGTGACATGGAGGAAAGCCATTCTCTGGTAGAGCTAGCTGAATGGGTTTCACTTTGTGGGTTCAAATCTTGCACCTTTTATCTAATCACCTAAGATCTCAGATAGCAAAGTTCATTCTCACTCCTCATGAACTCTGGACTTTTTTCTTTATGTCTGCATTAGCTTCTCCTATCTCCTTTTTAAGGAGACCTCCCTGTTAAGCAAAAAAGACTGTAGAAAGGGCTACTTGTTGTTAAAATGCTCTGGAACTTAGAGCTAAATTAATATTGCATAAAAAGCATCATTGTGCCCCATGATGGCAGCAGATAATGTGGGAACACATGAACATATTGCATATGGGTTCATCTCCTGCTGGATTTGTTTCTATAATATCCTCTTAAATGTAGAAACAAATGGATGAGGAGCCCCTGCATGCAGGCAGAAAACTGATTATTTTCTCATAATTCTCTTCCTCCTAATGGTGCATTGTGAAGGATCCACAGAGCCAATAAAAAATACAGGAACAGTGGCCTAGAGAAGAGTTGACACTACTGGGGAGAATTTGGAATCTTAAGGAGGTGGTGAATACAAGAAGGACCAAAAAATCTTGAAAATATAAACAGTAATTAGTTTTATAAGCAATCTTTCTAAATTATTTAACATAGGTTAGCACTCATGAAGACAACTTTTAGAGGGTCCACAGAGTGGCCCACTAGAAAATTGGAAAACATTTTCAATTCTTTTTGAGAAGGAGGTTATAAATTAGATCCCAATGGCTTAACTATAAGGATTAAAGAAATTTGAATTTTTGGATTCATGATCATCACTTCTGAGCCAGGAACTGTTTTTGTACTGGGAATACGTGCTGTGAGACCAGGATGAGAAAGAAATAGGGCCACTGCCATCATGGGGACAGTATCAGGGAGTCATAAAATCAGTGTATACCTGTGCATTGTGTGAAGGACTATGAAGGAAAACCATAAAGCATTACTTATTAAATGGGCAATAATGGGGGGCGGGGGGGACACCTAACCTGTCTGGAGCAAAATCACAGCAAAGCTCCATAGAAGGGCATGGCATTAAAGAGATCAATAAGTAGGATTCTGATGATTCAGAATCTCAGATCATTTCAACAGATCCAGCTCAGCAATAACAGGTAGGGAAGAAGGCCAAAGGATCAGTCATTGAAACTATGTCTTTCCTTTGGTGATGACACCGCAGACAAAGGCTGGTGTTCAGCTTGGCTGGTCCATCTATCCAGAGCCAACCTGGCTCCCACACTCAGCAGACCATAAGAGACTGATGAAGAGCAGTTTATTAATTTACAGCAGGAGGTAAGCCCTTCAAGTGCCTGGAATGCTCATGGCTACGAGCTCTCACGGTATCCAGGAAGCCCAAGAAACTGGGGCCTTCTTGCTAAAGATGCTGATCTTATCTTGTCTAAGTTTATACTCCTTTATTTCACTCCCAGAAGATAATCCTATCTCAAAGTTCTGAGGATGCTTCACTGGTGTCCCTACATACTGACTCCAGAAGCTGGGCTACACATCAAATTAGCTTAGAAATCCCTACCTATCTACAAATTAATGGCATAAACAAGATTGTTCAAAACACTTAAAAGAACTGAAGTACCTACAAGCACTCCAGAAAATATCATTTAAAATACAAAGCATTCTTAGTTATTATTACTCAGGCATTTGAATGAATGGAAGAAGGAACAAACCAACAGGTAAAGAAAGACAGAGCTCACAGACATTTGGGGTCATGTGTTTATTTGATATAAGAAAGAAACATGTATTTTTAAATGGCATTCGCTAACATTCAGACTTCTCAGGAGTTTAATTTCTAACAAATTATTACAAGCATTTTTTTGGATCATCCAAATGACTATCTTTCAATATTTGGATTTGTGATAATAATTGTGGAGATGCCAAGCCACATCACTGTAAATGTTAAACATAAGTAAGAAAAGAGCAGAGGTGGTTTTAATAGATAAGTGATATGTTCACACCATGTGCAAACTCAGTGAAGTCAGGGTTCACCGTATACAAGTTTTGCAGTGAATCAAATAGAGAATTTCACTGCATAGCAAGCTTCAGCATTAGCAGACTGAACTTCGTAGGAAAAAACGTATGCTGCAATCCTCGTTGCTAGAGCCACACTGCAAGGGATGAGTTAATTTTGACAAAAACTGCCATGTAAATGCTGTTAATTTCTATTTTTATTGGTTCTCTAGTTTTATTTTTTATTTAGCATGTAAATGCAATCTAGTATTACAGTATTACAGTTGCATAGGTGCTATAAACATAAGTATAAAACATACTGTTTTCTATTTCTACATACTTAAAAAAATACAAAAAATAATTAAAGTGAGCATTTGAGGCCTTACAGATGTTTTTCTTTGGAAAGGAGTCCATATATTACTCTTGAGAAACACTGATTTAAACCAGAATTTTTCAATATTTGTACCCTTCACCATTATTTCATTTACCATTTATGCATTTTAAGTCACCTTTAAAACTTTTGTGTGGCACATAAAAAAGAAGGGAGTTCACATAAAATACTATATTTTAGATAAATGTCATAGATGTATCATTTGTGAAGTTTATTTTAACCAAATATTTAATAATATTTATTACACAGCAATATAAAAATTAATTATTTTTTTCTTATGTAGTGGACTTCCATTGTATTATTTATTTTGAATCGGTTATTAAGGAAATCATAATTTGTTGTCAAGTTCAAGATTGACGACATACATGATTCTTTTTTGGATTTCACACCAAATGCATATTTAAACACAGGTTGAAATATAAATACACACTATGATATCAGAAATTAATATAAAATGCTTTCATTTTTGATGTTTTTAGTTGTTGCATTTTGTACTTAAAAACCAACTGGGGCTTTTTTAAATAACTTGTGTTTTGTTGTAACTAATAAGATCAGAGGAATCATTTCAGATGATCATTTGTAAACATACCTCCACTGTTATTATATTTGGCAGTTGAATCTTTATTTCTAATAAATTGAAGGCCAATTTGATGTAGTCATCACTATGTTTTCTCTTTCTAGCACTGAATTTTTAGTTCTGGAGTTACATATTTGTGTTATGTAAGAATTTTCATTACACGGATGCAACCTCTGCCTGGGTGAACATCATAATAAGTCAGTTGCAAAATAATTCTCAAGATTATATTTCTAATTGATTTAATTTAGGGCCACTTTTCTTCTATACTAAAAAAAATCCACATGTGAATGAGAAATAAAACAACTTACACAGTAGAAAGCACCCCTCTGAGGGGTGTACTAGAAGGAGAGTAAGGGGGTAAGTGCCTGCTCATGGGGTGTCTGATGTCTGCTACCCATACAGTAACTCACTGGGCACACACTCAGAGATCCTCATGCTTCCATTCTAAACTTTGAAAATATTTTTAAACTGTTTTATTTCCCACCTTTTAAAAAGTCAAAATTGATACAGATTCTGTTACTGCCTTTTACAACCCATCCCCCTATAATATAGAAGGCCAGCTGGGAAATGCTGATCTAAGCCATTCAACACATCTCTATCCTGTTTCACTGAAGTCTTCATGAAGACTTAGTCCTCTCTGATCATCTGCTCTGACGTTTTAAAATCCTAATGTTTAGGAAGTCCTTTATGAGCAAGTCACTTAACCTCTCAAGACCTCAGATTCCTCATCTAGAAAATGAGGGAGATTAGAAAAGATTCTTTATAAAGTCCCACTTGGAATTAAAATTCTATGATTTCTGTATTATCCAAAGCTTTACTTTTCATCACTGTTTAACATCAGAACAATGTTTTAAAAGAAATTGACACAAGAAGTCCTGAATATATAGAGCATGTAAAAGTGAAGCTGAGAACCCTCAAGGTCTGCAGAACACAATCTGAAAACCTCTGATCTAAAGCTCTTTTTAAAAAAATGCTTTCCTTTTTTCTTTGTCTCAGAGGAAAAGGAAAACATCTGGAAAGGATCCACCATATTAGTTTCCCTATGTGTACACCAGAACATATGTATTAAGTCACCTGTCAGCTTTTTTTCCTCCAGATTAAATAGCCATTATTAAGTCCCATTTCCCATTCCTTTAAGATATATTTCCTTTTTTTTTTTAAATGAACCTTCTTTAGTTTCTGTGACTCTTCATTAAAATGTAAAGTTACAAACGAACCACAGCCTCTGAGGAGAGCCGAGTGTAGCAAAAGGATTACTTCCGGCCCTCTCATGTGATATTCTCACTCCTAACACACTTCAACTCATTCCCTTTGTAATAATGGAACTCCATTGTAACCTTCTATTCAACCAACAGCTCAGTTTGACCTACAATCTTTTTTTCTGGCTATATTTATTACATCTATCAATAATTTCCCATCCAATACCCATATAATTTGTGATTGTCCTTACGTGGCTTTTGAAGTTTTACCTACTGAATATAATCCTGTTTTTTGATGGGGACTTCTCTAATTAGTTAAGGGCACTGAATTTTTCTTCTGCCTTCTAACCTACCTCATTCAACTTCATAACCAATGAGAATGTTGTCTAGTGTATTGCTCAATTTCTAGACTGATAAAACGAAAATTATCTGAGAAGAATTCACACATGAGGTATGTTACAGGCAGAATTGTGTCCCCCAAATGTTATACGATGAAGTCCTAACCCCCAGTATCTCAGAATGTGATCATATTTGGATGTAAAGTTTTTTAAGAGATTATTAAGTTAAAATAGGCCATATGGGTAAGTTCTGATCCATGTGGGTGGGACACACAGAGACACCTGGGGTTTTAGCACAGAAGAAATAGAGGAGAGACCATGTGAGGCCAGTGGGCATCCGCAAGCCGAGGAGAGAGGCCTCGTGAAACCACATCTGCTGGCTGACACCTTGTTCTTGGCCTTCTAGCCTCCAGAACTGTGACAAAGTAAATGTCTGTTGTTTAAGCTACCCAATCTGTGGTGTGTTGTTATGGTATCTGGGTCTGACTAATACTAGCTATTCCATGCATGATAATATGCAGCCGCTTGGAGCTCACCAAGGAACCTCTGCCCTTACAGAGAAGGTTTTGGGAGTGCACAAATACCCGTAAGTCAGGCCAGAATAAGTCATAAAGAAAGATCCGAGCAAAATGCCCTGGGAGCACCAAGAGAGCCAGAATTCTTCCCATCTGGGAGATTAAGGAAAGCTTGAAAGAGGAAAAGTCATCTAAACTGGACCTTCCAAAAATGGGCAAAATTCCAACCATGGGTGGCAGGGGAAGAGGACTTTATGAGCATAAACTAGGCTCACAGTACATCCATGATCCCTGTGAGAAAACCCCAATCATCACCTACCTGTGGACAAGGTTGGTGGTTTACAAACCTGACTAACATTAGTACTAACTGGAAGCTTCTTTAAAAATATGTAGATCCTCAGGCCCCATTCCCCATCCCCCATCTGTTGAACCAGGAGTTCAGGGATGATGTCCTGGAATCTTTATTCTAACCAACTTCTCAGATGAGATGATATCAACTTCATCAAGTCTGAAGACCCCTTTTTAATAAAAATACTTCACTGCCTCCTCCCATGGTAAATATTTCTATTAAAGACAGAAAAATACTATTATGTGATTAGTAATGATTTCAAGTGAATTTGCATTTTGTTAATTAGAACCAAATACACAGATTTAAAACTGGCATGAATGCATCATTTTGACATATACACATATATGTAAGACACTACTGATAATGCAGGGTTGCCTTATAGGGCTTCTACCTCTTTATTAACTACGTGTCCTCACCCTGACACTAAAATCCGTCCACAGTTTCTGGATGAGAAGCTATGGGTCCACTGACAGTTCCTACGCCAAATTATTTCACAGACAAGTAAAATATCAGAACTTTCCATCACAGACCCCACATATGCAGAAGAACAGGAGAGAGTTGGAGAAAGGCAGAGCTAGGGACCATTGTCACACCTGATGCTCAAAAAGAGGACCCTGCCTCATTATGGTGGCCAAGTGGATGGAGGAACAAAGTGACAGCAGTGTATTTTCTCACCAGATGAGAACTGCAGCCAAGGACTTGGAAGGAGGGGAAGAGGAGAAAGGAAACAACCACTGTATGTCTCTAATTGTTTTTTTTCTCTCTGTTTTTCCTTAATTCCTCTGAGAAGGTAGCCATGTGTTTTAGGTTTTTTGTTTTTTTTAACTGAGACTCAGAATCCTCTTTTCTGCAGTGATGAAAGTTATCTCTACTGTTGTGGTGATATTTAGGTGAGATCCTTTACCTAACACAGAAAATCCAGTATGGGATCCCACCCCACCCACACCCTACCCACCAGGTGCAAACTCATATCAGTCTTCACTCACCTCAAGGTTTAGCTGAAGCCCAAGGCTTACCTCTAGAAGCTCTGTTTCAACCAAAAGTTTTCTCACCCTTGGGGACCTTCCTCCATAACTCAGCAGCCAACGATACCCAGATGAGCCATCTCCCCTAACAGCTCAGTTTTGCCTGAGTACATGACAGGCCACAATGCAGGCAGTGGTAAGTGGCTATTCTCCTTTCCACTAGATTTTCTACCTTCAGACTTCAAAGTAACCTTCTCCAAAAAATCTTCCCTGGCCCCTCGAGAAGCCTTTCGTTTAGGTTCCCTTGGTATCTCTGCTCTATTCCTTTCATTTATGCATGCATTAACCTAAATCAGTAAAAGACTAACACATGTCAAGACCTTGACTGAATGAAGAGGCAAGGTCCTGCTCCTTTGGAGCTGCCATTCTAATAGGGAAGGGAGACAGCAAAATTCAATATGCATGTGTCAGGTGGGGATAAATACTGAGGAAAAATAAAATTAGAAGAAAAGCAAGATGTATGTGGCCAGATATGTAGGATAGTCAGGAAGACCTCACTGAAGTTGATGATGTCTGAGTGGAGACACGAAGCTATAAAAGTGTAGGCCAGCAGGAAATCTGGGAAGAAAGCTCGTCCAGAAAGGCAGTGTCTTTTTATTCAGACACAGGTCTTGTTATTCAGTTTCTCCACTGTTATGGATTGACTTTCTTCCCTAAAAAACAGTTATGTTGGAATTCTAATCCCCAGTACCTCAGAACGTGACCTTATTTGGAGATAGGGTCTTTAAAGAGGCCATCAAGTTAAAATGAGGTCATTTGGGTGGCCCTTAATCTAATATGGCTAGTGTCTTTACAAAAAGGAGAAATTTGGACACAGAGACACACATACAAAGAGGAAAATGCCATGTGAAGATAGAGAAATTAATTGGGGTTTCCCTGCCAACACCTTGATCTTAGACTTCTAACCTCCAGAAGTGCAGACAGTAAATTTCTGTTGTTTAAGCCTAAGTGGCTAAACAGAGCTTGCTGGAGTTGGTTATGGCAGCCCTAGGAAACTAATACAACCATTAACGCTATTAGGAGCTCACAGAGACCACTGCCTTACCCAGGTCCACAGGGTAAACCCCTGGTTGCACTGGGCTTCCTGTACCCCTGGGTAACTGTAACTGCCTCCTAATGGATTCCCTGCTTCCAGTCTTTCTTGCTCAATCCATTCTCCACAGTATCATCCTGAACTCTCTAAAATGAGAATTTGATCTCACAGGTTTTCACCTGCTTCTCACAGTCTTCAGGATACACCAAACTTCTCAGTCTAGGAAACAACGCCCAGAACATCCAGCCTCAGTTAGCCCCTCCAAACCTGTTTCCCTCATTTCTACCCCCTCCTGTGGTAGCCTAACCTTCTTCATCCTCAGGCCTCAACATAGGTACCACCTCCATTGGTAAGCCTTCCCAAGACCCTGGAGACAGGGTCAGTTGTTCTTCCTGTGCGTTCCCAGAAAGCCTTGGGTTTAATGCTGGCGTGGCATTTTTCAGTGTGTCCAAGACCTGTTTGTCCATCGCCTCCTTTGGACCATGAATAAATGAACAAAGTATGCCATGTTCTAACCAGCTGGTCCCAGAACTTTTCTTTCCCCCCTTTAAGAGAAGGGGGACAGGGAGGTGACCTTTCAAAGGACTTCCCAATAGCATGTGGAACTGCTGAAGCTGGATGGAGCTGTACCTTTCCTTAATGGTTGCAAGAGGAATTTAGATTAGACATTCAAGAGCTGGCCCCTGTGTCACAAGACACTGCAGAGTAAGGAGGGGAAGTAAATAGTGTATCTGGCAATTTTTGAGTCTGGGGTTGACCAATATTTTGCAGTCTATTTTTTTTTTATAGGAAACGGCATTTTGAGTCTCTTCCAAATTTCTCATTCTGTAACTGCAAGGCCACAACCTACAGGTAAAAGTGGTGGGTGGAAAGGAGAATGGAGGATTCTCATAACCAATAATGAAAGGTGTTCTGTGCACAAGTCACCAGAAAAAAATTTTCTGAGGTTTAAAAATTATTGCATTCACAGTTATAAATGGTGGACAGCCTGGAAAAGGAAAGAGAGGAAGACAGTAACAATGTTCAAGTCTATATATTAAACATATATTTGTGTGTACATACATATATATATATTACATATATTATGCATCATATATCTGTGTATATATTTCTAACTAAAGGAAGACAGAGGGATAGTAGCTTAAAATAATCAGGATTCGCTCTCTCTTTTCCAAATCCCTGAAAGGGGAAATATAACAGAATTTCCAGTCCTCAAGAAAATAGGGCCGAAAAAAAAGAGTCTGTGAACAAGAAGGGATTAAAAAGGAGGGAGGAGGGGGTGGCGAGGGACTAGCTCTTCGCAGCAGGAAGTCTTCAATGGCTATCGAGTTATGAAGAAACAACTCTGAACAGAAGTCCTTATTCGGAGCGCTAAACTCGCGTTTACCACATAAAGAGCAATATAAAAGCTCGAAGCAACCTCATCGTGGTGTTGGGGAAACAACTCGGCTTCCCCAAGTGAGAAAGCGAGAGAGCTCCGACCGGGCAGTAGCCCGGAACGGTATTAAGGATTTTATTTGCAAGTCAATGAGCCAAATGGACGACCAGGCTACTTGCGCCGCGTTTGGGGAAGGAAGGTTATTATCGCCTATTGCCCCACTGAACAATTCCACTGAAAAGGAACAGTCCCAGCAGTGTGTGTGCGCTCCGTGCCTTACGGGACGTGCAGCTACGTGCCCACCTCCAAAACGACTTTATTTACAAAGCGATTACCATGTTATCTATTTGTTTTCCTTTTCCAGCAACAGCAGCTTTACTTAGCCCTCGAATTTCTTAATTACAAACCCATTCGCTTCTAAAGCAACCCCAAGCCGTCAGGCAGAGCCCGGAGGGAGGCTCTGCAAGTTTGCACACACCCCCACCTCCCGGATCAAGGGCAACAACAGAAGCAAGAAACTGTGTATGTGCAAAAAGGTGGATCTAGGGACGAGGATCGCTGAGTTTGTTTACAGAGCAGAGACGCCTCAGCTCGGATGCCAAAGCTACCAAGAGCTGCAAACGCAAACTTAGCAGAAGCACACGTACCCCGGGAGAGGCAAGCGGGCCCGAAAGTGCGGACCGGAGCCCCAGACGCGGGAGCGGAAGAGGCCGGGCCCGCGAGCGCGCTGTCCACCTGCAGCCGCTGCTGCTCCCCGCCCCCCGCTGCTGTCCTTGAAAGGAGTGGGGAAAAATGCATCTACACGCAGAAAATCTATATCAACTTTACCTACTGCCCCTATAAAAACACAAAGGCATAGCCCGGGAAAGCGTGCCCTGGGGAGGGGGCGTTATTCGTCCGGGGCTTTAAAACCGTACTGGAGGAAACGGCCATTCTTTCGCAGCCCGGGAAGGCTTTTGCAAAGCCGGGGAGGCAGCGGGACACTATGGAGGATGGAAGCGCAGAAAGAACCCCCGTAGAAGGCAGCCCAGATCTCTTGGCGACCCGGGTGGGAGAGACGCGGGTAGGGGATCCGGCCAGAGAGGAGCGGTGAGCTTCCCTCGCTTCTCTCCGGGCAGGCTCTACCTTCCGGCTGGGAGCCCAGGGAGGATTTTCGTCCCGCGCCGGGGGCGGTTGGCTGGCCCGGGTGGGAGGAAAGGGAGGAAACCAGAGCTGGGGACAGCTGGGCGGTGCCTGGGTCCTCAGCCACTGCGCACGTGCCGCCGGCCGCGGGGACGCGGCTCCAAGACCGGATCCTTTAGGCCCCAAACTCTAGATTCCGTGTTTTCGTACCGCCCGCCCGGGAGGCTCTCGCTCCGCCCTTCCTGAAATCCCTTATATTAACTGTGGCCAAAGCCCTAAGAAACACAGCTCATTGTTGGCAGCTGCCGGGCGGTCTTGCCGAGCTGTGAGGGCAGCGGAGGGGGAATAAAAGGAAACGGCTCCGATTCTGCCCCAGCGGCTGCTGCAGTACCTCGGCGCCCACATCGCAATAGCGAGCGCCCCGCACGCCCGGAAGGGCCCCTCTATGTGCTGCTGAGCCGGTCCTGGACCCGACTGTCCCGCCCTCGGTCTTCGGAGCAGAAATCGCAAAGACGGAAGGTGAGCGCGGCGGGCGAAGCCGGCCGGGGCTCCTGCCAGCCCAGTCCTCCGAGGGCTGGGTTTGCCCGGAGGAAGAGCGTGAGGCGGGGCTGGGGAATAACAACAGGATGTGCAACAACAGGATGAGGAGGGCCGGTTTAATGCCTGAAGTTCGCGTCTGGGCTACGGGGCACTTCCTTTATTAGGCGTCTTCGGGGAACAGAGGGGGGTGTGGGCTCGAGTCCCCCGCGCGGTCGCAGGGGAAGGTTCTGTCTGTGCAGCACCGGCTCTGCCGTGGGTGGCGGGTCCGCTCTGGCGGCGGGCCCGGGTGCACAGGCTACTAGTGGGACCCTGGGGATGGTGATTCGCAGCCGACGTACGTCCGGGGAGCCGAGAGGACAGAAGCCAGAAAAAGTGGGGTATGCCGTGGTGGGCGGCACGTGTGGCGCGCGTCTTACCGCCTGCCCTTTTCACTTTCAGGACTGGAAATGGCAGACCATATGATGGCCATGAACCACGGGCGCTTCCCCGACGGCACCAGTGGGCTTCACCACCACCCTGCCCACCGCATGGGCATGGGGCAGTTCCCGAGCCCCCATCACCATCAGCAGCAGCCTCAGCACGCCTTCAATGCCCTGATGGGCGAGCACATACACTACGGCGCGGGCAACATGAATGCCACAAGCGGCATCCGGCATGCGATGGGTCCGGGGACTGTGAACGGAGGGCACCCCCCGAGCGCGCTGGCGCCCGCGGCCCGGTTTAACAACTCGCAGTTCATGGGCCCCCCGGTGGCCAGCCAGGGAGGCTCCCTGCCGGCTAGCATGCAGCTGCAGAAGCTCAACAACCAGTATTTCAACCATCACCCCTACCCCCACAACCACTACATGCCGGATTTGCACCCTGCTGCAGGCCACCAGATGAACGGGACAAACCAGCACTTCCGAGACTGCAACGCCAAGCACGGCAGCGGCGGCACCTCCGGCGGCTCCGGCGGGAGCAGCACAGCCGGCGGCCCCGGCGGCTCCTCGGGCGGCGGCGCGGGCAGCACCGCTGGCAGCGGCGGCGGCGGCAGCAGCAGCATGTCAGCCCCGGTGGCCCACGTCCCCGCGGCAATGCTGCCGCCCAATGTCATAGACACTGACTTCATCGACGAGGAAGTGCTCATGTCTTTAGTGATAGAGATGGGTTTGGACCGCATCAAGGAGCTGCCAGAACTCTGGCTGGGGCAAAACGAGTTTGATTTCATGACGGACTTCGTGTGCAAACAGCAGCCCAGCAGAGTAAGCTGCTGACTCGGTCGCAACCCCCTGACGGAAGA
The DNA here is from genome assembly GCF_030020395.1 of Manis pentadactyla. Taxonomy (NCBI): domain Eukaryota; kingdom Metazoa; phylum Chordata; class Mammalia; order Pholidota; family Manidae; genus Manis; species Manis pentadactyla. The sequence continues at coordinate 52,293,060 of NC_080030.1, forward strand.
AATCAAACCCTCCCCACCTTCGGTGTGAATTAAAAAAACATTCCCTTAGACACAGTATCTCACTTTTCAGACCTTGAAAGGTTTGAGAACTCGGAAACAAAGTAAACTATAAACTTGTACAAATTGGTTTAAAAAAATTGCTGCCACTTTTTTTTGTTGTTTTTGTTTCGTTTTTTAGCCTTGACATTCACCTCCCTTATGTAGTTGAAATATCTAGCTAACTTGGTCTTTTTTGTTGTTTGTTTTTACTCCTTATTTCCTCACTTTCTCCAGTGCTCAACTGTTAGATATTAATCTTGGCAAACTGCTTAATCTTGTGGATTTTGTAGATGGTTTCAAATGACTGAACTGCATTCAGATTTACGAGTGAAAGGAAAAATTGCATTCGTTGGTTGCATGAACTTTGAAGGGCAGATATTACTGCACAACTCTGCCATCTCGCTTCATTTTTTTAACTATGCATTTGAGTACAGACTAATTTTTAAAATATGCTAAACTGGAAGATTAAACAGATGTGGGCCAAACTGTTCTGGATCAGGAAAAGTCATTCTGTTCCCTTTCAAGTTGGCTGTCCCCCTCCCCCATATGTACAGACAATAATAGGGTGTGGAATGTCGTCAGTGGCAAACATTTCACAAATTTTTATTTTGTTTCTGTCTTCAACATTTTTGACACTGTGCTAATAGTTATATTCAGTACATGAAAAGATACTACTGTGTTGAAAGCTTTTTAGGAAATTTTGACAGTATTTTTGTACAAAACATTTTTTTGAAAAAATACTTGTTAATTTATTCTATTTTAATTTGCCAATGTCAATAAAAAGTTAAGAAATACTTGTTTTCTAGAAGTCATTTGGAGGCGGGGGTGGAATTCCCTTCGGAGGCTTTCTTGTTTTCTCTTTAAGTTGAACACTTTAGTGATGAGAGTAAGCATTCCAAAGGATAAATTACAGGACACTAAAACAGGTCACCATGAGCTTAAGCAGAGAGCAGGATTTAACATAATTGGCATAATGCTTCATTGTTATCATTATAACATGCCTATTGGTGTGGTTTACTCAAAAGCTGCAAAGTTGTCGAAGAGCATCTTTTTTTCCTAGTTGCCATCATATTCAAGTATACTCTAGAGTTTGGGTTTTTAATACTTACTGTTATAAATATTTTTTTCAGAGGGAGGGAGGGGGAGAACCAAGTGTTTCTGGTTATACCTGATCAATTACATGAAGGTAGACTGGAATAACACACTAAGAGACTGGTGAGGATGGCATTACATAAAAGCTACCTTTATCTCTAGTGATGAATTTTCTAACAATCTCTGAAATAGCTTCTGACTGGTTTATAGTTCTGAGAGGAAGAGGGGTTGGAATTCCACCTTGGGGCTTTCTATTTTGTTCTATAATATTTAAAATTTACACAGGGAGGTTGATTCAAAGGTCAAATTACAACCGTCACAAGATACTCTAAAGCATACCCTGTTTTCCAGAATTCTGAGCTTTTTCTGTTACAGGCAGTGGATTCAAAGGACATAAGAATATCACTTTAATTTTACCTGCATGCGTTATCAAGAAGACATAACCACACTTAAGTAGGTATCAAGTTCTGCCTTATATAGCCAAGCAAAGGAAAAGTATTGTTAAAATCTCAAATTATCCCAGTTGGAAGGAGAAGGAATTTTGTTTTTCCTTTCATGTTTTCCTAGCTTACAAGAGCAACACACCTACATTTAAGAAAAAAATAGTCTTTTAACCCACTAGAGGAGTAAAAAGAATATAGGTTGAGGAAAATCTTACAAGTAATACTTTAAAAGAGCATTTCATTTAGACTCTTGGGCTCTAATCTTAAATCCCATATTTCATAATAAAAGAAAAATGAGAGGAGGGTTTAGAGAAGTGTTAAATTACAGTGAGCCTGGCATGGAGGCTGATTTCAGTACAATTCAGATCACCTACATTCTGTAATTCTATTTCCAAGGCAGGCCATTAAAATTAAGATGCTGACTCCACTGGGCTTTTTTATACCTCTATAACTGACACCTCCTTATTAAAAATTATGTTCTAAATAAATAATTTCTATGAAAATAATCATTCAAAACCCCTTCACCCTGCTTAAAAGCTGATCCAGATTTCCCACATTAATAGTTAAAGCTGAAGTTTTCTTCAGCTAAAACATGTCAATACTAAATCTGCAATCAGCAGTAAATCTTCGTGGCTAAGCATTTTTACAGTGAGTTTTCCTTTTTTATTTTTTTCCAGAGGCTCAAGTGAAAAAATATGTTTGCATACATATTAATATAACAATTCTAGTTCTTTTTCACTGGTGCCAGGAAAAAAGGAAAGCTATTAGAGGCATTGTTTTTCTTGCATTAAGAAAAAAGCAAAAGAATTGTCTTGCCACCACCCTTCATTATTTATTCTGCCAGGGAATAAGCCACAACACCTGCTCTGTCACTAAATTCCTCCTGCTGCTCTAACGCCGGAACACGTATGTGGAGATGCAGAGCCCAAGGAACTATTATTAGATCCTGAGCCCATCTCTGCCAGAAAAGAAGACTCACACAGAGGAGCTGGGCTAAAAGCAATTTATTTTCAGCACAAATACAAACTTCTCTCACTTTCATTCACTTGAATGATCTCTATTTCATTAAAACTCTTCCTTGATCAGCAATTGAGCAGATTCTATGTGCTATCTGCAGGTCTCTTAAGCAGAGAAAAATAACTCCTTGTTTGAACAACCTGATTAATGAAACCTGTACAGTGACCTAGATCACTGGGCTCCTGGCGGACATTTGCAAAACCTTTTGTAGTCTTGCTTCCTACTAAGTTGCTTAGAGCATATGGGGAAATTTGACCTCTGTACCTTGGCTGTTTTTCAAAAAGTTCTAATATAGTACAAGAGAGCTTCTGTTCTTTAAGCTCTGCCCACAAATCAACACTCCATGCTTGATTTTCAAGAAAAGATCAATGATAAGCAACAGCGCCACATTATAGAAACATGTCAGGAAAATAAGAACACACTAATAAAAGCTTGTCCCTGTGCCTTGTGGCTGCTAAAATCCTGGTGGCAGTATTTTTGCTGGAGCTGATAAAGACGTTACAGCTATGGATGGGTCTTTGAAGAACAGTTACCTAATCACCACTGTTTATGGGGTGCTAGGCTAGAGCACTAGTACCAGAAGGCTGACATCTATTGTGAAGTTTATGGTCTCCGTGACTTTTACTACTGTAAACGCCTGGGATAGCTATAAATTGATGTCAACAGTAAAGGCCAGATCCTTTAGAGCAAAATATTAATCCACTAATCTATTATGGGTGGCCGGCTTTGAAATCTAAGCTTTGCAGTCCTAGACCATTAGGTGTTTTCGCCCCCTTGTGGAATTTATTTAGAAGGTCAAAGGAAAGCTGTTTGCTCAAGAGGTTTTTTTTGTTTTATTGTTCATTTTTTACCATTTCTGAAGACTTTACCTTCTTTCTTGAAGCAAACAGCATACATTGGAGCAACAAAAATTTTATCAAAGAGAATTCCAAACTAAATATCCTTTATGAAAATAAGGGTGTTTTATTTACCAAAGTACCTCAACATATGATTAAATGTAATAGAGATTTGCTTCACATTTCAGAATATGCATTGGCTAAGAGATTTTCTTTTTAGAAGTATAATGAGGAATGATTTAGCCTGTCAGTTAAAACTAACACTCTGCACCCTCTTAACGGACTATTGGTTTGGGATAAGTGCAAAATAATAATGCATTTTTATGGGGTTGGAACGGTGGAGGGAAATATCCAGGAATGCAGAATGTAATTATCTATGTTGGAATGTGACCAACTCACAGGCTCTAATCTTGTGAAAAGGGCCACAGGATGTGTAATGAGACTGAGTGTTGCTGTCTAATTGATTCAGAAAAATTTACTTTAAAATAAACTTGGCAGATAACATTGTCTCCAAAAAATAAATAAATCTAGAATTTAAGGAATTTAGGACCCAAGGCATTGGCAATTTTCTTCTCTTCAACCGTGTTGCTTTGCTAGCACAAAAGAGGTGTTGCATGCAGCTTCAGAGATGGTATTTATCATTTTGGTACTGTACCGCTATCATCAGAATCAGAGCTTCCAGACAGGTTGAAGCAAGAAAACTATTAGTAGCACATCAAATGACTTAGCCAATAAACCCCTATTATCATGTATTCTATTTGTCTTTTCCCCCCAGAATAGAAGGAACAATGGCAATGTCAGAATTTTAATTGCAATGGACTGGCTTAAATTACTTGACCTATTTTTATCCAGCAAGGAGAGAAATTATTCTGTTTTTCCTGGTAGCAATACTTAAAATTTTAAATTAATGAAAGAAATATAAGGACATTTTCTATCAACGTGCACTGCTCATAAAAAGTTTCCAGTTTGTAGAAATAAGACTCACTTAGAGTTCTGAAAAATTTTGAGATACCTGAAATAAAGAACTTTATTCCCTCATGGAAGACTTAAACTCCTAAGTAAAGCTAAATAACAAATTGAAAATATCCTAAGAGATGCTGATGTGAATTTCTATAGTATTTTGTTATTTATGAACACAATAAAAGAAACAGTAAAAGAAATAAGCGTCCACTGTGTTTAGGAACTGATCATAGACCTTGGGAAAGAGAGTAACATCAATCCCCTTCCATACTTTCTATGAACAAATAGTGGCTTTTAGTAGCTAGATCCTTATCAGTTACTTCTTTCCCCAAGGTGAACACTCAAGTGTCAGAGCCAACCCCACAAGCTGGTTAGTGGTGCTTTCTGGAAATTCTGCTTGGCTAAACCAAGACATGCTGGGTGAACTATAGCAGAAGAAAGATGAACGATGAGTATTATAACTTGCTTTATATGTCGTTGGTTTTCATTAGGCTGAACTAATCTGAAAGATTAGTGAGGCCAGGCACAATGTGGGTGAGGACAGAGGTTCACAGGATGCTTGGAATTTTCCCATGGCTCCCATTGTGCTCCACCCTGAAATCCTTCCCTTTCTTCCCTCTACAGTAGAGCGTTTCCTTGAGTATATTTTGGGTTGCCAAGCAAAGCGGACAAGGGAGTCTGGTTCCAAAGAACCCTGTGACCAGGTTAGTGTGATGTGCCTTGCAGGAGATACACAAATAGGTGAGCGGCTTTGAAAAGTTAATAGTGCTAAAAAAAAAAAAAAATCCTGTCAGTCCATTCTTGAAAGCTGGGTGGGGAGCAAGATTTAAGCTTGAGTGAGAGTCAAACTAGCATAAAATCAGAAAAAGTCATCAGAGGACAGCCAACTCCAGGTTGGGATATTTTTTTATGAACATTTGTAAGGGACAGGATGTTGGAGTGAAGGAAATGTGATCAGGGCTATGGAAGCCTTTTCTTTTTGTGTCTCCCCAAGGACTGATAGAAAATTTGGCTTTGTGATTTCTTTAAGTAGCTTAGCCACAGAGTGTTTTTATTTCTGTTAACCCATCTTTTTTTTTCTTGGTTTCTTGACAGTGAATATCTCCATGCTGACAAACACATAGTGCTTAAATTGTGCATAAAAACCCTTAGGTCACTTTGTAAGTACTGCTGCATTACATTTATTTTGGGTAACTCTTTGAGGAAGACAGGCAAGATGATGCTAGTTTTGTATTTCTTCTCTTTAAACAGTGTGTTTAGCAAAAACACAGATGCTGGGGCCAGTAGGTGAAAAGTGATCGAACTGTTGTGCTCCTCATCTGAACCTAAAAAAATGTATCAAAATGTTTCTTAGATCTCATCTGACACCATGTTTTATAGCAATCATCCTTGGCTGTCTGGGGCCACTCCTCTAGGAGGCAAATGGGAATTGGTCGAGGGTAGAAGAGGGCAGACTTAAAAAACATATTCTGTGCTATTTTGTATCTGGGCAAATGTTTAAATACCCATGATTTTAGTAAGACCTTTTAAAATCTTGACTGATAGGGCATGGATCTTTTAAATGGTGAGGAACACTGTTTAGACTACATGGGATTAAGTCACAGAGATTTACCCTTCCATCAGCATTACTAAACAGATCATTTTGTTGACTGAAGTTTCCTGCAACTGGGCTGACTTCATTGAGCAGCTACTATGTGATAGGCATTGTGGTAGGCACTTTGCATACCCAATCTTATTTCATCTTCACAATATTCCTTCAAGGTACATGTCTTTATTCCCATTTTAGATCGGGAAACTGAGATTCTAAAAGGAAGTAAATTGCTCAAGGACAACACAGCTGAGTGGTTTTCTAACGAAGCTTCCAGTACAATTTTCTAATATATAATACTGCTGTTCTAAACCAAATTACTCTTATTCTCAGATGCCACCAATTGTCAATGATCAGTGAATTTAATAATAAGGCTTTAGGGGGAAAAAAACTTACTACATTATATGTTCTTAAATTATAAAATATACTAATACAACTATGACATATATCTATCTATAGAATGACATGCCATTTCCCTTTGAGATTCACAAGATTTGGGTCTTCATGTTTCTAAACCTAGTCTAAGGAGTCTTCTAAATGAAGTTTGGCCCCTGACAATAGCATCAGTGGTGAGTTTGCCTAAACCCTTCTGAACAGCTTCACCTTGTTCACACTACAAGTCAAATGAAAGAATACCAGTAATTTAAATTGCAATCTTGGGAGTTTTTACCTTAATTGAATTACATATTGCTAAATAGTCAACAGTTTCTTACAGAAACTGAGCCAACACCTTAGCTTTGTCAACTCGGTAATCTATTGAGAACATCAGTGACTAAATTCTCCCATGTAAAATGGACCACATCACAAATTGACATAATGCCTGGAAGCAACTATGGCTTAACATCAACTGTAAGATTCAGGCTGATTTTAGAATATTGATATCTAAAAAAAAAAAAAAAATGTATATCTTAAAATAGAGGAAATATAGTATTTAGTTATTTTACATTTAGATAAACTTCCTTGATCTATCTAGACTTTCTTGAGGTAGATGTAAACCACTTCCACTTGCTTTGGTCTGCTAGGGAAACAGAGAGGTCTTCCATTAATAGTCGTAGCAGATCATGAATAAAAACCATGGGTTGTAGTCCTAGCTATGCAACCAAGTAGCTGTGTAATTTAATCACTGTTGGCCCAAGTTCCTCCATCAGTAAAATGAAGTTTTATGTTTAATTAATACATCCTGTATTCAAATTCTCATGAAGGAAACGTAAACCCAATCCTATCATTTTCTTCCTCTGGAAAGTTGGAGTATAGTATTATAAAAGTCCTTCAAGACCTTTATATCTTGTTTTGCCATTCTTTTTCCAAGCTAACTGTGAGCCTGTGCATGTGCCTACCATAGTTGGGTCACCTTTCTTAATGTTCTCCTTCATTGCAATAATGACCACTAGAGTTGACTGCTGAAATTTCTCAATCTGTAAGCAAATAGCAAAATAACACCACCCTAATATCTCTAGTGTATGCCACTTGCAAAGATACTGGTAACTATATAACATTCTGTGCAGATGTAGTAGTTAAAGTATACATATTATTTATTGAAAATAATTCCATAAATTCATTTCAGGTTCCACTTATTTTCTTAGATTAATTTCATTTTTCCAACATCATAAATACCAGACAATAAATATTTGAGGTCTCCTTCCTTCAAACAGCTCTTCCTGGACCACACCATCATCATCACTGTTACTATGTATTTTTTCAAAGAGACAATCCTTTATATAATGCCAAAGTAGAGGAACCTAGCAGGTGTTAAACACTGTACATTGATACTTAAAAGTCTTCAAGCAGATAAAAGGCTCCTGTCTATGTCCTTTTATTTCCCTTTGCTCAGCCTCCCAACACATAGTCTCTTTTTGTTTTACACCACCACAGTCCTCCAGTTTGGGGAAATCAATTATTTAACTAGATGAGTAATAGATTAGTTGAAAATAGTTGTACAGGGGGCACTGTACATCATAATACATAACTACCAAAGAAATAATTATTGATGGACATGTAAAAACAATGTAGCTAAAGAACCATGATAAAATACTACAATAAAGTACTTGTTTCTTTCATTACTTGGCCACTAGGTGTAGCTGAAGGTCTGTAAGTTCATATTTGCATTGGGTCACTTAGAAACTAGACTGTCACATGCTTAAAGAACCTGTCTCCCATCCAGTTGTTTTATTGAAACATACAATATCTATGTGACCTACTATAACTCTCAAAATTAAAAATAAGCCGAGGACACCTCACCACACTCCACTCATGCACTATTGTTCACAGCACTCTAAAAAAATTGGAAATTGACATAAGGCATCTTTGAGCAACTCTCCACCGTTGTTTCCCTTTATCCCCTTCCCTTTCTGAAGTGTTCTCATCCTGCCTTCCATTCACTCAGATACCACTGGCTCAATTTTTGCCCTACTGGGGATATTTATACCTTTAGAGAGAAACTCTAGAATATAACCTTTAAAGTAAAGGAATAGGTTTTGAATGGTAGGATTTGGGACATCAGTCACAAAAAGATTTGAAGGTCGCTGGGTCTTTCTCTATGTTTTTCTGACCCTTAAATCATTCCCCCCTCCAGTTTCTCCTTCTACCTCTCAAGCCAGTCCAGTTTGACGACTTATATTAAGCCTTTGCTCTTACCTTAAAATATTGGTGCTTCCCAGACTTCTCACTTAAACTCTCTAGCCAATCGCATAAATTCTTAAAAATTCTGACATAACATAGATACTGAGGATTCCAAAACCTGTATCTCCAGCCCTAACATCCTTCCCAAGCTCTGCATGCTGTTAAATAAATACACACACACACACATAACACACACACGTGCACACACACACACATGGAGACTTCTGATAAGCACAGTATGTTGAAGACTGCATTCAGTCCTCTCTCCCCTGACCTCTGTGTTCACATTTCTGGTTAATGGAACTACTATTCATCCAGACCTCTCAGGACCATGCATTCATAACTCTAGTTAGATTTCTTCCTTACTCACAAACAGCCCCCACCAATCCAACTGATGGATTCATTCAATAAGTTCTTGCCTTTGCTGTCTTTTTGCCTGAACTGTGTTTTCCTTCCTGAACCATCCTTGTGTCTTTGTTAGAACTTGCTTCTTCATCGACCATACTAGCTAAAATGGGGAGCCACACCTTGCTCTTTCCACATGGCATTCCCTATCCTTTTACTCTTGCTCAATTTTTGTTCAGAGCACTCATGGTCTTTTGAAATATGTCTTTAAAACTCATCCATCAAAAGGTGGCATCTAGATCTCTTCCTTGAATCTATTGAATAACTTCAGAAGCTGAGTCAAAAAAGACCATGCAGCTTTGCCTGGTTCTTCTGGCACACTAACCTTTGGAACCCTGATCTGCAATATAGGAAGTCCAATTATACTGAGGTGCCATGCCGTGAGGAAGCCAGGCCACATGGAAAGGCCATGTATGGGCGCTTCCACCGATAGGCCCAGCTCAGGTCCCCAGTTGATAGCCAGTAACAACCTCCAGTGTGCGCAAAGATGCCTCCATGTGATTTCACTCTCCAGCTATTGACTGGCCCTGAGCTGCTGAGTTTTTCCAGTTGAAGCCCTAGACATTAGACATCACAGAACAGAGGAAAACCATGCTCCTGGCACCCTTTCTAAATTCCTGTCCCACAGAACCCATGGGCATCATAAAATGGTAAGTTTTGGGATTCTTTGATAAATAGCTATTGTAGCTAAATAGCACTTATCACCACCTCACATAATATATATTTTGCTTATTCAAAGTATTTCTTGATTTCTGTCCTTACTTTATAAGCTGCATGAGGATAGGAGTTTTCGTCTGCTTCATTCGTTGTATCTAAAAGAAGACTGGTATATGACAGGTGCTCAGTAAATATTTGTTGAATAAATGAATGAGTCAATTAGTGAATGAATCAATTTCACCTTTATTGTATCATTTTCTCCATTTCCCTCCTATTAACTTAATTCAAACCCTATTTCTTACCTAAGCTGCAGTAACTTCCTATCTGGTCTTGCCTTCTCCTATTTTACCCTCTACCATCTACGCTTCATGCTTCAGAAAGAGTTATTGTAAAATATAGATTTGATTCTATTGCTCATGTCAACTGAAATGGTTAATCCAGCCAGTCATGTTTATCCCATATTGATGCTGTCTCCCGAGAACAACAGATTAGGCCATATGCAAGTAGCTGTCTGAAAGCTAGCACATTGGCTGGCCAGGAAAACTCCAGCCAAGAGACAGAGAAACCATAGGCAGATCGCAGTGGTGCTTACAGCCTCTTGACGTTCTCTCAGGACCATGCATTCACACTGAAAGCCAGAGAAACTAGCTTGCAGAAGTCAGTGGGAGAGTGGGAAACCTGGTCAGAACAAAGACATACTAAGAGACCATATGACCTCAAATGCAGTGGGAGAAAGAAGATATGTTTGTCCTTGAGAGTCTTCTAATTTTTGATTCAGAACCCATCACACTTAGCTGTACATAGTTCCTACAAGTTATCCCCAGACTTTTCTTTCTTTGCTCCAACTTGAGTGATTTTAAGAGGAACATCTATTTTATTACCCTGTGCTTTTGCATATATTATTAAAGTGTCCTTTGAGATCCATCTCAAGTGTCCTCTCCCAGAGACCTTCTCATATGACTCACTACACTCTGGCACACTTATATATTATCGATACTTCTATGTATTTGTATTTATCACACAGTACTACAATAATTTAGTAACAACTATTTAGTATTAAATACTTTGTAATTATTTATTTTTAAAAATCTGCAGCTACAAATAATAGAAATTCTGATTTTAGCTTTAACCATAAGGAGATATATTATCCATCCTAAATCAATGGAAAGAAAGGCTCTGAGGTTACTTAATTCAATCATATCAGCAGGGACTCTAGATCTCATCTCTCTACTGGGCAATCCCCAGAGTCACCACCCTGGACTGGTAACCGGTGAGCATCAGCAGAGCTTACATGACATATGGACACAACAATGTCTCCCCAAAAGTCTCTCTTTCTGTGGCTTTTGTTTAAGGGGAAGATAAATCTTTTCACAGAAACATTCCTTCCCTTATGTTTCATGTCACATGCCCTTTTCTGAACCAACCGCTGGAATTAATTTTACCATGGAATGGAATAAACACCACTGAGCAGCTGGAGTGCAGTAGGCAGAGACTGGACCAGCAACTCCTACACTAGAAGAGCTAAAAGCAAAGCTGAACCTTTCTGAAATTTTTGTTTCAACACACAGATTTTTTTTTCTGGAACTGCAAAGTTTTATATTTTAAAGTTTTTATATTTCCAAATAGGCTTTCTTCATATAATAAAGATATATAGTCAACAAAATTATATTATAAATCACACAGAGCAGATTTATTTGGTAAAGGTTGAAATGCCTTCTATAAAATGATACTTGTTAATATGAGTAAATATCCTTCTAAAAAGAAGTATATGATCATTATGTCTTGATTTCTAGCCCTTAAGAAATTCCCTTGTTTAATATGATTAATAAACAATTTCTCTGAACCAAGAAAATTATGTGTATGTTGACAGGTGATTAATCTCAGTGCAAATTAAGTAGAACCTAACATTTATGCACAAATTATTGAAAGCTGTATGGTTTACTTCCACAATAAAATGCACAGATCCATATGCCAAAACCAAGAACATAAAATATGTCTGGTAAGATTGAAATAGAGGAAATAAGAGAAACCTAACATATGACATCTTTTGTTCTAGCCACTCATTGTCCCCCCTCCACAAAATGCCCCTCTCCATTCCAGCCATGCACAGCCGCATGAGAATTCCCAGGATCTTACTTGACCACTGGGATGGATTAGGGTTGTCCAAATAGACTCAGTTGAATGAATTGTCATCCTTGTTTCTCCTGGCTGCAGCCGATTTGTCCACAGATAACACTGATCCAGTAAAAACCTTTCTCAGGGAGTTTTTAACTTCATACTAGAAAGATCAAAGTTTTTTGTGGTTTTTTTTGGGGGGTGGGTGGGGGTGAAAGGGTTATACCCAACTTTTTTTCCACAGTGGCAGGTCAATCACTAAAATCCCATCCACTCAGAGCATGTCTTCACACAGCAAGCAGGTCTCTGCCTCTGGGCCTCTCTGCCCGCACAGCCGTCCTCTGGGCCTCTGTCCTCAGCACTGCCACCACTCCAGCCTCTGCTCTGCTCTCTTGCAGCCTTGCAGCTGTGCCACTGTGTCCCCCAGAGCACTGGGCAGAGCTCTTTATACAGAGTCAGTAACGACGCATTGCCCATTATGTGTGTAGTGAGCTAGCCCACCAGGGCCAGGTGAGAATCCTGGCCACAGGAACTCTCATTTTATTCACAACTAGTTTCCAAGTTCTGGGGACACCGTGTTTTGCTCTAGTGTATTGGCCAGAGTATGGATTTAATGAATATTTATGTGGCCCCTTCGTGAGCCTGGCTGTTGTCCTGTATCTTCTGGTCTCTCTTTTAGAGATAGTTGTATTTGTTGTATTTTCAAAAACATATATGGTTTTGGGAAGAGATTTCCGCTGCTCTACTCACGCCACCATCTTGGCTCCTCCCCTCTCCAGAAAGATCAAGTTTTAATCTATCTAATGAAGAAACTATGAGCCGGGAAACTGCTCATAATAATAATTTGGAAATAAACTAATATGGAAATTAACCATATTTCCAACTGTGTAGAAGAAGCTAGCCTGGCAGAATAAAGATAATATGAAGAGAGAAGCAGAGACAAAAAAGGGAGCTGTTACCATCTGAGTTCCTGAGGTCTAGTTACAACTTTGCCTTTCCTGAAGTTTGGTTACATGAGACAATAAAATTTCCTGTTCCTGAATTAATTTGAGTCAGGTTCAGTCACAGGAACCAGAATCATCCTGACTAATATATACAAATACAAATTTCATCTCCATTTGGGTTTTTTGAAAATGTTTCATTGAAGTATGTATTTGGCAGAAACTTCTATTTTAGACCTATTCTAGTGATTAACTTTAAAATGACTTTTTCCACAAACAATATGAGGTACATAAAGTGCCAGTATTAAAATTCACTTTTTTCTAGCATCCTTTTGCACAAATATTTCAATAAGCAATGGATGCTGATCTGCATCCAGATTTCACCTTCAGGAAGGAAGGGCTATTCCCTCAATTGCTGGGAATGCTGCCAGCAGACAGCCCACAGCTGACAACCCTCTTTCCAGATTACCTCATCACCTCGCCCAAGGTCACATCCCTTTCCCAAGGCAGCCTACCTCCAATCACTGATTTGGTATAAAGGTCTGGCTCCCTCACCTCAACTCAGGTCAGCTCTGAAAGGCCATCGAGCTTCTGAGCTTCCCGTTAGGATGGGCTGAAGAGTTCATTGCTACTACATCAGTCTTCTCCTCCTGCCCAATATGCTCCTTTCCCTTGCCTTCCAACATGGCTTCCAACCGTACTTGCCACTCAACTCCCAGCATGCCAATCTCCATCTCAGAGGCTACACCCTGAGGAACCCAACCTGCAACACAATGCTCTTTAAAAATCATCAGACCATGAAGGTATGTGGCCCTTTAAGAAAAAAATTCAATAACTACTTAATAGTTCCTCAAATTTTCCTAGGACTCTGCTAAGCACCATAGAAGACAGAATAAAAGTATAAGGCATATCTCCTGCCCTTAAGGAACTCAGAGTCTCACTGGAGACATACAGCATAAAGCAGTTGTCTTCATACAGCTCAGCAGCAAGCTCAGATAAAGAAGACCAAGAGGAAGCCAAATTGGCACACAGTAGATGCTTCATAAATATTTATTGAATGAATGAATGAATGAATGAATGGATAGGAAGAGATATCTGTGAGCTGGGTTAGACAGTAAAATTGGTTTGAAGCCAAACCACATTTACTACTGCCACCTTTCTTTTATTCATTAACCCACTTTACCATCTCCTATTTTTTACATTAGAAAAGAAAAAAGAAAAATCAAACAAAGTAAACACACAAGATCCTACTAGGAGTTCTGCTTTGGTTTGGGAGAATTCTTCGGGGAAAGAGCCTGTGCTTATCCCCTGTGCCAGATCTAATCTGTCCTACTCTCCGTGAATGGCCAAAGTGGACCAACCACATTCCCACCTCACAGGTAATCTATGGAGAAAGGGCTATTCTATAGCCAGTAATGATTGAACCGACATTGATCGTAATATCTTACATCACTATAGTGTCTCATGGGGCTGAACTTTGCCTTATTTGATCCTCACACCAACCACCCTGGGAGGCAGGTAGGGTAAATATCATTGTATCCTCCTTTCACGATGGAGAAACGGAGGTCTAGAGGTCCTATATGTTGGAGCCGGGATAAAAATGAAGTCTTCCCTCGATTGCAGCCTTACCTACTCTTAGAAGCTCCACAAACTTCTCATGGGATTCTGTTCCTGAATGATGTCAATTGAGAGTTACGGTTTATGTTCGTAGTAAAAGAATTAATGTTTTTACTTCTAGTAGCGCAATTAGTTTAGACTCAGTAAAAATCAGTCAAGCTTAACCAAGCAGAATTTGTATTATTGTATGTATTACTCAGAAATGATGTATTTGAATATAAGCATTGAATTAGAAAAACAGGGAAAACTTTGTTCAATTAATTACACTCATATTTGAATAGATAAATATGTACATTATGTTCACACATTACACATACATAATAAATAGCTTCAAGTTTTATCTAGGATATTATTTATAATTACACAATTCCCCAGGAGATCAAAAACTAGATTCTAAGAGAAACCTCTTTCCTTTTCTACTCAGTTGTACAGCATAACATCGTCTTCTTACCTGAGATACAATTATTTTAGATGTCTGCTTTGGCAGGTCCCTTGTGGGGTGGAGGTAGGGGTGGGGGTGAAGATTGATGGGAAACGAAATTATGCTGCCAGCTCCTGCAGTGCACCTTCAACTCCAGTCGGTTTGCTCTTTGCTCCACATGTCTTCAGCCAGTGTATGGCAAAAACATCAGCTCATTTTCTCTTCCCTTCATGAGTGAATTGAGGTCATCTCTTGTACAGTCATTATTCTGTAAAGATTATTCTTGAGGATGATTTGATTTCCTATTCTCTTGTCTACTCTTGTTTCCACTATATTTACATCTCATTGATTCCCAGGAATAATGTCTTACTCAGCTCCATTCCATCTGCCCACATACATCATGAAGATTCTGTTTCTAAAGTGTTCTGTTCCCGAATCTGAGGCTCATCCCAGCAACCTAACAACGGACTGTATGACCTTGGCCAACACAATTACATCCTCACTAGCTTTAGCTTCCTCTTTTAGACAAAAGGGATAATTATAACTGTCCCACTTATAACTGTGCTTTGAAAAATGACAGGGAATCCTTAGAATGTATGGATTTAATGGTCATGGTTATGCATTCACATGTAATACCTAAACGTTCTTAACATACTCAGTTGATTACCAATTTGAATTAATGGATGTTTAAGAATAGTGCCTGAGACAGTCAGCTGGTGCCTGAGCTCCTGGGCCGTCCAACAGCTATCTTGTTCAGACTTGTGGTTCCCTTCTCATCAGTAAAAATTCATACTTAGAGGTAAAACCTTTTTTTTCTTTGTTAAGCATGTGTCTCCCCCACCCCCGTCAAAGCAAGCCATCTGTAAGTGTTGTTGCCAAAATTGAAGAGAAAGTAAAAAGGTCTAAGAAAGTGATAATTATATGTCAGAAAAAATAAATATTGAATGTTTTAAAGAGTGGAATGTTGAATGTGGCCATATCTTATCCTACTATGTGAATAATTCGGCCATATTTATTGAGTATGGAAGGAAGAAAACGTGATTGAAGGAACCTTTTCAGCAATTGCTTTAGCCATTGCAAACAGGGAACTTTGTGGGGGGAAGCTGTATGTTAAAGTAATTTTATAACCTGAAGGATTCCAGATGTGTTCAGATGTATGTCTTCCGAATGTTAAGGGCCTGCCATATAAGTCAGTGTGGAAATGCTGGGCATAGTTTTGCCTCCCCCAGTGAGAGAGTGTTGATCATATAGAAGTTATTTTTAAATATGTTTTTAACCACTACATAAAAAAACTAAATATTTTAAACCTGCTATAGCTCATACACCATACTTCTGACTGGGAAAACAGTAAGCAGGTTGGATAATTCCTAAGCATTTGTTTAAAACTATTGACTAATGTAAAGGTGATCCTTATGACAGTATAAGTGCTCCTTTTATCTATTTTCTTTCTATGAATCTGTCCCAAGAAAGTAGTTCAAAATAAAGAAAAATATTTATTCATTACAATATTTATTGCAGCATGTTATGTAGTGAAAAACTTTTGGAAACCTAGTCTTCATTACTAAGGTGATGGTTCAGTAAATTATGATTTAATCATGAAAGGAAAATGATGTAGTCATTTAAATGATGTTTTAATAGACTTTATTGAAAAGTGGAAATTCTGTGATAAAATGTTAAGAAATTCAAAATAAAAATCCATTTTACTGCTTGATCCCAACTACATAAAGATGTGTGTTGATAAAAGTCTGAAAATAAATATGTCAAATTGATAATACAATGGTTTTTGAGCACAGGAATTAAGACTTCGTATTTTGATGTGCTTTTCAGTTTCTTTATAATTTATATATATTACATTTATAGTCAGAAAAAAGCTGAAGAAATTTTTAAAATAATTCTCTCTTTCTAAAGTTAACTGTATGAACTGGAAGAGAGATTTGCCATGAACAAATGAGACATTACCCCAATGTCAGAAACTAAAATCGTTGTTGACCATCTGTCACACCTCTGCCCTACAGGCATGTAAATATCTCCCGCTTCTTTTTTGCCACTTATGTAAACAGGTTGTCTATAACTTTCGAATTCTTCTATAGCCATTAAAACAGGAACAACTGACATTATCAAGAAGGGCATTTCCAGATGCCCGTTATTATCCAAAGCAGTGATTTATTTACAAATATCTGACTAGCTAGATACTAAGTACCGTTGTGTGTTTGGGGCTGGGGAAACAAGCCAGAATAAGTAATACAGAGTTTACAGTCTAAGGGGAGAGGTAAATGTGAAGCACATAATCATTTAACCTGAAGACAGCAAGATTAGTGGGTGTTAGATTGAGGGCTAAATCAGCCATGGGCAGTATATGTAACAGCTCTGGAAGCAAAAGGGTAAATACCTAATGTTCTCCAATATCCAGTTCTTTTTCCCTTGCCTGCCCACAGAGGACTCTACTGCTCAGTGTCCTTGTAATTTGGCAGAGTCATATGGTTAATTCTGTCCACTAAAATGTGAACAGGAGTGACAGGCAGACTTCCAGACTAAGACAGCCTCTCTACTCCCTGACCTTTGACTGAAGAGGCTATGTGTTCCAAAGAACACATTGCAGGATCATGCCTCAGTCACTCGGTCACCACATGGACAGGAGTTGCCCTGGACTGTCACCTGGACCCAAGTGGACTTCGCATTGACCTGAAATAAATCTTTCTGGTGCTCAGCTGCAGAGAATGGGGCTGAAGAGGGAAAGGGGTGGTGTTTATTCCTAGTATAACTCAACTTATCCTGTCTTAAACATGGAATTTAGAGATCAGAAGAGTGTCATTAAATCAAGTAGATATGTACCTTGTCAGTAGAGAGGATGTGCATCTAGAAATGAGAGTTTTAATTGCATCAGCTGTGGCTGACCTCATTATAACTTGGTCCCCAGGTAAAGCATTCCCTAGTATTATAAATTGGACTCACTCTCCCATTCTTAATTCTCCCCAAGATATGCCTCTGGAACACGTGTTTTCCCAGCCCTATTTGTTTAATTTCTGGTCAGACCTCCCCAGTTGCAGTTATGTCAGTACACTTCACAGTATACTGCCACCAATCCCTAACAGCCTGTTACCAAAACTCTTTCTTGGGAGATTCTTCTCATCAATGTAAAAGTCACATTTTAATATCCAAATGAGGTTTCTTTGCTTCCTTTTTCTTGCATATTGTCATCAAATCTATTTGCCAAGCACAAAATAAACAACATAAAGAGAAGCCTCAGCAAAGGAGACTTATGTTGTAACACAGTCAGTTCCACTCAGAACAGCACAGGGGAGATTACTTGGGGCATGCCACACAGATGTGCACTGCCACAAGCACATGGGACAGTCTGCTGATTGACAAGAGTTAGTTTTCATTGTCTAAATATAGCAATAGCGAACATTACACAGGGCTTACTGTGTGTTACCAGTGAAAACCAACACAACCACCTCCATCAGTCGCACAAAACTCGAACTGGAAGAACTACCTCCGATTTCAACTTCTAAAGGTCTTAGGGCTCTCATATCACTTCCTCATTCAAAACCTCACATCACTTTCGAGCTTGGAACTTTCAGCCCCATCCCCCATCCATTCAGGGAGACTGAGTTAATGACTGATCATGCCTATGTGATGAAAACACCATAAAAATCTCTAGGCAGCAGAGTTTGGAGAGCTTCTGGGCTGGTGGACATATCCATGTGCCAGAAGGGTGGTGCCTACCAACTCCACAGGGACAGAAGCTCCAGACCCTTCCAGACCTCACCCTATGTACCTCTTCATATGTATCTTTTGTAATTTCTTTATAATAAACCAGTAAATGTAAAAAAAAAAAAAACCCTCACATCACTTCCATCAACCCTCACTTTAAGAAATCAACCTATCCAAGAACTCTTACCCCTGTAATATCCCAAAACCAAACAACAATTAAAACTGTACACTTTCAGAATTAAAATGTTCTCCCTTGCTTCTGTAAGTTTATAGTTTGTTTATATCATAACAAGTTTCTTTATTTGAAGAGGTGGCTCTCCCCAGTTTGGAGTATTCATCAAAATCCATCTCTGACCTTCCTGCCATAAACCAGGACCGTGGAGCCAGACTTCTGTGTACCATCCACAAGGCCCTTTGTGTTTCTTTTGCTGGAAGGTGCTGGCTTATGGTGGACGGATGAATCCTATGTTGGGTCTAAGATTTCACTGAAGCTTCCAAGCACTGAATTTTATTTTTTCCTGAAAAAATAATATTTTCCTCATTTATATCTGGAACTTTCTGATCAGATTTATGTTACTAGAAATTCTTGGTGGTACCGCAAATTTATCTTGTTATGTCTTCTCACAACTATTATTTTTCTTGGTGGTAACCTCAAATTTATCTTGTTATGTCTTCTCACAACTATTATTTTTCTTGGTGGTAACCTCAAATTTATCTTGTTATGTCTTCTCACAACTATTATTTTTCAATAAGAGGGAAAAGAACATAGAGTGATCAATAGATAGTCTGAAGTCCATGACAAAAACTGGCCCCAAGGACTTCTATGGCCAGATGGAGTAATAGGTATTAGAGTTACACTCCTGCCTGAAACAATCAAAACAAATGGGTAAAATATACGAATCAACAGATGTCAAGATACTGGGCATCAGGCAAAGAACACTCATCACTGAGAAAAGGGAAACAAATAACATGAATCCTATGATTGCCTCAGCTTACAGCCTTGAGAGAATTTCCAAGCTAAACCAGAGAAAATGAAGCTAGGGGAAGCTCTGTGGTCTCCCTACATTGAGGAGATGGAGCTAAGAGTCTGGAGAAAACAATTACATGCAAAATATTGCAGAAAATTAAAGGACTTCTTCCCAGTTGATCCAATCCAGTCATTACCCTATGCCAATGCAAGACAAAGAGTGCAAGAAAGCAACACTACAGACCAATACTTCTCATGACATACATGTAAAATTACTAAACAAAAATTTTAGCAAATTGAATCAAAAAAATGTATTGAAAGACCATCATGACGAAGGTGGCAGACGAGGGGGTGTTTATCTCCCAAATGCAACATTCAGAAATCAATTAATGTAATTTGCCATGTCAATAAACTAAAAAGACAAAAGCACAGGGTAATCTTAAAAAATTTCAGAAAAAGAATTTAACAAAATCCAACTTTCATTTCTGATAAAAATTCTCAGCAAGGGAACTTTCTCAACCTGATAAAGGGAAAAGGGGTATCTATGAAAAACCCACAGCTATCATCTTTAATAATTAAAAATGAATGCTTTTCCTCTGAGATAAAAACAGGACAAGGATGACCACCCTCACCACTTTTGTGCACCATTTTACTGGAGGTTTTAGCCAGTGCAAAAGGCAAAAATAAAATAAATAAATAAATAAACACATAACAGACATCCAAATTGGAGAGGAAGAAGTACAACTATTTTCAGATGGCATGTTTGTCTATTTAGAAAATCCTAAGAATCGATTAAAAACCTACTACAACTAGCAAGTGAGTTTTGCAAGGTTCAGGATACAAAAATCAATAAAGAAAAATCAGTTGAATTTCTATATACTAGCAACAAATAATCAAATTTTAAAAAGCAACACCATTTACTATAGCATGAAAAATGTGAAACAGAGATAAGTTAACAAAAGATGTGAAAGACTTACACAATAACGCCCAAATACATAAAGTAATACTATGTTCTTGGGTAGGAAGACAATATTGTTAGGATGTTAATTTTCCTCACATTGTTCTATAGATTCAATGCAATCCCTACCAAAATCCCAGTGGGTATTTTTGTATAAGTTAAGCTTATTTGAAAGTTTAAATACAAAATTTAAAGGAGTGCTAGTAACTAGAATAGCCAAAACAAATTTAAGAAAAAGCACAAATTTGGGGACTCTCACAACCATATTTCAAGATATAGGATGAAGCTACAATAATCAAAATGGTATGTGTTTAACATAAACATAGAGAAATACATTGATGGAACAGAAATAGAATGGAACAGAGAGTTGAGAAGCAAACCTACAAAAATAATGGAAAACTGATTTTCTTACAGGTGCAAAGGAGACAGTATAAAAACATACTGAAATAATTGGATATCCATATGCGAAACTGAACTTCAATCCACACATTTCACCATATGTAAACATTTACTCAAATGAGATCATAGATCTAAAGATAAATCTTATATCTACAAGAAAACATAGGACAATGTCTTTGCAATCTTAAATTGGGCAAAGATTTCTTAGATACAAAAGAAGTTTTACTTCTTCCTCTCAAATCTGGATGTCTTTTATTTGTATTTTATTTTATTATTATTATTATTTGTTGTTGTTGTTATTTTTGCCTTTTGCACTGTCTAAAATCTCCAGTAAAATGGTGCATAAAGGGTGAGGGTGGTCATATAAAAAAAGTGCAATATACTTTTTTTAATAGTTAAGAAATTCCACTCTTTGAAAGACACTAAGAATGAAAGGAGAAGCCACAGGCTAAGAGAAAATATTTGCTAATTATACATCTGAAAAGACACTTGTGTCCATATTATGTAAAGAACTTTCATAACAACCCAATTTAAAAATGGGCAATAGACAATTGAAAAGATACTTCAAAGAAAATATGCAACAGTAAAGAAGCATAAAAGACATGCAATATCATTAGCCATTAGGGAAATGCAAATTAAAACCACAATGAGACACAGCTAATAAAATGGCCAAAATTAAAACCATAGACCATACAAGTGGTGGTGAGAACATGGAGGAATTAGAACTCTCATACACTGCTGGTAATACATATAAAATGGTACAACCACTTTGGAAAACAGTTTGGCATTTTCCTAAAAGCTAAATATAACCCACCATTTGATGCAGCTATTCTAACACCTAGATATTTAGTCAAAGGAAAACAAAGTATATGTCCACACAAAGACTTGTATATGAATGGGTATAGTAGTTTAATTGTAATAGTAAAAACCTGAAAAACACTCCAATGTAATGTATAGATGAGTAGATAAACAATTTGTGGTACACCCACATAATGGGATATACATCAACAATTAAAAGAATGAATTATCGACACACACAACATGGATGAATCTCAAAATATTTATGTTGACTGAAAGAATCAAAAAGAATACATACTATATTCCATTTATGTAAATTTTTAGAAAACAAGAACTAAGCTATAGTGATAGGAAACACATCAGAGGTTGCTTGCAGACCCAGGGTTGGAGAGGAGTAGGAAGGATGAGGAAAGAGGTATTACCAGGGTATCTGGCATGAGGAACTTTCTGGAAGTGATGGATATTTTCATTATCTTGATTGTGGGTTGGTTCATGGATGCATACATATGTAAAATGTTATCAAATTTTATACTAATGTGCATTTTATTGTATGCCCACTATATCTCAATAAAGTTACTAATAAAAATTTTGCAAGCTAATGCTCACCATTGGATGAAATTTACTTTGAGTCAGCATTCAAAAACTTTTCAAGGTCTGTTTTTCCTCTTTTCTATGTTTGTGACCCCACAAGTTAATTTTGGGGATAAAGCTCTGCAAATTTGATCAGCTGAGGGCCATGAATTATCAAATCTGTTTTCAAAGATGATCAACAAATGACTTAGGGTTTAAGATATGAGCTATAAAATCAATACATTACACTGACCATGATCGTTAATCCAGAGGTAGTCTCAGTCCAAGTTTGCCCTTCCGCCAGGCTGGACACACCTTCTTATATGTAGGATCATTGTTACTCAGATTCCTGTCCTGTACACATCTCACAAAATGGTACTATTCCACCAATGATAATGTAGAATAACAGTGGCCACTCTGTTAGTGAAGACTTCACTCTATCTAGTGAAGTCTAGATATTTCCAGAACTGTCCATTTAGATTCATCTTAGAGTAAATGGGTTGTCATACTCCTAATGTTAAATATACTATCTTTTTTGGTATAGAGAAGCTTCTAAACAAAACACTCATTCTCTAATAGCTTTAATCACAAGGAAAAGCACCCAAAGCCCATAGCTTATTAGAGTTTCTCTTTTGATCCAGGGGCAAATCCCTACCTTGCCACAAGGCTTTAGCAGCCACAGCCAAATTCATGGTGGCGTCAGCTGGCACAGTCTCAGGGTCTTCCTGGCAGCTAATGTTATACAATTTTGGCACCTAACTGAAAATACACATTTCTGGCAAGGTGGCTTACATCCTGTAAGTTAGTCTTGCTCCTCTGTCATTGACTTGCCATTGTTACAACACTGTCCTTGCTACTCCCTTTCTCAGAAGAAGGAAAAATGCACATAATCTGGAGTCACATCATACACCTCCCTAAAATTGGACGTCACTTGAGCAAAATTGAAATGTAGAGGAAGAAACCTAAACTGAATGAGTTCACTCTGAAATAGTATTTTTAAAATCCTGATTTGGTTAGGTTTATTCTGAATTGGCAAATTGAATTTTTTATCACCTGGTGGAAATTAGCATTATGATAGAAATTAGACTTGGTTATAGAAAAAGCTTAAAGCTCTGTTTTATGCACAATTAGGTCACAGATTGATCACTACAAAAAGCATCAGTTCCTACTAGGAGGAGCAACCAGTGTCTTGGATTATCTCATTTGGACAATGGTGGTTTGAATCATAGAAACTCCTCCATAAGATTCTCGAGCTAGAATTAAATAATCTCACTGAAAAGATAATGGAGGTTGTAGAACAAATTGGTTGAAGGTTCTGGAGCAGCTATGGAAAACTAAGCTAGATTCACACCCAACTTTATTTGAATCTAAACCAATGCTCTCTTTCCCTTTCTGTAGAGGTAGCCCAGGGTTTGAAACTCAGCTCACCGGTTTAGGGTCTGTGCATCATGGCCTTTTATGTAAAAGAAGAGATTACAGTGATCTTGAAGTATGAGATAACATCTGTAAATGCCTGGCATTAGTGTTTAACACAGAATGCCAGGCAATATGTGGCGAACCTGGCAATATGTGGAATTAACAACGGCAAAAAGGCTTTCATACCTAATGATCAGTTTTCTGTCCAAGGAGAATTTGTATTTAAATTGGCAAGAAAGAAGCAGCAGGATTTTTGAACTGCCCGGACATGATTAGGTGGAAGTCAGAGGTAGTCAGAAGAGTATTTATACTTGCTGTCTCAGCTCCTGTCTACAGAGTTATTCCAGCGTAAAGCTTGCAGGGGCTTTGTTCAGACCAGTTCTAAATGCCTGCAGAGCTAACAGCCCCACCCTTTGGAGACTATTACTTCACCTACCTCTGTTAGGAGACAAACTGATAGAATTTCCCATGAAGAGTATTTCTGGATACTAAACTTATTCATTTTCCTCTCTAGTCTGATTCCATTTATTTTTTATTCACCAGTGTTCAGTGATTTCACTTTGATTTATTCTTGTGTTTTAACCTTGACTCATGTTTTCAGGCTACTTCATTCACCATCCAGCTTTCCCCATCTCATTCCCCAAAAAACACCTCTAAAAAAATTTTTTGAGAGCATTTTTCTAAATAACAGCTTTTAATGTTATAGCCTCTAAAATTATAGAATCAATACAAATATTTTTCTTTGGAGGCAGATTTCATCATTGCAGCAATGAAAGAAACATAAGATGATTTTTAGTGTTGATTCTTTGAAGATGAAGATGCCTAGGGAGAGGTCTGTTTGATGGAAGATGAGTCACATTTGGCAAAGGTTTAAATGAAACGGTGAGTTTGATAAATCTGTCCAAGGTTTAAGAATATTCAGACACCTTTTCTTCTCGAGAAAATCCCCATGGATTTCTTCAGGAACAAAAGCTTCTCTGCAATGATTCCAAATGATTCTGACATAACTTTCTACATATGCCACCAAAGGGATTTCTTTACTTTTAGTAGGACCATTAGCTGGCTTGCCAAATTCTTCAGCCTAACAAAATTATAGGCCGTTTCTCTCCTGGGCATGCTGAAATGGTGAAAATTGCCCGGAGAAAATTGAAACCCTGATAATTGATTTTCTTGCTGTTTTCAAAAGACCCAAGCCTTTCTATGATTAAACTGAAACTTTTCAGGATGAATACAATCAAAACTATAGGGAATACCTCTACATAACTTAGAACAGTTTCATCGCTGAAACCTGTACACACATTTCTTCAGGCACAGATTTAGAATTAAATTATTTTTCTAAAATAGAGCTCCTCTCTTTGGGTTTTTGTGGAATCAGCTAATTTAACTGTGTTATTCACTTTGTCTTTGATATCTGGGCTCCAAGAATTAAAGATGAAAAAAATACCATACACACAGGTTAATAATGGCTGTGAAAAAATGTTCCATCTTGTAAACTTAAGGCTGAAAAATCAATCTCTCTCCACATTAGTGAACTGCTTGAGACAGACTTTGTTGACAAAATGGCTGAAATGTGAGACCTTCAGTTTCGTCATAAAATTTTATTTCTAAATAATTAGATAATGTTGTCAATATGAATATGTGGTGCATTTATTTCCAGATAGAGATGCTTTGGGGTTGTCCATGAGATATGGATTGGGTTGTATAATATCACTGTTAGATGATATGTGAAAAAAATACATTAAGCAACTGAAGGAAATTTTATATGTGGAAATTCTTACCATAGAAATACTTGGTGACTTTCCTGAATAACTGTGTTCCACAAGAGTATTTGGGCTATTAAATAAGTTCTTTGAATCATTCATTTCCTGAATGTGATACAATAATATTTAATATCTCAACTAATATTTATGTCCTTCGTTGCTAAAGACCTAGATCAGAAGAAGGGGTTCATGAAGACTCCTACAAGGTCATTGACTTCAAACTCTGGCCAGTTCTGCCATGTTCTGTGCTGGAGTGGATATTTGTTCTTTTCACCCAGCATATCCCTGCCCCCCTATGCTGATAGGTAACAAAAGCCCGATATTGCTTTGAATGAACAAACTCATTCCCACTCCATGCGTGTGGGAAAAGTCAGCCCATTTTACTTTCGGAGTGTAGCCTAACCCAGGTTGTTTATTTTACTGCATCTTCCCCCGCCTCCAGCCACACCAACTGGTTGAAAGATGGGATGCACGCAGTGATCCAACCTGGACCCGAGAAAGAGTGAGGGACACTCTAGAACTGTGAAAGCTACAGGAAGTAATGGTCCCTCTGCAGACCTTAAAAGGAGACTAATATGCAGGTGAATTCATTGTGAGCCACAGAGTAAACCCTGGAAATGGATGATAGAGCATTATTTGAGCATAGAATGAAGCATGATCTAAAATTAGCTCCATTTCATCAAAAGGAGTATCAATGCTAAGTCACAGTTCAATCTTCAAATATTTGCATTAAAAAAATTCTAATTGGTATTTGAGCTTCTCAACTAACCACGAAACAAAACATTCATTTTATATCTTAATTAAATCATTAGAGAAGTTTTCAAAGGGAACTTCCATTAATTTGAGATAAAACACAACATCTTAAAAGCATAAATAGGTATGTGTGTAACATAAATTATGTACATAGCTATCAGTTTTATAGTTAAATTGCATTGTAGTAAGTTTAAATATTTAACCCATATTTTCCTTAAAAGAACTCTACTGAAGGGTCTTGGATCAATAAGTACAGATTTAGGAATATAGTTGCCCATGCTATGGCTTTTGAAAGAGTATCAGGAAAGCACAAATTCTAATTCTGATCAACTAAGCTATTTTACTCAGCTTTACAGGCTTATAACTATCTCCCCTTATTCTATAGCTCAAAGAACATTTCCTGTTTAATTATTTGGACAAACATTTATAGCTGGATGATGATATCTACTCAGTCCTCTCAAGAGAAATGCAGACTCAAAAGACTATCTTTTGCTTATAAAATTCTTTAGGAGCTATCCAAAGTGACAAGTCTCAGTCCTTATCAATACTTTACTCTCATTAGTATGTCAGATAAAGTTGCCTCAGACTGGACTCTGTGTGAAAATCAATTTTCAGTGCAAAAGATAATTCTGTTGTCACTACAATTTATGAATTCTTCAGTGCATTCTCCTGAAAGTATAGGACAGATTTCAGATGTCAAGTCTGGGTTTCTTAATCTTTTGCAAGGGGATAAAACATGACCATCTGGCACAGAGTATTGTTTTGCTTTCCTTCCAGTCTCATGAGATATTCAAATGAGTGTCAGAATCATGTTGGCATTTACTAAACATTTTAACTTATTTTCTTTCCATGTGTATGATCTTGGTATAGAAACCAGACTTTGAATTCTTTTCTAGCCAGTCTTAACATTCTGGCAGAATGAGAATGGACAAGAATAACACCTGATAGAGTCTTAATTTTAATGTTTTCAAACTTGAGTATATTTTAGCCCTTTTAATTTGTTTGTGTGTATGTGTGTGTTGAGTGGGGCAAAGGATGTTATTTAGATCTTTGTTAATTTTAAATATTCCAACTTTCTGAATAGGAAGATGTTGTAGTTAGAGGTTCTTGGTTGCATACAATAGAAAAATTGAACCCTAATTGGCCTAAATAAAAAAGATATTTCTCCAAACTTGGCTGGAGTTGAGGCTTAGATTTAGGCCATCTCTCAACCCAGGCCTGCACTGTGTAGCCTCTCATCTTGCCTCTTCAGGGCAGCAAGATGAGGGCAGCAGCTGTAGGGCTTCCATCTCAAGAGGTTGCATATCCAGCTGAGAATACTCTCTTTCCCAGAAGTCAGAAAACATCATTGCACTTCCTTGACTCTGAGTGGGTGGCTGGATAATCTCTGAACCAATCAGAATGCAATCTGAAGACCAGTTTCACAAATTCCTGTTATCAAAATGGTGAATGGATGACAGAAAGACAACTATCTTCTATGGAAAGTTCATTATAAAAGACAAGAATTATCTTTCATTTTTGAAATATTTGTTTAAAAATTTATGAAGATAGGAAGTAGCTGACCTTACTATCTAATGTAGTCTGAAGATTCCACTTAGGATAAGCTACAGTAAAATATTTGGGGACATTTAAGACAATAAGAAGAAAACTACATAACAGGTCAATTGAGCCTGCAGATAACATATTGGGGTAAGCTTTTTCCTAAAAACAGCTAAGGAAAAACAACTTTCCATCAAGCAGTGATTAATAGAAAGTGAGGTAACCTGAAATGAAATGACGATTGTCTTTTGATATTGGTGTTCTAAATTTTGCTCTTATTCATTGTGTAATTTATATTGTATATATCCTGTCACCTGGAAAAAAAATGGTTTCCCTCTCTCTCCCTCTCTCAGAGAAGTTCAACCCTTTCAACTTACATGGAGCTGTGAGGGAGGAAGGGAATAATTTGTTTAGTATAATTCATTCACTCATGATTTCATTCCTTCAGCAAATATCTAGTGAGCACTCTGTACGTACTAGACACTACATCTTCAGCCCTGGACTTACAACCAAATGGAAGAGACAGAAATTAAACAGGTAACATAAAAATGTCAGATAAGTAGATGATTACAAAACAATAAGTGCGATGCAGAATTCAAAAACAAAGTGTGAGGAAAAGCAACACAGGGGAGATCATTTATTTCAGGGGATCAGGGAAAGCAATTCTGAAGAAATGATATTTACGCTGGACTTTGAAAGAATGGAAAAGGCCAAGTCAAGGAGGGCAAGAGGGAGAATATTCCCAGCAGAGGAAAAAGTGGGTGGAAGGGCAGAGGCAAGAAAGAGGCTGGCACATTTGAGGAACTGAAAGACCAGGATGAGGAAGAGTAGCAGAAACGTGGTGCCGAATGAACACCTGTTTAAACGGCCAGATCAGTCCAATAAAGCTCACAATAGGGCAGTGAGCAATAGACGTGAAACGCAGATTACTCTTAGACTTCCCTGTTCCGTGACTGAATTAGAGTTTAACGTATATGTGTATGGTACTGATTTCAATAAAGTGAGTTGCTTGCTGCTAATTGATGCTGAGTTGTTCTCTAATTAATCAACAAATATTCATGGCACTAGGGCTGAGTATACAAGGTGACAGATACCTCTCCTACCCTTAGCAGCCTGCAGTCTGGAGAAGATAAAGACAAACGGGCAAACACCTGGGATTCTTCGCAGATCAGCAGTGGTGGCGACTGGCCATTCCACAGCAGAGGAAGGGGAAAGAGCAGGGGTGAACAATGGCCACAACCAAGTGGTGAGGCCATTGTGAAGATCCAACCGGAGCCAGAGGCTTGGGAGGACCAGGGAAATATTTCCCAGCCATGAGACATGGACTGACAGCTGTTGGGACATTGCCTACAGCAAATCTTTCCTAGCTCTTGATGATCCAAGGATGCTTCCTTTTACTTCCCTCATAAGATGGAAGTACTACTGACTTGGAGAATCATACTGCTTAGAGTTTGGGGCTTTTAAGAAACAATTTATGTGTTTTTACTATAATGTAAACCACCTGACAATTAAATGTCACATTATTTGATTCTGAGTGTTTGCATTAGAGGAAAATTGTGGTTATAAGCAAACATAAAAACTAACACCCCTTGAAGAATGAGGAAGTAACTCTTGCAGTTAGTACATTGTTTTGGGCTCTGACCACAGAAGCAGAGGCTAGCAACAAATCTGATTTAACAAAGTAAATATAATTTCTACAGTTGGGTTCAGCCAGTTGTTTTCTTAAAGGAAACATATTTTAGTTTGCACTGTGAAAAACATAGATTAGCATTTTTCAGAACATTAGGAATGAAACACGGTGTCATAAAAGCATAGGAAAAAAAGGAACTAATTTTATCTTCCAGTCACAGATGATGTTCAGAATGAAAATGACATGTGACTAATACTCAGAGATCAAACCTGTGGGGCTCTGCTCTTATCCACATATTTCTGCATATCTGTTTCTTCATGACAGCGGAAGACAGGACTCCAGCAATGATTCTTCTGTGTGATAGGAATATAAATATACCAGAATTTTCTCTATATCATCTGATAGAGAACAACAGTCTCTTAATATTTCCTGACCCTGGAAAGTCCTGTTATACATTTGAACTAAACTCAGGATGTTCAAAATAAGCCCTAATCTTATATACTCTATATTCAAATTAAAATAATTTTAATAGAACTTTCTTTTCCAGAAACAATAATATGCAAAGCAAAGCATTTCATAAACTGCATTTCTGAACTAGTCACAGTACAAAAACAAACACTGAATACACTCCTCAAGACAGAGATAACTATCTTCCCTCAAGCTTGGAAAAATGCTGAAGGATAACCCACTAAAAATTCTGGGCAGTGGTTTCTAAACACAAAGCTAAGCTCAAGCATTAAGGATGCATGTTTACCGTCTGCTGCTAGGATAAGGCAATCAAAGATGAGAATCCTAAATCAATGTCTGTGTCCCAGAGTACACTTCAAGGTCAAATGTGGAGTTGTGAGAGTTAAATAAAATAACCTGAATAGAACCCATTTGCATGGAGATGACATGGGGTAGGGATGACTTCCATTTACCTTCTCTGCTCAAAGCTCCTGGAAGCATTTTTGGCTTATGGGACCCTTTCCAAGACCTGAAGGCACCAGACTAGACACAGGGTGGGCACTGACCAGAGCAATCCATGGACTGTCCTCTACTAGAAACTAGAATAGACCAATTTTGAGAAACAGAGGCTGAATCAGTCAGAAGTGGGGGATGGAAGCAGACGTGAAAGGAGGCCATGAGGTAGAGTCAGGCACTTGCAAACTGAAAAGGAAACAGAAATTATGAGTAAGCAGCGGAAGTTGGTAAGTAAGCCTAAAGAGGAAAATGGGGCAGACATGCAGAGGGAGAAGAGGCCAAGAGACAAACTACGTGCCTTGTGACACTTGGTCACTTTTCCATTCACCCCCAGCTCAAGTCCACATGTGTCCTTCTTGTAAGTAAGCTAAAAAGTAAATAGACACTTTTTCTGGGAACCACTCTAATAAATCTCTAAAGTTTCCTTGAAAACAGAGAGGCCCCCACGACACACCAGTCCAAATCCCACCTTCATCTTGTGCTGACCAGAAATGTCAACGCTGAGAACATTATTTCCTGTGTCTTTAAGTGAAGGAAAATCATGGTCACTAACCCAAAAGGAAGCTTTTTACTGAAAAAACAGTAAGATCTTGATCTCTCCCAGAAATTCAAATTTTTGTATTTGAAAATGAAGAAAGGTCTAGAGGAAGACAAAGGGATTTAGGGAAATGGACGTCAAAAAAGTGATTGCCCCAAGAGTGTCTGTCGTGAGGCACTCACTGTTCAGTGAGGGAATGTTTATGGAGGATTCAGCCCATGAAAAACTGATGGAAATTCCTGCCCCTGTGGAACAGAGGGAATAGATGCAGAATGAACAACATAAATAAGTAAAATATACAGTATGTTAGATGAGTTCAAAAAAGTAAACCACAATAAACAATGGAGATACAAAGCTGGGAGTGAAAGCATTTATATTTTAGAGGGGCAACAGGGAGGTACTTGCTTCTAAGGTGAAGCCCTGAGGCAGAGTGCTGGAGTGTTGGTAGGATGACAAGGAGAGGAGAATGGATGCAGTGGAGTCAACCAGAGAGAGGTAAGTGAGGTCAGGGCATCACAGGGGGC
Organism: Manis pentadactyla; assembly: GCF_030020395.1. NCBI lineage: Eukaryota > Metazoa > Chordata > Mammalia > Pholidota > Manidae > Manis > Manis pentadactyla. The sequence goes on from NC_080030.1 coordinate 52,324,339, forward strand.
CAGGTTATGCAGGGTTTTATAGGTCATCGTATGGGCTTTGAGTTTTAGTTTGAGGAGCTGGAAAGCCACGGGAGGGTTTTAAGCACAAGAGTGACGTGACCTACTCTACTTTTTAAACAAGATCACACTGCCTGCTGCGTTGGAAGCAGATGGAAAGGGGCAAGGATGGAAGCAGGTAGATAAGTAAGAGGTCACCTTAATAACTCAGGGGAGAGATCATGGTGATTGGAGGAGTGTGATAGCAATAAAGATGATGAGAAGTGGTTGAATTCTGAAGATAGAACTGATAGGATTTGGTGTTGGATCAGATGTGTAGGGAGGGGAAGAAAGAAAGGAATCAGGCACGACTCCAAAGTTTTTGGTCTAAATAACTTGAGGGCTGGAGTTGCCATTATCTACAATGGAGAACACTGGAAGGGGAATTTCTTTAGAGGGGAGTTTTAAGTGATATGTTTTGGACATTTAAAATTTTGTATATCCATTAAATATGCCCAAATGGAGATGTCAAGAGGCAGTTCGATATGTGAATCTGGTGCTCAGAGGAGTGACATGGGTGAAGCATATAGATTGAGGCAGTATAGACAGAAGAGAAAGGGGTTCAACAACGGAGCCCTGGGATGCTCCCACACTGAGAGGCTGTGTTTCAGTTAGGATTCAACCCATTGGATACCACAGAAAACCCAAATAACAGTGTCTTAAAGAGCATAGAAGTCTGGAGGTTAGCCTTCCAGGGCTGTAGGCAGGTCCATGACATCAACAGGGACCCTGTTCTTTGACCTCTCTGCTTCACCGCCCCAAGCGCTTGACTTTCATCTTCACAATTGCCTCAGAGATGGAATATGGCCACTGAAGCCCTCAGCAATACATCTGTTTCAGACAGGAAGAAGGAAAAAGCAGAAAAGGGCAGAAGAGTTTTCCTGAAATTTCCACCCAGTGACTTCTGTTCACACAGCATGGAGAGGACAAGAGATACAGGTTCTAAAGCCAAACTGCTGGGTGAGAATCCTGCCTTCTGAAAAGAAGAAGAATCCTTACATGAGAAATAAGTGAGATAATATGCTCAGAGAAGTCCCTGCCCACAGTAGATGCTCTTCAGGAGTTTCACGTGATTATGTCTCACTCAACGAGCTGAGGCACAAGGGAGGCTGGGAATGCAGATGTTAGTTGGGCACATTCGTCCCCAGATAAAGCTGCCAATGGACAGACTGCTAGCATTGTCTGCCATAGGAGAGGACGTGTAAACTCTCCAGCCTAGGAGTCCTACGTCTAGTTCTGCTACTCCATCAATGTGGAGTGTAGATAATTCAACTACTCGGAAGATTATTTTAGGCACCTGTTAAATAGAAATGAAGACACCTCCTCAGATTCCTTCTCTGGCATATTGTGAGTATCAAATGCATGGAAGTTTGTGAAAGTACTTGTGTACTATAAAACATTACATGAAGTAGCATATTTTCTTGATTGTTATAAGATTCATTCCCATTCTAATCCTACGTGGGCTTTCTTCTTCTGATATTATAACTTTAACTTTCTTATGATTTAGTAGATTTTCCATAAAAATAGCATACTTTCATTGGAAAGAAAATGAAAAATACAGATGCATGCACAGAAAAAGATAAAAAATTATCCATAATCCCACCAGCCATAAGAAATGACTACTGGTTGTCATGCAGCTTATTTCCTCACATCTTTTTTCTTTTTGTGTATATGTACTCAAGCACTCGCATATATGCAAATGTATATTTCATTCTACAAAGACAATTGTTTTAAATTGAGGTATGATTGACATACAACATTATTGTTTCAAGTGTATGACATAATTATTCAATATCTGTGTATTGCCAAATGATCAACCACAGTAAATTTAGTTAACATCTGTTACCATACATAGTTAGCAAATTTTTTTTCTTGTGTTGAGAGCTTGTGAGATTTAGTCTCTTAGCAATTTTCAAAGATGCAATGCAATATTATTAACTATTGTTCACCATGCTGTACATTATATTCCCATGATTTATTTATTTTATAACTAGCAATTTACACCTTTTGACTCCCTTTGCCCCTTTCACCCACTCCCAACCCCTACCTCTGGCAACCACTAATTCATGCTGTCTGGCCTATTTCACTTAGTTTAATGTCTTCAAGATACAGGGACAATTTTTAACTTACTTTTATCCTTGACCTTATGTCATGAATATGTCCGCATGTCATTAAATCATCCTTAAGAGCTGCAAAACATTCCTAATCATAAATGTGTAATAATTTTATTTTTATCCTGTGAGCATTTCAATTCTTTTCAATTTTTGTTATTATAAATAAGTCTGCAGTGAACATTCTTATGACTGTAAATATTTCTGAATCCTCTGATTATTTACTCAGAATAAATTATAGAAGCAAAAATACTATATCCTGGGGATGAATATTTTTAAAGACTTTTTCACATTTTGCCATACTGACCTCCAGAAATTTTGATTAATTTTTACCTCAATGCATTAAGAATGCATTATTAATAAATTTTCATACACAAAATTTTTGAAAGGAATCATCCTCCACTTATATTCTTTTTCTTGTCTAGAGCTTTGGGCAACTATCTTCAGAGTATCTCCCTTTGTTTCCCTTTCTTATGTGGATTGCTTCTGCATTATCCTGTCCTTAGTACACCACTGTATTTGGAGTAGGAGGCAGATATCTTGTCATTTAATTCATAAGCTTCCAGATTAAGAGGAGTCACACTTGGACTTGTAGAGCCTTTGTGAGCCAGCCTCTAATGAAGAAACAACCCATGCCAAAGACACTGGAGGTTGAATTTGATATCACAACTGGGTTGGACTTTGAAGATATTGTCCTCAGGGAGGCGCTGAGTGTATTTTGCATGCAGGAAGGAAAGTGGCCTGAATTTAATTACCAGAGAGGTAGACTATAGTGGTAATTTGTACCATTGCAGATCTGTACATGGACTGAAAATAAGACTGTTTACTGGTTTGGGCCAGTGAAATGTAAATGGAAGTGATGGCTTCTTCTGTCTGCTGTTACCCAGGGAAACAAAGCTATGTCTTCCCTTTTAGAAACTGGTACTCTCTGAGATCTGCCACCTTGGTCCCCCCATCTCTGCATGCTCCATGACATAGTCTCCACCTTTCTCAATGATTATTCCTATTTGTTCTCATTCCTGTTCACTCAGAATAGTGCCTTCTCCTTTTAAAAGTGAATATTGACGGTAATTTCTGATGCCTTCCACAACTGGCCTGCTTCACACTACCCATTCCTCCCTATAAACTCAATACTTCATCAAAGATTCACATCAAGGTTTTGTTGCTCTCAATTGCTTTTGGCCATATTTCCATCTAACATGGAGTTTGTAGGATTTCTTTGTTTCTTGAATTTTCCTTGCTGATTATGTAGCTATAATGTGTGTTTTTAATTATTATTTTTAAGATTATTACACAGTAAAATAGAACTTTGGGGAGTATGCAATATTCCAAAATGTGAAATTCCACATTCTGCAAATGTCAGCACATATTTGTGTGATCACCACCACAATCAATACACAGAAGAGTTCCATCACCCCCCCAAAAGTCCCGTGAGCTATCTCTTTACAGTCACACCCTCCCTATCCTTAACCCCTGGCAACCACTGATCTGTTCTCTGTCACTACAGTTTTGTCATTTAGGGAATGTTTTATTGGAATCATATAGTATAGACATTTTTAAGACTGGATTCTTTCACTCAGCATAATGCCTTTGAGATTCATCTAAGTAGTTGTAGGTATTAATAGCTGGTTCCTTTTTATTGCTGGGTAATATTTCATTAGTAGGCATACCATTTTTATTTATCCCTTTACCAACTAAAATACATTTGGGTTGTTTTCACAATTTTGCCATTATGAAGAATTCTATAAATATTTGTGTACTAGTCTTTATTATGAATGGATGTTGACTTTTGTCAAATGTTTTTTCTGTATCAATTAATACAATCATATTTTTTCTCTTCAGACTATTAATATGGTGAATTACATTGATTGATTTCCAAATATTAAACCAGTCTTGCAATAACCAGGATAGACCTCACTTGCTTGTGGCATATTCTTTATATGCTACTGGATTCAATTTGCTAATATTTTGCAAAAATTTTTTGCATCTATATTCATGTGGGATATTGGTTTATAGTTTTTTGCCTTTTTTTTCTTTTTTGGGTACCATCTTTTTCTGATATTACTAGTAGGATAATACTGATCTCACAAAATGCATTGTGAGATATTCTCTCCCCTTTGATTTCTGGTAGATTTTATATAGAATTGGTGATATATCTTGAAGTTTTCAACTTGCCAGTGAAATGACCTAAGACTAGAGATTTCTTTTTCAGAAGGTTTAAACCTCAAATTCAATATCTTTAAGTTAAAGGACTGGTCAGGTTTACCTATTTCACTCTTTGAGTGACTTTTGGTAGTTTCTGGATTTCAAAAAAAATTGGTCCAGTTCACCTGAGTTGTCAAATTTAAGAGCATGTTTTTTTTTTAGTAGTATTCCTTCATTTTCTTTATAATATCTGCTAGCTCTACAGTGATATTCTTTGTTTATAGTTTAATCCCATATGGCCAGTTGTAGGATGTTTTCCCACTTTCTTCATTGCTTCATTTCTCAGTATGATTTCCAGAAGAAGTGGAAACATTTGTAACTGAGGATCTTCAGCATTCTTATTAAAACAGAAATATGACAAAAACTTTCCTCAAATTCCCAGCACATTATCTCCAACTTAGATCCAAGAACTTGGATTTTAATGACAGTGTCATATTAAGGAAGGAAGCAGTTTGCCAGAAACAGCTGTTTCTCCAGAGCTAAAACTTGCAGGCCATAATCAGCTAGCAATAAAGGAGATTGTCTCATTCATTGTGTAAACATTCTTTGGGGATTCCAAAAATTATTTGGCTGTAGAAACATGAAGGAAGAATGGTTAAGTATTCAAAATCATTTTAATTTTAATGTTAATAGAGACATGATCTCATTTCAGACTTCCAAATTGGTTAATTAGGACCTATGTGTTATACATTTTGGAAAATGCATAGACTTAATTACCACTTAAAAGTTATTACTTAGGTAACTTTTATTTAAATGAGAGGAGAGGGAACTTGGTGACCAGGCATTAACGTTTATTTAAAAGATTTAATAATTTAATACCACACTAGATTTTAATAACTTTAGGAAAATTTAATTTAAAACAAAAGACATAAACCACTATATTTAATAACCATCACAAATTACAAAATACTTCAGTTCTCTATTGTGGTCATAAGCAAAATATTTATAAAGTAGTAGAAATGTGTTTTTTTAATTGATAATCTTTTGACTTTTTACATACCTAATTGCATTTTAGCATGTTATGTATGACTAGGCCTTTCTAAGTTTGCGCATGATTTCCTGTTATAGCTGTTCAGTAAATTCCACAAGTTTAAAAAACTGCCCCACACTGTCATTCATTCATTAATGTGAAGTACTCATTCAGATGACTTACTTGTTCTCATGTTGTTCCTTTTAAAAAGAAATAAAAGTAACCTAAAAAATCATGAGCAAAGCTGCACTTTCTCAAGCATACCAAAAAGTTAGCTACCTTTTGTGAATTCATCATTTTTAGTCTACTCATTTTTGTAAGGAAGTATTTGAGGACAGCACTACACCAACCAATTTTAATGTGGGTTTATCGGCAACAAATACTTTGAAATTCTGTTTGCCTGAAAAAAAAATGTATTTCATTTTTGAAGGATGCTTTCAGTGCTTACAGAATTCTAAGTTCTCAATTTGTCTTCCAGCTCATTAAAAATATCATTCTATTGTCATCTAGCTTTCATTATTTTGATTGTTTCTCCCTGGAAATAATGTGTTTTGTCCCATGGAGGCTTTTGAGGTGTCTCTCTGTCTTTAATTTTAAGCAATTTTATTATGCTATGCCTCAGTGTTTTATAGAGATTCTTGAATTTTTGGCTTGATGTTTTGCATCAGTTTTGAAAATTCTTAACTCCTATCTCTTCAATTATTGCTTATCCCCTAGTCTCTCCCTTATCTCCTTCTGGGGTTCCAAATACACATATGCAAGAACTTCTCACCATTTCTCATTTACACCTTGTTCTCTTTTGTATTTTTCATCATTTTTGCTTCATACTCTCTACTTAGTAGTTCAGTAATACTCTTCTTTAATCTGTCTAATCTGCTGTCAAACTCATCTGATGAGATCTTCATTTTGATATTTGTGTTCATCAATTCCTGACTTTCCATTGGACCATGTTTATAGGTTCAGGTCCTCTGGCAAAATTCTTTATCTTTTTAGCTATTTTCTTAAATCTATTTGTCACAATTATTTAAAAGCCTCTGTCTGATAACTCTAATATATAGATCATGCAAAGGTCTGTTTTTAATGTTTTTGCATTTGTTTTTGACTGTTTTGTCCTGACTCCTGGGATTTCTGATAATTTTTTTTATTGAATGCCAGTCATTGTGTATGATGAACTGTAAGGGCTCTGGATGATGTCTTCCTTCAGAGAAGGTTGATTGATTGTTTTCTCTCTAGAAGACACTCAGAGGAGTTACAGATCACTTTGATCCAATCAGGGGCTGAGATGATTAAAATCTAAGAGGTCTTTGGAAATGTCAGAATCCAGTTTTTATATCTCTCAACACTGTGAAACTACCTAAAGTTCTGTTCAGCACCTTAATTTTCACTTTCCGCTTTCTCCAGGGTTTTGAGCCCCCAAGTCTGAGCCACTTCAGTCATACTGAGCTCCAACTTTGCCTAGCCCAGCTCTGTGAGCCTACCAAAGGTTCAAAGACTTCTTTCTGCTTATCATCTCGCATGTGCCACTTACATATTGGAAAATGGCTTGTGAGGATGACCAATAAAGAATATCAGGCTTATATCAGTGCATTGTTCTTGTTTCCAGGGTTTTATCTCATTAATCCAAACAGCCCTAGTTGTTCTTTGATGCCTCCAAAAGCTGACTTGTTTTTTTTTTTAATACATTTTACTATATTTTTTCATCGTTCTTGTCATGGGAAGGGAGTTGATCTCATACAAGCTACTCAGCCATAGCTAGGAAGTGGAAATTTTCTAACAAGATTTTTGCATTCTTCTCTATATATTCTCACCAAATGTATTTTCTCACTGTCATATTTCACTTATTATTTCAGCTGAAAGAAATTTTACTCTTATCATTACATTATATATTTTCATTTTTAAATTTATTTCCATTTATTTAAACATACACCATTTATACATTGTGTTTCCTTTTGGTCTATAAATATAATTTCTTAATCCAAATTCTCTCTGTAAATTCTTTGTGTCTCAAATCATGACCATTGTAAGTCTGCTGATTAAATAGTTTATTTCTAAACTTATAGGAAGGGAGCTGTGATGTTTTTTAAATGCAGCCCACATACATTTTATTTATGTCTGCATAAATTCTTTTTCTTTTATCATTTATTTTACTCACTTAAAGAATTTCAAACTCCCTTGCCTGAATATCTATCCTTGCTTTTCAGTTGTTATAATACATTCTACTTAAAAAGCATTTGAAACTCAAACTTTGCTGGGATGCTGTAAATATTCTATGTATATGAAATTTGTATTCAAATAGTTTTTTCCTTATTACATCATTCATAGGAGTACTATTCTTGATGAGATGTATGATAAACAAATAATTACATGGATGCAGATCCAAAGAATGCAAGGACCATGAATTTTACTCATAATTTACTTTCTTTTCATGCCAGTCACAAGTTATTTAAAAAAAAAAAACTACCTGGTATTGTTCCAGATAAAAGTACTGTAAAGTCTGCAGTCCCATTTTGTGGGGGTAAAAAGTCTTATAAATGAATACCAGGGCACCTGCCACACAGATGTCTTAAAAAATAAGTTGGCAGCTCTGCTCTGTTGAATACAACATTTACCTTCCCAGCATGAACTTTTCCACACCGAACTGGCCTCTATTGTTTCTGAAAGCGCCACTGAGCTCTTTTTCATTAGGGCTCAGCAACAGATCCTGCATGTGTTTCTTCTGGCTGAAACTCCTAGTCAAAACACCTTTTCCTTTCTCCTCTTCTGATGCATGTTCTGAGATTACCATGTTGCAGGAACAGTTACACACCATGGACAATGATCGCTGCTAATACCCAAGGAGGTGGACCCTTCCTGTAACCCTCCAAGATGCAGCCAAGTTCCGACTGCAGCAGACGATGAAGCTATACTATAGTTTCTCTGATTACAAGGTACCAAAGGAAGGGTACCTTACAAATGTTACTAGAGGTAGCTACCCTCGCAGTTCAGCCTCAACTTGCCTTCAGGGTCCTTTGGGGTGCCCCCAGCCAGCCTGAACATAGTAAGGGCCAGGTTATTCTAAACCCAGGAATGCTCTGAGTATAGCTGTGCCTAAGAGTCCTGATCATCCAATACAGGTTAAAAGATAAGGATTTTTACTTTTCCTCAGATTTAAGGTCTAAGATTGGCTCTTCTTTCTCAAGGGTGATTGAAGAAGAAATGTCTCCTTCACAGCAAAGTCTAGCCCACGACCATAGGAATTTAATCTTGCTTCCTAATCCCATCAGAACAATGACACCAAAGCATAATAGCACAGTGTTAGTCATCTTGGATTATGTCTTAATTTATACAACACATAGGACGCAATCATCCCAGTCCAGGTGGAGATACAACAATCCCAGCCCTGCTTTTTGACTGTTTTTCTTCCTGCCTGAGGTCAATTTTCTTTCCGGGTGTCCTCCAGTCTTCTCCAGCTCAGTACATCCTATGTAAAAACAAAACTAACCAGCAGAAACTACTTCAGGAAGAGCATACAAGCTTCACAAAGTCATGCAAGAGGTTTGTCAGCAGCAAACTTTAAATTCATAACCCTAGGCTCCCCCCAAAAATTCATAAAGCTTCAGAAGCATGACCTGGGCTTTGAGGGCACAGTACACTTTGCATCACCAGATGGAGCATTCTGCAACAATGCCATCCTGCCACTCACAGTTGCTTGATTTACATTCATATAACTTATTATCTATTCATGGTTTTATGCAAAACAAAAGAATGTTATGGCTAAGAGATAAGCTGAGCCTTTATTTTAGCAAAGAGAAATGCTTACTACTTTTTAAAAAGTTTCTCCAGCTTCTACTAATCAAGATTTCAAAAACCACTAGGGGCACATTGTCAGCCAGCATTCCCAATGACACAGCCTCGGGGTACATAGAGGAGATACAGAGCTGGCTAGCTCTTCTGGAGGCTGGAAAGCTTGTGTTGGTGACTTAGCTCTAGATTACCTTATGTAAATAATAATTTCATCAGTTATTTTAGCTTAGTATTTACGAACAAATATAATAAGACTTGATGATGTCTGTTAGTGAAACAGAATGGCATTTTAGTTTCCAGTGCAAGGATATTAAAGTCTACCAAAATGACATGTAAATCCTCCTTTAAACAATTAAAACTCTTCTTCTTTAGGTAGCTGTGTAGCCTAAGCTTGGTCTGAAGGCTTCAGAATTGGAAGGAAAGATAGAATGGAGAGACTTAAATTACCAGAAATTTCCATTTGTTAAATTGAATTGTGGGAGTTGGAATTGTATCTAAGATAAATGCCTTCTGTTTGGGGAGTCTCACTTCAGTGGGTGTTTCAGAGCCAAGAATCGAATCATTTCCCTTTGAATATCCTTGGGCCTGCCAGGCGGAACCCGGATGCAATCTGTTAGACTGAGACGCTAAGCACCCTGATTAATAAGTGAAAGACTGTCCCATGGAAAGTAGTGCATCCCTAATGAAGGATGTTTCTACTCTGAGCTGATTGTCAATTTCCTTAGTCTGACAAGAAAAAGGTTGAGGGCACACAGAGCCTGGGTGAGGAAGGCCAAGGGGCAGGCCCAAGCCTGGGACAGGAATGCTGGGGGAGCACCTGCTCTTCCCCTGCCTGGACCCTCTGCCCTGATTCTTGGAATGGCTAATTCTGTCTCATCATTTGAATTTCAGCTCAAACGTCACCTCCACAAGAACTTCCCCAACTGCCCTGTGCATGGTAACCTCCAAGATGGCTTCTCACTGACAGTCTTCAAGGGAGGTAAGGAAATGTTTACATGCATCACTAAAGAAAAGAAATGACCACAGTTAAAATTTTTCCCCTTCTTTGGCATAAGAGCATCATTTTTTTTTATCAGAATCATTCTTAGAAACGTATGGCTCCAAGGAAAATTTCATGAATGAATTCCCATATTGTTAGGTAAAAATAAGCATATTTTCATCTTCCCATCACCTGAGTATTATAAATGTTATAACCAAAGAAAGTATCCAGAATTGTATCACCAATTCTGCGTTCAATTTGCTTGCTAGGGCACTTTAGTGTTATCGCCCATGCTGTCTAGAAACTTTGAGGAATTAATGATGAATTCTACTTTACTAAGTGTGTAGTTTGGGCAAGAGGCAACAGTGGCTACTTTCTTTAAACAAGACAACATCTTATGCACATTTTTGGAGAGGGTTAGTGAGAAGAAACAGGCCTCTAAAGAACTTATAATGCAACTGGGAAGGAAGCAAGCAAGAAAGGAAGGAGGAAAAATAGTCACCATTTAATGTGCACAAAGCCCTGTGATGTGTACTTTGTATATTGTACTGTTCAGAGATCTTGTTGCAAATGATACAGACTGATCCTGGCATATGTAAACAGAAAGGAAATGTACAGCTAGCTTACTGAATCAAAGAAATATAGAGAACAAAGTTTGAGAAATGGTAAAGAATCAAAGAAATCTAAGCAGCAAAATCTTGGCTCAGAAATAACTCTGATTAAGACTATGATGCTAAAACCACTTGCAGCTTCCTGGGACTGCTGGGAACTCTCCATCCCACTAGATGCTTACTGCCACCCCAGGAAATATTTGTTCCCTCCTTCACTGATAACACCCCAGGTTCAAAGTTCCAACTGGAGGTGTGCTTGCACAAGGCTAGGTCCTGTGCACACTCCTAGCTATGGAGTTGGGAATGGAATGTGTGCCCCCTTTACGTTAACACGGTAGGCAGAACACTGCTCCCACCGAGACAGGGTCATTGGAGAGTGAGCTTTGAAACGGAAAGAAGATTCGGATGCTGGGCAGCCAACAAAATGGCAAGCATTCACTGCTGTCTGCCAGTTTGGTTTCCTACCATCTATACGCACCACTAGTCCTTTATGTTACCATAAATATTTGCAGGTTAAAATAAACCGTCCTGCCTAATACAATACCATGACCCACGATAGAGGAGGAAATGTACTCATCTTCCCAAAAGGAATGACCCAAGTCTCAATAGTTTCTTCATTCAGCTCCAAATTGAAGATCTTTTGGTGATATTTATTCCTCTTCTGGTAATGATATAATCCCATTTTTATATAACATAACTATGAACTAAATTGTAAAGCAGACCACCAATATAATCCACACATAATAGTGTGATAGGAAAGAAAGAGAGAAAATAAAGATTACTTGAAATACATGGCAAAACAAAGAAGTAAATACAAGTAAAGCCTGCAGTAGTCATGCCTGCAACTTTTCACAAGCTATTTATGATGTGTGGTATATATGGCTTCCCTGTTCCACTATCTACTTCATCTTCCCTTTGGTTTCAGACTGTGTCTTAGATGGTCAGATTTTTGGCTTTGGGGGTCCTTCCAATATAGCAATGCAATAATCTTTATTAATTTTTGCAGCTGGGTTGATGCATAATTTAGTTTCCATCCATACTTCTCCCTGTCCTCATTACACAGCTGCAACTTTACATGCCCCTGACAGCCAGAACAATCAGTGATTTCAAACAAGTTCTGAGCAACCACCAGGCCTCCTCCCCCTACCTATTTGCCTCTTTGTTCAGTAGCATCTAGATCTCCAAGTAGCTGGCTATCAGTCTCAGCCTTCATTTTCATGGAACCACTGTAGCCCTGTGGTAGCACTGCTCACTTGGATTCTAAAATCTTGAATGCAACAGAGCCCAGGTGTCAGTGGGCACCCCACTTTTATTCTTGGTTCCCAGACCTATGTGTTCCGTCTCCTCAGGAGCAAGTTTGTTTTAAAACATGTCTGGATAAAATCAACTTATCAAAAATGTTTTAAAGACATTTATACAAATGAAATGGTACAATTTTTTCATAGACTTTGATGAGCCCTATATTTTGAAGAATTAAAAACGTTAAAACAGACTCAGTATCACCTCTAAGAAGCCACTTGTTCAGATTCCCAAAAAGTGAAAGGATGCATAATCCATTTCACTTAGCACTTTATGAATACAGCATGAGCATGGCAGGGTGGCTTGGGGATATTCATCATAAAGACAAAAAGCTAATGGAAAATATTCTTCAAATATTTGCAGATAAGCCCTTCTTAGCTGGAAATGTTCAATTTCAGATTTTTTATGCTTTCCCAGTACCCAGTTCTTTTTCACAAAAGTCCTCTCATATTACATACTAAGTTTTACGGCAATGGATTCCCACTAAAGTTAATGATAGGGAATCATAAATTACAGGGCACGAATACTAAATCCTAAAAGTGCTCTACACATGTGTGTTTGTGGTGACCAATTACATTAACGTCCCCTAAAATCTGACTCCCTGTATCCACCCTTGAGTGGTCCCCTTCCTCACTGGCTCTGGATGTGGTCATGTGACTTGTTTGACCAATGAGATATGAGCTACATGACTTGAAGCAGAGGCTTGTTTCAGGATTGCCCACTTCTACTGAAATGTCGCCAGCACCGGATGAGGTCACCTGAGCTTCTGGCTTCCCTGAAGATGAGGCCACAGGGAGGGAGAAACCCAGATGGTCCCAGGTGTCCTGACCTAGCCCAGCACCCTGATGATCCATCAGCTGCATGCAGCCACATGAGGGAGTCCAGGGCACTCCAGCAGGACTGCCTGGCTTACCCACACAATTGTGATAAATAAATTGTAGTTGTTTTAGGTCCCTAAGACCTGGGGTACTTTCTTATGTAGTATTAGATATATGATAGAGTATGCTACAGTACCTTGTGTTATTAATATTGAATCCTGTGTTGCACAAGAATGAATAAGAGCGAAAATAATGAACGGGAATGATAAGATTGTCCTAGAAACCTTGAGAAAAGCAAGAAAAGTATCCCTTGGAAAAGCCGTCATATTCTTCTGTGAGGATAATTGAAAAGGCACAAGCCTGCCTGAGTGCGGTACCAGAGGCAGTAACTACAGTCCACTGCCTTTACCCTCTGTCACATTCATGATTTAATTCATAAATATTTGTTGAGCCCTCGTAATGTGCTATAAGCTCTTTCCTCAACGTCTTTTAATCGCTACTTTTATCTGTGCCTTGTGAAGATAGGGCTTATTAAAACTATAGATGGCAAAAAGCTTGGGCAATAATATATTTTAATGGTAGAGTATTCATTCCTAAACATCAAAATAAGTTAGTGACCAAACCTATCAGTTTAATAGAAATACAAGTTAAATCCTTAGGTTCAAAATAGCAACTTAGTCCAAAATACACACATAGAGATTTAGAGAGCCATATTTAAATCACATCATGTTAAAAACAACAAAATAAAATGAAACACCAGGACTTCAGTTGGCAGCTAGTATGGGGAGCAAGGAGCATGAGAAGGCTGCCCAGCAGATGACGGCAAGTTGGCTGCAGAGCCCAGAAGGGCAGCAGTTGGCCCCCAGCTTTCTGCTTTCGGTGTGGTGCTCATTTCTGACTCTTTGAGACAATACGTAGGAGAAACGTGGGCAAACTAGAAGAGAAAGCCCTGGTGGGGGAAAGGTCTGGAGACTGTGTCAGATGAGGAGAAATTGAAGAAGAAAGGAATTGTTAGATAAAAAGAAAATGGTTTTCAAACATTCGAAGGGTGTCAGGCGGAAGTGGTTTGGAATTTCTCACCTATCACTCCCGGTAACAAGGGTCAGTCAGAGTCTGAAAGGGAAACTGTGGGCCTGCCTTTACCATGTGGCATTCAAGTGTAGTAGCTGGCAGGCAGCCCTTTGGACAGCACATCCTTTCATAGGCAATGCCAAGGGCCGCGTCTGTGGGCAGCCCTGAAGTGTGACCCCTCCCCTCTGACAGGCCCTGGACCAAACATCAAAGCCATCAGAGAAATCCTTTCCTCTGGTTCTCCTACATTCTGAAATGGCTGAAATGGAGAGAATCTTCCAAAACAGCAGCCGCTCAGTACTACTGGAATGAGACAGTCTTTTCTGTGATCTCTTTGGAGAAGATACTGGGAGAACCAAATCTCTGTATGACCTTAAGACTCATTTATTCACTCATAAAAATTTACTGAGCACTGATTCTGGGCCAGGTGTTATGTTGAGGATGCTGAGATAAAAGACACCATCTTTGTTCCCAAGAAATCCACAGCCTAGTGGGGATATCAGCAAATAGATCATGGAAGTGAAACTTAATGGAATGCTATAATTGTGGCTATTTTCCTAGATAGAGCCTACAGTTCCCTACTTGGCAGGAATATTAATAAATCATTTGATTCCTTTAAATTGTTCTATACTTAATTCTAAATCTTCTGGGGATTAAAAGATGCATGCTTATTGAGGAAGATGGTTCCCTACCTAATTAATCAAGGTTATTTGCTACTAGAGCCAGATGGAGGACCTGGATCCTTCCTGAGACCTGAAGATGAATGCCAAATTCTATTTATAGTTGTTATGTTAATAATTCCACAACGCTATAGAAGTTATCACCCAGCCCACTTTCCTGGCTTTACATTTATACACCATATCTAACTCTTCCATCAGCCTATAGAAATCAACAGGATGATCCATTTAATGTGTTTGGGATTCTTAAGCTATGTACATAGCTCTTTGACTCTAAAGACTTACAAATCAATATCATCATAAAATACTTAGATGCCTTTCCATTTAAGTTTTTCCATAATCAATATTTTTGTTCCATGATCAGTCCGTGGATGTTATGAAGCAATTTGTAAGTAATTCTTAATACAAATACTGAAATGTTAAAATTCATGAGTTTTAACCCAAAGCAACTATTCCAGTGGCTTTCGATCTTAAAATCTGCAGGCAAGTTGCTCTTAAATAGAGGTTCTCAAATTCCAATATTTGAAAATATCAATAAGCTGTTAGACCTAATTTTCCTCCAATGCAAAATTTAATACATATGCACCACATGTGCAAAAATGTCCACTCTTTCACAACATATTATAACAATAATAAGAAAAACTGAACAAAGATGTCACAGTTGTAATAGAAAAGCTAAGAACAGGGAGCAGACATTTGTGGAAACAATTCTACTTTAAAGTATGGGTCAAAAAAAGTAGGTCACTTAACATATTTGTCATGTAGAATACATGATTTTGATTTCAAATTGCTTTCTAGTTATATTTTATGTTGCAGGCTGCTAAAACTGCATTTCCTCAGCCTATGGGGTGTTAAATTGACATCCAAGACCATCATTCACCTTTTAAAAAGATTTGCAATGAAAAGACAGCACCCAGCTACAAAAATATGCAAAAACGGGAAAAAATAAGATAAGGGGTGGGATTTTTTTTAATGTCCTCCTAGAGCTATCAAAAAATTGTATGTATAAAAAAAAATTGATGCAATACCTCTGGACTAACAAGAAGAGACACATGGTACTAACGGTGAGACTCAGGCTATGACACGAAGTGAACTTGGTTTCTTTTCCACTATCTTCATCAGCCCCTGGACTCCCTGCATTTTAAGTTTCTCTGGTTTCTGAAGGGGACTCCTCTTTTTTTTGATCAGCCACCTCAGCCTTTTCTCTTTGTTTGCATTTATTTTTGTCTGAAGATTTTTCCTGGCCTGCTGACTTTTGTGGCTTTGTTTCAATAGGCACAAGCAGGCTTGGTTGACAGCCTGACCATCACCTCTTGAGCCCTTCTTGCCCCACCAGTTGAACTGATCTCTTTTTGTGCCTTGTGGCAGCATTTGCTTTTTCCATTTACCTTTAAAGACATTGGCTCATGATGCATTCTTTCCCATTCTCTGCATCACTTAAAAACTGCTGCAAATGAATTTTGGATGCTTCCCATGGCTTTTGTCAGGCTTGTAGTCACAGTTACAGAGTTTTGCTACTGATATGCCCACCTTGTGTCAGGAAATGCCTTCTAATTGATATATTTAGGATTAGCTGCTTAATCTTTATAGATACAATGAATGAGCCAATAATGCCAAATAAATACAAGGCTCAGCAGTGATGAATTCTAGTCCCTTCGCTTTCTTTCAAATACTTCATGTTATTTCTTTTTCCTTTTGTTTGTCATTAGGAAATGATGGTTTTTAAAAGATTAAATCTGTTTATAGATTATAGGTAAAAGATTAAATGTATTTCAGTTGACTGGAGG
This sequence comes from Manis pentadactyla, assembly GCF_030020395.1. NCBI lineage: Eukaryota > Metazoa > Chordata > Mammalia > Pholidota > Manidae > Manis > Manis pentadactyla. The sequence continues at coordinate 52,340,686 of NC_080030.1, forward strand.
GTTTATTATAATTTCAATGTTACCACTTCAGCTAGCAGTAACTTCGTTAGACAGGTTCCTGTCTTTTTGATATGACTTTATTAATCTTTGAAAACTTTCTTGCTTTCTGGCACAAGATGATTTGAACTATCATATATTTATAGGCCAAGCATAGGTTGAGATATTTCTCTAACGATCCTTACTTTTTTAGTGAAAAAGTAGAATAAGAACTGGGTAATAGGGTGCAATGTGAAGTAACATGGTTTCTAGGTTATTTCAGTATCAAAGCTACAAAAGTCTTCTTTTAAAGTTTACAGTAACATTTCTAATTCTGTTTTAAAATTGAAATGCTCCTTTTAATTTGAGGAATTCTATAATCACAGCACCTTTTTTCCTATAGAAGGAAGAATAATTTAATTCCAAATATTTTCTTTATTTGACTAAGAGTTCCAAAAGACCCACCCCAATATCATATGAACAATAAAGTACTGAATGAAATACACCATTTTATATGTAGTAGCCTTCATTTTGAGAAAAGAGCCCAGAAAGGATGTGTATGCCAACTCCTCAGTTCTCAGCTCTTTCTGCAGCTTTCATTCTTCATAGCTGTGCAGATGCTGGCTTAACAAATGGCTTGTTTCACTTGTTTCCATTGGTTTTGCGTCTGAGGTCTTTGGCATCCTTCCAGCTGCCAGTTCTGTCTTCTCAGAAATAGAGGCTTTGGGTCACTACTTCTTTCTTGGTGCTAATGTACAGCTTTGGAATCGAGCCCAAGAGCTAGTCCAGGCCACTTTGAGAGGATGGCAAGGGTTTTAATTTGTGGTCCACTATGACTTACTGCACAATTAAAAGTACAAATTCATCTCTCCACATGGATGCTGGGCAATTGATTCTTCCTACTCCTCTTTAATTTCTAGTAATTCCATTTTCATACATTCAGTTGAATTTTAACTCTCCTAAATTTTGCCCTTATCTTAAAATTGTTTTATCTTAAATGTGCCTTGCTCCCCTTCCTAAGCCACAAGCACTTTGTTATATATACCATTTAATAGTTCTCATTCTTTAGCAACCTGACACTTCATGGAATGTCTTACATGCATTTTGTGAACCCAAGTGAGTCTCCCAGTTTGTACCACTTCCATCCAGTGCCAGGTCAGTTCAATGTGTTTGATTTTCTTCAGGAAGAACAAGGAATGACTTTGTACATTACATGTAAAGTCAGGCTTTTGAGGTTGAGATGGAAAGTTTCTCCTTTGACCCATGGTCCAAAATTCACATATATTGAATATATCATCTAATATATTTTCATTCATCAGAAATACATGTCTTCAATTTAATTACAGCTGACACCAGCATAGATCTGGTATTTGGATAAATAAAAATATACATTACTTAATAACATATGAATTCAAACTTCTAAAACCACTTTAGAATATCAGAAAATAAGCAGAAAATATCAAAATAAAACAGTTCAGTGGAAGTAGTATGTACATTTACATAGATGATTGTATATTTTCATTTCAGTTTTTATTCAGAAAGTTAAACTTGTACCACTTACCCTTATAGAATAGAATACAAAGTCACATTAATTTCCCAGTTTCTTTATACAATACAGGTATGGCCACCCCTTGAACTTTAACAGGCTTTTAATACACAATCACACAATTTGGGAATAAATGTTATGGAAAACCCACCAGATTAACTTTTGTGGTTGCTGTTGTTTAACTCCAGTCTTTCTAGAACTTGGGCTTTTGCTATTAGGACAGATTTTAAATGGCTACTCTTTTTCCCCACTCAAAATTTATTCAGACCAATGCTTGATATCTCTTCACTGGCCCCATTTTTTTCTTATTAACAGAAAGTTAAATTTCTCCTTTGAAACTTAAATCTATGCTATAAAAAAGTATCTGTTTAAAACAGCTTAATTCATGTGATATTTAATTTTAAATGCAGACATTTACATTGTCACCCCATTTTTAGCTAAATGTACATAAATCCATTCAAGCAAAATATTCAAATACAAATTCTTCATATATACTTTTAATCAATAAATCTTCATCATTTCAACTAAGTGTATGTTTTTTAAATTGTTTGCTTGTTGATACAGCCCCCCAAAAAATCATTCTTTAGATTCTAAGATGTTGGACTTCAAATTTTGAATTTAAAAGTTTATAACATATTAGTAGCCTGCCAAGGGTTTTTTATTTTGTTTCGCCCTTTTGTTTCATTTTAGGAGGGGGACAATCCTTTTTGTTAGTGTGCACACAGTTGTCCACGATTTTACATATGTCAATATGTACTCTGGGGAGATCACATCATTTGTATCAACACCTGGTGACCCTGCACATAAGGCAGTGGAAGTGCTGACTTCTGTGAACAGATTTCTCTTGTGAGGAGGACACCACAGGACAGCACCTCCTTTGGTGAGGACTCGAGCCCATTCCTCTTAGGCTGTCCTCTTCTAGTCTTTGGGCAGGTCGCGATCATTCTTCAGAGGTTTAATCTTATTTCCAGACAATCCATAGAAGCCTTCCTGGCATCCCCAGAGAAGGGATATGTGGTCATTTGAAGGATGTCATAGGAAAGCAGATTTGAGGCTAAAAGCAACAGTGGGTTTGCAGAGGTTTACAATGAAGGGTTTGCAGTAAAATCCTTTTTAATAATAGTTTACATTTTCCCCCAAAAGAGTCCTTGAAGATGTCATCAAGTACCCTTGGTGGCACTATACAGGCACCTTAGAGGATTCCCCTGCATTTTTCTTCCGTGTTTTTAGTGATGTTTGCAACCTCTCTTGGGTATCTGTAAGAAAGGCAGTCAGGAAGTTGTTCTTCCCACAGATACCGTGATTCCATCTGGCCATGGTTCTAGGTTGAATCTAGGACCATCCTGTTACGCAAAGCCAGGGTGGGGGGCTTCTCACATTTGTTTTGTTTGAATGGTGACCCCTGGAGTCAGGAAACAAGTCACCTCTGCCAGGATCCAACTATAATTTGGGATCGTAACTGATTAACATGATGAATTTGGTACAGCCACAAATTGATGGAGAATGGGGTCCATAAAATGGTTTCAAGATAAACAGGAGAGGGGAGATGATTCCTCTGCAGTCCTTGAAATTGAATTGAAGAGAACAAATAGTAAATTAATCTAGTTTGGGGACAACCAGTCACATAATAGCAATTAGAAACGGAAAAGGCTCTTGAAGATTAGATAGGCAGACGGATAAACTCAGTGAATGGTCTGTCTCCAAAACAACAAAGCTGAGGTATCCGCACACCACAGTAGGGAAGAGAAAAGAACATAATAAGTAGGATAAACAGGTAAGGTGTCAGAGGCCTAAGCATTTGCTCACTCAAGCCTCTTCTGCTGACCACTTCTGCCATTCACAGGTCTGTGTTGTTTCAGATCCTGTCAAAAAATCAAATTAAATTTTTGTGGAGAAAAAAAACATACACTCAAAATTTAAAAATAGGTCCATGCTCTTTGATAAGAACTGCATTGCCAAAAGGAAGGATATGAGGTCTCGGCAGCTTCTAACAAGGTGACCACCACACCCCAGTTTTTTGACACATCAAAATGACAGGCTTTCCTTTAAACACAAGTTCCACCTTAGACCCCTTCTGAGAATTGTTTGTGATGAGAGGGGAAGAGAGACCTCATGATATTCAGATAGGGGAAAGATGAACTCATGACCTTGAGGGAAGAGAATTAAAAGAACTTCTCATACTAAACAGGGAAGAGAAAGATGAACCTTGTAGTCATTAGTTACCAGTCTCAAAAAGGAGAATTAAAAGGGATGCCTTTGTCAAACCTTTGAAAGGAGGCATAGTGCTTGTATTGTGAGACCCCACTGATCTATCATCTTTGGAGGCCTTATTCCTTTACCTAACTGTTGGCAAGTAGTGCTGTCTTATTAGGAAGGGAAGATATTTTAAATCAAATGTAATCTACCTGAGGACTGTCAGGGTGGCCCTAGACAGGACCCCTGAGTCCAAGTGAGGTGGGAAAGTGGTGTGAGGTCCCTTCGTTCCTCAAGATTCTGCATATGCCACATTAGCTATGAAGCCCCAGAAGGGGAAGGAATGAGGAGAAGGAGGAAAGAAATAAACCAGCCAGGAGAGTTCCAGTCCAAAACCACAGGTGGGTTGGCAACCTCAAAGGTAGGCCCATCAGCCATTGACATTTAGTCATTCTGCATCATTGCCTGCTTGTTGTCATTACTTTTGATATCTTGTAAACGGAGGCTTTTCGTGTTTCCCAACTTTCCCAAAGAGAACATGAGCCAAAGGAAGGGGGACCCCACAAAGTGACTGTGCCCCTGGAGTTCAGGAGCTTCTGCCTCCTGGGTTAGGTTATGAGTATTCAAATGCCAGAGGGTTCTCCTGCCCATCTGCGGTAACAAGCTGACCCCTACCCAAAGGAGCATCCTAGAACTCTGCTGGGTGAACCACTGAGGACATGTTTTAGACAGGACTGAGGGCAGAAACGTCTCCCTGATCCAGCATGTGGATTTCAAGCCCACATACTGGCACTGAGAGGTTGAAACAGTGAAGCCTGTTCCAAGGAATGGCATTGCTGCAGCCCTTGGCAGCCATTAAAACTCAACTCTACCCTCAGTGGACATGTTCTAGGTGAACAAGGCGATATGTGGTCCCACACTCCTGGGTCACTACCACATTCAGCAGTGCAGTAAGGAGGGGCTTTTCAAAGATCAGGGGTCCAATATTACTTCACTATGACAGACTCTGAGAAATCAGACACTGACATGAGCCAAGTCTCCCCTGTAAAATACATGCAGCAAAATCTTGTTAATTCAGATTTAGCAGAGAATCAGTGTAAAAGAGCTCACCCTAGAGTTTATCTGCATTATTTAGAAAAAGAAATTCAAGATCACCTTGTTATCATGAAAAAATAATATTTCAGTGTTATTAAATCAGTCCCGTTAAAAAGTGGAACACTTTCAAGCACAGTGTAGCAACCAATATTTATGCAAATTTCAAATGATTTTTTTATTCATGAAAGTTAGTTCACATTGCCATTGACTAGAGAAAATCCCTGTTTGTCTAATTCTTGCTTTAAACTATTAAACCAAATTCTTTCCATAGGATGTATTGAATCATACTTTACACTCCTGGAGACCAAATGCACACAACTAATACAAATTAAAAAGGTGTCGTCACCATAGGGATCAAATATTGTAACTTCTATATGGTTTTACATTTAGATTAATTGAAAAGAATCCCTGCTTGGCCACAAGTCCACATTTTCCCCTACTCTAGAAACACAAAAGTGATGTCTGCTAAGTAGGAAAAGAGTGCACAACGATTTGGTCCTTATCCCAAGCCAAATCTAACCCAGGTCAATGTATATACATACATACATACCATGACCAAGAGATGATACAACAGATATTTTAAATTCCATTCCAGACAGCATCAATTTCAAAATGCAATATATTAGTGAAGACAATATTAATTCCATTTCATAGGCTTCACTTAAACACATCATTATTGAATTTAGTCAACTTAGATTGTGTGTTCATTACTTACTGTGTTACGCTCATAATAATCATATGAAATAGGTAGACCCATTTTACAGAGCAGGAAATTGAAGCTGAGGAAATTAAAATATAGCCTAAGTAAAAGACAGATTTGGAATTCTTGTGCAAACTGCCTTATTTTCAGGCTTATAATGTTAATCTTTACATGATTTCTGCTTCCCTTAAGCCCATGGTGGAAAAATACAGAATTCATAAACTTTAAAAGAGATGGTAAGTGACTCATTTAACCTAATTCCTCTCCATGCAGAAATTTGTCAGTATCCCTTCTTCAGTATCTTGAAGAAAGAACAACCAGTCCCTGTTGGATGTTTCTGAAACTGGACCTTGTTAATTTGGGGGATAGTTCGTTTCATTACTGAACCACTATAATGGTTAAATAGATCATCATGACTACAAGATGACTTTGTAAAGATCATTCTGACCTCTTTCTCCTCTAAAAATCACTACCAAACAAGAGCAAGAAATAAAAATAGAAACTCTAACATCAATGAAACCAAAAGTATTGAATCTGTAAATCCCAAACCATGATGAATGAGGACTAGAACAAAAAATGTAATGGAAGATGATCCCTCAAGGAAAGGTGTACTTCACCGGAAAGGGGTTGGTTGGCTGTAGGAAAGGGGGAAGTAAGATGATTGTCCAGGTAGCCTCTGAAAAAAACTGAAGAATTTGAGGTTAATACTCAGCAAATAGAAATTCTATCAAAAGTACTAGTAAGACTAGTTTTTTGTTTGGCCAGGTTTGGGTTCTTAATTAGGAGAATGAACACTTAGACTCAATGGTCCCCAATCCCAGCTCATAAATGTCCCATAACCTCCCTCCACCCTTTCAGGATACCTGAGGATCGTTCTCTGGAGAGGCTAAACCAGAAGGCCTCTGGACTCAGAGAGAAGAGGCCCAGAGGAGAACAGGGTGAGAAGCAATGATAAGAAGGAAAGCAAGTTAAACCCATGCATCTCCAGATTTAAAAACCCATTAAGCATCCAACGTAATAAATGAAAAAAAGACCCACGTCAAATTTTATCATTGTGAAACTTCAGAATATCAGGACACAGGGAGGATCTAAAAGCCTCCACAGAGGAAAAAAGAAATAGATCGTACAAAGGATCAGGAATAAGAATGACCTTGCGCTTTTAAGAATAAAATAGAAAACTAAAAGACAAGAGAATGATGCCTTTAAAAGTTTGGTAGATATGAAAAAAGTTTTGTCAAAAACCCTTTTTTACATTTTGTGAAAAAGTTTGCATCCAGCCCAACCATCAATCAAGTAAGTATAAGGGTAGCAAAAAGGCAATAAAGACATATGGCTTTCTTAGGAAGCCAGTAGATAATATGTTTCACTAAATGAGGAAGTAAACCAAGAAAGGGGAAGAATGGGACTCAAGAAATAGGAGGGAGGTAAAAGGAATTTCCAGGATGACAGCAAGGGAAGTGCTAGGACCACATCTGCGCAGCAGACTGAGAAAGTCACCAAACCAGACTGGAGAAGGAAGTCAAGGCTCTGGGGGTGTTTGCATGTGGGGTTGATATTTCCAAGAAAATACCAGAATGTATAAATTATCTGACTTATCTTATCTGGGGGAAAATTGCGTAGAGAGGCATTTTACAGAGCTCCTGTGTATTTTGGGAAGACAATATTTTCAATACTAAGCAAAGAAAAGAAAAGACAACTATAATTCCAAGAATACCAGAAAGTTGTAAAAGATGGAACTATAATCACATTGTTCTACCTGATTTAGCAGTGAACATTATTGCAATAATGAAAACGTAAACTATGAATTAAAAATTGAGATGCAATTTTATTGAAAAAATGAGGGGAAAGGGGAGTACAAATAATTAAAATCCTTATCTTATGGGAAGACAAAGACAATAGTATTGTCAAAAATTGATGAGTTGACAGCAACATAGGTATTTTATTTACAAATGAGAAAGTAAATCACAGAATAAATGTAAGCAATAGTTTAATATTATTACCTCTGGGGAGCACAAGATTGGAGTAATGGGAGGAGGAGGAAGAGGACAAGGGATTATCAATTCCTGTGATAAGCTTTTTAGCATCATTTGACTTCTTAATTGTTTTCTTGTAATGTTTGTCTAACAATTAAAATGTTATTTTCAAAAAAGAAATGCATTCCTTACAATAGCTCAAATGTTTATTTTATAATAAAATACTGAGCTCTATTAATTTCTCTTCCTTACCTACTCCAGTTCTTTGGAACTATAGCAGACCACAGATGAGTTCTTGGGAGCCACAGCATTTATAGTCATTTCAATTGTAATTGGAAATGTATAAACCCATTCTGAATCACCCGAATAATTTGGGTGCCATCGTCGTCATGTGTTTGTTTAATCAACTTAGCTTCAAGTGGCACTACTTTAATAACTGCAGGAAATAGAGAAATTGCTGAATGATAGATTTATCATAGGAAGTCCAATTGAAATTACGGCAGATATTATGAATGAAACTTATGTAATAATTTGAATGGACCAGGTTTCGAAGAAATTGAGTCAATTCACAAAGCACATTGTGGAAGAGTGAACTCAAAGAGACCAGCAGTCAGCGGCAAGTAACAATGTGGATTCAGCAAAAATTATCTGTCGCATAAAAGTAATGTTCACTTGAATTGTATTTATTGGTTTTGTAGAGTTTATTTTTTTATTTTTTTTTATTTTGTTATCATTAATCTACAATTACATGAAGAACATTATGTTTACTAGGCTCCCCCCTTCACTAAGTCCCCCCCACACACACCATTACAGTCACTGTCCATCAGCATAGTAAGATGTTGTGGAATCACTACTTGTCTTCTCTGTGTTGCACAGCCCTCCCCGTGCCCCCCCCACATTATACATGCTAATCGTAATACCCCCTTTCTTTTTCCCCACCCTTATGCCTCCCTTCCCACCCATCCTCCCCAGTCCCTTTCCCTTTGATAACTATTAGTCCATTCTTGGGTTCTGTGATTCTGCTGCTGTTCTGTTGCTTCAGTTTTTCTTTGTTCTTATCCTCCACATATGAGTGAAATCATTTGGTACTTGTCTTTCTCTGCCTGGTTTATTTCACTGAGCATAATACCCTCTAGCTCCATCCATGTTGTTGCAAATGGTAGGATTTGTTTTCTTCTTATGGCTGAACAATATTCCATTGTGTATATGTACCACATCTTCTTTATCCATTCATCTACTGATGGACACTTAGGTTGCTTCCATTTCTTGGCTATTGTAAATAGTGCTGTGATATTGTAGAGTTTTTTTTAATGCTTTTTTTTAATTTGTATCACACACAACTATAAGCACCAGCAGTTTCTACCTATTTTTAAATTTGTCATACTGGTATAAATAATAATACAATAACTTTGTTCATTAATGGTGAGGGATTTTTGTTCCTTTGATTTTAGCATTAAGTTATTCTGTTAAAAGAGCCTGTACATTGCTTAAAATTGAGAACAGTGACTTACTGCTTATATTTATTGAGAGATGTCACTGAATTAGCCTAATATGGAATGCCACCCACTTGTGACCCTCCCCAAATACTCATTAACTGAGAAAGAAATGTTTTTTTCCTGACTCATTTTAATTCAACGACTTTACTGTCAAATGACACAGTAAACAGCTTCATTGTCTTCATCACTGGGATTTCTTTATCCTCACCTCTCCTTGTCGGGTACACCCACCTGTATATGACCCATGCCTCCCCAAACATGGAGAAAGGGGTAGGAAAACAATTGGCAGTGGGATATTTTAATTTCCTTTTGCTACTACAACAATTTTCCATAAATCTAGTAACTTAAACACAATACAAATTTATTCTTTCACAGTTCAAGAGGACAGAAATGCAAAATGAGTTTCAGTGGGCTAATATTAGGTGTCAGCAGACAAGCATTCCTTCTGGAGGCTCTAGAGAAGTATCCATTTCCTTGCCTTTTCCAGCTTCTAGAGACTTCCCAGATTCCTGGGTTTGGGGCCCCACCTCACTCTGACCTTCTGGGCTCATCAAATCTCCTTTTCTGACCCACTCTCCTGCTTCCCTTTTTCACTTAAAAGGAATTTTGTGATTACACTGGGCCCACCCAGACAATTCTGGGTAATTCCTCCATCTCCAGACCCTTAACTTAATCACATCTGCAAAGTCTCTTATACCAGGTAAGGAAACATATTCACAAGTTCCTGGGAGTAGGATGTGCACATCTTTCTGGTGGCATTACCATGCCAGCTACAAGGGGTGTTGCTGTGCCCAGCCAGTCCCAGGAGCAGAAACTCTGATGGAGGAATCCACTTTGGAAAAGAGTGGAAACACTTTCTCAGAAAACAGGAAGAAAAGGGGAATGGATGTAGATTTAGAGAAAGAGGCATTTTATGGTGGAGAAGGAGGCATTTTGAGGTGGATAAGGGAGAAGGTTGAAGCCTTGAGCAGAAAAAGACTTAGAAAAGCATCTCTGGAAGGTGGAAAAACCTCCAACAAAGAACAGGAAAATGATGGCCTCCACAAGGACTTATCTGAGATGGGAAGGAAGTTACCTGAAAAGACATGGGATCTGAGGTCACACCAGGTGCCGTGCACGTGAACATGTCACTAAACCCAGTGCCAGAATAGCTATCCAATTTTTCATTTCAAATTTTACTAACAAACCAAACAATGATACCAAAATTAAAGTTCGACCACTTCCTTTTTGTTATGCCATTGTTTTTCTTTTTTCATGATTCCTATAAGAAACCTGATGCTACTTAGGCTAGCATAAGAGCAAAACAAGATGAATCAGGGGCCACACTGGAAATAAACCAAGAAAAAAGAAAAACTGATCTGTGCTCAAAAGAGCAACAGTGGTGAGAAATTGTGCTGGCCAAGGGCCATATATTGGGAGTTTCAATTTTTTAAAGCACAGAACAGAGTCTGGTAAGATGTGCTAGCTGCTTCTCTCTTGTAAGACAGTGGCTCAGGAGAGAGCTACTGAAGCCTGGGCGCATTTCTCTCTTGCTGTGTCATACCATGTTCCTTGGCCTCCCCACCCCCTCCTTCCTCTCCTGTTGCCTGGATGCCTGCGGGGTGCGTGTGTGTGTGCGTGTGTGTGTGTGGTGTGTGTGTGTGTGTGTGTGTGTGTATGTGTGCGCGCGCGCGCTTGGTTTCTCTCTCCTCTGTAAGAACACAGCCGCCTGCCTGTCTCCTGCTGTTACCGCTACTCTTACTGGCTTTTTGCTGCCTCTTGCCTCTCTTTCTGCTTAGCTCCTGGCCTTCGGGTAAGTATGACGAACACTCCCCTCAGCCCTGTGAGAAGCTGTAGGGTGTGGTTTGTGGTGTTCGAAACCTGCAACTTTGAGATCGCCAGTGAACTGCTGAAAAACTTTCCATTGTTTTATTTATAATTCAAATCTGTTGCTCAGGGAAGGAAGAGTGTGTGATAATCAACTAGAACTCCCAGGGAAAGTGAAAAATTCTCTCTCGGAAGAGGGGAAAAAACAGGCAATAACGTTTAAAGAAGCTGCAATTTAGAAATAATTTCTTGCTGTAAAACTAATAAACATAAAAGGGACTAGGTAAAAGTAACAGAGTTCTTTGACTTTATTTTTTTCCTCTTGTTGATTTATCTTGAGGTTACTTTTAGGGATTGAGTTGTCCTGTGGTTTACAATGACTCAGTTTTTCTGTTTTGAAGTAAACGTGGACCGTGAGTTTAAATGATATCTTTGGAATTAATAGAAAAACATCAAATGATATGGCCTCGGGTGAATGAAGAATAAATCAGATACAAACAAAACACTTGTGTTTAGACTAACCACACTAACACTCCCGTGTGCAGTTAGTTTTAAATTCATTGCTTTGAAGTTTGGTTTACTTTAGATAGTTCACTTAATCCTAAGAAGGCCCCCTAACACTGTAAAACCCACATATATGTCTTGAAACCAGTAAATGTTTACTGTTTTCAATTTGATTAAACGTATTCTCCTCCCTTGGTTTTCAAGGATGAAGTGTTAAATGTCATGGCTCTTTTTAGAAGAGCTGAAAATAACTTCTGGCTGGACAGCAGGTGCCCTGTGTTTTTCTCCAAGTTCAGGGGAAGCATAAGTTATATATAGAGCGTCCAGCAAGTAGGCATCAGGATGAAGACAACGAGGCTGTTCACTGCATGGCTGGATAACAAAGTTGGTGAATTAAAATGAGTGAGAGAAAAAAAAGTACTTCCTGCGAGGTTAATGAGTACTTGGTGAGGGCCACAAATGGGTGGTGAGGTCTGTGTGCTGAATTTTCCACTCTTGCTGGCGTTCAAGCTTTTGACACCTTCTGCCCTGACACCAGCAGCAGGAAGCTATGCAATGCAGGGAGCAGTAGATTTTTGTTTTTGCTTTCATGCCACCACCACAGCAGAACCTGTGCATTAGGAAGACCACGTCATATTCTTAAGCTTCTAATTAGCAGCATTGCCATTAATTATTGTTCACAAGTAACAGCTCCATAACTTAAAAGCCCAAGCCAAATCAATTGCAACCCAAGGTATGGTGATAGCCAGAAACCCTGGAATCCTTGACTCAGCTCATCCCTCCCCCACTATTTCCAAAGAGCCCATATTATATCTGGATTATTTGCCTGGTTTATTCACTCCTTGCTCATTAAACATTGCTATTTCTTAAAAATAATGAATTTATCCTACAGTTTCTTGACTGAGAAAAGAAAGTTGTAGTCTTTTTTTTCCTAAAAGAAAGTCAATTTTTATATTGAAACAAAAAACTGTTACAGAAATTTAAGGAATTATTATTTATAATCATCACCATGTTTCCATACTAATTCATCATTTTATACCATCCTTCATTCTCTGCCTTCCAAAAATGATGCCAATTTGAACCTCAGAAAAAGCGTTTTGCTGATTGATAATTACATGTTGTTCATCTGGGAAAAGGAAAACACCAGAAAAGGAAGGAAGCATCTCCTGTATCCAGTATAATAATTCGTTTACGCTGGTGTACCCATATTCATCAAATCTTCATTTATGGGTTAAAATAGAGTTTAGGAATGTTATCGTTATGCGTGATTTTAGTAATTTCCATGGCTATTGTTCGAAATGTTTTAACTTTGAAGAAAAACTACTTCAAATTTAAATGTTTTAAACATAGACATTCATGCACTTCCAATGATTGTACATCTACATAGACTAATATAAGAGAAAGAGAACACAAACTGGCCATACTAAGCAATATGGCAAACATGGCCGTGAAAAACAATACAGTGAATTACTCTGTTAATGTCAATAATAGGAGATACTACTGGAATTTAAAGACCAAAGCCAAAAAAATAGTCTGAATTAATTTGGAAAACTGACTTCCCACTGTTTCTAACTAATTGCAATACCAGCAGTTTGTGAAAGTACATTCATTCTGTGTTAGAAACTGTAATTAGTAGGTGCCCATTTGGGATATCCTGACCATTTACACATAACTGGGTTAACTACATAAAACCTGACTGCTTCCCACCAGGTACTACTTCCAGTATGGAGAAGAATCACTCTGGACAGCTCTCTGGGGAACCCCAGTCTGCACCTCCAGGGGACAATTCGTCATTACCCAGTCAAAATGGCCTGACAACACAAGAGGATAAGGATTCCTCAGCCACACTGCAAGCACCAGAGAAGGAAGCAGGCACGCAGCCTGAACAGGGAGCTCGTGATATCTCTGAAGAGTTGAACCGCCAACTGGAAGACATCATCAACACATATGGGTCTGCTGCCAGTACAGCAGGGAAAGAAGGTCCCACCAGGGCCAAGGAGCAGCCTGAGGACACAGAACCACCAGACAACGAGGACAGGGACTGTGATGAGGCTACCGAGGAGACTGAGAGGGAACCCACGGCTTCTGGAGAGCCACTCGCAGCCAAAGAGCCTACCAGTAATAAAGAGCAGAAGTTGGAAAAGAAAATCCTTAAAGGATTAGGCAAGTTGTTATGTTTTAATGTATGACTTCTCTTTGAATTATTCCTTAAAAGGGCACTTCCCCCAAACTTGACTAAAAGCCACATCCGATGTTTGGATTACTATAATAGCTGCCTTCAGGGTCTCCCTACATGTCTTGCTGCACTTGTTCCCAACTGCTTCCCCTCAGTAGAGCTCCTGTGAGCTTTGCAACATGTCACCCACCTACCCTCTATCCCCGGTGGTTTCCTATTGCTCTCAGGACAAGGACCAGAATTCTTAACATGGTCTTTCTGGCCCTCATGGTCTAACCCAAGACAGTCTCTCCAGCTTTACCACCACCATGCTACCCTACAACATCCCCTTCCTGAACACTCTGCCCCCACCACCACCCAACACACTGCTTCTGCTGAATAGCTAATCATTCTGATCTACTCATTCAGTTCTTTAAACATGCCTTGCTCCATCCCCTACAGAGCCTATGCTCATTCTATTTTCTCTATCTAGAAAACCCTACCCATTCCCCAATTCAGCCCTTTGGGCCCTTAATCTTTTAGCTCACAACTCAAATGGCATTTTATTAGCCCAACCCTAGATAAAGTCTTCCATTTTCTGTTTCTATTGTACCATATATCTTTCCTTCCTAGCACTTATCAGCATTTGGGAGTGCACATTTTCTTTTGTGATTATTTGGTTAATGCAGGTCTTCCCTCTAAGCTCTTTTATCCCAAAAGCAGAGGCTGTGGGTGTATTTGGATATCACTGGTCCTAGTGACTGGGACAGTGGATGGTCCATCCTAGGTGCTAAGTAAATATTTTTCATAAGGATGACTAAATGAAAGGGAAATTGTTTAAAGCAAAGCTAGTGAAAGCTGGATTTAAATAGGGATGGTTTTATATATAAAATGATTGTCACTTAGACCAATTAATATAGGCCATTACTACATAAAATTTTTTTATTTAACAAACTCTTCAGAAATGTATCCATTATAGAAGGTCAAAAATTGTAAAAACAAGTATTTTTACTCTCATTACTTCATTGGTTCAGCAAATATTTATTAATACTGGATCTTTTTGAGGCACTGTAGTAAGGGCACAAAGATAAATAAGTCGTTATGGTGCCTTGGTTAAGGAGTTCTAGGTATAGAGAGAAAAACAGACCTAGAAATTAATTTTTGTATAGGATTAAGTGCAAGAACAGGTACAGGAAAATTGTTTAAGAGAGCATGGAGGATGGGTAACACCAAAAATGCTATGAAAGAAGGGTGAGTGAGTTAATTTTTTAGCTACTAGTGAAAGCATGTCACTGCCCACACAAGGGTCCCTCTGCCTGTCTTCCTTAATGAATTTCACCATTTCATTCCTCTGAACACCATCAGCATGTTCTTCTAAGCACTGCACTATTGCAGCTACATTATAAGCTACAAAACAAGACATTTTTAGGCTAATCGAAATATGTATTTAGCATTTTAAACATTATGTCAGTTGTCTGCAGGTGTGTTTTAGCAGGTTTCTTGGCTATTTATCAATTAAATAGCACTGCATTATCGTCTAGACCAATGGTTTTCAAATCTAACTGTGCAAGAATCAAAAGCAGACTTTGTCGAAAATGCTGCTCTGGAGCTCAGAGATTCAGAATTAATAAGTCTGCACTGTTGCCAAAGCACCCAGGGCAATTTTGGCACAAACAAAAATTAACTCACTCACTGTCCTTCTTTCACAGCCATGTTTAGTGTTACCTGTCCCCATACCCTCCTTACAATTCCATCACTTCACGAAGTGCCTCCTCCACCCTTTCAGAGAAAGAATCTATTTGGATCTTTCAGAGAATTTTGGTAAATCTTTCCTCCATCATCTGAAGATACATCCTTAGGCTTTGCTTAGGTACTTGATCAGATGAGTCTTTAATTATTGTGTGTTTATGAGATAACATTTGCTTTACTGGTATTCTTGAGATGCTGAAATATTCTGATTCTCTAACCCAAAGTTTTCCCTAGTTTATATTTTGGGACACTTGAGATTTCAAAGTTCAAGTTTCCTTACTGTCAGACTTCTCTGACCTTTTACAGAATAAAAATCTCTAATACTGATGGGCATAATGTACATTTCCAATACTAATTGGACTAAAAACACCCCCCTTTCATAGGACACCTTTGAATATTTGGAAAAAGTCTTTACAACCCATGCACTCAGGGCTTGGGTTTCCTTGAGAGGCTACACATCCCCCCATAATCAACGCACTACACATAGGAGTCACTGAGGGAACATTTTAAAATCTGTTTAGGTGGGAGAGACTTTCTCCTTGGCATCCAAACTGAAAAGAAACAAAAACAGATTCCCCTTTAGACAGCACCATAACACACCCCATTAACATTTTAAACACCCATGCCCCACTCCTTGTTTCCCCCCCTCCATCCTCCAGGCTCACAAATGTCTTATTAGTCACTTCTCTACCAACATTATGTGGGCCTCACAAGCACCCCATACTAAGAAGCACAAAACAACAATAAAATATAATATGCCTTCTGATAGTTAGGTTGATGACTGATTGAGTAGGAAATCATAGGTTTGAAGCATAAGCCTGGGAGGAAAACAAACCTGATCCACAGGTTCATTCCAAGCTCAGAATTCATCTAGTCAACCCAGTAATTTTATAGACAGGAAAATTGTAGCCTACAGAGTTGAAGAGTCTGCAAAAAAAAAGGTTACTCAACTGGTTGATGTGATTGTGAGGTTAGTCATAAAGAATGCAGAGGGCAGAGATGAAGTCACTAATAGGGCAGGGTCAGAGAGATATAAAAATAATTGGTATATTCGTTTGAGGAGCATTTACCAAAGATCGGTTAGTGGGGTTTGGTTCTTGAGTTACAGGTGAGTTTCAGGTCTGCCGGCTAAGGGGCACCTTGAATAGGATGCTGGCATTCCAAAATGTCTTCAGACAGCGATTTACTCATGCTGCCTCCGCATGGGCACTTTCATCATTTTAGCTCCATTCTAGGTTCACTGTAGGAGGGGAACAAACAGTTGTTTTGATATAAATACTAAATTTTTTGGAAGAGATGATAGGAGATGGGAAAGAGGAATCAGGAAAGACCCAACAGTTTCATGAGCAGATTCATCACGAAGCTAGAACTTAGACCAGATCCTGGGAGGAGAGGAGAGTTTAGAGAACAGGAGAGGAAAATATGTCTTGAGCAAAATTATTAGTACCGTCCTCCTGAACAGAGTTGGGAACAGGTGTATTCATTTCTTACTGCTCTCTCTCATGTTTTCTTTTTTATTATAAGGTTTTGCTTTATTTTGTTTTCCCTGGAATAATCTCCTCATTATTAGATGTGAAGCTTTCTTTCTAAGAATGTTTTCTTTATAGTTACAGCCAAGAAATTGGTAATAGTTTAAACATATCATCAACTGGCCTAATAAGAAGTCCAGATCCACTCCCCAACTGAGACACTGAAGTTCCAAATACATATAACAACATCACTAAAACACATACAGGGAAGGTAGTATTTGCAAAACTGATAGAGTCATGAAAACCAAACCAAACAAACAGAAACCCAACTATGAGAGATTCTTGATTAAGTTTCAAAGTATACAAAAGCATTTGGGAAGGCAAATATACCATCCAAACAGTGTTATTTTTGTTGTGTTATCTGAATCAAGCTAAACATGGTTAAAGCTATTCCAGTTATGGAATCATCAAATCTTAAAGGCTGAATTCAGAAACCACTTAGTCAGCCCACTAGTTTTATAGACAAGAAAATTGAAGCCCAGAGAGTTTTAAGAGTCTGTAAAAAAGGTTACTCAGCTACTTGATGGCAGAAGTCAGGATCCCTACCCTGAATCCAGTGTTAATTTAACTGTACTATCGTTCCTTTCTACAGACATGTATCTTAGTTCCCTTAAATGATATTTCCTTTAAAAGTACAGATAATCAGGAATTACATGGATCATGTTCATTATCTTTCAATTATGTTAGAAAGAAAACAAAATTACAGATGGAAATGTGAATCCGGGTCTGACATTTGAAAGAGAATATTCACGGTCTTTTCAGGTTTTAAGCTTCTGCCACAACACGTCAGAATCTGGAAGGGAAAAGAGAGACTCCCATGTGGATTCAAGACCAACTTTTAGCCCCAAAGTTCTAGCAGGGGATTTTGAAAGAGGAAAGAGCAAAATTTCAATGATTCATTAAAACTGCATAAACTTAATATAAATAGTCATCACTATGCTTATAGTTTAAGAAAAATCCCAGTCCACTTCATAGAACCAATTCATTGTTTTTATGTAAGCTTTTTAATTTCTTTGATGTAAAAATAATTCCTTCATATTCCGATACTTCTTCAGCCTACAGCTGTACCACTGTACTCGTGACATGGCTGTTCTTGCTGCACAGGTGGGCCTGCTTCCGTGTAGAAGTGCCACTGAACTGTGTACTTTGCGAAGGGCTGGCTATATGCCCTCCACATGCTTTCCCCAGCCTTTCTGGGGACTTAGATCTGTCCCTTGCTTTCTTTATGACTAATCTCACAATCACATTGCTTTGGAATGACACACTGGAGAGAAGGCAGGTCATCTCCTCTCAATAAAATGTCCCTGATTAAAGTTGATTGTCCCTTTCCTGTCTAACACTGTCACCAAATGACCCCATTTCTGTGGAATTGTAATTACAGCCTTTCTTAAAAGATGAGCATGTCTCTATCTATTCCCCTCCTCCATGGTAATCCCATACAGCACTCTAGTCCCACCAAACCAACAGAAGTTTGAAAACTAAGTTCACTGATGTCACAAATGTATGAATTCTGCACCTACCTGTCTCCCAACTTTTTGGATTTTTGTTGTTGTGGAAGGGAGAATGATTTTTGAAGGGTGGATTGGTGCTTCTGAATATTAACCTTCTATATAAAATAAAAATAGGACAGCAGAAAGAGACCTCAGTGAGTGTGACGATTAAAAATAAACCACCAAAACCATCTTCTCACAGTTAAAGGAAACAAAAAAGGAGACAAGATACTTAACGTGGGGAGAAAAAGAGACCCACTGGACTCACTCAAATGTTTCCACCTCCCCCCGATGAGACACACAATGGTTTTGTATGTCATTACACACATGGAGAGATGCCCTAGGCATATGTTAAATGTGACAGGTGAGAGCAAGACCTGTCTTTTCTCCTGTCGATCACAAATTGGTCTTCAGGTCAGTGTTCATTTGATTTACATGATACTGATGTGCTCAGGCTGGCTTTGTTTTGTACCATTGTTACCAACCCTTTTCTGAGTACTTGCCACGGGCCAAACACTGTGCTGAGTCCTGGGCCAAATCTGACCCCCACTACAGTCTCTTCCTTTAACAGATGGCACTGTACTTCAGGCCAGCAGTCTTCAACTGGGCACCCTCTACAGACTGAAAGCAAGGGTGAAGGGACAGCCTGACCAAGGCAGGTCCATCCCTGCTGCTGGAGAAAGAGCCCAAAGCACAGGCCCAGGGGACGTGCAGCAGGGACTAGCAGCAGCACGGTGTGCCGTGGTCTGTGACTGCAGAGCTGGTGGGGCTCCCCGCACCCTCACCTCCTCCCCTGTCTTAGGCCATGTCTCTAATCAGAACTGGCTCAAGAGGCAAAGATGGACAAAACCAGCTGTTAGGAATGAGGTCATTTTTTAAATTTCCTTTTACTCCTCTAGGTTTCTTTGGCATCAGAATTCCACATGGGAGTGGAGTGATTTAGAGCAAGCAGACAGACCTCGGATCCAAGCCTTGGCTCTGCCCATGCTGATTACATGGCTTTGGACTTCTCTGGGCCTTAGATTCTTAAACAATTAAATTTACCAGTTGCCTGAATACTCTTTGAAGTTCCTCCTAGGCCTAAAATTCTATGATGTCATTAGAGTTACCAGATTAAGCAAATAATGGTACTGGAAGCCCAGGGGAATTTGAATCTCAGATAAACAATACAAATTTTTTTTAGTACGATCATGTGCTGTGTCCTGTATTTCATCTGGCAACCCTAATTCCATGATTTATCTGCCTCTCCAAGATGAAAGCAAATATTCTAGCAAAGGGGAAATGCCAGTTCAGGGGGGAAAAGTTGTCAAAGCTGTTAACCTTCTTAAACAAATTTATGTCAGGAAACATGCGCCCCCTGCTCTAACTGGACAGAGTGGTTGTCACTCTGTCCCACCTTGACTGGATAGAATCCTCGGTATATGTAGGCCTCAGAGGTATCTGTGGGCTCCTCCCTCTCAACACTATCCCAATGGCTGCTTAAAGACAAGATTTCTAAGCCCACAGACAGGAAAACAGGGCAGCCT
Source organism: Manis pentadactyla (assembly GCF_030020395.1). Classification (NCBI taxonomy): domain Eukaryota; kingdom Metazoa; phylum Chordata; class Mammalia; order Pholidota; family Manidae; genus Manis; species Manis pentadactyla. The sequence continues at coordinate 52,360,424 of NC_080030.1, forward strand.
GTGCCAAAAAGACCAAAGGAAGAACAATGGAGAAAGAAAAGAAAGACTCCAGAGCTCACCATCAAATAATCATGAACTGAAGAGTTTTAAAATGCAGCATAAACTCCCATTGGGAACAGAAAATGAAACTGCCAACAAAGATTAAGGCCCCAGTGGAAAAAGGGAAGGCTCAGGAAGGTTGAACCTGTTATCACAGACACAAAAAGGCCTGTGCAAAAAGCTTTCTATGTCTTGGCTCCATTTTCCCTCTGTATTGATTTTATTCTCTGCTAGGTAGGAAATATAATCAAAGTTATTCCTACCCAAGCCTCATGGAATGGAGACTCATGCATAGAACAAGAGAACTGTTTCCCAAAAAAAAGAAAGAGGAAAGGTATGAAAAGAACAAGAAGTACAATGAAAAATTGGTAGATCCAACCATCAACTTTCTGTGCTCTGGGCTGGAATTCTAGCAACTCCACGTATCAATGCCGACTATGTCATGATTGTCAGAAAGTTTGATTGGCTATTTTGCTTCCTTTTTTATTAATTAACATGGGAAAATGGGTGATTTATTCTTTCATCAAGTCGATGTTTTTATTACTTTGAATGCCATCAAAATACTTAAAATTCTTTGGAATGTTTAGAATATGGAGTGAAACTAACAAGAATGGATTCTTGGGGTGAAAAGTTAGGGAATACTGTGTTAGTAGACATTTACTGAGCATCTGCCATGAGCCAGACACTGAACCACACATTTTCATGAACTTCTCAACTGATCCTCACTTCGTGCAGTAGATATCATCCCTTCTTATGGGAAAAGAAAATTATATCTGAGGCTCAGATAGGTTAAGTGGCTTGGCCAAGTTTGGATAGGACTTAGGAAGTGGACAATCTGAGATGCCAGCCTGTATCATCTGACTTCAAATTCAACTGTTTTTTTTTTTTAATGTCCTATGGTCTTTGTTTCTTTTTAGGCAGAGAAGCCAACCTGCTAATGCAAAATCTGAACAAGTTGCAAACATCTGAAGAAAAGCTTGATTTTCTATTCAAGAAGTATGCTGAGTTGGTAAGATCTTTGATTAGCTCTTTTTGTTGGGAAGCTTTGGGTGCTGGTTAGAACTGAGAAAAGGAGGCTGTTCAATTTTCAGCTACCTCATTATAGACCATGGCTGGTTACCTCATTCATAAGGCAGAATTTTTTTTAAAGAAAAAAGAAACAGAAAATCAGGCATAACAGCAAAAGGAAGAAGGAGAATAGAGCTGGAGTCCACTTCACTTTCAATTATGTTTATATTTTGGAAGATGGAAGAATGACCAATAATTGAAAACTGTGGATATTGTAAAATTTGCTTTGGCTTTGCAATAAAACAGAAATACATTCACTGTACAGGCAAACTTTGATTCAGTTTTTGTTCCTAGGTGTTTTGAGGGGGACCCCTCAGGAAGACAGAGGGTTCAGTTAATCCCACCCCTCAGTTTGTGACACAGTCTCATTTGGTCTTGATGATTTTACTCATTCATTCATTCATTTATTCACTGCCTTCAGTCTTGTCTGCCTCCCCCACATTGGAAAGCGTGTGACGTGGATTGCTTTGTGTCCAGTTCTAGGTCCTCCCCATGCAGTCTCCACGTCTATAAAGTGAGAGCCACTAGGAGGAAGGGAACCCACCCCCAGACATCAGGGAATCCATGTGTGGATTGTCTCCATGCCATCACTCCTACAATGTGGAGCTGGGAAAAGGGAGAGGGCTCAGGGAAGCCAGCATCTCGGATCCTGGTGAACCCCCTCGCAAACACCTGCTAAGGGAGTGACATCTGACGTCTGTGCACTAGACACCCTGAGTATTTGAGATCCACAGCTAAGATGTGGCATCCTCACAAGTGGCGCTAAGCAATGTGCTTCTTTTTCATTTCTGCTTCTTTCCTTAAAAAAAATTTTTTTCATGTACTTATTTCTTTGGAGAAATGGTGGCAGGAGAAAGAAACTTAAGTCCACATGCATAGCAAAATAATTCCTCAGGGCCTCGCACCTGCATGGACCCCTGTAAAAACCAGGACACAATTCTCTACTCTTAATTTTGTTTTTCTAACTAAAAAGAGCCTCCAAGACTGAATAGGATTCACGCCCACAAACCCTTCAGTTCCCTGGTTGCATCTTCTTCCTATTGATGGAGTAGTTTCATGAGTGATTTGTTTTCTTTTTCCCTCTCACTTCAGTACTATAATCCTCATTTGCTCTTTTTCTTCCTTTTACCTTGATGCATCCTGTTAAGCCGAACTTTCATGCAATAGACCCAGAGAAATCTGAAACCCTGGTAGGCTGCCAATAAAACTTCTAAATTATGTTTTAATCACATACACCACGTCATGATGATATAAGACAAATGCTGAATATATAACACAAGTAAAAACATATCTAATCCTGTAATCTAAAACACAACCTCTGACTTATTCATCTTTCTTTTCCAGCTCTGCTATATATACTTTTTATTATAATTACCATCATAAGGTACACATAATTTGTATCTGGTTTTTTGGCTCACATGACAGACATTTTCCCATGTAGTTTATAGTCTTCATAATGATATTTTGTAAAAGCTACGTCACTTTGCATTAAGTGGCCATACCTACTGGTTCTCTAGTTTGGGGATATTTAGATTCCTTCCACTGATTGTGTTACCAGATATTGCTGCAGAGAACACCATCATGCATTAGATTTGTTCTTTCTCCTTCTTTTTTATGACCTTAGGAAAAAGCTCCAGAATCGGGATTACTTAATCAAGCAGTACGAATGCCTTTTTTGTTTGCTTGTTTATTTTTAATGACCATAGTACTTTCCAAAAGAATGATAGAAATTGATAAAGCAAGTATCAGTGTATCAACTTGTTTTTACTGCGACTTTTCTAACATTGGCTATCAACTGTCTATGAACAATTTCAATGCCATAAAATAAGGTAGGTGTCAAAAATAATATGTGTCCCAAAAATATGACCCCTATTCTCAACTGTCCATCCTTGCTTGTTGCAATATTTTCCATGTCATTTTTCCTTTGCCCTTTTAATCCACCTACATACACCAAGGCCATTCCTGTGGGTTCTGGTGCCATATTCTGGCTGGACTGGACAGCATTCTAGACTAGCTCAGGAAGCCATGTGTGCTACACTGCAGCCTCACAGCACTACACTGGAGAAGAATCACTTCTCTAGTCTGCCTGAGATTTTCTGCACTGACCAGGCCTGTTCACCCTGATCTCTGGGTACTCCTTGCATCTACTCACATTCCTAGCCAAGCGATCACTCCCATGGATGCTATTTTTCCAGATATCCTACCAATTTAAGGCTTATGTACTACACTTTGGCATTTGTATCATGTTTTATAAAAAACTTTAAAACCCAGGAGATCATTCTAGAAAAAACGAATTGGAGAAAACTGGCCCAAAAAACCCATTACATTTCCTTTTCAGAAAAGAAAAATTACGAGGAATTTCAATCTTTTACTTGGAGACTAAAACCTATTTCCCTGCTCACTGATTTGGATATTAATATAGAAGGTGTCTGACATATAAGTGTTAACATAAAATAAATCATCAAATTCAAGGCTGTGAATCAAACTGCCACTCTAGCTCACTCATCCTTACAGATTCTGAATCCCATAATGTTATCTACTATTGTGTTCATTAATAAATAAGGACACTGCATGACTAAGTTAAAAAATAACCCAGAAGAAATATTTTTTGCGAATTTCAACTCTAAGGTAGTTATAACAACATCACTAATACTGTTCTAATTTAGTAGATGGCATTAATTTGCCTTTTTTATTTAATAATAAAAAAGAGAGAGAACAAGGGAAATTACAGATAAAAATCCCATATGTCTGCTACAACTGTTCAGGAGAACCATGTCTAAGCGCATCATCAAATCACAAAGCCAGCATGTGGCTGAAGTTGACTCAGTTGCAATATGTTTGCTTTCATTCATAAAGAAATCCCGTGATCACAAAAATCTGAAGTATTTGAATGAAATTAACCACACTATAAAAAATGTGTCAGAGAATTAAAGGATTTTATTTAGAGCAAAGCAAAATAGATCCAGATAAATGTGATCTTGCTTGGTAAAACAACATTAGACAGTCAGTGAGTGAGCACAAATCATTCATCTCTTCCAGTCTAATACACTAGAATGTCCTTCTCCTGAAGCTCAGATAAATCCACATAGAGCAGTGATCCCCAAACAGGGGCAGTTTTGCCCACCACAGGACAATAGGCAATGTCTGGTGATGTTTTGGATGTCACAGTTGGAGGGTGCTTGTGACATCTAGTGGGTAACGGCTAAGGATGTTGGCAAACAGCCTACAGTGCGCATCCCAGCCCCAACAACAAAAAATAATCTGTCCCAACAGTCAGTAAGGATAAGGTTGAGAAACTGACATACGATTTAATTTTCAAAAGATAAAGTCTAAACCATAATGGCAATAACAATATAAAAATCTCAAGAAAAGACAATGGGGCATTTAAAAATGAAATATAAGCACAAGAAGTTTCATCCTATCTAATAACTGGTACAAAATGAAAGGACTTCATTTATTAACAGGAGACTGCATGAGAAATACATAATAAAATATCACTGATTTCCCAACTGAACCTCAAGAAAGATACCAAGTTCAATCAATATTTACAGTAATATGGGCCTAGTTTGTCCTGATGCTAAGTCTTACTATTAAGTAAAAATTGCTCAATGTATGAAGATAGAATGTTGTGATGAACATCCCCAGCTTGGTCTGGCAAGGGGTTTATAATGGTCGTTTCAGTGTGGTGGGAGGCAGGTGGAAAAGAGTAAAATAAGATGTGAACTGAAGGAAGTGTGATAGTCCTGCTCTTGTAGTTCAGGAAGAATAAATGCTTTTCAAGACAGGGAACCTGATACACGTGTCCTGTATCAGCACTTACATCAGGCTCTTTGAGGCACCAGGAACCAGAGCACCGAAGGGTTGCCCAGGGCTTTTCCTCCTTATTGGCCAACAAGGTCGTTATTAGCACAAGTATCTACCTGGCTTAAGCACCCTTCAGGACTTGGGAAACTAAGTCCAGCAAAGGGAAAGGCTTTGGTAAAAGATAACCACTTGCGTAGGGCCACACTGACTGTCAATCTGGGATTGCCTCTCCTAGAGTATCTTAGTCTGATCCCCAAACTTGCCTCACTGTAACAGGAATTCCATTAAAATATTTCTCCATTTAGCAAATAAAAATACAGAATGACCAGTTAAGTTTGCATTTCAGGTGAACGATTTTTTTTTTTTCAGTAAAAGTATGCCCTTACAATACTCTGGATATACTTTTACTAAAAACATATTCCTTATTTATTTGAAATTCAAATTTAACTGGGTGTCCTACATTTTATCTTGCAAAACCAATCTCAGGACTTCAGCATCCCAAGATGGAAAGTCCAGTGGAACATGGGCTTCGCTTTCCATGCCGCCCCTGATACTTTAGTTTGAGCTGCTGGAGGACTGGTGGAAGAGGCCCCGGCAGTGCTCAGCAGAAGCAAGTGTCATGATTTATTTGCTCCAAGCACGGAGGGAGCAGGGGTGGTCAGGGAGCAGGGCATGTAGCAGATACTTGCCATTCATGATGTTGAGCTCTGGCCAGTGGCTATTTCTGAAGATTTGGTGAATTGTCAGTGCAACGAAGTCGAGGGGAACTTGTTCTTCTCCCCGTCTCGCCACCCACAGCCTTCATCTTCTATACATCGTGGCTGCTTTTTTCTTTCCTATTTTGAAATAGTTGCTATAAGCTTGTTTGAAAAGAGAACCAAATGCAAACCATGCAGACACCCTGTTGACTGTTTCCCCAGAGAAGGAATTACCAGAAATCCTAGCAGTTCACAGATTCTGAGACATGCCTTCCTTATTGACTGGTATCATTGGACAGATTCAAGAAAATACAACTATTTCTAGACCACAAAAAAGAAGATAAAAGTAAGAAGAGATCAGTAATAGCAATGGTGATAAGGAGAAAACTATAAATGTTATGCTCTCAAAACCGTATCTTCAAGTATTGTAAAGTTAAACTTTGTGGAGTCATTTGATTCCCACAGGATAGTGAAAATAGCAAAAAAAAAAAAAATGTGTCCAAAACAACCATAGAGTGATCTTTAGGCATTTCCTCTTCCTTTTCTGCCAACTCAAAAGAGATTTCTGTCATTTTCTTTCACCTCTGCACCCTCATGTCTAGCTGGATGAACATCGCACTGAACAGAAGAAGTTAAAGCTCCTGCAAAAGAAACAGGTACAAATTCAAAAAGAAAAGGACCAGTTACAAGGCGAACACAGCAGAGCTATCCTCGCTCGAAGCAAACTGGAGAGTCTGTGCCGGGAGCTGCAGAGACACAACAAAACACTGAAGGTATGTGTCACCGCGGCTCTGGATAACACACTTTCTTGCTTGCTGCATGGACACCAGCTTCTGCTACTTGTAGGAATAGTGTAAGGTTCTGACACTATTGTGCGTCCACAATCCCCTTTGCAGCCTGTTTCCTCACCCCTAAATGGGGATGTTTCAATGTGTAGTCAGGAAAAAAATTCAATGAGGTCATACAGGTAAGATACCACATAGCCCCTGACCCAGAGCAGGCCCCAGGGAAAATGTGTGCCATTTCCCTTACGTTTTTCTTATGCTGAGTTTGTTTTGTTTTGTTTCTTTAAGGTAGGCCTTAGTTCTACTTTTAAAATACAAATTTGTAAAAATTCAACATTTTTTGTATTATAATGAAATCCGCATGACATGAGATAAACTGACACAAAGCTAAGTGATAAAGCAAGATTTCAGAGCCAAAATGTCAGTCCTCAGCTAAAAGAGAAGCTACTTGTAAAAAACACTGAAGCTCTTCAGGCTTAATTATTCAATCTAAAAACAATAGACTGATCGCTTCCTTCAGTCTGCATGGGTTTCATTAATTACAGCATCAGCCTCTAGCTGTGTGTCTAATTTGATTACACACAAATGCTAGCTCCATTCAATGCAACAAGTTGTAGGGTTCTCCAAGATAATACAGCCTGCATCCACAATCCCCTTTGCAGCTGAAGATCCTAAAGCTTTTGACAAATAGTAATTAATTAAACACCAAAATTCCTGTGTGATAGGTATTGTTACATGTGTGCAAAAGGAGATACTTTAAGAAACAGAGAGATTAAGATCATCACTGAGTTTATACAAGAGAGTCAGGAAGAGCAATAGAAGAGGCTAATGGCTCCTTATATTCCACATTCTTTTTCAATATCCGGAAAATGGGAGCCCAGGGTGATGAGCTCTAACTTTCAAGTTACTGGGCCTAAGAGAGAGGCTTCTGGCATCTCTGCAGTCAGTGCTTTAGGGACAATGAGACCCAGGTTGGAACACGGTGCCTGAGGATGGGGGCATCATCCTCAGCTCAAGCTATGTGTTCAAAATTACAGCACTCTGTGTTTACATAGATATGGCTTTCAGTGGTAAGGGGACAAAAATTTAAATCAGACATAGTGGGAAGATTTATCAACAGAGAGATTTGAAGAGTAGAATGATGTGGCTTGGGCTCCAGGTAACATTCCAAGACAGAATGATCAAAGTGGCAGGAAATTGTGGCAGGTAAAAGGAAATAACAGTACATAATAACACAGAAAGCTATTGTTATTTTATTTAACAACCCTGTGAGGTTTAATATGTCCATTTTATTGGCAAAGAAACTGAGGGTCAGCAAACCAAATCAGTAGTCCAAGGACACGCATATATTAAGTATCAAAATCAAGATTCAAACTCAAAATATTTTCTAAATTCCCTTTTGAATTTTTTTTGACCCTTGCATTATTTTAAAATGTTGCTTAATAAATATATGTTATATATATGTGTGTGTCTGTGTGTGTATATATATATATATATATATATATAAAGCATATATAAAGAATACATATATATATAGAAGTGTTGCTTAATATATATGGTCGATCTTGAACATACTATGAAGAATGCTCTTCAGATGTTAGATGTAATGTCACACAAGAGACAATTAGCTATTGGTTGTTTATGTCTTTACTGAATTTCTGTGTAGTTCAAAATTTTTGTGTCAATTGCTCAGGAACAGTCTGCTAGCATAATCATGAAATTGTCTACTTCCCTTTTTAGTTCTATTTTTGCTTCAAGTATTTTCAAACATTAGTAAAATGCATATACACATTTATGATTGTTCTGTCTCCTTGATGAACTGACTGCTTTATCACTATGAAATGTCATTCAGTAATAATCTTTACCTTGATGCCTACATCTGATATCAATATAGCCACTGCAGTTTCTTACTCTTATTGTTACATGGTAATCACTTTCCATCTACTTGTTTTCAACCTGGGTCTATATATTTAAAGTACATCTCTTATAGTGCATCTCACAACATATGGAACCTTGTTTATTTTCATTCTTATAATAACTCCCTTTATTTAGAGTGTGAGTCCATATAATGTAATTATTAGCATGGTTGGATATACATATACCATTTTATTATTTATTTACTATATGTTTTCTGTTTTCTGGTCCTCTGTTCTTTCCTGCCTTCCTTTGGGTTTTTTGAATATTTTTAAAATTCTACTTTAATCTATGAATTGGATTTTTAATTAAACTCTTTGCATATTTAGTGGTTGCTCTTTGATTACTATATGCATTCTTAGGGTTTCAACAGTCTACCTGGAGTTAATACTGTTTCACTTCACATATGTGAAGAAACATTGCAATTAAAAACTTCCATTTACTGCCCCCCACTTTTAAACTTTTGTTGTTATATGTATTATATTGATATATGTTTATAAAGACCATGAGAAAATGTTATCATTTTTACTTTAAATGATCATATGCATTTCTTTAAAAATTAAGGGCAAAAACTGTGCTTTATATTTACCCATATATTTACCATTTCTGATGTTTTTAATCCCTTCTGAAGCTTCAAGTTTCTGTCTGGAGTTATTTCCTTCAGTTTGAAGAACTTCCTTTAGTATTTCTTATGGTTCAGATCTACTGGAAATTAATTCTTTTATTTGTTTTGTATCTTTAAAATATCTTTATTTTGCTTTTATTAATAAAAGCTATAGTAACTGGATATAGAATTCGGCATTGACAAAGTTGTTCCTTTTCTTTCTTCCTCTTAGCCTCTTATAGATCCTGTATTCTTTATTCAAGCCTTCATAATTTCTGATGAAAATCAACCATTTGAATTATTGCCAGCTTGTATGTCATACGTCATTTATCTCTGGCTACTTTCAAGGTTTTTCTATTGATCTTTGGTACTCAGAACCTTGACTGCTTTATGCTCATGTGGTTTTCTTCATATTTATTCTACTGGGGATTTGCTGAGCTTCTTGTATTGGTAGTTTATGTCTTTCACCAAATTTGCAAAAATTTCAGCCATTTTTCCTTCAAGTATTTTTTCCTTCCCATTCTCTCTCCTTTCCTTCTAAGATTCTAACTCCATGTCTGCTAGACCCTTTGACATTGCCTCACAGTTCCTTGAATCTGTCTTCATGTTCTTCAAAAATCCTTCTTCTCTCTTATCTTCAGATTAGGTCATTTATACTGGTCTATCTTCATATTCATTGTCTCTTTCCTCTGTTATCTCCATTCTGCACTAAGTCTACCAGGTGATTTTTAAATTTCATATTTTGTAACTTGTAACTCCAGAATTTCCATTTGGTTCTCTCTTACATTTTTTCTCTCCTGAGATTTCCTATCTTTTCATTAATGAGGCAATACTTTCCTTTATGTCATTAGGCAAAGTTATAATATCTGTTTTTAAATTATTGCCTGCTAATTCCACATATGGGTCATTATGGAATAGGCCTCCTCTGATAATCTTTTCTTTTGAGAGTGGATCACATTTTCTTAGTTCTTCATACGTCAAGTCATTATAGATTATATCCTGGATGTTGTGGGTATGATATTATAGAAAACATGGATTCTACAATACTCCTTGAAGAATGCTGGAGTTTTTTTAAACAGGCAATCAAACTGCAGACTCTCTCTTGGGCAGCATATCAAATCTCAGTTCATTGCCTTTTTCCTTACCTAGATAACTTGGAGTCTGCCTTGCACATATACGGTCAGAGTCAGTCAAAGATTTCAGCAGAGCTTATTCACAGAATTTATGGCACTCTCTCTCTGTCTCTCTCTGTCCCTGTCTCTCTCTGTCTCTGTCTCTGTCTCTCTCTCTCTCTCTCTCTCTCACACACACACACACATACATACACACCCATTCTCTTTCCTGGTAATTCCCTCTCATCTTCCAGTAACTGTAGTTGCCCAGAACTCTGTACTCTTATTCTTCAGACCAGAAAAAAGGTAGGTAGGTTTGCTATAAGATTTTTACCCACCCCATGCAGCTGCCAATTGCTGTCTTCCCTCAAGCTAAGGCTGTGAAAATTGGGAAATGTACATTCCCTTTGTACAGGTATTAATTTCCCTCCAGAACCTGCCTGTCTACTACTCCAGTGTCTTTAAGTAGTTGTTTCTCATGTTTTTCAGAGTTTGTCATTGTTATCTGTAGAAGAGTCAGTGTGGTATGAGTTTCCTTGGCCATACTAGTGAAACAACCTAAGTATATCTGAATCTAAAAATCCCTGTGCTAGGAGCTTGAGAAGATATAGGAAAAGAATGCATACTGAGGCTCTTCCCACCACCATAAATTTTAACTATTACTATTCTTTACTAAAATTGACTCTTCAATGATTCCAAAACACACACACACACACACACACACACACACACACACAAAAGCTCACAATTCAAGATAATTTAGAAAAAGCCAGTGAAAGTCTGAGACAAAGGTTTGTTTCAATAAAATACTACATATATTTGAAGCAATAAATTTGAACTTCAAATTATACAGAAAAATAACTGCCAACTGAGAGATGGCTAAGTGTCTCAAGAGAACATGATTTTAGTAGAGGAGTAAATAGGATTTATTATCAGAATACCACAGAATTTTAATGTGGACAACAATATAAGAATTATCTAGTCCAAACTATTCATATGTCTGTATGTAAATTAATTATTCATTGATTCATTAAACATTTACTGAATACCTATGGATTATGTGCCAGGCACAACACCAGTTCTAAGATGCACAATGATGTTTACAAAGTCTGCTTTCTTAGTAATTTCAGACTTTGCTTCTCAATCTAACTTGCATTATTATTTTCACTTTGAATAATGTGCTTGATAAAGAAAAAATTTTTATTTCAGACACTATCCAAATGACTGCAAATTCTTTATAAATTGACTCAAATTTTATTTTATTTATTTTTCTCTCACTGAGAAACAATGTACTATAAAATGCAAGATGCCATTTTGTGGGCCAGAACTGGATGCTATGATGGTTTGACCTGTGTTTAATGCCATCCTAACATCCATACATTCTTTCTGTAATCAGTTGCCACTGAAAAACTCAAACTTGCTGGTTAAGATGGAATAGTACTTTCATTTATTCCTTCATGAATAGAATAGTCATAAATACAAATGTCATTCAGATTATTGTTTGTAGTTCTACAGCTAGGAACTTGTTGACTTCTAAGCTAATCAGGAGTGATAAGGAAACAATCACTACCATATGTGTATTCAGTTGACTCCCAACAGATACTCATAATTATTTTTTAGTGAAATACATTTCAAAAGTGTTACCATACAAAGTTCAGGGAAATCACATCTCAGTTCATTTCTTCGAATTAGGAAGTGCAAACATTTTGTACAATATCCCTAAGTTGTCTCTCAGTAAATCTTTATACCATGAATAAATTATGATTCTGATGTCAAATCATATTAGAGGTAGGAAATATGTTAACAATGGGGGGGAAAGAGGATGCCCAACGATAAATTAAAATATTTCCAGAGCAATTTTAGGATCCGTTTTTATTGTATTTTAGGTTTACATCATTCTACTATCATAATAAAAATTTGCAGTTAATTCTGTTTAAAATATTATTTCTTTGTAAAAATCCTGTTACATAATTTGATCTTGGTAGGCAACTAAGTGCAGTATAATTTTACTTGCCAACAATGAAGCAAGTATTCATAGTAACAATTAATCAAAACTGAAAGGAATCCTAGAATGTCTGTATCACTTGTCAGCAGTGTCTCTATCTTTGCTATGACAGGGCAAGATTAAACCCTTTTATTCTAAAAGAATGAGAGGAATAATCACAAAGCAAACAATTCTCAATACAGAAATGGGAGAAATTTGAGCACATTGTTAGTAGTTAGAAATGAAGGGAGAGTTTTGATTTAGGAGAAAAGAGAACAGAAATGAGATAAAAGTTAATTTCTAATTCTTGAATGTTAGCAAGATGCAAGAGGGGGTAATTGGATGTTTCATTTTAGAGTTAAAGATTTGAAACTTAATATTGCCCTTAGATTCATAATTTGCATTGAACATTTAATTACCCTATGTGACATATGGGGTGATTGTTCTTTCAGAAATAAAATACCCAGCATATTTTTGGAGATTTCCTTTTACATTCTTGAATTGCTGTTATTGATCTATAGCTATCCTGGTTTCCTTTTCAAACTTTTTGATGAAAGTTCTTTCTTCCTAAGAAAAAGTTTAGATTGTGATCACTTATATTCATTCACAAAACTTGGGTAATATAATTATATGGTGGTTAATATGCCATAGTTTTTATAGAGGAATGTAAGATCTAATGTTCTTTCTGCACCGAACCAAGGAAACACATGCTCTATGACATCAATCACTAAAACCGAGTGGCCTTTTTCCAGGCCACAGCCAAGACATCAAAACCATGTGACTGTATGTTTGTTAGAAATTGTTGCAGTTTATTCACTCAGCAGGAAACCCGTCATCTTTAAAACAAGCCTATTCATCACCAACTATCAAACTCAAGGCTCTCACTACACCTGCTCTGGATGACTGTGTATTCATAACTTAAATCTTTGCTCATACATTTATTTTGAGGCCGGGCAATGTTAGCTCTAGAGAACTGGGGAAAAAATGTCCTACTTACCTTGCATGCCAACCTCCTTCCTTGACTTAACTGAGTTCTGTAAACCTGGGTGCACGTAAACCAACATAACAGAAGATCTTGCTTTTTTCAACAGGAGGAAACCCTTCAGCGGGCACGTGAGGAAGAAGAGAAGAGGAAGGAGATTACAAGTCATTTCCAGACTACCCTGACAGATATCCAGACCCAGATTGAGCAGCAGAGTGAGCGAAATATGAAGCTGTGTCAGGAAAACACAGAGCTTGCAGAGAAACTGAAAAGCATCATTGATCAGTACGAGCTAAGAGAAGAGGTAAGACCCACATCAAACAACTTAGTGACAAACTATATAGACCCAGATCTGGGGTGTGAAAGTGGGGAACTTGGTTAATAAGGAAGTTATGGCTAGCCCTCTCAACTGATTAATATTTAAGATTGAATTTCTTTTTTTCTAGCCAGAAGAAAACAGATGGTATTGCAAAATACCTGGCTGAAAATCATATGTGATGTCTTCAAAATTGGAGTCACTGCAAAGCACAGGCAATAAATAGAAAGTGGTAGAACATTAGCATAGTTATCCTTGAAAATTACATTTCTCAGCCAGTTTAAAACCCTCTCTACAGAGCCAAGAAATATCTTACACACTCCCTCTTAAGAATCCCCATGTCATCCAAATGAAGAGTCTGTATTCTACATACCCACAGCCAATAAAAGTATTAATAATGTAATGATCATAATAATGATATTACTTATTCATTGCTTAGTTGTACCATGCAATGTGCTCAGTACTATACTTTACACACAATGTGTCATTTAATTGACTGAGCAATCTTATGTACTAGATAACAATATATTACCCATATTTTATAGATGGGAAGCAGAGGCCACAAGATTAAATCACTTATCCACAGTCACAAAAGCCAAGAGTTTTGCTTTCAAAAGTTTGCATTAGAGGGACTATAAAGATCTTTCATCATTCCAAAATATAATTTAACATTTAATGTGTTTTTAAAAGTCCAGATGCCCCTTCGGGACTTTGCTGTATCATATACATTTCCCCATCCAACTCCAATTTTAAATCTCTGCCATAAAATTAACAACATAGGCAAAATGGCTCTGTTGGCAACATGCTAGAATTTTATTAAGAAAAAAAAAAACTGAGCCAAGAGCACATGGTAGCAGCAGTTAAGTAAATCAAGAAACTCCTCACAGTAAGCCAAAATGTTGTGCTACCATTTTATCTTGTCATGAAGATCAGTCCCGCTCCAGAGTGGAGGTTCAGGCAAAAGCAAAAGGGAAGGACCTGAAAGGAAAATGCCCATACTCTTTAGAGGGATCTCAGCTGGGAAGGGCCTGTTGTATATTCCTGGGTTTGGTTCTAAATAAGGCCTGGATATAGAATTCCATATGTCCCCTTGCCTATGGGACCTCCTAATGACCAAAAAGTTCTCCACACTGAGGTCAAGATGGAAGCTTCTCTTCACCGAGCTAGTCAGAGAACAAAGGGTGTGTGGAGCAGGCAGTAGCGCATTTGCATATCAGTTCACCTGGGACCCCTGGCCTTGTCCTGCCCACCAGAGCAGCTGAGTTGAAATCAGGGGGCTCCAAACTCAGTCCCAGACCTCAGGCCACATGCTGGTACCCGAAAGTTTCCTGACAATCCTTGAGGCAGGAACATGGAGGAGACTTCACCACGATAAACTGCATCCATGTCATGATGAAAAGTGGTTTTATAGTCATAGAAAGACCCCAAACACCAAGTGATAGCCTTACAATATACATCATGGTCTATGCTGCCTGGCATAATAACTAACATCATATCGAATAGTTACCAAATTCAGGAAAATAATGTTGGGACCTGTTAGAGTTAACACTGCTGAACTCTGGCACCTTGACCTTTGCAGCCACCTTTGTGTGCTGCAAAATGCTGGGGACCTTGCCCATGTATGCCTTTTATATAAAGCTCTAAGCTCTGCCAAAGCATGGATTCATCCCTCCTTTTTAAAATAGTAAAGCCTGGAAAACATGTCTTTCTGTCAATATTACTTTTCAATTTTAGATTTTTAGCATCAATAATAAGTCAAGCTTAATATGTACACTTTGTTTTTCCTCAGCATCTGGACAAGATATTTAAACACAGAGAACTGCAGCAGAAGCTGGTGGATGCCAAACTGGAGCAGGCGCAAGAAATGATGAAGGAAGCCGAGGAGCGACACAAACGCGAGAAGGAATATGTACTTACCATCTGTGTCACGTGTTTGTCTGGTCTGCCTCGAGGTCAGGGGTCCCCTGAGAAAGCTGTCCACGGGCATGCTCATCGAGCATTGGCCTGGAACAGTCTGAGCTTCCTTGGAGAACTACACTGGCCAGCCCAGTAGGAGGCACTGTATCTACACTATTTTTTACATTAAAACAGTCATGCATCCATTCAACTAATCTTTTCAGGTATCTGTCGTATGCTGAGCACCATCCTAGGTGCTGAGGTATAGCAGTGAACAAAACCAGGAAGGCCGTGTCCCAGCAATGGAGACTAGAGTTAACTGGGAAGAGACAGGCAGTAAAGAGGCAAACAAATAAGGAAGGATAATTTTAGATAATGATACGTGCTCCGGGGGAAGTAAGGAGGAACTGAGGAGGGGCAGAAAGAAGGGGCCCACTTAAGACTGGGTGAGCAAGAAGGCCTCCGGCGGGGAGGATGCCTGAGCAGAGCCCTCCCTGCGGAGGTGGGACGGGGGAGGAGGCCTCCAGCGGCAGCGTCTGCATCGCAAAGTCCCTGCTGCTGGAACCAGCTGGTACCCGCCAGAAACAGCAAGAGGTCAGGGTAGCAAGAGCACGTTGGCCCAGTAGGAGAAAGTTTCCAGACGAAGTTGGAGAGGTAAGCTGGGGGCAAATTGTACGGCTCAGCAGGCTCAGAAAGCTTGGATTTTCTTCTCTATATAATGGGAAAGTTCTGGGTAGTTTTAGCAAGGGAGTGACATGATTATCTTCATCTGTAAAAGATGAATTTGGCTCCTGAATGGAAAGTGATCTAAAAAGTTTAGGACAAGAAAGCGAGAAGATGGTTAGGAGTCCAGGCAGCACTGGATGAGATACGATGTGACAGCTTGGACTGGGGAGGTGGCAGTGGAGAAGGAGGGCAGGACACAAAAAGAAGTCGTGTTTTTCAATGTGAAACCAACAGGTGATGCTCTGAACAGGAGCTAATATCAGGGAAGAAGGGAAGGAGTCAAGGATGACGCCTGAGTGTTTGGCTTGAGAAACCGAGTGGTGGCTGTTAGGTCAGCTCATTAACTCCAAGCACTGTAGGGGTTATTCTCTCATTCTACAGATGAGAGAATTGAGGCTCAAAGAGGATGTGCAACTTGTTTAAGGCCTCATGTGCTACGTGACCAAGATGTGTTGGGCACACTTCCAACACCTCTCTCTGTCTCTGCATCTGTCTCCAGAGCCCACGCTCTGTGATGGTGCATCACACTCAGAGGTGTGTTTTAGAGGCATGAGTCCAAGAATGTGCCTGTTGCTGGGGAGACAGATTTAAGATCCAAGCAGCAGACTGATCACTCAAATGTGGCCATTTAACAACTGATCACAAGCTTCCCGTCTACCTAAACTCAAACTAGAATAGTAATCTTAACACAACTTTGGTTTTCAAACATGGTGACCAAAGGATGAATTCTGGAGAACATGACCTGGAGGACACTGGACAACTTCAAATGCTCATAATAAAAAGATTAATTTATTAAATCCATTGATGACCTAGCTCTCAAACCAAGAAGTAAAGCATTTAATTATTATTCAGAATCCAAGAAAAGAGATACCCCACTCTTGGCATAATTACCCCCCTAGGTGAAACAGGATATCAGTACATTTGGTATATAATATACGAGACACGACAGAGAAGCAACTAGGCAAAGATGCATGTGCAAGAGACACGGGGTGACCAAGCCTTAGCAGGAAACCAGCATGCTGCCCTATTTTCCTACGCTGCTTTAGCAAAATGGCAGATTTGAGTCAAAAAAGATAGGCCCCCTCAGTTCTTCAAAGCTGATCACCTACATGGATTCCAGTTCTGATGCTTCTTTTTGAAAGAGATGACTTATGAAGTCAGAGCTGCAGGGTTTCTTTATCCCTAGCAGGACAGGCAGCCACCTCCTTCCCTCCCAGTCAGGGACCACACGCCGCACAGGGCTCCTCAGTCCTCCTTGGGAAGCAGGGGCTGCGGACACTGCCGCCACCGGCTCAGACAGCCAGAGGGGACACTGCAGGTCTTCTACTCCACGCTGCCTCAGACCTCTCAATGAGTCCATTGCACTTATATTCATTAATCTTCACTGCTCTCTGGGAGGTAGAGAGGAATATACACAACCCATTTTATAAATGAAGAGGTCAAGCCATGGGAAAAAAGATAAACTTGGATTTTAAAAAAAGATGCCTCCAACCTTTTTAAAATAGCAATTTTATTGTGTTTTGTTCTGATTACAAAAGTGGACATTTTTTAAAATAGTGATAAACAAAAGAAAGAATTAAATCAGCCTGTCCTCAAATACAATAGAAACCTTTTAGCTGATGGCCACCTGACTAAACAGATTAATCCATGAGGTTCACCATTCTCTCTCTGAACATGCTAACAGACATCCACAGCATGTTGAATCTTATAACTGGTTGGCCACTCATAGTTGCCCAAGTAAGATGGGGCTTACCAAGAATCAGCTCTTTGTTCTCAAACCTTTTCTTTACAGTTATCCTTATTTTTGTATTATGTAAATCAACAGAATGATACGTCAGTTGATGAAACATAAGTGTGAAAAGAAAGAGTTATTTCTATGAAAACTACACTTAATGCTTTGAAAGACTAGATGTAGGCAAATAGCAAACCACAATTGTCAAGTCAGATGTGAACAGCTATAAAAAAACTGGGACAAAGTTGTAAAAATTCTTAGAATTACCCGATCCAGCTGTTTCGCAAATATCTTTGGGTCTCTTGGTTCTAGCACCACTGTTTAAAAAAATTTTTTTTTAATTATAAATCTTATATGGTACATTCTGGATATAACTTTGTAAAAACAAAACAAAACAAAAAGCTTCTTAATTCTAATCAGAAGATCCATACCCAAAACAAAGACCATAGCCCTACATCAAACTGATAAATTAATGAGCATACATCTTAAGTTAAAATGACGTTTTAATTATGAGTGTGTCCTTTTTAGGCCTGAAACAGCTTTTCTAATTTAACCCATCACCTCCCACTTCTGACTGTGTTTGATAAGATGGTCTTGTTTGTATTTGTAAGGCAGTTGTAGCAGAAGGATGAGGCTTATTTTGTTAATCTTGTACAGGATTTAGAATAATAGGTCACATTTCTAATCTGTTTCTCAAAATGTAATCCAGGGACCACCAATATCCAAACCATCTTCAGTATTTGTTCTAAGTATAGACTCTAAACATGTTCTATGTTTCCTAATTTACATTTCCTGAGAGGGATTTGCATTTTAACATTCTCCCTAGAAGATTCTGGTGCATGCTATGGTGAACAGTGGTCTAGGAGAATAACTTTGGGTTTAACGTAAAGAAACCATGGCCCAGGTGGGGGTGTCCTGGAGATATTCAAGCAGAAGCCAAATGATGGTTAGGGCAGGATTGCTACAGAAGTTTCCAGAATTTTGGTGGTTGGTTAAATTTTGTGTGATTTGTGCTTGAATAGGAGATGATTTTTGTTTGGTTTTTTTTCCAACAGAACCACCAATTTTTAGTTGAGAATCCAACTTTTTAGACTAGCTACTTCCTTGGCTTTCTTAGATTCTTCACAAAGTTCCCAAAAAATTTCATTAAGAGAGTTAATTAGCAAGTTATTCAGTTGTATACACAAATTACAACCAAATGGTCATTTTAAAGACATTTTTAACAGCCTCTGCATGTGTTCTCTCTTCTCACAGTTGCTGAACCAGGCAGCAGAGTGGAAACTGCAGGCCAGAGTGCTGAAAGAGCAGGAGACAGTCCTGCAGGCCCAGGTGACATGGGGACAGCAGTGCATGCGGGGTACTCTCCTTGCTGTTCCCAAGTAAAGGGACTGCGTGCGAACCAAAGACAGTCTGCACAAGGCCTTACAAGTGGCAGGGAAAGGGGGACAGGAGTTGGAGATGAAGAATGGCTTCATATTTATCATTTTTAAGCAAAAATAAAAGCACATGGTATGTCTAAGGAAAATCAGTGCCCTAACCACCAACTTTGTTGACACACAAATGAGGCACCAAAACGGTCAATCAGAATAGGTGGTGTCCAGGTTCCTGCCTCTCTGTGGCTATGTCCTCTCTCTCTTCAACCCCATTAACTGATAAAGGTAAGAATAAAATGCGAACTGTTCAGATGCACTGTCCATACCTGTCGATACTGAAAATGTCATTACTTGTTTGGTATTGCTTATAGTAAAAAGAAAGTAGAAAAATAGAGTCAACACCCAAGTTTTGTGCTATCAGAGGTTGGCCTTGTCAGTGGTGAATGACTAGGGGTAGCAGACAAGTTTTGATCTGGCTTCGGGATATCATGTGTGTGTTTTGATGATACTATAGGAATTCATATTTCAGACTCAAAAATAAAGCCTCATGCAACAGCTGACTGTAGAGGAAAGCCAGATCTTTCATAGTTCCAGTGCCCTTAGGGTCTGTCTCTCCTGGCAAACATTTCCTAGCAGTTTAGTATTTTAGTATTTTATTTATAAACAGTATAATTTGAACTGTAGAGCCCTCCTGCCCCACGCCAGGGGCCACAGAGGGGTTCTAGCTCCCCTAATGGGAGAAATGGCCAAGTACTAAAGGGACTGTAAGATCACACAGAACAAATTCACAGAAGGTGAGGAAATCACAGGCCTTCCAAGCTGGACAGTATAAATTTAAGATTTGGGTAATTCACTTCTAAACGTTTATGTGCTGACTGCTGAACACTTGCTCATTGTGTAAAAAACAGAATAGTTGTTCATTGTACGAATGAACAAGTTCAATGAACACGTGTTCATGTTTTAAAAAGAAAAATAGGAAATTTAAAAATCACAAATTATACCACTGTGCAGACCGAATCACAGATAACATTTTGATATCTAACCTTCCTAAAGCATACTTTTCCGATGTGTGTACTGAATGTAATGATGAATTGCTTTCCCCCAGTAATATATCAAAATAGTTTTAAAATACTAACTGCATAGAAATTGGAATTGGCTTTTTTACTATTTAATAAAATCAAAGGTCCCAGATTTAAAAAACTTACTCTAGAGTTACAAACTCAAGATCAACCCTTAGGCAGTCAGGGGACCCATCACATCAGGGTGTGGGGTAGATGGAAGGCCCCAAATTCCTATGTACAATAATGTTTAAATAAGCTCCTCTTGAAAAACATCCACACTGTGCTTTCTAAACTATTAAATTTTGAAAAACAAAGTCTATTACGGATTATTTTGCAGAGCACTCAAAAGCTTCCTTTGTTTATAAAGTGCCTTTAAAGGAGAGTGGGGGGGGGATGAGGGGGAGGCCTAAGTCCCCATTTCTATGGTCTGAGCAAGGGAAATACTGAGGACAGGTTGTGTTTTCCTTTTCAGTCATAAGACAACAGCTTGACAGTTCGGGCCATGATTCTCACTTAGGGAGGAGACGTCTGACTTTCAATTATACAAACCAAGGCAATAGAGTAAATGTCAGAGATGATCAATGGGATACAATTGGCAGTACAAATAGAGTGTTCATTGGATCGATAAGGATGAAGATGGTCCTAGATGTGGAAAGTCAGCAATGCAAGCACAACACAGCAACACAGATACAAAATACTGCCCAAGGGGAAAGATCAGCGAGTCAGATGTGAAAGCTGGGTAATCATAGTCTTTAAACTCAGAGGTCCTCACCTTACTTACATGGGATGCGAGAAGATTGCTCTGCAACTACTACTGTGACTGGATATGTTCCCAAAGCAAATTCTGGGAAGACAGCCCCTAGACATGGTTCTGCTTCCTGAATTAAAATTTAGTGCTCTATTAAAAGAATGCGTGTGTGTTGCCTGGCCTATTTAAAAGTGAAATGTTGGGGCAATTGTTGTTATCACTAACCCTAGGATAGTTTGTTTCTGTTTCTGTTTCTGCCTCTGGCAGTGCTGTGGATGACCTCTGGACGTCCCTTCCGTGATTCTCTGAAATACCAGAGTGATAGCGGAAAGATGACGCGTCCAGCCAGAAATGCCTCAGGTCGCTGTAACAGTGAGAGGGAAAATACAGCCAACCAAACATCCCTGAAGTGAACAGGAAGTACGTTGTCAGTTAGTGTGAGGAAGGAGCGTTAGAGTCGGCTACCTGAGAAAAGTATAACCCACACGGGCTTTGCCAAGTATGGCAAAGAGTTCGTACAGGAAGGAAAACAGATTATTAAAAATGGTCACTGGATGCAGGAAAAGGGAGTTGTTCAATGGGTACAGAGTTTCAGTTTTGCAAGATGAAAAAGTTCTGGAAACTGGTCACATAGCCATGTAAATATCCTCCACAATACTAATCTGTACACTAAAAACGGTGAAGATGGTAACTTTTATGTGATGTGTGTATTTTAACACAATTTAAAAGGAAAAAAATGTTGAGGGGGGAAAAAAAAACAATCACTAGAAAAAGGCCAGAGTGGTAGTGAAGTGAGACACTGTTTCTTGGCACTCTGGGTGTGACTGTATTCTCCAAGCCACAAGAAAACAGGGGAGGAGAAACAAAATCTGCCCAATTTACACACCAAAAACATGTTGCCCAAAGAAAGCAGGAGAGCTGGCTGGGGTGGGCGTGGCTGCTCCCGCTGTTGTTATCAAGGTTGCCTCTGCGAGGACGGCCTATGTGCTCACTCCTGCCCCCTCCTGCCTGCAGCCTGCAACTACAGGCCTGCAAGAGAGCTTGGGAGGAGGATCGGCTCAGACTGTAACATCTGCGACCGCCCCCGCCAAAACTCTGCTGGAATTACTGAAAAGTTGGAAAAAGAAAGGGAAGAAAATAAGAAAAAAAAGCCCAACAGGAGACTTAGCCAAGAATGTAAAAATGGCTTTTCTGAAAGAAGGTCAAGTGGATTAACTGCAGGCAGATGTTCCCACCCTAGACCACTGGATCGTGTGCAGTAAAGGCAGCGAGGCCCACAGCAGCTTACGCTCAAATTGAGGGTCTTGACCTATACGGGCCCTGAAATCAATTCAGCGGCACCTAGCCAGTACTTTGAAAAGAATGAAAGAGAATTAAATACACTATGTCAAGAGTACATTGCACACAATGAGTAAGGATTGCCTATGCACTGTGCGTGTGTGTGTAAAACCCTAGGGTACCTTCCTGGCCATGAATTCCCTGATGCTCCTTTACACAGTCTTTAACCTGTATGCAAGGAATCATGAAAAGCAACCTTCAGGCCACCAGAGTTGCCCCAAGCTCTGTCACATACTCATGGCGCTAATGAATTATTTCAAAATGATGGTCAGCTGTGGTCTGACTTTTCTTTGGAATCTGTATCCTATGGAAAGGTTTTGTGATATCATTTTGCTCTTATTTGCTGCAGTTAAAACTCTGCTATTCTGAATCATTTGAGAATGAGCCATTCTAGATAAGCACATATTCTGGGTTCTAGCGGTTGTCTGATTCCCACAGACTCCCTCTAACTTCCACTCTCAATACCGGGGATTCTGCAATCTCCTGTCTTTTAGTCAGTCCCTCCTCTCTGCTTTCAAAATGGTTGTCTCACAGTCCCACCAGTTTGCAGTCGGTTGGTGCCCATTTGAGTACTTAGGGCTGTTCCAGATGCTCAAGAGTATCAATGACTCATTTGAAAATGGAGGCTTTACTAACATGATCATCCATATGAAATCTCCACTCTCTCAAAGCATGCTATCCTAAAATTATTTTCAAGAGCAAATTTTATTTCATTATGTTCTAATACTAACATTATGTTCTAAATACTAACAATCAAATATTTACACACTCCCCTTCCCTGTCCTGCCCTATTCTCACCCTAAATGCAAGACTTGGAATTAGGCATGTAGAGATCCACAGACTCTGCTCTGTACTCCCATGAGAAGCCACACACTTGTACGGCTAAGCCATACAATGTGGGGTTTTTGTGCAAATTAGAAAAACGTGTTTCTTCTTAAGGACCATTAATAAATTTTTATCATAAACTGAGTTTGATGAAAAGGGACGTTTTACTGCTATTGGCTAGAATACTGTGTATTCACAAATACACAAAACCACAGTGTCTAAAATGGAAATGGCAATTATTTAGAGTGGAGCAGCCTACGTAAGGCAGTAGCCCTCATCCATGTCTGGCCCACATTTCCTTTACCACTTCTTTTCATTTGTCGACATTCTCACTTCTTTCAAGACCAAGTTCAAGGCTCACCTTCTCCACTAAAATATGGCTCACAAAGTCACCTGCCATGCTCACCTTCTCTGACCAGCATCGCATTTAACTGACTTATCCCTTCGTATTCACTGTCTTACAACCAAATTCTCTTTGGGATTATCTTTCCATTAGGAGTGCAGGTCTCTCAAAAACAGGAATCACAAGTTCAATGATTTTCTTACGTAGAGTCAATCTTTATGTTCAGCGCTCAATAAATGTTTATGGGTAAAATTACAATATGACATGGTGGTGATATATGCTATTACTTCATTTTTCTTTAAAGAAGTACTTCAGTCATACTCAATGATCTTGGTTGATCTCATAGTAAATAGAAAAACTGAACATATGACTAACATTGTACTGAGAATTCTCTAAAATCATTTTTCTTCTCAATTAATGAACAGTGACATACTACTTTGTTCCGGAAGCATTTTGAAAGCAGCCCTAAAATAGACCCACTGTTTCCCCTGTTTACAGCTTACTCTTTACTCTGGGAGGTTTGAAGAGTTCCAGAGCACGCTGACAAAAAGCAATGAGGTGTTTGCCACTTTCAAACAGGAAATGGATAAAGTGAGTATTGCTTACTCCCCACAAAATATTGACATTTTCTATTTTGACAGACAATTGTCCCTTGGTTTCATATTTCTCTCACCAAGATATTTCAGTCCATTTCATGAAGTAATGAAAAATTTTTTATATGTGTAAATGAGATTTGGGCTCTTTTTTTATTGGTAAGTGGCCAGTGAACTAATCTTAGGAACAGTCCAAAAACACTAGGATACATTTTCACTCTGAGGAAGAATATTTTCCTTTTCTAGTCCATGGAGGGAGCTTTAAAAAAAAGACAGGAGCTGCATTATACCATTATGCTGTTTATACTACAATCATAAAATATTTAATCTTCTAATACTTAAAAAAAACATTTACACAAATCAAATACACAGAAGTAGAATGTTACAGTGGAAAATACCATCTCATAGGATCCTCCATAGGATATGTTGCATGATGTAACTGACAGAGCCTGAATGAGAAGATGGAGGCCTGAATTCAAATTCCGATGTGCTCTTACCCATCAAGTAGCACTGGACTTTACTTAACTTTCCCCTACTTTCTTTTTCTTTTATCTGTAAGTTAATATTTCCCTTGCCTACTTCACAAAACTGTGAAGTCCAAATAAATTAATGTATTTTAAAGGGTTTTAAGCTTTTTAAAAGTCTTTTACAAATATAAGATGCTAATATTATTATTGTACATAATGTTTAAATCTTGTTCAACTCAGTGTCTTCCCAAAACAAAATCAGCATCCAAATTGTATTTAACAGGCATTGACATTAATCCTTTTTAGGTGTAGAAAGCATCCTTCGAAAGCATTTTCATAAGATAATATGATGAACTGCACAACTCAGTGATCAATCTTAAGTTGGCCAAAAATGTAAGTTTCAGCTTTCCCAGCCCAGGATGGATCCATCTGTTTTTTCAAAATATTTTTAACTAAGGAGAATTAAGATTGGAATAAATATTAAAGTAGGAAAAATGTTTATATTTATTTCAAAATTACATAGTTTTAAGAGTGGAATAAATATTAAAGCAGAAGTTTTTAAGCTGGGATTCATCTATAGACTTTTAGTAGTAGACCTGAGAATGAGCAGAAAAAAATGTGACACACATAACCGCATCTCTTTAAGTGTGGGCCCATAGATTTCATCAAATTCTTAAAGGAGTTGATGACTTTTAAAAGTTTACAAACTACTAACTTGGTTAAATGATCAAAGTAAAAACCACTCAAGCCTCACCTAGCTTCTCTATAGAGCCCAGGGGCTGACAGACAGGGCCCAGCCTCTGGCCTCCACATCTACCCAGACTCAGGCCCCTTGGCCGGAAGCAGCAAGTGCCCAGGTGCAGCTCACCCAGGGAAACTGCCCCTGATTACATAATGTCTTGCCCTTCACTTCATCCGAGCAGAGAGGAGATTCTACAATCAGGGACATGAGTGGTTTCAGGCTCAAAAACACAGGCTGCATTTTATTCACTTCTGTATCCTCTACACCCAGGCCCTGCCTGGTGACCAGCAGACACTCTGAACAGCTGCATTAAGTGAAATGAAATCAGCCCCATTCTTCTGCTAATTCACATAAATATGACTCCACCTCTCAGGACTTCCATTTGCCCATTTATAAAGTGGGAATGAAAACAGAACCTTTGTTGTGGGACGTTTTCAAGGATTAAATGAATAACACATGTAGACACGCTCTGTGAATCCCACCACACTCCACAAATGTACAGGCTGAGAAAATGGGAAGTTGCCTCTGTGCAGTACTTCTCGGAGTGCCCGGGTGTCACCCACATTTTAATGGCTAATAAGCCAGGGCAGCTTTCTCACTTATCATCTTCTATTCAGTAAAGTAAACAATCTAAACGCCAAAGTTATTCATGGCACTAAATAAAGCTATTTTTGTGTCAAACGAAAGAAAAAACAGTGACAAACAGGGGTGGCACCAAGTGGTTTCCTTTTTCCTGAGTTGGCTGTGGTGCAAATAAGTTCACCCACCACTGACCTAGATGGTTCAGGAACAAATCACGACTCTCACCACTCAGTCTTCATTTCTCGACATCAAACTTTTGTTTGCCTCAGCAGCTAATAACACAAGGACTTTTCTTGACACCATGTATGGAATAGCTTCCTTGATAAACTAACTCTTCAGGATTAACATTAAAACACTTTAATTTCTGTAGACGACTAAGAAAATGAAGAAGCTGGAAAAGGACACAGCCACGTGGAAAGCCCGGTTTGAGAACTGTAACAAAGCCCTGCTGGACATGATCGAAGAGGTGAGGCAGCTCCTCCCCTAGTTCATGATCTCCTGTCTGGTTGACATATTCATACCCGGATAATAATTATAACTTAATAGGACAAATTATTACCTTTGAAAAACAGCTAAGTTTTTCTGGGATGTGATCCATGAAACTGTAATAAAACTAATTAAAGCAAAGGTAATTCAGAATGGGGTCCAGACTCATAAAGAGCTCTGTGACCCTAAATTACAAGCCTATATGTTGATTCCAAAGCTGCCCCCAAAGCAGCTCCATGCCTGAACTGCAGATTCCTTACAAGCTGGTGTCTTACTTGCTGTGTGCACGGTGCCTGGCACATAACAGGTGCAGAATAGGTTAAGTAGTTGATTTGATCATACTGAGAGAAGACACCAGCCCAAGCACCCAGGGTATGTGTCATCTTATAAATAGATAAGGAGATACAGTGTTTAAAGCCTCCATCAGATATTTAATTACTGAAATTATGTCAGGCTCTGTAGGTTTTGAGATTATGACAGCAAAGACACATGGCAGGGTTTACAGGTGAAGATCCCTCCATGTGAACAAACGAAAGACAAGTCTTAAAGAGCACAGAGTGCCACAAAGGTGTTGGGGGAGGAGTAAGAGGAGTAGGAATTACTTCATGCACAAACACGTCGCCATTTCCAGGGAAAAGATGGAGAGTTGAATAGTTGGAGCAGCCAGCATCATAAATTAGTGTGTGGTGATTTTCTCTGGCCATAATCACTGTTCTAACAATTCATCCCAAATTGCAACCAATTCCAAAGAGATGTGCTTATTATTCATCAACATAAATCAAACAGTTGCTAGACTGGCATTCAGCAGTTTATCTATAGAATAGATGAGGCCGTGCTGACAGCCAACTCCCAGTCCAGCTCATTCATTTTGTCACAAGCTTTTGCTTATGCCTTCTAAGTCCTGGAAGCAGAAAAATTGGTCTACTTTAAGATTCCAGAGGCCCTGGACTGAAGCAGAGAGAACTGTGTCATCTTTCTTTCCTAAAGGAAAGTGATTACAATTCTTCCAGAGACTCACACGCATGCAAAAGCGAAGTGATGCCCCTAAGCGTCTGTTCAGCCACCACTCTGTGGCCAGGCCCCAGAGCCTAGCAGACAAATTCCTGGACAAATGATTTTGCTTAATTCCAGGGGGGCATATTGGCAATTTTGCTTTTCATGATGTTTTGTGTGTGTGTGTGTGTGTGTGTTTTCGAATCACAGAAAGCACTGAGGGCTAAAGAATACGAGTGCTTTGTGATGAAAATTGGGAGGCTCGAGAACCTCTGTCGAGCTTTACAAGAAGAGAGAAACGAACTCTACAAAAAAATTAGAGAAGCGAAAACGCCCGGAAAGGATGACCCGAGTCAGCACACCTCCGACGAGGAGCCAGAGTCAGCTGCCGAGGGAGGGCCGGATGCAGAGGAGGCCGACAGCGTTCACGGTGCTGGGAAAAATCTGGCCACAACCTTCATGATAATTCATCATCCAGAGGCGACCCTCGACAGATCCCAGGAAGTCCAGCCAGGATTGGGCAGTCCTCAAGGGGGCGGTGACAGCGCCCTGAAGGAGCCCGAACGGTCCCCTCTGGGCACATCCTGCCATCCAGAGAGTTCCCTGCCTCCCCCAGCTCCTCAGGCCGAGGCTGAACCTCCTCCGGGGACCAGCAATATCCCCGTGGGAGCAGAGGCTCAAGACTGGGGTCTCCTGGCTGCAGCACAGGCTGGTCAGCAGCCCCTGAAGCCAGAGGCAGAAGCTTCCACTCCGGGCCCGTGGCTCCCAGCAGGGCCTTCCCTACCGGCGGCAGAGGCAAATGGTCCTGCTCCATCACCCGCAGCAGGTGAGCAAGCTCCAGCTGGCGTGCCGGGGTGTGAGCCTGGTGGGCAGCCCCCACCAGCCGCAGCGACAGAGGAGGCGCTGCCCGCAGGGGCCTCAGCCGGGCCCCGGGACCCGAAGCTCCTGGGGCCAGGCTGGGAGGGGTAGCCCAAGCCTCACCCGCCCGTGGAGGGCTGCCCTTCCCGGCTTCACAGCTCTGCCTGACAGTACATCTTTGGCACTGTCTTCCGAGAGGCATTAGATGTCTAATGGAAGAGACTTAATTAGAATCAAGACATTTTTAAATGTTTTGCAGAGTACATTCAGCGTTTGGTATTTGTTCTCCATTTATAACTGATGTAGAGGTTTTCTATTTAACACTGGTTGATGGTATAATTTTCCCAAATGGCAACAGAACATTCAAATAGCAAATTTGTATTAATTTGCCGTTAAGGTGGTACTTACTTCAATTTCTTAACAGTAAGATTTGGTGTTTAAAGACTTCCACTACAATATGTAAATACCGAAAATGTGGTGTTCTGTTTATTTCCATGTATAGCTTAGTAAGTTCCACAGTAAGTAACAGATGTCCAGGTTCCATTTAAACATTATATACTTAATACACGCATATGTGTGGATGTATATATTTTTTTATGCACATATATACACCAGGAGCTACTGCAAAGGCCTCAGCTGGGACACACACACACACACACACACACACACACACACACACACACATAAATTTCTCTCATCACTTTTTGGATTTCTCTCATGCAAACTGTTTAGATGCTAATCAAAAAATTATCTCTTACTTGCACTTGGGACTACAGTAGACTAATGCTAATCAGAAGCAGGTTCAGAACACAAATATTTAGGCCATATAGTGCTGGGCAAAAATAAGTAACCCAACGGTAGGTCAATAAATTCAACCAATTAATCAAATGACAGAACAACAGTTGGGTTAGACAGCAAATCTGCGCGGAGTACACAGACCCAAAGAGGGCCCTCAACAGAAAAGGGGAACCGTCACATCATAGACTGATGACCTCTTCCAGCTGTTTATCCTACACAACTCAGCCCCTTGCCTTGCAACCCTCTCATGCAGTCGGGCAGCCCATTCGCGGCTTCCCACGAGGAAAAGGTTCAAAGCGGGAAAGGGAGCTAGGGAGTGGAGGGACTGAGGGTCCTGACTGAGGGATGGAGAGGAAGCGGAACTCTCGTCTCCTGATGGATACTCAGCTGGCCCTGCCAACTCCTCTGTTCCCTCCTGTCATCTACCGCTCTCTGCAGAGGGTCACCTACCTCTGCTTGCTGTTGCTGCCTCCATCTATACTCTCAAAGCATCTGCTCCATTTTTCAAACGTCCTCTTTTGCAGCTGGAAATTAAACCCAGCCCTCATCTCAATTATTGCTAAGTAAAAGCTACTGTTTTTCCAAAACAGAAGTCCATATAGGGTCTCAATATCAGTGATGAGGCTTACAAGCCAACATATTTTCTACTTTGAAGAGTTCTCCACAGCCAGAAGTACAAAGCAGGGGACAAATTGTCCCCTACTCCAAAGGACTTGAAAAATAGGTGAGGATTCAAGAGAAGGCAAATGCTACAAACACCTGGGGTTATCCACATACATATAAAATTATCACTGCTTGACAAGAACATCTAATAATACTGAGAGCATAAATTGCTCTGCTAGGGTAGCAGCAGACCAACAAAGAAAGAGGAAGGAAGAGAGGGAGGAGAGAGGAAAGGTGGGGAGAAAAACATCTAACGCAGCCTTACTATAAAAGTTGAATCCAAGTAAAAAGATGGATAAATGGAATATTTCTCTACTACTTATCCAGGAACTCATTCTTCAGTGTCGCATGTGGCTGCCTGCCAAGGTACACAAAGTGCTTGAAGGCAGCAACCATATGCTACAAGAATTGTGAACTGCATAAAATTCGTTTGAAGTAGACAGTGAGGGTAATAACAAAATGCTAATCAGGAAAAAATGCATATCGCTATTTGAGAACCTGTGTTTTTTTTAAAGGCTTAAAATATTATAACCATAGTGTATCCAGCCAAATTGAACATTACTGAAAATCTTAGAGATTTAAACATTCATTTAATTCAAAGCCAAATATTCACCATAACAATCCAGGAGGGTCTCCTTTCCCACTACTTACAGAGGCTACACTTCCAAAAACAGAGTAAGATTAGATAATCATAGTCAAGTCTCAGTTTGGGTGGTTAGCAAGAGAAACAGGCAGGAGAGGAGCCAAAAAAATTCCATAAATCATATATTCTAATGCCCAAAGTTCTTTTTGTTTTCCCTCTAAAAACCTTTCATGGCAACACATTACTCACTACTGTGTGTATCTTGGGCAGAGTTTTGGATACAATAACTTGCTTGAAATTTGTAAAGCTTAATATAGGCTTTGGAAGAATTATTTTAATATTCAAGAATGTTTGATTATAGTCCTTTGTTTTAGAATTCAACTTTACTAATTATAACAATAACTCATAAGACCTGAAGGAATAAGGGATCTCTGTTCTGTATCAAGTTCATGTAATATTTCTAGAAATGCCAAGTCTACTTTCTAGAAGTACTACTCATTGTTGACATTTTCTAAATTAAGTAACTCTAAGTTATGTATCTATTAAAAAGTTACTTCTCTTCCTGAATGTTCTAGCAGTGGTTTTATTTTTTTTAATTTCATTTATATTTACTTTTACTTTTGTTACTATACTTCAACAACACCTAACAAAGATTATGGTTGTATTCTACTGTTGGTTGAATTTTGGGTCTCTGAGTAGAATGTAATGGTATGGAATGCTTTGAAAATCTTAGAGTGTGTGTGTGTGTGTGTGTGTCTGTGTCTGTGTGTGTGTGTCTGTGTGTGTCTGTGCATCTGTAGTGAAAGAAATGAAAAGGGGAGGAAGTGAGGAAGAGAGAACATGACTGCCCAGGGCTAAGGAGAGAGCAAAACTCACTCTTCTGCCTGACCATCTGCTGCTGTTATCACATGGCCAATGTTTCTCTTCAGTCCCAGGCTCCGTGAGACTCTGCTTCCACAGACTGGAAGCGTGTGTCCTCTCAGAAACACTCTGAGGAGTGAGGGAGGGGCTGTAGGAGGTGTCAGCTCATGCCGCTTCTACTCAGTGCTTTTAACGGCTCCAAGAATTTCCTCTAGCAAGACCGGAAGAGGGCCAGCCATTCTGCCTTTTGCTAATTCTCTCCTTCCCAACCGTATTGATCCAAGAGGAGCTTCTTGAATATGGCCTTTCCTAGTATGCCTGAACAAGAAGATTGCTTAGCTAGAATGGAAAAAAGATTAAGCCTTACCCTTAAGGCTTTTTTGCTACTTTTTGCTTGGTGTAGATACACATTTTTTAAATTGTTCTTTTTTTTGAAATAATAAAAATGTTACATGTTCATTGCAAAACTGAGGCTGCTTTTCAATATGACTAAGAGATCATTAGGAGAGAAACCACCTCAGGAAAGCTTCCTCTGCCCCTTCCTCCAACCAGTAGGCAAATCCAGTATTTAAGAAAAATAAATGTAATTTAAAATGTAAATAATTGACTAAGAAAAGATGTGAAATAAAAATGATGACACTAGTCTCTAAACTTTATTCCCATCATAAACTGGCAAGTAAGATTTAGGAGGCAAGTAAGGCAGATGGGTTAAATTTCACAAGGTTTAAATCATTTCCATTTCTGTACTTTAAAACCTGAATATCAAAGTTATCATTAGATCAACCATAAGGGCATTCCATTAGAAGCATTCATAAATGATAGTAATAAAGATTTTTCTTGATGCCTGTCAAGCTGTATCCACAACCTGATGTTAAGTCTCCTTACTGAAGGTCTACGAACGCTAGTTACTATTGTATATATATGTGAATGTACACACGTACACGTACATATAAATGCATATGTATAAAATTTGGCCTAGATTAAATTCTGTTCCTATAGGTGAGTTTTTAACACCTGTATTTTCAAAAGATACTTAGTATTACCTTTCCTGATAAAGACAAATGAAGAAAAAAAATCATTTCCTGCGTAAATAAGAATATTTGATAGAAACATTTAACTAGCAAAATAAACCATTGATCCAATTGATCCATGGCACAAAAATTATTCTACCAGGAGAAAAGAAATGAGATAAATCACTTCAACTGCAAAATCAAGTTGGCTAAATCTAAGTGTAAGTCCTTCGTCCTGCTGGATTTTAGAGCCTCAGCTTTCTGTTAACACAAACATCTATCCCATTTTAACTGAATTTTTAAAAAGGTGATATAATGCTCAATTACCTTATGCCACAATTAAAACACACCAAGGTATAAAACTCATTATTTCAGAACTGACAGTCAGTTGACATTTTATGTCAAAGACCAAAAACCACCACTGAAATAAAATAAGAAGACATTAAGCTAAGAGGGGCAAAGGGAGAGAGAAAAAAAGATTTTCAATCCCATAGCTATTATATAAGAGGCAAAATAAGAAGATAAAACTTTAAGACCACTAAGAGCAATAAAGAAGAGAGACATAAGTTGTGGGAGCCTTGTGTAAAAGCAAGATGCCCAGAGGCAAGAGCCATAATGAAGTGAATATACTTCCACACCACAGCTTCAACACAGGGAATTTTTACAAATGTCTGTCTCAGTATTATGGCTTTATTGTCTTTCTTTTAAAATAATAAATGCATTCTTTTCAGTATAAAAATAATAAAATTATATTATAGAAGTTAGAAAATAGAGAAAAGAGAAAAATTAACTATAATTCCATCCCTCTAACTTAACCACTGTCTGTAGTCACTGTATCACACTATATTTTAAATTAAGTATCTTTTTTATTTAACATGATGCTAGTTTGTCTTTGGAAGAAGGCACAGTAGTTCAAGTGAGAGTAATAGCTATCAGTAGCTGCCAGATTTGAGTGTTTACACTATGTATTCATATTATACATTTCATTATGTAAACATGGAAATACATTATATTATTTATAGAATAAGCATGACTGCAAATACAAATGCACAGAATTCTTATATGTTGTTAGAAAAAGTTATGCCGTGAATTCCACCACATATGCACAGGTTTCCAAATAAACTTACTAGACATAGGCAGAATGAGATACCTAAACTTAGCAGAACTTAAAAAGAAATAAATAAATAACCAACTCTTAGAGAAATACAAATGTAGTAATTAACAAAAGAAAAAGTCAAACTCCAGCTTATGAAGTGACAAGAAACACAATAATACCATAAATCACAGGATTGGCTAAATAAAGGCCAATGTTCTAAAACAAATCTAAATTCTTCAAAGTTAATGAGGCAGTGGTTTTGTTGCTCTAATAAAATGACGGTCACCAGCATTAGCTATATCATGTCAACTAAGAAGGACAAAACTAAAAAGCACTGTTAATCTGAGATTGCTCTAATATCTATGGGGTAGATGCCATCAGCTATGGAGTATTCAGAGATCTCACATACTATGGAAAATTGAACGTCAAAGTTCAAATTTATGGAAATAATACAACAGGGGCACCTTTCATCATACCCAAAGTCATGAGGTTCAAATGTCTCAGATGGAAGTCGACCCATGTGATATCATAAGCTACATTTATTAGAATAGAGCAAATGCTCTCCCCAGGCCAGTGTAATTCCTCAAAGGCTGTTGTAATGCTCTGAGTAAAGAAATTCGTGTTCAATTCTCTTGGTTTCTTAACATCCTTATCAAGGAGTTATTCCCTGGAATAAAATCACTCAAGTCTAACCAAGGTGAAAAGTATAGGATAGCACCAGTCTAGGAATCAGGCTATCGAATCCCTAGTCCTTGTTGACTTTGGAGAAATCACTTAACATCTCCGGGCCTCAGTTCTCTCATCTTTAAAATTAAAGCTTTAGATGATTCTGAGGCTTTTGGTATCTCTGATAAAATCCCAAGAGACCTATAAAGTTATACAGGGCTCTCCACTCTCTAGGGAGGCTTTTGTTCTTAGAGATCTGCAAATCACCTTGGCCACTTGCATTAAGTCAGGCAATGTGAAGAGATTACTCAAATAAATAAAAGTAAGAAGTAGCTCAAATAAAATTATTTTAAATTTTAAAAATTAGACAAAAGAAAGATGAAAGAGGAAATCACAAACTCTTGGATTTCTTCAACAAAGACCGAAGGCTTTCTATGTATAGGGTTCTGTGTTAGCCCCTGGGAGGGCCGCAGTTACAAGGCTAAACAAAGGATCTCAGGACCACCCACACCTTAGCTCTATCAGAGGCAAGCCTGAGGGCTCCTCCCACTACCTACACTGCCGACCCAGCACCAAGGGAAGGGGCTGCAAGAGATGCCGAGAGGTCCCGTTGACCACAATGTTCAGCAACCAAAAAGCAGAAAGGAGACTTCTAGGGGCAATTTTATTACAAATGGTACCCAACTTTCCAAGTGGAAAAGTTGTGTTCCTGATAGAGAAGAAAGGTGGTATGAAATGTGTGTGTGGTTATTTGTGTGTGAATGTGTGTGTGTGTACATGTGCATACTTGTGTGTGAGGAAATGTATATCTGTGTGTAATATCTACCAGTACATGTGTATTTTCATGTGTGTTGGATGTATGTAGCACTAGGTGAAAGTTTATAATTGTATGTGACTGTATTCATGCATTGTAAAGTGACATGAGCCTATGCAAGTGTGTGTAGTCATGAAGGAGTTTGTGGCATGTGTGTGATGGGGCTGGGAACTGAGAAGCTAAAACAGATGTGATTTAGTCATGTGACTAGCTTGTGTTTATAGGATCATGCCTTGTTGCAGACTTCTGTTTGCACGACTAATTCTTTTTTGCTTAGTGTTATAGGGCACATTCTTTTTGGCTAACAATCTGCCTTCAGAACAAACGGGCAGGTGGAGGAGGCTGCATGTGTAGTAGCTGCAGCTATTTGCAAAACAATTGCACACACCACCAGCCCAACATGGCAGCCACCACCGACTCACAACTCCCACCCTCAGGCAAGTCTACAGGTCTGTCTTGAGAAATTCTCAGTGCCATCCTTCACATGAACCAGCGCCAACTTGAGAAGGGAAGACAAGAAGTGGCAGCAAACAGGCTAACTTTTTTTTTTATTAAGGTATGATTGATATACACTCTTATGAAGGTTTCACATGAAAAAGCAATGTGGCTACTACATTGACCCACATTATCAAGTCCCCACCCATACCCCAATGCAGTCACTGTCCATCAGTGCAGCAAGATGCCAGAGATCCACTATGTCCCTTCTCTGTGATACGTTGTTCTCCCTGTGATCTCCCACACCATGTATACTAAACCTAATACCCCCTCAGTCCCCTTCTCCCTCCCTCCCCACCCGCCCTCCCACACCCCTCCCCTTTGGTAACCACTAGTTCATTCTTGGAGTCTCTGGTCTGCTGCCATTTTGTTCCTTTGCAAAAGGCTAACTTGATTCTTGTGTTTCTAAGTAAGAGAGGAGGTCCTCAAAAGGCCACTATCCCTAACAAAGGTGGCGTCCTTGGGGGCAAAGTTATAGTCTCCTTTATCTCTGCGAACTATCACCCAGCTGAAACCAAGCCCCTGGATATTAAGCATGCATGTTTCTCTGAACTAAAAGCCAAAGAAAGAGTATCTAGTCCATTTATGCTTTCATCAGTGAGTCAGAAGGCACCAAACCAGACCTGACTGCAGATGCCACCAGCCAATGTCAGGCCCATGACTCATCCTTTGTGCAGAGATTTTTTGCTGTGATACAATTCATCTCCCCAAAATGTCTACTATTGACTAGCTGTGCTGTCATAGCTGGACCATCTGGCAGCTCCCTTGCCCATTATTAGACAACTAATCCAGAAGTCTTCCAATTCAATGTGGAAATAATTTAAAGCAATACCCACAGGAAGTAAAGTGGGGGCTTTTTATAACAAATTAATTGCCTGCCATTTACAAGTTAACTTATGATCTTCAAACGTTAAAGGGAACAAAACAACAAAACATAAATAAAATTGAAAGACAACAGAATGGGAGAAGATAATCACAATAAACACAGCAAAGCATTAATGTCCACAATACAAACAGAAATCATACAACGCAGTAAGACAAAGAATTCAGGAGAAAGTGAGAGAAGCAGTGGGAGGGTGCAGGCAGTGAGGGGCAGAGGGCATTGTCCAGAAAGAATTTAGAAACAGTAATAAAACCTACTACAAGACAATCTAATCAGCTTTTTATCACCATCATGCACAGCAGTTCTGAATAACGTCATCAGTATTAAAGTTGTCCTCCCTGCCCCAGGTGATCGCTCCACTGTGTGCCTCATCTCCCATCTGCCTGCCGCCAGCATGGGATATGATGGGCAATTCATAGAAAGAGAAATGCAAATGACCAAAATATATCAGGCCAATAAAAAAACCATGAGATACTATCACTTTTGTCAATTAGACTGACAAAAATTTAAATATTGATAATATCCAATATTAGCAAGGATGAAAGCAAGTGGGGACACTCAACAAATGGTTGGTACAGTATTGGGTCATCTGTCTTTCTGTCTATTTGTAGGAGTTCTTTTGAAGGGCATTGAAAGTAGGTATTACAGTGCAAAAATAAAAATTATTTACAAAAAGCAGACATATGGCTCTTGCCTGCCCGCATCCTTCCCTTGGAGGAAGCCCTGTGCCCTGGATACTTACAGTCTGGATGGGGCCATTCATCACAGAGTGCTGGCCCCCTCACCCAGTGCTGGCCTCAGGGGAGGGCCCGAAGCAGCCTAACACTTGATAAGGTATTCCATTACAGACAGGGGCAGCTCTAGGATTTCCACAGAGCAGGGAACTTGGGACTTCGGTCTGCTTAAAAGAGGGGGCAGGAGGCTATTAGGTTTTTCATGAAGTTGCATTTGCTTTATGGCAACAACATTGTTTTAATTCGTGTGTTACCTTGGGGTTTAGGGGCCCTGGAGCTGTTTGCATCCAGTGTGCCTAAATCACCAAGGGGTTAGTCTAGTCTAACTACTGTTTCTTTCTATTGGAATTCTGCCTACCTCCTGGAGATAGCCTGTGTACAGGATACAGACAAAGGAAAAGAGTGGAGGCACAGGACAAGCATAATCCTGATAACTATATTTGTGCTTCTGGATGCAGTTGGTCTTTTTGGATCAAATAGTTGCCCTTTTTGTTTAAGAGGGTGTGAGTTGGGTTGTTTTCAATTGCCTTCAAAGAGCTTTTGGTAACAAAGACAAGGAGAAGCTCATATAGCTGAAGTGTGGTACACCAAAAAGAAGAGTTTAAAATTACAATTGAACTTATACTAAAATGGTTTTAAAATCATTTTTCTCAGCTAATCTTTTAAGATCCTGTATTGCAAAGATGATGAATTAGTACAGTGTGAATTCTTTCATGTAACCCCCAACTGGGTCAAGAAACAGAAACCCCAAGAATTCCAGAAGCTGCCTTGTTCCCCTTCTCGACCACTACCCACTTTTCTGATGCCCAGCAAGATGGATTTGTTTTTCCTGTGTGTGTGTGTGTGTGTGTGTGTGTGTGTGTGTGTGTGTGTGTGTGTTGTTGTTATTTTACTTTATAAAAGTATAATTTTTTTGTCTGGCTTCTTTCACTCAAAACTGTATATGTGAGATTCACACATGTTATAACTTACAGTAGTTTGTTCATTTTCAATTATTATATAGTCATCTATTGTATGACTATACCACAATTTATTTATGTATTCTAATGTCTACTGACATTTTAGTTGTTTCCAATTATTGGCTACCACAAATAATGTTGGTATGACATTTCCTAAGTATATGCTTAGGAAACAGTTTTCCAAAGAGATTGAAACAGTTATTTCAACTACCAATGTTCAAGAGCTCTAATTGCTCCCTGTCCTTCTCTTGGTATCATCAGTCACTTTAATTTTAGCCATTTGGGTGTGTGTAGTAGTATCTCATTATAGTTTCAACTTGTCTTTCCTGGATGACTAATGAGGCGGAACATCTTTTCTGATAGTTATTAGCCAAGTGGATATCCTCTGTGGTGACATGCACACTCATGATCTTTTCCCATCTTCTCCTATTGAGTCATCTATGTTTTTCTTGTTCATTTGTAGAGCTTCTTATATTCCTGAAAAGCAGCATTTTATTAATTATTGTAATTGTAAATGAATTTTCATATCTGTGGCTTTCTGGTTTTTTATTCTCTTAGTGATATATTTTGATAAATGTGGTTTATATTAATGATGTCCTATTTATCCATCTTTTGCCTTTTTGATAAAAATGTTTCCTGTTTAAGAAATCTTTGTCAACCCCAAAATTATGAAGAAATTCTTTCATGTTATCTTCTAAAAATTCTATTGTTTTACATTTTACATTTAGATCTACAATCTATCCAGAATTAATTCTTAAGAGAAAGTGACATAGGGATCAGATTTTTTTTCTATATAGTTAGGTCATTCATCAAGCACCACTTATTGAAGCAAAACATTTTCCTCCATTGCTTTTTAGAGCTTTCTTAGTCATAAATTGAATGAATGTATGTGGGTGGGTCTTTTTCTAGACTCTCTATTCTATTCCATTGATTCATTTATCTTTGAACAAATGCCATGTTGTTTTAATTAATGTAGTTTTATAATAAGTTATTATAGCCAAGAATTTAGGTCTTCTTACTTTGTTGTTATTCAAGATAGTATTGGCTATTCTTAGCCTTTTATTTCCATGTGTAATTCAAAATCAGTTTAATAATTTACACACACAAACACAGAGGTGGGATTTTCATGGGGATTGGATTTCATACAAAAACCAATTTGGGGAGAACTGATATTTTCACAATACTTAGTTTTTCAATCTAGGAATGTAATAACTGTCTCTATTTATGTTTAATTATTTTTCAGTAACATTTCATTGTTTTGGGGGTGTCTGCTCATTTTTCATTAGGTTTAATTCTAGGTATTTGGTGTTTTGTGGTAATATTGAAAATGACAGTTAAATTTTCCTAATTTTTTGTTGATTTACATAAAAATATAATTGAATTGTTTACCTATTGACCTTATAGCTAGCAACCTTAGCAAATTCACTATTTTTAGATGCTTTTGGGTTCTCTAAGCCCAGTGATGGTATCTATTTCTCCCTTTCCTCTCATTGTATCTGTTCTTCATTTTTGTTGAGTTACTGAACTAGTAAGGTTCTCTAATAGAATTTGAATATATATGGTGATAGTGATCTTCTTTGCTTAGTTTCTAATATCAAGGGAATGTTTATATTTTCCCTATTAAGTAGGATGTTTGCTGCATGACTTTTTGATATATTTTCTATCAGATTACACATGATCGTTCTATTCCTAGTTTGCTATGAGTGTTCATTTTAGATAGATATGAATTTTATCAGATGTTTTTTCTGTATGTATTCAGACAAACACAATTTTTCACCTTTTCTTCTACTACTGTGATAGATTATAGTGACATTATCAAGTGTTAGTTTAACTTTATGCTTTTAGAATGAATTAAACTAGGTCATGAAGTAATATCCTTTTTACATTACTTAATTTGGTTTGCTAATATTTTGTTTAGGAATTTTGGCATCTATGTTCATGAGAGATTGCCTTAATTTTCTTTTCTTATGATGTCCTTATCATTATGAATTGGGAAGTATTCCTTATTTTTCCATCCTTTGAGAGAGTGTGAGTATCTTAAATGTTCTTTCCTTAAGTTTGGAAGAATTCTTTGGTTAAGCTATCTGGGCCTAGAGGGTTTGTTTTTTG
Source organism: Manis pentadactyla (assembly GCF_030020395.1). Classification (NCBI taxonomy): domain Eukaryota; kingdom Metazoa; phylum Chordata; class Mammalia; order Pholidota; family Manidae; genus Manis; species Manis pentadactyla. Next base: position 52,400,164 of record NC_080030.1, read on the forward strand.
GTGGGTGGGTGTGTGTGTGTGTGTGTGTGTGTGTGGAAAGGATTTAAATTATGGATTTAATTTTAATAAATTTTCTCATTTGTTATCAATTATTGGATGCTGTATTTTTCAAGAAATTAGTCCATTGCATCTAAATTTTCAAGTTCATTGGTACAAATTGTTTATGATATCCTCTTAAAATATATTTTTTAATTCTGTAGTATTTGTAGCATTTTTTGCCCAAATAGTAATTTCTACCTATGTCATTTATTAATAATATCAGAGGGTTATCTATTATACTATATTGTTCACAGAACAATATAGTATAATATGGCTTTTGGTTTTATCTGTTTTATTTTCTCTATTGCACATTTTGTTTTCTGTTTCTTTGTGTTTATTTCTTAAGTTTAGTTTACTGCTCTTTTTTTAACTTCTTGAGATAGATGTTCAGATCACTGATGTTCTTCCTTCTTTTCTAACATGTGTATTTAATACTACCTAAGAAAGGCTTTGACCATTTAATCCCACAAGTTTTGATCTATTATATTTATTATCATTCAATTCAACACATTTTCTAATTTTCACTATTTTTTCCTTGATAGATGTTTTAGAGTGTATTGATTCATTTCTAATCAGAAAATGCTCTATTTATGTTTTAGCTCTTAATTAATAGCTTGATTCTGCTATGTCATAAGCCATATTCTATATGATTTGATTTATTTGAAATTTTCTTTATAGCCTCGTATATGGGTAAATGTTCCATGTGCAGTTGTTGAATGCAGTATTCTACATACACCAATTAGGTCAACTTGGTTAATGATGCTGTTCAAATCTTCTTTATCCTGTCTGATGGATTGGTGGGTTGACTGGTATTCAGTCACCAGTTCTATCAATTACTGGAAGAGGTGCATTAAAAATCTCCTACAGTCAAAGATTTTTATATCTCTCCATTTTGTTCTATCAAGTATTGCCTTATATGTTACTAGGTATATGTATACAAATTTATAATTGTGATAGCCTTACATTGGGATGACAGTTACTATTATGAAATATCTCTTTTTATCTTTAGTAATGCTTAAAGTCTACTTTGTCTGATATAAGTATAGGTAAATGAGCTTTCTTTTAGTTAGTATTTGCATGCTGTATTTTTTCCCATCCATTTACTTTCAGCATTCCTGAATTCTTATAATTTGCAACATGCACTTATGTACATTATAGAGCTGAATTTGGGTATTTGTAGTTGTTTATTTTGTTTTATCCAGTCTGACAATTTTTGTCTTTTAAATGGAATTTGTTATTCATTTATACATAATGTTACAATGAGTGTATATAAATTTAAACCTACCATCTTGCTATTTGTTTTAAATTTATTCCATCTGTTTTGTTTTTTTTCCTTTCTTATCATATCTTCTTTTGGACTTTAATTTTTATTATTATCCCATTTCCCCCCCATTAGCTATTCTTAGTTAAATAATCTTTTATTATGCATTTAGTGGTTACCATAGAGATTTCAACATTCATCTGTGACTTATTAAAGTCTAATGAATAGTGTTACCTTTACCACTTCCTGGCCAAAGCAAGGCTTTAGTACATTTCAGTTCTATCTAATCCTTTTCTACCTTCCTCTGATTTATCTTCCAGTTTCTGATCTCTCTCTTCAACAATATCAAAGCCATTGTCAAACCAATCTATTGAGTTCTTAAGTATAGATATTAATTTTTAAGTTTATATTCCATTTGATTTTTGCATAGTTTCTAAGCAATTCTCTATCTCATCATTTAAATTCTTTAACATACTAATCACAATTACTTTAGCATCCATGCCTGATAATTGCAATATCTGGATATCTTAAGAGTTTTGAAGTTTTCAGTAATTTTTGCCTTGAGATATACTAATAAGTTTTGTTTGAATGTAGGGCATTTGTTAAAAATCTTTGAGACAATTTAAAGCTCTGGATAGGGTTAGCTTCCTGAAGGGCGTTTATTTTTGCTTCCAACAGACAGTTAAGGTGAACACCTTACCCAATCACAAATTGAAGGGACTTGAACTTCAGCTTTTTCCTTTTTAAAGAGTCACTTATTTCCTGCAGAATAGTCATTTGGTCCCAATGAAAGGCCTGGAGTGTTTGCCAGTGCTCTAATTCATTGGCTGTCTCTAAATTCCAACTTCTGTTCCTGATGTTCCTAAAACTGCAGGAACCTTCTCAGCCTCTCAGCCATAGCTTGAATATTTCCAAGTGCCTTAAAAGGGGAAAACATCCTGAATGTTACTTCATTTCTCTTTTTTTCCCCCTTTCCTTAAAGACCCTATCCCATCAAATTTTTGCTGCCTGGGTAGCTCTCCAATGTCCGCAAACAGATATTCTATTTTCTCCAGCTGTTCTAGTTATTCTTAGAGGGAAGTTTACCCTGCAACAAGTGATTCCACCTTGACCAAAAGCAGAATACCATTCAACTTGTCTTTTGAGCATCAACCTTAAGATTCTGGAAATTCATCATGTTTCCTTTGAACTCTAACATTAAATGATTCCCTATGACTTTGTCACTTCCAAGTTTTTATTTCTTTTAAGAACCAACTATGAAGGATCTTTTTTGTTGGTTTAACTAATACTTTGACCTTTATTATTATTATTAACAGAGGCCACAACTCTCTTAAAAGTGAATAAGGATTTGCTAACATGGCAGAAATTCATCCCACATACTAGAGATTAGCAAAAACTAAATCCCAGTGGCTCATGGTTTCCCATCACTTTGTATAAGAGTTGAGTAAGTTGAATTGGTAGAAAGAAGAGGTACATTATTGGCTGCCTTAGTCTGTTCAGGCTGTTATAACAAATATTATAGATTGAGTGGTTTATCAACAACAGAAATTTATTTCTCACAGTTCTGGAAGCTGGGAAGTCCAAAATCATGGTACCAACAGATTCAATGTCTTGGGAGAGCCGTCTAACTGGTTGATAGATGGCCATCTTCTCACTGTGTCCTCACATGGCAGAAGAGACAAGATAGCTTCGTGGAGCCTCTTTTATAAGGGCACTAATCCCATTCACGAGGGTTCTATCCTCATGACCTAGTCACCTCCCACAGGCCCTCATCTCCTAATACAATCACATTGGGGGTCAGGATTTCAACATATGAATTTGAGGGGGCACAAACATTCAGTCTGTAACATTGATTGAGACTCAGCTGTCAGGAAGCAGAAGATAATAGTGGTGACCATATTTTCTAAACTTCAAGTAAAGACACTTTCTGACAAGAGCTAAATGCTCTCATGTCAGTAGTAAGACAGAACGCTAGAAATCAAGACTAAGTGCGAGAGGCCAGCCCACATATATAAAAAATACAATTCTGTCACTGGTTCAAGATATTCTTGATTTTCACTAACTTGGTTCCAAGATGGGGCTTAGAGAGCTGGCGAGTTTGATGAGATCTTCCAGATCAGCGTTACAGGAGGGAAGGGCTTGCCTGACGTCTGATCTCCTCCTCCAAGCTGCTCCCAGACCAGTCTGCGAGGAACCAGTTAACTGACTTCTAACCTGCTTCTTTTAGACAGTGGCTTCTCTTCTGGATGTCTCCAGGCCCCCAGTCAGATTCCAAAGGGCTTCACCCTGAAACTGCCTGCAAGCAGGGACAGACAGCAGCAGCAGCTGCCACGGCACTGATAATAGGTTTGTGCTGCTGCTTGCCCAAAAAAGCTGCTTTGAGTTGCAGATTTGCCTTCCTGCCTGCCCGAACCCGCAGCGTCCGCGCTGCCGCGGCGCCGGCACACAGAGAGCAGGAGTGCCACCTACTGAAGCACTGGGGATGCAGCCAGTGCCTTTGCCAGCCGAGGCCTGCTTGTCACCCAGCAACGGGACTGAAAACCACCTTTGTACGGCCAGTAAGTAGGCCTCATCTTGTGCCAACTTTAGTAATTGTTTACCACGGTTAGACTGAAAACGTCTCAAGGAAGTTTATTCTGCTCTAAACAAACGAAACAAAATTACAGTTGGGATCCAGGCTGTATTCCACTTAAGTGAGAAGTGGACAAGCCAGCAAATGCAGCGTTTGACACAGAACATGGAAATTAAGTACTTACCCTGTACCAGACATGGCGCGAGGCCCGAGGGACAGAAGTATGAATGGTCTACACCACACAAACAACGGACAGATGACAACCAATAACCTGTATTCCACTGTTGACAAAATACACTCGAGGAACCCAGCCACCACTTAGATGACAGAACATATCTCAAAGCATGGGATTTGGAGCATCTGGATTTTCCATTTTTCCTGTGTTCTATTACTAAGCTTAGATTAAGCAGTCACATGGCTTCTTTATTGCTCTTTTTTGAGTTGCCAATTAACAAAAAATATATTTAGAATTCTATTCTCAGAACAATTGCTTTGAGGATGCCTAAGCACCCTCCTGGCCTGCCTCTCAGAGAATCTTGCCAGGACCACTCTCAAAGTGCTAAATCCTTTCCCTGTTCACAAACTCCTCTACATGTGCTAATAGCACATTTCTAACAATAATCAACAAAATACATTTTTTAATGTTTTTATTATCTAATGATATCAGAAAATCTTACTTAAAACACATGCATGCATACATACATACATACTTACATAAGTTGGTAAGTAAACACTCTTGTAAGTCAGAAGCCAACACACAGCAATTTGGTCACATATTTGCACTTGGGAAGCAGAACCTGAAAACCAACCCCCCTGAGACTCTGGTGATTCAGCCACTGTGCACAGCCACTATCCATGCATGTTCTTATAAGCCATACAGGTGTGCCTCATCCATTAAGGGGAGCCAGGTAAATACAAATGATAGGAAATGGGCAAAGAAGTATCATGTTGGATTCAAGATAGATTTCATCCAGAATGCAATATTCACAAACTAAAATTTCTTAAGCTACGACTGTGAGAATTATACTTAAATCCTGCTAAAGTTTCTGGTATTTTATTATGATTTTACTTTTGAATATAGTCCAGGTGGACATGAGCTTAAATAATATGTTTTAAGTATTTATCGTAGTTCATATTTTCACCCATAAGTATCCATTGTCATGTTTCCAATCTATTTCTACCCCCCTTCTTTTTGCAAGGTCTCACAAAGTAGTTGAACATGTTTCCATCCAATCATTCAGCTTCTGACCTGATAGACTTTTCTTCTATGCCTTATTCCGTAATTCCCACAAATCAGTTCAAAGGGGGCTATAAGAGCTGCTGTCAGCTGCTACAAATGACATTTAGTCATTAGGTGAGCTGTGGCAAGAACAAGCACGCCCCACCCTGGACACCACTCAGAACCTTCCACAGAACCCTAAGGTCACCCCAGCCCTCATTCTTGCCAGTATATCTGCACTGCTCCAAGGACAGACCTCATAGCTCACTTGGTCTCTTTTTGGGTTGTATAGACTGGTACGTAGCAGGCAAGACACAGAGGCTGACCCTCAACTTTCATGACCCTTCCTTCCCTCCACTTTTCTCCCTCCCACCCTCCCCTCAAGATCAGCAAGGAACTATTAACGGTCACCTGACCAAGTCAAAAATGCTCAAGGCTTGCAAAGAGCTATGGTGAAAATAAACATGAAACAAAACAAAATAAAATAACCATAGATGTTTACATAGGGAGGAAACTGAAAACTCCAATTCAACCTCTTACACAGAGCTTCAGTGCCCTCTTCACTCCCTGCCAAAAAGTCGCCACCACATCAAACTACCCCAGTGATGGGAACTTGCTAACTCCAAAGCAGCTTATTCAATGTTTGGATGATTCTTCTTCATATCAGCCAAAATATGACATAATAGTAGCTAACATTTGCACAATATTCCATTTTGTAAATATAATAGCTTATTCTGCTCAATACTGCTGTGGGGAAGCTATTACTATTATTCTGCTCTACAGACAAAAGTGAGGCTTAGAGAGGTTAAGGACGCTGCCCAAGATCATCCATCCAACAGGGAAGAGATTGTGAGGGATTTGCACACAGGCTGTTCGACTCCAGAAGCCTCTAGACTTTCAGGTCTGCAGAGTGTCATGACTCCTACTTCCAACTTCCACTAATTGGCCCTTGGCCTGTGCCTTGCCTTGGGCCATGAAGGCACCTGATTCCTTTTCCACATGACAGCCTATATGCTTAGGATAGAGGAAGTGCTGTCTCTGCTCCTTGCTAATCATCCAGGTCCTTCAACATGCCTCAAATGACACAATTTTCTTACTTCTCTCGTTCTCCAAGCCCTCTAACCCAGCATGCATCATTTGGTCTATGACCCTCTGAAATGTGTTACCCAGATCCTAGCATAACCATATCCTTGATGTGGTTTGAGTAGGCAGTGTAGAAAAACATGACCACTGCCTACATTCCAGTCCAGCACTGCCAATACAACTTTGTGCAGTGATGGAAATGTTCTATAGTTTCCCTGTCTTCCTCAGCTGCCACTAGCCACCTTTGGCTCTTAAGTGCTTGAAATATGGTTATTGAGACTGAGGAACTCAATTTCTATTTTATTTAGCTAATTTTATTTTTCATGGCCACATATGTTAAGCAGATCCACAGTAGAGAATGTAGTTCTAGATTCTATATTCCTACATCACATCTTGATCCATGTTGAACGTTCTCAATAAATATGTCTTTGCCAATCTATGATACTCAGTTGGTTTTGGGACCTCTGAGCCTATTTTACATTTGCCTTTTACAAAGGTCACCTCATGATCATTCCAATCTGTTCAAATCATTCTAAATCTGATTTTGTCACTCAGACTATTTAGGATCTCTTATGCTCTGTGTCATCTGCAAGATGACTAAACATACTTGCTATGTCTTTAAAAATAATAATAATAATAAATGTACTAACATTTATTGAGGGCTTACTAAATGTCAGGAGCTATGCTATGCACCCCAGTACTTAAATACACAATCATCTAAGCCCAGGACTGTCTGGTTCCACTGCCCCCACCCACCATCTACCGACCAGACAGCCTTCCACATTGAGGAAACACACACACAAGTATATGCACACCCACAGGACACAAGAAACTTTCTTCCACTCAGACATCAGTTATTAATCTACATTTTGCATGCCATTGTTCAACCACGATTGTCCTTGCATCCAACTTTTTATCAATGTTTACAAGAATTTCATGAGAGCTCTTGTCAAGTATCTTTTTGAAGCACATATTCACAATATATGCTGCCCTGAATTACCTGTCTGACAACTTTTTAAGAAATGTAATGAGATCAATCTGCCCTGATTTGTTCTTGAACTCATCCTGACTCTTGGAAATACTTAATACTCATTCCTCACTTAGTAATTCACACAGACAAAGGCACATTTCCATGTCCATCAAGAAGAATTTAAAAACTAAGGCATTCATGAAAATTTTGTTTTAGCAAGCTATCTAGCTTGTCAAACAGGGTAGAGAGATGCTCTTAAAGTTTAGAGCCAAGAACAGGTTGGAATGAAAAACAAGACTGAATGAGAACATTTAAAAAAGATAACACACACCTGATAGGACATTACATGAGATTTGTTTTCCCCTGTTGCTCTAAGTTCAACCTAATTCCCAGTATGGAGTATGAGTGATAAAGCACTCTCATTCTAAAAAGTGAAGATGGAATATCTTTACATAACTTTCTTAGGAGGTGGCCTCAAGCCATCTGTCAACTACTTGTACCTATATTTGAGAAAATTAGAATGATGAAGGACATATTGGTGGGCAGGGATTCTTGGTAGAGAGTTGTCAGACTGCTGTGCCATTTCTCTCTCCTCTCCCCGAGAGGACGTGTAAGTGGGAAAAGACTTAAGAGATGGGTAGAGGATGCCTGCAAAGTATCCAGACAGATGGGAAGAAAATCAGGAAAGTGCATTGTCATGGAAACCAAGGGAAGAAAGTGTTTCAAGAAAAAGTGAGTCAGCAGCTTTCCTCAAGTCCTGCTAAGAGGTGAAGCTAAGCAATGAGAGCATTTATTATATTTAGTGATAATGGGACATTGGCTTGCTTGATTAAAGCAATTTCCCCAGAATGGTAAGGGTGGAAGTGAGATTGCAGTAAGTGAAGTGCTAATGACAGAAAATCCAGACAGTTCTTTGAATTAGCCTGTGAAAGGGAAGAGAGAGGAAGACTGGTGACTGACGGTAAATGTTGAAGTCCCAGGGAAGAACGTTTAAGATTTAACATTAGCAGTATAAAGCCCTCAGTAAAAATCAACCTGCAATTTTACATGTGTTACATGGGGATCATATCCTGAAGTGTAGTAAAAGCTGTGGGTCTTGAAGAGCTATATGTATATACACATGAATTTTTTAATCATCTTTAAAACAAAGATCAAAGTTCATTCGGTTAAGTCCTGCTGCATTAACCAAAATAAAAATAAAATAGAAAAGGAACCTAATGATCATTTAAAGTTTGAAATTCCTAAAACGTTCAATTTTCACAACTGTGGAAGATGCCATCTAGGTTTCTGAGAAGTCCAGGATTGTTTCAGCTAAGCCAGAGAGGACACAGTATACATCTCTGAAATGGTCCTGGGTTAGTCCAGTAAAATAAAATGTATAACTACACATTCGTAGACATGATCTTTGCCAGTTAGACAACAGATAAAGTCAGGCTCAGACAGGTTTCTAAACTGTGCTATGTAACTAGATACACTTGAGAAACTTTCAAATGGAATTGTATGTAATATCACTTCAATCAAAAGAAAACAATGAAATTAAGAATTTGTATCCGTTTGGAGAGGAAGCAACGGCTGCTACGTGGATACTGCGGGAGGTGGGGGTGTGCTAAGTGGGAGGCATTTGATTTCCTCTGGTGCTTTAAGCTCTGGAGGTGTCCTAAGACTCCAGCGCCGCTGTCTGGTCTTCATCCCAGAGTGCTTGGGTTAGCCACTTTGAGCAGGGGGTCGTGCTTTCTATGTTCTGTTTCTTTTAAGCAGCCAAATGAAGAACAAAAGAAATCAAACCATGAGGAGTCACCAAGATGGAAATTTGTTAGAGTCAGGACTGAGAGCCTCAGAGGCAGTGGAAGGAAACAGCTAAGAGATAGTAACATAATGGAGGAAAAGAGAAGCTGTTTAAAGATAAGAAAAGAAGGAATGAAGTTACAGGTACTGAGAAGTTTAGTGATTTGGTGGCAAGAAGTTGAAGGATTTTTCATTAGCTCACTTTTGTTTCAAAGTGAAGGAAAAGACAAGGTTGTCACCTGTGAATGAGGAGCAGTGGCGGGGGGGGGGGATAGGTTTGAAGAGAACAGAGAGGAGGTTTTTTAGAAATAAATAAACCTGCCATGAAGCATGGGTGAGGGAAACAGATGAAAAGAGCACAAGGCTGCAGACCTGATGGGTCTGGGCAGAACCAGGCGGGTGTCGCGGCCCTGCACACATGGGAGGGAGGGCTCTCCGGGAGCTGCCGGGCGACGTGACACATAGAAAAGGTGGTCGAAGGCTGGTTCTTGCCAGCCAGAATACAAGGAGTGACCAGGACAGTATCAGCAAGACAGGAAGTGATGCACCAGGCCATGAGATCTAGGCTGGACTGGAGTACCCAGCATTCAATAAATCCTTGTTAACAGAGAAAGAAAGAAAACCAGAAGCCTGACAGTCATCATTCTTCCCACCAAACCTAACCACCACACCCTGGCGACTTCACATTCTGACCATCTCTCCATTCTCTCTACTTCCATCCACGTCCACTCTCTCACCACATGGTAACCAGCATCCCTTACCTGCTAATTCACTTCCGACAACCACCACTGATAACAGAAACAAGAAAGTCTGACCTTCACCCACCACTGCAGCCTAACCCTATCCTTGGTTTCTGTACTCCAACTATATCAGACTTCTCTCAATTCCAGGCACACATGATGCTCACTCCTCCCCATCAGAGCCCTTGTACACTCTGCATCCCCTACGAGGAAGCTCCTCCTGATCCCATCCCTGTCGTGGCCTGGCTATTCTTTCCACACAGGCTTTACTCCTATCTTCACTTCCACGCCATCTCAACTCCCCTGTTGATAGGCCTCAGACTGGGTTGTATCCTGTTATGTGTTGTGCGGTGCTCAGTTCTTCTCCCATGTAGAACATGTCAGACTAGTATCTGCCGTCTGATTTTGCTGCCAGATAAGATAGCTCCACAGCAGCTAAGCCCATCTGTCTTGCTCACCACTGGACCCCAGGGCCTAACACAGCACTGATGTTCAATAGATGTTAAATAAACCATCTTGACTTACTGACTAGTAAAAAGAAGATCAGGTATAAGGTGGCTACTAGCAAGAAATCAGGGCAATCATGGGCTTAGAGTGCTGGCTTAAACTGAGATTGGAGGGGGAAAAAAATGTAATGGGAGACCTAGAGTAAGAGAATCAGAATGGAAAGTTCGATAAAATCATTTTGCAAAGAAAAATGGATGCAGAGATCATGAGAATAATGCAATCATTTTACTGAACTGAGTGTGAATCTAGGGGCTAAATATAGGCTGTATCAGTCAGGATTATATTTAGCTGCCTATAATGGGGGACCTAAATATGGAGCTCTATCAGTCGGGGTTCCCAGCGTGAAACAGATGGCGCATTCAGAAAGGTTTAACTGGAACAAAGTTGAGAAGCCACTGTTACAGAGGTGTAGACTGTGTTAAGGAAACCAGCAAGGGGTGGGGAAGCTCCCTAGGGTTATCAGCAGTGAGAAGTTACTACCACCCTAGGCTGCAGGGACAGTGGACACATGGCGTTGCTAGAACCCATGAGGAGCTGGAGTTAGGGAGGTGGGGCCCCTAGGCAGGAGCTCTGACTTCAGGGAAACAGCCCCCTCTAGCACCGAGACCAAGCAAGCAGGGAGGGAGCAGGGAAAATCACAGTTCTCATCTCCCACACTCATCTCCTGCCAAGTGCCTCCAGCGGCCAAGCCCAGCTGGAAGCCAAAGGCCAAGGGAGCCTCCTGGGGTACAGATCACGCAAGATGCAGGAGAGAATGGATCTCAGGCAGAGGACTACTGCAAAAGGAAAATAACTGACATAACGGCTCATTTATCTCATGTTACAGCAAGTCCTGATGTAGGTACCCCAGGACTAAGATGTCAGCTCCACAGTGTTCAAGAACCCGGCTTCCTTCTGTCTTTCTGATCCACCATCTTTAACACTTGGCTTCCTTTCTTACAGCCGTGTCATGGTCCAGGATGGCTGCTGGTGCTCCTGACATCCCACCATAGCTTCCAGGGAGACGGGAAAATGTATGCAGTATGTTGGCTGGGCATGTTTTCCCAGAAGAAAATTCTGAGTTTTTAGTGAAGAAATAATAGAATTAATAATAAGTACCCTCCTGAAACAATGATTGAAGAAACATTACTAGAGATGGACTTACTAAAAGATGGTTTGAGTTTTTCTGAGGGAAAAATATTTTTTTGCCTCATACACTGACTTTATAATCTAACATCTGTTTGGATTCCACAGGCTACTCTGATTCATAATCTTTCTAGACCACTGAGACCATTTGCTTTATACTTTATTCACATTATTCTCAAGGAGTATTTGTCAATAGTAATTAATTTCCTTAGCTGATTGTAATATACCATACTTTCAAATGATAAAAGATGAGAATTCTTAATTCATTCACTCAAATATGTATTTATCGAGTGCTTACTATGTTCTAGGTACCACTCTAGATGCTGAGATACAGCAGTGAACAAAATAGGAAAAATCTCAGTCTCCATGGAGCTTACATTCTTGTAGGGAAAACTGAATATAATCTGTAAACTTAAAATGTGTGTGTGTGTGTGTGTGTATGATTATGTTGGTTGGCTGTAAATGCCTTGAAGGAAAATAAAGCTGGAAAGGGGAAAGGGAGTTTTCAGTAGGAGTTGAATTTTCAGTAATCAGAAAAGACCTAAAAAGAAAAGATATGAGTAAAACCCTATAAGAAGGCATGACCTGCTGATAACTGAGGGGAGAGAAGTTCAGGCAAAGTGAACACCAACAGGTAGAAGAGATAATCCTTCGAAGGGACATGGAAGGCAGAATAACAGCCCTCCCTAACATCTCCATGTCCTAATCCCCAGAGACTGTATGATTATGTTCTATGGCAAAGGGGAATCAAGGTTGCAGAAGGACTCAACATTGCTAATCAGCTCACCTTAAAATAGGGAGATTATTTTGGATTATTGGGTGAGCCCCATGTACTCACAAAGGTCCTTAAAAGTGGAAGAAGGAGAAGGAAAATGATGTCAGAGTGACTCAATGCTCAAGAAGGACTCAACCCACCGTTCCTGGCTTTGAAAATGGAGGAAGGGGGCTATGAGCCAAGGACTGTGGACAGCCCCTAGGATCTGGAAAGGCAAGGGAACAGGTCCTCCTCTAAAGCCCCAGAAAGGAAGGCAGCCCAGCCAACACCTTGATTTTAGCCCAGTGAGGCTGGTGTCAGACTGCAGACCTATAGGACTGTAAGATAAGAAATGTGTATTGTCTGAAGCCACTTAGTTTGTGGTGATTTGTTATAGCAGCAATAGAAAAATAATACAAGAGGAAACACGTCAGTGTTAGAGGACTAACAAGCTGATATTACTGAAACAGTAAATAAGAGAAGGAGTGGTAGAGAAATGCTTAGAGAATTGGGGGCCAGATCATGTAGTTTCTTGTTGGCCACTTTAAGGATTTTGACTTTAACTCTGAAAGGAAAAGGGAAGCATTATATAGTCTCAAGCAGGACTGTTGTGTTGAAAATATACAGGGACAGTGCAAAGCAGTAACATTGAGATGAACTGGAAGGTTACTGCAACCAGCTGAGCAAGAGATGATGCCTGTACCAAGCACTGAGCCATGTGAAGTGGTTGGAATCTAAACATATTTTGATGGTTGAGTTGACAGGATTTTCTAAAACACTGGATAGACAGTATGAAAAAGAGGAGCCCAGCATGACTATGAGGATTTTGGTACAAACAATTGGAGTTGCCAGTAATTGAAATAGAGAGGAATGAAGGAGGAACAGGTTTGGAGGGAAAGATCAAGAGCTCCGTGTTGGACATTTAAGCCTGAAATGTCTAAGACATTCTGTTAGATTGCACTGTTGTTCAAAATTGTTCCTTCCCTTTCTGGTTGGTGGAGTATACTTCTCTGTCCCATTGACTTGGATCTTGACCACATGACTTGCCAATAGAATGTGAGGAGATGTGACATACATCATGTTTGGAGGCATCAAAAATTTCCACCTGCTCTCTTGCTCCTGCTGTCTGCTACAAAGAATAGTTCAGACCAGATAGAGGTAGTACATTCAGCCTGGCATCTGAAAAGGAGAAGACAGGCAGAGAAGATGCATCTGTGGAGAGAGGAGAAAATCTGAACCCACCCCATAGCCTGGAGCTGAGATGCACCTGAAATGCAAATCCGTGAGCAAGAAATAAATGTATGTCAGCACAAGCCACTGAAATTTGAGTGTTACTTGTTTTTGAACTAATACAGTCTAGAGTTTAAGGGAGCAGTCTAGGCTAGATACGTAAATTTAGGACTCATCACTATACAGTTAGCATTCAAAGCCATGAGACAGGATGAGACCACCAAGGCAATGAGTAAGACCAAAGAGAAAAGAGGATCAAAGAGTGAGCACTGGGTGCTCTACTGTTAAGAGATTGGAGAGATGAAGAGGCAGCAGCTAAGGAAGAACTGAGAAGGAGCCAGCCAGTAAAGTAGGAGAAAAAATTGGAACATGCACTATCCTGGAGGAGGGAGCATTCACTGTATTAAAAGCTAACAATTTAAGTATAATGAGGACCGAGATATGACCACTGCTTTTAACATATGGAGGTCACTGGTGAGCTTCCTAATACTTTTAATGGACTGATCAAATGAAAATATCCTTCTTTGTGATCATATTCACCTATTCATTAATTTCAATAACTATTACTTGAGCAACTATTATGTGACAAACACTATACTAGAAACTTGATATATACCAGTGAAACTGACCCCCAACTCCCCCACAAAAAAAAAAAAACCCATGCCCTTAAGGGGCTTAGATTTTAATGGAGACACTCAATAAACAATAAGCATAATAAATGAGCCAGATGTGATAAAAGCAATTAAAAACATAGTGCAGGAAAAGGGAAATCAAGTACACCAGAGGGTTGCAATTTAAATAGCGTGGTCAAGGTAGACTGCTTCATAAAGAGGGTGGCATTTGATTCATAGCTTTAAAGAGTTGACTCTCTGATCGAAAACTGTACCCCAGGATTTTATTTTCCTCAATGCTCTCAGTTTACAGCACTTAGCTGGCATTAACTTCATCTACAAAACCTGTGAATGTAGAGGCTTCCCCAAACATTAGTTGAATAAATAAACCAGGAGTAAAAACCAAGATTTAGCCTGCAATTATTTGCTGTTACTCTTAGAATAATCCAATTAGTACTATAATCCATCAGAATCACTCAACAAAGAAATGTCATGTTGGATTAAGTCTGCTATGGTGTATTAACCCAAAACTTCATAAGGCATTATTAACTCAAAAAAGGCATTAGTAACAGATTACTAAAAACTGAGGTAAGTATACGTTTACCTGCTTATAGAAGAGGCTAAATTGAAGAGGGCTGATAAGAAAGCCAGTTGAGAACAATTTTTTAAAATAATAAAAATAAAAATAAATTTAAAAACCAAATTCAAAGAAAGAGAAAACAGATAGGTGGTTGTCAGAGGTGAGGGTAGGGACATGTGAAGGTGGTCAACCTTCCAGATGTAAGATAAATAAGTTCTGGGAATGCAATGTACAGCATGGAGACTATAGTTAACAATAAATACTGTATTGTACAGATGAAGGCTGCTAAGAGATAAGATCTTAAAAGTTCCCTTCACAAGAAAAAAACAAAACAAAACTGTGAGTTCTGGCAGATGTTAAACTTACTGTGTTATCATTTCACAATATACACACATATCAAACCATTATGTTTTCCACCTTAAACTAATACAATGTTATATGGCAATTAAATCTTAATAAAGCTGGAAGAAAGAAAAAAAAAGAATGCCAGCCTGAAGAAGTTACTTTCACTTGAGACAGACCTGAAGTTAAACTTGGTGTTTCACAGGAGGCGGACAAGGGCCAAATAAGCCCTTTTCCATTCTGTCTCAGGCACATGGCTCTATGATTGCTCACTCAAGCTTGTTGATGTCTCATGAACCACACACACTTGGTGAGTCTCCTGGGTACACCTCCCCTCTACGATAACCAAAAATGAACAATATTTAACAAAATCATTTCACATATTGCTTCCAACTTTAAATCATTTATTACGATGCTAGGGACCAATCAGCAGGTGCTCATTCGTTAAGGTTTCACAGTGGAGAAAAAAGGGCTTAAGTGAAAAAGTCTAGCCCAGTATGGCCCAGAACTTTCTCCAAGGATGGAAATGTTATGTACTTGGGGCTAACCAATATGATAGCCACTAGCCATGTGTGGCTATTAAGAACTTGAAATATGGTTAGTGTAGCTCAGGAAATGGATTTTTAATTTAATTTTTTTTCAATTTAATTCAGGTGGCCACATGTAGCTAAGTGGCTACTCTAATGGATGGCACAGCTTTAGAGAGGCCTCCATTCTAAGCAATCCTTGAAACTGTGTCCCTTCTTAACAGTCAGGAAATTGAGGAAGAGGATTTTTAAAGCACCTTCTATTTCTGACATTAACTCTAATTTTTTAACCTCAACTACTTAAATAATATTAAATACAATCACTTAAACATATGAAAGATGAAGTGATTTTTACCAATGGCCCAGAGTAAAGGCCAGTTCTTATGGTCCAGGTATTTTCTTTGTTTTTATTATGTTAATATTTTATTTTCTGAAAGGAATCCCCAAAGAAGCAGGCCATCAAAAACACAAAACCAGGAAACATATATACCCTAGTACCATAGGTGAAAAGGAAAACTGGCTGAATTCTCCCAGTTAGATCGTTCCTCTGGCATGCAGAGCTACCAGTACATTCAATTATTCATTTAACAAATAGCTAATGGGTAAGGCTTGTACTAGGCATGATGAATATGAGATGTTGAAACAAAGTCCCTGTCCTCCCGGAGAGCACAGAATGATATCTACATGAAATCCCATCATATGGCTTCCAGAGCACAACAGCTGAGCAACTCCTCTGTACCCCACATCTGAGCAACTTCAGGCCAATGAGATCATCTTTGTTAAATGCTGACATTGAAATCTTATAAAGCTCTGTTTTCATCTGGCTTGCCCTCCTGCAACCCACAATTCCTATAGCTGCAAAGACAGTATTGTCTTTGAAGAGTTGAAAGCTTACTTCCTTGGCCCTATTAGAAATCTGACCCGGAAGTGTATACTTCAAAATGAGCACATCTCCACAGAGAATTCAATTTACTTCTAGATCTTTCCTGCATTTAATAATGATTTTTAAAATCTTTAGACTCATAATTAGTATCTTGCTAATTAAAATTATATGTAAACCAAGGAAAATGAAGTGCCAAACTGCTTGCTCCAACCTCAAAATAGAGAAAGTTCTAAAAGAAAAAACTTCGGCTTGATTATCTTAAATATTATTCTTTTTAGGTAAAATCATTTCTTATAGTAACTTTGAATACACTTTCTCACACAGCTTAGATGATTTGTTAGAGATATATTCTTAAAATTTCAACTAATGCAAACCCAAATACGCACATCAGCTTTAAGAGAAATCATAAAGATTTTAGCATCAGAATCAGCCTGTCACCAACTCTGCAATATTTTTACCCCCCAAAGCTATAATAAAACACTAATACTTCTTATTTGAAGCATCAAAGAAATGCTTAGTGTTCAAATCCCAACTTCAAAAGAGTAAGAACCACAGCCCATATCCCACCTACATAGACACCAGATTAAAGACATCTGGAAAATGACTGAGATTTCAACACAGTTCTTCAAAACACTCTTGCTTCCCTGCACACAAAGTGCTACATAGGCATTAATAAGCCTGACAAAAATGTACATGAGAGACATGCCAGAAATGAAATTTATCTTTCAGAATTTTTTTAGTCTACAAAATTCTTCTTGATCTAAAAATGCAAACCTTATAAATCAATGCTTTGTTAGAATTTCAATGAGTTCTTTTAAAAAGGATCTACATTTAAAATTTCATTTCACTGTTAGGTAGAGGATCACAGATGAACACAGTAATTCTCAGCAAGAACTAGTTTAGGTGTGTATACCTCCAGGAGTCTTGTAACCTCTCAAGGAATGCCAACACTTCAAAAGTAGAACTTGGCCAAGTTTTTAAAGATGTTCTTGCTATTAAAGATGGTCTTCTGAACAAATAATCAATGCTCCTTTTAGCTCCTACCCCTGCACATAGTATGTGCTCAATAAATGCTGAACTGACTAGCATTTAACATGTTGAGCATATCATGGAAAGCCTAATTTTAGTGAGATAGTCACAGCTGCTTAACACCAAAGAGCAAGGCATCTGAGACAGGTGCTATTTTTTAAAAGCAGAAATAAATGGAATCATCACTGCCTTGATCACTTTAATAACATCACAAGTCTGTTTCTCATTGAAAAGTTTATAGACTCAGTCAATTCAGTAAATCTCACCCTGGGAATATTAGGAGGTTGGTAATTGTGTTTTCATGCCATAACAGAAAGCAAGATCTGAAAGGTTAAGTGATTTGCCTGAGTGTGTAAGAGGCAGCATTTAAACGCAGCCCTCCTGCCTCGGACACCAGCACTGTGGCCAGGCCCTGGCCTGGTTGCCTGAGCCAACTTCAGATGCCCAACAGGGGTTAAGAACCCTGCAGAACTTGAGCAGGTGCAACTTGAAACCTAGCTTCCCCCCAGCTGGATCGGGCCAGTAAAAGCAACCACCACCACTGAAGGGCATTATCCTGGCCAGCACAGGGCAATTGTGATCTGTTTCTGCAACATAATGAGCCATAAGAAGTACATATTATGGCCATTCACATGATCAAATATACATTTCCCAGGTGTACTTGGTCTTCATCCACAGTTCCTGAAAATACAGCAGAGTCTCAAAGGTGAAATGGGTGTCTTGTCAGATTAGTAAGAGATTTTTGGACCCCACCCTGGGGCAGGCAGTGAAGCCCTCCCAAAAACCTGAGAAGAGCTTATCACTCTCTCGGATCCTGCTTCTCAGTCGGGGAGAGCTTCTACTCTTGGGGAGCTGGAATGCTCCCACATGCCGCTGAACCAGGCCCCAAGCTGAATGAGGATAGAAGCTCCTTTATTTAGGACATTGCCCTACGTATCTCTTCATCTGGCTGTTAAACTGCATTCTTCGCGGTGTCCTTTATTTAACTGGTAAACCTAAGTGTCTTCCAGAGTTCTGTGATCTGTTCCAGCAAATTAATTGAACCTCAGGGGAGGTCGTGGGCACCTCTAATCCATAGTCAGTAGGTCAAAAGCACAGGTAACTGCCTGGGGCTTGCAATTGGCATCTGGAGTTGGGGGTGGAGGGCAGTCCTGTAGGATGGAGCCCTTAACCTGGGGTATTTGGGTGCTGTCTCCAGGCAGATAGCATCAGAATGGAGTTCTCGGACACCCTGCTGGTGTTCAAGAATTGTTTGGTGTTGTGTGTGTGGGAAGACCCCTCTCCCACACGTAACACACTGGAGTCGGTCCTGCAAGCGACATTAATTGCACTAAGTCAGGAACCTGGAAGCCATCCTTTGTGGGTATACTGCAGATGAAAAAATCGCTAAAACACAACTGACGGGCAGCTGTTTCACCACCGAAAGAAAAGGATCATTTCTCAGCCCAAAGAGAAATAAGTTTTTGAGCTTAGGTCACAGTTTGAAGCAAAATCCAAGTGGGAAAAAACAAATTAAGCTTTCACAAAATTTCTAACCCAGCCTATTATGTCAGATTTCATGTGTTTATTAGTCCCACAATCTTCTCACCCACTTCTCACCTCACTGCCTCACTGTGGCCTGGTTTTACCTCATTTCACACACCCACTGATTTGAGGTGTGTTAAGGAATACTGACACTTCAAAAGTAGAATTCAGCAAATGTTTCGAAAAGGTGTTCACAGCTGCTGAAGCTCATGTCCTCTGAACAAGTAAGGCTGCTCTCCAAAGCAGCTCCTTTATGAGTCTGACATTCCTCCCTTAGTATTAGAGAACTCTCCAGGTTTCCAGGCACCTTACTAAGCAGCTCACTGCTTAGACCCACTTCCTTAGGGTCACCAACGTAGTGATGGGAAAGACCTACATGGTGATGTGTTGTCAAGCCATTTCCTTCATCTGTAAAATAAATGCACTGTTGGACAATAGGTCCTTCTGGCCCTCACTTTGTCAAAATGCTTTCTATAATAACATTCATGATCATAAGGCACATTTTTTGCACTTACTACAGTACCAGGGATTTGCACTAAGCACTTTATTTACATTATTTCACTTAACCCTTAAAAATTCTCCTACCCCCATGTAGGGACTCTTACTACTTACAGACAAGGAAAAGTGAGCAATAGAGGGCTTCAAGCAGTAGAATCTCTCTCAGCTGACCTTTACTTAGCCAGTTCAGCAAATGTACTGACTCTAATCCACTTTGTAAAACTGCACCATGAGTGACCTCACTCCCATGAATGCTGGTGGTTGGCAGCCTCTACTAAACAGGGTCTGCAAACAATTTCCCCCAGCAAAATTGTGGACTTACCAATAGTTCATGCTTGTTCCTAAACTTCCTTATGCTATTTATATCTCTCACAGAGATAATGTAACTTAATAGTACATAAGCCAACAACATATAAGAGGAAATACTGTTTCAGTAACTGAGGATGCTTTGGAAAAATAAGGCAAATCATGGACACACACAAATATCATTGAATTAAATGGAGGAGATAAATAGTAAAAGATAAGGTGAAAGAAATCCTGAAAGTCTGGAGAACTGTTTTATTTATTTCTCATGTGTATAAATTCTTACTCCATTTTAAAGAGAACCAAACAGGAAGTATTCTCAAAGGTTGCATCACAAAAGGACATTTTGCAAGAAAGGCAGCATGATCCAATAGCTGCAGGAATCACATACTAAAACAAAAAAGATTTAACCAATCTGTCAAATGAATGTATATTGCTGATTTAAATAAAATGCTTATGATTTATGATTTCTAAGTTATGTTTCGGAGGGTGGGGTGTTTTTTGTTTTATGGAGGTATAATTAATATACAATAAACTACACATATTTACACTATACAGTAAGTTTCAACAAATGTATATATGAAACCATTATTATAAACAAGATTATGTACACACTGGTCACCGCCAGAAATTTCTTCATGTCCCTTTATAATCATTTTCTCTCCTTTCCCTATAACTACCCCTCTACCCATCCCCAGGGAACCAATTATCGATCACCATGGATTTGTTTACATTTTCTATGTTTTACATAAATGAAATCATATAGTATGTACTTTTTTCCCTCTGGCTTCTTTCACTTCAACGTAATTATTTTGAGAGTTATCCATGTTTTTGCATGTGTCAAGAGTTTATTCCCTTTTACTGGGGAGGGTACAGGTACAGTATAGGTATAGGTATAGAGTTCTACAGTACAGGTATCACACTTCTCATCCATTCCCCTGTTGATGGACATTTGGGTTGGCCCATGACAAATAAAGCTGCTATAAACATTCATGAGCAAGTTGCTACGTGCCCGCTTTCATTTCTCTTCTGTAAATATGTAGTAGTGTGGCTAGGACACAGGATAGGAATATGCTTAACTTTTTTCAGACACTTCCGATCTGCTATCAAGCAGCATGTGAGTTTGTTATTTCTCATCTTTGCCAGCAATTATTATCTTTATTACTTTAAGTCATTCTAACAGGCATGCAGTGGAATTTCATTGCGGCTTATATTTACGTTTCCCTAATGACTAATTATATTGGGTATCTTGTATGTTCATTTGTCCTATTTTGGCAAAGTGTTCAAATACTTTGCCCTTTTTTAAGTAGGTCATTTACTTTCTTATTACTACATTCTGGGGGTTCTTCGTATATTCTGGATACAAGTCCTTTTCTTCCAGTCTGCAGTTTACCTTTTAATTCTCTTAATGTCTTTTGAGATATTTTTAACTTTAATAAAATTTATCTATTTTGAGTTTACATTACAACCCACCTTGCATCGTTTTTTCAAATGTGGTATAAGTACACATCCAGGCTTGTCTGGCTGCTTTGTTTTTTTGTATATGGGTATCAAATTCCAGCTCCATGTCACATATCCTTTCCTCACTGAATTCTCTGTACCTTTGTCAATAATCAATTCACCGTATATGTAGTGTGGGTCTTCTCCTGGACTCTGTTCTCCCATTGATCAACCTAACTCTATGCCAATTGTAGGAATCCACTTTTTCAACTAACTTACTGACCAACTCATTTCTGGTGTCAAAGGGCTTTTACGATTAGTCCAAGTGCTAAGAAATTGATCCAACAGGAAAGGCAGGAGAAAAGACAAGGTAGGAAAGAGAGATGGACAGTTGTGGAAAAGTTAAGGTAAAATTATCACAACAGGTAAAAGGAAAGGATTAGAAAAAATACACTTTTTTAGGCGGCATTTTTCCAACTCAGCCATCACTAAAGAGCACCCCCCACCTAATACGACCCCATCCTATTTTGAAAGGTTATGTCTATAAAATAAACAGCATTTGTCAGGTAATAATCATTTGTGTTCTCGTTTATTATTCATCAAAGGCATATGGCTACTGCCAGTTGTTTCTAAGCAGTATGATAACCAAAGTTGCTATAACTCCTTCCAAAAATAAGTTGCCTTTTAGATGTCCTGTGAAGTCTTGCAGTGGGCAGTGTTATGATTCTGTTAAGCTTTTTGAAATCTTCACAATAGCCCCAGACCACTCCCTGCCCAAACCACTCCTTTGAGCCACATGGTTCCGGAGCCTAGGAGCTTCACCTCGCTTTTCTTCCTTCATAAACCACTTGCTGTGTCACCAAGAGCTTCAGAAAAAAATGTGATTTGTTAATGTGATTAAAATAGGAAAGTTTAAGGCAGATTGCCAACCCATGGCTTCACAATAACTTGGAACATCACTATTAGCTCAAGAGATGGCCTCTACACCACAAACAATTTTAATTCTCTAGCACATGTAACCAGCACTTTTTTCTCCTAAAGCTGTGTGGAATACAAATAGTAATCAGATTTAGCAACTCAAAAACAATCTGAGATACCAGAGCTTCAGATAAAAAAAATGAGAAACTGAAAATGAAACATACCAAGAGGAAATGTTTGAAGTAGTCTAAAAGGAAAACCCTGCCCAAATTGGATAGACCAATGGTATCAAATCTGACAGCTTGACATGTGAGTCCAAAAACATCTGAAAGTCAGATCCCAAAGTGAATAAAATGGGTTCTTACTGTGGACTGTTAAAAATGTCACCTTATACACAGACACAGCTCTTCTCAAGCAATGATCTATCTCAACAAAAGGGAGATGTCAACAAAATAATGCATGAAAAATGAAATAAAAGACACAAGTATTGATTTCAAATATATATTTTTCCCTTTTCGGAAAAGTGTTCGTTTTTTTTTTCTTCTTTCTAAAACTAGGGAATGCTTTCCAACATGCTTGTCGCCCTTATGCAGAGTCCCAGAAAG
The DNA here is from genome assembly GCF_030020395.1 of Manis pentadactyla. Lineage (NCBI taxonomy): Eukaryota > Metazoa > Chordata > Mammalia > Pholidota > Manidae > Manis > Manis pentadactyla. The sequence goes on from NC_080030.1 coordinate 52,422,709, forward strand.
ACCTCTCAGAATTACTTCCATTTTCACAGATGCTGCTGAAGTGAGGGCTACTGTATCACACCATTTAAATCTACTACCTTACCAAACCCCAAGTTATCTCTCAACTGAAAACAACATGCCCATCTGCTGACCTCATTTTGAATACTAGGAGAGGGAATCCAGGCGTAATCCCCAGTTAGTCATTAACTGTATGAATAGTCAATGCAATTTAACAATGTATACTACAGGGAATACATTGAAAGACACAGCCCTTACTCTAAATTCTGGCCTCTCTAAATTCTAGACTGTATGGCTATGACTTTTCACTTTTAGGTTTATAATAACATAGTTCTAAACTTCACTTTAAGATATGTTTTTCAATCAAGTGTATCAGACCATCTGGCATGGTGTCCATCAGGAAAAGGTGCTGTGGTGGCCGATTCCATTTGAATTCTGATATATGTAATCAGTGTTGTTCTACTGGACTCCACAAGACCAAGTGCTTTGTTCATCCTTATTTTTGCTCTTCTGGAGTCTAAGTAATACCAGGTGATGCTAATATAATTACCACTATGCAAAAGGCTGCCATTAGAAGAAAAATATTGCTTAAAGTACATTATTTTAGAGTACGGCTGTACAGCACCTTACTGTCTTCAAAGATATTTCACATTCGTTAGATACAGTTTATCCCAGGTATGGAGAGCTGAGAGACCATGAAAAGAACACAACTTCAAGACAAGCTTCTTTTCTTCCAAAATTTAATTTTAACTCTTTACTAAGCAGCCTTCATAATTAGCAATCTAATTGCTGCTAAATTTAAGTCAAAACAATTAAAAGCAAGATTTAAAGAAATGGAAACCAGTAAGAGCAAATAAGGTTTTTCTTCCACTAAACTTAATTCTTATCAATCACTGTTTAAATTTTTTCTTTCTACTACAGTAAGAAATTTTTCTTAGAAAGGAGTTTGGTTGACATAAACTACACTAGTAGAAATCACAATATTCCCTGTGCATAAACCTTCAAAAAAGATAAAATTTATCCCTCAGAGGTCTGTAATAAATAAGTGGTAAGACAGGCTTTGAATCCACTGGCAGACTAGAGATTCTTGCCTAACCCATATTTCCACATCTTTTCATGTGTTCTAATGTTTTTGTGCATTTCAGTCCATTCATAGGGAATGATATTTTAAATGAAGGGGACAAGGAGATTTTAAAGATAAACTATACTTGATCACAGTGCAAAAAGTCAGCAAAAAGCTTAATTAAAACTGTTTTCATTTTCTTATAATCAAGCATATAATCAAGTCTTTTCATTATGAAATTGTTACAGGCCTAGGAATCAAAGAAAATATTTGTAGAATGGGATTCTCTATCAATAGAATTCCCGATAACCAGAACAGTAATTTTGTACTATCCATATGGAACCAACTTTGTTAAATAGTATGTTTATTTTGTTGCATGTGAATACCACTTTCAAACAACAAAAAAGTTCGTAGTTTTTATTAGCTGCCTGAGTGCCTTTGAAATGGCTACCTGAATAGTGATTAAAATCTCAAAGTCTTCCCTACTGTTTTTTCTCACCAATCTCAAGCTCAAAAACCTTGAATCCTGACAAGAAATAAAATGGCACACTAAAGAGAAAACACAATGTTTCTGAAATTTTATTATTTTTAATACATACATTTCACAAACAGAAACTTTCTAACACCACACACAATGCCATAAGAAAATGTTCCAATTTTATCAACATTGTTGAACTATTTACACTGTCTTCCCTCAACGAAAGTTCGATCCAAGACATCTTGACAAGAAATCTTCACTGACGAGAATGTGTTTGAGTTCGTTTTAATGATGCCCATTCAGTATATTTCCTTTCAGTTACCTGGGATGACAATAAAATCAACAGGACACAGAGAGGAGCGGGGTCAGGCAGCACCTATGGCAGGAACCAGCACACTGACCAAGAGCTCTCTCTCCTCACCTTCCCCGGCCTCCGCCTAAAATCACTCAGCGGCTGCTACCGTGAGACTAAAGAGTAAAGCAAACTGGGGCTACCAACCTGGGCACAGAAGAACAGACTGTAGGTTAGGCATTTGTCTCACAGGACAAAACAAAAAATCTCAGCAAGTTTGTTTTGGTGGCCTGATAAATTATGTATCAGAGTATCTGTTAGTTTTAGGATTTAAACACCTGGTAATAATAGTCTTTCTTGATGAGTTCACTTCTCCCAAACAGACATGAAAACACTTTTTTACTCTGAAAATGAACTTCTTTTACAAAACTGGAAATTAAAGACTGAGGAAAGCTCTTTCTTAACTAGAATGGGATAACTCCCCCAACCCCCAATTTCATGGTCAATGTCTATCTTTTAAGGTATAAGCCCAATATATCAACTGCTTCAGATGCAACCAGAAGAGAGCTGAGAAATGAGATGGCCTGAAGAAAAAATTATGAGACCATCAGAAAGTCTTCTCACTAAACTAAAGCAGATTACTTTCTTTGTTCAAGGTCTGTAACTCAGTGTAGAAGAAAATCACTTTGAAAAATTATTGGTCACTTACAAGTGGTTCATGTTATTGAACAGTATCAGAAAAACAGAAAATGGATCTCTTGGGTGACTAACATCCTTTAATATCCAAACCAAAACAAAAATAATCATCTTTTTTGACACACTCCAATTTCCATCAAGGTGCTCAGTGCAAAGTGCTTTGAGAAAGCGTCAAAAAATGCTAAGGTCAACAGATTTCCAAATTAAGTTTTATTCTTCACACTGTTGCATACTGAATAATATTTTATTCTCAACTCAGCCAAATTTTCCACTTTAGACAAGAATGCAATGCCTTAAAGACAAATGACATTCTCAGACACAACACCTATGCCTCTCCTCTTACATACCTGCAGAATCCTATCCTATCTTTATCATTAAAATCAAGGCCAAAAGCAAATTTTATCCAATTACAGTGCAACCTCATCACACTTGTTTTTCAGAGAGTAGAAAACAATATAAGGAGAAAATACTGAACGCAACACTATGCTCAAAGCAGTTTTAGATTGAGGAGCTTGCTGAATGAGATTTACGCGTAACTTTAAGCTTCAGAACAATAAAAAGCCAGGTTTCTCTGTAAAAAAGTATGTGAGTTAAAGAACAGCATTACAAATATCTTACTATTCATTTTAAATTCAGAAATAAAATTCAAATGGTACTCTGAAGAGAAACTTACCAACTTTTATACTTAAGTACATGAGACAATCAATAGGGAAATGGTTAATTCACAAAAACAGCTTTGTGTATTAAAGACAAATTTGCAAGGGCTATATCCTATAGACCTCTTTTAGTTGCATCAAATACTGTTAGACCAGTAACAATTTCCTGCTTCTTATAGGCATTGAACATTTCCCTGCACTGTGAAATATTTTTCAGATCATCAACACCAAAGTAGATGTTAAACCAAATTACAATCATCCAAACTGAAAGATGAAGAATATTACTCAGTATATTGGTCCTTTAATGCTGTGTTGCTTCAAACAAAACATCAAGTATTTCATATAGCAGAATTGAAACTCACTTCTAATAATGCCTAAACCGTACTGCAAGAAAAACAACTGTTTCTCTTGAGAAGAAAAAAAAATGGTATAAACCAAATGAGTAATACAAAATGTTATTTATATAACCCCAAATTTTGCTACCCATAAAAGATTTCACGATTCTTTTAGCATATGTGTATTATACTTTAAATTATAAGTTCATTTTTGAGAAATCATATTCCAATTCCAATTCTGTTAAGGGTATGGGGTGTCAGTCTATTTAAATCACCAAGCTGTATGTAATGAACAGAAGGTTGTATTTTGGAAAACCCAAATCTGTGCCTAATCAATTATACAAATTATCTTTTTTCACAATGGTAGGATAGATCTTCAGAATGATCTATTTTCAAATATATTGCTATACATTATGATCAGGGATTTCCCAAAATGAAACACATTTTAAGAAGACATATTAAAATTAGTATTTCCCTTCTAGCCTCAAAAACAATTTTTTTCCTTTCCATGTTAGGGTCAAATCATTTTTTGGAAACTTAGCATTAAATGGGTAAATTGTGGCCATAAGCAATTTTGGGGATGATAAGCATGGAAATGACTGGTTCTGAAACTCACACTTCACCATTAAAGTTAGGTCTGTGGCTGTGAGATTTACCTGTGAGAAGAATCTGACATCAAATGGCGCTTTGACAGTGCAACCTACATAAATCAGTACCACCCAAATCAGTTTATTCATGGATTCTCCTTAAGAGCCCATTTGACCAACTTCAAAGACACAATTCAAATGACAGGTTCTTACCTTTCTGCCCTCTTGGGTCAGTGTACAGCATTTCCAAATTCATTTAGTATATTGTTAAAGGTCAGCTTATCTAAAAATTACTTGCAAGACCAAAAGCTTTCATATGTCTAATAATTTGGGTATCATTTTCAGCATGAAAACTGCTAAATTACAACAGATAGAACAGCACTCATGTCTACTTGTAAATCATCTGTGAGGGTAAACTGCAGGTCAGTGTGCACTGCAGGACGCTACACCAAGATGGACTCACGCACTATCAGCTCTCCAGGCACAGACTTACATTCATTTGTCACGTGTTCTTCCCAAGGCCCAGAAAAGATCAAAGGTGAGTCTCCAGTCAGTTAACACTTTAAAAAGAGTTTCCTACCCTGCTCTTAGTTTACAACCACATAATCCTTTTCCTAAATCCACTCCATCCTCCCACCACCTTAAAAACTGCATGAGAGATTCTTAGTGATAGGGAACTGCTACCCCAAACTCACAGGATTACCCATTTGGGTTCTGGTCATGACCACAGACTAACACTCAGGAGTCAAAGGAGGGCAGGGGACAGCCCCATTTTAGTGGCACACATACACAAAGGAACTCTCCTTTAAATTAGAAAAGAAATTAATGTCACAGAATGTTTCCCTATAAAAGATATGTAATAAAGTAATAATATCAATAAAATAGCTATTACTAAAGCAAAGCTTTCATCAATAAGCTTCAAGAACTTTGAAGGAGGAAAATGGCTTCACGAAATGGTAGTCCAGGTTCCCACAGTGTGGACATTGCTGGACGTTGCTGTACTCGGAGAAGTACTGCATCCCGATCCGCACGTCTATCACGGGCTTCCCGCAGTGCTTACAGTTCAGGCGGGCCTGCGGGCAAAACACAGACGCAGTAAGCCACCACACCCTTCATCCTCACGCCACTGTCAAGGCCGTCCAGGCCAAAACGCAAGACTGTTGTATCTGGGAAACTGAGCAGTTTAGTAAAGCGGCCCTTTTATTGCCAAAAACAGAGTGTGCAAAGCATAAGACATAAATTCAATTATTCATCAATCTCAAAGATGAATGCCTCCTAATACTTCCCCTGATGTGAGCACTGCTAGTAGTTTCACCTACTAGTATGAAGAAAATTCTACACTCGCACTGCCTCAATGTCTCCACTACTTCCCCAAACAATAGGGAGCCTCTTCCCCCTGGATTTTAAAGAGTGGCTGAAGCTGATTTTCCTCATCCAAACCTGCATTAAACTCCTTTGAGCTTATTTTTTAAATTCCTTGCACATTTTTCACTCTACTTTTTACAACATTTTTGTTTTCTCTGACGTAAAAATAAAAGTTCCCTAAAATACGCCAGTAAAATTAATAACCTAGGAAAGAGTACTATATTTATCCTGAGGTTTCTGGAACCTACCTGCACTCTATATCCTCATTCATGCCCCAGGCCTCTCTCTGACAGCACAACACTAGAGGCTTTTAGCAGTGGGCGCAAGGACTTACAGCAATCGCCAGAAATGATGACTACAACAGACTCTCAATTTAGATTCATTTGAGACTACAACAGTAAAGTATAACCTCATTTTGTCTTCAAAAGAGTCCTGTGTTGTAGGTAGCAATATGTGAATTTAGATGATAAACCTGAGGCATGCAGAGACAAAGCAGCATGCCCGTGACACCAAATAGGTAAGGTAGGAAGGCTAATACTCGAACCAAAATAGCTTACTTACCCAGAGCATTACATGGACAACCTTTCTACAACCTGAGATAAATTCCCTGACTAATCCCTCTGAACAACACTAAAAGTGAGGTTCCGAGCAAACTTCTCTTTAATCATTCTCTAATCTGTTATTCCTTTCTAATAACTAATCACTGCTTATTTTTGGCTCAGTCTTAGTGATTCCTTAGTATTGTCTAATACTTACTTAGACCCTCACGGTGAATATAGTTGATTTCTTTTAAAGGCCAAAGAGTAAACAAAAATGTTTCCCGTTTTAGTAGGAGGCCAGAAAATAAAGCTCTGACCTCAAATTCTAAGGAAGAAATACGCAGTGAGCACCAACAGGCTGGGTGTGGCAGGATGCCACTCTGCTTTTCCCCCTGAAGATAAGGAACTAATCCCACTGCCTTTCAGTGGTGTAGTATTAAGAACACCAACACCCAGAGTCAGTGGTTTTAGTCATGGCTCGACCTGTTTGTGTAGACCTGGGTAAAACACCCCAGACTTTTAGGCCTCCACTGTACGTGGACAATAAGGAGGCTAGACTGGATCTCCCAGCTCCCTTCAAGCACTAACATTCTTGTGAGGACCAGGCCCAAACATTCTTTCACTTTCTTGTTTCTTTAAGAGACTCCTCTCGGGGGTCTGTGTCCGGAGAGAAAAGCCACTCCCCTTTGTTTCTCTCAAGAGCTGGCATGAAGGCACAGTGAGTATTATAAAACGCTACCGGGAATAACCAAAAGACTTAGAAGGGATATCTCATTTCCAAGGCTGTTTTATAATGGAAATGTGGTCAAAGTACTAGAATAGCGTAAAGGTAGTCCTAGCTGGAATCAAACAACAGGCTATGGATGGCCATTTGGGTCCATCACGACTCTATGTCTGATATCACTAGTATAAATAGAGTATAGCCGAAATCCCACTCTGCCAACTTTTAATTCAGCTGACAAGGGTTATCATCTGAATAAACTGCTAATAGTAATGATATTCTCTTCACAAAACTCAAGTCATAATGCTAAAGATACAAAACTATGTAGTAACTAATAAAGTGTTTATCGGTTACTTACATTAAAAAACAGGCTTGCACACTCAAGAGCAAAGGGAGGTTTCTCAGGAATATCAAGGAATTATGTAACAAATGCTTTCTTTCCCCCAGGAGCTTGGAAATAAACCAAGATATTGCCAAGTATTTTTTGTTTTGTTTCCTGTGTTTACATGGACTTATTTAATGTGTTTTCACACATTAATGCTTCCTTCTTTTCCTGATGACAGCTAAATTTCAGATGCTCTCTTATTATTAGAAAATGCATCCTTTTAACATTCCTTTAGGAATTACGAATCTTTCATGCCAACTTCAACCACTGCACAAGGCAGGCAGTTCTTGGGTAACTGTATTATCCAGAGAAAGAAAACAGAAAGAATATCCTGTCAACTGAAAGTTTCTTCTTTTTAAACAATACCACCTTCTTCCTGGAAACTTAGCATATGTCAATAAGAAAACATAAGCAAAAGAAAACTAAAGGAATCACTCAGCACCCCACCAGCATTTGATAGCAGATTAGCAGATCCCTTCCTATGTTCACTTTTACAAGTTAGAAGCATACGATTATAGCATTTTCTAACCTACTTTTTTGACTCATTACACTGAAAATACTTCCCACATAATTATACATTATTCTACAATGCCCTTTTTTAATGGCTGTATAGTAATCCCATCATGGTAGCGCCACACTATGGTAAGCCAGCCATCATTCCTGGACCTTGGGTTAGCTCTGTGACTGCTAACTAGAGAAACATCTTCTCCATGTCTCATCCTCTCCCAGAGTAACTGCAGTGCTGCCTCTAACTCCTCTTCATTCACTGGGAGAGAGGAGCCTGGCATCATTCACTGTTCACCCGGGGAGGCAATACCAACCTGACAGCAGGGAGAGGCGGCCAGGATGTCATAGGTATACATGGTGCCCAGCTGGTGCCAGCTGCCGTCCCACCGCGACTTACACTTGATGCAGATGATCTTGTGAACCCCTTCCAAGCAGTCCACGCATACCGCGTACAGGTGCATGAGTCTCCCTGTGCACAGAAGACACAGTGCTGAGAGTGGCCATCAAGAAAAATCACCTTTTGTCTACAAAAGGGATTTAAAAAATGGCTCATCTCTCAATTATAAGCAAACATTTTATCATTTGGATAAATATAAGAATCACAATAGATATCACACATCCTCAACTTGTCCTTTTAGAGTAATGATGTATTACTAACTATGGTCAGTGGGGCATGTAGTTTAAGTTCAACCTTGTTAAATGCTCACTTTAAATTCCTTTTTTGAAAAGTGCTACCAGGTTTACAATATAAACATCCAAACTCAAATGACAAAGCCAATACATGCTCAACACCGGCCTGTGATCACACAGGACTTCCTGCCCTAATTTCTGTGTGTGGCACAGGGAGACTGAGCCAACAACACCAGTCTGTAGTCACGGACTCTCATCCACCACCAAGTCCCATCATGAAGAAGTCAGGTCTGTCTTGGTACTAGCCCAGAATTACACCACAGTCAAAATTACTATGTTAACTGTCCTTGTCTCTATCGTTCAGCCATCACCACATCTAATTTAGAAGCCAGAATTGCATCTTACCTGTAAGTGGTTTTCTAAAAGGAGTTCAGTGTCTTGTTATGTACTTGGCTCTTAAAAGTCACTACACCATTCCTCCATTATTTATCAACATCTAGAGCTTGAAAGGAAAAGATGTCACCCTAGTTTATACAGAAGGACTAGGGTTCAAATCACTGGCAAAGAATCAGGATGTCCAGGATCTGCCTGGGCAATGTGTATAATGGCCACAGTGCTGCTCTATGTGGGGACAGGAAGCTCCAGTGCTAAAAAATGCTATCAGGAGGGGACATACTCCTAAGAGCCTTCTAATTCAGAATGTGCAGCTCACTGCCGTCAGCCAGACCATGGTTCTTCACCTGTCAGCAGTGGGGCCAGCCTGCTCCTTATACATTAGAAAGGGAAATATATATGGTACATACAGGGAAATTTCTTAATGCAATGCTCATGAGACTCCCTCCTTGATGGCAGGAAATCAATCATGTCTTATCCATCCTTGTAGGCCAGTGTCTAGCACACTGTCTGCAGTGGGAAAAGCATTCCAAAATTGTACATTGGTTGAACATTGGTTGAATAGATGGTTAATAGCCAAAGACATAAATTATAACCTTGGGAATCTTTATGCCAAAAATGGGAAGAATAAAAGCTTCTTGCAACACTGCCTCCTTCTGCTCTAAGGCACTGAGAATTAAAAGGTTTCACATGCCATGCCCACTTGGGGGCATTTCAGGATGTCAGTTCAAATACCCAAGGACCGCAGGAAAATGCTGCACTTCCAGTCTCTATCCTAGACTCACTCACTGCAATGCTCAAACATTCAAAGATACTCAGGCAACTGCTAGGAAGCAGAGGGACTGGGACAGAGGTCAAGTGTTTGTAGCAATGACTATAATGAAGTTGACTGGGACATTTTACTAAGTGCTCACCAACGGTCTGGCTCTGTGCTACAGGAATACATGAAGCATTTCATTTAACCCTCACAGCAACACTGCAAAGTAGGCATTATTATTATCCCCACTTCAGAGAGGAGGAACTGAAGCTCAGCAAGCTAGAGTAGATTGCCTAAACTCACAGAGATACTAAGTAGCAAAGTGCAGACTTAAAGTCCTCTGTCTGAGTTAGCATTAGATATTGTCCTAAATATAGAGAATTCTAAATGTATTAATTCTAGGGTTGTGAGCACAAACAAAAAGTAGATTCCGGAGAGACCAGTTACCTGTGGTTCTAAGTGGTAAAAAGGCACAATAACTTCCTAATTAGATTGATCTTAAGAAATTATTAAAACCAAACAAAACCATTCTCTCAGGAGAGTCAGAGAACAGAGGCTAGAGTTGGAGGCTGGGGAGAGCAGTGAGGGGTAAATGGCAGGCACGGGAGCAACGACGATTCACACAGTCCACCACTGGAAATAACAAGTTACTTCAGCAGCATTTCATCAACTGCAGACTGGAACTCTGTGGTCTGGAACAGGGCCCTTCTATTGGGAGTTGAAAATGTTTAGGACTCTGTGATACAATAAATGATTTACACAAGCTTGCTATTAAAAAAAACGATTGCATGGACTTCTCTGAGATGACAACACACACACATGTTAAGGGCCCACCTGTAGCCCTAACTTGTCTGGTACTGATAAAACATCCTGCTCTTTGGACTTTTTCAACAGTTAAATTTCTCAAGACCTTTACAGTGCATGCCTAACACATCCATTATCTATTTGTGGCTGTGTATGTACTTATGTACACACACACACACACACACACACACACACACTCCACACACAATTCTCGGGCCTACCTAATTTTCACCTTTCTCCCTAACAGGTACCCTCAAGATTTGGTCTTGGGAATCTGTCATATAGTATAGTCTTCCTTTTCTTTCTCTTTTCTCCCATTCAAGAGCTCTTCCACTCTTAAGATTTTAGCCACCACTGTCATAAAACAAGCTCACCAGTGCTTATCCCAAATGCTTCTTTCTAACAGTGCTTGCTAGACAGACATCTCCACACAAATATCCCAAAATCCCTTCAAACCCAATAAACACCAATGTTCTCATCCTCCTCCCAAGATCAGGTCCTTTTCTTGATCTTAGGTCCATGACAGTATCATTTATCTGTTCTAGAACCAAAGCAAGCCAACAGGGTCTCATCTTCATCCTCTACAGTCAAGGTATCCCCAAAACTTTAATTTTTCATTTAAAATAATCCTTGCAGATATTCCCATCTTTCAGTTCCTACTGTTACTGCCTAGCAGTCTCTTACCTCCTTCCATCTAGACTGGAAGGAGATAAGACAGAAATACGATCTCTCTGTATGTAGGAGCCACCCCATCAAACAACTTTTCCCCTAAGTGAACGTCTGTTTTTAAAAAATATTTTGAGCCTTCAATTCATAAAGAACATGGAAAAGCTCTTTATGCTTTATGGTGGCTTGAACAGACCCACAATCTGTTCTCCACCCACCCTACTCATTTTCCACTCTAGAATCTCTGCTCCAACCAAATAGTTCTCACCAGTTCTCTCACTTCTGTCTGCTGACCTTGTCTTTTTAACCACCAGTCTTTTGCTCACATTGTTCCCTCTCCTTATCAACAATGACCTGATGAGACTAGACCCTCTGCTTACCCTTCCTGAAGGAAAAAAAGGACTTTTGCCTTCACAATGCCTCCTCTGACTACCCCAGCCAGAGGGGCCCCCTTCCTCCTGGGAAGTTATAAAATGCTTCATGTATGTAATATCCAGGAGCTACTGAATTCCACAAGAGGTACTAGAGCCTGAGGCCTGGTAAAGTGAGTTACATTTTTATAAAAGCATCTTACATTCAAAGATTACAAACTGATGAAAGGCAAGGACTGATAATACCCAGCACATGTTAGAAGTTCCTAAGCTTGACTGGTTGATGAATAGATTCTATGAACACAATTTGCCCAAGATGAATAGAAAAAAATAACACTACTCTCATGTACCATGCACCCTTATCTCACATGCATCTTCATAAAGAGCATTTCTAGTTTTAAAATGAAGTAAATTTGTTCCACCTACTTCCCTCTAAAATTATCCTCAAACAGCACTAAGAACAAGAAACAAAACACAAACTCCATCTTGCACAGAACTCAGGTCCTTGCAAACCTGAACCAAAACAGTTAGTCAGAACTGGATGGAGGAAAGGTAAATGGTTCAGCTCTGAAACTGGACAAAAAGCACAGGAAAGAGTGAGATGAGATGCTGAAAGGAAAATAGTGGGATACATAAGCAACCATACATTCTGTGTAACTTTTTCCATCAAGAAGCAGAGTCCATTTAATCATTCCCTGAATCTGAGCTAGTCTTACAACCTACTTTGAAGAATAGAACGTGACAGAAGCGATGATACTCAGTTCCAACCTTACGTCTCTGGAGAAAGAGAGCTTGCAGCAGCCACTCTCACCTCTCACCCTGTGAATGCTGTCCTGAGAACGCCACATCAGAACACCCAGGCTAGCCTACAGAAAAATGAAAGACTCTAAAGAATGGGGATGAGCCATTCTAGCTCAGACTCCCAAGGCCATCCAGTCTGCCAACTGAGACACATGAGAAGCCAACCTAACCAACCAACCCACAGAATTGTGAGAAATCACGAATCATCTGTTAAAACCACTAAGTTTTGGAGTAGTTTCCCCTACAACAAAGGCAAAAAGACATAAAGGATCAGTGGAATACTAGAAAATGAATGAGACCACTCCCTGCAACTTCAGCTCCCTTCCCCTGTGCAAAGAGAAGACAAGAAACTGCACCCATGAAACAAGAACAGGACACTATTAAAAAGAGCTCATGGAAATTATGAGAACAGGAAATCTTAAACTCAGTAAAAATATTGGAATATAAAGTCAAGGAAATCTTTCAGAAAGCAAAATAAAGATAAAGAGATGAACAATAGGGCCAAAATATACATAATAAAGGATCTTCTTATCCAAACAAACAAAAAAAAGGATCTAAGAAGCCCAATACCTAACAGTTCCACAGTGCTTTTTAAAAAATGAAAATGGGAGGAAATCATCAAATAAGTAAATCTTAAGAAAGTTTTCCCAAACTGAAGACCGTAAATTTACAAAGTCAAAAAGCCAAAAAAGCACCCTACATAATAAATGAAAAAAAGAAGACCCTTATCATGATGAAACTTTAGAATACTAGAGATAAAGAGAAAATCTTAAAACTATCAGGGGATGGGCAGCAAGAAGAAAGGGACCAGAATAAAAATAACATGACATTTCTCAATAATGACAGGAAACAGTGAAGAAATGCCTTCAGAATTCTAAGGGGAAAATACTTCCAACTTGAGGACTATACCCAGCTGAACTGCAATCAAGTGTGAAGACAGAATCAAGATATTATCAGACTTTCAAAGTTTCAAAACATCTATTCCCATGCTCCCTTCCTCAGAAAGCTTCTGGAAATGTTACTAAGAAATAAGAAAATACAGGATCTAGAAAACAGGAGAAAAAAAATAGAAAAGCAATTAAAGAATTCCTAGAAGGGCAGCTCTGTGGTAAAGCAGGCACTGAATGTACCTGGACAGATAGGAACAGGCGGATGAAAGGCTCCATGAGGGAAATTTCTTTAAAAAAACAACTCATAAAATGTCTGACAGGTATGAGAATATTTTTGAAAAGTGGTTTGTAGAGCTGCTGAAGAGTGAGAACCACCAGCCAAAGTTTCTAAAAAAAGGCTAAGCAAATGAGAACATGAAACAATTACTAATATTAATAAAAATAAAAGGTGTCTCAGAATATACTGCACTCTACTTAGGAAACATACCTATACTATTTGGCTGAACACTAAATTTGACATAATCATAACAGCAAAAACATTAAGAATTTAACTAAGAATTTTGATACATTACTCTCCTAGAAACAGGAAGATGCAACAATCAACAGTCCACCTTAAGAGTTAACAGGTAAAACCAAGGAAGTGAAAGACCTATACTCTGAAAACTATAAGACACTCATGAGAGAAATTAAAGAAGATACCAATAAGTGGAAACACATCCCATGCTCATGGATAGGAAGAATTAATATTGTCAAAATGGCCATCCTGCCTAAAGCAATCTATAGATTCAATGCAATTCCTATCAAATTACCAACAGCATTCTTCAATGAACTAGAGAAAATCATCCTAAAATTCATATGGAACCACAAAAGACCTCGAATAGCCAAAGCAATCCTGAGAAGGAAGAATAAAGCAGGGAGAATTACACTCCCCAACTTCAAGCTCTACTACAAAGCCACAGGAATCAAGACAATTTGGTATTGACACAAGAACAGACGCATAGACCAATGGAACAGACTAGAGAGCCCTGATATAAACCCAACCATATATGGTCAATTAATATATGATAAAGGAGCCATGGACATACAATGGGGATATGACAGTCTCTTCAACAGCTGGTGTTGGCAAAACTGGACAGCTACATGCAAGAGAATGAAACTGGATTATTGTTTGACCCTATACACAAAAGTAAACTTGAAATGGATCAAAGACCTGAATGTAAGTCATGAAACCATAAAACTCTTAGAAGACAACATAGGCAAACAAACATCTCCTGAATACAAGCATGAGCAACTTCTTCCTGAACCCATCTCCTCGAGAAAAGGAAACAAAAGCAAAAATGAACTCATGGGACTACATCAAACTAAAAAGTCTTTGTAAGGCAAAGGACATCATCGACTAAACAAAAAGGCATCCTACAGTATGGGAGAATATATTTATAAATGACATATCTGACAAGGGGTTAACATCGAAAATATATAAAGAACTTACACACCTCAGCACCCAAAAAGCAAATAACCTGATTAACAAATGGGCAGAGGATATAAAGAGACGATTCTCCAAAGAAATTCAGATGACCAACAGACACATGAAAAGATGCTCCACATCACTAATCATCAGGGAAATGCAAATTGAAACCACAGTGAGATATCACCTCACACCAGTTAGGATGGCCAGCATCGAAAAGACTAAGAACAAATGTTGGCAAGGATGCAGAGAAAGGGGAACCCTCCCTACACTGCTGGTGGGAATGTAAGCTAGTTCAACCATTGTGGAAAGCAATATGGAGGTTCTTCAAAAAACTAAAAATAGAAATACCATTTGACCCCAGAATCCCACTTCCTGGAATATACCCAAAGAATACAACTTCTCAGATTCAAAAAGACATATGCACCCCTATGTTCATCACAGCACTTTTTACAATAGCCAAGATATGGAAGCAACCTAAGTGTCCATCAGTAGATGAGTGGATAAAGAAGATGTGGTACATATACACAATGGAATATTATTCAGCCATAAGAAAGAAACAAATCCTACCATTTGCAACAACATGGATGGAGCTGGAGGACATTATGCTCAGTGAAATAAGCCAGATGGAGAAAGACAAATGCCAAATGATTTCCCTAATTTGTGGAGTATAACAATGAGGCAAAACTGAAGGAACAAAATGTCAGCAGACTCAGAGACTCTGAGAATGAACTAGTGGTTACCAAAGGGGAGGGGTGTGGAAGGGTGGGTGGGGAGGGAGGGAAAGGGACTGAGGGGTATTATGTTTAGTACACATGGTGTGGGGGATCACAGGGAGAACAGTGATCACAGAGAAGGGACATAGTGGATCTCTGGCAACTTGCTGCACTGATGGACAGTGACTGACTGCATTGGGGTATGGGTGGGGACTTGATAATATGGGTAAATGTAGTAACCACATTGTTTTTTCATGTGAAACCTTCATAAGAATGTATATCAATCATACCTTAATAAAAAAAATTTTTTTTTAAAGAGTTAAAAGGTAATACCTAGAATTGAAAAGGAAGAAGGCGGTTTTAAATTTATGCTGGTAAACTCCTGAACAGTTAGGATCTAAAAGTGCTTGTCTCTGGAAATTAAGACAGCAAGGGTTGATGGAGAGAAGACAGATGGGGATAATCACTTTTACTATAAGCTTTTTTAAGCACACCTGAAGTTATAAACATACATGATACAGGTCATGTATCCCCCCTTTACGTAAATTCAACAGTTGTACATGAACTGTCAGATTTCTCACTTGTACTTACTACACCCCCTGCCATTATAAGTTATGACTAACATGTCCACAAGTCCTTGAAGGTCATCCACAGCACCCAAGAAGCTCTCCACGCTTTACCACCAGGGCAATGGCTGAGCTCTCAATAATTGTCCATCTCTCTTTTGCTCCTATCAAGGCAGGCTCACCTTTGGGAAATTTCAAGATGAGTTCAGCTCATCTAAAAACACCTTGGTCTTCTCTCACCCCTACTTGCCCCCACTCTAAATTTACAGGGATCAAAGGAATACACAGCGTGCTAGGCACATGAGCACAGGTTTCAAAGACAACTATTTATGGCAAATGACATGATCATGCAATTCCCTCTCTAAATTTCCTCCCAATTATGGAAAACTGTACACCAGGAATCCTCTCTTCAAATTACAGCAGAAAAAAAAACATAAAATGACCCACCGGGACAGCTGTACTTTGTATAGTGACACCAGAGTGAAAAAAACCATCACCCCCACCACCTCACTGGGCAAGGCTGAAATATTCAACCACCACCTAGCACCAGACCAGAACAAAAGCACCATCAGTTAAAACTAAGGCAGAACAGAGCGATCCTTTGCTTTTGGGCTTTCAACAAAATAGAATGCAGGCAAGGTGACTTAACACCTGTACCTTGGAGGTGACAGGGAACATCGTATTCGATCTCATCGTGTCTGGACGGGCTCAAAAACAGAGTGCCGTCCACCAACGGGAACTGCTCGAACACCGGCAGCGCGCGGTGGCACAGGGCACAGTTTACAACATTTCTGTGGCTGGCACTGAGGGCCGCGAGGATGAACTTCCGCAGATCCTCGCCCTGTCCCATTTGCGCATCGTCTTCCATCCGAACGTGAAAAGTGTTCAACTTATGCCTGGGGATGTGAGCGAGCAGCTCGGAGAGGTCCAACCGCCGCAGGAACTGCACGGGCGCATCAAAGTGGCCCCCCCTGTGAACCGACAACCCAGCCGGGCTGTAATCAAAGTGGGCGTTTCTGAACACGTGCCCCCCGGCCAGGGCCTTTTTGTGAGGCTCAAGGTGGATGGCGTTCTTTAAGAATTCTCCGAGGTATCTGGAGGAGCGGGGGCCGCTGAAGTGGGCCGGGGAGAGGATGGAGTAGCCAGAGGGCGGCGACTGGCCGGGGGAGCCACAGGGGGAGCGTGCCCCGTACGGCGCGGCGCTGACCGCCTTCTCCTGGGAGTTCTGCCGGTCCATGGAGTGCCTGCGGGGCAGGTCGTGATTCAGGCCTTTCTGGGGCTTGTTCAGTGGCCTGCACTTTTTTGTGGAGGCGGCGTCCTCCACTGCCTCGCCCAGGGGCCTCCCTGTGTTCTTCTCTGACCCTGATTTCTTCTTTTTCTCATCCTGCATCCGCTTCACCTGATACCAGTCTGTGTCCTTCTTCAGGTGACCCTGTCCACAGCGGCAGGAGCAGAAGCGAAAGGCCAGGTCGTAGCCCTTCTTGGTCCACATATTCTGGCGGCACTGCTTCTCGTTCCAGCTGCGTGCACGGCCGATGCAGTTGAACTGGACCAGGATGCTGCTCTCCCACTCATAGAAGCACTGCAGGTGCATCCACGCACTGTACGGGCAGTGCTCATTGTTGCACACCACCTTCTGGTAGTCGTCCTTCTCCAGGTCAACAGGCCTCCCAAAGCTGCAGATCAGGGGGGTGGCACATGGGGCTTCTGGGGAGAAACACAAAAAGACAGAGGTTCAGCACACAGGAGGTGGGATCCAGTCGAAACCAAGTCAGAGCTCAAAGCTACCATTGGTATTAGTCCATTCATGCCCAAGATACAATATACTCTGGTGTCAAAATTTCCACCCCTGGAATTACGCCAGACAGGATCAGAAAACATTCACCATTTTCTCCTGGTATGATGTTATGCCAAGGGAATTTATGTTTTGATATTTGTTATCTGCTGAAAAACACACCAATAAGCTTCAGAAAGTCCAGATTACTTGCAACAGTGTAGTATGAGGTTCTAAGACATGGGTATAAGGAGGGGCAGCTCCAAGGTTCTTTGAAAAATGAATCACTCCAGGAAACTAGGAACTAGAACGAAGCTACTGAACCAATCAGTTCAGGCAGTAGCTCTAAGAGGGCCTTCAAAGCCCTTCATCACAGGGTTTAGGTCATCCTGAAGGCCACAGAGAAGCTAGAAAAGTCTTCCCTCATCCCCAACTGTCTTCTAGAATAGCCTAATACTTAATGGCAGGGATGTTTGGTCAAACTAATTGTCTGCACAGAATCACACTGCCAGGACATTAAGTAGAAAAAGAAAACAGAATGCGCCTACAGCTATCAGGACAGAAAGCAGGGACACCAAGATCTACCCCATTTACAGAGCATCCGAAAGGCCAAAGCAGTTTCCCAGAGCCTGGTGACACAAAGTAGAACCCATTTCTTAAGAATAAACAGCATTTATGGAGACTGGAGTTCCACTGGATTCCTGTTACTTCAACATCCATATCATTTTCCAAAGGCCCCTTTGGAGAGCAGTACTACTACTTCTAGGTGGGAACCACTGAGCTTGAGGGTGAAGGTTCCACATGCCAAGCTCAGTTTACACTGAATCTGTTACAGCCGAGAAGCTAAATGAGGACTGTAAGCCCCAGAACCCCTCCGTCAAGAGTTGTTTCAGAAAGCTCGGCCTGGTGGCAGTGCGGGACATGAAGCTAAATGGAGGGAGGGCTGGCTGGAAGATGTGGGGGGGATGCAGTAATCCAGGGACAGGGGGATGGGGGCATGATTAGTGCCTGAGCTAGGGCAACAGCAGCACAGGCTGACTCTCAGCGCTGGAGGCAGGTGGGCACTGAAGCTGGGGGCAGGTTTGGATGGAAGAAGATTTCAGGCTGGCCCTATTTAAGACCTGCTGAATTGAAGTGCCTGTGTACCACTGAGGTAGAGGAAGACATGACTGGAGCCCAAAAGAGAGCTGGAGCTGTGAATACAGATGGAGGTGCACACCCAGAGATGCGCCTGGACTGATGAGCTAGCCCAACAGGAACGTGAAGAGTGGAAAAGAAATCTGGGAAACAACATTAAAGGGCTGGGGGAGAAGAGCCCTCCACAGAGACTGGTAAGGAATGAAATGAGAATTCACTGGAAGACAAGTCAGAAGAGAATTATCGTCACGGCGGTCAGGCAAGTTATGACAACGCGGACTGTGGTATGTCCCAGAGTGCCAGGTGAGGTCAGTGTTTCTCAGCCTCTGCTCTACTGACATTTGGGGCTGGATAATTCTGTGTTGTGGCAGCTGTCCTGTGTACGCTAAGATGTTCAGGAGCATCCCAGCAAGATGCCAGGATGCCACCCACCTCCAATGTGTTACCCCAAAAAGTCTGCAGACACTGCCAGATAATCCTCTCCCCAGGAGGGAGGGGGGACTGCCCTCGTTGCGAACTATGGAATAGATAAAGAGTGAAAGTCCTCACCAGAATGATCAGTTAGCCAGTCAGTGCCACCTCAGTAAGGACAGTTCCAGTGGGACGACAGGGGACAGGTGAGAAGTGAGTGGTGAGGAGTGGATGGTGAGGTGAAGAAGTGGAAATAGTACAGACAGACGACCCTTCAGAAAGCCTCTTTCCAGAAGTGTAACTGCAGAAGGAAGGAAAAAGAATGGGCAGAGCACAGCAAAGGCTGAACCTAAGCATATTCATCAAGTGCGGGAATAAATGCCAAACCTCAGGGTAGCCTGAAGATGTAGGAGAAGCAAAAGCTACGCAATTTCCCTACTCAAAAACCTTCACAGCTTCAGCACTGCCTGCTGAACTACACACACAACATGCCTCCAAACAGCACAGGTGAGGGGACTCATAAAGCCTATGGCTCTCCCATGTTACAATCATCGCCCCAGTGAGGGATTCCAGGGCCTCAGCAAAATGGCCCTACCAAATGTCTACCTCTGGGCCTCTGATCACTGTGGCTTCCCCATCTACCTCCTGGGAGACCCCATCCTCAGTCTTCATTTGTCCAAACCTCACTCCCCTAGCGTAACAATTCACAGCATGGACTCTGCAGCCAGACTGCCCAAGTTGGAATCCCTGAATCCCTTATGAGCTGCGTGCTGGACAAGAAACTTAACTGTGTCAGTTTCCTTTATAAAATGCAGACAACAACTGAATTTACCTTACAGCATTGTTATAAGGATGAAATACACCAATACACAGGTGGCACTTAGAGCAGGGCCCAGCACAATAGTAAACCTCCTCTTCCCCCCATTCTTCAACGCCAACCTTCAGACACCAATTTCACCAGGACCACCTTCTTCCCCTGCATCTTGACCTGCTCCCCCAACCTGCCCCCATCCAGGTCTGGTCTGAACCTACTTAAGTCCCCATAATGATCCCTACCAGATGATGACTAAGGAGAGGACGCCTCTTAATCATTTTGTGGTCTTGGCACAACTGGGCTCAGACCTTGCACATCTGATGCTGAGCAGAGCTGCATTAAGACGACACTGGCCCATGAAACCCACACATGACAAGCAGAACAGAAGAGGGAGAGAGTTGTAATCCCAGACAGAAAAACCTAAATGCACTGAAGTACACTGCAAAGCAGCAGAAAAATGGTTTGTAAACAGTAAATTAACTGCAGTCACCTGGGCTGTGACCTTTAATATCCTTTAAAATGTTAATCAGTCAATTAAACAAAGTTCAGTTGCTTTTATCTTCAGTCCTTCAGAGGAATAGCCTTGAAGGGAATATCTCTGAAATGTGAGGGCAGTAATCAAAGCAATATTAACCCAGGACTAATGAAATCAAATTAAAGAACAGCCTAACTATACCTCTGCATTCACAGCATCCAAGATGTAAAAATTTCAATGCTAAGATTCCTTGGTATCTCTTTTAAAAGTACTTTCACATTAAAGGAAGGTAGATGGAGAGAGAAAATCCTATTTATGTATGTCCACAAAGAGCTGGAAATGTATCATTTAACCAATACTGAGCCATTTCTTACAGACCAGGTCTTTGGATCTGGAAAGATCAGCAAATAGTGCTAAGAGTACTATTGGAAGTTCAGGCCTGGATCACAGAGGAGGTAGTGTAGCTCCACGTCCCTGTCCCCCTAACACTGTCTACAATCATCGTAACCACTGTGTCCTGCTTTCTACCCTCCAGGACTCTTCAGTGAAGAGCCCTTACTCCAACTTGCAAGTCCTGCCCGCTCACCTCTCAGCCACTGATGGATGTGGCCTCATGGCTAAGCCTCAAAAACAAATCTAAGCCAAGGGCTTGTTTAACACCAAATACTATGTACCACACACTTCCAGCCTGAGGCAAGGCTCCAGGGAATAGGGTGACAGGGTGAGCCTTAGGACCACTGTGAAGACTTCTGACAAGGCTTTTACACCAAACACACAACCTTCTGATGGAGCCACGGTAGGCTGGCCTCTGCAGTCAAAGACTGCAAGAGGTCCTTCAAGGCTTGGTTCAAACTTCTCTCCCTCCCAGTCTCCACACTAGGAAGGCAGCTGGGAATAAGAGAAGATGCCAGTTCTGCTACTGACTAGTTTGACATGACCAAGTTTCCTCAGTTCCCCCTTCCATAAAGTGAGGATAAAAATACTTGCCTCTCATCAAATATACGTGGAAGCACTTTGTCCACAGTAAAGTTCCACAGAAAGTCTTCTATGATACCTCTACCATAACTTTATATCTGTGTACCTGGCTTCCCACCTAAATGCAAACCGCTCCAATACATCTCACACTTTTTCTATTATTTTTGGACACATAATAGAAAGTTAAGTAAATAAATGAATAATGTCATGGCTCAATCTCCTAAGTCTTACAACATATAAGGAAACATACAGGCAAATATTTTGTAACTGCAAGAAATAGCACGGACGGCATTCAAAATCACACCTGTAACAAAATAGATTATAGACATGTATTTGATTGCTTCCAGAAAGCTATCTCTAAATTTATAAAACCCCTAGCTCTTAAGAAGAGCAGTCCAACAATGGTATAAACAAAATACAGATTGATCTGATACAACTAAACCTTGAACAGGAGAGGGGAGAAGGGAATCCCACATTCAGTGAAGACCTTGGAACACTAGTCTAAGACGTGATAGCTGGGCTAACAAGCAATATGGGAAAATGGTCCTTTGTGCAGAGTCAGCACTGTTTTAAAAAATGTAGCCAAATCCTCCAATGCCTGTTTTTACAGCTTCATCATCAAATATTCAGTATTTGACTTCTAATTATCCCTGCTCAAGTGAAACTAATCAGGGCTCACCTCATTCTGGCCAAAACCCAAGCAGTTTCAAGTGTGGACAATGAGGTAACTAGGCTGACGTCAGCTGGACCAAGTCTGTCACTCTCCCAGCCTTCTCGTCCCAAGGCCTCCCCCACGGCAGGCCTCTGTGCTCCCCCACCTGTGAAACAGGGACAATCTGGCAGCAGTCATTTACACTGGCCGCCCAACAAACACGAACTCCTTGGCAAAC
Source organism: Manis pentadactyla (assembly GCF_030020395.1). Taxonomy (NCBI): domain Eukaryota; kingdom Metazoa; phylum Chordata; class Mammalia; order Pholidota; family Manidae; genus Manis; species Manis pentadactyla. The sequence goes on from NC_080030.1 coordinate 52,444,865, forward strand.
TCATCCACACTAACAGGAGCTCCGTAAATTGTCATTTTCTGCTTTTTAACTGTGAAATTAAATGTTTTCACCCCTCTTAAAATAGTTTTAAGCATCACAGGCAGGTGGGGAGTTTGGGATAGGGGGTTGAGGAGGGTCTTCTGCAGTCAGATGAGGCTTTCTAAGGCAAAACCTACGGTAGGACCTGGTCACAGTCATCCTCGTGAACCCACTACTGTGAAAACTGTACTAAGTGTTTTAACACACGTCTCGTTGAAAGAAAGCAGGGCCCAGTCAGATTTCACACTCTGCGGTGACTGCAGTGCTGGGGGCTGGAGGCTGGAGGCAGGAGGATGGGGGAAGCCCTGCAGAGCACAGTCAGGCTGCTCGCGCCAGCTGGGCGCTCACCAGGTCTTCCAGACTCAACCGGGACTTCTCTTTCAGGGCAGAGCCTGGCCCTCACCTTCATTTCCTCAAACTTACCGGAATCTATTCTACCCTCCTTGGATATCCAGTTAACCAAACGCAGATTTTAGGGTTTCTTAACCACTATTTTATGACAGGGCTCTTTTCCACATAGCAGTTCTTCCTAGGTGGGAACACATCCCCTGGTTTGCAGAGCAAGTTCCCCTCAGGGCAGGAAGTTGTGGACCAGAGGATCATCTCCAGCTTTCTGAGGAGCCACAGAGCATGGTGACTGAGATTACAGACTCCAGAGCCAGCCAGCCTGGATTGGACTCTCAACTCTACAACTAATCAGTTTTACAATCTTTGGCAAGTAACTTAACCACCCTGTGCTTCTGCTTTCTCACCTGTAAAAAGGCAGAAATAATAGTACCTACCTGAAAAGGTTGCCAAGAGAATTAAAGGAGTTATTAAGGCAGTGTCTGGCATACAATAAGCACCATTCAAATATAAGCAATTATTATTAAAAGCCTTATCACTTTATATTACCTGATGTGAAAACCAAAGGACTTTGAAAGCATCTAGAGCAAAGCTACAACCAGGAAGTGACCGTTCCCCCTCCTCCGCACATAAATAAGTGTAAGAAATGTACTTCTTCCCTACAACAGAATGGCACACATAAAATAATTCACTGAATATTTACTGACAAGTTTTAAAGAACTAAAAGCAAAATTCTCTTCTAACCCCTTAAAGGTGCTCCACTCAAATGTCAGACAAATAAGCACTTTGCTATATGTATTTTTCAGCTTAAGTTATCTTTTCCAAGCCTAGGTAATAGGGATTCATAAAGCATGGCTGCATTTGATTCATGGGATATATTCCTCAAAGAATTTACATAATTCAAGACTGATTATCCCAGTCTGGGGGAAGGCTGTGGGGAATACGTCTTCACAACACATAAATCTGCAGTCACTGTGGTGTGTACTTGTTTTATTGGTGCTTTTTAATTTTCAGCATTATTTCTAATACTTCTCAGTTGTAGCTCATAAATGGACAGCATGTGTGTTATCACATATCTGTTCCAAAGTTACTGATTTTCGGGATGTTTCTCAGCACCAGTAACAGCACACTTGGATATTCTTAAAGCCATAATAAAGGTGGAAATTGTAACAGTTCATTTTGAAGTAATGACACAAATGTCACCAAAATCCTTGAAGAAGTTCTACAAACAACAGGAGTTCATGTAATACTGCCAAGGATTTACAAGAAAAGGTGACACCACTGGGAAACAAAGCATTTTTGCAATAGAGTTGACCTGCTGGCTTTGAAAATACGAGATAGTGTAATGCATAATCTGGGGGAATGTGTCCACTGAAATTTTGCACATAATATAAAGCTTTTATTAATAGTATGTGTCATTAGATGAAATCTGCATAATTCAACCTGCATATAATGGGATCATACTACAGTAGGAAGTAAATTAGCAGGCTGCCTTTCCTCCTGGAGACTCCCATCTTGAAGGTGGCTGGATCATTGGGAACTACATACACAGCACCCTAGCATTACATGTTCTGAACAAACTCACCCTAAAGGAGAGGTAAATCCGGGAGCCCTCAGAACCAAATCTCAATATCACAAATTGGGAATATAACTCTAGATTAAGTATATGTGTACATGCATGAGTGTGTGCATATATGTAACTACAGAGAAACTGCCCAGTTGCTAAACTATCCCATTTTTAGACTAGAGAAAAGACTTTGACGATACTTCAGTACTATATTCAAATTTTGAAGCATTTTCTTTGCTCCTTTGAAACCCTACAGAACTTGATTTTGATTATCCTTGTCAATGTCCTCCCCTTTGCCACAAAAATATTCAAAATGTGGCCATAATTAACACTCCTAAATCATAGTTTTTATATGTAATATCCACGTACACCTCAGTTATAGAACAGTGTCTCCAAAATAGCCTCCCCCTATTTCTTCTCTCTTGGTGGGCCCAAAATGGTGCCTAGGGACCAAAGGACACAGGGTAGGTCCCTTCCCTATACCTGCCCCTCCCCTCTGGACCTAGGGCAGGCCCCCCAAGAATGTGCCACTGCGGTGGGCAGATTATTTTGAGCTGAAGAGAAATAAGTCTCAGCAAACTCAAGAAGCCTTACGTAAGGAAGACTTCTCTGCAAGGCAGGTCAAACCTCTGCTCTTCCCACCTTACTGGGACTTGTCTTCTTCCCTGAAATCCCAGACTCCTAACCCCTTAGCTGGGGATGGCTTATAAGCCTCAACTGCCTGTCAGAGAGCCTCTCATGTCTTTGTGGGGCTCCTGCATGTACATAACTTTGTTTTTCTCCTGTTAATGTCTCTTAAGTCAATTTAATTACTAGACCAGCCAAAGAACCTGGAAGGGAAGAAGGACATTTTCCTCCCCTACAATTCCCAAAGGCCTCAGCTGAGAAAACAAATGGCTTTACCTCCTCCCTAGTCTGTCCAGCAGGTAAAACATACGGCTGCATGATTAACTGGCAACATGGGTCATTTGCAAACCAGATGCCTGTCAGAGAATACAACCTATAACTCACCGCTCTTCAGTCTTCCAAAAAAAACCTCAACTGAAATTAATACTTTTAACAAAGGATTCATAGATGATGTACACACATTCCTCTAGAGAGAGTTCCAGTGAAGTAGCTGGACTGCAATGTGTCTTATCAAATCAGTACAGGGTTTTTTGTTATGAAATGTAAATCCAAATGTTTTATGGGTGCACCAAGTATACCCCCACCCACCCATCAGCCCCAGCCCCCAACACATGCTTATTCATGTGTCAGGCTCTGGAGGCATTTGGGTGTGTGACTCCCAAGCGAGATGAAAGCTATCCCTCAGTTAAACCAGGTGTCCCAGAGCTGGTTACCTGGACCACATCGCTTCATTCACTGGAAAGACTGCTTTTAATTATGTGTGCTGGCCTAATAAATTTGTTTTATTTATGAAAGGATATTGGCATGGACATTGTTCAGTATTTTACAACATCTTATACATGACTAAGTGACTGTTTTGATTTGTTTTTAATCTGATGGACACTGAAGAGTACACCACTGCCACTGTTTGGCTCTTGCCCACCTGTGCCGGAAAGGTGGAAGCCAAATTTGTGACCTACCTCTTGTAATGACTCAGATATCCATTACTTTTCCTAAGAGTATTATTCCTATTACTAATACTTCTCACTTCCTTATTACTTCTCTTATAGCATTACATGTATTTTGAAAGCCACTTTATTTTTGGAAGAAGGAGGGTATAAATGATGAAAACAAAAACATTCACCACCTCCTCTCATAACTTTCAAATCAGTTTTGCCTAACACATATTAAAGTCTGTACTTGATGGGTGCCAAGGTTCTCCCCTCCCTCCTCTCTTCCAAAGTTGACCAGAGAAGGGTTCAAAGTGAGAGGGGAGGCCAGTGCTGACCCACTGGCTCCAGGAGTCCTACAAACACAGCACCTTTTAGGAACGGCTACCCTCTTGGCCATGCCCTGTGCTTTGCTCCTGAGAGAAGCACCCCATTGCCAAACACAAGAGCTCTTGGTCCTGGAGAGACTCACCTCATCCATTTCACACCTCTCCTCCACTTCCCCTTGGCTCGGCCCCACAGCTTCAGACTTCGCTCTTCATACCCAGGTTTCTACCTATTCCCATCTCACCTGGCTTCTCTCTTGGACACACCTTAGGCCTGGCTCCTGTCGTTCAGGGCTCTGCTAGCCAACCAGCCCCTTCAGTTCTCCTTGCCTCACCTCATCCATGCAGGTGCTCCCCACACCCCCAATCTGCTCCCAGCCTCTCTGGTGAAACTAAGACACAGTGAAGTGGGCCCTGCTTCCTCCCAATTCTATCCTGCCTTGTCATCTCCCAAGGCTCCAACTCCCGAAACCTAGAGTCCTCAGGACACCATCATCCTTGGGTGCCCCCAGCATGGTCTCCACTTAGCTCTTCTCAATAGCATCTTCTTTACTTCCCCTTCTTCCCTTCTTTCCCTCACCTATCAAACCTGGGAATTCCTTTCTCGCAAATATTCAAAGAAGAGTCCCTTATTTACCTATAGACTTGGATCTATACGCAGAGAGGCAGAGAAAAGAGCAATGAACTGAGAAACGACAAGTGATAGAGATGTGGTCACATAATCTGAACCTGCTGCTGGACCACATCACCACTGACAAATACAAGACTCCAACTGATTTCATGTTCTTAGAATGGCTACCTAAGAAACATCAGTACAACAACTTCACAGCAACAATAATAGATCATTGTAGTCACCTAGCCTTAATTATAAGCAGCATTAGCAATTACAACAGCAACTTGTCCTAATAAAAAGTCATATCCATTGGTAAAATAATCATAGGTACATGTACTCATATATAAGAATTATAAGAAAAAATATGTCTATAACAGGTGCCAATTGAAATAAAGCACACATACTCATGAGCTTATTCATGAATAACTACAGATGTAACTTTATATCCCTGTAATTTTATATACACTCATACATATCTACTCTAGATGCAGTATTATTTCCAGTGAAAAAGACCCATACATTTTACTTTCACATGCTCTACCAGAGAAAACCCGAAACTCCTTATTATATTCTTAGACATTTGCAAACAGAAAACTATGAAACAAAGAGTAGAAAAGACAAAGGCCTTCAATTTCTTATAAACCCAAACTAGTCCTCAAAAGAACTTGCTAACCAAGGTCTTTAATAGTTGAATTTTAACCTCATGATCACTGTGAACCCAAGTCATTTCCGGCCTTGTTTACAATTACTAGTAAACAACTGTTTACTTTCTGGGTTGTCCTTTGTCATGTCACTCTCTGCATGTTGGCCACTCAGCATTAACCACTGCAGAATCAGTCATCACCATCTGGAATTCTGACCACATTCTCTAGGATATGAATCAGCCCTTGCCTCTCTGCTCAGCATCAATACAAATTCGGCCAGCATCTCCTCCTTACAGCAATACAGGACGCTGAAGCTGGCCAGTCCAGCAGGTTTACTTCACCTTTTTACAGATGCTGCAGTAAAAAAAGAAAGAAAAATATAGAAAAATATACACAAATGAGTATTCAAAAGCAGGAAATATTGATAACACCCTGTGTACAGATGTGATGATATCAGCATTTCCAGTTTTCTTTTTTCTGCTTCTAGAATGAATCAGGGAACATCAATACAGTACACAACAACCTGGAACTTCTTCCATCATCACAATTAATCATGAAAATGGTAAAAGTTTGTCACCTGAAAATATTATAGATTTGAGGCCAGATTTTCTTTTATCAGCATAAGTAGACTTAACACCAATTTACTACCTCTGACACACCAAAATCCTTTGAACCATCACAGTAGTCATATACAGGCTAACGTGAGTACTTGACTGTGCATCAGTGGAGATCTGGACACCCGCAAAAAAGTATAATAGTCATATTCTCAAAATGCTTTAAAAACTCAAAACTATAAAGATAAACATCATACAGGAAACATTTAAGAGTGAGCCAGTCTGAATAAGTCAGTTTTCTTATCAGGTTTACTGTTACACAACTGCCTAAATAAAGAGCCTTCAAACTTTCTAGGATACTAATGAACACTCATTTGGACAAATATATGGCTTTTTTTAATAGCCATTGTTTAATAAGGACCCTGTTCTAGGGGTCTGTCTTAGGGTTAAATGCTCACTACAGACAGAAGAAAAAACATGCAGTCTCTGAAAATCATCTAATTATGACCAGCTGCTAATCAATGCAAGTCAATTCAAATGTTTTTGAACACCTGTTTTGTGACCAGTGCAGAATTTAACATCAGGGATACAAATGATAGGATCCTAAGCCATACTTTCCACACTCTTTGAGTACACTTTTCTGTTGTTGAAAACTGGACACTTTAAACAACATATGGTAGCAACTCTGAAAATCAGGTTCCCTCCCCTCACTGGACATGGTGTTGATGTTGTTTTTATTGATGTTTGCTTAGTGATTTTCCTGGATTAATTCTATAAAGTCTGTGTTTATTTGTCATGTGCAGTCACTGAAGTCTGCTTAGTTAGCTTAGTGGTCAGCTAATAACTGGACAGACTTTCTTAAGTGCCTTGAATCAAGAAGTCTTCCCACCCTTTGCCAAGAGTCTCTGCATGTGTATTGGGGAACATCTTCAACATTTCAGCAGTTTACAACTCTGCGTTAGCCTTTACTTTCTGTGTGTGCAGAGCCTCAAGGTCAGCCAGAGGTGAGAATGAGGGCCCCCACAGGTCTTTCCTGGACATGTGTGCAGCCCTGCCCCTGTGCATGGTCTTTTGGAGCACCAGGAACACAACAGAGCTTTTCAAAGTCCCCTATGTACATCTCATTCCCAAAATTTTAAGTTTTTTGGCCAATCTTTTATTTGTCCCAACTAGCATCACTGCCACAGGCAGCTGCAATGTTAAATAATTGCTGCTGTTTTCAACAGTCACCCTAAGAATGTGCTTTTCCACTGGGAAATCTCTGAATAAAGTCAAATAAAGACAAGCTTTATGAACGACGCTTTACCAAGGAACTTCCAATCAAGTCAAAATAGTGACAGTTCTCAGGGACCAGGGCTTTGGGGGAAACTCCCAACCTGTTCTTCCCCCTGCAGTGACTACTAGGCTGCTTGTTTTAAAGCTACCAGGGAGCCTGGGATAGGGAGTGGGAATGTAGCAAGTTAAAATACAACAAAATTCACTCTTCTTACTACAATTCAGTCATTTCCCTTGAATGAACAATTCAGTCATTTCCCTTGAATGAACACTCCTAGGATTAGTGCACCCTTTGGTTAATTTCTAGAGTTCTGAAAAGTTGATATTGATCATTTATGACAGTGCTCTCATTGCTTTTATGGAGAAGCAGATTTCTAGAGTTCCTTATTTGGTCATTCCAGAAGTGCTTATTGAATATAAATTTAAGTTTATATTCATATTTTGTTGCTATATAAATTAAATTGCTACGTAAATTGGTTTTGCTATCAAGAATGAATATGGATGGTCAACAAAAGATGTTGAAGGAGGACAATACTCAGTCTTATAATCAAATGCTGGGTGAGAGTTGAATAGAAACAGAAAATACAAAATTTATGACTATTTTTTGAATGGCTGATAATGGTTATCAAATTACTACGATATTTGTATTTTGTTTAAACTCATTAAATGACAATGTTTGCAATTAACTGGAAACTGTACCTTCGGCATTTATTTAAATCCTTATACAACTGGGTGTGACAATTTTCAATGTGCAAAAGGAACTGATTTTCCCAAATTCTTTTAGGGGATACACATGCAAAAATGTTTGATCACCACCTCAGATCAGCCCTCTGAAACTGCCAGACTCAAGCGCCAAGCCCTTCCTCTGGATTTATACAAGGAGTTCCACAATTAGGCTCCAGTATGGCCTTTTCACCTGATCACCCATTAGGCGGCTGCAGGAAGCCTCTGCTCCAGCCATGACGCCTCCCTGTGGCTATAGGGCAGAAAGCAGATTAGAAGAGGAAGGGTGGACACAGACTGGTAAGGAAACCTGCAGCCCACTGGTGCCCCACACCACACCACAGATTCACTAGGTATTTAAAAAGCATTTATTGATTAACTAGTATTTTCAAGTAAAAACCAAAAAGGTTTTTAAATTAATTTTTAAATATTTTGAGAAACTTTTCTCTACTACATAAAAAAGACACCAAGTCCTATACATAAAAGGAGGCTAATACAAAAATATTTTGTCAAATTGTTTTAATTAGTATAGGAACTACCATAAACTCACTTAAGCATATCTGTCTTAACTTCTGATTTAGTTAATCCTCCCTCATGTAATTTTCATCTGTGAGACTGTTCCAAAGTAGGTAGCAAATTGAGTACATGGCAGTTACATTCAATTAAATACGTTTTTATGCTTAGAGTAGGGTTAAAACACAAGGCTTTTACTCCCACCGGTCTACCCAGCACAGTCAAGTAATAGAAAGCTATAGGCTTCTATTTTACCTATTTTTTCATTTCCATTCTGACTCCAACACTCTGATATCAGTATGAAATCTATATTGATAATAACTATAAAGTACAAAATTCTTATTTCCTTGCCTAACAGAGGCCAGGTCAAGATCCAAAAGGACATGGACCAAAAATATGCATGGTTAAGGCTAAATATCAGGATAAAGTTAATGATTTCATAGTTTTTCTACAATGTTTCTTAAAAATGCCAAAGTTCCACAAAATAGAAATGTGGCAATTCCTCAGTTCAAATTCTACAAATATTTCCGGATCCTTTGGTGATCTGCCCAAAGTCATTCAACTAGTAGGTGGCCTTCCCTCTTCCATTCCCACACATACTGCACACAGATTAATAAAGAACATAGAGCCAGTGTCAATTAATATACGATTAAGGAGCCATGGACATACAATGGGGAAATGACAGCCTCTTCAACAGCTGGTGTTGGCAAAACTGGACAGCTACATGTAAGAGAATGAAACTGGATCACTGTCTAACACCATACACAAAAGTAAATTTGAAATGGATCAAAGACCTGAATGTAAGTCATGAAACCATAAAACTCTTGGAAAAAAACATAGGCAAAAATCTCTTGGACATAAACATGAGCAACTTCTTCATGAACATTATCTCCCTGGGCAAGAGAAACAAAAGCAAAAATGAACAAGTGGGACTGTATCAAGCTGAAAAGCTTCTGGACAGCAAAGGACACCACCAATAGAACAAAAAGGCATTCTACAGTATGGGAGAATATATTCACAAATGATAGATCCAATAATATATAAAGAGCTCACACATCTCAACAAACAAAAAGTAAATAATCCAATTAAAAAATGGGCACAGGATCTGAACAGACACTTCTCCAAAGAAGAAATTCAGATGGCCAGCAGGCACATGAAAAGATGCTCCACATCGCTTGTAATCAGAGAAATGCAAATTAAAACCACAATGAGATATCACCTCACACCAGTAAGGATCACCACCATCCAATAGACAAACAGCAACAAATGCTGGTGGGAATGTAAATTAGTTCAACCACTGTGGAAAGCAGTATGGAGGTTCCTCAAAAAACTCAAAATAGAAACACCATTTGACCCAGGAATTCTACTCCTAGGAATTTACCCTAAGAATGCAGGAGCACAGTTTTAAAAAGACATATGCACCCCTATGTTTATCACAGCACTATTTACAATAGCCAAGAAATGGAAGCCACCTAAGTGTCTATCAGTAGATGAAAGGATAAAGATGTGGTACATATACACAATGGAATATTATTCAGCCATGAGAAGAAAGCAAATCCTACCATTTGCAACAACATGGATGGAGCTAGAGGGTATTATGCTCAGTGAAATAAGCTAGGTGGAAAAAGACAAGTATCAAATGATTTCACTCATCTGTGGAGTATAAGAACAAAGAAAAAAACTGAAGGAACAAAACAGCAGCAGACTCACAGAACCCAAGAATGGACTGACAGTTACCAAACAGAAAGGGACTGGGGAGGATGGGAGGGAAGGGAGAGATAAGGGGAAAAAAGGGGGGGGGCATTATTATTAGCAGACATAATGTATCGGGGGGGCACAGGGAGGATTGTACAACACAGAGAAGACAAGTAGTGATTCTATAGCATCTTACTATGCTGATGGACAGTGACTGTAATGGGGTATGTAATGGACAGGACTTGGTGATGAGGGGAGTCTAGTAAACATAATGTTCCTCATGCAATTGTAGATTAATGATATGCCAAAATAAAAATAATAAAAATAATAAAAAAGCTTTGGTAGGGGGAAAAATTTTAAAAAGAACATAGAGCCAGCTTGTAATAAGAGGCAGTGACCAACAGCTTTGTGTAACCAGCTCATAACAAGTAGTTCTACAATTTGGAATAGTGTCTTATTCAAAATTATAGAACTACTTACTATGATTTGGTTAACCCAAAAGCTTATTCACAATGTTCAATACCCATATTAATTCTCAGATTTACTTTAAAACTAGGTACAGGGAAAACCAAGTTAAAGAATTGCTTAAACTCAATTATAATATAAAGGTTTCCTGACTCCCAATTTTTGCACTCCTTAAAAACAAAGACAGACAAACAATATGGTAAATCTACTCTAGCTGATAGAACTGCTAAATTAAAAAAAAAAGTCACAAGTAAAGTCATTAAAGAGAATAAAGCAATTTTCCTTGGAAAGAATATGAAGAAACACCATTTTATCAGTATAAGACTATGGAACTGGGCAGGAGAAAAAGCAATGACATTGAGAAACAGAAGCTCAGCCTGCCTTACCTGACCTGGTTTGGGTCAATGGACAGGGTCCACACACTGTGGGCCATGGAAAATGGAAATTCCATGGCCAAAATTCTCACCTGATCCTAATCTCGCCAACTGTATACATGCAATGAGGTAATACTTAGGCTGCAGCAGAGGGGCATGCTTGTACTCACTGACAATAAGCTATCATTGTCAGTATTGATACTAAGAGTTCCTCCCCGTTCTAGGGACAGAGAGAAGGAGAGAGGGGAGCAGAGGCTGAACCAGGGACAGAGACAAGGCAGACAGAATTCCAGCACTCAACCTACTGCAGTGAGAATAAAACATGATATGAGCCCCTTTTCCCCTGCAACATCCCTCTGTCCTTATTCGGTCTCATCAAATCCATAGTGAACTTGCCCAGAGCTGGGAATCCCCTCTGTCTGGAGCTCTCAACACACCAACTCTCAACACTTTAAAAATACTGTATATAAAGCAATAAAATCCCAAAACAATGTAGCTAAATTCATTTCCCTACCCTATCCATACCCCAAACTAAGTCTTTACACTCCTTTGTTTTCCATGTGGTTTTCTGCCCTGCTGAACTCCTCGAAAAATATACTCTTTCTGCTCCCTTGCCTTGCCTTCAAAATAAATCTAGGAAAATGCTTTATTCCTATTCCACCCACCCTGGCAGTCACTTTGCCGCGATCTGAGGAGAAAAAACAAAGCTTTCTGCCTGGGGGCCATATCAGCCTATTTCTGAAATGCTGCATCAACACAAACAAGTTAACTTACAGAATCTGTTGCAACAAGGACAGACTTGTCAAAAGAGAGGGTATGTATAAGTCTTGTATGTACCTCAGTAAAAATGAAAACTAAACTCAAGACTCATGTCTATGTCCTGGTCCAGAAGTTCATCACATATACACAGCCAACACAGCTTGCTGTATGTGGGTAAAACTGCAGTATTTCCAGAATCTCTCACCCGGCCTTAGTGCATCTTCCTATCAATAAGTGTTTCCAAGGGGTGGAGAAAAGTAGGCCATCTCCATATCAATAGGTAATTATCAGGGCAAGAGAGGGTACATCTGGATGGTAGAGGTTGGGTGGGGTCCCCTTTTCCTGCAGCCAGGTTGCAAGAGGCACAGGCAAACAGAAGTGGACGACTGCTTATAAGCAATAAATGGGTTTCTTCCACTCTGTTTCTCTCTTTGACTGATTTCGTTTCAAAGGTATTTTGCCCCAGGAGTTTCCCCCTGGAGTTACACTATAATATGACTTGTTTCCAAGAGAATACAGTTGACCCTTAAACAAAACACTTATACATGGACTTTTCAATGAATAACTTGGAAAAAGTTTTTGGAGATTTGTGACCATTTGAAGCAACATTCTTTTTTTTAGCTTACTTTATTGTAAGAATACGGTGTGTAATATATGAACATACAAAATATGTGTTAGTTGACTGTTGTTGTTATTAGTAGGGCTTCTGGTCAACAGTAGGCTATTAGTTAAGTTTTGGGGGTGTAGGTGCCAAGGGCAGGCTGCCCCCAAATTTGCCCTTGCAACATGTGAGCTATACATAATCAAGGCCTAAGTCAGAAAGATACTTTGACCTTTCCCCTTTAGCCCTACAATATCATAAAAAGACCTAGAAGAAGTGCTCCAGGAGGAGAGCTGTCACCATAGACAACTACATTATAATGTGAACTAGGTGTGGTAAAAAGAGAGGAATGTGGCTGAGTCTGTCAAAATTCCTTTCTGTGTCTCACTGTTTCTATGTGGCCCATCAAATATTTATCAAACACTTACTCTTTTATATTCCTGTGAATTGCTTCCCTTTTCCTTGGAAGTCCCAGACCCCTGCCCCCTTCTCCTTAGTTCAGGATGACTTACATACTTCAATGTCCCTGACTAACTTTGGAATCCATGTCTATGAGTTCCCCATACCTATGTAATTAAATGTTTTTTTCTCCTGTTAATCTGTCCCATGTCAACTTTTTTTTAGACTAGGTAGAAGCACCTTGAGAGGTAGAGGAAATTTCTTCTTCCCCAACAGGAGAATCAAGTTATACACAGATTTTTGTGGGAGGGTCAGTGCCCCTAATCCCTTCATTGTTTAAGGGTTACCTGTATTTCATAAAATTTTCTACTGCTAAGGAAACTCAACGTTATGGACCCCCATTGCTATATTAAGCCAGTGAATCACAACTAGACGTTCATTCCTTTTCCAATTCCTAACTTTTGTGGGACACAGATATAATTTTATAGTATTGGCCACTCTCAAAGACTCAGAACTATTCGTTTCTAAACTAGAAGGAAAAAATATATACCATTTATAAAAATGTTACCAAAATATCTAGAAATTTCTCATTCTGCCTTAGAATTTGCTGTATTAAGTATCAATTCTATTAAAATATGTAAATATGTACAAATGTATATATGAGTATATTCCAAATGAATTCTAAATATTTCTAAACATGTCAACAGAAAAACATGGCAAATTAATTCTTTAAAAGTTCTTCCGGTCGGGGGGCGGAAGATGGCGGCGTGAGTAGAGCAGCGGAAATCTCCTCCCAAAACAACATATATCTATGAAAATATAACAAAGACAACCCTTCCTAGAATAAAGACCAGAGGACACAGGACAATATCCAGACCACATCCACACCTGAGAGAACCCAGCGCCTCGCGAAGGGGGTAAGATACAAGCCCCGGCCCCGCGGGAGCCGAACGCCCCTCCCCCCAGCTCCCGGCGGGAGAAGAGCAGGCAGAGCGGGAGGGAGACGGAGCCCAGGACTGCCGAACACCCAGCCCCAGCCATCCGGGCCAGAGTGCAGGGCCCTCGATACTGGGAAAACAGGGCAGCAAGAACAGTGAGCAGGCACTGGAGGCTGGGCGACAGAAGACATAAGAAAAGCGCGCGACCATTTTTTTTTTTGCTTTTTTGCTGCTTTGTTTTGGCGAGCGCTTTTTGGAAGTCTTAAAGGGACAGGGACCCCAATATTAGGGAAACAGGGCAGAAAGACCGGTGAGCAGAGGCCTGAGGCTGGCACCGGAGAATAAAGAAAAACGAACGACCACCTTTTTTTTTTTTTAATTAATATTTTTTTTTTTTTAATTAAAAAAATTTTTTTTCTTGTTTTATTTTGTGGTCGTTGTTTTGTTTTGGCGGGTGCTTTTTGGAAGTCTTAAAGGGGCAGGGCGGGCCACTTAATCCAGAGGTAGGGAATCCGGGATCTCTGGGCACCCTAACCCCTGGGCTGCAGGGAGCAGGGAGGCCCCTTACGGAGATAAATAGCCTCCCAGCAGCTCCTGCTCCAACGCGACTCCACCATTTTGGAGTAGCTGCCCGAGCCAGGCCACGCCCACAGCAACAGCGGAGATTAACTCCATAGCAGCCGGGCAGGAAGCAGAAACCCTGTCTGCGCGCAGCTGCGCAGCACAAGCCACTAGAGGCCGCTGTTCTCCCAGGAGAGGAGGGCTACAAACCAACAAGAAAGGAAATCCTTCCAGCCGTCACTCGTCCCAGTTCTGCAGACTATTCCTATCACCATGAAAAGGCAAAGCTACAGGCAGACAAAGATCACAGAGACAACACCAGAGAAGGAGACAGACCTAACCAGTCTTCCTGACAAAGAATTCAAAATAAGAATCATAAACATGCTGACAGAGATGCAGAGAAACACGCAAGAAAAATGGGATGAAGTCCGGAAAGAGATCACAGATGCCAGAAAGGAGATCGCAGAAATGAAACAAACTCTGGAAGGGTTTATAAGCAGAATGGATAGAATGCAAGAGGCCATTGATGGAATTGAAATCAGAGAACAGGAACGCATAGAAGCTGACATAGAGAGAGACAAAAGGATCTCCAGGAATGAAACAATATTAAGAGAACTGTGTGACCAATCTAAAAGGAGCAATATCCGTATTATAGGGGTCCCAGAAGAAGAAGAGAGAGGCAAAGAGATGGAAAGTATCTTAGAAGAAATAATTGCTGAAAACTTCCCCACACTGGGGGAGGAAGTAATCAAACAGACCACGGAAATACACAGAACCCCCAACAGAAAGGATCCAAGAAGGGCAACACCAAGACACATAATAATTAAAATGGCAAAGATCAAGGACAAGGAAAGAGTGTTAAAGGCAGCTAGAGAGAAAAAGGTCACCTATAAAGGGAAACCCATCAGGCTAACGTCAGATTTCTCAACAGAAACCCTACAGGCCAGAAGAGAATGGCATGATATATTTAATACAATGAAACAGAAGGGCCTTGAACCAAGGATACTGTATCCAGCACGACTATCATTCAAATATGACGGTGGGATTAAACAATTCCCAGACAAACAAAAGCTGAGGGAATTTGCTTTCCACAAACCACCTCTACAGAACATCTTACAGGGACTGCTCTAGATGGGAACACTCCTAGAAAGAGCACAGCACAAAACACCCAACATATGAAGAATCGAGGAGGAGGAACAAGAAGGGAGAGAAGAAAAGAATCTCCAGACAGTGTATATAACAGCTCAATAAGCGAGCTAAGTTAGGCAGTAAGATACTAAAGAGGCTAACCTTGAACCTTTGGTAACCACGAATTTAAAGCCTGCAATGGCAATAAGTACATATCTTTCAATAGTCACCCTAAATGTTAATGGGTTGAATGCACCAATCAAAAGACACAGAGTAACAGAATGGATAAAAAAGCAAGACCCATCTATATGCTGCTTACAAGAGACTCACCTCAAACCCAAAGACAGGTACAGACTAAAAGTCAAGGGATGGAAAAACATATTTCAAGCAAACAACAGTGAGAAGAAAGCAGGGGTTGCAGTACTAATATCAGACAAAATAGACTTCAAAACAAAGAAAGTAACAAGAGATAAAGAAGGACACTACATAATGATAAAGGGCTCAGTCCAACAAGAGGATATAACCATTCTAAATATATATGCACCCAACACAGGAGCACCAGCATATGTGAAACAAATACTAACAGAACTAAAGGGGGATATAGACTGCAATGCATTCATTCTAGGAGACTTCAACACACCACTCACCCCAAAGGATAGATCCACTGGGCAGAAAATAAGTAAGGACACGGAAGCACTGAACAACACAGTAGAGCAGATGGATCTAATAGACATCTATAGAACTCTACATCCAAAAGCAGCGGGATATACATTCTTCTCAAGTGCACATGGAACATTCTCCAGAATAGACCACATACTAGGCCACAAAAAGAGCCTCAGAAAATTCCAAAAGATTGAAATCCTACCAACCAACTTTTCAGACCACAAAGGCATAAAACTAGAAATAAACTGTACAAAGAAAGCAAAGAGGCTCACAAACACATGGAGGCTTAACAACACGCTCCTAAATAATCAATGGATCAATGACCAAATCAAAATGGAGATCCAGCAATATATGGAAACAAATGACAACAACAACACTAAGCCCCAACTTCTGTGGGACACAGCAAAAGCAGTCTTAAGAGGAAAGTATATAGCAATCCAAGCATATTTAAAAAAGGAAGAGCAATCCCAAATGAATGGTCTAATGTCACAATTATCGAAATTGGAAAAAGAAGAACAGATGAGGCCTAAGGTCAGCAGAAGGAGGGACATAATAAAGATCAGAGAAGAAATAAATAAAATTGAGAAGAATAAAACAATAGCAAAAATCAATGAAACCAAGAGCTGGTTCTTCGAGAAAATAAACAAAATAGATAAGCCTCTAGCCAGACTTATTAAGAAGAAAAGAGAGTCAACACAAATCAACAGTATCAGAAACGAGAAAGGAAAAATCACGACGGACCCCACGGAAATGCAAAGAATTATTGGAGAATACTATGAAAACCTATATGCTAACAAGCTGGGAAACCTAGGAGAAATGGACAACTTCCTAGAAAAATATAACCTTCCAAGATTGACCCAGGAAGAAACAGAAAATCTAAACAGACCAATTACCAGCAACGAAATTGAAGAGGTAATCAAAAAACTACCAAAGAACAAAACCCCCGGGCCAGATGGATTTACCTCGGAATTTTATCAGACATACAGGGAAGACATAATACCCATTCTCCTTAAAGTTTTCCAAAAAATAGAGGAGGAGGGGATACTCCCAAACTCATTCTATGAAGCTAACATCACCCTAATACCAAAACCAGGCAAAGACCCCACCAAAAAAGAAAACTACAGACCAATATCCCTGATGAACGTAGATGCAAAAATACTCAACAAAATATTAGCAAACCGAATTCAAAAATACATCAAAAGGATCATACACCATGACCAAGTGGGATTCATTCCAGGGATGCAAGGATGGTACAACATTCGAAAGTCCATCAACATCATCCACCACATCAACAAAAAGAAAGACAAAAACCACATGATCATCTCCATAGATGCTGAAAAAGCATTTGACAAAGTTCAACATCCATTCATGTTAAAAACTCTCAGCAAAATGGGAATAGAGGGCAAGTATCTCAACATAATAAAGGTCATCTATGATAAACCCACAGCCAACATTATATTGAACAGCGAGAAGCTGAAAGCATTTCCTCTGAGATCGGGAACTAGACAGGGATGCCCACTCTCTCCACTGTTATTTAACATAGTACTGGAGGTCCTAGCCACGGCAATCAGACAAAATAAAGAAATACAAGGAATCCAGATTGGTAAAGAAGAAGTTAAACTGTCACTATTTGCAGATGACATGATACTGTACATAAAAAACCCTAAAGACTCCACCCCAAAACTACTAGAACTGATATCGGAATACAGCAAAGTTGCAGGATACAAAATCAACACACAGAAATCTGTGGCTTTCCTATATACTAACAATGAACCAACAGAGAGAGAAATCAGGAAAACAACTCCATTCACAATTGCATCAAAAAAAATAAAATACCTAGGAATAAACCTAACCAAAGAAGTGAAAGACTTATACTCTGAAAACTACAAGTCACTCTTAAGAGAAATTAAAGGGGACACTAACAGATGGAAACTCATCCCATGCTCGTGGCTAGGAAGAATTAATATCGTTAAAATGGCCATCCTGCCCAAAGCAATATACAGATTTGATGCAATCCCTATGAAACTACCAGCAACATTCTTCAATGAACTGGAACAAATAATTCAAAAATTCATATGGAAACACCAAAGACCCCGAATAGCCAAAGCAATCCTGAGAAAGAAGAATAAAGTAGGGGGGATCTCACTCCCCAACTTCAAGCTCTACTATAAAGCCATAGTAATCAAGACAATTTGGTACTGGCACAAGAGCAGAGCCACAGACCAATGGAACAGACTAGAGAATCCAGACATTAACCCAGACATATATGGTCAATTAATATTTGATAAAGGAGCCATGGACATACAATGGCGAAATGACAGTCTCTTCAACAGGTGGTGCTGGCAAAACTGGACAGCTACATGTAGGAGAATGAAACTGGACCATTGTCTAACCCCATATACAAAAGTAAACTCAAAATGGATCAAAGACCTGAATGTAAGCCATGAAACCATTAAAATCCTGGAAGAAAACATAGGCGAAAACCTCTTAGACATAAACATGAGTGACCTCTTCTTGAACATATCTCCCCGGGCAAGGAAAACAACAGCAAAAATGAGTAAGTGGGACTATATTAAGCTGAAAAGCTTCTGTACAGCAAAAGACACCATCAATAGAACAAGAAGGATCCCTACAGTATGGGAGAATATATTTGAAAATGACACATCCGATAAAGGCTTGACGTCCAGAATATATAAGGAGCTCTCACGCCTCAACAAACAAAAAACAAATAACCCAATTAAAAAATGGGCAGAGGAACTGAACAGACAGTTCTCCAAAAAAGAAATACAGATGGCCAACAGACACATGAAAAGATGCTCCACATCGCTAATTATCAGAGAAATGCAAATTAAAACTACAATGAGGTATCACCTCACACCAGTAAGGATGGCTGCCATCCAAAAGACAAACAACAACAAATGTTGGCGAGGCTGTGGAGAAAGGGGAACCCTCCTACACTGCTGGTGGGA
Source organism: Manis pentadactyla (assembly GCF_030020395.1). NCBI lineage: Eukaryota > Metazoa > Chordata > Mammalia > Pholidota > Manidae > Manis > Manis pentadactyla. Next base: position 52,463,572 of record NC_080030.1, read on the forward strand.
ATGTAAGTTAGTTCAACCATTGTGGAAAGCAGTATGGAGGTACATCAAAATGCTCAAAACAGACCTACCATTTGACCCAGGAATTGCACTCCTAGGAATTTACCCTAAGAATGCAGCAATCAAGTTTGAGAAAGACAGATGCACCCCTATGTTTATTGCAGCACTATTTACAATAGCCAAGAATTGGAAGCAACCTAAATGTCCATCAATAGATGAATGGATAAAGAAGATGTGGTACATATACACAATGGAATACTACTCAGCTATAAGAAAAGGGCAAATCCAATCATTTGCAGCAACATGGATGGAGCTGGAGGGTATTATGCTCAGTGAAACAAGCCAAGCGGAGAAAGAGAAATACCAAATGATTTCACTTATCTGTGGAATATAAGAACAAAGGAAAAACTGAAGGAACAAAACAGCAGCAGAATCACAGAACTCAAGAATGGACTAACAGGTACCAAAGGGAAAGGGACTGGGGAGGATGGGTGGGTAGGGAGGGATAAGGGGGGGAGAAGTAGGGGGGTATTAAGATTAACATGCATGGGGGGGTAGGAGAAAAGGGAGGGCTGTACAACACAGAGAAGGCAAGTAGTGATTCTACAACATTTTGCTATGCTGATGGACAGTGACTGTAAAGGGGTTTATAGGGGAGACCTGGTATAGGGGAGAGCCTAGTAAACATAATATTCGTCATGTAAGTGTAGATTAGTGATAGCAAAAAAAAAAAAAAAAAAAAAAGGGCAGTTCCTGTGTGGTAACCTCCAACGAGTTCTACACAAGGGTATAAAGGGCATATAAAAGTGTAGGCAAAGGGTCTGTTTGTGTTTATACAGAGGATCAAAGCCTAATTGGGCTACCCCGAAAATGAACTAAGATACGATATGAAAAAGAACTTCCAACATCTGCACCCTCTGGAAGACTCATGCCAGAAGATGATCATCAAAAAACCCCAACAAAGATCCACGCACTGCTACAGCTGTAGATGCACTCATCCCACCAGTTCCTGGACTTGCCATGGGAATGAGGAAGGAGATATCTAAGCTGGCCTGTGCATACAGTAAAACAACAAAATTGGACTGGATCTATACTGTTGGAACTCAACCAAGAATTTGGAGAAGTGCAAATTGTAGCGCTCCAAAGTCTTACAACTACAAACTATTTATTGTTAAAAGAACATATGGCATGTGAACAGTCCCCAGGAATGGGTTGTTTTAATTTGTCTGATTTCTCTCAGACTGTTCAAGTTCATTTGGACAATATCCACCATATCATAGATAAGTTTTCACAAATGCCTAAGGTGCCTAACTGGTTTTCTTGGTTTCACTGCAGATGGCTGGTAATTACAGATATGCTTTGGTTATGTAACTATACTCCTATTATGTTAATGTGTGTGTGCAATTTAAGTAGTAGCTTAAAACCTATACATGCTGAAGTTACTCTACAAGAAGATATATCAAAGAAATAATCAATCTTCCCATGTTTTCTTCCGCCTGCTACTTCTATAGCTTTTCTTCTTCCTTCCTAATTACAACCCTTAAATAGAATTCGTGCCTCATATCAAATTTACCGAGTATCATAATTCTTCCAAGTGGTAAAGATACCTCAAGACAAATGCTGGGCATAGAAGCCACAGGGCATAAATATGCAAAGAAGTAAAAAGCTAACTTTTTCAAACAATAAGGCTTCTCTCTCACTTACCAACTTCACATTTCCCTGTATGGCCCCGGAAGATGACTGGTTAGCCAGAGATGGGTAAGATTCCTCAAGGGAGGAACAACCTAAGACAGGCACAGTCGCAGGGGGGCCATCAGGTGAGAAATTGGGGATCAACAGAGGTGAGGCTTAGAACCTCACCCCCCCGTTCTGAGAGAAATCTTCTGCATACGTGGATGTTTTATTACCCTGGTCTAGCTTGGATTAACACATAGTCTACAGGCACACACCTGATCATCTACATGTGCTCTCTTACAACACTAAACTATGTTTTCTACCTTTATCTTGTATCTACCTACCACTTCAGCATTTTATTAAAAATAATAATAATAAAGAGAGAAATGTGGTATCCACATAGAAATCAAGTATAAAAACCAAATCAGTATTCATATTTGAACTGACTGTTTATAGTTCATAATGCATGAGCAAAACCGAAAGTTTCTGTGATGACTGCCCTTGTACTGTTCACTATGTAACTTATTCATTATGTAAGAATTTGTTCTACATGTAAAAACTTGTTTGTTATGCCTCAGAAGATTGGAGACTGACAAAAATTAGGCTTGGGGTGGAATAATGATTGTGCATTGAGCATTGACTCCCCTATACAGAATTTTATTGTCGTTAACAACCATTCGATCAATAAATATGAGAGATGCCCTCACAAAAAAAAAAAAAAAAAAAAGGACAGACTTCCAATGGTAAAATAAATTAGTAACCGGGATGTAAGGTATAGCATAAGGAATATAGTCAAGATATTGTAACAGCCTGGTAGGGTGATAGCTGGAACCTAGAATTATGTATATAAATGTTCTACCACTGTGTTGTACACTTGAAACTCATGTAATGTAATACTGTGTGTCAACTACCCTTCAATAAAAAATAATTATTAAAAAAAAAAAAAAAAAAAAGTTCTTCCAAGTTATCTTTTGATCACACATCTCATGGAACATTAAAAAATAATTATGAGGAAAACTGATTTATTCAAAGTCAAAAATTTCAAATCTGAGTATCTCAACAATGAAGCTTACAAATTGTTTTTCATCAACCGAATCCCAAGAAAAACAGTGACCCAATATAACACATTGATATTGTAAGATAAATTCTAGCTGAAATAAGCAGGCGACGAGAGGCAACAAAGGGCCAGGCAGTTTATTTGAGCGCAATTCCCAGGTGATATTCCCCCGCCTGGCTATTACAGGCCGGGGAAATCACACTCAGCAGGGCAGGCAGCGAGTTTTTAAAGAAGGTAGGGGGAGGCAGAGCTTAGATTTATAGCCGCGCGAGGATTGGCTAACCTAAGGCACATTTTTCAGGTTGGGAGGGGGCAGCAGCCAGGGACTTTGGCACGACATCAGTGTCTGACGTGCTCACCCCTCCCCCTAGTGCCTTCAACCTTAACAGATATATTCCCATATGTGCAATGATACATATACACACCAAGTTTCTTACACCTGTAGAAGTTATTTTGATAAAATCCATAATATACTTTGGTATATTCCAAATTCTTTAACCTAATTTAAAATACAAAATCTAAAAGGAACATAAAAAAACAAAGGAAAGTCATATATAAGCATTTCAAATGCTTTTATAACACTTTAACTCCCACTCCATAGCACCCTAGAGACCAGCAAAGGGCAAAAAGCAGAAAGGCCTGAAGTGAATCCAGATACAAACTACGTAAGGCATGACTACAGATACAGGCACACACATGTACAACAAGTAAAAAGAAGGCTCTGCTCATCCAGTGGTTAAAATCACATGGAATCTGCTGTTATAATGAAACCTGGGGACAGGACGAAGCAGACAAAACAACCCCCAAGTCAGCTGTACTCACACTGGTGAAAGATCCCTCCCCCATGGCTTCTCCACAGTCTCCCTACCATGGGATCAGAAAGGCCTTTTATAGAACCCCCTTAAAGCTCACTCAAGTTGCTAGGCCTGCCCTGAGACCCGCAGGCAAGCACTGCAGATTCTCTGGGAACATCTGCACAACAAGAGCTCCTAGACCAGAACTTGTAGAGAAACTAAAGGACCCCTCCAGGAAGCAGAATAAGGATTTTAGAAGAGTAACATTCCCTGCAAACTCTTTGTGTGAGAGACAAAGTCTGCCCTGGGTTCCTCCAACAAAGGGCAGTGCGCACTCAGCAGGGTGGGAAGCAGCCATACTACCTACCACATGATAAACTTAAGAACCAAAAAACCAACTAAACACTAAAACACCCGATTCATGTGACAACTATTTGCCTTTTCAAGCAGCTCTACACTCTGTCTGCAGAGAGTAAGTCATAAGCAATACATCATGTTATCCTCCCTTTCTACAGATAAGGGCATTTGGGCTCAGAAAAGTTCACTGGCCTTGCAAAATCGCAATCTTGAGCTATGTCTCTCAAATCTCACTCTTCAGAACAGCAATGAATTTGGGAACCTCTTCTAAATCACAGACACTTGAGAAGCACAAGGGCTGACTGGATCAGCATGATGCACAGGGTGTGGATAAACTCTCAGTTCAATTAAGTGCAATGTTCTCATTTCATTAACATACAAATGTAATTTCAATCCCAGTGCCAGAATGAAACAAATGAGAACTTTCTTACGACTCAGCATTTAAGTTTGTTGCCACAAGGAAGTACAGGCAATTTAGCTTTAAGAAGCCTAAGTTTGCAGCTTGGTTCTTGCAAAGAGGAGAAAAGTAAATAATGGGCTTTATCTACAAGTTTCAAAGTCTTCTGCAGTTGGAATAAAAACTGCAGGGGACTTCAGAAATGTGTGAGAAGTGACAGGTGTTGAGCTGCAGAGCTCAGCTGTCTTCTGGACAGTAGTGGTCAGGGAAGTGGCCAGTTAGGGAAAAGAAGGTCAGGGAGGGTAGCAGGAGTTGCAACCAATCTGTGAAACAGAGCCCAGCAAATTACATACAAGAAGGACACAGAACCTCACAAATGTAACAGCATTACTGTGCACTGATATCCAAATGCAGTCACTAACCTTATGCCATACCCAAAACCACTTCTCCTACAATTTCACAGACAACTTTCCTCACTCTCCCCTATCTTTCTCTTGAGGTTCTATCTCTATGTAGATGTTCTGTGATCACACACAGCTATAACATTTCTAACCTTAAAGAACACCTTAAACAAGGCAAAAAGATAAACAATGAACTGGGGAAAACGTACACCAGAAAGTATCCTGAACCTACAAAGACTTTGTACACATCAAAGAAGAACACAAATATCTATCCCATTAGCAAAATGGACAAAAAGTACAAACAGAAAAAAAATACATATGAGTGGTAAACATAAAAGACACTTGCTGATAACCCAACAAATGCAAATAAAAGTAAAAACGGGACGTGATTTTTTCATCTATCTGATTGGAAAAGATGAAAATTGTTACCAATATCCATGCTGAGGCATGTGAAGAAAGTGGCACATCACCCAAGGGCCAGTGTCAGTGGAAACAAGCAAACCATTCCTGGAGACCAGTTTGGCAACATGTCAAAGCCTTAAAAATCGCATGCCTTGTGACTAGTGATCCTACTTCTAGGACTTAGCCTAAAGAAGATAATCATATCCTAGTTCTGAAGTGTGTTCCACTAAGAACAGGAAGTATCGATTCAAATTTTTACAATCTCCACAATTAAAAGACCCGGGAATCTTTCTGTCATATACATCAAAAGTCAGATCAACAAGAGTGCACAATGTGAAGGCAAAATGCTTCGTTGGTTAAGTGTTTTCTTGTTCCACAAATCTAATTTTAATTGCCACAATGGTAAGCATGAGGCCTTTTAAAAGTAGTGTAAATGGCCCTATCGCTTCCTTAATGCTTTTATACTGATTTTAAATCTATTAAACACTTGTTCATTATTTATGCACATGTGTGTGTCAGTCAAGATGGAATGAGTATCATACAGGATCCAACTGTGATATCGGTGTCGGGCACATCACCCTAACCCAAGCATGTCTTTTCTGCAAAAAAAGGGAAGGAGGCCATCTCTGGAGCATAGCCGTCCTCGTCCTCACAGGTAGACTACAGACTGCCAGATGTCACATCGGGATCCTAGAAAACACTCAAAAGAGAGCAGTTGTGGTATTGATGCTGGGGTTCTTGTTCATGAAGCCGAAGAATGAGCTCCACAAACACTCAAGGTAGGAGAGCAAGGTACAGGCTTTTATTTAGAGATAAAGTGAAAGGACAGAGCTCCTGGAGTGAGAGTCCATAGTGGTGCATTGTATAGGGGTTTTACAGGCAGTTGAGGATTTTTGAGAACATGAAAAAGGCTTAGGGGTGTGGACTTACTAAGTGTTCCCAGAATATTTAGAATTAACTTAACACAAGCAACTTCCTGCTCTGATGATTTCTCCCTGAGATACCAATGTCTGGGTCTGGGAGCATATAAAACAAGGTCACCTGCCCTGCCCCCAAGGTGGACTGAGGTATTGTTTGCTAAAGAGTAAGTTAAGAATTTCTAACATCTTAACTTCTTGGGTATTAAAATGCAATCTTATCTTTAAGGTGGAATCCTTTCTGCCTTTTACTGTGTTGTTTATGGCTGGACCTGCATGCTAAATTAGTTGCCCAGTTTGCAAAATCACTTCAACAGATCTGAAGGAGGAAAGAACAGCACAGAGGCCTGGGCCTTTTAGCATGCTAAGGTGAATCTTACACATGATTATAAATGATTAGCGTAATAAAAACATGTGCTACTCTTCTTTATCTGGGGAATATTAACTGATCTTACTGAAGAATGACTCTAGAGCTGAATGTTTAACACAGAGTTTTAGTAGGGGGTTTCCTTGCATGTACATTGCTCTGACTGCAAATATCCTGCCTTGCTTTTTCCGGAGGCCTTCACCCTACTCTGACTACACCCATGGTCCCTGTCTCAGTATTATTGTTGTTCCTGTCACTGGGAACGACCACTTCTCCTTTCTGTGGACTCTATGGTTCTATGGGTTCTACATCCCCAACACGCCTACCACCCAGGAATCTTACCCAATTTGCTTCTGTACTGGAAGACATTATCTGCATTTCTAAAACTAAAAGCCTAATATATAGTACAACCAAATCATTGTAGGGCTAACATGTAAGCACTGTTCAATAATAGATCTGAGGAGTTGGAAACCATTGGAAGAATTCTTGGAGCTGCCCCATGTGTGAAATGTGTGTGTTTCTGCCTCCACTACGGAAGAACACTTCCTATTTCTCAATGCCAGGCTTTCTCCATGGCTCTTGACAACATCAAGTCTGTTCATTAACAACTGTCACCAACTAACGATCCTAGCCTTATCCTCTCCAATTACAGACTGCACATGCTGCCTATCAAAAATAGCCAGAATTTGATTCTGTACATTGGTTTCCATTTCTACCCAGACATTGATCTTTGTTGGGAATTAATAGATAGCATGTCACTTTAATAAGAAGTTGTGTTATAACATAGCCCTACTAAATAGTATACGGAAATAAACATCACATTCAGGAGTGCTGTTCTAGAAATCGAAAACAGAGTTCGTGATTCTGTTTCAACATCAGTGTTGAAAGAGTCTCCTGAAATGCTTTTACAACTTGAAGGAACATGATCTAAAGTATCATCAAACTTATGCTTACCCCTGGGGAAAAAATTTTATTTAAATTTAACAAATTTCCATTACTTATATGAGCAATTTGATGCTCTAACTTTTGCCTAAATTCACCCTTACTATCAGTTTTATAACAGCATATGCATTAAGACCATTTACTTCTAATAAATTTCCAATAAAATTAAAAGAGAATCCTGAATTATGACACTGTCTTTTGCTATCTGACCATCTGTAATTGCTATTATGAGGGTGATGTAATTTGAGTTGCAATATATTTTGAAAAGGTCCAGAATATGCCACTGTGGCCTAAAAATTATTTTGAGCTGAAGGCATTTAAGTTTCTAAAATCTCTTATCTGCATAAAAACAGAGCCTCTCAAAAGAACTCAATTGTCATAAATCCCCTCAGTAGGAGTAGCCATGGAGGATTAACTCTTATCAACAGAGATAAGTCTCTACACCACACCTAAATATTGTCAGAAAACTATCATATCTCCTATCTATTCTCTAAGGGCCATTTATCTTCCCAAAAAGTTACCATCCTTCCCTCCCCTTGTCTTATTAAGAAGTAATTTATTTTCCCGTAAGTGCCCTTCTCCTTCCCTTTCTATTAAAGGGTATATGAAACCACAAATTCTAACCTCCACTCCCTTTGAGTCACATTCTTTTCTGTGATTAAATCTATCTTTTCTCTTGATAATCCATCTTTTGTCAGTTTAATATGCAGGTGGCTAGACACAGAAGAGGGAAGAGGAAAGTTTCTCATCCCAGACAATTTCAATCTATGCAATACACTGTATTATAAGTGTATCTGAGAACCATGCTTTCAATTGCAATCTAAGCAATTATATGATTAACATTTAATACTTCCTCTTTCCGTCTTCCTATTTCTCACTTTTCTTTAAATTTAATTTTTCTTGTTTCTAACTCTAAGACTGTTTTCAAGTATTATTCTCTTAAGAATAATTTAGGAGAAATAATTTACTTTCCCTATCTACCTCTGATAAATCAGAACATACAGTTATTAAACATTAGAAACACAACTCACTTTTTGCCAGTTTATAAAAACCTCTCAAGTACAATCAAGTTAAAACGTCCTATTGATTAAATAAAGCAAGTTGCTATTTCAAACCAACCACTGAGAACTGGAAGTTTTCTGAAATACACAGAATTAAAACACACATACAGTTCACAAAACAAAGACATATCCCCTCACCAAAATTTATTATTTTAAAATTGATCCAGTGATAAAAATAAAATGAAAAACCAAGAAAAGTAACCCACCCTGTCACAGAGATACACACTTTCTACCAAGGTATGAAAAATAAACCATAGAAACAACCCTTTCCCTCCAGAGAAAACCTTTCTGCTCAGATGGCCCCAAGTCTTCCCTTGGCATTTGGTTCTCTCTCAATTAGCTAATCTCTCACGGCTCAGAAAACACAGGGATACTGATGGCCACAATTAAGACAGACTTGCCCAGCTGCAATACTATCTCCTGCTGTGCAGAAAAGTACATGTGCCCACTACTTTACTGAAAAATCACAATCAAGGGACTGTGGCAGGTTGAACCACCAATCCTTAACTGACTGTATCAAAAGAAAAACTGCCAGAAGATAACAGAAAAACTGCAAGAAATGCACAACTTCACAATCTTGTCAACAACCTACAGTCCCCTTCTGCAGCTTCAGCTGACCTGTTCCCTGCTCAAGGATGGGTCTCTGTGGCTATTAAACTCCAGATTTGACTGTCTGGCTCCAGCCTCATGTCCTACCACCCAACAAGCCACAAAACTCCTGGCACCAACCAGAATTCAAGGCTCTTTCCTACCTCCCTCTGCTTGAAACACCCTTCCTTTGCTTTCAGAGCTAACTGCTGCTCTTCCTGCGAGACTCAGCTCAAACGTTCCCTCCTCCAGGAAACAAATTGTTTTTCCCACTGGGTATCCACAGCACATTGTCATGGCTCCCGGTGTTTACATGTCTCTTGGCCCAGCTTCACCATGAGTCTCTGTGGGTATAGATTCTGATTTCTTAAAGTATAATTCAACATTAAACTTCCAGTCACAGAAGACAGTAGGCACATAATAAATGTTTAGTAAATGGATGAGTGCAAACAAAACAATGAATGAGCAGACAAATGAATGCATGAACTAATGAATGAACTCTCTAGTTGTTACCTGGAGAGAGGGGATGATCTTCTGTTTAACTGTTAGTAATATTAAGCCCTGATTCCCAAAGAACACCCTGAGATCCTCACCTCCTTACAGCTACTCTTCGACTCCATGTTCATTTCACTTATCCACATCTTCAAATACAATCCCTATCTTTAATATTTTGCCACCTCAGAAGCCCCTGCTCTTTAGCTCATAGCTGCCCTTGTGTCACACATGTAGTATCCTACTTGCACTTGCTTCCGGGAAGTCTTCCAACTAGACCATTGCCTCTTTTGTCCTTATCATCCCAGAGCCTAGCACAGTGCCTGACAAATAGAAGTCTTTCAATATATGTGAGATCTATAAATGAATGAAGTAAAAAAGATGTAAATGAAAGATTTGCTTTTTACTTTTTTCTTTTCTTTTTGCTTTTTTCTAATTAAGTTATCTAATTTTTCCAGGTAAACTATGCTCAGAGAGAGATGATGATGGAAGAAGAGATCATTTACAGTCTAATCAGTGCTTGGATAAAAACCTTTATACCAGTCCTCTTCTCTATTAATATTCACAGACCCTTCACCACCAACTTATTGTCTCTCAGGGCCTGTACTCAACAGTATAATACTTTAACAAGCTTTTCAATTGGATAAAGTTGAGCAAATCATAAAACTGATAAAGCTGTTAATACTGTCCATATCTGTCAGACCCTATGCCAAAATATTTCAAGAATATTGTTTTCCTTATCTTCGGAAACACTCCAAAGGGCTGTAAAATAGAGTCTTAGAAAGATGAAGTAACTCACCCCAAAGTCACTTTACTAGTAAAATGTGGCACCTAGTTTGAACAGCAGGTCTGTTCAAACTGCATTTTTTACTAAAACTTCAAAAATTCTAGGCCTTACTTCCTAAGATTAGAAAAAAATAGTACAGAGAGAATTTCAAAAGCCAATGCTCTCATCTTCACTACTGCCAGCTGCAAAAATACCATTCCCCATTATTATTTTGCTGAACCCTTGCTAGCCACCAAATCACTAGAGTACAATAGTCCCCAAAAGAAATAGACTCAGCCTTGGAAAGTCTCCCTAAGTGTGGGAGCATCTACTCCAAGCTCTCGATCCAAAAGGAGCCCTCTGATTACTGAGACAGTCCAGGGTACCAGCAATTCTCCAGCATGCATTAAAAACAACCAGAACTAGGGACTGGGAGGGCCGTGGGGAAAGGGCGCCCTGACCACAGAGGGGTCAAAATGGTGCAACCTTTCTATAGGGCAAACTGTCAGCATGTATTAAACCATCAAACTATGCAAATCCTTTGACATAGTAAGTCCACAGGTAAGAATTCATCCTAAGGAGATAACTGAATAATGCCCAGAGATATATGAATAAGAACCAGTAGGCTCTTACTTGGTTTTGAACCAAAGGTCAAACAACAGCAGAATGATCACATTATCCAAGATGCAGACATATGATGGCATATTATGCCATCATTAAAAGTATTGATACACCTGTGTTTACTGCCCTGCTAAAATGTCCATAAAATACTGTACATATAAAAAGTAGATTATAAAAATGTCTTTTTTAAAAATTATACAGGTAACTTAAAAAAATCTATTAAAAAAATTTAAAGGCTGAAAGTATATCAAAATGTTAACGATGGTGTCTAAGTAGCATGTAACTAGAAAGTCAAGGAGAACTTTGCTTACCTTCTTTACTTTTTTATGACTTTCAAATATTTTTTCCACAATGCTATTTATAACTGGCAAAGTAATGAAATAATAAATTAATTAAATCAATCCCTTAAAAATGCCAAAGAGTTTGTGATCAAAACCAGGACTGATTTTTTTTTTTACCCTAAAAGCCTTCCTTTTGATACCTTCAAGTTCTTTAAATTGTTCATAGCTAAAAGCCTGGAGTAAATTCATAGGAGGATTAAGCTGCAAGAGATTTCCAAGTTTTATCTCCTCCTTTCAATTCTCTACAGAATGATACATATCCTTGGATTTACAGAAAAGCTGACATTGAAGGTTTAGTTTCTAGAACGTAAGCTCAGGGCCTGTAGCAAGCAGAGAGAGAGAGAGAGAGAGAGAAAGGATTGTGCATAAAACACCATTAGCAGAGCACAGAATATGAAGTGCACAAGATGAATCTTTGATGGATGAGGCAGTATTTTTTACCGATCCCCATTACAAGGGTGGGTTTCAAAAGACAAGGTCCAAAAGTAGCAGATATTTTAAAGACCTGACAAAAGCAACTTCTAGATAACCCAAGAATATGTCTTCCAAGATGGCAATGGTGCACTACACACCTTAGACCCTCAATAAATATTCCTTGATTTAAAGTAAAAAGCAGGTAAACACACTTCCTTTTCCTTCAGATGGATACAGGTAATTTAAATGTAGTAAGAATTCACATCTAAAAAGAGAAACTACTTAAAATATACTACAAACCTGGGGTTATAAGAAGTGTGTCTGGTGGCCTAAGTTTGCAGAAAAATAAAAATCTTGTTTATAGGGAACGGGTGTCACCAAAAATCTATTTGTAAAGAGATATACAGAATTCTGAGCACATTTCCCATCAAAACAATGTTATAACAGTGGTTAACTCTCAGCCTAGTCCATGAAGCCTATTTAGTCATTAGTGAGAACTATTTATCCCACACCTCCATTCAAGTGAATGGCACTGGTGGTCTAAGTGAAGAAACCAAAAATTCTAGGGGAATAAGAACGGCTCCCCTTCACTTGGAGCCGAAGGCTCTCGCTGAGACCCTCTCCAAAGAGATTCTCCAGCTAGATATACCACCAAGTAGGTCACATTTTTCCTAGGGTCAACCCATAGCCAAATGATCAGTCAATGGGGGATGGAGGAGTTTGAAGACCCTGCCCCCATGCCTTAAGGTAAGGTAACTCTGAAAGGCCATCCCAGCTCCAGAGCTCCCCATTTGAAGTGCATCACAGTTCAACTCCTCACTTGGTTCAACCCCCCTTTCCTCACTTACCCACTAGTAAGTCAAGCACTGTTTACATATATATAGTATGCATGTAATACATACCATAGATGTACTTTATGTATAGGTGGGTACTATAATCCCATTTCACACATGCAGAAACTGATAGTTATAATCTGCATGATGACTAGGTCTTTAAAAAAATGACTGGCAAATCTTGCCCACCTACAGTTAAAGTGCTACAATATGTACAGAAAGATATTTGCTATGTAGGAAGAGGATGGCTTTCCTCACCTTTTACTCCAATCCCTGCAAACAGCTTCCTAAATCAGTATCTAAAAATGCACTAACAAAGTTCTTACTAGGGGTACAGATTCCTTACAATTAATATTCCATTAACCCAAGATGTACAACTGCAACCAGTTCAACTTCTTCAACTATAACTCTACTGTAGCTTCCCCAAGCTTTCCCTAACTATCTTTCACAGAGTAAGTAGGTATTTATACCTATTGATAGTGAACTAAGAACTAATATTACCCTGCCCTGGTGCCCACACTGCTCAAGAACTACAAAACATAAAACAATTCTATAAACTCCCAACAACTACAAATAAATACTATTAACTTCAAGTGAAGTCATTGAGTTTGCATGCTAGGAGATGTAGATCACAACTGAGTTGAGCAGTGAAAACAAACCATTTAAAAGTTTAATAAGATGCAGATTTACTACATCTCCAGAATAACTGTTTGATTTGTAATACCCATAACCATAAAGTCTAATATCACAGCTAAGTAAAAAACTGAAATGTATTTATACATACTAGTCGAATGTTATTTTAAAATTCAAAAATAACTGGGCCATATCAGTTGATTCTGAGAGTTTGCACGTATCTGTTGTTCCTTCCTTTAAAAATTCACTGATGCTACCTCTCCCATCCCTATATTACTAAACACAGTTTTAAATGGCAAAAAGAAAGCACTTGTACTTTATTTAACAATTTTGCGTATAGGATGCCTTAGCATCCATGTTCAGTTATCATTAACTGCATGTTCTTCAAATTAGGATGGGTCATTCACTGACTTCACACCATGTCAGAACCAAGAAGTTGGCATAAAATTCAGCTCGCTGATCTAAGTTTCACCTTCTCTAGCTCAGATTACAGTAATGTTTGACCCATTTCTTCCTTCTCCCCACCCCACCCACACCCCATTCATTTACTAAAACAAGCTCCAAATCTGAAATGCATAGCTTCACACAAATATATACATAACTGCTACACAGACCTGAGTTTGCCACTTCAGAGGAGAGTAATAGTACCATAACCAGTTTATGCACAAGGAGATAGCATCAAAAAAGTCCTCACACTACCCTAAAGTGGTCTAATCTTTTGGAGAAAAAAAAGGAACAGCCAATCTGAAGCTTCCATACACAGTATGGCAGAGTAACCCAGAACCACCACCAGAACTAAACTGCAAGCTCCATGAGGACCAGAATGATCTCTCTGATTACTCTACCTACCACTGTATCCTATAATATTTAACACAGTACTTGCAAAACTGTAGTGCTTAATATATTTTGAATAAATGATAGCTATCATTCATTGATCGCTTACTCTTCCTGAGGAACTACTATACTAAGCTGGTCAAAATGTAACAGGCCTTTAAGACAACAAGAACTGGGAACTGAGTAGGGAAGGGACACTCTGGGCCTCATAATAACCCGATGAGGAGACCAAAATAACCAGCATAATTATTTTTTCAATTTCACAGGTGAGGAAATTGAGGCCAGAAAGGCTGGCTTTTCCAAAATGGCAAAGTTTTAAATGGCTGAGCCAGGAGTCCATCTTCCTTCCCCTCTGCCACATCAATACCAAAATGAGGTTGAAAGCTATGAAAACAAAAGAACATGGAGAAGACAGTCTGGCCAAAAGATGTATTATCAAACACTCACAAACGGATTCAGTTTGTTTCTGAGTGAAAAAAGAAATCTTCCTATGTCTACAGTGCAGAGACAGTCAGTGGGGCCTAAGGTTCTGCTGTTTCTAATAGGCTGGCTTCAGTCTCCTGTGTTTAGAACACTGTTGGGTTCTTCTAAGTGCAGGTGCCCTGTTTCAAAAGTTACTGATCTAATAAAGAACAGCTTCAAAGGCTGAAAACTACAAGTTAAAAGCCAGAGAGAAAGATCCTCACCTTCCTTCATTAAGATATACCTATATTCCCATCCCTGAAAAACTACCTGACCAGAGGAATTCAAACTGTCCAAGTAAAAAACGTGTGCTAGCACTCTACAACGAAGGCCATGTCTCTGTAGGACAACGGCAATCCCATCACATCTTCACTGTTGCCTAAGTGCCCCCTCAAAAGGTGCATTCAGACACTACCTAAGACTACTAGTGGTCCTTCCAAAAACGTGGAACACAACTAGACAATGCTTTTTTTTTTTAAACTCCAGACTGAGAACGGAAGTCAAGTTCAGATTCTCTTCCTTCCTCAAGCGAGCAAGAGAATTAAACAGCACCCCCCACACACCACCAACACACACACACGCCGTATAGTAAAAATGTCTCAGGACCTCTTCACCTGTGGCAATCGTCAGAGCAGGCCTGGATTTGCTGGGATTTAAGGCTGTCTTTCACCCGAGGGGGAATGGCGGGTGGGTGAGGGGGGCACAGGGAAGAACGAACTGGTGCCCAAGTTTTCAATCGGATCATTCTTCTCGACTCGGGCAGCTCTTTTCTCCCTTCCGTTCTTTCCTTCCTTCCCCCCTCCCTCCGGCCGGGGCACACACTCGGCTTTGCCAGGGCGGGCACCAGGGCCGGGCCGAGGGTGGCGCTGCGGCGGCCGGACACCTGGGCGCCCCTCGGAATCCGGGACGCGGGCTGCCCAGGGAGCGAGGCCGGCCGGACCCAGGCCGGGCCAGCTCTGTCCTCCGCCGGGCGTGGGGACCGAGGAGGGGCGGCCGCGGCGGGGCGGAGGGGCGGGGTGAGCACTTCCTGACTCTCGCATTGTCCACGCATCGCCCGCGCCACCCAGGGCCCCGCCACCGCGCCATCCCCTCGGGGAGGAAGTTGGCGCTCGCCCCACCAACCCAGTCTTACCGTTCTTGGCATCGCCCGCGGCCGCAGCCCCCGCGGCGGCCGCGGCGTTGGCGGCGCCAGTGCCCGTGCCTCCGGTGCCCGCCGCGCCCCCGGTGCCCGCCGCGCCCGCCGCCGCCGCTCCGCAGCCGGCCGCCACCGCCAGGGCCCCGCCGGCCGCCGCGCCCGCCGCGCCCGCCGCCGCCAGGGCCCCGGCTCCATTTTCCTGCTCGTCCCCGCTGCTGTTGGCGCGCTTGTTTTTGCGGCCGCCTTTACTGTTTTTGGGGTTGGGCATCTCGCGAGCGTCCAGGTGCCCCGCGTCAGCGAAAGCGGCTGCCGGAGACGCGACAGCTCCCGGCCCGCGCGGAACCGGCTCCCGCAGCGAGAGAATGGAGGGCGCGGGCCGGCGGCTCCTCCGGCGCCCGTCTAGCCGCGCGGCCCGCGCCGCGCCATCCCGGCCGCCGCGCCCTCCCCGGCTTCCTGGAGCCGGAGCGCGGCCACCAGAGGCTCGCAGCCGCGCGGACGCCGCGGGCTCGAGGCGCGAGCGAGACGCTCCCGAGCCGGAGGGAAAAGGCGGGTCTACGGCTTGTTTTGATTCGGCTTGGCTGACACGCTCTGGCCCCGCCCCCGCCCGTGACGACACTGGGGATTCGGCCTGGCCGCGCCCACCAGGTGACCTCACGGTGGACCGGCCGCGTGCGTGACGTCAAGCCCCGCGCTGAGCCGGCCGCGTCGAGTGACGTAATCCTGGCGCCCTCTTTCCGAGCCTCCGGAGGTGCCGGGCGTCGGCGAAGCGGCTTCCCGAGCTGGCCGCGATCGCCAATCCGGTGGTGTCTGAAGGTATGCGGCTGCCTCCTGACCTTCACGTAAAAGAGATTTACAACACTATGGTCCGTAAAAAAGCAGGCGGGTGACTAGAAAAAGAATGTAAAACAAAGGATTTCGGATTAACAATCCATTGAAAGGCTTTGCCCTTCAGGAACAGTATTAGCTTCAGTAATTACAGAAATGGGGCTGCGTTCCTGGACGGCGAGAAAGGATAGGACTGCCGCTGAATGAAAAGTCGGCACACCTTAGTGGTGAAACATTTCATTCAAACTGGACCCACCATCTAGGATGAAACTAAATGCCTGTGACCCAGAAGGAGGCCCTGTCTGGGTGCAAACCCAATCTCTGCGCAGGACTGAGTAGTCCTGAGAGATAAGTGGCTGCATTGTGAGCAGGCTGGATTAGAACCGGACACCTGTGAAGAGAGGCAATGACTTGAGGGCTGGCGACCCCTGGGAAGAGTTTCACTTGGTCTCCCTTTTTTACAACTCTATTCTGCCTTTGCACAGACCAGCTCCTTCCCATCCCTCAGGTCCCAGCTCAAACACATCCTTTCCTTCAGGACATTCAACAGAGACACTTCCCCAGAAGAGCTATAAGAAACATCACCCTGTTTATGTCTCTCATCATCTCTAATTATATCGTCCATGCATATGTTTACTTATTCCCTATCACCTTCTCACTCAAATGGAAGTTCCCTAGGTAGGAAATGTTCTCTCATAGGCACCTCAGGCAACAGCTAGCATATATTTATTTGTTCAATGTGTAAATTATTCTTTTTTTTTCCTTTATTCCCTACAACTATTTTAACTGACAATTTACAGTTTTCCCCCCTATAGTGTAATCTTTAATTAACCCAGCCCTTCAGTAAAGCTCTGTAGCTGTGTTGTGAAGCATCAAGAGACAAAACAGGAACGCAGGTGGAAGAGTACTCGAACCCTCCTACTGGACTCTGGACTCTGGGCGTGCATAGCAGAGTCCATAACAGAGCCAAGAGCTGCAGGGAGGAGCCTGGATACTTGGGAGCAATTGCTGGCTGGACTTTTCATAGAGTAAGAGATACATACTCTTTTCACATCTGTTTATATTTTCACATCTGTATCTCCCCCACCCTGATGTTCTCTAAGCACTGAGAGAGCGCGGATTGAGTCTATCTTTCTAACTCTGCAGTCCTGCAGAAAGTCTGACCCAGAGTAAGTGTTAATGAAAATTTTTTAATGGAAGATGCCTAACACATTCTTCTGGCTACATTTTTCTGAACCTTAAAGTCTCGGGTAAATCATGGATTCTCTAGAAAGTCTTTTCTGACAGCTCAAAGCCTAGACTCGTCCCCATATGCCCCCCTGACCTTCCCCACCCCAACAGCCTGCACACAAGGTATTAAAATTGCCTCTTTATTAGTCTATTGTCTGGCCCCCACTAGAGAGAGTATCAGCTCTGTGATGGCAGAACTGTGTCTTAATCATCATTGTAATCCTTGGTGCCTGACACAGTGCACGGTACACAGTATTTTAATAAATGCATAACAAATAATATGAATAAATGAATGGGCAAATGCTTTGAAGTTAGATGCAGCAGGCTTTGGTGGCCACTTGAATGTGTGGGATAAAGGAAGTCAAGAAATTCTGAAAACTAGAGGAAATGATGATGGTAGTAAAATAAATGGAGACTTTAGGGGTAGTGCAGTGGAGCTGTGGAGGAAGATAATAAGTTAATGTGGCTCTTTCAGATTTAGCTTAATTTCATTACTGAAGGTGACTGAAAAATCTCAAAATATTTTAGTGACCTTGGCTTTGCCCTTTTTTCTTCTTTTGCTGTTGTTTTTTTTTTAAGTGGTGAGAAAGAAGAAGTTTTTTGTTAGAGTAAAAGAACATGGAGATAATTATCGTCTTAAATATGCACATTGCTGTTGTGCTATGTTGGATCAGAGTAAGTAAGTATGCATGTACCCCGCAGACAGACATTCACACCAGCTGCCTCCCACCTCTACATAACTAAGATTTAAGAATTGGAAGCATTCCCACAAAAATATCATGATTGGCTCAGAGCACACAGACATTCAGCTAGTTGCTGTTCTTGTTCATTGTGTGAGCTACCTCCTCATTCAAACCGAAACAACATGAAAAGGAGGAAGGAGAAGCTGGGCCATTTCTTCCATGCTCAACCTTGCTAATGTATTTTTAGCCTTAGTCAAATTTCATGCAGAGGTAAAGTTTTGATTTTATTGCTACCAAAAAGAAGTACTAAACTCAAGATGTTCAAAACAAAATTTAGGTGAGGCTAAAGGACTCTATTTCCTATTTCCATACAACATGTGGAATACCCTGGTATCCTAGTCGTTTTCTTTCCCTTTTTCCCACCATTTCTGCAGAGAGAGAGAGGGAGAGGTTTTTATTCTTTCTCTCTCTCTCTCTCTCTCTCTCTCTCTCCTTCAGATGCATGGTGACACAAAGCCCTCTTCTCAGATGCTTCCAGAAGGAAATATGAAGGCCTCTGGGAAGCCCAGGAAGTCACTCTGCTCTGTGTATCCACACTTGGCTTCTCTTTCTTTAATTTCCCTGACTGACTCATATGGTCTGAAGTAAACTTCAAAAAAATTATACCTCTGTCCAAGGTTTCCTTCCCCCAAATTTCATCACCCATTCTATCACCCAGGTCTTTGTAAAACTAAAACACAGCAACAAATCAAGGTCATCAAAGGTAAACAGTTTTATACTCTTGGGAAAAGGACCAGGGTAATCTTCAGAGTAAGTCATCATTGTTTCACTGTTCTTGTTCTGTTTCTTTTTTGCTTGATATTCGTGCCCATCTTCTGAACTCTTGGGGTCAGCTAAATCATCTGGGCCAGAGTTAGCCTGATCTGCTAAAGTCACCTCACGTAAATATACACTGAATAATGTATATTATCTCTGGGCACCAGTTTCTTCTGAAAATAGCCTCTCCCATGCCCACAAGTTTACTTTGAGGAATAATGATAACTGCGATTATAAAGAACTTTGACAAAAATGGAATACTAATGCGAATGATATAGTACAGGTTATTAAATGCCATAGATCTGCTCTCCTATTAGCCTATTCCCAGTTATTAATATAAATATTTTTTCTCAAATATGTGCCCTGAAAATCTCTTTTCAGGCCTTGAACTTTTACAATATTTCCACAATCAACAAAAGCAGTTTTTTCTGAGATCAGAATTCTGTTCTCAGTGACCCCTGAACTTGCTGCTTACTGCAGCCTTGTTATCGTCTTTGCTCAAACTGTTGTCCCAGCACAGCATCCACACTAGTTCTGGGCCCCAATAATCTGAACAGGATGTTCTTTTCAAGAGATAGATCAAGTATAGTGTTTTCCAAGACAGACTTCTCTGGACTCATACCACTCAACATTCTTTCACTATGTAACTGCGTATGCTCACCACCTGGCTACACCAATGTTTTCCAAACTTTGGGTCATATTCTTTTGGCAGTTTGTGAAATCAATTCAGAGGATTTCTACCAGCATTTTTTGAAAATTGGGACAGAATAGAAAAATACCAGAATTCATTATATATAGAAATTAAGTATTGTTTTATAAAACATACATATTTTATAAAATTTACACAAACACGTGTGTGTGGGTATATATGTGTGAATGTATACTGAGTCATGATGTAAAGCTCATTTCTCATTATGGGTGCAAGCCAAAAAAGAAAAAAAAATCTGAAAGCCACTTACTATACCATGCCATGAAGTATTTGACTTATATAAGCTGTCTTTCCACGGTCTTCTCACGTCAGGGAGAGCATTTTATCTCTTCAAATATATTTTAAATTCTTCAGCGACAGGCATCATATCTTTCCTCTTTTAAATTTCTTCCAGTGAACCTACCATCAAGAGCACTTTGCTTGCAAGTTCCATATATATGCCCAAACAAACCACACTCAAAGACCTGAAATTCTAATGGAGTCGGGGTGGGGTAGGGGTGGGGCGAACATACAACCACAAATATATGAAACAAATAAAAATTAACCAACTATTAACCTGTAAATGAAGAAAATAAAAAAGATGGGTAGGTTGTATTTTGTTTTGGTTTGTTACCTTTTGTTCTGGGGGTGTGGGGGTGTGGTCCCCTCAGATCCCCAGAGGATAAGAGGGGTTAGTGGAGGCTACAATTGTCAGAGAAGACTTCATGGGAAAGCCTTGAAAATCAGCCTTTCCAAAAGGCATGAAAACAAGAATAAGTAGGGAGCATACAGAGGAGAGAGAGAAAGCTGGAGACTCTGGGGTGCGTTGGGTCGATTTAGAAAACAGATCACGATGAGACCCAGTGCAGCAGCGGTCACACAGCTGGTTATGCAGCCCAGACTTGATATGGTAAGGGAGCTAGAACTCACTTTCCCTCTCTCCATTCCTTGCTTTCTTTTTCTCAATAATACTTATTTCTATACTACGTATTTTTTATTTTTACTACTATATAATGTATTTTATTTTTATGTTTATTTGTTTTGTTTATTGTCTGTCCCCACTAGAAGGTAGCTTCCACAAGGGGGAGGATATCTCTGTTGAACCCTCAGTGCCTCAAACAATGCCTAGCAGTTAGTAAGTGTTCAATACGTATTTGTGGAATAAAAAAACATACAGAAGAACACCTAAAAGGAATAATCCAAACCAGACTCCAAGAAAAAAAAAATAGTAATATCTTCTTCAGCAATTACAGTGGCCATGCAATTATCA
This sequence comes from Manis pentadactyla, assembly GCF_030020395.1. Lineage (NCBI taxonomy): Eukaryota > Metazoa > Chordata > Mammalia > Pholidota > Manidae > Manis > Manis pentadactyla. The sequence goes on from NC_080030.1 coordinate 52,484,569, forward strand.
ATTTCTACACCTTGTATTTCTGATACCTCCTCTGAAAGTGGCACTGAAATTTAGAAGATTTTTATCACTTAGATTTCATCTTCAAGATCTTCTATATTTGTTTCCAATTAAATCAGTATTTTTCTATGCTGCCATTCTAAAGCATGATTTCACCACAGTGCTTTCCTCCTTCCTTCATCTATCTGCAAGGTTTGACTAAGATAATACAGCACTGGTCTCTCTAAATACCTCTTTTAATTCTACATGAGTTATCTGCTGCTGTCTAACAAATTACCCCACAATGTAGCGGCTCAGAACACAAACAAGTAATATCTCTCAGGAATGTGTACATGCCTTAGCTGGGTCCTCAGTCACAAGGTTGCTCATAAGGCTGCAGTCAGGGTGTCAGCAGGGCAGCAGTCATGTTACATCAAAGCTCATCTGGTGGAGGATCGGTTTCCAAACTCACTTCTGAGGTTGTTGACAGTAGTCAGTTCTTCAGGAGGACTGGCCAGAGGCCTCCTTCAGTGTCTTATCCTGTGAGCCTCCACATAGAGCAGCTGGCTTCCTGCAGTGAGCAAGGGTGAGAGTAGGAGAGGATAAGCAAGATAGAAGGCAGTCTTTTGCATAACCTAATTTCAGAAGTATCATCCATCACTCTTGCTGCACGCTGTTGCTCAGGAGTAAGTCGTCAAGGTCAGCCCATGCTCAAGGGGAAGGGATTATGCAAGGACATGAATACTAGGGGATGGGGATCATTGAAAATCATCTCAGAAGCTGCCAACCACAAGTATGGTAATGTGGCAAGGCAAATCCTAATTCCTAAGGGTTTCAAGTTTAGTTTACAAGACAAGCAAGGTGGATTGTGGCCATCATTTCACAATGTACATATACATGAAAATATCAGGCTTTGGACATCGTAAATACATACAATTTTTATTTGTCAATAAAACAAGAAGAGTGAGAAAAGGTACAAATTTGTTCTAGTTCTTTCTAAATTACTGTTTTGACTAGTCAGTCTTTGATACTCTTGGATGATAAAATTTCATGAATTTAAAGTAAATTCTGCAAAATGACCTTTTTAAAACCGTTTCAGTCCTCTGAATCCAAAATGCTATTGACATTAAGAACAAACGCAGCAGCCATAGTACTTTATTGGATCTGAGGGCCTATTTCAAAAAACTAGGTGTATTAAAAAAACTAGGTGTTTTTTAAGTGCTTAAGGCTACTGCTATGCCTATTTCTGGAGTTAATTTTGATTGATCTTGAATAAAATTCTCTTAAGATTCCACCTCCTCCTTTATTTCCACTTAGAACAAGTTCTACCAAGAGTATCCTAAGTAACACATTATGTAAGACATGCCTCTATTTCTGTGGTTAAATAAGTCTAGGAAACACTATATTTTATGAGTCCTAACAGCAAAGACACTAACAAGTCCAGCAGTAAGTAAACCTCCTTACTCTCAACTTAGAACCTCTGAAGTTTATAAACTTACAAATCCCTTCACATGTAATACCCATTAACACTCTCTGAAGCTGGAGTTTTACTGAATACTTTTTTGGGAAATAGTGTCTTATATCAAAAAATATCTACTTCTAGTATTAATATTCAAGTGAGTTGATGCAATGGTAAAAAACCAAGTGAAAAGGTAGATATTGGATCCCTCATGTAAACAACCGGTTCTTTAGAAAACATCTTGGGAAATATCTTTAAAACCATAAACTCCAACAGTTACAATGCCATAAATACATTAACTACTAATTCTAAATTATGTAAAACAGATGAATGGTCACAATACTGCTTCCATTTTCAGAAACATCAATTATGCTATCATTTCTCCATGGAAGAATAAAAATTACTGTCAACAACCTAGTAAGGACAACTTTTTTTTAAATAGGAATACATCTTTACCAGAACTTCCAACTTTTGTTCAGAACCTTTGATTAGTTTGAACAAAATCATTTATATGTATTAGTTTATTAATAAATGCCAATAATACTAATGATTTGATAAAATCTGCAAATATATTACCTTGTACCCTCTGAATATGTTATGGCTTTTTTCTTTACCATCACATGAATAATGAGTTGCACCTTTAGTCCAGTAATAAAGACTGTGGTGATTTCTGTTTCTGGAGTTAATTTTGATTTATCTTGAATAGAATTCTTTCTCAGGAGTTCCTTTCTTTCTGAAGAATATTCATTCTGAGTCCTCAAATGTAAATATGGTATGGCCACAAATTTGCTACTCCTGTCTTTGACAGGTGGAGTCTAATTTCCTCTCCCCTTGAATCTGACCTGGTCTTATGACTTGCTTTCACCAATTAGAAATGCTGCAAAAATTATGTTGCTCTAGTTCCCATCCTAGCTTTTGCTCTTACACTCTTAAAGCCAGGCACCATTCTGTGAAGGAACTTGAGCTGGACTGTGAAATGGTGAGAGGCCATATGGAGAAGGTGACAAAGACTCTCTCCTTAACCAAACTTGCATCAGGCTCCCCTTTTGAATGAGACCCTAAACTTGGGCTCTGTCCTTGGCCTGCTTAGTTCAGTTTTAGCAACTACCCTGGTGAGTTAGTTCATTGAAAATACCCCATTCTTGGTATCTTATCACCCTGGCCTGCCTTCAGCAAAAGTCCTGTCAGGTCAGTTTAGCCAGAATCTCCCTAGCCCTGATGTTTCTTTCCTCTCAGTAACTTTGCATCCACTGACTCCTACCTTCTCCTTGGCTATAAATTCCCACTTTTTCTTGGTCATATTCAGAGTTGGGCCCAATCTCTCTCTCCCACTACAATCTCCACTGTAGTAGTCCCTCTGAATAAAGTCTGCCTTACCATCTTTAACAAGTGTCATGAATTCATTTTTCTTTAACAAAAGATCCTAGACACCTGGAAGATGAGAAACCATCTTTAATGTTCCAGTCTCAGTCAACCTCCTAGCTCAGTGGTTCTCAGCCTGAGCAATTTTTCACCCAGGGACATTTTTGGTTGTCACTACTAACATCTATATCTAGAGGCCAAGGATGCTGCTAAAATCCTACAATGCACAGGACAGACTCCACAACAAATAATTATCCAGCCCCAAATGTACTGTCATGGTTAGGAAATCCTATTCTAGCTGAATGCAGCCATGAGTCACCAGGGCTTCACTGTATGGAGCAGAATGCCCAGATGAACACAGTCAATCCACAGAATTGTGAGAAATAATACATATTTGCTGTTTTACTATTGAGAGAGTTTTAATGGTATACCATGGTTAAACCATTAAGGATGAGGGCAGAAGGGAGCCCTCATTTGCAGCATTTGCATATGCACATGGTACTAATATTCCCACCATGGCCAATTTTAGGCTGGCAAGATGTCTCTGAAATCAAGTCTGGCAAGAGGTGTGCATAATCAGCTCTGTGAGCTAGTAGGACTTGTTTGTACTGTGATAGGCAACTGAGGAAACCTCCTCTGTACAATATCTTTTTATAGCTGAATTCTAGGTAAGGACATTTTCTGTGTTCAGTAGATCACCTAGCCAGAGCTAGTATGGTGACATTTCTATTGGAAGCTTCTCCTTTAAATGCTGATACACTGATTCTGCAGTCTTTGCTGGTTTGCACCATTTTTTGCAACATTGAAATTGCCAAATTGGGTTTAGTCAGGGGGCTCCCATAGAGGCACACAACATGGACTCCACTCTGAAGTAATCCCACAACATTGTCTAACTTGTAGTACTAAGGTAAAGAGTTTGAGATGGGATAAACATTGCCCTCACTAAACTGTGGGTTTCTTTATGTAATGAAACATCTGAACAATAGCTGACAGAGCCAGAAGTGTGAGCTGAAGTGGTGAGAGGACTATCTGCACCAGGTTTGGACCCACGCAAGAGCAGACTTGTTTTCAGAAAAAAATTTTCCCTTCCAAATAGAGGGACTTTCTTCTAGTGCATAAACCCAAAATATTCTGTTAATTTCTAGAGCAGCCATTTCTTAAGTTTCAGGGTGGACACTGGATTTAGGTTCTATTTAGAGTTACAGTTTTGTGGTCAGGAGACCATCCTTGGAGTCAAACTTCCTGGGTTCCAGTCTTGATTTAGGAGCTGTGTGACCTTGCACAACATACTTTCAAAATAGGGATAATAATGATATCTATTTTCACGTCAAGATTAAGTTTGTGTAGTGCCTTGCACATAGTAAGCTCTCAATAAATAGCAGTTATTACCAGAAGCATATAAGGTTTATATTCACTAGTGCTATTTAACTCTCTGCCTTTTAACTGTAAATGCTTTTAACTTTCTGCCTTTTAACTGCAGACAAGATTTTTTTCTAAAAGCAGTGCTAATTCTAGATCAAGGATAAACTGTTTTCAGTGCACAAGAGTAGTCTCATCTAAGAACAAACCACACCCTACTTCCTATTGCATGTAAATACGGGTACCTTAAAGGGACAGTCAAAACCAGGAACCTATGCAGGACGCTAACATTGCAACAGAGCGCATTCTGGTGTGCACAGCTGGAAGCCAGGATGGGAGATAATGAGGAAGCACTTTGCCCAGGAGCTTGAAGTTGATTTGTGTGGACAGAATAAATTATTGCAAGTGACTAAATTTAAAAAACGATATGATCAAAACAATTAATTATGGAAGACTAGCCTGACAGTAACACTCAGGACTGATATAATAGAAAAAGTGACAGAGAAGCCAGAAAAAAACCTGTTTTATCTGTGTTGAGATGAGATCATGGGAATTTGGGATTACACAGTTAACAAGGGAACCAAGAGGAAAGGATGTATATGGCAGATACTTTGAAGGAATGAAATCACAGAACTTAAAGAAAAAAATTTTTGAGTTTAAAGGAAGGAAATCTCATCATCTTATTCCATTTAGATGGATACAATGAATTTCAATACCCACAAATAAGTTGTTACCATCTTCTATTCTAGGAAAGCCTGTAAAGGTAAATAAGAGCATAGTATTTACTACGTTGGTTTCTTTGCTTTTAATGAACAAAATCAACTTACTATTAATCAAGAGTTGAAAATTCTAGGTAAAATTGGGCATATTGTCATTAAAAGATGTCACCCAGTGAGCTAGATGTCTTTAGGACCAACTCTGGATTAAGTCAAGGAGGATCCTGAATTCAATGGTTTCCCAAGACACTTTTAGGTTAAAAGAAGTGCTTGACATTTTCTGCCAAGCATTCTAGATGATTCTGTTTCCCAACCTAGTTTGTATCCAAAGAGGTAGACTTAACATGCATTTATCTAATACCAATTTTGCACACAGCTCTGTAATAAATATATAGCAAGTGCCTTTCATTTTCCTTGGTTTATAAGTCATGAAAATGTTATGACCATAGCATCAACAAGTTCAAAAGAAGGAACTTTTTATTTAGTCCATCTGTTAATCTTTGACTCATATAAGGAATATCTTTGGCCTTCTTGTCTGTAGGTAGCAATTTAATTCAGTCTTTTCCCTTTGTCTTACCATGAAAGAGAAAAATGGCATTGCTCAAATTACCAGATGATCATTTTCTATTTTATAATAGCCACTTCATTTGGTTTATTTTCAAAAATATACTGAGAACTGAATATAGTGAAGGTCTGTGCCATATCCAACTGCGAAGTGATTAAGAAATAATCCAGTCCACTGTGAAGGAGGTCACAGCCTGATGAGAGAAAGGTGCAGGTATGTCTTTATTCTCATGCCTTTCTTCAAAAGGACTTACAGAAAACAAAGGGATGTGCAACACAGAAAAATCAAGTGTATTAGAAAAAAGTGAGAAAGCTAAGGCAAAGGGAAAGCAATGTTGGAATTTTACAATAGAAGTAGACTAATACACAAAATAAATACACTGAAGGCCTGTATGTATTTGTTAAGGATCCACCAGGAATTTGGCTCTAAGCTTTTTAGCAGTCTCAACAAAAGGAGGAACATGATCAGTTATACAACCCACAGCTTCCACCAGATAAAAGCAGACCAACTTCTCAGGAAAACATAACTAGTCCTGTTGTAAGGCCAAACAAACAAACCCTCAGTGATCTGACCAGTGCAATACTATGTGATACACTGAAAAAAAAATCCTCAACAATATCCTTATAGTTAATGGAGTGGGGCTATTTCTCTTATAACACATCTCAGTATGATTTATCATCAAAGTCCAGTTCAGTAAAAGCAATTTTTTAGGGATTCACTTAAGCAGAAAATTTCACTATAATGTGGAAAGTACAGTGAAAGAAACATGCATAACATGCTATAGGAGAATAAAGGGGACACAACTGCAATTTCATTATTCAAGGTTGGAACAGACATTGTCACCAAAGAGAGATTCTGGAAACTTCTATTCAATTTCCAAAGTAAAAAGGTATTATTGCAACCAACTAACTTTTGTTGAAAGACCTAACTTTCTTAGAACTCAGGTTTTATTATGGATGGAATATTATTTTAAAAGGGCTTTCTCATCACAGCAAAATTCTCATTAAAAATTTAAAGTACAGCTTTAACTGAAAGATTCTCATTTTCTTTATAGTTTACATATCTCAGCTCGCCCTTAAATTAAATATAATGATAATAAATTAAGAAAATAGAGTCTACCTACATGAGCAGTGGATGTTGAAAGAATCAGTAAGAGTTCAGAGTTATATCAAGTTTAAACTGGCTCCCCCGGAAATCCAAGACCACAGAACAAAAGGAGTTCTTTGAGGATTAGTTCTGGTTCCATGTTAAACTGCATTCTAAAATAAGGAGATAGTAAAGAGTTATATATACTTAATAATAGAAAGAATAAACTGAAAACAATAAACTCAACATAAAATAATTTACATATCCGATGCCAAAGAAAACGTCTTAGATTTCTAATCCATTCAATAAACGGGGATGACAAGATTTGTCTTGAAGGGAAAGAAAAGAACAAAGACTATAATATGCTTCTATGGTTGGTTTTATGAAGGTAGCATTTTTTTAAATTTTTTTATTAAGGTATTATTGATATACACTCTCATGAAGGTTTTACATGAAAAAACAATGTGGTTACTACATTTACCCATATTATCAAGTCCCCACCCATACCCCAATGCAGTCACTGTCCATCAATAAAGTAAGATGCCACAGATTCACTGTTTGCCTTCTCTATGCGACACTGTTTTCCCCGTGACCTACCACACCGTGTGTACTAAACATAATACCCTTCAATGCCCATCTCCCTTGCTCCAACCGACCCTCCCACATCCCTTCCCTTTGGTAACCACTTGTCCCTTCTTGGAGTCTGTGAGTCTGCTGCTATTTTGTTCCTTCAGTTTTGCTTCCTTGTTATACTCCACAAATGAGGGAAATCATTTGGCACTTGTCTTTCTCCACCTGACTTATTTGACTGAGCATAATGTCCTCCAGCTCCATCCATGTTGTTGCAAATGGTAGGATCTGTTTCTTTCTTATGGCTGAATAGTATTCCATTGTATATATGTACCACATCTTCTTTATCCATTCATCTACTGATGGACACTTAGGTTGCCTCCATATCTTGGCTATTGTAAAAAGTGCTGCAATAAACATAAGGGTGCATATGTCTTCTTGAATCTGAGAAGTTGTATTCTTTGGGTAAATTCCAACGAGTGGGATTCCCAGGTCAAATGGTATTTCTATTTTTAGTTTTTTGAGGAACCTCCATATTGCTTTCCACAATGGTTGAACTAGCTTACATTCCCACCAACAGTGTAGGAGGGTACCCTTTTCTCCACATTCTTGCCAGCATTTGTTGTTCTTAGTCTTTTCAATGCTGGCCATACTTACTGGTGTGAGGTGATATCTCATTATGGTTTTAATTTGCATTTCCCTGATGATTAGTGATGTGGAGCATCTTTTCATGTGTCTGTTAGCCATCTGAACTTCTTCTTTGGAGAAGTGTTTCTTCATATCCTCTGCCCATTTTTTAATCAGGTTATTTGCTTTTTGAGTGTTGAGGGGTGTGAGTTCTTAATATATTTTGGATGTTAACCCCTTACTGATATGTAATTTACAAATATATTCTCCCACTGTAGGATGCCTTTTGTTATGTTGATGGTGTCCTTTGTCGTACAAAAACTTTTTAGTTTGATGTAGTCCCATATGTTCATTTTTGCTTTTGTTACCCTTGCTTGAGGAAATACATTCAGGAAGAAGTTGCTCATGCTTATATTCAGGAGATGTTTGCCTGTGTTGTCTTCTAAGAGTTTATGGTTTCATGACTTACATTCAGGTCTGTGATCCATTTCAAGTTTACTTTTGTGTATGGGGTCAAACAATAATCCAGTTTCATTCTCTTGCATGTAGCTGTCCAGTTTTGCCAACACCAGCTGTTGAAGACGCTGTCATTTCCCCATTGTATCGCCATGGCTCCTTTATCATACATTAATTGACCATATATGATTGGGTTTATATCAGGACTGTCTAGTCTGTTCCATTGGTCTATGGGTCTGTTCTTGTGCCAGTACCAAATTGTCTTGATTCCTGTGGCTTTGTAGTAGAGTTGAAGTTGGGGAGCATAATCTCCCACTTTATTCTTCCTTCTCAGTATTGCTTTGGCTATTCGGGGTCTTTTTTGGTTCCCAATGAATTTTAGGAAGATTTTCTCTAGTTCATTGAAGAATGCTGTAGGTTTTTTTATAGGGATTGCATTGAATCTGTAGATTGCTTTAAGCAGGATGGCCATTTTGACAATATTAATTCTTCCTGTCCATGAGCTCGGATGTGTTTCCATTTATTGGTATCTTCTTTAATTTCTTTCATGAGTGTCTTGTAGTTTTCAGTGTATAGGTCTTTCACTTCCTTGGTTAGGTTTATTTCTAGGTATTTTAGTCTTTTTGATGCAACTGTGAATGGAATCGTTTTCCTGATTTCTCTTTCTGCTAGTTCATCATTAGTGTATAGGAATGCAACAGATTTCTATATATTAATTTTGTATACCACAACTTTGCTGAATTCATATATTAGATCTAGTAGTTTTAGAGTGGATTCTTCAGGGTTTTTTATATACAATATCATGTCATCTGCAAACAGTGACAGTTTAACTTCTTCCTTGCCAATCTGGATGCCTTTTGTTTCTTTGTGTTGTCTGATTGCCATTTCTAGGACCTCCACTACTATGTTAAATAGAAGTGGGGAGAGTGGGCATCCTTGTCTTGTTCCCAATCTTAAAGGAAAAGCTTTCAGCTTCTCGCTGTTAAATATGATGTTGGCTGTGGGTTTGTCATAGATGGCCTTTATTATGTTGAGGTACTTTCCCTGTATACCCATTTTGTTGAGAGTTTTTATCATGAATGGATGTTGAATTTTGTCAAATGCTTTTTCAGCATCTATTGAAATGAATGTGTGGTTTTTGTCCTTCTTTTCATTGATGTGGTGGATGATGTTGATGGAGTTTCAAATATTGTACATCTTTGCATCCCTGGAATAAATCCTACTTGATCATGATGGATGATCTTTTTGATGTATTTTTAAATTTGGTTTTCTAATATTTTGTTGAGTATTTTTGCATCTATGTTCATCAGGGATATTGGTCTGTAATTTTCTTTTTTTGTGGTGTCTTTGCCTGGTTTTGGTATTAGAGTGATGCTGGCCTCATAGAATGAGTTTGGAAGTATTCCCTCTTCTTTGACTATTTGGAAAACTTTAAGGAGAATGAATATTAGATCTTCACTAAATGTTTGATAAAATTCAGCAGTGAAGCCATCTGCTCCAGGGATTTTGTTCTTAGGTAGTTTTTTTGATTACCAATTCAATTTTGTTGCTGGTAATTGGTCTGTTCCAATTTTCTGTTTCTTCCTGGGTCAGCCTTGGAAGGTTGTATTTTTCTAGAAAGCTGTCCATTTCTTCTAGGTTATCCAGTTTGTTGGCATATAATTTTTCATAGTATTCTCTAATAATTTTTTGTATTTCTGTGGTGTCTGTAGTGATTTTTCCTTTCTCATTTCTGATTCTGTTTATGTGAGTAGACTCTTTTTTTCTTGATAAGTCTAGCTGGAGGTTTATCTATTTTGTTTATTTTCTCAAAGAACCAGCTCTTGCTTTCATTGATTCTTTCTATTGTTTTATTCTTCTCAATTTTATTTATTTCTGCTCTAATCTTTATTATGTCCCTCCTTCTACTGACTTTGGGCCTCATTTGTTCTTCTTTTTCTAGTTTCATTAATTGTGAGTTTAGAGTGTTCATATGGGATTGCTCTTCTTTCCTGAAGTAGGCCTATATTGCAATATACTTTCCTCTTAGCATGGCCTTCACTGTGTCCCACAGATTTTGCAGTGTTGAATTATTGTTGTCATTTGTCTCCATATATTGCTTGATCTCTGTTTTTTGTTTTTGTTTTTGTTTGAAGATTGATTATTTCTTTGACATAACTTCTTGTAGAGTAACATAAGCATGTATAGGTTTTAACAAACTACTAATTAAATTGCATACACACATTAACAGAATAGGAATGCAGATACATAACAAAAGCAGACCTACAATTACCAGCCATATCCAGTGAAACCAAGAAAACCAGTTAGGTACCCTAGACATTTGTGAAAACTTATCAATAATATGATGGATATTGTCTAACTGAATTTGAATAGTTTGAGAAAAATCAGACAAATTAAAACAACACATTCCTGGGAACTGTTCACATCCCATATATTCTCTTAACAGTAGATAGTCTATAGTCACACGATTTTGGAGCACTGCAACTTGCACTTCTCCTAATTTTTGGTTGAGTTCCAACAATATAGATCCAGTCAAATTTGTTGTTTTACTATATGCACAGGCCAGCTTAGCTTGATCTCTGTTTTTATTTGGTCATTGATCCATTGGTTATTTAGGAGCATGTTGTAAAGCCTCCAGGTGTTTGTGGAATTTTTCATTTTCTTTGCACAGTTTATTTCCAGTTTCATGTCTTTGTGGTCTGAGCAACTGGTTGGTACAATTTCAATTTTTTTTAATTTAATGAAGCTCTTTTTGTGGCCTAGTATATGATCTATTCTTGAAAATGTTCTTTGTGCACTTGAGAAGAATGTGTATTCTGCTGCTTTTGGGTGTAGAGTTCTGTAGATGTCTGTTAGGTGCATCTGTTCTAATGTGTTGTTCAGTGCCTCTGTGTCTTTACTTATTTTCTGTCTGGTTGATCTGTCCGTCAGAGTGAGTGGAGTGTTGAAGTCTCCTAGAATGAATCCATTGCATTCTATCTCCACCTTTAATTCTGTTAGTATTTGTTTCACATATGTAGGAGCTCCTGTGTTGGGCACATAGATATTTATAATGGTTATATCCTCTTGTTGGACTAACCCCTTAATCATTATGTAATGAATGTCCTGCTTTGTCTCTTGTGACTTTCTTTGTTTTGAAGTCTATTTTGTCTGATACAAGTATTGCAACTCCTACTTTTTTCTATTAGTTGCCTGAAATACTTTTTCCATCCCTTCACTTTTAGTCTGTGTGTGTCTTTGGGTTTAAAGTGAATTTCTTGTATACAGCATATAGATGGGTCTTGTTTTTTTTATTCATTCAGTGATTCTATGTCTTTTGAGTGGTACATTCAGTCCATTTATATTTAGGGTGATTATCAATAGGTATGTACTTATTGCCATTGCAGGCTTTAGATTTGTGGTTACCAAAGGTTCAAGGTTAACTTCCTTACTATCTAAGAGTCTAACTTAACTCACTTAATATGCTATTACAAATTCAATTTAAAGGTTCTTTTTTTTCTCCTCCTTTTTCTTCCTTCTCCATTCTTTATATATTAGGTATCATATTCTGAACTCTTTGTCTATCCCATGATTGACTTTGGGGATAGTTGATTTAATTTTGCATTTTCTTAGTAATGAACTGTTCTACTTTCTTTACTGTTGTTTATTTGGAGGAGGGGACCCACCTCATTCAGTGAAACATCTTCCCCTGTAGCCACCTTCCCCAGCTATTAAACCTCAGGAACATTTCCATCTGTAGCAGTCCCTCCAAAATACACTATAGAGATGGTTTGTGGGAGGTAAATTCTCTCAGCTTTTGCTTATCTGAAAATTGTTTAATCCCTCCTTCAAATTTGAATGATAATCTTGCCAGATAAAGTATTCTTAGTTCATGGCCCTTCTGCTTCATTGCATTAAATATATCATGCCACTCCCTTCTGGCCTGTAAGGTTTCAACAGATCTCCGGAGTTAGGTATTCAGTAGTCTCAGGCCTCCACTCCCTCCCTGCTCCGTTTCTCTTCCTCCCACCAGTGAGCTGGGGTGGGGGAGGGGCTTGGGTTCCTGCCCGGCCACGGCTTCGGTATGTTACCCTGTTCCATGAGGTTTATTCTTTTCTCCAGGTGTATGCAGTTTGGCACAGTCCTCTTTCCTGTTGCTCTTTCAGGATTAGTCATATTAATTATATTTTCATATTATATGCGGTTTTAGGAGGAAGCCTCTGTCTCATCTCTCATGCCGCCATCTTTGGCTAAGTAGATTTTACCAAAGGTAACATTTTTCTTCAGTATTTATCCAGGTCTGAAAGGGAAGTAGCATTTTCCAGTTTTTTATACTGTGACCAGCTTCCTCACCAAGAGCGACAGAGCAATCTCTGTCAACCATGCGGGTGAGGGGCAAAAGGGGCCTCCCTAGCACCATGATTGGGACTAACTCAAGAGAGCAGAACAAAGGATAATGTTAAATCTCCAAAGATAAAAAATGCACAAAATGAGAATGATCAGCACAGGTGAGAAATCAGAGATGATCCTCCTTGCCAACCACCAGACAGAGGACCCTGGGAAACATTTGCACTGACTTCCCTATCTCTGAGTACATGTAATTAGTTGCTGAGATTATAAAACAACATTAAAATCTTTACCCAGCAGTTCTTTAGATGTTAAGGTTGACAACATCTTTGTGTGTGTGACAGAAATAAAACCAAGTATTTAAAATCCATCAGCCACCCTGCAAAAAGGATAGATTTTTCAGCCTAAGGATCTTTTGTTTGCTGAGCACAAATGAAGTCATCCTCAGAATTAGAGGCACTTGAAGACAGTATTAAGTGATGGGTGAGGAAGAGTTGAGGTGAGGTACATTTTTATGCGTGAGAGAGTGGAAAGGTAGATGTAAGGAAGCAAGGAAGGGAAGAGCTGGAGGTTTTATAAAAGAGAATAAGAGACTTAGCAACTGGGGGTGGGGATAGATTTGGAGGAAAGAAGAGATTTTTTTTTTTTTTTTTATTGAAGGGTAGTTGACACACAGTATTACATTAGTTTCAGGTGTGCAACACAGTGATTCAACATTTATATACATGATAATTCTAGGTACCAGCTATCACCATACCAAGTTGTTACAATATTTTGACTATATTCCTTATGCTATACATTACATCCTGGTTACTTATTTATTTTACAATTGGAAGTGTGTTTATATATATATATATTTTGTGTGTGTGTGTGTGTGTGTGTGTGAGGGCATCTCTCATATTTATTGATCAAATGGTTGTTAACAACAATAAAATTCTGTATAGGGGGGTCAATACTCAATGCACAATCATTAATCCACCCCAAGCCTAATTTTCGTCAGTCTCCAATCTTCTGATGCATAACGAACAAGTTCGGAAAGAAGAGATTTGGAGGAGGAGACCCACCTCATTCAGTGAAACATCTTCCCCTGTAACCACCTTCCCCAGTCTCCATACACTCACATGTACACATATTAACCAGCAGGCACAATACCAACCTCTCAACACTGGTTTATGGGGTGGGTTTTCTTTGGGGAAACCAGTAGTTGTGATCTATCCTACTTCACAGCTGGAGTGGAGCAAGAACAGAGGCTGCCATGACAGGACAGGCACATTTCTCCACTACGTTCCCCTAATTCTGTGAGGCCCTGAGGTAGGACAGGGACATGGGATGAGCATTATGGTTTTTTCTGCCTATGATGAAAAATGCTGAGACATAAACAGTATAGTAAAAATAGGAGAGACTCCATCTTAAGGCTAAGATTCCATTTTAAAAACCAGGGAGATAGAAGGTAAGATTGCTAACATACTTTACGGTAATCAGCCAATAACCTACCCTATCTTAAGACAGGGCAAGCAGTCTCAAATGATATGTCCTCACTGCTTGAGGGTAACCACCATCTTGGAGAAGAACAGAATCAAGAAACTCCTTGTGTTAAAGTTATCTTACAGAGTATCTAGAGGACAGACTATGGATGGACTCAGCAGAGGCAGACATCATGAGACCATGTGTCAAGCCTATGTCTATCCTGGCCCTTTGCCCTATTCTTGAAAGCCTTGACAGAATCCTAAGCCTTTAAGCATGCCTCCTCTCTGAGGCTGCCTGCACTCTCCATTTTTCGAATGTCTACCTTGCCTTAAATAAAGACTTCCCACTGCTAAACTTACTGTGTTTTGTCTCTGCATCTTCCAGTGGTAAGCATATTTGTTACTTCGATGTTTCACTCAATATTCTAGTCTTAAGCACAAGTTTTCACTCTAGGGGAGGACTACTGAGATCTCTGATTTGGGCTTGCAAGTTCCCATCACCTGGGAGACTCAGACAGGACTGCAGCTGTACAATCATGCTCTTTGGTAGCCTGCCTGAAAATCTTCTCTTTGCCTTTGTGAAGTTCTCAGAACATAATCTCACTCCATCCAATGCTCTGTGGCTCCCCCAAATCCTGGGGTGGTAGGGGCTTAGTTTCCATGCCATGCAGATTTAAGCAAACACTGGAAGCCAGGTGATTCTGACTTTGGGAGTTGGCAAGGGACCTGCCCTATGTGGAGCAGGAGTTCAATGAGGTACCCTTTCCTCCCTCCATTCACCCTTGCTCTCTACTGCCTGCATGGCTGCTGCCATTCGCTGCTACTCTCACTTTAATGAGTTCTTCCTTACCTACATTTGTCCTACCTGTTGGAGAATTCTTCCTTGATCAGAGTCAAGAACCCTCCCCCTGCCGCATCCAGACTGAGGTTTCTCCTAGTGTGCAGGAAGAGACCTTCCCAGACACAGCTGCCCAACAACAACACTAGGCAAAATAATTGAAAGGCTGAAGGCATCTTTGACTCCGCGTCACTCTCATCCACTTTATCTATCGAGTTTCCAGATCCTGTGGATTCTGCATCCAGTGTCTCACAAGTTGACCCCTCTCTGTTCTATTTCCACAGACTTTTCTCCCTACATGTCCTTCCCTAACTGCTGGCAGAAAGCAATCTCTCCTACCCCTCCAGGCCCTTCACACTTTTCTGTACTCACTGGACTGTTCTAACCTACATTTGAATGGTAGTTGACCCTTGAACAGCCCAGGTTTGAACTGCATGAGTCCACTATGATACAGATTTTTTTCAATAAATACATGGGAAAAAATTTTGGAGCTATGTGACAGTTTGAAAAAACATTTTCTTTTCTCTAGTTTATTGTAAGAATGCAGTATATATATATATAGCATACGAAACAGGTGTTCATTGACTGCTTATATATGTAGATTTTCAACCAATGGGGGGTTGGTGCCCTAACCGCATGTTGCTCAAGAGTCAACTGTATTTATAGGAGACACTGTATCCCTGAGTGCAGACACAGTCAAGTGAAGGCTGCTCTCTTCTCAACTTTGTAGATTTGACAAGCCCTTGTACACAAACAGTGTTTAGGAAATCTTTATCAAAGCAAAAGAGAGAAAAGGAAAAGGGGGAGGGAAAGAAACTAGAGAAGAACAGAAAGGAATGGAATGGCATAAAAGTGGAGGGAAAGGAAGAAAGGGAGAGGAAGACACTCTGTAGCTTCTTTTCTGTGGGGTATAGAGATATCTGAAGTACAAGTTTAATTTTATTTCCTCTCAAAATCAGCTCTTTTCCTACTCTTTTTCTTTTTTCATATCCAGAACCTTATTTTATCTGGAATGAATGGCTGAGTTTTACCATCTAAGAACTTACGTCACACAGTGATGCCAAGGTTCTTGTTTGTGCAGTCGAAGGTTGAACTTAGCAAACACCCAAGGTAGGAGAGCCAGCATAGAGGCTTTTACTTAGAAATAAAGTGAGAGGAAAGAACTCCTGGCTCAAGCCAGGAGGAGACAAGAGAGCCCGGGGTGGTGCATTGTCTAGGGGATTTATAGATGGTTGAGGATTTGGGGGAACTGGGGCTTAGGGTGTGGACTTGTACCACCTGCCCTGCGCCTAGGGTAGGCTGGGTTGTTGTCTGTTTGCTAGGGCTGTTTACAGTGAAGTCAAGGGTTATGCGGAGACACTTCTCTTTATTTGCGGAACACTCAAACATCCCAGGCCAAGTTGCTCCTCGCCTTTGATCTTTAGCTGATCTCACTGAAGATGTCTATATTCCTAGTCTGGTGTCTTTACCCTAGAGAATTTGCACGACCTTGACTTTGCATAATGCTTAACACAGAGTTTTGATAGGGACTTCTTTACACTGTTGCGTTGCTTTGACTGTAAATATCCTGCCTTGTTTTTTCCAGAGGCCCTCACCCTACACTGACTACACTCAAGGTCCCTGTCTCAACAGTATTCATACATATTCAAATACCAACGTTTAACACTGCATTTTTCTCTTACTCAAATACCTCTTCTATTTTATCTTTCTTTACAATCCATGTTCTTTACTCTTAAGATAATAGAAAAGAGGACTCAATAGTTTAGAGACAGCTCCAAATAATTTTATTTTACTGTGTGTTTCATGTATTCTTCCTGAGTATCTGAGGTATTTCATGGAGGCTAGTATCTATTTCTAAAATGATGATTTTTCTTATTTCTGTGGTGCAGAAAAAACTGACAGGATCCTCTGCAGCTGCACTGGTGATAGTCTCAGACTGCAATCCCCAGCCAGGTGCAAGGACAATGGCTATCTATTAATATACCCCATGCCAGCTGTTTTCCCAACATGTGCAATGCCCAGGCACTGGGAAGGAGAGCTCAATTTTATCAGCAACCTCCCCTTTTTTTGGTAAGGAATAAACTTTGATATCAGCCTTTAAATAGCTCCTAATGAGTTAAAGAAAAAATATTTTGTTTATGCAATATATCTTCCATCGAAAGTACTAGTGATAGACCGTTTTGGGTCATCCTAATGTCAGAAGTAGACATAGACAACAGAACCGAGTTCAGGCTGCAAAGGTTATTGACAAACTAATGTATATGATTTCACAAGAGTCTGCAATGGAAATCAATCCACCATTAAAGTACCCTGTAATTGGATATAACTGACAGAATGAATAGGCAAGACGAGAAACAAGCACACATTGGCAGGTGAGGCTCAAGAGGGGCCAAGGGAATACATGTAAAAGGAATCCAAGAGAGTAAAGCTAGTGATAACTGTCTTTAAATGTACAACAAAATTGTCTAGGGAACCCCCAACATGTGAGAGGGCTCAGCATGAGAGGGCTCAGCTTACAGATAAGCTTTACTCTTCATTCTCTTACTTTTAAATTAGTGTCTTATTCATAAATACTTGATGAACCGATTTATTGTGATCTAAAATCAGAAAGGTGGCAGAAACCGAAGTATTCTATGTCAGATTTGTTTCATTCAAGGCTATTATCATCTTATATTGGTAAGAGACCTTGCAACCCAACCTCCTGTTGAGCCCTGGAATTTCTTCCACAACATCCTGAGCAGATGATCATTTAAACTTAGCTTGACTTGGAACTTGTTTAATCATTTAGATTTAGCTTGAAATTCCTGTGACAGTGAGCTAAGCCCTCTAAAAAGCAGCCTACTAACCTTACTGGACATTTCTGATTCCCAGATAGTTCCTTTGTTTGTTGAAGTCAGTCTTTCAACCCTATAATTTCTATCCATTGATCACAGATTTTCTGTCTGCAAGATGCTACTTTATAATTTGCAGATGAGTCCATAGGTAGATAGAGTGACAATTTAAGATACCCTATTTCTAGAGGGTAGGGAATTTTAAAATGTGAAATAAGCTATATACTTTTAAATCCAACAGTGCTTTGTGAATCAAAGCAAATAACATAACTAATTATGCTAACTTACACTCAAAGTATAAGCAAAGAGTACTGTGGGTAAAATTGCAGTATTTCCAGAATCTCTTGCCTGGCCTTAGTTCATCTCCGTATCAATAAGTGTTTCCAAGGGGTGGAGAGAAGTAGCCATCTCCATATCAAGAGGTAATTACAAGGGCCTTGGCAAGGTCTTGAGAGGACCTGAGAGGTTGGGTGGAGCCTCTTCCTCTGCAGCCCAATCTTGAGAGCAGAGGTGGACTGCTTGTAGGAAATAAACGGGTTTCTCCCACTTTATTTCTCCCTTTGACTGATTTCTGTTTCAAAGGTATTTTGCCCTAGGATTCCCCCTCGCGCCCCACGAGTTACAAGTACATACAGTCAAGATTTAAGAGTATGTCACCCCTACATAAAATGTGATATGTTTTCTAACTAGACTCAGTTGTTATCATTCAATTTCTCATGCTCTAATTTCTGTAATCACTGCTACCTAAGATCAAACAGGTTAAAGACTTTGGGAGTAGGAGACAGGGAAATCATTTTTCCAAGGATTTTTTTGCTGAAAATATTAGGGGAATGGCATTCTTTTCTCTTTTATTTTTAGCCCCATAAACTTGATATAAAAACTGTCACTGATAATCAGAGACTTCAGAAGACATCTGTGGTGCTCCAGCCTTGGGCAGAACTTACAGCTTTGCAAACAACACTGAAATTCTACCACTTCCCCTGGTTCTGAGGTTAAAAGCAAGGGCTTGCCCTCATTACTCTAGTTAAGATCTTATCTTCTCTTGTTTTTCTTCTCCTGATAGGTTGCCCTGGTACTTCTCCTCCCGGGCAGAATAAAAAATGTGCTTTGATACTTGCTCTCCTTTAGGCTCAGACTGAAAGAAGACCATCAGGGACTTGCAGTCACACACACACCCTGTCACAGCATCAGTTTCCCCGGGGCCTGGATGCTCATACTGCCACTGCATTCCGAACTCACCTGCCTCATCTGTGATGGATAAATCACCACGGTCTCTATCTGCTTTGGATTTTTGTAACCACACGTTCATAAAAGAGATTTATTCCCTTCAAGCAATTAGCTCTTTTTTTCTTCCTCCAAACAAATTTCAAAAGGGATATATTTAAACATTATAGATTAGTTCTCTCATAGGTTCCTAATAGGCTAAATTCCTTTTGAACAATAATGGAGCTTATACTTCTCTCACAACCTTCAAAGAATGTAGCAGAATGAACTCTAGGAAGCACTCCAGAGCTGTTTTTTGAATCCAATGGCCAAAGTGAGCCAGATAATGCAGAGAACTTTTCAGATATTTAAAAACCATTTGACCTGACACAATAAAGAGATGTCTATTTGATGCAAAACAGTTATTTTTCTCTTTTAAGGTCAGTGAAAGAAGGTTCTCACAATTTTACATCTACTTTTAAAAATCGGACTACCTTTTTATCACCCACTTTCACACATATTATGGGTAAAATTGCAGTATTTCCAGAATCTCTTGCCTGACCTTACTGTACTTCTCCATATCAATAGGCAATCATGAGGGAGAGGAAGGCATATCTGGATCGCAGTGGTTGGGTGGGGTCCCTTTTTGCAGCCCGGTTGCTAAAGACATGGGTGAGCAGAAGTGGATTTCTCCCACTTTATTTCTCCTTTCAATTGATTTCAGTTTCAAAGGTAATTTGCCCCAGGCTGGAAGACAGATTTTCCCCCCAGTGTTACACATATTTACCCAGTTTAATTCTCAAAACAAGGCTGGAGGCATTAATCCGCACATTTCTGCAAAAACGAAACTGGCTTGGCGAGGAATTGCTGAGACATGCCCAACATCCCTGGAGCCAAGCTTGAAAGAGTCTCATGACTTGAGAGCCCAGGCATGTTCACTATAACATAGATACTCCTGTGATCTGTGGCCTCACTTTGGTCTGCTCTTCCAAATAAGAGATCCTTCCATTTGCTTTCTAAATAGTTACCTTCCAAAGATCATCATCCTAGGAAGTCTTGAAATTTTTCAAGTGATTCTCCAATTACAGGTGAGTAAGCTAAGTCCTTTGCAGGAGATCTCCAAATATAAATTAGAAGCAATGGCTTCTAAGACCTATTTTAACTCTAAAACTCATGATTCTGTGAAATTACACATAAAAATAGCAGAGTAAAAACGAACATATACTTAAATATAGACGGGGTACGTGAGAGTCCTGCTTTGTATAAGAGAGAGTCTCACCTTGGACAAATATTAAAATGATCTAGAAATTAAAACAAAACTGTGAGTGGCTCACCCTCAGAGATTATTTCATTAGCCTGACAAAGAGTTCCCAAATTAAAAATTCTTCTCAAATTTCTTTAAAATAACTTCTTTAAAGTTCCCCCAGGTAATCCTAAAGTACATCCAGGAGTGACAGCCCTGAGTCATGGTTCATTGGGGGGTGTCTACGGGAAGTTTGGAGAATGGAAGCTGGGCAGAGGACAATTCAGTAACTTTCTCCTCTTCTTGACAGTCTACATTTCTGCTTGTGTTAAAGAGACTGTAGGAATAAATACTACAACAGGCATCCATTGGTTTTAATGGTAAGGCTTTTAAAGGAGAGGAAACCTAAGCAGAGTTTTAAAGAGAACAGAGTATAATTTTATTGTAAGAAGAGAGGAGGCAAGATGAGAACAGGGACTTAGAAGAGTAAGAGCAAATTCTGTTCAGAGCTGAAACAGAGATTTCAACTGAGAACAATTAAAGAATACCAAGAAACGCATGATCCAAACTTTGTGTCCTCTGGGCACTCAATAAATAATAATTAAATTTCACAGTAGATGAATGGATAAAGAAGAGGTGGTACATATACACAATGGAATATTATTCAGCCATAAGAAGAAAACAAATCCTACCATTTCCAACAACGTGGATGGAGCTAGAGGGTATTATGCTCAGTGAAATAAGCCAGGCAAAGAAAGACAAACATCAAATGATTTCACTCATCTGTGGAGTATAACAAGGAAGCAAAACTGAAGGAACAAAACAGCAGCAGACTCATGGACTCCAAGAAGGGACTAGTGGTTACCAAAGTGGAGGGGTGTGGGAGGGCAGGTGGGGAGGGAGGGAGAAGGGGATTGAGGGGCATTACGATTGGCACACATTGTGAGAGGGGGTTATGGGGAAGACAGCGTAGCACAGAGAAGACAAGTAGTAACTCTGTGGCATCTTACTATGCTGATGGACAGTGACTGCACTGGGGTTGGTGGGGGGGGACTCGATAATATGGGTGAATGTAGTAACCACAATATTGCTCATGTGAAACCTTCATAAGATTGTATATCACTGATACCTTAATAAATAATAATAATAATAATAATTAATAATAATAATAATAATAATAAAATTTCATTGTAATTTAATTGAAATGATTTTAATGGAAACCCATTAAATGGCTTGGATTAAGTTTTGTACCTATCACTGTATCCATTAGTCCTGGGTCTGCTCTCAAAGATTTAGAAATATTAAGACCCAAGGATCACTGATCACTCCCCTTCCCACCACTTATTATCTTTCCAGAAGCACAATGACTGGCAATGCACACAATTAGCAACTTCCACTCTGAATTTCCAGCAGATCAAATCCTACCCTGACCCCATCCAATGAAAAATGACTTTGAAATCTTATGAAATTTCCCAGTATTCATAAACACAGTGGATAGCTTTTAAGGGACCTATGATAATGGCCCCATGACCGTGGGGGGAAAAGATTATATATGAGTAAAACATTTCCACAGTATTTTAGAATCTAACAGCACCTTATGAGCTATACCTAGATCTTTTTAAAAATATTGTGAAATATTTCTCATCATGTTTTAAATATTACTTTTGTTTTTAATAGAAAGTAGAGTGAAATATGGATAGTTTGTAAGATACATCAAGAAACTATTCAGCGGCCAATTAATTGAAAGTAAAATTTTAATGAGACTTGCTTGAAAATCAAACATGGCCTCCCTGTGATATCTTTCCTTGAGAACTGTGAGTCAACATTTAAAGATCAGCAGCTGGAGCCCCAGCCTCAAATAAGCTTCTGCCAGTAGCCATCATCCACAGGAAGCAAGACTTGGCAAAATTAAAGAGCATCCTCACCATCTTTAGGTGAAAATGGCACAAGAGATTCTGGACTCATTCATAGGATCTTTGGGAATAGTACAATATCTAATCTTGAAAAATATTGACAGTCAGAGTTTGTCCTTGATGCTACTATACCTGAATCATAAAATCATTCATTCGACAAACACTTCCTGAGGCTGCACAATATGCCAGATGTGAAAGGGACCAGGTTATTCTCTGTTCTTACCTTTTATGGGGGGAAACCCAGTAAACAGGTAAACAAATTTAAAATTATGGTTAAAAGTTGAAAAGTAAATTTTTTCTTTTTTTTTTTTTTGTAGATAATTATTTTTTATATTGAAGGGTAATTGACACACAGTATTACATTACCTTAGTTTCAGGTGTACAACATAGTGATTCAACATTTATATACATGACAATTCTAGGTACCAGCTATCACCATACCAAGCTGTTATAATATCTTGACTATATTCATTACATCCCAGTTACTTATTATTTTACCATTGGAAGTGTGTACTTTTTTTTTTTTTTTTTTTGTGAGGGCATCTCTCATATTTATTGATCAGATGGTTGTTAACAACAATAAAATTCTGTATAGGGGAGTCAATGCTCAATGCACAATCATTAATCCACCCCAAGCCTAATTTTCGTCAGTCTCCAATCTTCTGAGGCATAACAAACAAGTTCTTACATGAAGAACAAATTCTTACATAGTGAATAAGTTCTTACATGGTGAACAGTACAAGGGCAGCCATCACAGAAACCTTTGGTTTTTGCTCATGCATTATGAACTATAAACAGTCAGTTCAAATATGAATACTCATTTGATTTTTGTACTTGATTTATATGTGGATACCACATTTCTCTCTTTATTATTATTATTTTTAATAAAATGCTGAAGTGGTAGGTAGATACAAGATAAAGGTAGAAAACATAGTTTAGTGTTGTAAGAGAGAAAATGTAGATGATCAGGTGTGTGCCTGTAGACTATGTGTTAATCCAAGCTAGACCAGGGCAATAAAACATCCACGTATGCAGAAGATTTCTCTCAGAACAGGGGGGGTGAGGTTCTAAGCCTCACCTCTGTTGATCCCCAATTTCTCACCTGATGGCCCCCCTGCGACTGTGCCTGTCTTAGGTTGTTCCTCCCTTGAGGAATCTTACCCGTCTCTGGCTAACCAGTCATCTTCCGGGGCCATACAGGGAAATGTAAAGTTGGTAAGTGAGAGAGAAGCCTTATTGTTTGAAATGGTTAGCTTTTTATTTCTTTGCATATTTATGCCCTGTGGCTTCTATGCCCAGCATTTTTCTTGAGGTATCTTTACCACTTGGAAGAATTATGATACTCGGTAAATTTGATATGAGGCACGAATTCTATTTAAGGGTTGTGATTAGGAAGGAAGAAGAAAAGCTATAGAAGTAGCAGGCGGCAGAAAACATGGGAAGATTGATTATTTCTTTGACATATCTTCTTGTAGAGTAACTTCAGCATGAATAGGTTTTAAGCTACTACTTAAATTGCGCACACACATTAACATAATAGGAGTATAGTTACATAACCAAAGCATATCTGTAATTACCAGCCATCTCCAGTGAAACCAAGAAAACCAGTTAGGCACCTTAGGCATTTGTGAAAACTTATCTATGATATGGTGGATATTGTCCAACTGAACTTGAACAGTCTGAGAGAAATCAGACAAATTAAA
Source organism: Manis pentadactyla (assembly GCF_030020395.1). Lineage (NCBI taxonomy): Eukaryota > Metazoa > Chordata > Mammalia > Pholidota > Manidae > Manis > Manis pentadactyla. The sequence goes on from NC_080030.1 coordinate 52,508,268, forward strand.
ACAAACCATTCCTGGGGAATGTTCACATCCCTTATGTTCTTTTAACAGTAAATAGTCTGTAGTTGTAAGATTTTGGAGCGCTACAATTTGCACTTCTCCTAATTCTTGATTGAGTTCCAACAGTATAGTTTCAGTCAAATTTGTTGTTTTACTGTATGCACAGGCCAGCTTAGATATCTCCTTCCTCATTCCCATGGCAAGTCCAGGAACTGGTGGGATGAGTGCATCTACACCTGTAGCAGTGCGTGGATCTTTGTTGGGGTTTTTTGATGATCATCTTCTGGCATGAGTCTTCCAGAGAGTGCTGATGTTGGAAGTTCTTTTTCATATCGTATCTTAGTTCATTTTCGGGGTAGCCCAATTAGGCTTTGATCCTCTGTATAAACACAAACAGACCCTTTGCCTACACTTTTATATGCCCTTTATACTCTTGTGTAGAACTCATTGGAGGTTACAACATAGGAACTGCCCTTTTTTTTTTTTTGTATCACTAATCTACACTTACATGACAAATATTATGTTTACTAGGCTCTCCCCTATACCAGGTCCCCCCTATAAACCCCTTTACAGTCACTGTCCATCAGCATAGCAAAATGTTGTAGAATCACTACTTGCCTTCTTTGTGTTGTACAGCCCTCCATTTTCTCCTACCCCCCAATGCATGCTAATCTTAATACCCCCCCACCTCTTCTCCCCCATCCCTCCCCACCCACCCATCCTCCCCAGTCCCTTTCCCTTTGGTACCTGTTAGTCCATTCTTGAGTTCTGTGATTCTGCTGCTGTTTTGTTCCTTCAGTTTTTCCTTTGTTCTTATATTCCACAGATAAGTGAAATCATTTGGTATTTGTCTTTCTCCGTTTGGCTTGTTTCACTGAGCATAATACCCTCCAGCTCCATCCATGTTGCTGCAAATGGTTGGATTTGCCCTTTTCTTATGGCTGAGTAGTATTCCATTGTGTATATGTACCACATCTTCTTTATCCATTCATCTATCGATGGACATTTAGGTTGCTTCCAATTCTTGGCTATTGTAAGTAGTGCTGCAATAAACATAGGAGTGCACTGATCTTTCTCATACTTGATTGCTGCATTCTTAGGGTAAATTCCTAGGAGTGCAATTTCTGGGTCAAATGGTAGGTCTGTTTTGAGCATTTTGATGTACCTCCATACTGCTTTCCACAATAGTTGAACTAACTTACATTCCCACCAGCAGTGTAGGAGGGTTCCCCTTTCTCCACAGCCTCGCCAACATTTGTTGTTGTTTGTCTTTTGGATGGCAGCCATCCTTACTGGTGTGAGGTGATACCTCATTGTAGTTTTAATTTGCATTTCTCTGATAATTAGCGATGTGGAGCATCTTTTCATGTGTCTGTTGGCCATCTGTATTTCTTTTTTGGAGAACTGTCTGTTCAGTTCCTCTGCCCATTTTTTAATTGGGTTATTTGTTTTTTGTTTGTTGAGGCATGTGAGCTCTTTATATATTCTGGATGTCAAGCCTTTATCGGATGTGTCATTTTCAAATATATTCTCCCATACTGTAGGGTTCCTTTTTGTTCTATTGATGGTGTATTTTTGCTGTACAGAAGCTTTTCATCTTAATATAGTCCCACTTATTCATTTTTGCTGTTGTTTCCTTGCCCGGGGAGATATGTTCAAGAAGAGGTCACTCATGTTTATGTCTAAGAGGTTTTTGCCTATGTTTTCTTCCAAGAGTTTAATGGTTTCATGATGCACATTCAGGTCTTTGATCCATTTTGAGTTTACTTTTGTATATGGGGTAAGACAGTGGTCCAGTTTCATTCTCCTACATGTAGCTGTCCAGTTTTGCCAGCACCATCTGTTGAAGAGACTGTCATTTCGCCATTGTATGTCCATGGCTCCTTTATCAAATATTAATTGACCATATATGTCTGGGTTAATGTCTGGATTCTCTAGTCTGTTCCATTGGTCTGTGGCTCTGCTCTTGTGCCAGTACCAAATTGTCTTGATTACTATGGCTTTATAGTAGAGCTTGAAGTTGGGGAGTGAGATCCCCCCTACTTTATTCTTCTTTCTCAGGATTGCTTTGGCTATTCGGTGTCTTTGGTGTTTCCATATGAATTTTTGAATTATTTGTTCCAGTTCATTGAAGAATGTTGATGGTAGTTTCATAGGGATTGCATCAAATCTGTATATTGCTTTGGGCAGGATGGCCATTTTGACGATATTAATTCTTCCTAGCCACGAGCATGGGATGCGTTTCCATCTGTTAGTGTCCCCTTTAATTTCTCTTAAGAGTGACTTGTAGTTTTCAGAGTATAAGTCTTCCACTTCTTTGGTTAGGTTTATTCCTAGGTATTTTGTTTTTTTTGATGCAATTGTGAATGGAGTTGTTTTCCTGATTTCTCTTTCTGTTGGTTCATTGTTAGTGTATAGGAAAGCCACAGATTTCTGTGTGTTGATTTTGTATCCTGCAACTTCGCTGTATTCCGATATCAGTTCTAGTAGTTTTGGGGTGGAGTCTTTAGGGTTTTTCATGTACAGTATCATGTCATCTGCAAATAGTGACAGTTTAACTTCTTCTTTACCAATCTGGATTCCTTGTATTTCTTTGTTTTGTCTGATTGCCGTGGCTAGGACCTCCAGTACTATGAAAGTGGAGAGAGTGGGCATCCCTGTCTAGTTCCCGATCTCAGAGGAAATGCTTTCAGCTTCTCGCTGTTCAATATAATGTTGGCTGTGGGTTTATCATATATGGCCTTTATTATGTTGAGGTACTTGCCCTCTATTCCCATTTTGCTGATAGTTTTTATCATGAATGGATGTTGAACTTTGTCAAATGCTTTTTCAGCATCTATGGAGATGATCATGTGGTTTTTGTCTTTCTTTTTGTTGATGTGGTGGATGATGTTGATGGACTTTCGAATGCTGTACCATCCTTGCATCCCTGGGATGAATCCCACTTGGTCATGGTGTATGATCCTTTTGATGTATTTTTGAATTCGGTTTGCTAATATTTTGTTGAGTATTTTTGTATCTACGTTCATCAGGGATATTGGTCTGTAGTTTTCTTTTTTGGTGGGGTCTTTGCCTGGTTTTGGTATTAGGGTGATGTTAGCTTCATAGAATGAGTTTGGGAGTATCCCCTCCTCCTCTATTTTTTGGAAAACTCTGAGGAGAATGGGTATTATGTCTTCCCTGTATGTCTGATAAAATTCCGAGGTAAATCCATCTGGCCCAGGGGTTTTGTTCTTTGGTAGTTTTTTGATTACTGTTTCGATTTCGTTGCTGGTAATTGGTCTGTTTAGATTTTCTGTTTCTTTTTGGGTCAGTCGTGGAAGGTTGTATTTTTCTAGGAAGTTGTCCATTTCTCCTAGGTTTCCCAGCTTGTTAGCATATAGGTCTTCATAGTAGTCTCTAATAATTCTTTGTATTTCTGTGAGGTCCTTCGTGATTTTTCCTTTCTTGTTTCTGATACTGTTGATTTGTGTTGACTCTCTTTTCTTCTTAATAAGTCTGGCTAGAGGCTTATCTATTTTGTTTATTTTCTCGAAGAACCAGCTCTTGGTTTCATTGATTTTTGCTATTGTTTTATTCTTCTCAATTTTATTTATTTCTTCTCTGATCTTTATTATGTCCCTCCTTCTGCTGACCTTAGGCCTCATTTGTTCTTCTTTTTCCAATTTCGATAATTGTGACATTAGACCATTCATTTGGGATTGTTCTTCCTTTTTAAAATATGCTTGGATTGCTATATACTTTCCTCTTAAGACTGCTTTTGCTGCGTCCCACAGAAGTTGGGGCTTAGTGTTGTTGTTGTCATTTGTTTCCATATATTGCTGGATCTCCATTTTGATTTGGTCATTGATCCATTGATTATTTAGGAGTGTGTTGTTAAGCCTCCATGTGTTTGTGAGCCTCTTTGCTTTCTTTGTACAGTTTATTTCTAGTTTTATGCCTTTGTGGTCTGAAAAGTTGGTTGGTAGGGTTTCAATCTTTTGGAATTTAGTGAGGCTCTTTTTGTGGCCTAGTATGTGGTCTATTCTGGAGAATGTTCCATGTGCACTTGAGAAGAATGTATATCCTGTTGCTTTTGGATGTAGAGTTCTATAGATGTCTATTAGGTCCAACTGCTCTACTGTGTTGTTCAGTGCTTCCGTGTCCTTACTTATTTTCTGCCCAGTGGATCTATCCTTTGCGGTGAGTGGTGTGTTGCAGTCTCCTAGAATGAATGCATTGCAGTCTATTTCCCCCTTTAGTTCTGTTAGTATTTGTTTCACATATGCTGGTGCTCCTGTGTTGGGTGCTTATATATTTAGAATGGTTATATCCTCTTGTTGGACTGAGCCCTTTATCATTATGTATTGTCCTTCTTTATCTCTTGTTACTTTCTTTGTTTTGAAGTCTATTTTGTCTGATATTAGTACTGCAACCCCTGCTTTCTTCTCGCTGTTGTTTGCTTGAAATATATTTTTCCATCCTTTGACTTTTAGTCTGTACATGTCTTTGGGTTTGAGGTGAGTTTCCTGTAAGCAGCATATAGATGGGTCTTGCTTTTTTATCCATTCTATTACACTGTGTCTTTTGATTGGTGCATTCAGCCCATTAACATTTAGGGTGACTGTTGAAAGATATGTACTTATTGCCATTGCAGGCTTTAAATTCGTGGTTACCAAAGGTTCAAGGTTAGCCTCTTTAGTATCTTACTGCCTAACTTAGCTCGCTTATTGAGCTGTTATATACACTGTCTGGAGATTCTTTTCTTCTCTCCCTTCTTATTCCTCCTCCTCGATTCTTCATATGTTGGGTGTTTTGTGCTGTGCTCTTTCTAGGAGTGCTCCCATCTAGAGCAGTCCCTGTAAGATGTTCTGTAGAGGTGGTTTGTGGAAAGCAAATTCCCTCAGCTTTTGTTTGTCTGGGAATTGTTTAATCCCACCGTCATATTTGAATGATAGTCATGCTGGATACAGTATCCTTGGTTCAAGGCCCTTCTGTTTCATTGTATTAAATATATCATGCCATTCTCTTCTGGCCTGTAGGGTTTCTGTCGAGAAGTCTGACGTTAGCCTGATGGGTTTTCCTTTATAGGTGACCTTTTTCTCTCTAGCTGCCTTTAAAACTCTTTCTTTGTCCTTGATCTTTGCCATTTTAATTATTATGTGTCTTGGTGTTGTCCTCCTTGGATCCTTTCTGTTGGGGGTTCTGTGTATTTCCGTGGTCTGTTCGATTATTTCCTCCCCCAGTGTGGGGAAGTTTTCAGCAATTATTTCTTCTAAGATACTTTCCATCTCTTTTCCTCTCTCTTCTTCCTCTGGAACCCCTATAATACGGATATTGTTCCTTTTGGATTGGTCACACAGTTCTCTTAACATTGTTTCATTCCTGGAGATCCTTTTATCTCTCTCTATGTCAGCTTCTATGCGTTCCTGTTCTCTGGTTTCTATTCCATCAATGGCCTCTTGCATCTTATCCATTCTGCTTATAAATCCTTCCAGAATTTGTTTCATTTCTGTAATCTCCTTCCTGGCATCTGTGATCTCCCTCCAGACTTCATCCCATTTCTCTTGCATATTTCTCTGCATCTCTGTCAGCATGTTTATGATTTTTATTTTGAATTCTTTGTCAGGAAGACTGGTTAGGTCTGTCTCCTTCTCTGGTGTTGCCTCTGTGATCTTGGTTTGCCTGTAATTTTGTCTTTTCATGGTGATAGGAATAGTTTGTAGAGCTGGGACGAGTGACAGCTGGAAGGACTTCCTTTCTTGTTGGTTTGGGCCCACCTCTCCTGGGAGAACAGCGACCTCTAGTGGCTTGTGCTGGGCAGCTGCGCTCAGACTGGGTTTCTGCTTGCTGCCCGGCTGGTATGGAGTTAATCTCCGCTGTTGCTGTGGGCGTGGCCTGGCTCGGGCAGCTACTCCAAAATGGTGGAGTCGCGTTGGAGCAGGAGCTGCTGGGAGGCTATTTATCTCCGTAAGGGGCCTCCCTGCTCACTGCAGCCCAGGGGTTAGGGTGCCCAGAGATCCCTGGATTCTCTACCTCTGGATTAAGTGTCCCACCCTGCCCCTTTAAGACTTCCAAAAAGCACCCGCGAAAACAAAACAACGACCACAAAAAAAAAACCAAAAAAAACAAAAACAAAAAAATTTAAATTAAAAAAAAATTTTTTTAATTAAAAAAAAAAAAAAAAAGGTGGCTGCTCGTTTTTCTTTATTCTCCGGCGCCAGCCTCAGGCATCTGCTCACCGGTCTTGCTGCCCTGTATCCCTAGTATTGGGGTCCCTATCCCTTTAAGATTTCCAAAAAGCGCTCGCCAAAACAAAACAGAAAAAAAAATAAAAAATGGTCGCTCACTTTTCTGGTGTCCTCTGGTGCCAGGCCACCTGTGCCCGCTCACTGTTCTGGCTGCCCTGTTTCCCTAGTATTGGGTGCCTTATCCCTTTAAGACTTCCAAAAAGCGCTCGCCAAAACAAAACAGTAAAACAAAAACAAACAAACAAACAAAAAAATTGGTCGCTCGCTTTTCTTATGTCCTCCGGCGCCCAGCCTCCGGTGCCCGCTCACTGTTATTGCTGCCCTGTTTTCCTAGTATCCAGGGCCCCCTGGGCACGTACTGTGTCTGCACTCTGGCCCGGATGGCTGGGGCTGGGTGTTCGGCAGCCCTGGGCTCCGTCTCCCTCCCGCTCTGCCTATTCTTCTCCCGCCACGAGTTGAGGGGATGGGCGCTCGGCTCCCACAGGGCCGGGGGCTTGTATCTTACCCCCTTCGTGTGGCGCTGAGTTCTCTCAGGTGCGGATGTGGTCTGGATATTGTCCTGTGTCCTCTGGTCTTTATTCTAGGAAGAGTTGTCTTTGTTATATTTTCATAGATATATGTGGTTTTGGGAGGAGATTTCCGCTGCTCTACTCACGCCGCTATCTTCCGCCCCCTGCAGTCGAAAAGTAAATTTTATGAAGGTAATTAACAGCAGGTTACATGAGGGGCTAATGAGAGAGAACCAGCCTTGCACCCACTCAGGAGAAGGAATTGAAGCAGAGATAAGAAGGCTCTAGATGGGGCTGGAGAGTAAGGCGGTCATGGCCAAGTTGTGCAGGATTTCTTTTCTATTCAGCCCAGATCCTCTTTGCTGCCCAGTGCCAGGAGTTTAGGCTAGCCAGAACACCTTCTCCAGGACCAGACTGAGTCCGGGCCTTACTGTCTGCTTTGAGGACCCTCTTCTGCAGCAGATTTAGCCTTAATCGTGGATACTGTGCATCCTCCTCAGAGTGTGTGTGTGTGTCCTGGGATGGATGGCTAGCATAATTCAAGTTTTTTAATAAAGTTAACTATTTTTTTTTCTCCTGCAACTATGAACTTAATTTTTCAAGAGAACTAAATGGGCAATTACTTTTGAGTATAGCTCATCTAGGAAACCCAAATGTACTGCCAGTGTGGAAGCTCCCTTGGTGAAACCTACGAATGCTCTGATGTGCTGACTTTAGGGGTGAGTGCGAGTTGGATGAGGAATAGAAGTTCCATAGCAAGAGCTTGAAGGCTGTGATGCCTGCCAGTCAGGGAGCATGTCAGGGGAGCCTGTGGCAAAAGTCAGCCATGGTAGCTTTGATGTTCCCAACCTTTTAAACCCAATGTCTACTTTTGGTAAACATAAAAGCTTACATACTCTGTTATAGCTTGAACCACCTTTCCCCCTCCCAAAATATGTTGAAGTCCTAATCCTCAGTATCTGCAAATGTGACTTTATGTGGAAATGGGATCTTTGCAGATGATCAAGTTGAGATGAGGTCATTAGGGTGGGCCCTAATCCAATATGACTATATCCTTATAAAAAGTGGAAATTTGGACACAGACACAGTCACACAGGGAAAATGCCATGTGAAGATGAAGGCAGAAATGCAGATGATGCACCTACAAGTCCAGAAATGCCAAAGACTGCCAGAAAACCATTAGAAGCTAGGTGACAGGTGTGGGACAGGTTGTCTCTTAAAAGGAATCAATCCTGTTGATACCTTGATCTTGGGCTTTCAGCCTCTAGAACTGCAAGACAATGAATTTCTGTTATTTTAAGCCACCGAGTTTGTGGTACTTTGTTATGGCAGCCTTAGCAAACTAATCCACACTCTTACAGGTCTATTTGAAATTTCAAAGTAAATGGAAAAGCAACTTTTAAGTAACTTTATTTAAAAATAAAAAGCTAAAAAGTGAAGAATCATTCCTAAAAGCAATAAAATATGGAATATGCATTTTAAAAATATGTACTGTAGCCCAGCCATTCCTGAGGATCCTGATATTCATCACAGTAAGGAGGTCACAGCTGGGAGTCATTGTTCTACCTTCTTTGAGTTATTTGGGAGTAGGAAGGTGCCAGCAAGACCTCCTCCCAGCCCCAGAGGAGACCCCCACCAGAAAATGATAATGCAGGGAGAGGGAGGTATTGGCATCCTATACAATTCCCTTCCCAAAACCTTTACCCAATGATGTCCATAAAATTTTCCAGTAGCAGGCTGGACAATAATGTCCACCCTTAAGATGGATATTTGGAAAAACACCAACTTAACAAGGAGTGGTAACCAGGAAGACCAGGAATGGGGACCAGGAAGATCTTTCACCACATTGGCCCCAATCCTAGCATGTCATGGGTAGGGGAACTTCATTTTACCTAGGAACTGAAGTTATCGTTATACTGTGTTAGTGTCCTGGGTGACTGAAACAAAGTACCACAGACTAGGTGGCTTAAAACAACAGAATTGTATTGTCTTACAGATCTGGAGGCTAGACATCCAGAATCATGGTGCTGGCAGAGTTGACTCTTTCTCGGGGCTCTGAGGGGGAACCTGTTCCATGCCTCTCTCCTATCTGCTGGTAGCCTGAAGGTGCCTCACCCCACTCCTCTCTTCACATGGCATGCTCCCTGTGTGGCTGTGTGCGTCTGTGTCCAAATTTCCTCCGTGTAGTAAGAACACCAGTCATGCTGGGTCAGAGCCCTCCCTAATGACCTCATCTTAACTTGATCATTTGCCAAGATCCCATTCCAAAGTAAGTTCATATTCACAGATACTGGCGGTTAGGATTTCAACCTATTTTGTCAGGACATAACTCAACCCATAGCAAGTACCAACCTGACTCTTCAGACTGTGAGAGACTGAACAGCATCAGTACGGTTCTCAGATCAGGACGGATCCAGCAGGCCCAACTACTCCACCATTGGGGAAAAGTTGCCATGAGGATAGACGTTGTCACTGGGCTCCCTCTGCTGGAGGAGTCAATGATTATTTAAGACCCTGTCATCTAGCTGCATTTGTACCTGTGTCTCAAGGTAAAATTAGCCAATAATTTTCCTTTCTTATGTGATTGTTAGAATTAAATTTACATTATTCTCCTAACATGAATTGGAGGACTATCCATACTCAACTATCCTCTGTAATATTATGTATAAAATGGAAATTATTTGTTCTGTTGCTTGAAGTTTAAGTAGAATTTTTTTATAAAACCATTTGGGCCTTATGAAGTATAGTTTTGTTTATAGGAAGACTTTTTAAAACTGATTCTATGTATGTGTGTGTGTTTGTCTGCCCCTTTCTCTCATTTCCTGTCTTCTTTTGACTGTTTCGTTTTTGCATGTCCTTTTATTCTACAACTAGTTTAAAAGTCATACCTTATATTCCTATTACTTGACTTTTTCTTAAATTTTAACATGCTATGGTAGGTGCTGGTCAAGCTTGCTGCACCTAATTGGTCCTCAACTTTGCAAGTCAGAAGACAACTGAATACGTATTGCCAGAGTTAGACATTAGCTTCTGTGCCAGAACCAGATGTTCAATGGAATAACTATAGAAAGGCAGCTTTTGAAACCATAAAAGTTAATTGTGTTGAAACTTGAGAGACTGGGTGTGAGAGGCTTGGTAAACATTGTTTTACCTTAAACAGGCAGAGCAACTTTTGTCTAATTCAGGCATGTCTGTAAAGCCTTTGGGAAGATTCAAGAAGCCATGCTCACTGAATATCTTCCTGTCTGGTGTTCTCCATTACGCTTAGAGCTTGTCACGGTAAAATGTAACTGTTACACAATCCATTTGCCAAATGTTCATTTCATCAAGACCTAGAATCAGTCCTCTGTAGAACTACTTTATTTGGATGGTTAACAAAATCTAAATCAATTAATATCTTGGACCTCATCCTGGATAGTACAGAATTAGACTACTGATACTCTAAAAATCCCTTTGCAAACCACATGTCACTATTTTCTAGCATTTAATTTTACACTTGTTTTTAACTCCACAGAGAGACATTACTATTTGTTTTTCAGATTACTTGTGTTATAACTTTTTTCATATTTCATTTCATTTTTCATCCTGCATTTCAGATTCCTAGGGGCATGAATCTTACAGTTTGTTGTATTTCCTAACTCTCACCCATGGTAGATTACTTCCTTGTTTGTTTTATAATTTTCTTGTTTTAACAGGCCTTCTCTTTTAGGAATCCCATTCAGCCTGGTTTTTAGAACAGTGCCTCCAAGAAAGTTTTGGGTTTCTCTCTGCTCTGACTGGAGACCAATTTTTATGTTAATGTCTGGATTAGGAGGTTCATGTACCACACAGAGAGTGAGCAAAGAAGCAGATAATAGCAAACATAAGAATTTAATATATGACATGGAAAGCCTTAAAAATTCAATGTGAAGAAAAGAATTATTTTTTTTTAAGTACCACTGTAAACACAAAGAGGGCAACAATGTCTGGAAAGTAAAACTATTTAGGAGGTAGGGGGAACCCCAGGAATTAATGTATGCAGAACATGACAAAACAGTCTAACCATAGTACAAACATATGAAACAACCTCACCAAATAAGGTTGGGGGCTAGGAGTTGGGGGAGGTGCTGACCTCAAACTCTGGAAATGAGTGTAGTCTGTAAAACTAAAGGGCAAAGAAACTGTGCATAAACACTGTACTCTAGTTGGTGAAACTGTTTCCCACCATTTGATTCAGTGATTCTGTTACTTCTATACATATATACTGGATTTGAACAATTAAGTAAATGGATGGCAGGTGGTGGAAGCCTGATTTCTCATTGTGGAAGTGAGAGATTAGAGATAAGCAAGGATGGGGGGGGTACCTCAAATGACTCACATGGTAATAGATTAAATTTGGAAATATCAGTATAAATTCATGTTTTCTTCAAGTAGATAGTGACGGTTAGAAATAAATATGGGTAAGCATACATACATGGTGAGTATAAATGCATGTACGTCCTTGCACTATCAGTTGAGCAAGCCCAGACGCAACAGCGTCCTGGTAGCAACAGGCCCATCCACCACCCGTCATACCAAAAGGGCCCACTGAATGTCAAGCAGGATGAATAAAGAGAGACACGACAAGTAGCCAGCGGCTCCATTCTTCCTTCATGAAAGAAGTTGCTATTCAGCTTCATGAAGTGCAGTTACCTGATGGCCTTCAGATCTTAGTGGCTTCAGAATCTACCATAGCCTTTTAACAAAGCCTTTGGTCTTCTTAGGGAGTCCCCATTAGCTATGCATGGCAGGCACAGGGTTGGCCATTTCTGCCCAGCAGGGGATTCCTCCAGCAGGCAACTGTGTTTCAGAGCTCCTTATTGGATTGGCCAAGACATGGTTAGATCTGTCAGCTGACAGCCTCACCCCTTTAGTTGCATGCGTATCAAATCTGTGTCATGATCCAAATGCTCTCACTGACCAATCCTTCTTCCTCCTCATTTTATTTTCCACAAGAATTGCACCCTAACAAACCTCTTCTACTCAAAACACCTTTTCAAGCCTGCTTCCCAGAGGACACCACTGGCCCAGCTATATGTAAGACCATGAAATTTCTGATCTTGAATCATTTTTTCACTTCTAAAAACATGCTAGGAATCAGAAGAATGAAAATCATAGTGACTTCAGACTTATCAGCTGCAAATGGTGTATTGAAATAAACCAATTTCCACACGCTTTTAAAGATAACAGATTTTGTGGCCATACCATAGTTCTACATTCAAACTAAATGATCCAAAGAGAAAAATAATACATAAACATGAAATCAAAATGTTTGCCTGCCAAATATGTTTTTTGAAAAAAATTCTTAAAAGATTTTTCTCCTGAGGAAACTTAAAGGATAATAGAGGTTGTTATTACTTAAGTCTGTTTTGTTTGCAAGTAACAAGAATCTAGTGAATTAGTTTAGGCAAAAAGGCAAGGCTAGTTTACAAAATCTATCTTAGATTGAGGCCCTAAAAACCAAAGCCGGAGCAAAAGCTTGTGTGTTCCTATTTAATTGGCGCATGCAAACCTACAGAGAGACGAGGGATAAGGAAGCCAAGACTGGAAAGAAGAGCAGCAGTACAAGGGTTTGTGACCAAGCTGGTCATCACTTGGCATCCAAAGAGTAATGTGATGCATCTGCTTTCCAGGAGGTTGTATGAATGTTTGAATTCCAGGACAGTCTATCCAACAGCTCCTGATTGCACTGGACAATGGTCTGCCCCACAAGAAGTTGGCTTCTCTGTATTTCTGGGTTGTATCATCATAAATAGGGCATCACACAGATCCTGAAATTTCTCATGCTACAGGATGAAAAGGGAAGCCCCATGAAGGAGGGAAGAAGAGGGAAGTGAGAGTCAGGCAGCTAAGGCAGGTAGCAGACCCAGTCTGGTTGTGCCTATGTGAAGTTAGGGTCCACCCAGAGCTACTCACTTGTCAGCCAGAACAACAGTTGACCAAAGGCTCCAGAGACAAGCAAGGCTGACAGGATCTGCAGTGCACTTTAGAGGTTGTCTGAGAATCCAGGAGTAGGGGTGTAGTTGGGCCTCTGCAATAGACTAAAAACAGTGACTGGGACCCAGGAAGAGCATAACTGTCCTTGCTTCCATTTTTCTTTTTGCTTCTCTGCGTAGGTCAGCTTTATTCTCTCTGGCTACAGATGATCTCTCTCAGAAATAAAGGGTGATTAAAAATACATGAGAAACTATCCTTGAGCAACTAAAGATGACGAGGAACATGGTTAACTCAACTCTGAAACCAAGTTTCCAAAAAAATAAAACAAACAAATAAATAAATAATTAGAAGGGAGACACAGCCTACAAATAAGTAGGAAGCCAAATTATGATAAAGATGTCAATAATTTCTAATTAATTTATAGATTTATGGCAATCCCAATCTCCATTGTAATGGAATTTGGAGTAGGATGTTAAAATGATTCTGACTTTTAGCTGGAGGGAAAAATAAGTGACATTAACTTTGAAATGAAAATCCATGGTAATATGAAGAAACTAGGCTTTATAGTTATTAAAATATATCTACTTATACTTGGCTTGGCACACAAATAAACTGATCATGACAGATCAATGTACAAAACAGTTTGGCAAGAATGTTCTGGTCATTTTGCAGACATTAAAATTCAAGTTGTTAAGCTGAGATTGAATTTGATATCTGGGACTGTCATAGTTTTAGCTTATGCTTTTTCTACTTTCAGTCTTTGGTATTTAGGAATTTCTCATTCTTTCTTGTGAACACTAGAAAGCATTAAAATTTTGTTATCTAAATCAATTCTACATGGTGAGAAATGAACTTATAACCCCTTCAACTCAAGAGGAAAGCCAAACAGCCAACTGAGGCTTGAATCTCCCAATTCAATCTAACTTGCTCATGGATCGGAGCTTGTAACCTAGTTTGGGTCAAAGGTCCACCCCTGATAAAATCAAGTGTAGTAACAAAGTCATATACAGGAACATGGCACCCAAGGAGCTGTGACCTTAAGGGTTGAGCTTTATGTGAATTATTTCATTTAGCACTCAAAACAACCCTGTAAGATGGGTATTTCTATCTCCATTGGTAGATAAGGAATCCAAGTCACAGAGAGGAAACACAACTCCTCCAAAGTCGTATCACTACTGAGTGGTTCTGAGCCCAGGCAGTCTAACTCTGCAGACCTTAGCAGCCTGTTTGGAAGCTTGCCAAGTTGGCAATACTTGGCCCAGAGGTCATACCTGTCAGGTGCCTATCAGACCTGTATGTGGGTCTGTGTTTCTTGGTAATGTCAAAATCATGAGACAAGACATTAACATTTACTAGGCACCTACCTCATTCCAAATACTTTACAGGTGTAAAGTCATATAATCTTAAAAAACAAATAACCTTGCAAGCTTGATTGCCATCATTATCCCTATTTTGTACATGAGGAATTAATGCCAGTATAGGTTTAAAACGTCCACAGCTATAACTAGTGCTAGAGATGGATCTCAGACCTGGATTTGGCTGACACCAAAATATGTGCTTTTGTGATTATAATTGCACCATACTACTTCTCAAGCACATGGTCTTCTGGATCCAGTGAGGTTTTGTTGTTTACTTTCACTGAGTTCTCTCTGAATGGAACTGATATTACTGAAACATCTGAATAAGATTCTTTATCTTGGGACTTGAGAATACACAGAAATTAACTGAGAGGAATCTAGCCTATACTATGGTTTTACCAACCTTTTAACTTGGGCATATATTTGTGTCCTGCTATCAATAAGGAGATACAGGAGTGGTTTCCATGCAGTCACCACATGCTTTCTCATTAAAGGACTGGTGAGCATTTCTAGCTACAGGTAAAGGGGCATAGCCTCAGTCCTATTCATGGACCTCAGCCTTGCCCTCTCCTGGACTCTAAGCCTGATCTGGCCAGGTTACTCTGTCTTTTGTAGTAGCCATGGCTTTGTAAGATTCTCCCCAAATTTCCTTAGGTGTTTTACCTTGCCTCAGGTTACTTCAGTGCTTCTTTCTTGTGCCTCCTCCAGGTAGGACTCCTAGTTTTATCTGTGATTTTGTTCTTTGCTCTGCCTTCTCAAAATTATGATTTATCTCTGCTTACCAGTCCCTAAAGACAGTCTCCCGAGGGAACACACCCTGGCTCCAGGACTACAAAATCAGTAACCTCCTTCTGGCCCTCTTCACCCCCTGGCATGTTCTTATCATCAGCCTAGGTGGGCTTCCAGTCTTTCTCTGGATATCGCTCTAGCTCGCTCAGCTTCTCCGTTCTCAATGTTCCTGCTGTCTTCCAGAATCTTGGGTCCCTGTTCACACCTTCCTGGGAAGAGCTACTGTGGGTTTTGGTGGGGAGGATTAAGTTCCTTAGGAATAGGAATAGTTGACTCCTTTTTCTATAGTTGCTTCCTGGATCCCTTTTGAAAAGATCTCTCTTATTCCACAGCTTAAGGGCCAGGGACAAAAGATCTTTACTTAATATGCAAACCTTGCAACCAGCCTTCCAACTGCTTACTTCTGCCGAAAGCCCTTTTCAATACTCAAAAAATTCTTCTACTTTTTTATGCTCTGTCCCCTTGCATATGGGCTGTGCCTTCCTATCACAATGTTATAAACTACCTAATGTATCTTTCAGTATGTTTAATATAATGGCAGTGTACTAAAAGAGCTGATGCTGTTCTTTAAGCATCTAAGTTAACTACAAAATGTAGACTTGAACTTTGAGGCTGATAGCAGACACTATTTCCTTGTTATTTTGTCATGAGATATTTATAAGTGTTTTGATAATAAAAAGATCAGTGTATGCTTATTCTTAATGCTTTTTCCACCAAAAATAAACCCTTTAAAAATTTAAACACAATTCAAGTCCATTAAAATTTCACCATGTATTTTGCAATTGTTCTCTGAGAGTAAAAGGAATTGCTTATGTTTAATGAGAATTTACTATTTGCCGTGCTCTGCACTGAGCACCTTACACACATGGTCTCATTTACTCTTCAACAACTCTGAGAGACTGGTGTGATAATAGCAAGTTCCAATGAGCCAGCTGATGTTCAGAAGAGTTAAATAACTTCAGCAGAGTCCCAGAACTAGGTTACAGGGGAGCTTGACTCCAAAGTCCAAACCTTAACTATCAGGTGACATGCCCCCCAAAACTGGGTGAAGATTGTGTGTGTGTGAAAGAGAAATATATAGAATAAGTCTTTCTTCATCTCAGTATCTCCTACCCTTATCCCCTATTGTAAGCCCTCCACTATGAAAAACAAATGTCACTATAGTTAAGCCTCAGAACATTCCACTTATTTGATAATAGAACGGGCACATTTCTCTTTTCTGACCACAAAAGGGGACTTATCTTTTGTTCTCTCGTCAAATAATCTCCACAAAGCTTCCTGTACTCATGTCCTGTATTTTCAGACTATAAATATACTTAGATTCAAATCTTTGGATAGCCCTCAATATATGAAAAGTGTGAACGATCTTCCATACTATTTTGTTTGTTGAGACATTGCAGACTTAAAAACAGGCTTGCATTTGTGTTATCTATAACCTATCACTTACATAGTTTTACAAGGATACAAGAAAACCTCTTAAGACATACTACTAAAGATCACACCTGTTTGGATTATTTAAATGTAGTCTATAAGGAACAAAACAGCAGATGAGCCAGATAATCCCTTAAATCCAAATCATGGGCTCCTGGTAAGGTGCCCAGGAAGCTGAAGTAAGCTTTATCCGTCAGCCTACAAAATTGCCATTTGGTGTCCTGCCGCTCCAGAGTGACAAGTAGGCAACCACTTTATCCAGGTTCATTGTAAAGAGAGTTGTTAAGTGTTAATTGCATTGATAGTGAGTCATTGTAGGAGCAGCAGGAATCTTGATACTATATTTATTCCAGGGAGATGGTATTAAGGCTACAAAACCAGAAAGTCACATCCGACTAGTCATCCTGCCACTTATCAGGAAAGAAGCAAATGATTCCTGTTCAGTCCCAAAGAAGCTCCAGGAAGTCCTGAGAGTAAAGCGATGGGGCCTCTATCATCCCTCCCCCATTTTGCGGATCCAGTGCTGGCCCTTGAGAATTTTGGGGCACAGTATGTATTGCCTGACCTTGCTGTTAAGTCTTGGGAGAACTTACTGCTACACGCTGATACTCACAAAAGTTCCTTTTGAGTGCATGAACAGGCTCTGGAATTCTCAAAGCATACACATACACACACAGCAAGTTATAGGGCATAAGACCTTCTAACTGTGCACCAAAATCTCCTAAATTAATATTACTGAGACTCACAGTCTAATCAAAGGAAATACACTCCATTTATAAACCTTGTGATGGATACTGCAGGTTCACTAGTTCCACATGCAACCTATGTCCTTTTGATAAGAAAGACTGAGAATCTAAAAATGACCCTTCCAAAACTCCCTTACATTTACGGTTCTGGATTTGAGCTATATTCTGTCAAGTACATGTGTCTTGCCAATTGGTTTCAGCCCCGGGCAAGTTCACAAGATTCTATGTGACCGAAGAAATGACAGTAGAACATTCTTGGGGTGAAAGGGTTATACCCAACTCTATTTCCATGGTGGCAGGTCAATCACTAGAATCCCAACCACTCAGAGCAAGTCTGCATGCAGCAAGCGGGTCTCTGCCTCTGGGCCTCTCTGCCCCCACAGCTATTTCAGTCTCTGTCCTCTGTCTCTGTGCTGCCACCGCACCAGTCTCATCTCTGCTGCCCTGCAGCCCTGCAGCCATACCACCGTGGCGCCCAGAGCACTGGGAGAAGCTCTTTAAGTAGAGTCAATAACGACATATTGCCCACACGCGTGTAGTGAGCTAGCCAACCAGGGCCAAGTGAGAATCCTGGCCATTGGAACCTTCCCTTTATCCACAACATATAATCTTGTGAGCAGCAGAAGGCAGAAATGAGACAGAGGCCATATTTCTGCCATATTGTGGTCATTTTTTTTTTCCTACCGCAATGCTCCAGGGCCTGTTCTCAGCTTCCTGAGTGCCAAGAGAGTTGACATAGCATAGATGATGCCTTGGTTCCAGGTTCCCAGTCACTGGCATACAGTGGCAAAGCTGAGTTCTTGAACTTGTGGCTCTTGTGGCAGTCTCAGGGAGAGTACCTCCCCTAAGTGTCAGATGCATATCATTATTGGACCCTGAAAGCAATCCAAGCTTTCAGTCCTGCACCCACAGATACAGCTGCAAAAGTGGTCTGCCCCAGGGAGGGCACATTCAGTGCCCACTCACATGCAATAATAATAATAATAATACATATTATTTATATAATAAATCCATGGTTATGCACCAAGAGAGTAAAGCCAGGGACTACGGGGCCCATGGGCAGGGGTGCTCCTCCCAGGAAGCATCCTGGGTCTAACCAAGGACCTCACTTTATTGCCAACACTCAAGTTTTCACAACTCCCCCAGCAAGAACTCATGATTCCCATTGACCAGTGGCCACCAGGTGCTTTCCTGTCATTCTCTCTTCCAAGTGAGAATCTTTGTTGAAGTTACCGTTTTCATTTCTCCATGGAGTTCGGGCATAGATGGAGGGAAGAACACTTTTTATTCACGTATGAGCCGACAAACCAAACGATCCACCTCCAGCTGTCTGGAGAGGACTTCTCATCCCCCAGAACCCTTGGACTTTCAGCTGCTGGTAGTAACTGGAGGGCAGTTTGAACTGTCTCCTTTAGGGAAGGAATGAATGTGTTCCATGTATGGGAGGAAGAGCATATTTGGAAGCCAAGAGGGGAGAACTGTGGCAGAGGCGAAGAGCACACCAGATCCATTTTTCCCTTTAATGATGGAACTCCCAAGTTCTTAGGGGCATCTGACTGCCAAGGTATAAAATTTATCTCTCAGCAGCCCTACCAGTTCAAGTCACCATATTATTAAATTCTCGCCAGTGGGATGCGGATGGAAGTGGCTGATGTCTCGTCACAGTGGTGTCCCCCAAAAGCGAGGCATGTGTCCTCTCCTGACCTTGCCCCCTCCCTCCTGTGTGGGAGACGCGGAGCTCTCGGAAAGAGAGGACACTGAGCACGGCAGAGCCTCCCACTGGCCCTGGCCAGACCACATCTGGGCTTTCACATGACAGAACGGTACTGCTGTCTTGTTCGAGCCACAGTGTATTTGGGTGGCTTTGTTACAAAAGCTCATCTTGTACTCTGATATCTGTTGTTTGCTATACTAATGCAGAAACAAATACAAAATTAATGACCAGCTGACCCAATGGCAAAATCTGGCCCAACTAGAAATGAAAATTAGACCGACCTATAATAATTACCAATTGTTACCATTACAACCACTGGGACCTAGCATTTCTGTGGCAGCTGTGAAAATCCCTAAGGCATCTTTATTTCTGTCTCCTACTCTCTCTTTTCAGAATCTGGTGCCCCCATGATTGTTTTATTGACCCCTACTCGGAACCCATTCGTATAAATGGGGAGTAAAAGACAGCTCACACATATTGAACACTTTCTCTCTACCTAACACTATATATGATGTGAGGCAGACAGGATTATCATCATTATTCCTCTCATGAGAAAAGTGCAGTTTAGAAATATTTATTAACTTCTCCTAAAGTCATTTATCCAGTAACGGGTAGGACCTGGCTGAAAATCAGTCCCTCTGACTTTAAAATGTAAAGGTATACAGTTATACATGGCTTTACTAGTGTAGTTTCAGGTGACTCTGAGTTGGGTGGAAAAGTGGGTTTCTTATTTGTATTTGCAGTCTGTGTGGAGCCACTGAATTATGGTACAGAAATACACACACACTTCTGAAAGCACATTACCACTTTTAACTTCTTTGGGGGCCTTTAATTAATATAATAATGATGCCAATATAATCCAAGTGACTATAGTGGGTTTTTTCTTGCATTAATTATTAAACACTCCAGGTATTTACCAATGCATTATGAACTCTCTTTCCTTTAGGAGTATCTAGCTCAATGCTTTCCATCCTGCAGATAAATTGAAGGGAGTAAGGTGTCCTAATGAAACTAATATAATCATAGCCCAGTCTTATCAAAAATAATTAAACAACATATAAGAGAGTATACCAAAAAATAAAATATCAGAGTGCTTTGCCCACAATATAGGTAAGCATTATTTTGTGGAAATAATGTATTAATGTGTGTTTGTGTGTGTGTGCATATATATATATATATATGCATGTATGTACATATGTATTGGTATACAGTCCTTTCTTGCCTCTTCCTAGCTTTTGGTGGTTGCTGGCAATCCTTGGTCTTCCTTGACTTGTGTAGTTGTGTAACTCCAATCTCTGTCCCCATCTTCACATGGACTTCTTCCTTTGTGCGTGTCTGTCACTGTGTCTCTTTTCTTCTTATGACACCAATCATTTTAAATTAAAGGCCCACCCTAACCCTGTATGACCTCATCTTAATGTATTACATCTGCAACAACCTTATTTCTAAGTCAGGTCACATTCTGAAATTCCAGGTGAACATGAATTTATATATATTTGTGTGTGTGTGTGTGTGTGTGTGTGTGTGTGTATAGTGGGTCAATAAAAAATGCGTTTCTTCCTATAGGATCACAAATAAGAAATTCTCTGATTCTAATTGAAGGCAGCATAGCATCCCCTTATCATACCACTGGCAAACTACCACCCCACATACTGAGCACATCAATTCTAAGAGGATGCAAAATAGAGATGAGAACAGCTATGTGTAGCCCAAACAAACACTCAATGTAACACTCATCCTTACCCTTATTTGACGATAGATGTGCAATTGTCTGGATCACTGAGTGAAGATCATCATAAAATTCTGAATCAGACATTCCTTTTCAAATTACTTTAATGATGGTCTTTACTATGTGTGGGTGAACATCATGAACAGTAATTATTTTGCAGCCACTTTAATGATCTTGAGCTAGATCTAGCAGCCTAGAAAGGAGTTTCTTGAGCATACTGATAATTCAAGAACTTCAAGGATCAACTTAGCCATAGTGTGAAAAGAGGCTTCAGTTTGTTTTTATGAAACCCACACAAGCAAGCACTAGAAACTCACCATAAAAAGTAAATTTCAAGGATATGCGTGTTTATTTTTTAAAATCCATTTCACACTAAAGTATCATGTTTGCATAAACTAAAACACTTCCAGTATATTGCTAATCGAGTTAGAAATTAATTGGGAGAGAACTGAAGCAAATAAAGCAAGATGATAACAAATTTTTGGTGAATTGAACATGGTCATGTCTCAAAATATTCTCCATATTTTCTTGTATGTTAAAAACATTTCTTTCTTTCTCTGTTAAAGAAATCATTTGTGCCAGTGCTATTGTGTTTACTCGGGCTTCAAAGATACAAGAACTAGTTGCCAGGTTTCATTTTCAGAGCCCCTGACCTCCTTCCATGGACACCTGTACAAGCTCTTCCTTACTTGTTCTCTTGCTCTTCAATGTCATACACAGTCTTCAATTTCACCAGAAGACTTAGACCTCTAGTCCCCATTGTGAGTTGATCTGAATTCTCTGGCCACTCTTCAGCCACTCTGGTTGCTCATTATGGCTTCAAAATGCCCTCAGACCCACTTCTCAGGGAGCCAGCCCCCAAAGAGCTCATCACAGTGACATCAGGCCGGGGATGTCACCCCCATTTCCTAGGGAAAATGTGCCTGGGTGCTACCCCAGCTCTGGGGGAGGGGCAGAGCACAGAGAGAATGTGTGTTGTCTGTGGTCCACCCATGAGTGACAGTGGGATATAATAGTGGTCTTCAAACTACATTTTCCTTCACAACCTAAACATCTTACGTGTTGACACAAAGATATTATAAAACTACGGACCCCTTCACACATGTTAAACCTGATCAAGGAGTACCTGTTATCATAAGGTTTAATAGTTGCAAGGAATATAATTTCCAGTGTGCATTAAAGCCTGATGAATTTGTTACAACTGTTACATCACTCTTTTAAAAGTAGCCAATAGAATCTAAGTATCCTAGCAATTTGATACCCAGAGGTATCTGGTTTTAAAAGACCTGAACAAGAAGTTCCTCTTGGCAGTCAGAAATTTTAGTTTGCTCCTGGCTAACTCCATCTTACCTCCTCTACATAAATTGATCCTGCTGTATATAATATATATAGAATAATTTGTAATAAATAATGCTGCAGTGCAATATTCTATGCTTGAAAGTTTTTATAGATCACCATATAATATTATGTGGAACACAAATGTTTCTATTAATCGAATTTTTTTACTTTATGCCTTCAATGCTCTAAATGTTAATATATTCTCTCACTACTACTACATAGTTGATAAAAACAATATCAATATGCTGATGCTTTTGACAGGTAATTATAAAACATAAAAGAATTATATTTTTTTGGAAATTCATCTCTAAATAAGATGAATAAACTGTTTTATTCCCCCAGTCTATTCCTTCATATCTCCAGGAATGTCAAACTGGCTATTGAAAATGCATTTACCTCAAAAGACCTCAAATAATTAAAATAATTAGAGTACAAGTTATACAAGTTAGAACAACAATCTGATACTTTTTTTCCTGTTAATTCAATATGTATGTTTTTTTCTTTTGCTGAAATACAGTTGATATACATTTTATTGGTTTCAGATGTACAACACAGTGATTTGACAATTACATAATTACTAAATGCTCACCATAAGTGTAGTTACCATCCGTCAACAAAGAAATTACAACATTATTGGCTATATTCCCTATGCTGTACTTCTATCCCCATGACTAATTTATTTTATAGTTTGAATTTTGTATGTCTTTAACCCCTTCATCTATTTTACCCCCTCCCCTCTCCCTCCCCTATGGAACCACCATTCCAGTCTCTGTGTTTATGAGTTTATTTCTGTTTTGTTTATTTGTGTTTCATTTTTTAGATTACACATATAAGTGAAATTATATAGTACTTGTCATTCTCTGTCTGATTTATTTCTCTTAGCACAATACCTTCTAGGTGCATCCATGTTTTCACAAATGGCAAGATTTCATTCTTTTTTATGGATGAGTAATATTCCATTGTGTATATGCACCACATCTTCATCCATTCAGCTATTGACGGATACTTAGTTGCTTCCATATCTTGGCTATTGTAAATAATACTGCAATAAACATAGAGGTGCATATATCTTGTTGAACTAGTGATTTGTTTTCTTTGGGTAAATTCCCAGAAGTGGAATTACTGGGTTGTATGTTATTTTTAGTTTTAGTTTTTTGAGAAACCTTTATACTGCTTTTCATAGAGGCTGTACTAACTTACATTTTCACCAACAGTATGTGAGCATTTCCTTTTCTCCACAACCTTGTTATTTCTT
The DNA here is from genome assembly GCF_030020395.1 of Manis pentadactyla. NCBI lineage: Eukaryota > Metazoa > Chordata > Mammalia > Pholidota > Manidae > Manis > Manis pentadactyla. Next base: position 52,531,319 of record NC_080030.1, read on the forward strand.
ATCTTTCGGATAGTGGCCATTCTGACTGGTGTGAAGTGATACCTCATTGTAGTTTTGATTTGCATTTTCCTGATGATTAGTGATGCTGACCATCTTTGCATGTGTCTATTGAACATCTGTATGTCTTCTTTGGAAAAATGCCTATTTTTAATCAGATTATTTGTGGGGTTTTTGATATTGAGTTGTATGAACTCTTTATATATTTTTTTATTTCATCCCTTTTCCGCATATATCATTTGCAAATATCTTCCCCCTTTCAATAGACTGTCTTTTCATTTTGTTGATGTTTCCTTTGCTCTGGAGAAGTCTTTTTAGTTTGATGTAGTCCCATTTGTCTGTTTTGCTCTTCTTTCTCTTGCCTTGGGAGACATATCCAGAAAAAAATTCACTAATGAATGTCTCCATTTTTAAAATTAGTTCATACAGCCATCAATGAATATATTATTACTCAAATGAGATTTAGTATCTTTATTTCCTATTTTTCATTTTTATAAATGCAAAAACTAAGAAAGCTTATTTAGATAAATAAGTATAGGGAGATAGAAAAGGGCTTGCTAAAACAAAGCCACTCAATTCTTAGAATTCTTTATTAATTTTATGTCAAAAATCACCTGATGATTTGTCATAAAATTATTTTTCAAATTCTATCAGATGACAACTTGATTAAGCTTGCCTTCAATTTTGTTGGAAGAAAAGAATTGGAAAACTATGTGGCTCACAGCTGAATTTTTATCCAGTTATTAGGTTTTCACCCTGAAAGCTTTGCCAGGACTTATCAAATGACTATTAATTATATAATGTTACTTTTGACTTAGAGGTACTTTCCAAAATAAGATATATTCAAAGGGGTTGGGAGTATAAAAGTTCTTTACTTTAGTATATCTTTGCATAGCCACAATTTTCAATGGAATTATTTTTATGATATCACATGTTTTAAGTATATTTTTGTCAGAACTTTGATGAACTAAAAACCAGATTTAGTTCAGTGTATTTGTGGAAAATGTTCACCATCTCACCTCATTGACAGAGTCAGTCATATCAAAATTACTTCCTTCAGAAAAACTCTGACTTTGGTTTGCAAGTACATGTGTCAATATGGATTTTAGTGAATATTAGGAAAACTCTTGAGAAGCAAATCCTGATGCACAGCTCATAAAATACATTGCTAAAAATGGTAAAGTCAAGATTAAAATTATGTAAAAGTAATAGAATTAACTTTCTTATTTTTACAGTAACTTATCACACAAGAAGATAATGCTGCTTCTCACAACAAATATGTAATGAAGTGATGGAATATTAAATTCTAGATGAGTAGAGCATGTCTTTCTCTTTAAAGGGAGAGAAGGACTTCTGGGAAAGGGGATGTCAGAATGAAGAGCCTTCATATACATGCCAGCCAAATCTCAGGCAGATCAGTTTCAAGTAAGAGCATGTATTGGAACTGAGAACCTAGAAATTGATTCCCTTAAAACCATCTATGCTCATATGCCCCTTGGAAAGTCTTCTACACCCAGAAATACCCCCGTTTGAAGCTTACTGCTATTAAGAACCAAATTACCAATCTGCTTTGACACCTAAAGGAACCAGGCATATAATCAGTAATAATTATTATGCTGAGAAAGGCCAGCTCCCACTAATAGGCTAAGGACTTCCAAAATTATCATCAGTCATACTCCCTCATCAGCTTCAGGGGCCAATCGAACGCCTGTCCCAGCTGGCTGACTCACAGTCACCTCAGATGGAACGCATCCAGAATGGGACCCAGGGTCTTCCTCTTAGGCCTGCTACCCAGCCTGTACTTCCTGTCTCAGAGCACGAAACCAACATTCACCTGATCACCTGTGGAAAGTGCTTCCATTTTCCTGCCAGTATCCATTCTTCACTAACAGAACCACAGGCAATATACCCAGCTTAAAAACTCCCCTGGACTGAGGGGAGCCATACAAGCTAGCTCTGGCTGATGTGTATTATAATGACAGGGATGGGACATTCGGGGAAGCTCTTGTGAAACAGGTGGACTCAGCCTTTTGTCCTTCGTCCTGCTTCATCCAGCCGGGACCACAGATGTGGTGCTGGAACTGGCGCATGTTTCTTGCAATAACAAGATAACAACAGGAAGACGAAGGTGCACGCCAAAGAAGGCCAAGCACAGACCTAAGAGGAGCCTCCGTCCCTGACCTCATCTCCTTCTGTAGACCCGCAGCAGACTGCATCCTAGCCAAACACAATCCTGATATCCTATCACAACCCAGAAACCTGGCTCTTTCTCCAAGATACGTCTTCTCCCTCACTCCCTATATCCACCTGGTGTCCAAACCCTGATTATTTTCTCTCTTTAACATCTCTATCATTCCCATTTCTCCGTCCTTACAACCACTGCCTTCGTGTGAACCCTTGCCTTTTGGTCTGTCCGTTTCTGATGGCAGTGTTTTCATATTAGACTCTCAGCTTGCCACCAAAGCTTTAAATGGACTCTGTTGGCTGTAGAATGAAGCACCAACTTCTTCAAATGAAACACTAGGTCCTAGGATATGATCTGGCTGGAGCTTGCCTTGCTAGATTAATTGCTGACCATGCTTCTCTCGCTCTTCACTGCAGACAGATTGAGCTACACTAACTTGTCCATTGTTGTTTGACCTTTCCTCTCTCTCCCCTTTCCCCTAAAATAACCTTCATCTTCACGTCTTCATGGCAGACGTCCACTCTCCTAACACTCAACTTATATCCCTCTTGAAGGCTTTCCTGATTCTACCCTTCCCTTGCTGAAACACATAAAGAAAGAAAATTAGGGGAATAATAAAATTGGATTTAATAATCATTTGATCCTTTTCTTAGAAATAGGAATTTAAAATGCTACAATTTCTACATGAATGCAGAAATATCACTTTAAACTATATATATAGTCAAATATCCATATATATTTAACCCAAACCATGCCCTAAATTAATCCTGTTATGGCTGGCCTAATTATTGGTGGATTTCATAGCTTTGTTGAAGTTCATATTTCCATGGACGCTAGTGGTAAAAAAGAATTAGCCCAGTTCTTTCTAAAATTGCCGTCCTTATCAGTGTCATTATTTTGAATGTCTTTAGCAATGTTGTTTATTTTGAATAGTGAATGGTGCCCTGGTGGTTACCTGCCTGATTAATTTGTTTTATGTAGTGTCTAATCACATCTCCATCAATATGTCAGCATTTAATAAACATTTGGGGATGATAATTGAATACTAACAATGTGAATTGTCCTTTTAATCATCATAATACAGGCACCAGCATGCCTTATGTGTTGATTATGTACTCAGACTTGAGAAGAGATAATGATACCCAGATTTATGTTTGTATTAAAATAAACACTGAGTTTGAAACATCTGGCCAGTCTTTGTTTTCCTATAATATGCAGTGATTAGTAACTATTTTTAAAGTCCCTTTCTACAATGCTAGAAGCCCTGCTATGTTATACACATAAAGAAAGAAAATTGGGCTTGAGAAGCCTATTTCCTTAGCTTTCTTGGGCATTTACTTCTAATTATCATATAATTTATTTAATTGAAACACACCTGCAAAAAGTGACAGGGCACACTGCTCCAGGAATGTGGTATATAAAATAAGGCATCCCCCTGCACCTCTCAGCACACATAGTGTGAAACTGAGGCGAGTGAAGTTTCTTCAGAAAGGCTTCTCCCTTCCAGGATTTCCCAGAATGCCCTTCCCGGCCTTCTTCTCTCCAAAGACAGCCACACTTCAGTGTGTGCCTTCTGTCACTTCTCATTCTCCCACCAAGCACAGTCCCCTGCTTTAAAACTGGATTGTTTCCCCAGAGGCAAGATGTGTGGGATGGTTTGTGGCGGGGGGATGGGAGGGGGAAGTAGGGAGAATGGCTGCGTAAGGAGGAGGGTCAGAAAGGAGTTAAAAGAGTGAATCCTCTTCCTGCTAACTCCCTCCGCTCCTTCACCGTCTCCGTGAAGTGAATTTCAAAGATAAGGGTCTAGAAAAGGAGGAGAACTGCCCCGGGTTTGCCCCCTCCACCCATAGCCTTCAGGCCAGCATCCCAGGGTGGCTGCAAACATGGACTCACCCCTGCCCCACCTGAGCAGCTGGGATGCTCCTCCCCACACCAAGTCCAGGCACAGAAGCCTCACCAGGAGTTAGGACATGAAGGGGAGATCTGCTCTCTCTGGGGTGCTCTGTTAGGATGACAGTGTGGAGAGAGAGAGAGGGAGACAGACAGACAGACAGGGAGAGAGAGGCAGAAAGAGAGAAGAAGGAAGGAAACAAGGAAAAAGAAAGGAAGGAAGGAAAGAGGAATCTCACATTGTTATGATGTGGGTGGGCAGCAGGGAGGGAGAGAGGGTGGGCAGAAGAAAGGGGAGAGAAAGAGACCAGAAGGAAAGGCATGTCTGAGAGCTCTGGGACAGAGGTCACAACTCCAGGGCCCACAGGGCCACCCTGGTACCGCCACGGTGGTGCCAGCGACAGAGTGGCTCTGGTGATCCAGGAGCTGCTACAACTTGCTCCTGCCAGTATTAACCATGTCGTAATCTTGGCTTAGTATGATCAGATATCCTGTTTTATTTTTCAAGGGAATCCAGGAATCTGTGTTTTGTTTTGTTTTTCTTGAGGAACCTCCTGATTTTTAAATGTCAACAAATAATTCTAATTGTTTTTAAACTATGGATCAAAATGAAATACTTTTCTGGGCCAGATATAATCCATTAGGTCTGTTTGTCGGTTCGACTTTTTTTCTGTTCACTGAACTTCTCCATATAACTTTGTGGCAGGAATACCTGGTCACTCATTTCTGATATTTTCAGCAAGTCTGAGAAAGTGGAAGAGGCAATCAGGAGAGTAACTGTAAAACTAGTTACCTAAAGGAATTGCTAAAATTCCACAAATGGCGATACTACCTATCTAGGTTTTTCTGGATGCCTGGGAACATAATAACCATTATTTTTACATTATTTTGGGGAAAAACAAGTTACAGAAACAAACCAAAAAAATGGGCTTTTAGAACTCAACTCCCTCATTGGTTGAAGGTGCCTTATATCCAGTATTTCAGTGGGACATAAACAAAGTTTTTCTAGGAGACATAGTCTGATGGGATTTTGGAGAATTCCTGAAGCCCTAGCTAAACTAGCTGATGTTCTTGATATAATACAGGCATCCGATCTCCTTTCAACTAAGGCACCTCAGCCAAGATTAGTACCATTGCTGTGGCCCGTGCAGCATTAAACCATAAGATCATGTATCACTTGGAACAGGATGTTAGTATCTGCCAGAAGATTAATGTGCTCTTACTGAATATCTTGTCAGATGTGCTTTAAGCTGAGTACATAGCTGACTGTTTTAATTTAAACAGGATTTAAAGATGTTGTGATGGTTAATTTTATGTGTCAACTGCTAGGCTATGGTGCCCAAACACTACTTTAGATGTTGCTGTGAAGGTTTTTTTTTTTAGATGTGATTAACATTTATAATCTATTGACTATAAGTAAAGGAGATTGCTCTCTGTGATGTGGGTAGGCCTCCCTGAATCATTCAAAGGCCTAAAGACCAAAGACTGATGTTCCCTGGAGAAGAAGAAATTCTGCATCAAGACTATAACACAGAAATTCTGCCTGGGTTTCCAGGCCACCAGCCTGCCCTACAGACTTCAGACTTATCAGCCTCTAAAATCACATAACCCAATTCATTAAAATAAATCTGTCTCTGAGAGCTTTTCAGACATGCAGTATCTTGTGCCACACCTCAGACCTACTGAGACACAATCTGCCTTTTAACAAATTTCCAGGTGATTCATATGCCCTGAATGTAAAATGTGTTTTCCTATATATTTCAGGAAAATACATATATATATATATACACATATATATATATAGAGAGAGAGAGAGAGAAATTCTTAGGGTTTAATGGCCTCTCAAAGGTAACCACTATCCTAACTTCCAACAGCAAAGATTCATTTTGCTTGGTTTTGTATTCTATAAAAATACAGTCATACAGTCTACAGTCTTAAATCCAGCTTCCCCTCTACCTTTATGTCTGTTAGATTCATCCACGTTGTTAACAGAGTTGCAGTTCATTAATCTGAGATCCAGAGATTGTAAACCATCTCTTAAACCGAACTATTGGACCAGGTTCACACAGCTGGTATTAAGGAGTAAGCAGCAGAGCCGAAAGTCCAGCCCAGAAGGGTCTCATTCCAAAGCCCACACCTTTTGTCTGCTGTGCTAATGTTTTCCAAAGTAGCATATGCGACAAAGCTTTAGGCAGTACATGGGTAAATATTAATGTTATGCTTTTATTTTAATGTGTGTTAGGAAAAAAATAACTAGCACTTGAAGCCCAGAATAAAGTTCCTTTTTATAAATACAGTTCAAGAGCTAAACATATGCTGGTGACTCTATTACTTTGCATATAGCCACCAAAAGAAAGTACAAGTTTTATTCTTAATAGTCAAACTGTAAACAGCCTAAATTTCCATCAGCAATAAAATGGGTAAGTCAATTACGGGATATTCATAATAATGAAATGCTTCATACTAATAATTTTTTTAAAACCCTAACACTATATACAATAGCACGGATGACCCTCTCAGACATTGTGATGAGCAAAGATGGCAGATGCAAAAGAATGCATGCTATACAATCCCCATCTTATGAAATTCAGTAACAGGCAAAATTCATCTATGGTGACTGATGTCAGAAAGAGTAGTTACTTGAAGTAATATTCACTAGGAAGGGGCATGAGGGAGGCTTGGGGACTGGAAATGTTTTATATCTTAGTATGTGTGACAGTTCTGTGTGTGTAAAAATTCATGGAGCTGTACACAAAATATAATTTATAATACACAAATGTATTTCCATTTTTAAAAAGTTAATCTAGTTAATCAAAAATTCTAAAGTAAGAGCAATTCCAATGTTCCCTGGATATGGAAGGAACCTGAGGAGCAGGAATCACTTCATAAAAGATGCCTGAGAAACACTGCACGTTACCACAGCAGCCTCAAACACCAGGGAGGCCTGGGGACAGGGAGCGACAGTAAAGAAACCCTTGTTTCTCCAAGCACAGTCGTGGCCAGTGGTACTGGCACCACCCGGGAGCTTATCAGACATGCAGTATCTTGTGCCACACTCCAGACCTACTGACACACAATCTGCATTCTAACAAATTTCCAGGTGATTCATATGCCCTGAATGAAAAACAGAAGCACTAATAGAGACAATGATAAGACTAATTGTTTCACATGCATCTATTTTAATCTTCCTAACTAGATTGTAAACTTCTTGAGGACCGTGTGGAATAGCAAAGGAGAGCTCAGACTCCCAACGAGGCTACTCCCTGGCTGAGTAACTGTGGAAGGTCACTAGATTGCCTTAAGCCTCAGAATATACCATGAGAATAATGTTATTATCAATACCTATTTCATGTGTGTTGTAAAGATTAAATAAAACAATGTATGTGAAGTGCTTAGTAAATTGCTAAATACATAGTAAAAGAATAATAAATGTTAGCTATTACCTTCATCCAGGGTGAATGAGGTGAAGGACACTTGTTCGTTTATTCAACAAATGTTTATTGAGAGCCTACTACATTGCAGGTATTGTTCTAAGTACTGAAGACATAACTCTGAATAAAATAGACCCCTAAACCCCTTGAGGCTTCTGTTCTGGTGTAAACGGTGGTAACTGTGTAGCAGATGAGAATGTTAAGAGACCCTCTAGAGAGGGATGCAGGAGATTCGAAGGGAAATCTCTTAATTGAGTCCTAGGGTACCTAGCATTGCTGTGTCCTGATTTTTCCTCCTAGACGGGCTGTGGCCACTGGTAGTATAAAGGAGATGTGCCAAGATTTTTTCACACCTTCCCTGGAGACAGCCTGCACCAATGAAACAGAAAATGTAGCACCTGCAAGTCTCGTGCCTAAAAAAAGTTTTAAAGAAAATCCTTCTCGTTCTTTTGACATTTATGCTTCTATAAATAAGTTGGGAAGAAACCTCTCCATTTGTACCTCAAATAAAGAAAAACTAGGTGAGATATTTACATGGGTCCATGATTTCTGCTCCAAGGGTTGTCATCCTCCCCTCCTTGCTGGGACACTTGTTCAGGTGGGCAAAACTATTCTGTGTCCACACCCTGTCTAAATGAGCCACATGTGCCCTGGGGTCAGTCCCCTCAAAGCACTCCACTTCCACTACGGGCCGAAATCGATGCCGGTAATACTTGAACATTTAGCATTTAATTTGATGGGGAGTAAAGGAGAAGAAAACCTTTCACAGTTCTCTATCTACTGGTGTTCTTTAGTTTTTGTCTTACTCTACTTAAAAGAAACCCACAGTTGAACCCAAGATAGTCTTTTTGTATTTTGGCAGATACTGGAAGAGACGCCAGTAAGTGGATTGGGCCGGGGAAGGCTTTTTCTAGTCTTATCCTTTCTCCCTCTTCTCCCCTTACGTGAGTCACTGTATACCAAGCCACTGAAAATATCTGAACCCATTCAGATATCATTCTGGGCCTCAGACCTTCATTCCCCATTTATATTTGGGTTGAATGAGCCTTATGGACCTTGTAACACAGCAGGGAGTAGTCAGACCTGGAACCTAAATAATCAGGAGGCTTTGTTTCCACTTTGTTGAAGATTTAAGATTTTGGATTAGAATTCTAGGTTCAAGCAGCTCCCAGGTTCAACATCTGAATTACAGAGATGGACACCTTCAAACTAACTGGGTTCACTTGGAGGTTCCCACATATCCAGACAAGGAGACCACTTCTTAAAAAGCCAGTGCTCCAAAGTATTTGCTTCCATAGTCCTAGGCTTTCTAGCTCCCTGCTCCTCCTCCTTCTCCTGCCTGACACTGGTCTATCACCACGCTTTGCAAGCCAGTTTTGCTGAATCATGACGCTTAGACTTCCAAGTATTTGATAATAGAAGCAAAATGAAAACCCTTAGCAAAACCTAATCGTTTTCATGGGAATTTTAGCTTTTTAGGATATTTTCCTATTGTTATCAACATACAACAAGTAGTGGCCTCTGTTAAAAGTTTTATCAAGCTATTTGAACATTGTATCTCAAACCTTTTGATAGTACAGTTAAGGATAACAACCCCATGTACCACCAAATAGTCTCATTTTCTAGTAGAAGAAAGACGAGCTATAGAAACAATTGCTCTATAAGCACGTATTGTAGGTTTTATGTACATCTTCTCTAGCAATAGAGTATGAATTATTCATATCTCAAAGCGTAGTGTTAGGGAAAAACATAGGCCAAAAATACCATTGCCTCAAATGTTTCACCACTTGCAAATGTTCTAAAAGTCAAAAGTTCACAAATAGCAGAAGTAAAACCAATGAGTCCCTGAAGTAGTACTTACTAAAACTTTATTGTATATATACCAAAAAGACAGTTTGCAAACCAGAAGCACTGAAACCAAAACATGGGATGAACCTCAGGGTTCAACAATATCAGGGGGATATTGTTATTAAGTGTCCTAAATAGTGGGAAAGTGGTGACTGTTTATTCTTCGCAGTGATTGGTTAAAATACTAGAATTTTCTGAAAAGATAGAGAATTGGTTAGCAGTTACCGCATATCAACTCTGGAGAACAATTTAAGTTTGGCTTATGATTTTCAGAGGCATTAGCAAGAAATGATCCAAGTAAGGTTAGTCTTGCAAAATAAACTAAATCAAGCTTTGTTATGTATGACTAACCTGGTTTTGTCTGTTCAGGGAGTTTTTCAAAACAGGCCTCTGTTTGTTTTTTATTTTAACATAAACAAACAATAAGTTCATAATAATGAAGATACATTTAGTTAGTCAATAAGTGGCCAGAATCATAGCAATTGGAAATCATGATCAACTCAATAAAACACTGACAACACATCATTAAACAAAATATCCTGTCAAAAAGTATGGGAATTCCAACCAGCAGCATGTGCATATGCAATTTGAGCCCTAGGACATGTACAGTACTGAGTACCAGCCTGACCTGTCAGTAGGCTACTGAACTGGTGCTTTGTCAACTCTAAGACATTAGTTTTTTAGCTTACAAATAGCTAAGTTTAGTGACTCTTCGCTTTTTACTATTACTAGATTCCTAGTGAGCATTTCTTAGCCCTATGTAAAATGAAAGTCACTTGTCCCTAAGCACAAAAGAAATACCCAGCATGCTTAGATCATTTGGGGCTCCTCAAGAGGACCCTGAGATGACCCCATTTTCTAACCTAAAGTATGAAAATAACTGTTGCAGTAAGCTGCTCATTTGCTGCCCTATTCCTCCTGTGCCAGTGTCTCTGCATACACCTACATCGGTGTTATATCCATGACATAAGCTCCCCTTTCTATTTCTACTGCCTACTCTAACCTTTGTCACTTCTCACTCTCAACCCAAAGTTTTGAGGCCTCTCAAAACTTCCAAACCTATCGTCTTTCCAAAATTAACATTCTCCAAACCTTTATCCAAATCTACCATTCCCTCCTCTTGTCCTTTAACTACCTTGGGAATGTTCTCCTCAACAACCACCTACTCAGCTAAGCCTATTTATAGTGGAAAGTTCTATTGGCCACAGTTCTCTGGGAGGACACCTGCATCACAATGCACTGCATATGTAGGGCTCTAGTTCCCCAGTATGCACAAACCTAAGACTAGATTGTTCCAAATTCACCCTGAACTTTGCAGTTGGGGCACAGTCTGGCAAAGGCTCATTTTTATTTCTCTGCGAAACCTATTCTAAAAATCTGGCAATGAAATGAAGGGTTTGTTATTTCATAAACTACAGGAGCCATGTGTTACCTTTCTATAAGAAAGTATTAATTTATCATCCAAACACCATATAATAAAAGCTGCCAAAATGCTGACTTAAAAAAAAGAAAACCATAGCACTTTGCCAAACCAAAAAACTGTAAGAGTCGACCCATATTCTTTCTTATTAAGCGGTGAGTGACCAGGATACCTGAGCACGCTCCTGATGCTCAGAACAACAGCTAAGCTTTTCCACTAAATTCATTCATCCAACCATCCTTTTATGCATCCATTCATTCAACACTGTTTATTAAGCACCTATTATGCGCCAACAGATACGTACTGCAGATTTATCAGTAAACAAAAAGACAAAAGTGTCCATAGGATGGACAAAGGTATAGTGGATGATGGGAGGAGAGATTTGGCCTTTAAACAAAAACCCACCAAAAAAAATAACAGACCTCATTTGTAAAGTTGAATCTGGATTTAGTCCTGTGACTTTCAGTTAGCTTTGCTTCCTTCCTTTGAAGTCTGTTATAGTAAGACCTTGACCATGACCACTTCCCCTGTTTGCCATAAATCATCCTTGATCCTTAGTTTACTTTCAGGGCTGCATGAGACAAATAATGACAACAATTACAAACCCCAACAATAATGACCTGCCAAGACGAATTATAGCAACAACTAACATTACTGAGCGATTACCATATTTCAGACATTGAATCCTCACAATAATTCTAAGAGTTATCTATTATTATTTTCCCCATTTTACAGATGAGGAGAGACTATGACTTAGAAGTTATAAGATTTAGCCACTATTACAAGCCAAGGATCCACTTCTTTGATTTGCTGAGTGTCTCCTGCTTACAGTAGTCAGGTGCTGAACTTTGTGGTTGACTCCAGCTCTAAAAATTCCTCACCTTCATCACAGGCTCTTGGTGCTAATACCCTCTCCCCCTTTCTGCAGGTAGCTTTCAGCAAGCTCCTTCTCTGTTGATTACAACATTAACAAACAGCAAATATTGAATATATGTGTAGACCGTCTCCTATTCTAATCAAATAATGCATTCTATAAGGTTAATTCAGCACCTATTTAGTGAGACATATAATTGTTATTGAATTGCATGGCAATTAGATAAGGTTGTTCCAATAAATTCTGTAATCAGTCCCTAAATAATTGTCTCATGTTTTCTACTCTAATTTTTTAATTTTCCAAGATCTACCATTTTCTGATAGGCTATGCTATCTCTTCTCCCTTTCTTTGTAACTTCCTCTTCTGTTTCTTCAGAAGACGCTCACATGAAATAAACTATGATGAGCCTCTATTCTGTTCACAGTGGCCTAAATCCCACATTCCTCAAGGATGAGATCTTTCTGGGCTTTGCTGGCACACCACACCTACTTTCCTGATCCTCATCTCTTCCTGGATGATCTGGAGGCTGAAGGATTCAGAGTCAGCAAGAATCAGGCAAAGCTTGCTTTGAGAGGGCCATGGATATATCATACACTGGGGAATTGACATGACAGAGCCCCCCAACACAGCTGATGACAAAGAAAGCTAAAAATGAACTTGATTTCCTGCATTTGAGATTTGGGAATCTTAGAGCAAAAAGATAAAAAACAGTTTAGGAGTAAGGAAAAGAGAGAGATTTTCCAGCTGAATCAGTGGCAAATCAATCTGCTTTTAAATATTATCTTACTCTTGAATGTGTTCTTAACTGCAGCAAATAAATGAAGAAAGTCACCAATTCACAAGGACAAAGAGAATGTGAGAGGAGGCAATAGCTGATGAACAATATGAATGACCTTTGAAGGTTAGAAAGCTGATGGAAGAAGAGTAATAGACTTGAGAAAGCTGCCCCCCTTATACCTGTGAATAGGGATGCCAGCAGGATGAGCCAAGCATCCTCACACAGCTCCCCAGAGGCTCAGAACATGGTACTTCCAGGGAATGCTTAAGGCAGGAGTGAGACGTATGACCGAAGTTAGCGGGATTGGTTGATCATCTGTACATTGAGCTAGTAGAATGTCCCCAGGTCCCATCTCCCTCCCCATGAATCTAGACAACTACCCTACTCCCCACTACACAGAGACCAAAGTCAGTCTCTGGGAAAATGGAGAGGAAGTAGTTCCATACTAGGAACCCCCAGGTATGGTAGGGAGCAAGGATGATGAGCAGAGCTGAAAATGGAGTAAATAACTTCACTGAGCGAGGAGTAGAACCCCCAGCCATTTCCCCTGTTGTTTCCAGATGTCTGCCCCCATGAGATACACCCTGTCAGAAAAAAGCTGAATTCTTCTCAGAAGAAACTGGATGGCTTTGGGATAGGGTGGAAGGGAAATAATTTTGATTTGGGATTTTCACAATGAAAAACTTGTTTACCATCGCATTACATTACAGCAAACCTCACTAGTACAAGTAGGCAAAAACTGCCCACCAGTCCAGAGCCTCCAATCAGTTTTTTAGTGACTCTATTAAATAATAATGGACAGCCAAATCTCTGGGTGTTTGAGAAAAAAACTCTAGCAAAAACACACACAACAGAGGTACAAACAAATAGCAAAAAGGACCTCAGATGAAAATAACAATACAGGAATTAGAAGAAAACATCAATGAAACCTTAATTCATAGCCTCAGAAAGATGAGGCAAGATAGTCTGCCCTTAAAACAGGAACACTATGCTATTCTTTAATAAAAGAATTGGAAATTAACATAGGAAAATAGAATTTTAACTATTAATTTTAAACAATAAAGCAAAGTAAATCTCTTAGAAAGGACAATGAAAAGAGATCAAAGATATGAAGAGAAAATTAGAGCATCAATTCAAAAGTGCTCAAAATCCAACTAGAAAGATGTCCAGAAAAAAAGCAAAAACAAAAATAAAAACAGGGAAAGAAATCATCAGAGAAATAACGTAAGAAAACTTCCCCAAACTGAAAAACAGTAAGTTTCCAGGTTGAAAGATTCAGTCCAATGCCCAAAATAAAAGGCAAAAAAATTATCCCTACCAAGGTACAACACAGCAAAACTTTAGAACACTAAGGATAAAAAGATCCTAAAAGTCTCCACAATAAAGTCACATAAAAATGATAAGGAATTGAGATTCCACCTTACTCCTCAAAAACAGCACTGGAAGCTAGCTGACAATCTACTGATGCTATTTTTTCCACCTCATAGCTCCATTCTCATCCTCTCTCTCCCTTTCTTTCTCCAAGGAGCCATGTCACCCCAGGAATTGCTGGCAGCTTCTTTTTGACCAGGAAGAGAGTAAGACTTAGAATGAAATCAATGAAACTAATATCACAGAAGGCAGAATGGAGAAACAGAAAAAAAAGCAAAAAACAGGATCTTGGTGATATCATTGATTTGTTTGATCAAGGCATCCCTGAAGCCCTGCCTCCCTCTCAACATTCCATTACTTGTGCCAGGTAGGTGTTCTTTGGCCATTTAAGACCTAGCCTCAGAAATCATTAGCATAGCTTCCACTGTATTCTATCTGCTTAAGCATTAAGAAGCCTGCCCATAATCAAGGGGAAGAAATGTAGAACTACCATTGACTCTAAGCAACGAAGTTAGTGAGACTCCAAAGCAGGCTTTCCTGATACAAAGTATGTGCATATTGTACCACAATATCATGTCTAACCTGTGGGCAGAGCACCTCTAAGGAGCACAGTTAGTTCAAAGAATCCAGGAAACTATATGAGCACTAAGCATTTTCTATAGATAGATGATGTGCCTTAAATAAATAATAAGTATACTATTATCTTCAAAGTGTAAGCACTGCCCTTATGATTAATAAAATACAAATTCATTTAAAATCTTTGCTGAAGTCATAGAAGCTTTGTATTTTATGTTTTTTGTGTAATGTATTTTGTAATATGTATTTTCTTAATTATGGATGCTAAAAGTACAACTAACGTGTGGAAGAAATATTTTTATGTTTAAAAGAGGTGGTCATATTCTCCAAGTGGAAAATTACTGTCTTCATAGTCTGACATAAATTACAGAGAATCTCTGAGGGAATTGTTAGAGTGCAATCATACTAATGGCCCAATCCACAGGCACAGCTAAGGCAGCTCAGCGCACAGTAGCTGTCACTGTAGCCCTAGGCTATGCTCCTATGACCCCTGTTTGCAGCCACAACTGACTGGACTAGAGGATGTCAGCTGCGCAAATTAATCCTGAAGCTGGGCAGTGACCTATGGGGTGGCCTGGCACCAAAAGTTCTGACATCTAGGGACAAACTGAGCTACTCAGACTCTTTGTATTCAGCAATTTAATCTAGACATGCAGACATACAGTATCTGAGACAGCCAGCAGCAAGAAATGATGCTAATAAGTCAAAAGAATGAGGGAGTAAACTAAAGCTTAAGTAGAAACTATGAATTACAGAAAAGATAGATGATAAGGAAACAAACTGGAAGCAAGAGGAGAAGCAAATAGAAAGAAGTTGTTCCATAAATACAACAGAGTGATGGTAACAAGGAAGCTCTAATACAGCAAGAAGGGGTTCTTCTCCAGAGCTGCCCATCAGAATCAACCTGGGAGATGCTTCCTCAGGGAAATGCTTGGGCCCCATTCAGATCTACTTGATTCAGAATCTCCAGAGCATTTAGATGTTGAAAAAGCTACAAAAGCTGTTCCAAAGCCCTGGTTAGGAGTCCTTCATCTCCAGAGGACCTGCCACGGCACAGTTCCCTGTGTTGGACTTCAGTGAGTTAACTTATCTTCCTAATTGCCCTGTATACATCCCAATAGTTAATCCCTCTTATCTAGCTAAGGAAGTCTCCATTCCTTCTAAGTAAAAGTGTTTCATTAAAACATTCCCCTAGGGTGCCTAACTGGTCTTCTTGGTTTCACTGGATATGGCTGGTAATTGTAGGTCTGCTTTGGTTATGTAGTTGTATTCCTATTACGTTAATGTGTGCATGCAATTTAATTAGTAATTTAAAACCTGTACATGCTTATGTTACACTACAAGAAGATATGTCAAAGAAATAATCAATCTTACCATGTTTTCTTCCATCTGCTACTTCTATAGCTTCTCTTCTTCCTTCATAATCACAACCCCTAAGTAGAATTCGTGCCTCATACCGAAATTACCAAGTATCATAATTCTTCCAAGTGGTAAAGATACCTCAAGACAAATGCTGGGCATAGAAGCCACAGGGCATAAATCTGCAAAGAAGTAAAAAGCTAACCTTTTCAAACAATATTGCTTCTCTCTCACTTACCAACTTTACATTTCCCTGTATGGCCCCGGAAGATGACTGGTTAGCCAGAGACAGGTAAGATTCTTCAAGGGAGGAACAACCTAAGAAAGGCACAGTCGCAGGGGGGCCATCAGGTGAGAAATTGGGGATCAACAGAGGTGAGGCTTAGACCCTCACCCCTTCTGTTTTGAGATAAATCTTCTGCATCCGTGGATGTTTTGTTGCCTTTGTCTAGCTTGGATTAATACTTAATCTATAGGCACACACCTGATCATCTACATTTGCTCTCTTACAGCACTAAACTATGTTTTCTACCTTTATCTTGCATCTACCTACCACTTCAGCATTTTATTAAAAATAATAATAATAATAATAAGGGAGAAATGTGGGATTCACATATAAATCAAGTATAAAAATCAAACGAAAAATCATAATTACCTGATTGTTTATAGTTCATGATGCGTGATCAAAACCGAAAGTTTCTGTGATGACTGCCCTTGCACTGTTCACCATGTAAGAACTTATTCACTATGTAAGAACTTGTTCACCATGTAAAAAAGTGTTCGTTATGCTTCAGAAGATTGGAGACTGTTGAGAATTAGGCTTGGGGTTGATTAATGATTGTGCATTGAGTCCCCTATACAGAATTTTATTGTTGTTAACAACCATATGATCAATAAATATGAGAGATGCCCTCTCAAAAAAAAAAAAAACTACTTGTATAATTTGATAGATATGAAAAAAAAATTCCCTAAAAGGACTACTACAGAAACAAAAATTTTTTTTTAAGTTTTGTTGAGGGTGTTAGAGATAAGCAGAAACTATAAGATAGGGGTTTTCATATGGAATCGTCTTCCAGAAAAATATGGTCGTTCCTGGCTTCTCATCATAAAAGGCTTCTGAGGAGTGAATCTTCTTTGGAGTTATTTATATCTTTTGTTGGGGAAGAGAAAACTCCAAGATTATTTGACTGTAAATAAATTAAAGGTACATGCCTTTCTCTTGACTTTTTCTAGATATATGAGGCTATAAAATTAATGAGTCCAATACCACATGACATAAAGAAAAGCAGGCTTGTTCCTTTGCCAGCACATACATTTGTATGTTGTCTATCACTCCACAGGCCTTTTTCTCCTTACTGTCTGGAACCATAGGAAGCAACTCAAACACAGGGAAATCTGGGATGTTCGTGTTCAACTAAGACAAATTCTTCATATCAGTATTTCTGTAACTTATTTTTAAATTGTGCCTCTAGGACACAAAGGGGTACTTGGATTTCCTATGAGGGCAACTTAAGGAAATCTGAGTATGCACAAGTGGTAATTTTAATTTCTCAATTAACCATCATTCACTGTGAGATGATAAGCTATAATTATGGATTTTCTTATGTAATCTTTATATAAAAATAGCACTGTTATGGAACTTACAAATTAAAGTGACTTCATAATTTGTGCTACTTACCAATTATTCCAAGTAAGTTTTTTTGCAGTTCGTTGTAACTCACTATATTAAGACATGTACTTAGAATTTTTTTTTCGATCATAAGGATTCAAAATAATGCTCCAACCGTCTTTACCAGCTTCAGCTTTCAATACTACTCTTTCCTAACCTTACCTGCTGATCTCTACCTTTGCAGCAGGCATGATCCTACCAGTAAAGTTCTTCCCCTTCATTCTGCTGGTTTAAGACAAACTTCAGTTCATCCCAGTTCTCCCTAGAACAATTCATCATTTGTGCACCTGTCTCCCTATATCATTTCCACAAAGCTTCGTCTGTATTTATTGTGTAAATTGTTCCTCTCTGAAGACTGAAGTCTCATTTTATTTATCATTTTGCTTTGCTTTAATAATTCCTAATGCCTAGCATAGTGACTTAAGCTATACTTGTTATGTGAATAATGTCTGTGTACAACTGTTCATAATTTCTAATTCCCACCCACCTAATATAGCCAATGGTACTCATTACTGAGGTGATTAACTGGAACACGGTTTATGGAAAAGAAAGATTATTTTCTCTGTGAATTGGGCTCAGAAGAAATCAAATTTATGATTTTGGATTTTTAGGACCATGAACCAAATAAGAGAGAACTATGCATATATGAAGGTTTTTCAAAGGAACTGACCATCTCGGATGTAAAGGAAAATGCATAAAACTGTTATCAAGGATGTCAGTGGGAGATAAGAATGCTATTCTGCCAATTTTCTTAGAATAGGAAATCACATGGACTTTTCTGATATTTATCAAATTCTAAATCATTATGATTTGAAACTTTGAAACTTCCTTTGACACTCCTCGAGAACACTCAATGAAGTAAGTAGCGAAGTCATTTTGAGTAACTCTTTCAACTTACTTCACTAGTTTTTTAAAAGAAGTTTTAATTACTTGAGGTCAGTCTCAAGTCAAACACATCAGTTTCCCAGATTGCTTTCCTCCAAAGGTTGCTTCAGTTTCTTAACCTAGGTTTTTACGAAGCCTGTAAATTGTATGTTTTCTAAGCACTTGATAATATTTCAACTTACTGATACTAAAGGCAGAATTTTGAGTACATCTCATAATTGAGGTGAAAATCAAACTTGAACCACAATTCTCATGTCTGTTACATTCCTGAATCTTCAACTGAGTTCCAGACCAAATTGTCACCTGCTTACAATTTCACCCTCAGCACCTCAGGGGCACTGTGCCCAAATGAACCTCTCCCTAAAACCAGCACTCCTACCCCATCCAATTTCCCCATCTCTGTTAATGCACTCTTCTCTCATTCACTGAGCCCACAAACAGTAATGGATTTTGAGCATTCTTTCTGTACATAGTCCAATGGGTTCATCCTTCAAAAGACCCCTTATATCTGCAGTGCACTTAAATTGTTGCTATATTTTCATATCCTTTTCTGTGGGGAACTACCCTTCTCCTATTTGAGGTGAGGTTGTGAGCACAGCACCTGCCCCATCTTTACTTGGGAAAAGAGCATGTGACTGAGGCCTGTCAACTCTTTGTATTGCATCCTTCTGACAAATGTGATTGGTCAAACGGGTCGGTTTATGCTGTGGGGCCAGTGAGAGTTCCTTTCTTACGATTCATAACCAGATATGAGTTCTTTTTTCTCTAGGGTTGTTTTTCTAGGAGTATGTGAATTTACAACCACCAGCAAGCTTCTTCCTGGCTTAATGCAGGAAGCCTACTTAGAGTAGAACGAAGAAAGTATGAGAGCCGATATGACAAGGCAGAGTTTTGACATTGTTTGAGTCCCCGGAGCCAGCCATGCCTAAAGTCCATCCCATCCCTGAACTTGCCAGACAGATGAGTCAAATTTCAAAATCCTGCCTTGCCCACTTTCTAGCAAAGTGAACCTAGACGAGCTATGTAACTTTTCTGAGCCTCTTTTACCTCAACTATAAAATAATAGATAATATTAGTATCTAATTCTCTGGGTTGAGGATTACCATAGTGTTATTATTAAACACCCCATTTAAGTTCAATAAATGTTAGACAAGGAAATGCCAGTGAAATCTGTTGTTATTTTAGTTTGAATTGGGATCCTGTCACAACAGAAAGTTTCAATTTCCTTAAAAATTTTTGTAGTCTCTGCTTTTTGTAGTCTCTGCTGCCTCTGCCTTCCCATTATCACCACCCCCGTGAGATTCTTGAGCAATATTTCAGCTGGCTTGTCTGACTGCATCTTCATTCTCAAGTCCACCAGCAACCAGTGCCAGAGCAGCCTTCGCTCAATATCACTTTCATCATGGAACTTCCCTGCTCCAATTTATTCAGACTCCTCTCTCTGGCCTCCCAGTTTCTACCTTAAGTATCCCATCTGAATCATCTCTCTCCCTAACACTCCACTCATCCTAACATCCTACCTTTCGTGAGATCATGTCCTTGCTAAGACATGTCCCTCTGCCTTACTTTGAGTCATCAGCATCACCCATCCCATCTTTTACCCTCAGGATAATCAGCTCCAATCAGGCAAATTCTGCCTTCTCTACGATACCTTTTTCAGCCATCCTGGCTCTCACTGATTTTACCCTTCTTGAGGTTCAATATCATTTTCAATTCTGTACCATAGGCTGCAACACGCAATTATAAACAACCCTACATTGTTGGAAATCCAATTAGAAAGTGAAGGGTTTTTTTTATAGAGCCTGATCACAACACTAATCATCCCTACTCTTTTAATTCCATAATTTTAAGAGAATTTTTCTTCACATTAAAATAACTTTTACTGCAGTTACCTGATCTTGATGCAAAAATTTGACTCTGAGAAGCACATAAATCTTAAATGACAAAATAAGGCAAAAAGACAATTTTAAGATAGTTACAAGTTTTTATTAGACATTTTAATATTCCTTAGGGGAAACGGTCTTCAGTTTGCTTGCTTTCAGAATATTAATATCTGTAGAAATTTGTCTAAGAACAATTTATGAAACAAACACTCTTGTACCCCCATCAAGCCTCCCAAATGTCTACATTTTCCAAACAGATTCCTGAGAAAAAAAAATGCTTATTGTATAGTGTAGTCCATTTTCTTTCAAGATATAAAAAAAGGACTTCTAAAATATGAGTCTCCATTTGTTCATAAAGTTCTATAAAAATACATTAAGTATGCTCATATGTTTGTCCTGACTTAATATTCCAGTTTAACAGAAATAAAAAATAACAATAGACAAAGATAGGCCAACCACATTAATCTTGCAGCAATATAATGTCAACATCATCATGAACACCTTGCAAAAGTAGCTCTCCTGGGTATGTAACAATCTTCCTTCGTTTTGCAGCTTTGAGAGTTCCTACCAAGGCTTCAAAGAGGTTGGCGCATTTGTCATCTCGGAAGAGGACCCCAAATTTCACACTTAACTTCCCATCAGCATCTAATTTAAGAAAACATAATGTTAGCCAACACAAAGTCTATTTCTTGCCCCCACCTATGGCAGATTTACATAATCTTTAAGAAACATCTAACCATAGGTTAACCAAGATTACCAGTGAGCAGTAAACAGTCATAAATTCAACAGTCATAAGTTCAAATACCAGATCCAAAAAGTGATGGGATAAATACAATATCTTGTACACCCCATAGCCTTAGTAACATCTGAACAAAGACTGGAGTAGAACCAAGAAACGATTACAAAAGGTGAATGTGTTACATACAGGGTTACTACTGTGAACCAATTCTTCTCTGTCTACATTTCCATTTTTTAATTATTATATTAGTTGTAGACTCAATAAAAGTAAGAAATACAAGAGAAACCCTGGGTCAGGAGCAGTACTTCTCTAAGTGTGTTCTGAACATACTCAGAACCCCAGGGAGGTGACCTTAAAACTGAAGAAATCCATATTTACCAAGGTTCCTAGATTTGAAGGCCAGTTTTTCATATAGATGCTAATAATTAAGGTAAACACTAAAATGAAATGAGTTGTATCAAGCCATGAAAAGACATGTTGGAAACCTTAACATATTACTAAGCAAAAGAAAGTGAAGTGAAAAGGTTACATGCTGTATGATTCCAAGTACAGAACATTCTGGAAAAGGCAAAACTATGAAAAAAGATGAAGTAAAAAGATCTGTGTGAGGTGACATGGCTCCTTGGAGAAAGAAAGGGAGAGAGAGGATGAGAATGGAGCTATGAGGTGGAAAAAATAGCATCAGTAGATTGTCAACTAGCTTCCAGTGCTATTGTTGAGGAGTAAGGTGGAATCTCAATTCCTTATCATTTTTATGTGACTTTATTGTGGAGACTTTTAGGATCTTTTTATCCTTAGTGTTCTAAAGTTTTGCTGTGTTGTACCTTGGTAGGGATAATTTTTTTTGCCTTTTATTTTGGGCATTGGACTGAATCTTTCAACCTGGAAACTTACTGTTTTTCAGTTTGGGGAAGTTTTCTTACGTTATTTCTCTGATGATTTCTTTCCCTGTTTTTATTTTTGTTTTTGCTTTTTTCTGGACATCTTGCTAGTTGGATTTTGAGACTTTTGAATTGATGCTTTAATTTTCTCTTCATATCTTTGATCTCTTTTCATTGTCCTTTCTAAGAGATTTACTTTGCTTTATTGTTTAAAATTAATAGTTAAAATTCTATTTTCATATGGGGTTGGAGAGAGATGAACAGGCAGAGCACAGAGGATTTTTAAAGCAGTGAAAATACTCTTGTGTAATACTACAATGATAGATACATGTCATTGTAAATTTGTCCAAACCCATAAAATGTACACCACCAAGAGGGAACTGTAATGTAAACTACAGACTATGGTTGATACTGTGTCAATATAGGTTCGTCAACTGTAACAAATGTAGCACTCTGGTGGGGGATGTTGATAATGGGGGAGGCTATGCATATGCACAGGTTGGAGGTATATGGGAAAATCTCTATACTTTTCCTCTCAATTTTATTATAAATCTAAAACAGCTCTAAAACAAACTATTTCTGAAAAACAAAGTAAACAAGAGGTGACTCTTTGCTTAAACTCAATCAACTGAGAACTTGGAGATGAGGGTAATTTGGGACACTTCCCCTTTGTTGGTTAACTCCTTTGATCTACCTGGCTAAACCCTTGACCCCGTTCAAACAGAACTGCCCCATGTCCTGCCTTCCCAAAGCTATGCCCACTGTCAAGACGGCCATCACAGTGAGATGGACCATGCCTTAGCCAAGGGTTCCTGAGCTCTTGTGCTCCCCTGCTAGAACTTACAACCCGAGGCTTAGTAGGCTCATACTATGAGTTCAGGGCTGTGCTGGCAGCTGGAAGCAAAGAGAAGTGTAGAATCCGTTTCTAGCTTTCAAAGAAATGGCTTCAATTCTCACACGGAAATAAATATACACACAACAAAGCAACAGTACCAAGTGGTGTATGACTGGCTGTCTAGTGAGAAGCAAAGACAACACATCCTATGGTTTGGAGGAGGGCAGGAGGACTGGGCTAGAATGGTAAGGAAAGACTTCAGGGAGCAGGCAGTTCCAGATCTGGACTATAAAGTAGGGTGTAATATGGAGCTTTTAAAAACCCTGATAGTCTTCAGTTGAAATCTCTGCCCTACTAGTTATTTGGGCAACTTGCATAAGCTCCCTGAACCTCAGTTTCCTCATCTGTAAAATGGGGATCTTAATACCTCCCACATAGGCTGTTGGTGGACACAGTTCTAAAACACGCAACACAGTCCCAGCACGTGGTCAGGAACAGAAACGGGGAAGTGCGCCAAACCATCAGCACAGGTGAAACCTATAAGGTGTCTAGCGGAATGGTGACCAGTGTAAGTTACTCACCTCAACTCAACTATCTAAGATAAGGAGGAGGAGGAAATAAGTTGTAAGGGAAAACAGAGACTCTGACCATGCTTGGCCTGGAAAGCAAATATGTACCTCTTTCACTTTTTAATTTCTAGCAGCAAAACCCTGTGTTTACAACAAAAATCGCTCACTGATACTAAATGGAGCTGCTGGGTAGCCTTGGGCAGGCCCTTCAAGCTTCCTGAGCTGCACTTATCTCATCTACAAAATGAGGGTAAAAGGATCCCTCACAGGTTGCTGCAAGCACTGAAAGACAGAATACAGGTAAAGCCTTTTATAGAGTGCCCAGTATAGGGTAAATTCTTAATTTAGGTTAAGTTTTTTTAAAGGCTCCAAAGACAGACACTTGGCTATCATATTAGAATTTTTCTGCCTACTCACCCCTCAATCTGACAACCTTCAGGTGATTCCAGTTTCTTGGTATCTCTGTCACTGTAGTCTCTCCTCTCTATTTAAAATTAACTCCTTGCTTTAGGCCCAAATTGTTTATCATGGGGGTAACTGCAAGACTCCTTACCAGCCTCCCTTTCTCCATTTTTGCCTCCCAATACATCCTTCCTATTGGTGTAGAATAAAAAGTGTAGGAGAAACTTTGTAAGATGCAAACCTGATTTCTAATCTTTCAATAGCTCTCTCTCACCTTCAAACTAAAATGAAGTCCATGGCCTGACAGATAAAACTCTTCATTCTCTGGTCCTTGCACTACTCTCGCACCTGGTCCCCTGCCACACCGTTCCATGCACCTTCTGATCTAGTCAAAATGAATGACTTCCTGTTACCCAAGGTGACATGAAAGACCCTGTCTTGGTAGTTTTGCCCATGTTGAGCCATCTGCCCAGCACCCCAGAGCTCCTTCCTTAACTAAATTCTTTGTCTTTAAAAAGGGACTCAAAATGTCACCTTCTCCAAGAAGTCCTCCAAGATTCCTTCAGTTGAATTAATAAAGCTTCTTACAAAATCGAGTACACATCTATTAAAGCATGCACCATCAATCACAGTAATGCCAGCTGACATCTGAGCACCTGCTATGTTCCTAAACTGTTCCATGCCTTTAACAGTGATTCAACTCATCTGATCCTCATTTTGTCAAAGTTACAACTGACTGCAAGACACACCATTATTTTATGTTCCAATTAAACTGCCAATTTTACTAAAGCACACTATGTATTTTAAGGCAATTCCCTATTTTGGAGATTTTAAAGAGTGGGGGGAAAAAGTGTCTTTGAATAACTGAAATAGAATATTATTATATTCAAATAAGGAAACCAAGGCACAAGAGTTTAGTGACATGCCCAAGGCCCCGCAACAAGTAGTAATGTAGTTTTTGTTCCCAGAGTCTGACTCCAAGCTCTTAACTACTTCCCAATACATGTTTCCAGTGTATTTGTCCTCATGCTACTTAAAGAGGCCTGTAAAGGCTGAGATGGAATTTTATTTCCACATCTCCAGCATTTGAGCACATAGGCAGTATTCAAGGAATATTTGTTGAATGAAAGAATTTAAATCCGAAAATAATCTTTATCCACTTAACTTTTATTCACTGGATAAAAAATGAGAGACTTTAAGGAATTTTATTTTAAAAGAGACAGAAAATTTAATTCGTCAATTTCCAACTTTTGCTCATACATATGTAGTATAAATATGATTAAATCAAATTTACATTAGTCAAAATTATTCCAGACACAATTTAAATAATTAACCATAACCTTTTAGTAGATAACATATCTCCATAGATGCTTCCCAACTTAAAAAATCATCTGTTACCAGGAGAGAGAAGTCAAGGAGCTAAGTTGCAATTCAAATTATTTTCATCCTTACAGAAGTTATGAGAACTACTTTGTAGTCTTTCTCGTTTGTAAAACTGCAAATTTTGAAGTGCAGATTCAGTTTTCCCTAGCAGAATTCTACTGTGCTAGGGATGTAGAGGTTAGAATTTTAAAGGCAATTCAATCTGATCAGTATACTGAGCTGCCCTGGAGAAAGATCTAGGAAAGAAGAAAATCCCACAAATCTTTAGAAAAACATCTTTAATATGTTAAACAATCTAAACAACAGTACTACTCCCCAAAATAACAGAGAAATGAGGTATGTAGAAATGGGGAACATGGGTGGGGACATCAATACTGAAAATAAGACTCACCAAACTTCTATGGGAAAGTGGGTGGGAAAAAAATGGGATTAGGAAAGACTGTTCATCTGTTTGGGAAACTAAATAAATTACATCCTCCACTGTCTCCTCAGGGTTCTCCACAAATATCCCAAATTCAGCTCATACATTTTCCTCCTAAGCTGACCTGCCCTACATCTCAAAATCCCATGTAAGATTCAAGGCTTCACTGAGTGCTCCCAACCACTACAGCTTAATCTACTTCTCTAGGGCCATACTGAATTGAATGTCAGCACCTCACAGTTCAGCATACCATGTTTTCTGATAATTGCCTCATGAGTTTTTTAATCTGTTTTTCTCAACTAAGTAGGGAAATTCTTGAGGAACAAGAACATTACGTTCTTGGATTTACACTGTGCTTGGCATATACAGATGCAAAACAAATAATAACTGGCCATATGGCTCAACTCAGTTGTTGAGTTCAAACAACTTTTACATGTCTAGTTTATCTTTTCTCAGTTTATTTCAGTAATGATGACTCAGGTCTGACATAGAAATAAAATGACTAGAGAAGACCAAAAAAGGGAGGTGATAAGAAAAACAATGGTCCCCAGAGTATCATGCCCTAATCCCCAGAACCCATGAATATGTCACCTTACATAGCAACTGGGACTCTGATGGTGTTATTAAAGACCCTGAAATGGGGAAATATTCCTGAGCTATCTGGGTTAGCCCAGATAACCCAAAGTAATTACAGCTGTTCTTAAAAACAGAAAATGGAGACAGAAGAAGAGGCCAGAGTGCCACAATGTGAGGACTCAACCAGCTATTAGCTTTGAAGATGGAGAAAGGGGGCCATGAGCTAAGAAATGCAAGCTTCCTCTAGAAGCAAGAAAAAGGCTAAGAAACAGATGTTCCTCTAGAGGTTCTAGAAAGTAATGCACCCTGCCAACACCTTGATTTTAGCTCAGCAACACCCTATCAGACTCTGCTATATAGTCTGAATGTTATGCCCCTGCCCACCCCCACTACCAAATTCATAGGTTCAAATCCTAACCCCCAAACGTGTTTATTAGTAGGTAGGGCCTTTGGGAGGTGCTGAAGTCAGAAGGGTGTAAGGGTATAAAGTCATGAGTCATACCGATTAACATAAAAGCCTTATAAATGAGGTGCCAAAGAGATCTCCAGCCCCTTCCACCATGTGAGAATGTAAGAACCCTGCAACCCAGAAAAGGTCTCTAACCCAACCAGGCTGGTGCCCTGATCTCCGACCACCGGGCTTCAGAACTATGAGCAATAAATTTCTGTTTATAAGCCACCCTGTCTGTGCTATTTTTGTCAAAGTAGCCTGAATGAACTAAGACAACTCCTGACCTACATCACTGTTAAGATATTGGATGTGATGTTTCATGCCACTAAGTTTTGGGTAATGTTAGAACAGCAACAGAAAACTAACACAGGGACAGCTGATGCTACTAGCTTAAAGGAATTTTCAAAGTATGCCTTGTTATTTCAAATGATTTGTGATTCATAAGCAGACTGAGCTGTGACTAAGAAGAATCAAACTATAATGACAAAACAACTCTAATGAGGTACTTTTAAAATCTGCTTTTAACTTACATGATGTAATTCGAAAACTTTGATTTTCATTAACTTAGTTGTTGCTGCACATGTCTGTTGCTCTTAAAATTTTCAAAATGCTTCCTAAACTCTTGCTGTCTTGTCTGAGATATACAAATAACTAAAGCTGTAACAGTTACTTTCATTACAATTTAGGAAAAGGACACTAATATAACCAATTTTCATGTCACTAATTCATGGTAGCTGCTTATATGCTGCTTAAGAAAAAGCTGACTATAAAAAAAACCTACCTAAAGGATGGTTTCCATTAGTTATATATACATAAAAACCTGATTATACAAAACTCAGGAATTTGGAGAAAATAAAGACCACTTAGTATAATTTCAATCTGAGTTCCTAGTCATCAGCAAGTCTGTAAAATGGTGGCAGGATAAAACAGAAAAAAATGAATTGTAAAACTGTGTCAAATAAAAATTTGAACATGATTCAATTACCAGATTTCAATGCAGCCAGATTAAAGAAACATAGCAATTTTCTTCCCATTCAAAGGATAATGGAATACATCAACCATTCTTTGCATCAGAATCACATACCCCAATAGCTCTGTGATTTCTCCAGAAATCACTCCATGGCTGAGGGCAGTTATCACCTGGGACTGGAGGCAAAGCTGCTGTAACTATGTCCTGAAGCCCCGGGTGACCCCTTCATGGGCCAGTCCTACCTGTTCTGGGGTGAACTCAGAAAAAATGTTGTATCTGTGTTATAACACTTACTTTTTGAACCCAGACGATGAATTTCCTCCACTAAGAGGTTAACCTCATGATCCACATTCATTGTTGCCTAAGGGAGAGAAAAATAATTCTGTATTACCATTTCTACACTCCACTAAGCACATCTTACCAAATCTAAGGGCCAGTTCTTTTTCTTTTTTCATGTAGCAGCATTTCTCACTATTAATTTGCTATGCCCCTCTTCCTAAAATTACCTGTGTGATGTACATGACACTAGAGTACCTCCATTGCCTTTATCTTTACCACTACCCCTTTGGGCTGGCCCCACTCAGATTCTACACAGTCTAGTGGGGAGCATGCAGCCATGTTCCTTGTACCCACTATTAACTCTAAGCCCATTGTCTTCACGGTGCTCTGCACTAAAAATACACAGGTGAGTAACATGGGGCCTGCCTCAGGGAACTCAATGACCAGAGGCAGAGAAAGGCCTGGAATGAATAGCAATGTGACAACACTCTTTAAGTGGTGGGTCCAAGGCATTATGGAAGCACAACGGAGGAAGCCACAGAGGCTTTGGGAGGTCACTGGGGAGAAGCCGACCAGGCAGACAGGTGGGAAAGGATGTTCTGTGCACAGGAAGAGCAAATGCAAAAGCAAAGAGGCAAAGAAGAAAAAGCACAGCACACTTGAGGCAGGCCCTAAGCTAGGAGCCGAAGTACCAAGAAGAAGGAACACGCTCCCAACCCTCCCTGAGCCTGCAGTCTACAAGGCAGATCAGTATAAAGCAATCTTAATACCGTTAGGTCAGCACAACAGTGACAAGGGTCGCACACAGGGGCGTCATATCCGTCCCTGGACAATGCCCAGTACAACCCAACGGCCATGGAGAGCTTGTGGTGAAGACCACTCATTGTTGGGTGAGCAGGAGTCCAGGACTACCAGAAGCTGTGAGGCTCACCCGGCTCACTAGGTCCTTCACAGCCTGGGTTCTGCCCACCATTCCAGCCTCCTCTATTCTACCCCTTGAACTCTAAGCTACAACTACATGGGGCTTGTTTTTATGCCTCAAATGCCTCTTGCCCTCACTCCTCCAGCCTTCACAAATATTGTTTCTTCAACCCCGACTATGACTATTCTTATTTCTGGGGGTTAACTCTAACACATCCAGTCCCAGCCTTCCCTGAAACCCTGGACTAGAAGAGCTCCCTCTATGTTCCCACAGCAGTGCACCCTCTTCCTTTCACTTCCTCGGAATTCCCGGGTCTCGGCTTTCACCACTAGATGGTAAGCTCCTCTGCAGAGATCTGACAGTATACTGCTCACTGCTGGATCACATCTGCACCAAGAGCACAGGGTTAATAAACACTGGTGTCTCAGACTGAAAGAAGGAGTGAAGGCATGAGAGGGGATGGGACTGCACCTGGGGGAGCTGGCACCCTATGGTGCTGAATTAAGTGGGGTACAGAAAGGGACTCTCACAGGAAGAGCACTCAGAGGCAGAAAAGGGAAGGTAAAGGGGCCTGGCAAGCGCCTATAGAAAGTAAGAGGAGAGAAATATCAGCAGGAAATGGGAAATGAGGAGGTGGAGCTGGAGGAGAGAACCCTGACAAGGCTGGGTCAAAGAAGTAAAGGGAAAGTTTCCATAAGAAGGCAGTAATTTACAGTGCAAATGACAACATGAGGGTCAGAAGCAACTGGCAGAATATGTGCCAATTCAGTGTTTTCATGTCACAGTTTTCCCAATCAAATAAGAGACTAAAAAAGTGGGGTTGTGTGAATGGTTTTCCCTGGAGTGATGATTTGGGAGAAACAACTTTATGCAGGCAGATTGTAACTAATCCCTTGTAGCTTTTAAAAATAAGAATGACATCTATTTTTAAATGATATTGATTGGGACCCCAGATTTTCTATTAGCTCATAATTAAAAGCACCACTAACCATCTGTTACATTACGTGTGTGAATATTATAATTTAAGAAGCATGAATTGCAAAAAGATGCAACATCTTGGGTTACTGCATCTATATAAAACTCACTACCAAAAATTACAGTGTCCAAATATTGGGAACTTTGGGTTGGTGAAATTTTATGTATAACATTGTATTCAAGATATAGTTTGAGATACTAAAAAGCTAAATTGTACCTGAGGACACAACTCGAAGATACACTATGAGAATAATGGTAGGAAAAAACTCTTGTCAATCAGTCAATGAAAAAGGACAGCTGCCATTTTTACCTGCCCAGCACCCATTTCCCATTCAGGCATGAGCAGTTTAATTTTTGTTTGGACCAAGTCTTTCATTCCATACTCTAAACCCATACTCTAAACCTTGGGGAGATGCTCACTTTAAATTCCCAGAGTGGTTCAGAGACAGAATAATTGATTTGGGGCATAAGGTAGGTGACCCCATCCTTAACAATGGGGTTTTTATCAGAACTATTAGTAAAATGACACTCTTCTAATGGGTTCTAAGGTGTAATTTTACAGCCCCTGATATAAACAGCTACCACGTGAGAAGAGCCTTCCAGGAATAAAGCTAGCACAAAGCAATGTGTACCCACGTAACAATGACCGAGCCTGTATATGACCCTGGACTTCCCAGTTACACGAGCCAATCAATCTTCCCTGGTTTTGCTTGTGCTGTTTTGATTGAGTTTCTGTCACATGCACTCTGAAGACTCTTGGCCCCTAAAGTTAGCCTAGGGGAGACCTGATTTTTTTTTTTAATTAAGGCTTCTTTTATGTACTTAATGTGAATAGTCTTGTTTTGTGTCTCTCTGTTGGGTAGGATGGACAGATGTTAATAGAAAGGCAGATTTGGGAGCCTCATAGGAAAAAGTTTGTCAACTGCCTAACAATGAATAAAGTTGCATCCTGTTACTGGATGCATTAATGCAGGAATACCTATGGATCTCTGAGGGCTGAGGAATTTAGACCGCACTGGACAGAGGGAGAGTGAAATGCCCAAGGGTATTACCACCCTCTCCAATTCTCAAATTATCTAAAAATTTATCATTTTAACAGGTTCCCCACTCCTTCCACCCACCACTGCAGCACACTGAAGGCATAGCTCTATTTTAGTAATGAGACTCTAAGAGGAAATCCCCTTATAAAATAGTGTGAATACCTGCATCATATTAAGCAGATGTAAGCTGATCCAATTTTAGAAGGCATCCAGCATTTCTTTATAATTAATTACATGAGATTCCTCATCATGTTAATTCACATAATCTTAAAAACCTTGCAAAGTATTTATTATTCATTCCCATTTTATGGATAATGACCCTGGCTCAGAGGGACTCACCACAATTAAACGCTGTTTCTACCACATCATTGTGGCTTTTCTTTCCTCCTTCTTTCTGGTTATTATGCAAACAGCACTAAATATAACAGCACGTTGTATTTGTATGAAATATTACATGCTGAGGACTTAGTAAGGCAAAACACTTACAAAGCAAGAAAGGCTTCCTGCCCAGACCCCTACAAGTAAGAAAATAACAGGCTTATAAACTATGGTTAGCATACATAATTTGGCATGATCTATTACTTTTATTATTTAGTGGGGACAAAGGGGGGGAAAAACACCTCATTGTTAAACATTCCTTGGAAGGCCCATGACATTTTATAAGGACAGAAGTCTGGGACTAGAATAAGCAGGAAGATCAAGAACAATGAGGAGAGGGCATAAGCAGAGCAAGTCTAAGGGGAAGAAAAAGCTGGTCAATGGGAGGCTCAAGGGAAGGCAATGGCAGATGCTGCTCAGGCCCTCCAATTGTGACTGAGTCCAATTAGGCATTGTACGTGGGAATCACAAAGAAAGCGCAATGTCAGAGGATTTGGGCCATATGCTCAAACGATCCACTATCAATACACACAAGAATATATTTAAGGACTCTCTTATAATTGTTTTTTTTAACTTTGGAAGAATACCTGGAGATTTTTTAATGTTCAAGGAATAAAGCCTGCTGGAGTGGAGACGTCTGGAAATCAAGAGACAACTGTACTCAGCAGGGCTGGCCACTTTTTTCCGGCCCTGCTTCGCAATCCCTGATTAGCAGCTGGTGCGGGTCAGAGATGACTGGGTTCCTTCCTGCCTCCCCGCTGGCGCGCTCGCACTCCATATTTGGTCATCCCTGCCACAAGTTGGGGCGCATGCCCGGAAGGGGTCCCAAGACGCTGTCCCCATCAGGCGATCACTCGGTCACCACCTGCGCTAGCGCAGCGCTGCGGGGCGCGGGGCTCGGCCCTTGCTCGGGGACCGCAGGCGGGCTCCGGGCAGCCTCCCGGGGAAGGGCTGCGTCGTGGAAGCCTTTGTCTCCGCGCTCCCCCCGGTCCGTGCGCTCTGACGCGCCTCCAGAGCAAACGCCCAAACAGGACGACGAAAACGGACCCCACCCGGCGGCCCGCGGCCCCCTGGAAGCCCCCTATCACCACCTGCCGCGCACACCACCTGGAGCGTACAGACCGCACCCACCGCCGGCGCAGTGCAGTCCGCTGCCCCGAGCCCCCCAGATTCCCCGCGGGAGCCGCTCCCGCTCCTCCAGCCCTTCCCCACCCAGCTCTGCCCGACTGGCTCACTGTCCGCGGCCAAGTGCATAGCGACCAAGGTGCCCGGCGGAGACGGTCGGACCGCCGCTCGCCCTGAGGTTGCCGCTGACCTGCAAGTCGTCACGTGGCCGGGCGCGCCCACCGGGTCCCCCGACCCGCTCGCCGCGTCTCGGTTCACCCCGCCGCGCGCCCGCCGCCCACCCCGCCCCGGCTGCCCGGCCTCCCCCGGTACCTTCGTCCGTCCTTCATACCTGGCCGCATCTTCCCAGGGGACTCACTCACCTCTCCGCCTCCTTTTTTTTCTCTTCCGATGAAAAACTGGTGCAGCGGCGGTCGGACCCGGTGACCTTAACGCACAGGGAAGAGGAGGCTGAGAAAGGAAGTGAATGAGGCAGAGAAAGGCTGGTGTGGAGGAGGCGTGGGTGCGGACGGGGTGAGATGGGGGGCGCGGTAAGAGTTTAAGCGCTCGGGAAAGGGGCCGCCCACCCTCCCGGGGATAAGCCTATGAGGAGGAAACTCCGGGAAGGAGACGCCCCCAAAGGGGGCGGTCTCCAAACAGGTGGCTAAGCGCCGCAGGCTTCTAGGAAAACCGACGCAGGGCTTCGATTACCGCCAGCTTTCCTCCGCTCCACTCAGAGCCTGTCTATGATCACCAGCCCTCCGCAGCTGATCCTGGGCGTTGGTTTCCTGTCAGATTTTCTCCTAAGAAATAAAGCACCCTCAACATGCTGAATGCTGAGGACTCCTGGGAGAAACGTGACTTCAATTCCATATGCCAGGAGCAGAGGACTCCAGAAAACTAGAACATGACAGCAAGATGGTCTGCTTTTTGAAAACCAATTTGTTCTACTGCAAATAAATTTTACTTGGCGTGGATAAAGTGAAAGTTCCTGTGGTCAGGATTCTCACCTGGCCCTGGTTGGCTGGCTCACTACACAGGAGTGGGCAATACGTGGTTATTGACTCTATATAAATAAAGAGCCCTGCCCAGTGCTCTGGGCGATACGGTGGTACGGCTGCAAGGCTGCAGGAGAGCAGAGCAGAGGCTGGAGTGGTGGCAGCGCGGAAAACAGAGGCTCAGAGGACGGCTGTGCCGTGTTCTGGGGCTCTATGATCACCCTTAATCCGTTCAGCTCATGAGAGTGGGAGGGTTTTTTTGGGTGGCTGTTTGAACAACCTTTGTCTTAAAAATCGTTTGGGTCACTTCTCTTAAGTGGGCCTCTGTTTCCTTTTTGAAAGGACTCCAGGTACAGAAAGCATATCACACACACACACACACACACGCACACATACACAGATTAAAATGATAGTGACTAAAATAAAGGGAGTATGAATAAATTGAATTATGCATTTAAATGTGGAAAGTAATGAAGGGAAGCAACCTATACTGACCCAAGATCAAGAACTAGCTCTGTCCAAGTGTGTTGCCAATGGGTTTCAGCCCCCAGCAAGTTCACTATGGATTCAGTGTGACCAAAGAAATGACAGTAGAACGTTCTTGGGGTGAAAGGGTTATACCCAACTTTATTTCCACAATGGCAGGTCAATCATTAAAATCTTGTTCACTCAGAGCAAGTTTGCATGACGCAAGCCGGTCTCTGCCTCTGGGCCTCTTTAACGGCACAGCCGTCCTCTGAGCCTCTGTCCATAAACTCCATCATCCTAAGAGGTGAACTGGAAAACAGTCCCCACTAAACAAGGACTCTGATAATTAGATAAGCCAATCAGATTCTCCCTTGGAAAATGAAAGGGGAGAATACAGAGAGAATGAGCTATCCCACAGAAAGACTGAAGCCAAGGGATGCTTGAAGCTGGAATAGAGAAAATTGGCCTCCAGAAAGTAAAACATTCAACACCAAGCCTAAACCCAAGGGATGAAGTAGAAGGTGGGCAGGGCAGAGTGGTAGAACTGGACTCTAAGAGAAGCTGAGACCCAGTGATGGAATAAGAGCCACAGAGACCTGCTCCCAGGGGGATATGAGTATCCAGGTCCCCAGAGCTGCACTGACTATCCTCCACTTCTCTTTCATAGTAAACACCTATCACTTTGGTTGTGACTGAATGAGTCTCTGTTCCCTACCACCAAAAGATTACTCTTCAACAGGTCTGATTTGGCCTAGGTTTCTCATGTCAGGTGAAGTTTAATGTGACCTCAAGATCATTTGAGGCCTATTTTTTTCTCACTAAAAGGAAGCTGAGAAGTTATTTTTTATATGGTTCAAAATCTACTTAATGCAAAAATAAGAATTCAAGAAAAATATCATATTAGCAATTCACCAAGCAGAACATGGCTATTTTGGCTTGTGGCAAGGATCACAATATTTCATTCAGTTAGTATCCAGTGAAATGAACAGTGAATCCGTAGTGTACCACTTTTGTTATGACTAATTAGTGCTTCATAGTACTCTACCAATGGGCCAAAAAAGAAATAGCTTACTTTACCTAAATAATAAATGTCCCTGTTTAATGGAAAAACCTTTCTTTATACACATGCTGCAGTAAGCATAGCATAAACTTAATGATAGTCTTTAAGGAATCGCAATTCAAGAAATTTGTTTTTGATGGAAGAACATATTAAAATTTTGTCAACTAAAATTTGTCATACTCAATTCCAAGTCTCCCAGTTTCCATGCAGACATTTACCATTTCTTGTTCACTTTGGACTATTTTCATCATGTAGGTGAATGATGTAAAATTTTAACTTAAAAAGCAAACAATGAAGTTTATCAAACAGTAAAGATGTATTTATTAAATATCAGGGATGTGCCAGCAACAATGTGCTAGTACTGGAGGGTACAAAGTAACCTACAGCATGATCTTTATCAAAAAGAACCTTCAGTAATGTACATATAAAATATTACAACAGTCTTTATCCATTTCTTTAATTACATAGTATAGACCAGCACTGTCCAAAGGAAGTACAATTGTGAGCCACGTATGTGATTTAAAGTTTTCTAGTAGCCACCTTCAAAAAATGTGAAATTAATTTTAATAATATGTTTTATTTAATCCAGTATATCCAAAAATATCATTACAACCTGTAATGGCTATTTAAAAATTATTAATGAGATATTATCATTCTTTGTTTTGTACTAAGTCTATTTTTTAAGTCTATTGTGTATTTCACTCTGACAGCACATTTCAGGTGCTCAGTAGCCTTACATGGGTAGTGGCTACAGTAATGATCAGTGTAGCTATAGAAAGGTTCAGAATAAAGCATGAATATATGCTAATCATTTTACTTAAGGAATTATGTGTTCCTGGAATGAGAAAAATTATAACATATTTAAAAGCTCATGGAAAACTGAAGTGTTCATTTAAAGAATATAATTGTTTCCATTGTAATTAATAGAAAAAAATCATTGTAAAGAATCTTGAGGACAGCAATTCTATCTTGAATATATACTCAGCAGAAAAGGTACATCAATTCACCAAGAAATATGACAGGAGTGTTCACAGCAGCCCTATTCATAATATTTCTAAACTAGAGCTACTCAAATGCCCAATAACCTGAGAATGGTTAAGAAATTGTGGCATATTCATCTAATGGAAAATTATCCACCAAAGGAGAAAGAATAACCAACAACCACATGCAACGATATGGGTGAATCTCACAAATACAATGCTGAGTGAAATAAGCCCGACTATTATTCCATTTACATAAAGTTTTAAAATCAGGCAAAACTAATCAATGGCATTAGAAGTTAGGATAGCGGTTACCCTTGTGGGGTGGTGGGAGCTAGTGACTCTGATGGGGCATGAGGGAGCCATATGGGGTGCTGATAATATTCTGCTTCTTGTTCCGTGTACCTGTTAAACAGGTGTTTTGTTTTGAGAGTTCATTGAGCTGGACACTTAAGATAATTTTTTTTCCTGTGACTATGTTCTTCTTTAATGAAACATTAAAAAATACATTTTTTAAATTAATCGCTTTAAACAATCAAGGCTTATTCTAGGAATATAAGGATTATTCAAGAACATTCAGAACCTTAATAATCCCCTATAGCCAATAGCCTCTAATTTTTATCTTATTCCTTAAAATGAGATTTCTCATTTCAACTTGCCATCTAAGTTCAGACTATCATCACCTTGTGCCCATGTTAATGTTGACATGTTAATGATGATAGTAATATTAATAATGATTACATGTCTTGGACACAAATTCTTGATCTAATTGAGTACTGCTTGAGTGTTTTGCGTGACAAAAGGAAGTAGAAAAAAATCTATGCCCACAAGAAATAATGGGGAAAGGATTATATATCATAAGCAAGTGGGATTTATTCAAGGAATGCAACATTTATTCAACAAATGGAAACTGATCAATGGAAGGTAGTGTAAAAATAGAATAAAGGGGAAAATCCATATGATCCTCAATTGATGCAGAAAAAGTATTTGACAAAATGGAATACCAAAACATTCAACAAACTAGGAATAGAAGGGAATTTCCTCAACCTAACAAAGACCAACTACAGAAAACTCATAGCTAACATCATACTTAATGGTGACAGACTGAAAGCATTTTCCATAATATCAGGCATAAGAGAAGGATGTCTGCTAATGAGCCCACAAAAATACTATTAGAGCCAATAAGCCAGTTCAGCAAGGTTGCAGGATACAATATCAACACATACAAATCAATTGTATTTCTATACACTAACAAAGAGCAATCTGAAAATCAAACTAAGATATCAGTTCTGTTTACAATAACACCAAAAGAATAAAATGCTGAGGAATAAGTTTAACTAAAGAAGTGCAAGCTTGTACACTTGTATAAAATACTGTTGAAAGAAATTTTTTTTAAACTTAAGTAAATGGAAAGACATCCCATGTTCATAGATTGGAAAACTTGATATTGTGAAGATGGCAATACTTCCCCAAAATGATCTACAGATTCAGTTCAATCCCTGTCAAAACCCTTTTCAGCAAGCTGATCCTAAATGAAAATGAAATGGATTCAAAATAGCAAAAACAATCTTAAAAAAGAACAAAGTTGAAGGACCTATATTCCCTGGTTACAAAGCTTACTACAAAACTACAATAAATGGTATTGGAATAAGGATATACATACAGAAAATGGAATATAATTGACAGTCCAGTAATAAATTCATTCATCTATGGTCAGTTGATTTTTGATAAGGGTGCCAAGACCATTCAATAGGAAAAGAACACTATTTTCAATAGCAGTGCAAGGACAGCAGATATCCACAAGGAGAAGAATTAATTTCGATCTCTATATCACACCATATATAAATACTTAAAGTGGATCAGAGACCCAAATGTAAGAGCAGAAACTATAAAACTGACTACTCCAAAAAAGTGCAGCATTTCCCCCTTACTGCTTTATACATTAATTTATTCATTCATTCAACAAATATTTATTGAAAACCATGAAGTGCTAAGCCTCATATGTCTCTTTTAAAGAGAGATCAAACACCTTCTTGGCTTATTAAACAATATATATCACCATTATTCTAGAATTTACATTAATATGTTTTCCTTATTTTTTCTTTCCTCCATGTCTTTATTTCTTGCTTTCTCTTCTCTAACTCCCAAATTGGAAACAATGTCTTCAATAAAGCTTAGGTAATTATGTCCATTGTAAGACATGATTTCTGCTCTTTCTCTCCCCCTTCCCCTCCCTCTCCTTCCCCTCCACCCCACTTCCACTACATAGTATCTAGTCTCCATTCCAACATAACTTCAGGTTGTGTATGTCTTCCCATGGCACAGTCTCCAGTGCCAACCCTACTTGTTCAGCTCACCATTACCAAAGGATGCAGTCTTTCAAGTATCTCAATTCCAGATTTTTGCAAGAGAGTATCTAGTTGGCCCAGTTAAGATTATTACCCCCATTTAATATGCTCTGTCTAATACATAAGGCTGCTCTTTCCAAAAGCTGCAAGTGAGATAGTTTCTCTGCAAGGGAAGTGTGGGAGAGGAGTCACCCCAAAATATATCTACCACAGACAACAGCAACTGTACAGATCTGCTTTGTGTAATTAGTAGCTACTAGACCTATATGGATATTTTCATTTACATTTAAAGTAATGAAAATGAAATAACATTAAACATTCAGATCCTTAGTCACAGTAGCCTCATTTCAAGTGCTCAAATGGCACAAGTGGTTAAAGGCTATTATATTCTAGAGCAAAAATATCTCTATTTTCCCAGGAAGTTCTTTTGGACAGAGCTGTTATAGATGGGGGGGGGGGGGATGAACAAAATCTGGAAAATTGCAATGAATCTTAATAAGATTATAAGCACTATTTAGTTTTTGCAATTCTTCTCCCATCCCTGATCAACCAACCAAAAAATTTTCAAATCACTTCTGTTCTAAGCCTCCTATTTTTCTGACAAGAAACCTAAATTCTTACCCCAAAATGATTAAACAGAAAGGTAAAATCTGGGACGGCCCCAGTCAATTTAGGACAACTAGTCATCCTACCCAATATTACACCCTTCCCTTTTGTGGATTTGTTTCATTTGGTTTTCAATTCTTCCACTTTCTCTTTCCTGAGGCTTTGCTGTAGCTCCCAGTAAGAGAGAGGCTACATTATCCCTTTATTGAGCCTGGGCCAGATGGTCAGTGTTGCCAGTTGAGAGTTAAAATTTCAAGATCATTGAACTCAGTCATGCGGGGTTAAATGCTACATGCAAAGAGGAGCCAGACAGGCCTGGGGGGATCCCAGTAGAATCAGGTATCAAGGTGGGCACTAAGAAATACAATTTCTAGACTAGATGTCCAAGGTGTTATCTGGGGGTTACAAAAGGCTAGAGTGGAAGACATTAATGCCACAGAGACTGACAGTGGCAGTTAATCTGACTGCACATTAGTAATCACCTGCCGACCTCTAAGATGCAGTGCCTATGACCCACCCAAACCCATTAAATCATAGTATCTGAGACATCTGTGTTTTAAGGTCACAAAGTGACTCTCATGCAGTGAACATTGAGACCACTCTTCTAGTCAAGACTGTAAACCTGGCAGTCAGAGAGAATTTGTGCCAGCAGTTGCTCCAAAAAATTCGAAGGGACTTGGCAAGCTGCTTTTCAGCTGCAATAGCTCACCTTTTAATCCATCATACAGAATGCAAAGGGTCTGTTCTGGTCTCTGCCCACGTTGTCTCATTCACAGTGTCTATAGTTAAGGGTATTTCCAAGGATAAGCAGAGGACAGACAGCTGGATACCTAGGTGAGATAGGGACTTATCAACGTTATAGGATTTGAGGGGCACTCAGAAAGGTCTCCTTCCCCAAGGACACCTTCTTTCTCACCGTAATGTATGCTTGGAATTTTTATCAACATAGATTGCTTTAAAACAGATGTTGCAAATTCAAATGCCTTCAGATACAGGCAAATAATGAGAATGACAGCTGTGAGAATGTGAGTCCAATCTTCCTAGGTCTTACTGTTTTACAAGGGAAAATAGAGATCTGGGTTTGTTTGTTTTTTTAACAAATTGCCCATTTTCAAAAACTGAGGCAGATCATTGAAAGGCTTTCAAAACACTGGCCAGCCATACTAAAACTTGTCTGCAGGCTAGAAAAGTTCCTTCCCAAAATGCAAGTGTCCCTAGGAGCAGCAGCTTAGGGTTTCCCTTCTCCCATGTCTCATTGGACCATTTCTCTCTCTCCAATCCTGCTAAGTCTTCTCATTCATTCACAGTTCCTTCCCTCAGTTCTGCTGTTTCCTTGAGCTTGTGTTTTCTCTTCTTCTTGACAAATTTCTTCAAAGTGTGCTCTAAATTTGCTGCTGCTATTCCTCACCACCCACCCTTTATTTCACTCCTTGTAATCTGGCTTATGCCTGCACCTTTTTATTAAAGCTACTCTCTAAACTAAGGTCACTGTCTTGCCAATGGGTTTCAGCCCAGGCAAGTTCACTATGGATTCAATATGACCAAAGAAATGACAGTAGAGTGTTCTTGGGGTGAAAGCATTATACCCAACTTTATTTCCACGGTGGCAGGTCAATCACTAAAATCTCGTTCACTCAGAGCAAGTCTGTATGCAGCAAGCTGGTCTCTGCCTCGGGCTCTCTGCCCACACAGCCATCCTCTGGACCTTTTTGTCCTCAGCACTGCCACCACTCCAGCCTCTGCTCTGCTCTGCTGCAGCCTAGCAGCCATGCCACCGTGTCACCCAGAGCACTGGGCAGGGCTCTTTATATAGAATCAATAACCACATATTGCCCACACCTGTGTAGTGAGCTAGCCAACCAGGGCCGAACCTTCATTTTATCCACAGTCACTAATGACTCCCAGTTGGCTAACACAGTGACCTCTTCGTTCTCATTGTCCTGCATCTCTCTGGAGACTTGATTTTCCCTAGTTTCCTTGGTCATGATCATTCCTAATGAGGGAGGGTACATGGCTCAGGTACACCACCTGTCTGAAATCTAGCCTGCCAGAGATCAGGAAGCAGCAGAACCCTCAGAGTGTTTGGGAGGGAGCAAGCAGGAGGCAGGGGAATGCAGGAAGCAGGGTCAACAACAGCCTCTTGGAAAAGAAGCGATATTCTAAGGCTGAGTCCCCAGGAAGCATAGCTGAAGCAATTCAGAGTTGGAGTTGTATCTGGAGATTTCAACCCCAGAGGAGAAGAGGGTATAAGGTTGTATGCCAGGCACAGAAAGCACTAAGTAAACATTTAATTTATAGAACAGCTCTGCCTCATCTCCTCACTATACTCTGGGTGCTGCAACAGAAGCAGGTCTTGCACTGGATCCAGGACTGGGGCCAGAGGGGAGGAATCAAAGCAAGAAGTCAGGGCCCATGCAGAAGAAATCATGGGTCAGACCCCCAACCTGCAGACCCTAAAGCTCTCAGTGGGATGTTGGAGAATACTACCAAGCTGATTGGCACCCTTCCCTTTGGAGGGGACTCTGGAAGATGCTAGAGTCGGCCTCAATTTCCTTTAATCAGCTGTGGGAGGAAAGTAGAACGACCGGAAAACACTAGCATGCATGCACAGACAGGCTGGGAAGGGGCAGAACAGCACAGGCACTCAGACCGCTCTTGTATGGGAGGGACAGGGACAGACAGCAAGCTACCTTCATGCTTCTCCTGTCATCATTTTTTTCCTTCTCTAATCCTTTCACCAGCCCCTTTTTTGTGCCCTGAGGCTCTAAACAAAGCAAGTCCTCACACCTCCAAACTTGTCTTCTCGCTTTCCCTCTAGCGGTCCCTCTAGTGTTTCCCTGTGGGGGGTTCTCAGATTCCTGAGCACACCCCAGCTCCCTAGGTCAGAATCCCATAGGGAGAGAGCTTGTTAGAAATGCACAATCTCAGTCCTACTGGAACAGTTGGCATTGTGTTCAAATCTAAGATGTCCTGCTGTAATCCTTCACTTTACTGCCAGGTTAATCTTCTGAAAGGACAGCTTTGATCATGTTACTCAAAACTTTTAGAATCTCCTCATGGTCTTTTTTTTTTTTTTTTTAATGAGTTTTTTTTTTTTGTTTTTTTTTTTTAATAATTATTTTTTATTGAAGGGTAGTTGACACACAGTATTACATTACATGAGTTTCAAGTGTACAACACAGTGGTAGAACATTTATATACATAATTCTAGGTTCCAGCTATCACCCTACCAGGCTGTTACAATATCTTGACTATATTCCTTATGCTATACATTACATCCCGGTTACTAATTTATTTTACCATTGGAAGTCTGTCCTTTTTTTTTTTTTTTTTTTTTTTTTTGTGAGGGCATCTCTCTTATTTATTGATCAAATGGTTGTTAACGACAATAAAATTCTGTATAGGGTAGTCAATGCTCAATGCACAATCATTATTCCACCCCAAGCCTAATTTTTGTCAGTCTCCAATCTTCTGAGGCATAACAAACAAGTTTTTACATGTAGAACAAATTCTTACATAATGAATAAGTTACATAGTGAACAGTACAAGGGCAGTCATCACAGAAACTTTCGGTTTTGCTCATACATTATGAACTATAAACAGTCAGTTCAAATATGAATACTCATTTGGTTTTTATACTTGATTTATATGTGGATACCACATTTCTCTCTTTATTATTATTATTTTTAATAAAATGCTGAAGTGGTAGGTAGATACAAGATAAAGGTAGAAAACATAGTTTAGTGTTGTAAGAGAGCACATGTAGATGATCAGGTGTGTGCCTGTAGACTATGTGTTAATCCAAGCTAGACCAGGGCAATAAAACATCCACGTATGCAGAAGATTTCTCTCAGAACGGGGGGGTGAGGTTCTAAGCCTCACCTCTGTTGATCCCCAATTTCTCACCTGATGGCCCCCCTGCGACTGTGCCTGTCTTAGGTTGTTCCTCCCTTGAGGAATCTTACCCGTCTCTGGCTAACCAGTCATCTTCCGGGGCCATACAGGGAAATGTGAAGTTGGTAAGTGAGAGAGAAGCCTTATTGTTTGAAAAAGTTAGCTTTTTACTTCTTTGCATATTTATGCCCTGTGGCTTCTATGCCCAGCATTTGTCTTGAGGTATCTTTACCACTTGGAAGAATTATGATACTCGGTAAATTTGATATGAGGCACGAATTCTATTTAAGGGTTGTAATTAGGAAGGAAGAAGAAAAGCTATAGAAGTAGCAGGCGGAAGAAAACATGGGAAGATTGATTATTTCTTTGATATATCTTCTTGTAGAGTAACTTCAGCATGTATAGGTTTTAAGCTACTACTTAAATTGCACACACACATTAACATAATAGGAGTATAGTTACATAACCAAAGCATATCTGTAATTACCAGCCATCTGCAGTGAAACCAAGAAAACCAGTTAGGCACCTTAGGCATTTGTGAAAACTTATCTATGATATGGTGGATATTGTCCAAATGAACTTGAACAGTCTGAGAGAAATCAGACAAATTAAAACAACCCATTCCTGGGGACTGTTCACATGCCATATGTTCTTTTAACAATAAATAGTTTGTAGTTGTAAGACTTTGGAGCGCTACAATTTGCACTTCTCCAAATTCTTGGTTGAGTTCCAACAGTATAGATCCAGTCCAATTTTGTTGTTTTACTGTATGCACAGGCCAGCTTAGATATCTCCTTCCTCATTCCCATGGCAGGTCCAGGAACTGGTGGGATGAGTGCATCTACAGCTGTAGCAGTGCGTGGATCTTTGTTGGGGTTTTTTGATGATCATCTTCTGGCATGAGTCTTCCAGAGGGTGCAGATGTTGGAAGTTCTTTTTCATATCATATCTTAGTTCATTTTCGGGGTAGCCCAATTAGGCTTTGATCCTCTGTATAAACACAAACAGACCCTTTGCCTACACTTTTATATGCCCTTTATACCCTTGTGTA
Source organism: Manis pentadactyla (assembly GCF_030020395.1). Classification (NCBI taxonomy): domain Eukaryota; kingdom Metazoa; phylum Chordata; class Mammalia; order Pholidota; family Manidae; genus Manis; species Manis pentadactyla. The sequence goes on from NC_080030.1 coordinate 52,574,815, forward strand.
GAACTCGTTGGAGGTTACCACACAGGAACTGCCCTTTTTTTTTTTTTTTTGCTTTGTTTTTGGTATCACTAATCTACACTTACATGACGAATATTATGTTAACTAGGCTCTCCCCTATACCAGGTCTCCCCTATAAACCCCTTTACAGTCAGTGTCCATCAGCATAGCAAAATGTTGTAGAATCACTACTTGCCTTCTCTGTGTTGTACAGCCCTCCCTTTTCTCCTACCCCCCCATGCATGTTAATCTTAATACCCCCCTACTTCTCCCCCCCTTATCCCTCCCTACCCACCCATCCTCCCCAGTCCCTTTCCCTTTGGTACCTGTTAGTCCATTCTTGAGTTCTGTGATTCTGCTGCTGTTTTGTTCCTTCAGTTTTTCCTTTGTTCTTATATTCCACAGATAAGTGAAATCATTTGGTATTTCTCTTTCTCCGCTTGGCTTGTTTCACTGAGCATAATACCCTCCAGCTCCATCCATGTTGCTGCAAATGATTGGATTTGCCCTTTTCTTATAGCTGAGTAGTATTCCATTGTGTATATGTACCACATCTTCTTTATCCATTCATCTATTGATGGACATTTAGGTTGCTTCCAATTCTTGGCTATTGTAAATAGTGCTGCAATAAACATAGGGGTGCATCTGTCTTTCTCAAACTTGATTGCTGCATTCTTAGGGTAAATTCCTAGGAGTGCAATTCCTGGGTCAAATGGTAAGTCTGTTTTGAGCATTTTGATGTACCTCCATACTGCTTTCCACAATGGTTGAACTAACTTACATTCCCACCAGCAGTGTAGGAGGGTTCCCCTTTCTCCACAGCCTCGCCAACATTTGTTGTTGTTTGTCTTTTGGATGGCAGCCATCCTTACTGGTGTGAGGTGATACCTCATTGTAGTTTTAATTTGCATTTCTCTGATAATTAGCGATGTGGAGCATCTTTTCATGTGTCTGTTGGCCATCTGTATTTCTTTTTTGGAGAACTGTCTGTTCAGTTCCTCTGCCCATTTTTTAATTGGGTTATTTGTTTTTTGTTTGTTGAGGCATGTGAGCTCCTTATATATTCTGGACGTCAAGCCTTTATCGGATGTGTCATTTTCAAATATATTCTCCCATACTGTAGGGATCCTTCTTGTTCTATTGATGGTGTCTTTTGCTGTACAGAAGCTTTTCAGCTTAATATAGTCCCACTTACTCATTTTTGCTGTTGTTTTCCTTGCCCGGGGAGATATGTTCAAGAAGAGGTCACTCATGTTTATGTCTAAGAGGTTTTCGCCTATGTTTTCTTCCAGGATTTTAATGGTTTCATGGCTTACATTCAGGTCTTTGATCCATTTTGAGTTTACTTTTGTATATGGGGTTAGACAATGGTCCAGTTTCATTCTCCTACATGTAGCTGTCCAGTTTTGCCAGCACCACCTGTTGAAGAGACTGTCATTTCGCCATTGTATGTCCATGGCTCCTTTATCAAATATTAATTGACCATATATGTCTGGGTTAATGTCTGGATTCTCTAGTCTGTTCCATTGGTCTGTGGCTCTGCTCTTGTGCCAGTACCAAATTGTCTTGATTACTATGGCTTTATAGTAGAGCTTGAAGTTGGGGAGTGAGATCCCCCCTACTTTATTCTTCTTTCTCAGGATTGCTTTGGCTATTCGGTGTCTTTGGTGTTTCCATATGAATTTTTGAATTATTTGTTCCAGTTCATTGAAGAATGTTGCTGGTAGTTTCATAGGGATTGCATCAAATCTGTATATTGCTTTGGGCAGGATGGCCATTTTAACGATATTAATTCTTCCTAGCCACGAGCATGGGATGAGTTTCCATCTGTTAGTGTCCCCTTTAATTTCTCTTAAGAGTGACTTGTAGTTTTCAGAGTATAAGTCTTTCACTTCTTTGGTTAGGTTTATTCCTAGGTATTTTATTTTTTTTGATGCAATTGTGAATGGAGTTGTTTTCCTGATTTCTCTCTCTGTTGGTTCATTGTTAGTATATAGGAAAGCCACAGATTTCTGTGTGTTGATTTTGTATCCTGCAACTTTGCTGTATTCCGATATCAGTTCTAGTAGTTTTGGGGTGGAGTCTTTAGGGTTTTTTATGTACAGTATCATGTCATCTGCAAATAGTGACAGTTTAACTTCTTCTTTACCAATCTGGATTCCTTGTATTTCTTTATTTTGTCTGATTGCCGTGGCTAGGACCTCCAGTACTATGTTAAATAACAGTGGAGAGAGTGGGCATCCCTGTCTAGTTCCCGATCTCAGAGGAAATGCTTTCAGCTTCTCGCTGTTCAATATAATGTTGGCTGTGGGTTTATCATAGATGGCCTTTATTATGTTGAGGTAGTTGCCCTCTATTCCCATTTTGCTGAGAGTTTTTAACATGAATGGATGTTGAACTTTGTCAAATGCTTTTTCAGCATCTATGGAGATGATCATGTGGTTTTTGTCTTTCTTTTTGTTGATGTGGTGGATGATGTTGATGGACTTTCGAATGTTGTACCATCCTTGCATCCCTGGAATGAATCCCACTTGGTCATGGTGTATGATCCTTTTGATGTATTTTTGAATTCGGTTTGCTAATATTTTGTTGAGTATTTTTGCATCTACGTTCATCAGGGATATTGGTCTGTAGTTTTCTTTTTTGGTGGGGTCTTTGCCTGGTTTTGGTATTAGGGTGATGTTAGCTTCATAGAATGAGTTTGGGAGTATCCCCTCCTCCTCTATTTTTTGGAAAACTTTAAGGAGAATGGGTATTATGTCTTCCCTGTATGTCTGATAAAATTCCGAGGTAAATCCATCTGGCCCGGGGGTTTTGTTCTTTGGTAGTTTTTGATTACCTCTTCAATTTCGTTGCTGGTAATTGGTCTGTTTAGATTTTCTGTTTCTTCCTGGGTCAATCTTGGAAGGTTATATTTTTCTAGGAAGTTGTCCATTTCTCCTAGGTTTCCCAGCTTGTTAGCATATAGGTTTTCATAGTATTCTCCAATAATTCTTTGCATTTCCGTGGGGTCCGTCGTGATTTTTCCTTTCTCGTTTCTGATACTGTTGATTTGTGTTGACTCTCTTTTCTTCTTAATAAGTCTGGCTAGAGGCTTATCTATTTTGTTTATTTTCTCGAAGAACCAGCTCTTGGTTTCATTGATTTTTGCTATTGTTTTATTCTTCTCAATTTTATTTATTTCTTCTCTGATCTTTATTATGTCCCTCCTTCTGCTGACCTTAGGCCTCATCTGTTCTTCTTTTTCCAATTTCGATAATTGTGACATTAGACCATTCATTTGGGATTGCTCTTCCTTTTTTAAATATGCTTGGATTGCTATATACTTTCCTCTTAAGACTGCTTTTGCTGTGTCCCACAGAAGTTGGGGCTTAGTGTTGTTGTTGTCATTTGTTTCCATATATTGCTGGATCTCCATTTTGATTTGGTCATTGATCCATTGATTATTTAGGAGCGTGTTGTTAAGCCTCCATGTGTTCGTGAGCCTCTTTGCTTTCTTTGTACAGTTTATTTCTAGTTTTATGCCTTTGTGGTCTGAAAAGTTGGTTGGTAGGATTTCAATCTTTTGGAATTTTCTGAGGCTCTTTTTGTGGCCTAGTATGTGGTCTATTCTGGAGAATGTTCCATGTGCACTTGAGAAGAATGTATATCCCGCTGCTTTTGGATGTAGAGTTCTATAGATGTCTATTAGGTCCATCTGCTCTACTGTGTTGTTCAGTGCTTCCGTGTCCTTACTTATTTTCTGCCCAGTGGATCTATCCTTTGGGGTGAGTGGTGTGTTGAAGTCTCCTAGAATGAATGCATTGCAGTCTATATCCCCCTTTAGTTCTGTTAGTATTTGTTTCACATATGCTGGTGCTCCTGTGTTGGGTGCATATATATTTAGAATGGTTATATCCTCTTGTTTGACTGAGCCCTTTATCATTATGTAGTGTCCTTCTTTATCTCTTGTTACTTTCTTTGTTTTGAAGTCTATTTTGTCTGATATTAGTACTGCAACCCCTGCTTTCTTCTCACTGTTGTTTGCTTGAAATATGTTTTTCCATCCCTTGACTTTTAGTCTGTACATGTCTTTGGGTTTGAGGTGAGTTTCTTGTAAGCAGCATATAGATGGGTCTTGCTTTTTTATCCATTCTGTTACTCTGTGTCTTTTGATTGGTGCATTCAACCCATTAACATTTAGGGTGACTATTGAAAGATATGTACTTATTGCCATTGCAGGCTTTAAATTCGTGGTTACCAAAGGTTCAAGGTTAGCCTCTTTAGTATCTTACTGCCTAACTTAGCTCGCTTATTGAGCTGTTATATACACTGTCTGGAGATTCTTTTCTTCTCTCCCTTCTTGTTCCTCCTCCTCGATTCTTCATATGTTGGGTGTTTTGTGCTGTGCTCTTTCTAGGAGTGCTCCCATCTAGAGCAGTCCCTGTAAGATGTTCTGTAGAGGTGGTTTGTGGAAAGCAAATTCCCTCAGCTTTTGTTTGTCTGGGAATTGTTTAATCCCACCGTCATATTTGAATGATAGTCGTGCTGGATACAGTATCCTTGGTTCAAGGCCCTTCTGTTTCATTGTATTAAATATATCATGCCATTCTCTTCTGGCCTGTAGGGTTTCTGTTGAGAAATCTGACGTTAGCCTGATGGGTTTCCCTTTATAGGTGACCTTTTTCTCTCTAGCTGCCTTTAACACTCTTTCCTTGTCCTTGATCTTTGCCATTTTAATTATTATGTGTCTTGGTGTTGCCCTTCTTGGATCCTTTCTGTTGGGGGTTCTGTGTATTTCCGTGGTCTGTTTGATTACTTCCTCCCCCAGTGTGGGGAAGTTTTCAGCAATTATTTCTTCTAAGATACTTTCCATCTCTTTGCCTCTCTCTTCTTCTTCTGGGACCCCTATAATACGGATATTGCTCCTTTTAGATTGGTCACACAGTTCTCTTAATATTGTTTCATTCCTGGAGATCCTTTTGTCTCTCTCTATGTCAGCTTCCATGCGTTCCTGTTCTCTGATTTCAATTCCATCAATGGCCTCTTGCATTCTATCCATTCTGCTTATAAACCCTTCCAGAGTTTGTTTCATTTCTGCGATCTCCTTTCTGGCATCTGTGATCTCTTTCCGGACTTCATCCCATTTTTCTTGCGTATTTCTCTGCATCTCTGTCAGCATGTTTATGATTCTTATTTTGAATTCTTTGTCAGGAAGACTGGTTAGGTCTGTCTCCTTCTCTGGTGTTGTCTCTGTGATCTTTGTCTGCCTGTAGCTTTGCCTTTTCATGGTGATAGGAATAGTCTGCAGAACTGGGACGAGTGACGGCTGGAAGGACTTCCTTTCTTGTTGGTTTGTGGCCCTCCTCTCCTGGGAGAACAGCGGCCTCTAGTGGTTTGTGCTGCGCAGCTGCGCGCAGACAGGGTTTCTGCTTCCTGCCCGGCTGCTATGGAGTTAATCTCCGCTGTTGCTGTGGGCGTGGCCTGGCTCGGGCAGCTACTCCAAAATGGTGGAGTCGCGTTGGAGCAGGAGCTGCTGGGAGGCTATTTATCTCCGTAAGGGGCCTCCCTGCTCCCTGCAGCCCAGGGGTTAGGGTGCCCAGAGATCCCGGATTCCCTACCTCTGGATTAAGTGGCCCGCCCTGCTCCTTTAAGACTTCCAAAAAGCACCCGCCAAAACAAAACAACGACCACAAAAAAAAAACAAGAAAAAAAATTTTTTTAATTAAAAAAAAAAAAAAATTTTTTTAATTAAAAAAAAAAAAGGTGGTCGTTCGTTTTTCTTTATTCTCCGGTGCCAGCCTCAGGCCTCTGCTCACCGGTCTTTCTGCCCTGTTTCCCTAATATTGGGGTCCCTGTCCCTTTAAGACTTCCAAAAAGCGCTCGCCAAAACAAAGCAGCAAAAAAGCAAAAAAAAAAAAATGGTCGCGCGCTTTTCTTATGTCCTCTGTCGCCCAGCCTCCAGTGCCTGCTCACTGTTCTTGCTGCCCTGTTTTCCCAGTATCGAGGGCCCTGCACTCTGGCCCGGATGGCTGGGGCTGGGTGTTCGGCAGTCCTGGGCTCCGTCTCCCTCCCGCTCTGCCTATTCTTCTCCCGCCGGGAGCTGGGGGGATGGGCGCTCGGGTCCCACCGGGCAGGGGCTTGTATCTTACCCCCTTCGCGAGGCGCTGGGTTCTCTCAGGTGTGGATGTGGTCTGGATATTGTCCTGTGTCCTCTGGTCTTTATTCTAGGAAGGGTTGTCTTTGTTATATTTTCATAGATATATGTTGTTTTGGGAGGAGATTTCCGCTGCTCTACTCACGCCGCCATCTTCCGCCCCCTCCTCATGGTCTTTTAAATCAAGTATGTACTTTCAGCAAGCCTTATAAAATCTTCTACAACTTGGCCCCTACTACCTTCCAGATTCCTGACCACCCAAACCCATCTGTGAAACTATGAATCAGTCCAGTTGAATTCTATCCTCCTCCTGGATCTAGTCCAGAGTATATAGTGTGGGGTGAGGTGCAGATTAGTTTTGTTCTGCAAATGTTTAGTTAGCATTTTCTGTCTGCTTTGCATACAACCTTGTACCTGCTTCTCTTCTGGGCCTGAAACCACCAAATCCCCACTCTCTTGCCTTTGCTTGGATTGTTCCCTCTGCCTGATGAGTCTTTCCTTCCCGCCGTATCTTTGCCTACTGAAATTCAAGGCCAAACTCGAATGCCAGCCCTTGCAAAGCTCCATGTGTTAAGTAAGGCAGAATCGATCCACTTGCCTAGTCTAGTTCCAGTCCTGTCTGAATGTGTTTTTGAGAAAGATATTAGGTTCAGTAAGCTTCAGTTTTCCAATCTAAAAATTGGTGATACTAAAACCTACTTACAGGGTTGTAATGATTAAATAAAATTGTGTCTCTTTCTAAAGCTTCCATCCTCATTGCAGAAGGATTTGGAGGGAATTGAACTAGTGCAGGAACATGCCCTGCCCTGCTTCTGTTCCTTCATTCCATCCGCCTCTGTCCCCTCTGTGTCATAATCCCTTCTTGAGAGTCCTCCTCTTTGGACATCTGTTCGGACAGCTATCTGATGCCATGTTATGAAATACAAAATATCACCGTCATCTCTGAAGTTTAATAAAACACACTCAGGTTCACTACTCCAGTCTTGCAGGAAGTCCACAGTTCTTCCTTATATTTTTGCAAATATTCAGACTTATATTTTCCTGCTTTCCACTGGTTCTGAGTTCTCTAATCTTAATTGCAGTTCACATTTCATAGATGTTCAACCATTTCCACCCAAAACAGACATGGAAGATCTCCATTTCTGTAACTCACACCCCATACCAAATCTTTCCCCAAATATCCCCCCAAAAACTTACTTTTGGCATATGTGGTGAATGTCAGGTACATCCATAATTTACAACATGATGTGAATTTTTAAAAAATACATATAAAGATTATTTAAAATCGGTTGCAAAACAAATACAGCAGAAATGGAAAACTAGAGCAATTTGGTGTTTTTTTCCAAAGTAATGCAGCTGTGAAAAGTATTTTTACACATATTCACATTTGACCTAATTGTCCAAGGATGGCTAAATCCTCGTTTACAAGTTTTACAACCACACATACAAATATCCCTTTATGTAGATATTTATATATGTTTGCATGTACCATATTTGTTGTTTTTGTATGTATAACTAACTTCTGTTAATTAGTAACTCATCTTCATTTTTTTTCTTGCATTACTTCGCTGATGGACAGTGACTGTAATGGGGTATGTGGTGGGGACTTGATAATGGGGGGAATCTAGTAACCACAATGTTGCTCATGTAAGTGTATATTAATGATACCAAACAAACAAAAACAAAAGTGTGGATATAGTCCCAGTAAGAGTACTAGTGTTCTCAAGATAAGGTTTAAGGGTGAAAGCAATTTACATTAAAGCAAAGCAAGCAATTTATAATGGAATATGAGATATCCAATTTAACTGCCCTGCCTCTGGAATTGCTCCCTGGCCCCTCTCCCTGAAGCTCCAGCCTCCCACCTACTGCCGGGCGCTGTCCTCACATCTTCCAGTCTGTTTCCAAGGTCTTGCTTCTCAGGCTCCAGAAGCTCCAGTTCCCTCCTTTATTATGCAGAGGAATTCAGCTTTCTAGTCCAAACTCCAAAGTCTCTCTAGTGAGCTCTGCTGAAAAAAACAGCCTCTTCTCTGACCCTTGAGCAGCTTGGGAAACCTATCAGAGGCTTGAAAATTTTCCTTTCTCTTTCCTTTTCTTTCCTTCTTTTTTCTGGTCCCTCTCTACCACTAATGTCTGTCAGTGAAAGTAAGCTTATAGCAATTTTTTTTCTGTACTGTGAGTTATGACAACCTTATTAAGAAAACAAAAGTTGCTACAGTGGGTTGTTTTAAGTAACACATTTATTTAAATTCATGTTGGAACAGGAACCATGTTTGTTTCCTGTAGGAGATTATGAAGTTCTTGAGGGTGGACAGTGTCTCATTCATATGGTGTCATTTGCAATGCTTGGCTGCACGCCTGGCCGGGAGTGGGCGCTCAACAATTGTTTAGCTGAATGGGCTTGAGGGTTGACTATCTAACCTCTTGACTCCTTTCAGGGCTTTTTAAAATGAAAGATGATGCATACAAACCAATTATCTTAGCCATTGTGAACTGAAGATGTTTTTTCAATTTCTCCAAAATTTAAACAAGTTTCTAGGGAAAAGGTAATATTAAAAAATGTAGTATGTATTGAACACATAATTATCAGCATTTCTACTCTATTTCCACTGTCTTTTTATTATGAGATAATGTCTAGTATCTCAGCCCTCAGTATCAAGGCCTCCAAATAGTATTCAATTTAAACAAGCCACTAGGATATGTAAAAATTAGTTGAGTACATTTTTTAATGGGATAATGTGGCAATTAATCACAACAATGAAAGTTCCACTGGTATGGTAATTTACAACATGTGAATTTGAAATGTTATTAATTGCATGTGAAATTCTTCACAACAGCTACCTTTTAGCTGTCAGTTATTAGTAAATATTCATAATACACATTTATTAACTCTTCCTGAGAGAAATTTCAGGCAAAGATAGCAGAATGTGGTTTGATATTTTGTCAACATAAATTTAAAAGATCTGTCTTCAAAGGTAAATCTTTAGGGTCTTTTTGGCAGTTGCTTTATATATTTGATTAATGAATGAAACAACAAAAATATGTGGGGAAGGCATAAATACCACATTTTCTTCTTTCTTGGTCTTAGCAGTATTGATTGAAGCTCTTTGGGATATTCTAAATAAGCCACAGGAATTCTTTGATAAATAGAAATATCTTTTCTAGGACTAATTGCAATCTATTCACTAACATCTTAGGAACTCAGAACGTGGTTTTTATTGCCACAAATTTCCTTAAAATAGCTAATTACTGCCTTGGACTTTTAAAATTTGATTGAGTTTGACAGGTTATGCCATTCAAATGTTTAGATTTCAATTTAAAAATTCCAACATCCAGATGTTTCTAGATGATTTCTCTTCTGAGTAGTTAGGTGCCTTCAGGGTGCTCCTTCAGCTATGACACATGCCTGGCTAAGTATATAGAAGATTATACGATCTTCTATATACTTAGCCAAGTATATAGAAGAGTATCTTTGAAATATCAATATTATTATATAGTAAGAATTATAACTGTACAAAAAATTAGACTAATTATCCACCTAGGGACATGTACAATTTACAGAAAGATTGCTGTACTTACAAAATCAGATTGCTTTTCACAAAGTGGTTTTTAATAATCACAGAAATAAAGACAAAACAGTTTGTATTATCCTAGAGGTTATCTAATTCCTGGCACATTAATAGGAATTCAACACTTATGAGAATAAAGAAAGAAGAGGAGTACGGATGTTATGGTAATGCAGGACTTTAGTACTAATATTTTGTCAGATCACACAGTTGTATTTGTCTTTGGTGATTATAAGCATTAGACAAACATTTATTGAGCACCTACTATGAACTTGATAGGCCACTCCTTTCTGTAACAGGGATTTTTGATCTGCTTCTTAGGACTATTCATTCTGTTGGGGAAATGTCTACTAGATAATGCTTAGCTGAAATTATGTAAGTCTTTTATGAAACACCCCCTTTTCAGTACTTTACAGTGATCTTCAGAAGCTTGTTTGTAGTTGTTCAACTATTACTCTGTCCCCCCATGATTACAGAGCTGGCTAACTAAATCCAGGCTTATTTTCAAAACAATTAAGGGTAGAGAAACCTTATGTACACATGGGACATCAGGGTGGTAAAATTAGACATTAGAAAGACCCACTACTAAGAGTACTTGTTGCCATGCTATGTTTTAAAGAACCAGCTTAAATCTCCAGGCAGAGAGGTGGAATTTAGCTGTATCAGAAAGGTCACTTTGTTTTCAGTAAAATTATCTTGTGATGATTCTTGTTTTCAGTTACTGTTATTCTGCTTTTCAATGAGCATAAATGTATTACTAAGTATGTTTATGATTAATTAGAAATGACTTTTAATTTAGTACATTATTAATTTAGTGTCTATCACATATTTGTATCAGTTTTATTTCAAGCCCCATAATTTTCTAATAAACCATTGCCAAATGTCATGTACTCCTGAAATTTGCTGTTGTGTTAGCCTTTAATTAATTACATGTTACCAGTGCATCTATACTATGTAAATAACTTTCATCATACTTACTAAGTTAAGTATAATAACTTACTATATTTCTTTATATTTCATAGATCATTGTTTTAGGATAATAAATTCCCTATATGTCTTTATTCTCTTATAAAGAAAGTTAAATATTTCAAGCCAGTTTGCTGTAACTTCTTTATTCTTTCCAAATTTTTATTATTCAACAGTTCTTTTTATATTGGAAAAAAATGGACCCAATGAAGCAGATGCCTTCATCCAACACTGGTAAAACACTAAAGCTCTTATTTTTGTGCCCAACAGGCTGTGGAGGGAACCCCAGTCCTACCACTTAATGTGTATGCTTGGGTCCAATCTCTCTAAGACCCAGATCCCTCATATTTAAAATGGGAATAATTACACTTTGCTTATAGAGTAATTATAAGGCTTATGTGTACCTAGTCCAAAGCAATCTATCAATGAATAGTAACCATTATTACTATGTACAGTCTGATTAAATGATGGCACTTGTCTGTCTAGGCCTTGGGAGGCATTTTGTCTAGAGTGAGACAGCCTCTTCTGGATTGGTGGGCAGGATGTATGTGTTACAGCCTGGGTTCAAGATAAGAAAGTGGGTGCCATGTCACTTCTGCTGACTTGCACTTTGTAGGGATCCAGGAAGCTGAAGGAAATTGTCCCCAGGCCTCCTGCCCATCAGCTAAATGAGGCAACCAGGACTTGCAAAAGGGTCTCTTTCAAATCATATAAGGTGTTCAAGAGGACAAGTTCTAAGAGTGTCTTAAGTCCATAAATCTGAGCCCTCATAGTTACCTGTCATATCATCCAGGGCCTGACTTTCCAACTTTGGAACAGAACACAGAAAGTTCTTCCTCTGAAACTGTCAGAAAGTTCCAGAAAATTAATCTGCATGGTAACTCAAAAGAACTTGATGGGAATAATTTACAGGTAGGCTTACTTGGAAACAGGGCAGTGCTAATAATAACCTGAATCTTGTCCTCAGGCTCAGGGACAGAGTGTGAATCTCCCACTTCCATTTGGTGAAGTGAGGGGAAAACATGGCCCTATTAAGGCGCTGGTCCAGGGACAGGAGTTGGCCTAGACTCCATGTAGGGCAGGAGACAGTCAGGCTGTAAGAGAAGGAAAAGTCAAAATCACGCAGGATAGCCTAAGTCTAAAGGGAAAAATGTAAGAAGCAACAAATCTTGGGGTCTAGTATCAAGATCAAGTTCAGAGAAAAGACAGGTAAAGTAAGAAAAGGCAGAATATAAGCAAGGCAGAATTAAACATGATAGAAGGATCCTTAAAAGAAGAGAGAGGGGGATGGTGTTTCTAAAAATGTTTCTAGAATATTAATTGACATTTATAGTTTTTATTTAATGGGTGGCTGTGGGAGACTGAAGAGGTGTTGGTAGCAAATGGGTGTGTGGGTGAGCACAGCTTAAACAGCCTGGGGGTAAGCAGACAGGTTACAGGGAAGTCAGTTACTATCTCAGCCAGACTGATTTTAAACTTCTTTGGCTCAACTCTTAATCAAATATGGGGATCTTCCCACCTCTCCTGCCTACCCCCGACGCCAAAGAAGAGTAGATCCCTTGACCTTTTCTCTTGGATTTATGGATTCTGGGTCATTGCAAGAGTGGAGGGGAGTCCAGCTGGGTAATCACATGGGGAATAAGCCTGAGTGGGCTCCACTCCACTGGGCAGTACCAGGTGTGGACAGGAAAAAGTGTTGGTTTGGTCTCTGTTCTAGGAAAGGGGTTTCTCCAGACGGGGGTTCTGAGACTTATGTCTATTAGGACCTCAAACAGTGCCCCCCTTGTGAGGAGAGGTCCACTCATCCTACTCTTCTTGTGCAATGGCCCCAACCCTTCTAGGCTGCTTCTCTAGGGTCCACTCCCAGGCTCCCAAGGTGCCCTTTGGAAAGACCCTCTCACTGGAAAATCCCTCCTCCTCTACTTCTTGTTTCTCTCCGAACGGCGTTGTTTTCCTTCATGTTGCCTTTTTCTCCTACGGCATTTTCACAATAGACTTTGCTAATTTAAAAATTAATTTAATTAAAAACTGAAAATTTTGTTTTTAAGGAGAGCTTCACTTCAAATTCTCCATGGAAGTGAGATGAAATATTTGCAGTCCATCCTTCTGGAGCAGGCAAGCAAGGGAAAGCAAGGCTTTCATGTAAGCACTCTGAAGGTTCACAAGCTACTGCAAAATGTCCACATAAAGGGGATCAAAGGCCTCAGAAGAGAACCAGACATCCTAAAACTAGGAACAAAGCCAATTCAGGAATCAAGGTGGAGGGTAGAGGTGAAGTACATAGATACAAAGTACATAGGCCACAGGAAAGAAACTGTTAATTAGTATATATTTGTTTCCTCCACTACGCTATAAATTCCTCAAGGTAATGATCTGTTATTCATGTTCTGTTCCCAGCATCTGATACAGTTATTAACACATAGTAGATGCTCAAAATGTTGGGTTGAAATGAACTAAATTTACCAAATTGTTTTCCTAATGGGAATTTATAGGTATGTGCAAAGCCCCCAGAATATCTTAAAAGCCCTACACATCTCAGACAACTCTCGAACCTTTAGAGGGTTAGAGATATATTGAAACATTAAATGAGTGCATATCAATGAAGGTCCTAGAAAAACTGAAAGACAAACATAAAGGGAATAGGCAGAAAGTACCTGGGTATAAAAAAGTAAATGGTAACTCTCCTATTCCGAAACCAGTCACATCAAACAATTCCTTCAATTTAACTCCTAGATCTAATTACAGCAGACTTAGAAACATTGAATAATATTCTTATTTCATCCCCCCCAAAATTTTTTCTCTCAAATGATGAAGAAAATGGAGCAGGAATTACAAAAGGGAAAATGTCAAGAGAATTCTGGGGTCTGAATGGTGTGGAGAACCAGGCATTAATCTCAGTTGAGCCTGGTCAACATAAGGTCAACACAAGGGAGAATACTGTTGTTTTGATTTATTGTGGTAAGGACACTTAACATGAGTTCCACCACTTGCCAAATTTTTAAGTGTACAGTATAGTGTTGCTAAGTGCACAGATACATTGTACAGAAGATCACTAGAACTTGCCCATCTTGGATAACTCTCTTTCATCTTAGTCTTCTTTTTTCTTTCATTTACCTTTGCCTTCAACATCACCTCTAGTTCCAATCTGCATTTCCCCATCCCCAGTGACCTAATCTGAAACATCATTGCTTTAATCTTGTTACCGCTCATGTGTCCTATTCTACCTAAGTATTGATAATCACCCTCTAGTCCCCTCTGGAAGAAGGGGTCAAGAGGAAAAGGTTAAATCGAACTGTCTTCTCACCAGGTCTGGGTTGGGCAACTTCTGTATGTTCTAGGAGTGATCTGCTCCCCTTGTTTAGACCAGGCACCACACTGTACTATATCACTCATTTAGTCATAGTAAATGTCACCCTCACTAGCTTCTTACCTATTCAAAGGCAAGAAGTGTTTTCTTCAAGTCCTCAAACCTAGCAAAGTTCCTGACATATAGTAAGTATTTAATAACTGATGAATGAAGGCTAGGGAGGAGAGAAAGGAGAGCAACGGAAACAGGAAGGAAGGAAGGAGAACTGAAGTTGGTTGGGGAATTCTATTCATCAAAGAGGAGAGTGTGATACTGAGTTTGTGAAAACTAATTATTCACAGGCTATCTTAGAACAAAATCACTGTAATGCTCCTCAGCCTAGTCACTTGAAATGACCTGTTTGATCAGGGAGCATATCTTGAATAGGTGGAAGGAGCCAGCTTCACATGAGAAAGGGATGTACCATCCTGCAGAGTAAGGTAAAAAATTAAAGCAAATTTTTGTTTTTTTAGGGGTCCCAAATTCTGCAAACATAACCATTAACAACACACACTAAGCCAAACTAACCAAGCAAATAGCAAACTTCAGTTTGGTTCTTAGGCAATTTCAGGGAAACTTTTAGTTTTGAATGTTTAGCCACATTTGTCTATTTTTCTTATTTCTCTTCATTATCTTAATCATTGCTTTCCTCCTAAATAACCCTTTGAAACTCATTCTCTTTGAGTGAATGAACTAGTTTATTGAGTTACTTTGGTAAAAATAGCTTTCTATCTTTCAATCAAAGTATTGTTCCAGGAAACATGGGTATTGTGAATCCTTGGGACCAGAGACTGAAACACAGTGTGCTTATCGAATCTGTTGCTGACCTTTATGAGTTTCTTTATTCTATGCTACCAAAAGTAGCATATACTTAGTTTTTTATAGTCCTTAGCTGAAATAAACTTATCATGGTAATGCCAGTTTTCCTACCGAACAAGGAATACATGTCACAATGATAACTTTTTTAAGAATTTAAAGACAACATAAATCTATTTTTAAATAATCCAAGAAAGTAAACTTACCTCTATCCTGAAACTTAGTTACAGCTGTTTTTAAAATAGCTACAAAATGCACATTTAAAAAAATGATGGCAATTAAAAAATCTCAATGCAAAGGATAAATTTCTGACAAAAAAAAATTATTCAGCAAGAAAAAGAAAATCTGAATAGACCAATAATCTAGGCAGAAACAGATAAATTTGGCAAAGAAACACCACCCAAAAATGCTAAATGGTTTTATAGGTAAATCATTCCCATGGTAAATAGAAAAAAACTATTCAGTTGATTTGGAAACTTGAACACAATCTTGATGGGGAACTGGCAATAGTATAATTCCAGTGACAGAAAGATGTGAGATTGATTGACTGACAGAGAGAAACCTAATCTAAAGTAAATCTCCTGGGTACTTGTGCTCATTTTTTGTTAGTTATAATATATGTGGCTTAAAAAGACAAATCATTTTACATGGCTTACTCATTATAATGAAAAACAATGGACTCTTCCATCAAGAGGTAAGATATAATTCTCTTCTCATTAAATCTGGGCAGACCTTCATGACTCACTTACAGTCAATAAAATGCACTGAAATGATGCTGCATGTTTTCTGCCTTGGCCTCTTAGAACACTTGCACTTCAGATGCTCCCTTTTAAGACCCAGCCAACATTCTGTAAGTAGCCCAAGCAAATGGAGAAACTGTGAGATGGGCCGGGAGACAGCGCCAGATGAGCTCCAGATGACAGCAAGCATTAACTACTCCATGCGAATGAGTCATCTCAGATATCCAGCCCAGCTAAGCCTTCAGACGACTGTACTTAAGATATCACAAAAGACAACTGTTAAGCCCTTCCCAAACCCCTGATACACAAAATCATGTTTTATGCTGCTCAGTTTTGGGTTAATATGTTAGGTAGTAATAGATAATCCACTTGCCAAGACCAAAGTCTCAATTCTAAGAAACCATCCATCATTCCTTCATCCCCCAACCCACCCCCTCCCACCAAGTTCTTACATAGAATAGTGGAACTACTAATGGGAGAGTTGGTGGATGACAGAAACCACCAAATACAGAGACTTAAAGGTTGGAAGTTAAAGGCTGTAAGTGATTTCATGATACCAGCCTGTTGCCCCAGAAGACAGGCTAGACTGGCTAATTCTGAGGATACCTCAGCATAGGTTTAGGGACCAGGCCATACCAGTCACCTTGCAGTGTAACCAGAGGACAGCACAAGGACACCTGCCTGTAGAGTTGAGGTCCCTTCTCTCTTGCAGTCAAAAAATCATACAAGCTATCTCCATCCCTCATACCTGTATACCTTTGTGACATCTGGGACAAGAGCAAAGAGGAAGAAATATGAAAGGCTGAGCATTTAAGCAAAGAGACTGAATTACTTAAATGATTACACTTCAAACAGAAAGATCGTGAGATATGATAACTGACAAAATTAAGTTCAACACCATGCTGCTACTGATTAAAATTATATTCATCCAAGAATAGTAAAAAACCACACTGTGTTTAAAATGTTTGATCCCACTAGTACACTTATGTACCTGTATCAAAACAGTTATTAAAAAGAAACTGTAAGCAGATTGAAAGCAGTAAATCTTACTGGCTATAATTCATTGAATGTACCCAAGTCACTAGACACAGGTTAGTTCTTTATCCAGAAGATTTGCAGCATAGTTTACCAAGAGACTAGGAGGAAATAGATATGATAGGTGATACTGACACATTGTCCATAGGTTTTTATATCTTCATAAGGTATATCCTTCTTGGTTGTTGGAAATATTTGAGCAAAGAGCAAGAACAAATAAAAACAATCCAGATTTTAATTGATCATGTTTGTCATTGATAATAGCTGCCAGCTGTTCAACAACAATTAGATAACAACCTTTTACATTCATTCTCTTTTGTTCTTATGTTGACCAAATAAAACATCTCATTTTGCCGAAGAAAAAGGGGTAAAACTTTCCCTAGATTGTGTGGCTAATAATTGCCAGAACAGGGCCTCAAACCTAGGTGTATTTGACCTCAAACTAGGACTATTCTGTTTCTGTTATAACTTGATAGCCATTAAGATTTATATTCATTTAATACATTTTTTAGTTTAAAGGCTGCACAGAGACAACCTCTAAGCACCCTCAGAAAATGAAATCTTGACATGACAGCATGATATAGGATTAAAGTGGAAAGTGATTTCACACAGCAGAAAAACTGTAGCTCTTAAGCACTGTGGAAGGTCTGGAAACCATGACACTAAAATATTTTCATGGCAGGGTGATGGGGAGTTAACAGGAGCTAATAAAGTTTGTAGAAGCAGGATAAGGACAGATTATTTTGTTTTATTTTTGTTAAATTAATTGTTTAAAAAATTGAAATGTTTGGAGATGACCCTGCCCAAATGCAAAGTTTTTGCTTTAGAAAATGCTACTAATGGCAAGAAATATGCATTTAGGATTTTTTATAACTACCTCTGCATGCTTCAGTGTTATAAAGAATAAGGAAACCATTTTGACTTTTTCCATGTTAAAAATTCAAAATATTGAAAGTACACTCAACTGAGAATGTTTACAAAGGAAACTTAGGGGGGGAAACTACCTTGCATAGAGTAAATAATCAGTATTTGTTGGTTTGATTTTTATCTGGAGAAAAGTGCTTCTTCAACTATTGGTTAATCTATCCTGAGAATTCTATTTATATAAAGAATTGATTTATTTTTACTGTGCCAACAATTTTTATAATTTTCTGTGCCTTTGGTCCTGATGAACCTCATGTTAATATGAGATCTTAAATTTATCTGGCACTTTCTGTCTTGGTATTAAACCACTGATTTACAACTGCAATATCCAAAAATAGTCACTTTATGATTTCCCTTCTAGTTATGCAATAAAAACAGATCTCACTGGTAATATAGTGTAAGCTTGCCTCAGTGGTTTCTAGAGGATACAGCTGTGTTTTTTAAGTTAATCTAATTATATCATCTCTGTTGATGACTCCAAAAGAGGAAGAAGAAATAATATTCATATTAAGTTAAAAGAAAAGGACAACTCCTTTACAAATACAATACATAGTTCAGTGTAAAGACCTGCTACAGAAGGTATTATAAAGAAGTAGACTTACAATATCAAACAAATGGATGGATTATAAATAAATATTTAAAATATGCAGTAATATATATAAATGTACTCATTTGATATATTTCATTATATAATATAGTAAGGTGTGCATATATATATATGTGTAATGTGTGTGTATGTGTATATATATATATATATATATATAATAAAATTCACCTGCTTAATTGATATTATATTCCTACCTTTTTGTGTGTATTTTAAACAAACAAACAATGTCAAGAAGCATATTCATCCAAAGGTTAATAGAAGTTGCCTGTGCATACCAGGATTCCAGGTAACTTTTATTTTTTTCTTCATTTTTTTCATAGTTATTTTGTGTTTTTACAATGAGGATGTATACATATTTTTCAAATAATGGACTTCAAAAATAGAAAGCCAGAAGTTTGGATTACTGGTAAGAAATGATCTCCATTTCAAACTCTACATCAATTAATCCATCAATCAAACAAGAAGCATGCATTGAATATACTGTGTGCCAAACACCTGAATACAGTTTTGTTTCTTTCCAATGCCAAGTCTTTCTCCATGAATTGCCATTATCATATCTTCCCAAAGCATCATCCTTGGTTTTCATAGAAACAAAAACCATCTTTCTGTTTCCATAATGAACTTGTTTATGTAATATTCAATCCAACTATAGCAATGGCAATAATAAGCACAACAGGCTGGTAAACACATATTAATTCAACTCAATAGGCACAGAAATGTGTGGGTGGTGTGGGTTGGGTTCCCTAGGAAACACACTGAAGTGAAGATTTGGGTACAGGAAGTTCACCGATAATTGTTGTCAGGAGCAACCCCGTAGGGCATGAAGAAAACCCATGACTGGGCAGGGGAGAACTGCAGTGTCACAGCAGAGGCCACCCCCCAGAAGAGCTCTGGAGCTGAGATGGCTCTTCAGAGTCATCCCCAAACACCTCAAGCCTGACTCATTAGATGTGGGCTGCCCCTAGCAGGGGTGTAAACTTGGGTGGCGCACTCTCCTTCTTACAAGGGCAATTTCTGGAAGGGAGTCAGCTGTGAGCCCCTGACATTGCAACATTCCCAACACCTGGAAGAATGTGCACCTCTGTCCTGAGGTGGTGGCCATCTGGAGAGCAGACCACAGCACCCCACAGCCCATACTCACGCTACTCAGACCCTCTCACTCTGCGTTGATATATCTACCCCCACGGGAAGGACTCCACAGGAGTCGGATGGGCCTCATTTCCTAGACAATTTTATAAGAAGAAAGCCTGTGGAACAAACTCTATCTGCCAGCATTGTACTTATTTCAAGGCCACATCTGCTGTTCACTGTCTCCTCGCTACTTCCCATTCTAGGTTCTCCTCACCCTCAGCAGACACCTCTGCTGTTCCAGGTGGCTGACCTTGGGGGGCAGCACAGACCTTCCCCTTGAGGGGTCTGAGGCCCTTGTCACCATGCCCTTCGCAGATTGGGGCAGGTACCCTTGTCCATTTGCCATCAAAAGTGAAAAGGGGAGTGCCAAGGGAGACCCCAGTGGATCTCCTGCGTATGAAGCACATTCTTTCCTGCTTCAGTTGTATAAAATAAGAACTACTATTATTCCTGGTTAGTAGGTTCACTTATACTCCAGAGTGTTGTTTCTTTTGTTGTCTGCTCCTCTATTGGCTATTGGCACATGGGGCCCTAAGTGACTGTGTAGCATTTGTGGCTTAAAGGTTCATTGTACTGACAATAAATCTCCTAGTGAAGCACTCCCCATCCCGTCAAGAACCAGGACCTCCAGATGCTCATAACCTGGAATTCAACCCCAAATGGGTTGCTGAGAGCAAAGACAAGTTGGGTCAGTTTTCCTTTTACCTCTTGGTTCCCTAACCCAGGTAGTCTACCTACAGGGGACACAGTGGTATATAAGGCCATCCATTAAGAGTGCATACTGTGTCCTAGAGTATGGGGTCTCATTCACAGAATATTGTCTCCAAGCTGACACATCAGCTGCACCCTCAAAAGGCCATTCTCTACTCTCTGAAGTCAGCGGCTCTGACTGAGGTAGCAGGTCAGTGGATCCTTCGGTCATGTGTCTACTAATGCACTTCTCTTGGCCTGAAGTGGGTTTCTTGGTCTGAAGTGACATTATGCAGATTCTAGGTTGGTGACAAAAATGCTCTTAGACCCAACAGTGATCTCTCAGACAGTGGTTCTGGCTGAGGTCTTCTGCACAGGAAAGTAAACTTAAGTCCAGAATATGTTTGATTCAAATAAAGATACATTGACTTGTCCGACAGGTCTCCTGGTGAAGTGATGCTGCATCAGAAACTCAGCCTGATATTGCCCTGACACCAGCTGAGCTGAGCTGAACTCAACTGTGACTGGCACATGGGACATTTGGCCTTGGTAAGTGAAAACCCAAAATGTGGGGCCCACGTATACCTTCCACTTCTGCCACCATAGCTATTCATTTCCTGAGCTAATATGCCAATACTGGGGTGGCTGCAGAGGCTGCCTGACATCAACTAGCCAGGTCAGTTTTTCTGTTTGGTTTTCTTGTGCTTCCCCTGCAGTGGAAGCTTTCTGGTAGGTGTGAAAACACAATACAATGATATTCACACTTCATGCTCCTTCCCACAGGTTCAACCACATGCTTTCCCCCTATTACTACTTCTCCCTGATCTTCCAAACTGCCTGCTTACAAGCTCCTGCCCTGCCAACCCAACCATTTGTCACTCTTCGGGCCACCTCTCTTACACAAAGTGAATGGCCAAGTGCACTAACTGTACCCTCTCCAAAAGATTTCTGCTTGCCTATGTCTTTTAGGGCCACCTCTGAGTAGGACTTAATACAAATTTTAACAATTCTGTTCTGCAAAAGATTCTGCTAAGTGAATAAAAAGGCAAGCCACAGACTGTAGAAAATATTTGCAAATCATATATCTGATGAGCTTATATCAAAAATGAATAAATAATTTTTAAAGCTCCATAATTAGAAAAAATAAAAACAGCCCAATAAAAAATGGGAAAAGTTTTAAACAAACACTTCACCAGAGAAGATATTCAGATGCCAAATATGTATGTGAAAGATGCTCAATATTATTTGTTGCTGGGGAAATACATATTAAAGTCACAGTAGATACTGCTACATACCCATTGGAATCACTTTAGTTTGTAAGGATGTAGAGAAACTAAAATTCACTACATTGCTGGTGGAAATACAAAATGGTAAAACCATCTTGAAAGCAGTTTGGCAATTTCTTTGAAAGTTAAACATATAGTTATGCCATGACCCAACAATCCCACTTCTAGAAAAAAAGACTAAGTTCACACAAAAATCTGTACACACGTTCAGATTTATTTATTTATTTGCCCAAGGAAACAATGAAGACCTAACTTCACAAAAAGTCTGTACGCACATGTTTATAGTATCTTTATTAATAATCATCCCAAATTGGAAGCAACCCAAATGCCCTTCGACTAGTGAATGAACAAATTATAATCATTCATACAATAGAATACTATTTAGCAATAAAAAATGAACCACTCATTATACAAGTAAAACATGGAAGAATCTCAAATGCACTAAGCTATGTGAAGAAAACTCAGATTCAAAAGGCTACATGCCATATGATTTCATTTATATGACATTCTAGAAAAGGCAAATGCATAGAAACAAAAAACAAATCAGTGGTTGCCAGAGGCTGAGGCTGTAGGGCAGAGTTGAGTAAAAAGGGACAATGCAAAGGAATTTTGGGTGGTCATGAAATGGTTCTGTGTCTTGATTTTGGTGGTGGGTACATGACTGTATGTATTTATCAAAAATTATAGAACTGTATAACAGAAACAATGAATTTCACTGTATGTAATTTATTTTAAAAACCTAGAAATTTCTAGTTAAGAAACAGTTGATGCATTTGCTGGCAGGAACCAACTACTTGATCTTACCTGAAAATCAGCATCTTTTAAATTTGTAGCTATATAACATAGACCATCTGTTTTAAAATAGCTTTCTCATGATGTCACTTTAAAATTGATATGTCTAGAAATGCGTAGGAGAGAAATTAGACTTGAGCTCAGAGAACTCATGTGTTAAATTTTCTTTCTTTCCTTTCATACCTGGAAATATAAATTTAAGTGACATAGAGAAAAATTGCTTCCATTTTTGAAGCTGTCAAATCATTCTGCACCAAGCCCACCCAAGTGTGCAGCTGGGAGCCAAGATGGCAAGCTCCACTGCCCCTCAGCCCCATGCAGGCCTCCTCAACTTCATGAGCTCCTTCCTGCCTCTGGGGAAGGAGAAGCTTGTTTGGAGAGGCTCTCGCACATAGTGGTCCTCACAAGCTAAGTGATGTTCAGGGCTCCTCTGTGGGCTGAGGCAGTGGGTGCTGGCAGTTGGGGCTATTCAGCTGCTTCTCAGTAAGCCGTACAGGACAGGGTCTATCTTTGTTGTTTTTCTAGAACATGTGGTCCCTGGGACTTTTTGTCCTCAACTTCTCCTTGGTTGTCAATAGGAAAACTCCCACTCCATGTCCAGTTATTTTAGGAAGGCCTCACAGAGCAATAGGACCAGAAACAGCATTCCCTCAACATCCTATAATTCACAAGTTGTGGCCCACTCAGCATTAGCATTTGCCAAGGGAAGGGCAATAAATTAATGAAAGAATCCAGAGTGATAGCAGAGTGCCCTTGACATGGCTGACAACAAGGTACCTAGAAGGATGATTCCTGGGAACAAGATCATGCAGTCTGTTTTACATTGGCACAAGATGCTCAAAGAATATTTTTGAATACATGAAATATGTGTTGGGATTAAGAGAGCAGACCTGAAGGTTATAATGAGAAGGCTTATTCAAGGAATGTGAAACCAGAACAAAAAAGGTAGCACATTGTAATGACAAGGAAACTTCAGAATCCCCAAATGTGGAAGTGAAGCAAACCTGTAAGTATGTTGGGTTGCTAAAGAAGAGTGGAGTTGGAAGATACAGGAACCAAACCAGGAGACTAGGGTATTGATGGTTTCATCACATTATTAGTTCATTTCTTCATTCATTCATTCAACAAATAATTCTTGATGAGCATTACGTGCCAGTCCCTAGGCCTTGGAGCCATGGCAATGAAAAAATATTTTCTGGCAAATACAGAGATGGAAGCTGGAGGGACTTAATAAACATAAGAAAGGCTCTGTAAGGTCATGATTTGAGAGTTGAAACTACTTGGGTTTTGAATCCCAGATCTAGACACTTAACAATAGATTTCAAGTTGCTTAACCCATTTGTGCCTCACTTTCCTCATCTGTCAAATAAAAATACTAATAGGGACTACTTCATAGGGTTGTTGTGATTAATGTGGTAATTTAGTGTGCCTGAAACATAGTAAGTACTCAATAATTACTATTAAAAATGTAGATAGGTATATATTGTTAAGTAGTGAAAAGTACTGTAAAGAAAAATAATTGAGATAAGGAGACAGAGTGGTGGTAAGGCTGTTTTAGATCAGGTGCTGAAGGGAAGGTCTCTCTGAGGAGGTGATATATGAACAGGGACTGGTTTGTGAGAACAGGTCATGCACAGGATTGTGGGAAGAGTGTTTCAGGTGGTTGGAAACAAAGTTACTGGGGTAGGAAAGACCTTCAAGGACTAGGAAATGTGGTGAAGAAAAAGATGCCATAGGCAATTGTGAACCAGTCCCTACCCCGTTGTACTCCTCCCATCTACATCTTTGGAAGACAGGCCTTCTGTGGGGCTCCGATCACCTCCAGCAGGTGCTTTGTGGAGATATGTGTGGTGGCACTGTGACAATAGAAAGTTTCATAGAAAGAGAAACTTGAGTTTGATGACATGTTATATATGTGTCCACACAAAATGTTACTAGTCAGAGTTAGAAAATATTTACAACTCCATAGTACCTTATCTTTTTTTTTAAAGAAAGGTAATACAATACCTGTAACTGTGTATCTATTCACATCCCATTAAGGCCTGGAGTAAAATGAATAAATAAATCGACACTAAGTGGCATATAAAGAGACTATATACAAATAGCCTGCAAGTTAAGATGTTGCTTCCAAAGGAAGTAGGGCAAGTTTTGCTGCCCAAATGTCATAAAAAATCTTTTGGGCTTTCAGAGCTCTTTGAATTTTAGAATTGCAGATAAAGGGGATTGTGAACCTGTAACGATTTCTAACTATGGGCCTTTGGTATGATCAGCACTCTGGGGAGTAACATGTAGAAAACAAATAAAAACCCAATTTGGAAAATCTATATACTTCTGCCTTAGCTGCTGTTTTTAAAGTATTTCATATCTGCTAAGTAAAAACTCTTAAGATATTCTACTGGAGCTATTTTAAGAATCTCCTTTCTCAGAAAGGTTCAGATTAGGACAGTGCAATTCATGATTTTTATAAAGGAGGAAATCAGGAGGAACAGGACTCCTTGTGTTCTGCCTAGGGCCTACATGAGTTTACAAAGTTGATGATATAAACTCCTGGTGACCAGAATGACTTTGTACAAAGAAGAAAACTTTGCCAGTTTTCCCGCAGTCAGCAAATTCTGTTTCGCAGGTAAACATGGCTTTGAGCAAAAGCAGGCGTTAAGTTGCAGCGTTACTGTCAGTGATGAGAGTTCCCAGATAGCTTGGAATGTTCATAGTCCTTCAGAGCACGCAGGAATGTTGAATTTACACTCATTTACATCTGACACCTAAAAGGTATAAAAGACTATAATAATAACCTGAACAATGTTCTCCTTGTAATCAATGTTTATTAAACGTTTGGTGCCAGAAACTTTGAAACAATTTAACTGCAAAGCGTTGCAACCCGTACTTAAGTTCTCTTGGTCTTAATGAGGGGCGTGCTGTCCCCCCACCCCTTCCGGGACCCGCTTCCCGGGGGCTCCCAGTTGCTGCCCGCCCGGCGCTCAGGGCGGCTCGCCCGTCCGCCGCGCGGCTCCGGCCACCAGGGGGCGCTGCGGCCCCTCTCCCGGGAGCGGCCGAGCCAGCCCGGTGGGTGTTTCTCTCCCTCTCGCGCTCTCTCCTCCCGGCCTCACATCCGGGTCTGGAGCGCGGCCGCGGCTGTCAGTGTTGGTGCGGGCGCGTCGGGGGCCCGGCCGGGGCGCAGTAAATGGCGGCGGAGGTAGGCGGAGCGGCGGCCGCGCTCAGCCCAGAACCCCCAAAACTTTAGACTTGAAGCCTCACAACTTTCGGGAAGTGCTGCCGCTCCGGGGGCGTGGACGGAAGAGGAATCGAGGCGGGAAGCGCCGGGGAGCCTCGAACCCGCGGCGGAGGAGGTGGCGGAGCCCGTCTGCCTCGCGCCGCCGCGGCCCCCGCCTCCTCCCGCAGCCGCCGAGCCGAGCCGCGCGCCGCGCTGAGACTGGGGCTGCGCGGGGCCTCTCAGGCGGCGGCGCGCCGAGCCCCCTGCTCGTGACCTCCGGGCCCTGTTGCTCGGGCGCACCCCGCGCGCGTGAGGCCGGGACTGGGGCTCCCAGCGGCTTTGAGGGGCGAGGAGGACGCCAGGCCGCGTGCAGCTCTTGCTGTCCCGGTGTTGTGGGGCCGGGCCGCGGGTGTTGCATGCGGGGCAGGGCGGCCGTGAGCCGGAGGCGAAGATGGAAGGCTTAACGTTGAGCGATGCGGAGCAGAAATACTATTCGGATCTCTTCTCCTACTGCGACATCGAGAGCACCAAGAAGGTGGCGGCCAATGGTCGGGTGCTGGAGCTATTCCGGGCCGCGCAGCTGCCCAACGACGTGGTCCTCCAGGTAACGCCGCCGCCCGCGCCCCCGGCCGCGTCCAGGGGCTGCCTGCGGCCGAGGGGCAGCTTCCCTGCGGCCCGGGCTTCCTGCCGCCCGCCTTCGAGGGGTGGGAGTGGGCGCCGCTTCCAGAAGGGCTGTTGGTTGCTTGGTTCCCCCGGGCTCCCCCGCTGCGAGCAGGGACCGCAGGTGCCTGGGCGGCCGGGACTCGTGCCGCGGTCGTGGTCGGGGTGGGGCTGGCGGGGTTGCGTTTAGAGGACAAAAGTCATGCAAAGACATATAGTGAGAGGAGGGAGGGTCTGTGTATTCTCTCTGAAGAGCCTAAGCCCTGTATCTCTCGGCTGCCCCTCAAAATCCGTATTTTTCAACACCGAAGAGCAACTTCAGATGAAGGATCTTGTAGTGTTACCATGGCTTTGGATCCTAGATCCTGGGGTATACAGAGCTCTTCGGATATCCTACAGAGTAGTAAAGTTATCAACATAGGTAAAATGTTTAATTCTTGAATTAACTGAGGTTACACGATAAAGTTAATTTTACAGATTTAGGAATCGAAGCAGGTTTTTTTTTTTAAAGGAAGCCAAATTCTTAGGGAAATAAAACGTTTGAACTCTAGCTAGTACTTTGCAAGTAGATCTGAAAGTAACTTGTAAATAGCTATAGAAGGTGTAGCTGATGTAAACTGAAGTTTAACATTGGCGTTTGGAAATACTTGGTGAAACTTGTGGATTTGGAGTTAGGAGGTAAGTATTGAGCAGCTAGAAGTCGAATTTGCTATCTGCCTTAATCAAATCTAGAGGAGCAAACAGAATAAATTTTAAGCTTTATCACATCTGTTTTAAAAATAGGCTTCCCAAAGTTCTTACCTAATGTATGTGGTGAGCATTAGTGTTGCTCTGTTTAATGACTCATAATTGCTAGTAAGAGTCTTCTAAATAGTATATCAGGAACAGGTTTGAAGCTTTCATCTTCATGACCATCCAAGCCAGTTACCCAGATCTCCAAAATTTAAAGCCATATGCATAGTTATGATGTGGTGTGCTGCAGAAAGCACTGAGTTGGGAGTTTTGAGGCCTGTGTCTCTGACTCCACTCTTAACTAGGTGCGGGACTTTGGGCCAAGCATTTTAACTTTGCAAAAGCATTAAGTGTACTCATCTATACAGTGAGAGTCAAGTTCATCCTAACAGAAATTCTGGGAAGTATAAAAATGTCCACACAGGCCTCTGATTTAGGAGTTATCTATGCATGAACTATGATTACCTTGAATGAGTTGTGTCTTTTTGCATAATTTTCTGTTTAATATTGCTTTTTTAAATCTTGGGAGTAAAAATTGGGTGTCTTACATACCAACAGCTAGGAGTGTCAAATTCATGCTGCTGAAAGGAACAAAGAGTAAATATTTTTGGTTTTGCTCATCATGTACAGTATCTCGAATATTCTTTGTTTTTGTTTTTACAACCTTTTAAAAATGTAAGAATCATACTTAGCTCAGGAGCCTACAGAACGACCTGCCTGTTGTTTGCTGACCCCTAAAGAATGGTGGTAGCAGTTTGGGGGTACTATACTCTCTTCATGTGGCTTTGGAATTAGACTTACAGAAAGAGATCTGGTCAGAACATGCTCGTTAATGATACTCTTTTTTGTAGAAATAACAAAACATACCTTCAAGTCAGTTGGAACTAAAATTACAGAGAAACCGGCCATGTTCGATTTTGGTTTATGTCTTTGGGATGGGAAGAAGCTGAAATAAACTGACTTTTGTATTTTTAATGGTGAACAGAGACTTTAGGACTTCTAATATGTTATTTAGGATAACACATTATCCTAATAAATTAGCGTTAACCTTTGTCTAAAATATGGTTAGTGTACTCCTTTGGTTGAACATGGTTAGTGTAATCCAAGTTATTTTCAGATTTTGCTTAATTTTGTTAACATTTACAAATTAGTTTTTATTGTCTTTTTGTACAAAGATCTTAAACAGCATCTTCAGGTTTCAGTTGCAGGTTGGAAGCTGTAGGAACCCCCTGAAGCCGGATTCTTACAGTGATATATACTAAATAGCATTCTGGGCATCTTGAAAGTAATTTACTTAAATTTGGCCTAAGACATAAAATGTGAGACAAAGGGGAATATGGACTTAATTTCCTTTAAAGAGTTTTGGATTGTCTGCAAACATAGCCCTCCATTGCTAAGTTGGAAAAATTTGGGTCAATTCATGTATGTTATTGCGTTATCTACTTAGCACTGGGCTGGGCACTGCAGGGCATCAAAAGAGAAGAAGCTATCAAGGACTTTGTAAACTACAGGAATACACATGTGTAACATAAAGCAGAATGTGAATGTCATAGGAGAGGTGTGAAGGAGATATGATCAGGAAAGGCTTCTTGATTTAATTCAGATGGTTTTCAAATTAGTGTGGAGGGAGGGCAGTGGGATGAAGAGGACTTCCAGGCAGAGAAGAACGCATGACCACAGGTGAGAAGTGTAGGAACTTTTTCAAGTACTAACAGATTTGCTGAAGCTGGAGTATGTTTTGGAAACAATGGAACATATAGTGAAAAGAGACCATATTGGGAAAGACTAAAGAGCAGGCAGAAGATTTCTTATTTCAGTAGGCAATGGAGACTCATTGGTAGCTTTTGATGTTGAGTGAGAAAGAAAGTAGGTGCACAGGGAGGAAGCTTGTGCAGTGGTCTGAAACAGATGCTGAGTAATGGGCATCCAAACCAGGCTGACAGCAGTAGACTAGCAAAGGAGCTGGATGAACAGGTCTGTTACTTGCAGGGCTGCTGGGTAGATGCATGTGAGGTGCTTTGTGGGATAATGTTTAATTGAGGCCAGATTACCAAGGCTGGGTGGAGAGCTTTGAGTTAATTGTGAAGTAACAGCGAGTTGTAGATGTAAGAGAAATGACTCATAAAAGTAGTGCTTTACAAGATCAGTGCAACAGGAGTTGGAGGGAAACTGGAGATGAATTTGGGGACAGATTACTGCAGGAAGTGGGAGGACGGGGGCCATAGTACTCAAATGTGGGAGTGGGGAAGACAATGGCGAGGTGATTTTGTCCCCCATGGGATATTTGGCAATGCCTGGAGACATTTTTGCTTGTCATAACTTGCGGGGAAGGAGCAGTTCTACTGGCATCTAGTGGATAGAGACCAGAGGTGCTGCTAAACAATCCTGCAGGGCACAGGACAGTCCTCTCTCAACAAAGAATTGTCTGGCCTAAAATGTCAATGGTGGTGAGATTGAGAAATCCTGACCTGGACTTCAGTGGTGACAGTGGAACAGAAAATGAGGCAGAGCTTATGAAGGTAGACCTGATATTTAGATAAGAATAGGGCAAGGATTACTCTCTGTTGGACACCACTCACAATTAGAAAAGGGGCAAGAAGGAGGCCTGGTTCTTAGGAGATAATGATGAGTTTAATTTTAATCCTTTTGAGATGCACTGCAAATCTCCCAGAGGTAGTTGGAAGCCTGGGGAGATTTGCTTACCCTGAGTAATGGTCTTTGCAGTGGAAGTCAGAGGTGTGGAGTCTCTTCCTCTGTCCGTCTTGCCTGTGTATCTTGGGGGCAGGGAACAGGTGGTTTCTCACACTGTGGGCATGCGTGTACACATCAGGACTTTGATTGATGGAGTAGTTGTCAGTATTTGTTAATAACAGTTAGGAGAAGGCTGAGTCATCTGGGGAATGAGTTGAGAGAACAAAGAACAGAGGGCCCAGAATTGAGGGAGGAAGGAGCTGGCATTCATTGAGTGCTTGTTATGTTCCTTTTACCAGGCAAATCATTTTCATGCTAGGACTCATTTGATCCTTGCAGCAACACTGTGAAGTGGGTATTCTTGTTTATTAACTAGGAACTTGATAGGCAGAGAAGTTAAATACTTGTTAGTGAACAGAGCACCTCTCCTTTACCATTATTCCTTGACATTCTCAGATCTTTCTTTCACTGTTGAAGTGATTGGTGTGCCCACAGTTCTTACGAAGAGTAGAGATTTAAAATTGCTTTAATTTTGAGTTATATTATGGATTTCCTCCTTGGCATGGTAAATAGTTAATGTCTGGAAACACAGCCTCGTAAGAGAAATGGGAAGATTCTTGTAGTTGGTATCCTGTGCACAATTTTATGTTACCGTAATTGTCAAACATTTTACAGTATATTCGTTTGCTTGTTTTGGAATAGGAGGGTAAAACCTGTTATGAGTTTAAGAGTTTGTTTTTGGAGACAGTATGTCAGTAGACAAAGTGAATAGCTGAAGTTTTATAAACTGTGCTTTACAACAGAGAGAACAGGACTTGGAAGAATTTTGGCTCATAGGATTTAATCATGAGAAATTTTGCTGTTTGCTGAGCAAGAAAATAGGGGCTTAAAAATCACCTTTTTTTAGAAGTAATTCATTTTAGTTTTTAAAGATTAAGGGAAGGTATGCTATTTACCACACTAATCAGCATGTTTCTTAGCTTTTATTTAAAACTTTTATTTTTGGAAATATTTTAAAACATACAGACTTTAAATGTATAATAGCTTGATAAAAGGTTCTAACTGTTCTTTTCTTGAAAGTTAAAAGCAATGTACCCTATTAATGAAGCTAAAAAAATCTTTTAGATCATTTGTGTTGAGAAACACCTTGGTAGAATATTTAAATAACACATTAATGGGGGGATGAGAACAATGAAACAAAGCCATTTTGTCTTGAAATTTGTTCAATTGTAAGATTTACTCATTAGTGATAGTATTAAAATAGGGAAGCAGAGCCTTGTTTATGCATTGAAAGTTATAAGGAATATGAGTGAATGTCAGGTTTGTTATTCTAGAGTAGTGATTTTTTTAGGTTTGTAATTTCAGAAGCACTAAAATAATTATAGAAAACTACAAAAGTAATCGTGCTAATCAGTCACTTTTCTATATTCAGTTGAAATACATATACTGTTTGTGAAAGAAGTCATACCTAATAGCTTTCTGTAGTATCATATTTACTTTTAAAATTTCTCTTTCCTGTATCATGTAGTGCTAATTCTAGTGTTCTCTTTTTCTTTTTTGTTAAACCAGTAGCCCAGCATTAGAATCTTACAGTTTTGTGAACTCATGCTAACCATTCCAATGGAGCTATATAAAAGAGCATGAGAAGTTGGTATAAGGAGCAATAAACGTGGGAGGCAAGTTCCAGACCCGTTTTTAACTAGCCGTGTGACCTTGAACAAATCACTTGATGTCTGGGTTTTAGTTTTCACCACATGAAGTGATTGGATTGGATTTTTCAAACCAGAGTGTTAAAGTGTAAGAATGGCCAGTCTGTCCAGCCACACCCTTAAGAAATCACAGACTGAAATTAAGTTGCTCCACTGTTTTGACACTAGAACTGATTTCTTGTACATTCTTTGAATGATCTGAAGAGGAGAATCTCAGCCTAGATTGCTGAAGTGACTATATATATATAAGAGGGAACTGATAAAAGGGTTGTAAGGTCCATAGTTCTTAGATCTTCAAGCTGTCTGGCCGATGAGGATTTGAAGTGGATTTTAAAATTTGGTATTTCCAATGTTTGCCTTCATATATGTTTCATTTTCTGTAGGCTTTCTTGTAAGGAATTTATGTCTCATGGGTTGCATACGTAGGCATGACATAAAAATCAGGACATAATAAGAACTTTGGCTCAGAAATCCTTTTTTTTGAGTTCGTACTATATACCAAATTTCATTGAAATATGATAAATTATAAGACTTGGTCCTTAACAAAGATATTGTACCTCTTCTCCATTTTATTTCAAGAATGGACTTTATATTGAGTTTGAGTCTGTCTTGTTAAATGAAGCCAGAATTTATTAGATTGTGTGTTGCCTTCTGATTTCTTTTGGGTTGTGGATTCCTTTGAGATTCTGGACATACTGGACATCTGCTTATATATAGTTATACAAAATTTTGTATTTGAAGCATATCATTTGAAGCTGCTAGCTTTCCCCCAACCTAGTCAAACTCATCCCATGGACATCTGCCTTAAAGTTTTAAGGAAGAGCAGACACTTGTGAAATGCTGAACACAATGTCTTTCTTAAGTGAGTTTTGTGTATTTTCAATAAATATTTCTTCATGGCTACTATTTATATTCAGGGTGTATATGCAATGGTGAAAAATTAGACATCTTCCTTGCCTTAATGGATTATAACTTGTGCTAATGTTAAAAAGGAAAAGAACTGTGTGCAGTTAATAGAGAATTATAGGAGACTGTGGGGGCCTACATAGGTGTAAGTAATGGAAGACCTCTCTGAGGAGACATGGATGGGGTAAGGGAGAGAGAATGAGGTGTTTCACACAGAAAGCATGTGAAAGGCCTGGAGCTTGATAAGCTTAATGTGTTTGAGGAAATGAGATGTCTGAGCTTTATGGGCAGGATGGGAGAATGGCAGGGACCACTTACTGCAGGGCCTTGTGCGTGGTAACAAGGAGTTTGGATTTCAAAATACAAAAAGCCTCTATTCAGGGGAGTAGCATCATCTGAATTGTATTTTTTAAAGATTAGCCTGCTGTATAGAGAAGAGAATACTGGGGAAGCAGAAATCAGATAGGAAATGATGGTGGTTTAGATCAGTGAGGTGGCAGTGGGATGGAGAGGAGTGAGATACTTTTGGGTGGTAGAAACAGGAGGACATGGTAACAGATTGGATATGAAACATAAGAGAAAGGGAAGAACTCAGGGATGTTGCTGGAAGTCACCAGTACTGGATGGCTTAAAGGGGAATAGGTTTTTGAGTTTTTTGTTTTATTTTGATGGAGGGGTAATGATGAATTCAGGAATTCCGTTTTGTCAGTCTTAACAGTCTTAGGAGCCTGTTAGATTGTGAAGTAGGCCTCCACCAGAGGATCAACAGATCTTGAGGAACTCAGAGATATTTGGGTTGGAGATGTCAATTTGAAGATTACCAGTGTATTAGTGATATTTCAAGCCATGAAAGTAAATATCACTGAGGAAGAGACTATAGAGAGGATAGAAAAATTGCCATGAAATAGAACTCTGAGCAGTGCTGCACATTTCTAAGTTAGATATACTCTAGGAGGGAGGCTAAGAACAGCCGGAATGGTCATAGGGAAACTGGGAGTGTATGTTGGATCATACTGTGCTGCCAAATAATGAAAGTATTTCAAGAAAAAGATAGTTAACAGAATTGAGTTTGACTGAGGGGTTGAGAAGATATGGGCAGAAATATGGCCATTAGATTTGGTAATCTAGAGATTGACAGTAACTTTGATGAGCCAGTTTCATGGACTAGTAGAAATGCAAGCCAGATTTGAGTGACTTGGGGGATACATCGTAGCCCAGAAACTAGAGATAGAATGTTTAGATAGATTTTTAAAGAAGTTTGCCTATAGATGGAAAAAGACATGAGGCAGAAGCTGGAGGTATATGAAGATAAAAAGTCTAGTTTTGTTGTTTATTTTTTTGAGTATACAAAGTACTGCAGCATGATTTTAGTTATTAAGATTAACAAGGGAAGGAAGGGAGGAAAATGAGGGAAGGCCTTGAGAAACCAAGTATGGTCAGGATTCTGGCTGCACACAGGGTGGGTCTAATAGGAAAGAGATCACTTCCTCCATGTTAAAAGGAGGGAAGAAGGAAGAACATGGGTATAGAGACAAGTACATAGAGTTGCTGGAGGAAAATTGAATGTCTAGCCTAAAGGCTTCTACTTTTTCTACAACCTGAGGCAAGATTAATAGTGTACTAGTGGGAACAATCTGAATATGATAGTAAGAAAAAAAATCAATGCTTAGTGTCATCAAAAAGAAAAAATATTTAGGGATAAATTTAGCAAAAGAAGCACCAAGATTTTTATGCTATAATACATTACTGAGGGAAATTTGAAAAGAAAAAAGATTGAAATAAATGAAGAGACAGTCTGTGTTCATGGATTAGAAGATTGAATATTATAAGATGGCAGTTCTTCCCATATTTGTTGGGTTCGTGCAGTCAACCTCCAAATAACCGGGAGACGCGTGGATGCAAAAGCAAGAGCGTTTATTGGGTAGCCAGCATGCTGGGGTCTCATACTCCAGGTGGTGACCCCAAAGTACAAGTTCATTCTTCTTTTATACATAGGAATGGGGTTGTGTGTAGAGTGGGCCGTGCGCAGAATGGGCCGTGCGCAGACCGGGCCCAGATATGACCTGATCCTCACCATAACCAACCTGCTCATCAACCACCTGGACCGGTTCCCTCCAGGTGGAGTGACACTCCCTAACACCGGGTGGGCGAGCCGTCCACCTTCCACTGGCTGGGAGCATCTGGCCAGCCCTGACAACTGTGTTGGCCAAATCTCTGCAACTCCTGCAACCTCCCCCCGATGTGACCCTTCTCTCACAAAATAAAGTCACCTACAAAATGGAGCAGCATTAGTCAGGACTCTTCATATTGATCTGTAGATTCAACAAATCCCCATCAAAATCCTAGTAGACTTTTTTGTAGAAATTGTCAATCTGATTGTAAAATGTATAAGGAAATGCAAAGGACCTAGAATAGCCAAAACAATTTTGAAAAACAAAATAGGAGACTTGCCCTACCTAACTTTAAAGCTTATTATGATTTATACTAATCAAGATGGTATGATTGACATAAGGGTAAACATGTAGGTCAGTGGAAAAGAACTGAGAATCTAGAAACAAACTCTTACATTTATGATCACTTGATTTTTGAAAAAGTGCCAGGATAGTTCATTGGGGTAAGGATAGTCGTTTTCAGCAAATGGTGCTGGGACAGTTTGGTATCTGTTTGTTTAAAAGAAAAAAATGGACTTAGATGTATTTTTGTATATATATATACTTTACACCATACACAAAAATTATCTCAGAATAGATCATAGACTTAATTGTGAAACTTAAAACTATAAAAATTCTAGGTGTTAACATATGGAAAAATTTTTATGACCTTGGGCTAGGTAGAGTTCTTAGGTTTGACACTAAGGGCATGAAACGTAAAAGAAAATACTGGTAAACTAGACTTCATTAAAACTTCTAAAAACTTTTACACTTCACAGGATACTTAGTTTTAAAAAGGCCTCAAAATGGCAGAAAATATTTGCATATTACAAACATGGTAAAGGTCTTTAGAATATGCAAAAAGATTTTACAATTCAATTACAAAGAAAAAGACCAATTAAAAAATAAGCAGAAGGTTTTAATAGATATTGCACCAAAGGAGATAATATAAATGGCCAATAAGCATATGAAAAAATGTTCTGCATCATTAGT
This sequence comes from Manis pentadactyla, assembly GCF_030020395.1. Classification (NCBI taxonomy): domain Eukaryota; kingdom Metazoa; phylum Chordata; class Mammalia; order Pholidota; family Manidae; genus Manis; species Manis pentadactyla. The sequence goes on from NC_080030.1 coordinate 52,609,896, forward strand.
CATTAAGGAAATGCAAATTAAACCACAGCGATATGCTGTCATATGCCCACTAGAATGACAATAATTAAGAAGACTGGCATTACATGGTATTGGTATTGTAGAGAAACTGGAATCCTTATACACTGCTCTTGGAAATGTAGATAGTACAGCCATTTTGGAAAACAGTTTGGCTGTCTTAAAAAGTTAAACGGAAGCTTACCATACAAATCATCAATTACCATACAAATCAGATTCTTAGAACTCTAACCAAAAGAAGTGAAAATGTATATGCACAAAGAATTTTAAGTGTCCGTTCACAGTGTCATTCACACTAATTAAAAACTGGAAAGCAATCCAAGTGTCTGTCACATGGTAAATGCATAAACAAAATATGATTGGATGGAATGCTGTTCTGTAATAAAAAGGAGTAGATTACCTACATTTTTATTTACGTACTAAGTTATCTTAAGACTCAGTGAATTAATTGTATACTTACTATAGTTGAATTTTATGGTGTATAAGTTATACCTCAAAACTGTACATTGAAAAAAACAGATTGAGGGGGTGAAGGGAATGCTTGAAATAGTCCTCTTAGAGGATGTGTAGTATAGAGTAAAGGACTCTTTTCTGTCTATATAATTTAATCACAATACCTCAACAATGTAATCTGGCATTTTGATAAGGGACTTACATTTTCAATATCATATGAAAGGTGATATATTGATAATTCATATGATATTGACAATATGTTCTTACAATACTCAACTTGCAGAATGGTGATACCCATTAACAGAAATAAAGAAGTGAGAATGGGGCCTAGTTTTGTGGAGAAGTAGTGTGCTGAATTTTGCATGTGCTGAGTGAGATGCCATGTTCAGTCCATCTGGGCAGCAAGGGTTCAGTGGGCATTTGAAAAGCTTGAGAGAACAGGTGGGTGGCTTTAAAGCTTGTGCGGACTTGGTGGTGGTTCCTGAATGAGGCCATTCACTAAAAATGAGGGATGCAAACTTAACTTCATTATATTTGAAATGTCCTTTCAGAGTAAGTTGTAAATTGTATCTTTGTCATAGAGATTTATTTATTCTCACTTAACGACCTCGAAATTCTTCTAAAACTTTGAGACTGTTAGGAAAGCAAGGTGGATGCATAAATATGATGTGTCTCTTTATCTGAAGTTAATCCAGCTTCCAAAAAGTTGAACCTTGAATGTTAAACTCAAAACATCCCTTTAATGTTAAACTCAAAAGGCATGTGCACATGTAATGTAAGAGATTTTACCTATTTGTAAGCAACCCCCTAAACCTTCCTCACATAGTAACTTCATTTAGCTGAGAAATGAGCCTGAGCTACAGGAGCCTTGCCTACCCCTTGCCATCAGTATCTCATCACAGCTTTGTGCTTGTCATTTGACTCAGGATCTCAGTTCATCCTTTTAATAAGCCTGTCAGGTATTGTTATTCCCATTTCATTAATAAGAAAATGTATGTTCTTACAATACTCAAGAATTGGTGGATTCTTCAAGGCTTGTGGACAAATTCCTTGAAGGTAAGTTATCCTTACCTCTCACTTAAGTACAGCATAGCTATAACATTTTTTCAGGGCTGGTTCTATTGAATTCTACTCTTCGTATATTCAGAATATTTTTTCCTAATTGCTATCCTATAATTACATTTTCCATTAATTCAGTAGTCACTATTCAGCACCTGTTATGCACTAAGATATGCACCCAGAGCACTGAGTATATAGAGATGAGTGAGAGAGACATGGTTCCTGCCTTTCTGGAAAACTTCATCTTTTCTCCTAAGCTTCAGGAATCTAGCAGGGGTAACTGCCTATCTGGTTCACAGCTATATCCCTGGCACATTTTTGGTACTTAAAAAGTTGTTGAATGAGTGTTGAATGTTGGATAAATGAGCATGAATTTATCTTTTTTCCCCCAAAAGTATGTTTGCTTATCACTAACTTTAATAGGCATTGCAACCAATTAAAGTAATGATAGTAATAATAAATGCTGATGTAGTGCCCACTAAATTCCAGATACTGTTTGCGCCCCTTTAAAAATAATAACTCATTTAATTCTCAGTGTTGTAAAGTGGGTACAGTATATTATCTCTATTTTTATAATGAAGATACAGAGAGGATAAGTAACTTCTCCAAGCTCACAGAGCTAGTAAGTGGTTGAGCTGGGATTTAAGTAGTCCTGTTTCTTTTTCTTTTTTTTAATTGAAATATCATTAATATACAATCTTATATTGTTTCAAGTATACAACACAATATTTCAACAATTACCCATATTATTAAATCCTCACCCTACTAGGACAGTTACTATCTGTCAACATAGGTAAGTAACTGCTGTGCTTTACTTCCTTACTCTTATATGATTAATACTTATTATCTCACTTCCATGCTCATGTCTTTGCCCTGTAACATAGCTCTAAAATATTCTAAATCCCCAAATTTCTTCTTTAAAATTATTTCAGGGCCTTAAAAGCTGCTTGCAGTATATGCTTGCACTGCTGTGAGTCCTTTTGGAGTCTACAGCTGTAACAAGTGCTCTTCACCCATGTCTTTGCGGCACATGTCTTGAAACACTTTGTAAATAAAACTTTAAAGTAGGTTTTCTGTTACATTTATTTTGATGACACTGATTATTTTTCTTGATTTGCTAAGAATATTGAAAATTTTATTAAAGGGATAAAACTTAAAGACAAATAACATTCTAGAAAATAATTTGTTAAACCAAACCCTTTTATCGCTAAAGCCAATTTAGTTGAGGTTTCCAATAAGAAATCTGGATAACATTCATTTGTTTGACTTTCTGAGGGCTTGCTTAGGTGCAGAGGACCGAAACTTGGGAGAAAGTTCATGATAACGTAGCTTGGATCTCTTTGGCATCGAGATTTCTTTATGCTGTAGAGAGGAGTAAGATTGACCAGGGCGAAATTGTTGAGTGAAAGAAAGGAGAGAAGTAGCAGCCTGACCTAAGCTGTTTGAGGCATTGGAGGGCCATGAGCAGAAGAGCAAGGAAAGTGTCATGGAAAGAGTAGTCTGTCACGTGCTACAAAACTTCATACTGGGTTTCATAGAGGTCAGAGAGTGCAAGTCAGATTGCTTCCTGACAGGTTTGCATGTTATGCTTTCAAAACTCTTTTTTCATATAGACTTTTGATTAATTCATACTAGATTTTTCCTTTTACATTTGCCACTTTGTTACCAAGGTTTTATTTATTCTTGCTTGGAATCCGGAGCAAACCCTTCTCACTATGAGTTCTTTTATATATTGAGATATTTGCAAGCTAACTCATTTTTTATAGTCCTTTGGTTTCCTTCATAATTTGTATCCCAGGCATAATAATATTTATCTAAATAATCTGAATCACCAAGAAACATTTCTCTAATGTTGCATTGTCTTTTGTGGAGTTAGGAAGGTATTTGAAATAATAATTCAAAACTTTAAAAAGCACCACTCATGTTTTTTGTTTGTTCGTTGTCCTACATCTTTCTTGAACTTGTCCCTAAACATGCCAACCAGATAATTGGGATGTAGTCTTCTCATGCTGTTCTGTATGTTTGCACTTGTATAACTTGTACTTTTAGCCTCCTATTTATGTGCATGTCTTCCTTGCGAGGTGGCAAGCAGCTTGATGGCAAGTGTTAGCTTATCCTTGTTTGTTACCCTTATATCACTTTGTTCATCGTAGATAGGCACCCAAAACCAATTGGACTGGCTGATTGGCGTTTCAGGGCTTCACTCCTCATCAGTAAGTGCATCTACAAGTCCTAGCCTAACCTCTTCATTTTATCATACTACTTAAAAAATTCCAAATGACAATGTGTCTTTTTGAACAATATGAAGCCTCTGAGACCAGATTGTATATATATCTTTCAATTAGACTGTGAGTATGTTAGCTGGTACTTTCGAAGTTGTACAGGTGACTCTACTCAGATGTACTGAACATGCATATTAGTGACTTTTATTTAAGGTACTGCGCCTCAAGTCTGTTCTCCTAATGTTTTATTTTTAAAGATATCATGGTTCACTTTAGCAGGAAACTCACATGAACTTCTCTGCCCTTCAAAGGTATAATTTCCAATCCTTGAACTTGACAATGAGCAAGTAGTGGTAGACAAATAATCTAAATAAGGAAATGGGTCAGTAGTTTCACATTTAGTTTAGTTGAGTCTTTTGGAAGGAAAGCATAACATTCTTATAAAATGCATGGTAAGAAGGAAAGCTATTAAATTTTCAGTAGTCATGCCTACCCAGCCTTAAAAGTTATCTACCAGTTTACCCCCACATCTCAGTCTCGTTTCTGATTATTCTTCTGACATGGACTTTGTGTTCCGACCTAGCAAATCTGTTTTGTTTCTCACAGTTACTTGTTTCTTATCAGTTTCTTTTCATTGTGCTACTTTCTCCATCTGTAATACCCTGCTCCAACTCTCATCTTCCATCCCCCCCCTTTTCCAGAATGTGACTAGGCTTTTGTCGACTTTGGAAATCTAGTTTGAACAACAGCTCTCTCACTCTGAGACTGTCATTTGCCTCCTACCTATCCTTTTGTATATGTTCTGTATGATTTTGTTTTTTGTTCATTTATGTCATTGTTTAGCTGCTTTTCCAGTATACTTGCACGTAACAATATTGTAAGTGAGCTGAATAAAATTAACGTTTCTTTTCTTTCATCACCTCATGATGTCTAGAGCAGCAAAAGCACAAAGTAGATGTTTAGAAAATAGCCAGTTTTTGAGGGCAAGCCACTTGCTTAGTCCTCCTATTGCTGTGCATTCAGAGACATGATTGGGATCACGAGTTGAGGCAGTTCTGGGCTCCTTACCCAAGGAAGTAAAAAGTGGGGGTGGCGAAGCTTGCAGCCTTGAATGTTCCACTGCTAACACTATGGGTTCCCTCTGTCTCCGCCCCAATCAACATTCTGGGCATGAGAGAAGAAGAGGAGGCAGCAAGAACAGGAACAGAATTTTCAGAGCTCTGACTCTGCAGCACTGCTGACCGACGTTGCCAGTTCCCTCTGCCTTTTCAGAACCTTATTTTCCCTATTCCTTTTTTTAAAATAGCAGAATGACTGTAGAAAGTTTAAAAAAAAACAGGAATTTATTGGCTGGTAAATTACAGTAGACTTTGGATATTTTGGCACTATATCTTATACTTTCTTTTATAAAATGGAATAAAGCACAACTTCTGTCAAGTTCCAGTCTATCTGGCTGAAAGTGGAAGACCACAAATCCATTTACAGATGAGGGTGCTGGGAACACTCACATATCACACTGGGATAGCACATTTTCTAGCACAGTCCGATGAGACTTGTACCACATTAGAATTACAGATTATACTACTTGTCATGATCCATATAAATCTCACAGCAGTAGTAGGAACTGCCTATGTTAAACCTTTGAAATCCAGGAGCCTACTGTATTACACTGTGCCTACCTTAAAAAAGCTAAGAATAGAGTAAGAGAGTTTATGGTTAGATTTTCTATTACTACCCACAGTTTTGAACCCCTGAAAAGAGAAATCTTTTACTTCTCTTAGTCACAGGTTTTACGATTCCCCCTAAGACTTGATTCTGGAATGAATCCAAACTTAGTGTTTCTCACTTGCAGCTAACAAACGGCAAAAGCAGGATTGTCATAGTTACTAATTGTGTACCATGGTTTTTCTACATTGTGTTCCTTTTCACTTCCTGTGATATTCATTTGACCCTGCACACCCATCTCCCTGCCTTCCTTTATTTCTTCTTCCTTTTACTGCCAAATAACAAGTGACCCAGATTTCTTCTTTTCTGCTTGTACCTTCCCTATCTTCTAAAGAACTGGTAATCTAACTTGTATGCCCCCAACCCCCCTTTTAAAAAAAGAACCTCTTAAAATTCAGTTTTTTCCTGATTGCCAAATACAGTAATCTTTTCTTAGATTTTACTGTTTTACTACCTCACTTGCAACTGACACTGAATTACTTCTTGTTGGAGTCCATATTTTTTCGTTGACCATTATCTTAAATTATTATATGCTGTTATATGTCTTTAGCATCCTGTCTTCCTACTGTGTCTTTCTCTCTTCATTGTTAGCTCTGATTCCTCCTTGCCTTATATCCAGCCTAGGAAGTCCTTCAGATTTTCTTTCTTTGAAAGATCTCAGCTAATCATCCTTTTCTGTCCTTTGCATTACTCGTCTGAGCTCTGACCGTTTTATTGCTGAACTATTGCAGTAGTCTCCTAAATCCTAACTAGCTTCTATAATTGTTAAAGAACAAATAAGTGAATTTCTAAAATACTATATGATACTATTTGGAAATACTCAGTAAGAACTAGTCTGGCATTTAGAGCCTCACCATCCTGCTCTGTTCAGTTTACTTACCTAGCCACCACTCCAGTCTCTGCTTTGACCTGGTGGTGCCCCAACTCCCACCACTAGAACACCCATCTTGTTTTGGTTTACCAAAAACCTGTCCACTCTTTAAGGTCCAGATCAGACATTTTTCCCCTCTAATAAATATTTACAATCCATAGTAACCTCTTTCTAATTCTTATAGTAACAAGTCCTAATAATGTAGCATCTATTATGGGCCAGGCATTGAGCTATTTGACAGATGTTTGATTTTAAACTTAGAGAATAGTTGTATTCGTTTTATAGCTGAGAAACCTGGGGCTCCAGAGGCATCATGCTGGACATGATCTAGGATTCAAATCCATCTCCATTTGACAGCAAAACCAACCATTGTGGTGTGTAAGACGATAGCCTTATATCATGGCTTATCTTTTTCAGTTGTATGTTATTTTGTCAACTAGGTTAGAAGTTCCTTGAGAACTGGGGATGTGTGTTAGAACTTTGTGTGCTCTCAGGGCCCACTATGTACTTTGAACACTGTGTGTGAGTACTTAAGAGGAGAACATTTTGAGGAGGTGCTCCAGTAGTGCTATCAATTACGATAACCAGTCTGCCTCCTTTTTGTGTTAGAGCATTTTCTAAAAAAACTCTCTAAAATTGGGTACAAGGTAGATTGCAGACATGACTACATACTTGAATTAGAGCACCCTTATGATTTGTTTCCCAAAGTGTAGAATATGTACCCAACAAGATGTAAAACCACATAGTAAGAAAGCTATTCCCTTTTCAGTCATTTTTCAAATCTGAATGAGAAGGTTTCAATTTGGTACTAATATCTTTCTAATACAGGTTATCCTCTTAATAAAGAACAGTTAGGCCTTGGTGTAGCCACAAGCATATTTTACAGACAGTGGTATTTGACCATAATTAATAACAGTTTTGTTTTCATTGAATTTACTATTGTTTTTGTTATCTTCTGTTTATTTCAAGTGATACTTCTTTTCTAGTCTCACAATACAAGTTCCATTTAAAATAAATTCATAAAAATTTTAAAAACTATTTTGATGTAATAAAGAAATACTGAGGCCATAATAGCACAAGCGGCCCATGGACATGGCAGAATTTGTGAAGGTGGAATACAAGTGTATGAAGTTTGGGAAACATTGATATAATGGAAAAAGCCAGGCTTTGGAGTTTCACAAAGTTAGGTTCATATTTTTGCCCTGCTGAGTTTTAGTCTGTGACCTGGGAGCAAAAACTTTCTCTTCACCTCACTATTCCTATTTGTAAAATGAATATAATAATGCCTACTTTTTAGAGTTGAGGATTGCTTAAATAAGTACTAGTATACCACTCTATGAATGGTAGCCTTTTCATCAATTTTGTTATTTTTGTTATTCCTTATATCATTATTTAGTCAAATAAAAACCTTTGATATAATTTTAAAGATGTAACTTAATTCCTAGGATTTCTTACTCTTCAGCGAGTATTTAACTCCTCTGGGCCTTAGTTTCTCTAGGCATTAGTTATTTCATCTGCATATTGGGAATAATATAGTACCTGCCTCGTAGGATTGTTGGGGACTAAATTAACTCATAAGATAACTGGAGTAGTGCCAAGTACTTGAAAAAGTGCTATGTAGCTATTAGCTATTACTATTATTATTTCCTTGGGAAGATGTAGCTTTTTGGAAGATCCTGAGGCTTTTTTCATTTGTTCTTATCATCCTGAGTTAGGAAAATAAGTTGTTCTACCATATTTGCATATGTTCATTAAGCACCTACTGAGTGTAAAGCATCATTGTTCTGGGATCATATATAAACCAGCAGTCGAGAATAAGGAGGTCTTCAGCAAAACTACACTCAGCTATGCATACCCTACAATTATTGCAGCATGCAGTTAAAAAAAACTTCAAGAAAGACTAATAAACCCTAAAAGACTGAGGGAACTGACATTAATCATTGTGAACTTCTGTTCATTATAACATTTTCTAATTAAGTAAAATGACACAGAACATTTAGTGTTGATATATGTATTTTATCAGCCCTTCTTTAAAATAGTATCATGGACTCAGTAGCTGCAAGGTTAAATTTACTGCTGTTTCTGTTCTTCAGTTTTTATCTGTTTTGTAAAATACACCTGGTTTCAGGACACATAGTGTTGTTTTATTCTGTAGGTTACATTTCTAAAATGTTGGTTATAAAACAAATATGGTAAGCCAAATTATTTCCCTGTTTTTCTGATAATTGGTACTCATAGAGGGGAAAGTTAACTCTAAGACATAATAAAGAACTAGAGTACAGAAAGCTCTTCGTTATCAAATATTGAATGCAAAAATCTGATAAAAGACTCATTTACCAAATAAAAATACTGGTGCTTGAATTTTACTCCAGATAAATTATTTTTCCTGTGGAGCTAGATTTATAAGACAAGTTTTAGCAGTTGACCTAATTATTCCCACTTAAATCCCCAACACAGTGAATTTAACTCCTTCTAGTTTTGCCCATCGTAAAAATTCGTATTTAAATATACATCTGTGTCATTTTTAAAAGGGGGCACAGAGCTAATAATTTACGTCTGGTACTTTGGCAGAAATAGATTTTTAAAAATTAAATGTTTTCAGAGAATAGTTTGTATTATAATTATAGACTTTATATGAAATTTGCATTCAGAGAAATAATACTGCACAAGAAGGGATCTTAGAGGTAGAATCCAACCCTTTCATTTTATTTAGAAGGAAATGAGATATATTATAAGACCTACCAGTATTCCCATAAGCACTTAATTATCAAAACTTGATTCTGTTGCCTTCCCACTAAAAACTAACAACTGTTGTTTTATCATATAACATAGTAGAACTCTGATAAAATACAATTTGTATGAATTTATATAATTCCTTGCCATATGTGGTTTAAAATAACACACACACACACACTGATTAAGATCATGGGTTTCAGTCCAAGTTCTGCCGCTACTTGCTGTGTGTCCTTGAGCAAGCTTACTAGCATGGCAGTTTTCTCATCTGCAGAACAGTACCTACCTCATAGGGTTGTTAGGATAATTATATTAGTTAATGTGTTACTGAGCTTGGAACAGTCCCTGACACATTGTATATACACCATTAATGTTAGCTGTTATCATAATTATTATAATCATTATTGTCATCATCCTCACTCTCTAATAACCTGCAGCAGCCTGTAGCACAAGTTAGAGCATTACCCTAAGTGGGAATGAATGGGTTTCTCTTTATCACAAGTAATAGAAATTTCCTAGGCCCATGCTTGCTATTACCTGACCACTGGTAAAGAGTGTGTTTCAGAAATTATATCACAAGTGCTTAATCCCATTCACTTTTAGACACTTGTAGACACATCAGAGCTCTGCTCTATTCCATGCATTTATGAAAAATATAGGCTCTCAGTCCTCCCACTAAAGGAGCAGTAGTGATGCACATAGTACAGGATGCAAGAACATATTCTGGGATCCGCAGCTGCCCACTTACTTTGACCATGGGTGGGTGGGTTAGTTAACCTCTCTGTGCTTTAGTTTTCTCATCTGTAAATTAGGAGTAAAAGTTCCATGATGAAGACTAAGCTAATTTGTAAAGTGCTTAGAATGATGCCTGGCCCACAGTATTTAAATGTTTAACTTCTATTACTCTTTAAAAATTTTGATAAACTAGGAGTTGCTGTGACTGTAGAATAGTCAGACCTGTGTGTAAGAAAACAGAGGGGTTTGATTACTAATACCTGGTTCCTGAAAAATATCACTCCTTAGTCAAAAATTATTATTTAATGTGCATATTATAAGTGAACAGGTTATAAGTATTGGCTTTCCCTGTCACCTTAAGAATTTTATTGGCTAAATGGGATCATTTATCTTTAAAGATGTTTTAGAAGGGCAGTTACAAGTCTGGGTTTGCTTGAGACAATCCTGGCTTATGCTTCTTATCCAGGCATAATTATAAATAGTGCCTTCTTTGACACTTGCAAGTGTCCCAGGTTGGATGTAAATTTTATGGTCACTCTAAGTATAGTTTACTGGCTGGATTTATTTTACTACATTATCCCCACTCCCCAATAATATTTTCTAAAGGTAAATACTGTTTTAAGCTTAAGTTTTAAATGGTTTGTCTTAATTTTTCAAACCACTTTTACATTTTTATTGTTTTTTTCCTTTCTTACCTTTAGTCTGTATTTCATTTTTTTTAGGACTCTTTTTGTTAATGTAGGTAATACAAAAATTATTTTGATTGGGAATTTAGGACTTGAATTACCAGTTAAATCATGTCACTTTTCATATCAGAGTTCTTACATTTTGAGGCTATCAGAAGTGTTTTATTTGTTTAGATAACTAACAACTGTGATACTGATTATAAGCAGTAAAATATTTATTGGTCTGTAGATACTAGTCTTATCATAGTAAACTGTCAGTGGGAGTTTTATTGCCCAAGGCAAGTAAAATTTATGTTAGAGTCAGATGTTGCTATGAGGAATCTCCTTAATCACAATATTATCCAGAAATTCCCAAGTCAAAAACTCCATGAACTTTTAAAATTTACCTCAGTCTTCTTTTATGCTGGTTATTTAACTCAACAAATTCTTCATGGTTCCTTTCTTTAGCAGGTAGAATAAAATCTGCCCTCCAAATATTAAGGTGCTTCTACTTCCTATAGCAATAATCTATATTGCTACAGTGTGAATTTTAATGAATTTCTATGATAATATTAGTAGGGGGAAAAGAATGTGTATATTTTAATTTCTGCTGGGAAGTTATAGGAGACGTTTGCAGTTTTTCTTTGTATTGAAAAATACACTTTTTGCAAAATACTTGTAATTTAGAAAGAGGATTAATACTTGTCCAGTACTTTTCTGATATTTCAGTGCCTAATAATAGTAAGTACTCAAGAATTAACTCTGATATTGCTGTTTAGCTATAGTAGTTATGACAAACTATACATATCTTATTTTTGAGGTGGTCTGTAAAATAATGTGTGCTACTTGTCAACAATGTATAGACAATTTTTTTATTTTATAAGGACATACTGTTGGGGAAAGACTTGGAGATCTCATCCTTAACTGAGGTAGGAAAGTGGTGAAATGGCAAATGGAAGTTATGCATGAGGGTATGAATGAAAAGAAGGAAAGAATCGAGAGAATGCCTGTTTATTTACGTAAGTGTTAAGATATAATCACAGCCAGGGAAAGCAAAGAAGCCATGTAGTCTTGAACTGCAGGCTTGAAATCAAAGATCACTTGGGTTGTGTAAGCAAAGCAATAACCTTTCAAAGATAAGAAAGAAACTTAGTGAGTGAGATGAGATATTTGGTGTAGGACAACTGCTAAGTATCTCAGAAGGGTTGTTAAGATTGCATTTTACTTTAGGATGTGCATTTCTTAGGGAATTGGTAATGAAGTTGGTCACAAAATGATAGCTAACATCATTTAGTAATGCAAACATCCTTCATGAGTGTAGTAATTGTTACCTGCTAGTTTGTTGGACTGTGCTAAGTATTTAAATTGTTTTTGTGACAAAGGGAAATACTAGAGATTAGTGTGTCTGCATAGCTTTTAAATAAGCTAAACATAATCTGTTGGTAGCAGTATTTGAAAAGAAATTAAGTCATATTGAAATGACTGGGATTTGATGTGTGTCCTTATCTTTTTTTGCCATTGCCTTTTTTCTTGACCTTTTCTTCTTGCCACAGTGTACTTCAGTGGTGAAGATGAAATGCAGGTGTGCATGGATCATGTGTAATGCAAATTACCTTGACCAATGCAATGTTTATTATTAAAAAATATTTAATTTTCAAGAAATGGTAAAATGATCTTTCCAAGTAAGAAAGATTTAATTCAAATGAAGACTAACAATGAATTTGGTAAATCGGGAGGTGTGGGCACCATGGGGGAGCAGTTCTCTTTAGTACTAAGTGCCTACCATGTGCAGAGTACACTGCCAGATCTGGCAGTGGATTCCAGTATGACTAAGTCATAGTTTCTGCCCCCAAGGAGCTTAGTGGTTGGAGGGAGTCAGGAGTGTGTGGTGTGGTTAACATAATTACACAGATAACTCAAATACCTCAAATGATAGAAGTTGGAATATTTGTACAAAGAAAGAAAAAGTCATTTGCTTATGGAATAGAAAGAATAGAAACTGTTACGGGAAGCAGGAGGCTCTTAAGGCATAATTATAATAGGCAGACATAGGTGGGAGAATGATCTGGTGAGAACGAAAAGTAAAAGTATGGAGATAGGAGAACCCAGTCTAGATTGGCCAAAGTAAGCTTGGGAGGTAAGTTTGGAGCCATATTAAGGAGACTATTGAATGCTAGTATTAGAAGTTAGTTCTTTAAAAAATAATAAACATTATTTGGAGCTATACCTTAGAGTTGTTAATCTGATTGTCTTTATGTAGGAGTAGAAAGAGACTTCAGTAAGTTGATTCAAAAACATTTCATTCTTTCATTCATTCACCCAGCCAGCAAACATATATTGATATTGTGCATCAGGACTTGTTCCAGGTGCTGGAAATATTTGAGGTCTCCCCTGTTCTGTGGATTCTTCATTCTTTTGGGAGATGTTGACAATAAATAGGGCGCTCAACGAACACCTGTGAAATTATGGTACTTGAGCTGAGACCTGAGAGCCAGAAGAAGCCAGCCAAGCAAAGATCTGAGGGGAAAACATCCTGAGGATACAACAAGTGGCAGAATCCCTAAAGCAGGAGCAGTCTGACTTACTGAAGGAAAAGAGGAAGATGTGTTTTAGAATTCTTGTTTTATTTATACTCTGGGAATATGTATGAAAAGACTATACCTGACACAGCAATGAAGGATAACACATTTTCTTTGAATTTCCCTTGTTTACTCTTCAGTTGTCTCAGTACTTTGAGTAATTTGCTGGATAACAAGGTCTTATATAAAACCATTATATGATGATTCATTAGTAATGAGGTGTGAATAATTCTCTGGGGATCCAAAATCTTAGACAGTTGAAATAATTTGACTACTATGTAAATAAAACAGGTTAATATGCAATAATGCCCATAAATATGGTTATCCTTTATGAAACTTGGTCTCACCTTTTTCTACCCTAGTTGCTGAAGAATCTGAAGGGATGTTATTCCAATTTTTGCCATTTATTTTATGCCATTTTTCCGAGTAGTAACTGTAGAATACCCTCTGGGACAGAATGTGTAGACAGATTGTCTGAGTGTTTAAGTTGGTCTGCATATTTTTAAAAATCTGAGTCCACGTTAATTAGCATTTAAAATTGAGAAAATAGGATTTCCAGCTTTAGGAAAATGTGGAGATGGCATCATTTAGCAGGTCTTTTTAGCGGCAGTTAGCTTCAGCTGAATAGCGGCTGCTCCTTTCACACCTGTCCTCCTTAGTTCACTACATCCCTCCACCTGGCTCGTTTCACTAAACTTTTGTTACTTGCTTGCATCTGTAGACACTGATTTCTGTGGCTGCTCTAGGTGGGGAGTGTATTAGCATTGATATCAAAGCAGGAAGTTCTGTCACTGTTCTCTGTTGTCATTGTGGAAGAAGAAGGTGTGTTCTGTAACAGCATTTTACAGAGTCCTGGTCTATGAGATCACAGTTATTTCCATAATACTAGGAAGATGTTATTTGCCTCTTCTTTTGTTTTCTGTTTTGTTGTTTTTGCTGTGGCTGGGGTTGACATTTGCATCGATAGTGCCAAAAGTGAGGATGAAACTATTGGTCCCTTACCGTCAGTCAGTACAGTGTCACCAAACTGTACTAGTATTGTGTTCTTCACTGCCATGAAGTAGAGAAGCCACTTTGACTTAGAATGTTCTACATGTAGAAAAAATTTTATTTTAACCTGTGAACATATGTCATCTTAGTACTTTGTGTAATGAAATGGGAAGTATGCATGAAGCATTTCTGCTACATACTGAAGTATGATGGTTGTCTTAAGGAAAGGTACTTATTTTATTGAATTGTGAACTGTACTAGCCATTTTTTTCATGGAACACCATTTTTCTTGAAGGAAGGGCTTACTTGTGTAATGGATGGCTATTTTCTTGAAAATGGAGAATGTGTTCCTGTCACTTAAAAAAAAAATAACTGATGCTGTTTGTTACTAATGATACAATTCAAGTTTCTGGCAAAAATTATGATTTTGGAGCACTTTTATCTGCAACCATGTGCTTGACTGCTTCTCAATATTTAAGCCTTTTCTCATGAACTCAGTGGTGATAATAACAAATGTGATTTTTAAATTTTATAAATTATAAATACTTTATATTTATATATAAATATAAATATTTAATAGATTATAAATGATAAATATTTAATAAATTATTCCAAATGTTGACAAATTTCAACATTTGAAAGATCTGCATAATTCAGGGAACCAATAGTTAATAAATGACCAAGGCAGTATGCAATGCATGACATAACACCAATAGGTCTTGCTCTAGCAGTATGCAAAAAAAGTTTATTGATGTGGCTTCAGATTTCCATATTGCAACTAATCTTCAAGCAGCTACCACTTGTTAAATTTTGATGTATCAAAAAATAATACCAGAATTATTTGAAAAGGCTATTTAAGTCATCCTGTTTTCCAACACTTACCTACCTGAAGTGAAAATGTCCTGTTATACTTTACACAAAGCAGTATATTGCAGTGAACCAAATATGGAAACAGGAGAATCTTCTCCTAAGCTGGACATTAAGGAATTGGCACTCTTCTCACTCAATTTTTTTAAATTTTGGAAAACAGTTATTTTCATAAAATTTTGTTACATGTAATAGGATTATTATTGTATTTAAATGAATTCATAGACACGTTTTTTGAAATTTCCCTGTTTAAATTCTAATGTGGTAATATCAGTAAATATAAGCCATAAAAACACAAGCTTTGAGGGTGTCCTCAATAATTTTTTAAAACATATGTAAGGAATCCTGAGACCAAACAGTTTGGGAGAACCACTGCTCTAACGTCTATAGCATTGATTCCCAGAGTGTGTTATACCGAGTAACTGGTGTACGGACCACTACTTCTGAAGCATTTTAACAGACACTAAAACCAAAAGGGGTTTGTTTCTAGACTGTAGGATTTTTTAGTGCCTCTTCTGGGCTAAAAATGCATAATGAAGGTTCCAAGGGGGCTGTAATGTATCTCAGCTCATTTAGCTACAGAGCCTTTAACTTGGCTGGTGTTCTTCGGAGTGTGTGTGGTACTGCTCCATAAGCACTCCAGTGTCAAGAGTACTGCTTAGCTATCTTAGAGGCAGTTGGGAACAGAGAGCTTTGGACTCAGACTATACTGGCTTTGAATCCTGGCCCTGCTACTTGTTAACCTCTGTTTCCTTTCCTTCAAACTAGAGATAAGGTAGCAAACATTAGAGGATTGTTCTGAACGTTAAACAAACAGCCTTCCTAATAACAGATATTCAGCATAATTATTCCCAGCTTTCTTCTAATTTCTCTAGTAAATGTGAATCTCCATCCCAAGTATTCCCATGTTAGTAAAGCTGAGTCACAGAGAGGGAGGTGTAGGGATTAGTCTAACTAGTTAACGGGACAATAGACGTGTTATACTGACTGGGTAGGCAGTGTTGTGCATATGTAGACCCAACTGTTGGGCTTTTAAGTCAGCAAAAATATAGTCAGCTTTTCCACTGACCCAGTTCCACTTAAACTGAAGAATGTTTATAAAAATGAAAGCAGTGGAGTCACTTTATCATTTTTATCCTGATAATGATCATAAAGGGAGCATCTTAATTTCTCTTATGTTTTATCATATTAAATATTCATAACATTTCATCTGGAGAGAATATTGACAGCTTGCAGGGTGATTCTCAGTATTATGTATAGTTTAAATATAATCCTCTTCTGGTTTTTTGGGATCTTGCATTTTGTGGCTCAGCTTATGGATTCAGCTCCAATACGTGATTCTAATAATTTTTTAGTTGTGTCAAGTGTACTTTTTATTTTTATTATTTTTTATTGAAGCGTAGTTATATACAATATTGTATTGGTTTTAGATGTACACAGTGCATTCAACAATTACATACATTATGAAATGCTCACCAAGGTTAAGTGTAGCTACCACCTCTCACCATACAAAGATACTACAACATTATTGACTCTTTCCTATGTTGTGACTGTTTCATCCCAGTGACTTGTTTCATAACTGGAAGTTTGTACTTCTGTCCCCTTCACCTATTTTTCCTATCTTCCTACCTCCCTCCCCTATGGCAATCAGCAGTTTGATCTCTGTATTTAATAATCTATTGCTGTTTGTTTTATTTTTTTAGATTTCACAGGTAGGTGAAAATCATATGGTATTTATCTTGCTCTAACTTATTTCACTTAGCATAATAAATACCCTCTAAGTCCATCCATGTCGCAGATGGCAAGATTTCATTGTTTTGGATGGCTAATATTCCATTATATATAAATATATATTACATCTTCTTTATCTGTTTATCTACAGTGGACACTTAGGTTGCTTCCCTATCTTTTCAAATTAGTGATTTTATTTTCTTAAGGTAAATTTCCATAAGTAGAATTACTGGATTAGTTGTTATTTCTATGTTTAATTTTTTGAGGATCCTCCAGACTGTTTTCCATAATGGCTGCACCAATTTACATTCCCACCAACAGTGCACAATTGTTCCCTTTTTTCCACATGTTCATCAACACTCGTTATTTCTTGTCTTACTGATATTAGCCATTTTCACTGGTATGAAGTCACACCTCATTGTGGTTTGTGATTTGCATTTCCCTGCGGATAGTGACATTGACCATCTTCTTCTGTGTCTGTTGACCATGTGTATGTCATCTTTGGAAAATTTTCTATTCAAGTGCCTTGCGCATTTTTTAATCAGATTATTTGTTTTTTTGCTGTTGAGCTGTATGACTTCTTTATGTATTTTGCATATTAACCCCTTATTAGGAGTACCGTTTGCAAATGCCTTGTCCCATTAAGTAGTTTGCCTTTGTTTTGTTGATGGTTTCCTTTGCTGTGCAGAAACTTTCTATTTGAATGTTGTCCCAATTGTTTATTTTTGCTTTTGTTTCCCTTGCCTGGGGAGACATATCCAGAAAAATTTGCTAATGCTAATGTTCCAGAGTTTACTGCCTATGTTTTCTTCTAGGGATTTTATGGTTTCAGGTCTCATATTTAATCCATTTCAGTTAACTTTTTATGTATGGTGTAAGACAGTGATCTAGTTTCATTCTTTTTCATAGCTGTCCAACACCATTTATTGAAGAGACTGCCCTTTCCCCATTGTATGATTTTGCCTTCTTTGTCATAGATTAATTGACTATATAAGCACGGGTTTATATATGGGTTCTCTACTGTTTTCCATTAATCTCTGTGTCTGTTTTTGTGCCAGTACTATACTGTTTTGATTACTGTAGCTTTGTAGTCTGTAGTGTTTGAAGTCAGGGAGGATGATACCTCCAGCTTTGTTCTTTCTTAAGATTGTTTTGGCTATTTAGGGCCTTCTGTGGGTCCATACACATTTTAGGATTATTTGCTCTATTTCTGTGAAAAATGCCCTTGGTACTTTAATAGGAATTGCACTAAATCTGCAGATTACTTTGGGCAGTATGGCCATTTTAGCAATATTAATTCTTCCTGTCCATGAGCATGGAGTAGCTTCCTATTTATTTACGTCTTCCGTTTCATCAATGTTTTACTGTTTTCATAGTATAGGTTTTCACCTCCTTGGTTAAATTTATTCCTAGGTATTTTATTCTTTTTGATGCAGTTATAAATGGAATTGTTTTCTTAATTTCTCTTTCTGCTAGTTCATTATTATATAGAAACACAACAGATTTCTGCATATTGATTTTTGTATCCTACAACTTTACTAAATTCATTTATCAGTTCTAATAGTTTTTTTGTGGAGTCTTTAGGGTTTTCTCTATATAGTGTCATGTCATCCGCAAATAGTGACAGTTTAACTTCTTCCTTACCAGTTTGGATGCCTTTCATCTCTTCTTCTCATCTGATTACTGAGGCTAGGACTTCCAATACTATGTTGAATAAAAGTAGTAAGAATGGGCAGTCTTGTCCATTCCTCATCTTAGAGGAAATGCTTTCAGCTTTTCACCATTGAGTATAACATTAGCTATGCATTTGTCATATTGGCCTTTATTATGTTGAGATATGGTCCACAGTACCCTCTGTGCTGAATGTTTGTCATGAATAAATACTGATTTTATCCAGTGCTTTTTCTGCACCTGTTGAGATGAGCATATGGTTCTTACTCTTCCTTTTGTTACTGTGGTGCATCACAATGATTGATTTGTAGATATTGAACTATCCTGGAGTAAGTCCCAATTGGTTGTGGTGAATGATCCTTTTAATGTATTTTTAAATTCATTTCGTTAATTTTTTGTTGAGGGTTTTTTCATCTATCAGGGATATAGGTTTGTACTTTTCTCTTTTGTAGTGTCTTAGTTGGTTTTAGTATCAAGGTGATGCTGGCCTTATAAAATGGATTTTGAGGCATTACTTCCTTTTCAGTTTTTTGGAATAGTTTGAGTAGGATAAGTATTAACTCTTAAACTGTTTGGGAGAATTCACCTGTGAAGCCACCTGGAAATGAATTTCTGTTTCTTGGGAGTTTTTGACTACCAATTCAATTTCATTACTAATAATCAGTCTGTTCAGATTTTCTATTTATGTCTGGTTTATTGTTGGAAGCTTGCATGTTTCTAGGAATTCATCCATTTCTTCTAGGCTATCCAATTTGTTGGTATATAAGTTTTCATAGTAATTTTTTATCATTTGTATTCCTGTGGTGTCAGCTGTAATGCTCTCATTTCTGATTTTGAGTCTTTTTTGATTGTATATAGTTAGTTATTTAGTTTGATAATTTTCCTTTCAGAGAAGCAGCTCTTAGTTTCATTGAATTTTTGTAATGTATTTTTAGTCTGTATTTCATTTATTTCTGCTCTGAACTTTACTATTTCCTCCATCTGTTAATTTTGGGATTTGCTCTTGTTTAGTTCTTTTAGTTATTGGATTAAATTATTTATTTGAGATTTTTTTTTGTTTCTTGAGGTAGGCCATTATCACCATAAACTTTCCTCTTAGAACTGCTTTTGCTGCTCTCAAAGATTTTGAGCTGTTGTGTTTATATTTTCACTCATCTTCAGGTAGTTTTTTATTTCCTATTTTATTTTTATTGACCCATTGGTTGTTAAGTAGCATGTTGTTTAACCTCTATGTATTTTGGTTTTATCCAGTTTTTTTCTTGTAATTCATTTGTAGGTTCATTTACCATTCTGGTCTCAGAAAAGATGCTTGATATGATTTCTGTCTTCCTAAATTTATCAAGACTTGCTTTATGGCTTGACGTGATCTATTCTGGAGAATGTTCCATGTGCAGTTGAAAGGAATATATATCCTGCTGTTTTGGGATGGAATGTTCTGTATCAGTTAAGTCCATTTGGTCTAATGTGTCATTCAAAGCCACTCTTTCCTTATTTTCTGTCTAGATGGTCTATCCATTAATGCAAGTGGAGTGTGAATGTCTTTTGCTATTACTGTAAGTACAGTATTGTACTGCCAATTTCTCCCTTTATGTCTGTTAATATTTGGCTTTTTATATTTAGATGATCCTCTGTTGGATG
The DNA here is from genome assembly GCF_030020395.1 of Manis pentadactyla. Taxonomy (NCBI): domain Eukaryota; kingdom Metazoa; phylum Chordata; class Mammalia; order Pholidota; family Manidae; genus Manis; species Manis pentadactyla. Next base: position 52,629,850 of record NC_080030.1, read on the forward strand.
CATAGATATTTACAATTGTTATATCTTCTTGATGGATTGAACTGTGATCATTATGCACTGTCCTTTGTCTCTTGTTATAGTCTTTGTTTTGAAGTCTATTTTTGCCTGATATAAGTACTGATACTGCAGCTGTTCTTTCATTTCTGTTTTCATGGAATACCTTTTTCCGTCGCTTCAGTTTCAGTCTTGTGTGTGTCCTTAGGTCTGAAGTATCTTGTAGACAGCATAAGTTGGGTTTTGTTTTTATCCATTCAGTCAACCTGGGTTTTTTATTGTAGCACTTCTTAGTTCATTTACATTTAAAGTAATTGTTGATAGATATGTATTTACTACCCTTTTATTAAACGTTTTTGGGCTTTTTCGTTGTTCTTCTCCAATCTTTTCTTGCTCTCTTCCCTTGTATGTGATGGTTTCCTTTAGTGTTATGGTTGAATTCCTTTCTCTTTATTTTTTGTGTATCTTACAGGCATTTGATTTGTGTTTACCAGAGGTTCATAGATGACATCCTGCATATATAGCAGTCTACATTAAGTTGATGGTCACTTACAAATGCATTCTAACAGTATTACACTTTTACACCCCCTTCTTTTATGTATATGATGTGTGTTTTATGTATATTGATGCCTTATTTTACACCTTTTTATTTTGTGATTCCCATAACTAATTTTTAGATAAAATTGAGTTTATTATTTTTATCTTAAATCATTCATACTAGCTATTAAGTGATCTATACCTTTACTATTTGTTTGCTTTTACCAGTGAAATTTTTCCTTTCATCATTTTCTTCTAGTTGTAGCCTTCTTTTTCCTTCTCAAGTCCCTTTAACATTTCTTGTAAGGCTGGTTTAGTGGTGCTGAACTCCTTTAACTTAAGTTCATCTGGAAATGATGAACATGAAGTTTTTTTTTATTAAGGTATCATTGATATACAGTCTTGTGAAGGTTTCACATGAAAAAACGATGTGGTTACTACATTCACCCTTATTATCGAGTCTCCCCCCATGCCCCATTGTAGTCCTGTCCATCAGTGTAGTAGGATGCCACATAGTCCCTACTTGCCTTCTCTGAGCTACACTGTCTTCCCCGTAACCCCACAAACACCATGTGCACTAATCATGATACTCCACAATCCCCTTCTCCCTCCCTCCCCACCTGCCCTCCCTCACCCCTCCCTTTGGTACTGCTAGTCCCTTTTTGGAGTCTGTGAGTCTGTTGCTATTTTGTTCTTTCAGTTTTCTTTGTTGTTATACTCCACAGATGAGGGAAATCATTTGGTGTTTGTCTTTCTCCACCTGGCTTATTTCACAGAGCATAATACCCTCAGGCTCCATCCATGTTGTTGCAAATGGTAGGATTTGTTTTCTTCTTATGACTGAATAATATTCCATTGTGTATATGTACCATATATATATATATATATATATATATATATATATATATATATCTTCTTTATCCGTTCATCTACTGATGGACACTTAGGTTGCTTCCATATCTTGGCTATTGTAAATAATGCTGCAATAAACATAGGGTGCATATGTCTTTTTGAATCTGAGAAATTATATTCTTTGGGTAATTTCCTAGGAGTGGAATTCCTGGGTCAAATGGTTTTTCTATTTTTAGTTTTTTGAGGAACCTCCATATTGCTTTCCACAATGGTTGAACTAGCTTACATTCCCACCAGCAGTGTAGGAGGGTTCCCCTTTCTCCGCATCCTCGCCAGCATTTGTTGTTCCTAGTCTTTTCAGTGTTGGCCATCCTAACTGGGGTGAGGTGATATCTCATTGTGGTTTTAATTTGCATTTCCCTGATAATTGGCAATGTGGGAGCATCTTTTCATGTGCCTGTTGGCCATCTGAATTTCTTCTTTGGAGAAGCGTCTGTTCATATCCTCCACTCATTTTTTAATAGGGTTATTTGCCTTTTGGATGTTGAGGCATATGAGTTCTTTATGTATTTTGGATGTTAACCCCTTGTCGAATATGTCATTTACAAATATATTCTCCCATACCGTAGGATTCTTTTTGTTCTGCTGATGGTGTGCTTTGCTGTACAGAAGCTTTTTAGCTTGATGTATTCCCATTTGTTCATTTTTGCTTTTGTTTCCTTGCCTGAGGAGATGCGTTCAGGAAAAAGTTGCTCATGCTTATATTCAAGAGATTTTTGCCTATTTATCTTCTAAGAGTTTTATTGTTTCATGTCTTACATTCAGGTCTTTGATCCATTTTGAGTTTACTTTTGTGTATGGGATTAGACAATAACCCAGTTTCATTCTCTTGCATGTAGCTGTCCAGTTTTGCCAACACCAGTTGTTGAAGAGCCTGTCATTTCCCCACAATGAACATAAAGTTTTATCTCTCCTTCAATTCTGAATGATAACCTTGTAGAGTATTCTTGGTATAGGTTTTTTTTGTTCAGCACTTTCTCTTCAGCACATATCATGCCACTCCTTTGTGGCCTGTAAAGTTTCTGCTGAAAAATCAGCTTATAGGCTTAATAGGGTTTCCTTTATACATACACATTGCTTTTCTCTTGTTGCTTTTAAGATTATCTCTTATATTTAATTTTTGACATTTTAATTATTTTGAGTCTTATTGTAGACCTCCTTGGGTCCATCTTGTTTGGGGCTCTCTGTGCTTTCTGGACCTAGATATCTGTTTCCTTCCCCAAGTTAGTGATGTTTTCAAATTTTGTTTTCTTCAAATAAGTTTTCTACCCTTTTTTCTTTCTTTACTCCTTCTGAGACTTGTATAATGAGAATGTTGTATATTTGATGTCCTAGAGGTTGCTTAACCTTTCCTCAACTTTTAAATTCTTTTTTCTTTCTGCTATTCAGCTTACTGTTCCCTGTTTTCCAGATTGCTAATTCATTCTTCTGCATTCTTGATTCCCTCAAGAATTTTTTAATTAATTTAAAAATCTGCTCTCAATTCCCTCAATTATATTTTTCATTTCATTTACTTTATTCTTCAACTCTGACTTATTAAAAAACATATTTTCTATCTCTGTTGAAGTCTTCCTGTGTTCATCAGCTCTTCTCTCGAGTCTTGTGGGTGCCTTCATAACCATTACTGTAAATTTTTTATCAGGTACATTGCTCCATTTCATTAGTTGTCTTTATGAAGTTTGTCGTATTTTGTTTGGAGTATATTCCTCTGTCTCCTCATTTCGTTTGACTTTTTGTGTTTGTTTCCCAAGCAAAACAGCTACCTCTTTCCAGCCTTGAAGAAGTGGTCTTGTGTAGGAACGTCCCATGGGTAGATGGCATGCCTGGCAGTTTTGGCTGACTTGCTGAAGGCTGGGAGAGCACCAGTTGGGGGTGACTTAGCAGTATGCTGGTTGGGAGACTGAGAGACTGGAAGACCAGGAGCTGGAGGCTGGAGGGCCTCAGGCAGGGGATGTCCTGGTCTGTGCTGCACTGGTGCTGCCTCCGTTAGACTGCTGGATGTGTGGGTGGAGGCACTACCTCAGGGCATGTCTGGAGCTGGTATGGGTGTCTGGACCCTGCTTCCATCTGCTATCAGTGTTTGAGGGGGAATATAAATAGCCTTAGTTACTTGACCAGTCTAATTTTCTTTCTCTGTAAAATGGTAATACCAATTCTGCTGCATTATTTTTAGGATTGGATGGGAACACCTTGAGTATTTAGCACTGTGCTTAGCATTTTGTGTGCTCAGTAAATGTTAACTTCCATCCTCTCCATCCCCCAACCACTACCACGTCAGTATTTCTGGAGGTAAAAAATGATGATCATGTAGTTCACTCATTGCAGAGCTCTTTGAGTCATTATTAAAGAACTGTTTATTCTTGTTTATACAGTTTTAAAAGGTTGGTTCTATTTCTACACTGTGGCGTATGAGGCAGAGGGCAACAACTAGAAAGATTGCTGATAGAGCATAAATGACAGCTTGACAACAAGGAAGAAGTCACAAATCATTAAAAAGAACAGAATAAAACAGAAACTCTGTTAATAGCATTACTCCATTAGGCGAAAGAAAAATTTTACTTTTTCTTACAGACCCTGAATACATAATTGCAGTGTAGTACAATATACTAATTTCTTCATAAAATCTTCTTTGTCCAAAATATACAGTCTGTGTTTAGTATATCTTTTCAAAGTATATGCTTTTAGTTTTCATCAGAATAATATATTCATGTTTAGAAAAATCAAAGAGATTGTAAGGGTTTATATAAAAAGCAACAGCTTCCTTTCCTCCTTCCCCTTTCCTATAATTAATGTTCTTTCCTACTGAAACCACTTTGAACTATTAAGCTATTCTTTGATGATAACTTCCATATTCTTTTTAAAAATTCCCACTTTATCTTGGCTTATCAACTTTAGACATTATCCTGCTGTAGTGAGTATAAAGATTTCACTTATTTACGCTACATCATTCCTCTTTTCCATCTTTAGTTTTTCCCCTTTGAAACTTTATATGCCTATTTCTTGTCCTATTAAATCTTGCCTTCAGTTGAGAATATGAACCCATGCCTTTTTTTTTTTTTCTAAAATAGACCTTATTATATAGAGCAGTTTAATATTCACAGCAAAACTGAGCTGAAGGTACCAACATTTCCCATATACCACTTACCCCCACACAGGGATAGCCTCCACTATTATCAACAGACTGGTACATTTCTTACAATTGATGACCCTACATTGACATAACGACCCAAAGTCCGTAGTTTACATTAGGGTCACTCTTGGTGGTGTACATTCTGTGAGTTTGGACAAATGCATTGTTATGGTACCATACAGAATATTTTCATTGTTCTAAAAATCCTGTGTGTTCTAATTATGCATTCCCTCCTCCATCCCCTAGCAACTCTTGATCTTTTGCTTTCTCCAGAGTTTTGCCACTTTTTTCCCCCAGAACGTTATAGTTGGAATCATGCAATATGTCACCTTTTCAGATTGGATTCTTTCACTTAGTAACATGCATTTAAGGTTCATCAGTGTTTTTTTGTGGCTTGATAGCTCATCTCTTTTTAGGTCTACGTAAAATTCCATTGTGGGACTGTACCACAGTTTATCCTCTCACCTTCTAAAGGGCATCTTAGTTGATTTCCAAGTTTTGGTAGTTATGAATAAAGCTGCTTTAAGCATCCATGTGCAGGTTTTTATGTGAACATAAGTTTTCAACTACTTTAGGAGCATGATTGCTGTATGGTATGGTAAGAGTATATTTAGTTTGTCAAGAAATTTCCAAATTCTACCATTTTGTATTCCCACCAGCAATGAATGAAAGTGCCTGTGGCTCTGTATCCTCACCAGCATTTGGTATTGTTAGTATTCTGGATTTTGGCCATTCAAATAGGTTTGTAGTAGAATCTTAATTTGTGTTTCCCTGATGATAAATGATGTGGGGCATCTTTTCATATGTTTATTTGCCATCTGTGTATCTTCTTTGATGAGGTGTCTATTAAGATCTTTGGCTAATTTTTAAATTTGGCTGTTTTCTTATTGTTAAGTTTTAAGAGTTTTCTGTGCGGGTGTGTATTTTTTCCTCAGCATAGAGCTCAACAAATTTTGATATGTATATAGTCTTTGTACATTGTGGATAAGAGTCCTTTATCAGCTAGTTGTTTTGCAAATATTTTCTGTTATTCTGTGATTTGTCTTCTCATTCTCTTGACCTTTATCTTTAAAGAAGCAGAAATCCAGTATCAGTTAACTTCTTTAATGGATTGTGACTTTGCTATTACATCTAAAAAGTCTTCCTGTACTCCATCCAGCCCATCTAGGTTTTCTCCTATGTTCTAGGAGTTTTATGGTTTTGCGTTTTACATTTACGTTTCTTTTCCATTTTGAGTTAGCTTTTGTAAAGGTACGACATGTACTTTTGTTGGCATTCATCCTGATTGGTGTTTTCAATAGCTTCCTGGATCTATGGTTCAGTTTTTGGCATTAATTTGGGGGAATCCTCAGTCATTGTTTCGAATATTTCCTCTGTTTCTCTTTTTTTTTCCCCTTTGTGTCTTCCTCATTATGCATATGTTACACCTTTTGTAGTTGTCCCACACTTCTTGAATATGCTGTCCTGTTTTTTCCCAGTTTTTCTTTCTTCCTTGCTTTTCAGTTTTAGAGTTCCTATTGCGATATCCTCAGCTCAAGGATTCTTTCCTTAGCCATGACCATCAAAGACATTCTTCATTGCTTTTACATTGTTTTTGATATCTAGCATTTTGCTTTTTTTGATTCTTAGAATTTCCGTCTCTCTGCTTACATTGCCCACCTGTTCTTGCATATTGTCTACTTATTCATTAGATACTTTAATATATTAATCATTGTTTTAAACCTGGTCTGATTAATTCCAATATCCCTGCCATATCTGAGACTGGTTTTGCTGCTTGCTCTGTCTCTTTGAAGTGTGTTTTTTTCCCTTTTAGTGTGTCTTGTACTTTTTTTTTTTCTTGCTAGCCAGACATGATGTGCTGGATGAGTGAACTACTATAAATACACCTTGAGTAATGTGGTGGTAAGGCGTAGGGGGGCAGGGGGAGCATTCTATATAGTCTTACGATTATGCCTCCGTCTTTAGTGAACCTGTGCCTCTGGCCTACAAACTTCACTATTACTTCTCAGTGCCACTTGTTTTTACTCTCCCTCCTTAGGTGGGACAGGATAGGTAGAATGGACTGGAGTTGGGTCCCTTCCCGCAGGTCAGTTAGACTCTTATAAAACATGGGCAGGTTAGGCTTTGGTTAAATAGTTTCTCCTGAGGACAGGTCATGGCCCTGGTGGATTTCAGAATGGTTCCTTTTCTCCTCCCCATGCAGAAGCACAAGGGGATTTTTCTCTGATATTCACTGTGAGAACCTGGTAGTAGAACTCCTGGAGGTGAATCTCACAGTATTGTGGAGCCACCCCCTCCTCCCCTTGTAACTTGGTCTCCTCTTAATTTTTTATCTCAAATTTGTACACTTAAGCCTATAGCAGTTAATTCAGTTACAGCTGGTTTTGAAGAGGTTGATACTGATGGGTTTCTCCTCCAGTAAGTTGTGATTTTCTATATTTGCCTTCTGTTGTTCTCCAGTTTGGGAGGCAGCAGTTTGCTCTGTGACCTCACTTCTCTTATGGATCTAAAAAGAGTTGTTGATTTTTCAGTTGGGTTCAGCTTTTTGCTTGTTAGGATGGAATGTTTGACTTCCAAGCTTTTTACTTGCTAGACCAGAAACCAGAAACTCATGCCTGTTCCCATCACTTTTCTTATCCCTCTCTCTCTCAACTTGTTAGCTGTGTTTACATATTTAATATTGATAACATTTACATCCTATTCTAAACCCATAATTCTTAATTGTTTAATATGTTTTGACTTTAGGTTGAATCTAACTGAGAATAAACCAAAGTATTTATATTATGATGAGACAAATATGTTTATTGCAAATCCATGTATGATACTATGATTACATTTTCATACAGTTTTTCTCTCCTAGACTTTCTCAGTTGCCTTTCTTTTTTCTTGCACTGTTTGCCTTAATATCCATTCCTTTCCCTTAATTTTTTCTGAAATCTTCCTTCTGGAGCCTTCTGTCATTTTACATACTGGGCCAGTTACATACTTATCATCCTGCAGCTTTTATTTCCTTACTTTCTTAGTGTGTATGTACTTTTTCCTGGATGTTCTTTATCTAAATTTTGGTGAATAACATCCTCAGATATTTTCGCAAGTAAGATTTTATAGGAGATAAGCTTTTTTTTATTTCTGCATCTATGAAAATGTTAGTTCTTTCCATCATCTTGTCTTGATGCTAGTCTGGATAAAGAATTTAGGTTGAAAATAATTTTTTTCTTAAAATTTTGAGGATGTTGCTTCATTATTTTCTGATGTTGATGGGAAGTCTGATTCCTTTCCAGTTGATATTTCTTCTAAGTAATCAATTTCTCTCCCCCTTATAACTCTCCCAATTCCTATTCTTGGTAATTTTAAGATCTTTGTTTTATCTTTGCTGTTGTGAAGTTTCATGATAATGTGTTTAGGAATTCTTTAACCTGTTAACGTTGAAAACTCAGTAAACTCTCAATCTGACAGCCTGTGTCCTTTATCTTTGGGAAAAAGATCTCTTGTTCTGTATTCTTTGTAGACCTCATTCTCATAAAAATTTGGTCCTTCTTGATTAATCCTGTTTGTTTTTCTCCCTCATTTTCTAATTCGTCTTTCTCCTACCTATAGACAAATTTTTCTTAGCTTCTAGTATTTCTCGTGAACTTTGTGTAGTTCCATACATCTTGTTCTCGTATTGGTCCTTTTGATAGTATCCTGTTCTTGTTTCATGGATGCAGTATTGTTGTAAGTTTTGTCAGAGTATACTCATGAGAGAGTGTTTATTATTTCCTAAATTTTATCTTTCCCTTGTTTTTTTCCCTCCATTTGTAAATTTAGCAGTTTTCTTCCCTTTTGTAGGCTTTCCTCAGTTGTTTGTTGATCTTTGGTAACTTGTTCTTATTTAGTGAGGCAGTAGAAAAACTGTGTATATAAGTTCTCTGTATTTGGACACAGCTCCTCAGAGGCTCACTCACTTTATGAAGAGTGGGTCAGATGTTTACTCTTTATTGGAGTCCTAAATGCTAGAAATAAGCCTTTCTCTGGGGCAACAACCCCTTTCTACATCTTCTGTCCTAGTATTTTACTGCTGTTTTCACTCTTTAGAGGTATAACTTTCAGGTTTTTGTTTCTTTTTACTTAGCGGGTAAAGTCTGGTTGCCAGTATTTGTGAGCAGCTGTAGAAAAAAAGAGATCTTCATCTCTGTCCCAATCTTGCCCTTAGTCATACATAACATTTCTGGATGAGTCCCTGATTTTGTAGGGTAAGTTGATTCTTCTCCATGGGTATTCTAGGCACTCATTTCTTCCACACTACTTTATTAAGCATGGCTCCATCTGGTTTCTGAGTGCTAAAATTTATTGGAATTTCCTTTTACCTCATGGTTTCCCCTTCCCTCTTACTTATTTTTGTGGATTTATTTCCTTACTATCTTTTTAATAAGATTCCTTATTACTATCTTTTTAATAAGATTCCTGAAGATGAGAGGGTGTAAATTACTGTGCTTAGTATACTGTCTTAAATCAGAAGTTCAAAATACTTATTAAGGCATGAGAGCATCCTATGTTTTAGAAGATTTTTCATCAAAAATTATAGTAAAACCCATTTTGGTGCTTAAAGGCATTGCTCTTGACTCTCAAGAAAATATGATTTTCAGGAATAACTTAGTGTCTGAAGTCCCTGACTAAGTAAAATACATTATGATCAGGGTAGAAAGTAAAAAGCAGTAATAATAGTATTTGTGGACCAGACACTGTCATAAGTGCTTTATTAAGTATAGCCTCATTAAATTCTCATACTAACCATATAAGGTAGTATTATTTTTCTCAGTTCACATATGAGGAAACTGAGGCACAGTAAATACCTGCTCAAGTATTATATGAATGATACAGAATGGTTCCTTAACCACATTAGGTCTCTATAGGTTTTCAAGTGAACTATAATCTATTTACCTATTTTCCCAGAAGTTAGTGGCTTTTTGGTAAATATTATGAATAGGGTATTCAGAAAAGAATTCAGTAGTGACTTATTTAGGGCCAATATTCTTTTGCAAAACCAATAAAATCAATGAAAACTAACCTCTGTCTATTCTTAGACCAGGCAGCCAGGATTCTGTGCTGGTTGGGAAGATGTTACAGTCTTTCAGAGTTTGTAGTACTTGACTCTGTTATAGTTTAAAGCATATTCCATATGAAGAAATTTGTCATGCAGTTGTACAAGTGCACAAAGATACATGCACAGTAATGTTTATGGCATTGTTTTTATTAGAAAGCTGGAAAAACAAGGTGTCCATCAATAGGGGATTAATTTGTAATAGATACACCAGTGCAGTGGAATGCTGTGTAAAATGGAGACCCATGTATACTGATATTTAAAGATACTCAAGTAATAGTGAAAAAAAAAATCACACAGTATAGCCTATATATATATATATATATATAAAGTGTGTTGTAAGTGTGTGCTCAAGTGTTTGTATACATGTAAAAAAAATTGGAAGGACATTTGAGAAGAATTTTTATTTCTTTTGGGGATTGTAAGAGCTTTTACTTCTGTGTCCTTAAGTACCATTGTATTTATTTTACCATGAGCACGTAGATTTTATAATGTTAAGAAAATAAAGCTTAATAGTTTTCCATAGCAATCAGTATACCAGCAATCACTAGCTGGCCCTTGGTTTCCTAGGTGAGTTAAAATCTAATGGAAGGGTCTGGAAATCTGTATGCTAACAAGGGTTTTAAATGGTTTTCACAGTCAGGCAACTGTGAGCATGTGCACAAATATGCATAATATAGACTATAGAGAAATTACTATAAAGATGATTAAAAGAATAAGACTACTTTGGATAATGCTGAACTAATAATAACATTTAAAATTTGAAGGTAATTAATGATTTTATAGGAAGTTATCAAACATTTTGGAGATAAAAAACCTAGTTTAGCCCAAATAACATTGAAGAAACTGAGGCACATACCAGAGACACTGCCCAGTCTGTGTCATAGGTGAATTCTGCCAAATTTTTAAGGAGTGTATAATTCCAAATCTTCTTTAGGTATTTTAGAGCATGGAGAAAAAAAGTAAAGCTTGTTGTGAGTGCAAAGTCAACATAACACCAATTCCAAACCTTGCAGATACCCTTTTTTTTTTTTAACTTAATCATTTTAAGGTTGTAGTTAAAATTTTAAAAATACTATTTGAAACAGTAATACCCCATGACAAAATTGAATTCATTCCAGGGATCAAAGGCTGGTTCCATGTTAGGAATTCTATTTAGAGAATTATTAATAGACCAAAAAGAAAATCATGATCTTAGTTTTCTGCCAAAAAATGCATACAATAAAATTAACATCTAGTTTTGGTTTTTGAAAAAAGAAAGCTAGAAGAGTAGAACTTGCTGAATAATTTCTTAACAAAGGTATTGCAGAATGTTAGTCAATACCATGCTGATTGAACATTAGAAGCAGTCTTACTAAAGTTAGGGAAACACTGTAAATAGTCAGCCCAATTAAAATCTCAATTTATTTTGATAAATGATTTTAAAGATTATTCAGAAGAATAAGTAATGTGAAAGTAGCCTAGAAAATTGTAGAAAAAATAAATTGAGAGTTGGGCTTCCCTATTAAGTATTTAGATACTATAAAGCTAAAGTAACTGAAACAGAATGTTACAGTTCAGGAATTGCTGTGTAGAACTGTGTGGCATAGAGTCAGAAAAAAATACATGTAAATGTATTAGTGGCTTTCCAAGTTACAGGAGAAAAGAATAAAAACAAATATACTCATATTGACAGTGGGAGAAAAAATTTCGTAACCTTTTTGAAACGGCAGTTGGTAGTAGCTAAATGTGTTTTTGAATATATATGTATACTTTGGTCCAGCAGTTCTGCTCCTGGAAATTTATTCCAAGTATTTCTTTAAAGACAAATTGTGTCTAATTCACAAGACTATGAAGATAAATCATACTTCTTGATACTGTTTCATCAGAAATTATTTTTGTGAATTTGTATGTCAAAGCTCCTTTCTTCCCCTACTACTTTCAAAGGCTCATGGCCTCTCCAGTTTGGGCTAGCTTAGAGTAGTCAGTGACACATATGCGTGACTTGGACCTCAAAGTGAGTTTTTTAGGTGATACAGCCAGGATCAATTGTAGAGAAATAACTGCAAATACTGTCTTTGAGCCCTTTATCTCCCCTTTCAAAACCTTCTTCTTGTTTTTTTGAGGGATGGCCCTTTGACATACAAACTCTTAAAATTTTGTAATGTCTGATGCAGTAGAGAGATAGTATTCCTCCTTGCTTTCCTGCTCTCCACCATGGCCCATGAAAAGAGCTTTGGGTTTGGAATTAAAACACTTGGTTTCTAGAGCCAGTTCTTCTGCTAATTAGCTCTGAGAATTAGAGAAGGAGCAAAATTGCCCTTCTGAACTTACTGTCTTTCAGAGCCAAGCATCTTAACTCGTTAAGTAGCATCTTGACCACTTCGGTTCCTCCTGTTTGTTCCTTAATCAGTTGCAAACCAAATTTTATTCTGCCACATCTCTACAACTGCTCAAGCAGCAAAAACTTCCTAATTGCAAAATAAAGAGAACAATTTTTCTCCTTTTTTATTTGGTCCCACTAATTCCCATTTTTTAAAATTACCAGTTTTCTGATTAAATGATATAACATATTTTTTATGTTATACAGACTCATGTAAAGAAAACAGAAATATCCCTTGATCTCAGCATCCAGAAATAAACAGTGGTATATTCAGTACCATTTATATGTACATGTCTTAATAAAATTGATATTATACTTATGTATATACTGCTTTGTATCCTGTCTTTTGTTTTCATAACATTAATACTGTAAGCAGTGAGTTTTAAAGGCTGTGTAGTTTTCTCATTATTTGGTTGTTCCATAATTAATTTTATCTGTTTTATTAATGTGGTAGCTTTAGGTTGCTTCTCATTTTGCCTTTGTACATAAATCCATATGTGCAATGATCATTTTCTTGAAGGCTTGCTCCCGCCTTCCAAAAACCTCTTTCCACTGTTGGTTCCCCATTTCCTACTGGTACTTTTCCCCCACTGACTCTTTCATAGGCTCCCTTTTACATCTGCTTTTTAGGTAATGGTGTTTTTCCATTTCCCTTCACTGCTCTGGGATTGTGGTGATCTCATTTACTCCCCAGCTTTAGTCATCACCTATTGTCAAGTTCCCAAATATGGAATACGTCTCCACAGCGTGTGTTCTTCTGCACTCCTGACTGTTCTTGGGTATCTCCTCCTGAATGTCCCACAGGCACCTGAAACATTTATAACCAGGATATGTAAACTACATATGATTTCCTTTGAGGTCTTCCCTTTATCTTACATATACCTGGCATATTTTAGATGCTTTGTTTTATAATCGAAAGTGTTTAAGAAGTGCAACGATCCCTTAAGGGTGCCGAGTGGGTGGAAAAGGGTAGCAGATAAGGGCAATAATCATACAAAAATTCCTGCAGAACCTGCAAGGCTGTGTGGCCCTCCTTTTCTTCATAGTTCCCTTAATGTCAACCTGCCTCTTTATCCTTGCCCTTTTAAATTTCACCCAGAAGTGATGCCCCTTAGTGGCAGAAACAGGAACTGCTTCCAGTGCTGATAAGTCACAGTAAAAATGATAGTTACCTTGTGCATGTAAAATAAGTAGTTATTGTTATTGTGATACACTGCTTAACCATTGATAGGTGCTTTTGTGTAATTCTCTTTATTTCTGACTTAATACCATAACACTGAGGTACCTTAATCTTTCTTTGAGTGTTTTGGGAAAAACAAAAAGACTAAATATGCTCCCTTTCTACAAGAATTTGTGTTTTTTGAGAGGTAGAGACAAGGATACTTAGTGCTTTTTAAAATTTTGAATACTTTATAATGCCTGTATAGTAGATAGTACTCCAGCTTCTGAGTTAAAATTCAATCTCATAACCTAAAATTCTCTTTTTTTGTCTGATACTTGTAGTAGCCAGTCTAGAAATGCTTGTTGAATGACTAGAATGATCTGTGTAGGTCCTTGAAAGCCTTAAGGCTTTAAAAACAGAAGTGAAAATTGTTTTTAAGGAAAGTGGTATAACCACATTAAATACAATCTGGAAAATAAAGAGGAAAAAATCCTCCTCTTAATCTCACCTACAGAATTGCTAATATAAATTTTATATATCTGGTTATTTTCAAATTTGTGTTTATGTGGTTAAAATTATGTCACCTGCTTTTCCCCCCTTAATATGTTGTTTTATGACTTATTTTAAATGGCTCCATAATAACCTACTAGTTGCCAAAACTTTGGGTCCTGTTGTATGCACAGTGTTTATAAAGAAGAGTGGATGGTACAATGTTTCCTTAAAAATATAACTCTTAAGAAAAAATACTTATTCTAATAAAATAAAATTGTTTATCACATGGACTTTAATGAGTAGAAGAATTATAACCTTCACATCATAATGTCAGTACCTTTTTATTTTCAAACACATAAATCTGGAACTTAAGGGAGTTGGTCACCAGTTGAGAGTCACATACCATATATCAGCTATGTATTTTAGAGAAGTTATAAGCAGAAGTTATACAGCTGCTTATTTGGAGAATTATTGTCATAAATCTTAATATTAACATGGTGTTCTTTTATAGATTATGGAGCTTTGTGGTGCAACAAGACTTGGTTATTTTGGAAGAAGTCAATTCTATATAGCTTTGAAACTTGTAGCTGTTGCCCAGTCTGGTTTCCCTTTAAGAGTGGAAAGTATAAATACAGGTAAATATGGAATATATTAGTAACTGAAGTGAAAATAGACTTCTAATCACAAATGAAGTAAAGTCAGAACTGTTGAATCTCTCTGATATTATAGTGGCATTTGTAAACATCATGAATTTATTTTTACTACTATGCTTTTTCCATTTGTGATATTAGAAAAATATATCTATCTTAAATCTGTTGTGGCATATATGTACTTCATAGATATCTGATGATAATATAAAAACTGTTAAAGTGGTAATTTTTTTTTCCAGAATTAATTGACTAAAAATTGCCCAGAAAGAATTTAGCTGAAAAATTTATCAAGGTAAATGATGAATTGTAGTGACCATTTTCATATATACCTTCCTTATACACTTACTATAAATATAATTCTTAAATATAAAACATTGTACTTCGTGTTGTCCTATATGGGAAAGCTTTGAAAGTTCCACTTGAAATTAGAAAGTATTAGTTAGCCAAACTTTCTGAATGATAGAGACAGTATAAAATACCAGCAGACTAAAACCTATTTATAGACATCTGACTGCCTTGTGTCACCTGGGGTAATTTGTTTTTCTGTTATTTGGAGCTTTGCTGATGTTGAAGGAAATAGAAATTCTGTAAATATAGGCACTTAAATGCAGAGTTCTGTTGTTGCCATAGGGAAAGGGGGAAAGAGAAAACTTGAGATTTTTTGTTATATTAGAGTTTTTCTAGTTTTAAGTACTAGCTCAGCTTATTAGTCATCTGGAGCTTTTTATTGTGGACTTATGGTTTGCCACACAACATTCTTCTAGATTTGAGAGTTTTCATTCTTTTCAGGTAATTTTGAATTACTTTACATAAATACTGAATCTTAATATTTCCCCTCCTTAGTGTGAAGATTCTAAAGAAAGAGGCAGATAATCATAGTGGAAGGAACTACACATTCTTCTAAAAATTATTCTGTTAGTGTATTGTTCTAGTCTAAAAGAATGAGTTGTGATTGACCTGCAGAGAAATTCTCAGTCTTTATCTTCTCTGTTTAAACCGACTGTAGAATATCTGCCTGTTGGAGTATCATAAACGAGACTGAAGTAGATAGACAGATACTGAAGTAGTGTCCTTGGGAGGTGAACAGTGAGATATTTTCAGTAATTTCTGCCATGAAAACATTAATGTAGTCTCAAATGTAGTGACATGTTACATGTTTTACTCAGAGCTGTAACATCTTTAGAGAAGTAGTGTGAGTAGAAACAGTCTAGGCTTTGAGGTCAGACTGACCTGGGTTTACATCCTAACAGTCAGTTACTAACTTGTCAGTGACCTTGGCATTTTGGAGCCTCAGTTTCCTTATTTGTAAAATAGGGACTTTGCAGGGTTGGTATGCTTATGAGGTGAGGTAAATAAAAAATCAGTTAAGGGCCAGCCATGAAATGGGCACTTAATACAGCTATTAGGACCCCTTAGAAGGACATTTGGTGTTACTCCTACTTTCGAAGTTATAGTCTTTCTAAACAATTAGACAGAGATGATGGTCTAACTTTTGCAGTGATAAACATTTTCTGTCTGTTGTTCCTCCATCAGTTTTTGCAAAAATTCCTTCTAATAATCTAATTTGTCTCCTTTTTCAGTTTTTTGAATGTGTGTCCTTTTTCATTTTAAATTCATAATTCTTTGTGTGGTTAACAGTAAAGGACCTTCCTCTGCCAAGATTTGTTGCTTCAAAGAATGAACAGGAATCTCGCCATGCAGCCTCATATTCTTCAGATTCTGAAAATCCGGGGTCTTATTCTGGTGTTATTCCCCCACCACCTGGCAGGGGGCAAGGGAAAAAGGGATCTGTAAGCCATGATACTGTCCAGCCTCGCACATCTACAGATCAGCAGGTAATCAGGTGCCAGTAAATGTATAGTTGATGTCCTGTATAGATGGTATACACTCAGACATTTATTGAGTGCCTCAATAATGACAATGTTACCTTAAAATTTAAATTTTAAAATAATACTCTTTCCAGGAACCTGCATCTCCTGTAGTTTCGCCACAGCAGTCCCCACCAACTTCTCCACACACATGGAGGAAGCACAACCGTCATCCCAGTGGGGGAAATAGTGAGAGGCCTCTTGTAGGACCTGGGCCATTTTGGTCTCCCTTTGGTGAAGCACAATCAGGTATCTCAAAATTCTTTAGAATTAACTGTTATTTACTAAGGGTTGTAAATTGAAAGAAACTTGATAGCATTCTTTTAAGAGTTGACTCCAAGAATTTTGAATTATAAGTGATTTAAATAGAAGCAAAAGCTAACTGAAAATTTGTAGGTAGATATAGCACTTGAGCAGTAGTAATTGTGTTTTCTTAAGTCTATGATGTTTAAACAAGATTTTATAGATCCAGGTTCTCTGAAGACAAAATGAATAAATAATTATTTCCCAGAATATTAGATATATATTAGTTTCAGTTTTGATGAGGAAAGCAGAGTAATAATTAACAAGATTTAAATTAGGTATAATTTTAAATTGACAGAAAAGATTCCAGTTTGGAAATAGTTAGCATTTCTTCAGAGTTAGAGTTTGAAAGGACACTTTCCGTATTATGTGTTTGGTGATTTGTTACAATAAAGAACCTGGTGACTTCATTTTTTTCTTCAAAAGTGAGTTGATATGTTTACCCATTCTGCTTTTAGGTTCATCTGCTGGTGATGCAGTCTGGTCTGGCCATTCTCCACCTCCACCGCAAGAAAATTGGGTCAGTTTTGCAGATACTCCACCAACCAGTACTCTTTTAACCATGCATCCTGCTTCTGTCCAGGTGTGACATTTTATTGGTATTGCATTTTTATTTGCTTCATTCAGAGTATTGCTGCAGTCATTGTTTTTACATTTTGCTATTGCAAATTTTATAAATGCAAGTTCACTCTTTTATTAAAAAAACAGAACTCTGCCTTATGGCTTTAAATCCATTATCATTGGAATGTTTCATTAAAAGTTTTGGCTGATATTCTTTCTAACTCCTTAGTGAAGTTTTGAAAGTTTTCTGCATCTAGGAATATATTTGCTTGGCTTACTTAGCACATTTTTCATCACTTTCTGTTGCTTACATATTGCTATCATTCTACAAATATATAATCACTTCGCAAAAACATTCATTAACGTGGTCATAACAAATATGTGGTTTGCTGATGAGTTTGTGAAGATTTCTTCATATTTTAATCATTCACAAAAAGTAAGTTTACTTTCAGAGATAACTAACTTAACAATCTTGGTCCATATAGTCATATAGATAGATGCTGTACTGAGGAAAAAATGTTTCATTACAGGACCAGACAACAGTACGAACTGTAGCATCAGCTACAACTGCCAATGAAATTCGTAGGCAATCAAGTAGTTATGATGATCCCTGGAAAATAACAGATGAACAAAGACAGTATTATGTAAATCAATTTAAAACCATTCAGCCTGATCTAAATGGATTTATTCCAGGTGAGTTGTTAAAAACAGAAATTCTTCTAGATGGGGCAGGACAAAGTTTCAATTTCATAGTCTCAAAGACTTGGTTTTACTGGTCAGAGATTATAAAAAATAATTAATTCTCAAATTGTTTTAAAGAGTTTATGTTCACTGGAGAGCAAAAACATGACATCTTTAGATGTTAAGGTTACCGTCTTAAGACTCTTACCTCATTTTATTCTTGGATCTGTAAGTACAGAATTACATTAAACAACACTGTTTTAATATTTCAGGATCTGCAGCTAAAGAGTTTTTTACAAAATCAAAACTTCCTATTCTTGAACTTTCTCATATTTGGTAAGTGCAGTATATCATTAGTTGGGTAATGTGGGTTGTTTCATAGGAGTTTCCAGCAGGTAGACATTTGACTCTTAAAAAATAAACTATTATAGTAACCTTTTCAAAATGGTTCTCCAGCAACTCAGTATTGCCTTACAGTAGTCAGCTTCTTGCTCACTCTCTGAAAAGAAATGAGTATACAGTAGTTCTTTAAAAAATGCTAAAATTCTTTAAGTTGTATCAACTGTTTCTTTGCTAGCATAATGCATGGAATAAAAGCTAGTTTGCTCATATATAGTTATGTTTATAACACTGGGTTTTTAACAAGTTTGTTAAGTTCTGTATCAGGTTATGAGCTTAAGAACAGTGCTTAGCTTCCATTTAAATAAAAACTAAGACTCAGGATAGCTGCCATATAGTTGGAATTAGCCATTAAAACATAAATCACATTCACAAACTACTTTTTGAAAGCAATGATCATGTAAATATAATTTCCATTTTATATTAATGTATTTCTCTGTATTCTAAATTATTTTGTTAGTAGGGTTTTTAGTAGCAGAGGAGGTAGGTAGATAATGCCAAAGACTGAAAAATCAAGAATTGGTGATACATACCTACTGTTTGTAGCTTAAGGTGATAAATACAAAAGTGGCTGCCTCTGCATCTAGAAAATGGAAGGACAGTGGGGTGGGGCTGCTGTTTTCTGTATTAAGCCTTGTAATCTTATTGGATGCTCTAAAGTGCACACATGTAGAACCTTTGATAATAATAAAAACAGGTTTAAAAAATTTCAGTGACTTATTAAATGAGCCTGACTTTAACTAAATCCTGTTACTAAGAAAGCATGCATGTTAAAGGTCATTTTTGGGGGACCTTACTTATTGGGGCTACTTTTCAGCATTTTATTAGAATAATTTCAAGCATAGAGGAAAGTTTTAAGAATTGTGCCCTGAACATCTATCTGTATGCTCACTGCCTAGATTCTACAGTTAAACAGTTAGCTATATTTACTGTATAACACACCTTTCCACCTATGAGATTTTTAAAATTATTCCTTGCACTTTTTTCTGGAAAAGGATTTCTCTTCTTGTTGCGATGTAAAGGGATCCAAAGCAGAATATGATTATATTCATAATAAGTTTGTCTCCTTAGGGAACTCTCAGACTTTGATAAAGATGGAGCATTGACACTGGATGAGTTCTGTGCTGCTTTTCATCTGGTAGTTGCTAGGAAAAATGGCTATGATTTACCGGAAAAACTCCCTGAAAGCTTAATGCCCAAATTGATTGATTTGGAAGATTCAGCAGGTAAGACAATCAAGAACTGAAGAGACCTGATTGCATGCTTTGTAAATAACACTTGATTCTTAAAGCAAAAGCTAGATAGATGTTAAAACTTAGCTTGATAGCCTGAGCATTTCATTAAGAGCATGTAGATTTGCCATTGGAATAAGATTTTCAGGCTGAGCTTGGATTAATGATTTGTCTTATTTGGTCAACTTTAAACAATGAGATAAAGAATATATGCCAGTATTTCATTTTATGCTTGTGACTTGCTGAGATTTGGAGAGCATGTCACAGTATCTTGCTCTTTACCATCCTTTCATTGCATTACATATTGTCTGAAGTGGGTAAAGTAGCCTGTATTCACTATCAGCATTTTTCCATTTAATGTATCTTGATTTGTTGAAAAGAAATGTCTGATTTATCATTAGACCTTTGCAATCCATAAGCATTTCCCTTTAACAAGCTCTTTTCTTGAGATGCCAAAGAAATCTGCAAATTTTGTGTTTGATTGTAGATAATGCCATTTTGTTACTGTCTTTACAAGAATGCCTTAATAAAAGCTTATACATCCTGGCAGCTTTCTTTAAAGGGAAACAAGAATATAGGGGGTAAAAAAAATGAGTATATTTTTCTTAAATTCTGACTGAATAAAAAGAAATCTGATGTTAAATTCTTAATGAGTCTCATCTAAACTAAATTACTATTTTCTGTTTTCCTGTCTAAATTCTTTTTGGGATATTATTTGGAATAATTTTACAGAAGGAAATAGTTTGGCTCTCAAAAGGTCATTTATCTGTTAGGCAGCTTCAGTTGAGCCCAGAAGTACATATGATCTGACTCTATTACCTAAATTATACAGAAGGAATCATATGCATATCATTAGGGTCACAAAGAGAATAATGTCCTTGGAGTTAAGAATCAGTGTGCTTCTAGTTTTGCTAATGACTCCTGGACCTTGGGCAAGTTCTAACCATTTAACTGTGTGTTTTTTTTTCCTTCTGTTTCTCCACCTGAAATGTCATTCATGTTTCTAGACCTGAATTGTACACTGACCTTTTATTGACCAATAGATTGATTTAAAAATTTAGCATTAATTTAGTGCTTAGAAGCATTATCCGATGAGATTCCTAGGATTTTCTTGATCATCTCATATGGTTATTAGTAATCAGATAACCTATAACTTGAGTTGAAAGCTAAGTATTTTTGTGAGGTAATTTTGCTTCAGACTACTTTTTTAGGATTGTCTTAATTAAGAAACAAGCAAAAGAACTTCTTTGTTTAGCTTATTTGATAGTATAGCCAAAAGGGAAGAAATTGTTGTAGCTACATACTGCTGTATCATTGATTTAAAAATTGGGCCTTTACTGTATCTGGAGCTTTTCAACAACTTAAATTCTTTACAAACTGATAGCATACTAATATAAGAAAATAATTTAAGTTAGGCTAATTCTCTTGTATGTCATTTTTAGAGACTTGTGTGATTCTGTTACCTGTTGCATTCAGATTGCTGGATCTGACTTTTTGAAGTAGTCAGTGAAGTTTTTTTTCTTCTTCTCTTTTTATTTAATTTAAATAAAATCAGGTTCCTTGTTAACTTGATCTACTGCCTGAATTTTAGGGCTAATGATTCAACAAGTTCTTTTCTGGACATTTGTCTTTTCATACCTGTTAGATCTGTTTAGCAAAGAGACTGATTTTTGCTTGTGTATATCAGTGCACTAATTGCTCTAACTATAATTTTAAAGGTATCAAAGACTCCCGTTTTTTCCCATTCCAGCATAGTATTATATGCCTTTCTGATCAAATTTATTGTAAGCATTCTTTTTGTTTTTGTTATCATTAATCTACAATTACATGAAGAACATTATGTTTACTAGGCTCCCCCCTTCACCAAGTACCCCCCCAACAAACACCCCATTACAGTCACTATCCATCAGCATAGAATCACTACTTGTATTCCCTGTGTTGCACAGCCCTCCCCATGTCCCCCCACATGCTAATTATGCATGCTAATCATAATACCCCCTTTCTTCCCCTGCCCCCCTTATCCCTCCCTTCCCACCCATCCTCCTCAGTCTCTTTCCCTTTGGTAACTGTTAGTCCATTCTTGGGTTCTGTGATTCTGCTGCTGTTTTGTTCCTTCAGTTTTTCTTTTTTCTTATACTACACATATGAGTGAAATCATTTGATACTTGTCTTTCTATGCCTGGCTTATTTCACTGAGCATAATACCCTCTAGCTCCATCGATGTTATTGCAAATGGGAGGATTTGTTTTCTTCTTATGGCTGAATAATATTCCGTTGTGTATATGTACCACATCATCTTTATCCATTCATCTACTGATGGACACTTAGGTTGCTTCCATTTCTTGGCTATTGTAAATAGTGCTGCGATAAACATAGGGGTGCATCTGTCTTTTTCAAACTGGGCTACTGCATTCTTAGGGTAAATTCCTAGAAGTGGAATTCCTGGGTCAAATGGTATGTCTATTTTGAGCTTTTTGAGGAACCTCCATACTGCTTTCCACAATGGTTGAACTAATTTACATTCCCACCAGCAGTGTAGGAGGGTTCCCCTTTCTCCACAACCTCGCCAACATTTGTTGTTGTTTGTCTTTTGGATGGTAGCGATTCTTACTGGTGTGAGGTGATAACTCATTGCGGTTTTAATTTGCATTTCTCTGACGACTAGCGATGTGGAGCATCTTTTCATGTGTCTGTTGGCCATCTGAATTTCTTCTTTGGAGAACTGTCTGTTCAGCTCCTCTGCCCATTTTTTAATTGGATTATTTGCTTTTTGTTTGTTGAGGTGCATGAGCTCTTTATATATTTTGGATGTCAACCCTCTATCGGATCTGTCATTTCTGAATATATTCTCCCATGCTGTAGGGTACCTTTTTGTTCTATTGATGGTGTCCTTTGCTGTCTAGAAGCTTTTCAGATTGATATAGTCCCACTTGTTCATTTTTGCTTTTGTTTTCCTTGCCCGGGGAGATATGTTCATGAAGAAGTCACTCATGTTTATGTCCAAGAGATTTTTGCCTATGTTTTTTTCTAGGAGTTTTATGATTTCATGACTTACATTCAGGTCTTTGATCCATTTTGAATTTACTTTTGTGTATGCGGTTAGACAGTGATCCAGTTTCATTCTCTTACATGTAGCTGTCCAGTTCTGCCAGCACCATCTGTTGAAAACACTGTCATTTCCCCATTGTATGTCCATGGCTCCTTTATCATATATTAATTGACCATATATGTTTGGGTTAATGTCTGGAGTATCTATTCTGTTCCACTGGTCTGTGGCTCTGTTCTTCTGCCAGTACCAAATTGTCTTGATTACTGTGGCTTTGTAGTAGAGCTTGAAGTTGGGAAGCAAGATATCCCCCACTTTATTCTTCCTTCTCAGGATTGCTTTGGCTATTCGGGGTCTTTGGTGTTTCCATATGAATTTTTGAACTATTTGTTCCAGTTCATTGAAGAATGTTGTTGGTAATTTGATAGGGATTGCATCGAATCTGTATATTGCTTTGGGCAGAATGGCCATTTTGATGATATTAATTCTTCCTAGCCAGGAGCATGGGATGAGTTTCCATTTGTTAGTGTCCTCTTTAATTTCTCTTAAGAGTGTCTTATAGTTTTCAGGGTATAGGTCTTTCACTTCTTTGGTTAGGTTTATTCCTAGGTATTTTATTCTTTTTGATGCAATTGTGAAAGGCATTGTTTTCCTGATTTCTCTATTAGTTCATTGTTAGTGTATAGGAAAGCCACAGATTTCTGTGTGTTAATTTTGTATCCTGCAACTTTGCTGTATTCCGATATCAGTTCTAGTAGTTTTGGAGTGGAGTCTTTAGGGTTTTTTATGTACAGTTATCATGTCATCTGCAAATAGTGACAGCTTAACTTCTTCTTTACCAATTTGGATTGGTTGTATTTCTTTGTTTTGTCTAATTGCCGTGGCTAGGACCGCTAGTACTATGTTAAATATCAGTGGGGAGAGTGGGCATCCCTGTCTTGTTCCTGATCTCAGAGGAAAAGCTTTCAGCTTCTCGTTGTTCAGTATGATGTTGGCTGTGGGCTTATCATATATGGCCTTTATTATGTTGAGGTACTTGCCCTGTATACCCATTTTGCTGAGAGTTTTTATCATGAATGGATGTTGAATTTTGTCAAATGCTTTTTCAGCATCTATGGAGATGATCATGTGGTTTTTGTCTTTCTTTTTGTTAATGTGGTGGATGATGTTGATGGATTTTTGAATGTTGTACCATCCTTGCATCCCTGGGATGAATCCCACTTGGTCATGGTGTATGATCCTTTTGATGTATTTTTGAATTCGGTTTGCTAATTTTGTTGAGTATTTTTGCATCTACGTTCATCAGGGATATTGGTCTGTAGTTTTCTTTTTTGGTGGGGTCTTTGCCTGGTTTGGGTATTAGGGTGATGTTAGCTTCATAGAATGAGTTTGGGAGTATCCCCTCCTCCTCTATTTTTTGGAAAACTCTAAGGAGAATGGGTATTATGTCTTCCCTGTATGTCTGATAAAATTCCGAGGTAAATCCATCTGGCCCGTGGGTTTTGTTCTTTGGTAGTTTTTTGATTACCGCTTCAATTTCGTTGCTGGTAATTGGTTTGTTTAGATTTTGTGTTTCTTCCTTGGTCAGTCTTAGAAGATTGTATTTTTCTAAGAAGTCCATTTCTTCTAGGTTTTCCAGCTTGTTAGCATATAGGTTTTCATAGTATTCTCTAATAATTCTTTGTATTTCTATGGGGTCTGTCGTGATTTTTCCTTTCTCATTTCTGATTCTGTTGATGTGTGTTGACTCTCTTTTCCTCTTAATAAGTCTGGCTAGAGGCTTATCTATTTTGTTTATTTTCTTGAAGAACCAGCTCTTGGTTTCATTGATTTCTTTCTATTGTTTTATTTTTCTCAATTTTATTTATTTCTTCTCTGATCTTTATTATGTCCCTCCTTCTGTTGACCTTAGGCCTCATTTCTTCATCTTTTTCCAATTTTAATAATTGGATGTTAGACTATTCATTTGGGATCGTTCTTCCTTCTTTAAACATGCCTGGATTGCTATATACTTTCCTCTTAAGACTGCTTTTGCTGCATCCCACAGAAGTTGAGACTTTGTGTTGTTGTTGTCATTTGTTTCCTTATATTGTTGGATCTCCATTTTAATTTGGTCGTTGATCCATTGACTATTTAGAAGTGTGTTGTTAAGCCTCCATGTGTTTGTGAGCCTTTTTTGCTTTCTTTGTACAATTTATTTCTAGTTTTACACCTTTGTGGTCTGAAAAATTGGTTGGTAGGATTTCAATCTTTTTGAATTTACTGCAGCTCTTTTTTTGGCCTAGTATGGGGTCTAGTCTGGAAAATGTTCCATGTGCACTTGAGAAGAATGTGTATCCTGTTGCTTTTGGATGTAGAGTTTTATAGATGTCTATTAGGTCCATCTGTTCTGGTGTGTTGTTCAGTGCCTCTGTGTCCTTATTTTTTGTCTGGTGGATCTATCCTTTGGAGTGAGTGCTGTGTTGAAGTCTCCTAAAGTGAATGCATTGCATTCTATTTCCTCCTTTAGTTCTGTTAGTATTTGTTTCACGTATGCTGGTGCTCCTGTGTTGGGTGCATATATATTTAGAAAGGTTATATTCTCTTGTTGGACTGAGCCCTTTATCATTATGTAATATCCTTCTTTATCTCTTATTACTTTCTTTGTTTTGAAGTCTATTTTGTCTGATACTAGTACTGCAACACCTGCTTTTTTCTCCCTGTTTTTGCATGAAATATCTTTTTCCATCCCTTAACTTTTAGTCTGTGCATGTTTTTTGGTTTGAGGTGAGTCTCTTATAAGCAGCATATAGATGGGTCTTGCTTTTTTATCCATTCTATTACTCTGTGTCTTTTGATTGGTGCATTCAGTCCATTTACATTTAGGTGATTATTGAAAGATATTGAAAGATATGTACTTATTGCCATTGCAGGCTTTAGATTCGTGGTTACCAAAGGTTCGAGGTCAGCTTCTTTAGTGTTTTACTGCCTAACTTAACTCACTTATTGAGCTATTATAAACACTGTCTGGCGAATCTTTATTTCTCTCCCTTCTTATTCCTCCTCCTCCATTCTTTATATGTTGGGTGTTTTATTCTGTGCTCTTTTGTGTTTCCTTTAACTGCTTTTGTGGGTAGTTGATTTTATTTTTTGCCTTTAGTTAGTATTTGGTTGGTCTGTTTTCTTTGCTGTGATTTTAGTTTCTCTGGTGACATCTGTTTAGCCTTAGGAGTGCTTCTGTCTAGAGTAGTCCCTCTAAAATACCCTGTAGAGGTGGTTTGTGGGAGGCAAATTCCCTCAACTTTTGCTTGTCTGGCTATTGTTTAATCCCTCCTTCATACTTAAATGATAATTGTGCTGGATACAGTATTCTTGGTTCAAGGCCCTTCTGTTTCATTGCATTAAATATATCATGCCATTCTCTTCTGGCCTGTAAGGTTTCTATTGAGAAGTCTAATGATAGCCTGACGGGTTTTCCTTTGTATGGACCTTTTTTCTCTCTCTAGTTGCCTTTAAAACTCTGTCCTTGTCCTTGATCTTTTCCATTTTAATTATTATGTGTCTTGGTGTTGTCCTCCGTGGGTCCTTTCTGTTGGGAGTTCTGTACACTTCCGTGGTCTGAACAATTATTTCCTCCCCCAGTTTGGGGAAGTTTTCAGCAATTATTTCTTCAGATACACTTTTTATCCCTTTTTCTCTCTTCTTCTTCTTCTGGTACCCCTATAATATGGATATTGTTCCTTTTGGATTGGTCACACAGTTCTCTTAATATTGATTCATTTCTTGAGATCCTTTTATCTCTCTCTGCGTCAGCTTCTATGCGTTCCTGTTCTCTGGTTTCTAATCCATCAATGGCCTCTTGCATCTTATCCATTCTGCTTATAAATCCTTCCAGAGATTGTTTCATTTCTGTAATCTCCTTCCGGACATCATCCCTTAGCTCTTGCATATTTCTCTACAGCTCCATCAGCATAGTTATGACCTTTATTTTGAATTCTTTTTCAGGGAGATTGGTTAGGTCTATCTCCCCAGATTCCTTGTCAGGGGAGGATGTCTGGGTTAGTCTCGTCTGTATCAAATTCTTCTGCCTTTTCATGGCGATAGAGGTAGTTGTGGGGAGCTGGCGCGTGTGTTGGCTGGGCGAACGTCCCTTCTTGCTAGTTGTGGCCTTCCTCTCCTGGGAGAACAGCGGCCCCTAGAGGCTTGTGCTGGGCAGCTGCGTGCAGATGGAGTTTCTAATTCTTGCCCGGCTGCTGTGAAAGAAGCTCTGCCCTGCTGCCTCAGGCTTCTTCTCCACTATGGCGGAGCCGCGTTAGAGGGGAAACGGCCGGGAGGCTATTTATCTCCATGAGGGGCCTCCGAGCGGTGCTGCTGCCCAGGGGTTAGGGCGCCCAGAGTTCCCCAGGATTCCCAGCTACTAGGCTAAGTGTCCCAGGACGCTTCGGTCCAGCTGTGGGGTCACTGTCCCTTTAAGACTTTCAAAAAAGCACTCGCTTTTCTTTGTCCAAGGGGTGCTGGCTGTAGGGACCCACTCACAGGTCTTACTGTCCTGTTCCCCTAGTATCCAGGACCCCACGCATGCATCTGGTATGGATGGCTGGGGCTGGGTGTTCAGCAGTCCTGGGCTCCCTCTCCCTCCCCGCTCCGACTCCTCTCCTCCCGCTGGGAGCTGGGGTGAGGGGTGCTCGGGTCCCACCAGGCCATGGCTTGTATCTTACCCCCTTTGCGAGGCGCTGGATTCTCACTGGTGTGGATGTAGCCTGGCTGTTGTCCTGTATCTTCTAGTCTCTCTTTTAGGGATTGTTGTATTTGCTGTGTTTTCAAAAATACATATGGTTTTGGGAGGAGATTTCCGCTGCTCTACTCATGCCGCCATCTTGGCTCCACCTGCCTATTGTAAGCATTTTTACCATACTGTGTTAAAGTCTGCTTTGCCTTCTTATAAATGATAAATTTGGAGTTCTCTTAATTTGGGGGTGGGAGAGCCAATTAATCTTTTTTCTCCTACCTATCATAAGCCTGAGATTTACATGACACAAAATACTTTGCACATAGAAATTGTCATGTGACATTGGCTCAAACAGTGTCAGTAAAATGGTTACTGAAAAATCAGTAAAAATGATTTTAAATAGCATTTAGAAGTTCACAGTTGAAGGGGAACTACCCAAACAGTTTCTTTGGCTGACCTGAGGTTTTATCATAAATATCCTTCTATAGATCCTCTCTGACTTGCAGACAAAGGTGATTTCTATCTTGTCTGATCTCTCATAGCATGTCCTACATGCTATTTATTATGGCCAGAGATCACACTGAATCATGTTCTTTTTTTCTCTTTACCACTACACTCTCAACTCCTTAAAACCAGGAAATGTATCATATTCATTGTAATATCCTCAGGACCTAGCACTTTGCCAGGCATGTACTAAGTTATTCAGCAAATAATTATTGAGTGAATTAATGTTAAATGTGTGCCATCTTAACAGTAGGATATTTTTCTTAACACATTTCTATCTTTGAAAATATAGTCATTTGTTATAATATTGTGATGTTGGGATATACTAAAATATTAGCTCCACAAATACTCTATATTTGCAATTTAAATAACTTACAGAAAAAGATGATGGATAGTGGTGACTTGAGTTACAGTTGCTACCAGTCATAAGCTAGGCATTCTATAGGCATGCAAATATAGAGTCAAGTACATATTAGTTTTTTCTGAAAATAATTTGAACAGGTTTACAGGATTAAATAGCAGATAAAACAAAACAACTAAGAATCTTAGATTAGAAGTATTTATATGGACCTCCATTAAAATGTAATACTTAATACCAGCATTGAATTTGGCAGCTAGAGTAAAGAAAAAGGGAAACTTGGTTTTGTTGTCTTACCCAAAAAAAGAATATAAGAATTCATTCACAGAAAGGGTTTTCTGAAGTTGAATTCAAAAAAGAATATTCATCTTCTAAGAATAGTTATCTTAACAAAAAAAAAAAAAAAAAAGTTTAAGGTGACCTGCTAGCCTACCACAAATACTGTATTTTAAAGGAAAAAACCAAATGTTGAGATTCTGTGTATCTTAAACTCATTTTCCAAAGAATTGTCTTTGTACATTTGCAATTTTACATTTTTTTAGTGGTAATTTGGTAAATCTCTCTCTTCAACTAGACTAGAAGCTCCTAGGCAGGTATAACTGGATTGTAGTTATGTATTGCACCTAAGAGGGTGCAAATTGAATACATAAGTAGGCATTCACATTTTTGATATGAGTGAATGGCTGGGCCATTTACATAAGCAACTCATAGTATCTAGTTGAGATGCTCAGAGGGAGAGGAATTTGCTCCCTGTTCTGTTTCCTCCTCCACAATCACTCTTTATACAGCAAATCGGAGCACATTTCATTGATACGGTTATATAGCATAAATCCCAAACTTCTAGCAGTACTTCTACCATGAATATTTTTAAAAGCAAGAGACTTTTTATGAATAGTTTACCAATAAGTCCACATTTGAGACTAGCTTAATGTGAGTTAATCACTGTTAAGAGTTTCTTATGTTCATCCAGAAAATTTTAACATATTAAAAAAGCGTATGCAAGTAACACATGTAGATACCTGTTTTTAAAGAACAACAATCGCACTCTTGATATTTTTATTATGGTGTTGGACATCTTTGCACTTTGTCACATAAAGAGCTGTCACATTCTTTATCATTCAAAATGTTTCATAATGTGGATGTGTCTTACTTTAACCAGTCTCCTGTTGAGAAGATTTTTCGGTAGTTTTCTAACTTCACCTTTAAAAGAGTGCTACAAAAGAAGGTACACATGTCTTTGTTTTGTATAAGCTAGGGTTTTTTTTTGTATAAGCAGTCCCAAATCTTTGTTTTTGAAAATTCACTCGCCAAGTACCTTTAGTTGCAGAAGAAGAAATATGAAAATATGCATCTATTCATAATTAACTTCCCACTTATAGAATTACTTGTCAAGGCCCCCAATATGCACACACAATGCATTCTTAACACTTCTCTTTCCAAATAGTTGGGTATTATAACTAACAAATAAGTACAATAAAATATTGGCAAAAAAATGCACTATTTAATTAGCATTCAAAATAATTAGAACTCAAATTCCTGACAAAGATACTGACAAACAACACTATAATACTTGAAGAAGAAAACTTCTACAAGAATGACACAGTAGGTAGGTATGTTTAAATATTGTGGTTTAAATATCAGAAGGTTAGTAGGAGTCTGTTAGAATAAATAATGCTTCCCCCTTAGTTATTTTTTGGAGAAATGACCTTTTTCTTTATGATTGTGTTATGAAAGTCAGAAGTGAAGAGAAGGTTGTCTTATCTTCCTGTTAGAGAACTCCCTCCATGGAAATATAGGGGAGCTTTGTCTTCCTTGCTTAATACTGTATCTTTATTTACTCTGTTTAGGTACAGGCCCTCAGTAAATGTTCACTGACTGAATTCATGCTTTTATTAATTTTAGCAACAAATTACACCACAAGATTTTAATACCTTTCATTCTTTGTTCTTTATACTCATTTTCACAAGTGTCAGTTTTGAAGACAAAGCTCCAGTTAAATTGCTTTTCTTTGAAATTTTAGTCCTTACTTTAAGTGGATTAACTTTAAATGGGCCTTGTTCAATTTAGCTGTCCTTATAGTAGGAACCTCCTATATGCCTGTAGGTTAATATTCTTGTAAGTATGATAGTTGGGTCAAACAACAGTGGATAAAAAATATTGATCAGTACTGCAAAAAACAAGCCAACAGGAACAATCTAATTAGTATTGTGAGTGAATGTTTTCAAACTTTGTTGGACACATTTTTATGTTTTTTAAATGTTTGGTCAATTTAAAGCTGATAGACTTGTACATACACTGAGTAAGTTTACATTTTGTGGAGTGTTGAGAAGTGGCATTCATTTTGGAAATTGAACGTATTTCCTGGATTTGTTTTGCTACTTGAAAGCAAAGTTTTAAACCCTAAGACTTCAGGGAATACATATGTTTCTACAAGATTAATAATAGCTGGCAGACATTTTTAGCACAATTTTTTAGTATATTGAGTGTAATACTAAGAA
Organism: Manis pentadactyla; assembly: GCF_030020395.1. NCBI lineage: Eukaryota > Metazoa > Chordata > Mammalia > Pholidota > Manidae > Manis > Manis pentadactyla. The sequence goes on from NC_080030.1 coordinate 52,660,327, forward strand.
AAGAGAAATTTAAAGTGATAGGTTTAAACCTAGAATAAAACTGAAGCTCTTTAAGAAAGGTGGTTCAGCAGGTACACTGTACTAAACTGAATCTGTGAACTTTTCAGTGTTGGAGGCTAAAAGGATGAAAACTACTGACAGTGTTTTTATTTTCTAGTGCATTCCTGAAAATATGGTTTGCACTCATTTAACATTATCATTACTAACTTTAAATGTAGATTGACAGTACAGCAGTATGATCATACTGGGTTGTGTCTTCCAGACACACTTTTGTACTTGGAAATACTTTTTTTGCATAAAAGCCCTCTTGGGGTTGACTTTAACAAATAATTGAGGCTCATGCTCTTCTTTTTCAGCCCTGATGCTCTGATGATGTCAGGGGCAGAGCAGAACCCTCAGGAGGGAGGCAGGGTTGGCACAGTGTTCCAGCAGGAGGCTAGGTTGGAACACTGCATCAGGTAAGAGTAAAACTGTACCCCTGCCTCCGTAAGGATACAGTCTTAAAGACTAACTTTCGTGGGTGGGCCTGAAGCTCTTTGTTGGAGTATTTATAGTGAACCAAGTTCAAGAAGGTGCAGTTTATTTACAGATCTAATGCTTCTCAGATTCATGACTGTTAGTTCCCAAAACATTAGGTAATTTGCTCTTTTTCTACTGCCATGTGTTGTTCTATATATGAAGTAGGAAAGAAGCAATGTATAATTTTGCTGGCTTACTCCAGAAATAACTTTTGTATTTTCTAGGACAGTGATTTTTCCGAATTTTTTATAGGAGCCTTTATATTCTTTTTTTTTTTAGGAGAGCAAGGCAAAGGCTTTTATTTAGAGAGAAAGCGAGAGGACAGAGCTCCTGACTCAAGCCAGGAGGGGACAAGAGAGTCCCCAGGAACCTTTATATTCTTAAAAATTATTGTGGACCACAAAGAGCCTGTTTATATGGATTGGATCTATCATAGTTACCCTGTTAGAAATTAAAACTGATGAATTTTTAAATACTCATTGCTTTATTTTAAAATAATAACCATTTCCATACTAGCATAGATATTTTTAGGAAAATAACTATTTTCCAATAAAAAAATTAAGAAAAGTGGGGCATTGTATATTTTTGCAAATCTCTTTAGTATCTGGTTTAATAGAAGATAGCTAGATTCTTACGTTTGCTTCTGCATTTGGTCTGTTGGATATGTAATTTTTTTGGAGGTATATCCAGGATTGGCAAACTAAACCCCAAGAGCCAAATCCATTCTGCTATCTGTTTTTGTTATAACTCACAAGCAAAGCAAAGAATTTTGAAAAAAAAGAAAGAAAAATAATAAGACACATGAAAATTACATGAAATTCAAATTTCAATGTCCATAAATAAAATTTTATTGGAACACAAGCTCAGCGCCTATCTCTATGAATTATTTATGGCTGCTTTTGCACTACAACAGCAGAGTTGAACAGTTGAAACAGAGACCATACAGCCGGCCTGCAAAGCTAAAAATATTTATAGTCTGGTCCTTTGTAGGAAAAGGTTGCTAATCCCCAGTATGTGAAGAAAATCTGGCCTCACATAGTAAAAGGAAGACTATTTCAAATAATTGTGGGTCTTTGGTACTACACCACAATTCAGCAAATGTTAATATCCTGAATTGAAGCCATTTCAATGCATTGTTGTACTGTTACATTAAAAATCCTTAGGTCTGTCTTGCACTTTGAATAAATCTTTTACCTATGCATGGTTCTGTGACATAATTCATTGATTGATTGTAAAATATCAGTTCATTGAGTTGTACAGATCTTTGAAGTGTTGGGACATTTTATTATAAATATCGAAACATATTTATTAATAGCACAGCCTGTCTTATCAAAGAAGTCTAAGTAATGGGAAACTCTTGAGCTTATGGACATGGATACACATTTTCCAGAATTCTAATTTTTGCTTCAATAACTTTTTTATTAGTAACAAATACTGAAGATGGTTTTCCTTGAAGTGACAGGTTCACCTAACACATTTTTGAGAAGATGCCTAGTACTCATCTGAATTACTGTAATTTATCAGCTGTGACTTCAAGAAAAATGACGTGCAATTTAAAAAAATGGCCTGTTCAGCTGACAGTTAAATCACTGAATTACTTTTCATTGAGACAACCATTGTGTGTACTGATATGGAGCAGAAGTGCTTAATACATATTTCCAATTTTGCCATGTAGAGTATTAGAAAAAATGTGTTTTCAGGGTGGAGATTTAATAAAAATTATTTTCACTGCTTAATTGTGAATATTATTTATTGAAATTGCCATGCATATGTATTTTAACTGGTTTGCCTGGGTGTGAAGAATACAATGGTTAATAATGTATTTTGATGCCACTGCCTTGATTCTTGCTGATAAGCCAGGAGTTTTACCCACTGCTGCTTTTGCACCATCAGTGCAAATGCCAGCACAGGAAAAAAAGCATTAGTATTATTACAAAAATCATTTTTACTTTTCAGACCCCTTAAAAGAGTCTTGAGGAGTCCCAGGAGTCCCAGGAGTCCATGGAGTCCATGGTTCACAGTTTGAGAATTGCTGCTCTGGGAAAATAGCTGTATTGGAACAGTTATGAAGTATAATTATTTGGGTGAATAATGTTTCAAGCTGTTAGCCTTGAGAGGCTGGACCCACTGCGTCCTTGTACCAGTGAATCAGAGAGGTTCCCAGAATCCCAAATCATAACTGCTCTGAGGTGGGGGAAGGGCACAGTGTGACCCTAGATGTGTCAGTAGAATGACATAAAAGCCGAGGTCTAGAAAGCCAAACCAGAGCCCCAGTTTGCCCTAAAATGACATTTCAAACCTTATAATATGTAATCTGACTTTAAATAGGTTCTTTTGAAAATTGATCATCCTATAGCTAATACTATTTTAATTCTGTTTGTTTTTCTTCTTTTAAATGCCTGCTTTGGGAGAACTCTTAAAGACATTTCTTCATTCACTATCCTCCTGACACTCAGAGTTTAACTTCCAGTTGGCTTTCAAATTTATAGCAGTTATCCTCCTTTCCTTAACTTCCTCTCCCTTTGTTATCACAGTAAAAGAAATCCATAATTTTGTTCACACTGAAAACCACAGGCAATCTCCATGAGAAATTTGCTGCTACTATTTTTTGTAAATCACTATTTCATTAGTTTTGAGTTGAAGTCTTCATAGAACATTATCTAAAGCATTTCTGTCTCTTACTGGTTCTGTACCACTGAAACATTTATTGAGAAAGGGATAAGATTAAGAAAAATAGCAACTATTCCTGATCTTAGAAAACAAAAATTTCTAAGATGCTGAACTGCAAGTTAGAATGTGCAGTGTAATATGACTATAAAGAAATAATGTCAAGATAAGTAAAAGAGAAGTACTGAGGTAGATGTGTAAAGAAACAGGTAAAGAGAGACGTGAAGAAAAACAGAATTTTTTCAAAATAACAATTTCGTTCTAGGAAAATAACAGTAGAAGAGAATGAATTGAAATGAAGAATATAAAAAGCAGCTTATTCAATAAATATTCAACTGCCTAGCATGTATTAGGTCCTAAATTAGGTATTAAAATGTGAAGAATTTGCTTATGAATAGGTTGAAAGCTTAAAACATGTATTTTTAAGTTAAGGTACAGCTGTCTATTTAGGAATTTGTACTGCAGTGCTAACATTCAATGGCAAATGTCTTTCTGATGGAGAAACTCAGGTGCTGTCTTTCTCAACTTGCCCATGGTCCAACTGGGATAGTAACAGATACTTGAATCATGTTTTTGATACAGGTTCTAAACAGAATAGGTACTCCCATTAATTTGGCAATTAATGTGATTTTCAGACAGAGTGTATTCAAGGCCATGTAACACTTGCGAAGATTGGAATGAGAATTTAGTTACCACTGAAATTCCTTGTTCTTAAATTATGATTTAAGGGAGTTCAAAGCTTAACTCAATAAAAGTAGAATATGCTACCACGAAACTTTTAAAATCACTTGAAATGTTGTCATGGATTTGCAGCTCTCTCGGTTAAGTCTGTAAGTGCCACGGAGCCTAATAATGAATTTGTTTCATGGGCACATTGAATTTTTGCCCATGCGTGGGACTTTTCCTCTCCTTTTGCTGTCTGCCTTGCAAATATGTGCTGCCCTTTGGTAACAAGGGAGACTGGTAGAGAAAATGCGAGTCAATTAGTTATAAATTAGTAGTTCCCAAAGTATATCCCAAGGGAATACTGAGGGGTTTTATTTGATTAAAAAGGCTTGTTTTCCTGGAAAAACTGATTTAAATAAAGATTATTCGCTCTACGACATTACAAGTCTTTGATATGGAAATTTGTATGGGGATGCTCCAACTGGGGGTTATAGTATTCCCAAATTTATTTTAACAGAAAACCTAATTTTTTAAAGCATCTTACTGATTACTATTGCATGAAATACACTTTGGGAACTGGTACAAATCCATCCCTCTTATCAGAAAATGATTCAAAGCATGTGCCTTATTGCATTGTTATGTATAACACTCTCTTTTTTCCATTTATTCCTAACTAGGTTTTATTTTCATGGAAAGACAATAAGTGGAAGGAATAAGTATTGCCTGATTGTAGGGAAGGAAATTCAGATTATAAATTACTTCTTAATGAAAATCTATTAGGTTTTTTTTTGAAATAAATATTCCTAAACTAAAATACATTATTTATAGAGCATTTTCTCTATTTTTAAATTGCAGACGTTGGGGATCAGCCAGGTGAGGTAGGTTATTCAGGCTCTCCTGCAGAAGCGCCTCCGAGCAAGTCACCATCAATGCCATCACTAAACCAGACTTGGCCTGAGCTGAACCAGAGCAGTGAGGTTAGCAAAGCTTTCCTTTTCTTTCATTAACTTTAATATTTTTAAGGTAAGAAGTTTCAAAACTTGGTGAATTCAGTATATATGTAATTTCAGTTATTACATATATTTCAGCATACATGCATAGTTGAAAGAACATATCAGATATGACTGTGATAAATGTATCACGTGACTTCGAGGTTTTAAAGTACTTTGTGATTTGGTTTCCAACACTCATTCTTACTAAAACCCTGTGAGTTAGACGGGGCAGACACATAAAGTTAATAATCAAAGGGGTGAATGTCTGGGCCAACGTATCTCATAGCCAGTGAGGGACAAGAGCTAAGATTTGAACACAGATGCTTTGACATTCTGGATGTCTACTACCACACTCACTGTGTCACGCTGCCTTCTGATTCCTGTAAGCAAGGTACATACTAATATATTTGGAATCTTAGCATTGGAAGTGATGTGAGAAGTAACTAGTCCAGCTTTCCAAATGAAAAAAGTATTTTTTACAACCCAAGCTCTTTATAACAATTAAGTTTCATTCAATACAACATGGAATGATTTAACCCTATTAAATACAGTGGATAAAGATAGTGTCATAGAAGACCAAGCACAGCATGCAAAACAGAATATGAGGCAAATGCACCGTCCCTCCCATTACTTTGGAACAATAAAAGTAGGGCCACTGCTTAGAATAAGGGAAGAGGGCCTGAGGCCCTGCAACGCTACAGCACCAGGAGGCCCTTCTGTTAGACCTTAGTGCTCTGGAGAACTCCAGTTGAAAAGCACTGGCCTAGCCTGTTAGAGCAGTATTTCTGGTGAACAAGTTACATTTTTTTCTTAGTTTTTTGTATAGCTTTTAGGTAGTACTACAAATATAAAAAAGTTACTGACTTTCAGGGAAAAAAATCTAAGCAACTCTGCTTTCTATGTCTTTTAAAGCCAGAAATAATGAATTAAAGAGATACTAGTTAATTTGGGGCAGTTGAAAACCAGAGTAGTAACCGGCAAGCTTAAAGTACTTGCTGCTGCTTTATGACGTAATCACAAATACCTGTGTCTGAGACTTAATATACCACAAGTTGTACTGTTGGATGTAAAACCATTCATATTAGTGTTTTTCTAGAGAGAGGAATTAAGCCTAGAAAGAATTTACTAGTAGAGGGGCTTTAAAGAGAGTAGGGTCATTGTTCCTAAAACCACTGATTATGCTGCATTTATTCATTTCTGTCATTTTTTAAGAGCAATATGAGATTTAAAGTATTTTTTCTTTCTAAAGCATCTCAATTCTATAGTCCATCTTTCATTCTAAGTAAAATCCTGTGTGATCATTGAAGGCTAGGAATGGAAGTCCCTTCCAAATTCTGCTTTCAGTAGTTGCATTTTCCCTTCGTAAATATTCCTAGCAATTTTCATTTTATAGTTTTTGATAATAAGGTCATGAATGTCTTTTTTTTTTTTTTTTACTACATGTGGAAAGTCAAAATGTTAATACAACTAACAGTGATTTTGAGACATTTTAATAGTACTTATAAAAAAATACCTACTTAGGATATGGCATTTAAGTTCTATTTTGATTTTCTACCACAAAGCACTAATATTTCTTTGAGCAAATACTTATTCAGCACCTGCAACTATGAATGCTATGAATGAGGTACTGTAGGGGATAACACTATTAATAATAATAACACTAATAATAATCCCTAACTTTTACTGAGCACTTCTGACATGCCAGTTCTAGTTAGAAAGTGCTTTACATATATTAACTACTTACTTCCTCAAAACAATCCTATGACGTAGGTATCATTAATTTAATGTTACAGGTGGTGAAACTGAAGCACAGAGAGGTTAAATAACTTGCCTAAGGTTGTAGAGCATAACTAGGATTCAAGTAGTCTGGTTCCAGAGCCTGTGCTCCTACCTATTCATTATAGAGATACGACTGTCTTTCTGCTCTCCAGGTAGCTTACATAGAATTATGTAAAACCAACTAAGATTTCATGCCACCAAACAGGTGAATGCCTTCTTTTTGGCAAAAATCTTCTACATCTAAACTTTTCTCCACTGTTAGATAATTAGGATTTTTAAAAGTCCTTCTTTGCAACAATAATTACAGAAGAAATTAATTATATTGGTAAGTCACTTTCCTAAGTGATGTCCCATGATAATAGTGAATTATTGTGGGTATTCTTTTATTCAAGAAACACTTGCAAAGCATTAGTATTTCTTAGCTTACCTTAATTTTCATGATTTTAAAACTAATCTGTAGGTAAAGTTGTTGACTGTATTAGCCATTTTTGTAAGTTAAGTTTCATCGATGCATTTGCTAATATTTAATTTCTACATGTCTTCTCAAATTAATATCAAGGTTTTAAATAGTTGAACTTTGAAGCATAAAAATGTATACTCTTTCATACTGAATTATAAAAAGGATTTTGATTAATGAGGTAGATGTGTCTGTGTGTAAACATTTTGTGTGTATATATTGTATATGTGTGGATGTTTCTCCCTCTTCAGAGGATAACTGATAATGTTTAAGAGCCAAATTTTAGGCACAGTGTTAATAAAATTTTGATATAAAAATCCTATACTATTATGAAGTATTCAAAACGAATTGAATTTACTAAAATTGGTTTACCATTCTACCTATTTTAAGAGGTATATGATATTTGTGTACCTCTTTGAGAAGAGTAGTGTTTCATATCAAAATACATCTTCTATATATAACACATACTCAGGTGCTTTATTTGCTCTCATTGTGGCCGCATTCTGATTTTTCTAGCATGGGGTCGGGGGTGGGTGCCTGATTGGCAATTCTGTCTTGTGATCTGGCATGGCCCTGTTTGTAGTGCTGGTTGCAGGGGTTGACTTGCTACAGATTGACATAAGCTCAAACATATATTAATTCCAGAATTCTTTGCATTTTACAATTATATTAAATTTCTATACATATGTATAAAATATGTGCACGTACATAATAGAATCATCTTTCAGGGGTCGCACTGGCAAGTCACATTGACTTGCTTTGTTTTGACCAAAATTTTGGGACTCACGATTCATTAACATCACTAGATCAATACAGTACATTACTCTTAGAATTTTAAAAGAAGATTTGAAGGAATTCTTTCCTAGTCAAGACAAAACCCTTTACATTCTTACTTTGTCACCATTTATACCACCTAGACTCTTCCTACATTGTGTTTTGAATTTTAATTCTGTGAGACTTTGAATCTCTTCCATAGAGATTACAATAAATTACTGTTACACATTTGATTGTGAAGCTACTCACATTACAAGGTAACTTAGCATAATAAGTATAAAATGTTATGGAAAAATAGAAATTATGGAATTTTATCAGGGCTATGAAACACAACTTGCAGTGCAACCTCTGAATTACTTTGCTAAATCTTCTCCAGTGATCTTTTACTCCATCTTTCTCATCATGCTGACTTGTCTCTCCTCTGTCTGTTCAGCAGTGGGAGACATTTAGTGAACGCTCTTCAAGCTCACAAACTCTGACCCAATTTGATTCTAACATTGCACCAGCTGATCCTGTAAGTCAATCACTTAGCTTGCTTGTTTGAAATTAATTTTATTAACCCAAATTCCATTCATTATGGTGTTTAGCTGATAACGCATGATTCAGTGGAGTGCTTAGAGAGAAACGGTGGCAGGCTTTTCAATTTTTGTGTGCTTAGTTGTGGAAAGAACATTTTTATCATTCTCTATTTAGTTATTTTGGTGAGAAAAACTAAGGTTTTAAATCTGGTACATGTGTCTAAAGTAGCATTCTGTGAAAATCAATTTAGTTGACCTTGTTTTCATTTGCTAATTGTGTTTTATTGTTTTATTGAGCATTTACTGCTTATTTCAGTACAGTGACACTTAGATAAATACTATTTTACTTGTATGCTTACACATCATGTAATATGTACTATGTATGTAAATATGCAATGTCATCTTTTAACAGTCCAGATGGTAGTATTTAGACTTAATTTGTTGAGTTCTGTTAAAGAAAATCAAGTTCAACAAAACAATACGGAGTTTTTGGTCAGATTTCTATTGTGCAAAGGAACCTCTGTCTTGTCTTCCTGTGGTTTACTGTGTTGCTTTGAAAATGCTACAAAGTTCACATCCTGATTTCAAAAATAAATTATATCCCTATAGAATTAATTTCATATATGCCCACTTGTCCCTCAAGTTACTTGAGAACTTAAAAACCTTAGTCATTAATCATTATTCTCACTGTTCACTCCTGCTTTTTCTTTTAATGAGGACATGCTAATAATAAGTACCTTTCCAAAAAAAAGAGGAAGTAAGTAGGAAGGGAAGAAGAGAGTAAAGGTAGGATTTTAAAAGATGAGTTGAGTGGAAAGATGGAGAAAGTGACCCAAAGTGTTCTAGAATCTTAGGTGTTCCTGATTAAATGTAGCCAGCATTTATTAATTAAATGTAAAAATGACTTCTTATGTAATATGGATTTGGGAGAAGTGGCATTTAAAGATAATAGTACATCGCCAACAGTTGGAATTCATGGATCTTAGGTGTGTTTAATTATTTTAAAGAATTTATATCTATTTGAAATATGGAGGATGCTATTTTGAAATCAAATGGATAATGGATGGAAAGAAGTGTTTTAAGTATCAATTTTATAGTCTGTTAATTATTCAAAGGACAGTTAATGTGTAGATTATCTGTGCCTTTTGCTTCTCTATTCTTGCTACTTTGAGGGCATTAATCTTTGGTTTTAATCTATGAAAAATTAAGAAGAAATAAAAAAGGCAACACTTAAAATATTTGCTGTTTATTAACAGCTATAATTCAGGTCTCTTGGGAAGTGACCAGTACTGTGAACTAAAAGAAAGTCTTGCCTTTGCTCTAAGTTTCATGTCTCCATATTATTATTATCTCCTACTTAATACAATTCAGTTTTATTTTAAAGTACTTTATTGGGAAGGAAGGTTTAATGTAGGAATGAAGACACTCTATTCCCTAACTCTTAAGAGAGAGGAAAATAATCATTCATGTATGATTCTTTGTCAGGCCATGAAAGAACCTAGATATTATATATAAAAACCTAGAACTCAGAAGCAAAACAAATTGACTCTTGCCTAGCAGGAAATACAACAAAATACTTGACTTAATAACAATGATGTTTTTATAACTTCTTGGAAATAATACTCAAATTTATGAGCTGCAGCTCCAGTGTTTAAAATAACATGGCTCAGTATTTTCTTTAGTTGTCTCTAGTATGGCAGGAGGCACTAGAACAATTTAAAATGATAGTTGACATTTTAAACTTCAGTTTAGACCTCTGAATTTGATAGATTTTATAATATAGTACCTAGAAATATCTTTTGGCTTTATGGTGGCAAACTTAAATGTAAACTTTATTCTCCAAGTAGTAATCTCACTTTAAAATTTTCCAGTAGGAGAATGCCCTGCCCTCACTGAGGATCTGAATTTCTTAGCCTTCATTTAATACTTAAGTGACATATTGTTTGTCTACAGAACATAGTCTGTAGCCACAATCCCAAATGATCTTTTGCAAGGTTTTTATAAAGAAGATTATAATAAGGTGCATTCAGAATAGAAGAAAATCACCTAGGAGAAAAGAAAACACTGCAGTTTTAATACTGAATTTACATACCTTACAGTGTTGGAAATACTTAATGGAATATGTTTTAAAAGCCAATATTTGATAATTAGCCATTTGCTCAGTAGAGTGGAAGTCTGTGAAAAGCTTCAAAGTGTTCCATAGCACTTAGAAACAGCTATTACACAGTGTAGTGACCTCACGTGCAAACTGAGATGATTAATTATTAGGCTCCCAGCACTGTGGTGAAATTGAATTTCTGATATCTCTTTTCCAGAAACTTGATTACTTTTGTTCAACTGCTTATCAGTTAATAGCCTCTTGTAGAAACTATTTCTGCTAAGAAATTCTAGACTGATAGGAAGTGTAATACACTAGTCTTTGTCATGATTTATGCCTGATCTTGAGTGCTGTAGAACTTCTGAGTAATTCAGGATATGAAAAGGGAGTTGTTAGCTTGATCACTTACATGCCCAAACGACTCAACCTGCTTTGGTGGAGCCTCCTTCTAGGAACCTGTGATATTCTCTAGGAATACAAAGATGTCAAAAACAAAAATCCAGTCTTAAGTAAACCACAGCTTAATCATTATAAGTTGATGATGGTAATGTAGCTGATTGTGATAATTATCGTAAATAGCCATGAACAAAGCAGTGGGCTATGAACTGTGGACTAACTCAGCCCAGTGTACTTAGGAAAGTTTTCTCAAATGAGGTTATGTTGGTATGCTGAGTTTTGAATGACACTATGAAGGGCAGAAGTGGACAAGGGCATTGTGAACAGAATTTCATGAGCAGGGTCAATTTAGTGCAGTGGGAGTATAGGGTAGACGTAACATGGGGCAATTATAGGGCCTGAAGAATGGTTGAAACCAGAGGGGGAAGATCTTTGTATGCTAGACCAAGGAGAACAGGGGTATCACAGACCCTAGGAGCTAACAAGTGGTGCCATGACAAGATGAGGAAGAGGTAGCTGGGGAAGAGCGCTCAGACAGCAATGTGAAGCACGGACGGGACGAGAGAGAGAGATGTGAGCACCTGAACTAAGTTAGTGACACAGGAATACTTACTTAGTAAGCAGGGATGAATTCAGACAGACAGGATAATGGGATTTTAGGTAAGTAGAAAATATAGTCAAATGAGCATAATACAATATTCAATAAAGTACTAAATTGTATAAAATCAGGTACCCAAATATATGGTACACATACGCTATGAATGATTAGGAATGGGTTTCCTGAAGTCTTTGGGTGATTTGAATAGGTAGAAGAGAATGGGCAGAGCTTGCCAGTGGGTCTTTATACTTTTTTTCTAAATTTTTTAATTTGAGGATGCTAGTTTGCAGCAGAGAGAGTGTTACTTTGGCCTCTTGTGGCTCAGGACTCAGAAGCTTAGAAGCATTCAAGACTCTTTACTTGGCTGTTGAAATGCTTAAAGTCAAAGCTCTCTTTATCCTGCTGTACATTAGTCACAAACAGAACTTCTCATACACTAGCCTGGGGCTAGGCCTGGTCACCGGTGATGGGTGGATTTGCCTTGTCCTGCCAGCAGCAGGAGCCACTGGAGTAAAGCTATTGCAGGCTCATAGCAACCAGTAGTTTAAGGTATGCAACAGAAAATTGATTTGTTGGTACACAAACTTAGGCAAATTACTTGAAGAATGTATAGAATATCCATGATTTTCTTATCTTGGAGTCACTATTGTGACTTCCATTTATTGTGCTGGAAATACATGGAAAGTCTACTTAATATTTCCAACTGTTACAGCCTTTATAAGTGTGATTTTATATACACAGAATATATATTAGATGGATATTATGAGTTAAAGCATCTAATGTTTTCCTTGCTTGTTTTTTCCTCGCTTGCTTTGAGTTTGGAGTAAGAACTTAATGTCTCATGAACTATTGTTTCTTTCTTTTTTGATCTTGCCTTAACAGTGTTTAATTCCAATTCTCAATAGTAGTTATTTCTGCTATTCTAAGTTAATAGTAGAGGTATTCTTAAAGCCATGTCTTTGTAACACAACACACAGCATCTTAGTGTATTGTTATATTTTCCTGAGAGTAACTCTTTATTACATGAGAAATCTAAACTTCTATCTGTAATCTTCGTCTTTATAATTTTAGAGTTTTAAGGGAAGTTTAGTTTAGGTTTATGGAATAATACATGAACTATGTCTAGAATATCACTATTCTGAGGAGAGAAAATTACTATGAAGGGGTTTATCAGTATAATTGCAATAAAGAATTCATTTGTTATAAGTTGTTTAAATTTAGAGATTATAAGACTAAGCCAAGAACACCTGTCAAACAAGAGGTGGTATGCTGAAACTTCACTTTCTCCAGCAGAGGTTTGGTGTTACTGCATACTGTCACCAAAACGGTGTCTGAGTTAAACCGAAAGGCCATTATCCTTCACACTAAATTATAAACTTCACTCAGTACTTGATACTTGAAGTTTAAGGATCTCAAGTTAAGTCTTTAGCAGTGGCATATATAGATTATGAACTGACTCCTAGAAGGAGTTGAACCTGCCTTGCAGTGTTTTCTGAGCAGGGCTATTGCTATTAAGCCAAATGCTTGATCCTATTCTGGTTGTTCCCCTGGAGGTCTCAGCAACTGGGCCAGGCCTGTCTGTGTACACAGGTGCGCCTCTCTCTTTCCCTTCCCTTTCTGAGAGGCTACCATTTGTCTGGATCCTCTCTTCCTTTTGTTGCTCTCTTTATTCATTTCAGAAGTGTATTCTGCCAGTTACTTGCTTCTAACTAGACTTGCCACTCATGAATTTTTGGAATGTCAGATTATTACAGGGATGAAAAGTATTATACATGTTAGAGTAGGAGTCTTAGTTATTCCTCTTAGAAAATGGATTCCTTTATGAAAGTTTTCATGCTAAATTTTAAACAGTTCTATAAAACTAATTCGTAGAAAGTAAGTATCATGCTACTGTTATAACAGGTATCTCATTAACTTTGTTCTATATAAGAAGAAGAGAAGTGTCACATTTTATTGAGCAGTTTAGTGAAAATGAGTTCAGTCTGTTACTTAGTCTTTAAGATTCTCATGAAATAGTTAACTTTAATCTCAAAGGTTCAGATTTGTAATTTCATCAGGCCATTTCACATTTTGCTTTTGAATAATATCTTAAATCGTATTTTTATAAGATCTTTTTTTCACTCAAAAGTTAAAATGTACTTTTTATAAAAGAAATCAGACTACTAGGCATATATAGTGAACCCAATTTTTTAAATATAATTCTACAGCTTTTAAAAATTTTCACACTTGCCTTAATTTGAATGAGAAAGTCTGTCCAACAGTTTTTAAATTGTTGTTAGTTTTGATTATTTTGTGGTATCAACTTGGCATTTTTAATAAAATTCTGTATTTCCTCCCATTTGTCTCTAGGATACTGCTATTGTTCATCCAGTTCCCATTCGGATGACTCCAAGCAAAATCCACATGCAGGAAATGGAACTTAAGAGAACTGGCAGTGGTAAGGATGCTGCTGCAGGCTTGTATTTTAGATTAGCACCAAACTAAAATACACAAGTAATTATTCTGTCAGGGTTCACATTTCTTTTCTAAATGCTTATTTTTTAACACAGTATTTTCCACAAGTATGCATATATATATATGTGTGCTTGTATCGATTTTAATGTTATAGTTTTAAAAAGGAAATTATTGAATTTAAATTATAAAGTTTTAAAATAAGGACATTTGGAAACTGACTTTTCTAATATCATGTGGGTTTTTATGATCACTGTGAATTTACTTTCAACTGAAGAGATGTAAGTTACAATAAATTTTGGCTTCAAAATTGTATGTTCTGCTTGAACTTCTGAAGCTTCTCCTCATTTGGATTACACATTTTAGTTAGGGTTTCTCAGAGGTAGATTTATTTTCCGTGTAAGTCAGTTACCATAAATTACTTATTTTATAGCCATTTCTCTGGTGTTTTTGTTTAACTAATTGCCCTATAGGGATAAAATTAACAAAGTGTGAACATGCAAATTCACTTTTTCAGTATAGAGTATCTTCTATTGTAGCAGAAAACAAAATTCTCTACCAATAGGTTTTTATTTGTTTTTATTAAAAATACTATTTTGTCTTATATCCCCTGGATTTACCTGCTGCTACTTTGAATACCTAAACAAAGTCTTGTACTCCGCAGTTCATAAATTTATTAGTTCAAATACTTGTACTTTGTATTTTTACCTATTCTCTACTAGAGCATACTAATCCCACTAGCCCATTACTTGTGAAAACTTCTGACCTTTCAGAAGAAAGTAAGATAAATTCATCAGTGAAATTTGCTTCTGGAAATACTGTAGGTAAGTGAAAGATTGCATTACATCTTCCATTTGAAGTTTATTAAGTCTGGATTTAGAGTCTGAGTAACTCAAATGTATAGCTATTTAATATTATCTTCAATGAATAAAGTAGAGATTAGTTGATCTTCTTCAGTACTCTACCCTCTGTATGAATAAATGGTTGCCCATTGCCACCTGAATGTGTTTCAAGGTATGCCGTCTGTTTTGCCATCCCTTTCAGTTAGCCAGATTTTAATTTTAATGGACTCAATTAGCCAGAGTCCATTGCTCTTTCTCACGAGCTCCTTTCTTTTTCTCTTACAAGAAATTGTATATACTTTCATTCAGCCAGTGTTAATTGAATACTGTTGTCAGGCTCTGTTCTAGACACTGGGGGAATTCAGCAGTGAAAAAAACAGAAAAAAAAATTTTTTGCCCTTATAGAGCTTACGTTCTGTAGGAGAGATAAGAGAAAAAGGAAAAAGAAAGTAACTCATATCTTAGGAGGTAGTCAATGCTGAAATAAAAATAAAGCTGGAAAAGGGGAGAGGGAGTGATGTTTTAAATAAGGTGGTCAAAGACCACCTTACCAAAAGGTGACATTTGAGTTAAAATTTGAATTAAAACTTGAGGGATTTGGTTCCATGAATATCTGAAGGAAGGACATTTAGACAAAGGGAATAACAAATGTGAAACCCTGATTTAGGAAACATGCCTTCTACTGGTAAAAGCAAGCAAATACTGAAATAGAACTAGCTGGTGAATTTGGCAGGCAGAAGTAGCAAGTGGCACAGTACTAATTGGGGGTCAGTGTAAGACTGATGGAATGAGATGAAAAATTATTAGAAGGTTTTGATGGAGAAGTGACAAGGTCTGACCTTCCTTTTTTAAACAGGGTCACTCTAGTTGCTGTATTAGTAATGGGCCAGAACAAGGCAAGAGACAAAGCAGGGGAAGACCATTTAGGAAACAGTGATAGTAACACAAGCAGGCAAAGATGGCTTGACCTTGGGCGTCAGTGATAGAAGTGCAGAGCAGAGGTCAGATTCTGGCTTAAGCTAGGCTGCAGGAAAAGGCTACAAGATTTGCTTACCTATGTGATACAGGATGCAAGAGAGAAAGGAGTTAGGAGTGATTCAAGGGATTTTGGCCTGAGCAATTAGGAATTGGGGAAGGCTGTGATAGGAGCAGGTTTGTTGGGGAAAATTAGTAGCTCAGCTTTGGGCATCTTAAGTTTGAGATTCCTATTAGAACATCCAAATGGAAATATGTTAGTTCCAGCACCCTTCTTGTACCAAGTAAGTAATTCAGTGATTTGACAAGAAAAAGGAAAGAGATGCATTTGAAATGAAGCTAAACCAAATAATAAGTCCCCTCAATTTTTTTTATAATTCTTGAAAGTATGCTGTAGTAGTCCTCCAAATAGAGTTTCTATTTTAAAATTTCTTTATTATGTCACAACCATTACCTGTCTGGTATTCTCTGCTCCTTCACTTTGAGAAAACTGAAAATGATGTTTCCTCATTAGTTTTCTTTAAAATATTTCTAGTTTTTTCCTTAAAAATGACTTCTTTCATTACAAAAGTGATTCATACTTATTGTAGAAATATAATAAAATAAAATTTAAATTATTCATAATCTCACTATTCCAAAAATGGTCGTGATTAACATTCATTGTCAGCCTTAGTCTGTGTGCTGTGCATGTATTTTTATGTGACATGAAATGGTGACATATGTACTATATTACAATCTTCTGTATTTCCTTGCCATTAAATATTAACTTTTCTAGATTGTAACATGTTCTGTGTGTGTAGTAATTTGTTGTATAAATATGCCACAATTTATTGATTTATATATTAAATTTTACAGTTAATAACACTAGGATGAATTGTTAACCTGTTAGCCAGTCCTTGAATACCTCTGATTTGAAACAGTAATTCAGTTATTATTTGTTTGGGGTACATAGGGTAAAAAGTAAGGAAATGGTTATTATTAAATAGACTATATCCCTTTAATCAGCAGATGGTTACAGTAGTTCAGACTCTTTTACTTCGGACCCAGAACAGATTGGGAACAATGTTACTCATCAAAGGTCAGTATTTCTGTCAATAAAAAGTTCATTAAAACATCTCATTACATTTTAATATTTAGAATTACTTAGAACCAAGTATAAATTATTCTTTTCAGTTCTTTGGTTCTCTGAAGGCTGTTGGGTTACTTATTGATTTATATAAAGGAAATAATTTTAATTTTTTCCAGCTTTTAACAGGAAAACAAAAAGAACCCTTATTATCTTCATGGTATCCTATGCAAGAAGGTCTACAAAGAGCTGATAACTTCTTGTTAGTAGTAGTACCTACAGTCCTTTTAGTAGGTAAACATTGAAAGTCTGTTTCTGTAATAAATGTGCAGATTTCTGTTATAGCCTTATGGCAAGAAGCAAAAGAATTCTGTTTTAACACTCCATCTAGAACTACAGCTTAGTGTTGGCTGCCTACTCACCCTGAAGATCTGCATTACGTAGAACTTTTCAGGCACAAACAAAAAAGGAGTGGGAGAGGGTGAGGATGGCAAGGGATTTGTCTGCAAGGGCTTTATCATCCACTGAAAACTGTGTGCAAGACAGAAGCATCTTTTTTCCCTTGCTTTTTATATGTGGTAAGTAACGTTTTGCCACATGTCTAGAAAGATATAAAAAGAGACTAGTAATATAGTGTCTCTAAAAAACTTAAAGAGTCAAAGGGCTGCTACTTCATGTAGTAGTTCTTGTGTTTCTTAGAGGTCTCAGTCATCTTAGGTTTTATTCTACATTTTATCCCTTTAAGTGAGGGTCAGACTGCCAAAGTCCATGAGACTCTGCAGAATTTAGAAGACATTGGTGGCAAATAAGTAAATCTCTAGGGCTAGTGGAGCAGAGGTATGTTGCCTCTAAAATAAGATGGCCTGTGTTGACACAGGAATCGCACCTCAAATAGTTGAGCCACATTCTCCCTCAATTTACCAAACATCAAACTTGAAATAAGTTAAAAGTTACCCATATCTGAAAGTAGAGTTTCTCTTTTTTTTGAAAATAGTTTTTCAGATTAATTTTATAATGAATGGGAAAAACTACGTTAGGTTTGCAGTCTACTTGAATTGATATTAATTACTTTGTTTTCAAGTTTGTTGAAATTTTTTAAAATATATAATTATGCTTTATAAAAACAATTATTTGCCACAGTAACCACTTGTTTTGTGCATATCATAAACATTACTATATTTATTTATTGTATTACTGGTGTACCTACTTGAGAAAATGTCACACCAATAAGATCCTTTGCTGCTTAGCCAACTTTGAATGCTTAAAAAGTAAAAAGCTCCAATATCAGTAGTACAACTATTTATAACAGGGTGAATTTTGCAGGTCTCATTCAGGAGCGTCACCTGATAACACTGCACCACCACCTCCCCCGCCAAGGCCACAGCCCTCTCATTCTAGATCATCGTCTTTAGATATGAATCGGACCTTTACAGTTACCACAGGTAGGGTTAGAGAACCACAGTATTTATTATCATTTGATTGTAAAGTGAAAGACACAACATTTTGTTTAATTTTCTCTTAATATATCTTATTTTTTGATGTTCATCTTAAGAAATTAATTGAATTTAAAAGTTAGCAGATGAGAGGACATTTTTTTTTAAGGACTATCCAAAGTATATTTGAGTTCAAATGATAAGGGTGGGAAGCTGAGAGATGCTACAAGAAATTTTAAAAGAATGATATGGAGATAACAGGGAAGGAAAGCCAATAAGTCTTAAATTAGCTTTACAAAGGAGAGAGTCAGAGCTTACTCCAGGGTTTCAATTTTTATATAACTGGTCATATGGTTATTATGTTGTTCAGAAATAGAGAAGTTAGGACAGAGGGTGATGATATTCTGTTTTTGGACATGAGTTTGGAATGATGAGGAAAAGGAAATAACAGGCCATTGGGCTTATGGGCTAAGAATATTTGATGCATTATTTGAGAATCATTTACGTAGAAATGACAGAGTGAAGTGTTAATTGAAAAGGGAAAACTTGGAGGTCTTCATATTTGATAGCTAAAGAACAGTCAGAAATGTGGGAAAACCAAGAATGTATAATATCATGCAAAGAGAAGAGCTTGTTGAGACTGCAATAGAACAAGAGAAATGAGATCTGAGAAAAGGCTGAGATTTCACAGCTAGACAATTCCATAAGAGAATATGTACCTTCTAATACTTAGCAAACATTCTTAGAAATCATCATTTGATCACATTCCTCCAGCCTGTTTGTTCTGCTGGCAAAATAATTATATATTTGCTAAAAAGAAGTTTTGTGTATTCACACAGGACAACAACAGGCTGGAGTTGTTGCTCATCCTCCTGCAGTGCCTCCAAGACCACAGCCTTCGCAGGTAATTTTCCAATGTATTCATTATTAAACACCAGTTATTACTGTCCCCATGACCAAGTTGTCAATTAGGTATTTGATTCTATCCTAGAATTATTATGAAGATCAGGAATGAACCTAACTGTCCTTGTTAATGAGCATTTAATTCTGGGAAGCTAAGTCTTATTTTGGAAGATAAGAATTCCAATAATGATTCAAATTAGTTTTTGAAAGAACCTTAAAAGTGAACCAAGAGATAATATCTTGGAAAGAATAATGGATTGGGAGTTAGGAGATAGCCATTTATGTCCTGGATCCAGCAGTGACTCCAAGTGACCTCAGTGACTCTCTAAAGGCATCTGTAAAGAAAGTGTTAAATGGCCTTTGCATCCCTACCAGGTTGATGGCATTTTGATCTGCATTGAAACTATTATATTCCAAGATAGATTTTGGATTATAGCTAATAGTTTTATGTGACTGACTACCTTTCACATGATTGAATTTGGTTGATTTTTCTTATATTCTTATAATGTAACTGGTTATTTGTGTTTAAAAAGACAGTTTCTTAATCATTGAAAGATACTAAAATTTGAGTATTTCAGTAATTTATCTACAGTGCCAACAAATATACTTCAATTAGATTAAGGTGTGAAACCCAGCAAATTGGTCTCATGACTCAAGAACCTGTCTAGTGGGGAAGGCAGACCTATAAACAACAATTATAATAGAAGGGCTGCAGCAGATATATTTATAAAATGCTTTGGCACAGCTTCACTAGCTAATAAAGTCAGGGGTCACATTGAAAAGGTGTAAGTAAATGAAGGAAGTAATACTTAAGCAGAGATTTCAAAGATAAAATGGTATTTCTTGGGGAGAGGGAATTCCAACAAGAAGGAATGGCATCCACAAGCCATAAAGGTGTGAGGTGAGCCTGGCATATTCCTCAGGTAAAAGCAGGTTAGTTCAGTACAACTGTAGTGGTGGGAAATGAAACTGAAGAGGTGAGGAAGGGGCAGAGCATCTCATATATCATACTAAGAAGAATATAATTCTTATTTAAAGTTAAGAATTTTTAAAGCATAAGCAGGGAAGAGTCTTCAGATTTTTTCCATAGCATCCTGTACTTTGTCCTAAAATGTTTCGCACTGTATTTTAACTTCCTGTTTACTTATCTCTTATCCTGTACTAGACTGTGAGCTTTATTAGGGCAGGAACTTATTTGTTTGTTCACTATTAGAATCATAGTACTTGGCTGAAAGTAGATACTCAGTAAATGTGTTTTTAGATTGAAGATTTTAGAAGGATTGGTCTGGCAAAGGAGTGGAGGACAAATTGAGGGGAATACAGTAAAGTGTTGGGAGAATTCTTAGAGCACTGATTTTAACCAATTATTATGCAGTAACCCAGTTAAGAAAAAAGTAGATGAAGTAGAGAATCAGAGTAGAGCCAGACCCTCCCCTCTTCACAAGAATTTTGTGAAAGTATCTTTTTTATTGGAGGTTTGTCATCTAAATTTTTGGAGTATCTCAGCACTTCATTTACAGTTTTTTAGAGCTAAATGTCATAGCTCACCTCCTTGAATTTAAGGATAGTAAAACAGCATGTTTATATTTTCAAAAAAAATAAGCCTACTCTGTGACATGATGCAACAATAAAAATGTTTGTTCCTCTTTTAAACCATTGTATAGGCCCCTGGTCCCGCTGTGCATCGCCCAGTGGATGCTGATGGCCTAATAACTCACACCAGTACCTCACCTCAGCAGATACCAGAACAACCGAATTTTGCAGATTTCAGCCAATTTGAAGTATTTGCTGCATCAAATGTAAATGAAGAACAAGATGATGAAGCTGAGAAACATCTTGAGGTCTTGCCGGTCAGTTTTCAAGGGCTAATGTCATTTGCTGGGGATCTTCTGCCACATCATGCTCATAAGCCTGTCTGTAAACACAGAACCCCCCCAAAAATGAGATATTAAAGGGGACATCAGTGAGTAATATCTGCTGCTGCTGCATTTAGAGAATTTATGTTCTCTGGGTCTGTGCTTCTCAGTTTTTATATTGGCCTTAGACACCTGCTGGTTGCAGAATAATGCTTACTAAGAATCATAATCTGGGTGGGGGTTAGCTGTCATGTGAAAAGACACTAGCACAACTGTCTGGTCCTGGCTGAAACCCTGGCAGGAGGGTGCATCTTACTGCTAAGCATCTGATTGTGATTTGGTGAAGATTTCCATGTTATAAGAGGCTGTGATTACTATAGCTACACTCAGTCTGTATGAGACTAAGTCACTTTAGGTAGACTTACAGGCTACAGGATGCCAAAATTTAATCTTTGTAGACAGTGTTCCAAGAGACTATTTATTTCTAGTGGCAAGAACTTCTCTAGGGATCCCTGACCTCACTAAACATAAACATGGGGATGGAGGGACCAGAGCAATTCTAAAATTCTCTGATTGTTTCAACCCATATTGAGCCTCTGACAGATCCATAAATCCATTTTTATTTGGCATAATTTAGATAAAGATTTCTTACAGACCTGATCCATGGAAAATTTTCTATTAGCCACTTCTTTGAGTGTGTGACTTTCTGCCTAGCGCTGGGGCTAGTAAGGGGATGGGCTGCCCCTTCAGGAAGGCAGGAGGCGGGCCTGAGGTGCAGGTATGCACAGGGTGCTGGTACCCAGGCCCCTTGGGTAGGTGCACACTCCCCACTTCCACCCACAAGGGCTTCCCCAAGTGGTGCTGTGGCTGCCTCCTCAGCCCTCCCTGCTCCCTGAGAGACTCAGATTCCTTACTGTCAGAATGAATATTTTCTTAACTCTCTGATTTGTTACATACATATTTATGTATAATTGTAATTATATAATTAGTAATGATAGTATATTCATCTCTAGGTTGAAAAAGCTTCTGATCCTGCAAGTTCTCTTCGAGTTGCCAAAACAGATAGTAAAATAGAAGAGAAGACAGTTGCCTGTGCTCCCACCAATGTGGTATGCGAAGACTTTCATAAAAGTATTCATTTTTACATATAAAATGCTATATGAAATCACTAATACATCATAAGATTTTTAAAAATGACAAAATTTTTAGGAATACAGTTAGCTAGAGGTCATCTAACCCATCCCACTGCCTTTAACTGTAATACATGTGGTCTGTCTCAGAACAAGATCTATTTAAAAATTCTAAGAGATGAGAGCCTATCATCTATATTAGTGCTTGCCATGGGTTCTCACAGTTTATGTAGTTATTGTATTCCAAATATTGGTTAAATTCAGTTTCTTTTACTACAGTCTTAAATATAATAGGTAAAAAGTATCATTCGTCTAAGGTTAATGTTATACTCTGTGCACTTTTTCTTTCACTGTTTTAGAGATCCTTTTTTCCCAACATTTTATTATAAAAATTCTTAAACATACAGAAAAATTGAGTTTTACATTGTATATCAATAAACCTACACCTTGACTGTACCACTGATATTTTACTATGCTGCTTTGGTTTTTCTATCTATATCCTTCTTACCTGTTTTTTGTGTTTCAAAGTAAATTACAGATAAGAATATACTTCTCTTGAGAGAAAAATTTAAGTAATTAAAAAAAAAATTGGGTTTTTTTTTCTGTTTATTATCCAGACATTCCCAATAATTACTAAAACATCATATATTGCTGAAGAAAATGCTTAAATTCTACTTGCTGGACACTTTCCTTTTACTGTATTAAGTAGTCTGTGATTTTTAATAGTGAATTTTGTTTTGTCACCCACAGCTACAAATTAAAAATTGTACTTAACCAAAGAAATGTCAGTTAACTCTTATTTTTATTTATTAGCAGGTCAAATCAGATTATGGCAAATATCAAAATACCATATTTGATTCTGTTGAGGACAGATTCTCAGTTTCCAACAAAATATCCACTCATTTTCGAGGGTTACAATTACTGTGCATCTTAGTGATAGTTCAGGAATTGCCTAGCTTTCCACTTATATATGAATTGCTTTACTCATTAAGATGATATGTCTTAGTATTTCTGAGTAGGAAACGGTCATAATGGAGACTTCCTTTTATATTTATTAAACAGGTATATATTAAGCAATATATATCATGCTTATGTTAAAACAGAATATTATAGTCTTGAGTCAGATTCAGGCCTACAGGAGCTTATGTTACCCTTTTTAAAAAAGTTGTCTAATAGATACAGTTGGAATTGTGATGTCAACTAGGTATTCCTTTTCCTTGTCGCTGCAAATGTATGAATTGTTCTAAAGTTGGACAGGTAACTATTAATTTTTGGAGCATAAGAAGCTTAAAGCACATGATATCAGCAAAGTACCAACTCTAAGTGTCTTCAAGAAATACTCATTATTAATGGAATTCTTGTCTTCTAGAGCAAGGGTACAACACCTCTTGCTCCACCACCTAAACCTGTTCGAAGAAGATTAAAATCAGAAGATGAGTTAAGGCCAGAAGTTGATGAACACACACAAAAGACAGGTGTCTTAGCTGCTGTTCTTGCATCACAACCTTCTATTCCTAGGTAATCAAGTTTTTCTAAACACCCTTAATTATTTGGAACCAAAAGGATGACAATTAAAAATATCAAACTGAAAGAAATTATGGTCAGATTAGTTCTTTAGTTGAACACAGGTTCTTAACTGTTCCTCTTGGAGAGTTTCTCATTTATGAGTAGACAGAATATTATTCCCACTTTTTTCCCTTCTATTAAGTTCAATTTTATTTTAACACCCTATTGTAAGCCCTGAAAGAGACTTTTAAAAAATTACTTGGTATAGAATAACAGTGATATTTTAATTATGGTTGTTCTAGACCATGAATTGGCAGACTAGGGCTCATAAGCTAAAAAATCATCCCATGGCCTGTTTTTGTGTGGCCCATAAGCTAGGAATGGCTTTTATATTTTTGTAAAAGGGAGAAAAAAGAAAAAGAAGAGAAAAGAAACAAAAAACAGTATGTTGCAGAAAACATACGGCCACAAAGCCTAAAATATTTACTATCTGGCCATTTATAGAAAAAGTTTACTGATGCTTGTTCTAGACTAACTTAAACTCAGGTGATTCTATAGAAGAATAGTTAAGACAATAACACTAATACTTAAGCTTCTGAAGTTCACATACTCTGGTTAACCATTGAAACTGAGCAAGTGAGGCTGAGCTATGCTAATAAGACAAAGAAGCTCCCTTGACTTTCTGGGCTTAGAGGTAGATGAGGGAAGAAAGGAGAGAATCTAAAGATGAGAAATTAAGGTTATGGTTTTTTGTCCTTTTTGTCTTCTCAGGTCTGTTGGGAAAGATAAGAAAGCTATTCAGGCATCAATTAGACGCAATAAAGAAACCAACACGGTTTTGGCCAGATTGAATAGTGAATTGCAGCAACAATTAAAGGTATTCTCAATCTTTACTTTGGAAGCTCCATGGACTCAGAGCATCTCAGGAGTTGAAACTTAGAAGTGATCCGGCAATTCCTATGCTAGTATGAAACTTTCCATGTAGCAAGAGAAATATGTCTCTAAGTGTTCTATAAACCTTTGGTATTAATATTAAAGGAAATTTTGCATATAGAAGAAATTTTATATTCTATTCTGGTATGATTGCCTTATCCTACATATATAAGGTATCATCATTTCTATAATACTTAACTTCCATAGTGAAACCTAAGAGAGGAAAGGTTATGACCTCTGGTACCTCCAAGATTACATACATGGCTCTGTACACTCTTATTTAATTGTAAAGTGATTTGAATATTGTTATTTTATCAAAGATAACTCATATTCTATTACAGGGACTTAAACAGGTCTAAAGAAGAGAGATTGGGAGCAATTTAGATCATCTTGCATGTGGAAAAGAAAAGACAAGCCTTTAAATAGAAATGGTGCTTATGGCCAGTGTGTACTTCTGTCATCTATACTTGAGAGGAATGGGTTTCTTTTTTCTTTCTTACTACTGACCATGATTTCTTTGAATCCCTGCGAATGAATATGAACAGCCAGAATCATTTATGATTCACCAACATTAGTAAGCATTCATATCTTATAAACCATTGGTTCTCAAACCTTAATGTGTATACAGTTAATCTGGGGTCACATTAAAGTACAAATTCCAATTCATATTAGGAATGGAGTGGGACCAAGAATTCTGCATTTCTAATAAGCTTCCTGGTGATGGAGATGCTGCTGGACTGTTGGCCTCACTTTGTGTAGCAAAGTTGTAAACCACAAAGATGAGAAGAGAGGCCATGGAAATGTAAAATAAATAATTAGTTCATTCCCATAACATTCTGTTCATTTCCCTCATCTAGCATCTGTCACACTGTCCAGGAATTATCTGTGGCACATTTGTTTCTCTGTCCTACTAAACTAAACTCACTGAGGGTAAATCCTAATCATTTCTGTCACTTCTGTTTAGGATGACCATATATTGTCCAGAACAAAATACTTGTGAGAGAAAAGAGGGAGGGATGTGTTATTATTTAGGCTAGGACATCAGAGGTAAACTGAGACTGTCCTAGGTAAACTTGTAATGATCTTGTCTCTGTCCCCAAAACCTAGCATTTAGGCATTTGATAAATGTCTATTGAATGAACCATATGCTTGTGTAACCCTTTGATCAGAGAAGATATTCATAGTTATTCTATGATTAAGAATTTAGCCCACTGAAAAGGAAGAATGGAAAAGTAAGGACAAGCTTGCTAGTACCCTACATTGAAGATGAAAATCTCGTTAATGTGCTTTTTTCTGAAGAACTAAGAAAAACCATAGAATAGTATATAGGGGCTACTTTAAAAATCATGTTTCTCTTTATTTCTCAGAACAGGAAATAGGAGGTATAGTCCTAAATAGGAAGAGGTAGTTTTGGCTAAAACATGATGCTATCAGTATAATGGAGAAAAAGAAGATAAGAAAGTAGATAATTTAAAATTTGCTGGCTATCTGAAAAGACTACTCAACATCAACAATGGTTAGAAATTCTAATTGCGAAATAAATGTACTCCTTGTGAAACTAAAACTCAAAATGAGGTTGAAGAGTTGCTGGGACCAGATCTAATAACCAGGGAAAAGAATCTATTTTAACTGACTTAATCTCCAGTTACTGCAGTAGGTAGGCATCTGCAAAACTTTTGCATTAATAGTCATCATTTGCAAGTATTGGCTTTTCTAATAACTCAAAAATATTTTATTACCCTTATTTATGTAATAAAAAGAAAAGATTTTAGTTAAGATCAAATTCTAATATATTTTAATATTAGATATATATAAAGAAACTACACTTCTAAAGTGAAGTATCCTTTTAAAATATGAATAGCTGTCCCTTCTCTTCACAAATTTACATTGTTGTCTTGATACAGAGCTGTTGTTAGATGTGCCTTCATTTTTATATACTTTAAAACATAATTTGGCTTTCCATCTTTTTTAGGATGTTCTTGAGGAGAGAATTTCCCTGGAAGTTCAA
Source organism: Manis pentadactyla (assembly GCF_030020395.1). Classification (NCBI taxonomy): domain Eukaryota; kingdom Metazoa; phylum Chordata; class Mammalia; order Pholidota; family Manidae; genus Manis; species Manis pentadactyla. The sequence continues at coordinate 52,686,894 of NC_080030.1, forward strand.
CTGGAACAACTTCGACCATTCTCTCACCTATAAAGCCAATTGCCGTTAACTGTGAACATACCCATTTTTAGGCGGTTCTGGGTTCAAGCCAATTTGGAGACCCAAACATTCAGCTCACTGCTTAATTCAACATTAAATTTTATGATTCTGTTTTGCCCTATATGTTCACCATTGTATTTAAGTGTCTTTTATTTTTTAATTTCAACAATAAAAGGGTCAGGATGACTTTTTCTGGAGGGTATATTGTGTTTGTTGGCACAGGCCACCCTTGTTAACTCCATAGCACCAAGAATACGTAACATTGGTCTATTATACTTACATGGCCAAAACCTCACACTGATTTGATTTGTAGAATGGGCTTCTCAGTTACATCTCTCGCACAGACTCAGAAATATTTGCAAAAGTAGACAAAATCAAACTGTCAGTTTGTCTTTTAGATTTTATATTTTACATATAGCATCTATATTTGTTTTGTAAAAACCTTTACAATGAATTTTCCATTTTTTAATTTGAAGAACTATGTTGGGCAAGGCTTTCTTTAACCATACACTCTGCAGTGGACTTCAGGATTTGTGCAGTTCTTCCAGACTTTGCATGTCAGCTTTAGGAGTCAGATTTTCTGTTTTCCTTGTGAAAATTTTAGCCATTTTATCAGTGACTTAAAATGTTTTGTGTAAGATTTTTCTTCAGCAGTCATGTAAACTTATGAAATAGCTATGAAGACAGGCCTTTCTTGATTGTTCCCTAGAAGTGAAGGGAAAGTGTTGAAATCACAAACAGCATAAGTACCATCCATTTGCAAACAGCACCATTTTTGTATGATTTATGCACTTAACTCACTTAGAAGTTTAAGCTCATTAGTCTCTTCAGAAATAATTTTAAAGTAATATGCTTTAAAACTTATGAGGATGTTAATTATTCAGAGAATAAATGGAAATTCTTTAAGATTTCTGGTTTACCTTTAGAGGCCTTGTCACTCGTTCCTTTGCCACATAGACAGGTTTTCCAGTTAACAGAGGTTCTGTCGTGCACCCTCTTCAGGGTGATATATTGTCTTAGGATTTGTTTTATATCGTATGATATATACATTTTGATCACATTTGTGAATTTGCCTTCATTGCTGACTAACAGCAGATACTTCTTTTAATCATTTATTCTGTCTATGGGATCATAGATGTTAAACTGCATGGATATATCATAACAGAATCAGAAGTGTGCACTTACACTAATAAAACAGCACAATATTTTAACTTTTGTATATTTTTTAACAAGAATTTAAATTTTTAAGAATTAGAAGGAATTTGTATTTTCCTTGTTGAAAAAACAAAATGTTAAACAGAGCCCACTTCACAATCCTAGACGGTACTAGTAGATTTCCTTACCAAAGAATAATAGGAAGAAGAAAGGAAAGTGACAATGGAAGGTTTTCAAGGCTGATATTTACCATTAAGTAAGCAAAAATAGTATTGTTACTGCATATATCAGTTTCCAAGTGGCTAATAGCTGATGACTTCAGTTTGTTAAATAATTAAATGAAGGCTTTAAAGGTCCAGAAAACTACTTAACACCTATTTTGCTGTATTTCTTAAAATTGTCCCAATTTCTTCATTTTTATTCAGCTAAATTCCATTACAGGCAAGTTTTGCCAGGCTTCCATTTTTGTATTACAGAAGTTTTTTTCCCCCAAACAGCCTTCTAATTTTACAGTGTCACAAATTTATAAACCTTCTTCTTTGGAAAGTCTAAGAATTAAATTTTGCAACAAAAGAACACTTAAAAGTTACAGAAAATTTTTTAGTCTTTATAGTGGTATATTTTTAATGCTCTCTGGAGTATTATATTCATATTGAGGATATATGTGACAAGTTTTTGAGTAAATTGCCTTTTATGTTTCTTATACATATTTTTAAATCAGTAATTATTTCATGAAAATGTTAAAGATGATTGGTAAATCACAACAAATTAAAATATTTCTCTAGACTGATGATCATTGAAGAAATACCTTTCATTCTGATTTTATTTTTGATCATAAAACAAAACTTTGAATACACAGTCTTTGTTTTGTTTAGGTTTTATCAGTCAGATTACTCTAAATTACACTGTCCATGAAAAATAACTACCAAAAGAAGTATTTTAAAATTTTGGACTCAAATTGTTCTTATGTGCATTTCATATGGTTAAGTATAGATGTTAAAGTTTACGTTAGGAAGAACCGTTATGGGTCACCCTAGTTCATCTTCCCAGCATCCATGACACTATCGTTCTGTTTCTTACTGGGTCTTCTGGAACAGTAAGTTCACACTGTCTTTGCTGGGAAGAATGGGCAGCCCTGATAACCTTCCTCAAGCCCAGTCTCACTGCCCCATACTACTTCTGATTGTGTTTTGGAGTGCTGACAACCACAGGAACTTTTCATCCTCAACCTCTGTAGCACAAATCCATTCACGTTTTGGACCTTGAAGAATAAATCCATTCTTGATATCTGTGAAAATATTTGAAGTACGTTAATTAATCTTTGCAGGTAGCAATCAGAAGAAATGGAGAAAGTATTTTGAAATTCAAGTACTGACCAAGTCATCTTTAAGAGTTTTTTGAAAACTAAGAGGGATTCAAACAAATCCAAATTCAATTTAGAATATAACTTCCTTAAACTACTGAGTAATTCAAATATAATCTTGTCTTTGTTTAATTGTAATTAGCAATTATTTTTAAAGACTCAATGATCAATGATATAATATTATTTCTTTGTCTCAGCCATTCCAGAAGGAACTAGAAGCATTAAAGGTCTAAGAGTGACTTTAAATAGAGATGCTGAGAGGTAAACCTAAACAACCTTACTATGAGAGCCAGTGACAGAATTAAGCCACCTGCTTAGCTGAATGCTATCTATTAGGTTACAGAATGATGTTTTAATGTAGGGTCAGTATAGCTAGAGGTTACAGGTAACCTATTTCACCTGAGTTTGCTTTCTAGGTGGAAATACTTATTCCACAGTTGTTCATTTTTCTTAGGGTCAGATTTAAAATGGGATTGAAGCCAGTGGGAAACATCCCTTTTTAGATTAGTTCCTTCTCTGAGATCTTTGTTCCAGTTTTACCTTAAGTCCTGCCTTTACATGCAGTGAAAAATGTTGGAATGAGAGGTGTCACCTGCAGATTGTCTGGCCCAATGGAAATACAGGGAAGAGACAGGGATCTTATAGGCAGGGGAGGTAGAGTGTAGGAGAATAACTAAAAACAGGCACAGTAGTTTTAAGGATTTGTTTTTGTAATAAATGATACTTCTGTTGAAGTTATGAATGAAATGTTTTTTACTAAACATTCTTTGCAGATCTGTTCATCCTCTCAAATATGAAAAATGGAAAGGTACAGTCGAATCTGTAATAATGAGTCCTAGTAAAATGGAAAAGTAGTGGATAAAAAATCTAAGATTGTAGCATCTACGGGCAGTATAGAGAGTAGTGGTTAAAGGCTCCCGCTGTACTGTCAGACTGCTTCAGGGAACTCTCAGTGGTGTGGAGTCATGCCTCCCTTTGTGGTTTTTGAAAGCTATTCTAATGTCTAGGGTACATGTCTGACAATGCCAGAATTCCTTTCTTCTTCTGCTTTAGGTAGATGAAAGTTTACATTAATGAAATCCTAAAGATCTTTGGGAAATTATTTGCAAATTGGCAAATTATAATTCCAGTCCTTTTTTTACTCTCCTATTTTACTAGTTAATGAGCTTTATATAATAGAGCTTTCTAAAGATATTTAACTCTAGGAAGGAAAAGAATACGTACATTTGGAATCTGGAATATCTTCTACAAGTAACCTATGAAGGGCCACTGATGCAATGAACTCATAGGTTGATTTTGAAGTCCTTTGAAATGGAGTATGAGATGTGCCCCGACTAGAAACAAGCAGTGCATCGTTGAAGAGGAAAAGCGTGAGATCACGGGTATGTTCATAGATCCTGTGTTAAAACGGAGAAGGGGCTGTTTTCGAAGGGTTATTACATAGGCATAAGTAAGTGTTAGATAATTCACCATCTTTACATTGATAAACCAGTAGTCAAGACTTTTGTCCCACTACAGACCTTTTGAATGCTCACTAAAGCTCTCGTATATTTTTCCTACTGGTGTGAGTAGACCCTTCTCTGTTTCAGACCAGTACTGTGGGTGGGCCTCAAGGTTCCTGGTGCAACGGTTTGAGCTTTCCTGCTGGACAAGTATTCAGTGTGGGAGGAACAAATGTTGAATTTCTCCTCCTTTATGACATGAATCATGCTAAAGCTGTGCTTTTAATTTCTTGCCAAGTTTGGTATTTTGTGTTTGATATATTTGGGTGATCTGCGGAAAGTAAATTTTTGGGTTTCATCTTTAAGGGTAACAGATTGGGATAGAGAAAGACACAGAACCAGTGTGGTACCTGAAGTAGAAAAGCACAGCATTTAACTACTAAATAGGAAATAGAAAATTTTCTAATTGGAGGTAATTTTGATTGGAGGGAAATTGATAGGTAAATTAATATACTTTGTCAATATGAAAGGTTGGAATTAAGTATCTCTTCATCTATGGTTGCTGTCATGGTCAACTATAGGGGTATTTATCAACAGGCAAAATGAGGTGTCCTCAACCTCCATACAGAGCCCCTGTGTGGTGGAGCCGGTCACCGGGTGAGGCAGGTAGCCCTGAACTCCAAGCCAGGCCATCTCGTGCAAGTGCCCAGTAGAGCACTGAGTGATGCTGTGTTACGGCGGCGCTTGGAGGAGTGCCGCCCCCCACACACCAGGAGTGGCTGAGTGCAACAAGCTCTGTTTTGATGGAGGATAACCAAAAAATTTTTTTTCTCTGGTTAGTATCAAGCAAACTTCAGTTATTTTAGGGAAGAGAATCAATTTACAGGCTTGTTCAGAGGAAGTCTCTTATTTTTTATCTTCATCATCTTTAATTTTTAAATTGTCTATTTAGATTCACATACAGTTTTACTTTAATGCTAATGTGACATCAGTCCATACCATTGGCTTTTCTATGTGTACTTTTTTTTTTTGGTTTTTGTTTTTTTTCTTGGCTCACTCCTGCACTCCGGTCACCCAAGCTAGGTTGTATCTACACTTTTTTTTTACCTGCTCAGGTATCACATAAATACACGTATATGTATCTATTTACAGGTAGGTTGCCATTACTTTACAAAAATAATCTACACTTTTTTTCTTGTTTTCTCATCAGCAGAAACCACTTCAAGTTAATTGGTATGGTGTTCATTCATTCTTAGTGGCCAAATGGTACTTCATAGTGTGAATGGGCTATCATTTATTAAACTCTTCCCCTTCTGATGGGCATTTGCCTTGTTTACAGACCTGGGTCTCTTTCTTCCCTTCCTCTCCCCCTCTTATTAGTTCATTCTTTATTGCCACTGGACCAATGTTAGAATAGACTGATCCTTACATATAAAATTCCTTACACGTGCTGCTGTTTGTATCAGGATTCCTAAGGGTACGATTGATTGCTCAAAGGATTTATATATTTTTTCAAGGACTTCAAGTTGTTCTCCCCGTAAAAGCTGCTGTAACTCACACTTAGAATCCACTTTGTATAATAATAGCTCTGATTTGTACATAGTACAAATTTTAATGTGCATCTGAATTACCTGGAGAATTTGTTAAAATGTAAATTCTGATTCAATAGAACTAGAGTAGCCTGAGATTCTGCATTTCTAACAGCTCCCTGGTGATAACGATACACAGGCCACATTTTGGCTACAGGAACTCAAGTTATTTATTAGTTAAAACCATGAGTTGGGCAGAGGACTGGATCAGGGAGTTAAACGTTTTTGAGGAGTTTTATACTTAAGGTTCAGCTATTTGGAGAGTGTGAGGGAGTACAGATTGTGTTAGGTGTGTGGATAAACAGAAATGCAGTGGTCTCTCAACTAGTAGAGCCAACTTCTTTTTCACGCATTTCCTCCCCTTCTCTGTGTGGTTATGGTTTAGGCTGGAAGGAATGGGATGCTTGCATATAATGATGTCTTACAAGAAATACTGTAGATCAAGTTGGTAGGTTATTCTGACAATGAAGCATAAGAGAAAGGAAGCAAGAAAGGTCGAGGTTACATTTTTAAGTATGTGTAGTGGGCTACATGTAGTGAGTGGCCACAATTTAAATAAGCAGAAAAGCTCCCCCATGTTCTTGTCCCCTTTTTTGGCAGAATTTTTGCCATATCACTGGTGGGAACAATTATTTCCCCTACTGTACCAGTTTAGAAAATGTTAAAGTAATGATAAAACTGCCATTTTATCTGAACTATCAGGGAATGTGCCTTATAAAGGGTGCTTTAAAGAAATGCTTTTGAAAAGGGTGTTTTGATAAATAGATACTCAGTTTTTTTCCTTTGGAAGGGACAACATCAAGAGTAGAGGTAAATGAAAAAGAATTACAGTTTTGTGACCCACTTTGAAGGTATGTGATTGGCCCAGGGAAGGGAGGGAGCAGGCATATTAACTCAGCCTTGGAGTTGAGACCACCTGTTATCAGAGGAGATAAATGGAAATACTCAAAGAGGCCTTTGTTATTTCAATCTGATTATTAGAGTGCTACTTAAAAATATATATAAATCTGAGTTTTATCTAGAAAACATTTTCAGAAGCCATTTATGAAATTAAGCCTCCCAGGATCAACAATTTTCATTCAAAGACAAAAAACCCCAGAATCTTTTTTAAAAAATTTAACAATTATTCTACATACGCAAAAGCAAATAATTTCACCTTTTATATTTGACATAATGGAGCAGCTGAAGTGGAAACTATGGATTCTACTAGGGTTCCAGAAAGCTACTTCTCACATACTAAAGAGCCAACGCCAAGGGTAGTTTTTTTCCCTGAACTTGGATAGAATTTCTTTTGTTACAAATAGGTTCAATGACTCAGCAAAATGGAACAGTTCTACTATAGTCTAAATTGGTAATGCTATTCTAGAAGTGCTTTATTGTTTAACCATGGCACTACCCAGTCCAAAAGGCAAATTACCCAATTTATATAAATACATAAAACTTCAAAAAGGAATTTCAGAACACAACCTTTGACTTGGACAACATTATGTTCTGTGAACTGATCTGAGCCCAAACGGTTTATCACTTAGCTCACTCTACATCCACACTCTTGATTGGTGGTCCATAGTGGCTTTTTGGGTCCCCAGGATAAGAGTCAGTTCAGAACCAGAGTCCAGGATCCCTGAGAACTCTGGGTATTTACCTTTCCCCAATGCATACATAGCTGGCCTGATAAATGATTACAGGTCCCTTTGGATATGGCTAAAAGTTCACAGTATGCATTTTTGGCAGCATAGTAGGGTTTTTCCTCAATAGGTCTCTAGGACTGAGAAGTAGATGGCTACAATTGGTGATTCAAGGTTGTGCCACCATTCACCAGTCCTGGAGCACGCCACTGTTTGCACCTTTGCACCAAGTGTGAGAAGGAGGAATAAAGAGCATGCTTAAAACAAGTTTTAAGCATGAAAATAGGTGTTTCTGAAAAAACAATACTATATAAGTTTGAAGGTATATAATGTATTATAAAAGCTTAACAAACCCCAAACTCTGTGGGCTATGTTCACAGAAGGACAAATGCCTCCAAATTTCCCAGCTCTAAAATGCTGACTTCATCTCTACCCCAGAGTAGACTTTTCCATTCCTAATGTAAATATTGACTTGTTTTTCTGTGTCACAGCTCTTGTTTATGAGTAATTTGTTTAATATTAGCTGCTATGTTGGGGAGTTTATTATGAGGAAGGCCTGGTTCATCTTTCCACCTGCTGGTATAAATCAGTGGGTAGAGCACTAAGACCTGGATTTGAATTCCAGACCAGCACTTATTCTGGTACCTCGGACAACTTACGTAAGTCCAGGTTACCACCCAAAAAGTGACTTCAGTCCTACCTGCCTCCCCAAGTGATTGTAATAGCAAATGAGAGAATTTAAAATACATGGTGAACTATACTCATGTGAGTATTGTATGTATAAATGTAAGAAGAGTTTCCTCTAGAGTTCCTTGAGAGTCATGGGAGTGACATTTCTTGGGTTTTATGTGACTTTCTAAAATGACAGAAAACAAGGTTACAGTCCAAATAGTCTGTAATATCTTTTGGAATAGGAACCTGTTTTGCATTTACTTAATTTCAAATATTAATGTAATATTGTATTTATTGCTTGGCAAGTCACTGAGATAGTGCCTCTTTAAATGTAAGTGTAATTCTCATAATTAAAGTGTGATTTAGTATTCTCCCATTATTCTCAAATTCTCAAATTTACTCTGTTGTCCAAATACAGAAGATAGAAGCCTAAATTCTAGTAATTGAGGCCTCTGATTTCTGGTTGGACATATAAAGAGCTGGAAATCATGACTTCCATCATCACAACAGCAAAGCAGCTGAAAAACTCAGAGTCAACAACTCTTCTTAGATCCACCAGAAAATTGAGGTCACAAGGCAAACCAACACCCCAAAAGCTAGAGAGACATGCTGATACAGACAATCACAGCTTACTAGAAGCAGCAACTGCCTGCTGGATCAACATCAGGTAAGAATACTTAAAGAATAATTGATTGATTGCTAGAGGCGGACTATGTACCAGTTTAAAAGATTAGAAATTGGAGGCCTAGCCATAGGGGGACCCTCCTTTCCTGCTTGCAAAAGTTTAAAACTTCATGAGTTTTACGTGGAGGAGCCCCACCAGGTTCTCACTCTGAAGATGTAAGAAAAATCGCCTTATTCTTTATGATGGAGGGGAGGGGAAAACTAACCATTTTGAATCATGTCCAGAGAGTTCTATTCCCTTTAACAAAGGCCTACTTTCAAGGGAAACTATTTTACCAGAACTAACCAATATAGGGAAAGGGAAATACTCAACTCCATCTCCCACTAGCCTTCTTGTCTAATCTCAGAGGTGAGAAAAACAGTAATAAGTTGATAGGCATTTTTAAAGGTAGCTCAAAGGCACAGGCTCACTAAGAAACTAAAACCTGATCAGAGGACCATAAACTTCCCTCCTCCACCCCTCCCATCTTGCTACCACACCAACAAGACTCCTTATAAAAACAAAGTATTACAGCTAAAAAAACCACGAGGCTCAGCCATATTTGAGGAATCTAGGGAAACCCACTGATAACAGAGGAGACGAAAACAACACTAGAGAAAATTGTAGCCTCTGACACCACAGGTACGACAAACAGTAAACACAGGCTAACATCTAGCCAGATAAACATAAAACCTCACACTAGAAACCTACTTACCTCAGTTCCTTTCATCCAGTACATCGTGTCTAGCTTTCAACAAAGAATTACAAGGCATGCTAAGAGGCAAACACAGTTTGATAATTCAAGGCAAGCATCAGAATCAGACAAGTATGGCAGGGATACTGGGATGATGTTACCAGACCAGGAATTTTAAATATCTACAATAAATAGGGACTTTTATGGGAAAAGTGGATAACGTACAAGAACTGATGGGTAATATAAATAAAGAAGAAACTAAGAATTGAAATTGTAGAAGTCAAAAACGCAGTATGAATAATGCCTTTGATGGGCTTATAAGTAGACTGGACATAGCCATGGAAGGAATCTTTGAGGCTGAAGATATCAACAGAAACTAACCAAACTGAAAAGCAAAGAGAAAAAAGACTGAAAAAGAAAGAAACAGAATATCTTGAGAACTGTGGGACAATTGCAGAAGGTGTATGTATGTCTAAGAGGAATATCAGATGGAGAAATGAAAGGAACAGAAGAAATATTTGAATAAAAATGGCTTGAGAATTTTCCAAAATTATTGAAACACTAAATGACAGGTCTAGGAAGCTTTTCAAGCAGAATAAATACTAAAAAATTTATACCTAGGCATATCACATTTAAACTTCAAAGTTGATGAGACTTCAAAGTTGATGAGAACTCAATAGCAACCAAAGGGAGAGGAACTGACTCCTTTAATTTGTCTAACTCCAATAAAGTAAATAAAAATTGATTTGCCCTTTATTTCAGTGAATATTTCAACAAAGACAAAATCTTGAAAGGGCACAGAGAACAAAAAATAAAAAATACCTTACCTATAGAGGAACGAGGATAAGAATTACATAGGATGCCTCATCAGAAACCATGCAAGCAAAAGAGAATGGAGTGGAGTAAGTGTAGCTCATTTCTATAGCTACTAACCAAAAACAACAAAAGAAAACAAAGACAGCATCACAATGAGAAAAGTGACACAACTGTGTGATTTAATTTTCATTTAAGATCCATTTAGGTGGGGACACAGGTAAGGATACTGGTTTCTTCAAACTACCCCTCTGCCTCTTCCAACTATCCCAACCGCCCTGTGCCTCTGGGGAACATTTGCTGAAATATTCACTGAAATAATGGACAAATCAATTTTTATTTATTTTATTGGAGATAGACAAATTAAAGGAGTTAGTTCCTCTCCATTTGGTTGCTATTTGTTGAGTTCTCATCTTTGCCATTAGTACTAAGAGCACAGTTTTATAAACAGTTTTCTAAAGCAGGGATCAGCAAACTATGGCCCCGCCACTTGCTTTTGTAAATAAAGTTTTATTAGAACAGTTCATTTATATATTGTGTATTGCTTATGAAGACTGTATTATTTGTTATGAATTGTATCATATATGTACCTGCTTTTATGCTACTTTTTTTGCTATACTTTCCTGCAAAGTTAGGTAGTTGCCACAGAGATCATTTGGCAAGGAAAACCTAGAATATTTACTGTCTGGCCCTTTACAGAGAAAGTTTTCCCATCTCTGTGCTAGAGGAGGAAAGGGGATGCTCGCTGATGGAAACTGGCTCCATCCCAGCTTTTGTTTCCACACTACTGTGTGCAATGTGGCAAACAGATATGGGGAGACCTTCATGTAATGGTGGTCTTAATGATGAAACCTTTTAAATACTGACCTCAGTAACTATCTGAGAATAACTGATCTTTTCTTTCTAAAAGTTAGGCAGATCCTTGGTGTGATACCTATAATACTTGGATTTCCTCTCAGTAGGAAGGTGACCAACCTTCAAAATTCCTGCTTCTGCATAGTTTGCGGTTCAGGCAGAAACAATTTATCTTCTCCCATTCTAGCCAGTAGCTGCCTGGAATGCACGTAAAGTGATAAAACACCTTACATTATCTCAGAGGGCTGTGTGATGACTTTTCAGAACAACACAAAGATTTATCATAAATTTACAATATCGGACATTGTACTTGATGTCAAGCACAAGATGAGCAAGACACAGTCATAGGCAGAGGCTAGTTAAATGTTTACCTTAAAGAGAAACTAATTTCCTCATCACAGCAGTGAAGTTGGGCCACATCTTGGACCCTAATCAGATATCTGTTTACTTCTGATAGAGTCTGAAATCAAAAACAAAATTAGAAACATACATAAAGTTTTAGAAAATAAAACATGTCACTACTGCAGAACCATTTTATATCCCAGAAGATGTAAGTTTCCGCAGAACTCAGTTTGAATATAAAAAAGTGAGTTTTCATTGTTTATAAACCATACTTTCTTTAGAAAGACCACAGAATTGACAATGAAAACTACATTTGAGGGTGTTGTCTAATTTTTTTTAACTACTGAAATTGTTTTATTTATAAATGCTTTCCTAGGATAAAAAAAATGGGGTGAGAACGGGTAAGAAGGGCTCTGTCAAGGAAGTGAATGAATTGTTAGAAATTAAGGAGCCAGGCTCTTGTAGTGATCTAGCCACAGATATGATCACTTGGTGTGAACAGTGATTCAGAGATAAAGTTCTGTAGACTCTGAATTCTATTTTGGACTTTTTGTAATTAAATCAACCTCACATCCCTTTTCTCTACCAAAATGTGCAGATGTAAATTATAACCAAACAATTCCATCTTGCTTCCCTAATTTGACCAAATAAAAATAACATTTCCGATCAGTTGATGCTTTAGTTCATACATTGAGCTCCTGCTCTATGCCAAACACTAGAAAAATACTGTAAATCCTAGTTCGTATGTGATGGAGTTGACAGTCTTGTGAATAAAGGACTGCAATTAAATGTGACAGAGATGTTCAGGTGCTACAGAATACCCAGGAAGGGGCAACTCACAGCTGGGAAAGGGGAAACTTTACAAGGAAGATGATTGATCTGGACTTTTAAAGTATGAGTAGGAGTTTTACCCAGTGGAGTAGGAAAGGAAGCCAGTTTGAGAGAAGGAACAGCCTGGGCAAAGCACAAAGATGTGAAAAGAGGCTGATGTTACTGGACAGTTGTGAGTAGAGCTGTATGATTTGATCATAAGGTGGGCAAGGCAGTAAGAGAGAAGGTAGGGTTGGACCAGATGATACTCTGTAGGTGACAGCTACCAGAGGACTTCTGAGATTTTGTTGAGAGATTCTGCACATGGTACTATGTGCAGGGAGATAGAAACAATGGAAGATATGGCCCCTCTCCTCAAAGGGGGTGAGGATCACAGTAATATCAAGCAAGGAGTCAAGAGTACAGAAAAGCTGTGGGGTGGGATCTAGCCCACTAGTGCCTCTTCTCATACAGCACCCCTGCAGACAGCAAGGATGTGAAATGTGAGTGCTTGGCAGCACATGGTACAGCAGGTCCCCCACATTTAGCTGAGTAGAAATCTGTCTCCTTTGCCAATGACTGGAGGTTACATTCATGAGCATGAGATGTAGTGGGTACATCAGAACACGTACAGGGCACCCCCGGATGGTTCTCCGTATGTCTGACAGCTGATCTTTCATGCCGGTGTTTTGCTTCATCTAGAAAACAAAGTGTTTAAGGCAAACTAAAACTGGAAAATTTCTACACATAAAAAGCAGATTAAAAATATTTTGTGACCTTTGATATGGGGCTTGGTATTTTGATAAGCTATAATAAGAATCTCAGTTTCATGTACCCAAGTTTTAAAACAAAGAAGCAAGTGACAAGACTATAATGAAAAAATATCTTTAGGTCATAATGCATTAGCAGTTTGCGTTTGGCCTGGATGCCCATGCAGTGTGCACATTGCAGTGATCTTTTCAGAATGGTACTGCTGTACTCCAGGATGCTGAATGCTCTCAGAGAATAGGGGTGGTTGCTTACTTACTCAGGCACGAAACTTAATACATTTAAACATTCTTTCAGAAACAAAGGATTTTACTTTTTTCCTTGTGGTTACCTAGAAAAATCAATCCAAATACCCCATTCATCAAACTTTAATGTTAATAAAGGTTTTTTTGTACTTATACAGATATCTGAAAACATTCTGTCTCGTGTTGTTTGGCTTAGAATAGATGCCCTCAGTGCTCAAAATCACTGAACACAATGATTTCACAGTAAAAGGATGAAAGACTTTGAAGAACACCACCAGAGGATAAGGTATTTTGGGATCTTTAAGTTAGAATACCACAAAAGCATTGTAACATTTTTAAAGGACACAGACTCTTATCAGCAACCAACCTGATCTATATAACCTTTATATTTTTTTATTTGGCCAATTGCAGTGGTCAAGTCCCCACGGTCAACATGGTCTGCAGGGGTGTGAAGCCTCAGAGCATAGAGAAGATTAATATATTCTTCAAATCTTCGGGATGGGTACAGAAGTAGCTCTGGAAGGCTGTAGGAGGCATAGAGAAGGGAACTGTGGTCTCTTTCTGAAGGTCGAGCAATGTCCTAACCTTGGGGTGCCCCAGGTAGGCTCTCCCTCACATCTTACCTCAGCATTTTGGTAACAACGGTCTTATCATGCCTCTTCAGGAAAGCACGGAATGCAGGTATCATTTCTCTGCACTGAAGGTGAGCAATATAGTGTCAAACTTTGCTCTATAAGACAACTCTAAAGCCTTCTGTTCTATCAGGCATGCGTGATCTATGAAGCACTCAAAGCAAAAGGGCAACATCTACATCTAATCCAAGTATTGTTAGTACTATTGGCCCTTACTCATACTTGGATAGTGTATTAATTACACCATAAACCTACCCTATTCATTGCACTTAATCAGTATAGAAAAATGAAAACAGACTTTGCAACCAGGTAGGCCTGGATTAGAATTCTAATTCCAACTCTAATTTAGTCCTATAGAATTTTATGTGACCTTGTCAAGTTATTTAACTTCTCTGAGCTTCGGTTTTCTCATGAATGCCACTCCTAACTCTTGTGTGTGTGGTGGGGGGGAGGAGGCCCTAAAGTGCCTGTCATGTAGTAAATGTAATTTCCATATACTAAGAGACTATTAATGGTATTCACCTGTTAATACTGCTGTTAATCAATTTTTCCATAGTAACATTATAAAGTTGATTCACTTAGTATCTGTTTTAAAATATATTCATTCATAATCATTAGAGCATCCATAAGTTAACCTAATTTTTCTTATTATGTACATACCTAAAAGATGCCAGTAGTATTAATTTCTAGAAATCAAATTTTCACTGATTGCAATAATATTAATACCTAACATTTATTAACTACTTATATATCCACCATATGCTAGTGAAATAGTTATTATCCATAACTATAAAAATTTTGGTACCAATTTGTTTATGACAATATGTGACACTATGCTCTTATTCTTGACAATTCTTACCCTAAAGGTCAGTTGTATGAAATCGCCTTATCCAGGCAACTTTCACATCATCGAGTTGTCCTGCAGTGTTTAAATTCCCCAGGTTGCAGGAGGAGTATCACAAAGGGGGAAGTCTGAGGCCAGGAATCACCCAAAGGCCTCCCAGCCCCAGGCCTTCCCTCAGGGCCTCAGTGCATACAGATGGGCACAGCCAAAGCGGACATGGTTGACACTGGCAGAAGTGTGCCACCAGGTTGCAAGGTAGCCTCTTTTTTTATACAAAATCTTTTTTATACAAATCGAAGAGGGAAGAAAGAGGGACCTTATTGCCTTCAGAAGAGATATAATAAGAGTAACATATGATGCAGAATGGAGCTTACTATTCCTGTTCAGACTACATATGGCATAAGTCACAAGGGGAAAATTTGTTTATAGTGAACTCTTAAAGGAATGTAAGATAAATTCTTTATTTCATAAGGAGATTTCAATCGAGTATCTTTAGTCCAAGAAACATATGAATTGTCATTCTTTTTCTCCGTAAGAGAGCTGAACTTGTCAAGGCCATGTAGACTGTCATGGCAGAATGGAATCAGCACTCATGGTCTTGGTTCTACCAATCTGTAAAACATTTGCTTGTAACAGCACAGGGTGTCTGGGACAGATGGAAGTCTGGCAATTTGTAGGTTCAGGCCAGTCACCTGTTCCTGGGCCCTGCTGTGTCCAGCATTCTCCTGGCCCCTAGTGACAGAAAAGTAAGTCAGGGTCGCTATCCTCAAAGAGTCCACAGCAAACAGGAGGAGGAGATTTAAAAGCTAGGAGTGGGGATGAAGTCTTTTCTATCAATTTAGTATTTTGGATCGCACACAAAACTTCCTTCAAGCTCAGAAGGTTTAATAAATGCCTGGATGGTAACTCAATCATTTACCTTGTCAATAGTTTTCAGAATAACAGGGTAATTGTTGAAGAAATTGGTATATGTGTTCAACTGGCTTCCAAACTTTATGAATATTTCTCCCACGCAGTGAGCTGGGCCCCATTCCTGTAGTCTGTTTCTCAGGTTATCTAGAAACTGCCTGCAATAAGAGAAAAGCATGACCAAGAAATTTTGGCAGTGATAACCTATAAACTTAAAAAATAAATTAGCTGTCTTTAGTGCGGCCTGTTTTAGCCAAGTCATATATGGCAGGGCTTCTGTCAAATACTTTTGCTTGACACAGAGCAGTGCAGATTTGACAGGAGGAGGTGGGAAGGGAGGAGGCAGGTCACCCTGGGTGGAATCCCACTTCATCTTAGTTCCTTGAGTCAGAACCCCATACCGGCCTCCATTGGGCTGCCGATACTTGTCCTGTTCCCACATCACCAGCTATGCTGGTTGGGTGAAGTTTCCTTCCAGTTCTCAGAGGAGAGTGCTCAGTTCATGTCAATGCCATAACCCTCATGCAGCCCATTTCCCGTGCATCTAAGAGTATCCCTCACTCAGCCATCACAGACCTTGAAAACTGGAAGGTCTTTCAACCTCTTCATTTATAGGAGCTGGGGCCCATTGAGGATATGAAACTTGTTCCAAGTTACCTAGAGAGTTACTGGCAGAGAAGCACAAGCTCAGTTTGTCTTACTTTACCACAGCTGCAAGCGATCACTCTTCTCTTTCAACTGTTATGTACTCAAAACATAAACTGTTACCAAGCTGACCCCCTGTAGTGAGTTCTCTAAATATCCTAGTGATTTAATTCCATTAAATTCTTAGCTTCCTTTCCCATTGCTCAACTAAACAGCTGATTAGAGCTGCTCCATACAGCTCTCCTTCCTATTGTCTTTTGCATGAACAGTATATTGAATACAGAATCCCCAGGCACTGAACTCCGCTTCTTGTACCACGGCTCTGAAGTGAGGCGGGCCTAAGTCCCTGGGAATCATCCCTACTGATTGCAGACCAGTGGCAAGAATCCTCTCCCTTTTGTCAGATGGTCAGAGACCCCAAAAAGGGCAAAGAACGACTGAGTCTATGTACAGCTTTTGAAGCAGTTAAGTGTGGGCTCCCCCCACTGCATAATGAATATTTCAAAAATACACATTCAGAGTTTACCTGTTGAGACCTAAAATCCTCAGAATATCAGAGAAAATGATCTGGATATTTGCAGCACTCAGAATTGCTCTATTTGATGACAATGCTGCTTTCAGTGGCGTTACATAAACATCTCTCACAGTCTCCAGTATCTGCACATATTTTCTCTCGCTCTGTAAGAGCTCCCTGACAACTCTAGTTCTCTTTTCGGCTGAGTCCATCTGGAGCTGTCTCTCCTGCAGAAAAGCATTAAGAACTCATAGGGAAAGCACAGTGACTCTTTCCAGGCTTCTAGCCTCAAAAAGCCTCAAGACAAAGGAGCTAGAGAAATGAAAGTACTGAGCAGCCAGGCAGCCCTGGGGGATTCCCGTCTCTCGTTTGTGATGTACAGGATTGATGGGAAGCTTGAGAAGGGACTATGGAGGGCCGTGCTGACCCTCGCCTATCCCCAGTACCATCAAACAGCCCCTCACATCAGGCCAGCCTAATGTCATGGTAGAGATGGGATTTTTAATCTTGGATCCTGAGGAGGGTGGATTGACTGAGATTTGATTTGTATCCATCTATCTGTCCAAATGCGTGTTCAGTGTCATGTGCTAGTTGCCGGCTATACGAGAAGACATGGAGTCTTGCCTTCACGAAGTGACAGTCTAGTGAGGAAGCCTTTAGGTTGTCTGCTCTTGTTCGCTTTCCTATTTCTTGTTCCCAGTAGAGTCTTACTGTTTATCCTGCAGACAGAAGAACTGAAATGGGTGAGCTCTCTCACTGTCAGCTAATTTCCTTCTCACTAGCATATTATGAAACACTGAAACTCATGTTCTTCTTTCAGTATTTAGGAAAAAGTACCTAACTTGGGAACTGTGATCCCATCTCTCTTTAGTTGCTAGGTTGCCAGATACCCTATGTTTACCGTATTTCAGAGTCCTGTTTTATTTTTTTTAATGTAAAGGGCTTAAAGGGTACTTTTTCTTTTATCTGTACTTTTCAAAAGTTATAAAATTAGTATCTTTACAATAGAAGACAGTGATAATTTTTAAATTAAAAAATTTTATAAATTTAATGATCTTATATGTGAGCCCATTAATAGCTCTATCAATATTTTCAGAATACAATTTCCTCTCTTCACTCCAGCCCTAAGTATGCCTGAGACTGCCCCAAATATCGCAATACTAAGTAATGCCATATGACCCTCACCCAAATACGTCAACTAAAATTAAAATGTAAAAATAATTTAAGAAAAAAATCAGAGAACAAACTGTGTAAATTACTATAAACACATTGTTCTTGGTTAAGTTTTACTTTCAAAGCACAAGCTTTGTACATAATGCCTATTTAGACTTATCTAATGAATTTAAAAATGCATCTGTATCCCACTTGGCAGTTGGCTTGAATCCATATTGTATTTTTATGTGTATTTACATTTTTAAAAATATTGAAATTATCCAATTTTTATTTATAATTATAAGGTTTCAATTGTCAGAACTTTTGTTGTCATCTTGAAACCGTTGTCAGGTCTTATTACCAACAGTCAGATGAGATGCTGTCACATTTACTGCACTGTGTAAACACCCTCTTCCTTGGCAATTCCAGAGGATGGACTGGAGATTCACTGGGGATGACTGAGCGCCCGTGCCTGTGCCGCCCACAGCCTGCATGGGCCCAGGGCGCTGTGGAGCTGAGAACGAGCCACTGAGCTGTGCTGTGGCAAGACTAGTCATTTCTTTTTCTGTATGACCCTAAATGGAAAGGCAGAGTCTTAAAAGTTACATTGTTATACTCAACATTTGAAGACATACCATAGTCGGTGGCTCAGTTAGAAACTGTGAGCCTTTATGTCCATGTGTCATTTCTTTAAATGCCATCCTAGTGTTGTATTAGAAAATCATGGGCTAGCATAGAGATGGCTCTTGCACCCAAAATGTTATACCTCCTTCCTCCTGGCTCAACCTGTTTTCAGACCAAGACTTACTCAAAAGAAAAATCTACCAGCTGGATTCCCCCCAGTTACATTTGTTCCCCCACTCCCCGACCAAGGGAAACATTCAAGAAAAACAGAACTCACTGGTATAAAGGATGAAGCTTTTTTTTTTTTTTTTTTGGTCGGGCAAAACAAATGGAAAATTCTTATTGTGTAATAATTGGCTTACCACCTTAACCAGCACCTCAAAATTTGAGTCATTTTTGCTGAGTCTTGATTTTGTGTCCTGAGGATTATCTTCTATAACATTTCCTTCCTGAGGATTAAATGCAGACACCTGATTATTTGGAGTCCTGCCTTGGACGTCTGAATGCCCAGTCAGTGCTGTGCCCACCGGAGGCCCTCCAGCGCTCTCTGCCATCAGCACTAACCAGTGCTCCTGAGACACAGTGAATGCAGTGCTTGACAAGCTTGATGCCAAACAGAATTAAGTTTTATGTTTAAAAGAAAAATAAGCATTTACTTCTTAGGAAACTACCTTTTACTTGCGGAACCAAATTGAGTCAGCTCCCTTTTTCCCGGGAGCCAGGGAGTGACCCTGCCATTCACAGCTTCTCACGGGCTTGAGGGATCCACACTCCCTAGGGAAGGGGCCTCTGCCTCAGCTCTGCTCTCACTCGTCGTTGAGGGCAAACAGATTCTCTTCCCTTAAAGATTCTAGAATTAAAAGCTCACAGCACTTTATAAAATCATTCCTTTTTTCACCCAATGAAAACACATCAGAAATAATTCACATGACCCTTCTAGACCTGTCTGCCTCCACATTTAAGTAGGACTTATTGTTTCTTCATTTTACCTCCTAATTGTTCTTGTGGCTTCCATATAAATTAATACATTAAACAAATAGTAACAGCAGGCCCGTCCAGTGCTGCCTGCAGTATTCCAGGGTCTACTTGAGCAATGAAAAATGGTCCCAGGTTTGTGCAGAGAGCTAAGGATGAGTGGTCATTATTGATGTTCCTTACTAGTCAAAAGTAAAACTGCCCTTGGCAACCCCTTGATATCTAGGGGTGAGAGTGAGAGAGAAACATCAATTTGTAAGACTCTTTTTGCCTTACTCCACTCACACAGAAATGAATTTTTATTTTGTGTCTGTGGCCACTCCTTAGAGCTGCTTGAAGCCTTTACGTAAGAGCCCCTGTCCCTGAACTGCAGTCAGCCAGCTTCTCCCTGGTCTGCAGGAGGTCCCACCTGAGCCTGAGAGTCCAAGAATGAAAGTGTCTTTGAGGGGAAATGCTCCAAATTGCCATTCTTTTAGGTGTCAGAGATTCCAAAGGTGGTCTCATCAATAGTAAGGTCTTTTCAAGTGTAAAATTAACATTTCAGAGGAGAAAGCACTTTGTGTCCCTTTTGCTTTCTTTGAGTTTACTTGCGCCAAAGAGGGGCATTTCTGGGGACTGTCTGTCCAGGATTGGGGACACACACATACTTATGTTGGGGAGGAATTTGGTTCAGAGATGCAGGGAAGTCAGAGTATAAGGTGAGGAAGGAATTCATCAGAGTGAGAGTAGCAGGGAGTGCCAGCTGCCTCACAGGCAGCAGAGAGTAAGGAAGAACAGAGGAAGGAAAAGAAAACTCACTGAACTCCCCCCAGTTGCCACAGGGCAGATATGTTGCCAACTCCTAAAACCAGGGTCATCTGGTGTCCAGTGTCTGCTTGAATTTGCGTGGTGTGGGAACTGAGTCCCTACCACCCCAGGATTTGGGGGAGCCACAGAGCACTGGATGCAGTGAGAATATGTTCTGAGAACTTCCCAAAGGCAAAGAAAGGAGATTTTCAGGCAGGCTACTAAAGAGCACGATCATACAGCTGCAGTTCCATCCGGGTCACCCAGGCGACAGAAACTTGCAAGCCCAGATCAGACCTTCCAGCAGCCCCTCCCTACTTATCTGGAGTAGAACAGAGACAGAGTGAAGACCTGTGCTTACTGGAGAACAGAATGAAATAGAGAAGTAACAAAGACTCTTAAACCACTGGAAGAGCACAGAGACAAAATGTGGTAAGTTCAGCAGTGAGAAGTTTTTATTTAAGGCAAAAGGTGCACACTTGAAGAGAGGGGAGTGCGGACAACCTCAGAGAAGAGGTGCCCCTATGGTTTACGGTCTGGGGTTTTATATGGCTTTTGGGTAAAGGTCAGCATAAGGCATGATGTATACAGGTGATTTATAATTCCTTTGAAGTTGTGTGTTAAGAGTAGGGTTATTTAGGTGACTGTGTTGTGTCTTCAGCATTCTTTGGCCACATAGGTTTGTTTACACTTCTGAGGTCTGTCCCTGACCTGGTTACAAAGTTAATTGATTAAGGGGCTAGAAGAAAAGGAAGAATGGCATACAGGTTAAGTTAAGGAATAAGCTGGGCCTTTTTTGCAGGCTAAGTAGATTTTACAATGGCATGATCTAATTGGTACAATGAAGACGTGGGTTGTGCTAGGATACTTTTATCTGGGGAATATTGGGACATTCCAAGTTGTTCCTGGCCTTTGGAACTTCAGCTGATTAACTCATTAAACTGTGAGTCCTTTCTGGCTCTCTGGTTTTATCTGGTTAACTCTTTTGAGTCCCTTTTAGTGGGTTCCACTGGCCTTATTCTCCCTCCACTCACTCTTATCTATTTTTCTGCCTAACATATACATACACACAGCCATCCAATTGGTTCTGTTTTCTGGCAAGCCCTGACTAATACATGGTCCATGAGAGTTTCCTGAAAAGACAGATTTAGGAGTGGGGCATCAGAGGACAGGGCTCTGACCTACAAAGGGCTTAGATGTCCCTGGAAATGTGTATTTAAGAGTCTTCTTGGGGTGAATGCTAGTGGTTGGAAAGAATAAAGCCCCTTGGGGTGGTGGGTTTAAGCTCAGGGACATGCTCTGTAAACAACAGAGGGGTAGGTCTGAAAGACAGGCCTTTCATCTTGACGAGCAGGTTTGGGGTGGCTTGGCAACAGGGGTGCTGCCAACCTATGGTCCTCGTCTGCCCTTCCTGCACTGTGCTCTCCTCTGAAGTCCAGAATATCAGGTTAACAGGACAACAAGTACTTTTCTTTCTAGGGGAATTCTATTCCTACAAATCATTTCTGGTGAGTTGGTGGTGGGCTGATAGCCCAAGCCTTTGATCATCAAAGATAGTGATTTTTCTATGGGCATTCATGGTTCTGAAGTGACATTTTCCTAGGAATCAGCTCTCTGAATGACAGTGCAATTTCCGGTGTCTCATGAATCCTGATGATTTCACTTAACCAAAAATGTATGGATTCTGAACATAGTACAGACAAAATTATTCTTTTTTGCCTGAAGAACTAGGTACAACCCCACTTTTTTTTTCTTCTGTGAATTTGAATCTTAATTAAGAAAAGAGGACCCATTCTTAGTTTTACAAAAAGTGTCCTGGGCTGGAAATGAAAAAAAAAAATTCCCTTTATATCTCAGGACTCAGCCACATAAGTGACAACCCTTACCCAGAAACCAATGTTACTACAGTCAGTGTGGTGCAGATTGTTTATGAGTGGCTTAAATGTCACTCATATTATGGAACTACAAAACAGCCTGTCTATATAATAATCCATGCAAATGGAGTTCTTAGTAGAAGCTAAAAGTTTCCAGGCAGAATTATCATTATTGTTTATTAATTTCTTAACCACATGTATCTAACTCTGTGGTGAAACAAAGGTATAAAAATGCAGCAGTAACTTTACCTTCATGAATAAACTTAATGTTGTCTCTGGGTCACATTTTGTCAGGATCACATTTCCTTGAAAATCTTTGCTCTTTTTACTACATTTCTGTAGCAGAAAATATGACAAAAATTCCAGAGGTTTGTCCTGAAAAATCCAGTCCCCCCAAAAAAGAATTCCTATTTAAAATATTCACCTGCAATATAGGTCAATAAAAGTGCAACACAAAAGAGAACACAATTTTAATAGAGCTTTAATCTTTCTT
Organism: Manis pentadactyla; assembly: GCF_030020395.1. NCBI lineage: Eukaryota > Metazoa > Chordata > Mammalia > Pholidota > Manidae > Manis > Manis pentadactyla. The sequence goes on from NC_080030.1 coordinate 52,709,418, forward strand.
ACTAATTAATTTAAAAGTCCAGAAAATAGAGGAACTATTATTTGGCTAAAGTCAATAAATGGGGCTTTCTAATTAGTTCTTTTACTGTCACAATCATGTTAGGATTTCAGGGTCTTAATGGAGCCTCTCCAGATCTTCAGGACCAAAGTGGCCCACACCAGCCTCTTGGCCAGATGAGGGAAGGGGACAGCAGGGACCTTGTCTTTCCACAAGAAGTCCTGGGAGACAGGCTATAGCAGTGGAATTATTGGGAAAAGTACCCTAAGGAGCTCCCAAATTTGGCACCCTCTTAGGCTCTGGGTTTGAGCACCATCAAAATGATATCATACAAGATAATTTTCAAGTAGTTAGGTGGCAATAAGTATACTGAACCTACACCAAACACATTTACTAGTATTTTGGTGTTTCAGGAAACAGTTCAGGATCCTTCAAGGCCTTAGGGCCATTCCTGTGAACATCCTTGGTTGTTTTATCAGCAAAGCTCACCAGAGCCATTGCTCATGGGCTGCCCGAGGAGCTGAGCCTTCAGAGAAGACAAATCATGGCTAACTGCAGCTTCTCAGACTCCACAATGGACTAGCCCTGGAGATGTGTGCTGCTTACCCGGAAGCCAAGTTGAAACCAGAGCAGACACACAAAAAATAAAGAGAGCATACATATGCAAAGACCATGTTAAATTTACCCACAAAGAAGAATGGCTACAGTGGAAGAGAAGGATTTGAGAATCTTCCCTTGGAAAACAATACCTTGTACAGCATCAGGTATGTTATCATCACCCCCACCCCTAAGCTAGTCTCAACTCCCCAGAACCAAGAGCTGCATATTTCATTTTTCCCAAAGCCTTCTTGTCTTAGGCAAGGATGTGCTCTGTACACTGATTCACCTCATTGTTTCCTGATGTGTGGACTGACTTTTCTAGGAGAATATCCAAATTTCTGTTCTTTTGTGTTCTCTTTCTCTTCCTATCTCATCTAGACTTCTTCTCCCATTATCACTTTATATCTGGTTTCACACTTTCTCAGCTTTTCTGCCATACTCTTAATTGTTTAAACTATTGAGTAATGTTTATATGAAATATAAAGCCACTAACAAGTTTTTTAAAGAAGTCACTTCTGATTGAAATTAATCACAAGACAGAAAACAGTATACGATGTAATGAACTTTTAAATAACCTAGAAGAGTTTTCTATTTGTCTATTGTATGTACCTTAAACATCTTGAGTCCAGAATCTCTCAGGGGATGTTTTTACAAACAACTGTCATTTCTCAGAGGAATTGTGCCCCCAAAGGGACAAACTGGTAAATAAGTAAATGCAAACTAAGAATGTATTTAAGTGTTGGGGTTTTTGTAGTTTGTTTTCTTCAAAGAAACACTTACAGAATTTTCCTTTGAAAGTTCTGTCAATCCATCTGCCAGAGTTTGTACAATTTCTTGGTTATTCAGAATGTTAGCCATACTCATGGTGTCAAACACAAACTGCCCTGTAAAGATATGGCCATATGCCTTGTGATTAATTTATGTAAGTAATATAATCAAGAAGAAAACAACTCAGTCCTCATAGTTGTTTTTTAGTGGATAAAAATGGAAAGAATAAGAATAAAAATTCTATTATGCCATGAGGATTATCTACCATAATAAAACAAAAAGTGAGTAAAAGCAACTGAATGTGTAGCACATAAAAAAAGTACCCAGACTGATAAAGCTGATAGTGAGTGGAATCTATATATTGGACAGCAAGGTAAGAACATGGGAAAATGAACCTTATAAATTAAAATTTTAGATTTTCAATCCTACCAAAAATTCCCCCGCACTTCCCTTTGGGAGGAATATATGTATTGAGCATATACATAAATAATATTTTTGTATTTCTATACATATATAAATATAAAGTAAATATGTATACATGAATATGTAAATATTAAATACTTAGGTATTTAAGTATTTACTAATTACTTAACACTTAAATACCTAAGTATTTATATATACATAATATGTAAATACAAATAATAAATATTTTAAGTCTATGGGAAATAACATACAAACGTACTTATACAGACATCTTTCACATTTTTAAAATATTTTGAACATACATTTACATGAAAATAATTTTATTCCTTTTGACTTCTCATTCCAAATATCATCAAAAAATATTTCTATCTTGAAAGAGCTAATCTTCCCATTATTCTCCCTAGTCCTTAATATCTATGAAAGAAACAGGAGAAGTAATTTCTCCCTGTTTATAGCCTCATAATTATTTCTAACTATTGGTTGAACATCTGCTAAATGTGGTAGAGTGGGTAGTACATAAAACCAAGGAGACAGGCCACTCTTTGGAAGGCACTGATGTAAAGAGATGTAGGACATGTATTGACATAAAGTATCTTCATGCATATAGTGTGTTACAGCTCTTGTGTTGACAGAAACTGTGTCAATAGGTGTTAAATAAGGAGTGAGCCAGGGAAAGGAAGAGGAAGTAAGGCATAGATGAATAATGACTTGATTTATAGTCTGTTTTAGTCAGATAGGAAAAGTTAGGGGAAAACTGAACAGCTAGTTAAAGATTAGGGGTGGGTGTGGTGTAATCATTCACCCAGATGGTAAAAAAAAAAGAAAAAAAATTCACTTTACAGAATGAACTGATTTAGGTGAAGATTCACTTGACACAGGAAATTGTTTCCAAAAGACTCTATTGTGATTATTTGATATTGAATATGGAGTGTCGATGGGAAAATAAATTCAGTGATGTTCAGTAGGCTTATCAGAGAAGCCCATCACCAAATCAAAGATTTTAGATAGAAAATAAATAGGACTCATCCAAAGAACAATTTAAGTAATGGGTGCTGTGGTCTAAGCGGTGCTTAACTTAGAGCAGACTGTAGTGGGAAAAGGGCAGAGCTCTCTGGCTTAGCAAAGACTTAGTGAATTTCATCTAGGTAAGTAATTGACTGGCATCAACTAGTAAGCAGGTAAAATTTGAATATGACCTAGCATCTGCATTTTGAAGATGAATATATTTGGCTTTAGGGATATTCATTATATTGGAAAGAAGATTTAAAAAACAAAAGGAATAAAGTTTTACTGAAGATGTTTAAGAGTCAACTTTTACTTGAGCCAATTCCTCAACTTATATTCACCCTGGATATGGAACAAACTTCATACATAACTTGCAGCAGAAGTAGCAAGAGTTCTTACCTATCATCCTACCACTGATGTTCTTCTTCAGCTCCTTGAAGAGAGGACTTAACTGTTTCCTTACTGATTTCAAGGTGTCTTCCAAGAAGTCTGTGAGGCTGGACCACGTCTGCAGCTTTGATTCACTGAAGTAGATGGAAGGAGGAGGCTTTTCCTGGTGTTGTCCCAGCCAGTCACTAAGAACTGACATTATTTTCTCCTTTTATTATTGCAGATGAGCTCAGATGAAAGAACTTTTTGTTGACAACAAAAAACTTAGTTGGAGTCCTAGCAGGCTAATTATCCTTTCTCTTTAGAACCCTAAGATAAACATCCACAGTCTGTTTCCAAAGGTAAAATTAGAAACTCAAAATGGACATAATAATTTCAAATGCTTATCTATTCTTTAATAGATAAGATTAACATATTATATTTGAAATCAAAATTAAATAATTGCTAGATTTGTACATTGGGAAGCAGAGTAGGCCTCTAAGTAAGAATATACTGCTGCTGCTTTATGAAATACAAGCAAACCCCACCCTACCTGGTTTCTCCAGAAACCATCCAAAGTCATCCTTGTCATAGCCAAACCTGTATCTTTCTTACATCATATCAGGCTGCTCCCCTCTCTCTCGAAATGTGTCTACATGACTGTAGTGGGTGTGTGAGTCCTCTCCTTGAAAAGCAATTACTGAATGATATAGTGGCATGTTAAACTTGATTTCCTGTCTTGAATGGACAGCCTTATTTTATTCTACTCTGCCCATTTTTATTGATGAACATGTTAACACCTTTATAACATGTTCTTATAGAAGAAGACGAAGAAGAGAGGGAAGGGGAGGATGAACAGGAGGAAGAGGGCACAGAGGAGGAGAAAAAAGAGAAAATGTGTTCCATAAACAACAGGATCTGGTCTCTGCTATGCTCTGCTAGGCTGATGCCTCGCTCCACAAGGCCAAATATGCTCTCATTTGGTTATGTTGCTATATAAAGCAAAATTCACAAGTGATTTCTGCTACAAAACTATATTAGGCCAATGTGCTTTTTGTTGTAACTGCATGGAATCTTTTCCCTTACAAGTGTCCCGGTCATGCCAGCTTTCCCCAGTCTTGAAGGCCATTGGCATTTGGGTTTAGGGGGATAGTAATTTATATAGTTTCTACATCATACCAAACCCCATTTGATAAGAGGCAAGGGGCTTTTAAAGGGGAAAGTGATTAGCATTACTGTAGCACAGCAATTTGGATCCCTTGTTGATTAGCTAATGTTATATTTTGAGCCAATATTTGCAGTTTTAGTATCTAAATAAAACTTTGCTTCCAGGTGTATTTTATCTTTGTTTTTCCTCTCAAATAATGCAGCTGAAACAGAGCCTAGGCAAGCCCCTTCACCATTTTTTTATAGTTGCAGATCATTTTTCCAAATGAAACCATGTTGATTATATTTCACTAAGAAAAATATTTCACTAAGAAAAATTATTTGTACTTATTACTTCTCTAGATCTGCAACTATATGTCTTTGTTTAACTGTTAAAGATGATGTTTCAACAGTTTTTGCAGGTGATAGTTTGAAGCAAATACTTGCAATAAATAATCCTATAAGCAAATTACTGAGTGATGGGAAATGACAGTTTAGGAAGTGACAGAATTTCTTCAGAGAAGGAATGGAAGGCAGTAAATGACATCAGGCAGAACCAGTGTCTGTGCTTTTGGTGATCCTGGAGTTGGTGGGCGTTATCGGGCACTGTGGTCAGCCCCCGTATTCACTTACTGTGTTGGTAACAGCCAGTTGCAATCCCAGTGGGGGCAGTAAATAACGTGCCAGTTAGTTGAGACAGCTGAGAAAGAACTTCTGTTCCTGCCTCTGTACAGTCAGAAATACTTTAATTAGTTTACACACAGATTTTGACACAGAACAGTTAGGTGTTCCTTAGGAGTACTAATAATGTGGCCAAGAAAGTCCACTAGGAGCTCTCATTTTCAATTCAGTTCCCTTATGGAACAGTCCATAAACACTTTACAGCTCGCCCACCAAGTGTTGAAGTCCAAACAATTTGTGAGGACTAAACAGCAGGGTGGAGAAAAAGGGCATAAAGTTTGACCTGGTGCTTATTTTCAAATTGTAATAGTCAGGCCAAAGCAGAGAAAAGTCTACATGTATGTTCTAAAATAGTCTGAGTTTTCTAAAAATGTCTCATGGTAAGAGAATAGACTTAAAACTGTCAAATACAATGATCAAAATTTAGCATGGCATTAATTTTACCTCTTCAGTGACACAGCAAAAAGATTGGATTATTGAATTCAACATATAGATCGAATTCCTTAAAATGAAACTGATACATGAGATTTTAATTCTTTTAGTCCAAGAATAATTACTCCAAATTGCTTCAGTTGCTTGGAATCAGATGTCAGTGGCTGAAATATGTCTGTCACTAACTTGCACTAATCTTTTAATTGACAAATAGGTCAATGAAATCAAATAGAGTCCATAAGTGTACCTATACATTTCTAGCCAATTGATTTCAACAAAGAGTCTTCACAAGGAATGGTCCTGGCACAATTAGATATCCATATGAAGAAAAAAATAACCTCAGTCCATACCATGAATATTATAAAAAAAATAAAATCAGAAACCTAAATGTCAAACTTAAAACTATAAATAATTTAAAAGAACACATAGAAGACAATCTCTGAACTTTTGTTAAGTAAGGAGTTTTTAGATATGATGTCCAATCTGTAAAAGAATAGATCTATAAAAGAAAAAAATGGAAAAATTTGACTTCATCACAATTAAGAACTTTTCAAAAAAGAAGTTCAGAGAAGGAAAAGATGAGCCATAGGCTGGGATTCAATATTTGCAAATCACTTTTCTGGGAAACATAGAGAGTTCTCAATAGGAAAATAACCTAATTTTAAAAATAAAAGATTTGAGCAGAGAGTTCACCAAGGAAGGCAAATGAATGGCAGATAAGCACATGAAAAGAAGCTCAGTATCATTAGTCATTAGGAAAATCCAAATTAAAACCACAATGACATACCACTGTACACCCATCTGAATGGCTAAAATTAAGGAGACTGACCATAGCAAGCGTGGGACGTTGGACAACTGTACTCATACGACACTAGTGGAAATGTAAAATGGTACAACCACATCAGAAAATAGTTTAACCTGTTTTTAAAAAGTTAAAACCTATTATATGACCAAGCCATTCCATGCCTACATATTTATATACGAGCAATAAAGCATATGTTCACACATGTTCATAGCAACTTTATTTGTAAGAACCTGAAACTGAAAAGAACTCAAATATCAACAAGTGAATGGATAAACAAATTGTGATGTATCTGTACAATGCAATAATTGCCAGCAACAAAAAAGAATGAGTTACTGATACAAGCATTAAATGGATTAATCTAAAATAATTCTTCCGAGGAAGGAAACCTGATAAAGAAGAATGTACAATGTATGATTCCATTTATAGAAAATTCTGTAAAATGCAAACTAGTATGTCATGAGAGAAAGTAGGTCAGTGGTTGTCTCCCATTGGGGGTAGAGAGAAGCAGGAGAGAAAAATTATAGATTGGCATGAGGAAACTTCTAGGGGTGATGAATTAATTATCTTTTCACACATGTCCAAGTTTATCCAATTGTATGCTTTAAATATGTGTACATTTTATTGTATGTCAATTTCACCTTAATAAAGCTATTGAAATATGTTTAAAATAATGCCCTCAAAAGGGGATTTTAGGCTTTTAGCTGGTTGAATGAGGATTTTTTAACAGGAATGTTGGGGAAGGGGTAGCTTTGATGCTGGGGAAGCAATCAAGAATTTGTTTCAGATTTATTAACTTTGGGATGCCTATAAGACATGCAAATTAGATATTCAGATAAAGATATCAAGTAGGAGCTCGATGTGAGTGTGCTGCTAAAGATTTCAGAGCTGGAAGCATGAATTCTGAAGCCTTAAGAATATAGATCAAATTCAGAGTCACTGGAATAGATGAGATGCTCCAGGGAGAGAGTGTAGTTGTGAAAAAAGAGAGAGCCCAGGATCAGGCCAAGGGCACACTGAAGGGTCTTGCAAAGGAGACTGAGAAGAAGAGGCCACTGAAGTAGGAGGAGCACAAGGTGGGGGCGGGGGGGGTATTAGGGAAACAGAGAAGGAGAGTTTCAAGGAGGATGAGTCATCTGCATCCGATGTTGCTGAGAAGTCAAGGCAAGGTGAGGATGGAGAAGGGACCACTGGATTCGGGCACGTCAAAGTCACTTAGAGTCTTGCGAAAGCAATTTCAGTAGAGCTAAGAGACTATTTGCAGGAACTCGAGGAGCAAACGAGATGCAGAAGGTGGAGGCAGTCAGCATAGACAAGGTGCTCTGAGTGTGGCCCATGATCAGCAGCAGCGCCTGGGAACTTGGTAGATGTCAAAATTCTCAGGCCTCATGTCAGACCTATTAAGACAGAAATCCTGCAGGGACTCAGCAGTGTGTATTTTAACAAACCTTCTAGGTGATTCAAATACACACTAGAGTTTGAGAAACACTGATACAGCCAGTTCAAAAAGCAGTGAAAGAAAAGTTTATTCTCTCCTTCCCTCCCTCCCTTCTTCTCTCTCTCTCCCCGCAAGCCCCCTCTTGGATGGGGAGCTGTTACAGGCATTCCTGATTGGATAGAAATGATTCAGTAAAGAGGATTGAGGCTACTGGAGAGAAGTTGAGTGCAGGAGTGAAATCTGGAGAAGGTGACAGGTGGTGGGTTGGAGTCCAAGCAGAGTAGCTGAATTTTGAACTGAGCAGGGGCACTGCTTCTCCTGTAACAGAGGGAAGACCGATGATGAAGGTAAGAGGGGGAGTAGGTGGTGGATTTGATGGTGGGAGGGAAATTAGGGAATTTTCTTAGGGAAGTAAACGGTGAGGTCAACAGCTGAGAAAGAGAATTGTTGAAAGACTGACTAAAGAGGAGAAGGGATGAAATAGTCATCTCAAAGAGTGGGAAGATGAGTTTACCAAAGAAATGTAGGAGTGCTTATCACTGCCACAATCCCTTTGATATTTATGCCATCAGAGTAAAGTCAGATCACATAAGAACAGTTGCATGTCTCTTTCCAACAACAGTCTTCCACTGCTTTGGGGCCTGCAGCCATAGACTATGTGATGGTTGTTTCAGTGAGCACTGGGATTTAACCAGGAGAAAGACAAAGAAGTTCAGATTCTTTGCAAGAGAGTAACGATAATGATGAACCATTAAATCCAAGTTTAACGAGGAAGAAACCACGTGAAGGCATGGTAATAGTGAAAGTGTGGGAGTAGACGGGAGATCTTCAAGCAAATGATAGATAGAGTGGGACTATTTGAGTACGTGCTTCGGAAATGGTAACTCAGAGAGACAAATGCTTGAGAGCAGCATTTCAGGTGTGCTGCACCTACTGGGAATGCCGAGCTCAAGAGTGATGCCTGCGGTGGCAGAAAAGAGATTTTTGGTCTGAGAAGCCAGGCTCTCCTCACTGAACCAGGGGGTCTTATGGTTCATCCAGGTAAAAATTATATTTGAACAAGAAGTTCAGAGATAGTTTAAGGGTCCAGAATGAGGTGAGATCTATTGTTTGAGTGCCAGGAAGTTTCACTTGAGGCAGTTTTTATGTCACCAAATGTATTGTGCTTTTCCCCTTTCCCCTATTCTCTCTGCCTTTCAGTACTTTACTTTCCCATATCCTTTCTTTTTCTTCAACTCCAGTTAAAAAATTTGCTTTGCTGTCATTATACAAGTAATACTAGTTCATTATAGAAAGTCAAGGCAAATAAAAAAGGTAAGAGGAAAGAAAACTCACTTATCATCTTATCCAACTACAGTTAACACCTTGTATACGTCCTTCCAAATCCATTTCAGTACATACCCCACCTCCACTCTCCCCCACACATACACAGGTGTTAAACAAAGGGTCACACCATCCATGTTCTGATTTCAAAAGTAGAAAATCTGGAAAACATACCTAGAGATGGATGCTGTTACTATTTTGCTACATTTCCTCCTAAATTTTTCTCTGCAGGTTTTCTACACAGTTAAGAGTATATGATTGGAATAACTACACAACAGTATTTTTTACAATAAATCGTATTTCATTTTTCTTTTAAATCCTTTCCCATTTTTTTGTTTGCCCCTTCCCCATGATTGTAGCTGCCAGGGGCATGCTTTGCATTGTACTGAGTAGTCCAGAGAAATTTGAGGATTAAGAAATTTAAAACTAACAGTTCCCTTAAGGAATGGGTAATAAGAAACAGGTTGAGAAAATTTAATTTCACACTCCCTATCCCCTACTCTGCCTGGTAAAAAAAAAAAAAAAGACAACAAAGAAAACATAGCCCATGAATGCAGAGCTTTTATTTAACAGATATCTAAAAAGTGAATTTAACTTAATGTTTCTGAAATTTCCCTTCAAGTACTAAATCAACTTTGAATCATAGTGACTGACACTAGATAGAAAGGTGCTTTAAATTACATCAGTCATCTCAGTAATCATCCACCACACTCAGGTTTACAAAACACTTCGCTGGTTTTAATATTCTAATATTATTTATTTTTATTATATAAGTGTTTACACTATTTTGATATTCACAAGCTCTGTAAGGTAACATGATTACCCTAACTTTCATGTGAGGACACAGAGGTCCACACACTTGCCTAAGGCCATGGAGCCAAAGTGGCATGAGTGGGATTCAAGTCCAAGGTCTTTGGCCACCAAGTTCACACTCACTGGTTCCAGGTTCAGAACACAGCAGGGAGAGTTTTCTTAGATTGGCTGATTATGGCTCCTGTGTCAGTCAGGCACTTTCCCCTGTATGGTGGAGGCTGATTTTATTGTGTTCTCCAAAAGAAATAGAAATAATGTTTCTGGCTGGTTCTTGCCAATAGTGACTATTTCTGCAGGCACAGGTTACTCTGACCAGTAACGCAAACCCACTTCCTCCCTAAATACCTGAGTATGTGAGGTATGAAGAGAGAAAAGAAAGAGTAAAGTGTGACTGAATTATCTGAACTGAGGACATTTCACAAATTCACAAAATGTCATCATTCAGAAGGCATAACCACTACCTTTCACACTGACCTGATGCTCCAAGTGGTGCAAAGAGGTCCACATGACCCCCTTCTTCTTCAGGGGCCACATAGCTTCCTAATTTCTCCCAGAAGTCTCTCACCTCAGGGCTCAATAAGTTGTTAATGCCAATTCTATAGCCTGAGGAAAAAAAATCAAAATGTCATTAGTTTGTAGCATTATCATGAACAGAAACTCTTAGCAGTTTGTGAAAATATAAGCACTACTCAAAAAGCCTTTTGATATTCACAAGCTCTGTAAGGTAAGGCACAATTACCCTAACTTTCATGTGAGGACACAGAGGTCCACACACTTGCCTAAGGCCACGGAGCCAGAGTGGCATGAGTGGGATTCAAGTCCAAGGTCTTTGGCCACCAAGTTCACACTCACTGGTTCCAGGTTCAGAACACAGCAGGGAGAGTTTTCTTAGATTGGCCGATTATGGCTCCTGTGTCAGTCAGGCACTTTCCGTTAAGACCAAGATCTGTGTGGCCCCTCTGCTTCAGTGCTGCACCATGTCACGGTCATAAAAGGTGCCACTGGCCTCCAGCATGGCCACAGTCTCCTTCACATTCTGGGTGTATAGGACACTGTGCACTTCGGTTTAGAACACTGTGTTTCTGCCTCCATGTGCAGTGTGGTGAGGTACCAGGCTCAAAGCAGAATGGTCAGTCAAGTCCTGCGATTTTTGCGACTGAGTTCCAAAGAGAAATGTTTTCCACAGTTGTCAATCAAAAACTAAGTCCTACAGAGCAGAAGAAAGGGTCCCAGAGATGGTAAACATCATTGAAACTCTCAGTTCTTGGGAATTGTAGGTGACGATTCAGCTAATCTTCATGTGTCTGGGGTCCTGGGCACTACATTCCTGAGCCCTAGCAATGAAATGAAAACAAAGCCCGGCACTAGAATCCTGGTGGTTCACTCCTTCCCATCGAGATACATCATGGAAGGACCTCTGCAGGCGACTGGAAACAGATTTCATTTTGTTGTTGGTTTTGAGGCAAAAGCTTTTGGGGAAAACACCACAATTACATAAAGGGAACTTTAGTTTTCAGGTATTTTGTTACTGTTACAACTGATTTTTAAAAAGAAGCCAAGGAAAAGGCAGTATTTGGAAACTTTTCTATCTGGAGAACAAAAGTCTGAGATGTTAGGAAACCCAAACAGCTCTTCCACTCCACATGAGGTGAACCTACTACCACAGTATAAATTGTTTTTTTAAATTTTTTATTAAGGTATTATTGTTACACACTCTTATGAAGGTTTCACATGAAAAAACAATGTGGTTACTACATTTACCCATATTATCAAGTCCCCACCCATACCCCAATACAGTCACTGTCCATCAGTGTAGTAAGACACCACAGAGTCACTATTTACCTTCTCTGTGCTACAGTGTTTTCCCCGTGATCCCCCACACCATGTGTACTAAACGTAATACCCCTCAGTTCCCTTCGCCCTCCCTCCCCACCCACCCTCCTGCACCCCTCCCCTTTGGTAACCACTACTCCCTTCTTGGAGTCTGTGAGTCTGCTGCTATTTTGTTCCTTCAGTTTTGCTTCGTCCACAGTATAAATTTGTAATTGATACCTCTCCCATTTAGAAAAGATCTACAATGTAATTAATCAAATTTAAAGCCCAAACTAATAGTGGCAGTGCTTTACTTGTTGGGGATATATAAAATTGCTTGTGGAACACAACTTGCTCCAGGCACATGCAAACTAAACAAGAAGAGCCACAAAATACGGTAAAGCTAAACCAAATGCAGGTAATTCTTATTAATAATAAAATTCACTAAAACTAAGTATGCTGAGTTCTAGCCACTGAGAAAGCAGTTTGATGAGTGATCCGGGTACTCTGCCATTTTGTGAGTTCCCTGCCAGCTGGATCTTTGACCATACTATTCCCTTTCTTCCCAACCTTTCACAAAGATGTAAGATTTCATGTTAGTAAATCTTAAAAAACAATTCTGTTTTAGGCATAAGCAAGAAAGGATGCAAATTATAGTATGAGGAAGAATAGAAATTGAAAGTTTACTTCTAAAACATTTATCATCTCCTTCCCCCCAAAAAGAATAACCATCAACATTTTTAAAAGATGCTCCCTAACAAGTTAATGATCTCAGCCAGTATTTCCCTTTGTCATATAGGCCATTTGGAAGTATAATGAATGTGGTTAGTGTACAACTTATAGATCTTGGTATTTGTTGCTATTAAAATTGGTTCACTTTTATCAGACTTAGAAACTTTTATGCATCAAAGGAAGTAATCAACAGAGTGAAAGGCAACCTACAGTATGGGAGAAAATATTTGCAAATCATACATCTGATAAGGGATTATCTAGACTGTATAAAGGATGTCTACAACCGAATAACAAAATAAATCAAATAATCCACTTAAAAATGGGTCAAGGAATTGAACAAACATTTCCCTAAAGAAGATATATAAATGGTCAACAAGCATATAAAAAGATGCTCAACATCACTAATCATCAGAGAAATGCAAATCAAAGCCAAATGGATATCATCTCATGCCCATTAGGACAGCTAATATAAAAACAAACAAAATCCCTCCAAACCAGAAAATAACAAGTGTTGGTGAAGATGTGAAGAAATTGGATCCCTTGTGCACTGTTGGTAGGATTGTAAAATGGTGCATCTGTGAGGTCGAAGCAATTCATCAGTGAAGGAATGGATAAACAAAATGTGGTCTATACATACAATGGAATATTATCCAGCCTTAAGAAAGGAAGGAAATCTTGCCATATGATGCCACATGGATGAACCTTGAGGACATTATGTCAAATGAAATAAGCCAGTCACAAAAAGTCAAATGTATGATTCCACTTATATGAAGTATCTAAAATAGCCAAATTCAAAGGCACAGAAAGTAGAATGGTAGTTCCTAGGGGGTGGGGGTAAAGGGGAGCTGTTTTATGGGTGATAGTTAATTTTAAGTGTCAGTTTGACTGGGCCATGGGTACCCAGATACTTAGTCAAATGTGATTCTGGGTGTGTCTGTGAGGGTGTCTTGGAATGAGATTAAATCTTGAACAGGTAGACTAAGTAGATTGGCCCCTAATGTGGATGGCCCCCACCACATCAGTTGAAGGCCTGAATAGAGCAAAAAGGCTAACCCTCCTTTGATTAAGAGGGAACTCCTCCTATGTGACTGCTTTGAGCTGGAATAACAACTTTCTTAGCAACTCAGAACTTAAATAGTACTATGAAGGTCATGTATGTGGATAAATGCTACATGAATGCAAAGTGGGTTGCTCTTGCTGATCCCCAGTCTTACCTTGGAGTAAATTGATCTCTCTGCTGTCTCCATCACTGAATATTCCCATACTCTGTGCCCTCTGCCCATCCAGAGCTTTTTCTATGAGATAAAGCAGGCTCTCCAAGGTCAGGCCACTGTGTTCATACACCAGAGAAATGACACCTGCCCTAACACTGTTCACCACCATCTAGGAAATGAAACCAAAGCTGTAGGAACCAAAGCCTATTATTTTAGAATATTTATTAATGAAAGAAATACAATGGGTATGAAATCTGTGATTTTTAAAAACTTTTTTTTTCAAAAATTATGAAAGGAGGAATATAAGATTTCTCCTTTATGATTTCTTTCTAAATTATTTTATTTCATTCCTTATTATTGTAAGATGAGAAAATTAAGTATACTTGTAACTCAGTCCACTCAGAGATAAATACTATTAACAAGTGAGGTTATTTTTTTCCAGCCTTTTTATTTTCACACACACCCATGCCTTGAGACATATATACAACTTTTCAAAAATAATAAAATTGAGATCATACAATTTTGCAGTGGACATCTTAAACGGATTTAAAGTTTTCCTTTTAATTATGAATTTTTGAGTTATTAATATTGATTGATAAATATTCCCCCATTCAAATGCACATTAAAACCACTGTTCTTTGAATATAACAACCAATAAAATTTTCATTGTGATAAAGTTAATAATCCATTAGCAGCAGATAGGTTGGAAAGTCATTGAAGTCACTGACTTTTCCCCAAACTTCATGCCACTTTCTGGAGGTTATAGTTCAACTGAATAGAGAACCACTACATGGTTACATCCTGCTTTTTACCTAAACATACCTCATATTCCTAATTAAGTATGTAATTATGGCATAGTCTTATATAAAGAAGACAAATAAGATAATGGACTTGTACCAGTTTATTCACTCATACTCTGTCACCAATTATTCTCTGTGCCCAGCATGATGCCATTAAACAGGCAAACTGTCTGTGGCTCACATGGAGATCAAAACTGATCTTGCTTTCATGTAGATCCACTAATGTAGATGGTTGTAAATGATCAGCATCAATTTAAGGTGCCCAGAAAGAGAAGTGATTTCATATCTTGAAAGCAATCATTTCTGTTACAAATAGGAATTTTCTTGAAAACTTCCTAAGTAGGCCAGTGAACATAGCCTACTGAATGTGTCATCCCTTACATATGTCCTTATGTGTGAATTAATGCATATATATGTATACATATACACATATCTATGCCCTCACACATATGTAAAAATACATTTCCTATGTCTTCTTTGTGCCCCTTTATTTTTATTATTCATATTAAAAGTAAAATACATAACTTCATTATAGAAACAGCATATTTTAATTCAATGTCACCCTCACTAAATAGATCACAGAATAGGATTTCTGATATGCTTCTTTTGGGAGATGGTGGTTACACGATATTATTACATTTATTGGGCATTCCAAAGTAGTTTTAAAGTTCTTAAATCACTTTAAATAAGTGATTTCTCTTTTTTTGGAATAAGCAACAAATTCAATTCAGTAAGAATTTATTGGACACCTAATAAATACAAGGTTTGGCCTTCCATGCTTTTCTGAAAGAAATTTTAATTTATGGTAATCTGTTGCTTCTGATTTTTAAAACTGTTCTGGGTCTGTAAGTTTCCACTTAGATGATTTTCCTTTTAGGAGATGAATCATTTCATACACATGGTGGCCAAAAGTATGCCATATATCCTCTAGTGTCAATGAAAAAACCCCGATTCAGAAAAGGGCTGGCCCCTAGCACAATCTGTACCTCATATGCAGGAATCCGAGATGATATTAATATGAACTGTAGCTGGAAAGCAGATGAAGAGCTGCTATCATTTTTATGAACTCTACACCAATTTTTCTTTGATGATAAAGGGTAGGAATGGCTTCCAGAAATATTGCTTCTATAAGGGAAAAAAGGAATAAGTGAAGTGTTAGTTTTCTGTTAATTTAATTTTGATAACTGAGCACTACTATGTTCTTTGAGCACGTGTTACACAGCCTTATGACTTCAGTCTCCCTGTGGTTTTCGGGGACAGCAGTAATGGGGCTCCTGGGTGAAGTGGAGCCAAAACTGCCCTCTGAGTTTCCCCTTTGACAACTGTGGGATACTGGAAAGGTCTCCTGGAAATTGCTTGGCTTTTTCGGGGGCATTTAAAATGAATGAAATGACATACTTAGGGGCTTGAAACAACATGTTAAAAAAAAACATGAAGAAATTTAAAATCTTGGAAATCACCTGAGCCGCAGGGCTTTCTGCATAATGTTTCCATCCTTTCCATGGCCACCTATCCCCCACATTACCATCTGGATATACTTACTCCATAAGAAACATTTCTGGAAAAATGATTTTTGCTTAGTGACTTTATACAGAAAATATACTACATCCACAATATAGCTTCTTTGCCAGATTAAGAATATTCAAAACACAAATTTTGAATATTATATATCTCCTTCAGAAAGCATGTTAAAGACCACTATTCTTGAAGATTAAAGAATCACTTCTATTGCTATTTCATAGGACATGAGCCATATAATCACACAGAATCCCTGCATGTTAGCTAAATTATTCTACAGTGACTTCTTGGTGTCATGGGATGGTCCTGAGCCTTCTGTAGATGGGGTTTGCTTACCGCTTGGGCAAAGTTTCTAAGGATGCCAAAACAAGCTGTTTCTCCAAAGCTTCCTGTAATTCCACGGGATCCCTCACAGTCTGGGAGAGGCGTGGCTGGCATTTGGATTTTAACAATCCAGAGCAGCATGTTCCACTCACCCAAGGGGGTCGAACTTTGAATAACTCCTCTGAAAAACAAGCAGGCTCAGCTGTTTACTTCAGGCTTCCCCAGCCAAGTCTACACAGATAAAGGCATCAAAAATAAAGCTGTACCAGGGCAATATTCCAAATGGCAATAATTATAGCCGTTTTTACAGACTCTGGATTTCTTATCCTCTCAGCACTGCGGCTGCTAGTTACCAGTCATTTCAGGTCAAGAAACAAAGCTCAGAGAACAAGCACCTCTTTTCTTGTGGAAACCAGTGCATCAATTTTAGGCCTTACTTCTGTTTCTGCCCTTCTTAACTTTAAGTAATTTCCCATTTGTGAGGATCTTACAGAGGGTGAGTCAGCGCAAAAAAAGATGGGAGAACTCAAATCGGCTTTGTTGATTACTTCTACACACTGTGAAAATTAGGAGGCTTAGCTGAAAAATGTGTCTTGTCCCTCCTCCCTTTCCACGATCTTTTTAAATGACATTCTTCTGGCTTCCATTCCCAATTTCATTTCTCCTTTTTCTCCAATCCCATTTCTTCTGCCCAGAACCTATTATTTGCTTTGGCCTATGTGCATACCCTTCTCTCCTCCTTGTTTTTGATCTTATAAACCTGAGAGGAACTAAGACAGCAATGGAGGCACTAATACTTGGCCTTATGTATTTCATTTGAAATATTTTTTCTTATTAATTAACTTGAAATATACAGTGAAGAAAAAAAAAAGAGCTTGTTCTAAACATATTTTAGAGAGTGCCATTCATATGCTACCCCAGAAAAACAGCACTGTGTTCTGAGGAAATTTGTACGTAAATCCATTTGTTTCTGCAATACTTGCATAAGATATGAAATTTTAAAATGCTACATACTCTTATGTAGTGCAATTTTCTCCCAAATTATTTTCCTTAGGCACTTTTCTCTTTGTCTCTCCTGTAGCTCCTCATCTTCTGTTTTGGGTTCATTCAGGGTCCCATAAACAGCAGTGGCTTCCCTAGGTGTTAGCCAGTCTAAGTGGGACACACAAGCAATGTAATGGTGCTTCCAGGCACCATACTCATTATCTGTTGGAGTGTAGGGCAGAAACCATCCAAACTTAATGCATTTGGGCATCCATAAGCAATCCTTCAGAAAAACAAATAAGAAAGATGGTTGTAAAAAAAATTTTTAAGGACAGATTCCTAGTAGTAATGTTTTTAGGGACACAGATAATTCTTTTTTTATTACATTGCGATTTCTAGTGTGGTTGACATGCCATTTAAACTTGACTCTGAGAAATAAGAAGCATATCTTATTCCACAGAGAAAAATCATCTTAGATGAAAACACATATTATATATGAACATATTTATATTAGTCATCTTTGTACAGTTTCTAATGTGCCCATGGTACTGGATTACTTTAGCCCTAGATTCTTAGAATTCTGCTTCGAGGATGGTGTAGTTTATTTAAGACCAATCCTGGGAACAACTTTTATTGAACACGATGTTGCCAATATGCAACCAGTTTTGATATAAGAAAATAGCAAATTTCATGTGGCTGAATCTAATCAAGTTTCTAGATGAAACATTATAAAATTATTATTTGAAGGCATGATAAGTCCAATGCAATAACGACTTGGGCAACCAAGACCCCAGAGAGAAGGGAAACCCAGAGAAGTAAGCCTAACATCTGGCATCACTTTTCACTTCAAGGCATCTGGCAGTTCCAAAGTAAAGCTTAGGTTAAGAAGCAGAATGGAGAGTTATGGCTAAAACACTTAGAAGCTATAAAGAATTTTAGGCATTCTAAAAGGGAAGAGAGGAAATACATTTAAACTCAGGGCCCACTGAGGGGAAGAGCTGTGGTCATCACACCAGGCTTGCAGTTGAGGTTCTTTTCAGCAAAAAATGATAAGGTATTAGACAGACTATCAAAAAACTGAAGCTATCTTTGAAATCTCATTCTCTGGTTGGATTTAAGTGACCTATTCCTAGGCTGACCAAATGCCAGAAGCAAAAGCAAATTCTCCCTGGAGGAAGATATCTTCCAGAGGTTCAAATTATCTATCGCATCAAATTTTTTTGCTCAATATCTGGTACTCAGTCAAAAATACCAGACACACAAGAAGACAAGGTTTATTTTTTCTTTTGTCTTCAGTAAATAGAGACCTTTAGAAGATTGAGATGTTGTAATTATCCAACAGGAACTTTAAAAAACCCTATAGTTAATATATCTAAGATAGTAAATGACTAGGTAGGAAATTTTGACAACATAGTCAAATCGACATCTTGAAACTAAAAAATATAATAACTGAAATTTAGAACTCAGTGGACTACTTTAAGAGCAAATTAGAATCCAGCTAAAAAGATAATTAGTAAACTGAAAGATAGGCCAGAAGAAAAATCCAGGCTGAAACACCGCAGGCCAAAAGGATGGAAAAGACGTCTAAGAGAATATAAAAGCTATAGGACACAGCAAATCAGTTTAACATATAAGTATTGGAATCCCGGAAGAAAAAGACAGAAAAATGGAGCAGAGGCAATCTATGTAGAGATAGCATCTGACAACTTTTCAAGACTGATAAAAGACACTACATTTCAGATTGAAAAATCACTGTAAAACACAAAATAGGGCATGCACACACACATACACACTTCTAGGTACATCATAACAAAACTGCAGAAAACAAAAGAGAAAAAACTTATAAAAGCAGCTAAAGAAAGTAGAAATATTATCTTTAAAGGAAAAACAAAACATTCTACTTTTGAAAAAAAGCTATGAAAGCCAAGAATGATGGAAAAATTTCAAAGTCTCTAAAAAATTAACTACCAACCTAGAGTTCGAATTCCCAGTGAAAATATCCTTAAAATATGAAGGTAAAATAAAGATATTTTCAGACAAAAACTTAGAGAATTTGTCAGCAACGAGCTGCACTAAAAGAAATATTAAGGAGAATTCAGAAGGAAAATGATAACAAATGGGAACTCAGAGATGCACGAAGGTATGAAGAGCTAGAGAAAAGGTAAATGTGGTTACTTAAATAAATATCGGCTATATAAAACATTAGTAATAAAGTCTTGTGAGGTTAATATATAAATAAATAGTTTGCGTGTTTCATATGCATGTGTTTATAAAATTAAAATATTTGAAAACAAAAGCATAGAAACTGAGGGGGGCTGGAGCAAATGAAGTAAAAGGCTTCCAAGCTCCTTGCATTATCTAGGAAGTGGTAAAAGAATCCTAGAATGAGTGCTATAATCTCCATGATAGTCATGAAAGAACTGCTAAAAAATTTATAGTAACAATCTAAAAAACATTTAAGTACTCCAAAATAAGACGAGAGAAACAAAATTTAAAACATGGACTAAACAAAAAATAAATAGTAAAATGGTGTACTTAAGCCTAAATATATCAGTATTTACATAAATGTGAATGGACTAAATTTTACTCTAGGTAAAAGTCAAAGATTGCCAAATGTTAAAAAGCCACTGCCACCACTACCTTGTTGTTTATAAGATATATTCCTTAAACATAAGAACATAGAAAAGTTGAAAGTAAAAAGGAACAACAATATACCATGCAAACATGGATTTTTAAATGCTATAAATCCAGGGCTCACAGTTGGCTTTTTGCATGTGGCCCCTTCATAGAGAGCTAGGAATTCTCTGATCAGAATCTAAACACAAGCCCACCCTGGAAAGTTCGTAGAAGTTAAAGAAGTAAATTATTGATTTGCATGTAAAGTATGTCTACCATTATATTTTATTAAATCTTTTAAAACAAAGTGAAGAGACAAATAGGCCAGAGGCAGAATTAATGGCAGAGGATGTTGAAGATCTAGATTTATCTTTTTTCAATAGATGTTAGCCAAAGAGGGATCACTTGTGATTGTAGAGCAATTTTTGGGATAAGCTATCATGGATAAAATAGTATCTCATAAAAACCAAAGTTTAAACAATTTTTAGGGAAAAAAGACTTCTTTAGCCATGATAAAATGTTTTCTAAATAATTAAATTGAGTATTTAAAGATTATTAAAATCACCTGAATTATTAAAATTGTGTATAACCCCTTACTTACAAAATAAATGATTGTGTTTAACTTATCCTCAATATTTTTCCTTTGGAAAAAGTTAACTATGGTTCAGATACCCTTTGTTACTATCTTCAGAGAAGGAAACTACCCCAATTGCCTCATTACAGATTATAGTTGCATATGGGTGCTATTACTAGGAAGTGACAAGTGGTAAACCTGTTCAGTTAAAAACTTCCAGGGCCAGCTGACTTGTGCAGCAGCACACAAATCTTTTGGATTCAGAAAAGAAAAGATATATAGAGAAATGAAGCGTGGTAACACTGTAGAGAAGTCCATTTTGGCCACTGGCATCCTTCCTGAAAACCAGTCTTGGACAAACCTAAAATGAAAGATACAGAAATTTAGTTCAGAACACTAATGTCTAAAATTGACTAAAAATCCAGTACAAATACTGGTCATTGTTCTTTCTCTGATGTTCTACCTATTAGAAAAATTAAATGCTAAATAACATTAGGCTAGATTTAAAAAAAAAAACAACCTGTATCCACTTTCAGTGACCCATTCTGAAGAGGAAGATCAATAACAAAAATATCTAAAATCCACAGGGAAAAATATCTGAAATAAATATTGTTTAAGCTATAAATCTGTGTTGTTTTCCTTTTCCTTCACCCCCAATTCAATAAATCATCAAGTTCTTCCAGCTTTTCAAATATGTATCCTTAAAAATACCCAAATCCAAGCACTTCTCTCCATCTGCACTGTTAGCATCTGGTCCAAGGCACCTCCACATCTCTCCTCAGGATTGCAACAGCCTTCTGATTGTCTCCCTGCTTCTAAACCCATTTTGTTGAGAGTTTTATCATGAATGAATGTTGAATTTTGTCAAATTCTGTTTCAGCGTCTATTGAGGTGATCATGTGGTTTTTGTCCTTCTTTTTGTTGATGTGGTAGATGATGTTGATGGATTTTCAAATATTGTACCATCCTACTTGATCATGATGGATGATCTTTTTGATGTATTTTTTAATTCGGTTTGCTAATATTTTGTTGAGTATTTTTGCGTCTATGTTCACCAGGGATATTCATCTGTAATTTTCTTCTTTTGTGGTGTCTTTGCCTGGTTTTGGTATTAGGGTGATGCTGGCCTCATAGAATGAGTTTGGAAGTATTCCCTCCTCTTCTACTTTTCGGAAAACATTAAGGAGAATGGGTATTAGGGCTTCACTAAATGTTTGATAAAATTCAGCGATGAAGCCATCTAGTCCAGGGATTTTGTTTTTAGGTAGTTTTTGATTACCAATTCAATTTCTTTGCTAGTAATTGGTCTGTTCAGATTTTCTGTTTCTTTCTGGGTCAGCCTTGGAAGGTTGTATTTTTCTAGAAAGTTGTCCATTTCTTCTAGGGTATCCAGTTTGTTAGCATATAATTTTTCATAGTATTCTCTAATAATTCTTTGTATTTCTCTTGTGTCCATAGTGATTTTTGCTTTCTTGTTTCTGATTCTTTTTGTGTGTGTAGACTCTCTTATTTTGTTGATAAGTCTGGCTAAGAGTTTATCTATTTTGTTTATTTCCTTGAAGAACTAGCTCCTGGTTTCAGTAATTCTTTCTACTGTTTTATTATTCTTGATTTTATTTATTTCTGCTCTGATCTTTATTATGTCCCTCCTTCTACTAACTTTGGGCCTCATTTGTTCTTCTTTTTCTAGTTTCATTAATTGTGAGTTTAGAGTGCTCATATGGGATTATTCTTCTTTCTTGAGGTAAGCCTGTATTGCTATATACTTTCCTCTTAGAACTGTATATAGTTCTGCATCCCACAGATTTTGCTGTGTTGAGTTATTGTTTTCATTTGTCTCCATACGTTGCTTCAATTCTGTTTTTATTTGGTCAGACCCATTGATTATTTAGGAGCATGTTGTTAAGCCTCCATGTGTTTGCACGCTTTTTTGTTTTCTTTGCATAATTTATTTCTAACTTCATACATTTGTGGTCTGAGAAGCTGATTGGTACAATTTCAATCCTTCTGAATTTACTGAGGCTCTTTTTGTGTCCCAGTATGTAATCTGCTCTTGAAAATGTTCCATGTGTACTTGAGAAGAATGTGTATCCTGCTGCCTTTAGGTGAAGTGTTCTGTAGATGTCTGTTAGGTCCATCTGTTCTAATACGTTGTTCAGTGCCTCTGTCTCATTACTTATTTTCTGCCTGGTTGATCTGACCTTTGGAGTGAGTGGTGTGTTGAAGTCTCCTAAAATGAATGCACTGCATTCTATTTCCCTCTTTAATTCTGTTAGTATTTGTTTCACATATGTAGTTGATCCTATGTTGGGTACATAGCTATTTATAATAGTTATATCCTCTTGTTGGACTGACCCCTTTATCATTATGTAGTGTTCTTCTTTGTCTCTTGTAACTTTCTTTGTTTTGAAGTCATTTTGTCTGATACAAGTACTGCAGTTCCTGCTTTTTTCTCCCTATTAGTTGGATCAAATATCTTTTTCCATCCCTTCACTTTTAGTCTGTGTGTGTCTTTGGGTTTGAAGTGAGTCTATTGTGGGCAGCATATAGATGGGTCTTGTTTTTTATCCATTCTATAACTCTATGTCCTTTGATTGATGCATTCAGTTCATTTACATTTAGAGTGATTATCAATAGATATGTACTTATTGCCATTGCAGGCTTTAGATTCGTGGTTAACAAAGGTTCAAGGGCCATGTCTTTACTATCTAACAGTCTAACTTAACTTGCTTATTATGCTATTTCAAACAAAATCTAAAGGTTCTTTTTTTTCCTCCCTTCTTTTTCTTCCTCCTCCACTCTTTATATATTAGTTGTCATATTCTGTACTCTTTGTGTATCTCTTGACTGACTTTGGGGGTACTTGAGTTAATTTTGCATTTGTTTAGCAATTAATTGGTTTATTTCCTTTATTGTGGTTTTATTTTCCCTGGTGACAGCTATTTAACCTTAGGAGCACTTCATCTATAGCAGGCCCCCCAAAATACACTGTAGAGATGGTTTGTGGGAGGTAAATTCCCTCAACTTTTGCTTATCTGGAAATTATTTAATCCCTGCTTCAAATTTAAATGATAATCTTGCCAGGTAGAGTATTCTTGGTTCGAGGCCCTTCTGCTTTATTGCATTAAATATATTATGCCCCTCCCTTCTGGCCTGTAACATTTCCTCTGAGAAGTCTGATGATAGCTTGATGGGTTTTCGTTTGTATGTGATATTTTTTTCTCTCTCTGGCTGCTTTTAATACTCTGTCCTTGTCCTGGATCGTTGCCATTTTAATTATTATATATATGTCTTGGTGTTATCTTCCTTGGGTCCCTTTTGTTGGGAGATCTGTGCACTTCCATGACCTGAAAGACTATTTCCTTCCCCAGATTGGGGAGTTTTTCAGCAAATATTTCCTCAAAGACACTTTGTAACACTTTTTATCTCACTTCTTTTTCCTAGTACCCCTATAATGTGGATATTGTTCCATTTGGATTGGTCACACAGTTCTCTTAACATGCTTTCATTCCTGGAGATCCTTTTTTCTCTCTGTGCCTCAGCTTCTTTGTATTCCTCTTCTCTAATTTCTATTCCATTTACCTTCTCCTCAAACTCACCTAATCTGCTTTTAAATCCCTCCATTGTATGTTTCATTGCAGATACTGTATTTTTCAAAGTTTCTGTCTCTTTCTTGAAGTCCTCTGTGAGGTCCTGAATATTTTATGTAGCTCCGTAAGCATGTTTTATTATTTTAATTTTGAAATCTTTATCAGGATGATTGGTGGTTTCAGTTTTACTTAGCCCTCTTTCTGGTGTTTGAGGCATTTTGCTTTATAGCAGGTTCTTGTGTGGCTTCATATTACTAATGATTACAATGGAATAATAACTTCTTTTCGGCAGCAGCCTCTAGTGCCCAGAAGCTCTACTCTCTGGAGCTGCCCAACCTCTGGATTGGTAGCAGGGGACACAGGCACATGATACCAGTGCCTGCCAGGAGGAGAGAGCTCTTTCCTGCTTCCCAGCCTCAGTGCCTGCCTCCACTGTCAGGGCCAGTGGGCCAAGTGCACAGGGAGGAACCTGTATGCCTTGTAGCTGCCATAGGTGGGACCGCGGCCTGGCTGGCCTGCCACAATGGTGGGGGCAGCAGGTTTGCAAACCAGTGTTGTCCCAGAGAGAGGAGCAGCAGACTGAGTATTGCAGAGGGGAGCCTCGGTGCTACATTGCCAGTCAAGGGGATGGAGCGTGGGAAGCTCCTGAAAGTTCCCAACCTGCTGGGCTGAGTGTGCTGGGACAATTCTGTCCACCTGTCCTTTCTCCTCAGCAGCAAACTCTGTGTAATCCTTTCCCCTTTAGCAGCCCTTTAGCAGCCCTCTCGCTTTTGGGAAGTCTGTTAAAGTGCATGCCTTTCTTTTGTCCCAGAGCAGCCGATTGTGGGAACCTTTTCTCCACAAGTGACTGGAATCTCAATCTCTCCAAGTGTTCCACCTGTCTTTGCTTTCCAACCCCTCTAATCTCCAGAGCGCCATGTAATGTGGTTTCATGCTCCTGGAGTAGATCTCCTGGGGTGGGTATTTAGCAGTTCTAGGATTGTACTCCTTTCTTGCTCTGTTTCTCTTCCTCCTGCCAGTGAGCTGGGATGGGGGGAGGGCTTGGGTCCCATCAGATTGTGGCTTTGCTACTTTATCCTTTTCTGTGAGGTCTTCTCTTTTCCCCAGATGTAGGCCATCTGTTACAGTCTTCTTTCCAGTTGCTCTTTCAGGATTAGTCGTATTTGCTGTATTTTCGTGTCATCTGTGGTTTTGCGAGGAGGGTTCTGCCTCACTTCTCATGCCACCATCTTGTTTAATCCTTTAGCATTTCTTTACTGCAAGTCTTCTGACCAGAAATTTTGTCCATTTTCTATTATCTGAAAATGTCTTTATTTTACTTTAATACTTGTGGTACTATTATGACCTGTATTAATTTATTTCAATAATTATCAACCTGTAGCAAATCTGGTTTCTTCTATATCTTCTTCTTCCTTTATTCCCTAGATATTTAAGCAAATCTTAGACATCATATCATTTCATCCATAAATACTTGAGCACATATCATTAAATGGTAAGAATATTAAACATTTTTTAAATGTTATATTATTGTATAAGAAATAAAATGCAGAAATCCTAGTGTACAATCTGATGAATATTGACATGTACCTATTAATGTAACCATCACCCAGATCAAGATATCAAACATTCTCACTAGTTCTTTCTCCCTTTACCTATTTCACCCATCTCCCTACCCTGACAGAGAACTTATTTTAAAAACATATAATATCATCATCATGCCTAAACAAATTTAACAATAATTTCTTTATGTGATATCTATAAACAAAACATTTTTTATATGACATCCCTCAAGAAAATGTCTTACATTGCATTGCATGGCACCTAAGCACAGATTGATCCGGAATGAATAAAAAATCCAAGGCTCCCCCAAAGCAGTCATCTTGGGGGTTATATATATATCTTAGACCAAAGAGGCATTTCATGGCCCATGAAAGATGCTGGCCTTGCAGCCAGCAACTATAACAAAAAAAGATACTTAATTCCTGATTGTCCTCCTTAGACATATTGGCAGTAAACATCTGTTATATAATTCCTAAACCACCAGACAGATGGTTATAGTTGAATAAGAATCACTAGAACAAGAACTTCTGGAAGCAATACTGGTATTAGTAAATCAAGCTCTTCCATGGAAACCCTAATCTCCAAATTCAGTAGAATTACAGAAAGTTGTAAGCAGTCTCACAGCTGATTGGACACTTTGGCAGTAAGAACCCAACAGACTTCACTTATCTCAGGCAGATATTTTTCTTACTACTACTCTCCTGGTAAAGGTTCCTAACAGACATGGATTAACTCAGTGAAAAAAAAGCCATGACTATGAACAGATTTCAATTCTTCAATGTCTTCTCTGACTTATATTTCCAGAGACTAGGTCAAACTCCAGAAATTTCCAATGTGACATGGAAGTGGCACATCCAGTTAGGGACAAAAGACAGTTACCTTCAAGAACAGGTTCCTGAACACCCTTTAGACCCAGAGATAGTCATGACCATGAATTTACCCAAACTGCTGGCTTAACTGGAGCCTTATTTATAAATATTTGGAGAAGGAAAAGTCCTACCTTGCAACAGAACACCAACTAATACATATAGAAGGAATTAAGAAATCAGAAAATCACCACTTGGAAGCTACCACAGTAATGATTACTTCAGGTAAGAATTATCAGTGGGTGCTAAAACTAGTGGGTAAAAGTTTGATGAGGAACAGGATATTTACATAATTCAAAAGGCTTTTTATTAACCTACTGATTAATTAATAAGTACAAAATATTTAATAATCATCTTAAACGAGTTATAAAGTCAATATCATGAGCAATGGGACAAACTGACAATAATATGCCCCCAATATGATCCGCTGCAAAGAACACAGTATCATTTCTGTGTCATTCCTGCCAAGAATATATAACCTGAATGTAACTTTGAGGAAATATCAGCCGACCACAAATTGGTAATCCTTTAAAGGAGAAGTACTCTTTAAAAGTGGTAATGGGACAAGGAAAAACTGAGGAATTGCTCCACATTGAATGTGGAAATAGATGTGAAAACTAAATACAACAGGTGACCCTGGATTGGATTTTGGGCCAGAAAGAAAGGATAACTATAAAGAACATTGTTGGAACAATTCAGAATATCCTAATGGCATCTATAGATTGAATGGTAGCACTCTATCAATGCTGATTTCCTGATATTGGAGGACATACTTCAATTTTTCAGCCGAGTGTCCTTATTTTTTAGGAAACACATGCTGAAATGCTTAGGGTTAATGGGGCATCATGTTTGCAACATACTCGCAAATGATTTGAAATAATAAGGCAAAATGGTAAAATGCTAACAACTGAATTCAGGTAAAAAGTATAAACTAATTACTATTTTTGCAACTTTTCTATAAGTAAATAATTATTGCAAAATAAAGTTGTAGGGTGTTTTTGTTTGTTCGTTTGGAGGTTTTTTTGATTTCTTAAAGAAGAGGCTATGTGCTTCATTTCCAAGGTTTAATGATTGCCTATTATTTTGTGTGTTTCGCTCTCTCAGCTTGATTTTGAGTCACTGCTCTTTTTTGATCCCTGTCCAAGCAGCCCTGTCACAACCTGAGACAAAACAGGGTAGTTTAAAATGAACTTGCTGGCACACCAGTCTGGGTAAAGTGTGTGTGTGTGTGTGTGTGTGTGTGTGTGTGTGTGTGTGTGTGTGTGTGTGTGTGTGTGTGTGTGTGTGTGTGTGTAGCCCTTGTGTGTGTGTGTGTGTGTGTGTGTGTGTGTGTGTGTGTAGCCCTTGTGTGTGTGTGTGTGTGTGTGTGTGTGTGTGTGTGTGTGTGTGTGTGTGTGTAGCCCTTGAGAGGAAGTTGGCTCTCATTTGGAATTATAAAACATTTCAACAAAATAAGATGCAAAGCAAAAATGTTTTCAGCCTCCTTTTTAAAGGTGGGTCTCAGTATCTTTGGAGTTTGGACCCCACTCCTCCTCCCACCCCAGCTCCTACTGTCCCATGCCAGCAAAGCAGAAGAGAAGTAAACTGCAATTATACATATTTTATATTTGTTCCTAGTCTGCACTGCTACAAGGACACATTCAAGTATAATAAATTTAAGCAAGGAAGGAAGATTGCTTCAGTATATTAAAAAAAAAACTCAGCACATAAGGAACAGAACTAAGGTAGTTTGCAGTAATGACATTGTGGCTCATTGCATTTCAGTTAGTGTTGCAAAGTCAGAAATCTGTGAAGAGAAATAACAACATGTAAGGAGATAATGAACAAAATGTGCTTTGCTCCTTTATTGTGACAAGGATAGCTTCATTTAAATAATTCATGGTACTGCTTTGCAGTGTGCTACTGAATGTACAATGTGTACTTTGCAAAAATAACAAGGCTTAGTAATGTGGGACTTGACTCTAATTCTCTGCTCTTAAATTTCTGTTAAGAAGTAGAAAGAAGCTACAAAAATTGTGATGTAAATGACTGGGAGAACAGCCTGGAGAGGTGGCCTGGAGACGGGCAAGTGGAGTTAGCAGAGGTCCCTGTTTTCTAGTTGCCTAGGCACACCTTTTAGCCTTGTCTGGTGGCTTTACAAGTACTCATGGCATGGTGAGGGTCTTGTTATGTGGGTTTCCACGCAGCTGCCTTGTCACACAGAATAATGACTGGATTTTGAGTGTGTAAGGGAAGTGGAGAACCAAGTGCTAAAGTATCTGGTGAATGAGAGAGCAACCAGGAGGGGTGAATGAAGTTTTTTTTAAGATTTTAAAATAATTTATATATTCTGATTCATAGTTATATGGGTGCATATAAGCATAAAAAATTGGGTTATATCTAGGCAGTGGGATTATGGGTGACATAGTTTCCTCTTTTTGCTTATTCACAATTTCCAGCAATTTCCAAGCCTGGCGTTACTACTGAATAGACAAAAAGGCGCAAGGCTTTCGTACATGTGGTCCCCTCCCAGTGGAACACTCATCATCCAACTCTTTGCTTATCTAACTCCTACACAACCTTCAAACTCCAGCCTAAATGCCAAATCCTCAGGGAAGGCTGCCCTGTTCTCCTAGATTGGATGAGGTCCCCATTACTTTCCCTTTGTCACTTAGCACAATTATACCTATTTATTTGGTATCTGTTGTGCTGGACAGACCTGCCTTGTCTTTGGATTGTGGAAAATAAAGGACAATACATGCATACAGATTTGGAATTGTTATGTACATTTAGTATTATTTCCCAGGTGTGATACTTATTATTACATAACTTATGGCCAGGGAATATGGTGCTGGGGAAGGAGCAAGAGCCAGCATGGCAGACCTGAGTTGTGGCTAGTAAAAAGCTATCTTTGTAACAATATAGGTAACTGTATAAGGTGATGATAGTGAATTTTTAGGATAGTATTTCTGGGGTACTGCCAGAATGCCCCCTCCAACAGGCTGACCATTCTTGCTGCCCAAAGATTTTCCTGTGGGAGGCTATGACACTCCCTGAGCACTCCGTACTTAATGCCACCTCCTATCCTTTGCTGAAACCTGTATCCTTTCCCCTGGATGTGCACTGTTGTGTTGTGTAATCTAAGCACCATTTTGTGTTTCCATATTGTATTGCTGACCCTCAAGCTCAGTCCTTTCTGAGCTTATCACTATTTAAACTCTCTCTTCCACTGGACTTTAAATCCCATAAAAGAAGGCCTGGGGCTGTTTTGTTTGCTGCTCTGTCCCTACCAGGTGCTTGTAACTTGGAAGAGACTAAATCAATATGTGTATATGAGAGTGAAGAATGAAAAAAAAAATAAAAATAGAAAAATAGGGAAAATTAGTTCTTAATGTCCTAACCACCACCAACTTAGTGGCTTAAAGCAATACACATTTATTCTCTCAGACTTCCAGAGGTTCCAGTAGCTGAATGTATTCCGGCTCGTGGCCCCTCCTCCATCTCCAAAGCCAGCAGCACAGGCTCTTCAAGTCTCTCCATCTCTGCCACATCACCTTCCCTTCTGACTCTGCTATCTCTTGCCTCCCTCAAAGGGCCACTGTGATTATGTTGTGCCCCATAATGGAGGCTAATCTCCTCATCTCAAAATGCTTAAACATACCTGCAAAGTCCCTTTGCCGTCTAAGGTAACATTCACTGGTTCCAGGGATTAGGGCATGAACGTATTTGGGGGCCGTTATTCAGCCCATTGCACTTCTCTAAGTTCTGAGATATGGAAAACACCCCAACATATTTATAGTGGTGCTATATTGTACTGTCAAATATCCAGTGAGAGGTATGGACATTCCTTTTTTCCTATTTTAGGACAAGTTTCATTCTACCAAACTGTGAATCTCTTATCATCTGTTTAGTGTTGAATCCCATGCCCCCAGAGCTGTGCTTGGTACATAGGAGGCACCAAGTAAATATTTGCTGAATGCTGGGTAAATAGACATTAGCTCTGGCACTCATCATTGACTTCCCCTTCTCCAGGTAAAATAACCTGTTTGTCTTTGGTGGTCCAGGTTGTATAGAAGCTGACTCCATCCATGGCTCCAAAAAGCACATGATCAAGGCTAATTCAGTTCATGGGGGTCCACACTGGCCACAGCAAGTGGGCCGAAGTCGGCACAAACCCAAACTAGTCCAATCAGAATGGAGCTCAGAGGAACTCCTTTTT
Source organism: Manis pentadactyla (assembly GCF_030020395.1). Classification (NCBI taxonomy): domain Eukaryota; kingdom Metazoa; phylum Chordata; class Mammalia; order Pholidota; family Manidae; genus Manis; species Manis pentadactyla. The sequence goes on from NC_080030.1 coordinate 52,740,003, forward strand.
CTTGTGGACACAACTGAGGAAACATAACAATGAAGCCATGACTGCCGACAGCAGAGCAGAGGGACAGATGGAAACAAGTCATTGGTTTACTTAATGAACCTCTGGATCAAGCTTCAACTGCGGCCAAATCTACCTCTGGATTTTTCAATTATGTAAGATTTAAAAACTTTATTATTTGTGTCAACGTTAGGATCACTCAAAATGAAACATTCTAAAACCACTAAATAACATCATAAGTGAAAGATGAAAAGGACACCTACAGAATCTCAACAAATGATTTTGTTCCATTGCACTGAGAATAGAAGAGATGGGATACTCATGTGGCCTGTTTTCCTGCCTCCAAGGGGGAGTACAATCCAGAGGTAGAAGACTTGAGGCCTCCAGGTCCCCCAGGCCTTGTGATTTACACTTGGCTGTCTACCAAATCACCCTGGGAATTTAATAAAAACAGTTTCCTCAGCCCCATTCTAGGTGTGTTGAGGCAAAAATCTCTGTGGGTGAGGCTCATAGTCTGTTTTTACAAATCCCAAGTTACTCTAATGGGCCCACCCCTTCTCATCATCAGTGAACTTGACTTCACATTGATAGAGGGGGCAGGCTAGCAGATCTTGATGCTGATGCCAAAATCAAGTACAAAGCATTGAATATATGTATGGCAGTCTTAGGATTATATATTGCTCCTTTTTGAAGCCCTGAATTAAATACTTATATTCTGCATAAGGGTCTGAAGAGTTCTCTCCTATGTGTAAAGAATATCAGTTTGACTATTAAATGGTTTGTGTTTTTCCAAATCTAGCTGAAAACCAGGTAGTTATATGACCAGAGAAGTGACAACCAGATGGTCTACTATGGACCATTTTTAAACCTATTTATCTTCTTTTCACTTTCCTTAAATGAGAAGGAAAATCAAGGCAGCTTGAGGATTGGTGAATTCAGAGACTCGATGCCATCAAGGGCAAGGATTTTCCATTTTCACTTTACCTCCTCAATACTTTGTTTTGATTCTCAGGCTTGTCCCCTGCAGTGATTCCCAGATGACTACTGTAAGCACAGATCCTTACAACAGAGACCACAGGCTTATTCTGCCGTAACACTCATGGACATTTTCTAAAGAGACTCTTAGATACAGAATAGAGACAAATGGTCTTTTAAAACATTGTTGCCATTTTCCAATGAATTATCTGTGAATTTGACTCCTTCTACATTGAGGGTAAAAGGACCCCTGGTAGATCGGGAAGCTGATATCACATACTGTATGAATAACTGGTAGTATTATCAGGGCTGGTGCATTTGAGAAGCTGTGCAATGAACAACTTCAAGAGGCGCCATGGAGTTGAGGGACGCAGCACCCTTTGGTATTTTTACTGTGCACAATTCCTTTTGGAGTTGCTTTATAGAAGTCTTGAATTAATTAAATAATGAAACGTCTTGAATGAAGCAAGGTATTAGGTATCTCCTACATTTGAAATTTAAATATTGAAAAATTCCTTCCTCCTAGAGAACTGTCAAATGAAAATTTTTTTCTGATTATCTATCTTTTTGTACTTGTAATTAGGAGTGTTGTAGACATCTTCATTCATTTAGCAAGCATTTACTGAGTGGCTACCATGCACCTGGTATTACTCTAAGTGCTAGGGGCAGAAAGGGTCACCTGAAAGCACTTGCTCTCTGGGAGCTGCATTCTAGTGGGGCGGGCAGACAGCAAACAAATGCGCAGGTACTGTATATAACGTAATGTCAGGTGCACTAAGTGCTATAAGGAGAAGTGACACATTACACAGGGAGAGTGCTGCCACTTACAGAATGGGAAGTGAAACTTCAGTGCCTGGGCTTTGCCTAATGTAACCAGTGACCTTCCCACCACCCACGCCCCTTTTTGTTCCCATCCCCACCCAATAAACAGCTTTGGCCTTTGGGTTTCCCCTTTCTTTCTAAACTCAAGGATTTTCTTTCTTATCTTCATCCACCCTGAAAAACCACCCCAACAACAAATGCAAGTATTTCCTATGGTTGCCCATGACTGTCTAATCTCTGTGGAAGGACAGGAGAACAGGGCTGGGATATCCTGAATACGGGACTAAGGGAGGGAGAGTCAGGATGACCCGAATCCCCAGGCCTGGCTTGGATATTCAGAAACCCAGTGTGTCTCTGCCTGCTTCTCTCTGCTCTCCACCAACTCCAGACACAAAGATTTCCCTTTGAAGTGGACATTCAGTAACTCAGAGTGATGAAACTGTTCTATATTCAAAATTAACCTACAAGTATGTTGTCTCTGAAAAATGTATACACCAGATTTTCTCACAGTTCACTCCTGAGATAAGACATCCTCAGCTGAGCCCTCGTGGGGGCTGTTTGGAAAGAGTAGTGGGTGTAGTGAAGTGGGAGCTGCAGGGCAAGGGAGGGTGTCCTCTCTTAAGCATATGTTGGTGGGTACATTTTTCTGCCCTCCAGCCCCATTTCCAATCAGCTCTGATGGAGACAAATGACCAGAGCTGAGTCTTCACTGCTCATAACTTCCCTCTCCACCAACACACACACACACACACACACACACACACACACACACACACACACACACACACACACACAAATGACCAGAGCTGAGTCTTCACTGCTCATAACTTCCCTCTCCACCAACACACACACACACACACACACACACACACACACACACTGACCAGAGCTGAGTCTTCACTGCTCATAACTTCCCTCTCCACCAACACACACACACACACACACACACACACACACACACACACACACACACACACACACACACACACACACACACACACACACACACACACACACACACACACACACTGACCAGAGCTGAGTCTTCACTGCTCATAACTTCCCTCTCCACCAACACACACACATTTGTCTCCTGGGAAAGCAGTTTCTTGAATGCTGCCCCAGGGACCCACTGAGAAAGCTGCAAGTTTGAGCAGCTCCAGCCTGGAATGAAAGGCTTCTACATGGGGTGTTATCTGCTGCTGAGCAGAGGCAATTTGAAACTGGTTTCACCAGTGTGGCTAGAGACTGGTGCAAACTCATGGGTGTCTTCAAGTGTGATGGACACAAACAGCCTAGCTTCCTTTAAGGAGTCACAGGGAAGGTCAGCCTAGTCAGGTGGCAGGGGGACGAAACTACTGGAAACCATTAGACATGTGGCCATATATGCATAAAGCATTGGGGGAAATGCCATGAGAAGGGTTTGTAAAAACTTCTGGGGGTGAAAAATAAGCAGGGAAAGCTTCACAGGAGAGGTGTCATTGAAATGGAGCTAAGAAGGAGAATTTTGCCAGCAGGATGGTTTAAGAAGCCGACCCTTTGAAAGACATCTTAAATATCATAAGACTCCATTTAAGAAATCTTAAAATTTGAGTAATATGGAGTATTAGAACAGAAAAGAAATATCTTAGATATCTGAATATATCTCATAAAGATAAGAAACTTTTAAAGACCATTATGACATGTTTCTGACCAATACTTCAATATCCTGTTTAAGCTTTATAACTACTTGAATTAAAAAAATATATTCAGAAGGTTTAAAACAAAACATCTAAAACAAGGGCTTTTCTGCCTTTAAAATGAAATACTGCACAAATATAGCCTAGCTTACATAGAAAGATTTCAGGCATTCCAATAATGCTGAAGTCACTCATGTATTCACAAGCATATTCAAAGTTACAGGGAATCAGGGACTATAGGAGTAAATATGATTCAAAAGAAATCTAATAAAAGTTGATTCACCATTTGACCCCAAAATTCCATTCCTAGGTATACACCCAAAAGAAATAAGGATAGCCATATAGAAAAACTGTACACAGACATTCATAGCAGCATTATTCACAATAGCCAAAATGTAAAAACAACCCAAATATCCACCAACTAATGAATGGATAAATAAAATATGGTATTATCCATACAATAGCATGTTATTTGATATCAAAAAGGACTGAAGTACTGATATATACTCCAAAATGAATGAACTTTGAGAATATTATAATACATAAAAGTAGCCAGTCACAAAAGACCATGTGTTATATGACTCCGTTTACATGAAAAGTCCAGAAAAGGCAAGTTTATAGAAATAGAAAGTGGTTGCTCTGTGCTGAAGGATGGAGATGACGAGTGACTGCTAATGGGTAGGGAGTTGCCTTTTGCGTTAAGGAAAATGTTCTGAACTTACATTATGGTGATGGTTGTACAACTCTGAATATACTAAAACCACTGAATGGTACCCTTTAAATGGATGACTTTTATTGTACGTGAATTGTATCTCAATAAGATATTTAAAAGAAAGTTGACTGCACTGATTTTCTTAACCTAAATGATTAAATGAGTTGGGCTTTTGGATTTAATTAAAGTCAAGCACAGCTCAAATTGGATTAGCCTATCGGCACATGGTATCTATAAATGCTGGCAGGAGAGAAGAAATAGCTGACGAAAAGGGAGGGGAAGCCAGACTTAATCCGGACTTTGGAGAATGAACTGATTGATGTTCAACAACAAAAACCTTCACCACAAGTCGAAGATGGGTTTAGGGTGCCAAATCTACAGATCAGAAATTGACATACAACTTTCCCTGAAATTAGCAGTCCAGAATATGTGATAGCAGCTTTGTGGACTATAAAATATATACAGCTCTTGACAGAAACAGAGCTCCTTTGAAAAAAGCAAAGTAATTTCACTGAACAGATAGTTCCATTTCTTGTCTCATAGAAAGTATTCAGGTACTAGACAAAGGATGTAATTTCCTGTGACAAAATGTCAGGATTAATTAATGGTAGCGAGCCTCAAAATATACCACAAGATCTCTGATGACCTCCAGTGGTTATAACTAAAATTGCTTCATTTATAATACATGAGACTAGAATACAAAGCAATTATGAATATGGGGGTTTGTTCTATTATTTTCTTGTCTTGAAAGTTGTAAAGTTGGAGTAAAAGGAAACCTAGCTAATGACTACCATACAAATCCCTTCCCTGATTTTTAAGTAATGGACTGAAGAGTCTATTTTTCTGTGGTCTGTCTGCATGTTCAACAGAGTCAGGAAGGTGTCTGTCTCCCTCCAGTGACTTAGTGATTCCTTCAGAACAATTTGGCTTACAATCCACTCTGCCTACAGATGTAGGAGGCAGCTGACAATGGAGAAGATCAGCCGAGTAGATAGGAGAGACGAAATGGCTGATCAATTGAAAGAGACGGGCAGAAAGAAGTGTAAGAAAGAGTAGAGGCAGGTATTGCAAACTGAAATAAGACAATTTGGTCTTGTCCAACTCTCACATACTTTTAGTAGCTACCTGAGAAGCTGGAGGGTTAGCCTCTCTCCACAGCCTTACCACCAGGTTGTAGTGAAAGCTACTGACATGAAATAATGCCATACTTCAGAGTTTCACTAAATAAACCTTAGTAAATATGCCCAAACCACTTCAGTTTCCTCGGTAGGACTGATGAAGTCCCAGCTCTCTGTCCTTTGGGTAAAAGGTTCACCCAGTTGAGAAAGGACAATGTTCCAGGAACAGGATTCCATTATTACCCTCAAAGTTGGCCTCAGGCTACCAGAAATCCCCAGACTGCCTGTGAAACCGTTCTTATATGTACCTGCTACCAGCCTGTCTAGATTTTTCAACCAGGTCCAGGCATGCTGGAAGGCTCTCTAGAATATTTTAGTCAGTTCCACATCTGAATATCTTTAATTTCACCAAAGAGAGTCCATTTCTAACATTCATCTGGCAAGTTAACAAGCCACTAGTCGCTCTGATAATAACTAATGTGTGATATTTGCTATGCTAATTAGCAAAGTTCCTAGTAACAACTGAGACACTGTGACCTTTCCAATACGATGCTAGCTACCACCCCTAGAGTAGTAATTCCTGATCCTAACACTAGCTGGGCCTGGGTATAATTTTTTTTTTTTATATTACAAGACAGCAATCTTTTATTGAAACATTTTTTGTCTAAAACTATTCATGGAGAGATTAAATCTCTTGTTCATAAATTAGGGTAAGTCTGACACCACTATTCCAAACCAGTATTATTTATAAAAATGAACCTTTTCTTTGCTTTATTACCAGGTTCACAGGACTAAATCTTAAATCAACTTCAGTCTAGCTTTTAAAATCTTCCTGACATCAAATGCCCACCAACCCTTATAGGGTTGGGGGTAGTAGCCTTTTGACAGCAACATTCATTATTCACCAGGAATGTAGAACCACAAGTGAACAACAACAAAAAGATCAAATCATTCCAAACAATTTCTATTCGCTTTCCAAAAGCATGCTTTGTCTAATTCTCCCTTTCTATACAGACAGGGGGAGAGGGACCCCCACATAATATAGTAATGTTAATTAAATTAACCTCTTCAAAAAGTGAATGAGATGGTTTAGTGTGGATGAGCTGTTGTGGACGGCACTAAAAGATAATAAGCTTTAAACCCATATTAACATGTACCCCAACAACTGGCCAGCTCAAATAGATAATTTTAATCTGGATCACATGTGCAATTTTTTACTTTCTAGTTACATGGCCAAAATCTTTCAAAGCAGATAGAGAACAGACTTCTCAGAAATTCAAATTAAAAATGTAAAATAATACAAAGTGCTGGCTTGTTATATAGTACCTGACCAACTCCAATATGCTGGGTTCCAGAAAATAATTCTACCTCAGTTGCCAGTAAAAAGGTAAATCTTATATACACGTAAAAAGACAATATTACAAGACTGTAGTGTCACCTGTCAAAACAATATCTAAAATGGAATTTTCAGTAAATACGTGGGATGAAAGGTGATCAGAATACAAGAGAAAGCAAAATCCACATGAATTAATTCCTAATTTGAGAAATCAATAAAATGTATACATAAATTGATACTGTCTCCACAGTCATTAATTCCAAGGACTAGTTAGTAGTTAGCTTCTAACTAAATTATCATAGGATGTTCTGGTGTATGCTTTCTTCTTGAGATCAGTTTGTTCTGGCAAGACTTTAACAAGCAGTTGCCCTTGAAAACAGGTCAGCAGGAGAAGGCTTTGAGGCAATCACTTCATTTACTAACTTGCCAGATAATAAGTCCCAAGATTACAATAATCACTGACAGGACAAGCACCAGGATACAGATCTTCTTGTGAGACTTTTTCTGATAGTAAGCAGCCCTCTGTAACTGATCAGTGGCTCGTTCCACATGCACCTCTGAGCTTTCCACATTGGCTTCTATGCTATCAATCAGATCACCTTGGTCATGGATCATCATGGCCAAATCTTTAAATATCTGATTGACATCCAAAATGTCAGCCCAGAACGACTCAGGAGACACGGGCCCACGTGAGAGACTTTATTATCTGAAGGAGGGAGTGGCTGCCCCAGAGTGGGGTGAGGAGAGCAAGAGAGAGAGAGAGGGAGCAGCAGAGAGAGCAGCGGGACAGAGAGAGCAGAGAGAGGGAGGGAGAGAGCGCAGGGAGAGCAGTGGAACAGAGAGAGCAGAGAGAGAGAGAGAACAGGGAGAGCAGGGGGACAGAGACACAGAGACAAAGAGAGGGAGAGGGCAGCAGAGAGACAGAGAGAGCTGGGTATAATTTTTTAAGTAACACATTCAAAAATACCATCTCTGCTGGACTATTTCAAAGTAAATTTCAGTCATAACAGGAGGGAAGGGTAAGAAGAGCAAGGACCCGCTGCCATACGAGTCTTGCCCATGTTCCTAGATGTTGCTGTCATGGTCACTTCTCAGACATTTTTCAGATCCATCCATTCATGTAACAGATATTTATGGAGATACCTATATAGCAGATATCTACTTGAAATATACTGTCTATGTGATCATTCCAAGAAGAATTTAATGTACTATGAGAATTTAATATGCTAACAGTTAAAATTCCACTGAATAACTGAAGCAATTTACAAGTTTTGCAAAAACTAAACATCCCACTGTGGTGTGAGGCGTTAAAGCCCCCACCCCCACCCCCATCCCCAGGCTCCGTTTCACCCCCACGGGAAGAAGCATCAGTCTGTTTTTAAACCTCAAAATAGCAATTGCTTAATGTGTTTTTTCCAGGGAAAAAAAAAACCCTTAAACATTTTACTGTATTTTGTTTTCTTTAAGAACCAATGAGGGGGAAAAGAAGGCATTATGATTAGCACACATAATGTAGCGGGGGGCACAGGGAAGGCAGTATAGCACAGAGAAGACAAGTAGTGATTCTGTAGCATCCTACTACGCTGATGGACAGTGACTGTAATGGGGTATGTGGTGGGGACTTGATGATGGGGGAAGTCTAGTAACCATAATGTTGCTCATGTAATTGTATATTAATGATACCAAAAAAAACCCAAAACAACCAATGATAATTACATCATTTACCTTAACTGCGATTTAGTGCATCGTAAAAAAATCGTGAATAAGAATTCTTGACGTTGCTTGTTAGTCCAGAGGTCAAACCAATGACTTATAAGTGCAACTCTTTCCTGAAAGAGCTGTAAGGGGGGAAAAAATGGCATTTTCCTGTATATTTCAACACATTCTTAGTTGCTAAGCAATCCTTAGGCAATCCAACAACCTCATAACTAATATTTGCATAGCACATTACATTCACAAAGCACTTTGATATGTGCAGTAGGGGTCTCTCCCTTCAGCTTAAACGGCTTTCATCCAGGGATGCAGACAAGCTCAGGCTTGTTGGGTGGGATGGTGGGAAAGGCTGGCAGGGGATATAATTACAGAGCGGGCCAAGGAGGGCCTCTTTGGAAAACAAAGAGGTAATAAATCCCGGCTCTCGTTTCTACCTAAGCTGATGTGGCCTGGGGAAACAGATTCCAAACATTTCACTTTGAAAACACAAATACAGGCTACATTTGTTAAACTGTGAAAACAGGCCATTTAAAGTAGGTGTGATTTCACTAAAATCCTGTATCTTCATAGCACCCACCAAAATGAAATTTAATAATATTGCTAAGCAGCCATTATTACATGTGTCTCCAGGGAAGACATATGCCAAAGACCAGCATTCCCCTGAACCTGGGTTTCCGTCCAGCTTTGCTCAGGTGACACACACTGGCTGTGTGACTCAGCCAGGCTTTGGCCCCAGCCCGGCTACTCTCCTTCCCTTGTGAGAGGACCTGAAGCACACGTTAGCTCTGAGGATCAGTCAGCCTTCTCCATTAAGGTCGGCAGAGCAGCCCGAGCCATTCATGACTACTTGCTACATTTCAAAGGAAGGGGCATTCCCAGGCCATCAAACCACACAGTTGGCACAGAAGGGAAGAGAGGATTGAAAAAATACACAGAGAAATACACATTAACACTCTCCATAGCAAAACACCACCCACAGCACTGCCTCTGTCCTCCTTCCCCCTGACAGCATGTACTGTGTCCTGCAGGTTTCCACTTTGTCCCTGGGGACTGGGCTGAGACGATGCTATCTTGGGAGCTGACCAATGTAGGTTTTTTTGTTTAAAGTGTCTCGAAAACTAAATTCTACAGAGGTTTTTTTTTTTTAAGTATGGCAACAAAAGATCCGATATATCACAGTAGAATTAACCTTATGAATTACAGTTGTTTTGTTCTAGAGTATGTAACTCACCTGTCTATTTAATGACTTGTTGCTAAAAGGTGTCCAGGCACTGAATCTTGTGTGGAAACTCTCCATTTCCAGGGTTTTCCTGGAAGAATTTCCAGCTGACATCTCAGCAAATTATTTTCTTCCAGTCCTAGGAACTATAGGTTCATTTCAATAAATGTTAAATCAAGATCACCTAGACACATCCAGTATATTAATGTTGTCCTTATAGGAAGTATGTAATTACAGCAATTCATTTACATACATATATATTTATATAGATAGAATTACAACAATTCATATATATCTGCACGAAAGATAATCCATACAAATACACACAGGGAGTTCATGAATGCTAAGTCATTGTAGTTCATTCTGTCCTCATCTACTTGCCCCCAAATGTGAATCTAAACCATAATTCTTTTTCATTTTGCTGGGAAAATGACTCAAATTGGAATGATTCTTTATATCAGCCAGGAATGTTGAATTGACTTTTTCTTTCCCCGGAAAGCAGGTATCTGAAGGACTCAAAGAGAGCACTCTACCTGCCTCTCTTTTGAGGACACAAGTCAAAGAATATGTAGAGGAAAAAATTAGGCTAATGTGTTAGTTATCCATTGCTGCATAACAAATCACCCCCAGATTTAACAGATCCAAACAATGAACCCTTATTATCTCAAAGTTTCTGTGGGTCAGAAATCAATGCATTTTTTATGGAGTACTGTATTAGTCCAGTAAGGCTTCCAAAGCAAAGTATGACAGACTGGGTGGCTTAAACAACAAAAATTTATTTTCTCACAGTTCTGGAAGCTGGAAGTCCAAGGTCAAGGCACTGTCAGGGCTGGTTTCTAGTGAAACCTCTCTTCCTGGCTGTACACGGCCACCTGCTCACTGTACTCTCAGAGGCGTTTCTTCTGTGCACAGAGAGATAGAGAGGGGGAGAGATCTCTGATGTCTCTTCCTCTCCTTATAAGGATACCAGTCCTATTGGATTAAAGCCCCACTCTTATAACCTCATTTAACTTTCATTACCTCTTTATAGGTTCCCTCTGCAAATATAGCCACAGTGGGGGTTAAAGCCTCAACGTAATGAATTTGGAGGGACACAAGTCCATAACAGGTACTTCTGCTTCAAGGTTTCTCACAAGGCTGCAGTCCAGGTGTTGGCCAGGATTCCTTCTCATCTGAAAGATCCAGAGCTCTTGCACGTGGTTGTTGCAGGACTCAGTTGATTGCAAGCTGTTGGACTGAAGGCCTCAGTTGTCCCTGGCTCATGGCTAGAGGTCCCTTTTGCCTACCTTGCCACACAGGCCTTCCAAAAGGCAGTTCATATGGCAGCTGGCTTCCATCAGAATGAGCAAATGGACAAAACCAAGAGAGACCACACAAGAGGGAAGCCACAGTCTCTTTGTAACCTGACCTCGTAAGTGATCTCCTAGCAATTTTGCTCTGCTCTATGAGGTAAAAGTAAGTCACTAGGTGGTAGTACAGCATGGAGAATGTAGTGAATGATTCTGTAACATCTTTCTATGTTGATAGATAGAAACCACACTAGAGGGGGTGAGGATTTAATACTGTTAACTGTTGAACCCATATTTGAAACCAACGTAAGACTGTATATCAATGATACTTCAAAAAAAAAAGTAAGTCACTAGGTCCAGCACACACTCAAGGGGAAAGGATTATATGTGAACAGTAACATAATCCATCACAGTTCACCCTCTGGGTCAGTTCCCTTCTTTTCCCACATGCAGAACACATACCCCTTCTTAAGGGAGATGACCCCAAATTTTGATCATCTCATCAATATTTTTAGCTTATACCCCAGGAGGTATGAATGATTCGTAACAGTCTCTACAGTTACAGATATAGCTCCTCTCGATTAAGAGATCTTGGAACTAAAAAGATGAGTTATGTGGCCTTAGTCCCTATACACAATGTATATAATGGTAGAGCAGGGAAAGGATAGCTGCAGTAAATATTCCCATTTGTAATGGAGAAGAATGACATATAAAAGAATCCATAGCAATTCTGATATCCTGCTGTAAAAGGCTGGGGCCCAATTATCATTTTTATTCTCAAACTATCACATTCTTTTTTAGATCTTGTCGATGATTCTTTGCCAATCTCACCTTCTCAAAATCTACCTCGAGTTATTTATTTGATTGTAGGCAATGCTGTATGACACAATTGTTTAGAGACATTTCTCTCTCTGTCTTTCTAAATTTAATTGCAGGTATTTTGAGCTGATTAGGCTTCCTTAGGAAGAGCCAAACCCCAGGACTCCCTTCCTTGAGATATTTTTCAACTGGAAGTATTTGCTGGGTACCACCTTGTTCCATTCAGAGATCCTAACAATGGTGTGACAGCCATACCCTTGACTTAGTCCTTGCCACTAGGCAGAGTTTTAAGCAGCATTTGTTGCTCTAAGGCATCTTTACAAATTAAAGATGTGGAATCAGTTGCACCTTCCAACTTGGCCAGTAGCTGAGTTTTTTAGATGTCTCTGAATTCCTGCATATTCTTGTTTGGAAACCAGCCAAATATTTTCTGAGCGACTCTAGTTCTTGTAATGCCTTGGCAAATGCATCCAGTAGTAATGAACTCATTCTAATAACATTAATTTTCTAGCTCTTTGTGTAGTATAAGCTCATCAGGTATATGATATGCTCTTTACTCTATTCAAGACTACGGTTTTACAATTTTTTTCCCCTCCATAACGTGGATTACCATCTTCCAACTGTCCCATAACAAGTACTTGCTGCCAGACTGGATGTTAATGCCACATCATTTGAAATGTGTTGCTGTTGTTATGGCAGCACCCTACTCCGGGAACCAGTATTTGTATCTACCAAATATTTAAGTAAGAAATAAGAGTAAGTTTACACAAAACCATCCAGAGAATAGAAAAAGTGGAAATATTCCCAAGTCCTTTTATGAAGTCACCATAACCTTGATATCAAACCCAACAAGGACCTTAAAAGAGAGGTATATGATAAGTTTATCATAATAAACATAGATGCAAAAATCCTAACCAAAATTAAAATACCAAACTCAGCAATATATTAAAAAGATAATATATGACCACCAATTGAATTTATTCTTGGAATGTTAATTTGGTTGCTTTTAAAAATCTATGTATTTCTCATCATTGGCAAAACAAAGGAGAAAAATTATAATCTCAGTAGATGCAAAAAGTACATTTGGTAAGCTTCAATACCTATTGTTAAGAAGAACAAAAAATCTTAGTAAACTAGGACTTGAACGGAATGTCCTAATCCAAATAAACACATATTACGAGAAAGATAGCAAACTTTAAATGTAATAGGGAAATGTTGAAACTTTCCCTCTCGTGGCTATGATCACCTTTATTCTACATTGTTCTGGAGGTTCTGTCCAATGTAATAAAGCAAGAAAATTAATTAAATGTATAATAACTGAAAAAGAAAAAACAAAATTGTCATTATTTATTAATGGCATACTGTTTGTAGAAAACACTAAAGAATCTACAGATAAATTGTCAGATTTAGTGTAAAAGATTATCAAGTTTGCTGCACACAAGGGCAACATTAAAAAATACTGTATTTCTGTACACTAATAACAAACCTTTAAACAACAATATATCATTTGCAGTAATTTTTAAAATTCAATTTAAATCAAAGAAAGATAAATATTCCACATAGAATACTAAACATTTTATCAAGAGAAATTTTTAAAGATCTAAGTAAGAGTATACATCTGTATAGATGTTGGTTCTAACAAATTAATACTGAATATAATCTCAAAACATGCAGGTATGCAGTGTGTGTGTGTGTGTGTGTGTGTGTGTGTGTGTGTGTATGTATGTGTGTATATGGGAATTATAACGCAAAGGGTCAAAATAACAAAGACAACTTCAGAAAGAATAAAATGGTAAGACTTACTGTAAATGACAAGGGAAACTTATTTATTACAAAGCTAATATATATAAGAGCATGAGATATTGGCACAAAAATAGACAAATAAAATAATGGAACAGATCAGTGAGTCCAGAAATAGACTCACATATATAGATGGACACTTAATTTATGACAAAGGTGGGGACACATGGAGTAGAACAACTGTCCTGTTGGGCCCAGCTGACCCTAAGAATCATGAGCAATAATAAAGAATTATTATTTTTAAGCTACTAAAATTTTGGTTGGTATTTTATTCAGTTGCTATGAAAGGCTGGGGAAAGGGTGACCTGGGTTATGTAGTGGTGGAAGGTTTAGTAACATTATTGCCTTCATTAATGTAGAAAATAGAAAATGCACCAAGGAATATGTGGATCTAACCGAAGAGATTCCAAGCAGGATATAGAAAGTGTTGATTGGCTTCTTTAGATGCATATGACACATACAGTAAGAAAGACATGAAGTGACCTGAAGATCTATTTAGTTTTTGAGTAAAGTATCTTTAGCCTGCACAAATCTCAAAGTAATAAATGACTTGAGGTCTCTTTCAAAGATCTCCTTAATAAGAGCTTTGAAAGGTATAACGTACCACAAAATTGTTAAGAAGATTGTTCTGGTGAAAGCATGACCAGCTTGAAATAAAAGGACCAAGAGAGTATGAAATGGTCTCCAAGCCTCCAACTTTCTTTGGCAAGAAAGAAGCTGAGGAAGATACCACAACTGCAAACACAAGTAATTTATTAGTGAAAAGGATGGGTAGCTCAAAGGAGGGAGCCAAGAGTCAGAAGGGCAGAGCCAAGAGAAGCTCAGAACAATGGATTAGGAGACCACCACCAAGGAGCAGACCTGGACCATAATCAAGAAATAATCTGGGCAACTGGCCTGGGTAAATTTCAGAATTGTTATATACCAGCAATTGCCATGTGGTTGCTGCTTCTTGCCTTTGTGAACAGGAAAGACTGTTGTGGTTCTCCCTTTTGGGCTTCACAAGTGTAAGCTGGGTGTCTGGGAGACAGCTGAGTTCACAGGTCTCTAGATGAAGAGGAGCCACAGACAAGGAGCCTCCTTTGCAATTGGATGTGATAAAGATCACAGGGGATTGGACTTCAAGCCCTGATATCATAATTGGAAGAGATTTTGGGTGTCTTGGGATGGCATAAATGTGTTCTGCATTTTCTTACTACACTAATGGACAGTGACTTCAATGGGATATGGGGAGGACTCGATAATATGGGTGAATGTAGTAACCACATTGTCTTTCACATGAAACCTTGATAAGAGTGTATATCAATGATACCTTAATTTTTAAAATGTACTATGCATGTGAAAGGCATGTTAATTGTTACAGCCAGAGAGTGGAATGTGGTATATTATTTATACACACACATGGCCAGGAAATGTATATCCCTGTATATGGGTGTCAGTTCTCCCCTCAAGACAAGGAGTCTGTCACTGTCCCTCCCTTTGAGTCTGCCTTAGCATTACCTTGCTTTAACCAACAGGATGTTGTGAATGTGAAGATGTTTGACTTATGGATGTAGGCCTTAAGAAGATTTGAAGTCTCCCTTGTTGCATTCTTGGGATCTAATTGCCATGTAAATAAGCTTGGGTGAAATTATAGAAAGATGAGAGACTACACGGAGAAACAGGTTGAGCCAGCACCGAGCTGTTTCTGCCACCCTAGTCAAAGCACCAGAAGTGCCAGTGAAGCCATCCTGGGTATTCTATTCCAACTCCCAGGTGAATGCAACCACATGATGGACCCCAAACTTTAACAGGAAGCAGACCTGCCCAGGTGAGGCCAGCCAACCCACAGAACTGAAAAACAATGATTCCTGTTTCAAGCTACTACATTTTGGGATAGTTTGTTATCCAGCAGAGACTGACAAAGCCATGTTGGTGAGCATTCAGAACTCTCACATTCAGCTGGTGAAAGTGTAAATTGGTATAAGTACTTTAAAAGACTACTTAGCATTATTTCCTAAAGTTGAACATACATACATGCAATTGGCCCAACAGAAAGACATGAACGTGTGGACCAAATATATCCACAAGAATATTCACAGCTGTATCAGACAGCTCCAAACTGGAAAAAGCAGAAGCATGTGTCAATAGTGAATGGATAAATATATTGTTATATATTCATGCAATAGAATGCTATATACATCATGAACAGTCTGTTGCTACATACAACAATATGTATGAATCATATACATAAGACACTGAACAAAAGAAGCTGGAGACAAAATCATACATTTTGTATCACTGAAGTTATACAAGACTCTATACTATAGTGTTAGAAGCTAGGATTATGGTTCCCTCTGAAGAGGAAAGAGCGTAATGCCTGGGAAGGTACTGGTACTGACCTAGTTCTGGGAGCCCAGGTGAATTCATTTTATGATTCATTGAGTTCTACACTTATGATTTGAGTATTTTTCTATATTTGTCTATTTAAATCAAGAACTTTAAAAAAGGTATCACTTAACATCAAACACTATTACATACTTATGAAAATAAAAGTACAAACTTTATGAAGAAAATTATAAAACTTCACTGAAAAACATTTTTTAAAACCTATATAGGTGGAGAGATAGGCTTTATTCATGAATTAGAGATTAAAAATGAAGTCATTAATTCTCTCAAACTGATCTACAGACTTAATGCAACCTCAATAAAAAAATTCCATGAGATACTGTAGGGTGTGTGTGTATGCGTGCATGTGTGTGTAACTTGAAAAGCTAATTCTAAAATACTTGTGGAAGTTTAAAGGGACAAAACAATAAAGACAGTCTGGAAAGAACAAGTAAAGTAGATGTGTTTGTAGATACCAAGACTTACTATTAAAGCTGGATGGTATTTGTATAGGGACAGACATCTCAACTACAGAAGCAGAAGACAAAGTCCAAAATGGGCTCATGTATACATGGACACTTGTAAGATGATAAACCAAAGAGGAAGAGATAGATTTTCCCATTTATAGAAAACAAAGTGTTTAAAAAGGATAAGAAAAACTGGATCCTTTTCTGTACACACACACACTCAACTATATATATATATATATAATATATATATTATATATGTATGTATATATAAACAATTACACATGGTTTGTGAATCCCTAGAAGAGAAAATTAAGAATAATGGATGATGTCAGAAAGGTAGGTTTTGAAGTGGGAAAACAACCACTTCATCAGCTTTAGCTGTCTCAGGAGGTTATGTCCATTACTGGAGATATTAAAACACAAATTGGATGACCTCTTGTCAGTGAAACTCTAGCTGGGATTCAAGCATCAGAAACGTCTAAGTTTCTAAGCAACCCTCTTGTGCTATAAATTCCGAGAGAACAATGGGGCCTAGAGTAGCTGAAAAAAACTTCACTGGAAAGCCAGATTTCAAGAATATGCCAAACATTTGCAGTACCTCTACTCATACTGCACTTCCATCAGATAAAAGCATATTTTAAAAATGAATATATTGGAAAGGCATGTCCCATATTAAGAAAAATCTTGTAAATGTTAGAGGGCAGCATGACAGCATCACTTTCGGATCCCTGCTCCGATGCCCCCAAATTGAAGCTTTACAAGTAAGTCTCTGAGCCTCAGTTTCCTCATGTGTGAATCAAGGCAGTGATGTGTCTTGGCAAACTACAGCATAATAATGTGTTCAAATAAAAACCTCATGGCAATGTGGGAAATTAAATACCTCCTTCTGAATCAACACCGAAACAAATCCTTAGTTTCATAAGATGCCCAGCTGTTGTTATGTAAAATCCCTCTAAGAGCCAACATGAGGGATTTTTATTTAGCAAGTTCTCAAAATTGTTGTTATCCTCTGTGTTAAGGGATTACTGAGTTACACAATGAGTGGAACGTTACAGAAAGACTTGTTGGTGTCTCTGCTGGTGGCTAAACAGCACATCATGTATATTATAGCATGTATATTTATAGATATAAATATAAATAGAGATATAAACTTCCTCAGGATTATTTTCTTTCTCTAAGATGTCAACTTTGCTGATCAGTTATTCAGTCCAGGGAGAAAGGGCCGGCTGTCAATCACTACTTCTTTAAATGGAATGATTTATTTTCGTATTCAGCATTTTATTTTTCTCCAAGTAGTAACCCCATAAGATATTAACAGGTATTTCCCAGAAAAACAGAATCTATGGTCAAATATGTTTGGGACATTACTGATCAAACAAGATTAAACATGTTTCTTTTTTTTTTAGGATGTTTCAAATCTTTAATATGTTGACATTCAGAGTGAATCTCCAAGAGGAGGAAATACTACGCAGCATTTCCCTTGTCCATTGTTAGAGGAGCCTATCATAGTGTGTATTGGTTATCTGATGTGGTGATCATGGTGGTTATGGAATAGCTGTGTAACAAATAGTCCCAAAACTTAGTGGCTTAAAACAACAAACATTTATTATCTTACGGTTTCTGTGTTGAAAGTCAAGGCATGGCTTAACTGGGTCCCGTGGCTCAGGATCTGTCACAGTCCAGTTGTCAGCAGGGGCTACAGTCATCCCAAAGTTGACTGCAGAAGGATCCACCTCCACGCTCATGTAAATGGTTGTTGGCAAGATTCCTTGCTGCCTGTTGGCTGGAGGCTCCCCTCCCATGAGAGCATCTCCATGGCTTGGTTCACAAATGGCAGTTGGCTTCCACCCAAATGAACAAGCAAGAGGGCAAGAGAAAGCAGGCAAAATGGAAGCCAGAGTGTTTGTATAACATAATCTCAGAAGTGATAGACCATCACTTTTTGGTTAGTCAGGACAGGGGTCGGCAAACATGGTCAGCGATATTCAGCCTGCCACCCATTTTTGTAGCTCAATTTACAACGCAGTTGATCACATTTATTTACACATTACGTATGGTTGCTTTTATACAACAACAGCAGAACTGAGTAACTGGGAGAGAGAACATATGGCTCACAAAGCCAAAAATATTTATTACTGATCCTTTGTAGAAAAGGTCTGGCAATCCCTGCATTAGAAACCAGTCTAGCCTATACTTGAGGGGAGGGGATTCACAAGGGCATAAATACCAGGAAGCTGGAGTCACTGGGAGCCATTCTAGAAGCTGCCTACCACAAAGTGCCTGCCACTGAGGAGGCATGTGGCAAGTGGTTGCTGAATGCATAAGTGAGTAATTGTTCACATCTACCAACTTTCCAAATTCAAGGGCTCAAAAGCAAGTTACTTGTTAAGAAAAAGCCAAATTCCTTCACTGATTATTCCGAGTTGACAACTATGTCCCAACTGTGACAATTTATCAACTTGTGTGATCTTATTAGTAATTTCCACCATTATGTTGAATTAGTTAGATGGTAAAATAAGATTAGAATTGAATATGTAGATCTGACAGATTATTCTTTCATGACATTAGCAAATTGGAGGGAAGAATTTTAGGGTACTCGAGATGAGACTGGGACAAGAGTACTAATTGTGAATTATGTTTACAATATGGCAATCATGAATGTCTTCTCATGCCAAGAGACTCAAAACCTGAGTGTACAAAACCAAATTCTCATTCATTTTTTTTGTCTTTTCCCTGTGTCCTTTCTCCAAAAACCAAAATACTGTACTACAAACTTCTTCCATGATCACTCAGGATTTCTCCTGTTCTTATACACAGCAGAGCATCACTCCTGGAAAAGTCCTGGCTGCTGCCTTGTTTACAGCCCAGTTTTCCACTGAATTGAAACTCCAGCATAGGTGACATAAACTGGAGACCTCTTTCCTACCTCACTCTGTAAAACAAGGACTCTAAATATGTCTAAAGTTTGTTGCAAGAAAGGAATAAAATAGGAGACCCTATTCTGTGGCTATTCTCATTTGTAATTGGATCTAACAAACATCAAAGGGGAAAAGGGGCCATCCATAAAGGCTATACTTCACATCTTACTTTTGTTTCAGTGGCTTCTCTGACTGGTACTGTGCTAGTGTATCTCTTTCCTATACACTAGCTCATTTAATCCTCACATTCACTCTGGGAGTTACATTACACAAGAGAAAAGCAAGTTAAAGGAAATTGTCCCAGGTCACACAGATAGTAATTGGCTACCAAGTTTAAAAATTATATTGGGTTTTTCCTAAAGTATGAGTTTAACTTAAATTGGATATATGCCTTATATGGGTTAATTTGGAAATACAATTTCTATTTCATGGCTGACTATTCTTTACAACTGGGATATTGATGAGGAATTCAGCAGTTGACACTGGCACTTATGCTCAGCAAAAGAAGTGGGGAGCCTCTTGCACAACAAAACCAAATTAAGGGGTGACATGGCGGGGCAATTGCCAGGCCATACAGAGAGCTAAATAATCACTGTGATAAATCAGAACCATGCTGTCATTAACTGTGTTTCCACAGGTGATTTGTTACACAGCTAGAGAAATGTAAATTAGTCTGGTCCTGCTCCAATGTAGCAAACTGACTTGAAGTGAAAATTAGAAACAAAATATTGTCCCCTGGCATAGAGGTACCTACGTTTGAGTTCTTTAATGATTCACATATTAAGTTATGCAATGATTCTTTTATTATCTAAAACTTAATCCTTTAAGTGTGTTCTATAGTCTAGAATTTCAGAGACTATGCAAACCCACCCATTTTTGAAATATATACCTGGCATCACTTGCTTGAGAAAGGTGAGAAACTTTTAGGTTCTATGCACTGGAAAAAATCTATAGCACTATTTCTTCCTGAAGCATGGATAGACTATTAGGCACAGGTGAAAAAGAATTTAATCCCTTAAATATGCCTCCCAAGAGGTTATCTGGTTCTAGAGATTGCAGAAAATAACCAAAGTACAAGGAAAGTTTGTGTGATTAGTGAAAAAAAAAAAAAACAAATGAAAGACTATTCCATTTAAGTTACATGTCCTATGTTTGAGGCAAGTAAAAAGTGACTTATTTTGAACATACACCAGTATGTCATTTTTATTAAATGCACAAATAAATAATGGATAATGGAAGTGATAGCATGTCTTGAGGAAATCCATACTAGTGATAGCACAGGAGGTGATAGGAAATGCCATATTTGTGAGCCAATACTGGCCAGCCCCAAATGCTGGATTTGCTCACTGATACATAAGTTTAAAGGTATAATGAGAAGCAACTGTACTATTTAAATTCATTCAGGAAAAATAACCAGTTCTTGTTGACCTGAAACTTTCAAGGCCCTAACCCCTACTTTTTCTCACTGAAATAATCTTTGGATCATGATTTTTGAGGCTCTGAAGGGCACAAATGTCAAGGTGGGCCTGAAAATAATTGCATGGGTCGTGCTAAACTTTAATACAGATGACGTCAGGATATTCTTTCTGTTCTGGTATTTTACGGCAAGATTTATTAGTAAGCACGTTACATGCTTTTAAAAAGACACATATTTAGAAGTAACATGATTTTAATTATTTGTCCTGCTCACCAAGTCCTAGCATATTAATTCTTAGAACGATACAGTTCTAACCACAAACTCTATTCGCCGCAGATTCTTTGTGCTCGTCCTTCACTAGCCTCCACTCCCCACGTCCCGGACTCCACCGCGGGAAAGCGGGTGAGGCGAGGCAAAGGAGGGCGGGAGCGGGGGTGTGAGCCAGGGCAGAGTCCTCGGAAGAGCTGTTTTCCAAAGTGCTCAGTAATTTGACTTACTACCCCAAATGGGTACTCTGGAGAAGGCAAGATTTCACTTGCCAGAGCCCAGCTCACAACTGACCCTACGCAGGGAGTGGTGGTGTTTCTCCCCACAGCCCTTCAGCCTTTCGGGTAACTACGGACTTGCTCCTGTTGTCCAAGCCCAGCGAGGGGGCGCCGAAGGCCCGGCCTCTGCGCGGCTCGGGGTCTTCCGAGGCTGCCTCGGGCAGCCAAGCCGGCCCCGGCGCTGCGCCCGTGGGTCCGCAGCAAAAGATGCGCGGCCAGAAGCCGAGGGCTTTACCTCCAGGAGGTGGCCAAGGGTCCCCGCACCGAGCGGCCGCTCCTCTTGAGATTGCGCCGGGGAAACCGAGGGCGGGCCCGCGAGCCGCGGCCCGGGAGGAACGTCGGCGCGCCGTCTCCATAGGAACCCAGCGGCGCGGCCCTGCGCCCCGCCCCGGCACCCACGTGGCCCACGCCGCCGGCCCGGCCCGAGTCCTCGGGGCCCACGGACGGCCGCGCTCAGGGCACCCGCGGCCCGCCTCTACGCGGCCGCAGCGGCTCTGCTCCTCTGCCGTCCTCCCGGCCGTCACCTGCATGTCCCAGAAGCCCCGAGGGCCCCGAGCGGAGGGGCCAGACGCCATGCGGCGGGACCCCAGGGGGAGACTGGGCCACTGAAGCCACCGTGTGCCAGGTCTCAGAGAAGGCCAGCAACTTCGAGGCTGTGTGATGGGAAAGGTAGGGCTCCTTCAGCAAATCCTCCGTATATTCTAATTCGTATTATTGTCAGTCTTAGCATTATTCAGAAGTTACCAAAATCAGAACTCCCTTCCTAATTACTGGTTTCTAATGGTTCTGGTCAAAATGCTTTTACGTACTTATTTGAGGTCTGTTTTTACCTTTTCTATGTAGATGAATAGATAATGCCATGAAAATACGTTCACAAAATGAAAACCAGGTTAGAAAACCGAATGAATAGCATGATCTAATTTTTATAAACAAGTTTAAGATGTTTGGAAGTATGTACACAAATACATTAAATGATTTCCTCTGGTAGTATTTTTTTTTAAATTATCTAAACTATGTCTACAAGGAATATGCAGTATCTGTAGGATAAATGATGTCTTATTGTAATAAAGTTTTATTCTAATCCAGGCACCTCATTTTTTTCCTGTTGCCTTTAATATATGTTTAAATTGTGTGAAAGGATACAAAATAGTAAACTAAAATTTTGTTACCTGAGACCTACATAGGGCCCCTTCACATAAAGGACAAATGAACCAAATGAATAAACTAGGTCAATCTGCTGCTCTGTCAACGAATCCGCCAGAAACAGCTTTTGCTTTTTAACTCTATCCCAGGACCCATCCCCAAAAAACATGTCACATGGTAGTCTCCTTTTGCCCTGTCAGTCCCTAGAAATTTCCCCCTCCCCCATCCTCCAGTCCCTGTTATCTCAACGCAACTGAACAGTTTTGAAGGCTTCATTTAATGTTTTGGTGATTTTTCTCATTTTTAAAGGGGTGTTAAAAAGACCAGTTACATAAGTTACCAAAATTCTTTGACCTGAGAATGGCAAAAATAACTAAGTCAAGATTTTTTTATATCATTCAACATGTTCCCACTCTCTCCACCCCCAATTAAGTGCTTGTTTCTGTGTCCTGGAAACAAGGCAGCAGCAGCAGGGGCTGCTCCCCAAGGTGAAGGCAACTGAGGTATGAATGGCTAAACAAAATATGTACATCTGTAAAGTGGAATATGATTTGGTCATGAAAAGAAATGAAGTACTGATACATGCTACAACATGGATGAACCTTGAAAACATGCTAAGTAAAGGGTGTCACTCACAAAAGACCAGGTATTGTCTGATTCTATTTACAGAATATATGCAGAATAAGCAAATACAGAGACAGGAAGTAGATTTCTGGTGGCCAAAGGCTGAGGGGTTTGGGAGACGGGGAGTGAATACTAATGGCTTTCTTTTTGCAGAGATGAAAATGCTGTGGAATTAGATTATGGTGATGGGTGCTCAACTGTGAATCTATCAAAACCCACTAAATAGTAGTAATAGTAGACTTAAGAGGGTAAATTTTATGGCATACAAATTATTTCAATGAAGCTGTGTAAAAAGGGTCATTAAACTAACGTTTGCTGAACATTACTGGTGTCAGCTATAGTGCTAAGCATCTAATACACACTTTTTTTACTTCCTATAACAACCACTATGAGTTGGTAATTTTCTGTATGGAAAACAAAAAATTTCAAAGAAACTGAGTAAATGTACATGAACATAAAGCTAAGGGACAGAATGGGGACTCAAATCAAGACCTAACTGTAAATCCCATGGTCTTTTCATCACACCAATATGTAACTGTGTACAAAGAACAAAATTTGGAAGGAAGTTACAGAATCTCAGATTTAATAAACACGGTTTACTTTTAAGGATTGAGCCCTTGTATTCCCAGACTGAAGACTAAAGGTTTCTTCAAAACAGACTACGAAGATTAATTAAAACAATCACTTTATTAAAAATCGCAAATTCCACAAATACTCATTTAACATTTTCCTGTCACTGGCCATTGGAAAACACACCAGCATGTGTACTGACTGTAATGTAAACTGAAGCTGGGCTGCCACAAAAAGCCTGTGCATCATCAACTTATTATCAACACGGGAGTAAGTTTGGTGAGCTCAGGAAGGATAAATCCTTCAGCCCTATCAACAACACGTAGCACAATGCATTTCAAGTATAACCCATAAGGCAACAATATAAAGCATAGCAGCACA
This sequence comes from Manis pentadactyla, assembly GCF_030020395.1. NCBI lineage: Eukaryota > Metazoa > Chordata > Mammalia > Pholidota > Manidae > Manis > Manis pentadactyla. The sequence goes on from NC_080030.1 coordinate 52,763,917, forward strand.
ACCTCTGGATCACATTTCCTGGTTAAGCCTTCAACAAGGCCTAGGCTTCCAGTTATGGTGAATTATAGCATCAAATTTACTAAAAGCAGTATGTGAAAACAATCATTGCACTTGCACTTTAATTCCTTATTGTTGAAGATGATTCTGCTACTGGATTCAGCTGGAAAAGTAAAGGATGTTGCTTTTCTTCAAACCACAAGAAAGCAACTGCATTTCATTTTAGCTGGTAGAAGTGTTCGGAACATCTTGTGCATCTGCCAAATGGAGTTTTTGTCTGAATTCGTCAGTTAAGATTTGCATTCAATAACAAGTTCTTTTAAATTTCTGTTAATTACACTCAGGAAACTGAGAGATTTATATATATATATATATATATATATATATATATATATATATATATATATATATAAGGGGAAAGTGCCTATGTTGCTACTGACAAACCTGGATGTGATGACTAATTTAAATTTTCCATGTACTGAGGTAATTATACTATGTCTAGAATTTGAAGACTTTAAAAAAATCGCTGAATGAAAACTTTCTTCCAGGTTCTAAAAGAGCACAGAGTTACTTTAATGCAGCAAGAATCTTATTTTCACGGTAAGAAGCTAGCTCATTATAGGCAAATACGAACGGACTGGATTGAAAAACATTCATTTGAGAAGACACCACTACTTTGTCATCCTTTGGAAAATAATTTCTTTGTAAAAGTCAAAAATAAAATAAGATCATTATAGCTCTAAAACCTTTCCTGTACTCCTGTGAATTAGTTTTTAAGAAGACTGGAAATAGGATGGAATCCTGCATGTACTCTTCCCTTCCCTTATCATCATTGCTTTTTTTTTTTTTTATAAAGAACCAGGAACTACTCCTAAGTCCCCTAATTAATTCCTATCTTACCCGTGTGTAAGTCTCTCTTGGCAGTAATATCTATCACTGTCTCCCCTCAGTTTCTATAGCTTCTCAAAACTTTATTTTCTTCATTTGTAAAATGGGGAGTGTTAACACCCCCTACTTCCAAGAGTAGGACCAAATGAGACAATGTATATAAACCTATTCATAAAAGACTTGGCAAATACTAAGTATTCATTAAAGATTAGCTATTAACGTCTATTACTAGATTTGCATATAACCTATTTCTTCACTGTTATTACTGTACAATTCAATTACAGTATATGTTATAGCAATGACAATAAATGTGTGTATATATCCTACAATTTGAAAATTTTCATATGTACATATTATTGTAGCAATTACTCCATATTAAGATACTCTGGGATGTTAGAACAATTTGCCCAAGCTTACATTATCAAAATGTGAAACCAAGTTTCAAAAATCTAATCTCTTGATTCTACAACCTGTATCCTTTCTAGTATCTCATTGTTTTGTTCAAATCAAATTACCTCTCAAACTATTTTATAGGCAGGCTCATTTCTTTGTTCTTCCATATCTCACATTATGTCTATCATTATGTTCAAAATATATTTTGAATAGTTTCTGAAATAACTGCTCTAAATCAAAAGGTCAAAACCTGAATATTTCACATGAGCTTTTGGTGATTTCATTTAAGCTAATCCTGTAGTACAGTTTTTAATGCATCTTAACTATGTCATGAGATAAAATATAGTGTACTGTGTCTACATATCCAACTGCCATTTGGCTTAAGAAACTAAGATTCAAAATAATTTATATGGCAACTAGTCTAAACCTTAATTCTCTTGTTTAAAAAAATTTAAGTTTTTTTAAAGTCCAAAAACAATAAAGCAAAGCAGAACAAACCAGAAACAAAATTTCAGCATACAAAACAACTAAAAATTCCATTTGGAAACCAAAGGAGTTAGAGAAATGCCTCCAGTAAATAATATGTCTTTGTTCACTTGATTGGGACTATTCACCAGAAATTATAATTTGTAAACTTTTTGCTGTTTTATATTAGGCAAAGGATACATGGAAGAATTCAATTCTTCTAGCTGTAACACAGAGAAACAAATTTAATTTTAGTTTTCCTAAGACTAATATCTTAAGTAGATGATTGTTTACACATTTTTAAACTAGTTTTCACTTCAGCTTTCTTTCAATGAAAAAGGAAAACTTTCCAAAAATTTCGACTTTGGGAAATTCACTTATGCAAAATAATTATAAAGTAGCTTTCACATTTATTAAACAAGCATATAAGAAAAGAAATCAGATGATAAAATTGGGGTTTTATTAAGTATTCTTAAAAACAGGCATAATTGTAATAATCTCTAATAGTTTTTAAAAGAAAAAAAATTGCCATTTTAATGATCAAAATCTTTAAAACCTTTATGGATTACAGAAGGATTTCATATGATATTCAATTTTCAGTGTGAAGTAGAATTAATCACCCCTATTTTACAGAGGAAAAAATCTGGATTACAGAAATGTCCACTAAATTGCCCAAAGTTACACAGTTATAACCCAAATGCAGACCCTCAACTAAACATAGGCTTTCTGGTTCCAAATGTGGTGTTCTTTTTACCATACCACAGTCACTCTCGTACAGTACTACAAATTAAGCTTATATTTGTTAAGAGGAACTGGTAAAAGGAAATACTTGCAAGACTAAACATGGCAGATGTGAAATTAAAAAGTAGGGGCTTGAAATTTTTAAGGTATGGGCATATAATTTCTCATGTTTACTTACTCAGATGATAAAAGCAACAGAACCCTTTCTGTCATTGACGAAACTAACATACACTGAATTTAGTTTTTCTTTACTTTTGTTCCAAAAAAAAAATTTAAAGAGACAAAGTTAATGAACTCTTCTCAGTACAAGAATCATACATGGTGTTATGGGCTGAATATAGAGTCCTCCCAAAATTCTTATGTTTTAGTCCTATCTACATATCTCAGAAAGTGAGTCCTTTAAAGACCCTTAGAGACAGGGTCTTTAAAGAGGAAAGTGAGGATGTTAAAATGAGGTCATTAGGGAGGCCCTAATCCAGTATGACTGGCATCCTCACAATGAGGAAATGTGGACACAGGCACCCATACACAGGGAGAATGCTTTGCAAGCATGAGGAGGGCCATCTGCAAGCCAAGGGGCTAGGCCTCAGAAGAAATCAACCATGCTGACACCTTCTTCCCCAACTCTGGGCCTCCACAACTCTGAGACAATAAATTTCTGCCATTTGTATGGTACCTGGTACTTTGTTATGGCACCTCTAGCAAACTAACACACATGGAAGTGTATTACACTACCATAAACACCAACACAGTTTTCTATTTAAAGACAAGTAACCACCACCTTGAGTAAATAACACAACATGTATGAATCATGTCAGGCTCTTATGACATACTAATCTTCTGTTTAGTAAGATCTTATACATACAGAAGTGAATATTTCACATTTAGATTTGCCAGCATCCTTAGAATATATGCTTAGTTTTAGATATAATTTCCTTGGAATGTGTTTCTTTAAAAAAAAGAGTAAAATAAAACAAGGATGAAACTTGACAACATTACACTAAATGAAAGAATCCAGACATAAAAAGCCACATATTGTATGATTTCATTTATATATCCAGAATATCCCATGAAAAATCCAGAATAGGCAAATTCATACAGACAGAAAGTAGATTAGTGGTTGATAGGGGCTGGGGAAAGAGGAGAATTGAGAAGAACAGGGTTTCTTTTTGGAGTGCTAAAAATATTCTGGAATTAGTAGTGATGTCTGCACAACACTGTAAATATACTAAAAACCACTAACTTTTGTACTTTAAAATGGTTAAAACAGTGAATCTTCTCTCAATAAAAAAATTTTATTAAGGTAAGAATTAAGAGAAAGAACTATACTTACATCAGACAGAAGCCTATCCAGATTGGAGTCACTGGCTACTTTTCTCTTATCCTCAGGAAGTTCCTCTAACTCCCCATAGAGCTCCAAATTCAAGCGAGCTAATTTCTCCTGCATTCCCCGAACATGTTCCATCTGTTCGATTGAACATTCATTTCCTGGGGGAACATCCCAGAACATTAATAAAGACTAAGGTAGTTAACTAACTGTTTTGAGAAGAAACTTTTAAACTCTAGGAGCTCAAAAGAAATCACTTGCCTGTCTTTTGTAAATTACATCGTTAATGACTGCCTATTTTCTGTGTATAATAACAAATCAATTTTCTGCCCAGGAAAACAATGAAAATCTAAGAAATTACCACAAGCACTGAAAAAAAAAAGGGGGGAAGTTTTTCTTATAAAAACAAAATCATGCCTTAGGTAAAGAAATTTTTTTGATAGTAATAACATATATAGAAGCAAGAGTATCATCCAATCATGTCCAATTTGACAAATGCCATTTGAATTGAGTGACCCAACATTTTATAATCTGAGTGAAATTAAGAGTCCTATAAGAACTTCAACCATGAATTATTTTGCCAACCTATTATGTATTCCTCCTTTAAGAAACATAAGTGAAAATAATACAAAGAATGTTACGAAGCATGAAAAACACAATGTAGTATTTTCAATTATATACTCAGTAGTGCAGACAATTTAACTGCTAAAAGACAGGTCTCATGGTATTTATGAATTAGAGTCCTCTGAGATGGCATTATTTGCCCAGAATAACTAATTATTATATATTTTCAAGCAGCTTATGAAACCTCTTGATACTATAAATTTCTTTTTTTCAAAAAAAGCTTTGGTTTTCTCAAAGGTATACTATAGCTCAGCTAAAGCTGAAGTATATATTTTGAGTCAACATGAATTAATGTACAGTATACTATATTTTCCTCTAGCCAGCTTTCTATAATCTTCATAAATTGACTATATTAAATTATAAGGACTACTAATAATTTTGAAGCTAGTTACAGCATCATCAAAGTCATCCTTTCTTCATAATAAAATATCTCGTATTTCCTTTATTTTAATGATGTTTTTCAACAATTAGTAACCTAGGAGGTATTTCTTTAAGAGATATATATGTATGTATGTATACACATATATATTATATACTTATACCTACATATATATCTAAACAGAGAGCAAGAGTGAGAGAAAACAATATAAAGAAAATATAAAGAGGTAGAAATCGCAAGGAAAAAGAAGTGGTTCAGAGGATGGATCCAGGTGACTTAACATGAGAACAATAGAAGCTCCAAAAGGATAAAAAGGGGCACATGGAAAAGAAGTAAATGAACAGAAAAATTTTTCCTTAAGATAAAAAGATGAGTTGGCAGATAAGAAGGTTTCACTGATTCCCAGGCAGGACTGATGAGAAAAGATACAGTCCTAAGCATATCCTAGTAAATGCCTGAACTTTAAAAGATAAAGAAAAAAATCTTTCAAGCATCAAGACAGAAAAAAAATTACCTACTATGAAAGAATCCGACTGGCAACTGACTTCTCATCTGCAACATCTATATAGACAGCAAACTGACAAATGACAGAGACTTCAAGAATACAAGTCAGATAAGAGTAGGGACAGGAAGAGTGTTGGGAAGAAAGCAGAGGTAAAGTGATCCAAAGATTATATCTCAAGGATAGGAGAAAAGAAGGGAGGAGAGGAGGAAGTGAAAGTATTTTAAAGATACCACCATACTGGATGGAGTAAAGCAAGGAGGAAGGGATGGAATAAAACATCTCTGTGAAATAACGTGTTCTTTCCAAATAACAGTATAACCAAAACTGGAAACCCAGAAACTATAAGAAAACAGATAAAGACATAACTGAGTATTAAGAGATTAAAACTTGCTAAGTTAAATATACAATCACCAAAATCTAAAGATGTACTAAATTTGGTAAAAAATAAACCAAAAACAAAATATAGAGGTCAAAGGATTAGTATCCAAACTATGCAAAGGGCTATTAGCAATTAGCAACACTACCAACAAGAAACGGATATATTACCAAATAGAAAATTGGGTAAAGGTCCTGAAAAGAGCAATACCATTACTTAACATTTACCATTCAAACTCAATAGTAGTAAAAAAAAATCTCACTTTATACCAACAGACTGTCAAAATTAAAAGACCGATTAATACCTATTCTGGTGGAATTCAGAAAAAAGAGTTCTGAAATAATCTGCTGATAAACCCTAGAAGTGCAAAAGCTTTTTTGGAAGGCAATCGGGATACTTTTATTAAAATCAAAATTATATATATGCTTTGATTCAGCAACACCCCCCCCATGGGAGTCCACCCTAAAGAAATAAAAGCATCTGCCTAAGGATATATGTAAAAAGATGTTCACTATACTGTGGTGTTTAGTGGCTCAAAACTGGAGACAAAGTAAATGCCCTTCAATTGGGAAATACTTGAATAAACTAAGATATATTCACAACTTGGAAAATTATGTAGCCATTAAAAGGAAGAGTGAATTAGGGTTATACCAAGTGACTTGGAGATATTCTCATCAGATAGTTCTTAGAGGAAAGCAATACATTAAAAAATATATGTGATACATAAGATAATGAAAACAAAAATCTGTGTATTTATATTTATATTATAATCTGGAGAGAAATGGGAAAAGATACACCTGGCTTTTAACATGGTTCTCTGGTTAAGGAGACAGGAGGGGGGGCCAATGGATAGGGTAAGGGAGGGGATACGGAAGCCAAGGAACAAAAAAGTGGGAGAAAGCACTTAGAAAAGCCAATATGCATGTTGATGAAATGCATCTCTGTGAGATTCTATACATGCACATTCAATAAATTTTGAATTGCTTTAAAAAAATAGAGGAAGTAATTTTGTCATCAGAAAAAGCTTGTAAAGTAAGTTGCAAGCTGAACATGAAAACTGACTTTGTGGACTCATGTACAAAAATAACTCTACTCAGGAGTTTTTATTAACAATCAGTTCACTGTTCATGAAAAAGAAAACCAGATTCTTTTATATTCAAAAGTAAGGAATAGTGGGCAAGAAACAAGTTTAGGCTTAACAGGGTAAAGAAAAATGATCTTGAGACTTTCCAAAACTAAAACACTCAGTTTAAAATATTTTAACCAATGATGAATGTGCCTTTTATCTGTTACACTTTCAAGATATTTATTTGATAATAGGAATCCTACTTATATTCAACTTCTTAAAAAACCTTTTTTCCTGAAATTGTAGATGGCAAATTATATATTCTATGACATCTGAAATCTAGGATGACTGTATTTTATGCTCTGGACTTTTTTTCTTTAAAAAAAAAAGGACACTTTTAAAAGGAATGTCAAAATACATGTGGAAAATAGGATGCAAACATCTCAAAAAACAGTAAAGAGAAATATATATGGTTTACCGAATGCTTGAAGTTTTCCAGAGTGAAAATCATTCAAGAGGCTGAGAAGCCCTCTCTCCATCTCCTGAACGTCTGAGACATCAGTGAGAAAGGAATGCTGAATTGGAGTTGACTGAGCACCTTTGCCTTCTCCACCCTGAGGTTTGGTCTTTTCTTTCACCACTCTGCAAAAGTGATGCATTAAAAAACTTAACAGCATATAATGATCTTTTAAAAAATGACGATTATATATTTTCAGGCTGTTCTAGATTGGGGAATCAAAAGGAATTTCCCATAAAAACACACATCAGAGTAGAATAAATACTAAATAAAACCAGTAATTTCAATCCAGAAACCAAAAGAATGGGCTGTGAAAATCTCAAAGAAATGTATGAAATGTATCTGCCAAGGCATCATGTAAAATTTTTGACTAATACATTTAGAAAATATGCTAATTCTCTGGACTATAAAAACTCAAAAAAGAATTAGTTCTTTTGCTATCCTACATTTCATATTTCATTTCTCAGTAAAATATATTACACCTTTCAGTTCTAAACTTTATCCTGTTTGTTCCCTGAACTATTGGTTGTTCACCAAGAGGTTATGGAGTCCTACTCTGTAGCTGACACTATGCCAGATCCTGAGTATGCACAGGTGCCCATGACATTAGGCAGAGTACTTGGTCTAAGGAGAAAGGCATATAAATTCATAATTACCACATGATGGAGTGCTAAAAACCTGCTATCATCTGATTGCTCCAACTTCCTACGGCCCCACATACAGTCATCAAGTCCTATTGATTATACCTATAAATATCTCTCTACTCTCTCTAGTTCTCTCCCTCTCCACTGTCACCATCCTTTCTCTTGACCCAACTACTACAACAGCTTCCCAGCTGGTCTCCCTGCCTCTGTGTATTGTCTCTCCCCACAGAACAGCCACGTCAATTTTTAAAAAGTAAAATCGGATCATATAATTTAATCAAACCCTTCAGCAGCTTTGGCACTGCCTGATAGATGAAGTCCAATATCTTTAAGAAACTCTATCTTCCCTTGTTGTTTATGTTCTGAACATACTGAATCTCTTCTTCCTAGAATTCCATTCTTTTACCCACTTACGTGCTAATCCTCTGCCGACATTAGCATCCTTCCCCTCACTGCCATCTTTGCCAGGCTCCCACACATCCATCAGTCTCAGTTCAAATGTTACGTCTTTAGGAAGGCCTTTCCAGAATCCCTAAACTAAATTAGTTCTTTTTACACATGTCTAGCATATACCAGGCTCTCAAACATTTGAGTGATGGTGCTATACATATCATGATACGGAACCAGACAGAGGAGCTCACTCAACTTAGGGGCAGCTGGAGAAAACTTCCTAAAGGTGACATGTGAGTGAATGCTGAAAGAATAAGGAGTTACCTAGGCTTCTTAAGTAAGGAGGGGTTGTGTATTATCTTTATAATCCCAACACGTACTACAGATCCTGATGGACACTTATATTCAATACCTCAACTTATTTCTACATGATGTTGCATGGAGACATCTTCCCTACAAGTGTACTCACCACAATAAGAATAAGATGAATAGGGCATATAGGGTTTGGGGCAGAGGGTAGCAAGAAAGAAATTCTACTCTTAAGAAATCAATTTAGAACACATAGGCTGTTTCAGAGCATGTCAGTAACCATTCTTCATAAAGCAAGATCTGTATTAATAACATTATCTAATACCTTGCTACTCAAAGTGCTGTCCAAGACCCACAGCATCAACATCACTTTGAGCTTATTAAAAATGTTTATCTGAAGCCCATTCCAGAATAACTGATTCAGAACCTGCATTTTAAAAAGATCCCTGAGAGATCCATATTCACATTAAAATCTGACATAAACTACTATAAACTTTCAGTATAGCAAATGTATTTTTTTCTTCAAATCAGAAGCTTTATCCAAGTATTTCACATCAGTTCATCATTTAAGAACCCTCTCAAAAAAGAAAATAAAAACCTGTTTATCCTTATTTCAGTGTTTTTGATCATGTCACACTCTCACTTTGTTAAAATAATTCCACAATAGATAAGCACTGAAATTATACTATGTGCAAAGCCCTTCTGTAAGTACTGTCTGACAAAAAAGCATGATCAACTTAGCCTACATTCTAGAAGAGGGTAGAGAAGTAAAAGTACAAGGTAGAAAATGACAATGAGATACAAATAAACTGATATAAGACAATCTGATACTTTATTCAAAGGAAACCCTTGTATTAGTATGTTCTTTTCCAAGTGCCTTTGGCTATGTCCCTTTTGTTTCCTTAAAGAGTATAAGATCCACTTTTATTCAACATAGTATTGGAGGTCCTAGCCACAGCAATCAGACAACACAAAGAGATACAAGGCATCCAAATTGGTAAGGAAGAAGTTAAACTGTCACTATTTGCAGATGACATGATATTGTACATAGAAGACCCTAAATTCTTCCACAAAAAAACTATTAGAACTAGTAACTGAATATAGCAAAGTTGCAGGATACAAAATTAATACACAGAAATTTGTTACATTCTTTTTATACTAACAAAAAGCTAGCAAAAAGAGAAATCAGGAAAACAATTCCAATTCCAATTGCATGAAAAAGAATAAAACACCTAGGAATAAACTTAACCAAGGAGATGAAAAACCTATACTCTGAAAACTACAAGACACTCATTGGAGAAATTGAAGAAGACACCAATAAATGGAAATCCATCCCATGCTCATGGAGAGGAAGAATTAATATTGTCAAAATGGCCATTCTGCCCAAAGCAATCTACAGATTCAATGCAATCCCTAACAAAATACCAACAGCATACTTCAATGAACTAGAACAAATAGTACTAAAATTCATATGGAACCACAAAGACCCCGCCCGAATAGCCAAAGCAATCCTCAGAAAGAAGAGCAAAGCTGGGGGATGGGGGGATTATGCTCCCTGACTTTAAGCTCTACTACAAAGCTACAGTAATCAAAATAATTTGGTACTGGCATAAAAACATACCCACAGATCAATGGAATAGAATAGAGAGCCCAGATATAAAATCATACATATATGGTCAATTACTATATGAGCCATGAATATACAATGGGGAAAAGACAGCCTCTTCAACAGCTGGTGTTGGCAAAATTGGACAGCTACATGTAAGAGAATGAAACTGGATTATTGTCTTAACTCCACAGACAAAAGTAAACTCAAAATGGATCAAAGACCTGAATGTTAGTCATGAAACTATAAAACTCTTAGAAGAAAACAGGCAAAAATCTCTTGAATATAAGCATGAGCAATTTTTTCCTGGACACATCTCCTCTGGCAACGGAAACAAAATGAAAAGTGAGTAAGTCAGACTACATCAAACTAAAAAGCTTCTGTACAGCAAAAACACCATCAGCAGAACAAAAACGCATCCCACAGTATGGGAGGATATATTCGTAAATAACTCATCTATAAAGGGTTAATACCCAAAATATGTAAAGAATTCATATGCCTCAACACCCAAAAAACAAATAACTTGATTTAAAAATGGTTGGAGGACCTGAACAGACACTTCTCCAAAGAAGAAATTCAGATGGCCAACAGGCACATGAAAAGATGTTCCACATCAATAAACATCCGGTAAATGCAAATTAAAACCACAATGAGATATCACCTCATACCAGTTAGAATGGCCACTATCCAAAAGACGAAAAAATACATGCTGGTAAGGATGTGGAGAAATGGGAACCCTTCTACAGTGGTGGTGGGAATATAAAGTGGTGCAACCGCTGTGGAAAGCAGCAGTAGACTCACAGAATAGAAAATAGAAATACCATTTGACCCAGTACTTCCACTCCTGGGAATTTATCCAAACAAAACAACATGCCTGATTTGAAAAGACATCTGTACCCCTATGTTTACCACCACTGTTGCCAACAGTCAAGATATGGAAGCAACCTAAGTGTCCATCAATAGATGAATTGGTAAAAAAGAGATGGTACATATACACAATGGAGTATTACTGAGCCATAAAAAGAAAAGAAATCCTGCCATTTGCAACAGCATGGATGGATCGAGAGGGTATTATGCTCAGTGAAATAAGCCAGGCAGAGAAAGGCAAATACCATATGATTTCACTGATTTATGGACTATAACAACAAAGCAAAACAGAAAGAACAAAGTAGCAGTAGACTCACAGACACCAAGAAGGGATACAAGTTGGTTACAGGGAAGGTAATAAAGCATGAAGAATATAGTCAGTGATTCTGTAATATCTTACTATGATAGTAACTGCACTAGAAGGGGTGAGTATTTAATAATATGGGTAACTGTTGAACCACTGTGTTGTATATCTGAAACCAATGTGAGATTGTATATCAACAACAACAAAAAAAAGTCTAAGGTCATCAAGGCAGCAATCTCTTCTTTGTGTAAACTCTGTGGCTAGAGTGCTACAGCACTTCCTTAACTGACTCTCCATGATAAGCATGCAAGTGGAAGTAAGTTTATTTAATCATAATTAGAAAGGACTGAGATTATGAAATGCTTTTTCTCTAAAGATGTTATCTTGCTTTCCAAACATTTAACATTATAAAATATATATATATGCAGCAGCAATATATGACACATTTAAACTTGTCACTTCTATTCCCTATAGAGCCTCAAGACAAATGATGTTTACCAAATATTAGTGATGATTTCTTCTAGGTGGTAGGATTTTATATATATATGCAGCAGCAATATATGACACATTTAAACTTGTCACTTCTATTCCCTATAGAGCCTCAAGACAAATAATGTTCACCAAATATTAGTGATGATTTCTTCTAGGTGGTAGGATTTTAATGTTTCAGATTTCTTCTTTTAACTTTTCCTGTGTTTGAAGCTTTACAATAAATGCAAATCATTCCTACAAAAACAATTAAACCACTCTTTTTTAAAAGGAAAAACTACCAAAGCACAAATACTCAGCTTAGTTTAAAAAAAAAAAACCTGTATATATTTTTTCCTCTTTCTGGCTAACTTGTCAACTTTGTCTACAAGTTTTCATGTTCTGTGTGTTTTAATGTAAGACAAAGTAAGGGCCTTCAGACCAATCATTCATTTTGCATTTTCTAATCCCTATACACTGCAACCTTCATAAATTTTTTTCTGAATCACATATATGTATGTGCCTCATATAAATGTGACATTTTAAAAACTGTTTTAAAAGTCAAGCCAAGAGAAAAGTTTTAAGAATGACTAGATTTAGTATTTAATAGCATTTTGCCATGATAATATGAAAAAAGAATTCACCTTTTTAACTTTGGTCTCTGTGAAGTTGACTGTGATGCAGGATTTGAAAACCCCGTACTTTTACTAACTGGAATGGCATTTTTTTTGGCATTAACAACCTGAGTAGAGTGGGCATTAAAAGACTTAGGACTCCTCCTCTTCACTTTCCGCTCCTCCATTGTGTTAAGTTCCTTATTGCACCAAAGCCAGCTTATTATGACCTAAGGAAACACAGAAAAATTAGACATGTATGCTGTATAATGTGCCAAAATGAAAGAGGTTTAAAGACCCACTTCATAGGCTGAAAGAGGATTAAGAATTTCAGAGGCATTAGAGAAAGTCAGAATTAGGATCCCTTAAGTTTAATCTATCATACTATGTACAAAGAAGTCCTAATAAGCAAAACTGCCTGTTATATAAAAAATGTTGTCACCATTTTCTTCATTCACTCATCCCATAAATATTTACTCTCTTCCACATGCCAGGTACTGTTCTTGGCACTGGGGAGATAGCACTGAACAAGACGACAAAGTCTCTGACCCCCAAAAGCCTACATGATAGAAGGGACACAATGCATAAAAAATGTAATAGCCTCCTGATATTCCCAGCCTGACTCAAGCTTTAGGTGGCCTTTAGGTCTCCCTTTTAAGTTGTATTCTTGGAAGAACCAACTAGATTCAAAAACATGTGTAACTGACAGGAGTTACCTGCACTTTAACTATCAACTAGAAGCTGTATGTCAACAACCAAGCAAAAACTCAGTTTCTGCTAGGAGTAACACTGATTCTCATTTCCTGATCAAGTGAATTTCTGTAAAGTTAAACTTGTTCCACAACTATTTTGAATATACTTTCTTTACTTATTTCCCAGGAAATATGAAGTGTATGATACATGTTTAGTTTTGCTAATATCAAAAAAGTTGCGCTGTGAAGTTACAGCTGGCCCTTCCATAGAGAATATGTGTAAGGCCTTGTTTATCCAATAATTTCCATTTACTTTGCACATTAACCAGCTTTGTATTCCTAGCAGTCATCCATCTAAAATCTTTCTACATTTCCTTTTTATTTATGCATAATATTAAGTTCTTCTTAATTATATTGTTTCATGTATCAATTATTTGCATTATCAGATCGTAGAGTGCCTTGGAAGCATTAGGCCTTTGCTCATACACTGTGTTGAATTTAATCATGGTATGACCATTCAAAAATATCCAGGTCCACTGATGTCACTTCTAAAGTAATTACTTGAGAATTTTAATGAAAACAGATTTTTTGCTATTGTCTGAACTTCATGCCATTAGCACTAGAGTTTAAACTACGAGTTCAGTTGGTGCAGGCTACCTCTATAGACAGTCGTAACTGGAGCTTTGATAACTCCAACAAAGAAAAAGTTTTAAAGAAAAGACTCTAATGCCCAGTCTCTAATACCAGATGCATACTGTAAGTCTGCTTAAATCTTGGCTAATAATTTTTTTCTTTATTTTTAGTAACAACAGACATTTTAGTGTTGTTTCAGCACAAATTAAGTGGAACTTTAAAAAACAACTGAGTAGAGGCAATGGCATATCAGTTTTCCAAAGGGGCACAGATCTGTACAAACTTATGATACACATAATCACACTGGCCTTCGAATTTAATAATGCTAATACACAAGACAAGACAGAAAAAAACCTAGGAAATAAAGCAATGCAAATAAACCAATAGTAGTCTAAAGAGGCAGGAACCATGGGTATAGTCAAGAGTAGCGTGAGGGCCTCCAGGAAAAGCAGGGCGGAATATTTACAGTCAGAGCAATGTAACAATCAATGGGCAAAGAAGTCCCCATTGAAACTGTTAAGCATTATGCAAAGTCAAGGTCACACTAATTCTCTAGCGAAAGATACCTAAGAATATAGACATCTTCAGTGAGATCAGTTAAAGGTCAAAAGGCCAGGAGCAACTTGGTCTGGAGTGTTTGAGTGTTCTGCAAGGGTATCAGCATAACCCGTGACTCCGCTGTCAGCCCTTGCAATCAGACTGTGACCCAGCCCACCTTGAGGATAGGGCAGGTGATGCAAGTCCACACCCCTAAGTTTTTTTCATGTTCTCGAAAAATCCTCAACTGCCTATAAAACCCCCTAAACAATGCACCACTATGGGCTCTCTTGTCACGCCAGGAGCTCTATTCTCTCACTTTATTTCTAAATAAAAGCCTGTACCTTGCTCTTCTACCTTGAGTGTTTGTGGAGTTCATTCTTCGGCTTCGTAAACAAGAACCCCGGTATCAGTAGGATGTTTTGAGGGGCCAGCGCTCAAAATTTATTCGTTTTTGGAAGGTAACATCTATGTCGCAAGAACACGGAAATCCTTCTGGTATACCAAGCAGCAAGGAACCATTCAGAGAAGGCCTTTGTAAACTGCTTGTAGTTAACTCACTAGTTTTTAGATCCAGAACCCCACAGCCGCCAAACAGGACCACTAGGAGTCCCTCTTGACTTCACCTCATTCCCCTTTCCCAGTCAGCCAACGCGGTTACCCTTCGCCTCTTCAGAATCCAGCCTCGGCCACAGTGAGTGATGGGAGGGGGCCTAAGGGGGCCCCTAGGGAGGAATCTTTGCTTCCGCTTGGTACCTGAGGAAGAAGAGAATCGGGATCCTCTTCCTCAACCTGCAAAGACCTCGGAGTCTCGGAAGTCACCACCGCAGCTGCAGCCGCAGATCCTACAGCGGCAGCTTGTGCCGGGATCACATCCCGGAGCCTGCGCCTCCACAGCGCCCTTTGTTTACGGAAGTGATGTAAGGAGGCGGGGCCTCTGCGCCACCGGCGGGAGCCTCGCCTCTTCCGGCTCCACCAGTGCCTTTCCTGTTTCTGCCCTTGCCAGCACCGCATTGCTTCCTCTGTTATGCCTTCAGCTGTACCTTAGGTGGGCCTGGACAGGAGAAGCCATAGCTGGGATTCTATTCTGGGTTCTGCGGCCCCGAAGAGAGGAGGGATAAGGGGTGAAGAAAGGAACGGGAAATGCAATACCCTTTCCGGAAGCGCTCTCGGGTGCCCTTACGGGAGTGTCCGGCCCCACGCACTACAATTCCCAGCATGCTGTTCGAGCAAGCCCGGGGGCGGAACCAATTATTGTCACAGCAATCAGTCCTGGATCGTTTCTGATTCACCGCCGGGATTTAGTGAGGTAAATCAATTTAAACTTGGGAAGCTGAGAGAAAAGCTGTGATTCTGTAGCGACCCGGATGCTGAGACCCTAGATGAGATTATTTTACTCCTATTAATAGCTACTCTGTTAAAGCCCTAGACTTGTTACCTCTATCTCACTACAATTCTATAAGGTAGGTGTTAAAATCCCCGTTTTAGAAATCACTCAGAAAGGCTAATAAACCCACGTCTCTTTGTCGCCAAGTCAGTTCCCGCACTAAACATATTGCCTCTGGAGAGGAAATTGAGGCTTGAGGGAGATGGAATTATCCTAAATGAAGGGAGAAATCCATCTTTAATTCCCTAGTCTGGATAGCCTTCGCCGCGTGGGGGTTGGGGGTGAGGCGGTTTTAGGTTCATAGATCGTTAATCTGCAGAGACTCTGGAGAGTACCACCTACTTCTGCATTTGCTGATGAGGAAACCGTATCTAGAGATGATATCAAAGCCAGAGAGACAGAGAAAAGAAGACCCAAATCCCTGACTTTTAGTATGGGATGGTCTTCCATCACCACCCCCTCCAGTTCTTAAATTCCTGGAAAAGAAAAACAGTGAACGTTCATGTACCCGCTTTCCAGAATGAATGGATGTCCGTTTTGTCATTTTTATACCTTTAAATGAAAGAAATATATTACAGATAAAGTGGGTGCCACTCTACTTCCCTCCAAGAGGCAACTGTGATCTTAGATTTGCTAAGTATCTTGCTAATCTAGGTTTGCATGCTTTCACTATTGCTATGTATATATAAACAATATATAGAATGACTTTGGGCTTTTGAAGTTTTACATGAATACTATTATATTTGTGTATTGCTCTACAACTTGACTTTTCACCCAATTCTGTTTTTGAGCTTTTCTCCACATTGATGCATAGATACATTTGTTTTAACTCTATAAAGAATTCCATAAGAAAATTTTGCTACAATTTGGGCAGTCCCATAGTGGTTGATATATAGGCTGTTACCCATTGTTCACCATTAAAAATAATGCTGTAAGATACATTCATCCTAGTATCTTTTCTCAATGCCTCTTAAAAATCTCTAATTGTCTTACCTGTAAGCAGAGCTTGCAAGCTGGTGATTCATATGCTATTTTAATTTTTTTTCAAATTGGTTGCTGACAGTTAATATTGAAGGAATAAAAAAATAGATGTCATTCAATCCATTTGGCACTCCAGTAATAATGGAAGATCTGAGTGATTTCTTTTACCTGAGATCTAGAGTTCTTCCCTGAAAGAAATTTTGTTGAGATTTACTAGATTTTTCTTTAAGCTATAAAAAGCGTTCTTTTGTATTGACTGTTGAATGCCTACTTTGTGTAAGTTAGTCTAACTAGAAACTTTTCTCCTAAGGATGATAGTTAGAGGATAAGAGCTTTGATCAACAAGACACCTCCCCATACACTAATATACTCTATAATATAGGTGGGCAGGGAGGAGTAGAATTGGTGAATCTCTCAGAAGTGACAGTGTTACAAGTGTACACACCTACAGGCTCTAAATCTACTAAGCTAGAATATTTTAGGGACTCAGGAGTCTCTTTTTTTAAAAGAAACAAGTGTTTTCCTGTGGAAAATTTAAACATATGCCAAAGGAGACAGAATGGTATAATGAACCCCTTTGTATGCATAATCCATCTATTCACTCATAGCCATCTTGTTTCACCTAAAGCCCACCCCCCACATACGCTCTTCTGTATTATTTTGAAGCAAATCCCAGATACTGTTTAATCCATAATATTTCAGTATAGATCTTTAAATGGTAAAAAGAAACCTAACTACAATATCACTATTCTTCCTTAATCATTATTATTAGCTGTCCAATCAGTGTTCAAATTTCCAATAACATTATAAGTGTCATAATTTTTTTCATATTTCATTTGAATCAGGAATATTTTTCTGTAAGGTCCTCAGGCGATGAATGAGTTTGGAAGCCAGTTATACATCCTCATTTGTTGAGACACAAACATGCCTTGTCTTTCCTCTTGAGAGGTTTAAACTGTAAAGAAAAAAGCAGGTATCTTAACCCAAAGCAAATGGCTACTCTACCTCAGTGCCTACTAAAGAATCATCTTGTTGTCCTTTGTGGTTCTTATAGGGAAGAGGTTTCATTTTGTTTTAGCTTGGAAACCCATCCACAATTTTGCAAAGTGTTCCTTCACCTACTTATCCTCCCATATCAATGTGTAGGCCAGGCTCAGTGCCTGTTTGCCTAACTCAATGCCTAGCTCAGGAAATAGCAAGTCAAAAAGCCCTAAAACATTGTGAACTGGTCTAGATTTCTTGTCTACTTTGCGATGGATATCTTAACTATTAGCAAAGGGCCCCAAAAGAATCACATAGGCCCTTATAATTATATTTGACTGCTAACTGCTTTGAAAAACAAACCAGGGGTAAACAGTAGAACTGAAGAGTTACAAAGACTTAGATGTTTACAAAATTCTTACATATGTGATGTTTGAATAGTTTGTCTTCTTCCTTAAGCTGTGAGTTCCTTGAGGGCATATATCATGTTTTATTTGATTTTGTATCTTAAATACATTGCATAGAATATGACATAAGGTTGGTGCTCAATAAATGTATGTATTATGAATGAATAAAAAGTTCTTTAATTTTATTTATGAAAACAAAGTGACTCCCACAATCCCTCTTTAAACTCCGAAGTCCAAAGATGTAGGCCCAGTCACAGTGTCAACCAGATGGTATCACTAATGTTGAGGCAATTGGACAATTTGTATATTGGTGTACCAGCCTTCATGCCAAGGGGATCTGATGAAAGAACTAACCTAAAGCTTAGGGAAGGCAGAAAGAAGGAAGGGAGGGAGGGAAGAGTCAGAAGGGCTCCCATAACACTTTATTTATGAACCTATCTAACAGGGAAGTGTAAAAATGTTATTTGAAACCGTAATTGCTACCATTCTGTCTTAAGGAGTTGCCTTAAAAGTCCTGTGAGTGGAGAAATCAATGTTTATATAGTGGCAGAAAAGGGATGAGACTCCAGGTAGATGGCCCACTGTGTGTCATAATACAACAATGAGAATTGGATGTGCACAGGTGGGCAGGGGCTGAGTTTGTGAATATGAGATTGAGAAAATTGAATTGGGATATAATAAAGTGGGAAGAACTGTTTAGTGTGGTGTAGAGGGTGGGGGTTGTGGACTTTGGGGAAAAAAGCAAAAAGGGAGCAGAGGGAGAAAGTAGAGTCACAAATAGAAGGAAGAAGGACTTTAATAAGAGCAATGAAATGTGTTAATTCAATTTGTAATTGTTAGTATTCTAATTTTACACACGCACACACACACATCCTCAAGATAAATCCTCTACAAGCTCTAAGCTTTGTGCAAATTAATCATGAAGTCAAGGAAAAAGCTTTGTATTCTGCTTCTTTGGGAGATTTAATGGAGAACAAGGGCAGCATGTATGTTAAAAAAAAGTCCATAAACTTCATGTCAGATGAAGCAGGAGCTTAGTGTCCACAGTGAAAGGGAAAATTAAACCTCAATCTACCCTACAATCTTAGAAGGAGGGAGAGATATGAGCTTTCCACTATGTGAAGATTGGGGTTATATTTAATTTTACTTTACTCTTAAAGGGCAAGTATACCTGAGATGACACCTGGTAATCTTTTGGTTTCTGCACTACTCTGTTGGCTGCTCACATCCTTCCTTTATATTCCTAATATTCCTTTATAGTCCTAAAATCTAGCACAGTATCTGGCATATAATAGAAACTTTAAAAGATTTCGTTAAATTAATGAATTGAAAAAAATTAGACTCTTAGGATGGCAAGTGGCAGAATGGCATTATTAATTAAATCAAGTGTTACCACAATTCAGATTACTTATCCAGGAATTAGAAATAGGTTGATTCTTAGTTATACCTGACTCTGATCTCCAGGTGGCAGTATTATCTCATATTAAATTGTTTTGAGACCAGTTTGCATTTAACTTTTGAGAACTTAAATGCATTAAAATAAAAACTCAGTTCTGTAGCTTATTTCTGTAATTACACAGAGCCAAGGAAGAGATAAAATACAATTACATGAGGTTATGGATTTCTCCCCCAATTTTAATACAAATGAGAATTACTGACAGTTCTCTAATTAAAGCAGTTTTCTAAAAACCATAGGGTAAATACAAATCAATATACTTTGTTTACAAAACACGTGTATTCTTTCAAAGAAAGCTGTGTGTGTGTTTGTAATAGAGAGAGCACAAGAGCTGTAATATTTGTAAAAATAAACCGTCTCCCAACAAATAGGGTGACCAAATTAAATAGAAGATGCTCAGTTAAATTTGAATTTCAAAAAAGCAAAAAATACCTTATTTCATGTCCCATGCAATATTTGGGACACACTTATACTAAAAAAGTGTTTCTGTGTATCTGAAAATAAGATTTAACTGATTATCCTGTGTTTCTCTGCTAAATCTGGCAATTTTATCAACAAATATTTTGTTGTTCTTGTTAATTCCAAAATAAACAATTTCATCAGGTCTGCAGGGCACAGTGGTGTTTCCTTATTTGGAAAGATAAAAAGGAAGTCACTGCTAGGTTTAGCTTCCTCCTTGTAAGTCTAACTTTACTGCTCTTTGTACTCTACCCATTCAGATTAGAGTTCCTCAGCTGAGTAACTTATCTTCAGGAACTGACCCCTCAAGCAAGTGCAGATGGAATAACCTGAAGTAGCTATCTTATACAAACACGGTGTTTTATAGCACTGGTTGCAAAAGTCAAACTTTGTGAATAAGCAGAGGAGATCTTGGACCCCTTCACATCTGATTGATACGTTTCAGAAGTACCTGATCCATACCAGCTATGTCAACAGAATGAAGTGAATTGCTTATTAAATAAGTCCTATTGCAAAAAAGTAAAGAATTTCTGTTGAATTAAATCATGTCACATCTGCTTTTTTGATATCAACATTCTTTGTCTTCCAGATGAAGTGCACTTCAAGATTTCATTTATAAATATTTCTGAATTCAAAATAAGCTTTTCATAGAAACAGTATGAGTGGTAGTCATATCTGCTGGTTACAGAGTAAATTCAATTGATTGTATGACTGAAACACTGTACTGTAGTTAAAGTTTTTTACAAAAGGCCTCTGTAATAAAAGCGTTTTAAAGAGTAAGAAATATAAAGCTCTAAAATACTGAATATTCATGTTTGAGGAAATACCATGTTTATTTGGCTCTTGCTCTGTGCCAGAAGCCATTCTAAGTGCTTTAAATGAATTAACCCATTTAATCCTTTATTTATAATTTATTTTATAATTATAATTTATTATAAATAACCCTAGGAAGTTGGTTTTGTTATGATCCCACTTCACAGATGAGGAAACTGGGGCAAAAATAGCTGCCCAAAGTCACAGATCTACTAAGTAGCAGAATTGGAATTTGAGCCAGCCTACAGCCACCTTAACTATTGTACACCACAGCTATGTTAGTTTAGAATAAAGAAGTAAGTGAACTGAGAAGATTCTGAAGAGGGGGAACATCTGATCACTGCCTTGGGCAGTGCACTGTATTGTTCACTGAGCCTAGAACAGGTCAAAATGAATGACTGGTCTTTCCCTACCACTTTTGTGTTTACCAACCAGAATGTGAAGCTATTTGGGGGTTTGTAAGTGGAGCAAAGGATCTCAGAAAGGGAGAAAGATTTACCTGAGGTAACTGTATGAGAGTTTAATAAAAAATGGAAGTGGATTAAAGAGTACATTCCTGTCGAGTATGAGAGAGAGTTCTCTCCAGTGAAAATAACTGAGTTGAGACCTGAAGAGAAAAATCGAAGGGAGGAGAATTTGACTTTGCATAATTATCTACATGAATAGGAAAGGAGAAGTGGGAGGGCTATAGCCCATATTGTTAATTCTATTTAGCTTGCTCAACTCTGCGATAACCTGAGGTTGTTCGTGTACCACCCAGTCATGGCAATAGTGGGCTTCCCAAAGGCCCCTGCTCAAGGTGAGAGTCTCTCCTGTGCTAAAAGAAGAGTCGAACTTCAATCCCCAATTAGTTGTCTTAGATGCTCTGTCTACCCTTCATCCTTTCCCAGAGAGATAAGAGGTAGTGAGGGTGGAGGGGAAAGAATCCTGGACTTACTGTTTGGGGAACAGAGTTCTGACCTCACTACCTAACTAGTTCTCTAACCTTTGGCCCCTGTTTCCTAAGCTGTGAAAATTGAGGAATTACCCACTTGGTGATGCAAATATTAGCTCTGATCCCATTTCGTCTTCACAGTTCTATGAGGTGTTATTCCAAATACTAGGCTCCTGGACTAGGAGACTCAGAGAAGTGAAGGTGCTTGTTTAACAGCACATAGGGGCTAATATAGTGGTGGAGGGAGGCTCCCTGTCATTTTGCCCTAATGCTGTCAATCAATCACTGAAATAAAATGGTTCACGTTTTTTTTTTTCCAGAGGGAATAATTTTAAAAGCCTTTTGCTATGCATCCTGATAAATGGAGAAAAAAATAAGTAAAACCCAGAAATATTTTTTCCTAACAAAAACGGAAGGGATTTTTAAAGCAAAATAAACTATTTATAAACATTCAAAAAAGCCTTCAAATTATGAATAGCCACTTGTAGCATTCATTCATTATAGTGACTTTTATTTTAAAATTATTCTGTATTACACAAATAGTACAAGCTGATTCATTCAACATGCATTTATTGAGCCTCCACTATATGCTGCATATTTTGTAGGCTAAGTGTACAGTCCAGACAAAAATCCCTGTTCTCATGGAGCTTGTATTCAAATGTGAGCATGACAGATTATATATGAATTAACCAAATCATTCCTATAGAATAGTTGGGGAAGGGGAATAGGGTTGCGGGTGAGCAGTTACAATTTAAGATATGATGGTACCAGAACACCTAATTGTGATTAAGAACACCTAAGCAGGTGATTCTTGAGCAAGGACTTGAAGCAAGGGAGTGCATCTTCAGAATTATCTGGGGAAAGAGCAGAGGAAAGACCAGAACAATGGCATAAGGTGGGAGCATGCCTGGTATGTAAAGATCCTCAAGGAGGCCAGGCAGGCTGGAACAGAGGGAACTAGGACAAGGGCAAGAAGTGATGAGCTGATGGGGGCAAGGCTTTGAGGATGGGAGGTGGGAAGGGAGGGCAAGTCGAATTATGTGGGGCCTTGAATGTTATTTTAAGGATGTGGGCTTTTTCCCTTGAGAAATGGAAGCCCCTGGAGAGTTTCTAGGAGAAGAGTGACAGCATCAGGACTGTGTTTTGTTAGAGCACTCCTTAGGCTGCTGTTGGGACTAGGCTGCTGGGGACAAAGGGCAGAAGCAAGGAGACCAGTTTGCAGACCACTGTGCAATCTCTGTGAGATGATGGTGCCTGGACCAGATGGCAGCTGGGAAGGAGGCAGGAGGTGGTCAAAACCTTGATCCATTTGATTGTGGATTGGGGGCAGGAGTGAGAAAATGAGTCAAGAATAACTCCCAAGTTTTTGACCTGAGTTACTGCAAGAAGGATTTACCACAGACTGAGATGGGAGACTTGTGTGTTGGGAGGGAGAGGAAGTAGGAAGTTCACTCTTGGATGTGTTATGTTTGAAATAATGTGTAGACAGATATCTAAGTGGAGATGTTGAGCAAACAGTTGTGTATTTTAATCTGGAGCTCAGATCTAGCCTGGAAATAAAAATTTGTTCAGCATATAATTGTACTTAAAACCATGAGACTCATTGAGATCACCAAGAGAATGCAGAGAGAGAAAACCACTAAGGACTGAGCCCTGGGAAAAGACGAAACAGCGACATCAGAAAATTGAGGCAGAAGAGGAGAAAATAAAAAATACCCACAGATAATGACTCTACCTTTCACATTTTGGTATGTATCATGCCAGACTTCTTCCCATATGTGAGTATATATTTTGTGTGTATATAATATATATATATATATATATATATATGTATATAGCTTCCTTTCTAAAAGTTAATTTTATAAATGTGATCTAAAATAGCACTTTATAGATCTCTTTAAAAGTGAATTTTGAATAGATAAAACATGTTTATGGTCTTAAAGTAAAAGATACTTCATGTTTTATAATGAAAAGGAACTCTGTCTTCCTGAGACAACCTGTGTTTCTTGTTTCATCCCATGTGTATACAAGTAGCTAAATATGTGTATATGTATGTATACGACATGTATTTCCCACACACACTAAGGATTTGCACATTGTTCTGCAACTTTCTTTTTTCACTTAACAATATGCCTTAGATTTTGTTCTATATTGACATACACTCTCTAAATGTAGTACAATGTTAGGAGTTGATTAATATGATAGCTGCCCAGGTTTTTCTAGTCAAAATTGCAAGTGAATTTGCCCCGTATAGCCCCCACTACTGCATCTGCCAGAGCTTTGGTCTGTCTCTGCTTTCATCCTATTTTTCCTTCTGATCATTTAGTTCTTAGTTTCCTCCTTTTCTCCTCTTAGAAACAGTTCTACCATGGACTGCATCCTCCCATTTTTTTCCTTTTCTCTTTTTTTGTCCCATGAAAGTGCAGCTGTTCACTAAATATTTGTTAAGGATTTTCTACCTCTTTGGAATACAGTGCGAGGTAAGAGACAGAGTCTACAGGAGCTCATGTCTAACTAGAGGACAGGCTTGTGATTACAAAGCCACATTATAAATCCATAACAGGTGTGAATGGCATGCTTTGGAAGCAGGAGGAGGGGAAGGGTGGAAGGAGAAACTAACCTGGCACAAAGGGTGGAGATACTATAAGAAAGACAATGAGAACTACAATATATACATGGCCAAATTTCCTGCCTTTGTAAGCAGGTGTTTCATGACCTGGCTCTAGAATATCCATCCTACTTGCAATTCTCTGTTCTTTGAGGCACTTCCATGCCCTTACACATGCTGTTCCGTTGGTTTAGAATGACCTTCCATATCAACACCTCTCAAGAGCTCAGTAATAATAATATCATCGTGAGAATGAGAATATCAAGTAAACAATACAAATAATTTTATAGCTAAAATCTATTATGCACAAATCTATATCTAATCCTTTTAACAACCATATGAGACAGGTACTATGCAACACTATTTTTAAGATGAGGATATTGAGGGTAAAATATATTAATTATTAAGCCTACTCAAAGTCACACAACTAGTCGGTAGCACAGCTAGGATTTTTACCTAGCTCTACTGAACCCTGGAGTCCACCTCTTAACTTCTGTTGCTGCTCAAAATTAACTCTAGCAAAATAATTCTGCAATGTAAACATCTTAAACAAAAACGTCCTCATATGTACTCCAATAGCTTTAAATCCTCACTTATTAATGTAATCCCCATTGCAGTTACTTCTTACTTTAATTTTCCTAAATTGCAAAAGTAATGCTTATTGTAGAAAATTCCAAAATATAGATAAGATAACAAGAATAAGGGAATTATTACCCATAGTCTTACATTCTGAGGGGGATAAAAAAACAATTTTAATCAACAGAGTTCCTTCTGTATGGTTCCATGGTTTATATGGCATTCTGGAAAAGATAAAACTATAGGGAAAGAAAACAGTGATTGCCAGAGACTGGGTACCAAGGGCATGAGAGCTGATAGAAATGTTCTCTGTCTTGATTGTGGTGGTGGTTACATGACTATATACTTATAAAAACTATTAGAATCATATGCTAAAAAAGTACATTTTACTACATTATAATTTATACCTCAGTAAACATGACTGAAAAAAACACTTAATGTATCTCCTTCCTCACTTTTTCCTATGCAAATATACTACAAATATATATCTTTAAAAATAATTTAAAGTGTATCATTTTTTATTAATATACTTTATCTTTAACTAGGGAAGATGGCGGCGTGAGTAGAGCAGCGGAAATCTCCTGCCAAAACAACATATATCTATGAAAATATAACAAAGACAACTCTTCCTAGAATAAAGACCAGAGGACACAGGACAATATCCAGACCACATCCACACCTGAGAGAACCCAGCGCCTCGCGAAGGGGGTAAGATACAAGCCCCGGCCCCGCGGGAGCCGAGCGCCCCTCCCCCCAGCTCCCGGCGGGAGAAGAGCAGGCAGAGCGGGAGGGAGACGGAGCCCAGGACTGCCGAGCACCCAGCCCCAGCCATCCGGGCCAGAGTGCAGGGCGCTCGATACTAGGAAAACAGGGCAGCAAGAACAGTGAGCAGGCACTGGAGGCTGGGCGCCAGAGGACATAAGAAAAGCGCGCGACCATTTTTTTTTTTTTTTGCTTTCTTGCTGTTTTGTTTTGGCGAGCGCTTTTTGGAAGTCTTAAAGGGACAGGGACCCCAATATTAGGGAAACAGGGCAGAAAGACCGGTGAGCAGAGGCCTGAGGCTGGCACCGGAGAATAAAGAAAAACGAACGACCACCTTTTTTTTTTTAATTAAAAAAAATTTTTTTTTTTTTTTAATTAAAAAAATTTTTTTTTCTTGTTTTTCTTTGTGGTCGTTGTTTTGTTTTGGCGGGTGCTTTTTGGAAGTCTTAAAGGGGCAGGGCGGGCCACTTAATCCAGAGGTAGGGAATCCGGGATCTCTGGGCACCCTAACCCCTGGGCTGCAGGGAGCAGGGAGGCCCCTTACGGAGATAAATAGCCTCCCAGCAGCTCCTGCTCCAACGCGACTCCACCATTTTGGAGTAGCTGCCCGAGCCAGGCCACGCCCACAGCAACAGCGGAGATTAACTCCATAGCAGCCGGGCAGGAAGCAGAAACCCTGTCTGCGCGCAGCTGCGCAGCACAAGCCACTAGAGGCCGCTGTTCTCCCAGGAGAGGAGGGCCACAAACCAACAAGAAAGGAAGTCCTTCCAGCCGTCACTCGTCCCAGTTCTGCAGACTATTCCTATCACCATGAAAAGGCAAAGCTACAGGCAGACAAAGATCACAGAGACAACACCAGAGAAGGAGACAGACCTAACCAGTCTTCCTGACAAAGAATTCAAAATAAGAATCATAAACATGCTGACAGAGATGCAGAGAAATACGCAAGAGAAATGGGATGAAGTCCGGAAAGAGATCACAGATGCCAGAAAGGAGATCGCAGAAATGAAACAAACTCTGGAAGGGTTTATAAGCAGAATGGATAGAATGCAAGAGGCCATTGATGGAATTGAAATCAGAGAACAGGAACGCATGGAAGCTGACATAGAGAGAGACAAAAGGATCTCCAGGAATGAAACAATATTAAGAGAACTGTGTGACCAATCTAAAAGGAGCAATATCCGTATTATAGGGGTCCCAGAAGAAGAAGAGAGAGGCAAAGAGATGGAAAGTATCTTAGAAGAAATAATTGCTGAAAACTTCCCCACGCTGGGGGAGGAAGTAATCAAACAGACCACGGAAATACACAGAACCCCCAACAGAAAGGATCCAAGAAGGGCAACACCAAGACACATAATAATTAAAATGGCAAAGATCAAGGACAAGGAAAGAGTGTTAAAGGCAGCTAGAGAGAAAAAGGTCACCTATAAAGGGAAACCCATCAGGCTAACGTCAGATTTCTCAACAGAAACCCTACAGGCCAGAAGAGAATGGCATGATATATTTAATACAATGAAACAGAAGGGCCTTGAACCAAGGATACTGTATCCAGCACGACTATCATTCAAATATGACGGTGGGATTAAACAATTCCCAGACAAACAAAAGCTGAGGGAATTTGCTTTCCACAAACCACCTCTACAGAACATCTTACAGGGACTGCTCTAGATGGGAGCACTCCTAGAAAGAGCACAGCACAAAACACCCAACATATGAAGAATCGAGGAGGAGGAACAAGAAGGGAGAGAAGAAAAGAATCTCCAGATAGTGTATATAACAGCTCAATAAGCGAGCTAAGTTAGGCAGTAAGATACTAAAGAGGCTAACCTTGAACCTTTGGTAACCACGAATTTAAAGCCGGCAATGGCAATAAGTACATATCTTTCAATAGTCACCCTAAATGTTAATGGGTTGAATGCACCAATCAAAAGACACAGAGTAACAGAATGGATAAAAAAGCAAGACCCATCTATATGCTGCTTACAAGAAACTCACCTCAAACCCAAAGACATGTACAGACTAAAAGTCAAGGGATGGAAAAACATATTTCAAGCAAACAACAGTGAGAAGAAAGCAGGGGTTGCAGTACTAATATCAGACAAAATAGACTTCAAAACAAAGAAAGTAACAAGAGATAAAGAAGGACACTACATAATGATAAAGGGCTCAGTCAAACAAGAGGATATAACCATTCTAAATATATATGCACCCAACACAGGAGCACCAGCATATGTGAAACAAATACTAACAGAACTAAAGGGGGATATAGACTGCAATGCATTCATTCTAGGAGACTTCAACACACCACTCACCCCAAAGGATAGATCCACTGGGCAGAAAATAAGTAAGGACACGGAAGCACTGAACAACACAGTAGAGCAGATGGACCTAATAGACACCTATAGAACTCTACATCCAAAAGCAGCGGGATATACATTCTTCTCAAGTGCACATGGAACATTCTCCAGAATAGACCACATACTAGGCCACAAAAAGAGCCTCAGAAAATTCCAAAAGATTGAAATCCTACCAACCAACTTTTCAGACCACAAAGGCATAAAACTAGAAATAAACTGTACAAAGAAAGCAAAGAGGCTCACGAACACATGGAGGCTTAACAACACGCTCCTAAATAATCAATGGATCAATGACCAAATCAAAATGGAGATCCAGCAATATATGGAAACAAATGACAACAACAACACTAAGCCCCAACTTCTGTGGGACACAGCAAAAGCAGTCTTAAGAGGAAAGTATATAGCAATCCAAGCATATTTAAAAAAGGAAGAGCAATCCCAAATGAATGGTCTAATGTCACAATTATCGAAATTGGAAAAAGAAGAACAGATGAGGCCTAAGGTCAGCAGAAGGAGGGACATAATAAAGATCAGAGAAGAAATAAATAAAATTGAGAAGAATAAAACAATAGCAAAAATCAATGAAACCAAGAGCTGGTTCTTCGAGAAAATAAACAAAATAGATAAGCCTCTAGCCAGACTTATTAAGAAGAAAAGAGAGTCAACACAAATCAACAGTATCAGAAACGAGAAAGGAAAAATCACGACGGACCCCACGGAAATGCAAAGAATTATTGGAGAATACTATGAAAACCTATATGCTAACAAGCTGGGAAACCTAGGAGAAATGGACAACTTCCTAGAAAAATATAACCTTCCAAGATTGACCCAGGAAGAAACAGAAAATCTAAACAGACCAATTACCAGCAACGAAATTGAAGAGGTAATCAAAAAACTACCAAAGAACAAAACCCCCGGGCCAGATGGATTTACCTCGGAATTTTATCAGACATACAGGGAAGACATAATACCCATTCTCCTTAGAGTTTTCCAAAAAATAGAGGAGGAGGGGATACTCCCAAACTCATTCTATGAAGCTAACATCACCCTAATACCAAAACCAGGCAAAGACCCCACCAAAAAAGAAAACTACAGACCAATATCCCTGATGAACGTAGATGCAAAAATACTCAACAAAATATTAGCAAACCGAATTCAAAAATACATCAAAAGGATCATACACCATGACCAAGTGGGATTCATTCCAGGGATGCAAGGATGGTACAACATTCGAAAGTCCATCAACATCATCCACCACATCAACAAAAAGAAAGACAAAAACCACATGATCATCTCCATAGATGCTGAAAAAGCATTTGACAAAGTTCAACATCCATTCATGTTAAAAACTCTCAGCAAAATGGGAATAGAGGGCAAGTACCTCAACATAATAAAGGCCATCTATGAAAAACCCACAGCCAACATTATATTGAACAGCGAGAAGCTGAAAGCATTTCCTCTGAGATCGGGAACTAGACAGGGATGCCCACTCTCTCCACTGTTATTTAACATAGTACTGGAGGTCCTAGCCACGGCAATCAGACAAAATAAAGAAATACAAGGAATCCAGATTGGTAAAGAAGAAGTTAAACTGTCACTATTTGCAGATGACATGATACTGTACATAAAAAACCCTAAAGACTCCACCCCAAAACTACTAGAACTGATATCGGAATACAGCAAAGTTGCAGGATACAAAATCAACACACAGAAATCTGTGGCTTTCCTATATACTAACAATGAACCAACAGAGAGAGAAATCAGGAAAACAACTCCATTCACAATTGCATCCAAAAAAATAAAATACCTAGGAATAAACCTAACCAAAGAAGTGAAAGACTTATACTCTGAAAACTACAAGTCACTCTTAAGAGAAATTAAAGGGGACACTAACAGATGGAAACTCATCCCATGCTCGTGGCTAGGAAGAATTAATATCGTTAAAATGGCCATCCTGCCCAAAGCAATATACAGATTTGATGCAATCCCTATGAAACTACCAGCAACATTCTTCAATGAACTGGAACAAATAATTCAAAAATTCATATGGAAACACCAAAGACCCCGAATAGCCAAAGCAATCCTGAGAAAGAAGAATAAAGTAGGGGGGATCTCACTCCCCAACTTCAAGCTCTACTATAAAGCCATAGTAATCAAGACAATTTGGTACTGGCACAAGAGCAGAGCCACAGACCAATGGAACAGACTAGAGAATCCAGACATTAACCCAGACATATGTGGTCAATTAATATTTGATAAAGGAGCCATGGACATACAATGGCGAAATGACAGTCTCTTCAACAGGTGGTGCTGGCAAAACTGGACAGCTACATGTAGGAGAATGAAACTGGACCATTGTCTAACCCCATATACAAAAGTAAACTCAAAATGGATCAAAGACCTGAATGTAAGCCATGAAACCATTAAACTCCTGGAAGAAAACATAGGCGAAAACCTCTTAGACATAAACATGAGTGACCTCTTCTTGAACATATCTCCCCGGGCAAGGAAAACAACAGCAAAAATGAGTAAGTGGGACTATATTAAGCTGAAAAGCTTCTGTACAGCAAAAGACACCATCAATAGAACAAGAAGGATCCCTACAGTATGGGAGAATATATTTGAAAATGACACATCCGATAAAGGCTTGACGTCCAGAATATATAAGGAGCTCTCACGCCTCAACAAACAAAAAACAAATAACCCAATTAAAAAATGGGCAGAGGAACTGAACAGACAGTTCTCCAAAAAAGAAATACAGATGGCCAACAGACACATGAAAAGATGCTCCACATCGCTAATTATCAGAGAAATGCAAATTAAAACTACAATGAGGTATCACCTCACACCAGTAAGGATGGCTGCCATCCAAAAGACAAACAACAACAAATGTTGGCGAGGCTGTGGAGAAAGGGGAACCCTCCTACACTGCTGGTGGGAATGTAAGTTAGTTCAACCATTGTGGAAAGCAGTATGGAGGTACATCAAAATGCTCAAAACAGACTTACCATTTGACCCAGGAATTCCACTCCTAGGAATTTACCCTAAGAATGCAGCAATCAAGTTTGAGAAAGACAGATGCACCCCTATGTTTATTGCAGCACTATTTACAATAGCCAAGAATTGGAAGCAACCTAAATGTCCATCAGTAGATGAATGGATAAAGAAGATGTGGTACATATACACAATGGAATACTACTCAGCTATAAGAAAAGGGCAAATCCAATCATTTGCAGCAACATGGATGGAGCTGGAGGGTATTATGCTCAGTGAAACAAGCCAAGCGGAGAAAGAGAAATACCAAATGATTTCACTTATCTGTGGAATATAAGAACAAAGGAAAAACTGAAGGAACAAAACAGCAGCAGAATCACAGAACTCAAGAATGGAGTAACAGGTACCAAAGGGAAAGGGACTGGGGAGGATGGGTGGGTAGGGAGGGATAAGGGGGGGAGAAGTAGGGGGGTATTAAGATTAACATGCATGGGGGGGTAGGAGAAAAGGGAGGGCTGTACAACACAGAGAAGGCAAGTAGTGATTCTACAACATTTTGCTATGCTGATGGACAGTGACTGTAAAGGGGTTTATAGGGGAGACCTGGTATAGGGGAGAGCCTAGTAAACATAATATTCGTCATGTAAGTGTAGATTAGTGATAGCAAAAAAAAAAAAAAAAAAAAAAGGGCAGTTCCTGTGTGGTAACCTCCAACGAGTTCTACACAAGGGTATAAAGGGCATATAAAAGTGTAGGCAAAGGGTCTGTTTGTGTTTATACAGAGGATCAAAGCCTAATTGGGCTACCCCGAAAATGAACTAAGATACGATATGAAAAAGAACTTCCAACATCAGCACTCTCTGGAAGACTCATGCCAGAAGATGATCATCAAAAAACCCCAACAAAGATCCACGCACTGCTACAGCTGTAGATGCACTCATCCCACCAGTTCCTGGACCTGCCATGGGAATGTGGAAGGAGATATCTAAGCTGGCCTGTGCATACAGTAAAACAACAAAATTGGACTGGATCTATACTGTTGGAACTCAACCAAGAATTTGGAGAAGTGCAAATTGTAGCGCTCCAAAGTCTTACAACTACAAACTATTTATTGTTAAAAGAACATATGGCATGTGAACAGTCCCCAGGAATGGGTTGTTTTAATTTGTCTGATTTCTCTCAGACTGTTCAAGTTCATTTGGACAATATCCACCATATCATAGATAAGTTTTCACAAATGCCTAAGGTGCCTAACTGGTTTTCTTGGTTTCACTGCAGAGGGCTGGTAATTACAGGTATGCTTTGGTTATGTAACTATACTCCTATTATGTTAATGTGTGTGTGCAATTTAAGTAGTAGCTTAAAACCTATACATGCTGAAGTTACTCTACAAGAAGATATGTCAAAGAAATAATCAATCTTCCCATGTTTTCTTCCGCCTGCTACTTCTATAGCTTTTCTTCTTCCTTCCTAATTACAACCCTTAAATAGAATTCGTGCCTCATATCAAATTTACCGAGTATCATAATTCTTCCAAGTGGTAAAGATACCTCAAGACAAATGCTGGGCATAGAAGCCACAGGGCATAAATATGCAAAGAAGTAAAAAGCTAACTTTTTCAAACAATAAGGCTTCTCTCTCACTTACCAACTTCACATTTCCCTGTATGGCCCCGGAAGATGACTGGTTAGCCAGAGACGGGTAAGATTCCTCAAGGGAGGAACAACCTAAGACAGGCACAGTCGCAGGGGGGCCATCAGGTGAGAAATTGGGGATCAACAGAGGTGAGGCTTAGAACCTCACCCCCCCGTTCTGAGAGAAATCTTCTGCATACGTGGATGTTTTATTGCCCTGGTCTAGCTTGGATTAACACATAGTCTACAGGCACACACCTGATCATCTACATGTGCTCTCTTACAACACTAAACTATGTTTTCTACCTTTATCTTGTATCTACCTACCACTTCAGCATTTTATTAAAAATAATAATAATAAAGAGAGAAATGTGGTATCCACATATAAATCAAGTATAAAAACCAAATCAGTATTCATATTTGAACTGACTGTTTATAGTTCATGATGCGTGATCAAAACCGAAAGTTTCTGTGATGACTGCCCTTGTACTGTTCACTATGTAACTTATTCATTATGTAAGAATTTGTTCTACATGTAAAAACTTGTTTGTTATGCCTCAGAAGATTGGAGACTGACAAAAATTAGGCTTGGGGTGGAATAATGATTGTGCATTGAGCATTGACTCCCCTATACAGAATTTTATTGTCGTTAACAACCATTTGATCAATAAATATGAGAGATGCCCTCACAAAAAAAAAAAAAAAAAAAAAAAAGGACAGACTTCCAATGGTAAAATAAATTAGTAACCGGGATGTAATGTATAGCATAAGGAATATAGTCAAGATATTGTAACAGCCTGGTAGGGTGATAGCTGGAACCTAGAATTATGTATATAAATGTTCTACCACTGTGTTGTACACTTGAAACTCATGTAATGTAATACTGTGTGTCAACTACCCTTCAATAAAAAATAATTATTAAAAAAAAAAAACAATCTACTAAAAAAAAAATATATATATATATACTTTATCTTTTAGGATTTCTAGATTTACAGGAAAATTGCAAATTTAGTACAGAATTCTCATCTTCATCCCCACATTATTAATGTCTTCTTATATTAGTATGACACACTGGTTACAATTAATGAATCAATATGGATACATTATTTTAAAGTCCATAGATTATTCAGATTTTCTTAGTGTTTACCTAATGTCCTTTTTCTGTTGCAGGATCTCATGCAGAATATCACATTACTTTTATTTGTCATGTTGCCTTAGGCTTCTCTTGCTTCTGACAGTTTTTCAGGCTTTCCTTGTTTTGATGACTTTGACAGTTTTTAATCCCATGACCAGTCAGGGGTCTTGTAGGGATTTTGGGATCACTGTTGGGATTTGTCTGTTTTTCTCATGATTAGACTAGGTTTTGGGGAGGAAAACCACAGTTCCATTTTCATCGTAACTGTATTATGGTTTATAACCTACTTTTCACTAAAAAAATGAATCAATAGCATATTTTCTGCTCAATACATAAAAATCTTTAACCGTATTAATGGTGATAGTATTCATTTAACCAATCACCTATTACTGGACAATTTAATGTTTTCAATATTACAAAGGCTACAATGTATGTATTTGTGTCAGTGCGCACATGCATGCAAACATCTTTGCAAACTTGTCTGATAATTTTCTTAGGGTAAATCTGAGCCCTGGAGCTGCTGAAACAAACTGTATTCACTTTTAATTTTGTTTCTAAAGGCTTTTGGTACATAGTACCAAAGTGCCCTTCAGAAAACTTGTTACTAATTTGAGCTAGCAATCATGTTTCAGTGTTCCGGTTCCTCACATTCCAGCTAATGCTGGCTATTATTCTTTTCAGCCTTTGTGAATTGTAGTAGAAAAATGGATCATGTTGTATTGTATTTGTTTTCCTATTGGTGTCTTCTGCCAGACAGTGAACTATATCCTATTCATTTTCTAATACCCAGAATCTAAGTTACTGCCTGAAAGAAATAGGCACTCAGCAGAAGGGAATGGAGGAGGGCGGACCTGAATGCATCAGTGATTGTGTGATACCACAGAAGAATCCATACTGAAGACAGGGAGGGTTCTCACCATCACTGGCTGTAATTATATCTGCTTGGCTAATGACCTATATAATTATGTAACCTAAAGGTGTGACTATAATAGTATGAGCTTCAGATCAGGTACAAGAGAAATCTAAACTAGGACCAAAAGAGGATAAACAGGATCTTGCAGTTTTCCTCAAATAACAAACATAATGGTTGGGGATTTATTTTACTAACTCTGAAAAGGAGGATCATCTGATAGTTCCTTTAAACTGTAATGCCATTAGTATATTCCCATATCACAGCTTGTTGAAACAAATTTATTTGTGATTTCTAGATATTTTTCTTTCAGTCAATACCATCTTATATTATTATATTATTTATCACTTACAGCTACCAAACTTTTTATTATTCTTTTTTCTGCACATTTCTCCTATTTTATTTACATCCTTTTTTATAAATCCTTGACTTTCTCTCCTGTCCCATATTTTGCTTTTCCTTGGTGTCACTTATAAATATGTTCTATAATTACAGTTATAAATGTTATTGATTCAGTTTATCACTGGACGAGGACACTACAGAGAAACAAAAGAAAGAAGTGTTTTCATATTAAATATTTTTATTTTTGTTTTCTAGTTCTGTAAGGTTGACTCATTTAGTAGGGTCTGAAAAAAAATGATTTTGGGCCCTGATTGTAGCTCAGCAGACATTTAAGATTTTCAATTTTGAGTGGGAGAGTTTCTTGAGCTGATGCTGTTTAGAGTGTACTTCACATCTAAGAATTTCCATATGTTCTTCACAGAGATTTCCTCATCCCTTCTAGTTACCACTTAAACTCTCTCTAGGGTGTAGGAGGGCTCTTACTTTTCTTCCAGTTCAAGCTGACAAAGACTGGGCCTGAGTTGTAAGATGGGATGGGTTGGGGGGAGGGCCCGGGGGAGGATTGACTTTACAATTTGGACCTTTTTATGACCTGTAGTGAATCTCTTAGTAGCTAAATCTATCAGCAGAGGAAAATAATTGATCTGTTTTATTACATAAAAAAATAGGGGTTTACAAGATGGTGATAAAATATTAAAATGGGTATTTAATAGTGAAGCAAATCAAACCATTGCTCTTTTTTGTTCATTCATTAATATATCATGAAACTATTATTCTTATGTGGAGCTATAGGCATTAAAGTTGAATGCTTTCAATTTATGCCTTTAGTTTATCTCATGTCCTTAGTAATTTCTTATACTGACTTGGTTTGACTACTTAGAAATTTAGTAATTTCTTTCAATATAACATCATTGATAATTATGACATTTGAAAAGGTAAGTCTCCAAGTTAAATTAGTTTATGTTTTAATAGCATTTTTTGTTGCTATGAACAAATTATATTTATTATTCAGCTAACAATGCCTAGACAACCTTACTATTAACTTTTATCTAGAATATAGAATTGTTTTAAGATGAATAGAAGCCAAAAGAATAGGAGATGAGAAACAATGAAGAAATTAGCATCATTTAAATTACATTGTCCACCTGACACTGAAATTGAGAGAGAAGGAAGAGGATCAGAATTGAGTTACAAGAAGTAGCCTCTACTATTTAAAGGATCAAACTTCATAGGGACTCAAGAATGTTTGCTTGACAATCTGAGGAAAGGAACTTTGGGCCCAACGCCTCCTCTGTCACACTTAAGTTTAGGCATTTTATAATCAATTGACAATTACTAGGCATTTAGGTAAACTAAAATGAACACATCTGACTGAGTCACATCACTTGAATTCCAGAATAGAATCTTTGGTAATAACCAGACTATTACAGCTACATTAAACATTTCATATATGAAGTTGCTCATATAGAATTCCCAAAAAAATGTTTCAGGAAAGAAGTTATGTGGGTCTATTAAGCTCCTTGGCAGAGCAGCATGCAAAATGATGTCAGTTTAGTCAATTTTTTACTTTATGGAAGCATTATTGATACACAATTTTATATTGGTTTCAGGCATACAACACAGTGGCTGAAGAGTTACCCGTATTATTTAAATCCTCAGCCCCATGAGTGCAGTTGCTATCTGCCAACATATGAAAATGTTACAGAATCATTGGCTGTATTCTCCATGCTGACCACCATCTCTGTGACCAATTTATGATTGAGAATTTTATGCCTTTTGCCCCCATCCTCCTCCCACCTGCTCACCCCAACCCCTCCCTCATGGCAACTACCAGTCATTTCTCAGTGTCTGTGAGTCTACTGCTATTTTGTCCTTTTTGTTTGGTTCTGTTTTTAGATTCCACAAATAAGAGAAATTATGTGGTATTTGTCTTTCTCGACCTGGCTTATTTCATGTAGCATAATGCCCTCTAGGTCTATCCATGTTGTTGCAGGATTTATTTTTTATGGTTGAATAATATTCCATTGTGTATATGTACCACATCTTCTTTATCCATTCATTTATTGATGGACACTAAGGTTGCCTCCATATCTTGGCTGTTGTATATATGTGGCAATAAACATAGGGACTCATATATTTCTTCAGGGATGTTGTTTTGTTTGGATAAATTCCTAGAAGTGGAATTACCAGGTCAAATGGTATTTCTATGTTTATTTTTTTTTAGGAACCTCCATACTGCTTTCCACAGTGGCTGCACCAATTTACAGTCCCACCACCAGTGTAGTATGTTTCCCATTTCTCCACATCCTTGCCAACACTTTTTATTTCTTGTCTTTTAGGTAGTGGCCATTCTAGCTGGTATGAGATGATATCTCATTGTGGTTTTAATGTACATTTCCCTGATGATTAGTGATGTGGAGCATCTTTTCATGTGCCAGTTGGCCACCTGTATTTCTTCTTTGGAAAAAAGTCTGTTCAGGTCCTCCACCCAATTTTTAATCAGTTTTTTTTTTTCTGAAGTTAAGGAGTATGCATTCTTTATATATTTTGGATGTTCATCCCTTTTCAGATAAATTGTTTATGAATATATTCTCCTGTACTGTAGGTTGCCTTTTTGTTCTGCTGATGGTGCCCTTTGCTGTACAGAAGCTTTTTAGTTTGATGCAGTCCCACTTGTTCATTTTATTTTGTTTCCTTTGACTGAGGAGATATGTCCAGGAAAGAATTGCTCATGCTTATGTTCAAGAGATTTTGCTTATGTTTTCTTCTAAGAGTTTTATGTTTCATGTCTTACATTCAGGTCTTTGATCCATTTCGAGTTTATTTTTGTGTATGGAGTTAAACAGTAATCCAGTTTCATTCTCTTGCATGTAGCTGTCCTGTATTCCCAATGCTATTTATTGAAGAGACTATCTTTTCCCCACTGTATATTCATGGCTCCTTTATCATATATTAATTGACCATATATGCATGAGTTTATATCTGGACTCTCTAGTCTGTTGCATTGGTCTAAGGGTCTGTTCTTGTGCAGTACCAAATTGTCTTGATTACTATGGCTTTGTAGTAGAGCTTCAAGTTGGGAAGCATAATCCCCCAGCTTTATTCTTCCTTCTCAGGATTACTTTGGCTATTCAGGGTCTTCTGTGGTTCCATATGAATTTTAGAACTATTTTCTCTAGTTGAAGAATGCTGTTGGTATTTTGATAGGGATTGCATTGAATCTGTAGATTGCTTTAGGCAGGATGGCCATTTTGACAATATTAATTCTTCCTATGCGTGAGCACAGGATGTGTTTCCATTTATTGGTGTCTTCTTTAATTTCTCTCATGAGTGTCTTGTAGTTTTCAGAATGTAGGTCTTTTGCCTTCTTGGTTAGGTTTATTCCTAGGTATTTTATTCTTTTTGATGCAATTGTGAATGGAATTGTTTCCCTGATTTCTCTTTCTGCTAGTTCATTCACTCCTTGTCTTTTGATTGGTGCATTCAGCCCATTTACATATAAGGTGATTATTGATAGATATGTACTTATTGCCATTTTACTAATTGTTTTCTGCTGTTTTTCATATCTCCTCTCTCTTCCTTTCTTCCTCTCTTATATTCTTCTCTTGTTATTGATGGTTCTCTTTAGTGTTATAATTGGATTTCTCTCTATTTTTTAAATAATTTATTTATTTTTGTGTATGTATATTTATTGTAGGCTTTAGTTTTGTGGTTACCAAAGGTTCAAAGATAGCTTATTTGCTATATAAAAGTCTATCTTAAATTGCTGGTAACTCCATTTTAAACACAATCTACAGGTACTTTTTTTTTTTCCTTCTTCTTCCTCCACATTTTTTGTATTAGATGTCATAATCTGCACTTTTTGGGTATCCCCTGACTGATTTAGTATATATTTGATTTTGCTTCTTCTGTTTTGTTTTAATTTCATACTTTTTTGGTAATTAGTTGTCTACTACCTTTACTGTGGGTTTATTTTCACTTGTGAAACCCTTAGTGTCATTTCCATCTACAGCAGTCCCTATAACATATATTGTAAGGCTTGCTTAGTGGTGGCGAATTCCTTCAATTTTTTTTTTACCTGGAAATTGTTTAATCCCTGATTCAAATTTAAATGATAATCTCACTGGGTAGAGGATTCTTGGTTGCACATCCTTCTGCTTCAGTACATTGAATATATCATGCCCTTCCCTTCTGGCCTGAAGAGTTTCTGTTGAGGAGTCTGCTGATAGCCTGATGGTATTTCTTTTGTAAGTAAGT
This sequence comes from Manis pentadactyla, assembly GCF_030020395.1. Lineage (NCBI taxonomy): Eukaryota > Metazoa > Chordata > Mammalia > Pholidota > Manidae > Manis > Manis pentadactyla. The sequence goes on from NC_080030.1 coordinate 52,803,252, forward strand.
GATCTTTTTTCTCTCTCTGGTTGCTCTCAACACTCTCTCCTTATCCTTGATCTTTGCCATTTTAATTATTATATGTCTTGGTGTTGTCTTGCTGGGGTTCCTTTTGTTAGGGGATCTCTGTGCTTCCATGATCTGAGTGTCTATTTCCTTCTCCACATTGGGGAAGTTTTCAATAATTATTTCCTTAAAAAGACTTTCTATCCCTTTCTCTTTCTCTTCTTTTTCTGGTACCCCTACTATGCAAATATTGTTTTGTTTGAATTGGTCACATAGCTCTCATCATCCTTTCATTCCTAGAGATCCTTTTTTTCTCGGTTCCTCAGCTTCTTTGTTTTCCTATTCTCTAATTTCTGTTTCATTTACCTTCTCCTCTACATGATCTAATCTACTTTTATATCCCACCATTGTATGTTTTATTTTAGATACTGCATTCTTCAGCTCTGTGGCTATTTTTCAGGTTTTCTATATCTTTGTTGAAGTCCTCCCTGAGATCTTGAATATTTTTCTGTAAATCCATGAGCATATTTATGACTTTTATTTTGAAATCTTTATCAAGAATATTAGTGATCTCTGTTTCATTTAGCCCTCTTTCTGAGGTTCTGTCTTATAGTTTTGATTGGATCAAATTCCTCTAACTACTCATTTTGTCAAGAATTCTGTGGTTCTTCCTTTGTATTAGATGTCTCTGCTATAGTTTCTGGTCTAAAGAGTAATACCTTTATGAAGAAGGTATGCTATGGTGCCCAGGAGCTCAAGATTCTCTAGTGCCTGGTTCTATTTTTGGGGGGCCCCAGTCACTGGTGTTCTGTCAGCAGGGTGCCTTTCTGTCTGGCTTCTGTAGTGGTCTAAGTCTGGGTGGGAAGTTTACTTGAGTGCCTTTGTGATCAGCTCAGGAATGTCTGTTGAGCTTGTGGGCAGGGCCACCTTCTTCCTGGCCTACAGCAGTGGCAGGGCTGTAGGGTTAATGGGGTGGGTGGACCAAAGTGCTCCGGCCGGTCGCACAGCACTGGGTTTGGACACCCACAGGGAGAAAGGAACTCTTGGGGCTGGCTCCTCCAAGCATCTCTCCAGGTGGACTGAAATGAAGCCAAGGAAGGGAGAGTCTCCCTCTACCTGCCAGGCAGCAAGTTCTGATGCTGCTGCTGGGTAAGGTGGGTTAGTTCCCAGCAGTGTGCACAGGGACGTACCTCAGGGCTGCATTGCCAGCAGTGGGAATGGACATCTGGAACTCATGAGAGTTTCTGATCTTTTGGGATGAGGAAGGTCCGGGAAGGTGTCCTCCACCCGCCCTTTCTCCTGAGAAGAGAGTTCCATCCAACCCTCGTCACCTCTGGTACCCTCCCACTGCTGGCAAGTCTTTCCAATTGCCGCCTCTGCTTTGGGTCTCAGGACTGGTGGAGCGTGCCTTCCCTCCACACTGGCTGGAGTCTCAGCCCCGCAGAGTGCTCCACCTGCTGCTCGTGTCCAGCCCCTGTAATCACCAGAACCCAGTGTAATGGGGGCTCATGCTCCCAGAGCAGATCTCCAGGGCCAGTTGTGCAGCATTCCTGGGCTCCTACCTCCGTGACTGTAGTCTTTCTCCCACCTGTAGTCTGGTGGGAGGAGGGCTTAGGTCCTGCTCGATCTTGACTTTGCTGCCTCACCCTTTTCTGTGTGGTCCTCTCTTCTTCTTCAGGTATAGGGGGTCTGTTCTGCAGTCTTCAGGTCATTTTCAGGTCTAGTTGCATTTGCTGTATTTTCCTCTTTTATGTGTTTTTGGGAGGAAGTTTCTGTCTTGCCTTCCTTTTCCACCATCTTTAATCCAATCCTATGTTCTTTAAATATATATAGAAATATATGTAGTGTTGTATATGTACAACTTTTAAATTTTCTTCAATTATACTCTACTCTAGATTTTGCTGTGTCCCTTTTCTTTTTTACTCAATGCTATGATTTTAAGATGAATTCATGTTTTAGTATATTATCTACAGTATTCTGTAGTATAAAACAATAGCAGAACATCAATTCTAATAAAGGATATATAGCTTGCCACCAACTCCCCTCTGTGATAGACAATGTTGGTGTGACTATCTCTAGTATGGCCGTAGTCACTGCTGGGTGAGTTTCTTTGGCATGGGGTTCTTAATCATTTTTTGCTATGACCTCTCTGTGGTAACCTGGTGAAGCCAGTTTATTATCCTCAAAATAATGTTTTTAAATGCATAAGATAAAATACATGGGGTTACAAAAGAAATCATTTATATTAATATACAGTAAATGATTCTTTATCAATTATGTAATAACTATGACAATTTCAAAGTAGTAATAGTCATAAATAATAATGTTAAAATGAAAATATTTCTGATTTTTATTTATCCCATTATTGATACTGTCAATGTTAGTGTGTTTATTGTGTACATACATTATCAAAGAAAATGCTGGATTTCATTAGCACTTATTGCTCTGCCTCTGGGGGGATTTTCATTAAACCGCCATCTTTTTGGGCCATTCCTGAGTGGAGTTGTCTGGACCAGCAGTTCAATTTTGGCTCACACTAACAAACTGAGCAAATCTATTTGACAACCAAGCCTTGAGTTTTATCTTCCCCCATTAGCTGGTCATAGATGCAAAGAGAGGTATCAGTGCCACAGAAGTAGGAGATACAGGAGCTTGGGCCACCTGCTTATGTAATTTACTCAAGCCCTGTGGACATGCTGGAACTTATCCTGTTGTACCATTTACCTTTAATGATGGATTACTGCTGCACCCATCTGAACTTACTGTTTAATGGATTTTGTAATCTCTAATTCATGATGGGTAGCACTGGTCATATAGTCACTTGATATCCCATGTCAGGAGTTCAATCTCTACTAGCCTAATAACACACCAGGAGCAGTTTTCCAATGACAAGTAGTTCTGTGCTGCCAAGGCATTATTTTCCACTAGAATCCTAGGATCTAAGTTGCAACTCTCCTATGTTTGCCAGTAATCTTTAAAATCATTAAATCCCTAAGTATCAAGGATAGTTCTCACGGTTAACGTAAGACTTGAATGGCCTAAAACTGGTGATGCACTTTTTCTTTCTCTAGGCCTCCTAAAACCTGGCAGCCCTCTGAATTGCTTAAGAAATTGGTTGGAGCACTGCTCCCAAGTTTAGTATATGCTGTCCCCAAAATCTAAAGAGGCCCACCAAGTCCTTTGCCTCTTAGTGGTAGTGATGCAAGGTTCAACAACATGTCCTATTCCTTAGGTGGCCTGTCTGTGACATCCCAGACTACCAGATCTGTAAAAGTTTCACTGAACTCTCAGTCTTTGCAGTGTTTATCTCCCACCCTCTGGCACTGCGGGGGTCTTACTAGGGCATGCAAGTGCTTGACACTTTCTGTTTCTCTTCTATTTCATACCAAGTCTACTTAGCATGATATCATAGTGGACCAGTTTGATTTAATGGAGAATGTCGAGATTATCAAAGATTTTGCAGACAACATTCTGAAGAAAGCAGAAGAGTTTAAATAGCCCTGAGTTAAGACAGTAAAATGTACTACTGTCTTTTTCACATACAGGTAAAAAAATTTTTATCCTCTTTATTATTGGGTCTTGAAAAGAATATGTTTGTAAGATCAAGAGCTATCTACCATATGCCAAGCTTGTGTTGATCTTTTCTATTGAAGGTACTACATCCATCTCATCAACTGTGTTAAATTTAGTATGTCACCATTAGCCAACTTGATCCATCTGGTTTTTGGAGGGGTCATACAGGTAAATTAAACAGGGATGTGATGGAAATACATCTCTGCATCCTTTAATATTTGAGGGTTGTGTGATGCCTGAAATTTTATGGGATGTGTTTGATTTACTATCTTGGTACTTTGACTATAATGGGAACCAATAGGAGATGTTTTTAAGAATTTCTGTGTAGCCCTTCTTGCCATGATAACTTTTACATAGTAGGTCAGGAAGTATAAAAATTCTACCAGATGATAAATATGTCCATTCAAATTCCACACTTGAGAACTGGAAAACTAACTACAGAATAAGTTATTTCCTATCTTCTGGATTCTGTTCTGCAGAATGTTTGGGCTCATAGTAACATGGACATGATCCAGAACTGCATTTATCACCTGGCATCCTTAAGTTCTGTCCAGTGGTCTATGATGGCATTTGGGGTTTGATTGTTTCAGTGTCAGTTCAGATCATGTAACAGTCCTCAAAAAGACTGGGAAAACTCCTTTCTCCAGTGTACAGTTTCCACATATAGTAGTAAATGGCTGCAAAAGTCTTTAGGGAAGAATTGGAAGGCTATTTATTTTATATACATTAAGAATTATAAAGTCCTTCCTCAAGAAGATCCCTGCTCCCCTTTAATCGGGGGCTCTGGTCTATGAACTGACTTAAAACTGGATGAGAAACTACAGTATTTTTCTATTTTGCAGCCAATGTCAGTCTTCTCAGAAGCTGCTTTGTTTTTTGTTGTTGTTCTACAAGGCAAGTAAGTCAAGTGACACCTGGATTGGGTCATCTGTCTTGCTCCTAGGAACATAATCTATTAACCATGAGCATAGATTTCTATAGGTAAAGACACTCAGATTTCCATTCCAGCCTTGCTGTCTGTTATGGTAGTTACATCCATATTGACTCTGTCAGTTAGGCACCACTCACTGGCCTCTGCCATTCTAGAATCCTGTTATCTCTGCTGAAGGCACGTCTCTCTTTTTTTCTTTTTTAACAGCTTTATTGAGATATAATTCACACACCATAAAATTCACTCAAAATGCAAGATTCAGTGGCTTTTAGTAATTTACACAGTTGTACAATCATCCTCACATTTTCATTGTCCCCAAAAGAACCTGGGCCCTTCAGCAGTAACTTTGATTGTCCCCAACCCCACCTGCCCTAGGCAACCACTAATCAATTTTGTGTCTCCAGAGATTTGCCTGTTATGGATATTTTATATAAATAGAATCATCCAATATACAGGAAATGTGTCACTGAGTTTTTCAAAGATCCTAATGCAAACTTCTTTGTGCATTCCTTCCACCAATAATGAAGCTTCTATCTTCTAGTGAGTGCTTTCTGGAGAATATAGGCAGACAGCAGGTTCTCTGATCATATGTAATAAGTGTAATAAATCTATTTTAACATTTTCACTTCTCTGAGCCTAATGACCCCTTCTTCAATATTCTACCAAAGTAGTTCTAGCATCTCAACCTCAATTACAGTAAGACATCTACATGGCCAGCCTTCAAGAGCCCATCTCATCAGCATATTAGAGTTAATTCCAGATTTCCTTTCCAGGAGGCATTGCCCCAGTCACGGGAGAGTGCTCAGTGCCAATAAATTCTACTATGCAGACTTGTATCCTTTCCCCTTACCACCACCCTGTTTGAACATTTTAGAGATACACTCCCATGCATGTTCTTCCAGTTATTGCCAGTACTTTTTATTCTGGTCCTGTAATTGTTTTGATTGTATGAGCTATTTCCTCCCAGAGAAAGAAATGTTATTTTCCCAGTTATTCCTGAGGCAATGAAGGATGTGGTGACAGATCTTAGACAGAAAAAAGCATTGTCTTGGAAGATGCCTGACTCAGGTGAGATGTTTGCAAAACTTCCAGCCATTGTGAAATTTTTCTCTCTAGCAAGGGGCAAAGGACCACTTCTGGCAGAGGAGTCATGGAAATCTGGGAATTTGAGATACTTGAGTTTATCCACCCAAATGTTACCATCCCAGGTGTTAGGACACAACTTTTCCTAACAAGAGCCTGGACTTTGACATAGAAGGTCTTTTGAGGCTGTGTGCGCTCTCTCCTTTGCAGTTTTGTCACACTTAAAATTAAATCTTGGACCTATATTTCTCAGCATATGTTGGCCTACAGCTATAGGAAATAAGGGTCATTTAATTTATTTTTCATTTTTTCCTTTCCCTTTCCATTTATTTTTAATCTGGATGTTATTTACATAAAGTACATACATACTAATTGTAGAGCTTGATGTATGTTTATATTTACATATACCCTTAACTACTAGCCCATCAAGATATAGACCATTTCCAGCACTCCAGAAGGCCCCCTCCAGTCAACATTTTCCCCACAAAGGTATCATATTTGACCTCTTTCTTCATAAACACATTTTTCCTATTCTTTAACTTCATATAAGTGGATTCATGGTTTGTTCTTGCACTCATCATTATGTCTGTGAGGTTCATTTGTGCTGTTGTATGAAGCAGTAGTTCTTGTTCATTGCTGTTTAATACTCTATACTACACCATAATTAATTTATCCATTCTCCTATTGATGGACATTTGGGTTATTTCCAGTTTGTTGTTTTATGATAAAACTACTTATGCATATTCTTACATAAGACTTTGGTGGACATATGTACTTATTTCTTTTGGAAGCAGAATTTTGCAGGAGTAGAATTACTTACTTGTTGGCCATATGTACATATAACTTTACTTAAATACTGCCAGCCAATTTTCCAAAGTTGTCTTACTGATTTAAATGCCCCCACCAGCAACATTTAAGGATCCAGTTGTTCCACATCCTTCCCAGCTTACTTTGTATTGACAGTCTTTTCGTTTAAGTCATTCTTGTGGGACTGTAGCAGTATCAAGCTGTAGTTTTAATGTGCATTTCTTTGATGAGTAATGAAATTAATCGTCTTCCCATATGCATGTTGCCATTTATTTACCCTCCTTGTGAAGAGTTTTGGGGGGCAGTTTTGAAAAATTGGGCTAAATAGGTTTCTTTTTTTGTTGATTTGTAAGAATTCTTTATATATTCTGGATCTAAGTGCCTTGTTGAATGCATGCTATAAGACCTTGCCTTGCCTTTTAACTCTTTTAATGATGTCTTTTGATGGACAGAAATTCTTTATTGTAAAGCCCAATTTATCTTATAGTTAATGCTCTTTATGTTCTGTTTTACCCAAGGTCATGATTATGTTCTCCTGTTTTTTATCCTATAAGCTTTATTGTTTTACTATTTACATTTAGGTCCATGATCCATTGAGAATTAATTTGGGGATATGGTGTAAAGTAGAGATCAAAGTTCACTTTTTCCATATAGATATGCAGTGGACCCAGTATCAGTTATCAAAAAGACTTTGCCGTGGAGGTCTTTTTATTTTTATAGTGGACCTTGAGTTGATAGCTGTATGACATGAATATGTCATTTTCTTTTAACAAGAATTTAAAAGGTTAACAAAAGCCAAACCATTCTATAATTCTTATAATTATTATTTTTATCAGTTCTAGTGCCAAAGTACTACATAACCCAAGCTTTGCCATCTACTTCCACCACATTCCAGTCCAACATAAATGACTGCAATCTGTGAAGCCATTGTTACCAGAAATTATAGCTGTGTCACAGACTACCAACAATGGGTTTTTTTTAAAGTTTTTGTTTTTGTTTTGTTGCTGCATGACCAGTGGGTGATCCAGGTTTAGAATCCTGGCTTGAGGGTTTTCTTTCTGTGACCACTTCTGATATCAACTTGCTTATTCTGGGTTTTCCCAAAATCAGAGGCTGGGTCTAGGATTGCATGCAAGTAGTTTATTTGGGATGCTAGTCCAGGAAGCAGAAATGAGGGACCAAGGAAAGTGGACTAGGGAAGGAGAGAAAGGCAATACTAAATTACATTATTAAGAGGTTGGTGCCTGCCCCTATGTTTATCACAGCACTATTCACAATAGCCAAGATATGGAAGCAACCTAAGTGTCCATCAGTAGAAGAATGGATAAGGAAGATGTGTTACCTATACACAATGGAATATTATTCAGCCAGAAGAAGAAAAAAAATCCTACCATTTGCAACAACATGGATGGAGTTAGAGGCTATTATACTCAGTGAAATAAACCAGGTGGGGAAAGACAAGTGCCATATGATTTCATTCATTTGTGGAGTATAACAACAAAGCAAAACTGAAGGAGCAAAACAGCAGCAGACTCACAGACTCCAAGAAGAGAGTAGTGGTTACCAAAGGGAAGGGGGTAGAAAGGATGGTTGGGGAGGGAGGGAAAAGGGTATTAAGGGGCATTATGATTAACACACATAATGTAGGGGGGTCACAGGGATGGCAGTATAGCACAGAGAAGATAAGTAGTGACTCTACAGCATCTCACTACACTGATGGACAATGACTGCAATTGGATGTGTGTGGGGAACTTGATAATATTGGTGAACGTAGTAACCACAATGTTGCTCATGAGAAACCTTCATAAGAATGTATGTCAGTGATACCTTAATAAAAAAAAAAAAAAAGAGGTTGGTGCCTGTTCCTGCTCGTACCTTCTGCAGGCCTCTGTCAAAGAGACAAAATGAGAAGTGTTTCCCCTTCTGCTGGTATGTGCTTCTAGGTACATTGTGTCAGTATCAGGGGGCTCCCACATTATGCCAGAGAAGCCCTGGGCAGGAAACAAGAATGTGTGGTCCACTTTTCAGGTGGGATGCTGAGAGAGAAACAGAGTGGAAGCCTATATGGAATAATTTGTATCACCATCAGATGTGAGAAAATGAGATGTACACAAAAGATTTCCAACAAATATGTTGATACAGCTCATGGGACTCAAAGGCATCAAGAAGTATCTGAAATCAAGTACTTGAAATCCCATTAGGCACTGTGTGTATCTGCTTTTCTCTGTACATCTCTTCATTTCCAGCTCCTGGTGGTACAGCTTTCTTTGCTTCACAGGTGTGGGGTTGGGTGGGAAATGGTCATCCATGTCTTTTGGTGTTTACATGTTTCCTATTCAATATAGCAACCAGACTGAACCAGAAGGCCTTTGTTCCAAGTCCAAATTCCCTGAAAATAAATTTGGTTCAGCTTGGGTCAGATATCTACTGCTGGTCTGACATAATTCGAGACAATGGAGCACAGTCGTGTTGCCAACTAGTTGCTGAGAATGCAGCGTTTCGTGTGGGGCAGGGTTGTTGGCTGATGAGCTAAGTAGACTTTCTTTTGAAGGGGACTATGTTTGGAGGTGTCCACTACCTCAAGCAAATCTGTCAGAACCTTATGATGTCTGTCTTTGGTGTTATGTTGAGAAAGTCTTTCTCTACCCCATGATTATATAGACACACATTTTACATTTTATTCCAATATTTTTATCATTTCTTTTTTATTCAAATATTTAATCCACCTGGAATCTATTTAGGTACAAGTTTTGAGATAAAGACCTAGCTTTTAAAAATGGTTAGTTATCTCATTACCAATTTTTTCACATACCAAATTCTTTTACACATGTGTGTGTATGTGTAAAGGTATGGTACTGTTTCTGGAGTTTTCCATTGCTTCATCTGTTGCTATTTAAATATATATGTAATACTTCAAAACTAGTATGTATGCTGTGAAAACAAAGTACTCCCATTAGTCTTAAGTTCCTGTAGAAGAGCAAGTAAAAAATATGTGTATCTTCTAATTGTCTAGCACAGATTCTAATGCATGCTAAATAATGATAATTACAGTTTATATGTAGATGATAAAATATAAAAATGCATATTATTTTATAGTTTTCAATATGCTTTCATCATGTGTTGAAACACATGGAAGTGTTGCACATCATCCAGAAAACATATTGGTATATGAATACATTTCTCTGATACAGTTTACATGCCAAACTGCTAGATTTTGGTTTTGTTCTAAACGATTTCCCTTCCTGCAAGAGGATTATGTATCTTCGCCCATTATCATTTGCAGTGCCTCCTGGGGAAGCAGTACACTTGCACCCTCCTTTGAGGTTGGTCTTGGCCATTTGGCTTGTTTGGGCCAATGGTATGTGAGCAGATATGACTTACATTATGTCTAAAAAGAAGTGTTAATTATTATTGTGTGTTTTTGCCAGCCCTTTCTTTCTATTCCTTCTGCCATGAAAATAGTGTATCTCAGATAATGAAGAAGACAAATGTACCAGAAGAAGTGCCATCAACCCATGACTGATGAGCAATGTAAATGAGAAATCATCCTTTATTTTCTTAAGCCACTATGATTTGGGGCTTGCTACTGCAGCCTTACTGGTAAAAGCCGACTAATACAAATGCCAGCTGACTGTTGACAATCAGGTTTTGACTGTAATTATTAGTTGGGTGGATCTGGTTCAGATACCTCTCTCATAATAACCTGAAGGAGTGTTTTTAACTCGAGAGTTTTTAAAATATAGCAAAGAGAGTGATTGGAATAACTGAGACCTCACTATAGACATGAACTGCATAGGTTTTATTCAGCGGATATCTTATATACAGTCAAAGATATTAAGCTCCTTTGGTTACTACACAGGTTATAAGTAAAAGAGACATTTTTCAACAAGGTCTGTTCATGGTGATTATTATAAAAATAATTGGCAAAAAGAGAGCTAGAAACTCATGACCAATAGATATCTTCAGAATCTGAAAGATGTGCAAGACAGTCCAGGACAAATATGTGTGGTCCCAAGAGTGCTCCGTTATTAACATGAATCTGATACTCTTGATCTTAGCTTCTCTTAGTGTCTTTTCACTTCTCTTTCTTTGCCAGTGGCTATATAAACACAGGCAGTGGGACATATTTCGCTCATGGGCCATAGTTTGTTGACCCCTCCTATAAAAGATGCTTGATGGGCACCCAAAGTCTCCTCTTATTTTGCAGATAGGACACGAATTTCATTTTGGGAACCTTTCCTCCCACTCCCACCTCACTGAAAACTGTCAGTCTGTAAACTTAAGGTTGTGCTACAGGAACGTGTGGCTGTGGCTATAGCGATTGCTTCCATCCGAGTGAATACTACAGTGGTATGGGGTGTCCTTTCTCTCTTTCCACAGGAACTTGTAGCAATAAGGAATATGTGAGCCTGGGGATGCCAGAGGCTACCACATGAACCTTAGGAATGAAGCTGACACAGCAGAAGGCCAAGCCAAGAAACTAAGAGAAACTGAATTTTGATTACATTTTTGGAGCTCCAGGATCAAGCCACTCATGACACTAAACAATCCCAAGGCTTTTCTGCTCCACAAATAAATAAAATTTTCTTTCCTGTTTAATAAGTGAGTTTGAGTTTGGGTTCTCTGTCACAACAACAGGATACTAACTGAGGCAAAACCTCTTACCTCTAATGTTTATGATAACTGTAAAACAAAAACAAAATTAAAAATTAAATGCCGACATAGCTGCTAGGCCAGAAAAGTGTGATTCAGCAATGTTGTTTTATGTTTTACTGAAACTAAATTTCTTCTTCTTGTGTGAATATGACATTGGCTAATAGGTTATGGGTTGTCCTGAGTTCTGCATACCTTTGTGTCCTACACATAAGGTGTGTGCTGTATAATGAATCATTTCTTCATTGCTTTTCTCTATTTGAACTATTACAAAATCTTTATTCACAGAGCTTCCTATGACAACATTTAACCTTGGTACAAATGTATAATATACATGTCTACTCTTTACTTCCCTTGGTTGCTAAAACAAAAAAGAGTATCATTGTTCTTGCCTTTCAAATTGTATTGATATAAAATTAAAGTCTCACTAAATTGCTTAGGCCAAACTCTCATTTATGAAATGTGTTTCCATTATGATTGAAAAGAAAAGCTTTGTGTTTTTAACAGGAGACAAATTCAACTGTAATGATTGTGTCAGTTTGCCAGTGGGACATGCTAACTCTCAGTAACTAGGCAAGCCTGTGATGTCTAGACCTGCTTCATTCATTTTGGCCCTGTTTCTGTACTTTCCATTGACTCCCACCTGTGTCTCATAATTCTGTTCACTGGTGTGGTCTCTTACTTCTGCTAGTGATTTTAAATAATGAGACAATTTGTTAAAGGCTCTGAAATTTGCACATAAAACTCCTTATACTACTTCTTAGTTGGAGTAAAATAATCTGTACAGGTACTTCTTACTTTAAGCAGGAATGTTGAATTAGTCACCTGTTGCTCCAGATATCCAGCAAAAGGTCTCAAAAACATTGTGGCGTATAACATGAAGCATTTATAGTCTTGCTCATAGGTCTGCAGGTCAGCAGAAGTAGCTCTGCATGAGACTGCAGGTCAACTTGGCTCAGCTCTGGCTTTACATCAAGTGTAGGACTGCCTGTGAATCTATCTCACTCTGTGAGACTGTGGGGCCCAGACTGGGGACCTCGACTAGCTGGTGCATGCTCTCTTCATGGCAATCGTGAGTGCAAGAGACTGAGCCAAAGGACACAGGGACACTTAAATCCTTTGTGTATGTGTGTCAAGTTCACTGACATTCCATTGCCAGAGCAAGTTATATAGCGTAACATCAATAGGGTGGGAGAAACACCGATCCACTTTAGTGTGCTGTAGGTTTATATGGCTGAGGAAATAAGGGAAGAATTGGGAACAATAATCCAATCTAGTACATATGGCTTCGCTTTGTTTGAACTCTGTCTCTGCTCCTCCAACCCTGTGATCTGAGTTTCTATTGCTAATGTGCCCTGTGGGAGTGAGAGGGCTTTGTATGGCTAGTTTGAATTATAAAGGAAAAGAATAGTTTCCAGATAGCTTAATGGCTATAAATCCAGTAGCTGTTACAGAAGTTTCCATTTTGCTCAACTTCTGGCTTCTTTGTTGATCTATTTTTATGATAAATTATATTAATATTTTTAAATATGTTAAGTGTTAATTTTGTGTTTTAATATACTAAAAAATGAGAACACGCAAGGATTCTATTATTCAATGTATACCTCAATGTACAATGTAACTAGTAGGAGATAAGGGGTCCCATTCACAGCCAGATTTGTAGGACCTAGCAAAGTGCATGACATATAATATATAATTAATAAATATTTGTTGATTGAAGTACATTGTTTTCTTATTTACTGATGATGATTACTGATCAACAGACAGTAACTTGTACCTGAATAGACATTTTCTTTTTCAATATAATGAAGTATATATAATTAATATCCTCCCACTTCATTAATATCTGTTAGCCACAATGAGAAGGTGTTTATAATGTGATTCATAGAAAAATGATGTTTGTGTTTACTGTTTTCAGATAATACAAATTGTTGGTTGCTGTTTTTTGTCAGGTTTGTTAAAAAGTGTTTACATGTCCTTTTGATGTACTTAGAGTCCTTAGAAGAACCTCTAAATGGATAGAAAGAAATATGTACCAATATAGGTGAAATCTACTAGCTTTCAAGTTTATACATATAAACCAGTGAAAATATATTTAAAATTACTTTAAAAAAGCATTTAAAAATTAACAACCATTTGATCAATAAATATGAGAGATGCCCTAACAACAACAACCAAAAAAAAGTACACACTTCCAATTGTAAAATAAATAAGTAACCGGGATGTAATGTATAGCATAAGGAATATAGTCAAAATATTGTAACAACTTGGTATGGTGATAGCTGGTACCTAGAATTATCATGTATATAAATGTTGAATCACTGTGTTGTACACCTGAAACTAATGTAATGTAATACTGTGTGTCAACTACCCTTCAATAAAAAATAATTATCTAAAAAAAAAAAAAAAAAAGCATTTAAAATTAAAGTTATATATGCTGTGGATAAAAAAAGATAATGCATGCAAGAGGTGGTAAAAATAGTAAGTGCAGCTTGAATGAGTATTTCCTTCCTAGAAGGAAACAAATTAATTCCCACAATTGATTTTATGAAAACTGAATACATCATAAAACAAAACGAACTTAGTTGAAAGATAGTTTGCTTTTCGTAATAGGTCATCTACTTAGGAGAAGAGCAAGACTAAAGTAATGAAATGCCTTCTTGGACTTTCTTCAATAATTCTGAAGTTCAGGCTATTTCCTTTGCTTTCTTACAGGAAACATTTATTATTGCTTAAACATGCATTAATGTCTCAAGTTATAATCATGTTGCCAGATATACTTACGACATAAAGAAAGGAAGGAAACTAATATTCATGAAGTGTCCACTATATGCATGATAAAGTGCTAGAAGCAAAGACTTACAGTGAGAAATATTTTCATTTCAGAGAAGAGGAAACTAGGCTTCAAAAGTTTAAGTGACAGAGATTTTGACTCCAAAATCATGTTCTTTGGCATGAGCCAAAACCTGAGAAAACTGTCCATTTGACAGTGTAAACAGTGAACTGGCATGAGTTCTGCTTGCAAGTTCAATAATTGCAGTGTAGTAAAACCAAGTTTTATTTAAAGATAAACCAACAGCAACTGTGTACATATGTTTTGCAATAGACAAATCGCAGTGGTCTAAAGTCCTACAGTGGGTATCCCCCAGTGCCACATAAGAGTCCTGAGGAACAGTTCAAATGTGGATCTACCCACTAGGAGATCCCTAGTCTTGGGCTTGAGTTGACATGTTGACTCCTGGATGGGATTTTTCCTTGTGGCTGTCCCTGCAATGTTTGCAGTGCTGACCTGACCCCCTCTTCTGGGGATGTCTTGTTATTCTCATGCTTCTGGACCCACTTTCCTTGGCTGGTGAGGCCTCCAGACATATTTTTGTTAGTATTTCTTGATTCATAAGTCTTCCAAATTTCCTTCTAACATGGGCAGGAGTTCTCATTTGTCAAATATTTTTCCCAAATAAGAGGGTCTTCCTCTTGATTATTAATTATAAACACTTATGATTGTTGTCTTTACACTGTGCTTCTGATCTGTCCATCCTGTCCTTAAGGAAATTGGAATCTATCTAAGCTATTCACATGAAAAATGAAAGCTGCCAAGTGGAGCTACAGATAAGGATCATAAGCATTACAAGACTTCTTAGGAGGGAAGGATGACCATGGATTTCTGTGGTTCTAAGGGAGCTGAGACTACAGCAGGTCTTGAAGGCACGAGATGACCATAAGCCCTCCACCCCCAATCTAACATCATGCTCTGGCGGGCATTAAGGGACACATCAAAGACATGAGGAACACAATGGGGCTGCCACTCTGGAGGCGAAAAAGGCATCGACGTACACTTTCTTCTATGGTGAGTCATCTTCCCTCTCCCCTGCAGAACTTTAAGGTTTGCTTTTTTCTTAGTGCATGACTTCACTCCCAGAGCCCTGAGTTTATGAGAAAAGGTAGCCTGACTCTGTTCTGGGTCTAAGGAAGAGACATACTTGTGGTTTCTATCTTGTCTAGCCCAAATCACAGAGGAGATAAATATTAGGCAGAAACTGTGGTCACAGGAATAACGTGCATTTCCCTTGAAGTTGCTCAGTTTCATATCTCTCTCTAGCAACCTTTATGCTATGAAGCTAAGGGCTCAGATTTGGGGATGAAAAATACTGTCCTTGAAATAGTTGTTGAAAGTACAACAGTAAGAGTTGAGAGAGGACCAGAGACTCCAACATAGCTAAACACAGTATTTGGAAAGATATCAGATTATTGTTCCACTGCTCCAGGACAGGTTGGCAATACTCGATACTTGGTACCTAAGATCAGGGCTTTCCTGGGCTTCAAGGTGCTTCACACATGATCATGGGAAGAAATGCCTGGTGAGGTGTTCGCTCCATTATGACAGACTAGGGAGGGTAACTTGCTCACATTTATGAAACTATTAAGTGTCAGATTTGATTAAATACTTGTTGGGATGTGAATATGAGTTCATGAGTTGCGCTAATTTTTATTTAATATATTTTAAGAATTAACAACCTTAATTGCATCAAATTAATAGTTCCAGACTGTTCCACTACTCTAATTTACTAACTCAGCTAAATTTTGAAGTGTATGTGGGTGCTGATAATTAAGGTTAACTCCCCCAAGTAATAT
Source organism: Manis pentadactyla (assembly GCF_030020395.1). Taxonomy (NCBI): domain Eukaryota; kingdom Metazoa; phylum Chordata; class Mammalia; order Pholidota; family Manidae; genus Manis; species Manis pentadactyla. The sequence continues at coordinate 52,818,928 of NC_080030.1, forward strand.
ATTTGCATTTATAACTGGCATTAAGATATGTCTTAATCCAGTTATTTTTCTGTTCTTTTTTTAAGCAATATAAACTTGCTGTAAATGAAAAGTTACTCCAAAGTCCTGTAAATAGCAGTGCCAATGACACAGCAGCTCTGGCTCAGATGTGATTGTGGGGAACGTGGTGGACTTACAGTGTCTTTTCTTCTGCTCTCCTCTACCCCTACCTCCCCTAGCCCCTACCGGTTAGTTCCTGAATGTCCCCAGTGGAACTCTATGCCCTAAATTATGCATGTGATGGATGACCTAGACCTAACTGAACCCTAGGGGGATGAGAACTCTGATCTAGTAGGTTTACAGAAGTCTTCAAGTGTAAGGTGCATTATATCATTTTGATTACAAAAATAAAAATAATCAAGAGCCATCTCCAAAATATACATCATCTCATAGGCAGGGGATTGGGGAAGGGGGGTGGTCAAGTTGAGTATTTGGTTTTGAGAGTTTGCCCTATTTACTTACTTCATCTACCCCACTTCAGCCCCAGGATGAAAAACATAATGTAATTGTTATGTTGTGATATTTCAGTTTAGTAGTGAAGAGTGTTTTTAACTTCTTTGGGAAAAAACTGAGAAGACTGAATCTATTATATATCCACATGTCAGAATTTCATTGATATTCTCTTTAAATTATATATTCTACATAAAAACAGAAATTTAAAAATGTTAACTTTTTTTTTAAGTTGATTCTGGTAATAAGCTCAGGGAAGCAAAATTCACATTGCATATCATACAAATCAAGTTTCTCAGGCATTCCTAATGCAATTTGATAAAACATCTTTTCTTAAGTCCTTTATAGTCTCTGGAAAAATAAATTACTGCTGTCAAAGAGCAATCTCTTTTCCCTGGTGTATTACTTTTATCAGTTGTAAATGTGTTTGCCTGCAAGGAACTGAAAACCCAAGAAAGAGAGATTTAAACAAGTAAGGGATTTATTTGCCTCAAGCAACAAGATACCTGGGGGCAAGCTTCCAGAGCTCAGAGGGTGGCTCAGCAGTGTCTTCACATGGCTCTCATTTTAATGGCGGAAAGATAGCTCCACTTAAGGCGTCATGTTAGCCACTGGTGGGAGGAGGAAGAAGGAAGGGGAAAGTGAAAAGTTGCCAGCCCAGTGTTTAAAAAAGCTTTTCTGGAAGTCTCAGTCAGAGACTTCTGTTTACACTCTTGGCCAGAACTGGGTCACCTGGACACCTTACTTCTATCAAACTAGTCTAGGAAGCAAGGCTGTTTTTCCATTCTGCACATTGGTAGAGGAGGTTGGTTGGAAAGGTAGTAAAATGGGTAGTAAGGGAGCCAGCTTAGAGTATCTGCCATATTGATTGGGGATTTTTCTCTTACTGATTCCTTGTCCCATGGAATTATTTTAGATAAACAAAAAGTTTTCAGTTCAGAAGTTCTAGTTTAAGAATGCAGTGTCCTCACTGCTTATTTCCTCTTTTAAATGATAGATTTGGGCTGTCGTCTCTAAATAGCTACTTACTGTAGCTTGTGTTTTGAGGAGCAGCATATCTAAGATCAAATGACAAAAATGAAGGGAAACATCTTGTGACCTTTTTGGTTCTAGTCATTTGGGATGTATTTCTTGCCAGGACAGAGAGTTCAGTATTTTTAAATATTCTGGTGTTTATTTGTTCAAGACCAAGACAGAACCATCATGAATAATGAATATATGAAAACAGAGCCAAACAATGAAATACATACTTATGAAATTCACTTGAGTCTATTTAAGACAGTTCCAATTAAAGAAGTGTAGTATCTTTTTCTTTGGAGTCAAGGATTTTGTTAATTCCCATGGGTAATTTCACATTATAGTTCTTAATCTCTACTAAAGACATTTAAACATTGCTGATTGGTCATAAAGATATTTGAGTAGCAAATCCTACTATAATTCTAGTCATCAGATTGTTGCAACTCCAAGCCTAAAAAGATTTCTTTTTACAATTAGAATAAAATTCATTAGAGAAAATTTGTAAAAGGAGAGATCTCTTCATACATCCACTATTATGAGTAATTTTGATATTTCCTGTTTATGAATAGGAAATAATAACCATTGTTAATTGAATACGTACTTTATGTTAATAATTTTAGATGTGTTGTATGACTTAATCCTCTTAAAAACTCTAGGAACTACATACAATTCTATCCCCATGTTTATAGATGAAGATATTTATGGTAGATAACTTGCTCAAGAACACATGGTTAGTAACTGACACAGCTGGAATGTGAGCTCAGAAAGTCTTCAAAACCTCAAAATCCTCAGGACCTGAATGGGCTGTGCTGGGTATCTAGGAGTCTGGAACAGACAGACTCCAGGGCTTGCCAACACTTTTCTGTCCTTGTATCAAGTGATTCAAGATTCCCATTTCCTGGAAAGACTGATGGCTCAGCTGCCCATCAGTAGCTGAGATCTGTGAGCCACCTCGGTTCCTGTTCTTCTTGAGGGCTGAAGTTTCATGTCTCCTTAGTGTCTGTGAGCCCTTCCATAGTGTTCAATAAATTTTTGCCTTGATTTCTGAGTATTTCTGATACTTCCTATTAAAAACACTGATACAACACATTTTAAGACTTAACTAGGAAATCTAGCATTTTTCCTATGGGAAAATGCACCGAGTTTCCAACAAGAAACCTCTAGATGAACTTCTTAAAGACAATTCATTGGAAAGGCAGATACTCTACTCATAAATATAACACATTTTACGTTCCCTATATCCTATTTAATTGGCCTTTTAAAAAAAGTTCTCTTTCTTAGTACTATTTGGTCATTTTATTACTGGAAGTTTCGTACATAAGCCCCAATATATTGATCCTATAATTGTGTACATTTAGCCATTTCCATTTGTCAGGGAACCTTACCTATTTAACATAATAGCTAATATCTTGTTTATACTTAGTAAAATTTATTCAGACTCTTTCATTTGTTTTAGTTAAACAAATCCTAGTGAGTTTATTCATGTGTAAAAACTTCAAACAAAACAAGCAAACTGAAAGACTCCTTTAAACTGTTCTAGTCTCCATTCCCTCCCTAGAGATGAACTCAATTATGAACAGTCTGGTTCTCTCCTACACATTTACCTACATGTATGTCCACATACAGAAATACAGAGGTTTATTTTGCATTTTATTTTTTAAAACTTAAATACACTAAAGAATGAAATTTGCTCATTTCATGTAACATGTCTTAGAGATCTTTTCCACATCAGTACTAATAGATCCATCTTAATCTTTTAAACAGCTATTCCATGATATGGATCCACAATGGATTATTTAACTATTTTTTTTCTGATGGTCATTTCAGTTGTTTGTTTATTACTACAATGGAGCTGTGGTGAATATCCATTATACATTCCTTCTTATGCACATGTGCCAGTATTTCTCTAGAATGGATACTTAGCAGTTGATTTCTTAGTGGAAATATGTGTGCTTTAAATATTTTAATAAGTAGTAAAAAAATGAACTCATAGCCAAATACATGATGGTATACCACTAGTTTCTTGGCATTGATTACACCAAATCTTTTTTTGTTTCCATAGTTACTCATAGAAAATCTTTCTTACATTCCTCCTTTCAGTTCCTCTCATAGTTCCATTCCTCTAAATGACTCATATTAAGGGCAGATTTTTTGGGTGCAAGAACTAGAAAACATACTCAAACTGGCTTAACCAGAAAGGGTAACTCAATGGCTATCATTGGCCCCAGTCTAGCTATCATCTCAGGGCAACCACCACTTGAGGCCAGAATATGGCAAAGACTCATTTTGCTTCTCACTTTAAAATGTAGAAACCCTCACTTTTAAATGTAGAAAAAGCTGCAGAGCAGCTTTTTCTTTGAGAGTTCTTTACATCCTGATAAAAGTCCTTCTTTAGATATAAACTTTGCAAATATTTTCTCCTAATCCATAGCTTGTCTTTTAACTTCCTTAACAAAACCCTTCAAAGAGCATACATTTTAAATGTTTATGAAGTCCAATATATTAAAATTTTCTTTTAGGAATTGTGATTTGGGTGTTATATGTAAGAATTCTTTGCCTAACTCAAGGGCACAAAGATTTTTTATGTTGTCTTCTAGAAGCTTTGTAGTTTTAGGTCTTACATTTAGGTCAATGATCAATTCTGAGTTTTGGATGGAATTTTACTTTTTTTTTTTTTGTATATGAATATCTGATCATCCCAGCACCATTTGTTGAAGAGATAGATGATCTTTTTTCCACTGAATTGCCTTTACATCTTTGTTGAAAATTAGTTGTCCATTTATGTCTTGAACACTGTGCCTTTATTTATGGTAAGTGTTGAAATCAGTTAGCCCTCTAACTTTGTTGTGCTTTTTTGGCTATCTCAGATCCTTTGCCTTTCCATATGAATTTTAGAATCAGTTGGCCAGTAACTACAGAAATGTCTGCTGGGATTTTCTCACATAGACTTTTTTATTGAAATGAAAGTCATATCACATAAAATTCACTATTTTTGCCACCCTAAAGTATATAGTTTAGTGTTTCTTAACTTTAGTATATTCACAAGGTTGCAAAACCGTCACTACTATTTAATTCCAGAACATTTCCATCACCCCAAAAAGAAACCATATATCCATTAGCAATCACTCCCCATTACCTTCCCACCAGCTCCTAGTAATCACTAATCTATTTTCTGTTCCTCTGGATATTTCGTATAAATGAAGTCATACACTATTTGCCCTTTTGTGTCTATTTTCTTTTGCTCAGCATAATGTTCAAGGTTCAGTCATGTAGCATGTATCACCTGCTGGGATTTTGATTGGGGTTGCACTGAATTCATGGATCAATTGGGGGAAATTAGCGTTTTAACAATATTAAGTCTCTGACCCATGACAAAATATCTCTCCATTTATTTAGATCTTTAACTTCTCTTAGCAGTGTTTTGTAATATTTAGAGCAGAGGCCTTACACATAGTTTGTCTGATTTATCCCAAAGTGTTCTGTATCTTTTTGAGGCTCTTGTAAATTGTTTCTTTTCCAGTGTATTCATTGCCAATTGTTCATTGCCAGTGTATAGAAATACAGTTGATTTTTGAGTATTAATTTCATTTTCTTTACTGCTTTTCTTTTTCTTTTATTTACCCATGAATCTTAATTTTTTCCTTTCTTCTGATTACTCTGGTTTTGATTAGCTTCCATTTCACTAATTCCTTAAGATGTAAGCTGGATCATTGATTTGATAACTTTTCTTTTTTTAAGTATAGTGCTTAGTGCTATAAATTTCCCACTAAATTGTGTCTTAATTTCATTCAGTTAAAAACCCTTTTCCCATTTCCTCTTTGATTTTTTTGACCCATGGATTATTTAGAAGTTTGCTATTTTGCTTCCAAATATTTGAGGATTTTCTAGGTATTTTTCTGTTACTGATTTGTAATTTAAGTCTATTGTGATTGGGGAACATACCTTGTATGACTTGAATCCTTTTAAATTTATTGACACTAATTTTGTGGCCATATATATATGGTCTATTTTAGGAAATGCTCCATGTGCAATTAAAAAAAACTTACGTTTTCTGCTGCTGTTGGGTGAATTATTCTATAAATGTTAGATCAAATTTATGATACTGTTCAATTATTTCACATCTTTCTTGATTTTCTGTCTGTTTGCATTATCAGTTATTGAGAGAAGGATATGGGAATCTCTGACTGATTCTGGATTTGTCTCTCTCTCCATGCACTTCTGTCAGGTTTTGTTTCATGTCCTTTGAAGCTCTACTACTAAAAGCTATAAACACTTTTTTATGGCTTGTCCTCATGATGAACTTACCCATTTATCATCATAAAATTACCTTCTTTTTCCCCAGTAATATTTAAAGTATTTTCTTATAGGCAGAGTTGGTTTTGTTTTGTTTTGTTAAAACCTAACCTGGAAATCTCTGCATTGTAAGGATTTTGGGGGGCAGGGGTATTTGGATTATTTACATTTAATGTGATTATTGACATGCTTTGTTGAAATCTTACCACCTCGCTTTCATTTTCCATCTGTTTCATCTGTTCTTTGTTCCCTTTCCTCTTTTTTCTTTTTTGCCATTTTAAGCTTTTGAGTATTTTTTCTACGATTCAAATTTTTGTATTATTTTAACCCCTTTATTGGCTTATTAGCTGTAATTCTTTGTTATTTTTATGGTTGCGTTTGGGTTTCTACATTTTTAACTTATCACAGTCTACCTTCAAGTGATATTATATCACTTCACATTTTTTAAGTAACTTATGATAATAGTATACATCCTATTTCTCCCCTCCAGCCTTAATGCTATTAGTGTCATACATTTTAATTATACAAACATTATTAACTCTACAATACATTGTTATATTTGTTTACACAATTACCATTTACACAGATTTAAGTAATGAGAGAAAAAAATCATGTAATTTACACCCACGCAGTTACTATTTCCAGTGCCCTTTATTCCATTGTTTAGATCCATATATCCATCTGGTATCATTTTTCTTCTGCCTGAATCACTTCCTTTAATATTAAAGTGTGGGCTTGCTGGTGACGAACTCTTTCAGCATTTGTATGTCTCAATAAAATACGGAGCTTGTGGTTAAATTATTTAGTCTTTGTTCTCAGGATTAGTTAACAATTTATTATGAGTTTGAATGTGGAGTGTATGTTTATTCATGTTTTATATTTGCATTTTTCAGCATAACAGTGTTTTATTTTTCAATTGGAATTTTATGTGTTTGTTTCAGTGCCCACAGTGGGCCAGGCTCTGTTCCTGGGTGGAAGGGCTATCCCAGAGCACAGGGAACACCAGTTTTGGATCCTTACAGAGTCTATAATCCAGCCATGGGATCTCACATTCAGTGCAACCAGTGCCCAATCATGATTTTATTATAATTGCTCCTCGATTGCCCCAAGATAACATTTTCCTTTTAAATCCTGGGAAATCTTTATGAAATTATTTTCAACTTTTCTCCATTCCCTTCTTGAAATTCCTGAAATTTGGAATTATTCAATTGGTATCGCAGTATCCATTTAAACTTCTTTGAAATTCCTAAGGTTAAAAATTCTTACATAATGAATATCAAAAAAACAGAAAGATGTCTTGTCTTCACAACTTTCTGGTATGTTGTTGTGACTGTATAATTATTTGCTCTCATCTGAAACATTAGCTGACAGCTTCTAGGTCTCCATGGGACTTTGTTTAGCAGAGCAGTTCATAGTTTGTTAATCCGACTTTGTGTTAGAAATTCAGTCCAAAGAGTTGATATAGCTCACCTAGTGACAATAATTATTTCGCCAGTGGGATTACCCAGTGCAAATTTAATAGATGAAAGTATTTTAAAAATATATATTGAGTAACATTTTCATTCAGTTTGTCCATGATATACTTCAGAAGTAAATATATAGCTTTGTTTTTGCTCAGCTAGCCAATATAATTGTTAAAAATTTTATACAAATATAAAAGCATCAAAACTAAGCATGTTATAAGCAGGTTTACCTCTTTTAAAGATGTTGCATTAAAAATGGAGATTTTATTTTAAAAGTCCATGTTGTTGCTGGATTATGCCTGTGGATTAGGGCCCAGAGTGAGTCTTGACCTGAGGTCTGGAGGGCAGCCTAGAAATTCAGGATGGGACAGAATTAGGCCTAGGTAAGGGTGAGATGGAGTGAAAGATACAGAACTTTGTATTGGAACAGTTCAAAATGGAAAAATGGAAGGGGATCTTCCACAAAGCAATGAATTTCCCTCGATGTGTTCAGCAGCAGCTGGGCAATATGGAATGTCATTGGATATACTTGTATTAAGGAAACATGATTTGCTAAGGTCCCTCTCCATTTTAAGATTCCTTCACTTTAGTAGTTCTGTATATTATAGTAAAACAACATGAGAATGAAACCAGTAATGAGATAATAAAACAAAGATTAGAATAAAATGAGTTTAGGTTCAATGAAAGTCACAAATCAGGAAGGAGAACCATTTCTAGGCAAATGCATATCAAAGGGTTATAGCCACTGGTTGGTCAACCACCAAAAGAACAGAGCATCAGAACACTTGAAAGTCAATCTCTAACGGAGCAGTGCTTAAAAACAGCAAACCTTCAGTCCTAAGGCAATCTTTTTACTTCTCTTACTGAGGCAAATGGACATCCTCACTTGGCATTCACAGGCTTTGTGGGAAGAGCAAGGCCCACAGCTTATTCACAAGGAAGCATTTCTCTTCCTCTTACTCACAGTCATCCATCACTCCCTGGATATGTGCTGAGTACCCACTGTGCGCCAGTAATGGCAGAAGCTAACATATTTCAAAATTTAGGAAGATTGCTGTTCTCTCTAAGTGGTTTAAGAAGCAGTCTGACCCTTAGGTTTCTAAGCAGGTATTGTAACTTTGTACGATCTGGCTGACTGTCATTTGTGGCCTGGCACACGTCACAGACTAATGTATTACTTTCCCGTTGCGACTGTAGTGGACTACCACAAATTTAGTAGCTTAAAACAACACACATTTACTTGTTTTGAAAGTCAAAGGTCCACAAATCTGCCTCACTGGCTAACAGTCAAGGTATTCACCAGGCTGCATCCTTTCAGGAGGCACGAGGGAGATTCTGTTCCTCTGCCTTTTGGGACATTCCTTGGCTTATGGCTGCATCGCTCTGACCTCTGCTCTGTCCTCACATCTCCTTCTTTGACTCTCTTGCTTCTCTTTTCCCGTATAAGGACCCTTGTGATTATATTGGGCCCACCCAGATAATCCAGGATAATCTCCCTTACTTACAATTAAGAGATTGTGGCCTTTAGTCACATCTACCAAATACCTTCCCAGCAACACCTAGATTAATGTTTAATGGAATAACTAGGGATGATAGCCTAGCCAATAAAGCTGATCATCACATTTATTTATTTATTTTCTTTAACAATGCTATTTAAATATATTTACTGAAAAAGAGAATTTTGTTTTACTACATGATGAAAATCCCACATCACATTCCATAAACATAAAGTGTATGAAAATAAATAACATGAAGATACTTTTCATTCCAGGTAGATAGCGCTGCCTGCCAAACACTGAGCCTGTGGCTTGGTTATCATTGTTTACACAAGGAGACCAGCCAGAGATAGGTACCAAAATTGTCGTATTTTGCACTAAACTGAGCCCTTCTCCTTGATAGGAAAAGGATTAAAAGACCTTCAAAAGAACATGACTTTCTCCATATTTAAAGAAGCATCTGTGCACCAAATAAAATTCTGTCACAGACTGCAAGAGATTTTGTTTCTAACTTTGACAAACATTGCCATAATGTTTCCCAATCCAAGCTTTTGAGTCAGGCTGAATTTAAATCCAGAGTCCACCTTTGCTTACTAGCTATTCACTGTAATGCCACACCTCTGAATCTATTTCCTTACTTATAAAGGGCAGTAATAATAAAACCGCCTTTGGGGCCTGTTTGTAATTATTTAAATAGGATAATGCATGCACAGCCCTTAACATAATGCCAAGCACATGGCATGTGCCTCAGAAATATCAGTCACTTTTAAAGCACGAAGTCACTGTGGTAACTCTACTATCAGGACCCTTTCTGGTATTGTCAGCTTTCTCTCCCTTCCTACCCTCAAGATGAGATACTTGGCTTGACATAATCTCTTCACTCTCAAGATGGAGAAACACATCACTGAGTCTTTTGACTATGCATCAGTACCACAATTTAAGCTTAAGTGACTTTGTGGAAGGGGCTTGGAAGTTGATCCAGGTGGGGATTGTGGACAAGGTCACCCAAGCAATAAGTAGTCAGCACTAGCTTGCCATAATTGTCATGGTGCATTATGATCAAATATTTAGGGGTGAGCACCTGGGGTACTATGCTGGGTGGCCTTTGGGAGTGTCAGGCAGGATGTCTACATCACACTCCAAAGGGTCATCTAGAAGCTGCAGATCATGCACAATTGAGCCACAAGCTCAAAGGCACAAGCTACAAGGAATAAAATTATAACTTGCCCAGAATTGTACTCTACATTTCCCTTTGGCTGCCTGTTTATTTCTCAGTGTAATATGAGGTGTTCACTATGGCCCACAAAAATCTAGGTGGTTTTGGGTACCAAACTGTCTTATGAATTACCTTTTTCTCTAACTTCCTGTGGCTAAGATTAGCAAGCATAGTTTATCATTATAATTGCTGGATTTAAACTACAAAAAAGAGTGCTCTTTGATAAAAGACGCACTTACATTGCAAATGTTCTGATTTGATACCTTAGTCTTCTTACCAACAGTATTTTTTATAGTTGATTTGAAAAAAAAATTTACTTTGTCTAGAAGGGGAGATGCTGGGGGAGACACTTTATTTCAATTTTTCATGTGTACAAGTTTTAGAAAAATTTGGCCATGTCTATGAAATCTTAATTGTATATTGAATTATGGCCAAGTTCTCCTGTTATTAGGATATGTGAGTTATGGCTAAAGTATTAAGAGGTTAAAAGATAATATTGAAATTATAGTTGGACTTATTTAAATATTATGAAGGCTGTTTTTTCCAGTTTGTATTACTATATTACTTTAAAAATAGTCTAATATAAATGACCCAAAAAGGCACACATTCTTTCTCAGTCTTATGCAATTAAAATAGTATTTTACAAAAGAGAGGTGGTTTGCTGCAGTTACAGTCTTACTTTGGAGAAAAATAAACTGCTAAATTGCTTTTTATTGAGATGAGGCTTAGATCCAGGTTCTATGCAGTTTTGGAGTCCCTGTTTGAGAAAAAAGAATACCAATCAATTGACTTTTGCAAACTTTACTAAAATATGTGTCCCTCTGAACACACCCATAAGGTCCCCTAGGAAAAATTCAGTGAGGGGCCCTGAGGCTTCAGCTTCTTTACTTTTGCATACCTCTGAGTGAGGTATATGAGTGTAGAAATTTCTGAGAATGCTCCAGTTTCCCAATTAGTGAAAATGCTTTTCAGGCTCAATACTTGGAAATGTTCAATATTACAAATGATCAATTACCTACACAAGATGAATTATTCTGTTATTGACAATGTTCCCTTTCCACATTTGTTTATTGAAGGAAAACCAAATAATTAAAAATGCTAACATACTTCATTTTTCAAAAGAAATAGCCAGAATCACAAGTAGCCCTTTCATGAGATATGAGAAAAATGGAACCAAAGGATTATTTATCTCTGAAAGCATTTTCTCCCCTCAGTGTAGATTTTTCTCCTGGACGTAATAAGTAAACAGTTATACCTTCTTGTATAATTACTTTCTCATAGGACGTTACATACAAATGTTGGGTTTAACTAGTGGTTGAAAATGAAAAAAAAAAAAAAAAAAGTAAGTCAAGGAAACTAAATTTGAAATAACTTCTCCATAACTGAGAAGGAACAGTTTTCCTGACCATGCCTTACTTAGATTTCCATGTTCAAAAAGAAGTGAACAATTTAGGTATTTACTGCATATAGGACATTCAAGCAAGCTCCATAAGTAATTTTCAAAGAACCTTTGTTTCAGTGCTTCCTGAAATAAGAAATAAATGTCCTTAATTTTCCATTTTGACTATAGAGAACTGGTCTCTGAATTTTTTCTTTCTGTACTCAGGTACACAGTTTTAATAGCCTTATATACATATATATATTTTTTAATAGCCTTATATTTTGATCATGCTTTCCCCATTTCTTCTTTTTGAACATGAAGGATGAAATAATTAAATGTCCAGAGGAGGAAAGAGGCATAGAATTAGGATCCTCAATTGGAGAAGGAAAAGAATAAGAATATTTTGACGAATAAATTCCTCTGATCTGCCTCATCGTCTCATGGAATTGTATTTGGAGCCTGGCTGCTGGACAAGAGAGAGGCCTACTGTCTGGGTAAGATGACTCAGCACAACCAGGTCGGACAGGACTTGTTTGGGCTGTTGAGTCTGGGCAGCAGGGTAGCCACTGCAATTGCAAGGTGGGCTTATTCGGAGAAGGGCCTTCGTTGGTAATGCACAAACTGTCTTTGGAACCTTAGAACATTAAAGATTAATCGTTAAGAGGGGTTAATTGGAAATGATGGCACCCATGCTAAACCATTCATTGTTAATTTAAGGTACATCTCACCTTTATCAACCAAGGATTTTGAGGTAGCTCACCAGATACATGTGTAAAAAAGTAAATAAATACAACTTTAAAAAAAAATGTATGGCCCTGGAAAATAGAGTCAAAGGTTAATGATTGTGGTGGCGCTATAAGATGGAGATAGAATATATATATATATATATCCTGGCCAGGTGACCATAGACACAACAATAGGACAATAAATTTGTCTTGAAACTTCATAGAAACCAAAGTGAAAATGGAACCATGGTCAGTTGAAAAATTTAATTCGCCGTGAGAGAAAAAGAACACTTATTTCTTCTGGGAAGTTATGCCTTCTCTAACGTAAATTTTAAAAGGAATTTCTCAAGTGAAGCTGTAGTAAACAATATTCCTAACAGACAAAATAATGGGTTTATAAGCTGTTTCTTGTATTATCAGTTGATGAAGGCCAGCTGAGATTTCAAAAAGCTGCTGGGTAAAAAACAGCTATGCAGGGAGTAAGCCATACCATGGAAATTACCCAATACTGTTAACTAAGCAGTTTAACCCAAGTATAAATACGAAAGCAACAGGCTAAAAATAACAAGTAACATTATACTGGTACTTCCAATTCTTTCTCAGTGAGATGTTGGTGAAAGTGGCTGAGAGAAATCACACTGCTTCTGATTCAGGTTTTCTTTTATCTTAGACCTGTTCTTTGTAAACTTCACATATTACAATTGAATAACTCTAAGGGATTTGTTTCTTACTGCTCTGGTTGCGGTTTTAAAGAATATTTATTTGCTGCATTTCATTTTCTATAGCTGTCTTCTCTCTTTGAATCACTGGTCCCTGGCTCCTTCTTGAGATAGTTCTGTGTTCAGTAAGGCATCTGAGAGACTCGTGATAGACTTATACACAAAATGGAGAAATATAATTTGGGTGGCAGATTTGTAGCCAACTGAACAATTGTATCCCAAAATGTTGACTGATAGATGGCTGTTGCTCTGGAGGGAGGGTTCTGTTTCTCTCTGTAAGGATTAGTCCAGGTATAAGAAATGCTGAAGGAAGAGCAAGTTTGGAGTAGATGAGTTCAGTCTTGGACATTTATATGGGACTGGTTGAATGTCCTTTATCAGTTGAGTAAATTGATTTGGGGGAGGGAGGAAGGGAGGAAATAAGGTAGAGAGAGACAGAGAGAAAGGTCTTGATCACATACAAGGCAATGGTCTAAGCACTTTACATGTCCTAACTCATGGGGGTCTCATGACAGCCATATAAGAATTGTCCCATTATGACCTCTGTTTTACAGATGAGAAGATATAAGAGTGAACTACCTATCCCAAAGCCACACAACTGGTAAGTGGTGAGAGTTGATATGTGAACCCTGGTTAAAGCTATAGAGCTGGGTATTTAAACAATAGCTAGAGTCCTGGGCATGGCTGAGCTGTTCAGGGAGCCTGTATGAACTGAGGTATATCAGTTGCTTGAGGATCTGTGTGTTGGACTTGGAGGTTCAGGAAAATAAAAGCCACATTTTCTGTGCATGTGCTTTTTCTGAAGAATGTGTTCGTAGTTTTTAACCCATCAAATTAGAAAAATATAATATAGAGTGAGTAAAAAAGACAAGCATGGCAGAAACTGGGAACAATTTCAAGAAATTTGGAGTAGGCAACAATGTGAGATGCCGCATAGAGTCAAGGGCCAAAACAAGCTGGAAGTGACACCAGCAGCACCATTTCAAAGGAGGGATGGGCAAGAAAACATTGTAGTGGCTTGGTTTGTGGACCTGGAGACCTTGTACACAGACTATTCTAGAAGATTGACTATGAAGGGAAAGAAGGAAAAAGGGGGGTAGCTAAATATATAGAGAATTATGATAAAGGGAAGTGTTTCAATTTTTTAATGAGAGAGACTTGCATGTGTTTAAATGCTGAATTGGGAAATGGAGAGAGATCAAAGATACAGAAAAAGGCGGTATTTGTAGTATCAAAGTATGGAGATTGCAGAAATAACTCTACATAGGCAGATAGAACATCCCCTTGTGAGATGGAGATAGTGATGAGTATGAACACAGTTAAGTCTGTAGGTAAAGCAGAAGCCTCTGTACTTTCTGGCATGAGGAAATAGAGGCCCAGGTAAACTAAGCAATTGGTGTAGGGTCTCACAGCTAACTTGGAGCACTTCTGAAACTAGAATTCACTGTGATTTCCATGACACCCTATGCTCTTCCAAGGAACAACTCTCCCCTCCCTCAACTTCCAAGAAATTAGGTTATTTTTGGAACTTCTCAGGCTTATTGGAGGAACTCTATTTCTTTTTCTGGATACTGTTTCTTGTCACACCATTTCAATGTATTATGGGCCCCTCTGTAGTGGATATAGTTAAACAGTTAGGGGTCTTGGTGCTTGACCTGGTTCAGACTCTGATTCTATTGCTTCTTAGTTTTGTGATGTTGGGCAAGGTACTTTACTGAGCCTCTCATTACCTCACCTACAAAGCATGTACAGTAGAACTTCGAATTACATGAGGATTAAGTGAGATCATATGAAAAATGCCCAGCACAATCCCTGCTACGTAAGAATGCTGAGAAATACAACTTCTTGTCTGTTCTCTCACCCTTGGTGGGATCCCTAGAGACCCAGGCTCCTTGACTCTGTGAAATTTTAGGAAAGTCACTTAATCTTTCTGGTTCTGTTTGCTCTTGTCAAAAATTGGACAATCCTACTTATGCAACATTGTTATGAAGATGATGACTGTATGGAAGTTTCCAGAAGGAAGGTCAATAAATCTTTGTTGACTCGAAATCTCATTTACTTTCTGAGCTTCACTTACCACCCCTGTGAACACCTCTTCCAAGCATATTATCCAGTCTTTGCTTCTCACTTGAGCACTGGGCCCTATTTCTTACTCCTTGCTGGATATTGCCTGGATCATCTGCCAATGGGTATAATTATTTCTATTTTTAACTGGTATGTTCACGACTTATCTATGATCTCTTCCACTTCTTATATAGTTGGCAAGCTCCTTCCTCCTGACCCCTACTTTCCTTGGTGGCAGCCATTTCTTCTAATGTCCTGCTGGTTGTGTTCTATTTGCTATCTATCCCCACCACCAGTCTTCATGCCTGAGTAGGTTGATTCCTGTGTAGCACCTCTCAGTTTCCATTGCCAGTTGGCTTTTTACTGGAAGTCCTTGTTCACAAGAGAGGAAAAAAAAAAGCCTGCTAGAGAACATAGCTGTGGTTCCATTAAGTTGTAAGCTAAGACTACCTCTTGGTTATTTGGGGCTCCTATTGCCATTAGAGGTATTGGTGGCTTATTAAGGAGAAATTTGATTGTTGCTACACAAAGTAGTCAATGGAAAATTGTTAACACTCAGATCTGGTACGAATAAAGATTGTTCACCCCAGCAGGTGCTGAACAAGAGTAGAGAGAACACGGAGTGAGCAGTAGAAGAAGGGATTCAAGATTAGTTATGGAGGTGGGTGCGTAACTTATGTTAATTGATTTTTTTCTTTCTCTTCCCACTTTCCTGCTACCCTCTAGGAAGTTCTGAAGGTAGTTAACATTACAATTTATGTCCTGCTCAGAATATGACTGAATTGACCTCACTCTGTGGCTGGCAGTAGCTAAGGGTGTTTCCCACATGTTTAGGGTCAGAGTTTCTTCATCTGAGGGAAGAGCAAAAAATGGTTGCTGAGAGGTAAACATGTGGGCTGCTCTAGTTAGCCTCCATTTGTGTCTGCTTCCCTCTCCTCTCCACATCTATTCTCTATGCTTTACCCAGGACTCTGATCCCTATAGATTTATCACCCAGTGGCTTCCACCAATGGGAAGTACTGACAAGAGAGGAAAGGTGGGAGAGGAGAGACTGGGATATCTCCCCACTTCCTCCCTGTCCAAGAGTTTCATTTTAGACAGTGTGTGCACCCCTTCATGTTTACAGGTGACCTCCTCCATGGTGCCAGTTCTCACGGCACTTGGGTAACACTTTCTTCCCCTTGGCCCTTTTTCCAGGTCAGGTTCTGTGGGAATAGACTCTGATACTCTGCCTGTAGGAGATTTGCTGGGGACTGCTCTTGGGGTGGGGAAGTGAGGGGTGCAGGACTGCGCAGAACTGCAGAGATAGCCCTGCAGGTAGCTGTCCCAAGTTGGGGCAAGTGGGCTGGAACTTTATTCTTCCACGTCGACCAGGCTTTGGATGTGGTTGCCTCCGAGGAATGGCATGTCTTCAGTGAGGAAGCTCCTTTTAGTGGAAGACAAATCCCAGAGATGGATTTGGCTACTGGCTGTTAGCCACCAGCACTCCCTGTCCTGGAGTTCGGTTCTGGAGGGGAATCAAGGTGGTGCTGCCCTGGTGCCATCCAAACCGAGGGCTCCTAAGGCTTCCTGCTAGTGCTAGTCCCCGAGTGTCTCCGTGTCTATTGGCAGCACTCTTAATCTGCTTGCACCTCTGCACATTGTCTCTATGTTAAGTTCTCTTAATTGAACCACTTGAGTTGATTTGTATCCTTTCAGGGCTCTAATAGAGATAGTAATTTAAAAATTGTATAAATGTACATACAAATTCCCCTATGTTCAAGGACAGTATCCTATAATAGGGAGACGGGGAGGAGAGGGCAGGTTTTGTCAAGGAAGTGACATTTGAATCAAAACCTGATGAGCGGCCAAATTAACTATGAAGAAGAGAATACTGTGGGTGGGGGCAGGTGGCAGAGAACGTTCTAATGTTCTAACTGGAGAACGCACTGAGTCTGTATGACAGGAAGTAGGGCTGGAGAGAATGGTAGGGACCGCACCCTCTGGGCTTTATGGACCTCATTAAGGATGATCCTGAAGGTAATGGAGAAGCTTTAAAGGTGTTTGAGCTGAGGAGGGACACAGATGATCTCTCTGACTAATCAAAGACAGGTGTCATTTTTAATTTGCAGAAAATTACCACTTGCTTGTCTGTGTCTCTTAAAAGCAGAAAAGACTCTTTGTCTACCAAAAAGTCTCCCAACAAGCTAGACAGAAGTTTCTGTCACTTGGCAAATCCTACATATAAACTACAGTATTTCATGGACAGAATGTTAACCTGTTACACCCTTCAATGCCTAGTGTGTCTTTTTCACCTCACAATAATTTGTTGCTGTTTTCCCCTACTGGGGAAGATAATACTAACAATGTATCAAGCATTGGACTTTGAATTTGTAACAATTTTGTACTATATATTAAAAAGTTAGAAAATACTGCATATGTACACAATCAAGACTTCTTATTTATTTGCCAATCATTTTTAGAGTCTACAAAATATTCAAACTTCCACAACTTTGGTCTTGGAATTGATGTAATAGAATTTCTCTTTATTCTCTCTTCAGATATGTTGAAGTACAAATTTGGAGTTCGGGTCATGATTTCATATACAGATGTAGCCTAAGGACTCTAGGGCTCCTTTGCTTTCTTGGTTCTTGACAACCATTGAGCAGAGATTAACACTGTCTAGGGCAGAGCCCAATCCCTTGCTGAATTTAGAGAACAAGGAAGAGAGGTGACAGCCACGTAGGAACAGCACAGTGCTGTGCCTAGAGCCCAGAACACCAGCATCACCCAGAGCCTCTATCCTGTCTCTCTTCCCCAGCAGCCACTTGCCTTCCCCAGAAAGGTCTAGAATCAGGACCTGGGAGTGATGTGCCATGGTTTCTGTCTCTAATAATTTGGACATGAAGTTTCTTTTGACTTAAATACCTAAACCAAAACAGTTTGTTTCTGTCTTCTCATTGGGTTATGTTATTGGTTGAATTGTGTCCCTTAAAAAGATATGCTGAAGCCCTATTCCCCAATACCTCAGAATGTGACCTTATTTGGAAATAGGATCTGGGCAACTGTAATAAGTTAAGATGAAGTTTTACTGGAGTAGGGCAGGCCCTTAATCCAATAAGACTGTGTCCTTATAAGAAGAGGAGAGAGAGAGAGAGAGAGAGACATATGGGGAGAATGTGGCCCTGTGACAGTGGAGGCAGAGACTGGACTGAGAGGCATCCACCTATAAGCCGAGGAACGCCAAAGATTGTTGGGAAATACCAGAAACCAGAATATGTAAGGAAGGATTCTCCCCTACAGGTTTCAGAGGGAGCAGGGCCCTGCTGATGCCTTGATTTCATACTTCAAGCTTCCAGAACAGTGAGACACTCAACTTCTGTAGTCTGAAGCCATCCAGTTTGTGATCATTTGCTATGGCAGCCTGAGGAAACTAATAAGTGGGCTTCAATTTTTATCCTAAGCCCCCAAGGTGAAGGCCCATATCTAGTATCATTTAAAGCTTGAGTCATTTGGATTAGATTTAGTGAATACAATAGAAAAAAACTTTATTGAGCCCTATGGAAAATAATTTGTTTCAATTGGGATGACTATTTTTAAAATTTATATTAAAGATAGATTTTAACTTTTACTTTTTGGATAATTATCAAGAATACATCAACTACACATCCTCTGGGTGGTTGAGGCAGTTTTCTCTCCTCTCTCATTGAAAACATTCCTTTTGTTCAGTTCACATAATCATAAGTCATGGTTCTATCTTGGAGATTTCAATTTGGTGTCCCCCTTTCTGATCAGTGTGTTCTTGCCTATTTTTTATTTTACTCTTCTACAGCCACTGCACATCCTCTTGGGTCTTCCTAAGACTATTCTTGAAACTTTCCCGTTGTTCTGAGGCCATTGGTTTACTTTTGTCCACCATGTTCTTTAATTTACCTCATACTCCATAGTCTGCCTTTTAATCCTGGTGTTAATCATTGCCTTGGTCCCCCGTAAGTTCCCACTGTGTTAATTTGCAGCCATCTGCTATCTCTGTTTGGGGACTTTTAGAGCACAGGAAAAGTTGAATTATGTATGTCTGGCCCACTCTTTACTCAAGCTGTCCAATTTACCTGAGCCTTCGTTTAGAATTCCTTTATTTTCCACTTGTTGAGTTGCTAGGAAACACTCCACTATTTTTTCTTTCTTACATTCACTCCAAACAGATTTTTGCTCTCTCTTTACCAAGACCTAAGCCATCTGGCAACCTCACTTGTATTATGATCTCATCCTTCCATGTTCATTTAATTCTCTCCAGAATCTTCAATTCCTTGTTCATCCACTACTTGCCCTCATAAGTTCCTATGTATTTGAGTGTAAGTTACAGAAACACGCAACCAACAGAGGTTTAAACTAGTGCTTCTCAAACTGTAAAGTATATTTGAATCATCTGGGGAGCATATTTTAATACATATTCTCAGTCAGTCTGTTTGGGGTGGGACCTGAGATATTCTGTATTCCTAACAAGCTCCCAGGTGATGCTATATTCCTGGTCCCCAGACCACATGGATTTACACCTTAAGCGCATATGGGGTCATCTTTATGGGGTAAGTTCAGTATTTGCCTGATGGCTTTGAGTCTCCTTCTTCCGTGCCTCCTGGTCTGAAGATCCTGCTGCAGCTCTAGACAGCGCATCCTCACCCGAGTGAGCCCAAAGCAGCAGGCAGGGGTCTGATCAGAGAGCCGAGAATGAGAGCCATTCTCAAGCCTTTCTCCTCTCATCAGAGAGGTAAATATTTCTCGAAGCCTCTCACTTCCCCCTTGTAATTCACTGGCTTAGAACTGGGCCACACCTGACCAATCACTGTCACAAGAGAATGCAATAGATGAATTATGATTTATCTCAAGAGGCTGGACATACTGTAAACAAGCTAAGTTCTGTCATCAGAAAGAGGGAGGATGGCCCAATAGGGAAGGCAGTTTCAGCCATACCTGATTTTCAAGCACCATCTTGAGCAAAAAAAAAAAAAAAAAATTGGTACTGCTTCACATAACCAGTTTTTGAGCTGCTTTTCATAGCAGTTTTCTCTATGAATATTCCAATTCTATCCTATGTATATCCTATCTATTCATGTCACTGAAACCTGGCTTCTGCCCCCCACTGTCATAATGCAACTGCTCTTTTGAAGGTTGCCAGTCACTCCTTCTCTGCTAACTTCTGACTTTATTAGCCAGTTTTTGATCTTACGTTTTTTTTTTATCTTAAGCCCTCTTCCCTTGGGATGGGTGCACCACCATCAGATTTCCTTTTCCCTTCCATGCTCCTTCCTTCTCTTGCACCCTGGCTCGGGGCTTGGCCTCACATGGACTTCAGCTCTCTGATCATTCATCCTAATTCTCAGCTGTTACGTCTTAGGACATCTGTTCTCATGGCTTTAAGTACCACATCTGTGGCTCCCAATTCTTATCTGAATTCTACCCTCAGAGCTCTGCTTGCCCATCAGATACTTCTAACTTCATGTCACACCAAACCTCTTCTCTCCCAAACTAGTTTCTTCTCCCACTTCCCTTAAGTTAGTAGGTAGCATTGAATTCTTCTTGGGATAAATTAGCATTATGTTTTGTTCTGTTATTTTACAGGATTTTAAATGGGAATTATGACCGATGCACTAAGAAATGACAGATACCAGCTACCAAAAGGAGCTGTGTTGAAGACTGCACTGTGGAAATTTGAGAGTAAATGGTTGAGGACTGGTTAGATACTGATTCATGCAGTGGAACCAGAGTTAAGCTGCTGTCAGGGAGGGCTGTGTGAGGAAGATTTGCTTGGATAGAGCAGTACTGGGAGTTCTGCCCTCACCCTGCAAAGGTCATGGGCACTGGCACCCAAGCCAAGCCAAGGGAGAAGAGCTCCCCAGAACCTCTCTCAGAACTTGGTGTGTGCTCTTGGTTGACAGTGGACGGGTGATAGCATCCCACCAGAGGAAAGCAGCAGAGTAGAGGGCTGTGCCTGCGACATAAGGGTTCTACCTACCCACGTGGTATAACCATATAATGGAGTGAGCTTTTGAAAGGATAATCTCAGAGACCTTATGTGGAGTCCACAGTAGAGAGGTCAGCCTGGGGTCATATTAAAAGGGGTTCTGCCTATAACCTCACGGGGGTTGGTAGGATCCCAGTAGCAAAAGTCTGTGTGGAGTGCAGCTCAGGACAACCAACAGTAGGTAGAATAAGCAATTAGAGAGCATACATTGCCTGTTGCAGGAAGTATGGTCAAATGTTCCCAATTAGGGGCTGCAAAAGAGCTCAGGAGATTCAGCTTCAAATATCTACCAGGCCCAGAGGCTGTGATGCCCTTTTGTCAGAGTACCAGCGCAATACAAACTTTTCCGCCCATCATCCACACCTCCCTCCCCATATTATTGTTAGGAAGCTGGCGGGGGAGGTGAGATGGAAAAGGACCAAAGCCCTTTGCCTTCACTTCTGCCCACAGAAAGTTCTGCTGGGGAAGGGAGCAAGACTTGAATTACTGAACTGAGAGCATGTCTTATCTCTCAAAGTAACAGTAGGATTTCTATTACCTGAGAGAGAGAATAAAATAGTCATGGGACTGCTTGAGTTGTCATTCAGCAGAAGAGGAAAAACTCTCCTCAGGGAATGGATTCTTAATGGGATAGTAGGCAACAAAAATTAAGTTGCTTTTATGCATACTTTCCATGAAGCCTGTTTATTTAATGTTCTGGTTAATTACAGAGTTTAAATTCAGCTTCGGAATTAGTTTCATCAAAAAATTCTGTTAATATAGCCCTGGGATTACAAATTTACAAAAATGTCCTTGCTCCCCTTATGTTAGTTTATGTAGTTAAACCATGTTTCTTTTCAGACTAAGAAGACTCAAGTGATGAGAAGGATGAATGCGTAAAGAACAATGCTTAACCCAAGACTGTTAAGGCAATTGGTAAGCAAATGCCATACATGATAAAGGATATGTATCTACAATATAAAGACCTATTACCTCAAAAAGTTAAACTTGGTTAATGTATGATGTAGTAATTCTACTCCTAGGTGTATACTCAAGAGAAATGGAAGCATAAATCCTCATAAAAACTTGTACATGAACAGTTCATAGCAGCAGTATTCATAACGGCCAAGAGTGGAAACTCAAATGTTCATCAATGGATGAATGGATAAACAAAAAATGTGGTATAACCATGGAATGGAGTATTATTCAGCCATAAAAAGGAATTAAATAAGCAATAAGATTAAATAAGAATTGATACATATTACAAAATGGATGAACCTTGGGAACTTTATGCTAAGTAAAAACAGACACAGAAGGGCAGATACTGTGTGATTACCTTTATATGGAATGTCCAGAAGAGGCAGATACATAGGACCAAAAACATGAGTACTAAAGGGAACTATTTTTGGTGGGGTAGTGGGGAGAGGAGGGAGTGATTAAATATTCTAAAAGTTGATTGTGGTGATGTTTGCATAACACTGTGAATATACCAAACCACCAAACTGTGCACTTTTAAGTGGATGAATTATATGTGAATTCAAAACATTATTTGTGGTCCACCAGAACGGGAACTTCATAACAGGGATGGCGCCAACTTTGCACATTACCATCTCTCTGGCCAGTGCCTCTCACACAGGCACTCAAAAAATCTTTCTTGAGGAAACAGCACGCTTTTACACTGTACCTGAGGTTTACACAGTGCTTCATGAATTTCAAAGCATTTTTTTTCTTGGACAGCAGCTGTTCCTTTGGGCCTCCTAACACCCTGATGGAGGTCAGAGAAGGTAGTTAGGAGACTGTTGGGCAGTCATATTGTGAAAACTACTCTGCTGTATACAACAGAGGAAAGACCAAAAAACATTTCCGTCTCCTAATTTTTATCTGAAGATGCTCTCTTAGGCCTGTTTGTCTTGGCATTTCTCACACATCCTAGAAAAGGGATTCTACCTTGTAGTACGATCACCGCAGCTCTGGGAGACTGATTTTCAAATGGCAACCCAACAGCACAGCAATTCAGGTCACTTGGGGGGCAGAAACCAAAGAACCCAGATTCCTTTTCTGAGCAAACAGCGATGAGGCCAGTGGGATTTTAGCTTAGGGATATTGGACTCAATCTCCTCAAATACTTCTAACCAGAAGGTTTGAGTTAGCGTGGTGTCCCATGACCAAGATCTCAATAGCACTTAGCTAAACTGTCTTCCAGGTGTCGAATTCAGGGTTCTAGGTTCTGTTCTCCCCCAACACCCCCAACACAGTTTACATGCCTGGGATAAGAAACCCAGAATCGGTACAGTTCAGCCAGGGTCCATTTAATTGGAGGGGAGGAGCCACCTTGCTAAGAAAAACTCACTTGAAGCTCTTCTGAAAAGAGGTCCTCAGAGGTTTTTTCCGAAAGGGACGCGCACTCCTAGTAAGCTACAGAACCCCTGGCCACTGGGTGATTTAATAATGTTCTCTTTTAGGTCCACCGACGCGGCCACAAGCGTGGCCGCCATCCAGAGGGGCACTGGGAGAGCCCAAGGGGCCCCCCAGTGACCGTGGGACTCTCCCGATGGGGCGGGGCGCCCCAGACTCGCGCTCGCTGGGGGCTGGCGCGCAGGTGAGTAGCCGGAGCGGGGCTCGCCGCGGCGGGCCGGGGCGTCTCCGCCTCCGTGGCGCCCGCGCTGCGCTCCACCCCTCCCCGCGCCGGGGGCAGGGGGGTGCGGGCGAGAGCTCTGCCGGACCCCCCGGGGGCTTCGGTGGGAAGTGGGACGGCGACGTGGGGGCTCGCGGACCGTGCGGCCGTGCCGCGGACCGGAGCACGGAGGCGCGGGACGGCCACCTCCCCGCCGGCCTGGGGCGCGGCGGCCGAGGCAGCCGCAGGTGGTTCCCCGGGCCGGCCCTTTTCTCCTCCCCCTTTCCTTTCTTTCGCCTCCCCTCCCTCTCGCCCGGTGTCGGCGGCACTTCCCCCGCTTCCTCCTCCCTCTCCAATCGGGAGGGAGGGAAGGAGCCGCCGGCTCTTTCCTGCCTCTCTGTAAACTTCAGCGGGACTCGCGTCTCCGCTCGCCTCCGCGGCCACCGCGCCCCCTGCCCGGGAGCTGCTCCTTGAACTTCCTCTCGCCGCGCGGCCCGGGAGCCCCGGCGGGTGGGAGGACGCCGCTGGGCGCCAGCAGCCGCCGCTCGGACCCTCGCGATCCCTTCCCGGCGGCTCCCCGGGCTGCCGCTGGCACCTCTGGCCCCCGCCCGCCTGCCCGCGCGTCCGTCGGTCCGTCCTTCCCGCCCGCCTCGCCTCTCCTCTCCCCAGCGGGTAGGAGCCACCAGGCTTCCCGGCGGCGCCCCGCCGTTGCTCGGGACTTTTCTTTGTGTTGGATGCGGACTCGCGCCCCGCGCAGACGGGGGGCGGATTAAGGGCTGCGCTCGCCCCGGGGCGGTCCGAGCCGCCGCCCCCGGCCCTCGCCATGCCCTTCCACCAGAGGACCGTGGAGCCCGCGCGGCTGCACCGGCCCGAGGCGGCCGGGGCCGCGGGCGCGCCGCTCTTCCGCTCGCTGGAGCAGGTCAGCTCGCACGTCCTGGTCCGCCTGCTGGCGCAGCTGGCCGACCTGTCGCGCTGCGCCGGGGACATCTTCTGCGAGCTCGAGGGCCAGGCGGCCGCGCTGGGACGCCGCACCGCCGCGCTGCACCGCCGCCTCGACGCCCTGCACGCCGCCGCCGCGCGCCTCGACCACCGGCGAGTGAAAATCCGTGAGTGGCCGGGGGAGGGGAACCAGGGAGGGAGGCGCCCGGCGAGCTGCTCCCTCCCGCCCCCTGGCGGCCCCGGGAGGCCGCTCTGCGACGCGGAGCCCCCGCACGCGGGAGTGCCGGGCTCTCGGGCGGGGACTGCCGGACCCCTGGCGGCGCGGCCGCGCTGATGGCCGGCGCGTGCGGTGCTGTGCGGCTCTGGGATGCGAGCGGTTCTCGGGCTCCTTGATGGAGCGGGCGCGGAGGGCCGGAATCGGGCGGGCCCCGTCCCGTCCCACTGTCCGCTCCTGTTTGTCTGTGCAGGAGACTGAGAGGAGACCCCGGGGCTCTGTAGATAGAGGAGGAGCCTAGGTCGTGGGAAAAGGGTCGGAGGAAGGCAGCCTGTTGAAGAAGCCAAGGAAATAGGTGGACCAGATACGGCATTATACTGCTTACAGTTCTTAAGGTTTCAGGCGGAGCTGTAGAAATCTCTGGGGATCCCAGTGAGCTTTTGGACTGCTTGTCACCTCTCTGCGCACCGGGTACCTGTGCTCTTACCTTCAAACAAAAGTAGGCAGATTTTAGGTCACGGTTTTCATTTTTGGCGCTAATTTTTGCCCCCACTCCACCACCAGTTCTTTGTGAATCAGAGGGTTTTGACCTTGAGCTCAGACTCTGAATCCTATTCACCTTTGACCTCCAACCCTGAACATCAAGTCTGTGTCCTGACACACTGATCTCTCCAAGCACACATTTCATTTCAGCAGCCTAACTGGCTCCAGTGAACGAAGTAAGTGGAATTTCCTGCTGGCTCAAAGCGGAGAGACCTTCAGGGTGATACTCGAGTGGTTTCTCCCCTTTTCAGTACATGAGTTGATCAGAATCCTCAGTATAAAGAGTAAATCGGAGATGGTGGGAGAAGTGCTGGTGTAACACACACCTACATTTCAACAGCTCTGGATGAAATATTGTCTCTTAGAATCACTTCATATGCAGTTTTGAATAGGTGGTTTCAGCTTTTTTTTTCCTTGCTAGAAAAACGTAGCTATATTTTAACTACCTTCGAATTCTAAGAGTTCAAGTTTTCAGTACTTAAATACCAGTGAGATTGTGTGGTATGATACATCTTCGCCAAGCTGTGGAGTTGTCAAGTGATGGTTTTACATTTTATAGTTCATTTCTTTGTGCTGTCAACACATCCTTAATAAGTTGTAGATAGTTCTCTACGTGGGAGGGATCCTTACCCATTCCCCCCATCAGAGGGAAAAAAAATCAAAATGGTCTCATGAAGTTGTTGGACATAAACAGAATATATACCTACTTAATGTGAATAATGATCTCATGCATCAGGATATAGTGTCCGAGTGGAATGTCACAATCATCTTTGTAATCACTAGTTGCTTCTATATGCCTTTTCTGTGTAGAGT
Organism: Manis pentadactyla; assembly: GCF_030020395.1. Lineage (NCBI taxonomy): Eukaryota > Metazoa > Chordata > Mammalia > Pholidota > Manidae > Manis > Manis pentadactyla. Next base: position 52,844,891 of record NC_080030.1, read on the forward strand.
GTGTGTGTGGGTAAATGAGAATTTCACCCTTGAGGAATAATGTGATGAGGCAGATCTGACTGCTAGGTGAACTGATGTATTGTGGGAATTAAAGAGCAAGAAAAAAAAACCCTGAAGGTCAAAAACTCCTACTTTTGCTGGTTTTGTGTTACATTTAAGCCAATCACTTTTCTCTCTGCATGCATAATGCACCAATAAACGAACACCCAAAGCCAACCCCACATCCCCACAATTTCCTAAGTTAACTGAAGTTTTCCTAATTAGTGACTGAAGTAACTTCTTAAAACATTTCGCAAGTCTGAATCTTAAATGGCTTTGATTTGATACTGGAAAACCTGGCTCATCTTTTTTTTTTTTTTTTATGATTGAGAAAGAAGACTTTTATTGAATATAATTATGTTTGAGACCAGAAGTGCATGTCACAGAGAAGAAAGCTGAACTATACTTATATAACTATAACTAAGCCATTAGCTTTTTTGGTTTTTCACCGTCACACGCTGAACTTTTTTATATGCTAAGAAGCAATTAAATGCCTGTATTCATTTTATTTACCCTCTGTCGGGATTCTTCTCAAAAAATGCCTTCAACCTTGTTCCTATGAAAGCTCCATTTTGAATTCATTTTGGTACATTTTTTGGCAGGTCCTCAGTGTAACATGCTCCATTAGGATGGACATGTCGACTTTCAGTTGTGGAGTTGACTGTAAATGCCATCTATTTCATTAACTTTTAACCAGAAAGGAAATCAAGTTTCAAGAAAGTTGAAGTGATTCACTCCAGGTTGTGGTGGGAATGGAGAACAAAGTTCAGATACATTCCATAAACAGTTCCAAGGGTAACTACGATCCTTAATTTCATCCTTCTTGTCAGGTAAACCTTTTAATGAGTCTCTCAAGGGCAAGTAACAGAACTGAACAGCTTCCTAGAACCTGGAGCACAGTGGGAGATTGTGCACGTTTCCTTGCTTGATGGGTCTCTTCCGTAATAAAGGCTCTGAGAAGAACTATTTGATAAAAATGTATACTTTACCTTTGCAATACAGAAACAGCATTTTAGTCCTGTCGGCCAGCCCTGCTGGCCTAAATGATTCTAAGAAGTGGTTCAGCAAGTTTGCTGTTCCTCAAAACTCATAGGTAGATAGTCATCCAAAAAACTTTTTTATCATAAGATGGGGAGACTGTACCTCACTTTTTTTCATCTACTTATCCTTAAAGACTCCCCTTATGCCCTCCCTGACACCCTCGTAGCATCTAGTACGGGCATCTGGGATGTACATCTATCACTGCATATGCCAGCATGGGCTGAAATTGTATATTTATTTCCGCTCCCCATCTGCTGGTTAGATAGCAAGCTCCTTGACGTCCAGGATGGCCATGTCTTTGTTTTCCTAAAGCTCAGAACAGCACCTAGAGTGGGTAACTCAGTAGATACTTGAAATGAACTAATATTTAATTTCTTAGTGCTCAAAAGTATAGCTGCAAACACCTTTGGGAAGGGCTGCTGTATGTGACTGCTGCATGACTATGTGAACAAGACAGTGACTTTAAAAATAAATGAAAAAGTTAACTTTTACCTTTTCACAGTTTTGTGCTCAACCACCAGTATGCTCCTTTCTGTAAAAGTCAAACTTCAATAATTTGGCAGACAAAAATAAGTCTCATCAAAAATAGTGACAGCAGAAATGTGGCTAGTTACATCTCAGCTCTGTAAACAACAAAAACAGACTTTGCTATGCAGAAATCAATAGACATTTAACTTAACAGTCCTGTTTTATTTTTAAGCCCTGTGTGATTTATTTTTTATAATTCATAACAAAAATATACTTACGTAGTTCTTTATGATTGAAAAAATGTTTTTCATATTCATTAGATCAAGAAACTTTGTGAGGTAGGAAGACCAGATTGTATTATACCTATTTTACAGACAAATGGAAGTTCTAGAAGTAGTAAGAAGTATATATACATAAGACAATTTGAGTCTTCTGATTTCTAGTCCAAAACTCTTTCCATTTCACTTTAAAATTTCTTCCTGGGTGAATATGAAACGTGATTGTTGAAACAGAATTAAAAAGAGAGCATTTGCAGGCTTTTTTTCTTATAGTTCCAGAGAAACAGAAGATTTTTACCCTTAGATTCTAGAATTGTCCCCAGTTCAAGGAGACTTGTTGTGCTGCACAACCATGGAGGCACTGTTAATACTTCAGTGTATGTGAATGATACTTCCGGGGAATTGGTGTGGTTCTCCACCTGTGCACCTGTACATGATGGCCTTAGGCAAATGTACACAATTTTTATAAGTGAGATGAACGGTGTTCAAGATAGCTGTTGTCAGAAAGATTGTATGGACACTCTCTTTGCATAAAAAAGTATGAATTTGGTAGTATCTGTATTAGGCAAACACTGTAGCCTTATTCTTTTTGTGGAGTGCTCTAGGTGTCAGACTGCAATGTCCTACCTCACAATGGACTGTCCCTTTACCCAATCACAGGGTTGGCTGGGCCAGATGTCAGAATATCCTGGTTGGTCCAGATGTCAGAGTATTGAGTTGCTTCCTCCACAGAATGAACCTTTTATGCACACTGCTTGTCAGAGCTGTGAAGACAGAGAAGAGAGACTTTACTGTACTTCTGAGAACAGGTCATGTAATTGCTTTTGTGCCTGTCTGCTCATAAATGTTTGTATTTCTTGCAAAATTAGAGTAATACTTGCTTTCATTGAAAATATACCACATACTAGGGAATATGTTGGGGTGGGAATGTGGTTTCTGCCCACCTCTAATCCTTAGAGGGTCCCTAAACATATTGACAGTTGCCAAGCAGCCAGATTGCACTGCAGATTAATGAGGCTGTGTAAGATGAAATAGCGTTTCTCATACTTGCCTGACCTTAAGAATTGCTGGGAATCCTTGTTAAAGTTAAGGATTCCCAGACCCTTCCAAAGCCCTCTGAGCCAGAATCTCCAGTGTGTTTAACAAGTGCAGCTGAGTTTTTGGAGCCCTTTGAGAATCACTGAAATAGACAAGAAAGCTCAATGGATTGAGAATTGGGAGATTTGAGAATGCTTTCATCAGGCCTTAGTTTCTTTATTGTAAAGTAGAGACTGTAACTAAAATAAATAACCTCTGCTGGCCTTTTGAATTTTGGCATTTTGTGATTTCAGTAAGGGTTATGATTTGATAATAGTAGTGGTGCAGGTGACTTAGAAATATGACTTTGACCAGGATCCACTCTCTGATTTATATGCTTAGGGATTTAAAAAATCTTTATGTCTGAAACAAAGTCTTCATGACTGTATGGACTCTTTCAACTAAGATTGGAGCTTTATGTCTTAAGGGTTAGTCATTTTCCAAACAGAACAGTCAGGCACTTGTTTAAAATCTGTGTATATCCTGCATGCAGTCCATTCGTAGCTTCCTCCTCATATTTAAAAAGTACTAATATCATTGTGGACAGAAAATTGTTGTTTAAATGCATTTGCCATATGTCAGATTTCTTAGAGAGTTGTTATTATTTACTTTTTAAATTACAAGGGAGTATCATTTAAGCCAAAACACCAATCTACTTATTGACTCTTGGGTATTGAAAATACATTGCTTGGCTTAAAAAACTATGTACATATGAGTAAAATTGTAACATTTCTAGAATATCTCGCCTGGCTTTAGTACATCTGCACATCAATAGGTGTTCAGAGGTGGAAAGAAGTATGGCTTTAGTGTATTTGCATCATTCCTTAGGGGTGGAGAGAAGTTCATCTCCATATCAATGGGTAATTACCTGGGCAAGGAGGGCTTTTCTGTACCCAAGAGGTGAGGGAAGGGCCAGTTTTGGGTTCTGCTGGAGCAGGAAAGAGAGATGGCCGGGGACTGCAGTTTGTGAGCAATAAATGGATTTTAAACTTTATTTCTCCCTTTGACTGATTTCAGTTATTAGAGGTATTTTGCCCCGGGATTTCTTTTTCCTGGATGTACATCTGGCATAGTCAGCAGGATTCCTCTGAACCCAAAATCTATCATAATGAGTGCAACCTTTGGGAGGGCTGCCCCTAGAAATGATGGGGAGAAGTGCCTCTTGCACCCAGGGAAGTGTGTCTACACTTGTGTGGTTGTGGAGGCGCCACCACCGCTGCTGGCCGTGCCGACCCCAGCCCGTGGCCTGAGCCTAAGGCTATTGTTTCTGCCACTGCTGCTGTTTCTGCTGCTGGCTGAAGCCTGGTCACAACTATGAAAAGGAGCAGAGATCTGGTACATCTTAATAAAGAAGCAACTGGATGCTGTGTATCATGCCTTGCTGGCTACAGAGCCCATTGCTGGAACAGCTCTGAGCAAGGTAATAACCATCTATCCCATCACAGGGTGGGTATGAGACTGGACCCAAAGACCATGGAGTGGCATGGCACAGACACCTACACTGGCCAAATGAGGCGCATATTTACAGCAGCGCAGCGCCCTCTCTACTAGTCCCTTAAGTGGAGAATTCCAACGCTTATTGGGGCCAGTGACCTATACCAGTGGAAAAAGGAAGAACTTGGTAGCTGAGATGCCTTATCAGGAGGGAAAAGCCCCTGTACCTGAAGATACTTGGTACACAGATGGCTCCAGTCGTGGGCAGCCCCCGAAGTGGAGGGCTGTGGTTTTCCATTCTAAGACTGAGACAATATGAATGGAGGATGGAGAGGGGAAGAGCAGTCAATGGGCTGAGTTGCGGGCAGTATGGTTTGTGATCACCCAGGAGCCCTCCCCCGTAGTTGTCTGCACTGACAGCTGGGCATCTGTGGGGGCTTGACCCTGTGGCTTCTGACATGGTATCATGCCAACTGGATGGTTGGTCACCAGCCCCTTTGGGGACAAGAGTTGTGGCAAGACCTGTTGGCCTCTGGTCAGACTAAGACTGTTAGTGTATATCATGTGACTGGCCATTTGCCTTTGGCATCCCTAGGAAATGATGAAGCAGACACATTGGCCTAGGTGCACTGGCTAGAAGGAAAGCCTGCCTGTGATGTGGCCCAATGGCTACACCAGCATTTGCTGCATGCGTGGCAAAAGACAATGTGGGCTGTAGCTCATAGGTGGGGCTTGCCATTGACCTTTGAAGAAGTCAGCAGAGCCTGGAAGGAGTGCCTTGTGTGCTCTAAGAGAGACTTACACCGAGTCCCACAGCAACATGGGACAATAGTAAGGGGGCCAATACACTTTATCAGGTGGCAAATAGACTATATTGGGCCTCTGCCCATATCAGAAGGATGTCGCTATGCCGTGACATGGGTGGACATGGCTACTGGACTATTGGTTGCTTTTACTGCACATTGTGCAGATCAGCAAACCACCAACAGGGGCCTGGAGCATTTCTTCGCAGCCTATAGCCTGTTGCTGGTGACTGAGAGCGATACAGGCACCTACTTTATTGGACATACGTTGCAAGGATGGGTGCAGCAATTAAGGATAAAATGGACGTGGCCCTGGACATTTCAACACATGGACTGGCAATGGCTGGCTCTTCTGCCACCTTGGGGAAAAGGCCTAGAAGCTGGCCTCCTGTGTATTCCTGGAATAACAGCAAAGTAGGCCCCCACAATCATGGTTATTTGCTTATACAGTCCTTGTGTCCTGGATACACCCCCTGGCTGCAGCTGCCATGTGATGACTGAAATGAACAAGCTTTGGACTTAATCTGCATGGGACTTTGAACCTAGCTGAATCCTCTGGCTTAAGAATGATCATGATTGTGTTGCTGTTGTCAAGAAAAAAATGCTTAAGGAGAGGCTTGACTTTGTCTAATGTTTGGTAAAAGCTTTGTGAGCAATCTAGCATGGTTGTTAGGAATGAGTAAACAAATGTAGAAACATATTTTGTGCTTAATGAGAGATTGTGCTGGAAAGTACATTTACTTAATCTGCATAGGCTGAATCCTCTGGCTTGAGGATTATCAAGATTTTATTGCTGTTGCTATTGTATGTTATTAGATTGGTCGGAAGAGGGGGAATAAGTAAATTGTAAGGCGAGATTTCTGGAGGGGTGGCCTGTGGGTAAAATTGTAACATTTCCAGAATATCTTGCTATCAATAGGTGTTCAGAGGTGGAAAGAAGTATGGCTTTAGTGTATTTGCATCATTCCTCAGGGGTGGAGAGAAGTTGATCTCCATATCTATGGGTAATTACCTGGGCAAAAAGGACTTTTCTGTACTGGAGAGGTGAGGGAGGGCTGGTTTAGGCTTCTGCTGGAGCAGGAAAGAGAGATGGCCTGGGACTGCAGTTTGTGAGCAATAAACGGATTTTAAACTTTATTTCTCCCTTTGACTGATTTCGGTTATTAGAGGTATTTTGCCCTGGGATTTCCTCTTCCTGGATTTACAGTACATTTAGGTTGAGATTATTTCTCTGACAATAGTCTAGTTTGCTTGTATAGTAGAGGAAAAGCCAATGATAAAATTTCATCTATATGCATTGTTTAATCCCATAGGATTGAGACTAGCAAATGAAAAACATTTAAATAATGAGAGAGAAAGCTTTGAGATTCTTAATATTTTGGAAGAAAATTTGGAAACAAAAATAATGTACTGCTTCCTTCTGGCTATCATTTTAGTATCTTCAAAAATTGAGTTTTAAGTATAAAATAAAACAGTTTGCACCTAACTAAGGCATCTAGTAGTTGATTTAATTATTTAATTCAGTTTCTCCTCAGATTGGTTTATATCCTGGAATGAATGAATTCTGCAGAATTTGAAGTAGAAAATCAACAAGATGGTGCTGATGGCCATCTTGCTTTCTCATGTTACATTTGTGCTCTGCACGTCTCAAAATGTGCACATTGGTAGCACTTTAGACAATGTGGCAAAAGAGATCCGGCTTCTGTTTTTGAATGGGGGCTCTTTTGAGAGAAGTCCCTTCAGGTCCAACCCTCAGTCCCTTGTGGCTACATGACACGTCTGTGAAAGCATTTAGCATTACCCAAACAAAAACTGATGAGACGGATAGTGCTGTCAAAGTCAGTTGCACGATTCCAGTTTTCTGGTGTTGGGCTGTCTTTTTGGTGACTTTGTATTGCCTGATAATGCCAACTGCTAATAATGTTGGCGCACTTGGCTATAGGCCAGACACTTTAATACGTACATCAGTTCCATGAGGTGGATATTGTTATTACTTCTGTTTGACATGATGTAACTAAGGCACAGGTAATTTGTTCAATGGCGTTCACAGCTCGTGAGCTATCATGTTGGGGTTTGGATCCAGGCAGGCTTGTCCCAGTACCAGTCTTAACCTTTCAGTGGTGCATTCTTTCTTGAAATTATGGCGTTCTGTACTCAGATGTGGAAAACCAGTGCAAAGAAGATATGGCAAAGGCTGTCAAATATCTGAGGGAGAAAGTCTAAATCTTTTGGTCTTTTCCCTTTTCCTTCTCTTTTTTGTTTTGAAACCTCTCAAACTACTAGCTGATGGCCAAGATATTGGAGACAGGCATCTAAATTACTCAGCACAGTGCCTGGCACATAGCTAACATGTATTTGACATTTACTATTGTTGTTTAGATGACAGCAAAGGCTGAGTTAGCCTGTGTGGGTATATTGACGTCCACGTATTACCACGGATGGCCCAATCCATGTGAGGCCTCACTATGAAAGCGGGCTGAGTACAGAGGAGAGCTTGTGTCAGAGATAAACATAAAAATGCTTCCAATTTGAGAACCAGGGAGTTCTGTGCAGGGTTGTTGAAGTGTATGTGGCTCCTGACAGGAGTGTGTGAAGGGCTGTTTCTGCCTCCCAGGGATTTGGCTTGTGGGCTTGTGGGTTGGGAAAGTGAGCCCTTTTCCGGGGGCCTTTCTGTAGATGTCCTCTTTCTGAGAGACCTTTTCACCTCCATTTCCTCCTATTGTAAGAACTGCAGACCCGGCTCAGCTCCCACTCAGCTTCCTAGCTGAAAGAGCTTCCCCTTTAACTCGGTTGCCCAGGGAGATACTGAGCCTCCATCTAATCCGTACTCCTAACTGATTTCATGTTCCCTCCGAGAACTTGAGGGTCTTAGTTTAGACCTCAGCTTTCCTTGGGCATCTTGGAAGTCAGAGCAAATGTTAGCACTATTTCATTCATCTCGTGTTTCCCACACTTTCTGAATCATCAGCTGCACCAGGGACTTGCTTAAAAACAGATTCTCAGAGATCCCGGAGATTCTGAGTCAGCGAGTCTGGGGTGAGGCCAGGAACAGGCCTGGCTAACAAGTACCCCAGGTGATTCTGATTAACCAGTTTTGGCAACACCAGTCTGTGTTGTGTGTTAGGAATCCTGTCCATTGAGTGTGGCAGGATATTCCTCCATTCACGAAGTGTATTTTGCTTTATTCTGCTAGTGCTGAGTTGTGAGGATTACAAGATGAGCAAGACAGGGTTCTTCAGGTGCTTTATAGTGTTGTGGGCACAATCAGATATGTAAGCAAATATTAAAGAATAGAAATAACATTATTTCTAGGAGAAAATCTGTTCTGAATTCCAAAAATTGAATTTTTAGAAGATGTCTTACTTACAAGATCTGCTTGTAGGTTTGTGGAGCAGTGACATTCCTACACATAAAAAAGACTGATTTGAGACTCCAAGAAGGGACTAGCAGTTACCAAAGGAGAGGCGTTGGGGAGGGTGGGTGGGGAAGAAGGGAGAAGGAGATTGAGGGGCTTTATGATGGGCACACGTGCTGTGTGGGGGTGTCATGAGGAAGATAGTGTAACACAGAAAAGACAAGTAGTGACTGTGGCATCTTGCTACGCTGATGGACAGTGACTGTGGTGGGGTGTGTGTGTGTGGGGGGGACTCGATAATATGGTTGAATGTAGTGACCACAATGTTGCTTATGTGAAGTCTTCATAAGATTGTATATCAATGATACATTAATAAAAAAAAGACTGATTTGAAATGTTCACAGCATATTTTGCCTAAAAAGTATATTCTAAAAAATATATAAGCCCTTCTGGAATAAGATTCTTTCCTCTGTGGGATGGTGGATTTTTCTTCTGTTAGTAATGCTTTATTGCCCTTTATTTCCTCTCATGTAGAGAAGCAATGTCTTGCTTTGTGAGGACAGATAACGGTTTCAGCTTATTCCTGCAGGGAGAGCCTTTATTATACTTTTCTCTATTTCCCACTCCTGCTTCTGATGAAAAGCTGGTAAAAGTGTTGTCAGTAACATGGAGTGGACTGTACAGTAACTGGCTGGTCGAAATTGCACTACCGTGTGATACAGTGGAATGGGGGCTCTCTAAACGGCAATACTGGGCAGTCAACACAGTGTTCTGAGGACTCAGAGGCCATGATGTGTAGTGAAGGCAATTGAATTAAGCAGGGCCTATGCTGTGTCTAATCCAATTATGCCTGACGTGTTGCCATCTGAGAACTGCTGTTGAGGTTTGCTGGGGTTTCCCAGCTCATGAGCTCCACGTACCTTGACACCACAGCCAGTGTTCTTTACCTCTGCGTTATATGAGGGCTGAGGTTGGTGGGAAATCGTGATGCAACCCAAATCCTCTAAGCATAAATTCTCCTTTTGTTTACTGATTAGACAATACCTTTATGTTGTTGAAAAAAATAGATATAAAAAGCTACACAGTGAAGTCTCACTCCTACTTCTGTCCCTTACCTGCTCTGTCCTCAGCCTGGAATAACCACTTTTATTATTATTATTATTATTTATGGTTTTTCCTTCTTCAAAGGTTTCTTCATGCAAACATAAAAATCTTAATTTGTTATTTTCCTTCCATTTGCTATACACATAATTTGTGGATTTTCCTGTTGCTCTTTTTTATTTGTATCTGTTGCTCTTCTTTATTCATACATGTAACCCAAAGTGATTATTTTCATTATTTTTCTGATGTCTTTTAGCTGGTTTCTTTTTTGTTTGTGAAATCCCAGTTAACTTTTTGTTATTGTTAGAGAATGCAGTTGATTTGGGAAAAGTAAGAAAATTAACATTGAAATGGACTGTTAATTTAAGTTTTCTTAAAGTTTTTTTATTACTAATGCTTTGATTTTAGGTATATTTTAAATATGGGCTTCCCAAGAGATGATTTAAGTTTTCTAGAATTAAGAAAGGAAAAGGAAAGAGGGACTTCTGTTAAATGTCTGTAACAACATGGTGTAAGTTGAGTTTATTTAAAAGTGGGTATTCTCTGCTTTTTATCTGGATGTCCTGTGTGCTGAATGTGAATTACTTCCTGACTTGGGAGCAAACTGTTACTGATACAGGGCTGCATTTGAATTTAATGTGGAATGTTTCACTCTGAGGTAGTGACTTCATTTGCTAAAGAAAGGCATTTGATCATGAGGTCTGCTTGATATTTTAATTTCACTGGGTGGGTTATAAGTACCTTGACTGCAGAATACAGTACAGTGACACTGACTGACATTTGAATGAAGCAACTCTATTTTTTTGAATTATTTTTGTCCCGGTTAACCTGCTTAAGGCCAAAGGTTAGTACTGAATTCGTATAGAAATGACTAATTAAAGCAATGTACACGAGTGTAGATTAAGAAATATAGTCATTGAATTACACAACCTATGTTTAATTTTTGTATAAATGAAAGTACCTAAAAATCAGTCTTCCAAAGTATGTCATGAAATAGGTCTGATTTTATAATTAATGTGTAGTCATTACAAACTTCAAATCCATGAAGTGCAGAACATGTAAAGAAGAAATAGTATGACAACCTAGAGACTGTCCATTTCCTCTCTCTGTTTGCCAGGGTAGCTGTGTGGATGCATGTATATTAAATATAGCAAGAGTGTTTTTAACACAACAGGGGACATCACTCTCTGTATATAGTTTTATGATTTTTTAAAACTTAGCTTATATTTTAAGACTTTCCCCCAGAACAGAGACATTCAGAAGCTGTTTTAAATAGGGGAGGCAATGGGATGCATCTCTCTGATGATCTCTTATTTTGCTTTGGCTCCCAAATGAAGTCTTTTCTATGTTCCCAGGAGCCTGTGGGTTCAGACAAGTTATCAAGTGGACAGAAGTGTGTTATTCTTCTGGTGCTTCTCTAGGATGTCTCCTGTTTAGTTATTTGTGAACCTTTAAATTGCACTCATGAGGTAGGGTCTGGAAGTTGTATTTGGAGTTCCTCAATTAGTTCCTCAGGAGATTGCTGAGTCTTTGACATTATCTCCATCTTCTGGGAAAAGTAGTTGTATTTTATATCTGAGATCATTTACCTCAAAGTTCTCTGTGTCTTTACAGCAAACGGGTCATTGAGTCAAAAGATAGTTGTCTCCTTCCTTCCTTCTTGGATTTTTAGTTGAGCAGTGTGCCTTTTGTACTAATAAATTATGTTGCTCTTCTCCTCTGAAGATATATTTCCCCAAAACACAAATAAACATTTCCTTTTCCCCTTCATCAAAATGGCAGACATCTGTCTCAAGATTTCTCACCTTGGTGGTGCCTGTTGTTGGCAACAGATGGGGTCTGCTTAGATTTAGCTCAGGATCTAAAAACAAAGGTCTGTTTACTATCTCTTGCTGCAACTTTGGTTCTTGTTTTGTGGAATGATGAGAATAAAGCTCCTTTTATTAAAAATATTGGATGTTTAATTGAAAAATCAGTAGTCTATGGAAAAATTGGGGGAATGGGCAAAGTCACCCATTTTAATGGTGGCAGGGAATGAAGGTGTGAAATGGGTTAGAAGAAATGCCTCAGAGTGCCACTAGGACATTTTACGTCATCTAAAAGTTGTTTGCAAATTGTAAGGTTTGCTCAATAATAATACTAATTTTTGTTAACATTTATGGGATAACATTTATAGGTAACATTTATAGAATACTTACTGTGTGCCAGTTTCATTTAATTCTCATAAAAACTATGTAAGAGAAACATTATTACCACCTCCATTTTACTGATTTTACTGAGTGGCAGAGAGGTAAAGTAATTTGCCCAATTCACACAACTGGCAAGTGGTAGAAGACAAAATACGGTGTAGGCGAGATCTGTTTAAGTGCTTTAGTTGGATGACTGTAATTAATTTTTGTGGACTTTGAAGTTCATTTTAACATTGAAAAATGTTTGAGTGTGGGTAGTGGTTAATAAGCATTTTTTATTTTATTTTGGTTGTTTAAAATCATCATGCCACTAGTTCAGTGGCATGACTCAGGGAGATGAATTAGTGGCCCATGTGACAGTGCTGTTGTGAATCTTAGAGAGTAAAGTTTGTTGATTTTTTGAGTGCATGGATGAAAGGTATTCAAGTCTCTATAAACAAAGTCTTTTTGTTAATGCTTCCCATCATTCTGGCCTCTTTTCCTTTGCCAGGCATGCATGATGAGTGTCAGAAGATAGGTGATACAGGAACAAATTCAATTTCTGGCTAATTTTTATTTGATATGTTAGGGGAAAAAATTCTCTTTCCCCTCTCTCCCCAAGCTTGCTGTATTTAAATACTATAGCACTCTACATTGCTGTTTATGTCAAACCATACATCAAAGACGTTGCCTAGTGTACTTGTTAGAGGTGGGTGATGAGAAGCAGTGATGAGAAAGAGCTGGTTGTTACTCTACTCTCTGGTGTGCTTACCTTCCTTGATGGAAAATATCCTTAACTATGTGGTGCTTGCTGGGGGCACCAGCCAAGAGAACAGGGACCTATAACCATTAATCTAGATCAGCAGTTCTCAAAGTGTGATTCCTGGGCCAGCAGCAGCAGAAACTTGCTAGGAATACAAACCCTTGGCCCCACCCTAGACCCACTAAATGTGAATCAGTGGGGGTGGGTTCAGCAAGCTGCACATTAACTGCCCTCCAGATGATTCTGATACTGAAGTTTGAGAACCACTCTTTGCAGTATCAGCGGATTGGGCCCCCACCCCCACCCCAAGTGAATCCACTTAGAGACCTGTGCCCTGTGCTGTGTGCTTCTGGCTGTGACTGGGGCTGCCAAACCTGAATTCCTAGAGGTTTCTTTAGAAAGCTTCTGCCTCTGGTCCAGGACCATTCGGGTTTGTGAACTAAGGCTTCATTACTGTGCAACAAGGAGTCTTGCCTTACAAGTCTCCAGTCTCTGCCACTTTGTGCTTTAGAGGCACACTTGCTAGTGGGCCTTCACTATTTGGAGATTAATAACCTAGCCCCTAGGCTTGCTCAGCAGCCTCAGGGCTAAGGGCAGCCTCTCTGATTTTCCCTTATCCCAGGAACTTTAAACAGCATCTAGTGAGCAGGGAGGTGACTCACCACAATCATAGGGTAGGGACATAATTTCTAAACAAAATCTGAGGAGAGAGGATTATTCTTTCTAAATACTGATTGCATAAACCCCCCGCTTCAATATTTTAGTAAGTGTCTCCTAAAGGAAAACTTGAGGCAGATATAGGAAATTTTACTTGTGGATGGAACATAAGCATTTGAATAAACTTGAGAAAAATATAGAAGCATGAATGTAATTGAGTGGTTGGTGTTCTGCAGCTGGTAGCTGACTCCTGTTTTGCTTTACTCAATATAAATCATCTTTTCAGTTGTTTACTTTCTTATTTATGCAATCTATCTTTAAAGTAGCTGTTAGTACAATATAATCTGCTGTAATTTGGACAAGGCAAAGGTAACTGAAACTATTTGATAAAGTACAGCAGAGCATAGTGGTTAGATAGTGGACCTTGAATAAATTAAGAGACAAGATTGACTAGCTGTGTGACCTTGAATAAATTACTTAAGTTCTCTGTGTTTTAAGTTTTCTTTTCTGTAAAATGAACACTGTATGAATGATTGTTATGTGGATCAAATGAGATATGTAAAACAGTCCCTGGCCTGTAACAAACAGCAAATTAACTGATAGATTCTTTGAACTGGCTCTTATTATTATTATTATTATTTTTTGGCCCTTATTATTTTTATTAAACTATTTTTTCCCATGTGTATTTTAAAATTCAGATGTAAATAAAGTTAAGACGTTGGAATCAAGGATTGGACTTACTTGAATGGACTCTTATAGTGTAAAGTTTCGTGATGAGTGTGTTTGCATTCTAGCTGAGTCTTTTAGACATCTGATGGTTGTGTTTGATAATTGGGTTTATTGTATGACTTCAGATCATTGTTTCAGACATGAGGATAATTCAGTTCTGAAGATCTAGAATATTGAATTAACTTTATGCAGCATGTTTCCTAAAAAAAAGGTATTTTGGTTACATCTCTGATATGAGTTTGTTTTGAAGTCATTTTCCTCTTTTCAATTTGAGATCAGATAAAATCAAGTTAAGTAGAGGTTTTGGTTTATCGAGTTCCAATGAGTTGGTTTTATTCCACAGGTAATCCCTAATTTAGAAACATGTTAAGTAACAGAAGTTCATTTGTAAGTTGTTTTGAGTTTGTGATACATTTTCTCTTATAAACCATGTTTTCAAAGCATGACCAGGCACAGGGTAGCCCCCCAAAGCCTGTTCACCCTAAAATACGGACACGGACCCAAAGTGCTGCGGGGTCTAATCATAATGTCAAACTTTTCTGTGGGAAAATGGATTATAAATAACAGCCAGGATGCAAGATCACATTTTTCTATACTCCCAACCCCTCCTTATCTAAGCTGTTTGAACTTGGCTTCTTTTATAACATGAATTATTTGGATCAGTCCTCTAAATTCCCTTTCTGGGGGAAGGAGGGTGGACTTTAATTTCATGATAGCAGATGTGTGAGTATAAAGCTTTGGTAGCAAGGCATAGGCTAGTTCCCAGGGTGCTTGGGTGAATGAGCCTGAGCAGTTTAGGCCCTGTGCTCAGCAGAGTCTTGGCTGTGGGCGTTTATTACAGGTTCTAGAGCCCCAGGTGAGGAAAGGTGAGCTCCCAGGAGCCTACAGGTTCTTGTGGGGCAATTAGCAACTGTATGCAGAGTATTTATGTTTGTTTGAAAGTAGGGGGTTGCTTGTAGTGTCTCTTTTAATTTTTTTTTCCTAGGAGTTTAAATGGATGAGGGTCAGCAGTGTAATCAGTTTTAAAAGCCCACTTAATTTTTTTATTTTATTTATCTCTGTCATATGTGGGCATGTATTTACATTTGATTTCAGTTAAAAGACTGTGGGTTTTTTTTTTAAGCAAACAAAATGCAAAACATTAAAGATCCTTTCCACTTCCCCTGTGTATTCTCTATAAAAGGATCTCGATTGTTTATAGACTCCAACAAGCTTTTGGTAAAGTATATGTTTTTAAGTCGTGTTGAACATGTAAAGAAAAGACAGACTTGAGCTTGTTAAAAATTCATCCTGTCAAGTCCCATGTAGCTTTACATGTCAAACATGACTTGAAAATGTTTTTCCCAAGTGGCCATGTCTTAACAATTTATGTTCTTGAGGGAGTTCTTGGAAGGAATTAAATTCTGGGAGGTCACATTTTTCTTTCAAGTTCCATTTCCAAAGTGAAAATGAACTTCTGTTTTTTAACTTGAACTTTGAAAAAAATTCAATGAAGCGCTTTTAGAACTGTGCAGTAATTGTGTTATATGGAACTGGGCTTCCCCATCTCTGTAGCCAGAAATGAATCTTGACAGTTTTCTTTGTAGATGTAAAAATGAAGAGAGGAAGGGAAAAAGAGGTGAAAAAAACGCTGAGTCTGAGAAACTGTTCTCACTTAAATCTTAGTTACATAAGTATCTTTTTATATTATTGGGGCAGGACCAAATAACAATAGTGTTTCCTTTTTTTTTTTCCTAGTTAAATATTTCCTCCCTGGGAAATCACTTTGCAAATTCCTCAGACTTTATGATTGAAAACATATGAATAGCTAAAATTTAATATTTAGTATAATTAGGAAATACAGTTTTTACAGTAGAATTCTGATCAAAGTGGCACATTTATTCAGTTTTTCTTGATTATTTGGGCTAGTAGAGAAAAGGTAAAAGGAATAATCTAGAAATATGTTTACTATGCAAGTCCTTGGAAAGGAATATATTTTATGTTTTGAGAGCCAAAATATAGTACTGTAAATTGAGCTCTGGTGAAAATCTGTTTCAGAAATAATGAGAAAGTGCTCTGAATTACCTATTATGTCCCTTTTTAAAATAGATAGTGTTTTTATTTTCCTGGGCTAGAGATAATAATTAAATATTTTAATCTTAATTTTTGAGCGGTGGATGATCTGTGGAATAACTAGGATGGGAAAGAAAATCCTGAGAAGGAGGCAGTGATACAATTCTTTATTGACTAATAGTTTTTGCAGCACCTTGCAAGGCAGTGTATTATTATCCTTAGCATTCAAAGATGTAACTGTGATGGGACGGTTAAACTACCTGCTTGGACTTTCCCTTTCAGCCATGGAGGATTTATGGTGATTCATTTCATGCTGTATGCTTTTTGCTCAATAACGAGCTGGTTTCAGGGCCATGGAAATGAGCACTGTGGGTTGGCTAGTGTGAAAAGCCTATGGACAAGGCTAATCATTAAAAAATTTTAGCTGATTTTAAAAAATTGACTTTCATATCTTTTAAATATCATGTTAGTTTTGTTATTTCATGTGCTTTTTTGTTTTTGTTTTTGTTTTTTTTTGGTTTTGAATATTGTCTATTGACTTCTCAAGGGGAGGATTTGGCTTTTTGTCTTTCTCTCCTTCCAACCCCTACCACACATGTATACCTACCGTCCTCACATCTTCCCTGTTGAGCTTACCTGTAGTTTTGTTAAGCATTCAGTGTTTACAATATGATGGTAGCATATATAAATTTTCAGAGCAGAGCCATGTCATCAAACATGATTACTTTCCCTTTACTTTACACCTTTTATTTTCCCTGGTATTAATAATAACCCTTGTTTGAGTGTGTGTTTATGTGTTTGTTATTACTCAACTTCAGACAACTCCATCAATATGTTCTTTTTACGAGAAGAATTCTATCATCTTTTTTGAAGAAGCTTCTCCCAGAGCTTTCTGATATAATCTAATCTAGATTGATTTTTCTCTCTGGCTGGTGTTTCACTCTCATTCTGTGATCTCCTGTACTGTCATTCTAGAGATTTTTCTCTCTCTTCCGATGCCTGTTTCCTGTAGCACCTTCTCCTGGTTTCTTCATTTTGGCGGAGCACTGTGCTGATAGCTTCCTAAGAAAAACTGTAGTACAGTCAAATTTTTTGCATGTCTGTCTTCTCATTTGATTGACAGTTCCACTGGTAAGGAATTGTAGGTAAAAAAATCCTTTACTTTTTCTAATTTGAAGGCATTACTCTTTTAGTTCTTTTAGTCTTTAGTTTCCAATGTTGGTACTGAGCAGCTCAAGACATTCTGATTCCTGATCCTTTGTGTATAACTTAATTTTTCTCTCTGAAAGATTTTAGGGTCACCTCTTTAATCCCAGTATCCTGACATTTAACATGATGTCCTTTGGGTCTGTGTGTGTGTATATATTAATTTGTTGGGTACATGAAGAGCTTTTTGAATCCAGAAAATATTTTGCTTTAGTTCTGAAACATGTTTTTGAATTCTTAACTCCTTCTCCTTAATTTTCTCTCTTTTTTGTAATTTCAGATGTTAGATCTTCTGGACTAGTCCTCAACTTTAACTTTTCCCTGTGTTTGTCCATCTAATTGTCTGGTTGTACTTTCTGAGATATTTCTTATTCTTTCTCTTGCAGTCTTTCTGTAGAGTCTTTCATTTCTGCTATCAGGTTTTTAATTTCCAAGGGCTCTTTTGTTGGTGGTGTACTGAGTGTTTCTTTATATAACACTTTACTCTTAGTTCATTGATGCATTCTCTCCTTTTATCTCTCTCAGAATATTTGTGAGTTTTGCCAAGTTTTCTTTACCTTGAATAGTGTTTCTTCCAAATAGTTTCATCTGCTTTGGTCTGTGTTTTATTTTAGTAGTTTCCTTGAAGTGTCTGGTAGTCTTTGGTTGTCTATTCATTCATAAGTGGGGGAATGAAAAGGCTGATTAGAATGTTGGAGGGTTTGGTCTGAACCTGTTGACTGGGTGGGCAGATTTTGTGGGTGACCCCTCCTGTCAGTAATTTTAGATCCATCCTAAGCTGGCCAAATTCTCTGGAGAAAACTCCTCTAATCTCTTAGCTGGAGGGTACGTTCCTGGCTGTCAGCTTTTACAGGGACTATGTGGAAAGAAGGCTGGGTATTTCAGCATTTAGAATGCTTAATCTCCCTGCTTTTGGTAGATTCTCAGTTGTGCCTTGTGTTCTCAAGCCAGAAACCCTGTTTTAACTTCTGAGAATTAACCTCTAGTCTTCTGCCAGGCTGGGTGAAGGGCAGTCACTGGTAGCCTGGAGCGGGGTTGGGTGTTGTAGGGTTGGGGAATGTAGACTGCTTAAGCAATTTTCAGCTAATTCTTATTTTAGCTGTTCCTCCTTTCCCAAGAAGATCAATTCACCTCTCCTTGCAGAGGTGCTCATTATCACCAAAGTCTGAGCTTTGAGAAATCCTTAGTATAAATTCTGTAGGTACTTAGCTTTCCTCTGAGCTCCTGCAGGATTGGCTTTATCAAGTGTCCAGTTAGGTACTGTCCAACCTTTTTCCTACTCCAGCTTCCCCAAATTTTCTTGTTACCTTTTCTACCATTCTCTTCATCTTCTTATAGCAATTCTTTTCTTGCAGTTTTAGTGGGGCTTTGAGAAGGATCTAGATTTGATACTTGGGTTCAATTTACTCCCTTTTCCTAGAGCCCCTGGACACTTCTTATGTGTACGTTTTCCTGTCTTCCTCAACAGGACACCTTTCTTCATACATCCTCAGCCTTCTCTATCCTGTTGGGGATGCCACCATCCCTCTGGCCATAAGGCCAGAATGTGAGGGCCAGCTTTGACTTTTTCATTTTCTTGCTTCCCGCATGACATAACCAACAATTCCTGAACAATTTCTTCCTGAACAAGGTCTGTCTCATTCTGTAGTATGAGTCATAGGACCATCATATTCCTGGAAGGACCGTAATTGTAGCAGAGTGGATTAACAGCCTGTCCTTGTGAGCCTCAGCCCATTCTTAAATGGAGGGTCCTGTTTGGTCCCAGGAGGAGAGGTGGGAGTTAGGTGGGTCTTCAGGTCCTCTCATTTTTTCTTTCAGGTCTGGATGATGTCTTCTGGGTCGAGTGGACACTCCACTGATGGCTGATAGAAGAGAGAAAAACCATTTTGTTTTTTAGCAGTTTTGTTACATCACAACCAAGGCTAGCATGCCATTTGCAATATTTCAACCAAATCTGTGGGTTTTCCCCTCACATTAAGCAATTCTGACACTAACTCATTGGAGCTAGTCTTGGTGGTGTGCAGGTTAAGGTCTCAGTCCTGCAAGACTGCCCCTCAACCCTATCCTGGCAGCCAATTGCAAGTCCCAGGTTGTCACTCATATTTCTGACCAGCTGGCTATAAATCACAACCCTCTCTTCAGGTTTGATAATTGACTTTTAAGTTCACACAATTCAGGGAAATGCTTATTCAATGTTTATTGGCTTATTATAAATAACAAAGGAAATAGATGAACAGCCAGATGAAGGGGTACACATGGTGAGGTCCAGAAGAGTCTTGAGCGCAGGAACTTACGTCCTGTGAAGTTGGGGTGTGCCACCCTCCTGGACGTGGTTGTATTCACCAACCAGAAGCTACCCAAACTGTCATTTGGGGTTTTTAATGGAGCTTCCATTATAGTGGCAGAGCCGATTAAATATTTGGCTGTTGACCGAACTCCATCTCATTTCCTGTCTTCCCCAGAGGTCGGGGTGGGGCAGGGAGGAGCTGGGTGGGGCTGAAAGTTCCAACCCTCCCTCTAGTCCTGTGTGTGGTTCCTCTGGTAGCCCTATCTGCTCAGTGTCCTCATTAACATAAATTCAGATCGAAAGGGGCTTGCTATGAATAATGAAAGATACACCTATCACCTCATCACTCAGGAAATTGCAAGGGTCCTGGAAGCTCTGTGCCAGGAACTGAGAGCACATATGTATATTCTTATATCACAACCAGGCCCAGGCCCAGTCATCTACTCATCCAGGCCTTGCCATTTGGGGGCCACATTGTTTTAGTAGTTTTTAAGGGTTTCCCTCTTCAGTCATTCCCTGGTTCATCAAATTCATCTTGCACTTTGATTCCAGATGAATGTTGCTAAAACCGTCTTCTTGTCATCCTGTTAACCTAAAAAATAAAAATCATTTTACCAGCAAAACTGGGTTTATTTGGAAATAGCAAAGAATTACAATCTGAGATATGCTATGTGTCAGAGAACACAAGAGAGCAATGCTCTTAAGGAGGAAAGGGCTGAGTTGGGAGGGCTGTTCTAAGTAATAAGCCCTTTGGAATAACGGAGAGTCCCATGTGTCATGGCTTCTCATTGGCTGAGTTGTGACAGTCTCTCATTGGCTGGGCTGTCGTGCAGAAGGCGGAAACCTTCCTTCTTCCTGCTGTGGATAATAAAGTTGCTAAAACAGAACGGCATCCATCTCTTTTGGTGGGGTCTGAGATTTAGGAGTGGTGGGCATGAGAACTTCTCCTGCAGGCCTTATGACACCACGACAGTGAGGTTTCCCTTTATTAATCTTCACACATCCTTAGTTGAAAACACATTACCTGTAAAATAAAGTCTAATGGCTTGACATACAAGCAACTTTCTAACCTGGACTGTGACTGCCCAGGGTCAGCAGACAGGCTGCTCGGTTCCGTTCCTTTGCCAACTGTGTGTGCTCTGTTCTGGTTTCCTCTTTTGTATCATGGGAGGATTGTAATGTCCAGCTTTCAGGGTTGGGTCTTGATCAAATGAGATCTTATTTAAAAACTTTACGAGCTGATACTCTTATAAAGATCTAACTTATTTTTCATTCATATTAACAAGTGTCTAACTTTATCTCCTCTTTTTCTCTAGCAGTGACTCATTTTTTTTTTCTCCCTAGTTAAGCTAGGTCACAGGTCTGTGAATATGACTTGCTTATTTTTGCCCCCACACCTTTTGTTTATGCCGTATTTAGAATGATAACAACTGGAGGTGTTCCATCCTGTTTTAATATTTGGTATATGTGTCTGTTAATGAGTTCTTTGTGAGCGGTCCTAAGTTTTTCACTCAGTCTTTAACAAAGATATTAGAATATTTCTTTTTGATTTCAGAGGAAGAGTTAAATAATAACTGTTAAAATTGTAAAACTGTGTAAGTCATGAACTTTTCCGTAGTCCTGGTCTCCATGTGTAACTATCATGAGCAGTTGGTGTATAATAAAAGGATTCGAAAATCACAAATATTTTCCAGTTATCAGTACCTCATTTGATACTTCCCTTTCTAAATTAATGTTAATGAGTGTGTGGGAAGGATATGAAAGTAGATAAGATAACAACCAGAGTAAAGTACAGTCCTTGAGCAGGCAATTAAAGGGTCCGAGATTCTTTCTGTTAGCTGTTCTGCAGTTTGACTTAGTGGGGATTTGGTGAGTGAATGAAATTCTAGAAGAGAACTGAAAACATCGTGGCTGACCAAACACTGACATTTTATCCTCCATTTCTTTCCCTGTTCTTTAGAACTGTCTCAAATAGGTGCATTTCTATTCAATCCTTTCTAAGAAAAATTATGTTGTGTTGAGTGATGGTCATGCTATCCTCCTTAATTTTTGTATAGAGCAGAATAGAGGTTTCACTTAGATTACTTTTGTATGGTCTCAGATTATGATATAACATGAAAATTCAGAAATTTCTGGTGTAGACTTGAAAGCAATTCTTAGTGTTGAAGTTCTCTGTTATTTCAAGCTATCTTTCAACAATGCCAGAAGTTTCTTCATTTAAAAAAATTCTTTCCTTCCCTTTACCTCCTCTTGACCAGTTGTAGAAAGAAACATTCTTTTATTTCAATAAGGACATTGTCATATGACAGAATATACCTTTTGATGTCCTACAAAAAACCTTCAACTAAAGAGTTGATGTGGTAAACTGTCGTTAGACTTTGAACTCTGAAACGGCCCAGGAATAGACATTTTAAAGTTCTCCTTTGATTTTTCTTGTTGTGCTTGTTCTATACAGTAAGAAACAGGACTCTGCTTGCCAGTTCCTGCATTTAGAGCTCTGACTGGGGTTGTAGTTCAAGTTCTTGGCCTTTTTCAAGGAATTGGCATATTAAAGGGATGTTAACAGCAGTAGTAATGAGGACCCCAAGTTTTCCCATGGAACACAGCTCTGGACCACTAAGATAGCTACAAATAGAAGGACACAGTTTGACATTTTAAAAAACCCAACAAAAATATTATTTTATATATTACAGTGAAAACATTCTTTTCATAATAGTTACATTGAAAGAGTTAAATCCAGAGATGCTAAAAACATTATTGAAAATTTTAAAACAATGAATCTGGATTCTGTTAACACATTTATTATATTTTGGGGTTGTATTTGTATATTAGTTGTATGATTAAATTCTCCTTGAAAAGATTCCAGTGTCACAGAATTTTATTCCCCACACTCACCAGTCCTACTCCCCTTAGAGTTAATCACAGCCAGCATTTGGATGTCTATCCTCAGTCCCCATCACATTATGTAGTCATCCTCAAATTAATAGGCATTTGTGGTGTTTTTCGATTTTCACCATTCCAAATCATGATGTAGTGAAAATCCTTGTACCCACCTCATTATGTAAAAGTATTGAAAATAACTGGCATTATTGTAAAGCTGTCCTTTGAGGATCATAGATGTGATTTTTGGCAAAGTTATATGGCAGAAGATCTGGTGTTAAGGTGTGTGTTCAAGCTCTTTTAATTTTGACACAGAATGAGAGTTTCCAGATTTATTCCTGGAATAAATGCCTCAAGATATTAATTTGCAAGATGATGTTGATCTGGATATATCAGTCCCTGTGTGTGTGCGTGTGTGTGTGTGGGGGGGGTTGTAATTCATCTCCTTATTTTACCATCAGACCATTATAGCACTTCTGGTTTTTGAATTGTGTTTAATAGGTGATTTTTCTGAACCTTTAGTTAAATAAACATATTTTGTTCCTTCATTGACTTTCCAATCCCCTCAAGTTGTAATTGTTTTACTGGATAACTTTTCTTACGATTTATCAATTTGGCTAAATCTCCTGACTCTTCTAAGGTGGTGGCATTTGAGCTTTGTTGTGCACTGTTCCCCAGTACCTCTGTGCCTTACCACTCTTGAGGCATCCTGGACCTGCCCATCTCAGAGCATCTGTATGTTATGTTATGTTTATACTTTACTGTGTTTCCTTGCACTTGCCTTAAAAGCTGGTGTTATTTTACAGATTATTTCATCCCCAACTAGACAAAGTGTATGTCAAATACGTAAGTGCATACATTTGGTGGGGATAACTGCAGAGAGAACCCAAGACTTAGATGGGCAGGGACCTGGTCAGTGGATACAAAAGCTTGGTGCTGAGTTCAGCAGGCCATCAGAAACCAGTGGTGTCTGAATAGAGATGTGGTAGGATTATAGCTCTAATTAAGATTCAGTGTCACTAATGTGTAGGATGCAACAGAAAAACTTCGGAGGAGTTGGAAAACAAGGGTATGGCTAAAGTGGTCTGGCTTGTGTCTGTGTAATAGAAAAAGAAAGGAGATAATATTTTGGAATAGAGTTTGCCAGTATTAACAGCTGATTGGGTTCAACATGCAGTCATTCATTCAGTTAACTTCTCACACAGGACACCATGCCAGGAAGTGGGTTGGGCATCGGCGGTAAGGCACAAAGGACAAGCATGAGCCCAGGGTGCTGAGCTGCAGAGAACAGGTGACCTGTAGAATGATGATGGCAGTTACAGACATTTGTAAAGCCACGAAGGAGAAATTGGTTTCGTTAAAGAGTTTTTTGTTAGCTTTCGGACTTGTAGCATTTAAGCTGCCAGGGGATATTCAGCAGGATGTTGGCAGTGTGAGTTCTTTTGAAATAGATTTTGGGTTTAATCTGTGTAGAGGTGATAGTTGAAGCCACAGAATGGAAAAGTTGCAAAGAATTAGATTCTGAGTTGTTAGAAGTTTATCTATATTATGGTGTGATGCAGAATCTGGGATTTTTGAAAGCACTCCTCTAATGTAAAGTCAATAGAGGAGAGGAATGAGAACTGCATACTGCATTTGGTTGAGAGAAAAGGGAGGGTGGAAATAGACAAAACGAACTGAAGATGAAGTGCTGAAGAACTCCTACTTTTATTGTATCTGTCTCTTATTCTTCTTTTCTGACACAGCTTTTGTGATGGCTAATTTTGTGTGTCAACTTGTCTAGACTATGGTGCCCAGATGTTTGGTCAAACATGGTCCAAATATTGCTGTGCAGGAATTTTTTCAGATGTGACTAATGTTTAAATCAGCAGACTTTGAATAAAGCTGGTTACTCTCCATGATGTAGTTGGAAGATCTCATCCTATCAGTTGAAGATCTTAAGATAAAAAGACTCAAGTCCCCAGAGGGAGTGGAAATTCTACTTCAAGACTGCCTTTGGACTTGAGCTGCACCGTCAACTCTTCCCTGTGTCTCCAGCCTGCCAGCTTACCCTGTATATTCTGAGTTTGCCAGCCCCCACAATTGCATGAGCCAATTCCTTTAATGTCTCTCTAGATAGATGGATGGACACACACACACACACACACACACCATTGGTTTTATTTCTCAGGAGAGCTCTGATTATAATAAAGATTTCAGCATAACTAGAATCAAGTTGCAGTTTCTATTTACCGAGCTTGTTCCTGAGCATTTAGCTCCATCTGGGTTCTTTGAGTCCTTTGATAGACAGTCTCTTCTCAGGCAATTATTTGATTCTACTGTGGCTGAGTAAGTATCCTGTATATACTTCCTTTGAGCCATTATATTATTGTAATTGTTGGCATGTGTGTCTCTCTCCCCAGATGAATCTGTGAGCTTCCTGCAACCTAGGATTTGCTCCTACTAGCTTGTGTAGCTTGCATAGCTCGGGTAGGTAGCCTAGTTGGCACTTAAGAATTTGTCACTATACGTCCATGGGTTGAGTTGAACTCTGACCTGACAGAAATAAGTTGAAAGAAATACCAGAATGGAAAGTAAGTAGGACCAGAAGCACCAGGAGAGGCTGGCAAACACATCGGCAGCATCTTCTGAATCATGGCCTTGCCCTGATGGCAGGTGTAAAATGTGTTGTAGTGCTTTGAGCCACAGTGAACCATTATCTTTTCAGTACTTGTTTGCTTTTAACTTTGTCAAGTATTTGTTCAGACATTACTTCACCAGTCATGGCCAGATAAAGCTAGACTTAAAAAATATTTCATAGAGATGTTTTCAAGAAGACACAGCAGCATTAAGAAGGAAAAAGGAATGCTTGTAACCTCATTATCCACAGTCAACTATTAACATTTTTTTGTAGATCTACCTAGAAATTTTAATGTATTCAAAACATATACAATGATAGCATAGCATATGTGCTGTTCGGTACTTTTTCAAGTAATCATGTCATGACATCTTTTGCTGTTATTAACTATACCTTATATTTAATACCTACATAGTACCCATTACAGGGAAATACGTTACTTGATCAGCCCCCTTATTATTGAATGTTTAATCTCTATCTCTCTCTTTCTCTTTGCTATTTTAAAAATGGGCTCAGTGAACATATTTGCACATGTTTGTGTACTTGGCTGTTACTTCTTGAGAATGCATTGTTAGAAGTAGAATCTGTGGGTCACAGATAGCCAACTTTATTTTTAAAGGAGGTTTTTGCTATATGTTAGTTACTTCAGTGCTCTCCAGAAATGTTTTACCCATATAGACTGATTGCTGTGGTGTATGAAGGGTCCATGAAATGTGTTCTTAAAACATGTACATGTATGTGACTGATTTATTCATTTCTAAGATAGGGTGCTTTTTCTTAAACCTTGACTATTCTGCATAAGATCTTGTTCAACCTGTTAAGCCTATTAGTGATTCTACCATAATAAATTAATAGTCATCATATATCCATGCCTGTTTGAACAAAATGCTCAAGCATCCAAAATATGAGTAGCAAGTCTTTCAGCATTCATGAGTGACTCACTTGTTTGTTTGAAATGAGAAAAGAGGGGAGGAGGCAAGTCAAATGACTATGAATCTTCTTTAAAGGAATCATAATATAGTATGTAAGACTGAAGGACTAGTTCCAACCCTAACCCTTGGGAGATGGAGTATAGCATATTAAATCATGATACATTGTCATAAAATCCCAAACTATGATAAATGATGCAACTATCAGTTAATAATAATGGTTTCTTAGGGACCAGGATGATATCATTTCAGTTAGTACCTTAATGTATCTTTGTCAAGAAATGTTAAAAGAGTAATAGTATAGCCTCAAGTTGAATTTTGCTCATATGGTTTGCAATTAAGCAACACTTTTAATATTATTTAGTGATACCCCAAGACCCTTTTAGAACAGAAAGGAATCTATGAAAGCTTTTGTGCTTATTCCTGTTTTTGTGGTTGATTATGTTCATAAAACCAAATGTATTTAATGTAAAGGACTATCATTTAAGATCATTTTTTTTGAAAAACCAATTTATTCTAGGAATACATTTATCTTCCCTTTGAGATCATTCAAGACTCTTTTTCCCACCTTGATTTAATTCATGCTCCATTTAGCTCAGGGACATTCTAGAAACTTCAAATTTTAGCTAGGAAGTGAAGGTGTGGTTGTATAGGATCAGTCCTGGTGTTTCTTATTTCTGTTTATTGCTGTTAACAAATACAATAAAAGACAAATCTGTAATAGGAGAAATGAAATTTAAATTCTCTCATGTTTAACCATTTTAATTTGGTTAAATATGTTTGATGAAATATCAATGACTGGAATTTGAAAATGTATACATAAATTAGAGGTCATTCCCAAGATATCTGTAAGTTTAAAGGGACACGTGGGACTGAAACCATCTGGCTTCTGTGTCTTTGGTCAGGTTCCTGTATTTTTCTCTTCCAAATTTCAAGGTAGGGATACTTTCATAAAAAAACAATTCTGTGTAATCAAGTTTGTGAGTCTGATTCCTTAAATATTCAAATGAAAGTAGTGATACACATTAACCTGAAATTTTGTGTGCTCAGACCAAAGTTATAGATCATTGAAACCTTAGATGTTCTAGCACAGCCTAATTAAGTGGTAGAGGAAGTGTAAAAAGTGAACAAATGATTTTAAAACATAGTACTGATCCTGGGTGAGTTGCTGCAGAAGAGAAATTATGTAGGTGTGGTTCCTACTGTTGGTTAGAGTTACAACTGCTGTGTTACAGCCATGGGGCTCCTGGGCCTTCAACACTGCAGACTTTCTAACAGAAGATGTAGTGTTCTGAAACAGCAAAGGAATAAGAGGTATGTGAGGTGTTAAGTGAAGGAAGGACATCATACAAGTTCTGTATTTTAGATAGGGTGTGGTTGGGGAAAATGATTCTCACTCTTAATTAGCTTGTTATGTTAGTTGCCTGACTTCAGATCATATTCAATTCATGTAATAAGTCAAAATGTCATGAAATATTTTTACTACTAGGTATGCTTGTAATTCCTGTGCTTTTAAATCCTCAATGAGTCAATTGTTCGATGTTAGAACACCATTCTCTTAACTGCAGATCCAAAATTTGGCAGAAGATGCCCAGGGTTAGCTTGGCTTTTCTTTGATTGTAGAGAAATATTAACTCTCCGCCACAGCTGCCATTCAGAAATGTCTTAAAAATACTGATACTTTCACTAGTAGTCAGAAGTATGAGAGTGATTTTATAAGAAAAAGTTAAGAACTGGAGTATCTCAAGCATATTATGCATATGCTACTTCCCGTACTCTTGCCATTTGCTGCCCTGCATGTGAATGTTGAGTAGTTGTTCCAGCCTTGATGTGGTGTGAATACAACTCAGTGTACCTGGCTGTAGACTCAGTATGTGTGGGGGAACAAGAGTACCACTGTAAACTTAAAAGGAACAACATTTTCAGAGATCTTCCTTCTAGCCCCAAGAAAGCCCTTTATCAGTAGAGTGGATTTAGTCAAATTAATTTAAGATTCTTTTAATTTCAATTAAAGTTAGAAGGACTTGAACAGACCGTAATAGAACTCAGTGAAAACTGAGGCTTCAGTTTTAGGAGGTGACTGTAGACAGCAAAAGTTTTTGCCAAGATAGTTTTACTTTTTCTTCATCAGGTACTCTTGAACAATATGTTCAGGAAAATTTTTTCTTTTAACATTTCTAAATATGATATCTTAAAACTGTTTTTGCAGTTGTTTTCTCATTGAAGTTATTCATATACTTCTTCTGTACTTGGATTTGTTCATTTTCCAAATAGTTCAGGTACATCGTAGACACTTCCAACTTCTACACAGAAATTAAAGACATGCTTTCATGGAGACATGGTGGATCAGCCTTGGTGATTCTTATCTATCTTTCTCTACTGCTGTTAAAATATGTAATAAAATGTAAATCCTTTTATAAGATGTATACGAAATGAAATTTAAATTATCTCATGCTTGATAATTTGTATTGTTTAAAAAAATTAAAAATTGATTTTAGTGCTGACATTAATGCCAGGAATTGTGTTATCTTTTAAAATGCTTGGATACTGGGCCCACTTGGGTGGAATGATTTTCTCTGCTCTCTTTATAAAGAGGAGTCTTTGTCCCCAAGTTTGTAATGTCATCCAAGATCTCTGATAATTTGCTTATAAAACTTTTCTGAAAATGTCATATGTCACAAGTATGTGAATTTCTTTAAAAAAATGATGAGATAGATCATTAAAATATAAACAAATCTCCTCAAAACCCCAATTGTATAAATTCTGGTTTTCTGCAGAACAAAACCTGTGCTAATTTTTCAGATACCTTGATATATGTACCTTCCAGTTGTTGTTTTGGCTAGAAATCATGAAGCCTTCCAAGGGCAACTCATCAGTGAATGCGGTTGCCTGATTATGCAATAGCGTGGTCAGCATGAAAATCCACTTGATGTGAGTTGAAACATAAAAGAGTGTGTGTGTGTGTGTGTGTGTGTGCGTTTATGGAGTGAAGGACAATGCATACAGATTGAAGGAACAGTAAGTCAGGTTGAAATCCTCTATGAATGAGAATTGATTATTGCAGCTGATAACATGAAAATGGGTCCTTACAACATGGTATGTAAGGAAACATGTTTTTTTCATAGTTGTTACACCCCTTTGGATGATTTGTTGTGTGGAGAACCTACCTCAGGTTTCTCAATTTTTCTTAGCAGACTAATTAGAATGTGCTACTGATGTGATCCAAAGTGTTCAACTCCAAAAGAATGGAAGTCTTAAGTACATAATGAGTCTGGAAAGGCAATGCTGATTTTATTTCAGGCTGAACGGCAAAAGTTGATTACTGGTGTGCCTGGGTATATCACTACAGTGTGCCTTAACTGCTTTGTCTTCTCTCTTCTCATTTATATGTAGTTTTTTTCCCTAGATCAGATCTTCCATTTCCCCATCATACAGTCTCAGCAACAGGATTCAGTGCTGAGCGTGCTCCTCATGTTTTTGGCTGCAACAGAAAACCCCTGTACTGGGGTAAACAGACACTGATTTTTCTTAGGTAAAGAAGGTCAAGCAAGTGGGCAGTCCGACGTCATGCAGCTGCTCTGCAGTGTTGTTAAGGACCAGCTCCTATTTTGGGGGGGGCAGAAGGGTCATCTTTGTTACGTGGGTTCCTGCTTAGAGTCTCAAATTGGCTGCTGCTGTTCTAGGACTTCTTCACAGCAGGAGGAGGAGGAAAGCAGGAGGAAAAAGTCTCCTAATGAGACTTTTTTTGAGGAGGTGATCTCTGGGTACTTCTGTCTACATCACATTGGTGGGAACTGTGTTGTCCACCATTGGCTGCAGGGGTTTTTTATCTGGGAACGTGGCTGTCCTCGAAATTAATTGATGTTGTGTTAGTGAGAAATTGGGGAATGGATAGTAGATTGGCAATGCCATGTGTGCCACAGAAAGCTGCTGTTCTAATGATTTTATTTGGATATAATCCTTTTGAAATAATTGCTCACATAAAATGATAGTACTTCATGTGACTGCTTAATTCTTTTAGTTTCAAAGTTATTTAAATGTAAAATACTTTCGTATTCTTTGTAGTAGAAAGGAAAAACCAATTATAATTTCACTTTCAACTATTGCTTTTGAATATGATCCTTTTTTTTTTTTCTCTGACTCATCTCAACACTATAAACTAGTTAAAACTCATGCCCAGGTAGGTATTTGTTTCACAGATTAAAAAAAAAATCATCACTCAACAGCCTCTTACTTGAGCAGCTTTTCAAGGTAGAGCTCAGAATGATCAGTGGATGAGCTGTGGCCTCTGACCTCATAGAGCTTCTGATCTGTGGGGGCGGGCAGATAGACCAGCTGCTAATGACAATAAAAGGGAGCATGAAATACAAGCTGGATATGGAGGTTAGAGGTAATGTTTTTACACGTATTGTTGGAAGAGGGTGACAGTGGGGACATGGTGTTATTAATTTCCATGTTTTAAATTGTCTTTTTATGTAGAGGTAATGTGTTTACATGTATTGTTGGAAGAGGGTGACAGTAGGGACATGGTGTTATTAATTTCCATGTTTTAAATTGTCTTTTTATGTACATTTAATTAGTATATTAAAGAAGGATCTTACCATTTAATAAAGAAGGAAAGGGCCCTTTGTGACTCAAGCAGGTCATTAGAAACATGTTCATTCCTTGTACTGTCTTTCCCTCCTTGTTTTATAGCTCTTTCCATGGGCTCTGCTCAATCATAACTTTCAAGATAGCCACTTAAGGCTTGTGAATATATTAAGGATTTTAGTTTCTCCAAATACAATTATTAACCTAATAAAGCTAAGCCAGTAATACAAAAATAATTTTTAAAAAATCAAACGATATCAGAGCTCATAGAGCAGAATTTCTGAATCTCTCTCTACATGTCCCCCAGTTCACTACATTCATGTGTACACACCAGTGTGGTTGATTTATTTTCACATAATTCCAATCATGCTGTATGTACTGTTCTTCAACTTTCTTTTTTTTTCTTGTAACATCTTTTTTGGATGCTTTTCCCCTCAGTACATGTGGAATAATGGTTTCTCAATCAGGAATGGTGCCACTCTCCCCCAAGGAGTATTTTTAAATATGTGGGGGCATTTTATGAAGAAATATACTGCCCAGAAAACCAATAGCAAACTCTTGAGACAATTTTGTACTTTTAACATTTCTTTGTATAATTAAAAAATATGATTGTGCCATAAATATGTATTTCCTGATTGTCAGTAAGGAACATATATCTAAACAGGTATCTCTGAGCATCCATAAGCATAAATTGCCAGAAGAACTACTGGGTCAAAGAAGTATGCATGTTTACAATTTAGTTATATGCTCACAAATCACCCTCCAAAATGGCTGTACAAAATCACCACCCTAATAACTGCATACATTCTCCCACATCCTTTTCAGTACCAGATATTATCAGTTAAAAATGTTTTGCCTACATAATAAGAAAAAATAAAGTCTTGTTTAAATTTCCATTTTCCTGTCCAACAGCCTGTTAGAGTACTTTCAGTATGCGATTAGTGACCGATTCGCTTTGGAGATGAGAGTGCTGATCTGCTCTGGATCTCCTGCTGCCCCTTTCATTCATGTTTCTGAAATGTCCTTTTTACAAGTTAGCCATCCCTTTGGAGTGTCTTTTAAGTTTCATCTGCAGGGAGTGTCATATAGCAGTTGACACTGATTGGCAGGAGTGATTTTTATGAAGAAGTATGAACTGGTGTTTGCATAGAGGGAGCTATGTTGTCCAGATCCTGGTTTCTGCTCAGTTAGTGGGTTGATGAAACCAAATTGAGCATCACGGGCAGCATAAAAAATGAAAGAGAATAGAAAATATTGATGAGTCTCATATGCAGTAAAGGGAAGGCATGTAACATGAAATTTATTTCATACATATTTTTGCATGGGTTTTGAATACGTCTGTGTGTGTATGTATGTAATGTATCTATGCATATTTAGTGTCTGAGTGCTCATTGTGATGTAAAATATATCTCTGTGAGTTGAAGATTGCTGGTATGGAGAACCTTGCTTTAAAAGTTTATCCAAAGCAGTTTATTTCTGTCTTGAGGCAGAAGTTTCATACTTAAAAAAATAATAAATTGCCAATAGTATCAATATTTTGCAAAAGATTAAAGACTAGGCTTTTAGAGAGGCTTAAATGCTTAAAGATAGATGTCACCTACTTAGGCTTAGAGATATAATGGGTGTGGAAGGCCAAATTAGCTAGTGTGCAGGATAAAGAAATGATGAGTTACACCCACTAAACTTAATTTCACTGGACAATATAATTGACCTGTCCTCCAGTTCAGTTGCTGCCCTTGACCCTGGATTAGCTGTGTCGCTGTGCAAGTAAGGGAATGAAGAGGAAATCTTGCTGCTCAACATTTTCTCCCTGTGAGCAGGCACATGTGCACACTGATCACCCAAGAGTGGTAGTTTGAACTAACTTCAAGTATTTAGCTCCCCTTTGTTCCAATCCCAATGTTATGTTGCTTAGAAAATTACCTGTTGGTGATTGTAATAAATGTTGGTAATTAAAAAAAAACCTGTGGAAACACTCCGTATGTGGGTGTATTTAATTACCTGGCGGGTGTTCATATTTCTAGAGTGTGAAAATTATGGGTAAACAGTGGCCTTTTTGTTAGAAATTCTACCCATACTTTTGTTTCTTCCCTTTTATATTTGGATATTTTCTGTCATTTAGGGAGTAATAGTAATGAGTACTCTTAATTTGTGTTGTAATGTATGTTTCCCAAGTGCTTATATTTTTCATTTGTTCTACCTCAACCAAATCTAATTTTCTTACTTGAATTAGTCTTAATAATAGCATCTTCATGAAAAATGATATAAGCTTATAATTTTATTTTCTGGATTTGGAAATAATGGTGTTAGCAAAGTTGGGCTTTTAACGTTCTGCAATGTAACCATAAATTAATTTCTTTCAGATTTTATGAGGTATTAATGATACATTTTTGGCAAATGTATCATTTCACAGACCAAAGAAGGTGGAAGTGAAAGTCATTTAAAGACTATCAGCCACCACACAGTATTACTGGGTACCAATGTTCTGTATTGTTACTATGAGGCATAGAGAGGCAAGGCTGACATTGACTCTACTTTTTTTTTTTTCTTTAAATATAGGTAAAACCTTTTAACCCCATAACAATTTCAAATAATGTTATATATATTCTTATTCAATCTAATGCATTCTATGGGATGGCGTCCTGGGGACAGAGCATGAGTTTCCCTGTCCATCTCAGTGGTTACCCAGAGGTACTGAGGCCAACCACTGAGATGGACAGAGATCTATTGGGATTTGGGGTCAACATCTCCTGTTAATGTAACAAAAAGTGTGCATATGTAAGTACTTTTTAAGTCCTTAGCCTGTGGTCAATAGAATGATTGACTTTTCTGTCAAGTGTCTGTGAAGCTTCATTAGTTACACAGGAGATACTTCAGGTGAGTTTATAGTTATCCTCTAGAACCGTGTTTATTACTCTCCCTCTTCCTTGAAAGACACTCCTTACCATTCACCTTTCATTGAAAGTGGCTGTAGCATCAGGAAAGCAAAGACAAGGTTTGGGTGCTTTGAGCGAGTGTTGATGTTTCATTGTGCCTGCTTCAACCTGTCTGTTTTGTTTTTTTTTTAACTTGAGTCATAACTTAAAATGATGTAAATGCTAATTTAACCAGTTGGCTTGATGAAACAATCTTGTACATTGCAGAAAGAAAGTCTTAGTAGATGTTTAGAAATAAAAAGGAAAACTAATGTGAGAACACATCATCCTCCGTATGTTTAATTGAGGAAAACATATTTTGAGTTTCTTTGAATAGAATTCTTTGTGTTCTTCAACAACCTTTTTGCTTTTTTCTCTTCTTTTTCTAAGATATGCCCTCCCTAAGTTTGAATACCAAGTTACAGGAAAAGGGACTAGTCTACATTTAGAAAAAACTAAATAAATGCCAATAAAATTCAGTTAAATGTTTTTTTCCTTGAAAACATTAGATATCACATTAAATTGGTTGGCTTGTGTAGTTAAGGCTTAACAGATGAGTTTTATAGCCTGCTCTCAAAACATGAGGCAATTTAAAACCATTTTGTTACAAATAATCTAAGTTGCTCTAATCAAGCAAGGCCCACACAAAGCCTTTCAGAAATCGAATTCAGTGGTTCCTTCCAATGGCTTTATGGAAGGAACTAATGATTTATATTATATATAGTCTAATTTATGGAAGCTCCATAGACTGTCAAGTTTCAGAATGGTTTCACTTGAGGAATAAAGCTACTAAACAGAAATAGTAGATGGCACGAAGCTATTCTCTGCCTGTTCCAGTGGGGAACTAGAAGTTCAAGCAGAATCCACACACCACCAGGATGGTGTTCTATGAGTTCTGGGTGTAAAGTTTGAGCCACTGCTTGCTCTTTTCTCTATCCACTGGTTCTGCTTGTTAGCCTGACAGTCATCCTAATGGCCGATGAGGGCGTGGTATCTGCATTTTCCTGTAATAACCTGGTGTATCATTCCCCTCATTTAGCTTCTTGAGGATTATATGATGCATAATACACAATGGCTAAGTTGCTATATGCAACTCTTTAATTTTACCAATAAACAATTTAACAATTAAAAAGAGCCCACAATATATTAAGATACAGACTTTTACACTAGCTCTGTTCAGTTTCGCTATTTTGTGGTAGGTAGACTGCATTCCTCCTTCCAGTAAAGATTTCCCCCCTTCCCTATGCCCCCCTCAGCCATCCCCATCTGTCATCTCTCTTTCACATATTGTGTCTAATAACTTTTAAAATTCTTACCTCTTCCATGGTGCTAAACCAAAGAAATACAGTGTAAGTTCCAAAGGCAGAATGCAAATTGTTGTTATGTGTATTATGATGAGGGGCACCAATAAACTCCTTCCAATATTTTTGCCATTGTGGGGGCCCTACCTCTGAGTGTGGGTTGGGTCTGAAACTTTCACCAACAGAATCAGCAGAAGTGACACCGTGTAAATTCCAGGCCTGAGCCTTAAGAAGTCGAGGTAATTACATCTAAGAAGGCCAATTACTTTAATGGTGAGGTCACATGGGTAGAGAGAGGCTGGGCCCTTCCAGTGACCTCGCTGGTCCCTGCCAGCTCCTTGAAGCCTCACATGCTGATGGTAAGGTGAGCTGAAGAGAACTGTCCAGCCGAGCCTGGCCTGGATTGCAGAATTGTGAGCAAATTAAACAATTGTTTTTTAAGCCACTACATTTTAGGGCAGTTGGTTTTATAGCATTATTTAAGTGAAAACCCCTCTATATTGATACACATTGGTAACT
The DNA here is from genome assembly GCF_030020395.1 of Manis pentadactyla. Taxonomy (NCBI): domain Eukaryota; kingdom Metazoa; phylum Chordata; class Mammalia; order Pholidota; family Manidae; genus Manis; species Manis pentadactyla. Next base: position 52,880,100 of record NC_080030.1, read on the forward strand.
ACATTTTAATAGCTACTTAGCAGTAATTTGTATTTATGTGCTAGAAAAGTAAAATAAAAATCATTGCTAATCAACTATTAAATATATTTATCTATGTATTATGTGCTATTTACTAATGTTGTTACATCAAGAGGGAAATAAATAAAATAGCCATTGAAGAGATTTGAATGTCATTCATTGCTGTTACAATTAAATACAAGCTTCCCCATCACAACTCTATAAAGTAATGATGACTGAAAAATTTGGCAACAATTTAGACCACAAAATTGGAAGGGAAATCATATGTAAGAAAATTAAAAGTATTATTTTTTGGCGTGATGAATTCTTAAGTTCTTTTTCCTCCCAGAGTCTTTCTTCGTTTTCAGTTGATGTTTCAGGCAAGCTAAGTGGCCCTGTAGGTTGACTGATTACGAATGTTTTCACTCAAGCACACTAGCTTCTAAATCTGTCTGTAAGCTGCTTTCTTAAAAAAGTGAATAAGCTTAGGAAATAATTATTCCTCAAAGTACACAAAACTCCTGAGCAAGCTTTTGTTCTGTAGACAGATCTGATTCATCAAGAAACATCAAGATAATTGTCACGATTTAAATTTTTAAAAGAAACCAAGAAGCCTCTGGCTCAAGTAGAAAACTTTCTGTTGCTTTCTTGGCATAATGCCTTGAGTTGAACATTTTTGTGCTGTACGTTGCCCCATTTTGTTTTGTTTTATTTTGTATTTTTGCCCCTGGGACAGGAAACTACAGAACAAAATATATTCATTTTGGTAACCCGTGCTGGTCCTTTGGGGACTCACTGTTCTTCAGTGACTAGAACAGAGAGGAGAGGCTGCCATTTGAATGCTGCTCCCTAGTGGATACAGACGATGAGCGAAGATTTTGTTCCTTCATCCCAGATACTTGGTAGAACTGGGAATCACTGTCACACAAGAAAAACAACATTCACATTGAATAAGCACTCTTGTTTCATAAATTACTTCTTTCAGGTAGTACTATGCTCTACTTTAATTAAAATTCTTAATGGGCTCAGACAGTTTACATTTGAATACACCACTGTCCCCTCCCTCTTGGGATTAATCTGGGGATTGTGTAAAAGTAATTTTATAGAAAATTGCAAGATTGTAAACTTCATGAGGATTGAATCATATCTTACTTGCTCAAGACTGTAAAACCCAAAATATAGGACAGATCTCAGCATTTATAAGTCCATACTCAAGTTATTTGTTAAATTAATAACTTTAGCTTTTTAATCATTTTTTTTTTCTTCAGGAGTTCCTGGTGTGGGTAGAAACTTTACAACTCCATGTTGGCATATTATGTTGAGGGAGTCATGTTTTTCCACTTCTTCCTCAATGGATAGTCACTGATTTTTTTTTTCTATCCCAATTCTATAAAATAGTTAATTCGAAGTTATTTAAATAATTTTTAATTCAAGCATGTATAACATATTGTATCTTTTCAATCTATTATTTCTGATCCTTACAAGAGGAGGTAGGAGTTAAAAATATTGATGTAGTTGATTTTCTTATAATTGCCTACTGAAACCTGTGTGGCAAGGAATTTATTTATGTGGTAATATGAGGAATATTTAGATGTTTCTGTGATTATTGAGTTGGAAGATGCTTGAGTAAGAAAGATGCACTAGAAAGACTTTTGTATTCCTATAATTATATGATGAGAGAAAAATTTTTAGGTTCTTGGTGGGTTTACTAAGATTCTATATTAACTGTTCATATTTAAGTTTTTCCTTTCCCTGAAAGAGTATAAGAAATTTTGGTTCTAGTTTATCTTTTTGCTTAGATTATATCATACTCTATTTCACTCATTAAAATTAAAAGAAAATTTTAAGTGATATATATTGAACACTTATTTTATGCCAGATGCCTCTTAAATTCTTGAGGTACCTCAGTGAACAAAAAGACCACAATTTCGGGAGCTCGGGATGTTTGTGTTCCAGCATGGGGAACACACGAACAATAAAAATAATAACAAAAAAGTAGATACTGTAGCAGGTTATCAGGTGATGAGTGCTATCAAAAAATAAAACAGGGTAATAGAAATCAAGGACAGAGAGTGAGTTATAATTTTAAATAGGCCAGGCAGGCCTCATGAAGGTTACTTTTGAGCCAAGCCAGAGGAGGTGAGGGAGTGAAAAAGGAAGATGCTTGGTTAGGAGTGCCTTCCCCAGAGAAAAAAGGATGGGGAAGGAAGGAGAGGGGCAGGGAATGGCCAGAGCAGAGTCTGGTGCCCAGACTTGCAGCCTCTGAGGAATGCTTTCATGGGTAAACTTGGTCCACATTGCTGCTAGATCATGCTGGTGTTTGTGGACCTTCTTGGAAATGGTACATGGTACATTACCCTATCATCAAATCATAAAATAACACCATAAAGAAAAATGACCAGAACCACATAATAAGATGTGACCTTGAAACATTTCTTTTGTCTTAAATGGTTTTGAGGACCTATATAAATCATACAGTGCCTCAGTGACAGATAATTGTTGTTCTAGAATTTTTGGTCAGGCTCCAGAGGCTTTTTAGAGTTTAGGGATCAAAACTATTGATCTTGTATTCAAAGTTAGAGACCATATGATTCAGCTAATTAGAATGAAAGAAATAAGAGTATGTAAAATTCCTTATAACTGTGCCCAGACATAGTAAGCACTCTACAAACATTAACTGAATTTAGCACCAGAATTTTAAACTAGAAGATGCAGTGTAGTATTTATATACCTATACAGAAAACACATGTCAATTCTTAAGGTTATTTTTGTTTAAAAAGTAGTAATTTATCTTTTGTCTCATTTTGGTTCTGTCTCTTATCACCTTATTTCCTTTTCTCATAGTCCCTGCTCCTCCAAATCAAAAACAGATTTGAAAAAATGACAGTGATTATCACAGCAATGCATGTGTCCACTTTTGGAAAGCATTGTTGTATTTGTGTTACATATTTTTCAGCTTCTTAGTAGAGATGAAATTTTTAAACATACTGACACTTTGGAAGGAATTTCTTACTGAATATTATAATATGAAGAAAAGTGTTCTTGAGAAATTTTTGCTTTTTCTATGATTTCCTTTTAAAAATGACTAATACATATAAATATGAGAAATGTTTTATTTTTCACTGAAATTGTAAATCCTGTGGTTCCATTAAAATGGTATATATTTATACCACATTTTGATAACCGATAGATTTATTTAGGGCATGTTGTCTACCATACTATGTCTGGGTGCTAATACAGGTTTATCTCCATCTTATGCAATACATATAGGTTTTAAACATATGTGAATGAGTATGAGTTTGAATATTGGCCCTGTGAGTTTTAAAAATGTGTCTTTATTTAAGTTAATTACTTAATTCTGTGAGACTCAGTTTCCCTGTTTATAAAAAATAGAGCTAATGTTATCTGCCTCTTCAGAATTGTGAGGAATAGAGATGATGTTGCAGAATGTGATGCAGAATGTGTAGCATGGTGCTGGGCACATAACAGGTCCTAGATGGATGGTAACTGCTGTTAATAAAAAAATCATTTCACTTACTATTGTTTTAGCTTGATTTGTTTCATCTTTGACATGCCTTCTACCTAATATGTTAAGCTTACCTGTGCCTACTCTGTTCTTCAGTCTTTTGAAATAACAACTTACATGTTTGATGAGTGTGTTTATGAAGCAGATCCAAACTTTAAAAGAATCTGAGCACAATACTTGGAGAATTGATGACCTTTAATTATGGCATCCTTTGAACTCTTGAGTTCCCTTTTTATTATCTTTTTTGCTCCCTAACCCACAGCCCTTATCTTCTTGTGCTTACCCTCCTTTTGGAGGTCCCCTCTAATTATTACCTCCCTCTCCCCATTTCTACTGTCTACATTGCTGCTAGACTACATTTTCTTAACCGCCCCCTCCCCTTACCCTTTCTTTTATTTCCTTAGATAAATTCACTTGGGCTATTTGTTACCAAGTCTGAATTCTTTTGCATATAAACTTCATGGTTCATGATTCAGTCTGGAACCATCCTATTTCCATATTCAATTTAATTTTCCACAATTCCTAAACTATTCATTCAGTAGAGACTGCACACAACCCTGTGTATTTTGTATGAATTCCTTACTTGAAGCTTTTGTGTGCCACTCTTTCCGATTAGGCTGTTCTTCATCTTTTCTGCCTCAAGGCAAGCCCGTTTTGTAAGGGTGGTTCACAGTTCTGCATTCTCTATAATGCTGTTTTCTGACTCTGATTTCAGTTATTTTTTTCTATGTATACAGTAGTAAAAATATACAGAATGTACTTGTAAAGTACTAAATGCTTGTTTTAATCTTACATCTTGAGGAGAAATATAAATTCTTGTAGAATCAGGTTTTCTGTAACAGTGTACAGCCAAGTGCTGACTATGCAGTAAACACTTGAGTGATTTGATTCTCAAAACTTCTAGATTTTTCAGTTGATTTTTATATGAATTTGAGAATATAATATCCTATGTTTTATAAAGGAAATATAATCAGATGTTAATCTGAAAGACTATTTAAAGAAAATACTCATTTGGAATAAATGTAAAAACATGATAAGTTTTTTCATTCTTCTTGTAGTCTGAAATGATATGTTAGAGAACATGGATTTTGTTACCAATTCAGATTTTGGAGGTTGATAGGGAAAAGGAAATATTTCTCCAGTCATTTGCCAATACTTTAGATTTCTGATATAAAAGTGAAATAAAAAGGGGGAGAGGAGGGTGAAATGGAAAGGATGCACCCTGACTCAGCTAAAATGTGATTTCTTTACCTTGACTTCCATAATTGTCATGTGTTACTAATTATTTAGCATCTGGTGCTTGGTATTTTCCTAATTGACTTCTTTTGTTTGTTTGCTTTTTACAATTTACTTTTTATATAGGTATAATTTGCAAAGACTGTGGTGTACAGTTCTTAATGTACAGTTTGATGGGCCTTTAGAAATGTGTACTTATGAGCAACTTAAATCCAAATTAAGATATAGAACATCCATGACCCCCCAAAACTCCTGAGCTCCCTGCACCCCTTTCCAGATAACAGCCCCACATCCTCTCATACATCCTGCATGAGAGGCCCCTACTGCTCTGATTTTTATCACCACATGTTAATTTTGAACTTCATATACATGGAATCATATTGTACATACTCTTTTGTATTTGTCTTCTTTCACTCAATGTAATATGTTTGCAATTGATCCATGTTGTTGTATGTATTAATAGTTTATTCCTCTTCATTGCTGAGTAGTATTCTGCTGTGTGACCATACCTGAGTTTGTATGTTCATTCTCCTATTGACAGGCATTTGGATTTTTTCCACTCTGGGCTATTATGAATAAAATTACTGTGAATATTTGTATGTAAGTTTTTGGGTGAGTATAGTTTCATTTCTTTTGAGTTAACACCTGCAAGTGGGATTGGTGAGTCAAAGAATTAGAAATGTTTAACTTCATGAGAGACTACCATCGCTTTTTCCAAAGTGGTGTGTTTGGAATGGATGAGAGTTCCAGTTGCTATCCATCTTTTATAACACTTGGTATTATCACTTTTTAATTTAGCCTTTCTATTATGTGTGAAGATATATCTCACTATGCTTTGAATTTTCACTCCCCTCCTGTTGACCACTTTTCACCTACTTATTGACCATTTGTTTATTTACAGATAGAGAATCTGTTCAAGCCTGTTGCATATTTGTATTGAGTTATTTGTCTTTTTATTATTGAGTGGTAGGATATAAGTCCTTTGTCAGCAGTATGACTAGGGGTATTAGCTCATAGTGGCTTTTTTGTTCTTAGCAGCTCAAAAGCAACAATTCTAGAGAGCTGCTGCTACTTCAGACATTATATCTTTACAAGCCTCTGTAAAGGCAGGAAGTTAGGAGGTGTGGAGGCCAAGCAACAAGAGAGAACTTTTATCATAAGTTCACTCCTTTTATCTTCTAAGGTATATTCTTCTTGTTCCCAGAACACCTGTGTGCATGGCTCCCCAGAAGACTTCTCTCCATGTCTTTTTGACAGCAGCTGGGTTACTTGGCTATCCCTAGCTGCAAGAGTGGCTAGGAAAGTTGTCTCTTTAAAAAAAAATGAAATCTCTACAGTGATAGCTGGTGGACTGATAAGTGAGGTAAGAGTATTTGGAGCATGAAATACCTACATAGCAAGTCAGGGGCGGGATGTCTCAGGAGAAGAGATACCACACTTCCAGAGGTGTGTGCATAGCCTATTCAAGGACCTGGTGCTATTTTGAAAGAAAAATGAATGTTTTGCTTGAAGAAACTTTGTGCTGGTTACCAATAGGCAGAACATCTGAGCTGGGAATTTGATTTGGAAGCATTCAGGAAGTAGGTGGTTCTTGAAGCTATGGAGGTGTTGAGATTGCTCAGTGAGAGCTCATAAAACATGAGAAAAAGGCAGAGTGCCGGCCCTGGAGAAAACTTACTTTCAGAGACATCTGGAGGCAATTGATCTCTGAAAGCAGGCTTTGAACAACTTCCAGAAGAGTAGGCAGTATTAATATAGCTATGGGAGAAGTTTCAGGAAGAAGGGAGTGGTCAGTAGAGTAGAAAGTCCAGAGACACCATAGTTAAGGTGTCAAAAGTAGTTATTTGGGTGAAGGGAGTAGAGGTCAGATTGTCAGCTGAGGGAAAATGGGAGGTGAAAAAGCTCATGGCATTGAGTTAGGGTACTTAATCAAGAAGCTTTGCTGTAATTCCGTTAAAAAAAAACCCTTTTGCATGGAAGAAGCATTGAAATGTTTATAGAGGTAGATGATATAGGAGAAAGGGAGGAGGTGATGGCCCACCTTCCCAGAGGATGTGGGAGCAGAGAGCGAGGGATTATTTTTTTGGATAGGAATTGGAAGCAGTTCCACATCTTCTCAGGCTAGAGGAATTTGGCAGCGAATAAGGGTCACGTCATCATTTAAGGGTGGAGGGAGGGGTGGGTGCTGGTATTCAGGGAAGCAGTGATGGGGATGGGTGTTTTGAGCAGGCACAGTGGAAGCAGGTGTTCCTCTGACTGCCACTATTTTCCTTCAAATAAGAGGTCCAAGAAGGGTTATCAGCTGTGATCGGGTTTGGGCTAGATGGGAGAACTACTACTTCTTTTTCTTTTCGATTTTGTTTTTGATCAGGTCTCCATATTTTGGAAACATTACTTTCTAATCAGAAATGAAGTCTGTTGGTGTCAGCAAAGCTGACGGTTTTATCAGCAAAGCAGACTGAACTGGAGAGTTCAGTCTGATAATATATGAGCCCGTGTGCTTAGGTGGGCCCAAGGTTGAAGGTGGCTTCGGATTTATCAACCAAAAAATATTTTTAGCATGCCTAGTATATGCTAGGTGTTTTGGTAGGTGCAATGAAAATATTAAGAAATACTAAGCAATTACAGAGTGAATTTGGTTGCCCCAGCCCCCAAATCAGAATACCAAGCTCCTGTCACTTAGTAGCTATGCCACTTTGTAAGAGAAAGTAGGCCTCAGAATTTCCTTATCTATATAACCAGGGTTGCGAACTAGATGAGCACTAAGATGCTATAAGATAGTAAAAAACAAACAACTAATAGATACATGTTACAGACAATAGACCTACTAAGACAGTAATATATACCTAACTAGACAACAGAACCTGGTGACAGTAAGAAAGAGAAAAGGTTACAAATGCTCATGCTCCAGAAATTTGCATAGTAACACAAATATTAAAAGATGGGTCCATTTGCAATTCCCCATGAGATTACAGGCTGTGTAATATAATGAGCCTTACTGAGGAGAACTTTGAAATGCTGATAGAACTCTATAAGGTATTTATGATGAAATATAGCATTCTGGACAGAAAGCTGAGTTTCTTCAAAAAAGTAGCTAAAAATCCAATTAATTTGTATATAGGCTGTATACCTCAATGTTTTAAACAGTTAGTGAGTAAAAAAAGTTTTTATTTGGCAGTTCTGATGAAATATGCTTATGCCAAATTCTCAAGTTTTTAGATAATGCTTTTTATCCTGAAGATATTTTCAGAGAATATCCTCATTTGCTCCCAGGAGTACATGGAGAGAAGTAATTTGACAGAGTTTCCAGATGGTCATTAAAAAAATAATAAATTTCCTTCAAGTTCCTGATTACCAACACTACAAATTTTGTCATATCTCCTCTCATGACAAATCTGATGTGAGGATAAATCTGCTGTAACCCAGATTTAACTTTATTAAAACGGATGGTAAAAGAAAGAGGAAAGTCTTTTACCATCCGCTATGGGCAAAGCTCGAACTTATTTATCCTCATCCAAAGGCAGTTTCTCCCTGTTTTGGCCTGACTTCTGGGAGCCCAGAACTCTTAAAAGATGTTTTCTTGAAAATAGTGAGCTCCTTTCTTGTCTGCCCTAGTATTCTTGGCGGAGCTTCCTATATTCCGGCTGCTTTTACTCATTAATATTCAGCTTGATCCATAGCGACTAAGAAGGCAGCAAAGGGCTGGAAGTTAGTACAGTGGAAGTTCCTGTGGGGACTTTCTGAGGAAAGATGCAAATATTCCCAGGAACAGTGTAACCAAGTTTCATTTTCTCAAGTCAGTTGAATGCTTAAGGCTTTCAACCGATTTGAATAGAAAGTTTTTTTTTCCCTTTCCCTTTTGATGTAGATTCAGTTAGGATTTAACTTTTCTGCCTCCTTTATAGTAAGTATGCTTTCCTTATTGAAAAGAAAATAATGAATCAGGCTAAGATAAGCATAACACATTTCTTAGCTTAAGTATATTTACACAATGGGCAAATATTCAGTTGTTTAACAATTAATGTCAGCAGTGTGGCTGAGATGAAGTTGCTTGCAAAAAAAAATTGTATGACTTCAGAGTAAGTTGTTTCCTTTTTAGCATATTGAAAAAACACAGCCACTCATCCAAAGATATAATTATTTCTTTCAAAGACTATCTTGAAAAGAGTAATCAGCATATATAGTTTACAAGGTTTTAAAGTTTAGAATCTTTTATTAGAAAAGAAATTTTCAGGAGAAAGTAATTGTGTTCTGTTGAAGAAAATCTGAAAAAATGCATAATTAAAGAGAATGGTCATTATTTCTTCAGATTATACTACTTCCAAAGACTGCTTTTCATAAAAATAAGCTTCTAAATACTATATGTTTGTTTATTAAGATTTGAGGTTTCATATAAGGTTAGAAGGAAATCTTATTACCACATATGCTTTTGTAACAAAAGTAAATCTTTTGTATGCTTTTCACAAGTAAATCTGTGCATTAAAAAAAATCTGGCTATTTCTTCCCTTTAATTAAATGTAATATTGATACGAATTTCATTGAGCAACAAATAAACTTGGTATTTTCAGGTCATAATGGGATTTTGCCATCATTGAAATAATTAAGAATGAAGATACCTCTTTAAAGTTCAGTTGTGCAACACAGTAGTAGCTTCTGGGCAGGGCCGGCAGGAGAGAAGTAGAAACCGTTCTCTCTCCCGCAGAGGCCAACTTTATTCACTCACATTGTGAAGAGAATATTCTTACCCATACAGATGGTGTAATTTCTTAAGATTATGTCAGTATTGAACAGTTTTTTTGAAGTTGCTGCCACGGAAGACAACTGTGTTTTATCGTTAGAATTCTGCCAGTGCCTCTCAAAGGCTGAGGGAGGGATTAGTGGAAGTTGATCTCCATAACAACATTTTCATCCCAACTCTGCGAGTGTCTGATAAAAATGTTGCGTTTATTTAGCATTCATTCATCCCATAAATATTTACTAAGCACCCAGTTATATGCCAGGAACAAAAATTTCTTATAGTTATTCATTTTCTGTTGTAATAGTTCCTGCTAACCAATGTGACTTCAAATGACTTCTAGTCTTGGCCAATGGCTACTGTGGAAAAAGAATGGAGGTACATTCTTTAATTGCCCAGGAAGAAGTAATTCAAAATTTGTACTTTGTGTTTCCTATTGAATAATTATTGGGTAAATTGAAATGTTGAAATGAGGAATTTGCTTAACTGAGGTAGGATGTATTACTGTGTGAAGATAAAGCTATTAGTCATCAAATCCATATAGCAACTCAAATTTTCCTTGTTGTTTATAATAGTAAACATTAAAATACCCTCCAAGATGCACATATTAAGGGTGGAGAATAGGAAATTAATGTATATTGATCATAATGAGTGATTGTATAGTGCATATATTTTATGTATGTATGTATGTATTTAAAAGTTTAAAGTAACTTTAAGCTTTTCCAGATAAATTATATTGACAAAAATATTTTAAGTAAGTTGCACAGCTCGTATAAGTGAATTTCTTATACTAGTATACGTCTGATATGTTCTGATGAATACTATGAAAATTAAGAATTTTTTTACCTTTTTTGATGAATGAAAAGCTCATTCAGTTTATATTGTGTATATGTCTGTGTATCTGATATTGTGTCCTAATGTGAAATCAACTGCATTACTAGTTAAACCACTACCATTTAGTAATCTAAGATGGTAAATAGTGGCCTGTGTATAACTTATTGTTACTCTCATTACCTTCTGTATCTCTATTTTTTTTGGTATGTGTGTTTGTATGTCTTATATGGGAAACCCAGAGGAAGGAAATATGAGAGATTGTAGTCTAGACCTAATTTTCATGTACAAAGGAAAAAAGATTTAGGAACATTCCATATAGTAAGTAATATTGTTGGTATACATCAACCAAATTTTTTGTATATTAAATATTCTTCCCTAAAATAAAAGCCAAGAAAAAGATAATTTTCTTTCTTATATAGAACTATAGCAAATGACAAACCACACATAGGGAGTAGTTTGAGAACTGAACTGTCAAGGTGTAGGATTTCATGGTCCTGTTCCTCTTGGAAACAGGTTTGACATTAGCTTGGTATTTTTGCAGTGAGAAATGTTGAGTAGAGAATACTATTTCTCATCAAACATCTCATTAATCCTAATATTGCCCTTCGAGGGCAAAGAAATAGTGAGTATTCCAAATTTCTCTATAGGGGAATTAGAAAGTACATCTCACAGTGTTTTAGGTATTTTATGTGCAGCAAAAATTTAGATTTCCAGATGAATACTGATGGAGTAAGAATGTGAGTATCTGATAGGCAATGTTTTTGTTTAGTATTGATTATTAATAGTCACTATTTTTTTTTAAAAAAGCATTTGATTACATAAACAGTACTTGCTAATACTGAGTATTTGGAAAATACAGAAACCTACCACATGGAGCTGGTGTAGTCTGTTACATTCTGCCTCTTTTCTCATTATTTTTTATTTTGAAGGGTAGTTGAGATTTAATTGTATATATGCATTTATGTGTAGATGATTACTGTTTGATATTCTGGATTTTTCCCCATTTACCAGATCATGAACATTTACTGATGTATTTTTATTGTACTATTAATAGAAACATAGTATTCATCATATGTATGTAAAATTCAGCCTTTTCCCCAATGTTGAACATTAGATGTTCTCTAAGTTTTTTATGTTATTAATTTACTGTAGTTTTGTCAAAACTCTTAGTTGGGCACAGTTGCTTAGTTCGTTGACAGGAGTATTGTTGTATCTGTCCATTATGTATATGACTTTTACCATTATTTCATTGAAACTTTAATATGAAACACACACACAGCTACTGCATTTTTTTTTGTTTTGAAATTGTGATATTATTCAGAAAAAAGTGCTACTTTGAGTAGAGTGAAGATGACTAGGTACCATTTTTGCATTGTTTCATCTAAGTTTTTTTTTTTTTTAATTATTTGTGTAGGCTTAGATGTGGTGATTTTCATCTTTTTACACAATAAAGCAGGCTATAGAAATGCCAAATTAAGTAAGCTGCAGAAAGTAGGAGTATGTAAGAACATTGAGGAGGTAAGTTTCATAGTAGGGATGTTGTAATGAGAAAGAGTGATTAACCAGGAAAATGGGGGGGGGTAGTCCTCAGTGTTCTCATCCCCTCTTTAAACATTTTATAACTTGGTGGAGGTATAAATTTGAATTGAATATTAAAACCCTGTGTGCCAGGTAATGAATCTATAACACAGAGTCTTTAATGCAACATCCAGTTCCTACACTGAGGAATTGGTGGTTTTCAATTCTCTGACAGGAGCAAGCTCTCTTTATTATTGTTTTTATTTCCCCATTACATACCATATAATTTTTTAAAAATCTCTTGCATTTCAAATTACTTATTTAGTTTTTTTTTTTTTTTGAGTTTTTGACTTTTTTTCTTTTTTTTGGTATCATTAATCTACAATTACATGAAGAACATTACGTTTACTAGACTCCCCCCAACACCAAGTACCCCCCATGTACCCCATTGCAGTCACTGCCCATCAGTGTAGTAAGATGCTGTAGAATCACTACCTGTCCTCTCCCGTGCTGTTCAGCCTTCCCCGTGCCCCCCCCACCCTAAATTACTTATTTAAACATTTCTTTGTATGTGATTACTATGTGGTAATTTTTAGAATAATTATTTCCCTTAGCTCTATTGTTACTATATAAAAATATACATATTGATATTTGTGGATTTTTTTTTTCTCTCCGGTAACATTGCTGCTTATTTCTTGTTCTAGGAGTGAAAAAGCACAAATCTAGAGAGAAATTTTGAGATAATGGGTTAATAAGAAGGCTAAGAAAAATCCAGATAGCTCCACAGGGGTACAGAAGAAAAATATTGATGACATATACTCAGATTGCCAAGACTGTAGAGAAGGAGATGGAGCCAGGAGTGAGGAACGCTTCACTGATTTCTGGTCTCTTCTGTTCCACACACATAAACATTCATTCCAACAGACAAGAAACGAATCCGCCTCAATTATAGGGATGATTTGTTTTTTGGAAGACTGTCAGATTTTCCAGTTAACGCACTTGAGTCTTTCTTGTAGAATGGAATTTTCTTGATTTTGAAATTTCTTCTTTTTTAATAAAGATTTTCTTTCCCTTTATCAAACTTATTAATGTGTTTCCAATTCACACAACCTTTACTTATAATTTTGTTCTCTTTTATTTTGTATATTATTATTCTTCATTTATCTATTATTATCAAAAATCTATTACCTTTATGCATGGATCGTTAATTTTAGACAGAACCATCTAAGAACCATTGAGTTCGGCCTTTTACATTTTATGTTGGTTTGTTACTTTGTTTCTTTCCTGAGTTCTTAAGCAAGAGGTGTGGTTTATAATGCTTTTCTTTTTTCTTTTAATTTTGTTACCAGTATAATCACTTAGTCTTAGAGCAGTAAGCTTCCCTTCCTACTGCTTAGCAGCTTTGCATGCATTTGTTATCTCACCTATTAAAAAATACTCTGTTCTGAATTTCTTCCCAGGTTCAGCCATTAAGATATTTTGACTTTTAGTTTGCGTATATATCTGAACATTATACAAGACTGATTTTTTTTCTAATTGTGGCTTAGAAACTGCTAATGTAGGCCAAAGTTTTTACTTAGTACATGATCTCAGTTTTTGTAAGTGATTTGGTTTGAATGAAAATGGAGTGTGTTCTTTTGTCTTAATCATTTATCCCTATATGGCAGTTAGGTTATTCAAGGCTGTTTTATTGTCTGCTTGAGCTGTCCCGTTCTGGCAGGAGCCTTTCCAGTCTTCAGTTACCTTTGTAGTTCTCTCTTGCCAGGTCGTTCCAGCCCTCTTCTCCCATTTTGTATGTATTGCTGCTAGCTTTGCATTTATATATTTACTTAATTGCTGCCTAGACCATAACATTTAAAAACAGATTTGGTTTAAAACTTTGAGATTCTTTGATTCCCAATTAGCTAGCATGTTTTGAGTACCCACTATATATGGTGGTAATCACTTCTACGTACCTTATCTTACTTAATCTTCACAGGGCCCATGTAAGTTAGGTGGCTTTGTTCTCATTTGAAAGGAAAAAGCTGAAGCATTCAGAGGCTGGACATGTTTCTTTGTCACGTGCCTAACGGGAGAAGGGCCCAGCAGACCTATGGCTGTCTCCTTGCTGGAGCTGGCTCCAAAACCTGGCCTTGCCCTGACAATGGCAGTGATGTTCCTCTGCCCTAGTTTTTGCACACTTTGGGTAGATCTGGGAATATTCCTTAATATTCAGTCTGCGTACATTTTTTGATAAAAAATTTTTTTTTAATTTCAATGGTGCTTTTAAAAAATAGGAAACTCGTTCTATTTGTATTTTCATTTACATTTGAGGTATTTCACAAGATAAGCTATGAGATTTAATTGAGGTACTTGTGCTAGTCTCCACTATCCTTAAAGTTTTTGCCTTTTCTTACTTTGGCCCTTGTAGAGTAGACCTGAAACTTTGATTTTCCATGGAACTGGAAGGTAATAGGCAGCTCTGAACTTTTCGTGTATTTGACGTACATACCATTTGTAGTGTAATTAACCCTTCTCAACAATCTATTCAGGATTCAGTCTTCCAATTTCTTAACTCTGATCTTAATATACCAGCAGCGGCTGTGGGGGAAGCAGAAGGGTGGGGACCGCTTGTGTTGGTGCCTGATCTGTCCGACACTCACCTCCTCACTGCTCCCGTTCTCTCCAGACTAGTGGGCTAGTCAGGAAGGGCTGCCTACACTGATGTCCTGTCACTCACTGTGGCTCCTGTATGGAGCCAGGGGTGATTGTCCTTAGGACTCACATCCCTGCTCCCTGCTTCTGCTCTGGATGCTGAGCAGGTCAGATGATATTCGAAGATTGAAGACTGGCTCTCAGGGCCAAGAAGGGGAGGGCCCTTGGGAGGCCCACCCACTTGTCTCAGGCCTCTGTAGCTATCTCCCACCCTGAGACGCTAGTCACCATTGCCATGAACACCTAGGCCAAAGGAGGCTATACTTGTTGGAACAATAATCAGACATTATTACATGTTTTTTTATTCTAGAATCCTCTCCCCTCACAATTCAAAAGTATATCTGTTCTAGTGTTAAATGTTTGTATTTCAACATGCTTTTAGAATAGCAGTATAGACCAAAAAAACAAAAAACAAAAAACTTCTCTTTCTACTTTTTCCATTAACATTTGTAGCAAAATTGTTTGACTTAATTCTTCTTATTTTATAGTAGCAACCACCATCTTCACCTCTTTTCTAGAACTATACAGAGTTTAGATTTTTGAATAAGTCATATTCCATCTTAATAGAAATGGAATCCTTTGTATCCTTTGTGTTTTGTTGTTACCCCTTGTTCTTCTCAAAACAAGGACTAATGTTATAAGCAATTATAACATTTTGTTAACATTGAGTTGTTTTGTGGGGTGTGCATGAGTCTCTCTGATAAACTCTCTGAACTCTATTGCTTTTGTTGTGATCTTCTCAGATATTGGGCTTGTTGATGAGCTGTTTTAGATCATTTAGGTCATGAAACACTTTTGTCTTAAAAAAAACCAGGGTTTTGCCTCAGTTCTGGGTGTGTGGTGATAATGCCGTTTGTGAAGATTTTCTTCCAAGCTCTTCTTTCTCTTCACCTAAATCTAAAAGGTTCTTTTCTTCGCATCTTAAATGTTATCTCATCTTCTTTCTTGGCAAGAACTAAGGAGTGTTTGGTTTTATGTCTGTGTGTGTGTGTGTGTGTGTGTGTGTGTGTATGTGTGTTAATACAGGTTTTAAAAAACTTGACCATTAGGTTATGGTTGTTTTATTGTTGTTTTTGTTTGGGAGGCTTTAACTTGAAGGTTGCTTCTTAATAACTTATGTACTCTTCCCCTTCAATTCTTAGAAATTAAAAGAAAAAGTTATTGCTGTCATTTTGTTTCATATTGTTCAGTTTTGCAAGCCTTTCTGATCTGCATGGTTTTCCTGGTCCATGAATTTATCTTGCATTCTTATCATTCATTGGTGCACTTACTATATTTTAAGTTCCGTTAATTCTCCAAAGTGCTATATTTACCATTTTGATTTTGTTAATTCATTTTTACCTTCAGTTTCTCTCTAGAGGGGGAGTTCTTAGACTTTTTGGAATGGTGAACCCCTTTTTGAGTTTAACAGCATACAACTACTGTAAGTGTCCTGTAGAAAAGTGGTGGACCCCTTCCCAAAAGGGAATATGTAATTTTAGAGCTTCACAGATCCCAAGTTTCTCTGTAATTCTCCACTCCTTTTAATAAACTAAATGGGGAACATACTATATTTACACTGTTCAAACTTGCTCTTTCACTTAATGATAAATTATGAATGTCTTTGGCAGGTCCTTTAAGTAGTGGGAATGGTAAGCATGAAAAGTCTCAGCTGCTCAATCCCTCCCAAAACTGCTGGCGTGAACGATTTTTTTGTTATAATTTAGCTACCTTTTAATAATCCTGTTATTACATTCTTTCTCTGTAAATAGTTATCTTGAGAAATTTTGACGGACCACTTGGTATTTACTTTTTTTTGGTTTTATTTCTTTAAGTAACCTGTATCCTCTTCCTTCTCGCTCTCATAGAAAGGGACAATGTGGAGGCAGTGGTAGGGCTCCTGAGGCAGGTGCAAGGGGCCAAGGCAAATGACTCTGGCGATGAGAGGGTCACGATGCACGGGCATTAGCTTCTTAGGCGATGTATCCTTATAATTTATTGAAAGAATTCTCCAGCTTTATTGAGATAGAATTGACATATGACATTGTATATATGCATTTTTAATATCAAACATTAAAAATTAGATTTAACACACAATTATTGTGCAGCTCTTTGCCAGGTGTCTGACAGGCCTCCTGTTTCATGTAGAAGTGATTGGAGTGGTACCTCCTTACTGGCCTCTCTCTCTGTGAAGGTCATTATTTCTTTCATATACAAGTGTTTTACAAGGACATAAAATTGTGTAGAGGCAAAAGAAAGGAGGAAAGATATTCTTCCCTATCATAATAATGTTTCTTCAGCTCCCTTTATACTTTCCTTTTCTGAATATTATAGTTTAATATGTTAAAAAATTGATTTATTCTCTTATCAAGATCCTGTCTTGTCCTAGTAAGCAGGTGAGTGGGTTTTCTGCAGTAATCTAAATAGTCAAAAAATGGTATCTTCGCTAAGCTTGCTCTCAGCTTGATGTATTTATTATTTGAAAGGTTCTTCCTCTTTTGAATTAGACAGGACTTGAACACAGCTAACTGATGAGTGTCCAACAGATTTCCCAAAGCATTCCAAGTCATTTAAGACCATGGTTTAAAGCCAGGTTTTAATGGTGTGATGGAACCAGTTGGAGGAACTTTTTCAAAATATACGTGCCTGAACATCACTTTCACCCCACTGAATCAGAACCAGGGATTGGGGCCTGGGCACACAGCTCTTAGCAAAACCCCCGTGCGTGGCTCATGTACAGCCTTAATTAGCAAGTATTGATGTAACAGGTGTTCCTTCTCTAGCTTTACTTAGGATGTTTTTGATAGTTTTTCCCTCCAGAAAGAAACCTCCATTATAAGTTTCTATGAACTGGCACTTACTCTGTAGTGGCATACAAAGTCACATCCATTTTAAAGTATCCTTATATCCCTCATGAACGAATTTGCTGATGGGTGTTTTCTAGTTTTGAAATGTCTCCTTAGTTCTGCCTCTATGTTGCTACAGTACCTGAGTCAAAATCCAAGACCTTTGGTAGAAAAGCTCTGTTTGGTGGGTAGAGTTAAAACTGATGCTGCAGGTAGAGCCGCAGATGTGTGGGTGAAGTGGTTACCACCTTGCAGTTTACTGTGCTGCCCTGGCCACAAGGCGGTGTGTACAGCGTGGGACATGCTGGGATCAGATAGCGAGGGGGTGAATACCTTCCCATATTCCTGGGCCTGTCTTCCAAGAGTAATGGGAAGGTATCTGCAGGTCTGTAGAGTTCCGGCATCCTCAGAAGCTCTATCAAGCTTAGCTAACACCTGTCTGATTTAATTTTTTGTTCTATTAGTCATTCTTTTTTCCCAAGCATGACTTTCTCTCCTTAGCTGTTCTCAACATGACAGACATGTTATGCTAGAGAACAGTGTTTTCCCTAAAAACAAGTTGTGCAGGGAGGAAGGAATAGATTAATAGATGGGAGGGTGAAGAAAAGGGAACTGAATGTCTGAATGGTGAGGGTGGCTTGTGGATGATGCAGGCAGGAGGAAAGAGAAACAAGAGCCATGGAGGCAGTTGACTGAATAGCCTTCCCAGCGAGTCTGGGAAGTAAGGTAGGTTTCACGAGGTGGGGGCTGTGCAGTTTATCTTGTTTCTTGTGAGGTGGTTCTTCTCACAAGTCAGAGCACTGACTTGACTTCATGCACACATTACTGTGCTCCTTTCCATGGCCTGAAAAGATCTCCTTTCCTGCTCTGATCAGCCAACATTTTCCATTGTATGTGCCTTACTATGGCCGGGTATGTGGCCGCCTGTCCACTTGTCTCTAGTCTCCCTGCTCTCCCCTGAGTTACTTTAGTATTTGAGTTGCCCAACCCCTCTTTCACATGTAATTACAGCAGTCTCACGATTTGCTTCTCGCTTGATGTGCAATGAGTTATCTCACCAGACAGACCCTGCAAAGTGCCGTGCAGAGCCACGCTGCATTTTTGGTTGCCTCCGCCTCCCTGTTGCTGCTCAGAGAGCAGCTGGCCCCCAGCTCTGGCGCAGGCCCTCCCAGGAAACTCGCAGGACCACTTTCTTTTGGCCTGTGTCTTGACAGGCGATGGATGATGCTGCCCAGGCTGGATCCACCCTAGGAACAGGGACTTGTGTGACTTAAGTTCATTGTGTTTCTTTGACCTGGGTCTAGCTGACAAGGCTGTTTTCTTAGAGAGTTTCCTCCCATTGCTAAGAGTCTTGACTGGGGGGAGGGGGAATATAGACGGGCTTCAAAAATTCCAAAGATCTAGTAAGACCTGTTCTGGGCCTCTCCCCTCAGGTTCAGGTTGTTATCAAGTGGGCCCTCTGGTCTGGTTTAGCCAGACTTGCAGGACCACCCCTGCACTTACTAGACATTGACCCAAGTACTTAGTGTGGGAAGGTATGCTGGGTGAACTTTCTCCTCTCCTCTGCGGGCTTTCTCTCTCTGTCTCTCCTTCCCTTACTCTTTCTGTCCTTCCCCCTTCCCCACTTCCACTATCTCTCCCTAGAGACCCTGTAATAGCCAGAATTGTCCTGTAACTTTTGGTATCCGGCTGAGTGACTATTCTACTTCAATTAACTGTTGTTCATTCACTAGTATTTTGATGTTCAAGAATACAGTTTTGCAGGCTAAGTATCTAATATTTATGAGGCCACACTTGGTATTTTTTAACTTTATGTAGCAATTGTAAAATAGTAATGTAGCTGTGCTACAATGTATGTAGTGTGCATGTGGTCTCCAGCGTGTATTTCAGACGGTATTGGTAAGGAATAAACTTTGTGTGTCTTCGTTTATCATTTGCTTATTCCTCCTTCTTTTCCTCTATTGTCTCCTCCTCCTCCCTCTAGTAGTAGTAGTTGTTGTTAGTGGTAATAGTATTTTAAGAACCTGTCTTGCTTGCTTGGGTTACGTCTATATCCAGAGTGGTTTCTTAAACTGGCTATCTTTATTCATATATAACTTGAATATCTTTTGTAGCTAAAGAAGACTGGGAGTATGTTTATGAATAGAATCATCATTTTTACCAGTAAAATAGGTGCATCAACAAGAATGAACTAGAAGGCAACATTTTAAACATATAGTAAGGGACCTTGAACCACACAACCATGCAATTTTTGTCATCTGCTGCCCGGAGGGCATGCACTGGAAGGCTCTGCTCCTGAGAGGGGTCACGGCGGATGGTACTGACGGGGGTCACAACTGCAGCAGCACACAGGGCCTGAGAAGTTATACCACTGAAGGCTGAGACCTGGGGAGAACTGGGCTTTCTCACTCTTTCCCAGAGCCCTGGAGCTACACTAGCTGAACTCAGTCTCCAGCTTTGCCAAACTCTAGCTTTGTGAGCTAGGCTAGGCTATATTATTAAAGTTTGCTGTGTCTGTGTTTCCTCAGCTGGAAAAGGGGATGTAGAGAGTACCTACCTTGTAGAGTTACAGAGA
This sequence comes from Manis pentadactyla, assembly GCF_030020395.1. Classification (NCBI taxonomy): domain Eukaryota; kingdom Metazoa; phylum Chordata; class Mammalia; order Pholidota; family Manidae; genus Manis; species Manis pentadactyla. The sequence continues at coordinate 52,900,040 of NC_080030.1, forward strand.
GGATTCACTGAGTGTCCTTACTTAGAACAAGGCCCACAATATAGCAAGATCTTGCTTCATGTAGTCATCATTCACCAACAAGTAAGCAACCCCAAATAATTCTGATTAACATGTGCAGATTTTAATTTTTCTCCTATGAGAAGTTGAGAAGTAGGCAGCCCTGGGCTGGTATGATGGCTTTATGAGGCCATCATCAGACTCCACTATTTGTACTCTGCCATCCTTAGTGTGTGTCTCCATCACCTCATAGTCACAAGATGGCTGCCTCATCTCCAGCAGGAAGGGGGTTCCAGGAAGGAAGATGAGGAAGGGCAAAGAGCAAAAGGGTGAGCAGCAGCTAAATTGGCTCACCTTATAAAGAGATTTCCCAGAAGGGCCAGTCATCAATTTTCACTTACATCCTGTTGGCCAAAATTATATGATGTGGCCTTACCTATAAGGGAGGAGAGGAAATGTAGTTTTTAAAAAATTGGGTACATTATCATTCCCCTGAGCACCAAGGTGGTTATTGGTAGTAAGGAAGAAGTGGGAAGGGAATACTGGGTAGACAAACCAGCAGCGCCTGCCCCTGCACTCAGTATTACCACGGAGAGCGTCCTTGAATGTGGCTGTCCCTAGAGAGAGCGACCTTGGAGGAAAGAGGTTTCGGGGTCCCAGTTAGGCACTGTGAATCTGCAGGCCGTCTGGAGACTGATTCTGGAGTGAACCAGTAGAAGGCCTTTCCTGGCTGTCCCAGTGGGAGCTGTGCACTCACCGGGGCCACATCTTCCTCCCGCTGTCTCTGCCTTGCCCACCTCTCCTTCCCTCTTACTTCCCAGGAAACTTCAATTTCTTATCAGAAATTTTCTCTATTCTGTTGCCCACAAATTCCAGTGTGCTTTGGGGGAGCACCTGGAGGCAGCGGCTGCCTGGCAGCCACCCCCACCGCACTGAAGAGAGGATGCAGGGCGGCCCAGTCATCCACAGGGAAAGAGAGCCAGCAAATTGCGTGCCTTTGGGGAATTTCCTAGTATCCAGCTTTCTGCTTGCTGCACTTTTTCCTCTAATCAAATTCTTAGGCCCATGTACTTCCTCAGTTTTATTGGCATTCCATTCCCATGCTGAGTGTTGATGAAATGGAAAAAGAACCTTTGCCTGAATCTGTCAGCAGAGGAAAACTTGGCTCACGCTCTTGGACCCAGGCATGGGGTTTCCCATCTGTGGTAGCCGCTGCTGAAGTGACTTGCTTACAGCACACATCCATCAGTGGCTCTGAATTCAGGGAAGGGCAAGAGGCCAGATGCATCATCTGTGAAACTCCACCCCAGTGAGAAATAATGAAAGGTATCTCAGCATGGGAACAACTACTTAGAACTTTGGCCTGGGTTTTGTGATAGGCTGTCTTATTAGTAGCCAATATTTTGGCCTGCATTTCCTAAAAAGCACAATACTAGCCAACATTTAAGCAGCTTCCCATACCTGTTTGCAACAGTCTCAGTCCCCCTCCAGAATCTGTAAGCTTTCCATTAAAAAAAAGGGCCTGGTGTGATGGATTCTCAGAATTTGCTTTAAATGTACATCTAATGCCAGTAGTTCTCAGTAGCAAGCCAATGCAGGTACAGTTAAGGACAGATCATTACGAAGGCATGAACACTTTGTGCATATCGTTTTAAATTGTGCACTATACAACTTTCTGCATTTAGCAGAAAAATATATCTTGAAGATCACGACATACCAGTATATTTATACTTTCCTCATTTTTTTCATTGCTGCATAGTATTCTGCATTATAGATACATCAGAGTTTTAGTTATTCCCCTATGGTTGAGCATGTAGGTTGTTGCCAGTGTTTTTGTTTTTGGCTTTGTTTTTTGGGTGTTAGAGAAAATGATGCAGTTTTTGTATTTGTTTTCCTATACATGTGTGTGAGTGTTTCTCTGGGATAGATACCGAGAAGTAAAATATTTGAGGCATAGAGTTTGTATGTTTTAAGTTTGAATAGGTATTCCAAGTTGTCTTCCAAAGTGGCCTGGACTAATGTACCCTCCCATAGGGGTAGTATATGAGAATTTCAGCATACTTTTTTATATGGCCTTTTTTTCTGTGTTTTTAAACAGCCATTAATGGTTAGCTTTTATATATATGTTTTTATTATACGACATGTTCTGGGGCTACATTTAGTACTCACACATTTGGTAATACTTTTCATTTGAAATGGTGGTAAATGTTAAATCGTTCTTATCCCATCGAAGCAGCAGAGGTATACTGAGACATTGTATCTGCCTTAACGCTGTCCTTTAGTGAGGTATGTATGTTTGAAAAGTATTATTAAAATGCTGTCTGTTGATTGCTATGTTTAGGGTAGCATGCTAGTTGCTTACCAAGCATCCATTCTCCAATTCCCTATATTAGTAGAATTGCTTTTTTTCTTTATTCAGAAAAGCAACCCCAGCTCAGGAGTAACTCACTGATCTACCATTTTGCTTGCCGCTTGAGTTTAGATGTGAACTCTACAATGTCGTACTGGCCCACAAGATATGGCAAGACACCTGCTGAAGGGCTAATGGGAAGAATCTCCTCTTGTAAAAAGAAAGGCACAGGAAGAGGCATATGTTATTTCTCATTGTGACACTATAGCAGTTGCCTCCATCTTTGACAAGAACAGCATGCAGATGGCAGATAGGAGCTGGATCCTTGATCTGCCAGATCAGTTAGGAGTGTTGTCAGCTGTAAGAAACAAATTTAACTGAAGTGGCTTAAATAGTGATTTATTTTCTCATTTATCTTGCCTCCGCTTCTCAGTGATGTCATCAAAGCTCAGTTCATCTGCTTTCCGTATGCTGGCTTTTCCCCCCTTTGCTTGTCACTTCCTGGTCACAAGGTGGCTGCCTCAGCTTTAGGGAGAACCAACTTCCACTTAGCAGAAAGCAAAGGCCTCTCAGCAGATTTCATTTCATTGCCAGTGTGAGGTCATACGACTGCCTTTGCCCACAAGGGTAACTAGGAAGTCAGGTGTCAGGCCTAGGGGAAAACAGTTTTCATCATTTGTTTATTAGACCTGGCATGATTTATCTCCTAGTGAAATATTTGCACTCTGAGAACAAACGTCTTTCTGCTTGAGCCATTTTGGGTTGGGATTTTTGCTGTTTAGCCAAAACAATTCTAACAGATTCAAATGAACAAATAGGGATATAATGTGAGGAATTACTGTGCATGAGTCTAGTTATGTGTTCCTTTGACAGGCAGGTGCTGTTTGTGTCTCCCTAACATCTGGTCCCTACACTTTCTGTCAACTTTCTTTTGGTAGGATTCCTGTCCATTCTTGGTTTCTGTGACTTTTAGGGCAGCTGGATAAGTGTGGGCAGCTGCCCCAGGCCTGGTCAGAGTTCTTATCTTGGGTTCATGGAACCAGGGAGAATTAGCCATTGGCCTTTGGTCTGGAGCTATCCAGAGAGAGGATGAAATGAACACAGAGGAAAGCGGGGCTTAGAGAAGGAGAGTTTTGTGATCACATCTTTCGAACTGCCTGTCCCTAGATACCTCACTTTTTGCTTAAGTCTTTTAGGTTGTATTTCTACTATTTCCTACTGAATGCCTAACTAACGTAACCTCCAGACCTAACTTTTCTTTCTTCTTAAGCTTAATTGGCTCAGAAATTTGGGGGCACTTTCGTAGGAGGCTGGTACAGCTAACCTCTCTTGTTATCCAAGTTGAAGCAGATGGGGCTGATAAATGGGGAAGGAAGCTGAGTGTGTCCTGGTAAGTCCTCAGGTCAGATAGAAGGGAGGCTGTGGCACGGTGCCAGGAGCCCAAGTTACATTGTGCAACTGAGCACATTTTTCCTTTGAAATGTTATTCCTAGGGGCGGGAGTGATGGTGGCCTAGCCATAATGGTAGTAGTCATACTAGTGGTAACTAGTGAGCATTGCTGTGTGCCATTATCTCATTTAATCTTCATAACAATGTCTGAGATAGGTGATACTGAAATCACCATTTTATAGAGGAAAATGAAATTAAGGAACTTGGCCAAGGTCACACGGTCAGTGGCAGTAGTGGGACTTGAGCCAAGAAGTCTGATTCCTGGACTGTGTGTAACTCTCGGTGACATATTTCCTGGTTGCCTGAGCAGCCTCTGCTGTGTCCTACATTCTTCCTGGCATTGGTGCTCTGCTGGCTTTGAGCCCCAGCCCACCCTCCCACCATTCCATGCACCATTTCTAATAGCTTTGGCCTGTGAAACCCTGCCTCCTTGAAGGATTATAGAAAATCTACTTGCTAATTAACAATACTTTAATAAAGAAAAAAAGAAGAAAGAAAACTTACTTGCTAATTCAACTTTTTTGGTCACTTTATTTGGAAGTAACACTTCCTGGGCACTCTCCGGTGTGTATATCTCTGTTAGTAATTCTTCATCTTTTTGGGATTGTGTACTCCTTGGATAAGCTTTATTTTCCCGACAGAAAAATGCATATATGCATGTAAATTTGTGTAAGTTTCATGGACTTACACAGATGAAAACTGGTGTTTTTCTTTGCATGCGTAGCATCTTAAAGTCACTAACAGAGTAGATACATAATACAGTGGGAAAGAACAAAATGTTCCTATCATGTAAGTATCTTTCCTATATTTAAGTTTTCTTCCTAATCCCCTGGAGGGGAGAAACAGTCTCAATCTGATACTCAATTTATTTGTGTATTATGATGTATCTCTCACAGTTATTTGTCTTATAAATGATAAGACTTTTGTTTTTAGTGGTGGTTGAATGAGACTCCTTTGTCTATTTTTTGCCAAATCATCCTTTTTTCAATTAGTAGTCCATAGTAGTTTGTAGTCCATAGTAATGGATCAGGAATTTTCTTTATGGAAAGTTAACTGAAATAAAATGACAAGTTAGTAGAAATACAAGTTTCAGTATGGGAAACAAGTCTCATCAAACGTAATAGGCTCAAGAAATGAGCTTGTGCTACAGATCTATTACATCATAACAATGTCCATTTTGTAGAGAAAACAGGAATTCTTGGATACATACTTCATTGGAACTTGTATAAAATTTTCAACTCTTTTTCCAGTTTGAGTTGACTTTGCATTCGGGACCAGAAAATGAGCTATTTTTCTTTTTTAAAGATCAACTGTTAGAATTCTGTTGAGTGTGTGAATTATAGCTTTTGTGTTTGGGTTATTGCTGCTAAGAACTAAAAATCTTGAGACTGTTTTGTTGTTGAAAACTGACTTCCTTTATCTCAGAAATTCCTTGATGTGAAAAACATGTCATTCAAAATTGTTTTTTATGATTTTTGACAGACAGACATGTCAGTGCCTTTCAAACAAACTAAAACCTTCATTTAATACAGTCTCTGCTCCTGTGAGCTAAAATATGTATTTGGACAAAACAGTGTATTGGTCTAGAATTCTTTTGTTGGGGCTCGCTGTGGGAGAACAGATGCCCCGCCTGGGCGCTGCAGCCCTGCCCTGTGGCTGGGCAATGAGTGGGGCTGGCGGGGTTGAATATGAGTCTCAGTGGAACTGGGGAGGCAGCAGCTGTTCTCAGGATGTTCAGGTGACACACGACGTCTCCCGAGAGGCCCTCCAAGGGAGCCATGCCTCCAAGGCCCCACAGAGGCAACATGCCTCCTCTTGCAGCCATCTACTGTTGGAGGACTGATGGTGGGACTTTTAACTTTATTTCATAATAGGTATGAGTTTAAAGACAGTATGAAGCATCCTGAGTATGTCTCATGAGTATGTCCCTCTGAGTAGTTGTCCTTCTGGGACAGAGCTCGGCACTTAGCTTTAAAGTCATATGGGATGGAGGGGGGCAGAGAGAAACTCCACTCTGTGGTTAGGACTCCTGACAAGCCTCACATTTATGGGGCATTTGTCACTACTTTTATTCTGTGTTTCTTTTTTTTAAAAAGCGAGTTTCTTTTTTCTTTTTTTTTTTTTTTCAGTTCCTCCAGCTTTGTACACTGGAGAAAGAATTAAAGCATCAAATTTTCCATCCTGATGATATTCCATCTTACTCCTAACTCAACTTGAAAGAAACTTGCACTATTTTAAGGTGTGATTTAGAAATTAAAAATTAAATAGCCACAATATCCTTTGCTTTTTTGCTCATGGACCAGATGAGGTGTTTTTACCTTCTGGTCTGGGTGATCACTTCTTTTTTTCTTTTGGTTGGTTGTGTCAGGTGTTGGTATATTTAGAAGCAATGTTCATTGCAACTACGTCAGAAACTTATAAGAGGGAGGCACTGGCTGGTTCCTCTTTCTGTCCTGTGTTAACACGGTGGCTTGCATTCAGTAAATGGGTTAATTTTTTGCCTCACTGAATGTCAGGCGTGGTGCTAATTTCTAGACATACAAAATTTAATCATGTACTGTTTGTTGAAATTCTTAATGAGATAGAAGAGAGAGATAAAGAGGAGGAAATCATTCCTAAACAGTATGGAGTGTTATAGGCAGATGCACAGGGTATGTGGTAACAATGGAGAGCATTTTGTCCCCCTTTGGGTACCTTCTCTCTGAGAGGTCCTATCTTAGCTGCTTAAGGAAGTAGCTCGGTAAGCCAGAGGACGGTGAGCCCAGGCATTGTGAGTCACAGGACACAGAGGGCAATAAACAGCATCGTGTATGCTGGGAATATAGACTCTGGCTACTATGCTAGGTGGCTGGTGGCTAAAGACCTATGAAGTGGTAGGGCCCTTGTCCTGGAGGGCCTTGTGTGGCATACAGAGATTTGGTTCCAGCCTGTGGAACTGACCTGGAGTGCGATGGTTAATATGCTGAGTAAATACATGACTCTATAGGCTTGTTAATGAATAGTCATTTATAACATCCATCATGGCGGACATTGTGGGACTTAGTATTATTTTATTGTTTTTAAATTTTGTGCTGATGGCTGATAAATTAGTTAACCATGGTCTGTAGCAGATGGGAATGAGACAATGGTACCAGTTCCTTCTCTGTGAAGAGTGAATTATTTTGGTTTCAGTAGGGGGAGGGGGAGGGGAGGGAGAGGGGAAGGGGAAGAAGAGGAGGAGGAGGAGGAGGAAGGAAGCACAGACTGTATCCTCTCCAGGCGGCAGGGTAGGTCCTGATTTGTCGGAGGGCACCAGGCACAGGAGACGGGTGTGAGGACGCAATAGGGACTTGCATCCCTGAAGCTCCGTACTGCTTTGGAAAACCCCTTCATCTGTATTATTAATTTTGAGCTCCTCAAATCCCTATTTAAAAAGCAAGACAATAATTCTGTCTGAGTTAAACAGTTGAAGTTCCAAGAGATTATTTAGTTCAAGAATATTTTATTATATTCCAATTTCTTTATAAATTTATATTATATTCCAATTATTATAAAACCCTCCAATTTCTGACTCCAGAGCTCATGTACTTTCCACGTTTCTGCACTTTGGCCCGCTCGCTGGCCCTTCCAGAGTCCTGGCCCTTTTCCTCCTGGCTCAGCAGGCAGCTTCCTTCAGCAGAGACCTTGCTGTATGGACAGACCCTTAACAGTATAAAAATTTACCTTAATTAGATGAATGCAGTGTTGGGCCTACTCTCTGGAAGCAAAATCATTTTGCTTCTGTGATTGTGCCTAATGTCTTAGTAATACTGTTCAAATCAAATAATAATGTCAGGGCGGGGAGACAGGGGGAGTGGAGCTGGACAGGGCTGAGAGAACTAACACCTCTGTCTTTTTTCTGCTCAGTAGTTCCATGCCACATACTTTGAGCTGATAAAAATCTGTTCTATTTTTGCTGCAGTATTTTAATCCTGGCAGTTCTTTTGAGGTGTGAATATGAGAGTTTATATATTTTTTGTTTACATAAAGAGGTAATGAGATAGGCACACGCAAGAAAAGGTGAAATCAAGTTCTATCTGTTGTCCTGTTCATTGTGCTGTGCCAGTTTCCTGCTTCTGATAATGCCCTACAGTGACGGAAGATGTCACCATGGGGCGAGGCTTGGTGATGGGTACAATCTTGGTACTATGTTTGCAACTTCTTGTGAATCTATTAATTATCTCAAAAATTTAAAAAAAGGTGAAGAGGATATGTCAGTAAAGTTAATCAGATATTTTCCTTAGGTTTGAAACAATTTGCACAACCAAGTCATACACAAATAAATTCATAATTCATTCATTCACCAGATATCTATTAGGTCTTTACTTTGTGTCAGGGATTATCTTTGGTGTGGAATGATGGAGATGTACCCTCTGCTAAGGGTTAGTCAGAAAGAGTCTCACCCCCTTTGTTTCCATGTTATAGAGCCAGAATTCCTAATCTGAGGTCCATGGTATTTCAGGGGTAACATTTATTTGTATATGTGTTTTCTATAAGAAGTATCCTATTACTCATTATATTTTTAAAGGTTAAGGACTGTTGTTTTGAATGATTATTTCACTTGCATGGGTTTCAAAAAGAAATCTCAATGTATAGGAAATTCCTGAATGCAGTTAGCTTCCTGCTCCATTGTCTTTGGGAAACTTCAGCTATGCAAGGTTTCTATCAAACTTGGTATTTCTCTTCAGTTGACTGATGGGAAAAGTGCCAGGTTCTTATAAAAAATCTGACTTCCTAAACTAAATCTGTAAAGCTGTTGAATTGATCAATGTAATGTCATTTTCAGGATGGTTAACGCATTTATCAAAGCTTACACTCATGAAGAAACTTCTAAAATATTTCTGATAGAGGTTTTGTATGATCCTAATACTGAACACTAAATTGGCACCGGACACATTATTATCGCTGTCCCCATTCCAAGAGGCCAACGTACTTTCACATCTCTGCTATTCAGAATCTGTGTGGTCTTTTAAGTTAGTTCCAGCTGACGCTTAAAATTCACGACATATATTCCATGTTCTCTCTTCTGTATGTGGTTGGTACAGGTGTGTGATTTATCTGGAAGTTACAATGAACTATGTTTTCCTGCAACTATAGTTATGCTCTTTGTTAACATTTAGTGTGTCTGACATGTTTCCATTTTAAAGGGTCATATTAGGGTTCAAAGTGAGAGAAGAGGATTTGGGACTAAAATTGGTCTGGTTATACCTGTCAGAATTTATCAGGGTGATCTGTAAATTGTCCTCCTGTCATTAGACTGTGGGCCGCTTGAGGGCAGAGGCCTAGCTCAGTGATATTTGTCGCTCAGCACCTCGTATGGTGTCTGACACACAGTAAGTGTCTAGTAATTATTTGGTAAAAGATCTTCTCACGTAAGCACTGTTTTTACTGTGGGGGGTCCCACCAGACTTCATAGTACTTACAGAATGCATGGGAGATCTTTACACTCATCACAGAATCCTGTGGGCTAGAGCGCTGAGTGGTGTTTGTTTTTAAAATGTTCAAAATCCTCACATGGTTTCCCCTAGAGGAGTATAAAATGTTATTCTTCTCTCAGCAAATGATTTCTTTTAAAAGCGTAAAACTAGTTTCCCTTTGGCGAATGGTTTAGCCACCAATTTTGACAGTGGATGGTGTCTTTCTTCTTTTTATAAAAGGAAACTGAGGCCAGCAAATAACTGCAAACTGAATTAATTTTTGTTTTTGCTGACAATTTCTCTCAGTTTGTTGCAAGGACTTTCTCTGTGGTAAATCATATGCTCAACTGTGGTGATGTCCATTGTAGATTTATGAACTGCCTAGGAAAGAATTCTGTTTTATTTTCTCACAGCACAGCAGTGTCTTGAATGCATGGATTATTAATACATCTGATGATGAGGATGTAATTCTGAATGTTTGTTTATGTGTGCCGATGATGAAAAGGACAAATTGCATGCCGTAGTGAGTTCCAAGTGGATCCTCTTTGCTGTATTATCCATGGGAAATGATAAATGCCCCAAATTTTTGGGAAAAAAAACAAACTAATTTGATTGACTAAATTTTTAAAAATAATCCTGTTAACATGAAGAAAAGCATTTGCATTTTTATGGTGACAGATTAAAAATAAAATACCCTTATTTGCTCTGAAGAAAATAAAATAATAAATATAAAGACATACAAGATCTATATGCTGAAAATTCTAAAATGCTAATGAAAAATTAAAGACCTAAGTACTTAGACATATTATATTCACGGATTGGAAGATTTGCCATATTAAAGATGGATCTCTTCCAAACTGATCATAGATTTAACATAATTCTTATCAAAGTCTTGGCAAAGCTGTTTTGTAGAAATAGGCAAACTTATTCTAAAATTCATATTTATATTTCATGTGGAAAGGGAAAGGCCAGGAATAGTCAAAACAACTTTGAAAAGGAAAAATAAGGTGGGAGCAATCACTCTTCTTGATGGTCAGCTCTACTGTATTGCTACAATCATTTTGGTATTGGGGATTGGTACACAGTAGATCAGTAGAACAGAACAGAGAACTCAGAAATAAATCCACACAGCTATGCTTAATCTTTGACAAAGGGAAAAAAATAGTTCAAGCCAGGAGGGATAATCTGTTTAATAAATGATGCTGAAGCCACTGGCATCCGTCAGCAGAAAATAAACCTTGACCCAAGCCTTAACACCTTATACAAAAATTAACTCAAAATTCACCATGACTTAATTGTAAAACATAAAACTGTAAAACTAGGGAAAAACATAGAGTATTTTTAGGACTTAGGCCAAGGCAAAGACTTCACAGAGGAGGATATAAGATGGCAGATTAGTATATGAAAAGATATCCAACATCATTAAACATTAGAAAAATGCAAATTGAAACCATAATGAGGTATCACTGCATACCACTCAAAATGGCTAAAATAACACCAAATGCTACTGAGGTTGTGGAGAAACTGGGTCATTCCTGCATTGGTGGTACAGCCACTCTGGAAACTAGTTTGGCACTTTCATTTCAAGCTAAAAATGGACTTGCAATATGACCTAACAGTTGCATTCCCAGGCATATATCCCAGAGATGAAAACTTGTGCATGAATGTTAATAGCAGCTGTATTTGTAACAGCCAGAAACTAGAAAGTACCCAAGTGCCCTTCAGTGGTTTAACAAACTGTGGTACATCCATACCATGGAATAAAAATAATAAAAAGCAATGAACGATTGATGCAAAAAAATTAAACAACTTGGACAAATTCAAGAGAAGTTTGCTCAGTGGAAAAAAAAAAGCTGATCTCAAAAGGAAATATGCTGCATGATTCTATTTATATAATCACAAAATAACATAATTATAGAGATGAAGAACAGAGTAGTGGTTGTTGGGTTAGAGATGGGGTGGGTGTGGCTGTAAAGGGGTAGCATGAGGGAGTCTTACAGTGACGTTACTTGATTGTGGTGGTCACAGCAATGTGCTGTGTCATAAAATTTGCACAGAGCTACACATACACACGCACAGGCACACACACACACAAGTTCATATATAACAGAAGAAATCTGAATAAGATGTAGGATTCTGCTATTGTCAATTTCCTAATTTTGATGTTATATTATAGTTATGTAAGATAGTAATATTGGGAGAGGAGTGCATGGGATTCCCATGTCTTTGTACCTTCTTGTAAGTGGATAATGATTTCAAAATAACAAGTTTCTAAAAATAAGCCCTATTCTTCATCTTAATGTCTTAAAAAAAAGTTCCAGCTAAATTATTAGTTGTGATTTTTCAGTATATGCATGGTGCTGTCTCATTGTAGTCCTAAGGAGTACGGATACACTTAACGTTTCTGTAGGGGTTTATAAGCTGATAGATGGTCTTATGAAAAAGTTAAAGCATATATATTTCCTTCTTTTTAAACCTTAGTTGTTGCTGTTAAATGGATTCCTGAGTTTTTCTCCTGCTGATTTAAGAAAAAGTCCTATGGTCAGTATTAGTCATCATTTTAGCTCTACCAAAAAGTAATTTTTTAAAAACAGTGTTCCTCTCACACCCAGTTTCTGTATGACAGGTGCAGTTGAGCAATAGCAACATGTGTCCAGCGATGGAACTGAACGCGTAACAAAAGGTTAAAGGGTTTTCCAACAGATTACCAAGAATATTTTACATTTCCTTAATGACCTAGGTGTTATAAAAACTTGAGATTGTGTATACACAAAACAGGAGAACATAACAGATTAAAAAAAAAAACAATGGATATGGTTGCTGTGTTAGAATGAAAGACTTAAAATCAGGCCAAAGAATATAATCAAAAGATGCCTAACAATCCTGGCGAGGTTTACTTTAGATCAAAGTTCCAGGATAAATGATTTAAATTATAGTGAAACCAAATTTTATAGTCATTCCTTTCCAGTTAATTCTAATTCTGTCATACACATTTATATCTTAAAAGATGAATGAAGGCACATAAAATTGGAATGAAATCCTTTGTCTTATGTTAAATTTAATGCCTTCATAATCATCATGAAAAAATACTTCTCAGGTGATCAAAAAATGATTTAGAGAAGGAGGCAACTCTTTTCCAGTGGATATTGTATTCTGATGCATAGGATGTCTGCAGACATGTTATAGAATGAATTGGCCATTTTTGTGGGATGAATTTTTTTTAAAGGACATATTGAAATATTGGAGGTTTGGTTTATTGTAAAACATAATTTTCTCTCCCACAAATTAAAGCTTTGGTCTCTATAATTGCCAAACATATAAATTCAGATGAGCATATTAAGATCTAAGTGTTTAAATTTCCTGTTTACTAACAATATGAAGATAAAATTTTAAATGAAATTCTGGGTTGTTTATAAAGTATCAAAAGTTATTTTTCCATTTAAACTTACTGTAATTTAATAAGAAACACATGGTCTGAACCCAAGAAAGCATGGACTGTAACTGATGTTGCTTAGCAATGTTCTCTTTTGATTAAGATAGATGAAGGAAAAAAAAAATTAGAGTGTTTGACATTTTGATCTGGTTGATGGTTACATGAGTGTATATGCATGTCAGAATTCATTAAGCTGTACCCTAAAACGTGTGCATCTTATTGTGTGTACCTCAATATAAGATTTTTTTTACAAAGTAAGGCTAATGTTTAAAAACATTTGGTAAGAAAATTCTTAGGTTTTGTTACTCAACAAACTACAGTTTAATGACCCTTTATAGCACTGATAAACACTTAATTTTTGCAGTAGGGATTGCTAAACCAAACTGAAAGAAGGCAGTGAGAGAATATCACAATACCTTTGTATTGCTTCATTTGAAATTTCCTACATGCTTATCTGGATATCCAGAGTATTATATTCTGAATTCTTTCAGCACCAATCAACAGGGAATACTTATAGATGACATTGAAAGTTATTTTCTAGCCTTTCTGTGGGTACTAACCTAATCTATCCTGAGACCTTGCCTTGAGATCAGATTGGACCAAACTGAACATCTGTCATTCGATAATCTCAAGGTATCTCAAGCACTCAAGGAGAAACTAGAGGTTTCTAGGGTATCTGGGTTACACGCTTGCTTAGATAAGCCAATGCTAATTTCATTAGCACCATTTTAGCTGTATATGTCATACAAGGGGTAAAAAGACTCTGAAGAGTTCCGTATCTTTATCATATAGTGCACGTTACCTTAAAACACCATCTTGTGTAGAATTTGTTTTGAAAAAAAAAAACACAATTCAAAACAATTAGGTAGCTCAGAATGTTTTTTAGGTTATAATGTATCCCTTTGTTGAGAGGTAACAAATAAATATGATCCTAATTTTACAGCTGGATAAACTCGAACACACAGTGATGTGCTGAAACCCAAACAAGGCATCTGATGGGAAGCGGGGCCCTGACCTCTGAGCTTTAACTTCCACATCTTTCCCAATCTAATGATTGAAAACACAAGAGTGACCTGAATTAACAATGTGCAGGAGGTCACTTACTGTAATTTCATCTTCATTGTAGTGCTTACGGTGTGAGGGTGCTGTTATTGTAGAAGGAGTAGAGGCAGGACCCAGCATGGGGCAGAGTCGTATAATTTCTCCCACCCTACTGCAAGGAAAAGCTGCCCTCAGTTCAGTCTTTGTGGACAGATCTGGATCTGTGAACATTGTGGAGAAAGGGTCCATGCTTAGGTTTTTTGGTTTTTTTTTTTTTAGTAGTACTTAGAAGAACGACAAATGATCTTCAGGAAGGTAGCAGTGTCACCTGTGCTGGTTCTGTTAGGAATCATAAACAAGGTTTGGAAGAACTGGGACAGGCAGGCAGCTACACCGAAGTGTAAGGACATCCATTAGATCAGTGTGGTTGGCTCTCCTAACAAAGGTTTTGTGAAATCCTTTGACTACCTTGAAATGGCTATTATGCAATGTAACCCAGCTATACACATAATTTTAAAAAGTCAGTATGATCCCCTAAGTGTTAATGTGAGGAGAAATAAAAGGAAAGTGATTTATAGCTTTTCATATTCATTGCTTAGGCACTGCTTTACTAGAAGATGCGATGAAATAGCAAGATGCTCACATGTACGTGGAGTGACCGGATGAGAAAGCTGGCGACCCAAACACTGAGTGGTGTGGTGTCAGGGGTACAGTTTTCAGGCAGGGTGTGCAATTCTGGATGGGTTTCCAAACTAAGCAAACTAAAATGATCTTTCAATTTCAATGATAGCATTTTTTCTGGAAAATTTAGCATACATTACAGTCAAGCACAAATATTGTATTTTTATGTAAAATAGAATTGAGTTTGTAAACTCTGGTAATACGAAAAAACAATTTTTTTTACACTGACATAAGTCTAGAACTGTTGAAATCTTTTAAGGATGCAGGATAATATGCTGTCCTACACATTGCAAGATGCCTAGGATCTTGTTGCCTGCCCACAAAATGCCACTGATGTGACCACCTGAACTGCCCCACACATTTCCAAGATGCCTGGTAGGGAGAGACACGACTCCCCTTGAATTACTGTTCACTTCCTGCTGCTTTAAGGATTTGCCTGCTTTTCAGAAGAAAGTCCTCTGTGAGCTTTCTAATTTCTCCTCCTCTCATCAGGTGTAGTTGTTTGTGAGGGCAAGGGGAGAAAGAAGGTTGTGATTTGAAGTGGTATAGAGTATTTTCATGATTTTTTGCATTAATTCTCAGTGGAAATGGGTTTCTAACCTTAATAGTGCTTTCACCCCTGAAAAAATCCTTTTCCTGACTTCGTTTTCTCCATAGTTAAGCTGGAGATTACATTAAAAACTATTATGAAGAGTTTGTTAGTTGAAATTGTTTCTAAGCACACCTAATGATTTAGTATTATTGACTATAGCCTTTCAAAGCATCACAACCACCTAAGCTGTGGTTATCACAAAAGAATAGTCCCTGATGGCCAGGTGTGACTGTAATTTATGAAAAGTCTTACTGTATTTGACTAATGTGTACTAGCAATGGATAGATAGATCAATGATAAAGTAGAAGCAGTATTTGTTGTAGCATAATAACAGCAATTTGTTGCAGTATTGTCCCAAATAATGTTGGGTTGCATTTCCGGTGTTACACCTCATGAAGGTACACTTCTCTGCATGTCCCATCCCCACCCCTGATCCTCAGAGTTGAGTTTCTTGAGGAAGCCTGATCCCCAGATTCAGTGCATTGGACTAAATTGAACACCAATCCCAAGCTGGCCAGCTGGGCTCTCCTCTTGGGAGCTAGTATTGTGACAGAGAGAGTGAGAGAGAGACAGGGCGAGGGAAAGGAGAGGGAGAGAAATTTTGTCCCTTTGTCTGGGAGGAGAGCTAGGGCTGAACTCAACGTGTTGTGGGCTTGGTTCTGTTTGAGGGTTGAGGGAAGGACCTGTTCCAGGCCTCCCTCCTTGGTCTGTGGCTGGCCATCTATCCCTGTGTCTCTTCATATTGTCTTCCTGCTATTTGTATCTACCTCTGAGTCCAAATTTTCCTTTTTTATGAGGACCCCAGTCATTTTGGCTTAGGAGCCATCCTGCTGATCTCACTGTAACTGGATTACCTCTGTAGAGACTGTGTCCTCAGATAAAATCAATTCTGAGGTACTGGGGGCTAGGATTCCAGTATATATATATATTGTAGGGGGACACAATTCAGCCCATAAGAGGGCTCTAAGCCAGCATCTTACCATGTGGACGGGGGAGTGCAGGGAGGTGATTTGCAGAGAGAAAGAATAAGGCACAAACAAGAAATAGACAGAAATCACTGCATGGATTCCTGGCTTGTCATTTCCAGCTTTTCCTGGAGCCACACTGTGTTCCTAATGTTGATTTCTATGAGGTAGCAGGGTGGCCTTGCAGTACATCCCCCTTCAGCAGGTCTGTTTAAACTGGTTGCTGTTTTTAGTCAAGGGATGCTTCCTAACAGAACCAAACTGAGACGGCACTGTAGTCTGCTACACTAGGGACCTGGGTATTACCTTCTAACTTGCCATCACTGCTCAGATGGACTGGAAGAAGGAGGCAGGATGAACCATTAGAAGCCCGCTGTCATGGAATCGTGAAGGAACGGAGGAAAAGGTGGAGAGGAGTTGGTGTACCGTCCTTCTCAGAGTGCCCCTTACCTTACTTTAAGGACAGAATGTTTGTCATCCCCCTCTGCTACCTAATTCAGATGTTGAAATCCTAACCTGCAGTGGTTTTAGGAACTTGGGCCTTTGGGAGGTGATGAGGTCATGAGGGTGGAGCCCTCTTGAATGGGATCAGTGCCCTTTTAAGAAGAGACAGGAGAGCTTTGCTTCCTTTTGCTGTTCTTTGCCGAGTTAGGATCCAGCGAGAAGACTGCCATGTGCAAACCAAGAAGCAGGACTTCTGCAGATCCCAACCTGCTTCTTTTAGCCAGTCAGTGTATTGTTTTTGTTATCGTAGCCTGAACTGCCTCAGATACTGTATAAACTCTTGCATAGAATTAGGGCCTGAATTATGGGCACAGATTAAAGAAATTCAGAGAAAGAAGGGAAGTAAGGAATCTGTGTTGACTTTGAACTTTCCATCTTAGGCAGAGGGGTTGATGGGTTTGGTGTTAATTGTCCACAGGACTGTCTGTTGGAGGAGGACTCTTGAGTTCTGATTGGAAGTGCTGAGTTTGAGTCAGATGAAGATTGCCAGGCAAGCAGCAGGGTTTGGTAACCATAGTGAGGGTCTGGAAACAGCACTGTAATCATTGTGACATGTGATAGTGGTTGAAACCATGTTAACTAGAAGATATCAACAGGGAGTAGAAGAGAGAATCCCAGAAAGGGCCATTTATGAACATCACCATTTGAAGGAGAGGAGGGTCAGCAAAAAGACCAAGGCAGAGAACAGCCATCTGATAAAGCAATTAGATTTAAACAGACCAAACAAATGTTTATCAGCATAGTGGGAACAAAAGTGATGAAGATGTTTTTGCTGTGTGTTAAGGCAAGAATCCTGCATTGAAAAAGCTAAGGCAACAACATAAATTGTTACTTCAAGATTGCAAGAAGGGAAAACAGTAATTGCCAAAGAGGAAGGCAGGATAGAAGGAGTATTCGAAGGGGGAAATCCATTCTCCTCCAAAGATAGGCTACTTTAAAGAGCCATTATTCATTGAGGCATGCAGTGTCTGCTAGATGCTCTATAGACATTATCTCATTTCACCTTTCCACAAACCCATGAGATTTTAGAGAAAAAAATTAGGTGGGTTACAATTTTCTGCATACCTCAAATTCATTCAACATGTACAATGTTGAACTAATAAAGAGCCCAGGTCTGTCTGAATCCAGAGTCACCCAATCCCTTGCAATCCCCCCCACTCTGTCCCACTGAAAAATCTGTAATGAAAATGAATTCAAAGTTTTTAGTTAAATACAAGAAAACAAAGAAAAGGAATTGAGGACATCTCCTGGAATTTTTAAGATGGGATTTGGCAAGCATACTACATTTTTGAATTAAATAACAGGTTAAAAAAATACAATTATGACTGACAGTAAGAGATACAGAAATCTCATTTAGTTAAGAAATAAATTGGTCCAGGGTTAAATGTGTAAATGAAAGAGCAGGAGTAGAAGTTATAGATTCATTTGGGTGGCAATTAGGAAAAAAAATAAGGCAATGGAGAGTTTGCTGAGCACTTTCAATAAAGGTCACTTCTAGGAGAGCAGTTAACCAGCCCAGATATGAGCATCAGAAAGCAAGAAAGGCATGAGTTTGAAACTCGACTAGGAGATCAGAAAGTCAAGATTAATAAAGGAAAGTTAAATAGAAAGAATAAAGAGACACTCTTCTCCCCCAAGATGAATATCAATAGAGAGAAAAGGGAAGAAATTAATAAACTAAAGTTCCTTATTGGAGAAGTCAAAATGAAAGTTTAACATGAGAACACATCAAATATTTTTTTTTGTATATGTAAAAGGGTGTGCAGTTCACAAATTGAGAAGTCATGTATCATTTTTTATAGTATTGTAGTAATGCCTACTAAGTTACATTCCCCTGCCTTCGAAAGAGAACCCACTGGATCCACTTCACAAGGACCCAGCCACATCTTTCTCATTCTGTGTCCTTAGCAGTTTCCAATCCACCTGGTACATAGTGGACCTCCATAAATATCTGCTAATTCTGTGTGTTCTTTCCTTTCCATCTAATGCAGGAAAATTAAGAAATTAAGGTCTTCATTAGAGGATTTTAGGTACTTGATCTAGCTCAATAGACACTCTTTTCTATATCTGGAGTTAGAAAACTAAGAAATAGGGAATCTTAAGTCTATATTAGATCTTCACATTATTAGAAACGATGTCTATTATCCCTTGGCTTTTGATTAGAAAT
Source organism: Manis pentadactyla (assembly GCF_030020395.1). Lineage (NCBI taxonomy): Eukaryota > Metazoa > Chordata > Mammalia > Pholidota > Manidae > Manis > Manis pentadactyla. The sequence continues at coordinate 52,918,655 of NC_080030.1, forward strand.
CTGTATTTCTCCTCTTTATCTTATTTTTAACCCCAGATGACCTGTTAGAAAACCTAATAGATACCTTTATATTTAAGTGTAACTTTGTCCAATTGATACAAGGCTATTTGCTACATAAGACAACAATATTATATTTTGTTGATTTCTTTTGCACATTTAATTGAAAGATGACATGCGTACAGGGACATGCACATACCTAACTACTTTCTTACTTGCAGATGTCTCCCCTTTTTGAAGTTTCACAGTAGAGATGGTGCATCCTGCTGTTTGCTCTTGCTTTAGTGGGAGTAATGTTCTCCTCTAGGTCTGCCTAACATGTAGCTGCTAAAGGAAGCAAGAAAGGCAATGTTAATGTTAAAATAACACCACAAAAAAGGAATGTCATTTACAAAGGACCTGCTGGAAGTAAGGTATATTAGGCTTTTGCATTCTGCTCAGTATTTGGAGGTCTTCAGTGTTTGATTGCAAGTAGGAATCCTGCCTGTGCCCTTGAAACTTCCCTTGAGAGTTTTTGGTTAAGCCTAACTCATGTGAGGTAGGAATAATTTGCAGCTGCTGCCTCTAGAGGCTGTTTTAAAGGGTTAACTCGCTGGAGCTTTGAGAGCCCTGCCCTCCCCTCCCCCAGGTGAATCTAGGTGAGGAATGGAAGCCGACTTAAAAACTTACGGACAGCCTCAGTAACCCTTAGGAGCATCTCTGCCAGGTTAATTGCCACAAACGCCTGGGGATGTCCTTTTGTGGTGCAGCTGATTCTTCCAAGAACCTTGGATACAAATGTGTCACCGCTTTATAATTTTAAGCGTGTGAGCAAATGAAATATCATTCAGTTTCTCCACTTGCTTTTAAATATGTCATGATAGTTTAGTAACCCACTCAGTCCATCAAAATCCTATTTTGACTTGCCACATAATCCTTTTAGTCTATTTTTAGATTAAGTGCTTTTCCTGTAGTTGATGAAAAAGCTTTGATTTAAGAAATTACTTCCACATGACCCTGGAGGCCTCCCATTGTAGTTTAATAGTCAAGATGTTGCATTATTTGTTAGAAACTGCAAAGTAGTCAACAAGTGGCATATCAGGGAACCCTAGACTGAGAGCAGGGAGAGCCTCAGGGGTGTTAATATAACCTTCTCATTCCGTGGTCCAAATGCTCCAAGAGCTTCGGCATTTTATCCAGACTGACTCCACAGGTCAGGCAGTGAAAGTTCTCACTCCTAGGTTCTTTGCCTGCCATCAGATTGGCCCTTGAATACCTGAAGACTTTCAGATCTTTGCCAAAGTAATGCCTTTCTAGTTGCTTTGCATGGGAACCATAAAGGAAGAAGTACTTTTGCGGGTATTTTTGATTTACGCTCTCAAGAGAGGTTTATGACTTTTTTTCTCTCCTTGGGGTTGGAAGAAGGCAGTGTGAAAGGGGAAAGACCCAGAAATGTCACCGTGCTATCAGGAAGGAGGAAGGGTGGGCCAGGTTGGAGCTCACTCTGTCTGCCACTTACACAAATCCTGTGATGTGTAGTGCAAGGATGGTGTGGCAGCCAGCAGCTGTCGCACTCTGGACCCCTCGCTTTCTCTTGCCCATCATGTCCATCAGGACAGTGTTTTTTCCTAACCATTTCTCAACTCTGTCTCTGTGCTGGGCTGTTTTCACACATTCAGTGTGAATTGATACCTTTTCTGCTGATTAAAGACATTCAGAAAGGAAAGAGGGAGAGATTCTTTATATTTTATTCTGGGGTCCTCCATTATATGAAAGGTGCTTTTTTTTAAATTCTGAAAATGCATTTTATTTATATTTACTAATATAATAATACAATAACTGACATGGAAGTTATACTGTATAAAAAGAAATGTGGATTAACTAAAGTGGCATTGCATTAGCTTTGAACAAAGCAAACAGTTGACAAAAGATAGAGGAAAGAGAAAACCCTTTTTAGTTGCCCCATATAAATCATAGTGCACAGGAAAACAGAAAATGCCTTCAGTGAGGAGAGTAGTAAATTCATTAATGAAAAGAAATCCCATTGAAATGCAAGATCTTTTATGACTGAAAGTATTCCAAGGACAGGAATTAATTCTAAGCTCTTAGTATGAAAGTTGCTTCTTTAAAAAAGAAACTTTGATTTTAATGCTCTCACTCCTTGTGTCTTCCTTTTTCTGACATAACTTTGCTAAGAGACTTGTATGCATAAAGGCTAAGTAAACATAATTTGGAAGAAAACTGGTTTTCAAAAATCTATCTCATGTAGGTGATGAGCTGCTTAGCGATGCCCTCGAGGCCCGCTCCGGGCTGCGTAGCTGTGTAGCACACCGCAGTCTTGGCCTTGGCACAGTGAGCCTTCCTGGTTTTGACTTTCTCAGGTGACCTCTAGAGGTTCAAGACATGTAATGAAAGGTTGAGTCCAAGTTAGGGTCCTGTGCTGGGTGGGCTGTGCAGGAGAACAGGTACTTAGCTCCTGTGAGCCACTGGATGCCCAGCCCCAGCCATCTGCGTGTGAACGAGCCTTGTGGAGTACTCTTTGTTCTGAGCGCTGGAGCCCATCAAAGTAATGCATTTTTGTTTCTTTGTGAACTGCCCAGAAAAGAGAAAGGCCACCTGCGAATGCTATTGATTTATCTATAAACTTGGGGACTTAGTACATTCTTGCTATGCAGCCCTTCCTTTATTAACATCCATGTGCTCATTTTAAGGCACATGCGCCTATTTGTCCAGTGACTTTGTCTTCCAAAGAAGCAGGCAGTGGTTTTCAGCTCTGGCTGCTGCTCCTTGGGAATCATGTTAGAGTCTGTAGATTTGGCATCGGACCCATGCATCTGTAGAGTTAAAAGCTCCCAAGGTGATTCTGATGTACAGCCATGGTTAAAAATCATTGAAATAGACTAGAGCGCTAGATCAAAGACTTGAGGGAAAATAGGAAACTGCTCCATGGGAACAGGTATCAGAGCTGTTTTCGCTGGAGCCAGGGAGCGATTTTGGAAGCCCAGGGGAATTGGCACTCCTGTTGGCAATGAGACTCAAGGACTTGGTTCTGTTGGGCCCCTCCTCCAAGTTCCCATTTGACAATAGAGACTCCGCAGGATCAGATAATAGGGGCTGTTTTTGCTTAGAGCCAGGGAGTGATTTCAGAAGCCCAGGGGAATTGGCAGTCCTGTTGGCAACAGAAACTTTCCAGGACTTGGTCTGTTAGGCTCCTTCTCCCAATTCCCATTCCACAGTAGACTCCCACCTTTTCGCAGAATAGTGGTGAGAGTCTACTGTTCTTTGCTACTACAGAACAAAAATATATGGCGCTTTAAGAAAAGCTGTTTCTCTTCTCTTGCTTGGAAGCTACCGCACCAGTGTTGTGGGTTTATCATATTTTATTCTTTATCCCCCTCCAGATAATAAATGTGATCAAATAAACCGAAATTTTCCCCTCTCCCAAGTCTTGGAAATTTACAACATTCATTAGCATATCAAAGACTGAGAAAGTCCTGTGGTTAATAAAACAAAACACCTTTTAGAAACCTTGAGTTAAACAAACTTATTTGCAAAGGAAGAGACTTTTGCTCCTCTACCTACAGCTGAGCACTTTTTCCTTCACATCAATTTTGGAAAGACTGGCCAAGTCACTTTTTGATTCAGTGATTTTCTTAGGGTGAATTTCTGACAGCTGAACCTATTTAAAAAAATCTCCTTTGAAGTTGGGCTGAATTAACAAATGGGAGATTTGGCAAAGCAGTTTACTAATTCATAACTATATCCCTTTGCTTTCTTTGTGTTGCTAAGTACTGTAATCTTTGACCTGAAAGGAAGAATACCTCTAACAAGTAAATATTTAAAAGGCCCCATGAAGTATAATGTGCATGAGTCTGTGCCCGGGGAGCCCGTCTGCTGGATGAAAGAAATGACTCACTTTTCATCTCCTAAATAGACTGTTGTTTTACAGTAGGTTGAAAGGAAGTATTTTAAATGCTAAGAGTTAGATCTCTTTTTATTTTTAGATTTAGTTAGCCACTGGCTTCCCTGATTTGGAGGTGGTGTAATAAGTCCTAATTCCTAAGCGTATTACTGCTCTGTACCAGTGAGTTAGAATGAATGAATTCTGTGCTACCAAAGACCACTTGGAACAGTGGGAGGAAACGGAAACATGACTCACTGATGTACTTGAAGAATTATCAAGGGGGACTCACTGACTGCAGAGCCAGACCTGCCTTGTGGTGGAACAGGCAGAACAGGCAGAACCCAGATGGGGGTGAGATGAGGGTTCTAGTCCTAGTCTCATCACCAAACTTCTCCACCAGCTGTGCCCACTGGGAGGCATACCTGCTACTAGGCTGTCTTCCAGCTTCAAGATTTAATGAATATTTGCTACTGTTTTTTCTGGTTTGTGTGGAAGTGGGTGTGTACGTTTTAATGGTCTTCAGATGGGATTCCTGAAGGCTTCATGAAACAAACCTTTTTTAAAAAAGTTTGAAGTGAACTGCTGTGATGGAGTTTCACTTGGGCTGTCCATCACTGAAAGTGAGGAAGCAAGTAAGCCTTGATTTATAAGGTTTATAAGATGGGCAACTGGTCTGCTGTGGCTGTGGTACTTGGCATATAGAACAATGAACAGATGAAACTGTTGGAGAAATGTTCAGTTTTGTTCACCGGCAGAAATTTGCTCTACCAAGATTTCTTTTCAAAGGCTATCCTGTTTGATACATCTTACAATGATTTTAGAAAAGTATTTAGGTCACCTCACTGAAATACATCAACAGACATTTCTTCCTTAACAACAGCAACCTGCATACCTGACACCATCCAGTTTTTGGCTTTTGCTACATAGTTTCACACAGTCATTATTGTTTAAAAATAATCTTGTAGGCGGAGAAAGGCAAATACCATATAATACCATATTCTTTCACTTACTTGTGGAATATAATAACAAAGTAAAACAGAAGGAACAATACAGAAGCAGATTCATAGACACTGAGAAGTGACTGGTGGTTACCAAGATTAGGGTTGGGGCAGGTGCTGGGTGGAGAGGGGGATAAAAGGGCACAATAATCACAATGTAAGTTGATCATGGGGACTGTTGAATCACTGTGATGTATATTTGAAACCAAAGTTTAACTAAAAAAATTATAATCTCTTGTTCTACTATTTTCATTCAATGATTTTCTTTCATGCAGGCTACTTTGACAGGTACCTTGAGATGTTGGTACTGTGTCTGTTAGAAATTACCTATATATTCTTTGAAAGTTATAATCCGGCCTGTCTGATTTTATGTTTTGGGGAGCAAGGGGCATGGTGTGCCTTTTTCTTGAGGATCATGATTAAGTCTCTTTAGGTGTATTATCACCATGAGAATACATTAATATTCATAGAATGATTGTACAAGAAAAATCAAAACTATTTTCAAATTTTAACTTCAAAGTGAAATAATATTTGAAAATTTCTGTAATTTTATCTTTTTTGCTTAACCCACAATGTAATACATACTGCCAAGGTGTTTTTTTCTCTTAAAAAAATTGGGACCAGTAGAACCTTATCTATTCCTTCTCCTGATTATATTTTGCAAGTTCTCGAGTTCAAATAGTCTGACAATAATTTCCATATACTACAGCGACACTGACCTAACTCATACTCCCACTAGGTGGCGGTATTGCTATTCTTGTTATTTGTTTTTTTTTGTTTTTTTGTTTTTTCTTTTTCCTGTGGGGAGATAGGTTCCGAGAGGCTTGCTTAAGATCAAATTGTCAATAAATACGTGTTGAAATCAAGATTGGAATCCAGTTTTGCCACATTCAAATATTTGTGCTATTTCCCTTTCTGTGCTTATACCAGCATATTTGGGGGGAGGGGCTGTGGGAGTTTAGGAGAGTGATAAAGCCTTGTTTCTTATTCTCACATTATCTATTAAGTAAATTGGCAGCAAACATTGTTCTTCTTGAAGGAATTGCTCATCATTGGTGGACAGGAGAAAGGATAACATGAGTGGCTGTACATCAGGTACCTAACGCAGACTAAGGGATCCCATATGACCAGCTTCGTGGTGTCATGGGAGCACTCAGGATGGAGTGAATAAACAAACAAGTAGCCACTCCGGAGGGTGAGAAATGGTGCTACGGAGTATGGGGTCCCGAGACGAGTCTAGAAAGGCAGGTTGGACTCCACTGTGGGGGCCTGAACTGAAGGCTGAGCAGTTTGGGTTCGAGCAGCAGTGGTGGCTCATGGGGAGGGTTGACGAGAGCAGGGCTGCGCCTGTGGTTGTGGCTTACAGGGCGTGTAGGCCGGAATGTAGCCCAGAGATGGATCAAGCCAAGGCTGCTGTGGAGGTTTCCTTAGGGGATGAAGCAGGAAAGGTGGAGGGACGCTTTGATGGTTCTTGGTTGAGTTCCAAGGGAAGCCATCTTTGAGTTTGGGTCTGAAGGTAGCAGCAGGGCTTAAAAGAAAGCCTAATGGTTTGGAGCCACCAGGGCAACATGAAACGTAAGAGCAGAAATGTAAAAAAAAGCAAGGGCCCAGCGGGATAGGCAGGTGAACTTGTGGTTAAGCAGCGTTTTCCACTGATGAGCTGGTTAGGGACTAACTCACGGCTGAGAGTGAGTGCCAAGTTGCAAGGGGCCAAGGAAGAGGGGGCGCTAAGGAAGTGGGCGCCTGGACTGCCTGGCTGCGGACAGGATTTGTTCTGAGGAGCAGAGCGACTGGCGGAAGGCAGTTTGATGTTTGACATAGAGGGGATCAGGCAGAAGAGAACACGGTATCTGGAGAAAGAGATGGGAAATGCAAACAGGAAGCACATTTCACTCTTGCTGTAGACAGGGATCAGGACGCAGGAACGGACCAGGAGGGAAGATGGATGCGAGACGTTTTGAGGTGAAAGGAGGGACTGGGAGGTGCTGGTGGTGCAGCCGCAGCTGAATGGAAGCCTTGCTGGGCAGCCATGGGGCTCCTGCCCTGTGCTGAGCAGGGAGAGGTTAGTCCTGCCCAGCCATTGGTTGGTTACCCGACCGAATCTTGGGAAGAGATTCCTCACCTGTGGGCAAGTTGTGACAATGCCCAGCTCGGGACCACACTCAAGGCTGCAGTGTAAGTAACCTCCCGGTGGTTAGGGTACTGCCAGTAGGGAGATGTGGGGGGATGTGGGGGCTCCACTTAGAGGTGGGTAGGGGCTAACAGAAGGATGAGGGTGAGCACCAAGTTGGGAGGGGCTGAGGAAGTGGGGCCCGAACTGTCCCCACCTTAGACAGGACTTGTTTAGAGGATCAGAGGACAGCTTGTCTGACAAACCTTCCAGGTGACTGCCTGGCTCTTTCCCCAGAGATTCAGTGTGGCCGGAGTGGGCCACTGGGATCATATTAATAAGCAGCTCTAGGTCATGCTGATAATCAGGCAGGTTTGGGAAACAGTGATATAATAAGGCTAGACATTGCCCTCTGAAGTACTTTAGCTCCTCGCCTATTAAGTGCTTTGAATTTTAACTTGTAAGTTATTGAAGTGAATGGATACTTGATTGTTTTTATTTTATGATACCTTCAGGATCTTTTGCTGGTCTCTAACCCAGTCTTGGCCAGTGTGTGAATGCAAACACTTCCCAGGAATCCCTCCCAGCCTAGTCTACCGCCTGGAGCGTTTATGGAAGATGGGTTGCTCTTTTCTGCCACCTGTTGGTCAACGACAGGCAAACCATGTTGTGTTTTGAGAATGACTTCATGCATAAGGTACAATTCAAACATGATTTTCAGTGGAGTGTAGGTGAGGCAAAAGTTATTTCCAATAGAGCCATCTGCTCTAAGTTAAGCCTGCTACACTTAATGTTGCAAATCTGACAAAGTTAATTTCCTCTTCTCTGGAGCTTTTTTCCAGGCCAGGTGTTAAAATGTTAATAACAACAATACATTTTGAGAGATCAGATTGCTGTGTTAGTCTCAGAAAGTATGTTTTTTTATATGCTGCATGTCTACTTTATGGACAGATGATTCTGGCAGTTGAAGCTAGTGGTGAAGACAGATGGTATTCCAGCCCCACGGTATTGGAGAAGTGTCTTCTTGGAAAATTGCTTTCCCTTTAGCAAGGCCAATTTATTTTCTGTGTAGTTGCAGTGAACATCAGCATTATTTAAACTGTGCCTGGTTCTGGGTCCCAACTTTGCAGTGATGTATACTTGACAATTTCTAAAAATGTTAGGTGTATCTGTGAGGCTCTGGGTCACTGTGTAAACTCCTTAGATGTAATTCCTGCAGCCATGGAGCAGTGTATGTAGCATACAGCCTCTTAAGTTCTTTGTTTTCTCATCTGCAGAATGAAAGTGTCTGACAGGATCGTCTCTGAGACCTGCTTTGGTCCCAAGTGTCTGTAACTTAAACAGCATGAAGTGTATGACCTAGTTTTCACAGTGACTGTGGAAGGCAGTGTCTGCTCTTGGTCCTTCCGCTGAGTGCCAGGCTTTCAAACCCTGGGCCCCATTGACACCAGTGTGTGGAAAGGAAGCTTCTGAGGAGGCTAATTCCAGGCTTTGCGTTTGGTGCTCTTTCAAACATTTTAAAAGTTAGAATTAACAAAACGGTAGGTTTCATTTTCTTTTAAATGTTACTGATCAAAACACAGAACTGTATACCTATAAGCAAAATGTGAACTTTCTCAAAGATTAGTGGGTCTTAATGTACACTAGGGATCATAGCCCATGAAGCTTTTAAAAAACACACATGCTGAGCAAAAACCCCCAAACCCTACTATGCATGCCTATTGAATAGGAATCTTTCATAGAACATGACTCTGATGTTCATCTGTGGTTGAGAAATCAAGGCAGTAATACAGTTTCAGTTGGGCCCGACCCATCCTGTGTCTCTTTGAGCTGTGCTAAGACATCAACCCTTTGGGGACTTATAGTGTCCCAGGCACTGTGCTGGCTCTGGACCCTGGACACCCATGAGTACTTACCAATCATCCCCTTGGTCCACATCCCTCTGTCTCATCTATTAGGCCAGTAGTAAAACATTTTGTAAGACTATTGATTTCTTTCATCATACTTTATTATGAGGTTATCCCCTAGTTAGGTATATTAGATTGATCTTTCCTCAAACTTCATTGTAATCTTATTTTGCAGAAGGCATCTATTCTGGAATGGCCAAGCATATACTTATGTATTAATTCTTAAGTGACTTAGGCAATTCTCAAGTGATGTCACTTTCTTAAGTGATCTCAAATGCCGGCTAATTTCCTGTGTGCTGAATAAGCAATTTTGTACTCTGTGATAAAATAAAGGTTACTTGACATCATTAACTTTTTTTTTCTTATTTTGAAATGTACCCTACTTTGAGCTAAGCGTTTTCTTATAAGCTATACTTTTTTCCTGTGTTCTTCTTTTTCCTAGAAAAATTATCAGCAAAGTACACTTGAGAAAATGCTGGTAATGTGTTTTAAGAGAGCGGGAGGGATTAGAGGGAGGGGGATTATCTGTATATACCGTTGGATGGAATTTAGTTTTCTATTGTTTCTTGTGAGGTTTTTTTTTTGGCTATTTTAAATAACTGTCATGACTTATGAGGTAAGTAGCCACCCCTGTGCTATTTTTGTAGGCATTCCTGTTAACTTGTGAGGATTTCACGCTTTGCCTTGACCTCTTCACAGCCTCACCTCCTGCTGGGGAGAGAACTATGAAAATGATACAAATGCAGTTGCTTGAGAGTTTGGTCTTTCCAGGTGAGGGCTGGGTGCTCGGTTCTTGCCTTCACAATCCCACCGTGAGTGAACTACCTCCCTGATGGAATCTGACTCTCCATTCCTGCTCAGCGTCCCCTCCCCGCCCCTGCCAGGCACATTTTCATCCCCTGCTCCTGGCTTTCCCAGTCACCTCCACGTGTCCACCAGCCACATCTGCCTCAAGGCCTTTGAGATCAGTGGCTACCTCTTTGCTGCTGCTGCTGCTGCAAATAACCTGCTTATTAAGTGCTAAGGATGCCAGCATTTTCTGTTTGGTTTTCTTAACAACCTGAGCACAGAGAGTCCCTCGTGTCTTTGGCGTGCAGGAGTTTGAGCACAGCAATGAGATCCCAGGACATTGCCCACTTAGGTGCCTTTCGAGGCAACACTGCCATGTTTCAGCCTGTGTCTCAAGGAGACAGTGGCCAGGCTGGGCGGAAGGAGATTGGAAGGGGAGTCTCTGTAAGTAATGCTTCATTTGTGCTTGCCAGTCTCCATCAACCTATTCCAGTCTGCCATCAGAGGAAAGGGTCTGTGTGTGTTTTGTAGAAGTACTTCATCCTTCTTTGAAGTTCTGTTTGATGGAGTATCTTGAAGTAGTATAGAAACACAAGTTCTCTTGATTTAACTACCCATTCTTGACCCTCGGGAACAAGTGTTTCAACCAAAAATATCTGAATGTCCTAAGTGTTCTTTAGGCCTTTGGCTTTTAAAATTTCTCCCTATCCAGATGAGTTAATTATTTGAAGGTTCTGGCAAGTCTGGTTGTACAGGGGCAGCTGAAGCAGTCATTGTCAAATTGGATTCCCCTTTTCCAAACAGCCTTTTTACTTGGAGATTTTGAAGACTGGCAGGAGAGTTGGCAATGTCTATTACTATAAAAACTGTTAAGTGGAAGAGAAAAATATATAAAGATAAAGCCACCTTTATATTCTGCTTGTTATGTTTCCATATGTTCCAGAAAGCTTAAATTTGTTCAGCTTTTTAAGAAAACACTCTTATGCAACGAGTGGAATTTTAATAGACACAGTATATGGGAGAAACACGAAAGGCCCTGCCCTTAAGCATATTTGCACATCGAGTATAGAAACTTAGAGATCAATTTTTAGACATAGCCTGCTGTGAAATATTCCTTTAATTGCCCAAACAAGGTTGTAGGAAAAGAATCAGGTGAACTGGTTTCTAAGAGATGCCGAGTTCCTGTCTCCTTTAGTTATAGAGTGAATGGAAAAATTTTTAATATTAACTGTTTTACAAAACTAACTTTTAAAACAATTTGGGCAATGTAAGACCATTTAAACACACAAAACAACACTATGTCTTGAACACACCGGTATGTAGGAAAAGTGTGAAAAATATGCTTGGAAATGACACAAGTCAAAATAGAATAATGCTTATAATTGGGGGACTACGGACATAAGGGAAATTTATTTGTGACATTTTATTTTTTTAAAAACAGAAGCAAATATAGCCAGATGGTAATTGTTAAGTCTGTGCTGATTTCTCTCCTTTTCTATGTGTTTAGAATAATTCTGAATGAAAATTCAGCATTAGATGGTAAAAAAATTCATAGTGTATGCTTAGCATACAAATTATGGAAAAATAGACCAAAATTTTTAAAAAAAGTAAAACAGTCTGTTGTACTGGATCCTGCTTATAATATCCACTGATAACATTTTCAGCACCTCATCTTAATCTATGTTATATTCACTTGATATTATATTTATACTTGTGGTATAATGTTTGTACATTTACAGTGAAATTATGAGTAGAGATTTAAACTCTGCATATTTACTTGAAAATCCAATTTCTAGTAACAGTGTAATGGTATTGAAACTAGTGATTTCCAAACTTTAATATGAAGAAGATTCATCTTGGAAGCTTGTGCATTTTCTGGTTCTTTTGCAGATGTATATACTAAATAGAATTCAGGACTATGCATTTTTTTAAATTAAAGTTTCGTTGATACACAATCTTAATATTGGTTTCAAATATACAATACAGTGATTCAACATATTATCTAATCCTCACCCCCTCTAGTGCAGTTACCATCTTATCAATGTAGTAAGATGTTACAGGATCTTTAGCTGTCAGGAATATTCATTTTTAACAAGCCCTCCTTACCTCCTTACTCCCCTACCCCAGTCCAAGGTGATTCAGGTACAGGTGTCCTAAGAACACATTTTGGGAAACACTGGTTTGAACAGTTTGCAGGCCACACAACTGAGCACCATTTATACTTCTTTTTCTAATCCAGGCTCAGGAAACTCTGGTCTGTGGACCAAATGCAGCCCATCACCTGTTTTTGTAAATAATGTTGTGTTGAAACCTAGTCACCCTGATTTGTTTTCATATTGCCTGGCTGCTTTTTTGCCATGATGTCAGATTGAATAGTTGCAACACAGACCATAAAACAGGCAAAGCCAAAAATATTTACTGTCTGGCTCTTTACAAAAGAGTCTGCTGACCCCAGCATGTAATCCAACATTTTGTGTGGGAGAATAGCAAAGAAAATCCAGTAAAGAAACTGGAGTACATTTAACAGGAGAGCTTTGAATATGGTGCTGAAGGGCATGCAATTGACCAGTTCAGTTTAACAAGAATTGATTTAGTCCTTCCTGTATGCAAGGTACTGTGTACACTGTGACAGAAGCCCCGGTTTTCCCACTTGGGCAGTTTACAGTCTTCAGTGGCAAATGCATGATTTCAGATGTGATCGGGTGAGTTATAGCATCTGCCTTCCTGGAGTGCTTTGGGAATGCATGGCAGGGCACCTAGCAGTCTAATCCCTGCAGTTAGGAATGGTGTCATCGGCATCTTTAACCCTCAGTAACTTGCCCAGCACTGCCTGTGGTACAGGAGGTTCAGAAGCGTGCACCCCCTCCCCTCACTTGCTTGGCTTGGTGTATTGTCCTGCCCCTTTCCTGCTTTGGCTGCTGGGATGCTAGAGCTGCGATGCACCAGGGGTTTGTGAAGTTGAGCTTTGCTCTTCAGTGCCGTTGCCCTGAGAAACACAAACTTGGACTGGCACTTAGAGGCCACCCCTAGGGTTGCCAACCATCCTGGTTTGCCTGGCATTGCCTTGATTTTTCAAGTTCCCTCTCCTGGCATATGCCTTAGTCCTGGGCACACTGGGACAGTGCCTGGGAGCAGAGGCAACCCCAGACGGGTCCAGCCTAGCTTAGCTGACCTCCACGCAACCCAGCAACCTGTGAGGAATCATAAATGATGTTGTTTTGGCATGCTTTGTCATGCAGCAATAGTTCAGTGGTAGAATGCCCAATAAACATTTGGTCATTTGAACTGAGATAGCTCCTGGGGAGTAAAACTTAAGCACGTGAAAAAGATAAGTGTTCCAGCAGATGGAGGAGCATAAATCCAGAGCCTGGGGCTTGGAGGATGGTATGAGCTGGCACGTGGAGGGCAGCTGTGAGCGGGGCACATCTGAAGGCCAGGTGACCTACGCCCCAGAGTATTGCAGCAGCCCAGGTGGGGGCCTGTAGGCAGCATCTGTCAGCGTGATTGGAGGGAAGGCTAAGGTTTGCTTGTGGGATGGACCTTTGTTCAAATCTCAACTCTGCTACCTGATAACTTGGGGACCTTAGGTAAGTTAATCACCTTTATCCTCAATGTCTGCATCTATGAAATATGTATAAGAATACACATTTCACAGGGTTTTTATTAGGAGGAAGAAACTAACAAGAAGGTATGTGGTTTCTTCACTGTGACTCACCACTTACCTATCAAGATGGCAGCAAATGATCTGACCAGAAAAAGGATGGAATGCAAGATTTGGCACACTGGTTTCAGAACTTTGCAAACTTTTCTTTCCCCCACCTTTTTGTCTTATTAAATGTTTAAATTTTTTATTCATTTTCACTCGGTTTTCACCCAGTCCCAGGGGAAAAGGGATTCTTTGGTTTAGAAGAGATGGATACTCTGAAATAACTGAAGATCACTGTTGCATTCATCTATATATTCTCATTTGCTTAAAAATCGCTCTTTGATGGCACTTTGGCAAAAAAATAAGTAGCACTTTCATCATGTCATGACCTACCTCACACAACACTGAAAATATTTTCATATATGGGACAAGGGATATATGGGAAATCTCTGTGCCTTTCTCTCAATTTTTCTATGCACCTGAAATTGCTCTTTAAAAAAAACAGCTGAAAGTGATCTCCAAATTAAATTAAAAAAATTTTTTTCATGCATCTAAAGCAGGCATTACTGGTTTAAAATAGAATTTAGAAACTTGCAACTTTTTAAACTTTTCTTATTAGGAAAGCAAAGCATGCTTCTATGACACAGACTGAAAGATTCAGAAGGTATGAGTACATAAGGTCATGAGTCCAGTGCAGACTCCTCAGAACACTTGGTAAACATACTTTCAGATGTTTATCAGTTTTTTTTCTTTCAAATATTTCTAAAAGTTGCCAATTATTGGCAATTTTGGCTGCTTCAACTAATTCCCTATTAGGCCAGGTTTCCCCAGCTTTGCTCTTTAAAAGCACAAAATAATGGCGAAAAGAAATAAAAAATTTTGAAAAGTGTAAGACTGCAAAAAAAAAAAAAATCTCAGAAACGTTCTTACAAAATGAAAAGAAATTCTTGAAGCTCCAACAGATTGCCAGACTCTCCCTTGGTGCCCCTCCGAACTAGTTTCCCAGGGCTTCCTCAAGTTTGGCTGCTTAAAATAATGAACATTTATTCTCTCTCAGTTCTGGAGGCCCGAAGTCTGAAATCAAGGTGTTGGCAGGGCTGCACTCCCACAGAGACTCTCGGGGAGGTCCTGTCCGCTCCTCTTCCAGCTTCTGCCAGCACTGACGTTCCTTGGCTTGCAGCTAAACCACTTCAGTCTCTACCTCTGCTGTCACACTGCCTTTTCTTCTTTTCTCCGAAATCTCCCTCTGCCTCTCTCTTGTAAAGGATGTTTAAGAGATGCATTTGGATCCACCCAGATAATCCAGGATAATCTCCCATTTCAAGATCCTTAATCACAGGTGCACAACCTTTTTCCATATAAGAGAACGTTTATTGATTTCACCCTCCCCCCATTACTAATAATAAAAATTGGTGATTTGGGGGCTATTAATTTTGTACCAAGGCATTGTTTCTTCCAAATTATCATGTTGACCAAATTCAGTGGTATACTGGAGCAGCATGTAATTGCTGTGAGAACCAAGGTTGTTAAACTTTTAGGGTTTTAGCAGGCTGGTTGTGAAATTATTGGTAGCTTGAAACTGGCCATGGTGGGAGTCTTTACACGGTGGAAACACTATAGATCAGGGCTTCCCGCACTAGCCACCCTAAGAGGTAGTTCAGGACACCACTGTTTGGCCAAATCCCCATGACCTCTAGGAAACTCATCTTAGAATAGTTCATATCCTGAAGAACCTCCTCAGACTCTCAAAGGCTTGGGTCAAAGCCTCTACTGGCTTCTTTCATGTCCTTTATTTGCATTATGTTAAAAGTAGCTGTGTGTATATCTTGTCTCCTACAATACATGTTAAACTGCTCTAGGTCAGGAATCTCCCTATCTTTTGTGCTTTAGAATCAGCCTGTCTGGCTGATCTATCAGAGAATCAATACATATTCGAACTGATTCCTTTATCTGGGCTTTTCCCATCTCTAGATAGATATACTCTAACTGATGCTTAGTGGGAATTGCAATAATCCTAAATATATATATATATTTACATTTCTGTCTCTTTTTTTTCTCTGGAGACATACTTGAATTTAGGAATGGGTACCACTAATGAATGAACTTGAAGTACTTTATGCCCAGTTCTGTTTACTTAAATCATTAGAAGTAAGATTTGTCTGATTCATGGAGTCACTAATGATATCAGCAGAATCTAACATGTTCAGCATGGAATGGTAATGTAATGAAAGGTAGCTGAATTGGTAAAATGTCTGAAGAATGATAGTCTGGTACTGCGCTAACTCAAAGGTGGTCCAGGGGCTGGCAGCGCCTAGGCCCTTTTAAGAATTCAGAATTTCAGGCCCTGTCCCAGACCTGAATCAGACTCTGCGTTTTAGTAAGATCTCCTGTGATTGATGTTCTGGACAAAGTTTGCAAAGAACCAGTTGAGAAGGTAGAGAAAGTACTCACAGGATCATTGGCGAGGTCTTAGGAGAGGCACGAAGTACAGAGAAGATCGTGACTGAACACTTCTTATTTAGGATTTTACTTCAATCTTAGAGTAAGTTCATTCTTGGTCTTCTTATCTCAGAAGAATCTCAAAGTCAGTGCTCAGTTTTAGGGGACCCTCTCATTTGAATCCTTGGACTAGGACATTGTCCCGCTTTTGGTTGGGACAGTTGGTGTTATTGGTTATTGACAGCTCACCAGGTCCCTGACAACCCTCATTGCTGATGGGCACATCAGCGACATGTCCATCAGGGATGGTTTCTGTACCAGAGACAGCTTTATGCCCTTGCAGTGCACTCCACTCCAGGGGACTGAAGGCGGTAATGGGCTGCCATATTGCTCCCGTATCAAGTGATCCCAAGGGGACAATGTGGCTAAGGCTTAGAGTGTCAGATCTGTTCAGGAGGGCTTTTCAGACATGAAGACATTGAAAGGTGGGGTTTAGGGTTGGGATGATACATAAATACAAATGTTTGCATTTAGTCTTTATACTTGAGGGAAACAACACTATTAATTCCATTGAAAGGAACCTATTCTGACTTGTAAAGCTGGAGCTTAATGAAGAGGTAGAGGCTCTCTTTCTTTTAAATACTGAAGCATTAGTAGGAGAGGGGAACCCTGAAAATAGGTTACTGGCAGTGTTTTGTCTTCCATGACTTCTTTCGTGAGTAAATCGTTTGTTTGATTCCTTAGGGGATGGGAGGCAGATGAGGAAGGAGGATTTAGTGTTCTGTGGGAGCTGGCTTGCTATGGCCCTGGGCGCATTTTTTTTTTTTTAAGTTATAAATGCCTGGCTCAAACTGCTCATTTCTAGATGTTGAGATAAGCTTTTATTATTACTGTGTGTAAGTTACCTCATAGAAAGTTTGCCTGTAAATATACTGTTAAATTATTTATGAGAGATGGCAGCTGGAAAACCTCCTGTACCCTGTCCTGGAAGCTAAAGGTCCCTGCGGGTCGTCTGGGCGATCCATGTGGAAACCTGATAGGGTGCACACTCCATGGCTCCTACCCTGTCGGGGCTGCTTAGCACATGACACAGTTCAGGGTCTCTCCTCACCACCACATTTTTCTTCCTTCACCTTTGTCTCTATCCCTAAGCCTCCTTTTTGTGTACCCCACCCTCAGCCAAACCAGCCCACCTTGCCAGCTCCAGCAGCACAGCCCTGTTCTCCATTCATTAGTTCCTAACTTGGGACTTCTGCCTCTTCTATTCCGCCTTCCCGATTTAAAGGGTACAGCCAGGGCAGGAAAGGTATACATGGAAATTGAAAGTCACAGTTCTCATTTGTGGCCATTGAGGCCAAAAAGCTGATGGCACTTGAAATTAGTTCCCACCCTTGGCTGGCATTTCACACAGATGGCAACAGGAGCAATTACATGCCTGAGTGGGTTGAGGGGTTTGTCTAATCCTATCGCCTGTCACATCTAACAATTTTTACTAAATCAGAGCCTTCCATTTGTGCTAACCTCTTTTTTAAGGATGTCAGTATGTACTGAAATATGAAATATTGTGTCTTTTGGTAAGGACCTTCCGAATGTATTCTATTAGATGCTTGGTAGGAACATAAATCTTACCAAATTAATGGGTGTTTGATTCAGAAATTCCCAAAGAAGATGGTTCTAGAACTTCCCTTTGTAATATATTCTGATGACTCCCAGTTTTTATAGCCAACTTTTCCTTAATGTATTACCTAAGTCATTCCTGAAATAATACAGAGTAATTCCTTGTCCTTTTGTCAGTAGCAATGGGTAGATTTTCCCTCAAGTAACTAAGAACTTAAGATAAAAGAGGCAAAAATAAATCTCATAAACCTGGTATAGATCCACCTGGGGGTTGTAATCCAGAGGCTGCTCCTCAGGCCATTTCAACCCTCAGACTGGCTCTCAAGTGGAAGGACAAGCGTGCTGGCAACTCCAGCAGAGCCTTCTGCTAAAGCAACAAATTTCGCTCGGTGAGCGCTCATCAATCCCCACTAACCATATCATTCAAGCAGGATTGTTTGTCTGGCTCCTGAGGCCTGGAGCTCACGGTGGCCAAGTGGCAGGAAGGGAGCCGTTATTGGCACATCTGATGGGAACAGAAGTTTCAGTTGGACAGCCTGGCAGCCAGAGGGAGCTGGGGAGGCTCTGCACACCGTAAGGGATGCAGATAAAATCTGTTCAGCATGTTTAAAACATCTGAGAAGAGTGTATTCTACTGTAGATTTTCATGGGAAAAAAAAATGTTACATTAAGATGTTTTGCTCCATTGAAGAGTCTTTCTGAAGCTATTTGAAGAAACAGGTTATACTCCGAACGGAGGGATTTGCCACT
Organism: Manis pentadactyla; assembly: GCF_030020395.1. Taxonomy (NCBI): domain Eukaryota; kingdom Metazoa; phylum Chordata; class Mammalia; order Pholidota; family Manidae; genus Manis; species Manis pentadactyla. Next base: position 52,936,791 of record NC_080030.1, read on the forward strand.
GCCAGGTTATTGTTAAAATTAACAGTTACACAGATGAAGTGCATGGCTCAAGCTAACCATGACCCTGATGCCAGGTAGATGTGTATGGCTCTTGGGTCCAAATAATTAAAACATGTGGCTCATTGTAGTTGCTAAATGAATGTGGTGCGAATGAATATAATAGCATTTTAAGCGGCCTGTTTGTGATTTTCCAAACTAATTGGAGTAAATAGCTAACATGGATAATTAAAATCTAAATATTTCCTCCAAAGCTGATTTAAACCATTATGTTCTACCTTGGCCATATGGGAACTCTGATCTAGTTGTAAAAGTAGTTCATTTATTTGACTGTCTTTTACATAAATGAAGATATTATTGATCAAGGTCCTGTATAACAGAAGCATGGAATAGCTAGCAGATAGGGAATTGGTTATTGTGCAAATATATCGTAAGTCTTGTGAATAATGGTAAATCCATTAAGTTTTTTGAAAATCCAGCATAAGTATGCACCTACTTGGAAGGGGTCATGAGGTCTCGTCCCTGAATGGACCTCTATCCTTCTTGGTCACTTGGCAGTGAGGGTTCCTGTAGCACCTCCCAGCAGCTTTCTCCTGGTTTGCGTACTGGGAGAGGAGGAGGCACTGGAGCAAAGCACACCGTTCATCTGTGTTGTTGTGTGTGTATGTGTGTACACCCATAGGAGGGTGAGAAAAGGATTCAACAGCATTTCCTGTATAGAGATAACAGTGCAAGGTTTATCTCAGAGCCTAGATGTTACTAAATTAAAAATAAAGGTGCAGGATATAAATATCAGGGAAGAATAATAGTTGTGTCCTATGTTTGGGGGATCCGTGGATTCTTTTGGAGTGCATACATGGATGTTGGGGGGTCCCATAAACCTCTAAAAGGGTAAGCAGCATTTGGGATGTTTATGTATTTTCAGTCACTGTGTCTGTTTTTTCTTTTATATTTTGAGAGTCTCAAAAGTATCTTTGACTCGGAAAGAACACTGGATGTTTGAGCTTTGATATTAGCCATTGGTGCTATTCATAATTATATTATCTTGCCCTTACAACAGTGATCAAATTACAGGTATCATTCCAATGTAATAGCTGAGCCAGGGTCCAAGTGCTTGGTGATGTAGCTGGCATCCCTGGTAGGTGGCAAAGCTTTGAATCCGGTGGTGTCTGACATGACCCGGTCCCATTACTGACTCCATGTGTGACACTGGGTATGTCACACACTGTCACTGGGTGTGAATTCCTCCATCTGTAAATGAAGTGGCTTAACCTACATGATCTTGTGGGGACCCTATTGGTTTTTACACTGAGTTCCATGTCTGTTTCACCTGGACCGCTTTTCAGCTTTGTCCTTCAGTCCTGGTACCTATTCTCTGTCCTGGTGGCTATGGTGGTGTGAGCTTTCTGTCTGAGTACTTTGCAGCAGCTCTGTGTTTTTTTCTACAACAAATGTTTCAGACCTGGTAAGCTCGTAGAGCCCTTTTCTTAAAATGTCAGTGAATGCAGCAGATGTCTGATGCAAAATCCTGTGTCTATAATTTTTAATCAACATTAATTTTCTATGGCTGTTTGTTAGGTTTAATATAATTTCTCAGTGCTGAATAAAGGAAGGTGAGATGGACCCTGTTCTCTCCTTGTTGTTTATTAGTTTTACTCTGAATGACACTTTGGGGAGGGATTGCTGACCCAAGTCTCTATGATGATGGGGTTTTTAACACCCCTAGTGCAGTGGAATTATGTTGGCCTTGGGTGCAGTGGTGCATCCAAATGCATGAAAACGATGAAGGGTTATACACTAGCCTCTGGGCTGGCGCCTGCAGCTGATTTCAGCTAGTGAGTTATCAGGTGATGGCTCTTCCTGATAGGATAACCTTTCAAAGCTAGAAGGGAATGAGCCTCAGGGGCTGCCAGTGGGGAAGCAGAAAGGGTCCTTTGCCCCCAACTCACTGCCGGTGGAAGATGGGAGAGGTAATGACAGGAGAAGCAAGAATGGCTGCATTTCACCTTCGCTGAAAGCTGGGAGTGCAGTAATAGCCGCGTCACTTTTATTCCCTTTGGAAATATGTTTCCTTAGATGATGACATCCCTGAGCCAGTTTAGGAATGCTGGATGTTTATGCAACTATACACTCTTTTAAAACCCCTTCTCAAAATCCCACCTTCAGAAGTATGGTCTGATAATTAATAACCAAGTTCTTTTTTTTTTTTTTTAACCCCCAGCAGTCTGTATTCTGCACAGGCTTGCATTTCTGTAGCTTTGCTGGAGTTCAGAAGTTTGAGCTGCCACTGAAGTACAGACAGTGGAGGGGCGGGGTTTTCCGTCTCCAATGAGGTGCCTTTAGTGTCGGGAAAGCCTATCGTCTTTCACAGGAACGCTTGCTCTGTAATCCAAGCAGTAGCCACGCAGCCTGTTTTATTGTTTGCGGAGCCCTGTGGACCCTGAGCGCTTCACAGATGGGAAAGAGGACAAGCAGGCGGTTTATGATTCTGCGCTGGGCTGCGACAAGTGAGCCGAACTCTGATTTCTCCCAAGTCACCGTTGTGGGTGAACTTTAAACTGGGCGCCTGGGTTGACGCTGGATCTTTTTCTCCAGCCTGAGGAGTTCCTTCTGTCGGCAGCAGACGGCTGCCTTCTACCCTTGTGGGGAAAGATGCCTGGGAGAGGAGTCAGATCGCAGTGTGGGGTGCCAGGGGCGTCCCACAGAGTCAGAGTGCCTTGGTTCTGTTCTTTGCAAAGTCCTGGCAAGTGTTCCTGAAATGAACACCCTGCCTCATTTTTAAAATTGTTCTTTTATTTATTTTTATTTTGGGGACTGTGGCTATCTTGGACCAGAAACCAAGTACCAAAATGTGGCTAGGGTAAAACGATATATGTTTTTTGTTTTCTTAACCCCTCATTTTCCTTTTCTTTGCAATTGGGTGACATAGAAGCAGTCCTTTTGCATAATGCCGTGCCTGACTCTCAGCGTTGTCTGAATACGTGGGAAGAAGCAGGTTCATTTAAAGGACCAACAAGAACTTAAAAACCCAAGCTTTTTGTTCACTGGGCTGTCCTTTGTCTATAGTCGATTTTGATGTGAAAGAAGATGAAAAAGGAAGGCTCTTCAGGTTCCTTCAGACTCAAGGCAAATTCAGGTTCTCTCTCACGTGCTGTGAGTTGGATAAATTTCTCCTCCTTGTCCAGGCAGACAAAGAGGCTGTTCCGCAGTGATGGAGAGCTCTCGGTTTGCGGGCAGCAGGTGGAAGCAGATGATGAAAACTGGACATACAGAGCCCAGCCCAGAAAAGGTGACTTGATTTTTTTAAAAATGTAAACGTTCTTAGAAGTTTGCTATGTAGAATTCTTTGTTTCTGTCACTGATTTCCCTTCATGATTTTTGGGAAACTCCATAAGGAGTTTTTGTTTTTGTATTGGAATCCAGTGTCACTCCTCTCTCTAAGTAAAAGAGCTCTTCCAACTAGATTCAGCATGAGAGTGTGTTCTTCTAGGAAGGATAAAATAGCTGTTATTTGTCCTCAGCACTTTCTTCCCCATCAGACTCATGTGACTTGTGCAAAGTTCAATGGTAGACCACCATCACAGAAGGAATCTTCTGCTCTTACAACAATTTGATGAAGGTTAGGACACAGAGCTCTATTCTGAAACAGTGCACTGGGAAAACTTTGGAAATCATGGGTAAGTCTTCTTGCATCTTTAAGAAGACTGACGAATTATATGAGCTTGAATTAAACAGGTGTGAATGACATCCAGGAAAATGAGCACATGAAGGGCTTGATATCATGGCCCCAAAGGACTTTTTGGATTTCTTTGAGATTCTTTTTCCGACCACTGTTGGTTTCTGTTCTCAGGTGTGGCATGTTTTGCCTTCCTCAAGGTGAAGAAAAATACCAGTACTGGCAGGAGGGAAGGAAATATTCCAATATTTCTTAACACACACCTCTTTTGCATTTAGAATTTCTCTGTTCTTCCTCTTAGCACATTTCCTGTAGAGACTGAATTGTTCAGCTCTAAAATGGTTTCTCCTTGCGGGGCTGTGGCAGAGCCCAGGAGGGGAACACTATTTAAGTGTTACAAAGGGGCCCCAGACATTCCCCGTTTATCATGTCCTTCCTGTGCCAAAGGGATCCTTGCTAGAGGCTTTCAGCGACCTGTTCTTTCTTTTGGGAAGCAAAATTGCTGAGAGAATAAACTATGTTAAATATCGCTTATGGGTGCAGTAATTATATTCCATGGACTGAGAATTAAACACAGACCTTCTTCATGGACAGTGTGTGTGAAACCATTTGTTCTTGTCTTTTAAACCCTGGCACAAGAAGTTCATGCTCTTTGAAGATGTCAGTTATTATGTCAAGAGGTGGTCAACAGTGGTCCGCTGATCCTGAGCTTAAATATGCAAGAGTTTCATTCAGATGCTATGTAATTGCTAGGCATAGAAAAGGCATTTGTGCTTTCTGGCTGGGGTTGTGTAGTTTACTAAGTCCATGAACTTTACTTTTCTAAATCAGGAATAAACTGTGGTTTTGGTAAATGGGTGGGTTGTAATGTCTGAAGCAAAAACGTTTGAAGAGTGGATACAGAAGTGCTGTGGTTGTGAGAGGGTGTAGTTTTGATGCCTTTGGCCTTTGCCAAACATTGTTTTTTTATTAGTTGTTTTGTTTTAAATCAACTGCTGTCAAGTTTTTGTTAACGGCTTTATACATGTGAGCATGTGGCTTGAGGATTTATATTATAGATGCCCCATGTAAATTAACATTAAAGAGAAAGAGACTGTGAATTTGCATGTATTTTAGTTGAGAAATGAAGCAAATAGTATACACATGACTTGTGAAAAATAAAGAAGTCATTGTAAAGTACAGGGGTGACTTGGAAAGGGAGGAAGCCTTGTTTATGTAACACTACAAAAGATTTGCCCTTTATCCTAATATAATAGGGAATACAGTAGCCTCATGAAGATTAATGGAGGCATAATACAGTGGTACATTTATATGGTTCTTGGAAAAAATTGGGCATAGATAATATTATCATTTTGGGCATGTGGTATTAGGGGAAAGCCCTTCAAAAGTTTCCTGTAGATCAAAATTCATAGTATTAGATTCTGTTTTTGTATTTGACTTAACAAAAGAAAACTGGCTCCCAATTTTGACATACTGTCTCAGGGGCATGTTAAAACAGTTGATGTTTATTCTACATAATTTTTTCCTTTGGAGAAATACAGAAGTGACATTTGTTTACACTTGCAGATCAAAAGAGGATAACTCTTCCAGAAAAATTATGCAAAATTGGAGTTTTTTTCTTAGGAGTATCAAATAAGCTAAAACCCTGGCAAGGATTATCAGTCAGTGCTAAGAATGCCCAATGGCCGTATTATGATTTGGTTGCACATAAATATGCATTGAAGACATATTGGCCTGAAGGGAATTGTGTAGCATCTTTCTTTTCTGTCTGCCAAGACCACATGCATCCCGATCCACTTTTCTTTCAGCCTGTTCCCCAACCCCACCTCCATTTATCAATGTTTTTTGATTTACACAGGCTTCTAAAAAAAACCTCTCCCTCCTCTGCTACCCCCATGCATATGCTCCCACCAAGCAGTGACAACTAGAGGTAGGGCAATATAGCTTAACAAGTCAACCTTGTTTCAACAGTCCTGTCCAGTGACCCCTCCCACCCCCACCCCTCGAGGACATCTGGCTGCTGGGGTATCTGGTTCTACCGCCTCCCAGTTTTCTCCCTTCCATCCAGCAGCTGCAGGAATGCCAGAGTGTTCCCTGCTTCCTGCCCACTGTCTTCAGGTCACATTGAAGCCCACTGAATTATTGCACAGTTAGCCTGCTGAATCCCCATCCGTGTGGAGAGTGTGTTGTATAAGATGCATATTCATTTTATAAAACAGTTGCTTTCAAGTTTTGTTTTAGAAGTTTTTATAGTGAATCTCCACCCTGAATTGCTTATGAGTAGCATTAAAGTAACGTTTTTAAGTGAGTTCCCTTGTGGTTATCTGTTAGTACACAAACCCATAACTTTACAAGGTAAAGTTGTTACTTATACCCAAGAAGCTAAGGATAAAATTGCAGTGCATGAGACTTCTTTGGAGAAACATTCTATGAGATGAGATGGTAATTAGTGGCATCTTTCTAATTTGATTACTTTTCCTGAGCCTAAAGACTAGAAGATTGGTGTTGATAAGCCCAGAGCAATCACATATAAGCACCTGTATGTTTTCTTTTGTTCCAGCACACGACAAGTTTTAAAACTGTCTTGTATTGACATTTGTACTCAGGAAGGTAGAAATGAATTGACTAACAACAATGATCAGTTTTTACCTTTCCAGTGTGATAGGACCCACTGTACTAGCGGATGAGGTTTTTCTTTAATTAGCCTTAAAAATAAGGGTGTGATCCAAAAGACAAACAACAACAAATGCTGGTGACAATGTGGAGAAAGGGGAACCCTCCTACACTGCTGGTGGGAATGTAAATTAGTTCAACCACTGTGGAAAGCAGTATGGAGGTTCCTTAAAAAACTCAGTATAGAAATACCATTTGACCCAGGAATTCCACTCCTAGGAATCTACCCTAAGAATTCAGGAGCCCAGTTTCAAAAAGACATATGCACCCCTATGTTTATTGCAGCATTATTTACAATAGCCAAGAAATGGAAGCAACCTAAATGTGCATCAGTAGATGAATGGATAAAGAATATGTGGTACATATACACAATGGAATACTATTTAGCCATAAGAAGAAAACAAATCCTACCATTTGCAACAACATGGATGGATGGAGCTAGAGGGTATCATGCTCAGTGAAATAAGCCAGGCGGAGAAAGACAAGTATCAAATGATTTCACTCATCTGTGGAGCATAAGAACAAAGAAAAAACTAAAGGAACAAAACGGCAGCAGAATCACAGAACCCAAGAATGGACTAACAGTTACCAAAGGGAAAGGGACTGGGGAGGATGTGTGGGAAGGGAGGGGGAAGGGGAATAAGGGGCATTATGATTAGCACACATAATGTAGGAGGGGGCACGGGGAAGGCAGTATAGCACAGAGAAGACAAGTAGTGGTTCTATAGCATCTTACTACACTGAGGGACAGTAACTGTAATGGGGTATGGGGGGGATTTGATAACAGGGGGAGTCTAGTAACCACAATGTTGCTACTGTAATTGTATATTAATGATACCAAAAAAAAAATAAGGGTGTGATTCAGTATCCTTGAGTATTAAATTCAGTGAATCATGAACTGTGTTATTAGATGCCTGTGTAGTAAAAAAGTGAAAGGCAGGTATAGATGAGACAGTATGTAATTTTTCACTTGGACCTGTGAAGGCATTTCCTGAAGAAGTTCTTACTGACTTCTATGTGTAGGACACAAAGAAATATAGTACACAGGCCCTGAAGTCAAGGCATTCCTACTTAAATTGAGAAGCAGATAAGATACCTAAGAAAGAATTCAAGAGAAAGTGCAGGATAATTACAAAAAAATGTAAAATGAATGACTTAGATGGGAAGGTCCAGATAAAATACTTCATTGAGAGTGTTTTAATGTTTTGCATGGTCTTCTGGCCATTAGCATGGATTTAAACAATATTTAATGAGCTCCTGCTTTGTTTCCAACACTGTGGAAGGTTCTCAAGGGAAACTGACTGGTGGTATTTGTTCTGTGCCCCCTCTATCTTGCTCACTTACTCTTCTTTTGTCAAACAGAACCAAAGAGGTGGAATAATAATGGGGTATCCTCTCACTGAGGAGAGCATGTTTTGTTGTATCTCCAGCTCTCTGTTCAGCTGGGCAGAGGCGTGATTGATGCTGCTGCTATTGGCAGGTCTGCAGAGAGAGAGAGAGAGAGGGTAATTGACATGCAAAGCCTCAGTTTAAACAATGCTTTCATTCTTTTCTTCTGGACTTTATCATATGCACTAATAACATTACCAGATTTGAATCATTTGAATTTCAATTCCCTCCCTTAACTGGTACTACAAAAATGGCCAGAGAATGAATGGCCTTACTAGGTAGGTATCAAGGGTGATGAATAATCCATACACAAGGTAATCAATTGCTGAGTGTGGGAGTTGGCTGTGTTTAAAGTAATTTCATCCTAATGTCCTCCCTAATAAAATAGTTGAAGAAAACAGGATCCTTCTGTATAATTAAATTAGCAACGACTTCACATATTACAATGGAAAAAAATGGCATGGAAGACCAAAAGCAGCGAGGTCAAGGTCCTGTTCCCATGTAAACAGCTGTGATTTATTTTTGCTCATAAAATCTTTTAAATTATTGGATTTAAGAACTTCTTCCCCATGGCACTAAAGAAACCTAAGAAGGATTGGCAGCTATTGTCAACATAAGGACCCTAAATTTCAGTGTAAAGCTAGATACATGAGTAATATTTATTTTGAAGGTCACTATGTACATTGGAAAAATAGCTAAATGGAGTCTTAATAAAAGAGATAAGAGAAATTTCTTGGTGCAGTGAATATAATGATTTCCTTCTTTCTTTCTCATGAATTTGACATTCTCTGAAAGAGACAAACAGTGGGCTCTCTTAATATTTTATCTGGTTCATTGAGACTGACCTTTATTGACCTTTGATTATTTTTTCTTTTGAGGTTGGGAATCTCTGTTGTCTCGCCGCCTTGTTTTACTGTAAAAATGATCTTATTTGTTACTAACTTGATGAAGTTCTGTTAAAATGATGTTTTAGGTAATACTCTTCTTTTATTTACTTGTTTAAAAAGTTTGTGGATTTGTTTTGAGAATTAGACACTTATTTAGATGACCTGGAAATACCTCAGTATTAAAAGAAGTAACTTGCCCAAGCTTTGGTTTAGAAGCAAGTGACCTGTGTCTTTTCCATTGAAATGTCTTTACTGGGTTTTGAAAACTTTTGAAGTTGTTCTGTTTAAACAGTTATTTTAAAGATAATGTTAAAAGGCCCTACACATTCACTAAGGTTAATTTTTATGTCTCTTGCAGTTGTTATAGAATGTGTTCTATTCCCATGTAATTTCAAGATTTGGGGTTTAAGTATACTAGTTTCTATCAAAGTTTTTGAACTACAATATTTCCCATGAAATACTTCAGTTAATTCCAATCTTACCAGTTTTATCTCCCCTAGGTCTGTTGTGTCAGTACCCTCTTGTCCATCCAAACTCTATTTCAGGCCAAACTCTTGTGCATCAGTTCTTACCTGCCTTCTGAATTATCTCCTGCTCTTTCTTGCTATCTTCAGTTTTGTCCTCTTTGAGCCATCCTTAAGTCTACTTTATAGGCAGTCATCTTCCTAAAACACAAATATAATTGGGTCACTCCTCTGTGGCTCCCAAATGCCTGCAGAATGAAGCCCACACCACTCAATATGGCATGAGCCCCTGTACCATCTGACCCTGCCCCATGCCCTGTCTTTTTAACAACAGGAACAGCAAATGCACTCATTGCTCTTTGGTATCTCCAGCACTTTGTGGCTGGCATTCCCTGTGCTTCCCATTCCCTGTGCCAGGATGCTCCGGACCCCTCCTCTGCCTGCGGATCTTCTGCTTAACCTTCTGACTCTCTTTAAAGTCTGTGAAGTCTTCCTTAAGCCCCCAAGGGCACAGCTGATTAATCCCTTCTCTCTGTTATTTTCTCTGCCTTCCACATACCTTGGAAATTACATTTATCAAACACTGGATTATACTTATTTGCTTGTCTGTGTCTTGAGCTAGACTGGGAACTCTTTTAGGACAGAGAGCAAGTCTTATCTCTTTTATCCCCCAAGGCTAAGTGTTCAATAAATCGTTGCTGACTGGGCGATCATAACTCATCTGGGACACTGCTAATTGTGCTGTTTGCACAAGCCCATGTGCCAAATACTCTGTGAATCTGCTTAGATGTGGTGGGTTATAGGGAGCACTGTATTTACTTTGTCAAACATACTAATGAATGTTCCCTGACAGGTGCTCCCAGCTCTGAGCTGTTTTGAGTGCAGCAGAAGAGAGGGTTCAGTTTGTGGGAAGGTGATTTGGTGGCAGTCTGTTGTTTCCCATTTCTCCACTCAAAATGTGTATGTATCAAGTTCTTTGTAGAAATGTTTGATTGTGACTGTTTAGACCGTTAGTAAAGTTGACTTAGTGAACAGAGATGAAGCATGTGGGATGGGTGATGCCCTGCCTGAGTCAGAGAAGCAGCACAATGCTATTGCAGTCTTTTCTTGATGAGTGTCTCTGCTTTCACCCTTGCTCTTTACCCCTATCCCCACCCCCAGCCCAAGTCAGGCTGATCTTAACACAGCAGCCTCGGTGATCCTGTAAAACATCAAGCCGAGTCATGTCATGTAACTTCACTGTTTAAAACCCGTCAGTGGCTTTCCATCTCAGGCAGTTTAATAACTAAGTCTTCACAGTGCTCTGTGGGCCCTGCATGATCTGCCTCTCTCACGCCATTGCTTCCCCAGCCTCAACTGTGCTTTCCCCCCACTGTCCTCTAAGTCACACGAGGCTCCTTGCTGTTTTTATGTGCTGTGCAACTTGACCTTCCCCTCTGCCTGGAACCCCAGCTGTGCACATTGTCCCCTCCCTCACCTCTTCCAGATCATCTCAGTGACCCTACTTGAAACTGTCACATCTTACTCTCCTCCTGATCTTTCTATTGCCATCTGTATTTTTTTCCAGAATACCCCTAATATACTGCATATTTTATGTATTTATTTTCAGTACTGTCTGCCTCCTAAAACTAGAATTAACCTTTAAGACAGAAGAGATTTTTTTGGTATGTTGCGATAATTAATGTGTTCCCAGGCCTGGCATATAGTAGGTGTTGAACAAACTTTAGTTGAAAGAGAGAATGAATGACTCAAAGAGCAGTAGGTCAGGAAATCTGGATGTTGTGTTCTGTCACCTGCTAATTGTGTGGCTTGGAGCAAGTCACATAGTCTGAGCTCTAGTTTTCATTTCTGTAAAATGGGATAATACCTATTCATCATGTATATGGGTAGCAGGTGCAGATTATTTATTGAATAAATGTTTTGTAGATACTCTATCAGCCTACAAATTGGATCTGGTTGTATTTTAATGGTCCTGACTGTGAGGTTGGCAGTCTCTTCTCTATGAGCTGTCAGCTGAGTCAAAGGATGTTTTTATCCTAGTATAGAATATACTATTCTGGAGACTTTTTCAGTATAGAAATCAGTGCTTTTAGAGTACTTCAGTAGCCTTGGCAACCCAAGGGGAAGCTATCGCTTCCTTTACATAACCCTTCAAGTGATACATACCTCAGTTTTTATGTCAAATCCTGGAGTGATTAAAATACTAATTTTAAAGTCATGTCTAAGTCACCCAACCCACCTGTAAGTATTAATAATAGCTAAAATTTAAAGAGTGCTTGCCCTGGCTAGACACTATTAATAACACATTACATGAGTGAACTCATTTATTAAATGTTATCTGGATACCATAAGTGTTGAATAAAAATAATAGTTAGTTTGATAAGCAAGGAGGAATCATTAGAACTGAAAACTGGGCATAGAAACTTAGATATGGAAGACAGGGAACCAAACTAATTCTTCAGAAAGAGAAAAGACACTGAAAGCACTTAGTGTACTTTGTGTACTTTGGAATCTTGGACCCAGTCACTTCTGGTTTAAGGGCACGTGCTCTGCTCTGAGATTGTTTGGGCATGTGCTTCCTACCCCTCCTGCATCTGAAGCTCTTTGAAGTCTAGTTTGTGTCTTATCCTGTATCTTGCACTTTGTAGATAGTGAATATTTGTTCTGTGAATACATGGTTCAGAGTAATATTGAAGGAAAACCACTCTGCCTATGGAATGCAGGACGGACTGGAGTCTTAGGGACTAGAACCTAGACCAAAACCTAGTCACGTAGGGGCTTGAGGGAGAGGGTGAGAAAAGACAAGTGCTGGGTGAAGGGATTATAAGGGACCTGAGGAAAGCAGTTATTGAACTACAAAATTCATATGAGACTTATCTTTATTAAAGGATGTCACAGAGTTTAATAATTACTTGTTAGTGTAGCAACAGCATCTGTGATTTTCAAAGGTATCATTATATTTTTTTCTAGCTTTATGAAATGTACATAGTCTTCACCTTTTATTTCTAAACTTCCTAATTGGAGATGATATTTATGGTGATCTAATAAATATGATTGGAAAACTTACATATAATTAACATACATATTGTTCACATACAGAGATGTGTGTGGTGTGAGGCAGGGGACCCGGAAGCTTGTTGCAGTGATGTCGCTGTGGTCTGCTTCTCCCCAGCCCTTCTGAGCCTCTTCTCTGTACCATTGAATTCAGCACTGCAGAGTGTTCCCTGTCATTCACAGCTGACATGCGATGGCTGGCTAGTCATCAGAGACGTTAAACCAACAGTTATTTATTTCCTTCTTGCTAGAACTCATCACTGTCATGGGTGCATCACGTTTTGGCTGTTTAAACATGTATGATACATGGTATGCACTTGCCTGGCTAAGCAGGCATCTGAGACCACCTCCCTGCTATTTGTTCCCAGCTAGTGCCCCGCATCCCCTCCAATACCACCTGTTACTAGACTCATTCTCAGGATCTGGGTGTGTGTTGTGGAGTCTTTGAGGCAAGAGACCTGACATAAAGGTACATGGAGGAGTGATCCTCTCCCAGATTCATGTTGAAAGTGGCTTGAATTGTGAATGACCTGAAGTGACCTGATACCCAGGGCCTTCTCTAGAGTGGACACTCGTTAAGGTTGGTGGAATGAAGAATGACTAGTCTGCTGTTTTCCTGCTCTCCTATTTTTGGAAAAGGCTGTGTTGGGGCGGTAATGAATGGGAGATAATGGAAGAAGGTCGCAATAGACTGGAGGAAGGAAAAAGAAAAATTATAAGGAGAAAAGAGTTGAGTCTCCACACCTTCTATTCATCCTTTCCTTCGCTAACAGTTTTCTGATCCTGTCTCCTGAATCAGTAAATAATAAATGGTGGTCTACTGGGACTCCATCAAGTTTTTGAATATGCTGTTTGCACAACTAATTGTGCATTGAAGACATAGTTTAATAAAGTTAAATTTGTGTATGATCGAAAAAGGTGCAAAACAAAGGTCAAGGGTAATCTATTCACTAGTTAAAATAATTTTAGTGGTACAAGTGAATTATGGGTTCAAAATATGTTTATCTTTCTCTAAGGAAAGTCCATTTACAAATAAGAGCCACAAGCAGTTGAGATTCCAGTAAACCGTATCTCTTGACTTTTTTTTTCAGTAAACTTAAAAGACAAAGAGAGAATAAATAATTTTATTGTTGGTACTGTTCCCCTGCCTTTATTCCTGAAGGTTCTCTTTCACTTTGTAATTATAAACACCTTAGCTAAAGTAGAAACTGGGTATCTGGTGTTTCTGGATTACATTTTGAGATAAACCAGAATGCCTCCCTGAACAGGTGTGTATTGCTTTAGTCTTGATTGGTTGGGGATTCTTTTACAAAGCACACAAAAGACAGTTTGTGAATTTACCTTGGTGGATGGCTGTGGCTGGTGTTGGCTTGGCTGCCGTGGTCATCCTGACTGGTAGTTATTTATTTACATAATTTTTTCACTAATAGAAAGTACCTAGTGTGCTTTGACTTCCTGGAAAAACAGCTTTGAATCTTACCTTCAAGTAATTCATTGCAGTTAATCAACACACTCTATTCCTATTACAAAAAGATCTTTTAAGTACTTTTTTTTCTACAAAAAGATCTTTTTTCCTTGCTAGCTTTCAAGTTCATTTCTTTGTCCTTACATATGAGTGCCTGAGTGTTGTTCTGTTCTCAGGATCCCAGTTCTGTTTCATTTATAAGCCATTTTTGTGACACCTTGTTGCACTTGTGGTGTTCTGGTGCGCTATTGATGGTTTATGAAGCTGGAGAGCTTGGAATCTCTCCTTCAACATTCCTGTGGATCATCAGACCTTGGTTACATCCCACACACTGGGGCATGTGTTCATTCATCCAGTTGATCTGTGTTCTTCTGTCATTGTAACCAAGGAAAGGTTATGTAACTGACTTAAGAAACTGTTTAAGGTCACATTTCAACTCCAGCTAACAAAGGTTTGAACGAAAATCCAATTAATAAACTTTCTTCTAGTTTCTGAGAAAACTGAGCTAGGTTTCTCCACAATGAATGCTTGTTTGGAATGGGAGAATCTTCTGCAGTGGATGTATGGTGAATGTTTTGGGGTTTTCAGTGCTTAAGAAATTAAATTGTGTCTTTTGTGTTTTTTTTCAAGTCAGTGACTTTGAAAATTTTTGTCCAGAGTGATTAGTAGCTTTTGCATTTGTCCCTAATTCACACAGTGCAACTTTATGCACATACATACGTATCTATACATAGATACATGTATATATAAAATGAAACAAAAGCGTTGTGAAATGATTTACCTTTATTGTGCATCTACACGTGATATTCTCCATTTTCTCTTCTTTTTTATTCTGTTCTATTTTATTAGACAGAAAATGTCAATCCTGGCTTACTAAAGTGATTTTATGATGCTTTATGAAGTCACAGCCTTCAATTGGCAAAACAGTGGTGTCAGTAAACTCCACTTCTTTTGGTAGGGGTTTATGATGCTGTGTATCAAAGAGCTCCTGCACAATGTTTCAAAGTTACAAACTATAGTGGAGTTTCTGCAGATAGTCCACTGAGATATCAGTTTTGTAGAAAGAAAGCCCTCACACACCAGAAGTATCTTGAGACACAAATTTGGATTAGTGGTGCCTCTCTGGAAATCATCTGGCCTGAGAACTAATGACTCTGAACATCTAAGTGTTGATTCACTCACCACAGTTAGGTCCTCTTCTAGGTTTCCCTCTGTGCCTCTAGCCTGGGACCATGTTAGTGAGGAATGGGAGGTGTCTGAAAATTAGCAAGCAGTGCTGAGCGATTTGTGGCGTGAACGTTGTTCCCTGCTGGAGCAGAGTCACTGAGCCTGTTCATGCCCTCAGGGGATTACTTGCACCTGCTAACCCACCCAAGGGAAAGCTCATGAATAGCAACGTCTGATGAATTTCTGCTTTATTCTGGAGATTTCTCTGTTACTATGCATACTGGCCTACTGTCTATCCTCCATAGAGGAAAATTAGTTGAGAAGTTCAGTCCATTGAACTTCACTTTCGAATTGTTGGACTCTAGCCTGTATGTGTCAGAGATCCTGTCTGAACTGGAAAAATAGCTGCCTTTTCTTTGAAACATAAAGTAACTGTAAGAAACTGATGGTTGGTTAGAGATCTTTTTCTAAATTGTGATCATATGGACATGTTAATGTATAAAATGTTAAAGGAATATGGCTTTTATTTACTAGTATTTTCATGTATTAGAACTTGCCTTATTCATCTTTCAAATTCTACAATAATTCACAACTTTTTTTTTATGGACATCTTCCTGGAGTGTCTTCTGCAGATTGAGGCTGTTTGAATGTCATGGTTTACCCGGTACTCATATGTGTGGTCTCATTTCACTGTAATGACAGTCTTGTGAGATGGACGGGGAAGGTGGCATTACCCCTTTTATGGTGAAAAAGCAGCTCCTGAAAGATTACGTAACTTGTCAGAAGTGGTCTAGATAGTAATGGTACAGATCCTTAAAACTGAGTGCTACATGCTTTCTAGGATACCATGCCGCATCCCTACTCCACCCTCAGAGCATGACTGAACTTTGTTTTGATGCCTTGGTGTCACTGAGAATAGTCACTGAATCTTGTCTGAGCCTGTTGATTTCATGGGGGCTGTTGAGGTTTATAAGGATCTTAGCTTTGGCATGAAGTGGGTCTCCACTGCTTGCCTCTTATTCCACTTTTGCTATCAGGCTGTGAGCTTTCTCTTTTTACCATGACTATGGCTGCCTCTTGTCCCCACCACTCTCTGGTTTGGGGTTTCTAATTTGTTACCTTGTGTAGAGGGTCTGGGCAATCCAGCTTATTGACCAGAAAATTACACTAAGATTCTGAGCCACAATCTTGTGAGTGATGCTATCTGTTCAGAGACAATTTTGGCTTCTTGCTTCTTGGACACATTTTGAGTGGTTTTGTCAGAAAAGCGATTTCTTGGTAATTATTTTGGTGAGGTGGTATTGTAATGTGTAATATGTAAATTACATGTAACGTAAATACGGGCTATTTTATCTTCCATGGGCTTTTCTTTTCAGTAAGGTTTAATAAAGCACATGTTTGCATTAATGTGATGAAATTGTGACTATATTTGGGCATCCCAGTTCTTTTTGTAAACATTAAATTTTAAACACTTCTATAAAATCACTCTGAGTTTTCAAGTAGGATTACTGCACTGTTTCACTTACAAAGGAAGTGCAGCTTTTAAGCTTTGGCTTCACCGTTAACCACTTTCTCTAATAACATGTTGAGTTCTAACGCCTTCTCTTTCCCCCTCAGCTTTTTTCTCCATCTGATAGTTGGACACCAAATGTATCTTCTTGTTTTTCATATAATTGAAATTGCCTCCCCATATCTTCAGTTCTTTGTCTTTCTTCACATCATCTGTTTATAAAAAAAAAGTCTAAAAAAAGGTGACAATAACACATATTTCTATTATCTGAAAACAGTTCTTCTCCGCTAAACAAATGATATTCGATCATCACTAACACAAATAGAGTCGTATATAAAATGTCACTGAAAAAGCTGATTGACCCTGTGCCTTTTCTGTAAATTTATTAATAAACCACCAATATCCCAATAGTCATTAGTAACATGGTATTTCAGTAGTCTGGGTTGAAATGCTACAATCCCCATTTTGCATTCGAGGCCTGGAGTAGTTGCTCCGTGACTACTCAGATTTATACATAGGAGAGCTGTAAAAATGTCTGGGTGCAATTTGAGTAAATTGAAAAGAGAGTCAAAAATTTTTTTTTCTGTGACTCAAGAAATGAGGCTCAGACAAAAGTAACAATTTCAAAAAGCACTGTTATCTTTTCGCTCATTCTCCAGACACTGGAGAATTGGTAAAAGATGCTTGCCTACTCCTGATATCAAAAGCTTTTGATACCCAGTGTAGTTATTCTGTGTTTTGGTTGTAAAGTCTCATAGGTAATGTCAGTTGTAAAGCTGCCTTTCTTTCGGATGAAGTGAACTTTGAAAGAATTCTGGTTGTTTTGTGTATACTCAAATGGAGAAATCAACTTTAGCAATTATTTAGAGAGATAGCCTGTTGAAGCAATGAGCACATGTTTTCCTCTCTCAGTGCCATTTGAGAGCATTTTAGTACATGTTGTCTATAGTCCCTAAACAGGAGTTTGGAAGGGATCCAGTGGAATTCCCTTGACAAAACAATGCTAGCTTGTTAGAGCTGGGAGGAACTTGGGAGGTAACCCTGTGTGATCCCTTGTTTGACAGATGAGCAGCAGAGGACCTAGGACAGTCAGTCAGCTTGCTGTGACCCACCTGACAACTGACAGCAGCCCAGTTAGACTCTGCCCCTGCATTCCTTTCTTTTCTCTTAAATGGTATTGCAAATGTGTTCCTTTCTATTAGTTTCTTTAATTTGACATTCTTGGTTGCCCTGTGAAGGTCAAGTGACAGATTCCTTTGCTGACCTCACAGAGCACGTTTTGGGAGCTTTTCATTCAGTCTGTATCACACAGAAAGTGTTCTAAATAGATGTGCAGAAGATAAGCAACTTACTCATGATAGCAAAAGCATCAGCCCTGAAAAAAACAGGCTTTCTGGTGTCACTTTTATTCTTCTTACAAAAGAAAAATTCATTCTGTTTACAAAGAATTGAAGGAAAAAACAAAAACCAAAAACACAAACAGAAAACCCCAAGGGGCCCTGGCTGCTGCCTTTCTTTTGTAGGAACTGAAATCCTTAGGGGCAATTGAATAAGTAACTTAATAGAGCTGTTAGAAGCACACCTGTCTTAAAGAAGTAAGTGCATCTAAAAACATTAGACTTAGTATTCTATTTTTGACATACAATTTTTTTCCTCTTAAGTAGCCATAGATTTGTTATTGTTAATAGCTGAATTTGCAAAGAGGCATTAAATAAAAATAGAACACAAATAAATAATCAGCCATTACTATCAACAGAATTGTAGGTGGTTTCTGTTAGAACTCACAAAAGCAGTCAAAAGAAACATAAAAGAGTACAGAATAAAACACCTAACATATAAAGAATGGAGGAGGAGGAATAAGAAGGGATAGAAATAATCATCAGACTGTGTTTATAATAGCTTAATAAGAGAGTTAAGTTAGACAGTGAGATAGTACAGAAGCTACACTTGAACCTTTGGTAACCACAAATCTAAAGCCTGCAATGGCAATAAGTACATATCTTTCAATAATCACCCTAAATGTAAATGGACTGAATACACCAATTGAAAGACACAGAGTAAGAGAATGGATAAAAAAGCAAGACCCATCTATATGCTGCTTACAAGAGACACACCTCAAACCCAAAGACAAACAGACTAAAAGTCAAGGGATGGAAAAAGATATTTCATGCAAACAATAGGGAGAAAAAAGCAGTTGTTGCAGTACTTGTATAACCCAAAATAGACTTCAGAACAAAGAAAGTAACAAGAGATAAAGACATTACATAATGACAAAGGGGTCAGTCTAACAAGAGGATATAACCATTATAAATATATATGCACCCAATACAGAAGCACCAACATATGTGAAACAAATACTAACAGAATTAAAGGAGGAAATAGAATGCAATGCATTCATTTTAGGAGACTTCAACACACTACTCACTCCAAAGGACAGATCCACCAGACAAAAAATAAGAAAGGACACAGAGGCACTGAACAACACACTAGAACAGAATGACCTAACAGACATCTACAGAACTCTATACCCCAAAGCAGCAGGATACACATTCTTTTCAAGTGCACATGGAACATTCTCCAGAATAGACCACATACCAGACCACAAAAAGAGCCTCAGTAAATTCAGAAAGATTGAAATTCTACCAACGAACTTCTCAGACCACAAAGGCATAAAATAAGAAATAAATTGTACAAAGAAAACAAAAAGGCTCAAAAACACATGGAGGCTTAACAACATGCTCCTAAATAATCAATGAAGCAATGACCAAATTAAAACAGATCAAGCAATTTATGGAGACAAATGACAAAAACAGCACAAAACCCCAACTTCTGTGGGATGCAGTGAAGGCAGTTCTAAGAGGAAAGTATATAGCAATCCAGGCCTATTTAAAGAAGGAAGAACAATCCCAAATGAATAAAGTCACGTATTGAAACAAGAAAAAGAAGAAAAAATGAGGCCCAAAGTCAGCAGAAGGAGGGATGTAATAAAGATCAGAGAAGAAATAAACAAAATTGAGAAGAATAAAACAATAGAAAAAATCAATGAAACCAAGAGCTGCTTCTTTGAGAAAATAAACAAAATATATAAGCCCCTAGCCAGACTTATTAAGAGAAAAAGAGAATCTGTGCACATCAACAGAATCAGAAATGAGGAAGGAAAAATCAAAACAGACCCCACAGAAATACAAAAAATTATTAGAGAATATTATGAGAATCTATATGCTAACAAGCTAGAAAACCTACAAGAAATGGACAATTTCCTAGAAAAATACAACCTTCCAAGACTGACCAAGGAAGAAACAGAAAATCTAAACAGACCAATTACCAGCAAATAAATTGAATTGGTAATCAAAAAACTACCCAAGATCAAACCCCTGGTCCAGATGGATTCACCACTGAATTTTATCAGACATATAGAGAAGACGTAATACCCATTCTCCTTAAAGTTTTCCAAAAAATAGAAGAGGAGGGAATACTTCCAAACTCATTCTATGAAGCCAGCATCACTCTAATACCAAAACCAGGCAAAGACCCCACAAAATAAGAAAATTATAGACCAATATCCCTGATGAACATAGGTGCAAAAATACTCAACAAAATATTAGCAAACCAAATTCAAAAATACATAAAAAGGATCATACACCATGACCAAGTGGGATTCATCCCAGGGATGCAAGGATGGTACAACATTCGAAAATCCATCATCATCATCCACCACATCAACAAAAAGGACAGAAACCACATGATCATATCCATAGATGCTGAAAAAGCATTTGACAAAATTCAACATCCATTCATGATAAAAACTCTCAACAAAATGGGCATAGAGGGCAAGTACCTCAACATAATAAAGGCCATGTACAATAAACCCACAGCCAACATCATACTTAACAGTGAGAAGCTGAAAGCTTTTCCTCAAAGATGGGGAACAAGACAGAGATGCCCACTCTCCCCACTGTTATTCAACATAGTACTGGAGGTCCTGGCCACGGCAATTAGACAAAACAAAGAAATACAAGGAATCCAGATTAGTAAAGAAGAAGTCAAACTGTCACTATTTGCAGATGACATGATATTGTACATAAAAAACTCTAAAGACTCCATTCCAAAACTACTAGAACTAATATCGGAATTCAGCAAAGTTGCAGGATACAAAATTAATACACAGAAATCTGTTGCTTTCCTATACACTTACGATGAACTAGCAGAAAGAGAAATCAGGAAAACAGTTCCATTCACAATTGCATCAAAAAGAATAAAATACCGAGGAATTAACCTAACCAAGGAAGTGAAAGACCTATACCCTGAAAACTACAAGACACTCTTAAGAGAAATTAAAGAGGACCCTAACAAATGGAAACTCATCCCATGCTCTTGGGTAGGAAGAATTAATATTGTTAAAATGGCCATCCTGTCTAAAGCAATCTACAGATTCAATGCAATGCCTATCAAAATACCAACAGCATTCTTCAATGAACTGGAACAAATAGTTTTAAAGTTCATATGGAACCACAAAAGACCCCGAACAGCCAAAGCAATCCTGAGAAGGACGAATAAAGCAGGGGGGATCTAGCTATCCGACTTCAAGCTCTATTACAAAGCCACAGTAATCAAGACAATTTGGTACTGGCACAAGAACAAACCCACAGACAGTGGAACAGAATAGAGACTCCAGATATTAACCCAAACATATATGGTCAATTAATATATGATAAAGTAGCCATGGACATACAACGGGGAAATGACAGCCTCTTCAACAGCTGGTTTTGGCAAAACTGGACGGCTACATGTAAGAGAATGAAACTGGATCATTGTCTAACCTCATACACAAAAGTAAATTCAAAATGGATCAAAGACCTCGAATGTAAGTCATGAAACCATAAAACTCTTAGAAAAAAACATAGGCAAAAATCTCTTGGACATAAACATGAGCGACTTCTTCATGAACATATCTCCTGGGCAAAGGAAATAAAAGCAAAAATGGACAAGTGGGACTACATCAAACTGAAAAGCTTCTGTACAGCAAAGGACACCACCAATAGAACAAAAAGGTATCTTACAGTATGGGAGAATATAT
Organism: Manis pentadactyla; assembly: GCF_030020395.1. Taxonomy (NCBI): domain Eukaryota; kingdom Metazoa; phylum Chordata; class Mammalia; order Pholidota; family Manidae; genus Manis; species Manis pentadactyla. The sequence goes on from NC_080030.1 coordinate 52,958,150, forward strand.
TCATAAATGACAGATCCGATCAAGGGTTGACATCCAAAATATATAAAGAACTCATGCATCTCAACAAACAAAAAGCAAATAATCCATTTAAATAATTGGCAGAGTTGCCGAGCAGACAGTTCTCCAAAGAAGAAATTCAGATGGCCAACAAACACATGTAAAGATGCTCCACATCACTAGTCATCAGAGAAATGCAAATTAAAACCACAGTGAGATACCATCTCACACCAGTAAGGATCGCCACCATCCAAAAGACAAACAACAACAAATGTTGGCGAGGATGTGGAGAAAGGGGAACCCTCCTACACTGCTGGTGGGAATGTAAATTAGTTCAACCATTGTGGAAAGCAGTATGGAGGTTCCTCAAAAAACTTAAAATAGAAATACCATTTGACCCAGGAATTCCACTCCTAGGAATTTACCATAAGAATGCAGCAGTCCAGTTTGAAAAAGACATATGCACCGCTATGTTTATCAAAGTACTATTCACAATAGCCAAGAAATGGAAGCAACCTAAGTGTCCATCAGTAGATGTATGGATAAAGAAGATGTGGTTCATATACACAATGGAATATTATTCAGCCATAAGAAGACAATAAGTCCTATCATTTGCAACAACATGGATGGAGCTAGAGGGTATTATGCTCAGTGAAATAAGCCAGGTGGAGAAAGACAAGTATCAAATGATTTCACTCATATGTGTAGTATAAGAACAAAGAAAAAACTGAAAGAGCAAAACAGCAGCATAATCACAGAACCCAAGAATGGACTAACAGTTACCAAAGGGAAAGGGACTGGGGAGGATGGGTGGGAAGGGAGGGACAAGGTCGGGGGGGAAAGAAAGTGGGCATTATGATTAGCATGTATAATGTGTGTGGGGTGCACAGGGAGGGATGTACAACACAGAAGACAAGTAGTGATGCTATAACATCATAATATGCTGATGGACAGTGACTGTAATGGGGTATGTGGGGGTAACTTGGTGATGGGGGGAATCTAGTAAACGTAATGTTACTCATGTAACTGTAGATTAATGATACCAAAATAAAAATAAAAATAAAAACAAAAAAAAAGAAAAGGCTCAGATCTGTTGGGCATAATCACAGAGGAGGATCAGAGAAGACTCTTTTTGGGGGATGCTCTGTTCCCTGTGGATCTTGTAACTCTGTGATTATCATGCTCTGTGGCAAGATGCCACTCTGAAAGTGGCCTGCCAATTTAAAGAATCATTTTCTTGCTTATTTTTAAACTTCTCAGGACAGGGAAAAAGACTGAAGGAGCTGAAATGCTGTGGTTTCCTTAAACCATTATTGTTGCAAATCCTATGGGTCCTGAAATAACTCACTATTCCTGAAGTTTCAAACTGCCTGACTGCTCAGAAGACTTGGCAGTTGAAAGGGAAATGATGAGCTCCTTCCTTTAAGTGCTATCACCAAGGTTTAAGTGGGTTAAAAGTTGGAGAATGTGGTGATTTCAGAAATAAACTAACCTTTTTATGGAAATCCTCTTGCTTTTTACAGGGCTGTGAGGTTTTCAAATACATAGTTGGCTTTAAAATTTTTTAAATCTAAATTTATAGTCTTAAGTAACTGAAATATCGAAATGTTGATTATCTGTGCAGAAGTTGACAGGAGCCTGGGCATTTTAACTTGGTGCATATTCCTTTTAATTTTTAACTTTTTACCCTTTATAACTTTTGCTTGAGGATTAAGAGTAATTATAGTCCAATTCCTCCCTCTGGCTATGGGCTTATGTTTTATTAACAAGTGAATTGTGCCCGAACTTGTGTTCCTCCTGGTCCGCTCATACATGATGTTGAATAATTCTGATTTGTGGACAGACTTCTCTTCAGCATAATTTAGGACTATGATTTTGTGGGCGGGAGAGATGCACCTGTTTCTGTGGTTGAAGGGTGGTTATTGTTTTGACTTCCTCAGATTACTCAGATGCTTGGGAGAAAATGATCCAAATGACCTGTGTGTTTTAGGGTAGTTGCGTTTTGTTTTTTGGAGGGGAGTTGCCGTCGTTATGTGTGATTCTGGGAGAAGTCCCTTAGCGTGCACATTGATGAAATACACAGCATGAAAGGTATGAGGTTTTTTTAATGCACTTTAACCTAGACTCTCCAAAATACAGTATCAGTATATCAAGCATACTGATGGTGGTAAAGCTTTCATAGAAGGAAAGTTCGATTTTATTGGTTTTTCTTCTGTTTTTCTCCTGTAATACGTTTCATTGTAAGTTCACTATGAAAAGGGATGTGGGGTCATTATTATGGCATTTCTTGGTATCCTCCCTACAGCTGGACACATTGACTTCAGCATTCTGGTATGGATACTTCCAGAAAAAGTCTTTGTTTTTTCCTAGTACCATCATCCTTCAAACATTTAATTAGGGTGGATGAGAATAAGAAAAACTGCTTTCTGAATTTGCTCTGGTAAACTTGCCTTGCGAGAGAATGGTGTTTGTATTTGTGGGTCTTTTTTTAGTGGTGTTTTTTTTAAATTAAGGTAAAATTGACGTGTAACATTATGTTAGTTTTAGATGTACAACAATGATTTGATATTTGTAGATAATGATAGTCTATTAATCTGTAAAGAAAGGATGATTTTAAAAAATCCCACCATAAATTCTATGAATGATCAGTAACTATTATTTAATAGTGAGGTTCAGTAACAGATGTATGTAGGGGAAATAGTATCTCTTTAGTTTTAAGGACTATGGTAAATATTTTTATGACTTTTCATAGGAATCATTATGCTATTAGATGTGTAAAGTATCCAGGCTTTATATGCTTTCCACCAGTTGCTTTCAGATGAAATACTACAGTATCAATAATTCTGGTTTATACTACAAACACTGATCGTTTATTATGTTCCAGGCACCCACAGGGCATTGGAGTGAACAAGCAGGTCCCTACTTTTAGGAACTCTCATTTTAGATGGGCAGACAGAATTGTGACACTGTCATAGATACATAAATAAAGTGCCATGGTGACATAGTACAGGAAGGTTTGATCTGCTAGGGGAGAGAAGCCCTGTCAAAGGAGGCTTAAGAGAAATAAAAGCAGGCTCTGGGTGTAGGGGCTGCATTCTTGACAAAGGAAATAATGGCCTGATCAAAGATAGTGGAGATAGGAGACCACATGGAATATGGCACAAAGCCTAGTGACAGGGCCACTGCAGAGCCCATGGCCAGACAATTTTGGGAAAAGAATTGAGTCCAAATCCAGAAGGGCCTGTTTTCTTTCTTGCTAGATAAAGAGTTTGGGATTTCTCCTTACCTTGCATTTTTTATGTAAGTGGAAATGTGATTTTTTTCTTCCTGTGGGAAGGAATGAAGCAATAGGAGCTCTTTTAGAGAGATGTAGTAGGTATGAAGGTGGATTAAGAGGTCAGGTTTAGAAAGAAAAAACTAAGCCAAAACTGCTACAAAGGCTAATGGAGTGCTGTAGCTTAAAGAGACCTCTCGGGTACTGCATTTCAAAGGCACAAAAGGGCGGGATGAGAGAAGCAAGGCTGCCCGGTAAGGACTTCTTCCTGCTGCCGTGGCTTCGGAGGTGGACTGTGTGCCCAGGGACGAGGGTGGCCTTTCAGGCTGGAGCCTGGAGGACACCAGTGGGTTCAAGGCAGCTCTACACTGCCTTGAAGAGATATCAGGAGAGGCTGTAAGATGATCTCAGCTAAGAGCTCAGGTCAACTTGGAAACCCATTATTACATTCCCTGGGAGAACAGAACCAGAGGGACCCGGGGTTCTTGGAAAAAAGAAGGTCACTTGGATGTTAGAGCTAGGGCTGCCGTGAGAGCTCACAGACCGAGTTCATGACAAGGAACCAAACGAGGCTGCTTTCTTGGTGATGAGGTCAAGAAGTCCAGGCTTGGCTGTGAGGAAAAAAAACTTGAAATAACCCAAAGAACTGGCTCAAGAAAGCATATATTTAAATGACCAGTTGAAACAGAATCCCCACGGTTCCTGGAGGAAATACGGTGACCTGAATGAGGCCACTGAGGCCAGAAGCCGTGGAGAACCCCAGGAAGCATTTGCCGGCCTCTAGGAGCTCCCTATTTGGTCTGTGTCCAGCACAAAGCAACCTGTCTGTGGGATGAGCCAAGATTTAGACACCTAAGAGAAAATGGCTGCAAAGAGGGTGAAGTTGCCCTTGGGATCAAGTCCGTCAGTCCTGGCTCCAGACTGCAGAAAAACCAAACAGGATACAGGGTCAGGTGGTGATGGGAGGACACAGTATCTAGAACAAAGACCTGTGTTCCAGATTTCACCGTGACGAACTTAGCGCTGCCTACAGAAGTGGCCAACCTGGGGCCGGCCGCAGAATCAGAGACTAGTGTTTAACTAGCTAGGGAAAATGTGAAATTAGCCCATTTAAAGGTACCGTGCTATAATTTTTTCCCCTTGTTTCTCTTGGGCCTTTGGCAATAATAGGTATATAGAAAAACCCAGACTGAATCTCTCTCTCTTCTGAAATTTCAAAATATTGGTAAAAACGGATGTTTTCTAGAAAGACTTTGGTAAGATGTTCAGATGCTGCTGCTCTTCAACCCGGGCCACCAGAGTTGTATCTTCTCTCGTCATTCTAACCTGAAGATTATCGGAGGCTTTCCATACCTTGGGTCTCTTGCAGTCTAGGGGGAAATGGAAAATGGTGGTTGGGAATTTGTCTTCAGGCTCCTCTGACTTTTAAAGCACTGAGAAGTCTGCCTAGAGATACAGGTAAGAAAACAGGCCTTGCCTGGCGGAATACTTTCCTAGTTGATGTGAAACAAAACCTCACAGGGGTATGGAAGTGTTTTTCCATTTTTGTCTGACTTTTGGTAAGAGTCAAGATGCATAGGGAGAAAATACGGTTTGTTTGTTTTTCTTATGTAATTTTGTTATGTTTTGCCAGGAGCAAAGCAGGATTTTTGAGCCCATCTAGACTCACTAATTCTATGCGTTATGCAGATTTCATTCCTAATTTACCATATTTCCACTGTTTTACTGAACACCCTCCCCACCCCAGTTTTTTTTCAGCACACAAATTTCATAGCACTGGAGTGGTTTAGCCAAAATCTGAAAAAATTTGGCTGTGTGCATGGCTACCACTCCCTCTGGCCAAGATAATAAATGATGTTAGATGTTGTAATCCTACAAGGGGAGAAAGTGGTTGCAGCTCGAAGGTCATGGTTGGCACAGGCACCCTTGTCCTGTCCAGATGCGAGCATGCATCACCCCAGGCCTACTCCCTACGTGCAGGCTTCCTAGGCATATATTTTTTCAATCTCTGTAGCCATAGATCAGTGGTGGCAGATAATGGTAATGTTCATGAACAGTTCTCCCTTTTTTCCCCCTAGTTTGAACAGTGTGCCTTTTCATGTTTTAGTTCTCCAACATATTCTGTTGTTTGATGGGGAAAACCGGGATTTTAAAAAATTATGATCTTGTATTTGATATTAATAAAAGCCTGTTCCATTTCCACTGCCTGAGTTCAATGCTGTGAACTTCTCAGACGGTGATTCCTGTAATTGCACTAATTTAGTAGAATAGAACATGGTATCTGAGCTGTTTAGAAGTACTATATTATAGGGAGATTTGTTTTCAGTAAATATGTAGCCACTGCAGTATGGAAAAAAGGTTTTAGGTCCATGTAATTGTAAGTTGACATTAGCATAAAAAAAAAAATTATACCTCTTCTCCCACAATTCTTACCTTGCTAAATACGTTAGTTTTCTAGGGCTGCCATAGCGAATTGCCACAAAAGGGGCGGCTTAAAAGAACAGAAATGTATTCTTTCACAGCTCTGGAGGCCAGAAGTGTAAAAGCGAGGTGTCCACAGGGCCGTGCTCCCTCCCCAGGCTCTAGAGAAGAATCCTTCCTTGTCTCTCCAAGCTTCTCATGGCTCCTGGCATTCCTTGCCTTGTATAACTCCAGTCTTTGACTCTATATGGCCTTTGTTGTGTCTCTGTCTTTACTGTTTCTTATAAGGACACTTTTGCCATCCTTACTGCCACCGTAATCCAGTGACATCTCATGTTGATCCTTACCTTAAGTACATCTGCAAAGACTCTTATTTCCAAATAAGGTCACATCCTCAGGTTCTGGGCAGAGAGGAATTTTGAGGGGAGAGACTATTCAAACCATTATATTAAATTATACATGTTTTAAGCTGGTTAAAGTAGCCTAGCTCAATGGTAATAGGCAAGAAGTTATCACTGATCGCAATTAACTTAGTGTATTCTTCTATTATATAATTTATCAATTGTGTTGTAGTTATTTATTCACCCACCTACTTCTTGCACTCAACCTCGAGAAGGCAAAGTCTGTCTCTTTTCCTGATTTAATACATGTAATGAAATCCTTATATATATTGTATTAATATACATATCTATATATGTCAGAGCAAAAAATTAATGAGGTAGACTAGAAGGATAGACTCTTAGAGTTAATTTAGTTCCCACATTCAATCCTTGCATTTGTTGGTCATGAAGTTCTGTGGAGACCAGCTAGGTAATGTCACAAGATGTAGCTGCAGTCAGGTTCTTACTTTCCAGCTCAGTGTTCTCCTTAGCATATAAAGTCCTTTCTATATTAAAGGGTTTAACTGTAAGTATTCATGGAGTGTTTTGAAAGCAAATAATCACCCCAAACCAACAACCTACTTTGTACTAACTGTGTTCAAAAGTCTTAACTCCCCAAGGTGTAGGATTTGTCTCTGTGTGTGCAACTTAAAAAGTTGAATCTAACCCACAAGACAACTTTCAGGAATACCTTTACAACTCATAAATTGCACGGAAGACCACTCGACAGGAAAGGACAAGGAATGATTGTGACCATACACAGGGAGGGTCACATGGTGAGATGAAAACGGCTGGATCAAGCGATTTGACTTTGCTCTTGATGCAGTGGCTACTAAGTTGGGTAAATCACCTCGACTCTGAACCAGTCTACCAAATGCCCATGAGCTTTAAGGTTCCTTCCAGTTCTGTTTTAAGAGTTAATATCACTGTCATTCCATGTACAGGGTTTTTTCAACCCAACGGCTTCTGCCTAAGGACCTCTCATATTTCTTTATGGCGTACAATGGCGTCCTATCGTGGCAGACTTACTCAGTAAGCATTGCTGGTGATATTAGGAGACGAGTAGAAACCCAACTAGAGCATGCTGAACCCTGTGTTGAAAGCCAAATACACAGAACATCCATACTATATAGCAATGACTGCAGTGAGCACCCCAGGACACAGACAGACAGATAGACTGGTTCTGTGAGTCAGTTTCCTGCATCCTGTGGAGTCAAAAGGAAGACCTGCACAGAGCAATGGGCCTTATGAACAATGGCTACTTCCTGTGGACTGGAGACTCGAGAGTCTCTGAAGGCCCGGGGCCATTCACAGTTCAAGCAGCACTTTTAATTGGGGTGCCCCCCAGGCCATTTGTGTAGACTGTTTATTTTCAGCTCTGCAATAAAAGTCTTTCTTTTGCTTTTTAACGTGTGTTAAAGAGTTTACAGTAAACCCTGAACTCATCAGAGTAAATTTAGCTTTTCAGTGGAGGGGGAGAAATTTAATGATCTTATTATGGCTGCAGAGAGTTAGAAATTCACATACGCTAATACAGATTTAAGTATATTAATCTTTGTTTCCTCATCTGAAAAATGTCAATGCCCTAGAAGTGTGACATGCTTTGCGTTTTTATCCTAACACTCAGATTTATTTTATTAATAGTAGTAGTAGTAATAGTAATAAGGATAGTCAAGATTTCCATAGTGTGTAGTGTTTGGCACTGTTCCAAGTGCTTCATATATATTCACCCATTTATATAGAGTCAGACCGCTGTGTGTAGTGTCATATCATAATGTTCAGTGCTAATTATGCACCAGTATACGGGTTGTTCCACATCAGAAAAAAATCTGTGTGTGTAGCAAAGGAATAAGGAAATCAAACAACTGTAGTCATAATTAAAAGGGAACAGTTAAACTGAATCGAATGGTTACTTTTTTGTGTTGTTGATCACGTGAGGTGCCACATCTGCCATGGAAAATGCTGGTAGATAAGACAAACAGATGGGCTTGCCTTTGAGCTGCTCTGCGCTGGACTATAGGGACAGAGACTGCTCACCCCAGCTTCCCTCCTTCTCCAAGATGATCCTGGCTGATTCACCAGTGTGAAATAACGTATGAGAGATAGGGAGGTCCCGTATCAGCAGCTCAGCCCAGAGAGCTGGGGACTGGGCAGTGGCTTCCTGTAAGCACGGGCTGGCTGCCTGCCGCCGCTCCGGCAGTGCTGGGGAGGTGGGCTGGGAGACAGCTGTGCCTAGCACTGCAAGGCTGCGGTGGGCCGAGCAGACCAGCCCCTCCATGGAACCGCTTCACAATGTTCTGCCTGAAAGGTGAGGGGGCTCCGGGTGCGTCTGCGTGGTGAAGTTATCGTTAGAAAAGGTGTCATTCAACACCAGAGCCTAAATCAGAGTGCTACTTCCATTAAAATCAAAGTTTGAGGGAGTTCTGTTAAGTATGAAAGTGAAAAAGTCATTGTTCTTTTTTTGGTTGCAAACAGGAAGAAAGACCTCCTGCTGGGGAGATGGAATTTTCTTTTAGGCAGAAAGGATATTTCTCTCTCTGGATGTGTTTTGGCATAGACAAAAGTAGTTAGAAGTTCTGCTTGAAGGGGAAGAATAAAAGTAGGAATAGTTTATAGTTGTAGTCCGAGCCCTAATAGAGAGGTTTTTGTAGGATGAGCTAGCTGCTCGTGTAAAGGATCAGAGTGAATAGAAAGGAGGGAAAAGCTATTGCTTTAAACTTTATGTGTAAATTCAGAAATGAAATATTACTATTGAACATACTTCTTATTCTAGCTATGTATGGGTTATAATACTTCCTAAGAACTATAAGATGGTGAGTATATGAGTATATGTAGCAGTTCCCTGATTAGTTGGGGAGTGTTTTCTCTTTTGAGGCAATTATTTTTTTCTGCATCTCTATTTTCCTTCAACTGTTGTAATAATGTAATTAATGTAGGCATTAGAGAGTGTGTTTGTCTATGAGGACGTTGGAATGGGAGAGTTAAAATGAAAATCCTTAGATCTGGAGCAGACTATTTTGTTCATATCTTTAAGTGTATGTCATTCTGATGATGTCAAATTCTTGACAGCTTTTCAGTTTTTAGAAATAAAATGGTCTTGGCTGGCTTGCATTGCCCTCAGTCTATTAAAGATGTATAGACATGGATTCACTAGTCTCCACCTTTACAGTTTTAATCATCTTTTGACACCTTTAAAACCACCAAAGTCTTTAATGATAAACTTTGAGCTTGGTGTATTTGTTTATATGGTTCTACAAATTTGATAAAATCGAGGGGGTGAGACAAGAAAGACAAGAATTCAACTAGTTCTTCCTATAGAGAGTATCTAGTTTCAGTGGATTTCTAAGGCGCTGCACAAGGCTGAAGTGAATTTGAATATTTCTGAAGAATAATTTTAGGGGAAATGGGTGATGAGTTCTCATGATGATGTTTCTTAAAAAATTGTTTGCTCAAGAAACAATGTAACTATGAAGAACCAAAATCAATATTACTGAATGAAGATGCGTGCTAACCTGGTGTGGTTTCCACAGTGTCGGTGAAATCATTGTGATCTATTGATAGCTTCAGGTTTAGAATTTTTAATTGAATGCAGGTGTGGAGTTGTTGCAGGATATGATTTCTGCAGCTTCAACATATTTGTCTCCACCCATTCCCATAACAGCAGTTTCATTTTATTAAAGAATCTATCAATTTCATGGACTCTTAGTTTCCGTGGTAACTGAGAACATTTTGGAAAGTCAAGTGAATGGCATGTAATGACAACTGAGTACTTTTATGCTGAAGTGTGTGTTCTAATCAGGAATCTCGGTGCTTTTTAAAGCCCACTTTCTGATCCCCCAGCAGCCAGGACACAGTTGACATTTTGCTCTTTCCCTGTGATTTATAGCCTCTTGATTTACAGTAATGATTTTTAGGTTGCCCTTTGTGTTACATATGAGGCAAACGCATTGCAAAGTAGTGGTGAGTGAGATCAGACACAGGAATGTTAAGGGCTCTTTGCTAGTGCTTTGTGTTCTTACTGTGTTTGTCTTTCCCTCCGTTGGAGATTTTTCAGAGGCTTTCATTAATTGGCCTGTTTCTACGGCTAGCTGAGGTCCTAGGGACTATTGCGTTTGTGGTTATGATTCGCATTGGCATCAAAGGAAAGTTGATTACCCTTCTTTAGGGTTAAGTCATTTTCCTCTGTGTATCTTCTAATTGTTGAAAGAAAACATTCACATCAGACAGCCTCCCACACTGATGCACGGTTTCCGTTTATCCATGTAGATGATTTTCTAAAGTCCTGTTGACAGCTTTGGCCAGTTTTGGTGCTGGAAGTGCCTTCTTAGAAGAAAGATGGCATCTTAGTCATTGCTGTCAGCTCGAAGAGTTCATCTGCTTACAGCCACTCTCTACTGTTGCCATTGAAGTAGCTCAGATGTGTTCACTCCATCCAAGTTCATTTTGTCTGAGCAATAGCTGAGCTCCCAGTCTCTGGGAAGATGTTCTCTCCAGATGTCCTGCCAAGGTCTCTGTGTTAACAAAGCCGTGGTGTGGTGTTCCTTCACTGGGGAATCAGTGATCTGTCGTGGTCTGGGAAGTGAGTTTCTGGCCACTTAATCATAATATACCTAATATACGTAATTAATCATAATAATACGGTTAACAGCAAACCACCATACATAAACTATGTACCATTCATGGACTACTCTATTCAAAAAACTAGAATAAAAAATTTTACCACTAAAATTGCATGGAACAAAATTAAGTTTCCCTGAGATGATTCAGAATGCAAATTTTTAAGTTACAGTACAGTATAAAGCTTCATTTTGATAAGTATTAATTATCTTTGCAGTGCATCTCTGTGAAGACTATTTTTTTCTTTTTAATTTCAAATCCATCACGGGTATTCTGTAAAATGTAAAATCATGTGTTGTATGTTATCACCACAATGTCAAACAGCTATAAAAGCCCTTAAACATTTAATCTTATTTCCTGTAGTAATCTTGGTGGCTGGTAGGAAGCAGTGGGCTGACTGGCACAGGTTAGTAGACAAATCTGTGTTCGTTTCCTAGAGCTGCTGTAATACATGACCACTACGTGAGTGGCTGAAAACAGAATTTTCTTCTCTCCCAGTTCTAGAGGCTAGAGTGGAAATCAAAGTATTGGCAGATTCATGCTGCCTCTAAAATCTCCAGGGGAGACTCTTTCCTCGCCTCTCCCAGTCTCTGGTGGCCTCGGTGCTTTTTGGCTAGTGGCAGTGTCTCTGTCTCTGTCTTCACCTGGCCTTCTGCTGTGTCTCTGCGTCTCCATGTCACATGGTTTTCTTATAAGGACACCAGTCATTGGATTTAGGGCCCACCCTAATCCAGTGTGTGGCCTCATCTTAACTGATTACATCTACAAAGACTCATTTCCAAATAAGGTCACATTCTGAAGGTTCCTGGTGAACATGGCTTTTGGGGGAACATTGTTCAGCCCACGGGAGTGGACCATGTGTGAAATCACACTGATTGAGGGTAGCTGCCTTGATAATGCATTTGAAACCTATGGTAACGCAAGTTTTAAGTTTAAGACAAGTTTTGTGTATGTAGGCAGAAGGGTTGACAATGTACCCAGTATGATCAGACATGCAAAAGAAATGTTGCCTTTTTGTTTCCTATAAAGGATCCAGTTTCCTTCATGAACTCTTATCTTGCTGAGAAAGGGAAAAACAAAAAACAAAAGTGAACTGGGTTCACTGCGGTGAACCCAGTGCGAGCCAAAACCTTAAACAGTTGCATTAGATAGCTCAGTCTTGTTGGATGACTCAGTGTTTCAGAATTCTGTTATCCTCCTTCTCTTCAAAGCTGATTGTGTTGCTAAGTCTCCTCTTATTAATATAACAGAAGTGATGCATGCTGAGTGACATACTTTTGAATCATTGCCTTGATCATTATGTAATCTTACAAATTGTAAAGCAGGATATCTCTGTGTAGTTGAGTTTAAAAAATAACACGTTTTTAAAACAGTGCCATTGCTCATAATGGATGAGTACATGCGGCCTTTTGTGCTCTAAGAATAATTTCAGTATGTTTTATGAGCATCATGGACCTAATGTTTCTGAATTTAATGCTGGGTTTTACCTGGTCAGCATTTCTCTCCAGGGATTTAAACCTGGCTCTGGTGGTAGACTAGATTCTTTCCCTTTCTCAGCTCATATATGTCATCCAAGATCTGGAAATCTAATTTCACGGGTCAGAAAAGTGGTGGATTCTGTGGAGTGGGTGTATTCCAGCTGCCTGCATGCCCAGCATGGTAAGGTCCTGTCTATATCTTTTTCTACTTCACAAGTTGCAGATTTAGGAAAGCCTTTCGGTTGTCTAATAATAGCAAAGAGTTATGTTGGAGATTATAGCTATGAACTATCTCAGGCATGTGCTTCTGCTCCCGAGAGGGCAGCTCATACTAGAAACTCAACTCTCTCCTTCCTCATCGTGTACCCTGGAACAGATCACAGGCCTCTTTCCAGTTGTCTCATGGATGTTGTGTATGTAAAAGAATTCCTTAGATTCTTTTCTTGGCAGCATTTGGAAAATAATGTCTGGAATCAGAAACAGATTTGTTATTTCTGTGCTGAAACAAGTGCATTTTTCAAGTTAGCTTGCAAGCAGCCATTTGCTCTGGAAGGTCCCCACCCCTTCTTAAATCCAGTAATAAACTGTCAAGTAAGCACTAAGCAAAGTTTATACTATTTTACTACTTGATTTTGAGCATGATTTTAAAAGACTTTAACAATCAAAATGCAAAGTGACCCTGAGAATAGTGCATCTGTGTGAATCTGGACATTTTCCTGCCATACATTCAGAACTTTGAGTTTTACTTAAATTAGTAGCAGCTTTTAGAGCCATAGACCTGCAAGTCTCCCTAATTTCCCCTTCCTTTCATTTAAAAATTGCATATAATTGTTAGTCAATAACCTGCAGCTACCGAGGGGAATTCACATTTGCTTAATCTGCAATTTAAAGTAGCACTTTCAATAAACACACTGGTGATACCATGCATTTTTCAAACTGGTGGGCAAAGCCCTTGAAATTTAATAAAGCTAACCCCTTATTTCCTTTTGTCTTTCCCTTGAAAACATTATCATGTTTTCTAGTTGTGTTCCTTCCTCTACTAATCAAAATCCTGCTTTTAAATATATTGCAGTAGAAGCCAGATCACCATGCTGAATAGATGATATAATATAAACTAGAGGATGCTATCCTTCAGGAAAGAAAGAGCAGTTGACAGAGCTTTGCTGCCTGAAGCTCCCAGAGCTGGGGGTCTGCTTGTTTCTGGAGCATGCTCTGTGCGAGGTTAGTGCTTGGGGTAATTTGGTGGAACTGAATCAAATGACTTGAATTACCAAAAGCACTGGCGAAGGTTTCAGTTAAATTCTCCATTTTAATATCCTCTGTTCCATTTTTACCCATTCTTGTTTCCTTTATTTGCTGATATTCATGTCTCTTTTCTAGTTTTTTTTCTCTCTTCCCCCCCACCCGCCATCCTCCTCTGATTGCCCGTTGAGGGAGCTATATTATGCCTAAGGCAGATTGAACTCCCTCTAGTTACGAAGGTGTGATCAGTAGTCAGCACACGCTTTAGTAAAGGTGATAGTTATTAGACGAAGGCAGATGGATCAATGTGATAAATGCAATTTACCACTCAGGACGTCATGTCACCATCATCAACCAGGCACAAAGGTATGCAGGGGTATGTATTTTTCTGTTTTTAAAATTAGAAGAAAATACTGCTAACAACCTAAGGGTCTTGAAGCAATTAATAGCTTTTGCATGATTAAACAGCTTGGTAAGATTTTTGTACTGGGGACACTGGGTGGGAAGATGGATAGTCTTAAATTGAAAAATGTCAGTTATTTTATGAAATCATACACAGCAATTGAATTTGAGATTAGGAGGTCTTAGTTTTACAGGCAATATAATGACAAACTATTTGGTATAATGTTAGCAGTGTTATCCTCCATCTGCTGATTACATGACATTTATCAGGCTTTGTTAACTTAGATTGGGTTTAGAATTTTTATTGTTACTGTCAAAATGTGGTTAATACTGAGAGCCATTGAGACAAAAGATCATGCTGACTTGAACTGTGGTTTAACTTGTGGGTGGAGGGTGTGCATGGTAAGAGAAATGTGAACACTCATGGCTACTTTTTTGGGGGGATGTCATCTTATAACAAAAAGATATAAAAACTTAAAGCGAGCTTTAGGAACTATGAGTTGAAATATAGTTTAGGGGAATTTGTATTTAAGTGGAGAATAGTTCTCAAGGGTATATGTTTGTTTTTGAGACACTTTGCGAGACAGGATTTGAAAACAAAAGAGAAAACCTCTCCTTTGATGACCACAAGAGGACTTCAGGCTTCCTTGTTACTGAAACTTTTAGGATGAAAGTTGTGACAAATGCCTGTGCTCTTCCGCGTGAGCTGCTTTTCCGAGGAGGAGTGGAGAATGGATGGGCCTTGACTTCTGTGGGGTGCGCTTGGGACAGGCAGGCAGAGGGCATCCAGATTGCTTGGGGCGGCTTCATGGGGCAGGTGGAGCCCAGGAGGTTCCAGAGTTGGTAGAAGATTGGCTGGGGAAACCGATTTTCTACCCCAAGTTGAGAGTCCTGACTTTTCTGTTTTGAAACAGAAAAGGTTCCTCAGCAAATGTAAAGGGGACCTCAGAAAATGCCTTGAGATGAGATGAGATGCGATGGTGCGGCCGAAGCAGGAGGTAGCATCTAGTCCCTGGGGGCACTCCATTTCTCCTTCCTTAGCCATGCCCTACAAATGCGGATTTTTGCTTTATATAGACCCTTTCCTAATTTTAAGAGGACAAGGAAAGCTCTGGTTCCTTCTTTTTTTTTTCCCCTGGAAAAATGTTGCTGTAACACAATACCCAGTTTTATGCAAAAAAAAAAAAAAAAAAAAAAGCCAACATCCCAAAGTGGCTAATTTATATGTTTAAATTCATCCAAAATTTGTTGATATTCTGAAATACCTCCATAGTTCATTATATCTGACTAAAATGTTTTGATAGAATTTGAGGTGTATTTATTCATCATATAATGATGCACACTCCACCCCCCAGCCCCTACCCATTCCTAGGACACCTTCCATCTCCAGGGCTCCTGAACTTCCCCCCTGGGTTTCACCAGCACCACCTCCAGCTGCTTTTCTTTTCTCATCTATCCACTCGGGGTGGGGTGGTTCTTCTTCCCCAGGATTGACTTTGAGAGCAAAGCAAAGCCAGAGACTTTCAAAAGGGTTTGCCTACTAATCAGGACCCAAATAACAAAAGTAATGAAAAGGCTAGTAAAGAAGATGCAATAAGTCCCAACTCTATCCATTAGTTATAAGCTTGAGAAAAGATCTTAGCTGTGAGAATAGAAACTATCTGATAAAATATTGAGGGTTGAAAAATATCTTGTG
This sequence comes from Manis pentadactyla, assembly GCF_030020395.1. Taxonomy (NCBI): domain Eukaryota; kingdom Metazoa; phylum Chordata; class Mammalia; order Pholidota; family Manidae; genus Manis; species Manis pentadactyla. The sequence goes on from NC_080030.1 coordinate 52,973,657, forward strand.
CAAAATGCTGGACATTTTCTCACACATGTATAGTAACGTTATTTAAATTTGACCTCTAAGTGGTTCATAAAGTTACTGATTGGACTTACCTTGGGCTTGTGAAAGTAAAGACTAATTTGTGCCTTCATTTGTGAAAATGATGTAACCATAAAGTGAGAAAGGCATATATATATCTTTTTGGTTTTTCATAGCAGCTTATTTATACTAATTTTTGTAAAGTTTTCTGGAATCATGGTGGTATAAATACACCCAGATGAATACAGAGTATTATAAGTCACATATACTGGCAAATAAATGTTGTAGCAATACAAATAAAATCATGGAAGCCAGCAAGAGTATCCTGATACTCTTCTAACTGCTCCAACAGAAGTGTTTGCTGCCACAGCAATTGAGACGAAAACTTTCCTTTTTGGAAATGTTTCCTGGAAGAACAAATACTTAATAAAAATTTTAAATAAGATTTGGATGGCTCATAGGGTACCTTTTATAAAATGGTTTCATTTGCATTAAAATCTCCTTAATCACTAGGTCATTTCTCTTCTCACTATATTCCTCTTCTGTCAGTAATTGGCCACCCATTTTTTCACCTCAGAGAGAATACGTTAGTGAGTGTAAATAAATGCTGTCCAACTAAATTGTCAATAAGTTACAATGGAGTTTTAAAACAAGCAGCATATTCAAAAGATGACATTGTCTATCCTTCCAAAATGCGGAGTCCATGCCAAAAGGACTGAATGCAAATGAGTAAGTTTCTGTTGGCTTTAAGCATGATTTAAGTATAAAACAGTTTGATATTTGCTGTAACTTTTAGGTTTGGGCTTACAAGACTCCTTTGTAGAGATGGCTTCTTTTCAGTCGCCCACTGAGAACATCTAAAGCTTAAACATCCAGTGCCCTTTTGGCTTCCCACAGAAAGTTAATGTTGGCATGGCAAGTATCACACATCTTTACTTGTATGCTTTTCGGCTCCTGGTAACAAAGTCAACTGAAAGTAAGTCTGTCTTTCTTGCTGCCCACCCCTCCTCACTCACCTTCATGGACTCCTAGGACGGCCCCACTGTTGGCATGTTATCTGCAAAAGATGAAGTGTCTGAGAGCTGAGGGGAAATACAGGAGCCCCTAAAATAGATGAGATGCCTTTGGCACATGACATACCAAAGGGTTCTCCCACAGTGCTATTTTGGACTGTGTTTGACTCAATTTTCTTTACTCTAATTTCCCCTTTCTCTACTTTGACATTGGAAAGTGACCTTCAAGCTCAGTGCATGAAGAGCAGCTACCTTACTCTGTCTCCTGCTTGATACTGGCCCCTAGCAACTCTGTGATTTCTAAAATTAGGTCAGGCTGTATGGATGCTCCATAAAAAAATGAGAGAACAGGTTTCTCTTTGCCAGCGGAGTGCTTCCCTAACTGCACAGCAAGAACTCTTACTTTAAAATAGTTCTGTCAGTGTCAAGAATCCTTTGCTATTTTCCAAAGCGACTCTAATATTAGTAATAAAATGGTAATTCCCAGATTTCTATCACCAGCCTATACCTCTTCCCTAACCTTCTAATACGAATATCCTGCTGCCTACTCCACATTTCCAACTGGATGTCCAGTAGACTTCATCAACACATCACAACGCCTGGGCTCCCACTACCTGTGCCCCCATACCCATTGCTCTGCAGCCTCCCTCATTTCTGTAAGTGGCAAATCCATCTTTCCAGTTGCTCAGGCCCAAAACCTTATAGTCACCTATGACCCCTTTTTCTGTCATGCCTCACATTCAATGTGTCATAAAATCCGATCGATTCTATTTTTAAAATCTTTTCCAGAATCTGACCACTTCTCACCACCTCCCTCCCTGAGTCTCACCTGGACTACTGTCATAGCATCCCCTTTACAGCCTGTTTTCAACCCAGTAGCCAGAGTGAACCTTGAAGCATGAGATCGTGCCACTCCTTTGCTCAAAACTCCATTTCAGAGTAAAAGCTCAAGTCTTGGCAAATTCTCTTTATTTTGGGAGTGTCAGTCACAGGCCAAAACTAAACCACAGAGGACAGAGGTTGTTTTCTGAGCTACAGGACTTGCAGCTGTATCAAATCCTTTAGTCTGGCAGAAAAGGAAAAGGAGTCCCAGGCGAGTCATGTTCTTGTTCGATGCTCATAAAAGGTATGATCTGTAATGAGAGTCCTTCATCTTTCCTGCCAGCGAGAATGAAGATCATCCTACCCTATCTCATTTTACCAGTGAAGGTAGCAATCTGTGTACTTAATGCAGCTACCGAAGATGCACCTTTAGGCTTTACCGAGTAAGTTTGACAAGAGAGTTTTGGTTGGAATTTGGGAAAATTGATTCTTATGGCTTTTTTGATGGCGATTAAGTTAGAACAAAACGGTAGGGAGCCTATCCAAATTAGAAAGCCAGCTTAAATGTTTAATAAGCAGCTCAGTTTTTATTCTTATGCATATAATTTGTTTTGCTGAGCTTTGGTATGTTATAAGGAATATAACAAAGTCCTCTCATGTTAAACAGGGTATTTTACTCTTTCATGATACCCCAACTTTTTCTTTCATAGCATTATTAAAATGGGTGACAGGTCTGCCCCCACTCACTGAGTGGGATTTGCCTCTTCTTTGAGACATGTACCTCTTTTTGTGTGTGGTAGTGATTGGTACCTTTGCTGCTCTGCTAGATTCTAAGCTTCCTGAAGGCTTAGCTCACTGACTTGACCCAGAAGGAATTCCAATTGTTATTTGGGGATTAAAGGAATGAAATGTAATATTTCATCTAGTTCAGGTGAAAAGCACTTCAGCCATCACTCTCCATGAAAATACATGGACTTTTTTTGAGGATAGTTCAAAATATAAAAGTGGATTTTTCTTCTTTCAATGGGACTGAAAATATGCAGGCAATAAGCAGAGCAAGAAAGAGTTTTAACTTTGAGAGTTTTATTTTCTATAGCCATCAGATAGAAAAATCTAATGCAAAGATTTTGAGCAGTAGTAGCTTATAAGAAGGGAAGCTGGTCATCAAGGAGGAGAAAGGTTAATGTGTTTCTAGAAATTCAGACATTCAGAACAAATGATTCTTGGCTTTGTGGTGACTGAGGGGAGGAGGTATGTTTCTCGGGTACCTTCTTGGTGTTTGAAGTGGCAGTCACCATCAGGGAAACGGCCAATTCCTGCTGGTTCCTCTCAGTGGTTCCTTTCTCTTGACCAAGGGATTGAGGATTTACTCACTAAGTAGAAACACACCTTTATCTAAGCACTTTCTTCCCTCTTGGGTTTTCAATTAAAAACAACAAAAGCGAAACCAAAATACTCTAATGCATAGTCTGGCGAATGAGCAGTTGAACAAAGACAAAAAAAGAAAAGTAACATTTCTTAAGAAATATGGGATTATTTTCTCTTAGCACATCATCATTTAAATATGTGAGCTTTCATTTAATATCTATTTAAATATTTCTGTTGAAATTTTATTTCATTGCTTCCCATCCCTCTTGTCCTAAATTTTCACATCCCCTGGATTATTTTCTAGGGTTCCCCTGTATGCATTTCATTCCTTTCTGTTAACAACCCAGGTTCCCCATCTTCTCTGTAAATATGCTCACAATTTGATAACTCCGTTTTTCTATCCATATCAGGTACTATGAGAACAAACTGGTTATTATTCAGGACCTTACGTCAGAGTGCACCTAGAGATACTCTATTAATGTCTGCTGAGTGGTTGAGCGCTTGGCTGCCTTAGGGACTTTGTTCCCTCCCCTTTATCTCTGTGAACTGTTACGGTTATTAAAAGTTACAGGAACTTTGACCTATAGGTTCTCTTTCAGCTCAAAAAAATAAGAATGACGGATCCATCATTTTAATGACCATTTACATGAGAGAGAGTTTCTGATCCTGAGTCTATCATTTACTGACTCTGAGGAAGCCATCTTACCACCCTGAGCCATTTTCCCCATCTATTAAATAGAAGTGACTGCCCTGCCTGCTCACTGGGGTGATTTTGTGGAAATCTAATGAGAAAGGTGCCTGGAATGTAGGGGGAAAATCGGCAATCCTCTCTGCCCTCTCCTCCTATTCTCCTAACTTGCTGTCAATCCCACCTGTCCGGTATGGGCTGGAACCCATCTCTCCTCTCTGTCCTCTGGGCCAGTGTTGCAGTAGCGTGGTGACTGCTGGTATTTCATGCTTTTTCTTCCATTTCAAGCTCCTAACTCCCTGATTCTAGGTCAACTGCTTTCTAGCCTTACTCCAAACTCTATCCGGAATGTGAATACTGCAGCTTGTGCATTTCTCCTTGGGTTAACACTCTTCAGTTACCCCATCCCCACTCCACCTCACACCCATATCACTTCCTTCAGGAGCTGGTCAACAACCTCCTTGGCATGGCGTAGAGGAGCCTTCACGAAAGAACGCCTCTCTGTTTTCCTCTTCAGCTTCAGTTCTCACTGACCTCCTCCCCATCCACATTCACCACTTCTATTTGTTTTTCTTTGCATGGCCAGAACCCTCTGCTTAGACGGAATATCTGTTTTCTCCCCTGGTCATCAACCTAACATTTAGATTGGACCAACAAGATTCGGTTCTGATGTTATCTCCCCTTGGAAGCCCTCTGAAACTAACAATCCAAAGCTGGTGTTTAATTTCTCCTGTGTTGTCATAACACATCATATATGCTGCCCATCAGGTTGTCATACCGCTGTCTGTTTTCATGTGCTAGGCAAAAAGGGCCTGGGAGCAGGGAATGTGTATTCTCCATTATCCTTGATGGCAAGAGTCACATAGATGTTGGCTGAATTAATTCATTAACATTTGGAAATCTTTAATAATATGAGGGAGAATTTTGGTGTATTATCTGGCTTAGCATTAGAAGCCAAACAGAAAACATTACCTTGTCCATGTATAAAGTTATGAACAGTTTACACCTGAGAGGCTGTACCTCTTTTCAGCTGTTCTTGCTAAATAATTTCTAAGGAGTTTTGAAATGCACAAAGAATTTCAATCAATATTATCTGCCTTGGAAGGAGAACTAACTATTCCAAGAAATCCTAAAGTAATTCAGATTTTGCCTGGGAAAACTGTGTTTGAGATGCAGTAACCACAATATTCTATAGGAGTAAATGACATGGATGTTGTCAACCAAAACTGGGTACTGAGACTAGGGATGTAGTATTTATTACCTGAAGTAGTGGAGCAAACAAAAAATATTAACCCATTCAAGAAAAGCACAGATAAACAATGTTATGGTTGATCCATAATTGATTATCAAGGCAAAGTGGTCTGTTTGAGTCTTCTGGAACGAGGAATCCAGATAATGGGAAACTCCATTCTACCATCTGTGATAGGGATAATATCAGCCCCCATGATTTTCATCCCCTGCCGTCATGTCTGTCACTATGTTACACTACATGGCAAAAAGGGACTTTGCAGATGCACTTAAGGTACGACTTAGTGACCTCAAGCAAGGGAAAGTAGCCTGGATTATCCTGGTGGGCCTAATATAATCTCATGAGCCTGTAAGGGCAGGGCTTTGTCCCAGATTATGGTGAGGGGGAAGTTGGACAGATTCTAAGGGAGAGAAAGATGCAGTGAGTTGCTGGCTCGAACATGGAAGGAGCCACTAGGAAACCATGAGAAGGAACTGAATTCTGCCAACAACCGGAATGAGTTTGGAAGCAGAGTTTCCTCCACAGCCTCCAAATAGGAACCCAGGCCAGCTGTTCCCTTGACTGAGGCCTTATGAGACCCTAAGCAGAGAACCCAGCCAGGCCTGATGGACTTTAACAGACTTGTGCCATAATAAATGGGTATGGTTTTAAGGTGACAAATCCATGGTAATTTGTTACAAAGCAGTAGAAAACTAGTACACCAAAAAAGCAAAATAAAAAATGGGCTGGGGTATGGGAGCTTCTGGTTTTGGAACATCTTTTTAGGAAGACTTGCTCTGCAGTGGACCTTAATCTTGAATGACCAAGTCTGAAAACCCTAAAATTGAATTCCCTTTCCAACATCTGTAAGAAGGTCTTTATTTCTGGCTGATCCAGGAGTTTTTCCTGACTTCTGGAATGTACAACTGATCCAGGCATACACTTGAGTGTGTCTTAGACCTGTAAGGGCTGCAACGGAAAAATTAACCAAGGGGGGTCATTCATTGTTATAGGCTGACTTCATGCAGGAAAGGTTAGCAATAATAAATCAGAGGACTGAAGGTTGTTTTTGGTAGTAGAATATCAAAGGCTCATCCTCAATTTTCCAAGTGCTTGTAAAAGTAGGACATTTGAAATGTTTACTTCTCTTTAGCTCTGTTTTTCTAATGGTGCCTTCACAAGAACCATTCTCTTTGTCGAAGGCCCCTCATAACCCAAGTGCTTGAAATACACTAATCTTTTGTTAATGAAAAGAGAAGAGTTGATTTTGACTTCATTTAAGAAATAGTGTACTCTCCTATTGCAGTTCTAAAGAGCCATTCATTTCATTGTGATGTACAGCACAGGCCAAGCCTTACATCTGGGCTGTGCTTTGCTGATGTGGTGAATTTGCCCATATGAAATATCAAAGTTGGCTTGGTATCAAAATAAAGAACAATTGTGTCCGCCTAGGATAATAAGAGCAGAGTCTGAACTTAACAGTTAATAACTCTACTTAATCACCTACCTTTGAGGAAATGAAGGAACTACTGCCTACAACTTTCTAGAGAGCAAATCATGAATTACAGATTTATCCCTCTCAAAACAAGAAGTAACAGGCTCACAGACAATTCTTTGAGAAGTTGAAAGAATGAAAGTTAACAAGGCAGGCTATGGACTTGAGAAGTCACAGCGGCCAATAAAGTTTCCACACTTGAGCAACAATTTTTGGCTTCCTTGGGCTCTTTTATGTGCATAATGATTTGAGTTGTAATCCTTAGTTTGGAAATGAGAGTTATTTGCTCTGCCCATTAATTTTGTCATTTAGACACGGTGTGCATTTTCTTTTCTAAGCCAGTGTTTTGTCTTTGCCTTAGCATATTTATTTTTTCAAAAGAAACATTTACTTAGTATGCAAGCAAACCCACTGCCCAGTGGTGTTTGAAAGCCAGGCTGGCTGCTAAATAGTCAGTCTCCATTTCCTTTCTCAAAATCCTAACACTTGGCACAACTGGTAACCCATATCTGCTTTGATTTTTTTTTTTCCTTTTAACTCTGTTCTCACCTCTTTGGAAACCTTTGGCCCTTTCTCTCTATTCTGTCACTCTTCCTTACTGCTCTGCTACTCCAATGACTCTCTGAGTATCAGGGATGTATTTTAAAAAGTAATATAGAAACAAAATCTTGATATTTTAGGCTTATCATGTTATCTAAAATGATATTTCCTTATGAAATCTTATAATTGTATCAAGTAACTTTCCGTAATCTTCTCATCTGAGTCTTATATGCACAATTTACCAATTCCCAGTAAATAATGAAACATGAATTGGAAAACAACCCACATACCTCCAAGGAGGAAAATAGGAGGGATAAGTGAGGAGGACGGCCTGGCATCCAGTCCTCTGGCTCTTGTCTGGGGCATCTGGTCTAATCACTCTGCTTAAGTTCTACCAGCAGGACCTTGCAGTTGTGGGCAAGTCACTTAACTTTGCTAGGTCTTACCTCTTTCATCTCAAAAAACGCAGATGGTAATTCCCTAACTCATAAGATTTTCATGAACTTTACATGGGCTAATGCATGTACAGCCTGCCTGGAGCCTGGCAAGACCCAGGAGCTGTTAACTGACATTTTTCTTCTTGTCATGCGTATGTTAAATGCCCGTAGCCTCTGCACATCTAACTAGTGTTTGCCACGCTGCACATCAGAGACGATCTTTTCACTTTGGGTTTTTAGTTTCCTACGTGGATGTCCTAGTGGGGATGTACCCACTTCTTTCCACTGTTCTTGTGTGAATGCTTCAGTGGAGGCACAGACACTGCTTATCCTGCTGCCCTCTGACCTGACACCTAATGGAAGCTGTGAATTCAGTGGCTGTTCATGGATGTAAACAAGGGGATTTGTTTTCATGGTGTGACAAGGCTTAAAAAACCATATAAACTCTTTTGTCACTTCAGATTTAAAAAAGAAAAACTATTTTTTGCACTTTTTGCTTTCTTGGTTTTGGACTGCTGTTTGTGCGCACAATTAGAACAGTTCTCCAGATGTCCGTGTGTTTTTGGTGTTTCATAGTGTTTTTTTTCCCCACTCAGTACTTCAGTTTTCGAAATACATAACTACAAAAGAAATACTTATCTGTACAAAATCCAGTGCAACCTCACAGTGCTAGTCTTGACCTCCTGTGTCAATAGAATAAAGAGGAGGAGGGCAAGGAGAGAGATGTAGATTTGTGTACTGCTTATACAGCTGGCTCAATTTGCTTTCTTGTTTAAACACTGCAAAGCAAAGACAAAGAAGCTGATGTTACACAAATGACAGGGTGCATTACCTTTTAAAGCATATCTTTAAGTGCAGAGGAGCAGGATGGATGCTAGGGGAATTTCAAAAAAGTACCAAGAATGACAAACTTTTATGGGTACTATCAAGATTGGTTTTATTCAACTCAAGATCATGTGTCAGGTTATCTTAAAATTCATTAGTATGGCAGCTAAAAAGCAAGGAAAAGAGGCTATTTAAATACAAAAGCAGACTCTTCAGAAAGTAGTGATATACAGAAAGTTAAATTTCAAAACAGATGAGACGTAGCCAAAACTGCATGCAGAGGAAAAGTAGTAAACCTACATGGTTTTATTCTAAACAAAAGAGAATAAAAGTCTCTTGACTTGAGGAAATTTATAAAGGAACATAGTTATTGAAAAGCTTATAATAAAAATTGGAGAAAAATGGTAAGTCCACTTGAATTTGTTTCATATTATTACATGTGTTCTGGGAAAAAGAAGTGTGGGCAGGGAAGTGGCATATATAAGTGACATATATGAGATGTGGGGGCTGAATATGGTAAAATATAATGTTTTAATATTATGCACACTTTAAATTTTAGTTTTAATTTGGGGATAATTTTGGCTAAATATTTTCAAATTTTTTTCTAAAAGACTTATCAGCTCCCAAAATATTTCTCCAGCACTTAAGTTGTCCTTAGAATTCCCCTGCACATATCAGCCCAACTAAGCTCCATATTTTCTTTGTTTTTCATTTTACAACAAAAGTATATTCATGGTTTTATATCATCTGGCTTTGGGCGCATTATATAGTGAGTGTATAGGATAACACAGGATGCTGTTTCTGACAAGCCAGATGCATTCTCTCTTTTAATCTGTATCACCTAGTTTTGTGTCCAAAAGAGAACTTATAAGTCAATTAGTGTGACTGTATCATTACAGATGATGTGAAAAAATGAAGGCCCACAGACATTAAGGCTCCAGGCTTTACACTGCAAGGTGAAAACTAGAAGTTGCAGTCCTGGGCCGAAGACGATCCTGTCTCCACCGTAGCTGTAGCCAGCCCAGTTGCTAAATACACCAACCCTATCAAGACCCTTTCAATCAGTGTTCTCTTTAGCTTTTATTACATGAAGCTTTGGCAATCCATCATTCAGACAATTCTCAAAAAAGACTCCCTTTTTAGTTTATTTCTGGTATTTAAGAATGGCCCTGTGATGATTTTGGTGACACTCATCGATATTTTAAAATTCTCTTTCTACTGGGGTGCCCACTTGCTATGGCAGAAAACCTAGTTTTTCTACTAGTCTTTCCTCTTCAAAAAGCTTTTTGACAGTATGTACTAAAGCTGAATATATATGTACCCTATGAGCTAGCAAATACCCCTTCTAGAAAATACCCAACATAAAGGTATAAATATGTTCATCAAATGACACATATGAGAATGTTCATAGCTGCATTATTCATAAAAGGCCCAAACTAGAAAAAAACCGAATGGCCATTAATAATGCAGTGAATAAGGAATTCCATTACCATACAGCAAGAATAATAAACCAACTACCTAGATGAATCTCACACATCATGTTGATTGAAGTAGGCCAAACCCAGAAGAGTATAATTCCAAGCATATGAAATTCAAAACCTGAAACTAGTCTGTGATTGTGTGGGGGTAGTGATTACCTTTGGGGTTGGGGGTGGTGACTGCAAGGGCGTGAGCAGGTAGTTCTGGGAGCTGGTCACCATCTATATCGTGATCCTGAGTACTGATAACATGAACATTCAGTTTGTGGCAATTCATTGTGATGTGCACCTATAATTTGTGCACTTTTCTGTACCAGTAAAGGTTTACTTAAAATCCAGGCTTAATTTCAGCTTTCAGTTTTGTGCTAGGTGAGTCTGGGGGTGGGGCTATGCTCTCTGCTGAGTGCTGGTTCTTGCCGTAGGTGTTCGTTCCCAGAGGTCCTATCGCATGTGAGTAGTTAAAAGGGAGTCTCCAGCGCCCCAGATCTGGTTTGAATTCTTTCTCTTCCACTTGGCATGCCTATGCCCTTTGAAAATTTCTTGGCTTTTTACCAAGTAACATGAAAAATAAGGATAATAACAGCTCAAACACCTCAGGGCTGTGATGTAAGTTAAATGAGATAATGCACATGAAATCCACAGCTCAGAGTAAATTCTACTAGCTTTTAGTTATTATTTTTATTTTGTTTCCCTAAAGATTATTCTGCACTTTTAAAATACACAGCAATCTTGCCTTGTGGCCCTAGGTGGGACCCACAGCATAGACAGAGGTTTGTGCAGCCTGTTCTTAAGCCCTCAGAGAAGATTACATGCCCTCAATTATCCACTTACTCTAGTACTTCACATTCATGATGTCCTCAGATCTGTTCCCCAGCCAGGAGGCCCTGTGTCTGTCCACTGTCTTCTGTTCCTGAAGCTATTCTCTTCAGCTTTATCTTCAAAAGTTCTCAGTAATCCATTGCTTTCTCCCACCTCCACCCCCTCTGTTGATTTTTTCCTTCATAAACAGAAAAAAATGCTAGGTGAGCTGTACAGAGTGGTGGGCTTCCTGTAAATAATTGTGTGGGTACTTACTGTGCAAATGAGTGATGCTTCTCAGAACTGTTCAGAATCTGAACCCAGCCGCTGTTAGTTGGTGGGAAGATAGTGATGGAAAATGTTGTACAGAGAGATCATGAAAGGGGGAAGGTGGGGGGATGGAGACCCTTTCTTTTTTTGATTACTGAGACTCATTCAATTCAGAAAATAATTCACAGCCTTAATGTCTGAAAATTGTTGTCACTCATTAACCCAGACTGTTGAATCTTGTTTTGTAACGTGAATCTATTTTAGAATCTAAAAGAGCGTTTTCAGTGGCCAATGGATTCAGAAACAAATTAAGAGAGCTCAAAGAGAAACAAACCAAATGTTTTTTAAGAAAGGAAGTTATTATGACCTATTCGAATTTTAGAAATTACTTTCTTGACCTCACATGCCCTTCAGTGCCCACCCATTCTTCTTTAAGTTTCACAGAAAAATTTTCTAGTGGCGTACATCTGATCTCCCCACTTTCCCTTCTCCTTTTCATTTCTTTGTGCATCTGGATCTGGCCTTTGAAAATTACTTGGCTTTCTACTGAGTTTCCATTTCCTCAACACGAAAAATGAGGGTAATAACAGCCCAAACACCTCAGGGCTGTGATGTGAGTTAAATGAGATAGTGCACAGGAAATGCTCCCCACAGAGTAACTACTGTTAGCTTCCGGTCCTCCACTGCACTGTTTGCCTCAGGGATACTGGCAGCTTCCATATGGCCAGATGCAATGCTCAAGTTTCTGTCTTTGCCTTACTTATGAGCACATTCTCTATAGAGTCTACCACCACATTTCCCCCTAACTTGAAACAGTTTCCTTAGATTTCAAGACACTATTTCACTGTCCACTTCTGTTCCCTCAAATGGCTCCTCCTCTTCTTTTTGACGAAGGGCCTTCAGGTTCTACCTGCCTTCTTTCCCTAAATGCTCTCATCCAGCAGCTTTAAGTACTTGCTGTATGTTCATTTCCAAGTTGTTTTTAATCTCCAGCCTTGACCTCTCCTCTGAACTTCATGCAACTGCCTGTGTGAGATTTCCACCTGCATAGACCAGCTCCCCGCCAACCCTTCTCCTCCAGGGCCCTATTCTCAGGAAGTGGCATTATAGCCTCAACCCAGGTACCTTCAGCAATAAAATGGAGTTATCTTTCATTCTTGCCTTTCTTTCTGTCCCACATCTAATCTTTTTGTTCCTACCTCTAAAATATATCCTGAATCTACCCCTCTCTCTCTTTTGCACCACTAACTCAGACCTCCATCATTTCTTGCGTAGTTTGTAACAATAGCTTCCTTCTCCTAAGAGATTTGGTTGAAATTCATCTATTAGATGCAACAAGTTGAACTCAAAAGTATAAATGGCCAGCTTTTCATTTAGGCTTTGTCATAGACAGCTCTGGGAAAAAAAAAATTAGAGACTTTAAAAAAAAAATAAAACATTTCAGCAATATAAATATGAAGAAAATTGCTAATCCACCTTGTCTGAACCCTGAAATGGAGGGAATAGGAAAGACTGCCAGTATGTTCTGGATCTTCCTCCAGCTATCCTGCTGGAAGCCCCTGGCTGTGTGTGTGCAGTGTCCTTGCTGAAGTATGAGGGAAAGCTAGCACCAGACAGCAACCTGCAGACACTGCTTGTTTTCAAAGACTGTTTACGAAAATTTCTGCTGCTCCCCTACTGATCTTCTGATGGGGTCTATATATCATGGACATTTGAAAAAACATCTTGTACAAATGTCATATTAGCCTTGCAAAATTAAATTATTCATGTATCGAGGTGGCAGCAGATTACTCTCTTCCTTTCTCAGTTTTTAAAAAACTGGATAGGAACATTAATATTTCATGCTTTTATTAGAATATTTGAGTGTTTATGAAGAAATAAATATTTTTGAGTAATGAGGTACACAGAAATTCCATTCGATTGCATTTACTTCTTGTTAAAATATTTTTAAGGTTTTCATTTTATCAAAAGAAACATTGCATAGCAGGATAACATTGTTTTTGAAGATTGACTTTCTATTAAATGATGACCACAAATTACACTCTGAAAAAATACTACTGAAGATACTACTATTTACATACTAAAGCATTTTTTTCTGCCTCATTCAGAGGTTTATTTGTTTAGTGGTGCTCAGAAAAATTACATTTTCCCAATAGAAAAAAATATCTCTTATACATTTTAGAATGTATAAGTATTGGAGTTACTATGTCATTGCTTAGATTATTCATTGCCTTCTCCATGAGACCACATATATAATGGAGAATTAAGGCTAACCATAAACTTTTCTAGGTCTTTAATTTTTTTTCCCCAATTTTAATTACATAAGACAGTTGGAGAAGTGAGTTCATTGAATTTGCTCTTTTAATTTGTAGAGTCAGATTGCAACAAACTTCTAGTATTCTGGTTTCCTGAAAATCTTTCCTGTGAGCCTTCCACCTCACCTTTACTGCCATTATTTTTCTTAAATACAAATTTGAGCATGTTTTTAAAAAACCTGCTGTAATTTTTGTTTGTTTTTTTTTTAGTTCTCAAGAAAGGGAGTCCATGGAAAGAAACCAATCCTGGACTGTTCTGAGTTGATATGCTTAGCAGGTGACAGTGTTGAATGCTTACTTGGTGAGTTCTTGTGGGCCACTGATGGCAATTTGAGTAAACATATTCTCGAACTTTCTCAGCCTCTGATTCAGGAAGCTCAGACGTAAATAACCACATTTCTGGATTTGAATCAAAACTGAAATAAGAGACCACAAGTCCCAGCTGGTTTTGGACCATATTAGTGCTTGTTCTTCCTGAAGAGCTTGGCTGGAAATCCTTGCAGCAGGTTCTGCCACTGGCTCACTGAACTCCCATCTCCCTTTACAGCCTGACTTCCTCTCCGGTCATGTCAGCACAGCTAATGCCTTTACTTCCCAGACTCCCATGCAGCAGAGTGCAGGCATATGACCCAGGCTGCGCCAACCAAACCCACTCTTTGGATTTGGATGCCAACCTGAGTAACCTTAGGTAGTAGCTGTGTAGGTCGGCTCTCCCGGTAAGCCCAGCAGCACTGGCTTCTTGCTCTTCCGCCAGTGGCTTCTATGGACCTGTGGCACCCAGACTAGCATGTGACCAGTGACGACCAGCAGGTGGCAGCAAAATTGCAACAGTCTTGGCAGTGGGGCATGTAAACGTACCTCTGGAGATTCTGAAAGTTCCTTAATATTCTTTAATAAATTCAGTTTTGCTTAATATAATGAATAGATTCTGTTGTTTGCATGGAAGTGTCTTGTCACTGCCTTTTATAGCTGCTTTAACAAGGTGCTTCCTGTCTCGTTTCAATTATCTGCTGTTCTTTCCCTAAATACTGATCATTGTTAGATGTTCTTTCACGTTCTATATCAGAATTTATGCAATATTTCAGAGACGTATGCAGTTAAGCTTGGGGAAAAACAATTTAAAAAGTAAATAGAATATATAAGTTTTCATTTAGAGTCCGTGAGCATGACCATATAGTTTATGCAAATACTACTCCAAGGAAAAAAAATCAGTCTGTCAAAGTAGGAAATAATCAAGAACTAAAATATTCACTCAGAATTGTCCAACAGCACGATACTGAGAGAGAGAGACTCATGAAACTAGAGGCTGACCTGAGTTCCATCTTACCTCCCAGACTTCTGGTGTCTCACCTGGAATAGATAAAGCATTTAGAGAGGCAGAAAGTGCTATGACACAGCTAAAGGTTAGCTGTAGGGGGATCATTAACATAAAGAGGACAGACTATTTACCTCCATTCCTTCTTTCATCAACATTAATTTATGATGGGTTTATAGAATTTGCCTGCTTTTTCAGTTCAGTTTTCGTTGTCTCTAAACTTTTTCTAAAACACAGATTGCTATTTTGTATGAAAACTTTTGATGTTTAACTAATACTAACTGAATGAGGTCCGGCTTCTTTGACTTGACAGGCAAGGTTCTTCACAACTGGTCATAACTTACTTTTCCAGCCATATCTCCCACACCACCCTTATGAGCCCTACATTGGGCCAGCAGATTGTCTCCGGCAGGTTCAATTACAGACAGCACCGTAAGCAGCAGAGGTAACACAGGGAGTATTCGACTTACAAGATTATTGGAAAAGCTTGGGGAACAGGTCCATGCTGAACTCTCAGGAATGACTCCCAAGATACCATTGGCTCACCTATGAAACCATTATCTCTGCTGCAATCAGAAAAAGGGCACCCAGTTTATTCCAAAATCACACTGTTTCCAAAAAAGTGAATGCAACCTGACCTGGCTACCATCCTCACGCAAGTAGAGAGTAGACACCAAGACTTCAGTTACCAGTCTTCCTGACATTCCTCAACAGTCAGACTTACTAGTAGAAATAGCCAAAGCAGCAGGAATACAGACACAGGTACCCATCAGATTCCTGGGTGCACCAGTTTTGGAAACCAGGTGTAAGGGAGCCTCAGACATGTGGTTCCCAGCTTGTACCCACCCACATGTAGTGCACTGTACATGGCAGCTTAACTGGGACTGGGAGAGGCAATGTGTACCATCCATTATACACATGACGCAATTTTCCCAGCGCAGATGATTCGCTCTCTTTCCTATGCCTTTGCTCTTGTTTTTCTGTCTCGTTGGAATGTGTTTCATATCCTTCTCCATCTAGCAAACCTTTACTCAACCATCAGGTGTCAGGTACCTGCGTCATTTTCTCTCATCTTCTTCCATCCATGGAATCTTCTTCCATCCAATGGAATTCCTTATGCATAAAGAATAGATTGTCTATTCATTCACTTTGTCCTTCAACCACCAAACTTATCAGCATCTCCAAAGCCAATAAAAACTCAGTTCCTGCCCTCAAGATGTGAGGGTCCTTGGGAGGGAGACAAATGAGCACAATTATGGAGAGGATAAGCCACCAAGGAGTGGGTCCTGAGGAGAGGGCAAGCCAGATGAAAAGGTCAAGGAAGGCTACGTAAGAGGAAGTTGTCTTCGTTTTAGTGTTTCCAGTACGTAGAGTAGTGATTGGTGTGTAACATCTTTAAAGCACAAGTCAGGGCTAGAAATGAGTGAAATTTTTTTAAATGAGTCTTGTCTCTAGTTAAAAGCTCTCTACCAATACGGTGATACTTTAACATGAGCTGTTTTATGATGCCATAATGTAAAACTAAATTCTCTACAGCTCATTTTGTTTAAACTGTTTGTCTTCCTGTAGTTCATTCCTTTAATAAAATAATACTAATCGCATGCCTACTGTGTATCAGATCTGGTGCTCAGCCCCTAGATCCTGTGGATCCAGAGAGCCGTAGCCTCTGCTCTGTGGTCCAGATTGTGTGTCTAGTGGGAGATACAGTCACTAAACAAATAACTACACAAAAACAAGTAGCAGTGCTATAAAGGAAAAGTACAGGCCTCACTGAGAGCGAATAAGAGGAGGTGTTAACAGTTGGAGGGTCAGTGAAGGTTTGCTTTCCAAAGAAATAACAATTAATCTGAGACTCACAGGATGAAGGGAACAGAGCAGGCAAAGTGAACCACAAATTCTTCTGTCTCCCATTTTTTTTTTACATAGCAACCATAAAAGAACTTTTTCGTTTAATACTTCTCCCTGTCCATCAGCTCTGGTAGTCATTCGATTGCCAATATACTTGGTATTCCAGAAAATAAATTCCATATTCAACACACAAGGAAGCTTTTCAAAAAATGACTTGCATTCGCAAGATGGAAATAGCCATTATCTCTGTGGAAATTTTTGTTTCATATTTGCAAACAGTTTCTTAAGGGAAGTTTCTATAGAAGTTAGACAGTTATGACACCATAGGACAAATGCTTTCAAATTCTTCAGGCTCTTTGCCGCCATTACCCATTTCATAAAGATGGATGATTATCCTCTTTCTTTGAATGGGCCCACGGATGTTACCTATTGTCACAATGAATCTAATTGCAGAGCAATTGATTTTGCATGGCACCAAGGTTGGCAGTGCAAAGTGAACTGCATGGATTTGGCCCTAGCCCTCCAAGAGCTTACAAAAATACCAGAGAGGGGCTTGTCACGGGGAGAATACACAAAGCATTAAGCCAAACAACTTTACACATTTTAATTACCCTAAGACTGGATAATTGATGCTATAGCATGAATAGATTGAGAGTAAGTACATTTTATTAGGAAAGCAGGAAGAAAAATAAACTTGTGGAGAATGGAGGCAACATTAGGGAAACCCCATCTAGACAGGGCAGGCCGAGGGGAATTAGCTAGTCCTCCTTTGATCAGTGTGGGAATCTTCTGGAATCATTTCTCTCGCCATTTGCATAGACCCGAGAAGAATTTGCAGGCTACCGCTGAAAGCGGTCCTCTGCCCCAAGACTTCCAAATGATGCTTTTTGCCACTGTGATGTTTTTCGGACATTCTACACATTTTAGTGCTCTCTGAAAGAAGCATTCACGTTGCCATTCAACATGTCTAGTTTGGGTGCATTCTAAGTCAAATTATACAAGAAGCTATTTGTGGCATTCAGCAGCTGCAGAAAGAAGAGGCTGTTTTGGGGGGTGGGGGGAGAAGGGGGTGGTGTTAAACACAATTTAAGTGAAGCTAGAAAGTTCAGGATATAGAGTTAGTGTTGTTGATGGGCAGTTGTGATTGTTTTGACAAGAAGAGGGAGGTTCCTGAGTGAAGAAGTTAATTTTATCCTATTTCAACCTGGGACCACCTCCTGGAATGAGCACTCCGTAGATGTGCTAGGATTTATTTTGATAATGAATGTAATATATTGTCTGGAGTCTGTGTCTGATTCCTCCATCCAGTGGGGTGCAGTTGGTGAGTATTTCTCTCCAGAAGCAGCTATAATGAAAAAATTCCAGTCAGATTTAAGCTGATGGTGCATGTACATCAAGATAAGTATAGAGAAGTACAGGTATTTTAGGACCACCTTTGGTGTCCTAAATGTATAATTAAATATGGTTTGCTAATGAGAACTGACTGATTGTGCAGATTTTATTTGAGCTCGTTTTATCATATGATGATTTATATGTATGAACTGCTACTCAGAGAGATGATGTTTCAGATTAGGTGATAAAAGTGTATCGAGCTGACTCTTCTGGGAGCTGCTATACAATCTGAGAGAGTTTAGAGAGAACTATTTGGCATTGTAAACATATCTGCTCTATTTTCTCCCCAAATCTCACTTTTCTTCTTATTCTAGTTCAGAAAAACATTGACTGCATATATATATCTTCATTGTTGGTCAAATTCCTAGAGAGATTTCTAACCTCCACTCCTTTTTTCCTGAGTGAAAAAAAACCAAAAAATAAATAAATAGTGGCCTAAATGAGGGAATATCCACATCTGTCTTTATAGTTCCAAACTTCATATTTTTGGCTGCTTCCTGAGAATATTTAGTTAGGTATATGAGAGCAACTGCTAATCTTAATCCTTCCTAATATTATTTTATTTGCTAAGAGGTGAAGAATTCCATTACTGTATTTTCTGCTTTCTGTTTCAAACCCTCGTGATGCTGATGGAGAGGAGGTAAGCATATCATTTTTACAAAGTTGGTGGCCAGCCATTACCCAGGATAGGCATTATTGTTTTGATCACCATTTGATTTCTCAGATTTTGTGGGGGTCTAATGATGTGGGCTCTGCGATCAACATGCCTCTCTCCCCTCCAGCTGTGCCCTAATTGTATTGCCCTGTAGTTCCAGGAAATGCCAACAGGCAGGCATGGAGACACCCTTCTGCAGGGTCAGCTCAGAAATCTACATTGTGAAATCCTTGAGTTAGAAATACTAGGTTCCTAGAATTTAGAGATACCGAACAAATGTCTCTGTATAACAGTGTTTTTTAATTTTTGTCTCTTGCTCTCATTTGTTGTTTACTTAAGTAAAAATATTCTTATCTTTCTCTGTTGAAAAATCAGTGAAAGACTATGAAAAATGGAGCTTAGAGGAAGGTTTTATTCATTTCAAAACTGTTTTACTGCCTGGCTTTAATCAAAGTTCTGTACTCTCCTAATTTTGAATTTCATTTTATGCCAGGCTGACCTCCCTTTGCTCTTTTGCAATACCTCCAGCATAATTACAAAACCTTCATAGCATTCATAGTATTAAGGAGTATTGTTTCATTGTTTTGAAGGCTTCTGCTGCTGTCTAATAGTTTAGGACAATTCAGATATATATTTTTAAAACTCAACATTAATATCCTCTCCTAGGTCAACTTTTATCATTACTAGAAAACCAAATGCAGTTGGAGACGTTTAACTAGTATTGCTGCAAATTAATCAGCAAACCAAAGTGGTCTATCTTAATTGGCCTAATTATCATTTTGCATGTGAACCAGCTGGCTTCTTAACAAAAGCAGTTGATCACACCAGCTTATTAATTGTAGCATTCATCTTAACCATATGTGAAACAGTATAAGAAATCGCAGAAAATAGAGAAAAGAAAAACTGAACAGTCTGTGAGATTGTTCTCTTGATTACAAAATAATGAGCTCAAATGATAACTTTCCTCTAAATCTTTGCTGATCATTATTTGGAAAAACTTAGGCAGTGATAAATCTGATCTTCCTTCAGTCATTTTAAATCAAATATATATTTTTTTGTGTTCGTGGACAATACTGTTGTCTAAGTGAAAATACTCTCCTTTGGATTGTTTTATTGTAAGATTTTAACTTTTGGTAGTCAATTGATGAGGACCTCTTTTTTCTTAGCCTTAGTTATTCAGTTAAATGTAGCTGCCCCCTTATTGAGTCATGAATGTTTTATGTAATTCAGGGGTGCTTCCTTAATCTTGGTTGCAGATACTTGATAGTTTATGAAAATTCACAGAGATTATAGAGTATGGTCTCTCTCTTGTGGGAGAAGGTGAGGACATTCTTCTGAGCCATGTTAAATGGAGCCTTTCTAAGCTTTTCTGTCAGGAGACAGCAGCAGGAATCATGCCTTTGGGCACCAGTGTTTCACTGAGCCTGTGTCGCCCTGTAGGTGGCAACCTTCAACTTTATTTTGTCATTCCCTCTCCCTCCCACCAAGTCTTGATTAGGAAGTCTCCGTTGCCCTTAATTTTTTTTTTTAAGTAGAAAATTCTTTTCAAGTATAGATTCCTTGTAGCTTTTGTAACACCATCAATCAAACAGGTCCTTAATATTGTCCAATTTTAAAAGCACAAGAGAGCCCAGAGTATAAAGCACTTTAGCTAATCACATGACTCTTAAATTAAATCTCTAAGATCATTACATTATACCTTTTTCATTCCACAATGAGATTTTTTTTTCTTCCCTGAAGATTTTAGAAGAAAGGTTACATTGATTTTTTTCTTTTCAAATTTTAAGATTCATTTCCTTTAAATTATTTTTATTATAAAAGGTTATAATTACATTACATTTAAATAGCACAGAAAATATATTTTAATTTCCAAGTGATTGAAAATTATTCTCTTCTCTAGGATGTGCTAGGCCCCTAATATACATTCAGAAGATGTGTTTTGAATGACTGAATTTGTAAAGGTAAAGGGAGAACCTTACAATTGAACTAACTGATCTGTAGCTCTACTTATATACATTATTTCTCTCCTGGAATGAGCCTCTCTATACCTAATATAGGCTCAGTAGAATGAATTAGATGAATTAGTACTACTTGGGTGGGTGGATTAGGGCTATACAGCATATTGGGGAGAATAATCGGTTTAAGTATAAGAGACTTACAGTTAATGAAATTAACTATTCTCTCTCTGTGAGACAGACATAGTTCACTTTTGAGGAAGTTATCCCTGAAGTAAAATGGCATATATTTTTGAAATGAAGAGTTACTAAAGCTCCGTCAAGGAAGCCCCTTAAGGAAGTTTAACATTTAAAGTATAATTTGAAAAATGAATAGGGGCATGCCAAGTGGGTAAGTCAGAGATCTAGTGTCCCAGGTGGAGGGATACACGTGCAGAGGTGTAAAGGCAGAACTGAGTGTGGATGTTTGCAGCCCCGCGCCCACCAGCCCTTCTGTGGTGAAGGCAGAGGTGTTGTGGCACATTGACACCTGGAGCACAGGATGAAGAGTCAGCTCAGATTCTTGGTTGCTGAATGATCTACTGCAGGTCACTTATTGTGTAAAATAAAAAGGATGCTCCCTAGAACTCTTCAGCTCTCACTTTCTAGGGACCTGTGAAATCCCCCCTTTCCAACTTGCCCCTGCCATACCCCCACTCACCCATTATTCCCAACCTCAGGACCCACTCCCTTTATAAAGCCCTCTCCTGGCAGCCCAGCCCATGCCCATCACTTCAGGACAGTGTCCGGATTGTCCCCTCATTAGTGAGACATTGCAACCTTCCATCCCTGCAGGCAGGATGGAACTTTGAATGCCATGTCAGCAGGACTCCCTTTGTGATTTGGACTTTTGATTGGGGTTTCTTTTTCTCACAGCATGTTTTCTGTCTGCATTGCCTTTCATTTGTTCAACACTTGTCACATGAATATTGTGGCTCGACTAAACTAGTCAGTGTGATAGCAGATGTTTTGAAATTGACCAAGCAGATGGTAGCAATGGTTTTAGATTAAATTATTAACTAGGATCCACAGCAGAAGCCGTTAGCTTCAACACATGCAGAGGAAAGGGTGTTTCCTAACATCAGAAGTAACTGGTAAAGTGGATGCCAGATCAAGTTCCTTCTGAAGAATTAATATGTTACATCTCTTAAGGTTTCCTTTTCAACCCCTGTCGCCTGCTTCTCCACCAGATATTGATGAGGAGAGAGATTTCCATTTGTCTTGTTTTCAGTATGCCATATGATTCATCATTAAAGATTAATTCAGAAGCAGAAGAATGAAAAGATCATTGTATCAATGAAGTTTCTAGAATATTGGTGATTTTTAATGTAGTTTCGTGGAATAACATGATTCATGGGTGAGTTAATATAATTCTTCATGAGCGTCTGTCATTGACACATGTTTTCATTCTGGGACGGTATCTCTACAACAGTACTTTTTAAATGTGTTTGTGTTGTGTGTGTTTAACCTCATTATCCAACTGTAAAAAGCATGAGCTCACAACCAGTATATGTTCAAATTTACCCATTTGTCTAAAAGGGGCCTTTTTTAATAGATGGTTTATCCCAAACTAGTATTTTATCCAGGATCATGTATCTGCGCATGACGTTTCTTCAATCTCTTTAATCTGTCACATTCCTATTTATTATTATTATTATTTTATTATGTAATTGACTTATTGAAGAGGTCAGGCCAGCAAAATGTTCCACTTTTAGTTTGAGTGATTGTTTTTTATTTTTTCATTAGTTCTAACTCTTACATAACTATGAATGGGAACAGTTTAGCTTGTTAAAAAGGTTCAACTTGAATTTACCATAGGTGATTTTTATACTTGGTATTTCACCACCCCAGTGGGCACATACTGTTTGTTATCTATCCCATTAGCAAATGCTGGATTAGGAAGAAGGCACACCGGTCCTTCCATTGTGCAGCTGTTCTAATATTCCTCTTATATAGTGGCTCTTCGGTAACAGCGTAGCATATTGACAAATAAATCAAAGATGTTTTAAGTGCTTGCAATCTTAGGCTATGGAGAGATGAATAGTCGAAATTCGTAAGGCAATGCCTGATGTGAAAAATAAGAGATTAATTCTTCAGTCACAGGTGACCAACTGACTTATCTTTAGAGTTTCTAATACATTAAAGGCTAAATGGCAAGAATTTACAGGCAATTCAGTTTGTCTTGGATAATGTAAAGAGTATTTTTTCATCTGTTGTGTCAAATACTTCAGGGTTTATTTTTAAATACCAAATTGTAATTGTATTAACAAATGAATTGTACTGTAGATTAAAAAAAACCCTTAATCATGAAATGCTATCTAAAATTCAGCTTTTTCTGGCATTCTTTATTTTATCTGGCAGCCCTGTTTTTTAAATTTCTTATTTATACATTTATTCATTGTATTAATTCATCTGTACATATTATTAATTTTTGCTTGCAGTTTCAGCAAAGACTGTTCTTTTGATAAGAATTGCACTGTATATAACTGCTCTCAATTGTATTATAAATACTGTTAGTGCCTACATTTTAGCACTTGGTATCCTGTTGCCTGCATTAGCAAATCCTCAGTTGTGAAAAGCTATTTTTAGTACATTCAAGCTAATGTATCTTACACAAAAGTCCTTATTAGGACACAAAGAATAAAAATACTTAAGAGTAAATCACAGTTCTTTAAAAATACCTCCAGGTAATTCCAAGAAAAATATGGTCTGATGTCACTTGAGTAATCCTGGTGGTTTATCCTAGTCTAGGATTTTGAAATTCTATTACTACTAGTATTCTATAAGTACATGCATCCTTAACTCATAAAGTTCCAACATTTCTCCTTAATCTTTCACCAAAATGAAATCTTCTACCAACATTTAAAATTTTCTTCTGGGAATCATCTGATTATTTCTGTAGTTACCTGATTACTTACCAGGAGTAGGTATACAACATACCAGCAAAGACATACAAAATATCTGTATTGCAAAGTAATACATACTCTAAAGCTTCTAACTGTAAACTGTGCATCTATGTTCAACCATTCAGCAATTTTACACCAAGCACTTATTCTCCGCCTTGTGGTAGTCTCCGGGTTAAAAGTAAATCAGATCATATTCACTGACCTTAGGAAGGTCATAGTCCAGTGGGGATGACACACCCAACCAGACAAAATAATAAAATAATGAGTAAGTATAGGGAGAAAGATAAGACCATGCCGGTAATGAGAAAGATGGCAAAGGTCACCTGCCTCATTTAGAGAACAGAGAAGAGAGGAATCAGGTAAAGCACAGTCTTAGGACACACAGGTCTGCAAACACTCCCTTGTAAGTGTAAGACAGTGGTGGTGTGGGGTCAGGTGGCAGGGGAGTCGGGGAGAGAGGCAGGGGCCAGACCCTGAAGGGCCTTGTGTGCCTGAAGAGGGGAGGTTTTAGTTGGTGGGTCACTGGCCTGGGGACAGGGAGAGAATCTGGGGGGCTGGTGCAGTAATCAAAGGGGGAGAATGTCAGAATCAATTCTCACTTAGGGCTATTTTTTTACAGCTTCTTTGGTCTTATCCGCCAGTATTTAACAGTCTGTATTATGTTTCAGGAAGCAGGATATACTTAAGGTATAAGAATTTTTAAATTAAGCCCTAGTTATTTAATAAATGGCTCCTTTACCACCCATACTTTCATCTTTAGTACAGCCTTAAAATATACCCTTATTATTTTTATTGAGGACAAAAGATATGTTTAAACTTAAAAGCTTCTAAGAGCAGGGCTGTCTAAGGCTCCCAGGACTCAATTCTGCTCCTGTTTCCCGCACCCACATCCCCATTTACACAAAACTTCAGGCCTTCCTCTACATTCAGTGCAATTTGGGCACTAAAAGCCTTTATGCTGAATCCAAAAACTTTCACAAACTTTGTTAAACAGTATTTACTAAAAGGAACATTTTCAAATACTGTACACAGAAGTTATATGCAGAAATGATGCATGATTACATAATATATACACACATTTTTAACTACTCAAAATTTGAATACTCGATCAATTGAAAATGGAATCTATAATCAATAAAGATCACTGTGGCCTTCTAAGTTGGAAGGAAAAGAGAAACAGACACAATGAGGTTCTGATCAGAGCCATGTACTAAATGATAATTTTAAGCACTTCTCAAAGGAATTTTAGCTCTTCAAAATAGAAAATTTTCAGTTCAACCTTATCTATGCACAGTACTTTTACTGACTGTTGATTTGTTACAGGCTAAGTTTTTAAATCAAGCTTAACATCAGAAATAGAAGCTTATACATGACTAAGTTAATTTAGATGTACTTATTATCTTTATGCATGGTGAAAACACTTGAAATACAGTTTTTAAATACACAGACATACCCATTCATTCTTACACTTTTCAGACTGAGAGCACTGAAAAACCTTATAGCACAGAGTATCCAAGTCCCTTGGCCTATAACACAAAACATACATATTTAGCAGTAAGAGATTTTTGACATTTCTAAAAATTAACTAGCAACCTAATCTACTTAAACATCATAATAATGCTTTAGTAATAAATATATCTATAGATAGCTCTAAACTTCTTTAAACTTTTTTTTAAGCCTTTGCTGCTGTTATAGGGCTAAACTTGGAATAGGCAGTACCACGGATTTATATATTTTCTGTTGAAGGTATAAATAGAGCAATTAAAAAATACTGGACATTTCTATAAAAACATGGCTCTTCAATAAACTATGGCATTGAGCCACTGCATATTATAAGATGAAAACACTTCCTTGTTCTCATGCTTATATGCAGGATATAAAGAAAGATAAAATTATTGGAGAAATCTTTGTAATTAATAAGCTCTCTCAAAACACACCTTATTATATAACACAATAAATACCATAATTTATTTGGTTCCTACCTGCAGATCTTACGGATTTAGGGAGTTATGGGGCAGCACAGAATCATGCCCAGAGGATTAAGTGCCCTGGATGCCAGGATGGAATCCTGCTTTCTACCCCTACACTTACCACTGATGTGTGTGTAACCAAATAGTGGCATTATCTTTACACAACAATGGCTACTTAATATCAGTCTTACTATTGAAGAGAAAAGAAATTACTACCTGTGGAACTTTTTACAGTTCATTTTTTGAGAGCACTCTGACTAGTCCTGGTGGACTGGAAATGTCTCACCACCCAGTGACTCTATCTCCCTCTTTAAACTGAAAGCTAATGGAATTTGCTGTACAGATCTCTGTTTTATTGCCATTACCTCCTTAAGATTTTTACTCAAATCTTACCTTTTCAATGAATACACTTGAAATACAGTTTTCAAATACACAGACAGACCCATTTAATAGTGCAACCGTGGCCACCTCCCTACTCCCCAAGCCTTTTTTATCCTGTTCAACTTTTTTCTTACGTCCATTGCACTCACCCCTTCAAGTACACCATATCATTGCAGTTTACTGTCAGGTAGTGGGAGCTCCATAAGGGCAGCGATCTCATGATAAACTCCAAATGCATAGCACTTAGTATGTGCTCAAATATTTGCCTTTTTAATGAATGAATCAACGTTTGCATGCCCTTGTGTACCTGGAAGCTACGTGCTGTTTTCAGCTGCAAGTATGTGTGCTAACGTTTAACCTCCGAAACTTGTGGATTGTAAATT
Organism: Manis pentadactyla; assembly: GCF_030020395.1. Taxonomy (NCBI): domain Eukaryota; kingdom Metazoa; phylum Chordata; class Mammalia; order Pholidota; family Manidae; genus Manis; species Manis pentadactyla. Next base: position 52,999,793 of record NC_080030.1, read on the forward strand.
GGAGTGCTTCTGTCCAGAACCCGGAACTACCTGTCTGTATCAAAGTGAGATTGAAAGGCAGTTCTTGAAGCAGAGCTAGGTCTCTCTTGCTTATGAGGTTGTGTTCCTAAAGGGAATTTTGCTCACTAATTTAAGGCAGCTATATCATTTAAATGCGTCTCAGTTGTTTCTCATTGCCATCTGGCCATGTAATTACTTTTAAGTAAAGCTTTGTATAGGATGAAAGAACACAAATTGGAAATCTGTGATAATATGTATGATAATACGTGTGGGGTTTTTTTGTTGTAATTTGCTTGCTTTGCTTTTGTTGTTCAAAAAGTAAGGTTAAGGAGGAGAAACCTTTGAGGAGGAATCATTCCAAAGCTTTCCCTAGAGGGAGCCCCTTATATAAATTTTATTCTTTGACTAAGAGCTTCTGTTAAAAGCTAAATGTTTTGAATTAGTGGATTATTACATTTTTCCATTCAGTTATAAGTCTGGCCCAAAGCTATGAAATGAGAGTTTGTCTAACATGTTTCAAAAAACTGTTTTGCCATGAAGTGGAACTGGGGAGAGACATAAGGTGCATTCTCTTCCTTTCTCCCTTTTCATATTTTCTGATCTGCATTCTTTTCCTTTTTGTTCCTGTCCCTTTACTCTGGAATATCTTTTTCTAGTGCCCGCTTATCTATCATTATTTCTGATTCTTCCCTCTTTATTTGAACCCCAGTTCTCTGAGGTCAATTTCAAATGGACAAAAGAACGAGAACTCAGTTCAGTATATTTGAGTTAAAGAGAAACCCAAATAATGTTTTGTTTGAAATTACTCTTCTCCCTCACAGGGAGGGGAAAGTTGTGGAATTTTTCAAACCAGGCGCTTAGCTGATAATTAAATTACAAAGCTGATTCACAATCACTGGGGGGGGAAAAAACCCCACTGGGTGAGAAGACCAGGCATACTAATTTGCACTAAAATGCAACCAAGTCACATTTACAACTCCGTGGAGATTCTATTGTAAAGTTTTACTGCTTGTAAACGGTCCTTTGGTGTGGGAGGCAGAGCCTGGGGGCGTGGTCAGGGAAACAATAGTTCAGCTCTTTTTTCCCCCCCGTAAATCAGTTCAAATGCCTGAATTAACTGGAGAGTCAAAGAATCAAAACAGGCTTGCTCTAAGACTTGTCAGCTCCAGTTAAAAGATCTGGATGTTCACAGTGGCCTAGTGAAAACGAGAAACACGTTTGCTTCACCTTGACTTCTGCGGAGGAAAATCTGCACTCCATTTGTGGACTCGAGAGAGGAAAACTTCGATCTGTCGGAGAGAACACTACATAAGTGAGCACCAACCCAGAAAGACTGATGTGGCAGTCATGCAAATAAGAACCGTGATTGGCTTTCTCTTTCTTTCTGCACACGTTGTCACAGGGCAGCTCTTAAGATTAGGTTTCAGTGGGAGCTTTTCAGGTTCAAGGACTGTTAATGGATTGTAACTGCCTGACACTAAGCTCAATCGCAGTTACATCGGCCCCCGGCAGATGTGTAACGATTTGGGACGGAGAAGAAAGTTCTGATCTGGAGCAGAGGGATGCAGCTTACCACCTGCTTGCTGAGCTGGGCTTTTAATGTGCTTTAAATTTCTAAGCCTGTGCAGGCATCCTGGAAATGGTGGTTTTCATTAATGCAAAGATCAAGTCTTTAATTAAGCTTTTTAAGAAGAAAAGTAAGTAGTTTCTCCCCACTATGTGGAGTGTGTGGGGTGTGTGTGTGTGTGATAGTTTATCCACGTGAGTGGTGGAATTAGTGTGAAACAGCATAATTAGCATGGGTTGAACTCTACTCTGTACCAGGTTGTTCAAATATCTCAGACTTTTGTAACTCTAGGACAGAATTCTGTGATTTTAGCATGTCTTATTTACTTACCGTTGGAATTTCAGGTGAATCAACTTGTTCTGTTCTTCCAAAAGAAGATTTCTGAAGAAGAGAAGAGAAAACTTGTGTTTACTTTATGTCCACTTTGACAGATGGTTTTTTAATTCTTTGGCTAAATGTTCGAGGAGCCCCTGGGTAATCCGTCACATATTTTGAGTGGAGACGGTCCTCTAAAGCTCCCTGGCACTCTCTATTAGGTATTTTAGAACTCGAGGACAAACTGTCTAGACAGAGCAGTTATTGTTGTAAAGTACACAGCTTTTGTGGTGTGGCTTCATTGTGTACTTACCACTGGTTTCAATTTCTTTAATTCAGGTGCTTCTTCATTCATTGGAAAATACAGTTATTACAAATACATGGGTTTTTTGTTTATTTTATTTGGCTTTTGGACCAGTGATTTAAATAAACTAGATAAATCTGGGCAGACAGGAGCATGGGTAAGAGAAACTTTGGAAGAAGCAACAAAGACCGGCACTCTGGGCTCATTTTCTGCAGCTCCCTTGGTTAAAGGCTCTTTGGATGGGCTGATCAAATCTGCGCTGGAAGAGTCCGCTCCACCAGGGGAGACAACTGCTCTTTCGTGGGAGACAGTTGGTAGCTGTGCGGTGGGGCTGGTGGTGTGATTACACAGACTCAGATACCATTACTCAGATTTGATGTGTAACTGGCAAATAGGAAGAGTTTCAATTTTCAATATTTTCTAACTGTGATATATGGCAGTTCAATCTTTCACATAAGTAGACATCACAGCACAAAACACTGTATTAACTATGGCTTCCCTTTGGGGGACAGTTGGTGAATTCTGCACAGTGCAAGATTCTCAGGTACGCAAATCAGAGCTAAGTCAGGTCTTTGTGGATTTTACGTGTTGTGATCAATATTTATATGCACACGTTACCTGAAATAGCAGGTGCCTAATTTACACATGTCTTTTGTCAAACATTAAAAGTAGAGAACAGCACAGGACATTTCTGTTTTCAACCTGATGTCTCCTCATTCTCAGTGTGTTTTTTTTGCCATTTAGCAAAGTGTGGAGAAGGCAGGATGATTAAAGAAATGAGTTACTTGGAGGCAAGGCTGGTAGAATTTAGTAGCTGTAGAAAAAGTAGTATATGGGGTCAGAGCTCATCTGTGGCTCAGGTTCCCAGGGGTGCTGAGAAAGGCTGTTTCTCTTCAGTGATGGTTCTCAAGTCAGGGGCTCCTTTAGGGTGATTTCACTGCTTCTGCCATAACCATGGTTTACATGAGTTATTTTATTAGCCAAGACTTTACATACATTCATTTGATCTTTATGATAGCTCTAATACCCATGCTATTAGGAACGTTGAGTTAATTTTGAAATATATTCAAAGAGGTTCAATGATTCAGACATGCATGTTGATCTTATTTTGAGAATATAGTTTGTGTCTCATTTCCAGGGACATATCATGCTGTAGAAATGAGTGTGCCCAGTGTGAACCCTACAGCATAGGTCCAAGCTGGGGAAGAGTCACTTCTGACTCACGATTCTAGTGTCCGCTGGTTGTACAGGTATTAGACTTGCCACCCCAGTAAAAGCCTCCGTATGGGGTCTTTCTATTAAACTTATTTGTTTCTTCCATGACCGGCTTACAGTGGCAGAAGAATAGTATTAAAAAATTGTTGATGAATTCGTTTGGTTCTCTCAGCCTCACACTGGGCCCCACTGCTACTCCATCTTCGGTTGTGCTGTCAGGAAACTAAGAGACAAAGAGGGCCTAAGCCTTATGGGGAATAAAGGAAAAGTAGTACAGAGATTCAGTGTACTGTTGCAATTACCTATCATTTCCCCCTCTAATGTTCTCATCTCTTTTGTGTTGGAGAAAAATTGAGTTGAGTTGGGTGTTGGGAGAACTCAATTGCATTGGGATTTTTTTAAAAAAACATTTTAATACAAAAGTGTACCATGAAAGCAAGAAACGCCGAGAAAATTTTGTAGCATAAATTGATTTCTACTTATGCTTTTTAATGTATTATATTGAATGTTTGTGTTTAATTTTATAAAATTTTAATTGCATTTATAATAGTTTTTTTAAATAATTCAGTAGAAGGGAAAGATTTGGTCTCAACCTTTTGACAGGAAATTTGTTTCTGTCTTGACAGTCTCACATTTATTGATGGCATTGTATAATTATTGAATAATACATTTGTTGTGGTAGAGTTAAGCAGGAATTGGAGGTCTCTATCAATTTTGTCAATTATTTTCCAGCATTAGAGTGGAGGAAGGGCCTAAAACACTGAGAAGCAATTAATGGAGCAAACAATTCTACCAAAATATTGTGAGGGATGATGGACAGTTTCAGGTTTTTTTTAGAGGCAAAACACTGTAAGAAGGACCCCTGGAGTCTTGGATTAAATCTTATTTGGAATTTGCGCCATTTCCCCCTTGCTGGCCCTTACCCCATAGACATGCTAGGCAGCAAAAACCCATCTTGATGTAATACCTTTGGAGCCAATGAAGCTTAGTTTGACACTTGAATTTATTCTATCTTTCCTTCTCCAGCGGTTTCCAACCTAGATGAGGAGAGTAGATGGACAGTCCACTACACAGCTCCATGGCACCAGCAGGAGAATGTGTTCCTTCCCGCCACAAGACCCCCCTGTGTAGAGGACCTGCACCGCCAAGCCAAGCTCAACCTCAAATCAGTATTAAGGGGTAAGATTTCACCCTGCAAGCTTATTGTTCTTGGATTACAGATTGTTAGATCTGAAAGCATAAATTTGCTATTTGTAAAAGAAGACCTATTTGTAATGAACATATAGTATGTTCTTTCTTCTTAAGATGTCATACTCAATATGTACTACATGCCTAATAGGTTCTGGTCTCTGTAGAAACCTGCCTATTTACAGATATGCAAATCCGTCCTCCAAGAGCCCAGCCCTGCTTAGGAACCCTGAGCATTGGTTAAACCACCAGTACTAATTTAATCCAAATAAACCCATGCTGACATGGGAAATTTTGCCACTGCAAATCTGTTAAAATGAGTACTTTCTAATGGTTTGTGCTGTTGAGTTCAAGTTGGGTGGAAGGGGGACCTATGTATTCAAAGTGGTTTGATGTATCATAACTTGGGCAGCAGCCAACTGGGCTCCTGCCAAGTGTAATTCAGTCAACAGATGGGCAGAGTACACTGTGGTCAGGAGCAACTGTAAGAAGAGTGTGCTCCTATATCTAGTTTAAAAGTCTCAATTTTAGTTCAGTTTTTCGGTCATGTTAAGAAGTGTAAATGTGTGGCGAGGAAGACTTCCTAGAAGTGCCAAACAAGGGAGGAAGTTCTTTTAAAAGAGGAAGGAGTGATTCTTAAGATTCAGAGCCTTTTTCTTAAAACAGCAGACCAAAACTCTCCTCTGTCAGATGCTGCTTCTACCAGGTTTCTCTGCTGCGCAAGATTTGGGACACAGTTTTACTAAAAAAGTAGTTGCTGTTTATCTGAAATTTAATTTAACTGGGTGTTCTGTGTCTTATCTAATAGTGAAAGACTCAAGTCTGGAAGAAATCTGGTTTTGATTTCCAGGAAAACCCACCACGAGGCTCCCGTGTCACATTTATTAAACACTTGCCAGTAGGCCAAGTAGAGTTCTAAGCCCATTATACGTATTATCTCATTTAATCCTCACAATAATCCGGCTGCTTACTATTACTACACCAATTTTATAGATGATGAAATGGAGAAGCAAAGATTAGAAACTTACCTAAGATCTCAAAGCGAGTGGTAGAACAAGGATTTCAACTTGGACAGTCTAAGGCAGTCTAAGGCTAATGTTCTTAACTGCTGCAGTATATTGCCTATAACAATCATTTGTTGGGAATCCATCATTCTGGCAGAAATGCAGAATACAAAGGCAGGGTCTTGACTCTCAGCAGATTTATCCTTTTATCTGTAGGGCAAATTACAATGAGAAAAGTACTCAAACAGGTGTGCCAAAATTGTTGTATAGGAATTAAAGAAAGCAGATAACTTCTGCTTAGAGAAGGAAGGAATAGCTATCAATAACCTCACAACACATTTGGTATTCTGAACAGAACTCTACAAACATTTAAAATCATAGCCCTATTTTTTCTTCCTTTCATCTCTTTTAATGCTTAGATTATGTCATATGTATCTTAGGGTATCTGGAGTCTCACAGACTTAGCATTGGACTGTGCAGAAATGAGGACATGATTGAGTTGCCCTTTTCATTTACCCTAGTAACCTGTTTATTTAGTGACTACAAGCTTAAGTGAGAAGAATTGCATTCCTTGGGCTCTTTTTCTCAGCCCATTCCCTGGCCTTGGAGTTGGACTTTGTTGCTTGCATGATGTACCTAAATCCAACCAAAATTTCTTTTAGATCCCTTTGGTTCCTACTGGTTTATCTTTAGTAAAGTTTGACAAAGAGCTTCTCTACTTGTAGCTCACCTTCCTCCACCAAATAATTAATAAGAATATTAAATGGCACAGTTCCCAGGACAAACCCCTGGGGCAGCACCATTGTGAACGTTTCTCTCAGAGCTGTGCAAGGTCTGGCTTGTAGACACTTTCAGGAAGGTATGTATGACTGAATATTCAGGCCCAGCTTTTTTTTTTGATCACTCTCCAGGAAATTATGCTTTACTACCTCTTTCATTTATTTTCAAGCACCAGATCAGAAGGTCCCTTTTCTCCCCTCAGAAAAACATCTGTATACAGATTTTTCCGGTTTTATTTTCCTTTGGACTGTTCAGTAGATCCATATGAAATATCATCACCACTGGTTTTGCCTACACTTGAATTTTATTTTGAAAAGGTAAATGCTTTAGTAATTACCTTAATGCCCTAAATTGTTCATCAAAGGGATTTACTACTAATAAAATTAATAACTTTGGAAAATTCTTGGAGTTAGACTTTTAAACTAGATTTAAACATGCCTTAAGAGATTTTAGTGAAATAATTTTAAGAACAGTCATTAAGAAAGATGAGATGAGAAAGTGTTTGAGTTTTTTTCTTCATTTATTCACTACCAATCACATATACAGAACTTCCTGTAACGCTCTCCCTACACCATGTAAGCCACCTGAGATAAACACAACGTGAGTGCAGACTATATATTGCCTCATTATCAGTGAACATAATAAAGAAAAAATCCAGACCCCAAATGTAAGGCACTGTTATGTGTTATATAAGGTTATCAGTTTAAGTTAACTTGACTCTAACATTCTCTACTTAAAAATATAGAAAGGTAGCTATTATTCACAATGAGTATTATATTTTGTTCCTTCTGTTCTTCCTGTCTATAATTTTAAGGAAGGAATACTGTTCTTTAATATTAAATAGGTTGATGCTTTTCCATAATCATTAAATGCTCATTGTATGAACTGTTCTGTCAGTTTTTATGGGGACCATAGCTCACCTCTTGAGGATCATAAAATGGAGGGAAATGATATAGTGAGTACTAATAAGTCCACAACTAAGTGTTGTAAACATTTGCCTAATAAAGGAATGTGAGAGCACTTATGGTCAGTACAGTGATTGAGGAAGGTATGAGTTTACTGAAAAATGATTTCATAAAAAAAAACAAGATATAAAGGCAGATAATAGACATAGTTAATTTAACAATATTTGAGCATCAGTTCTGTACTGTGCCAGGAGTTTTTGAATGAATGGGTAAAAGTTTATGAGTCCCTAGGGCACCCAGGGAGAGAGCTCTGTCAGCTAAAGAAGCACAGCACTGGGAGACTCTCCCCGCTGCGACTGCCCCCTGGAGAGGAGATGGGTTTTCACAACGGGTAGAGTGGCCTGTGGATTGCCTGGGGCAGGGGGCTTCCATGTGCGCGGTTTCACTCTGTTCTGGTACACATAGAGCAGAGACCTTGTGAATTTGTTGATGGCCAGTCTCTAGAGAATTTGATAGAATTGGTTGGCCATGACCTTAAACCAAACTATTTGGTTTTGTTGATTTATTGTTTTATTAGAGATTTAGGTAAAGATTTACTGCTAATGATGACAGAAATGTGCACCTAAACTTAAAGTTAGTATTTTGATATTTGGCTCAACAGGACATCTGGCTAGCAGTGAATTGTGAGTTTCTAAAGATCGAGCCCATTATCCATAATAAATTCACTCAGGTTTTTACTGAATTTCCAGAAGAATTATACCCTTTTAATCTCTGCAGTTGTTTGAACCCTTCATGAACTTCATCAGAGTTGGTTGTGATGATGAGTTAACTTTTGTCTAAGTCAGTGTTTATCTGGGTAGTTTTTCGATGTATTAAAGGAGCCCCACTTAAGTGGAGAAGGGGGAATTGAAGGGTGGGGGATGGGCATGCTCAGGCTCATTGAAAAGTTCAGGTTTCCTTTCTTTACATCCTATAGACCTCACTCAGTAATTATGAGCACATTAAAGGCTGAAATAAAGACATTTTATTTTTAAGATTCCATCTTCAAAAACCCTGGTGGGGAAAGAGATAAGCATGATTTCTCCCAGCATGTTTAACAAGCAGTTGAGTTGCTGTGGCCATGTACACTTCTGCCTGAACCAGGTCGCAGAGCGTCTGCTGTTGGCATCAGGACTATTACCTGGTCATGGCGCTTTATCCTGAAGAAAGACATTTTAGCAGGTCCTCCTGCTCTGTGGCTGTAGAATAGGAGTATAAGTACAGGAGAATGTTAAGTCTGGCCTGTGTTGAATCAAAGTCAGGGCTTATATGAATTAGGTAGGAATTGAGGATTTACAATGTGAAAAAGTGACTATTTGTACCAAGGGATTAAAGACAATGGTTTTTGTGTGTGTATACACACCAGCCTGTTCCACCTTAGAGAATGGTGCACCCTTATTAAAATTATGGACAAGGTTTCCAAGTAGTTTCAGCCAGGTTTCTCTGCAGTTCCTGACAAACAGACTTTAAGGGTCTCTGTATCTGTGTTGCATTGTCGTGAAGTTCCCTTTTGAGTAAGCCTGATCTAGGAAAGCTTGTAAGGTTCTCTCTGGATTTGGTGAGGAACCTCGGCTGTCTTATCTGTCTGCCTTGAGCACATGGGTCCCTGGGATATCCTAGATGCCCTGTGGTTTGAGCTATAGATTCGCCTGGGGTCCTGCCTGTGGCACTTCTCCCAGGATTTTCTCTGAGATGTCTTTATAGGTATGGCCTTGTGTTTGTTGACTGAAAGCTCCCTCTGTTGAAATGAGGCATCTGCTCACCACTTTAGACAGACCCAAGATGAACATCTGTTTTGCCCACCTTGTGCTTATGACATTGAATTCATCTTTTTCTTTTCTGTCATTAAAAAAAAATTATGACACATAATATAGACAAATATGTAAAACATGTGCACTTTAATAGAAAACATCTATTTACCATGGTTAAAAAATAGAATATGCCCTAAACTCCAGAAACCGCCTTCCTGTTCTTGCTTTCTAATAGAAAAGTCCAGGTTTAATGAAAAGTACATGGGTCACATCTAGGTTCAGATTCTATTTTGTGCTAGATACATATGATTTGAGTTTAATTTTGAGTTTGTTTCTTCAACAGTTTGCACTTGTTTTCTCATCTATGAAATAAAGATCATACCTGTTTTCATGGGAATAAAATTAACTACTTATGTCAAGTACCTCAAAGCACATGCTCTTCAGTGGGCAAGCTGGCCGTGCTTGTGGAGGCAAGGGTGTATTTTGATTCAAGCACAGTGGAGTATAGATAAAATTTTATCAGTCTCAGCCCTCTTACCCAAATGGCTGTCGTGATTTAGCTGATGTGCTTTCCCTCCCACCCATTATGCTTGGGAAGCCGTCGGGAGGAGGGTGAGAGGCAGCGAACAGGGAGCATGGTCACATGACGCGTGAGAGCCAGGTCATCCCATCCACAGAAGCCGCTGCCGTTTTTCCCCGCTCACCATCAGCTGGAAGGGACCTCCCAGGTCCTCTGGTTAATAAGTCCCCTTTTCATCTGGTAGATAGGTAAACCAAGGCCCATAGGCATGAAGGGATCTCTTTATAGTACTTTGCAGTTTCCAGATGACTGTGCTGGGACTCGAAGTCAGGTTTCTTGCTCAGCCTGTGCTGGCCTGTGTGGATCTCAGGTCCTGAGGGCACTGAGGAGATTTGTCCCTTTGAGGCCTCTTTGGTGCTCTCCACTTTCCAAAAGGTGGTGGGGACAGGGCTAAGTCTGGGAATCTGAAGGCCCAAGGCAGATTTGCTTTCTTTAGCCAGTCAACTTGAGAAATGCCCACAGATGCCCAAAGGTGATGGTGTCACTGTTGCTTATGAAATCTCTGCACTTCTTGCTGATTTCCCTGAAATTCAAAAAGTTTAAGAGACATAAAGGAAACTTCATCATGAGACATCATTATGGCTAATACCCAAACCGTCTTTTATTCTAATAGCATTTGGTGCATACTGTTAGGGATATAATAGGTCATTAGTACCTCAATGGACTTAAAAAAAGGAAAAAAGAGGCACACATCATACAGGGCACAAGAGAAAGAAAGATAAGGGTACCAGTGAGTTAGCACTTGCAGCTGAATATACTCCTGGCCTCATTCTTTACCTGTGCTCTTCCTGAAGAATCTTTTGGTAAAATTGATATGTAAAAGGAGCAGGTAAACTGTCACTGCTTAAAGAAAGGTTATTTTTAAGTTTGACAAGAAACATTAAATTATATTTACTCATTCGTATAGAATTTTAACTTATTTTCTACTTGAAACATTATAGGCATGGAATTGGAGGCAGGGGAGGAGTGGTACTTTATTCTGAAAAAAGACACTAAACAGAGGTAGGAAATATAATTGTCTCATCTTCCTTAAACCGCAGCAGCATTCTTTAGCCAGTCAACTTAAGAAATTCTCAAAGCACATGCTCCTCAGTGGACAAGCTGGCAATGCTTGTGGAGCTGTCTTGTTCTGCTGTCATCTTGTTCTGCTGTCATTAACTATTTAAGGAAATAAGACGAGGGGCCAGAACCCTGATTCCTGTGCTGCAAGGAGCCTGTGGGACACTGGGAAATCATATCCCATTTTTGTACTTGGCTTCCTTGTCTGCAAAACAATTTGTGATGTCTGAGTTCCCTTTTAAGCTCTAAAATTCTAATTGGCCTCTCAGCACTTAACTGCTGAAGGTGATATGTGTGAAGTGTATTGACACAAAGATATAACTTACTGTGGAGCCTTAATTTCTAACAAACTGGTTGTCTAAGATCTAAGTTCGTGTTGACACAGTAATTTCCCAAGTGCTTCCTGCACGTAACTTACTGGGCTGGATATTGTAGCCGCATCAAAGATGAATGACATGGCTGCTTTCCAGCAGAAGCCTACAGCCAGCAGGAGAGATAAGGTGTCTGTATGAGTAACTCACCTACAAGGTTGGTGATGGTGATATTGTTGAGCCTCACCCCTCCCTGCCTCCGGATGTTGTCTTTAAAACATAGATCTAATCATGCTCCTCCTTTGTTAAAAATTTTTTACCAGCTCCTCTCACTGACCAGATGAAACCTAAGCTCCTTAGCGCGGGAGAGCCTTCACGATCTGACCCTGTTTGTCTAGCCTCATCTGCCCAGTCACCTTCTCCCCCATGCTTCCCTGCCCCCCACCACGTTCTTCACCTGTGCTGTCACGCCCAAGGATAATAAAGCCTTTCAGCAGGCTTGCTCACTGGTCTTTTCCTCCTTCTCTGTAATGCATGTCCCAGGGGACTCCTCCTTCCTTTGAACCATGACCGCTCACACCCGGACCACTCCTATTACCCCTTTGAGTCATCCTGTGGGTGCCTGGGTTCCCACAAAACTTTGCTGGACTCCCCATGGCAGACCCGGGCATGCCTTCTGCACTTTTCCACATATTTCCATAGAACCTTAGATCCCTCCATTAAACTGTTTATACTATGCTGTGTCTCCGTGCTTCTATCCCCACCTGACAGACACTTGGGGGCAGGACTTCTCTTGTCATTTGTGTGACCCCAGCACACAGCCCAGTACATGGTACTGTGAACACTGTTGTCAGTGGAGGTCTGGGAACCGTCATCCCAGAACAGTGAAAACGCTGGAGCTTGGAGACTAGGGACAGGGACAGCCAGCACACTCGAGAAGGCTTTGTCTAGGAGGCTGGGTAGGAGACGTTGGTAAAGAGTAGTTGGGGAAGAAAGTAAACCAGGATGGGCGGTCAGCATGGTGCTTACAGGTGGGGACAGTCTGAGGCGGCTGCTGAATTGGTTATTAAGTGGCCATCAGTGACCTTCAGAAGAGTGGTTTCAAGGTAAGTCTGGATTTAAGAAGCCAGATGTTATGAGGTAAGAATTATTTTTATAAGCAGAAAATAGTACAAGTAATGTTTTAAGAAATAAAGCAGTAGAGTAAATGATGTCAACAAAGCAAGGAGACAAGCGCCAGTATTTTGAGGTGGTGGCAGAGCAGGAGTATTATTATTAGTTGTTTTAAAACTAGAGCCAATTAAAACATGGTTGTAGATAAAAGGAGCCCACAGGAGGGGAGAGATTGCTGATACAGAGAGAGAATGGGAGGGTGGGAGGGCGCTCCTGAGGAGGCCTAGGCCAGGAGCCCGGCAACAGCAGAGGTCAGGTTTCAACTCATGTCTCCTAGAGAGAGAACTGAGGAAAGCGTGTTTTGAGATAGAGCAAAAGGAAAGAGAAGTTAGTTTTTCTTTAAGTGGTGATGGAGGCTTAATGGAAATGTGGTCCCAACTAGTTCTTTGGAGAGAGGAATGACTTCATTTTATGCTCTCTTGTTCAGTGCTTGTGAATTTAGCTAGGCTGGCTTTTCAAAGAGAAATGATAATGTTATTAAAGTCTCTTTTTTTTTTATGTTTGGTATTTCATTAGACTTGTTTTAGAATTTTCGTTCTTAGGGAAAGTAGCCCAACCTGACGGAACAGTAGATTAAATTCTCTATGGAGAGAAGGGCAAAGCTGACCAGCATGAGGAATTAGGAACTGATACCCAGAAGAGGCTGTTTAACTTCTCTTGCTGGATTTAGTGGCTTATGGAAGTTTTCATAATACTAACCAACTCTGCGAATGGTAACCCTGAAAGAGTGGTTAACCTGTGACAGACATGTAAGGTGAAAGAGCAGAGGAAATGAACAGTTTTTGCTTTTTCAGTAGGTGAAGAGACATGTTCTTTTTTGGTAATGGTAAGCCACACACACAAGTTAGGATAGCAAGGACAGTCATTTAAATGATCCAGGGCTTAACAAAGCACTATGATTGTTCAAACAGTAGGCCTTTTGTTTTGTTTTTGTGTCCATAGCCAGTCTGCTGTCAGCAATTCTATTTTAATTCCTGATAAAGTGAGTAACTCGAGTGGCCTCTATATTTTGCTCAGCACAGCATAAAAACACTACCTTGAAGGTACTGTGGATAAGGTTTGTTATCACTCACTGCACATCTGAAGTCTCTGGTGTTGGGTTAGAATCTTTGCAGGCTGTTCAATCTCGAGTAACCTTGGTGATGCTTCACTACTGCCAACTATAGGGCTTTTTCATTCTACAGTGAAACGAGATCACCTCCGGTTTAGCTGCGCTCTGTTGGTGTGCAACCAGAACTTGCAGACTCTTAACACACTCACATTAATCTTGGGCCTCAGAAAGCTTTCACCTCAGTCTCAACCAGATTTAGTTTTCTTCAAGCCTCCTTAAATTAATCTGGACCTGTGAAGAGAAGAAATGTTAAAAACTCATTTTTCAAAATGGCAAATAACATTTTAAGAGTAATTCTTTCTATAGTTTTCAATGAAACATAAAGCTAATAGTTTTATCCAACTGCTTAAATTTTAATATTTAATTCCTAATTTGGGGGGGAGGTTTTTATTCCACTTTAATAGGGATTAACCATGGAAGGAGAATATTAGTCAAAAGACCTTTCTTTTTACCCTTCTACAGAAAATGAAATCACCTGTGGTATTTAATGTCAACTAGAAACATACTGGCCCCAGGATATGGGGGTGGGGTGGGGGTGGGGGGCCATGTGCAGTGGAAAGGAAGACTTTGCAATACATGCTAATACATTAGGAAGCAAACTTGTTTCCTGCCTGACCATTGTGCTCATGACACAGTTCATAGTGTGTTTCCTGTCCGTGGTAGTCCACCTTCCCCATCCTGGTCAATTTATTTCCCCAAACACACCATGTAGATGGAGATGAGAAGTCATTTGAATTGTGCTCTCATAGTATTTGGGAATATGAATTCAGCAGTCTGCTTGTCATTCATTTATTTTCTCTCCTGTGGCAAAGAAACCCATCCAAACCCATCTACTCTCTTCCATCGTATTCCTTCCTGCCTCAAATTTTCTGGGAGCTTTCAGTGAAAATGAAGCTTTCCCAATGCATTTGTTCCATCTGACCAGAAATCTTTTGGGTTGCCCATGAGGCAGTTAGTTTTTTAATACTGGATTTAGTCATTGTAGGGAAAATAAAAGTTCCTGTGGCCAGGATTCTCACCTCAGCCTGGTCGGTTTGCCCACTGCACACATGTGGGCAATACATTATTATTGACTATACATAAAGAGTTCTGCCCAGTGCTCTGGGCTGCATGGCTGCACGGCTGCAAGGCTGTAAGGCTACAGGAGAGCAGAGCAGAGGCTGGAGTGGTGGCAGCGCCAAGGACAGAGACTGAGACGGCTGTGGGGGCAGAGAGGCCCAGAAGCAGAGGCTGGCTTGCTGCATGCAGACTTGCTCTTAGGTGGACAGGATTCTAGCGCTTGACCTGTCACTGTGGGAATAAATTTGGATAGAAACCTTTTCACCCCAAGAACATTCCATTATCATTTTTCAGTCTCACTGAATCAGGAGCGAACTTGCCTGGGGCTGAAACCCATTGATGAGCCAGTCAGTTTCCCTGAAATTCTGCTGAGACTGTGGTTTTTTACACAGATAAACCAGATAGAGCACTGAACATCATAATCTTCCCCATCTCATCCCCTCCCAACCTGCTTTTCCCTCCTCTAATATCTTGAACACACAATTGGGGGCCCTCCTCCATCAAATGCTATATTGATGCTGGCCCCAACCCAGACTCCTTAATAAACACTGAGAACATGGCTGGCAGAGCAGATCAATAGGCAGGTCATATGTCTTAGGTTAATTAAGGTGGGAAGTGTGGCCAAGGGTAAAATGCACCTTGGAGATGAATGGGCTGACCCCTCTATCTTGTAACCACAGTGCTCTCTTAAATACTGATTGTCCATTCATTTCATGGACTCACTGAGACCGGCTGGTCAACCACACTAAGTCAAATTCTGTAGGACTTAGAAACCATTTAGGAGGACATTGACTTTTACTTTCAGGCCCTGGGAGGCCATTGGCGAGGTCTGACATAATCTGACTCGTTGTTTTTAAATGGCTCAGTCTGGTTCTGGGTTAGAAATTCACAGTAAGGGGATCAAGGGTGGATTTAGGAGTCTGGGTGGAGATTCCCACACTAGCTAGTTGAGAGGTGGTGCTGGCCTGAATCAGGATGCTTCCTTTGCAGTTGGAGTTGAAATGGGATATTAAAAACAAGAACTTTCTGATCATTTTAAGGGAATCTTGGCAGTTAAGATACACCTACAGTAGCAAAATCAAAGCATTTTCTGAAACAAAGTAGTATTAGGAACTAAAAGTAAACACCAGATACAGCATGTCTCTCCCTCTACATTGATCCAACCCTATCAGCTCAATTCCTCACCCTTTGTTTTCTGATTTCCTCTTACATTATTCTGTTGGTGGCTATGGATCATTTGTGATATAACATATAAAACAGTTTAACCCACATTTCCCCTTGGGCCTTTCAGCATTTCTCATTGGGATATGTAGGAAATCTCAAACTATCATAATTCTAGTTCCCTCTTACCTGGCACCTCTTCTAAGTAGAGAAACCTTTTCCTCTTCTACTTTCCCCTCTACCCACCATGGTATTATGCCGACCACCTTCCATTTTGTTTCTTCTTCTCGGTAGGTCCTTTCCTTACTCTGGACCACCTTTCTCAGTGTGGCTCCCAGACCAGCAGCATCAGCCTCACACCAGAACGTCAGGTTCTCTGGCCTCAGCCCAGACCGCCTGAATGAGACACTCTGGGAGTGGGCCCGACAAGGCCTCCAGGTTATCCTGATGCACCTTCATTTGGAGAACCTCTGCTCCATAAATTGTCTTGTGCACTTGTTTATCAATCAGCTAAATGGTAAGCATCTCGAGAGTTGGAACACAGCTCTTCAACCCGTCTAGCTCATTGCAAGTCAGGATGCGGACACGCTACTATCCGCTTTCAGAGTTTGTGTTCTTGTTGCTGCCGTCACCTCTCTGCTCAGGCTGTTAGCTGAAGGCGAGCTCCCTTCAGGAGAGCTTCCTTTGTCTGGGCACCTGGGTGATAGCTGACACATTTTCTGATTGGCCCTCTCTTTTTTTCTAACACATAGTAAAGCAAATTATACTCTAGCACCTGGGCATTTTTTCTTATGTGCACAGTTAAGAGAAGAGATATTTACTTCCAGAACTTTTAGAGAGGCTCAGGCTTAATCATTAAAGCCATACATTTCCTCTTTATCCTCTAATGTTTATAGTGCTTTAGATGTTAAGTATCATTGAAGTGATGATTGGTAAAGAAATAATCTTATGCACTCAAATATGCGTTTACTGGAAGATAAATTTGAGTTTATTACTTTGCATAAAATAACGTGCTTTTGTGCCATTGTAAATATTCCTGTACAGCTACATGAAATCTATGCAGATGAGAAGGGAGAAAAGAAATAATCATTAGTCTAATTACCAAATTACCTAGGAAAATATAATTGAAAAGAGCTGTATTAAATCCATAGTGTCTTTAAGATTTAACACAGCTTGCAACATACTTGATAGGCTACAAATAACTGAGTAATTAAAAAATGTTTGAACATCTATGGTTCCTTAATTATTTTCTAATTTTTGAGTCTTGAAGACAGTTTAAGTAAGCTGAAGCTCAACTGTTTTGAAAGTTTATGGAAAGTCCAGATGTGTTTTTGGAAAATCTAAGATGCATGACTGGCAAATCTTAATGACAGAGACAGTATGATTTTTTTCCTTTCCAGTGTTGCCAATAAATTAATGAACTAGAAGGTCAACCCTTTGTATTTTAAAATGCATTTTGGTTCAATTATCATTAAGTAAATAAGTTCTCTAATGTTTACCATGCAAAATATTTGAGTGCTGTACATTTTTCCTTTGTGCTTCATTGAAAGCTTCAAATAAATTCTTTAGCCATATAATAGCCATTACAGCTGTTGGACTGAAATTGATTTTCTTTTAAACATACATGTTTGTAGTCCTGTGGGTCCTCACCACTCCACTACTGGGCAAAGATAAAGAATAGAAATGGCCTTCTACCCTATTGTTGATAATATGATGGATAAATAACTGGGTTAGAAATTTGGAAACCTGGGTCTTCCAGAAATTACACCTAAATTTTGTAATCCATAAGACAGATATAATATCTGTTTTCCTCCAACTCCTGCAGAAATATTTTAAACAAAAATCAAATAAGGATGGCAAAGGGCTTTCAGTTTAGAAAATAATATATTTACTTAGTGTCAATAGTAATGGCTCTAACAATCAATGATCCAAAAAAAAGATTTTTTTAGACTGGTTCATTGCAGTCAAATGAGACAGCACATGATGACCATTATTTTTATGATTGACTTTGTAAGTGGAGTCGTTCCAATTTTTAGTGATCTTGAAGTATAGCAGGAGGAAAGATTTAATAATAGTAAAAAGAAACCACATTCGACTTTAAAATATGGTACGCCTGGAATGCTATGCTGCTGTGAAATACCAAAATTGTGCTTTTGATCTGAATGTTTCGAACCTTGCCTAGGCAATTCATATCCATACACACCAACACTACCTGTATGACCTGAAAAATTACAAAATAGCCTTTTTTACTGGCCTCTGGCTTTTAATGCAGCAGTGCTTGTTCTAAGTACTATGATCTCCTTGGGGAACAGATAAACAAGCCCCGTGTCCCACTTTGCATACAGTTTCTAGCTCCTTCTCCTTCTCATTTAAGGAAGTCAGACTTATTAAGCATCATTTAAGAATTTTGTTCTATCAGAGTATGTTTCAAAATCTTCATAATAAATTCAGAAAACGTTTTACTGTGTAGTATGTTTTCTCTCATGGAATTATAAATGTGAGGAAATCAATTATGCAAATTACAGCAACCAGTGGTAAAAATGCCCATGTTTTTTTATAAGCAGCACTAAGTGATTTGCTTTTTTCTCATATTGATAACATTCAAACTCTTCCTGAGCTGAGTTCTAGCATTTTGGGGTGGGAGGTAGGGAGGAAGAAGGTGATACATGCAAGAAGATCACGTCACTTCTCTGTTCAAGGTCTTCAGGAGCTACCCCTTGGCCTCATGGGTAAAGCCAGAGTCCTTATAATCCACAGTGACCTATGAGGCCCTACAGTCTGACCCTCCCCACCTGTCTGTTTCTACTACCATTCTCCCTCCTCACTCAGCCGAAACCACTTCCCCCCAGCTCTTCCTCAGGGTGATGAACCCATTTCTGTGCAGATGTCACCACTCCATGAGGCCTACTCCAGCACCATTCCCTCTTCTCTTCCCTGCTTTATTTTTCTCTTAGCACTTAGAACTTTCTCGCATCTCTTTGTTGTCTGTGCTCTATGAGGACAGGAGTTTTGCTCTGTTCACTGTGGCATCTCCTGTGCTTCTAACAGTACTTGGCAGGTAGAAGAGGTTTCATAAATATTTGTGAATTAATGGATAAATGCAGATGAAGGTGCTTTGCCTTGGAGTCATAATACATGAGTTACTGAGGAGAGAGAATTATCTTAGGGGCCAGTGACTTTTTGCAACTATGATTCTGCCTCTTTGGCAGTAGTTGTACTGTCACTATGTGAGCTGAACCTTTGTACTATGTAAGGCACATCAGAGAACCTAAGGAAGTATGCAATACGGTTTACAGTATCGAAGCACTCAGGCCTGGAAGGTGGAGTGACTAGGGAAGGCTTTGTGGGAGATAAGATTTGAGGTAAGCCTCAAAGGAGGGGTGGCGTTTTGAATAAGCTGTCTTGAAATAGCACAGTGAGTTGAGCTCCCTGCCAGCACGGTGGCTGCCACTACAGGCCAGTAGGACCTGGACTGCCGTCATCTGTAAGACGGCTTGGGAAGTGATAATGTAATATATATCCCATATTAATATGTATAATTGGCAAAAATTGAAGAATTTATAAAATAATATCCAAAAGGGAATTAAAGGATTTTCTTCTCCATCTTAAAAGACTGAGTCTGCTGTTTTCATTATTCCTGTGAGATACAGCCCTGCTTTCCCCTCGAGGAAGAGAGAAGAGTCCTTTCCTAAAGTTAATTTCAGAAGACCTTAAATACCAATATTCTTTAGGATGAATGTATACTTATTTCATTTTGTACTTATTTTTTCTTTTTGTTGTGAAAATGTAAGTGTAGGATAAAAAACTGTAATAGCACTAGTTCAACATCTTTTCTCTTTAGGAAAGAGTTAAAGGACACTAAAACCCCAAATTGGAAGTATTGATTTGCTAGATAAAGGCTAGTGTTCTTTCATAAGCTGCTAAGTATGGTATAGAGAGAAATGGCGGAGGGGAGTTTCTCATCATAAGCAGGGTAGTCTGCAAGTTGTTACTTTCAGGAAAGAACCCCAGTTTGGGGGCCAGAGTATCTGGATTCTAATGTTGTCCTCATTACTTGGAGCAAGTTTATTTTTGTGTCTCAAAGTGTGCATGTGTAAAACGTGGATAACTATAATCCCTGTCTCTTAGAGCCAGTGCCAAGAGTCATAGCGAGCCCTTGATCACAGTTAATATTGTTAATATGCAGTAGTTACTGTTTTGTCTGCTGAGAGCTGTTACCACATCTTGCTTTCCTCCATCATGAAGGAAAACTTCTAGGACCTTAGAGATGAGTCCCTGAGGCTGACAAACTTGCCCAGAGTTGCACAGCTCTTCAGGAGCTGAGTGGGTATCTGTTCTTATCTAATTCCTGTCCCAGTTTCTTTCCATGATGCTCTGAAGTTCCTGCCAAGGGGCAATCTCCTTCTGTTTCCTTGAAGATCCTTATAAATTTCTTCCACATATTACCATTTCCTGGTTCCATACTATGTAATTTACTAAGGCTACCGTGATAAATTTCCACAAACTAGGTGGCTTAAAATATTAGAAATCCTTGTCTTACAGATTTGGAGGCTGGAAGTCCAATATCAAGGTGTCGGCAGGGCTGCCCCCTTTGATCTCTAGGGGAGAATCCCTCCTTTCCTTCCAGCTTCTGGTGGCCCCAGGCATTTGGTTTTTTGGCAGTGTAACTCCAGTCTCTGTCTCTGTCTTCACATGACTTTCTTCCTTCTGTGTCTGTGTGTCTCTGTGTTGTCACATGGTGCCAATGTCTCTCATAAGGACGTCAGTCATATTGGATTAGGGCCCACCCTAATGGCCTCATTATAACATGATTACATCTGGAATGACCTATTTGCAGATGAGATCACATTCACAGGTCCCAGGTCTTTGGGGGGACACAGTTCACCCCAAAATACATTCTGGGCTTTTCAAAGAACCTTTCCTCTCCTTGCTTTAATAATTATACTCTATCAAATACATTTACCAAGTACCTGGCTTATAATCTTCCAGTGTAAAAACATGCTTAGGTATGAGGCTTCTTGTCATGTAAAACTCATGAGCTCATAACTATAAATTCTGCAGTTCAATCAGTTCAAATATTTTAGCTCTATTTTGGACTCAGAGGAGTTAGAAGTAAATGTTCCAGCCACTGACAGTAAGAGAATCCCGGTATGGGTGTTAATACCTACTTAGGAAAAGAAATACAGCCTTATGATATTTTAATAAAGATGTAGCCAAAGGCTTGGTAAATTGTACAGTCTTAAAGCCACATCTTGTTATGGAATTGCTACTGGCTTTTAGAAGTGGAAGAGTTTGAGGTAGTTATGTTTTATGTGGTCAGTTCTGACAGACCATTTTTTGAGCACCCGCCACCCAGATACTTCTGTGCAGAGTTTGACTTGCAGTACCTGGTCTCACTTCAGAGAGCAGGACACTCTTAATGCTTGTTCAGTGACTCTCATAACAGCTACAGAGATGGAGTAATGTCCCCACTTTACAGAGGTAGAATCTGAGTTTCTAGGAGGTTAAAATGCTTCCTGCTAGGTTTCGTGGGTAGTAAGTGGTGTCAGTACCCTCTGACTTCCAGATACTCACCTCCTCCATACAGAGACCCTCCCAATGGTTTACCTCCTGTTCCTAAAACACAGAAGGATTGCTTTTCATTGTTCCTGTAGGTTCTATACCAAAAGGCTCTCAATCTCTTTCATGAACTGGAAATAAACATTAAATAAGTGGAATAAGAATCTGAAAAGTCTTATATTTGGTATTATTCCTCTTTTTGGAAGAGTCATTTGAGCTGTTTTGAATATTCTCATTTCCTTTCTCATGAGGTGGGATTGCCCTTTTTGTCCCTTTTGAAGCTAGTTTTGGCCATGTGGTTTGTTTTGTCCAAAGAAACAGGAACTCGGGCAGAAGTTCCAGGAGCCAGCCTGAGATGTGCCGCATTCTCACGGCACTGCTGTGTGATCGCGCAAACACAAGTTGACTTGAAATGTCCTCTGCCTGGCCCCTGAGTGCTGCTGATGAGCAGAGCCCCTGCTAGCGCTGCCTGAATGAGAAGAATGTGCGGGAAAAATTCTTCTAGTTGGGTTAAGCCACTGGGATTTTGAAACTGTTTGTAACTGCTGCATATTCTAGCTCACTGTGCCTGATTTATTCCTATACAAATTTAGGAGCACAACTTAGAAAGTGCAAATTTATCAAGGATTTCCAGCAGAGAAAATTATTTTGAAAATAACTCTTTAAAGTGTCTTGCAGTAGATTCTGTTAACATGTCTAAATTATTAAAAAGAAAATCCTAAAGGATAGCTTAATGCATGAAGGTTTGGAGACCAAAGATGAATTAAATTCACAAAATGAATAGATGACCATCCAGTAATATGACATTTATTTTTTCTCTTCTATATTAAAAACTTTGGTCTACCAAGAAATGTTTGTTCTTGTGCTAAAGAAAATAGTTTGACATGACAGGAAAGAGGAGGAAATTGGTGGTTGGGAAACCAGAGGACACAATGAACAGTGACACCTTTATCCAAGCATTACTGTGAGAACAGTACCTGGTTTTGCTCTTTCTGTTGCAAGAAGAGTATGTGTTAAGATAGATCTTCTATTACATTTAGTATCCTGTTTCTAGCCTGTAGTTGCTGGCATAACCTGGCTTTAAATTAGGCTTTGCCTTGCAGTAGCTCTCAATTTAGTGTTTGAAAAGTCTTTCTTTATTCATGATGGCTTGCATGGACTTATGTCTCACTCTATAGACAATAAACTCAGTTTTTAAAGAACAAAGCCACAGCTTTCAAAACTCAAAGAGCCATTGCAACTTGACAAGAGAAAATTTTCCTAGATTTCCCCTGGAGCTGGAGTAAGATAAGTAACAATGGAATGAGTTTACTAGATTCAGGCATTTGATAAGGAAAAAAAAATTGGTCACCTGTTGTGAAGTTATACTGCCTTGTTTAATCTTAGACCCAGCATCATATTTCATTTGATAGACTACTGTTCGTCATACCACTCTTCAAACATTTCTGTGACATAAACTTCCTTGTGTGAAAAAGAGGTATTGTCTTTTAAACTAGGCTCGAAAGGTGATGTACAAGGCAGATACTAATAACTGCCAGACTTTCAACCTTTTAACATGGGGATGATAGTTTGTAATATTTTGTTCTTTTGAGATTTAATAAGTATTAGTCATTTTAGCCATTTTTAACATTATTGTCAAGCCCTTAGAGAAGATCTAGCCCAGCAGTCCTTCCTTATTTCCTAGCATAGGAATCTTTCAAGCACAGAATCATACATGGCACCCAACAGGTAAAACAGATGTTTAATATTATAAAATTCTATAATTTAGTGAGGAAAAAAAGACAGTGTTGAACAACAGAAGGACTTAGCTTAAAAGGGCCTCTGGGTCTTCACTTTGTACTTTGTCAAGTTTTTGAAAATACTGAATTATATAATTAAGTAGCTTTGAGGGGTAACAGTATTAAGTCATTTTACAAGATTCACCCTGAATCCATAGGAGACCTCAATTTTACAGGGCCACAGAAAAGTCAGTTTCACAGCACAAGTTAATGAAATGTAAAACTATTGTACTTGAGAGCTATTTTTTTTTATCCTAGCTTTTCTTGAAAGAAGATCCAAGAAAAGCTAGGATAAAAAAATAAATAAAATCCCAAAACTCTGCACAGAACAGTTTCAAAACTACTGATTATACTTTATGGAACATATCTCTGAAGAATGAGAGTATAGATTCTGATTGTACTATTTACTTTTCTAGAGAAATTGTCAAGTATTGGAGAAAATGTGAAAACATTTCTCAGTGAAAGAGGTAGATAGTATGAGTAACTCTTCATTAAAAAACACGTTGTGTTCTGGAAGTTTCAGAATTTCTTTTTTAAATTTCCATTTTACTCAATATTAAGAGTGGTTTCCAGCCTATGCCACACATTGTTTACCACAAGTAACTGAAATAGTATTTACTATCTTATGATTACATATGCATTTTTTAGTTAGTTTGGCATTCTAAAAATTCTTCATGACTACTTCTGTGGGATTTTTAAAAATCTGGTCTGAGGCTCTCTTTGCATTCCCACTTGTCAGGTAGCAAAAAGAGAGAAAGGAATTTTTTATTCTCCAGGTGGAAAATATTTATCCCTCCATGAAAGTGTTTGCTCCCCTCCTCTTTGAGGAAGAAACGCATATCCTAGTATTAGAAAGGAACTCTTAAGATGATCTGCCTTTAGTTCTGTGCCATTAGGTACATGGTTTTGTAAAGCTCTGCAAAGAGGAAACTTTTCCAAAACCTAATGTCTTGTACTCCTTGAGCAAGCTGGATATTTAAAGGAATCCTGTGGTGAATCCTTTTGTAAGGCATGTGCTCCTCTAAGGTCACGGTGTCTGGGTAACAGGAAAGCTCCTGCTCCTGAGGCTTTAAAAAGCCACCAGTACTTTTCTTGCTGCACTTGTCCTGCTGATGAGAGTAATCAGCACGCTGGTTCCTCCTCGAAGGGAATCGCTGGTCTCCAAGCAGCCAGGGGCCCCAGCCCCGCTGTGATGCAGGGCACCATGCCCCTAGTTACCTTCCACCCGGTGGTGCTATGCCTTCCTCTGTACACTGCCAGACATCCCAGACTACCACCGGCTTCATAATAAATTCGCAGTGATGATAGGCTGTTGGGCATCGAAGTGAAGCTGAGACTAAAAATAAAATGGAGCATTATATCCCATGATTTCTCATGTCACTTACAGCTGATGAATCTAGGAAACAAGCACTGCTTGAGAATTTCTTGTATTTTTTGATGAGGAATTACATAATCAAATGCTGTGTGTCCAAAATTATGGTAATTAAGACCTTGGGTTCAAATTCTGAGTCACTGCTTACTTGTAAAACATTACAGATAAATAACTGAAGAACCATAAAGTGACTCAGGGAGCTGTGTTCGGTCTAAAGGTAATCCTTTTAAAGTACGTTAACATGACATGTAGTGTGTACTAGGTGCTTCACTAATTCTTAGTAGTTTTTATCATCATTTTCATTACTCATACTATTATTATGCCTGGGAAAATATTACTAAAAAAGGTAAATGAAGCAGAGTAAACGCATTGTGATTTTTAACACCCTCTCTCGTCTCCTCGGCCTGTTTGCTCCACAGAATGTGATAAACTGCGGCGGGATGGCTGCCGAAGTTCTCAGTACTACTCCCAGGGACCCACCTTCGCAGCCACCTCCAGCCCGCTCTGTGATGATTGTCAGGATGAGGATGAAGAAGCAGATCAAAAGGTAAGGCTTCTAAACTCAGCTTGGGGTCCTGGATTGGATCCCAGGACCAAAAAAGAACATATGTTGAAATACTAGTGAAATTAGAAGAAAGCCTGTTTGTAAGTTAATAGTATTATCCCAAGTTAGTGTCTTAGCTTTGACAAAGACACCATGATTAGGAGACATCTCAGTGTTAGGGGAAACTTGGACAAGGGCACACAAAGAATTTTCAGTACTCTCCTTGCAACTTCTCTGTAAGTCTAAAAGTAGTCTACAATTTTAAAAAAGTTAAAGTCGCAATCCAGTGAATTCCTTGAACAGACATCATCAGAATGCTTCTGCATTTTGAATATTCTCTTTTGGGTCCAAGAAATAAAGGTTGTATTTCTGTTGTTTTGTTTTATTTTCATTTGACTAAGAACCCAGTTAGATTACAAAGAAGAGCTGTAAGTAAAACAGCAAAAAGCCCGTGTTTCATAAGTGGTGGATGTTTTGCGTACAGATCGAGCAGCATTTTCACTCGCTGTTAGAGCCCCGGTCAGTCACTTTTGTAATGCTCTTTCATCTTTGCCCTCCTTTTTCTCCTGCCATCTCAGGATATGCACAATAAGACACATTTATTTTCTTAATAAATGCACATGAAAGAGTGAAAATATATGGAGATTTTGACTTATATAGTTCTATTTTCATCTTATTTAGTAATGTGGGCTGACAAAGTTTGATGAACAGGGTTTGGTGTAGAAACTATTGTTTACATAATCCAAGAAGTTTAAGTGGAATTAGGTCAATATGTTAATGTCTTATCATTTGGAGAACATCATTCAAAACTGATTATCCTTCCTCAAATAAGTAACATCAGAGAAAAAAGTAGATAACATTTGATCAAAAATGGGAAATTACTACCTTAAATTTTGAGTCTTGTAATGGAGATTGGACCCATGTTGTAATTACAGAATGTAATTACATTTTTCTATTTCTTTAAAGATATTGTCACATATTAGGTTAGTCCTTTGAGTCTCTAAAATGTATGAAGAAGGTCTGTTACTAAAAAAGCATCTGTTTCAAAGTTGATCTGGTTTTTAATTTAAAACTTATTTTTCTCCTGTTGACATGAGTAAGGCAAATAAAAACCAGGAGATGGATTATATACTGAGGATTTTGTTTTGTTTTTATTAAAAAAATTTTTTCAGTCTTATTGAAGTATAAATGACAAATTGTATATATTCAAAGTGTGATGATTTGACATGCATATACTTTGTGAAAGACCGTCACAATCACTTTAGTTGACACATGCATCGCTTCACATAGTTACCTTTCTTTTGTATGTGGTGAGAACCCTTAAGTTCTACTCTCTTAGCAAATTTCAAGTACACCACACAGTATTGCTAACTATAGTCACCATGCTGTACTTTAGATTCCCAGAGCTTATTCATCTGACACTGAAGGCTTCTACCCTTTGACCAGCATCTCTCCATCTTCCCGGACTTTCTTTTTTATCCAGATAGATACCTCAGCCTTTCACTGATGCTCAGAGGATGAAGGAAATTCAGTATATCATGGGGCCCCGTGAGGCCTAGGTGGTTCAAGTACAGTGTGATTGTACAAGTTGTGAGTGTCCAGGAGTAGAGAGTCCCCTGGTGGCAAATTGGCGTTACCAAGACAACCTCCTAAGATCTTCTGGAAAATGGAAACATTGTGTCTAAATTCTCACATAACTATATACTTAGCATGATGCTCATATCTGAGGGAAATTGGGTACCTATGGGCTAGTTTTTCTACTCCCATGTGCATTGCTGCAGGCCCCTGTAACCAGTCCTCTCCCAAACGTGTGTGAGAGAGTGTGGACAAATCATTACTTCTGAGAAAACAGGGCTCCTGTCAGGTTGAAAATGAGTTGGCAGATGATTACATATTTATTGTGTGTGGTGTGTGTATGCGCACGTGCATAAAAGTTATCCTTCATATGACATAGCGTGACCTATGACATATCTGCTAAGCACAGCAAGGAAGTACTTTACTGTGATTTTGTAGCCCTGGGATCCACTAGAGCAGGAGCCAGGGATGACTGTGGGACCTTAGACAGATCTCCTCTTGCGGCCAAATGCGCCTTCTGTTGAAGGCAGAGGGGCTGCAGAGGATCTTCCCTGGTGTGTGTGCTGGGAGGAAGAACACACTGTGTACCCCCCGGGCTCACTGAGGACCCTCCCTGAGTTCCAGGCTCCTTCATGTCTGCACCCATGGCCTTCCTAAATTTGGACCCTCACAAGGCACATAGCTGCTTTCAAACCTTACCTTCCTTCACTGCTATATATTCTTGGTTGAAAGTATTTTGAAAACTTTGGGATATACTATTAGTGATATTTAAGGGAAACCTTTTTTTTCTTAAGTATTTAGAAGCAAGTTGAATTATGTTTAAAATTTCTTAAATCATAGTTCTGAATATCTTCTCAAGACAGTTTGTTAAGAAACTTTTTTTCAGAATAAAATAAATATCAAATCATGTAATGCCATTAAAAATTACATATGAATTAAATATTAACTACTAAATTACAGCATCATACTGACTATCTCACTCACTTCCCTGCCCTCCACCCATCCTCTTCTCTGTTAGGCTATCTCATTCAATGTTGCATGAACTTTTGCAATTTTTTCGTTCCATGGAACATGAGAAACTCACTTGCCATCCCACTATTGCAGATCCAATTTGATAATCTTGGAACACATCATCCATCTTTTTGTTTATTCATAATTACTGCATTAATTACAGTGCTCTCTACCAGCCAATGTGCTTTTTTCTTATGAACTATATAAAATTAACAGGACTCAGTGCTACTTTCACTGACAAAGGTCCTGAAATTGGTGTGGAAATTAACCTTTATATGTTCCTGTGCTTTCTCTACCACTTCTTAAGGCTGCCTCATCCTAACTAGTGCTCAGTAGTCTTCAGGTTAAGGCGAGGGTTTCACCTGTGTGTACCGCACACCATGCTGAAGCGCCTGATTGCCTGCTTAGCCAGATCATTCAACAGTCATTTATTGAACTATTACTACTAAGTAAATATCTACCACCCCAAATCAGAAGTATTTATTAATCTTTGTGGCCCTCATCACTGTTCACATATCATGTCATGGGCTGATGCTTCCAAGCTGTGCGGCCATCAGTGATATCATTTGGAGCCCAGATATGTTGTTTTCTCCCTCTCAATGTGTTCCTAAACAGAGCTACTCCAAGCACAGATTTGTAATTCATTTTTAAAACAAGTAATTAAGCACCTGCCTGTGCCAGGAACTCTTCTAGGTGCTGGAGATGTTAACAGTGAAGCAAACAAAAGAAATGCCTGCTCGTGGTGGTGCTTTGATTGGATGGGCAAGTACCAAAAGTAAAAAAGCTGTGGTGTTGTTTTAGAAAGTGATGTGTGCTCTGGAGTAAAATACAGCAAAATAAGACAGAGGTGAGGCTGCAGTTTTAAGCTGAAAGGGTAGGCCTTCCTGAGCAAAGAGGTGAAGGGATTAAAAGTGTGAGCCATGTGAAAACCTCGAAGAACATTCCAACAAGAAGCAGCAGCCTGTGCAATACATGTTTCTTAAGGATATGTGCTGTGTACCAGATACTGCACAACACAAAGATCAGTAACCTGATTGATTTAGAGCTCTTGGGTAGGGAGAACTAACCACAATATGAAGTTACATATATATGTATATTACATGTTACAATAAGTGTTTGTTGTTTAGTAACGTGAAAGAGAAATTCTTCTGAGTTGCAGTCAGGAAGTGGGAGAGGGTAAGGTATGTAACAATAGTTAGAGGGCTGTTCCTATTTGCAGGACTTAGGTCAAAAGAATGTCTGTGTGAATGGTGAGGAAGGGGGCAGTTAAAAGATGGTAACATTCTGGGAGGTAGAAGGTAAAATTCTGGTCTTAGCTTTGCCACTTGCTCTGTTTCTTTGGATGTGTTATTTGGGCCTTTATGTAGGTAGTGGGGGGTGGAAGAAGATTGATCTCTGAGATCTTTTTGAATGGGCTGTTCCTTTATTCATTTACTCAAGAAATATTTACTCAGCATCTCCAGTATGCCGAGCACCATTGTAGGCTCCGAGGACCGATCGAGTCAAAAAGAGAAAGTCGCTTCCATGGGAGGGACAGCGACAACAGACAAACAAGTATAATGTAACACGAAGTGGTGGTAAGTGTTATGAAGAAGGATGAAACAATAGTAAAGAGAGGTTTAGAGTGACAGGGCTGCTATTTTATATTTGAGTGTTCAAAAGGGACTCTGTGAGGGTGTCATTAGAGCAGACCTCAGAATGAAGTGTAGGAATACCCCACGTGAGTATCTCTGCAAAGAGCTAGAGTTCTGGGAAGAGGGGATAGTATGTGCAAAGGCCTGGAGACAGTCATATGGTCATCCTGTGTGAGCCATGGCCAGACACAGAAGTAGCCCATAGTGAGCCAGGGGAGGAGAGGTGACAGTGACTTTGGGGAAATGACCAAGGGCCAGACCACATAGGACCTAGTCGGCCATGCTAAGGACTGCGTCTGTTGTTCCTGGGTGAAACAGGGAGCCACTGGAGGAACTGAGGTGGGAAGTAGCAGGATCTGATTGAGTGTGTAATGCTGTTTGTCTGGGAACTGTATAGAAACAAGACCATAGAGAGTAGAAGAGGGAAGCAGAGCTTCAAGGCAGTGGGCCATTGCAGTAACCCTGGCAAGATACAGATGACGGGGTCTGGGACCAGTGGCAGAGAGTCTGGGTTGATTCTGAAAGTGGAGACCACAGAATTTGCTGAAGTTACAATAAAAAGAAGAGCCAAGGATAATTCCATCTACTATTTTTCCAGCTTAATCCCTCCAGAGTCCCATGACAGAAATTATTCCATCCCATGAGAAATTCTACTCCTACCCTCTTCATGTCCTCAGTCATCCTTCCCCAGTTTACATTCCATGACCCATTGTACTCACTTTGCACACACATTCAACTCTGCTGGCCTCTCTCTTCTTCTGCAAATTTCCTGGAGAAATCCCAACCCCAGTTTGATCCAACTGTCCCTCTGCTTTGCACTACAGCCTGAGCAGCTTAAGGCTGGAGAAAAACACCAGGTGCTATTATTAGCTAGTCTCACTATAAATGTATGACCTCAAACCACAAGTGCTGCCCAGCAATCCTGCTATATTAACTCACTAATTCACTCTTAAACTCTCCCAAATTATATCTCGCACCTTCGTCTCAAATCTCCAGACACCACTTTCTGTGCTTCCTTTTAATACTGTGATGTTTACTACACTGGGAAAAAAGAAAAAGCAATCAGAAGACATGTCCTCTCAGAACCAAGCCTTTCTAACTGCTTACATCTGTTCCTTCTGTATCTACTCACCTTTCCTGCCATTTCAGTGAGGGTACAGTCCTTGCTGCTTTTCTGCCCTTTGTATCCAAAGAGCTTAGATTAGGGCCTGGTACACATTAGGCACTCAATATTTTTCCAGTGGAATGATTAAGGCCAGCCTCTTAAGGGCTTCATGCCTGCACTTCAACTCACTTTTGCAATAATTTTTTTCTCTCTATTGCATTATTACCATCACTATACAAACATGCTGCATTTTCTTTCATCTTGAAGAAACCCTCCTTTGATCTTTCATCCCCCTCCAAATTCTGCCACATTTTTCAGTTCCTCTTTGTAATAGAACTTCTCTGAAGAACTGCCTCCGTGTGCTGTCAATACTGGCTTGCCTCACAATCTCCTTTGTACCCCTGCAGGCCAGCTTTCATCCCCAGCATGCTACTGCAGCCACTCTTGTCAAGCCCACCTACCACCTCTACCGTGCCAGAGCTAATTGTCAGTTCTTAGGTCTCCTCTTACTCAACCTCTCAGCAGCATTTGACATGGTTTATTAGTCTTTTTCTCTCTTTCTTTACTAGGCATTCATGAGACTACACACTCCTGGTTTTCCTTCTCACTAACCATTGCTTGCTTCCCAGCCATTTGTTAGATGCTCTTCTCCCATATATGTAAACATCAGTGTGATGTTGCACCTCTGCTCCTCCAGAACAGACTCACTCCTTGAGCAATTCCACTGAGTCCCATGGTTTTAAATTTCATGCATTGAAGTTTCCTAAATTTCTATCTCTAGTCTGGACTCACGCATTTATGTCTTACTATCCATCTCCACTTAAATATCTTACCAGGATCTCAGACTTATCCAAATCCAAATATCTGATTCTAACATCCTTACCCATTTTCCAAAAGAGTACCTTCTCCTTTCCTCACCTCAGAAAGCCACAACTTCATTCTACCAGATGCTTAGGTCAAAAACATTAAACATTGACACATTCTTGATTTTTTTCTTTTTTCTCAGCAAATTGTGTAGGAGTTAGCAAATTCTATAGGATTACCAATTATATAACCACTTCTGAAAACCTCAGTTCAGACGTCATGTAATGATCAAGTCCAAGGTATATCCCTGAGAGTGGATGGCTGAGGTGCAGTGATGGTGAGGTTGTGAAGGATCGAAGCAGGTGGTGGATGGAATAGCTCTGTGGGTACTGGATTCACCAAAAGTGGTAACAAGAGTAATCACGGAAGGAGGCTGAGGTAGGATCATAGAGGAGCAGTGCTAAGGGAAGGACTTAGCTTTTATTCCATAGCCAATAGGAAGTCACCAACACATTTTTTAAGCAGAGGATTTTATGATTAGAAATAAAAATTGTGTATATCTTCTTTTGCTAGAAGACATACAGATAATATTGAAACTGATTTTCTAATTCATGTAATTTGTCAAACCTGACTAGTGGAAGAATATTTTAACAGAATGATTTTTATTTAAAAAAAGAAATTTTATCAAAACATTGCACCAAGTTGAAAAAAAATGGTCACTATGAGGTAACGTGAGGTGATGGATGTGTTAACTAACCTTACTGTGGTCATCATTTTAACAACATACACATATACAAATCATCACATCACATACCTTAAATTGACACAATATTACATGGCAGTTTTATCTTAATAAAGCTGGAAATGAAACCAGTTAAAAAAAAATAGGAAAAGAAAAACTGGATCAAACTGACAAAAAGCTCCAAGCTCATGTGGCTGCACAGAGAGGGCTCTGCGAAGGCTTTTAAAGAGCAGGTAATCCAGTGCTGACACCTGTCCTAGAGCAAAGAGAAAGAAGGAAAAGGTACAATTTAAAAAAGTGAATAGTCTCACACTGAGGCCAACAACACCTGACAAAGACTATACAAAAGCAGAAAATCAACCAACCAGTCTCATTCATGCACACTGTCATTAGATGTCAGAAACAAAATGTTAGGCGACATAATCTAACAGCTTGTTACAAAGCAGATACTCCAAACTCAACCTGGATGGATTCCAATAGTAATGTAAGGATGTTCAGTATTAGGAATTCCAGTCATGTCAACCATATTAGTAGATGTGAGGAGAAAAATCAGATCAAAGCCATAGATACTGACGAGGTATTTGATAACAGTTTAGCAGCCATTCTTGATAAAAACACTTAATAATACAGGAACAGGTGGATAGTCATAATTTAACAAAATGTATCTGCCTTGTCACGAAATTCAACTAATTTTTTATAGGCCATTCTCATTAAATGGAGGAATAAGGCAGGGACATTCACTGTCATTATTGCCACATTGCATGGGAAGAATTAGCCAGCACAATAAGGAAAGCTATAGAAAAAGAGGTTCAAGAATAGGAAAAGACTGGGATTGTATTATCATTCTTTGTGCATCGTAAGTTTGTATACTTGGTGAGTCCAAGAAAATAAAAATTTTGAACTACTATCGATAGTAGAATTCAATGACATAGTAAGCTATAAAATATGTAGAAATTGATAATTTTCGCATCTACAAAGGCAAGTTAGAAGATACAACTGAAAAAATTTAAAATGCTGCAGTAGATAAAGTAGGGATAAATTTAATAAGAAAAATACAAGATCTATATGAATAAACTTTAAAATACTCCTGAAGAACACAAATAAGATTTGAAGAAATAAGAAGAGGTATCATGCTCTTAGAGAACTCAAAAGCTGTCTATTCTGCCCAAGTTAATTTATAAAATTAACACAATACCAATAAAAAGTGGAGTAGTTTAGTTTTAGTTTGGAGTTATTTGGGAGGATGGGAGGAGGAGGGAGAAGGCTAGAAACCTAATCTTAGGTTCATAGCTAGGAAAGCTGTAAAATAAGATTGCAGTGAGAAAGCAGAACTATTCTTATCAGGTATTAAAACATAAATGAGTCAGGACTTTGTCCAGCATGGCACCTGAATGTATAGACCTGTAGGACAGAACATTAAAAAGAGAATATGAAGTACTCTGTTTCTAAAAAGCAGGAATCGACCTAAATCTTACCAGGATTTAGCATATGATCAAGCTGGCATTTGAAATCAGGTGGGACTCCTGTAACTGTAGAAACGGCTCTAACCCAGCTGCCTATGGTCTCATGTTGAGACCGAGACCCCTGACTGCAATTCAGTTTCTTAAAAGTGACTCTTACAGTTGAGATCATTTTAAATTCAGAGTATATAGAGGTCAAATGAGATGGAAAATCCTACTGGGAATTTCTTTGTATTTCCTGGACAAGTGGTGGGAGTTGGGGTATGGTGAGGAGCGTAGTGGACCACACAGAAGGAGGGACACATGAGTTAAGAAATGCCTAGATAACAAATGCTCTGGCATCAAAGGTTACATGGAATTAAAAGCATCTAATTTACATTCAACAAATAGTAAGCGTTTATTATGTGCTTAGTATAGAAGCACTCATAAAATAAGAGTTACTAATAAGGCAAAGGTTAAGGACATAGAACAAAGAACCTAGGGGACATCTGTTCTGGTTGTTTATTCTGGAGAATTATTCTGGAATAATTATGCAAAACATGACCAAGTAGGACTCGTGTTCATGGCACAAAGAAAGGTATTGTGCTAATGATACCCACACATATCTTTCAAAGTGGTGATGTAGTATAGCAAGAAAAAAATTGTTTGAAGCTTTTTAAACTATTTATGTTATATATATCATCTAAATTTAAAGATGCTGTGTTAAAAACGCTGTCTGTAGAGAAATTTAGAAATTTAGAAATTTCACTAAATACCTTTTAATTCAACTGCAAAATCACAGGTGAGTCACTGCTTTAGCATTGTTCTCGTCTCGACATTTTTTTGTTCTTTCAGTTTGCAGTGTGTACTAGTTACTCCCCAAACAGGTTATTCAGGTATTTGAAGGAAGTTTGGTTATAGATGCCAAAATATTTCCTGTGGGTCAATAGGGCATTTCTCCAACTGCCATTGTTGGAGGTAATGTTTGATGATATGTTCACTGAGTCATGGAAACATTCATAGAGGCCCTATTATCTCAGCAGAAAGGATGTCAATCATGAGTTACTCAATCTTTCGTGTAAAATTCACCCCCAAAATCAAACAGATAAATTAGACTGGGATTATGGCAATAAAAGGTTAGCTTTAATGGTATGATAGAAACTGAAATTTTCTATTCTGCTCCCTGTTTTTCTTTGAACTGGCATCTCAGGTTCTGTTTTATCTTCATGATAAGAGATATTTAAATATTTAAATCAAAGGGGGACTTTGAAGAGGGACAGTAGCCTTGCTCTGTAACTGCAAATGTCATATAATATGAGGCTGGCTATATATAATATGATGCTTGACAGTGCCGGTTTGGGGCATCTTTTCCACCTGTTGAAGGTGGGTGACCTTAGGTAAATTGTTTCCCTCTGAGCTTCAGTTTCCTCACCTGTAAGGGGTTATAAATCACATATTCTGGTTTGCTCTGAATGGTTCTGTCCTTGGTAATTATTAATAGCACCCCCTTTCACTCTCAGAGGAGTTCTGGTTTTGATGGTAAACTACACGGCTAACCTAACCTACTTTGGAGGGATATTGTGTAACTGAAGCGAATTAATGTTTGTGAAATCCTTAGTATAGTGCCTGGTACATAATATATGCTCAAATAATGAGATTAGTATGTTATTATATTATTGAACTGCTTGGTTTGAAAAACTGGACTTCAAAGAAAATGACTCAATGGATGGTGTTTTTTTATAATTTGGCCATTATCCCAATCATTCTGTGTTACTCCACCCACATAGAACTTCTTGCCTAAAACAATGAAATGTTTGCAGGTTATATCCATGTGGAATTACTCGTGGTTATACTAGTACTAACTTTATGATACTAGAAACACTTTAGAACATTTTCAGAGCTTTTTGACAAATTATATCTCATTTTCCATAAACACTCCTGTGAAGGAGTATTTTGTAACTACTGGGAAACAGAATTATGAGATTCCTTTTCCAAAATCACATAGCTCAAATGCATCAGGGAGGATGTGAACACAGGGCTCCTCACTTCATATTCCATCTCTGTTCACTGCACCATATTGGGTAAATAAAAGGACAAGGTTACTCAATTACTCAATTACCTTCTCATTATGCTGCTATTGACATTTCTCATTCCATCTTCAACTTGTCTGGTACTCATTTGTTCATGCTGTTTTTTAAAAAACCATTTAAGTCTACTTGGTCCCAGTCTATGGACACAGTCCCTGGCCTAGAGGAGCCTATGGTCTAGAAAGCATTTAGATGATGACTCCCAATGTAGTCTTTTGTCACTGGGTCTCTGTGTATGAATTTCAGGACAGAGTGGAAACCCAAAGGAGTCAATTCTAGCTCTGGGTGGTCACTGCTCTGCCATTTGGGCACCTTGTGACTCTGCACCGTTGCAGGCAAGAATGAGAAGATGGGAGACAGTCATTTCCAGGCCTTTATGCATTCAAACCAGTGAGGATATCTCTAGTAACTTGTGTCAGTTTTTTTTGTGGCACACATTCCATTGCATCCCATTCATATCCACCTTCCCTCCTAAGTACTGGTGACAACATCCCTCTCTTGTTAATCTCTGTCTTCTCAACATGGAGCCAAGCACCGGGCACATGGGAAAGCTCAGGAGCCAGAGACAGGACTCAGTGCTGTGTGTGAGTCTATTTAATAGCTATTGCAACCATGCGAGGTAGCTTGGATCGTGCCTATATCCAAGATGAGGAAAATGTGTCTTGGAGAGATTACATCACTTGCTTAAGATCACATAGTTTTTAAATATTGAAATTGAGGATTCTTTCTCTTTTTTTCAAACAGCATTATTTAGGTGTAATTTACACACAATAAATGACACCTATTTAAATTATACAGTTCAATAATCTTTGATATATGTGTGCACACGAGTCCATCAC
Source organism: Manis pentadactyla (assembly GCF_030020395.1). Lineage (NCBI taxonomy): Eukaryota > Metazoa > Chordata > Mammalia > Pholidota > Manidae > Manis > Manis pentadactyla. The sequence continues at coordinate 53,035,804 of NC_080030.1, forward strand.
CACAATCAGATAGTGAATACGTCCACTTGCCCCCAGCGTGAACCAGAATTGGAATCAGATCTGTGGCTCTGGAACCCTGTCGTCCCTCTAACAATGACTATATGGGTAATTGAACCTGGGCTACAGCCCCTTCCTCCTGGCCTCTCTCTGATGAGAGTACTGATGAGATAATAGAAAAGTCAACTTTTACAACCCAATTATCCATTGATAAAAGAATAGATAAATAAATGTGGTATTGGAGTGAAACGTATACTCCAGTAAAATGAATGAATTATGGGCTCGTGCAACACCATGGATGTGTCTTAGAGACATAATGAAAAGTAAACGACAGAGAGAATGATACCATTTTTATAAAAGTCAAAGCAAATATAAATATGTAATTTAGATGTTTTTATACACACACATAACAGAAATTTAGGGAAGAGTAACACAGGATTCAGGAGAATAGTTAACCTCGAGGGAAACAGGGAGGAGCATGGAGGTAGATGCAATTATCGGTAACATTTTAACTCATTGGTTGGGTAGTGAGTTCTTAAATATTCATTATGTTATGCTAAATGCTTTGCACATGTCATTTAATATAACAAAAATATTATTGAAAGCAAGAAATGACTGTATCAATTTAAACACATGCTCTAATTAATATTTTCATTTACTTTAAGGAGAAGATCACTTAATATGGGATAGTTTCAATCCAAAACATTTTAATCCACTATGTGGTAAGGCAGTTTAGAGCCTTTGGTAAAGGGGCTAGGTTTGTGGGAAAGGGACTGAGGTACTGACTGAGAGAAGGAACAGTTAAATTTATTTAGTGATGCGGATGTGGGCACTGTCTCCCGGCCATTGTAGAGTGACTGGGTGGACCACGAACTGTGCTTCTGTATGGGTCCCTTTCCCCCACCCCTGGCTTTGGTGAGTTTTGTTTGGTTCAGTGGGGAAGAAAGGACTAGGAGAGAACACAAGTCAGGCTCTCCCATGTCTGATACACTGAAGGCAGAAGAAACCTACAGCCATAAAAGGCTACAAAAGTTTTGATACCTTATAAAACTAGAATCTTGAAAACCAAGAGACAACCAGGAGAAGTTTAATTCTGGGAGAAAAATACTACAGCCTGAGTAACTGTACTGCAAAAAAAACCCACAAAGGATTGAAGATTGGTGTGCTCTTAAATAGTGCTCTGTATAGGTTCGTCTGTTTTACATCTATTTTTATGTAATAAATGCTAAATGAATTATAAGTTTAGCTCTGGTCATAATTATATTTTCTTATTTTTAAAAGCATAGCAGATTTAAAACAAAAAGAAAAAAGCCTTGGCTAATCTGTGTTTCATAGTTATGTGCACTCTTTGGTAACTTGGCTGTCTGCCTGAGGGACCATATTTCAGGCACTGCTGTCCATCTGGTGGGAACTTGTTCGATTTCGAGACGGGACCTAGTCATCTTGGAAAGGCAGGTCATACAGCATCCAAAATTTATGAAACAACCGCTGGTATGGCAGGTGATCTCCCTTTCTAAGTTAAGTAATTTGACACAAAGAATTGTGCTTTCTTATCATTCGTGACTCTCCGTTGGTATGGGGCATTGATGAACAGTATTGGCCAATTGATAGGATTAAAAGTTGCATTTAAGTTCCAAAAGCCCAGGGCAACTTTAAATTTAATATTTAAACAAATAATTCACCTTACCCTGAGGAATTCCAATGACATGAAGCATGGTGAAGCTCTCTGGGTGGCTCTGTCTCAATACAGAGAAGCTTGAGTTGCTCAAAATCAACCTCTCACAAATGACAGAGGCAAGCTGCTGATCCTTCCTGGTTTACTCCAGAGGGTAGTGTTCTAGCCACTGCACCACACTGCTGGCATTTACAGATTTTCAAAAGGCTTTGTTCCTATGTAAAGATATAAATGGATATTATGTTTTTAGATCAGACAACCTAGAAATTTTTTGCAAATATTGCCCAGTCGTTATTTTACACCATTTAATAACAGAGACTTTGAGGCCAAGTCTGGGTTTTAATCCCAGTTGCCCACTTGTGAACTTTCCAGAAGTCAAGTTACTTCACTCCATTTCACAGGCTAATGCTGTGAAGATTAAATGAGGTACCAATTCCTCTAAACCCTGCAATGCAGGGCAAACCATAAGTAATCGCTTAGTAAATGGTGACCCTTTTGTAGCTAAAATTCTGAAATAGTTCTGTGCACAATTTTTAAAGCATCCCGGAACTTACAGTCTCCTGGGTGAGACATAAATAACTAAAATACTAGTGATATGTACTAAAGAGAAGAAAGAAAGTAGAGAAGGGGGATATAAAATACTGGGGGAAGTTGACATTCTAGGTAGGGTGAACAGGTAAGAACTCAACAAAAGGGCTAGAGTAAACACCTGAAGAAAAAGAAGGTGCAATATGTGTGAATGTCTAAGGGAAGAGCATTTCATTCAGTGGGAACAGCAAGTGCAAAGGCCCTGAGGCAACAGAGTACATGGCATGTACAAGGACTGCACAGAGAGGATAGTGTGGCTAGAGTTGAAACAATGTTAAGAGATAGAATAGTAGGAGATGGGTTCAGAGATAGCAGTGGGCCAGTTCATAGATCATGTAGGGTCTTGCAGATCACAGTAAGAATGTTGGAGGGTTTGAGCAGAAGAGCAACATTTTAGAAAGATCCCTCTGGCTGCTGTGTTGAGAAATTAGCCTGTGAGATGGAGAACAATAAAAGAGGTAGTTAAGAAAGGCAGAAGCATGGAAACCAGTGAAGAGGACAAGGAAATAGTCCAGAGTTACAATATCCATTTTAATATATAATTACATTTTAATGTAATTATATATTCTGCCATTGATATGCAGGAGATTTTTCCTATGTCCCTAAATACTGGGAGGGATGGGAGTCGGATCATTCTAGAAGTCACACCATCCTAGTTTTTAAATTTTTCTTCAGTAGGTTTGTGGCACTGAATAACAGTCACTCACATTTGCATATAACTTTATGCCCTGCTTGTCTGGGACATTTTCTTGCAAATGATGGGGCAAGTTATAAAATAGATTATCTTTGTCAGTTGTGTACTCTAGCTGTCCCCAGTGATCATCCCATGGCAACGAGGAGGCTAAACTGAAGTACTGTTTCACTGTGAGAGTTATTAATTCTGACACGATCAGTCAACTAAAAGAAAAGTAGGTTACTAGGGCAGATGAAGTAAAACTGCACTTCACACCATCTCCCAGGTGGACGTCACACAGAAAAGGGGACCCTCTCTGTAGGATGTCACTGTGCTATTTTTTTCTCCATCAAGGTGCAGCTTTACTTTTATTTGTTTGAAACCTTTTTGGTTAGGATTTGTTTTCTTACGGCCTTTCAAAATTTGTGCTATATAGCAAGGTTGCCTGAAAAATTATTTCTGTTGGTATATCAGAAAATTGGAGTAACTTTCTCATTCATTAGACTGAGATTCAATCTTAGACATGTGACCTTTACACAAACTGTCATGACCTTCTCAAATAAAATTAGTTGTAATTTATTTGTGTGTGTGTATGTCTGCACCTTAAGGGAAGAGAATATACATTATAAATCAAAACTTAACAAGATTGTTACAACTGCAAAAAGGCTAGAAAAAATTGATTTACATCAGAATGGCTTAGTGGTAGCCATTTTTGGCTTAGCAGCAAGATTTGCTTTGATTTTCTTTCAGGAATCTATAGGAGTTGTAATCATTTTAACAGAATCAGATGAAACGTGAATGGATATGGTATAGTTTAGTATCCTAATCAGATGTCAGTAACATTTTTATTAAAAATTTAGTGTATTTATTTGTCAGCTTAATTAGAAACATTTCACATTTTCCTTAAGTGGAAAAGAAATTAGGTTATCACTTTACATGTTTTATGTACTAAGAATGTAAAGTCAAAATATATTGAGATATTTAGTAATGATTTATTTTATATTTTTTATTTCCACAGTGCCTTTATTATAGTTGATCTCCTTTCAGTTAAAGAAAATAATTGGATACCTGTCAGTTCATGATTTTGCTTTCCTAAAGTCAAATTTAGATCACCACCACCTCTGTATCCATGATATTTAACAGTTACAGACAATACAGATGTCATTAGATCCTAAGAGTACCTCTTGTGGGATTCAGGAGATTGGCATATTGTCCCATTTTACAGCAAAGAAAACTTCAGAGTTTCGGAACAGCCTCGAGGTCACTTGACTGTAAGGAATTAAGTGTGTAGACTCAGGTCTTTGGATTCCTAGCGTAGAACCTTCTCACTCACACCAAACTATGTTTACTAGCTCTTGGGGAGTCGTTTTCAGATTTGTGACGTGCTGGAGTTGTAGAATAAATATAGATATTTTTCAGCAAGATTAATTCAATAGCAGTAAACAGTGTTCTTCTAAGTGTTTGAGATTCCTAACCAAAACATTTCTGTACATTTCTTACCAATGTCCTCTTAGAAACTTGAGTTAAGTCCAAAAAGGCATCTGCACCTGTTTTTCAATGATAGATAAATCCTCACAAACATAGTGCTGAGTGAACGAAGTAAGTCACCAAAGAGCACAGGGCATGATTCCCTTTGGAGAAAGTTCAAATACAGGCAAACAAAGCTGTGGTGTGAGAAGTTATCTTTGCCCCGGGGGCATATGGTTGTGATGGGGGCAGGGGGTTTGAATTGACCTGGTTTGCTGTTTAAAACAGGTGTTCCTTTGAGAAGTTTCATTGACTTTTTACTTTGTTTTTCTTTAATGGACTCCCAACAGCAAGCTGCATGTTCTCAAACACAGCATATACTACCATAACTTGTTTCAGAGAGGCTAGAGAAATTTTTGATGTTCTAGAAACCTCTCCCCTTTTAATTTTTCAATTAACTTGTTATTAAAATGTAGTTGATATACTATATTACATTAGTTTCAGTTTTACAACTTAGTGATTTGACAATTGCAGATATTACAAAATGCTCCCCATGATAGGTGTAATTGCCACCTGTCACCATACAAAGTTACTAAATATCGATTATACTTCCTATGCTGTATTTTTCATCCCTGTATCTTATTTATTTTATAATTGGAAGTTTATACCTATTATCCCCTTTTTATTCTTAAGTAAAACCTTTTTAAATGCGTTATTTTCACAGGTGGTAGTTTGAATGTTTTTATCTTGAAGAGTTCTTTGACATTTATTGCGTATTATAAACTGTCACTTCCAACAAAAGGCAGCTACCCTTTCTGTTGTTGTTCCTGAGCACGTTATGGTTTGTTTGTTTGTTTGTTTGTGAGTTCTTGGAGTTTCCTTGTCATAGAAACTCCAAGACTGTGTGTGGGACCCTGGTAAAGCCCATCATAAAATGCTCGCCCAAACAATTTTCTTGCTTATGCTTTTTAAGATGTTATGGGAAGAAAGGCATTGAAGAAGGGCTCTCCAGTTGGGATGTTAATCTGTATCAAAACAGACACTGCCAAGAAATGTTTTCATGGAATTCTGATAAGGCTCAGAGGAGAGCTTTCAGTCAGTTTCTTATAATTTAACAATTTCACACTGATTTTCTTTTCATATAAATGGTTTCTGAAGAGGACAACTAGTTGAGCAATAGCTTTATCATTTCAGAAATGTTTCTTGAGGTCAGAGCTTGAAGGAAATGAGATTGAAGCTAGAAATTACTTTGAGCAAAACTAAATTTTAATAAAAATGGAAACCAACGGCCACAGCCGTGATATTTCTCTGGGCTTCTAGTGTTAAACAAAATCCATATGCTTTCTGACCACAATAAATACAGGAAGAACAGGAAGAGCTTAAACAAGATCTGTGGATCAGCAAAACCTTTTGCAGGCCTCATGGTTTAGAGACGAAGGCCAGTGTTAATCATATATATCATGGGTCATGTCCAAGACGAGGAGTAGTTTTCTTGTAAATCATTGCTTCTGTTCTTTAAAAATGACTGATTTTTAAAAATGTTTGGCCTTCAGTCAGTTTAATTTTTTTTTAATAAGTATATTTGTAAATGTTTTTGCTAGCTCTTTACACACTATGGCTTCTTCTCACTGTTTTTTCCCTGCAGTGCTCTATTTTTTTGTCCGAAGAAGAAAGACCCATTTCCAGCAGGAGACCTAAAACGCCAACCTCAAGTGAATTCTCTGACCTTAATACTCAGACAAACTGGACCAAGTCACTTCCCCTGCCGACACCAGAAGAGAAGATGCGGCAGCAAGCCCAAACAGTCCAGGCTGATGTGGTTCCTATTAACATCACGGGTATGCTCTGCTGGGCAGATCCCAGATGTGTTTGGGAGAATGACTGGCTTTTGTTTGTTGTATGCTCTTAGCATTTCATTTATAAATCAAAGGTAAATAGCTGCAGTCTGGCTTCCTTCTCTTTGTTTAATGAAGGGAATACTAAAACATATATATATATACATATATGAATCGTGTGTATCAAGTATGTTGCTTGTTAGATTAGAAGACTGTGTCACTAAAGGCTGATGTCAAACAACTCAGTGGTCTAGCCGTTCATCTCAAGTGCGTGTCTTTTTAAATTGAATTGCTTTTAAAAAGTATTTTGTTTATATGGCAACATCTTCTAAATATGATCCCAGGTAAGAAAAAAAATTGTTTCCCTCCTAAAAGCCTATTTTATGTAATATTTTTAGAAGTGAGGATGTAAGATCTGTGAGATTTTTGAATGGTAGATTTTCTCATCTTCTTGTTTTCTCAAATAGAAAAGGGGAAAAATTACTTTAAGATATCAAGCAAATTAACAGTATTAACTATAAAAATATTTTTAAAGACTTAATAGGATGGTAAGATTATATTTTTGTCTCCATAATTTGAATTCTACGATCTTGAAATAAAAATATATTCCTTTGAATATAAAATTTTTAGAATATGTTACTTTAAGCTGGAGTATGAATATTAGTTGCCAAATGTGAAATTCAAGTTCTTATGGAATATTATGCTCAGGTTTGAATCATCTGTGATAATAAAGAGTCAGATAAGGTATGTAAAGCTCAAAGATGGTATTTCACAAACAGGAGAGTTGCTAAAAGATGCCAAAATTTTCCTGCTTTATCACTTTCATAGCCCACAAAGAGGATAGGTCAGTGTTTGGGGAATGTAAAAAGTATAAAATAAACATGTTAAGAGCTAATAACTTCAACCATTGGGCTGTGTGTTCAAGAGAAATAGATTGCTAATATTCATCTAATAGTCTAATGACTAGTACTAATGTTCATCATTGATAATCAGTCTGTACAAAACATGGCCTGTAGGGCCAGATCTTTATAAAATCATGTGACCAATAAGAATGAGTTTTCATAAAAAAATCAGGATGAAAACCCAGAGCACCTTTGCTGTACTTCTGAGGCTACTGCTGTTGACTGCTGTTAGATTTTTTGCCATGGCACAGGTGAGCTTATAAAGGACTAGTAGCATTTTGATAGTTACTAAAAAATATTTTTAAAACCTTACCAGACATTTAAAAATTACAGCTAGAACTCTATTTTGAATTCTGGAGAAATTTAGTAAATGTATCAGTTGTATCAGTTGTTTTTAAATCTGTACATTTTTCCACTTTTATTGTACTTAAGCCTTACAGGAATACTATTGCATTTTATTCCACTTCCTTTGCAAATAACATTGCTGATCTTTCTTAATGTGATTCTCATTCACTCAGATCATATTTTTTTAAAGATTATTTTTGTAAGTAGTTATGTTTCAGAACAAGTATATTGTTTATTGCTTGATGAAATACATGGGTGCATATTTCCTATAAGAAAATACATTACATTATTTGATTGATTATATGCAGCAGAAATGTAGTTACATTGGCTAGATTAAATGCCTCATAAATGGCATAGTAAGATGAGAAGATTGTGCTATGAAATATGACAATCCTTAATAGAATCAGGATAAAATGCACTGTCATGAGATTAGGAAATTTAAAATAGAGGAACTAGAGTTTCAGAAATAAAGAATTATTTGCAATGAAATACATTGTTACAATAGACAGTATCATTTCTTTGAACTTTATGTCTCTCCTGATCGATAAGTAGATATGAATTACACAGAGTTTAAAAGGAGGCTTCAAAATGCCACTCAGAAAAGGTAAATGACAGTACAGAAATGAGCAATGTAAGTTATGTCAAAATACAATTTACTTTTAATCCAATAACTAACATTTTCAGAAATGTAGAAATTAAATGTAATAACCTAATTACATATTTATCAATCCCTTTTCTGGATCTGTGTGTTCACATATACATATATGTATTTCATAAAGAGACTTTTTTTTCTAATATTCTGGTATAAGAAAGCATTAAATTTAAAATTTTCACTTTCAGTGGTCAAATTGACATAGGTTATGCAGCTTCTTGCTCTTTAAATGATATATTTCTAAAGCCCTCAAAGCTTGTTGAGATAAAAGTAACCTCCGGTAGGGAATTGTTATGTGTTCCTTTATTTGGGTGAACATTGACCCTTTAGTTTGATTTTCAGTAAGGCTCAGCAGGGGAAATGCTGATTTATTTCCAATCTAGAGTAAATCCCAGTAGGCATGGAGGTATAGAACATTAGTACAGTGAGCTGCCAGCTTGAAAATAGCTTGAATCTTTGTAGTCATAGTAGGGCCTCATCATGTTATAAGAGTTGAGAAGGAAAAAAAACGTTTTAAATAAAATATACATATGAGTATGTTCCATAATCTGTCATGTGGGATGACAGTTCTTTCACCTAGAAGAAATAGGGTGGGTAAGCATACCTAAACAGTTTTTACAAGCTGGCTTTGTGCTGATGTTGAGCTAGCTAAGTTTATTTCTTAGTATATCCAAGGCTAACTCATGCCTTTTTCAATGCAAGGGAGTGATTCAGTTGCTCTCAATTCAACAGATATTTACTGAATAAGTACTTTGTGTCAGACATTGAGCTGAGTGCCACAGGGTATGCTAAAGTACATGAATTATGGTCCCTACCCTCAAAAAAATATATAGCCCAGCAGGGGAGACACCTTTTAGATCATGATGCAGGATGGAGAATTTGGTGCCTTAGATGGTGTGTCTTAGATATCCATCCTCGTGCTTTGTTTCTTAATTTCCCTGGAGCTTGGGTGGTTCATCTTTTGTTTTTGCTTAGGAAGAGAAACTGAAGATTAAATGCAACTCTCTATTACTGTTTTGTCCAATCTTAATGTCTTGATGTAAGGAATATTTTTTCATGTGTTGCAGGGCATTCATGGACCTTTGAAGTCATGACTTGCCCCTTCCAAATGCCATATATGCTATTATACATAGTGACCCATTTATCACAGTGATGGTTCCAAGGTCTCTCAGTCATTTCTGTTTTTCTCCATTAGGAACAAATTTGCAAGCATTTTCAAATTTACAAGTGTTTATTTAACTTAGCGCCTTAGCAGGTAAAATGGGTTTAATCATTCAGATCTTTTATCCTGTTTTGATCAGATACCATTCTCTTCAAACTTTCTTCCAGTTTAAATAGAAGGTACATTATGCACAATATACCCACTTTGAATAAGTGTCTATTGCTAAAAAGAGTGAATGTTCTTATAACTTGTCTTACAACAGAAGAATGATGGAAGTATATAATTTGTGTGCATATATTTATTTTTAAGATCTCTTTTTCAGGAGGATAACCATTTAACAAGGTCAATGCCAACTTAATTAAGTTGGCAAGTAATTTAAAGCAAACCAATCAATAACTGATACTTGATTCTATCATAGTTTCCCATGGTGGGTTAATCACACAAGCTTGCACTCTAGAAAGAAAGAAGAAAGCTCTGTGGATGTGGCATTCCAGGTTGATGGCAGCATTACCTGGAATACCGGATTAAAGTCAAACTTTACAAAGTGATTATGAAATGGAGAGAAGCAGCTCAGCTTTAGTAACAGCAGTGCTACTGAGTCTCATTGTGATAAAAGTACTTTCTCATTATAAGGCTTATTGTTTTTCATTGTAGCTGTGTCTCACACCATAGCAGTTACCAGAGCCTATCCAAATTGTCCACCTCCTTGATTAAAAGAAAAAGCTCTTCATCTAAGAATTCTTTATTATTTGTTTCATCACATAGGAGAAGACATTATATTGGTGTCTGGAATTGATCAGAGGAATAAAATATATTCACTTCTGTCACTACATGCATGCTGATATAAAGAGTGATTTCTGTGACCAGAGGGCCTGTGTGAAAACACTTCAAGATAATCCCTTTTTTAAAGAACACAGAGTCACTCTTTTCAGTGTGTTATTCTCCAGTTTGCATTTGCCACTCTAGCCCATTTGGAAATGAGATGAAGTTGCTCCCTTTGGAAGGACACACACCTAGACATTGGAAAAGAGCCTTATGATGATAATGTGCTTCCCTTCCTTTTTTCCCTTCAGCATTCATCCATCATATGACTGGCTAACATCATTATTACTATCTTCTTATCATTTTACAACAAGCTTCTGGAAGAAATGCATGGTGTCAGCTTGCTTGAAAATAACATTGCTGTGCTTGTTCTGCTGCTCTGCATTAGGGGAGAATTTCGATCGCCAGGCCAGCCTTCGGCGGTCTCTTATTTACACAGACACTCTGGTAAGACGACCGAAGAAAGTCAAAAGGAGAAAGACTATTACAGGCGTCCTTGACAACATACAGAAGGAGCTAGGTATGGCTCATCAGAACTGTATTCTGTTGCCCGTCACTGCTGCTCAGCATTACTATGCTAACCTCATCTGTGCTGCTTACGACATCAATACATTCTGATAGCCGTCGGTGCCCCCAAAGGCCCAGCTTCGTTCCTGAATGAGGTGTTGGGTATAAACCTTAACAACCCATGCAGATGATTTATTGAATTTTGGTGAGAAGGTGAGAGTAAGAACTTATCGAAAACTAGTAACGGGGATGATGGACATTTACAGTATGTCATCATCTCCACGTACCTTGAGCATTGGGTATTTCCACAGCTAAATGCACTTTTCATTTAGATCTTACGTTTTGGTAAATCCAGAAACACACTCTAGGACTTCCGATTATGAATATGGACTCCATTAGTTATACTGCCAACCTTGGTGCCATTTTGTCGTCAAAGAAACAGTAGTGTTGTGGGCTGATTAGGAAATACCAGCACGATAGGACACAGTCGTTTATGTCGGACAGTGCCTGCATAGTACTTCCACGAAACTTTTTGATTCATAGTTTTCAACCTGTGATAAAACAGAAAACAAACAAAAAAATTTGGCAGTGGGTGCTAGTGAGGAGGGTTGTTTACTTCATTTTTCACTTAAAAGTTTTGTTTCTGCTTATCTTTATATATACTTTAGAGAATCCTTTCATTCTTTTCTTGCTCTGTTCACTTCTCCCTGGTTTTTAACAGCTCATAGGGAATGTCTGCCGGGGCAGCCCAGCACAGCATCCTGGGTGGGGCGCAGGGACTCTGGGACCGAACTGCTTGGATTTGAGGCCTGGTTTTGCCCCTTCCCTTCTGGGTGGCTCCAAGCTGGCTTCTGCCCCTCTTTGGGTCTACTTCCTCATTCACAGAAGGGGGTTGGTGATGTTACTAGAACCTACCTCATCTGGTTGTGCAGTTAATGAATTTATACAGGTGAAGCACTTGGTGCCTGGTACTACAATAAACAGTAATTGCTAAGTGTAATTATTGTGGAACACGTAGACTACCTGTTTTGAGATTTGCCTCTTTCTCTTCTGCCACCTATGGGCTTATTTCCTTAGAGTTACTTTCACCTGATGCTTTTACTTCTATTTGCTATTGAAGGTTGTACTCTAGAAACTCAGCACATTATTTCTTAATTTGCCAGCTTGTCTTTTGGTCTTTTGCTTATAGTCTTTTGCCTATTCAGCCTAATAATAGTGACATACCTCTTATAGCAATTTGAGGTGGCCCTTCAGCTTCCAGGTGCTACAGACCTTGTTCCTGTGTCTTTTAACCCAACACCCCTGCTTGAATGCCTTGTATTAGGGAAGGAAGGCTCACTCTACTTTACCTGGCATTTTCTTCTTTTCTGCATTCCACTTCTGCAATAGGTATGCTGTGCCTTCCAGACTGTAGCAGCAATGGGACAAGAATAGTAACCCTTTGCCTCTGCTCTAGGTAGCACAGGTGACCCAGATGACAAGCAGGTGCTCATCTTATCCCATGACACAGGGATTTATTACAAAGGCAGGATTGCATCCACAGGATTTATGAAGTTTGTCTGGTTCATGCCCCTGCATCTGCTTCTAGATCTGGGCCAGCCCTCCTGTGTCTCATTCTTCCAGGCTTTTTTTTTTCCCCTCCTTTAGGTGACTGTTAACTAATTGGAGAAACAACATGTATTCATATATTCAGTAGATGCCTAGTAGGTTAATTTCTTAATAGCACCCAGGTAACATTTATACTTTAACTGATCTTTTAGAAGATGTGATCTTTTAGAAGAAGATCTTTTAAAGGAGTGACTTTAAAGACAGGCGCTTTGTGAGATAACAAGGTTGATGTTTTAAGGTAGGCTTCATTTTAAGTGGCTTTCCAACCAAAATCAGTAGGTTTGAGATGGCTTTGTGCAAAGAGTCCAAAAATAGTTTGACCTAGATAAAGGTACATATACACATCAGTGTTCAATATGAGTTATCTATCTATATACTGTGTTCTAGAACCTCAGAAATATACACTTTTATAAAATACCTTTATTACTGAAACACCCAGTATGGAGCAAAGAATTCAGTTGCCTCTTTGATCTTACTGGATGATCACCAGCTAGTAAGTCCTATATTCTGTAATTTTAATATTTTTTTAAATCAGTGATTGAGTCCCTGGAGCCTACATTCGTGTCTCTTTCATACGTAATGTAGAAACACCACTAATGCTGGAGGACAGAAAATAGCTTTCCCCACATCATCTGTGTTGTAACTGTTGCCAGACGTCAGACAGGTGATGTCATTGCACAGCCGGTGATAGGACATGGATCACCATTAAAGGTCAAGTGAGATAGTTATATCTAAGTTAGAGCTAGTTTAAAAAGAAAATAAGACAACTAGACAATGACTCTAGTTTTATAGACTAGTTAGAAGGATTGGTGGATAGAGTAAGGGAAAATAACATTTGAATATAGTAATATATAGTAAAAAAAATGGATCATGTATTTTTTTCATTTATTTTATGACTTCTGGTTGACCTTGCCCTTTCTCCCAATATTTTGTACTGTCTGGTTTGAAAGCTTTGTATTACTTAACTAATGATTATCAAAACAAACACTTCATATTTTAATAATTACTCTTCTCTGAGTATGAAGCATAGGTCATATGAAGCATAGCGTCCACTAGACACTAACCGAGTTGTTGGGACTTAGGATTTCAAAAATAATCTAGCCACAAATCCTTCTAGAATTACAGTTATATTGTGCCTAATTATATGTAGTTTTTACTTCAAAATCCATAAATAGTGAAATCTAGAGACTAGCTAGTATATAATACTTTCAAATCCAGGTGTGATGTTCACTGTTGAATATGTATTTATGGCTTATCATTTGTTCCCTTCCGTTTAAATGAATCAGACAAAATTTCTGATTTTTTCTTTACTCTTACTATCTAATACATAGAAATGTATTTGAACAACCTGTTAAAAGGTTTCATCTTTTAGAATCAGATAAGATTATTTTGTTGGTATATCATTACATTTGGCTACTGAATAAATAGTTTGGATACTCCAGAACTTATGCCCGTGCATATTCTCCAAGCAGTAAAAGCCTCACTTAAAGGAATCCCATTCTGAATAAGTTTTGATAGTTTGTACTAAGAACATTACTAGAGACCTGACAAGATTTTTTGAAAGTTGATGTACTAAACCTTAAATAAACTAACTAGTTGATTTTTATCATTGATTGTATCTTTTAAGTTAGGCATCCCTTTGTAGTATTATATAAGTTAAAGAAAAAATATATCATTATTTCTTTATATTATGTTGTAAAATCAGATAAAAAGCCATCAAGATTTTTAGCAGCACCTGAGTGCTGTGTTTGTTTGTACTTCTCTTTTTGTATGTTTTTGCTATTTAACTCTAATCGATATAACATTCATCTGTGTCCTATAATACTGTGACACTTTTTGTACTATGAAAATGTTGGAGGATCTTTTTGGGAATAGAATATTGGTGGTCCCTATGATAAATGACATATGAGTTGTTTTATACTTAAATCTTTAGAAAACTTTTTTTTTTATGAGAAAGTTGTACTAGGTCGCAGATGGTGAAGAAATGGCTACATCCCCCTTGGAATGATTTCATGTTCAAAAATGTTACCTGAAAGAATTAGGACTTTGTTTATGGCTCTTAAAGACAGTTAAAAAGTCTACCACTGAAACCATGCCAATACTATGATTTTGAAAGAAAAAGATAATAAAATCCATTGTTGAATAGAATAAGGTATCTTAAATATTTGGAAGATACTGGTGCAAACTGATACAGCCACAGAAGTCAAACTCCCACCTTCTAAAATACCAAATGGCAAAAACTCATCTTTTGTTTTCTTCCCTCAAAATGGGCTTTTCTTCTGTGCCTTCCCTTTTGCCCATTTCCCTTCTTCCTGAGGGAGAACCTCGTGTGTATATGTGTGACTGTGTGAACATGTATGACTGGGTGTGTGTCTTCAGTGAGTGTACTTGGCAGAGGCTACAGAGGGGAAATAGATCCTCTTGGCTAAAGGTATAGGTGTAAAAACGATTCTCCATCGTCATGGTGAAGGAAGGGGCTTCACGCTTTATTCCTTGCATGATGACATCTGTGTGGTTGATACAGAACATTACTGCCATGTTAGTAATGACCTTTGCTATTTGGATGAGTAAAAGGCCATGTGTGTGTCCCACAGTCAGGGACATATGGCAGGTGGTGGCTGAACTCTGTGGGGTAGGGAACCAACCCCACCACCGCCGTCTCTGCCCAGGTTGGCAGCGATGCTGCAGGTGTTCAGCTCACCTTGCCCAGCAGCCCTGTGCTTGAGGTCTTTCCAAGTCCTTGTTGGAAGATAACAATGTAGAGAGAACTATGGTTCTGCCACTATTTTTCACAAATTAATGTGTTCTAATGACTACTGTGCATGGGTTGATTTTTTTCTCTTTGCACATTGGGAAAGTTCTTAGCCTGATGATTTTTTTTTTTTTAAAGCATCTGCTCCTTCCCAGGTAGCTTGAAATCTATCATCTACACTTAAGGCTTTTTTCTCATCCATCCTGCTTGGTTTGGCTTTCCTTGTGATTCTTTTTTTTTTTTAAACATAGTACTCTCTGTTTGGTTGGTTGTAAAGCTCCAAGATATGAATAACCCTAACTGGAGGAACTGTTCACTGGATCAGTTCCTGCTGCTCTTTTCCCACAAGAACGCAACAGATTGCTATTGAATTTTGAATGTCACTGACAGATGATAGCGGCTCAAGATGGATAATGAGATGTTTGAAACACAGATGGGCCTGTAAATCATCTTTTCTTAGGATTTCCTCCTGACATAAAAAATTAATGTAATTAACACCATTTTCTACCAATATCCCTCATAAATGGTATCTCCGTAGCCCTGTCATTGAACCAGTGCGTTCATCTGTCTTTGAGGAAGACGGTCACTGCTTGACAGATGATCTGTGCAGTCAGCCAGTGAGTGGAGGGCTACCTTGAAATCTTTACCAAAAGGAGCTTACTTCCACAGAGCGCTCGGCCTTGATCTCAGACGGAGTGCCTGAGAATACCATCTGTACCACTTCATCAATAAGAGGATTTGACATACAAATTAAGAGAAGTACATGAAATTCATAATAAGAGTTTTTATTTTGGGAGCTCTCAGTAACTAAACTCTCAGCTGCCAAAGGAGGAAAAAAAACTAGATCAAGTAGGAAGAAAAGTGCTGTCTTGTTTGTTTGTTTTTAAGTACAGTAGAGCCAGAAGGGGGTGAGGGTACAGGGTGATGAACTGAGATACTAAATTTTATTTTTAGGTAACCAGCCTCTTTCTGCCTTCTTTCCAGCATCCGGCATAGGCTGCGATGATGTGGGTGGTCACCCAGTGTACACCCCAGAGCACTACTCTACACTAGGAAGGCTTGACAGCTGTCAGTCACCTGGGCCATGCTCAGCAACCAGGGACTCCAGCTGTCAGACTGAGGAAGTGAAAGTCGTACCCCCTTCAATGAGAAGAATCAGAGCGCAAAAGGGACAAGGCATTGCTGCCCAGATGAGCCACTTCCCGGGCTCCTCCGGGAACATGTCTGTGCTGAGCGACTCTGCAGGCATTGTGTTCCCTTCTCGCCTCAACAACGATGCTGGCTTCCACAGTCTCCCACGCTCAGGAGCAAGGGCAAACATTCCCCTGGAGCCACGGCTCGGTGCCCTGGGCCCTACAGAAGACTTGGACGGCACTTTCCCCTACCAGAGGGATTACCTACAAGTAGATGAAAACTTCGTACATTTAGGAGGAGCCTCAGGCACTGGAGCACTTTTGAGGCCCAAGTCCCAGGAGCTGAGGCTTTTTGAGAGTGAGAATGTAACAAGCCCAGCGTGTGTGGTTTCTCCTCATGCGACGTTCTCCACCAGCATCATCCCAAATGCCACACTCTCTTCCTCTTCAGAGGTTATTATTATTCACACTGCCCAGAGTTCAGGGCAGCTGGACAGTAAACTTACCAGCTCATCTTCATACCCCAAGATAAAATCCAGAGACCACCTGCTCTCCAGGCATGCTGGTAAAGATGACCGTCTGGCTCCTTGTGGTTACTGGAATGAGGGTCACTCCACCATTCTTCCACAAGCCTTAGATTCCCATTCCTCCAATGCAAAGACGCTGTTGTCCCTCTGTGATTCAGCTGTACCTTTCAATACCCCAGCAATTCGGGAGAATGGATCCCAAGCCATAGCCTATAACTGTAGAAACAACCTGAGCTTCCCAGTGCACCCCCTGGATGCGGATGGCAAGAGTGAGTCCAGTTATTCAGGAGGCAGGGGGCATCATGGCAGCACAGAGCCCTGGGAGTACAGTGCCTCAGGGAACGGGCAGGTGTCCCCACCGAAGCCACTTTCGGCAACTCCTGGTCACTCCACACCTGTAGGTAACATGGGCAGTGGCAGTTTGGACCAAGCATTCAACAAAGATGACACCGGGTTTCTGTATGCAGAGGCCCAGGACGGCTCCTGCACACCTCTGCACACGGACGCTGCACGTGGGTCCGGGAATCTGTGCAATAGCAGCGATGGCTTTGGGAACCCCAGGCACAGCGTGGTCAGTGTTTTTGATGGAAGAGCTGAGAAGAACCAAGGGGACCAGCTAAACTATCATGACAGACCCCTTTCGAGAAACATCTCTTTGAAGAAAGCAAAGAAGCCTCCTCTGCCACCTTCTCGGACGGACTCCCTGCGCAGGATGCCCAAGAGGAGCATCCAGTCCAACGGGCAGGAGCTCAACGAAAGCCTGATTGCCTCGCTGCAGCACTCGCTGCGGCTGAACCTGCCGGGCAAGGGCGGCAGCTCGCCCTCCCAGAGCCCCTGCAGTGACTTTGAAGAGCCCTGGCTGCCTCGCTCGCGCAGCCAGAGCACAGCCAGTGCGGCGAGCAGCATGACTTCCGCCACCACCCCCAACGTCCACTCGCTGTGTGGGGTCACGCCCTCGCAGAGCGACACCAGCAGCATCAAGTCCGAGTACACGGACCCATGGGGCTACTACATTGACTACACCGGCGCACAGGAAGACCCGCGGAACCTGGGCGGGGGCCCTTCAGCCAGCAATGGGGCACCTGCTGGCAATGGGCCAAACGGCCCCGTGCGGGACGCGGCCAGGGCCGCGGTGCCCCCAGGGCCCAGTGGCGCAGTCAAACCAAAGATCCCATCACCAGAGAAGTCCCACAGAGTCACGTCTCCATCCAGTGGGTATTCCAGCCAGTCCAACACGCCCACGGCACTCACCCCTGTGCCTGTGTTTTTAAAGTCGGTGTCACCAGTAAATGGGAAGGGGAAGACCAAGCCCAAGGTGCCGGAACGGAAGTCCTCTCTCATATCCTCCGTGTCTGTCTCCTCGTCCTCCACGTCTCTCTCGTCCAGCACCTCCACTGAGGGAAGCGGAACAGTGAGGAAGCTGGATTCCGGGCTGGCCTCCCCCCTTGCCGCCCCTCCTCGCCCTTCTCTGCCATCTCTGCGTCCTGCTGACAAGCCTCCTCTTCTTCCTCCTCCCCCACCTGTAGCCGATTCCCCCGAAGCTTCCCCTCTGCCTCACTCTCCCACTTTCCCACCTCCGCCACCGGAAGTGCTTCCTCCCTTTGGCCCCGCCCCCACCACGTGCTATGCCCCTCCCCCCACAGCACTTAGCCCCCTTCTTCTGGCTTCATCGGCTCCCCTGCCCCCACCTTCCTTAGCATCCTCAGTTCCCCCACCTGCCCCACCTCTGGACCCCAAATTGGTGAAGGATGCCAGGCCCTCTTTCAAAAAATCTGGCCAGCCGGGATCCTCCCCAGAGGCCTGTAGGCAGCCTTCCAGCAAGGAGGGCGGTGGGCCCCCCGTGCTTCTGGTAACCGCGGAGGTGTTGCAGATGGTGCAGTTGAGGCCGGTGAGGAAGAACTCAGGAACCCAGGAAGCACTGTTACATGAACAAGTATCTCAGGAAAAACTAACTCCAGTCGTTCCCCAGTATCCTTTAAAGCCATCTGCTCTCCTGAAGTCCCGAAATAGCATAAATGAAATGGAGAGTGAAAGCCAGCCTGCCTCCCTGACAAGCTCGCTCCTGTCTCCTGCCAAGAGCGTGAGTCAGGGTCACCAGGACAGTGCAGCCGAGCGTGGCCTCCGGAGCTGCAGCCCAGGCCGCGCCGACCGGGCAGAGGCTGGGCCCGGGCACAGGAGCGCGCCTCGGCAGGAGCCCGACGGTCCTGCGCCCAGCAGGAAGCCGCCCCCCATCTCCAAGAAGCCCAAACTGTTCCTTGTGGTGCCACCTCCGCAGAGCAATTTCCCAGCGGAGCCCACGGGGCACGTGAGCGAAGCGGTGCCCAGCCCCACGAGGGGAGAGGCGCAAGAGAGTTGTGCAGCCGGGGCTGGCTCTCATGAGCCCGATGCGGGCAGCTCAGTTCCGGAGGGAGGAGCTGCAGGGTCCACGTCCCCCAGCCGCGTGGGAGCCAGTGTCCGTATGGTGCAGCCCCCTGCCTTGCCAGCCCCCAGGAAGGAGCCAGGCCCCGAGAACAGTGCGGACGGCGGGGACAACGTGGAGGGCGGCCCATCTCTACAGGACCCAGGGCGTGAGTATGGTTTTTCTCTCTTAACTCCCCTCCGACCATATGCAGCTGAGGCAAGCGGCTGGTGCATGTTCATGTTCAAACAGTATGTGGGCTTCCCGTGCTGCCTCACACTTGGGTTACCAACGTGGCATTTTATGAAATTAAAAAATATCTACATCTAAGAGTAGAGCTTACAGAAGGTCAGAAAACAGAGGAGGGGGGGATCTGCAACAGGCTGGGTATGAGTAGCAATGACTAATCGCCCAGCAGGAGAGCTGGAAAGAAATGTTACAACAAAATTTAAGAGAGCTCCAGGAGTTCTCTACTTTAACAGAAAAGAAGGAGCTCTTACCATTTCCTCCTGTCTTTGTAAAATATCAAACTGCAGACCTCACCCGCCTCCCTCTGGTCTCGCCCTGTGGGGAAGGGCAAGGGAGGTATTCAGGAGCTTCGCTGCCGACTGAAATCCAAGTCACTTGCGAGTCTCGGGCTTGTCTGCTTGTTCCTCTGTAGCTGGAGTGCCGGAGACAGACAGAGCCGGGTCTTCCGCAGAGGCTTGTGACTTCCTTAAGGAGGAAGAGAGCGATGAGGTGATGACCCCCAGTAGGCCCCGGACCACAGAAGACCTTTTTGCAGCTATTCACAGGTATCCCAGACTCCTTATTTTAATCGACTTGATGATTCCCTCCTTTGCAAATGGTTCCTCAATTTATTTTTCTTCCTTGAGGTTTCTTCTGTCACCCAGTTAGGATTCATTAGCTTGATTATATTTCTATATTTTATTTCCTTTGATTCCTAATTTGCATTTTACTTCGTTGCACTGATCGTTATGATGATGTGGGGGACAGGTTCAGTGCAATGCCTTCTGCTCAGCGCTGCTCTTGCTGGCAAGACGTGCAGTCTGTCAATCAGTTGACAGAATATTTACAAGAACTGGATTAGAGCAGCGGATGGTCTAGTCCACAGTAAAGAAGGCTGTGTTCTGTGGATGTAAGACGCACAGACTAGCTCTCTAGGACTTTATCTTTTCTAAGGGTGTTTTATTTTTATTGTTATTTTCATTTTAGAGAAAAAACAGGATTTTCTAATGCAGTTTTTTGGACTACGTAAATGTCTCTAAACAAGAGTACAATCTTTTTACAGCAGAAGAAAGAATGAAATGTTTGTTAGTGTATACTGCTAGTGCCATCTACTGGCATCAGAAATTTAGGGCTTAAAAAAATGTAAATGTTTAAAAATAACTGCCTGAACTGTTTGCCTGTGATCTCCTTGAAGAATGAATATGATTTATTACCAAAGTTTTACTTACAGCCTTATTTTTCTTACTATAAACAGCCGAGTGTTCCCACAACAGTGTCATTATAAAAATGACATATATGTGTGAGTACTTTAAACCATAATGCTATATAAACCCTTTGCTTTCTTCTAGACTTCTTTACCATGGTATTTTCAGATAACTCTTACGAATGCGTTTATGCTGCCAAGGCCTTATATTGCCCTGAGTCAAGGTCCCTTTTTTCCTCCTGAAACAAAACATGCTATAAAATCATTGGATTTTCTATTAATAACCTTGCATCAAGACTGTTCTTCCAATTCTTGGATTCTAACTGAAAAGACTACCACATGAGATGAAAAGCATAGTGCCGTCCCTTCCTGAACTTCCACTTGCAATATATACATATCTGACTTGGCAGGGAAAAACTTAACTGGTAAATTAAGTTGTTTGTGAAGAATTATGTTCTTTACTTCTTGGCTCAAGTATTGGCTTAATATCCCAAAAGATCCTAAAGACTGCCATTTTAACATTGTCTGACTGGTTTCTTTGATCTCATTAGAAGTACGAAGTTAGCAAACTATTTAGCAAATTATTTCTCAACACCAGGAAATGAACAGTGTTGCATCCTTTGAACCAACTTTAGTGGCGTTTCTAGAAATTTACACAGATGTTTCTAACTCTAACCATGCTTGACACATAATAAGCACTCAATAAATATTTTCTGAATTAAATGAAACCAATTGGAATTTAACTCCTAGGAAATTCTTTCATTCCTTCAAGACTCGATGTCTTTCATTTAGTATGGAATGCACTGGGTTGCTAACTATGCAGGCATATTTATTTGTCATAGTCCACAAAGATGTGTTGCCTGGTTACTGTGTACTAAATACTTGGTCTCACTCAGTGAGAAAGCAACTGTTGTAGGGCCAAATTTCTATGTGCATTTCCTAAAAATACGGCAAAGGTCTCTTCTGTATTTTCTTTTGGGCACCTTAAGGTGCTGAAGAATCTGTGGTTTCTCCTCCTAGAGAGTTATATTTACTGCAGATGTAGAAATCAGCCAGCCTATATTGTTCTGTGTACACATAATAAAAATAAAAGCCAAGTAGGGTATGGGGTTGCAAAAAGGGATCAAGAACACCTGCTAATTTTTGTGTTAGTGTTGGTAATGTATTAGCAGACATAATAAAAATCCAACTAAAGTCTGTGATTTTTAAGGTTTGTTTTATATCTTTTAGCACCTAAGCTAATAATCTAGAAAAAAGAGTATCTAAATTGAAGCACAGCTTTCAAATTTTATGGTACAAATTAATTCACTTCAGATTTAAAGCCAGATGGAAAATGTGGAACACCAGTTGAGGTGTGAAATTTTTATATTTATTGAAGTAATTAGTTTTTAAGCCAGTGTTAACTGTTTAAGCACTTTTTATAGTCATCTCCTTGAGAAATACACACATACACACCATACACATATGGCAATGCATATATGCATAGTATTCATAGGTGTAGATTTAACTCTCATCTGAGAGGGCTGCTACTCTTGAGAAACAACAATACTTTCATAAATGCCCATCTTGTCTTTTAATTCTAAGTCTACAGTTAAAGGCCATAGCTTTAAACAAGTATAGCTGTGGCTTCTGTGGACCTCTGCACACCCTCACCATTTAAAAACACAAAATAAAAAATGATGCCACAAGCCAATTCCTACAAGAATGAGATGAGCAGAGCTGCTTTTGAGGAGCAACCTCTATAAGTGCAAGGTCAAGGTAGAACTCCATCAGGTCCTAGTTCTTGCATTAAGGCATGTAACTTCATGCTATAGATTTCGGTTACCTTCTCTGGTCAGACCAAACCATCCGAAGTCTTTCCCAGCTCTCAGATGCTGAGGTGTTGTTATTTCTGTGGTTTTTGTCAGTTGGTCATTTACTTATTTCAGAGCAGTGCTCTTGGTGACAGCTGAGCAGTGACATTAAACTGAAGTATCATAGGCCAGGCTCTGCAGTCCCAAAGGGACGGTACCATGTCAGTTCTGGCCACCCTTCAGACTATTATAGGGTCCTTACCACTTCCTGTCTTCTGCTTTGGTGGCTTCTTTTTGGCCAGAAGCATGGACAGGACCCTGGGAGCTGAGCCCAGGGCAGCCTCTGTGGGCCCATCCTCTCTGGTGCCTGGCTGTGCAGGCTGTGTAGGCTGTGTGAAGACAGCACTGAGGCCTGACCTGGTGGCAGGAAGAAAGAATTATATTTGTCTAAATGACAAGTACCTGCTCTGTGCCTGACACCTTATGGCTATTACTGGATTCATCTTTACTAATAAGCTACAAGCTATCTACTGTCATTACTCTTTCTAGATAGGAAACAGGATCAGAAACATTAACTTGCCCAAGGTCACAGAGCAAGGGCATATTATATGGGATTTAACTCAGATCTCTGAGATTTAGCCCAGGGCTTCTTTCTGTCATTGAATCCTCACAACCTGGTGAGGTTAGTATCATCATCCCCATTTTACAAGTGTGAAAACCAAGGTGCAGCATAGGTGAGTGACTGGTCGAAGCTCACACAGCTAAAATCTGGTAATGCCCAGACTCAAGTCTCAATCTGTATGTACAGGTAGTATCCGCTCAAACTTTCTCTGTTGCACATTCTAGAATTTGACAGCATTTATTTTATTAAATGTACTAAGTGTCCTTAAGGCAATTCCCCTACACTTAGCTGAGAGACATTATGGAGGGACCAACCAGGGTCCAGATGGCTCATCTGTTTATTATCTCTGATTCATTCACGGTAGAAAACCCGTTGGACTGGGAGGCTATTAGAGACTAAGGGCAAGAAACACCCCCAGGGAACATTTCCCATTCCCTGAAGGCTCCTCCTCTTTCACACTCCACCCACATTGCTCAGATTTTTCTTGATCAGTTAGCGGTTCTCTAAAGTTAGGGAACAGGATCTGTTGCAGAAGGTTCACCTTTGTTTTCTGGAAAACTGGATCTCTAGAAGTTGACATATGAGCTAAGGAAGAATGGTTTTATCTCAAACTCTGGAGTGACTTAGAATGTAGAGTTGTAGAGTCGTTCTAAAACCTAAGGTGGGGACCTGCTTGAGGATAGAGGATATTTGAGGAGTTGGCTTACTTATCAGGCCTGTTCAAGCTAACACCAAACATGAAAAGGAAGAGCAGAAAGTGTGGTCCTTGCAGGGAAATTTACTCAGGACCAGTTCAATATAAAAGAGTTAAACAAAAAATGGCAATTATTAGAAACTTTGAAACAGTCCTATCCAACATTATTAATATGATGTCTGAGGTTTGTTTCAAAATAATCCAGTGAGGGTGGAGGTGAGAAAAGGATGGCCGTAAGTTAATAGTTATCATAGTGGAGTCATGGGCACACATAGTAGTAAAATGAATTATTTTTGCACAGGTGATTTTCCATAGTAAAAACAAGTGTTTTACAGTAACTCTTAATAAATGGTGACCTGAATACTCAGTAAGAGAAGAGAAGCTGGGCAGTTGTGACTGACATCCTGTTGCCTGTTAGGAGTTAACCTTTATCTTAATGTTACTAAATTTTAGATCCAAGAGGAAAGTCCTTGGCCGTAAAGATTCAGATGATGATCACTCCCAAAACCATTCTCCCTCCCCACCAGTGACGCCTACCGGTGCTGCTCCCAGCCTGGCCTCCCCGAAGCAAGTGGGATCGATTCAGAGAAGCGTCCGTAAGAGCAGTACCAGCAGCGACAACTTCAAAGCTTTGCTGCTGAAAAAGGGGAGTCGGTCAGACACCAGTGCCCGCATGTCAGCTGCTGAGATGCTCAAGAACACAGACCCTAGATTCCAGAGGTCAAGGTCAGAGCCTGCACCGGACACTCCGGAGAGCCCATCCAGCTGTTCCCCAAGCAAGAACAGAAGGGCCCAGGAGGAGTGGGCCAGGAACGAAGGCTTGATGCCTCGGAGTCTGTCCTTTTCCGGCCCCAGGTACGGCCGCAGCCGAACGCCGCCCTCTGCAGCCAGTAGCAGATACAGCCTGCGGAACCGGATCCACAGCAGCCCCATGACCGTCATCTCGGAAGGCGAAGGGGAAGCCCTGGAGCCCGTAGACAACAAGGCTCGCCGGGCCCTGGGTGCTGCCAGGGGAGGCTCACTGGATGGACTGGTGGGGGATGAAATGGACAAAGGCAGCCTGCTCTGTGGAGGGGGGCCCGCCGCCTTGCTACAGGCACCGGCTCCCGGCCCTGCAGATGGGACGGCCAGCGCACAGGGCAGGGGTCCGTCGGAACAGAGCGGAGGTCCTCCGAGAGGAGAGAGCTAGGGGCAAGACTGCATTTCCCCAGTGATATGGGGGAGCTGCGCCACATTTCACTCTAGGAAGCCTGACAGGTACCCTTTGCTGCCTTGCCCGTGGATCCCACCCAGCATTTGTGCTGCGGCCCCAGGCACTGCCAGCCCTGCAGTGGAAGGGGAGGGTTACTGAGGACTCACTTGGCACTTGCCCTGTGGCTTAAAAGCAAGTAGAAGCTTAACTTCTGAAAGTGCTTCCTAGGGAAGACTTTTTTTTTTTTCTTTGCTAAATGCTGGGTTATGTGTGGAGGGGTGGATGTGTGTGTGTGTTTTGAATGCTTCCTGTGTTAAAAAAATACAAACACACACATACAACATGTACAGAAATAGGAGAAAGAGAGTTAAGCTAGGTTGAGTAATGGAATCTTCTGGTCTAGTTGGTAATTGCTTTGTTGAAGTGTCATGTTTATGGAAGTTAGTGAGCTCCAGAAGAAGGGACAAGACCATTACTTCTGAGAAAGGTAGTAGGTTTGCTGGTTCTCAATGTGCAGAACGCATGGGTATATGCACAGGTGTGCTGTTGAGGTGAGCCCTGTTGTGCTTATCCCAAAAACCTGGGAAAGGGCTCAGTGATTGGTTCAGGTACTTTTTTCTGGGGAAAAAAGGCTTTGTTTCTTTTTTGTAAAAATGACAAACGTGGAAGTGGCAACGCTGTAACTTGGAGCCTGCTGCTGTGCAGCCACACACACACACAAACTATTAGCCTGATGTTTAGAAATATGGGTAATTTTGTAATGAACTTCCTCCTTGAGTAGCGGCTGAGACCTTCTTTGAGAATTGGAATGATGGTGCACACATCCAGAGAGGGTAGGAGAGAGGAGAGAAGAGGCGTTGAGTGATACACTGCTGGAATTTGTTTCCTACTTGTTAAATAAAATTATTTTTCCAAACTAAATTTGAAAACTTGCACTACAGAACTGTGGGTGGGGCTTTTCCTTCTACACCTGTTCTTACCAGAGCTTAAATTTCCATTTGGCAATTTCTTATCACCAGGAATGTCAACATTTGCTAACTTTTGGATATCCATTTGGTTTCACCAAAGAAAAAGTTACAGCTATTTTTCCTTGAACTGCCTGCAGTATCATGTCCTCATCTAGAAAGGTTTATCAAAATCTAGTATATATTATCTTACTTTGAAGGAAATGCTGATTAGCTCTCATTGGTCAAAAAAACTGATTTAAAAATGGCAGGGTTTGGCTATTACTTAGCCCTGGGACATGAGTTTTTAGATTAAAAGGATTTTTGCATCATTTGGTTTGTGAGTTTTTATATTTTTTATAAATAATTGAATTGGCTAATTAGCTTCTAATCTTCTCCAGTTAGAATTTTAACACTTTTAGACTTGGGGGAAAAAAGTGTGTAAAGTATTTATTTTTATGTCATATTCTTGTGGCTCCTTCCCCCGCTCCCCTCCAACTGCTGTGTACTTAAGATTCCCTTATTTGTGGTTAAATAAAATCAGAGTCTTGTCTTCTTCATTAGAAGGACCTTAGATGACAGTACCAGGATTCTTGGCCTTAACTACAGTGCAGCTGCCAATTCTCAGCTTTTTGGGTATGAAAATATCTTCTAAAAGTTGGACTGCCAGGTCAAATCATCCTAAGGCTTATACAATAAAACCTTAAATAGACATTTTAGATGCATCTTTGAGACAGAAACATACCTAATGAATTGAGGCTCCTTCTGTTCTCTGAAGAAAACGAAACACTTCTTTTGACACAACAAGAAATCAAGACCTGACATTTGGCCAAAGGCAAAAAGACTTTTTCCCATTTGGAGCAATTGTCTACTCCATGGGGCACAAGGATCTTTGCTTCTAAATTTTAGAGAAGTATTGTTGTTTTGAATATGAAATCGCTTATTTACCTAAACAAAGATTAGAATGTATGTGGATACCACAAAACTTTAACTTAATATATAAATCATTTATGTTGAAGGTAAGATAAACAACATCAAAACTAATTATAAAACTATTTTGAAAACCCCCATTTCTTTCAAGGAAAAATATATCAGGTTTTTAAAATTTGCTTTGAATAAAACAGTTGTAAAGTAAATGCTTGAACCTTATTTCTTTTTATTTGTACATGCATTTTTGAATAATGAGGTCTTCTGGTACAGAACTGTGGAGTGCTTTGCTGGATACAAACAGAACAGCAGTGAAGACCAGACGGTGCCTGTGGGAGGTGGGGACCCAACAGAGAGGAGAGAGAACATCACAGACACTGTGGATGGTGCCATCTAAAAGGACATATGGGACAACAACTCTCAATAATACGTCCTATGGACTTTTGAAAACATATGACTAGTGTGTTGATGGATAGCTCAGATGGGTGACACATGGAGAGACTGAGAACTTCAGAAGCATGGCTGTGTTGTAGGGAAACGGGAACCTAGACTCATTCCTGAAACACACAGCATCTTTGGCTTTGCTACTTGTTTCCTCAGTGGGGGCTCGCTACCCTTAACAGACCATATCCTATTTTAACACTCAGTGAGGATAGACTTGTTAGCCCTTCCTGAAGCCCTGAGACTTGAAGTGCCAGACAGTCACAGACAGAAACGCCTGGCTAAATGATTTCCATCCTGTTTTTCCTAAGAGTTGAGAGGAAAGCCAAGGACCATTTGGTCTGTTGGTTGGAAGCAGCCTCAACTTCAATCTGACTTCTGCCCTCCTGTTGCTGAAGAATGTTGATGGAAACCACCCCTGCTCATGTAAGGGTGAGAGTATATTCTTGGAGAATCATGACAAGCAAAGAATAGGAGGCATTTCTGTATCATGATCTTATTCCCCACCTGCCAACCCCACAAGCAACTCCATGGTAGGCATCCTAGGAGAACAGGGTGGCTTTACTGGCTCTGCCTTAATGTGTTTTCAGCACAATTATCGAATACGAGCAATTATGTTTCTGAGATTCCATCATGAAATGAGCACAGCAGGCTAATTTACTTTGGCAAATATTAGAATATTGTTGGAGAAGACGGTGTTTCGGATAAAACATGGGCCTGGTTCTTGAGGCCCATTTGATTCCTGTGCTCTGTTCTCCTGTAATGAGCTATTGTGTTACTGAATACAGTTTCTTTCAATGAGCTGCTCTAAACTGCCTCCCACACAGGCCAGCCTTCCTTCACAGAACAAGGTCTACCAAATCTGAAGTCATTTGTTCAGCAATAAAAAAAAGGCCCTTTATTAAATGCTTCTCATGTGCTCAGTAAGGATGAGGGAGTCCTAGAACAGAAAAAGGTGGGTGAGTATCAGGAAGGGGCTTCAGATCTAGTGAGAAAGACCCAAACAACTAACTGTCCCACAAGACCCATCTGTGTGAACACAGAGGAAAAGGAAGAACACTCCAGACCCCACCACACACCCTGCTGGCCCCCCACCCAACATGCGTTCTTGCCATCAGAATGCCTGAAATTGGTTCAGGCTGGCAATGCTCTGGACCTAAACGTGGTACCTTGCAGCCTCCTCTGTAGTCAAGAGGGCACAGTGTGGGCCAATGAGACACGAGCAGTAGTCTGAGACTCTTCAGGAAAGGCCCTTTCCTTACTTAGGTGCCAGCACCCCCTCTTGGGGCTTCCTCCCTCCTGTTTCTCCCTGAAGGGATGGGAGGCTGGAGGAGGAACAAGATTCTTGCGACCTTTAGGCATGAATGAGGATGGGAGTCACATGTTGTGGAAGATGGAGAGAAAGGAGCCTGGTCCACTGATCACATTAGAGCCACCACACCAGCCTCGGGCTGTCTACCTCCAGAGCCATTGGGTAAGTCAGGTCTCACGCACTTCACAGTGGAGTCATACAGTTCTCAGAAGATGTTATTGTTTCTGACTAGGTAGACGGGGGAGGGATTGGTTGTGGTGAATCGAAGCTAAGACTAAGGATGAGGATGACTTCATCAAGCAGGGGAAGTTGGCAAAAGAAGGATGCTCTGGATGGAGGGAATAGCAGGGGCAAGGCACGAGGCGATATGTTCAGGGGAAGCCATGTAACTGAAAGGATGTTTCTAGAAAAGCAGTGGGTCATGAGACTGGAAAGGTCATCTCAGGCAACAATGTCGAGGACCTGGGATGTCCTTCCAAGGAATCTGGGTGTTGTTTTGTAGTATTGGGAAACAGTGAAGGTTTTTTTTAAAGAAGGGGAATGATATGACCTGGTTTGGTTCTATATCTACACTCTCCCTTAGTGACTGTATCTAATCCCATAGCATTAGCAAAATATATATACTGGTAGCTCCTGAATATTTCCTGTCCTTACTTCCTCTATGAACTCCAGATGAGTATACCAACTGCTTACTCAAAATCTGCATTTAGAGGTTTTTAAATTTACTATCTCTAAATCATACTTCCCCCCACATCCTACCTTATCAGTTAATGGCATTACTAGTCACACAAGGGCTCGGGCCCCAAACCTGGGCTCATCCTGTCACCTCTGTGTCCTTTCCACCCCACATCTGACCCTTAAGCAAGTCATGTCAGGCATACTGCCAGAGGATTTCACAAATCCAGGCATTTCTCACCATTTCTGCTGCTACCCACAGGCCCAAACTATTATGTCCCGACCCAAAGCCTCCCAACTGGTCTTACCTTTACTAAGCAACTTCGGCCGCTCTCAGTTCACATTACAAAATAAGCTGTTAAAAATAATTCATAGCAGTCCCCTGAATGAAATCCTCCAGAACTGAATATTATAATTGGAACAGGACTCTAACTCCTTGCTGTCATCTGCAAGGCCTTTAAGAACTGTCGCTGTTCCCTCACTCAAAAGATTGGGCCTCATTCTCCTTTCTGTTTCTTGACAGAATATGCTTCCCACCTCAGAGCCTCCACTTTAACTATTGGGAAGAAAAGTTCCTGTATTTCGATGCCGGTTTAGGCTCCTCAGGCAGTAGGCAGAGACAGTCAGGAACGCCACATGTTCTACTGGAGTGTAACACCTTGGAGAAGGGAGGAAGGCGGATGAGGTGGGGGAGCTATCAGACTGCGGTGCTGGCCTTGCAAATCTGCCCGGCAGGGCTGCTGGGGAAGATGGCACATTGCAGGAGTCCTGTGCTGGGCAGAAATGGCCAGATCTTCGACCACTTCTTTGCTTGGCCTTGGCAAGTGACGCCCTGAGACAAGCGTGCCCTCAAGTCCCACAGCATGGTGAAATCACTGGCTACCAGCCTTTCCTGCCTAGAGAATAACGTGACCTCAGCTTGAAAGCTAAGGCGGACCCGATGAAGTCGGCAGTTAGAGGCTGTCAGCTGACCACCGTTCTCGAGGCTGGATGGCCAGTCATTTCTTGAAAGGGGATCTAAGTGGCATATCTCCACGTCTGCCACAGTCCAGCCCTTGCTGCATGTGGATCCGCTTCCCCATGAACATACAGAGAGCCACTCCTCCAGGGCTCTGGTGGACTTCTTTCCTGAGGAGGAATTTGGAAAGAGGAGTTTGGTGGGGCCAACCACAGCGCTGGGCTCAGGCCACATCTGGTACTCATCAGCCCCCCATCCACTCCTCTCCCTTTCAACTGCCACCTCTGCCGGGCTTGGTGGCTTTCCGCTGGTCTGGCCCAAGCTCTCGTTCCTGAGGGCTCTAAGACCCTGAGAGCCGAACTCTTCTCAGACCTGGGCTGCTGCCCATGTCCACTCACAGTTACAATTGGGTGGGGAGAACAAGGGTGTCCCAGGGGGTCCTCTGAGTCATGTGACAGCAGGCTCACCTCCCCCTGACCTTCGGGGTCAATTACCTCTGACAAGGTTATGGCTCTTCTTGCCTGCTGTCCCTGGACACAAGGAGTCCAAAGTCCCAGGTGGCAACAGTAGGTTGCAGTTCGGCGGGACCCTTGCTGGGTTGCCTAGGGTGGATACACACCTTTGAGAACAAGGACCTCTGGGTTCACAGAGCCCAGAACCGTAGTGTGGGAAGTCCTATGTCCCTCAGTGGTTCAAAGGAAGTGATAGTAAGTGGGGTCACTTGTTTCCACGCCTTGGTTCCCAGATCCATGTATCCTTCCTACTGTGGATCTAGCACTATGTAGGCTCTCTGATTTAGTAAGGATACTGTGTCCAGGAGACAGTGCCCTATCTTGGCAGGGTATGGCTTCCAACCCAGCTAGCATCTTCTGGGTGATGCACCATGTGAGAGGACCGGTGGATCCTGCAACCATAGGCTAACTCTCCCTGATTGGACATTACGATGTGTAGAGCAGTAAATCCATGCCAGGAGAGCAGAGATTTGGTGAGGCCCTCGATTGTGGTGCCTTCAAGGCCCTACAAGCAGGAAGGGAAACTGCATACCGAAGATACCTTTGTGCAAATCAACTGGTCCTTCCTGGAAAGAATGGGCCCAATACAGTCACTTTGGCATCAAATGACCAGTTGGTCTTGTCACAGCCTCACCAGTGTCTCAGCACTGGTATCTCTTGCTGCAAGTTAGATATTTAGAGTCAGCAGTATTTAGGGCAGCCTTGTAACTGGGAGTCCCTGTCATTGGGAGTCCGTGCATGGCCTCTGTCTTTGCCACCACTGCCACTTTGTTGGTGTGCACGTTGTGCCAGCACTGGGCGGGCATCAGCAGATGCTAACAGCAACAGGCTATATCATTTTGTCTACTTGGTATCTTAGTGCCTCTTCTGGGCTGGGTGCTTTCTGGTGGGCATCAATAGGTGATACACAGGTTTTCATGTTCTCTGCCCACTCCTGTATGTCTGTCCACATGACTCTATGCCCAGACCTCCTTGTCTCAATTATCCCTTCTTTTTCTTTCCAAACTCCTGACCAGCTGGCCAGCTCATTTGCCACTGCCATGATTCCATATATATTTCACCTTTCCTTCCTTACAAAATGAGTGACCAGGTCCATTACCAAAAGGAAGATTGCAGCTATTTTTTTTCTTGTAGCTGTCTTTCAAAGTCATCCCCAAAAGGATGTGATGTAGTTGCTGTCCACTTTCAGCTTGCACCCACATAGTAAGCCAGCTCTTTGGTAAACCAAGTTCAAGCTTTTTCTTCTTCCTTCAGCTGATAGTGCAGGCCCTCCAAACAACCACAGGGTGGGGAAGAGGGAGGGTGTGCAACCGCGACAGCAAGGACATCCAGGCTGCCTGCTCCTGCGGCTTGCTTATTACTCTGGTCCCACTCACGGTTGCTCCTGAATGTGTCCTTTCCATCTTAAGATGGAATTGCTGCTGGTCCTGCCAACTTTTTGATGTGGCAGTTCTGACAGGACCTCACTAAGGTGGGCAGGTCTGGGTAGGTAACCACTTGGTGTCGAATGGTTTTATCTCTACAAGGGCCCAGTAGCATAACAGAAGCTGTTTTTCAAAACTATGTAATACCCCCCTGCAGCTAGCATAGCCTTGCTTCAGGAGCCCAAGGCCTGCTCTGTGATTCTCCCATTGGTTCTTATCATAAATTCCACACCTTGTGTTTTCACTGCTGACACTTCCAGCCCCAAAGGTCGGCCAGATCACATGGGCCAAGCTGCTAATTCCTTTGTGTCTGTTACTTCTGGGTCTGTTTCTAGTGACTGATTTTTTCCCCTCCTGATTACAGGTCATATTTTTCTGTTCCTTTACATATCTTTCTAGTAATTTTTTATTGAATGTTGGGAACTGTGATTATTAGATTATTGATGGATTTTGTTCTATTCCTTTAAATAACACTGGGCTTTTATTCTGGTGCACAGCCAAGATTCTTGAAATTAGTTTGATCCTTTTAAGGAATACTTGAAATCTTTGTTAGGGAAGGTCCAGAGAAGCCTTTGCTTTAGAGACGGTTTAACCTCATTACTAAGGGCAATAATAGCCTTTTGAGGACTCTACCTGATGCCCATGCATTATGAGTCATTCCACTCGTGCTAGTGGGAACAAAACTATCCCCAGTTCCAAAGGTGATCTGGGGATGATTTGTTCTACTACTTCGTAGTCGTTCATTTCTTGACTTGGGTAGTTTCCTCTTACACCTTCACAGATCTTTGCTCAACCAAGGACTCGAGGGGACTTGCTGCAGATCTGCAGGCCTCTCTCTCTGTTTCTTCCTCTTCTCCTTACACTGCCCAACAAATTCTATCCACCTCGGCAGCCCCTAGCACTGACCTCTGACTCCTCAGCTCAGTGAGACTACGGGTCTGTTTGCCGCCTAGAAACTTCCTCCACACCATGAGCTTGAATAATCATTTCACTCACCTTTTCCCCGTCTTTCAGAGAGACCACGGTCCTGTGCACTGTCAATGTCTGGGTCCTGTTTTGCCATAGTTGCCAGAAGTGGATGTTCATTTGGGGAGCTTTAAAAACATTGCTCAAAGGAATGCTGTTTTTGATTTAGTGCCTTGGTTGGGGGAAGAGGGGGGGTTTAGAAGCTAAAGTCATTCCTCACAGATCAAAGAACCAGTGTGGGTTATTCTACCTGCCAAGTATGTCAATCTCAATTATGTAATCGGGGACTGGGGAAATAATGGTGGATCTGCAGACCCAGTGGACCTGCTGTAAGCCAAATTTGGATTAGAATTCTATGTATTTTCTGACCTCAATATGCCCCCACTTTAATAGAGGAGGGGGAACTATGAGGACACTTTGGGTTTCTGGGTACCAAATGTCAGGTTGGACCCCATCATTGCTGGTCTTTCTCTTTCTCCAATGTGTGGAGACCTGAATAAATGGGTATAGGTCCCTTTATGAAAACACTCAGGGAAAAATTACTGTGCCCACTTGCTGTAATATTGCAGTGACCTTTCCCCTCGGTACACAGTCATCTCTTCAGTCAGTGAGTTTTGAGTTTGAAAAGTGGCTCAACTCTGGAAACTGGGTAGAGGATCATGTATTGTTTTTTTTTTTTATTATTAGGGGTGATCTCAGCCCCTGCTTATCCATTCTTGTTCTCTTTCTATTGTATATAAAGCATTACGCTTGTTGGGTACCCCACCTAGCTTGTCTATACGACCATGTTCTATTCACCATTGCTGTGAGACTCTACAGTCTAGGTCCCCTTTGCTGCCATTTTGACCTTTTAATGGTTATTGCACCCTGGCCTCTGGGGTTAGCACTGTCCCCTGGGCTCTTCAAGGCTTCATCATCCACACTCCTGTCAGCAAGCCAGCATCCATCCCAAGTCTTTCCATCAGCCTGCAGAGGAGAGCCACTGCTGAGCAATGTGGTTTTGCTCACACCCTCTCAACACTGTATTCCCGGGCGCCTTGGGAATGGTGGGTGCTCTGGGTCTTCCCGGGGAACATCATGGCTATGGACTGAATTGCATCCCCCACCCTCCCTGATCCATATGATGAAGCCCTAGCCTCCAGTGGGATGGTATTTGGAGATGGGGCCTTTGGGAGACAATCAGGTTTGATGAGGTCATGAGGTGGTGCCCCCAGGATGAGATTAGTGTCCTTACAAGAAGAGGAAGAGGCCAGAGCTACTTCTTGTGGGTTCCCAATTTCCTCAGAACTTCCTGGGTAATCTGAGACTGGCCCCTGTACTTGGAGGGCAGAAATAAACTCAGGAAAGACATTGACCACTCCAGACTGGTAAGTGGCAGTTTTAATGAACAGAGGAACTTATTTATGAGGCTTGTTTTGGGTGGCTACATGTAGTTTTCTGCACCCACATGCCAGAATCTTCAAAGTTTACAATTGCCCTCCCCTTATGCATGTTTTCAGTTCCCACAGTCAACCACAGTCCAGAAGTAGATGATCTTCCTTCTGATGTATGCTCAGAGGGTCAGTAGTGCCTTAATGCTATGTCTTCACTTCATCTCATCCCTTAGGCATGTTATCATCTCACATCATCACAAGAAGAAAAGGAGTGGGTACAGTACAGTAAGATATTTTGAAAGAGGCCACATTTGCATAGCTTTCATTGCAGTACATTGTTACAATTGTTCTATTTAATTATTAGTTATTGTTGTTAATCTCTTACTGTACCTGATTTATAAATTAAACTTTTTCATAGGTATATGTAGAGGAAAAAACATAATATACATGGTGATGGCTTCCAGGGGCACCTGTGCCTTATGGGGGCAAGACCTCTGTATTGCATTTTGTCGTGCTGGGATGGGAAAAAGGAGGGAGGGTAGTTCTAGCTCTTACTGGGGGAAAGGCGTAGGCCCAGAATGTCCAGGAATTTTAGGGAGTCAAAATTGTTGGGGGCATTCACCAGATGTCGTCATGTCATATTCCAGGTTTGGTCCTGACCTTGATGTAGCAGACCTGGCTTGGTTGAACATTTGTTGGCAGTTACTACTTTGACCATTAAGTCCTGTGCTTGACCTTCAGCTTTTTCTGCTTGCCTTCTGCACGACGTGAGTGAGGACTTGTTAGCAAGTTACCAAAGGGGCCTTGGCTCTCTAACTCAGCTGTAAATTGTTAATTGACCTCAGGTTTCCATTATCTACCTGTAGGGCATCAAGTCAGTCCTAACTATTTGAATCTATTGTTCTTGTTGTCTTTATCCGCACTCTGCCCCCATATGAGATGCCTGAATCATCATCCACCAGCTATTTCATTCCTCTCCACCAGTAGGCTTTTCATTCAAAAATTTAAAAAATGAGACAGCCTCCTTGTGCCAGGAGCTGGCTATTCACCCTCTAGCTACCAGGGATGGGAGCCTCATAACCAGCCAGATGGTGTGTGACCCAGTCTCAAAATGCTGTCTCACCACCCATGATCTTGGGCAACTCTGATCCCAGCTGTACCAACCTGATGCTGAGATGGAGTTAGGGACACAGAAGATGTATGGCAAAATCACACCTCTGCAAGGGTAAAGGAAAAGCAGGAGAGAATGGAGGAGCTGTCAGACTACATTACAGATGTGATAAAGCTCCTGCACCCGCACCAGGAAGTTCCAGAGCAAAGACTGTTCAGTAGAAGGCTCCTGACTTGGAAGAAGCAGCTAGGTCCCTGTACCTGTACCACCACCCTGCTCAGTCTTTGGCGGGAGGATGGAAGAAACATCCACTGCGAGCTCCCACTGCCTTGCTCGGCCACAGGCAAGATTTGCCTTTGAGAATAGTGTGTCCTTATACTGAAATATGCAGGGGACCTTGAAAACAGTATCAGCGGGAAAGGTCAGCTATCCATAGTCCTCGCAGCCAGGCAGCTGGTCCTCTCTTGAAGGCGGATCTGAGTGGCGCACCTCCACCTGCTGGCCGGCCGCAACTCGAGTCCGGAAAGGAAATGACTGTTCTTCGGCCACAGTTAACAAATAAGTACCAGAAACAAGCAGCGATGACGTTGCATCCTAAACCGCGCTCGCCAGCAGCAACCTCGCTCCGGGAACCACACCTCCGAATCCAGAGCTCAGTCAGTTCCCACGTGATTCCGAAAGCCTGCCAATCCTTGATCTCTGTGCTTCCTGAAACCCCGTCAGGGTCAGCAGTTTCCTTTGTCTAGGGAGACCCCGGCGTGCAAGCACAGCTCTCTCCTGCGCACGGGCAGCTTTTTGTTCCGGGTACTGAAAGCGGCCTCTGCTTTGACACTGTCACCTCTGCCCAGGATGCCCGCCCCCACCTGCCCTGACTGGCCCCTTCTCATCAGCCAAGCCTCAGATATCTCTTCCTCAGAGAGGCCTTGCCCAAGCCCCCATGTGCTGCCGTCCTCTGCCCTCTGCCAAGCCCCATGACAGCGCAGTGCCCCCTTTCCTTTGTGTTCACACTCTTGCACACTCTCCAGAATGTAAACTCCAGGAGGACAGGGGCCTTGTGTGTGTCCTGGATATTCAGTAGGAAGGTGCACGAAACAGAAGAGTGAGAGACAATGGATTTGATGCTAGGAAGCCACTGATGAGAGACCATTTCTGTTCACACCCATCCCAGCCCCTGGAACACAGTGCAGTGCCTGGAACCTTGGGGGGACGCCTTCCTGACTTATTTAAGAAGGAATGAAAAAAAGTGGCATTTCAGTGAAAGATTTGGGGGGAAACAAGTTTTTAAGGGGTTAAGTGATGACTAAAATAGAATGGATGCACTGAGTTGAAATGAATTGTTTTCAGACTTTTAAAAATGTATAATCTTATGAAAAATTGGCATACACAGAGACAAGTGTGGATGGCTCTGTGGGAAAAAGGGGAGGGTGGGGACTGCCCACCTTAATTCCCTGGGACACCTCCTTACAGCCTAAAGCTCCAAGAAAGACTTTGGGTAACTCTTTCCAGAGAAAACTGGGTGGGAATTCTTGTCCTACAAAAGGGTCTAGAGGGAACTAGGATTTTATTTTTGGGGGTGGGAAGGATCAGACAGAATCTGAGTGTGTGGATGAGCAGAGGGATTAGAGCGCATGGAGGGGGGAGGCTGGAGACCAGAGGAGAGGGACCAGATGGGGCAAAATTAGCTAACAGCAAAGGTGGAAGGCTGGGCCTTAGAAGAGCCTGGACAAGAATTTCATAATCATATGAGTAGAAAAATCTCAATAGAAATGTTGACATAAGGGATACTTTATAATTAGTGCCAGCCACATAATTAAAATTACTGATTCACTGCTGTAAGAAACACTCTCTGGGCTGATCAATTTGGGGCTGAAAAATGTTTTAGTTTACAATTTATAGAAGAGAGAAAAATGGGATATCCTAGCCTTGAATAGCACAAAATTGATTTTTTAATTGAACATGTTTCAGATTACAACTAAATCTTAGTCATCGGAAATATGCTTCTCTCATTCAGAATGGAATTTATTTCATAAAAGATGCCAGTTTTATATAGGACTATAGCATAAATCTTAGACATATTTATCTCATACCAGTAAAAACTAGTACTGTGGACACTCATCAGGAGGGCCAGAAGATGTTCTCCAGTTGGTTTTGGTAAATGAGCAAATTTAAGTGAATTTTAAAAAAGAAATTTAATTTCTTTTTGGTAAGCATAAAAATGCAGTCAATAAATAATGCAAGCAATTACCTTGGGGATATAGTTGTCTGAGATTTAAAGATTTATATCCATAATAATTTAAAAACCAGAAATCTACCCGGTTTTGTATCAAAAATTACAGTCTAAAAGGTGCCTCTGGGGTTATAATCACGTGGATTATGCATGTCTGCTTTGCAGGAAGAACACCTCCACGTGATCCCAGCCCCCTCATGGCCTGAGAAAGCTGCGCTCTTGCACAGACGTCTGCCAGTGGGCGTAGTGGTTAACAGCATGGATCCAGGAGTCACACCGCTTGGGCTCAGTTCAGCCTCTTTCTTTACAGTTTCCACTGGGGCAAGTTATCTACTACCTCTGTGCCTCAATGTTCCCATCTATAAAATGGAGATGATACAGTGTAGCACACAGCATTTTCTGAGTGTCAAATCTGGTATTTCAGGTGAAGCACTTAGAATGGTGCACCTGGAAGGTAACCCATAAATGTCAGCTATGGAAACCACTAATCGTAGGTATGGCTATTTTATCCAGGTTAGAGAGGTTAGTTTTAATATTAAAATTACAATGGTATTATGTAATGTAATGCTGGGATAAAAGGGACCTGAAGCATCATCACCTGGCTTCATCCTCTTACCCACTGGATACTCAAATCCCCCTCATGGTCTCTGCTTAAACACACAATGATGCGACCTGGAAGTAGTGTCATTCATGGGCAGCTGTAATGTTGGGAAGTTACTGAACTCCATCCTGCTTTTCTCCTTCACTCCTACAACCATCATCCTCTAAGAGCCCACAGGGAAGTCAGTGCCCTTCCCACAGCGGCCTTCCAGGCGACTGAATGCAACTGTCTTCTCCAGGACAAGCATGTTCCAACACAATTAGGTGAGGATTTCAACCTCCTTGATTTTGGGGGAAACCCACTCTTGCAATGAGTAATGTTTTTTTAAATCAAAGTATGGTTGATATACAATCTTATGCTGGTTTCAGATGTACAACACAGTGG
This sequence comes from Manis pentadactyla, assembly GCF_030020395.1. Taxonomy (NCBI): domain Eukaryota; kingdom Metazoa; phylum Chordata; class Mammalia; order Pholidota; family Manidae; genus Manis; species Manis pentadactyla. The sequence continues at coordinate 53,074,435 of NC_080030.1, forward strand.
TTCAACAGTTACCCACATTATCAAATCCTCACCCCCTGTAGTGTGGTTACTGTTTCAAGGTAGAAAGATGTTATAGAATCACTGACTATTCTCCATGCTGTCCTACCATCCCTATGACCAACTTAGCAATAATTAATTTTTATACAACCTCTGGAAATATTATGTGAAATGCTTAAAGAATTTAAGTGAATTTTAAAACTAATGACTGTATACATTTCTTCAGAAAAAAAAAAAAGCCTTCATTGAGTATCAAAATAGGAAATAGGAAGTCCCTAACTTCATAAATTTACTTTTTCATGAAATATTACCAACACTTCTGGGTACTATGAGAATTTTCTTGTGTGCTGGTGGTAGCAGGCAAATGATGAAGAGGACTCAACAGTGAATCTAACAGTGGCAGCCGCCAATGACAATTTGATTTTTATTTCAACCAAACTTCAACTTCCCCATCTAGCAGCCGAGTAGTTCCACACAGGATAAATCTTCAGCATTTTTACTAATATCTGGAGAGGGTAATATCCAACTGACACAAATCCAAGAAGAAAAAGGCAATATGATTATAATACAGTGGAGAAGAGGGGCATAATGTGATTCACCCTGGTGCCTCACTGAAATAAAGACCTCCAGAGGTATGACTGCTTTGCACGGTTATAGAATATTGTCGCCTGTTACCTGTGTATCTAGATAAAGCTTCAGGTATTAAAAAGGCACATTGGAGATAAGCTTGATTCAAAGCAGTGCTCTCAGGCAGAGATTCTAGCTGCGCATTTGACTTACAGGTGGAGTTGATGTCTATAGTAAACAGAAGTTTGCCCCTGGCAATGGAAACTCCTTTCATGTTCTCATTCATTTTCTTTGGAGCACTCATTTTTCTGAATCAACCACACTTCATTATTTCTGTTAAGCAATTGGAAGGGACTGTCGTAGCCTGCAGTGTAGTAAACCTTTTCATTGAAAACTTTTCCTTCTTCCCTCAAAATGCTTGCTAATGTCAAAAGTTGTTCTTGATTCTTTTGGGCACTAGAGAACCCATCAAAAGACCTACAAAGGAGAAAGTAAATAATCATGAATGATTTTAATACTGATGCAAATGTCAGTCTAAAAAAAAAAAGCAGAGGCTGATACCATGAAAGCTGGATAGAGTGCAGCTTCAAAGCTCCTGGCTCTTGGCCGCTGAGCTGACCATTCCCTTCCTCTAGTTCCTGGGCTCAACAATGTGACCTGAACCCACTGAGGAGCCCAGGACGAGGCACACGTTCCATCTGTTGGCAGGCAGACTTGGGATTTATACCATCTTGTGCCCTAACTGTGCTTCTCAAACTTCAGTGTGCATTGGAGACACCTGGGAATCTCGCTAAAGTGTAGGTTCAGAGGTCTGGGGCAGGGCCAGAGAATCTGCATTTGGAATAAGTTCCCAATAATGCTGATATTGCTCATCAGAGGACCACACTGAAACTCCCTTAGAAGCCTCCCTTCTAGACTTTTCTATTGAAAATTTCTCTTGAAAATTTTCCCCTTTTCCTTCTCCTTCGGAAAAAAGTATTGCACTGTATGTCAGATGAGTATAACATAGTTTTGACCCTAAGAGCTTACAGTCTAATGGAAGAGACAAACATTTTGGAAGCTCTGTCCATATAGGCTAAGAAGAGTTTTAACAGAAACAGGACCAAAGTGCTTGGGAACACTGAGGACATGATTACACTGGAGTGAGAGGTGTTATGTGAGTTGGCTCTGGAATGGAGGATGGTTTTGCTCGGTGGAGACAGGGAGGGGATAAGAAAAGGAACGAGAGTCCAAAAATACAAAGCAACTTCATAGTGAGACACGGAATGAGCTCAGAAAAGTGAGTCAGAGCCGGAAGTAAGCCCCTGGTATACCATCCTGAGGCCTTTGGAGATTAATCTGAAGGATGTTGGGCAGAAAAGTAACTTGATCAGATCCAGGTAAGACAGATGGAAAACAGACTGGAGGGCAGGAGCCAGTTAGGGGGTTACTATGGGGGTGGGGAAGAAAAGATGAAGACTTAAATAAATAAGAAGTGGGGAAAGAGAATAAAAGTTTAACTATATATTTTAAAGTATATAAACAGAAATATCCTGAGATTAAATCATTACAGCACACAGACCCAGCTCAGTTGCTGACGTGTAAACATGATGAATTTGATTTTGAAGGTTCAGAACAGGAAACACAAATATTTCTAATATGCCTTCTTTCTCATAAGGTTTATTATCAATGTGCCAATCAAAAGATCAGTCCTACCATTCTTCAGATAAGATGTAAGCTCTCAAAGGTACAAACTGTGTCTATTTTATTTAACATTGTCTGTCAGGCCCCTAGAATCATTCCTGCTATGCAGTATCTTTTAAGTCCTTGTTGAGTAAGTGTAGGAATCTATGTATGCACACATATATAAAATAAAGCACTGAAGATGCATTGATAAGACTGTTCTATAATTTTCAGCAGGTTGACTGCTAATGATAATTCTGAACTATGTGTTAATAAATAGTTTGTCTTCTAAATTTATTACTTATTTCCTTAATGAACAGCCAACTCTTCCTATGTTTTGCCTAAAGGTAATTTGTTTTCAGATCCTACTTCTTCTTTGAAATCAAATCTTGAACCCCCTAATTAGAAACCCCTTGTTCTCTGAATACATATTATTCTACAATGATCTATCCATAGCTTTATACAGTATACAAACATATGTGAATCTCCCACACACACCTGTCTTGCTAGGAGCTGAAAGATATGGAGAATAATATTTTCTGCATTCTTAAGGAAGTTACAGTCTATAAATAGGTCATTATAATTTGGAATAATAGAAGGACAGGGTGGCTAGCTGACTGGTGAAACTGAAGAAGGAATCAAGGATGAAGTATCCTTCGATCTAAGTCTTGAAGGATGAAAGTGGACTCCAGGAAGAGAAGAAGGAGCCACAACTTGTAGTAATGTGCAAGTTCTAAGCATTTTATATAAAGTCATTGAAACTTCATGGTAACCTTATGAGATAGGTAGGTACGTACCAAGATCAAACACATTTCTAAGTGAAGAGATTTTGGCAAGGAAAATTTGAGTAACTTGCCTGAGGTCAAAGGTAAACAGATTGAAAGAACATGGCCTACTCAGGGAAGGGTGGGAAGGTCAGTGGAAAACAACTGGTAGGGGCGACAGGGTTGGGCCACACTGAAGAGGCATTGTGTACCATGAGAACAATCTGAACATCACCCCGAGGCAAGAGGAAACCATAGAGATTTTTAAATTAAGTAGTAAGTTGGGTTTTTAGTGCTGTTGGTGTAACAACAATCATCGGTTCCAGCATGGAGCAGAGAAGGAAGAAAGTGGAGACAGAACAGCTGGGAGCCTACTGAGGTGAACAGTCAAGATTCAAGATCAGTAAACATCCAAGTATCTACTGTATGTCAGGCATGTGTCAAGCAAATGGGGATAAAAAGATGACAGGTGTGGTTCCTATAAGATGAGGACTTGAGGAAGTAACAATGGGGAAGGAGGGAAGAGAACAGAATCACGGATCATTTCTAAGGAGAATGGGCTAGAGATGGTGACCGGCTGTCAGGGAGAAGTGTGCTGATGATGGCCGCGAAGGCCCTTGCTGGGGTGGCTGGCTGGCTGATGAGGCCCTTTACTGAGACAGGCACTAAGCAGGTCACTGCCCGTATACATAGGGAACTGAGGGAAGACTCATTTTTAGAGCTGCTGAGTTTGATCCCTACACCACATGGAAATGTTTAACATGTAGGTAAGTCAGGACAGGGGACACTAAATTTGAGAGTCACTAGATGCAGGTAATTGAAGCATTGTGAGCAGATTGCTCAGAGCAAGTCTGCCCCGACACAGGGTCAATAACATGCATCAACAGTGGCTCCTGGGGAGAGGAGCAGATGAGGAGCCAACAGAAGGAAAAAATAGGTGGGCAGGAAGGACAAGAGTGACATTCTGAGAGCCAGCAGACAAGCAAGTGTCCAGAGGGCAAATCAGTGGCCACCCAAAGGCTGCACCCGGGGTCACCTGGGAAGGGACTGCCTTCATGCGACAAGTGCCAGGGCACTGCGAGGGTGACAGGAGCAGTTCCACAGAGGCAGTGTGGGCTGTGCCAGACTGCTGGTCTGAGGAGTACGAGGGAGCTGAGGAAGCAGAGACAGAGACAGATTCCTTCAGGGGGTCGGTGGTGACGAGAGGGAGGGAAAGGCACTATGAAAGGGACTCCAATATGAGACGATTATCATGTACCATGTGTCTGTTTAAAATTTCAACAGAATTTAATATAAGGAATGAGTTAAACAGGTATTAGGAGGCTGAAAAAGGAACCACTAAATGAACAGGTAAGAACTGCAGCAAGCACCTGCCATCCCTTGGGCTGGGGGACAAAGGCAAGAGTTTGAGGTTATCAGAACCCAGAAGCCGTGAGGAGGGGTACCGGGTACTGTGTGTGAGAGTCTTTTTGGTCAGGTTCACCAAATGGCAGGTAAGAATAGTCTTAGGCTTTGGGCGGAATAATGTGTATGGTTTCTTACTTGCTGGAGGTATGCGACAGACTTTTCATTAGAAGAATTGATTGTATCTTGCAACAGAGCCTTAACATATAAAACTAAGCCAGTAGGAAAACACTGCAAAATGCATTAAACCTGTTTTTAGGGAAGGGCAAAAAGTCGACTGAAATTGCATAGGAACTAAACGGTAAGTGCAGGCAAGTAAAACTAGCAGTCAGCAGGGTTATAAATTATCTACCACTTACCGTACAAACACAGTCATTTCAGCTCTATCTTCAATGAAGACATCTGACTCTGATGGCTGGGGCGGATCCAGTTGCTGCTCAGAGGGGATGTACAGGGAAATGGTAATGGTAGACTCACTAAAAGGACCTGAACCGGGCTCCACATAGCTTGTCACTGGAGCTGTCATCTTTATTTTCATCTCTGTGCCATGAAAATATGTATTTAAATTCAACAGAGACTGTCAAAGCAGATTTTGTATTATTTATGGTGACTTTTAAAAACTTACCCTATTTTTTTAACCTGAGTTTCCTGACTTTATGCTACTGACATAAATATTTACTTTTAAGATAATCTTCATCTTTAAAAAATAAGGCCAAGAAAGTGCCCACATTAAACACTTTCTGTACTATTAGTAAACTTGGCTAATAAATTCCAGAGCTTTAGGGCTAGAAGGGGAAATTTGAGATCACATAGTCCAGCCCATCCTTTATTTTTTACAGTTCAAAACCTGTCCAAGCAGCCTGATAAAATACAAATAGCATCAGAGGCAGAACCAGAAGTTATGTCCTGAGACACCGGATTTTGTGTTCTTTGAACGTTCCTGCCCACGCTCTAACCTGTCCCCAAGTATTAGCCATGAAAAGGATTTAACGCTAGTTACACAGAGGGCAGGTTCATCCAGCACAAACACAGACGAGGAGAACAGAAGCTGAAAAGCACTGTCCAGAACTAGGGTCCCCAGCAGAATCTTTGTCTTCAAACATTTAAGTGTTTGGTAACCTGGTTATTTTTCTATTCTAAAGGATATTTCTTTGATAAGCTAAAACTCAGGAATAAGCCAGGGACTCAACCACAATATATATAATTACAAGGTAAACTGCCTTCACCTTTCTCGTTTTTGCCTTGAATGTAGCTGTTCAACCTTGTAAAGCCAGTCTGGATGGCTGAATCCCAGTCCATAGACTCAACGGAAGTGCTGACCCACTTGGCTGGTCCATAGTGTCGGATCTCGTAACTTCCGGGCTAAAATGGAGCAGAGAAAACCTGGGGAAGCAATTCTAAAACGGTAGGAGGAGAGAGGAACAGTACAGGTGCTTTGATCTCAGGTCCCCTGGGGACGTCCTGTCCAGCGGCCGCGCCCCGCTGGATCCGACCCCAGGTTCTGGCTCCTTAGCCCCAGCAGGGCCCCTGCCCCAGGCTCGCATCATTGGATTGGAGACGCCCTCGGCCTTGGCCCACACATCCAGGGATTGGGGGTGTTGGCTCAATTCACATAAAAACCAAGCCTCTGTTATGCCCCCTCGACCCGGAGGGCTCCACAGCGGGTTCTGGGACGTGACCGATTCTTAAAAAAAAAAAAATTTTTTTTAACCGCAAAGTAAAGAAATTGAGATGTGGCCAAAACCCGAGATTCCAGCTAACCGACAGAATTTTCCCGTTTGTGCAGGAATGGAGCTGGGGCTCAAACCATTCAAAATTTTTTACTTTTTACTTAAATCTATGGGACCTTCGGACCGCACTGCAAATCAGCCCGACAGCCCCGCGCCGCCGGCCCGCACCCTCCGCGCCCGCGGCAGGCGCCTACCTGGGGGCCCGCGTCCTCGGGAACGTGCCAGCCCGGGGTCTCCACGTCTCGGGCCGCCGCGCCGTCGGCCGCCCCGGGATTTGGCTCGAGCCCCTCCGCCATGGGTGGCGCCGATGCTCCGGGGAAAGAGGCTGGAGAGCTGCGCCGGGAAGGTGCCGCCTGCAGGGGCGCACAACCTGCCCGCCGTGGTCGCCGGGCCCCGCCGCCCCGCAGGCGCGTCCCTCCTGCCGGCGGGGCCAGAGGCGCGAGTCCGCAGGACGCCGCCTGGCCCTGGGCCGAGAGGGGGCGCTGCGACCGCGAGGGACGCCAATCCCACCCAGCAGCGCCGGCCGGCCGGCGCCTCCCGGCGGGTCCCCGCCTTCCTGCCGCGTCCCCTCCGCAGCGCTGAGGGCGGGGGGACTGCAGGGCTCGCTGGGGCTCGGCCCTCTTTGCGAGCCCCTCCCACCCGCGCCCTTGTTTTTAATTAACAGGCAGGCACAAGTGTGCGAGCCGGCGGAGGACAGGGCAACTGGCCTGCGGGGCTTCTGACCTGTCCGGGAGCCTCCCACGGCCCCCCCGCCCTGGGAGCCGGTTCTGCCGCTGGGGTTCCCCCTGGGGAGGGGCGAGAGCGCCGCCTGACGTCGTGGGAGCACTCAGGGACAGGCGGGAGGGAGCCTGGCTGCCGACTCCAACCTCGGCGCCCCCGCGAGCCGTGGAGCGGAGGGCTCCGTGCGCCGGTTGGATTCGGGGGCCCAGCCACACTTAGAAGGTATCCGAGATCGCAGCCTCCAGGGCCCCTCGCAGAAGGAGGTGGCTGGCCGCACAGTCACGCCAGGAGAGAACTTTCTTGGTTTCTTGATCTTTTCCCGAAATGACCCCCAAACCTCTGAGTCATTACCTACCTACCAGGCCGGGAGGAAAGGAAGGAGGGGGAGGGGAGGGACAGAGCAGAGAAAGGGTGGGGACAGTGGCCCTACCCTGTGGTTTTACAGTTTTGAAGGGTTAGTGTTATTTGTTTTTTCTAAGAGATTTATTAAGATATAATTCACAGACCATATAATTCACCCATATCACGTTTTAGTATATTCACAGTTGTGCAACCATTACTACAATTTTAGAATACTGTCATCACTTAAAAACCCCTCTCAGCCCCCAAAAAATAAACCATATACATTTGAGCGATCACTCCCCATTTCTCCATATTCCAGTCCTAGGTAACTACTAATCTGCTGTTTATAGGTTTGCCTAGTTCTGGACATTTCATGTAAATGAAATCCTACAATGTCTTAAGGCATTGGAGCAGCTCTAACGAATACCACAGACTGGTAGTTTATAAGCAACAGACATTTCTCAAAGTTCTGGGAGCTGAAAGTCTGAAATCAGAGTGCCAGCAAGATTGTGTGAGTGCCCCCTTCCTGGTGGCAGGCTTCTGGTGGTATCCTCAGGACCTGGTGGAAGGGAGAAGGCAGCTTTCTCTGATCTCTTTTGTAAGGGCACTAATTCCATTCAGGAGGGGGTCCGCCTCATGACCTAATTACCTCCCCGAGGCCCCACCCCCTAACACCATCACACTGAGCATTAGGTTTTCAGCATCTAATGCTTCTTTCACTTAGTAAAATATTTCAGGTTTCACCCATGTTGTAGCATGTATCAGGACCTCATTCCTTTTTCTGGCTGAGAAATGTTCCATTGGATAAATATTTTGTTTATCCATTCATTAACTAATGGACATTTGAGTTGTTCCGAACTTGTGTCTCTTAGGAATAATGCTGCTATAAAATTATGTACAGAATCTATGTTTTCATTTCTGCTGGGCAAATACCCAAGAGTGGAATTGCTATATTTAACTTTTTGAGAAACTGACAGACTGCTTTTTAAAGCAGCTGTACCATTTTACATTTTTGCAGTTTTACCATTTTGCATGCATTTTTAGCAGTTATAAGGATCCTGCTTCTCCACATCCTCACTGGCACTTGTTATTTTCTGGGTTTTTGAGTTGAGCCATCCTAGTTGGTGTACCTAGTGTTTTAAAACACTTTTTTTTTTTAGATATAATTTACGTAACATAAAATTCACCATTTTAAAGTATACAATTCAGTAGCTTTCAGTATATTCATTGTGTTGTACAATCATCACTAATTTCAGAACATTCTATCCTTCCAAAAAGAAACCCTGTATAGTTTAGCAGTCCTCCCAGTCTCCAACACCTCCCAGCCCCTGGCAATCGCGAATCTACTTTCTTTCTCTCCGCATTTGCCTTTTCTGGATATTTCATATAAATAGAATAGTATAATATATATTTTTTGACTGGCTTCTTTCATTTAATGTGAGATTTTCGATAGTCACCCACTTCATTCCTTTTTATTGCTGAATGAAATGCCATTGTATGGTCCTAGTGTTTTTAAAGCAATTGATTTCCTCTCTTTTCCTTGCCCTTCCCTGCCCAAAGAAGCATGCAATGGCCTCTGGACACATGACACTTTCTAGTGTTTATATCAAATCTATTATTATGCAGAGCTAAGTCTGAATTATTTAGTGAAGCCTAAATAATGAATTTTGACTTATTTTTTAAATAGCCTGTTTATTTTAACTTAGGTAACAGATGTGATACATTGCTTAGGTGACTTTGCTAGGCTGAGAATATAATTTTACTTTATAGGAAGTTTTTATTTTAAAGAGGGAAAGGCAATTTACATTGTTTAAGAAACCTATTGTAAAACATGCAGAGTGCCTTTTACAGTTATCAATGCTTTGGGGACATTTTATTGGTAGAAAGGCTAAATTTGGAGACATTCATTTTATAGGTTGTGGAATATACAGTTAATGAAAATAACAGTAGGTGACTAAGCTTAATTATCTATATTTACAAGATGTTAATTAGTCATATAAAGGAACAGAAGGAAAGAAAAGGATTTATTTCGATAATAGGATTTCAGAACAAATTTAATAAAATTCGGAAGGCTCAAGTTTTATACCCGTATGTCAAAATAATCTATATTTCTTGATTAATTGTGGTAAAATTATTCTTTCTATTAGCTCACATTTAATGTTTATGTGACATTAAGAAGAAGACACTTTAGTTGGGCTCTACAGCACATATGATGATGCAGGGAGACATGTTTATAACAATAGGTGTGTCCTCATTCACCCCCAGCAGGGGAGGAGAGCCCTGGAGTGTCCCTACAGGGAGTTTTTATTTGTGACTGCTGTGTTCTATAAAGTCACCATGAACATTGAATATGTAAATACTGAACCATTATTTCTAGAGGAAAGACGGTCAGGTTCCTGTGAGCCTCTGGTACAACATTTTCATTGACCAATCAAAACATGACCTCGTTTTATGTGTGTTATTGAGTATATACTGTTGATTCTTTAACTTTGAACTCACAACCAACAACACTATAATTCATGCCTTAATGAAGCCTTTAAAACACATATATCTTCTCCAAAGGGCACATCAGAGCCTTCCTGCACTTCCTGGCCACACTAGACAGTAGTTTAGCACTATGCTACAGAGCCATTTTTGACAGCAAAATCACCACTGAAACCACAAAAATGTGAGAACAGGGCACTAAATAGCCTATGAAAAGGATACTTGTTTACTGTATGTGAGCTGAAACTACAAGGCAGAGTTTTGCCTTGTTCCGCCTCAGCTGGGAATGTTTGCATCTGGGACTCAGATTTTTTAACCACTGTACACATGCACATGTTCACCATCATGAAAAAGTGCTATGAGTATGGATTTTGGAGTAATAAATATATATTGGCAAGTAGGTAAATTTGCAAATACAGAATGTGTGACTAATGAAGATCAACTGTCCTTGCTTCCTGCAGTAAGTTACATAAGTCACTTCCATCCATATTTCATCCACCAAAGGCAATCACAGGGCCTTGACTGACCCAAAGAGGGTGGGAAGCAGCAATCACACTGTGTTCTCAAAGAACTCAAGTGCTTGAGAGAAGCACTCATGTCTATAACTGTGTACTTGTGGCATGTTTTATTTCCCAAAGATAGTTACAACATCATTGTCCATCCAACACAGTGTTCTTATAATGTGACTTGGACACACCTCCCATTAAGAACTGGAGACCTATTGTTCCCTTTCCTTGAAACAGGGAGGCTTGTGACTAGAGTAGAAGTAGCACTATGACTTCCAAGGCTGGATCATTAAAGATTTCCATCTCATTCTCATTGGGACACTTACTCTTAGAACCTGCCCGCCATGCTGAAGGGAAGCCCAAGCAGCTCCATGGTGTGTCATGTACCTGAGGTCCTGGTATCAACCACCACACATGTGAGTGATCAAATGTTTGTATGATGCCAGCTCCCCACCATCAAGTCATCTCCAAATATCCTTGATTCTTTTAGATTGAGGCCCCAAAGTTCATGGAGCAGATACAAGCTATCCCTGAACTACCCACAGAATCTGTAATCATAGTAAAATGGTTACTTTTTTAAAAATACCACTAAGTTTGGGTGATTTGTTTTTCAGGGATAATAACTGGAAGAGTATCTTCTATGCACAGTGCTGTGAGAAGTGTTGATACATTTTAGCCATGAATAAAGTTTGGTCCTAGTCTTCACATATTTTACAGTCAGGTCACTGTTCCCTCTAAGGCACTCTTACACCCACAATGCAATGAAATATTTTGTCTTTTCATAGTTACCACTATCTTAAAAGTGATAACTGTAAAATGGGTGGCAACTTGGTATTCTAACAAGAAATGTAATCTTTTCTTTTGCCTGGCTTCTTTCATTTTGGTGAGAATTATTAATATTCATTCACTATTTAGATATGAAACAACCTGTGAAGCCCCTTTTATACTTAGCCCTTTGCTCACTGCCTGACATGTAATTGCTTGATAAATGTTGAATGAATGCCAGTCAGAATTAATCAGACACATAGATAGTGATTGACTGTTTGGAGGAGCACCTGTGAGCCACCTGTCTCATACACCACAAGAAATGAAGGAGACATTTATTAAATGTGGGGTTGAGGATAAGAAAGCTAAGGTCTAAAGCTGGGAATGGTTTTAAAAATTAAAACATCTATTTTAATCAACATTAGGCTTGATATTACTTCTGAGACCGTGGTGTTTATCAAAAGGAGATTTTAAAAGTTTATGTTTTTAAGTAAAAGTAGACAAGCAAAGACACCATGAGTAGGTAGTCTAGCATGTTCTCAAAAAGCTCTTAAAAGAAACTAAATCCTTGATGCAGCTAAGGAAATGTTTTTAGATTACAGGCCATTTTCTAAAAATTGGGGCAGCTAAAATGTTCCCTTAAACTCTTACGTATGATTTTCAGAATTCCATTATATCCAGTTAGATGGTGGTGTTGAATTCAACTATGTCCTTACTCAAGTATTGTGACATTCTGTTGTTAAGTGTATAGACATTGAAGATTATTATTGTCTTCTTGGAGAACTGACCCTGTAACATTATGTAATACTTCTTTTTATCTCTGATAACTTCCCTTGCTCTGAAACCTGCTTCGTCTGAAATTAATATAACTACTTCTACTATCTTTCAGTTAGTGTTCACATGGCATGTCTTTCTCCATCCCTTTACTTTTAATCTATATGTGTTCTATATTTATGGTGAGTTTCTTGTAAACAAGACGTAGTTGGGTTTTGTTGAAGTTTAAAGTGATTATTGTTATAATTGGATTAATATCTACCATATTTGTTACTTTCTTCTATTCATTGCCCTATTCTTTGTTCCTATTTTTGTCTTCCTTTCTCTTCCTTCCTTTTGTGGTTTTAATTGAGCACTTTACTGGATTCCATTTCCTCTCATTTCTTAGCATATCAATTATACTTTTTTAAAAGTTCTTGTAGTGGTTGCCCTAGAGTTTACAATACACATTTACAACTAATCTAAGTCTGCTTTCCAAGAGCACTGTACTGGTTCATGGGTAGTGCAAGTACCTTATAGTAACAAAATATTCTTCATTTCTCCCTCCTGTTTCTTTTATCTATGCTGTCATTCATTTTACTTACACATAAGCTATAATTATTGAATACACTTTTGCTATTATTACTTTGAGCAAACTGTTATCTGTTAGGTCAATTCAAATAAGAAAAATAAACATGTTTATTTTACCTTCACTCATTTTTTTCTCTAACCCTCTTCCTCTCTTTAAGTCCAGCCTATATCATTTTTCTTCTCTTTGAAGAACATTTTTGTTAAACATTTCTTGCAAAGTAGGTCTTTGGAGACAAATTCCCCCAGTTTCTGTTGGTTTGAGAAAGTCTCTATTTCTCCTTCCATTTTGAAGAATCATTTTGCCGTGTACAGAATTCAGGCTGGTGGATTTTTTCCTCTTGACATTCCTCTTGACAGGTGTGATTCTTATCTTTGTTCCAGGGGTTGTTGGTTTGTCTTTCTGGCATTACTCCTGCTTGGTGTTCTCTGAACTTCCTAAATCTGTAGTTTGACATTAATTTGGGGAGATTTGCTGTTATTATGGTGTCAGATATTTCTTCGGTTCCTTTTTCTTCTCTTTCTGGCATTCCTATGACACGTATGTAACACCTTTGTTGTTGTCCCACAGTTCGTGGGTGTTCTGTTCCATTTTTCCAGCTTTTAATTTTTCCCTTTGCTTTTCTGTTTGGAAGTTTCTGTTAACCTACCCTTACGCTTAGAGATTCTTGCCTTAACTGTGCACAGTCTGCTAATGAGCCCATCCAAGGCATTCTTCATTTCTGTTACAGTATTTTTGATCTCTAGCAATTCTTTTTGTTTCATTCTGGAAGTTTTCATCATTCTGCTGACCTTGCGCATCTGTTCCTGCATGTTGTGTATTTTTTTCCACGTGAGCCCTTTGCTCCTTAATCGTAGTTATTTCACATTCCTGGTCTGATGATTCTGGTATATCTGAGCCTGGTTGTGATGTTTGCTCTGTGTCTTCAAACTGTGTTTTTTGCCTTTTGGATGCCTTGCAATTTTTGTTGAAAGGTGGGCGTGGGCTTGATGCACTGGGTGAAAGGAACTGCAGCAGATAGGCCTTTATTAATGTGTTGGTGACTTGTCAAGGCAGAGGAAGTGTTCTCCAGTCCTATGATTAGGTCTCAGTCTTTTAGTGAATCTATGCCATAGGCTGTGAACTTCACAAGTGCTTTTCCTTTTTTTTTCTTCATCCTCTCAAATGAAACAAGATGGCTAGAGGGGCTGATGGTGGACATTTCCCTTCCCCAGGGTAAGGCTAGAGCCAGCTGGGGCCGGGAATTTCCCTCCCCCCAGGTCAGTTAGGCTCTGCTAAAACCCAGCAGAATACACATAGGTAAAGTGGTTTCTCTGGAGGGCAGAGCTTGTTAAGAAGAACAGAATGCTCTGGCTTATTTCAAAATGGTTCCATTTTCTCTGTCCCTGCTGGAAGTGTGTTAGGGGCTTTGTCTTGCCAATGGGTTTCAGCCCCAGGCAAGTTCACTATGGATTCAATGAGACCAAAGAATGACAGTGGAACATTCTTGGGGTGAAAGGGTTTATACCCAACTTCATTCCCATGGTGACAGGTCCATCACTAGAATCCCATCCACTCAGAGCAAGTCTGCATGCAGCAAGCCAGTCTCTGCCTCTGGGCCTCTCTGCCCCAGCAGCCGTCTCAGTCTCTGTCCTTGGTGCTGCCACCACTCCAGCCTCTGCTCTGCTCTCCTTCGGCCTTGCAGCCATGCCACTGTGTCGCCCAGAGCACTGGGAGGAGCTCTTTATATAGAGTCAAAAACAACGTTTGCCTACACATGTGTAGGGAGCTAGCCAACCAGGGCCAAGTGAGAATCCTGGTCACAGGAACCTTCCCTTTATCCACAGGCTTTTTCTCAGCTCTTCACTGTGAAAACCTGGCACGGCTCCTAGAGGCAAAACTCACCAAGTGTGGGACCCCTTTGGTGTTTTTTTTTTTTTTTTTTTTTTTTAAATAATTATTTTTTTTTATTGAAGGGTAGTTGACGCACAGTATTACATTACATTAGTTTCAAGTGTACAACACAGTGGTAGAACATTTATATACATAATTCGAGGTTCCAGCTATCACCCTACCAAGCTGTTACATTATCTTGACTATATTCCTTATGCTATACATTACATCCCGGTTACTTATTTATATTACCATTGGAAGTCTGTCCTTTTTTTTTTTTTTTTTGTGAGGGCATCTCTCATATTTATTGATCAAATGATTGTTAACGACAATAAAATTCTGTATAGGGGAGTCAATGCTCAATGCACAATCATTAATCCACCCCAAGCCTAATTTTCGTCAGTCTCCAATCTTCTGAGGCATAACAAACAAGTTCTTACATGGAGAACAAATTCTTACATAATGAATAAGTTACATAGTGAACAGTACAAGGGCAGTCATCACAGAAACTTTCGGTTTTGCTCATGCACTATGAACTCTAAACAGTCAGTTCAAATATGAATACTCATTTGGTTTTTATACTTGATTTATGTGTGGATACTACATTTCTCTCTTTATTATTATTATTTTTAATAAAATGCTGAAGTGGTAGGTAGATACAAGATAAAGGTAGAAAACATAGTTTAGTGTTGTAAGAGAGCAAATGTAGATGATCAGGTGTGTGCCTGTAGACTATGTGTTAATCCAAGCTAGACCAGGGCAATACAACATCCACGTATGCAGAAGATTTCTCTCAGAACAGGGGGGGTGAGGTTCTAAGCCTCACCTCTGTTGATCCCCAATTTCTCACCTGATGGCCCCCCTGCGACTGTGCCTGTCTTAGGTTGTTCCTCCCTTGAGGAATCTTACCCGTCTCTGGCTAACCAGTCATCTTCCGGGGCCATACAGGGAAATGTGAAGTTGGTAAGTGAGAGGGAAGCCTTATTGTTTGAAAAGGTTAGCTTTTTACTTCTTTGCATATTTATGCCCTGTGGCTTCTATGCCCAGCATTTGTCTTGAGGTATCTTTACCACTTGGAAGAATTATGATACTCGATAAATTTGATACGAGGCACGAATTCTATTTAAGGGTTGTAATTAGGAAGGAAGAAGAAAGGCTATAGAAGTAGCAGGCGGAAGAAAACATGGGAAGATTGATTATTTCTTTGGCATATCTTCTTGTAGAGTACTTCAGCATGAATAGGTTTTAAGCTACTACTTAAATTGCGCACACACATTAACATAATAGGAGTATAGTTACATAACCAAAGCATATCTGTAATTACCAGCCATCTGCAGTGAAACCAAGAAAACGAGTTAGGCACCTTAGGCATTTGTGAAAACTTATCTATGACATGCTGGATATTGTCCAACTGAACTTGAACAGTCTGAGAGAAATCAGACAAATTAAAACAACCCATTCCTGGGGACTGTTCACATGCCATATGTTCTTTTAACAGTAAATAGTCTGTAGTTGTAAGACTTTGGAGCGCTACAATTTGCACTTCTCCAAATTCTTGGTTGAGTTCCAACAGTATAGATCCAGTCAAATTTGTTGTTTTACTGTATGCACAGGCCAGTTTAGATATCTCCTTCCTCATTCCCATGGCAAGTCCAGGAACGGGTGGGATGAGTACATCTACAGCTGTACCAGTGCGTGGATCTTTGTTGGGGTTTTTTGATGATCATCTTCTGGCATGAGTCTTCCAGAGAGTGCTGATGTTGGAAGTTCTTTTTCATATCGTATCTTAGTTCATTTTTGGGGTAGCCCAATTAGGCTTTGATCCTCTGTATAAACACAAACAGACCCTTTGCCTACACTTTTATATGCCCTTTATACCCTTGTGTAGAACTCGTTGGAGGTTACCACACAGGAACTGCCCTTTTTTTTTTTTTTTCTTTGTTTTTGGTATCACTAATCTACACTTACATGATGGATATTATGCTTACTAGGTTCTCCCCTATACCAGGTCTCCCCTATAAACCCCTTTACAGTCATTGTCCATCAGCATAGCAAAATGTTGTAGAATCACTACTTGCCTTCTCTGTGTTGTACAGCACTCCCTTTTCTCCTACCCCCCCTTGCATGTTACTCTTAATACCCCCCTACTTCTCCCCCCCTTATCCCTCCCTACCCACCCATCCTCCCCAGTCCCTTTCCCTTTGGTACCTGTTAGTCCATTCTTGAGTTCTGTGATTCTGCTGCTGTTTTGTTCCTTCAGTTTTTCCTTTGTTCTTATATTCCACAGATAAGTGAAATCATTTGGTATTTCTCTTTCTCCACTTGGCTTGTTTCACTGAGCATAATACCCTCCAGCTCCATCCATGTTGCTGCAAATGGTAGGATTTGCCCTTTTCTTATGGCCGAGTAGTATTCCATTGTGTATATGTACCACATCTTCTTTATCCATTCATCTATTGATGGACATTTAGGTTGCTTCCAATTCTTGGCTATTGTAAATAGTGCTGCAATAAACATAGGGGTGCATCTGTCTTTCTCAAACTTGATTGCTGCGTTCTTAGGGTAAATTCCTAGGAGTGCAATTCCTGGGTCAAATGGTAGGTCTGTTTTGAGCATTTTGATGTACCTCCATACTGCTTTCCACAATAGTTGAACTAACTTACATTCCCACCAGCAGTGTAGGAGGGTTCCCCTTTCTCCACAGCCTCGCCAACATTTGTTGTTGTTTGTCTTTTGGATGGCAGCCATCCTTACTGATGTGAGGTGATACCTCATTGTAGTTTTAATTTGCATTTCTCTGATAATTAGCGATGTGGAGCATCTTTTCATGTGTCTGTTGGCCATCTGTATTTCTTTTTTGGAGAACTGTGTGTTCAGTTCCTCTGCCCATTTTTTAATTGGGTTATTTGTTTTTTGTTTGTTGAGGCGTGTGAGCTCCTTATATATTCTGGACGTCAAGCCTTTACCGGATGTGTCATTTTCAAATATATTCTCCCATACTGTAGGGATCCTTCTTGTTCTATTGATGGTGTCTTTTGCTGTACAGAAGCTTTTCAGCTTAATATAGTCCCACTTACTCATTTTTGCTGTTGTTTTCCTTGCCCGGGGAGATATGTTCAAGAAGAGGTCACTCATGTTTATGTCTAAGAGGTTTTTGCCTATGTTTTCTTCCAAGAGTTTAATGGTTTCATGGCTTACATTCAGGTCTTTGATCCATTTTGAGTTTACTTTTGTATATGGGGTTAGACAATGGTCCAGTTTCATTCTCCTACATGTAGCTGTCCAGTTTTGCCAGCACCACCTGTTGAAGAGACTGTCATTTCGCCATTGTATGTCCATGGCTCCTTTATCAAATATTAATTGACCATATATGTCTGGGTTAATGTCTGGATTCTCTAGTCTGTTCCATTGGTCTGTGGCTCTGCTCTTGTGCCAGTACCAAATTGTCTTGATTACTATGGCTTTATAGTAGAGCTTGAAGTTGGGGAGTGAGATCCCCCCTACTTTATTCTTCTTTCTCAGGATTGCTTTGGCTATTCGGGGTCTTTGGTGTTTCCATATGAATTTTTGAATTATTTGTTCCAGTTCATTGAAGAATGTTGCTGGTAGTTTCATAGGGATTGCATCAAATCTGTATATTGCTTTGGGCAGGATGGCCATTTTGACGATATTAATTCTTCCTAGCCACGAGCATGGGATGAGTTTCCATCTGTTAGTGTCCCCTTTAATTTCTCTTAAGAGTGACTTGTAGTTTTCAGAGTATAAGTCTTTCACTTCTTTGGTTAGGTTTATTCCTAGGTATTTTATTTTTTTTGATGCAATTGTGAATGGAGTTGTTTTCCTGATTTCTCTTTCTGTTGGTTCATTGTTAGTATACAGGAAAGCCACAGATTTCTGTGTGTTGATTTTGTATCCTGCAACTTTGCTGTATTCCGATATCAGTTCTAGTAGTTTTGGGGTGGAGTCTTTAGGGTTTTTTATGTACAGTATCATGTCATCTGCAAATAGTGACAGTTTAACTTCTTCTTTACCAATCTGGATTCCTTGTATTTCTTTATTTTGTCTGATTGCCGTGGCTAGGACCTCCAGTACTATGTTAAATAACAGTGGAGAGAGTGGGCATCCCTGTCTAGTTCCTGATCTCAGAGGAAATGCTTTCAGCTTCTCGCTGTTCAATATAATGTTGGCTGTGGGTTTATCATAGATGGCCTTTATTATGTTGAGGTACTTGGCCTCTATTCCATTTTGCTGAGAGTTTTTAACATGAATGGATGTTGAACTTTGTCAAATGCTTTTTCAGCATCTATGGAGATGATCATGTGGTTTTTGTCTTTCTTTTTGTTGATGTGGTGGATGATGTTGATGGACTTTCGAATGTTGTACCATCCTTGCATCCCTGGGATGAATCCCACTTGGTCATGGTGTATGATCCTTTTGATGTATTTTTGAATTCGGTTTGCTAATATTTTGTTGAGTATTTTTGCATCTACGTTCATCAGGGATATTGGTCTGTAGTTTTCTTTTTTGGTGGGGTCTTTGCCTGGTTTTGGTATTAGGGTGATGTTAGCTTCATAGAATGAGTTTGGGAGTATCCCCTCCTCCTCTATTTTTTGGAAAACTCTAAGGAGAATGGGTATTATGTCTTCCCTGTATGTCTGATAAAATTCTGAGGTAAATCCATCTGGCCCGGGGGTTTTGTTCTTTGGTAGTTTTTTGATTACCTCTTCAATTTCGTTGTTGGTAATTGGTCTGTTTAGATTTTCTGTTTCTTCCTGGGTCAATCTTGGAAGGTTATATTTTTCTAAGAAGTTGTCCATTTCTCCTAGGTTTCCCAGCTTGTTAGCATATAGGTTTTCATAGTATTCTCCAATAATTCTTTGCATTTCTGTGGGGTCCGTCGTGATTTTTCCTTTCTCGTTTCTGATACTGTTGATTTGTGTTGACTCTCTTTTCTTCTTAATAAGTCTGGCTAGAGGCTTATCTATTTTGTTTATTTTCTCGAAGAACCAGCTCTTGGTTTCATTGATTTTTGCTATTGTTTTATTCTTCTCAATTTTATTTATTTCTTCTCTGATCTTTATTATGTCCCTCCTTCTGCTGACCTTAGGCCTCATCTGTTCTTCTTTTTCCAATTTCGATAATTGTGACATTAGACCATTCATTTGGGATTGCTCTTCCTTTTTTAAATATGCTTGGATTGCTATATACTTTCCTCTTAAGACTGCTTTTGCTGCGTCCCACAGAAGTTGGGGCTTAGTGTTGTTGTTGTCATTTGTTTCCATATATTGCTGGATCTCCATTTTGATTTGGTCATTGATCCATTGATTATTTAGGAGCGTGTTGTTAAGCCTCCATGTGTTTGTGAGCCTCTTTGCTTTCTTTGTACAGTTTATTTCTAGTTTTATGCCTTTGTGGTCTGAAAAGTTGGTTGGTAGGATTTCAATCTTTTGGAATTTTCTGAGGCTCTTTTTGTGGCCTAGTATGTGGTCTATTCTGGAGAATGTTCCATGTGCACTTGAGAAGAATGTATATCCCGCTGCTTTTGGATGTAGAGTTCTATAGATGTCTATTAGGTCCATCTGCTCTACTGTGTTGTTCAGTGCTTCCGTGTCCTTACTTATTTTCTGCCCAGTGGATCTATCCTTTGGGGTGAGTGGTGTGTTGAAGTCTCCTAGAATGAATGCATTGCAGTCTATATCCCCCTTTAGTTCTGTTAGTATTTGTTTCACATATGCTGGTGCTCCTGTGTTGGGTGCATATATATTTAGAATGGTTATATCCTCTTGTTTGACTGAGCCCTTTATCATTATGTAGTGTCCTTCTTTATCTCTTGTTACTTTCTTTGTTTTGAAGTCTATTTTGTCTGATATTAGTACTGCAACCCCTGCTTTCTTCTCACTGTTGTTTGCTTGAAATATGTTTTTCCATCCCTTGACTTTTAGTCTGTACATGTCTTTGGGTTTGAGGTGAGTTTCTTGTAAGCAGCATATAGATGGGTCTTGCTTTTTTATCCATTCTGTTACTCTGTGTCTTTTGATTGGTGCATTCAACCCATTAACATTTAGGGTGACTATTGAAAGATATGTACTTATTGCCATTGCAGGCTTTAAATTCGTGGTTACCAAAGGTTCAAGGTTAGCCTCTTTAGTATCTTACTGCCTAACTTAGCTCGCTTATTGAGCTGTTATATACACTGTCTGGAGATTCTTTTCTTCTCTCCCTTCTTATTCCTCCTCCTCGATTCTTCATATGTTGGGTGTTTTGTGCTGTGCTCTTTCTAGGAGTGCTCCCATCTAGAGCAGTCCCTGTAAGATGTTCTGTAGTGGTGGTTTGTGGAAAGCAAATTCCCTCAGCTTTTGTTTGTCTGGGAATTGTTTAATCCCACCGTCATATTTGAATGATAGTCGTGCTGGATACAGTATCCTTGGTTCAAGGCCCTTCTGTTTCATTGTATTAAATATATCATGCCATTCTCTTCTGGCATGTAAAGTTTCTGTTGAGAAATCTGACGTTAGCCTGATGGGTTTCCCTTTATAGGTGACCTTTTTCTCTCTAGCTGCCTTTAACACTCTTTCCTTGTCCTTGATCTTTGCCATTTTAATTATTATGTGTCTTGGTGTTGCCCTTCTTGGATCCTTTCTGTTGGGGGTTCTGTGTATTTCCGTGGTCTGTTCGATTACTTCCTCCCCCAGTGTGGGGAAGTTTTCAGCAATTATTTCTTCTAAGATACTTTCCATCTCTTTTCCTCTCTCTTCTTCTTCTGGGACCCCTATAATACGGATATTGTTCCTTTTGGATTGGTCACACAGTTCTCTTAACATTGTTTCATTCCTGGAGATCCTTTTGTCTCTCTCTATGTCAGCTTCTATGCGTTCCTGTTCTCTGATTTCAATTCCATCAATGGCCTCTTGCATTCTATCCATTCTGCTTATAAACCCTTCCAGAGTTTGTTTCATTTCTGCGATCTCCTTTCTGGCATCTGTGATCTCCTTCCGGACTTCATCCCATTTCTCTTGCGTATTTCTCTGCATGTCTGTCAGCATGTTTATGATTCTTATTTTGAATTCTTTGTCCGGAAGACTGGTTAGGTCTGTCTCCTTCTCTGGTGTTGTCTCTGTGATCTTTGTCTGCCTGTAGCTTTGCCTTTTCATGGTGATAGGAATAGTCTGCAGAACTGGGACGAGTGGCGGCTGGAAGGACTTCCTTTCTTGTTGGTTTGTGGCCCTCCTCTCCTGGGAGAACAGCGGCCTCTAGTGGCTTGTGCTGCGCAGCGCGCAGACAGGGTTCCTGCTTCCTGCCCGGCTGCTATGGAGTTAATCTCCGCTGTTGCTGTGGGCGTGGCCTGGCTCGGGCAGCTACTCCAAAATGGTGGAGTCGCGTTGGAGCAGGAGCTGCTGGGAGGCTATTTATCTCCGTAAGGGGCCTCCCTGCTCCCTGCAGCCCAGGGGTTAGGGTGCCCAGAGATCCCGGATTCCCTACCTCTGGATTAAGTGACCCGCCCTGCCCCTTTAAGACTTCCAAAAAGCACCCGCCAAAACAAAACAACGACCACAAAAAAAAAAAAATAAGAAAAAAAAAGTTTTTAATTAAAAAAAAAAAAAAAGTTTTTAATAAAAAAAAAAAAAAAAAAAGGGGGTGGTCGTTCGTTTTTCTTTATTCTCCGGTGCCAGCCTCAGGCCTCTGCTCACCGGTCTTTCTGCCCTGTTTCCCTAGTATTGGGGTCCCTATCCCTTTAAGACTTCCAAAAAACGCTTGCCAAAACAAAACAGCAAAAAAGCAAAAAAAAAAAAAAAATGGTCGTGCGCTTTTCTTATGTCCTCTGTCGCCCAGCCTCCAGTGCCCGCTCACTGTTCTTGCTGCCCTGTTTCCCTAGTATTGGGGTCCCTATCCCTTTAACACTTCCAAAAAGCGCTCGCCAAAACAAAACAGCAAAAAAGCAAAAAAAAAATGGTTGCGCGCTTTTCTTATGTCCTCTGTCGCCCAGCCTCCAGTGCCTGCTCACTGTTCTTGCTGCCCTGTTTCCCTAGTATTGGGGTCCCTATCCCTTTAAGACTTCCAAAAAGCGCTCGCCAAAACAAAACAGCAAAAAAGCAAAAAAAAAAAAATGGTCTCGCGCTTTTCTTATGCCCTCTGTCGCCCAGCCTCCAGTGCCTGCTCACTGTTCTTGCTGCCCTGTTTTCCCAGTATCGAGCGCCCTGCACTCTGGCCGGATGGCTGGGGCTGGGTGTTCGGCAGTCCTGGGCTGTCTCCCTCCCGCTCTGCCTGCTCTTCTCCCGCCGGGAGCTGGGGGGAGGGGCGCTCGGCTCCCGCGGGGCCGGGGCTTGTATCTTACCCCCTTCGCGAGGCGCTGGGTTCTCTCAGGTGCGGATGTGGTCTGGATATTGTCCTGTGTCCTCTGGTCTTTATTCTAGGAAGGGTTGTCTTTGTTATATTTTCATAGATATATGTTGTTTTGGGAGGAGATTTCCGCTGCTCTACTCACGCCGCCATCTTCCGCCCCTCTCTCCCCTTTGGTGTTTTTAATTCTTAAGTTGCTCCACTTGGAGCCTCCAGCAGCCCAGCAACTACAGTTCTGGTTTTCCTGCCCTGCCTGGCTCCTGACTGGGTTTGTGCCGGTGGAATTCCACTCCCGTGTCTTGCCCATGGGCTTCAGCCCCGGACATGTTCACTATGGATTCAGTGAGACCGGGTGTGGATAAAATGAAGGTTGTAATTCCTATGGCCAGGATCCTTACCTGAACCGAAACTACCTCGTGATGTAACTGGCCTGCTGCTAGGCTACTGCTTCCACGCCTGTAGACAATAAGCTATTACTGACGGAGTCACTATATAAAGAGCTCTGCCCAGTGCTCTGGGCAGAAGCAGAGATGAAGGAGGATTACAGACCTGCAGACTGTTGGATGCAGATGTAATTCTAGTGCTCGCCTGGGAGAACAAGCTGGGTAATAAACCCTTTCACCCCAGGAATGTTTCATTGTCATTCCTTGGTCTCACTGAATTCATAGTGAACTTGCCCAGGGCTGAAACCCATTGGCAAGACACTGAGGAATGACAATGGAATGTTCCTGGGGCAAAAGGGTTTATACCCAACTTTATTCCCATGGTGGCACGTCAATCACAAGAATCCCGTCTACTCAAAGCAAGTCTGCATGCAGCAAGCTGGTCTCTGTCTCTGGGCCTCTGTGCCCCTGCTGTCATCTCAGTCTCTGTCCTCGGTGCTGCCACCACTCGTCTCGTCTCTGTTCTCCTGCGGCCTTGCAGCTACAGCCATTCCACCGTGTTGCCCAAAGCACTGGGCAGAGCTCTTTATATAGAGTCAACAACAACGTATTGTCCACACATGTGTAGTGAGCTAGCCAACCAGGGCCAGGTGAGAATCCTGGCCACAGGAACCTTCACTTTATCCACATCCGGTAAGTTGCAATTCTGTTTGCTTGTCTCTCCTCTGGGGGCAGAGGTTTGCCCTGTGGCCTCAGTTCTCTGAAGGATCTAAGAAGAGGTGTTGATTTTGCAGTTCATTCAGCTATGTCTTGTTAAACTGTAGGGATGACTTCCAAGCTCCTTATGTACTGGGCTACAAAACTGGACTTGTGTACCTTTTTATGAAGTGGTGCCTTATGATATTTTCTGGCACGGTGTAGATTTTAGTGAAAATGTCCACATCCAGGTCACTATTTCTCTTATATTCCTCCCATTCTTAATCTTTTCTGGTTACACTTATTTCTTTCCCAAATGGGTCTTAGCTGTTAACAATGTGGTTCTTTCATTTGTGGATTTTCGTCAACTCCACTCTTCCTTGGAGTGCTAACAACCAGTACTACCCGTGTTTGCCAGTTGTGTCAACATTTAAACAAGGAGGTACTGTTTACACTGCTCCTCATATTCTGCCTGCAAACCCAGCTTTGTGAATTGAATTGACTGCAGCTGTGTTAGGCTGCTGGCTTTAGGAAAGAGTTGACAGAGAATGTTTGTGATGAATGATGGCTCAAAGCTACATGTACAGATGTATTTTTGTCTCAGCTTCACTGAAGCTCACAGGCATTTTGTGGCCTCCTCCCATTCCTTAGAGTAACGACAACCTGGCATCCATATTACAGTCAGTGGCTCTATTTCTAGTTAATTGGTCTACATGGGTCCTGGTGTATTTCTAAATGATCCTCGAGTAGTTCGACAGCAGCAAACTTTTTCTTTAAAGGGCTTACAGATTGTAAGTATTTTAGGCTTTGAAGGTCATATAGTCTCTGTTGCAATTACTCAACTCTGAGAGAGCAGTCGTAGGCAAGTGTTCCAATAACTTCATTTCTATTACCAAAATTTGAATTCATGTAATTTCCACATGTCATAAAATAGTCTTTTGATGCTTTTTTGTTTTTCCAAATATTTGGAAACGTTAAAACCATTCTTGTCTCACTGGATATACAGTAACAGGTTGTGAGTTTGTAGTTTGGCGACCTCCAGTTAATATTCGCTTTACTGCTTCAGTTTGATTCATAAGAGAAAATGTTTTCTTCCCCAGATCACTGGTAATATTTTAAATAAGTCCTAGCTTTGACTACTTCTTTTAAGTCTTATCAGAACATTTGTAAGTATGACAACATATTTCCTTAACAGCCTTAGAAATTGTAACGGTTTGGATGCTTTTGTCTACAAGTAATACGCCTGGCTTAATTGGCTTAAAACAGCAGGAAAGACATTCTTTCATTAAAATATAGACAGTCAAAGGGCTAATTCAGCTGCTCTACAATGTCATCAGCCAATCTTTCTACTGTCCTCACTACAAGTCATGGCTGATGTCTTGCCTCATGGTTTGCAAGATGGCTGTTGCAGCCCCAGGCATCACATGCAGACACATAGTATCCAGCAAAGAGGCAGAGTATTTCCTTCCATTTTCTTTTTAAAAATATGAGACAACTTTCTCTAGAACAAGCCTCTCCTCCTGTGTGGCTCTCTCTTTAGGTTCCAAAGACCAAATCCCTGGTGAGGGAATTGAGAACACCATGATTATTGTGCCACATCTCCTGGTGTTGGGAAGGATCTGGTCCACCTTACACAGGTGGCCTAGGATCCCAGAACTAAATCAGGGTTCTGTTAGCAAAGAAGAAAAAGGAATGGCAGCTGGGAAAGAATCAACATAGTTTTATACAAAACTAGTTAATTAGGATTTAAAAAGAAATATGAGGAAGCCTGCCTGTTGAGCTTCTCATTTCCATTTGTTTACTTACTTCCCTTAAAGACCATTAGGGAATTGCTCAATACAATTTCCCTGAAACTTTATTGATTTTCACTCAAACAGGTTATATTTTGCTTCAGTCCTCAAAGATGCTATTATTCTTTCCATCAGATTACATTTGAGAAGAAATGTATCCTGTTTTGACTTCCTTTGCTATTTTCCTGAAACTGCATTGTATATGTAGCATAAAACATGCATGTCAAAAAAAGTTTAAAAAAGCCACCTTTCTTCTGGTTCATTTTAAGCCATCAAAGGGTTGTCTAGGCTTGCATTTTGTAGTGGGAAAAGAAGTAAAAAAAGTTTCCCAGAAAAGAATAGTATTTAACAAAAGTCTTAGAGTCATACATGTCACCCTCCTGCCCAACCCCTCTGTGGGTATTTTGGTAGGCCTCCAAGGTGGGCCATGACCCACCTCTATCACTCCATTTGAAACTCAGAGAGGGAGATTTGTATCTGTTCCAAACTCGGCTGCGCTCATCCTATCAAGAGCCCTAACCCCCAGTCAGGAGCATGGCCTGAAATTCCGCATTTGCAATTTTCTTGGAAGAAATCTGGTGCAGTGGAAGGCGCTCTAGCCCAGGACAGAGAAGCAGCCTTCTGATCTCGGCTTTGCCCCTTACGAGGTATTTAACATCAGACAATGTATTTAACCTCTCTGAGCTCTAGTTCTGACATCTGGGAAGCAAGAGTTTGCACTATATGATTCACAGGTCTCTGTTAGAGCTAATCTGTGTTTCTCTTGACCATGTGATCCCAAATTTTGACCTTTCCGTTTCGAGGTTAATTTCTACTCGGTTACTGCTGCTGGGTGAAGGCTGCACATCGACAGAGCGTCCCCTAAGAGAACGTGTTAGAACAGCAACGCTGTCCTGCTACAGCACTGGTGGACAGCATCCCTGCGAGACATTCCCAGCAGCAAAGCCACATCCTTCTCCCCTTCTGGGAAGCAAATCAGAAGACAAGCAAGAGTGACGTTATGGAGGAGATAATTTTGGAGAGCTTTATTATTTTTAAACTAAAATGTTTGCAAGTGTCTCTAGTTTATTTCTTAATAGTGAAACATCACCATTGTTTACAATGCAATTGACCCCTGCTGCTCTAGAGTATGTTTTTCATCCTTCTAGAACTCTCTGCTTCTGGAAGCACTCAGATAGAAGTAAAACCATGAGACCCTGAAAAACCTGTTTAGGAAGAAAAGTTTTATTTTTTGTGTGTGGCAAAAGCAGTTCCTTTTGGCTTATCAGCATTTTTTTTTCCATCAGAGCTAGTTCCTGTGGCCGCTAGCTAGCCTAATTTTCTTTTTCCTCAGCTCACATAGAATTTTCCTATTTCTCTCTGGGGTGCTCTACATTTTAGAGGAGCCCAGTCCTCTTTAGAACAACCTGGGGAACTTGCAAATGGACTAGGTAGGTTGACATTTCTCAAGCTTTTACCCAGCTTAAAGGGTCCATTCTTCCAGGAGTCCGCCAGGGAATAGCAGCTTTTTAGGTCTAGCTCACCTTGTCCCTTCGCAGGTGGGCTCTGTTAAGGGTTGAGGGCTGTGTTTTAAATGGTTTCCCAGAGCAGTGTTTACATTCGCTCATTCAGTCCAGGCGGAGCCTCTCCACACGGAGGGCCTGCGGCAGGAGCCCCGGCACCAGGGGCCTGCCTGGTGGCCTCCTCATAGGAGGGCGGTAAACAGGCGGGGAGGAGCGCCGCCTGCCGGGGCAGAGGGGAGTACGTGAAGGTGGGCTCCCTGCTCCAGGGGAAGCCTGGCCGCAAGTCGGTCACCTCCCCGGGGGCTGGGTGCTCTGCGAGGTCTACGCTGAAAACCTGCGCCTGGGGCCGTGGGGCCTTGCAGTGGCGGTACAGGAAAAGCAGCAGGAAGGCCAAGAAGAGCAGGACGGTGGCTGGAAGAAGGATGCACAGGAAGGGCTCCACATCTTCCTTGGTGGAGCTTATCTTCTGGGTGCCCTGGAGTTAGGAAATGAAATCGAGTGAGGAGATGCAGAAAGAAGACCTCTGCCTTTTTAAGGCCTGTCTCTATCTTTTATTCCTTTTATCATGACTCACTCTAAAAATCACTGTGGTCATTTGTGTATGCCAATGATCTTGGGCCTACCTGAAATCAAGGGAATTTATGTGGTAAAGCATACACTCAGAATGTCAAAAATATACATTGACAAAACACTACAATATTTCTGCAAAAGTAAAAATGTGAGAATAAATTTTTGCTGCTAGGCTACCACTCATTCTGTGCATGAGAACTCTTACTATTTATGTACTCATTTAGCATTAGACTAATAATGTTTTAATGTTGCAAAAGGAACAATAGTATTTATTTAAGTTATTTAATTTTGGAATGAAATCTGACATTGTTATATGTTCATATCATATATAAATAGCATTTGAAATCTGAGTTGATAGCTGATGCTTGTGGTATTTATAATTTCTTGTTTGGTTTTGCAATATTTGTAGGATCAATATGGAAGTTTTTGAACTTTTTAAGAGAAAAATAATTGTATCCAACTGCAGAGTAAAATTTCTCTAAGTGACCTTGCAGCAACTATTTGCAGCCAAATTCCTGCAACGTAATACTTACATATGTTTAAAGAGGAAAAAAATTAAGTACTACAAAATCTAAAAAAAAAACAAAATGCGAAGGTCTGGTCTAGGTATCATTGAACTAGAAGTGAGGAGGTCACCACAATACCTGTACTTTGACAGTGTAAGTCATTGATGAACTCTAGATGGTATATATGCTAATTATTTGGTTGTTTTCTTCTACTAAAATCCTTAAAATGCAAGCATATTTGGGGCTTTATTATTATGATATTCATAATCTGTGGGGCTTCCAGTCTAACCCAAACTTTAATGTCAACTTGAAACAAAACATTCTTGGAAGTTCACTAGTTAATAAAAAAAAGAACTGCAAATAAATTCTTGAGCAACCTAAAGGGTATTGATTTTATTGTGTTAGCTCACAAGATAATGATAGTTCCCAGTGGAGTAAATAATAGGCATGAAATGATGCTTCAACAGCAAGGTAGAAAAATAACACACACAAAAAAAATATTGTGCCAGTTGCACAGACATTGTTTTAAATAAACTAATAGGAAATAATGAAGTATTAAAAAACTTCTCTATTATACAAAGCGTACATCAACAAATATGAATGTTTGTATCCACTACTACAGAGGAAAAAAATTGAAAACCTTACAATTGTTTAAAACAAACAAAATACTAAGCTCTTTATCTACTTATTTAAAATAAAATTACAATGAAACTGAGAGCTGGGAGTCTCTCCATGATTTTGGTGGAAAGGACAACTGTTTGGCTAATCATGACCTCTTAAGAGACTGACTTATCCAGGGTTGTTTGTATAATCCTTTTTACTTCCTGAAGAATTTATAACTATGTGTGTTATTTTTGCTCAAAATTAGGTGGTTTATTTACTGTTTATACTCCAGATATCTTGTCCTTGGTAAGATAGGAATTCAGATATTTTAGCTTAAAGTGCATAAAAATGAAAGGTTTTCTTGGGTATCAGAGCATCATCTTAGGGTTTGATAGCTCTGGCTTTGAATTCCAGTATGACCTTCTAATACCTGTGTGACCCCAGACTATTCACTTATTCCCTTTGGGTCTAGGTTTTCTTCTCCTTGAAATGGAAGCAATAACATCTTTCTTAGGCAATTGGCATGAGTATTTAATGAATCAATGTGTATAGTACACATTTATATATTTTATCTCAGGGACTCAATGGTCAAATTTACTATAAAAATAAAATGCTAAGGATAAGCAGAAGTCTAGGAGTTTATTGATAAAGCTGGAAAATACAGTGAACATAAGAAATCTAGCATCACTAAGTTTATATTTTAATATGTTTTTTCAGAAAAAAATTTTTGTGACAATATATTTTATGTGTGTGGTTGTTATATTTTTAAACTATGGATTCTTTCTGTTTTCTCACATGCAATCTAGTTTATCAGAAATATCAAAATCTGTCATCAGGACTGATTATAAAAGCTCTAAGAATAGATGAACTCATAAATAAATTTACTACAATTACTAAGAAATCAAGTTGGAGTCAAAAAGAAATTTAACTATGTTTATTTCTTCCTTCTAGATGAATCACTTAAAATATTAAAGCTATTATTTCTTTTAGTACTTAAAACAATCATTCTTCAACTTTAATAAGCACTATTTTGCATAACTTAGTTTTCTTTGTTTTCCGTCAATTACATAGATGATACATTTCTAAACAGTTGTGGGCATCAAATTTTAAATACTCTGTTATACTCTTTAAGTTCAATATGCCCTTTGGTTTTCCAAAGTAGCCAAGTGAATATTATTAGTGGTTTTGCTGAGCAAACATGGTTGTTTGTGGACCAATGATATTTTAGAAATCAGTGGAAGTGATTTCTCTATATGGTATTAGAAAAACTTGAAATGGTAAAGCTTTTATTTCTTTTAGTACTTAATCACTCTTTAACCTTGATAAACATGGACCATTTTGCATAGCTCAGTTTTGTTTTCCATCAATTATATAGATAATAAGTTTCTAAACAGTTATTTCTTAACTTTTAATATTGACTCAAGCTTTTTCAGAGAGTGTTTTAAAGCACTACCAGTTAAAGTGTAACTGCTGAAGGATATGTCATTTTATATGTGTATTTACTTAACCTTCTGTAAAAGGTGGTTTTGGGAGTACTTAAATACCATTCTCACCAGTTTATTTTCCAGATGACAAAAAAATAGGTTTTCCCTCTTTCTTGTGGAAAAGTGGTATCACTCACTTTCCTTTTGATCGTAAAATTGAGTTTATAGGTTTTTATGAATATTTTCCTTAACACTGCCTGGTCTTGAGGCTTCTTTGGTGATTTCCCAGATGGAGCAACACAGCTGCTGTATCTCAGTGAGCAATGAAACCTCCTTAACCCTCTGCTACCCTTTCTGAAGTGAGATTCTTGGCTTTCAACTCTTAGAAATTGTGTTATTATTCAGCCGGAGAGCCAAAGGGCATCTCTTCTGGTTGTATGTGTAGACACTGCTCACTGAACAAAGAACTAAGTTGAAAAACCAAGGCATAAGAACATGTGAACTCCTAGCTTCTGGTGCTAGGTGCTATATTTGATGTCTCAGGTGTTCTCAGAATATATCTTGGCAAGTTTCACTTAGATTTGTCATTATCAAGAGAATATAACTTTCAAGTTATTTCCTTAGACCATGCCAGTCAGTGAGTTCATGTTTTTGTCATGACAGAATGCAAAATGTTGCCACTAAGTTTTAAGATCCTATAACTTAGGCATTCTTGGTTTTTAAAACTGACAAAGATACTTTGGGGAAGAAAAGGCATAAGTCATAGGTACAGACCTGCAGCTGGGTTTCCAGAAGAGGTAGGCTTGGTTCGCTGGTTAACCACTCGTATGTCCCCCTGCCAGCATGTCCAAACTTCCTCCAGCTGCTGCCCGTCAGTCCCCGCATGTTGTCATCCGACTGATGCACCGGTCACCTTTCCACCTTGCTGCCCCGACTTCAACAATACTTCCTGTTCTTGGCCTGGGTCCAGCTTGGAGATGCCCGGCTGATGGCTGTTGGTAAGCTCGTTCTCTGATGAGTGGCAGCAGGGGAACGAAACCAGGCAAAGACCTCGCAGGACTGACTGTATTTAAATTCAGTGCCTCTGGATTTGTTTTCGTGGCCTTTATCACTGTAAGGCTTAGCATCAGATATCAGATATGGAATAGATCAGACTGAGCAATTCTCTGCGTTAGCCTTACAGTGGAATGAATGGTCTCAGTGAACAAAAGCTATTTATATTTAGATATAAATAAGACCCTCTCCTTTCCCTCCCCACATCCCTCTCCAGAGATACAGCTGAGTAAGAAAAACTACCCAAGCTGAATTTCCTCTAATTATTTCTGGATTCCATGGCACATAGGGAAGGGGTATTTGGTAGAGAAGCAAGACTCATTAATAACCTTTTAGTGAATAATTTAGATGAAAGACGCTAATGATAAAGTTGTACAGAAGCCAGACAGACAATAGCTCAGATTGTTTGGAAGGAATGTTAACCTGTTTTAATTTTTAAAAACAATCAAATCACCAATACCTAAGTAGTCTTCCTTCTGATTATCTTGTGAACTTTATAAAACTGTTGGTATCAAGCTTCAAATAAGAAACTTTCAGTTTGAAAATTCACTGTGGTAACTTTGGGATGTTTAATTCGACCTATTTATTGAGAATTTAACACCTGAGACACGGGCTAGATTCTGTCTTTCAGTGGAGTGAAGTTCAGCCTCAGATATTTACTCAGTATGTTATAACTTGATATTGCAGCTACCTATTTCCTTATTTAAGCATTATTTCCAAGTGATTGTCATGATGCTGAAATAATATTTCCTACCTGGGAATTTTTTCCTTAATTAGGATTTCTAACCACTGGCCCATTGTGGTCTATGAATAGGTTTCAGGGATATATTAGATAATAGAATTTTCATGGGAGAATCCATAGTTTTCCTTACCTTTTTAAAACAGCTACCCTCCCTAATACAATCTGGCACTTTGCCAAACTTCTTTGTCGTAAAAGTTTTCACTAAGCTTTCCAACGCTTCAATCCCGTATCCTAATGTGGAACTTCTTTGTCATTTCATCCTTTTATTTCCTATCATAGAGTAAGTTGATTTTGCACTTTTCAAAAAGGTAAAATGTTGCCTTGTTCCACTGATCATGTTCCTGCTTTAAGTCAGCCCTGAATCCACCCACAGATGCACCAAAGCGCCTGGTGGCCGATGCACTGTTTTGCTTGTTCGCCTGCTGGTGGCTTTCCCAATGCTATGCACTCAATTCCTTCCCCACCTTATGGGCTTAGTTAAATGCCTTCATTTCTTGAGAAACAAATTGGGAGTCTAGATCAAAAACATAAAATATGCACCTATAATGTTGACCCTCCTCCTGCATTGAAAGAATCAGACAAAGATTCCTGCTTTTATGTGTATGTTTTGGGGTACCAAACAAATTACACAAATAAAACATAATATATCAGGAGGTGATAAATACTGCAGAGAAAAAGCAGAGAAGGAACAGAGTAAATGCTGAAGGGAAGGGGCATTTTTAGTGGGAAAGTCAGGACCTCATAAAGAAAGTGATATTTGCACAAAAAGCTGAAGGATGCAAGGGATTGAGCCATGAAGGTATTGGAGGAAAGAACATTGCAGACCAAGGAAATAGCCAGTGCAAAGGTCCTGAGGCAGTAGCATGTCTGTTAAGTTCTCAGAATGGCTTGTAGGTCAGGATGGCTGGAGCAGAGAACCAGAAAAAAAAGTAGGAGAGGTCAGAGAGGATATGTGGGAGGTGGTAGGGCAGCACAGAGTGCAGGGCATATAGAGCATCGTAAAAATTTTGACTTTTAAGTAAAATGGAGGAGCCATTTAAGCAGAGGAGAGATAAGATCTAACTTCCTTTTAAAAGGATCACTTAGGCCTCTGCATTTGGAAATAGGATATCAGGATTAAGGGCAAAAGTTGTAAGACAAGTCAGGGGCTCTTTTAATAATTCAGGGGAGAAATAACGGACCAGAGTAGTAGCAATGGAGGTGGTGAGATTCTAGACTCTAGATATATTTTAGGGATAGAGCCAACAAGATCTCTTGAAAATCCAAAGGTGATACAAGATGAAAAAAGACCAAGAAGGATTCTGTTTTAGGCTTGAGTAACAGGATGGATGACTATTGTCCTTTATAGGGAGAGGGAAAGACTGGATGGGGCAGCTGGTTTTGCTTTGCTTTTTTAAGCAAGAGGAGTAAAGTCAGGTGTTGATTTTTGGGCATGGTAAATTTGCAACTTGTGTGAGCTTGGATATTTGAATTTGGAGTTTAGGAGTAAAGACTAGACTGTTGATAATAATTGGAACTCATTGGCAGGGAGATGGCACTTAAAGCTACAAGGTCTAATGAGATTACCAAGAGAATGAGTGTCAACAGGATGGGGAGACAGAGTGGTCAGCAAGACATGAAAGAAACCAAGAGGGTGTAATGTCCTGGAATCCAGGGGAAGAAAATGTTTCTCGAAGGAGGGCATGATCCTCTGTCTCACATCTACTGTATCACCAAGTAAGAGGCTCAAAGGCTAAATGAGATTTACGATTTGACTTAATGAGATGGGGGGAGGATTGGCATTGGTTATTTGGACAAGAGCAGCCTTGGTAGAGCGGCTGGGAAAAAGCCTGATTAGAATGGTTATGAGAGAGAAAAGGAGGAGAAGAATTGGAGATACTGAATATAACAAATTATGGTCTTTTGCTTGAAAGGGGAGTAAAGAAATGGTGGAAGAGCTGGACAGAGAAATAGTCAAGAGACTTATATACTAAAACAGAGCAAATTAACAGATTATAGAGAGAATTACACATCAGTGTATGTCAACCCTCAGAGATCCCACTTGTAGGAATTTGTCCTGAGGAAACTGATGAATACTCGAAGGGATGTGTTGGCGGAAGATGTTTAAACACACCTTAAATGTCTATAATAACAAACAATAGGAAAAATTTAAAAACCCCATAAAACAATAATTGGTTAATAAGTTAAAATATGCACCTATAAAGGTTATTATTACCTGAAAGTAAATACCAGAAAGATGTAAACATGCTTACCACATATTAAGAGAAACTTAAGTTAATTAAATTAAGATACCTAATTAAATTGTGATGCTACCCCAGAATTTTCTTCATTCTGTTTGTATAATAAACATACATTCTTTGCTGTATGTTTATTTTATGTTTTCATGCCTCTGTATATAGAAATAAGTCCATGTTAACGATGGCATTTTTAAATGATGGGATGATGAGTTTTTTCTGAAGCTATGCTTTTTCCTGCTGATCAACATTTTGTAATATTTCTATGAATATGTGTTATTTATGTATAAGAAAAAATAGTTTCCAAGATCTGCCCATCTTTGAAGGCCCACATAAAAGCCAATTTGTTGTAATATTCTGCAGTTTCCTTCCCTCCTTCAATTTCCTCTGAATTCCCACAGCATGTTAGTTATTCCAATATTGTAACACTTATTCGAGTCAGCTTTCTATTATTATTTCAAAAGTAAGTTAGGGGATTGTTAGATGACTTAAGACAGACGCACTGAATCGTTGCATGAAATAATGATCTCTGGCTACCTTCCAACTTACTAGTATATGGTAAGTGTATAGAGCCAATAGCCTGAATTTGCTGTAACTTCTTACAGAAATGCATACGTACTATTTCAACTCTAGAACATTATAACTCTGTAGATTTTAATGATCTAGGGCTTTTCTTAAGGCCTCCATAGTATATGCTCATTGTTATATATGTTTTTCCACATTAAAAGGCAGAACTTTTCCTATTGTTCCCATGGGCTTTTTAGCTAAGATTTTTCTGTAGGACTTTTATAGCTTGATGTTAATTACAAATTATGACTACAATTAGTCTGAAAGTATGATTAGCTATCACTGAAACTTCTCTATGTAGTTTAGAAGCTAGAAGATAAGAGTTTTTCCAGGTTCTACTTATTCTTTTGCTTCTCTCTTCCTCTCTCCCTTTCAACCCATTTGTCTTTATCCATTTGACAGCTCAAGTTTTCTTAATTCCCTTGTACTCAACATTGTTAATTTCCTATTTTCAAGAATTAGCAAGACTTCTTGGATTTCTGGTTCTGTTGGTTTGTGGATCAGTTGGACATAGGGGAGTTTGATTTAGTTGTGATACATATTTCATCTTCTGGTTCAATAATGGAGAAGTCCTGAAAACTCATGGTCAGGGAAGATTGAAACACACTGAAGATGCCTATTTTTTTTTCCACATTTATTTTCTAAACTAGTAAATACATTTGAATTTTAACAAACTGGTCAGTATATTTTCTCATGATACTATTATAAGAATTAAATAAGCTTATATTTGATTAGTATGACTGAAAAACTAATCAGTAGGCTGCAGGCGCACAGTGATGGATCTCTCTGCCTGAATCAGTGTTCCATGGAGACCCAGGTTCATCTACAGGTCAGCAGATCTGGTCTTGGTTTTGTTCGACTTTGGCCCTGATAATCTGGAAGGAAAGAGACATACATGGTTCAAATAATTCCACTAGCAATATTGACTGAAAGAGGAAACTATCCCAGAATGATTTTTTTAAACCAAGTATGACAACAACAAAGGAAAAAATTATTGATGTGAATTTTGCTTTGGAAAAATATAAGTGCTTAATGGAAATGGAAGTTTGAGCAGGAGATTAAAATAACTTTTTATAAAGGAGTAACATAAAATAGAATGCAAAGATCTTATGTGTTCAGTATGATGAATTTTCACTCCTATAATTGCCACTTAAAATAAGATAGGAAACATGTCCATCACCCCAGAAATTTTCCTTCTCCTTCAGCCAACTATTTTAAAATTTTTATCCACAATAGATTATTTTTTTAATTAAAGTGTCATTGATATACAATCTTATGTTTTCACATAAACAACACAGTGGTTTCAACATTCACCCCTGTTATTAAGTCCTCACCCCCTCCATTGTGGTCACTGTCTATCAGCGAAGTAAGATGTTATAGTCATTAATTGTCTTCTCCATGCTGTGCTGCCTTCCCTGTGACCTACCTATATTGTGATTGTGAATTATAGTGCCCCTTAATCCCTTTCCTCCTCCCCAGCCCCTCCCCTTTCATAACCACTAGTCCCTCAGTGTCTGTGAGTCTACTGCTACTTTGTTCCTTCTGTTTTGCTTTGTTTTTATACTCCACAAATGAGTGAAATCATTTGATATTTGTCTTTCTCCACCTGACTTATTTCGCTGAACATAATACCCTCCAGTCCATCCATGTTGTTGTAAATGGTAGGATTTGTTTTTTAAGGGTTGAATAATATTACATTGTGTATATGTACCACATCTTTTTTATCCAGTCATTTATTGCTGGACACTTAGGTTGCCTCCATATCTTGGCTAGTGTAAATAGTGCTGTGATAAACATAGAGATGGATATGTCTTTTTGAATCAGGGATCTTGTTTTCTTTGGGTAAATTCCTAGGAGTGGAATTACTGGGTCAAATGGTATTTCTATTTTTAGTTTTTGAGGAACCTTTTTATTGTTTCCACATTGGTTGAACCAATTTACATTCACCAACAGTATGGGAGGGTTCCCCATACTCTGCATCCTCATCAGCATTTGTTGCTTCTTGTCTTTTGGATATTGGCTGTTCTAACTAGTGTGAGGTTTTAATTTGCATTTCCATGATAATTAGCAATGTGGAGCATTTTCTCATGTGCCTGTTGGCCATCTGTATTTCTTCTTTGGAGAAGTGTCTATTCAGATCCTAATGGAAGAATATTTTTAAAAATCCGAATTCTTCAGAAAAACCAGGGAGCAGGATTTGAAATGTACAAGGACACTGTATTCTCTGGTTGTGAACTTGGGAATTTTCAAACATCTCACCTTTAGTTTTCTAAACCTAGAATCAAAGAAAATCTCAGCATATTTTAAACAGAATAATGATCACAAATATTTGGAAATTAAATATTCTTGAATTTAAAACCAAAATACATTTAGATTAAATATCCTCATGGAATTTCTCTATGTGTATTTTCCTTTACTCATATATAAGATGGATGGGTTAGATGGGTTGGAGGAAATTCCTTATTTAATACCTAAATTGTAATATTATCTTTTTTTTTTTTTACAACTCTTAAATTATAAGAATAATTCCTAATTTTGTAGAGTAGGAAGCTAAGACTTGGATTAAACAATCTTGTAGAAAAGATTTCCCAGGTGTTCCAAGATGCTACAATTCCAGGAGCTGGGTCTGGGTACACCTACACCTCACTGTGGGGCAAAGGGAGTTTATATGACGAGGCTGACCCTGTCTCAGTAAGTGTAGCATCCTCATGCTTGGTGCAAAAGCCTAGCGTCAGCAAATGTTATATGATTCTAAGTACAAAGTCTCATACAAAAAATTGCCTTTCAACTCCTATTCTTTCTCTAGCATCATTTGTTCTTTAATGGTTTGCCTCTGTCATCAGCAGCCCACAGTCAGCTACCGCCTCCTCTGCCCTGCTTCTGCGTCACGGACATGCTTTCACTTGTTCCTATTTTATATTCTGTGTTAATTGTCTGAAAGTCTTTCTTTACCTCACTAATAGAAGACAAATAATTGTTTTTAAATTACATTCTCTGAAAGCCCAGTTGAGACTGACATCTAGTACACACTCAAATGCTTTGGGAAGAACGAAGTACTGGAGTCCGTTTGAAAGCTGTCAGGAAGATAACCTTACTAGAGAGGCTTTTATTGGATGGCACGTACCTGGAGTATGAGAGGGAGCCCTTTGGGTTGTCCTGTGCGCTGGGGGCACTACATGCAGACACAGGGCCATTCCCTGCTCTGTGAAGGTCTCTGCTCATTCACACTCAACAGTTGCTGGAACTTGAATCAGTGAGTTCATCAGAGTCCTCCAACAGATGTTCCTGATAAAGTAGGTTTAAGCAATGTCACTTAAAGTATCCAGAATGCTCAGCAAAATTTTAATTGAACAAGAAATTTAGCAAGTAGTTTGGAATGAAACAAATACCGTAACTGGCATATGTTAAGTATATTACAGTTCATGAATAAGCTGAGCTAATGTTGGATATAGAAAAGAACAAACAGCATCCACTACTGACTCTGACTTTAGTACATGTTTGAAAGTCCTTATTTATACTGAGACCTTATACCTCTGATTAGAAATATTATCACATGAAAATGCTTGATGGATTTAATTTCATGATTTGAAATAAGAGAAAATGAATTCCAAAGACATCTTGATTATTTTCTTGTGTAGCCCAATAATTGAGACAAAAAATCTTTTCTTTCAACAAACATTTTAGCACTTTTGAAATAGTTTTATAATTAAAGGCATACCATATAGGTTCCCAATATACTTTATCCTACAAACATCACTTAATACTTATGTAAGCTTGCCCAACTAATATAACTAAACAAATAGTCCCAACCCTGAACCCTGAAAACACACACTTATGCTAATGGATTAACATCTTTGGTGGGTTTGTGATTACAGGAATTACAAAAATTGTATTTCAGGGGAAATTAGTTGGAGGGATCTTTTGGATTGTATAAGAATTTTATGTGTCTGTGCTTTCCTTCATTTACTTTTGTGGTTAATTAACCTATAGCTGTCTCACTATTTCATTTCAGGAACTTATGTATATGCAGAAAAGGGCCTTTTAGCAATATTTCCACACTCATGTATCTAGAATGTCCTATTTATTCCATATAGTATTATACAGACTTCAGCAATTTAAGAATGTATACTAATTTTTGTCAACTTTTATGAGAAATTACAGGATTTGAAACAACATAAGTGTCCATGGATAGGAGAATGGTTTATCAAACTATGATGCTGCCACACAAAGGCATACTATGCAGATGTCTAAAAGAATAAGCATCTCTGTGGTTGGAGAGGTGGGAATTTGTAATAGGAGATGGAGCAGCACATTACCTTCTCACTATTGCATTAGCTGTGTCTCCCAAAATTTTGATATGTAGAACTTTCATTATTTCTGAATATTTTAAAATTTCAATTATTTTTATTTGACCCAAGCCTTATTTAGGCATTCATTTAATTTCTACCTGTCAGAAGATTTTCATTTATACTTGTTTTTGTTTTATAAATAAATTTCATTATTCTCAGAGAACATACAGGTATGATACTAGTTCTGTAAAATTTTATAGCATAATAAAAATATGTGATTAGCTTTTCTCTTTTTAAGTGTTCCATGTGTGGTTGAAAACCATGACTATTCTCTAATTGTTGGTTGAAGGGCTCTAAATATGTTAACCAGAACTTGATCTTCTTTTCAAAGAGTACAAAGAGCTTGGATCACCTTAGCTCTACTCCCACAACTTGAATGATCTCATATTTCAGTTCTGTGCTTTTCTTTTAAATTAATATACTTTTTAAGTAGTTTTAGGCTTACAAAAAAATTGGGCAAAAAGTATAGTTCCCATATATTCACCTCACCCCCAATTTCCTCTGTTTATAACATCCTGAATTAGTGTGGTATATTTGTTACAATTGCTGGACCAATTTTAATACATTATTATCAACTAAAGTCCATAGTTTTACATTAGAAGTTCACTCTGTTGTACATTGTATGGATTTTGATATTATCAACAAATGTATAATAACGTGTATCCACCACTGCAGTATTATAACAGAAAATGTTTTCATTGCCTTTAATATCCCCTGTGCTCCTCCTATTCATTCTCCCCTTCTCCTCCTAAACCCTGGCAACCATTGATCTTTTACTGTGTCTGTACTTTTTCCTTTTCCCGAATGTCATATAGTTGGAATCACTCATTATGTGTGTTCTCAGGTTGACTTCTTTGACTTAGCAGTATGCGTTTAAAGTTCCTCCGTGTCTTTTCGTAGCTTGATAGCTCATTTCAGTCCTGTTCTGTTGTATCAGATAATTCTTATTTAGATTCACCTAAGATTTGCAGATTTCTTGGCTTACTATCCTTCTTATATCTCAGACTTTGCTTTAGCGATCATTATTCATCTTCCTTTAGTGACTTCCACAAAGTCACTTTAAAAAGAAAAAGAAATTCTTTTATTTCATGCTTGTTGTTGACTGTTGCTTTTCTGAGCAAATATTTCCAAATTTACAGATACATTATCAGAGCTTTGAAGATATACTACTGTCTTCAACAGCTGTTGATGAGGAATTAATTATAACTGTAATTGCTATACGCTTGTAACCAGTCTTTCTCTTCTATCTGGCTGCCTTTAAATATTTTCTTTGTTTTTGGTCTTTAATATTATGAAATTAAAGATGAAGATATGTTACAGTAAGTTGTGTTTTATGCATCCATGGGTTCATGTCTTTCATGTAGCCTTTGGAAAATTTAGAATTACTCTCCTATTCCTTTTCTGTTATTCCCTTTGAGACTGTTACTAGATATATTTTAGACCTCTTTCCTCTGTTCTCCATATCTCTTAACTTTTTTTCAGGTTCCATATCTTTGACTGTGCTACACTTAGCATCTATTAAGTGGCTAGTAATTCTCTCTTTTGCTGAGCCTAATCAGCTGTAAAACACATCTGTCCTTGAGTTTTTAATTTCAACACTGGTATTTCTAGATGTTTTCGGGTGTTTTGTCTTTCAAAAATAGTTGGTGATTTTTGATAGTCTCTTATTCCTCAAATCCTTTAGTTTTGGAAACTGTCATTCCTTTGAGTATTTCTTATAACTACATTTCTCTATCTTTTGAGTCAAAATTTATTTATTTTTATTTAATTCCCTCTCAGGAGAGTGAAAATGAATTTTTTACTTGTGTGTGTTGTAACCTTTAAAATTGAGAGCTCGTATGTCATTGAACTTGACCTGTGGGAATCCTGAGATGCCAAATCGAAGATGCTTCCCCTAGAGACGATTTGCTTTCGGTGCTGATGGAGCCAACACCGACCTGGGATCACTTCAGCCACGCAGGAGAACTAACTCAGGATTAAATGTGGGAGCTGCAGATTCAGCTTGTCCCCCTTGCTGGGAGTCTCAGGCTCAGTCTTCCTGTTCCACGGATAGAGCAACTCTCCCTCGCTGTCTCTGCTCTGACTTCAGTGTCACCTCACCCTGCCTGTCAGATAGATTCTTGAGTATCCTGCTGTGCACTGCTATAGGGTAGAGCAGTTCTTACTCTCATTTGAGCATGGAGCTTTTTTTGAAGACTCTTTTCAAATTTAGTTTTCAATGAACATTCCTTAAGCAGTGCTGAGCTAGTTCAATCCTCCATTTAGTAGGTGAGGAAACTGAAGCTGTGTGACCGCTCCACAATAAATCAGTGTCACAGCCAGGGCACAATCCTTTACTTCAGAAAACCAGTGTGCTTTCTTACACTGGAAAGTTCCATAAGTGGACTATCTGTAGCTTCCCTGGTGAAAATATTCCTGTATGTGATGTGTCTCACTATTAGATACATTTAAAATAAATATCCTGAGGCATATACTTGTTAAAATACACATGAAAAATCTTAGATTTTTTTGGGGATTGGGAAACAATGAGATTGATGTTATAAACAATAAAAGGTAGAGGTATTGCTCTTGGTTAGAGGTATATGCTGTGTAGTTTCCCAACAGTTAGGCTATAGGTGATTTAGGAAGATATTTGTATACTCTAGGGTATTTCTGTTGAAATACAGAAGGACAAGGCATTAATAGTAAGTTCGTGACCCAATTTATCCAGATGAAAGCCTTTGAATTGAAATATGCATTATTTAATAGTCCTATTCTTTGACCTACAGCTGAGATACTGGTGATTTCATTTGGGGACACTGGATTCAAAATGCTTACTTTAATTTGCATTCTCACTTCTGGCCCCCTTCATTAAAAAACAGTATTTCTATCTCAACATTTTGCTGAATCTTATATTTCAATCCCTTGCTTTTATATTTTGCTTATACTTTATGAATATTTTTAAGTCTCCTGTTGGTATTCTTCCTGTAAATAGGTATTTGTTATTATTATTATTATAACATAATCGACAGTTAGTATTGAATTGAAATTTGGAGCTTTTTATGCCTCACTCACTGTACTATAGAACACTGGAGTTTGGCAGATTCTTGCATTATGGAGTCTAGATTCAGTACCTAAAATTCTGAATTAACCACGAAGCAAGTGGTATAGACCCTTTAATACTTGGCAATAATTTTTGTCATTTATTGAGCAAGCATTTCTATTGGCTATCTTTTAAACTCTAGGTATTATGACATGTACATATAAAACAGCCCCTGACAAAAGAAGCTTGTAGTTATGTATGGGACAGACAAGAAATTGGAAGTTAAAGGTCAGTGTGAAGCATTTGGGCAGCTGTAGGCTGAGAGAGCTACTGGAACCATTGAGGAGGGGCTCTAAACCAAATAGGATGTGAGGACCAGTTTTCTGGAATGAATATATGAAATCAGCTCTTTTCCACTCCTTCCAAACATCCACCACTCTCTATAAATCCTTTGCCAATTCCCCTTCTTTTCTCTTAGGCTCAGTTTTTCATGGTGGTTGGGATGGCTGGGAAGAGTTATCCGTTTTGTCCAAAGCAAGTTCTGCCTTCTCAGGTTCCCTTCCAGCTTATCACCCAACCGATCTCCTCTGTCCTGGGATCTGTTCTCTTTCTCCAAAATGTGCGTGCACACACACATGCTCACTTCACCCTGTGGCATCCTCCCACACCACAGATACCACATCTGCCCTCCTCCCCATCCCTAGCAGGTAGTGACTATCTAGCCTCTCTCTTTCAAATGATTTCCCCTCAGTCCATAATCATTAGATTATCTCTCATCTTGAAATAAGTAAACTAAAACTTTGACCCTCTTCCCATGATCCGTGTTCTTGCCTCCTTACCTCCACAATTTAAAAAGGTCATTGCTGAACAGGAATAAGACTTCTGTTAAAGGAAGCACAGGTGAATCTCCAGGTCATTATGCTGAGTGACAGAAGCCAGAAGCAAGAGTATGAACTGTTTGATGTCATGTATATGGAGGTGAAGAACAGGCAAAACTGATCTATGGTGATAGAGGTCAGACTAGCAGTGACCCCTAGAGTGCGGGTAACTGGGAGGGAGCTGAGGGGGCCTCCTGGAATGCAGGAAATGTCCTACATCTTGAGCTCTTTGGTGGTTCCTCAGATCTGTGCTCTATGCCTAAGATGTGTGCCCTTGAAAAATAAATAAATAAATAAATAAAAAGGGCATTGCTTCTGCCTTCTGTTCTCCCAATTGTTATTTCCTCCTATGTGTGGCTTCTGCCCTCACCCCTGCCCTGAAATTGGTCTGATGAAAGTTATCATGACTTTCAATCCACTGTGGACTGTTCTTCATCCTACTTGATGTTCTAGCTGAATGCTCTCTTCTTAAAATGCTTGCTTACTTGATTTTGTAACATCCTGACTGTTCTCCTCCAGTCTAACTGGTAGTTGTTTTTTAGTCTCCTCTATGAGCAACTATTCCACAGGCTTCTGTTTATGCCCAATTGACTGGAGGCAATGGTAAGCTTTCTCCAAGAACCAACTTTAATTTTTATTTTTTTCTCTTAAAAATGTTTTTAAATTTAAAATATTGTTGCTATACAATATTATGTTGGTTTCAGGTATATAACATAGTTTGACAATTGTATAATTACTAAATGCTCACCATGGTATGTGTAGTTACCATCTGTCAACTAACAAAGAGATTACATTATTATTAACTGTATTTCCTATGCTGTACTTTCATTCCCATGACTAATTTATTTATAATTGGATGCTGTGCTTTATGCCTTCACCTATTTCACCCATTATCCCAACTCCTCCCCTATGGTAACCACCAGTCTGTTCTCTGTGTTTAAGAGTCTATTTCTGTTTTGTTTGTTTGTTTATTCATTTGTTTTGTTTTTTAGATTCCACATATAAGTGAAATCATATGGCATTTATCTTTCTTTGTCTGACTTATTTCACTTACCATAATACCCTCTAGGTTCATCCATCCATGTTGTCACAATGGCAATATTTCATTCGTTTTTTATGACTGAATAACATTCCATTACACACACACACACACACACACACACACACACACACGTTTCTTTATCCACTCATCTATTGATGGACACTTAGGTTGCTTCCATATCTTGGCTACTATAACTAATGCTGTGATAAATATCTTTGCAAATTAACGGTTTTATTTTCTTTGGGTAAATTCCCAGA
The DNA here is from genome assembly GCF_030020395.1 of Manis pentadactyla. Taxonomy (NCBI): domain Eukaryota; kingdom Metazoa; phylum Chordata; class Mammalia; order Pholidota; family Manidae; genus Manis; species Manis pentadactyla. The sequence goes on from NC_080030.1 coordinate 53,118,545, forward strand.
AGTGGAATTACTGGGAGTATGGTAATTCTATTTTTAGTTTTTTGAGAAACCTCCCTACTGCTTTCCATAAGGGCTGCACAATTTAATTCCTACCACCAGCATGCAGGGATTCCCTTTTCCCCACATCCCTGCCAACACTTGTTATTTCATGCCTTGTTGATGTTAGCCAGTCTGACTGGTGTGAGGTGATACCTCACTGTGGTTTTGGTTTGCATTTCCCTGGTGATTAGTGATGTTGAGCATTTTTTTCATGTGCCTATAGGCCATCTGTATGTTGTCTTTGGAAAAATGTCTACAGGTCCTCTGACCATTTTTAAATTGGATTATTTGATTTTTTTTTTGGTATTGAGTTGATAAGCTTTTATATATACTTAACATATATAAAATATATTAATATATATATATATAAGATATTAGCCCCTTGTTGGATATATCATTTCCAAATATCTTTTCCCATTCAGTAGGTTGCCTTTTTGTTTTGTTGATGATTTCCTTCACTGTGCAGATGTTCTTTGGTTTGATGTAGTCCCAATTATTTATTTTTGCTTTTGTTTTCCTTGCCTCATGAGACATGCCCAGAAACTGCTAAGGCCAAGGTCTTAAGAGCTTACTGCTTATATTTTCTTTTAGGAGTCAGAAAATCAACTTTAAATATAAAGATCCAAATCTATCCAAATATAAAGATCTATTTCACCAAATAGAAAAGAATATAAAAAGTATACTATGCAATCATAACCAAATGATTCATATCGTTAATATTAATATGAGATAAATTGATATCAGTGTAAGGAATATTATCATAACAGATTTAAAAAGACATTTCATAATAATAAAGAGGTCAGTTAGTTAATATTAACAATCCTAAATATGTATACTTAACAGAGTTTCAGCATATGAAGCAAAAACAGTATAATATTTAAAGAAAAAATAAACAAACCCACATTTATAATTGGAGTTTCAGCATTTCCTCTCAATATAATGGACCTAGCTAATATTTCTAGAACATTTCACCCAACAACAGTAAGATAGGAATTCTTTTCAGGTGTTCATGGAACACTCAACAAGGCAGACCACATTGTGGGCCAGAAAAATGCTTAATAAATCAAAAAGGGTTGAAATCATGTTCCCTGGAATTTAAAATAAAAATAAGTAGGAAGATATCTGGAAAGATTTCCAAATATCTGTAAATTAGACAACACACTTTTCAGGGACACAAAGATGAAAGAAGAAATCACAAGTAAAATTTAAAAATGCTTTAAACTGAATGCTACCTTAAGGAGTAAATGAAACAAAGTAATCAGAGGAGAAGAAGAATAATGATAACAGAAATCAAGAAATAGAAAATGGACAAAAGTAGAGAAAATTACTGAAATTGAAAGCTAGTTATTTGAAAAGAACCAATAAAAGTAATTAACATTTAAGTAGAGTGATCAAGAAACAAAGATAGAAGGCAAAAATCGCTAACTTCAAGAATGACAGGGAAGGTTACTACAGAAATTTAAAAAATAGTAAGGAAATATTATTAACAACTCCAGGCCAATAAATTTGACAACTGAACTTAATAAATTCTGACTGAAGCTCACTCAGGAAAAAAAAATCTATATATATATACTATAGGTTCTAGCACCTACATTCCTATGTATCTATGCAAGAGAAATGAAAGCTTATAAACACAAGATAAATTTTTTGTGAACTTAGGTTAAGCAAAGATTTTTTAGATAAGACAGAAAATCAAGAACCACCCAAAATTGAAAGTGATAAATTTGATTTCATCATAATGAAAACTTGCTTATCAGAATTTACTGTTAAGAAAATGAAAAGACAAGGCAAAGACTGATAAACTTATATCTAATAAAGGACTGTGCCCATAATATAAGAGGAACTCTTACAGCACAATAATAAGAACACAAATAACCTGATATAGAAATGATGAAAGATATGAATAGCTATTTCACCAAATAGAGAAAAATAGAAAATAAGCACATAAAAAGATCGACAACATCATTGGCTATGAAGGAAATCCAAATTAAAACTTCAGTGAGATGTCACTACATATCTCTTTAGAATGAATGGATGAGATTAAAAAGATATTAATGTGAGAAAATAAGTTTCTGTTGTTTAAGCCACCCAGTCACTAGCATTCTGTTACAGCAGCCCGAGGAGGTGAATGCAATGATCAAATGGAGTTTAAAATATTTCAGTCGCCATGGCAATGGAAGATGTTGGCAGGGATATGGAGTAACCAGAACTCTCATATTAGCATATCTATTGAAATCTACACTTAAAATTGGTACATTTTACCATAGGTGTCTAGACCTCTACATATTAGAGAATGAGAGTTCTATACAAGCTCTCATGCAAAATACAGTTTCATGGTTTTTTATGAAAGTAAAACCCACATTTACCCTAAGATCCACCAAAGCCACTAACTAGGTACTTCCCAAGAGATGTGAAAATACATTTTCATGCAAAGACATAGATGACTTTTCATAGCAGTTTTATTTGTAAAAGTTCCTAATTGAAAATAAGTCAATGTGTATCAACTGAGGAATGGCCAACACTGTAGAGAATCTATACAATGGAATGTTTGGCAATTTAGAGAAATGAATTACTGACCCATGCAACAACATGGATGAATCTCCTGTGCATTACACTTAGTGTAAGAAGCCAGATGCAAAAGGATTACATACTGTATGAAGCTATTTATACAAAATTCTAGAAGAAGAGATCTATGGAGACAGAACACATATCAGTGGTTACCAAGGGCCAGGTTGGAAGGGGATGATTGACTGTTAAGGGGTTTGAGGAAATGGTTTGGGCGATGAAAATGTTCCCTATCTTGATTGAAATATTGGCTACACGGCTTTATGTTTGTCACATTTATCGAAATCTACCCTTAAAATTGGTACATTTTACTGTAGGTGTCCTAGACCTCCACAAAAACATGCTTTTTGAAAAATGCTGTGAGTTTGTATCTGTGTGCACAAGATGTACCTGGAGTGGAGTTGGTAGGCTGGCAGGCTTGGAGGCTTAAAGGAATTGTTGGACAAGCAGAAGTTGACAGGGAGCTCCATGGGGGCAGGAGGGGGTCTTTCTTGGGCACCACTGTCTAGCTGTCTGTCCAACCTGTACCACAGTGCTCAGCACATGGTACGTACTCAGTAGAAACTGAGTGATTAAATAAAGAATTATGGGCTTTTCAAGTACCATAGAATGAAGGTTAGGACCAGAAGTAGTAGTATGACTATCCAGAGCTTGGTAAGAGGAGGAGGCCAGGGATGGAGGATGAACCAACGGTTTATTAAAATTGGTTTAATTTTAATGAATGATGTTGAGCCCCCAGGGCCACAAGTGTGCATGTTAATTATATTCTCACAATAGTAGTAGCACACTTAGGTTCTGTCAAAAATAAAAAGTAAATTCATAATTTTACACTTTAAAACAGAATAAAAGAGACAAACAACATCTTAAGTTATCAGTGTGGGTGGACGATGAATTGACAGGAAATTCTGGAGTTAGAACATTTGAGAGGCTGCTGGGATGTGCTGGGTTAAGGAAAGAGCAGACATAGTGGAAATAAGCATAATATAGGCCCTGAAGATATTTTATCTTTTTCTTTTCATGGACTTCTGTGCCCAGAAAACTGTTTCTTGTTAAAAACAAATTTTCTGATTTATCAGAGTAATCAGTGTACAAGAATTAGAAAATGAAATGTACAAGAAAATTAACTGACCACTTTTTCTATTAACTTTGAAATTTTAGTATATATACTGATTGTGTGTTTATGTGTGTGATTGTATTATGTATTTTTTAAACAAATATGAAGATTGTATTAAAAAAACCCTTAAAGTTGGAAAACTGCAGTTTTGGGGGTTTTAAGTAGTTGCTGATTTCTAGGATAGACCTTCCCTTTGTGGTAGGAGATAGCCTTCCTCCTAGTATAAGTCCTGAATTGCAAGGAATTAACCCAAGGACAGAAATTTTAGACTGAGATGTGATCTGTTTATCAAAAAATTGATAACTGTGGTAACATTATCACTTCAAGATATTTTCTGTATACAATTAGAAATTTAAGCTACTTATGTCTGGATGTGATGGGGGTGGCATATTTGTACACAGGCAATAGCATTTGTTTAAATAATTACTATAGGTGAAAACAGTGGCTGAATTGGCAATCAGTCATTGCAACCTGTACTGAACCAGATCTTGGGGAAATGTTCTCTTGATTCTTGTAATTGCCATGGACTGTGCCATAAGGATTAGACCACATCCTAGTTGCTATTCAACCCGTCCAATCATCTTGGAGAAGAAAACAGGATAAATATTAAGTGAGGGGAAAGAAAGATGGCTACATCCAGGAGAACAAAGTGGGTTAATGTCACAAAGGAGAAGGTTGGTAAAAGAGTCAGAACAATGGTCTGGAAACAGATGGTGGGGAGCCTGGAGATAGCCTATACTTCTTCTGGCCTGATGCCTAGAAGGTTTCAAGGAGTGCGGAATCATCAAGGAAAACTAGTTTTCATTTAAGGTGAGAAGGAGGAGGGATTTGTCCAGAAAAAATGGCAAGGAAGGGGAGTTTATTGACAATAGAGCAGTTTTAGATCACCACTGTAACTGAATCAAGAGCAATTAAGCACAACTCTAGAGGATAACTGTCTTAGTATGTTCGGATGCTGTAACAAAATACTACAGACTGGGTGGCTTATAAATTTACAATAGTTTATTTTTCAATGTTCTGGAGGCTAGAAAGTCCAAGATCAGGGAGCTGGCAGATTCAGTGTCTGGTGAGAAGCTGCTTCCTGGTTTGTAGTGGCCGTCTTCTTGCTGTGACCTCCCGTGGTGCAAGAGGCAAGGACCGCTCTCTGGGGTCTCTTTTATAAGGGCACTAATCCCATTCATAAGGGCTCCATCCTGTGACCTAATCGCTTCCTCAAAGCCCCACCTCCTAATACCATCACTTTGTGGATTACATTTCAACATATGAACTTTCTGGGGATACATTTAGTGTATAGTTCTTTATTAGATTTTGAGTTAAGCGTAAGACAAACTATTTAATAACTTTAATTTCTTACTGTTCTGAATATTTAGACCATCTTGTGACATTATGAGAATTAAATATTCATTACTATATCCCACTGAATTTATTCTAGATTAACACAGATTTAAAATTTACACATAAATGCTACTTGGGTTTAGTTGTTGGATGAGCTTTATAACTTTTTAGGTTATTTATGCTGAAGGGCTTATGAATAGGCTTGTAGGCAGGTAGTAAAAGGCATAGGCCCTGGGGCCAGACTGGTTGAATCCTACTTCCACCACTTAATAATGAATGAGTTTGGGTGAGTTAGGTAATGTCTTTAAGCTTAAGCTTTCTCTCTCTAATAAAATGCTTTGTACCTAGTAAGTGCTCAATATTAGCTAATGTGATGATAGGAAATGCTGGATCTATCATTAAAGGAGAATTGAAAAACTCAACAGAAATTTAACTCTGAGAGCTCTTCATGCTGGTGGTCTCAGTTCTTTAGACAAAAATGTGTTCTAAAGGGAGACTGGAAAACCGTCCTTCCCTCTCTCCATGGGTGCTGAGGGGCCGAAGTGGGATTGAAGGATACCTGTGTCCGACTCTGTGGGTTATGCCACTGAAGAGTATCTGGCTAGTATGGACCTAAAACTCCGGGTGTCCGGTGTGGCCCTTGTATTGTTTAGAGAAGCGGTAGGTACGTATGCTGGTGTATCACAGAGTTAGCTCGATCACATATGTCTTGAGGGAATATTTTACTTCCATGGGCCTCATATATTACTGGCTTAAAAAAAGGCTTTAAGGTTGTTTATTAATAAAAACAATACAAAACTAAAGAGCAGGGGGATGGTTGTTACCAGGGAGTGAAAGGGAGACAATTCTTTCCACGTGTTGGAAGAGTTGAATGTTGAAGCAGACCCAGGCTTGAATGCTGAGTGTTTCCTAGCTGACAGCCTTAGGAAAGTTATCTCAGTACACATTCCTTGACCGAAGCAGACATGAATTGAAACCACCTCACTGAATTGTTGTGATGAGCCCATAAGGAGAGTTAAATGCAGAGAGTAGCCTGTGCCTATGTTTTGCTCTTCCCTTATTCCTCAACTTGAGCCTGCATTAGGTGAGTTTCCTGGAAGCTAAAGCAAAACAAAACAAAAATAAGTACTCATTCTTTGAAGAGTCAGTATCAAATCCAAGATCAAATAATTGCTGTCAAGGACCCTGGCCTTGAATTCTGGAAAAACTGGTCTCACGGTTCCCTAGCTAAGAAAACACATGAGTAATGTAATGGACACCTACCGTTAATATAGATTTATGGCAGACAAACTTTGCGATTTCTCATATTGATCCTCTTTAAAAGCTGAGGGCATAACATTAAATCTTAATTCAGTGAAGGCATATTTCTAAAGGAAGCTGAAGGAATTTGGTTTGAATACATTGCTTCTCAACAGCATAACCTAATGCAGAATAAAATTAGAAATTCTAAAAACTGTGGATATTTAAAATGACCTTTAAGTTGGTCTTGAATATTATCACTCTCAAGTTCTCCTTTGGCAAATGCTAGATTGTGGGGTGGAATACAACCATCAGTTGTATTCCTATACAACTTCGTGTTGCTTATTCCTATAGCAGATGGATTTATTCTGTATTTCCCATGGTCATGACACCAGACTGTCTCTCATTGTGAGGACTAATGTGACACAATTATTTGGTGAGTACAGATTTTAAAAATGGTTGAATTTAGCTTTGTGGGTGATCTCAGCTGATTGGGGCTGGAGATGCTACACTGGGCAAGGTTTCATCTACGCTGTTGATTCCCTTTTAGGTTTTACCTCAAGGTCTTCTGATTTAATGGGGAGAGCATAGCTGTGTGGTCAGATTGATCTAGGTTTAAAGTCTGGCTCAACCAGCTGTTAGCCATGTGACCTTCAGCAACTTATTGTCCCTTCCACTTCTCAGAGTCCTTGCTTGCTCCATTTGTAAAGAAGGATCTGGGAAGCTTACCTTGTATTAGTTGGTGAGAACAAGAGGACACATTGTGAATAAATATGGAGTCTTGAGAGGGTGGGGATGTGGACTTGGGGGCTTTTTAGGTTCTCTACAAACCGATGCTCCATTCAGACAGGAAACATTCTTTCTGGGACAGATTTAACAGGAACTAACCAGGTTCCTTCCTTTAGAAAGTTCTGTTTCCACAGTCTCACCTTCTTAAGAAAAGCTTACCTCGCTTGTCTCTAAGTACATTTTAGAAGTGAAAATAACGAATGACAAAAATGACTGGACAACCGTTGTTGGTGCTATAGATAAAATTCCCGTAGATTTATTTCAGAGTCTGCTGGTGAATATTGTAAGGTTGTGATGATAAATACATTTGACAATTTATCCATCAGATTTCTTTGTAAAATCATTGACAATATTAGTTATTGAATATTTTAGAATATTAGCTTAGTAATTAGCACATTGGTGCCAGACATCTAAAGTGCTGATACATTCATTAATAGCAAACTGAATCTACATAAGAATGTAAAATTCTTTTGATTTATACTTCACTGATTTCATTTTTAAACACTGTTGGCTCTGTTTTTATTTTTTGAACTATTTCTCATTCAAAGCAATTTTTGAAATTTTCATGAGACTAGTTTGTTTTTTTAAAGGGCCAATCTTGACATGAACACATTGAATTTTTCATTTAAAAATGGGAGTAAAGAGAAATTTTAGGTCATTCTATTTTTTCTTATGGTCTTCAAAAACCCAAATCAACTGGAATTTTAAGCAGTGTGTGAAATTCATGAATGCATAAAGAAATGTATTGTTAGTAAGCTTTACTCTCTAGCAGGGAGATAGTTCTCCTTAGTAGGAGAAAATCTGTGTACTGTCCCTCATTTGAATGTCTCCAAAACAGAAGCATTTACAGGAGCTGCCTTGCCTTCAGAACTGTGGTCAGGGAAACAGAATTTTTAATGTTTCAGGGGATGCTGGCAATCACTTCACCAGCCCCGTCGCATGGCAGATGAAGGCATGTGATGCAGACCTAAGCAATTTGCTTCTTTCTAATCGCAGTGTTGATCTAGGACTCAGAGTGACGCTGCTGAATCCCAGGTGATCTCAAAAGAATATAAGGTGATGTGAGAAAGTGTCCCAAGCTTAATTTTGACTTTGAGTTTGCCCCAGATTTGCAGCTGCCCTTGTGTATGATATAATCCTAGGACAAGATTTCTTTAACTGATTATTGTGTGCCATGGACTCCTTTGCAGTTTGGGGAGGTCTATGAATCCCTTTTCAGAATAACTTTAAATATTTTAAATAACTCTAAGTGCATATGGTAAAATACATTTTATTATAAGGGAAACCAATGTAGTTATCTAAATACTCAACTTTGGAAACAGTAATAGGTATGTATTCTTCCCCATTAGTGCATTAAGTTTCAAGATTGAGCCACGTGGTCCTGATAGCAACTCAAGTGCTTCCCAAGTGCAAGGGTTTTGAGGGATCTGCAACTGGGGAAGCCTTGGGTCTTCATGGGGAACAAGCCACAGGGCCTGCCATCATCACACTGGTTAGGTGCTCACATTCAAAATTGGAGGACGTGTTCAATTTCAGTTAGAAGTCAGTTAAAATAAGGCTATAATTTTTCCCTTCCTTGTTCATGGACTTATCTTTGTGTACCCCAAGTCACACACCTCTGTTCTAAAGTGAAGCTACCTGGGGGTGGGGTGGAAGCTTTCATAACTACTACCTATTTCTAGGTTTCCATCTATTCAATTTAGGGACCAAACCGACAGCTTTTAATTTTAGTCAGATTATATATCAGAGTTTTAGAGCCAGATTCTTAGAGTAAGGATCTCAGAATAAGATGAAACTCCTTAGAATAATTTTCAAAGAATGATCCATAGGCTCTTTGTATCAGAATCCTTTTGAAAGCTTGTCAAAATGCAGATTCCTGAGCCTGCACTCTTCTTCCTGGGTCAGTAATTCTTCGGCCAGGCCCGGACATCCACAAGTTCACCAGTCACTCACAGGGTACTTACATACATTACAGTCTGAGACTGTCCAGGGTGGCTGAGCTAGGTGCTTACATGAGCTAGAGCAGGAGAAGGGATTGTAGCTGAGGGCATGTATGTGTGTGATGGAGGGTGAGGCATTCAGTGAACTGTTGGCCTGTTATGTTCCTTATGAAGATTATTTAAAGAAACCATTTACAGTTCTAAGTCTGCATTTGGTTCTAATCTGCATTTAGTGGGAGGCATCTTCTGCTGGCTAGCTAAAGCAGGCAGTGGGACTAGTGCAGCCACTGGCAAAAAGGGAGGGGAGTTGCCTAACCCCCAGAAGCCAGTAGAAGGGAGGATACGGAACCTGGTGGGGGACACATTTGGTTTATTTGCAGCGAATGGGGCCCTGGTCAGTGCGAGGAACCAAACTCCCCTCTGTCAAAACGGCTTCCACATCCAAGGGGAGGGAGTTTGGGACCCTGATGGAAGAGACCTGCTGAGGAACCTTGCTCTTTTGGATGCTGAGGGCCCCTGATATTGGAGTGGGGCCTTGTCAGTTGCCAACAACTCTGTTGGTGCTTCCTTGGCAATAACTTTGCATTTGTAGGGGCAGCTCTTTCTCCCTCCAGCCCTCCATTCCAACTGCCTTACAAAACAGATAAAACGTGATTTTAGATTTGCTACAAAAGCAAATACAATAAATCTCAGTCCACAACTGCATGTTTCAAATTTTATTTTTCTCTGACTCAACTAAACTCCCATTCTGCCCCACTGCCTTGCTCACTCTGCTGTTTCTGTAGCATGAGTTGAGGCGTGGAGATCTTTCTGCTGCCCTGCAAGACGCCCCAGGGACTGAGGCTTTTTGCCAGCAAAGGAACACCATGCAGGCCTTCTTCTCTCGGCCCTACAATTTTGCCAGTGCAGGGGTCCTCGCTGACCTGCAGCCTTTCTGCTGTTGAACCTCTTCTTCTTTCCAGCCTTGGGAGTTGAGTTGTAGTCAAAGAGGAAGAGATTCTTTCCCCTCATGTTTCCACCCTAGAGAGTTTTTCTAGACTTTGCTTTTCCATGGCATCTTTCCCTCAAAACCCACTAAAAAAACCACACACAACTGTATTCATACGTGTATGTGTATGTGTGTGGCTTAGGCTTTTGGAATGTAAGAACCAGAGAATGTGATGGGCAATTTTTTTTTTTTTTTTGGTCATTTTGTCCCATCATTTCCCTCCCCTGAAACAATGAACCTTGGTGCCAACTATCTGTTTGAATAAGGAGAATACTGGGAGAAAACCAAAAACCATAGATTAGTATTTCATGTGTACTTTTCAGCCATGCAAATCTACTTAATGCTTTTGAAGAAAACCTTGTATTGAAGAAAGGTGGCCTGGCAGCATTCATCTACAACCTCTGGATCTGGTTTTTAGTCCTCTAAGTCCACATCTGGGACCATTCCTGACTGTTGGCCAGTCCACAGTTTCATGAAAGACACAGTCCAGTTATTTCTGATAATTAATTCTGATAATTACCAAATCGCGTGCATCCTTTCAATGGCAGCCTCGGAAACAGCTCAATGATTCTGTTAACCTCTTTCCATTTGGTTGCTTGGAGTAGCGTGAGCAGGCGGTGTGCTCAGCTGAGGGGGGCGGAGCAGGGAGGACTGCTGCTCCCCCAAACCTGGCAGGGGGCTGACAGACCCAGAGAGTAGATGTTATTTTTATCCCTAGGCTCTATATCCCCAAAGTTTTTACGAACTCTCCCTCCTCCCCCATCCACAGGAATAAGAGCAAGTTAAATTAAATTTACCAATTTTACATTCTACAATTTAACTCTCTACATCTGTACTACTGTAAGGAGTGTAACTAATGTACTAATGTAAGACTGCCTGAGTCTTCTGTTGGCAGGGCTTGAAACAGATGTCAAATATGCCCAGTTAGTTTTCCAAGAAGCCATTTCTAAATGGTTTGATCTGAGAGGTCTGTATTAACATATATTACTCCCACTTGAAAAATATATCTATGCAGGCTTTTAGAAGAATGTTATTTTTATAATCCATTGTTACATTGGGAAATCGATCAAGTATTTACTGATTTGATGACCATCCTAGGAGCAGATTACAACAAACTTTGGAGTATGGAACTTTGAACTGTAATATAGCCAACAGTATCTTTTCCTTTATACTGGATAACAATTTCAATACTCATCTTTTTCAAGTTCAGTTATAATGGAGCCTTCTTCATCACAACATTTAACATCTAATTTATTTTTTTGAGGGTTAGTCTCTGCTAGAGCTGCTGGCAAAGAATGTTGTTTCATATCCTTATATCATTTGTATAGGCTCAATATAGCAAATAATAATATATTGATATAAGGAAAGCTAGGAAATCATATAAAAGTCACTTGAATTTTAATACTTGAGTTCTCAGCTCTAAACTGTTGTGAATTTGATACCTTCATATTGAAATAGCTCTTTTTTTTTCTGAGTTAGATAGAAACTGCTTCTAAACTTCTCTGAGATTTAATTATTCTGTTTCCACCTCTGAGTTTGGATGAGATGATAAACTGGATAGGCTATTTTTCTGACAACAAAATATTTTGTGCAGCCACATTAGATTAGCAGGGTGGACTCTGGGCACCAGTGACTTGGTACTGTAACTAGGATTCTATAAATAAAAGTAAACTAAAATGATATTAAAGACATACTTAGAGTACTCTTACAAAGGCTTAAGATAATAGGAATGTTGGTCAATATGTGAAAGCCACAATATTGCATTATCCTTCAATTTTATTTTCACTTGCCTATTGAACTGACTTTTATGCCAGATGGGAAAGCAAAAGTGAATTTTCTAATGAGTGTTATGAAATATTTAACAAAGCTAAATTATAATACAAGTTTTTATCATAAGCCAAATAGTTGAAACATACCAAGTCTCTAAAGAAATACATATAGATTTATGCACATATTGTATTCATTGCTGGGAATTAATAATGGAAGAATTGGCTAATTGATCTATAATTTATTTCCAAATGTTTAATTAAAGAGATGCATTTGAGCTGACCTTTTCTTATAAGATGGGCACAAAATGTTAAGCTGTGTTGAGTGCATTCATGGATATTAATGTCAAGGATAAGTACATGTTAGGTAAGTATAAATCATCTTGTAAAATAGTAGGTCTATTTATGAAATGGGTTATCCCCAACACATGGTAGTTAGCATTTATTAGGTATTAGCATTTACAAAGCACTGCAGCATTGGGGCTTTCATGGTATCTTGAAACAACACTTTGGGTAAGAGTTTATATTCATTTTACAGAGTAGGAACCTTGACTTATGTACTCAGATATTGTCTGGTTTTCCCACTCCCAGAAGGGGCAAACCTTGGGATGTGAGCTCTTCTTTTCTGCTAAGGCCCAAACCTTCCGTACTCCACCACAGCTGTCTCCATCCATGAACATGGTTGTTCACTTATGTTTGTGATGTCTTTATGCAAAGTACATTAGTATCTATTTAATTTTATTTCAACCAAAAGATGGAAGTGACTGAGTCTTAGCAGTACAACTGTGAGATTACCAGTGTATGATTTAGAATGATAGAATCATGGTTTAAGGTCATATACAGACAGTCCATCTTTATGCCATTTTATACATCTTTTATCCCTCCATTGGGCAAACAGCAGTTTTATACCGTTTGGGCACAGTGAACCCTAAGCTTATACTATTTGCAGGCTCTTGAAACAGTTCATTTAAAAACTGCAATCCAATAAGATCATGAAGTTAAATGTGGTCATTTTTTCTTTAAAATATTACCTTTGAATAATATTTCTATTACTTGAGGGATTTAGTTTATGAAAAAATGGTAACAGGTTTTTAAGTGGATCAATTACATTAATATCTACTGATATGAATTTGATATCCACTCATAAAAAAAATCAAAACAATATATTGTAAAGTAAACCATCTTTTTATAAGTTAACATTGGCAACATTAACATTAACTTTTATAAGTTAACATTATATATATATATATATAAATATATATGTATTTCTTCAAATATATTTTCTAGGCATGTACCAAATTTTCAGCAGTGACTATCTCTCTGTTACGGAATTGGAAGGGGGGCTCTCCAGTCAGTTATGAAATGCCATGGAAAGGAACCTGGTTCTTTTGGCAGAATTCTGCAAACATAGGATATTTACATAAATAATTTTCTTTACTGAATACAAATATCAAAATAATTTCACATATTAGATTTTTTTAATGCATTTGAATTTTTATTCTACAACACAAGCAACATAAATACAGTCTCTTTTAAAATATTTTCTCTTTAGAATTTTCACTTTCACCTCAGATAAAATGTACACAAAATACACTTGCAAGCTTGCTTACAGGGACCTGTTAAACAAATGGACAGATCATATCAAATCAGTTATACCAACATATAAAGGAGGGTGTTTTTCAGTTTTCTTTTGTTTTTTAAATAAACATGACCAAACTAAGAAGGCAAAATAAAAATTGTATTTCCTTGACAAGTCCTTTGGAGTGAAAGAAATGCTTCAAGGCTCCTGGTGAATGGGGCTGCAAGGATGAATTTTGCATCTTATAGATAAAATGGTATACTGACTCAAGTTATATGGCTACACAAAGCTTTATTTATTTATAATTTTCAGTGAAAATAAATCGATTCTTTGGCATAACACGCAAAAAGATAAAAGGACCCTTACCACCCACTGGCTTTATGTAGACTGGGAGATGGTATTAGGTGAACTGTTTGCCATGCTGTTAATTTAAATTCATTCCTCTTAGAAAAGCAGGAAAATAATCTTGAATAATAGTCTCCTGGCATGGTTAGGGCAATAAACTTCTTATTCTTAGCTCCCTACCCCCAGCTCTTCTACAGAAAACCAATCGAGAAACAAAAACAACCCACGTCAGCCTTTTTCCCTAGGCACCTCCTCCTGCCCCTCTCATGCCGTACCCGGATATTTTACTAATGGTTTCAGTGAGAGTGAAGCCCAAAATATCAAAAGCATTAATCTTTATCCAGTTTTGCCTATTTAGTGGGAAACCAGTTTTTTCTAGAGAAAACTACTTCCAACAAAAATTAGATGAGAGAACAGCACAGGGAGGAACACAAAGCAGCAGGCCCAGAATTGTGAGGTAGCCATGAATGACCACCGGTGGCTGGTAGTGCCGGGGGCAAAGTTCATAGTGGTTCAAAAGATTGACTTTTAGATTCCGTCCTCTCTCCCTTTTTTGGCACCAGTTGGTGAAATAGATCAAACATAAATTATTCCTAGAGGTTAATTTTTTAAATTTATACTTAAATCAATTACAATTAAAAGAACTAAATGCACACATAATTTCCAAAAGAGCTTATGAAAAACAAAAGTGAAACAAAAAATGTATTTCTCTCTACAGAGGCAAGGACTTGAATCCTTAATACCATCAATAGGCTTTCTGATCTTAGTAATTCTAGTTAAGTATAGTCATTACTTTCTATTCATACAACAATCTAAAGTAATTTAAATGATGTCGGGTATTTAAGTATACATCTTTAGAGAAACATGAAATCAATAAGAATATGTGTAATTAATATAGTTAATAAACAGATGATAATTTTAAGGTACTTAATTTTTTTCTCTTGAATTATTCCATGATCCTTATTTTTTAATGTTAAAAAGAATTTCCAAAGCTAAAACTGAATAGAGTTAAGAAATAAAATAAGGCCCCACCTGTATTTGAGTTAACATGATTTCACTGTATTCCCAAAGCATATTGATGCACTTTGACATTTCTCCCATCATTGGGAAGATGAGATAACGGATATGGTCTCATCGTGCAAATGAGCTCAAAGACAACATATTTACTGAAAAGTCCTTTTTAAAACAGGCGCACATATGCTCAAAAGGGAGTTGTTTCAGTTTGCAAATTTCCACGAAGCCATTTGGCAGACTCTTTATAGCTAATATAGGAAATTAAAACATTAATTTATACCAGACAGTTAAGTGAAAGATGAAGGTATATCAAATAATGTAATATCATCTTGAAGTGCTGATATTTTGGTGACTAATGAGAGATATAAAACTACTGGCAAGCTAGTAACTACTCAAAAATCTCTGGAAGCCAGGAGCCAAGGTTGAAATGGAGTCACCATGGAAACATCTCATTAAAACTGTATGGACAGAAGAGACTCAAACACTACATACTTAAATTTAAAATTACCTCAGTACAAGTCAAAGGGTCAACATGATACAAATCATCCATAGACTCAATAATCCTAAATACAAAGAGGAGCTCACACTGATTTCACTGTTCCATAGAAATTATACATTCATTGTCTTCTAGCTTGTGAAAAACCAATTGTTGGTATAATAGACCTGGAAACTGGGAAGATTGAGCAGGAATGCTTAGACAACACAATCCCGAGCTGTCTGCCCAAGGTTTAGTTCAGTTTTTCTCTAGAGCTTGATAAGTCAGGCTGATCTCAAAGGTGGTAGTTGGGAATTTTTCAAGGCAGTGGTTCTCAAAGTGTGGACCCCAAACCCGCTGCATTGCTTTTTGGAGGAACTTGTTAGAAATGTAAATTTCCAAACCTATTGAATCATAAACTCTGGGTGGGACCCAGCACTCTGGGTGTTAACAAGCCCTCAGGTGATTCTGATGTGTGCTAAAGTGTGAGAACTACTATTATAAAGTTAAAAGATAGTGGACAACCACTACTTAAACCTTCAGGATAGGAACTAATAGTACAAGCAATTCTTGGTGGTTGAAAAGGCTGGAAGGACCATGGCTGAATGAGATCCATCAGCAGTTGACTGCAGTTCTGTCAAGATGGTCAGCAGTCTCTCCTCCCCACAGCCCCATGCATTATCACTTAGAGGGGGACAGGTTTTGTAGGGCGCTAGTGGTGTGGGACTTGGGTTTAGTAAGTGTGGTTAGTAAGTAGTGCTACTGTTTATGAGGAAATAGAACACTGTTCTCAATTGAGTTTCTCTTCAACTATCTTAGGGAATGATCTTTTTCTTTTTTTTCTGGTCTGTCTTCCCTGAAGAAATTTTTGTGTTTTAGAAACCTAAATGGTGTTCTAGTCCAAAATTTTAATTCCTAGCTATTTCCACATAAAATACAAACATTACAACACAAGCAGAGGAAGAGGATCTCACAAGACAGATAGACAAAGTTTTCTAGATTGTTTCACTAGTGAATGAGAATATACTTTTTTTTTTGTTTTTGACGAGGCACAATTATGAGTTCTTTTCCAATTTCATAAATCTTGCTGAGTAACAAGCTCATATTTCCAGTAAAAATGCTTAAAAGCAGTCCTTTGCTTCTGTAAGGCCACACTAAATCTCACTAGGATCACCTAAGTGGTACCCAAGCATAGGTAGGTTCTGTCATCTGCTTGATGGAAAATATAGGATTTTCCTTCTGCCTTTTTTCCTTGTCCTCAAAGTAAGTAGAAATATTTAGGTGTTATAGCACATAGTTACTATGTATATTGACCTGATGCCTTCAGTACCTGAATCTTTAAACAGTCTTATCTAACCAGTCACTTCATCCTCAAAGCATGTGCATTTGAAAAATCATTATCACTTATTTTGCCTATTTCCAAACTTTGAGGATGCCCTACCAATTAAGTACTGTATACTTCCGAGGCAAGCAGGTAGAGAGAGGCACTGTTAACTACAGGGCACTTTACTCGGTGATTAAATGGTAATTGAAAAAGGTTTACAAATCGTGCAAGTCATTCCAGACAGAGTGCTGTGTTTTTCTGCGTAACAGCTGGCCATGAACATTACTATTCCATCATTTCCACCTAAATTGGCAAGTTCTCTAAATTACCAATGAGGGTCTGCTTTAAGATTAATGTTTAGATTTTGTTTCCTTTATTTTCAAACACCCAAAATATTATAAATTATCTTTATATGTATAAGCACTCTCTCTTTTTAAATTCTATTTGAAAAGTTCCCATAACTTAACAGATCTGGGACATCAATCAAATATTCTCCACTCTTTTTAACTGTTTAATTTCTTGAAACACTAAAGGGTTTACTCTGTGCACTGAGAGCATGGTGCTGGAGAGCATGGCCTCTGAATTCAGGACTACCTCTTTTACAACCAACTTTGCTGTTTACTGGTTATCTTGGGTAAATTTCTTCTCTGGGTCTGTGTCTGTATCCTCAGGTGAAGAAAAATGAGGAAAACAATACCTGTTTCACCAGGCTATGTTGAGAACTATGGTAACATAGATAAAGGTCTACATTCACAGTGACACTCAACAAATGTCACCTCCTCCCTGCTGTTTGTAACTTCTTGCTATTGTTATCAGCTCCAAACAAAGGTCTTCATTCTGCTTAGTTTGATGGGATTGATGAATGGATTTTCCTTTCTGAGAAAGAAAACTTTCCTCTAGAAGCAGTTGTGTGATATATTGGGGGAAGTCAAGGATACCTATTATATAATTGCATTATCTTGATACAGTTAAGGCTATTTGACTCTCTCAGCTGCCTCTCTATAAGCCTTCTTCTTAAAACAACAAGAACAAAAAGCCTAGTGATATTGTAGCAAGAAGTTCCCATTTATAGTTACTTTCAAATTGTTAATATTTCGTCATTTTGATTGAAAGTATTTTAACCTGAGTGGTTATGTAGGTTAGCATCTGCCTCAGTCAGTAATTAAACAGCCTAAAAGTAGTAAAAGGTGCCCTAGTTTTGTGCTGATGGAGAAGGCTAGAAAATAATAATAATGGGAGAAAAAAACAAGATGGTGTAACCAGGTAGCTTAAGCATCTTTAAAGGCTGATTGGGAGATGCTGGAGCTAGGAGAGAGCCTATGAACAACCTGTGTGCCCTCCATCAAGCCTACAGCCTCATGGCACAGAGGAATCTGGAGAAGAGTGTGGTATACTTGGCAGAGCCTTTCCGTCAGGAATTCCTGTGCACTTTGAGTTGTCCAGGTGCTTTTATGATGCACACTTTATCAAAATCATAGAAAAAGACTAAATCTCAATCTCAGGGAAACAATTTTGGCAGCAAATACGGGCATCTAAAAGCAATGTGCAAAATCTTACTCTGTTTAGGTTTGTGAATATAAAGTAATAATTTTAACTACAAAGGCTGCCTTGACCGTGGTCTTCGAGAGACCTTGGGAGGAAGTGAAGGAAGAGATGGGGAAAGGCAGAAACCAAGACACCAGGAAGAGTGTGAGGAACTCACTGAGGCAGTCTGGGAAAGGACCACTAATCTACCAAGGGTTCCTAATTATCTCCCTTTCTTCTCCATCCTGGAAAAATGCAGCTGATTTCACTGTGACCAGGAGTCCTATTTATTAGAGATTATCTACATCAAGCAATGCTCTTTTTGACAACCGTAAACACTTCTGGAAAGGACTTCTGTGACTTAGCTAATTTTCCGGTTGAAATCTGACTTGGATGTGGCACAGGGCATACTGGGACTGGCAGTGGGCTGTAGAAAAGATGGTGAAAGGGGCCAAAACCCTCTTGTAAAATTGTAGGTTCAGAGCTATGTACATTCTCTCCTCTTTTTATTCCTGGGACCCATAACTGGGTTAGTAGTAGTAGTTAGTTTGCACACAGTATGGGGTAAATTTATTTTCATAAACTAGCCTTGGATCCCATAATATAGACTCTGTGGGAGAATGAATTCTGAGTTCTAAACAATTAACATACTCTGGGACATGACATCCATAAATGGAGACTGGCTTTCTTTGAGATTTTTTTACTTTGTATAACTTGCTACATGTAAACATTTTGTAATTATTCTTATTTAAAGTCTGCTTTACTGAAGCATTTTTCCCCCCTGTAATTCTGTAGTACTCATGCTCACGAAAGAGAACTGAACTTCAGATTCTACCAAAAGAGAACCTACCAAAAAAACCCAGAAAACCCAAACCAGAATAAGGGTACACTGCTTTTCTTAAAAAGGAATAAAAGTATCTACCCAACTTACAGTTCTACTTGCAAAATATAAAAATTTCAAAGTATAGGATACAGCTCATTACTATCCCAATGATTCACTGTTATGGTCAAATAGTTGATCTGTCTTCAACCTTGACTTATTGTCTAATGAGTCAAAGCTGAAGGCAAAGAGTGTTTTGTGGAATTGGAAAAATGTCATCTGTATTCTGTGGTGATCTCTGTATGGTACACTGAATGCTAAGGTTCTTTCTTTTAGGTTGCCTAAATAAATCAGGGAACCCTATCTTCCTCTTCACTTTGTAGTTACATATTTCTCAAAGAAGACAAAGTTTACAAATACCAGCATTGTCAGTTTTAAATCCTTACTTCAATACTGAAGTTTGTTTTCCAGTTATGTTTTTCAATTATGAATACATTTTTTGGAGTTGGGAAAATTATAATGTATGTCTTAGCAACTAACTACTTTCTAGAGTATATTTGCATGGGCTTGAGGAATTTCATTATAATTTAAGAAATATCAAATATATTATAAATAAGGTAAAGGTTCAAATTAATTTTCTAGTAATATTTAATGAGAAATATTCACTAGTAATATTTAATGAGAAATATTTAATAAGAAATAAGAAATAATATTTAATGAGAAATATTCACAATATTGGTCTGAATGAAAGGACCTCAGACATATGGCAAATTTACTTACCAGAGAGGAGATATATTTTAAATTGAAAAAATTTCCTAAATCTCATTCTGTATCCCCTTCTCTTTTAGTTTCTTTTGAGTCTAGTGCTTGTATAAATAACACCATGATTTCATATGATTGTTAATATTTAAAGTGATTTCATCCAGATCTCCTTTCCTTCCCCTTCTAGCTATCTTCTATCTTCCTACCCCACGTCCTGCCCTTTCCCTGAGAAATCTGCTCAATGGATGGAGAACTCTGAGTTCCTTTCCTCTAAGGGTGATGATATGAGTAGCACTTTAATGCTTTGCTTTCTTAAAAAAACAAATGTTACACCTTATATTCATGTGGAGCATAGAAATGTCTGTGCAACAAGGGACTAAGGCACCATTTTTTTCTTTCCCTTTCCTTTTTTTGCCTTGAGAGCAAAAGCAGAGACTAATGAGGTGGCTGGTCAGTCATGTCTTCTGGCAATATCTGTTTATCAGCCAGCTGGGCACTGTCTGTTAGAGGCTGCCATGACACAGACTTAAAACTCAGCCAGGAAAGAATTTTCTTTCTTTAGAAATAGGGAAATAAAGGCACAACAGTACCTTAAGATAAAAAGCCGGTGAATACCAGCTGGAAAATCTTGACAAGTTAGGGCAATTTTGAAATGTTCTGGAATGTTTTACAGAGGAAGTCATCCCTTTCTTGATTGTGATACCCAAGAATATATTTTTCCACCTGTTTTCTTTCCTGCCAAACCCATAATCATAATATAAATCTTCCTCCAATGGATAATGTCTAGTACTAGATGTCTGAGTGCTTATACATCAGCCTGACTTACCAGCAAATATTTCCTTAGCAATTGCATTTAAAAAAAAATCAAAAGGATCGATGTAGTGTTTTCAAAGGAGTGGCCCTTGAAAGTGACCCATTTGGGAATAACACTGCAGGCAAAAAGCACTGGGAAATAAACTTGAAGATTTAGAAATGTATCAAGGAATGGAGACTCTTCTGAGATAATGTGCAAAATTGGAGTTATCGTTTGTATTATCTAGATTCAAACAGTATCCAGAATGGCCCCAGTGCTGATGAGCCGGGGAGCAGCTGATTGTTTTCTGAGACGCTAGTTTCAGTGGGCTGGTGGTGGGGAAAATACTCTCAATTCGCCTGGCAGGCATATTCTCCTGTCACTACTGAATTCCATCAACATGAGTCTTCTACACAATGATGTCATAGACACGGCCAACTCTGCCAAGCCATTCTCTCACTGCCTGGCGAACTCTGATGTCAGTCACATGACAGGTCAGCTGGCTGATGCACGGGAACACTGCTGGCTGCAGGGCTGTGAAGGTCGGGTCCGGAAGGATCTGAATCTGATTGACAACTGTTAGCACCATGTTGGTCCATGCCTACGAAAAAGGATTTAGGAGAATTGGCAGCTTTTTCCTAGAGTTTTATTTGGACTTTCACGTATGGCTAAGACCTGCCAATTTACAAATGTTCTTTTTCAGACTTTCAGCTACAAAAAATTAGTCTTTACTCATTTAATGTGCCTGTAATAGTCATTTTAAGTTCATATATACTAGGAATATTTTATTCTCAGCTTTCACAAATTATGCAAATCTTATTTTTCAGATTCTAAAAAATTCTTTCGAGCCTTCTCATGAGATTTGCATAAGCCATACAACACTTTTAATCAGTAGTCTATAAATGCTTAGAAAACTTGGAATAGGTCTGTCTTACTTTAGGATAAACAAATCTCCAAGACATGAAACAGCCCTTAAGATCCATTGTCAAGGTTGTCTGTGAGAATGAATGACTAGACATCTCAGTTTGACTAGACTTTCTTTTGCAAATTTAGTCTTAAGATGATTTTTTGTGGACTCTGAATTATTCTGTGTTCATTCTGAGAACATATTTCTGGTCATAGACTCTGAGGTTCCAAGCTTTTCTAATTTGCTATGCCTGTGACAGGAGTCCACAATTTAACATAAACATCCAGATTATGTTTCCAGGGTTTTGTATGACATTTCTCTTATCTCGTCTATTCTTAAACTGAACAAAATAGTACCAACAGTCTTTTCCTCCCAAGCTCATTGTTTGATGTGCCAGGGAATTACAAATATTAAATATATGAAGGAACACAAACACTGAAAGCCCTCTGAAGAATGAGAATTTTTATGTGCTCAGGATGGGTTAAAAAAACCTGAGACGAACAGAGTTATTCACTTTGCCCGTCTCCTTACCTCATTCTTCATAATTAGCATTTAAAGACGCACAGAAGACATTCTGTAAACTCAGGATTCAATGCCACTTTATCAGCTTTTGCTTCATTTTACTTATACAGGTGGGTGCCTAATTTTCAGGAACAGTTTTTTATAACCCATACAGATGATTCCTGAATAGGAATTCTCAGAACAGATTTGTCAGTTTCATGCTGACACACTCTTAGGCTCAGGCAACCCGCTGACATCGGAGGGAAACTGCTTTGGGTCTCCCACTGGCAGCTAGTAAATCTCAGAATGTGCAGCAGTGCTCTGCGCGGGGCACACGCCTACCACTGGGAACCTGGCCTGCCCCCTGCTCTCCGGCGGCCCGAACCCACCTGGATCTGTGCTTCGGCGTCTCTCACGGACACGCTCAGGGAGCTCCCGGCCGAGCCCGAGCGGGGCCTCCTGTCCTGGCGCAGCAGCTCGGGGCCTGCGCTGACCGAGTGCCGCATCTGCCCCTGGTCCACCAGGTGCTGGGGGCGCTGAGGCAGCGGCGAGTCCTGGCCCCTGGCGCCCAGCGCTTCTCCCTTCCTCTCCACTTTGGCTTCTTTGGGGAATGTGGGCAGGTTATGTGGCTGTTTCCTCTTTTTGTATTCAGTCATCAACTTCGAAATGGTCTTGTCCGCCGCCATGGTGTAGATTTTGTTGCCGGCGTTCTCCCACCATTCCTTCTTGCGGCTGGGGTCCTTCCTCTCCACCTTGGGGCTGGGGGGCAGAGGCAGCATTTCCCCGCCGCCCGCCCTCAGGCCCAGAGCCTCGGCCGCGTGCTCCCGCGCCTGGCCCCGGTCGTCCTCCGAAGGCGTGTCTCTGCCTGAGAACCCCCCAGTGGATGGGGTGGACGACTCCGACTGGAAGGAGGGAAGGATGAAGAACGGGTCGCTCTTGAAGACGGGTGCTTCCTCCAGGCTGTTTTCCAGGTCCAGGTGCATCTGGATGTAGTTATTACACAGTTCCATGCACAGCTTGTGAAGCCTCTTGACCAGCCACACCCAGTCCGCGTTGCTGATGGGCTGGACGCTCAGAGAGGGCATCCGGGCCCTCCACTGCCTCTTCTCCTTGCCTCTCGGGGGGCTCACCTGGGCAGTCTCCTCAAAAATGTCTTCATCTTCTGATGAGCACTGCTGGGACGAGTCTGTGCTTCTCTCGTCGTCCTCAAAAAGGACTTTCTTCACTTGCTCAGCAGTGATGGTTTCTTGATTAGTGAGAACAGCACAGAGCAGCGCGTGGAAGTAAATGTTAAAACTCATTGCGGACTGGCGGTAGAGGTTGGCAGCACCCCCAATGCCAGACACTTTCTTCAGCAGGCACTTCAGCCCGGGGCTGGTGTCAAACTCTCTGGCTGTCCTGTACGAGTCCAGCAGCAGGTCAAAAATGACTGCCAGGTTTTGCATGGAGATGTATCTGAGGAAGCCGGCCAGCTTGGCTTCGGGCACCTGGAGCGTCTTCTCCTCTCCAGGTGAGGGGCCTTTGACAAACTCTTCTAACAAGATATCATATAAGTTCTGGAGTAACACTTGATGAGACAGTAAGCTCACTACAATTTCCCTGAAAGAAACACTTCAAATGAAAAGAAAGGGCTTGATTAGTAGCCTTCTGCCTTATTTTTTTAAAGCAATTCAGATATTACACATTTCAGAATATATGCAAAATTATAAACTAAACTACTTGTAGTATTTTAACGCCTACCTTAAAAAAGGGCAAACTTCTTGGGGAGATACTAATTGATTTAAAAAGTGTCAAGAACTCCTTAATCATGATTAAACTTCGACTGGAAGTGGGGAAGGATAAAGAATTCCAGGAATTATAGAACTAACAACTGTCAACAGGCCTTAGGACACACATAGGAAGAGCTCTTCCTAATCAGGGCACATTCAGGATAAGGCAGCCGTAGCAGCAAATGCCGCTTGGTGATTTGGCCTCTTTTGTTTGGAGTCTTGTACTAAGAAAACAATTTCAATTCTAGGTACTACATTTACCAAATATCTTAATTCACCAGTATGGTTTGGGGTTTATGGTTTCATGTTCTTTTTATTGCTCTTAGAACTCCATGAAAATAGCTTATGCCATCCTGTTGCAAACTCATTCCCATAACTGGAGAATTATAAAATTATGACAACTCTTATTAATAATATGGATTTCAGCCATGATGTTAATACTTGTTTTTGTTTTATGATCTTGAACTTAAAAATCACTTTTCTAAAGCAAGGAAAGTACAAAAATCCTTCCATATATTTAAAGGCTGACCTCGCCCTTTGTGTGGTGGTACACTGAGAGAACACCGTACACTTGGCAAAGGTGGAGTGAGTGAGGAGCAGAGGATTGTCATTCACAGTGACCGTTTCTAACAAATCACTTAGTAACTTTGTTATGTATAGGATACGTTACGACGAGAAGTTACTTATTTTAACCATTTTTAAAAGTACAAGTCAGTGGCATTAAGTACATGCACAATGTTGTATAACTGTTGCCATTCCCTACTTCTAGAACTTTTCCATTTTCCCAAACAGAAACTCTATACCCATTAAACAATAACTCCCTATTCCCCCTCCCCTCAGCCTCCCTCTACTTAAGGAACTTTTGATAAGTTAAGATATTAGGAACCCTGAATACACATTCTTCTGAAGAAGAGAGCTCCAAAGCCACCAACTTGGTCTAGTGCTTCAAGTCCTCAACTCTAGGACACTAACAAAAAGGGACATCCTGTCGCTGGTCACTTAAATCTGCTCCCTTGGCTGTCTTCCCTACTACACTGTAAGGTCCTCAAGGGCTAGAGCAGTATCTTATTCAGCTTCTTGTCCCCAGGGCCTGGGAAAATGTCTGGTGAGAGTACCACGCAGTAAGTCTCCAAAACAAACTGAGTAACAGAAACAGATTGGTTGGGAGTAGAGACGCCTGCCCAGATCACAGCCTGGAGGAAATGCTCTCCTTGACCAATGGCCCTGACACCTCAACCTGCCTCCCCTGGCAGCCTGGACTCCTGAAGGAAGCACAACCAGCATGGAGAGTTTGATCAGCCTTCTGGAGGTATAAATGACATAGCCCACGGCATATTTTCTGTTACTATCCCTGAGAAATGGAAAGCCCTTTGCCAGCACACATTTAAAGAGAAGGTTGAGGCAAGTCTGTGTTTGAATTATGGAGTATCTTTATCAACCAAGGTACTCTGTTTGGATATCTGACACATTAGAGGATATAAAATGCTGACTGTGCATGGGAAAAGGACAGAAAATCCACTTTATGTTAGGCTCAAGCTAAATGATGCAGCAATAAGAAAACAGGGAAAGAAGCAGCAATACTGAAGAGATCAAAATTTCAGAAAGATCCTGAAATGAAATAACTGTAGATGTGCAACTCTTAACCATTGTTGCTGATGGAAGACAAGAAAGATCTGGAGCAAATAAATCAACAGAGAACTTGCAATCTGTGGTACCTAAGGGTTTCAACCGTTTTCTCAGCACACCCTTTAAGAAGGGGACTGGGAAGTGGTGAACCTTATTCTCCCTTCCTGCTTCTGACGTAAAATGCAAAGGAAAGCAAGCCTCTGGATTAGATAATTGAGAGTTAACTGCATAACAACTGGTTGAGTTAAAACATGCTGAACTCGGTATCAGAGATAAAGGGATTCATAATTTAAAGTACATTTTAAAGCTCTAAGTAAGATTACGTGGATTCTCACAATCCTGAAGCTATCAATGTCCAAGCAATTTAAAAACAACACCTGGGGTTCTCTTTATTTAAATATTATAATCTGGTTTTAATTTAGGTGTTTTTATCCATGGGTGATTTCAGCGTGGACCATTGAGGATGCACCTGACCAGCGTACAAACTTTTCTTAAGAATTGCCCCTGCTAATAAGAGTCAAATACAAGAATGCGTAAGAGATAGTTTGGTTGAGAGCTCTTAAGTATGTTAGGGAATGTTATAGGCACAATGGCTTCTACTGAAGAATTTAATGTGTTTTCCTGTTATACTTACTTGAGGGGATAATTGTCTATTGAAAGAACTAAGGAAACTGATGAATCATGCTGACCTTATAAAAACTTTTAAAGCAATAACAGGAATATTAGGCTATTCTATTTTCCCTATGTTTTACTTATAAAGTGAATTCAGATGATTTCTCTTTTCTTCCTTTTCTGTACTTCAAAAACTTCAGAAATATTTCATCAGGAGTAATTGTCTGGAAGGGAACCAGACATACAAAAAAAGGAAGACTGATAGGAAAAGAACTGAAATTATGAAATAGATCAATACATAAAGATGTAAAAAGGAGTACACGTTCTTCGGTACATAAAGCAGATAAAAATGAGTGAATGGCAGCAGAGGGAAGCAGGACATAGAAATTTACCAATACCCCATGTATTCCTCCCCAGTTCTGTTTCTGAGATTGGATGGCAGGTTCATAGTTATTTTATTGTTTTTTGTTTGTACCATATACTTGACCAAAAAAATTAGTATCTGGAAATTTCACACAGATTTATTAGTCAAGCTGTTGTACTAACCAGCTTTTTGGAAAAATCATACTCTCCCTAAAGTGGAAACGATTTTGATTTTGGCCCCACCATGTCACAGTTGGGTGTCCCTATAGAAGTGGCCCACCTACTCGGAATATTTCTGCATGGATTACTGAGGATAGATATGTTTAGCACCTAGAGTTTACATACAGTTCTCAAGTACTTATCATTATTACTATTAGTGTGTTGGAAGTTTAAAACTCCTTCTAAATCTTGTAAAAATGATCAGATTATTGAATTCAGTCATTGTCTACATCTTCAACTCTGGAAACAATGGTTTTTAGGCAGGTATTTAAAATGGGTAAGTTTCCTGTGGTGGGTTCAGACCTTTTTGTTTCCTGACAGCTGTATTACTTGTGAGAAGTTGATATATTTCTTACTGAAACAAAAGGAATCACACGTCAAATTATGATAAAAAAAAAAGATTATAATGTATATAATGTTATAGATGCATTGAGTTGCATCCTCCCCAAATTCCTATGTTGAATTCCTAACCCACGGTACTTCAGACTGTAACTGTATTTAGAGAAAGGTCTTCAGGGTGGCCCCTAATCCAGTGACTGGTGTTACTGCAAGATGAAGAGGCAGGACACAGACAGGTCAGAGGAAAGACCGTGTGAAGATAACAGGGAGAGGACATCCATCTAGAAGCCAAGGAAAGAGGCCTCAGAAGAAACCATGCTAACACCTTGATCTTGGACTTCTAGCTTCTAGAACTGTGAGGATAAATTTTTATAGTTTAAACTTCCTGGTCTGTGGTACTTTGTTCTGGCAACCCTAACAAACTAATACTTGTGAAATGTGGGAAATCTGGTTAAAAGACTAATAATTTCTATGAAAGCCTTTTAAAAATGATTCTACAAATGTCTTCAGTATTCTTAGCTAAAGCTTGGACTACAATGAGCAAGAACTGGCAATAAATGAACCTTCCCATTATAAAGGCCCTGTAGAGTTTAAGCTTAGCTGCTTACCTTTTCTTGGTGTGTCCATTTGGCTTTTCATCAGGAGGCAGCTCAATAATGAGCTGACAGGACTGAGCATGATCGAAGTTGTTGGGAGTCTTTGGTGAGCACTGGGTATCCAGCATGAACACCTGCACAGGTACACAGCACAGGTCAGAGCCCCACCACCCTCAATCCGACACTACCAGGGACTCGCTGGGCAAGCTGTTTATTCTTCCTACTCATTTTCTCATTTATAAAGTGATGGTTTCCTACATGGTATGAATAAACCTTCATTTATTCATGAAAGAATTAACATGTGTATATTACATATGCAAAGCATTAGAACAGAAGAGTAAACATTCTATAAATGTTAGCTGCTGACACTAATGGCACCACGTGACAATTCATTACATTCCAGATAGTAAGTACTGACATCTAATATTAATCAAGAGTAAATAAAGAGGGGCTATGTTTGTAAAAGAGCTTCTCTGATTTTGGCATCATCTTCTATTCAAGGCAAGAATAAAACTCAACTAGGACTTCTCCTGCCAGAACTACTGATGGGGCCATGCTATTCTACTAGAGAGAGGGAGATGCAACTAAGAAAATAGTAACCATTTCCAGGCCCTTACAGATGATTTTATTTTACCTACCTCCACTACTTCCCTTTGGAAATACAAGCATTTTCTTTCTAAATCTTTGTTATTTTTTAATATGTTAATTATCAGATTATTGAATCCTGGGTTATCTGAAGGATGAATAGAAGAGGATGATTTGGGGCTGAGGAAGAAAGAAACACTGAAAAGTAAAAAATTCACTAAATGGTCTGTGCCCTTCTCCAGTAGCGATCTAGCTCAGAAGGGGATTCCACTGACATTTTCATGTTCTTGCTGGGTGGTGGCATGTGGTTGAAGAGATTGCTGTGTGCACAGGGGAAAAGTTTTTAGCCCTTGTTAGAGCTTCCTATTTAGAGGCTGTTTGAGGACCACCCTCTTGGCCTCTCTGTTACAGTTCCTAGCCAGGCTTACTGCTCCTGCAGCTGTCCGCAATGGCTGTGCTGTTGGAAGTGGTGTTCATTGCAGCCTTACAACATTTCTTCTGTTCTGACCTCTGTAGGCTGGCCAGGCACACTTGAGTGGGATCAGCTCTCTTCCTTCAGAACAGCAGAGTCATCATACCCTGGGATGTTATGAATGTTGTCAGTGATGATGTGAGAAGCTGAAGGTGGGAGGTTCCTGTCCCACTGTCTGAGGAGCTCTGGGGAAAGCCCTTTGGATGCCAGACCTGGCCAGGAAACTTCTCAACTGACAGTGTGAAAGAGACTGAGTTCTTTACCTAGATAAACAGATCTTGTAGAGAAGGGGAACCTTTGGATAATGTCCACCTCACTTTTATTTTCCTAAATGTAATTCAGTCTGACAGTACATATATATTTATAAAAACTGCTTGATATTTTAAATATATTCCACACATATACATATATGCTAATTGTCTTCTGCATATGAACACAATTCAAATATGTCTGTTGCTATTATAGGACAGAGTGTTTGGCCATTCAATGGCTGTTGAGAACTAAGTCCATTTTTTTCTATTTTGAATTGCATTGTTATGAATATATGTGTACTTAAGGACAGTGCTTAACTATACTGTTGATGAGAGCCCCATGCAGGTTTCTTAGAGGCTGACTGACACATCACTTAAGTGTTTGGAGCCGTATCTGAAGCTTGTGCTGATGCTGTAAGGCCTTCTGTGATTCAGTAATCACTGGCTCAAAAGACATTCGCCAGGCACCTTCTATAAGCCTTGCCCTAGGAATACCAAGGCACATATACACAATACATTCTCTGCTCAGAAGCTTATAGCCAACTTTTGTGTCTTCTGACATATATCAGAAGAAAAGTCATTGGTGATTCCTGTATAGGTCAGTACATTTTGGTTTTACTGCTCAGTTACATTCAGTTCAAATTTATTAAGCAACTTGTGCATGTTAAGCTTGGTGCTCTGTATGGGAGACAGAAGAAGAAAAATCAAGTTTGCCATTCTTAGGCATTCATAGTCTGGCAGTAACAATAAAATTTAAGTAAATACTTGTAAGCAGTCCAAGTAAGTCAAGTTATGTATGAGGTACACTGGCCAGGTAGGAAAAGGATACTACTTGACCTGGGCCCTCGATGATGCAATGAGCAAGAGATGGTGGTGAGGATCCTAACCCTGTTGCCTGGGTAAACGTCATTCCTGGTACAGAATAGTACTGGCAAGAGGTCAATGTCCTAAAGAGCATGAAACACAGCTTGTAATGCAAGACATTCCGGAAGCCCCGGTCCTTACCTGCTGGGCCATGGCTCGGATGCGCCAGTACTCCGCCTCGGCGCTGGGGGAGGAGGAGGGGGCCGCCACCCTCACCTGGCAGCCTCCCCCGCTGAAGCTCTCCGTGCCGCTGTGGAAGCAGCCCAGCAGATCCTAGGGAAACACAGCAGACGTTCTCTGGTGCGCCCTGCTTCATGGTTCCAGGCCCTGCCTCGGATCTGACACTGTCACTGTGTCTGGGACAGAAGTACTGATCAGCAACGTCTTTCTCACCCTGTGTAAGACTCCCAAGGGAGACTGCTGCTATGGGGAGGAAGGCCAAATCCAGGTGCCCCTTATGAGGCACTGGACACCAAGGAATGGTGGAGCCTGCGCTGACTCCTGTCTGGGATTTACCTTCACTGGCTTGAGCGTGGCGGAGAACGCGTCCTGCAGTGCACAGCAGGCCAGCCTCCACATCTCCTCGGTGAACACAGGGCCTGCCGTCACGAGGACGTACCTGCCAAAAGCAGCAAGGAAACAAACCTTGAATCTATGCACATTATTGTCACGAAATTTAGGCCCTTACAGATGCACGTGTAGATTTATTCCAGTTTCCTTACAAGTCTTGCTGTCACTTATTTAGATTACAATGGTTTAGGAAATAGGATTGGTATCAATGGGTCCCCATTACAAAGTAGCCAATGTTTCAACATAGGCTTGCATGCAAAAACATATTGATTCTGTACTCATTTATCATTCTAGCCCCAGGTTACTATTCCTCTACAAATAACAGACAAAATATATTTTAAAAACCCAACCCTTTTGTCCATTTCAATTCTTATTATGTTCATGCTGCCTGCTTGCTCACGCAGTCACCACCTATCAGAATCTCACTCTCCACGGGGGATCTGACCAAGTGTCATTAATACAAAAAACCCTTGCTGACCACCCTACTGCCCAGCCCTCTTGCCCCTCCTTGGCAGTTATACCCCCTAATATTATAATTTTTCATGTGCTTCCTCTGTTGTATCCTTTAGAATAGGCTCTAAGCTCCTTGATGGTAGGGACCTTGGCATACATTGCTTCCTATGAAAGAGTCCCTTGTATAACGTGTTACATAGTAAATATTTGATGATTGAACACTGCAATGAATTATGAGCATATAGGCATTTTTATTTGGAAAAAAAAACAATCCAACAAGGGGATTGCTACCACAAGAGAATTTAATTCCCTTGGATTTCACAGTAAAAACTCTCATGTTCTGGAGAGCCACGGAACCTTCTTCTCACCTAATACAGGAGCATCCCACTCTAGAGATGGTTTCTGTGGGTTTGGCCACACAGGCCACCAGTAACTCGAAGAGGTCCTTCAGCATGGTGTTGATCATGCTCTCGTACCTGATGTCTACAGGAAAAAGTAAAATCAAGATTTCACTCAACTCTTATAAAGGAATGGGTTGAAATGGCACCTGTAGCAAAAGAGGCAAATCTGAGTGATAAAAGATATGTAAATATCTGGGAAAAAGTAATAGAACAACAGGAAAAATGGTCATACCAAACTCCCCCCACCAAAACAACTGCAACAATTTTCTTGGATTTTTTTACCCAATTTTAGCTTGTCTCACCCAATTTCTAGATATATCAAGATGAAATACATGTTTTACTTTTATGGGTTGATGTACATTTTCAAAGTTAAGTATATAACTTATCTATCTAAACAGAAGAGAACAGATTATATAACCTAAACAGTAGCTCATAAAAATTTAAGTTTTTTTTAAAAAAAGGAAAAACAAAACACATTCTTTCCTTGCTACTGAGAGTCAAATTAAATTGAGCTACATGCTCTTGGAAAATAGAATGTGTTGGTAAGGATGTGGAGTAAAGGGAACCCTCCTACACTGTTGGTGGGTATGTAAATTAGTGCAGCCGCTGTGGAATGCAGTATGGAGGTTCCTCAAGAAAACTAAAGATAGAAATACCATATGACCCAGTAATCACACTTCTCGGTATATACCTAAAGAAAACAAAATCACTAATTCAAAAAGACACGTGCACCCCTGTTTACTGACATATTATTTATAATAGCCAAGATAGGGAAGCAACCAAAGTCCCCATCAATAGATGAATGGATAAAGAAGAGGTGGTACATATACACAATGGAATATTGTTCAGCCATAAAAATGGAAGAAATCCTGCCATTTGAACAACATAGATGGGTTATAATACCCTAGAGGGTATTGTGCCACGTGAAATAAGCCAGGTAGACAGAGACAAAAAATACCATATGATTTCACTTATATATGAAATTAAAAAACAAAACACATGAACAAAACAGAAACAGACTCACAGGCACTGAGAAGCGACTGGTGGTTACCATGGGGGAAGGGTGGCTGAAATAGGTGAAGGGGATAAAGAGGCACAAAATCTCAATCATAGTATAAATTAGTCATGGGGATGAAAGTACAGCACAGAGAATATAATCAATAACTAACATCTTTTTATGTTGACAGATAGTGATTACACTAATTTGGGTGAGCATTTAACAATGTAGTTAACTGTCTACTCACTATGCTGTAATTTGAAACCCACATAATATTGTGTATCAACTATACTTCAATAAAACATAATAGTAATAAAAATAATAAATGCTCTTAGAAAACAAATATTCTTGTCCTACTTCTTAAACCTTTCATTCTGCACATTATCCCCAGTATGCAGGAGAAAATAAGACTTCCAAAATAAAAAAAATTAAAAAAAAAAAGACTTCCAAAAATCACATTCTATTTGCCCAGTTTAAGGAATATGGCTGTATTATTTTCTGTTAAGTCCTTGTGACACCACAAAACCAACTTTCAGTAAAATCCTTAAAGGTCCTGTGCTGCGCAAAGCAATGGCCTGGCCGAGAGCACCTACAGGGGTAGGGATACAGTTACTGCAACGTGTGGAAACACCGGCTTGTTTTCTTTCTTAGTTTTTGTTTTTGCAGGGAAACTATCCTTCCTTAGTAGAGATGCCTGTTTCTTTTCTTTGCGTT
Organism: Manis pentadactyla; assembly: GCF_030020395.1. Lineage (NCBI taxonomy): Eukaryota > Metazoa > Chordata > Mammalia > Pholidota > Manidae > Manis > Manis pentadactyla. Next base: position 53,151,195 of record NC_080030.1, read on the forward strand.
TTGACCCTCCCATGGGGTCCACATCTCATGAGATTCTCTAACCTCCCCAACAAGGGAGCCTCTGACCTCACCTCTTCCTTTACCTTCTGTATGCCTTTCCCTTGTCTTTATAACCTTGAGTGCTAGCAGTGATTTTTCTTCTGCTCTCAAACCTCCAGATCTTCCCAAAGCCAGAATCATGAGCAAGAATCTGCATTTCACAAATGTTATCCCACTGGTACCACAACTGACATATTTCCCTGACTCTAGTTCCGTTTCCATCTGCTGACGTCAGCATACTACCACCCCACATTTTCAACCCTCTTTCACAGTGCCGCAGACTCTAAGACACTTCTCTTTACCCCTAACCTGTTAAGCAACTTGCCTTTAATGGAAGCCTTTTCTAAAACCCTGCCCTCCTCCATTTAGCTTCCCCAGGTGGAGGACAACAGGATACATCTGCTCTCACCCCCAGGCTACAGGGGTAGTTCTTTTTCTTTTTTTAATACATATTTGAACTTGCCTCTTCTCTCCCAATGGTCCAATATCCTTAATGGTATTTTATTTTTACTCACACATGTGTTTGAAGTATCCTATTTGATAATTTTGTAGAGGACACATGGGTATCAATTTTCTTTCTGATAATCTATTAGAAGGCTGGCACTGACCGTGTACTTGTATGTTAATAATTCCCAGGACAAAAATCATACACTGGTATTTGCATTAGGTATTTATAAGCATTTTAAGGCAGTGAACTTCTCCACTAAAGAAATACTTGGCATGAAATGCTCTGGTACCACAGATACCTGAGTGAATAAAGCTTTGAATGTGCTCCACCACCAGCTCACAGGATAGACCGATGGCGTGCTTGAAATTAGCGGAGGCTACATCCCAGTATGAATGGTCCTTATGGCTACGACGGAGCCAAAGAGACATCACAGGAAGGAGAAGGTGAACGACGGCATAGATACCAAACCCTGGTCCTAAAAAAGAGAATTAGCATCAGAACTGTGACCACAGCATCTCTTCTGTAATAAAAGCGATGCTCCAGCCATCCTGTGAAACTGCCGATCTCTTTCAAAGGAGCTCCTCGTTCTCCGGAAGGTGCAGGGAAAAAGAATTTACCACTGATTTGGAGAATGACTATATGGTCGTCAGTGGCATTTTTTTTTTCTGTTTCTGCGTGATTTTAGGTATGCAAGTAACACATGTATATATTGATAAAAAATTCAAATAATACCCATTAAGCTAAAATATCAACTGAAGCAACATCTTAGTCCCCAGATATAAACATGCAGATACATATATGCATATAAGAACAGTCTTTAAAATGTAAGTACATATATTTACATGAAACATGGAGAAAAGTAGTGCTTTGTTTTTATTACTTTTATATAAATGGGATAATGTAACCCTCATCTGCAAAATGATTTTTTGCATTTAATATATGTTAGAGATCATTCTGTCAGTGAATTTAGATATTCCTCATTTTTACTGCCATTCCATTGTATGTATATTTAGCAGTTTTACTTATCCATGGACATTTAAGGTGTTTCTAACTTTTTGCTTTATAGACAATGCTATAAAGAAAATCTCCATGGAAATGTTGACGGATTTTTAAATTTCTGATTCAAAAGCAAGGCATAGTTTTAGTAGTAAATACAGAAAACATAAGAATACAAAGAAGGAAAAAACTCACCCATAGAGATAATCACATTTTGATATATTTATTTCTAGCTCTTTTTAAATGTACATGTGTATTTGTAAATGCATAAAATTTCATGAATTTGAGAATATACTCCATAGTATATATACTTCAACATAATGCCTTGTAAATAATTATTCATGTCATTAAATATTATTCATAAATATTCATTTTAATGTCTGTAGAATATTTACTGCTTTTATCATAATCTAATTCATTTAGGGTGTTCATCATTTTTTTTGTATTCAAGATGTTCTGGAAAACATCATTATATATACATTTTGTCTTCACTGTTATTAATTTCCTTTGGTGACAGATTGCTAGGAGTAGAATTATTGGGTTAAATGCTCTTATGCACATTTAGAAGCAATCAATGTGAAACAGAAAATGGTACTTGCACAATAAAAAAGTGACATATAATTAATTCTATAAAATACCTGCTTATTCTTGGATGAAGTCTTTTAACATATGGGAGTAGCTATGTTGGCTTTTCTGAAAAAATTCTGGTATAAACTTTGCAGTGAATCTTCAAGCAGTATCAGCTGTGAAGATTTCATCAGTTGATGCTGAATATAAACCTCCTCATCTAGTGGTTTCATTTGTGGTTCTGATTCTATTAGTGAAAACTACAATTTCTACAAAGTTTCTATGATCTTGGGAACAGTTGCATGTGTAAATGTGCATGCTAAATTGATTAATTCTTTCTGAATAAGAAATAAATTCTTAAGGGCCATTCTTTTCTTGTACTGTCAGGATACTAAGTGGTCACCTAATGTTTTTTTCCAAATCCAGTCATCTATGACCTTTATTTAATCAAGATGTTTTGCTGTCTTAACAGTGCATTTTTACTACCAAGACTATGTGTCATTGAGCTGAAGTGGAAGGCTATAATCATGAATGAGCAAAGGCAGCTGGCTCATGGAGACACTGATACCCCAGCCTTGGCCTAATTATCACGGGGATCCATGGCTACCACATGATTTGTAAATGGACTGGGGGAAAGACATGTAAACAGGACATATTTTAAACATCACTATGTCAAACCCTTCAACAAATATTAAGTATCTAGTATGACTGAAGCTCTGTGCTAGTCAAACAGATAAGACACTCACAGAAATAACTTCCTGAACAAAGTTCTATGTGTAACAACTCCCCAAAAAGACAGACATAGAAATATTTACCAGGTGTTTTGGTAACATCTCTCAACAGCTCGAACAGCAAATCCAAGGTTGGTGGTTGGTGCTGACGTGGACAGTTGGATACAGCCGCTGTTAGCTGCTCCAGCAGGATGATCCAGACTTCTATCAGGCCTAGAAGACAAAAGGCAGAGCTCTTTGAAATTCAGTTAAGCATAATACAGAATCATCATAGGACCAAATTAAACATTGCATCTTACCAATGTGCTGCCGGGTGTGAGGCCTTACCCCGTAAGGGAGCCCTGCATGCTCTAAGCATGGACAGACTATGATTTACATGATCTGAAAAATTCAAAGGAGAAAACACTCAAATTTCTTCCTCCTCCCCCTTCAGTATGAAGGTGATATGGTATGTAAATTCTACTCTATTGAAATGAGTGCCAGATGTCTTGGGAGCTGATAAAAGCAAAATAATAAAATATCCTTTTAGTTTCATCATTTCAGTCTTTTGAAAAAATTATTTTATTGTAAATACACACAAAAGATTTGACATTTTCACCATTTTTATGTGTACAATCAGTGGTATTAATTACATGCACAATGTCATGCAACCATCACCACTATCTATGTCCAAAACTTTTCCATCACCTCAAACAGAAACTCTCTAACCATTAAGCAGTAACTATTCTACCCCTCACTTCAGCTCCTGGTAACCTCTAATCTACTTTTGGTCTCTGAATTTGCCTATTCTAGACATTTTATGTAAGTGGAATCATACAGTATTTGTCTTTTTGTGTCTGGCTTATTTCACTTAGCATAATATTTTCAAGGTACATCCATGGATTGGCATGTACCAGAACTTCATTCCTTCTAATGGATGAATAATACTCCATCGTATGCATGTACTACATTTTGTTTGTCTGCTCATCTGTGGATGGACACCTGTGTTGTTTCCACCTTTTGCCTATTGCTAATAAGGCTGCAGTGAATGCTGGAGGAGAAGGGTCTGTGCAGTCCTGTATGCTTAGGAGGGGAGCTTCTAGTCATATGGCCATTCTGTTTAGCTTTTTGCAGAAGCACATAACTATTTTCCATAAAGGCTACACAATTTTGCATTCTTATGAGGGTTCCAATTTCTCCACATCCTTGTCAACACTTGTTATTTTCTCTTACTTTTTTTTTATAGCCATCCTAGTAGATGTGAACTGGTGTTTCACTGTGGTTTTAATTTCCCTAATGACTAAAGATGTTGAGCATCTTTTCATGTGCTTATTGGCCACTGCTATATCTTTTGAGAAGTATCTGTTCATGTTGTCTTTGTATTGTTGAATTTTAGGAATTCCTTATATATTCTAGATATGAAAACCTTATCAGATACATGATTTACAAATATGTCCTCCCATTCTTCATTGTCTTTTTAATTTCTTGATAATGTCCTTTGATGTACAAAAGTGTTTAATTTTGATGAAGTCCAAGTTACCTGTTTTGTCATTTGTTGTTTGTGCTAGTCTCTTTTCTTTGCTCTTGTTAGTGCTCCAGTTTTTCCAAGGGTCTACCATTCATCTCTAGTTTCTTTGTTGTAATCTATAAATTATCTTTAATTCACCTGTCCATACTGCAGTTTGGGATTCTGGCACTCTGTCAATCCCGTGTGCACACACAGCACTGTAAATACTGCTCACAGATGGGGAAATGATGCTTACAGAATCAACAGATTCACCTGCCCTAAGCAGTACACCTCTCAGTCCAAACCACTCTCCTTCTCCTCCTCTGAGTTTCATCTTTAAAATAAGAAACTAACTTTTAGTGCTATTCATTACTGAGGGAAAAAGCATGAGGTTCATTTTACTAGATCCAAACCGTTTAGTTTTGCCATTTACACAAGCACTTAACACAAGTATTTACACACAAGAATGCCAACATTCTTGCTCATCACTGATGTTAAAAATATGCGAACCTACAGCTCAGATAACAGAAGCAAAGAAAGGACTCAATTTCTCTAGCTTCATACAGAAAGACCAAGAGTGAAGTAAAAAAAATAGCCAACCCTACATTTTAATGTTAATAGTTCTAATTTTCCTGCAAAAGATAATGGTATCAAAAGATGGCAGTTTTTAAAATATTTCCATTAAAAAAAAAAACTACTTCCACAGTTTTGAACATCCCCATTAATAGGAGGCAAAACTAAATCTATGGACAGTAAATAAAAAAAACTAGGTGACAAGAAATCTTTTGAACCTCAACATATAAACAGGTGTGAACAAGCAAATTTACAGGAAATGCAGAAGAGAGAAAAACTAGTTACACACCACTGTAGGGTGTGCAAATAATAAAATCCAAATGGAAAACTCCATGTTACAAAGGATCTCACTTCTTCCACAAATAAATTGCAAAGGGATAAAAAAAGAGTTGGAAAGGAATATCTATAGACTGAAGGGCACTTAACAGACATATCAGCCAAGCATATAGTGTGAAATCTTACGTGAATCCTGAAAATTAACTGACATAAGAAAATTGGAAATGTTAACACTAAAATGATATTTGATGTTATTAAAGAAAGACTGTTAACTTTTAGGTGTAAAAATGGCATTATGGTTATGTCTTTGTCTTTAAAGAACACATACTGAAACATTTACAGTAGAAATGCTTTAATGTGTGGGACTTGGTTTAAAATAACTTGGAAAAGAAAAGTGGGTGGGGGAGAGGGAGAGGAAGTGTGAGAGTGTGTGTGTATGTGTGCGTGTGTAAATATACTTAATAAGAGATAGGCCACAAGTTAATAATAGTGGAAGCTAAGTGATGAGTACTTGAAGGTTTATTATACCATTGTTTGTAGTTTTTTATATGTTTGAAATTTCCATTAGGGGAAAAAAAGTCTTTGGAAACCATAGTAATAACATCAATGGTGAGAATTAATTTTTAATACTAACCTAAAGCGTTCACTTTTATTCTTTTCTCACCTAGCTATGTTACATATATAATCACAATTTTAAAGCCCTCAATGAATTTATAATGTGGGAAACTTTAGACAGGTGCTTGGCTGAACATTATCCATAAGAAAGTAGGCTGCTTGGAAAAACAATGGATTAATGATTTGCACAAATAGGAAGAGGATTGCTTGCTGTTAAAACACAAACCATTTGAAAACCAAATTACAGATAAACAACATTAGCTTCTCCATACAACTGTCTGGATTGGAGGTTTAAGATAACTAAAAATTATCTAATAGTTAAAATCATAAAATGAAACTGTTAGGCAACACCCAGTTTCCAATATCTTAATTGTTCTCTACAGTAGATAGTTATTCTTTCCTACAGCTTTTCATTAAAACTAGTCTGAATTAGTGAGGTTTTACTGTTTATAGTCCCTATGTAAAACCGTAAATCATCTAGCCACCCTCATACATGAATTTATAACAGAAAAGTAAGACAGAAACAACAATTAAAAACAAAACAGTGAATGAAAACACCTCCCTGAAAAAGTCCTTTTGCAAGGGTTTAAAATAACCTATGTCCGGATATTAGACCTCTTTAAAGATGTTGTTTCATTTCTAGATCTAGAAACAGAACAGGGTCCACGGAATCAGAAGACCACAAGCACGAGTTAACCAATCTGAAAATTATCCAAAATTCTAGATTGAACTCCAATTCACAGGAAATTACATACAAACTAATTTGAAATACATTCCTTAAAATTATTCTTTTAATGAGCCTTCAGTTTCACCAGTCCCAAACAGATTCTCTGTTCAGTCACGGCTTCTTTTCCCCAGTCTCTAACCAAATAGTCCTGCAGGAAGTAATTACATAATGGTTGCTTCCTTAGAAGAAGGTATTAAAGACAATTCCCAGCCAATTTAAGTACCAATGCACAAAGCAATTACATTTCAATTTGCTAAATTCAGGAGAACTCAGAGTTAGAAACTATATATTCAGTAGAATCTACAAATCTGCACTGATTTTAGATGGAGGTACCATCTGAATTTGACATGATGTATTTGGAGAGTCCATGAAAACTTTAGGTAGACTTATTTTGTTAGAATTAGAAACAATAACAACATAAATGGATGCTCACCCTTGTCATCTACAAACTACTTAAGGTTTAAGCTTCTGGGCGTATGAACATAGTAAATAGTAAATAACCTGGTTTAGTCCAATCAATGAACTTACCAGTGTCATCATCAAAATCAGACAGGACTGACTCAATTCCATCCTCACTGCTGGCTGACTGCTCCTGAAGTCTTCGAGGCAAGCTAGCAAGTCGCCCACTAAGGAATATTGGCTTCAAGGGCATTTTGTAGATTTTGGCCAATAACTGAATAAAAAAATGCCAAATTGCAATTACATATTGGAAAAAGCTGCACATGAACTATTAAAGAATGAAATTATATGCCAGAAAAAGAAGGGTAAGAGAAAACCAGAAAAGCTCCTGATGTATGAAAGGTTCAAAGTTGGCTTGTTTGTGATTTGGATTCACAGGTTGCCCACAAGAGCCAGCCATCCTATGAAGCAGGCGAAATAGCCTCCAAGAGAAACAAGAAGGTAGAGGAAAAAGCCTACAGATAATTTTTTTTTCAGAATCTCAGTTCCTTACAAATTTCACAGACTTTTGTAAACCTACCAAGGGAAACGTAAAATATGTCAAGAATTTTTGCCTACGGGAGGTGTTCTGTGGGGACTTCTAAGAAGGTCCATAGGTAAATGGAATACCAGACTCTGATTTCCCCTTCCCTCCAGTCAACATCTGGGAAACAGGGCCAAGAGCAAGTGGGGGAATGGAGGAATCTGTGGGCAAGGTGGAAGAGATGACGGTCTCAGGAGCAGAGCTCCCGGACTGCCCTGCATTCTTGATTGTCCTCTCCCTGCTAGACCCCAGTCCCCCAGAGATCCTGTTACTGGCATAAACCCCCAAGGCTCTTCATGATTTAGAATTGTACCTGCTGTGCCCGTACTGTTCTAGAAACCAGGGAAACAGCTGTGAGTGAGACAGAATTATCTTCTCACAAATAATAAATAAAATTTGACATAAATGCTACAGGAAAAAATTAGACAGCAGATACTAGAAGGAGTGACTAGGGAGTGTGGGACGTGTTGACAGGGACCCGGTGGACACCCAAAGCCTGGTCTCCCTGGGAAGCTGAGGTTTCAGATGAGATCTGGAAGATAAGGAATATCAGAGAGAGATCGCGGAGAGAGTTTTCCAGGCAGAGGGAACAGCAACGGGCCTGAGCATTAATGAGAGGGGTTTCCATGAAGAGAGCACATTGGTGTGCTGAGGGCATAGTGAATGGGGGGGAAGGATCTCAGGGTGGACAGACAGCTGGGGTCATGGCACTTGGGGCCTTGTGGACGTAGCTGGAGGAAGCAGCCGGGGCTGGCGTCTTTTCTAAAAACAAGAAGCTTAACCTTACCACCAAGGGAGAGGTGAAAGATACAGACAAAAAGAGGCCTGGGGCCCCGACCTGAGAAGTTGTCACTGAGGCCAGAAGCGAAAGGGCTTCATGGAGGGAGTATTGTTTTATTCCACCAGAATTTGACATGATAAGGACAGGTAATTATTGGACTTAGCACGACAAAGGCCACTGTCACTTTGATAAGCACTGTTTTATAGGATTTCAGTACTAGATCTCGATGGAATACATCCCTCTTACTTTTTTTATGTCTCTCTTCACTATTTGTGTCCCCATCCCCCTATCAGGAAGATGTCCCATGACCTCATGACCCCTTCCCCTAAAGCCTGACACAAATACAGAGATTATGGCAGTTCATGTGTTTGAGTACAAAACAGAAATATCAGAGATTGCAGGTGTAGTTGAGTGGTTTACTATATTATCATTTATTTCTTTCACGGAGTGGGGATGAAATGTCATACTCCAAATCTAAGCCTTATCTGCTCAGAGGCAGCAGAAAGTACCTCTCGTGGGCTTTGGTAAGAGTCCATGCATGTTTTGGCAAGTATCTTTTGAGAAAGGTCTCAGGGCCCGGACTCAGCATGAGCATTCCCGTACCTGAGAACAGCGCCTAAGGTAATCCAGGGCAGGGAGGCACAGGTCTGGGGACGTGGCTCCTGGTCCTGGGACACAGTCTCCAATCTCTTTACAGTCTACCTCCCCTGGGGGCAGCACAGGGAGACAGAAACAAACAAAATTACCCTTGTTTTCACCTTACAACAGAAGACCTATTCATTCAAGCAGCATCAGTTCACCGAATGTCTACTAAAATAGAAGAAGGAAAAATTACCTTCCACTGCACAACCTGGAGACAAATCCTTTTAGTCATTTTTTTTCCCCTGCATGTGTACAGGTTACATACAGGCGGGATCACACTGTACGTCCTATTTGCTTATCCTGTTTTGTCTTAACTCCCTTTTCCAATAAATTACCAACTCCTTTTCTGTATTCTCCATGGGGCTTCCAGTGGCTAGATGGTGTTCTCTTGTACCCGGGCACTACCACTCACCTCACTGGGTCCCTGCTGTTTGATGGTGTGACTTCTAAAGCTTTCATGACAGAGGATGATCCCAGAGACAAGCCATGTGCTTGGCTGGAATGAAGCAGGAGGTCTCTGTTTGAAAAGGTACCTCATTTGCTGCTAGTGCTCAGTACTAAACAGTGACAATAAAGATTCTGGGAAGATTCTAAACATCTGGAGCTTGGGGATGGAGGCTATTTAAGTGAAATGACTTTTATTTTTTGTACACACCTAGAGATTTCACAGATCTATAGAGGGTATCTAGATTTTTCCATAGGTAAAGAGTAGTTGAGTATTATTCTTTTTCACATGCAATGAATCTATTTCACTACTTTCAATAAAATCATTCCACAGCACTGTAATTGTTTCTAAATGTCTATAATCGCAGCAACTAGCACCCTCTCCTCTGGGTAAACAGACATAATTACTAGTCATTAGTTAAAATTCAGACACAGACAAAGAGGCATGTTTCTCCTTAAAAATGAGAAGAAAAGATAAACATTTCTTATGTCTCAGATCAGAGACTGGCAAATTTTTTTGTACAGGTCCAGGTAGTAAATATTTTAGGCTTTTCTCAACTCTGCTGTTGCAGCATGAAAACAGCCATAGACAAATGGTCATGGCGGTGTTCCAAAGAACTTACTTATAAAAGCTAACAGTGGATTGGGCTAGGCTTTTGGGTCATAGTTTACCAACCTGTGGTTTAGATTAACTCACTTTGTGATATAAAAACACAGACAAAATTCATGTTGGAGTAACTAAGTGGGAATTTAAAAAAATTTCATTTCCTAGCCTGTTGATCACAGTGAGTGTTGCAAAGGTTTTATTTATTTATTTTTTACCTACACTACTTTTTCACATCAAAGTCCAAGCACAGGGCAGCCCCTGGACCAGGAGCAGTACGCAGTACAAGTAACTCCACCTTCTAATTCACAGAAAAAAATAGAATCTGTCTCTTTTAAATATTCTCCACGACACACTGATAATTCTGCAGCTCTATGTTCAGGCCCCAACTCCCTACCTAAGACAAAATTGCAGACTTCTAACATGCTACTAGGCATCTCTGCTTGAATATTTTAAAAAACTGAATGTGTCCAAATGTCCAAGGATGTAATTCATTACTTTTTTCTCTCCTCCATATCTAGCCTGCTATCTGTTTATATATCTCAATTCTGGGTAATACAAGTCCTTGTAAGAAACTTGGGGAACAGGAATCATCCCCAGCACCTCCTCTCAGGCCCCAAATCCGAGCAGGCCCAACCCCTGTAGATCCCACCTCTACAACAGGCTAGAGCCAGTTCCTTCCTGTCTACTTTCTCCCAAGCTACCGCAGCACTGGTGTCAGCCTGCAGCCCCTAGTCCCTGCCTACAGGGACATGTGAACTGCAGGAGTCTAGCTTCTAATGTTACACGTGGTCACCTCACTTCACACCGTGGTCCCTTCCTCTCTTTCCAGTTCATCTCCCCCACCCCTTCTGTGTGGGTGCCTCCAACGTACCCTATTTTTAGAAAAGTAAACCTAAGGCTCACTTGTCAGAGTTCAAATGTCACTTCCTCTTTGAAGCCGGCGTGGGCCTCCACTAACCAGACATCTCTTCACTTGGCTTAAACGGCTTTTTTTTTTTTAAACTAGCCTCTCTTAAAGTATTCATCTTACTGAGCTATATTATTGATTACATGTCTGTTTCCCAGAAGAGGCTGTGAGGCTCTCACAGACGGGAAGCATGCTTTATTCATCTTTATGTCCCCTTAGAATGTCCAGCTGCTGTGCCCACAGAGCTGGCAGCCCCTCAGCTTCTCAGTGAACAATAGGTTATCAGTAATAATGGTCCTTAAATGAAATAGAGACCTGTAAGATAATAGAAAATACACATATTGATCTCTGCCCTGGTTCCTGGCACAGAGCTCCTAAAACCCTTGCCATTTGCTAAGTGGGAAGATGCTAAAGAGCACCAGGAACATCATTTGTCCTAATTTTTGGACTTTGACTCCAATTCCTGAGGCAGAGCTCTTAAATCCTTTGAATTTCTTGGGTGATAGGAGTGTCTTCTCTTCTAAGGAGGCAGCTCTTGGTGGGTTCCTGGATGGGGGCTGGTCACCAGAAAGACCAGACGGTGATTAGAAGCTCGGCATTGTCAGCCCCATCCTCACTTTCCAGAGACGGACAGGAGTTAATGATCCATCATAGCTTATGTGGGGAAGCGTCTATGGAAATCCCCAAAGTATGAGGTTCGGGCTGGTACTTGGTACTTTGGGTTCGGGTTGAGAGCTTCTGGGCTGGTGAACACATCTACGTACCAGGAAGGGTGGCACGCCCTAACTCCGAGGGGACAGGAGCTCCAGTGCTCGGGACCCTTTCAGATCTTGAGTTACATATCCCTTCATCTGGCTGTTCATCTTTATCCTTTATCATATCCTTTCTTATATAATAAACTGGTCAATGTGTTTGCCTGAGTTCTGTGAGCTGTTCTAACAAATAAACGAATCCAAGGGGCGGAAGTCCTGGGAGCCTCTGATATGTAGCCGAGGTGGACAGAAGTGGTGGGTAACCTGGGGACCTGCTACTTACGATTGACACCTGAAGTGGGGGAAGGGCAGCCTCATGGGCCTGAGCCCTTAGCCTGCAGGTTCTGAGCTAAGTTGGGTAGCGTCAGAAAGGAACTGAATTGTAGGACACCCAGCTGGTGTTGCAGAGAATTGCTTAGTGTGGAAAAAACCCCATACATCCAGTGTCTGAAGTGGTGTGAGTGTGATAGTAATGTGGAGGCAAAGGGGACACACACAGTAGGAGTAAGTTTTTCCTAAACAAGAACTAGATTTTCTACTATTTAATGCAAGCATTCGTGTGTTAGGTCTTTGTTTAAGATAATAAATTATTAGGCTTCTATTTAACATAAAGCAGAGTTCAAAAAAAACTTTATTCTGTTGCTCAAAAGAAATCTTCCTCTGAAGCTCAGTATATCAAATCAGTAAGTCAGTGGCTGCCCTGGGTGTTCCTCAGCCCAGTCCTCTGCTTTCCAGGGTATATGTAATAATATCGTGAGGATATATGACAATGGGAGGTAACAAGGATGGGCTACAGATTAGACATGTGGCCTCCAGCCTCCATCCTGAAATTTCCTTTTGTTCCTGTTACAAAAGACGGGGAAAATGAGTGAAGTCACCTAGTTTCTTTGTGTCCAGTTTTCTTTTGCAAAGGAATGGCTGCTTATTTAGCAAGAATATAAAAAGAATATTATGAACCTTATCTTTTCCTTCTTTAAACTCAGGCTCCAGGTCTAAGAGCACTCCATGGTGAAATTCTCAAAACTAAAGACTTCAGTTCCTTCCAAATTTTTGGTTTAACTAACTGTCCCGCCTTCTATTTCACCCCAGATAAACTCATGCTCTATAATAAACTGCGGTAGCAGGTCATGCAATACAGCAAGACTCTACATTTTTAAAGTATTCCTAAATTAAGCATAAAATCTACTGGGTAGTTCCTGACATACCATGAGGCCTCAAAGGAGGGGGACTTTTACATAAAATATGTTTATGATTGATAAGACCCGGGGCAGGGAGGCGGAAGCAGTCTTGATTTTGGCCTAGAAGGAGGTGGGAACTCAAATTCAGGCTGCTAATTATGTGACACCAAGGAGGATAGTTTCTTGTATAGGGCAATTATTGAATATTTTAAGACTCAGACAGAAGTTGGAGTAAAATAATATATAGAATAAAAACATGCTGCATTACAAGATTAGTCCATGAACACAGTGAAAAATACCAATTCTGGACAAATCGAAGCAGCTTTTACAGTAAGTTTTCTGCTTCTGAGTACACAACCATCTGCTTATATCCCAGGATGCTTGCTGGCTCCAGGCAATCCGGGGGCCTGTCTCCAGGGCTCTCTATACAAAAACATCTAGGAAATAGTCCCCAGCTGTCATGAGGCATGAAAGGAGGACTTCACTTACCCAGTCCTTTGACAAACTTCATAAGGCACATGATGTAACTAGTGGCTGCATTAGCAAAGACCTGGATGTTGTCAGTATTGAGAAAAGCTTCAAATACATCAAACACTGGAGCTTGGCCTTTTCCTGCGGGAAGAAGATCGCAGAATTTTAAGGAAGCTAACGCTCTTCTTCAGGTTGCCTATACTCCCAGCATCTTCCATGGAGTCTTGGAAAAGATCTATTGGAGAAAAGCCCAGGCCTTGGCTGGACCACTGGCTTGGCTCCAATGTTGTCTTTCTCAGCTCTGCCTGCAGGGGGAGCTGCAGGAAGGCTACGAAAAGCTCAGTAAAGAGATGAGGGCCAAGCCAAGGGCTGGAAGCACGCGGGGGCAATGTGCAGATCTGTAGCGCAATGAAACATGTGTGCCTCTGGGATTCTCCGGCACACAGAATTACAGGGAAAGGAAGGTTTGGCTAAACCCCTAATGGCATATACTAATTTATTCATACCTGTGCGGGAAAGAGTTAACACAGAAGGTCTGAGACTGCTATCCTTAAAAAGGCTGGAGTGCCAGGCTAGCCGTTGGCTGGGAACTTGGTTCTCAGAATATTTCTAGGCAACAGTTAACTGATGAGGGTCTTTCGCTGTGCCTACACAGTTTGGGCAAACAACATGGTTTATTCAGAACACCTGTTTTCCTTTGGGGAGTCTAGAATTTTTTGTAGGTGGAGGCCATGGGTGCCTATGTGACCAGCCCTCAGCTGGGTTTCTTCTGGGCTTCACTGAACACGAACATTACACTCATGCTGCTGCATTTTCACTACTGGGGGAATTGTCAGCTCCATAGAACCCCTCCAGGGTGGGTGAGAGCGCCAAGAAGCCTGTACAGGGATTTCCCCAGACTCTGTGTCCTTTTCCCTTACAATTTGGCTTGCCCTTGTTATGTTGACATAATAAGTCTTAGTTGTAAGCCAGGTCATCAATCTGAGCCATGTAACATATCTTAGCACAACTGTAGTTGGCTCCATGAGCCCTTCTGGTAGGTCTCTGAATGTGGGGTCCTGGGGACTGCTGACACAACACCCTTGGTCACTGGGTGTGCTTTACAGGTGCCCATCCATCTCTAGCCATACTCCATCTCCCTAATTTGGATTCTCCTGTGTTATGATACTTATGCCCTTCTTATTAGCAAGCAGATACCATTTTCTTCTTGGTTTTAGGAATAAATGCAACACAGTTATGTATAAGTGAAACAACAGAAGTCCCTTAGTCTTTTGTTTGATCTGTCAGTAAGAGCAGGGCCTGATAATGCTCAGGACTCTTGGTCTCCTGGCAAAACTCAGAATTTGTGTCCCTGCTATACCAGATTATTTCCTGCTGAGAAAACATGAAAGTCAGTCTTCCCTATTGCTCAATTTCTTTTGATAGCATGAAACTTGGCATAAAGAACGCATGCTCTGTAACAGGAATCATCCATACATTCTTCCCACTTTCTCCATTCCTATGTAACAGTATTGGAAATTCTAGCCAGAGCAATTAGGCAGAAAAAAATGAAATGTATTGAAATTAGAAAGGAAGAAGTAAAATTTTCTCTTTATAGATGACATGATTTTACTTTTGGAAAATCCTTAAGATTCCACCAAAAACTACTGGATTAATAAATGAATTCACTTAAGTTCCAGGATATAAAATCAACAGACATTCTTACCCATGGAATAATCACCAACCAGATACTCCTTCACCTCGGACTTGTTCCCACTGTGCACTGTTTCCAGGGCACTGAACAAGGGCCTCCATCCCGACTGGATCTGGGTGGAACACACTTCAACCAGCTCACCAATGGATGTGACCACCTGGCAGAGGCAAAGGAAGTGGCACTTAAAACCCTTGTCTTAAAAGAAGCAGGAGGATTTCTGCAAAGCGTGATGTACTTTCTACTTCCTATTTCTGGGTTCATTTTAGTGAAAGAGAAAAATCAGAACCCAGACAAACTCACTTGAAAATGTTCCAAATTTTGGAACATGGTTAGTCGTAGCATTTTGCTAACAACCAATGTTGCTGAGTAACTTTTCATATGTTTATTAACCACTTGTAAATATTTTGCTATTTTTTTAAACTGGGGTTTTGTCTTTTCAACATTGTCAATTTATTATTGAGTTGTTCTTTATGCACTCTAGATTCAAATCCTTCCTGAGATATATGATTTGAAAATATTTTTTTCAGTGTTGGCCCTTTTTGTTTTTCTTTTTAATAAAGTTTTTTGAAAGAGCAAAAGTTTTCAATTTTGATAATGTCTAATTCATCAATTTTT
This sequence comes from Manis pentadactyla, assembly GCF_030020395.1. Taxonomy (NCBI): domain Eukaryota; kingdom Metazoa; phylum Chordata; class Mammalia; order Pholidota; family Manidae; genus Manis; species Manis pentadactyla. Next base: position 53,166,725 of record NC_080030.1, read on the forward strand.
CTTTTTATGGATCATGTTGGTGTCATTTCTAAAAAAATTGTTGCCTAACCCAAGGTTTTAAAGTTTGTTTCAGTAATATTTATCATACTAATGTCCATTTTGCCTGACATTAAGACAGTCACCCCAACTCCTTCATGGTTACTGTTTGCATGTCATATCATTTTCAGTCTTTTTACTTTCAATCTATTTGTGCCTCTGAATCTAAAATCTGTCTCTTATAGACTGCATGTTGTAATATCTTATTGTCTTATATAGCCTTACAATCTCCACCTTGACTGCTGAGTCAATTCATGTTTTTTAATACCTTTGAGATATAAACATAATAAAATTTACCCATTTATAGTGTTCAATGTTTTCTTAGTATATTCAGGGCATTGAACAACTATCACCACAATCTAATTTTAGAACATTTTCATTACCTCCCCTCCAACTCAGTACCTGTTAGCAGTCATTCCCACTCCATGACCCTACCCTTTGCCTTAAGCAATCACGAATCTACTTTTTGTCTCTATAGATTAACTTTATGGACATTTCATGTAAGTGCAATCATATAAAATGTGGTATTTTGTGACTGGCTTTTTTCATTTAATGTAATGTTTCCAAGGTCCATCCATGTTGTAGCACAATTCAGTATTAAAATTTTTTATTGCAGAATATTTCATTGGTGGATATGTATTTTATCAATTTATCAGCTGATGCAATTTAGGTTGTTTCTAATTTTCTGACTGTTATGAAAAATGGTGCTACAAACATTTGTGTCCAAGATTTATATGGGTAAATGTTTTCACTTTTCTTGAGTGAATACCTTTTGAGGACTGTTTTCCATGGAGGAAAGACATTTAGCCTTCCCACTAGTAGCATATGAGGGTTCCAACTTCTCTACATCATCACCAAAACTTGTTATTATCTTTTTTACCAAAGTCATCCTAATGGGTTTGAAGTGCTATCTCATTTGGGTTTTGATTATTTCCATAATAGCTAATGATATTGGGCATCTCTTCACCAAAGCATATTTAATGCTTTTATTGCTATGATCCTATTTATATCTGTCATTTTACTATTTATTTTCCATATATATAATGTGTTTTGTTTCTCTGTTCTTCCTTTCTTTTCTGTTAAATATATTTTTAGTGTATCACTTTAATTGCTCTGTTTATCTTTAATCTGTTTTTTGTGTTACTTTTTTCACTGTGGCCCTAGGGATTTTAGTATGCATCTTCAATAAATCATAATATTCTCCAAGTTAATACTGACTTAATTCTGGCAAAATATAGTAAATTTGCTTCTAAATAGTTCTGTTTTCTCTCCCTTATATTTGCTACTATTACTTATATCTTTTAATACTAAATATAAGTATTAAATAAATCCAAAAATTCAGTGTTGTGTTATTGCTTTAAACATTATGATTTTAAAATAAATTAAGAGAAAGAGAAAAATTGCATACAATCTTTTATATTTACCCACATAGGCACCATCTCTTTTTATGAAATTGATTTACTACCTTTTGTTATCTCCTTTTGGTCTAAAGGAATTCCTTTAGTATTTCTTGTAAAAAAGGTTGGTTGGCAAGATATTCTATCAAGTTTTATCCGATGATGTCTTTACTTCATCTTCATTTCTGAAGGGCAGTTTCTCTAGAATTATTTATTAATCAATTTTTTTTTCTTTCAGCACTTTCAATATGTTATTTCACATTGTCTTCTGAAATTTATTCTTTCTGGAGAAGTAGCAACTAGACCTATTGTGTTTTTCACTTGGTAATGAACTGGTTTTCTCTTGCTGCTCTCATAGTTTCGTCTTTGAGCAGGTTGACTATATCTACTGAGGACATCCTGTGTTGATGCTATTTGAGGTCCCATTATTTCTCGAAATATTCCCACCCCTTTGTCTTTCTCTTCTTCATCTGGGACTCCCATTATATGTATGCATGATATGTCCCCACAGGTCTCAAAGGCTTTATTTATTTTTGGTCAAACTTAATTCTCACTGATCTTCTGAATGGATCATTTCTATTAGTCTATTTTCAAGTTCACTGATTCTTCTGTCATCTCAAGTCCTGCTGGTAAGCCCATCTAGTAGAATTTTCATTTCAGTTACTGCTCTTTTCAACTCTAGAATTTGCATTTTTTCATGGTTTCCATTTCTCTATGTAGACTACCTTTGAGTCACTGTCATCACATTTTTCTTTAATTCTTTCAGTATATTTATAATAGCTGTTTTATAGTCTGTCTCCCAAGTCCAATATCTTCAGTTTCCATTTACCATCCCCTCCCTCCTGCCCCACTCCCCATCCCAGTATGTGTCACTTTTTCTTGTCCCTTTGTACATCTTTTTTTGGGCCAAAAATTGGATATTTTAGAAATAAATTATAGCAATGCTGGATTCTGATTTACTTTTCTGTTTTTTTTTTTTTTTTGAAACTAAGGAGTTGGACTTAAACTGTGGAAACTGTCTCTTCCCACATGTGAGGCACCAATGGGTCTGCTTAATTTCTTTGTTTTTGTTTTTCAGTCCAACTTCCTAGTGTTCATCCCCACGTTTGCATAGGTCAGTGGTCAGCTGATACACCGGGGGAGACTGTACCCAAACACACTGAGCTTCCAAAGCTTCCACCCCGTGCCGACTGACACGTATCTAGCTTGGAGACAATATTCCAAATTCAGTCAGTTCTTAAGTCTCCCTTGTATTTTACTTTCTGATAAGATATATATATATATAGTCTATCTTGCATATGTCCAAGTTTCAGTTGCCAGAAATGTGTGAGGCACTTATCTAGTCCTCCCATGAATCTCTGGTTTCTAGAAACTCACGTTACATTTCTTATTACAATCTTAGGCTAGCAAAGCTGCAGGATTCCCCGTTTGTTCACTTCCTAATGAACTCCCCACTTTGAGTTGACAAACCAATGATCTTTTTTCCTCTTCTCTAAACTAAGCCTGTTCCTTATAGAAGAAAAGCTGTTGATTTTCCAAGTTAGTCCCACACTGGTCAAACTACTATTCTTGCCAACAGCATGGAAGTAAGGGTGCTGGATGCAGTCTTTGGCAAGAGGTCACAGACTCCCACTGTTCTTAACCAAAGTTCTAGCAAGAACTATTTTTAAGTATAAATGCTACTCAATTTCTTGTATGCCCCTTGGTCAATTTCCAGAGCACTGAAATGGTTGTTTTTGACAATTTTGTCTTTTCAAAAATTGAAATATAGTTGATATGCAATATAATATTCATTTCAACACAGTGATCTGACAATTACATACACTGCTAAGTGCTCACCATGATAAGTGTAGTTACCATCTATCAATATATGAAGATATTACCATATTATTGACTATATTCCTTATGCTGTACTTTCCATCCTTGTAACTTGTAACCCCTAGTTTGTACCTCTTTATCCCCTTCAGCTATTTTGCCCATCCTCCCACCTCCTCCTGTATGGCGTCCACCAGTCTGTTCTCTGTGTCTGAGTCTATTTTTGTTTTGTTCATTCATTTATTGTTTAGATTCCACATATAAGTGAAATCATATGGTATTTGTCTTTCTCTGCCTGACTTATTTCACTTAGCATAATACCCTTTAGGTTCATCCATATTGTCACAAATGCCAAGATTTCATTTTCTTATGGCTAATATTCCATTGTATATGTGTCCTGTATCTTCTTTACCCATTCATCTGTAGATGGACACTTAGGTTGCTTCCATACCGTGGCCATTGTAAATAATGCTGTGATAGACATAGGAGTGCATATACTTTTTCAAATTAGTGGTTTTGTTTTCTTTGGGTAAATTCCTAAAAGTGGAATTTCTGGGTAAAACAGTATTTCTATTTTTAGTTTTTTGGAAAAATCTCCATTTTGTTCAATTTTATACTTGATTTTTGTGAGGAGGATTCTTTAATTTCTCATGCCACCATAGCCAAAGTGCTCCCTCTCTTAAACTTTCTGAACATATTTAAGTATAATATGTTAAAGTCTATCTCAGATAACTCTGATATCTGGATACCTGGCTACATATGTATGTGTGTGTGTATATTTTTATTGTTTGTTTGTTTTGTTTTCAAGGACATGTTATTTCCAAATGAGTCTGATTATTTTTTATTGAATGTGAACATTGCACATGCAAACCAAGAAATAATTTCAGTCCTTGGAATGATGTCACCTTCTGTCAGAGAGGTGTTTTGCGCCTATGGTAGGCTCTAGAAATCTCAGGTCACCCAATCTCATGTCAAGTATTGGGTTTATCTGAAGTTGGGGATTATTTCCTGCTATGACTAGTCTATTTAAGTTCCACCCTTCCTCCTCCTATGTCCCTTTCTCCTCATAGTTCTCACCCAAGATGTCAGGAAGTTACTAGATTTGGCATGTTTTGTACTCCAATTGAGCTTAGCTTCTCAATCTCTCAGCTTCCTCTTCTGAAATTAGTAGATTCCACTTCAGGAAAAGCAGCTGCAAACATGAGGCACCACCTCTAGGTATTCTTTCTCTCCTAGATGTTGGCCTCACAGTTATTCACTCCCTTGTTTTATTCCAGTGATTAAAAAGTTTTTTTTAATCCAACTTTTTCTAGCTGTTCCCTGTGGGAAGTTGATCTCAGTTACGTAGCTCACCATTATTGGAATCCTCCAACCTAGTCTTTAGGTATTCACTCATATTTTCCTTCATTCTTATTTAATATTTTGCATGAAAGATCCAATATTTCAATTCTTTTTAGTTGTGGTTGTGCCATCTGTTGTTTCAGCAGCTCCCTCTGATTATTGCCTTGTTTCCTGTATGTTTCGTGGTATTTTATAAATACTGAAAATTCATATATTTCTGAACTTGGTGAGATTCTTTTGTGACTTGAGTTGTAATGAGTCCCTCCAAGGGGAAGAATTCCGTTGCTTCTGTAGAGCGCCTACAGGAAGCTTCCCAGACCACTGGGTGGTGCAATTTCATACCTTTACCGCACAGAGGGGCTAGCTTGTAATTTTAAATTCTGTAGAGTTATTTTATCTCCACGAAGAGCCAATGTTAGAAAACGGCTGATATAACTCAGGGAGGGTAGCACCCCAGTTCATCTCTAATTCAGCCATGGCCTGAGGGTAACAACAGTTCTATAGGGTTTGCATGGAGATTTCTCTCCGGTTCTGGTGGCCTCAAGAATGTTATTAAGCAGAACTCAGCTTCACCTGAGGCAAATTCCTTCATAGCAGAATCCATCTTAAGAGCTTTGCCTGTTTCTCTGGTTTCTTGTTACTTAGCTTTGGGCACCTTAGTTTTCCTTACTTTCCTGCTGATATGTCAATGTATTTAAAAGGAATTTTTAACCGTTACTGAAAATTTTTAGTGAATTTCAGAGAGAGGATCTATCTGAGTTTCTAGCACACGATCATGCTAGATATGAAGTGTCCAGTTAGTTTCTTTGCCATTTGTCTCTCAGTAGAGTGTATGGTAACAGTTAAAAATATAGGCTAGGTCCAAGTATAGACCAGCATAGCCAGATCGCCTAGGTTCAAACCCCAATTCCACCAATCACTAATCATGTGTCCTTAGCTAAATTTCTTAGCCTCTCTTTGTCACAGATCCCATAAGGGATTACTGGAAAGATGAAACATGCAAACGTCACAGAACAGTGCCTGAAAGTGTGCTCAGTGAGAGCCAGCTCCGATGATGACGGTGCTCACCACCAGGACATCCTCACCTGGTCTTGGACGTCCTCATCACACAACTCCAGCTGCATAATACGCTCAAAAGGTCGGAACAGTGCTTCGTTAAAATGAAAATGAGGTGGCTCATTCCAGTCAGTGAGAACCTCTGTCAGTATATCATGGATGAAGGAAACAGCCTTCTGAGAGACACGTCTTTCCTTATGGCAGGCAGCCTGCAAAATCCATGAGAGAGTAGAACAACATTAGGATGTCAGGCAAGAAGCTGTTTTCTGAAGTTCCTAGCCCACCTCACTGTAAGGACATGGAAGCAGCAAATCTGTTAAGTAAAAAATCCCAAGAGATAGGTATGGAAGAACAACACACCAAAATTCAGTTTTTAATAATTTAACCAATTCATCGGACACAACTCTAATTTCACTCAGATGTTCCCAGAAAAATAAGAGCTTTTAAGGATTTCTTTCTTTTTTTCTGTAACATGACAGTTTTCTTGGGTATTATACAACATGCTGACAAAGACCCCAGAACCTAATTGGAACTGCCCATGCCCTCATTCTTAGCCATGCCCCAAACATATAAAGATTAAATGAGCCAGGTGTCCTTCATTGAGGTGGGCTGATTGCAGCAGTAAAGCTCTAACTGGTTCACATCTTTGTATCCATGCCCTTTAGTACTTCTTTCTCATACTGCCCATGAGCCTGGACGTGTGACTTGCTCTGGACAATGGAACAATACCAAATCATGTAAGTAGAGAATTGAAAAACAGTAATGTTTAGGGTTTTTCCCTCTTGCTTTCCTTTGGAATCCTCAGGACGCCATGTAATGAGCCCAGGCCAGTCCACTGGAGGAGGAGAGACCACGGAGAGGAGCCCACGTGTCCGGCCTTCCCAGCCAAGGCCCTCATGAACCAGCTGGCCCGTCTTCGTCCCAGCTGACCACAGGTACACCAGTAGGGCAAGCTGAGGTCAGCGAAGCCTGGCTCAGAGCACAACAGCCCAGCTGAGCCCAGCTCAAATTTCTGACTCATAGAATCATGAGCTAAATAAATAGGTGTTATTTTAATTCACTACGTTTTTGGGGTGGTTTATTAGGTAAAAGATAACTGATACACTGTTCCATACCTAAGTTATTATTTTCTACCCATTTTCCTTACTAGAATGTTTTCAGTTAGTGAATTAAGTGCCAAAAATACTTTATGACACAGCTCTACCATATAAGCACTAAAAGGCTATTAGGAATAGGTATCGCTGGGCAAACAGGGCAACAACTTCCCCATCAGCTTAGACATGGCCAGTCATGTCCTGAGATGCTCAGGTGGTATGATGTAATTTTTCACATGTATTCCCTTTTGGAGAGTGAAAGGGGGCATCAAGTTAACTAAATGCGGAAAGCCAGATGTATGATTCCCCCACTTAGAGCGTATTTCCCAGACTGTATTTAGCTGTTAGAAAAGAAGGACTGGCAAGAACAAAGGGTATTGTTATATTCATGCATATGAGTGAAGCTACAGAATTGGGTTGATCCTGGATCACAGAGTGAATAGCTGGTTGCGTACGGCCCCTAGCCAAGTTATGTGATTGTAAAGACAGAGGGTCAGAGTGAGACCAAGGTAGCACTGCCCTCTGGGGTGATTCTTTAGAAGCCATGATGTATAATCAGAGGACTGTGATGTTTGTGACCAGGTGATGGGAACCTTGTCATTGCTGAGGCCCCGGTGCTCTTCATCCATACACCGTCTCGCACAGCACAGCGGGCTGTGCTGCGGGAGTTTGCTGAGCTGCCCACCTTCCAGGTGCTCACCTCCACCAGGTGTGGGGCCACAAGGCCCCAGCAGCGCATCACGTGGAGCAGGGGCCGCGATTTGCTCCGCACGATCCTCAGCATGGCGTCCCCGAGGCGGAAGAGGTGGAGGGCGCTTTTCCGGTCTTGAGTGGATTTAACTTCTCCTACAAGGGGGTAAGACAGCAAAAGCCATGAGGCCCAAACTCAGAAATAATTCAGCCTGTTCGAGTGCAGAGACAGGATGAAAATCAAAGAACCGTACTCAGACTAGTAGGGTTATTAGGTGTGTGCTAACGAAGAGAGGAGAGGACCCTAGCTTCAAGGAAGAACTAGGTGGTCTGCACAGCAAGGTGAGGGTCCGCCTCTCCTGCCTGCCATGGCCTCCCGAGTGCCTAAGATGAGAAGTGTGAACAGTGCTTGCTGATAAGGGGCCATGGCATAGTGGTTAGGGACAAGGCCTGAGCAGTCAGACTGCCTGAGCTCAAATCCTGCTTCCCCCACGTGGTACTGGGTTAGACTGGAAGGGACATTTACCTGTCTAGGCCACGGTTTCTCATTGTAAAACTGGGGATAACAGTATCTACTTCTTAAAGTTACTTTGAGGATTAAGTGTGGGTAATATTCATGAACACAGGCCTGGCACATAGTAGTCTTAACTATTATCTTTACTGTAGCCACGGGCATTCTTCATACTCATCATCCACTTTGCCGATCATTCATGGCACCTCTGAAGCCCTGGGGACACAGGTCAGGCCCCTCTCTAGTCAATAATATGCTTGTTAAACCTTGCCTGTCTTGATTCAGTACAACCCTTCCCACTCTGATCTTTTGCTGCTTTGCTGTGTCACGTCTTCTCTCTTCTTGCTCATGTCCTATTACCTCCCCTATACTGCGTCCAAAATGCTGATTGTTTGCAAGTTCTTCCAACCCAAATGATCCTACCCAATTAGTCTTGCCATATCAAACTTCAAAATGGCACTAATGATAATCACTGACATTCACTGTACATTTACTCTGTGTATCTTTAATCACTTTAATTTTTAAAGCAAACCTTAAGAAATGGCATTATCAACATCTTACAGATTAGAAATTGAAGGCCAGAAAGGTGAACTGATTTGCCTAAGACAATGTTGCTGCTAAGTGCTCAAGGACAGAAGCATTTTAGGTCAAAGGTGCATTTTAACTCAGATCTGATTGATTCCAAAGCAAATGGCTCCTCCTCCCAAGTCTGCTGCTTCTTCCTGACCCTGTCCACTGATCTGGGAAGTTCAGAGCTTGCTGATATATCCACTGCAAAAACTATGAAGGCTGCCCCAGGCTCACAGATGCTCGGGAAGACTGCTGGGTTCAGGTTTAGCTAAGGTTTTAAAATCTGTTAAAAACCAGCAGGGCAAGAACTGTAGTTCTCCAATTAGGATCTACAGTAGGCTCAAAAGGCCAAACACATTACATTTTTAGAATTTCAGATTCCTAATGATGGAAGGGACCTCAGATGTTGTGCAATCCAACTGCCACCCAGCATGTAGCTCCATGCCTCTGCCTGAACTCACCAGGAAGCTACCGTTTCAGCACAACCACCTCTGCTGTAGATGGACAGCTGCATTTGTGAGCAAGCTGCCACCCATCTGGGACCCTCGGGCAAGGCGGTATTGCTCTGATCCCTGTCTGACAGGCTGGCCTTCAAGAGGCCCACTCCCCTTCACCTGGCCTTATCGGTGACGGCAGTGATACTGACCCATCATTAAAGGATATACCCTGGCAGAAGTTTTGCTAAGAGTGATGTGAAGCTTCTGTTGATCCTTCCGTTTTTCTCCCCTGTTCTTCCAGTCCCTTTTGGAATCAGTATCTGCTTCTGTAAGTTGGTGGGACCGAGGCAAGAGGTGTGGTTTGTGATAGGGAGAAGGGCTGCCGCCCTCCCGTGAAGCTCTCAGCACGCTGAGCAGCCTCACGATTTCAGTATCACAAGCATACCACTTAGTAGAGCCGCCCAGAGCAGCTCCAGGCAGGGGCAGTGGTGACATTTCCGTTTGCAAAGGCCACCCCACACACATCCCACCTCCAGACCAGGACCACCCAGTGGCAAACCTTCACCCAGACTCTGCCAGGGTGACAGTGTGTGAAGGGAATGTGGACTCAGGTCTTCAGGCTGCTGGTACCAGAGATCCGGGCAGTTTCCCGCTGACCTCAAGGCCGTGTGGTCGGGGACAGAGTTACCTGGCATTGCCAGAGAGTAATCGACCGTCTCCGTGACAGAATGGAAGAGCTGCGCCTGCGATGCTTTCTTCAGCTGGTAGAGGAAACCTCCCAAAGCCATCAGGTTCAGCTTATCCGTAGCGTCTTCAAAGAGCCTGGATGAAGCAAACAGATTTGTTACTTGGAAACAATTCAGTGACGTCTTTATGGAAGAACGATTATGGTAATTTTGTTAGATGTGATTAATGAAAATGTGTAAACAATTATAAAGAAAAGTGCGATATTATTATGTCTATTATTACTGTGTACGACTCTGCTCCAATTATGAGATTTTAATAGAAAGGGCACAGACTGTATTTAAAAAAAAAAAATCTTCGCTTCCCCATGGCTTAGCTCAGCCATGGTAGGCACTCAGAAAACATCTGGTGGGAAGTTCAAAGTCGGCAAACCATTGCTCCTAGAAACTGAGTAACTGGGAATGGAATCCTTAGAATTAACTTCAGTTTCATCAACTGTAATAAACGTCAACTGTAATAAAGAAAAATCCAGTAAGTTAGCTAAGGCTTTTGCTAGGCTGCAGTTGATGAATATAGTACTGGGCTTGGCTTTGAGGAGGATACATAATGAATCCTATAAGCCCTCCTGAGGACAGGGACAATTTCGTACGTGAGTTGTACTGAATGGCTGTACTGTACAGTATGTTCTCTTGACTCATACACCCAGAGCCCTGTACATGGCGGACATTCAAGAACTCACTGCAAGAACCTATATCCCCTAACATAACAGACCTTGCAAGTTCTTCCTGTTTTCCACTCAGCTGGGCGCAGACATTTCTAGCAGTTCAGAGGAGGGAGAGCCGAGAGCAGGGCTTAGAGGAGGGTCAGAGGCTCACTGGAATTTGGAGTGCTGGGATCAAATACTGGTCTATGTGGCCGAGGCACACCAGCCTTCCGCTGCTCTTAGGCTGTCCTGCTGCCCACCCTCCAAATCTGTGGGGACACCGGAAGGACGAGCAGCCCCGTGGGCGGCCACATGCTGGCCAAAGGAGACCGTCTGTAATACAAACTGAATCATGAGCCCTTTGGAAGGGGTAATAAGAGACACCAAATTTTAAGATGGGAATCAGTGGCTTCAACATTCACAAATTTTTGAAGCAAATATTTTTTTTTCTTGGCATTTTGTTATTTCAATTTTAATTATCATTTAGTTTCTGGGTCCTATTGACCACATCTTCTCCCTCTTTCCTAGTAAGAAAATCATGACTATTACACCCCACTTGAGACCTGGATGCTACTTTCCAGATGCCAACACTCTTTCTTGGTCACCTTGTTGGATAAAGAGGAAACAGCGATTATTGTCCTGAGCTGGCACATACTTTACTGAGTTAGCAGATGAAGAAACTCAGTCTCACTGTGACTATTTATGGCAGTTGGTTAGTGTCAAAGCCAGGAAAGAACTCAGGTGTTCTAAGCCTCAGTGAATGCTGTTCCCCCTTCCCCACCCCTTGCTGCCCATCTCTCTGCATAAACTTCACTGGGCCCCTGCTGTGGGGAACAATGACCAAGTGGGAGAGTGACTGGTGACCCAAAGCACTTTCAACATCAAGGAGTGTCACCAAACAGTTAGGGTTATTGCTGATTTTTCCCTCTCAGCCTTAACATGGTTGGGAGCATCTATAAATAACATATCACACTCCGGGTGTGGGATTTTAAATATTAATTATCATAAAAATGATGGATTTTTACTGTTTGCCAAGCTGTGTCATAAGTGTTTCATGTGTGCTAAGTAAGTTAACTTCACGCCTGCTGTGTGAGAGAGTGACCCTACTTTGCCATGAGGAAGTCAGGCAGGTGGAGCTGCCCAGGTCACGGAGGAGAGCAGGGCTGCAGCCCCTGGTGACCTGCCTCGCAGCCCCCAGCCTTAGTCATTAGACTACAGTTCATTCTAAGTGTGGGGCATGGTGGGAGACAGCAGTATGTCTGGCAAAAACTCAAGAGTTTTAGACAACTGGCTAACAAATCAAGTGGTGCTGCGATGATTCTGAAACCAGAAGAGGTAGGTGTGCTGCAGACGGGGTCTGGGTGCTGGGCTGTGAGCGGCCCAGGGGTGCAGAAGGCGCCTACCTGTCAGCCTGGGTGGAGAGCGTGAGCACAGCCTTGGCAGCACTGCTCCCGGTCATGAGGCTGCTGCCGCGAAAGTCGGAGGCCCGGCCTCGGCTGCCTTCCCGGATGAGTTCTTGGATGGAGAGGGGCTGGATGACAGGGGCTGCCCTCAGGGAGCTCTCCTGCTCCAGGTTCTGTTCCTGGGGGAAGTCCTCACACTCTGGCTCCCCAAGGAGTCCGGAGCCCCGCGGCACTTTCTGGGGCTGGCTGACGGTCAGAGGGGGCTGAGAGGTGCCATCGCTGAAGTGGGTGTGCTCCAACGTCCCCACGTACTCACATACCCTAGAAGGAGGCAGACAAGCAGCTGTGTAGCTCAGGTGGGCCAGCTCCATAAATCCCATCATGAGACAGAAAGGAAATCCAGCCTTCTTTGCAGTCCTCCCCAGTTTTTCTCTTTGTCATAGCCACTCTCTCTCTCCCTTTACTGTATATATTACTGTTCTGAGTTGGACCAGAAAGCCTGGATGTAGGTAGGATAAACAGGGTAAGGATTCCTCAGATTCCCTTACTCCATGCTGGGAGAACGGTGGGTAACAAAGCCCTGTTCACCCAGTTCTGTGCTGTCAAGCTCACTGGCTCATCTGGACTTCGGCTGCTGGAGTGAGTTTCCCCCAGGAGCCCTCTCCCCACTCTCTCTAGTGCTTCGATTAGGACTTTGGATATGTTTCCTCACATCAGGATCCCAGAATGAGTGTGCCCATGGCTAACAGGCCCTGCTCACCATAGGTGCCTCTCAGAGCTTCTGCCCAGCCATCTCCCGCCTGGTCCTGATAGCACCATATAACTATGTCAGGGTTGGGAGTGGGCTGGTCCCCAGTCATGGTAAACACAGAAAAGAGTCACAACATACGGTAAAACTGCCACCTTCCAAGTTGTTTTTTCCCAATAGAACCTGGGACTAAGACACTTCATATGAGGCCCCTCATATACCAGAATAAGTCCAGTTACTGGTGAAGACCATCCTGGATGATCTGATTTTCAAAAAATCAGGCCAGTTTTTGATTCCATATAAATTGCCTGGGTACCACTTAAATTTTTTCCTTTTTCCATTTTGCTTGTGAGAGCAATGAAGAGCAGTATGTTAAAACCCATTTTGCTCCAAGCTGATTCATCCTGGCCATTTCATATGTTCCTTTCAAGATAAGCTTTTCAATCCTTGAATGATCTGCATGCTTTTCTCTTTGAAACTCAAAAAACACTCATGGGTGTTTGCTTTGAGTATCTGGCCAGTGCCCTGGGCAAGATCTGGGTGCCTGAGCTCTGCTTCTGAACGTCCTGCTGCTACTCTGCTGAAACTGAGCTCAGTGCATGGGGTGTGTCTAAGGAGGGTAAGCAACAGCCCAGCCCATGCCCTGTCTGGGCCGTGGGCGGCACCCCTTCCTTTATCCTGGGTCTGCCCAAATGCCAGTGCCTGGGGGGACATGCTGTCTTAGGCATAGAAGCCCTTTGGAACTATAGGTCTGTTTTCCTCTCACAGGTGCTGAGGTGTGTAACTGACAGTGGGGTGGGGATCCCGCCATGCACCTGAACACATGTGGCCAGCAGTCCGGGTTGTGGCTTCCCATCTCCAGGCCTACACTGAGGATGGCGTCCATGCACAAGACGTGGGCTGTGTGCAGCCACACCCCCTGCAGCTTCCCGATCTGCTCCAGTCTCTGCTCCACTTTTAGTTTCACTGTGCCAGAAAGACATTCAGTAAAAAAACAGTCCGAGAATGGGAGACAGACAGGGAGAGAGAAAGGATAACAGGGAAAGAAGGTGATGTCGTGCAAAGGGAAATGATAGATGCCACTGGCAGCAAGCTCCTCACTGGCAGGTCAGCATGCAAGCTACCCAGCCTACAGGCCCCACAGACACTGGTGACCCCAGCTCTGTGACTTCAGAAGTTGTATGGTCCTGAGCTGGTAGGTGCAGTTCTTTGAGAACCACCTGTGGATTCTGGGTCAGTCACCAGCAGTGAGCATGGGTGGCATGTGCTGACCCCAGCTGAAGCCATCTGTGTCCAGACCCTTCTCCCACCCCTGTATACTCAAATTGATAATAAGCAAGAACTCCTGGCAGTCAGCAAGTACTTTCTGAGGTTTATTTAATGTTATGTGTTCCTGATGATGATCATCTAAAACAACATATGTGTGTACACTTGGAGCACCATGATGACTGCTTTATAATTACAAATTATCATATTAGTTGACTCCCTGAGCTTATATTTACACTTGTGATCTTCAAATAATTCTTTTTTATTGTGGATGACTAATGAGAAAGGATGCAGAAGATGACTTAAGATGTCAATTATGCAAAATGTCAAGGCAAGGCCAAATGACAACATCCTCCATGAATAAAGGTTTAAGTCATTGGAAGATGGGTCTGGTGGGATAAATGAGTGATGATCCAGAACCCAAAAATACAGCACACTTACTTCAGAGGAAGCTCACCTATATTCCTGTTGCGAGAGGAAAACTGATTCTCGGAAAAGTATCATTTGTCTCATGGATGTGATATTTATTTTTTATTTGTATACATTTTGAATATTAGACCTGGTTTTATAGTTGTTCAAGAACTTAAAATATAAACATTTAAATTAATTTGTGGTTGTACATATTAACACAATTGTGGTAACCCTTTTTTCAGTTAACACTGGGATCTGTGAGAGTTGCTTTCAAATGGGTCTCTATGTATTAGCCAAGTTTGAGGAACACTGACCTAACCTGCTTTTCTCAGCTAAAAACGTGCCAACTGTTTACAGAACTGGCTATTTTATCTACCAGCCACATTGCATTGGTACAAATTGGACCAAGCAACCCATTTTTCCTTCTGTTCATTGCCTGCCATTTATCTTCCATTGCTATTAGGAAAGCCATTCTCTTTCCTTACATCTAGATAATCCTCACCTTCATTGAGTGATTTTAATAAGTTAAAAATCAACTGTATCCTGAGTTCACAAAGCTCAGGTTTGTTTCTGACAAGAAAAAAATTCTTAGGGGTTTCCTCCATCTGTTTGATATCACTATTCAGAAAACTGGCCATTCTGCTTCCGCCACTCTAATCTAGAGGTCCTCCAATGCGCACTCTGTGAAGTACCAAAGCTGGTGGACAGATGATGAGACAGGCATGAACAGGTCAGCCAGCTGGGCCTCTGGCCTACAGGATTCCTGTTAGCAATCAAGAACACTTTCCTATTAACAGGGGCCAGAATGACTTGTCTCCAGAAGGATCCACTGTAAGCACTGTGGGGTCAGCCATGAACAACAGGCCCCAGCCTGTGATGCAACTGGGATCTCATATCACATGTGTAATGGGGAGCATGTCTGTGTGCAAGGGTAGGTGTGTGCACAGTGCACATATGGCACCAGGTGGGCTCTGGCCCTTCAGCTCTTACCTTGTGCTAAGGCATCGCTGGGTTCTTGGACTTCCTTTTCCTCTTTTTCTTCCTGGACACAGGAGGCAGCTGCCATCTGGGCAAGGGCTGAGGCACAGTTAGCCGCAACTCCTTTGGAGAAAACAAACAATTACCCCTTTATGGAGCCTATTCTCTACCATTCACCTAGTAGAAGCCCTTCGAACAGACATGTTTTCTGCTAGGGTCATTCCCAGTGTGTTCCTCAGGGCCACCCCTCAGTCCGCGGGTCAGCCAGCATCATCCCACCATACCTAGAGCACAGCTCAGCCGCGCTGCTTTCCGCAGCCCATCGAGGCTCATGCAGATGGCATCTCGCTCTTTTTGGTTCTGTTCTTTGATGCCTTCAGCTCCCAGAATGAAGGCCAGTCCTTTGGAGCTCCCTGCCATTCGGCCAGTCAGGGGGGTTGATAAAGTATCAATCAAGTTCTTCCAGCAACCAACCAGAATATAGCGAGCAAACGCCACACCTAGGACATGAAGGGGTGGGGGTCACTTCCAGAGACACAAACAACCTGGCAATGAGTGGCACAGAATTTTTTGGACCATTAAATTAGCAGTACTGAGTCACATGCAATTCTGCTATAGGAAGTATAATTCCCTGGATTGCGTTTTACTTTGCGGTTATAAATAATGGATGTCACATCATCAGTTGGGTGATGTTATGTAATTTCCATCAGGCACTGTTTCTGCCAAGACAAAAATCTTAGTTCATTTATGTCAGCACAAAAAACTGTCACATAACAATTTAATTGCTGGTAACACATATAATGCATGTATCCATAAACCTAAGGTACAAGTCATTACCTGCCACTGTGCAGTCATCGATTCTCCTGCCCTGGGTGAAAGGAGATTCGGTAGAAGCTGAGGCCATCAGCTGGCCTCCAATTGCACTGCTCTCTAACCCATCAATATCTGTCAAGGAAAAAAGCAAGGTTTTCCTTGATGAGAACACTCCAGTCGAAAACAAACAGCTCCCGCAATATTCTTTTATTCCCTCAACAAACATCCGTTGGATCTATTAGGTACCAAGTGGGTAGCAACCTTATATCAGAATATTAAAAAATTTTTTTTCATTCAGTCCAGTTTTGTTTCACTGCCAAAGCATTCTTCTGTTAACCAGTTGTACATTTTTAATTTGAAAAAATAAAGATAAATTGTTATCTGTTGTTAGAGAAATCTATTGATTTAGGATATTCTGATCTCTGAATACTCCTTTTATTGAAAACAGCATTATTCCCCCATTTTTATATGTAGAGGTTACTCCCATATGGACTTCTCTTTCAGAACCTCCTCATGTGAATTAAGAAGAGAATAAGCCTCTTGGGTCAGATAAAAAGTATTCTCACAGAATATTTTTTTCGTTAGATCTTCCCAACAACTCTAAGCAGGTAGGTGGGATAGGCTTTTTTTTTTTCCTATTTCACAGAGGAGGAAATAAATAATCAAGAAGGTAAACTGCCCAAGGCCCTGAGGCTTTTGAAGGAAAGAATCAGACTTGGTGTTCATGTCTTCTGACTCCCCTCCACAGTCATCCACATCTCTTTCTATTACACCATGCACTCCAGGGCAGTAGAAGACCTTAATTCACCTCGTTTAAATTTTTGTTAAAACAAACTCTCATCTATGGAATTAGCTCCACAAACCACTCCTTAATGTGCTAGCAAGAAGAGACTGGCTGGGGCTGAGAAGGCTGGGCTTTATTCAGCCTTAGCTCTGAGGTAAGGAGCCTTGTAGCCTGGGGGCAGGTACTTTGTTCTCTGGATCCCAACCTCCTTAGTATGAAGGAAGCAACTATTGGAGCTGTGACCTTGGAGTTGAAGTGCACATGCTTAATGCAGCTACCCCAGTTGCATGCCACACAGAGAGGGAAGGGGGAAAGACGGCAGCATAAGGTTATTCCTTGACTTTAGGACTTCACGCTCACTCCAACAGGATGAGACTTCTTTGCACAGTGTTTGAAAATTACTTCATTACACCTTTGATTCTTACTGTAACTCCAAGAAGCCTAGAGATGTTTGGCAACACATCTCTTTGAAAGTTGCTAAGGGAGTAGAACTTAAAACTTTTTAATCACAAGAAAAAAAGCTGTAACTATGTGTGATGGAGGTTAACTAGACTTACTGTGATCCTTTCACAATATATACATATATCAAATCACTATGTTGTGCACCTTGGCCTGATACAATGTTATATGCCAATTATACCTCCATAAAACTGGAGAAAAAAGCAGGGAGAAATCTATATGGCTACTAACAGGGGAACCAGCCAGTTTCACTGATCATTTTGACTCATGGTCAAATGGGCTAATGACATTCACCAGAAATTGCTATTTATCAAAGTTACAATGTTTCTTATGTGCTATGAAAAGGACTGATGAATTCAAGTAATGCAAAGTTTTCCTAAGTGCTAAAATTCCACAATTCTGTAACGCTTCGACATGAGCATCAGAAAGGGCCCAGTTAGTACAGTGCTGATGACCAGATTGTTCTTGCTTTTCCTTTGCAATAATGAAAAACAGCAGTTGGAAGTTTCCAAGCTCTGGGTTAACTGCTGCTCAAATTCACTTGTAATGTAATACCTGGAATTTGCTACAAAGAATCACAGAACCTTATTTTGTAAAATTCTTATGAGAAGAGTATGTTTTTCTACCATTTTCTTTCTAAAGTTAGATAACTTCCTAGGCACTGAGCAACTGAGCTGACGGTTATCCACTATGAAAGAGATGGCTGATAAACAGTGATGACTGATGAATGTGGTTGCTGTGAATAGCCTATTATTTGTTCACTTTTACACCTACTGAATGACTCCTTTCCTTAAGGTTCAGGTAAGAGATTCATAGA
The DNA here is from genome assembly GCF_030020395.1 of Manis pentadactyla. NCBI lineage: Eukaryota > Metazoa > Chordata > Mammalia > Pholidota > Manidae > Manis > Manis pentadactyla. Next base: position 53,184,738 of record NC_080030.1, read on the forward strand.
AATTAATTTTGGCAAAAGCTGTGGTAATTGAAAATTGAAGCTGGCATGTTTAGGATCCTCATCCAAATTCCAAGACACTTACAGGCTCTAAGTAGTACCTTCAATCCCTACGGAAGGGAGCTTGTCAAGACAGAGGGAAACCAAGCATTGCTTACAGGTAGAATGAATAAATGTCTTACACATTCATGAGTTCCTACTTTTCAAAAGGATGTAAATAATATCATGATTAATAAAAAACAAGTGGAACCTGTCCCTCAAGTTTAGGACTCAGCCTTGCTTGCCCAAGTTCCATTCTAGGTCTGGAAGCAAGACCCCAAAGGCCAATGGCTGCCTGCTGTGGACAGACTTCACAGTATGTCTCCACTCCCTGCCTGATTCTTAAATCGGACCTCACCCCAAACTCCTCATTGTTGGGTTCCACCTGCCTGGAGCACACTCTGCTACCTTTGTAGGAACCCCCAGTATAAACTGAGGCTAATGTAACAGACCCTTTGGGCAATCAATTCTGCCTCCCAGCTAGACTGTCCCGCTCCAGCCCATTCTTCTGCTAATGTGCCCTGCCTGGTGCAGAGCCCCGTGAAGCTGTGTGAGGCCATGTGGTAGTACAGACAGCCAGGGAAGGTGTCAGGCATGGGGCCATGCTCTACACCTCCTGTCAGCTGGAGCCAAACAGGATAACTCAAACCAGAAACCAGTCTGGGAACTCACATCAAATATGGGATGAGCCTAGAGACCTAATTTATTGATGATCAATTCTTGAGTACTCCCTGATCTTCACCTGACATTGTGGTTAAGCCATGAAAAACCATGTATGGCTGCTTCTGCCAAAAACATCGTTTCAGGACCCTGTACTACTCTCCACACTTTCATGTGAAACTTCTAAAAACTTTAGACACTGAAGACAAAGATGCTAGACAACTATTTGGCATTATTTTAATTTCTGTTTCATCTGGAAAGGTGAGGGAGGATTTCTGATATGGATAGGAAATGGGAATTAAGCCAAGTTCAAAGTCAAACATTTTACATTACTGGCAAATTCCTAGGAGCCCTGCACAATACAGGGTATTAATTAGCACGTGACAGTTTCCAGGAATAATACTGGGCTTCATGCCCAGAAAGTACTTCATATCTAGAAGAGGCTACACCAACAGACATTGGTGCTAAATAGCCCTTATCTAATAGGGCACAGTGAGGTCTGCAGAGTCCCACATAGAAAATGGGCAGAAAACTTGTGAGGTGAATTCATGACACTTCCCTGGAACTGACACCAACTGCCAGGGAAGCTTTGTGGTGCAAGCCCCCTTGGCCCACTGGGTACCACAGAGCCATGTAATGAGCCACTGACCCGTCAGCATGGTGATGAGGGGAAGGCTGTTATCCTCCGGGCTGCCCCAGTAGCCAGCTTCTGCCAGCATGTTTCTGTCGAGCACCTGATGGTAGAGTTCCTCGATCCAGGCCTGGGAGAAGACCATCAGCACCCCGCTGCTCTGGACCTGCTTCATGAACTCCTTCTACAGAGATCACACGAGAAGGTGGCTAAATGCAATCCTTTGCAACAAACAGGGTCTTTTTCTGCCTCTTCCCTCCCCAGGTCCCCTGAGTCAAGGCTTACGGGAGAAACAAAATCTTGTTGAATGGGGGTAGCAGGTAGCATGGGAAGGGTAAACGAGATGGAGAAATCCCAAGCTTCATGAATTTCTTTTCATTTATGGTATCTTTTTAAGAAACCCGTAGAAAGATTAGGGATTCTGTCTTTTGTATTTTTATTCTTCGATGTGTAGGAGGATTAGAAACTGTAGGAAAATCTTTAACAGAGCACTCTCCTCTCACTGTCCCAAAGCAGCAGAGATGGAATGTGCCTCCTGAAAGAACATAGGTGTTTCAAGAGATTCTTGACTTTTATTCATGAAGCCACCAGTTACCCTTGGGAATCATTTATTTGCCAAGTAAACATATGACTGCTGCGTTCCTTCATGCAGCTCCATGGATTTAGGCTCACAAACATATTAGGATACCCCATGGAGTGGCTTGCCCAGACAAGGGAGCCCATGCAGGATGACACCATCAGTCTCATTCCAAGCCTTACAGGAGATGCTTTATTACTGACCACTAGGAAGCTTAGTTCTGGGTCATGAGTATGTCCAGGTACACTTTGGAAGACAATGGAGAGTTTTTGTAATGACATGCCTTCATTTTCAGCAAAGAGGACGACTCCCTGCACATCACTGATGTCACTTAACATTCTGATCACATGTTTTTGATCGTGTCTTGCACATGTGTGTATTTAATAGACGCCAGTGGATGAAATGACTGGGTAGCCATCGGATGGCGCATCCTGGCACTCGGGATTCTTTACCTTCTGGAGCACTGTGCACACCAACCCGAACCCCCTTCCATCCTCTACAGCCTCAGAATTGTCCATCCCCAAGCAATGAGCAACAAAGAGCACTGTGCCCGCCCTCCCTCCGAGCTGATGCTCGGCTTTCCAGCCATGGGTCCCACAGGTCCCAGAGGGGCTGCGCGCAGAGGCAGTCTCACCATTATGCCCGGCGCCAGCGGGGGCCGCTTCCGGTAGTAGTCGCCGTGGGAGAGCTTCAGGTTGAGGAGCAGAGCGCAGTGCGCGGCCGCGTACAGGCTGTCGGCGTTCATCAGCATCTGCAAGCTAATGCTGCTGCTCCCGTCGAACCCGGGGGAGTGCATCATGCCTATGGGAGGGAATCAAGAGACCTTTGAGGCTGCCAAACATGGTGCTTGGCAAGACTTGCTTATGGAAAGTCACAAACTAATCCTAGTGCTAGGATTGATTTCACCTATAAATAGGCAGAATAACTGACAGCATCTGTCTCCTGCTCAAACTCTCCAATGGCTTTCTATCACAGTATCATAAAACCCCACTTCACCTCCTCTCTCCTTCCCTCCCCACAGCCGCCATACCTGTTTGCTGTTTCTTGACATACCAAGCCTGGGCTGGCCTCAGGGCCTTTGCATTTGTCTTTGCCACCCGCCCAGAACAGTCTCTTAGGATGTCTGCATGACTTGTTCTCTCCATTCTTTCAGGATTCTGCTTAAGTGTCAGCTTTTCAGAGACCTTCCCTTTCAATTCCATCTAAAACAGCATTCCCCACCTACCACCAACCCTGAATGTTCTTGCTCCTAACCCTTTTTTTCCCATTGCCTCTATGGTATTTATTCTACCCAGAATTACATAAATATCTATTTGTTTACTGTGTGTCATCACTACTATTGTCTATCGGGGAGGATGAGACTCTGTTAGTTTTGTTCACTACAGAATCCCCAGTCCCTAGAACAGTACCTGGCATACAGCAGATTCTGAAGAAATATTTGCTGAATGAGTAAGAATGAATGAATAAGTGTGCTATGGGAACTAGATGTAATAGTGCCTGCAAGATGCTTAGTGTAACTTACGAATATGTACTTTCTAAAAGTAATAATGTTCCCCCAAAAGCTAAACATGGAATTACCATATGACCCAACAATTACACCCTTGGGTATACAGTACACCCAGAAGAATTGCAAGCAGGTATTTCAACAGATACGTCTGTGTCAATGTTCACTGCAGCTTTATTCACAACAGCCAGAAGGTGGCGGCAGCCAAGTGTCCATTAACAGATGATTGTGGATAAACGAAATGTGGTCTATACACATAATAGAATTCGGATACGTGCTGCAAAATGGATGAACCTTGTCAACATCATGCTGAAATAAGCCAGACACAAAATGACAAAATGACAAATATTGTATAACTCACTTACATGAAGTACCTAGGAGCAAATTCATAGAGACAGAGGGCAGATTAGAGGTTACCAAGGGCTGAAGGAGGGACTTTCTCACTGGGATGATGAAAAAGTTCTGGGAATAGGGTGATGGGAATATAAGTAGTGCCACTGCACTGTACACTTAGAAATGGTTGAAACGGCAAATTTTAAGCTATGTATGTTTTACCAGAATTAAAACAAACAGTAAGGTAATGTATCAAAAACCCCTGAATTGTGCCTTTAAATGGGTGAATTATAAGGTATGTTTATTTTATCACAGGAAAGCTGCTAAAAAATAAAAAGGTTTCAAAAAATATATAGAAGAATAGCTATTGGTGCCCCCCTCCAGTACTTTTCTAAACATTTAATACATAACAGGGTTTTCATCTTGAAGGGCTCTTTGCACCTTATACAAATCAATTGAAAGGAATAAAAACCCAAACAACTATCTTATGCTCTAGAGATGGGCTCATTCAGCCCAAGAGGGTTGGTGCCTTGTTCAAACTTTCGGAGAGCTTGGGGGTGACAAAAATTTCTCAAGTTGCCTTCTCTTCATGTGGTACTATGCCAGCCCCAGCCCTCCACCTGTTCCTGCAGACACTCTGAAGTTGGATTTAGGGATGTAGGGGAAATAGCCCATCCTAAATACGTGCACGCAGATGACACACATTCATACACTCTTCAGACGTCTGATGTCACGTTTTCATCAAAAATGTACCTCTTACAGGAAATGTAAAATTTTTCAAGAATAACAGTCAAATAAGTGGGAAATGCAAACTTGTAACTGGCATGTGTACTTGTATCCCTGTGAATTTCTTAATGAATGTGCTTGAATGAGGATATGGACCAGAAGAAGCTTTTGAACTTGAAAAAACTTCAAGACCTTTACTATAGTTGAGAACTGCATAAACATTTTTTGATTGGGAGTAAGTGTATAAATTGTATAAAATACTGCCGTCTTGGCAGCCAAAGATTAGGCATTACCTCTGCCTTGCTTTATAGAGTTCTTAAGAACTTTTTGGGTACCTTTAGAGATTATTTACTGAGGGCACTTTGCAATCATGGGCTGAGGTTCATTTGTAAAAGGAAGGCCAGGTTGAGAGTAGGATTTAGAAAAAAAAAGACATCCTTGGTTAGGACATGAGCTGTGTATCTCAGTCCTGATGGTCCAGAGGAACACTCAGTTCTCTTAAGGTAGGGTGGGTTCCAGTTCTCTGGGGGAGACAAACGGTGCAAGATCAGTCCCCTTCTATGGTAAATAGAAAGCACCACTCAGCACTGTTGGGTGTTTAACCATTCTGGATCATAGATGAAAGGAGTATTTGGGTCTATGAACCAGAAAAAAAAAATCTGCAAATGCTTACGATCTTAGACATCAGTAATCATTTCTTTTAAAATTTTGAAACCAGCTACTCTTTACCTTGGACTATGTTTTGGAAAACTGAGCACATGCTCAGATGCTGAGAGTGAAAAAGGCAGCTAATGTGTCTGACACAGAGACCTAAATCATTAGCAGCGTGTGACAACATTCTGGAAGGCACTACTAATGGATATGCCGAGTTCTGAAATAATTTGTCAGACTTGTTAGCAGCAATCTGATGGTACTGGCTTCTATCTCTGTGCAGATTAATTTCTTACACTACAAAGAGTTGGCAAATTTGAGAATAAAACAAAAGGAGGTCTAATCTGTCTATTTAAGGAAGCCAATCATTTTCTTGCCACACCAGATATAGTTCACTGGTGATATTAATAATGGAAATAACACAATAGCTATAAATCATTAAGTGCTTTCTATTTTCTAGGACCAATCTCTTCCCATACATTATCTCATTTGATAAATGTTCCTTTATTTTACCAGTAAGGAAAGTACCTCAGAGATACTAAGTAATTTACTGAAAGTTATGTAGGTAGAAAGTGGCAAGGCTTTCGGGCCCAAACTCTAGGCTTTTTGCACTAAGCCATGCTGTACTCGCTTCTGATGTTGTGAAGAGAGTCCAGCCACCCTACCCTGTCCTCTCCAATAGATACTCTTATCTTCTGTTTATCCTCTGACTGGTCTCATTTAAATGTTACTAAATTTGGGTAACTAACTATGGAACTATGTTCACACATTCTGGCTATTTGTTTTTTCCAGTGTTCTGTAACTGAAGTTCATTCTCACCCTCTATAATTAAGGCATCCTTTATTGTCAGGGACAGGAGAATGGGCTTGATGGGTTACCAGTGAAAGACTGGATACAAGAGCAAAAATTTGACCTTGTCTCTTCCATGCCTAAGCCAATTTGATGTTTCTTTTTTAACAAACATTAAATATTTGATGTAAAGCATTTAACAGTACTGAAGAATATAAAGAACAACAGTTCTTGCTTCTCCCATGACCCAGTGATACCCCTTTCCAGCAGACTCACTTCTTAGTATGTACAGTGTGGAAATATAATTGAGTATGATCACAAATGAGGTCATACTACATACATTGTACTGCAATTTGTTGTTTCCTAAACAATGCATCTTAGACATCTCCTCATATTAACACAGATCTGCCTCACACTTTTTTGATAACTATGCATATATCACTGGATGGTTGTATTGCAATTTATTTAATTAATGCTCAATTGGTGAGCATTTATGTATTGTCAATTATGAAAAAGGATCAAATGATAAAGTAACTTTTAGCACTTCTGCAAGTGTATCTGTGGGACAAATTCCTAAGAGCAAAACAAAGACAAACGTTACGTTTGATAGATCTGGCCACAATAGCTTCTATCCTACCAGCTGTGTGTAAGAACACCTCTCCACCCAGTCAGCAATACTGGGCATTATCTACCTTCTAAACCTTTGTGATATTCATATGACTGCTTCGTAACAGATTTCTTTGAGTCTATGGTTCTAATTTTTATGTAACATTAGTGTTTTATTTTTTGATGACGGAAATCATAAGAAATTTTTTTTAGCAATTTGGAAAAAGATACAAAGAAGGACAAGAAAATAATCTGTAAGCATACCATTCTGATATAAGTATTATTAAACTTTTGATGTTAATTTTGAATTCTTTTAAAAATTACATTATGGCCATTATCCACATCATTAAATATTATTTGAAAACATCATTGTAAAAGGCTACATAAATGAATATACTATCACTCTTTCAACTTCTCCCTTATTTGGGGTTCATCTAGGTTATAGCTAATGTTTTTGCTGTGAAGTAATGCTACTGTATACATTTCAACATATAAATCTCAGCTGGAGTTTCTTCCATTCCCTTAGTGTAGTCCCAGGAGTCAATGAGATGCCATGTCTCCATGGGTGTCTGTCTCTCGGGACTTGGGAAACTGTCGCACATTTGCTGGGCTGCAGTTTTTATTCTGTGTTGGGTTTTTCACCAGGGCAAATCACCTCCAGAGGTTTCTGTGTTCTTGAACAGCATCTCCGATTAGGTCATCCATCTATCCACTCTTCCGTCCACCCACCTGCCCTAGAATGGCATAGGGTGCTGATTAAGAGCATGGTCTCCTGAGCCCCCTTCCTTCTTGCCTCAGCCATGGACATGAAGCCTGCAGCTTTTCCAGCAGCAGCCGTCTTGGTAAACAAGGCAACCTTAGGTTGAGAGCCACATGTTAACAAGGGGTGGGGCAGAAGACAGGAGGAGCCGGGGTCCCTCACCACGGAGCGCTGGATAGCCTACCTCAGACTTAATCTAGGGGACAGAAAATGAATCTCTTTCTTAAGTAATCACTTGGATTTTCTATTATGCAAATAAACCTAATCATAATGGATAAAGGCAGGATAACATATTCATTTACTTATTTGAGGTTTTCTCTTGGTGTTTTACCTTTTGTATTCCACAAAGACAGTGAGGCAAATACATGTTACCATCTTTGGGGGTGCTTAGATCACAGGGCCCAAAACGCAAGACGGCAACAGCATACTGGCCTTCTCGGGCTTGTATCCACAGAGCCAGAGCTCCTCCCAGAGACTGTGGTCCATTCCCAGGAGGTGAGGAGAGGAGGCCGTAGGCAGCAAGGCAGAGAAGGGAGACCCCCCAGTTGGGCAGAGGCTGGGGGTCTCTGGCTGCCTGCTGCCTGGCAGTACCTGGAAGCTTGGCAGGACCCCTGAGGAAAAGAGTGGTACTCACAGCTCCCAGCCTGGTCAGCACATTCCAAGCCCCACATTGGCAGAGAGGTAGGAAAACCATGGGACCCCCAGAGAGCCCCTGAAGTGGGACAGTCGGGGCTCAGTGGTGATGTAAGAGGTAAGGGGCCTCCCTGTCCAGATCCCACATAAACTCTGCTTATACCTTGGGATGGTGACCTAAGGATTAGCAGAGATCAAATATCCAGACAGCTAGGCAAGTTGGGGGTCTGGAGACAGATTTGTTTTAATTTAAAGAAATAGGTATTTCTTACACAGCTGAGATTCATACTTGCTATATCATCTTTTATGAAATCTGGTACTTTATAAATATCAAATTGCTTGCAAATAAGTCTCACTTTTGGTCACAGTATATTTCAAGATTGCAATTGACCACCACTAATCTAAGGACAGCAATCCCAACGCCCAATGCATATGCTGCTCTTGATCAGTTGCTGTGTGAGGCGGGCTCTTGCTTTTCAGTGCCCAAGAAGCCACTTTACACAGATGCCACTTTGTTCTGTCCAGGATCCAGGAAACCTTTCTGCAGCTTTCACAGCTCATATCCACTATCATTGTTATAAAACCCACGTTTATCCAAATGTTTTCAAATTCCCCCACCATAAGAAACTTTAACTGCTTTCAAAAGAAAGGCTCCCTTGAATCACGTGGAATCAAGGGCACTCACTTCGACAGTATGTTAGCTGAACAGAAGTCCCTGAGACATGCCGAGCGAGTCTGGTCTCAGCTGGGACAGCAGACCCTGGGTAACAAGTCAGAGACAAATGCTTTGTGGGAGTTTTTTGGCAAAAGAGGTCTGGAGCTTTTGACACTGAAGTAAGTAATGAGTGAAGTATCTAGGGGCTGTGACTCAGGGAGACTCTCCTCGCCCTTTCTCCTGTTTTGGTTTTTATAACCATCTCTTGGGTGAACAAAGGAAATCTGCCATCTCTGTGGCTCAGCAGGGTACAGCCATCCCTCTTTTACTAATCTTTTCATCTGGGAGGCGACCCTGGCAAGGCGAAGGTAAGCACTGCGTCCATCCAGAGGTGGCCCCAGGCTGGTGCCCAGTAGCTTTGGGGGACCTCCAGCAACAGCCAGCATAGCGCCATTGAACCATGGCGGTGATGGGATAACCGCTTATTGGCAGCAGGACCACAAGAGCGATGGATCTGTAATTTGGAAATACAGAGCAACCCCTAACTGGTAAAAGTGCTGCTGATGTCATTAGAATTAATAAGACAAATGACTAATTTAGTTACTGACAATCACTAAAGATTGTATTTGGAAACAACTAACATATTTTGAAGTCTCTTTTCAATGTATTGATGTCTACATGTAATAATTAATGTCACAGCATACTGAGCCTGATGGGACATTTTATAGCCCTCTAAAATTTGAGCGGTTTGCAACATTCATGGGCCCACATTCGAGCCACATAAAACATTCCCTCATGCCCTGTTTTGCATGCACTATAAATCAGTATTGATCTGAATCACACAAACACACAAATGTGAAAATTTGCTTTAGTTTCAAATTGTATAAAATACTTTGCTAGGATTCTATTTCCTAATTGTCACAGGAAATGAAGCAGGCTCCCTGGAAGACAGTCTTTACCACTGTGACAACTCATTCATCTGGAATTACTGGGGATGTTGTTTATAAACACGAAGTTATCTGAGAGCTAAATCTCACATTTTTAAATGCTGAAATGTATGCAGCTGAGTTATTTTGTATGGATAATTTTAATTTTAAACAGACGGTCTTAAATATAATTTGGCTATTCTTGATGACTGAAGGCCATCATTACTGCAACCAGTGGTAGTGCTATGGCCTGATACACAGCTGTGCCTGGGGACCACTGCTATCTGCTGGACTCCCTGCCTTGGTGTGAGGGACAAGCTGGTCACCCAGCATCTGTCACTATGAATGTTTCTAGCTGGGAAGAAGCACAAGTTCAGAGGCCCTACCAAACTCATTCTAAAGAGCAGGGAACTTTTCTTCCAACTCAGGCTGTACCTACGATTCCTTCAGCCCAGGAACTTTACATCTTTAGGAACCAAAGAGCAAGTTCATCAATCTGCAGTCAATAAATATTTATGGAGAATGAGCCATGCATATCTTGGGATCCTTAGCACATAGCACAGTGAAGTTTCCTTATAAATATTGACTGAAGAAGTATGTGCGTGTGCGTGTGTGTGTGTGTCTATGAGAGAGAGAGACATACAGAGAGAGACAGAGAGAGGACAGAAAGAGATGCACGAACACTAGGAATTTGATGTTACCAAAGTACCCTGAAATATACATGGTTTGCAAGTTCAGGAGAATTCAGAATATATTGCAAGGATGCCTGCTTCTGATCAAAATCAGCATCTGATTCAAGACCTCATTCAAAATAGTTCACATGCTGAAATACCAAAAGTGCATTGTTCTATGATTTTTAGACATGAAGGTGTAGAAATATATTAAGAATTCAGTGTTTTGAGAATCACAGATTGTCAGTTTGTTTTAGTCAGCAGCAGCTTTCTAGAATGCTGCTGCTGCCTCTTATCCTTTACTCCAGAACACATACGTTCACCAGCCTCATCGTGTATTCCAGCGAACAGTACCTACAATTCAAACGGACAAACACCAAGTCTTACATTCCCTTGCTCTCTCTAAATATTAAGAAACCCAGAGTCACTATGATGTTTTGAGCATTTCAAACAAACAAGATGGTGACTGCCCTTTAAGGCAAACTGCTCTGAATATATTCTTGTTGACTAACCTGAGCAGAAGGTAGAGGCAAAGTTCTGGAGGGCCGAGTCCACCTCTCGCACGCCGGGCAGAGCCAGGAGGCGAGGCAGGAGGCCTTCTAGGGACTGCACAAACAGCCTGGCGCTGTGCTGCTCGGCCTCCTGGTTCTTCAGCAGCTTGAGAGACAGAGCAGCAGTTCGCAGGGACCTGTGGCCCAGGCAGTCTCGGGGGGTCTGCTCCTCATCAGCTAGTGAGCAGTTGTCCGACCCAATGTCTGACACATCAGACCTCCCCGAGTCCTTTTCTGCTGCCATCGAGTACTGATCACAGGAATCAAATTCCGTCCTAGAAAGGTCTTGGTCTTCTACACTGAAATTGCTCTCACTGTATCTAGATCCGTAGGACCTCATCCTACAGTCCACGGACAGGAAGTTAGTTATGTCAGGGTAAGCAACCGTGTGGCTTCTCTGAACAACATCTGGTTGGTCTACCGCTTCGGGTTCTGACACTTTACTCAGAGTCTCCTTGCTCTCTTGGAGGGCTGGGGACTTGAGGCTGCCTTTGTGGTTCTCGGAGTGGTCCTCGGGTGTGGTCTGACCCAACTCTCCCTCCAAAGTGGTCTGGCCCGTGTCTGTAGTCACACTAATGCTGATGTCTGGGCTCCTCTCATTCCCTGACTCCCACGGCGTGTGTTCTGAGGACAGGACTCGCCGCTGCCAGCGGAAGTCGGCCTCATTGATCTCCACGGAGTCTCGGCTTGACTCAGCCCCATCCTTCAGCTCCTCGAGGCGCAGAAGCAGCAGCTGGACCTGACTTTCGCTCAAGCCTTTGCCCTGGCTGAGCTCATCTAGGGCCCCGAGCAAAGTGCAGACACAGGCCACTGCGGCATAGCAAGCTTCAATGCCACCCTTGATGCATGCTTCCGTCATGCCATCCATGATGCTAAAAGGGTTCGAAGGAAAAAACAGCATCAATACATGAAACATGGAGACATGCTCCAAAATGAACAAGAATTGTTAGACTGGTAAACAGTATAGTGTTCAAAACAGACACTCTCATTTACATGAACTTGATTCTGGGCAAAACGTAAATTAAACAAATGTGTTCAGGCTAGCAGAGGAAAACCTCCATATAAAGTGACCCACCATGAGCCACACTCTCTCTTGGTTGTCTGGTTTATTTGGGTAAAACAAAAATTCCAGATGGGAACTTACAATCTTCACAAGGACAGATATTGAATAATCTCCTTTTGTATCATGTTCAGTTTTTCAAACAGAAAATAATTATAATGGGTATATGATAATCCTCTATAAAATAAATACATTCCTGATGTGTATTTATGCATGTGAATCAGTACTCGATGGCAGCAGAAAATCCTCTATAAAATAAATACATTCACATGCATGTGAATACAACTATTGTAAATCAAATAATATTCTAGAGACCTACATGTAAATGAATCTTAGAGCGACACTATTGTTATTTAAAAAGTTTTTCCCTAAAATAATCCCAATGAATAAATTCTGTACATTTCATTTTGTACAATGGGTTTTAAGTCAATATGAAAATATGGAAGATTATATGATTATAATAAATGGAGGTAAGATTTCTCATATGGTTTGTGGGTACATTATTAAACAGTAATATTCCATATAATGCAGATTCATAAAAATTTCAGGAATTTGGAAACAAGGGTAAAAGTATTTAGTGAAGCAGTCTTCACCAAGCAACACAGACCAACAAGGGAAATGTAGCATACAGTTTAAGCAGATCCAGATGAGATTTTCTTTTTGAAACTGATCTTTTTCTGGATTCTGATTCAGTGGAGCTGGGTCCTGCCAAATCACAGAGATGCTGTGGGCTCCCAAGTAGCTTAAAAAAAAAAGAATAAACAAATCAGAGAAGTGAGTATCATAAAAAACCACAAGGTTTTAAAATTGTGGGATCAAATAAATATGCACTTTCTCTACTGAGTGATACATTCTAAGGAGAAACACAACTATCTGGAACTATAAATCTTAATAAAGCTGACCTAGGTATTCTTGATATAAAGAACACACTGGGTTCCCAGGTCCCAGTTTAGGACTGGTTCAGGACTGGCTTGACAAAGCAAATTCTCTGAGGACTTGTTTAAGAAAATAGTATAACACAGAACTATAAAGCACTCGCATCTCTTTTTTTAGTGAGACTTTCCTGTATTCGCTCTTATTTTGCCACCAGGTTGGCTAGCTTCAAAAACTGGATTTATTAGTGCACATGGAACATTCTCCAGCATAGATCATATGCTAGACCACAAAACACATCTTAATCAATTTAAGAGGACTGAAATCTTATCAAGCATCTTTTCTGACCACAATGGTATGAAACCAGAAATCAGTTACATGAACTGAAAAATTCACAAATATGTGGAGACTAAACAACGTGCTACTGAACAACCAATGGGTCAAAGAAAAAAATCAAAAGAGAAATCAGTATCTGGAGACAAATGAAAATGGAAATGGAACATACCAAAATTTGTGGAATGCAGCAAAAGCAGTTCTGAGAAGGAAGTTCATAGTGATAAATGCCTATTTTAAAAAACAAGAGAAGTCTCAAACAACCTAGCTTTACACCTGAAGGAACTAGAAAAAGAACAAATGAAGCCTGAAGTTAGTAGAAGGAAGGAAATAAAGATGAGAGCAGTCTAAAAAGACACTAGGACAGATCACTGAAACTAAGAGCTGTTTCTTTGCAAAATAAACAAAGTTGACAAACCTTTATGAAGACTCACCAAGAAATAAAAGAGAGAGGACTTAAATAAAATCAGAAATAAAAGAGGAAATGTTATAACTGATATGACAGAAATACAGAGGATAAGAGACTATAATTACATGCCCACAAATTGGACAACCTAGAAGAACTGATTCATTCCTAGAAACATACAACCTTCCAAGACTGAATCATGAAGAAATAAAAATCCAAATAAACCAATTACTAATAAGGAGATTGAATCAGTAATCAGAAACCTCCCCAAGAGCAAAATTCCATGATCAGATGACATTAGTGGTGAATTCTACCAAATATTCAAAGGAGAATTAACACCAGTCTTTCTCAAATTGTCCCCGCAAAAAGGACAGAACCCTTCTAAACTCATTTCACAAGGCCAATACTACCTTGATACTAAATCCAGACAAGGACCACAAAAAAAGAAAACTACAGGCCATATTTCTCTACAGTAAAAGTCTTTACTGAAAATTCAATTTCAGGCTAAATTGTTCAAGGAATGATTAGATAATTAAGTGTACTGGCGCAGACATCCTACTACTATGTCCATTATTTTAAAAGTGATTTATACTCATAGGAAAAGGTGTATTTTAAAGTAAAAGGTACATTATAAAGTAGAAAAAATTATATTTTAAGAGGCACTCTTATTTTTTTCTTTTCATATTTCTTTCTTACCCCAGAAATTGGGAACTTCTGCTCTCTTGGAGGCACAGAATGAAGCTACCACTTGCCTCCCCATGTTTGACTTCTTTGACATTGAAAGAGGAGTGAAAATGCTGGAGGTGAAGTCATCCATCCTCTTTCTCTCTCTTACCTTCTGCCTCCCCTTCTCCCCCATACATACTGCCTGCCAGCTCTGCACCCAAGTGAAGTGGTGAGGCTTATGGGTCTCTAGCTATCAGTCCCATCTCTTGCTAGAAGGATAAGTGTGTTTCAGAGGGATAGGAATGGGAAATTGCACTTTTCTCGTGGGAGCCCATTACATTCTCTCATCTAACTTTACCAGTAATAAATTAGATGATATATTTTAATTCCCACATTAATCTTGTAATTATTTCTTAGATGTTTATGAATCTGGAGGGAAAGGGGTCTAAGTGATTAGACTTCTGAAGAACCCTCAGCAAATACTTAAAGAAAGGCAAGACATGTTTCATCTCAGCTTCTTCAGGTGGGAATGAAAGAGGTGTTATCAGTGGTTGGGCTGTCACAGGTCTGACAAGATTATGGAACTCCTAATGCTGAACCCTGGGAGAGAGAGAAAAGGAAGCAAGGTACACTTTTTGATTACTGTTCATTTGAGGGGAAAGTGGAAACAGAAAAGCAAATGTACTTTGAAAAATGAAATGTCCTGTCTTTCATTAATAGTCCCACAGTGCATATTGGCAGAAGCGCAAATGACAAAGAGAACAGGGAAATAACATACCAGGCGTTCAAACTCCAAAAGGCTAAACAAACATCCTGGGTGCTCAGTGGTTTTCTTTGTGTGAATAAACCCTGCACATTTTGGTTTCTAGGTAACCAACCTTCCCAAATTACTGGTGTTATCATATTAAGTGAAGGTGTTGCTTCCAGAACAACATGGTCCATGTTAGTCTGCTGTGTGCCACAGGGCAGCCTTGCCTGGAATGATCCTCAGGGGCTGGTGTCTGATTCCAGCCCTGCCCAGCAAAATAGCCTGGGAAGCTAGAAAGTCTATGAAAAAGGAGAAAACAGAACTAATTTCCTTTGTAGTAGTAAAGAAGTTATTATTTAAAATACATCTAGACACCTACACACTCCATGAGCAAAGTATCTGCTTAGCATTTGGGTATCAAATGGATCTACCAAGGGTAGCAACAACTCCAGTGCCTGTCAGCTTAGAGGGGGAAAGGCTGATGCTTATGAAATACCCTCTTTGCAGATATTCTGTCCTCAGGTCCATCTATCATTCAGTCAAGATTATAAAATGCTGATTCTGATTCAAACACTGTAGTGTTAAGACACAGGGGGAAATGCATACAAACAACACATACAAAAATATATTTGAAGAGATGAGAAGTTCGTTCCACACTGTACTGTGAAATAATACACAGGGACATTATTTTCCTAAGAGAGTTGGTAAGCTAATGTGGAGTGCCAGCACTGTCTACACTATTGTAATCAACTACTCAATTCTCTTAAGTGGAAGGGGCCAATGGGAATAGGGGACAGGGTGTCTGAGGAGGCAAGAGGGTGGGCACTGAACAAAATAGGATCAAATGGAATGAGGGTGATCCTGGGAAAGGGTCGAAAGGAGAATGATGACAGAAGGGTCTGGAAACTGGGGAGAGCAATTCAGACTTGATGAGAGTGGCAATAAGGAGCCAACAGAGGGTGAAAAAACTGTCAACAGTGGTGATTTATGTACATAAGTCCAGAAAGACAAAAGGAAGAAAATAGACAGGCAGAAGACAGGAGACTAGCTAGAACTGGTTCATTACTCTAGGCAGGAGGTAATGAGAACCAGCTATTTTCAGCCTTCATATGTTTTGTTTTTCTCTTCTTTAGGGTAGCAATAAGTGCACCAAATATTTGTTTAGTACTTTAAACTTGCAAAGTACTTATTAAAACTTGATCACATTTTGAACTTGCAACCTTTAGAATATTACTATTATGGACAGATGAAAAAAGCTGTAAATTCAGAGTTAAATGATTTAGCAACTATAACCTAGCTGGTGAGTGGTAGAGAGGATTTGAACCGACTCTTAAACTCAAGCTCATAGAATGGGCAGCTGCACCAGTGCTGGGAAAGGAGCCACTGGAATAATTTGCATTCAGTATCAAATGTCAAGTCCAGTAATAAGTGTGGTGTAGGAAAGACCGAGGATTTAGGGTCAGAATGACCAGGGTTTGTACCCTTTCTCTTTATGACTCCAGGCAAATCATTTGACCCTCTGAAGCATTACTTTTTTTGTGGAAGGGAAAATTATTTCTGGGCCTCTCTTCTCTCTTTCTCTCACTTCTTCCCAGTGGAGAAGGAATCTTTGATCTGACTGGTGAATTTAAGAGAAGGAACTGAGCATGCATGGCCAGGCCCCTTTTCTCTTCTTTTCTTGCTTATTCAGGGAAGTCCATTCCTGTTACCCAAGTCAAAAGCTTAACAGAAGCAGGGCCAGGTCCCCAGAGTCAGGCCACTGCTGTCAAAGTGGTAATTAAGTAGTCTAGTCTCACTTGCCTCCACAGCTGTACTGTGTTCACTGATACAGGGGTGATGAGTTATTAAAGCTGACCCTTTGATTTCTCATGCCTGAAGCTCGGATGGGGAAAAGAAGAAACATTCTTCACTGGTAAAAGTTGATACACAACATCACAAACTTACTAAGAATATTAAAGGTAATACATGTGAAGTACCTGGTATATAGTAGGCTTGAAAAAAAACAATGGTCATTATTGTGTGCTCACAGATTTCCTTAACCAGCAATTTGATCTGAATTTCTCCTCCATTTCTAGAAATGTTGGGTCATAACTTTATTTTCCATTATTCATTAGAGTCAAATCTCATTAAACAACAAGAAGCATTTCAAATTAAGCTTTAGAAACTGGTGACTAGCAAATATTGCTTAAAATAAATGAATGATCAATAAGGGAATTTTTTTCCTCTGTTCTTTTTGGTGTTAGGTTCCAAAAGCAAATATAATATGACCTTTATACAAGTTTACAAATACAAAAATGTTGGTCACTTTTCTTTTGGCTTAAGAAAGCAGAGGAATCTTTGTTTGAAGTACCTTCAAAATAACCTTAATTCCTCCTCAAAACCATGAAGGAGCACACTGGGATGGCTATTATAAGCTGGACAACCTTTATATTCTCACTGGGGTCATGTCATTTGCGAGATGTGAGGCCTAAGAAGGAATGGGGCAATGGTATTCTTTTTACTAATCAGGGATTAGTAATACTCCGTTTTGGATAATATACAAACTGAGCATAAAATCATCTTGAAATCTAATTTTAGCCAAGGTAACAAACACATACATCTGCACAAACAGTACCTAAGGGAGTAGAATGACATCACCCTGCAGCCCAGTCAGATGCACGAAGCTTAAATGATCAAATGGCTTTGCATCTGTGAGCACTTACCCCTCCTGACCCAGGCTCCCAATACACGTACGCACACCCCAGCCCTAATGGTACAGTTCCTGCATACTGTGCAGTGGCAATGAAGCTCCAACAGGTGACTGCATCCATGCGCTGGGTGCTTCCTGTGTGCATGCGACAGCGTGCTCAGAGACCCCGGGCAAGCGCAGCACATTCCTCAGGGCCTCCCTACCTCCTTCATTATTTTGATGGCTTCCACCCGGTGCTGGGGTGGGGGGTAAAGCAGCACGCGGTGATAGAGGGACTGGAGCACCGGCTTCATGGAGTCCACCGACCCCACGAGCCGGACCAGCTCCGCCGCGACGTAATAGACGGTCCGCGCCACAGGCCCGCTCAGGGCTGGCGCCGAGGAGGAGCAGCCTGAGCCCCGGCCGTGGTCCGCGACTCCCGAGGCTGCCGCGTCCGACACCACGCCGGTGCCCGCGCCGCTGCCGTGGGCGGAGCTGATGGTTCTGTCCTGCACCGGATTCCCCAGGATCACGATGAGGGCAGGGCAGAGGTTCTTCCTGGGAAGGGTTGGGAGGAAAAGTAAGTTTCACTATAAGCCAAATGACAAAATGTGAATATATCCTGAGGGAAAATATCAGATAACACAGCAAAGCCTAATAAAAGTTGGGCTCTTTACCGCTCCTTTTTTGGGCTACGACCTGCCCCCAGTTTTCCGTGTCTCTCCATCACTGCTGGGTACACGGACAGGATATTCTCACAACTCAAGCTAAACTCTGGCGCAGACAGTCCATTAAACTCACTAAACACCAAGAGAAGTATTAAAAACCATCGTTATGTGAAGAAATAGACTCAGAGTGCTAAGTGGCTTAGTTATAAAATTTTACTATAAATGACGAACTTATTTTACTTCTCATGTGAGAAGTTAATTTGAAATTCTGACACACGCTGACACCTGTCATTCGACTTCCTCCCTGTGGACTCACCCAGGAGCCCAGAGCAGCTGGCTGCCTGCCAGCAGGCCTGTCACTTGTGTGACTCTGTGACTGACAGAGTAGTATTCAGGATGAGATGGAGAATGTACCAGGCCAGGACTCAAAATTACATCCAATAGCTCTTGCCCCTTGCACAACTTCTGGGTGCCTCTATATGCCTTGAGAACAAACTAATTACTCTGAAAATATCTCCTCATTCCCTGAGTCTCATGATTCTATGTTGGAAACAAAATGCAAGAAGGCCTTTGGGGACCTGTTTTATTAAAATAATCATCAGTTTCTCTGTGTTGTGGTTTGATACATGTAAACAAAGCAATTTCTCTACTTTCCGTCTAAAATGTTTACACACAGATGCAACAACTGGCTGGTCACAGATGCTCTGGGGAGGGACCTGCAGTCACAGCTTGAAGGAGCAAGGCCCCCGGGGCTGCGTGGGGGTGCTGGGATGAGCGCTCACCAGATCAGGTCTGTGAAGCCTCTGTGCAGGCGCATGGAGGAGGAGGAGCTGCTGAGCACGGACAGGATGCACTCCAAGTACAGCAGCTGCAGCTGCTGAGTGTCACTGCAGAAGAACAAAACCACATAGAAACACATGCAAAATAAAGGCAGAGTTAATGAGATGATGGGTGGAAAACTTAGAAACACTTGGAAAAATGTTAGGCAGTACAGAAGTGTTAATTTTTGGTGGGGGAGAGGTAATGTTATAGGTTGAACTGTGTGCCCCCAAATTTATGTGTTGAAGTTCTAATCCCTGGGTCCTCAGAATGTGACCTTATTTGGAGAGAGGGTCTTTCCACAGGTAAAATTAAACTGAGCTCATTTGGGTGGGTCCTAATTCAGAATGACTGCTGTCCATATAAAATGGGGAAAATGTGGATGCGGAGATACATAGACGGAAGACAGTGTGAAGTGGCACAGGGAGAAGACAGCCATCTACAATTCAAGGAGAGAGGCTTGGACTAGATCATTCCAGCATGATTCTGAGAAGGAACCAACCCCAACACTTTGATTGTGGACTCCAAGCCTCCAGACCCTTGAGACAATGAATTTTGTAGTTTAAGTCTCCCACTTCGTGGCACTTTGTTATGGCAACCATAGACAACTAATGCAGTTAGGGTGATTTTTTTAAATTAGTGAACTTTGTAGAACAGCTTTAGATTTACAGAGAAATTGAGCATGGAACAGAGTTGTGGTACTGTACCCACCCTCTCTCATGGTTTGTCCAGCAATTACCATCTTACATTAGTATGCACATTTGCTACCATGAAGGAACAACTATTGATGTATTATTAACTAGATGCCATAGTTTATTTCAGAAATGTTAATTCTTAATATGTCCAATTGTCTAAACCTTTCCAAAGACCACCTACCATGTTCTCTCTTAAAAGGTAACGCTTTACTAATTTGCATTTGACTTTTCTTCTTGATTTTTGATGGCAACAGTTTTTCAATGGATAAATTAATTTTCTTAGAATTATCCTATGGGGTTACTCAATAGAGCCAGATTAAAAAAAATAACAAGACAACTTTATGGGATGTACATTCTTATCCTCAGATTAAGTTTTCTGCCTAAACCACCAGAAAGTATTAAAATCCAGGTGAGTGTCAAGTGACGGTTAAGAGTAAGCAATAAGTTAATGTTCAAGGACACATTCACTACAAATACATAATCAATACAGTTGACCCTTGAGCAATGAGGGGGTTTGAGTGCTGATTCCCCACATGGTGGAAAATTTGCATGTAACTATTAACTCCCTGAAAACTTTACTACTAATAGCCTATTATTAATGGGAAGCCTTACTTGTAACAGTTGATTAACATGTACTTTATGTTACATGTATTACACCCTATATTCTTACAATAAAGTAAAATACAGAAAACAAAAGTGTTTTCCAAATTGTCACAAATCTACAAATAATTTTCCAGTGCATTTATTGAAAAACAATCTGCCTACAGTTCAAACCTGTGTTGTTCAAGGGTTAACTGTACTTTTAAGAGAATTCATTCAGGAATCCTGTATGAAATGGGGGAAACCCTGCTCAGAAGAAGGGGAAATGTGCTTGTGAAAATAATGTTTGCTTGTGTCTCTCTTCTTCTAATTTAAGGTAAATGATAAAAAGGAAGGTTAGTGCCCTTAAGTTCAAATATCTCCCAGGAGAAGGGGGTGAAAGGGACAGGCGAGATCAGTGACAGGAAGACTAGAGACTGAAGGAAACAGGAAGGAAGAAAATCTAACACCAGACATTCCCAAAGCCCAGGTACATCCATGCAGCAGCCATGAGAAAGCTGTGCAGCTGAAAGACAAAAGATTCTAGACAGGGGGTCGGTGGCCCCCCTTTTAAGTGCTATGTTGAAAAACCTTGGTTATATGTCTGTAAAGTTGACATTAGGTTCTAAAACCAGTTGGTAAGCTACAACCCAGGGGCAAAATCCTACCCAAGGCCTGTGAAATAAGGTTTTTGTTTTTAAAGTGTTGTAAAACAGAACAGGAACAAAATGAATAGGAAACTTTTATAAAAAAACTAAAACTTTGCTGACTTATACTCTGCAATGATCTCCCTTGTCCAAAAAACTTACAATGATTAAAATAATGCCATTGCTTTGAAAATGGGATAACCACTTATATTTGGATCTACTATACCAAACTCTGAAGGTGGAAGAAGAGATGGGTAAAGGCTTTTTATATATTATATACTTATTCTTGCAATAAAGTAAAATAGAGAAAAGAACTTTTTTTTTTAAATTGTCACAAATCTACAAAAAGTTCTCCAACATATTTATTGAAAAAATGATTACTATTTGCCAAGAGGAAATGGTTGGAGAAAGATTAAGAAAGGAAGGAATAATTAACAATTCTTGGACAAGGAAAGGGCTTTACCTTTTTATACTCTTATGCCTACAAGCCTCCCTACAATTTTGAACAAGACATAATTCCTGACCAGAAACAGCACATTCTTCATTTTTGTGCTACTAGAGAAACAAGTAAGCAAGCAGATAAAGTACGGCGTAGGAAGTACCAGAAATGAATAATTTAACACAAGCTCCCATGAGAGCATATGGGAGTGGTATCTAACCTCTAGAAAGATCCAGAATGAATTTCCCAAGGAAGTGGAATCTTAGTGGAGACCATGGAGGTGCTGAGGAGTGGGTGTGTGTAAAGCGTGGGGTGGGGTGTGGGGCATAAAGTGTGAGGTTGTCGTCAGCAAGAGGTGGGGCTGGAGAGGCCAGTTGGGCCTGACTGGGAGGGGTCTCACGGGCCATGCTAACATGTCTGAAATTCATTCTGCAAGTAGAAGAGCCACATGAGCAGATAGATATTTTAGAACAGTCATTCTGGATGTTATAGAAATGAATGGCTTCAAGAGGGTAAAACAGAAGGACCACAGTATTAATAGCCACATTTTCAAAACTCAGTTCTGAAAGGACTGCTTCTGCAATAGTCTCCAGCTAATCTTTCTGAACAATTGCTTGACTCATTACTAAGAAAAATAATTCTTAAATTCCCCAATTCAAAAATGTCTCTTTATCTCTCAAACTGTCAGCCTAGCATCACAAAACTAAAATAACTATGGCCAATAAAGAGTCTCAATTCCAGAAATCACTGCAAATAAATGCACAGAAAAGCTATGAGCAGTCCAAGTTCCCATGGTATCTACCCAGTGTGCCACGGCAACATCACAACCGCAAGGCATCAGCCTGGATGACAGAGAGGACGCATTGCTAAGGTAACTGGCCCGGGAGTCTCCGTGGAGACAGAATGTGGCAGCTTTCCTGTGGGCTGCAGCAGTCTGGAAAAATGGGTGCTCGTGGCCTTGCATGAGTCATGTCATCAAAGGAGCTGTTTGAAATGCAAACATCTCCCAAGCATGCCCCTCATTAGGTACACATGTCCATGTGTCCAGTGTGTGTGGGTTTCTTACTTGTCTGACTGTAGACAGACAAATATGTGGAATGCACAGGGCAGAAAGGAGTCTAGAAATCAGCCAACTCCTTCAAAATGCACTAGGGAAAATCTGCCTACTTAGGTCGGTTGTGAGTCTCTTTGCTTGGCTTTTTGTTTAAGCATTTCATGGCTGGCAGGTTGATTATCTGCTTGATATCTCTGCTCATCTCTAATTTCTTCCTAAGCACATCATGCATGGAGAACAACTCTCTGGGTGGACCAGTGGCCAGGAAGGCTATGCAGCCACCTGTCCTGGCAAGGTTACTGCCAGGGCCATCTGGCAGCATGTTCTGGATCTCTGGGGTTTTAGAATTAACTTTTGTTTTATTTTGAACCATTTGACTTTGCCTCCCTTAGAAACAGTTCAAATTTAGTTAGAAAAAGGAGAGAGGGAGTTAAGTCATTGCGTAAGAAGTAGTATGGACATGTGCTTAGAGCACATAATATGAACACTTAGCCTTGCCTCACGGATTGGTATAGATTCCTCTCTGACATATGGTACTGGGAGGAGAGGGAAGTAGGAGAGGACGGTGGGACACCACCATGTAGAGAATGAATAAATATGTTTCTAGGTGCAATTTTCTATCCAGAAATTCTTGGATTTAAACAGTATTGTGTAACTCAACTTGTCTAATATAGAGTTCTATTAATACCGCATCTCCAAGGCATGTGAGTTATTCTTGTTACCTGACTGCATTTTCCGAATCCTCCTCAGAGAATGAACACATCATGAATACACACCCCCACGGAGCTACAGCCCTACGAAGTACTTGAGCGCGGATTCTGGAAATGGTTGTGGGGGGGAAGCACTGACCATATGGTGATTTCAGAGAGAACTCTGGAATGATTTCAGAGAAGGTAAGAGAGGTGTCAAGTTTTACTAACAGAAATAAAAGTAGTTAAGGTAGTAAAAGGAGAAGAAATTATAAAAGGTGTGGAAACAAGGGGAATAAACAGAACCACCAGAGTGAGAGCAGCCACGAGCCTCCCACAGGCTGACCAGGGGGCTTCCAGGGCTCCTGTTTAAGCTGCACTCGGTGGGCTGCACCCAAGGCTTCCTTAGCAATGGAACCCATCTTAGGGTAATGGAATTGAGATGGGAAAGCCATGACCAAAGTGAACCATCTCCAGAGGCAGAATGTGACTGGGGAATTGTGATGAAAAACAAAGTTGGCCAGGAGAATTCTATGAAAACTGTTAAGCTCTGGTAAAACATGCCTAACAACATCTTTGATCCGATGTCCACTGAGAAACCCTTGAAAAACATACATGTGTCACGTGAGTTACTTTCCCCATTTAAAGCCTATTCTCATGTCATATGGTTCAGAAACACCTTCCCTTTTTTTCAGTGATTGATAGAAATCATGCATGACCTTTAGTTTCTAACTAGTGTCCATGTTTGTGCAATGAATTTTCTTAACAATCTGAAGTCAAATTTCCAATGTAAGTTCAATGTTCTAATGGCACCGCCAACTATCATTAGCATCAGCACGTCTGAAAGTAAACAAACCATGTCAGAGCTAGTATATATCCACCATTTATTACATGCTAGGCACTGTGCAGTTGAAAAAAGTCCACTTATACCCATACTTCCTAGAAGATAGCAACACTGAATATCTACAATCATTACAACAGGCATGACCTTGGACTGTCCCAGGTAAACCAGGTCGTATGGTCACTGTGCAGATGGGGGTCCCTGTTGCTGATTTTGGAGTCATCTGGGTTTTAAAGAACCGTGAACTTGAGCTCTTATTGGATCTAGCTGAAGACTCTTTCCTGACCAATGAAAAATGGTATGTTTTAAATCTATCATGTATAGACCTACAGCTTCATTCTGACTTATCCTGATGGTTAGTTTCTAATTACCAATGGCATAACTACCATGAGATCTCCCACTTTTCCAGTGGTTAAAATCTTTAGTTTTTCCTTAGCAAGCTACTCAGAAAAAATGGCTAGCCTATATTTTTCCCCCTCGGCTGCAAACGGCTGCAAGATAATGCATGTGCCTTTGTATTTTTTCAAAGTTGTGGTGGCCTTTGTTTTATTCCATCACAACGCTAAGACCTGAGGAGGTAGGTGGAGAAGCAGCACTGTTGACAGCAGGCAATAGCCTGGTTGCTATCAGCCAGCTGCGAAGCTCCCCTGGCGAACATGACAGTGTCACAGAGTGTTCACATCAGATGAGGACTCTCCATGATGGTGACAGAACAAAATGAAAGTCTGCCAACGATCATGCCGGAACAGAGATTACAAAGAAATCTGTCCAGCCACAAAAATGACCCAATCTTTTCTTCACTCTGTGAGTGACTCCTGCTTCTACTCCCATGACAACTCTAGCTCTCATCTGTAAAATCTGTTGGTTAATAAAAACTCAGATGCATAATGCTAGGATTGCCCACTTTCTGATAGTACCCAATCCTTGAACAGACCCTCAATTTCTTGAATTCACCCCAAATCACCTAACTCAGGTTCAAATCCTATAACAATCCCTCCTAATACCCCTTCACTGGATACTGGATGCCCATGGCTTATAACAAGTTAATAAACCTAATTCTGTTTTAACCTTAGGTGCTCCTGGTGATCTCTGGCTGTTGGGCATCAACTGTCTTTTAAGTACATTTTCTCAAAACCCCTAATATATTTTATACTATTAATGTTATATTACATAAGATATAATAATTATAATAATAAATAATAGATTATTTTATCAGACCCATAAGTTTAGGGTGGTTGAGATCTTTGCTCAAAGTCAAGATTAATGAGATGAGAACAGGAGTCTTACTCAATGGGTCCAGCAAAGATAGTGCAGTTGAGCCAATAGTGATTAAACACCACACATGGTTACATCTTAGGAGAAAACAAGCCAATGTGGAACATCCCAGCTCTGATATAACAGCTTTGATGGAGAGGAACTGGGCATGGGTGGGGAGGAATTAGCACTAGAAGTGATCTAAATGCTGGTCCCGGATATGTAGAGTGAATATATAACCCACCCTGGCCAGACACTGTTGCGAGTGAAGTGGGGGGTGATCATAAGTATACCCAACAGGCATAACCTGGGACTGTCTCAAGGAAATCAGGTTACATGGGGTCCCTATAGATGCAGTCACTACAGTCAGTGTTAGAGCCCTCTGGTTAGGATAACCATCTGAGTTCCAGCCCTACAGCTCCAACTTTCTATAGTCAGGAGAGATGGAATCACGAGCAGGGTACAGGAGGAGCCATTTGAATCGCATCTGCTGTCAGACACATCCCTTCTGAGGGAAATCAATGCCTGCCTGGAGCCTGGGGGTGTGGAAGAAGTTAAGAGTTATTTCTTTTTTTGGTTTGTATTGCCTATATATTAAATAGGTCTCTTCATTTTTTTTAAAGTGCCTGATCTGAAAAGAGCTTAACTTGGTCAAAATATGCAGGTGACCTGGTGGAACTACTGATGGATACATTGATGTAGAAATCACTTGGCAATAACTTTTAAGAGTAATGCTAAGCATAGATTAAAAATAATCCTGTGTTCATAAAAAGCCCAAAAATAGCAAAAACAAGTTTCTGCAATTCTTCCAGCAAAATGAGACCTCATTCATGTCTGCAACTAGACTACCTCTCCCATCAGATTACAGTATATAAAACTTTACAAGTGAAAGTTTTCTAAATTATCAAATGTTCCAGGAACCAGTATATGATAATTGCATGTGTCCTTCATAACTCAGAGGGCACTTCAGAATCTTATTGTAGAATTTTGCAATTAATAATATACGTAGCTGGTAGAGACTTCTCATCTCATCTTGGAAAGTCTGGTCATTTTATGATTTATCTTTACTATAGATGCCTAAATTATCTCAATGTGTTATTGCATGGGGAGTTGGAGCCATGGACATCACCTTTATCATCTAACATTAAATTGGCATGCAAAAAAAATGAAAAAGATATAAGAGTAAGAGTAATGTGTTCTTTTAAAAGATATGCATGTGGGCTCAGAGCCTAAGAAAATGTAAAATGTTAGACGAAATACAGAAATATGACATAGCCCAACCCTGCCATTCAACAGAGGAGCAAAGTGCAGCCCAGCTGATGAGAAGACTCATTTGGAGTCACACATCTGGGATATACTGAAGTTAGGACTGGCCCTCACATCAACCAACTCTTAGCCAACATTCTTTCCCCTCAGCTCCATGCTCAAGAGACTAACTCTTCTTTTCAAGGTGTTTTCCCTTTTCCCATTAGAAAATTATATCCTTCAGTAATGGTATTTGCTAATTTGGGCTTGCCCAAGGTCACTGAACAGATTTCTCAGAAATGACGGGTGAACACTAATTGAGTATGTGTGTGGAGGAACAAATGTCTCTATAATCTGTGATTTTAAAGTAACAGTCTAGACAAAAGCTGCTTCAGAAACAGACCACTGGATGACTGGTAAATATTCAAATGGTGAATAAAAGCACCAATGCTGACAGTACTTACTTGATGGCAGCTTGTAGCTTCTCACACAGAACAGCAAGCACGGAGACAAGGTCATCACAGAGGGACTCTACTGTCGACCCTTCACACAGAGAAGGTTATAGGCATGAGACATTGGCAGGGGCCACTAGAAGCTTCTTCAACAGTCCTCCCCAGCCTCCCTTGTGATGTTTTTAGGAATGAAAAGATTTTCAGATGTGGAGACTTCCTTACACAACCAAAATGACCACAAGAAAGAATTAGGTATAATTATTCATTTCTAAAGTAAAACACTTTCCAGATATTCCAGAAAGAAAATAAGAGATTGTTTCTTATAATAAATATAATTTATTCACACTGAACAAAAAGAGATTTGGTTAATTTAAGAAACAACACAATTGACAAATGTTGTCTCAATATTCTGATCTCTTGAATTTTTGGGTCTTCTGAGAAGATCTGAGGTGTATCCCAGAGAGAGAAAATATGAAAGCATGTTAGAAAGATGGGCTTTTCAAACTAAGAAACTATGGAAAGAAGGCAGAATAATTTATTTATCATCTTTACCTACTTTAACTATTTGTCTGGCATCCGCAGGGAACAGTCTTTCTTGTTAATGGAACAACAGCCAATGTCAGAAAAAAAGTATTTTCCCTCTAAACATGTTTATGTTCGGAAACTGGCAATAAAACTCCCACAGAAACACTGGAGTGTATTGGAAAAAGGTTGAAATTTGGAATCTGTTCAAGTTCTGGTCCACAAATTGTTGACTGCATGAGCCTGAGTAAGCTTAGATTTTCCCTTGGGTAATTATGGGATAAATAATACCAATTTCATAGAATTGCTGGGCCAGGTGAAGTAATAAGTGGAAGCATTTAAAAAAATAATATAAACCTATAAAGACCTACACACATGTGGCTAAGTGTTTGATAAATGTATACATGAATAAATGACCATGAGATCAAGGAAGATGGAGAAAAAACGGCAAGAGTATAAGAGAAAATAAAAGTAAAGTTGGAGAAGGGCAGGGAAAAAGAACTGGCTAATCTTCACAATTTATGATTTAAATGCAGGTAAAAATAATTGAGAAATGATAAGGTACAGTGATAAGTTGTATCTCTGACTAAGAGGACTTTGACCTCCTTTTTGGTTTATGAAACCGTGCTACATTAAAGTGAAGATTTTATAGCAAGTGCAATTGCCAAAGACGGGCAAAGGCAGGGGGAAAATGCAGTACCATTTTTTGGGAGCGCCAGTAGGTGGTATAATGCTGCAGCACTTTCTGGCCCTCAGCCCAAGAACGTAGCAAGATGTGACTAAAACAACACAGTCAACCAACACTGTAGAAAATGACTTAAAGTATTTCTTTCTTTCTTATTTCTTTTTACCTAATGGTAAAATCTTATTTCTTTTTCTCCTAATGGTGGCTGTTTAGCTGCTTCTCTCTCCCTTTCGGTCCCTCTCTTTTTCACCTATTCTCTACCCAATCCCCTTATTCCTATTATTAGTGGGTAAAAATATCAAAGAAAAGCAGATTTTTCCAATTTTTTCTAAATTACTGAATAAAATCTGAAATAAAACTTGTACTTCAGTGTTTTAATTAGATGATTTGAATTTTCCATCTCTCTTTCAGAAAACAGTATGACCAAACATTTCTTAAAAAATAACACTGTTTGCCAATTATTATGTAGACCTTTATGTTTTCTTTTCCTGTGGGTCAGAATGAAATTCCTTACCTGACATCATCTCCCACTCAGTTGAGCTGTCCGTGCTTCTGCAAGATTTCCTGTGAAACTCATTTTTCATACAAAAAAATTGGCATTTCACACGCATACTTCTGGTACAATAGCACTTTATGCCAATCAGGTTTCTACACCCTCTATCCGGTCCTCATTTTAACGATTAATAAGCTTGACCTTATGGAGAGCAAAATAACTGAAAAAGACACCCTCCAACAGGAAGGTATGTGAGGCGTTAATTTCCCCCACATAGCTGTAACAGCAGTAGGTAAAGTTGGCATGAAGAGTGTAGGAACAGAAGGAAGATGGCAGCTGATCAGATGATAGCAGGCAAGGCAAAGTTAAGCCAAACCTCCAAGGAATGTGGTGAACTGCCTGAGTTCCTACTCATCTTCACATCTCCAAACCAAGCACACAGAATACTCGGTTTTTAAACTGAACTAGCAAAAATCAAATCCAATACCTTGATTCCTGAAGTCCTGTGGAACATCTGGGTTTTCAATGATCTAGTAAGGGAGATACACACAGGAAAATTAGGAGATTCAAGCAAGAAAATTCCTGACTCTTAGACAATGGATGATTCTAGGAAACAAAATGCCATTCTGCGTGTTCTGGGCTCAGTGAACTTACCTAGACACATAGTCCAGGACCTGATAGCATGTCATTACTTATGGTATTTATGAAAAGACTAGGATGTCTGGAACTGAGCTTTTAGCAGCTTAAAAAGTAAATTCATTCAGCAGTCTGCACACTTGGTGGAAGTTTAAGCCCCCTGGTATACTTTAAGATTCCAGGGTGCTGAGCTATGACATGGGACAATACCTGCTTAAACAGGTGGGTTACCTTTGCACAGATAACAATTTTTCCCAAAGTCACAGACTACACTTGATTGGCACTTAAAGAATACAGTCTCTTAGTCATAAGAATGATCAGGTTCCTGGACTTCAAATACAGGTCCAAAGACGACTGCTGGCCAGAAGCACCCATTCCTGTTTGGTGGGAGAGCATATTAACTTCCCACTATGTGACCAGACCATGCTAGGCCTTCGTCAGGTAGATCCAGAACTCTCTGCATCAGGGTAGAGACAGAATTTTGAGTGAAGAGAGAATAGGAAGGGACGACATTTACTAAGAGACCCCTTCCTGTTGCAGGGAGAATTTGGTGACTGTGAAGCTGAAGAGTGGCAAGGCTCTTCCATCTCTCTGCCTCTTAGCACTGGGAGGTGGTAAGAGGGCATTTTCAGGCTCATCAACTACCAGACAAATAAATCGCACTGTGGCACCGTTGCTCTCAAAACTTGTCACAGGCACATATTTCTATATTCTCTGTTCATTAATCGGCAAGCTCAGCTGCTTCCACAGCATTCTTTGTGAAATGCTATGACAGCGTCTATAGCTCAGCACATGGCTAAATGCAAGTTTTCTGGAGGGAGTACATGTGAATCATTTTTAAGGACCGAAGAAACATTACCACCTACTCCTCAAATATTTGCATGTGGCATTTTTTGCTTTTTGAAATTAGTTAACTTATAATATAACAATGGCTTTCATCATCTAAATAATACAATAATAAAACTTGATAATAACTCAGGGTTTCTGAGGATACAAAATCAAATCATGTAATCTGTCCTGGTAGTTGGGGTGGGGAGTGGGGATACATATTAGGCTGAAAATATACTTTATGCTAATGCACTGGGCATTCTGGAATTATTTCCTTTTCATTGTATTTAAGTCTTCATAATTCTGAGGTGGCCCATGGTATCTTTCCAGGGAAGGGTCCAGCTATACACTATACACATCTTCTCAACTTCCGCAGGTAATACTAAGTGCCCAATGGGAGAACATACAGCCCCCTTAGAGCAACCTCACCATTCTTACCACTCCCCTTTAATAGCTTTTTAAAAGCAACCATTCTCAGGTGGTAAAACTTGTGTCTCCTTTTAGTAGATATCATATATGCTACAAATATTAGCATTCTGAGAATTGTGTTTTTGTAGGACATGGAAACATCACCAGGGACTGCATGAGTAACAGAAAGGAAATAACAGGAAACTCTAATTTTTCACCTAATTTGGGATCTTGCCTCAGGTTGGGGTACATCCAGATGGTCAGTAATGAGCAGGACCAGAAGGCTGATTAGTCACCTAATGCAACGGTCAGAGGCAGGTAACCCTCCAGTTTTATCCAGATTTCTACAACTCTGCTTTTTGCCGTTCTTAGAGAAGAGCAATGAGCTTTATTTAAAAGACTCATTTCATTTGCAACCTTATACTCTACTTAAAATTAAAAACAAAAAGATTAAATGAGTTAATATAATTGGAATCACTTTGAAACTACAAAGTTTCATTTTAAAACATTAAGCTATCATTACTATAATATTTCACCATGTTGCCATTTAGCAAGT
This sequence comes from Manis pentadactyla, assembly GCF_030020395.1. Classification (NCBI taxonomy): domain Eukaryota; kingdom Metazoa; phylum Chordata; class Mammalia; order Pholidota; family Manidae; genus Manis; species Manis pentadactyla. The sequence continues at coordinate 53,215,711 of NC_080030.1, forward strand.
ATGGACTGTGACTATATATTAAAATAAGGATTCTCAGTGTCTTAGCACTATTTCCATTAATAATACTTTTTTCTTAATATATCTTCTATTCATAGTTTCAATTTCCTTTAAACTAGTATTTGCATACTACCATATTCAGCATCCTAGTATAAATTAAATAGTTTTTAGCTATAGTAAGCCAAAGTAATAGAAATATCTCAAGATAAAGCAGGTTTTTTTAAAATACAAATTTGGGCTTTGCACATAGCAAACAGAAAAAATAAATCAATATTTGGTTTTTCAGATTAGTGTTGTTTTTTCAACACTAGCCACCAGAGCCCATATTAATAACCTGTACTTGGAGTTACTTAGGAGACCAGAGGCTTGGTCTGGCTCTTTGCCTGATAAGCTCATTAGTTTTAGATTTCAATTTCATTTCTCAGGGCTTCATCTTCATCTGTAAAATGACAGATAAAGTTATCTGACTAGGTAATCTGTAAGGTTCCACTCAACCCCATGTGCTTCTAAGAATTGGAAAATACTGGAAGGCAAAAATTAGGAATAATTGAAGTTAAACATGCCATCTTAAATTCTGTAAAATTAATCTCTGGGATATTTTGGGACTGCCACTGAGAATTCCTATTCTAAAACAATAACTAATAAAGTATTCATTTTGGAACACTTGCAGATTTCAAGAGAATTTTAATCTGAATTATTACAGAGGCGGATTTGTTAAACAGCCCAACCAATTGTGAAGAGGAATCATCTCCTCATTAACATTCCCAGAGATAATATATACAAGGAACCAACTACATTTACATTTCTTCCTGGGAATGCTCATTTTAGACAATCTGTTCAAGTTTACAGCAAAAAGCTCTAGTGGCATTGATGACGGACAGAAGACAAATCAGCTTTACCCGGATGTCACGGGCAGGTGAAGGGGACCTCCTGCCACCATCCTTTGGTTAACCAAGACAAATACACCAAATCTCTAGGCTTGCAGGTAACTGATATTTTTCTTAAATTCTGGTATTTGTGAATATATCACAATATTTTTACATAAAAAATTCAATGTGAGTTTAAAAAAATGATTAAAAAATGAAAGTGAATTTTTAAATAACTAAAAAATGTTAGAAACTGTAAGGAGAAACAGCTCCTAAAGCTTTAGGGTGAAACAGGCAAAAATATATTTAAAGAGCTTAATTTATTCAAATAAATTGTGTCTTTTAAGCCAAGCAAGCCCCTCTTACTGTTTTAGGAGGAAGCAGCCCGAGCGGGGAGTAAGGGGCATCTGGGGTGCGGGACACACAGTATGCAGGTACACACAGATACAACAGCAAGGCTGCGATGTGGACGCTGCAAGGCTCACCGTGTTCTCTTGCCTTTGTCGTAACTGGGAGGTCAGGTCGCTCAGCATCTGACTGAGAGTTGCCCGCACAGCTGTGTTTATACTGCGCTGGTGACAGCTGCATATATATGTCTCAATGCACACCTGGTAAAGAAATAAGAGCAACATACAAGCTCTGTAGGTATCAGTTCATTACCAACATGCTTTGAAATTGAACAAAGAGGATATTAAGTCCCTCTTAAATAGAAAGTCAGCCTGATTTAGGACTAGTTATCAATGAATCCTATAAATAAAATGCCTGGAAATTTGTTTTTAAGATAGGAAAAGTAGTATTTCCCTAACAATTACCACTCTTTGAAGTTTATTATTCTGAGCATCATAGGAGAATGCAAATTAGTGGTTTTTTAACACACCAAATAATTTTATCTAGAACAAACTCAGGGGGCTAGAAATTAATCAGGGAAAGCTCCCTCTGTGGCAAAACAGGAAGATAATTCAACTCCTGAGTTATGAAGTGTAGGGAAAGGGTTAGTGAAACCCTCTCTCCTGCTCTGTAAACAAGTTTGACCTTGGATTAACTCTCTAGCTGTGTTCTTCCGGAAACCTGATAAAAGTGGAATGTCAGTTGTGTTACTAGGCAGCACAGCTTAGGGTAAATATGTCCCCTGATTACAAAGCTGCATCTGAACTGGGAAAACTATGAAAGAACTACAAAGACCTGGTGAGAAGTCACAGGCTGGGTTTCCCAAGGTGACTCTCGTCATTGGTCACATCATCTGAGGGGGCTCTGCAAGCTCTGCTCACGGGGTTGTCACAGAACTACAGGCTCCTCTTCAGTTGAGACCCGGATCTCCGGAGCCAAGGTGACTGCCCCCACTGAGGCGGATCTCATCTTCTTGCTCCTACGCTGACACGTGAGAGCCAGTCCCGCCTCTGCACTGCTTGCTGCAAGGCCTCCTGTGAAAGGTAAATGTCTGTCTGATCCTGAAAGGCTTGTACTTTTACACATGAGGAAATGGTTTTAAAACCTTGCAAAGACATCAAAAAGTGTCATGTTCCACTTTGTTGAAAGCCAACTCAGCACAGTGTAATTAGGCACAGTAGCACTATTTGTGTCCATGATTTAAGTGTTCTTTAAATCTTACATTCTCCCAAGAAATCTTTATAACTGTTGATCTTTAAGATCTCTAAGCACTGACAAATTGAGGGGGAATTCAAAGCCTTAGAAGCATTAAGGATGAAACAGCTGAACTACACACTGAAACACAATTCTTTAAAGTATGAAAGCCATACCCACTATACGACTTCCCCTTAAAAAATTCTATCAGTCACTTTAGACTCATGAAAGAAAGCACATATGAGGAACTGGCCTTTAGGCAATACAAACAGTGCTATATACAGATAATAGCTTCCCAAATACCAAATGTATTTCTCTGAGTTTTAATGTCACCACTGTTTTTAGTGTTTACATGTACAACACTGGAAATGACTTGTTACAGGAGACATTTTGTTAAGGAAAAGGTAAGCATGTTTACTCTTTTAAAAGATGTATTAATCTGAAAAGGTCATTCTGTTAAATTTGAGAGTATAAATACTGAATGTGATAAAAGGGTTTCATTTTAAATGTAAAAATGACCATGTATCAGATCATATCACTATCTTTAGGTACTCAGAAAGAAATGCTCTTATCAGCTATCTGAGAGAAAAGTTTTTACACTTGGTATAATAATAATAAGTTGGTAAGCCAATAAAATTCACAGTACTAGGGTTTCCATGATAAATCTGACACTGTATTCAAGGCCAGTCAGTGTTCATTTTGTGAATGTTTTTTTCCTCTACCTCAGGGCAGTGCCAAAATGAGAACACTGAATCAGACAAGCTAAGAGACAAGTCCCAAGGCAGGCTGAATTTCTGAGAAGGGGCTCATCAACTTCTTATTTTAGTATCTCCAACACCACTTCTACCAACCCATGCCCTTTGCTTTCATAATGCTGCATAAAAAAGCTCAGTCCTGCACCTCAACCACAGGCCCAAAGGGCCAGGTCAAAGGCTTCATGACTTCAAAAGCCACAGGCCCCCAACTGCCAGGGATGCATGAAGATGCAGCAGTGAGGAGTTTCCTAATGGACATTTTGATTACTTCATGCATTTGTGGACATTCAGCTTTATGGCATGATAAACACAGGAGCAAAAACATTAGACTATTAATGAAGCAAAAGAGATCCCAAAAGCAGAAGGAAAAAGAACCAGAAAATATACAACTCTGCAAGCCATACATAAGCAATGAGATTTTTATCATCAAGAAAGTAGATGGATAAATAACAGTATTAGGTTAAGCCCACTGTAAAATCACTATTATTAAATATGAAGCAGCTTAGCAGAATGTAGCCCATATTCAATATCAACCAAAATGGTGACAACTTTTAATAAGTTGCCACAACAGAAATGTGCTTAGCTCTGCAAAATACGTATGACCTCCACTTTGATGAACTTGCATTTAACCTTCTCTTTCCTATCTGAATGGGGTTAGTGGCACAGCTTTGTTAAAATAGTGCATGATACTGAATAAGTTCCATAAAGAGAAGAGCTAGGATGTTTACAAATGGAAAATTTTTATAGAGATGAAAAATAATTTATGGTGATAAAAAAATAGAAAGGATCAGAGAGTAAGCTACAAGAAGCAATGTCTTTTACATAGTGAAGACTATGAATGCTTATTGATCACGTTAGAACCAAAGAAAATTTTGACTATCACTACAAGTCTAAACTCTATGCTGAATCATGATGACAGCTCAGCGGCCAGGCCATTTCCAGTTGAACAGCTGTAATAGGTGGGTTGTGACAGGAAGCACCTCAGTAAATGAGTCCTACTGATGCAAACACACACACACATACACACGCACACAGGGTGAACTGAAGTTGCTTTATTATTCCTAAGAAATATGTGCATAAGTCAGTCTGATGACCATACTTGGGCAGGGAAATTTGCTGGTTTTCCTTCTGGATCTCAACTTAAAAGGAAATTCTGCAAGTGTCCAGACATCCATGGACAGCCATGATTTTGACTTCCTGCTTCCTTCTTCGTGTTCTTCTTGGCTCATGCTGGCCTGCTAAAATGGCTTAAGACACCTTAACTCATTAGTTCCTGCACCTACCCAGGCACAGCCTTCTGCTTGGTCTACACTAGCCTCTCTCCCATGCCCCAGCCCAAAATGAAGCGGAGAGCATCTGTGTGTTGCCCTATGCATCTTCTGACTACAGGTAAGTTCTTCAAGAGCCATGCAAGCCAGGGGTTAAAGAGGAGTGTGGAAATTCCTTGCAAAAGGACTTACTCTGCTCAAAGACCATCTGGCAGTTAGTAGCCAAAGAACAGACACAGTCAAGGAGATAAACCAGAGCCAGTACAGAGTCAATACAAAAGGGTTTCCTGAAGGAAAAGGGGAGACACGCCTCGAGCAGGATTTCCTTAGTTCAGGGGCTGCAGCTGGTTTGTGACGGCCGTCCAGGCCCCCTCGGCCAGTTTTCTCGCCAGGAGGTGGGGCCACTCCTCCTAGTCTTAGAGAGAACATAACAAAGAAGATGATTCCCGGATAAATGGGTCAGGTCTTCTGTGTCCTCTCCTTCTGGACTGTATCTGGAGACTATCTGCTCCTTAATTGTTGAATATTTTATCTGAGGACTGCTCCAGAAATAATGCTACCACATGAGACTTTAAAAAAGGTGTCACAGAGCATTTCAGGAGTTACAAGTCAGCCCAATTAAAAAAAAGTACTTTCGTGATGACTGAATCATTAAATCGGAGTATCTGCCAGCAGGTCTTGAATCTCACTGTTTTTTAAACTTCCCACGGGGGATCAAGTAGAAATAAACTTCACATGCTCTGATGATAATAACTCAGAAAATAAACTTAGTGGAATACTCAAAAAAGCGGCACACTGCTGATGGTCACTTGAATCTATGGTCAGAAGAAAAGTGAAATTCATCAACACTTCTGCTTCACATGTAAAAACACCACATAACCATTATCTAATTAGATGCCTTGGCAAAGGTCCAAGGTGGACCTTTTAAGAGTCCTAAGAATTTCAGTCAGCTGCCAATATTATTATGGCAAGATCCTACTATCGTTTTCTAAGACAGAGTAGCTAGGAAGCAACAGAGCAGAGTGGTTAACAACACTTTCTTGAAATATAAAAAGTCTGGATTTGAAGGTCCAGCTGTAGAAACTTGGGCAAGCAAATTAACCTTACCTTCCTTTAGGATAATTCATCTAGCTTATTGTGATAAAGATTAGAATAGAAGGTATGTGAAATGCTCCTTATTTATATGCCCTAAGGACGCAATGACTAGTAGCTATTATTATTAACCAGTGTTTTGGAACTGAGGGAGGGATGGATGGATGGATGGATGGAGTGAAAGAGGGAAGTCCCTCTTAGAGTAAAAATCTTCAAAAAAAAAAAAGGTCTTTGACTTTCCTTGAAAATGACAGCACAGTACAGGCACAAAGTCTGGAAGTTTCCCAGGTGTTAATAAGATCAAACCAGCAAATACACATTTCCCAAACTGGGCTTTCTCACTCTGAAAAATCCCACAGAGGAGCCTTCAGCAGGCATGAGAATATACCCCAAAGCTTTCTAATAGAACAGTATCATTAACATCTCCAAATTAGCTTCACAGAGCTTCTGGCTATGGTTCTATCTCTTCCTGTACCACAGACTGACTATTTTTACTCCACAGTTTTTTCCAGAATTAATGTAACTATCCTCAGAAAACTCAACATTTCTGCTAACTTGGGCATAATACTAAGAGAAATCTTGGGTCCAGCTTTCAACTCGTGAAGAGAAGGACTATGTATCTATATGGACTCTTAATATTGCTTGTTCATGAAACTGAACAGAAAGCACACATTTGATATTTCATCATTGTCCATTTCTAAATTTGGTGCTATTTCTTATTCTTGCATCATGCAAGACCCTGTTTTGAAAACCCTTCATTACTACAGTTTAATTAAGCACATTAAAATTGGATCCACAAACGATGGCTGCCCTGTATTTACATTTTAAGTGCTTAATGATCCTTTCAAAGTGTCAGCAGTACCTTGCAGAAACATCCTCAGTTTTCATACTTAAGTACACATCCCCATTTCCTGTTCAACAGGTTTCAGGGTGAGCGCTATTCTTGAGCAATAGTCTAAGTATACCAGAGAAGAAAGAAGAGAATGTCTGGATTTTGTCCCAACATTCCCATGGGTGTTTTAAATAGTTTATTGTACAGTGTTTTCATAAATTGTTTCCCTGGTTGTATAAAAAAAATGACAATAGGAAGAAAGATAATTTTTAAGTTAAACCCTTCTTTTTATGAAAAATTTAGATACAACCAAGAAAGCTCTCAGGAGCTAAGTGGTTGTTTCAGGCTGAAATGTCCTGCTTTAAAACTAGAGATATAGATTTTCAAAGACTAAATTAGCAGGCAAAAAGCATTTGAGAACCTGTAAAATCATTGGGTTTCAGTAAGTCTATAGACTACTATTATTTTTTGTGGCAGCATAACTCAAATGTGGTAATTCTTTCTGTTGACAGAAAAGCATCACTTAAGCAATTGCTATGGTGAAAACTGAAAGGCTCTAAGCCATTTTCCAACTTTAAGGAAATACAAAATGAAGGCTGGTAAGAAAAATATTTATTCCTATCTTGTGTGCCTGAAGTAAACAATGATTTCAGATGATTCCACTCTTATCCTTTCTTAAGTCACATATTCATCTAGTAATCTAATATATGTAACTATTGATGCATATGCTTGTATGTATAAGTTGTTGCAATGCTTTTCATACAAATAGGTCTAATCCATGCTCACTTTAAGCCAGATAACATAAATATAGATTGGGATGGGGGGCATTCCCCTCATTTTCCAAAGGCTGACAAAGGGTTTTATTGGTAAAAACACATATATTCAGAGGAACAGTGGGATAGCTCTGCAGCTGATTAAACTGCTGAAACACTTAAGAAACAGGTTTGATATGTTTCAAGCACTGGCAAAGGGGAAATGCTAGTGACAGTTTGGTGGGAGAAGATGAAAGAAGAGGAGGTAGATTTGAAGAATCAAAAGTGTGTACTTACTGAGGGGTGTGGGGGTAGGACGGTTCTGCTGAGAGACAAGGCAGCTCTCACCTGAGTTTTAAGTCATTTAAAATGAGATCATATCTATATTCACTTGGGGCAGTGTTTCTTGAACTTTGATATGCAATGAATCACATGGGGGAAGTTATTATAAGGCAGTCTTATTCCTAGGTCCGGTTGGGGTCTGCGGTTCTGCATTCTAACAAGCTTCCAGGTGCGGCTGGCTCATCTGGGCGGTGAGGCACACTTGGGGTTTTAAAGTACAACAGCTCATTTCAGTACCGTTTTCCAACAGTTTGGAAGGACAGCATAGTAGCTGTCAGAGCAGCTATTCTCAACTTGACTGCTACAGTGGAATTCCTGGGGAGCTTTTACAAAATCTGTGTGCCTGGGTCCTGCCAAGCCCCCAAAACTCAGAATTTATGGGACAACCCAGGACATCTTATTTTTGCCAACACTTCCCAGGTGATTCTAATGTGCAGCCTTTGCGAACCCCTACTTAAAAGTAAGGTCTCCAAAACTTTGTGATTTTTAAGCACCTCATATGTGAGAGTTAGTTTCAGGAGGGTAAAGAGGAGAAGTCAAAGTTTAATCAAGTAACTACTAGAAATAGTCAATCTTATATAGGAACCTATGTGACCCTTATAAACCTGCCTCTTATTTCTGATCTTTAATCATTGTTAGTAGTGAGCTGGTGCATACTATTCTCTTAATTAAAAAATGTATTTTAAAGATAAGAAGAAAGATTAGCTTAACCTCAACATGGTGCCTGCAGGGAACTCATGGTTTGGGATGAGGGGAGGGGTACCCCTTTGAGGGTTACCACCATTCACACCTGGGAGAGTGTAAGGTGGGTCTCCCACAGCCGGGCTGATGACAGCACGTGCCACATGATGGGAACACCGCACACGCAGTTGTACCATCCTGGTCCTACCACTTCCTAGATGTCTGACTTTTGGAGAGTTGGTGAACCTCTCTATGTCAATTTTCCTTCCTGTAAAATAAGGATAATATTTCTGTTTTGCAGTATTGTTATGTGGATAGTATGATTTAATATAAGTAAAGCTCTTAAAACAGTAGCTGCTGCAGGATAAGTGCTAAATAAATGTTAGGTATAGCTGTATACCATTGTCTTTGAGTTTATATACTCCTGTCGTGCCACAACAAATGACATTATATGTTTTCATGCCTCTTCAGAATTACTGACCCTGAGAGGGAATGGCCACAGAGAACTCAGAATTATAGCTTTTGCTGGGCATATTGAGCTGCGCTGCAGCCGTGCCTAATGGATAAAGGTCTGCTGTTCTCAGTAGGAGGAGCACTTTCCTGGGTGTTTCTGCTGCTGGCTTTTTTGATAGGTACAGTGGGGTAGAGTGAACCCCTGGCCCTGGCATCTGTAGCGCTTGTCATGCCCAGAGGTCACTCAGCCTCTCTCCACAGACTGGCTTATAAATGTCCTTTCCAAGGACTGGCCAGCCAGAAGAGCCAGATTCTTACTCTCTTGAAGCTGGTATCTACACCAGGTCCATACTAGCACAGAGGAGCAATTCTGTACATTGCCATTTATCAAAAGCACTTTGAAATAGTGATGCTTGTGGTCATTACAAAGCAGTCTCTATATGTCTGCTGCGCTGGAGAATCTCCCCAGGCGTCCAGTCACCAGAGCACGGTGGGAGATCTAGGGAGGCTGGGGAGAACGGGCAGCCTAAATCATAAATCCCACCTACCATAGACAGGGAGGTGGAAGGATCTACCTATGGGTCTGCAGAAGAGGCAGGGCCTAAAAACATCTGGGAGCCTGCACTCTGCACAAGGAAGCCCCATTATCAGACTCAGGATGAAAAGCTTATTTTTAATATCTTTACCAAGTACTTCCTTCAAAGGATTAGAGTCCCAAGCCTTTATCATGAACTATAAAGTCAACGACAGCCCTGGAAGTAACACGCTTTGCTGTGATGGTGTGACCCCTGTTTCATTACCTTCATGCCGACGTTCTACTGGGAACTCGTTTCCAACTAAGGGATCCTGGAGGCTCCAGGTGGGAAAAGAAGGGGGTGCAAACTTGTGACTGTTCTCTGAGGAAGCTGGCCTGATCAGTGGCCCATCCTCTCAAGGTCCTCACTAGCTCAACACTATTTAGTGGAGACCTGGACATCATTATCAGCCTACAGCTCCTAACACCAGCAGCCTCTGCCTCGCAGCTGGGGGGGCTGCACTGAAAGCTTTGTACATGGACTCTACTTTTCTTGTCTCATCGGCACAAGCGTGCTCTGATAGGTACTATTGGTAGTGCTTTTACAGAGAGCAAACGTGAGGCCCAGTCTCCCAGGCAACACAGCGGGAGGTGGCACAGCTCGGGTTTATGCCCAAAGACTGGGACTCCAGGCCCCGGCTTTTCACCACTAAGTTCAAATGCCTTTACCTTTGGTCCTAGGCTGAGATATTTTTCAAAAAAACAAAAACGTTTTGTTTTTCCTTTATAGGTTTTGGTTTTGATGTTTCATTCTATTCGGATGGGCCCTAAGTGGGTTTTCCGGATACTCTCGATGAACACCCTGCCGTTGGTGGTCCATGACAGCGTGTGTTGGCTATTCAGGAATTACATCTCCAATCGGTTAGATTCTCCTTCAAAAACTGTTTTCTCTGAGGATGATAAAGGCAACCTAGTCCTCCTCCTGAGGGGCAGCTTGGGAATCCCTGGTGGCCTCCCCCTTTCCTGAGGTCCTGCAACTACCTGTGCCCCGCCCCACCCCACCTCCATCAGCAGGGAACCAACACCATTCTGCTGAGCAGCCACAGGCTTCATTTCCCTTCTCCTCCTTCACAAGGCAAAGCGCTAACAGGCTCTCACAGGCTGATCCTATTCCTTGCTTGGATCAGAAACTACATTTGTCATTTTAAAAGCGAACGGCAGGGGATATCTAAAATAGTCCAGTTCATACAAAGTAGAATGGTGTTTGCCAGGGTCTTGGGGGAGGGGGAAATGGAGAGTTACTCTCCAATGGGTATAAAGTTTCAGTTATACGAGATGAATAAGTTCCAGAGATCTGCTGTGCAACATTGTGCCTTAACATTACTGTGTAGTATACTTAAAATTTTGTTAGGAAGCTGTATTTCATGTTAAGTGTTCTTAACATAAACACATACACACATGCACCTACAAATAAGAGTGCTCACAGGTATATCAAAATTCAACTGAAAAAGTACTGATAGCTGTTCTATTTCTTTACTTTTATATAGAGTAAAGCATATAAATGTGTTAAAGAAAAGTGTTCTTTGTACCTATATAAACATGCATTTGGGAATTGATTTATATTCTAGTGAAAGGTCAACTAACTGCTTCTTTTTCTTTTGAAGGACACACAGAAATGTTCTATGGGCTCAAAAATAATTTCCTCTTAATGTTCACTCTTTAATGCCACACAATACTGTAAGAAGCACATATAGAGGCCAATATAAATACTACCCATGATAATGTTCCCTATGTGAGTTGATGGATACATTAATTAGCTTGATTGTAGTGATTATTTCAGAATGAATACATACACACACACACACATCATATCCAGTTGAATATCTTAATCGTATGGAATTTTTGTCCATTATACAAATAATCTTCAATAAAGATGAGAAAAAGAAATCTTGCCCGAAGTGCTAAGCATCCATCTGGTATACTCAATAAATTATAATCATTACCATTAAATATATATATATGTATATACATATATACATACACACACATATATACATATATATATGTGTGTGTATATATCTATGAGTGCTGATAATTAGGCTTCTTTTTCTCCATAATCTCAGAATTCAAAATGCCATTGCCTCTGAGGTCTGCATGCATACTCTTGTCAAAACATAGGAATCTGGAAGATACACTTTTCAAGAAATGGAAGGAAAAGTATTGTAAGTCTCTTAAAGTACAGCTTTGGAATGATGATGTTTCCAAAAGCCAAAGGCGTATGCCAGGCATTCAAGAAGCCAAGTTTTCTGTTGGACATACTCTTGAGAGTGCTGGAAGGTATGTATTCCTCTAGGCTGCAACAGATGGAAAAACGAAGGCTTTCCAATAACAGTTATGAAAGGCATTCATCAGGATTTAGGAGGCAGGGTTGGAATTTAATCAATAAACATCTCTCTACATCTCATACTTGGTTTCTCAAAAACCAGTTTTTCAAATCAAATGCTTTTCAACTAATCTTAGGACAAATGGGCTAAGAGAGCAATAGCAGGTGTGACACGGAGGTGCAGCGGAGTTGGGAGGACCGGTACTGTTGTTTCCTTGGTTAAAGCCTCAAGTTACTCAAACCAAAGCATGCAGAACACAGGGCCACACAGCCTGCTTCCCACAGGCCAGCTCCCTCGCAGAAATCCCCCCCGAGGAAGGATGAGAGAAGCGCTCACCCCACGGCTGCGGCTCAGCTTCGCCCAGTATGTGCCCCAGCTGGGGATAAAGCAGCTGTGAGCAGGCAGCACAAGCACACGCGGCACCTGAGGGCCACGAGAAGCGGGCACTCACCTCCGCCACCTTCAGCACCGCACTCCCACTCAGGTCAAATGTTGGGGTGTAGGTTGTGCAGAGTAAAACCTTTAACAACCAGGAAGGAAGGGAGGAAGGAAGAGAGAAGGGGTTAAACATTTAGTAATGAATTTCCATGTCAGATGCCTTTTGTGCAGCCCTCATCTGGCTCCTTCATTCTTTGCCTTATCTAACATTCTTTCTGACCCACCCACTGCTCTCTCCTTATGGCCATACACAGCCCAATAAAATAGGGACTAATGCTTTGAAAGCAAAAGCAGCTATCCTTTCCCCTGGGGAAGGACCACTGCAGGACTACTGTCCAGAAACAGCTTTCCTCAACGCCAGGGGATCTGGCCGCTAATAATGAAAACCGAATGACCAGATTCAGTCCTAGGCACTGTACATGAATTACCTAGATTGGTATTTTTAGTAAGTGTCATTATTATTGTCCTCATTTTACTGATGAGGAAACTGATGCTTAGAATAATTAAATAAGCTGCCGAAGGCCCACAGGAAATAAGTTGTGGAGCTGAGATTGGAACCCAAGTAACCTGCTGCCATGCCCTAACCACTACTCCATACCGTCTCTACCTCTTCCTGGACCCAGGAGTCACTTGCTGTACTTTTCTGCCCCTGCCCCCTTCCCAAATCCACATGGGATTTGAATTTCTTTAATGGGCAGTTTTATCTTCCCTCCTACACCTTCCTGCAGAATGCTGCCCGGGTTTTATTTATTTATTAGTCCCAGGTTCCCCTTATTTTCCAAGATATATAGAAAATGAGATGATGACGTTTGCAAGATTGTTAACAACCATGAGAAATTTCACTTCTTACTCGTAGGACTATTAGGAACAGATCAATAAAAGCCTGTGGCATTAAGAACTGCTTCTAATTTGGAACACTGTCCGTTTGGCTTCTGACACTGCAACTTTTCTTGCCAGAATTCGGAGATGTGAAAGTGCTGATGTCTGCTCCTCGCACCCAAACCCAGCAGCCATGTTCTGCCTGCAGCCTGGCCTGTGAGTGACAGCCTTCTGGGGATATTTCTCATTGGCTCTGTCAAACTCAGAACACAGCACTGAAGCCTAGCAAACTCACCTAACACAGAATATACACCTAATCAGCACACCAAGGAGTACGGTCCTCAGATGTAATGAGGAAATTCTCCTAATCTCTCATCTCAGTCTTAGTTATTAGCCAGGCTAGCCCCAGGAGCAGTGGCTCCCTCACAGAAAGCAAATATATACGTAATTAAAAAAGGGAAAACGGATTTTTGCCAATTCAGTTACAAGGTTAGTTAAGCTAATTGTGGGTTTGCTCCTCAGTCTTGATCCTAAGGTACCTGAAATACCAGGCTAATTCCTGGTAAAAATCGTGTCAGTGCCATGCTGGCTGAAAGAGAGGGACTGCGGGAGCAACTGCCCTCATGGCCTCAGAGGAAAAGGCTTTCCTTGCCTTAAGGACTGTCTCTGGGGCTGGGGTTTGGTCTGCGAGAGGGGTGGCAGCTGTGGGCAGCAGTGCCACCAGGACCTGGTTTGGCCTGGGAAGAGGCCATGTCTTCTAATGCCTCTGTACTTGACGGTAACCTTGTCTGAAACCTCCCTGTCTTGGCTCCTGCAATGGCTGTTCCTCATGTCACTCACTTAGTTGGTTTCTTTCAGGTCTCAACTCAAGTGTCACCTCCTCAGGGAGGCAAGCAACCTTCCCTGATTACCCTCTCTGAAATGGTCTCTATAGCATCTTGTTTCATTAACCTCAGAGCATGTACCAGTTTCATAAATGACTGGGTTGTTTATTTACTTCTTTCTAATATTCTCATTAGGCTGTAACATCCAGTGGGCATCTGAAAGGCCCTCTATGCTTTCTCATATGATGTAAAAACTAAAAACAATAAAAAACAATCAAAGGAAAGTGAAGCCTTTCACTTCATTATTGTGGTATGACCGACACTAAAAACTACACATTTCAGGCATACAATTCCATGTTTTCATACACATTCCCGGGATGGTGAAGCACATTACTGAAGCTAGCAAGCTCATGCACTGTTTGTTGTGTTGGAAGCACAGCAGGTTTTAATTACAGGGCTGACAGGCCCCCTGTGACTCACAAGATAAATATAATGGTCACAGCATTTAGTAAGAATGATGCAGAAGACAGAAATGACTTATCAAAAATGATAAATGGAGAAATGGTTAATGTGCCCAAGGCCTAGCAAGCATTAATTCACTGGATTAAAACACAGGCAGGCTGGGTACTGGGAACTTAGGGCGACAGCAAATTAAAGTGTCTGGCTCCCATTGCATTAATGAGAGGGCAAAAAGTTTACATTCATATTCTGAGCACATTGGCCTCGAGGAAAACTGCAGCACCTAAATAAGGAGGGCAATTCCATGAAAAATACATCCCTTGCAGGGTCATTAAAGCATATTGACTACATTATCACTGAACAGCAGGGACTTGAGTGACAGGCAGCATCTTGCAATCTAGCTTGCTGGCCCTGGCTCCACAAATGATCTATGGGGATAGAGAAAACAGACACAAAGCATTCCGTGGAAAGGGAAAAGTCATTACAAGGGCTAATAAAAATTCCAATAATTAAAAAACAATAGTTGAATAGCTACTATGGGTTACAAGCAACCCCTTAATTTAAAATGAGTATGGAAAGTTAAGCTGATTTATTTTAAGAATCAGGCACAAGTGATAAGAATCTGGAAAACATGGTCACAACAGGAACAGCGGGAGGCAGATATGGATAGATAGGGATGATAAGCACAAGATCACTGCTATGCTCTTCCGATCAGGAACACCCTGGATTAATCCTCTCCCAAGGGCATCTCATCACTGTGATGTGGTTTCTATATCAGGCACAGCTTCCCTGATGATAGAAACCTTAACAGAGCAGGGGCTATGAGTCCAGACAAAAACACAAGTGTTCCAGTAACAAGATTCAGTGCTTAACTGCTGTGTAACTTTGCCTATGTCCTATATGCCCTTATCTTTAAAATTCCCATCCCACTTCACAAAGATGTTTAGAGGAACAAATAAATTAAATGATGGTTTAAAAGCACAGTGCACGTGGCACATATCTCTAGGCTGTCTACTCACAGAGCTTAAACAAGTCTCCATTCAATGTAGCTCACAGTGGCCATTCTAGCACAGACTTTTAGGCACATTTTAAGGGAAAAACAATCAGATCATCCACATTCAAAAGCATAAATCTTTTGGGGTCTATATTCTACTGCTGATCACTTCCCCCAATTCGTATTGCCTGAAATCCTCATCAATCTGATGCAGCTCCACTTCGTCCCTCCTTCATGATCTCCCTTTCAGGCCATTATTCACTTAGGTTATAAACTGCTACGGGGTCACAAATAGAAAAAGCAAGCACAATCTGCAATATCAAAAAACTCACCACCCAGTGGAAAAGCAAACGCTTGCGCCACTGTATTTCAGGGCTGATGGTGCTAAGTGCTACAGTCATTGTGAGGCATGTGATAACTTTGAAGGCTCGAAGACATAACTTTGGGGAAGAGGGACTTCGCAGATGAGATGGAGGCATAGGAGCAAAGCACTGATACAGGAGGAAGGGAAGGATGTGCCAAGCAAAGGAAAGGTCACAAGTAAAGGCATGGAAGTATGAAGGTAGAGGCCAGAGACGATGTTAGAAAAACAGGCTGGAACCTTACGGCACATCAATTTACATGCCCAATAATTAAGTGCTTTTCATTTGATTATTTTAGGGCTGGTTAGGCCAACAAATCACAACTACACTAAGGCATATTAGAAATCAGAGTGATAAAGCAGATGTAGAAGATGCTTAATAAGATGTAGCTGAATTTAAAGACAGGTCCTAGTCATTCCTGTGGCAATGAGTTGACTGGGGTGCATTTGAAGAAGGGACACTGAGAATTCCACAAGTAGAAGGCAATGGCCACCCATGTCTGAAGCGTGGTATCATTTTACCATTCTTCTCCCCACCTATATTCTCTGCCATTCTAGTCAATCTGGCTGAAATCTCTCATACCTCTCTCATTCCCATGTTTCACAAAGATTTATATTAGATATTAATAAAGTAACATATGTTGGAGAACAAGGATGCACTTTGTTCAACATGAATAAAACAAGATACTACTGCTACAGATGTGACAATTGCAGAATGGGCAGAAAATAGAAGGGTTTACTGTATAGCATTCATTTAGAGCAGTTGACATGTACTATTTAAATCTGTGCCCTCTCCACTTCCCATTGGATTTATACGCAACTTTGTAGTAAGGTCTGACTTTTTGATGTCAACCATGTTTACAGGACCTTGCTAGGCCTTGTGATGTGTAGCAAGTCCTGGTCTATGCATTCTCCATGCAAGTAATCAACCTCACAGAGTTTAATGGGACTGTGCATCAAGTGTTAAGACAACCCAACCGTACAGAAGAAAACTGTTCTGGGAATCTGAACATCAGATCCAGGTGGTGGGACTGGCTAAAGGCAGTTTCTGCAACCATATAAGGTAATCATATTGGAGTTTCAGATGGCCTGGTTAGGGCAATCAGAATTTAGTAAAGCTCCTTTCAGAATATCCAGACATCTGGCAGGACATCACCCAGACAGAGATAAAAACCATCTCTACTGACCAGAGGGCATCTCCCCAAGACTAACAGAATATTTCTCCCACCTGACATCTCCAGTTATGT
The DNA here is from genome assembly GCF_030020395.1 of Manis pentadactyla. NCBI lineage: Eukaryota > Metazoa > Chordata > Mammalia > Pholidota > Manidae > Manis > Manis pentadactyla. The sequence goes on from NC_080030.1 coordinate 53,232,370, forward strand.
TCTGGTGAGAGCCTACCTTTTGCACTTAATATAGTAAATGGTAACTTGCTTGAGATTTATGATTCAAAGATTTCATTACTAACAAGGTTCCAAATGAATCTCCTATGGGACCATTTCCAGGGAACGCAGGAGGGAAGAAGTGATTCTTGAACTTACTGGATAGCAACTCCATATCCACTTTTCATCTACCTGTGCGCTACGTTACTCAGGCTCCCATTCATTTTTTTCAACAAATATATACTGAGGTATTACTAAAAGAGACATCTAGTGCTAGCTGTTGAACATACAGTAGTCAACAAAAAGGACATCCTGATCTCTGATCTTGCAGGGCTAAAATCTGGTTTTGAACACAGTCAAAAAATAAGGGCTTACAATAACTTGGATGAACCTTATGACTGGAAAGATACACTGTACTCTGGGAAAGTCCACAAGGGTTTAACCATAGTACAAGAGCTGTGATGCTGTTTTCATCATTTCATGGAATTCTTAATTTCACATATTATTAACATATATTATTACTAAATTGACCCTAGGGAAGAAGACAAGGTTTCCATCAAGGAACCAGCCAATTTGAGGCATCAACCTACCCTAAGCACATCGAGGACATGGGGGCATACTGAATAAACAAGGAATGCTTTTTTTCCTTTCTTAAATTATTAAAATTATCTTAATTTACACAATTGTTTCCTGAGATGATTATCATTTCATTTTTCCAAATACCAGATGTCATTTATAAATCAAACCAAAAAAAATAATCTACTAAAACTCAAATAAAGCAACCAAAAATTTGAGTACAGCTCCCAGAGGGCCTTGTCTTTCCTGGAGCACAGAGAGGAGCAGACTTCTTAAAATCCTGAACGCCAGGCACATTTCAACCCTCTCTGATTCTGGTTGAAAATTTAGCTTTATTACTTAATATACATTTCCATCTGGCCTTCATGTATATTGGCTTGAAACTTCATAACATTAAAAGTAATTGCATGATTCCTTCTCTTTAGAAACATTCCAGTTCGGTTTTAACTCTGTCAAATTCAGCAAGAACAAGGACCCAAAATTCAGTGACTAGTAGCAGAATACTGAGACACCAAATGCCTTTCTACGGGAGCCGGGTGTGCCCAACCTTCTGCACATGCAGCTTCATGGAGTGTGTGCTGCCGGAAGTATGACTCGGCCACGACACAGAAACAGATTCTCTCCCACATGGTCCACAAACAAACAATAATGCAGGCTCAGCCTTCTGAAGTCAGAAGAATGACAGAATATTTACCTTTAGACAGCGTGGGGCTGGGGGTGGTCACAAAGTGCACATATAGAATCTCAGAAGACTTATTAGTACTAACATTTAAAAATGTATTTAAATGTATTATCATCTAAATTTAAAATGTGGATGCTCAAGATAAGCATTTTTTTTCTTATTTCAATCAGTTTCTCAACATCAACACTACTGACATTTTGGGTCAAATAATTCCTTTTGTGGGGATCCTCCTGTGTGTTGGAGGACCTTTGGCAGCAGCCCTGGGCTCTACCCTCTGGATGGCAATAGAACTCCCTCCCCCTGGTGTTTTATACCCCACATGCTTTGTGGATATAGCTGAGAACCTCTACAACATCACTCTGCTTTCAGAAGTCTCAGAGGGGATCTGGGGTGAGACACTGACCCTTCACTGTGCTTCAGAGATCTTGGATTGAAGGTTAACAACAGGTAGTTGAGCTACAACCCTGATCTTCATTTTGATCTAAAGAAAATGAATCAGATTATTTTACTGCATGAAACTTCTACCACTTATGACTTAAATTGATTTACTTTAGGCTGGGGTAACAAGTAGTTACAGAAATCACTGTCTGGCTCAACTGGCCAAAGTTCTGGCAAATGGCTATTCTGAGATTTTTTAATTTTTAGTCAATTGAAGATTGGCTAGAGGTCCTGAGGACCCAGTTTGGAAAAAATTTCTGATTATTCACTGGTTACAGTCATATCTTGGGTTCTCTTTTGGCCATTACTTGTTGCCACTAGTAATGTTTGATATTCATTGACCTTCATCAGATGTGCCCTTAGCTCTTAATTCTAAGAAATATCTGTAGAAAAAAATATGTAAATATTAAGTTAAAATGAACTTAGCTAATTCACTTGAATAAACAAACTGCTTCTATTCTTATTTTTCCTTCTAAATCCTCTCCCTTAGTAAAGTCTCATAACTCCTACCTCTGCCTCACATATCTCTGTCTAGGGGCAACATTTCTCCCAAGTTTCTAGCCTTAATTTCAGCTTTTAAACATCACAAATGAATATACACAACTTCATGAAAATCACATCAACCTCACTAAGTCTCTAATATGGTAAATGGCTAACCTGTTCTTCCTGTTCTAAAATTCTTAATTATGCAACCATTAAAATTATACTTAGAGGAATAAATATGGCCATGTAGGAAATGCTTATAATCTATAGTTAAGTGAAAAGCAAGAAAAAAAATCCTATACATATGGCGACTATAATGGCAAACACATGGATTGATTGGAAATGAATATGTAGAAATCAGTCTTGGTGATGGAATTGACAATGAACTTTTTTCTAGTTTTAGAAAGCAGGTAATTTTAAACTACTTGTATTTCTTTAAATTATTCGTTTAAAATATTATGATCATTTAGTATCAGACAATATGACTATCACTCTCCTAAGCTGGCCCTTAAAACCCACCATTCAGCCAGAAACTCTGGCTCCAAATTCCGTAATCTTGGATTTTCCGTTTTTCACCTACTTATCGCCTACGCCAGTGCCAGGCACCACTGCTGTTGATTCTCTCCCTGCAGATCAGCTCAGTGCAGACAGCTGCACTTTTTCTGCACTCAGCTGCATGGACCCCTTCCTACTGCCACCAATGAGGGTTAAGTCCTCAGGACCTCTTGCTTAGGTTCTTATAATAAGACATTTCACCAGCGACTCTGATCTGGTTCTGCCGATTCCCAGACCACCCTGAAAATCCCTTCCTTCTTCCCCCAAACATCAACATCTCACACTCAGCTCTGGGCATGTTGCTTTCCTGCTTACTCTGACCCAGCCTCCTAGAATCTCCTTCAACCTCCAGGCTCAGGGTTCACTACCCCTCACTAATCCCAGTTTATATACCGTACTTGTCCATCTCTGGGACTTTTCTTCTCTACCAAGAACGCCCTCCCTTCCACTATAGTTATCTGAATTCTCCACACCTTTCCAAGGCCAACTCAAAGAGTATCCCCTCCTTGAAATGTTGATCTGCCCAGAGGAAGGTGGTTTCTGCTTCTGAATTTCCCCATCGAACTCTCCTTCTGCTACAATTTATATAGCTACCTTGAATTATGGCAAATGTGTACCTCTTTATCTCTTTCCTATTAGATTACAAACCCTTGTCTTTGAATGTTTTGCTTCTAATTCTATAAGGTTTTATACATTGTTAGTAATAATATATTCACTGGACAAACCAATGAAAATGAAGTCCAAAAGAAACCAAATTTTAAAGTTCAATGAATTATCTTCTCCAGTTTAATCTAATTTATTTTGACCTAATCTCACAGCTGAAATTTAAGAAGTAAATTTCACCAGTATGTCCCAGATAACACCTATACTCTTTCTTTTATGCTCCCTAGAATGGGTGCCTCAGATAGTCTCTGCTCATATAGATTAGGAGGCTCTTCATAATTTTATGATTGGTGCTTATAGACATGCCCAATCAAGCCCTTCAAGATAGAGCTTATAAAGGGCTAAGGCCAATTTGATTTTCTGTATATTAAACAGTTAATAATTATAATGTTCTTCTAGAATGTCCAAATCATATGAATTCTGCCTAGTAGGATGGAAGAGAAACTTATTGGCACAAATATAGTGGGAACTTTTCAGTAGACAGTGGAATCACAGCTAATGGTTAGGACCCTAAATATATTTAGATGGATAACTGATAAATAATAATTTATCAAATTCTTTTAAGGTACAGTTCAGTGGTAGTAAATATGCTGAGATCCGTTTTTGGGAACCAGAAATATATATGGCAAACATACACTTTTCTTTTCCGTTACTGTGGAAGAAAATTACCTGTAATTAGGCTGTATAGAGGGGGGCTACTAAGGAAGGAACAAGATCAGAAGAAACTCCTAAAGCGGTACAAATGGTATTTCTAACATTCTGGTTGATAATTTCAATGAGTTCAGATGTATCCATTTTATTATTATGCTACCATATTCTTTTCTAATAACTGTCACCAAAATGAAAGCTAACAGCAGCCTGAACCATGCCACCCACAGCTGTAAGCACTTCTTTTATATTAATTCATTTAAGACCAACTATATCTCTAGGGTATGCATCATTATTATTCACATTTTACAGCTTAGAAAATTAAGGCACAGATAAATTAAGTCACTTTCCCAAGGCCACCAGGCATTCTAGCTCCAGAAGCTGTGCCCTTACCACTCTGCTACCAGATATGCTGAAAAGAAGAAACAGAAACAAGAAGTTTGACATGAGCTGAGTCCAGTGATTGTTTCACAGCACAGTCACACCATGCCATTCTCCTACTCTTGCAGACATATGGCCACTTAAAGTTACCTCAATAAGCTCCTATCTACTGTAAGAGATTTCTATTCCCTCTTTATGTTTCATCATTTTTCAGAAGCTGTATTACTTACATTAACCTTGCAATTAACTCAAACACAAGTCTGGAAAGGTTTCTTCTTCTCCTATCCAAAACCACACAGTGAAAGACCATATCAGCTCCTGGCCTTGCTACAAAGCCTTTCCAGAAAAATATAAATGGTTGAAAAAGCAATTGGGCTGCCAACGTCTGTGTAAACGCTGCCAAGTAACTGAACCACTCCAACTTTAGTTCACTCTAAAAGGAGGGTCTGATGATGTGAGGTTATTTCAATTCTTAAGTGCAAAATCTATATCAAATTTTCTCACTGTCGAACTCACACAGATTATTATTTATAATCACAACTTTAGTTTCCACTGTCGTTTATCCTGGTGGGGCACTGAAAACTACCATATGTGTTTCTTTCTCCTCTCCATTAATCAATAATTAAATTAGCAAGCAATTAGTAAGCCATGTGCCAGATGCTCTGACGATGCTGTGCTAGGCACCAAAGGGATAAGACACAATACTAACAATATATAATTAGTTTCATTCATTAACAAGTGAACTTTTCTAGTCATACCTGAATCAAGAGTTTAGGGCTAAGTACTTGGAGAGATTACAACGTGCAGCTCCCCACATAGGCAGGTAGTCAGTCCACTGGGCCTTAGGTAACATCTTACTACTCTGGATGCACAGTCATCCCTTCCCTCTGAGGGAAGAGCAGAGGGTGGCAGAGGGGATGATGTGCCAGCTGCTTCCCGAGGTGGGGAAATAAGCCAGACTATGATTCTCATAGGATAAATGATTGTGGCAGACTGCCAGTTATCTCTTAACACTCTCCCCTTCTTTTTGAAGAATGGAACTCTGGGCACATGGCTGCCCAAAATAAAGACGATATCCTTCCCAACCTGCCTTACAACTGAGTGTTGCCACAGGCCTGAGTTCTGGCCAATGGGATGTACGTGAAAGCGTCTTCCTTCACCTTCCTCCTGCCAGTTGGCTGGAACGTGGATATGTTGGCTGGGGCTTGGTTGCCATCATGGACCACAAAGTGGAGAAACAAAATCCAAGAAATGAGTGTCTCTGATAATGTGGTCTGACCTAAGTTTATGTAAAAGAGAAATAAGCCTCTGCTCTGTTTCAGCTGCAATGAATCCTACCTTGTGCAGCCCTATCCTTTTGGCCTGATTCTTACTCATGCCTTAGATCTTATTTGCTTCAAAAGACACCTCTTAAGAAGAGCTATCTCTGTCCTCCTCTTCATTTGTCCTCCATCACGCCCTGTGATAAATACACTTTGAGCTCCTGAGATTTTTCTTTCATTGTATTTATCATAGTTTATATGTATTTATGTATTTCATTGACTTCTAGCCCCATCATTAACCTCCAAAGAGACAATGATTCTGTTTTTCTTTGGTTTTGGTTTCATTTTCTTCACCATGGGATCTTCCAGCACAGTTCCTGGCACACAGGAAGCAATGAAATATTTGCAGAATAAATGACTGAAAAAATTGTAGGATCTCCCCACTCTACTAGGAACTCTAGAACATCCACAGTAAGTGCTGAAGGCCTCTTCATTTGTACTTGCTTTAAAAAAAAATCACGGGGTGAAGTTTTAAAACACTTAGCAGAGTTGTTCTCAAATGTATTTAAATGGCATGGCACTTAGAAATTATAGTGCTAAAAATAATTAATAGATAATGTGAATGTACATCTTAGAAAATACTGGAATTTAAAAAATTACTGCAATGGCCTAAAGAGAACTGGGGTTAATCCTGAAGCTAAGAATATATGTTCCCTGAATTGATTTTGTTCTGTGGTACAAATAACATGTGTATACCATATTTGTAGATATCTCTACCAAGTTGCATGCAGGGAGACTGATATAATTACATTTACTGAAAACAACATTTATAATTGAAATTCACATTTTAACATGAAACAATGCATTAACAAATTAAAGGAAAATCACATTTCTCAGTTTTCAGTATTTGCCCTTTACTTTTTCATATATTTTTTATTGTCTAATGCAATTATGCCAAAGGGTAAAGAAGCATGGGAGAAAAACTTAGTAAGAATTTTATCAATGTGTGTACAAATTAGAAAATGACTGTTGTCATTCAATCTTAGCAGAAGGAATAGGAAGGGCTGTTTGAGAACCATTTAATCAGCAGAACCACATAATTTTGAGGTTTCCCTGCATTAACTACAGAAATAATATATTGTAAATACTTCAGGTCAACCTCCAAGAATCATACTTTTGAAATTAACCTTTTTTATCAAACACTGGATTTTTCTGTAATACTAGAGATTGCTACAAATCTTCTAAAATGTCTCAGCATCTTTAGAGTAAGAAGGGATTTCTCCTTGTAATGAGAAAGCAAGACAATTTAGCCATTTTGCCCTCAGACTTCACTAACAATCATTCCTTCCATAAGGCACTCTAGAAAACCAAATGCCCGGTTAGGGGCATCAGGACTAACCAATTGGATAAATGGCCCAAATATGAGGCTGCCATTAAAACAGATTAGAGGTGGTCCTTCCATCTGGCAGAGCAAGGCACTCGCTGAAGTGCTGGCACATATTCAAAGCACTGTCTTCTACCCACTGAGAGACCAGAGTTCTAAATGAACAATTCACAGCTCAGGGCTACTGGCTCCAGATAGTAAGTTCTTCTTCCGTTAGTCACTCACCGTTGTATTTCTCTAGGTATTTGGTTGGCTTTCATTATAAAATATGAAAATACTTCAATAGTGATAGTCTCTTTCCCTTCCCCTAATTGTATCACACACACACACACACACACACACACACACACACACACACACACACACACACACACACACACCAGAGCCATTAGATAATTTGGTGAGTAAGAGACTTTGAACTCTTTCTTTATATTTGAATAGCTCATGGAACTAGTGTGGGAATATACAGTCTTGGAACGACACAGAAAATACACAGGACTTTGAGCCACCCCTAGCTTTGCCCTTTACTAGCCCATGACTTAACTTTTCTGTTCAATCACCTTTAAAATGGGAATAATAATGAATGCCACCTACGCCTCCTTCAAGATAGACTGAGAAGGCAAGCGAAGTGAGCCGCCGCTTAAGAGCACAGGTTTGGGCCCGGGCTGAATTATAGAAGAAGCTCAAATGCTGGCCCTGCCATTTCACTAGGTGGGTGAGCTGAGTATGAATGTAAAGTACTTATCAGAATGTCTGATGCATAATAAAAGTTACATAATCAGCCCCTGTCATTCTCCTCTGAAAATTATAAAGCACTACACCAATATTCATTTCTATTACCTAAAGATACACATAAAACAAGACATCCCATAACAGAACATTCATCAAATGCTTTCTCAGGATCTAGTATCATATGGTTTCTTATCGACAAAGCCACCTGTCCTCCCCAGGGCAGCCAGAAAGCTCTCATCTCTGACACACTTACAGAGGCAGATGACCAGCCATAATTCCCTTCAGTCCTTGAAGACTCAGCCAGCTGTATCAGTTAATAACCTCACTAAAGGTTATCCCTCAGAGAGAAGGCAAAGAAGTCCTAATTGCTCTAGTTAGAGAGGTCATTAGTTATGTACCTGCCTCCTATGAGGTCAGTGTGGCATTTATGGAAATGGCACACACCATGGGAAAATGTTACCAAAGCCAGCAAGTATTGAACCTAAATACTAAGTAGCCCCCTGCTGTCTACTAATCTATTTCAAAAGTAATCTATCTTCAGAGAAACCCTCTTTCTGATTCTCTACAGTTCTGACACTTTATTTGCTCAAGCTATAAAACCTTTATTTGGATTCATGGCCATTTCAGTAGATCAAAGTTTCCTTTCTCCCCCTCCTGTTAGATAGTAAAACAATGTACAATAGTTCCTAGACTAAATAATCTAACCTCATTCCTAGTTAATCTGCCAGAAGCAAGCATCATCGTTTTGTTTTTACTTTTTTTTTTTTATTAAGGTATCATTGATATACAATCTCATGCTCAGGTTTCACATGAGCAACATTGTGGTTACTACATTCCCCCTATTATCTAGTCCCCACCACACACCCCATTACAGTCACTGTCCATCAGCATAGTAAGATGTTATAGAGTCACTACTTGTCTTCCCTGTGCTATACTTCCTTCCCCGTGCCCTACTATATTATGTGTGCTAATCACAAGCATCATTGTTTTTTTTTTAAACCCTCCAATTAAAAGTTTAGGGCCTTCTTATTAAACAAGAACACTACCATTGAAATCTTGGGTTTCATTATAAGTTTCTGTTTAATCTTAGCAAAGTCTCTAAAAGCGGAAACCATATTATTTTCTCTTCAGGAATTCAATACAATTGCCACACTTAAGAGCATGACATGGTTCAATTTCTCATGTTTACAAACACTAGCACAGAGCAATGTGTGAGTAAAATGCATGATACAGCTTTTTTAAAAATAGCATCTGTGATTTGTTATAAAAATGTACTCTGCTAGGTTTGGACAGACATAAATAAAAACTGCACACTGCAGCTTTGTCTCTCTTGAATAGTATCCTCAGACCAAAATGTCTAGCATATCTCATTTTAAAAGATTTTCTGTACCTACAAAATATTAATAAAAAAATGACTGGACAGGCAGAGAAAGACAAATACCAAATGATTTTCCTCATTTGTGGAGTATAACAATGAAGCAAAACTGAAGGAACAAAATAGCAGCAGATTCACAGACTCCAAGAAGGGACTAGCGGTTACCAAAGTGGAGGGGTGAGGGAGGGAGAAGGGGATTGTGGGGTATTATGATTAGTGCACATGGTGTGTGTGAGGTCATGGGGAAGGCAGTGCAGCACAGAGAAGACAAGTAGGGACTCTGTGGCATCTCACTACACTGATGGACAGTGACTGCAATGGAGTATGGGGGGGACTTGATAATAAGGGTGAATGTACTAATCACATTGTTTTTCCTGTAAAACCTTCATAAGAATGTATATCAATGATACCTTAATAAAAAAAAAAGTGACTGGAACACTCTTACAGGAAATATCTAGTTTAGATAATTTATCATAAGAATGTTATGTAGAAGCCCTAAGAATAACATACCCTTCATAGGTAATGAGGTCCAGTCTTCCCTGTGAGGACTCACCTAATTCTCTCTCTCTTAATTTTTTATTTTTTAAATTGAAGAATAGTTGATATAAAACATTATATTAGTTTCAGGTGTACGACACAGTATTGGACATTTACATACATAAAGAAATTCTCACCATAAATATGTAAATGTAATTACCATCTGTCACCATAAAAAAGTTATTACCACTTTACTGACTATATCTTCTATTCTGTACTTTACATACTGTGACCTTACCTACTTTGCAATGGCAGCTTGTACCACTTTATCCCCTTCACCTATTTCACCCATTCTCCTCCTCCCCTCCCCTCTGGCAACCGCAAATTTGTTCTCTGTATTGATGAGTGTGCTTCAATTTTGCTTGGAATGTTTTGTTTTGTTTTTTAGATTCTATATTTAAGTGAAATCACATAAGATTTGCCCTCTTCTGACTTTTTTCACTCAGCATAATGTCCTCGAGTTCCATCCATGTTGTCACAAATGGCAAAATTTCATCCTAAGGCTGAGTAATATCCCATTGCAGCTACATACCACATCTTCTTTATTGCTGGACACTTAAGTTGCTTCCATATCATGGATGTAGACAATGCTGCAATGAGCATAGGGGTGCATGTATCTTTTCAAATTACTGTTTTCATTTTTTAGATAAATACCCAAAAGTGGAATTGCTGGATAGCATGGTATCTATTTTTAATTTTGTAAGGACCCTCCATAACAGTTTTCCATAGTGGCTGCAGCAATTTACATTCCCAATAATAGTGCAAAAGGCTTCTCTTTTCTCCACATTCTTGCCAACACTTGTTATTTCTTGTCTTGTTGATACTAGCCATTCTCACTGGTATGAGGAGATACCTTATTGTGGTTTTGATTTGCATTTCACTGATGATTAGTGATAGTGAGCATCTTTATGTATGTCTGTTGGCTATCTGTATGTCTTCTTTGGAAAATCATCTATTTAGGTCTGCTGCCTATTTTTTTACTTGGATTGTTTTCTTGGTGTTGACTTATATGAGTTTTTTATATATTTTGGATATTAACCCCTTATCAGATATGCCATTTGCATATATATTCCCCCATTAGATAGGCTTCCTTTTTGTTTTGTTGATGGTTTCTTTCACTGTTGCCCTTGCCTGAGAAGACAGATTCAAAAATAAGTATTTCACTAAGACCATGTTCAAGAGTTTACTGCCTATGTATTCTTTCAGGGGTTTTATATCTTCAGATCTTACATTTAGGTCTTTAATCTACTTTGAGTTTACTTTTGTATATGGTATAAGAAAGTGGTCAGTTTCATTCATTTGCACATAGCTCTCCGATTTTCTTAATACCACGGATTGAAGAGTCTTTTCCCCATTGTATATTCTTCCCTCCTTTGTTGTAGTTTGACCATGAAAGTGCGGGTTTATTTCTGGCCTAAAATAGTTAGTGTGTACTTATTATTTTAAAAATTCTTTTCTGGTTGTCTTTGTAATTCTTTGTTTTTCTATTTATTTTTGCTTTCTTCCTTTGTGATTTGATGACTCTTCAGTGTTATGCTTAGATTCCTTCATTTTTTGTGTTTTGATTATAAAAGTTTTTGGTTTATAGTTACCATTCTGTTCATACATAACATCCTATGTATAAAACAGTCTATTTTAACTTGAAGGTCACTTATGTTCAAATGGATTCTAAAGCCACCTCACACTTACTCCCTGATGTTTTATGTATTTGATATCATTATTTACATCTTCTTATTTTGTGCATCCCTTAAATAATTATTGTATTTTTTTTACAGTAAGTATTGTATTGTTGATTTTTGCCTTTTAACCTTTACTCTAGCTTTATATGTGATTGAGCTACTGCCTTTACTGTTATGTTTGCCCTTACCAGTGACATTTTTGTCATAATTTCCTTACTTCTAGTTTGGATTTTTCTTTTCCACTTAAAGAACTCCCTTTAACATTTATTGTATGGCCAGTTTAGTAATTATATATCCCTTTAATTTCTGTTTATCTGGAAACCTCTTCATCTGTCTTTCAATTCTGAATGATATCCTTGCTTGGTAGAGTGTCTTGCTTGTAAGTTTTCTTCCTTTCGGCACTTTGAATGTATCATGCCACTGCCTTCTGGCCTGCAAAGTTTCTATTGAAAAGTCAGCTGGTAGCCTATGGAAGTTCCCTTGTATGTAACTATTTGCTTTTCTCTTGCTGTTTTTAAGATTCTCTGTCATTAGTTTTTGACATTTTAATTGTGTGTCTTGGTGTGGACCTCTTTGGGTACATCTTAGCTGGGACCCTCTATGCTTCCTAGACCTAGATGTGCTTCTTTCCCCAAGTTGGAGAAGTCTTCAGCTATTATTTCTTCAAATGTGTTTTCTGCCCTTTTTCTCTCTCTTCTTCTGGGACATCTATAATGTAAACTTGATGCTGCACCAAATATCTTAACCTATCCTCATTTTTAAAAAATTCCCTTTCTTTTTGCTGTTCAGCTTGGATGATTTCTACTATCCTGTCTTCCAGATCACTGATCTATTCTTTTGAATCCTCTAATCTGCTGTTAATTGCCTCTAGTTTATTTTTCATTTCAGTTATTGTATTCTTCAGCTCTGATTGATTCTTTCTATTTTTTGAAGTTGAGTTCATCACCCTTGTCTCAAGTATGGTGAGTATCTTTATGATAATTACCATGAACATTTTATCAGGTAGATTTATATCTCCATTTCATTTAGTTCTTTTTCTGAGGTTTTATCTTATTCTTTAGTTTAAAACATATTACTCTGTCTCCTCATTTTGTCTGATTCTGTGTTTGTTTCTATGTATTAGATATGTCTTCTGTGTCTCAGGGTCTTAAAAGTAGTTGTCATATATAGAGGGCATCCTTTAGGACCCAGAGGTGCAATCCTTGGTCACCAGAACCAGGTGCTCCAGGGGTGCCCTCCATGTGGGCTGTATACACCCTCCTGTTGTCACTGGATTGTGACTGCTGCTGGGCAAGGCTGGACACTGACCCATCTGGTTGCAATACCTGACTGCAACTGCTGCAGGTGCACTGCTGGGCAGGGTTGGCCCCAGCACCACTGACTGAGAGGCCCGGTTGATGCTGCCGGCATATTTTTTAATGTAATTTTTGGGAGAACAAGTGGTAAAAGCATTTTAATGTGGTAATGGTATTAGCAAAAGAAGGGCTTATTTTAGAGTTTTTACTTGGGTCATTACAAGTATTACAGAATTATAAAATTATAAAATCATCTAAAGATGATTGAAGTTAAAACAGAAATTCCTCATGCATAGAAAAATGGTGTTAAATGTATTATTTCTAAGCCATAAATGCTATAATTTAGATATATCTTTATATCCAAAAAAGCAACCTAAATCTCAGTAATAAGAACTGATCATGGAGCCCTCACTTGTGGGCTATCATAGTCAGACCACCATCTCCAAAGTTTCATTTAGTGCTAATAATATCGCTCTAAAGTATAGTTTTCTCATTGTTAATTTTCTAAATGCTTGGCTAAAAATGTCTGAAATAACATTTATTACAAAAAAATTGCTTAAGGCTAGGTTTGTTGGGAATTGAAAATTTTTTCCAATTCCAATGTTTAAACAGTTAAAAATATAGTATGTGGCAAAGGCCCTTAACTGTTTAAGCACTTTGAAAATCTAATTGTAAAGAATGGCAGCTCAGATTATTCTTTTTTCTGACAATGCTGATTTCTTCCCACACATTAACTATAAGTACCAAGGTTTATTATGGTGTCATTAGGAAGTCCATTAAGATAAGCCTCCCAGGATTTCCAGTAGAGTTAACATGTGTCAACTCTTGTCCTCAGCAAGGCTAGCAGGAGGTACTGCTGGGCTGGAATTAGGAAGGAAGGATAAGTTTTCAAAACAGGTGTTACTATTGACATAGCCATTAAACATCCTGCTTCACCACAATTCCTAGGAGAATAGGTATTTTCTCATTAAAATTTTTAATACCAATTCCTGCATTCTACAGAAAGCTGTACTCCTGAGAGTATTTCCAAAATAACATAAAGTCTGGGTGGTGTGTCTGTGCAGTGTGTCTCTGAATGTATGACGTCAAAGCTCACCCTCCAATATTTGTAGACTTAACAGTAGAAGTCAACAGACTAAACTTCAAAGTCACTAAAGCAATTAACATGGCATCTGGCCTTGCCTCTCTCTATGGTGACACAGAGATAGTAGGGAAATAAACCAAGTCCAGAGGTGGTTACCCTTCAGTTCCTATGAATGCACAGCTGCCAAACATATGTCAAAGGATAAGGCAGAGCTGTACATTTCCACAAAGAGAGTTAAAGACAATTGAGATATTAAAGATCAGCTAGCTGAGGGATTCTCAATGTTTGCTGTGTTTAAGAATATTCCTAGACCCACCCAGAGATTATGACTCAGCAGCAGTAGGTAAGAATAGGACTAGTAATAGCATATAGCACTTCTAAACCCCTTGCTTTGTGCCAGATACTCTAACTTCTTTACAAGTACTACCTTATTCAATCCTCACCGCAATCTTACTGGGTAGGTGCTACTATTTCCCCATTTTACAAATGAGGAGACCAAAGCACAGAATGGTTAAAGGATCTGTCTGAAGACGACCAATGAAGAAATGAGTAAGTATTCAAACCCAGAGAGTCTGGCCTCAGAATCTGAGCTCTCAATCCCTACACTAAATTACCAAACACAGGGGTGGGGTGAAGCCCAGGGTGTTAAGAAAATGTCATGACTGAAGTCAATCTTTTCTTTTCCGAATGAAGAAAATGAAACCCAGAAGAGTGAAGTCTCTTATCCAAGACAAAAAATCTTTCAGTGTATTCCAGGAAGAAACCAACCCTTATATGACCTTAACTACTCTTATATATTTCTCTCTGCATATTCTTCTAGGAAGGAAATGGACAGATGGCACTATTAAAAGCCAGTTTACTGGTTCCAGCTGGGTTACATTACTCTGACCAAGGTGCGGTTCTGGGGCAGAGGCTTCCAACCTTCTCTGTCCAACTCACTGTTCATTCACAGGACATAGCATACTCTAGAGTCAACATAAGGGGATCCTAATCATGGTGATTCTCAAGGGAGGAAAAGAGGAAAGGGGAGAGGGAGATGCCATCCCCAAAAAGGGATGGTCATTGGAATGTGGGAGACAAGGTTCATGTAATTTGAGGATGGAAAGAAAGATGTGACTATTATTTGGCTCCCAAGGATAGTCTTCCTTCCTCTGAACTGACTCTTCTAAAGCCTTAGTACATGTCAAAACATCATTTTCTCTTTGCTTTGTTTTACTATATACAGGCAGGCAGAATACACCAAATGATCAGACCTACTGTAAGCTGAAACTACTCAAATGCATTCTCTCAAAAGAGAAAAATTTCTGTACATTTCTGAACAATATTTAATATTCAGGGTCAGGACAAAAATCTCACAGATGTTTTGAAATTGTACCTTTTTACTTACTCGTCATTTCTGTTCAACAGTCAAGGTGATTCTGGGAGACCATGGGCAAGGATAATAACCACACATCCAAAACGAAGGGTGAGTTAGCATGGCCACAATGCAGAGGTATTTTCAGGGCAACAAAGAGGGCTGGGGGTGGGGGGTCAGAGTTCGCTCGTGCCCCAATGACACAAACTGGTAGCCACGTCAAACCAACCTTCATCACTTCCACCTGCAGGTCTTCATTGAGGGAAGGAGTCACTTTCACAGCGTTCAGGATCTGATTGAGCAGCTGCTTCTCATCAGAGTCTGTTTCCATGGATACAAACCTCTCTTCTGACAGAAGCTTCTGTAAAGAGGCACAAGGCAATGATCACAGACAGTCTTTCCCCTGCTGCCTTACTCTGTTGTATCTTGTAGACATTGACTATTATTTTTCTTTCTCAGGAGGAATGTAGCCGAAGGCCATTAGGAAAGGACTCCTATGTGCCATTAAAAAGGGAAATGCATCAAACCTTTGGTAAATGGTTCTCAGCGAAGACATTTTCCTGCTCTTAGATAATTCCTTCTCACTTTTATCAAGCAAAATTCTAACATGGTGGCCATATAGGCTATGGGGTTGGTGAGGACAGAGGATGAATGTACGCCTCACAACAGTCACACTCACACATAGCCTTTCTGAATGCAGCTTGGTCACAGGGATGGAGTGTCTTGTAAACAAGTTCCTCTTGCAGATATTTACCATTTTATTTCCTAATGTGAACTGGCATTTCAGTTAATCCCCAGAACCCACAAATCTTAATGTATTTTCATCAGAAAATGAATCCCACAAAAACCTAAATGAGGACATTCACACTCATGAGTTCCCTCAGGAGTCATTACACCTCACAGGAGAGCCCTTTTCTTTAGGACCACGCTTATTTCTCATAATATTCTTTCTTAGATTATACCAAAACCATCCTGCCTATGACTTCTACTTTCCTGGAGCCACATAGATTAAACTTCTAAAATATCTGAAGTTAGCATGAAGTCCACTAAAGTCTCTCCTTCTCCATATTAAACCTCAGGCATCTTCCAATGTTCTTGACATGATATGGTTTCACAGATGCTCTTCTGCTTAAAATATAGCCTTCAGCGTGGTCTGACATTAAAGAGTAAAGCCTAGCGTACCCTAAGGTAAACTACGGATTTCAAGCAACTATGATGTGTGATTATGATAAAGGCTTATCCTTGGTGAAAACAATGCTATATTCTAGGAAGTCGTGTTGATAATGGGGGAGGCTATGCAAGTGGGAGTGGGTAGAGGATATATGCGAAATCTATGTATCTTCCTCTCTTAGAATTTTACTGTAAGCCTAAAGCTGCTCTAAAAAAATTGTCTTAAGATTTTTTTTGTAATGGTAGAAGGTAAAGATAGAAAGAAATAGGGTCTTTGGTGGCACCATTGAACTGCTGCACTAAACCTGTAACTGACCACCTTTACAACTGTCATTATGTAAGATAATTAAATGTGTTTATTACCTTAAAGCAAAATCCAAAAGACAGTAATGCATAACTATCCGTATCTTCAGATCAAATCATCTTAGTTTTAAGTCACAGCACATTCTCTGTTGACGTATCCCGAAACCCTTAATTCTTAATCACATGGGCTGCAATTATGCTGTTCTCCCTCATTCTGTCCTGGGGCAGTTGATTTTTGAGACCCAGTGTAGGCTTTTATATTTATCCCTGTTAAATATGCTTTGTCCAATTCTGCATGAGTTGGAGCTGTGAAGAACGTGTGGACTTTTGATTCATCTAGTGTATTAACACCCTCTTGGAGCTGAATGCCTTTACGGATCTGGAAAAAAAGTATTTCAAACCTTCTAGGACTCCCTGACATTATGCTTGTATTCTTTCAAAAGAGATTTTTCACTATCATGCAGTGCATGCAGGGTAGCCCAGAGCTAGCCTGTTTTTACCTAAAGTAATAAAGACTGGGAAGCCCTAAACAAGTGCCTAAAGTTCATAGGAGGTAAGAGGCATGGGAAGACACTGCTCACTAAGTCATTGAACTTAACATGATGAAGTCAGTCCTTCAAAACATGGACTGCAATTTAGAATGTTAAAGGGTTTAAAGAAAAAAAAGTAACTAAATGGAACATCTATATAGTACTAGAGAAAAGGAAATATGAGTGAGAGGTCAAAACCAACTCCCACTCAACTCCCACTCATTTTTTTTTTAATATCTTGTATTTTTTTAATTAAAAATTTAAAATTTTGTTATCATTAATCTACAATTACATGAAGAACATTATGTTTACCAGGCTCTCCCCTACCCCAAGTCCCCCCCACAAACCCCATTACAGTTACTGTCCATGAGCATAGTAAGATGTTGTAGAATCACTACTTGTCTTCTCTGTGTTGCAAAGCCCTCCCCTTTCCCCCAACCCCCACATTATACATGCTAATCATAATACCCCCTTTCTTCTTCCCTGCCCTTATCGCTCCCTACCCTCCCATTCTCCTCAGTCTCTTTCCCTTTGGTAACTCTTAGTCCATTCTTGGGTTCTGTGATGTTTTGTTCCTTCAGTTTTTCTTTTGTTCTTATACTTCACAGATGAGTGAAATCATTTGGTACTTGTCTTTCTCTGCTTGGCTTATTTCACTGAGCATAATACCCTCTAGCTCCATCCATGCTGTTGCAAATGGTAGGATCTGTTTTCTTCTTATGGCTGAATAATATTCCATTGTGTATATGTACCACCTCTTCTTTATCCATTCATCTACTGATGGACACTTAGGTTGCTTCCATTTCTTGGCTATTGTAAATAGTGCTGAGATAAACATAGGGGTGCATCTGTCTTTTTCAAACTGGAGTGCTGCATCCTTAGGGTAAATTCCTAGAAGTGGAATTCCTGGGTCAAATGGTAAGCCTATTTTGAGCATTTTGAGGAACCTCCACATTGCTTTCCACAATGGTTGTACTAATTTACATTCCCACCAGCAGTGTAGGAGGGTTCCCCTTTCTTCACAACCTCACCAACATTTGTTGTTGTTTGTCTTTTGGATGGTAGCCATCCTTATTGGTGTGAGGTGATATCTCATTGTGGTTTTAATTTGCATTTCTCTGATAACTAGCGATGTGGAGCATCTTTTCATATGTCTGTTGGCCATCTGAATTTCTTGAGAACTGTCTGTTCAGCTCCTCTGCCCATTTTTTAATTGGATTATTTGCTTTTTGTTTGTTGAGGTGCATGAGCTCTTTATGTATTTTGGATGTCAAGCCTTTATTGGCTCTGTCATTTACGAATATATTCTCCCATACTGTAGGGTACCTTTTTGTTCTATTGATGGTGTCCTTTGCTGTACAGAAGCTTTTCAGCTTGATATAGTCCCACTTGTTCATTTTTGCTTTTGTTTTCCTTGCCCGGGGAGATATGTTCATGAAGAAGTCACTCATGTTTATGTCCAAAATATTTTTGCCTATGTTTTTTTCTAAGAGTTTTATGGTTTCATGACTTACATTCAGGTCTTTGAGCCATTTCAAATTTACTTTTGTGTATGGGGTTAGACAGTGATCCAGTTTCATTCTCTTACATGTAGCCGTCCAGTTTTGCCAAAACCAGCTGTTGAAGAGGCTGTCATTTCCCCATTGTATGTCCATGGCTCCTTTATTGAATATTAATTGGTCATATATGTTTGGGTTAATGTCTGGAGTCTCTATTCTGTTCCACTGGTCTGTGGCTTTGTTCTTGTGCCAGTACCAAATTGTCTTGATTACTATGGCTTTGTAGTAGAGCTTGAAGTTGGGGAGTGAGATCCCTGCCACTTTATTCTTCTTTCTCAGGATTGCTTTGGCTATTCGGGGTCTTTGGTGTTTCCATATGAATTTTTGAACTATTTGTTCCAGTTTGTTGAAGAATGTTGTTGGTAATTTGATAGGGATTGCATCAAATCTGTATATTGCTTTGGGCAGGATGGCCATTTTGACAATATTAATTCTTCCTATCCAAGAGCATGGGATGAGTTTCCATTTGTTAGTGTCCTCTTTAATTTCTCTTAAGAGTGTCTTATAGTTTTCAGGGTATAGGTCTTTCACTTCTTTGGTTAGGTTTATTCCTAGGTATTTTATTCTTTTTGATGCAATTGTGAATGGAATTGCTTTCCTGATTTCTCTTTCTATTGGCTCATTGTTAGTGTGTAGGAAAGCCACAGATTTCTGTGTGTTAATATTGTATCCTGCAACTTTACTGTATTCCGATATCAATTCTAGTAGTTTTGGAGTGGAGTCTTTAGGATTTTTTATGTACAATATCATGTCATCTGCAAATAGTGACAGTTTAACTTCTTTACCAATCTGGATTCCTTGTATTTCTTTGTTTTGTCTAATTGCCATGGCTAGGACCTCCAGTACTATGTTAAATAACAGTGGGGAGAGTGTGCATCCCTGTCTTGTTCCCGATCTCAGAGGAAAAGCTTTCAGCTTCTCGCTGTTCAACTCCCACTCATTTTTATGGCTGGCACAATTTCCTTGGAGAAAGAGTTTTCGATAACATTACTGACAATGTTAAAAAATGTCACCTGCTAAGGTATATTAATACACATATTATCTAATTCAAATCCACTCAAGGAAAAAAGTCATAATTTTCTCACTCTTTCATATGTATTGCCTCTTAAAAGGTATGGGGGACCTCTCTGAATTTAAAGAACTAACAATGAAATAGTACACATTGATGTGGAAAGACATGTATAAATGCCACCAATCTACGGCCACAATGAATAAAACCCACAGGCTTGAACTTCACAGTTTTTGTCACTTAGAACCAAAGTACTTAAAAGTCGATTTATTTATACAGCCATCATCACCTTTGCACTGTTGGAATCAGACCTATTATGTATGGTATAATATACAAATGAATAAATGTTCAGAGAAGGAAAGGTGTTCAAGCAATCTGACTTTTCTGATTAGATCACATTTGCTTTTTGTCTTCCCAATCTTGCTATGAAAACAAAACACATTAATCCATTCATTAACCTAATGTAGAATAAACAACAAAACAAAATCTTTCTGGCTTTCCATCAGTTCTCATTACACAGAACCACAGATACTGCATGTATAGAAGATTTTAGTTGGTGGAGAACTTGAGTTGTCTCGCTCGGCATCCTTTACTCTCCTAAAAGTTGGAAGTCACAAAAGATATTTCATTTCTGTGTGGGCTTGCATGGGTCCCCATGAATCTGTGTCAGGCAACGAAGGCTCAACAAGAGAATGCTCTGCACAGAGAAATGCTGGTAAATATAAAAAAATCTTGTCATCCTCTATGGTTATTACCTAAGTTCAGTCAAATTTTTCTCTGGGGCTTTAAATAGCTAATATTTAAAATGTTAACTATTCATTCTTTCAATGCCAACGAGGCTTGTCAATTTCTGTCGCCCGGATACACTCAGTACGAGCCATACCTGGATCCCTGCCAAGGCATGTTGGGCGAGCTTCACATTCTTGGATTCCAAAGCCAACTGGAGAGGCAGCAAGCATTTCTCTCTGGCAAACACATAAATAAGGACAACATGTGAGCTTAGCAAAACTGGCAGGCAAGTGATATGAGCCTTAGGTACACCCAACCCCAAATGCTGCCACGCACATACACAAAAACAATAACCACATGGACTTTTAAAAGACACTGTAAAAATGCTGTGCAGAAATGAGAGTGTCTCAGCACCTGCCTTCTTAGTAGGACTATAGAAGAGCAAACACAAGGACACTCAAACAAGCGTTTTGCAGTACTAATTATTGCACAGAGGGACCATGTCCATAAATAGGCCTTGGTCTTTCCCAAAGTAATGTAACTGTTTGTACCCAGTATACCTTAGGAGAACAAATCAAGGAAGCACCATTTACATAGATTTCTATGCCTCACTCATCTCTCTCCTTCACCCAGGAAGTGACTGCCTCACTGCCAATATAAATTGAAATCCTATTAGCTCATCAATTTCTCCCCAGCTTAAAGTCTTCAATAATCACTTCTAAGTTCTAAGTTTTTTTCTTTAGTCTTCATCAGATAGATCTGAATTTTGTGATGGATTCTTAATGGACGTGTTTCCAAGTCAGAACTACAAACAAAGTATCAACAGCTTTCACCAATGAGAAGTACCTGGTGCCATGGAAGAAACAAACAAATACATGAGAAACTACTTAGATGTTTTAAAACTTAAAAAAACAAACTGGGCACCAAAATATGTTAGGAATAAACCAAAAGGGGCTATAAAGAGAAACATCTTTCTGTTAGACACATTCACTCTAAATAATTAAAGAACAGACCAAGAATTTTAATCAACTTATTATTTCCCCATGGAGTTACACTGGCACAACAAATGAAATATTAATTTTACCAGGTTGCTCCACCTCCACTTAAACCAGAGCAATCCCATTTCTATCTGTTTTATATTGTCAGCATAAATGAAAAGATTCATTGACTTTAGAGAGTCTGAAATCCACAGGGTATGACGACAGGATTTCATCTTTGGAGAAATAGGGTCACTGGTGCAGAACACAATGAAACAGAAAGTTAATTATAGCTCTGATTCCTTCCTGTCCAGTCTGCAGCTCTGCTGCTTTTCCATGGAATCTTCCATCAGCAGCTCCATGACAGATAACTGGGAGTCATCAACACTCCCTAATGCTGGCCACAAAGACAGAATAAAACAGACTCTCGGATATAAAATTCAGTTTCCTAATCCTTCTCACCTCTCCCCACACTAATTCAATGTTGCAATGCCCACTTTTATATGGCAATTGATTTTTTCAATTTCATTCTTTTCCTTAATCATAATTATAAACTTGGAAAAATTAATTGGAAGGGTGAAAGTCAAGTGAGAAGTCAGAATAATCGGCAGATGGAATATTAACAGAAGAATCACAGAACTTCATCTGTAAACACTTGATTGGATTAGGAAATACTGAACCTGCTGGACCTTGGGAAGCAGCACCATGTTTGCATATAAACAACTGCATACCCATATTTCTCTGCCATATTCAGTATTAGTCCTTGAAACCCTCATTCCACTCTCACCTGCATATATAGTCACGTGATTTATACTGCCGCTCTGAGCTGTATTGTGACAAATGCTGGGAATGCCAGGTTGCACCGCAATTGCAGGGATCTCCCTGAACCGCTCTCCATGCCAGTCATGGTCACCAGGCATGCTCGGCTAGGTTATGGCAGAGTTGAAGGGTATCTAACTGTTTAGAATTGAAGAAATATGGGCTATGGAATCACACAGATCTGGATTCAAACCTTAACTATTTATAATTTGTGCAATCTCAATTAAGATACTTAACCCTGTTGTATCTTAGCTTCCTAATCCATAAAAAGGGCATCTTAGGACCAGTCCCGAGGGGTTGTAGTAAGCAGTCCTTATAGATTATATCAGGGGTTGGCAAACTTTTTCTATGAAGAGAAGATAAATATTTTAGGCTTTGAGTCTATAGACTCAACTCGGCCATAGAAACAAAAGTAGTCACAGACAATAGACAAATCAATGAGCATGGCAATGTTCCAATAAAACTTTATTTATGAAAAGAGGCAACGGGCCAGATTTGGCCTATCAGCTGTTGTTTGACCAGTTGTGATAGAGACAAAGGCCCAGCACAGATCATGATTTTTCAGCACAGGATAAGAAGATCTAATCTTGTCATAGTACCAGAAAAATTCTGCATAGGACATGGAGCTAACTGTCCTGGGAGGATCTTAGCAAAACCAATTATAGTACCAAGGTCTCCCTTAAAAAATAAGTGCTTTGAGGAAGCAGACTGAGAGATTTAATCTAGGTACTGCATCAGTGTACCCAACCATCCTTTCAACCAACATCTGAGTGTCTACTGTGTGCCAGGCACCATCACAGGTGGTTGGAAAGACCTGGCAAGTGCTTTCATTTTCTTCATGAGTTACATTTGTGAAAATGGAGATTCAGAGAGGTTTTGTAGCCTGCCCAAAGCTGTACTGCTAAAATCTGCAGGAGACAATCCAAACGGAAGCCCGTCTGACTCCCCCAACACTAAATTCCTTCCAATACCCTTTTGTATCAAATGATCAGAGAAAAAGCTAGAAGGATCTGTTTATTTGTGAACGCAGAAAAAAATCTGACAAAAGGGCCTCTTCCTAGAGGACTGTACAAATCATTTCAGGGATTCATTCCCCCCCTCCACCCCTCCCCCTATGCCCCTCTCCACAAGGACCCCCTGCCTCCAGGGAAGAGGACCCTGCTCAACATGGTAGGAATTTCTGCATTGTGTTACCTGGCTGGGCATAGGGTGCTGCTACGATGGGCTTTGAACTGATGATAAGCTGAGTCCTGAGACAGAGAGGTTGGGGTGTGTGTGTGTGTGTGTGTGTAGAAGGTTAGAAGGTGAGGGGGATGACTAACTCTCCTTAGGACCTTAGATCTCTCATCTGCTCAGAGCCAGCAGTTGCCTAGATTAGCATTACATGCCTCAGATGCTGACTTTAGTAGAAAATGAACACACCTGGGAAATGAATGAAGCTCGTGGGGCACATACGATTTCATTGCTTGTTCTGCAATATCATAAAAACCCTGCCACCTTAATTTTTTTAAAGCGACTTTTATAAAAGAGGATAACAGGCCTGTTAGTTGGTCTTAGGATCAAATTTATAATAAAGATGCAACATGGCACACACTCGGTCCCCTTGATGCATACTGGATTGGAATAAATCATCTTTTGGTCTTTCTAGATGCTTCCTCATTGGGAAAAGGCATGCCAGAAATCAATATTCAATTATATTAAGTGACTATTTTTTATGCATAGGCATGTACAAATTCACTCTTGCTTAATTAAACAAAGGCAGTGGCCCTAGGTTTCATGTCCTGACATGTCATTATTTCATAAAGAATAATTAGTAGTGCTGCATATGCATGAGGAAGACATCACCCTGTGACACTGTGTCTGGTTGTGTCGAGGAGACTGAGCCTATTTCCTTAACTGCATTGTCATAGTTCACAGATCAGCTTTATTCGGTTGGAAGATAACAATGGATAGAGGGAAGTTAAAAAGGGTAAGTAGGGGGAAATTAGGATTTACCAAAAATAATCTTTCAGCACAAGCACAAACACGAACTTCAAGTATAACCACATACATTCCTGAATGTTAGGTTAATGTCTCTCTGATGAGCCACATGGGAAAGAGCACAAAGACACCTTACCTATCTACAGTCTGCCTACTCTCTCCAATTCTCGGATTCGATGATTTAAACCACTTATTCAATAACTGTCTGAATTCCTTTATATAATAACCATGACTTTGGTTGAAAATCAGTGAGTTGTATGTGCAAAGTACCATACTCACACATTGGTGTTTACTATTTTATTTAAGTATAACCTTATAAAGTAGAGATTTAATAGTTGACAAACCAAACTAAGATCAGATTACTTGTCCAAGGTCACATGCTTACAAATGACAGGGCTGTGATTTAAACTTGGACTATGTGTCTTCAAAACCCCCATCTCAGGCCTCTACTGCAATGCCGGTAACCAGCAGACAGCTTCCGCCTCTACAGCATAGGGCATACTGCCTTAAAAATAGCCATTCAAACGTCCACCACAGGCATCAAACAAGTAATGTAAATTATCTTATTTTGAGTGGTCATTTATGAAGCAATGCATTATATATTTGACAGCTGGTGTGCAGCTATGAAAAGATACCAGCAGTCTGGATGAGTGGAAAGAATGGGCTTTAAAACCAGTAGTTGAGCTCAAGCTACAGCCAACACTTAGCCTGGAAGTCACCATCAGTTTGAGTGCAGAAGGTCTTTCTCCCCCTTGCTGTGACGCTAGGGATTGCATTCTCCGGGTTTACAAATACTGAGGTTTTAAGGAGTTTGTACCAACAATGATTGCTTTTCATTGACTCAACTTTGCCGAGCCAATTCCACCGAGCCAGTTGGAACTGAATTGGTTCCTTAATTGATTTTCTCTTCACAGCAATTAAAATGTTTCCAATTTATTTCTATTTTCATTTTTATTTTAATGAAATTATTTTATTAATACCAATCCTTTTCTATTTCATAACAAAGATTAGATCCAGCCTTTAGGAAACTGTTTAAGGCCCCAGGAATTTGAAACTATGAAGAACATAAAATCCTTTTTGTCCAGCAGGCTTTCAGGATTTCTTAGCAAGCCTATTGCAATTATTAAGCTGAACATATGAAATTCTCATCTTTGTAGGCTGGAAAGGGTTGAATATTGGCAATTTTATATTATTCAATCTATTAAAAGAATCCTAATATAATGTGGTTATGCTTATATTTTCCTCAAGATATACAATTTTATTATTATTATCTATCATTTTATTAATAAAAGGCACACATGTAAATAAAAATATCACCCAAACAATACAAAGGGATTTATGGCAATGAAAGTTCATTGGCTGTAAGAAGTCCATAAGATGTAAATTCTATGAAACTGGGGCAAAACACTAAATTTCTGTTTTTTTTTAAATTGGCAGAGGAAAAAAGAGACATCAAATCCATATTGGATAAAGAGCGTTGTTCTGGAATTCATTTTTGCTATAATTACTGAGCATCTATTATGTTTGGGGCACTGGACTTGGCATTAAGTATAGAACAGAGAGAAAAACAGACAGCATTCCTGTTCAAGATAGGAGCAAACATAAATTCATCTTCTGATAATCAAAAAAAAAAAAAGAAAATGCCTGCTAAGTATTAACATCAAGGTCATCTGAAGGTTGGTTGAACCTATAAAGATGAGCAAGTTCAGTAAAAAGACTGAAGTGACTTTCTCATTCCATTAGACACAATACTTTGCATTGAACACAAAATTTTTCTTCTTTAAACTGAGAGTTTTGATACTTTGAACTAGAGGATTCCTAACTGATATAAGGGACGGTCACAGAGGCGCCATTTATTAAAGCCTTTGGTGTGCCAGCCTTAGGCTTAGACACATGATCTCCTTTAAGCCTCACCCCCACCCAATGAGGAGGGACTAACATTATTGGCATTTATTGATGTGGGAAACAAGGGGACGAGAGGAAAATTCAACTCCTGGACAACAGATGGAGCAGTGACTAGATCCTAACTCCAGCTCTTTGACAGTATGTGACCTTAATGGCTACCATCTGTCACTCTCAAACACTATTCCAGGCACTGGGTTAAGCGTTTTACATTCATTTCAGCAAGCCTGTGAAGGGGTTTTCAAAAAGAAACTCTGTTCTTTCTGTCCATTGTCAATCCATCCTTACATTTCTTCACATTATCTCCAATGTCAATCATTTACACATAGTCTTTTACACTGTGAAATGCTAAACCACTCCTCACCTTCATCAGCACACTTAACAATTCCTCATATAACCATGTTCCTGTTGGCACTATGGAAAGTTTCTGTCCTTTTAGACTTTCATAAAAAACAATTTGTTAATCGATATCAAAAGCTTAAAACATTAATATGCTTTGACCTAAGATTTTCTATTCTATGAAGCTTTTCTAAAGAAATAATGATAGATGTAGCAAAGTTTAGATGGCAAATATTTTTTACTATAGTTTTATTTAAATGTTTGGTTAAATAAACTATGGTGTATCTACAGAATGGAATAATAAACAATTTTTGAAAGTATTCTGAAAAGCTTTCATTGACACAGGAAAAATCTTGGAAAATGTTATGGCAAAACCTTAAAAAAATAAGAATACAATGTAGGATATACCAAACCATGGTTTCACTCCTGAAATAAAAAATTACATACATAAAGAGTGGGTGAAGAGGAGGGACAGAAAGGAGTTCCCCCAAACACCTCCAGAATTGCCTTCTGGGAATTTGGATGATTTTGGTTTTATTGTTTATGTGTTTCTACATTTAAAAAATGTTATCATTTATGTGCTTCTACATAAAAAAAATTGATATCAAATCTCCAGCCAACTGTGAAAGTATAGTAGAGATGGGGAGAGCTAACTTCACTTTCTCTGTTTCTAAAGTGCATTATCTCTAGAAACAGAGAAAGTGAAGTTAGCCCTCTCCTACCTGTACATAAACACACTCTCCCTTTTTTTCAAAGCTTTTGGCTTAGATCCCTGAGTGGTCATGTTTCTGATAATGGCTTCCATCTAATCCTTCCTGAACTTGCTCTGTGCTAACTCCACCTCTTTAATCAAGTCAGCACTCTTTCACTTCATCAAAAACTGGGCCATATTCCTAGAATACTTTTTTTCCTTTCCCCTAAAACATTTCCTTACCATCTTTCAAACACTGCCTGAATTCTTTCTTCTCCCAAACTAACCTTTCTGACTGAAAATAAGCTTGCTTATGAGCCTAAAATGTAATTACCTTAGTGATATGTATAATCCAAAATTAGTATCCTTAATGTAATTTTGCTTCTTTCTCTGACATATTTTTCTACAATCAAACTTTCAAACTTATAGTATGAATATACTAACAGCATGCCTATAGGAAGTGTTTTTCCCTGCTCTTTAACAGAAAACCACATGCATTCTGTTACTTAATGACTTTTTTCATGATGAAAACACTCCAACTGGCAATCTAGAAGCAGGACTCTGCCCAGAATCTCTGCCATGAGGAGGCAAGTAGAAATGCACCACCATAGCAACAACAAAAACTCTACCCTAAATACTCAAGTCTTAGAGAAGAAGAGAACATTAGCTAGACAAAACCACACTATTTTTTATGTGCCCTAATTTAAATGAGTAGCCACCTCTTGAAAAACAGCAACTCTATGGCCTAAGTATCTTTCAGAAAAGTCTATGTAACTTAAAAAATTATGGTAACTGGAAACTTAAAAAACTAAGCTAATCACTTTGAGGCAAGACTGTGATTTCTTTATGTTCTGTTTGGAACTCACTGGCCTATTAAAGCTCACAGAGAATACATATTATAATAACTTCTCACCATTTATATGCTATGACAGTGAAATTGTAGAACTAAATGCAAAGTGACATTTTTCTCTGAAACAGAAATTTCTACTTATGATGTCAAAAAGACTTATAAAACCAGTACATTAACAGATCCACACAAGTGTCAGAACTAAAATTTGTACTCCTCAATGGCTAATACTCCATTTGTTGAGAATGATGTAAAATTTTTAGTAATAAAAGATCTTGTTTCAAAATAAATTTTACCTAGCCTACTCTATATGCCCAGACTTTGTATGAAATATTACAAATATAATGATGAATGAGACACACAGTTCCTGGTCATATGGGACCCACAATCTAAAGGAGGTAATAGATAAGAGATAACATGCAAACATAGCAACTGTACTAAGGTAGGCACAGCCAAATGTGAAAGTATAGTAGGGATGGGGAGAGCCTACCAAGAAAAAATCAAGTGTCTTTATGGACAAAGTGGTATTCATTTGGCTTTGAGATGGAGGGGAAAGTATGGGACTTGGTCAGCTGGGTGAAGAAGAGGGAAAGGACACGCCCAGCTGGCGTTGTGAGTGCAAAGGCACAGAGTGGGTTGGTGGAAGAGCCGAAGTCCCATTATGACCCAGTAAGTCATGGAGGGAAGACTGGTGAGAAATGAGTTTGGCAAGGTAGACTCGAACCAGCTTTTGAGGGGTCTTGCATGCTACATCAGAGAGACTGCCTTCAGCCAGCTGAAAGTGAGTAGATAGTGGAAGATTTTAAATCAGGGAATAATACGATCTCAGACATTTTCTACAAAATGGGTCTCTGGCTACAATGTAGAGAATGGATTAAAAAGTAGAATATCATGGAAAAATATTTAAGTCAAATTAATCGGGGTCAAATTCAGGCTCTGCCAATTACAACTTGTGCACTAAGTACTTAACCTCTTCAACTCTCACCTTATTCACCTAAAAATATGGAAATAGTATTACCTACCTTGAGCAATATCACAATGATTAGATAAGCAGATGCATCAGAAAATTCCTAATTGAACGCCCATGGCCATCCTAACATTTACAACATTCCCACAGGCCACTGCCCCAACTCCCTTCTCTTCCAACCCCTGGCTCTGTCCTGCACCACGAGGGGCCTCACAGGCACAGGTATGGACATCCCAGCCTACAGGCCAATCTCAGACCACAACTCATCCAAATAGATGCCCTGAGGCCAGCGCCTGAGCCTATGGATACATACATCTGTGCCACCATCTGCTCTCAGAAAGACAGAGCTGGGGAAGAGGCCCACATGCAGTTTCTAGAAGGAGGTTCAGTGGAGTTTGAGTGAGGAATTCTGAGGTCCAAATACTGAGAACATGAGCTGAGAGGGTAGGCACAGAGGGCTCTGGGTAGGAATGTTCCCTTGGCCCAGGAAGGAGCAGAGTACCACCTTGTCCAGAATTCAGGGTGATATGATAATGCCTAGAATGCTGTCCACACTCAACAAATGATTGTTGTCATGGTACTTTTTCATACTGTTGCCATTGTCTTGTTATAGTTTCTGGAGGCAGGAAAGCCTGGAAGAAGGGACAACACTCTGCTATAAGGGCCTGGTGCTGAAAGTACAAGGAATTTAGGCCATACTCAGGAATATAAATGAAGAAGCAGAACCTAGAGATAACACAGAAGTGGAGCAGAGAAGACTTCCTGGAAGAACAATCTGAGGAAGGAGGTAGGAAGGATAACAACTATATTTTGTATATTTTGAGGTCAAAGTTCCTTTGGTCACCCAAGTGTTGATGGGTAGGAAACTGGATATACTAGTCTGGATCTCAGGAAAAATTTATAAGTTATCTATCTAAAATGGTAGGCAAAGCCTTGGAGTAAATGAAACTGCCAAAGAAAAGCACAAGGTATGCAAAAGAAGGACAGAAGCTCAGAAAAATCCCTCCAGCCAGTGAGTGGGAAGGAGAAAGGACGCTAGCCAAAGAGAAGTCAGAGGAAGCTGTGCTGCGTGGGAAGACGGCAGAAGGAACACTGTCCTTCAAAGATACGGCCTTTCAGTACCCGCACCCACCAGTCACTGAGGGCTCACCCTATGCCAGGCATCATGGCGTGTCATACATATATGACCTCATTTAATTGGGAACTTACAAAACTATGTGATAGATAATTATTTCCATGTTATCAGTGAGCTCACACTCAGCGACGGTCAGTAATTTGTCCCATGCCCCTAACTACTATAAAGCATTAGGTCCCATTAAAAGCTTAACCATACCGTTAAAACTTAGGAAAACAAGGAACAGTTTGGGTGGCTGCCCTAGAGAAGGAGGTACTGAAAGGAAGAGGCGTGACAAGCCTGTCCGTCAGAGGAGGCCGTGGGCTGTGAACTTTCACTGTGCTACCTCAGTTAAGCCTCACAAGGACTGGGGAACTGGACATTATCGAGTTCACTTTACAGTTCAAGACATGGAGGCTCCCAGATTCATGGAGCCCATTCAGACACCTGGTAAATTAATTAAGTCCAGATTCAAATGTAAAGACTATATGACACAAAAGCCTACATTCTCAATAGCAATGTGTTATCTCTCCATCACCAGGGAGCAAAAGCTAAAAGGAGAGGAGAAAGGCATCTGCAACATGGAGCAAACACATGCATCCCTGGAAACTAACCACAGTAATAAAAATGTTTGACTTTTCAGCTGTCCTGTGTTCTCCCCCAAAACAACCCAGCACATGAAAGCCAATGCAGTAACCCCCACTTCTCTCCAGACAGGTACAACTGAGAACTGTTTCCTTCTGAATAGCAGGCTCAGATACAAACTGTGCAGACCAATAGGTCCCAGAAAATAGAAAAATCTGTACCTGTAACTTTTACTGACTTTTTATCTACAGCAATAAAACTTCCAGCATTAAATTGTCAAATTTTCTGAAGATGTACAAGCTAAGAACCTGGCTAGTTTGAATACACGGAAAGGACAAGGACCATACCTTAAAGCTTAAGCCCCGGTGCCGAAGCAGACTGTGCCATTCAAGGCTGACCACCTTTCATCAAAGACATGCTCAGTGCACTTAAGCCTGCATGGCCTCTCTTTTTATACATCCATCCATCTCTACAAATCCTACCCTCCTTCACACTTCTGCCTGACCCTACTAGAATTTCTAGAGGCCTTCCTGGCAGGGTTAGTGCCTTTCTCAACCCCATGACACAGGACACAGTGGCTGGTTATACAGGTGTTAGCAATATTGTTAAATTGCTGTGGGAATGTATTAACCCTCCTTGGCTCATGATCGTCTTGTAATGAATGCCCTTGGGAAATCCTCTACTAAGCAAATGACCTGCCCTACCAGTATTACAATGGGCATACTAAATTTAAAAACTGAGACCGTATCATATAAAAAGGTGAAAATCTCCAGGAATTTGTGCCAGTTTTTTGCCCAATTTTTAGAATCATCATTGTAATGAGGGAATTGTTAAAATAACTTTTTCTTCCCGTGGTATACCAATATGATGGAATTTTAATGGCCCTTAAAATGTTTTCAAAGAACTCCTAATGGCATTAGAAGACATTTTTCAGTAAAATACTAAGTGAAAGTAGCAAGTTAAAAAACAATACATACCTTGTGACCTAATCTTCATTATATACAGTCAGAAGAAAATAAACCAAATATTAAGATTTATTATCTCTAGGTGATCTGACTTTTGCATCTAGCTATCAAAAGTTAAAGTT
This sequence comes from Manis pentadactyla, assembly GCF_030020395.1. Classification (NCBI taxonomy): domain Eukaryota; kingdom Metazoa; phylum Chordata; class Mammalia; order Pholidota; family Manidae; genus Manis; species Manis pentadactyla. The sequence goes on from NC_080030.1 coordinate 53,264,103, forward strand.
CAGACTTTACCAGTTATTATGGGGTAATCTTGGACAAGTTTTATCCTCTCTAAGCCACAATCTCTTCATCTATAAAATAGGGATGTAATGAAACTTACCAAATACTTCAAGGAACATGTCATTCTAAGACAATAATTACATTTTATAGGCTGTTGAATTTTCTATAGTAAGAACATACTTCATAACTTGACAGATTACATTTTTCTCCACAAGTGTGTCATTTGCATATTCTCTTACTTTCTAAACACTTTAAAACAAGTGTATTTCATACTGTAGGACAAAATGATACCTTTTAGACCCCAAATTACACCAAAACTAACTTGAAATGGACTAATGACTTAAATGTAAGACCTAAAACTGCAAAACCACTAGAGGAAAATGTATAGTAAAAGCTCCTTGACATCAGCCTTGGTGATGATTTTTTGGATAACAACCAAAGACACAGGCAACAAAAGCAAAAATAAATAAGTAGGACTGTATCAAACTGAAAGGTTCTTCATAGCAAAGGAAACAATCAACAAAACAGAAAGGCAACCTACTGAGTAGAATATATTTGCAAATGATGTACATGAAAAGGGGCTAATATTCAAAATATATAAATAACTCATACAACTGAACACCCAAAAAACAAAAAACCCAATTAGAAAATGGGCAGAGGACCTGTATAGGCATTTTTCCAAAGATGACATATGAATGTCCAATAGGTTCATAAAAAGGTGGTAAAATCATTAATTATCAGGGAAATGCAAATCAAAACCTCAGACCTACTAGGATGGCTGTTATCAAAAAGACAAGAGATAACAAGTATCGGCAAGAATGTGGAGAAAAGGAAACTCTTGTACACTGTTGATGGGGATGTAAACTGGTGTAGGCATTAAGGAAGACAGTAGGAAGATTTCTAAAAAAATTAAATTTGGAACTACCATATGGCCCAGCAATTCCATTTCTGGTTATATATCCAAAGGAAACAAAATCAGTGTCTTAAAGAAATGTCTGTATTTCCATGTATATTATTCACAATAGCCAAGATATGGAAACAACCTAAGTGTCCATCAGCAGATGAATGGATAAAGAAAATGTGATATCTATTGACACACAATGGAATACTTACTATTCAGCCATAAAAAAGAAGGAAATCCTGCCATTTATGACAATGTGGATGAACCTAGAGTATAGTACGCTAAGTGAAAAAGGCCAGTGGCAGAAAGACAAATAGTGTATGACCTCAGTTATATGTGGAATCTAAAAAAGCCCATCTCAAAGGGAGAGAAGAATGGTGGTTGCCAGAGGCTAAAGAGAAGAGGAAAAGGAAGATGTTGGTACCAACTTGGTTATAAGATGAGTAAGTTCTAGGGAGCTAATGTACAACATGGCAGCTATAGTTAGTAATAAAGTACTTTATACTTGAAATTTGCTGAGAGTAGATCTTAAGTGTTCTTACCTCACACAAAAAGCTGTAACCATGTGAGGTGCTGGATGTGTTAATGAATTTGATTGTGGTAATCATTTCACAATATATGCATATATTGAATCATCATGCTATACACCTTAAGTATACATAATCTTACTCATCAATTAAATAAATACTTAATTTATCAAATAAATAAGTGTATACAAAATGTGCCAGTCAAGCTGGGGAAAGAAACTGATGCCTTGTTATATTTTGAAGTTACAGCCTTTGTCCCCTGCTAAAAGCACTGCAATTCTCTCCAGGTAGGCATCAAAAATCGCTTTCAGCCATCCATGTATAGAGACCACTCCCTGTAAGTAATTCATTTTGGCAACAAGCAGCAGACAGAGAACAATGATGTAAAATTCTATATTCCCATAAACAGCAACTTCTCCTAGAGGTACTATGTCTGTGGTGTTTCAACTACTGAACATCCCAACAGATTCTGCCTTATAAGCACTTTTCAAAAATTAGGCCTTGGGTGAAAGCCAAAATGGTTGGTTTGCTTCCTTATTAGCTATCCACTTAAAACATATTATAGACTATGCATCCCTCTCCCAGCCTGTAGAGTCAGCTGAGTACATCAATCTGCCACTCGATAGCCTCAGGTCTGGCACTATCTGACTTGATGACAAGACTGTTTCTCTGGATAAATTTACAGGCTGGGTTTGTGTTTGGGCATGACAGTTACCCTTCAGCCTGTTTTAAATTGCCTTAGAAACCAGTTACCCCGAAGGCAGTTGCATTGTAACAGTGCCTCAGCAACGCCTACTTTATTCCACTAAGGTAACATCAGATCTATTATATAGTAACCACCTGACCTCCCCAAATGAAACATGTACTGGGAGAAAAACACATGTGCTCAGCATTTTATGTACAGAAGAGAAAAAACAGCAGCAGACTGTGTTCTTAGTGAAGGGGTTAAAGATCAAGACAGTAAAACTAGGAGAGCAAAGCCGCTTGACAACAATCTCAGCCCCAGGTGTGAAAATGGGCCTGTGCTCTGTCTGAACCAGAGGGCTGTCAATATCCTCCTCCCCGAGGGTGCTACAATAAGTTGGCCTAGTGTGACTGTTCTTGGCATTCATAACCACCAGAGATGACAAAGAACAGAGGCAACACGGCCATTTGCAGGAGGCTTGGCTGAAAATGCCCTAAATCCATACAGGGACTGTAGTGAGTTTGCCTAAGTTCGTATATGGGTACCCACAAAAATCAGTGAGAACAAGCCAAGATCCTGCAGACTGATAAATATGTTCACATGGAAGAAAGGGAAATCTGTCAATACATTTATCAAGCACTCAAGAAGTTTAAATGCTATAGCTGTTAATCTGCTATAATTATTTATTTTTATCGAAAAAATCTCACTACATAGACGTCTAGGCAATGAAATCTGTTAAAAGAATTCTCCCAACCTGGAGATCTGTGGTTTCATTTTGGCCAACAAACACAGGCTATAACCCTGGGTGTGCTACTTAGCTCTCTCTGGACCATAGTGTCTCTCTTTCTATAAGGTAAAGGAAGGACCCCCTCTCATTTTCTACTCTAATATACTGGGAGAGTTCCCCAAACTGTAGAAAACAGAGAGGAATTGACTCTGCCACCTAAACACTATTCCAGCTGCACTGATGCCTTGTTACTATGGTGACTCGACACACTATTCACATCACAGTGTTTTTCCCAATGTGTCAAAAGACACTGAGGCACTCTCAGTTCCAGCCCAGGAAGGCAGGAACATGCTGAGAAGGATCAAAATGACCAGGAACCCTGCTGCTGAAAGAAGGGGTCAAATCCACCTGGGAAATAAATGAGCACATGTAAGTTTATGAGCACTTACTCATCGCTGCTCCCCATAGCCACACTAGGTGGCTGTCCTCTCTCCCTGGGGACACAGAAGGACCCAGTATCACTATGTGAGCTGGGCTCTACACGCAGTTGTCCCTGGAAAGCCAGGGCCATCCTGGCTGGGATGCCATGGCAGCTGAGCCTGCCCAACTGAGAGCAGGGAGCCCCCCTGCTCTGCTTTAAGCATGAAAGGAATAAGGAAAAAAAAAATCACTATATCACAGAAAGCAGTGGACTCTGTTCAAAGAATTCCCCCAACCTGGAGATCTGTGGTTTCATTCTGGCCAAGAACTGTAGGGTATAGTTCTGGGTGTGTTACTTAGCTCTCTTCAGAGAGTGTCATTTCTAGTCACAAGACAATAGGAAGATTCTGCCCTTCCTAGGCTCCTTCAAAAGGACGGGAAGGATAAGCTGAGTGGGGATATGAAAGAGCTTTGGATGCAAACACCTTACAGAACCATAAGAGAGGCGCAGGGAGAAGAGCAGCAGAATGAGCCCTATTCTTTTGTCCTGGGTCAGACGCTTGTGTTCTCTCAGAAGCCTCTGCTGTCTTCTCTGCAAAGATGGGGACATTGCTATCACCTTTTCAAATCCTAACGGCCTCTATGGCTCTGACATGTGTAGCTGGCAGTCTTAGCAGCCTTCTTCTCAGCAACAAGATTCCGACTTGGCTTGGGCTGTCAGTGGGGTCAGCCCTAAGTGATGGATTAAGATAGGTCTAGGTCTTTTCTGAAAATCCTGATTTTCCAGCCTCCTGTGTGGCTCTAGAAAAACTTTTGCTTTTCTGATAAAAAGGACCAGATCTATTTAGCCGACACTGCCCTTCTGCATTTTGTCTTTCTGCCTTCTGTCTTGGACAGTGATGTGAAGACTTGAACTGCAATAGCCATTTTGTGGTATAAAGAGCCAAATATAACGGAGAGCAGACAGAATCCTGGACAGTACTGAGAGCCTACCTCCAGATTGTCTATTATACAAGGAAAATAGGCTCTATTTCACTTAAATCAATGTGAATTAGGCTTTCGGTACTTGCTGCTGAATGCATTCCTAACTTACATGCTCTGTTAAAGCCTATCTTGAGACAAGAGCCAATGTACAAGTAATCACAGACGTGCCTTCTATCCCAATAACTTCCCAAAGGTGACAGAGGAATTGAAGGAATACACAGGCACAACAATAATTCCCATCCTAACATATCTAAAGGACAGGTATTCCACAAATATGCACTGAAGACATAGACTCTATTAGTTAAAAGAACAATTTTCAAGTCAGACCTGTATTTGATTCTCTATCATACATTAGCTGTGTGACTTCAAGCAAATGATTTTACCCCTCTAGCCCCAGTTTTCTTATCATTAAAAGACAGATTATATTAGTAGAGTAATTGTATTAACTGTAAAATTTAATGAGATAATGCATAAAGTCACTAGTCCAATTCCTGGCATATATCAATGCTCCATAATGTGTAGACTTCAGTATTGTGGGGCAGGCACATTACCCCAGGGGCCCTGGACATAAACATGATGGAGTTTAGAGTCTAGCTCAGGGAGCACATGAGTAAAAGTTATTTCTGGCAGTGGGACAAGGCTACAGCGTGGACATGTGCGCCCAAGGTACGGGAGAGATCACCAGAGCCCCATCTCCAGGTGCCCACACCTTATAAATGAAATGCCTCAGCTCTACTCTCTGTTTCACCAGAGTTACCAAATACTTAATTTAGAATGTCCTTCTCCTCATCCTACAGAAGAAATAGAAAGGACAACAAAACGCCCAAAAGGCAGCTATAAAAAAAAAAAACCGATGTCCAGGTTTGTGATAGCTGCCACATTCACCAGGCTTGTCTTCCTGTCCGGGCCCTAGGCTCCCACGGATTCCTTTAAAGAGGCTGTCAGCAAGGTTGTTTTTGGCTGTGAGCGACCAGAAATCCAACTCCCTGAGGGGCTTCCCCAAGGGGGCAGGTTGGTTCCCAGGTTAGGGAATTTGGTCTAACGTCACAGCTAAGAACCCAGGTTCTTTCCATTGCTCTGCTGACCTGCCCTGTGTGTGTGTCAGTCCTCTGGCTGGCTCCCCTTGCAGCTGCAAACAGAGCTGTAGGCACTCCAAGCATCATTTGAATGTGGTAAGTTTCAGAGGGAGAAAGGACTTCACCTTCATGAGGCTGAAGTGAGAGGCACCCCTCTCACGTCCCCTTCTGATACACCTGCTGCGGACATGTTCATGGCCAAACCAGACTATCAACGCCTGCTAAGGGTGGGCTCCTCTGGAGCACAGGGCTGATAATTAAGGTAGATCCTGATACCAGTCAGGTCCTGTTGGGGGCACTGGGTGTTTGGATGTTGGGAAGCCAACCAAAGGTCCCTGTTCCAGAGGAAAGGATGGAAGGCCCAGGGATTTACAAATGCCAACAGTTACCTCCTAAACTAAGAAAACCTCTGCATGTTTCTGCTAAAAATCCAAACCAAACTGTTACCTTTAGGCAGGTGTGTGTTACAGTATTACTGGAAATTTGGCTTCTTCCCCAGACCCCCAAAAGCCCATCAACAACCATCTTCATCATAGATTGCCACAAAAGAGGCCAGCTCAAAGAAATTTCTTGAGGCCATAAGTAAAAATGCAAGAGGAACAAACACTCTGGTAGAACAGCATTACATTCCAGTCGCCTTATTTCAGATGCCAGAATTTAAAATAAACATTTCGGTTTTAAAAGTGGAAAGGGTCTTGAGACAAAAAGTCTGAGAGCTGCTGCATTCATGGGACAGATGAATGGGTAATGAAAATGTGGCACATACGTGTGTCCAAGAATATTATTCAGCCTTAAAGAAGGATACCCTGCCATTTATGACAACATAGATGTACCTTGAGGACATTATGCTAGTGAAATAAGTCAGACAGAGAAAGACAATGCTGTATGATCTTACTTAAAAGTTCTCACCACATACACACAAAATAACTATGTGAGGTGATGGATATTAACTAACCTTACTGTGGAAATCATTTCACTATATATATATATATATATGTAAAGTCATCATGATGTACACCTTAAACTTACACAAGGTTATGTCAATGTCTCAGAAAAAAAAATACGTGTAAGTAACACAAAGGGACTTGAGCCAAGCCCCGTGGGCTGGAAGCTTCTCTCCTGCTCTAATGCTGAGGAGATATACAGGACAGAGGAGGTAAAACAGAGGCTCTCATCCTGGACAGGAGGCAGCATGCGAGCATGCTGAGCCCTTGCAGCAGAGACCAAGTCCATCTCCATGGCCTGCAATGGTGTCTCCAGATCTGCCTCCTCACTGGTTGGTCAATAATCACACTGGGAAAAGAAGACCCCTCACCACTTCCAGGGTCCATTTCTGTTCATAGAAGCTGACAGGCAACATGGCTAATTCAGGGTCCCAGTGGTCACCCAAGGGAGAACCAGGACTGGGTATCACCATTACCCGCTCCCCTGCCCCTCCACCACTGGTGTGCTCTTGGACAGGAGAGGTTGCACCTTGTTCCCCACCGTGTTCCCGGCATTTGGAACACTGCATGCCTTGCTCTGACTCCAAGCCCAGCACACCTGTCCTCCCTGCCGCCGCCTCTTCTACCAGAGCCCATAAACCCCTCGCACTGCCCTCCTTCCTTTCACGGCTCCACACCTGCGATTGAGATGTCGGCATTCAGGACTGAGAACTGCAAGGCAATCATCACAAACAAATATTTATAAAGGCGGCTGCTGTGCTGGGTTGCTCTGGCGCACACTCCTTAAACTAACAATTGGTTGCTTTCTTAATCAAATATCCCATTGACTTTACATTTCATCTATGTTTTATTATCTCTGAAATACACGAACACGTCCCTCCCCGTTTCAGCAAATGTCACTGTTAATGGCCTTGTCTTCCATATCCAGATTTATTGCAGAGTAGGAGTTAAGATCTTGCAGGGTGGATACAGCAGTCGTCCTAGCTCAACCTGGGTGCCCTTTCCCCAACAAAGCACAGATGGACACAGTTTCCCAGTTTCTTCTCTACCAACGGTCTCTGAAATAAGCATACAAAACCCCTTTTGTCTTTGCAGGGTTTTTCTCCCAGCTGGCAAAAACAGAAAAACAAAATGGCACTTACTAAGTAAAGAAAGCAATGGGGAAGTTACAGTTTCAGGGGAAAAAATGCCTTTGAAATACACAGTTCTTTCTGGACTTCATTTAATTAAAAATTAGCCCAGGTCTGCTCCCACTCTGAATGTGATCTATTATAGATGCATTCCTTTTGTTTAGGCCTAAAATAGAGCCCTACACTAAATTTGCGCTGGGTAATCCCGCGGGTTTGCTCATCTTAAACCTCTCTAAAGGAACCACCCTAGCTGCTCTCGGCTTCTTCTCTCAATCAAGTGAGCAGAAGCTCAGAGAGGTAAGGTTAGTTAATTACATAATTACTCAGGCTTCCCCAGTGGGTGCTCACATCAATTCCAGACTAGAGCCTCTTTTATCTTAAGGTCTCCTTCCGCCTTACAGAGAGGAAAAGTCAATTTAGGTCTTTTCCTGGCAAAGTCACGTATACACACTAATCTCAATAGCTCTAATAATTCATGGCTCTCTCCTTCAACTGAACATAGGACATCCCCTCTTTTAAAAGCTCTGGCTCCTTGGAAATTGCATTCAAAGTGGTTTCAACATGGCAGTCTTATCCCTACTCCTATATTAGAAAGTTGCACTCATGAATGAGCAGTGGCTAAACATAGCAGATTTCCCAAGAGTTTTCTTCAATAATGGTGCTTCAGCAAGTAATTTACTGCCTGAAATTTAGTTATTACATATCTCAGCTTTTCACATAAATTACAGGTAAGAAAAAACAAACTTCTGTATTAAATCAATAACAGGAGAGGTAATACCCCATAATGGGTTAAGCCAGTAAGTAAACTCGGGAGTCCAGCAGTCTTGACTCAGCCCCAGGCTGGCTTGAAAAGTCTGGCTGGCTACATAACGTCTCCGCTGCCTCACAGAAGAGCTGTCAGGATTGGGACCCCCAAGTATAGCAGCTAGCAGAGTCCCTGGCATCTAGCAATGATTTTTTTGGGACTCATAATTAAGTCCCAAGTTTAGCTGAGGAATATGAATCACTAGGGTTAAGCATGCTAAAAAGCATTATATTAACAGAGTACTGGATTATAAAATAGGGTAAAGGAGGTTGTCTGTGTCAATTTATTGGACTTGAAAAAGATACACCAGGGCAGTGTATGGTTACATAATCCACTGATTATACATCAACCACACATAAATATGCAGTAGAATAAAAACATGCTAAACATATGAAATATTTAATAAAGACATCCAAAGAAACTAAACGTGATTCTAGTCTTCACACTATGCCTTTCCTAGTAGAAAAGTTCTAAAGGGTGAAAAAGAGAGATACAAACACCTAACTGAACCATTTACATTGCTGAGTCGATGTGCCCAGGTCCCTACCCATCTCTTGAAATACACTTTTATAAGCCATCAATATAAATAATTTCTCAGAGGCATGCTTTGAAATGAAAGCAGGAAATTTGGACCTAAACTGCCTGTAAGACAGTTTAATTATGATAAACATGCACAGGATAACCCACACAGCAAAGGACAAAGAGGACTAAGAAAAAAAATCATGATGGGGCTGTTACACTTTTTCAAAATGGAATTATGTTTCCAACACTTCTCTTTAAAGCCAAGTGCTATGAAATAAAGAAAACAAATCCTTGTCACAAAGGTGAGAGGCCATGATTGTTTTTTGAACATGAAAAACATCTCATTCACATCCCAAAATGTCCCTCAAGCCCAGTATTGCCTACATCCTAGCTTGGGTGGGTTATGCACTTCTTTAATTGTCTGTATGTAAAAGTACTTCTAGGTCTGGGCCTATTAACAAGGAGCAGCTTTATAATTGAGAACTAATTGCAGGTCTTTCTTATCAAAAGAATAGAACACAAACACCATTAGGATTAGTTTACAGGCTGGCAGATAACACATTGGCAGAACAAGCTGTTTGTAAGTTAGAAAATAATACAGTGTTGTGACTTATGCTGTGTTGAAGGGTAACAGGAATACCCTGTCTTCCACAGCGACAGGGAAAGGAAAAAGAGAAACTAGATCTTCAGGGCACCTTGATTTTTAACACAGCTTTCAGCATCGCCACTGCTAAAGGTTTCTTCACTTTCCACGTCCTCCACGCAGATGAGTTTTGGTGGCTAACACACAGAAATGTCGTTCTGCTCACTTGTCTAGGGAAAGCATGATCTCAGGGGCTGGAACAGTTCGGGTTGACTCTAGGGCAAGTCTTTGTTTATTTAAATGGTCCTCACTAGCCCCCAGTAAGGTTGACAATATCTTCCTCCGTATGCCCTTTAATGGCTTACTGTGATCAAGAATTTTCAAAGACTGAAAATGAGCCAGGCTTAGACTAATGCAAGTGTCTGAAACCTATTCTTTTTTTTTTCCTTATTGCAGAACCAGCTAAAGATCAACAGAGTCAAAATTGACTTATATTTGCATGCCTCTGCAAAGAGAGGTCAGCTGTAGTTAGGAGGAAAGGCAGATACCAAGAAGAGATGAGACTTCAAGATGAATTTAAATCCAGGGAAAGCACAGATGTTTACAATTCACCTGGAATTATGTGGCAGCCTCATGAGAAGCACCTGGCCTGCACTTAGGCTAACAGCCTCCCTTCAGTAAGCACAAGTTGGAGAATTCTACACAGGCATCCTTTGCTTCCTCCTCCTGACAGTAGGAGGTCACAAGGGGAGCCCAACACTTCCCCATCAAACGAGAAATGTAGGAATAATGATGAGATAAAAACTGCCTGCCAAAAACTGCTATTGTGATTTTTGCCATCCTCATCCATTTAAAATTCCTTCCCAGTTGCTGTGGATATGTTATTTCTTCAGTTGAAAAACAAAAAATGTGCTCATCCTATAGAAGTTGCTTTGGAGTTCAAAGCATTGAACTAAAAGCACTAAAACAGACAAAACAGCAAAAAATCAGTTAAAGTAAAACCATACAAAGAAGGGAAGCTATTATGGTTGGTTCTCTCCAAGCCTAGATATTGATGAATGTGCTCCCATCCTTCATGAAAGAACAGTAGATTCCCAAATCAAGACAAGGAAGAAAATGTCAGCCTCTGAGCTGGAAGTATATGGAACAGATAGACAAAATGAAGCAGAGGGCTGGGCAGAGGCTCAGACAGGGTGGGGAGCACATACCCTTAAGGACAAATGGGAAGAACGATTGTTGGGATTCTCCTGGGAAATACAACTGGCAAGGGGAACGTAATTAGGTTGAGGATGGCTCTGGAAAATCACAGAGAAGGTAAGTGACAAGGCAGCTGGGCCATGCCTGGAGTAATGCCTGGGACTCTCCCACAGGGGCACTAAGACGGGCCTACTAGAGGTCTGCTGCCAATGGCTGCCCTTTAACAAGACAGCTCAAAGTTCCCTTGACAGTTTTATCTCATCTGTACCAGTCCTGCTATAAGTAACCTGGACTAAGAGAAAAGAAAAAGCCTGGATTGGAGCAGGATAGGAGTGGGGGTGAGACAGGGCAGGCAGCATGCCTCCTCCAGGTATGCCACATGCTCTTCATGGAACCTAGTGAGAGCTGAAAGCCTCGTATATTCAGAGTTATTGGACATAGGACATTAATCAGGGTACCAGTGGCTACCACCAACTCCCCACCCTGATCCTGTTAGGCTAGTGAGGGATTTGGCTGAGACAAGAGTGAGGGATTCAGGACTGTTCTGGCTGAGGTCAATGGACTGGGTATTGGGCTTCTGGGTCTCCTCTTTGGGACCTGCCCTTTTAGTCAATGAGATATTAGAAATTTTGCCAAAGTTGCGATTCCATTCCAGCATGGATTATTTCAAATACTGTTTTCTAAGAACCTAGGAGATGAGGGCACATGTCCCCTGGGATGTGCAATGCAGTCTGGAGGGGCAGCATCAGCCTATAAACATTTACAGGGCACTGAACAAGGGAATGAAAAGATGAGTAATGTATATATGTGAACTTCTTGAGGTGAGGGCCTAAGAACAGAACCCCTGAACAGCTATACACCTGACCAATAAGCACCATGAGAAAATGGTGTGAAATATCATGAGGGCAAAAAGGAAAGAAGAGTAACTTCTACCAACCAGAGCTCGGCCTCAAGGATAAGTAGGATAAGGAAGTGAGAAAGGCTGCCTGTTATAGGACACAGAGTAGACAACTGTGAGGAAGAGAGCAGCTCAGAAAATGTCCCCCTAGCGGTACAGTGCCCACATTGAGGGAGCTTTGGATTGCTCACCAAACACCTCAGAGCTGTTGTTTTGGCTAACGCTTTGGCATGCAGGAGGACAACTTACAAGAAGCAGGCTCCTGCAACTTATGAGATGAGCCCAAGAAGCAGGCTCTATTGCAACTTATGAGATGAGCTCTATTGCAACTATGAGATGAGCCCAGGGAGGGACTGGGCAATGCCTTCAGGAGAGCCCTAATGCACGTGGGAGAGGGGATCCTGGGAGTGGGGAGTGGTGGATAAAATGAAGGTTCCTATGGCCAGGATCCTCACCTGAACCTAAACTACTTGAATGATGTAACTGGCATGCTGCTAGACTACTGCTTCCATACCCGTAGGCAATAAGCTATTATTGACTGAGTCACTATATAAAGAGCTCTTCCCAGTGCTCTGGCAGAAGCAGAAATGGAGGATTGCAGACTTGCAGACTATTGGATGCAGATGTAATTCTAGTGCTCGACCTATTGCCGGGAGAACGAGCCGGGTAATATACCCTTTCACCCCACAAACATTCCATTGTCATTCATCAGTCTCACTGAATCCACAGTGAACTTGCATGGGGCTGAAACCCATCGACAAGACAGGGGTCTTACTAAACATGGCCTTGGTCATGGAAAAGAGCTGATTTCCCTGATGGCAGATACCATGGAGGTTCCACTCAAATCGGGACAGAAACCAAGATGCTTAGTTGTCTTGCCAGTGGGTTTCAGCCCTGGGTAAGTTCGCTATGGATTCAATGTGACCAAAGAAAATGACAGCAAAACATTCTTGGGGTGAAAGGGTTATACCCAACTTTATTTCCAGGTGGCAGATCAGTCACTAAAATCCCATTCACTCACAGCGAGTCTGCATGCAGCAAGCCGGTCTCTGCCTCTGGGCCCCTCTGTCCGCACAGCCATCCCACACAGCTGTCCTCTGGGCCTCTCTGCACAGTCGTCCCACACAGCCATCCTCTGGGCCTCTCTGCCTGCACAGCCATCCCACACAGCCATCCTCTGGGCCTCTCTGCCTGCACAGCCATCCCACACAGCTGTCCTCTAGGCCTCTCTGCACAGTCGTCCCACACAGCCATCCTCTGGGCCTCTGTCCTCAGCCTCTGCTCTGCTCTCCTGCAGCCTTGCAGCCCTGCCACCGTGTTGCGCCCAGAGCACTGGGCAGAGCTCTTTTTATAGTCAACAGTCATGTATTGCCCACAGGTGTACAGTAAGCTAGTCAACCAGGGCCAGGTGAGAATCCTGGCCACAGGAACTCTCATTTTATTCACATTAGTAAAAAATAGTGTGTGGAATCTGGAGGCAGAATAAAGCTTGACTTGAATGTGAATGGCCTCAGCATCTGTGAGAACTAACAGGATGCAGAGAGCTGGGCTGTACCTGGTGTGGAGTGAGTGAGGCTCTGACCCGGGCACAAAATATAAGGGAACACTGAGGAACTCAGTCAACAAGACGAGTGACATTTTACTGCCACATTTTAAAAACTCAAAAATAATGCAAAAATTCTATAATGAACAAAATACTAAAATTTTAAATGAAGACAGGTTCTAGTGCCTGCAGGCTAGGCCTCACTTGCCTCACCTGGTCCCAGTTCTGGGGGAGTGAACCTCTTGGAAATCTGACCAGGAAGATGGAGGTGTATGTCACAGAGCCAGGCAACTCAGCCATGCCGCCCAAAGCCAGTGGCCTAAGGTCTCCTGGCCTTGACCTGGGGGAAAGCATCATCCTTACAGATTTATACAGAGCTATGTGAGGGTGCCACAGCCACCATAATTTGAAGTTTCAAATCCACTGGAGAAGACAGCGGGCAGGGTGTTCTGACCCAGATGCCAGCCGAGGGACTGACCACTCCCAACCAAGACTCAGAAGCAGAAGTCCATTAGACAGGGAAGAACATTCCCTGGGAATGTACCAGCAGATCAAGAATGATCTGGATGGAAGAGGCAGTGACTGAAAACACAGTGGTAAAGAAAAGTCCGCAGAAGAGGCATGAGTTTCTTTTCCTTTCAACAAATAGGGTTGGATAAAATACAAGCTCTTTAACATTTCAGAGAGAAAAATGATCAAACAAATCTATGTATCAGTATAACCAAGCCAGTACAAGGACAGTGGGGCATGGATGGGGGTGGCCAATGTATCAACCTGCAGAAGCTAAAAATTAGAGGCTGTGGCATCTCCGGGTGAATGGAAGCCAGGAGCTCCCTGCCAGGCAAGGCTGGTGACAGTCTCACAAAACACAGACATCAGTCCTGAATATTCATAACAAAAACCACAGCAGCCCTAAAAATGCCACAAACGACCAGCTTATTTTGGATGTATCACTTGATACCTAAACCACAGGGAAAAAGCAGAGAGGTGGAGGAGTGACAGGGTGAAGAGGGAGGATGTTAGAGAACAGAAGACAGTTTTTTGTGTTATTAACTACTAACAGTTCTTGATCAGTAGCATCCAGGTCTTATTTATTACTTGGTGGAAAAACCAGTGGCTAACCACAATGGAGTCAGTGGCTAGTAGAGGTACTAGTCAGAGATATTTTGCCAAGTCTGTCACTATTAGGGAACAGCCTAAGTTGCTTTCTGCTTGTCAAACAAGGAGGTCGTGGAAATGATGATCCCAGTCTGGGAGAATGTGAGTGATCTTTCCTGAGCATAGGGACCCCACAATGGCCCACTAAGTCTCAGGTTTCACTCAACCCTGTGGAGGCGTGTGAGACCTGAAGCCTAAGACGAGGAAAAGAGAAGCAAAGACAAGGACAGCACCGGCTCCTCTGGGAGGAAATAGGGACTCTTAAACTCACCCCTAAGATCAAAAGCAAGACCAAGGACTAGGAGGTGGAGAGAGTTTCACATAACTACCTAATAACAAATTCAGAACTGTTCCACAGGACGGGTTCCCTGGACCTCTCTCCACCCCTGATACTGACTCTCACTGGGCGCTCTGCTTGAATTCCTATCCTGGTTGCTAATGCTCTCATCATATCAGCAATGACAGCGAGTATTTGTTCAATGAAAGAGCCTGGGGCAGAAACAAGCAATGCCTCTGTCTGCCCCTTAATTTCATCTAAAACGTTTTATTGTGGGTTTCTCCCCTACAAGGCCCTATGCATGACTGAATCCAGTCACCAGAGTCACTGAAATCATTCATGTGACACCTGAACAACTGTGTAAGTGTGTATAAGAAGCCCTCAGAGCAAGCAATGGCAAAAGAAAATATAATAGTACGACAATAGGTCTCTCAAGGCTTCGATTAGCTTCCAATTTGAGCTATCATACTGATGTACACAGTTGATCAAAACAATATTAGCAACTATCAGAATGTTAACATATTTGACATGAAAAGCAATCAATGGCAAGAGAAAAAAGAAAAACAGTACAGCAAAAGTATTTGAAATTTGAATTATTCCCTCTTGCCCTTTCCAAAACCTGTAATAACAAAATATCTGCAAATAATCATTTGTAGGTGATTATATAACAGAAATGGAAACTGAATCTGAATATAAAATAAGGAGAATACAAGAAATAGTTTTTGAATCTGGTTTCTTTCTCATATATTAAATATAAGCATAAAATAAGCATATAAAAATAAATAAATATAATTGAAAAAATTACTACATCTAAATTCTTATGAGCAAATATTTACAGTGACTAGCTTTTTATGAGCAGGTACTCAAACAACAGATGTCATTTTAAACATAACGACTGGACAAAGTGCTCTCTGGGTTTAAAAATGCCTGGAAAATGGATCAAAGGATTAAAGGAAGACTGATTCACAAGAAAGGGAAAAAAACCCATTATGGTGTATCTCCTTATTATATCACTTCCCTGATAATAAAGGGAAATAGTAAATTAGACTAATATTGATTAAATAACTCTTTTTGTTCTAATTATGGCTTCTTCCCATACCCTAAAAGAGGCTTTACAAGGCTCCCAACAACTGTGAGCCATAATCAAACTGAAACCTTCTTATATGTATAAAATTTGACAATAAATTTACATTTGCTGCCATATAACAGTGTTTGCCAGCTATGTATGTCTTCATTCTCCTCCCTCTGAATATAAAACTTTTGAGTGCAAGGCTCACATCTGCTATGTCTCACTTGTATGGTTCAGTTCTCTGTGTAAGAATGCTGACAGACCTTACTCACACCTGGAATACAAGAATGCATAATCTCTTAATACACAAGGATGCATCACCAGCTATTTATCACTGGGATAAACACTCCGAATTATATGCTAATAATGGTGAAGATTTATAAAGACACCTATGTACATTCATTCACAGTTCCTCGTTTGGCATTCCTCCCACCAATTTTGTGCCTACCTCCTATGGGCTGTACAAGGTGGCAGACTGGCACTGGGGTAAATCTCAAGGCCATGGATGAAAGTCAAGCTACGTGGCTAAATAGGGACCAAACATGTTTAGGCCCATTTAACACTGTATTGTCTCCAACTCATCTGGCCACAAATGCACAACAAGAGCTGGAAAATACGGGTTGTTTTTTGATGAACATTCCCAACCACTGGGCCAGAAACCTCTGCTGGTATCACGGTCACCTTCTTGCCCCGCCACTAAGGGCAGGACTTTTATCATACCCAGAACCACGGAAAGCCCTGGGGTAAGGTTCAACAACTCTCTGGACTTGGAAATGACCTTCAGAGCAGTGTCAAACTTTTTTGCTCAAAAACACGCTAAGAAAACTTTAAGATTCTGTTTTTCCCATATTTTAAGTTGACATTTAAATTTCTTCATTATAATCTTAATTGCAAAGGCTATAATTCTGGCATATTGGAATTTTTAAATTTTTAAGTTAAAACTTATCACTGACATAAATGTATCTAAATGATGTCTACCTACCACACCAATTTGAAAAGCACCTTCATCCATCAAAAAAGTATATGAGCAAATTTTATAACAGTAAAAATTGCTGCATTGTTCTCCTTTCTCCTTGAATTTGTATTTCCATTCCACTTCCCTAAAGAATTTTCTCTTAATATGTTGTAATGCTTGTGAGGCTTTTATTAATTTCCTGATTCTATTTTTCTATCACAAAAAAATGTGCATAAAGTGCTTTTTAA
The DNA here is from genome assembly GCF_030020395.1 of Manis pentadactyla. Lineage (NCBI taxonomy): Eukaryota > Metazoa > Chordata > Mammalia > Pholidota > Manidae > Manis > Manis pentadactyla. The sequence goes on from NC_080030.1 coordinate 53,280,750, forward strand.
AAAATTTCCTGTGGCCATAAGGCTTAAAAATGTTCAATTTTCTTCTGTTTGAGGTATCATTACTAATGCACACAACTGATGCAAACATTAGTAATTATTTATAAGAATGTTAATATAGTTAACATGGGAAGTACAATTTTGTTGGAAATGCATTTCTAAAGACATGGATAGGGCCTGTTTATTTTTCCCCTCAATTAGTTCATATACCTATAGCAATATTCCTTATTGCTATAATAAAGTGGGGTTTAACATCAATTTTTTTCATCTACATACATTTCAGCAGTAAGAAACCTTATTTACATAAATAAGGGAATGAAGGAGATTTACTATCAAAAACCCTTTTCATCTATTTTCTTATAACTAGATTAGGACCTCCCTCAGTCTTACTGAAAGCTAAAAAGAAAAAACAAACTTGCAAAAAGATGTTTGCTCTGGTCATTATATTTATCCCCTTTACCAACACAGACACCAATATTACCATAGTCCTTCTGTGTGGGAAGCGATTTTTGTATCCCAAGAACACAGCACAGAGAGATTTGGGGTGGGAAGGGTAATCGCTGTGCTTTCCTTTGTCAGGAGGGAGAAGGGTGATGATAAAAGGTGAGGTACAAAAGGAGATGTGACAAATCAGTTTTAAGAAAGGGCACCCTTAGAAGCTGGAGGCCAGGAAATTATCTCCCTTAAACCATCCATGATTTTGTTTTTCTTCATTCTCCTTTGTGCACGGATGGATACCCCAGCTGAACACTGTAGGCAAGAATATTGCTGCCAGACAGTCTATCCCTTTAGAAGCTTTACACACACCAAAGTACACTCAGTTTGATTAACACATGAGTTCTCTAAGAGATATCAGCATGTAGCAGATACTAAAGGAGAGGTAATAAATTTTTTTAAAAAGACAGAAACATAATTCTTGTTCGTTCTACTTGACAAGAGAGAAAATACCTAGTAAATCATAATGTCCTGACAATACAGAAACTATACTCAACAGAAGACTATAAATTCAATATTTTTAATTATGTCAAAAAATCTGGAACCATCCAAATGCCTAGTAATAAGAGAACTATAAAATAAAATTATGTTATAGCAGCCATATAATGGAAGAATATGCAATTTTTTACTTTGAAGAACATAATTGACATTCAAAAATATTCTTACGATGATAACTAAAAAAACAAGCAGGAAACAAACTTGTAAAAAAATTCATATTAATTTGTAAAAATGTGTGTGTGGGAAAAACATGTCTGTTCAGAAAATCTATTAAACTTGTTTTCAGTAGTTATTCTCAGTGGTGTAACTATGGGCAACTTTATTTGTTCTTTCCAAATTTCTTTCAAAAGGCATGTATTTCTCTCATGATAGGGAAAGGGTGAAAAGTGAGGAAAGTGGGGAAATAGGTTCACTGACTCAGGGCTGCTGCATGTGGCCACAGAGTTTGTGAGATGTGTCCAGCCAAGGGGCTAGTAGAAGCTTAAATCCACTTGCTATGGGGCTGCTTTCCTCCAAAAGGGGTACCATTCCCCATCTGCAGTGGAAGATATTGTCCACTGTTCACATCCTCCCTTAAGTTTTCGTCATTTTTCTCCTTGACCAATTTTAACCTTTCACCCCTTACTTCAACAGCTGGTTCCTTTGGCTTACTTGACTTCACACACTCCACAGACAGGTGGAAATTAGTGCAGTCAGGTTCCTATAATGCTAACCTCATGAAATATCCCAATTCACGGGTGCAGAAAAGCCATCCATCAGCAAGTGAAATGTGGCAAGCAAAGGAGATTATCCAGGCCTTCAGGAAAACACAGTGGGCAGTGTTTACTTCCTATACAACTCCAGTTGTCTTACCTCAGCAAGTGTGGAGGGATCTTGACGATGGTATCTACACCACCCAGGGTTTCTGAAAAGGAAAATTACAAAGTTAAAAACAAATATGTAAAGACTGAGAATCTGCATTGTACATAAACTTCACTATTAGCTTCTTTTTTCCCTGTGTCTTGTCAATGGGTTTCAGCCCCAGGCAAGTTCACTATAGATTTGGTGAGGCTGAATAATGACAGTGGAACATTCTTAGAGTGAAAGAGTTTATACCCAACTTTATTCCCTTGGTGGCATGTCAATCACTAGAATCATATCCACCTCAGAGCAAGTCTGCATGCAGCAAGCTAGTCTCTTCCTCTGAGCCTCTCTGTGCCCCGCAGCTATCTCAGTCTCTCTCCTCAGCGCTGCCACCACTCCAGCCTCTGCTCTCCTGCAGCCATGCAGCCCAGAGCACTGGGCAGAGCTCTTTATATAGAGTCAGTAATAACGTATTGCCCACACGTGTGCAGTGAGCGAGCCTACCAGGGTCAGGTGAGAATCCTGGCCTTAGGAACTTTGATTTTCTCTACACCCTTTAAATTCCTATAATTAGAAATTTGTCCATTCTTAATTATCTATATACAAGTCATCTGTACTTAAAAATCCTTCTCCATTGATAGCCCCAGAAATTTCCTCAGAAAAGGTTAAAAATTAGGATGCACTTCTTTATAGAGACACTGTGATATAATGATTTATTAGAAATACATATGTTATATTTGGTCTTCATTTCCAGTTCCTGAAAAAGCTTCAGAACCATAAAGGTTAAATGGGTGTTGTTATTAACGAAGGTGACTCTGGATCCCACCCAAGGTCAGAGTTTGGAGGCCGATGGGACCAGCCATGTGATTAGAGGGTTGGAACTTCCTGTCCCCGCACCTCTGGAGAGGGGAGGGGCTGGAGGTTGAATCAGCCAGTGGCCAATGACTGAGGCAATCATGACTAGGTAAGGAAGCCTCTACAAAAGCCCAAGTGAAGAGCTTTTTGGCTCCTCTTCCCTTTCCAGGGAGCCTCCATGAATGGGGAATCAGAACGAACTCAGGCCCCAAGCTCCAGGAGGACAGAATCTCCTTTGTTCGGGTCCTCACCCCCTGTCACTTCTTCATCTGCTTGTTGATTTGTATCCCGTATCAGATATCCTTTAATAAACTGGAAAATGTAAGTAAGTGTTTCCCTGAGTTCTGTCAGCTGCTCTGGCAAACTAATCAACCTAAGGAAGAGGGCATGGGAACCTACAATCTGTAGCCAGTTAGGCAGAAGTGCAGGTAACAGCCTGCGGGGTCCAGCCCGAGTCTAGGGGAGTCATGGCATGGAGGGCAATCTTGTGGGACTGAAGCCTCAGCCTGTGGAATCTGATGCTGTCTCCAGTTAGTGTCAGAACTGAGCTGAATTATTGGACCACCTGCTGGTATCGGAGAACTGCTTGGTGTGCGTAGGGGTGGAGAGTAGGGAGCATGTTGGAATTGGGTCCAGGAGCCCTAATTTAGACACAGAATGAACAGTTAAATTCCTAACCTGAAGCAGAATGCCAACTTAATCAAGTTACAGTTAGCTAAAAAGCTACATTCTTGCAATAAAAATTGAGAAAAGAAAGGTATTTCCTTGAAAATACTGTCTCAGTATCCTTACACAGTAACTTGTGAGAGACTTTCAAGTTCACAAAGCACTTTATGCATCATCTTTATTCTCACACATATTTATGACATGGTAGATTAAACTTTTTAATCACACTATAGCTGGGGACACTGACTTGAAGGCTCAGCCCCAGATCTCCCTAATCCAACCTGGAGGTTCAACCCTTTACCATTGTTGTTGGTTATTTACCCTACTGCTGTCTCCCATTGTAGTGGTAATTAAACAGTCACTATTTGCTTCCCCCAAAAAACCTGTTCTATCTCAGTAGCTTTAACCAGTCTGCATCCACTTCCAGTGTGGCAGGGGTGGTGGTGGGCTTCTGACCAATCGGCTATAGGTTGAAAGTTCCAAAGACCAACCCCTCCCTGCGTTTGATTAATTTGCTAGACCAGCTCACAGAACTCAGAGAAACATTTTATTTGCTAGATTATCAGTTTATTCTAAAAGGATGTAACTCAGGAATGGCCAGATGGATGAGATGCATAGGGCAAGGTATGGGGAAAAGGCACAGAGCTTCTGTGCCCTCTGAGCATGCCATTCTCCTCAACCCCCCCCCCCCCATGTTCTCACCAACTCAGCTCTCTGAACCTCATCCTTTTGGGGTTTTTTTTATGGAGGCTTCATAACAGAGACACAATTGATTAAATAATTGGCCACTGGCCATTGTGTCAACCTGCAGCCTCTGTCCCCTCCATGGAGTTTGCGCGTGGGAATGAAAGTTACAACCCTCTAATCTCACCGTGGGTTCTCCTGGCACCCAGCCCCACCCTTAGAGGTGGTCCAAAGTCATTTCATGAGCATAAAAAAGACACCTTTAAGGCTCTCTTCACTTAGGAAACTCGAAGAGTTTTAGGAGTTCTGTGCCAGGAACATGGACAAAGACCAAATATATATTTCTTATTAGAAATCCCAATAACACAAACTCCAACTTGTCTTATTTTTTCAGCTGAAACTGTGTGTTGATTCTCTCTTCACTGCTTAGAGTCAACAAGCCCTGTCAATTGGAACCATTTTCATGGTTGGGGAAGGAGAAACATCTCTCCCAACTCTGCTAAGAGATATGAGGGAAAAATGGACACCAAATGTGTCCCTGAGACTCAGGGGTAAGAACAGGCCAAAACATGATGACAGAACCTGAGCCTCTCGCACCAGTGGGGCCAAACGGGGTGTGAGCAAGACAATCTGTAAACAGAGAGCTGGGATCAGTGGGGTCAGTGGTGCTGTGGCCACAAGGCTGCAGGAGGAAGTGTAAGAACTGAGGTCAGGCCTAAAATGACACAGGATTACAGGAACGCGAAGCCCTGAGTAGCAGGTGCGGGGAGCAGCTCAAAGTCCCGGCAGTAAGCAGGGCAGGACCAGTGCCCTGGACGACTTGATGCTACTCCCCAAGGGGAGGTTCTGACACTTAACAACCAAATCGTTGCAGTTTTCCTCATCAGATAAAGGGGTTTACAGTCAACTCAGGATGTGCAACTGTGCCTGACTCTACAGCTGCTAAGAAAGAGCTAGAAAAAAGGGAACAGTGTAAGGGAAGTCACAGAGCAGCCACAGTGAGTCTGTGTCATTGAAGTGAAGATGCTGAGTAGGTAGCTGTGACAATAGAAAAGGACCTGGCCCTGTTCAATGTTTCATAATGATCAGCAGCCGTTATGGCCTATTGGGTTTTGAAATGTCTTGTGAAATCAATCTGACTGGGTCTGTCCCCTGTGTCTTTACCAAACAGTTTTATTTCATCCCTGGTGTTGCTTATTTGATGACTGAGGCTGTAAAGATTTTCATTTGTTTTTATTAATCACTTGGCTGAGGCGGTGTATCAGCCATCAGGAGCACAGCCTCTGGAGTTAGCCTTCTTGGTGATAATCTTGGCTTCAGAATTAGCAGCTGTGTGAGTTTTAGGTTTTAAAGACCCTTCCCCACCTCTTTTTGGGACAGCCAGCCTGAAGATTTTTTCTTCAGGGCTGTCTCTTCTGCTCGAGCACAAGTCCCATTAAAGCCTTGTCCAAGCCAAAGGCAGATGTTAAGTCTTCTAGCATGCAGAACCCCAGGACCCTAGGTTTGGGTGTCAGAGCACCAGTGTAGACTAGAGATATGAATGCCGGCAGCACATTCTGAAGCTGCAGGTATGACCATGTGTCTTGCCAATGGGTTTCAGCCCTGGGTAAGTTCGCTATGGATTCAATGTGACCAAAGAAACTGACAGCAAAACATTCTTGGGGTGAAAGGGATACACCCAACTTTATTTCTAGGTGGCAGGTCAGTCACTAAAATCCCGTTCATTCAGAGTGAGTATGCATGCAGCAAGCCGGTCTCGTCCTCTGGGCCCCTCTGTCCTCACAGCCATCCTTTGGGCCGCTCTGTCCACACAGCCGTCCCACACAGCCATCCTCTGGGCCTCTGTCCTTGGCACTGCCACTGCTCCAGCCTCTGCTCTGCTCTTCTGCAGCCTCATAGCCGTGCCACCGTGTTGCATGCAGAGCACTGGGCGGAGCTCTTTATATAGAGTCAACAGCCATGTATTGCCCACAGGTGTGCAGTGAGCCAGTCAATCAGGGCCAGGTGAGAATCCTGACCACAAGAACTCTCATTTTATCCACACGATGTTCAACTCCAGTAAGGCTGGTCAGACGGCAAGAGACCTCAGGGCTAACTCTTGTGTATCTCAAAAATTTGGGAAAGGCACGAGGAAAGGAGCAGGAGCTGGGGCTGGCAAAGGAGACAGAGCAGCTCCAGAGGCATGATAGAAATTGGCAGGGTGTGGTCATGGGGGCAAGGGAAAGGGGGTTCCCAGTATGTTCAGTGTGGCTGGGGGGACCTGTAAGATGAGTGTGAGAACAGTCTGCCAGACTGAGGGCTGTGTTCCTTATTCTTCACTGAGAACTGTTGGAATGAGAGAGGCAAAGTCAGATCAGGATGAGTGAAAGAGTGAGCAGAAAGTAAGGACATGGGCATGGTCCTCAAAGGTACTTCTGAAGTTTGACTGTGAAGGTGACTGTGGCTGGAAGAGAAGTGGGTGGGAAGATAGAAGGAATGGTAGTTGGACAGAATGTCTTTCCCTGCCTGGCATTCCAGCCTCTGATTTTCTTTCTCCTCTCCTCCATTTTCCAGATCCATTCTCTGAGTCCCTGATATATGTAAAATACTACAAGCTTCTACAATGACAGCATGGTCCTTTCCCGTTGTATGCTCTGTTGCATTCTGCCACTCCCAGGCCACGAGCCTCTGGGACCGTCAGTTCTTAGAGGAACTATTGTTCTCAGGCTCCCACAAACTGATCCTTTCCCTATTCCTTTCCACTCCCTAGTCAGGCCATTTCCTCCCTGACAAAAAAAATATCTAACGACCTGATTGTTTGAAATATAGGAAAGATACATATATATTCCTTGCCAACTATTATGTAACCATTAGGAAAATTAATTTTCAGAGAAGTATTCATGAAAAAGTAGAAGAAAACAATAAAGTTAGAAAACAATTAACAATCTAAAGCAAAACTGAAGGAACAAAACAGCAGCAGACTCACAGACTCCAAGAAGGGACTAGGGGTTACCAAAGGGAAGTGGGTGGGGAGGGTGGGGAGGGAGGGAGAATGGGATTAAGGGGCATTATGATTAGCACACATAATGTAGGGGGGTCACAGGGAAGGCAGTATAGCACAGAGAAGACAAGTAATGACTCTGTAGCATCTTACTATGCTGATGCACAGTGACTGCAATCGGGTGTGTGTGGGGGTACTTGATAATGATTGAATGTAGTAACCACAATGTTGCTCATGTGAAACCTTCATATGATTGTATATAAATGATACCCTAATAAAAAAAATTATCAGGCATGCAAAAAAACACAATCTGCCAAATACAGAATCACCTTGCAGAAGGGAAATACTCCCAAACATGATGAGTGTTTTCTCTGGGTGCTGAGATTACAGGTGATTGAAATTTTTTCTTTATATTGTTTGAATATTTGTCAATATTCCAAAATGAATACACAAACTTTGATCACTAGAAAAAAAAGGTGAATATCACTTGAAAACCAAACAAGTCATTAATGTGTTAATTTATTTATTGCACATCTGCCTGTCATATTGTAGGTGCAGAAACCATAAAGAAGCCAGAGTGGTAGTCCCTCAGCTCAAGAAGCTCCTGCCCACTCTGACGTTGGCTTTTGGTTGACTGGCATCCAATCCCCTGCCTTCTGAAGCACCACCTCAGTTTTGTTTTGAGAAAACCACCCTTCCCTGACTCTGGGATTTCAGGGGGCCTTGTAGCATAGGTCTAAGTCAGTCAGCCCACTTGCTTCCTTAGTGAGAGGACGGGTTCCGGGATACACATGACCCATCAGGACAAAGCCACAACATGTGACACCAGGACTGGAAGAGCCCCCCTCTCTTGAGATGAGCCAATGATGGGTCAAGTGGAAAATGGCCCTTTCCCCTGTGATGGCCTAAGTGTGGAGGTGACGCCTCTCTGTGACAGTCTTAGTGGGAGATGACTCCTCTTCTGTGATGCTCTAAATGTCATTGTGACCCCTTTTTCCAATAATGGTCTAAGTGGGCTGATGTCCTTTTCTCATGAGATTGGTCTATAGGTGATGATTCACCAGCCCAAAGCTGTGGAGACTCATTCAGAGCACATTAGTCACCACAAAAAAGCAAAGCATGCTCCTTAAAACTGCATAATTCCTGAACCAAACTCAACCCACAGCTAGCCTTCAAAGGGATATTTAGTTAATAGAGTGAATAAATTTTATTTTACTTAAGTTAGCTTAAATTAGTTGTTTTAGTCTGTTGAATCCAACATATTTCTCAGTTATCCTGCTCCTAGAAGAGCAGCTGTGCACACAATCAGCCATAATCCATAGTAGCAGGTCATGAGGGGTAGGACTCTGAACCCAGATGAGCAACTGATTTGACTGAGGAGCTCAAGGACTGTTTTCTTAGGTGCATTGTTTTCCTACATACACAAAGAAAAACAGAATTCCTGGCAGAAGGACTAGATGAGCAAAGGCACAGAAGTGTGTAGTGTACAGCATGTTCAAGAAAGAATTGTAGTTACTGGAGATGGGGGTACCCTTGGTGGGGGAGCAGTAAGAAGGAAGGAGGGGACTAGATTCTGAAGAGTGTTCTGAAGAATTTACACTTAAATCTATAATATTATAGGCATTGAAGAGTGCAAGTGTTTTATAGTAAAAAAAATGGTGGAGTAGTTGAATGTGGATTCAGGAGGGAGAGAGAACAGGGAACCTTATCTTTATGCCTTTGTTTATGCTGTATTCTCCAACATGCCCATCGAACAAACTCCTTACGGGAGGAAGCATTTTATTCACCCTTACATCCCACTGCTCTGTACAGGGGTCTTAATAAATGTCTGCTAAATAAATAAGCAAAAAAGAGGAACCCAAAGCTCATCCATTCTTCGGTCCAATCCACTTCAAAAGCCCTACCGGCTCACATCAATTCCCCCCACCACACACACACACACACTCTGGACCCCACATTATCACCTCTTCTTTGATCTGTTTTCCTGGCTTATTCATGCCAACCTGCAAATGAATGCCCTGTGCTGTTATTTAACTATTGCATATGCTTACATCTCCCATTGGTAGCCAGAGAACAGTCACTGGGAAAGGAATCACATCTACTCCTACAGTCAGGCTGGACCCCAGACTCAACTCAAATCACTGACCTGCCTCCTCTCTGGGCTTCCCAGGTGGCATCAGGGACCTAAACTCAACAACACTGCAGTGTAACTTAACAAGACGTTCAGTATCAAAATTCAAACATTAAAACCACTAGGTTACTCCTCTTCTCCCTGTTATCTAAATCTACTTAACTTACAGCAAAATAGTAATGAATACGAGGAATGGCATGTTTAGAACACAACTGAGCCCTGCTTTATTATGTTACCCAGCCATCTGTGACCCCTCATTAGCAGAATCTCTAAATCACTCTGCTGAATGACAATGGAAATACAAAAACAGTACTGTGGCTTTAAGAGCCTGGCTGCTCACTTACATATCTGGTCCATTTTTCTTCAACAGTAAACAAAACGGTCAAGTTCTGGTTCTGCCTACCTGACACACTTCCTAGACAATATTCTAGAAAATCTTGTGATGACAGGCAGATGTAAAATAAAAATGATGTTGCTGTGATTGTACACTCACACATAAATATACAGGAATTCAGACCTTCTAAATATTAACTCTAAATGACTCTAAATAACTAAATACTACAGTCACCTAAAACACCATCAGAATTCTACATTTAGTAGAAAACCCTCTAGTGGCACTTCTTGGTCTCTTTTCAGACTGCACCACACTACAGTGTCATGACAAGCACTGGCTGATTTTTGGTTGAGAGAGAAAGGGATTCAATTTTATTTTTTAATTGAATAGCAACTGAGGAATCACATGCAGGCTTGGGCAAGGCCTGGGGCCCACAGAGCTGTCCTGGATCTTCCTTTGCCTTTCCTTTTCAATAAGCATCGCTGTCCCCCAAAGTATTCTCCTGATTTCTTTTCATTCCCATCCAGACAATTGTGATCGCCCAAATTCTTGACTAATTGACACATCTTTCAGTTCCCTCTGAGGCTGAGTTCTACAACCCAGCTCTGGTGGGAAACACAAATTTGCTAACTGGAACTTGTTTCACTGCTTGCATAGCTCATAAATCTAAAATCCCATCCGTCTAAAGGGCAGACCACAGCAGAATTGCAGAGGTAACACAATCCCACCCATATGTTGTTATTTTTCACGTACAAGAACCATGAAAGCTAATACTTAACAAGGTGGCTTCTATCAGGAAAATCAAATTAAATAAGCCCTTCCACCCGGTTACACTCGCCAATGTTTCGAGATTGGGGTTGATGGTTCAACTCCCTCTCCCTCTCAGGCGCGTCAGAATCAGGCCCCAGGATTCGCACTAGCTGGTGGTCCAGACTAACTCGTGGATGGGTGACCGTCATCCAGCGGTGCTGGGGTCTGCGGAAGGGAGCCGCCCCGCGGGGAGGTCGGCGGGTGCCCGTTTAGGTTTGGAAGAAGATAGAGACCAGAGAGGAAGAGAATGGATGTCAGCAACCCGAACCCAAACCCTCATATTCTACATCAATTCACCGAGGCAACTCTCGCAACTGCGCGAAATGCCATCTGTAACAGCTGCCCGGCGAAAACCCCCACGGAGAGCGGCCGTGTCAGCCTCGGTCCGCAAGGCCCTCCGGCGGCGGCGAGCCAGGGGTGGGCGCCCGATCGGCCGGCAGGTGCCAGGCGCCCCGCTCCGTGCGCTTACCCAGGGCCCAAGTGCAGCTCTCTTTGATGGCTTTGTACTTGCTCCCGGACGCTTCCTTCTGCAGCTTCCTCAGGATCTCTTCCATCTTGACCTTCGCAGGGACCCGGCCGCCAGCAGCGAGATGAGCGCGCGCGAGGCTCGGCGGGGGGACGCTGCTGCCTGGCCCTGGGCGCCTAGGCGGCCGCTGCGCTCCCCCCGATCCGCGGCCCCCGCGCGGTGGCTGATGAATCACGCCCGCTCCATGCCGCGGCCACGTCAGTCCCGCCGCCCCGCCCCGCCCGGCGCCCCGCCCGCCCGGGTCAGGTGCGCTCCGCGCGCGCGGCGGCGGCGGGAGGCCGCGGCTCTGGCTCTGGCGCCGTGGCGGGTCCGGGAGCGCGAGTCTTTGCGGAAAGGTGGAGGCGGATGTCCTGAGCTGGCTCGCCGGCCGGGCGCTGGCCGGGCTCGGCCGGAGGCAGCGTCTGGTCGGAGGCGAGCGGGGAGGGGCCTCGCCGCTGTCCTCCCGGCGCCCCACGTTGCGGCGCGGCTCGCAGAGCTCTCTGCGCGCTGGGGCCTCGGGCCCGCTGCACACCGCGGGCCGTGAGATCGCGACCCAAGCTAATGACACGGCTCCTCTGGGCCATCCTGTTCGAGGCTCGGGCGCTACCTGGGAAGGGACGGTGACTCTGCCCAAAAGTACTGAGCGCTCCCTCGTGTTGGTTAATTTCCCCATTATACACACTAGGAAACAAAGCCCAGAGAGGCTGAGTTACTTCTCAAACCTCCGACAACTGGACTCAAAACACATCCTGGAATCCAAAACCCGTTTAAAAATTCTTTCCTTCTTTTCCCTCCCTCTCTTGAACTGAATTGTTTTCCTCTGCAAAAGGGGGGCACGCAGGGACCCACGCCTCAGAGGCCCATCTAACTTGCGTGGGGGTGGGAGAGGGTGGCCGGGGACAGCTTCGCCGACGAAGAGCCCCTCGGCTGATCGTGGTTCGCAGACGTGCGCGGCCGGCAGGGGAGGCCGGGTGCGGAAGGCAGTGTGAGTCGGGGCCTCAAACCTTGAGGGAGCAACCCGTGCTTCAGAAACTTCCAAGTCCGGAGGACTTGGCATGGCTGTTGGAGAAAAGAAGGAGAGGAAAGCAGGAATTTTACTCGGAATCTCATTTTCTCTGTTGGGAAAGCCGCGATTGGGAGCTAAGAAAGGATTTTAAGCATATTCAATTTATTTTAGAAATGTAACTGTAGTGGTAGTGAGGAAGATACATTGCAGAGAAGGCTGACAGCTGGCAGAACAGTAAGAAGATTCTACAGGGATCGACAAATAAGGCCAATGGCAGGTGGAAAGGAGCAGAGGAAAATATGGCAAAAGATATTTAAGGAGAAGCAGCAAGGGATTTACTGACTAGGTGGGGTGGTAACATATGGGATAGCCTCCAGGTTTCTCATTTCAGAAAATGGGAGGATGGTGCTCTAACCTTCCAAGCTGAAGAGAAGGAGAGAGGGTTTGGAATCCGGGGAGTGTATGAGTACAATTTGAAACATTTTCAAGTTGAAATGATATCATGAGATACCCTCTGGGGGTTCTTTTATGGGCAGGATCTCAGGACAAGGCTTTGGGATAGAAATGAGGATTTGAAAGACATTAGTATTGAGAATTACTAGGACTGGCAGAGGTTGCAAGGAGGCCATGGATGGAATGGGGAGAGCAGGTGCCAGGGAGGAAACTGGGGGGCTTCTTACCCTTGAATGATGTGCAGAGATGCAAGTGCCCAGGGAGGAGCAGTCAGAAACCCAAGACATGGAAGGGCAGCCAGAAAGAGGATGTCATAAGAGGGTGTCACAGGAGGGGTGTTTGGACAGCTCCTGAAGCCCTCTTGGTACTGAGGAGGCAAAACTTGCAAAATCCCAGCCCCCAAGGACCCTTGTACTCACCATCCACAAGCCCCATGAAGCCATCATTTGGAGACAGGTTTCCAGTGCTTTAAAAATTACATACTGTAGTATGTAATATAATTGTTAGACTATACTGTTAACTATTTGAAAATATGTATACCACAAATATATACCATAGAGGAAAATAAATTGCAAATGTGTTAAGGAGTTAAATTTAGTGATTGAACTATAAAAGATTTAGATGAAAATGTAAGTGAATATACTCATTTTAATGTATTAACATTATTTCTAACAAGCCAGCTAAGGCAGAAACAAAAAATAAACAGGGAGGAGGAGAAATAAATAGACTTAGTAGATTTGACTATTTCAATATATAGAACCTTTATTTGAAATGTTCCATAGAAAACTAAAAAGGAAATGACCTTTTATGGGGTGGATTAAAGGAGGAAAGAGAGTAATTTACCTTTAAATGGTATGTGTGTGTTTCCTACTCTTTTAAAGAGTATTTATTGTACTTGTAATTTAAAAAATTTACTGAAGCTACAAACTAGAAAAAAAATCTGATTTTAGCGATTTAAAGTTTGAATAACTTTTTAAAAAAGCTTTTACAAGGTATTGAATAACAGATGCACATTCTGAAAAAAATAGGCAATGAATGTGAAGTCAGTTCACACAGCAAATACAATGATTTATAACCTTGAAAAAAATTTTGAGCACTTACTAATCAAAGATCACAACTTGAAATAAAATTCAGTTTTAAAATCAATCACATTGGCTAAGAGATTTAAAATACTATTTACCTTGTGTTTAAAATACTAGCTCCTTGTAAGGAGCTAGCCAATTGGGTCCTCTCATGTCATGAGAGGTGGGATGTCCAGCGTGGTGGAAGGGTCACTAGTCACCACATTCTAGAGGGATTCTGGATGTATATACAGCACAGATATGGCTCTGACCCAGCAATCCCACTTCCAGGAACTCATCTTAAGCAGGTAATTATGAAAGTGGATAAAGATTTTTCTACAAGGCTTTCCATGTGTCATTCAATTATTTCTGAAAAATTGATCACCATCTAAATGTCCAATGATAGAGAAATCGATAAATTATCCATGATATATGTATCCATAAAACTATACAGCCTTCAAAAATAATGTGGGAGGGGAATATTGAATGACATGAAAAATGGTTTCTGTTATATAGTTAAAGGAAATAAGGTTGTAAAATGCTATGTACTTCTATGCACTAAATGACCTCACTCTTATTATTTAAATATTTGATGTGAATGTACATTAAAAATACATATATATAACCGGAAAGTAAACATGAAATATTAAGTGTTTATCTCTGATCAGGTTGTGAGTTTATTTTTTCCTTAAACATTTTTACTTCTATAATTGCAAAGTGTTATTTTTTTTTAAGGTGGTAGAAAGAGGAAATAAAAGTAGTGTTCAGGTAACAAATGGCCACAGAGAGGACAAAGATAAATACAAGAAAGGATCAAGTGGGTGTAAGAGTTTAGTTAGGAAGCCTTTCTCAGAAGAATGAAGGCAGAGCATGCTTGCAGTGGATCAAGAGCGGGTAGAAACACATGTATGAACAACCCACTCAAGATGTTGGCTGTGAGGAAAAATGAGAGTAGAATAGTTAGAGCACTTTTTTCCACAATCAACTCACAGTAGAAAATATTATTTGCAGTGCCACCCAGAATAGGATACATGTATGGATAGATAAAAAACCTGAACAAAGTTTTGTTTATAAAACAATACTCACTGTTAAAGACAGTGGAATTACTAATACGTATGATTTTATTTCAGTGTTGTAGGCATGCTTGCCTGCTCTTCCCCCCCACAGGCTGGAGACATGACGACAGTGCTACATGCAGGACCCAGGTGCTTTGTACTTTGATGCCTATTTCTTTCCACTGTTTTTAGTTATGTTGCTTAAAAACTCTGATTCACACATTAGGTTGCCATGGTTGCTATTAATAACAAGATACTCTACTGAGCAACTGAAATGACAAATTTCAGCAAGTTCTTTCTTAATCATAATCTAGAATGGTGATAAAGTTATAATCTATCTTCAATGTATTTGAATAACATAGAGTTTTCCACTTTGGGCATCACCCTTACCTCAAATAGAGATTCAGGATTTTGAAAAACAAATGAATCTTTTATCCACGTGCTTTTCCTTGATATTTCAATTTTTTAAAAAAGGTCTGAAGTTTGAGACAGGGACTTGCAATATCATTAATATCTTTATTCCATTCAAAGTGTCTTCATTAATAGTGTTCTCTTCCTGTGTTGCAAAATGTTGAGGACATAGAGCAACCATGGTGATTACTTAAAATGTATTTTGTAACTGTTGGATATATTCAACATCTTGAAATATACTGTTACACTTTCTCTGCAGATCCAAATTCAGTTCATTTAAAAGATCAAAGCATATGAGCTATATGTGCTAATTTTGTGGTTGAAATATCTCCAAAAAAGTTAGTCAATGAGATTGCTTTTAAACAGAAAAATGTGAATCCCATTCTTGAGTTCATATAACTTAGTATTTTCCTCATAACAATCAAGAACTATAGTATGACATAATGGGTAAATGTATTAGTGGAAAGGCTAAGCTGCTTTAACAAAGATCCAATAGTACAGTGGTTTTCAGAATATAGACTTTTATTTCTTTCTTAATTTAAGCCCCATGTCTGTGCAGCAAGTTGGTATAGCAGTTCCAGGAGATCATTCAAGGACCACATACTTTACTGCTCCACCATCCTGAGGCAGTTCCCATCTATGTGACCAAAGATGGGTCCTGGCAGGTTGTGTTCTACATCATAGGAAGAGGAAGAGAGAGTAGATGACACCAGGCCTCTGCTATACAAGTTACACAAATCCTTTCTTCTGTTATTGCATCGGTAAGACTGCTGCAGAGACACATCTGGCAAAATATAGTCTTATCTGGACCCTTAGCAATTTTTTTTCTGAATATGTGTCCCTAGGGGAGGAAACAAAAGCAAAAATAAATGATAGGGACTACATCAAACTAAAAAGCTTTTGCACAGTGAAGGAAACCAGCAAAGCCACAAGGCAATCTACTGAATGGGAGAAGGTTTTTGCAAATGATGTATCTGACAAGGGGTTAATATCCAAAATATCTAAAGACTCATACAATACAACACAAAAACAAAAATAAAGATAATATTATTCAAAAATGGGCAGAGATCAATAGATGACTGGATAAAGAAGATGTGGTACATATATACACAATGGAATACTATTCAACCATAAGAAAGAAAGAAATCCTACCATTTGCAACAACATGGATGGAGCTAGAGGGTATTTTGCTCAGTGAAATAAGTCAGGCAGACAAAGACAAATACCAAATGATTTCCCTCATTTGTGGAGTATAACAACGAAGCAGGGCTGAAGGAGCAAAATAGCTGCGGACTCACAGACTCTGAGAAGGGCTAGTGGTTGCCAAAGGGGAGGGTGGGTGGGGAGGGAAGGAGAAGGGGATTGTGGAGTATCATGATTGGTGCACATGGTGTGTGTGGGGTCACAGGGAAGACAGTGTAGCTCAGAGAAGACAAATAGGGACTCTACAGCATCTTACTACACTGATGGACAGCGACTGCAATGGGGTATGGGGGGACTGGATAATAGTGGTGAATGTAATAACCACATTGTTTTTCTTGTGAAACCTTCATAAGAGTGTATATCAATGATACCTTAATTAAAAAAAGAAAAGGACAGAGGACCTGAATAGGCATTTTCCAGATGCCCAACAGACAACTGAAAAGATGCTCAATATCACTAATCATCAGGGAAAGGCAAATCAAAATTATCTCATACCAGTCAGAAAGGTAGTATCAAAAAGACAAGAAACAGCAAGTTTTGGTGAGGAGGTGGAGAAAAGGGAACCCTCATACCCTGTAGGAATGTGAACTGGTGCAGTCACTATGGAAAAGGGTATGGAGGTTCCTCAAAAATTAAAAATATATATACTGTATGATCCAGTAATTCCACTTCTGGCTATTTGTCTAAAGAAATGAAAACACAAACTTAAAAAGATATATCCATTCATATGTTTGCTGCAGCACTGTTTATAATAGCCAAGATATAGAAGCAACCCAACTGTCCACCAATCGATGAATGAATAAAGAAGATATCATATATACATATAATGGAATATTATTCTGCCATAGAGAAATAATGAAATCTTGTAATTCACGATAACATGGAAGGACCTAGAGGGTATTATGCTAAGTGAAATAAGTCAGACAGAGAAAGACAAATACCATATACTTTCACTTACATGTGGAACCTAAAAAATGAAACAAATTAGCAAGCAAACAAACCCAGAAACAGACTCATAAATACAAAGAACAAACTGATGGTTGCCCAAGGGGAAAGGAGGCAGGGGAATGGGAGAAATAGGTGAAGGGAGTTAAGAGGATATTTCCACTTATAAAATAAATAAGTTATCAGAATGAAAAGTACAGCATATGGAATATAAGTCAATAATATTGTAATAACTTTATACAGTGACAGATGGTAACTACACTTATTGTGGTGAGTATTTCATAATGTATAAAATGTCAAATCACCGTTACATACCTGAATCTAATGTTATATGCCAATACACTTCATTTAAAAATAAAGTTTGGAAAAAAGGAAAAGAGATATAAAGGCAGAAGTTGAAGAGGTAGGAGGCAGCCTGCCTAATGGTTGACAAAAGCATCCTAAGGAGAAGAGAAGGATGATATTTAGAGTACAAATAGAGTCACTGCCCAGATAGGGGATGAAGGCCAATCTCTGACAAGGAGGGGAAGATAGAAGACTGGGTTTTGATAGTGTTTAGTTTGTTGATGTCGAGACAGGAATTTGTGGGAGCTACCCATAATGGCTTCTGTTTTCTTTGTGAAGCAGGAAGACGTTTGTTGAGTGTAAGAGAAGTGAATAGATAGTGGAATAGATAGAGGTCTAGAAGCCTTCCTTGAAGTGTTGAGGGCCCTAGTAGTTCCCAGTTTATGAACATTGAAGAAACAGTCCCAATTCAGCAAAATATTCAAGTCTGGTAATATCTAGTGAATTTACTATTGCTTCAGATGCTGAACACCTAGGTTGATGATGCTAAGTATCTATTTCAAGCTCAAATCTTCCTTTCAAGCTTACTTTACTTGATATTCAAATCACTGATCTTTTTACTTACCCTGATGCCTAATTCACATCAGGTGTGTTCCCTAAAGAAATTCGTTTGCAATATTGTTTAACCAAAATAGGTATCATAAATAAAATGAGAGTATTTTTGGATTAAATTCAATTTTGTATTAAATTCAGCCTAGGAAAATAGTATTTCATTTGAAGATGGTTTATAAAATCAGTTGTAATATGGGCATTTAAATATGGTATGGTCTTTTTTATATGTGAAATCTAAAACAAAACAAAACAAAAACAAAAAAACAGAAAAATCCCAAGCTTATAGATACAGAGAACAGATTGGTTGTTGTCAGAGGTGATGGTGGGGGTTAGGTGGGATAAATGGGTAAAAAAGAATAACTGAAAAAAAGAAAGGGAATTTGTGAGATCATGTCATCAAATTAAAGGGAATTTTTTTCTCAAATTTAATTAGCTATGTATAGTGCCATAAAAACCAAAATGAAAATAAAATCAGTTTTAAAACCCACAGCACTTGCAATGTTTCTTGTTACCCCTTGATGTTGCTACCCTTTATAAGAAAATGTGGTAACATTCTCTAAGTTTAATTCCAAAGTAACTTGTAATGTAATGTAATGTAAAATGAATGTAAAAAAGACTCATGGAGCTCAAGGGAACTTTGGTAAATGTGTGGGCAAAACAGGCTTTAAATAGTCCACTGGAAGATTATTCTGACTTCACAGCAAAACTTATATTATTATCTGAGGTTCTAATTTGTTTATTCAAGGATCACAATTTGACTTTTGTGGAAGATGTGAGAAAAATGAATACAATTTATTGAGCACCTCCTATCAGACATTTTAACAAATATTTATTCTAAAAATTAGTTGGGCATAGAAAACTAATAAATTAAAATGAATTTCATTTGAAAATACACAAGTCAAGAAGAAGTAACCCATTCATGAGGAAGAAGGAATAAGCAAGGGACATGCCCTGCCAGAAATCAAGATTTGTGTCCTCTGATCCTGTGTTGACTTTCCTGACAATGAGCCCTCCACCCTGAAGTGGGGTCCAAAAGCCACTGCATCAACACAACAAAAGATTCCATTATGGCTCTCACAACCTAGGAAATTTCAAGGTTTTTAGGAGCTCTGTGCCAGAAACAGGAACAAAGATCAAATATATATTAGAAACCCCAATTTTACAACATGTCCAAGAGGAATGTATACAGTGTGATCTCACTTACATATAAAGTACAAAAATGAGTGGAACTGTCAATGCTGTATGGAGTTTGGGGACACAAACATGTGCTAAAACCATAAGATAAGCAAAACCATAAAGACAAGTCACCTCCAACATGAAGGGAATGAGGGGAAAATCCTCCACAGAGTACTTGAGTGGCTTCAAAATCATGACTCAGCAGTACCTACAGAAGTGTTCACTTTATCACCCTTTATATTGCACGTAAATGTTGTATCCCCTCCTGCCTATGGATGATTTCCCTTCTACAACTTAATAAAGTGAAGGAACAGGGAACAGTTTGGAATTCATCCCCACACTGAGACAATGGCAGCTGCCCCCTGCATCTGGTGGCTATCGCAGTGATGGAGCTGGTGTGGGGTGGCTGGTTGCCCACCCCCAACCCGGAGACTGGATCCTGAAACTGTATGCCTCATTACTTGGTCTGCTTTGGACTTGACGTGGCCTGTTTTCCAAGCCTAGTTCTTCAGCCTTTCTTGTTCTCTGTGAGCTACTAGATACCCTTCCAAAAAATTGTCTTTCTGCTTAAGTTTATCAGAGCTGGTTGCTGCTGTTTGCAATCAAGAAAGAAATATGGTTATTGCCATGAGGGAAGTAAACATTGCTAATACAAGCAAATGGGAGGTGCCCTTAACCAGAACCTTCCCCCAAGTAGCACCACTGAAGCTTTGACCTGAATACTGAATAGAAGAGAAACAGGTGACCAGAGGGGAGATCCGGGCTCCTCCTGTTATGCCTCTCCCATTGCCTCCCCTGCCACATGATTCGTTTTACTGCTCAACCAGCCCTGCCCTCCTGTTAGGGCTCTTTTTGTTAGATACTTTAGACAAGACTTCCATTTTATTGTGTCTCTTAGTAGCATTTTAATATCACTGATATCTTTGCTTGGAACACACTCCTTTACTGGGTTCTGCGAGACCACATTTCCCCTGTCTTCTTTCTTTTTTTTCAAATTGTACTTTCCAACCGTACTTCTGTCATCTTTACTGGCTCTCATCAGGGCAACCGCATACCTCAGTCCTAGCCTTCTATTTCTCATGGTTCTCTCTCTCTCTCTCTTTTTCCCTCCCTCTTTTCTGCCCCTCCTTTCTCTTCTATCTCTCCTTCCTGTCGCCCAAAGTCTGTCACATCCACCCTCAGAACTTTTAACACTATCACTGTGCTGGCCACTGTCCAGCTCAGATACCTCTTCTGGGTGCAAGTAGTTTAATAGCTCAGAAAGAAGCATGACTGATTTGCTCACTGTTAGATGCCCAGTATTACAAATGGCGCCTGACACATGGTGGTTATTTGATTAAAATATATATGAATGTCTGAGTAAACAATTATACTTATATTATTTCAGGTGTCCAGACATATCCACCTTCATGTTTCTACTAGATGTTCTGGCTTATGTTTAAACTTTAACTGTCCATTTACTATGGGTGCAAATAAACTATTTCAGATCTTTTTATAGGAAGGCATACATTTAGATAAAGGATTGCATTTTGTGAGCAAACTCTGAGAGACTCATCAAGTCAATAATTTAGTGGTTGGAAGAAAAGCAATTTTCTTTTAGGACTGAGGATGCATTCAAGAACCAAGCAAACTGGATTTTGCCTCTCTAATTTCAAATAATTCTGATCTGTGGTTGGGTATAGAAGTCAAGGGGAACTGGGAAAGAGAACTAGGATCAACCAGACTTACCTGGCCTGTAGGAGTAGCCATGTGCTACTCCTTGATTACAACTCTCCTGGGTGTGATTTAGACCCTGAGAGTCCCTGATACCTGGAGAAATCATGTGTGCATTTAAGTGGCTGTTTGAGTTCTCTGGCTGGAGGGGTAGGACAGATGTTAAAAGTGAGGAATGCTAACCCTGGGCCTGCTTTTCAGAGAAGAAACCTTTGGTCCCAGAAGTAGAAGGAAACAAACGTTGTCTATTGGGCAATAAACCTATGCAGGGATCTTCTCTAGAGCACTGCTGTGATCCGCCTTTGTCACACTTGGAAATTTATACTGCAAAAATGTTCTAACATACCCCAAAGAGATCTTTGAAGACATTCAGAATGAGAAAAGCTGAATGTTTCTCTGCTGTGACTCAGTTATTTTTTGATCTAGGGAACCATATGTATATTGTTTTATAAGCACAGATCATGTTCCTTAGAAGCTTATGGTTTTAATACACAAATAAATGTAGAAGGGCATTAGCCAGCCATGTGTTTGAAGGGGAAAAAAATTCTGCTTGTCTTTATGGCTGGGAGCTCCCCTGAGTTAGCTGCAGGCATGCCCAGAAAGGAACAGTTTCCTTTTTATCCTTACAATCAGACTGGGCTTTAATATTAAAGATAAAATGTGTATTTAATATTTTATCAAGTGAAAAAAAATCAAGTTACCATATTAGTATTCACTCTACTATATTAATATTCGCACTACAAGGAAACCTAACCTATGAATGGTTAATAATCCCAAAAATACTTTGTTAAGTCTATGCTTGGAAGTGTTGCAAATGGTGGCTTCATTCTCAGCCCAACTCACAAAATCTTAACTTAAAGCATCCTGTGGATGATATATTCCTGAATGCAGTTCTTAGCATTCTCAGAAGGAGATACCTGACCATCACATCACACTTTCAATCCCAAACTCTGAGGCTCTTGAGTCCTGAGACCCCTACTGATTTTCTCAGTAGGGAAGAATGGT
Source organism: Manis pentadactyla (assembly GCF_030020395.1). Taxonomy (NCBI): domain Eukaryota; kingdom Metazoa; phylum Chordata; class Mammalia; order Pholidota; family Manidae; genus Manis; species Manis pentadactyla. Next base: position 53,302,473 of record NC_080030.1, read on the forward strand.
TGGAGGTGCTTTTGACTGGAGAGACCACAAATAGGTGTTCTCCACAGCAATGGTGGGGAAGGGCTCCATGGATCAGGGTGTCAAGGATAGGGGAAGGTCCCTGGAGAACAGGGTGTCAGTGATAGGAGAAGACTTGTGGGCAAGCGGTAGTCATCATTCATTTGTATTATTGAGTGGAGGGTTTCTAAGTCAAGGGATGCTTGCACATATAACAGTTTTGAAACATTGTGTTCTAATTATTCTAAATGGAAAAGTTTGTTAATTCATTCAGCAGGTACCACATTAAAGTTTATAGATATGTCTTGCCAATGTGTTTCAGCCCCAGGCAAGGTTGCTATGGATTCAATATGACCAAAGAAATTGACAGCAAAACATTCTTGGGGTGAAAGGGATATATATACCCAACTTTATTTCCAGGTGGCAGATCAGTCACTAAAATCCTGTTCACTCAGAGCAAGTCTACATGCAGCAAGCTGGTCTCTCCCCTTGCCTCTGGGTGCCTCTGTCCGCACAGCAATCCTCTGGGCCTCTCTGCACAGTTGTCCCGCACAGCCATCCTCTGGGCCTCTGTCCTCGGCACTGCCACCACTCCAGCCTCTCCTCTGCTCTCCTGCAGCCTTGCAGCCCTGCCACCGTGTTGTGCCCAGAGCACTGGGTGGAGCTTTTAATATAGAGTCAACAGCCATATATTGCCCACAGGTGTACAGTGAGCTAGTCAACCAGGGCCAGGTGAGAATCCTGGCCACAGGAACTCTCATTTTATCCACAAGATACAAAGGAAAATAAAAGGTATGGGTGATCTTCAGAACCATTTGCAGGATATATACCAACCATGTCTCTCAAACATCAGCATTGGGCAGGTGTTCTAGAGCAGATAATTTGACCCTGATCAGTAAATACCTGATCTAGAAGATTGGGAGAGTCCTAACTTGTTTATTGGAAGGTGATCCATATATATTAAATAACATGTAAAAAATGACCAAGTTGACATTTGTCATGAAAATTCAATTTCTTGACCTTCTTATAAAGTTATTCGTGTCTTCACTAAGGTGAATTTTTTTCTAGTATACAGAGAACATTTTCAAAATATAGATTCCTGGGATGAAGATTCTGATTGGTAACTACCATATTCTGGGATGTCTGTAGCTTAATTTCAAAAAGTAAAAGGCAGTAGACAGATTTATGATGTTTAGACTTCATAAAAACATTAACTTTTATAAAAGTGATCAACAAAATTAAAAGCAAATGACTAAAAAGAGTGTGACCAACCTAGAAAAACATATGCAATATATATGACAAAGGTTTAATATTCTTAGTGACAGGGTACTTAAAGGATAAGAAAAAAAGTAACACCAGATAAAATTGGGCAATAAGAAGTCATATAAGAAGAAATACAAATGACAATCAACATATGAAAAGGTATTCAAGCTCCTTAGTCAACACTGAACACATAAAATGTTAAGAACTGAGGTCCTCACCTTCTTCATCTCAGGGGTAATACACTCAGTCTTTCACTATTAAGTATGATGTAGGTAGTTGAAGAATTTTGTAGATCCCCTTTATTGGGTTGAGGAAGTTCCCTTCTGTTCTAGTGTTCTTAAAGCTTTTATCACAAATGTGCATTCTATTTTTTTCCACTGATTTTTTGGTATTTATTGAAACAATCATATGCTTTTTTTTTTTTAGTTTTTAATATGGGGAATTACACTGATTGATCTTCAAGTGCTAAATCAATCTTGCATTCTTGGAATAAACCTCATTTGGTCTTATGTATTATCCTTTTCATATTTGGTGCAATTTGATTTGCTAATATTTTGTTAAGCATTTTTTCTTTGTATATATGCTTAAGAGATATTGGTCTGTAGTTTTCTTATGGATTTGATCTCTTTGGATTTGGTATCAGGACAATGCCATCCTCATAAAATGAAGTGAGAAGTGCTGATCCTCTTGTCCTTTCTAGAAAAGTTTGTGTAGAATTGGTATTATTTCTTCTTCGAATGCTTGGTTGAATTCACCATTGATTTTGTCTGGGTCTATTCTTTTCTTTGTGGAAGGGTTTGTAACTATGATTTTTAATAAATATGAAACTATTCAGATTATTTCTTGTTAAGTGAGCTTTAGTAACATGTTTTTCAATGAATTTCATTTAAATCACCTTATACAAATTGATTATATACTTTATATAATTGATTTTTTTTACAATAGCTTTATTGAGATTCAATTCATATACCATATAACTTACCCATTTAACATGTAAAGCTTATTGATTTTTCATACTTTCAAGAGTTATACAATCATTTCTGCAATCAATTTTTAAAAAATGTTTATTCCACTTTCCAGGAGGGAGAAATATGGGAGGAAATTGCCCAGCTTGCATCTACTCCCTCCCCACGGCATGGCAAGAAGATGACCTAAGTGGTTGGTTAAGAAAAAGAGATGGAATGTTTTGGCTCAGTTTCTTCTGGGCTTCTGTTCCTTTTGGTCAGCTCCTCTGTCAGACACATATATTTTCTGTCTGTCCATGGAGGAATGCCCAAGGGGGCCCAGTGGGCCCATGACTTAGATGGTAGATATACAAGGAAGCCCATTGCTGCAGCACATGCAAGCTACCTTCCCTAGTCCAGCTTCTCTCAGGAATCAAACCCGGATTTCGCTCTCCATTCTGTCTGATTCCTGCCCTGATCATTATCTCCAAACTCAGAAAGGAATGAAACTCAGGTTATTCATTAGGCTCTTGCATTTCCAGTAGGAGTGAATGAGAAAAGTCAGAATGAAAGTTTAGCTGGGGTTTGGGGCCAAGAAGACACATTTTGAAAATGACTAGCTTTGCTGAATATATTTGCATTATAGAAAAGATTTGTAAGGCACAAAGATGTTAGAGAAGTTTTAGTTTACATGGTGAGTTACTAGAGAGCTTGAGCGAGAACCTGGGAATCCTGGCTTTTTGCCCCAGTGCTCATACCTGTCATCTCTCAGTTAGTCCATATACAGTACTTGGGACCCAAAGTTGATACAAATTGACCGGGGTGCGCTTATCCTTCCTTCACAAACATTTGGGGAGGAAACTTATTGTCACATATAAGAAAACAGAAAAGCCCTTATGAAAAATTATGTCTATTTCTTAGGTATATTTGAAATGATCTTAACATAACACTTTGTAAATTCAATTCTGAAAACCATGACTTAGTTCATATAGAAAAAAATGATTAGAAGTTCCTGAAACCTGATCTATTTTTCTTGTGAGTCACAGAAAGATGTGTCAGAATGAGCTATTGTCCTTATAAGAAGTTAAATTGACTGTGATGTAGTGAACATTTTCAATCCATACGTTAAACAAAATATTTTTTGCAATCTTGGATATATATATATAGACATGATCTGTCTGAAAGAGTAAAAGAAAGTATATACTACTTCATTCAGTAAGCTTTGTGAAGTGCAACATCCTTTAGGGACACAATACTGTTGAGATCATTAATATGCTATTTCACATGGTGACTGCTGCTGGTCTTGCCTCCTGGGAGCCAGGCTGCTGCAGTCGGTGGCGGCTGAGAACTGCCACCCCGCTGTGAGGTTGCCTGAGCAGAGGAGCTCCCTCTGGAGCTGGGTAGCCCCGAGCCACTGTTTTTGAAAGTGCTTTTCTTAGGCCCATGCGTACAGTGCAGACATGTGACTAGTGTTTAATTTTGCTTTATTGACATATAGTTGGCATACAGTATTATATTAGTTTTAGGTGTACAACTTAGTGATTCAACATTTATATGCACTATGAAATGCTCACCACAATAAGTATAGTGACTGTCAGCATACAAAACTATTACACTATTAGTGACTATATTCCCTATGCTGTACTTTTCATCCCCATAACTTATTTGATAACTGGAAGTTTGTACCTCTTTATCCCTTCATTTAATTTCCCCAGCCTCCCACCACACCCCCTCACTGGCAACCACCAGTTTGTTCTCTGTATTTATGAGCCTATTTCTGTTTTTGTTTGCTCATTTGTTTTGTTTTCTAGATTCCAGGGATAAGTGAAATCAAATGGTATTTGTCTTTCTCTGTCTACTTGTTTCACTTAGCATAATACTGAGGCCATCCGTGTTGTGGCAAATGGCAATATTTCGTTCTTTTTTATGGCTGAGTTATATTCCATTGTATATATATATATCACCTCTTCTTTAACTGTTCATCTATCAACAAACACTTAGGTTGCTTCCTTATTTTGGCTATTGTAAATAATGCTGCAGTAAATATATGGGTGCTTATATCTCTTTGAATTAGTGCTTTTGTTTTCTCTGGATAAATTCCTAGAAGTGGAATTTGTAGGTCATATAGTATTTCTATTTTTGATTTTTTGAGAAGCCTCCATACTGTTTTCTGTAGTAGCTGCACCTGTTTACATTCCCATCAACAGGGCATGAGGGTTCCCTTTTCTCCACATCCTCACCAACACTTGCTATTTCTTGTCTTTTTGACACTAGCCATTCTGACCAGTGTGAAGTGATAGCTCATTAAGGTTTTGATCTGCATTTCCCTGATGATTAGTGATGCCGAATATCTTTTCATGTGTCCTTTGGCCATCTGTATGTCTCCTTTCCCACCTCTCTGGCCACAGACTCAGTGCCTCTGACCTCTCTTTGAATCGCCATCAGTGGTGGGTGTATGCCAGATCCAGGGACCCCCATTAAAGAGGCAGTTTGTTCCTGCCTCCCCAAATGTGGATTCCCATGTGTCTGAGGTTTCTTGTATAGGCTTCCAGCTGCCTTCTTTCTCTGCTGCTGTTTTAGGCAGTGAGGGCTTTGGAGCCAGCTGTGTAGGAGAGGTCTTAAAGCACAAGGTATATTCAACTCCCTTTGGAAGCTCAGGAAAGGAGAGCAGGTGTCAGCTGGAAGTAGGAGTAGTGGCTTGTTCACAGACCCCTGATGACCCAGTGTAAGAGGAGAACTAACACTCACTGAGGCTTGTGGTAAGTGCATAGTGTTTTGAATAATGAATGGAAGACAGCTTTGTTTCTGCTTAGGGAAGCAAGTCCATCTAATACTTTACTTCCTACATTTTACTAAACTTTGCCTTTCTACGTGAGATGAAGTGCCCCAGCAGACAGTTAACCAATCCCTGCTGACCTCTGAGGAGGTCTTGGGAATAAATGAGTTCATGAGAACTGAAGTCCCTTTTCTAAGAAGATAATCTTGAGAAGAAAAGAGACTGTGGGAAGCTGGACCTAATAATGCGCATCACACAATTATTAGGAAGACTAAATGAAATAATATATGGGATGAACTTAGTAGAGTTGGATGTTTGATAAAGTTAGCTCCATTCAAGGGGTCCCTCTCAAACTCCAAAAATATGTATGAAAAGGCCCGGTTGCCTTCTTGTTCAGTATATAATTCTTAGGTCACGTTTGAGGACTTGCCAGCAAAACTTAGTAAAGTCAGTGTTGCTGGGAAACATAATTCAACATTTCAGATGGTGATATTGTTACCAAGCTGCCCCATCTTTGTGTGTTTGGAATGGTGTTTGTCTTTCTGGGGTTTTGAGCTAGTGGACTGGGAATGCTAAACATAGACCACAGGGCAGGTAAATAAATTCTGAATAGGAACACTGCATAGTGGAATCTCCAAACAAAGGGAACTCACGGGAACCATCTTTTAAAATAGCTCTTTTTCCATTAATGTAGCTTATATGCTATACCGTGTTGAATAGTGCCCTCCGTCTCCCAAATTCATATCCTTTGGGAACTTCACAGTGGCCTATGGAGTGTGACCTTGTGGAAATATGGTCTTTGCAGATGTGATTCATTAAGATGAAGTCATACTGGATTCAGGTAGGCCCTAAATCCAATGGCAGGTATCTTTATAAGAGAAAGGAGAGGGAGATTTGGAGACAGAAACACACATACACACGTCACAGGGAGGTAGGTTGTGTGACAATGGGTGCAGAGATCAGAGTGATGTGACCACAGCCAGGGAAAGTCAAGGATTGCTGGAACCACGGGAAGCTGGTGACCACGACAGGGTGACCAACTCATCCTCATTTGCCTTGGTTTTTAGTACTGAAAGTCCCGTGTCCTGGGGATCCTTTAAGTCCTAGACAAACTGGGACAATTGTTCATTACCTGGAAGGCCCTTCCTTGTTACATAGCAGGGGGTTCCCTTCAGGTAGAAACTTCCTAAAAGTACCTTGGTCTTGAAGGACAGAGGGAGATTCATTCCTTTAGTATTTCCAAGAATCATATGGTGTTCTTGGTAAATATATATCCAGACCTACTGTTGAATGACCATATGGCCTGGTTTGTCTAGGACATTTTCCTGTTAGCCCCGCATACCATTGGGAAGATAAATCTTACATACCCCTCCCTTACTACAAAAACATATTTTATAGGCATGGAGCCTACAAAGTTATGATTTTAATAAGCACCCAGGTGATTTTTATTATTACCAAAGTATAGGATTAGCATAGCGTCTATCATTATTTGACTTACCAGGGCAGAGCAATTATTTTTCCAAAAGCAAGGGACCTTCACTTGCTGAAACAGCAGTGTTATTAGCAGGAGACTGTGGCTCTAGATAGGGCTTAAATTCATGTCTACAGCAGGATTTTTATTATTCTGATTATGCAAATCTGCCTAGCTTACATACATCCCGCATCTTATTCCTTTTCTAACAATCCCTTTGTTATGAATGCAGTCAAAACTATCCCTGTGTTTACCAACCGTGCCCAAAGCATTATGCCTTAAACAGTTTGCTTTCTGTGGTGCCTTAATGCTAAAGATGCCATCAACTTCTTCAACGTGGTCATATCCTGGCATCATCAGCTTTAGGAAATCTTTAGTCCTAGAAACAAACTATTCTATCATGTATGACCAATTTACTTTATAATTTGTGCCTGAATCGTGAATTATCACGAATAATAATGTCTTCTTAGCAGCATTTCTTAATGAAAGAAACAGGGATTTTAAATCATTTTTCTCTGTTATATGTTTGTGAGTCGTTCTCCTGTTATTTATCATTAGTGGGCAGCACAGATGGTGAAAGCTAAGTATCAGGCAGTGTAATCATAAAACACTCCTCCTCCCAAAAAGCACAAATGTTCTATGTTGGAAACTTACTTCATTTCTTGAAGGATGTTTTTACTCCACTGGGATACATTACAAGAAATTATGGCATTAGATAAAAAGATATTTCCACATCAGGAAGTTCAAAAGATTAAGATGCTACTGAAATGTAAATTAAAGGAATGCATAAATGTTTCAGAAAACATTACAGGAGAATTATTGCTATAATTTGAGAATGGTAAGCTCGGAAATAGAGTGAAATTCATTACAAAGACAAAACTATTTCTCAAACTTCTGATATTCAGAATGTTCATCCCAAGTCAAATAATATGAAATTAAAAAATTGTTTGAAGGGATGCTTGGAATTTTATGCTAATAAGAACTTAACTTTAGAGGATTATCTTTCCCCATGAAAATGTTGCAGCTTTGTTCCAAGCCCTCAATGTGTATCAGTGTGGCAAAGTTCTCAGGAGAAGCTGAGGTAAGAGGAAGTCATTGTAATGTTCCATTTACTCATTCATGTATTCCTTCAGCAAATATCTATTGAGTGTTTGTCTGTGCCAGGTGCTAGGTTAAGTTCCAGGTGTGCAGCACTGAAGGAGGCAGACAGGGTCTTTCTGCCTTCATGGAACCATCTCCTAAGGGGGGAAGACACGCATCAATAAGCAATGGATCAATAAACTAGACCTTGCATACTGTGCAATAAACGTTCAGCTTAGCAGACCCAGGTTGTTCAAATCCTGCACAGTCCAAAGAAAGGCCGACTGGCCCTTGACCAGTTGCTGGGAGATAACCTCTGACCCTTGGAATAGCCTACCTAATAAGCGTTTTTAAATCCCTGAGGTCTTGCTGTGTCAGTTTGACATCTGTGGGGTGGTGTAACTCCAGGGGGAAAATATGTTCCCAGCCCAGGGCAAATTACCCTTGAAGCCGAAATCAGTCAAAGGGAGAAATAAACTGGGGGAAATCCATTTAGTGCCTACAAGTAGTCATCCACTTCTAGTCACCCATGTGTGTCTCTTGCCACCCGGCTGCAAAAAGGGACCCACCCAACCTCTCTGGTCCAGATATGCCCTCGCTCCCCATGTAATCACCTATTAATATGGAGATGGACTACTTTTCTCCACCCCTTGGAAACACCTATTGATATGGAGTTGCACTAAGGCCAGGCGAGAGATTCTGCAAATATTGCAATTTTACCCACAGGTGGGGATGCTGGAAACTTGATTGTTAAGGTCAGTCCTATGGGCACTGCAAGCGTATGTGAATGATCTACAGTAAAACTTGGACACCCAGGCTCAGTGCAGCTGGCAATACTTCACACGTGTTGTCATGCATTGTTGCTGGGAGAATTAAGGGCATCTCCGTGTGGCTCCACTGGGAGAGGTATCTGGAAGCACTGACCTGCTTTCTCCTTGACTTGGACCATACACCTTTTTCCTTTGCTGATTTTGATTTGCATACTTTCACTGTCATAAAGCACAGCTGTGACTATAACAACTATGTGAGTCCTGTGTTCCCTTCTAGCAAATGATTGAGTCTGAGTGCGTTCTTGGGGATCCTTAATACACAGACCATACTAAATGTGTTAAAGTTACTGAGTCAGGGGTGCCTAGTTAAGATGGGAAATGAGTTGAAACCCGAGGGATGAGTGTGTGAAGAGCTTAGGGAGGTGCATTCCAGGCGAGGAAACAGTAACTGTAAAGGCTGTGGGACAGTAAAGTACTTGGTGTGTTGGAGGGACAGGAAGGAGGCCAGGAGGGAGTGTGGTGAGGGAGAGGCCAGAAGGCACCAGATGAGCTGGCAAGAATAGCAAGGGCCAGATCGGGAGAGGCTTCTAGGGCTCAGAAAGGACTTTGGCTTTAATTATAAGCAAATAAGTCTTAATTGGATAAGGTTATACCTTGTTCTGTTTCTGTTGATTTTTTTATTACTGTGATATAATGAATCATAAGAAATACATATTTGGTCATATGACCAAATACATATTTCCCGGGTATATTTGGTCTTCATCCCCAGTTCCTGAAAACACTGCAAAGTCTTAAAGGTAAAATGGGTGTTTTGCCATGTTAATGAGAGACTTTTGACTCCCACCCAACAGTGGAGGCTGGAGGATGAATCAGCCAATGGCCAATAATTTAGTCAATCATGACTATGCAATGAAGCCTCACAAAAACTGTGGAGAAGAGCTTATCTCTCTGCTCTGCTCTGCTCAGTGGGGTCCTGCTTCTCAGTCAGGGAGAGCTTCTATGCTTGGGGACCCAGAACACCTCCAGATGCCACCAAGCCAGGCCCCAAGCTCCACAAGGACAGAAGCTCCTTTATTTGGGACCTTGCCCTGTGTCTCTCTTCATCTGACTTATTCACTTGTATCCTTTATTAAACTGATAAATGTAAGTGTTTTCCTGAGTTCGGTGAGCCACTCTAGCAAATTAATCAAACCTAAGGGGGAGGTTGTGGGAACCTCCAATCTGTAGCTGGGAGGTCAGAAGCCCAGGCAACTGCCTGGGGCTTGCGACCAGTGTCTGGAGTTGGGGGTGAAGGGGGTGGAGGGCAGTCTTGCAGGACGGAGTCCTTAACCTGGGGAAACTGGTGCTGTCTCTGGGCAGATAGCATCAGAATTGAGTTCTCGGACACCCCGCTGGTATTTGAGAACTGCTTGGTGTTAAGTATGTGTGGGAAGACCCCCTCCCACATATTTACACACAGTGAAGTTGGGTCCAGGAACCCAAATGGAGTTATACTACTGTTACTGCTGTGTATAATATTGCTACTGTTATACATATACATGTAGGGCAAAAATACACCATTGCATTTGGTGTTGGAGGAGAGGGAATCACAATTACATTCATAAACTTGAGGCATGTGAAGTCGTTTTTATGAAGGCGATCATAGGCAGATTTCAGAGGCATGTAAATGGAAACAACAAGCAAATAACACTGGGTCCTTAGGTACTGAATACAGATTGGAGCAATTAGAGATTACTCCTCCATATTTTCTGTTCTGAGTAGCAGCAACCCTAAGTTCAATACAGTCTTAATTTTAAATTAAAAAATACAAAAGCCTAATACACACATTCTACCTCACTTGAAATGAGCTGAAAATCAAGAGATACCATATTTTTTTCACTTACCAAACTGTCAAAAGTGATAACATTCATAAAACTCTATGTATTTGTTAGAACTCTCACATATTTTTAGTAAAAATGAAAATGGCCACCTTTCTGGAGGGCAATTTGTTAATATCTATCAGTTCACCTATCGTCTTTGATGCATTATTTCCACGGCTAGGGATTTATCCTGAGGGAATACTTGCAGAAATATACAAGGGGATGTTTTTTGTGGCATTGTCTATAAGAGCAAAAAGCTGGAAACAGCCTATATATCCATCAATAGGGGAGAATGGTTGACTAAATTGTGTTTACTTTATATCTGGAATTCTGATGCATAATGAAAAGAGAATGAGGTTGTGTGATGTCTACAAGTATTGAAAAAAACAGTAACAAAAGCAGAGCTTTATCACACCATTTGTTTGTTGTGTACTAGTAGTGCTTAAACAATCTCAAAATGGAATCATATAACTTCTGTCCCTTTTACTTAAAAAAAATTAGTACCTTCATTGTAGAAAATATAGGTAAATTAAAAGCTGAAAATAAAAATCACCTGTGATACCACCCATAAGTAATCATTATATATATATATATTTTTTGTAGATAATTATTTTTTATTGAAGGGTAGTTGACACACAGTATTACATTACATTAGTTTTGGGTGTACAACACAGTGATTCAACATTTATATACATGACAATTCTAGGTACCAGCTATCACCATACCAAGCTGTTACAATATCTTGACTATATTCATTACGTCCCGGTTACTTATTATTTTACCATTGGAAGTGGGTACTTTTTTTTTTTTTTTTGTGAGGGCATCTCTCATATTTATTGATCAAATGGTTGTTAACAACAATAAAATTCTGTCTAGGGGAGTCAATGCTCAATGCACAATCATTAATCCACCCCAAGCCTAATTTTCATCAGTCTCCAATCTTCTGAGGCATAACAAACAAGTTCTTACATGGAGAACAAAATCTTACATAGTGAATAAGTTCTTACATGGTGAACAGTACAAGGGCAGCCATCACAGAAACTTTCGGTTTTGCTCATGCATTATGAACTATAATCAGTCAGTTCAAATATGAATACTCATTTGATTTTTATACTTGATTTATAAGTGGATACCACATTTCTCTCTTTATTATTATTATTTTTAATAAAATGTTGAAGTGGTAGGTAAATACAAGATAAAGGTAGAAAACATAGTTTAGTGTTGTAAGAGAGCAAATGTAGATGATCAGGTGTGTGCCTGTAGACTATGTGTTAATCCAAGCTAGACAAGGGCAATAAAACATCCACGTATGCAGAAGATTTCTCTCAGAACAGGGGGGGTGAGGTTCTAAGCCTCACCTCTGTTGATCCCCAATTTCTCACCTGATGACCCCCCTATGACTGTGCCTGTCTTAGGTTGTTCCTCCCTTGAGGAATCTTACCCGTCTCTGGCTAACCAGTCATCTTCCGGGACCATACAGGGAAATGTAAAGTTGGTAAGTGAGAGGGAAGCCTTATTGTTTGAAATGGTTAGCTTTTTATTTCTTTGCATATTTATGCCCTGTAGCTTCTATGCCCAGCATTTGTCTTGAGGTATCTTTACCACTTGGAAGAATTATGATACTTGGTAAATTTGATATGAGGCACGAATTCTATTTAAGGGTTGTAATTAGGAAGGAAGAAGAAAAGCTATAGAAGTAGCAGGCGGCAGAAAACCTGGGAAGATTGATTATTTCTTTGACATATCTTCTTGTAGAGTAACTTCAGCATGTATAGGTTTTAAGCTACTACTTAAATTGCGCACACACATTAGCATAATAGGAGTATAGTTACATAACCAAAGCATACCTGTAATTACCAGCCATCTCCAGTGAAACCAAGAAAACCAGTTAGGCACCTTAGGCATTTGTGAAAACTTATCTATGATATGGTGGATATTGTCCCATAAGTAATCATTATTAACAAATATTCTGTATCCTTCCAGTCCTTTCTCAGGAATATAACGATATTGCTTCAAATATTAAATGAAATTCAGAAAGCTTCCCCAAACCCAATTAAAAGATATTATAACCAAAAATGGTTGCAGAACAAACCTCCTGAAATAAGGGGAGGGATGGGTAAGTAACACTGCCCCTATAGGCTTGAGCAGAGGAGCAGATGGAGAGAGGCATGTGGGTGCAAGCAGGCATCGGGGGGTCATCAACCTCTCGGATGACACTTTTCTTGAGTGCAGTGGTGCTCCACAGGGTGTGGCCACAGATTCTCACATGTCCATAGGGGAAAACAGATGTTTAGATGTCAGTCCTCAGGACAGATGTATCAGGTCTGCTGCAAAGCCTTGCACACCCAGGGCACAGGCTACCCCTATCCTGGCCTGGCTTTCCAGGGCCTGCACTGGCCATCCCATGACCCTGCCCTCCTCATGGGATGGGAACCCACAGGCCAAGGGACAGGACCACCTAGCGCCCGTACTGGCTCTCTCTGGGCATGTGTACCATGTCCCACATATTCCTTGCCTAATCATTCTGAGCTGGGGGGGTCCATCCTTCCAAAGCCCAAGTGTGCTGCTGATGTGTGCACCCCAGTTCCTGTGTGGGAGCCAAGCGCAGCTGTTTGCCAGGGCTTTGGCCACAGCTGGGCACGTGGCATGGGGTATATATGCTGTGGGTGCACAATGTTTTGGCAGTACAGGAAGGAGCCAGAGGTAGGGGAATAATGGGGATGGGATGGAATCAACGTTCCATGATTTCTAAATTCAAACCTGACCTTCCAAATTGGTAGAAAGGTATAATTGTCAAATAGGATTGAACATATTTTATTTCACTTTGCTGCTTTGATTTGTAACTTTTAAATATTTAGACATATGGACTTTGGCCTCCATTCCTAGTCTCATCCCAGATATTCAGGGATAGGTGTGTCAGGTATCGTGTTTATTTTTTCCATCAACAAAAATATTACTATATATTGACTGTATAGAAACATGTACCATAAAGAAGCAAATTAATATAATTATCCAAAAAAGTCTCAGGAATCATCTCCAACATGTTTGCCCTGATTTTCTTGATATCTCAGGGGAAAGTATTTTCAGCCTAAGATTATCTGGATAGTTGATTTCACTTTATATTCCATTTGTATAATTCTGCATGAGCTAGTCCAACTTCTTCACTTTACAGATGAGGAAAATGAATCCCAGAGAAACTTAGGCTTCTCCAAAGTCAGAGAATTAGTTACAAAATCAAGACTGAAACTCCAGCTGCTCCTTAGTTTGATTCTCTTTGCATAATGTTGGCCCAGAGATAAACTAAGAGGGGTATAGTCTGGACTAGTGCTCTGAGACTCTGGCACTGAGCTCAATATGGTGCATAATCTGCATGTAAGTCCTTAGAGGGGAACTTTAAATTCATTCTACCATTGCTTACCAGGCACACTGAGGAAGAATCTCCTCCCTGCCTTTTCCTCTTGGCTTTCTCCACTCTCCAGTCTCCCTCTTCCCTTTGTTTCCATTCCTCTCCAATCCAGAGAGATGCTCTGGAACGTCAGCGGTCACTGGAGTCAAACTGAGCGCTGGTCAGCTTTTTCGGAAGGTCTCTAGCCTGGGCTCATTCTAGTCTTCACGCAGCATGAGGTAGCTATTGTTGAGATTCCAGAGCGTCCAGAATATTCTGGCCATGTAAGCCAACGGCAGTGTGCTAGAAACCCAACTGGGCTATATTCCAAATTACATAAGGAGTCTGATGCTTTGGTCTTTCTGTTTACAAGAGACAATATGGTCTGAGCCCCAGAATTTGAGTGGCTCCGCTATGGTATTCTTGCCAGTTGGAATTGTCCTTCTTTTCATCCAAACTTATCTATATTATGCTCTGATTAGTAAATTAAACATTGCTATTCAGGCAACTAATAACATAGGTCATATGCTGGTTTGTAAGTTTTGGGTGCTCTGATAAATTAGAAATTATAAAAAGCACATTTCATCTTTCTAAAGCATGCTCTCAAGCTACAGTGGTGCTCAATTTAAAAGGCTTTGCTTAACAGACCCAGCACAAACCAAGTACCTGTTCCTCTCTGTGAGACTGTGGGCATGTTGCTGAGCTTCTCTGAGACTCAGTGTCCTTACCTGCAATATGGGAGCTAAGGTATGTATGCCTTAGGGTTTTTGGAAGGCCTGCAGAGAACGTATGGGAATTGTCCACCACAACTCCTGACCTGCTGTAGATATTCAATAAATGGTACTTCTTATTTGGTTATCACCTCATTCCTTATACTTGGTAGTGCCCCAGGAAATCTTGAAACAAACGTGAAATCTAAACCCTTCCTTCGAGGTTGGAGAAGTATCATTATTCCCCAGAACAAGTTGCTGACCTTGATAGTCTAAGGATGTTCTCTGCCAGTGGCCACAGCAGCTAGGATGGAACCTCCTGTCCAGACCATCTCCATCCACTTCCACAGATCTCCAGCCTTGCCACAGAGGTTCATCAGGGGCTATTTCCCTCTCAGCACTCATCTCAGTCCTACATGATCCACACAAAATCCAGCCCAGGCTCCCAAACTCCCAGTTCTCCTTGCCTCATCCCAGGCTACCTGCTTGCCAGCCGGGAGGCTGGGGTGAGATGTGACGGGGACACCACCACCCCTTGTGCCCAGAGCCACCATTTCCCCCTATGACCATGCAGTTCAGTGTAGGGACCAGCCCACCAAGCCTTCTCTTTTGTCCTCACAGTGTTTTAAAATTCAGGGCTTTGTTGATGTTCCCTGCCAGTGGGCTGGGGCAGGGGCACCCAGTTCACCTGGGCAGGTTTTCACAGCTTCAGGTCTTGAGAAGAAAGATTAAGTGTCTCTACTTCTTCCTTCAGAGGCCACTGGGCTGCTTATGCAACATTCCTCACCTCTTCCTAAAAATCTTCAAGCATCGCAGATCTACACTTGGTCTTATAAATACACCCACATGACCCTACACTCTACCATGTATTATCTCTTTAGAGGAATTGCTTCTGTTCCCCGAACACAACTCATGTGTGTCTGCTGTGGTCACTCCTTGAAGCTTCGTTGGGCCAGGAGTCATATCTCCTGTGTGTGCATCACTTTAATCCCAGTAATCAGATATCAATATGTTAAATGAATATCTACTGAATGAATAAACTTCCTCTCTCTCTGGAATAAACTCTCTAATACTCTTTTTAAAAATTCATTTTATTATCATTAATCTACAATTACATGAAGAACATTATGGTTACTAGACTCCCCCTTCACCAAGTCTCTCCCCACAAACCCCATTACAGTCACTGCCCATCAGCTTAGTAAGATGCTGTAGACTCACTACTTGTCTTCTCTGTGTTGCACATCCCCCCATGCCCCCCCACATTATACATGCTAATCGTAAGGCCCCCTTTCTTTTTCCCTGCCCTTAACCCTCCCTTCCCACCCCTCCTGCTCAGTCCCTTTCCCTTTGGTAACCGTTAGTCCATTCTTGGTTCTGTGATTCTGCTGCTGCTTTGTTCCTTCAGTTTTTCTTTGTTCTTATACTCCACATATGAGTGAAATCATTTGGTACTTGTCTTTCTCCGCCTGGCTTATTTCACTGAGCATAATACCCTCTAGCTCCATCCATGTTGCTGCAAATGGTAGGATTTGTTTTCTTCTTATGACTGAATAATATTCCATTGTGTATATGTACCACATCTTCTTTATTCATTCATCTACTGATGGACATTTAGGTTGCTTCCATTTCTTGGCTATTGTAAATAATGCTGCGATAAACATAGGGGTGCATCTGTCTTTTTCAAACTGTATTGCTGCATTCTTAGGGTAAATTCCTAGAAGTGGAATTCCTGGGTCAAATGGTATTTCTATTTTAAGCTTTTTGAGGAACCTCCATACTGCTTTCTACAATAGTTGAACTAATTTACATTCCCACCAGCAGTGTAGGAGGGTTCCCCTTTCTCCACACCCTTGCCAACATTTGTTGTTGTTTGTCTTTTGGATGGTGGCGATCCTTACTGGTGTGAGGTGATATCTCAGTGTGGTTTTAATTTGCATTTCTCTGATGACAAGCGATGTGGAGCATCTTTTCATGTGTCTGTTGGTCATCTGAATTTCTTCTTTAGAGAACTGTCTGTTCAGCTCCTCTGCCCATTTTTTAATTGGATTGTTCACTTTTTGTTTGTTGAGGTGCATGAGCTCTTTGTATATTTTGGATGTCAACCCTTTATCGGATCTGTCATTTATGAATATATTCTCCCATACTGTAGGGTACCTTTTTGTTTTATTGATGGTGTCCTTTGCTGTACAGAAGCTTTTCAGCTTGATATAATCCCACTTGTTCATTTTTGCTTTTGTTTCCCTTGCCTGGGGAGATATGTTCATGAAGAAGTCACTCATGTTTATGTCCAAGAGATTTTTGCCTATGTTTTTTTCTAAGAGTTTTATGGGTTCATGACTTACGTCTAATACTCTTATTTATCTTGAACCTGGCCTTCCCTGAAGATGCACTCTAGTCCCTTCTTTGTGAACTGTTCCCTGAATTCTAAGAGTGGACCCCACCAGCCCTACCCTTGGTTATCCTCCCCTTTGAGTGTGGGAGGAACCTGTGAATATGACGAGCTATCACTTCTGTGACTGTGTTATGTTACATGGCAGAGGGGAGGTTATCTGGGTGGGTGAAATTTTATCACACAGGCTTATTAAAAGCAGAGAGTTTTCTCTGGCTGGCAGAGGAAGAGAAAGTCAGAGAGATTCAAAGTGGGAGAAGTTCCTGATGGACTATTGCTGGCTTTGAAGGTGGCAGAGGCCAAGAAGCAGTGAGGGCCTGGTTGACAGCCAGCAAGAAAGTGGGACCATCAGATGTACAGTCACAAAGAACTGGGTTTTTCCAACAATGCTAATGAGCTTGGGACCAGACTTTTCCCAGGAGCTCCATGTAAAAGCCTAGTCTGACCTAGTATGATGTCACCTTGGGGGACCCTAAGTAGAGAAAAGTGCGAACAGCAATCTGAGCCTGCCTGGACTTCAGAGCTACAGATCTGTGAGCTAACACCTGGGTGTTGATTTGAATCACTGTTTGTGGTAATTTGTAATATAGCAATAGAAAACTAACATATCTGCCTACTGCATAATTTTCTTTCTGAATGTCTACTCATTATATCTCCATTGAGTACCTATTCATAAATACTTTTTAATGCTACTTGTTTTCATGTATATTCCAGTCTGAGTTGTCCCCCAAACGACGTTGTAAGCTCAAAGGATACAGGTAGGGTGTATATTCCTTTCTAGTTGCCACAAATCCAACTGTTAAAGTGTTTGATTAACTCATACCTATTTGAAAAGAAACACTGATTTAACTCTTTTGAAAAGTAAAAAAAGTGATCCTCTTATAATTAAATAATCATAATTAAATTGCATATGCTTCAATTATATTTTGTAACTCATAAAGTGGTTTGTAAACACCAAAAAAGAAAACTCATAATTAATTTGTGTTCTACCATTTGAAAGTTCAGTGATCTCTTGTTTTTCTAAGCCCATTAGTATTCTCTAACTGTATGTAAAGATCATATGAGATACATATTTCTATGAATTTAATAATTGACTTATTCAAACATTTATTAAATTTCTCACACCAGACATTTATCACTGGTTTACTAAAACAAAGCATTTTTATTTCATATATTGTGTGTGTGCATATGCGTGTGTCCTAGGACACCAAAATCACTAGAGATTTTGCTTTACTTAGATAAGAGAAGTCTTCATTTGAGCCCAGTGAATGGAAAGAGTGACAGTGATACAATAAGGGACAAGAAATGTCACATTTTGCTGTGTTCCTCTAGAAAAAAATGAGTCTGACAATTTGTCAAAAATATTTGAAGATATCCTTGTATTCTAATTAATATCCTAATTATAAGAGCTAACACAGTTATTTAATACTCTGTAATTGAACAATAAATTAATAAACCTCTGGACTGTGGCTCTCTCTGCACAGCAGTGACAGCTGACTCAAATGCAAATCCCCTGAGGTTAAGAATGTGTTTGCCTCACTAAACTGTTTTCAACCTTTATCCTGTATCTACCTACTACTTCAGCATTTTATTAAAAATAATAATAATAGAGAAATGTGGTACCCACATATAAATCAAGTATAAAAATCAAATGAATATTCATATTTGAACTGACTGTTTATAGTTCATAATGCATGAGCAAAACCGAAAGTTTCTGTGATGACTGCCCTTATAATGTTCACCATGTAACTTATTCACTATGTAAGAATTTGTACTCCATGTAAGAACTTGTTCGTTATGCTTCAGAAGATTGGAGACTGATGAAAATTAGGAATTAGGCTTGGGGTGGATTAATGATTGTGCATTGGGCATTGACCCCCCTATACAGAATTTTATTGTTGTTAACAACCATTTGATCAATAAATATGAGAGATGCCCTCACAAAAAAAAAAATATATACATATATATATATACACACACTTCCAATTGTAAAATAAATAAGTAACCGGGATGTAATGTATAGCATAAGGAATATAGTCAAAATATTGTTAACAACTTGGTATGGTGATAGCTGGTACCTAGAATTATCATGTATCTAAATGTTGAATCACTGTGTTGTACACCTGAAACTAATGTAATACTGTGTGTCAACTACCCTTCAATAAAAAATAATTATCTAAAAAAGAATGTGTTTGCCTCAACAGAGATGCTAATATTACATAACATTCATGTATTTAAGAATATTTATTTTTCTCCTTCTCTCTGTCCATATGGAACCTCAATTAATTATTTTCCAATAATATTTCCTGAGATCAAGACATATGGAGCCTGGCAGATTGAACGGACACTAAAAGGATAAGTATAATCCTTCCTCTGGAGGTTTTTAAAGTCAGTAGTTTGGGAGAGGACATGGAGACCTGTGTACAGACAGGACAGGAGGCCAAGTGGTCTTCTAAGATGTCATTATGGGCTGAGCTGACATGATCTCATAATGTGGGTCTGATGTAAACAGGAAAGGACTCACGGAATGCTCAAAATAAAATAGAACATTCATATCAGAAACAGACTGAAGTGTGTGAATTTTAAACACAGATGTTCTCCCAAACATTGATGGTTTCTTCAGTTCATTAAAAAAGTTTTTTAATACAGCTCTGCTCAACCTGGTCCTGTGCTTTCCCATCCCCTTCCCTATCTTGTGAATATATTTTTAGAAAGTGTATTTTTAAGGGCACATATTACACATTGAGGTTTTAGCTAAATATTTATTGGAAATTTTCCAGACTGAAATAACCCTAGACTATATAACTTGCATTTCAGTGATTGTCCCAGGAACACAATTATTGTTTTTGTGCTAGAAAAGGGTATGTGCACACATGCTGGAATTGTTGGAATTGGTTTGGAGAGATAAACAGTCTTAAACATATACTGGTTATGTTCTACAAATTTCAAATGTGTGCCAATAAATTTTAAAATATGCACACTAAAATTCAACTTTGGGAGTTAATCATGCAGACTCTGCAGCCAAATGTCTGGGTTTAAGGCCCAGCTTTGCCTCTGCCTGGCTGTGTTATTTAGGGAAAGTCACTTAGCTTCTCTGTGCCTTGGTTTTCTTACCTGTAATGTAGAAGCAACAGATGTGCATTGCTAATAATACTGTGAGCATAAGGACAATTAATGTGAGCTTAAAACAGGGACTGGCACATACTAAGTGCTGTCTAAAGGTTAGTTGCTATTGTTACTTACACAGTGAGTAGGTGCTGAAGCCTTAGACCAAGAAGTTTGGCTCAGCTTTCATCCCAGGTCTAACACCAACTGCTGAGTCTTAAACAAGTAACTTAAACTATTTATGTTTCAGTATCCTTATCTGCAAAGTAGATACAATAATTGCACTTACCTCATAGGGTTGTTCTGAGAATAAAGAAATTAACACATATCATATGCTAAGAATAGTGTTAACCTAGCAAGCCTCAATGACTGTTAGTGTTTATTATTTCTAATTAAACTTTTGAGTTCCAGAGCTCAGTATTTCATTCTGTAGCTACTTAATGACTTTCAAAGTTTGGAACTGATGTTGAGATTTAACCACTATTTCTACATAGTATATGCCTACAGTAGCATCTCAATAACTCTACTTGTTTGTTCCAAATGCAGTGCTTTTCCTAAGAAACCACATTTTACTCCATTCAGAGATCATGACATCGATGCAATGGAGTGGACATAGCATGGACATTGGGCAAGATCAGAGTTTGAATCGTCTTATTTACTAGAGTGATTTCCTTAATTGCTCAGTTTCAGCTTTTGTCATCTGTGAAATAGTAGAAAAGCATTTAACTTGCAGATACTTGGGAGAATTTAAACATTACTGGTCATACAACTTAGTGGAGTCCTTGGAACATAGCAATTTTTAACAAATGTTAGTTGCTCCCACCTACTGGAAGGCTGTCATTGGGTCCCTTTTGGTCAATGAATCCCTTTTGGAATGTTGCCATCCTGGTCCTAGGAAGGGATTTAGAATTGGAATTCAGTTAGAATTAGGTCACAGAGAACAAATGGGCCCGAAATCAGCCCCATCTCCCACTCTTAATAATCATCGTGATTCCTGCAGAGCCAAGAGCAATGGGCCCTCTTCTCTGCTCCCAGAGCCCCAGGACAGCGCACTGCACTGGTGCCAGCATCACTTGGTGACAGTAACTTCCTACATCCCTGAGCGCTGAGCCGGTGGCTTTGGGCCCTTGCCCTCTCTGTATTCCTAGACTATTTCCTCAATAAGTGCTCCCTAGGAAAACAATATATATTAATAAATACAAAGATCCAAACAGACACAATAATCAAAGGTAGCAAAGGCAGGATGAGTCAGGTATTAAACACTGTTAGTGGTGGTAAGTGTAAATGGAAAAATCATTTGGCAATGTGAACAAAGAACTTCAAAAAATTCATATTTTACCTATAAAGGAAAAAAAGCAGGATGCAAAATTATGTCTAGAGTTTAATCCTAATTTTGTAAAACCAACAGTATGTATAAATCATATACATGTATATATATGTATGTGTGTGTATGTCCATACAGAAAAAAAAGATGTAGAAAGAAATGTATCAAAACATTAATTGTGCTTATCTCCAGGTAAATGATAGGATTATGATGATTCAAACACTTTTTTTCTTGTGCTTTCCAATAATTAGAAATTGTGTCAGAGTGTTACCAGGACATAAAGCCACATCAGTTCCTCCACCAGGGATGGGCAGGGACCAGCCAGGGGCTGGAGCCCACAGGGAGCAGTGTCAGCTGCAATCCAGGGGCCATGGACACTTTTGCTTTGTTAAATCCTTAAGTAGGAAGCGATTTGTATCTTTAAATATCTGTCTGGCTGTTCGAAGGAGATAAAAATGGAAGTTAGAAAACCGATTTGGAAGCTTATATAGTAGTCCAGGTGAGAAAGGATGGTGGCTTGGTACAGGGTGATAATAATGGACGTGGGAAAGCTGTATGGATTTGAGAGATATTTTTACAGTGGCAGCTACAGATTATTTTGATGGGTTGGATGTGGGGTAAGTGGATCGAGGGTGTCTTCTAAGAAGCTAGTGGGTGCTGGCACCATTTACTAATATGGATAAGACAAGGAAGAGGGTTAGAAGAAGACATTTTGGGGATGAAAGCACTCAGTCTGGGCTGTTCTGAGTTTGAGATGTCTGTGCGACATTCAGCTTGACGAAGTGTAGAAGAGAATTCTGGACCAGAAATGAACTTGGAAGTTTCCATTATAGTATATAAGCCACTGGAATAGTTGAAGTCATCTAAAGAGAGAACGTAGAGGGAGAAGCTGGGGTCAGGACCAAGCCCTGATGAACGCCACTGGTTAGATCACAGACGTTAGGGACGCCTGTAAAAAAATCTGCAGAAGAATGTGGGTTCTTAGAAGCTAAGGGAGGATCTCTACTATCAGAGCACACAGAAAAAAATGTCTTAAAAAAGTAAAAATATTAGCAGTAATTATATCTGGTTAGAAAAAAGGCAGTTATTTATGGGTGATTTATTCTTTTTACACTTCATGTCTTCAGATTTTCTAAAATAATACATTTATCATCACAACAGAACAATAAAATGTTTAAATGGTATTTACCCATATGGATAAATAAATAAATACCTTTATTTCTGGATACCTTAAAACTTATTCTTAAAACTTGAAGAGTTAATTACTGGTATTGTTTTTTTTTTCATATTTAATTTTATATGAGGAAAATGACTGATATTGGTGTTTCACATTTATTATTTTGTATGAGGAAGATTATACATCAAGCAATAAAGAGGCATTTAAAGAAATGAACTCTTTTTGAATAGTTTCAGATTTACAGAAATCTTGCAACAGTATAGAGTTCCAATAACCCCCTGAGTCCAGTTTCCCCTATTATTAACATCTTACATTAGGATGGTACATGTGCTACAATTCATCAACCAATATGGACATATTGTTCTTAACTGAAGTGTGGAAGCATTTAAAAAAATCATGCCATGTGAATTTGTTTTTCTGTGGGTATTTGGTCAATTTTATTTGTCTTGCAAATGTTATGCTAAAAAATAATATTCTACTGCCATCTACTGTTCCAAATAAATATACCTTTTTTTCAATTTTGAGTCTTAGAATTTTATTTATCTGTACTTGCATAGTATTTTAGAGCTACACTTTTCCATATAGCTCATTTTGTAACCACCTCAGCAAGTATGAATGAGAACCTGTTGCAGCTCAGAGGGGCCAAGTCTTATAACTTTGACAAAGCCATTCATTCATTCATATATTCATCAAACAATTACTTAACATCTGCATTAGAGAAGGTGCTAGGGCTACAAAGACAAATAAGACATGACCACCCTCTTCAAGGACCTCACAGTGTAATGGGGACATAAAAAATTATAAAAATGTGATTGATTAGTACATAATGTTTTAAGTGTTCTTGGGAAAGTGTGCATAGCTATTTTAGTTTGGAGGTGGGAAGAGAGTATTTTAGACTGGAGGTGGGAAGAGAGAGAGAGATGCCAAGATTCAAAGAGGTTTTCTTGAGGAACAAGGAGTCTGAAGCAGATCTTTAAAGATTAGTAGCAAGCACCTAAGTGAATAGGGAGGGACCTGGGAAGGAAGTTTTCCATAATAACATCAGGAATACAGTCAAAAAATAGTATCATCAATGTGAGGGAAAAAAATGACTGGATTTTCTTTTTTTTGAATGATGAAATCATCTAGGGAGAATGTGAACAGTAGGAGGAAATGAGAAGGAAAGTCAGATGGGCAAGAAGTCAGTAAGAGTGCTCTGGCAGAAGGGGTACGAGTTCCCTGGAGGATGTCGTCAGCACTGTTGAACACCACAGTGTTTGGATAAGGTTTAAAGATATCCATCTGATTTATAAACTGAGAAGGCACTCATACTCTTGTTAAGAGCTGTCTCACTGTAGTGGCATGAGCAGACTCAGATTGTGATTGGTTGAGGGGAACCAAAAAGATGGGAATGCAAGCAGAGGTGACAGAAGAGGCTGGGGCCAGGCCATGGAGGAATTTGTGCATCACTTTTAGGAATCTCGTTCTTGATTGTAGAGGTGATAAGGAATCGGGTACAACAAGTAGAATGTCAGGGCCCGATTCATGTTTGTGAAAGATGGATTCTGGAGGGGGGAGTGTTCAGAACTGAAGATGGGGCACAGTTTGGAGGCAGCTGTGGCCCTAAAGGCAAATGAACCAGGGTAGGAGCAGTAGGTGTGGAGCAGAGTCTATATCGCAGAAATACTTGGGAGGTAAAGGAGGTGATGGCACTTTAAATTACTGGATTTAAATCGGATAGAAAAGAAAAGAGTCAAGGATGATCTTGTAGTTTTAATTTTGGTGGCCAAGATGATGGAGGTGCTACAGAGACTTCAGAAAGAAGATAATGGCTGAGGAAAGAGAGGGCAAGTTGAACTCTGGACTGGTTGGGGTTAGACTGTTTGAGGGAGATCAAGTGGTGCCACCTGCTGGGAACTGGATGTAAAATTTTGAAGCAGAGGGGAAAAGTGTGGGCTAAAGATACGTATTTGCAAGTCATGTGTATATAGGTAGGGGTTTAAATCATGAAACTGGATGATTTAATACAAAGAAAACGTATAGAACAAAGTAGTACAAGGAAAGGATCCTGGAGAATCCAACACTGGGTGAAAGCAGGAGTCAGAGGAAGACCAGTAGTAAAGGAAAGGATGGGTAGTCAGAGTCAAAGGAGAACCAGCGAGAAAGAAAGAAAAAAGCCAATCTCTGACGTTAGTAGTTGGCCTGGCAGCCAGTAGGTAGGCTGTGATGATCCAATGCTGAGCATAATAATTTCACAGAGTATTAACATTAGACAAGGTCATTCTGTAATTGTGGTAGGACAAGACACAAAAAATAAGAGCACTCCATAATCATAGCCAAGTACAGGAGGAACAAAAACACCATGCACCTACAAAATAAGATACTGCTCCACCTGACTGAACTCAGAACAAAGTACCTACATCTTTGAACCCTCTCCACAATCACCTAACATAAGCCTAAATCTCATTTGTAGGCCCTTCTCACACTGTCATCGAGACATCCCCAGATTCTCGTGGTGTGCGGCCCCCTGCTGCAGCAAGCTAGTAAATCCAACCTTATTTGATAATAGGTGTGTTCCTGGTGGTAGAGAACCTAGGGCAAGTGAGAACCAGGACTCAGATTCCCTGATTTTCTGTCCAGCGTTCGTTCTACTACGATAGGGTATTCCAGGTACTGTTATGGCTTTGTTTCCTTGTGAGAGATGGCAGCAGACATACAGATCATTTGATTCCAGTTTGGCAGCAAATTGGTGTAGCTGGGATGTTTACAAAGGCACACAGAAAGCCACTTTTGGAGAAATATATTCCAAATGCTTATGAGTGGTTATTGTGGTAAATAAGCACTGTTTTTGGTATCAAACAGCCTAGGGTGAAGTGTTTCATCACTCAGGGACTGTGTGGTCTTGAGTAAGTTGCTCAGCTTCTTCATGTCCCTGTCTTCTCATTTATATGAAGATAATAGTACAGACCTCATCGGGATGTGAAACACTGGCATGCAGTAAGCTCCCAGCATATGTTAGTTAGCTGTTACGGCTACTTTACTGTTACTTTCTCTGGAGTTGAAAACTACATATTTTTATTCTTAAACTATACACATTCTTAAACTATTCTTAAACTATGTATTTTTGCTTGTATTATTCATGGTTTTTATAGCTATGACCCCACCCAGCCAATTTATAAAAATAAAAACTTTTTCATGCACAATTTACATTGTCAAGCGCTCTGCAATCCCCAGGTTATCCAGCTGGGGGAACTATTTAACTGTCTACTACCCACTTACATTTCATTATTTCACCAGTACGGCTAGTATGAATGACTGCATTGTCTAAGACACAGTGATTTATTTGTAGTTGGTGTTCATATATGGAATTTCCTCCTTATAAACATAAAAAGGCCCCTTTCCAATCTTATTAGAGTGGGAAAATATATGAAAGTCATCTCCACCATCATTAACGCTTAGGTGTGGTTCTCTATGTGCAGGCACTATCCTGAACAAGACCTGTATTAGCTTTTTTAATACTCATTACAACACTATGGGGTGAGCACCATCCATTTTATAGATGAGGAAACTGAGGCACAAAGAAGTTAAGTGGCCCAATGTCACACAACTAGTTTGAAAAAAGATTCGAATCTGGTCTAACTGGTTTCACCTTCTGTAAGTCATGTAAGTATGTTCCTGTTGGAACCAAACCAGGGTGAGTTTAGTCTCCTCCAGAAACTCTCAGTTACTTTCCTTGCTTTCACCTCAACAGCAATAAGCTCTTTTCCATAAATGTATTGGAACAAGAAAAATAACATATCTAGTCCATAATTATTCAGAGATGTTAAGATACCAATGCAACTCAGTCTGAAACTGCTTTGCTCATGATCAGTACTGTTTGATTTGTAAGAATATGACTTTTTTTTCTCACAAATATATTATATGCAGTTAATTAAATGTTTTCATTACTGTTGAGAACCTGGAGAGCATATTTTCTTTAACAATCTACACTGCATGCCGTTAATTCTCCACGGAATACCCCCTATTATGTTATTCTTCGAAAGTGAAAATATTTGCCTCTAATGAAAATATGTGAACTTGACTTCTGTAAAATTAAGGTTGGGGAAAATCTTTCACGTGGTTTCAGACACTCATTTTCTCAGTACTTAATTTTTTTGTCCTCAAAAATTGCCAGAGAATTAGCTAAGAAAAATAATATTCTGTTTCTATTGAGGACTAAATTTTAAGCTTTGCTAAGTATTTCCCACATCTTTCATATCAAATTAATCAAAAAGGCAAGGGATTGAGAAGAAATTTTGGAGGTACAAAGTAAGATATGATTCTCCTTGAATATTTTTCATCATTTGCCCAAGGCCACCCTGGCGCCTGACACCAAGGCTTTGTTTCTCCTCAGTCCCTCTCCAGGGTGCCCCCCACCTTCACTACCACACCTGCAGGGTCAGAGTGGTGACAGAAACAGGGCCAGGACGCTGGCTGCAGGATTTTAGGTGCTGGTTGCATGCTATCCTATAGTTGTTTTTTGGAGAAATCTCAAATAGTAAATGAGAGGAGTAAAGGGGGGTTTCACTAGGTAAGACATTTGTGATAGGGAGTAGACTCAGCAGACAGGACCTGAGGGTGTCTGGGGCAGCCAGACAAGTCACTTCCAAGACTGAAGTGGGCATCTGCTAAAATCAGTGTGTCCAAGATCAGATGTTCATTGAGTTCCCTTTAAGATCCAGAAACGGTGCTAGACACCAGGGATACACAATTAAATAAAACAAGGTCTCCGCTGTCAACGACCTGGTGACCCAGCGGAAAGACAGGCCTGTAAACAGATAAGCATACGAACGGAGCCCTGGTACAAGGTACAAAGGTGGAGCCAGGAGGAAGGGCCCACCTCCGCCAGGGACGGTCCGGGTCGGGCTCCTGGGTTTGGCACAGGCATTCGATGGAGGGCAGTGCTGACCCGCGCGTACACTTTGAACATCCATCTCAAACTGCTTGAAACTTAAATATGGTATTGTTGAAAATCAGACCATTATCCGCCATCAGGGGTTAAATATTTAGCTGGTGTTACGCAGATAAAAACATGTACCCCTTGAAGCACTGAGAAGAAAAACATCTGGTGCGAGTGGATCAAGTAGGAGGGTTTCAAATGAGGCTGGGGAAGCGCAGAGGCGCGCGGGGCCGCACCGGGCAGGGTTAAGCGCCCCCACACCCGGTGTAACCCGAGCCGGCCCCGCCTCTCCCCGCGCGCCCCAGCCCGGCGGGGCAGGTCGGGGCGGCGCGCTCTGACTCACCGGAATCTAGGTGGGGCCCGCGCGCCCCGAGCCGCGTCCGCCCGGGAGCCGCCTCCCCGCGGCCTCTTCCCTTTTGTCCCGCTGCCCGCGCTCGCCCGCCACTCTCCGCCAGCGTCCGAGCCCCGCGCGCTCCTCTCGTCCGCGACACCCCCGTCGAGATGCTGCGCTGCGGCCTGGCCTGCGAGCGCTGCAGGTGGATCCTGCCCATGCTCCTGCTCAGCGCCATCGCCTTCGACATCGTCGCGCTGGCCGGCCGCGGCTGGCTGCAGTCGAGCAACCATCAGGAGACGTCCTCGCTGTGGTGGCGATGCTGGCAAGAGGGCGGCGGCAGCGGGTCCTTCGAGGAGGGCTGCCAGAGCCTCATGGAGTACGGTGAGTAGCGCCGCCGCCTCCGGGAAGCCCTCTGGGCAGCTGCCGCGCGGTCTCCGGCTCCCTGGGAGGGCGCCGCCTTCGGAAGGTGCCATTCGTGAAGAACAGAACAGGAGCAGGGGCCATGGGTGATTCTAATAAATCTGTTTAGTGCTTAGGTTCCTGTACCCGACATGAACAAAATAAAGCTGTGAATGGCCAAGACCGGGCTCAACGCTGGAAGAAAACGGCCCTAGTTCAAAACATGTTTTTTAAATAGGGTTTATCGGGTACATGCCAAAGATGATTTTCAGCCATTTAAAAGGTTTAGGTGGGTAAATATACTGAACAAAGTATATTTTTTGGAGACCTACTGAAATTTCTTCCCACTCTTCCTCCTCCTCCTCTGATTCTTATGATTAAAATATAAATGGTAAAATACGTGCCTTCCCTAATGTCGGTGTATTCGTTTATGAACTAAATGAAAGCAGCCCTTCTGCAATTAAAAAAGCCTTTTCAGGCAAAGTTTAGCAGTTAGGATTCAATAGATACTGCAGTCATCTGGCATCAGGTTAGTTTGTGTTAGCCTTTGTTTTAGGTGTCTTTTGGCTTAAGCGTGGCACTGTTGTTTAGGAATATTATTTATTTTAATCTGATTTGAAATCTAAACCGCAAACACGTCTCCTACACTAGCAAAATGAAGCAGAGTTGACAAATTTAATATATTGTTGATGGAGTATTTTTCCAGGATGGGGGAGGCCTGGATGCTTTACTTGGTAACGGCCAGGCTGGAACTGGTGCCACCCGCTCTGCAAGGGTAGATGTGAGGAACGGCTGGAGTCTATTGTGTGAGGGATGTGGGACAGAACGGTTTAACTATGAGTATAATCTGAAATTTAAAGCCAAATATTGCGGAATGGGGTCTTCCCAATTGAGTTTAATAGTTTTAAACCGAGAAGGAAGGCGTCTCTGCCATTTTTCATTCCCTGATAGGACCTTTGATTGGATTCTTTATGTCGAAGTGGCCCAGGGCTCCCAGCAAGACTCTTCGTACTTGTGGTTCTGGGGCCCTGTATCCCAGGCTTGGTTCTGTAGCTTACCTACCATGGAATTGTCTGAAATGTTCCTACCAGGAGCTTTCCAACAAAAGGAAGCATGGTCCTCATTAGCTGGCAATAAAATGTAAAGACTGCATGGAATTCCTTCTTTCTTTCAAGGTTGTGTTTTTTCTCTTTTAAAACACAAACAGCAGCCCTGCCAGGATTTGTATTATCCCAAGTCTTTGGGGATGTTACAAGAAATTAATGTCTTTGAAATAATATGTTATCTTTTAGTTAAAAAGCACTGGAACTCAGACCCTTGTAGGGAACTTACAGGTCTGCTTTAAAAGGTGTGTTTTTAAACAGACTCGATAATCACACCTCACTGGAAAGACTGATACACACCCAAACAATACTCAGCAATCCTCCACATATGAAGTAAGAAGGTTAGTGTGCATATGGGAGAGGGTGCTGGCAGAGCTATGATCAGCCAGCCACTGTTCCTGGGACATGATCTGACCTGCAAGGCTGTGGCTGTAACCACAGCCCTCTTGTGAAACCTGCACAAGGCAGTTTTTATTTTTCGTGACTTGCAGGATGAGCTCACTGTCCTAGGGTGTGGCTTTTCCAGCCTCCCACTGATAGGTGCCTTGTATATGGAGGGAATCAGCAGGTTGTGTTTCTTAATTTTTTAATTAGATGGAAATTCAAAGCATTCACTCTTTTTACTGTGAAGAAAACACTGATCCAGTATATTGCTTATATTTCAGTATGATATAGAAATTGGTTTTTGGAAAAGTTCAGTTTTCCAAGTGAGTCTTGAAAAATCTATTATTACCGTTATGATGCAGCAAGACTGATTCTCATAAATGATTTTCTTACCATCCTAGTTTAGTTATTCCCATAACCTTTGCAAAGATAATTACTGCCAGTAATGGGTGAAATGCAGTTTTTGCTCAAGATCTGGAATCATAGCATGAATCCAGGATCCACTGTAATGAGGTGACCCTGAGAAGAAAAAAATGGATGTGAATTCTCTGGAGAGGCCCATCTAAGGCTACTGTAGGCAATGATGAATTGGAGTGTTTATTATACTTCTGTTCCAACTCTGGACTCAGCTAGTTTTGCCTCACAAGTATGGAAATTATGCATTCCTGCAGTGGGCTATCTCTGAGCTCTCGAGATTTTCAGATAGCCTCCATAAGGCCTTGTCAAAAATAATATGTTTACATGAGGTCATACTTTATCTGAAATGTAGTAAGTAGTTTACATATGTACAAACACTCCAACATATGTACAATGAATAAGGCTTCTATTAAAATGATAACTCAATATAGGGAATTGAGTGTGTATATCCATTTTTTGCAGGGGGACTTCTTTGTATGTACTAAAAAAATAAATGTTGTGTTTCACCATTTTATTAAGAAAACATGCCTTTTTATTACGAAGCGCTTATAAACTCTTTTACAAGTTCATATTCATAACATTAATATGGTCGTTCTAGTATTAAAGACACAAGTTATTCCTGGCAAGTATTGGCAATAATACTAAATACTATAGATTTTTTTTTATAAAGGTAAATAATTCTTTAGAATTAAAAAAAATCAGAATATTATATTCTTCACTGTTAACACTTTAAAAATAAATTTCAGAGGATCATATCACCTCATTTTCCCTCATAACTGAGCCAAATTATACACTGAATATTTTCTTTTACATGATAATAAATACCCTATGTAACAGATACTTGTTTGAATTTTTTTTTAAAGTCATGGTTTGTATTTTTCAAAGTAGAAAATCTAGATTTAAGTATTGAAATAATCATTCTAATATTACATATAAATAAAATGCAAAATTAAATTTGCATGTTCATGCATACTATTTTTGCACTGCCAGCACCTTTTCCCAGTTTTCAGAAAGAATGCATCAGGAGGATGTTTTAAGCATCAGCAATACAGATTTCAAATCCCAGGCAAGCTCCAGCTTGTCAGGGTGGGGACTCTTGGGGATGTGGTTATGCACCGAGAATGACAATTGGAGTCAGTGTGGCCAGGTTGCAGAATTCTTGCACTGGATCTGAACTCATTTTCACCAAAGACCTCCTTTGAATATAACCAGAATACATATAGTATTTTTTCACATGAAATCGGCCACTGATTAAGTTAAAGAGTCAGAATATTACATGAAATAGTTTTAGATGATTTAGCCCTATGGTTCTTAAATGTACAGGAAATGAGAAAAATAAGTATAAAGTGAAAAGGTTTGTATTAGGCTAAATTCAACTTAAAGGACTTCATTTTGAGATTATGATTTTGTGGCTGGCTTTTTGTGGCAGAATGAAGTATTAAAATGCTCTCATTTCATGAAATTAGGCATTAGTAGACAGGTTACTTTTTGCAAGTGCATGTTCCCATCCTTGCATAGCAAAATAAAAGTTGGTCACTTGATTTCCATAATTAAAAAACATAGATGTATTTTTTAAAATAAAATCTAGAAACCCAGGAACCAGTGATCTAGTCCATTTGTTGCACTTAGCATAACCAACTGAGAGCCTCAATCCCTTTTTCATTCCCTAACTTGTCTTTTTCTATAAACAGAGACAGACTCCCAGATTACAAAATTAGGAGTAGAATGCACCTAACTGCAATTTGACCAAAGCCCCACTATCAGTACCACTGACGACTACACTGAGTTTCTCCCCTTTGTTCGGCAACTTAATTCCATTCCCTGGGTGATGCAGTTTGAAAGTACTTCTCTTATACCAACGGAACCGAAATGTGCTTCCCTGTAAATGCTACTTTCCAGCCTTCTTCCATTGGACAGATCCCAAATTCCCTGCTAGTTATCTTGTCTCAATTTGGGGTACAATTCCCTGTTTTCATATCTTCCTGTGTAGGATGATTTCCCCACTAAGACCACAAAGGGGTAAAGTCTCCTGGTTCTACAAAAACACAAGAGTAAATAGTTATCATCTGGCTCAGTTTCAGGAGAGACTGGAGAGCCCTGAAGACTCTCACAGCCGCCAGGGAATGCTTTCCCACATGGCCCTGCCGCTCCTCTACTGCCTTCTAAAACTTCGCAGAATTGCTTCTTCCAGTGCAGACTTTTTTGGAGACCTGTTAGGAGTTGTCCTCCAGGTTTTTGCTACTCAGAGTGTTGCAGAGCAGCAGTATCAGCATTATTTGGGAGGTTCCTGGACTCTCCTCCCTGGCCCTGCCTGCTGAATCAGAATCTGCATTTTAACAGGATCCCCAGGTGATTTGAAAGCACTTAAGTTCCAGAAACCCTGGCCTATATGATTGCAGATGATTTCAGTGAACATGCAACAATCTTTTTAATATATCATCCACCCATGATTATATTTATCTGTAGATAGAATTCAAAAAATTTTTTCGATTATGGATTTATCCAGTTTTCAGTTCTGCCTGGGTGTGACATAAAGAACCCTACAGAAAAAATGAGCTCAGAATCACTAGGCGGGGCCTTCATGGTGTCTGTAGCTGACTCCTTTGTTCTAGAAAGGGATCTGCTGTATTTGGGTGACAGGTTAGTGTCTGCAGGGCCCTGAGTAAGGACCTATGCCACATGCTGTTTTGGTCAATGTTTGGGGCCCACATGTAAAACTACTGAAGAATGTGTAAAACTACTGAAGAATGTAGCAAGCACATTAAAAGAAATACTAACTTTGGGGGAAAAATTAGTGACAGTTTCCAAAATATTACCCAAAACTTTAATTGTCTTAAAAGTGTTTTTTTTGGCTTTTTTTTTTTAGTTTTCACAAGCTTCAGATTGATTCGTTGTTTCTAGTTTGACATTCAAGTTACTTATTTTTTACCTTCTTGTCTCTTTTCCTGTGCATTGACCTTACTGGTCTTCTCCTGGCTGCACTTGCCTTGTAACTTTGTGTTTTCATACATCAGCTCTGGAGAAAAGATATGGCATTTTCCTCACATCAAAAACTTAAAACCCTCTCCTAGGAAAAACTCCAAATTTCATTAATGACCTTTGAATGGTTTTTATGTTCTTGAATCTTTGCAAGTGATAGCAAAATTCTGTAAGCTGTTGTTCATCTAAATGGATCTTTAGTGATCTTATTTAAAAGTGGATTTCTCCACTGCTGGTTTCCTTGATAACGTGAACTTCGGCAGCTGGCACTGTATGAAAATAAACTCAGGACACCACAGATTATATATAGAATGCCAAACTGTTCTTCCCTTAAGGAAACAAAACAAAAAGCACTCCTACACAGAAACACAGAACCTATTTACGCAGGGTGCTGTGGGCTTTTGTGGCCTCAGTTCAGAGAATGATAATTGACAATGGGAATCTTCTCCGCTCTCTTACACATACAATTAAGAAAGGCAATAAAATTTAGTATGTAAAATAATGGAAGGACAGACTTGTCTTTAGAATAGATAAACATGAACAGTCTGCCTTCCAAGACCTGAGGACCATCTGTTGAATCATGGAAGACATAGCTTTAGGGTAAGTTGTCAAAGTTGACATTTTCCACTGGGGTTGGTAAATATGTTACAATTTACCCTGTGGTATAATATAAAATAAAAACAGCTGCCAGAAGGACTGGGTAAATTTGTAGGTACTAGGCTCATTCTGGATAACTGAGACCAAAGCAACTTAGGATTCAGACTTATCTTAACTTTTTAAAATGTATGTCATGGGTAAGTGCTGAGTCGGAAGTCCATGGCTATGGGTCCCCTTCTCAGGCAGAATATTAGGCTGGGAGGACCCTGCTCAGACCTGGTAGGCTCAGTTCATCATGCAATAAAATAGTCACTGATCTGGATTTATCAACCAGGATCTTATGAACCATGCCAAGATTTCTACCTTAATGGATAGCTAAATGATTCAGAGTAGGTGTTTCCTTGCTACGGGAGCAGGTTTTACACATTCTACTTCCAGGGCAGCCCTTCTTAAGACAAGATGTTGTTTAATTTTCCATTTTGATTTTCTTTAGACTCAGCATTTCAAATAAGCAAGACACCGGCTGATTTAACATATAATAGGAAAAGTTCTTAAAATGGTGTGTATTTATATTTATGTTCCTCGGCTAGGTGGATTGGTTTGCTATTTCTTTTGTTTAATTCAAGTACTTGAAACTACATGTAAATTATACCTCAGCTATAACATTAGAGGATGTAGTAATAGCAATAATCTGCTTGTTACTAATCTTCCTCAGATATACAGGAAAAATTATTTGTATTACTGTTTATAGCAACATCATACATAACTTATTTAGCCACACTTTTAAAACCTTATCTGTGATTGTCAAAGTTTAGTCATGAAATGTGTGCCCTGCTAGAAAGTTTTTTCTGTTTTTATTGAAAATTCACATTCTACTATGCAATTAATTTCCATTATGTTTACATTCTACTGCATGCTTATATAGATATGTGGCCTTTCATTGGAGTTTCTAACCTGTGAACTCAACTTAAAAAGAAACATTAATATCTACTTATTTGAATTTAATGATTGGATTTAATAATTGAGTTTAATGATTGGCAGTAGCCATAAACATCTATGGGAGTCAGACTGTAATTGACAACAGGTCACATACTGAAACTTATATGCTTTTTTGGGGCAGTGCTGCATCTGTTTTTATTAGGAATTTAACCATCTATCTTACTTGGCCTCAAATTTCAGTGTGGATTAGGGATTGCCAGTAAAATTCAGATTCCTGGGCATGACTTCCCCAGCTCTGATTCTGTGGGTCGGGAGGGAGGCACTGGAATCTGTATTCTTAAGGGCACCACAGATGATTTTGACTCCATGGTCTCTGGGCTAGACTTTGAGGTGATCTGATTAATTAATATCTCCCAAAGCATAGTTCCCTTACTTAAAGGACAAAGCAAAAGTGATAAAAGAGACTTAACCAAATTTCACACTTGCTTTATTCATTTCGATTTTTAAATAAAACATTTCTCTTTTAGCTTGCCCCTAAAATGTCTTATGGGTCTTACAGGAAGAGCAAGATTTGGAGTAAAGTCATGACAATTATAAATATAAAATTGGGCTCACTCATGTACTGTCTCAGTCTCATTCTGACCAGTGCCACTCAGGGGTCATTTGTGGAAAAACATGATATTTCTGAGGCATAAAAATGTGTCTTCTCCTTAATAACCTATTATGCCTAGTCCTTTAAAAATCTGAAGGGAGAGAGGGGTTGGGGACGGGAACAGGGGAACTTAGCCCAGGTTTGTCTGTAACAGGTGGAGGCATGAACATGCAGTGGGTAATGGAGGAACAATCTCTGTGGGATGGTGCAGAACCGTGCAAATGTAGAATCAAGTGGAAACTGGAGGTACTAGAGAAAAGTTGTAGGAATACACGAGAAACTTTTGAACAGTGAAGACTGGTGAATTAAGAGCTCGGTGTCTTCACACAAGGGCTCTTCCCCTCAGAATAATCTTGAAATAAGGCATTTTTAGCATTGGTTAAGAGATATGTAGACTGACAGTGACTAATCGGAGGCAGAGGCAGGGTATAAATGAGATACAGCTGCCTTTGAAGCCCTTGTTCTTTCTGTGGTGCCCTATCTTTAACTTTGACCAACTGAATGACCTAGAATTAAGAAAAGACACATTTGTCACATGAGTTGTGCTGGCATAGGAGTAAAACCAGGGCAGAGGTGCTCATGACTCTCCTTTTCAAATGCCATAAAGAGTAATAGGTAAGAGTGCATGCTCATCCATTAATGAATGAATGGATAAATAAAATGTGGGATAGCCTGACAATAGAATATTTTTTGACCACAAAAAGGAAAGACAGCATGGATGAAACTTGAAAACATTACTCTAGGTGAGAGAAGATAGTCACAAAAGGCCACATAGTCTTTGATTCCATTTATACGAAACGTCCAGAATAGGCAAATTTATTAGAGACTGAAAGTGAATTAGAGGTTGCTAAAAGCTGGACCAGGTGGGGAAAGGGAAATGACTTCTAAAGGATATGGGGATTTTGGGGTGCTGGAAATTTTGGGATGGTAAGTGATAGTTGCATAGCTCTGTGAAGACAGTAGAAACTACTGAATTTTACACATTGAAAAGGTGAATTTTATGGTATGTAAATTATCTATTAAAAAAAGAGCCATGTTTTGGATTCAGACAGGCTGGAAATCAAATTGCCTATACCACTTACCAGCTGTATAGCTACAGGCAGGTTATTTGAACTCTCAGAGTCTTAGTATGTCCTCATTTCTAAAGAAACAATAAGAGTATGAATGTTAAAAAAATTATTGGGAGGATACAGTGAGCTAATGTGCTCAAGTTCTTATCCTAGTGCCTGACCTTCATGAAAATTGTTACCTTTAGAGAGAAGGTTCTGTGTGAAGAGATTTTAAATATCAGTGCATGTGAAATACTGGGAATTATTGACTGGTATTGTTAGCCTGTTATCATGGCTCTCCCTAGAAACACAGAGTAGAATGACAGCAAGGTACATCTTCAAACCTAGACCTCTATTGCCACACATCCTGACTGCTCGTGGGCCAGTATCAATACTTAAGAACTCTTGTGCAGAAAATTCTGAATACTTAAGAAGTTAAAACTTAGGCAAAAATTAGAAAGGTTGTTTGCACCTACACTTGTTTAAAAATAGCAGCTACTTTATAATTGAGTTGTTTTATTTCACTTCTCTAGTCATAAGAGTATATTTTCAATGATTATTTTTGCAGGGAGCCAAACATTAATATGAAACAGAGATCCTTTTAATGGTCTTTGAACCATTTCCTAAAGAGATTGTAATTTGGATTGTTTAATACCAGAAATGCTTATTGTTGTCGTTTCATGTTAGAACTTGAGTGAACCTTTTAAATATATCTTTTTATATGGCCAATTTATGAAATGGGAAACAGTTTAGTGAAGTTTAACTTTCATTTCAGAGATATAAATATTTGCCCCAAAACCGAGGGAGAAGGCATTACTGCATGGCAGTTATTAATGTCCTTCATAAGAATTGGCTGGTCTTCCCTTGAGATATGGAGATCTTAAGTATTGTCAAAAGAAAAACTGTCCTTCCACCCAGATAATAATAATTAATAGAAAGAAAAAAATTCCTACTGATGCTTTGATAGTGATTTTTAAATTTGGCATGTCTGTCTTACTGATTGCTGTTTCTTTTCCCTTGTAGCATGGGGGAGGGCAGCCGCTGCCATGCTCTTCTGTGGCTTTATCATCCTGGTGATCTGTTTCATCCTCTCCTTCTTTGCCCTCTGTGGACCCCAAATGCTCATCTTCCTGAGAGTGATTGGAGGCCTCCTCGCCCTGGCTGGTAAGACTGTGTAACCAGCAATTCTTCACTCACACCTTCAGTGGACATCAGTATAATAATGTCCAGTCCACAAAGAAGACCCCTGACAGTTACAGTTTGTGATCTGTTCCTTGAAAATGTACCTCCAAGAGCAGAAGTAGAAGAGAGATGTGTTTCCTTTCCTCCTGCACCCCAGATGGTATTCTGTGCTCCCCATATAAGTTAGGAAGGCTTTCACTCTGCATGCCCCTATCTCTAGTAGGTGACTACATGTCCAGTGACATTCCTACCCTGAAGGACCAGGGCTGGGTCAGCTCTGGAATTGCAGTGTCTGCAAATATTCCCAGCACTGGCCTCCTGCGAGCCCCGTGCTGAGGGGACTGCAGTGTCCCTAAGCCATTTTACTTGTTGAAGGAGTTTTACGATCTTAGAATGTGGTGGGTCATGGAGGGTTTTCTGCGGTGGGATGGGAGACACTGGGAGGGGCCAGATCTGGACTTGCTTCTCCATGGCATAGAGCTAGTGCTGCCAGGTGGGGAATTTAGTATTTAGTTGTGCAGGTGGGTGGGACTCAGAGTGAACATTTATTAATGGAACATAGGAACTAGGTATCTAGGTGCAAGACTCACTTGGAATTTTAGGTGGGCACCTGGCACTAGGGACATCTGTCAAAAGGGCAGGACCCCAGCCTCACAGCTGGACTTGGATGCAGAATAGGATTTTCTGAGGAAGGGAAAAGAGAAGGTGTGGGTAAGGGCACAGCAAGGCCAAAGGTCATTTCTCAAGGTACCAACATAGGCTCATGGGACCAAAGCAGAAATCCAGCTACAGACTTGGGTACAAATACCAGGTGAGTAGGTGGTCTTCTTGGAAACAGGTCAGAAGCCTTGTGACAAGAAGGGGTCCAAGAGATCAGGCATGAGCTGGAGGGGAAACCACATTGTGCTGGTTCCCTGAACTTAGAAAAAGCATTGGGCCAAGGCTAGGGTAGGTCAGGTGAGGGGCAAAAAGGCCTTGCTGAGAGGAAGGAGGTGGCCCCCGGAGAGCAGCCCGTGCAGGTCTAGCCCTCACCTGGATGTGTAAAAATGTCTCTTGATTGAAAATAAGATTTACTCTAGAGTTCCTCATGTTTCACAGTTTGCTTTTGGAATATTATCTTAAAATCAGAAAAGGCTTGGAATCTCAAAATATACAAGGAACCTTGTTGAATTCCATCTGTCCTTCTGATTGGCTCTTTGTAGTTTAAACTTATCAGATCTCATCTAAGAAACACATTTCATACATCTTCCTTTCACAAGTCTTAGAAGACTGGATGGATGCCCTTTGAAATCACCATTAGAAATAATACCCTAGGACATTAACGTTCATTGAAAAATCCTGGAAGAATCATATGACCCAGCAATTCCACTTGTGGGTATATTTAAAAAAAAAATAAAAGCAGAGGCTTGAACATATATTTGCACCCCATGTTCATAGCATCATTATTCAGCCCAAGTGGTCATCAGTAGATAAATGGATAAACAAAATGTGATACATGTATTCAATGGAATATTATTTAGCCATAAAAAGGAATAAAGTTTTGATATATACTACAATGTGGATCTTGAAAACAGTATATTAAGAGAAATCAGACATAGAAGGACAAATATTTTATGATTTCACTTATATAAAGTGTCTGGAATAGGCAAATTCATCAAGACAGAAATAGATTTGAGGTTAACCAGGGGTTGTACACTTCACAAATGATTAAAAGGATAAATGCTATGTTGTATATATTTTGCCACAATTAAAAACAATCCTAGCAAAACTTTTTCATCCACCTTAGCATTAAAATATTAAGATCTAGTAATGGCCATCACAAGCTGAGAGGGTTGTAGGTGTTATTGTAAAGAAAACTAATTCTAGAGCTCTCTAACACATAAACAGCTTAATCCTGCAAAGTAAAAGTGGCGTGAGAACTACACACTCCTGGTACGTTCCTGGGAGCACAGCTAACAGACCCCTTTGGGGAGAATAGCGTCTTTATGTTACAGTGTGAAAATCTGTTCATACCCTATGACCTGGCACTGTACCCATGAAATACAAGTACAAAAAATGAATAACCTAGCCTAGCATGTGCATTCTCATCATAACTTGTGGAATTATGCATTATCACTGTAAAAGACTGCAAAAGTAGATTAATTTTAAGAATTGTTTAAAAATGTTAATACAGTGATTAATAATAATTGTAATAATGGGACTCTTATACCAAAGAGTTTAGAAATTTTCCTGACATATGTTTTCCTCATCTATCCTCCCTTACACCTTCCCAGACAACCATGATTATTCCCTCTTTTATTTCTCTCCCCCTAGCCTGGAATTCTCTCCTCTCAGCCCTCCATCTCTTCACTTCTATTTTTTCTTCAGATTTTCACCTGCTGTGCAGGTTTTTCTGGTTCTCACTAGGTCTGGTTGCCATTACTAGATCTTAATATTTTAATGCTAAGATGGACGAAAAAGTTTTACTAGGATTGTTTTTAATTGTGGCAAAGTATACACAATGATAATATATATAAAATCAATCATTCATTATCATTAGTTTGTTCATTTAGTCATTCATTTATTGAGTGTTCCAGTAGTGTATTCTTGTATATCAATATTGTCATTTATGTTGTGTGTGTGCATGCACACATGTATGTACATGCATATATATTATTTCTGCTAACACTGAAAATACTAACTATGTGTTTGGCATTGGAAGTACAAAGGTGACAAAAATAGACTCTTCTTTACCGCCCTGCTTTCAGTTGCACACCACATTTTGCACTTACTACTTTAGTATGCATAATGTTTTATGTGTACTAGAGAGTGATTCTCTGTTTTTTGTCTGTATTTCATATATTAAGAATACTGCTCAGTGCCAGGCATCTCACATGCAATATTCAATAGCCTTTTTGGCTTATGATTAACTAGCTTTCCTCATTCCTTTCCATTAGCATTGTTTAAGTGGATTTAACACTTATTTAAACACAAAAACATAGTGGAAGAGGGAGTTAATCTGTTGTTACAGTTCATTCATTCGTGCTTGCATTCATACTTTGGGGTTATTTTCTTCGCTTTAGCTGTGTTCCAGATCATCTCCCTGGTAATTTACCCTGTGAAGTACACCCAGACCTTCAACCTTCATGACAACTATAACATCACTTACATCTATAACTGGGCCTACGGCTTCGGGTGGGCAGCCACAATCATCCTGATCGGCTGTGCCTTCTTCTTTTGTTGCCTTCCCAACTATGAAGATGATCTCTTGGGCAATGCCAAGCCCAGGTACTTCTACACGTCTGCCTAAGGTGGGGAAGGAGCAGAAGACAATTTATGCTTCCAGGATGGATTCCAGAGGAAAAAACTGTTTTCCCCAGAGTACTTTGAACCTATTTTTGGGCACTGTTCATATAATTAAAGTAGTCAAAATGCTAACATAATTTGGGACACAATGTATCTTGAATGGTGTTACAGTTTCATATTCCTCTTTTATATATGCTTTTGTAGAGTTAAAGAGGACTTAACTTCTTTTAACTATTATGCCAATATTTTTGTGTATCTGTCCATATCATTTATACTGCATTTGTAAAAGAATATGAATATGAAACTTAATCACTTTACAAAGTAAAAACAAGAAGGCTTCAAAGATTTAAGTAAACTGATCAAGTTTCTGTGTTTCCCAGATGAAATGAACTGGGTCTATTAAGGGATAAGGAGAAAAGGGAGATACTGATAAAAATCAGTGACCAAATATTCTAAAAGAAATGGAAAAAAAAAAATTTTCTCAAGCCTTCAGCTATTTAAAGAAGCATAACAGCTTCTTAAATGCATATTATTTGTGAGAGTTTCTAATTAGTACCCTAAATAATTATTTTGCTAAGCTTCATGTTAACTTGATAGGGCCTTTAAGAAAGTATTCTTTCATGGCCAAAGCCTGTTGCAGTAGTAAGGTCTCCTTACATAGTGAACTGCTAAGAAATGTTCTCTTTTAAAGTGGTTTATAAGGTTGGGTGTGGGAAAATGCTACATTAACAAATCTACTGTTTTGTGTCTATATGAGTAGATTGGGTTGAAAGATGGAGCGGT
This sequence comes from Manis pentadactyla, assembly GCF_030020395.1. NCBI lineage: Eukaryota > Metazoa > Chordata > Mammalia > Pholidota > Manidae > Manis > Manis pentadactyla. The sequence continues at coordinate 53,343,744 of NC_080030.1, forward strand.
CTAATTCATCGTGACTGATAGATATGATCAGGTTGTTCAATAAGGCATTTGGAAGGTCATTCCTATTACAAAAATAACATTAAAACAGCCTAAGGAGAAGAAATGGCTTGAATTTTTCATCTCAAGTTTGACTGGGCTCTAATCATATAGACACAGCTTCTGACAGATTGCAACTATAAGCAAAAAATTAAATATAGTTGAAAACCTGGTCTTCCATGGTAAACACATTTAAAATATATGATGTAAAACATGCAACAGGAGAATTCAGGGATGTGAGATTTTGCTGAAGGTCAAATGTATTATCACATGGATTATTATTATTTTTTACCATTTGTACACTGAAAGCCAAATCATTTTCTATATCAAATTGTTATTTTGTAAGTTGCAGAATAAGCACTTGCAGTTTTCATTATGAATTTTCCTAAATAAACCAGGTGTTCTAATCTTGTTTCCAGTTTGCAATTTTTTGGTTCTGCTTTTTTTCCCCCCAAATCTGGGGAAGGGAGTTTTTAAAGATGCTTTGAATGGCATAGTAAGAACATGGGATAAAATGAAAAGTTGCTTTTCCCTAGTTGTAAGGGTCTTGTCCATTTTAGTTGTCTGATACTAATTTTTGAATGAACTTTAATGGATTCTAGTAGTCTGCTTCCTGAACTTCTTCCTCAATGGCCAATACCTAGTACACAGATATCAAATAATTATATATGTCCAGTGCTACCACCAGAGGGGAATGGAGTAAGAGTTCTGATAGGTCCAGATGCCAGGGAACATTTGTGTGGCTGAGCTGAAGGTTCATCCTCTCATCCTCCCTGGCGTCTTCCTTCCTGCTTAAGGTGGGATTTTCTTCCATTAAGGTAGGTCAGCAAGTAATCTCTTTACCTCTTTTCTCCTTGTCCACCTTCCAGGTTGGTAGTGTTTTTCCACCATGGTTGGTAAATTAGTTCTACTATGGTGTATGTAGATGTGAAGAAGGGTTGGAGAGAGGCATGGTAGGAGAATGGAGGTATTTATTCTTAGTGCATCTGTTGGCCAGCTGGTTGTAGACAGCAAATTATTCTTCTATGCTTTTCCAAATACAAGGTGAATGTTTCTGACCATAAATTCAAAAGAATGTAGTCTGGCTGTTTCTTTACACAAAATTAAGAAGTAAATTCTGTGACAGGTAGAGGGTTTGAAGTGGCAATTCACAAGGTTAAAAATGCCATCCTTTAAAGTCATACCACAGCTAACTCAAGAAGATAATGGAAATCTAGAGAATAAGAAACTGGGTCTCACACTATACAGGAAAATGACTTTTAGATACAAGCTCTCTAAGGCAAGCACTCTTGACATTGGATTTTTTCCTGTCCAACTTTTGTCTTCAACTTGAAATGTTTGTGATGAAGACACACTGAACATCATTACTTGGGTGAACATGTTCCTCTTTTAGCCTTGTTCAAAGGTAGAGATCCTACATTCATTGTTGGTTCCCATTCACCAGCACAGATATCTTTTCGTCATAAACAGCAGGAGAATTCAAGAGAATGTTGGAGATGGATGGATTTGAGAAACCTTCTGAAGGCCAACAGTGCCTTGCTGATTTCCCATGGTAAAGCTGAGCCTATTTGGGCTCTGCAGTCATATTAAGAGTCCCCACCCTTGAAATAAGTAGTTCTAGGTTCCCAAACAATTATCTCACTCTCACACTATAAGTAGTCAGGAATGGTAAGTGCCATTTATTGTTGCATGTAACAAAGAGTAATATGTCAAGGTCTGTCGGTTGTCACACAAGCTAAACTATGGAGTGTGATTACTTTAGCTTCAAAACCATATACTGCAGGACTGACAATAAAGTTTGGCAGGCTTTCCTTTTTTAAGGAAACGAAAACAATGGAAGAGTATAGTCACAACTTAATTAGTTGATTTTTGTTAGAAACTCCCAGTCAAAGACAGTCCTATAACATAATAGACATGAATGCTAAATTGACTTGTTCTCTTTTTCTTGGCCTACCTGAAAAGGGTGTATTTGAATATCATCCTTACTCTGGCTCTTGCTAGCTGGGCAGGCCTGAGCACTTCCCCACTTGAGATCCCAGCCTCGTTTGTGAAATGATGATCCCTTTTTCTTGAAATTCTCTGATTCACTACTTTGTATGTATATCTGCTTGGTTGTTAATTTACTTTAAAATTCTTGGGAAAGGGAAAGCTAAAGCGATGCTGTTTTTTGTATGTTTGTTTTTTCAAGTTGATTTTAGTAACTAGAGATAATGACTAAAATCCTAATAATGTGAAGGAATTTTAAAATTGAAAATGGAAAAATATTCCTTTAGTTAGAAAAACCGTTGAATAAGTGAATATAGACTTGTTCATGAGCATAAATAACCCTCAAGTGTAGAAGAAAAACTTTATTTGTATTCCAGGGAGCTTCTGAGTCAAGGCAGTGGAGTAGAGTCCATTAAATACCTCATTTCTGACCAGTATAGAAAAAAGTAGAGAATAATAAACAAGTACCAGAGGGAATAAATCCATAAGGAGAGAGGGGTCCACTAGCTAACCAGGGATTTTGTCAAATCTCTGGAAGATGAAATATGAGTGATGCTGTCAACAATGTAGTGAAGTCACAACCCCGAATAAACTCAAGTTGGCTGTTGGGAAAGTAAGAGCTGTGCTGCTTGCTAAGTGGCAAAGAGGAACCCAGCTGGGAGTTGGCGTGGAGAAGAGTAGCAATGGGAAAGGAGGAGCGTGGAGGTCAGGGTTTAGAGGTCTGCCCCAGGAGGAGTTTGCCAGTCGGCCTCCCCTGCCCCCCACCACACTCCCACCCCAGCTTTCAGAGTGGAACGGCTAACCTAACATGTTTAGCTGTGGGCAAAACCCAGAGATGATCATGCTTACTCAATAGCATGCTCTGTTCTGAGTGTTTCCCACATCCGAGCCTAAATAAACCTCACTTAGACCTTCTGACACGGATTTAATTATTTTTAATTGTTCAGAGAAGGAATGGAAATATAGGAATGTGAAGTAACTTTCTTAAGACAGCCAGTAAATCACAGCAGTAATAACAGATAGAAAATACAGTGTCACCATATTGTTTGGTGCAGCGGGGCCCATAGTGCTATAGGCATTATTACCCTCTGAGGATTCTCAGGCTTCCCCTCTTCCCAGAGTGTTGGGGTGGGTCCCTCAACCTCATCCATTATTAGCCTTTCTAAAATGTACTGCTTCTATTACCACTGGTCCTAACTGAAGTATGATTTTTTTTTTTTAGACATTAGAACCACCCACACCCTGTATAGAATGTTGTGTTGTAATTATTGTTTATAGGATATTTTAAAATACATATTACAGAAAAAAAAAACACATGGTCAACACATGATAGCCATTCACAGAACAGAGGGTACATAGACATAGATATACCATATCTCATCCTTTTGGCTTTTGGTTTATTATGGAATATTTCTGATCAGAAATAGAAAAGCATGGAGAAGGGTTCCTGTTCACTTTCCTACATCACTGCATCTAAAACTTTTTCACTCAAGTACTCAAAGAGAGGAAAGTGAATGCATAACCCTCAGTTTTATCTTAACTTTTTACACACATTTAATCTGAAATACAGCCATGCATGTTTTAATATAAAAATGTTTTGAATCACAAGTTAACTGTTTAATCCTCCACCTCCAAACCCACAAATCTTCAAATAAAATAGAGCAGAGATGAGCAAAGCCTGACACATTCGGAGAAGACATTGTGTCTTTAGAAGCAATTGTCGGAGCTCCTGACACCTTGACTTTAATTTAGGTGGAAGGTACAAATAAACATATTTAATAGGCCTTTAATACTTAATTTCCTTCTGTAGAATGAAATTCAAAGTATTATTAGTGAAACCATTACAGGAATTTAAACAATTTTGAAATCTAAATTGCTCTCTAAGGGGATGACTGAACAAGAATAATTTGCATGATTTTGTAGGATGGAATTGTAACTGCTGCCAGGGGCTGGAGCAGATGGCCTAGGGAAGGTGGGAACTAAAGGTCACCTTCTTCCCAGGAAAGGTCGCCTCCGGGCCCCTCTTTTTGAATTCCCTCTTCTTTCCCTTACTCTTTCTGAAACAGTTATTTTTGCAGTGGAATTTGGAAACAGGCCTATCAGTGTCAAAAGATTGCTTTATCTTATCTCTGTAGAGTGGCTTCAGGTTTTAAAATTCCTGAAGACAGACTGGCCTTGGGCCCTGTCTGTGATGACTTTGCTTTTTGGGATAATTCTTCAGTGAGCTCGGTTTGCCTTGTTACACATACAGTTCATTATTCTCGGATTTCACAATTCTGGTGAGAATCTGGGTGTGTTTTTTGGGTGTGGTGGAGGTGAGTATAACACATCTCAGGTGTGGGAAGCGAGCCAAAAAGAGAAACGAAAAGAAGTTTTGAGCCTGTCATGCTATTGATGTTCCACTTATGCTAATCTGTGCTGTATTGCTAATCTCAAGTATTTACTCACGTTAGCTGCAGAAATAAAGGAAAATTTGGAAGTGTGCGTGTGTGTGTTTAAAGACAGTTCTCTGGTGAAGAAATGCAATCTTGTTGATTTAAATGGCATAAGATGGTCTTAGTGATAATATGAGTCATCAAATAATCATAATAGATGGTTGTATAATGGTTTGCCAAGCCAGTTTTTCCAGTACAAAGATTCAGGGTAATTAACCTGCTATTATCAACTGTTTTTGAATTAGTTACTTTTATGAGGGAACACAGATTTGAAATAGAAGCTCTGAATTTAATCACTAAAAATGAATTGCCAAGTGAGACTTGGAAAGCACATTTCATATGCAAATCATGTGTCCCTGTTCTTTGCTTCCTATTTACTCAGTAAATTTTCTTAAGTTGAAATGCTTCAGTGACAATTCCTATTTCCAAATGCTACTGCACCCAATTTCTAGTCAAGTAATCAAGTAATACCTCAACGTCTAACCTTTTTTCAAAAACAAAAAACTGGTTTCACTGTAGATATATAGAAGACTGATGGACTGAAGTACATTTATGAAGCTGTCATTTGCCATGATTGGAATAATCTCCACGTCTGAAAATGCCTAGGTGGTCAGAAGATGGATCATGGAGACAGGATATATCAACAAGATAAAATGAATTTCTAGCAGAGACCAAACAAACACAAATGCTTTTGTCTCAGGCAGTGGATTATCCAGGCAGGACACTTCCTGGCCATCTCTCTGGGGTCACCATAGGGCTGTTACTTAGGGGAAGAACCGAAGCCTTCTGCTGGGAGCACCCTGGGCTGGCTGCCCTGCGCAAGACACAGCTGCCCGGCCTCACCTGGCAGCCCTGGCTCTGGGATCAAGGCACCCAGATACCATGGTGCAACAGTCCCCACTGCAAAGTGGAGCCCTGGTCAGGGTGAAAATGACTACCAGTAGTGTTTTAAGAAGTCAGTCAAGTCTTCTGTCCTCCACTGCACACTCTCCACACTTGCCTCCCCAGATTTTCTGTAAGGCTCCAAAACACAGGCAGCTTTTCGTCATTAGCATCAGGAACAGTACCATAATGAATGTATACCCCATTTTCAAATTTCTGTCTTTAAAAGGTAAATGCAGCATTCAGAGACATCACCGATTAAAGTCGAAGCTGAGTCTAGTGATGTGTGTCTTTTTCTATTCACACATGCTGCAAATACACAGACATCAAGGGAAAGAACGCCGTATTTAAAAAAAAAGAAAAAAGTGCCACACTGAAGTTCCTCAGCTCAGGGTGTTTCTTCTGCACTTCCTGACTGAGCAGATTGACGGTAAGCTTCCAGTTACCACTGGCTAATTCTTAGCCTAATTGTCCCAGTGAGACTCTGAGAATCACGGGATGTGCTGTCGCTCATGTTTACATGGAGGATGCTGTCCTGGGACCACAGAAAAGCTGAGTCGTTAAAGGGAGAGCCATTTCAAGCAGAGAGCCTTCCACCTGCACGTCTCTGCTGAGCTGCTTTGGTGCTAAGGGGCTTATGTATAAAACATGCCTAGCTCTTTGCATTCCCTCACACCACAGTTTTTTGTACTAAGAGCTAAGAAAAGTTTTCAGAATCAATAGCTGTGTAATCTCGGGGCTGCTTTGGGAAGTAAAGGAAGAACGAGAGGATATGAAGCTGCTACTTCCGTGGTCTTTGTTTTAGCAGGTCGCCCATGAGGACAGTGGCTTGGGCCCTGTGTTTGTTCTGGTTACAGAGCAGCCCCATCTTTCCCTCAACCTGGGGGTGGGCGAGGCATCACAGCATGAGTTTGATAATGTCTGCACTCTTAAAACAAAAAAATTTCTCCTGAAACATCTTTTACACTGAACAAAGTGTGGAAAAAATGGGCAAAGTGAAAATCCTCAAAGAAGTCATAAGGCTTATATGCTGTTGCCAAGCTGACCTGTTAAACATCGTTCCATTGGCAGGAATTAACTGATAGGAATACTTCTTTTCTTTCTGAGTTCTATAAAGGCCTTTAAGACTTTTGTAAAAGAAAAGTCACTATACAGCATTATGACCTAATATCCTCAGCACAAGATGAGAGGTCAGATTTTTCTTGGAGGACTTTGTAGGAAAAGTTCCAAAAAAGATTTGTGCTCTAGATGTTAACGGATGTTACTAAAAAAGATTCTGTAGCCAACTAATTGCAACAATACCTACCTTTTATCACCCCCTTACTATGCCAAGCGTTATTTCTTGACTTCAACAACATCTCATTAGGTAGATTCATTATTATCTCAATTGTAGAGTTAGGGACACTGAAGCCTTGACTTACAAAGTAAATAATGGAGCCATCATCCAAACCAGGTTTGTTTGATTGCAAAGTCCATTCTCTTAACTATAGACAAATATAGTTGGGAGATACAGATGTAAATATAGTTTAAAGAATTGTTTTGCTTTTTGCTTTTTTTTTATTACTATACAAATTTCTGGACTATTAATAAGTGAATTATAAATCACCAAGAAGAGTTTGACATCACAACACTTCCCTTTTTTGTCATGGCACACTGCCTTAATTTGGATTCCTGAGATAAGGACTAGGGGGCGGGATGTTTACTTGGGAAGTGACCCCCAGAAGCACAAATGAAGGAATGAGAAGAGTAGAAGAGCTTAGGACAAAACACAATCAAGTGTGCGTATAGTTGGATCACTGCAACTGGGTCTGAGTCGCTGTGTAGAATGCACCTTAAAATAGTTCTCCTGAAGGACAGGGAGGCTGGGTATTATTCCAATGACTGCTGTCCTCCATTGCTGAGATTTACTTCTGGGATTTAAATCCAGGCATGTCTGGGCTTTCCTGTGTGCAGGCAGAGCAAGCTCCTGTGGAGCCAGGTAATGTGCTTAGGTCAAGAGGTAGAATGACATGCTTGGGGCAGGAAGCTATTGGTGTGCACAGCAACTGTCCACTGTGGGCTAAATCAGAGGGGAGCCAAGGAGACATGGACAGGACCTCTACACTGTCTGTGGCAGTCCCCACTCCTGGCTTTGCTTAGACTGTCTCTGCCTCACACAATCCAATACTGTTGCTTCAAGGCAGTTGTGGGCCATAGTCTCTAGGTAGAATATAAAAACGGGAGGATTATTGAAATGAATTACAGTCCCCATAGCTGTAGCTGTTGCTGAGGCTTTAGTTGATATTTTCTAACAGCAACCATAGTCCCTTGTGATGATCAGGGTGAATTAGCACATTGGATTAACTCTGACTATTGGCCTGTTGTCTACCTGCCTGAGGAACACACAGTGACTAGTGGCAGTAGCTCTAGATTCCATGGAGCTCTTATGGGGTTCCCTGGCTGGCAGACAAACCCACTTGGAGACCTAGACTTCTAATTCTGCAGAGCCTAAATTTTCTATTAGAGGAGGCACAAATTCCCCAAATAGGATCCTTGAGTGAAGGTGCAAGGGGCTGATTCAAGCTCTGAAAAGTCTGTGAGCTGGTATCTAACTGAGACTACAGAAAGCTGTTTTAATGTTTTATCAGGCTGACAGCTCCTGGGAAATGAAGTGCATGGAGAGACCGGTGGATCTCATGGTAATGTGCCTTTGTGATATACTGGCTCCCTCGGTGTAAGGAAATGTTATGTAGGATCTCATGTCAATAATTTGACAACTTCTTAATGGGGCTTGCAGGGGCACTGCAGGCAGAGAAGGAAACCAAAATCCACATCAACCCTGGAAGAATGAATTATATCTCCCTCCAGAATGGAAGGACCCATGTAATCAAGTTGTTTCTAAGTGGGTGGTTTACTTTTCCGAGGAGCTGTTCATTCTACCAGTCTATCTCAGTCCAGCAGCCTCAAGATCCACTCCCATAGATGTCCCCTCAATGCTTACTGTACACGTTAGCCAGGTCCTGCAGCTTTCTTGGTAGATAAGCCATTTCTTCTTGTCACATGAATTTTACTTCCCCTTTCAGGATATTCTAAGACCTCACACTAGTCAGTCTGGTAGCAATGAAGCAAGGAGCAATGGGGAGAACACTAGCATCTTGTGAGGCATCTGACTCATGTGAGGTCTTTGTATGGTTCCAGGCAATGGGAGGTTGCTTTCCTCTGCTAAGGGAGAGACCACTCTGCCAGTCTCAAGTGAGCCAATTGTAGGCTCTATCCTGAGACCACTTCTAAAACCAACTGTCTTAGATCAGCTATTCCCCAAAGCAGAACATGAGACAAAGATTTGGGTATTGGTAGTATCTGAAAAGTGATCCCAGGAATCCCAAATGACAAAGTGAGAACAGTGATATAGGGAAGGGAAAAAAGCTAATAAAGTGTATGTTAATGTTACTACTACTGGTCACTACTGCAGGCAACTGGGGATCAGCTCTGCTGTGGACTCTCTGAGCAACCAAGTAGAACTGGCCCATGACAGATGCAAAAGCTGGAGTATTTGTAAACTGACTTCAGTCCCTTAATGGTCAGGGTTCTCTTGGGGACATTAAATCATCAGCACCTCAAAGGAGTCCTGTGCATGGGCTGAGCAAGCTAGTCAGATCCCTCAGGCAAAGATTCAGAGGGACAGAGCTGCTTGGGATGTGCAACCATCCACTGCAGCTGCAGGGGGGACTCAGGGTGGGCCAAGGGGCCTTCAGGCTGGGCATCAACAGCATCTGCTATGCAGACCTGTCGTCATTTAATAGAAGTCTGGCTGGGACATACTTCTGGATTCTTTGCCTCATTCACTTCCATTGCTTCTCATACTGATAGGATTACATTGCAACTCAATAGCATAGTTTACACAACCTGGCATGATCTGGCTCTGTCTGCTTTTCTAGACTCATATGTTGGAAGTCATTTTCTTCTCAATGTCTTACTCCTGCCCCCATCCACACACACCATTACTGCATTCTATACTTTGATCAGAGACAACTTGTTGCAGTTCCTTGGTATGTTATTTCTCTAAGGAAGCTTACTCTTCCTCTGCCAAGAATGATCTTTCACACAATGGTTTTGCCTCCACCACATTCCTGGAGAGTATTGGTGGTTGTACAGCACTGAATGTACTTAATGCCACTGGATTATACACTTAAAAATCATGGAAATGGAAAATATTATGTTATGTTATTTTACTACAATAAAATATATTTTAAAAATCAATGTGCTGGATCCCTTCTCACCCCTAAAAATTCCCATCTGTCATTATTTAGATAAAGCAGCACATCTAGGAAACCACCTCCCCCAGTTGAATGGACTCTTCTTTCTGCATCTTATATTTGAGTCAGATACTATTTAGGGGTTTCCCATCTATGATGGCTCATTTCATGTGTCCACTTACTGGGCCACAGGGTGCCCAGATATTTAGTTGAACATTAATCTGGGTGTGTTTCTAGATGAATTTAATGTTTGACTTGATCGACTAGTAAGACATTGCTATCCCCAAAGTGGGTGGGCCTCATCTAATTTGTTGAAGGCTTGAATAGAACAAAAAGGCTAAGTAAGAGAATTTACTCTTTCAGGCTGTCTTCAACCTGGGACATTCACTTTTTCTGCTTTTGGACTAGAGAATTTATACCATCAGCTTTCCCTATTCCCAGGCATTTAGACTGGGACTGGAAGTATACTATTGTCTCTCTTGGGTCTCCAGTTTGCCAGCTGCACATGTTGAGACTTCTCGGATTCCATAACTATGTGACCCATTCCTTATAATAAATCTCTTTCTAGTAGATAGATAGAGAAATACATAGAGAAACATAGGTATAGATATAGATACCTCCTACTGGCTTTGTTTCTTTGGAGAATCCAGAGTAATATACCTCCCTTGCTGGGAGAAATTTTCTTGAAGAAGATAAATTCGAACTCTGGGGAAAGCTGAGAGTAATGTTCCTCAAGATTTTGTCAGACTTCCTTGGACTTAGAGTTTCCATTTCCTCTCTGCCTTCATAGCAACTTGACTCCTATTTTGTTCTCACACTAGTGTGCCCACAGCAGTTACAGCCTAGTCACACTAGGAGGGCACACACAGACCACACAGGGGACATGCCTGGAGGATCTGTTTCTGGTGACTGGGAGGATTGCACTACTGGGTCCCACAGGACAACTGCATAAGACCATTGCTTTTAAGACCAGGTACAGGATCTACCTATTACACAGAAACAAACCCAGAGAATCAGACAAATGAAAGCTTAAGACAAAACCTCAGAAAAAGAACCAAACAAAACAGAGATAAGCATAAAGCGTTCAAAGTAGTGACCATAAAGGTGATCACCAGCCTTGAGATAAGAATGGATGAACTCATGAGAATTTCAGAAAGAGAAAGGATAAAAAGAACCAATCAGAGCTGAAAGAAACAACAATTAAAATATAAAGAAGAACAAATCAGTGGCCTGAAAGACAGGGTAGTGGAAAGCACCTAAGTGAACAACAAAAGAAAAAAAGAATAAAAAGAAATGAGAATAAGTTAAGGAACCTTTGAGACAGCATAGAGTGTACTAACATTCACATTAGAGGAGTCCCAGAAAGAGAAGAGAGAGAGAGAAAGGCACAGAACTCTTACTTGAAGAAATAATAGCTGAAAACTTCCCTAAGCTGGAAGAAAAAACAGACACCCAGATGCAGGAAGTTCAGAGAGCCCCAGATAAGATGAACCCACAGTGAACACCAAGACAAATAATAATTAAAATGTCAAGAGTTAAAGACAAAGAGAGGATCTTACAAGCAATAATAGAAAAGGAAATAGTTACAAATAAGAGAAATACCATACAGTTATTGGCTGATTTTTCAGCAGAGACTTTGCAGACCAGAAGGGAGTGCCATGATATATTCAGCTGGAAGGAAAATTCTAAAACCAAGACTAGTCTACCTAGCAAGGTTATTATTTAGAATTGAAGGAAAGATTAAAGGTTTTCCAGATAAATAAAGTTAAAGGAGTTCATCACCACTTAAGTGACCTTACAAGAAATGTTAAAGGGACTTCATTAAAGAAAAAAAAAGACTGTAACAAGAAGTAAGACAATTATGAAAGGAAAAGATTTCACTGGTAGATACAAATACAGTAAAGGTAGTAGATCAATCATTATAAAAGTTCAAAGGCAAGAGTAGTAAAAACAATTATATCTACAAAAATTTGTTAAGAGACACACAAAGTAAAAGGATATAAAATATGACATAGACCTACAAGGTATAAGGGGTGTAAAGATGGAGTGTTTTTAGAATGTGTTTGAACTTAAGCAGTCATCAGCTTAACATAAACTGCTATATACAGTTGACCCTTAAATAACTTAGAAGCACCAACAAATGTACTTAGTCGAAAATCTGAGTGTAACTTTTGACTTCCCAAAACTTTACTAAAAACCTACCATATATAAAATGGGTCAGTTAGGTTCAGATGCAATAAAAATTAGAAAAATAGAAAAAAAATGGGAGGGTTGTAGGATCCAACAGAGAAAAGAGATCAAACAGAGGGTGAACTGGCTTCTCTATTGGTCCCTGGCAGAGTTGAGACCTGGCTGCAGGTGGGTCATGTCCAGGCTGAGATGGGAGCACTTTGAAGGGGCAAAGTTTCTCAACTCCTTTCTCTGAGTTGCCCTGACCTCTGCTCCTCTCAGATCCTGATATTTCTCTCTGGTCCAGATAGAGGCCATTTTAACTCAGAATGTGGTGCTAATAACAGCAAGGTTGCAGGTTTGATCCCATCATGGGCCACTATGTACATTTTTCCTTTAACATTCCTATCAACATCACCTGTGGAATGTGGTGCCTTACATCCAAATACAGATGCTGTACATGTATTGAAGACTATCAGTGTATAAATGGATCTGCACAGTTTAAACCTATATTGTTCAAGGGTCAACTGTACATAAGATGTTATATATGAACCTTGTAGTAACCACAAACCAAAAATCTATGATACACAAAAAATAAAGAGAAGGGAATCTAAATACAACACTAAAGAAAGCCATCAACAACAAGGGAAAAGAGTAAGAGAAGAAAAGAACATAAAAGAATTACAAAACAACCAGAAACAAGTTAAAAAATGACAATAATTACATACCTATCAATAATTATGCTAAATGTACATAGATTAAATGCTTCAATCAAGTGATATAGGGTGACTGAATGGATAAAAAAACAAGAACCATCTATTTGCTGTTGTTAAGAGAGTCACCTCAGACCTTAAGATGCATACAGAAAGTGAAGGGTTGGAAAAAGATATTCCATGAAAATGAAAGCAAAAAAGAAGCTGTGATAGCAATACTTATGGCAGACAATTAGACTTAAAAATACTGTAACAAGAAACAAAGAAGGGCACTGCATAATAGGAAGGGATCAATCCAACAATAGGATATGTGGTTGTAAATATCTATGCACCTAACATTCAAATACAATATTGGAAGGCAAATATTAACAGACATAATAGGGGAAATTGACAGTAATATAGTAATAATTGGAGATTTTATCACCTCACTGTATCAACTGATAGATCATCTGGGTAGAAAAACAATGAGGAAACAGTGGCTTTGAATGATAAATTAGACCAGATAGACTTAAGAGATTTATACAGAACATTCCATCCCCACACAGCAGAATACACATCTTTTGAAGTATATATGGAACATTCTCCAGGATAGATCACATGGTAGGCACAAAACAGGTCTCAATAAATTTAAGAAGTTCACATTATATCAAGCCTCTTTTCTGACAATGTATGAAACTAGAAATTACAAGAAAAAACTGAAAAGAAGAAACCCCACAAATATGTGAGGCTAAAAACATGCTACTGAATAACCAATGGGTCAATGAAAAAATCAAAGAGGAAATAAAAAGATAGCTGGAGAATAATATAAATGTAAACACAACAGTTCAAAATCTTTAGGATGTAGCAAGAGAAGGGAATTTAAGTACAACACTAAAGAAAGCCATCAACAACAAGGGAAAAGTAAGAGCAGAAAAGAATAAAAAAGAATTGGATAGTTCTAAGAGGAAAGTTAGAGCGATGCAGGCCTACCTCAAGGCATAAGAAATAAGCAACAAGAAAAATGTCAAATAATTTAACCTTACACCTAAATGAACTAGAAAAAGAAGAACAAACAAAGACCAAAGTTACTAGAAGGAAGGATATAAAAATCGTCAGAGCTGAAATACATGTAATAGAGACTTAAAAAAAGAAAAAAAGAAAGAAAAGAGTGATGAGACTAAGAGCTGTTTATTTGAAAAGATAAACAAAACTGATAAAACTTTAGCCAGCCTCATCAAAAAAAGAGAGAAAGAGAGAGAGGACTCAAATAAAATCAGAAATGAAAGCATTAAAACAAACACCACAGAAATAGAAAGAATTATAAAAAGTACAACAAAAAATTATATGAACATATAATTGGACAACATAGAAAAAATGGATAATTTCCTAGAAACATATAATCTTCCATGGCTGAAGTAGGAAGAAATAGAAAATCTGACCAGACCAATTATTAGTAATGAAATTAAAGGAGTAATTTAAAAACTCCTGACAAATTCCAGAACCAGATGTCTTCACAGGAGAATTCTATCAAACATTTAAAGAAGAGTTAATATCTATCCTTTTCAAGCTATTCCAAAAAACTGAAAAGAACAGAATGCTTCCAAATACATTTTACAGGCCAACATTATCCTGATACCAAAACCAGACAAAAAAATATACAAAAAAAGAAAAGTACAGACCAATGTCCCTGCTGAAATTTCCAACAAAATATTAGCAAACTAGAATAGAAAATACATTAAAAGGATCATTCACCATAATCAAGTGGGATTTATTCCAGGGATGTAAGGATGGTTCAATACCCATAAATCAATCAATGTGATATACACATTAACAAAATGAAGGATAAAAATCATAATTATCTCAAAAGATGCAGAAAAAGCACTTGACAAAATTCAACATCCATTTCTGATAAGAATTCTCAACAAAAGCTGGTTTAAAGGGAACATAGTCCATCATAATGAAGGTTATCTATGACAAACCCACAGCTAACATCATACTCAGTAGTAAAGAGCTGAAAGCTTTTCCCCTAAGATCAGGAACGAGGCAAAGATGTCCACTCTCACTAGTTTTATTCAACTTAGAACTGCATGTCCTAGCCACAGGAATCAGACAAGAAAAAGAAATAAAAGCATCCAAATTGGTAAGGAAGAAATAAAACTTGTCACTATTTCCAGATAAAATGATAATATGTGCAGAAAACCCTACAGACTCTACCAAAAATCTATGGGAATAAATGAATTTAGCAATGTTGCAGGATACAAAATTAATATACAAAATCTTCATTTCTATATACAAATAATGAAGTAGCAGAAAGAGAAATTAAGAAAACAATCCTATTGAAAATTGCACTGAAAGAATACAAAACCTAGGAATAAACTTAATCAAGGAGGTAAAACACCTGTATTTTTAAAAACTACAAGACATTAAAGAAAGAAATAAAAAATAATACAAGTTCAGGAAAATATATAATAGTTATGGATTAAAAGAATACTTTTATTTTTTTATGATTTTTAAAATTGAAATATAGTTTATACTGTATTTCTAAAATATTACATTGTAATATTATATATTACCTAAAATATAAATGTATAAATAAAAATATAAATATACAATATTTATGCATTTCTACATTGGTTTTAGATGAACAACTTAGTGATACATTATTAAATGCTTACCATGATAAGTGGACCTACCTACTGTCTGTGGTTACTATTTTAATACCAAGATATTAAAATACTATGAGCTATATTTCCTATGTTATGTTTCCATCCTTGTGAAGTCTGTAATTTTTTAATTTGATGTTTTATAATTTGATATTTGTACCTGTTTATATCCTCTTCATCTATTTCACCCATCCCTCCCCCAACTCCATGGTAACCAACCATCCAGTCTTTGTTTTTAAGAGTCTGTTTTTGTTTTGTTTGTTTGTTTTGTTTTTCAAATTCCACATTTAAGTGAAACCATATAGAATGAGAAGAACTCATATTTTCAAATGTCCATACTACACAAGGCAATCTACAGGTTCAATGCAATCTCTATCAAAATACCAATAGAATTTTTCACAGAACTAAAACAAATAATTCTAAACTTTATATGGAACCAGAAAAGACCCAGAACAGCCAAAGCAATCTTGCAAAAAGCTGGATCAGCAAAAAGAAATCTAATTTAAAAGTGAACAAAGCTGGAGGTATCATACTCCCAGATTTCTGACTATACTACAATGCTATAGTAATCAAGAGAGTACTGTACTGGTACAAAAATAGTCACACAGATCAACTGAAAAGAATGGATAGCCCAGAAATAAACACATGCTAATATGTTCAATTAATCTATCTCAAAGCAGGCACAATATACAATGGGGAAAAGAATTTCTAAAAACAAATGGATTTGTGAAAACTGGATAGCTACATGCAGAAGAATGAAACTGAGCCACTTTTTTACACCATACATAAAGTAAACTCAAAATGAATTAAAGATCTGAATGTAAAGCCTGAAACCATAAAACTCATAAAAGAAAAAAGTAGGCAGTAAACTCTTGGACATTGGCCTTCGCAGTATTTTTCTGGATCTGACTCCCCAGGAAAAAAATCAATTGGGACTATATCAAACTAAAAAGCTTTTTTTATAGCAAAGGAAACCATCTATAACATGAAAAGGCAACTTACTAGATGGGAGGAGATATTTACAATCCATATATCTGATAAGGGGTTAATATCCCAATATATAAAGAACTCATACCACTCAACAGCAAAAAGAAATCTGATTTAAAAATGGGCAGAGGACCTGAATAGACACTTTTACAAGTAAGACATACAGATGGGAAACAGACACACAAAAAGAGATTCAATAACCCTATTCATCAAATAATGAGTTAATACCTCACACCAGTCAAAATGACTAGCATCAAAAAGATAAGAAATAGTAAGTTTTGACAAGGATGTAGAAAAAGGAAAGCCTCCTGTACTGTTGATGGGAATGTAAATTGGTGGATTCACTATGGAAAACACTATGGAGGATCCTCAAAAAATTAAAAATAGAAATACCATATGATCCAGTAATTCCACTTCTGGGTATTTGCCTAAAGAAAATGCAAACACTAATTTGAGAAGATATATCTACTCTTATGTTTATTATAGCATTGTTTAGAATAGCGAAAATATGGAAACTACTTGAGTATCTGGAGGAGGAAGAGGGGTGAAATAGGTGCAGGGAATTAAGAAATACAAACTTCCAGTTATAAAGTAAATAAGTCATGGGGACAAAAAGTGCAGCATAGGGAATATAGTCAATAATATTTTAATAATTCCATATGGTGACAGATGGTAACTACACTTTCAATGGTGAAAATTTTGTAATATATATTGTTACTGAATACTGTTATACACCTGAAACTTATATAATATTGTATGTATCCTGAACTTACAAAAATGCACTAAAGGTATAAAGTTAAAATGGTACATATGCTAAATTTTAAAGTCACATAATGCAAAAGCTTATCATGGAAACAGCAGGCCACACCCAGTCTCTCCTCAATCTTCATGTCCATGTTCCTGAAGCAACCACAGAAAACTTTTGTAGTCATTCCTTCTGATATTTACCTCCATCCTTCAAAATAATGTGCCTTTTTGCCTTGAGTTTTTAATTTTATACTGACTTCGTACCATGGAAGATAAAGATATAACTCTTTTGTATCTACCCTACTCATCCCTACACACACAGGTATACACACATGTGCACAGACATGCATGTACACAGACAGAGGCTTCTTTGCTTTCCAATTTCCCAGTGGTGTTATGTCACTATTTTGGTTATATCAGCATTCATATTTTATATTATTATGACTATGGGAATGTAGTTGTCAGCTGAGTCTCATAGTGAATGATTTCATTTTCATTCTCTTAAACTTTTTAAGTGGAATTCTTGACTCATTTTTCATTTGCTTAAAATTTTAGATTGGAAATAATTTCTTTCAGAACTTGAAAGCATTCCTTCTTGTTTGCATGCTGTCCTTGAGATGCCATTCAAACCTTGGCTGTTAACTAATTTTTTCATCTCTGAAGTATTTTAGTATTTTATCTTTATTTTCATGCTCTGAAATTTCTGATGTGCCTTAGTGTCAGTATTTATTCACTTGAAATGCTTCATTTCTCTGTTCTCTCTTTCTGTAAGTCCTCTTATTCATATATTGGACTTCTTCGTACATATTCTAATTTTCTGTCTTTTTCTCTCCATTTTTCCATCTCTTTTGTTTTTATTTTACTTTCTCTTTAATGTTTCATCTCTGTCTTTTTATGTTTCTTTTGCATTAGTTTTATCAATATTAATCTTTAAATCTTTTTGTTGACTCTAATAATTTTTCTTCTATTGTATAACTTCCAAAAGCTTTTTATTATTCTCTTATTCTTATTTTTTAAAAAATATTTATCCTGTCTTATTTTGTGGAAGCAAAATCTCTCATGTCCTAGAATATATTAATAATATGTTTTTGAAGCTTACTTCTGGTCCCGTTCATGTCTCTTTTTCCTTTGTGCTCCAGTTTTTTGATTGTTTATATGTATGTTTCAGCCTCTATTTCTCAATTTGGAGGCTGTTCTTGATGTTTGGTGATTCCTGGCTATTTATTTAAATTTCAGAGTAAAACACAAAAAAGTCTAGTTTGGAAGCTCCATGGATATTCATTGGCCTCAGCGAGTGCCCTCACCACAGGTTAAGGAGGTGAACCTGGTGCCTTGGAGGACTCCAAACTGTCAATCCACGTGAGTCTTTTGGGAAGACCACGTTCTTGAAGCAGAATTTTCCTACTCTTCCCAAGAAGGCAGAGCCTGGTTATTACTATTCCAGGAGCCAGTGGCAGAACTGACTGGGACTTTCACCATTGAATATGTAAACTTTAACATAACCCACCTTTTATCAACAAATGCCTTAATTTGCCCTCAATACTCTCTGAGCCCGGTTCTCGTCTTCTGCCAAGGTTGAGAAGAAGAAGTCTCTTAACTGTGCAGTAGAGGAAGGGAATTTGATTTCTGTATGCTTCCTGTAAAGGCTTTGAATCTATGCTCCTGTTTTCAATCCTACCGAGTTCCTGCCTTCAGAGATACAGTTCGTCCTTAATTCCTGAACCTCTCTGAAGCAGGAATCGGTTTGTTGGCTTATCTCTTTCCCCACCCTGCAAGCATTTTAAAGACTAACAAGCCCTTAGAAATTTACACATGTTCTGACATGAGAAGATCTGAATATATTCTGAAATAAAAAAGGCAAGTTTTATTTCTGAGAATTTCTTTTTCCATATGTGATGTATATACATACAAAGTTATTTACATATATATATATATATATATAATATATATGCAATGTTATGTATGGGGGCTGTGTGTTTATATACATAGGGGAAGAACCATGGAATAATATATACCAATCCTAACAGTAGTTACTTCTCGGAACTGGATTGAGTGGGGTAAGACTTTCATTATTTACTTTTTCCTTTTTTTATTTTTTAAGCAGGCATATTTAAACTTTATAATAATTATTATTGACATGAGTATATGATGAGTAGTTACTGCCAGGTGATAAAAGCAGTCTATAAAATAGTATGTATGAAAAAAACATATATTTTTTGTTATATACACAATAACACAATGAGAAAGAGAAAGAGAAAGGATAGAGGTTTAAAGAATGAACCTGAAAATGTATAAAGAGTGGCTATGTCTGGAAAATGAGGTGAAAAATGTTTTTAAATGATCTTCCATGTTTTACAAACCTTCTGTATTGGTTCATTTTGCCGTTAATTCCCACAGAACGTGTTTATTGCACACTTAATTTGTGACAGGTACTACTTCAGGCACTGGTGGTCCAGAGGTGAGCAAGATGGGCAAAGTTCCTGCCCTCATGAGACTGACATTCTGACAGGTGGAGATAGTCAGCAAGCTAATTGAATAAATGAGATGATTCAGACAGACCCAAGTTAAACACAATCTGGGTATTGGGAGAGAAGATAATGGAGCTGTGGTGACTTTTTTTTTCTGAGAGGGCATCTCTCATATTTATTGATCAAATGGTTGTTAACAACAATAAAATTCTGTATAGGGGACTCAATGCACAATCATTAATCAACCCCAAGCCTAATTCTCAACAGTCTCCAATCTTCTGAAGCATAACGAACTAGTTCTTACATGGTAAACAAGTTCTTACATAGTGAGTAAGTTCTTACATGGTGAACAGTGCAAGGGCAGTCATCACAGAAACTTTCGGTTTTGATCACGCATCATGAACTATAAACAATCAAGTCAGATATGATTATTCGTTTGATTTTTATACTTGATTTGTATGTGAATCCCACATTTTTTCCTTTATATTATTATTATTATTATTATTTTTTTAAATAAAATGCTGAAGTGGTAGGTAGATGCAAGATAAAGGTAGAAAAGAGAATTTAGTGCTGTACGAGGGCAAATGTAGATGATCAGGTGTGTGCCTATAGACTAAGTATTAATCCAAGCTAGACAAGGGCAACAAAACATCCACGGATGCAGAAGATTTCTCTCAAAACAGTGGGGGTGAGGTTCTAAGCCTCACCTCTGTTGATCCCCAATATCTCACCTGATGGCCCCACTGTGACTGTGCCTGTCTTAGGTTGTTCCTCCCTTGAGGAATCTTACCCATCTCTGGCTGACCAGTCATCTTCGGGGGCCACACAGGGAAATGAAAAGTTGGTAAGTGAGAGAGAAGCAATATTCTTTGAAAAGGTTAGCCTTTTACTTCTTTGCAGATTTATGCCCTGTGGCTTCTATGCCCAGCATTTGTCTTGAGGTATCTTTACCACTTGGAAGAATTATGATACTCGGTAATTTCGATATGAGGCATGAATTCTACTAAAGGGTTTTAATTAGGAAGGAAGAAGAAAAGCTATAGAAGTAGCAGACGGAAGAAAACATGGGAAGATTGATTATTTCTTTGACAAATCTTCTTGTAGAGTAACATAGCATGCATAGGTTTTAAAAAACTACTAATTAAATTGTGTACACACATTAACATAATAGGAATACAGCTACATAACAAAAGCAGACCTACAATTACCAGCCATATCCAGGCATTTGTGAAAACTTATCAATGATAAGATGGATATTGTCTTACTGAATTTGAATAGTTTGAGAAAAACCAGACAAATTAAAACAACACATTCCTGGGAACTGTTCACATCCCATATATTCTTTTAACAGTAGATAGTCTATAGTCGCACGATTTTGGAGCACTGCAACTTGCACTTCTAATTCTTGGTTGAGTTCCGACAGTATAGATCCAGTCAAATTTGTTGTTTTACTGTATGCACAGGCCAGCTTAGATATCTCCTTCATTCCAATGGCAAGTCCAGGAACCGGTGGGATGAATGCAGCTACAACTGCAACAGTGGCAGGCTCTTTGTTGAAGTTTTTTGATGATCATCTTCTGGAATGACTTTTCCAGAGGATGTTGATGTTGGAAGTTCTTCTTCATATTGTATCTTAATTCGTTTTCTGGGTTGCCAAATTAGGCTTTGATCCTCTGTATAAACACAAACAAACCCTTTGCTTACACTTTGATAAGACCTTTATACCATTGTGAAGAACCTATTGGAGATCACCACACAGGAACTGCTTCTTTTTTTAAGAGAAAGGAATATTATCAGAAAAATGTACTTCCATAGCTGATCATCTGACACCCTTTAAAAGATCAAAATTAAGGATATGTAAAGCATGCATTAATTGTTGATTTGCAGTTAGTTTTATCCTATCAGCGAGTAATCCCCCTTTTCTTTCTCTTTTTTTTTTTGTTATCATTAATCTACAATTACATGAAGAATATTATGTTTACTAGGCTCTCCCCTACACCAAGACCCCCCCACAAACCCCGTTACAGTCACTGTCCATCAGCATAGCAAAATGTTGTAGAATCATTACTTGTCTTCTCTGTGTTGCACAGTCCTCCCCTTTCTCCCACCCCCCACATTATGCATGCTAATCATAATATCCCCTTTCTTCTTTCCCCCCTTATCCCTCCCTACCCACCCATCCTCTCCAGTCCCTTTCCCTTTGGTACCTGTTAGTCCATTCTTGGGTTCTGTGATTCTGCTGCTGTTTTGTTCCTTCAGTTTTTCCTTTGTTCTTATACTCCACAGATGAGTGAAATCATTTGGTATTTCTCTTTCTCTGCTTGGCTTATTTCACTGAGCATAATACCCTCTAGCTCCATCCATGTTGTTGCAAATGGTAGGATTTGTTTTCTTCTTATGGCTGAGTAATATTCCATTGTGTATATGTACCACATCTTTATCCATTCATCTACTGATGGACACTTAGGTTGCTTCCACTTCTTGGCTATTGTAAGTAGTGCTGCGATAAACATAGGGGTGCATCTGTCTTTTTCAAAATGGAGTGATGATTTCTTAGGGTAAATTCCTAGGAGTGAAATTCCTGGGTCAAATGGTAAGTCTATTTTGAGCATTTTGAGGAACCTCCACACTGCTTTCCACAATGGTTGAACTAATTTACATTCCCACCAGCAGTGTAGGAGGGTTCCCCTTTCTCCACAGCCTCACCAACATTTGTTGTTGCTTGTCTTTTGGATGGTAGCCATCCTTACTGGTGTGAGGTGATATCTCATTGTGGTTTTAATTTGCATTTCTCTGATAACTAGTGATGTGGAGCATCTTTTCATGTATCTGTTGGCCATCTGAATTTCTTTTTTGGAGAACTGTCTGTTCAGTTCCTCTGCCCATTTTTTAATTGGATTATTTGTTTTTGTTTGTTGAAGTGGGTGAGCTCTTTATATATTTTGGATGTCAAGCCTGTATCGAATCTGTCATTTACAAATATATTCTCCCATACTGTAGGGGACCTTTTTGTTCTATTGATGGTGTCTTTTGCTGTACAGAAGCTTTTTAGCTTAACATAGTCCCACTTGTTCATTTTTGCTTTTGTTTTCCTTGCCCAGGGAGATATGTTCAAGAAGAGGTCACTCATGTTTATGTCTAAGAGATTTTTTGCCTATGTTTTTTTCTAAGAGTTTTATGGTTTCATGACTTACATTCAGGTTTTTGATCCATTTCGAATTTACTTTTGTATATGGGGTTAGACAATGGTCCAGTTTCATTCTCCTACATGTAGCTGTCCAGTTCTGCCAGCACCATCTGTTGAAGAGACTGTCTTTTCCCCATTGTATGTCCATGGCCCCTTTATCAAATATTAATTGACCATATATGTCTGGGTTAATGTCTGGAGTCTCTAATCTGTTCCACTGGTCTGTGGCTCTGTTCTTGTGCCAGTACCAAATTGTCTTGATTACTATGGCTTTGTAGTAGAGCTTGAAGTTGGGGAGTGAGATCCCCGCCACTTTATTCTTCTTTCTCAGGATTGCTTTGGCTATTCGGGGTCTTTGGTGTTTCCATATAATTTTTGAACTATTTGTTCCTGTTCGTTGAAGAATGTTGCTGGTAATTTGATAGGGGTTGCATCAAATCTGTATATTGCTTTGGGCAGGATGGCCATTTTGATGATATTAATTCTTCCTAGCCAAAAGCATTGGATGAGTTTCCATTTGTTAGTGTCCCCTTTAATTTCTCTTAAGAGTGTCTTGTAGTTTTCAGGGTATAGGTCTTTCACTTCTTTGGTTAGGTTTATTCCTAGGTATTTTATTCTTTTTGATGCAATTGTGAATGGAATTGTTTTTCTGATTTCTCTTTCTATTGGCTAATTGTTAGTGTATAGGAAAGCCACAGATTTCTGTGTGTTAATTTTGTATCCTGCAACTTTGCTGTATTCCGATATCAGTTCTAGTAGTTTTGGAGTGGAGTCTTTAGGGGTTTTATGTACAATATCATGTCATCTGCATATAGTGACAGTTTAACTTCTTCTTTACCAATCTGGATTCTTTGTATTTCTTTGTTTTGTCTGATTGCTGTGGCTAGGACCTCCAGTACTATGTTAAATAACAGTGGGGAGAGTGGGCATCCCTGTCTAATTCCTGATCTCAAAGGAAAAGCTTTCAGCTTCTCACTGTTCAGTATGATGTTGGCTGTTGGTTTATCATATATGGCCTTAATTATGTTGAGGTACTTGCCCTCTATACCCATTTTGCTGAGAGTTTTTATCATGAAAGGATGTTGAATTTTGTGAAATGCTTTTTCAGCATCTATGGAGATGATCATGTGGGTTTTGTCCTTCTTTTTGTTGATGTGGTGGATGATGTTGATGGATTTTCGTATGTTGTACCATCCTTGCATCCCTGGGATGAATCCCACTTGGTCATGGTGTATGATCTTTTTGATATATTTTTGAATTTGGTTTGCTAATATTTTATTGAGTATTTTTACATCTACATTCATCAGGGATATTGGTCTGTAATTTTCTTTTTTGGTGGGGTCCTTACCTGGTTTTGGTATTAGGGTGATGTTGGCTTCATAGAATGAGTTTGGGAGTATTCCCTCCTCTTCTTTTTTGGAAAACTTTAAGGAGAATAGGTATTATGTCTTTTCTGTATGTCTGATAAAATTCTGAGGTAAATCCATCTGGCCTGGGGGTTTTGTTCTTGGGTAGTTTTTTGATTACCGTTTCAATTTCTTTGCTCGTAATTGGTTTGTTTAACTTTTGTGTTTCTTCCTTGGTCAGTCTTGGAAGGTTGTATTTTTCTAGGAAGTTGTCCATTTCTTCTAGGTTTTCCAGCTTGTTAGCATATAGGTTTTCATAGTAGTCTTTAATAATTCTTTGTATTTCTGTGGAGTCTGTCGTCATTTTTCCTTTCTCATTTCTGATTCTGTTGATGTGTGTTGATTCTCTTTTTCTCCTAATAAATTTGGCTAGAAGCTTATCTATTTTGTTTATTTTCTCAAAGAACCAGCTTTTGGTTTCATTGATTTTTGCTATTGTTTTATTCTTCTCAATTTTGTTTATTTCTTCTGTGATCTTTGTTATGTCCCTCCTTCTGCTGACTTTAGGCCTCATTTGTTCTTCTTTTTCCAGTTTCGATAATTGTGATGTTAGACTATTCATTTGGGATTGTTCTTCCTTCTTTAAGTGTGCCTGGATCGCTATATACTTTCCTGTTAAGACTGCTTTCGCTGCGTCCCACAGAATTTGGGGCTTTTGTTGTTGTTGTCATTTGTTTCCATATATTCCTTGATCTCTATTTTAATTTGTTCATTGATCCATTGATTATTTAGGAGCATGTTGTTAAGCCTCCATGTGTTTGTGAGCCTTTTTGTTTTCTTTGTAGAATTTATTTCTAGTTTTATACCTTTGTGGTCTGAAAAGTTTGTTGGTAGAATTTCAATCTTTTGGAATTTACTGAGGCTCTTTTTGTGAGCTAGTATGTGGTCTATTCTGGAGAATGTTTCATGTGCACTTGAGAAGAATGTATATTCTGTTGCTTTTGGATGTAGAGTTCTATAGATGTCTATTAGGTCCATCTGTTCTACTGTGTTGTTCAGTGCCTCCGTGTCCTTACTTACTTTCTGTTCAGTGGATCTAACCTTTGGGGTGAGTGGTATGTTGAAGTCTCCTAAAATGAATGCATTGCATTCTATTTCCCCCTTTAGTTCTGTTAGTATTTGTTTCACATATGCTGGTGCTCCTGTGTTGGGTGCATATATATTTAGAATGGTTATATCCTCTTGTTGGACTGAGCCCTTTATCATTATGTAGTGTCCTTCTTTATCTCTTGTTACTTTCTTTGTTTTGAAGTCTATTTTGTCTCATACTAGTACTGCTACCCCTGCTTTCTTCTCTCTGTTGTTTGCCTGAAATATATTTTTCCATCCCTTGACTTTTAGTCTGTGCATGTCTTTGGGTTTGAGGTGAGTTTCTTGTAAGCAGCATATAGATGGGTCTTGCTTTTTTATCCATTCTATTACTCTGTGTCTTTTGATTGGTGCATTCAGTCCATTTACATTTAGGGTGACTATTGAAAGATATGTACTTATTGCCATTGCAGGCTTTAGATTCGTTGTTACCAAAGGTTCAAGGTTAGCTTCTTTAGTATCTTACTGCCTAACTTAGCTCGCTTATTGAGCTGTTATATACACTGTCTGGAGATTCTTTTCTTCTCTCCCTTTTTATTCCTCCTCTTCCATTCTTTATATGTTGGTTGTTTTATTCTGTGCTCTTTCATGTTTCCTTTAACTGCTTTTAGTGGGTAGTTGATTTTATTTTTTGCCTTTAGTTAGTATTTGGTTGGTCTGCTTTCTTTGCTGTGATTTTATTTTCTCTGGTGACATGTGTTTAGTCTTAGGAGTGCTCCCATCTAGAATAGTCCCTCTAGAATACCCCGTAGAGGTGGTTTGTGGGAGGCAAATTCCCTCAACTTTTGCTTGTCTGGGAATTGTTTAATCCCTCCTTCATATTTAAATGTTAATCGTGCTGTATACAGTATCCTTGGTTCAAGGCCCTTCTGTTTCATTGCATTAAATATATCATGCCATTCTCTTCTGGCCTGTAAGGTGTCTGTTGAGAAGTCTGATGATAGCCTGATGTGTTTTCCTTTATAGGTGACCTTTTTCTCTCTAGCTGCCTTTAAAACTCTTTCCTTGTCCTTGATCTTTGCCATTTTAATTATTATGTGTCTTGGTGTTGTCCTCCTTGGGTCCTTTCTGTTGGGAGTTCTTTGTATTTCCGTGGTCTGTTTGATTATTTCCTCCCCCAGTTTGGGGAAGTTGTCAGCAATTATTTCTTCAAAGACACTGTCTGTTCCTTTTTCTCTCTTCTTCTTCTACTGGTACCCCTATAATATGGATATTGTTCCTTTTGGATTGGTCACATAGTTCTCTTAATGTTGTTTTATCTCTCTCTGTGTCAGCTTCTATGAGCTCCTGTTCTCTGGTTTCTATTCCATCAATGGCCTCTTGCACCTTATCCATTCTGCTCATAAATCCTTCCAGAGTTTGTTTCACTTCTGTAATCTCCTTCCAGATGTCTGTAATCTCCCTCCAGACTTCATCCCTTAGCTCTTGTATATTTCTCTGCATCTCCGTCAGCATGTTTATGATTTTTATTTTGAATTCTTTTTCAGGAAGACTGGTTAGGTCTGTCTCCTTCTCAGGTGTTGTCTCTGTTATCTTTGTCTGCCTGAAATTTTGCCTTTTCATGGCGATAAAGATAGTTTGCAGAGCTGGCACGAGTGACGGCTGGAAGAACTTCCCTTCTTGTTGGTTTGTGGCCTTCCTCTCCTGGGAGAGCAGCGACCTCTAGTGGCTCGTGCTGGCCAGCTGCACAGAGACGGGGCTTCTGGTTCTTACCCAGCAGCTATGAAGTTTATCTCCACTGTTGCTGTGGGCGTGGCCTGCCTCGGGCGGCTGCTCCAATATGGTGGAGCTGCATTGGAGGGGGAATGGCCGGGAGGCTATTTATCTCTGTGAGGCTCCTCCATGCCCCCTGCTGCCCAGGGGGTTAGAGTGCCCAGAGTTCCCCAGATTCCCTGCTGCTGGATTAAGTGTCCCAGGATGCTTCTGCCCAGCAGTGGGGTCCCTGTCCCTTTAAGACTTCCAAAAAGCACTCGCTTTTCTTTGTCTCCGGAGCGCCAGCTGCGGGGACCCTCTCACAGGTCTTATTGTCCTGTTTCCCTAGTATCCAGGACCCCACGCATGCACTGTCTCTGCGCTCTGGTGCGGATGGCTGGGGCTGGCTATTTAGCAGTCCTGGCCTCCCTCTCCCTCCCCACTCTGACTCCTCTTCTCATGCCGGGAGCTGGGGTGAGGGACACTTGGGTCCCGCTGGGCCAGGGCTTGTATCTTACCTCCTTCATGAGGCGCTGGGTTCTTGCAGGTGTGGATGTGGTCTGGATGTTGTCCTGTGTCTTCTAGTCTCTCTTTTAGGAAGACTTGTCTTTGTTGTATTTTCAAAAATATATGTGGTTTTGGGAGGAGATTTCCACTGCTCTACTCACGCCGCCATCTTGGCTCCACCTCCTGTGGTGACTTTTTTTAAGTGTTCAGGGAAGGCTTCACTAAGAAGGTGACGTCTGGGCTCAGAAAAGAATGTTGAAGAGAAGAGAGCCAAGAGAAAGTTTCAGAGAAGGGTGTTCCTGGCAGAGGGAATTAATGAGTTGGGACTGAACTTGGCATATTTGAGGAACAGAAGCAATGTCAGTGAGCTGGGATATATGAGTTCAGCAAAATAGCCAAAAGCCACATCTTGCAAATTTTAGATATTATTCTACTTGCAGTGGGAAGCATTGGTGGGTGCTGGGGAATGAGACTGTCTAATTTGTATTTTTAGAATATCATCTTCCTACTAATAGGAGAATGGACTGAGACCAGAGTGGTGTACCTGGAATAAATTGGAAGCAGAGGCAGCAGTTAACAGACTGCCTTAGTAGTCCAGGACAGAGAAGATGGAGGCTTTGACTAAGGCCATACAATGGAGGTGGAAAGGTGTAGTTGGCATCCAGATATATTTCAGAGGTAGAGTTGACAGTACTGCTTGGATATGGTTATGTTAAGTGGTGAGTGATAAGACAAACTGGATAATTAAAGATGATGCCTCCATTTTTAGCCCAAGCAACTGGATGTTTTGGTGAATTATAAAGCCGAAGGTAGAAGCAGATTTTGGAAAGAAAACCAAATATTCTCTTTTAGACATATTTCATTTGAAGAGCCCACTAGATATCCAAGTAAAGAAGTTGAGCAAGCAGTGGAATATATCTGCTTGGAGTTCAAAAGAGAAGTCAAGTCTCATCAGCATAAAGATTTTATTTAAGATCATGGGATTGGAATAGGGTCCATAGAAAAAAGAAAGAAGAAGGGCAAGGACAAGACATTGGAGTCTGCCAACATCAAGAGGTGTAAAGGAGGTTGAGAGGAGCAAAAAGTGAGGAAGGAAAAATTTTAGGTGAGCATTGTGTTATGGAAGCCAAATTAATAGAAAAAAATGAAGTACTATGTGAAAAACAGTACCTAAGTAATATTTGTATTTTGTGTATTTAAAGACTATGTAGCAAATGCTCATAAAGAATTTTTAGATGAATTTTTAAAAATCAATCAAACAGGAGAATGAAGAAAGCCTAGGAATCTGAATTTGAGTGCCATGCTTTATCATTTATTGTGTCCTCTGGCTGAACATTTCATCTCTATAGACCTAATATTTACTCCTCTGTAAAACTAGAGATAATGAACACTGAGGCTATGTGGTCAAGTTAATGATTGGTATATTAAGTGGAGATTGCTATTGTCCTTCAAGCTGTCCCTGGGCAGCACAAGAACAGCAGCAGAGTGAAGAGTAGGACATGCTCATAACCTCTGTTGCATAAGGCTTTGCTCATGTTGGAGATGTTGCTGGTGATTCTCTATCTGTAACACATCCAGAACCAGAATATCATGACACCAAGCTTCCTAATTCCCAGTACTCTTGACTCAATTCATTCTCACAGAAGGACCCAAGATGAAGTGGCCTATGCTTCAATTAAATATGGAGATACTATGAGCAACATACTTCTTACTCATTCATGAGTCAAATGGCAGTTATTGTTTAGCTCTATTTATGTACTTTGTTTTAAAATGATGCCTTCCACAGAAGTCATAAAATTTAATTTTGATTCATTGAATGCAATTAAATAGCTTAGTAAGGATGGGCAAAATATTCCTGGGTTCCAAGAAATACATACCATGAGAGACTACACTGTAGCATTGTGGTGTTCAACTGCAATGATGAGGCACATTGATGCACAATAATCCTGTCATTGTCTTGCAACCAATTTTTGATCAATGCAAAAGTTGTTGTTGTTATTTTTGTTATAATTAATGACATTGAAATGCATACCCAAGAAGTGGAGGAATAACAAAATAATTTACATCAAAGAAAATCTCATGTTTACTAAGCAAATATGTATGAGCTTTAATCATAAATTTTTAAGGCAGCCTAACTGGGGCACTGTGCATTTTCAACAAGGATGCCAAGACCACTCATTTGGGAAAGGACAGTCTCTTCAACAAATGGTGTTGAGAAAACTGGATATCCACATGCAAATGAATTAAATTGGACTTTTGTCTAACACCATATACAACAATTAACTCAAATGGATTAAAAACACAAATGTAAGACCTAAAATCATAAAACCCCCAGAAGATGACAGAGGGAAAAAGCTTCATGACATTGGATTTGGCTACGATTTCCAGATATGACATCAAAAGCACAGGCAACAAAAGCAAAAATAAATGGGACTGCATCAAATATAAAAACTTCCGTGCATCAAAGGACACAATCAACAAAGTGAAAAGGCAACCTGAAGAATGGTAGAAAACATTTGCAAATCATATCTGATAACTTGTTAATATCCAGAATATATAAATAACTCTTACAAATCAATAACAAAAATCCAAATGAACCAATTAAAAAGTGCGTGATGACATGATGGACATTTCTCCTAAGATGATATATAAATGACCAACAGGAATATGAAAAGATGCTCAACATTAAGGACATGTAAGGAAATGTAACATTAAGGAAATGTAAATCAAAACCACAATGCAATGTCATCTCACACCAATAAGGGTGGCTACTATCAAAAAAACAAAACAGAAAATAACAAGTGTTATCAAGGCTGTGGAGAAACTGGAATCCTTGTGCACTGTTCATGGGAATGTAAAATGGTGCTGCCACTATGGAAAGCAAGTCAGTTTCTAAAAACATTCAAAATAGAATTACTATATCATCTAGCAACCCCACTTCTGGATATTTACCCAAAATATTGAAAGCAGGATCTTGAAGAGATATTTACACTCTCATGTTCACATAAGCATTATTCACAATAGCCAAGAGATAGAAGCAACCCTAGTACCTGTTGATGTGTGACTGGATAAGCAAAATGTAATAAATACATACAATGGAATATTACTCAGCCTTAAAAAAGAAAGATATCTCATCACATGCTACAACATGGGTGAACTTTAATATTATGCTAAGTGAAATAAGCTAGCCAAATAAAGACAAATACTGTATAATTCCATTTATGTAAGATATCCAATGTCATTAAATTATAGAAACAGGAGACAGAATGGTGGTTTCCAGGGAATGGAGGGATAGAGAAATGGGGAGTTATTTAATAGGTATAGAGTTTTAGTTATGCACACGAAAAGTTCTGGAGATCTGTTGCACAAAACTGTGACTATTCTTAACACTACTTGAAAATTTTAAGATGGCAATTTTATGTCATGTATTTTACTACAATTTAAGAAAAGATTTTTAAAAGAATGCTATAATCCCAAAAGTTTGAAAATCAGTAATATGACACTACGTGCTACAATTCTCACTTCTTATACTACCATCTGAAACTGTATTGTTTTGGGGAAAGAAACTTAACTTACCTTGATCTCAGTTATTTCTTCTGCAAGATGGGGATATTATCTTTGTAGGATGTGCAACTTTACTTAAAATGGGAAAAATGTCCAACTTCTAAATTGGGTTGGTTTCATCAAAAGAAGAATTTCCTGATGGGGAGGTACAGTTGGGCCATATTACTTTTGTTCTGTATTCTGAGATTTATACTCTCCTTTAAGCTTCAATTTACCCCAGCTCTTGCCATATGATGCTATTCCATTGTAGGTATTTATCACGTTTTGTTTATCTGGTCAGTGGACTCTAGGGTCACCTGCATCTCTTGACTATTGTGGATAATGCTGCTATGAACATGAGAGTGCAAATCTCTCTTTGAGATCTTGTCATCAGTTCTTTTGGGTACATACCCAGAAGCTGAATTACTAGATTATATAGTAATTCTACTTTGAATTTTTAAAAGAGTCCTTCCTCTCTGAGCCGTCAGGTTAATGTGGCCATATGACTCCACCCTCATGTCCCTGAAGCGTTGCTGAGACAGACTGGGCCATTCAAAAAAGGCTTAGGGGATCACATGTGTGAAATAAACACAAATAGGTCTGTGGGCCTAGATAATCTGGTTTATAATTTAAAGTTAACTCTTCTTTGAAAACGTGTCCTTCTTTGTGGACTGAAGTAGAAAGACAGATCCTGGGTTGTAATTTGCTTTCCAGCTCCCAGTCTGAGTGCATACGGTGGACACCATCTTATTATTCAATCTCTTAAGAGTTCAATTCTTGATATTTAGATCCAATTAAAAGATGTCCATGATAAAGTTAGCTTCATGGTGGGAGTAAGGGGGATAACAAAACATTATTTGAAACACCTCTTTTTCAGAATTAAGCTAACCAGAACCAAATTTCTTGAGAGATCAGCAACTGGATTAATGAAACACATCCGTGATTAAAATCCAATAATCAAATCAACTAATAAAATACATTTACTGATTTAGTATCTCCCTGTAGAATAAGGGAAATAACACTTTGGTCAAATGTTTTTGAAGATATCAGGCACTGTTCTGTGTCTCCTGAGTCTGACAGGTATCTCATGTGTTTGTTGTCACCAGCAGCGAGGAAATAGTTGGGTAGAGAAAGGAGAAGAATACATTTGACCTTTGACATTTGCTATTTGTGATGTATTCTACCTTGCCATTGCCCAGATACTCTGGCTAAAGGAAAATCCAAGTGAGCAACTGTTCATTCTTTCCGTGAACTTGGTTGGTGACAGGAAGGTCCTTGCTACCAAAATAAAAAGATGATACAGTTCTGAATGCCAGCCCAGCACCCAGCTGGTGTTTCTTATGCTGTCTCTTGACTATGACCCAGTGAGGAAAGAAATGTTTTAAGATTTTCCCAAATTGGTCACATCAACTGAATGGAGTCACATTCTAGTAGGGGGTTAGGATCTTGACTCACCGTGGAAGGAAAACACTGGGTAATCAAACTATTGTGGAAATTCTTTACATTACTCAAACAGTGAAACCCCAAAGCAAACTTTCTGGTTTCCCCCCTGTATTTTAACTGTGGCCTCCATATACCTAAAGTAAGGCAGGTCAATGTCAGATTAAAATGGAGAGAACTACAGAGTTAATGAAAGGATAGTTTGTCCTGATGGGTTTTTCTTGGTTCTGTTTATTCAATTTCAATAGTTTAATTTCATGTTGGTTATGAATTCCATTCACATATTCCTTCCTTTCTCTGTTCTCTCATTCTGATTTTGCAAGAGTATATCAGCTAGGCCCATAGGTCTTGGAGTCAGGCTTCTTGAGTTCAAATCCAGGTTCTACAACTTATTAACTATACTGCTGGGCAAAATACTCAATGGGCCCAAGCCTCCATTTCCTTGTTAGTCAAAAGTGGGTAGTAAGTGTGCCTACAACAGAAGGTTGTGAGTATTGAATGAGTCAACACTTGGGAGCCCTAAAGGCAGTGCCTGTGAGGAGTAAGCGCTCAAAAACCTATGTTGTTATGCGGTGGTGGGAGTAGGGGGTTGGGTGTCAAGGCAGTGCTCAACATTGAGAGCCCCACGGGACAACTGTGAGAAACCTCAGTGCTTCATTAGCATAGGTATTCTTTGCAGGCTACAGAGTACAAATATTCCTTCTATGACTCTAGTCATTATTACTTGAATATTACCCCCTGCAGCCTTTATAGCTGTGACATCAGTCTCTGGCAAAAGGAAAACCCAAGTGAGCAACTGTTCATTCTTTCTGTGAACTTGGTTGGTGGTGAAGAGGCAATGTGGCAAGAGCCACAGAGGCATGGCAAGACCTCCCTGTGATCCCTTCTCCTGAGCGATAATGGGCTGGCATGTTTTCATAAGAGCGAGTAAGTAGCATTTATTATAATTGTTTCCAGGAAAATAAGGTGTTCTAGTGTACATAGCTTGAGCTTCCTATGTGATGGTGACAGATCTAAGAACATAAATACTCATTTGTTGAACTGCACACAGAAGTCAGCTGGTGAGAAATCAGATGAACTGGCCCTTTAACTCAAGGCTACCTTGTCTTCTGGTTAGTGACTAACAACCCCTGTGATAAATGGGTGGCTCATTCAATTATCAAACCAGGGCTTTGTCTCTTAGAGTCCCTCCTCTTAGGATTTCTATGGGAATTTTGTTTCTTGGGACCAACCCACATAGCCGCCAAATTAGCAAGTGAGGTCAACTTCTGATGGCCTCAGGGTCTTCAGTTGGCTAGGTAAACTGGTCCGGGCTGAGGAGGGCCTCAAACACCAGGTAAAGGGGACGGGATGCATCAAAGCAGGGCCAAGTGTCAGTTTTTATGTTGGGCCGGTAATCCTGAAACTCTCGTAGCTCTTATGTCTCATCTGAAGGCCCCTAGTTTCTCGCAGAGGAGTAACTCTCACACCCAACCTCTAGTCTGGGTGCATAATTGTGAGAACTAAATAAACATGCACACACAGAAGCTGACACGACTCCTCCCTACCCTGCCTCGCCCTTCCACGCCCAGGTTTGGAGAGCATTCCCACCCTGCACCTGGGGACCTCCGCAGGGGCCACACCCTTGCACTGACTCAGGAAGGCTGGCCTCAGCACTCTCTGGAGGCCTGCGGGTACGGCGGCCCCTCTGCCCAGGGCTCTGTGCCCTCTGCCCACACAAGTGAGGCGACAAAACAGAATTCACTGCCTTGGTGACTCTCCGGAGACGGTTTCTCACAAGGCGTGCTGAGGATTATTCAGATGGCAGTTTCTAGTCTCTTAGGGTACAAGAAGGTACAAGGACATCTTGCATAAACCTAGCAAGGTAGAGCTGCTCTCAGAATAGATGCAGTAATTTACCAATTCATAACGTATTTGCTGAGTAGCTTGTGCATACCAGGCAGACACTGTGCTAAAAGAAAGGCTGAACAAGGATGCAGAAGGCGTGGTCTTTGCTGTTAAGGAGTTCTGTGTTTAACAGAGGACACACATGCTGCTCAGATATCAGTTGCCCACCCCCTGCTCTCCACACATGTCTGACATCTGGTTGGAGGTGCTGGGATTTCCAATTCATGGCTGGGAAGCCCTAAGTCTTCCCAAGATATCTCTGTGTACTTATCTATTGAAATGTAAATATAAAAAGATGTATCTATATGTACGACTAATTCCAAAGGGCTTGAGATTCCTCTGTCTCTGGGCTGTGTCTACACATGCTGCTTCTGATTCCTTTCAAACACACCTAGATGCCAAACCCAAACTTACTGCTACTTTCTTGCAACAACCTACTCATAAGGCTAGTTGGGTTTTCTCGGGGAAGAAGTCTCATTATAGAGTGTGTAGACTTTTGTATCGTGACAGCTCTCCTCAGCCATTTGTTTCTCCTTCCCTTATTCTCCCCACCTGCCCTGATTCCTCATCCTTTTCTGAGGTGCTCTTGACGTTTTTTTTGAGGTCTTAGCACCAGACGATAGTTCATGCGGGAACTCATTGAATCCAAGTGATCTTAAGAAAATGCTTCCCAACAGAAGTGTTTCTTGTCCTAGGAGAAGTCTCATGCCTGCTGCTATGGCAGAGAACGTTCTCTACCTTGTTACACATATTGAAAGTAAATGTCATTAGTGGCAGGTGTCCTCACAGAGATCTATTGAAGGTACTCTGGACTGACCCAGGACGAGAGGTCAACTTGTCCCGGAGAACTGAGGAAGACCTTCACGGCTGTGAGGCAGTGACGTAGCTCTGCGTGGGTGAAGGAGGAAAGCGCAGTTTGGCTGATCTCAGCAAGGGTCGAGCTATTGTTCTGAGCAGCCTCATAACCGAGGGGTCAGTGCAGGGCAAACACAGCTGCAGGTCGTGGGGCGTCCAGGCGGGTGGAGAACAGTTTGTGGAAGGGACAGGAGCTGATCCGTCCAGGCAGCCATGGCAGCTGGGAGGTCTGGCCAGGCAGGTTAGGGTGCTGGCAGGGAGCAGTGTGTGTGCACATATGCATATATAATAGCTGAGTGGAGACAATGTGTGGAGATGCAGTGAGCCAGATGATTCGACCAAAGCTAACAGGATGTAATTGAAAAGGAGGCTCCAAGAGCAAAGTTCTCATCCTGGGAGGGAGGGAAGGAACTCGCAGAGGCTTTGAAGGTCATATAGGCTCAGAGGCTCTGGGATTCAGCTGGGGGTTATTCGGAGCATAGAGTAAGGAGAATCCCGACATTGAGGTTAAATTAACATCTAAGTGAAGCCGAGCCGCTTGAAGAAGGGCCCCACCTGTTCTCTCTGATGAAGTTCAGAGGCGCAACTGAGGTGGCGTGGGGAGCGTGCCGAGTGGGAGGAGACTGGCTGATGGCAGAGGATCAAAGGGCAGGAAGCTGGGCGAGAGGCAGGCAAATCATCGCTGTCTTCACCTTCTGGCATCGAAGACCCTTCTAGTTCTTTCAGAACTTGGAGGGGTCTCAACTCTTTCCTTTTCTGGACTTACATGTGTATCATAATTTCAGAGCTTGATTCTAGGCCAAGAGGCACTGTCTTATTTTTTCACTTTAGGAATATTTCTCACTGATACTGAGCCAGACGCAGCTGTGTTTGACCCACGCTTATGGTCTCCCCTGGGGAAAATGGCGCTGTCTACGCGTCAGCACCCACGTTCTGGAGCCAGGCTGCTTGGGTTTGAATCCTGACTTGCTTCCACCACTTGCTGGCTGTGTGACCTTGGACAGGTTACTTAACTTTTCTTTGCCTCATTATCTATAACTGTAAAATGCGGATAATAATAATGCCTACTTCATTAAGTGGTTGTGAGGATTAATTCAATTAATTTAGATATTAAAACATTTAGAACAGTCTTTGGCACTTAATCAGCAATCAATAAATGTTAGCTATTATTAACTTATTTCTTCAGTGAGGCCTGAGTGGATCTAAGGCCTCAAACAATATATTTTGAATGCCTACCATGTGCCAGATACTGTGCTAGGAACTTGGGGGTATTTCAACAAAACAAATAAAAACCCCAGCCCTATGGGATCATCCTTTTCTGTTGATTCAGAAACAAAAAGCAGGATTTTCAGAACTGTTCTCAAGGGGAGCTGCGAGAATTCCTTTTCATATATTTTTTCCTGAATAGCCATTTTTAAGGATTGAAGTAACAGAGTCTGAGCTAAAGGCGTCAGCCAGGACAGACCTAACCGCGACGACTCCCTCCTTTTAGGAAGCACAGGTTCCCTGCCAAACCTGCTTCGAGTCAGCTGCAAACCCAGAGCAATGCTCTCCTTCCTTGAGAACTGCGATTACTCTGTGAGTCTTCTCTCCCTACTTTTTATTCAGTGTAGGATTGGTGACATGTTCTAGAGGGGGGTTCCTCAACCTTGACATTGCTATTTTGTGACAGATAATTCTCTGTTGAGGGGATGGCCTTTCATGTTGTAGAATGTTTAAGAGCATCCTTGGCCTCTATCCACTGAAGCCAGGAGCATCAGTGTGACAACCAAAAATGTCTCCAGACCCTGCCAAATGTTCCCTGGGGGTGAAATCTTCCCTGGTTGAGAGCTCCTGCTGATCAGTGTCACAGGGGACCAGGCAGCTCAACACAGCCTCAGTGCCCACCCTGTTCTAGTCTCGGTCACCTGTGCAGCCTCTCTGCCACCCCAAATCTGAGTGCTTCTCCCGGCCCAGGATATTCTGTGCTCGCCACTCATGGCCTCTACAACGTCATCACACAAATGGGCAACCCCAGGAGCTGACGCGCCGGCTCACTGATGACTTGAGGGTGGGTTTGTAGATAGACGGATCTGCATACTTCCTCTTTTAAGGGAAAGGCAGCTGCTTCCACCTTTGTGTTGTTAGGGGTCTCAGACCACACTTGCAGAGGGCAGACTGCACACCAGCGCAATGGTAGCATACAGCTCTTTCCCAGGTAGCTACTCAGTTCAAAGCACTTGAGCAGAGAGTCAGGTATGATTGGTGGCATTATTTTTCTTTACATTTTTTTTCTCCTCCGTGTTACAATTGCCTAGGCTGGATTCCACTTGCCTGAGTATTTGCAGAGATGGTTTGATTTAGTTCAGACCTTATAGTCAGTTCTGAAATTCTTAAAAGCATTTGCAGAGAGGGGTCATCTCTGCAGATGGCAGGGCTCATCAGTGATGGCTGCTGGCTCTGAGGTAAACTGAAGGGCCCAGGTGCCCTCACTCACCAGCTTCTCCAAGGATATTCACTGGCCCTTCCATATAAGTGTCTACCACAGTACACATTTCTGGAATAGTGGCTTTTCTTCAAAGGTGACTGCCACGTGACCAAATCATTTTAGAGTCAGAACTGAATCTGGTATTTATGTTTGGATATTGATTTTGAGGGCACACTAGTCCTATTATTTTTTTCTAAGTCAAGTCTTGTTTCTTCGTAAATTGCACTTTGAAAGATGTGGGCATGCAAAGCTTGAGGGAACTCAACTTATTTCAAGTTTATAAAATGATTTTCCAACTCAGCTGTATCTTGCTCTCATGCTGTCCTTGACATCACAATTCCTGCCCCTGCCCCTGCTGCTTCTGGTTCTTTAATGAGTTGGGTCTCTTTAAAGGGATTGATTATAAACCATTGTTATAGGGTTTTTCTTTTTTTTTTTACTTTGACAGATGCCTTTTAGTTTTGTTCATCATGTTTTTGTGATGTGTTAAAGTAAAAATTTTTTAAATTAAGATATCATTGATATACCTCACATGAACAACATTGTGGTTTCAACATTCAACCATATTATCAAGTTCCCCCTGACACCCACCCATTTCAGTCACTGTCTATCAGTGTAATAAGATGCTATAGAGTCATTACTTGTCTTCACTGTGCTGTATTGCCTTCCCCATAACCTACCTATTTTGCGATAGTGAGTTATAGTGTCCCTTATTCCCCTTCTCCCTCCCTCCTCCCTCACTATCCACAACCCTTCCCTTTGGTACTAGTCCCTTCTTGGAGTCTGTGAGTCTGCTGCTGTTTTATTCCTTCAGTTTTCATACTCCACAAATAAGTGAAATGATTTGGTACTTGTCTTTCTCTGCCTGGCTGATTTCACTGAGCATAATACTCTCTAGCTCCATCCATGTTGTTGCAAATGGTAGTGTTTGTTTTCTTTTTATGGATGAATAATATTCCATTGTGTATATGTACCACATCTTTATCCATTCATCTACTGATGGACACTTAGGTTGCATATTATGGCTATTGTAAATATTCTTGCAATAAATATAGGGGTGCATCTGTCTTTTTGAATCAGGGGTCTTGTTTTCTTCAGGTAAATTGGAGTGGAATTCCTGGGTCAAATGGTATTTCTATTTTTAGTTTTTTTGAGGAAACTCCATACTGCTTTCCACAATGGTTGAACTAATTTACATGCCCACCAGCACTGCAGGAGGTTTCCCTTTCTTTGTATCCTCACCAGCATTTGTTGTTTCTTGTCTTTTGGATGGTTGCCATCCTAACTAGTGTGAGGTGATATCTCACTGTGGTTTTAATTTGCATTTCCGTGATTATTAGTGATGTGGAGCACCTTTTCAAGTGCCTGCTGGCCATTCGAATTCCTTCTTTGGAGAAGTGTCTGTTCAGATCCTCTGCCCATTTTTTAATTGGGTTATTTGTTTTTTGGGTGTTGGGGCATGTTCATTCTTTACATATTTTGAATGTTAACCTCTTATCAGATAAATTGTTTATGAATATATTCCCCCATATCGTAGGATGCTTTTTTCTGATGGTGTCCGCTGTACAGAAACTTTTTATTTTGATGTAACCCCATTTGTTTATTTTTGCTTTTGTTTCCCTTGCCTGAGGAGATGTGTTCAGGAAAAAGTTGCTCATGTTTATATTCAAGAGATTTTTGCCTATGTTTTCTTCTAAGAGTTTTATGGTTTCATGCCTTACATTCAGGTCTTTGATTCATTTTGAGTTTATTTTTGTGTATGGAGTTAGACAATAATTCAGTTTCATTGTCTTACACACAGCTGTCCAGTTTTGCCAACACCAATTGTTGAATAGGCTGTCATTTCCCCATTGTATATCCATGGCTTCTTTATTGTATATTAATTGGCCATATATGTGTGGGTTTATATCTGGGCTCTCTATTCTGTTCCATTCATCTATGGGTCTGTTCTTGTGCCAATACAAATTGTTTTGATTATTGTGGCTTTGTAGTAGAGCTTGAAGTTAGGGAGCATATTATCTCCAGCTTTGTTCTTCCTTCTCAGGATTGCTTGGCTATTTGGGGTGTTTTGTGATTCCATATGAATTTCAGAACTATTTGTTCTAGTTCATTGAAGAATGCTATTGGTATTTTGATAGGGATTGCATTAAATCTGTAGATTGCTTTCAGCAGGATGGCCATTTTGACAGTATCAATTCTTCTGTCATAGGGTATTTTTAAAAAATGGCTCTAACATTATGGGCAAGAAAAAATGCGGGAAAGAAAAGAAGCCATATTGAAAAGACACAGTGAAGAAGAGAGACACTGGAGAGTTTTGAAATGATGTGTGTCTGAAAGCTGGGGCCTGCCAGGAAGCCAGTGTGTGGCTTGCTCCATGGTGATGGCATCTCACCTGACTTCATAGCCATACATGCCTCAGACAAACAGTTTCATATTGAAGCTTGTTTCCTCTTGAAGACTGCATTCAGTTGTCTCTCATCGTAGTTCATTCTGAGTTGCACAGCTCAGACAGAAATGTGAAGAAACCTGAGGATGTGGTTTGCTCAAGGCTATTCAAATCAGTGTCTCAAAATACATGAAAGGTTTCTATCCTGGAAAATGTCCTTCTTCAAGTCACCTAAATACAGCCTCAATTCCTATCACAGCTTTGCAAAGTCCTTTCTTCTGCCCTTGGTAAACTTGACCAGAAACCAAACAGAATTCTCTTTTTCTCCTTTCTCATAGAATGTGCTGGTTTAGCTTATATGTTCTCTGGTTCTCAGGCTCAGATCTTGAGAGCATAGGGGATGGGAAATTTTAGAGAGTTGTTTGAAGAGAGTTTTATCTCTTTTCTCAAAATAGCACTGTTCTTAACCATGCTTTCTCAATAGCGTCTTCCTTCTCCTGGGAACTTTCTGTTCCTACTGATAAATGTTAGGTATGAACCTGTCCAATCTTGTTTCACAGTATCTGTCTACATCACTCAGGAATTCAAAATTAGTGCACCATAAGCAACACCTACATGCTAATTGTCTCAGGTAGATCAGACCAAATACAGAGTTAGGTTCTAGGAGACACTTGCCAGCTTGACTGTTCCCTCCTTCAACATGAAATTCACTGGAAGGGCTGTTTTTGAAATCCATTTTTTCAGACTTTGTGGTTGTATGGCTTAACAGCCAGGTGTGATAAGGAGACAAGAAGGAAATCAACAGCTTAGCTGAGAAAAACACCATCTCATGATATTATGGAAAGAACAGAAAAGTGGTCTTAGAATTGGCCCCTAGACTAAGTACACTACTGGCTAATGATTGCTGAAATAAGAAAAAATGCAAGGTTTCCAGATACCTCTACCTGAGTGCAAGATGGGCCAGTGGCTCAGGTGACAAATTTCAAATTGCAGTGACTATGCCCTTCACAGCTTGGCTCCACTCCCCTCCCTCAACGTCTCTCCATCACACATGGTCTCACATAATCCCATCCAGAGTGGCTTTAGCGTTCTAAACACCCACCCAAAATCCTAACTTTGCTCTCCATTAATTTTTTCTTTCTGTACCTGGAAACTTATTTTTCCCATGGAAGTAGCTCCTGGAGATCCTCTATATCCTATATACACAAATCTGAAAAGCAACAGAATTTGGGTGGCTGTGGCTGAGCTAGAGCCCTTCTTACTCTCCACTCCCTCTCTTTATCTTCATAGCTCTTTAGTGAGATATACATGCAAGATTTCATTTATTAATTCAGGGTGGAGGGAAGAGAATTTTGGGGATAAGGTTTGGTTGGAGGGAATGAGGTCTGTTTTTTTCCCCAATTCTGAGCTGAAGCAAAAATGATTAATACTTTCCTCATGTGAGATTTCAGATTCTATCAAGGGGCAATGGCTGCTGTCAGAGGCCTGGGGAGAGTCAGGTACAAGCAGAGCCACTGTGGGGACCAGGTAGGTCACGTGGCACAGAGTGAGGCTTGCAGTATGTGATAGGGATTCCTGAACCGAGTGGAGAATTGGACTTAATGACTTTTAGCACCAGATGCTTTCTACTCTAAGTCTTCCCTGACAGTAAGTTTTCTTAGTAATTTCACAGTTTTTTTTATTAGAAACGCATTACCATAAGGTAATACTTTCATTATGTTTGTTTTTCTTCTTGCAACACTGTCTTATTTCAACAATAGATTTAAAATACGGATTGCTTTAAGAGAGAATAAAAAATAATCGTTTTTTTATTTTGGTGGTATCGATTATACAGCACAACTGCATTTAGATTCCACCTGGCTGCAGCCTCCTGCCTGAGTGACAGATGGCTTCTCATTGCTCCTTGTCAGAGGGTTAGAGCAGGTCTCCAGTAAAGGTCTTGGAGAAGTTAGTAAATAGTATCCTACTACCCACCATGAAGCACAGAAAGCTCTCAGCGAATTCCCTCCTGAGTTACGCTATGAGGAGTGGTTGCCATGGCCTGACCGTGGATGCCTGCAAATTTGATCTGACCAATTGACATTTATCTGGAGTAAAATGAGGCAAGCATAAGGCAGTGATTTTTTTTTCTTGGAGTTAATTTGGTTCATTTTAAAGGCTCTGTTTTATTCTAATTCTGTTCTTCCCATATCTAGATGTTAAAATGTCCTTCCATTAAAAAAAAAAAGGTGGGAATAAATAGAAGGGACTTGTCTTTCTTTCTTTGTACTGCCTGTACTTGATAAAACCCTGTCATTCCCTAAAGTTTTGTTCTGTTTTTGAAATTTTACTGGTCTTGAAATCACTATTATAGAGGCAGTTGCCAACCATAGTTTTGGGGAACAAGTCTTAAAGTTCACCATTCTCCTGGACCCTGGGCACAGCTGGCCTCTGATAGCCTTTGCACGGCCTTTGGTTGGGTGCCTTTAGTGCTTTGTTGAAAAAAAGTTGTGACCATGTCTCTCCTTCCCAGAGCATTATTTGCACTTACCTACATTTTTCAGTGTTTTTCATTCTGGAAAATAAAAAGGTGGTAGTGGGAGTGGGCTCTATAGGAGTTGTGTAGGGGGTGAAGCTGATGAGAAATTTGGAGACCCAGTAACCATTCCAACAGTGTGAGGTCCAGAATTGCTCTTGTATGGTCCATGTGAAATAAATCCTGAGGAGTAGAAGTGCCTGGAGTTTGTTTCAGATGAAACAAGGAGTGGCCCCTGGGGAGTGCACCGCGTCATTTGGTAGGTGGGACCTGCTGGATGGGATCCTGTCACTTGCCCCAGCGCTGGGAAGCATGTCTAGCTGTGCTACAGGCTTTACCGGTCTGATAGCTCAGGGAGCCTGAGGCACTCGCTGTACTAAGTCTACCATAAGAAAACTGAAATAAGATCAAGCAAAGCTAGAGCTGGAAGAAATAGAATACTGGTTTGCTACCTGTGGTGCAGGAGACTCAAGAG
Organism: Manis pentadactyla; assembly: GCF_030020395.1. NCBI lineage: Eukaryota > Metazoa > Chordata > Mammalia > Pholidota > Manidae > Manis > Manis pentadactyla. The sequence continues at coordinate 53,386,493 of NC_080030.1, forward strand.
AAGATTTAGATTGTCTTTTGTGGGGAGAGTCTTTTGGACACTCTGCACTGGGAAAGGAGCTGAACACTAATTTCTCCTCCTTGATCCTGCCTTGCCTTGGGGGCTTTGGTGTGTGGAGAATACTGACGAATTTTAAGTATCATTGTGTTCTGATGCAATTAACATAATTACTTGGGACTCAAAGACAGAGACAAACCACTGAGATTGTGCACGGTGGTGATGGTGATGAGAGAAGGTGATCTGAGATTTCCCCTTATGTAAGAGGCACTTCCAGTATCAATTGTTGGGGTGGGGGAATGGGAAGTGGATGGAGAAGAATTTATTCACTCAGCTCCCTTTCCCTTGGTTATAGGTTGGTTCCATGAGGCATCGATTCTCCTGAATTTCTGGGTTGTGTTCACATAAGCTCCCTGAAAAATTCTCTTGGGGCTTCATGACTCAGCATCAACAGGACAGCTAGTGTAAGGGGCAAAGAGTAACACTGCCATGAGACAAGTGCTATTGGGTAGGGACTACATTCTAGAAGCTGTTCAGGGCACAGCAGAAATAGAAAATGTACCTAAATACCTGACATATGTGAAGCCAAAGGGATCTGATGTGGCACCTAGGAAGTTTGATATAGTCTGTGCCTTGTACCACTCAGATTCAGTTGGGTACTATATCTGACACCCATAACTAAAATGCAGAGCTTCCATTTTTGTGAGAATGAAATTTTCTCACATATTCCTCAAAAGAGGAAGTATTAGTTCAATCAGTCATAGAGTTAGTCTCAAGGTGGAAGCCAGTTATAGCTCTGAAAAGATCGAAAGCAAGAAGATTAGTAAAACAAATTATAGTTCCTAAACGTGTAGCCAGTCCTATGGCCCTAATTGACTTTCATCATCTTCTTGCTTCACCACGCATTCTAGAATTCCCTTTTATTCAACCACTACTGAATTGGCCTGGATGATTTGCCTGATGGTTGACCCAGATCTTTATCCTTAAGGGATCTGAGCCCTTAGTTTCCTTGCTTTTATTTGGGTTATGATGACTGCAATTGCCCATTTGTCATTCTCACAGGGCATAGAATCACCAAGAGATGTCCCAGTGTATCTCCTGGATTCTAAACATACTGTTCCCTGACCCCCTGTGTAGAAGAAACCTTAGAACTTAATGTTAATCATGGTCAATTATTCCTATGGTACTGTCACTCCTTCATATGGCTGCTGGTTTACTGCTAGATGATCTAGTGGTAGTTAAAACTTCAAGTTCAATGGAAACTTTACTGTGTCCTCTGATTGATAGTTTCTCCCAAAGAACTAAGACTTCAAACCTAGTAGAGTCAAAGACTACAAGGAAAGGAAGCATAGATTCTACAAATGGGGTACTGGTGAGAAGGCTCCATTCTACTTGGACTACTAGGTTTTAGCGCCCATGTATTTTAGCTGTTGGGGATGGAGCACTCTATCTCAATCTTTGGTTGAGTGTTTTCCACATTCTAGAGGCAAGTTTCCCCAAACCATGGAGTTTTGATCCTGAGCTAGCCCCTTCTTAATTTATTTAACAGATTACCATTTTGTTAAGCCAAATATCTCAGAATGATGGAGCACACAAGAAGCATAGATACACTGTCCATTTGCCTATATTTTTGAACTTCTCTGTTGTTAAAAAAAAAGTTCTTTGATTTAAGGCAATGATGTACAGGTTCCCAGTTGATAAATCAGGTACTCTTTAAGCTCTTGGTTCATGGTACTGGAGGTACTGAAAGCAGAGAAGGTAAATATATATCTGGAACTGGTATCAATTCTGGTATGGTCAGGTATAGGATTTGATTTTACCCTATTTTTAAGCTAATAAGTTAAACCATTAACTATTTTATGGATGGTATAAGAAGATGCAAGACTCTTAGATCAGAGAAAAAGACTTGTTACTCTCTGCTTAGCATGCAGCATGATGTATGTTGGTTCCCCTTGTCTCCAAGTCTCACAGAAGGGCATCCCAGATAAATGCAATCAACTTTCTAGTTCCAAGTTGAGGTTTCAGCATCAGTCACTGTGGTCAGAAGGTTAGGCATTCACATCTAACAGTAGCTAGTAGTAGAAGCTCTGTGACAGAGAGCACAAGTGTTGGGTCAATACAGAGTCTCCATTCATGGGCCCATTTTGCAACTACAGTGGTGGCCAAGGAGAAAGGCTGGCTGCCATCCATAGGACAAGTTGTCTTCTCCTGGTGGTTAGTGCCACTCCACAGTGGATAATCCCTGTTTGGCATTTATGTAAGATGCAGAGATCCGTGTGGCTTGTGTCCATTCACACTGGTTCATCTGTATACCTTTTTGTCAAACTTCCAATCTTACTCCTTCTGAGGAGTCCAGTTCTTGAATAAAAATCTATGTGTGAGAGGATTAAAGATGGTGGCATGAGAGATGAGACAGAGGCCTCCTCCAAAAATCACATATAATATGAAAATATAGTTAATACAACTAATTCTGAAAGAGCAACAGGAACTGCATACCAGACTGCATATACCTGGAGAAGAGAACAGACCTCACAGAACAGGGTTATGTAACAAAGCCATGATCGGTGGGACCTAAGCCTTTCCCTTACCTTAGCTCACCAGAAGGAAGAGAAACAGAGCAGAGATGGGGTGGAGGCCTAGGACTGCTGAACACCCAGCCCTGGAGATCTGCTCTGGGAGCACGAACCTACATTGCATGGTGCTCTGGAGATTAGTGGGGTTGGAAAGCTAAGACAGGTGGAATACTTGGGGAAACTGAGATTCCAGCCACTTGTGGAAAACACAGACCCACATCTGGCTGCTCTGGGACAAAAGAAAGTTGGGCAGTCTGAGAGACTTCCTAATGGTGAGAGGGCTGCTAAAGGGTCCAGGATTGCACAGAGCTTGCTACTCAGGAGAAAGGACAGGTGGACAAAATTGTCCAGGTGCACTCTGCCAAGCAGGTTGGGAACTTTCAGGAACTTCAGGCAGTCCATCCCCCTGGCTGGCTTTGCAGCTCCGAGGCCTCCTACCAATGTACACAGCCTGCAGCACCTTCCTCCCAGCTGGCTGACAATGGCTGGCAAACAGGCAGCTTATGTCCTGGCATCAGGCCAGCCAGAGGGAGGCCCCATCATGGCAGCTACAAACGCAAAACATAGAGGCTTACACCTGAGCACATGGCCCACTGGTTCTGGCAGTGGAGACAGGCACAGCAGCCGGGAAGCAGGAAACAGCTGTTTCTTCCTCCCAGACCCAGCACCATTCATCTGTGACCCCTGACATCACTCCAGGGGCTGAGCAGCTCCAGAGAGTAGAGCTTCTGGTCACTAGAGGGAGCCACATACAAATATGAAACATCAAAGGAATCTGGTTCAAACCAAAATCCAAGAAACACCAGAAAAAGAGCCAGGTGAAACAGAACTCATCAATCTTCTTAAAAGAGATTTCAAAATAAAAATCATAAACATGCTCATGGAGGTACAGAACAATATTCAAGAACTCAGGGAAGAATTCAGGACTGAGATTCAATCATTAAGGAATACAATATTTGAAATGAAACATACAATGGAGGGATTTAAAAGCAGATTAGATGAAGTAGAGGAGATGGTAAATGGAATAAAAATTAGAAAAGAGGAATACAAAGAAGCTGAGGCACAGAGAGAAAAAAGGATATCTAGGAATGAAAGAATATTGAGAGAACTGTGTGACCAATGCAAATATTCACATTATAGGGGTACAAGAAGAAGGGAGAAAAAAAGGGATAGAAAGGTACTTTGAAGAGGTAATTGCAGAAAACTTCCCCAATCTGGGGAAGGAGATAGTCTCTCAGGACATGCACAGATCTCCCAACACAAGGTACCCAAGGAAGACATATAATAATTAAAATGGCAAAGATCAAGGAGAAGGACAGAATATTAAAGCAGCCAGAAAGAGAAAAAAAGATCACATACAAAGGAAAACCCATCAGGCTATCATCAGACTTCTCAAAAGAAACCTTACAGGCCAGAAGGAAGTGACATGACATATCTAATGCAATGAAGCAGAAGGGCCTCAAACTAAGAATACTCTACCTGGAAAGATCATCATTTAAATTTGAAGGAGGGATTAAACAATTTCCAGATAAGCAAAAGCTGAGAGACTTTACCTTACATAAACTGTCTCTACAGTGTCTTTTGGAGCAACTACTATAGATGGAAGTGTTTTTAAGGCTAAATAGATATCACCAGAGGTAATAAAACCACAGTAAAGAAAGTAGAACAATTTATTACTAAGCAAATGCAAAATTAAATCAACTACCCCCAAAATCAGTCAAGGGATACACAAAGAGTACAGAATATGATACCTAATATATAAAGAAAGGAGGAGGAAGAAAAAGGAAGAGAAAAAGGAGGAGAAAAAATAAAGAACCTTTAGATTGTATTTGTAATAGCACACTAAGTGAGTTAAGTTAGACTCTTAGATAGTAAGGAAGTTACCCTTGAACCTTTGGTAACCACAAATCTAAAGCCTGCAATGGCAATAAGTACATACCTATCAATAGTCACCCTAAATGTAAATGGTCTGAATGCACCAATCAAAAGATATAGAGTCATTGAATGGATAAAAAAAATAAGACCCAACTATATGCTGCCTATAAGAGACTCACTTCAAACCTAAAGACATACACGGACTAAAAGTGAAGGTATGGAAAAAGATATTTCATGCAACTAATAGGGAGAAAAAACCAGGAGTTGCAGTACTTGTCTCAAACAACAGAGACTTCAAAACAAAGGAAGTCACAAGAGACAAAGAAGGATATTATATAATGATAAAGGAGTCAGTCCAACAAGAGGATATAACCATTATAAATATCTATGCACCAAACACAGGGGTATCTACGTATGTGAAACAAATACTAACAGAATTAAAAGGGGAAATAGAATGCAATGCATTAATTCCAGGAGACTTCAACACTCCACTCACTCCAAAGGACAGATCAACCAGACAGAAAATAAGTTAGGAGACAGAGGCACTGAACAACAACACATTAGAACAAATGGACATAAAAGACATCTATAGCACTCTACACCCAAAAGCAGCAGGATACACATTTTTTTTCTCAAGTGCACATGGAACATTTTCAAGAATAGATCATGCACTGGGCCACAAAAAGAGCCTCAGTAAATTCAAAAAGATTGAAATTGTACCAACCAGCTTCTCAGACCACAGAAGTATGAAACTAGAAATAAATTACACAAAGAAAATGAAAAATCCCACAAACACATGGAGGCTTCACAACATGCTCCTAAATAACTAATGGATCAATGACCAAATAAAAACAGAGATCAAGCAATATATGGAGACAAATGACAACAATAATTCAACATGGCAAAAATCTGTGGGATGCAGCAAAGGCTGTGCTAAGAAGGAAGTATATTGCAATATAGGCCTACCTCAGGAAAGAAGAAAAATCCCATATAAACAGTCTAAATTCACAACTAATGAGACCAGAAAAAGAAGAACAAACAAGGCCCAAAGTCAGTAGAAGGAGGGACGTAATAAAGATTAGAGCATAAATAAATAAAATCGAGAAGAATTAAGCAATAGAAAGAATCAATGAAAGCAGGAACTGGTTCTTCAAGAAAATAAACAAAATAGATAAACAATTAGCCAGACTTATCAAGAAAAAAAAGAGTCTACACACAAACAGAATCAGAAATGAGAAAGGAAAAATCACTATGGACACCACAGAAATACAAAGAATTATTAGAGAATACTATGAAAAATTATATGCTAACAAACTGGATAATTAACTTTCTAGAAAAATACAACCTTCCAGGGCTGACCCAGAAAGAAACAGAAAATCTGAACAGACCAATTACCAGCAATGAAATTGAATTGGTAATCAAAAAACTACCTAAGAACAAAACCCTTGGACCAGATGGCTTCACCACTGAATTTTATCAAACATTTAGTGATGACCTAATGCCTATCCTCCTTAAAGTTTTCCAAAAAGGAGAAGAGAGAATACTTCCAAACTCATTTTATGAGGCCAGCATAACTCTAATACCAAAACAAAGCAAAGACACCACAAAAAAGGGGAAAATTACAGACCAATATCCCTGATGAACATAGATGCAAAAATACTCAACAAAATATCAGCAAACCGATTTCAAAAATACATCAGAAAGATCATCCATAATGATCAAGGAGGATTTATTACAGGGATGCAAGGATTGTACAATATTAGAAAATCCATTGTCATTCACCACATCAACAAAAAGAAGGACAAAAACCACATGATCATCTCCATAGATGCTGAAAAAGCATTTGATAAAATCCAGCATCCATTCATGATAAAAACTCTCAATAAAATGGGAATAGAGGGCAAGTACCTCAACATAGTAAAGGCCACATATGACAAACCCACAGCCAACATCATACTTAACAGCAAGAAGATGAAAGCTTTTCCTTTAATATTGGGAACAAGACAAGGGTGCCCATTCAACCCACTTTTATTCAACATAGTTCTGGAGGTCCTAGCCATGGCAATCAGACAACACAAAGAAATAAAAGGCATCCAAATTGGTAAGGAAGAAGTTAAGCTATCACTGTTTCTAGATGACATGATATTGTACATAAAAAACCCTAAAGAATTCACTCCAAAACTCCTCGATTTAATATCTGAATTCGGCAAAGTTGTAGGATACAAAATCAATGCACAGAAATCTGTGTTATTCCTATACACTAATGATGAACTAGCAGAAAATCAGGAAAATAATTCCATTCATAATTTCATCAAAAAGGATAAAATACCTATGAATAAATCTAACAAAGGAAGTAAAAGACCTAGACACTGAAAGCTACAAGACAGTCTTGAGAGAATTTAAAGAAGACACCAATAAATGGAAAGACATCCCATGTTCATGGGTAGGAAAAATTAATATTGTCAAAATGGCCATCCTTCTTAAAGCAATCTACAGATTCAATGCAATCCCTATCAAAATACCAACAGTATTCTTCAAGAAACTAGAGCAAATAGTTCTAAAATACATATGGAATCACAAAACGCCCCAAATAGCCAAAGCAATCCTGAGAAGGAAGAATAAAGCTGGGGGGATTACACTCCCTGACTTCAAGCTCTACTACAAAGCCACAATAATCAAAACAATTTGGTACTGGCACAAGAACAGACCCATACATCAATGGAGCAGAAAGAGAGCCCAGATATAAACCTAAGCATATATGGTCAATTAATATATGTTAAAGGAGCCATGGACATACAATGGGAAAATAACAGCCTCTTCAACAATTGGTGTTGGCAAAACTGGACAGCTACATGCAAGAGAATGACACTGGTTTATTGTCTAACCCCATACACAAAAGTAAACTCAAAGTGGGTCAATGACCTGAATGTAAGTCATGAAACCATAAAACTCTTAGAAGACAACATAGGCAAAAATCTCCTGAATATAAACATGAGCAGCCTTTTCCTGAACCATCTCTTTGGGCAAGGGAAACAAAAGTAAAAATGAACAAATGGGACTACATCAAGCTAAAAAGCTTCTGTACAGCAAAGGACACCATCAATTGAACAAAAAGGCATCCTACATATGGGAGAATATACTTGTAAACGACATATCCAACAAGGGGTTAACATCTAAAATATATAAAGAACTCAGATGCCTCAACACCCAAAAAGCAAATAACCCAATTAAAAAAATGGGTGGAGGATATGAACCGACACTTCTCCAAAGAAGAAATGCAGATGGCCAACTGGCACATGAAAAGATGCTTCACCTCGGTAATTATCAGGGAAATGCAAATTAAAACCGCAGCAAGATATCACCTCACACCAGTTAGGATGGCCAGCATTGAAAGGACTAGAACAACAAATGCTGGTGAGGATGCAGAGAAAGGGGAGCCCTCCTACACTGCTGGTGGGAATGTAAGCTAGTTCAACCACTGAGGAAAGCAAAATGGAGGTTCCTCAAAAAACTAAAAATAGAAATATCATTTGACCTGGGAATTCCATTCCTAGGAAATTACCCAAAGAAGACAAGTTCCCAGATTCAAAAAGACATATGCACCCCTATGTTTATTGCAGCACTATTTACAATAGCCAAGGTATGGAAGCAACCTAAGTGTCCATCAGTAGATGAATGAATAAAGAAGAGGTGGTACATATACACAATGGAATACTATTCAGCCATAAGAAAGAACCAAATCCTACCATCTGCAACAACATGGATGGAGCTATAAGGTATTACTCTCAGTGAAATAAATCAGGCAGAGAAAGATAAGTACCAAATGATTTCCCTCATTTGTGGAATATAACAATGAAGCAAAACTGAAGGAACAAAACAGAAGCAGACTCACAGACTCCAAGAAGGGATAAGCGTTTACCAAAGGGAAGGGGTGGGGAAGGTTGGGTGGGAGGGAGGAATAAGGGGATTGAGGGGCATTATGATTGATACACATGGTGTGGGGGGACCATGGGAAAGATAGTGTAGCACAGAGAAGACAAGTAGTGACTCTGTGGCATCTTACTACACTGATGGACAATGACTGCAATGGTGTATGGGGGGGACTCGATAATAAGGGTGAATGTAGTAACCACACTGATATTTTATGTGAAACCTTCATAAGAGTGTATATCAATACCTTAATAAAAAAAATCTGTGTGATTTTTCAGGCCTGACCATAGGTAGTTAACAAAGGTTTTACTGGCAGGTCTCACTAGGAAAAGCTGCCCTCCTCATGCAAGACTTGGTGCAGAGCCAATGCACTGCAGCTTCTGAAAAGAGTTGCAGACAAACACTCAGGCTCTCTAGCTGGTTAAGCTCTTTGAATGTTTGTGTTCCTAGCCAGGTGCCTGCAGTCCTGGGTCTCTCTATCTGAGGCCTTGGACAGAGCTCCTCTTTAGGTGCCTCTGCTCGGGCCTCCTTATGGGGGAAGCCTTGAAATCACCTCTTCTTCCTCTCAGTACTGAGCGCTTTCCCACTCCTAGACCTCTCTCCTTGCCCTCACCCTGACCCCAGGGTCCATTAAACTGCCAGTCTTTTGTTCTGAGCTCCTTCAACAGAGAGAGAACTCCGACATCCATGCTGACCCACCTGCTCCTTAGCCAGCACACCATCCCTTGGAAGAAATGGGACAGGGGAGTTGGCACTTTCTCCAGTTTAGACTTTTCTTATACTATCACAGTTACTGATTACAGGCTCAACTCTTTTATGCCTCCTTGACTCTTTGTGTCTCGTTGCTTCAGTTGGCTAACCCACAGCTGGCAGCTCAGCTCTCTCCAGCACAGTGGAGCTCCTGACACCTTCCAAATCAAGCAATTTTCCCATTATTCAGGAGTTCATGTATATGTTTATCTTAACCCATTTTTGACAACCAAAAGCTACAATCTCACAGCACCTACATCTACTTCTGTCTTGTCATCTGCAACATGTACCAGTCAGGACACCAAAAACTACTCAAGGTATTTCAAGTATGAAGGGATATAATACAGGAAATTCAATTCCAAGAAAGCTGTGTGAAAGGTTACGGGAGCCCAGCCACTGCCAGCTTCTAGGAACTGTGGGTAATCACTATGGATCATCTCAGGTTCCTGAAGCACCAAAGTGGGTGATATGCAGGGGGACTCCTGGAGAAATTCGAATTTCAAATCTGCCATCTGCCAAAGACAGGCCTGACCATTGCCTGGAGCAATCATAGCTTCTCTTTCTATCCCACGTCCCAGATCTGATGTGCTTCTCAGTGGCAGAACCTAGACTGAAACTCTGCTGATAAGAAACTACAAATGTGGTTTTCAGGCTTCCAGGTCCTGGGATATAGGAAGAGCCTAGGAGGGAGCAGGAATGGTATTGTTATACCTCTAGACAATCTGGCCCAGTGTATTATATCAAGATTGTGTGACTTCCTCCTGTTTAAGGACTGCTTCTTTTATCTTCATGCCCCTAACACCCAGTACACTGAGACTGGCACAAGGCAGGTAGGTATTCAGTACACTGATATCTCTCAGTCTGCTAATTCTAAAGGAGTAAGAGTCCTGAAGTCTGGCTTTGTAGGTTTTAATAAATAACGTAAGTGGTTATAAGATAGATTTTTTTTCTATTTTATTATTTCCAGGCATAAAGCTCAATCATGTTTTCTAACCAAAACTTTCTCTTAGTTACTCTTAAGGGCAAAGCTGTCATATATGGCCCTAGGTTTGCTGACATTTGTTTCTATATTAATGAATACAAATAACAAACATTATAGTTGTCTACTGGAGAAAAAAATGATTTTGTCTCATTCCATTCTCAATAAAATAGTGCATAAAATTGTGATAACTCAAAAGTTGCAAAATATAATAGGTAAGCAATACTTTTATAAAGCTTTTTATTTTATGAAACACTTGTGTACTATTTTCTTTCTCTCCTATCAAGTCTGTGATGAAGACAATAATATAGTTCCCTCCATTTAATTGACAAAACATCCTTTAAAAAGTTGAGCTACCTTTTGTTCCCTGCTTAACATTTTTTTACTGTGTTTGAATCATTTCAAGATATTTTTGTGTTTTGAATGTGTTATATTTTTTCTTAGGTTGAACATTTTTCCTCTAGAGAAAACCATAGAATACTTATATTTCTGACCACACACACAAAAAAAATTAGACAATATTACTATTATCACTTCTAGGGTTGAAAAGTTTGAATTTACCTGATACAAATCCTTACTTCAGCAACATCCCCAAAACTGGCCATGGAGCTTTCACTTAATACTTCATTAACAGTAAATTCATTTACATTCTTAGGCAGCCCATTCTTTCTTGGACCACCAATATATTACTGAGCATAAACCATTTCTCTTTCACTTCACCCGCTTGGTTCTCATTTTGCCTTCCAGAGTAACCCCATGTTAAATCACATCTCTACAGCACATGTCAATACTGTAATACTGTAAAATATGTGGTGTGGTAGAAAGAACACTGCACTAGGAATCAATAGACTTGGGTAACTTTGTAACTACCACTAATGACCTTTTCATTCTCATTATCCCTGCATTTTTTTTCTTCTAACATCTAAAATCACAGGGTGATAGAAGAAATGAAACTGAACATTTGTGCATCCCTTTTTTCTGTGAATTTAGCACTGCTAAGCATTCCAGGAAAGGTTGAGGAATTTTCCATGTGTCCTGACACTGACCCTATGGCATAGAAAGTTTTTCTCACCTATAGATTTGTTTCTAGCTCCTATGGTTAATGGGGCTTTGCAACTGAATTCTGGCCAAGGAAATGTGGATGAAGAAGAGTGCCACTTCCAGACCTGGCCCCTCTAAACCTCTGCTCTCTCATGCTCTCTCTCTCTCTCTCTCACACACACACACACACACACACACGTTTCTGTTTTATATTAGCAGGTGTTTAAACACTAGATAGGAGAAATACAAATTGAAACAATGGTGATATACTGTTTGGGCCATAAAAGAAAATATTAAACAGACTGGCAATAAGAAATGTTGGGAAAGGATGTGGGGAAAAAGGCTCTTTCATGTACTGCTGGTGGTAATACATGATTTGGGAGCTCAGTTTGTAAGTATTCGCTGAAATAAAAATAAAACAAAATATACTTTCTCCAACATTTGCTCTCTTGAATCTACCATAGGGAAAACTACCACTTGTCAGAGTAACACATAGAAAAGGAACTTTATACATGGCAGCACTATCAGTATCAGAGAATTGGAACTGTCTATATAAATGGCAAGGAATTTAACACATGAGTAAATATTATATTATTGTACTCTGTAGCAATTAAATCATCTGTGGATTAATATGGTAAATCTCCAAGACAAAATGCTAAGTGAAAAATAAGTTAAGTTGCTGAATAATAGGTAAAATGTTTGAGTTCTACGTATCTGTATCTTATCTATATTTATATATATCTATATCCATCTTGGCTATATATACATAGAAATAGGTTTGGAAGAATAGTCACACCACTGAAACAATGGTTAAATCTGTGAAGGAGAATAGGATTAGGCAAGTTTAGCAAGAGGACATTTTTTTTACATTTGTATGTTCTTACAATTTGTGTATTGATATTTTAAAGACGACTCACATATTCTTACTTTTTTACAATGATTCATATTCATATATCACTTGCAAGCTTAAAATCATAGAAGAACTACCAGGTGATTTCCTCTCATTTGTTTGAGAACAGAGAGTAGTGATTATGGTCCTGTTTCTTGGTAGCTCTAGTAAGTCCTGGTTCTATGGTTGTCGGGTGGCCCTGCAAGGAAGCCTTTGACGTGGGCTGACCCGTCAATGTCACAGCGGTTCTCTTGTGCTCCAGCCTCACATGACACCATCCCCATGATCTTAAGCAGAGTGGCAGGCAGCCAGCTTGGTCCCACTCCATACTTCTCAGCAAAGACTAACTTTTGCGGTAAAAATAAACAAGGTGTCAAGGACATTCAGCATACATTCTGGTTTATCTTGTGAAATCCCTGGGAATCTCTGGAGGCAAGTCTTGAAACATTAGTGATCCCAACAGAACTGACCCCTGTTATGGCATCACGTCAAGTCGCAGCTTCTCTCCTTTTGTAGCCATCTCTTTCGGAGCGGCTTTTCCTGTCTGCCCCATGAGACGAGAGAGGTCTGACTGGAATAATTTGGATAAGGCTCTAGTCCAAATTTTCTTACATTCAACTGCATACTCACTCTCAGCAATGATTATACCTGGCCATCTGCCTTGTTAGTGGCTGGCTTAAAGCTGTGATTTTTATGGTGGAGTTTTGATAATGTAGAAGCAAGCTGGACAAATTTATGGAGCATAGCCCAATCAATTTTTTTCCCCCCACAGCGTTAATCTTATAAAAATCATATTTTAATTCTTAAATAATGATGCTTTATCCCTTTCAATGAAAATGATATCAGGTTCCCAAACAAGATTTGTAACCAATTCTTTCTTTTGTGGACAATGTCTAAATGTATTATTGTTAAATGAATTCATGCTGTATGTAGTAGAGTCAAAATAATATAATGGCTACCTTCTCTAATGACTCATTCTTCCTATAAAAGGCATCCTTTATGAACGGGTAATTCATATTGATGGCTCATCAATGACTTGGATTCCTCCTGCAGTTTCTCTAATTATCACATAAGCACTTAGACACTGATAAGTCTGGGACAATATGACACAAATAATGATATTCAAAATATCTGATGGAGGTGGGACAATAAATTCTAGGGTATAATATAACTGATAGCTCAGTACATCAGCATCCAACATTATTCTTCCTGGGTGGTAGTCTACTCAATATTTAGCCAAAGAATCTCTCATACCCTGTGTGGTAATGCAGTCAATGAGAAGGTTCGCGAATCCAAGGCTTGCCACTTGCCACCCCACCAGCAGGTGTGCATGGCAGTCACTACTGGGGGGTCCTACCTCTCTTCCCAACCAGGCTCAGATATGCCTTCAGAATCCTCCCCAAAAGGGGCTCTGAGGGAGCCACCAACCATCAGAGGCGGAACATGAGATTCATTTGGTAATAGATTTATCCCACTTGGGGATAATATAATTATACTATTACATTACAGGCTGAATTGCATCTCCCTCAAAAATTCATGTGTAAGTCCTAATCCCCAATATCTTAGAAGGTAACTGTATTTGGACATAGGGTCTTCAAAGAGGTAATTAAATTAAAATGAGGTCATTCTGGTGAGCCCTAAACCAATGACTGGTGCCCTTAGAAGAGCAAATTTGGACACAAACATGTACAGAGGGAAGATGATCTGGAGACACAGAGATAAGACAGGCATCTACCAGCCAAGGAGAAAGGCCTGGAAGAAAGCCTTCCCTGATGTCCTCAGAAGAAACCAGTCTGTCATCACCTTGATCTCAGCCTTCTAGATTCCAACAAATCTCTGCTGTGTAAGCCACCTACTCTGTTACTTCATTACTGCAGTCCTAGCAAGTGAATATGCATCTCATGAATGGGACAAAGTAGAAGAAATGAAATGTAGAAGTGAGTAAGAAACTTCTTGACTTTTATGACAGTAGAAAGGAATCTTTGCTATTTGCTTACACTCACACCTGTCAGTTAATATTATTCTTCTTTGTTGAACTTTAGCTACTGATACTCATGCTCTCTGGCTGGTGATTGTTAGTTCCAATACTACAGAGTAAGTACTATGCAGAAAGGCACAAAGGTTTATGTGCATTATAAAATATTAGAACAAACTTGGAAGTGACCAGTTGAAAAATCATCAAAGACTATCATGATGAGTCTAAAAAATAAAATGACTCCATGGTAAACAGAATATTGGTCCCCAAAGATGTCACTGTCTTAATCCTTAGAACCTGTAATTATATTATGTCACGTGGTAAATGAGAATGAAGGTTGTAGTTGGAATTAAGGTCGCTAACTGGCTGACTTTAAAACAGGGAGATGATCCTGGATTATCTGGGTGGGTCCAAAGTAATCAAAGACATTTAAAAGTGAAAGAGGGAGGCAAGGAAGAGTCAGAGTGATACAGTATGAAAAACCTCAATTCACCATTGCTGGCTTTGAAAATGGGAAGGGCCCAGAAGCCAAGGGCTACAGGCGGCCTCTGCCACCTGGTGAAGCCAAGGAAATGGATTCTCTCTGAGGCCGTCCAGACAGGGATGCCATCTTGCCAACACTTTTATTTTAACCCAGGGAGATCCAGGTCAGACATCTCACCTAAAGAATGTAAGATGCCACAGTTGTGCTGTTTTTTAAGCTGCCAAATTAGAGGTAATTTATTAGGGCAGGAAACTAATAAAAGCTCCAAAACTGATTAGGCATATTCACAACACTAATCATAGAAAAATAAGTCAAAAGTTGACTTGTGGCTAGAATTGTTGTAGCTCTGGGCCTTTTTAAAAGGTAGGTGCATTGTGCATTATCTGCTCCATCTCTCTATCTTCCACTTTGCCCTTTGACCTTTCCCCCTCATCGTGCACTTTGTTCCTCCATACCAAAAACTCCATACCACACCACTCCAGCAGCAATATTCGATTTCCCCATTTGTTTTAATGGCATTACCTTTATCCAATCATCTACACTTAAGAATCTGAAGACAGCATTGGCTCCTCTCTCCTTCCCCGCCCCTGGCCATTCGTTTGCACATCCTGTGTGTCTACTGTGTGCTTCTCTCGCTCACTCCTGCCTTTTCATTCCCACCATCACAATGCTGCTTTCCATCCCAATTGCCCTTGCATATAAAATTTCCCAGCCAAACTCCTGGCCTTCGGTGACTACACACACCAATCTTGCCACTCACTTTGCCAGAATAATCTTAACATGCCGATCTAATGATCTCCTTCCCTCAAGGTTGCTTTTCAAGGCGCTCTGCCTGAGGCCCTGACCTCTCTCTCCTGTATCCACCTGTACCATCACTCATTAGACCACTTACGCATGCCTTAGACGCTGGCCAGTGGTTCTCAACTGGGATGCACAGGAATAACTTTCAAAAAACACTGATTCTCTAGCCCAGTTAACTAGAATCTCTAGAAGTGGGGTCCAGGAAATGGACACCTTTTTTAAGTTCCCCAGGTGATATAATGTCCAACCCACACTGACATCTACTGCTCTAGCCAGGTGATTCTCGAACATGAGTGCACAGCAGAAGCACCCAGACGGCTGCTTCAAATGCAAAGTGCAGGGTCCCAATCCCAAGGTTTCTAACTCCTAATAGTAAAGGTGCTGATACCTTTATGGTTAGTTGAAAATGATAAGTGGTTTATGAACATAGGTAAAATGGCTGAGTACACATAAAAGTATAACTCTAAGGACAGAGGTTGAGTCCTGTGTGTTACCAAGCCCCATGGTGTTAAAACTCATTGAATTGCAAATTCAGAGACATGGCTTCAGTTCTGCCAGGACTTCTCCCGCCTTTTTAAACTAGGTGGCAGGAGAATCAGCTCAAAGCCAATAGAAGCCCTGATTCAGTAGGACTGGAATGAGACCTGAACATTTTTCTTTCTTTTTCATTCGAGATATACTCACATACCATAATAGTAACCCTTTTAAAGCACATAATTATGTGGTTTTTAGTATACTCACAAGGTTGTGCCACTACTATTGTATCTTATTCTAGAATATTTTTATCACCCTAAAAGAAACATATTAGCAGTCACTTCTGATTCCCCGTGCTCCCCATTCTCTGGAAACCACTAACCTACTTTCTATCTATAAATTTGCTGATTCTGGACTTTTCAATACAATATGTGGTCCTTTGTGACTGGCTTCTTTCACTTAACACAATGTTTTCAAGGTTCATCCTTGCTTCAGTATTTTATTTCTTTTTATGGCTGAATAATATTTCACCATATGGATACAGTACATTATTCATCCTTTCATTACTTATGGACTTTGGGTTGTTCCTGATTTTTGCCTATTATGAATAGTGCTGCTATATTCATGTACACAATTTTGCATTTTCAATGATCACGGACTATCTACTGAGGGGTGGAATTGTTGGGTCATAGGGTGACTGTCTATTGAGACCTGAGAATTTGCATTTCTAATAGCTCCCAGATGATGCTGGAGTTGATGGTCTAGGAACCACATTCTGAAAACCACTGCTCTATTCAAACTGGATCTTCCCTCAAATACCCTGAATCTTTGACTTCTGTGTCTTATTGGTCACTTGGTCTGAAGGGTTTTCCCTCTCACCTCTGTCCTGCGAAATCCTACTCATCTTTTGAGGCCCATCCTTGAGGCTGCCTCCACTGTAAAGCCAACACAACCATTATCAGTGTTTATGTTTTTCTTGTTCTTCTGACTGATTGTGAGCTCCTTCTGAGTACTGAATGTGTCTGAATCACCTTTGTATGAAAGCCTGAGGCCTACATGATGCTCACATGTTGCCAGCACTCATTCATATATGTTCAGTTTAACAGAATTCCAGCTCTTCCAGACATGACCTCAAAAGATGTGATTGTACATGTCTCCTTTTCCCAAACATCTGATAAATCCTAATAATTTAATACTCCTGAAGTCCTTCTACAAGTTGATTTTCCTCCCTTGTTGATCTCATGATCAGGAACCAGAAGATCAAACAATAATAATCCCTTAAAGATGACTTTTATGATCACTTCTTGGACATTAGTATAATTGTATTCCTAGAAGCCAGGGTGTCTATGGAATGCTGGGAAATGACTGCAATCGTAAAGTTTTCCTGGATTACTTAAAATATAGAATTAATACATCTTTTTGCATAACTCCTATAGGTCTTCAGTGGAATATTGTGATACAGCATTTCCCATTTTCCTAGTAATACTGGGAAATTGCTGAAATACTGACAAGCCCTCTATTAACAAACTTATTATTCCAGGGTTAATCATACTATAGGAGGCTGTGATGGGGTCTCAGGAAGATAGAGCCTTTACAGGACCTGGCCCACTCTCAGGAGCCAGTGTGTGGATCTGCTGTTGGTAATGACAGCAGCCATTTCCTCAGCTCTTATTGCTAGCAGAAGACTTTGTTTATAATTCACGGAGAAAACAAAACTGTCCAGGAGAACTCTGTCTTGTCCTGTCCCACATCTACAGACGTGTCTGCACCTGCACCCAATCCTTCCACCCTTCTCCCCCAGAAGCTGAGCTATTCACTCCTGTGCCCCGGAGCCCCACCCCTTCTACTTACTCAGGCACTTGGCGCCATTAACCATCCATCCCTGTCCCTCCTGGCAAGGCAGCCAAGCTTGGCAGTAAACACTCCCTCCCCTTCCCCCACATGGAAACTAAGGAGAATCTCACCGGAATTTATTTGAATTCTTTTTAAGTATCTCATCTCCAAATTTCTCTGCCATAACTAGGGGATTATAATATTGTGTCTTATTGAGTCCACACGAGAGGAATCTTGACAATTTTGGAAGAGTTAACAATATAGTTTATTCCTCTTTAAAAGAGAATGTCTTTTGAGAATTCATGTTTGTCTTAGGAGCTGTGCAAATATGGGCCAACAGATGTAGGGAACCCCAGAGAAGGTCTGGCTTGGAGGCCTCACACTCCATCTGGCCCACACCTGCTCCCTCCCTTCCCAAACCACACTTCTGAGCACAGCTTTTAGTTTCTTCCTATACAATGTAATTCCTACTTGATGCCTCTAGTCCTTCAGAAGAGAATGGCATACACATCCCTCTAGTCAGGTGCGGAATGGCTGGGAAGACCAAAAAGACAGGGCCTAAGTTCTAGTCTTACAGAAACAGGAGCCTAGGCAGAGGAGATCATGTCCAGGATTCATGCAGGAGTCACAGTGGGCCTGAGAGATACGCTCCTAGAACTCCAGAAACCATTCTGTGCAGACACTCAGCTGGAATCTTAAAGTTAAACTTTCCCACCATTTGCTGAGAAGGGAAGAGACCAGCAATGGGTTCCATAAGTGGGCTCCCTAATTTCCTGACTCTACATCCCTTCACACTTCTCCCTGAGGGTGGTCCTTTGTGTCTCCCCTACCGGTTAGAGCCCAGCTTACTGAATGAATAACTCGTGTCTGCTCTTTGATCCTTAATTCATTGCCATCTTAGTGATTTTCTCATGAAGCCCTCCCATCTAGGTCCCCAGTAACTTCTCTGTTACAAATATAACAGGCATTTTTCATCCATATTTTTCTTGCCGTCTCTGTGACCTTTACACTATTGATGATGTCTTCCCGTTTGAAATGATCTGCTCATCAGTGTCTATGACATATCCCTCCCCAAGTGTTCCACCTCCTGGGATTGCTTCTGCTTGGCCTCCTTCCTGGGAATCTCCTTCTCTGGCTTTCCCTTAAATGTTGCACAGAATTCTGTTCTCAGCCTTCTTCTCATTGTAAAAACCATAGATCCAAGTATTACTAGTAATGTGTAGTGTCCCTAAATCTGTGCTTAAGTTATGACCTCTTTCCATGGTTGCATATAGGATACCCAGGCCTGGAAGACTTTAAACTCTTCATTCCTTATTTTGGAGAATGGCACTGTCCCTCTCAGTTCTCCCAAGTGGAAGTCTAAAATGTACTTGGACATTTCTCCTCCTGCCTTGTCCTTATGCCTTTTTCTCAATCTCACCCCATATTTAATCATATCTATTCTATCCTTCTGCATACATGTCAGAGTTATGTTCTTTCTATTACCACTCTCAGGGCTAGTATTGAATAGTTATTAAGGACAAGTATCATTTAATATCTTTTCTTGTCCCTAGTGCATAGAATACTGACACAATTTTAATATATTATGTATAATATATGAAAGAATTAATAAGAAAATAATAACTGAATAAAAAGTAAATGGATCAATCACAATTCAAGTTTAGCCTTTCTGATTTCAAGAAACTGGGACTTTTGTAACCTAAGTCAAATAAAATACAAAGGAAGGTAGGGCAGTAGAGTTTATCATTGTAAGGAAATGCATGGAACATAGGGAGATGAACCTAAATAAGAAGATAGATGAACCAGCATCTGCTAAGCAGCAATGTTTAAGAATCTCAGCTGCTAGGGTTTCTGACCCTTCACTCTGATTCTCTGTTTCAATCTCCTGTTTCCCGGGGATTTGCTCTGTTCACCTCTCTCTACAACTCACCTTTCCCCCTCTGCTCTGCATACCTTTTTCCTACGTCATGGGATCTGCCCACTTTTTGTTTCTGCTTTCTCATGACTGCTTGGCTCTGATTTATCATCACCACAGCCTTACCTCCTGGCTTCATGTCTGCATCCCCTTTAACTTTAGTTCCGGTTGCTCACTGCCTGGTTCTCCCTGTACTTCCCAGTTCAGGTCCCTGAGGGCAGAACTTGAAGGGCTTGGCTCAGTTTTAAAATGCCAGCCCACTGATTAGCAGCCCTTGAGGAGGTGCCCAGCCTAGTCTATAGCAGCCCAGTCGTTATGATGCACGGTTGATGAAGAGCACATGACACCAGCCATGGCTCTGTAGGGCTGCCCTGGGCAGGAGCAGGGGTCAAGGTAGAAACTGGGAGTAATGTGAACACAAAAGTGTAATCACTTTGCTCCTGGGGATATAATGAAAATAAGAATTCTTACTCCCCAGGAGAGGGGTAGGGGGGCTAAGCTCCCAGTGTGGTGGGAAAAGCTGGAGCTAAAGAAGACTGCCAAGTTAAAACTCAGAAGCACTGAGAATACAAACAACACAATTCAATTCTAGAGAATCATGAAATCTTGGGGGGCTACAAGTAGGTTATTGAGGGAGAAGAGCAAGGTCCAGAGAACTTCCTAGAATACTGTTTTCTGAGTGCAGGAAAGATTCAGAAATCAAATGATTTTGATTCAGAAAGATTCAGAAGTCAAATGAATAGTAAATACCAATTCCCTGATTTCTCTGTTTCTAACCTGGCCTCCTCCATCTGCTATTCTTACATTGTAAGTAACATCTTCCCCCTGGTTATAAAATTGTTTACTTAGAAAAGTTGAAAAATAAAAACTATAAAATGAGAAAATAAAAATCATATTTTTACTACCTAGCATGAATCATAATTATGATTTTACAATTTCTTTTCTTAGTCTTCTTCTGTTTTTTTCTGAAAAATTGAGATTTTGTGGTAGTTTTATATTATGCATTTTCTTTATTATGTCACTAGTATAAAAACACACCCCTGAAAATATGGTTGCAGAAATATTCCATCATAGGGTTTATTGTACCGTGTCTTACTGGTGACATTTAGATTGTTTCTGATTTGTCCTCATTATAAATTAGGGAGTTGAATAACAAGTTCCTAGAAATAATAATCTGTGTTTAAGGGCCGTATTATAAAAAACACAAATTTGATCATAGGCCTTCTCAGCCTAAAATTCTTCAAAAGTTCACCTTTGTCTTTAGGATAAATTTCTAATCCCTTTAGTTCTCACAAAGGATGCCTCACGATCTGGGATTTGCTTGCTTCTCCAGCTTCATCCCCTCCAAGCCCTCAGAGGTACGCCCATGCCCCATCATGCTCTGGGACTTTGCATGTCAAGATGCGCCATGCTCTCATGTGCCTGCAGGTGTCAGCTCACACTCTTCTGCTTAGAACCCCCTTAGCTCATTCCTCCACATGACTCACTTGTTTCCCCCTCTAAGATTTAGCTCAATTGCTATTTCCAGGAATCATCCCACCTTCCACTCTGGGTAGGTGCAACCCCCCGGCAGTTCGTAGTTGGGATTCATTCAGCTGCTAGTCAGAGAAAACCTGACTGACAAGCCTGATAACCAAGACAGGAAACTTCTGGTATTTGTTTAATGACAAAAAGATGCTAGAGCTAGTGTCTATGTGATTCTCTTGGCTTTTCTTTCCTACTGATTTCCCATCCCTTCACCTGTCACACCCATTCCCCCCATCCATCTTTATGGCCACCAACAGTTTGTTTCTTATGTTTATGAGTTTATTTTGTTTTCATTTTTTTTAGATCCCACATTATAAGTGAGATCACCTGGTATTTATCTTTCCCTGTCTGACTTATTTCATGATTTTCTTAGCTTTTACCTTATGGTTACAAAATAGCTATGGCAGCTCCAGGAAGCTGCCTTGGGCTCCAGATAGAAATAAGACAGGCTATGGGCAGAGGCTGTGCCTACTTTTTTTTTTTTAAGAAGAAAAAGAAAAGCCGTTTTGGAAGATCCTTACTGACTTTGGCTTACATCTCTCTCACTGGGTAAAACTGTCTCATTACCACTCCTAACTTCAAGGGAGGTCATGGAAAAGAGCATTTAGATTTTGAGTCACTGTACTGGATGCAACAAGGGGTTTGGGAACATCTGGGTGAGCAGATAAACAGTGCCCCTCTCCGTGCTCCTCCCCACACCCGCCTGACTCTGCAGGTAGACGGCTGCCCCTCGCCTTCCAGACCGTAAGCCTCCTGAAGTTAGGAAGAGCGTTTTCAACCTTGTTTCCTCAAGGCCCAGCATGTACCTCAAACACATTATTTAATACGTGCTTTTGAACAAATGAACCACTTTTAAAGACCTTCCACACGTCAGTGAAACTTACAGTGCAGAAGCAGAAGGAAGGGCTTTCCCAAAGTAGGTTACCCAGAAATGGCACCGATATTTTAAAAGTAATGTACTGACCTGACAGCCGTACAGATGACGGAAAGGTGCCAGCAGAGGCAGCACAGGAGAAGGCTACACGGTCGGAGGTTCCCAAACAGAGCTGCACATTGGGACCACCTGGTGCTGGGTTTCCAAGTCCCCTGCTCAGGCCCCGCCCCTCATCCCTCACCCCTCACCACTTAAAACAATCTCCAATGAGGCCCGGTCCCTTCGGCGGAGTGCGGAGCTGGCTCATCGCGCTGTGCTCAACTCTGTGTTCAGCGGCCCCATGTTGGTAGCTGACAATCAGCCCCCAAGTGGTGTTTCCACTATGGCAACCGGCAAATACTACAAATCACATGCCAGCCCTCCCCTCTCCCCTAAGAGCTGGTGCACCAGCATCCCGCTGCCGGTAGTTCTAACAGCTCCCCACAGGGTTCCAGCAGGCCGCCAAGTAAGCTCCTCTTTGGCCTGTGCTTTCCTACCAAGTACTATCTTGGGGTCCCCCCCTGCCCCCATCCTGCCTGTGGTTTGCCTCCCTGCATAGTATGACTTGGCTTGACTCTATGGAACCCAGGTGAAGTCCAGAAGAGAGGAGAGATGTGGGTTCATCTTTACTTGTTACTGAGTTTCTTTGAACACTGCTTGGTTGCTTTAAAATCTAGCCAAGTCTCTTTCAGTATCCCTGTAGAATTGCATGTAAGGAGGCCTGCTAGTTCATTGAAGGAGGTGGAAACTCTGAATAGTGTTGTGCAATTAGGAACCTTAATTACACCCACCCCCTGAGACTGGGAGTCCTCATTTGGAGAATAATTGTCTATGGTGTAATTTGCTAGATCTGATTCCCCTGGCTGAGTCTGAGTTGAGTAAAGTGGACCCCACCCGTCCTAGGGCAGTATCCCACTGTAGATATCACACAGGACTGACTTTTTTTTCTATGATATCTATGTATCTATACATCGTCCTTCATTAACAGAACACTGGACAGAGAGAGGTTTGGCAGCTTTCCTAATGTGACACTGTGAGTAAATGGATTCACACCCAGGTGGTCCATCTGGTGAAACCATTTCTGAGCACACTACCATACTATCTCGCTAGAAGTACAACTTGGACTGACTTTCCTATTTCAGAAAGACATACTGCAAAATGGCCGTTTGGTTCTCCTCACGCAGGCCACCTTAGTTGTTGGCCTGGTGTAGTAGATGCAGCATTAACTCAAATGAAACCACCACCACGTGACGTGTAAGTCTGACTGGAGCAGCTTTGATTCAGCAGACACGCAATGCCCCATGGGCACCTGGAAATCCCAGGGGTAGAAAGGACGCCTGAAGAACCAGGGGGTGCTATCTTCCAGAAGTGGTGCTGGGGCCTTAGAGAACAGTTGGGCAGCGCTGGTCCCTGCCTAAGGAGGCAGAAGGAAGCTGGAGGGTGTTCTCAGCTGCAGCTGAGGTGGGAGTCCTATCAGGACTGATGCCTGGGACAGGGATGGGCAGCGGAACATTCTCAACTAAATGTACCTACCTTGGGGCTCACTGGAGGCGATGGGCTGCCATGGGAGAATATTTCAGTACTCTCACTCGTCTTCTGTCAAAGCCTTGTTGCTCAAACACCACCTGAATAACTTAATAGGA
The DNA here is from genome assembly GCF_030020395.1 of Manis pentadactyla. Taxonomy (NCBI): domain Eukaryota; kingdom Metazoa; phylum Chordata; class Mammalia; order Pholidota; family Manidae; genus Manis; species Manis pentadactyla. The sequence continues at coordinate 53,410,092 of NC_080030.1, forward strand.
AATTCCTCATAAAATGTTTTCCTTATCTGAAAACTTTTTTGTGATGAGGGAGAATGGAACATCAAAAATTTATGAATTAAAATATACTGTGCAGGACAAAAAATTTAAGCAGAGACTTCTAAAGAATGTTTTTTTTGTGACAGTAAATGGAATAGACCTAGACACTGATTAAATTATAGGAATGAGGGAAGTTTCTAATATGAGGTCTCGCTCTTTAATGAATGGTTGCTGGTGTTTCATAAATGTTATCACAGCCCTTCTCATCAGCTAAGAACCATCTGAGTAACTCAGCAGTGCAAGATTGACCCCCTGGGAATGTGGCTTTTCTATCCCCTTTACTTGCCTTCAAAAGATCATCAATTCATGATTATATTTCTTTATTAATTCTGGGAATTTGTTACTATCTCTTGTTTTCCAGCCTTCCTGTTCTCTGTCACAGAATGTAAACACAGTCATCTCTTGATGGATGTTAGTGTATCATTTTATAGTGTTACAGTCCTCACGGAATTTCTCAAAAAGAGTATCTCATAGTGGTTAAATTTCATTAACTAATTTTCTCTGCAGTTAGCTGTGTAGGGGAGGAAAAAGCCTTTTTCTTCTACCCAAATTAGGTTCTCCAGTTGGAACCTTACCGATCAGACTAAAATAAGACAGATTAACAAGAGAAAAAGAAACACAAGTTGATTAACAAATGGAGGCCCTCAGAGATAAGTAACTCAAAAGGTTATTCGAACTTGGGCTTCTAGAGCATCTAAACAAAAGAATGATAACTTTTGTAGAGAAGTGTCAAGACAAAGGAAAAGGACTTTGAGTTTCTAGAGTAGCAAATTGCAGGAAGGTAAATATACAGGGGAACCAAAGGAAGATAATGGCTATTCAGAAAGGTTTGTTATGTGGGTTCCTCTGGTGCCATCTCTGGGCTGATAAGGCTCTGGCGTTGTCTCTGGTGATTAACTTCTATCCTTCCTGGTAGAGGCGGGGTCGATGTGGGGCGAGGAGCACCTTTAGAAATTTATGTCCTGCTTTTAGACAAATGGGGGAGGGCAGAGACCTTCTCTTTTATCTATTTCTTTTCAACTGACTTTAGCAATCAGTATGTCAAAGTGGCTACACTTCAGCTCGATATACTATTCATTTCTTGTTCTAATCTGCTGGCTAAGGTAGATTGCTGAAATAGAGTCTTGGAAAAGGAACTACTACACATAAAATGAATATTAACTATTTTCTTGCTTTTCTGTGGTTTTACTTGACAGTGTCCTTTCCTGGCAGTGATATGCTGGGACCCACTGGACCTCTAGGCAGAACCTAGAAGGAGTGTTTCGGAGGCCGCTTCCCTCCTTCCTCACCTCCCAACCTTAAACATCCATGGAAGCCATCAAGTATGTTTGGGCAAGGTTTCTTTTAATATGGGTGCCTCATCCTTAATACCCTTTTTATCAGACCCTGTGCTCCTCCCCACTCTTTGTCAGCAGTGGGTGTTGATCTGTTTAATCCCCATCTTCAAGATGTTGAAGTCAGCCTTTCCTCCTGGATGCATCTGGGCCATTCAACGGCGCTTAGACGAGAGAGCTGAGACAGAACTGTGCATCTGGGAAGTTTTGATTTTAACTTTCTCTGACTGTTTTCTTCTCTTTAATGATTTAGCTTTCAAACACCTATTTTCCTAAACTATCCCCTATGTCAAAGATAAAAGAGCATCCCCAAACCCTCTGTACTCTGGCCTAAACTTGCATCGTCAGGTGGGTGAGAACATGATTATGTATTGGGAGGAGCATGATCAAATGAGAAGAGAAATCTAAAGATGTGCTTTGTGTTCACAGCAATATGAATCATGGCCATTATGTGGCCTGCTTAGCAGTTATGCCTAATTACCATGCAGCACATGATTGGTGATACATTGTGAAATGATGGCTAATTCTGCTGTAGGTTTTATTTGATCTGAATAGTGTACTATAAGTGCACATTCATCCTTCAGAGTACATTGCTCAACAAACAAACGTACAATTTATAAAAGCCCAAATAGGAACGGTTTTCACTGTTACATCAGATGGGAAGGAGTGACTGGGGGCATTTCATAAAAGCTCTTAGCTTTCCTGCCTTAAATCCTTGCTAGTCAATATGGAGTCCACCGACCAGCAGTATCAGCCTCAACGGGAAGCTTGTTAGAGGTGCAGACGCTCAGGGCCCCACCCCAACTCAGTGCATCAAGATTTGCATTTTAACAAGACTCTCACAACATTCATCTCACATTAAATTTGAGAAGCACCCTTGTAAATTGCTCCTTCCTTTGTAAAGGAGTTGACAGAGAAATGGAGAGTGTGAAGAAAAATAGGTCACTGCACTGGCTCCTGCTTACACATCATTCTGAGCCTGTAGCTTATTTAAATGAAGATTCCCAGCAAATTGTAATGTAAGTTCGTCAAAGGAATGCAAGCACAACATAGAAAATATAGCCAATAATATTGTAGTACCTTGGGATGGTCCTGGGATAACTACACTTACCGTGGCAAGCATCTATAATGTATATAATATTTGAGTCCCTATGTTGTACATCTGAAACCAAAATAATATTGTATATCAACTTTATTCCAATAAGTAAGTAAGTAAATAAATAAATACAATGAAGATTCCCAGCCCCAGAGCTTCAGTTTATAGGTCTAAGGTGGGATCAGATATCTACTTCTTAACTTGTACCCTCTATGTATCTGAGAAGCCTTCATGTATGAGACACGAGGTATGTGTGTATTTGCTTATTGACTGGAGAAAAGGGGAGGATGGAGAAAGGGGGAGGATTGAGAATGGAGGTGAGACTGATGTAAAAAACCACCCAGGAGGCTACAGAAGGAAGAAGGCTGCAGGTCCTTGTGCACTCCGGAAACTTCGGTATTTACGCTTGAATTTAAGTGATCAGTTAAAAAATCTCTCAGGTGAGGAATGCACTTTTATTTTTTGACTGTTCCTTCTTTTAAGGCCCCTGAGCCTTAAATGGAAACTACATATGCTGGAGGAAAAACCCACAATCTGCACCCTGACCTCACTATCACTCCTATGTAAGAAGCTGTACCCTAACTGATTAATTAAATTCCCTCCACCAGTGGGTGTCAGTCTTTCCCCAGCATTTCAACACTATTTATTCTTATGTTGTCAATGATATCCTTGCCTGGGGGGGAGCAAGATGATTCGTGCAAGATGTGTCTTTTGTAAAATCCTGTGACGCTGTCTTCATTTCGAGCAGTAACATAATTTTTCTTTTTGTTTTTGTTCTTCAAAATCAAGATTAAGGATCTGATACATGTACCCAATGTGACCAGTATTTTTATAGGGCCATATAAAAGGCTGTCTAATATTAAAATATCAAAGTGAATGGGACAAAGGCTGCTTAGAGAATATATATTACAGACCCTTTTGTATGCTTCTTTGAATGTGACTCGATTATTCATTTTCTGAAACTAGCCACAATAAAAGTATTTTTCTTATATTTAAAGGCAAGATGGTTCAACAACCTCTTCATTTCTTTCACTTATGGTGCATTTCTCTACTGGAGCAATCAGTCCTTTGCCAATGGCCCCACCCAGTGGAATTTCATGTATAAAGCATTCTATTATTGCAAGCCCACCCCACCCCAAATTTCAAGGCTGATATATTCATTTATTTTTGAACTTGAGTGACCATGAGGCACAGTTGGTCACCAGTGCTTAAGGTCCCATCCCAGAGAATAAATATTTATTATTTGAGGACAGTTGGATTCGTATTTGCTGAGTACAGCACAACTCTGAAGTTGCTACAGAAAGAAATGCTCAGCCAGTTTGAGCCCAGAGTCTGATTCATAGTTTTTCAAAATGATTAACCCCACACCTTCTCCTGCCCTGACCAGTAACAAATCATCCTTTAGGGATTTAATGAGTTTTAAGACAACATGCTCAACATAAAGGAATGTCATGGATTCTTCTAAATGTACCAGGTCAGATGTATGTTTAAATAGAATTTCATATACAGTGTAATTTGATATTTGCATAATTTTTGAAACTGAAATTTTTATGATACATTCTAATATACAGTAAAAAATATTCTTAAGTTCTTTCGAAGTCTCATTAATTATATGACCCTTTGAAAAGATATGAATCGCCTGAGAGTAGAGAATGTAACTTTTGGGTAAATGTGATCTATAGAGAGAGCTTTATTAGGTAATGCAAGAAAAGATTCTGAAAATGTAAATAGATAAGTACATGTAACAATTCACAAAGGAAGATGCCTGGCAACTTGTCCTGGAACTTAAGACTTTCTCATTAAAACTAACATTGAAGATTTTCTCTACCTGTTTATCTAGCATTCATCTATCTGCTAAACTTTGATAATCTGCTCTTCACTAGGCACTGTTTGGCATAATGAGTGGGATGTACAGTCTCTAGATTTTTCCTGATGATTGGAAAATGAGTTCCTAGAAGTGCTGGAGAGACATTGTTCCTATAAAACAACATTTAAAAATAAAATACAATATGTCAAGGACATTTTAATTCCATGTGCACATTTCAAATTCATTACATAACCTCTCCTCTGTATTTCACTCTGCTATACTCTCAGTAATCGAAAAAGCCTCTGGGTTTTCCAATTTTAAACTTCTTCTTTCTTCTGCATCATTTAAAAATTAATCAAGGATTTCTTAGGCACTTAACATATTTAGCTAAGAGCTGGGGAAATGTACAAAAAGGAATGGACCCTGCCCTCCAGGAGCTTATATTTAGCCTGGAGTATAAGACATGCCTGTGAATAACTGATACTTTAGGAAGTTATTGTCAGGAAAACATCACCATTCAATTCCTGCCTCTTAAAGTTTGGCAAGTCATATTATTGAATACATAAAATGCAACTTTTAAAGATGGTGAAACTAATGCAGACATGAATATATCACAATTTCATTTTTACGTCAGTAACTGCACTCTACAAACAACCTGTTTTATCAGGAAAACCTATTTTGATTAAACTTGCCTTGCAGGTTAGTAGAAATCTGCTGTATTCTGGCGCCATCTTGAGGCATTCTGGCACCAGACAGGGCAAAACAGCTGGAGCAGCTGCTTTACTTACGTTTGCGCATCAAATCATTGTTTTTTTTCTTTTTTCTTTTTTTTGCAGTAGGGAATTGTGATCTGGCTTTGCTAAACGAGAACTTGTTCTAAATACAGGTTTTCCCGGGAGAGTAGAATTGAGTAGAAGAGAAAATTAAGGAACGTCAGAAGAATTCTTCTAAATGCACTTGGGCAGATAACGCTTAAATACAGTTTCACATACCTCGTTATTTATGTATTTGCATAACTCTGAAATCCTTGTGATTTACTCTAAAATATAATATTATATGTCAGCTACATCTCCATTGAAAAATAAAATAAAATACAGCAAAACTTATTTGTTAAAAAGTGATGTATAAATGAATGAATGAATCGCCTTGGTTTGGTGTTCCATGTGGCTGATATAGTTCATTAAACATGCAATTGTTTTTACTAGTTTCTTGGCAGTGTTAGGCAGAAAGGTAGACATACGTGGCTGGAGGGAGAATGAAGCCAGTAAAGTCCACTAAAAGGGACTCAAAGAGCTAACCAGATAAAACCAGAGAGCCAGAAAAGACTCACAGTTAATTAGTTGAAGTTTCAAGGACTAGGAGTTCCTTGGAATGTCCAAATACTCCCCAGTCAAGAAAAGAACAACATACCCAGATGAAAAAGTCTCCAAGCACAGACTCTCCCCAGAAAAGAGAAAATAAAAGATCCAAAGGCAGGCACAGACTTTTTCAGAGCAGCCCTGTCTTCTTTTTATCGAGTAGACCAGGCCTCCAAGGCCAAAGATGGTCAATCAAGGATGTCTCCGCCCTGCCAAGACCCTATAAAAGAAGCCTCACAGTAAGCAGCCTGCCTGTCTCCCTTGATTCTGGCCCTTTCCTCCCTTGGAGTGTATTTGAATAAGATTTGCATGCTGCTTCACTGCTGTGTCTCTGCCTTTCAATTCTTTGTTGTGTTGGAGAACGAACTCAACCCCCAACAGGAGCCCTTCCTTTCACAAGGGACTGGCACTCTCCTTTGCATGCAGTTATCAAGTTTGGTTAATGTTCATCAATAGATGGTAAGGAAACAGGATGGTGGTATAATTTTCCCCTAAGAAAAAGTATACAGTTCTTTGTAAATGACTATGCATCTTTGTGTCTGCTTGAAAGCTATTCTTGCCTTCAGAGGAAATTTCCTTTAATGACATGATAATGTTCATATTCAATTAAAAAAATGATTTTATTTCTGGAATAAATATTGGCTTCAAATTCATTAGCTGGTTTGACGTTTCTGGATCCCAGGCCACTGTAGATTCACTCTACTTTAAATCAAGAAAGTTCCTGAGCCTCCCTTTCTTTAGAGAAAGTGGAACTCAACTGATTCTTGTAACACAATAATGTCATCAGCTTCAATTTTATTATGCATTGTAGGCATTAAACTTGGTTTTCCGATATGACGGTAAAATCAGGATTCTGGTTTATGAAATATTCTGGCTAACAGAAATCTATCATGTCAAATATATACAGTATACCACTTTTCTAATCAGGACACAGAAAATATAACTAATAGTCTATTGAGTGTAATGGAATCTTTTCTTGATGGCTAGAAGACACTTCAGCGTTATTCATTGCCTTGCTAATCACTGTGAACATTAAAATACAAGTCTAGAAGATGTGCTGGAGGCTCAGCATGATCTGAGATTTAGCAACTGAGATCAGTAATTGCGGAAAAGGAAGGATGTAAATAAACATATTTATTAGAGTTATTATTATGTTAACTATAATTACTACTGCTAGGCTAAATTGAGAAATATTTAAAGTGGGAAAAATACTTCTCACTCTTCCCTACTGTAATTATGTATGTATTAGTTTGAAGACAGATCTAAATTTGATGATAAATGCTCAGCCCTGGGAAGAGGGGGGCAACATTTTTTCTTTAGAAAGAGGGACATGCCGTCCAACTCAACAATTTTACTCCTTAGTATTTACCCACGGGAATTGAAAACTTATGCCCACAGAAAAGCCTGCACATGGATGTTTATAGCAGCTTTGTTCAAAATTGCCAACACTTGGAAGCAACCAAGATGTCCTTCAGTAGGTGAATGGATAAATAAATTGTGGTACATCCAGAGATGGACTGTTTTTCAGTGCTAAAATGAAATGAGCTATCAAGCTATGAAAAGACATGGAGAATACATACTACTAAGTGGAAGAAGCCAATCTGAAAAGGCTATGCACTGTACTATTCTGACTATGTGACATTCTAGAAAATGCAGAACTATGAAGACAGTAAAATGATCCGTGGTTATCAGGGCTTGTTGCAGGAGGGATGAACGGGCAGAGCCCAGGGAGTGCCTTTCGAGGGCACTGAAAATACTCTGTATGATAATACAACGTTGATGCATGTCATTATACATTTGTTCAAACCGATAGAATGAAGATCACCAATTATGAGCCTTAATGTAAACTGTAGACTTGGGGTGATCATGATATGTCAGTGTAGGTCCATCAAGTGTAACAAATATGTACCCCTCTGGTGGGGGTGTTGATAATGGGGGAGACTGTGCATTTGTGAGAGGCAGGGAGTATTTGGGAACTCTTTGTACTTGCAGCAAAAGTTGCTGTAAACATATAAAGTCTTAATACAAACAAAATGAAATGGAATTTGATTTAATTTTTAAAAACCATCACAAGGTAGATACTCTCACTATCCCTAATTTTCAGAGTGTGGAAACCAATTCACTGCTATAAATACAGTAACAATTTATGCAGTAAGCACCACAGGACTGGGATTTAAACACAGGTACTCAAGCTCCAGAGTCTTAACCCTTTATGCTGCACTCCTCTTTGCTGGTAAGGCTGCGTGTCATTTATTTGCATTTTAAAGATGAGGAGCCTGTGCTGAGGATAGTTCAATAACCTGCCCATGGTTGCCCAGTTAGTGATAGATGAAACCTATAATGAGACCAAGTCAATTTGATTCTAAAGGCTGTACTCTTCTGAGCGAAAGATTTGGCCAATAAAACCTTAAAACTTGGGACATGACATTTCAGTCCAGAGTGCCAGGGACAGCATCTGGGGAAATTTCCTCCCTGTCATTCCAAGCAGTATGACCTGACAGCACTGACCTTATCACTAGACACAGTCTGTTTATATGTATATCTCTACTAACATGTCATTTCTAATTCATCCCTCATTACCCTGTGCCTGGCATGGCACCTGATACACTAAAGATGCTTAATAGGTGCTCACATAACTAGACACAACTGTTGACCTAGACATCTATTTCTTTCTATTTGTGATACATAGTTCCTTTAGTTTTTTCCATCCCTGCACCCCGCCTTCCTACCAAAACCTGTCCTCAAAGTCATGTTCACATTATGGTTATGACTATTATGTTTCTGAAACAAAAATTGAGGAACTTTATCTGACAAATATGGGAACAATGGGAGAGAATATTTAAAATCTGTCCTACTCATATGAATCTTTGACCTTAACAAAATGTAAGCTGGATTTTCCAGGGGAGATTACCTGAACTGAAAAAAAATTAGCACTCAGAACTTCTGGCACCAGCACCTGGTACCTATGTAAAGTTGGATGTCTCTAGATTTGCAGTTTATCTATTGTAATTTCAGGATCCCTTAACACTCTGTTACCAACTAGCTTTAGAGGATATTTAAGGTTCTGTGGACAAAGCTGTTCTCAAGGCACATCTGTTTCCCCTTGGCTTTTCACTAACTTTTTTCTTTTCCTGTTTTGGAAATTAAATGCTCAGGAATCAATCTGTGACCAAGAGGTCATTTTGAAACACGATTTAAATTGCGTATTTTCAAGTGTTTGAATCTTCGTTCATTTATTCATTCCTATAATAAGAACTCCCTGAGCACCTCTCTGGGACCCTGCACTGTTCTAGGGACTGGAGATTAAGCAGTGAACAAAGCAGGCAAAGGCCTTGCTCTTCTGGGGTGGCATTCTAGTGAGAAAGAGTGACAATAATCAAGTAAACACAAAGTATATCAGATGGTGAGGAATGCTGTGGCAAAAAAATAAGGCAGGGCGAAGCGAATCAGAAGTGCCAGTGGCTGAACACAGACTTGAAGAGGTGAGGGAGTCTCTGCGTGTGTGCAGGGGAAGGAGATCTGGGAAGGGTAAATGGCTAAATCGAACCAGGCGGGAGCAGCACAGACTACAGCAGAGTCACCAAGGTGGTGAGGTCGGGAGTAAGCGGGGGCCCGTTGTGCGGGGCTCGTACGCTGCCCAGAGCCTTTGGCTTTTACTCAGAATAAAACAGGGAGCCAGTGCCAGGCTCCTGGCAGAGATGAGACACATTCTGAGTTACGTTTTTGAAGAATCGCTGGTTACCCTGTTGAGAATAGATGAGGAGAGGCAGAGAAGGAGTCGGGACCTGCTAGGAACAGTACAAAGTTGTTTTGGATTCATTACTCAAAACACTATATTCTAAATAAACCTCGGTAGCATCTAACTTCTCAAGAGGAGGTAACTGATGTTCCGTCACCAGTGTGGTCCACAGGTGGATACCTGCCCTCTTTTCCTGGCCTTCCAGGTGCCCCCTCCTGACACAATCAGAACCGAAGGGCCCCTGTACAGACTGATTTCAGAGACCAGATTCTATGCTCTGAGCCACCAGCCTAATGCAGGAGAAGGAGAAAGTGGGGACCTAGAGGAAGGGAAACCCCAGAGATCAGATTCCTCATTTGAGAGGCATGAACAAATGGTCATAGTCACAGTGCTTCCCTGGAGAATACATTTTTGAATCTGCTCGGCCTGTTCTAGCTGCTCCTCCAGTCACAGAGGGTGTCCCGGAGAGTGGAGCCACAGAGTAAATACTCTCAAATGTTTTATACAGAGAAGGAAGAAGGTGGGCTGTGTAGACTGTGACAAGCCTGGCTTTGGTGAAGAAGTTGAGAGGGTCCTAGAGAAAGACCTGAGATAAAGAAAGTGGGGTGTCCCAGTACAAGCTTAATTAGGGATAATGAGCCTCACTCCCCACTTTGTGTGTATGTGTGTGTCTAAGAAATGAGCTAGAAGTCCTGTCTAGAATTTTGTGAAGTCTGGAGAAAGCTGTATGATGTCTGGTGAGTAGCTCCTGCTGATAAGTGGCAAGGTCAATGGCCATCATAGTCTAAAATACTGAATGACCATTCTCAGCAACATTGAGCTTCTGTAGAGCTTTGCATGGAATTGCCTTCACAAATGCGTAGTGAGAGAAACTGGAGGCTGTCGTAACTATGTAACCTTTTAAATGATGATCTCTGAGCCTTGTCAATAGTACTATGCCCCGTAGAATAATAACATTCAATAGATCACAGTCCAGAAAATATTTTGCAGTTATATTCTAATAGATTGAACTTGCCATATATATATTGTGGCTACTAAAGAAAACAAACTGATTGATGAACTTCTAATCACTTTTTTTCTATTGGTAAACCAATACATAGCTTACAGATTTCTATTATTTCAGACTGCTGAATGCACTTAAATATAGAGTCCTAAGTAACTGAAATGTTTGAGATGAGGAGAGTGTAACTTTCACAGTAAAACTGAAAAAAACAGAACTATTCAGCCTCTTACCTCGGCTCCTGTGTTATGTGACTGTACATTCTTTGACCCTTATGTTTGAGATAACATAGTATTGGGTGTTTGCCATGAGCCAGGCATTGTTCTAAGTTCTCTACATGGATTCACTCATTTAATTCTCAGGAAAGCCCTGTCTGTTGGACGCCATTATTGTTGCAACTTTACAGATGGGGAAGTCCAAGGCATGGAAAGATGAACTGACTTTCTCAGAGACATATGTGTGTCTGGCATCTGTAAGACCTTCCCCAGGCTCACAGATTCTCTAGGATGACTCATGAGACTCAGCATGTAATCACACTCATAGTTATAATTTATTACTATGAAAAGACATAAAGCAAATGGAAAAGGCACATGGGGTTAAGTCAAGGGGGAACCAGGAACAAGCTTCTAAGAGTCTTCTCCCAGTGTAGTCACCCAGGATGTCCTTAACTTCCTCAGTGATGAGTTGTGACAACACATGAGAAAAGTGACTACTAGGGAAGCTAGTTACAGACTCAGCACCCAGCTTTTTTACTAGAGGCAGATCTCATAGGCAGCCTCTGCCCAGCATGTATCAGAATTCCAGACTCCCAAAAGGAAAGCAGGTGTTCTGCATAAATTGTACTGTTTGCCTAGTTTAGTCACAGGGAGCCACTCTTCTCAATTTGGGACATGGAAGGAACACTCTTGAAACCCAAGTTCCCAGATGCCAACCAAGGGCCAGCTTTGCAAAGAGGTCTTTCTAAGAACAGCAGCCTTGTTATGTCAACACTTTTCTGCATGTATGTCTACTAAGTGGAAGAGGTGAGTTTCCTTCACGGATAGATTCTAGAGGCTAAACCCAGAACTAATGTGACCTATGGACCCTCAGAGATGTCCAGCAGATATAGGTTTAGGAACCTGGAATTCAGAGAAGAGATCTGATTAGAGATGTCAAAGTGGGAATTGCTGAGTTCTAGTGATGTTGAAAGCCAAGTTCAATATGATGTGAATGTAGACTGACTAAGAATAAAAGGCCAGAGGACTGTGCCCTGGAGCACTCCAATATCCAGAGGTCGGGTGTGTGACCAGAAGCACAGTGTACACTGAGAAGCGATTGCATTCAGAGCAAAACTAAGAGGAAGTCATGCCTTACAAGCCAAGTTTCAAGATTCTTCTGTTGCAAGAAGGCAGAAAGGAAGAACGGATGCTGCAGGCAGATCCTACAAGAAGACTGTGAAGTAATGATCGAACTTGACCACGTGGAGGTCTCTGACTTTGACAAGAACTGCTTCAGTGGAATGGTCAGGCAAAGCCTGGTTGGAGCAGGTCCAAGAGAGCATTGGAGGTGAGCAAGTGGAAATCACAAAGTATTAAAAACTCTTTTAAGATGTTTTGCAGTGAAACACAGAAGAAAAAATGGGGTAATAGCTAGAGGGTACAGTGAATTTCAGAAGGTGTATAACATGGGAAGTATTACAGTGTATTTGCATGCTGATGAGACCAATCCAGTAGAGGAGGGAAACTAATGATGCATGAGATAAAGGGGATAATGGTGTCTAAAGCAGGTGAAAGGGGTGGGACATAGTGTACACGATTGCCTTAGATTAGATCGTTGCCTGTTCATGCAGAGTTATAGAAGGGGAGGCAAATTCTTTGGGCACAGGTACCGGAGGGTGGGTGGATGTGGAGGTGGCATCATGTGTGGAATTTCTCTTTTGGTTGCTTTAACTTTCATCTTGAAATGGGAAGCAAAGCCTTTAGCTGAGAGCCAGGAAGGGAAAGAATGTGATGGAGGATTGGAGAGAGAGGACAAGCTGATGACAGTTATTCAAAGGGTCACAAGAGTGATCTGACTATGAAAATATACTAGAACTGCTTGGACTGCGATGGACCTAAGGGAACCTCAGACCTTTGAGACCAGGAATTTAAATCAGACCAGCTGCCATGGGTGGGTAGTTTGTCTAGCCACATGCAGCTAGGGAGACAGAAGGGTGCATTTAACCACGACTGGGTTTTTCCAGGCAAGTGTAAGGAAGAGAGAAAATGGCATGGGCTCTGAGGGTATACGCAAGGGACTTCATCCACAGAAGGGAGTCAGAGTGTTGGGGGACAGAGCTCCAATTCATTCTTGGAAACTGGTGTAGCAGAAAGGTTGAAACTGGAGTGCTTCAAAAGCTATTTCCCTTCTATGTGTGGTATATTGTGCAATAAATACACAAAGGTACAAGTTTAATCCACAAAATACAGTCTATTGCTTATGTTGACCATAACTCACTTTTGTACTCATTTCCCGGTCTGGTGGCCAGTGATCCTCACTTTTGGAGACAAAGAACTAGTGAAAGGCTGCAGCAAACTTATCAGCTGTCACTGTCCACGTGCCCTTCAATTGAAACAGTCATGCTCTCAAATGACCCTGACCCTTTACAATCAGTACACCATTCTCTCTGCAAACCTGGCATCCACCAGCCCTGCCTTTATGGGAAACAGGTTTTGAAAGGTTTATTAGCTGTTCTCATTCAGGTGTGAACCCCAGTTCCACCCTCTCTAGTCCTGCACCTGCCAGAGAACTTTGTAGAGCTTCTCTGCTTCTTACTCAGCCCAGAGCCTCTTTTGAAACACAAACCTCTAGGCTCTTTTGTTCTTCCTTTACTGCAGGCTCTGGTGACTCAGCCTGCTTTCCTGCCCTTCCTGTCCCCTGAGGGCCAGGCCCCTCTTCTCCTCCCCAGCCCCCTCTCCCTCCTTTCCTTGTCATCTCTGAAGATAAGTCCTCAGGCCCTTTTGATTTTAAAAGATTGATTGCATATCACAAATATATAAGACAAATGACAAATATGTCACAGATTAAGAAAGCTGGCATAACACAGAGCTTCTGGAATCCCAACAAAGTCTGAATAACTACGATCCAATTTCCTGTCTGGGCTCCCGCTCCGGCCTGTGATAGTGACTTAGAAAACCACCCCGTCTTCCACTCTGTGCTCCTCTCTTTCTCTCTCACACGACTACCACACTCACAGCCCTTCTGACACTTCTGGTCACCAAATGTGTGTGGGGTTTTCCCACACTGAGCAGTTCTCTGTGACATCAGCTAGGCGTCCTACAATTTAACTCAGTTCTGACACTTCCTGGAGTTAGCTCAGACCCCACAGGCGAGGGGCGCAGCCCCGTGAGATTGCCCTTCCCCACCGCAGATGCCAATCACAAGTAGCAGGTTCCCAGGTTACCCACAGATTCTGTCTGATTTGGCTGCAAATTGGAGGTTCCCATGACCTCCTCCCCCTTGGCTTCTATAATTTGCTAGAGTGGCTCACAGTACTCAGGGAAACACTTATGTTTACCAGTTTAATAAAGGATTTGATAAAAGATACAGATGAACAGTAGATGAAGAGATAAATAGAGCGAGGTCCGGGTGGGTCCTGAACACAGGAGTCTCTGCCCCGTGGAGCTGGGGTGCACGACCTCCTAGGAGATGGACGTGCTCGCCAATCTGGGGGGCCCTCCAAACCCGTACTTGTGGGACTTTCATGGAGGCTCCTTCACACAGACAGGGATGGATCATTAACTCCATTCCCAGCCCCTCTTCCCTCTCTGGAGAATCGGGGATGGGGCGGAAAATTCCAAGCTTCTAATCACAGCTTGGTCTTTCTGGCAGCCAGCCCCCACCCAGCAGGCCCCAGACCCCAGAGTCATCTCCTTAGGGCAGAATGGGCTCCTATTGCTCTTATCACTTCAGAATTTACAAGGATTTCAGGAACCTCTGTCAGGTTTCTTATTATAAACCATGTTCAGAGGTAGGTTAAATAATCACAATACCACAGATGAGGAATGAAAACTTCTGCCTTAGCTAATGCCCAGAGCTGAACTCACCATCAGCAACAGGAAGGTCCCCGCCTCCCCCAGTGTCTCCTAAGGGCCCCTTGTTCAAGCTTTAAGGGTGATCGCCCACCGGAGGTCAAGAGTGGCACCTCGGAGGCCCTCAGTCATCACAGCGCCTTTTCCCATGGGACCCTCAACCAAGTTGTTTAAATTCTCTGGACCTAAATTTCCTCATCTTTTGAACTGGGGAAAATAACAGATTCAGTGTCTGTATGTGCTGGAAACTTAACATTAGTTTTCTTTCCCTTTCCTTTCTCCAGGAGCCATCAAAGTTACTCTGAAATGACCTTCCCAACATGCAAAATCACAACATTGAACTCCGAACACAGAGAACCACAGAACTCGGGGTCAGTTCCCCAAACACGGAGAGAAAGTGGATGCTTCGTGCCGATGAAAGCGACCTGAACCAGACTTGCAGGCATTCCCCAACTCCCATTACCTTCAATATTTGTGCCCAAGGAAGCATCCTGTCCCTCCATCTCTTCTCTAGGAAGGCCTTGGTGTTGGTCGCTGGGATAACTGGATTTGGATTCCCTGGCAGGGGGCCCAGAGTCTTCCTCACACTAAGATCCTGTCTTATTTCACAGTTGCTGAAAACCTGTTCAGAGGTAAGTTAAATAAATATTTCTGAGCCTTTAATATGTAGTAAGCAAAATGTCTGTAGCCCCTACCCTCTTGTAACAGGAAAAGTAGAGATGAAAAAAATGAATGATCAGCCTGACGATTGTTACAAGAGGAGAACTAGAGGTGCACAGAAAAAGGGACACCAGCCCAGTGCTCGAAAGAATCACGAGAAGGCCGATAAAAATGGGACATAGGGGCTAGAGAAGTGAGAATCTGATTCAGGTTGGGGACTTCAGACTTTGATGTGAGGACAGTGGAGTCCACCAAAGGACATTAAGAATGGTGATATGATCAGATCTGTATTTTAAAGAGATAATCTGGCTGCAGTGTGGAGACCACAGTATGTGTGTGTAGGTGGGGTTGGGGTGGCTGGCAGGTGGGCAGTGGGTGTGGGGAGCTGAGGCTGGGGAAATGGACGAATTCCATTTTAGATCTGCAGAGTATGAGGTCCTAGCATCCCTTGAGGGGATCCAGACTGCTTAGAACTTTTATTAAATGTCAACTTTTTATCTTGTGTAATTCTCCTGCTGCAATAAGGCAATTGACCTGTGAACAAATGCTATCATTTCACTGAACAGTTTTGACCTTTAAAGATATCTTGCTCACTTCTTGTATTGTTTTCTGTCTTTCCAAAAGTGTTTGATTTTTGGGTACTCATCTAGGCTCACATCACATGATGACTTTATAAGGCATTTGTCCTGTGCTCCTACAGTAGATCTTGAATCTACAAGGATAACTTGAGAGAAAATAATTCTGAATATTCAAAACTGAGACTTTCCTTCTAAAAATTTAAAACATGCCATAGGCCCATATAAAAGGTTTTTTTTTTCCACCCCTAGATTTAGAGTTTTCAAGACTCAGTTTGGGAACAAAAAGTTTGCCTGCTTCCTGGGAGAAATCACAGGCTTTGGTAATGGGGAGACATGTAGTGTCCGAGAGGCCTGAGCTTTGGGCTCCAGCTATTAAACCATGAAGTAAGATAACGTCTATTCTTAGTTAACGAGGGCGCCAACTGCACAGCTGTGCATTTTCAGGTATTTCAATAATTCTGAGTTCTGCATTTATCCGACTAGCTGACTACTTCAACTTACCGCAAGATGGCAGCAGGATGTTACTGTAAAAAAGCAGGTGACAAATTTCTTTCTCTGGAGCTTAGAAAGGTAAAGTCTAGGAAGGAGCCATAACTGAGAGTTTTTCTTCTTGCTCCTATAATTGGAAAGAAAGGAAGGAATAAATGTGGAAGGAAGTACCCAAGGAAGCAAAGAAGGAAAGGAAGTGGGATGGAAGAAAGGAGGGTGGGGGAGGCCACAAGAAAGGAGAAGTCAGAGAACAAAGATTTCACAAACATTCAACTAGATTATATTTAACTAAAGAAAAGAAAATTACCCATCAACTGATGTAGGAAATTTCCGAGAGAGGAAACCAGTGCTGTAACCACCTTTATTCACAGCCTTGATGTGTAAGATAGGCATTTGACCTTCTTATAAAGGCAATTGTGTCTTTGGGAAACTATGAGAATGAATTTACATTGACAAAGGGTTCTAGTCCCTTTAAAGGAAGCATTACATTAGCATAATTATCAACTGGTATTTGAGACCTACTTTATCTAGTATCATTAGAAGAGGTTGTTCACTTTACTTTCCATGCTTTACTGGTATGGGGAAATGAGAGAGATTACTCAAGAAGAGAATAATCAAGCACACATTGGCAGGCGTGCCTTGATGTGATAGAAATGAAAGGTTGCTGCCAGCTCAGTGCTTCTAAGAAGTCCTGTGAGCCATGAATTCTTCCAGAGTTGGCTCTTCAGTTATCTACTGACCACCTGCTACTTACCTGGCCTACTGCTGATCCCTTTCATCTACTAGCCCTCTCCTCTGTGTAGTGGATTTGGCAGAGTGGGGAGTTCTGGAAAGGAAGAGATCTTAGGAATGGTGATTGACTTAGGCCTGGAGATCTTAAGATTGAAGTATCTTAGCCTTGGCACTAATGACATTTTAGGCCAGATAATTCTTTTTTGGGGGGCAAAGGTCTGTCCCATCCATTGCAGGATATTCAGCAGCAGCCCTGGAAGTACCCACTAGATGCCTGTAACATACACCTTGCTCCAGGTGTGACATCCAGAAATGCCTTCAGACATTGCCAAGTGTCTCCTGGGGAACAAAATTGTCCTTACCTCCCATTTAAGAACCTCTGCTTTAGATGAACTCTAACTGCAGGAATAAAGGAAATCCTGGAAGTTTTGTTCATCCTGCTGCTCATGGGCAAAAGTCATATTGAATCATCAGAGATAGATATGTGTGTTCTTCGGCTTTTTGTTGGAGATTTCCAAATATTAAGTCTGGTCATAAAAAGCCCTTATTAGAGGCAGGATAATGTTTTGCATACAAAGAGAATCAATAAATATTTACTGCAAATGTTCTGTTGAGCAAAAATCCATACCAGGCACTGTATGGCATACATGCAATAAAAGGTTTTTATGGAAAAGAAAACAATGTTCGTTGAATCTTTATTATGTGACAGACATTTCTTCTATCCATTGAGAATGTCAATTTTCTATTTATCTCATATGAACTTTGCAAGATCTGTATGAAGAAATACTATTTGCATTTTATGGATGAAGAAACTGAGGCGGAGAGAAATTCAGTCACTAGCTCAATGTCACATTAATAGTAGGTGGCCAAGGTTAGATTAAAACCTGACTTTTCTATCACAAAGGACTGCATATGCTCTATTATGAGATACTAACCCTTGAAGACCTTAAAATTTAGTTAAGGGAACAATGCACATACGAAGGAAAAGTTTCTAATGTCAAAAGGTGCTAGATGATCTATCTCAAAAGCCATAAGAGTTACAAAACAAATTGCTGTAGACCAGAGTGATCTCAGAAATTATTAGGACGTGATAGGTCTTGATCTGTGTGTCTTTACAGAATGCAGGGTTGGAGAAATGGAATAGAAAGATGGGCAGGAATGGCTCCACTGTAGAAAGGTGAAAACTTTTGAGGAGCCAGAGAACTGCATAAGGGTGTTGAGAGAATAAGGTAGAGATGGCTACAAGGAATGGAAGATTCATGCTAAGAAAGACAGGTAATATAGATTGGAAAGGGAGGCTGGCACAAATGACCGAAGGCCTTGAAAATAATCTAGATTAAAAAAACTGGCAAGCCAAAATAATGGATTTTGTTCAACTCAGAGTCATCAAAATTGAGAAATTTGAAAAAACAAACAAAAAAACTTGGATTTCTAATATTCTTGAATGTAGCAACATTGGGCCTACATTCCTAAATCTCAACTTGTGGTGAAGCCAAGAAGGGGTTGCTGACTATAACGGGGCACGGGCTCTCCAGTTCACCAAAATCCACACCCTTACTCTTGCTTGACTTAATTATCTGTTTATCTTCTCTAAACAGTAGAATTTGCCTGAATTTAGAAAGGGGTGTTTCAAAAAAAAAAAAAAATTAACCTGATAAAACCAATTACAGATCTACTGTTTCTTCTAATAATTCACTAGAAATGGAAGTCAAGAGCTAGTCCTTCATTCAACATTTTCCCATAGATCTGAAGATTCTTATTAGTGTTTCCTTTTCTTCCTGTCTTCCCTACTGAAATCACCCCTGGTTGCTTAGCCTCTTCCAGTAGCTGCACCCTATGGACTTTTCATCATTGTTGCTTGATGCTGGAGTTGTTAGTTTTCACATCTTTGTGAACTGTGAGCACCAACCTGTAGACCTCAGCACTTATGCCATTTCTGTTACTTGTGCCTGGTTTGTGACAACTCAATACAACAACAAGTATTTTCAGGTGCCTACCATACTGTGTTCCAGCCACTGTTTCCTGAGTGTGGGTCCTCACTGAATAACAGACAAAAAACAAGAGGATTAATATTCTAGTGGAAGAAACACACAATGAGCCATCAATGTAATAAATAAATGATGTATGTTGGAAAATGACATGGAGGGGAGAAAACAGTAGAGTGGGATAAGGGGTTGGCAATGGGGATTGTGATTTTAAATAGACTGGTCAGGGTAGGCCTCAATGAGGTGACATTAGAAGACTTTAAAGAAGTTGTTGTGGGAAATGACTTTCATGCAATGGGGACCTCCAAGTACCAGGTAAGCTCAGTGGAAAACTATAGACCATATCAGAAAGTCTATCATGGACCAGAAAGGCTCACAGGCCAAATTAAGATGTTCAAACCATACAGGTTATCGAATCAACTTAAAACACATACAGAAGAGCAAACAGAAAGAAATGGTATAGGTTAACATACTCAAGATAAAGTATAAGTAGGTAGAAGGTTCATACTCCATGAATCCTGGTTATGCAATATTAATATGTTTTCTATGCCCCAATCCCACTAGCCTTCTAACTCATGGCGAGGTTGTAAGGACTGGACTTGAACTTAACTCAGGGACTCAGCAGACAGAAGGTGCCTGGGGTCAACACACACTTGCTCTATCAGAGACACTCAGGGAAAAGTAGTCTTGGCCAATAGCTGTGGCTCCTACATTAGCCTCTTGAGCAGCTATGAGCCTTTTCTAGGTCTCTTAGGCAGAAAACACACGGAGTCAGAGTGGGGACCGTAACACATATCACCAGGGGTGGGGTGGCCAATTGAAGATGGCATAGCTGTTAACCTGGAGGTGATGTGATCAACACCTCACTACTAGTCCTTCCATCCCTTTTTGTAGAAATAATACCCTTAATAGTTTCATGCTTTTAGATCGTATATGTCACTCATGTCTATCTTTGACATGTCTCATTAGGACCCGTACTGTATTTAACATATCTTACAGTTTGTATCCATCCCACTGTTTTTCTCATCTTTCAGAGCAGAATTGTATATTCTCAAATAATGTAGCAAACACATGTCACAGTAGTGAAGGAGTTAGCGATGAGGATGTCAGAGGGAAGAGCACATGAGTCAGAGTGAGTGTGCCTATGGCCGCCGTAAGAGTTTTGTCTGTAATACTGACACGAATCCATCCTTTGCCAAGTTAAACTGTCAACTTTACTTTTCCATCCTCTAGGAATTACCCTTTACTCACAAGTAGGAGGAAAATCACAGTAGTGCAGTGTCATGAAAGTCAGCAAGAGTTTCAAAAAGAGGTCAACTGTATCAGCCATCGCTGAAATGACTTTGATAAATAGTAGACTATGGGGGACGATGAGAACAGTGTGGAAGAAAAGGCCATTTGAGTTAGCAATGAATATGTCACTGGTGACCTTCAAGGGATGGGTTTTGATGAAGAAGCCAGGGCAGAAGTCTGAGTGCTGGTGTTACAGAGGAAACGTGTGGGGAGGAAATGGATGCATTACTTCCTCAGGCCCGGTGACCTTTGTACCTCACAGTTGCTAAAATGAGAAAGCCCCCCTTTCTCCGGAGGACTGTGGCCCTGGCAATCAGGCACTTCCCAGCACCGCCCCACAGACCCAGTTCCCATGTGTCAGCGTGCTGATGAAAGTATTTCCAGCAAAGTCAACCAGATTCTTTGAAGGGCTTCTGAGGTTGCTCATTCAAGTGAGTCCTCCTGCTCACTATTTTCTTTTTACCCTATGAGTGGAGGGAAAGGTGAGATTAATAATTCTATATATTAACTGATCATTTTTAGTACCTAAAAATCTGTCATTCTGGCTCCAGAGTTTATGTGTATATCCATCCATCCGTCCATCCATCCATCCATCCATCCATCCATCCGTCCATCCATTCATCCTCTTCCTGATAGGTGTATCTATGAAAGACAGGCCTTCCTTCCCATGAGGCTAGTTTGTCCATCTGTGTGGATGGGCTCCAGTCCCTTCCCCACCCAGTCCCTTTCCTCCTCCTCTGTTCCCCCCAGAGAACTTATAGGGCATGGAATCCCTTTTTAGTTCTGATCTCCAAGTTCTCCCTTGGCTGAATAAATCCAAGTTCTTTCTTTCTGTTCTCAAAAATAACACCTCTCTCCACTTACACCTGTAGACATCATTCTAGGTCTCTTATTTGCTGAGAACAAAGGCCTTGGTTGCAACATCAATGAAAGCTTGTATCTGTCCTTGTCATTCCACTGAAGTGCTGCCACTAAGGCCCAGCCATACCCACTGCATAACACCTTCATTTATTCATTAGATTTTATATTGTAATTGCCTATTTTCTTTTGTGTCCTACACAATAAATAAACTAAGATCCTTGACAGGAAGACAGGTTCATATTTGCCTCTGTCTCACCAGCATCTAGAGAAATCTCTGGCACATATTAGACATTCAGTGTTTGTTGGATTAATGAATGAGTGACTAAATGAATAAGTTCTGTTTGCGACCTCTTTTACTTTTGACTCAGTCACGTATGTCCTCCTTTTTAAAATACTCAGATAATATTTTCTCTAGTTTTCATTCCAACTCTCTGTCAACTCTTTTGTGGCTTCTTATCTTTAAATAACGCAATTTCCTAGAGGTCTATCTTTGTTCTTTTTTCAACATTATCTGCTTTGCCTGAACAAGCTCATCAATAGCCAGCAGCTTTAATTTCAAATTTATCTACACCCCCAGTATTAACCTCACTCCTGTTCTTCACACCCATGCATCTAGCTGCCTATAAACCATCTTCATTTAACTATCTCGTAGGGACCCTAAGTATGTAAGATAAAACACTGAACTCGTAACTCCTGTCTTAGTGAGTGGCTTAGCCATCCATTTAGACGTCAAAGTAAGAGCTTTGGGAATTTTCCTTGAAAGTTCGTTTTTGCTCCTCTGTCTCATTTAATCAGATATGAATTCCTTTAGATTAGGGTCCTAATCTGTGTCCTCTCTCTCTCCACTTTTCTTGTCATATTCTGGGTATCATGGTCAGATATGAAGTTTGTTGGGGCAGGAATACTGAGTTCTGCCACCCTCCTCCTGCAACCCCCCCTAAACACACACACACACACACACACACACACACACACACACACAGAAAGAGAGACAGAGAGAGAGAGCTGTGATCACAGTTAGGACATTACAAATACTGGGTTCCAGGCCTTCTAGCCATCTGTGAGCCAAAGCTATTGGCTTCCTCCCTGCCATCAGAGAGAAGGGACAGGGAGGGAGCACTGAAAAACAGGACAAGACTGATGATGAAGGCTATCCCTCCCCACCCGCCCACTCCCATCTGAAAAACCTTTCCCTCAAATAGTATAAAATAAAATAGAAAAAAAAAAAAGGGAACTAAAAGATAGTTTGATTGGGGCAATTCCAACCACATATTTCAAAATCACTGGTTAACTTCCTTCTCTCTATTTCACTGTACTGAGTATCCCTCGATAAAGACTTGCCATTTCAGAAATGGAGTATGTTGCCTCTTTTCTGCATCATCTTAAAATGAATCCATCAGTCCTGCACTTCTAACAATAGTGCAGAAGCACGAGACTGAGACAGCAGAGAGGTAGTTGGGGGACAGAGCAAGCCAGGGCCAGGGGTAGATTCCCTGGTTTCCTGGACTTAGAAGAGTCACTGGGCCCTTTAGTGAGGCATTTTGTGTGACAGTTTAACTTGCTCATGCTGATATTACTTTATTATTTCTCTCATTCCAATTCTGGGGAGTGGGCTGGGGAGGTGTTGACACTAAAACACAGGGAGGGGGATGTTTCAGATAACTTTTGGGAGTTTGCATTTTCATACTGAAGGCAAAAGGAAACAATTTGAGGATTTTAAGCAGGGGGATGGTAGAGTCAGATTTCAGTGTTAGAAATAATAATGTCAATAGCTAATATTTATTAGCACTTACTTCATTCCAGGCACCATGTCCAGTGCTTTACATGGGTTATCTTACTTAATTTTAAAGTAGCTCTATAAAGCAAGTACTCTTAATTTCCTTCTTCTTATACATACTGAAGCAAATATCTAGAGAGTCATTAGTCCAGTTCTCACAGATAATAGGAGTGAAGCTGAAATACAATCCCGTTTGCTGGTCTCAAGTTTATTTCAATCATCACTGTGAGCTCAGAATCATGGCAAAGGAAATTAATTAGATGGTATCACTTGGGTAAATTGATTTTTTTCTTCTGTGTATCCCTACCACCCTTCCTAGTCCCATTTCTCACCTTTTGCCTGTGTTTAAGCTGTATGACAGTCAAGCCCTAATACTCCAGGCTCTCTCTTGCCTCTGAGCCTTGGCACATGCTGGTCCCTGCCTGGAAAGTTCTTCCACCTCCAGCATGGTGGCCACCCAAGTCTTTCAAGACTCCACAGTTATTGCCTCTACCAAGCCACCCTCTGCTCATTCCTGACCCAAGAGGAGTAGGTATCCTTCCCCTTCCAACATTGATCTTCAGACATCTTTAGTCCTTAAAATCACTAAAAAATATTATATACTGCCTTGTGTATTTTCAGCCTCATACTCTGAAATTTTTATCATAGCTTAGATAGTGGCAAAGGATATAATTTCTTATGTATTATAAACAACAGATTTTTAAAATAAAATGTTACATCACTTTCTAAAATGTATCCATTGGAAAATAAGTACCATATCATTTGACATCTATCATCATCCTCTGGGGAAAAAAATGGGCAAGCTTTTCTTCAACAATTGGGAATTTTATATAATTCCATTTTCTCCTTTACCCTGTATTCCCATTTCAGTATCTCCATAGAGTTATATCATAATGTGAGAATATTTTTATGTTTGAAAAGACATACAACACAATACTTTTAGCAATAGCAGGTTCTCAAGCAGATCAACTTTAGGAAAAAGGAAATATGGATGTTGATCTGGGAATCTGTTCCTGGCTCTCCAGACCTCAGCAAGTCTTCCTATACCCCAGGGCACACACACTCCAGTTTAAAGTCTGCTGCTCCATACCATGGTGTCCTTTATGTTTCCAATAGTATTTTATCATGACTCAATAATTATGATTTCATCCATCACATCCCTCAAGCACTCAGGTGTGGGCACAAAGTCTTATCCCTCTCTGTGTCTCCATTCAAAGCTGTTGCTCAACAAAGTTTTGCTGAACCTTTGATGAGCCTAATTAGCATGATCCTTTATTGAGCTAATTAGTATTGTGTTCTGTTCTTTTTCTTATATGATAGTTCCTCTTTCATATTGTTCTTCTAAACCCTCTAGGTCAGGCCCATCCAACGGGGAAACACAAGAGTACTTTTTAGCAGGTGAATAGAAATAATTTACTCCCTCACCTGTAGAAGAGCAGGAAAGAAAATACTGCCCAGGCTATGCTTTTGGATCTGGAAGCTCCAGGCACACAGAACATGATTCGTGCCTCAAAGGAGCTATCTAACCATTTAGTACAGGGGCACAGATGAGGCAAAATGAACCCATCAATTGTTTTGATGCAGGAAGAGCAGGAATGTCCATTCTCTTTATGTATTCTAGAGCAGTGCATTTATAAGAACTGGGAGAGGTCATAATTAAGTGTGGAAGTCATTAGATGATCATACCCCATGCTTCAGTCCCCCTGTCATAGACATGTGAAGAAGTTCCTGTATTATTAAGTTCAGGTTTTGAGGAGAAGAAGGAGCCTGCTTATCTCTCCATGGTGGCTAAAACCATTTTCTGTGTGGCAGACAGAGAAGGGGCTTTGGAGTCTAACAGATTCTTGAATTTAAATTTAAGACCTACCACCTTACTAACTGTGGGAACTTGAAAAGGTATTTAACCTGTCTGAGTATTGGTTTCCTTGTCAACAGAGTGTCCACACCTAGGATCAAAACCAAAATTTCAAATTTGCAGAAGCCAGCCCAACTCGGATCACGTCTACTTATGGCTGGAGAGGGTTGATTGCAGAGGAAGCCAACACTGATTCACACCCCAGATCTTGGGACCTTTCCAGGGTGTGCATCCTCACCAGCTTCTAGTGAAGCCTGAGAATTTTAAATTGCCACTTATTTATACCATCTGTGTCAGATGTCTTCTCACATCTAATCCCCTCACAGGCAGCCATTGAAAAAAACATGTCAAGGAAAGCCTCAAGTGAAGAGAAACTCAGTGAGGAGAGTCCTGGAGCTAGTGAAAGGGCCCCCCCACCAACTTTTCTTCCCACCACAAATACCTCTTTGGTGTCTATTACCGTGGAGATACTAGCATATATCTTAGATGTATTTTAGATACTAAGATACCTAGATGACATGATGCTTGCTCTAAAGGAGGTAACTGGCAGAGGTGCACAGACATGGGAAAGTAATTTGTTACAGTATTATGAAGCCAGTTGAAGCAGACAGGATGGGATGTGATGCTGGGGAGAGAAGCACGGGTGAGATAGTGATGAAGCTGGTGGCCCAGGTCAGGAAGGCCTGGCAGAGAGTCATTAGCATCCATGTGGGGATGGGTACTTATTTCCAGGTCTCTTCCTCACCTGCTCTAACAAGAGCAAATGCCCAAGTACTCCTTTAGAGATTATCCTAGACTAGTCTTATTTATAGACAGAGATATGCTGTGAATTGGAAGAACACCCAATGACCCCTTGCACTAACAGCTCTTTCTTCGCTGAATGCTCAATGCCTGACGATCCCAGATTGATTAGAATGATTGCTCTGGTAGAGCTTTCTGTGTTCAGAAGCCCAGTTAGAGTGCAACAAGGTACAACCTCAGACAATACTATGTTAGCAAGGGCTAGCTCATCTATCACATTGGCTGGCTTTCAATTAGCTGGGAGTTAGATCCCTGGGGAAGAGTGGCAGGACAACTATAGTTTGTTGGAAACAAGGCAGGAGGAAACATTGAGGCTTGAAACATTAAGCACTTCACAGGAAGAGCTAGACCAAAGAAGGAAAAAGAGTGAAGGGCAAGAGATGAAGGGGAGGTGAAGAGAAAGGAGGAGAGGCAGGGCCTAGAGGAAGACAGACTCTTCCTGCCAATGACTGAAGGGAAAGCAGTGGCTCTGGGGAATATCCAGGGAGGACTGAGAAGCATTTTCTGGTTATTGAAATTTGGGAAATGACAGACTGAACAAAGTAAAATTTTCTATTCCTAAAATTCTCCCTAGATTCTTAATTAAGCTAACATGCCTGTAAACTTAATAAAAATATTGATAATAATATCAATAGTAATATTGATAATAATAGATGCCTATTGAGGACTTGCTTCAAGTTCTATAGGTTGTGCTTTACATGCAGTAGTTCACTGAATGCTCACAACCCTAGAGTTGCCAGTGTTATTCTTATATTGTTCTCTAGATAAAGAAACTATGGTTTAGAGGAGGTTAAGAAACCTGGCTGAGAACACAGGCAGGGAGCTGTGGCACTGGATTCTAACTGGAATTCTTGCTTTGATTCTAGTGTAAAACCCTTAACCACTAGAGTGGGGTCATGCCTGTGGCGGGTGATGTTCTAAAGCAGGGGTTAGGTAACTTTTTTGGTAACAGGCCAGATAGTAAATATTTTTGACTTTATGGGCCATATGGTATCTGTCCCAACTATTCAACTCTATTGTATGATGAAAACAGTCATAGACGATATATAAACAAATGGGTGCGACTGTGTTCCAATAAACTGTATTTATAGAAACAGGAGAATGGCCTTTTCCAAAGAAACTAAAAAAAGTCAAAAATAGCTTATAGTCAAAATGACCTTTCAGATAACAGTGGTTACTTTCAAGGAGGGCAACCACCCTGAACAGTATAGCTGGCTTATGGAATCATAACAGCAAAGAATTAATGTCTTTGTTTCTCTTTGCATTTCAGGGTGATCTCTCCATTCCTTTGATGGTGGAGCCCAAGTCTAGTTTGAAATGGGAGGAAATAGAGCACATAAACGAACTCCCCCTTCTTTTTTCTTTTTTTTTTGGGAGTAAGTGTAGTTAAATCCTAGTAGAATAAAAATGCATGAGTGATACCATCCGTTAAAGGCTCTTTCCAAACAATTCAACTCACACTTTTGGTGTGGGGCAAAGCATCTCATGGACTTAAAGTTCTCTGGAGGATTCTTGGAAAAATGCTTACCTGGTGTTATTTCTGCATCCCTTCTGACCAATAGAGAAAGCTACATTTAGAAAATAAGAGCTGGAATAAATGGTTTGGGGCTAAAAAAGATGACTAGCTGGTGCTGGAAGCTGCTGACTAAACAGATATCATGGGGATGCAACTTGTCTGGATGTGGATATGATTTCTTTCGAGGCATATACCATGAATTCCTTGAGACCTAAGGAGAGAGAAGGTCTGACTTTGATTCACTATGGGAACTTGACTTAGATCTGATTTCAGGGGAACCACGACTAACTTATGAACAGAGAAAATATGTGTAATTGTAAACCTAGAAAATATGTAAACCTAGAAAAGTAAAAGAAGGCTCTTTCATGTACCAACATCTCTACCAACCGGGGATTAGAAGGTCACTAATTCAGATCTATATCTTGTGCTTAAAGCTGTGCTTTCCAAGACTGTTTTCTTCAGTGACAAGTTTCTCTGGAGGTACCAATAAGGGATGCAGGGCTGTTTGATGGCCAACCACTCAAGAACAGTATGTGCTGCCTGGTTCTTTCCAGGACCTATCACTTTCTAACAGTAACCTAGGATTCAGCCCTGTAAGCCTAAATGTCTCTAGCTTTACCTCAAAGATAATAATGCCTACTTCCTAAAAATGTGGTAAAGGTTAAAATAGTGCATAAACAAAGCATTTTCCTCAGTGCCTAGCATATAATGAGGGCTCAGGGACCTTAGCTATTGTCATAGGCTACAATAAATATTTATTAACCATTATCACTAGAGCACATTTAGTTTATCCAGTTGATTTCCACAGCAATATTCCTCTAAGAACATCGGACAGGTAAGAGTGAGAAACCCTCCTTGCTCCATGAGGAGGAAATATATGCACATATAAATATATATGTAGGGCATATGGGTTAGGTAGGAGAAGCTGGCTTCCAATCCTGGTTTTGCTACTGTGAGGACCTGGGGTGTTTTATTAATGAATTTACTTGATTCTCTGGGCTTCAGTTTCTATTTATACAAAGAAGAGGAAAACAATCCTTACCATTTTTCTAAAGCAGTATCTGGAATAGGGGAAGGAGAGAATAAATGAGTACATAATAAATAACGGTACCTTATGTGGGGCCCGGCCCATTGGAGCTCTTCTTGTTATTGATGGGTACCAAGCGGAAGCTGAGGATCCCAGGGAAGATGTCACAATGTGGCATGTGGTCCTTAGAAAGGGAGATAGAAGATCAGTGACAACTTCTTCACAATTCTATCCTAAGTCACTGTCAAAGCATTTTGGTTACACTGAAACCTTATTTTATTTTCCTTTTTATTATATTCTGAACATACATCAGAATGATGCCTTTTAATGCTTTGGATCCAGCCTGTGACTGACTGAGCACAACTCTGATGAAGAGGTGGACGCAGCTGGGGTCAGAGCTCCGGAAGAGCTGGCAGGTGAATGTTCTCATTGATTCAGCCGGGCCATGGTGAGGGTGCAGGGAGGTGACCGGAGACGGCACAGTGCGAATGTGTGACTGTGTGGGGAGGGGATTCTTCTGAGTTTCAGTGTAAGAATCCACCGTGACTCATGCCATGAAGAAAAAAAGTTTAGAAAGTCACATTCCAAAAAAGAACACAGCTGAAAAATTTACATTTCAGAGTATGGAAGCCAAGGTGTTTCCTGTCTGGGTTCAAGCCGTGTTGTTTGTCTTAGAATGGAAAACAATCTCTTGCTTCAAAGAACATAGTATCTTTTTTTCCAAGTAGGTAATACAGGTTTAACAATCAGAATGGTATAAAAAGTACACACAAAGAAGTTGCCCTCTGTCTTGCTGTCTTGTCAATAGGTTTCAGCCCCGGGCAAGTTCACTATGGATTCAGTGTGACCAAAGAAATGACAGTAGAACGTTCTTGGGGTGAAAAGATTATACCCAACTTTATTTCCACGGTGGCAGGTCAATCACTAAAATCTTGTCCACTCAGAGCGAGTCTGCATGCAGCAAGCTGGTCTCTGCCTCTGGGCCTCTGTTCTCGGCGCTGCCACCACTCCAGCCTCTGCTCTGCTCTCCTGCAGCCTTGCAGCCCTGCCACCATATCACCCAGAGCACTGGGCAGAGCTCTTTATATAGAATCAATAATGACATATTGCCCACACGTGTGTAGGGAGCGAGCCAACCAGGGCCAGGTGAGAATCCTGGCCACAGGAGCCTTCATTTTATCCACATTTGCAATGGGTTTCAGCCCCAGGCAAGTTCACTATGGATTCTGTGTGACCAAAGAAATGACAGTAGAACGTCCTTGGGGCGAAAGGTTTTATTATCCGGCTTGTTCTCCCGATGGTAGGTTGAGCACTAGCATCTCTGCCTCCACCCAGAGCTCTGGGCCGAGCTCTCTATATAACGCAATAATAGCTTATTGCCTATGGGTGTGGAAACAGTAGCCTAGCAACAGGCCAGTTACATCATCAGGTGGTTGAAGTTCAGTGAGGATCCTGGCCATAGGATCCCTAACTTCTCCACACCCTCTGTCCCATCTGTCCTCTCTTACTCCTATTCTTTATATTAGTTTTGCTTTGTTGGATGGTGTATCTTCCCACAATTTCTTTGGCATATGCACATAGATAAGAACAGAATGTGTTCTTAGCCAACCTCTTCATTTTATTACACAAAACATAGCACACAATATACACTGTTGGGCATGTTGTTTACTTAACAGTATAGCCTGAACATCTGTGTATAACAGTACAGAAAAAGTCCTCATTATTTTTTACATACATAATATTAACTGTGTAAATGTTCCATGGCTTATTTGGGTCCTGTCCAAGCTCCACACAATAAGAAGGCTTGTACATTCTCATTTACTATGTGTGCAGATGTAACTGTAGGAAAGATGCTCAGAGGTGGGATTGCTGGGTCCAAGGATCACTAACCTGTAATTTGGGCAGGATTGCCAGGTTTCCCCTCCACAAGGGCTGGACCATTTTCCCCCTCATGGTAAAATAAAGTGGTTTTAATTGTATTTCTTACATTAATTTGTGTTCCATTTGGCCATGAATATTTCTTTTTCTGTGAAATGTCTATTCATGTGCTTTGTCCATTTTTCAATTGGATTATTCCTAAAGCTCTTAATTCCTGGGAGCTCTTCATAGTTAATTATTGATTTGAGAGGACAGTATTTGTCATTGATATGATTTGTAATTTTCTTCCAGTTTTCATTTTGGCATTTACTTTGTTCATGGTGTATTTGCCATGCTAACAAACTTCTTAAAAATTATGTAGTTTAAGATATCTTCTTTAACGTTATGACCTCTCCATTT
The DNA here is from genome assembly GCF_030020395.1 of Manis pentadactyla. Classification (NCBI taxonomy): domain Eukaryota; kingdom Metazoa; phylum Chordata; class Mammalia; order Pholidota; family Manidae; genus Manis; species Manis pentadactyla. The sequence continues at coordinate 53,440,383 of NC_080030.1, forward strand.
TTGAATAGCCTTCTGTGGATAAAGTGAAGGTTCCTATGGCCAGAGTTCTTACCTCGCCCTGGTCAGCAAGCTCACTACATATGTGTGGGCAATACGTTGCTATTGACTTTATATAAAGAGCTCTGCCCAGTGCTCTGGGCTACATGGTGGCACAGCTGCAGGGCTGCAAGGATGCAGGAGAGCAGAGGCTGGAGTCGTGGCAGCGCTGAGGACAGAGACTGAGATGGCTGTGTAGGCAGAGAGGCCCAGAGGCAGAGACCGACTTGCTGCATGCAGACTCGCTCTGAGTGGACGGGATTCTAGTGAGAACCCTTTCACTCCAGGAATGTTCCATTGTCATTTTTCAGTCTCATTGAATCCACAGTGAGCTTGTCAGGGGCTGAAACCTTCCCTACTCCAAGTTTAGCAAGCTGAAAAAGTCAAAGAAGCAGACTGCTCTCATCGGCCCCAAAAGGACCAGCTCTGGCAACGCATCTTCAGCGCAATGACCTTACGTGGTGATTTGATGCTGATTTTGGACTTCCTGATCTCCAGAACCATAAGATAACATTTTTCTTTTGTCATTTTAAGCCACTAAATTTGTACACCAGCAATAAGAAACTAAAACAAGCATACAACATAGACAGATTTTTAAATCACTACATTGAATACAATAAGTAAAAAATATTTTTCTAGAAAGCACTCTCTTCTAAGAACTGGAAGAAGTCTATTTAGGGGAAGGGATTACAGTAAAGTGAAAAAAACAAAATAATTAAAATAGAGAGTCTCATACAGAATAATTGTAATAGTGAGTCATAAAAAAAAAGTATGATTAATTAACATCTCTGCTCCTGAAATTCCCAGTAACATTCCTCCTATCAAATTAAAAGAAAGAAAGCAAGCAAGCAAGCAAGCAAGCAAGCAAGCAAGCAGTGGAATAGAATGGGCATGGAAAATACAGAGCTGGTGGCTGGTTCTGTGAAAAGACTGTTAAACAAGAAAATCCCTGGTGTCTGTGACTCTGAAGAAAGGGAGAAAAACACAGTAACATCATTTGGTGTAAGAAATAGGGTTTGACCATAGATATAGAGGATACTTAGATTAAGTACTATTTACAACATTAAAAAGAGAAATTGAATATTTAGATGAAATCAATACTTTTTTGTGGGTATTGTAAATTACTAAAATGGACTCAAGGAGTGGCTTTAAAATTAAAACAAGTTGGGTGGAAAACCAGAGGAATTTAAAATGTTCCTTAAAATCTAATCCTCCTAAATCCAGACCCAGGTACTGTGAAAGACTAATTGCATCAATATCTTCCCCAAATAGATGATTTCTCTGTTGTTTAATCTGTTCCAGAACATAGAAAATGAGGGAAACCTTTCCTACCCCTAACAGAAAGCCCTGATAAGATTAGCAGATTCCTATTTAGGAATCAGGTGACCTGCTTTCCAATCATGAGTGTTCCACTTGAAGACTGAGCACTCTTTAGCAATTCACCTGTCCCCTGTCTTAGAGCCTCACCCATCAAACAGATGTTTTATTAACACTAGTGTCAGCTCAGCCCTTCATTTCTCTGGCCTTTCTCAGGCCTTCAGTATTGCATTTGCTGTTGCCTCTCCTCTCCCACATGCAGGTTCTATCCCAGTCCAGTTTCTGAACCCATCTTGACTGAGAATAGGCTTAATCCCCTTCTCCCCACCTGTGCAATTCAAGACAGATTTAGTCTTTGTAATGTTCATAGATTCTGACCAAGAGAAGGCAGTGCTGACCACTGAACACTAACACAGTTTCCTAACACGCTAAGCTCCCCCACCCCCCATTCCATGTGATTCATCTCATTCCGAAGAGCTCCATTTCCATGTCAGGGATTCATTCTGCTTTTGTTCCTGCCAACCTGACAGTTCTTGTCCAAGGTTCCCAACCTGGTGACTGTGGACACCTGGAAAATTTCAGGAAGCTGTTGCAAGGGATTTGAGAATCCTTTGATACTCCAAATCTTATCTGCAGATTGACTATCTCATCCACGTTTGTGTTGTTACATTTCCAAATGAACTTGTGTCAATGCAGTTCAATCAAGAGACAGAAACCACATGGTAATGTAAAACACACAAAGCTCAATATAAAGAATTATTGAACTATGATAGAAGATTAACTATAAAGATGTAAAGAGAACTTTAAAGGGTAGCCTAGGGCTGAGGAAGAGAAGATATGGGAGGGTGACTTGGAAGGAGGAGTTCCCTCCCTTGGTGTTTATAGCCCACTGGATGTCAGAGGAGACGGCTGTTTTCCAGAACCAGAGCTGGTCCATAGTTGCTGGGCAAGCAACAAGCAGTTGCCTCCCCGAGCATAGGCCAACAGGGGCTATATATAATTTCTACTTTTATAATGAGCTCATTGGTATCGATGCAATTAAAAATCTCTCTGGAATCTGCGTTACATAGAAGATTCTGTCAGTAGACTCTACTCACTGGTAAACCTGTGTCTACACATAACGGCCACAGTAGCATGCAGTCCCAAATGCTGCAGGACCTGGTTTGGAAGATAAAAACCATCTCATGTTGCATCTGAGAAGTCTGTCCTTCATGACGTTTCCAGGAAGTAGGAGAGAGGAGAGAAGGAAGGAGAGTTAAGAGCAAAAGTTAGTTTCATTAAAATGAAACAAGCAAGTCAGCTGACTGTGTGAGAGATGAGCCTGCTTCAATTTAACTTTTCGGTAAAAGTAAAAAAGAAGAAGAAAACTGTAGGATACAAATTGTGAAACTTGTAATGATAATACGATACTTTAATTTGGTTAAAATGCATGGCAATATAAGTCAGTACAACTTTTGGATGACACAAACGAGGAGTTATGCTTAAGTGCACAAAAGCTTTCCCATGAGCCACTTGTTTTTGGTTTTAATAAGGCTCCATCTCTTTAAGCAGATTACCGGTAAATTCTTTCACTAGTTGAGTGCTAGAAAACAAATGGGAACCTTGAGGTTTTTCCCCTCAAGATGCCTATTTCTAATATCAAGATTGCTGCAGCCCCTTGGGGGATGGGAGTATGGAAGCGAGAGAAGGCATCAAAAAGATATTTTGGGGTGGGGAAGTGACAGGAAGAAACTCAGGTTAAAGAAAGAATGATTTCATAGGTTTTGATGATGCATGCAGCTAAGTGACCCAACAAGATAATGTAGTAATTCAGGTTTACAGGCTGTGAGAAGTTGTCTAGGCAAGCCCCTTCCTACTAGAAAGAGAGCACTGAGTCCTGGAGGTCTGCAGAGGGACTTGCCTAAGACTGTACAGCTGGTTGTTGGTAGCACTCTGCCTAGTGATTGATTAAGAATGTGTGTCTACTGTTCATTTCTCTAAGCTTCATTAGCTTTTAGGGGTGACATGATATTTGCATTTTTAATATGTTTTATGTGCCCTAGGAGTTATAGGTGCCATAGGATTATTTATTTGGGAACCCAGTGGTGAATGTTCCTTTCTCTCCCTTCACCTGCTTTTCTCTCCTGAGCTCCAAATCTACTGAGCTTCTTTTCTAACAAACCACAGCTCAGCACTGGACTCCATGGTCAATCAACTTCCTCTTTCTTTGACCCTTCTAAGCCCAGCCCCTCTGGGTCACTCTCCATCAGCTTTCTCTACATCTCTATTAGTTTCTGAAGTACAGCTATAAAAGAACCAATCAGTGTGAAGTCCAGGTTCAATGGAGATTCAGATACAACATGATCATGACCCCTGCATATTACCTATCACTTCTCTGCTGAGGGATCCTCTTCAGTGTTGTCCTAACAGTGGCTAATTGAGAGATGTCTGACTTTAAACTCCCTTCTTCCCTTCCACAGTTAATGAAACCAACTATTTAAAAATTTTTTACTGAGATAATCCAAGCTAACATATATATGCTTCATCAATTAAACTCATCTTCAATTCAAATGATCTATCTTTACATCTTGTTCTTTGTTCTTATTTTCACATGGAAGAAGAGCTAGTCTCTCTGTGGTCCTAGATCAGCAATTCTCAAATGTGGCTCCATGTTAGAATCAATTAGGGAACATTACTTATCTTGATGGTAAGCCTCTTCCAGACCAATTAAATCTGAAACTCTGAAGGTGGCCAGGCATCGTTTGTTTGTAAAGCTCCCTGGAGATTCCACTATGCAACCAAGTTTAAGAACCACCACCCCACATCTCTTTTGTCTCCACTCAGTTTTGAAGAGTATTTGCACCTATTGTTATTCTCTTTCTTTTCCACATCTTCATGCTCCCCTCAACGCTTTTGCTTCGTGCATCTACCTTTCAATATTTATAGGTGTCCTGAATTGGGCAAATATTTCCCTTTGCCTTGCTGCCTTCTCTAGCAACCATGTTACTTGCCTACTTCGGTTTGTAATCAAATGTGTGGAAAATTGTACCTGCAGCTTACATTTCATCACTCATTTTGCTAGTGATCTGGTTTCTAAATTCTCTACTCTTTTAAAACACTCTGAAATTATATATGAACCTAATTTTCTTACCCAAATTTACCAAGACTTGTAATACCGTTGACTATCTCCTCCTTGAAGTGCTTGATTTCCAGGACACTACATTAGCATGTTCTCCAGTCTTTTATTCTTTGTTCTGTCTCCTTTATTCACCAACCTTCCTTTCCTTATTTCCTAATATAAACATTTTCAGGTCCTTTCCTCTGCTGCCAGGTCTTTCTCTCCCCACTTACACCCTCTATTTTCACGGATTTAGGCATAAAATTTATATTTTTGTGGCAGGATAGCTTTCCTGACAACCCTTCTTTCTCTCCCTCACCTCTGATGGAAAATGCATCTTTGGAAAGACGGAGTGGAGAGACAGAGCCCACCCTACGACACTGTAGCCTGAAGGTGTGGAACAGCTTTGCTAAAACCCAACTGCATGGGGTTAAAACCCCAGCTCTCTTAAATAACTTTGTGACATTAGACAAATTAATAAGCCACTGTTCATCTCAATTTCCACTGTAAGAAGAAAATGACAGCACTTACCTCATGGGGTGGTTATAAGGAACAAATTGTGGGAAGTGCTTAGAATAGTGCCCGGCATATGATAAGTGCTATATCAATTTCAGCTATTTTTAGAGACATCAATGTAAGAAGAGCAAAAGTTTCTGCTGTCGTTGTTGGTCCATTTTGAAAAATTCACAGAAATTCATGCCTGGGCATGGCCGTACATCAAATGGTAAAGAACTACTTTAGAGCCCTGAGGTTATCTTGAGGAACTCACAGTGAGCCTCCAAAAGGGATACAGGCTGCTTTGAGGAAGGATATTGGAATAGAAAATACTGAAGAGAATTCCTGGCAGGGTTGGGCGGGCAAGATAGATAAGAGAGTGGGTAAGTCAGAGAGGGGGAGAGGCCTGTTTGAGTTGGGTGCATCTTTCAGCCTCAAGGACTGAGTGAGTAAGTGTGCTGTGTGTATGGCGTATTTCTGCTAAGGACTCTATCTATGCAACCTTCCAGATATGGTATTGTGATCACTATAGTGAGGTTATGTTTTTTGATGTTCAAATCTCAAACTCCCAACTCTCATCTGAGTGAAAGTTCTGTCTCTCTAATAGTTTGTTAGGCATCAAACCTTGGATATCCAGCTACCGACACAGCATAGCCCATCTTCCCTTTAGAACTACTTTTGTCAAAACTTACGTTTGCCACCGGGAACACCTTTCCTCCAAACACTCAGGATTGAGATTTGTAGCTATTTCCAACCCTCCTCTCTCAAAATTCAAGCATATCAGCTAAGTGACCTTAAGTGGCTATTTATGTTCCTGATCTTCATTTCCTTATCTGTAAATTGTAGTTAATTTTAATTACCATATAAGCTTTGTTTTGAAAGAATAAGGGTACTACTACTGTGACTGTGGTGGAGGTAGTAGCAATGTGGAGGAATACTATTAGTAATAATAATAGTGGCTAACATTTCTTGATCTCTTAGTATTGTCTCACTTAATCCTCATAACAACTCTATGAAACAAATTGTGTTTTTATCTTTAGGCCAGAGAATAAGAAAATGAGGTGTAAGAGACTTATCCATTCATTCAGCAAATGTTTATTAAACATCTAGTTTGTACCAGGCATTTTTTGTAGAAGCTTGAGATTACCTAAGTACATAAAACATGGTCCTTGATCCTAGAAAACTCACAACCTAGTTGGGGATGACCAAGTCAATGAATAAAACAATTACAGCCTGTGAAGAGTCCTGTGAGGTGAACAACAGAGTCTTGTATGAGAGAGAAATAGGTGGGTTGGACTATTCTGGATAGAATGATTAAAGAAGGCCTATCTCACTGGGAGACATGTGAGCTGAGATGTAAGGGATGAGAAAGGATTCAACTGTACAGGGCCTGAGGCAAGAGCGCAGGGGCCTCACAGGAAGCAGGAGCTGGCAGGTTCAAGAGACTTACAGACAGGGGGGCTGCAACAAAGTGGGGATTGGGTTGGTGGGGGAAACGACGTGGGAGAGGCCCAGAAGATGGAGACCCCTGTGCACCATGGCCAGGGGTTTGGAGCTTCTAATGCAATGGGAAGACTGAACAAACTTCAGTATGGTGAGAGGCCCGTAAGGATAAAAGATCAAATGGTGGAGACCCTACAGGCAGTTACTGCAACAGCCAGGGAAGGAGATGATAGGAGCTTGGGCTAACCTGGCGAGTGGAGGTGGAGACATCGGAATGGATGAAGTGCCTGTTTTTGAAGTGGAGTCTTTTGTGACTTGCTGGTAGATGTGGAGGAAAATGAGCAAAGGGGGACCCCAAAAGAGGTTTCTAGCTTAAGCAACAGAGTGGAAGGTAGGGCCTATAACTGAGTTAAGAGGACTTAGAAGCAGGTCCTGAGAAAAAGAAATGGGACATGAAATCAAGACTTACATTTGGCTGTCTTAAAAAAAAAAAAAAGATGAGCAGGCATCCAAATGAGAGGGTGATTGGAAGTTTGGATACATGAATCTGGTGATTCATGAGGATTCTAGCGAGAGGTAAAAATATGGGATTATCTGCACATACGTGGCATTTAGAGCCTTTGGCCTGGAGGGGAAAAAATACACAAAGGGCAGGTAGCTCCAGTCTGAGCACTGAGGAATCCTAATAGTTATAATTTATAGGTCAGGCAGAGAAAAACAGTCCAGGCAAGTGAGACGAGAAACTTGTCCCAAGTCACCCAGTCAGGAAAGAGGCGAAGCAGGGTTTGAGAAGGGCCCTGCAACGTCTGGTGCATCGAAGGCCCCCTCCCCGCAAGCTGAATCACTGCCACAGCCTCTTCCACCTCACACCGTCTCACTGGGCATTCAAGGCCAAGTTTTATTGACTCATTTCTACTTCTCCAACCTATTGCTGACACCACAGATGTTCCTAAATATCTGTTGATTAAGAAACCCTCTATAACTTAACAAAGTTCTAGGTAGGGTACTGTTTAAGGGAACAATAACCAACACGACTATAACATTCATTCATTCAGCAAACATTGGGCGCTTGCTGTGTGTCAGGCCCTGGTCAAGCCCCCAAGAGACTCCAGAGAACAAAACAGGTAAGTCCCCCCAAGAGACTCCAGAGAACAAAACAGGTAAGTCCCTGGTCTTGTGGAGCTGACACTGGGGAGGCGGTGGTCTCTGTATGCCAGTTTTCTCAATGGCCTTCCCATGGGGCATATCCATTCCCTCCTCCACCAATGCTCATTCTTCCTACCCTCTTTCTTCCCCTCCACTTATTCAAGTGCTCCATGTCCATAGAAGCCAGACAGTATAAAAATAGCACCTGTTATATTCCCACAAGCGAGCCCTGATATATCTAAATATAAATACCTTCTCACCTCCACTCTTTCACACAGAGACACACATCCACCTGCAGAGATCCTCCTCCAAAGGTGTCAGCCTAGAAACCTCGGCAGAGATAATCAGATCTCCATATGTAAGCTGATACAAAGAGACAGAGCTAGAGAAACAGACTCTCTGATGAAGAGGGGTGTGAGCAGGAGCTTTGGTGAGCAAAACAAAAGAGAACATTTATGAATAAAAGGGTTGCTGTAAAGAAAAATAAATGGTGGTAGATGAGATGGCCAAGAGGGTGAATGGGTGGTCTGCAAAATAACTTTAGGCTACCCAGCTGGAATGCCAAACCCAGAAGGCCCATCAGTGTGCTTCTGGTGGTATTCTACCCTCCCACGCCAAGCTCACTACCCATGGCCAAGATTGAGAGGCAGTACAACCACATTTGGAACTGCTCTCTGGAGCCAGGCTCAGAGAGGAAGGCTCTTTCAAGGCAAGTCAGTTCTTCATCTCCTGCAAGTACAGGCTATATTAGGGCAGTCTCCCTGGGTGTTAGCCTATTTAATGCTAATGCCTTCTCAACCTGGTAGATTAGTCTAATGCTCTCTGACAGGGGTACATAGATAATTCTCTCATATGCTTCACTACAGCTAACAAATAAATAACTTCCATTAGCACATGGTCAAATAGTGAATCATGATTTAATACACACAAAGGATATATAGTAAAGAACAGTGGGGCACTGGTTAATTTCCTTATTGTACAGCAAATAGAGCTGTAGTGTGGAAGGGCTCATTAATCTTCAAAGGTTGAAGCCCATTCTTCAAAAAATTTAGTTATAAGAAGAGGTGTGGGGAAAGAAGGAAAATTACAAGAGAAAATAAATAATAACTTTACTTGGTATAGAACCAGTCTGTGGTTGAACAAGTGCCTGTACCAGTGTCTGATCCATAGTAGAACCCAGTAAATAATGAATGAATACATGTGACATAATCTTGTGACCAGACTGTAGCTAGCATTCCTAGAATAGTGATTTTTCTCCTTTTCATTTGGCTTTTCTCTTATGTTTCTTTGATCATTTGCATATGCACACTCTTTAGATACCCACTTTCCATCAAAATGTCAGGGAAAATTTCTGTGAAACTTGATTTCAGGGTCAAACTGATGTCATGGGGGGGTGTCAGGAGAGGCATGTGATAAAAATAGCCCAGCTGAGGTTCTCATCTGTTTTCTATGCTCTAATGGCACTTTAGGCAGTGTTTCTCAAAGTGTGTTCTTTCAGCCATTCTGCATCAGTATCATCTGGGTTGTTTGTCAAGAATTCCAATTCTCAGAACTCTGGTTCAGTGCTTCTAGACTGGGGCACCCCAAATGGTTCCTTTGCATACCAAGCTTGGTAATCTCTCTTCTAGAGAGAGGAGAGCTGACAATCCCTTATCCTCAGTCCTGAAATATAGAGAGGATCGAGAACTTTGAAAACTGGGAATTGTTCATAACTCATTTTGGAAGCAAACCTGACCCATGAAGTGCCATGAAGCTATGTATGATCCTTCTTCATTGCACGTAATATGAATATTCACTCATTTAACTGAAAAAGTAATATGCTTGATTAAAAGGTGGTGTTCCAACCCCACTGGGGACATTATAGGATGTATGGTATGTGCACTGAATTGCCTTTCTGAAGTCCAAACAATTTTTGAATTCAGAAATACCTATGGCCTCTAGGGTTTCAAATAGAGGGCACCTACCTATGCTTGTTCTCAGGTCCCATCTGGAGGCAGTGTTTGAAACAGCTATATTTGAGTTTGATGATGATAAGAAAACCTAAAGGAAAGATGAATGGATTGAGAGCTGGGAGAGTTTGTCTTTCTGGGCCTCTGTTCTCTTTCCTGAAAATGAAGGAGGAGATTACGTTTAAGGTCTTTGGTCTCTAAAAATGGGATTTTCACACTGTCTTGTTCTCTTAAGTATTGAGGCATTACTGCACAAAGATTCGATTGTGGTGTCTTATTTTCACAAAGGAAATCTAAAAGGGCAAAAATATTTCTCTGTCATCTGGGTTTCCAGACAGACTCTTAGCTGACATTTCTCTCAGTGGTGTGAAAGGGCATTTACTCAAATTTGACAGGTATTGTGAAGCATTATTGCACTCAGCAAAATGACTAGGAAAAGACTAGAATACAGAAATTATCATGAACTCCAGAAAGTGCTATGGAACTTTGTGGAGGAAAGTATTATTTCTTCTAGATACAGAGGAATACTAAAGATATACAGTATAAGACATCTGAAAAAGCCTCAATTACCACCTGCACTTGGAGCTTAACTCAAGCAAGCTGCCTCTTAGCAGAACCCTAGTGATCCCTAAGCCAAGTGATTGTGGTCTGTCTCTCTCTAGCCCTCTGGGCAATAACTGATGTTTAAATGATTGTCCTAAGACACTGTGAAATTCTGAAGCAAGATTTTGAAAAATTAAAAAAACCCATAAAACAGAATAAAACAACAACAAGCTCTGGTTTGTTCCACTGGAAGCAATGTGTGATGGGTTATGTTATCAGTTATGGGTTATTATGAATGATGGGTTGATTGTGTCCTCCTAAGCATGTATGTTGAGGGCTGGTCCCTCAGTATCTCAGGATGTGACCTTATTTGGAGGTAGGATCTTCACAGAGGCAGTTGGGTTAAAGTGAGGTCATTAGGGAATGGCCCATTATTGGATGACCTCTAATCTAATAGGACCAGTGTCCTTATAAGAAAGGGGAATTTGTACGCTCACACGCTGTTCTCCCCGTGTGTGACAAGAAGCAGCACAGGATAGCTAAATAATATACAATGTTTGCTCCAATGGCAGAGAGGGCCATCTATTAGCTCTGATTGTGCATCTGAGCACTCATTTTCCTCCTGGCTTCATTTATGTCCTGTTCTTTGTTTTCTATTTGCTTCATTTTTCTAATTTTGACTTTTTTTTTTAACTTACTGTACTAGACATATCTTTATAAACTGCCTGAAATACTTTTTAGGTTTAGAAATGATGTAAATTGGTAACTAAATATTATCTTGCCTGAACACACCTAACTCATACACATTGACATGAAACAATTAAATGGCAAAACCCAGCTCTCCTGTAACGTTTTGGGAAGGAACTGTGAGAGATGGTAAGGTTTAGTGTCACAGAGCAAATGACTTCTGTGCTCTGGGAGAAATTCTTCCCGCAATGTGCTGCTTTAAAGTGGTGTTGGAGTCACTAAAAGGTCAGGGTTGTCTGTATCTCTTCATGACATAGAGCAAAGAGAGAGGGAGCTCATTTCTAGATGAAGGGCTATGGCAGGCATTTTATAAAGTGTGTGAGGAACTCAAAAGAATGACCATTTACTGAGCACCCGCTGTGTAACAGCTATTGTACTAGACACTGCTTACGGGACAGAGCACTGAATCCTTATAATCACTTTGCAAGGGGTTATTTTCAGCTCCCTACTTGAAAACAAAGAATATGTAGCTCAGAAAGGTAAAGTAACTGGTCTAAGAGCAGGAAATCTGTAAAAAATTGAGCCGAGATTTGATACAGAGAAATTAGGTTCTTAACTCCACCATATTCGTGCCCTTCAAGTTCACATGCTGTTTGACTCTCTTACATACATATCAGGACCAATACCTATAGAAATGTAGCTGATGAGGAGTCTTACCTTAAAGTGGACAGTTATTAATTTGGATGTATATGAAAAATAGAATATGTAAAGAAGTGACTATATCTTTTTAGACCAATATGGCTTATAAAACATATGGACCATAGAACAGAATTAGGAAAAATATTTAGAGTCCTAGCAGTGAAAAGAGAGTAACTCCAGACTGTGTTTTCCATCAATTTCTTAGTGGGAAGAAATTGGAAGTTAATATCAGAACCACTCTCTATATTGATTATAGATACCATATTCTAATCTTTGGAGGGCAGGCTGTAGCAGAAATTAATAGTTGCTCTCTAATAACCATTCTTTCTTTTTTAAAAGGGTACATGGTTACCCAGGTAAAGTTTTTATTTTGCAGTCTCACCAGCCTTGATTGTCAACCTGCACTTATAGATTGGAGAGACATGAAAACTCTATATTTTAAAAGCAGCTTTATTTGGGTCTCATTGTGACTATAGCCAAACCAATATTCTAATAAGGTATATTCTAACTAACAATTAAAGAGAACACTGCATTCCCCAAATCTTCTGAATATGAGTGTATGTGAAAATTCTCTCCCTAGATGACCTACTTAATTTCAGTATACTTTTTGTCTCAGCTTCTGCCAACAACGAGAAGTCTTTAAATATTAGGGGCACTTCATTTCCTTGGTTCCTGTACTCTCTTCAGGAAAAGTCAACCGAGGGTTTCCTGGCTTCTCATGTTTTCTTAAGGAACATCTGAACTGGACTCTGGAAACTGGGGCTCTTTTATTTTCAATGCAGACAGGAGCAATTGTGAAAGTGAAGACAGCCTGAGGATGATCTGATATTTAAAAGTAATTTGTTTTAGCTCAAACAATCCAAAAAGTGACTGGAAATTTCTGCCATGATCTGACCTATAAGAGCCCTTTGAAACCTGGGCAGAGTGTTGGATCAGGGGTTTGCCTGAGGTTTAGAGACAGTGTGCCGACAGCTTTTGGAAGAGGTGGGGAAGGGGGTGTTATAACCAGAATTCCCCTGTAGTCCCCTTTTCTAAAATAAGGTTTAGAGAAGATGTGGGAGGAGTCCCCCTAAACCACTAAGAAGTCTCACTTGCAAGACTGATGACTTATTGATGAGCACATGGGGTCATCAGCTTCAAGTTCTGCAACATATTTCAGTGAAGAGGAAAAGTGAAAGGCCTTTTAGCTAATTTCTATAGCTATTCTCCCAGGCTATTACACTCAGCAAAACTGCTAGGAAAGTTAGCACAGAGTCTAAAGCAGAGCTAGTTTCAGGTAGGATCAGGAATTGCATATAAGCCTCTGGATTTCTTTGTCTTCATTTCATCTATGCCATAGCAGGACACAGGGGCCAGCCTGACAGGACAGATGCTAGAGTTAGGAGTTGGGGATGTGGGGGAGGTGGGCACCCAGTCATTTTAACTGTGCCAAAAAGATGGGTCTGATCTTGGTAAAAATCCCCCCCCCGAAATGGGAATATTAGAATTACGGGGTTTTTGTTTTGTTTTGTTTTGTTTTGTGTAAGGGAAGGAAAAAAAGTGAGAAGAGTGGGGAAAACCATGGGGCTCATTAAAGAAAAAAGAAAAGATCAGTCAAGAATATTGGGAGGGAATTATATTGCAAGGAGAGATGAAAGTATAAATTCCATTTTTCTTTTTGCCTAATACAAGTCTGTTCATCAAATTGATAAATCACGAGACACTTTGGTCAATATTTCAAATAATGTCATCAAGTCCATAATATCTCCAAGTCCTGGGCAGATCTTCATTGAAGAAAATCAAACAGATATGTTCCCTGCTGTAGACAATAAAATTGTAGGCAGATAACAGTGAATGACATCGAGGAAAGCTGTAACACTATAAGCTATAAAGATGTTTTTTTTTATTACAATATTATTTTCAACATTCTTGTCATGCTATCACCCAAAGAAATTTTGCTGCTTGGAACTAGATTTGAGGTAAGGTATAATTCCGAAGTATATGGGTTAACACATTTTCTCTAGAAGAAAAACAAATTATGCAAGAGAAAAGATTTTAATAGAAAGTGACTATAGACCTCCTAAGAAAACCTCTACATATCTTTACTTTTGTATTTGGGGTAGGGTGCTAACTGGTAGAAAAATGGACATTCTGGAACAAATCCATGTGAGCAAGTTCCAAATATGGTTTCAAGCCAAAAGTCCCCTCTTCTCTTATGGCATAAGAAAAACACTGTCACTGAACCTTTCCCACAGACTGCCTCAGGTCCTTTGTGTATTGGCTCGAGGCAATGTTGATACAAGGTGTTCTCCGGACTGAGGTTGATACGCAGCCTAGCTGGCCAGCTGGCTTACACTGCAGCCCAAGGTCTTCTCATGTTTCAGGCTAAATACTAAGGAAGTGACCAAGGCCAGAATGACTTGAAATAAGGGGAAAGTTGGTGTCTTGGCTGAGTTTACGACTCAAACATAATGAAACCAAACTCTGAAACACAGCAATCAAACACTGAGAAGCAAAAATAGGAAGGGCTGAATGGTGTGGCAAAAACAGTATTTGGAAACAGATGGCATGAAAGATTAAAAATATCTGGCACAAACGGGATTAATTAAGAATGGCAGGCACCAGCTGAGAGCATGTGGGTGGATATGGAGTTAAGCTTAGTGTATAAAGCTAAGTGTTTCAGAATGAGCCCTACCTTCCAAATAGGTATTGTAGTGGACATGCAGTTCTCCATGGGTATTAACACCTAATTGGGAATGTTTGCAAAGGTGAATTTAACGGCGTATCCCTTACGTTCAGCTTCTCTATGGTCTCTACCATGATTTCTCTAAGAGACAAGCAGAAGTATGTAAAATAGGATTGCCATGTGTATTTGAATATGATTCAAGAGCTTTCAAATACACTTTCAGGCTTCACTTGGTGTTCTCATAACCTTTGTTCTCTTAATTTTAAAATAAAAATGCATTAATCATTATCTTAAAAAGTTGTTGCTCTTCCTTGGTATCTTTAAAAAAATCTCTTCAACCTATGAACCCAAGAAAAATGTATTTTACAGAAAGAAGGCCTTCAAAATTTAAGAGACTGTAAATAATAGAGTAATAATTGCCAGAAGCCTTTTTCTCTTGATGCTGTTGACTCGTATTCTATGAATTACAAACACTGACCCATGGCAAGAAGAGGCACCAGATGTCAGTGATTTTTGGAACACAGGAGGAGGCACACAAGAATTTGAAGTTTTTATTAAGACAAAAAGGAGTAATAATCAATTTTTAGGCCCAACCTGTTCAACTTAATATTCTAATATCATTTTCTTTAATGTTTTTATTTATTAAAATTCTATACAATTCAGCTGAATAAGAAATTGTCTATAAGAGCCTCGGAGTCTGACACTGTTAGGGAATAAACATGGGATCTTGGTTGCCAGGGTTTGCTTTTATGAACTTCTGGTTTACTTACCTGTAAGAGCGGTTTTGTTCCTGAGGAGTAAATCAGACAATATTCATGAAAGTACACTGAAGCTGCAAATCATTATATAAATGAAATGCATTATTTTGTAAAATTTTTATCCTTTGCTCACGGAATCATAACTTGATTACCCTGAGAACTAATTGGTTTCTTATTTTACTAAAAAAGAAAAGAAAAAAACAACAAACTTTGTCTCTTCTCATGGATTTATAAAGAGCTCTGCTGTAGGTCAAGTGATTTAAAACTAGCTTAGCAATTAACTTTCTTTTCCCCTTTTCCTTTCTACACAGTCATCTGTGACAGTTTCCTGTCCTTGCTACTAACTACAACTGTAATTGATTAAGAGCCTTGATCCCTGAAAATAATCCTTTCTTGCCAAAAGGCATCATAAAGTTTGGTTGTAAAATAAACATCTTTGGTTTCATCTAGATAACAAAAGGGAACATTCATATTCTTGCATTTCTTTGAACAGAAAAGTATCTAAATGCTTTAAGTCAAATGTTTAAAAGACAAAGAGAGAATGGAATAAAATATTTAGACTATATATGATAGATAAAAGACTAAGTTAATTTATTAAAGACATTCTTCAGTTAAAAAAAAGGACAATCCAGAATAAAAATGGTCAAATAAACGGGAAATTCTTAGAAGTATAACATATTAACAATTAATAAACATACGAAATAAAAAAGACCAATGAAGTATATTTGCCTCCAACAAATAGCCAACAATTAAAAAGACTGGTAACATGCAATGCTAATAGAAATATGGGGAAATGAGCATGCCCATGTATTAGTTCTTGAGAGTACAAATTGCTGCTATCTTTTTGGAAAGATTCTATGGACCACAGCAAACCACACTAAATACTAGTGTCAGAAAGGATGGTTGCCCATCTTTGTCCACTTATTCATGAGACAAATATTTATTGTGTAACTACTCTATGCCAGGAATGCAGAAGTGAACAAGATAGAAATAAATCTCTGCTCTCATGGAGATCACCATTTATTGGAAGAGAGAGATGATAAGCATAATGAGTAAGTCAATTTTGTAGTACATAAAGAAGTGATACGTACAATAGGAGAAAGCCCAGCGAAGTAAGGAAAATCTGCAATATTGCGATGGGAGTGTGGGCATAGTTTTAATTGGGAGGTCCCTATAGGTCTAGACTGAGAAACTGAAATTTGAGCCAGAAAGTGAGGGAAATGACTATGGATGTTCACAGGAGAAGAAAATTCCAAGCAGAAGAAAGAGCCAGTATAAAATATAAATGCATATGAATATTAAAATAAAGAAGTGATTATATAAATATAAAAAGCCAAACTCATAAAAACAGAGTAAAATGGTATTACTAGTGGCTGTGGCAGGGGTGTGGGGTGGTGTGCAATTAGTAAATAACTAAGTCCTGAAGATCAAATGCATACATAGTACAGTGATTATAGATAATATTACATTATAAACATCAAACTTGCTAAGAGAATAGACCTTAATTATTCCCATCACAAAAAAGAAATGACAATTATGTGGCATTATAGAGGTGTTAGCCAAAGCTACAGTGGCAGTCATACTGCAATATATAAATGTATCAAATCAACAAATTGTACACCTTAAACTTGCACAATGTTATATGCCGAATATATTTCAATAAAAGAGAGGTTGATAAAAGAAGAATGGATGGACAAAGAATGTGCCTGTCTCTTCCAAGGTTTATAGTTTCCTTCTGCTGATTTTCTCCCTTCATATATTCAGCTAATGGGACCAACATCTATAACACCTGGGAGGGTGTGTTGACCTATCAATTGTCAGAACAATGGTCTTACTTTTGCTCTGTCATGCATGCTCACCAAGTCCAGAGATTCTGGCAAATGATTAAAAAAATTTTTTTCCATAAAATCTCCCATTAGTCCATATAGATCCCTCTTGAATGACAGCTGTTAGGAGGCATCAGCGAATCTCCTTCTCTGGTCTCCTTCCCTTGGATCCTTAGCGCTTTTTTCCCTTCTTCTGCCTGCCCTCAGAATCCTTCTTAAGCAGCCTGTGAGCCCAGAAATTGTGCCCCCTCGCAGAG
The DNA here is from genome assembly GCF_030020395.1 of Manis pentadactyla. NCBI lineage: Eukaryota > Metazoa > Chordata > Mammalia > Pholidota > Manidae > Manis > Manis pentadactyla. The sequence goes on from NC_080030.1 coordinate 53,457,301, forward strand.
GAGGCTGTAGGTCCTTCATATTGTTCAGTGAGGAACATTTCCAAGGCAAGGCCAACAAACGGACCTCTTGCTACCATGACCTCCTCTCATTGTATTCTTGTTGCATTAATTTTCCTAACAAAACCTTATCACTTTATTCCATCTAATCAGAGACTTTGAAAATACAGTGGTAAACTTCATATCTAATGGTATCATTGGATTTTCTTTCTGTTCTTTTACTAGCTCTTCTGATAATTTCTCATACTTACAAGTTTCTTAAAAAATTATTTTGGTGTTCAACATACTTTTAAGTGTAGAATTTAATGGATTTTAAACTATTGAAACATCCACTTAACTATCACACTGGATAAGATGTAGAACATTTCCAACAACCCAGAAGCTCTCTATACCTCCTTCTAGTCTATCTATCACCATAGATTAATTTGGGACTGTTCTTGGACTTCATATAAGTTGAATCATTTTGTAGATACTCTCTTGTGTCTGGTTTCTTTTACACAACATTATGTGTGTGAGATACAGCTATGTTGCATTGTAGGTAACAATAGGTCTTTCTTTTTTGTTATTGTATAATATTCCATTGCATAAATATACAGACACTTATTTGTTCTATTATTGGTAGACATTTGGGTGCTGGTTTCAGTTTTTGGCAGTTAGGTGGTAAATTGCTATAAATATTCTTGCACATGTTCTTTTGTTAATATGTGCATTTTTCTTCCTAGGCAGAGGCCAGCACACTTTTCCTGTAAGGGGTTGGGTAGTGCATACTTTAGGATTTGCACACCATATGGTCTTTGTCACAAGGACTCAATTATGCCATTGTAGTGCAAAAGCAGCCCTATGTAGTACATAAACAAATGGATGTGGCTGAATTACTATAAAACTTTATTTGTAAAGACCAGATTTGAAATGCAGACCATAGTTTGTTGAACCTTACCTTCTTCTTAGGTATACCTAGAATTAGACATGCTGGGTGTTGGGATGGTTGGTTGATAACTGTGTTTTACTATTTTCCCAAAGTGGTCATACCATTTTATACTCGCATCAGCAATGGATGAGAGTTCAACATCTTCACCAACAATCCCTAAATATCTTTAAATTTCTGAAAATATTAAATTTGCTCTCATTTGGACATTAACATCCTTATAGCTATAATAGTTTACTATTAATCTAGCTGTTTATTCTGTAAGAAGTCACTATAGCAACTATCATTAATGCTTCTAATCCTTGCAAAAGAATTGTAATGATACCTCTATTTATGTTTTTTTGCCCTTGTAACTTGATGTAGGAGAAGACACTATACTGGTAGTTGGGAGACCTGGGCTGAGTTGCTCTGATTTTAATATAGTATACTTTTGTACCTCATTTTCCTAATCTCTAACCCAGCTATTTCTCTGGGTTTTTATAATGACAAATAATAAATGAACAAAATGAATAGTAGGAAAATGATTGCAATATAGTAAGTAAAAAGAAATGTATCCTGTGAAACAATATTTTCTAGCATGATCTCAACTAGAGGAGTAGGGTGGTAATGTGTGTTTATAGGCAAAGAAAAAAGTGCCAGAAGATTATTCAACAAAATGTTTAAAGTAACAATTTTGAGGAGTTGAATTATATTGTTAATTTTATTTTCTTTTTGATAGTTTTCAATATATTCCGAAATTTCCAGTGAAGCATGGATTACCTAAATAATCAGAAAAAAAAGGTTAATTTTTAAAAGTACACAGTATGGACTGAGAGGCTGCATCTGCTCTCCTTCATGGCGTCAGCTCACTCCTGTCATGTTTCTAGATCTTTGCCTGAATAAACCAGAAACTCAATTTAACAACAGTAGAAGACACAGCATATTAAAAAGTAAGGAATTAAAATGGTGAACATTAATTCATGAGCAGAGGGAGGCCTCTGAAGTTATGTATAATGTGATTTTAATTGTTTTCTCTTAACACACATGGGAGGCTTTGAGATACTGTATTGTGTCTGGGCTTAGCAGTGAAAATACATGAAAAAAAGGGGTCTCCAACTGTATGGAAGGCATATGGGAAATCATTGCAAATTCATCTTAGTTTTGTTGTAAACCTAAAACTGCTCTACAAAATATGAAATCTTTAAAAAGTATATTGCCTAGAAGTTTCGAAAGTTTATAAAAAGAAGCAACTGCATCTCTCCTTCAAGCCATGTTAAAGAGACCCGCATGAAATAGATTTTCCAAAATATAAGCCTCTTTTTTTTTTTTTTCAATTTAAAGCAAACGTACGCTGTTTCATGGAGCGGTGTTGGCAAAAGGCCAGAAACTAGTACAAAACTGAAATGAGGGTTGAAAAGAAATTCTTCAAAGCCAGCATCCGTTTAAGTGGAGAGCACACCAGCCCACAGGATTCAGCTCCCACGGGAGGCAATCAGAACGTACAAGGTGTCACGTTTAACTGGTGGGGCTTGTTGCTGACCCTGTGGGTGGCAGGAAGGAAGAGGAGAGACCGTGGCATTCACGGAAGGACGAGCTGTCCTATCGCCGGCGCAGAAGCTGAATTCTTAGATGGCTCGACCCCTGAGTTGTGTGGTGAAGGAGGGGATTTCCACTTTCAAAAATAGTAAGACTACAGTTAGGTTTGCGATTGCCTTTTTGGGAAGTTTGTTATATTTAGAAGCTTTTTTCTTTCTTTCTTTTTTTTTTTCCCACTCATGGCTTTTAAAGTCTCTTTGCAGCATGGCACGAGCCCTCACAATTCTTATGGCCTAATTCACCCTGGGGATTCCATTTGGAATCAAGACATTTTCTTAAAATATATTAAACAACCTTTGCTGTGATAAAAACATTTTTAAAATCAAAATGTAGAAGGTGGTGAAATAATAAGGGACTTTTTTCTTTTTTAAGTTTCTTTGTACTTTTCAAATTTTCTGTAGTGTGGTTTTCACCAAGGAGATGTCCCAGATCTGGGCAGTGGTTTCTGCCTCTCACTTGCAGAGCTGTGCTGTTTGCACTGTTCTGGGAGGGGTGAAGACCTCTGGAGCCAGCAAGTCACAGGAATCTCTGTGTAACTTAGAGTATCAGTTACACATAATGCAAAAATAGAATCAAGAACAAATAAATTCTGTAAGGAACATCTTTGCTTAAAAAGTAAAAACAAAAAATTGATAATAATGATTCCTTTAAAATGCATTAGTCCCAAAAGGAAAGGTTGTTTCTAATAGATGGACTTTGTGTGGAGGCTCAGATGCTAGTTCACACGTAGCTGGGCAGGAATTCCTTGGCGCAATCTGGTTCCACAAGGTGAGAGGCGGACAGATCATGTTTCGCTATGGATTTAATTTGGGATTTGGGGAAGCACATGATCTGCTCAATGCAGTTTCCATTTTTTTCTTACTTCCTGGCAAACAACTTTTTGTGCAACTGTGATGTGCTATGCCTCACATCAGCCCCTGTGGTGAGCTGATGGGAGAAGACCCGGATGAGGGGGGAAAGTCCTTTTTCACTGTACCCTAAAGCATTCTTAGAAGGGGATTCTTTGCCTCCATTTAAAAAGTGGGAGGAAGATAAAGAAGCCCCTCTCACCTCCTCTTCCCTCCTCTCCCCTCCCTTGGAGCAGTGATGCCAAATCCCATGGTTGGTGGTTAGAGTTGTCCATCAAATATTTTTAAATGTCTCCTTACCCAAGTCATTTGAAATGACCAGTTCCCACTGTTTTGGTGTGATTTCCTCTCCAAGTTTTACAAAATGTTTTTTAACAAGTCTTCGGGTTCTTTATTCCCAATTTACTAATCATTTGCAGAATGAGCAGGAATATTCCCAGGGGGCAACCTTTCTGGGTAAACCTCAGACTACCTTCCTCTGTGGATAGAATTTCGGAACCATTGGCAGCAATGTAACAATGGAGCCTGCTAATCTCTAATGAGAGTTGGGCCATTTCAAACTTCTGTTAGGCCCAGATTTCTCTTACCTTACATCCGCTTTTCCCTTTCCAAGGCACAGTCCCAGAGGTTGACCAGCTAATCTATTACTGAGCTTCTGGGAGTGAGAGGAAGAGAATTTAGGTGCTACATTTTAATGAAGACTTGTGAGTTCCACCTCTTTGTTAGACTCCAATGGCTGTCACCAGCTCACCCAGCAGAGGGGAGCTGGCAGGGCAGCATAAAGAGAGGTTTAGGTTTAGCAAACCAGAGCTATAATGTTCTGAGGAGATTTCCATTCTAAAGCTGGGACCCCACCCCACCCCCATTTTTCTCCAGCCCACCAACAATTTTATTCTGAGCTGGGCATATATATATGAGTGTCACGTAAAATATCAGCAAGTCTCCTCGCACATAAGAAGTGATCAGTGACTATCTCTGGGGACTAGAGAGCAAGTGGACTTGAAGGGGATAAAGGTGGAGCAGTCTTGCGAATGAAGCTCACAGCCTGGAAACCGATGGACACTCCTGGTGGAAGGTGGCTTGGGGAATAGTCAGCATAGGACAGTACAATAGGAGTCAGTGTTTGGTGAAAGAGTAAGGGCACAGCAGCAGAGCTGCATCACCTGGTGTTCCTACATGTAAACTTAGCAAATCATGTGGCCCTGCCAGGACTCAGTTTCCTATTTTGCAGAATGAGGAAATTAAATGCTTTGAATTAACTGCTCACTCTCTCTAAGGCCCCTTCCAGCTTTCCATTTCAGCAAAATGGATTTCAGGCAAGCTTCTAATTCAACAGAAAGCTCCTAAAGAGAAAAGTCAGGAGGTTGTGGAAAGGGAATCCTGGGACTGCACTTGGTGAATGGCAAGTAGAAATGCAAGCCCGGGGTGAGGGCCCGGTCTCTGAGGGCAGTACACAGGGGTGGCAGACTGTGGGCTCCAGTTCCACTTTCTGCTCTGCCGCTTTCTAGCTTTGCCCCCTGTGGCTTCAGCACCTCTCTGAAGCTTTCTCAACTATAAAACACAAAATCTGGATAGCACCAGGACCTGCTTTATCAGTACCTGTGGAGGTTGTGAAGAACATCTCACATAACGAATGCAAAGTTCTTGGCTGGGTGCCTGGCACCTGGCTGAGGAAGGCTGGCTGCTGCTGTGGAGCATGTGAGGATGGACTCACAGGTGAAGGAAGGTGGGGGCCCCCTGGAGTCTTTGGAGGCTGCTGTGGCTTAGGAAAATCCCCTCCAGAGGTAGGTGCCCAGACAATGAAGCCGTCAGGATAAGTCAGTATCAGAAATAAATATCTAAGGCCAGTGGTCTGTGTTCACTAACACTGATCCTAGCTTAATTTAAAAATGTTCATATTTTGCTCATCATGGATTATTTTTTACATTCATTTTTATTTTTAGGAAGATTGCAGTAAAATAATTGTCTAGGTGAGTGAGTTTTGGGCCATGCCCTTAAAGTTTGCAGATGAGGCGAGTGCCTATCACACCCAAAACAAGGCTGAAAATTATTTAGTTCAAAAAGTCACCTCCTATGACACAAAGTACAATTCCTTGGATAGGAAATTGAAGGGGAGTGGGATATGCCACCTTAGAATATGCCACCTCAGAATATGCCACTTTGACTTGGAATTGTTTTGAGCTGAAGGCATTTGAATTCCTGAAATCCCTTATTTGCCTAAAAGCAGAGCCTCTCCCAAGATAATCTCAATTGTCTGTCGGAAATCTCCTCCCTGGGAGCAACTCTGATCTCTTCTGGGAGCTGAGAAGTCAGTCTTACACCCAGACAACAGCTCACAAACTAGCGTATCTCCCATCTGTTCTCCGAAGGGTCCATTTGTCTTTCAAAAAAGTCATTTGTTTTTCTCTGAGTGCCCCTTTGCCCCTCTCTTTCCCTTACTAAGTCAGACATAGACCCCAAGTTCTAACCACCCCTTTGAATCATTCATGGCCAAGTGCTCCCAGGCATAAGTGTGATGCATGTGTTAATAAACGTCTATGTGTTTTTCTCTTGTGAGTCTGTCTTTCCATCTGTTCACTTTCTAGTGCCCCAGCTGATGAACCTATGCTGGTTAGAAGGAAGATTTTTTTTTTCCTCCCCAACAAGTCTCAGACCTTGTAATCAAAATGATTACAGCAGCAGAAGAAAAGAAAATATGCTCTTTTCCTGACTATGGAAGGAAGTCAGGAAATAAGGAACACCATGTCTCCCCTATCCTGGCTTCCACTTGCCTAAAAGACAGAATCTAGGCCTCTTAGGGCAGGGGAAGGAAAACAAGAGCACCATGAATACAAACCTTTTTGTAGAATACTGGGCCTGAGAAGCTTCTCCTTCTGGCTTGGAGAAGGCAAGCAGACTGTCTTATGGCCCATGAGCAGGAGGCACTAGATAGATTCAGTTAGCTTCGTGGCTGGTTGGTCAGGATGGCTCTGGAAGGAGGAGTTTTTCTCATGGATTAGCAACTATTGGGCAATTTGGATTCTATCAAGAGGGATAGAAAGGAATAGTTCAGGGCTCCCGTCATGTGCAAAAGCGGATGTGGAGGTTTAGTCGCAAAGGGCAAGGACAAGGGAAGGCCCGCATGGATGATGCCCGGCTCTTTAGAGTCCCTCACACATCTGTGCTGGGCACCCACAAGGCGGAGGGCTAGTGGGTCTGGGCAGGTAATACATTTTCAAAGAGGCTCTGATTATTACCTCATAGCTGGTGGGCTCTGGTCAGGGAGGGAAATGGAGAGCTTAGAGTACCTTGGGAAGCTTGAGCCTCCCTTGGGCTCTCACCTGTTCTCTGGAGGAACATCAGCACCATCCACCACTCAAGCGGCAGGCAATATGCAAGCAATCTCACTCCCAGGCCCTGTGCTAGACCTGGGGGGCTGCTTGCCAGGGCCTTTTCCATGGAAGCGATGTGGCAAACTGCTGGGCGCCTAAGCGATCAATGTAGTATGAGCAATCTTTGCTAACTCTATGACTTCATATAGCATGTGAAGAGCTCCACTGTAAAGAGGATTTGCCCCTATTACTAGTTTTTATTTTCACAACTACACTGTGAAAACATGTGGGTAGAGCAACAACCTTGAGTCACTCTTTTTATGGATGAAAAGGCTAACCCATAGAATGGTGAAGTGACTTGCCCTTCCATACCGCTCAGTTGGTTAACAAGAAGACAGGAGACTGACTTTCCAAATTCTCATTCTTTAGTTATTTCTGGGAGAACACACAGCAGAAGAATTTGCAACTAGAGACACCTCTGACCCTGAAAGCTTCATTATGGCCTTTTTGTTGCCCAGGTTGATGGAGCTTCCCAAAGTAGGCAGGGAAAAGGCCAGTAACCTGAGCCCCCTGGCCCGTTTTCAGGTATCAGAACCCACCAGAGCTTTCTGTCACTCCTTTCTTCTTATTTTTGTCCCAGGGAAGTACAAGCATCTAAGTTATCCACTGGCCACCAAGATACCACTAGCCGCCGAATCAACTTCTGGTTAGCCTCTGTGCTCTGATCCCGGTTCTTTCTCTCTCAGAGGGGAAACCCCTTATGTGTCCCAGATAGGATACAGATTTATTCATGAAGTGATAAAATATTGTTCTATGCCAGAGACACATCATCATATCGTTATCATCACCAATAGGTGCTGGAATTACAGGAGAAATAAAGACTCTGCCCCTGCAGAACTTCGGGTAAGGGGTGGGGGAGATAGACTTAGAAACAGTCTCTACACTTTGTGATCACTGAGGGATGAAACGGTTCAAGGCTCAGAGAGGAAAAGATGCCTTAGTCTCCCTGGGGGTTAGATGACAAATTCCCTGAATACAGACCCCTCATGTGATTGAGGCCACATTTGTGTGTGGAGGTTGTGGGGGGGATTCAGAGGAGTTTCATAACACATCAGTGAATCCTATTTAATATTTCAGAATTATGCTTGGGACTCATTAGGGTCACTCCTAATTCTATGGCCAGGATTGATGAGAGAATTAAGTAATCACATATGAAATTCAGTGACATTTTTGACTTTATATATGTCCCTGGACAGTGCTCTGATCTGCTTTATAATCATGATACTATCCAAACAGAATTTTTTGTATGCCTACTGTGTGCCAGATACTCTGGGCACTAGGGTAATTTCAGAGAATGAGACAGGAAAATGAGACTTATATTCTGGTGTCTATATTGAACATGCTTCTCAAATGACATTTGTTTCCCTTGATCAGTGGTTCTCAACCTCTGCTTCTTAGAATCACAGGGGGATCTTCTAAAACATTCCAAAGCTTGGAGCAGCCTAGACCAAATTCAGGTGATTCTCAAGCGCAAGGAGGGTTGAAAACCACTACCCTAGAAATTCTGATGTACTTCCCTAGGGAAGCAGTACATCTCTTACCCACCTCCCACCATCCTTTGGAAGGTCATTTATATAATTCGCAGATGAGGAAACCCAGACTCAAAGGCTCAGAGTGACATGCCCGAGGCAAAGGGCACATGCAGAGAGTCACAGGGCCAGAAGGTGAGCCAAGTCTTCTGACATTAAGTCTAGGGTGTTTTCCACTATGTTGAAAGTGGTTGCTGCTTACAGCAAAGATGCTAGGGGCATCACAGGGCAGTGAGGAGATTGCCTGCAAGCCTGGTCACTTCTCACTCACTGAAGACTTGAGCACCTAAACTGGTCTTCACTCTAAGAAATGAATACCCAAAGGCCCATCCAACATAAAGCCCATTTTATAAGCTCTTTTCTTTTACCTCCGCAGTGTGAACACATTTCTCCTGCACTCTACCTCAGCCAGCCCACTCCCTTGGCCACCCTCTGGGCACCCACGCCAGTATTAGCTCAAACAAGAACTTCTCCAAGGAGAAATCTTTCCTTTCAGTGTAGTCGCCTCACCCAACAGCTCTCTGATCTCATCAGCTTGTGTCTGTAGTAGCAAAAGTTACCACAAAACCCTTGGCCTATCATTTTCATCATTGTGAAGCAAATCTTTGTAACTCCCATCACTCCTGCTGCCCAAACTCTCCCTTAAACACCAGTTACCAATGACTGGTACCCTCTTCCCATGCCATTTTGTCGGAATCCTAGTATCTTTTATGTCTTAGTTTAATTACCTTGAGAGGTCCTCCCTGACCCTCAGGCTAATGGAGGGACCTTCTTGTTACACCATTCCTTCCCCATCCTTATCATAAGTGTACTTCTGTGTGATGGTTTGCTTCATGTATGTTTTTCTACCAGGCAAAGGCATGGGGCTCTCTGTTTTGATTACTGTTGTACCACCTCAACTGATACACCTTCTGATATATAATAAGTACTTTATAAGTATATGAATGAATAAATGAATGAATTAATTAATATTCTCAAAGTCCAGTAGGATTATTTAGTGACAGAACCAGAATTTACTCATCTGATTATGGTTTGACTTTTGAGATGTTTTTCAACCACAATTAAAATTTGCAATTGAACTCTAAAGGTGCCCATTTGCATGGCTCTGTTGCAAGGACTCCCCCGGAGGCACAGTTTGCCCAGCAGTGAATCCTAAAGTTGCATTGCTGAAGATCATACCTTCTACAAGGCAGTATCGAGAAGTTGTCGATGCATCACAAGGTTATGAATAGCAGAGGCTGTAGCCCATCATGGCAGAGGGCTAAGTGTGACATGTTTTAAGAACTGTTCCACTGTTATCCCTAAGAGATAACACCTCCAGTTCTTTCTTAGACTAGGCCAAAGAGATTTTGCTTAATATGCAATTTCTCTAATTCAAATTTAATGGATCTTTTAAAACGCAAATGCAAGACTTTCTCCACATAAAATGCTTGTTTGCATAGAAAGACCTTCTAAATTATGAACAGGCTCAATTTGCCCCTAAAAGGTCACTTTCTGTCAGGGCTTCTCCAGGTTTCATCCATATGACCTCTTATGAGAACTATTTTTTTCCCATGGGAGATTATTTCAGATCCCTCAGTAATTTAACTTTGGTTGTTTCTTTATACTTTTTAAGGTTTTGCCTGAGAAGTTGGAACTAAGGATCTGGAAAGTGGAAAAAGACATCTACTGTCTTAACTGGTTAATTTGTTAGGCACAAACAAGAGGCTGACTATGAGGATAGTTTTATAGAAAGTAGGATACATGATTTGAAAAGTTTGAGGTGGTGGCCATCCAAAGTGAACTAGGGAAGAAAGGCACCCTTTGTTCTCTGCTTGGTATCCTCCCAAGTATGGGGCACGACATGTGCTTCTGTTGCTCATCAGCCATGCAGGGGGGCAAACGGTTGGGTGACTTTCTGTAACTACTGCTTACAAACAGCCTCCGCAGCCTTGGCTTCCAACCTTAAACTAATGCCGATGCTTGAACTCTACCCCTAGAGATCTGATTAAGAAGAGCTGGAGCAGAAGTTGGGTGTCCGTAATATTAAGAAACTCCACCAGTGATTCTGATACCTGGCCAGAGTTGCCTCTTGCTGTCTACTAAAATCTCTGAGTAGGAGTTTTTGGTGATTTAGATAACTGATGTTATGTATTTATTTAGTGTAAGAATCATCTAGGCCTGATGCTTTAAAGAGCCCAGCATTTCACAGATGTACAAAAATTTTTTGAAGAATACGCTGGTGTCCCTGTCCGGAGATCTGACCTAGTATATAACCTATAACCTGAAACACTCTAAACAACTACCTCTGCTCAAGCCCCACAGAAGCTCTGCAGCGTTAGAGGTGGGCCTTCCAGGCGGCACGGTAACCTAGGAGTCTTCTCTGAGGATAGATCCAGTGGGCCCCATCTCACACGTGTTCCTGTATACCCTCTGCCCACCTTCTCCCCTTTTCCTCCCTGACCTAGTTAGAGCATCTTGTGGCTATGTCAATAAGTTTTGGTGAGAAAGAGTGATTCATTTGAAGTTTATTCTTAGAAGTTCTGTTTTCCTTTGATAAAGAGTCTGGAGAAACCAGGTAGGGGAAGCACTAGCCCTGTTTGGGCTGTTAGTCTTTATTGAACCATGAATTCCCCTGGACTGAGGCCTAGTGCTGAAATCCCTGATTCTTTATGTAAATAAACAAATAAATAGAATCTTTTGGCTGGTATCTAATAAAAACTCATACAGGAAAATCAAGTTTAGCCCATATCCTGGAAACTCCCAGCTTTCAAACGTCATTAAGGCAGTCATAGGGTATCCGACCCAATTAACGTACATACATAAAATCCCCTTTTAACCTAACAAATAGCAAACAACAGGGTCTTTTGCTTTTCTCCAGACCCTTTGATTGAGGTTTAGTGGCTAACAGTGAGATTAGTAAAGAAAAACATGACTAATCCAAAAACTCTTTTCTTGGGAGGAAAATGCCATGTTGTATCAAAATATCCTGAGCAAAACAAAACAAAAAACTAGGCTGAAAGTGATCCTTTGGCAAAGGGATTTGCCACTTTTGGTTTCCATGCTTATTGTAAAAGGTCAGAGGGAAAAAAAGTTGGGTATCATACCCCTACACTGGCCCTATGGTCTTAATTTTATTTGGATCAGTTTGGACAGAAACTTCCAAAGGCAGAGACTGATCAGCTTCCCAGCTTTCAAATCATGCCAAACCAGGATCTATTTTGGTCCCAAGGCCAAAATCATGAAATGAAAAATCCCCAGCAGATACAATTTATCTTTTGTGCCATACATTTTGTATTTAGAGTTTGGAAAGTCTTGTCTAATGTGACAGAGGTACAGATTAAGATCTTTGGAGCCCTTTTATTTTTCTTCAAAAACATTTAATGTAGTAGTTCTCAACCTGAAGTGATTTTGCTCCCTCCAGGGGCATTTAACAATGTCTGGGGACATTTTTGGTTTGTCACAGAATGGGGTGGATGGGGATGGGATGTGGGTGTTAGTGTGTGTGGTGAGCAGGTTCTTTTTAGTGGGGAGAGAGCAGACGCTGGTAAAATCCTATAATGCTTAGGATAGCCCTCCACAATAAATTATCTAGTCCAAAGTGCCAGTAGTATGGAGTTTGAGAAACTCTAAAATAATGGGTACCCATAGCCATCTACAAAGCTACTATGTTATGGACATACTCACCAGGGAAAGACTGAATAATAATAGCTATTTTTATTGAGTGTACCCTGTGTTCTAGACACTTCACACACATTAATTTTTTGAACTAATAGTCTTTATTTTTTTTAACACATTTTAAAGTTTACAGAAAAATTGAGCAGAAATTACAGAGTTCCTATATCTTAACTCACTCACACACTAGATTCCAATATCATGTATTAGTCTGGTATATTTATTACAATTGATGAACCAATATTGGTACATTATTATTAACTAAGGTCCATAATTAATATTAGGGTTCACTCTTGGTGTCAAACAATTTGTGGGTTTTTTACAAGTGTGTATTGACATATATCTACCCTTACAGTATCATAAAGAATAGTTTCACTGCCCTGAAAACCCTCTGTGCTCTATCCATTCATCCTGCCTTTCCTCCTTCCAAACTTCTGTCAACTATTGATCTTTTTGTTGTCTCCATAATTTGCCTTTTCTAGAATGTCATTTGGGGTCATATTATATGTAGCCTTTTCACATTAGCATCTTTCATTTAGCAATATGTATTTAAGGTACCTCCATGCCTTTTCATGGCTTGATAACGTTTACTTTTTAACAGTCACTAATATTCCATCATGTGGATATAAGAGTTTGTTTATCTGTTCACCTACTGAAGGACATCTAGGTTGCTGCCAAGTTTTGGCAATTATAAATAAAGCTGCTGCAAACATTTATGTGTAAGTTTTTGTGTGAGATAAGTTTTCAACTCATCTGGGTAAATACCAAGGAACACAATTGCTAGATTGTATGGTAAGAGTGTGTTTAGTTCTGTAAGAAACTGCCAGACTAGCTTCCAGAGTGGTTTTATCATTTTGCTTGTGAATTAGAGTTCCTGCTGCTCCACATCCTTGTCAGCTTTTGATGTTGTCAGTGTTTTGGGTTTTAGCCATTCTAATAAGTATACAGTGATATCTCATTGTTTTAATTTGCATTTCCCTAATGGCATATGATGTTGAGCTTCTTTGCTTGTGTTTATTTTCCATCTTTATATCTTCTTTGGTGAGATATCTGTTTAAATTGAATTGTTTTTAAATTGAACTGTTTTCTTATTGTTGAGTTCTAAGAGTTCTTTTATAATTTGGATATAAGCCTTTTACCATATATATATTTTTCAAGTATTTTGTCCCAGTCTGTGGGTTTTTTTATTCTCTTAACAGAGTCTTTCACAGAGCAGAAATTTTAAGTTTTAATGATTCCAACTTATCAATGATTTATTTCATGAATTGTGCTATTGGTATTGTATCTAAAAAGATATTGCCAAACCCAAGGTAAGCTATCTTTCCTCCTATGTTATCTTTTAGGAGTTTTATAGACAGATATAGTTTTGTGTTTTATATTTAGGTCTATGCTCCATTTTGAGTTAATTTTTGTGAAAAGTGTAAGATCTGTGTCTACATTCATTTTATGAGTGTTCCTTGTATAGAAGATACTTCATGGACATTATTTTTAAACCCTCATAACTACTTTTCAAGATTGACAGTTTATCCACTCAAAACTTGAGGCCCATGAGGATTATGGAGGCCCGTAAGGATTAAATATCATGCCAAATTTCATTACATGCTATGTGACAGAGGAGAGATTTGAATTTGATTGTGCTTTGGATCTGAATCCCCAAACCATAATATTTCCACAACACTGTGCTCTTTTTCAAATTGAAACGAAAATGTGTTTTGGAAAGGTTTTGTAAAGCCTATCTTACACTCCAAAATCCATGTTTAATTTGGCGTGAAGTTTGTTTTAAAGTTTAATAACTATCTTAAGGGAGAGTAGAATAACAAGACATACAATGGTATAACAGAAATACAGGATTTGACTTTGCAATTAGGCTACTAAATCAGCAATTTAATGAACGAAGAGAACACCTTTAAGATCAAGCTGACCCTAGAAAAAGTTGCAAATGAGGCACAGCTTCAGTAATAAGCATACATTAAATTATGTCACGTACCAAAAGCCTGGAGACATGAAATCCAGGCCAGCATCCTCATCAAAGACACTGATTTCTCTAGCTTAGAGTTTCACAGGTTTTCATGGGCTGCCTTTGGTCCTCATGCTTGTTCGCTCATAATGGAAACATGGCTGTGCCATGTTTACACTCTAGGTGGAAATATGGGAAAGAGGGTAGCACCTGCCACATCTATTCTTTTCTTTAAGAAAGGGGGCAGAGGCTGTCTCACAGGTTTCCCTTTACATCTCATTGGCTAAGGCTGTGTTGCTTGGCTCCTCTTAGGTGTTCCAGCCTCTATAGTGGAGCCCTGGAAAGGGAGAAGGGTATCAATGTACCCATTCCAAAGTCATCTGTCTTAGGAACCTCTCGTAATGATTATCATCCTATCTCTTGCCCCACCTCATCCTATGTGTAAAAATTTCAGTATAGTAACTGTTTAAACTCCCATCTCCAATTCTGGCTACTCTGGTCATTAAATACATTTTTCTCAGGATTATATATATTACACTTAGGAGGCCATTGGAATGTCCACAGGACCCAAGTATAAAAGCTAGATGGGTGGAATGGGCCCTTCCTATTGGCTTTCTCGTATCCTGGTACATTCACTCAATATTCACTTAGTCCAGCAAATTCATAAGTGCTGCATTAGTGTCTGGGAACACATGAAGAACAAAAACTAGGGAAAAGTTTATTAAGGGAAAAGGACCCAATTCTTACATTAAATCTTGAACATAGCTTTCAATTCCATTGTGGTCATACTTAATACCCAAGAGAGTACACACCTAAAAAAATGCATTTCACAATCATCTGACCTGATATATACACATATCTTTTTATATTCTAAGAAGCAGGTAGTAGTATTTAGCATTTACATGTGGGTCATTATGTAAGTTCATTTAGCAATGACTTTAAACTGAACCGGGTGTTCTTACAGGTCAGGATTGGCCTATGACAGGGTCACGTTAAATCCGATGCAAAACCATCACTTTTGTATACCAAGGGAATGGTGAACACATTCATAGGGGAATTATATTGTCCAGTACAAGGATATTTAAAAAACTACAGAACGCAGCAGTTCTTTTCTCAAGAAGCCTACTTTCCAACTGGTGTGATGGCTCACTCACAGTAAATAACAAGTGGAAGGGGGACACTGGGAATATAAATGCTGGGAAGATACATTGAGCAGTGATCACTAAGTTGGTGGGGGTTAAACAAGTAAGTCTTAAGAGGCTTTTTTCAATTGTATTGATAAATTCAAGGATGCTTTTGTATATAGTTCAATTTGATTCCAAAGTTTGATTAAGAAAGTGTTAAAACTGATGAAGAATAGTGTGCTGACAAAAGGGGAGGACATGGAGGTGGAGCCAAGATGGCTGTGTGAGTAGAGCAGCGAAAATCTCCTCCCAAAACCACATATATTTTTGAAAATACAACAAAGACAACTCTTTCTAAAAGAGAGAACAAAAGACACAGGACAACATCCAGACCACATTCACACCTGCGAGAACCCAGCGCCTCACGAAGGGGGTAAGATACAAGCCCCGGCCCAGTGGGACCTGAGCGCCGTACACCCCAGCTCCGGGCGGGAGGAGAGGAGTTGGAGTGGGGAGGGAGAGGGAGCCCAGGACTGCTAAATAGCCAGCCCTAGCCATCCGCACCAGAGCGCAGACACAGTGCATGTGTGGGGTCCTGGATACTAGGGAAACAGGACAGTAAGACCTGTGAGCGGGTCCCCGCAGCTCACGCACCCAGGACAAAGAAAAGCGAGTGCTTTTCGGAAGTCTTAAAGGGACAGGGACCCCACTGCTGGACAGAAGCGTCCTGGGACACTTGGTCCAGCAGCAGAGAATCTGGGGAACTCTGGGCACTCTAAGCCCCTGGGCAGCAGGGAGCATGGAGGCCCCTCATGGAGATAAATAGCCTCCCGGCCATTCCCCCTCCAGTGCAGCTCCACCATATTGGAGCAGTGGCCTGAGGTAGGCCACGCCCACAGCAACAGCGGAGATAAACTCGATAGCAGCCGGGCAAGAATCAGAAGCCCCGTGTGCGCACAGCTGCCCAGCACAAGCCACTAGAGGTCACGGCTCTCCCAGGAGAGGAAGGCCACAAACCAACAAGAAGGGAAGTTCTTCCAGCTGTCACTCGTGCCAGCTCTGCGAACTATCTTTATCACCATGAAAAGGCAAAATTTCAGGCAGACAAAGATCACAGAGACAACACCCAAGAAGGAGACAGACCTAACCAGTCTCCCTGAAAAAGAATTCAAAATAAAAATCATAAACATACTGATGGAGATGCAGAGAAATATACAAGAGCTAAGGGATGAAGTCCGGAGGGAGATTACAGATGCCAGGAAGGAGATTACAGAAGTGAAACAAACTCTGGAAGGATTAATAAGCAGAATGGATAAGATGCAAGAGGCCATTGATGGAATAGAAACCAGAGAACAGGAATGCATAGAAGCTGACACAGAGAGAGATAAAAGGATCTCCAGGAATGAAACAATATTAAGAGAACTGTGTGACCAATCCAAAAGGAACAATATCCGCATTATAGGGGTACCAGAAGAAGAAGAAGAGAGAAAAAGGGATAGAAAGTGTTTGAAGAAATAATTGCTGACAACTTCCCCAAACTGGGGGAGGAAATAATCGAACAGACCACAGAAATATACAGAACTCCCAACAGAAAGGACCCAAGGAGGACAACACCAAGACACATAATAATTAAAATGGCAAAGATCAAGGACAAGGAAAGAGTTTTAAAGGCAGCTAGAGAGAAAAAGGTCACCTATAAAGGAAAACCCATCAGGCTAACATCAGACTTCTCAACAGAAACCCTACAGGCCAGAAGAGAATGGCATGATATATTTAATGCAATGAAACAGAAGGGCCTTGAACCAAGGATACTGTATACAGCACGATTATCATTTAAATATGAAGGAGGGATTAAACAATTCCCAGACAAGCAAAAGTTGAGGGAATTTGCCTCCCACAAACCACCTCTACAGGGTATTTTAGCAGGACTATTCTAGACGGGAGCACTCCTAAGACTAAACAGATGTCACCAGAGAAAATAAAATCACAGCAAAGAAAGCAGACCAACCAAATACTAACTAAAGGCAAAAAATAAAATCAACTACCCACTAAAAGCAGTTAAAGGAAACACGAAAGAGCACAGACTAAAACAACCAACATATAAAGAATGGAAGAGGAGGAATAAGAAGGAAGAGAAGAAAAGAATCTCCAGACAGTGTATATAACAGCTCAATAAGTGAGCTAAGTTAGGCAGTAAGATACTAAAGAGGCTAACCTTGAACCTTTGGTACCATGAATATAAAGCCTGCAATGGCAATAAGTACATATCTTTCAATAGTCACCCTAAATGTAAATGGACTGAATGCACCAATCAAAAGACACACAGTAATAGAATGGATAAAAAAGCAAGATCCATCTATATGCTGCTTACAAGAAACTCACCCCAAACCCAAAGACATGCACAGACTAAAAGTCAAGGGATGGAAAAATATATTTCAGGCAAACAACAGAGAGAAGAAAGCAGGGGTTGCAGTACTAGTATGAGACAAAATAGACTTCAAAACAAAGAAAGTAACAAGAGATAAAGAAGGACATTACATAATGATAAAGGGCTCAGTCCAACAAGAGGATATAACCATTCTAAATATATATGCACCCTACACAGGAGCACCAGCATATGTGAAACAAATACTAACAGAACTAAAGGGGGAAATAGACTGCAATGCATTCATTTTAGGAGACTTCAATACGCCACTCATCCCAAAGGATAGATCCACTGGACAGAAAATAAGTAAGGACGTGGAGGCACTGAACAACACACTAGAACAGATGGACCTAATAGACATCTATAGAACTCTACATCCAAAAGCAGCAGGATATACATTCTTCTCAAGTGCACATGGAACATTCTCCAGAATAGACCACATACTAGGTCACAAAAAGGGCCTCAGTAAATTCCAAAAGATTGAAATTCTACCAACCAACTTTTCAGACCACAAAGGTATAAAACTAGAAATAAATTCTACAAAAAAAATAAAAAGGCTCACAAACACATGGAGGCTTAACAACATGCTCCTAAATAATCAATGGATCAATGAACAAATTAAAATAGAGATCAAGGAATATATGGAAACAAATGACAACAACAACACAAAGCCCCAACTTCTGTGGGATGCAGCAAAAGCAGTCTTAAGAGGAAAGTATATAGCGATCCAGGCACACTTGAAGAAGGAAGAACAATCCCAAATGAATAGTCTAACATCACAATTATCGAAACTGGAAAAAGAAGAACAAATGAAGCCTAAAGTCAGCAGAAGGAGGGACATAATAAAGATCAGAGAAGAAATAAACAAAATTGAGAAGAATAAAACAATAGAAAAAATCAATGAAACCAAGAGCTGGTTCTTTGAGAAAATAAACAAAATAGATAAGCCTCTAGCCAAACTTATTAAGAGAAAAAGAGAATCAACACACATCAACAGAATCAGAAATGAGAATGGAAAAATCACGACAGACTCCACAGAAATACAAAGAATTATTAAAGACTACTATGAAAACCTATATGCTAACAAGCTGGAAAACCTAGAAGAAATGGACAACTTCCTAGAAAAATACAACCTTCCAAGATTGACCAAGGAAGAAACACAAAAGTTAAACAAACCAATTACGAGAAAAGAAATTGAAACGGTAATCAAAAAACTACCCAAGAACAAAACCCCCAGGCCAGATGGATTTACCTCAGAATTTTATCAGACATACAGAGAAGACATAATACCTATTCTCCTTAAAGTTTTCCAAAAAATAGAGGAGGAGGGAATACTCCCAAACTCATTCTATGAAGCCAATATCACCCTAATACCAAAACCAGGCAAAGACCCCACCAGAAAAGAAAACTACAGACCAATATCCCTGATGAATATAGATGCAAAAATACTCAATAAAATATTAGCAAACTGAATTCAAACATATATCAAAAGGATCATACACCATGAGCAAATGGGATTCATCCCAGGGATGCAAGGATGGTACAACATTCGAAAATCCATCAACATTATCCACCACATCAACAAAAAGGAGGACAAAAACCACACGATCATCTCCATAGATGCCAAAAAAGCATTTGACAAAATTCAACTTCCATTCATGATAAAAACTCTCAGCACAATGGGTATAGAGGGCAAGTACCTCAACATAATAAAGGCCATCTATGATAAACCCACAGCCAACATCATATTGAGCAGCGAGAAGCTGAAAGCTTTTCCTCTGAGATCAGGAACAAGACAGGGATGCCCACTCTCCCCACTGTTATTTAACATAGTACTGGAGGTCCTAGCCACGGCAATTAGACAAAAGAAAGAAATACAAGGAATCCAGACTGGTAAAGAAGAAGTTAAACTGTCACTATTTGCTGATGACATGATATTATACATAAAAAACCCTAAAGACTCCACTCCAAAACTACTAGAACTGATATCGGAATACAGCAAAGTTGCAGGATACAAAATTAACACACAGAAATCTGTGGCTTTCCTATACACTAACAATGAACCAATAGAAAGAGATATCAGGAAAACAAATCCATTCACAATTGCATCAAAAAGAATAAAATACCTAGGAATAAACCTAACCAAAGAAGTGAAAGACCTATACCCTGAAAACTACAAGACACTCTTAAGAGGAATCATAGGGGACACTAACAAATGGAAACTCATCCCATGCTCTTGGTTAGGAAGAATTAATATTGTCAAAATGGCCATCCTGCCCAACGCAATATACAGATTTGATGTAACCCCTATCAAATTACCAGCAACGTTCTTCAACGAACTGGAACAAATAGTTCAAAAATTCATATGGAAACACCAAATACCCTGAATAGCCAAAGCAATCCTGAGAAAGAAGAATAAAGTGGGGGGAGGGATCTCACTCCCCAACTTCAAGCTCTACTACAAGGCCATAGTAATCAAGACAATTTGGTACTGGCACAAGAACAGAGCCACAGACCAGTGGAACAGATTAGAGACTCCAGACATTAACCCAAACATATAAGGTCAATTAATATTTGATAAAGGAGCCATGGACATACAATGGGGAAATGACAGTCTCTTCAACAGATGGTGCTGGCAAAACTGGACAGCTACATGTAAGAGAATGAAACTGGATCACTGTCTAACCCCATACACAAAAGTAAACTCGAAATGGATCAAAGACCTGAATGTAAGTCATGAAACCATAAAACTCCTAGACAAAAACATAGGCAAAAAATCTCTTAGACATAAACATGAGTGAACTCTTCTTGAACATATCTCCCCGGGCAAGGAAAACAAAACCAAAAATGAACAAGTGGGACTATATTAAGCTGAAAAGCTTCTGTACAGCAAAAGACACCATCAATAGAACAAAAAGGTACCCTACAGTATGGGAGAATATATTTGGAAATGACAGATCCGATAAAGGCTTGACATCCAAAATATATAAAGAGCTCACCCACCTCAACAAATAAAAAACAAATAATCCAATTAAAAAATGGGCACAGGAACTGAACATTTCTCCAAAAAAGAAATTCAGATGGCCAACAGACACATGAAAAGATGCTCCACATTGCTAATTATCAGAGAAATGCAAATTAAAACCACAATGAGATATCACCTCACACCAGTAAGGATCACCATCATCGAAAAGACAAACAACAACAAATGTTGGCGAGGTTGTGGGGAAAGGGGACACTCCTATCCTGCTGGTGGGAATGTAAATTAGTTCAACCATTGTGGAAAGCAGTATGGAGGTTCCTCAAAATGCTCAAAATAGACTTACCATTTGACCCAGGAATTCCACTCCTAGGAATTTACCCTAAGAATGCATCACTCCAGTTTGAAAAAGACAGATGCACCCCTATGTTTATCACAGCACTATTTACAATAGCCAAGAATTGGAAGCAACCTAAGTGTCCATCAGTAGATGAATGGAGAAAGAAGATGTGGTACATATACACAATGGAATATTATTCAGCCATAAGAAGAAAACAAATCCTACCATTTGCAACAACATGGATGGAGCTAGAGGGTATTATGCTCAATGAAATAAGCCAAGCAGAGAAAGAGAAATACCAAATGATTTCACTCATCTGTGGAGTAGAAGAACAAAGGAAAAACTGAAGGAACAAAACAGCAGCAGAATCATAGAACCCAAGAATGGACTAACAGGAACTTTTAAACATACCTGAGAGAAAGGAAGCAACAGCAGAGAGAAATGGATATGCTCAGAAGCCCAGGGTCAGGGGATGAGGCCTTGCCAGTGACACTCTGTGACTTTCAGCAGCCCTCTTTGATGTAGGAAGTGAGGTTCAGAGAAGTGAGAAACTTGGCCAAGTGACTTCGCATGGGATGAGAACAGAGTCATCATGCTTCCCTGCCCAGTGGCCTGTCCTCTTTCCCAGTGATCTGCAGGCACGAGACCACAGAGGGGTACCCGTCAGTGACACGGCTGCGGTGACATGAGAACACTGTCAGTACAGCGAGCCTTACATTAAAATTACCACCATTTATTATTTGTTCCTTTGTTTTGGACCTGCCTCCCTCAATTAAATATTTGATCTTGTGACAGCTTCTTCCTTTTGCACCTGGCAGACTCGTACGAGTCCCTCAGAATTCTGCTCAAGCATCTCCCGCTCATGGAAGACTTCACTGATCTCACCAGCAGTTTCTTGCTCTGGGTATTGGATGACTAAATGAGTCTTTCATGCCATTTTTTACATCTAGATTTTATTCCTAGCCCACGTTTTAGTTTATTAGTGCTGTTGTAACCAAGTACCACAAACCTGGTGGCTTAAAACAACAGAAATTTATCCTCTCAGCTCTGGAGGCCAGAAGTCTGAAATCAAGGCGTCAGCAGGGCCCGGCTCCCTCTGAGGCCTCTAGGGCAGGGCCCTTCCCTGCCTCTTCCAGTTGCTGGCCATCCCAGGGCTTCTCGGTTCGTGGTAGTCATGCTCCTCTCTGCCTCTGTCTTCACACGGCTGTATTCCCGTGTGTCTGCTCCTCTTCTCCTCTTCCTCTAGGACATAAACCATACTGGGTTAAGGTCTGATTCTACTCTAGGGTGACTTCGTCTTGACTAGTTACATCTGCAGTGGCTCTAATTCCAAATAAGGTCACATTCTGAGGTAGCAGGGGTTGAACATATCTTTTTGAGGAACACAATTCAACCCATAACAACGTATATCCAAAAATGTATGTTTTAGGTGCATAGTTCCAACTCCAAGTGTGCTGAGCCATATAACCAATACCCAGAGCAAGAAACAACACCAACAGCCCCGAAAGTCCTCTCGTGCTCTCTTCCAGTCACTTCCCCCATTGTCACCAGGAATCACTGTCCTAACAGAATAGTTGTTTCTTTAAGTCATAGTCACATATCGTGAAATTTATCTTTTAAAGTATGAAATTCAGTAGTTTTTAGTATATCTACAAAGTCGTGCAACCATCACTGCTGTCTAATTCCAGAGCATTTTTATCACCTCTAAAGGAAACCCCACACCCATTTACAGTCACTCCCATCACCCCCTGGCACCCAGCCATTGATAACCACTGATCTACTTTCTGTCTTTATTGACATTCCTCTTCTGGATGTTCATTTCATATAAATGGAATCATATAATAAGTGTCTGGCTTCCTTCATCCTGCATAATATCTTCAAGGTTCATCCATACTGTACTATCAGTATTTCATTCCTTTTAATGACAGTATTCTACTGTATACGTAGACCATGTTCTGTTTATCCATTCTTCAATTGATGGACATTTGGGTTGTCTCCATTTTTTAGCCATTATGAGTAATAAATGCTGCTATAAACATTCTCAAAAAAAAAAGGGGAGGCCATCGCGCTCGCTGGACAGATTCATTAGGGTGCCCCCAGGGCCTGCCCAAGAAGAATCGCTAAATAAGAAATGAGTTAAAATGGACAGAATGGCCACCAAAGTCAGGGCTGAAAGGGCAGGAGAAAGACAATCTGGCTCCAGGAGTCTGTTGCTTCCCTGTCGTACTCTCTGCCTGTCATCCTGCCAAGGAAACTGCTTTGTAGCCTAAAGGTGTTTTCTCAGCACGAGTGAGTGGCAAAGATGCTGAAAAGGAGTGCGGCGTTAGCTATCGACCCTCACTTCCACTCTTTTCCTAAGTATGCTTATTTTTCTGTTTGATTTGATGGGAGGAGTGTTTTTGATGAAGAATATAGCCTGCTAAGAGACACTGGCCATCTGAAGATATTACTAGAGATGGATCCTTGGTCTCTTTGTAAGAAATAATTCAAGAACAGATGCAAAAACAAAAAAAAAGTTGAGTTTATTTGGAAAGCAATATTACAGAGAATAGCAAGAGTACATGGGAGAGAGTTGGGGCACGGGGCAGGTGCAGAGGGGTTTGCCCTAAAGGAATATTAGGGACCCTTTTCTATATAAGGGAAGATGAATATGCACTAAGTGGGGTTAGGTTACAAAGGGAACAGGTGGAGTCTTTTCAGAGTTCAGGCATGCTCCACCCTCATGTGAGGCAGAGGGATTTTTTACTATACTAGTAAATTATTTTTCACATTTTTTTTTTTTTTACTATACTACTGCTATGCCGGAGGGGGGAGTTGGGTGGAATATTACACATGGGAAGGTGTGATTTTTACTATGCTAATAACCACATGGCTGGTTTTTACTATCTTAATGGATTTTGGGGTAGGGATTGAGTTAATTTCTCCTCCATGTTGGAACTAGCTGGTTTGGGCCAGTCTGTTATCCATGCCCTCACTCTGCATCCTGTAAGAACAGCTTACACAGAATGTGTAGAACGTAAGCAAGCATCTAGCTGAATGCAAACACCAGCTGAAGTACCCCTTCCCCTTCTCCTTCCCTGCTCATGTCTGGCCGTCTACCTACTCTAACAAAGCTAGAGAGGGACTTAGTCTACAGATCAGCATCTGGTCTGGGCCTAAGAGTTTTGGCTTCATTTCAATTTTGTCAGCATTGTCCAGTGTCTGTACTGAAGTCATTCTCTAATCTGGACGTGATCCTTGGCTCAGGGGATCATGAGGTGAATACTGAATGCTTGTATTGTGCCGTGGGTGGTGGAGTCTAGAATGTACATGACTGAGAAATGGAAACATGGGAAACTATGAGAATATAGGGTGGAGCACCATGATATTTTGATTTATGAAAAATATATGAGAAATGCCATCTTTATGAATGATGATTCATTCAGATAACCAAAACATTCCTCATATATATTTGGTCTTCATCCACAGTTCCTGGCTCACAGTTTCCAAAACACTTAGAATTTCCTAAACGGTGAGAGCTTTTGTTATGTGGATGAGGTGACTTTTGGAAAGCACCTAGGGATGGGGGCTGGCTGCCTGCGGAGGCAACCATGTGATGAGAGGGTTGGAACTTTCAGCCCCACACTCTGGCCTGCAGGGAGGGGAGAGGGTGTGGAGGATGAGTTCCATCACCAGCAGTCAATGCTGTAATCAGTCATGCCTTGGTAAGGGAGCCTCCATAAGCACTCGAGAGGTGGGGTTTGGAGAGCTTCTGGCTTGATGAACACATGGAGATTTGGAGAAAGGAATGTGCCTGGGGAGGGCATGGAAGTTCTGAGCCCTTTCCCCATGTCTTGCCTTATGCATCTCTTCCATCTGGGTGTTCCTGAATTACACACTTTCATAATGAACTGGTGATCCAGTAAGTAAAATATTTCTCTAAATTCTGGGAGATTCTCTAGCAAATTAATTGAACCCAAGATGGTGGTCATGGGAGCCTCTATCGCTGGTCAGTCAGAAGTACAGGTGGCAACCTGAGCTTGCAGCTGGCGTCTGGAGTGGGTCAGAGGGCAGTTTTGCAGGACTGAGCACTTAACCTATGGAATCCAATGCTATCCCTGGCATTGTTAGAACGGAGTTGAATTCTTGGACACCCGACTTGCATCCAAGAATCGCTTGGTGCTGTAGAAAAGCCCTCCCCGCCACCCCACATGCATGTTGGAATTGGGTCCCGGAACATAATAGAGGCCCACAGACCAGCTTTCAACCCTTCCAAATCTTCTAAACTTTAGGAAGTCATGGAAGACTTCTTGGGCAGTAAGCACTGAATCCTGTAAAGTGCACTCTTTAAAAACACCTGAGCTGTTGCCTATTTATAGGAAATAAAATGGTCTTGTTATGGAAAGTAGTAAGATTATTTGGGTGGGGAGACATTTTGAAGAAATTAGGAAATTTCTGGTGTTAAAAAAAAAAATCATCTGAGTAACTTTGAAGATCTAATTGACTTTATTCAGTGATCCTGAATCAGGCAGCATCCCACGTAGCAAACACATATAGCGCCTGGATGCTATGCAAAATAGAATATGTTCATAGGCAGAAATGGGGTGAGGCAAGGAAATTATTAGCAAAGGAAAAGAAAGGATTTCAAGCAAGGTCACCTTCCTTTGGGGACCAAAGAGGGGTCAGTCATTCAGATTACCTTACTTGTGCTGATCAGGAAATTCCAAACTGATTGGTTAAAGGTCACATTCCTGCAATTAAGCCTTGATTTGCTGAGGTGGGGGGTAAGTGACTATTTTGATCCTGTTGCTTTTTTATTTTTTCTTCAACAGTCCCAATTTTGATCAGACTCTCAGCCTGAGAAATATGATAAAAATTTAATGTATGTGTGCCATTCTCAGCTATTGTACTTCTCTTGGCTTTTACTGATATTCTGTGTGATATTTATAGATCATGATGCTTTTTTTTGCTCAATCTTTGTGGTATTCATAGGCCACAGCTTCAGATTCACAATTTTTTAGTCATTTTTTTTTTTCATTTCTCTTCTAACATTCCAGTCTTAGGGAAAATATTTGCTTGGAGCCAGTGGTTATGAATATGTGTCTAAAACATATCTTAAACCTTTGACAGAATAAAGCATGCCAGGGAGATTACTATGATTACTACAAGCAGGATGATTCCCAGTGTCTGGAGAGCACTTTGGAGTGATGACCCTCAAGGCCCAAACCAATTAAAATCAAGTAAGTCAGAGGAAGACCCTGTTGAAGGATTCACCTTTTAAAGCCAAAAGTTTTGCTCAGTATTCTTATATAACTGATTTTCAACTTCCCCAGAAGTATTAATCCAGGCACAGCAGGTGGTGTTGGTCATTGCATAGATTCTGCCTTGCTGAGCTGAAAGATAATTGGGGACTATCCCATTATCAATAACATCTCTAGCCATAGAGTCTAAGGATTTTTGTTGGGCAGCTATGTTTTTGCAGTGGTTGTGCAATATTTTTAAAAGCTAAGAAGACTCCTGATCATAGCCTTGTTTGCACTTACTCTAGACCAGAGAAGTAAGGATCTGCCAAAGCAAGTGTATTTTTAATCATGAAAGCCTCCTAGTAGGTCCTTTCTAACTGGAAGATGAAAATTCAGAGGAGTTGACAAATAAGGTGTCTTAGTTCATTTGTGAAAAGTTAGGGGCAAGTTAGATAACCTAAGAGGCATTGCCTGGCTATGCACCAGTTGCTTGGGCTTTCGTAGTCCTGTTAGGCAGAAAGACAGATAGGAGCAGGATGAAAAGAGGGTGGGGCCCACCAAAAACTCAGGGAGTTAATTAGATAAAGCTGGAGAGCCAGAGATAACTCAGGGTATTAATTAAATAAAGCCACAGGGACTGAGAGTAACTTGAAGGGCACAGACACTTCCCAGATAAGAAACCTCAGAGTACAGGCACCCCCAGATGACAAAAATGCCCCAGATAAAAATGTCAGAGTATTTCTCCTGAAATAAAAAGTTATTCTAAATTCCAGCCATGGCCTGAGAGATGCAGATAATGGTGCTATCTTTCCAGGCCAATGCCAAAGTAAAGTAAAGAAAGGGTTTCAAGTTAAAGTATGAAGTGACACTTGATCTGACATGTTGGGAGGAAGCAGTCTACTTTGATATCAACTAGTTCTCTTCCTAGTCAATTTGATTTGGAGGTCTCCAGCATTTGCACAAGACCAGACGTCAGAACTTCTTCAGCTGTGAGATGCACACTCAAAGTTCAAGTCCCTCAAGTTTGGCTGCTATGTGTCTTATGAGGATGACTTGGTATAGTTCCTTCAAAGTGGATTCAAGAGAAGTCTTTGTTCTTAGTAATTCCAAATCAGAAGGGTGTGACAAAATTGGAAACATTATTCTGGTGAATAGTAACCAGATATTTGAGGAAACTAGAAAGATTCAGGATCCAGTTCAGTTTATAGGCATATAACAAAACCTCCAAAGCAATTAATAGGGTTAGATTGTTATATTGACAAAGATGTAAACATAATTTTTCTCTCTACAGTTTTCCCCAAGGATAATCACAGTATAATTAATTTGTTTGCACCAGACTTGGACTTGATTATTTACATAAATTTAGCAGAAATAGTGATTGACCATATAAACTCCTTTAAAATTGCTTTGCTGAACAAAGGCAAAAATGAACAGGTGGGACTATATCAAGCTGAAAAGCTTCTATACAGCAAAGGACACCACCAATAGAACAAAAAGGTATCCTACAGTATGGGAGAATATATTCATAAATGACAGATCTGATAAAGGGTTGACATCCAAAATATATAAAGAGCTCACACACCTCAACAAACAAAAAGCAAATAATTCAATTAAAATTGCTTTGCTGGAACTTTGTAAACAAAGTACCAGGCTGATTTTACTAAGGAGTTTCATGGGCTCTTAAAACTATCTGTTCATATCTGAGTCTATGTATATCTCTCTCAAAGATGACATTCTAGTCAAAGCCTTCATGATATAACCAATGTTTCCAATTGTGTCCTGTTACAAGGAGAATATATTTTCATTAAACTAATACGATAACTATATAGCCATGAAAAGAAATCTTGAGTTTCCAAATTTTGGAGGGATCAGTTACAGAGAAACAGTAAATGTTTGATCTTTGTTTACAAAGCTGTATCTTACCAAATTGTTGATAGCTTAAAAAAAAAGAGAAAAAGGTTTCCTAAAATCTAGAAAAATAAAACATGAAAGAACCAGCAATGTTTCAAAGAAGTCATAAAAATTGTAATTAACCTCATTATTTCGTTCAGTCCCATCTAATTAGTATTTGTTATCTCGAATCCAGTTTTTCCATTAGCTCTGGAAAGTCTTACCCAGTACAGGTTTATAATCTTCAGATTACCAGAAACCTGTACTTGTCAAAAGCCCTTTCTTAGAATCTCCTTGAAGATGAAGTACTTCTGTAGGAACATCTTTATAAAGTATCAGAGTAAAACAACAATTGTCTATAAGTGATGAAAGACTTAAAAAATGATCTGATGAGAGTTCATTGTAATGGAATTGAGAAAGAAATTTGGCTATTTATGTAACATACAACATTTTGAGATAATAACTGGAATTATTATTAAAAACATTATACCAGAACATAGCATTCTCCAGGCATTTCATACAATTTCTAGAACACCTCAACATATACAGATACAACATAAGAAAGGCTCAATATTACTTCTTATTTGACAATGGTCCTCATGAAACTTAACATATCAAAAACATCTAATTAGTTTAACATCTCCCTTTTTAGAAGAAGAAGGAACAAATCTTTTGAGCTGAATCCTTCGAGGGACCATCTAGAAAATCCCAAGTTAGTTTGAGCTCAAAAACACTTTATTTAGAATTTAATTTTGGAAAATTTGCCAAAAATATCTAAATGTATTATATCATTTGGTCAAACAGGATCATAGGTTAAAACAATTTAATTTAATTACATTTAGTTACAGTGACAACTAAAGACCTCGCAAGAAAATATAGAAGGTTACATATTTCTCAGCAAAACTTCACTCTTAATACTGAGAGGACTGGGTTACTTAAGTAATCAAAGACCTGATAAAAACAGCATGGAACATAGGTGGTTATTTTGAGAAGACACACGATCTTTGATTTTTCTAGGCTAATTATTTAAAAGGTAAAGACAAGCATAATTTATTATCAAGAGCAGACCAATAGTCTAAGAAAATTTTGTCCTTTTAACAGAAAGAAAAATAAATTCTAATTTTGCACCAGCTCACTTTTGATATTAAAATTCATTCGTTTAATTTATTCCAATCTTAGCCATCCTGACCATACATAAAATCTCTCTCCCATATTATTTCTAGTAGTTTAATTATATATATATATATTAGAATTCCTGAGCCATAGAAATCTTTAATTTCTAGTGAAAACTAAGAAGTAAGCAATTATGAACTGCATTAGCATTCTGTGGCATGGTAGATTAATAAATAGTTTTTATAATTTCTAGAACCATATGCTTTCTCATAGTAAATTTCTCAGTGTGGCATAAAACATGTTTACTAATAGACTCGAATACCTTTAGCTCCTCTGTAAAAGCAAGTGAACAGTAGATAAGCCCTATGTTCAGTAATTGATGTTTCAGTATTTTATCTCACTTGATAATCATCTGGCTATTTAATGAATTCAACTTAACTCAATTTAACTTAGCAAAAATTTAAGGTTTCAGGTGGCCAAAAAGATTTGGGGAAAATATTTAAAAGTTCACCTAAAACCTTTTTATACTAATATCTGTTCAATTAACTTGTTCTTAGCAATTATGTTTAGGTAACCCACAAAACTCCGTGAGACATTAGACAAAGTCGTCCATCATCCTAAACTATTTTTCTTGCTGACAACTTTCATAAACAATGACCAGAACTCACTTGATCTTTATTAAGTCTAGGTAGAAAAAAAGTATTTTATTTAATGCAGACATCTCTAAAGACATGCCTGTTTTAATTAAACAAACTTAAACTAGCTTTAATACCAAATATTTTCCCAGATCATGTGAACCTTAAATTCATTTTGGTTAGTTTCTATTATATTTCTGAGAATTCAACTTACATATGCACTTAATTTTCTTTAAATTAATTAAATAGAACTCTTTTACAAATTAATTTTGACAATATCATCCAGTGGTAGAAAATACCACATATCTACTTTACACACACACAAACACACACACACACACAAACATACATACAGATGTACATAGAAACCTTACAGCTCCTGATTTAAAATTACCACCAAGAATTAAGTACAATAATACAAAATTCATTCATTGTAAAAGAAGTTGGATCTCAGTTATTTTACTGGTAGATGGAATAAGCTAAGGTTACCTGCTCAGATGATCAAAGCTTTTTCTGTTAATATTTGTAGAGAAGACACTTATGATTTGTATTTATCCTTGACAAGTCAAGTTCCAAATGACTTTTCTCTTTTCTGTTATTTGTTTTGATAACAATTACCTCTCTTCATTTTGCACATCAAAAAGATACTCTAGAATAGAGTTCTAGAGAAGACCCTGTTTGGAATATTCACATCTCAATGGCACAGGGGGAAAAAATGCATATTCATACATGCTTTTTGAGATAAATAGAAGATGTGTAAGCATTGGTAAAAAGAATAAGTGGACTTTGAGTTGTTTCTGGAGCCGCACCACTGGTCCTGTAAGTACTAGGTTTGTTAAACAAGGACATCTGTTTTTAATTCCTCGAAGAATGGGTTGCCATGTAAATGATATCAAGGACTGACATTACAATCCATCTATGTTAGTATGTTTTTCTTCCCTTCTGGGCACATTTAATTTAGGGTTAAGCCAAATTTCTATCAGTCTCTGCATACCAGCTTCCAGTTTGGCCAAATTTCTGATCATAGAGTTGTTAAATCTTTTCAAATACCTTGTCAGGTTTCTGCCAGGAAAAACAGTAAATATTTCTGGCAGTACTGAACAACCCCATTAATTTCAATTTTAGTTTCCCCTTGGGTATTTGAGAGAATAACATTATAGTTTACCAGAAAATCCCCCAGAGTTCCATAAACTTTGGGAGGGGCCCATATGGGGGCTTCCCTTCAAGGGTAGATATGGGGCACTTGAGTTGGTGCTGAAGAATTTGCATAGGGCCTTTGAGGACAGTCTATTTTCCAGGGACCCCATTGATTACAACTGAGGCATCAATCCTTGCTCCTGCCTTTTGATGATGCCCACCCCCCCACCCTGCCATAGGAGGGTGCAATGCAGTAGGCACAGTTGTTATTCAGGTGCCTGGCCTTAGCACTGTTGTAACTGTAAATCCAGTAGCTTGACAGAACTTTGTTTATGATTTTGTTCCAAAGTCCTTTCAAAGTGCTCAGTTACGTCAAGAGCTCAGTCCAACCAGTGGCCTCCCATCCAATTTTCTGCCTTTTATCAATCCACAAATCTCAAGATGTAATCCATTTGCGAAGAGGGCAGCAAGAGCAGGTTGGGTGACCTTATTTATTGTATGAACCTGAAATATTATAGGAAGAGAATCTCCAGATAAGTTTTAAAGTAGCCAATGTGGCCTATGAATACCACAATGTCCATCTTTCTTTTGTTTGCATGTTTGAATAATGGGCCAATTTGTGTGGGCAGGGAAGAGTCTAGGAATGGCTTGCAGAAGATCAGTTATTTTTGCTGTTTTAGCAAGCTTTTTCTGGTCCACTAGAGGAATATATTGAAGATTAAGGATCTCAAATATCCTCATGGTTTTGCCATTTTGCTTTCTGCATCTATTTTTGGACTTCTCTAGGTCCTGTCAGCATGTACACAAGTTTATAAATATCTGGCAGCATAGGGCCATAGATCCCAATTATGACACCAAGTTCTTCAAAAAACTCTGGGGGATCTTCCTTGGGTTTAGGGAATACTTTAACTCTGGCCCTAAGTTTGGACTTTGACCAACTACTGAAAGATACCTGATGTGGATCTCCTACAACCTCAGGTAGTTTTATTTTTAAAGGAAATTGTTTAATAGTCTCTTTAGAGTGGAAGACAGTTCAGACAAAGAATTATTAAAGTGTAAGTGCTTAGGAAAAGAAGGATAAAGGGGAATAGTAAGAATCACATCAGTCTCATTGTTTTTTGTTTTAGGTACTCTTGTGTCATTAATTTTTCATTAGCCTTTTGTAATGAGTCTTCTAATGAAGCTATTTTGGAAACTTGAAGCCTTTGAAAGCTTCTGCATACAAATTAAAATAACTATTCCATTCTGTTGCTTAATACAAGAAAACGTACTTTCAAGTGCACGTTTTAAATAAACACTCTTGTCCAATTAGAGTATTCTTCCTAATGGCTGTTGTAATTCTAGGTTGTTTTTAGTAAGATTTGCCATTTTTGGAGATATCTACAGATTCTAGGACTATAGTTTTCAGACATAAAATAAGCAGATATGCTGGAAGGTGGCATGCTTAACTGTTTATATTAAAGTATCTCATTTCTTTGAGCTAAGCCTTTCTGGGTCTCTTGGAGACAGATTACTGTCTAAGAAGGAAGTGCTATGCGGTTGAGGATTATGTAGTGTTTTGTGGTGTACCTCACTGCATGAAAATTTTCTTGGCAGGTGATCTACTGTCAATCTACCCTATTCTATGACTGGCTCATCCTAAAATAGGAGTCTTGGGTTAGGTGATGAGCATTTTAACAGCTTTAAATGCTTAACTAATGGCCATTAATTTTACAGTTTTTGTTTTGTTTTGTTTTGTTTGGCTTTTGAGATTCCCATTAGCAATAGCCTTTAATTACTGGACCCAGTCCAGCTTGTCAGACATCATCTGATTCTGGACCAAGTACAGATTTTAAGACAGACTCAGTCCAATTCTGACTGGTGACCACCAGCAATTCCAAACATGGAATCTGGGGACTGGGAAAAGGACTGAACAAGCAAAACCCAAAGAACAGGGAGAGCAGATTGATTCCAAACAAATGAGGAACTTCAGCTGCCACCAGCACTTCCCAGCATGGGATCTGGGGATCTGGGGACAAAACCCAGGGCTGGGGTTTCCAACCAAATAGGGAACTGTGGAAATCAAATTAGATCAGGAGCTCAGTACCAAGAAGAACTTACCCATGGCCCTTGGAAACAGTGAGAATGACAAAGAACTCAGAAGGGTTTGTTGGGTATCATGCCTGTATTTCTCATTGTCGCAGAATGCTATCAGAAGTTTGCTTCAGATCCCACCACTACGTGTTTAAAAAATTCAACTGAGTAAATTTGAAGATCTAATTGGCTTTATTCAATGATTCATGAATAGGGAGGGCAGTATCCTGTCTAGCAAACAGAAAGGAGCTCCAAGGAACTGTACAAAATGCAAGACTTTTATGTGCAGAAAAAGGTCAGAAAAAGGAATTTATTAACAAAAAAAGAAAAAGTTTGTTTCAGGCAAGGTCACCTTGCTTTGGGGGAAAAAAATGGGGCTGTCTTACTCCTATCATCTCAGGAAATTTCAGATCGCCTGGTTGAAGGTCACATTCCTGCAATTAAGTTTTGGTTTGCTGTCATGGGGGTATGTGACTATTTTGGGTCTGCTGTTTTTGTTTTTGTTTTTTTAACAGTGGATACATAGATTAACTGATAAAAGCAATAAATAATTCTCTAATGACTTGTCCGTAGCTACTGAGGAACACTATTCTTGAAGTCAGAAGTTTTAAAGGCGATAAATGCCAAGGAAGAGTCAAGGACCTAGAAAACCTATTAGCTAAGTAACACACCCAGGAAAACATAACATGGGTATTATAAAAAGCAATATTAAATAAATACATATGGATATGTTGGGATCTATTTTAATTGGTGGAAATTCCACAGGCTTGAGTTTCTATTTAAAAAAATATACTTTGGAAATTGTGCGTGAAGGCATGAAGCACAGAAAGGGACCCTAGCCAAGAGAGGGGCAAGGATGTGGACTTGGCTTCCCCAAAGCCACCCTTAGGCTTCTTCTCCCCTTCGTCTTTCCATTATGGAAGCCGGACATCCATAGAGTCCCTTCTCACACTTTCTTGGAACTGAGCGTGGCCATTTTACCCATTTCTGGTGAAGAAGACATTAAGTAGATTTGTAGAGGGAATTTTGGAAAGATATTTTTTGCTTTCTGATTAAAGGGACAGGAACTTTCTCTTGTCCCAAATTCCTGCTTGGGATGCTGAGCTGAGGACAAAATCTTACAACCAGGACAAAAAACTACAAGGACCAAGACAACACCTTGAGGCTGGCTGAACAGAAAGATACACAGCTTGTGGGGCATAATAGTTACTGAATTACCTAGTGAGCCTGTAAGTGCCTACCCCAGGCTCCTAGCAAATGATACAGCTGAAAACATGTGTATATGCTGTTGTAAGCATTTTTAATTCATATAGAAGGATTAAGGAAGATGTCAGCTAGAAGAAGCAAGAGTTTCTCACCTCAACCTGCCTGTAAATACATACCTTCTCTTTTACCACTTGACTTAAGATAGATAGAAGTTATATAAATACATAAAAAGATACATAAAGAAAGCTAAATAAATATATGTTAATATCATAGAGAAGGAGATAAATAATGTTTATTTCTAATTTGTGAATGCATGGACATTATTAAAGAAGAGAAGAATTGAGGAAAATTGAGATGTGAAATAAACTGATCACTGAAGAAATTTCAAGCATCCCCATCTACGGGGTCTTAAGTAATTGTAGTCTTGTTGGACAGCTGGTGGTTGAATAATCTTCTCTTTGAGACCCACTTGCACTACAAGGGTAAAAGCATATGGGCAAATGGGAAGGTTGTATTCCTGGTTTCCCTCATTTGCCTCATGTTTCTGTCTGAGGTGACCCCAGCTGTGCCTTCCCTTCCTTCCCTGTCCATCTTCCTCTGCTTTGTTCTCTTTATCGTCTATCAGCTTTTCACTTGATAAGTAATTAGCAAGCAACCCTGCCTTGTCTGCTTGCTGCCATTGGTCTGCTGTTCTCTGCACGCCCTCTCCTGCTCTCTCTCCTGCTTTTGTCATGCTTTCGCTCCTTCTTCTTATTGTTGCCCTTCACATTTTCTTGTGCCCTCTCTCCTTGCCCTTTTCTCCCCCCTTATCTCTGTTCTCTCCTTCCCTCCTTTTTCTGAAGGGAAACGAGAAGTTATAAACTATGAAATTACACCTTTTGAAGATATGATTTATTAAGCAGATTACTGACTGAATGGCTGTTCCGTGTACGATGAAGAAAAGATGACATGTTACGTTATCTAATTTTCATAAACCAACATGACTTAACCTTCCTCTGCTTTAAAATCTTATTTTACTACAAAAAGGAAGAGACTTTCACTCATCCTTCATGAGTATCCTCTCTCCCACTCAGTTTCCTTCCCTTTTCTAGCTTTGTTCTTTTTGGAGAGGCCATTTTCATGATCTAGAGTGGTAAAGGATAGAATCCACACTGGAACACCAATAACCAGTCCTACCATTTCAGACAAACTAAATCTGAACCTCAGAAGAGGGCTCAGACATAGGCATTTGAAAAACTCCCTAAGTGACTTTAATTTGTAGTCAGAGGGAAGAACCAGTATTCTAGAACATGTGTTCTCAATATAGTACTATCTATTAAAATTGAGTAAATTAAAGTTGGGCTGGGGATATAAGGAAACCCCCCATCGAGTTTAGAATGGTAAAATAAATTAGAAAAAAAGATTA
This sequence comes from Manis pentadactyla, assembly GCF_030020395.1. Classification (NCBI taxonomy): domain Eukaryota; kingdom Metazoa; phylum Chordata; class Mammalia; order Pholidota; family Manidae; genus Manis; species Manis pentadactyla. Next base: position 53,492,707 of record NC_080030.1, read on the forward strand.
ATCTCCTCAGGAGGGTAGCAGGACTTCCCAAAAGGGTAAGAGGGGGCTGAGATGACAATATGTAGGCGCTGCCCACGTTCAGGGGTATGCCCGAAGTTAAAATTGTTTCCAAAAACCCCTGTGTGACCACAGACACCACTGAGTTTGTCATACTTATATTTAGAAACAAGGCAATAAGTACATGAAGGAATTCCACCACACATGATAAAATTAAATAAAAAGCTTCTCTCCACCTGAGAAAGAAAAATAAAGTTTTATACTCTAGTCATCTTGTTGAAAAGTGCCTGGAGAAAACCAATTTTTTTCTTTTTAACTCAATGGGAACAAGCACAACAATTTCAAGGGTGGGTAATTTTGCAAAAAGTTTTCCCAGGTAGTTTTAGTGAAACTTTTAGGAAGTTTTTTGGTTCCATTTTAATGATTCAAGTTTAGAGTACTGGGGCATTTGTGTGTGTGTGTGAATGTGTTAGAGAGATTGCAAGATTACAGAATAGATCAGACACACGGTGGAAATTCATATTAGAACAAAATTTCTAGAAGGCAATTTGGCAGTACAATTTTTTTAAAGACTTAGAATTTTGCATTTCTCTTCTAGAAATTTTTCCTGAGGAAATCACCATAGTAGTAAAAGATTGAACAGTCTGTATATAACAAAATAAAATAATTAATTGTAATACACATATGTGTATAAGTCCACATAGAATGGAATACACTAAGCATTCATCTAAAAAAGTGTTACAGAAGAATTTTCAGTAATGTGAAAAAAATGGTTACATTATATTGTTTATGGAAAATCTCAGGTTGCATAAATGCCCATATAATATTACCTCATTTGTGTTAAAAATATGTATTTATTACTAGAAAAAGGACCAAATGAGTATCACATCAAAAGCTTACCATAGTTATTCACTAGAAAGCAAAATCCTTGAAAATAGGGAATAAATAGCTGACTATGGCTACCAACTAAGTTATTCAAATATATATTGTTGAATTTTATTAAATCATATGATAGAATCATGGGTGATTTTGATTTTCTTACCATGCCTATTTTCTAAGTTTTCTGCAACTAATAGTATTACGTAAAAATGAGAAAACAAATCAAAATTTACATTGTAGAAAGCTTATGTGTACAAAGAATGAAATAAACATGCAAAATGAAATTAGTTTTTGCTTGAGTCATCAAATAACAGACTAATGGATAACTTTTTTAGTCTCTAAAGAATCTTTATATATATATGTGCATGTGCACACACACACACACACACACACACACTGGAAAATCACACTTCTGATGAAATAATTGTCTTCATAAAGAACCTAGAAGAATCTATAATTTATTTAAACACAAAATCTATACATACATGTTAATTGTATTTTTATATAATAGCAAACAAGTTAGAAAAAGTAGGCAAATTAAAAAAGACAATAATCACAAAAACAATAAAAAACATAAAGTACTGTAGAAAAGCTTTTTTTCAAAAGAAGAGCAAGAATGTTACTGAGAATGTTATAACATTTTAATTATTGATCCAGTTGGCCTGGTTCAGATGACGTGGTATTCCTGAATTCATGGAGAAAAGAAAAAATCAAATTCCACATTATTTCCTCCTATATCCCCAAATCAATTACAGAGATATTAAATGTTTAAATATGAAAAACAAAACTTAAGGAGTGTCTAGATGAAAATGTAGAATAGCATTTTTATGACTCTAGGGAAGAAAAGATTTCTTAAGAATTTTGCTTAAAATTAAATTTGATAACATTAAAACTAAGACTTTCTCTTTGTAAAAATCCAGCCAAAAACTTGGAGAAGATATTTGCCACATATATGTCTAATGAAAAAATAATAAGAAGAATATATAAAAGCAAAATTCAACTTAATAAGAAAATGGCAAACAGAGAAATGGGAAAAAAATGGTAAAACAAGCAAAAATATGAGCATACTTGTCACGGAAGAGAAAACCCAAATGATCAATAAGCACATGAAAAGACTTTCAAACTCATTACTAATCAGGGAAATTTATACCAAATTCAGAATAAGACACCATTTCATACTTACCAGATTGGTAAATATCAAAAGTTCTTTTAATACATCAAGTGTTGGTGAGAATGTGGAACAATGGAACACCTACAATACTGTAAGTAGAAGTGTAAAACTTCTCTTCAAATATTTTTTTCAAGAAATGATTGGCAGTATTGTGTAAGACTGAACATTCACATACCCTTCAACTTGCCCATTTTACCCAGGGTAAATTTTAGCACATGTGTACCAACTGACTTGGAGAAGAACTTTCATGTTTTTGTAACGGCAAAACCCAGAAACAACACAGGTGCAGATAAAGGAGTGAATGGATAAATAAATAAATGTGGTATAGTCAAGCAGCTGAATACTATGTAGCAGTGACAAGGAAGAAGTACACATTATTCTCATCAGGGTAGAGCGTTTTGAACGAAAAGAGCAGGTCACAAAAGAATGAAGTTCAAACCCAAGCAAAATAAAGCAATACCTTGTTTAGCTATAAATAACCTACGTGGTGAAACTAGGAAGAAAACCAAAGAATCATACACCCAGAACAAAAAACAGTCCTTTTCTCAAGAAGCCCACTTTCTAATTAGGGAGATCCGCTCACTCCCACGCAAGAAATCGGATCTCCCTCAAGATGAAGACAAGACTGGGGAACGTATGTAGGACTTCAAAAGTGTTGCGAATGTCTAATTTCTGAAGAGTGGAGGTTATACAAGTATTCATTTTATTATCATTCCTTATATCTTGCACATATGCTATAAATATGCTTTTTTGTATTTTTACTTACAGATTTTTGTTAAAGAATAAAAACATTAAAAATGAGAGAAAACTTTATTAGACCTCCTTTGAGCTGTCTAAACCTTCCTCTAAGATAGCAAGGGCGATTCCAATAGTTAAGCAGTGTTTTTATACTTGCTGACCCTCAGTTTTCTCCTTTGTCAAGTGGGGATAATGTCTACCTCGTAAAGTATTGTTAGGATTAAATGAGTTCTTTTGTTCTGTTTTAAAGCCAGGACTTGGACTACTTGGACTACTACATAGTAAGTATGTAATATGTGAGGTTTTATTAATATTAAAATATCTTACTACAACAGTAAAGAGTTCTTTGAAAATAAACAGAAATAGGAGTTATAAACAGTCTTTTGAAATTAAATATACTGAGGTTGGGTTAAATTAGTGCTGCATTATTTATAATACTGCTCCCAAATTTGAGGAATATGTTTTGTCCAAATAACTCACAGCCCGTTTTGTACTGGACATTTACACATCACTTGCATTTTGTCCATCACATGAGTCTTGATTACTTCTTAGTGACTGTTGGTCTTCAGACAGCAGGCAGTGAAGATCATGCATTATTAATATTCACTTCCCATCCAAAGAAGATAAAGGAGGAAAGTGAGGTGAAGTTCAAGAAGGAAACTGGAGGCACAGGTCTGGGCAGACTTGGCTGAGAAGTGCTGCTTTAAATTACACAAGGATTTAGGGGCAGACAGGGACCAGCGTCTCTGGTTTATGCTGCACTCCAACTAGATAGATGACATCGGTAGATAAAGTTATGTCAAAGCTATTGATTTTACAGCCACAGAGAGGTGGGTTTGTGGTAGCTTTGACTGACAAAAGTCAAACTAAAAAAATAAATGAAAAGAAAAAGGTTACATTACTAAAACTTCTGAACAAAAGAAGGCAGACTTTCCTCCAATCGCGAGGAACCAAGACAAATACCACATTTCCTGGCTGCCCACTCGACTTACCACACCCCTCCCCCAGCTACCCTTTAGCAAAAGAGAAAGAAATCACAGTAGTGAATTAATAATTCTGTGAGACAGACTTTCCTTTCCCCAGTGTGATTCAGCCCCCCAGCCCAGAGGAGGGTGGGCAGCAAGTTCTTTAACTCTGCGCACTCTGGACTGGCTTTCAATATTAGGCATCTGGAGTTTTTGAAATTTAACTCTGGAACAAAAGTGACTAGCATACTCCGTGTCACCTTTGCCTGCCCTAGGTCAAAGCTTTAGGTTTCTTGGGGCTGCCTAAAACACAAAAAACAAAAAGAAACAGATGATCTAGAAATGTAGAAATCAGACCAATACTAAAAGCGCGTTGTAACAATTATCACCATGTGTGATTGATTTTATTATAAACTAAAGGAAGAAGTGCTTTACCTTAAATGACACTCCTTCAACTCTCTAAATGGCCTCTTTCCTCACTTTTTCCAGCCTATTTAACAATGCATGACTGCAGCAAGGTGATGCAATGGTTTCAATATAATTACCTTATTTAGGTCTGGAATGAGAAACCTTGGGTGACTAGGAGCTATAGAAACTGACAGTGCAGCCCCTTGGGTGTAAGAATAGTGGCGAGAATTTTTCCACTGGGGCCTTGCAGGGTTATGTGCGTGGCACCTGAACCCCCTGGGATGTGCCCCTCCATTAATCCACAGACGGGATGGGAACCCCAGGGCCCTGTGCTGACTTTCCTGCCCTACACATTTCTGAGATGAGAGTCTAATAATAAATTCAATTTCTAGGCCCTTCCTCTATTTTCTGGGTTTTCAAAAATCTGAAAGACTTGCCTAAAGCAACACACATGTGCAGAGGAAATCCTGCTCATCTGCTGTGGGATTGAGGACCCCAAGATGTTCCACTCACTCTAGTTTTCCAGGTCCTCCACTGATATGCTCAGGGTGACATCCATGGGAGATGTGTTTTCCAGGGGGGTGAGCTTCTCATTCATATGCTAACAGGCAGTATGAACTCTTACAGACCACCAGAGTGAAATCAACACTTTATGCTAAAACCTCGCAGGACTCCCTAACTGGGCAGGTGAATTATTGTATTGACAATACAGCTGTAGAGACATTTACATGGGATGATTGTCTACCCAAGCACAAAGGGAGAGAATGCTCAAAATCTAATTCTTTGGCACTACTCGAAATTCACTATTATTACTTTCCAGCATATGTCAGAACATTCTAGAAGGTGCTGAAAGAAAGGTTGCTTACTCACAAAATAATAAGGAATGAGATATGACGTGGGGCTGAAATGAATTGGGATGACTGCCCTCCTCTGAGAAGCACTGAGGCCTTGGTGCCCAGAGGTGCAGTGAGTGGTCATTTCACTTCCCCCTTCTTGTGGGAAAGCTCTGTATTGGATTTTGACATCACAGATCAGTATGATTCTATCCAATAAATGCATTTCACAGAAGCTACATGTAAAATACTTGAATTTAGACTCTTGTTTTCCAGTTACAAATATGTTCCCACTGTTAAAAAAAAGAAAATTACTCCCAACCTTTCCTTAACAATGTTAACATTTATTTGAAGAATGAAACTGAAATTGAGATTGAACCTTTGTGCATTTGAATCTTTCCCACAGCCTTCCCTGAATTGAGGTAAATAGACAAAAAATTCTTATGATTTAATGTTGCATTTAAAAATAGATACTCTACCAGACTGTGTTGTTATTTATAACTTTAATGCTTTTCATGAAGGATGTATGCTGGTAACTGAAGGTATTTTTCTTATGTTGAACAACATTGGTCTGGGTTTAGGCCTTTACAAGGAGGAGCTGGATCAGAGTGTAATTATAATTATGTGATTATTATTAATAAATTATCAAATTTATGAGTCTTTTCTTTTAGAATAACATATTTGGTCTTGTTTAAAAAAATTATTTTCTAATCTCAGGTCAGAAAAATATTCATCTAGATCTTTGTCTCAGAGACTTAAGGTTTTGTATTTGACATACAAATCCTTGCTCTAACTAGAACTGGTTTTTGTCTGTGGTGTGAGCTTGGACTCCAACTTCACTTTGGTCTGTAATTATAACCAATTTCCAATTGCATTTTTTAAAGATTCCTTCCTTTCCTGCTGCTCAGTTGTTCAAGCCGCAGATGTAACACATTGCCATATGTGCATGCATCAGATGGAGTGATACTCAACCTCATGGGGATCAAGGAAATGCAAATCAGACTACTGAGATTTCATTTACATCCATTTAATTAGCTTCTCTATTCTGTCCCACTGAAAATCTATTTATCTCCATGCCAATACCAAACTGTAATTTACTATAAATTTTCTTGTCGGATAAATCCAGCTAGCTCATGATATGTCTTTCTATACATGGTTAAATTTGGTTTTCTAATAATTTGTTTCACATTTGGGTGCCTATCTTGATGGCTGAATTGGGCCTATAATTTTCCCTTCTTGTTCTATTCTTGTCTAATTCTGATAGTCAGGTCATACTGAATTCATAGAATGAGCTGTGGAGTGTTCTTTGGCTGAACTGTAGGGCTAATACAGGGATAGGTTTTAAGAAAAAAATTTTAAATTGAGGTATAATTGTCACACAATATTATATTAATTTCATGTGTATAACCTAATGACTTGATGTTTGTGTACAGTATGAGGTGATTACCACTATAAGTTTAGTTTCCCCTATCACCATATAAGGTTATGTAATATGCAGTACAGTATTATTGACTATAGTCACCCTGCTGTACATTACATACCATGACTTAATTATTTTATGACTGCAAGTTTGTATCTCTTGACCCCCATCTCTCATTTGCTCACCCCTCAACTCTCTTTGACTCTAGCAACCATCAATCTGTCTTCTGTATCAGTTAGCTTTGTTTGTTTTGTTTGTTCATTTGTTTTGTCTTTCAGATTTCACATAGAAGTGAAATCATATAGTGTTTGTTTTTCTCTGACTTACTTCACTTACCGTAATACCCCCAAGGGCCATCCAAATTAGCACAACTGGCAAGACTCTTTTTCTTTTTATGGTTGAGTAGTATTCCACTATATCCCTACTACATCTTTTTATCCATGTATCTATTGATAGACACTTGATAGACACTAAGGTTGCACAATATCTTGCTATTGTGAATAATGTTACAATGAACATAGGTGTGGATATATCTTTTTGAATTAGTGTTTTAGTTTTCTTCAGATAAACACCCCAAAGTGAATTGCTGGATCATATGGTAATTTTGTTTTTAGTTTTTTGAGGAATCTCCATACTGTTTTTGATAGTGGCTGCACCTATTTGCATTACCGCCAACGTCTTTGCCAACACTTGTTATTTCTTGTCTTATTGATACTAGCCATTCTGAAAGGTATGAAATGATACCTCATTGTGGTTTTGATTCCCTGGTAATTAGTGATATCGAGCATCTTTTCATGTTGTTTTTGGCTCTCTGGTATGTCTTCTTTGGAAAAATATCTATTCAGATTCTCTTCCAAGTTTTTAATCAGATTGGTTTTTTGTTATTGAGTTGCATGAGGTCTTTATATGTTTTGGAAATTAACCCCATATCAGACATATGATTTGCAATTATCATCTGCAGTTCAGTAGGTTGCCTTTTATTTTGTTGATGGTTTCCTTTGTTGGACAGAAGCCTTAGTTTGATGTAGTCCCATTTATTTATTTTGCTTTTGTTGCTTTTGCCTTTGGAATAAGATTTTTAAAAAAATCTAGAAATGATGTCAAGGAGCTTACTGCCTGTATTTTCTTCTAGGAGTTTTATGGTTTCTGATCTTACATTCAAGTCCTTAATATTTGGCTGTAGATTTAGTGTGTCTGTGGGAGGAGGTGAGTTCAGGGTCTTCCTATACTGCCAGCTTACACCACCCCCAAGAAAAATCTAAAAAAGATTACAAAACGAATGTACATCCATTGTCAGAAATTACAAAAATATACAAAATTATAAAATAAAAAAATGAAAATATTTTATAGCATTAATATCTAAGAAATAGTGCTAATTTACTACTAAATATATTTTGATATATTTTTTTCTAGAACTTTTTGTCAATTTCTGCATAATATGTCCATTTTTCTCTTCATCTATCTATATATCTTGACACACACACATGCACACACACACAGAATATAATCATAGAAGCATACACTATTTAATCTACTTGTTTCATGACTTCATTAGCATTTCGCACAGTTCTTCAATTTTGGTAGCTGCATATTATCCTAATTATTAGAGTGAGTCCATATTAAACTTGTTCTGGGTTCTAAAGCAAAATTTTCTTTTTTTATTAGGTAAGTAGTTAATGTTTAAAAACTCAGAACATTAATACATTAATGTATATTTTTACTTCCTGTTAAACTTTAGGCCCCTGCCACCTTTGTTCTTAGCTCCATCCTAGTCCTGACCCAGCTTGGAAGTACATCAGGTTCCCCGACCCTACTCTTAGGTTCAATCTTGAATTTGCGTTGGAGCCAAGCCATTGTCCCTGGGGTAGACACCAACATCTTCAGTCCACTGACGTGCATCCTTTCTCTTCCTCCTGGCTTGCCGTGACACTGCCGTGTCCTGATTAACACTGAAATTCCCTGTCTGGGCTTGGAGCACAAGTCATGAACTATACTCAGCTTTTCTGAGGGCTTGACAACATGCTTTTCTATCACCAGATAATTACACATTTATTCTGTTAGCATGTTGCTCAAGTTCACAAATATATATTGATTGTCTACTCTGTGCCAAGCTCCTAGGTGGGGGATGTTAACTGTCTGAACTTTGATGTGCTGTTGAATTATCATTCTAAAACAGATAGACCTCAGTCAACCCTGCCAAGTGTCTGCTTCTGAAAAGCACCCCTGCCTGGGCAGTCCTACTTTGTCCCAAACTGGAGCTCTTAGACACTGAATGTATATCAAGTTTACTATATCCCTTTGGATACTATAACTTGAAAATCTGGCTGTCCATTTTGGGACCCAACTGTATAGCCAGGTCAGACCCACATCAGTCTGGCTTTGTCTCCTACCCTCATCTTGAGACCTTTTGTCAAGGTCGTGGCAGATTTTTCAGGTAAGTCTTCTTAGGTTCTGACCTTCATGACATGTATAGTTTACAAAAATATCTTCATATATATTTTCCTATTCTAGTTTTAAACCTTAAAATAACTCTGTGAGGTAGGAGGGGAGGCTCATTAAATTCCCATTTCACTAAAGAGGAACTCTTACTGAAGGCACTCAATAAAAAGGGAATTAAAATATGACTTTAAGAAGTCAAATGACTTATTTATTTTACATAGTTAATAAATCCCCTCTTTAGGACTTGAATGCAGACCTTGTGTCTCTTACTTCAGTGTTCTTTCCACTGGATGGGGGCTGGAGATGACTAACTTCCACTTTGATTTGACCTTACCACTAATCTCAGGAGGTAGCTAACTTTCCAGTGTGAAAGATGAATGTATTAGGCCTTCTAGGACAGCACCTTTAACCACCCAATAATTCCTCAAAATAATAGAAATATCAGATACTGCACCGTTGGTAGGATGAAAATCAGTGGAAATGAAAGACCACTGAGAAACAGCCCTTAAATTTCTCCTGGTCTTTTGTGTAGAGGGCTATCCCCCATGTGAGAATATGGTTCTTACTAGGCACAGGTCTATCAAGGGGAAAGCTCCGTATAGCATTTGTGCAGAACCAAGCTGATCTGGGTACTTTAGAGTGAGAGATTATCCCAGTATATAGAGCTTATGGGCACTGTTAGTTGTTACCATCCTTGCTTGCCCTTCCAAGCTCTCCTTTCCATGTAGGGACTGAAGGCCTGGAAATAACATTCCCTAGGCTATCTGGCTGGCAAAGTTTTTGTTTAGAATGCCCCTTTGAGAGGATCTCACCAGAGATTTTAAAGCAAAAGAAAAGGAGAAACCATTATCCTCTGGTGACAGTTGTAGGTAGCAGCTATAGGCAGAAAAAAAATGCAATTTTTGGATTTTCCTACTATTTTGAATGTCACCAACAATTTTTCTTGGGCTTCTCTCCCCCAACAATTCTATAAGTTTTATTAGCATCACATTTCCTATATTACATCCCTTCCTTCTTATAATATCTATAGTGATATATTTTTTTCCTGACTTAATTTTGACCACTTTCAGCACTTTCCCCATGATGTTATAATTCTGATATACATGTTTGTTTCTTTCTTTGGATGGGAGTTCTTGAAAGCATGGATGTGTCTTAATTCATCTTTGTATCCCAATGCTTGCATTACAGAAAGTACTCACTAAATGTTGTTGAATGAGTACACAAATAATAGGTTTAAGGAAGGAAAGGGTGAGATAATTTGGAGCAAGCCAAGACACATATAAGTATGGAAAAAAGGAAATCTTCAAGGTGTTCATCTTTAATGGCCAACTTGTTTTGTGTGGCTCAACTAGTTGATTCACATTTATAGCATTATCTTGATTTAAAAATTCTATGTGAAGATAGTCTCTCCACAACCACGTTGTATCTCTTAAGAAATTACAAAAATGTTGGTGCATCCAAGCATTACCTTGCTTGTTCAGCTCAGTGGTGGCACGCCTTCTTTCCACTGAGGTTCATTAGTGGTGATCACCACCAAAGAAACTGCATATGTATTTTCGATTTTTTGGCCCATGTTTGGAGGTGGAGAGGGCTGGACCTGGAAAAAACATGAAATTTTGATCACTAATGAGCATACGAGACCTCAAACACCATTTTAATAGTTGCTTCCAGAGAAGTCCATACTGTGCCAGACACTAGATTAGGCATTTGGGAAACAGGAAGGAAAAGTTTCTGTACTTTAAGAAATGTACCCTCTTAACCAATAATTGCAAAATTGTGATAGAGAGTACCTAGTGTTCAATGCAAAAACCCAGGAAAAGCAGTAAACTCAGACTGGAGAGGGAGAGAAAAACTGTTTCTTGGATTAGGAGACTCCTGAATGGAGGCCTCAGGTCTGCATAGGAGTTCATTAGGGGTATGAGTTGTGCAGGTGGTGGGAGTGGCAAAGGCAGGCTCTGGGCGGGGGCTCAGGGATTCTGTGTGGGTGTGCACATATGCAGAGAGCCATGGCCCACATCACAAAGGACCTTGTGGGCCATGCCAATGACCTTAGACTTGGTTAAAAGTCCATGGAGGGCCAAAAAACCAGTCCTCTGGTTCAGTGAAATTCTACTCAGAGTTCAGGGACCTCAAGCTTCATTCAAGTCCTTGTCATTGAAATCTTCCAGGTATAGGGGGTTCTATGGGTCCCAAGTGGGCCACAAGATTAGATGGACATTTAAAAAGATCCCACTGGCTGCACTGTAGAGGATTGCTTGCAGGGGTCATAACTGTGAGTAAGAGGACCAGTTACCCAGCTGGCGCAGAGGTCCAAGTGGGAGGCAATCTGGTTGATGAGCATGGGAACCTAGAAGAGCTGATAGTTTCCAAATGGCCAGATTTTAGACCTTCTCCCCTCCTTTTTTCTTTTAAATGAAAATATTTGTTTCCATTTAAAAATTTTCTAGCTCATTTTATTCACTTTTATTTGTCTTACATAATATTTTATAGGATAATCCTCTAACTATTTACCTGATGGTTTGGAACATATGCTCACTGTCTGTTAGCAAATTTTCTGACAATCAGGCATGATCTCTAATGTGTTTTGGAGATAGAAGAGACATTAGTATATTTACTCGGATTGGAATAGCAAATGGAATGGACATGGAATAGCAAGTTGCCCATTCCTCAAAAATACAAAATCCCACATAAATAACAAAAGAACCATAAAATTAGTGTAAGTAACATGTTTCTAAACTCTGTGGTTAAATAATTGTACATTTTCCACAGACCCACAAACTGTTCCGCTGCCTTGAAGGGGTGTGTGTAGTTGTGCTGGGCCAATAGAGCCGATCCTTTCATGGATTTGGAAGCATCTGTATCAACAATTACCTTTCCAGTCTTTCTTTTGTTTTTTTTTGTTTTTTTTTACTTTGAAAAACACCACATCTTTTAAATATCTATTTATTAAATACATTTTTTTTTTAACCAGAAGTAAATTTTACCTGCTTTCCCTTCTAGTCTGCTTTTGCTAAAGGAAAGCTAGGGAACTCAGTCTCACATTAAAAAAAAGTCAGTCTACTATTTTGAAAATATTCTCCACTTTTAATATGGTGTTTTAAATAAAATATAACTTCAGGCCTGATTTAGAATACATAATACTTCAAAAACTGAGGAACAGGTAGCAAGTAATATGAAAATTATTTTTACTTTAAAGTAAAGCCTGCTTTAAAAACAGCAAACCTGATGATCTCTTTAAATTCTCAGGAAGGCATAAAACAACCACCAGGCTTCTGTCTAGTCATTTTTAGTTTAAGCTTCTTGAAGATGGTCATGAAAAATGTGAAGAGCTAGCTACTTCTTATTTTCTGACTCATTATTCTACTGGAAAATCTAACCGTAAAACTGGAATTCACAGAGAAGCATTATGTACTCATAAAACTTGTTCAACATTCAACCAACATGTTAATTGATTTCACCTTCTTAACACCTGGTGAGAGGGGATGTGAGACACCCTAGGCCTGGATTCAGGATTTCAGGGGCAAGGACTTGAATGGGGTCCAGGGCCCCCAAACCTGAGTAGAATTACAGTGAATCATAGGACTGGAAGATATTAGAATACCCTGATAAATAGATGAGCACTGTTTTAAAGGCAGGGGGTAGGTGGGGTGGGGGAAGAGAGTAAGAGAGGGATTTATTACTTCTGTCCTTCATCATTTCAGGGCCCCAAGTTGCTTACTATTAGGAAATTCATGCTTATGTTTGCTATGATTCTTCATGCTGTAAAAAATGTCTCTCTTCTTTTGATTCCTATGTAAACTGACAGCTGGATGTTGTTTTTGATATAATAAAGTATTATTACAATAATATTTTAAAAGATCATGTCGAATCTCATTCTAACTAACTAAGGATTTCCCAAATTACTACCTTGTAACTCAAGATTCTTAGGTAATAACTAGAGGGGGTTGTAGCTTGGAAGTAGGATTTTCCTTTGGGAGTTAAATAAAAAAAGCCAACTCAGAAATGTACAAAGTCACTAGAAGAGACAGTCAGTGGTGTAATTGAAGGTGTTGACATGATTAGAGGAAAGTGGGCAATCCGAAGGTGGGGTGGTGACACACAGAACTAGCAGGGACTCAAGACAGACACCGCCCATTCAAGCACCGTATGTGGGAGACAGCATTTTGGAGAAATCCTGCTGTCTAAGGAAAGCAGACACAGCCTATTGGGACCTGGAGATGGGCACACCGCAACATGTGCAAGGATGCATCTATTCCATGGAGTCAGTTACCAGCTCCCTTCTCTCGGATTCCAGGTTCACTGAGCATCCTGATAATAAGGATTCCTATGGAGAGAGCCTCTGAGGAGGGGTTGCACTGACCACAGGGTGCAAGCGTTTGTACCTCCTTGGTAGTAAATTCGTCTCCCAATTATAGGTACAGTAGCATATCTGATCTTGGTTAATATGACTGCCTCCGGAAGATGAAGTCTATGCCACTTTTATGCCAAAGAAGACTCACAATGATAATAAATGCCACCTAGTGGGGATGCAAGTGACAACCTAGTCACCTGCAGAAGGCATCACCTGAAAGGAGGCACCTCTGCCCTCCTCCGATGCCCAGCCCAGGGACACCCTATGACTGGCCCCTTTCTCTTCATGCCTTGGTGAAAACAGTATTCTTTTGGCTACTAGTGATTCCAAAGGCTGGCTGCATATTACATTTACCTGAACTTAAAAAAATAATCTAATACCCGAAAATGCCATCCCAGGCCAATTAAAGGTGGGAATCTCAGCTTAAAACTCTCTGCGTGTTTCTGATATTTCCCCAGGGCTGAGAACTGTTAGCTTGCTTATTGATAGAAAAGAGCATTTTCTGGTAGGATGAGGGGGAGAAGTTCCCTGATATATCTCCAAAAACAGTTAATGAGCATTTCACAGATGGGGAACCTGAGACTCAGAGACATGAGGCGACTTCCTCCAGTCCAAATACCTCACAGGCAAATGGTGTCAGGGTTGGAACAGAAATTTCCTTTACAAAATATCAAGGGCTTTCCATGGTATCTGGGAGAAGGCAGAACAGGAGGTAGGAACTCTGCCAGATTCTGATGGAGGAAGAAGGGAGAGAGTGCAAGGCAGAAAGGGCAACCAGGAAGACTTCCTAAGAAAACGCAAGAAGGGGGGAAATTTTCAGAATAGTCTCCAGCAGTGGTCTCCAAAGTGTGTACAAAGAGCTCAGGGAGGCAGCAGGAAAGTGGTAGAATTAATTTTATTCAGTTTTTATCTCATAATATTTTTGCATGTTTTACAAAGTACCGGATATAGTAATATATATATATATATATAATTTATAAGGAAATAAATACACCTATAATGGTAGTACATGCTCAAACAATTGTACGGGTAGAGACACATAGTTAAAAGAGCATACTTGTTTAGAGTATTAAACAGAGTAGAAAACTTAATTTCCAAGTTGAAGTGTGCAGATAAGAGAGTTTATAGGTGGCACAGCTACATCGGTTTTGGGAATAAAATGACATCACGAAGGATAAATCAAATGTAATTTCTCTCAACATGCAGGAAACGAGTGAATGACACTGCTGCCCCTCTGAACTGAGCAACTCCGAGTTATTTCAGGACTACCTAGGTGACAGCTACCTCCTGATGTGGGCAAGGGAGAACACCGCAGCAATCCGTGTATCAAAGATGAACAAAATGAACTCAAAGGCTTCCTGTTTTCTTGCCTCATCTTCGGATTGCATGTATTCATCTTTGGGAACAGCAGAAGCCATCAGGGAGTTTTAATTAGAGGAGAAGCATCACCAGGCCTCTGACTAATAAGTACAGGTAACTAGTAAAGGTACAGAGAGAGTGGTAAGAAAGGGGAGACTAGAAAGGGGCAGAAGAGGCTAGGGCCCAAGCTAGAGCAGAAAGACTGAAGGGAAGGAATGGATCTGAGAGATTTTAGAGAAAACACTTCATGGAAGTTTGGATGTGGGAGGAGGGAGAAAAATCCAGAAGTGGCTGGGAAGATGATAATGCCCTGCCCTAGTATAGAAAGATGGTAGGGATAACGTATTATGACTTTAATTTTGGGTAATAGGACCTTCCACTCCTGAGTGGTGTGGAGGTGACATGCCACAGCACTGGAAGTGAAGATCTGGGCAAGCTGAAGCAAAACCATTTCCTTCCAAGTGTTATTTTTCAACCCTCTTATGCCTAAGTTCTTTGCCTTTTTGGAAAGTCACCAATTTCTTCGAGACTCTGAAGAAAGCCAGTGATTGTCCCCACTTCAGAAAAATAATGTACTCACCCCAACATAAAATTGTGCATATGCTTTATAGGATCCCTAACCTCCAGAGGTCCATCCATGACTTCTGATTGGAGCTCTGCCCTAACTGGCTCCTTCACTGTCCTCCAAACCTGCCCTATTTCCCTATGTGTCATTCTTCTGAGTCAGAGATAATTTGCTAATGATAAATCACTTCCTATTTTAGAAATCCTGATGACCTGTGGTCAAATGCTTCTGTTCATCATGCTGATTGAAGAACTGTAGTTTTTAATGTTGGGTGAGAGGTGGAAGGAAGAAGGGAGAAAAAGGTATCAATTTGAGGCTTTGTGAGTTCTCTGAATAAGCAATCATACAGCTCAGACAGAATGAGATGCAATGGGATTCATGCAGCAGCACCTGTGAATGATTCTCGCCTAACTGAACCGGAATCTCATGAGAAGTATAGACAAGTAAAAAGACCCTAACAAAGATATCAGGGAAATCCAAAATGTGGGCTATCCTATGCAGTAAATGACCTAATTGCCCTAACAAATTAACAGCAATAGGACTTTGTATAGTACACAATCTTGGAAATTAGAATATATGTGTAGGATTGGATGATATTAATTTAGCTAAGTACAATAATGGTGGTTACGTATAATGAACATATTCTTACCAATTAGAGATGCACAGTGTTGTATTTGTGGGTGTGATGATATACTACTTGGAATTTGCCTTGACATAATCCACGAAACAAAGCTTTAGGGATGACAGATCAAACAAATTTGGCAAAATGCTGGTAATTGTTGAAACTGGATGAGGGATATGTGGGGGTTTATTGTATTCCCTTCTTTTAGAATTTCCCACAATGTTATAAAAGATTGTAAGCTATTTTTTTTTCAAGTGTGGTTCTAAAATCTGGCTGATGAGAATATCCTGGGGAGCTTAAAAATAAAACAGATTCTGGTTGTTACACAGTCCTCCTGATCCGTCCTCTCTGGGCACGTCCATATTGGGTGGGACAATGTGTCCTTTCGTAATTTCCCAGGCCACTGGTTCAGCTAGTTCTTACAGCCCTCAGGGCATATGTCACCTCTCCTAAGGTCTGACCCAGGAAATCTTACACCAGTCTTCCTTTCCTCTTATTTCTCTTTCTTTCCTATTTCTCTGTGCTCCTTCCCCTCGCTTTCTCTTTCTGAACTTTATTAAGGGTTTAGGAGAGGAACCTGAAGATATTGGCAATCTATAACTCTTAACATATTTGTATTACTGTCATGGTTTCCACTTGGAGCGCCATAAATCTTTTTCCTTGACATAAAGAACTGCAATTTCTTTCTAAAAAAGGAACACAAGCACTTAGCATCTCACGGGAAACCGGCTTGGGCGGGCCTTTCCCATTCCCATCTGGGCCTTGGTGGTGTCCTCGCTGTTAAACCCGACACCTATGCCCCCTACAGTTACTTCTACAAAGTTCTTTTACCACCGCTTGGGGAGAGATGTAACCACTGACTAGGTGTATCTCAGTATAAAGTTGTTTGTAATGTGTGGTCTTAATATGTGGGCTTGTCATTTTCATCATTCATAAATAGAAAACACCAAAATTCGTTCTTAAATAATTTATTTTTTAATATTGACAATTGTGAGGAATTACACTTTTTAAGGAAAACTTGAAGAAATCTAACAGAGGGTAAACAGAATCTATTAGGGACATGTGCAAATTTCAAATGCTTTCTTTAGGTATAAATAATTCCACTTATTCACATTAAGAATGAAAATATTGATGCATACAAAATATTAAAATATCAACTTTACAAGAACTAGTTGAAAACACTGAAGTTAATTTGAAATCTTCAGAAAGAAATTATAAAGATTTATGCCAAGGGAAAAAAGCTTATGGGATTTCAAGTAGAAAACATGTCAGGTAATATAAGTAAAGGCTATGTAGAGTTACATAGATTGCGAATATTTTCAGGTATCCCAACTCCAGACTGAAAAAAAAAACAACCCCAAAATGGCAGCTTTTACCTCTGGGAACTATGTGTTTCCCTCCTTTTTTTTCTAGAACAAGTATGACAGTAACACAAAGCACACAGAAAAACTGCAGGCCAAGGACAGAAAATTCCTCAGACTTAGGGTTCAGGGGTTTTGCTGTCCCAATGCTACGGTGTCGCTGGGTGCAAGGTCACTGCCAGCACTCCAGGACA
Source organism: Manis pentadactyla (assembly GCF_030020395.1). Taxonomy (NCBI): domain Eukaryota; kingdom Metazoa; phylum Chordata; class Mammalia; order Pholidota; family Manidae; genus Manis; species Manis pentadactyla. The sequence goes on from NC_080030.1 coordinate 53,510,009, forward strand.
CAGCATCCACACAGAAAATAAAACCATCATGGAAGACCACACCTTTCCTTGCGGTCTTCTCCAATCTCATCCCTGCTTCTTCCCGATCTGAGCTTTTAAGAGGTAGGGTTCTCAAGACACATCTACATATGGTGGAGAACAGTTTCTTAACTGACAAGCTGGGAAGCAGCTCTGACCAAAGTTTCACTAAGAAGTGTGAGATTTTAATGAATTTACTATTGATGCAATTCCTTCTTTCCTGGGGAAGGAAACCAAAGTGCATCGAAGAGGCTGACTCCCCCCACTGTGGTCAGGAATTTGCCTGGTTCAGTAACATGAACATGACCAAAAACGAGTATGTTACTTCAAGAAGACAGTACAGTGTTTTCCCCAGAGCAGAAGAGACATCTTCATTTAAATAACCTTGAAGTTTGCAATAAAATAAATAAAATGAATTATATACACACAACAGAAAGCTCCCCTTTAACAAGGCAGCTGGTTGAGTTCATGCAAGCTGTGTAGAGGGGTGGTGCCCCAACAACAACCAGAAAATAGGTTATTATTATTATTCAGTCTTCCTACTTAAACTAGGGCAGCATTTCAACATAATTAACCAAAAGTTCCCTCATACATAATATAAGGGTACATTATATATGTACACATTTTTATGCACACCTCAGTTTGAGCTAACCTCTTTAGAAGTGAAGACAGTGATAACCAAAGAGTTATACATCTTCCCACTAAAATATTCTGACTGTTAAAGGTGCATATTGTAAAGAGCAGCTGGTTTGCTTTTTCGTATATGAACTTATTCAGTCTCGGCAGTCTCATGATCACAGTCCATGGATGGTTCTGCTTCTGCCAGGTCCAAGGGAAAGAACGAGGCAGGTCGGGAAAAACCATTAACTACTGATGCTCTGAATATGTCCATTTTCCCTGAGGAGCTTCTCATGGAGGGCCTGTGGGCCACATGAATTCAGCTTCGACATCTCTGAGAAATGCTGACGGAGGGCAGGGGGAATGGTTCTGGGTTTTCCACTCACCCTGTCTTCTCTCTTTACTCAAACGATGATGAAGCAGTCCTGGCATGCATTCCAAGTCCATCAAGTTCCTGGCCTTCTGCTTGGTAGGAGGGGAAGAGGAGCTCTGGGCTGAAGCCACCAGGTGCTGCCAGTCACAGCTATGCTCTATGGACACCAGGGAACGTTCCCTGATTACCAAATTCGAGGCCATGACCAAGAGCTTCTCTCTCCTCCCCCACTCAGAGACACCCTCGAGCTCACTGTTGCAGGGCAGGCCCTCCAGCAGCATCTGGTTTTGAGTGTAGCACCACGCTGACTAAGGGCTTGAGGCCCGTCTCCACTGGGGCTGGACCATCTGTCTCCGGTTAGCCGTACATCTGCTTGAACTGAAAGCACTCGTTGCAGTAGCCGTTACACTTGGCATTGCCGAAGTGATCGCAGGCAGGGGCCCGGCAGCGCTGTTTGGGGGGCTCTTCGGGAACGAGCTCGCCCCGGTGGGCCCCCGGGGCCACTCGCTGGCTGAGGTGCTGGCACTCCATGCAGAGTTCCTCGCTGCGGCAGGCCAGGATGTTTTTGCAGGAGGCCCGGGCACACTTGGGCCTAGAGGCGCTCTGTGTGGTTCGCGGCATGTCTCTGTGCTGGCTCGATCTCTGTGTGGAAAAGCAGAGAGAACTATTGCTCATGTCTCTCAGGGAGAGCACACAGCGATCTCAGCTGATGGCATGGATTCTACAGAGAGCATCCTCCCGGCCAAGGGAACCAGACTTCCACACCCAGTCTGGGAACAGGAGCTCTCTGAGGATGTTCCCTCTCAGTGCCTAGAAAGCAGACCTAGCCCCAGGGAGGCCGAGCACAACCACCAGTCCTCTCACGGAAGCCTGCAAACACTGGCCCAGCTCACTTCTGTTTGGATTAATAATAAACTGCCCTACCATTCTGTAAACAACAGGAGAGGCACCTGTCAGCCAAAGTTTGCCTTTCCACATGCCATTAAGTGGAGGCACCTGGGATACTGTCCTCCTTGTCTCCTCATGATAAAGGACTGTTCAAGAAAGTCTGATGGCCACTTAGATGTCTGTGCTTCTACTACAAATCCAAGAAGTCTCTGATCACATTGCCTTTTTAGAGGCAAGAGGTTTTATTCTATGGCTGATTTTATTTGCTTTTTAAAATGAATTCTTAAGTATCCTTCAGCCATACACATCAACAGCAGCTGTTGCCCTTCCAGCCCCGGGGTGGCCAGAGTGACTCTGCGCCCTTGTTCTTCCCTGGAACTCAGCAGGCACAAAGGTCTGCTGACACAGCTGGAAGCCGCTGCTCAGCAACTGGCCCACAGGAGAGGGGAAGTACCTCTGAGTGTCTCACCAGTTGCTCTTCAGTCCTCTTTGCTTCATGAAATCTCTGATTCTGAGCTTCAATGAAACACTTCTGGCAGTATCCTTCAAACACAGCACTTCCAAGCGTGCCACATTCTCTCCCCAGGCAGGGGACAGCGTTCTGGAACCTGGAGGCCGTGGGACTGGCTTTTCCCGGAGCGGCAACAAAATCTACAAGAGAGTTGATGCTCATCAGTACCACAGATGGGCCACCGAGCAGACAGGACGCTCACACTGGAGAAATAAACAGACTCCAAATACAGATTAGGCCAGCCTTCAATATATATATATATATATATATATATATATATACGAGACGGCCTTCCACAAATTCAGCAAAATTAGACAATAATAACAGTATTATTGAAATATCTTTGACTTTACAAATTTCTCACTTTTGAAAGTACTGCACTGGTCATAGTAACATTACAGAGACATTAACTGCCCATCCTTCTTTCAAATCAGAGATTTCTGAAACCACAAATGTTTTCCTACAATATCAGTGGAGACCTCCATCTCTCCAGCTATTGTTCCTCAGATATTGCATTTTCTCTATTACACCAAAGTTTCAAAAGAGGTCTTCTTTAAACTCTTCCTTAGAAATGCCAGACACCGACTGACCTTATAAAAACAAACTCTGTGACCTCTAGCCACAGGATGCTTTTGGGTTTCAGAAAGTGGTGCTGTGGGCCTTTGGTCTCCCTGGGTGGCTGGCAGAACCACGGCCACTGGCTCTCTGTGCAAACCACACTCTACCCCACTGCCCAGAGGGGCTCCTGGAAGTTCAGGAACTTCTTAACAGGAGTTAGAAAAAACCCCTTCTAAACAGGAGTTAGGAAATCATTTCACTCACGTTTATTTTCTCTGTACTCGATGAAACACAGTGTGCAAAAGCCCTTATTTTCTGGAGTCCCGAAATACATGCAGCCAGCTTTTCTGCACTTGCTCGTCCCCGTCCTGTCCCCTGGAGTCCGTGCAGCCTGAGAGAGGCAACCGGAGGGAGCCTCGTTCCCGGCTCTGTGACAAGAATGTGGGGAGAGACTCTGGATGAGCTGTGAGGGGTCTGACTTGGACCGCTGATGACAGGAAGGAGGGATGCTAGAGCCGAGGTGTGAGGACGGCTCTGTTGTAGTCCTTTTGAAGCAAGTACTGCAGATCCCATTAAACGTCCTGGTGGCATCCTGCAGGCAGGCTCGGCACTTACCAGGATCTAAATGCCTCATGTCCGCGGTGGGGCCGGTATTGAGCTGCCGGGCATTGTGGCAGCGCTCACAAAATCCATTGTGCTGCACGTTCAGTGTGAAAGGGCAGCCCGGGCTCTTGCATTTCATAGCGGTGGTCTCGCTGAACAGGAAAAGGCTGGGTGCTGTCGGAGGGGCAGAATGAGGCCCCCCAGAGGGCCCCTCGGGGCTCCAGGCCAGGGGCTCATAGGCCTCGCCCCGAGAGGCCCCGAGCGCCCCGCCAGGGAGTCCTTCCAGGCCCGGCTTGGAGTTCAGCTTTGGAGATCTGTTTTGGTTCTTTTGCCTCCTCTCTGAGCATTCGTGGCACAGAGGCTGGGTGTTCACAGACATGAAGAAAGGACAGTTGGGTGTTTCACATTTCATGTCCATGAGAGAAAGCTGGGGAATGGAAGATTCCAAAGGATTCTGAGCACGCACATCTCTCTGCTCCTGCTCATTGTTTTCCTGCCACTTCTTGTATTCATGCTGGACAAGTTCAAAGTAATCATCTACCAGATTTATTTCTTTAGGTAAGTTAGCTTCATCCAACCTAAAAGCCAAAAGGAAAAATATGAGACTACACATATATATGGATGCACACATACAGATCCACACATGATTTTATATCATTAGCTCACAGAGCAGACTTTCAGAACGTGGATTATTGCAATACCTTTATAACCATTCACTGAAGTGCAGGCCTATGATAAAGAACAGAACACACTCCCGTACTGCTGAGACGTCTTCGTTATTTCGAGAATCAGTCTTATTTAGTCAATCTTTGTCCGCCCAAAATTATAGATAATTCTAAAGGAAGAGCTACTCTGGGCTGCCTCTGCACTTCATGCCTACAATTATTCCTCTTATAAAAAGTCACTTTTACTTCTCAGAGATCAACTTTTTAACAAAACACCAGGGTATTCATTTGGGACCACCTACGTTACAGCTCAAACTACTTCACAGCCTTGCGTGCTGTCTTTTGCTGTTATCAGCCCCACACTTGTGCTTGGTCTCTACTAGAACTGCCATGAACAGAAACTAAGAGGAGGGCCCACCCATGGGTGCTATTTACTTTTGACTCTCTGTAGTTTGTTAACCTCCACTTTGAGAAACTGATTTTCATCCGCCTTCACGGTCTTTTCCTATGCATTTCAAGTTCTAAGAAATAGGCATCCCCTTCACATAAAGCCAGCATTTAAAATTTGGATGCCTGTACAATGCGCACTCTGGGTTGATTGTCCCCTTCTATGTGGCAAAATCGTGCGGATGCCCCATAAATACAATCTACAACACAGTGTGTGTCTGATCTGTCTGTCCTTACCTAGAAGCTGAGGGAAAAAGGCCTTTTTTGCCCCAAGAATTTTGACTTGCTAGTGTAGTACCAGGGTTAAAAAAAAACAAAAAAACTGAATACTATCCTTGATTTTAGTATACTTAAAAGCCACAATACTGACTTGCTGCAACCAGATATGGAGGGAAATTGTTTTGGATAAATTACTTGCTCCCATTTGAAACCAAAGTTAATTTTGCCTCAAGTGATCCTTCCTGACTCACATATGAGTCTCTGAATTTGTCTCACATTGAAGAAAACTGGCTTCAAATAACTTTGTTGTTGAGCTCTGGGGTGGCATCAGCTTACATGGCTGAAGTAAAAACAGTTAAAGATGACAAAGGATAGAGCTAAAAATAAGCTGCTTACTTTGCGGCATTAATCAGATGGGTGGTACCATGGTCCCAGCCTTGGACCGGGATTTCTATCACCATCAAGTACTCTTTTAAGAGCTTGTCCTTCAACTCATTTTCAGGATCTGTCAAAAAGTGAACTTTTAAGTCTTCAAATCTTCCTCGCTCTCTGTTAACAAGTGGAACAGCTCGGATTTCTGAGGGAAAAAAAAAGGTAACACATAAGCAAAATATGAGTTTACTTAATGAGATTATGTGAGACCATATATATGACAATTAAATTTTGAAAATGAAGAAAGGATACAGTTAAAAAATTAGAGAGCCTTATCTAGCCACAGTCAAACTCAAATGGGGAAACAAACTACATGAAACATAAAATGCTTTGTACAGGAAGCTTAAAGAATATTAAGTAGCCTGGATTGCAGATATTACTGGTTAAATGCCCACACTTCAGAATCAGACTGACCTGAGTTCAAATCCTAACTTTGCCACTATCATGCTCTGTGGTATTAGGCAAATTATTTAACCTTTCTAAGCTTCAAGTGCCTCATCTGTACAAAAATCTACCAAGGCTTACAGCCCATAGGGATGCTGTGAAGATGAAATGAAACATTAAGCTATTATGACAATAGCTAACCTGACAGACGTTTACCTGCTTGGGGCCAGACACTGTATAAAGGGCTCTGTGAACCTTATTTAATAGTTAATAGTAATGGTAGTTATAACATGTATACAGATGTCTCCTATTTGCAATTAACCTGCTGAAATTACTTACCAAGCCATCCCAAAAAGACAGGAGTTATTTATGATTTCTGCTATCACATTAGTGTTGCTAACCATGCAACAAAGCAAACGACCGATTACTAAATTTAAATAAGGATAATATACTTAAATGAGACTATTTCAATAAGGAACAAAGGAGCAAACCCTGATGTTCAGTGGGAACAGGGTGTACTGCTATCTACCAGCAGTTACAAGTGTGAATTGATGCTCAATTTTCTCACCAGGCCCGCTGTCCTTCAGGGTCACCAGGGGTACAAAGTGTTGGCTGTCGTAGCCGAGAACGATGGGGTATCTGTAGCATTCCTGGGCAGGCCAGTGCAGAGGCAAGTAAATCCCTCCCACCTTCAAAGGAGCGAAACTGGAACCTGATTCCAAACTTCTCAGCATTTTGTCTGCTTAAGAGAAGAGAAAGAGCAATGAGGCCATCAGGTGATTTTCATCGAATTCCACTTGGCTACTATTGCCTGTAACTTTGGCAGAGTGGCTTTTTCCTAAGAGCTGAAGCTTCAAGTCAAAAATGAATACGGGCTCTGTAGGCACCTCACCTGAAATGACAATGATTGGCCTTCTGAGGATGTTGCAAAGGACAAATATGTGAATTTCTTCCAGGGAGTTATACTGAAGTCCACTTCGGGCCACTGGTGTGTCTGTGGTTGCCATTTTGATAAGGTTGTCCCACTCATCGGTCCAATTCTAAGGAGAGAGGGTTAAAGGGGAAAAAAATGATTGAATGTACTCTGCATTAAAAATTCATTATGACTTCACTCTAATTATTCATTTATATACCTCAGCTGACTTGTCCCCTTTCTGGAAATCATCATTCAAATTATCACCTTTTTTACCCATTTTGGTTTTCTTCCTTTACCTTTTTCCACTCTAAGGCAAACTCCAACTCAAAAGTGGGGGAGGATGGGGCAGTACCTGTTTTCAAAAAAATCCCTTATGTGGCATAACATTGAAGCCCCTGATCCAAACAGACACAAAAATTCCGAATTTGTGACTGCAGATAGTGAGGCACAAATCTGAATTTGACCAGCTGACTCAGTAGAGCATACAAGGGGCAATAAAAGCGAAACACAACCATAACACCACAGGAAAAGCCGTCATCAGAAGCCCTTCTGCTAAAATGAAGAGACCTACAGCTGGGAATCTACTAGCCCGAAGCCTCCCAGCAGTGACTAAAGCCTCAGGTTCATCCCACAGGAAGATTCTGGTGTTTTCCGTTGACTGTGTTTTGCTTAGCCAAGTTCATGTGGTCAGTAAATCATATGCTCGTTGAGAGCAGGGTCTGGCCTAAAGGGCCCTTTACCAATCATGTGGTTCTACCAATAGATGGTTAATGGAACAAAACATACCCGAGTGTCATAGCAAAGCCCCGTTTCCACGAATTCCTGAGATTTAAGAGACTCCAGCTGCCAGCGGAATTTAAAGTTTCTCGTGTCCGTCTCTTTGAGAGTGCTGAAGAGAGCCTTCCTCAGGACCAAGTCTGTGTCCTGAACACCCCACATGTACTGAGAGGCAGCATGCATGAGGCAGTTTCCATCACCTGAGGACAGAAGCAATCCACATCTAAGACGTAGCAAAGGTTTTCAGAATTAACTAGCACTACTGCTGTCCCGGGGGACCATGTGGGGTGTGTGAGAAATGCAGATGGTTTAATTTCTTAGTTGAAGAGCCAACTGATAATATTTCCAAAGGTGATGACAGCTTCAAGGAAAACAATTATTCTTTTCACTCTTATTTTTCATGACTGAGACCGTCAGAGCAAAGGAGCCAGGGACTGATTGTCAGGGGACCTTGGTTCCAACCTGGATCTGCCCTAATAGTTCAAGTGACCTTGGGGGAAATTCCTTAACTGGTGTGAGTATTTTTGTTTGTTGTAAAATGAGGGTATTGGATTTCTAAAGTCCGTCCCTTTCTAACACTCCTTGATGTTTGGGCTAAGACACTGGTACTATTACTCTGACACTAGGAGAGGGCACACAGGGCAATATGCACAAACCAGGAAGCTGGCTTGGCTTCGTTTACCAGACAGGGACGCTCTGGCTATGACTCAGGGACCATTCCACTGCAGCCTCTGGGGCCTGGGAGTTTCCTCCCCTGGTCTGTAAAGTGGGATTGTGAACACCGAATTACCTACTGCCAGCTTGCCTGTCACCACCCCTGAGAAATATCTTACGTGAACCTGCTTGGTAGGACCTAGGTGTCTAAATTAGTAAATAACTCAGTGCTTAGGACTGGCCTTTTAAGAAGTTTGAGTATTTTGAAAACAAAAAGAATAGGTCTAATTTTATTCCATTAAATTGCTACTTTTACAGGCTAATACCCCCAATTTTATTTTCTAATCTCCAAACAATAAATATTTGGGGGGAATGTTTAATATAAAAAAGGTAACTCCTTAATCCCCTTTGGCAAGTGCACAGTTGTTTTTATGCAGGAAAGTTCCACTGTTTTCTTACATTACTCTATAAGTAGGGAAGGAAAAGTTACTTGAAATTTTGTCAAATTTTATATAGACAAACTGTAAAAAACAAAGCAAACCCTTCAAATGTATATCCACAGTCAGTATACCTTCAATTTACATGCTTAGGAAAACTAGCTAGATTAAGTATTCCAACAAATGAACAGAAAAGATCGTTCAAGCCTAGGCAGAAGTGTGGCAAGAACTGCATTCTGTTGAAATTTCCCCTTTGCAAAATCTAGAGCAAAGATAAGGCTTTTTTTCTTGTTCTTGTGCTTACTTTCAGTTCTTTATTGAGATGCACCAGTATAAAATTCCCTAAGTAACATCTGGAATTCCCCAGTGCTAAGTTATTTGACTAGCAATTGAGCAACAGCTATTGTACTTTTTGTTCTGGTGTGTAGACATTTAAACTGCGACGTGCACCCTGGACTTTCCAAGTGGGTGTGGTCAGGCTGAGCTGGAATAGGGCTACTCATTATACAAGTGAAATCGCTGCAGCCAATAGACGCTGGAATTTTTCACATGAAGTTTCAATTTTATGCCACCTACTCCCTTCCTCATTCACCACAGTCTCATATCCTCAAATGAAAACTTGTGAACCACCCCCTCCCCAAACAGACCATTGACTTTGTAGAACCCTCTAGTGGGGCAAAGTTTTAAAAAAAAAGAGGCTAATAAAAACCAGAAAGGAAAAGTAATTTATTTTGCCCCCTCTCCTCAATATCTTTTCTACCTTTTCCAAATTTTACAGACTTTCTTGAAAGTGTGAAATAAAAGGATTCTGAGCCTAAAAATTCCCATTCCCTAGAAAATGCTATTGGGATGCACTTGCTTTATTTGGAGTGCAAATAGTTGTTGATTTAAATGACATGCCCTTTGCAAAACAAGTGTTTGATATTTATAGCCATTTTTTCTTAAAGAAATAGAGCAAGTTAAACCTAAAATATCAGTTAATTCTGTTAATTATAAGAAGCTTTTCCTCTTTCTGGCACATTTCTAATTTGGCAGAATCTGTTTCCAAAGTTGACTCTACCTCTTTTTTTGGTATAACAAAATGGGAGAGTTAAAACCACAAACTGTCAGGAATATAAACCCCTTGATGATGACTTAACATAATTACCGACTTCTATGCATCACTTGATTTAATGCCAAGAACAATATAAACACTAGCTATCCCCAGTTTTCTTTCTGCCTATCTTTCTAAGAATCTATGCTTCAAAAACATAGGCAAGGTGTTGAGATGACATGCACAAGACCCCTGGAACCAAAGTGAAAGAACACCAATAGCTCCCAGTTAATGTACCAATTAAGCTAACTAGGTTAATATTCTCATCATCTCATTGTCAACAAGGATTTTCTGCACTCGGATGCAATATTATTTAATTGAAATGGTTTAGGACTGTCCTCATATAAGGACCTAAGAATCTTGCCCTTACCTAGGCTATAAGCATCTTGCTTATCGAGGTACAGTCTACTTGCTTTTTGTAATAATGAGCTACATTACAATGTAGAATTTTGTATCTGCATGGAATAGTATGATTGGATGTTTCCTATGATATGCATACATATCATAATTAAAAAACAAAACAGTAAAGCTTAGAACAGGAAATACCTACTAGTGGTAAAGGGCCACTGGGCTGATAAGTACAGACAGCAAGAAACTTAGAACTAGGAATCCCTAAAAATAATGAAGTAGAGTAAAATCGGCACTAAATACTTCAAATATCTTTCTAGTCCATATCATGGTACCACAGACGACAGAACTTAGGTAAGTAGGAGCAGACAGCCAGGTCCCCCTCGTCCTTAACAGCCACTCACTGGTTAACCCTTAAAGTGCCATCAGTTCAAGAAGTGTAAGGTCATCACCACAGCATTTATAATGACAGTGAGAAACAACAGTAATACTAGTTTTCACACCATGCTCTCCTTTCGAACTTAAAGCCTTTTAATATTTCCATTACTGGCCCAGGAAGGGTATTTTACAGATGATTCAACAGTCACAGGAATTAGAATTAGATATACAGTCACCTAACCCAGGCATGGTATTTAGAAATGCATTCTCCAAGCCTCAAAGCACCCACTCTGCTCTCTATAATACACAACTACAAACTATCCTTAATAAAAATATTCACAAAACAAGCACTTTTATCACATGCCTTTTATAAAGTTTCTGTACTAAGTCGTCTATGGTCTCGAGAGATTGGAGTTTTAGGTTAGTGCTCTGAAAATTTAATAAATGCACGTCTTACCATTCGTTTTCAGTGCCACGAGCTTCCTGACTTCACGACACCAGTTGAGCTTCTTCTGGCTTTCCAGGGAGGTCTGGATATTTCTGTCGATGAGAGCTTTGTGGATGATCTCCCGAAACTGTGCACAAAACTGGCAAGTTCTGAACATTTCCAGCGTGTATCGATGCATGGATTTAAAATGATGAATGATTCCATTGGTAGGCTTAAAAATATCCTCAGGAGTTCTCTCTCTTATCTTCACAGCTTTCCGCATATTGCTCAAATACAAGGCCTGAGGAAGGAGTTGTTCAGCCATTGTGCTCTGCAACACCTGAAGAGGGGAAGCAAAACCCATTCCGTTAGCTCGCCTTTGATGCTACTCCCATAAACCTGCCTGCAGGAAACCCCAGTGTTGGACCTTGTCATTACCCTAATCTGTAGGCCAAAGATCTTAGTCACCTCTACTCCCAGGATACTAGCTGGCCCCAAAGATGAACTCACACTGGACTATTTTAAGTTACATCACTTTTAAAGATTAGTCTAAACAAGAGAAGGAAGGCGGAGAGTGGGTACTGAGGAGGAGGGGAATAACCCGTGTTTTCAGTAACATTTGTCGGGAGTCAAGCCTGTCTGTCAGCAACAGGTACTGAGCCTCATCACCGACAAGCTCCCATTGCATTCTGATGCCACTCTGGGGCAGCCACTGGATTTTCGGAGCTCTGAATGGCAGCTACAGGAACCAGGGAGCCCTGACAAGTCTGGAGTTCCTCCCCTAAGACCACCGCCAAGCGATTCCTGCTCTCAGGCAGTCTTGATTGATCTTTTTGAAGCACTCCTTCCTTACACTGGGAACACATGTTTTGTGAAAAATCCTGCAGTTTTATGCTGTCACCTAGGCTGCTGATCGGGGCTTCCCTAGCGCCAAAGATTAGTATTTATAAAGAGTTTATTTATAAAACTAACTATAATACTTATAAAGAGTTAAAATGGAATGTTGTATAAGCAACAATAAAGCCTATTTCCAGCAAGCTGCTTTGCAATTTTAAGAGCAACAATCAGCAATCTTTCGGAGCCTCTTCAATGAACTTTACAGCATCAGAATAAGAAATAGGATAACAATAATAATAGAATAATAAATACCACATTTGCAAAAGCAGGCACTGGAGCTCAATTATTTCAACTTCAACTGCCAGCCAGATTTATTATCATCCCCTAGGAAGTAACACTCAGATGCATTTCTCACCCTGTCTTCACTCTGAAACCTTCAAGCATAATAAACCAGTGGAAGGAAATGAAAGTCTGGAGGAAAGAACCAGGGAGCCATTCGGGATGAATGAAAGAGGAGGGGAGGAAACCCCAGCATATACGACCAATGCCAAGAGCATGGAATGACATGATTGACACCACGTGAGATCTTTGCAGGGAGCAGTGTGGAGAGACAGTTCTCATTCATTAGCCTTTGGTGGAGTGCCTCACCATACATGCTAATTTCCAAGACGACGATAAAGATGATTTGAGAACATGAAGATCCTCCCTAGGAAGTTTCCCAGCAATTGTTAGTCCCACTCCTACATCATACTATTTGCCAGGACAAGCCTCTAGTTGAGAAAGTCCTTAAGTTTCTGTAAAAGGGAGAAGAAACCTAGATTTTAGGGGAGGCACTCTTGTGGGTCTCGACTCTTAAAGCCATTAATAATAAGGTAGTTGAAATCCTTGTGGCCCAGTCAAAGGAGACAGGTTGGACTAGATGACCCCAAAATGGCTTTTGTGGAGTTTTCTGGTGATTGTTTTGGATAGCGATTCCTAATCTGACTGCCAGGGGGGCCTGGGAGAAGTCACTGACTGAGTCAGATGGCAATCTCTCCTTCGATGTCAGACATTCCCTACAGGTGGAATTGGGCAAAATTACAGCAGGACCACAGATGCGATGAAGGGACAAAAATATCACACACACTTCCCCTTTGTGGCCTGGCAAAATCTCTTTCATGATGTCATTCATTTATTCACTCATTTATCCATCCATCCATCAAGCAGCACCCAACCACCTACCAAAGGGCTAGGCTTGATGCTGGGGCTAAACATCAAAGACAAACTTATTCCCTGTCTTGAGATGACACGATCACCTTAGTCTGCAGCTGAGGCAACAAAAGTACAGGTCCTACTCAGGTGCCACACCATCCAAGGGCAGAGCTTTGCCAAGAAGCCAGGTCTTCCAACACCTGCCTCTTGCTCTTCCACAATATCAGACCTGTGGCTGCAGTGCCTGCCGGCCCTCAGATGGAGACAGGCGGGCAGTAGGAAGATTTGAAACAAGTCAGGTTTTGCCTCTTTCTGCCTTTCTGTCTCTTCTGTTATTCTCTTCTGACCTAAAGATCTTTCAATGAGGATCTCAGATATTGACAGCTGTATACCATATGCAAGACATGCAAATGTCAATATTTGATAGCCTAGTGTCATCTCATAGGTTTAGCCTTGCTTAATCTGCAGAATTGCCTCCTTAAAAGAAATCAAAAGCCACTGCCCAAGTTCCAATCCTTGGACTTCTCCACACTTAAGACTAAATAATAAATTTTCCTGACCTGTGACTGTAATGTCTTTGTAAGCAAAAACATACGTGGTCCAGAGGACTCTTTAATGAAGATTTTGTTTCTCCCAAAATGCTACCCTGAGACACTTGACCAGATCAGCTTTCCAAAGAAATATCAGAGGCAGGGAGAACTGAAAACAAAGTGGTCTCAAAAAGGGCTGAGCTCCTTCCTTCCTTACTATCACTGCTTTCCTGAGAAGGCCAGGTGGCAGGATGTGGGACGACCCGGGCTGACAAAAACTGTCTGCGGACTGGGAGCTGGGGCAGGGGCCTGCAGATCACTCTAAACTGGAGCCCCCACCCCCCGCCAAGGCAGGCCAACGACGCACTTCCACATGCACACTTCTCTTACACTGCTGCAACCGAGGAGACTCCCTCCTCCCTGCACTTAACCCCGGGGTATCTGCAAGCTGTCCCTCGAAATGTCGCTGACTGAGTCCCCCATCCCCGCCGGGTTTTGTTGCTCTGGGACATCCCACCCGCGTTAGGCTGGCTCTGCAAAACCTGGGAAGCAGCCACAGCGGTTCTGCAAGGTCTACGTGGCCGTGAGCATGCAGCACTTGATTTACCACCACCACCAAAAGAAGACGCTAAAAGAAGCAGCACCAAGGACCACCCGACCAAGCGGCCGCGGGGCGACTCTCCACGAGTCAGATCCAGTTTAAGTTTTCGGCATTATCTGCGAGGAAGAACTGGCTGGAGGAATCCAGGGTTGTCACCATTAACATCTGGCGCTGCGACCTCAACTCCCAGCGTTTCCAAACCTACAATGGCCAACGAACTCCCCTGCAAAGAGGACCGCTGCAAAACCAATGCCAGGCAGAGAGGCCGGCCCGCGAGTCGCTGCCAAACATGCACCCGCAGCCCTCGCCCGGAGGAGCCGGTGACAGACCGCACGGGTCGCGGCAATTACCTCTGGGGCCGCACAAGCCTCTCCCGAAGTCCCAAGTCCTGCTCAAGGCAGGTGCGCGTCGCAGACCGGGGTCGGGGCCAGGCAGAGGGGGCGCCCCATGGACGCCGGGGCTGGTGCTCACTCGCTGGCCTGGCCGGCTGGGGGTGTGTGTGGATCGCGCCCGCCGCCGCCGCCGCCGCCGCCGCCGCCGCCGCCGCCGCCCTTCTCCCGGCGGCCGCTCGCGCCGCTCCGCCCCCGCGGGCTCCGAGCTCCCTGCACTTGGCCCGCCGCGAAGGCTGCAGACTGCCAGTTCTCTTTTTTCCCTTTCTGTTTTACCGCCCGGGGACCGGGGGATTTCCACCCAGGGACTTTCCAGTCACGTGACGCCCGGCCGGCGCGGGGAGCCCGCGGCCGGTGCGCCGCCTGCCGCCAGGGGGCGCGGAGGGCGCGGGAGGGAGCTGCTTGCCCTGCCGCGTCGCCCCGCCCCGCTCCGCCCCGCTCCGCCCTGCCCCGCCCCGCCTGCTGCCAGAGAAACTCCTGCGCTTCGCCCCCGGGTGTCCCCGCGTGAGTCACCTGGGCATTTCGGAAGCTGGGCCCAACGTCACATCCATGTGGAAATCGCGGTGATGGGAACTGGAAATGAAATAGGTTCTTTTTCTCAAACGTTTTTCTGCAGAAAATCATCAACTGTGGAGAACAAGAAAGGAAATAATAACACAAGAAAACCCTAAAAAACCACCCCTGCACCCGGGACCGCAGGCCTCCAGCCGGGTCTGAAAAGCTGGGGCCGCGCACGTGATGAACTCGTAGGGGAGCGCCCTACTCAGGGTCCCGAGGGGATTTCGAGAAAAAGAAGCAGTCACAGGGCTGGGTCTTCAGCCACAGCGTGCCTGCCAGCCCCGGAGGACAGGCTGGTGAGATGCAGGTCCCAGGTGACATCAGGCCCCGGGCCTACGACGGCCTTGAAATTCTAAGGCCAGTCTTAAATAAAATTAGGCATCAGAACAGCTACCAAGCCCATCCCGCACTTGATTTATTTCCCCTTCTCCATTTCTGCACACCAACTGCAGAGGTGGAGTGGAATTCAGGGAGCATTTCAGCCTAGAACTCATTTCTAGTCCACTGTCCTTGTCATGTCCCCCTCCGACCTCATTAGGAGTCTTTTTAAAGGTCCCAATAATTAGACCACCGCAGTGTCTAAATGGCTAATATTCCCACCCACCCCTCCTTATTAAATAGCATGTAACCCACTGTGTTCACCCAGAAGTGTCCTGTGGAAATTGGTGTCAGCCACCTGCATAGTGGGGGGTACCTGAGCTGTGGAGGGAGGGGCAGTAGGCACTTTTACTGCCTAGGGTGTCCCTGCTATCCCATTTCTTAGAATGGCAAAACCAGAACCAGATGGAAATATTCTGTGCTACTGACTCCTTATAGACTTAAGAATAGTTGTTAGGCCATGTATCTCACCTTCCAAATTACAAAAAATATTCTTCTCTAACAAGGGTCTGCAGAGAAAGGCATGGGGGCTGAGTGGCAGCTGGCACATTTTTAGCAAAGGGAGACTTAGAGCAGAGAGTGAGCAGCGGCCAAGGGTCCAGGCTGGTGAATCAGAAGGAAAGGGTGAAGAGGAAGGGAGAATGTAGGAGAGACACCTTATGGGGAAGGAGATACAAAATTTGGGGAGATAACGTGGAATGATTGAAACCAAAGAGACACGGAGGGTCCAGAAGCCTTGCAAGGGACTTTAATTTCTGCAATAGACATTAGCAAGGTGAACAGAGCAAAGAGGAAGGAATATTTATTCACATCTAGTGGACACATAGGAGAAAAAACCCTACTTCCTATTAAGAGGAAAGATGCATTCTGATTATGAGGAGTGCTTTTGAAGAATATCTGAATTAAGTGCCATTTCTACTGTGGTGCAGCGGTCACATGACATGAACTGCAAACAGTGAGCATATGTGACCCCTTGGAATTAGATAGTCTGTGGGACTGTGTCTGCAGACTGTGTGCTTATACCATATAATCAAAAAGATGTGCATCGCCAAATAGCGATGGGGGTGGGGGGCTGGGATGGAGAAATTCTATTGAAGAGAGACATATATGACAACTGGGAAAGGGCCCTGAATCTGGCTCAGCTGAAACCACAAATCATGAGCCTTTCTTAATCAGGAAACAGCCATGGTGTATTTCTGAGTGTGTGTGGGATTCCTGGACGTGGCAATCATGGGTCAAACTAAAAATCAGACATTTCGTGTCTGTTGTACAATTGTTCCTCTTTCCCAGCATTGTGATTTTGAAAAGGAATATACATATTAAACATATTTTGTAACAGTCTTATGTAAGTATGGCTATTTAGTTATTTCAAGGTAGCTTTGAATCTTGCTTCAAATTTAATAACTCTTGGCTGAGCCTTGTGATTACTAACAAGTGATGTCTGCGCTTTCAAGTCACTATAAGGGCTAATTTTGAGAAGCCGATAGAAGTTCTTTGTGAGGCATAACTACTAGGAGAATTTAGATCATGATGTCATATATTTCATCATCATACACATGCCAAATTCACCTGAAATGCTCCTCTTCTTATCTAGAGACTTCAGATCTTCTATAGGTATTATCAGGGTGAATGGAGAAATTAAGAACCTAAGGGATAAAGGGATTTAACTGAGGTAGCCCAATGAGTCACCAGTAATAGGAACAAAGACCCTCCCCTGGAAGGGAAGGAGTTGGTTTAATGCCAAGTGCAGCTCCTCTTATTCCTCTTTGCCTGAAAGCATGGGATGTTGAAATGTAACACTTGTCAGAAAATTCAGTCCCCAATGAATTCTGGTTTAATTTCCTGTCAACACTTGGCCTGAAACATTTGGCAAAGTAGTTTTATTTTACATCATGAATATAAATATTCAATTCTTGGTTTCATTTCTGTTTCTGTGGAGGTTGCTGTTGACAACCAAGTATGAACAATGACAAAAAGATCTGAAATGGGTATTACTAGGAATCGGCTGGCGTGCAGGGTTGGGTTTAGCAGCACGCTGGATGCTAACTGAAATAAACTAATTCCTGTTATTGGGAATAGTGCACCCATTTTACACATTTGCCTTTGATGCTCCCCTTTGCTCTTCATTTGTCCCTAAATTCTCTCAGTTCAGCTTGGGTTGCCCATAATCCTGCCTTCTTGCCACCCCTGCGCCCTCTCCCTCCCTACCTCCATCTCTATAAAAAAGGGCTTCAGCATTCATTCTTTCTGGGGTCTGTTTTCTGAGACTGGCTAGTCTAATAATGTAATTCATGTTCATTTTCAAAAGCAGACTGCAATGTGTTATCGTGTTATATTTCTTGAGAAGCATTTCTGTCAGAACCATAACTTCCTAGACCTTAATGGTGGAAATTGCACATGCCATAGCAGGTTGAAGAAGCTGCTGTAGTTCCATGATTCTAAGAGTCCATGGTTGTAAGAACACCATCGATTTAATAACATGGTGGGCAGGAGAAACAACCTCAATGTATTAAATGTACACCTGTTCCTTTCTTTACTCACTGACAGTGGGCTACACTTACTGATGTGATTAATTCCTCTTTCTTCCTCACTGTGTAGGAAGGAAAGACTTTCCCTCTACCTTCTTGGTTTCAATAGCTGGGTCTTTGATATGAACTGACAACAGGTGGATTAACAGGAGAAAAAGTAAATTGATTTATTAATTTTTTCTATTACATGCAAGGGAATATCACAGGGAAAAAGTAGTTTATACCCCTCAAAATGGGGCTATTTGATAACTTATATAGGGATTTGAGCCTTAATAGGGGAAGAAGAGAGGGAAGGTAGGCACCTTGGGGTAGAGTAAAGGAATTTTAGGGAGATGGCTATGCCCTTAGAAGAACAGATGGGAGGTAAGATAGTTTGTGACAAAGTTTGTCTTGGTGTGGTGTTGATTTCTAGTCTCCTCTCCTGTAATAAGAGTCCATCTTCCCTGGTTGATGAAACTGGGGGAGAGGATGGATGACAGTTGAGTTCATTTTGGAGGAACTGTCTTTAGGCAGATAAGGGGAGTTGAGGGGAAGCCTTTCCCAGCATTTGCTTTTTTTCTTGTGCCTTTAGCTCATAATAATCAATATACCAAAGTACAGATTTGGGGATGTATGTCCTGAGCTTTATCAGCAAAACTCACTCCTATTGTGTTATTTGTGTTTTTAGCTTGATAAAAAGCTCAATTTAACTTAAACTTGGATTCCTATTAGTTGAATCAAGTATCTTTAAATGATACGTTATGATACTGGATTGATGCTAAAAGAGAAAAGCACTGAACAAAAGTGCATGGAAATATTCTAACAGAAGCAAGTGGTCATCATCAGAGAAATGACTGCTCTTCCATCATTTCTGGTACAGCAGGGACCGATGGCCTTTTGGGACCTTAAAGGAAGGGTTCCCACATAGAGATAAAGCTGATTAATGTGTAATAGAGATACAGACCAAACCCCAAGATTAAAGGCTTACACACTGCCAAATTCCTTTCCAAAGCTAGAAGGTACCTCTCACTGAATAGAGTATCTTAAAGGACTAACTCTGTTTCCAGCTGACCTTCAAGGTAAGTATGGAGGACTTTAATTTTATGGTTAGTCATGAAGTTCTAAAGAGACAAGAAGAGGAGCCAGATTACTGAAAACCGCTTATTGGCACGTGGACATACCGACAACGCTTGACAGCTGTCAAGAACCAAAATCAGCTTCAAAGGATGGTAAAATTCCAAGAAGCTGTAGAGCCAAATATGGATGGTGACAGTTGAAGGAGTCCAGGGCATGCCATCTCAGAATATGCACTTTGGTGTGTTGATTATTTTGAGCTGAAGGCACATGGGAAAACAAGTGCCTGGGGCTGCCTGGGTTTGCACACTCAAAATAAATCTGCTGCATCTGTCTACAGACACTTGCAACTCTCTAGAGAAAACTGCTGGAAAGGCAGGCATCAGGCTTCACCGCCAGAGTGAAATGTAGTTTTCTCCTGAAACAAGTCACTCTGATGGTATCTTAGAGGAATACCCTCCAAATCAACTTGTTCATTGCAGCTCTGAAATAAACCCCTTCGAAGAAATGCCTTGATCTTTGAGGCTTTCGTGGTTGGCTCTTGGCCTCTCTGGTTGAACCAACAGTTGATGCTTGGGTTGGTCCTCCGTGATGTCAAACTTCCAAAGTTGAACCAGTGTGGGATTTGAGACTTAAAAAAATTCTTTTAAATGAAAGAACTTAATTCATATGTACATTCCTGGCTTTGAACTTCAGGAAAAACATTATACTGCCTGAGTGGCTGAAAAATTCTTGGCCCTGAGCATTTTCATGATAATCGCTCAGAAATGCACAATCTGTTACATCTTATTTCCTAACGACAGCAGTTTTCCTTATGATAACCGAACTATCTATTGCAGAACACTGGATACTGCTATGTTTTCAGTGGCTTTCTAGAGCTCAGTCAGAGGATCTGAATGGAAAACTTATCACAACACAGTGTGAACAGCTTCTGAAGCTAATAACCATTTACTCTGAGCCTTAAAGCTTCTGTTTTCATGTTTTCTTAGTTAATATTTGCTTTAGTCTTTTTAAAGCCTTTAAGTTGCAAATTCTAATAGAAATCATTTTGAGAAACTTCAAAAAAAATGGTAGAACTTTTAGCTGAACAAGAGATTATTTTTTCCCTTCTTAAACTGGCCTCATTTAGAAAATGAAAGATTTGGAATACATTGGTCCCTAAGAGTCATACCAGTTCTAACATTTTATCCTTCTGTTGTTCCATCAAGAAAATTGTGTATGAATAGATATTCCAGTGGGTTATATTTAGTATAGAAAGCTGAGTACAGAGTCTGAATCACATTGCTGGGTTTAAAGCCGCATTCTGATACTTCCTAGCTAACTGACCTTGGACAAATCACTTCTCTGCCTTTAGTTCTGCACTTGAAAAATGGAGATAATAATAGGACCAAAGATTATTAGAAGGTTTGCATAAATTAATGCATGTGATGTGCTTACAGTAGTGGCTGACACATAGTCATGTTAATTATTTGTTCATTTTAATGATAGGAAAAATCTTATTCCAAGGTTTGCTTAGAATTAATCATACTAGAAGGTACAACAAGGCATTTCATGGTTGTTTTCCTTATTACTGGGGAAGAATATTATATCTGTTTTGCAAAAGAGTCCAAGAATTCCTATCTACATTTACTCTTTTTTTACAAGTATATAATTAGAGAACTTTTAAATGTTAGCAAATGATGGGACTTTATAAACCATCAAACTGATGATTTTCTCTCCTTTTTCTTTTTGCCAATGTTTTAAATCTTTTAATAAATATTTTCCCCAGTTTTATTGAAGTATAATTGACAACTAAGAACTGTATACATTTAAGGTATACAATGTGATGATGTGATATATGTACACATTGTGAAATAATTACCACACCAAGCTAATCAACATACCCATCACCTCACATAGTTACCATATTGTGTGTGTGGTGAGAACTCTTTAGATTTATTTCCTTTGCAAATTTCAAGTATTCAAATAGTATATTATTTTTCAAGGAAACATTTCGATTTTTTTATCCATTAAAAAACAGTGCAGGAAACCAATTTTAGTTCATGTACTCTTATTTGGAATTCACTGAATGTATTTTTAGCAGCATCATTTACTTTTATGTAAATAACCTGATTTCTTGTCCACAGCATAACAGATATTTGGGTTCAACATTATGTTTTGGTATACATATACATGGTGGAATGATTAATATGGTCAAACTAACTACAACTGACATACCCAACTCCTCACACAGTTACCAGTGTGTGTGTGTGTGAGGGCACCTGAAATCTCTTTCAGCAAATTTCTTGGATTACCTATGATCATGCTGCACTTCCGATCTCTAGACTCATTTTTCATTCTCTAGAACTGCAGCTTTGTACTCTTTGATCAACATGACCTCATTTTCTCCACCTCCCTGCCATAGTACAGTCACCATGCTGTACATTAGACCCAGAAAGTTTGTGCTCTTTGACCAATATCTTCCTCTTTTCAGGAATCCCAGAGCTCCTTGTAGATGATACACAGGTCATCCTCGAGGGCATGCCTGATGGGTGAGGAAGGATGAGCCTCTACAGCAGCTCCTCTAATTCCAACAGCGTGGCTTTGCTTCCGTCGACTTGGTATATTGTGATTCTTGGTAAGAATTTATCTGATTTATCACAAATTTCCTCATTTTACAGATGAAGAAACCTAGTCTCAGTGAGGTGAACTGATGCTGCCAAGGACACACAGCAGGTGAGTACCAGACCAGAAACAAAACCCAGGTTCTATGCCTGCCCAAGAGACCACTTTCTACACCATGCTACCACAGAAACTCAAACAGACGAGAGTGAAAACAAACAAACTCACAAACAACAACAACGAAAAAAACCCAAAGTGTCTCTAGGAAATACCAACACATTTTTGCCAAGTGGGGTTTCTTCTGCTTGGTATGGACTGACAAAGGAGTACGGGCTGAACCAAAGGAACTAGAATTGAGAGGTTAAATAAGATACCAGCGACTGGGCCTTTATATTGTTCTTATAATGTAACCTCCCTATCTATGAAAAAAAGAATATTTTGCTTGATGAAGGACATATCCCAAGGGCCAAATAATGTATATGTGTCAAGCACCCTGGGATTCAGGGGTGAGAAATTCCCTACAACTCTGAAGCACGCATTATAATCTGAGGTTTCCTGACAGTTTCTGCAAGAAAAGAAATACTAACCTTCTTTTCCAGGCCAAATGCCAAGTGAGGTAATTAGCCTTTGCCCACTTTCTTTCCCCACACCGGTTTCATTAGATAAGGACTCTGCCTTCATTTCCTTTCGTGAACTGAATTGCAGTGTGGCCACATGCCTATCAACAACGGATAAAAACCCAGTTTGCTGGATGTGTTTCCCTTCAGAGTGCACAAGGTTTTGCCATAAGTACCTGGCTTTTTTCAGGGTACAAAATGCTTGCCAAGGAGCAAAGAGTTAGGAGACAAGTTTCTATGTTTTCCAACACTAGATCTCTTAGCTTCGAGTCTGCTCCAGAGACCCAGAAGGGCATCAGTTAGCCATACATTCCTGCTAATTCCGAATATGTCTTGCAGACATTAAGGGGAAGGCTTTAATAAATTGCTCAGGAAACAATTGTTAACTAGATCACAGTCTTGCTGTCAATCTTCTACCCCACACCCTGTCCCCTACTCCTTAAAAAACTGCCCCAAAAAACAATGGGTCCATAGAGTCACAGAAGACACTCTGTCCATTGACAATGTGGCTTTTCCACAGTAGTAGAATGGCAGTGCCCAATGCCTGTTCAAGCAGGGCTTTGTACTCAGAAAGAGCTGAGCATTAGTACTAACCACACTACTTAATAGCAAGGCTGTTTTAGGCAAGTCACTCATCTTCTCAAAGTCTTTTTCCTCAGACTTACAGATGTTTTACTTAAAATATTTTGGAGCTGTCCCATATCAGTACCTATAATCTACTTTATTATCTTCTCAGTGGCTACACAGAATTCCATTATTTAGTTGTACCATTATTTACCTGTTGATGGGCATTTAGGTGGCTTCCAGTCTTTTGCTCTGGGAAGCAATGCTGCAATACGGGTTGGTCACTGCACATATGGGAAGATGTGTCTGTCAGATATACCCTTGTAAATAGAATTGCTGGGTTCAACAATCTTTGTATTTGAAAGTTGGATAGATAGCGCCAAAATGGCTTTCCACTGTGGTCCTGCCTTTATGCTCTCACCAGCAGTGCCTGAGAGCACTGTTTCCTCATGGAAACCTTTGTTAAACTGTTAGTTGAAAGTGAGAGTTCACTGCAGTTGACGGTGCACTGATTTTGTCATGAGTGAGGGTGAGCTTTCATATATAAAGAACTGCTTTTATTTCCTTTCCTGTAACTGCTCAAATCTTTTGTGCATTTTCTCTTGTTGTTGGTCTCTTATCAAATAGAACTGCTTATGTACGTGGAAATTAGTCTTTTAGGAATTGCAAACACACACACACACACACACACAGTCTTTTAACTTTGTTTAGTTTTCCAAATAGAATTTTAAAAATTTGTCTTAAGGTCTTTCTCACTCTGAAATTAAAAAATTGAAATCTCCCAATTTTCTTTTGAGTATTTTGTGACTTCATTTTTCACATTTAAATATATGATACATCTGGAATTTATTTAGTTTTAAGCTGTAAAGTAGGGATCTAATTTTTTTTTATTTTATTTCATTTTTTTCAATGACCACTGGTTGTTCCAATGCCATTTATTGAATTATACAGCAATCTCTAACTGAATTTATCAAATCCTAAGTTTCTGTGTATATTTTAATATACTGTTGGACTTCCTACACTGTTCTACTGATTTTTTTCTGTCCTTTCACAAAGAAAACACTTTCTTTATAATAATTAGGAGGTTATAATGTACTTTAATATCTGATAGATTATCTAGCTCCTATTTTTAAAAAAATTTTCTTGGCTAATCTTGCTTGTTTCCTTTTCAATATGTAGAATCCACTTATCTAGGCCCTTACCCTTCAACAAAAGTGATTAGTGTTTTGGGGGTGGAGTACATTAAATTTATAATATTTTTAGAAAGACTGTGCTTATGGTGGTGAACCTTTTTATTCAAGAACATTATTTCTTTTTTCATTTAACTTTTTTTGTGAACCTCAGTAGAATTTTATACACATAGATGTCCTGAAGTAGAAAGAATATGAAGAGGGATAATAATGTACCTCCCTCAAAGAGTAAGAATTAAATGGAGATAATACACAGGGCCTGGCCCTTTACCATGCTCAAAAATATATAATGTATGACAAATGCACACTTTATTGTTATATCCTGGAGTATGTGTGACTAATCCAATAAGATAAGCTGGTCTCTCAATAACCTGAAATTTCCATGATTATGATTCATACTTGGCTCTACCCTGAAATAGGAACTACTTTCCTGTCTTTGCTGTTCTTCCTTATGCCTCACACACCTCTGGATGGGGTGAAGAAGGTGATCAGCTGAGAAGCCCCACCTGGGGCATCTGGGGCATCCTTATCGGACCAGAGTTAAACAGGTTACAGCCGCCTTGCCTCTCCAAGGGGTCGCATCAGCACCCAGGAAGGGGTGACTGGATAGGACTCATATTTCACATCTCTCTTGACAGCTGTGGACAGAATGAAGAAAGTATTTTCAGATACTTTATAGATTTCAAAGCCATTTTATTTAGGTTTTGAAGGTAAAGAATCTCCCTTCATTGGATAGTGGGGGATTAGGCAAAATTGTTCAGTTGTCAATCAAATGGAGAGTCTGGATTTTCATCTTCTGACACTCAGTTTCCTGTAACCATGTATTTTATACACCTTTATGGCCCACTCTCTGTATACTCAGTATTAAGCTAAGTGTTTTACTTGCTGTATAACATATAATCTTCACAAGAAGGTGTCATTGTCCCATTTTACAGATACAGTAACTGAGGGTCAAAGTCACAGATCTAGAAACTGACAAAAATGCTGCTTGTCTCATTTGTCTAATTGCTGGTCTCCAAAGTCTGTACTATTAGCCACAACGTTTAATTTAGCAGATTTTCAGTAAGTTACACATAATCAGCTGCAAAAAGAATGAAATAGTATTTGACTACATGTCAGAACATGCTCCTTCATCTGGAATGGTGGCATTGTCGTGCTAGGTATTATTAGTAAGTATTCTTTTTGTTAATAAAAATCACACTTTGACCAAGGGCTACAGTTCCAGACCTTTCTTGAAAATTAAACTGAAAGAAGTCCAGGGGAAATTGACTATCTTTTCAACTGCATTTGCTTTCAGGGAACAGAATTTACATTTTCATGTGATCTAAAATGTACCAAAGCAGCAATAAAGGAGGAATGCTTGATTCAATTATTTGTCTTAATTTTTTAATGCCTTTATTTGATAGAAAACTTATTTGTGTCACCCCTCCAGGTAACTGTCCAATGTCTGAGAATTATTTCAGCAAATATGAAAGATGGACCAGTGAAGTACTTATACCCCAAGGAAAAAGCATGTGGCCAATGAATCAGGGGAAACTGGCTGCCCAGGGAAGAACACACTCAAGGCATTTTGGCATGAGTCACAGAACATCAGGACTATCCCATGATCAAAAAAGGTGAATGAACAAAGCCAGAGTTCCTTTTATAGTTTCCATCCATGCGACCAGCTTGGGCTTGTTTCCACACAGGCTGGTGGGGCCTGTCGTGGTAAAGGATAAGGGACAGTCACTACAGCACCCAAAGGGATGTCCTCTCACAGAGGAGGCTCCAACCAGGCGCAGAGGGCTTGGGGTCTGGGAACCACCATTGGTAAGTGAGCCAGGCATTCAGAAGGTCAGCATCAATGAGGTCCACTGGGGAAAGACCTGGAATCTGGGAGCACGGATATGTGGAGACCCACATAGTTACAACATTGGCGGGAGAAGCCGGCTGAACTAGATGTCAGAGGACTTATTCCTAAGAGAATCGAGGAGAGCAAGTCTGGGACTTAGTCTTGGAGGAAGTGGAATATTTGGTGTTTTAGCAAGGCAGATACTCAGGAAAGGACTGACTCACTGGGGTGGAAAGGGAAGGCTTGGTCCTAGGAACTGTATGTCCGTCTTGCTCACTGCTATTTTGTCTTCAGGAGGCCCTCTGCCTGACACACTGGAGACATGCAACTGAGCACTTGAGTGAATAGCAGAGGCATAAGGCAAGCACACAGTTTTGAATGTAGGGCACATGGTGAGAGCAGGTCTCTGAGTGGTGAGGTTGACTTGATCTTGAGTCACCTGAATGCTAAGGCCCTGGTTATTCCAGCGCCTGGGGTGGGGCTGAACCTGCAGGTGGCAGTCAAGGGCCCAGGTAGGGGAAATTAAGAGGGTGAGGAATATGCAGGTGGCTCCTTACTCATTCTTAGACAGCTTCGTAGTGTTATTAAGTCTTCACTTTTGATCAAACACACTGTCTCAGTCCATGCATGTTGCTGTAACAAAAATTCCAAAGACTGGCTGGCTTACAGACAACAGACATTTATTTCTTACAGTTCTGAAGGCTGGGAAGTTCAAGATAAAGATTTGTTGTCTGGTGAGAGCCTGCTTCCCACTTCATAGATGGCCATCTTTTCATTGTGTCTCCTCATGATGGAAGGCACAAGAGAGCTCTCCGGGGTCTCTCTTATCAGTGCAGTAATCCATTCATGAGGGCTCTGTGACCTAATCACCTCCCATAGGCCCCACGTCCACATACCAACACACTGGGGCTTAGTTTTCAACAGAATGGATTTGGTGAAGACACAATCATTCAGTCTATAGAACACGCCAAAATGGTCTTCACTTCTGATTAAACACACTGAGAAGTTTTTCCAGTGTCCTCAGTTTTTGCAAGTCTACAGCCAGGTTGGCCATATGGTAAATATTTTCAACTCTGTGGGCCTGATGTCTCTCTGTCACACTACTCAGCAGCTGTAGACCCTACATAACATACAAATGTGGTTATGTCCAGTAAAATTTATTTATGAACAGTTATTTATGAACAATGGAACTTGAACTTCATACAGCTTCCATGTGTCACAAAGTATTATTTTTCTTTTGCTTTGTTTTCAACCATATAAAAATATAAAAACATTAACAGTTCTCAGGCTGTAGTGTCCTGACTTTCAGTCAGTCTAGAAACTCAGTGGCCTAGGCATCCCAAGGGAAGAACTTATCACATTGGAGAGAAAGCCCAGGGTCTGCGATTTTGTGAGACTGCTGCCAGCCATGACAAGTGGCAGATGGGAGGCAGGGGAGCTCAGGCCTCGGAGTCAGATCAGCCTTTCTGATAGGTTCGTCACTCTCAACAAGGTCACATGGGAGAGACTTTTAATCTTTTAATGCCTTGGTTTCTCCAAGTGCCTTGTAGGACTAAAAAGAATACTTACCTCACAGGGTTACCATATTGACAAAAAGAAATGAGATAATGCAGCATACAAAGCTTTTGTGACACTGAGCAGAGATGAATTATCACAGTATAATTATAATGTTAGTATCAATGACTGAAACAGGATGTGGGGACAAGAGTCCGCCAGAACATAACTGGACCTCAGAGCAGGCCAGCTCCAGAGTATGTGAGAGGGAATTTGCTGATCATCACACTGGTGTAAACAACCATCCAATTTGAGGAAACACCTTGAAGAAATGAGAGCTAAATCCAGTTCTGTAAAGTGGGGATGTGGTCTGAAGATGTCTACTTAGAGAAGGCAGAGGAAACCCTGAAGAGACCTGTTGGTGGTCTTGTTTGTTTAACAATAACAGTATCTGGCATTTACAGCCCTTATGTATGCTTGGTAATGTTTCTAGTATTTTATAAGTGGTAATCTATTTTATGCACATAATCACTTTATAAAGTAGGCACTATTATTATCCCCATTTCACAGATAAGGAAATTTAGACAAAGAGAGTAGGTAACATGTCCAAGGCCACCCTTCTTTAAGTGGCAGCAGAGCGGCTGAAGTGTCCTTGTTGTTAATCATCACACTGGAAGTTTTCATCTTAGGCTTTCTTGGCTCTCTGGAGAAATTACCTTGGCAAAGCATGGGGACCGTGGGGTGGGGGATCTTCTCCAGGGAGCACAGGGCCAGGGGGACTTGCAATTCTTTCATGCCACTCAGTTATGAGAGAGAGCACATCTGATTCATATGGAAATGGAAATAGCTCTTTTTCTCTTTGTATTTCACATTTACTAACCACTCAAGCTAGAGTCCTTCCCTAGTCATAGAGCCAACAGTACAAGTCCAGACTATATTCTGTATCTTGATATAGATTCATTTTCAGAAGCAGGTGGGGGTGCCACATATATTTTTGTCTCTTTTCTGTGTGGGTGATGACCCTGGCCTCATATGTGGACTGTGCACAGGCAACATGAAACAGAAAGATGCCTGTTACAGATCAGAAGGAAATGCCACTTGAACCAGTTCTCCCGAAATTAGTGCCTCTGATTACTTGGATCCTGTGAGTCGTTAGAAAACTTTGGGTGATTCCCCACATCATGACTATTATTTTTCCCATCAGTTATAGTCTAACAATTAAACAGATCTTTTAAAATTGAATTTGGAAAGGAATTTTTTGATAAGGGTTTTCCCAGCTCTGTATACCTCAGAGAATTTGCACTGGAAAATTATTTCACTGTGTGTGCCCATATTTGGTAGCTTCCTCATCAATGAGATCAGATTTCCTGGATATTCCAGAATTGCCTTTAGCACCTTTTTTTTTCTGGGTAAGAGGAACACTGAACCTAGAAATGTTACGTTACCTTTTCTCAAAGGATAACTGACATATGAACTGCATATCTTTATGGTTATAAAAAACTGTATTCATAAGCTTTGACTATGATCCACTGTCAGCTTTCCCAGTTAAGCAAAACAATCTCAGATTCTCCAAGGAATCCTTCTAGCTGTTTGGTGACTGTGTACCTTTGCATTATTTCCAATAGAGCAATAGATGTGTCTTAATTAATATTTTACATAATTAATATCTAACATTTTACTAATATAATTAATATAATAATTAATATTAATACAATACACAAAGTTTCTTCTAATATTTGATTTTACATAATTATTTTATTAATATGATAGTAATGCTTTTATTAATGAAATAATAGCCATTAATATAATGGCTTCACACAGATGCATAACTAACTGGCATTTGTGTTACAGATTTACTTTCAGCTTTCTTTTTTTACTGATTTAATACTTAGAGATTTTTTTAAATGGAATCTATCTGGGTTTTATAAGAAATGTGCCTTCAGTGGTGAAAAGGCAGAGATTGCCTAATTTCTATGGAATACGCAGCCAAGAATCACTGGAGTTGTTTAGTTAAATGAGAGTCCTACAAAAAGTCCTGAATTGCTGTAAAAATGCTTTGTAGCAATTTTTTAATATGTTATGAGACTCAGTGCAGTCAAATTAGAAAAATACAAGGAATACCATGCATTCCTATCCCCAGCCCAGCCTCACTCAGAAACACCATATGACTTTCAGTAAGTGACTAGGGACAGAGCCTTATGGCAGGACAACATTGATTTTGCGTTCTTGAAAGAGATTGTGGGCAATTCAGCCCCCGAACACCACATAAACTAATATGTGCTTACATGAGGCTAGAAAAAAAGACAGAAAAAGGGTTGCCTAAAATACATTTTCCAAAAAATTTTAATGTTGAAAAGAAATTCTTGAGTCAAAATGATTTCTACAGGTGTTTGGACCTTCAGTAAATGGAAAACCTGACCAACATCTTAATCTGGGGGAATATGAAGTTCATTTAGGTTCTCTTTGCTTAGATGAGGAACTTATTAGGAGATATTGAGATGCGTGTAATATAAGAATCTGAACTAGCTCTATAGGACAGTATACAACTAAGCGGTATTTTGTGGTTCCAACTATCAAATGCTATAGGAGTTCAAAGGAGGGTATATCAGCAAGGTGAGAAACGGCCAGAGCTGGAAGCTCCATGGAGGAATGGAGAGTGGAGTCAGGTCTTAAATGACGGGGACAATGTCAGATGGGTTCTGGAGAATGGCGAGGGCCGTCCAGGAGAGGGATGTTGTGTGGGCCAAGTCACCGAGGTGGAAAAGCAGCCTGGCAAATAATGAGAGACTGAGAAAACTTGCCTGACTTAAGGAGAAAGAAAGCCTGAGCTTGGTCACGTTGTAGAGTTCACTGCAAGTCACCAGAGGCTTCAGCTTTGTCCACGAGGGAGCAAGGCAGCCTCAGAAAGCTTTGAGCAGGGCAGTGCTGTGATGAAGCGGTGTTTAAGGAAGATCGATTTGGCAGTGGTCCTCCTCTGGCTAGAGGCTTCTTATATTTTCATATACTGCGGTGTCTTAACTCTGGAGAGTACCTATTTTGCCAATCAAGAAACCACTTACCTTCACATTCGCTTAGGCATTTTATCTAATCTTAATTTTATTTAATGCAATTGCTTCAACATTTTATATTGAAATACTCCATACCATTACACTGTGACATTCCCATCCAAAGTCCAAGGGTAGGTAAAAACACATAAACGGTCACTCTGTTAGGGACAGATTTGTCTTCGGAAACCTCATCCATCCAGAGAGATTGGCTGTAAGCAAATCATTCCAAAAATAATTAGTTACAGTTGTGGTCAGGGCTAAGTTGCACTAGGTAAGGTGGGAAGCCTAACAGAGGGTTCCGACCCTGAGCATCTGGGGAGAGTCTCGCTGGGGAAGTGACATTCAGCATGAGATCTGATTGGAGTGGAGGAAGGGACAGTAGAAGCTGAAGGCTATTAGAAATTCTAAGAAGAGGAAATTACATCTGTGAGGGCCCTGAGGTGAAACAGAGTCCAGGGCATTCAAGGAACTGAAAGACCGCTGGCTAGGCTGGAGTGGGAGTGGTGACACCGGGAGGCGGCGATGCTGCTGGGCCTTGTAAACCACAAGCAGGCCTTTCATGACACCCCTCCCTCTTCCTCAAAGTGTGCTCTCTCTTTCCCCCTGCCAACAGTCACACTGACTTCAACAGCCACACTTAATATCAATTCCTTATATTAATTGCATCACTTCAGTGCAAATAAGCATGGCCACACCTTAGAATTTAAGGCCAGCTGGAAGTGTTCCATTTGCCTTATCCTAAAGGCTGAAATTCTCCGTGTGATCACAGCCACTCACCCCTACATCTTCCACTGGACTGCTGCTTGACCTCAGGGCACCTTCTGCCCCATTCATTCCTGACCTCGTAGTTCACCCCTAGGCTCTTTGCATCATTCTCACATACCCGCGCTTCGCTCCTGAGTGAAGATGAGCATGTTTTCTCTGCTCCTCTCTTGAGCTCTGCTGGGAAACCCAGGTCACTTCCACGCGCTTTTACTGCTCAGTCATGCTCCTGGCTTCAGCCTGAGTCTTGCGCCACTTGATAACCATTTTTGGTGGACCATTTATTTCATCCTCCTAACTGCTTTCAGACTTGCCAGCTTTATTGTCTGGACCACCATGCCTGCTCCTCTGCCACTCTTGGTCCCTTTCTCAGGGATTGGCGCCCCATTTGTGAATTACCCAGGCCTGGAATCCCTCTACTCAGATAACTGTTTCCCAGATTCTGACTATCACTTCCCTTGCTTTACTTGGTTTCCTTGCCTCTCACTGGAATTCTTCCAACCAGTCTTCCACATGGCCTCAAACATGAAGTCTAACCTTGTTCTTGTTTTTTAAAAAACTTTCCGATGATTCCTATTACCTATAGGAGGAAAGTCCAACCACCTGATAGACAAAACAGGGCCTTCTGTGGCCTGGTCTCTGCTGACCCCTCTGTCCACTTGCTCTCCTTCCTGTTACCCACCATGCTCTTTCTGTAGGCCTCTGGACATGGTGTTTCTCTGTCCAGAGTGTTTCTTCCCTCCCAGGTTGCCTCCCAGCCACCTGGCATCTTTTGAGATGCATCTCACAAGTTACAGGAAGCATTTTCTGAAACCCTTTCTCTCCCACTTCCAGTCATCCTGATCTCTCCTTTCTCCATGCCTCCACTCCATCTAGTGCATCTTTTGATCAGAGCACTTATTATAATTTATTGTAGTTATAATTTGTTTTCAAAGCTCTATTCTTCAGAATGGCTCTAAGTTCCCTGAAGACAGGAACAGTGTATTCCTTGACTTTGCATGCCTGGTACCCCACATAGTTCCGGACCTGCAGTGGCAGCTCAGAGGGGGTCACCACCCAAAAGACAATCTGTCTTGGCAAATGATCTCATGGTCTACATTACTGAGATGAACTTCCCATGCAGGGCCCATCAATCTCCTTCCTCTTCCTTCTTTCCAGAGAAAAATCTTTCAGTCCCCTCTCTGTCCTCAATACTGCTTTGAAGAAGTGTCCCTTGGTCCTTTGCAGGGTTCACTTCATCCTAGTGACCTGAATCTAGCATGATCCTATTTCTGCTGTAATTTGCTCTATAAATTATTGCTCCTCTATCTTCCACTTTCTGTTTCTTTGTCTACTTTGACTTTTTCTTTTAGCCCACAAATGAGCTCTGTCTCTCCTATTAAAACAAAACAAACCCACCTCCTGCAACCCTTCCCTGATCATTCTATGTAGTTTTTCCTTCCACACCCACCCTGACCTCACATTCTCATATTTTCTTAAGTGCACTTATCACAATATTACCATTCTCTTTTTCTGCCAACTCATTTTTTTGTCTTCATTAGAATGTAAGTTCCATGAGGCTTGAGATCTGTCCCCAATGGCTAGCACAGTGCCTTGTGTAGGGGCACAACTTATTTATCTGTTTGAATTAGTTAAGTCATGTGTAAGTGAATGAACGAAGAAATCAAACTGCTGTTGGCATTGCCAAACCCCTCTGAATTCTGTACTTCCCATGCTCTTTCCAGACCATTTTGGTTTCTAGCCCACTACTCTACTGAAATTGCTCTTACAAAGTTTGCAATGATCCTTTATTGCCAAACCCAAAGGCTTTGACACTTCTGTGCCATTTGATAATCCTTCCTTAAAATTTTCTCTGTATTGGTGTCTAGGAGAATATACTAGCCTGGTTTTCCTCCTGTACCTCTGGTCATGCCATGCCTGGCTCCTTTTCTTTCACTCAATTTATTTGTTTTCTGGGAAGTAGTCTTTTGAATGCTATATAGCCCATCCCAGAGATTTCAACTGTTATCTCCAGGTGAATGAGCTGCGAGCCTGCGTCTCTATCCTTAGCCTCTTTCTGAGCTCCGGGTTGGCCTGCTATATATTTCCAAATGAGTGTGTTACTGGTAACCTTACATTCACCACTACTCAAAACAAATCTGTAAACTTCCTCCTTCCTGGGTTCCATATTGCAGCTAATGAGAGCACAGTTCCTTATTAAACCTAGACTTACATACTGGGAATCAGCTCTCTTCACTCTGTATGGCCCCTCACACTATAACCAGTCATGAAGTTCTGCCAATTTCCTATTGCAAGATCTCTGCCTTTAATCTCCATCTTTCCTTTCCTTTATAACCCAGACTTGACATGACCTCTAAAGCAGTCTTCCTGAAATACCAGTTCTGATGAGCTCAAGCTTCTGCTAAAAAAAACTGTGATTGTGTAAAAAACTTTTGAAAGGTTTAATAAGGAAGTTGTACTATTTGAATTTTGTACAGGAACCATGATTTAGTATTATAATTTTATAAAAGTCTAGTTTGAAATTCCTTCTATTACTTACCAAATCAATTTACAAGCTTCTCTATTAAACCCTCTTGTCCATTCACAATATAATCCCAACCTATGTTTCCATCTTTATTCTTTCCTTACTCTGTGTTCTAGCCAAATGGGTTATTCATTATATATGGTCATGTGTGTATTTATGTTTGATTCATGGTTGAGTGGGTATAGTAGGAAATGTGTGGAATAGAGATGCTTTTAATTTGATTACCTTAAAGTTTTGGTCTTCAGTGAAGTTTATTTGCACATACATAGCTCAGAAAAGCAAACCCAAAATATATATCTATAGGTGTACCCTGTATTGGAAATATCAAATTCACAACTATCACACAGCACACCTGAAGTTCTTTAAGATATACTTAACTTTGTAATGGAAAGATTGGTGGCCCCTCAGGGCCTCCATGCAATCCATTCTTCAGATACCTGGAAGCTACCATAGTGGTGATGATTCTTGTCCAGCCAATTTGCTGTTGGGATCCTGTTTTCCAGAATCAGTAGGCTCCAGAGTCCTGGATCCTGAGAATGGGAGATGCCTTGCAGTCAGTCATTCTCTCTTTTCCTGCTGTAGGTGCCAAACTGCAGGGAGCAGAGCAATCCGCTTATTGTGCCAGCCAACTATCTGGGCCACACATGGACCCTGTCATTCGCTTAGCTTTTTCTCTCCTCACTCTACTATACACATGCCCTACTTTTTCAGGTTCTAGTTTTCCCAGTTAAGCATGGTTTTCCTGACCTAGATTCGTATTTGCGTAGTTTTGCTCCCATTGCAGAGAGAGCATCCATGCCAAATTAGGAAACTGGGCTGTGCTCCTGCTCACTTCCACTAGCTCTGGGCTTCAGCTGCTCATCCCCTGACCAAAGTGTTATCAAAGGGAAACAGAACTACCCGCTAGTATCCGGTTGACATCTCTCCCTTACCCGGCCATGGGCTATCTATGAAATTCCCACTTCAAGGATGAGCATTTGAAATACACTTAAAATTTTTTTAAATCATTTTATTTTCTTTTTAATTAGAGAAATTTATTTGAAAAACAAGATATTTTCTAATTATTATACAATTACCCTATCACTGTACAGCTACAATAATACAACAATGGAGTGTTCTGCTTTAAATAGGCTGTTCCAGGAAAGCTAAGATATAACTTCTAATAATTTTGTTTTTATAGGAAAACACATTTCCCATTTCAAACAGTCAAATATATGCAAACTTTTAGAGCACGCAATTATAGATGTTATGGTTTTAGCTTTCTAAAATATATCCTAATAAATGGTCATATATATATATATATATATACACACATAAATATAAAAATATAAATATAAATTTTACTTATATATGTTATATATTCATATATATGTATACATTTTACATAATCTAATATACATGGATATTAAATGCATATAAATATGTTATATGTAATCATATATAAGCATCTATGGACAAACTGAATGTGAACATCGGAAAGTAAAATTTTTATTGTGCAAAGTGGTGAAAAAATGTTCTCTTTACTAATGTTATATTAATTTTTAAAACTAGTGTAGCCAATTTTAATAGATAATAGATAATTAATAGATGACTGTAAAAGAAAACGATCATCTCCTCTCTAAAGGTGACCTCTCCCCAGACCTATGATGTATTTTCCTATGTTCTCATAACATCTTATATATATACCTAATAGAATAGTCACATCCTAGCATAATTATTTGCTTATATGTCTATTTTTCCAGTTAACTGTGAGTTAGTTAAGGATAAGGATTATTTCTTACTAGTATTTGTATACTATCTCAAAGAATAGCACATGTACAGATAGGTGTGCAAAAAATAATTTTGTAAATTATTAAATGATTGAAAAATGAATGAATAGGTAAATTTCTTCATGTGGTCCCACGTTAGTGGGAGTAACACATTCACAAAGCCAGCCAGTTATGGTCAGAATACATGAATATCATTTATAACAGCTGAAAACTTTGGTCAAAGCAGAAAATAATCACCTTTGAAGTAAGAATTTGCCAATAATTTATGAGTATGGAGGAAGTGTAAGTAAGAGAGTGTGGGGTTTGTTCCTTTGGTAAGTTCTCTGACTTCAGTACTCAGACATTTTCAGTTCCTCAAGTTTTTAGGGTGTTTTTTCCCAAATGGAATAGTGTAAAAAACTATTTTCACGAGTTGTCCTGGAGTCCATTAAAATGATAAAATCAGTTCCGGATTCAAAGGTTCTAAAACATTTTAGAAATGAGCATGTATTACTCTGACCATTAGGATTCTAGTGGAAGTATCATCAGTGACAACTGTTTAATTATGAACAGACTATAGAGATTCAGGCTCAGGATACAGATTGGGAGAGAGCTGCATGGCCATCATTTAAGGGAGCAGATGAGACTTCCAAAGAGGAAGATGTAAGGAGGCAGAGTGAGGACTAAAGAAAGGGCCATTGAGAATGCCCATACTTAAAGATAACAACAAATAACCACATCAAATAAGTGAATGATGAACAGAGTGGTGGTGAAAACCGATTTGGTGTTTCTTACACCTGCTTGATAACAAGAATCCCCAGGAGCTATTTGTTAACAATGGAGATTTCTAGCCTCCCCTCAAATCAGCATCTCCAGGAGAGAGGCCCGGAAATCAGTGTTTGGAACACATGGCCCCTGGTGACTTTTATAAGCAGGCAAGTTTAGAAAGCATTGAATTGGTTCATTGTGATTTCTTGATGTGGAATTTAGAAGGTAAAGTCCACAAATACTCACCCTCATGCACCCACACATACATCTGTGCCTATGGAGGCTTTGACTGATGCATTGATTCATTGATTGACTCATTCTTTAATTCAAAGAACATATTCATTAAATGTGAATGTCTGTGTTGGAACTAAGACAGTGCTCATCACTGTGAGGGGACTTAAAGGAAATAGGCAATTCATTATCAAACACTACACACCACTACTTGATATCATCTACAAATTTACAAACTTTCATGGGTGTTTTGAGTACATTACTTAACTACATAACCAGGCAGGTTGTATGTGTGTGGGTGTGTCTGCGTGTGTATGAGTGTGCTTTGTTTGTTTGCTTTTTAAACACTCATTGAATGAAGTCAGGTAGTCAAGCTGAGTCATTTTGTCCCTTAAAAGAGTCCCTAATTCCTCTTCCACTTGGGAATTTTGAATCTGAAAGTTCAAGTGTTTTAAGTATGATACACTCTTTTTGGAAAAATGTTTTCACAAGCCCCTATACTACTTCATTCTGGGCACTCAATGTATTGACACTAAGAGGCACATTCATGAAATCTTTGGCTTGAATTAACTGTAACTTTGGCCATCTGGTGGTTTTCTGATGAGTGGCATCCTCTTCATTTTTAGACAGACTTCTTTTTGACCCCTGTCAGTCTCTTAACTTTTTGAGAGTTGAACTTCTGGATTGAAAATAAGTATATTTTTTCTGGATGCACATATTGCATTTATAGTCTTATTAATAAGTGAGTGTGTCTCCACCTGAAATGCATTAAGAAAAATAAGTATGAAGCCATGAGTAGAAGTCTATAGTGAGGAGGTGTATTCACTTTGGATTATGCAAGGCCTTCACATGTCCCTAGGTCCTCTTCTTTCTTTTTTCTGAGAACAGAGCAGAGTGATTAACAGACAGTAGTACCTGATCACTCTGAATAACTCTGATAAAAAGTACTAAAAGCTTTGTGAATACAGTGCCAATGTCTCTGCTGGACAGTGAGCTTCTTAAAAGGAAAGCCTTGCATTACTAACTCCCCAGTACCTGTTAATACAGAATGGCACATACTAGGTTAATACAGGATGGTACATAAATGTTGATCAGACTTAAATTTGGTGAAGGAATGCCTAGAAATGATCACTTTCTCTGTGTCTGATTCCAAAAAGTGGGCTTATCAGTCTTTATGAAGGTTATAATTTATCCTCTTTCTTCCTAATATATTTTATAGGTGAAAAGCAATCATAACATAAGTCTTTGGTTAGTAAGCTTTCCATCAAATTAATCCAGTTTACTTTTTATGAAGTTTTTCTTTTTCTGCCATACATCTTTTCCTACATAAGTAGTGTGTTTCAGAGAGAGTTTTCTCAACATGGTTTTACTGTTAGTTAAGCCTTCTAAAATGTCCCATTTTTACCACCAGAAGTTGCTCATTTCTTGTTGGAATCTGTGGTTACCAAGGAAGGGGAGTTCCTTTAAGGCTAGTAACACTTTGGAATCCCCAGGGATGGTCCATGACAAAAGAGATTAGAATTCTGAAGTGATACCTTTCAAACCACAACCAGTCTATCATCTGAGTCATAGTCAACAACCAGGTCAGCCTGAACACAGCAAGGGGACAGAAAGGATGAAATCCTTATAAAAGTCCAGTGTACCCAGCAGAAAATTACTCAAACTTTAGCATTTTAAGATACAACTCACTGAAATACTTCTAGACTTAAAATTCCAAAGAGGCTGCCCTATCAAGTATCTGCTATAAATGTTCCTACATTTCTGTAGTTACTTCTATTCATTTCGTTGAACCCATATTCTTTAAATTTGTTCATAACATCTTCCTTAGTGATTTTTTTAAAGGGATTTTTGCTAACATCCTAAACATCCAATTAATTAAGATACTTTCAAAGTATGTGTACATGTCCAATGTAATACAAATAACTGAATTTATTTGTAAAACAGAAGCCATCAAATCATTTTTTAGGAGCTGTCTATATGAAGGGGATCTCATGTTATCATAAAGATCAATAAAAACTGAGGGATAATCCAATTAAATCATCTTCCTTTTATAAGTTACTTAGGAATTAGTGTTTATGAAGATAGCTGAGTATTTCTGGCTATTCCCAAGGAGGCCTTCCCCTCTCCATTCTGCACTATGGCCCAGGCTTGGCACAGATCAGATCTGTAAGCACAATCGTAGTGTTCATTTTTAGCTACTGTCACTATCACCTGTTCTAAACTTAGCTTCTGTTTTTCATATTATTTTTTGCTCTCTCAAGCAGAAGTCCTAAACACTTAAGCAATATAGTATATAATACATAAGGTCAAGGTTTTTGTGAGGCTGGCTCTATATACCAACTCCGTAGCTTCTGGCAGTGGGATTTGGGGCAAGTTAGTTGACAGACTCACTCACTTCTTCCCCCACTGCCTCTGCAACCCCTCCTCACAGGGTCATCCTTATTTCTAAAATGCAGGTAGCAAGACTTATCTTCCAGAGTCATAAAGGGTAGGTGAGAAACATACTGCTAAGTTGGCACATAATGTTGGCACATTGTAAACTAACCGGAGTTAATGTCCTAGGAGGAAAAGCTGGGGAAGGGGCTCCCAAGACAACCTGAAGACCTGGTCCAGCATTGCTAGCTGACCCCCTCGGGAATTCTCCTAACCAGCCCCCTCTCTTTCAGCCTCAGTTTTCTCATGTGTAAAATGGGCAAATATCCCTTAACCATCCTAAGTGGCTTAAAGAAAACAAATTTTTGTGAAATTACTTTATAAAAGCTATATGCTATTAACATGTTATTAATATCCTTATCAAGTTTTGGGAGTTAACTTTATTCCTGTTGGGGATAGTATTTTTCTCAACTGGGGCTCAATGTTCTTTTCTGGTAAAGGTGGTGGCACTGTTTTTTTTTTTTTTCCTGAATGACTCACATGACACTTGTTCTGTGCTCTCTTGTAGGTTTTTTCTTTTTCTTCTTTCTTTTTTTTTTTTTATCCCCCTATCGCCTCAACTCTATTCGAATCTCTCCAACAGCAAGGACTCAGTTTTAAACCTGGAGGCTGCAGTGCTCAGAGCTTATAGCAGAGGCTGTGGGAAATCCTCTCTGGGGCACCACACTGAGGATGGAAAGCGCCAGGGGCCAAGGGGTGGAGCAGACATGGTCTCCTGTGACAAGGACAGGAAAACAAGAACCTTGATGCCGTGGAGAAATTCTGGTATCAGACATTGACTTTTCTGATCTTAGTAAGGAAGGAAAAGGCCAGGAAATGAGGGAGAGAGGGAAGAAGCTAGGATCTTCAGAGGAAACATATCAAAGTGTGTGTCAGCTCTAAAGCATTCCACAGCCCTTTTTCCCTTTGTGATGAACAAAGACTTTGTCTTATTAATTTTTAAAAATCCTAGTGCCTCTCACAATAACTGGCTTATAGTTGGCACTAAAAAATGTTTCTTGACTCTGAGATGAGTAGCACATACAACAATTACTATTTTGTGATTTTATTACTTATGTTGCCTGATAATAACAGCATATATGGTATGTGATAGCATATACATAATATAATATTTAAAACAGCATTGATTAGGTACTTACGATATCATCTCTTTAGAACCTTATGTCCATTATTTCATTTAATACTGACAACAGCCTTACTAGGGAGATGCCATGATTATTTGCATTTTAGAGACAAGAAAGCTGAAGGTTTGGAAGGAGGTTCTGAGTCACTGATGTGGGACATAGGGTAGTAAGTTAAGTAAGGAAAAATAATATAATTATAAGGGAAATTTGAGGGTCCAACTGAGGATGGATGACGTGAGTTTGAGATGAAATCCTCAGCACGATTACTCTGTTTGCCTTAGCAGTGCCCTGCAGCCTGGAGCAGTTGGTTGAGTTTACCTGGTCTTAGAATCTAGTGGTTATGCCGACATTGGCCCCTTTGTGCTCCCTTAGACTTAGTGGGTCTGAGTCACCAAATAAGGAGGGACAAGTTAATGAATGGAGGTAGGAACAACTGAGATGCATCCTTTAGCTTGGTGGAGACAAGCAATTGTCACTGGCTCTTGAGTGTTTGGAATACTTCAAAGCTTTGTCTGAGTGCCTTTCACCCCACCCTCTCTAGCAAAACTACTTGGCTCCTGGCCTGTATGATCTTCACTTCATTCAGGAAATACTGGTTAAGAGGATTCAGGAGGAGCCAGTTGGAGGGTAGAGAACTTGACGGCCAATACAGCCTGTGTTTTGTGCAACTCAGTTATTTGCTCCCTAGCAGTATAGCGGGTAGAGGAGGAG
Organism: Manis pentadactyla; assembly: GCF_030020395.1. Classification (NCBI taxonomy): domain Eukaryota; kingdom Metazoa; phylum Chordata; class Mammalia; order Pholidota; family Manidae; genus Manis; species Manis pentadactyla. The sequence continues at coordinate 53,550,465 of NC_080030.1, forward strand.
TGAGGAATCCTCACCAGAGAACTGGGCCCTTTGGGTGGATGTTTGCTTGGGTCATTCATCAAAAACTTCATGTCACTTACCTCTCATATAGCAGGAGCAGGGCAAGAGACCGGCTGTGAAGGTAAAGGCTGCCCCTTTTTACTAAAACCATATCTGCTTAGAGAAAGGGAGGAGGTTTTGTATGATCTTTCCTGTACAGGGGAAGGGGAAACAGGTTGGTGGGACTTTAATTATTGTCTTGTGGGGCAAGGAATACCTTTTATTTTAATTACTGTGGGAAGGAAGCATTTGGTCTTATATCAACCCTACACTCTTTCAGTTTTTGCACACAGTCTACAAAAACAGCTTGCACACATAGTGCTATCATGAGTAATGTTTGGATCTGAACGATGAGCATTGCAAAAAGGAAAGAGAGGAGTGAGAAGGTTCAGCACAATGACCCTTCTGGGAGAGAAGGTGGCCACGCCTCTCAGCAGGGGAAACTGGCACAGGTGCTCACCCTCGGCTCAGGCTGCACATTGGACCTACCTGCAACCTTAGAAAAGTCCTACTACCTGGTCCCACCCGAGGAGATACCCAATTATTGATTTGGAATGCAATTTGGACATCAGGAGTCATAAAAGCTGCTCAGATGATCCTAATGCAGTTGCTCTGAGAACTGCTATTTAGGGGGCAGCAGACCTGACTTTGCATGGGGAAGGGTCTTGGTGTCCTTTCTTCGGGACCACGAAAATGAGTCCTAGTGATAGGAAGTGGTAAGGAGACAGATTTGGGCTCGAAAGAAGGAAGAATGTTTGAAAGTCTTAAGCTGTACTGAAAATGGAAGTGGCTTCGTGGTGAAGCAGCGCTGACCACCGGAGGTGGTGAGGGAGAAGGTAGATAGCCCTCAGCTGGGAATGCTGCACTAGGCCAGCAGTGGCCCCTTGTGCCAGGAGGACCAGAAGCATCGGCCAGCACCCTCACCCTTCACTCAGCAGCTCTGCTTCCTCTCTTTTTCTATATTGGGCTTCCCCATAGGATTTCCTTTGAAGAAGGAGATCTGCTCAAAAAAAACTTTTAAAACCACTTAACTAGTTGACCTTTATGGCTATTACCACTCTGAAATTCTATAACACTAAATCCTGTTTGATGTTTTCTAAGAAATCAGGCTACTGTTCATTGATGTTTTCTTCTGAAGTCTGATGGGGAAGGAAGGAGAGCATCAGAGGCATGGAAACTGTGAGGAGAGGAGAGGAGAGGAGAGGAGAGGAGAGGAGAGGAGAGGAGAGGAGAGGGCCTCTCTCAGCTAAGGGCCATGGGCAGGAGGCCTCCACCCTTCTGGGCTTGGAGATAGCTGCGAGCTTTTCACTAAAATCCCCTCCCAAACTGAGTAAATCAGAGTCTCTGGGGATGGCATCTGATGAGAGGTTATTCATAATGCCACAAGGCTGAGAGCCACTGCTTCCTGGGTGAACAGTGAGATACGTTCTTTTGTGCAGATGGAGGCCAAATGTGTTAGACAACTTCCGACACAGTGTTTCTTAAACTTCAGGTACTTCAGAACCACCTGGAAGACTTGTTCAAACACAGATTGTTGGCCCCCACCCCCAGAGTTTCTGATTCAGTAGGTCTGTGACTAGGTCAAAAATTTGCATTTTTAACAAGTTCCAGGTGGTGCTGATAACTTCAGCTCTGACCGCACTTTGAGAATGACTGGTCTAACAAAAGGGATTTACTTTAGATATTAAAACCTCCTACTAGCAATAAGTCAATTCACAGTGTGCACCCTTGATGTGATATGACAGTGGTGCTTTACCTCTGGGGTCTTCCTTGCAAAGAGATATTAATCAAGTCTAATTATGAGAGAAACATCAGACATACATCAATGAAGGATGTTCTACAACGTATCTGACCAATAATTCTCAAAACTGTCAAGGTCATAAAAAACAAGAAAAGTTGAAGAAACCATCATAGCCAAGAGCAGTCTAAGTAGATGTGATTACTAAATGTAATGTGGTGTCCTGGATGGGATCCTGGGAAAAATGGAGAAAATAATGTATTCATATGGGTCCATTGGTTGTGACTAACGTACCATACTTATGTAATATGGTAACAGTAGGGGAGATGGGTGTGGTGTAGATAGGAATTCTCTATAATGTCACCGTGCTATTATAATAATTATGTAAATCTAAAGTTGTTCTAAGATGAACAAAGTTTATTGAGAGAGAAAAGACAGACAGAGAGAACTTCCTGGCTGTTATAATTGCAGCAAACATTCCGGACGGCAGTTGTAGAATTGTTGTCTTTGAAGAGCATGAAGGAAAAATAATCAAATAGTTGTATTTTTAGTTTGAATGAAGCCTTATCCTGGATATGATATATGTTTAATCCCTTTTATTTATGTGATTGTGTGACTTTAAAATGATTTTTAGGGCTATAGGTTAAATATATATGTGTATATAAATACACACACACACAACACACACACAAACACATATATCTCACTGCATTTATAGCTGGTACAAAAGACAAAGTAGCCAGCTCCTTACTTTATTGCATTGCATCTATGCAGTGAGGATACAATCCTAGATAGGAAAGGTACCTTTTGTAATGACTTTATAATTCTTAGCAGAATTTTTCAATTTTTTTTAGTACCCTTATCTGGAAACCATCTCAGTGGTCCTTGCCCTTTCTCTCTTTCTCTCGTGCTCTCCCCCTTCTTTTTTGCTGTTCCAAGAGAATCTGCTCCAGGTGCTATAGATGAAGGAGGGTCAGAGATCTTTCCCCAGGCAATATTTTGCTGCAGGTTTATAGTTATGGGTTACCTGATTTCACTGGCTTCAAGAGTGAATTTAATCAAACTCACCTGATTTTTGTTTCATTTTTAATGTGTCCTTGGAACACTGTGGGCTCACTGTGTGTTTGTGTGTGCGTGTGTGCTTGTGCTCATGTTGTGTGGACAACTCCACCACTCTCTGGACATGTGTGTATATTAATTCCCCAACAGTCACCATGTTTTTCCAGCCTGGCTTTAGGTTGCCGCAACCTTTTTAGTATCAGTTACTTCTAGTCCCTGTCGTAGTACCTGGCAACGTTCAAGGTAACAGGTAGGAATCACACCTGGAAAGGAGGTAACAATAATTCAGGGGCAAACTAAACATCCCATGTACAGTTATAGTGGAATGGTTTGGACATTGTATCTTTCCTTTTCAAGTGACTTAACTTTGCCTTTGTAGGAGTTACATGAGGAAATATCAGAAGCACTCCTAGAGATTGGCGGTGGTCTAAATAACAGTGAAGGTATAAGAGTGGATACTTGATTCATCTTCCATCCAGGCAGGGGCTTCCAGGGGATAAGACTGCAAGGTTAAATGTGAAACTTGAAATTTGGGGCAAATACCTCTCATCACCTGGGCTTTTCCCTTCCTAAATTGAGCAGTAATATTGGAAATAGTGATAACTAAACTTTAAAGGGTTCCTCTAGGCACTACACTATTCTAATTAACTCGTTTCCTTCTTATAGAGGCACAGAGAAGGTAAGCATCTTGCCCAAGCTCACACAGCCTGGAGTGAAGCCAGGAGTCTAACCTGGGTTGTCTGGTTCCAGAGCTATGCTCCCAATTAGGCTCTCCTGCCTCTCTTGGAGGGGACACCAGAGGAAGTCCCACTCTTGACTAGCCTGACTAAAGGATCCCCCCCATGGTCTGGACTGGAACTTCCCAGGGACCTCCACAGTGATCTCAAGGCCCAGAAAGAGAATGTCCCATCACTTAGCTGACCTTCTACCCATCCTGCTTACAACATGACTGTCTCCACCATTTACCAGCAACTGGTAGATACTGATTGAGCTTCTGTTGCATGCCAGGTACTACAGATACAAAGATGAAAAAGACACTGTAACCCTGCCCTTGGGACCTCAAGAGGAGAGAGACACCCAAGCAAACAAGTCAGCAAAATCCCAGGCAGCCTCTAGTAATGACAAAGAAAACACTGCGGGGGCCCAAATGGGCAGGGACCCAGCCAGCCTTCAGGGAGGGGTCGCGGTGAGACGTCTCCCTTCCTCCCTCATTTAGCTTCCTTCCTGTTAACTTCTGTTGATTCCTTCTACTCACAACTGACAAGCCTAAATGGCAGAGATTTGAAGTCCCATCTACAAGGTGTTGGGATGCTCAGAAGAGAGGTTTTCTGTTCACCTAATAAATAGCTTACAGGTGAATAGAGGTTCCAACTCAGCATAAGCTTATTTGCCTTCTTTCCCCAGGAAACAGAGAACATTCCTGCCTACAGTTCCCATTTAGCCATAGTTAAGCTTTCAGTGGCCTCAGTAACCCATGGTCAGCTGTGGTCAGCTGAAGCAGACGATCCTTCTTCTGATGAACCGTCAGAAGGTCAATGGTAGCCTCACTCTATGTCACAAGGCCTACGTCATTCACCTCACTTCATCTCATCGCACGGGCATTTTATCACCTCACATCAGGACAAGAAGCAGGAAGAATATAGGGCAATAAGGTATTTTGAAAGAGAGAGTGAGAGACCACATTCACATAACTTTTATTTGTTATAATGTTCTATTTTATTATTAGTTATTATTGTTAATTTTTTGCTGTGCCTAATTGGTAAATTAAACTTGACCATAGGTATGAATGAATAGGAGAAAACAGTATATATAGGGTTTGGTATTATCCATGGTTTCAGAGATCCACTGGGGGTCTTGTAATGTCTCCCTTGTGGACAAGAGGGGACAACTATACTCTGCTCCTCCTCCTGGGCAGGAATCTAATGTTTCATAAGCAAACTATTCTGGCAGCCTTACCCTCTGTTTGTTTTTGTGGTAGACAGGGCTACAAAAACTATGGCTGAGGTCTTGTTGTTGACGTGTTACCTTTGAAAACTCCCTCTTGTCACAGGATAAGTCCCCTCCTGATGATGGAGTGTCATTATCTGCCTGACAAGCAGCCCTGTTGCCATGGAGAGCTGATGGGATCAGGTGTGTTCTTCGCCTGCCTCCCTCCCGCCCAGGGTGTGACAAGGGCTCTTCTGCACGTCATGCATGGCCAGCCTGTGGCAGACTGTGGCCAGGCTTTTCCTGCGGGTAAAACCTAATCAACTGATCAACTGCAGATAATATCAAGACCTCCGTTTGATACGTTAGTAGTGACAGACATGCTTCCACAATCAATAACATGGTGAACTTTGACAGTACAGTTGTTTTGGGGGAAGAAAACACTCGAGTCACCAGACAGGGGATGAGAGGGCTTGTGTTCACATAAACACAACCTCACGTCACTGCTTGTCACCGCAAAATGTTTTGTTCTCAGAGACGGTCTTTGTGCTCATGCTCTGATGTTGATTTCCTCCATAACAACCTTCTTGGTTTATGTGCCCTTTGGCAAGTGCAGCCAGCACTGTTTCCTGTTTCTAAACTTGTAGACAGCCATCTCTATACATCTCACGGTTGTCAACTGGAACTAGATAACAGTTGTACTTTCTTGCTGCTTTTATACCTTTAGCTTAAGGAAAGAGGACCCTGAAAGTAAAGTTGTGGATTTATTTGCTTGAGTATTCTTAATTAATTTGGCTAGATTTCCATATGGCTTGTGATCCAAAAAAGGAGGTACATGGAAATACAGCCCCTATTCCTAAGGCTCAAAATAGCAGTGATGATAAGACTAAAGCTGTGAAGATTTAAAAATAATAAATGGCCATTAATTTGCCTTCTGTGTTTCTTGAGAGTGAAGGAAGGAAGGAAACATCAATGTAGTTTTCAATGGCAGAGGACACCCTCAGACAGGAAAACTGTACATACAGCAGAGAGATCATTGGTCAGGATCATTGGGGCTCATGGACACTTTGTAGGTGAAAAACATTTTAATAGTTCAAACAATTTGTGTACACACTTGCAGTAAAGTTAATTAACTTCATTCATTGATGAATATTACTTATGTAATGCTTCTGTGTGCTGGACACTGAACTAGGCTTATTCTTTTAAGATCTTTTAGATTTAACATTGTAAAGTCATTACAATGTTTAATAGGCATTTATACAAGTAAAATATGTTTATCCAACAATTTTGAAAACCCATTAAAGCAGACAGAAAATGTCATTTAGAGATAATCACTGTTCACAGGGTGAACTTGATTCTTACTTTTTGTTGACTGTGTGTGTGTATGTGTATTTTAAACAAAGCTGACAATATGCTGTTTATACAGTTCGTCATTTACTTTTTTCTTTTGCCTAATTTTTGACTTTACAAACTCTTCATACATAAACTTACCATTGGCTATCTAATGTTCATCTTATTTGTAATGAATATTCTCTTTTTTTCCTAAACATGCTACATGGATCACAGATTTCTTCATTTTTAAGTCAAATGTCTGTCTTGACCACACTAACCAAGGTTCGTTGGAAAAGTTAACCTCACTTGTGTTTTGAGATGACACTACTGTTCTCTTGGAGCCATAAACACACACCCACACGTGCACAGACACATCCTGGAGTCTGATAAAGCCTAAATCCAGGGATGTAGGCTCCTGGACTTCTGCCCAGCTTGACTCCATGCCCTGTACTCCTTTCTAGGCCCTTTTGCTGCAGTCTGAAGTGGGGGCTCTCCTCTCAAGAGGGGAGGCTTTCCAGTCTTTACTGGTAAATGGAAGACATGGTGTAGTATTTAGTTTCTTTCAGTGCAATTACAGCCATTCTCCCTCTGTGAGGATCTCTTCTCCTGGCAACTCCCAAATGTCTCTCCCCTCTCCCAGGAATGCAACTCTAATTTGGCTGGTGCTAAGTCCTAAGCTTTCAAAGAAAGGCTTGGATTCTCTTCACTGCCAGTTGGAAACATAAAGTCTCTTAATTGAGTTGGGAAATGTGGGAGTTGGTAAGCAAAACGTATATCTGGAGAATTCCATGTTCTTAAGGAGGTAAACAGTAAAATTGCTTTTTTAAAATTCTTTTGGATTTCATCAGATGATAGAACTAAATAAAAACTATTCTAATAACTTGTATTTTCATGCAGTAGATGCATAATTTATCAAATCATTGCCCTCAGATAAAATGTAAACTTCTAGGCATAATTTACAGGCCTGTCCCCATTTGGTTCCTGCCTACCGCTCCTTGCACCCCTGCTCCAGCCCTGCTGAACTTCTTGAACAACTCTAACAACTTTTTCCTCCAGGTCTTTGCACATGCTGTTCCCTTTCACCGGAACACTCTTCCCTTCTGATTAAGTTTCTTTATATTTTATTTTAAATGTCACCTCCTCTGGGTAGGTTCCCTCTGCGACTAGCTCCTGTAGCAAATGTCAGAATTACTTGATTAACTGTTTATTTCCTCCAAGACTGTAAGTTCTGCAAGGATCAACATCAAATCTCTCTTGTATTTGGCTTCTTTTCCAGCTCAGTGTCTGAGACATATTAGGTTCTCAATAAAATATTAAAATGAGCAGTGGACATTTAGAATGCTCCTGGTTTTTATAAGCAATGCTGAAATGAGCATCTTTTATGCATGATTATTTGTCCATGTTTTGGAATTTTTAAATTACTGATGACAAATTCCTGGAAGTAGGATTACTAGGTCAAAGGATATAAACATCTTTGTGGCCTCTTGAGAAACTTCAGATTGCTCTCCAAAAAGTCTTACACTTGTAACTAACAGTGAATGAGATTTCCTGTTTCATTGTACTCTTATCAGCACTATTAGGAAAATATATTTTTGCTGACTTGAGAGCAAGAAAGGTTCTTTCTGTTTGCTTCAATTTTACCTTAGATTAGTAGGGAGATGGGCATTTTTCATCTTTAAAAAATTGGTTTATATTTTCTATCTTATGAATTGTCTGGTGTTCTTTGCCCATTTCTATTCTAGAAATTTCATGTTTTCCTAATCAATTTTACAGCCCCTTAATGTTTTAAAGATGTGAGATTATTATAATTACATTCATTGTATAAATTCCCCCTTTATGTAGATGTTTGCATTTTCATCTCCTGATCTTCTGAAGTTTAACATGTTTATATGATCAGATCTGTCATCATTTCCCTTGGGATTTCTTATATGACTCTTAAAATTAGAATTCTCTTTACCACCAGCAATCAAATAAATGTTCTTCTCTTTTTTCTTGGCATGTTCACAGCTAGTCGTCTTTGCCTTTGTGTGTGCATTTATGTGCATGTGTCCTTGGATCTTGGCCATTGGGAATTTAATGGTAGGTGAGGAAGACCCTTTGTCAAAAGGACTGACCAATTGTCTCAACATGATTTCTTGAATAATTTTTCCTTTCCCAACGATTTAAGGTGTCTCTTTTCAGTAATTTGAAAGTGGTATTGTCCTAGCTTCCGTATATCTTTCTGAAGTGGGCCAGGTCCTTTTTCATCATTCTGGGTTTAGCAAGAGGCTTTGAGGGGGCAGGATGTCTTCCTCTGGGTTTGCTCTCCCTGCCTGTTCTCCCAGGCTCTGCCTGCTGGGTGCAGTGGTTAAGCTTCACTAAGGCTGAGCTCAGCAGGGTCTAGGGAAAGGTGGAGTCAAGATCTGCAACTGGTAAAGGCACAACGCATTTGCATGAAAACCCACCATCCAAATTCAATCATGTTTATAAATGTCTTTGGCATTATCAGAGAATAGCTCTGGTTTGTCTGGAGTTGGATCTAAAAGCACACAGCCTATGAACAGACGCTCACTAAAAAGTTTATCCAGAAGAATATCTGGAGCCAGTCCTAGTGTTTGGGAGACCCATGCCTCTATGCTGATGGCTTCTTCTTTCACACACATTGCACAGTTGTCCAAAAGGGGGAATGCCAATCTTAGCTAACTAAGGCAAGAATCGACAAAATGTTTCCTTTACAGGAAGCCACTAGCCACATAGTCAGAAAGGTGGGTGGGAGTAGACATCTCTATATTAAGTTAATTTGCTCTATTTCCCCTCGCTCTCTTTTTCATTCTTTCCTCCTTTCTTTTTTGTTCACTTTGAACTCATTATCATAGTTCTTTCAAGTTTGTTCCTGAGAAAAGTACAGAATTTAACATCTCAAGTTATGAAGCATTGTCCATATTAATATGCTGCATTTTTCATAAATCAAATATTAGAAAGAGAGACAAACAATTATTTTTGTATTTCAAGAGGCAGAAACAATAAGAGTAAAAGAATCTTGCTGCTTCAGGGAAGTATTGTAATTTATAGCAAAGTGTTAGAGGATTCAAATGGAAGCACTTTAAAAGTCTCTTCACACCCTGTCCCAAAATATAAATCTGTGTTTTAAAATCAATTAGTCCAACTTTTTTTCCAACTTTTTTCCTCTTCCTGACTCTTAGACAATCTAAACAAAATTCCTTTTTTGTTTTTTGGTTTTTAGTCTGTTATAATTTCTGCTTCTGGATGTGGGAGTGTTCCAAGTATTTAAAATGTCCTAAGGTGGTGTATGTAGTTTTATTTGCAAGTGATAGACAGCAAGTAATGGAGACCAGAATGACAGCTGCTAAAATAATTGAGAGCCATTCTCCACCTCCCTACCTCATGCTACTCCTTTTTCCCTGTATCACCCTCAACCATACTATCAATTTAGGATAATGTTTATTGTCCATGTGTGTCCCCTTCTCCATAAGGACAGGGATACTTGTCTATTTCATGCATTAATGTATTCTAAGTGACTGATTCCGTATCTGACACTTAAGGAGTCATATGAGTGACTGCTAATAGATATTTGTTGAACTCAATTTAATCAGTTCATGTCCCCTGAAAGTCTGGGGTCTCTCAGCTCAATGATGTCATTCTGGACCTAGTTCTCCATCATTTTCATTGTCTACTTTGTTTTTCCTAGTGTTGATTCCACCCTAGGTCAGGCTCCTCTTGTCCCCAGATGGCTCTGGCTCTAGGGCTTCTTATTCATATAAATTGTGGGAGACTCAGAGGCTTCATCGTGCATTCCAGCAAAAGTCCTGAGAAGCACTCTGCACGAACGGGCTTAGGTCATGGTCACTGTGGCAGGGCAGGGATATGCTGGTGACTTAGTCTAGGCTACATGTCCCCTCCTTAACACCAAGATAGAATTAGCATTCCAGGAATCTCATGAGTCTCCAAACAGAAACTGAGCAGCTGCTGGAGAGCGGGAAGTGGAGAATGAACGTTCACTCTATTCAACAAGGAGCAAGAACGCATTAACCAATGAGGGTTTACCATTACAAGCAAATAGAATTTGGGAAATCCCCTCTCCATTCTTCCTAGTTTATGAGACTACAGCTGAGATCCGATTCCGCTTATGTGGCTAAATTGAGCTTGTCATCTTGTTTTTTGGCAAATTTGTGATTTCCTAAGAGTTGGAGGAATCCTCCCAAATGATTCAAGAGAGCAAGCAAAACAAAGCCGACCTTATGGATGAAAAAGAATTGTTGCTTCCTCACACTTTGCATTGATATAAACGTCCAGTGTTTTAAGAAAAGCAGTTACCTCAACCCTTTTCACTCATTCTGCACTGGGCACGGGTGACACTGGTAGTTTTTCATCTCCAGGACTTACTGTCCAGGCACAGAGAGAAGCTTCAGGTTGTAGCCAGGGCTCACGGACAAATGTAGCAGCCAGAGCTGCTCCTGGTCAGGCAGAGCTCCTGGCCACCTGGAAATGACCAGCTCTCCGTGATGACCAGCTCCTCTCCTTGCCCTGCCCCATTCTTGTGCCTTGGTATTGAGCCCCAAGTAGAATGCTATTTAATTTGGCCACCCATAATTCTGTCACACAGGGGACGGGTTGCTACAGGTAAGTTTAGGGAGATGGTGCAATTTTCTAAGTTATATATTAATTCAACATTTGTGCCAGAAATAATCCAAAGTCTTTCCTGCCTTAGGGTTTTAGTTGGCCTGGGTTCAAATTCTGCCTCTGCCTCTGCCACTTAACTGGCTGTGTGACAAGGGCAAGTTGCCTCTCTGTGCCTCATTCTACCCCTCTGTGAGGTGCAACTAACAATAGTCCTGCTTCATAGGGTTGAGTTCAGATGGAAGGATGTAATGATGTAAAGGTCTTAGAATGTTCCTGGTTTGTAATGATTTAAAATGTTCACTTCGTCCCCTCCTCTTGTTTCTACTCCACTTCCCTCCCCCATCTCTTCCATCTTCTAATAACTCCTCCCCTTCCTGTCTCCAAAGCTGGATTTTCAACGTTCTGTTTGTTATAGGAACTATCTGGCATCTTCTCTGACTATCCCACCTAAAGTAGCTCCTTTGTTATTTTCACTCACACCTCTGTGTTTCCTTCACTATACTTATTTCAGTTCGAAGCTATATATTTATTTGCTTTTATTCACTTGTTCATTATATTTTTCCAGGAATAGACTGCAAATTCCATAATAGCAGCATCCTCGGCTGTTTCACCCATCATTGTACATGTTACATGTATCTGCACAGAGCAAGCAGTCAATGAATAGTTAGGAAGGAAAGACTGAGTCCTCTGGACAGTGGGGGAACTGCAACAGGAAAATGAAATTCAGAATCACTAATAATTCTATAATATACTGGGGCAGAAGCTATAGTGCTGGGTATCCTCACTGGGGCTGGGCATGGGGGCTGGGGAAACAAGCATTTCTTCCATCTAAAGGGGATGCCTTGCAACTCAAACATCTCTGATTTCCAGGGCCTCAGCCGGAGAAGTAGACGGAAGTGCCAAGCAGGAGACAGTGATGACCATCAAAAGGCCAGGACAGCCCTTAGCCTATCTTGGTGGGGAGATTGTCCTCAGTAGCACATGGAAGATACCTTTTAGGGAACTTGAGAAATATTTGAACAGTACCTCTCAGGGGGTCGAAGGGTCACTATTCCCAGGCTCTGGAGAGCCAAGGAAACTTGAGTTGGGGTTGTTCCTCTTATCTGTCAGGTATATAAGGCTGGAGGAAACTTGAGTTACAGCATTAATACTATCATGGCCAGGATTCATTGTCATGTGCCGGGTTCAGAGAAAGAAATCCTCCAGGACAGGTCCATAAGCAGTTCATTTATGGAGGGTCACAGTGAGGCAGGAAAGAGCCTGGTTTCATCAAAACTCCCATATCATCACCCATGTGGCTTTAATAGGCTCTGGGGAGTGTTGATAGGGAAAACAGATCACTTTCTATTATATTAAAACATTTAAAAAAATCACACTTCCAGCACTAGCCAACAGTAAAGAGTGCTGAATAAGATCATATTATCTGGACAACTGGGCCAGGGCATGCTGGTAAACAGCATTAGGAAGCTGGGAAACCGTCCATACTGACACTTAACTGAGAGTCAGGAAGTCATGCCTGTGCTGTCTTTACACCTTGTTTCATCTTAAAAACTTACATAGGAGTGTATAAAATAAAATATTAATGGCTTTCCTCCTCCTTCACTGCTCAGGCAATCCTGTTCCTCAGAGGTAACCACTATGAAAATGGGCCTGTGGACATTCTTTCACTCTTTCTATGTATTCTTTCAGTTATATGTGCTCCATCACTTTCTGTGATCATCTTTTTTTATTGATAGGCATCCTCTTGTTGACAGGTTGTTTCCATATTTCTTGATTGCAACTGATGCTGCAATGAGAATACTTGTATGACTATGGTTGTATGTATTTCAGGGTATCTGTAAACTAAATTCCTGGGGGTATAATCACTGGGTCAAAGTTATGTGCATTGAAAATTTCTGGGGCCCAGTTCTGATTGCATCTCTGCTTGTGAGCACTGATGTGGGCACCCTACCTCCTTTGAACCGAGTTTGGACTCAGTGATCTCTCAAGGTCCTTCTGGCTTTAGGATGGTCTAAGTCTAAGATTCCCAGGCTCCTCTAGGTGAAGGCAGCTTTAGGCTGACTTTTAGGCTGTGATTTTAAGAATGATTCTCAGATTAGAAGCAAGCCAGAGAAGAAGGATTAAAAGCAAGTGACCAAATGAACAACTGCAGCTGAAAAGGAACATATGTTTTCCATAAATCAAGAGAGGATAGAAATTGAGCCAAGGTAGTCTAATTACCCTTAGCTATCACCAAAGGTTAGAACTAAAAGTGGCACTTTTACCAGGAGAAGACAACATAGATATTTGAACTGAAAGAGGGTCTTTAAAGAGATTAGAATCTTTGTACTAAAGGGATGGCATCATACCAGGGTTGGCATAATCTCTGAGCTGTAGCCCTTGTGACTGTGTCATCAACTGGTTTCATAAGAGAACATGGCTCAACTTGCCCAGTCCTTGGCTGGGATCCTTTCAGGAAAATCCAGGGTGCTGCTCAGGTGTCATAGGTGACTCAGGTAGTGGAATTCTGCCTTTGAGTCAGGACAGAACTGCAGCTTTTCCTTGGTTTGGGTGTTTAGTCACTGGAGCTGATTCTCTGAAGTTATACTGAAGGACCTCTGAAAATGTTCTACTGAATATGTTATCTTGAAAAGGTAGTCTCATTTTATTTGAAAGATTTTTAAGCGATTTCCTTAAGATTCCACTTCAAGTTTAGTTGAAGATGTTGTTATTTATTTCCTGTTTAGGAATAATAGGCTCGGCCCTGGAGAATGATTGCCCATGTTTCCACCTGTAATTCAGATACAACTAAGACGTTCAAACCCTATGACAGAGGTTTTAGGGTATTCCTAAATGAAAACCATTTGGATAATGTTAGGGCAGTTCACTCTAAACAATTGGTAAAGGTTAAAAAAAATATTCCTTGATTTCCTTAATAAAATCCTCCTTAAAAAAATTTGAACTTTCCAATTTAATTCAGTAGTATCTGTATTACTAAAATATCTTAACTTTTATGAAATGGACATTTGAGCTGTGCCCATATATATCACTAGGCTTTATGGGAAGGTATACAGAAAATTGAGATCTTTTATTTAAACAAGATATGTAAATATACATACAGGTACAGATCAGGATATTTGTCCAGAACAGGATACCAAGAATAACTTCAACAAATGCTCTAAAGATACAACTGTGACTTGCATTCATGCTTTTTTCTCTTTGAGGCTTAAGATGTTGATGTTATTATTAATGGTGAGACATTAATGGCTACAGTTGTTTCTCCACACACTCCTCAGTGACGGACTTTTGCTTGGGTCCATAGCTATGTAGAAAAAAATCTGCATTTCTTAGCCTCCCTTCCTGCTAGATATGTCCAAGTGATGAACTTCTGCCTAAGGGGATAGAAGGGGAAGGGCCATGAGTGACAGCTTCTGGGAACTTTCATTAGCAGACCAATGGCGGACGTGCTTCAAGCCCCTTAGTCTTTCTCTCCTCTTGCTTTTGTCAGGTAAGTCTGAAGGTGGGAGCTCCCTCTTGGACCAGAACTTTAGGATGATAGCTTTGGGACAACAGAAGAGAAAGTTGGAAGGAACCTGTGTCCCTGAAAAATTTGGGGATCAGAGCTGCCACACCAGACCCAGATTTCTACTTCCAGACTTTTATATGGGGAAAAGAGACTTCTACCTTTTTTTTTAAACCACTGTTTTAGCTAATTCTCATTATTTATCACCTATTCCCTTGATGGGCATTAGCCTGATTTTCTTGATTAAAAAAAGCCTGACACTTTTTTTTCTGAAATCAGTATGAGGCTATGTGATCTGATGCATGGTCCAGAAAATGGGCAAGAATGTTTCAAATTGAAGTGACATTGAAAAAATCCAGAATGGAAGCTTACCATATGTTTTTGTATTACACATAGTCTATAGTTGGGGTGGTGGCATTTCACTTAGAATGATTTGGTTATAGGTAATTTAGCCATTAATGATACTGAAATAAGTAGGACGCTGAGGGAACATTCTGTATGACAGCCGTATAGATCTGTCCTCAGTCTTACTAAGCCAGGATCAGTGACCTCCTTACTCTAAATCTCGAAGGGCTTTGGCTGACCAGTTCCTCCTTGTCCCCCACCAATCATACTTCTGGTTAGGATCTGTGAATGGGAGCACAGGCCCAGTCTTCTACCCCCACCTGTAATTTAACTGTTTCATTTTTAAAAAGTATTTTCATGCCAGCAATTCTTAGAAGAAAATCAAGGCAATGTCTTGGCATTCCACTTGAGCCTCGTCTCTGAATGAACCAGAGGTGATGATAATGTAACTGGATTGTCACCAGCTTAGTTGGGAAAAGTGCATTTTAAATTTATTTACATTTTGATTTATTTATATTACTGCATTAGAGTGATATTTTGTTGCCTTTTTTCAAAAGCATCAGATAAGATAGGTTAGTGCCACTGCTCCCTTATCCACTTTTAATGAAAAGGACTTAAAATCCCCAAGTAGCTAAATAATATATATTTGCAGAAGGCAGAAGTGGTCTTCAAAGTCCTCTAACTTCTTTTAGATTGCTTATTATTGAGCCCCCAGCTTCCCCATGATTTGCCCCAATGGCTTCCCCAATCTGAGAAGTTTCTTCATTTGTATTTCCCATCCCCTCTGTTTGCCCTCATAGCTCCTTTCCTGTGATTTTGAAATTCCTCTTAAACTCTCCTTGCATCATTTCCAATCCCAGAACTAGTGCTTCTGTCATTGCCATTTGCCTCACTGAAGACATCCCCGAAATGTGGCTCAAAGTAAGGACCCCCTTGGAGAAAGGAGTTACCCAGATAAATGATTCATTCACAACAGAGATGGAGTTTTTAAAATGTTCTTTTCACTCTGGAAAGTAGGAAACTGGTTTTCCTGTCTTTTGAAGCATCATCACAAAGCCAGAAGCTGGAGAGCAAAGCTTATCGTTGTGAAGTGAACAGAGAAAAAAGTGATCCCACTGAGGGGGATGTGATAGCTCACATCTGTCCTTCCCCGGTTGCTGAAGCTGCAGAAGGAGCCTCAATAACGTCCAGCAGTGACGTGACTCATGGTCAGCTGACAGAGCAGGAAGTCACCTCAAGCTGCACTGACAGACGGGAAAGTCCAGAGTAGATTGAATGTACTTTTTAAGAAAAGGAAATAAAGAAGGCGCTTTGTAGCTGACGGGCTGTGTCACAAGGTTAGAAAGCCCGATTACACTTGATAGTCCTGCACGAGACAGTAACCTGGGAATGCATCAATCTGCACAAAAAGTCACTATGATAATATTTTCAAGCTACTCATACATGTTTTAGGTCTTCAGTACAGAACAGCACTCCTGTTGGAAGAAGGAAATTACCCAATCTTCACTGGGCTGAATTAAATAATAAATTAAGTGCTGGGGTCCTGGCAGGGACGGTCTGTGGCAAGCAATACCGTGAAGCAGGACATTTTCCCTCTCAATGCGGTTCCCTGCTTTTTGGAATTCTTTTCCTGTCCCATAGGTCCAGGGGTCTCAGGGGACCCTTTTTATTTTGAAAGAGAGGAAATAAACTGTTTGATGCAATCAACGAATCTGGAAATAAGTGCGGACCTGTGGTGTGCTAAGTATTCTGCAAGAGAGTATGGGAAGACTGGATAGGAAAGACCTTTGAGGAGACCTGTCTAGTTGGGGGCAACAGATGTAAACATATTGAAATGTGAGTAAAGGTGTGAGAGTTGTTTCAGGGAAGAATGTGATGGGTTACCAAACGGCAATGGCCAGGGGACGGACATGCTGCGGGTCTAGAGAGGAAGGGGAGGTCAGTGTGGACAGGGTTGGCCAGAGATGTCTTGGTACCAACAGTGGATCTTGAACTATATTCCACCTTGCAGGGGACAGCCTATAAATAAATGGCAAGGATTAAATCAGTTATCCCATGAATGGCAGTTGCCAAGGTAAATATTTGAGTAAGATGGTGGTGCAGGCATGAGAGTCTAAAGGTCTGGATTAGTCCTGGATTGGAAAGACTGTTGAACAGAGAAGCCTCTATTTCCTCTTCTGTAGAATGGAGTCTGGGGACAAAGTGCAGAATCCACAGACCCGTGGAGCCCATGAGACATCAGCGGGGAACACCAGCATGGTATCTGGTGTCCCAGATTAAATGAAATAGTGCGAATCATGGTGTAAATCATACCGACATGAAAAACTTAAGTTGTTATTAATGGTGTTACATTATGATTTTAGGAATCTAATTTTGCATACAGAGATACTGCTTAGCTCTAAGGAATAAAGTGATCATTTAAACCTCCATGCATAGGTTATAAAGAGTCTCAGATGGGGGGTGCTAACTGTAAATATGAAATCACAACATGCAGGTGGTCAGCAAGCATAGCCTAAGCTTGGCTTGGGGTCTTTGTTAGAAGCAGGGTGAAGATATTTGATTTTAACATTATAACTAATACAGGTATGAGCTTTCTAAGGAACTTTCCATTTTTCCTAGCAGTGGGGGTATTATGATCACAGTGTCCCAAGTGAACATTACAGTTTAAATCTGGACTTAAAGGAGGTTGCATGTAGCATGGTATACAGTAGGAACCCAGTGTATTGAATGGAGAGAGTTTTCTAAATTTAAGATGTAATCTGGCAATCTTTGCTTTTAATTTGGGGAGTGGGAAGCAGTTTCTTTCCTCAACCTTAGTGGAAAAATTTAGGGGATCAACATTCATACAATATGAATCAGATGTGCATAAATAACAAAGTGCATCTGTCTTTATATTCATTCACTGAGCTCATCCTGCTCAAAGCCCCGTTTGCCCTAATGGCAGGGCGGGTGTCTTTTCCTTTAACAGTTTCCATTCTCTCCAGGCTAATAATCGATCTTTGGGAGTAAATATTGAGTCCATTCAAAATTCAAACCCTCTTTCAGGGCAGTTTCTCCCCTCTCAAAAGTTCCCATCTCCTTCTTCTCTTGTTCTAGACTGGAGGACTGGGTGTCAGGCAGAGGGGTCAGACCTCAGGTCTCCAGGTTGTCCTCTGCAGCCCTGGCTTCTGCCCAGGCTTCTGCTGAGGAGCTGGTTCCCGGGGCTCTGCTGTTCAGAGGGAGTGCTCAGCCCCACGCACCTCAGATATTACGCTGGTGTCCCCTGTGATGTCTCATGGGCTCCACAGGTCTGCGGATTCTGCCCTCTGTCCCCAGGCCTCACCCAGTCAGATGGTCGGTCCCCTTGGCATCTCTATCCCTCTTTGTCCCTCCATCCCATCCTCCCCTTACCATCCTAGTGCCATGCTGGGACCTGGGGCCACCCCCTGCTTGTTCCCCCAGGTCAAGATTGCTGAAGTCTGAGAGGCTGGCTGTTTTTTCTGGTTCACACGGGGTTCACAGATTCCCCACATGCCTTTCTCATTGTTCCTATGCCCATGTCTGGCCCTGACCCTTCTCCTTTCTGTCTCGCTCAGTTCCTTCTGCAGCCCAGGAGGACTTTTATGGGGCCTTAGCAAGTTAGCCCTGTCTGGGGGCTAGGAGCTGCTCCTCTTCCCTTTCTGCCCTAGAACCAGTCCTTCAACATCCATCTCATCCTTTTTAACATTTTCTTCTCAGCAAAGCTCAGCTTTCGCCAAACAAGAGTGCTCATTTTCAAACTTTTGTCTACCTATAATCTTTTAAGACCCATTTTAAAACCAAGTACAGCGATGGATCCCAGTCTCATTGAATTCTACCCCTAAAGGGTACTGAGTTCCAGGGCAAGTAGGGCAAAGGAATCACCAGAAACAAAAAGGTATTGACCTAATGTTTCAAAAACTGTTATCTTATTACAAATGTTTAAAGTATTTTGGTGGTTGTGACTGCGAGGTGCATGATGGTGACATCAGTTCCCTAGCTGGGAGGGGCTTGATCATTCATTCTGCAATTTAAATGTTCCCGGGTTATGAGTCATTCAGAAAATATTTGTTCAGCAGCTACTTTATTCCAAACATGGTAGAAGTAGACCATGTTTTAATACCTGATTGCTAAACATGTTGTGGGGAAGCCAGCCGGTAGAAAGATTAGTGGGATGGGAATAAAGGTAGTATCTTAGGGTCTGCAAAGCAGGAGGGGTGAAGTAGGGCCTTGTCAGAACAGTGCGCCACAACTTGTGTCACCCAAGGTGGATACTCTGGGAACCAAAGAGAAAAGTGCTTTTCACCTTCAGGGACCAGAGCAAAGCTAAAAGGGTCTATGGCAGCAGCAGGATGGAAATGGTCAGCCATACACAATGAAAGGGCAAGTCTCAGGAGGTCCAGCCCTGGAGGGAAGGGCAGGAAGCAGGGCAAAGGGAAACCTTACCTGCTTTGCACCAGAGTAACTTGTTGGTAACCAGTCTAATTCCAAAAAGTGTGTTTTTCTGTTGACTTAATTTACCCTTATTGTGTTTTTTTCTCCCCTTTGCTTTTGGATTTTATGACTTTTGTTTCCTGGAAGCTTGAAGCCACTGATAAATATTCAAGGAGAAATAAAAGTATCTAGGCCTTCAGTCTTTTCTGGTGGCTGCTACATAACTTTTACTAAGGATTCAGGGAGATTTGGCCAGAGATGTGCAATACCTAGGCAGGTTAGAGTTAGGATTCAATGATGGGGACACTGTTATTCTTCCTACTTAAATGGCCCATTGCAAGCAATTTTAACAGAAATCATGTATGTGCTGCATTAATTCTGTATGTTTTCTTCCTTAGAAATTTCAGTGCTCCACCTGCTCATCATGTGCTTACTGACACTCTAATCATTTCATTCTGGAAAAGTGAACCAGATGCTAAACTACAGTTGTTCTACTTACAATAGTCTAATATGGGAAAGATATTTTTAGTTTAAAGTTTGGAGTTTGAAAGCCTTTGGTACTTAAAAGGCAAGGAATTAATCTATAGGGCTGCCCTGTTCAATACAGTGGCCAATGGCCCCATGCAGCTCTTTAAATTTAAACTAATTAAATAATTAAATTAAATAAAAATTTTAGCTCCTCAGCCATGCTAGCCACATTTTTAGGTGCTCAATAGTCATGTGTGACCTGTGGCACATTGTATTGGGCATTGTGGCTATAGAACATTTACATCATTACAGAAAATTCTATTGTACAGTACAGTTGACCCTTGAGCAATATGGGTTTGAGTTGCATGGGTCCACTCATACATGGGTTTTTTTCAGTGAACATATTAGAAAATTTTTATAGATTTGCAACAATTTGAAAAAAAATTTTCTTTTCTCTAGCCTACTTTATTATAAGAATACAATATATAATACATATAACATACAAAATTTGTGTTCATTGACCATTTATATTATCAGTCAGGCTTCCGGTCAACATCAGGGATTAGTAATTAAGTTTTGGGGGAATCAAAAGTTATATGTGGATTTTCAACTGTACAGGGGGTTGGCACCCCTAACCCTTGAGTTGTTCATGGATCAACTGTCCTAACACAGACTTTAGTGCAATAGCTTGGCTAGAGGAGACAGGACATTTTTAATAGTTGTTTTTGCTTTTTAATAAAATGCTTGGGAGTAGGACTGGAGACTAAAAGAAGACAGAAACATCATCATCTTCCCCAGAAATGTAGCCCAACCACTCCTGGAGTGGTTGGGCTACATTTAAGTTCCAAATTCCCAACTTAAATTATATTGGGTGGCATTGGGAATTTGGAAGCTGAAAAGGAGACCTGGAGAAATCAGCCGTGTTTAAACACCAGCAGCCGAGTCAGCTTGTTAGATGCTCGGCTCAGCTAATGCCCCTGTCACAGCTGTCGGGGCAGGCTGCAGGCTGCAGAACCAGCCCCATCCTATAGCCAGTCCCACCTGGATTCAAGGCCCATTGCGCCATGTGGCATCTGTGTTATTGTGGACAAGTTTGTGTTTGACCTCTTTGATCTTAAGCTGTATCATCTCTAAAGGGAAAATAATGATGTCCATCCATAAGCATTTCAGGGTAGAGTAAATGACAGTGTATATAAATTATTTAGCACATAACAGGAAGTTGATACATAACCAGCTTACAATTTAGAAGTTATCTTAAAAGTAAATATAAACACTTTAGATTATTAGCTTCACTTAGAACTTTAGTTTTAAAAATATCAGACCATATACATTTTAGAAAATGTAGGTATGTATTTACTGGCTCTTTGAACGAAGGGAGTTTTCAAGTTTAAAGGTAATGGAACACAAAAAAACTGATAAATTTGATAACATAATATTTTTAAGTTTTTTACAATAAACTAGATAAACCAAATTAAAAGACAAATAGACTGGGGAATATATTTTCAACCAATATGACAAATAAAATGTTATTATACTTTACTTTTAAAATTAAATGGTCACAAAAGTCTATGAGAAAAAAACAATAAAAGGAAATGAACAAAGGCTATAACATTGCAGCATAGAAATAAAAATCATTAACAAATGGAAAACATTTCTATGTTAGAAATTTGAAATATGAAAATAAAAATAACTGAAGATCATTTTTCTTTCTTCTTGCTCTTTTTTTTTGTCCATAAATGTGGTAATTTATAAAAATACATAAATACAGATCAGGAGAGCAATGAACCAGCACTCACACTACACTCAAAATAATAATTGTGAGATGAGGACCTGAATTGTTGCATAGTAGAGCTGTGTAGTTTTTTTGGGGTATTTACTAATTGCTGGTTGTCTTCGGGTCTCATATCAAGGACTGAGCCTGTGACACTGAGACCATAGGTTTCCTTCCATAGTATAGAAAAGATTCCTTTTGGCCTATCATGGTTAGACCACATGGTTTAAATGCCTTAGGGAAGAGGTATCCTAGCAAAGAGCAGCTCCTTTCTGCCTGGGGGTATTGTGGGAAGGAAAAAGGAATAGGAAGATTGTAGAAGTAAATTGTGAGGGTTTTTATTGTCCTGACCTTGGTCAGTGGGATTGTGAGGGTAGGAGTGAAGTGATATGGTAGAAAGGATAGAAATATTATGCTATTCCAGGAAGGAATAGGGGAACTGGAGAACAGCCATGCCAGTCACACATAAGGCACCATGTCCACTTTGTCCTAAGTGTTATTAACATTGCTCTGGTAGATGGAATTGTCCAAACTAGTAGGTCTGAGGTGGTAGCCCTGGTTCCTGACAGTTTGGTAAAGATATAAAGGAATGTTTTGAGGGCCATGGACTTAAGGTCTCAGAAGGGGCTTGGGGGGCAGAAGAAAATGACCAGGATTTCAGCCATAGGTGGTGACGTGACCTAATAGGTTGGGTTGGAGCACAGCACTCAAGGATTATGCTGAAAAAAGAATATAAAGTACTTAACACAGTATGTGACACATAGGGCATGTAAATTATCATAATAACAAGATTAAGGTCAACTATTGTGTGACATTAAAATGTTTACAAGTAATTTTTTATGTAAGAGGAAATGCTTGTATTATTCCGCTTTTACAGAAAAGTTGCAGAGTATGTATCTACCAAAATGTGTCCACTTAGCTGTTGATGGACACTGGGATTGTTTTCTTTTGACAGTGTTATGAATAATGATGTTATGAACATTCTTGTTCATGTATTTTTGTTCACAAGTGCACACATTTCTGTTGGGTTTGAACCTAGAAGTAGAATATCTGTATCTTGCAGTATGTGAATATTTATCTGCTTTAGTAGTAATGTCAGTCTCCTAAGTGACTGCATGAATTTTCACACTCACCAGAAGCTTAGGAAAGTTCCCATTGGTGCATGTTTTGATGAGTACTTGGTGTTATTGGTCATTTTAATCTTAGCCTGTTGGGTGGATATGCAGTGGTATCTAAGGGTGGTTAATTGTATTTTCCTGTTGACTAATGAGATTGAGTTCCTTTTTGTGTGCTGACTGGTCTTTTGTGGTTGCCTGTTCAGGTCTCTCACCCATTTTCTCATTAAAGTTTTATAATCATAAAATTATCATTTAAAAGAAAAAGAAGAATTGCATCATTTTTTGTGGTACCCTTAATTTCATTTACACAAACAATCTGACTGAAAGATAGCATCTTAACTGGCTTTCCAAAGACAGGCCACCAACCTTAAGTAGCAATTATTTTATCTGTTCCTCTTTGGAGGTGCTTATCATTTTATACATTGTTTATTGTTATTTATGCACTTCTGCCTTCCACTTAGATCACTAACTAGCAAGCAGTGTCAACTTCCCTGATTACCCTTATGCATAATACATCTAGCATTATGTACTGCACACAATAAAAGTTTATTTTTTGGAGGGGATGAATAGAATGCATGGCATTGAAAAGAATTTTATAGAATCTTAAACATTGGAACAAAAAATTCAAATAATCTAATCTTCCCTCTCCTTTGAAAGGTGAGCATATTGAGGTCAAGAGACCTGGGTCTGAAAGCAAATGAGCAATGGGGTAGAGCAAGTACCTTGATTCTTGGTCCCTTCCTTTTAAGCTTACACCACACTATGTTCTCAGACATTAGGAGAAGATGAACAATGAATTGTGACTGCCTGCAAACTAATACACAGAAACTTCTACTAAATAATTTATAAATTCAGAATAAAACTATTCTAGAGAGGATATGCCTCCACTGTGCTCACACCAAATGATGGTATCAATAGTCCGTTTTTGCCATTGGCTTTTTCTTTTAGGTTGGGCTGCAAATATGTTTTAGTATCATTATCCCAGAAGAAATGTGTCACTTAGGAGAACTGTGCCACTGTGAAAACAACACAAATATGGATAATAAATTGAAAATACTGAGAAAATAGAAACATTGCAGAGAAAATTGGATGAACTGTTGGATGTGGGAAATATTCTAAAAGGCAAAGAGTGAATCATTCAACCTGTGGAAAATAATACATCTGCATACTACTTGATAATAATTCATAGATAAAGGACTGATGAAATGAAAAAATATATATTGGGTTGGGCCATGCATAGCAAATGTGAGGGTTAGCCATACTCTTGAACTCATGCCTAAGATCTGTTGTTATTTCTCCCACTAAAATATGAACACATAGCAAATGAAGCAAGAAGTGAAGAACCTTACTTCCATGCCCTGAGGGCATCCCCAAGGATATTCTAATAACGATTTAGGCTTCCACTGGCCTCTTGCCTGGGAAAGGAAATGGAAGACCCAGCAAGGGTTTCTGGACCCCACTGAAGAGGATCAGAACATGCCACCTCCAGTACACCTCTTGGGCATATTGATTATTTGGATCTGAAAGCAACTGAGAAACAGCAGATGCAGGAAGGCCTCTCTGCCCTAAAGACATTTCTCAAAAGTAAGATGCTTTCCCAGTACCAGGAAGAAAAGAAATTCTTACCACTGGAGACAGGAGTCACTGCTGAGATGAGTCTGCATGAACAAACCTTATTAAAATAACTCTTTCCTTCCATTAGTTCCTTCATTTATTTCCTAGTCACTTTCCCATAATCCACCATCACTGGAAGCCCAAACTCCTGTCTTTTGTCTAATCACTTCTCTGCAATTTAGTGCCCTTTGCTAAATGGTATATAAGCCCCCCAGTCTAACTGCTCCTGTGGGGGTTTCCATTTCTTTCCTATAAAGCCCCCCAACCCACGCCATGTAGAAATATTAACATCAAATAAACTTGCATGCATTTCTTCTATGAATATGTCTTTCATCATGTAGAACAGAAAAAATTCTCTAGTCTCTTCGCGTCTCTGGCTGGGCCCAAGAATTTAACTGATATAAACAAATTAACAGGCAAAAGAAAACCATACACATTTTATTACATTTTTACATATCTAAGGAAGCCTTCACAAGAGAAAGAAGACCCAACAAAGTGACCAGAGCAGGATGTTTTCATGCCTTTTGGACAAAGAAACAATAAGTTTGTGAAGAATTGATAAGACAAAGGGGTTTGGGCTGGATAAGAAATGGAAAAGAAATAACTAGGAAGATAAGGGTCATTTTAATAAGGTTTGTTTGTACAGATTTCTTGGCCCTCAGCTCCCCGTCTCTGGTGATAAGAATGTCTTCCTTCCTTCTGACACAGGGAGGATACTTTTTAAGCGCCTATAATTCAAAATAATCAGTATTCCAAAGCGACAGATTTTAGGGTGACATATTTTGGTTTTCTTCAATCAGTTTGACTCAAAGGGTTCAGGAAGAAAATATAAGAGGGTGGAGGAAAAGTTTTTTCTCCCGTACACCACATAATGCACTTCAGGAACTTGAAATAGTAGAGAGGTCAGTTCAGCCTCCCCTTGTGTTAACTTCTGTGAGGTTACTGTCAATTTAGCAGGGATTTTCCCAAGGTTAGAAGGTTCCTATGATTCCTGTCTTAGGATTTTGAAGGCAGCCTTTGACCTTGGCAGCTATGTAGTGGAAACTACTGGAGGGAACAGAAGCAAGGCTCAGCATTAGGCCTGTGGTGGCAGAAATAAAATATGACCCACCAGGCCACCCAGCCAAGGCAGGGAGGCTAAACACACAGCAGCCTAAGGCTAATCTAGGAGAAGTGTAGACTGCAGGCTTATTAACACCAAGGGGTAAAAATGTGACTGAGGTTTCCATCCATTTAACCTCTGCTGGGATTTGTAAAATATCAAAATGTCCTTGCTAAGGAGTTTCATAAAACATTGGAAAGATCAAGTGAGATATCATTTCCTCAACTGATCTTCACTTTGGTTGAAGCTGCTTTTATTTAGGGAAAAGAGGCCTGACACAACCATAACATATCCAAGTAAAGAGGGAAAAAGTGTGTCAAATTCTAAAACATGAAAGAAATCATTCCCATTTCCATTTGGTGGAAATACATTAAGGAGCGAGACAATAGTGAACACTTCTGGTCTCTTTTTACTTACAAACCAAAGAGTGATGAATAAACTTTTGAGACCTAACCTGTTTGTGAGATTGTGGATTGGAAAATTTTGCAAATGCTTTCCCACCTCGTATGCAAAACCAGTTCCTCCTATCAGCGACCTGACTTGCGAGTGTAAAGACTGGGTCTCATTATGATTCTCTGTCTTTCCTAAAGTACAAGTAAGATAGAGTAGATGGTTGATACATACTTAGTATTTGCTGACTGCATGAAAGGAATAGTCCTTTATGCAGCTTGGAAGGAAATGGCCGCAGAACAAAGACAACAGTAGTTCTGAAGTACATTCAAAGTACAGAATGTTCTGGCAATGGGGTGAAAGTGCTTTAGGTTAGTTTTCAGTTCATAAATTATCTTGCCCCGAAATATATATGTTTCTTGTTAGTACAGGAAACACACAAAGTTTTGAATGTAGCAGGAAATAATCCTTTAAAAAAAAATCTTTTATTTGATTGTTCCCAGTTTTAAGTTGAGAATTTCCCAGGATGAAGTCACCTTTGTGCTATAGTAAGCAGCTGTGTAAAGTCTGAAGTGCAATCTTTGACCAAAACTTATTCATTTCCATCCCCCTACTCCCCCACCAAAGATCACTTAGGGGATTTAACAAAACTTTAAATTTCATTAAAGATGGGGAAATACAGGACAAACTACAGTTGCCCAGAGTTTTGGTAAAGAGAATGGTTTTTATTGTGATTTGCTCTTCTCAGTCCCTTCTTCAACCCAACCAGAAAAAAAAAATAGGGTGAAGGAATGAGGGTCACTGCTAACCCAACCCTGGTCTCTTCTTGCTTCTGAAAGAACCCGATTGAGAAGGCTGTGGCCTCCATTACCAGACCATCAGCCCTCAGCCACTCTGTGAAAGTCCAAGCTTTCTCCCACCTACGGTTCCTCTTTTCTCCCTTCCCTGCTCCCTGCTAAGCAAATGGTATGTGTGTTTTCCTTACTTCTTCCACTAAAGGAGTGGCTCTAATCTGGAATGATTTTGCCTCTGTTCCCCCCAAACATTTGGCAGTGTCTGGAGATACATTTATGACAGCTCACAGGGGGCTGCTGGCATTTGCTAAGTAGAGGCCAGGGGTGCTGCAAAAGATCTGTCAGTGCACAGGGCAGCTTCCACAATAGGATTTCACATCCTAAAATGTCAAAATTCCTAAGGGTGAGAGACTCTGATCTAATGGGTTAGATGTGGAGGCCTTGCCAGTTGTAGAACAGTGTATGGAGAAGCGTATTTAAAGAACAATTAGCAACTACAAGTTGTTTCTGGTAAAGCAGCACCAAGATAGTGAGGTGGGTGGATCCATGGGCTGCCAGAGCTCACAAAACCTCTGCCACTCAGCAGCAAGATGTCATTGATGAGTTACTTCTCTGTACCTACTGGGAAAATAGAATTAAAAAAAAAAAATCTCCTTCCCACCCAGAAAACCTCCTTACAAAGGCAGAAAAGAAAGAAAACAATTTTATTATTTAATTAACATTAAGTCACAATGTGATACACGTCACAGGCAGCCTGGATTTACAAAGACAGAAAAAAATCTCAGCTAAAGAGATTCAGCCCTCCAACATTAGGTGGGTTTTGCAATGTGGAGTCAGGTGACCAGTAGGCCCACCTCTTCCCAGGTCCCTGGGATATTGGGTGTTATCTTCCTTGATGATTACATTTCAAAAAGATTCCTCCCAGTCCTTGAGGAAACTTTCCTGAGTTAAGAGGCTGGCCAGAAGTTAATTTAATCTTTAAAATAATTTACATAGCTTTGAAAAGGACAAAGAAATTCTGAATGGAAGGGGAGAGGAAGGTGAGTTTCTTCCCTTATTTCCAACAGAAAAAATTAAATCTCATTTTAAATTTGTGTCTGCCCTTTACACCTGGTCACTTGTCTATAAAAAGAGGGTAATAATAATAGTATTTACTTCTTAGAGCTATTGTAAGGATTATATAAGTTAAAACATGCAAAGGATTGTTAAATTTATTAAACAAGGAGACCATTAGACTGAGGTGGCTCTAATGCTGTGATAGCCTACATAAACAACCCAAAACCTAAGCCTGTAAATGCCTCAATGTTACAAAATCAAAATGCTAAGGACAACTAGTTACAAGCAGCCGACTAGTCTTTAAGCTATAGCCCATTAAATAATTTCCTTTCTTTGCTTTCTTAGCTTCTCTACATGTGTTTCCCCCAGCTCCTGCCAGGCACACATTCTTAACCACTTCTGGTTTGGTGCTGCTCAATTGGAATTGATTTTTGCTCAAATAGACTCTTAAAATTTGAACAAGATTTAGACCAGGGTTTGGCATTCAATAAATGTTTGCTGTTTTAAGGCCTTGAGAGAGGCCATATTTTAAGATGGTCCCAAGATTCCTCCCCTTGGTATACATTCTTTGTATAATTCCCTCCCATTGAATGTGGGCAGAACCTCTGATAGGATGGGGTATCACTCTTGTAATGAGGTCACTCACCAATTAACTTTGAGTTCCATAAATGGAGGGTATCCACTGGGCCTGACCGGAGTACATGGAACCTTTGCATCTGTCTAGAAGTCAGAGACAGAAAAAATTAGAATGATTCAAAGTAAGAGAGGGCCTTTGGAGGAGGCCACCTGGCAAGGAACTGCGGGCAGCCTCTAGGGTAAGAATGGCCCTGGTAGCCAGCCAGCAAGATAACAGGGGCCTCAGTCCTACAACCGCAAGGAACTGAATTCTGCCAACAACCACATAAACTTGGGAAAGGACCCTGATCCCCTGAAAGGAATGCAGCCTGGCCAACACCTTTATTTCAGTTTTGTAAAACCTGAGCAGAGGACCTAGCTCAGCTGGGCCTGGACTTCTGACCTACAGAAACTATAGAGATAATAAACAATTGTCTCTCTCACCTACTAAATTTGTGGTAATTTGTTATGAGCAATAGGAACCTAATAAAGACCTTAAAAAAAGGTACCATTTCAATCTTATGTCACCAACTAAGTGTCAGTGGAAGGGCCTTACCCAGAGGGTCAACTCTATCACAACCTATATGTAAGCAACATCTATAGAGTCCTTTTTGAAACAGGAAAACCTATCAAAAAATACACTAAACAAACCAACTGGGTGTGAGACTCTGGGCAAGTCCCTTCAGCTTGGTTTTCTTTCTGTCAAGTTAGTAAGTTGAACCGCATGGTAACTAGGCTGCTCTGTTTACTGCTGTTCTGAATTCTCTCAGGATCTCAAACAGTGAGGATGGGGGTGGGGAGTGGCTGGGATAGGGTGGCTTTTAATAGAAAATGACCATTTTGTGGCTGAGCTGACAGGATTGAACATTTCAGCTTCCCTTGAATAAACACATTTTGGGTGTGCCTGAGAGTGTAGACAGGGCATTCATCTCAGGCAAGCTCCAAACGTTTAGTGGGTTTGGCTCAAGAATATCTTGAGAAAGTTTTTAAATTTAAATCCCTTGACATACGTGTAATTAATCTCTGGTTCATCCTTAAAGAATGAAGAGAGCTTTACCTGAGGGCTCTGGAAAGCTTCTCATGTGCCCAAGAAAACACCCAGGTGATAGCCAACTCTGAGCAGAGGTGATCCTCATGCAAAGTTCTTTGGTTCTAGGAGGGCAATGAACCTCCTCAGGAGCAAGTTAAAGTGAAGATGCCCTGAAGATACTCTACCAGGCTCTCCCAGAGATTCTGACTGGAAAGCTGCTGGGATGGGCCCAAGGAATTTGTATTTCCAACAAGCACCTATAATGATTCTGAAAGCAGGTAGTCTGTAGGCTGCTCTATTACAAACTGAAAGCTTGAAGGAAGTATCACACATAGTGAACTGGAGATTGCTTGAGTGTCAGGAAGCAGAATCCAACTCCTGTGACTGAATAAAGAACTTTCAGTGAAGAAGTTATGAGAGTGCACAAGTTTAAGGCTACCATAGGGGTTGTTAAAACACACAGAAGACTGGCAACTGTGGGAAGCCATCACCACCTGCAGGACTGTAGGAGCTGTCACTTAGTAGTGTCACTAAACCCCACTGAGCAATAGGACTGATGAGAACAGCCCTCAACAGTGGCTGTACGTAGTCAAGGAGAGATGCAGCAAATGCCAGACTGCGTAGAAGCAGGAAGGGTGCAGGAAGGGAGGAAGGGAATGCCTTCCATGGTGGAACCTGCCTGGAAGCCAGGCAGCAGGAATCCTGAATGCATTCCCGCAAGGGCTTCAAGGGCACTGAACCGGGCAGAGAAGGGCAATGAATGGATAGGGGTGGCAGGAGTGGCAAGGCCAACAGCAGCACATTTAAAATCTCAAGAACAAAACATCAATGTGAAAAATTGCTGGGCAATTACAAAAGTAAGTTGACCAAAAGGGAAGCAGTAAGTACTCCCCAGACACTCAGTTATATGAGACATTCTAAGCCAGGTGCCTGGGACTCAGGATGAGATTGTGGAGGGAAGAGAGTGTATGAGAAGGAGAAAAGAAGACAGTAAAGCAGGGCTCTGGTGTTTGTACACCCGACAGATTAATCTGTTGAAGTCAGCACTGAAAACAGGGAGAATTACATTTAAATGTATTGTAGCAGCACTAGAGAGCAAGGCCCTGCCCCAAGATGTGCCCCATTGGCATGAAGATTATGTCAGAGCTGAAAACAATCAAGGCTCAAAAGACTCAGAAAGTTTGACCTTCTCCCTAATTGCATAAACAGGATTTAGAGGACCTGCTCCCAGAGGAGAGGTATCACATAGATAACGACACTGTAATATCAGGGGTGGTAGACAGGGAGGAATGCAGCAAAGTCTGTTAAAATTCCTCCATGTGTCCCATTGTTTCTGTGTGGCTCAGCAAACACTTGTTTACCAAGCATTTACTCTTTTGTATTCCTGTGAATGCTTCCCTTTCCCTTTGAAATCTCAGACTCCTACAGCCTTCTTAGTTCAGGATGATAGGTATATACCTCCTTGTCCCTGATTGTTTTTGGAATCTCATGTCTATGGATTCCCTTACCCTACATAATTAAATGTTTGTTTTCCACCTATTGGTCTGTCTCATGTCAATTTGATTTTTAGGCCAGCTGGAAGAACCTTGAAGGATAAGGAAAATTCTTCCTCCCCAACACAGCCTTCCAAGGACATTTAGTCTGAACAGCGTCAGCTTTACAGAGCCACCAGTCCAATGTCTTTCTTTGCTAACATTGCCGAAGCTCACTGCTGCCCTCTGGGTAAAACAAATCACTGTTGGTAACAGAGCACCCAACCAAAGCTGCCTTGTCATTATGATTACTGATGGAGCATCTATTTGCCCTCAATAGATTATGACTACATTTCAAAGAATAACCAAATATAAAAGGTTTGTTATTTTATGTAACTGGGCTACATATTTCAGCTCATAATACAGGAGAGATATACAGAGAAAAAGGAATTTCTTTATCTTTTGTTGAACTAAATTGGCTCTCTTCTCCCGTCCCCACCCATGATGAGTAGGAGAAAATCTAAATGTCCAATATGATTTAAAGTTCCCGCAATTTAAATAGTCCTGTAGTCCATTTTTAGTCACTCGTGGATAAAGCTGCTTCGTGGCTCAGTTAGCGGGACCTTCCCCCTGCATTTCAACCCAGTTGAAAGGGTGGAGTCTAAGTGGAGGCACGGAAAAGGGTGTGGCCTACTGGTCCCTGTTGTGTTGGTGGGCTATGGACAGGCCCCCTGGTCTCATGGGGGCTCATGGTTCCTCTGGCAGGAATCTTTGTGTCTTTAGTGGGCAGCCTTTTGTCCAGGAAGCCCTCTTGCCCTCCAGGGCTAAAATCTGCAGCTGGAAAAACCTGGCTCCAGCAATGTTTTTGAAGAGAACTTACCATGCATTTCCTGTTGCCTGACTCTGCTTCCCTTCAGCTTCAATGAGTTATTCGTGTCTGGGTTTCTGCTGCTTTCCCTTCAGCCCCTTGGCTGGCTACTCACTGCAGCCTTTGCCAGAAGGTCACCATGGATTGTGACACCAGGCCTGTGGCAGGTGCTCTGGCTCTCAACTCAGCATTTTTGGGGGCAAGAGAAACACAAAAGGTTCCAAATGACCAGCTAGACCCTTCCTGTCTGCTCATGTCCTTCCACCTGCTTTAGTATCCAGATGACCATATGTTGGCCTGGGCCTTCTGTCCTCTATAATCTTCTCCCTAAGATCCAAATGGGCATGGAGGGCAGCCTCTTCCCCTGAATGACCCTTTCAATTTATCTAAAACATACACAGTCCGTCCTCATTATTTGCAGATTTCATAAATATGAATTTGTCTACTCACTAAAATTTACTTTAACCCCTAAATCAACACTCCTGCACTCATGGTTCTTCATGGGTATGTGCAGAGTGGCAAAAAATTTGAGCTGCCCACTGTGCATGTTCCAGCTGAGATCAAATAAGGTAACACTGTGCCTTCTTGTTTTAGCATTCACACTGTAAATAAGTGATTTTTTCATGATCTGTTAAGTGCTACATTCTTCATATCTTTGTGCTTTTTGTTGGCGATTTTACTGTTTGAAAAGGAACCCAAGTGTAATGCTGAAGTGAGATGTAATGTTCCTAAAAGCAAGAAGCCATGAAGAGCCTTATAGAGAAAATACATGTGATACAGACTGAATATTTGCACCCTCCAAAACTCCTGTGTTGGAGCCCTAACCTCCAGTATTTTATAAGAAGAGATGGGATCTCTCTTTCTCTGTGCCCTCAGAGGAAAGGCTATATGAGAACAAAGTGGCCATCTAAAAGCCAGGAAGAAAGCTCTCACCAGAAACCTACTGTCTCCTTGGTCTTAGACTTTCCAACCTCCAGAATTGTGAGAAAGTAAATTTCTGTTGTTGAAGCCACACAGACTCTGGTATTTTGTTTGGAAGACTGAGCAGACTAAAACATCATGCGTTAGATAAGCTCACTGCAGGTATGTACTATGGAGCTGTTGGCTGTGACTTCCATGTTAATGAGTGAACAATATCTACCAAATAAGGTGCTTTCAAATAGATACACACATAAACAGGGTTATATATTGATTGCTTAATGAATTAAAATTGTCTGCTCTGTGAAAGACAATGTCGAGAGAATGAGAAGACAAGCCACAGATAAAGAGAAAATATTTGCCCAAGACACATCTGATAAAGGACTGTTATCCAAAATGTGAAGAACTCTTAAAATGCAACAGTAAGAAAATGAACAACCTGATTTTTAAAAAAATGGGCAAAAGACCTGAACAGACACATCACAAAAGAAGATATGTAAATGGCAAATAAGAATATGAAAAGATGCTCCACATCATATGTCATTAGGGAAATGCAAATTAAAACAACAATGAGATATCACACATACCTATTAGACTGGCCCAAATCCAGAAGGGTGACAACACCAAATGCTGATGAGGATATGGAGCAACAGGAATTCTCCTTCACTGCTGGTGGGAATGCAAAACAATATAGTCACTTTTGAAGACAGTTTGGCAGTTTCTTGCAAAACTAAACATTCTTACAATATGATCTAGCAATCATGCTCCATGGTATTTACACAAATGAACTGAAAACTTATGTTCACCCAGAAATCTGCACATGGATGTTTATAGAAGCTTTATTCATAATTGCTAACACCTGGAAGCAACCAAGATATCCTTCAGTATGTGAATAGATAGATTGTGTGTATTAGTCTGTTCCAGCTGCTGTAACAAATACCACAGACTGAGTGGCTTAAAGAACAGAAATTTTCTTCTTCAGAGTTCTGGAGGCTAGAAGTTCAAGATCAAAGTGCTGGAATATTTGGTTACTACTAAATGATTTCTTTCAGGCTTGCAGATTGCCACCTTCTCATTCAGTCCTCACAGGGTTTTTTGTCTATGCAAGCATGGTTCTTCTTCTTATAAGGACCAGTCTTATCATAAAGAACCAGTCCTATCAGATTAAGGACCTACTTTTATTACCTTAAGTAGCCTTAATTACCTCCATAAAGGCTGTGTCTCTCAGTATAGTCATATTAGGGCATCCAACATATGAATTTTGGGGGGGACTCATGTCAGTCCGTATTGCTGAGGTATACCCACACAATGGAACATTATTTGATGTTAAAAATAAACAAGCTACCAAGCCATGAAAAGATATGGGGGGAACTTACATGCATATTACTATGTGAAAGAAGCCAATCTGTAAAGGCTACATGCCATATGAGTCCGACATTCTGGAAAAGGCAAAACTGTGGAGGCAGTGAAAGACCAGTAGTTGCCAGGGGTTAGGGAGAAGGGAGGGCTGAACAGGTGGGGCATGGGAGATTTTTAGGCAGTGAA
Organism: Manis pentadactyla; assembly: GCF_030020395.1. Classification (NCBI taxonomy): domain Eukaryota; kingdom Metazoa; phylum Chordata; class Mammalia; order Pholidota; family Manidae; genus Manis; species Manis pentadactyla. The sequence continues at coordinate 53,584,218 of NC_080030.1, forward strand.
ACTATTCTGATACTATAGTGATGGATACATGTCCCTGTTTGTCAAAACCCATAGAATTTACAACATCAGGGGTGAACACCGATATAAACTATGGATCTCTGATGATTATGATGCGCCAATGTGTGCTCATCAATTATAATAAAGGTACCACTCTGGATGGAGGGATGTTGCAGCGGGAGAGGCTGTGAGTGTGTGAGGACAAGGGGAATAGGGGAGCCTCCTCTGGACTTTCTGCTCAGTTTTGCTGTGAACTTTAAAACTGACCTTAAAAAGAAAATCTAGTTAAAAGCAAAAAAGCTGTTATGACCAGAGGCTCACAGAATCCTAACCCTTTATTTCCCCTAGCAGCAATGCAATGGTCCAGTGTTTGCTAATTCAGTGTTTGTGGGGATTTTGCAGAACACAGAGTGAAGAAGGAAAATTGACTGAACACAGTCCACTCTAGGCCAAAAGCCAGGAGGGGAAAAGCAGGCACTTATGTGGCTATTGGCTTCCCACACCTCCTTCCTCCTTTTCTTCTCTTTCCCACTTCTCTAGGGTCAGAAAGAGACAGTCCTTTGTCCCCCCACAACACACACACACTCACTGGCCTTCGCTAACCCTCTTCCTGTTCTTGAAGAACCTTATGTAAAACTCCATGATCTGGTTGGCCAGGCAGACTCATTGCTAAATGAAAGGGTTAAGACATGAGGTCAATCTTTTCTCAAGGTATTAGGCAAGTTTGTAGAGCACAAGTTATGGTGCAAACTCTCGTTATGGGATGCTGGGAGGTGATTATTAATTTCTCTTTCTTTGAATTCTTCCCCAACAATCTCCCGAATGTCCTTCCCACTCCCTGCTGCTTTCCTCAGCTCTAGGTATTCCAAGACAGTGAGGAAAAAACTGATGTCCTGGCGAGTGCAAAAGAGCAAAGTTCATCAATCATTTGTAACAAGTGGTTCTCATTTTTCCCGAAAGCCTTGTAAGTTCAGAGCTCTGTATCTCAGGTACGAGAGGTGCTCAGTAACGGACTGCGCTTGAGTCAGAGACTGTCAAGAGCTACTGTGTGGTCGCCACACCTCCAAACTGCAGCAGCGATTCCTATCTTCTCCCCTTCCTTCCTCATCCTTCAGCTGTCACACCTCAGTGATCCTGTAACCAAACATCCCTTTAAGGAGAGAAACGTCCAACCACACAATCATCTTGGCGACACATTTTCTGTCCTATGCGTGTGCACTTCCCCCTCCAATGAACTATCAACTCTCAAGGATAGAGAAAATTCAGGTTTTCATCAGATATCTTCACATCCTTTCATAACATAGCTGGAAATATGGAGAAGTGCCCTTAACGATTTGAAATGAAACTGCACTCTGTGAGTTAAATGAAGAAGTCTGAACATCAGACCAGCATGGCCACAGAAAGTGACTTTGAATGACAATTGGTGAACTCAAGGGAAACTAGTTACATAGTTGAAGAAAAAAGAAGTGTCAATCAAAAAAGGAATTAATTCTCAATGGACACAGAGAAAAAGGGGACTCACAAAAGCATGTGTCTGAGAAGGTTCTCTATCAGTATTTGGCTGTCCAAGTAAGTTTATCTCTAATATGGAGACGGACATAACAGGTCACCAGAGCCCAATGTCGTTGTGCCCTGGTTACACTGGTTGTCACCCATGTTCACCAAGCAATTTGGTCATAATGTAGCTTGTCTGAAAGGCATGAGTGGCCACCATAAATGTAAAACTTTAAATTAGCATTTTAGCTTTTATACATCATTGTCTTGGGGCTTGGTTTGCACGCGTCAGCATCTCAAGACTAGCCAAGCCTGGAACCCTTACAAGATCGTTTCTGTACCTACAGGATTATGAACCAGATTTGGGGAAGTGGTGAGTTCTCCAAGATAAATGCTGATTTCTGGGGTCTGTCTGGGGGCCGGCCTGTCTCCACATGGCTCCCTAAAGCTTCTCCACCCTACTTAAGTCTGTTGGAGCTAAACATCAATTCTTGGGTAATGCACAAGAATGATATTTCCTTTGTGAGATGATTAATGATATTTCCTTTGCTAGATGTTCCTTCTGGCTGCCAGTCTGGCTGGAAATACCCTGGGGGCCTTGTTATCCCACAGTTCTGGACACTTCTGCTTCTTGTGAGACAAGAGTAGTGTTTGTAAAATATAGAGTAAATTCATAAAAAATTACCAATACTTTTACAACTTTAGGCAAAAAGTTCCTGGGGAGTTCGGATTTAAGAGGAACTTCTGCCCCTCTCCAACCCCTCCCACCCAGTTTCCCTATCTAGATCACACTGGGGGCTGCAGGCATGCTGGCAATGTGGGATTTCTTTTCTAAGTTATGTAGTATTGCCTTGTATCACAGAGATGTGGCATTAGTCAAAGAAGTGGGCTGAAGCTATAATTTCTACCATCAAAATAAACCTATAAAAGTGTTTAAAATATGTCCAAGATCTTGGTTGACTGCCTTGGACATTTTTCTAGAAAGTTCTCTTCATTTCTGGACAAGTACCAGTGCCAAGAGGACACTTGTCCAGAGAGAAGCCTGTTTCACCCCTGAAGAACAGTGCGTAACAGCTCAGGGGCAGAAAATGTTGACCACATTTATCTTAAATAGGATTTGGTTTGGAATGTGATTCTGACGCTATACCGAGCCATCAATTCTCTGGGGCTCTTCATATGTTATATGACTCAAGTCAGCCTTATTCTTGATAATGGGTGTGGCATTCAATATTTTTCCCCAGAAATTTTAGCTGTCTTGTTTCTTGTTTTAATACTGGAAGTCAGGACCCTATTCCTTGGATCTCCTTGTAGGATCTATGAAAAAATCCAATCCTATGGAAGTTGTAAAAATCACTGGCCCAGCTAAATTTGATTGGTCTATGAAACCTTAAGCTGTTATATCTTTATAAGCAAAAAGTACTATGTCCAGGAATATTGTATGACCGTTCCTAGGTAGGAAACTTAACATGGTCTGGAACCGTTTTAATAATGGATGTTTGATGTACTTAAACATCTGTTTATATGGGTCTACATTAGCTTCTGGTTAATTAGTAAGTTCTACCTTATTTATCGATCTCTTTGTCACCTAAATGGGGAGTTGGCACAAGGAGCAACTTCTTTTTGTTCTGGGATACTTTTTCATTCTTTTTGTTCTTGCTGCCAGTATTCCTATTTCAAATTTCAAAGAGGTCCACAGGGTCTACCAGCTGCTAATGCTTACAAAGATGGAGGTTTAAGTAGGGTTCCACCCCACTCCCCACTCTCATCGGTTACCCAGCACCAAGTCAGAGCTCACTGTCAGGGTAATGTTAGAGTACTCTTGTTTGAAAGTAGTGGAGAAATCAATATATATCTTATTTTCAGGGAAATTTTGAACACCCTTGGGCTGATAATAACCCCACTGTGTTAAGTTCACATTTGCTGCCACCTGTAATACCATTAATATTTAGTCTGATAATTTTTGAGGGCAAGAAAACCCTTCTGTAATGTACCCAATGTACTATGCAAAGAGGGGAATTGTTTCTGCTGTGTGGGAGAGAGTTGGAATGATTAAAATGGACTCTGTTTGATTGGTATACCAGGGGCCTCAGAAGTCGAGTTTGGATCCCCAGTAGAAACCTATAGACTGGCCTGGTGCAGAAGGCCCTTAGTCCAGATGTCTGTGTTATTTGCCTGGCTGCATGACTGGCATGCAGCCCACCCTTAGCTCAGCCTCAGGCAGGCAGACTAGTGCTTGTCATATGATGCAATGGTAAAAAACTTGGAAAAAAGTAAGTCATAGGTTTTTGGTTTGGGGCAGTATAATTGACTCTTGAGTATCAGGCATGATCAGTCTGAATGATAAAATTTTATGAATCAAAAGATGAGATGTAGTTTATCCTAGCCTAGTACATAATCTGTATGTAAGTGACAGTTGAAGACAATAAAACATTTAGTGCCATCTGCCAAGTTCAGTGGTTTGTAATATCCAGCAAGCAGCGGCCCACGTGAATCCACCCTTGGGGTATCACACACAACCGCTTAGAGGAAGTGGCCTGTGAAGAAGGTGTTTAAGGAGAGGAGGCAGATAACTTCTCGGCTTTGCAAATGGTGCTACTTGGAAGAATGAACAGAAGCAAAATAGAAAGGTGAGGCAGCCTGCATGTGCCGGCAGCATCTGAGAGTATGGACGAACTGACTTGCAGGTCTGGAGGAAGTCGAGTCCTGGCATTGCCTTTGGAAGGGTTTTGCCTGGCAGCTTTGGCCCAGCCCACGGCCTGACACTGGTTTGCTGAGCCTGGTTTCAGGCCCAGGAGAGATGACCAGTGAAATGCAATAAAGCCTATTATCCTTTGCTCTGGGGCCAAGACTTAAAGGAAGCAGGGCTGCCTTTCAAAGTAGGAAACTGGGCACCATCAGGGACAGCTTTGAGGTCCTGCCACTCTCCATTCTGGCTTCTGGTTGCTAGTGGCAGCTGCACATCTTCTCAGGCCACAGGTGGTGGAGGAACTGCCAGGTGCTGTAACTAGTTCAGACTGGGTCTGAATTCCCCCAGGAAGTATAGCTGTGTGTGTGTGTGTGTGTGTGTGTGTGTGTGTGTGTTGGAAAAAACCCTGGGGAAGTAAGGTGGCTTATTGTTTTGGGAACCTGGAGGGAGGAAAAAATCTTACTTTGCAGTAGGACACAAGGCTGATATTATGGGTGGAAAAGTGCTTTCCTTCAGCTCTGTGTTTGTCCAGGCATTTAATGTAGAGGAGAACTCAGAGGCTGCAGTTTATTGGCTATTGAATTTCTGTGATGACAAAAATGAGGACTTAGAAGAGTAAGTGCAGGCTGAGTGATAGAGGGGCTGCTCCTTTTGGGCAGACTACTGGGAGGCAGGAAGACAACCATCCACCTGCTACTGCATTTCCACCACCATCATCACCATCACCACACACTCACACACACACACATGGACACACACACACAGACACACACATACAGACACACACACACAAAGACGGACACAGACATGGGTCATTGTGAAAGTGTCTATTTCCCACCATTCACACTATTGGTTCACAAGAATCCCAACTTAGACAAACATTATCCTGCAAACTCACAGTTGGTTATTCCTCATGATTACTATGTGTTTTGTTTGCAATAAAATGCACTGCTGTTAAACTAGATATATTTTGACAAATACAGACACCCAAGTAACCATCATATGTAGATACAGACCACTTCTATGCCCCTAAGGAATGTCCTGTGCTCTTTTACTATCAATCTCCCCACCTTACCCTAGGCATCAGGCAACCATTGATCTACTTTTGGTCAATGTAAATCAGATCTTCCAGCTCTAGATTTTTCATTTTAATAGAATTATTCAGTATGTACCTGTCTGTGTCTGGCTTCTTGTACATAACACAATGCGCTCAAAACGTGAAGATCTGGGTTGTTGAATAAATTAGTAATTCATTCCTTTTACTGCAAAGTAATATTCTATTGAATGAATTTAGTTCTCCATTTACCTCTTGACAAACATTTGTGCTGTTTCCAGTTTGGGGCCATCATGTTTAAAGCCTATATGAACATTAGTGAACCAGTCTCGGTGTGGATATGTTTTCATTTCTTTTAGATAAAGATATAGGAATAATATTGCTGAGTCATTTGATTTCACTGATTTTTCTCTGTGGTTTATGTCTATTGCATTACTTTCTGCTCTTTATGATTTCCTGCCTTTTAATTGCCTTGGGTTCAATTTACACTTTTTTGCCTAGCTCTTACAGTGAAAATTTAGATAACTGCAGACTTTTCTCATTTTCTTTTCTTCCCCAGCTTTATTGAGATATTATTGACATATACCTTTGTAAGTTTAAGATATACAGTATGATGATCAGGTACATGTATATATTGTGAGGGTTTTCTCATTTTCTAATATAAGCGTATTAAAGTATAGATTTTCCTTTAAAGACAACTTTAACTTCACCTCAGAGATTTTGATATACAGGTAGTCCTTGCTTACACGGTAATGAAAGGTGTAAAAATCACCATGCAAGCTGAAGTCATTCAAAACCATCTTAATGATCGATTAAAAAATTACAACTGTGCCATGACTTTTAAAATTTTTGTTATGACATTAAAACTTTGCCTGCTTTATGATAGGCATACATTTATATGTACAGGAAAAGGGAAAAGGTAGTGAAATGATATTTATTTAGCATATTGTAATTTAAAATATCAGAAACATTAAAGCATTGCTAATGAAACAGTTTAAGAAATGCATTGTTTTACATCATTGTAAAAAAAAACATAGGAAATGGATATAGAGCCTCAGTTTGAGAAAATGAAATATTTTGAAGATGAAAGATGGCAATGGATGCACCACAAAGTGAATGTACTTAATGCCACTGAACTGTACACTTAAAAGTCTTACAATGGTGAACTTTATATTTTGTGTATTGTTACCACAATGGGAAAAAAATGAATCAAGAGTAGTTTAAACAGTATTTGCTGCCTCATCACTGTATAATTTATGGTACGGAGTGAGCACCTTTCCTATGCCTCTGTAAATTGTCATGCTCAGAACTTCAAAATTTTGAATCAGCTTCCAACATTTTATTCTTTGCACATTCAGTGGTTTGAAATCCTTTAATTGTAAAGTTTTTGCTAGTATCACTTCCTTGGGACGTCTTTAACCTTATCATTATGAGCACTTTCTTCATTTATGTCACCTTCACAGCATTCCTCTGACTGCAAATCTGAAGTCCCTCAGAAGCAGCAATATTAACAATCCCACATTAGCTATATCTTCTGTAATTCCATTTGTATTTGATTCCAATTGCACTTCCAACACGGTGGCTTTTCATTTGTTTCATGAACTTTCATTATTTTGGCCAGTTCCTTCTTTAGGTCACCCATTTTGGTTAAATGTCATGTGGTTTATCAGTAGGAGACAAGGAGGAAACAGATGTACTATATGTGTCTGACCTGAGTAATAGATGCACAGCAATGAATCAGCAATAGATTCTGGAAGAAGTAATGTGATTGGTTACTGATCATGGTGCCCAACTGCTATTTGCATAGTGATTCATGGCACTAACAATGAAGTTTATATTTATAGAATCACTTACAGTTAATATACTGTGGTAACTAAAATTTGAACCATCTTGATGAGGGACTAGTGTTGTTTATGGTCACTGAAATCTGTTCATATTAGAACCTGAGCAAAGCAAGGATGGCCTTTACTGTGTTTTCTTTCTTTGTGACTTCTTTTTGACCCATGAGTTATTCAAAAATGTGCTTAATTTCCAAATATTTTGGAAGGCAGGAAGATGAACCATCCACCTGCTACCGCATTTCCACCATCATCATTTTTTATTTTGAGCAGAGGATAATTTCTGTATGATTTAAGTCCTTTTCAGTGTATGGAGATTTGTTTTATGGTTTAGCATATTGTCTATATTAGATAATGTTCCATGAACACTTGAAAAAATGTGTACCCTTGTTACTGAATGCAGCATTTTATCAGGCAGTTGTTCATTCTGTTGGCTGATAGTGTTAAGGTCTCTGGATATTTGCTGATTTTCTACTGACTTTTCCTATCAAGTACTGACAGGAAAGAATTGGAATCTCTAACTGTAATTGTGGATTTGAACATTTCTCCTTTCAATCCATCATTTTTGTTTTACTTATTTTGAAGCTCTATTATTAAGAGTACATATTTTTAGGATTGTTATGTCCTCTTGATGATTGACCTTGTTATTGTTATGAAATGACCTTGATCCTTGTTATAATATTTCTTTTCCTGAAGTCTATTTGTCTGACAATAGTTATTCCAGCTTTCTTGTGGTTACTGTTGATATAATTTTTTCCATCCTTTCACTTTTAATCTATCCTTATCTTTATATTTAAGGGTATTTCCTATAGCAGCTTGCAGTATGCCTTGCTTTTCATCCAATCTAGCACACTTTTTCTTTTAATTGGAGTGTATATAAATGTAAAATGTAAAACCCAAATGCAAAATGGAGATCATCTGTATTTAGTGTAATTATTGAAATACCTATCATGTTTATATTTTCCTTTAAATATGTGAGCATATGTAAATAGCTGTTTTAAAATCCTTATATGGTAATTCTGTGACCTGAGGTGGCTCTATTTCTGTTGACTGATTTTCTTTCTTGTTATGGGTTTTGTTGCTTTATTTTGCATATCCAGTAATTTTTCATTGAATGCCATATGTTAAGAGTGTTACATTGTTGAGTGTTTGGATTTCATTGTTTTCTTTTAAAGAATGTTGAATATTATTCAGCAGACAGCTCACCAACAGCTTGATTTTGGAGACTTATTTTTAAGTTTTGTTAGGATGGGTCTAAATAGTCTTTACTCCAGAACTAACTGAAGTTTACTACTAAGACCTGACCTTTTTGTGATCTCTACCAGCTGCCCTGAGTATTCAGTGAGGCCTCTTTACTCTAGCTGGTAGGAACTCAGATTTCTCCCTGATCTGTGTGAGCTCAGGAAATTGCACAGCTTATAGTACTCAGGCAGCTGTAAGGCAACCCAGCTGACCATGTACAGGTTAGAATTCAGGCCTAAGGCATCCTTGGAACTTTTGTTTTACTTCTTTGTATCTGGAACTCTGCCCTACAAACGACTGACATCTCAGTCTCCCCCACCTCCTACATCTGTCTCCCCTGTTCAGAGACAACACTGAATTCTGCCTAAATCCTCCAGCCCTGTGGTTTGGAAATGGCCTCCACACAGAAATCTGGAACTATCAGAGGGTCACTTTGTTTCCCTTCTTTCAGTGACATCCAATAGTACAGGATAGAGTCCCAGCTCTTTTAGACTGTCACGTCTAAAATAGATGTATTTTTCCTTCCTAATATTTCAGACTTTTTCCTCAGTAGCCTTTATATTATAAAGAGCTGGCCCCAGGGAAGAAGAAGACATAAACAGCTGGAATAAAGACCTGTTTTCTCAGCTTTGAGTTTAGATTTTAAACACCATGAGAAGACAATGATCTTAGACATAAGGCTTTCAGGAGACAGTTTTCTGAGATTTCTTACAGCTTGTTTTCCACATATCAGGAAACTAAACTTAGAGGGCTACCCACAGAGTAGATCACAGATCTGGGAAGAATGTGAGGCATGATGTAGTTCCCTTCTCACAGTGGGAGAAAAGCCCTAAGGAGTTTGGGAGGGGAGATGGAAGGGAGGGGGCCAGAAAAGAGAGGAGAATTGTTTGGCTCAGCATCAGAGGCAGAACCTTGGGTGAACGTAGGGGTAGGGAATGCAGGCAGTTATGAGGGAATGTGAGAATGTTCAAGAACCCTATATTCCTAGGGACAGCTGGAGGGACTGTAAACCTTCCAGAGAAGCAGGTGTTGGGCCTGGTGAGGTTCTGACAACACAAAAGAAAAAGAGGTTTGAGTTTCTACGGGTGATAATTGTGGGATAATGACTAGGAAATGTAGTGGGAAACTAATGGAAGATGAGGGTTATTTTAGTAAGGTTTGTTTGTATAGACTCATCTTATCATTGATTCCCCATCTCCAGTCACAAGAATGTCCTCCTTTTTCTGGTCCAGCAAGGGCCCTGTTTTTGCAGGACATTTATACCTTGTTTTTAGACAGAAAGGGGGAGGTCATAGAGTCCCTCCTGCACCTGCTATTTCTCAATTACTTTCAGCTCAAAATAATCAATTTGCCAAAGTGGGATGTTTGTGGGTGGCATATTCTGTACCTTGAATAGCATAGAAGAAGGTCTAAGCAGAGTGTGAGGTTTACAGCAACATTGAGTCAATTTTAGAAATAAAATAAGTTATGTTTCTACACATACCTGTCTTGTAACTGCTCAGTATTTACCTATTAGAAAGGTTAAAAATAAAGCAAGCAAAACACTCTCTATGATGTGGTCGCCCTCATGAGCTGTACTTTATTCTCCAGTATCACTAGACTGCTTTGCATGTCTCTCCAAAGTCACTGCTCTGTGATCAGCTCCTTCGTGTTGACTGACCCAGTAGAAGGGAGCTCTTCAAAGGCTAGAGATGCATCTCATTCACCTGGCAATCCCAGAGCTTAACACAATGCCTGTCAGGTAGTAGGTAGCCAGACACAAAGATCATCAAGCTGTGTTGTGCATGAAGAAACAATGGCAAGAGAGATGCTGGAGATCATATAATAAATTCATCATAAAGTTGGCAATTTTCTTTAAAAAAAAATATCAGTGGTTACAGTCTGCTGGGAAACACTTGAAATCATTAACATTATATCTGAGAACCTGTAAAACATCCTCCTGGTTGACACACTATGGTTAGGAGTGACCCCAGTCCCTTTTGCATGATCTGAAACAAAAGATGGCAATCTGCTTTATCTAATGCATTTCCTCAGTGAATTCATAATTCACATTGTCATCTTCCTTTCCAGATAAGAGTTCTTCACATACAGCCAAACATTTATGTCTTTACATGTATTTTTTTTCTTCAGTACAAACTGGAATGAGAACTGATCGAACACATTGTTCTTCACCTAGAGCTAGAATAGGACTGAAAAATGATGAGCATTGCATAAAGTCCTCCTATGTCATTTTTGTGAATATCTTTATGAGCATTTACTACTTTTGGCTCTATGCTAGACTTAAAGCAAATCCAAACAGAATCCTTGTCCTGAGGGAAGTAAATCTAGAATACATGGGAGAACGCACACAAATACCTCCTCACTGCTGATGGGGAATGAATGTCAGTTGCAGATATAGAATACCCATACGTGGTGTTACAGAAATCTATTATGCCACAAAAATTAATATGTTAAAGACCAGATGAGCTTTAATAGGAGGGAGCAGGGCAGACTGCAGTTTTGCTAATCCTCAAAGGACATCCCCAGAGTAATGTAAATGAGAACACAGCGCTGGTGGCCAAAGAGAACTGTGTTCACTGCTTATGTGCTATTGTGTGCTCTGTCCTTTGCAAGCAGTCTCTCATTTTGTCTGCACTAGACACTTCACATTGACAGCACTGGCTAAATCCTTGTTTAAAGATAAAGCATATGAATTTAAATCCTGTGTTCCCAAACAGAAATTTCATTTAGCCTTTATTAGTTCTATGGAAATAACTAAGTAAATGTCACCAGCATAGAGGACATCTCTTCTTACCCTTCTCCAACTACTATCTCCCCTTCTGCTTACCCCTAGCGTCTCTCTCCTTAGATGGGTAGGTAGCAGGAGGCGGCTGCTGGGGTTGATCTCCTTACTCTGGTTGGAGATGGTTCTTCATGGTCCCAATAAATAACCAGAAACATCAATGCTTAGAGGCTATTTTCTTTGTCCTCCGCCACCCCAAAAGGGTAGTCAGCCTTTTAGCTTTGGCTTGAACAGTGCAGTAAAAAGAAAGCTCACTGTTTCCTGGGAGAGCCTAGTAAACTTTTAAACAAAGTTTAAAGAAAGTTATTCCATGCATTGAATTAAATATCTATCTTTTTAAAAGACTTATTCACTGGCTCTGAATTTCTGTCTTCTTTATACCACTGGCCCTTAGCACTGGCCTGACAAAGAACAGTGGGGAATAATGGAAAGCTGGATGCTTCCAGGTTACGAATAAACTGGGAAGTGGGATGTTGTCCTGGTCACGAAGTTGTTCTGCATGTTTAGAATAAGAAATGCAGATTTTGGGAGAGGTTGATGAGTGTGAGATTGATAACATTAGTAACCACATATATAAATCACAGACTAGAAAAATCCAGGAGGCAGTCAGGAGTTGGGAAGGAAGTGATGAAAGCTGAGGAATAGATGAAATCATTCATGGTAAGTGTTTAGTGAAAGAAGAGAAAAATGAAACAATTATAGTCCAAAGCAGTCATGTTAATTAGGCTATAAATAAGGTAACAGGATTATGACATTATAATATTAGTTATAATAAGATTAAGGATGATATTATGCTAGTAAACCAATCAGAAAGAACTGAAATGTGAAAATTTGCATGTGTGGCTAATGTGAAAATAAGATAGGAATGTTAGTGGGAGGGAGAAAGAATGTGTTACCAGCAATTGGCCTAAGACCTGACCACACAGTGGACCCTACAGGGTAATGTGGGGGTAAGAATTACATCCTCATATTTCACAGATGATAATAATTTGCCTGAAGAGAGGGAGAAAGAGAGTACTAATAAGTTGAAGTTTCTTTGACTCTGGCTGCTTGCTGACACAACCTGCTATTCCCTTGGATCAGGAGACAAAACTCGTTGGAACGGTAACAGTGATAGGCTTTAGGAAGCGTCTACCAATTTGCAAAAAGCCTAGCCCAGTGCCGGGACCGGTATGACCAGCTGGAAGACCGGATTGGTGGGTAGATGGATAGAGGGAATAGTATCACAACAGGAGGCTTTTAAGGTTGTTAAAGAATGAAAGCATGGACCTAGTGATCATTTCTTGTCCCCCAGATGGCCCTTTGGAGGGATCTCCATCATTAGGAAGGGTCCTAGGGAGAGGGGCCCCCAATAAACTGTAAAGGACAGTTCCCTAAGATGGTGCAAGCCCATGGAGCACAGCTTTGGGTGTCCTCTGTAAACAAGGTTGGCACTCAAGGTGGGGAGAAGTGTGTTTGTCACCTCATCAAAGTTTAGACCCGGCTAAGTTTGGGGGCCCTGCACATGAACATTTCAACTTCTGAGACTCTTTGGCTTCTGAGAATCAGTTTCTGAGAACCTTTAGTTCTACAGAGCATCGATGAGGGTTAAGTCAGATAAAGTAAGTGGTGCATGGCAGTAATGTCCCTGGAAGGTGAAGGTGACTTCATAGAAAGTTGCAAAATGTTCTAAAATGTATAATGAACATATAACTTCAATTTCTTTAACTGATGTGAACTTCTGCAAGAGTCACCACCCCTTGGTAAGAGATACCAGGAAAAATTGTGAAAGACTTTGAAATGGGCAGAAAAGATGGCTGCCTATATAGTACACGCTTCTGGGTGATCTCTGCCTTCCACTGACTCTAAGCTATTTTACAAATCTGTAAGCTGTGGAATACTGATAGAAACACAAGTGTTTCTTGTCTACTGACCAGGTTTTGGTATTCATTTCAGTCTTCCTGATGGACTGTATACTTGTGTGTGTTTGAATTCTCCTTTGAAGAGAGAATTGAATTGGTCCTTTGCCTACAAAATCTTACCAGTTTTCTCATAATTTGAGTCAATAAAATCTTTGAACACATAGAGTCATAGTTTTATCATTAAAAGAAACTATTTTTAACATAAGGGAAAACTGACTTTAAGCTTGACAATTTGTGACAGAGCCACCTCTTCTGGTTTTGTCTGTTTAAGGGAACTGCTTTCTCTATCTCGCCTCCCACCTACTGCTTGCTCCTTTACAAGGTGGCATCTTGATATGAAGGGGATGAGGCAGACTGAGCTGTGGTGGTGGAGGAAAGACAAGATCTAAGTGTCCCACAGTGCCTGAGTGGTCATTTGACCACCTTGAACCTCTTACAGGGGACTATGGACCTAGGTTTATCCTTACCACAGGTCTCGGCATCCCTCAGCATGGCACATGGAAATGTCTAGTTACAGAAATGTTCTGTGTAGTCCATGGGACACCTGGAGTGCTGCCTCAGGTATGTATAACTAGCCACTGCCCTCCACCACGGCTGTGCTGTGGACCCTCTCTTTGCTGGCATGGCTGCATCCCAGACATTCTGTTAGTCCAGACTGATCTGTCTTTCCTATACTCACATGGCTATTTCTGCCATTCAGTTGTTGGCTTACAAGTCTGAACCTTCTTCCCATCACCCACCAAGATCTAATGAGCAAGCATCATTCCTCTTCCCCTTGCTATCTGATAGGCCCTTCTCCTACACTGTACCCTTCTGAAGGGCCACTCACTCTCCCTTTTCCCCTAAGACTACACTGGCAGAACAGCACTATATACAGGATATATGGAGAAAGATTGAGAAACCCATTGACATGGCTCAAGACACTACCACTGTTAGGTAGGTATTGGGACTCTTGAAAGTAGAAATCATCACTGGAAGACAGAGCCAGGAGAAAAGAGAAATTGTGAGCACTAAAAAGTAGGTGAGAAGGCTGCTTAAACAAGGACAACTGAGACTTCCTCTGGGCCCCTCCCCCTTTGTGAGTTTGAATAGCGCAGTATCTTTATAAATACTGTTGTATAAGAGGCAATCATCCTGAGCCACCATCAAAAAAGTCTACTGTTTTATTTTCAGATTTGTGCTTCTAAAAAACCCATATTGGCCCCTAGGGATAACTACATTTTTAAAAATTTGCTCTCAAGCCACATGCTTAACAGGTTTAGGAAATTTGTCATGAATAAACATTAGCTCAGTATTCTAAAGAACTCAGTTTCTATCTTCTCTTCATTAAAAACTAAAAATTTAACTATTTTAGTTTTCTTGTACTTTTCCTATTGCCACTAATACCAGAAAAATGAAAGGCAGTGATTCTGATTGGTGGATTATCAAAAGGCCAGTAATATTCTCAGAAAGTAGGAATTTCCACCAAGTTTCAACTACTCAGATAAAATACGAATTGAAATGCAATGTGTGGAGAAGACTCTGAAGTTTTTGGAAGGTGTCTTTTCTTTTTCTCTCAAAAGAGACAGACACTGTCTGTGGGGTAGGAGTTTCTGGCTTTGGGTGGTAGCTATGACAGAACTTTCTTAGGCACTTCTGTCAATGTGCACAGGTTAAAGCAGCTCCTTATAGAATTTCACAGCAAAAATGGGATTATATAATTGAAACCGTACATGATTCTTAAATGTAGCACAATCAGTATTAACCCAAATATAATTTCCTATGAATTACATGACCTTATGAAATCAGTAAGTACACACACATAGACACACTTAGTCATCCTGGAAATAAATGCTTGGCTCTTTCTCCATGTAGAATATATGTGTTGGACTCATTTTCAGAGGAAATCAGTGGCTAATGGTTTTTACCATTACTGGTAAAGAGGGAGGCACAAGAGTAATAGTTCCTCAGTAGGTTATACTGTATCAACAATTTCAGTCTTTGTCCTATAAATAAATGCAAATGTGTATCTTCATTGACTATATTCACACATATGGTCACACAAGTAGGTATATATTATACCTATGTCCATATATATACCTCTCTATATGAAAACATCAACTCAGAAATCTTTTTTGTTTTAAACTATGAAATACCTGTCATTATCCTCTGACATTTATGAGGACCCATTCTGAGCAGAACACCGAGAATATAAGGATGGAAGGAACGGAGTCTTTGTGATTCAGGAGAATGCAGTCCAGTGGACACTAGTTTATTCTCTTGGAATTTGGGTCATTGACTAGCACAGTTCCTTGACCTCAGGTCTTTCTCAACCCTGCACCCAATACAAAACAATCTCAGCCTAGCCTTGCCATGGGCGAACTCTGTCTTCTGGAAGCTATGGTGGGATTGCTGATGTTCCGCAGTCATCATTGCCTTCCTTTTGAGGAAACATTCTAAATTTTCTTGACGTGAATGTGGTCTTTACAGCTCACTGCCTTGAATGGCAGAGATGACTGCCTCCAGCTGTGTGCTCCTCACAGTGACTTGTTTAAGAAATAGTTGAATTCATATGAGAGCTCTAAAAATCATAATCCTTACTGTCAGAAACACTAAGCTTGCTTCAGGGTTGCCTTCACCACACCATGGATCCATGGTGATCCCAGGGATAATAGTATTGGTGATGGTGACAATGATTACGGATGTCAGTGAGCTGTGCTCAAAGCAGTACCTCATGAGATCAGTGCCTACTGGGGTTAGATGCTCCTCCCCAGAAAGCCTCACGCTAAACCCACAGGAGGTGCAGAAGCAGATAGGCAAGGTCAGCCCTGGATCTGGATGCCAACTACTGACCTTCGGGACCCACACCATGTTCAGTGGGACTCTGGCTCCTAATGGTAATTCAGAACTAGAGTTGTTTTAGATGAATGGTCAAGTGTAGGGGAGGGGAAAAAAGAACCTGTTCTCTCCTGTTTTAGGTTCTCCAGCTGAGGTCCTGCAAATTAGACTGAGAAAACACATATTAAACAGAGAAAAACAGAGACTATTAATGCATGGTGCCTACAGTTCTAACCACCCCTTTGAGTTACTCCCAACTCTATGCAAACTGTGGAAAAGTAAATGTATGAGGGAAGCTAATGGAAGCTAAGGGCTGTTTAAGTAAGACTGATTCTACGGATTCCTCAGGGGTCATCTCTGGGTTGATAAAGTCTAGAGTTATCTCCTGTGATTAAGAATCATCCTGCCCTTCCTGGTAGAGGAGGGGAGGTCAGAGGGTTTTCCTTGTGACTGCCCCTTCTCAACTGCCTTCAGCTCAAATAATCCCTGTGCCAAAGTAGTATATTGGGGTGGCATATGCCAATCTCCAGCACAACCCGAGAGAAGGTGAGCACAGTAATGATAATGACATCTACGTTTTGCCCTGGTTCTCATGAGGAGCATGGACTCCAGTTTGATAAAGAATTAATGGTGCTGCTTTGAAGAATTTCACTCGAATGCTGGAGAGCTGTATGGTCTGGTAGACAGGACGCTGCCAGCTAGCATGATTGTTTACCCTGTGCAAAGGCCTGGGCTAAGGACTTTACACTCCTTAGATCATTTAACCCCCATAACAACCTTCTGAAGGAGGTACTGTTTTAATTATTTTTTAAAGACGAGATTCTCAAGATGTAAGTCAATTTACTTGTTCAAGGTCCAGAGTTAGGGGGTGGGGGGCTTGGCAGGTTTGGAAGCCCAGCAGTCCATTCATTAAATGAAACCCCTCAGTTAATGCTCACAGTGGGAAGACACTCTAGGCACTCCCACAGCCCTGTTTTACCCACTAGGAGCTGTAGGTACAGAGAAAGACTAACCAGCCCCACGGAAGGTACGGTGCAGAGCCCAGGTTTGAACTCAGGTATGCCAGCTTCCAGAATCTGCTTTCTTCTTGTCAGAACAATGCGGTCCTTCTGTGAGTGGCCTCTGCCTCTCATTCTGACACATCCTTTGGGAACTTGAAAATGTCAGCCATCCTAAGCAAAAAACTACCCCCTTCCTACTCTCAGCTAAGGAAATTGCTCATGTGTTTGGGATCAGAGGTTCTTCTTTGCCACCTTCTCCCTCCACTGTGTTCTAGACCCAATTCTGTACCTGCTTCTTTCCATCTTTCTATCCTTCCACGTAGCTCATGACTTAACCCTTACTAAGTCTTACGTTCTAGGCAGCTGGCAGGGTCTGGCACAGAGCATACACTAAGGATGCGGTGACCTAGGAAGGAATGGCAATGGATCACGTGTGTTCTCCCAGCTAGCTTTGTATCAACAGAGGTCCTAAATGCAGTAAACCAGAAGAGGCATTGAAGGAACACTTCCAGGCAAAACCTCTGCCCCTGGGGCATCTCAATCCTCCCTCACCTCACAGAGTAGTTCTACAGAAGAACTTTCAGGAAGTCTCATTGTGAGAGCCTAAGGCTGGTATACCTGTGCCAACAGAAGGAGGCTAATAACTGCAGCCACTCCTCAGGCAGAGCTGTTGATAGCTCCCTCCTGCTCTGTTCCCCACCAAGCACATATCCTAGTTCTTCTGTACAAAGAGCACAGGATTTGAAGTCAGGAGAGCAAAGTCCATCCTTCTCACAACTGACTACATGATTTTAGGAGTCACTTTGCCTCCCTAAGCATTCTTTTTGTCATCTCTAAAGTGGGAATTATAACATATGGCCTGCCTATTTCATGGGGTTACATAGTTCAAGTAAGACTGTAAAAATGAAAGCATTGCATAAACCAAAATCTCCTCTTGTCTGAGGTATTATCTTCATCTGCACACTCAGTCTTCCAGGTGATTTGTGTTTACAGATCCTTGTGATACGTCTCAGAAAATTCCTGGCAGCCCTGACACTCGGGTGTAATTTGCTCGTCTCAGTTTGAAGACATAGTGGGAGATTCTCCTTTTAAAATTTCTTATACATTTTTTTCTCTCTCCGGGGCTTCCATTTTTTGGCATCTGTAAAGTGAATGTATGATGTGCCTGTAGGCTAGTAAGTAAAAACCACATCCTTCTTATCTCTGTTCAGAGAAGGAGGTCAAATTACAATCCTGCGAGAGGGAACTTCTCAGTTCCTTTCCCTGCTGAGGCCAAGGCTTACACAGGTAAACCACTCCCGGGGGGTACTTAGTGGGATGAACCAGGGGGTCCCTGAAAAGGCAGGTGGCTCCATCGTGGTTCAGTGATTAGTGAACAGAAAAAGCAGTTCCTTTACAATGGTAAAGGGAGTGGGGCATGCGAAGAAAGGGCCTGGCATAGCAGAGAGGGCTGGAGACGTAGCAATGGCAAGGAAAAGCATAAGGAAAGCCGTGGTGCAGCCAGAAGGGGGTCTCGGTGGTGGCAGGGGCTGGCCTGGGCTGGGGCCCTATGAGCAGTAAGTGGTTGAGAAGCCAGCTCAGCTGCTTGGGTCCTGCTGCTACCACTGTTAATTCCATTAGTAATGACTTTCCTCTAACTGCTATTTCTTCCTTCAGATGTCATGTTTTCAATAATTCAAAAAGAAAATAGCTACTTGCAGTAGCTAGTGAGGGTGAGAAGCAAGCTGTTTCAGGTGTGGACTGTCAAGAAGGAACAAGGTACACACAAGCTGTGTCCCACCAGCTGTGGGCACTCTTTGGGAAATACTGTGCAAGGGTACTCACCTGGCCAGAAAATGCAAGCCGTGCCAGCTGTGTTTGAAAAATGCTCTGCTGTCTGCCCTCGTTCCCAGGGACCTGAGATTACACTGCTTGGTCCAGTTATCTCTCTCAGGCCCAGTACGGGGCGCTAGGCTAGAATGAGACCTCTGACCCTGATGGCGGTGTAAAGACATAAAAGAAAAAAAGTCACAATCATTTTAGGATTATGAAATTTAGAGAGTTCTAACCCAACAACAGATTTTTTTTTTCTGCAAAAGGAGACTGAGTTTCAGAGACAGGACCACCAAGCAGGGCTGAGCAGTTTGTTCACTGAGCAGTTCAGAGGGTACCAGTTGCTCTCTTGCCATTAGAGCCTTTTTTTCCACAGAAGCTGGTACAGTGTCCTGAGGGATGGATGGCTTCCCTGGTGTGCATGGAGGCACAGTGTGGGCAGCTGTGTTGCTCTGGAAAGGAAATTGACTTATTCAAAGATAAAATGAAGGGAAATACTCCCTTTTCACTGCCATCCTTCTTAGTTGATTAACTGTGGTTTAGGAACATTTACGGAGCACTTTCTATGTAGCTGCAGTTGTCATCCCAAGCCACACATTGGTAAAATGTAACGCAAAGAGGTCGACCAGTTTCTAGAGGCCACAAGGCCGTAAGTGGCAGAACCAGAATCTGAACCTACGTAGTCCGTCTCTAATGCCTACATGCTTAATTGTGTCCATTACCAGCACTATATCTTTATTTTAGTAGGCACATTATTACCCCAGAGAACGCTCTGGTGGAATAGGCTGAGGGGAAGCGGAGAATCACCTATGACTCCTGCCCTATTCTAAGTTGTTCACCAAAGAGAACAAAGTAAGAAGGCACCTAAAGGTTGTGTCACTTAACCCCTTACCTTTACATCCAGACTTAGCCTTGGTTTGCATGTAGCTGAGAGGTATGACATCATCAGTGAATCTAGAGGTTTTCCCCTTATCCTGAATTTTCTTGGGACAGCCATAAATGTTAACTAACATTTGAATAATTATTTAGTTCACAGAGTGCCTTCACATTTATTTCCTCATCTGAGTTTCATAAGTTAGGTAAGTAAAGCATTCTTATCCCACATTACAAATAAGAAACTAAAGTTCAAAGAATTTCCAGAGGCACAGAAATAGAGACTGTTCTCAACCCAGGTGTCCTGGCTTTAAATTCTATGTGCTTTATACACAGATATCTATTAATATATCTGTGTATGTAACCAACTATATAAATATTTTAAATTTTATTTTGATTAGAAACTGTGATTTTTGAAAAGCACTTTGCCAGACACAGTGAGGATTTCTATGCAAGTTTTGCCGTGTTTTCTGGGGTAACATAGGTCCTGTCTGGGGGTGTTTACTGGTGACAGAGGCTTTGGGATGACTTGACATTGCTATCATCAGGACTTCCTGGGAAATGAATTTTCCACTCTACCTTTTTGTTGCTTTTAAGTGCTTATATGATCAGTTCCCAAAACTTTAAGACTCATTATTTTCCACCCCTGATGGGACCTTTGTGAAATTTCCTCATAATCTCTTGAAGGAATTTCAAGTTAGTCACTGAATTTTGAGATTTCAAATACAGCATTCTCAATAGCTCAAAAAGAAAAGTCCCAGAGAGGAAGTCCACAGTCAGACGGCAAACAAACGCCCACAGGGCCCAGGTCCTCTAGTGACTAAGCCAATCAAGTGCGTTTAAAATACAGTCTTTAACCAGGAAGTTGAAATACACCGCAGACTTCGAAATTTGACTATTTCTGCACACCCCCTCCAGTTTTTTAAAGTCATTTTCATCAGGGAGCTGGAATACTCAACATTAGAAATCAAACCTATTATTAGGACTGGAAAAGTACACTTTATTACCTTCCCAGTTAGAAGGGTGTTAGTCATTAATTGATCTCCTTTCCCGCTCCTCTCAGCTTAATGGGATGCTCTGGACTGCCTACTTTCTCCCTCACATCCATCAGCACATCCCTGGAGAAACATACAAACAAACTAAATACTATGTAGGCTTATCATTTTTTCTCAAAAGCCTAATTGGGTTGGAGATCATTGGTACGCTAATGGAAAGTGTCCAAGGAAACTCCCAGAGTATTCAGGAAATGCTGTTTCAGTGATTGAAAATTATACTAATTTTGCATTCTTGAAGTGTTTCTGGTTTGAAGTGATTTATACTTTAGTCGTCATAAAGATGCACATTTCTTTTCTGACACAGAGGCCTCTTTATGATCTAGGGTAAGTTGTAAATTACTTAGGGTATTCCTCTCCAATTTCCTCAGTTGCAAAAACAACCCCCACCCCCCCAAAAAAATGGTGCCAGGCATACTCAGCTGATTCCATGATACGGAAGGCTACTGATTTCTTATTTATAACCTGAAGATCAAAAGCCTTACATATACAACATAGTTAGTAATACTCTATAGTGCCTGGTGTAACCCACAGAGTTAATGGCCTTGAATTACTATGACTCATCCTGTGCATTGCATTCAATAAAGTCATTCTCAAAAAGGAAAGCAGCAGAAAATGAAGCATTGGCCCAACATTTTCGACCACACAGCAAATTGAGAGGACCAGAGGAAAGCTCTTCTGAGGTGATGGATGTGGTTTCAGCAGACACAAAAAAACCGAACAGGCAACATGCAGGGAAGACTGAAAACATCCTAATTGCCTCTGAGGCTCCTTGATCAATCACCCCTTTCGTGGAGAGCCCCACATCATGCAATTTATGCAAATCCGTGAGGCAGGATCAGCTCTGCTCAGGCATGCAGAAATCTCTTAGGAGGCAGGGGTGAGAAATCTTCAGGGGAATAGAAGTACAAATGTCCCGGCAAGGAACAACCTTAGGAATCAAACGCACTGAGGGGAGGGGCAGGTGCCTGGGGGCAAAACTGGTTGGCTTTTTTTCCCCCAAACTTTCCTACCTAGATGGTGAACTGTATAATGATGGGCAATCCCTGAACTCAGTCATGAGTGCCATGGAATAGAGTACACTGTAAAAATGTTTTTCAGCAAATACCCTTCTCCAAAAAGCAGCTTTAAAATTTAGGACATGTTTAGTGTGGTAAAGGAAAATAAACAACACATTCTGTAGCAGCCCTGTGACCTATTATTAAAGGAACCAAAACCCACAAGCACAAGACGCAAGTCATTATGAGGCAAACAGCAGTTTACTGGTGAGCTCAGAAGCTATTCTGGTGCAGTCGCAGTTTGGACCACTGCCCACTGTTGTAAAGGACCCAGTGGGCTGAGTGCCTGTTCTTGCTTTCCCTAGCTCTTGTCATTAATGGGAGATGTAGGTGGTGTGCACATATAAGTTTGCTTTTTGCATCAATTCTGATTCCTTCTTTATCTTTTAGGAATACAAATGAGAAATTGTCCACCAAGGCTGACAGAAACACACACACCCCTAAAACACACATACACACAGAGTAAATCAATATAGACATCAACTACAAAATGTAGACTTGTTAAAATCCAAGATGCTATTGTGTGGAGAATACTCACTGTCATTTGGACTTTGTTGAACGTCTAATTTATTAATCTGATGAATTTATTTGAAAGTTGACCTTCCAAAACAAGCGGCATTCCTTTAACTGTTCACATACTTCTTGTCCAAATAGTACATAAAAAATGTAATTCCCTAGACTTTCGTACATTGATTATAAACTGAAACATATCTAAATGGAAATTTAATCACAAGTCAAGTATATCAGATTTCCTGAGTAACTCTGTAGTATTCTGAATTACGGCCATCTAAAAATATTAGGTCCTAATTCCTAGAACCTGTGTTACCTTATAAGGAAAAAGGGTTTTACTGACATGATTAAAGATCTTGGTATGAAGAGATTTTCCTGGATTATCTGACTAGGTTTTAAATCCAGTCACAGCTGTCTTTATAAGAGAAAGACAGGGAGATCAGACAGACACAGAAGAGGAGGAACCCGGGTGGCCACAGAAAGCAGAGACTGGAGTGGTGTGGCCACATGTCAAGGAATGCCAGCAGCCACTAGAAGCTGGAAGAAGCAAGGATGGATTGTCTCCCAGAGCTTCTGGAGGAATTGAAACCTTGATTTGGGACTTCTGCCCTCCTCCAGAACTATGAGAGAATACATTTCCATTGTTTTAAGCCACTAAGTTTGGGGTAATTTGTTACACAGACATGGGAAACGAATGCATTCGTTAACACTTTAAGAAGCAAACAAAACAACATAAAATGTCACAATGGTTACAAAACTGTGTAAATACCTTCCTATTTTCCTGGTTAAAAAAGTACAGTAGATTTTACTTTGCTTCTTTATCTTATTTTCCATTTTCTAGGTTTTCAATTAGTGTACCTTCTTAGGATTTTAACAATTGTTCCATCCCACATACAAAAGATTTTCAGATCAGCTGGGGTTGCACATTCTGGGTTTGACTCCTTAAGTCAATTGGGTACTAGGACCTGGTTGTATAGGTCAAGGTGATTCAACCCTGAGCTATTGTTTATAGGCCCATGTCGCTCTGCGATAATGCTCCCTAGTTTTGTCATAGGATTTTAATAATCTTTCCTAATGACTTTAGTTTTATGGCAACTTGGTGTTTTAAGTTCTTTTGGCCTATAACTGTAAAATAGTAACATAGTCTATAGGATGATAATGTAGGCCTTACTTTATGCAAATCCGTGAGGCAGGATCAGCTCTGCTCAGGCATGCAGAAATCTCTTAGGAGGCAAGGGTGAGAAATCTTCAGGGGAATAGAAGTACAAATGTCCCGGCAAGGAACAACCTTAGGAATCAAACGCACTGAGGTAGGTAGTTCACTATACCAGTAAGGAAAATCTAGCAGATTCCTTTTCTTGGATGGACAATACTCTTTTGAATCATCTTAGAATGCCCCTATTGAGATTGCTTCTGAACCGATTATTAGACGCACTTCCTTGCTCTCAGCTGTTGCTACCTGGTGGTTAGTGAGACCAGCGGCAGTGAGCGGCTCCTCCTGCCACTGATACAGCCCCAGGGCTCCCTGGAGAGTGTGCGTACCCACAGTTTTAGTCTCACGGCCCTAATTATACTTTCACAAAGTCATTGAAGATTTAAAAATACTCTATTCTATACATATGTTTATTTAATGTATACATATTAGACATTCTATTCTATACATTTACATAGGCAAAGGTGAGGTCATTGGGTTTATCACAGAGGCCTCTCTCCTATTCTGCCTCTTTGGTGTGTGGACTCTGTGTTTGAACGTATTGCTGTTGACTGTAGCAAGAAGAGCAAAAACGGGTAGCCATCCCTGGAGCTGGCTACCTTTCCATCACGAAGGCAAGAGCTTTCCCAAAATGCCTTTCTCCAACAGGGCTGACTTCCAAGGAATCTCTCATTGACTACAGGTATGTCATAGGACTGCCTGGCTTCCAAGGAGACTGGGCACAGGGGCTTGGAATTTCTAGTCTCTACTTGAGTGAGGCAAGTGAGGGAGAAGGGCTGGGAAAGGTAACTGATTAGCCAGCCTCCCACCAGCCACACAGCTTCTCTCTGCATGTCTGCTTTATACTTCCTTCTCTCTGGAGACTTCCTTCTTCTGCTTCACCATTTATACGGCTAGAAATTCTCACATTAGCTCTAGCGAACTTCATAGTCCAGAGGTCTATAGCCTTTGTGATCAATTTGTTGTTCATAGCCTTTCAGTTTTAGAGTCACTGGGGATACTTGTTAAAAGTATCCTGTGCTCCAAATCTGCTTTATCTGATACTTGCTGAAGATCAAAGATCCTTCAGCTGCCATCTGAAAGATATGCTGGTAGAGCTTGGGAATCTTGCATAATTCTTATGTATTCTGATCTCTGAGAGTCAGTGACCTAGAGTTCTTGCGTCCCAATTTCCAGTTCCTGGGAAAGGTCTCCTAACTGTCCTGTCGGGGTCTGGAATGTGTAACCCTCCATTTATTCAACTGAAGGTGCCATGGAAGGCAGGTAGGCTCAGGGCCTTTGGGGCTGACCTCCCATTGGTGGTGTTAGGAGCAGACTCTCTAAGGAGAATGGGCAGGACAAGAAAGGCAATTCTACCAACTTCTCTGCTACATGGCTTATAATTCCCAGCATGCAGTGTCTCATCTCACAGGTGCCCTCTGATGACCCCAGGAGGCTGACCCACCCAGCTGGTTTGTGCTTGTGCAGCTCAGGCACTGCCTCCAGCCAGTGCCCCACCCTCCCTGCTCTGGCTGGGCCCAGCCTGCTGTGGACGCCACCCCATCTCACCTCCTTCTCAACCCTTACCTGCCCATTCCTGTCCTCAAGCATGTCGCTTCACTTTGAAATGCTGTGGGGCTTTTTGTTGGTGCATCACATTTCAGCCCATGCAGCGACTTCAAAATTTATAGCCACAAATCAGATGTGAAGAAATGCGACATTTAAAATTTATCTGTCATGAAATTCAGCTCAGCTCCATTTGTAGGCTTCATTTTTACTGATAGCCTGAAGCTCTTCATCTTTCCAGGTTAAGGTAACTTCTTACCTCCAGTTTTAAATTTTACCTCATTTAGTGAAGATGCAGCTAAATGCAGAGCTCTCCCTTTTTCCCCAAGAGTGACCTCAGTATGCAGGGGGCTCAGGAGTAATCTGAGCTCTCTTGCAGTCCTTTACTTGTGATGGCCACTGTGGCATCATGCCCTGGATTTGGGGGAATTGTGGCACGCCGCATCACCTGTCCTGTCTCATCTTTGGCTGGTAGGCTGGCAGCTGCTGCTCACAGCTCTGCACTCTGCCTTGGCACTTATCAACCACAAAGCCCACACTTCTGTGACCTCCTGTTCTGCTCCTAGACCTCTTGGGACTCACCACCTCCTGCAGCCCCACTTGGGGTTTCAAAACTCTCAGTTGCCTATCCGTATTATTCTACGGCATGCAGGACTGCAAAGGCTATAATAAGTCCCTTCTGCCCAGCATCATCCCTCAGTCATTGCTAATCCATGATCCAAGGACCATGTTGCTCCAAAGCCACACAAAATTAAAACTTTTTATAAGACTGGATGTCCTCTTGGGCTCTGCCTTGGAAAGTGCCCATAGGAGTCCCCTAAACATAATGAGTGTCTTTACCACGCTCCACCTCAGGTTTGACTGCAGAAGGGAACAGATTTTGCTACCGGCTCTCTTATTCTTAGTAAGTACCCTCTTATTCTCTTGGAGACTCCTCCTCTTGCTCACTGGTAAATCTTCATTTCTTTCTTGGGTGGGAAGATAAATATATCAGCCAGCATTCTTCATTATTCTGCGGAGCCTTGGACAAACTCAGTGCTCAGTCTGCCAAACTTGGTTCTTGATCATTAAAGCCAAGCTCTGAGAGTTCCATGGAACCAATTTCTTTCTCTCAACAAAGCCGGCTCTTACAAATAAAAAGCCCTTTGGCTTTTAGTTTATAGTATTTACTCAGCGTTTTAAGAAATACAGGCGTAATTTTTATAGGATTCTTTGTTTTGGGCTGATCTGCTCTCCCCTGACAGCAGCTCATGGTATTTGAAAAGTCTGGGAAAGGACAGGATAAAAGCACCCGAGCGCACGTAGATCAATTTAAACACTCATCCCATCCACACACTCGGTTATGTTGTCTTGCATGTGTTTCATGTGTGTTAATCTTGTCTCTCCTGATGGACTAGAAACTCCCTGATGGCAGGGATCACACATTTTCAATCTCCCCTCAGCCCCCCACCTCTCAACAAGTGTCCTTTCCTCAGGTTATTTAGTCTTGTGTGCTTCAGATATTTTCGTATTTTTTTCTTTTTTCTTTTTGGTGAGTTCCTTGTTTAAAATGGTCCCTTATCAGAGTCTGAAGTGCTGCCTAGTCTTCCCAAGCACAAGAAGGCCATGGCCTACTTCATGTGTGCTAGATAAGCTTCATACAGGCATGAGTTACAGTGTTGGTCATGGTCCACTGTTAATGAGTCAATAATGTATGTTAAAGGTGTCTTTAAACAGAAACACATAAAACAAGTTTATGTATTGGCTGGTTGATGGATATGTTTGTGACCTGAGAGGTTTGCGGGACATAACACTATAATTTCCCTGGGAGCAAGGGTTCAGTATTTGCTAATTCAGTGTTCCCTGTGACCTCATAGAACTTATTTGTGGCAGATAACAAGAATCAACTGTATGTGTCTGCAGAATCACGTGAAAGTAAGTTGCAGTCATCGTGATGAAACCCCCATCTTTAGCTTGCTCTGTTATCATTGCTTCTTCTTGATGCTTATCTTACTGATGGGCACAAAATAATAGACTAGGCAGAGGACCACATTTCAATAGAGATGCAGCTATGTATAAATCCAAGTTCTACCTCTGGGCAAGTAACAATCTCTGAGTCTCAGTTCTCTCATCTCTAAAATAAAAATCTGTCCAGTATGTTGTGAAGATTAAAATGAGATGATATATAAGCCTGGCATAGAGTAGACATTTGATGAGTCATAGTAAGTATCATTGTAATTAGCAGTTAGCAAAAGCTGACTTCTCAAGACAGATCTAACTGGGTGTTTTACTCGAGGCAGGTAACTCTAGTCGTTGCCCGATATTCCCTTCAACTGGGAGTTTGGGTAAGTAGCATAGTAATTGCACTTATCACCTAACATCGCACCTCTGAGATCATGGGAATAGGTTAGCCTTAAGACCTACCAAAGCAGAACAGAGGAATTCAAACCAAACCAGTTTCTCATATTTGATGTCAGGCCAGTTTAAATATCATTAGATGCTTCAAGAAAGAATGACTCTGAGGGTGCCTCTCTTTCTTCCTTCCAGAAAAAAAGAATTTTAACTGTATCCTGCAGCGAAGCAGCCTTTTATCTAGAGTCAATGATTTTATGCTGTAAGAGTTCTGTTGATATGGAAACCATGTTTCTGATAATGCAACTGAGTCATTACTTGCTTCTATTGGGTTTTGATGGCCCAGAGAAATTATGGTTTTTACTGAGCAACACTATGTGTCAATAAAAGGAATTTAAGATTAAACAAAAGATTTCAAAAAGATCAAATTTCATGAAAAACAGTAAATATCACCTGTTAATAGGGCTAAATTTTTTTTCAATTTGGTAAAACTGAATTGGACATTTTGCATAATGCAAGGTTACATTACGCTTACAATTATTATCTCCCAGGAGTGGTCCTGATTTCCAGACTTTATGTCCCACTGTCTGCTTGGCATGTCCACGTAGTGTCTGATAATCCTACCACCAACCATCCCTCCTCTCTTCTCTACTATCTTAGCAATGACATTACCATTCAGACTATGGCTCCAGGCTAATATTTGGGAATAAGCCCTAATCTCTTTCTTTCACATCCAGTTCTTTGGACAGTTCTGTCAGCATAACTTCCAAAAGATGTCCAATCCACACCCCATCTACTGCTACAAGGCTCATCCAAGAAACCATTCCTCTCACCCTAACTGCTCCAGGTCTCCTAACTGGTCTGCTTACTCTCATGCTCTCTCCATTCATGGACACTCCCTTTCATACATCAGGCAGGATGTTCTTTCTAAAGATTATATTTGCTCATATCATTTCCCCCTTCTTAAAACCCTTTCATCATCTCCCATTATAATTACAATAAGATCTGAACTGTTAGGGTTCAAGGGCTTCCTGGAGCTGGTTCCACCAACATCTTGGACCTAATCTTGTACCCCTGTCCCTGACACTCTCTTCTCTGTTACCTACTGGCCTTCTGTTTGTTTGTGGGAAATGCAAAATTTATTCTGGTCTCACAGCCTTATCTCTTTGCCATTTCCTCTGGTTGGAATGCTCCTTTTCAAGATCTTGACCTATTCTGGCTTCATTTGTTCATCATTCAACACTCAGAAAATATCACCTCTTCAAGAGTCTTCCCTGACTACTTAGCTACAGTAGCTGCCCCTCGCTGTAAGACAGCCTCTACCCTATTACTCTGGTTATTTGTCTTGATAGGAAATATCGCTCTCTGACTCTTTCCTCCTTCCCTCTTGCCCTTTCTTTCTCCCTCTTCCCCTCTCTGGCTTCCTCCCATATCCTTTCCTACTTGTTTGTTGGCTATTTGCCTCATCACATCATAATGCCATCAAGATAAAGATTTCTCTCATTACACATTGTAATTCTAGCACTTAGAAAAATGCCCAGACCATTGTAAGTGCTTAATTAATAAACACCAATTATTGGGTGACTGCTGTGTGTCAGGTGTTGTAGTAGGTCATTAGATATGGATCTCTCCTTCTCAAAACAAGCCTTCAAGATTTAAATATGATAACAGAGAGGTTATCTGACACAGCAAGTTACTAGGAAGCTAAGTTGAATGCAGGAGGTCTGTTCGATTTCAAAATCCATGCTTTTTTTCTGTTATTCAGAATTGCTTCACTCTATTTGATTTTCACGTTCCACATATATTACCAAGCATTCTTGTGTTTGTCTTTCATAATTTGATTTTGCCAAATGATTGCCTTTATACATCTATTAATATCTAGTGTCATTTTGCTGAGACTGATGTTAATAAATTTACTAATCTTTTGGGTTGTTTTCCTTCAAAGGTATAAGACAATTTTTTTTCCCACTTATTCAGGTTTTCTTTTATTCCTTTCAACAAATTATTTTTAGACTTTTTTTTTTCACCATCTGTGTTTTTGTTACAAACTATTTACAAACTATCTTATCCCAATAACTTTACAGAAGTATAACTACATGCCAGTCTGGGGGTGCTCTGCAGTGAGTCACTACAAACTAGCCCAGGCACAGCTTAATGCTGCTGAGATCATCTAGGAACAGTCCCAGCTGTGGCCTCACTCATGTGGGTATGAGGGCCATGGAGGGGGCTGCCAAGTGTCCCCAGGGGAGTGGGCTTCAGTTTTGTGAAGATGCTCCAACAGCACAATGCTCATTCTCTGCGTAGTGTCTCCATGTACTTTTTCATCTTCTCAACTATCCAGGAGGGTAGGACAAAGGACTTCAGCTCCTCTAACTTCAGGTCCGGGCATCCTCTGTAGTCATCGCTGGTAGCGAGGTCCCGGATGTCCTCCTCGACGAGGAGGCAGGCCATCTTCCCCTCTGTTGCCAGCATGTGATGCTGCTCAACCAGCCAGTGCTTGTCCTGGGGGTCAGCTGCATACTTAAAGAGGTATGGGTGCTTGATGTAGATTCTCCCTCTGGTGCCCCCCATCCCCAGGGCCTTGTTGACTTGAGATCCCAACACAAAGGTGGTAGATTCATTCAGCCGAGATGGGTCCCACTTGGGGCCTTCTCTGGGATTTGGTTCACAGGATTTTGGCTTCCGTACCTTGCCGGCAGCTGCCCTGTCATTTGAGATCATGTGTCCAAGAGGCCGTTCCTTCCTCTTTTTGGGAATGGGGCTTTCGCGATGGGCACATTCCTCTTCTGCCTGCCTGGCACGCTTTATTCCTGGAAGCTCAGGGATCAATCTGGGCATTACTTTTTCTCTACCAGGAAACAGTAGTTTAGCCTGTTCTAGGCAGTTCCGACAGGCCTCCTGGATCAGCTCCTCTGCATCCACGTCTTCCCCGACATTTTCTCGCACGTTCAGTGCTGCCTTGTGGAAGAACTTGATGTACTTGTTGAAGACAGTCTGGATCTCCTCATTGATGCTAGGCTGCAAGACAGCTCGGAGGAGGTCCATGGAGATGGAAGGGTCTGTGAAATTTGTCGTAATCTGTGGGCGATGGCCTCTTCGCTGCACCTGCCGGTGCTTTATCATCATATTCCAAGGGTTCCTGAAAGCCAGCTGCCCTGCTGCGCCCGCCTCTCCCAGCTCGGGGCCGTCCTGCTCAGCCCCGCCGGGTCCCCGCGGCTGCTCGACATTGCCAGTGGCCTCCATGGCGTCCCAGTCACCGGAATCTCGGTCTGACTCTGCCACCGGCCGGGAAGTGGCCCCGTGACGTCACAGAAGCACTCAGCTCGCGGCCATGGAGTTACCATGGGAACCAAACTGCTACATGTCGCAGGGTTCTCGGACCCCCGGAAATGTGTGTGTGGGGTGGCTGGGGCTTCATCTCTGGACCCGTGGCACCTCGGGTGTGGACTGTGGGTTTTCAGTCAAGGATTGTTCTCCTGCTGGTCTGAGGCCAGTGGAGAAATGCAGGGCTGGATGAGGGGAACAGGTTTTCATGGGTGGCTCTCTCTAAGCCTTGTCTCCAGGGGCCTCTTGGATCTGAGGCATCAGCATGAAGGTGGATCTCAGACCGTGGATGTCCCCAGCCCCAGGGAACTGGGCTTCTCTCCCTAGATGGATGATTTAGGTGTGGGCTGGGGATGCAGGCACTTAACAGCTGTGGGGTACCTCAGACTCCCCATGGCTCAGCCTTAGAAGTGAGATGTCCCTGGAAATTGTTTAATCCCTCCTCCAAATTTAAATGATAATCTTGCCGGATAAAGTAATCTTGGTTCCAGGCCCTTCTGCTTCATGGCATTAAATACATCATGCCACTCTCTTCTGGCCTGTAAGGTTTCTGCTGAGAAGTCTGATGTTAGCCTGATGGGCTTTCCTTTGTATGTTATCTTATTTCTGCCTCTGGCTGCTTTTTTTAAAAAATTAATTAATTAATTAATTTTTATTTTTTTGAAGAACATTATGTTTACTAGGCTCTCCCCTACCCCAAGTCCCCCCCACAAACCCCATTACAGTCACTGTCCATCAGCATAGTAAGATGTTGTAGAATCACTACTTGTCTTCTCTGTGTTGCAAAGCCCTCCCCTTCCCCCACCCCCCACATTATACATGCTAATCATAATACCTCCTTTCTTCTTCCCTGCCCTTATCCCTCCCTACCCTCCCATTCTCCCCAGTCTCTTTCCCTTTGGTAACTGTTAGTCCATTCTTGGGGTCTGTGATTCTGCTGCTGTTTTGTTCCTTCAGTTTTTCCTTTGTTCTTATACTTCACAGATGAGTGAAATCATTTGGTATTTCTCTTTCTCTGCTTGGCTTATTTCACTGAGCATAATACCCTCTAGCTCCATCCATGTTGTTGCAAATGGTAGGATTTGTTTTCTTCTTATGGCTGAATAATATTCCATTGTGTATATGTACCACATCTTCTTTATCCATTCATCTACTGATGGACACTTAGGTTGCTTCCATTTCTTGGCTATTGTAAATAGTGCTGCGATAAACATAGGGGTGCATCTGTATTTTTCAAACTGCAGTGCTGCATCCTTAGGGTAAATTCCTAGAAGTGGAATTCCTGGGTCAAATGGTAAGTCTATTTTGAGCATTTTGAGAAACCTCCATACTGCTTTCCACAATGGTTGAAATAATGGTTACATTCCCACCAACAGTGTAGGAGGGTTCACCTTTCTCCACAACCTCACCAACATTTGTTGTTGTTTGTCTTTTGAATGGTGGCCATCCTTACTGGTGTGAGGTGATATCTCATTGTGGTCTTAATTTGCATTTCTCTGATAACTAGCGATGTGGAGCATCTTTTCATGTGTCTGTTGGCCATCTGAATTTCTTCTTTGGAGAACTGTCTGTTCAGCTCCTCTGCCCATTTTTTAATTGGATTATTTACTTTTTGTTTGTTGAGGAGCGTGAGCTCTTTATATATTTTGGATGTCAAGCCTTTATCGGATCTGTCATTTACGATAATATTCTCCCTTACTGTAGGGTACCTTTTTGTTCTATTGATGGTGTCCTTTGCTGTACAGGTTTTCAGCTTGATATAGTCCCACTTGTTCATTTTTGCTTTTGTTTTCCTTGCCCGGGGAGATATATTCATGAAGAAGTCGCTAATGCTCACATCCAAGAGATTCTTGCCTATGTTTTTTTCTAAGAGTTTTATGGTTTCATGACTTACATTCAGGTCTTTGATCCATTTTGAATTTACTTTGGTGTATGGGGTTAGACAGTGATCCAGTTTCATTCTCTTACATGTAGCTGTCCAGTTCTGCCAGCATCATCTGTTGAAGAGACTGTCATTTCCCCATTGTATGTCCATGGCTCCTTTATCAAATATTAATTGACCTTATATGTTTGGGTTAATGTCTGGAGTCTCTAATCTGTTCCACTGGTCTGTGGCTCTGTTCTTGTGCCAGTACCAAATTGTCTTGATTACTATGGCTTTGTAGTAGAGCTTGAAGTTGGGGAGTGAGATCCCCGCCACTTTATTCTTCTTTCTCAGGATTGCTTTTGCTATTCGGGGTCTTTGGTGTTTCCATATGAATTTTTGAACTATTTGTTCCAGTTCATTGAAGAATGTTGTTGGTAATTTGATAGGGATTGCATCAAATCTGTATATTGCTTTGGGCAGGATGGCCATTTTGATGATATTAAATTCTTCCTAACCAAGAGCATGGGATGAGTTTCCATTTGTTAGTGTCCTCTTTAACTTCTCTTTAAGAGTATCTTATAGTTGTCAGGGTATAGGTCTTTCACTTCTTTGGTTAGGTTTATTCCTAGGTATTTTATTCTTTTTGATGCAATTGTGAATGGAATTGTTTTCCTGATTTCTCTTTCTATTGGCTCATTGTTAGTGTATAGGAAAGCCACAGATTTCTGTGTGTTAATTTTGTATCCTGCAACTTTGCTGTATTCCGATATCAGTTCTCGTAGTTTTGGAGTGGAGTCTTTAGGGTTTTTTATGTACAATATCATGTCATCTGCAAATAGTGACAGTTTAACTTCTTCTTTACCAATCTGGATTCCTTGTATTTCTTTGTTTTGTCTAATTGCTGTGGCTAGGACCTCCAGTACTATGTTGAATAACAGTGGGGAGAGTGGGCATCCCTGTCTAGTTCCCGATCTCAGAGGAAAAGCTTTCAGCTTTTTGCTGTTCAGTATGATGTTGGCTGTGGGTTTATCGTATATGGCCTTTATTATGTTGAGGTACTTGCCCTAGGTATAAGACAATTTTTAATTAAATACAATGAAATGGATGTTAATTAGTATCATGGAAATGAGTTTTTCCCAAGATATTAGTAGATATTGATAATAGTTATTTAGTAGTTTTATCTTCCCGAGTCAATTCCTTCATGGCTGGGCTCTATAATAGTAATTATATCCGCTTGTGTACTTGCTTCCCCCTTTCTCCACCTAATTTTTCACTCTCTATTTCAATTTCTATAGAACATCAATTCATGAACCTCAGATTCTTTTTATTTTATTTTATTTTTTTTACAAGTAGAACTTTCTTACTGATTTATTTTTAACCTCAACCATTAAAGTTGGGGAATCATAAATAGAACTTTAAAAAAATCTCTCACATGGTTCTGTATACTACATACAGCTGATTTAGATAAAACTTTTTACCCCATCTTTCATTTCTGTTTTTGTTTCATATCTTTTTCTTAACTTTTTTTTATTAAGGTATGATTGATATACACTCTTATGAAGGTTTCACATGAGAAAACAATGTGGTTACTTCATTTACCCATATTATTAAGTCCCCACCGATACCCCAATGCAGTCACTGTCTATCAGTATAGTAAGATGCGATAGATCCACTACGTCCCTTCTCTGTGATACACTGTTCTCCCCGTGATCCCCCACACCATGTGTACTAAACATAATACTCCTCAATCCCCTTCTCCCTCCCTCCCCACCCGCTGTCCCACACCCCTCCCCTTTGTTAACCTCAAGTCCCTTCTTGGAGTCTGTGAGTCTGCTACCATTTTGTTCCTTCAGTTTTGCTTCATTGTTATACTCCACAAATGAGGGAAATCGTTTGGCACTTGTCTTTCTCCGCCTGGCTTATTTCACTGAGCATAATGTCCTCCAGCTCCATCCATGTTGTTGCAAATGGGAGGATTTGTTTCTTTCTTATGGCTGAATTGTATTCCATTGTGTATATGTACCACATCTTCTTTATCCATTCATCTACTGATGGACACTTAGGTTGCTTCCATTTCTTGGCTATTGTAAAAAGTACTCCTCAGATTCTTCTTAAAAATGGGTGTGGGTAGTGAGGGAAGATGGAAGTAAGAACTATAAATAAGTATGTGCATTTGGAACTGTCCTAGCAAGCGAATGATATCATTCTGAGTATCTTTTTTTTTTTTTTTTTTTTAATTAATTAATTTTTATTGAAGGGTAGTTGACGCACAGTATTACATTACATTTGTTTCAAGTGTACAACACAGTGGTAGAACATTTATATACACAATTCTAGGTTCCAGCTATCACCCTACCAAGCTGTTACAGTATCTTGACTATATTCCTTATGCTATACATTACATCCCGGTTACTTATTTATTTTACCATTGGAAGTCTGTCCTTTTTTTTTTTTTTTTTTTGTGAGGGCATCTCTCATATTTATTGATCAAGTGGTTGTTAACGACAATAAAATTCTGTATAGGGGAGTCAATGCTCAATGCACAATCATTAATCCACCCCAAGCCTAGTTTTCGTCAGTCTCCAATCTTCTGAGGCATAACAAACAAGTTCTTACATGTAGAACAAATTCTTACATAATGAATAAGTTACATAGTGAACAGTACAAGGGCAGTCATCACAGAAACTTTCGGTTTTGCTCATGCATTATGAACTCTAAACAGTCAGTTCAAATATGAATACTCATTTGGTTTTTATACTTGATTTATATGTGGATACCACATTTCTCTCTTTATTATTATTATTTTTAATAAAATGCTGAAGTGGTAGGTAGATACAAGATAAAGGTAGAAAACATAGTTTAGTGTTGTAAGAGAGCAAGTGTAGATGATCAGGTGTGAGCTTGTAGACTATGTGTTAATCCAAGCTAGACCAGGGCAATAAAACATCCACGTATGCAGAAGATTTCTCTCAGAACAGGGGGGGTGAGGTTCTAAGCCTCACCTCTGTTGATCCCCAATTTCTCACCTGATGGCCCCCCTGCGACTGTGCCTGTCTTAGGTTGTTCCTCCCTTGAGGAATCTTACCCGTCTCTGGCTAACCAGTCATCTTCCGGGGCCATACAGGGAAATGTGAAGTTGGTAAGTGAGAGGGAAGCCTTATTGTTTGAAAAGGTTAGCTTTTTACTTCTTTGCATATTTATGCCCTGTGGCTTCTATGCCCAGCATTTGTCTTGAGGTATCTTTACCACTTGGAAGATTTATGATACTCGGTAAATTTGATATGAGGCACGAATTCTATTTAAGGGTTGTAATTAGGAAGGAAGAAGAAAAGCTATAGAAGTAGCAGGCAGAAGAAAACATGGGAAGATTGATTATTTCTTTGACATATCTTCTTGTAGAGTAACTTCAGCATATATAGGTTTTAAGCTACTACTTAAATTGCGCACACACATTAACATAATAGGAGTATAGTTACATAACCAAAGCATATCTGTAATTACCAGCCATCTCCAGTGAAACCAAGTAAACCAGTTAGGCACCTTAGGCATTTGTGAAAACTTATCTATGATATGGTGGATATTGTCCAACTGAACTTGAACAGTCTGAGAGAAATCAGACAAATTAAAACAACCCATTCCTGGGGACTGTTCACATGCCATATGTTCTTTTAACAGTAAATAGTCTGTAGTTGTAAGACTTTGGAGCGCTACAATTTGCACTTCTCCAAATTCTTGGTTGAGTTCCAACGGTATAGATCCAGTCAAATTTGTTGTTTTACTGTATGCACAGGCCAGCTTAGATATCTCCTTCCTCATTCCCATGGCAAGTCCAGGAACAGGTGGGATGAGTGCATCTACAGCTGTAGCAGTGCGTGGATCTTTGTTGGGGTTTTTTGATGATCATCTTCTGGCATGAGTCTTCCAGAGAGTGCTGATGTTGGAAGTTCTTTTTCATATCGTATCTTAGTTCATTTTCGGGGTAGCCCAATTAGGCTTTGATCCTCTGTATAAACACAAACAGACCCTTTGCCTACACTTTTATATGCCCTTTATACCCTTGTGTAGAACTCGTTGGAGGTTACCACACAGGAACTGCCCTTTTTTTTTTTTTTTTTTTTTGCTTTGTTTTTGGTGTCACTAATCTACACTTACATGACGAATATTATGTTTACTAGGCTCTCCCCTATACCAGGTCTCCCCTATAAACCCCTTTACAGTCACTGTCCATCAGCATAGCAAAATGTTGTAGAATCACTACTTGCCTTCTCTGTGTTGTACAGCCCTCCCTTTTCTCCTACCCCCCCATGCATGTTAATCTTAATACCCCCCTACTTCTCCCCCCCTTATCCCTCCCTACCCACCCATCCACCCCAGTCCCTTTCCCTTTGGTACCTGTTAGTCCATTCTTGAGTTCTGTGATTCTGCTGCTGTTTTGTTCCTTCAGTTTTTCCTTTGTTCTTATATTCCACAAATAAGTGAAATCATTTGGTATTTCTCTTTCTCCGCTTGGCTTGTTTCACTGAGCATAATACCCTCCAGCTCCATCCATGTTGCTGCAAATGATTGGATTTGCCCTTTTCTTATGGCTGAGTAGTATTCCATTGTGTATATGTACCACATCTTCTTTATCCATTCATCTATTGATGGACATTTAGGTTGCTTCCAATTCTTGGCTATTGTAAATAGTGCTGCAATAAACATAGGGGTGCATCTGTCTTTCTCAAACTTGATTGCTGCGTTCTTATGGTAAATTCCTAGGAGTGGAATTCCTGGGTCAAATGGTAGGTCTGTTTTGAGCATTTTGATATACCTCCATACTGCTTTCCACAATGGTTGAACTAACTTACATTCCCACCAGCAGTGTAGGAGGGTTCCCCTTTCTCCACAGCCTCGCCAACATTTGTTGTTGTTTGTCTTTTGGATGGCAGCCATCCTTACTGGTGTGAGGTGATACCTCATTGTAGTTTTAATTTGCATTTCTCTGATAATTAGCGATGTGGAGCATCTTTTCATGTGTCTATTGGCCATCTGTATTTCTTTTTTGGAGAACTGTCTGTTCAGTTCCTCTGCCCATTTTTTAATTGGGTTATTTGTTTTTTGTTTGTTGAGGCGTGTGAGCTCCTTATATATTCTGGACGTCAAGCCTTTATCGGATGTGTCATTTTCAAACATATTCTCCCATACTGTAGGGATCCTTCTTGTTCTACTGATGGTGTCTTTTGCTGTACAGAAGCTTTTCAGCTTAATATAGTCCCACTTACTCATTTTTGCTGTTGTTTTCCTTGCCCGGGGAGATATGTTCAAGAAGAGGTCACTCATGTTTATGTCTAAGAGGTTTTCGCCTATGTTTTCTTCCAAGAGTTTAATGGTTTCATGGCTTACATTCAGGTCTTTGATCCATTTTGAGTTTACTTTTGTATATGGGGTTAGACAATGGTCCAGTTTCATTCTCCTACATGTAGCTGTCCAGTTTTGCCAGCACCACCTGTTGAAGAGACTGTCATTTCGCCATTGTATGTCCATGGCTCCTTTATCAAATATTAATTGACCATATATGTCTGGATTAATGTCTGGATTCTCTAGTCTGTTCCATTGGTCTGTGGCTCTGCTCTTGTGCCAGTACCAAATTGTCTTGATTACTATGGCTTTATAGTAGAGCTTGAAGTTGGGGAGTGAGATCCCCCCTACTTTATTCTTCTTTCTCAGGATTGCTTTGGCTATTCGGGGTCTTTGGTGTTTCCATATGAATTTTTGAATTATTTGTTCCAGTTCATTGAAGAATGTTGCTGGTAGTTTCATAGGGATTGCATCAAATCTGTATATTGCTTTGGGCAGGATGGCCATTTTAACGATATTAATTCTCCTAGCCACGAGCATGGGATGAGTTTCCATCTGTTAGTGTCCCCTTTAATTTCTCTTAAGAGTGACTTGTAGTTTTCAGAGTATAAGTCTTTCACTTCTTTGGTTAGGTTTATTCCTAGGTATTTTATTATTTTTGATGCAATTGTGAATGGAGTTGTTTTCCTGATTTCTCTTTCTGTTGGTTCATTGTTAGTATATAGGAAAGCCACAGATTTCTGTGTGTTGATTTTGTATCCTGCAACTTTGCTGTATTCCGATATCAGTTCTAGTAGTTTTGGGGTGGAGTCTTTAGGGTTTTTTATGTACAGTATCATGTCATCTGCAAATAGTGACAGTTTAACTTCTTCTTTACCAATCTGGATTCCTTGTATTTCTTTGTTTTGTCTGATTGCCGTGGCTAGGACCTCCAGTACTATGTTAAATAACAGTGGAGAGAGTGGGCATCCCTGTCTAGTTCCCGATCTCAGTGGAAATGCTTTCAGCTTCTCGCTGTTCAATATAATGTTGGCTGTGGGTTTTTCATAGATGGCCTTTATTATGTTGAGGTACTTGCCCTCTATTCCCATTTTGCTGAGAGTTTTTAACATGAATGGATGTTGAACTTTGTCAAATGCTTTTTCAGCATCTATGGAGATGATCATGTGGTTTTTGTCTTTCTTTTTGTTGATGTGGTGGATGATGTTGATGGACTTTCGAATGTTGTACCATCCTTGCATCCCTGGGATGAATCCCACTTGGTCATGGTGTATGATCCTTTTGATGTATTTTTGAATTCGGTTTGCTAATATTTTGTTGAGTATTTTTGCATCTACGTTCATCAGGGATATTGGTCTGTAGTTTTCTTTTTTGGTGGGCTCTTTGCCTGGTTTTGGTATTAGGGTGATGTTAGCTTCATAGAATGAGTTTGGGAGTATCCCCTCCTCCTCTATTTTTTGGAAAACTTTAAGGAGAATGGGTATTATGTCTTCCCTGTATGTCTGATAAAATTCCGAGGTAAATCCATCTGGCCCAGGGGTTTTGTTCTTTGGTAGTTTTTTGATTACCGCTTCAATTTCGTTGCTGATAATTGGTCTGTTTAGATTTTCTGTTTCTTCCTGGGTCAATCTTGGAAGGTTGTATTTTTCTAGGAAGTTGTCCATTTCTCCTAGGTTTCCCAGCTTGTTAGCATATAGGTTTTCATAGTATTCTCCAATAATTCTTTGCATTTCCGTGGGGTCCGTCGTGATTTTTCCTTTCTCGTTTCTGATACTGTTGATTTGTGTTGACTCTCTTTTCTTCTTAATAAGTCTGGCTAGAGGCTTATCTATTTTGTTTATTTTCTCGAAGAACCAGCTCTTGGTTTCATTGATTTTTGCTATTGTTTTATTCTTCTCAATTTTATTTATTTCTTCTCTGATCTTTATTATGTCCCTCCTTCTGCTGACCTTAGGCCTCATCTGTTCTTCTTTTTCCAATTTCGATAATTGTGACATTAGACCATTCATTTGGGAATGCTCTTCCTTTTTTAAATATGCTTGGATTGCTATATACTTTCCTCTTAAGACTGCTTTTGCTGTGTCCCACAGAAGTTGGGGCTTAGTGTTGTTGTTGTCATTTGTTTCCATATATTGCTGGATCTCCATTTTGATTTGGTCATTGATCCATTGATTATTTAGGAGCGTGTTGTTGAGCCTCCATGTGTTTGTGAGCCTCTTTGCTTTCTTTGTACAGTTTATTTCTAGTTTTATGCCTTTGTGGTCTGAAAAGTTGGTTGGTAGAATTTCAATCTTTTGGAATTTTCTGAGGCTCTTTTTGTGGCCTAGTATGTGGTCTATTCTGGAGAATGTTCCATGTGCACTTGAGAAGAATGTATATCCTGCTGCTTTTGGATGTAGAGTTCTATAGATGTCTATTAGGTCCATCTGCTCTACTGTGTTGTTCAGTGCTTCCGTGTCCTTACTTATTTTCTGCCCAGTGGATCT
Organism: Manis pentadactyla; assembly: GCF_030020395.1. NCBI lineage: Eukaryota > Metazoa > Chordata > Mammalia > Pholidota > Manidae > Manis > Manis pentadactyla. Next base: position 53,624,438 of record NC_080030.1, read on the forward strand.
ATCCTTTGGGGTGAGTGGTGTGTTGAAGTCTCCTAGAATGAATGCATTGCAGTCTATATCCCCCTTTAGTTCTGTTAGTATTTGTTTCACATATGCTGGTGCTCCTGTGTTGGGTGCATATATATTTAGAATGGTTATATCCTCTTGTTGGACTGAGCCCTTTATCATTATGTAGTGTCCTTCTTTATCTCTTGTTACTTTCTTTGTTTTGAAGTCTATTTTGTCTGATATTAGTACTGCAACCCCTGCTTTCTTCTCACTGTTGTTTGCTTGAAATATGTTTTTCCATCCCTTGACTTTTAGTCTGTACATGTCTTTGGGTTTGAGGTGAGTTTCTTGTAAGCAGCATATAGATGGGTCTTGCTTTTTTATCCATTCTGTTACTCTGTGTCTTTTGATTGGTGCATTCAACCCATTAACATTTAGGGTGACTATTGAAAGATATGTACTTATTGCCATTGCAGGCTTTAAATTCGTGGTTACCAAAGGTTCAAGGTTAGCCTCTTTAGTATCTTACTGCCTAACTTAGCTCGCTTATTGAGCTGTTATATACACTGTCTGGAGATTCTTTTCTTCTCTCCCTTCTTGTTCCTCCTCCTCGATTCTTCATATGTTGGGTGTTTTGTGCTGTGCTCTTTCTAGGAGTGCTCCCATCTAGAGCAGTCCCTGTAAGATGTTCTGTAGAGGTGGTTTGTGGAAAGCAGATTCCCTCAGCTTTTGTTTGTCTGGGAATTGTTTAATCCCACCGTCATATTTGAATGATAGTCGTGCTGGATACAGTATCCTTGGTTCAAGGCCCTTCTGTTTCATTGTATTAAATATATCATGCCATTCTCTTCTGGCCTGTAGGGTTTCTGTTGAGAAATCTGACGTTAGCCTGATGGGTTTCCCTTTATAGGTGACCTTTTTCTCTCTAGCTGCCTTTAACACTCTTTCCTTGTCCTTGATCTTTGCCATTTTAATTATTATGTGTCTTGGTGTTGCCCTTCTTGGATCCTTTCTGTTGGGGGTTCTGTGTATTTCCGTGGTCTGTTCGATTACTTCCTCCCCCAGTGTGGGGAAGTTTTCAGCAATTATTTCTTCTAAGATACTTTCCATCTCTTTTCCTCTCTCTTCTTCTTCTGGGACCCCTATAATACGGATATTGTTCCTTTTGGATTGGTCACACAGTTCTCTTAATATTGTTTCATTCCTGGAGATCCTTTTGTCTCTCTCTATGTCAGCTTCTGTGCGTTCCTGTTCTCTGGTTTCAATTCCATCAATGGCCTCTTGCATTCTATCTATTCTGCTTATAAACCCTTCCAGAGTTTGTTTCATTTCTGCGATCTCCTTTCTGGCATCTGTGATCTCCTTCCGGACTTCATCCCATTTCTCTTGCGTATTTCTCTGCATCTCTGTCAGCATGTTTATGATTCTTATTTTGAATTCTTTTTCAGGGAGACTGGTTAAGTCTGTCTCCTTCTCTGGTGTTGTCTCTGTGATCTTTGTCTGCCTGTAGCTTTGCCTTTTCATGGTGATAGGAATAGTCTGCAGAACTGGGACGAGTGACAGCTGGAAGGACTTCCTTTCTTGTTGGTTTGTGGCTCTCCTCTCCTGGGAGAACAGCGACCTCTAGTGGCTTGTGCTGCGCAGCTGCGCGCAGACAGGGTTTCTGCTTCCTGCCCGGCTGCTATGGAGTTAATCTCCGCTGTTGCTGTGGGCGTGGCCTGGCTCGGGCAGCTACTCCAAAATGGTGGAGTCGCGTTGGAGCAGGAGCTGCTGGGAGGCTATTTATCTCCGTAAGGGGCCTCCCTGCTCCCTGCAGCCCAGGGGTTAGGGTGCCCAGAGATCCCGGATTCCCTACCTCTGGATTAAGTGACCCGCCCTGCCCCTTTAAGACTTCCAAAAAGCACCCGCCAAAACAAAACAACGCCCACCAAAAAAAAAAAAAAGAAAAAAAATTTTTTTAATTAAAAAAAAAAAAAAAAAAAAAGCTGGTCGTTCGTTTTTCTTTATTCTCCGGTGCCAGCCTCAGGCCTCTGCTCACCGGTCTTTCTGCCCTGTTTCCCTAGTATTGGGGTCCCTATCCCTTTAAGACTTCCAAAAAGCGCTCGCCAAAACAAAACAGCAAAAAAGAAAAAAAAAATGGTCGCGCGCTTTTCTTATGTCCTCTGTCGCCCAGCCTCCAGTGCCTGCTCACTGTTCTTGCTGCCCTGTTTTCCTAGTATCGAGCACCCTGCACTCTGGCCCGGATGGCTGGGGCTGGGTGTTCGGCAGCCCTGGGCTCCGTCTCCCTCCCGCTCTGCCTGCTCTTCTCCCGCCGGGAGCTGGGGGGAGGGGCGCTCGGCTCCCGCGGGGCCGGGGCTTGTATCTTACCCCCTTTATGAAGCGCTGGGTTCTCTCAGGTGCGGATGTGGTCTGGATATTGTCCTGTGTCCTCTGGTCTTTATTCTAGGAAGGGTTGTCTTTGTTATATTTTCATAGATATATGTTGTTTTGGGAGGAGATTTCTGCTGCTCTACTCACGCCGCCATCTTCCGCCCCTCCCCCATTCTGAGTATCTTAAAGACAAATAATGAGAGTGAGAGAAATGATCGTGGCCAGTCAGGAGGAGGGCCCAGGATGGGCTGGGCTGAGGGCAGATGTTCCTGACTAGGACCACAGGTACAAGCTATATTTTTATATCTCTATTTGGTGGGGCAAATCCGAACACTAATGAGAATTACACAATTGAGAATTACTGCTAAATCCTAATTAGCAGTGGGGACCACAGCAGATTTCTGCCCACAGACCTTCTTCCACCCCTTTCCTTGCCATTAAAAGCCCGCAAACTCCCCAGCATCTCTTCAGTTTCCCCATCCCTGCCACAGTGGGTGGAAGACATCCTGGGGCCCATGCTCCCAGCTGCCCATTGGTGCCTGAATTAGCTGTTTTATCTCTTGGAGGTAAAGGGGATCAGCGAATATAGAAGAGAAGAATTATGCAGGGTCTGACACTTACTGATCAGTTTGGAAAGAAACTATGAAGCCACACCATGGGGTCCCAGGTACCCCCTACTCCAGCTTCCTTGCTATGACTGACTCATACCCTCCACCTTTCCTCTTCCTTCCAAATCCTCAGGTTCTTGGCAGCAGCGTACACATGCCTTTACCTGGACACCCTGAGGTTCCTGTGCATTACCTGGGCCCTGCCCCATCCTGCTTGCCCACCCACCTTCCCTGACTATCTCAGGTTCCCGTCACTTGTGGCCTTGAATCTCTAGCTTTGTCTCTTTCTAGCAGTGTGTTCAGCTGTATGAACTTTTTCACTGAAGTCCACTCCTCCTTTCGTGCCACACCACTCCTGCCTCTTCTGTTAGACTTTAAGAAAAAAATAAAAAGCTTGTTCTCTATTGTCAACATCTCTCACACACCCTACAACCATCAAATGCTGGAAGAACGCTGAAATGAGTTTTTGGTGCCTGGAGCCCAAGCAATTTAGTTTCATAAACAGGCTATCTATCAGGCAGAACCAAACAAGAGTGTGCGTGGTGCTCTACCTCTGCTTTACAGTTTCAAAGCCTCAACAAGGTAAAATTCACCTATATTTGGTTGGCTGTCCGTCTACTAACAGGGAATCTGCATCATTCAGAACCGGTCCAAACAAATTATGCTCAAAGTGGTTTTTCTTTTTTACCTCCAGGTATTTAGATCAGATAATAACCTAACAAAAAATACTTAGCTGTTCATATCTATTAAAATTAAAGATCAGTGTGTATTAATCTGCTCTATAGAAAAGTTTATATGAATAATTATCATTTCCATGTAGTAATTTGAAGTTTATAATTTTTATTTAGTTCCAAAAGGAGTAAAACAAACCACATTGCTAAAAAGCTAACAAAAAGGGTAAAAATTATCCTGATTAAGTTATTTTAAACATCTCCAGACCTTTCAGGTAGCAGGCTTTTAAAAATTAAAATTTATGAAAATGCCATAAAAGTAAGCACATTTTTATATTTTGTAAGTTTTGACTATTTTTATATTTAATACATTTTGACTGCTCTTATAGTATAACAGTACTATTGTTATTGTGTGAATGAAGACTATTTATTATATAAAACAAGGGTATATTTTCAGAATAATTTCATATCTTTTTTTTTAAACTTTTACATTGAGCATGATATAATTTCCCTCAGCAAATCCAGTGCACATTTTGGTAGGTTAGCCTGCTTTGTACCATACCCTTATATTAGGAGCATTTCCCTAGGACAGTATATATTTCTGGAAAACACAATATGTGATGACTGTGAGCAAAGGCTGCTTCAGGATTTTGTTGCTATCTCTTATTTTTCCATATTAAAAAAAAATTAGCATTACGATTTCTAGAGCTCTTGAGCTCAAAACATGTTTTCCCCTGACCTGAAAGATTAAGGATTGGTGCCAAATTAACACCAAGTTTAATGCCACTGTTGGACCATTTAGGCCTTCAGTGTTTGTCTTGGGGCTGGCCTGGGGAGTTTTGGGGTTTGGGTTTCCTGACAGCCTTCTCGTGCTGCCTCTTCTTCCCTTTCTGGCCAATAGTGGGGCCAGGATGGGCAGAAACAAGCCCCTCTGGGCTCTGAGTGGCCGAGGCCAACGGGCAAGTAAGGGTCAGCGTATCTCCGTGACTGTTCTTCAGCTCGTAGCCTCCGTCTTCCCCTGGGATAAGTGGCTCCCGCTTCTGCCTTAGATCAGCTCTCCTCTGATACTGTAGCTTTGATGGCTTGCTTTCTTTTGGTCCTAGTTTTCAAATTTCTTTTCTGGTCGCTGCACAGACAGCTGTGACATTGTGATTTATAATAAGAAATATACATTTGTTCCTGAACCCATTCCTGGTAGCAAAGCTGCTAAAACTCTTGGAATTTCCTAAGTGATAAGACCTATAAAGTGTCTTTTGTTATGTTAATGAGGTGGCTTTGCTGGGCACCGGCTGCCAGGAGGGCCAACCAAATGATTAGAGGGTTGGGACTTTCAGCTCCAGCCCCCCGACCTCTGGAGTGGGAAGAGGGGCTGGAGTTCAATCGCTAATGGCCAGTGATTTAATTAACTATGCCTATGTAATGAAGCCTCCATAAAAATCCCAAAAGATGGGGTTCAGAGAGCTTCCAGGTTGGTGAACACATGGAGACTTGGGGACAGTAGCATGTTCAGAGAAGGCACAGAAGGTCCACACCTTGGTCCCCCATATCTTGCCTTACGCATCTTCCATCTGGCTGTTCCTGAATTATGTCCTTTTATAATAAACTGGTGATACAGTAAGTGAAATGTTTCTTTTACTGAGAGCTGCTCCAATAATTCAAACCCAAGGAGGTGATTGTTGAAACCTCCAAACTGTAGTCAGTAGGGCAAAAGCACAGGTGTCAAACTAGACTTAAGACTGACATCTAAAGAAGGTGGCAGTTGGGATGAGTCTTGTAACACCGAGCCCCTAACCTGTGGAATCCGATGCTATCTCCAGGTAGGTAGTGTCAATTAGAATTGAGTTAAACTGTAGGACACTAACTTGAATTAGTTGGAATCAGAACGGTAACAACACAGACTTGTGTCAGGACCAGAGTCCATGTTGGAGTTTCACATGCGGTTCCCGGAAACTGGATTGTGACCCAGCAGCTGGGTCCTGCTCACTGCTGAAGAACTCCCTGACATCCACAAGCTCTGTCTGCCTCCCAGACCTGGAGGATGGCTCTTTTGCAACCTCTCCGTCACTGTGGTCAACTGCTGTTTGCTAAACTCAATACTCTTGAGCCTCCATAAAAATCCAAGAACAAGGTATGGGAAACAGGTGTTTCTGTGCCTTCTCTGAGCATTCCACTATCCCCAAATCTCCATGTGTTCACCAACCCTATCTCTCTGAACCCCATCAACTATTGTCCTTTCTCTGAAAAGCAGAGACCTCTTCTAGTGCCTGAGACTATATCCATTCTCTAAGTTCCTATCCCCCACCAGTGGTCAAGACCAGCTCCTGATAATCATCCCTTCTGATCATGATTGCTCTTTACTCTGTTGGCATGTGACCCCACCTCTCTGCTTCTCTTTTGTATCTTTAAGTGTAAATGATAATAGTACAGTACATGCCTCGTACAGTTGTGAGGACACAGTAATTTATCATGTGTAAACATTGCTGCATTAAGTGTTTAATACATCTTAGCTTTATTATCAGAGAAAATTTCTCTCCAAGCAGTGTTATCACCAGTGGACTCTTTACTTGGAGTCCTACTGCAAGGATGGACAAGGCAGGCATGGAGAAAAGCTCTTGGATTGCTATTTCTTGTATAGGACATCATAAATGACATAACAGCCATTCTGCCAAATTCAGATCCAGTGATCAGTGTGTTTCCCCTTATCTGAAGCAACTGAATTAAAGGAAGTATTCCCTTCTGGATTGTAACAATGGAGTGCTAATGGGTATTTGTTAAAGGGAATATTCTGCATGCACAAATACTTTGTATTTTTGAGCTGTATCTTCCTCAGCCTCATATCCAGGCTTAAGGTGACACAGAAGAAGGCTGGGAAGAGTATGTGGAAATTCAGCATATTATGTAACTCTCAAGAGGTAGACCACAGGAAAATATGTTGGCAAACTCATAGAAACAGAGAGTAGAACCATGGTTGCCAGGGGTTGGGGGGTGGGAGAATGGAGAGGTGTTAGTCAAAGGGCACAAACTTCCAGTTTTAAGGTGAGTATTGGGGATCTAAATCAGCATGGAGACTGTCATTAACAATACTGTATTATGTACTTGAAAGTTTCTGAGAGAGGTCTTAAATGTTCTCACCACAAAAAAAACAAAAACAAAAAAGACCTATAATAATGTGAGGTGATGGATGTGTTAACTAACCTTATCATGGTAATCATTCTGCAATATATACATGTATGAAAGCATCACTTTGTACACCTTAAGCTTACACATGCTCTGTCAATTGTATCTCACTAAAGCTGGAAAAAAACAACAAAAACAAAAAAACAAAAGGATATGCTGGGACCCCTTCGTGGGTGGGTCTCTAAATTGTGATCAATTTTCCAAATTTATTGGTGGCAGGGACAGTTTATTTTGTAATGTCAGTGAGAACACTGAACCAGACCCATATAGATGGCACTGAGTAGAGTAGGTGCATCAGCTGTAAGAGGTCAGTCATAGCTGCAGATGATACACTAAAAAATATTAAAGCCTGTTAACTGAGACATGTGAAACCTGTGCCATGTGACTCTGTAGGAGGATGTCATCAGGGCAATACTGTTATTCCCAGAAACTGTGACTCCATGTTAAAGACTGAGAAACAGAATGAGGTAGGGGTGGTTTTAATAGGCACACAGAGACACTGTTAATGCACTTGGTGCTTGCATGGTAATTGTTTCCGATTTGTTTCATTTTGTTTAGAGACTACTAATCCTTTCAAGCTTGTGCCTAAAATTCTTGTGCTGAATTAAAAAAAAAATAACGTTACCACTGGAATGTTCTAAAAATGGCCATGAGAGATCCTTCAAGTGCCAATTAAGCGCAAATAGAAATCACACAATGCAGGAGACAAGAGTTGGAAATGACAAACACTGGAAAAACTACTGGTTATTTCTCATCTTCCCATTGTGCGAGGTCTGAGGCATCACCAGAAATAGCATCAGGGCCTGGAAGCCTTGGACATAGTCTGAATATGACATGGAAAAAGGAGGAAACAGAGATGAAGCGGCCGGTTATGCCTCATTCATTTCGGCCAACCTTACGTACACAGGAAATAACAGCTAGGATGGTCGTCTTTTAGGACAAAGGATGATGATGTAAAAAGAGTCTGAAATATAAAAATCTCAAATAATCATGCTTAAGTCATATAAACTGCCCGTCTGACACTTATCAGATTTATTTTTTAACTGCAACATCTAATTGTGTAACTTCCTTGGCTGTATATCCCCTTCTATTCCCTGAAAAAAAGACACTAGCTTTTCCCCCAGTCAGAATCCAAAGATCAGCTTGATCTTCCTTCCCTCAAGGTCATAGCCACTGGTATCATTGGGTCTCTTTTTGACATGGCTCCACAGCAGTGTGGACTGGTTCTAAATCTAGTTTAAACAAAGACAAATGGAAGGTCTTTGAAAAGAAATGTGTTTATTTGGTTTCCTTTTTTTCCTCTTTACAAAAACATAACACATTGAGGCAAGCTACACAATGGATTTAAATGTCCTTTAGAGGTCATGTTCATTCTAATAATATAAAAGTTGGCTGCTTTTATGCTCTCACTTTGATGCTGGTGTTCGCCCATCTCACACATTTAAGTTGTTGGCATTCCTTAGGTATTCTTATCCATAATTTCATCAGCCAGTTTTTTTTTAACTTAAATTACCCTTTATGTTTTGGAACATCTGTCAATAAACACCAAATAAACTGATAATCAACTGGAGGTTCTGAAGATTTCTTAATAAATATCATTGAGCTTTAAAGAACTGCTTTTTCTTTATATGCACCTTTTTAGAATTTTCAGAGTACTATTATAACAGTTACCTTTAAAATTAAAAATAGTAGCATCTAATATATTTTTAGTATCTGAATCCTTGCAGAGTAATTTTCTAGATTACTTGCCTTTTGCTCCTTTGAGAACTAACACAGGCAGCCCTTGTGTCGCTCATGTTGTGTTAACTGAAACCCATGTGTATCAAATGAGGGCTGGTGTATATGCTTTTTCTTTTTTAACCTCATCAGGACTCAAACATCATTTCTTGGAAACTAGAATACCTTTGTACTCTGCTAGCAGAGGCATTTTCCTCTAAAATTATTGAGAAGTTATTTAGATTGCCTTTAACAGACATACATTTCCTCTGTTAGAATCAGGGCTCTCTGTCTACTTCGCTCGTCCACCAAGTGGTTCAGCCAGAGTTCTGGTCCTTGGTCAAGCTCTTCCCGGAGTGCATGAAGGAGTCCTCCTTCTCAGGGAGCAAGGAGTCTCCACAGAGTGACCCTTCGGGTCCCACGTGGTCTCACGGGTTTGCAGCCCACAGAGCAGCTGCCAGCTGCTTCCAAGGAGCCTGGAGAGCCTTACCACTGCGCCCAGACACTCCTTGCCAATCATCTGCCGCCTGTGCCGGCGTAGTGGCCCCCTCTCTCACCTGATTCCACTCCCGATTTCCCACGCCCACCTCTCTCAGCCATTCACCCATGCTGAGAGAAATGGGAAACACCATTAGGGGATGCCTCCTAGGGTCACTGCCAGGTTTAATTACATGCCTACAATGCACTTGCATTTTCCAAGCACATAGTGAATATTCAGTAAGTGTTAGCAGTTATTATTGCCCCACAGAAGATAATTCCGAGGTGTGGATACTCTTACAAGACATTAATGTTTCACTTTTCAAGAGCAATTTGGAGCTCCCATTGTAATCCAGTCTGGGCCACAGCATCAGATTCCTGCAGCTGCTGTAACAAATGACCACACATTTAATGGCTTAAAACAGCACTTGATTATCTTACAGTTCTGGAGGTCAGAAGTCCTAAAATCCAGGTGTCAGCAGAGTTGCTTTCCACCAGGAGGCTCAAGCGAGGACCCATTTCCCTGCCTTTTCCAGCTTTTGGAGGCTGGAGTATTCCTTGGCTTGTGACCCTTTCCTCCATTTTCAAAGCCAGCAGCCTCGAAACTTCAAATCGCTTTCTACCTTTGTCCCCTGCTTCCATCATCACATCTCTTTCTGTGACTCTGGCTTTCTAGTCTCCCTCTGTCCTTTTCTATAAATGAAACTGTTGATGACATTGAGCATAACCAAAATATCCAGGAGAATATCCGCATCTCAAGAGCCTTAACTTCATGACACCTGCAAACTCCCTTTTACCATGTATGGGTAACTCATTCATTGGTTCTAGGGTTTAAAATGTAGATGTCTTTGCTAAGGGCAGTCTATTTTCTGGCTCCCAAAGACTCAGATCTTTCCTACATGCAAAATAAATTCACACCTTCCCAACACCCACAGTCTCAATCATTTACGTTATCAACTCAAAGTCCAAAATTTTATCTAAATCTTAGCAGCTCAGAAGTCCCAAATCTCATCATCTAAAGCATCTAAATCAGGGAATGGGTAGGACTGGATATTATTCATCCTGGGCAAAACTCCTGTACATCTGTAGACCTATAAAACTAGAAAACAAGTGATTTGCTCCCAAAATGTGATAGGGGACAGGCATATAATACCAGTTATGTGAATCACTTACAAGTTCTGCTTTCCATATAACAGCAGGATACAATTCAGCTAAGTTTTCTTCCACCACATAAAAAGATCCCCTTTCCTCCAATTTAATAACACTTTCCTCATTTGCTTCTGAGCTTTCAGCAGCAGCACTTTATTACCATATATCTGTCAACAGGCTGTTGATGATTATTTTGGTATCTCCTAAAATGATGTCTCTTTTCTCTTCATGTGCCTCACTTCATTCTAAATTTTCTGTGTCAGTCTTAATCCGTATTCTACCAAGAGCCTAGTCTAGGATTTTTCTATCATGCTCCAAAAACTTCTTATAGCCAATTCTGAATTCCAAAGCCACATCCACATTTTAGGTGTTTGTAACAGCAGCATCCTATGTCCAAGTACCAAAATCTGCATTAGTTTCTTGATGCTGCTATAATGAATTCCACAAATTTAGTGGCTTAAGGCAACACAAATGTATTATCATTCAGTTCTGGAGGGCAGAAGTCCTATAACCAAGTTGTTAGAAGGGCTGCAGTTTTCCTGGAGGCTCAAGGGGAGAATCCACTGCCTTGCCTTTTCCAGCTTCTAGAGGATTTGCGGGTTTTTTGGTTCTTGGCCCTTCCTTCATCTTCAGAGTTGGCAGCCTAGCATCTTCAAATCTCCTTCTTTCTGTCTGTCCACTGCCTCCATAGTCATAAATCCTTATGTTTCTTTGACACTCTTGATTCCCTCTTCTAAGGAACCTTGTAATTACATTGGGCTCACCCAGATAATCCATGATAATCTCCCTATCTATTTTAAGATTTGGGGGATTAGGATGTGAACATAATTTGTGGTCCATTATTCCATTTACCACAACCACTTTTAAGACTTGATTTGATCTCTTATCTTCAATAAAAATAAAAGGTTAGGTGACATTGAAGTTTTAAAGTCAGTTAACTCAGAGCTTGTTTATTCCCAGGGCTGTTTACATATTATCGTGTATCAGAAATATCCAGACCAAAATTCTGACAGACATTATGAGTTGGCTGATCCATCACCCATTTTTAATCCTCTTCTTCCTTTATTGCTTCTACTCATGTTTCATTGGAATGGCAAGTGACACAGTTTTTGCCAATGGGATGTGAACAGAAATCTGTTGGGAATTTTGGGGAAATTCCTTCATCATTAAAAAGGACATGTTTCTTCCTTTTTTGTAGATTCAGATCTGATAGTTGGAGCTTCAGCAGCCATATTGTAATCATGAGGGAAAGACCATGCAAGGGAATCACATTGACATTGGCCCTACCATTGACCATTGTTGAGTTAGTGAAACAACTTCAGCAACTACCCCAGCAACTTACTGTTATATAAGAATAAATAAACTCATTTTTGCTCTAGCCACTGTGTTTAGGTTTTCTGTTACTTGCAGTTGAACAAATATAAAAGCAGTTTTAAAGACTACCTAGCCTGACCACGAATGCTGCATACTGCAGAAGCCATATGGGCCTGACAATAGTGGGAATAAACACTGCTAATATTTTAATGGATAATGCCTTATACTATTATTTGAAAATTTTTAGACTTTTTAATAATGTTTAGACTTATTAATGGAAACCCCCTTTTTGAGTCAAACCAGTAACTTCACAGGATGAGAAACAAATTGTTAGCTAATGAAAGCTAACCAAGGAAACCTTGCCAAGTATTTTTCCTTTTAAAAACATCTCCCATTTTTATGTTTAATCTTAGACTCTCCTTGTCATTAAAAGTAGTAGTTCTGTAACAAAAAAAATATTTTTCTGCTTCTGTTTACACTAGACTTAGTTTACTTTTTTTCTCACCATTGTTTTTTCTTGGGTCATTGGGTTTTGTTCCTTTCAGTTCTGAAATGTCAAGGTTCTGTATCACTGAAAAAGCAAAAACCTTCATTTTTAAAGGCTAAATTTCTTCTCTCAGAGGGGCTTTCCAAAAGAATTGAATGGTGCACTCAGGGGTGCAAATTATAGGGAAACCCCTTAACTTCTCCCGTCCTTCAACAGCAGCCAGTTTCCATGAAACACTGACTGCAGACTTCTGACCCCTGAAGGTGCTTACAATGGGCCAGAAGGCTGAGTGGTCAACAGCATTTATACAGAATTATATGGAAGGTGAGATGTTTAAATGAGAACCAAGAAAGGCAGAGAAAAGTTATGAGAGAGAGGTTTAGCTGTTAGCCAGTCTTGGCAGATGTGTTCGCCATTAAAGAAAAGTCTGCAGTCCTATCTAACACATGTTAGATCATGAGAACTGTCCCAATGTAATTCTTGTAATGCTAGAAAACTTATGAACAATTTTGTAATTTCAGGTATTTCAGCTCCTTTTGCAATACGGACACACCAGAGATATTCATTAATGATACAGATTTTACAAAGCACCATCAATTTAAATACAGCTTTATGTGTGTGTGTGTGTGTGTGTGTGTGTGTGTGTGTGTGTGTGTGTGTGCATGTGTAGGGAAAAAAAACCAACCACATTAAATGGACAAAACAATTCTTACACCAACTAATTTCAGAAAGATTTGAAGTATGCTGAGTGAGAATTTTAGTCTTGAAGGAAGACAGTAGTTCCTGTGGCTCCAGTGGAGAGGTCTAAGCTGAGATTCCTCATTTCCAATGTGAAGAATGTGAGCTATGGTGGCTGGGGGTTGGGATAGATGAGGGCACTGCTAGACAGAAAAGCCAAGAGAATTATGAGAAAAGAAAGATCACATCACAGCTTGGTCAACATTTACAACTAATTTAGGACTTGGGTACCTTCAGAGAACCACAGGAAAATCCTGAGTAGATTTTATTTGTCCTGCTTTATTTGAAGATAAACAGGGCCCACCCTTAGTAATATTGTGAAGAGATGAAGGCCAATTATAGTTTACTGGAAAACTCCTGGGAAAGTCAGAAATGTGAGTCTGGGTTCCAACTTTACAATTCATTTGTAATGTCACAAGGGTACATTATTTAAGCTAGCTGGCCTGCAATATTCTTTTCTTTTTGCACAATCAGCACAGTCAGACTGTAGATCTCTCACAAAATATCTGAGCCATCGGCACCACAGAGCTGTATTTCTTTGGGATTATCCAATGAGTTGTGGGAGAGGTGAGATGGGGGAGTTTTCTCCATTTTAGCAGAGAGGCCTAAGGCTTAGGCTGGTATGATGCAACCTCTGGGGCCAGAATAAGGAGTAGCTCTGAGAGAAGGAGCTGGCACCAGCCACCCACCAGCAATGTGCAATCTCCTAATGGCAGCCTCTAGGCAAAGGGGCTGCCTCAGGAGGGAGGGCAAAGCCCATCAAGGACTGCAGAGAGCAGCAGAGGGGAAGTACAGAAGCACTTTCCCTTTCAAACCTGCATGACAAGAACAATTGGTGAAAGCCAAACAGTCATGTCTTCTGCACCCTCAAGCCTTAGCTTCCGGCCCATTCCTGTGTTCACAGTCTGTTCTGAGGCACTAATAAGCGCTGTGAATCTGATGGGGTCTGGTAAGTGAGAGAGCAGTGGGTAAGAAGTTTTAAGATTACACAGTGACCAAAATGAGAGATGATATAACAAAGTGAACGTAGGGAGAAAAAAAACCCAGCTGAAAATGCTAAAGGAATGGATCTTAAAATAATGAAAATAATTCTGGAGAACAAAAATCTATCATGAAACAAATTGAGAAGAATCCTGTGCAATGCAATAAATAACGACTGCATGCTTTCTACTTACAAATAAATAGGCTTACGAACAATCTTGTAGAACCTAATCATAAGAATAGGAGTTTTTATTCTCATTCCAGAATGGTGGTTTTCAAAAAGTAGGTCACAACTCATCAGTGGGTCATAAAATCAATTAGTGGGTCATGACTAGCATCTTTTCTTTCTAGTGAAATAAATAAAATAGAAGATAGATTGCACCATACTAAGTTTTGTGAACTTTTGTTTCAGTTGTGTGTGCATGTGTGTGTGTGTGTGTGTGTGTGTGTGTGTGTGTGTGTGTGTGTGCTGGGGCATGGTGGATGCTATATTTCTTACTGTAAGTAGCTGTCAATAAAAAGTTAAGAAATGATCTCGATGAGGCCTTGGGTGAGGCTTCCAGAAATTTGGGGGCTAACTTTGTGTTATGGGTTGAGTTGTATTTCTCAAAAAGGTTTGTGGAAGTCCTCACCTCCAAGACTTGCAACTGACCTTATTTGGAGATAGCAGTCTTTACAGACTTAATATATGTTGATACATTAAGGGACAATTGAAACATAATGTGAATTTCACATTTGACAAATTTGTGATTTATTCTGGCAGAAACCCCAAATGATGCATAAAACTGTACCCAGCTGAACCAGCCTGTATCTGTAAACTTAAAATACACACACACACCTCAAACGCCTACCAGCTACCTCAGTTCATGGAGTGTTAGGAACCACACCCTTCCATGTCCGTTGTTACTACTTACCTGATTACAGAAAACTGTAATCACCCCCAAGCATGGGCTTTAGACTCCTATTTCCAATGTGCTTCACACTGACTCACAGGCTGCAATCCTCCTGAACTTCTGATCTTTGTCAAGGTAAAGTACCATATTTATTGTAGTGTTTATGCATTTCTTAACCATTCAGTGTGTGTGAAATGTGCTGTTTTTATTAGGTTCTTCTTTTTTTACATGCCACTGATGACATTTTGAGTTGTGCCCAAGTCATGTTTTTCATATAAGCCCTGTGGTCATCACTGTGGGGCTTTACAGGGCACAGTGATTTTTAGGAGAGCTGTGTGACAGCAGAACTGACTGTATAGCAGAACACAACATGATACGGGGGAGATCATCCAATGGGTGAGTGTAGATACAGAAGAGGCCAAAGGTTGAGTTCGGGGGCTCTCCAACCTTAACCGATGGAGAAGAGGAGTAGCTAGCAAAGGGCCCATCTGGTGAGACGGCAGGAAACCCAGCAGACCCTGGCACTCTGGCAGCCAGGTGAAGAAGGTGTTTCAGGGAAGGCCTAGTCAACCATACCCATTGTGGCAGAGAGATGAAGAAAGTAGAGGACTGGCTGAGAAGTGACCACTGAGTTTAGTCATGTGGAGGTCTGACTGATTTTGATAAATTGAGCTTTGGTGCAAGAGTGGGGA
Source organism: Manis pentadactyla (assembly GCF_030020395.1). Classification (NCBI taxonomy): domain Eukaryota; kingdom Metazoa; phylum Chordata; class Mammalia; order Pholidota; family Manidae; genus Manis; species Manis pentadactyla. Next base: position 53,639,699 of record NC_080030.1, read on the forward strand.
TATGCCTAATTGGAAAGGATCTAAGAGAAAAAAGGAAAAAAAATATTTTTTGAAAAAGCATGGAATACCTTTTATTTTATTTTAATATTAAGCTCTATCATTAACATACACATTTCTGTCTTGTATGGAATCGTATAGATTGGGGTCTGCTTATAATTTTTAAATATTACTATGAAGTCTGCTATGGGTCTTACAGTGGGATAGAAGCACTGTGTTTTAGAGGCTATATGCTACAATCGAAACAGACTTAATTTTGAAGTCTGGTTCCACCACCTACTAGTTGTTTGAAGTAAGCCTCATTCTTTAGGTTTCTGGGGTTAATAGCCTGCCTCAGCAGGTCATTTTCAGGATTAGGTAAGTGACATGCTTAGCTGACACACAGGATGGCTTATAAATACTATTATTAATATTTTTGACAATGATGTCTATTAAAATTGTACCTTGAATTTGAAGTTGGGGAGATAAGATGGACACAAAAAAATTAAGTAAGTCTAAATAAATAGAGGTGAAGTAACCTAACTGGGGAAAGTGATACGTGGCCTGGGACTGAGGAGGAAGAGCTCTGAGAAGGGCCCCCTGGCAATTGCTGCACACCTGCCCCCTCTGAGACGCCGTAAGTGCAGTCGCCTGTTTAATGCTCCCCAGGTCACAGGTGAGGAGACTGAGGCGTGGGGAGGCTCATTATCTTGCTGCAGGTCATCATCGGGGGAGCTACAGATATGCTCGTCTCTAAAACCCATGCTTGGGGGTGACAGAGCAGAACAGCAGAGGGGCTCTCCACTCTCCACCATACGCAAAACACTAACAAGGAAAACAAAACCCATGGCATGCAAAGCTTCATTTTAGCCTTTAGATATTCCAGCTGAAGAACTACATCTGAGCAACAGACCCAAGAGAAGCTAGTTGCATAGTCTTCCTCTTGACCTTTTCTTCTGGTAGAGTTAATAGCGTGCCATAACAGGGTTCAGGGGAAGGTGAGGATGGAGCAAGTGTGATTCAAAAGGTGCTTTTGGGAAAATGATTACGTTCCACTGCGGGGGTATGTTTCCCAACCCGGCTGATCCACAGGTTTATTCCTCGGGACACTGCCCTGCTGCAGACCCACTGACTCCTGCTGGAGTAATGGACAAGTGGGAAGGTGTTTAGATCTTTAGGACGGCTGCGCACTAGGACTGGAACCTCTCGCTCAAGCTGGCAGAGCATGCCCGGCTGGGGTCCTGCCGGGCGTGGTCTGAGGAGTGGCCCACATTCCTCTCCACTAATTGGTCATGTGGAGTTCTTAAAGCACATTGTTAAGCAGACAGGAGTGTTTCACTGGAAGAGATGCACCCTGTTGCTGGGCTTCATGTTAGCTAATTATAAAAGCAATGGCGAGCCACTCCATCTCCCCACCTACTCTCAGCCGTGAAAGCTGTGATCTTGAAGGATAAGCCCGCGGCGGATAAAGCTTGATGGGCTGAGAGGAACTTAAGCATGGATCCTTGTGGAGCGCTGTAGAACTTGGCAGGAGAGCCTTGATGGGGAGGCGCATTCATTTCCTAGGGCTGACATAACAAATGATCACAAACAGGGCGGCCTGAAACAACAGCGATTTATTCTCTCAGGGTTCTGGAGGCTAGACATCTGAAATCAAGCTGTTGGCGAGGGTGGTTCCCTCTGGTCATTCTGAAAAGAATCTGTTCCATACGTTTCTCCTTGCTTCTAGCGGCTGCTGGCCATCCCTGGTTTTCCTTGGTTTGTGAACGCATCTCCCCAGGCTCTGCCTCCATCTCCACAGGCTGTTTTCTCTGTGGCTCTGTCTCTGTGTCTTTTCCCCATTCTTTTAAGGACATCGGCCATATTGGATTAAAGTCTCACCCTACTCCCAGTATGACCTCACCTCTTAACAGTTAACTACATCTACAATAACCCTGTGTCCAAATAAGGTCACATTCTGAGATCCCAGGAAGGACAAGGATTTTGAGGGCACATGGCCAACCCAGTACCGGAGAGGAGCATGAAAGCACTCGTCGTTACTGTCTGGGGAGAGCGAATAGTGAGGAAGAGAGAGGGCGAGTCTCTGAAGGAAGGCCTGGTGGGACACAGAGCACCAGCGCAGCAGACAGGGTCATCACAGGGGGCCCGTGTCCCAGACGAGGGGACGGGGATTTTACAGAAGGATTTGCAGTGACGTTCAAGCAAAAAACACGTCCAGGATGGAGGTGAAGAACTCGAGAGTTAGCGATAGCAGGCTGCCCTTTGCACAGATCTCTACCCTTGCCCTGCCCCTACCACCGTGGAGATGAGCTCCACTCGGGCTTCTGCCGGCTTCTCCACCGCCGGCCTGTTCCTGAAGCTGCTCCAGTCCTTTGCCCGGGCTGCTCTGACGCAGTGATGCGGGCTGCCTGTGGGAACTTGCCTGGCATCGAGGCAGGCACCACCTGGACCTGGGTGAGTTAGTGCTGCTGGGCCACCCTTGAAGATGGTGGAATGGAAGCCAGTTAATGCTCACTTCCCTATTTCTTCCCCAGAAGACTGCCTGCCATGTATTTCATAAGAGCGCACAGAGGATTCTGAGGGACTGAGCCCCCAGTGATGATCTAGCGGCCAGTTCAACAACTCAGCCACGCTTTGGCTTTTGACTTCCTTATCTCTCCCTGACTCTCCTTCCTGTTCTGTATATTCCCAAATAAGTCAGGGGCACACAAGTCTCCATTTCAGTGTCTTCTTTAAGGGAAACATAGGCTAAGCAACCACTCTAAGCCAGCAGGTGCAAGGGAATTGAAGGTTACTGGAGACAGAGGGGTGGGGGTGTGTGTGTGTGTGCGCAAGCTGAAGCTGAAGAAACAGACCTCAGTGTTCTGAGGAGCGATGCGGTCCCTGCCAAACCTCAGGCCAGCAGGCAGCAGGGAGGGGAAGTACGCAGCCCAAAGAAGCTACTCCCACCCACTGTCCCCTGAGGGGGCCTTGTAGGCTGAACCAATTCCCAGAGGGTGAGGAAAGCTTAGCCGTAATGCAGTTCATAGAGGTAAGCCTCCCGTGACACAGAGCAGGGCGGAAGGATGCTAAGTAGAACTGGAAGCCAACAGAATTTCCAGCACAACTAGGTTTAGTCACGTGTCACTTTCTGTCCTGCTGACTGTGAGTCTTACCCAAGGCCGTCTTTTGAGAGACAAATGCTTCTGAAATGAGTTACCCTTCCCACCACACAGAGATAACTTGTCTGCCATGCAGATTATTTTTATTTATTATCATTGAGCATAATCACCATAAAAACTCAGATATCATCTGGATTAAATGACCTGGTATATTAGGAAGAGTGCGAACTTGGATTTAGAACATCCACTGGTTCAAATCCCAGCTGTGCTGCTCACCAGAATTGTGGCCTTGAGCAAATGCCCTAACTCCTCTGAGTCTCAATTTTCCTATCTGCAAAATAGGATTAAAATATAACCCTATCTCACAAAATATTTCAAATTTCAATCTTATCTCACAAAAATTCAGTGAAAGAGGATGTTGGAAATGTTGGCTGTTTTTTTTTTTTTTTTAGTACTGTTCATTTATTACTGCCTCAACTTTCTGCTTATTTCTATCATGATGAATATTATTAACAGATTATACAGAATCAGATGTAACAGTCACAGAAATCTAAAAATTTCTCCAAATATTTGAAGATTTCTCAAAAGTTATAGTTGGATAAACTAATATTTTATCATCCCTCCATCTTCTTGCCCTAAACTCTATAAAATATCCTAGAGGTAATCATAAGTGACAAATGAGCTATCTGTTCTGTAATCACATTCAGACTTCAACACCTTTTAAGTTGGATTCAAATTAAAATTGATGGTGATGAGTAATTTATTCTTAGACTATGGCCATAGTTTGCCGGGTTACTGACATGCTGACAGTGATGAATCACTAAGGGAAACCCACATTTCTGTGCTGCTGGAGGCTTTTACTATGCTGATTTGGCAGGGCCACATTCAGTTTCCCTGGAAAATGTTCTGTGAGACTCTGTGACCTCTGTAGCTGTTCAGAGTGTGCTCTAAGTTGTGCACTCCATCTTGTATCCAAGAATTTGTGGTTCAGTGAAAGATCACATATGTTGTCCTTTTTTTCTTGACCCTTGAAGAAAATCTACCTGTTTCTTTTGGAGTAATGGCACTGTATAAAGGAAATGTATCTCTTCTGCCTTGTAAACATTTTTTTCCCCTTTTATTCCCTCTTCCCCAAATAGGATTTTGTTTTTTGAGGCAAGTGAAGATATAAGAGAAAAAGAATTTAATGAAAGGATAAATGTGGATATAAATTTATAATACTAATCTTTTTCAAGAAGAAAAGGAAAATAATGAAGCTGAAGCAAACTGGATAAGGAAGAAGAAAACCAGATGTGTTATGAAAATAATAATGTCTGTGATTTCTTTCTGGGTTATATAGGTATTAAACCATATATTTAATTTGTTGACTATTTTGTGGCTCTTGCTCTGTTTATAAAAAACGATTGCCAATTTTAAGCCTCATTCAAGAGTGTGAGACACCAGAAAATGTAATAGATACACACTAATCCCAAAATAGTGTTTGAACATGAGAGCTGGCACCCCTTAGCAGGATTCAGGTGTTACAACCTAGGCTTAAGCCACAACAGAGTTAGAAAAATATTCTACATGGAAACTTTTTTCTCAGGGGTGCATAAGTTTGAATCTTTGTTTTCAATGATCAGAGAAAGGAAGGAGCTGTGAAATGCATTTCCAACAAGGGAGATGTGGAGGCTTACGGAAGGAATCAAGTTAAGAGGTAAATCAAATCTTTCCTTTAAAAAAAGGAAATCAGAAAAGTCCTCTTTGGCCTGGGCTTTAGGAATACCCTTGCCTCTGGGACCCTGTCAAGGGGAATTTTTAATCATAAATCCTTGGGGAATAGACCAGACTACTCATTGCCTCAGGCTTCTCTTTGATAGAAGTATCTACCTGCCATAGAAGTGTTGAAACCCTTCTTCTTCCTGGAGTTTGGAAGCTACTCAGTGGGTGGGTGGGTGGGGGGGAGAAGGCACACCCACTCTCAGGAGGGTGTAAGTTCAGGGTTAGCATCTGACAGCCAGCATGTCCTGTATTCTGCATGCTATGTGCCTTGCTGCCCCCTTGCTGTTCTTGGACCTGAGAGGCACCCAGCATTGTCTGAGAGGGCCAAGATTTTGGCAGTATAGTGATTTGGTCATCCCCCAGGCACCTGCAGAGATGTGAGAGCATACTGGCTCAGAGGCTGCATCAGCTCCAGTCAAGAGAAAGTGCCTCAACCTTTACTGTGTAAAGTGTTTTCTCCTCTGACTAAAATGCACCTAAAATACCAAAACGCACCTCGACTGCCTAGGTCTTCCAGTCAACCTCAGCTGATCTGCCTGCCTGCTTGAGCAGCTGAGAATGTGCATTTCTAGAACTGTCTATTTTGACTATATCTCAAGTATCTTACAGATGGCTTGGTTGGTCTTCCAGCAGATCTCTGGCACATTCTATACAATTCTGACCTTCTATCCCCACTCAAGGGATCCTGAGACCCACCCCCTCTATTATGTTTAGTGATCTGGCAATGGTTATTGACATTCTTATCATTAGAATGTCCAGATGCTTAGCTGGGTTGTATCTTCTCCATTGCAAGGGAATCAAATTGTTCTGGTCAGAGCCCTTAATTGTCTTGACTTCTTGAATTTTGCTTATTTAAACAAAGCTTTTCCTTATGATTCCCAGACGTGGCTCCTTCCTCTTTATTCATGAAGAACTTGGCTCATATATATTTTTATTGCCTCCTCTGCCCTGTACCCACAGTGTCTGTTGTACACACCTTGCCCTAACCAGACTATGGGTTCCACGCGTTCAGGGACAATGACTCATTCAACTCTGATTTTCCATATCACTCAATACAGCACTTGGAACTTGAGATGTATCCCAGAACTCTTCAATGACTGAATGACTGAATAATTGATTTTATAACCATCAAAGGGAATTCACAAATTTCTTTTCTTTTAATTGACAGGAAAGTATTCTTAGTGTTTAAGCTTTTCTTCGTTAGCCAGAAAAAATTGCATTAGGAAGATTCTTTGGTAACTGAATGGTAGCCAGAGGGAACAGACCCAGGAAAGAGACGTTGTCATGAGTCAAACTTAGGCGCTTGTTTAGATAAGGGTAATGCCAGAGTTGGTAATAAGGTAGACTAGACAGTTACAAAAGTACAATATGAAGAAATAATTGTTACTTGCAATCCTTTTGCTTTAGAACGAAATGTTGGCAAAATTGTATTTATGTTGGGTAATATTCTTAGACTCTATTATTCTAAATATATTATAATTTTTTTATGATTCTGCATAGTGTATCCATTTGGTTGAGTCAAGAGTCTCATGATATGATAGAAAGATTCTTCAGTATGCCCCTCTATCACTGTCCGGTTGGCTATGTTTGAACAAGGCATTTAAGTTATAGATCGATTTTCATTATAGGGAGCAGAATAGTCTAAGCGATGCCTAAGATCTTTCCAGTTGCTAAATGTTATGATTTTATACTTTTAAGTGGTTTCAAAAAACACAATTATTCAGAGTGCCCTTTACTTAAAAAATATCCAAATGTACTTCTCACTGTGAATATGATTTAAATATTTCACTGTAATTTATTACATGTTTAATGATTCATTAAAAAATATTAATACTTTAATAAATAATATCTGTTAATGAGGGCTCAAAATTTATGAGCCTTTTGATAAGTAGGGAAGAGACAGGGAGGGGGGAAGTCATTACTTGTATTTGATTCTTTCCACTGTAATTTTCTTCTATCATCATTACCTCTGTGGAGCCAGAGGAAGTGTGGGGAAGACAGAGATGACCTTCCTATGTACCACACACAAAATGAAACCACCAGTTCCTTACCCTTTCTGGCTCCCATCATTTCATATATCATGAAATGGATGACCTTATATCAGGCACAGAAGAAGGAAGAGGGGGTTTGGCCTGTTAAGAGAAGCTTCTGATGAAAATATAATTGTTTTTGCTTTCTGAAAATATAGTTTGTGTACACACAGAAATGTTATTTATGGTCTGACTTGAACATGAAATGCCATTGATATATAGCATGCTATATTCTTTCCACTGAAGTGTGTTAAAAAATGAGATTCTGCAACTTTCTAAACAGGTTAATAATGAGGAAAATGGTCAGGCTTGGCTTTTTCCTGTTTTAAGCTAAAAGAGATTCTGATAAAAACTCTGTTTCTCCTCTTTCATAGTTTTGGATCTTCCCAAAATATCTCTCATCTCAGAGTAGGGTGGAATGCCCTTGAGATTCTTACGTATCCAGGGGAAATCAACCTTTCTGTGGTTTTACTTATCAGGCACTGGGCTAAATGCTTTCAATTCATGATCTCCATGCAAAGATATTTGTATGGGGTGAGGTTTCCTTGATTGGAACCATGATCTTAAGTTCTTGTTTATCTCTGCTTAATCATAATCAGTGCCCAGGGAATTGTGCAAGTGATTCAGGATATTATTTCAGAGGGAGCCTAGGCTATGCATACACTCTTTGTGGGCAAATTTGCCCTGAAATTCCAGAAAGTCCAAAGATGAATCATCTGGTATTTAGTTGTCACAGTATATCTGTAACCAAACTGGCATTATCTGGTGTGTTGATCAGAGTGTAAATGAGGGTGTATAGTAGGTGGCAGATGTAGGAAAATGGCAATTGGTTGAATGACAGCTATTAAAATGAAGCAAGTGGTTCAAGCTACTCTGCCGTGTAGGGTGGGAACATAGGTTGGCAGTGAGAGACCGATAAGGTCAAGAAGAAGAGCTGCTAACTTTGGAGAAGGCAGCGTTGGCCAGAGTTCTCTCTGAACAATAACCATCAACATTGATTGGAGACAGGAAGGAGTCACAGATGAATGAGTACCCAGAGAAAACTTGATTCAATTTCGTACACTTTCCCAGCTAACATAGACCATCCCTGAATACATGGCCTAGCTCTGCATGAGAAAGATCATACAGAGTCCTCCATCTCCCTGACTTATTTTTATTTTATATTAACTTCATAAGTTTGGTTTCTTCATCCTTTATTACAAGGTATTTTCCCTCCATTCTTTTATAGAGTAAAATACAGAGAATCAGAAAGACAAGGAATATCTCAACTTTTCTTTAAAACACAGTCCTCATGCTGTTCCTGGAAAAGCAAGAGTTTGTCAATTCCTTGAAAAAAAGTAGCAAGTCTGTGCCAGATTTTTTGCTTTGCCTTCTTTGTGCATGAGTATAATAATAGTGAGGTTCTTTGTATGAGCCTGCAAGTTACTGCTTTGGGTGGAAGAATATTTGTATTGCTCTTCCATACTCTTTCCAGGTTAGCTGAGGTAGGGAAGACAATCTACAGCTGAGTTAAAGAATAAAATTAGTTGGAATAAATGTAATGACACGCACACCTTGTCAGTTCAGTTGCTCTCACTAGTTACTCATTCAGCTCTAGATTATCTTTCAAAAATCCTTCTCCCCTCCTCCCATGAGTCGTTTTCCTGGTACTATTTCTAAACTCTGTGAATATTTCAATATATTGAAACCGTTGATGTGCATTCTGTTTACATGTCTATCTCTCCTACTAATATGTGAGCCCCTACAGAGAACAGATGCTATTTGGTCTGTAGCCCTTCACTAGTAGTGAATGACAAATAGTAGGGACCAAATAAATGTACGTTTAACTGATCTGACTGCAGTCATTTAGATATGACATGTAGGCAGGGAATTCATTGTTCGCTAAGAGCAAGATCTATCTCACATATTTTATTTATTTTCTGGCTCAGTCAGTTTCCCTTAAAACAAGTTCTGGTCTATTGTGAAATGTCCTTCTCATGAGCCACTTCCCCTTCCATCCTGTTAACACGTATATTCACATAGTCCAAGCAGAATGTTTCTTTGTGGATTCTAGGCAGTGATGGGGAAATTAAAATACCATATTGCATTAATTCTAAAATACAGATTTTTTTTTCACCTTTTGAATTAAAACTTGGGAGTATTTAACAATCAATGGCATCTTACAATTATGATTGACAGTGTTATTTGCTTTCAGAGTCATCTCTAACATAATGCATCTTTCATTGATGGTATCTTAGATTTGTTGAAATGTGGTACTGTAGGCCAACCCAGCCCTACCAGGGTATATGGTGAATTCTGGATATGTTCTAAGTGCTACATTAAAGACAAACCAAAAAACTTTTCCAGAATAGAGTGAGAGGGTCTGACTTAAGGAACAGAGGGCAAGTTTCATGGGACAGTCATTGTTATGTCTCTAGCATCTGATCTACTACACGCCTGGTACATATACATATTTAATACATAAAAATAATTGCTAACAGTTTTTACTCTGTATTAGTCACTGAGTTATAAGTGCTTTTCATATACAAGCTCATTTAATCCTCAGGACATCACTTCGAGTGGGTTGAATATGATTCACATTTTTCAGTTGCATAGAATGAGGCTGAGGGTAGACAGGTAACATATAAGTTCTATAGATAGTAGGTAGCAGAGTTGCAGCTAGACCCCAAGTCCATTTGGCTTCAAAAGCCATGCTCTTGTGCTGTGTGCAATGCTTCCTCCCCAGGGCATATTGACTTTGAATAGGTGGTTATTCCTATTGATCTTAACGGCCATTTGCCTGGTCTAAGCTGTCAGTGCTCAACTTTCTTTCCCAATTTCCACTTTCCTGGGCCCTGTAGACTCCACTGGCCACTGCATGACCATCTTAGACTTAATTATTTTTAAACAAATATTGCTATTTTGTAATAAACCGTCCATTGAAAAAATATTTTTTTTATTTAATGATCATCGGCAAAATCCTATCAAAACCAAAAATCCCCTAAGAGCTATTTGTGATTATGATGGTATTGTCGTAAGTGCAATAATGTGGAGGTAAAATAAAATGTTTTTTTTATTTTAAGTGAAAGAAAAAAAACACAATCTCTCTTGAGGTCATAGAGATAAAGGTAAGTCCAATGGGCTCAACTGTGGGGCTGAGATGGGTTTTCTAATGACCAGACCCTAAGCTAAATATTAAAACTTGCTGAGGAGATTCATTTCAGGTACAAAACCTTCTGAGGTCAGTCACCTTTGTCTCTTTCTATTCATTGCAGAGATCAGAACGTGGGGTGGTAGAGCGCACGCCATACTGAGAGAAGGAAGAAACCCCAGCCCAGACCAGACTCGAATGTGCGTGGCAGTCACCTGGAGGGCTTGTTCAGACACAGACTGCTGGACTGCTCCCAGAGTCTCGCATTTATTAGGTCTGTGGTGGGCCCTGAGAATCTGCATTCAGACAAATGTCCAGATGCAGCTGAAGCTGCTGGTCCAGGATCTGCACTTGGAAAATCACTGGCCTCGATATTAGATGACTTGACTTTGGATCCTGGATTTCTCACTTTACAGTTGTGACTTAGGGAATTCAATCATCTGCCTCTTGGTTCCTTATTAGTAAACTGAACTCCAAACTACCTGTTCTATTCATTTAATAAGACCTATGTGAAAAGAAAGGAAAATCACATATTTGCAAGTTACTTAAAAACCTAGTATTGTTACTAATATTATTGTGAAAGAAGCTGTAGATTTATGTCACCCTAGAGAGGAGCTGGCAGAACTTCTGAATTACACAAGGCCAGGGGAACAACTCAGATAATTCAAAGTGAATGTTGTACCCTGACGCGTGCAGCACTGAGGACTTAGCGACCAGCACAGAGTGTGAGTGGAAACATCTGGGTTCTGCATATGTGTGTTCAGATCCTGGATCTGTGAGACTAGAGTCTGTGTCCCATCTGGAAAATGAGAACGGGAGGACCTAGCTTGCAGGCTTTTTGTGAAGGCTATTCAAGATAAGGCATATGAAAGAAATAGCCCAGTGCCTGGCACACAGTAGGCACTCTGTAAATAGTAGCTCCTAATAGAGACTTCAGCTTTGGTGATGTACCCATGTCCCATGGTTAGCCAGCTCCCTGGACCTGAAAGACCACGTCAGCAATGCTGCTTTGAATAAGCAAATGGGACCTACAGACCTCCAGGTCCTTCCAAATGAGATTCTGATGTCAGCACAAAGCCAATGAATCTGGGGAGCTGCCAGCAGCCAGGACTGCTTTCCTCAGTCTTCCCTAATGACTGATAGCTATATCTGTCATGCCTATGCCGTAAGCTACCACATGATCGTTAAGCAACACTTCGTAGAATTCTCTTGCAAGTAAGGCATGAACAAGAGAAAAGGTGAAATCACCTGAAGATCAGTGTGCAGAGCTCTTCATTCTCCCCTGGATTGTGTGACAGTGGAATCAAGTCTAAACCAGAGACCGCATGACCGTGCAATGAGCTCTTCACTAACAAGTGCCAGATAAACTTCAGCAATCTGCTCTAGGTGGGTGGAAGTTCCAGGCTTGCAAAAGCCTGTAGTTAATAGAAGCAACAACTGGAGCACAATTGCTGACCAAGTTGTGGAACCTGACGCCATGTCATGGGCCTAGAATGCAGCCCATGGTGCCATGTTGGACAGGCTTTCCTTTTATACATCATGTTGATGAGAAGTAATTCATGCAGGCTACGTGTCCTCTTGCACGTTACATGGACCAACACTCTACTCAACTTGACATCACAAGTGATCCAGGCAGGAAGAATATCCTTGAACATGTAGGGCTGTTTCAGTGATAGCAAGTGATCGATTCAACAAAAATGGGAGAGAATTGGCTCAGTTTTTATCTTTCTCTTCCTCACTGGGCTTGAGTAGACTCAGTGGATCACAGGACTGGTGGGGAAAGGTGAGAGTAAGGCATTTCAGTTTGATCTGACAGGGTTAATTGTCTCTCTTGACATTCCTTGCCAACAAATATGGAAAATATAATTCTTTACATGAATGTTTACTATTTTATTTCTTTCCTAATCTTAAGTTAGGACGGGATGTCTTTAAGCTTTTTTCTCATGGAAATAGCTCCTAGGATGGCAGAATAATGAATATCTGCTTAGACAATTTTCTTTTCCCAATTCATACTAAGCTTCTGATTTTTTTTTTGCCTTCCGCTCTGCTTCCAGATCCCAGTTACCCTTCATTCTGAAGACATCCTCGGATTCTTCAATGGTCTCAGCTGCCAGAGCACTGACTTCCTTTCCATGTGATTCATTGCTGCTCCCACAGCGACTTTCAGACTCACAGTCCCCTGGTCTCTCCTGCTCAGATGGGCTGTCATTAGTTACTAGCAACCAGGACTGTTTTCCTCAGTTTTCCCTCACGACTGATAGCTATCACATTTGTGTCTTTGCCATAACCTAACACATAATAATTAAGCAACATTTTCTGAAATTCCCTAGCAAGCAGAGTGCTGCTTTTATTCTGTCTCAGCCATTCCCCATCAAGACCATATCTTATACTTGGTCACGACTCAGGTTTGCTCTACTTTCAAGAGGACAAATTCTGAAATCCCTCTCTTTTCCTCTCTCTCTCCTTCTCTGCTTTTACTTTCTTCTTTATCAAGACCTCTCGCCCTTGACCCTTGCCAAGGCCCATTCCCCATCACCTGAATTTTATTTCATGACTTCTTCCATAGTCTGAACTCATTGGTCAATAATTTCAATTCAGTATCACTTACAATCCCCTCTGTGATGTCTCTCATATCTGTCTTCTCTTTCTCTTCTTGCTGGTTCTCTTGAGAGGGATTATCAGGATCTATACTACCTAGCTGCCATTTCTTCTGATCTGTTCTGTTCTAATCCATAGTAGTTACCCTTTTGAAAATCATCATCCTAATTTTGAGGCTCCATGAGAGAGTTTGTCCTCGAAACACCTCTACTTTTTCTTCTAAGATTTGCTCGTGCTCTTTCTCATCTATACCTGAAAAATAACATCTGTTTTCATTAAAGTTCATCTCAAATAACACCTCCAGATTCCTCCAACTTTACTTGATCCTTTCTCAGTGTTACATTTCTATGCTAGCTGTAATGGTTTGTATCTGTTTTATTTTCTCTGCAAAGTGATCCAGTGTAAAGGACATGACCTTTGGATTTAGAGAGATATCTGGGTGAAGATCTCAGCTCTAGTATTTACTTTGGGCAAGTCACAGCATTTTGCTAAGACCAAGTTTCCTCCTCTAAAAAAGGGGATAACACTATTATCGTTAATAATAATATTGGGATTGTTATAAGGATTAAATGAGATAAAATGACTACCATATAAAAGCCAATCAAGAAATATTATTTCTCCCCTTCTGCCCCATGGCTTGTGTCCTTGAGGTGGAAGACTATGCCTTATTCATTTTGTATCCCTTGAAAAGTCAACAGTGTTTGGCCCTTAGTAGGCATCAATAAATATTTACTGAATTCACATGTCCTTATCATGTGTCTTTTTCCCCTGTTGAAAGTTGGAGATTCAGAAACAATAAATTTTTTTTGCAGTCCATTTTCTACTTAAATTTAGTAAGTTTAAAGCAGAATATTTCTGTTGGCTGAGCAGACACTTAATAAATTACCCTAGTACCAACAATTCCAACTTCTCCATTGAGAAATACTTGTGGCTATGTGCTCTGTGTCCAGCCTCAAGTTAAGGAGATGATATTTTTGTGAAAATAACAGGCATAATAATGATATCTGAGAAGGTTCTCTTCTAGGTTATTGACTCAGCATGATCTGATATGGTTGTGACCAATCATGGCCTTCTCTAATGAAGAGCTAATATGAAATGAACTGGGAATCTGATTCACATCCTTGTATGAAAAGGGTCCCTCTTCTAAAAAACTACTGGTACTAAAAATTTCCTAGCAAAATTAAGTTCTTTGAGGAAAAGCAAGGCTTCAAGCTAGATGTTTGTTAAAGATATCATGGTGTACTAGAAAGATCATTGCACTTGGAATGGAAAGGCCTTTACTCAAATCTCAGCTTCACTACGTATTAACTGTGGAATGTCATGCAAAATACTGGGACCTCGTTCACCTTTAAAAAATGATAACATTCCTACGTCACACATCGTTGTGAGGATTGAATGACATACCTATGGAAACACACAGTAGAGTGCATGGCATATACAGAGAGAGAGAGAGAGCAATTAACAAAAGTTGGTTAAAATGTCAACATATAGAGAAATTTCTTATTTAAAAAAAAAGTCCTAGCTCATTTTGCAGCCATATACTACCAAACATTGTGCTGTCATTGACTGCCTATGTACTTGAGGGATGGTTTTTATGTGTTAACTTGACTAGGCTTTGCTACCAAGATCTGAGGTCAAACACCAGTCTAGATGCTGCTATGAAGGTATACTTCAGATCATTTAAATCAGTAGACTTTGAGTAAAGCAGATTATTCTCCACAGTGTGGGTGGGCTTTGTCCAATCAGTTGAAGGCTTTGAAGAAAAAGACTGTGGTCCCTTTAGAAAGGGGGAATTCCACCTCCAGACTGCCTTGAGACTAGGTCTGCAGCAGTACTTCTTCCCTGGTCTCCAGCCTGCTGGCCTGCTCTGCAGATTTTGGACTTGCCAGGCTGTACAACTATACAGGGGTTTAAGGGAGCCAATCCCTTAAAATAAATCTCAAGAGAGAGACAGAGGCAGAGACAGAGACAGAGACAGAGAAAGCACATTGTGTCTATATGCCTGTGGTAATCCTATGTTTTCCTCAGAAGTACTGAAGTTTTGCACGGGAAATCGGTGATCCCTTCTCAGTGAGTGACAGCCCTTGACTTGCCCTTTCCAACCTGCCTATCCATCCCATCTCCTTCCTGCTCTCTCTGCTGGCCACAGTTGCTAACCCAAGAGTTAGGAATCAAGAAGCATTTCAGGAGCCTGAACCTTCTTCCTACCCTGACAGGTGATCAGCAAGCAGCTGGTAAGGAGAGAGCTGCTTTCTTTGTTTCTCCCTGAGAGGGACCCAGAAGCTCGAGCCTGAAACCCAAACACACCTCTGGTTTCCTGCATCATTTTCCAAGTCCCTCTTTGTTCTCCCCTCAGCTCTCTTTTTTTTTTTTTTTTTTTTTTTTAATAATTATTTTTTATTGAAGGGTAGTTGACACACAGTATTACATTACATGAGTTTCAAGTGTACAACACAGTGGTAGAACATTTATATACATAATTCTAGGTTCCAGCTATCACCCTACCAAGCTGTTACAATATCTTGACTATATTCCTTATGCTATACATTACATCCTGGTTACTAATTTATTTTACCATTGGAAGTCTGTCCTTTTTTTTTTTTTTTTTTTTTTTTTGTTTTGTGAGGGCATCTCTCATATTTATTGATCAAATGGTTGTTAACGACAACAAAATTCTGTATAGGGGAGTCAATGCTCAATGCACAATCATTATTCCACCCCAAGCCTAATTTTTGTCAGTCTCCAATCTTCTGAGGCGTAACAAACAAGTTTTTACATGTAGAACAAATTCTTACATAATGAATAAGTTACATAGTGAACAGTACAAGGGCAGTCATCACAGAAACTTTCGGTTTTGCTCATGCATTATGAACTATAAACAGTCAGTTCAAATATGAATACTCATTTGGCTTTTATACTTGATTTATATGTGGATACCACATTTTTCTCTTTATTATTATTTTTAATAAAATGCTGAAATGGTAGGTAGATACAAGATAAAGGTAGAAA
The DNA here is from genome assembly GCF_030020395.1 of Manis pentadactyla. Classification (NCBI taxonomy): domain Eukaryota; kingdom Metazoa; phylum Chordata; class Mammalia; order Pholidota; family Manidae; genus Manis; species Manis pentadactyla. The sequence goes on from NC_080030.1 coordinate 53,655,304, forward strand.
ACATAGTTTAGTGTTGTAAGAGAACACATGTAGATGATCAGGTGTGTGCCTGTAGACTATGTGTTAATCCAAGCCAGACCAGGGCAATAAAACATCCACGTATGCAGAAGATTTCTCTCAGAACGGGGGGGTGAGGTTCTAAGCCTCACCTCTGTTGATCCCCAATTTCTCACCTGATGGCCCCCCTGCGACTGTGCCTGTCTTAGGTTGTTCCTCCCTTGAGGAATCTTACCCGTCTCTGGCTAACCAGTCATCTTCCGGGGCCATACAGGGAAATGTGAAGTTGGTAAGTGAGAGAAAAGCCTTATTCTTTGAAAAAGTTAGCTTTTTACTTCTTTGCATATTTATGCCCTGTGGCTTCTATGCCCAGCATTTGTCCCGAGGTATCTTCACCACTTGGAAGAACCATGGTACTCGGCAAGTTTGATATGAGGCACGAACTCTATTTAAGGGTTGTAATTAGGAAGGAAGAAGAAAAGCTACAGAAGCAGCAGGCGGAAGAAAACATGGGAAGATTGACTATTTCTTTGATATATCTTCTTGTAGAGTAACTTCAGCATGCATAGGTCTCAAGCTACCACTTAAATTGCACACACACATTAACATAATAGGAGTATAGTTACATAACCAAAGCATATCTGCAATTACCAGCCATCTGCAGTGAAACCAAGAAAACCAGCCAGGCACCCTAGGCATTTGTGAAAACTTATCTATGATATGGTGGATATTGTCCAACTGAACTTGAACAGTCTGAGAGAAACCAGACAAATCAAAACAACCCATTCCTGGGGACTGTTCACATGCCATATGTTCTTTTAACAATAAATAGTTTGTAGTTGTAAGACTTTGGAGCGCTACAATTTGCACCTCTCCAAATTCTTGGTTGAGTTCCAACAGTATAGATCCAGTCCAATTTTGTTGTTTTACTGTATGCACAGGCCAGCCTAGACATCTCCTTCCTCATTCCCATGGCAAGTCCAGGAACTGGCGGGATGAGCGCATCCACAGCTGCAGCAGTGCGTGGATCCCTGTTGGGGTCTTTTGATGATCATCCTCTGGCATGAGTCCTCCAGAGAGCGCAGATGTTGGAAGTTCTTTCTCACATCGTATCCCAGTTCACCTTCGGGGCAGCCCAACTAGGCTTTGATCCCCTGCACAAACACAAACAGACCCCCCGCCCACACCTTTACGTGCCCTCCATACCCTTGTGTAGAACTCGCCGGAGGTTACCACACAGGAACTGCCCTTTTTTTTTTTTTTTTTTGCTATCACTAATCTACACTTACATGACGAATATTATGTTTACTAGACTCTCCCCTATACCAGGTCTCCCCTATAAACCCCTTTACAGTCACTGTCCATCAGCATAGCAAAATGTTGTAGAATCACTACTTGCCTTCTCTGTGTTGTACAGCCCTCCTTTTCTCCTACCCCCCCATGCATGTTAATCTTAATACCCCCCTACTTCTCCCCCCCTTATCCCTCCCTACCCACCCATCCTCCCCAGTCCCTTTCCCTTTGGTACCTGTTAGTCCATTCTTGAGTTCTGTGATTCTGCTGCTGTTTTGTTCCTTCAGTTTTTCCTTTGTTCTTATATTCCACAGATAAGTGAAATCATTTGGTATTTCTCTTTCTCCGCTTGGCTTGTTTCACTGAGCATAATACCCTCCAGCTCCATCCATGTTGCTGCAAATGATTGGATTTGCCCTTTTCTTATAGCTGAGTAGTATTCCATTGTGTATATGTACCACATCTTCTTTATCCATTCATCTATTGATGGACATTTAGGTTGCTTCCAATTCTTGGCTATTGTAAATAGTGCTGCAATAAACATAGGGGTGCATCTGTCTTTCTCAAACTTGATTGCTGCATTCTTAGGGTAAATTCCTAGGAGTGGAATTCCTGGGTCAAATGGTAAGTCTGTTTTGAGCATTTTGATGTATCTCCATACTGCTTTCCACAATGGTTGAACTAACTTACATTCCCACCAGCAGTGTAGGAGGGTTCCCCTTTCTCCACAGCCTCGCCAACATTTGTTGTTGTTTGTCTTTTGGATGGCAGCCATCCTTACTGGTGTGAGGTGATACCTCATTGTAGTTTTAATTTGCATTTCTCTGATAATTAGCGATGTGGAGCATCTTTTCATGTGTCTGTTGGCCATCTGTATTTCTTTTTTGGAGAACTGTCTGTTCAGTTCCTCTGCCCATTTTTTAATTGGGTTATTTGTTTTTTGTTTGTTGAGGCGTGAGAGCTCCTTATATATTCTGGACGTCAAGCCTTTATCGGATGTGTCATTTTCAAATATATTCTCCCATACTGTAGGGATCCTTCTTGTTCTATTGATGGTGTCTTTTGCTGTACAGAAGCTTTTCAGCTTAATATAGTCCCACTTACTCATTTTTGCTGTTGTTTTCCTTGCCCGGGGAGATATGTTCAAGAAGAGGTCACTCATGTTTATGTCTAAGAGGTTTTCGCCTATGTTTTCTTCCAAGAGTTTAATGGTTTCATGGCTTACATTCAGGTCTTTGATCCATTTTGAGTTTACTTTTGTATATGGGGTTAGACAATGGTCCAGTTTCATTCTCCTACATGTAGCTGTCCAGTTTTGCCAGCACCACCTGTTGAAGAGACTGTCATTTCGCCATTGTATGTCCATGGCTCCTTTATCAAATATTAATTGACCATATATGTCTGGGTTAATGTCTGGATTCTCTAGTCTGTTCCATTGGTCTGTGGCTCTGCTCTTGTGCCAGTACCAAATTGTCTTGATTACTATGGCTTTATAGTAGAGCTTGAAGTTGGGGAGTGAGATCCCCCCTACTTTATTCTTCTTTCTCAGGATTGCTTTGGCTATTCGGGGTCTTTGGTGTTTCCATATGAATTTTTGAATTGTTTGTTCCAGTTCATTGAAGAATGTTGCTGGTAGTTTCATAGGGATTGCATCAAATCTGTATATTGCTTTGGGCAGGATGGCCATTTTAACGATATTAATTCTTCCTAGCCACGAGCATGGGATGAGTTTCCATCTGTTAGTGTCCCCTTTAATTTCTCTTAAGAGTGACTTGTAGTTTTCAGAGTATAAGTCTTTCACTTCTTTGGTTAGGTTTATTCCTAGGTATTTTATTTTTTTTGATGCAATTGTGAATGGAGTTGTTTTCCTGATTTCTCTTTCTGTTGGTTCATTGTTAGTATATAGGAAAGCCACAGATTTCTGTGTGTTGATTTTGTATCCTGCAACTTTGCTGTATTCCGATATCAGTTCTAGTAGTTTTGGGGTGGAGTCTTTAGGGTTTTTTATGTACAGTATCATGTCATCTGCAAATAGTGACAGTTTAACTTCTTCTTTACCAATCTGGATTCCTTGTATTTCTTTATTTTGTCTGATTGCCGTGGCTAGGACCTCCAGTACTATGTTAAATAACAGTGGAGAGAGTGGGCATCCCTGTCTAGTTCCCGATCTCAGAGGAAATGCTTTCAGCTTCTCGCTGTTCAATATAATGTTGGCTGTGGGTTTTTCATAGATGGCCTTTATTATGTTGAGGTACTTGCCCTCTATTCCCATTTTGCTGAGAGTTTTTAACATGAATGGATGTTGAACTTTGTCAAATGCTTTTTCAGCATCTATGGAGATGATCATGTGGTTTTTGTCTTTCTTTTTGTTGATGTGGTGGATGATGTTGATGGACTTTCGAATGTTGTACCATCCTTGCATCCCTGGAATGAATCCCACTTGGTCATGGTGTATGATCCTTTTGATGTATTTTTGAATTCGGTTTGCTAATATTTTGTTGAGTATTTTTGCATCTACGTTCATCAGGGATATTGGTCTGTAGTTTTCTTTTTTGGTGGGGTCTTTGCCTGGTTTTGGTATTAGGGTGATGTTAGCTTCATAGAATGAGTTTGGGAGTATCCCCTCCTCCTCTATTTTTTGGAAAACTTTAAGGAGAATGGGTATTATGTCTTCCCTGTATGTCTGATAAAATTCCGAGGTAAATCCATCTGGCCCGGGGGTTTTGTTCTTTGGTAGTTTTTTGATTACCTCTTCAATTTCGTTGCTGGTAATTGGTCTGTTTAGATTTTCTGTTTCTTCCTGGGTCAATCTTGGAAGGTTATATTTTTCTAGGAAGTTGTCCATTTCTCCTAGGTTTCCCAGCTTGTTAGCATATAGGTTTTCATAGTATTCTCCAATAATTCTTTGCATTTCCGTGGGGTCCGTCGTGATTTTTCCTTTCTCGTTTCTGATACTGTTGATTTGTGTTGATTCTCTTTTCTTCTTAATAAGTCTGGCTAGAGGCTTATCTATTTTGTTTATTTTCTCGAAGAACCAACTCTTGGTTTCATTGATTTTTGCTATTGTTTTATTCTTCTCAATTTTATTTATTTCTTCTCTGATCTTTATTATGTCCCTCCTTCTGCTGACCTTAGGCCTCATCTGTTCTTCTTTTTCCAATTTCGATAATTGTGACATTAGACCATTCATTTGGGATTGCTCTTCCTTTTTTAAATATGCTTGGATTGCTATATACTTTCCTCTTAAGACTGCTTTTGCTGTGTCCCACAGAAGTTGGGGCTTAGTGTTGTTGTTGTCATTTGTTTCCATATATTGCTGGATCTCCATTTTGATTTGGTCATTGATCCATTGATTATTTAGGAGCGTGTTGTTAAGCCTCCATGTGTTTGTGAGCCTCTTTGCTTTATTTGTACAGTTTATTTCTAGTTTTATGCCTTTGTGGTCTGAGAAGTTGGTTGGTAGGATTTCAATCTTTTGGAATTTTCTGAGGCTCTTTTTGTGGCCTAGTATGTGGTCTATTCTGGAGAATGTTCCATGTGCACTTGAGAAGAATGTATATCCCGCTGCTTTTGGATGTAGAGTTCTATAGATGTCTATTAGGTCCATCTGCTCTACTGTGTTGTTCAGTGCTTCCGTGTCCTTACTTATTTTCTGCCCAGTGGATCTATCCTTTGGGGTGAGTGGTGTGTTGAAGTCTCCTAGAATGAATGCATTGCAGTCTATATCCCCCTTTAGTTCTGTTAGTATTTGTTTCACATATGCTGGTGCTCCTGTGTTGGGTGCATATATATTTAGAATGGTTATATCCTCTTGTTTGACTGAGCCCTTTATCATTATGTAGTGTCCTTCTTTATCTCTTGTTACTTTCTTTGTTTTGAAGTCTATTTTGTCTGATATTAGTACTGCAACCCCTGCTTTCTTCTCACTGTTGTTTGCTTGAAATATGTTTTTCCATCCCTTGACTTTTAGTCTGTACATGTCTTTGGGTTTGAGGTGAGTTTCTTGTAAGCAGCATATAGATGGGTCTTGCTTTTTTATCCATTCTGTTACTCTGTGTCTTTTGATTGGTGCATTCAACCCATTAACATTTAGGGTGACTAGTGAAAGATATGTACTTATTGCCATTGCAGGCTTTAAATTCGTGGTTACCAAAGGTTCAAGGTTAGCCTCTTTAGTATCTTACTGCCTAACTTAGCTCGCTTATTGAGCTGTTATATACACTGTCTGGAGATTCTTTTCTTCTCTCCCTTCTTGTTCCTCCTCCTCGATTCTTCATATGTTGGGTGTTTTGTGTTGCTCTTTCTAGGAGTGCTCCCATCTAGAGCAGTCCCTGTAAGATGTTCTGTAGAGGTGGTTTGTGGGAAGCAAATTCCCTCAGCTTTTGTTTGTCTGGGAATTGTTTAATCCCACCATCATATTTGAATGATAGTCGTGCTGGATACAGTATCCTTGGTTCAAGGCCCTTCTGTTTCATTGTATTAAATATATCATGCCATTCTCTTCTGGCCTGTAGGGTTTCTGTTGAGAAATCTGACGTTAGCCTGATGGGTTTCCCTTTATAGGTGACCTTTTTCTCTCTAGCTGCCTTTAACACTCTTTCCTTGTCCTTGATCTTTGCCATTTTAATTATTATGTGTCTTGGTGTTGCCCTTCTTGGATCCTTTCTGTTGGGGGTTCTGTGTATTTCCGTGGTCTGTTTGATTACTTCCTCCCCCAGTGTGGGGAAGTTTTCAGCAATTATTTCTTCTAAGATACTTTCCATCTCTTTGCCTCTCTCTTCTTCTTCTGGGACCCCTATAATACGGATATTGCTCCTTTTAGATTGGTCACACAGTTCTCTTAATATTGTTTCATTCCTGGAGATCCTTTTGTCTCTCTCTATGTCAGCTTCTATGCGTTCCTGTTCTCTGATTTCAATTCCATCAATGGCCTCTTGCATTCTATCCATTCTGCTTATAAACCCTTCCAGAGTTTGTTTCATTTCTGCGATCTCCTTTCTGGCATCTGTGATCTCTTTCCGGACTTCATCCCATTTTTCTTGCGTATTTCTCTGCATCTCTGTCAGCATGTTTATGATTCTTATTTTGAATTCTTTGTCAGGAAGACTGGTTAGGTCTGTCTCCTTCTCTGGTGTTGTCTCTGTGATCTTTGTCTGCCTGTAGCTTTGCCTTTTCATGGTGATAGGAATAGTCTGCAGAACTGGGACGAGTGACGGCTGGAAGGACTTCCTTTCTTGTTGGTTTGTGGCCCTCCTCTCTTGGGAGAACAGCGGCCTCTAGTGGCTTGTGCTGCGCAGCTGCGCGCAGACAGGGTTTCTGCTTCCTGCCCGGCTGCTATGGAGTTAATCTCCGCTGTTGCTGTGGGCGTGGCCTGGCTCGGGCAGCTGCTCCAAAATGGTGGAGTTGCGTTGGAGCAGGAGCTGCTGGGAGGCTATTTATCTCCGTAAGGGGCCTCCCTGCTCCCTGCAGCCCAGGGGTTAGGGTGCCCAGAGATCCCGGATTCCCTACCTCTGGATTACGTGACCTGCCCTGCCCCTTTAAGACTTCCAAAAAGCACCCGCCAAAACAAAACAACGACCACAAAAAAAACAAGAAAAAAAATTTTTTTAATTAAAAAAAAAAAAAAATTTTTTTATTAAAAAAAAAAAGGTGGTCGTTCGTTTTTCTTTATTCTCCGGTGCCAGCTTCAGGCCTCTGCTCACCGGTCTTTCTGCCCTGTTTCCCTAATATTGGGGTCCCTGTCCCTTTAAGACTTCCAGAAAGCGCTCGCCAAAACAAAGCAGCAAAAAAGGAAAAAAAAAAAAAAAAAAATGGTCGCGTGCTTTTCTTATGTCCTCTGTTGCCCAGCCTTCAGTGCCTGCTCACTGTTCTTGCTGCCCTGTTTTCCCAGTATCGAGGGCCCTGCACTCTGGCCCGGATGGCTGGGGCTGGGTGTTCGGCAGCCCTGGGCTCCGTCTCCCTCCCGCTCTGCCTGCTCTTCTCCCTCCGGGAGCTGGGGGGGAGGGGCGCTCGGCTCCCGCGGGGCCGGGGCTTGTATCTTACCCCCTTCGCGAGGCGCTGGGTTCTCTCAGGTGCGGATGTGGTCTGGATATTGTCCTGTGTCCTCTGGTCTTTATTCTAGGAAGGGTTGTCTTTGTTATATTTTCATAGATATATGTTGTTTTGGGAGGAGATTTCCGCTGCTCTACTCACGCCGCCATCTTCCGCCCCCTGTGTCTCAGCTCTCTTTTGTCTTGACTTTCTTAACGTGGTACCTAAGTTGGAGTGACCTGCAGGCTGCCAACACCTTTTCAAGGGCACCCGTTCACATGGCCAGATGGGTCTCCGGTTCTGAATTCTTCTCTCAGTCCTCCAAGGACACTTATCTTTCTAGCAACTCTCCCCATTCCCTGCCCCCCAGGACTGCTCTCATGTTTACCACTGAGCACAGTGGTTAGCAGTCATTCAAGGGGAATTTTGGACTCTGTAAGATGCAGAGTAAGCGCTCAACAAATGTTAGCTCTTTCTACTGCTGCTTGCACTCTGAGCCTTGCCCATCCCGGAATGCTGGAAGGTTTGCTTCATGCATCACTTGGGACATCTTTAAACTGTGGTCTCAGGCAGCCTCTGCCATCAGAATGAGTCGTGTATGAGGGGCCGAATCTGATGTCATCTGGGCCCTGACCCAAGACCTGACCCAAGACCCAACCATCTGGTGGGAGGGTTGTCCTAATGCCAGTCCTCAGCCCCACCCCCACTCCAATCATGTTCAACTGTGATTTGACAGTCATGACTTCCTGAATCCCAAGGGATAGCAATCAGATCCTTGTCAGATGGTTAGGCAGCTGGATGCTATTTTTATATAAAATTGCTTCAGAGTCTGTAGTCATTAGATCTACCATTTTCATGGAGACATGTTCAGTCTCACCAATTTAACAGCTTCAGAGCATCCCCAATCATTCATCCATCTGATAAAGTTAAGTTCAAATTCATAGTTCAGTCTCCATTGTTTTCTTGAGAACTGGGGAGGGCATAAGAAATAGCAACAATCACCCCTTTATTGTCAGATTAATTTTGTGAACTAACATTCCTGGCCAGAAAACAGTTTGGAGAAGCTAAAACTGTCTCACAGTCCACCATATTCTTGTGCAATTTTCTTTTGCAATTTAAAACCAGTGAGATCTAATCCCTTGCTTAGATCTCAATAACCCTTAAATCTCAGGGTTAGTCATTTAACCCTGGGTTTCCAGTTTGGGTAATTGAGAGTTGCCACCCTGCACACGAAACTCCCACTGGGATTCCTGGTGGAAGGTCCTGGCAATGCCTGACAGCCAAGGCTGAGTCCCACTCCACTGGCTTCTAGAGCTCTGCTTCCCCTTCGGTGCTGTTTGCAGCCTGCTGGCTGTGTGTCCCACGAGGTCATAGCCTGCAGCTGCCACATCCGCTGCTCCATCCTGGGTGCTGGCTCAGGGGCTGGCACACAGAAACTGCAGAATAAATATTTATTAAGCAAATACCTTGAGACTGATCATAAGCTGTGTAATAGCATTATTTGTCCCTTACAGCAACAAATTATTCTCAATGGTTAGAATAAGAAGATGAAACCAGGATGGAAGCTGATTAAGTCGAGGTACCACATCATTGCCCCTGGTGCCTGTATGTCTGCAGTCAGACTTCTGCCCAGATCCCAGGGCCTCTGCAGAGCACCTTTCTCTCTGCTCTTGAAAGAAGACCAGCAAACCCTGTGCAGCTATGAGGTTGAATTTTTAAAAAAGCAGGGACAGAAGGAACTCAGAAGGGAAAGTCTACATATCCTCTTCTCTATGGAAGTAATGATAATAGCAAAAATAATAAGACTAAATTGTGTTAAGTACTTTCCATGGCACTGTACTTGACCTTTATTAATTAATCTTCAGCACAAGCCTATGAGGTAGAGTTTCTTATTACCATGCCAATTTATGGAGGGTAGAACAGGAACTTAGAAGAATTTAAATACCTTGCTGAAGCTGGTGGGTGGAGAAGCTGGAATTCTTCCCCAAGTGTCCCCAGTCCGGAACTTAGTGACCAGTTGCAGAAGTTCTGCTCCTTTGTTCCACTCTTTGTCTTTTGCTGGCTTGAATATTTATGGGCAAGATCCAAGTCTTACTCACTTTTTGGTTAACTCAGCACCTGGCCCACGGTCATGCATGTCATGTGGAGACAGTAAATATTCGTTGATTGGAAAGCAGAGATAGTCAAAAGCACTAGGATAGTTATTTTATTCGGAAACAGAGCATGCATGAAAGGACAACCCAAAGCCTCTGAGGGAAAGCAGACCCACACAAGTGGTCTTGCAGCCTTCAAAGACAGAATGTATCACTAAACATGTTTGGAATTCATAGCATCAAGTTAAAGAGTATTTTATAGCGACTACATTATAAGAAATGATTACTTCTTGGAAATAGCTAGAAGGATCTTGGTCTTTTGCTCTGACTGCTTTTCCCAATGCCTAAACTAAAGAAGGCAGGCCAGGTGAAACCCTACAGTGGAGCAGGAGTGGGGGTCCCCACAACTAAAGTAAACATAAGACACAGCTCCTATGGGTCTGTGTTTCCACCCCAGTTCTCGGGCCACATCTCTGTCTTGCTTTTCAGAGAGCCAGCTCCTCCTGGGCAGGGCTGTCAAATCAAGTCCCTGAGACACGGTCATAGGACTTGCCTCTCCTAGCAACCTGCCCCAGAAGTTCCGTGAGGCATGCCTATAACTTTCTCAGAATGCTATCTCATCTTCTTTTGTGACAATTAAAACTGAAGAAAGTGAAACTTTCAATGAGAAAATGAGTAAGCACTTTCAGAACAGAGCTCTCAAGCTCACTTCCAATACAGCCTTGAGTTAGCTTCTCTTTAGACACCTTGAAATCCCTGGTGCCTGGAGCTGTACCTTGTGATCAGTTTGTATTTACTATATGTTTATCACTTGAATGCATGCACAAATGAGTATCAACTAAATATTTCTTCAGAGAATACTATGTGTAACATATTGTGGCAATAGAGTCATCCCCACTGGTCAGAATAAGAGAACTTGGTTTAAATCCTAACATGTGCCTGGGGTAGATACTGAAGAACTTGACAGTCATTCTTCCACCTGATTAAATGGATCTCAAGTGGAGGGTGTGATGACTTTTCAAAAGAATTTAGCTATTGACAGCATCTTGGTAAAAGGTGCTTTAGGTAGCATTTAGTTAAGGGAAGGTGAATTAACCGTCATCCAAGTACACTTGGGTAACCCCGCAGTATCTCAGGCTGAAGAGATCCCAACCCATCATATTTGCCGAAAGAAGCTCCTGTTTCCACATCTTTATTTTCCTAACTGTGGGTCCGCTTCCCTGGTCCCTGGGCTTTAAGTGCAGTTGTCAGGCAGTTTTTTCTTGAATTCATCATTACCAAGACCTATTGATTTTCTTTCTTTCTTTTTTAATCTTTATCTTGTCACTTCTTGCTTCCTTTCCATTCCTATATTTCACTGTTCTCAATCAGGCTGTTGTATTTTCAGCCTCTAATACATCATGCATAGTCCAACCTGTCTCCTTGCCTAACTTTCTCTTTCCATTGGCTGGTATGGACTGAATTATGAACACTTGAAATTCATATATTGAAGATGAATATGATTAACCCCCAACATGACTGTACTTGGAAATGGGGAGTTTAGGGAAGTAATTAAGGGTAATGAGGTCATAAGAATGGGACCCTAACCCTGTCAGAAGAGGAAGAAACACCAGAGACATCTCTCTATATATATCTCTTTCTCTACTTGAGCACAGAGTAGAGGACATGTGAAGACACATGAGAAGGTGGCTCTCTACAAGCCAGGAGAGAGGTCTCACTAAGAAATGAATTTTCCAGCACCTTGATCCTGGACATCTAGCCTCCAGAACTGTGACAAAATAAGTGTCTGTTGTTTAAGCTACCCTCTCTATGGTATTTTGTTACGGCAGCCTGAGAAGACTATAGAACAGGCCATTCTATACAGTGTTATCAAAAACTACATGTGTAAAACAATAACTTGGTCCCATGCTATGAAATCCTTTAGGTCCCCCACTGACTTGTAAGTCCAAATTCTCTAGCTGAGAACCTGAGGCCATCCCCCATGTCATTCCTGTAATGATCTGCCCAAACTGCAGGACTTTATATTGTTTTAGGCTAACATTCTGTACCAGTGAACAGCTTACTGTCCTCAAAACACACCTGGCATTTTCTAAAGTCACCATGGAGCACAAAGCCTCTGGGGAACTGCTGCTAGTGTGCCATGGATGGAAGATGGCAGTTAGGGGATAGCAGCATGTGAGGGAGGCAAGCCACGTTGCAGACATGGTTACTTACTTTCATTCTTCCTTGTCAACAGAGTCCTCACTGAGTTTGGGAGAGGTGATGGGCCCAGGTCCAGAGTGAATAATAATGTCTAAGCTAGGAGTCAGCAAACTTGTTATGTAAAGGACCAGAGGAAGGTAAGCACTGTAGGATTCACAGGCCATATGGTCATTGTCCAAACTCTGCCATTCTAGCATGAAAGCAGCCACAGTTGATACGTAAACAGATGAACAGGGCTGTGTTCCAATAAAACTTGATTTACAAAAACAGTCAGCAGCCTAGATTTGGCCTGCAGGCCATAGTTTGCCAATTTGTGATGTGCCAATCCCAGAGCACTGACATTGTTGATCTGAACCAAATCTGAAAGTACTTTCAGATTTCTTGTTACATGAGAGAGGGAAAAACCTGCTTTTTAAAGGTCTTCTATTCAAACTCTAGGCCTTAAACCAGCAAAATCAGCATCACTGGGGAGCTTGCTAGAAATGCAGAATCTCAGGCCCCACCCCAGTCCTCCTAAATCAGAATGTGCATTTTAATACAAAGCCCCAGTGACTGAAGAGTACACTGCAGCTTGAGATGCACTTGTTGAAGCACTGTTGACTGAATATTCTATTACCTGCAGCTGAGAGCATCCCTAACTTATACTGACAGGTAGGGACGAGGTCCTGATTAATCCTATGTGCTTTGCTGAAGACTTTGGTTTTGTTCTAAAGGACATTAAGGTGTTTTAAGCAGGGAGTGAAATGATAAATATTTTAGTGTATGTTTTATCTCTCATATGAAACAGTAAGTTCCTAAAAATCAGAATGTGTGGCAAAGAAACACCCCTGCTATTCATCCTCTTCCACAAGGCCAGCCTGGTAGAACTTCCACCACAGCCACATGATTGGATGGAATTCAAAAGCAACTTCCTCTGTAAGATCTGCCTTCCTGCATATAACCTACTGACTGTGTCCCAGGATGATTCTCTACTTCTGGCCTATTTCTGGAGGCTAAATATGGCTGCTAGGCTGTTATTCAAGCATAACAATTTAGAACTGGAAAGTTTTAATTTTAGTTGTACTCAACATTGCCGCCACCCAGCGTGGTTCATTTCCTTTCTGAATATATATTCACCCCTCCCATAAGACTACACTCTAGTTTAGTGGGAGCAATCATATTTTAGGATTTTTGCATTCCATAAGCCTTAAAAAATGCTTTGCACATGGTAGATCCCTGATACACATTAATTTAAAAAATATAAACCATCATTCATTACTTTTCTAGGTTCTTGGAATTGTATTTAAATGTGATAAGCATCGTGAATATGGATATCACTCCATTAGCCAAGTTGAAAGAGTCAAAAGGATCTAAATATTTTCAGCTCCTTTGCAAGACAGGTCTTTTCATATTCTTTATGTTTAGGTTCTAACACCACCCAAGAATGCTTTTATAAAGAGTTAGGTATAAACATTTGCTCTTAGGTCCACCCTCTTATCCATTCGCCACATCCTGCGGGTCATTTATGAAGAGCTAAAACCCAAATAAACATCACCTCTAGTCCAATTACCCAGAGTGTGTGTGGCTGTGCTAACACTTGACTGAGTAGCATGTCATAGAGCGCCCTTTATAAATATAGTATTTCATTTAAGCCATACAAGACTCTAGAAATGGGAAAATTTTTATCTTCATATGATTGATGAAGAAACAAAGGCACAGAGTATTGATGTACATAGTTTAAGATCACACAGCTGGAAATTTGGTGGTAGTAGGAGGGGAGTTAGAATTTAAATCCGGATAGTCTGGGTCCAAATATTACTTTCTCAAGAGGACTTTCTAAACTTACACACTAAATTAGGTTCCTATCCTCCTGGCCCCAGTCCTCATAGACTACTTTTGTGTTGTATGTTTACATATTTATTTCATGACATACTGTAACTTCCATGAGGTCAGCCATCCCAACTCTTGGGCTGTTCACTTAGCATTGGGTGGGGTCCATGGCATGCCCTCAGTTATTATTTGTTGAATAGGTAAATCAATATACACTCACATCTCATGAAATACATCATGGATCTCTCTTTGGGAAAAAGATTTAAAAGCTCATGGGTTCTCACAATAAATGACATAATTTTGTAGGCCAGCCTACACATTAATAGAGGACTTACTTCTGTAAAATAAATCAATAGAAATGGAAATATTAATATACTTGAGGGACTTTGTGGCAAAGTTACTCTAAAAAAAAGATGCTGATGTGCATACCAATTGCCATGATATGTAACAAGCACAAACACAGAAGTTTTCACAATGACTTCTCAGCCATGTCGCATACGTGCACTGCAGGGGCATAATTCAGCTACTAATTCAACATTACTGAGAAACGCTCTGAAAAGCATTATTTGGACTGCTATTAAAGGGTTAATGTTTTGTTCTAGATACTCATAACCAGGGTAAAAGACATCTAATATCTTGACTGTAACATGTGTGAGAGTCTCCCAGATATGCAGGACAAAATTTACCTCGACTAGGAAAATCTCATGTCCTGGGTCTGGGAGAAGAGCTGGGGGCTGGGCAGAAGGAGGGAGAAGGGACTCCCTGTTTGGTTCTTGAGCCAGGCAGTGCCAGCGTCTCCTCACCAGGGCAAATGCCCTTCGTTCTGTCTCCTGGCTTCTTTCCACCCCCGAGCCAGCCTCACTGCACCCACCAAGGTACTGCCCACTGGGCAGCAACCCCGCTTCAGGGTGTGAAATGTCACTCTGATTCCACAGAGCTGCCTTATTCACCTCAAGACATGGCCATACCACAGCAGTTATTCAGTGTGTATTAAGTGGGTATCTAATCCAATTATTGCTAGAAATGAGAATAAAATGTTTTCACTGTGTGTTTCATACTATGCAAATGAGTCTGTACAAAGATGGGTCTGCATGCCCTATTTACTTTTAACATGAAAATGGAAATTCCTGCTGGCAAGCTTAGTGTCAGGGCTTAGCCTGCCTTTTCCGCTGGGAGCTGGGAGGGGCTTAAAATCTCCCACTCATTTTCTCTACTAAAACTACTGATTTTGTCCAGACAATACACAAGTGCACATGGGGACAGTGAAATAGCACATCGGTACTCAGTTACAAGGTGGTTACCCACATGATCCAAGGTGAGCTGATAATAACATGTAGTTCAGGTGAAGATTTAAAAGCAGTTACGAATTTTGGAAAAACTCACAAGGCCCACAGATCACCAAGGGTCTGTGAGTCCCAGTTTTGTTTATTACATGCATTGTTAGTGCTGTTCTAAGCTCTTTACAACTCTTAGCTCAGTTACTCATAACAAGGACATGAGGTAGGTTCTACTAGCACTGTTATTTACAGGGATGAGGAAACTGAGGCACAGTGAGGGTAAGTAATTTGTCCAAGATCACACAGCTAAAGGGGTGGAGCTGGGATTTAAAACCTGGAAGTCTGGCTCCCAAGCCCATGCCTGTAACACTAGACTGTTGAAAAACATTCATCATTTTGATGAGATGGTAATTCTAAAATTCAGTTTATGGCCCACAGCTGCATAGCTGACAGATAGCAGGGGGCTATGTAACTATGGATTTCCTTCCATGCAGTGACAGCAGAGGACAAAGCAGGATAATGAAAGGAACATGGATCTCCCATCATTTAGTTATCTGCCTGTGTAAGTGAAGCTATGAGTTCCATACACTGGCTCTAACAAAACTCATACAGGCCTGCTGTGCTGGAGCTCAGAATCTTCCAGACATCTTTTTAGGTAATTAAAATTCTTGCTCTCATGATCTCATCCTTTGCTACACAAACACGTCCTAACACCTATGGGAACTTCTCAAAGCATGCATGGCTAGATAACAAGTTTCTCCACCTCTAATTAATGCTCACTTCATTTTCACGTGGCTTTTTCCTTTAAAACATTCTTAGTTGGGGAGGGGCATCTGTCACAGAGGCCACAGGGGCCAGACGTGCTGTGAGTGTCAAACTGCCCCTCTGCTGCGTGAGGTCAAACTGCACCTGGGTGTGTGGCTGACCTGCTCTGGCAGCAGCAGGAAGACAAACAATCTGTGGCTTCTTCCCCTTCATTTTGTCTTCCCTCCTCAGAATCTTGATGACTTGACATGTCCTTCTGGTCTCCCTGAGTGTACGTTTGCTAGTCCACTAATGAAACTTACTACCTTTTCCTTCTGCAAAATAATAGATTAAGTTGTGATTAATCTCATTTTCATAACATCCAGGATTAGGCTTCAAATCTTCTGACTTCTAGGCCTTCCCATCTTGTGATGTTGACTTTGGTGCACTTTACAAAGGGCTGGGGTTTGCTGCCCCCAGAAGTGGTCCGTGATCCACAGAATCAGCGTCACCTGGAAGTTTGATAGAATGCAGAATCTCAGGCCCCATTACACTTACTGAGTCAGAATTTGCACTGAATGATTTGCGTGCACTTTAAAACCTGAGAAATGCTGAGGTCAGGAATATCAAAATGCCTCCTGTGTACACATCATTTCAGCTCCCGACCCGGGATAGCTGTATGTAATGGGCTAAATCAACCCCACACATCGGTATTAGCACATCTCTAATTGGTCTGGTATTCCCTGTGAGGCGAATCGTTCACTAGCAGGTGCAGTGAGAAAATCTGTTTGAAAGTCAGCCTCTTTCACCTGGAAAATAAAAACCTTTCTTTTCTTAGACTTTGGCGTAATGCTATCAAAGAGAACTTGATGTGACAAGATGTTTATGCTCTTTTGAGTTAAAGTAAAATTGTTAAAATGGTGTAATCCAACCATAGGATAAGCTGACTTTGTGATTCTCTTGATCTTCCATACACTCTGTACTTCCCTGCCCCATGCAGGCTACTTTCTGTCTGGACCACCCTCTCATCTCCAAACCTGGTCACATTTAAAGGTCAAGTGGTTAAGTTTTCCTCTGTGAAATCTATGATCCCTGATTCTAGTCAGAATTAGTTACTCCTTCTGCTCTGCTGACATTGCTCCCTATATATGTCACAGCCTGTGCACCCCTCTCCCTGTACACACCTCCCCCAGTATATCCTTCTCCCTGTGCACCCCTCTCCCTGTGCACCCTCTCCCTGTGCACCTTCTCTATGTGTACCCTCTCCCTGTGCACCCCTATCTCTGTGCACCCTCTCCCTGTGCACCCTCTCCCTGTGCACCCTTCTCTCTGTGCATCCCTCTCCCTGTGCACCCCTATCCCTGTGTACCCTTCTCTCTGTGCACCCTCTCCCTGTGCACCCCTTTCCCTATGTACCCCTCTCCCTGTATACTCTTCTCAAGGGGCTGAGAAACAGAGCAAGTGTGAGCTTGGAAACATGACCTAGGTGTGAACTGATTGAACAGCTCATTTCCTATGTGTGTTTGGCTAAGTTATTGACATTTCAGTTCCTTCTTCAGTGAAGTCATACTAACTTCTCTCCAGTTTTGTGCTCCCAGTGTCCATGGCACCCCCACCTGCAGTGCTAAGGCCTAAATGCTTGGATTCATCATCGACTCCTCCCTTTCTTAGCCCCCACAACCAGTCCAAGCACAAATTCTGTTGGTTCTGCTTCTAAATGCATCCAGAATTTCATCACTTCTGCCCACCTCTACTGCTCCCACCTAGGTCTGAGCCCCCTTCCTCTTTGGCCTGGATACCCGCCCTTGTCCTAACTGACCTCCAAGCACTGCCCCTATTCCTTTCCTATAAAAGCAGATTGATTGTGTGAAAATGTAAATGGAACCACTCTCCTGTCTAAACCCTTCCAATGGAAATCATTTTAGAGTAAAAGCCAAAGTTCTTAAAGACCTGCAGGGCCTTAATGGATGGCCTGTGCTTCCTCTCAGTTTATCTCCCACAGGCCAAGTCACTCATCACTGGCTCTAGTCACCTTGCTGACCCTGGGGCTTGGGAGAGAAGCTCACGACAGCGGCTGTCGGCATGTGTGGTTCCCTGTGTCTGGAATGGCCTTCCTCAGGAAATCTGCATGTCTTATTCCCCGACTCCTTCTAGCCTTTGCTCAAATGCCACCTCCTCAGTCAGACCTTCCTGGACCACTCCATTCAAGATACTTCCTGTCTCCTTTTGGGGCTCTATTTTTGATGCTGTAGCTCTTTTCATCTCTGTCACAGAGGAAATTATTCTACTGCAGTGACAGCCTTTCTCAGACTACCAGGCAAGCTCTTTCAGAAAGGCTCACAAATCAAATTAAGAAAATTGAATCACACACGATTTATTAAATCCATTAAAACTCACACTGAGAGAATGATATGGTAAGTTAACAAGCTTAACATAGTGAGCAAGTGGGTTAAAGACTCATAGTACCTGGGTCCACAGCTACAATAATGTTCAGAGGTCTGTTTCTTCCTCTCGCACCCTGTAATTCCCTGATAGTTACCAGGACCTGTACTGAACTTGATTGTGTGGACTCAGCAGACTGAGAAGGTATCTGGAACCAGTACATGTCCATGGCTGTTGCTTGCCAACAAGCCTGCTGAGCAGCTAAAATTTTATTTGTGTTTCTTTGGCAAAGGTCACTTGGAGCCAGAATGAATTTCCCGAATGGGTGGCGAGATTAAGAATTCATGAATATCAAATGTCTTGCTTGTATTTTAGTGTCATGAATATCAGATATCCTGGCCCTGCTATTTCTTCCTATCTATGCACATATGCTCTACTTTCTTGCTGACATATCTCACATGTTGCTGATTATCTATGCTTACATATGAGTTTTATGCATCCCAATTGTTTTCTTCCAAAGCAGAATGGACTATTCTAAACAAGATCAGAAATGCACAGTACAGCTTTCTCATATGTCATGTCTCACCCAACTGCAAGTGCCATGAACACAGGAAGTTCCATCTGTGTTCTCCACTGATGCATCTCAGCATCTAGATGTGTGCTTGGCACAAAGCAAATAGCTAAGAAATAATTGTTGAGAAATGAATGAAATTCCGAAAACCACAAATCAAATAACCTATGAATTGCAGTAGACCAGGAGGCACCATGACTTGGAACAGGAAAGGAAGAAGAAAGTAGCAGCCAAACCGCGCAGCCCTTGTCCCGCTGGATGCCAGTCCCTGTCTGGGCCTGAGCGGGTGGAGTGATGGTAATGCTCATTCTGCAGCCGTGGAGAGCACCTCTTCTGGAAACTGTCACCTTTTCTTTCTGTGCACTCAGAGCAGCTTTTCTTTTGCCCTCGTTGCTTACCATCAAACTAGGTTTAATCACACACTCTTCAAATATTTGTTTTGTGAATAAATACCCTGTCACATTTGTACCTAGACTTCAAAGCCATTGTGAAGATTGATACTTGAAGTGACATAGACATGTGCCCCTAACGAGGCTTACTTCATTCAACTCCAAGAATAACTTGGGTAGAGGCTGCAACCTTAAGAGCCGTAGGCATATGAGGCCTTAGGCATTGTGTTAGAATGTTCTAGCTGCTATAACCAAATACCACAGACTGGGTGGCTTAAACAACAGAAGTTTATTTTGCAGAGTTCTGGAGCCTGGGATGTCCAGGAACAGTGGGCTGGCTGGTGTGATTCCTGGTAAAAGCTCTCTTCTCAGCTTGCAGAGGGCCACCCTCGTGCTGTGTGCTCATGCGGCCTTTCCTCGGTGTATGATCAGGGAGGCCTCTCTCTCTTCCTCTTCTCATAAGGCCACTTGTCCTATCAGGTGAGGGCCTCATTCATATGATCCCATTTCACCTTAATTACCTCCTGAAGACCCTATCTCCAAATGTATTGGGAGTTACCTTGGGAGTTAGGGCTTCGACATACGAATTTGTGGGGAGACACAATTCAGCCCATAGTAGTGTTTCTGCCCAGCACAATATCTTTTTCATTTTTTCATTTTTTTTTTCATGTTACTTATCTACTTAAAAAAACTAAGATCGACATCCGACACTTTGCTACTTCTAACCTGCCTCATTTATTTATTTTACCTCCCCAGCTGCTGTAGACATGTAAGTTTTGACCCTTAGCCTACTGATTTAACTACTGGCTCTATTTATGAAATTTAGGACATGTAACATCACGAGTATGAATGTGTTTATGAAAGAAGAGACAAAGTGCCTGAAATTATGTTGTTTTGGAAAATTATGGATATACAGATAATAATGATGACAAATGACCTTCTTCTCCATATTTGTGTACAAGTTTTTGGGGAGAGCTTTCATTTAGCTTGCTTTTTAATGTCATGCCCACTCACCCAAATTTCTGTTTGTTAAATTAGATTGTTTGATTGTGAGGAGCTTATTGATATTGCACTGTAGAAACTGCACAGCAGTTGAAAGCAGACATAGCCCTTCACAGCAGAGTTTTGCACATTTTCTTTGGTTATGACCCAGAGCAAGACATTTTACTTGAGAACCCTGTAAATAAGATGCATTGTGCTATATTATATTGTATGGTATTCTATTCTTCTATAGTGTTCATGGCCTACATAGTTGATTTCCAAAACATGAATCAAATTGTGAACTGTAGTTTGAAAAACACTCGCAGTGGGCTGGTCCCCTAGCCTTGGCTAGAACCCAGACAAAATAATTTCATTCTCTTAGAAATTTATCTGCTGAAACTTTTTTGGTCACAGATCAGAAAATTTTGGAACTGGAAGAAACTGCAGCGGTCAAATCAGTACACATCACTCAACAAACATATTAGCTCTCCCTGTTTAGATACAGCAAACCTAAAATGGCAAGTCACAAAAATTAAAAATCACCCCTCTGTCTTTTGACTCTTCTGAACAAGTTTGCTAACTGCCTCTTTGCTATGATCTCATTCTCTCTTGAAAAGCTCACAGTACGGTTTTTGTTTTGTTGTGTTTTTCATTTCCTCACTGTTTTTTCCAGGTCACAGTACTACAGCTGACTTGATGATTATGGTTTGAGGTCACCAAGAAGCTTAATCTAGGGAGGAAGGGGTGGGGGTGGGGGGGCGGAAAGCCCAGGATTTTATGGCACATCTCAAATTGCCATCTGGTGACATGAATAGCTTCACAGGAGCTGAAGAACCTAAGACCCAAGCAGAATTTTCAGTGGACATTCACAGAGAGAAGCCAAGTTGAAGCCGCTAATTGGTGAAAAAAAGCTGGATCACGTGCTGCCATCTATTGGTGACACTGTCAAACAGCAGTGTTTAAGTGTTCGCCGTTTTCAATGCTGCTTGTTTTTATAAAAATTGTGTTTGGGGGGGAGTTAGAGTTAGTTTCACTTATTCTCCAATATTTTACTTCCCAGACTGCTTTGGCTTCAAGTTAAAGCATCTGTGAATGGGAATGACCCATGTTTCACCCTCATGTATCTTGTGTGTAAAGGAGACCAAGGGGAAGGGGGAATTCCCACCCTGTCTCATTACTGTCCAAGCCGACACACTTCCCCTTCGGGATGGTTTGAGGGAAGGAGGGACTGTCTGCTCCTGTCAGAGGGATTTCAAAGAACACACTGTTCCCATCCTTTAGATCTAGCTGATTGCTTCACGAATCTCCTGGGATTACCATACGCTGTGTGCAAAGGGCAGCTTTAAAACAAAACAAAACAAAACAGTCCCACCCTGTTTGGAAGCTTGCTGATACTAAATGCTACACCATGGTCAATAGCCACCTGGGTTTGTTTGCAAGGGAAACCAGACCTCAAGGCCCTGCTGCTTGCATTTTTAAAGGGACCCTGTTCATGAAGGAAGATGAAGATATAACTAAGCAGTGTTAACAAAATTGCCTATCTTAAATGTTTACACTGAAAAATAAAATTATTTTTATGGGCAAAGACAATGCAATTTAATCATTACATAGTTGTAAGATTTATTTAAAATATAAATTAGTAAAGCACAAGGGCAATGCAATGAACAGCCATGGCACACAAATTTAAAGTAATACAAGATCTGCTAGCATAACAGTCAAGGCTGGGATACATCAGTGAACAAAATCGATTAAATGTTCTGCCCCTAGATTATACATTCTAATGGGGTAGGGGAGGTACATGGTGAATAAGTTGAGTCAATTATACATACAGCATGAGAAATGGTGATTAGTGCTATAGAACAAAGAATGCAGGGGTGGGGATGGAGCATATGTGTGGAACGGTGGGGTGTGATCTTGAGTTGAGTAGTCAGGGTATACCTCATGGAGTAGGTAGCATCTGAGCGGACTTGTAGGTCAACAAGGAATTAGCCACAGGGTGCAAGGAGGAGAATTCTAGGAAGGAGGAGCAAGCAGCCTGTGCAAAGGCCCTGAGGGAGGAGTATTCCTGGAACGATGGATGAGGCTGGTGTGGCTGGAGTGAGGTGGAGTGAGGTGGGGGAGGTGGGGCAGAGGAGGAAATAATGTTGGGGAGGAAATGCAGGGAAGGTGGCTTGGCTAGCGGCCTGTGGGCTTTCACTCTTTCACTTTTGCTCTTTTGACTGCAATGGGGAATCGTTGAGGGTTTTGAGCAAAGGAGGAATGTGACCTGATACAGCCTTTAAAAGAATTATGCTAGCTGCTATTTGAGAATAGGCCATAGGGAGCAAGGGCAAGAGCCAGGAGCACCAGAGATGACAGGAGCAACCCAGGTAGGGGGTGCCCGGGGCTGGCACTGGGCTCCCAGTGCAGGTGGTGAGAGACGACCAGCTTCTGAATATCATCTGAAGATAGAACCAGCAAGGTTTATGAACAGATCTGCTGTGAGATGTAAGAAAGAGAAGGGTCAAGAATGACCCAAGGCTTTGGCCTGAGCACTAGAAGGTTGAGTTGGTATCAACAGAGTTGGGGAGAGCTGAGCAGAAAGCAAGTTTCTGGGTGAGATATACCATCTTCCCTCAGTCCTCTCAGGGCATCTTTGAGTCTGGAGGCACAACCTCACATGGGCATAGAATCAAGAGTCATCCCCAGCTGGGGGCACAGCTCTCCCTTGTGGATCTGTCTTGTGCAGTGCCTTTTGACATCCGGCCCTAGGAGGCCTCACTGGTCTTGCCCTCCCTTCCTCCACCTCCTACATCATTCTGTCCTCTTCTGCTGCTTTTTGGATCCATCAGGGGGTGATTCTGGCCTCCCTCCACCAGCTGCGTCACCAGGTAGCCCTCAGAACTGCCATTTTCATGCCATGATCCCCATCCCAGCTCCCTGGTAGGTTTATGATGTGAGGACAGGGCTGCTCTTTTATGTACTGTCTGGACTTTCACCCATGAAATCATCATGCCCTTATTATCTTTTCTCCATATTTTCCTTGTTAACTTAAGAAATGATTTTTGTTGATGATAATACTGAGGGCGGAAAGCTCAAAAAAGTTGTTAGACGCCAAAATAATCTTTGGCAGAAAATCCTGGGAAACTCCCCAACTAGTGGGAAAATTACTGGGTTTTGTGCGATATGACAAGCCTTCACCCATCCTAGGAAGGAACTGCTAACTGGGTTGTCAGTGGGGAAACTGATGAGACAGAATGTGTATGAGATGTACAGAAAAAGGGGTTGAGTAGAGATAGAAAGAGATCTCAATGGTCCACACTGCAATCAGAGAAATAGCAGCTCAAAGAAACTTAGAGCCTGAGGGGCCCTCAAGAAATTAACTAACATAATTCCTTCATTTAAGAAATAACAAAACACGGGGCAAAGAGAACAATTGCTTTGCCCAAAGGACATGAATAACATCAGAGTGTGGATTTGAACTTGGGTCTCCTGATCCTCCGTTCCAATTTGTGAGGAAGTCTCCTCAATCCAGAGCAAATGAGAAAAATAAGGACAATTTAGAAAGCTTTTTCTGAATGTGAATTAGTTACTTTTAAAAAGCTGTCTCTTATCCTGAGGTTTATGCCTTTCTGGACTTTCTACCTTTTTTTTCTTTGCTGACACAAAATATTGTCTGTATTAATAAATAATGGCTCTCAATGTTATTGGAGTTTTGGGGGTTTTCTTAATGCTGTTATTTTGGCAATTCCAAAACAATTTACCACTACTACTCTTTTAGAGAAAAAAACAACAGAAGTCTGGGAACCACTGATGTAGGGGTTCCAAACAACATGGAGATTTTTTACTCCTTGACAGCAGGGCAGGCTGCACAGGTCTGTTTGGTAGAAGATGGGAGACCAACCCCAGAGGAACCACTCCTAGGAACAATGACAGCCCACCACCCGGACTTGGGCTTCCCTGGAATGGACCTCTTCCTTCCCTTCACTCCCTCTCAGTGAATCAGAACTGTCTGGAGTCCTTGGGTGAGACTCTTGATATGGAGTCCGTCTGGATCCTGAAGGTGGCTGCATAGAGGCAGAACCCGACCCCTAGGGGGGTCTGATTGGAGGGGTTGGGGATTGGACTGAGCCACCCATTGTCCTCTCAGGCTGTGGCTTACTCTAGGATGCCGAAGCATCAGGATATTAGTTCTCCAACTCTCTGAAGCCCTCTTCTTAGGAAACATCCAAGGAGAGACTTTTCAATCATTGTTATATGAGTTGGACTGAAACTCTCCTCCTTTGTATCATCAGCCCCTAGGTTGTTTCTGCCCCTAGAAAAGGGGTGGGGGCTAAGTTTCTAGAAAAATTTCATCAGACTTGAGTCCCCACCAAAATGTCCTCTATACCGCTTTGCGCCAACTATTCATATCCCACATTTACATCTTGACAGAGGCTTCTGAAGATGTTTAAAAAAAGGAATTTGAAATAAGTGAAATTGCAGCTCCCACCCCTTAGTTGGGGGTTGGGGCACCATAACCCTCTGAGTATCCTTCAAATCATGCAGTCTTAGCAGCTGCCAACTTAGAAAGAAGGATATGAAGGGTTTTAAAAGAGGAAGGTGACAGAGGGACGACTCAGAGACCTGCGAGTTTTCAAAGGAAAAGGAAACCAAAGAAGGAAAGAAATGTGTGGTCAGTGTTTATCTGTGAAAGCTCATCTTCTAGTGGAATTTCATTTTACCCAACCCCCACAGCGTGTAAGGGGCCAGATGACTCTTCTCCCGGCTCGACTATTCTAGTAACATACATCTAGCCAAGGATGAAGCTGTCTTTGCATTTTGACTATTTCTTGGACTGTTTCAGGTGGTCTTGCCTGGAAACGTTTGCAACTCCCGGAAGCAGCAGCTGCGGAGAGGAGAGAAGTGAACCAGCAAGTCATCAAGCTGTTTTGCGAGAGGCCGTGCTTAGGAGCTCTCCGTGTCCTTTCTCACTGAAGCTTCACAACAATCCCATGTGGGGAGTATTATTAGCTTCATTTTACAGATAAGGAAACAGCTGCTCAAAGAAGCCAGGTCGCTTGCCCCAGATCGCAGGGCAACAGAGGACAGCCCTGATAGTCAAACCTAGATCTTCCTGTTTCTAGAGTAATCTTTTTACAAGACATGTTGCAGGGCATCTGACCACCAGATACATTCAGTTAATGGGGAAGGAGAGTGTGGTTTCTAAGCCACGATTTGACATAGAGACAATGGAAGAGACAGAGACAGAAAAAAAATTACAGGTGAAGTTACTGTCAACACACAAGACAGCATTAACCTGTTTGTGCCAGGCTTCCTGTGGCTCTCTATCTCTGAAGTACTCCACAGGGGGGCTGCGCCCAGCAGCAGACACTTCGGGATAGAAAGATAGGAAGGAATCTGTATTCAGTAAGAAACAAACTTAAACTCGGCATTGCAATGCTCTAACCAAGCCAATGAGATGGTGAACTCTTGTTGAGCTTGTATTTCTAACAGTTTCTGGAATCAAGAAACAAGTAAAATTGTGTGGTATCTTTATTATAGAATTATTATTCCTTTAAGTCATCCTTTCATTTCAGATCATTACTATTAACTGGTATCAGATATATACATATAGAGACAGAAGAAATTTATACCTAATGAGGCAAAAATACTCAAAACATTTTTAAAAAGCATCGAATCTTTGGAATCCAACATGTGTGATTTTGTGACAGCTCAGGAAATCCAGTGGCTTCTGCCTCAGATCTGAAGATTGTTTACATTCCAGTGGAATTCCTGGGAAAGTCCAGAGCTCTCAGTGCTTTGAAAACAATGGCTTATGGAGATCAGTTTCCCAGCTGCAGCAACCTGACAGGAGGGAAGGCCTGAGAGGGTCCTTGGGGTGGGACTGGGCCAGGGAAGCATCCCTCAGGAGCCCTACCTGTTAGCTCCCTTGAGCTCAAACTACTTTGAAACAGATGCAGACTCTGGCCTGCTAAGCCTCGGCTGGGCTCAGAAGAAGATCGCTACTGTGCCTTTAGCCATCAATAGCAATTCCTGCTGACAATTTCTACAAATTCTCAGAGTTACAGCCATTCCCCGGACAGGCTAAAAACTCATAAGGTGTGAATACCTTTCTTGTTCACCAAGGAATCATGGAAAGAGAGCCAGCAATGGACCATCTTAAGCTACACTAAATCCTTCCTTTTGCAGAAGAAACTGAGGCCCTGAGACATTTGATCAATTTTTTTAAATTTCACAGTTGTTAGTGGCAGGGTCAAGGCAAGGAGCTCAGCGTCATTTGTTCATTCGGCACGTATTAGTCCAGCTCTGTGTTACATACAGGGAAAGAACAGCATTTAAACTAATAGCTTCTGTTAGTAATAGAGGGATGGATTTAGGGCAGGTCCTTCCATTTTGTTCAGTTATTGTATGTTTATATAGTTAAAGGGATCCTGGTTCTCAGTTTAATGTTGATTGTTATTCTACAAAGCCAAACACAGAAATACCACTCCTCTTTTCAGAGGTTGATTTAGGGATGGGCACATGATGTAGCTCTCATCAAGCAGCAATAAAGGGAAATTTCCTGTGGGGCTTGGAAATAGGTCTGGGAATGATTTTTATGCCGCAGAAGTTGTCATCTATGAATGCAATGCCTGGAACTGGGACTAGTCTATTGACACACTGAGGAGAGTGGAAAAGAGAGATAGAGAAAAATTTGGAGACCCTAATGTCTTATCATCAAGGTTTTTCACTGAGCTACTAAAAAACCAAATTCAGAGGCCCCTCACCAACACTTGTTGATATGTAAGCTGATAAAACTATCTTACTGATTAAACCAGTTGAGTTAGGTTTTCTAACGCTTGTAACTGAAAGCATCCTTCAACAATATTTGAAGTTTTAGTGAAGGTCATTACTAGGGTTTCAATCTAATGACTTCAGTTTCCTCTTAGGCAAATAGAGTGAGGAGAGATTTGAAGAAAGTGGAGGATGGAAAAGCAGCCCCTTAGGGGAGTAAAGGAGTGCTGAGGGCCCCAGCAATTACAGCAACGCCAAGCTACTCATTTCAGTGAATTTTCTCCAGCTGTGCTCAGCTGCCCAGAACAGCAATGGAGAAGACAGATAATTGCAGTCAGCAAGGTTCGGGGTTTTTCCAGGTGGGTTCTTCTCCTTTCCTCTTTCTGCCACATCATATTATCTTCCGGGCATCAGTTCAACTCAATATTAAAAAATGCTTACCATGTATAAGGCACTCCAAAGTCACTATAGAAATTGAAAAACTATTCTTGTGACTTCCGGGATGACCCAGATAAATTCAGAGGCTGTCCTGGTGGGTCCATGTCTTCATGGCATTAAATGACCTACAACTGTAAGATTATGAATTGTTGAAAAAAAATCACATAAAAAAGAAAATAAGTCTCTATTGACTACTTTGAATGTCTTTGGATTAAAAGCAATGGGAAAGGGTGATCAGATGCTTGGGGCTTACTTTAAAAACAGAGCAGTCCAGTGAGGCTAAATATATTCATTCATTTATTTCATACTCTGTCACTGTGTGCACAATGAGATGAGTTCATGTGTTATGAACTGTAGACTTACTCTCTGCAAGTCAAGTGGAGGAATCAGATAAAAGCTAATGTTTATAGCAAAATTCAAAATCTATACATGGCAAAGGGATCCATAAGGGGAAGTGCTATCTCCTCTTTGGAATAGAGGTAGGACAGCTGATAGGTGGTTAGAGACACTTTCATGCAGGTCTAGTAGAAATTCTATAAATGGAAATGGTGGGCAGTACATTTTAAGCAGTAGCAGAAACCTGCTTGAAGGCTGGTGGCCTGGAGCAGCTTTTCTTCTTTGTGGAAAAGCTGGTAGCCTTCTGGGGCTGGAGCAAGGCAGAGAGCTTAGGGAGATGGACTGTGGGAGGGAAGGTCAGGGCCATTTGAATTCAGTACTGCTAGAAAGGAGCCACTGAGGAGCTAAGGGAGGAAAATAATTCAGTCAGATTTATTTCTGGGAGAAATAGCCTGTTGACAGTACAGAGGCCAAGCTGGAGGGGAGAAACTGAAGAGGGAATGAAAATGGGGAGGCCTGTGAGACAAGCATTCTAAAAGGAAAAGAATTTAAATTTGAAAATAGACTAGGCCCCGGTGTTTGGGGAACAGAGAATTTAGAGGCCATCACATTTGGATTCTCAAGTTCAAAAGCTTACTTCTGAATCCTTCGTCAAGTTGAAGGCCACCTTGTGCTTTTTTGGACTATCAGTGTCCTGCAGAAATACCATCCATTGACCAAAGGACATTTTTAAAAGATGACTTTAGTCCTTGACTTGAGTAGTTTTATAAAAATCAAACTGTGAAAGGGATCCAAATGCACAACCACAACCACTCTTTCAACAATTGCTTTTCCTCTGAAACATTCCTCCTGCACACTCCACCTCGCTTCACCCTGGGCTGTCTTCTCTCACCCCTCACCCAGTGACTCAGCTCTCCTGCCCATACCATTCTCTCCTGCTCTTCTTCATTGATAACTTTCCTGGCTAGAGAGACCCCATCTTTGCCAGGGAGGAAACTGACACTGTGAAAAGGGTATCCTCCTCAGCGGCTGGGACAAGGGGAGAAGGCTGGGGTGACTCCCACGTTAATGATTTTTAAGCCATTATAGTACTTTCTTTAAACTTGCATTGATTAGCCAGGGTTCAACCATCAATATGAAATCAAAATTAAGACGATTATCTAAGTAACTTTGGAAAAGGGAAGAGATTCCTGCTTTTGTCATTCATACATGTTATTTTTCCTTTCCTTAAAAATGAGACTTTATTTCCTAGAGTAGTTTTAAGTTCACAGCACATTTATTTTAACAGAAGATAAACAACTACTCCCAAATGCTTGAGGAAAGTTCTGACTTGAGCAGAACCTTGCCAAAAGATTCTACAGGTCATGAAATTTCCTAGAAAACAAACTGTGTGAAGATGCCCTGATGCTACTCTGTGGGCTTTAGTGGATTTATTGGCATGACTATAATAGTTTGAAGTGGAAATTTATTGAGCTTTAAATCTGTACCAGGCCTATTCCAAGGCCTCTACTTGTATTAATTCATTTAATTCTCACAACCACTAATTATCATCACCATTTTGTAGCTGAAAAACTATAGAACTCAGCTAGTAAGAGGTAGAATTAGCAAGGGTTCAAATTCAGTCCATTGAACTCCAAAGCCTAAGTTTAACTATTAATTTTTGATGGTCTTATGCAGAAAGGTTGAACTTGAGCTTGTATTCCTCTCTGGGACAAGCTTCCTTGGGTAGAAGTGTAGGGAAGATGGATCTGGTGCCAAGATGATGTCAAGTTCATGGGGATATGCCATGAGATAGGATGCAAAGAGGCCTGGAGATCCCAGATGGTAAGTGCATCTTGTAAATCCTGTTATATAGAATCAGAGCATTTTTACCTTTCATTACTTCCATGAAATGCTCTTCCAGGAGAGGGAAGGCATTAGGCCCCATTTTTTGCCTAGACAAAGATGCAAAGGAGGGAAAAGTACTGCCAGAGGCTATCATGGCAATGAGAGTAAGGATTAAAAGAAATTCCCCAGGAAGAAGAAGGAGTAAGGCAGAGCTACTAGGGCCAGTCAACTATGTGAGCATAGGGTCCTTACTCCATTACTAATATTGGAAAATCTGGGTATATTATATCTTGACTGGAAGAGGTAGCAGTCCTCTTTCAAAGGGCACAACATAGTGACCAGAAACCTAAAGGGTCCTTGTACAATGGAGAACAAGGCCTAACGCCCCTGAGCTGTGCGACTCTCTATTCTTGCATTCACCTCCCACCTCTCTTCAGGGTACTCTTGTATCCTGTACTGATACTGAGAACCATGTTAATACTATCATTTTTTTCTCTTAACCTTTGCTCCCCTGAGATGCTGGTCACATAAATCACTCAGCCTCCCAGTTTAGTGGCCCTTGGGTATGTACAGCTGATCATAAGCTTCCCAGGAGCCTGGCACAAAGCGAATACTCAGAAAATGTCAGTGAATTCAGGAGCAACATTAAAACTAAATGAGGAAACAATGAACATTGAACAATCAGCTCAAAATTACTTTCCCCAACTTTTTCTTAGCATTCTAAAAATATCAGGAGGGGAAAATTGCTTCCTGTCCTTCTCATTGCCAAGGGATTTTCTCCCATAAACAGCTCATTAGCAGTAGCTTCTCCAGCTTTCTGAGACCAAATAGCAACACAAGTAGACAAAGTGCACACACTAAAGGTAAGTGACAGCGTTAATCAAGCTTAACGAATCGCAGAGTCTGCACTCAACTGGGGCAAAGGCACCAACAGCATCTCCACTTTGAACCCAAGGCATTCCCCTTGCCTTCAGATTTCTTGGAGCGGAGTTTCTCAGACATTTTTTCACCCACACAGAGATGCTGACGTTTCTTCCTGACCTTTCTACTTCAGTTATTTCCAAATCAGTTTCCACATTTCCATCACTGTGACATACTGTGCTTATCGTTCGGCTCACATCTGTTCTGGTCACCACTTGGCATCGGATAGTGGGGAGTTCCATGCCCATTTCCTACAAGCCTCTGGTGTGTTCCCACCTAAGTTCAACTGATGAAGCCTGGGAACAAAACATCCCATCCAGCTTTGACCTTTGATTGTCCACTGATACGACTTGCCTCCCTTTACTTCCAAAATTTGAGCCTATAAGTATTTCCTTGTTTTGCAACCATTCCAGCCACCTATCTCAAGGCTTATGCTGCCAAATAAAACAAGGTATAAATTATGTTATAATATGCCATTGTTGATACGCCCAGACAACCTGTGAGCTTGGCAGCCTGTTGTCCTGGAAAAAAAATGTAAATGGACTCAAAAGAGGAGAGACTGAACAGAAAATGAAAATGGGGGAGGCACTCTGATCTGTGAGATTGGCACTTTAAGAGGAATAGAATTAAAAATTTCAAAATAGAACAGACACTGGAAGTTGGGGAACAGAAAATGCATAGTCCAGCACACTTAGATTTATAAATTCAAAAACTTACTTCTGAATCCTTCATCAAATTGGAGAACACCTTGTGTTTTCTCAGCATGGTGGAATTAAGGTCCACCATTACAGAAATAAGGTCACTGAGCAAAATAAATTTTTGAAAGTTTGCTTAAAACTGTAAACTGAGTGTGGGTGGGGTGGGGACCTTGCCTTGAAGATTTTCAATAGAGAATCTGCAAACAAAGTTCATTAAAAATCTCAGCTCTCTACAAAGGCCACTTTAAATTGTTACTTAAACATGCAAAACCAAGCATAACTCCTCTTGGGAGGAAGTATATATAATAGACATTTATATGGCCGACTGTATGTAAGGCCTGACTTAAAAGTAAAATACAGAGCAACAAACTCAGATTAGTAGTAGATGTGGTGAGGTTCAGAGTGACCACATTATCAACAGGCTGTCCCTTAAGACTGAAGAAATCATTGAGTAATGGAAGAACATGTTCCCCTCTGGTATTTCCTGCTTCCATCCCCTATCACCTGGGCGATGTATACTTGGGCGAGAAACTAATAAGTATATTAGCCCAACAGGCAGGTTCAGTTCTAGGCATCTTAGGAGAGATGGTCTCTGCTGAATGGATCAGGACCACCTCAAAGATGACACAGCAGCAGGTGGACAATGAACCAGAAAATAAGTGAAGGGAAAGTGAAATATGTAATGGTGAATGTTTAATGTGAATGGCTATCCCCATTCAAACCCAAGAGGGTGGGCACTTTTAACTGGGAAGGAATGAGAGTCAAAGAAGTATTTGAGGAAGTGGAACATGTCAGCTTAGCCCTGACTCTGAAAATGAAGGAAAGCCAGTGATTATGAGGGGCCCAACTCAAAATCGCCAAGCCCAACTTTGTCCCCCCACATTCCCAGCATTGCACAAGGGGCCCTGCTTTGACTTCTCCATTAAAGTTTTCCATCCAGATTCCTCAGAGTTGAGTTCTCTAGGACAAGAAAAGTTATCCTGGGTTCAAAAAAGATGACAGTTTCCAAAGAGGAAGATTAAACTAAGCGCAAGAACAACTAAGTGCTAAGGACTGAAAATGTTTTTTAATGTTTTCTCAATATGCTTTAGTGTCAATAGTGATTAACACCTGACCAGATGGGGAAATGACCCAGACTGCAGAAGCAGCACATAGGCGGCAGGGGGATTCATCCCAACTAAAAGCAGAAGCCTGCAAATTCCTGACTTACCTGGCTGGGCATGAAATCTCCCCAAAGGAACAAAAAACTAGGAGAGGAACTTCTACCCTGAATGAATTATGAAAACCAGGTAAAAATAGGTTGGTGAATAGGAGGGAGACAGGAAAAGGCAGAACAGAAAAGCGCTAGCATTTCTGAATGCATCAGATGTCACTCAAGGCACTTAAAGTAAGTCATTTCATTTACTCGTCTTAACAATGCTGTGAGATGTGAGATTACTGCTGTGAGGTAATGTATGATTATCTCCACTTCATTTCAGAGAGATTAAAGAACTGGCCTAAGGACACCCAGCTAGTTTGAGCAGAGCAGGCCATGAGCAAAGTCCTGACTCAGAGTTCAAACCTCTTCCACCACCACATTGCTTCCTTGAGAACCTTGAGAAAAAAATATTCATGTCTACTAAAGAGTGTCAGATGTTTAAACTGGATCTGGGAAAACATATCAGAAAAAGTTTGTTAAAGGTGGGTGTAAGCAAGTCTAAAACAGAGACGACTTAACATGTTTGAGTGACTAATGATGTAAGGAAAGCTGGAGAGGTGAAAAAAGATGTTGATGTGACCTTCAAGGAATTCAGCTCAGATTGTAGAAAGACATATAGGAAAGATAGAAAAGCTCATAATTAAGGAGAAAGATGAAAGTGAGGTTCCATCCAGCATCTGGAATGCTAAAGTTTGGTAGGAACTTAGGCTTGTGAAAAGTGCTGAAGGGCAAAATGGGGGGTGGTGGTGGGAGGCTTGGGGTGTGCTCAAAACAGAAAGTAGAAAGAGGAAGAAGGCGGAGAGCTGCTCCAGGGGCAGATGGCATGTCACAGGACACAGGGAGAAAAACAAACTGACTCCTGTTTTGCTTCTTCCATTGTCTTCACCAGGGAGAATGATCTTCAGACCTACAATGTTGGGTCAAACTCTGGTAAAGTATTCTTGAAACCCAACTGCTATAATTAAGTTTAAGTCTCTTGTCCTAGATTAAAGAACTGCCTGAAAGGAGTTGCCAGAAAGGTCACATTTTATTAGTCTGTGACAGTGAACAATGACACATGCTCTAAAAAGCTGGTGTTGGGCATATGCTGATTTTCAAAGGGAAGGAAGGTGAAATCCGTGAACCACAGTCTGGCAAGTTTGTCTAGAGGAGGGGAGGACCCTGCAAAGATTGACTACAAACAAGCTGCACTGGATTCGTCTAATTTATCTGTGGAGTCCTTATTCAGATGGTCCAATGAAAGGCTGCTGGCAAAGCATATCAAAGATCTTCAATACTCCTGGAGATGAGAAGGAAAATTTGGGGCTAGAATACAATCAATTAAGTGCATTGTTAACTAGTAAGGGACCATAATCAAGGAAATGCTGTTAAAGAAACCACATCATCCTGGAGAGATGTCTCCTACCCGATTTAACATTTCCATTTTAATTAATATAGGCTGAGCTGGCTTTTAAAGCACAGTTTCAGATGATTTAAGTTTGAGAAGAAGGACTGAAGAACTAAATGTCAGAAGTAGGGTTCAAAAAGAACTTGATGGATTAGAACTATGACCTAAATCCAACAAGGAAACATGCAACATGGTGAATATAAAGTTTTATACTTAGATTCCAGTGTGAGCTTCATAGGTATGCATGTCCAAACAGCAGCACATGTAAAGAGCACCTTTAGGGGTTTTGTTGCCTCAAACAGATTAAAGGGTGTGAAGGTGCTGTTAAAACCTTGAATGGCATCTTTGGTTGCATTAATGAAATGCAGCACTGGGAACAGTATAGAGTTCACAGCCTCTCTGTTCTGCTCAGGGTAGATTGCACCTCACAAAGCTTGTTCAATTTTGGGTGCAAACTCCAAAAAAGACAGTTACAGTTGGGAGCATGGCCAGCAAAGAGGAACAAAGATGGACAATAAGAAAGAGTTAAAGAAACTGAAAAGGTTTGGCCTAGAGAAAAGGAGATGGTAAAGAATGGAGTTTCTTCTCTATAGTCCTCCAAGCTAGATTTTGGGCTAATTGTCAAGAAAAACATCCTAATAATTACATATGCTCAGCCCAAAAATGGGCTCCGGCACACAGCTGTGTGATTCCTCTCACCCTTCAATACAGGTTGGACAATCACTTGCTGAGGATGAGGAAGAGGGGAAAAGAGATTCTTGCCTTCAGATTACATCATCCCCAGTGGCTGGCATCTAGCTTTTCCTTGAACACTTCTTGGGAAAGATAACCACTTAACGATGTTGCCTAAACACCTGAATAAAAGCTTATTAAATATTACTCTCACTCTTTAGATTTTTACAGATGTTGGGTAATTGCTATAATACTCTTCAGAATATAGAACTATTCTCCCCAGTCCCTTTCCCTTTGGTAACTGATAACAACAACAACAAAATAATTGTAAACTTTTTAAAAAATAAAGTTTCACTTGTTCAAAAAAAATTAGAAAAAAATACATATATACACTGGATTTCATATTTTCAAGACTTAGTATAAAAAAAAGAACATAAAATAGTTCAATAATTTCATATTGATTACATGTTGAAATGATAATCATTTTATATGTTAAGTTAAATAAAACACGTTATAAAAAAAAAGAATATAGAACTATCCCTTACATTGGATCTAAAATGGATTCCCTGCCCCATTCCCTGCTCCTACTACCTAATTCAGACTACCATTTCTTGCCCAGAATACAGCAATTCTTTCATGAATTATTGTCCTAGACTTTCACTCATCAATCTGGCCACAGGAGTCCTTCTTAAACATGTTTTCTCAAGTCTATATCATCCTTAAGAATTTTAGTGACTCATTTTCTTCAATAAATTGATGGCATAACAAGGTAGCATAGAAGGAAAGGGAGGTGATGGGCTGCTCTGTAATCAAAGGGACTTTAAAGGCCCGGCCACAAAATACAATGTTTGACCTCAGTTGGATACTGATTGGTACAAACCAACTTGAAACATTTTTGTATGTCATAATGGAAATCGTTTGATTCATTTCTAAGATTTTTTTTTCCCTCCCACCTCCATCCCACTTTGCTTTTCCCTGCAGTCTAATGCAAATGTTTTCCATCATTATATGCAAAGATGTAGACCAGAAGCAATAATTTGACTCATCCATCTGATTGATCACTTGAGAGTGTCGTGGAAGGTGTTATCATCTGCACGGGCCATTGCTCTGTAGTACTCTATCCTGATTTAAGACAAGAGTGTTTAGTAGAGAAGTAGTACAGTCAACTCTTGATTAGCTGCTGATAGATGGAAGCTGATGCAAGTGTAATTAATTGATGGATACTTTATCTATTGTATTTCACTGTCATACTAATGTCTGAAAATATAGCTACAAAAAAGTCTAAGAAAATAGGGTGATAAGAAGCAGCCTTCAAGAAATATTTGGGAGAAGATTTGATAGTGAATTGAAAACCTTAAATTCTTTTTCTTTTGACAATTGTTTCTCAATTTCATCTTTTGAATTATTTATCCTAAACTAACAGCTTTTCCCTCCCCCCACAATGAAATTTTAAGTTGGAATTCTCTGTCTACAGATGGCTGATATTATGACATGTAATTCTGGAGCTAGGGATGGCATCGCCTGACCAAAGAAGCAGAGGAGAGTATAAAGCAGGAGGCTTGAGAGAAGCAGAGGGAGATATGGAAAGGGAAGGCTTGGGGCTTTCCTTTTTTTTTGGCTTTTGTCCAGACCATTTCTTTAAATTGAAGTACCATTGATATATAATCTTATATTGGTTTCAAATATACAATACAATGGTTCAACAGTTACCTATATTATTAAATCCTCAACCCCACTAGGGCAGTTACTATCTAGCAACATAGGAAGATATCATAGAACCATTGACTATATTCTCCATGCTGTACTTCTATCCCCATGACCAGCTTATATTATGATTGAGAATTTTTGTGTCCCTTCATCCCCCTCAACTCTCTACCCAACTACCCATCCCTCTCCTCTATGGTAACCACCAGTCAGTTCTCAGTGTCTATCGTTATATCTACTGTTGTTTTGTGCATTTTGTTCAAATTTTTTTAATAGGCCACAAATAAGTGAAATCATATGGTATTTGTCTTTCTCTGCCTGGTTTATTTCACTGAGCATAACACCCTCTAGGTACATCCATGTTGTCACAAATGACAGTATTTCTTTCTTTTTTATGGCTGAATAATATTCCATTGTGTATATGTACCACCTCTTCTTTATCCATTCATCTCTTGATGGACACAGGTTGCTTCCATATCTTGGCTATTGTAAATAATGTGGCAGTAAACATAGGGGTGCATATAACTTTTTGAATAAAGGATTTTGTTTTCTTTGGGTAAATTCTGAGAAGTGGAATTACTGGGTCAAATGATACTTCTTTTTTTAGTTTTCAAGGAACCTCCATACTGCTTTCCATAGTGGTTGTGCCAATTTACATTCCCTCTAACAATATAAACCTTGTTATGGTTTTTCCAGAGGTCTAGCTGCCTTTTTCCCCTTGGAGTTCTTAAGACACGCTTCTGTTCTTTTAATAAAATGTCTTTGTTGACAATAGAAAAGAAAAATAAAAGAAAAACCAAAATGAGACCTAATCATTATCTGAACACCCTTCAAGTTCTTACTTCTTATATGAAAACTTCCATATCACATTAGCCTAAGTAATGGTGTCTTATCAATCCCTATCAATGTTCATTATCTCCTCTACTCACTCAACTCTTATGATGAACTTGCATTGTATCTATATTTATATATCCCCAAGTAGGTTACACATTATTTGAGAGCAGAAATTAGTGGCTTTCACACCTTTGTGCACCAAGTACCAAGCAAAGCATATGGTAGGCCCTCAATAAATATTTATTGATTTGATAAGATTGATACATGCTAAGAAATTCAAACTTACCTTGTTGTCAAATAATGGAAGTTACCTTGACTTCTGATCAAACAATAAGAGGCAAACCATGTAGAAAATGAAAAGTGGGACACTTACTAAAATAACTCTCAGGGGAATCCTGGGTTATGTACCAGTGTAGCAGCAGTTTTAAAAGACCCCCAAAAGAGTGTGCAAGCCTGGATTAGCCACCCCAAGAAGTTAGAATGTTTGACCAGCTTTACAAACGTAATTAGTCGGTGACTCACTGATGTATTCCATATAATTTGCCTATTCAGTTGCCTAATTTTCATGTGTTGACAATTATTTATGCCTCAGCCTTTCCACATTTACATCACCCAGAACAATAAAGAACTTGCTGTACAAGGACAGGTTTAGGGAAGTCTGACTTGTCAGTATTTTTGTGAAAGAGATCTGAGGGCTTTAACTGATCTCAAGCTTAATATGTATGAATCAAGGCTTGCTTTAATTTCTTAAACAGGCCAATGTGATCTTAGACCAAAGTAAGAAAAGAATTACATTAACTTAGAATTCAGTGTTTTGGGTACCTTGAAATCCAGTCTCTTGCATGATGTTGGATTTTTTAATCTCACATCATCTAACGTATCCTTTGACCTCCTGTGTGACCCCTTAAATGGTCTCTTCCCTATAGTACAGCTCAGTTTTTGGGAGACTTTAACCTACTCTCTACTTCCCTGGTACCTCCCCCTACAGGGCTTAATTCTATTCATTGAGCCACATAAACCAAATCTTTTCTCTCCTCTTTCTTCACAATGGAAAGGCAGCTATCAGTCCCTTACCGACAAGTCTGGCAGTTCTCCTTTTAAAAACTTTATTTTATAAAGCAGTTTTAGGTTTGCAAGAAATTGAGAGGAAGTTACAGAGATTCCCATATACCTCTACCCCACACAAGAATAGCCTCCTCCACTGTCAACATCCCCGCCAGAGGGTACATTTGCTACAGCTGATGAACCTACACTGACACATCATAACCCTCCAAGGTCCATGTTTACCTTAAAGTTTATTATTGGTGTTGTACATTCTTTACGTTTGGGCAAATATATAATGACATGTATCTATCAGAAAATGGATATCATAGTATCATACAGAGTGTTTGCACTGCTCTAAAAATCCTCTGTGCTCTACCTATTCATCTCTTCCCTTCATTACTCCACCGTAACCCCTGATGAACACTGATCCTTCTTCTCTCTCCATAATTTTGCCTTTTCTAAAATGTCATATAGTTGGGATTGTGTAGTATCTACCCTTGACTTCTTTCATGTAGTAATATGTATTTAAAGCTCCTCCATGTCTTTTAGATAACTCATTTTTTTAGCACTAAATAATATTCCATTGTCTAGATGTACCACAACTTATTTATCCATTTGCCTTCAGAAGAACATTTTGGTTGCTTGTAAGTTTTGGCATTTAAGAATTATGCTATAATTTTGGCATTTATAATTTATGCTATAAATATGCATGCATAGGTTTCTGTGTGGGCATAAGTTTTCAACTCCTTTGAGTAAATACCAAGGAGCATGATGGCTGGATTGTATGGTAAGAGTATGTTTACTTTTGTGAGAAACTACTAAAAATGCCTTCAGAAATGGCTACACCATTTTGTATTCCCATCAGCAATCTAGGAGAATTCCTGTTGCTCCACATCCTTGTCAGCATTTGGTGCTGTCAGTGCTCCAGATTTTGGCCATTCTAATGGGTGTGCCTGGTACTCCAGTTTTCTTAACAATTCTCTGTGTCATGTAATTTCTAGACTCCTCACTCTTCTGCTTGTCCTTCTTGGCAAGCTCTATTTTATGAAGAAACTGAGCCTGAAAGAGAAATTATTTGCTGAAAACGGTACAGTCAAAAATATCAGATTTGAAATTTATATTCATTATTATTTGCAATGAGTTGACTCACAATGTAGCAACTTTTTTTTAACTGTGGATAATGCTGTACTATAGGGATGATATGAGAAGAATGCCAGACAATTTCTAAGATTTCTGTGTCTTTCAAATGAAAGCAACTTTGACCAAAAGGATTCAACAGGTTTGATGGAAATCAGTACTGTTTCTATTACTTAGTTAATGAAAACTAATCTATAGCTTTAAAGGATATGCTAAGCTTCTCCAGAGCTAAGAAATACAAGGCAGGTAAATAAGCATATTTGATTTTTAATGTCTGATACTCACATTTAATATGACCATACACATTCCTTTTACATCTGGTAAATTATTTCTCTACCTGAACTTTTCTTTCTTAAGAATATCTTAAAAACATATGGTCTTGAGAAATATCTCGGCACTACTCTGCAAATTTGACCGAGAGAGTGAAATGTGTCTAGTAATCAAATTTGTGTTTATTGTAAATGGTAAAATTTATGAATTGCTGAATCTGTCTTACCAAGAATTCTGGAAATGAGTGATCTTCATTTGACTGTGATTTCTCCCTGAGGTCAGTTCTAGGTTACTGTATTCTGAGTCTTTATGCCACTTAAGTCATGATGGGAATTATAGTTGACCTGGATTTCCCCATTGACATTTCCACTTGATTAGCTCTGAAATATAAAGTGTATGGGTTCTGTTTCATTCTAGACTTAGATAGCAGGAAACTTCTGCTTTTCTTCCCAAACATACTCCCTCAAATTTATAGCATTAGAAGTCCCAGTAGAATCACACATGTTTCTGGTTTGTGATTCACCCATGGGCACCAGTATAGGAATTTTTCACAAGCCCCCAGATACTACTTAACAAACTAGAACCATTTCTTAATAATTTAAACTAATTGGGCAAAGAACAGTTTGAATTAGTAAAATCCTTTAATTATATACTTAAGAAAACTTTTTAGTTGTGGTAATTTCAATTCCAACATATCTTTTATCCAGATTCTCAAATTTTAATATTTTTACCATACTTGTTATATCATTCTATTTTTACATGTCTATATTCCTTATTTTTCCTAAATAATTTGTGGGGGTATCCTTTATACATCCATTTACCTCTTATTACTTCCTAAGTATTTCCTAAGAATAAGGGCATTTTTTATATAACCATGGTACAATCATTAAATTTGGGACACTTAACATAGATGCAATAGTTTTATCTAATCTACCATTTATATTTTTCATTATCCTAATAATAGCCTTTATAACAGTACCCACCCCCCCACCCCAGGGTCCAGTACAGGACTATGTACTGCATTTTGTTGTCTTTTTAGTCTCTTTAAATCTGAAACAGTTCCTTCATCTCTTCTTTGCCTTTCATGAGAAAGGCTAATAATTTTGTCATAAATGTTTTTTCATGACAAAGGAATATTCTGAAATAGAATGTTTCTGCATTTAGGTTTGCTCAAACCTCCTCATAATTAGTTTCAGGTTATGTAGCCCTAGTCAGAAAACTGTATAAATGATGATGTGTCCTCAGATATCCCAGGTATAAGATAAACATCTGCCCTTCATTCATGATGTTAATTTTGATCACCTGATTAAACTGGTGTCCATTTTCTCCACTGCAGTTTCTATTTTAGAGGAGTTCATTCATGTTCTCTTCTAGCATTTTTTACTTTTCCTTTTTTTTTTACATTGAGATCTCTAGTACATTTGGAGTTTATTCTTGTGTGCATGAGAAATGAACATAACTTTACCTTTTTTCCAATGTGTATCCACTTGCCTCAGTATCTTTATGAAATTGTCCACTTGTGCCCTCAGAGATTTGAGATGCTACCTTTATCATATTCTAAATTTCTATATGAGTTAAATCTGTTTCTGGACATTTTATTCCATTCCATCAGTTCATGTACCAGAATCACACTGTTTTCAATGTAAAAGCTTTAATATTTTAATATTTGACAGGGCTAGTCTCTCCATTACTCTACTCCCCTCTCCCCATGCCATATCTCTTCCTTTCCAGTGTTTTCCTAGCATGTATTTTTTTCCATATGAAGTTCATTATTAACTTGCCCAGATCCAGAAAAAAAACCTGTGTTTTATTGGAATTGCATTGAATTTATAAATTATTGTAGGACGAACTGACAATTAAATACCATTGAGATATTCTTACCAATAACCCAAGATACCTATTTGTTCAAGTTCACTTTTATATCTTTCAGGAGTGTAGATAATTTTCTTCACTAAAGTTTTAAACATTTCTTATTAAGTTTATTTCTAATTATCTTATCTTTCTTATTGCTATCATAAATGGTTTTATTCTCCCATTATATTTTCTAACTGGCTATTTCTTGCACATGTAAAGGCTACTGATTTTTTGCAATTGATACACTATTTTAAAATATAATTCGCTTTTTGCTTGCAAGTATGTAATCTCAACATTTTTAATGCATAGGAGTTCACAAAGTTTTTGCAATACACACTTCCATTCATGCATAAAATAACTTTATGTAGTAAAACAGGATACTCCCTGAAGTCATATGTGGCTTCAACAAAATGACCTATAATTAATATGTTAATTGCATGGCACTTCCCATGAATATAATCATTATCAAACATAGTTTGCTTCCTTAAGTATTTTAAACTATCTACTTAAATGCACAAGATACAACAGAGAAGTAGCTTCGAATGAATAAAAGTGGCTTGCAATGTGTTAGGGAGCATATGTAGGAATGGATTGCTCTGAAGAAGGCAGCAGGTCATGTCCAGCCTCAGGTCATGAATATTCAAGCAGATTGAACCATGTTATCTATTTGGATTTGTCACTGCCCTTGTGGATGCAATGCTATTGGTTAAAAAAGGAACATTCGTGGCATTTCCAACTTTCAGAAAGAGGAAAGACTTGACTTGAACAAGTTTGAAATAGATGAATACCCAGAATCCCCATCCTCCCACACCAGTCAGAAAACCAGGAGCTGACATCGCCAGACAGGACAATAAAAGGAAACAATTAGACTTCCTATTCCTTTGTCACCCAGCCCACACCCAAATCTACCTATGGCAAGAAAACCCTCTGCTCATCCAATGACGTCATACTATCATACTTGAAACAAAGGGTGCTGAGGCAGAGAGTCTGAGAGGTGGGAGAGACAGCAGTTTTCATGTGCTGTGTTTCGTTCCCACTCGTATGAAGGTGTTGGAGTCACTTTACAATCTGGGTCCGACCAATACTACAGTTTCATCTCTTCCTTCCTTGCAGACCAGTACATTACTAGATTCCTTAGGTTACATGTAACAGAAACCAAACAAGTTACTCTGCGCAAAAAAAGGTGTTTGTTTAAATGATCTTAATGAATCTCATGGAATCCAAGGAAGAGGTAAACTCCCAACCCTCTAGAAGGTCCAGGAACTTCAATAAGGGTAAGTTTCATCCCTCTTCCATTAATGTAGCTCAGCCCCCAACAAGCCTTAGTTATAAATTCCAAAATCTTGAGAAGAATCCAAATGACTCATCCAGTATTTCTCTTAGACTTGGGCAAGGCAGACCTCTGCCCTGGGCTCCATGCTTCAGAGAACCCTGCCTATCCAAACCCATGAAAAAAATTAACTTATTAAGAACATATGAGTGTCTTGATTGCTGGGATCCTCCTTAAAATTTTTGCTGCGACACAAGTTATAATCCTAAATCCTCATCGCACCTCATGTAAAAGGCACCTACGTACATCTGGATTCCATGAGGTTGCGTGCTTTATGCTGCTGTTGATGTATGAGGCAAACATGGCCTTAGCGTGCAGGGAAGATTTGAGTAGCTCTTACATACAGGAAAGAAGACTAGTTAACTTGTCAAATCCTTCTTCTCAGATACCACAAATAAAAACGATCCTTCTCTAATGAAACATTGCTTCCCAGTAATGTTGAACATCTATTCTCTTATTTCTCTTCATGTTACTATTTATAGTTTCAGAAGCACTCCTGATTTTAGTGTAGTACTGGTAATAGTTGCACATGGCAACTGAGATGCATTTGACAATGTTAAGCAACTCAGATCACTTTTAATTTGTATATATGCATATCTGTAACTTCAGTTAAGCATTATACTGTGTCTTTTCATTGGCAACTTGGTAGACATTGAATGGTAAAATTGTTAATAGTCTTATTTGTATAAAACAATAAGATTTCGTTGAAGTTACAGAAATTTTTTAATTTGCCTCATTTAATTAGTTTTGATTAAAATGACAGCAAATTAATTATAATTTGTGTTTTGCTTTTTAATTTTGATAGATGATTTAGAATACTTTCGAATGAAAATAACATTTTTGGGAAAACTTGTTTTATAAGTTTTATAAGAATACTTCTAAAGTATCCTATACTTAACTAAATTTTTACATGTATTTTGTTGCAATTTTGAATGAAAATATGTTAAAGTTAACATTTAGCTTTTGATTCTTCATGTCTTTAGGAATGACTAAGAGTCAAAATCATGAAGGAAGTAAAAATATGCTTTTGTAGAAGTATTTTTATAGTAAACTCAAAATAGAAACTAGAAATAAAAAAATCTTCAAATTGGCTGTTTTCTTAAAAGTTTAAAACACAGTACCATCAATCCCATATATGTTAAGCATAATTCACCTAAAATTTATGAATGGGATATTATAAATTTTATATTTATTGAAGCTTTAGTTACTGATGAAAACAAGCAAAAGAAATGAAGAAAAGAAAAATTGATCCAGTTAAATCCAGAACTTCAATACAACAAATGAAATTCCTGCAACTGAAGAATATCCAAAGATTCATATT
Source organism: Manis pentadactyla (assembly GCF_030020395.1). NCBI lineage: Eukaryota > Metazoa > Chordata > Mammalia > Pholidota > Manidae > Manis > Manis pentadactyla. The sequence goes on from NC_080030.1 coordinate 53,698,799, forward strand.
GAAAAGCATTGAATATCTTTATAAAATGAAGATTTGCGAACATAATTGTTCATATCAACATCACAAACAAGAAACATCAAATGCTACTGTGTTTCCCTTTAGAAGGTGAAGTAAATGACATCCATGAATCTGCCAGTTGGAGGAGAAAGATGAAATCTCTGGAGCTTTACTGTTTATTAGATGATGACCTCAGGAAATGGCCCATGCAGCTTTCTGATAGTGTGAGGATGTTTCTTACAAAACATATTCTGTTGCAAATAGATTATTTTGATTTTCCATTGCCTGAACATCATTGAAAGTTTAACATTTCACTGTATATCATAATTCTTTCAAATGGAAACTGGCTTTTATATTCTACTTTCAGAGGCAAAGTATCATATTCCTACTGTCTAATGTTTCACAGTTAATCTTTAAGATTAGCTTCAAATTGAAGGGGTTTGTTGCTAAAAATGCTTACAGTCTCAATGAAAAGAACACATAGTGTCAGCTGTACATACACATATATACATAAACACACACAAAACAAATTTTGCAATTATTAGAACTTTTTGTAAGTTTGAACAGCAAAAAAATTGATAGTATTTAGCACAGAAATGTTTAAAGGAATATATCATGTCTTCTAAATTTACCCCAAGCTTTCCATAGCACAAACCATCTGACATTTATAGAAAGTAATGGAAAATTTCTAGTTTTATTAAAAACTATTTTAATTATGTTATAATGGAAGAACATGTAAGCTGAATAAAAAAAAGAAGATTCAAAAGGTAAGACTGTAAAATCTTTTATACATAATAAACTGAGAAAATTAATCAAAAAATAAAAATCTAATAATGCTAACTTCAATTACATTATATCAGAAACAAAAGTCATGTTGAAAAATAACTTTTATTACAAACATTTGAACTACTAGGGGAAAAAAACCCAAAATTAAAATTAAAAAATGCTTAAATGCTTAATTTGTTTCATTTATGTTGGAAAAAGTGTGGATTTTCATTTAAGTGAAGTTATCTTAAACACTCAATTTTCTGCTTATATTCTGCATTTGTCATTGTGCTGCATAAGCCCTCCTAGCTCTCTTGAGTAGGAAGTATTGGGTTTGGACCCCAGATGCCAATGTTAAATAAATCACATCTCTTGTTAAAAAAAATAAAAAATAAAAAAAACCCAGAAAACTACAATTTTCAGTGTTAGGCATTGATCTGAAAGATTATCTAGGCAAGCATACTATGCTAATGGCATCAACATAGCTGGCTTAAATAACAAGTTTACACACCAGAGTTTGGGCCCAAATTCAAGGAGTATAATTTGTGTCATGTAATCCATAGTTTCAATTTATCACTTAAGACAAGATCTCCACTGTGTCAATAGCTCAACAGTGATAACATTCCATGGAACAATTCAAAGATTGTATGAGATATTTTCTGGGTCTGCCCATCAGTTATAACCTTACAACTATACCTAGACACACAATGACAGTGTCAGTTTAATGCTGCTATAGCAACTTAGATTTTATTTCATTTCAGCAAAATATATGAAGTACTCTAGAAGAGGAAAGCAAAATAACTGAAGATCCCAAATTAGGAGGAATCAATCTCTGACAAAATATGAATTAATCTTGAATTCATTATTTGGTATACAGTGTTATTTGCGACTAATTATATTAGCAGACACAAGAAAATCAAATGGATAATTTTGATCCACTTTTTAAAAATTAATATTTGTTTTTTAATTTAGAGAACATTTTTTTTCTGAATTGAAACTGTATATAAAATAAACAACAAAAGTAGCATTCCAATAAAGGAAAATGAGAATGTTTATCTGTAGAAGGGAAGATTCATGTACTCATAATCTCTAAGCCAATTTTCCATAGAGATTATTTTCTCAGCATATTGTAGGGTCAGATATGTGTCTTAAATGAGGAGAGATTTCAATAAATTGAACAATATGTTACTGTTCATTTCACTTTTTGTAATATTGCAAAGTTAAAATTTTGGAAAGAAGAAAAATTTAGTAGTATTGTATGGATATTCCTGTAAAAGACCATGGAAGTTGCATGAGTGATAGTGACAAATGAAATTAAACAGTTTACCAGAGATTCTGTGATCATGGCAATTCACTGTATGTAGCTTCATTACAATGCTAAAACATTGTATGTATAATAATTATATCTCAACTTTTAAAGAGTATAAAAAGTACATGTAAATTTCCTTGTTCATTCTGAATCTAAGTATTCTCTAAGAATTCCATTGACAATTCCTATTGCTACTGCCTCAGGAGAGTAAAGTTGACCTGAACTGAAACTAATAGAAACTGAGAGGTATAATGACTCAAGAATCATCATGCATTACTGTTGATACACTGCAGAGTTTGAGAAAATATGTATCATAACAACACAGTTATTCACTTCAATTATATAAAAGAAAATAAAATCACATTTTATGAAATAATATGTAATCATTTATGAACTTATAGGTTATTTTATTTTCATCCAAACTTTGCTGGCCCATCAACTAGATGCATTGACATGCATAATACTTCATCTTTAATTTTTGCCCATACTCAGTTATATAAAGACCATAGTTTTACATACATGAATATATTTCAAATATTCTTGTTATGAAAATATACATCTGTTCTAATATAATATCGCCAGGGGTGGGGGTAGAAGGTGGTGTCATATAAGCATGGTTACCTGGGGACAGACTCAGTGCATCTGGAAGCATTTTCTAGAGGAAGTGAGGTCATTGTAAGCTAATTTGATACCCTTAAAGGTTTATCTATCCCACTCTATGCTAAGAACTTTGATGTGTCTATTCATGATATTTATCCAGCTGGGGTGTCCTTAGCCATGTTTTTTGCCTGGAAAACTTTCTATCCTTCAAGTTCCAGTTGGAGTGAGCCCCTAGGGGTTAGCTCCCTGTCCTCCATTTATAGTGTGCCCTCATCTCTCTGATACAATACATCTCTGTTACACCATCTCCACTATACCACTCACAGTGTATCAGTTACTTTCTGTGTACTGGTCTATGCCAATGGAGCATAAGGTCTCCAGGTCTCCAGGAATAAGGACCATGACATTTTCATGTCTGTTGCCCTGACTTCTAGCTCAGAGCCTTATACATACTTAAGAAGGTACTTATGCTTCTACTGAGTAAGTGAATATATTCACAAATAGATTTGGCTTCTGACAACTTCAGAGACTCCAGAATTAATATTACATATTAATATTGTGTATCATATAAAATATTATATACTACATGATATTAATATTATATATTGTAATGTTCAATACATTCTTTTATATCTTAATGTGTCAGAAAAAGATTTATTAGCCCATTAATATTGAAATTGAAAGCAATTTACATTCATGTTTCTGCTAAATGTCAATGATATTCAAACCCAAAGAAGTTATGAGAAGTAAGACTTGTGATGTTTTAGAACTTGGATAGCCTTTTTCTACTTGAATTTTTAAATGACACATATAGTAATGCTAATCATAATACATGCAAACAACACAAAAGGCTGTGAAGTAAAAAAATGAAAATTTCCTACTCTTTCTATATATTCCTAGAGGTAATTACAGTTAACAGTTTGATGGGTTTCCTTCCAGATTTCCAGATACTTCTGAGACTTTTTTTCACACACACACCACTCACAGGTAATTTTTTTCTTTTTCTTTTCTTTCTCTCTTTTTTTTTTTCAACAGCTGTGATTGTAGTATCCAGATTTTCCTGCAACTTGTTATTGTCACTTAAAAATGTGGTTGTGTGAACATTGTGTAATTTAAAAAACATTGTGTCACTTAAAAATGTGGTAGTGTGAACATTGTAATTTTAAAAATATTCTCCTCAAGACATTCAGACACTGTATAGAAAGATATTTTTCATTTTGAATAATGCATTATAGGCACTAATGAAAAAAGGGCTCTATCATTTCAACTGAACTTCTCACAGAGATTGTTCTCACATTTGTTTTTTTAGACAGTCTCTTGAAATGTTGGCTGGGTCTTGAGATTCCTGATTTACCAAAGTTCAAGACTCACTGTGACATCATTCGGGAAGTCCAGGCTTATCCAGCTTTTCCATGGGCTGAAATTGCCCTGGGGATTTCAGATCCACCTCATTGGGAAAATTCAGACAGTTACGCAGAAGTCACATCAAGAAAACCTTTGATGTGAAAGCTAATCAAGAGTCATTTATTAACTTTCTTGTACATCTTAAAAATGGGATGTTACATAGAAGCATCTAATTGTTTAAAAGCTACAGGGCTGAAAACCACTTTTCTTCACTTAGCTGGGCAAAGAGGTAAGCCCCAGTGAACAAATCACCATATAAAAGATAGTTTCACTTAGAAGTTGTTTTCAGTATTTTCTTTTGGGTCAGTTGAGGCCAAATTATAATGTCAACCAAAATTATAATCCTCTTACTAAGGATTATTTGGTACATTTTTCACTCACATTAATCAAATATATTTTGTCAGCTCTGCTTTAGGGTACAGGGGAGAAAAAAAGTTTTTCTCGACCTCTTAAGATCCCTGGCTACACCTGAGAATAAAATTGACAGATTAATAGGAGAAAAGAATCCAAATCTTTCTGAATTTTTACATGTGCATGCCAGCCTTCACAAGAGATTGAAGACCTAAAAAGTAACCAGAGCAGGACACTTTTACATCTTTCAGACAAAGAGACAACAAATGCATGAAGAATTAACAAGATGAAGGGGCAGTAAATTTAAAGAAGTAATAGGTTTGTTTAGACAGCCTACTTGCTCCCAAATCCCCTCTCTGGTAAAGAGGAGGTCTCCCTTTCTCCTGGTACATGGAGATGCCTTTCAAGTGGGAAACTTATCTCCTGCTTTCAGAGAAAAAAAGGTGAGTTGTGGGAGGTCAGAGGGACCCTCTGTGTTACTGCCATTTTCTCAAACTTCTTCAGCTTAAGATCTCCAGTACGCCAAGATGCCATATTTTGGGGTAGCCTGTCCTGAGCCCTGTCCAGGGCAGATTTTGAGGTGTCTTGTAATTCACAAATGAGATATAATCCCCCTTCCCCGCTCTGAGTTAAACATAACAGTAACACAAAATTGACCATAGCAGGAAACAAAAGTTTGACTGAAAATGTTTGGCACATCTAAAGGAAGCACGTGCAGAGCTTTTGCCACCTTTCAGCTTCTCCACAAGGGAAAACAGGGAAGGATCTAGAAGCAGTGGAACGAAAGGAAAGGAGTAAGGGGTCAAAGGCCTTTGTGAGAGGAGTGTGTCTACCTATGCCGACCTGATGCTTTCAAACGCTGGAATCTTGCTCTGATTGCCTGCTTACACGCTCATTCCATTGCTTGGAGAGACATCTGCCACCCCACTGAGAAAGTGCAAATTAGCCTGGGCTGAGAAAGTAAACATACGGCCAGCCATTCATCAGACTGGAATAACAGACATGAGAAAAACAGCTGCAAATTTATGGGAAACAATATTCCTCTCAAGGACATGCCACAGCTATGAAGTGTCAGAAAACCCTCTTCTTTGAGTGACTACTGTTTCTTACTCACTGAGAAACATTTTTTTCTCTAATATAGTTATTAGAAGCATAGCTGTTTGAAATTCTATCAATAAGGATGAGACATACCATTTTGCCTGTAGGGTCTCAGTCACTTTGATAGAGCAAAACAGCCTCAATTTCCAACCCAGAAACAGAGCTTCAGGTAATTGGTGTTTGGACACAATACTCCACAGCTATCTTAACTTTGTGATTTTCAAAGGAAACAGTGCTCTAAGTCTATGTCACGGTCCAAACTTGATGTTGACGCTTTACCCACAGCCCTCTTTGGCTTTAAGCCTATCAGAGCACTGCATTTGATTTTCTGCTTTATTCCATCCTTTACCCCAATTCTGTAATAACTCCTCTTTTCTTTTATTGGATGCGATGCTTCACAGATCCTCTGGGGTTCAGTCTCTCTCACTATAATGGTTCAATAAACCTGATTTTTCAGACTTCAGCTGTGTTCCTGTTGGCCTTGGGCTGATGGGCTAGAACATCTGGTTGGTCTGCCTCAGTAGAGAATGCTCTGCACAGCTGTCATATTTCTCATTATAAGATAATTCTTCTAACTTTTAAAAAGTTTGATTCTTGCTTATAGTGGGTGTTCCCCAACAGACAGACCCATTACTGGGAAACAAAACTTCTAAGCCTGCAAAGGTGTTGATGGCCCATCTCACCAAATATGCAACAAATGAGAACCTGGTGGGTATAGGAGGGAGACCCAGAGACCACCTTGTGCGAAGAAGTATATATTCCTCTAACTTCTGCACTTTGCAGCATGTTGCCATTTCCCTTCATAACTGTAACACTGCATACAGACATACTATGGCTCCCGGGCTTCAGCAATCTGGCAGAATTTTTGTCTGAGGAAGTAAGGAAATTGATACCTTAATTTCTTTGGTAGGAAGAAGTACTTCATGTTTTAGAAATCAATTCATAAAAAAGCAGTTTTGAACAAAGAAAGAGATTTGCAGAGCATTCAACTCGGGTTTTCTCCAAACACAAGATCATTTTGAGTGCATTTTTTTCAAACTGGCTTCTGCTGAGGGCTTTGGTTCTGTGGAGGTACTTCAGAGGCTGCCATGGGGCTGAAATGAGTTCTGGAGTCACACTAAACAGTTTATCTGAGCGTTTGCTTGAATAATATGTTTAGCTAACAAAAAAGAAAAGTTTGGAAATCACAGCCTAAGTGCTTCTTATATCCATCTAGTATGCAAAGTAGCGTCTGCTGGTTTTAGAATCACAATGGCTCTCAATATTTCCAGTTACCCTTGTGGGAAAAAATATATGACTCGAGAACTTTGGCTTTCAATAGATGGTTGGAAACTGGTTGAGACTAGAGCTCTGTTCAAACCTTTCTCACTTAAATTGGCCAGCAAGAGAGACGATACTATAAATGAACTTTAGTTTCTGTCCAACAGAGGGCAGTAGCGCAAATATTAACCTAGGCTTGTAGTCCAGAATGAATTGAGAACTGAGAACAGGCACAGTAAATTCAGAGCTGGACGTTTGAGCATAAAGGTCATTCGAATTAATTTTCCTCTTGACTAGAAAAAAGTCAGCAGCTCCATTGCCTTACCCATTCCTACCCAGAATTTTGACACCCATTCTTCTCTCACCTTTGTCCATCACTTCACCTGTTCTCCCTCCTTTTCGTTTTGGAAATCAGATTTCCTTCTCTGAGATCCAGGTTGGCAGCTGCCCAGAAAACCCTCATACTCTGATGAGTCCTGAACCCCTGATGTGATTGCTCTTCACCTGGGCTTTGGGGTGCATGGAATTTCTCTGGAAGATGGGGGGCAGGTTGAGAGTTGGGCTGGCCTTCACACAACTGTTTTACGTATCTGAGTTCTACTTCCCAGCCCTGAAAGCAGCATGGAATTTGCAAAGCTAGTAATCTCTACCTAATGAAAAAGAGCATCAGCTAAGCACGTATGTGGTTTTAGCCTATGAAATCTCCTAGAACACAAAAACAAAACTTAGAAATTTTTTCCTAACATTAATATCAAGAGTTTCTAAGTTAGGAACCATGTCTTTTTTTCCTGTGTGTTACAAACGTGTTATTCTTTTGAGACTGGAGTGAATTCACATTATGTCTATGAAAACACAGTTCAGTTGGGATTCCCGAATCCCAGTTCAGGCCTGGCTCCAATTTCCACTGGCTGTGTTTCTTATCCTTACTTTGCATCAATTTCTTTATTGTTGGATGACTTATTCTCATTCTCTCTGAACTTGAAAATAATAGGAATCTATAATTATTGATTTTGCATCTTAAAAGATCATAAAATGTGCTAAAGGTGTTTACATGTTATACACTTGTCTGAGTTTATATGTTCACTATAGTAAGTTTATATTTTACTCTCCTTTGTTTCTTTCTTTTTCTATGAATACACTTTTGTTTTTCTAACCTAACCATTGCCTTTTCTGGAGTTTTATAAAAGTTGCCATAACATATGCCTTTTATACTAGACAGAACAGGCAAAATGCACTAAGTAGCTTAACCCAATACTGATAGTTAGAACCCTGTGTTGATGTTATTTTAGAGAAAGTGTTGGTAAATGAACCATGGGCCAAAGCTTTCCCTCTCTTTGTTTTGGAAAATAAAATTTTACTGAAACAAAAGCACACCTATTCATTTACGGATTGTCTCATTTCTTTCCCACTAGAATAGGAGAGCAGGAGAGCCCTTTGGCCCAAAAGTGCACAGTGGTTACTATCTGACCCTGTACAGAAAAAAAAATAATGTGCTCACCTCTGCTTTAGAGAAATTAAGTGTGATTCTTTAAAAGAATGAACAACAAATTGGTTTCATCTTCCTACTTAAAAACCGTAGAGTAACCGGAAAAGGAAATCAACAGAAATGGAAATACTGAGTTAACTCAGAAAAATGTGGCTATAATTCTTACCGCCAGATGAGTATTGCATACAATGTTAATTGAATAAGCATAGCAAATTAGAGTTTAATTTTTATTATTTATTTTTCTTGAGTTTAATCACATTTCTTTTAGGTTTGAACTGATATTTTAGGGTAGACAGTCAATAGTTGCATGGAATTGAAGCATGCAATCTACTTTCATTTAATTATTAGCTGTCTCTTAAGTGTTCTTCCCTAGGTCTGTCTTGGTGCTCTTCTCTACAATCTCTCCAAGCAAGAGGCAAAATTCTAAGACTGCATTATGGCTTTTTACCTCTCAGTTCTTATATGAACTTGTAAGTTCTTATAAGAGCCAGAATGCTCTTCTTTTATCTGCCTGAATACACAGTTTGAGCGTCAACCTCTCAGTGACCTACTTCTACATCAAACAGAGTGCTTTGGAAACCCCAAATTCTACATATTGCAGGTGTGATATGTGCTGTGACTCTATTTTTTAATAGTAAATCTCCAGTGGCAGGGCTGATGGCTCTTCAGTTCTGTGGGCTTTTCATGATGGATGCTTGAGTTGCTTAGGTCAAGACAGGAAAATCAGAGGGATGGCACCATATGCATCCCTTTTCGGTAAGAAATCCAAAGGTTTCTCAGAATATGCAGCAGGGGAGGCTTTCTTCCCATTTGTGAGAACAGTATTAAATGGTTCTAGCAATGGCCTGTGTATTTTCCTGAGCACATTGATGCCCTAAACAAAACAGGGGTTCTGTTAGCAACTGAGAAATCAGAGAAGGAATAGTGGGAAGACAACTGACAGCACATACCACAGAGATGTAGAATTTCCCTAGTACAAGGTGGATCCCAGGAACACACAGAGGTATAAAGTAATTTCTTAATTGTTAATATTACATGAATTTCACTAAATAAATATTATTAACATCCAAAATATTTTAGATCCAAGAATTCTTCTACTCTGACCTGTTTTGATTTTTCATTCAAGAAAACTTAAGCTAAATCAAATCGTGAAGGTATATCTCAATATGCTTTGATAGCATTCCAGATTGGTCCAAACCAGTCAATTCTTTTGAAAGGTATATTGGGTGATACAAAACACATAGGTAGACAAAGACGCTGAGTAATCAAGTGGAAACAGAGTTTACTGGGTCAGTTAATGACAGAATGGCCTTTTCTTAATACTTAAAAATTGTCTCGAGACTGAGATTAAGGGTTAAAAGGAAAGGCCCTTCTCCTTCTCAATCTTTGGCTGTGAAACAAAGAGATGGGTCGGAATTTCACAGAATTAATGTGATAGCCCTTATTCTGTGATCACTAATGAATAACCTGGATGAAATAAACCTCTCTTCTTTGCCAAGGTGCTTTTCCACGCTTTTGATGAACTAATAATCATTTACCTATAGCAATGTAGATGTATTAGCTCCAAAATGTTACTCATATTCAGCAAGAACAACACATTAAAAATAGGAACAGAAAGGGGTGGACTAATACAGATGGTATTTCATCCGTTGAGCCCTGAAAAACACATTTAATCCTCTATTGTCATAACTACCAAGGGACTCTCCAAATCTTTTATTTTACTGGAATTCAATTGTTTTGACTGTTAGAAAATAAATGAGTTCTTGGCTGAAAACCAAAAATCTTTTGTGATTTGGTGAAGACCTTTACTATGAAATACCTTTATCAGAATTCCATCTGCCTGTCAAATATTGGAATAGTAGAAAAAGCAATAGAAAATGACCAAAGAGGTCAAGATTCAGCATTTCACTGTATCCCTGTTGTCTGAATTTCGGAGGCTTGTTTGCCTTATCTGCTTCCATCTAAAGTCTCTGCCAGGCACACTATGAATAGGGGTGGATGGAACATTTCCACAGATGCCTGCCTGATACACAGCATTCTTATCATTGGAACCCTTCATGGAAAGTGAAGCCAAGGGCCAGGGTATTTGGGGGAGGTGGTAAGGCTCCAGCAGAGATTTTTTAAAATACCAGTGTCTAATACCATAGATTTCACTTATGTGTAGAATCTAAAAAAACAAACAAAAGAAATGAACAAACTAGAAATAGACTTCTAGACACTGAGAAGTGACTGTGGTTACTATGGGGGAGGTGTTGGAGTGAGCCGCTAAAATAGGTAAAGGAGATAAAGAGGCACAAAAATCTCAATCATAATACAAATTAGTCATGGGGATTAAAGTACAGCATAGAGAATATAGGCAAAAATGCTGTAGTACTACCTTGTTATGTTTTGACAGATAGTAACTACACTAGTTGGAATGAGCATTTAATATGTAGATAACTGTAGAATCACTATGTTGTATACTTGAAACCAATATTGTATATCAACTATATTTTGAAAAAATAAAATAAAATGAAAACTATAAAAAGAAAATACCAATGTCTGACCCCTGACTACTCAGTGGATATGATAAATGTCATCATCAAAAAGAATAAGAATTTTAATAAAATTGTAAATGTATTGACTCATTGAAATATAAAGGCCCCTTTTATGTATACAATTTCCTTCTACAGCATCCCTGAAAAGTAGTCATGAAAACACTGAATGTCAGCAATCATAGGAATTTGATCATTTCCCAAAGTGACTCATTACATTTCTAGCTAATATAATTATTTAGGATATTTTGCTTCTATTAAATAAATATTTATTTCCCCATAACTCATAAAATGGTCTAACTGATGTCCTGGAGACAGGAAAAATAAATCTTATCTTTTGATATCACAGCCTTTCCAGCTCTCCTAAGTAAACCCTGGATCTTTGTTCAATTATTCTTCAGGTGGCTGAGTTTCAAATCCTGCCAAGGTCCTGGAAAGAAAAAGAGAGTAAAAAATAGTTCCTAATGGTCTGTATTTAATTTAAGCAGTGGTTCTCAACTCCACCCTCGGAATTCTGATTTAACTGTTCAGGAGTAGGGCCCGGTAACTGGCAGTCCTAGTGCTCCCCAGGCGATGGGCCGCCAGGGCTTAGAACCTCTGGAAGTGTGTGGTCCGGCCCCAAACTCGGCACCTGTGTCTAGAGAGCTGCACAGGGCAAATATCTACTTCCCTTGTTCTAGACACTAATGTTCTGTTGAGGTAACTTAAGTTACACACAAGATTTTAGTGACAAGTTATATACACTCTGGGCTCAGATTGGCTTAAGGTAAATCCAAAGGCTTATATATTTGTCTGCTGAGTTGGTATTAAATTATACCTGCCTAGTTCTGTAGTAATGGAGCTGATTTTTGGATCTAAGCCCAGAATTTTTGCTTTTTACTTATTGCCTATAACTGTATTACTAGTGGTATCAAAGAAAATAATAGTGAACATTAACCCTGGGCTAAGCATTGCCTTTAATCCATTATCCTAATGAATCTTCACAGCAGCCCTTTAGGAAAGAGAATATTATTACCCCCATTTTGCAGGTGAAAAAACTGAGGCTTAGATTAGATTAGATTCATCACCCCAGTCTGTCAAAATGATTTTAGGATTCTATCAAATGAATCTGCACTCTCTTCTTTATATGCACTTATATCCTCCTTTCTACGACAACTGTCAGCTTTTCTTTGGCAGTCACAGATGTGATCTGGCCACCATATAAATCTTCTTCAGATAGTTGTAAAAATGTGGAACGGGAGGCAGCATCAGTGACCAGTGTTCCCACTGGAGACCTCCATCCAGGATCACTAACCAGCTTTTTAGAGCAACATCAGGGCAAACAACTATGACTCCATCAATGTGGACACAATTTTCCCTCCTGTCTGCAAGGATGTCATGGGACCCTTGGTCAATGCCAGGCCAAAATCTATATTCACTCCTCCGATTTCTCCAGTAAACCCATCAATTAAGGAAATGAGCCCTGTCCAGATGGACTTGTTCTAATGAACCAGATGCTGTCTCCAGAAATCACATTTCTCCCTGGGATCACCAGGTCATTACACCACAGACCATCCTTTTAATAGATCACTCTAGGATTTTTTCTGATGCTAACATCAGTCCTGCTGCTCCATAGCTCGCCGAGACCAAATCAATATGGTCTGTGCTTTTTTCTTATTTGGATCCCTTCCTTGCTATGGCTGATTCTTCAAAAACCATTTTAGGTAGTTAAGAAATCTCTTCTCTGCTTTCACCCTCATTTTCCTGAGCTCCAGGAACTTGCGTTGTCTTTGATTGGCTCCATGTGATCAGCTTTATCTCTTTCATAAATTACCCACCAACTATTGATCTGCCTTCTCTCTCTGAAGAGCTTTCACTATAGAGAATACTGAACGGGGGGCTGTTTTGCTTTCTTTCTGAAATCTATCAACATTACCTCACTTGCCCCAGGCAGTGGGCAGATTGCTTCCGTGTTTTCCCTGTTCAAATAAAACTTAAACCCCCCCTTGTAATTTCCCTTCATGTTTTCCAAATATTGAGTTTTGTATCCTTTTCAAGTCTCAGCTCATTCTGGGCGGTAGACTTCCTGACACCTTAAGCTCATAATTGTATGCTAAGTGAAGGTTTAACCCAAAACTATGAATACAAGGCTAGCAACTCATATAAATTCCAACACAAGAGGAAATATGTTATCAGTCCAATCTTTCTCCATTTAAGAGCAAGTCGACCACCTCTATGGTAAATTCAAAATACATTAGCGATGAAATCACTCTTCTCAGAACTTTCTTGGTGTACAAGTATCATCTTTATTTTACGTGCAAAGAAACAGGTACCCCAAATACTTCCAGAAGCTAGACAGTGTTCAGGCTCATGAGTCACACCCGTAGATTCTGATTTTGAGCTGAGGGCTCTTTGAGGCAAACTCAGCTGATTGTCAGATAAGCTGCTCAAGACAATGGAATCCAGCCCTGTTCAATGCATGATTGGAAAATCCACCACCTTGTCTCTTCAAACTAACATAATGGAAATTAATTACAGTCAGAGCTAAACAATAGCAATCCTATTCCTCCAGGACCCTGGAGCAACAATAAGAAACACTATAGGCCACTGTGGTGTGCCAATGACTTCGGGAAAAGCCTCATTGCTTTACTGGGAAGTTCTTTGTTCCGGAAAATAATATTATGTTATTAATATTTCTGAATCCCTCCTACCACCAGCCAAACCCAGGGATTTTGGAATAGTGAGCCACTTCAAGGTTACTTTTATAGGCAAAATAATTGAAAGGTCTTCAATCAGTGAGAAGTTACACAAGGATTTGGAATAGTAAATATAAGGCCTTGGGAAGATTATTCCAGTAGACAGCGGCTTCTGCTCTCCAAGTAAGATGGTTGTGCACCATTATTAACAAGGTCCCTGTAGGTTAAACACACTGGTAATCTTAAGCCACATGCTGTTGGCACCTTAGCTGCCCAAAGAATTTCCTCTCCTTATCTTTCCCCCATTCCTCCTCTGACCTATATACCCCTATAGGGTTTTGCATGTGCATGCAGACAGCGTCCCTTTCCCAGTGTTCTTTACTCTCAGGGGATGTGGTCACCCAGAGTAGGCTTCATTCAAGTGGCTGTCTTCTCAGTCTGGGCACCAACTGACTGTCTGCGGGTTCAGAGAGGGATAAGGTCATGTCCCTGCCCGGGTATTTTGTTCCTTAGTTGAGGGATCAGGTATCTTTCTTTTTTCTTTTTAATTATATATTTTTTATTAAAGTGCAATGTACATACAAAAATATGGGCATATCTAAGAACACCGCTCAATAAGTTTTTGTCAACTGACCTGCCACCTGAGCAAGCAGTAGAACGTTACTCACACCCAGGAACTCCCATCCTGCCCTCTTCCAAACTCCCCACTCCCCTCAAAAAAGGATCAGGGCCACCCTTACTTATCCCAGCACAGATCATTTGACCTGTTTTTAAGCTTTATATAAATGAACTCATGCAGACTGCACCGTTTTGTGTCTTACTTCTTTTTTCAACAGTATGTTTGTCAGATTTACCCATGCTGCTGCCTGTAGTTGTGGGTTGTTTATTTTCCTTGCTGGGTCCTATTCCATTTGATGACTATTCCTGATTTGTTTACCCTTCTACTGTCATGTACATTGGGTAGTTTCCAGTTTGGGGCTCTTACAAATCGCACTGCAGTAAATACTCTAGGCTCTTGGTGATTATGTGTACCCAACTCTGTTGGGTGAACATCTGGGAATAGAAGTGGTAGGTCATCAGGTTGGCAAATGTTCAGCTTTAGGAACTATTTGCTTTTTTAAATTTCTCCCTCTTTCTTCTCCGCCTTCTCCTCTTCCTCCTCTTTCTTCCTCTGTTACTTCTCCTTCTTTTCCTTCATCAAGCTTATTTCTAACAAGCTAAAGCCCCATGTGCTAGCCTTACAGCCCTCTGCTTACAGATAAAGGATAAACCTCCACCAGCTTGATGGGCAAATATTAGCCAGCCTGAGGCTATTCTCGAGCTTTTCCTGAGAGCTCGCTAAGAGGCGTTTGCTCAAAGGTATCCAGGAACAGACCCTTGTCTTCACTGGCTCGGCCTCCTGCTGTCACTGTGCCACATATGCCATCTCAGAACACCCATGAGGAGGAAGGTCTAAGCACAGCACTCCATGGGGACCGCCCTGCTCTGGCCCCCAAGGGGCCCCAGCATTCTGCCTTCCTGCTCCATCCAAGTGCGGGATAGTCACGGCCCTTCGTGGCCCTCAACACAGCAGAAACCAGGGGGTGTTTTAAATACAGTTTTACTAAGAATTCAGGACTACCTGAAGGGAAGCAGTGCACAAAGTGTATGGCATTATTACTACCAAGTGCAGGCTCATCCTCAGAACCCCTTGCATGGCCTCCCTGCCTGCCCCACTGCCCCTGCCCCTGAGGCCCTGGGGAGCATGTACCTCTGCGGCCAGGTGACTGCCCCTTCCTTCACTTGTCCCTGCCAGTGAGGTCCTGCCAGCAGGCTGTCACAGCCCCCGACAGGCACCTTAGACCAGCAGCTTCTCCCATGCTCCTTCTGCAGGGCATGGTGAGGCCATCAGAATTGCATGTTTTATGCTAACCTGAGGGTCTCTGTTGCTGATCTAGATTTGTGCAGAAGCAGAGTTTTGCTAAAAGATATGCACACATGCACACACACACAGCTCGGCATCAAAAGACCCTGCGCTTGAATCCTCCACCCACCCCTTTGTTGCAGGGTGACCAAGAGCAGTCACTCAACTACTGTTTTCTCACTTTTTTCAACTGTAAATTTAGATTAATATTAATTTCCACCCTCATAGGGTCCATGTGAAGAGCATATGAGATAACACAGGTGAAGTGCTGAAAACGCAGACTGGCAGGCTGCTGGCACAGAGGCATTAGCTAGAATTACTTCAGAGCAGAAAGCTAACTTCCTAAAGGCATGTGTGTTCAGGTTCACAATAATGTCGGCTCTCCCTCCCCACCCCCAGTGAGTGTAAATTGACTTCATATTTGTTCTGTGGGGCTTCTCAGGGAAAAAGGGGGGGAGACGGCGAGTCTCTATATTAAATTACTGCCTGAGAGGTAATTACAACTCAGGCAGAAGTGGTTTATAACTTTTATATGGCAAATTTTGTTCAGCATTACAAAGTATTAGGGGGACGCCCAGTCAGGATACCTCATCACAAGCGTGTGAAAGGAGACAGAGAGAAAGAGAGAGAGAGTATTAGATTATTAGAATAGCTT
Source organism: Manis pentadactyla (assembly GCF_030020395.1). NCBI lineage: Eukaryota > Metazoa > Chordata > Mammalia > Pholidota > Manidae > Manis > Manis pentadactyla. Next base: position 53,714,836 of record NC_080030.1, read on the forward strand.
TATAACTGTAAAGGGACCTTATGAAAGGAGCTGGGCCAAGGAGACAGCCTAGGAGAGGCCAGAGTGGAGGGACTAGCGGGGATTGGCCCTCCTGGTTTAGAGTCTGGGCTATACTGCTTCCTAGCAACGTGTTCTTGAACTTTGCCTTTTCACATCTGTAAAACGAAGGCAATCTTATCTTCTGAGAGAATTACTTTGTGGCTTAAAGTTAATGTACATAAATTGCCTAACCTAGTAAATATAAAACCCTTGTAAAAGGCACTTTTTACTATTTAGAATTACACACACACACACACACACACACACACACACACACACACACACACACACACTGTAGTACCCTAACGGGAAGGGAAAATAGCTCTGTTTGAATCAGCCTGTGATGTTTCTAACAGAACATAAACAGTACTTCCAAAGGGACGTGGATAAGGCCAAGTACACAGTGTTTCTCTGGAAGGCCTAGCCCAGCTGCAAACACTATCTGGTCTCCTCTGAGTGCTGGATGCTTTCTTACCAATGACACCTGCAGGTCCACTTTGTTCTCCTGAACACTGAACTAAGATTACTGAGACTTCAGAAATGATCCCCTTCTTGACACTCTCCAATACAGGACATCCTTCTCTTCCCTATCACTCCTCAGACTTAATAACTCCATCCTATGGGGAGGCTCTCTCCTTTGGGGTGTTTTCTCCCTGTAGTAACAAACAAAATGAAAGGTTTTTCTTCCTGTAGGTATTTTCTTGGCTGTCTTTAGATGCTGAGCTTTAACTAAAGAATTTCCATTTCCCATACCTCCTTTCCAGGTAACACTAACGTCAGTATCACTTCCCAAATGAGGAAATGGAAACAGGATTCATTCCTTGTCCGGGCCTGCAGTTACTAAGAGACCAGGGCGGGACTGGAACCCAGGATGGGACTGGAACCCAGGACTGTCTGAGGCCTTGGTCCAAGCCCTCAAGCCCTCACCTGTCACCACCACACTTTACTCTAAAGCCTGGCCAGGATAAGAGCCAGAGAGCCTCCTCTCTTGCACAAAAGCTGTTTATTACAAAGGTTTCTGTGCTGTATTACAAACTACTGACTGTCCCATGCCCAGTTATGTATTGATCACACGCACACCCTGGTGATGTTTTTCTTTTTTAATATCACTTTCAGAAGAATACCATGTGGCAAAATGTTCTTTGAGAAATCTCATGCTTTAATAGCAGAACCTTTCAAAATAAATGTAAATTTAAACTTATTGGCAAGGAAATAATATGTCTGTAATATATATTGTTCAGTGAACAAAGTAGTTTATGAAAAAAGTATGTATGTCAAGGTCCAAATTCTACAAAAATATGTAATATAAATGGCTATGTAGATGTGTATGTGGATTTATACATATTTTCAGTTCTGGGAGGAGATACACCTTACCATGAATGGTGCTTTTGCTGGTTGATGGGATTAAGAATGATTAAGCATAATCCTGTTTATTCTCTTTATTTTCTATTGGTTGTTTTATGCCTTTGTAATTGGGAATAAAAATCAGTTTTCATTTTGGAAACAAAGTGCATGCGGAAATTTGTTGAATAGAGAAAGGAGGTATTATTAAAGACAAAAAGAGTCACAAATTCTTTTTCTGATGTGTGTGATAGTCAGCTGACTGGTAGATATGTGAAGGCTCTGAAAAGGACTTTATTCATCTAGATCAAAACAACATTGTCCAAAAGACTGGTAATAAGAGAGAGGAAGTTCTGCAGCTGCGTGGAAGCCAGGGTTCGGCTGTCCCCAGCAGTTGTGATTCTGTTGTGCAATCTCCCAGTGCCCCTTCGTCGCCCACCATCAGGGCACCTTCCCCTGCTGAGACCCGTCTCCCGGCCCCCTTCCCCACCCCCCACCTTTGTGCCAGTGTCTCTGTGAACACCCACTCTCCCTCCTCAACCCTGGAAAAGAGAGGACTGTTGATGAGAATTCTGGCACTGGGCATCCAGGGTTTCAGTCTTGGCTCATTCCTCATGTAAGCTTCCCCTGGGTGGTTTCTACCCCCATGAGGCCACAGGACAGGCACTGAGGTCATATAAAATTCAGGGGGTATCCTGTATCCTAGACTTCAGGCTGATTAAGACCAGTGCATCCCAAACTTTAATGTACACAAAAAGCCCCTGTGGATCACTGCAGATTCTATCTGGGCTAAGGCCTGGGACTCCACATTTTCAACAAGACCCCAGGAGATGCTGATGACCTTGGTTTGAGACCTGCATTGCGAACAAGCCCTGAGACCCTTTTGGAGGCTGTCCGATTGGGAGAGAGAATAGACAATTGAAAGTATTTGCAGGAGTAGTGTGCCTTTTCAAGATTCATCGCTACTCAAATTTACGGCACAGTCTCTTGCCTTTTGTGAATGTTGGGAGAGGTATGGCATGTGGGAAATGGGAAACTTTGAGGAGGGTTTATTCATAAAGGGGTAATTTTCAAGGATGTAGGTGTATACGGAGTAGGACAGTAAGAAGAGCTACTTATTCCAGCAGAGCTGTCAGCACCCCAAGCCTAGCGGGACAATGTGAGGGAGGGACTTACCAAGACCAGGAAGAAAAGGGTTGTGCAGCACCCGTTGCCTTGAGAGAAGCACTGACTTCTGTCCAGAGACAGCCTCAGGTGACCTTAAGAGCGACAGCTTGGAGAGAGAATCCCTGACCTCCCTCCCCTCCTCCAGCCTCCTGCCAGCTTCCCCACTGGCAGGGGTGTAGGTGGGGTCTATGCACGTTGGTATCAGAGCAGAGAGCAGGGTGGAGGAAAGTGGAGAGGTGGTCCAGAGAGGCAAATGGACATCCCCAGCACAGAGGGTCTCGTGGGAGTCATTTCTAGGATGGTGATAGGGTACTGACGCTGCGTTCACTGAAGGGAGAGTGTCCTGTCACTAGGGGGCTTTGCTTCCCATAGAAAAATCTAAATGATGAAGAATCACAGGGAATACGAAGAGAAAACTTGAAACAAAACCAATCTAGAAGGGAAATCAGCAAAAAAGAATTCCCAAAAACCGGGCCCATGTAATTGAATCCTATATTTAGTAACAACTTGAGACACTTTGGGGAAAGCAAATATGAATGAATAATTCCTCCCCTGGGGAAGTAGACAATCGATTATGAAATGCCAAGCAAGAGAGGGGATATATCTTTTAGGGATTTTTGGTTTGAAACAACAGAAACAACCCCTGGCTCATTTAAGCAAAAAATGATTTGCTTTAAGGGTACTGGGGGCTCAGGATGGCCACAGCCCTGCCCAGGAACCAGCGTAGCCTTTACTCTTAAAGAGGATTTATTTTTCATATTAATGTGTCTAGTAAAATTAATTACATATAATGTCATGAAAAGGTTTCTGTTTTATGCATGTTTTGAGCTCTTTGAAGCTGAGCTCAAGGATCTCAGGGGTGTGCTATAGAAGACAGATCAGCATAACCTCTGACTTACTCCTCAGCAGCACAGCAAAGCCCTTAAGGTGGAGGCAGGATCCAGGCAAGAGGTGAGGGCCCAGGGGGCTTTTCGTTTTCCCAGGGTGTCCAGGCATGTGGATTTCCTCAGGGATGCAGGTGTGAAAGAGACCTACATGACTGTTGAGCACATGATAAAGCACACTTTATGGGGGCAGCTGCCCAACAGGGCCCCTCCCCTGGTCAGGAGGCAGGGGCTCAGGGCAGGGGTTGGGGCTGGGAAAGAGCTTGACAGCTGTCACAACCCCAGCCTAGAGACTAGAGTCATAACTCCATCTTCAAAAGGCAATCGGGAGGAGTTTGGGCTCAACAGTCCTAGATGTTGGCTGTGCATTGAGGGGTAAGAAGTGTGGGTGGGTTTCAGGACTGGCTAAAGCCCCAGATCCTTTATCTGTTTGGCAGCATGATAAATGCATATTTAAGTTCTGCCACTGACTAGCCAAGGCCCTTATTTAGGCAAGGTACCTGGAGTTACCTGTCTGTAAAATGGGGATAAAACTTCCCGCATTAGATGGTTTTAGTGAAGGCTAAATGAGATAATGCATGAAGTTTGAAATCGTTCACATCATAAAAATTGTTTAATGTTTAGACTTATATCCAATCAGTTTTAGATTAAGTTTAGCTCATATTCTCTTTACAGGAAATTTAGAGAATATAGGTAGTTCATAACTGTAGAAAGCAGTCTAGGCTTTTTAAATGTCCTTAAGCATAATTCCACCTTCACTGCATTCATTTCTCTTCAAATAATTGGTCCTAACATTTGACAGCATACTTAGGAGACAGGGAATTTTATGTCATCCAAAAGAGTTGAAAGCAAAAATATATTACAGTATTAATTAATTTTTAAAATTATACTTAGAGTGTAGCTTTTACCTCAGATTTACAGTGCATTCTTTCTGTTTGCTTAATAAGAGTATTTAATTTTGTTAGATAACAGTCATAAAGATGGTATTTTTCAGAATTTAAGTCAATTCTTGGCCACGTCTATATTAGCAGAGTGAAGCAGACAGAAGTAGGATAATTTCTAAGAAATCAGGTTATTAACTCCTGTTCAGGTTTCACTTGTCCTTTGACAAATTTTTTTATTATGGAGCATAAATTAGGCAAATGCCAATTAAACCTAGTCTCTTAAGTCAAAACAATTGCAATTTAAATCCTGATGATTATTTATTAGTAATACAACCTTGGGTAAGTTTCTTAACATTTCTGAGCCTCATTGTCCTCCCTATTAGATAAAAATATAAAGCAAGATTATTTGAAGGACATAATATAATAAAATGTAAAGCCCCTTTTAGATGGTCATAATAGATGCACAATTAATGGTAGTTTTATTATTTTTATTGAAAGATATAAAACATATTCAAGGACTATAAGATATCATTAGAATATTATTCTTCTACCTTAAGAAATAGAATTCCAGGGCTAAAAGGACTCTCAAGGTTTTAAATCAAATCTCCTGCCTATTGCTAAGATTATATTGAAAATTCCTCAGGTATGTGAGTCATTTTCTATATTATTCTAAGGGGTTCCAGGGAAGGAAACAAAGAACATTTTAGAGATTCTATTACTTCTAAATATTTCTTAATTTTAATAATTCAAGTCATTTTTGTGACATTGCACTTCACTTGGTATTGTAACACCTTGTGTCTCTTATTAAAAATGGCTTTTTTATCTAGAAATAATCATCATAATTCTTACAAGTGTGATATCTTTAAGTTTTCCAAATGTCTTTACATACAATATTTCCTTTGATCTTTATGTTGTCCCTGGTGAGGAAGGCATCACAGGTATTTCTAGAGCTATATCTGGATAAAGGAACTAAAGTTGAGAGTTCAAATGACTTGTCCGGTACCCTGATCACCTGATTAATGAGAAGCAGGTCCTGGCCATGTTTCCATGTAATTTGCTAACAAAACAAAACGAACAACAGCAACCATCAAAGAACCTTACTTAAGTGAAACTGGGAACTAAGTGAGAAATCTGACTAAAAGATCAGGACCACATTTTATTCAAGACACTACAAAAAACTACACAGAAAGAAAAATAAAATGGAAAGACAATGCTGAGTTTTGAATACAGATATTTACAAAATGTTCGGAATTAATGTATGGAAAATGGCATTAAATGGTTTTAAAAATTGGACTGCTAAGATTATTAGGGTTAGGAGGATTTTGTTTCCCCCTCACTGTCATTCATTCACTGCCTGCTGGAATGCGTGGTGGATTTTTGCTGCAGAGTGTATTTTTAAGACCTGCCCAGAAACCAGAAGAGGGCAGTATCCCCTAACAAAACAGAAACCACGCTTCTCAGCCACAGGAAATGCACGGCTCAGCTGGCTGAGTCTGTCAGTCATCTCCTATTCCAATGTTTGCAACAAAAGGAACAAATAATTCAATAAAATAAACCACTCCAAAGGAAAGAAGGAAAGAAAAAAAATTAAAACCTCATATCTATCTAATGAAGATGACTTGAAAAAAGGTAGGAAGGAAATATTTCAGAAACATTGGGGCAGGCTCTAAGCTAAATGCTACAGTGAACAAGACAAAATCTCTGGCCCAGGGAAGTTAAGAAACCACGCTCTGCTCCAGCTAGCTGCAGTCTTAGTGGCCTGTTTACCTGTTAGTAAAACAAATACTTGGGATGAGATGGTCGTGGAAGGATCCATATGGTCCCCAAATCCTCCAGCTCTTAAGTAGAACAGCCCGATGCAAAGGCATGTTTAAGCATCCAGGATGAAAGAGAATGATGAAAGTGCCAGTGTGTTCCATTTATATCTGATATAAGTATATACATATGAACAATGAATTTTTATTGTTCATTCAGATGGAATTTGTAGACATTTTCATTAATTATTCTCTCCAGATCAGCAGAAAAGAATGCTCATGAACAGCAAAGTCTAAGGGAGGCTAGAAGGGTGGCGGAGTAGTTGGAATTGAAATATCCAAATGTGGAGACAAGTGGTATGATAAGAAGAATGCATAAGGTGCTCAGAAGAGGAAAACACTATTTCTGGCTTGGGAAGTCTAAGAACTGAAGGATGTTTGAGATGGGCCTGGTTGGGTTTTGAGAGTGGCAGTGTGCGATGGAAATTTGCTAGGTATGAGGGGAATTTTAGGTAGAGGACCACAAAGGCAGAGGTGTGGAGTGTGTTTGGCATTGGCAGACAGAGTCCATTTCCAATGTGGGAGAACAAGGCATGAGCTGGAGACAGGATGGAGAGGGCTGGTGTGCAGGAAGAAAAGGCTGGAAGGAGCAAAGAGGGAGAGGGAGGAGGGGTGCAGAGCTGCCAGAGGGGGTCTTGAGGCCCACGCCTAAAGAGTTTGACCTGTATGAACTTGGTTTTATAGCCCACCTTAGACCAATGACTTGGACTGTATGCTGTAAACCAAGGGATGGCGGTGAACATTACATAGGATCTGTGTTTAGATTTTTGTGTGCATGCATATGTATATTTTTTAACATGTTACTGTTTTGGAGCAATTCTAGGTTTATAGCAAAATTGAGGGGAGGGAACAGAAATTTCCCTTATAAACTTTTAGCCTACAAGTGGATAGCCTTCCCACCAGCAACATTATCTACCAAAGTGATATATCTGCTGCAACTGATGAACTGCACTGACTATCATTATCACCCAAAGTGGATACTTTACCTTGGGGGTCGTTATTGGTGCACATTCTGAGTTCAGTCACATGTATCCATCATTATGGTATCACACCGAGTATTTTCACTGCCCTAAAAATCCTCTGTTCTCTGCCTATTCATCTCTCCCCTCTCCCCATCCTCTGACAACCACTCACCAGTTTACTGTCTCCATTGTTTTGCCTTTTCCAGAATACCATAGAGCTGAAATCCTAGAGTATGTAGCCTTTTCAGATTGATGTCTTTCACGTAGTAAAATGCATTTAAGTTTCTTCCAGGTCTCTTTACAGCTAGATAGCTCATTTCTTTTTAGTGCTGCATAATATTCCATTGTCTGGATATAGCACAGTTTATTTATCCATTCACTTGTGGAAGGACACGTTGGTTGCTTCCAAGTTTGGGTAATTATGAGTGAAACTGCCACAAACATTGGTGCGCAGGTCTTTGTGGCATATGTGTATATTGTATGTGTGTGTACACACAGGTGGCTGCTTCTATGGGCTCACAGCCACTGCCTCTCTGGCAAAGATGAGGAGGAGGGTGATACCAAATGTCTATACTGTGTACAACCCAGATAGCTGATAGGAATATCAGTGTTACAGCAACTGGTTGAGCAGGCAAACAAGAGTCAGGTTTTGTCAGACAGACCTTCATCAGGAGAGAGAGGCAGTGGTGAGACAGTCAGCCATGAGCACAGAAAGACCTTCATTTTATTTCTACCACTTAACAGACACTCTGAGCAAATCAGTTTTTCCACTGACATATGTGGGCTCTGTTCTTTCTGATCTTGTATTCTGCATCAAAATTCATTTCAGAAACATTAGATTGTTGTGAATGATATGATATTTTCCTCTAAAAATAAGCTTCTTCGTATTTTTGTCATCATATATAGGCCTGATTATTTGGTTTCCAACTCAGATTAATGTTGCCAGGGAAATGAAGAGATAAAATTCTGTCTGCACCTGGGTGGCGCTAATGCATTTTAGCTGGAGAATTGTCTGGTAATTTAAACAAACATTCAGAGGAATCTATGGTTCTATGTAACACAGAAAAATGCATTTAAAAAATTCTACATTTGTTCCTGTCTCTCTGTCTTTGAATATGTAGCTAGTCCAGTAGATCTTAATAATTGTGTTGACAGATTCTTTTAAAAATCAAACCAAAGGGCAACCCTATTCACAAGAAAACCACACCTCTAACAAGTTACATTCTTTTGCAGAGATGGATCAACTTTGAAACTTGGTAGGCCCAGGTGCAGGGTGCTTGCCTCAGACTTTTAAATAATAATGAACCACTGCATTGTCTCACCTTAAAACGTACCCCCCTGGTCATGTTACACTTCAGTGGTCATTCCCTAACCGGATGATGACTTCAAACCCAAAGTGTGGTTTTATTTGGCATTCTGGGGAAATCCAGTAGCCTGTGATCCCAGATATGCATGCCTAAACATGTGGTTATTCTGACTAAGCCAAGACGATGCTGGGAGAGGAGATTTTTTGAAAGCCTTGTTCCTTCATAGAAACACAAATAGAACTGACTTTTAGTAATGAAATGTGCAATTCCATGTTTGTCTTTTATCTTCTGATGTTTATAAGGCCCTGGAAAAATGGCCCCAGACCACTTCAGACTCAAGTGTCTTAATGAAGTAACAGCCTTATTGAAATTTTAAACCAGAAGCCCATTACCCTGTTCTAAAGTGTGATGGGAGCATGGTCACAGGTCTCAGATCCACTTGTCGGGGCTGCTCGGCAGAGGCCTGCCATGGCCACTGGCACGTGTGGCTCATGTTTCACACTGTAGACATGTGCCAGGGGCTCTTCTAGGAGTGTCACATATAGAAACTCGTTCAATCTTCCCAACAACCCAAAGAATCACAGGAATGTTTTTCTGCCTGTTGTGGAGAGAAAGAAACTGAGGCATAGGGTGAGGAGTTGCTCATGCCAGAGCCCACGGTGGGAAAGCCGGGATTTAGACTCAGGAAGCCTTGGTCCAGGGTCAGTGCACTTGACTTCCATGCTTACTGCCTCTTAATACACAGCCATTACTTTTTAAATAGTGACTTCGGATAGCAATGGGACACCTCTCCTTACAGCGTCTCGTTTGCGGGACCTGCAGCCCTGGTCCAGACATGTGCCCAGCTCCCCTGTCCTTTGATGGGGTTCTCTCTCCCTCCCTCCCTCCCCACTCCCTCTGCTCCCTCTGTCTTTCTCTCTCAGTCACGGGACTGCCACACAAATGCAACTCAGCTGTTCATTTGTCCAATGAAGCCTAACCTTTATGCTCACGGAAAACAACCAACTCCAAACCTGCCATGGGCAGCCTTCCCTCTGGAAGTGCAATAGCCACTCAAGCCTATTTCCACCATGGCAGTAAGTCAGAGATTTCACTGACTTTTTCCCCCACAACTGAAAGAAGGTAGATATTTAGGGTTTGCAAATAGGAACAGCAAAACCTTCCATATGGGCTTTCTTCCACTCCAAAGTTTTTTTTTTGTTTGTTTCCATTTTTGTTGTTTATTTGTTTAGTTACCTAGATTTGTATATTTTGTGTTTCTAATTCCCCTTCTTGGTCAGTTTTTCTATATAAAAAGTTCTGAAGCTCATACTTTCAAATTCTGATGCTTCTCTTCTTTCAGGAGAAAAATACTCACCCAAACTGAAACTTCCTCATATTGAAAATCTCTTGAATTTCAAGACATTGATTCTGTAGAGTTAACTAGATCATTCTGAAAACTTATACCCTGTATAACAGTCTAACTTAATTCAGGTGATGTGATTGGTCCACTGATTTCACAATTACAAAAAAAAAAAAAAAAAAAGGAAAAAGGAGAACACTAGCATTTGAAGAAATTAAATCCCAGGCCCTTCTTCACACACCTACACTCGCCATGGTACCTGGCCCAAGGCTGTGGTCACATCTCTGAGGACCAATGCCTGACAGGGAGTGGTTCATCATGGTTTCTCCTGCAAAGAATCACTGATGCCTAAGGAAGGGAAGAAAATAGCTAAGACAGAAATATTCTCTCCTTAACAATAATTTCATATCTTCAGTTAATTTGCAAATGAGGGAAAGAGTAATTTTTCTAAATATCAACCTTTAGATTAATTAGAAGAAAATCTCTGCATTTGCTGGTAAATGTTTAATGTATATTTTGTTCTTTTTTTCTTCAGGCAGCATTTATGTTGAGGTCACAGTGTGTGAACAGATGGAATATATGGCAAGAGCCAACTAATTAACATTAAAGACAGGGAACCCATTGTCTTTCCATACCTCGGATCCATCTACCTTCTTTTCTGTCACCATGGTACTTAGTGGTTCAATTATTGAGTGTTGTGAATAAACGATTAAACAAAATTCACTACATATAATGATGATGCTTGGCATTCAAGAAGCGATCCTTGGGTATTTTTCAAGTCACTGCAACCTTCTCAATGACTTCAGTTGTTGAACTCCCCCTGAGAAGGGAGGTGTGACTGCAGGGATTTTTGTGCAAATTATTTAGTTTACAGATGAGTGGCATGAGAATTGGCATATTTTAAATTGCACTGTGGCATTCTACGGTTTTTAGTTACAAGGGCCAACTCTAGAATGCCTCAGAGGTTTGCGTCAAAAGAGCATTCAGAAAGTATGCCATTTTTATAAGCTCATATCACCTGTAGCATACTGGGGATTTCAAAAAACAGGCATTCTCCCCAGACTTGGAGCAGCTCCTGCTTCTTTTTGGAGCAGCCATTTCCTGATAGAATTGGATGTAACAAACCAGGAAGTTCTGAGCAGCATGAAAGTCCTCAAACATAACCTATGTTGAGTTTCACAGGCAGGAAAGCACTGAAAACAGAGCCAAGTGAATTATCATATGATTCAGCAATCTCACTTCTGGATGTTTCCAAATGAATGCAAAGCAGGATCTTGAAGACAAAATCGCACACCCATGGTCATTGCACCATCGTTCACAACAGCCAAGAGGCAGAAGCAACCCAAGTGTCCATCAGTGGATGAATGGATAAACAAAGCGTAGTGTATACACACAATGGAATATCCTAAAAAAGAATATCCTGTCATGTGCTGCAACATTGATGAAACTTGCAGACATTAAGCTAAGTGAAATATGCCAGTCACAAAGACAAATACTGTGCAAGTCCACTCATAGGCAGTAGGTATCTAAAGTAGTCAAACTCATAGAAATAGAAAGTAGAATGGTAGTTGCCAAGAGCTTATGGGAGAGGGAATGGGGAGTTGTTTAATGGGTACAGAGTTTCAGTTTGGCAAGATGAAAAATTTGTGGAGATATGTTACACAACAACATGAATATATTTAACACTAACAGAGCTATACACTTAACAGTGAGTAGGATGGTAAATTTTGTTATGTGGTTTTTACCACATCTATTAAAAATATGCTATTATCTCTTCCACTTGAACTGATGGGTGTCATGGAACTGAGCAACTAGTTGAGAGAGGATACTACTGAGGTAATTCTAGTTAGAGAAAGCTGTATTCCAACTAAAAATACTTGCATTAGAGTTAACCAATGTGTAGAATAACTTTAGAACCTATATCCCAGAGATCTCCTGGGCTGCCTGACACTTTGAGAGCTACTGTGGACAACCTGGGAGCTTCTGTGGAGTCTCTGAGTTCAGACGTAGAGAAAGGCAAATAGTAATAAAAGAAATGAATGAAAAATTAGCAAACATGCTTATTTCTAAAGGAAGATATTTCCTTGGCACAGCCACCTCAGGGTAGTTTCTCCACATGTTCCCAAACTGACAGAACTTTCTACCTGGAAGGACCAGTAAATGAATTCATTCCTGTTATGTAAGAAGCAAGTTAAATCACGGGACGTAAGGTACTGACTTACCCAAGATCCTCCAGAGGAAAAGTTAGAAAATTGGATTTAGGACTCCCAGTCTCAGTGGTGATTTTTGACAAAGTACTTTCTTGAGTGCAATATGACAGGAAAGGCCAACATTAAAACACACACACACACACCACACCACACCACACACAAATTGGAGCTGTGCTGGTAGAAATGACAGCAGGGGCAGAGGGTGGATGGTGGTGTCATTTCCCCTCTCCACATCCCACACCTACCCCTGAGTCCCAGAGGCACACCTTTGGATACCCAAGGATCTGTGAAGTACCATTTCAAGACCACTGCATCATACTATCCCTTTTCACTTTATACTTCCACTATAGCATTTATAGACCACTTTGTAAATTTTATTTACATGTTTCCAGGAAGGAAGCTAATTATGATAATAGGTATCATATATTGAGTACTTATTTTGTACTGGCTTGCTTGCTAAGTGCTTTCCAGACACTATTTCATTTGCTCCAGCCCAGGAAGTTATTGCAGCATCCCATTTTGCAAGGGAAAGAAACTAAAGCCTATGTGCATAGGACAACCCCTGATAGGTGGCAGGGCTGGGATTCAGATTCAGCCGCGACCAAAGGCGTGTGATTGTTAACAACAGCAACAATCTGGAATTGTGTCTGATTCACCTTTGGAGGCCCACCTCTCAGCACAAAGCTAGCACCTAGGAGGAACGTCATAAAAATGTGTTGATTGAGATTCCTTTGGTTTATGGACACATTTAAATGTGTGAACTTATCAGGGGAGATGAATGACTATTAGTTATTCATACACAAGTGAATTCATTTAATCTAATTGCTTTACTCTTAGCTCTTGACTATAGTTGAGAGGAATACATTATAGTGACAAAGGTCTTTAATTTTCATCAGACTGCTGGGTTTTTAGAAGCTGTGTAATCCCGGGCAAGCTGTTTAACCTGTCTGTGTCTCAATTTCCTCATCTGTACAATAGACATTACAGTAGAATTCACCACATAGAATGGTTGCATGGATTAGATGAGTTTATGCATATGAAGTACTTAGAACAGTGCTTGGTGCATAAAAAGCACTAAATAAATAATTATTATTATGAACTGCAGCAAAGGAGGCGATATTAAGTTTATTTTGATTGTCATTTTCTGGGGGGAAACAAGGGAGCATAAATAATTTTTAGGCATGGTTTGGGCTGCTGGCCTGAGAGACCAGGGCAAATGTACTAGAAGGTGTCTGGGTATCTGGCTAAGGGCTTCTACAGTGGCTTAAGAGTGATATAGATGAGGGCATCAGAGACAGCCCATTTCAAAAGAGTGCTTCAGATCTGCTGTGTATCTGGGTCAGCGAAGTAAAACTTGTGTTTGTTTCTCTTCTCTCCTGCATCTCTTGGTCTCTGATTGGGACTCCAGTTTGAGTTCTTACCCAATTCTCAAGGCCAGGTCTCTGAAAAAGAAAGCCAAGGACAGAGAGAGCAGATGTCACGGCCCGGAAGAAGGAGCGAGAACTCTGCCGTGCAGCAGGTGTGAAACCAGAGCTTCATTTCCTTAAAGGCGAAGAAGTTGATGAAACAGTGACTTTTGTTAAGTAACGTGCCTCTGAGACTGTGTCCAGCTGACCTCTGCCTGGCTCGTCCTGAGACAGGCAGAATCCAGTTATTTTTTTCTCCACTTTGTCAGGTGATGTTATGACTGACTGTCCTTTTTAACCAAATTCCTTGTTTCATCTCAATCAGCAAACCTGTTCTCAGATCACTAGTTAAATATGATGGGAAAGGAAAAGACCTAAAGGTATATTCATTTCAATTTATTTATATTTTTTGGAATAAAACTCCTTTCACTACTGGGGAAAAAAAATTACCCTGCCTTAGAGAGCCTGTGGTCAGTTGCAGATCTGTCCTCAGCTGCGTTCCTGCTGTCCAACCCCCTCGGCCCTGCAGCAAGAGGGGACTACACTTCCCAGACTCCCTTGCTCTCTTAGGCTGGCTTGGCCAAAGAGAGTTGCTGGTGGAAGCTTGAAAGACAACCTGGAACCAGGTGCTTCCTGAGGCCGCTCCAGCTGCAGCTGCAGTTCCCTCTGCCCAGCCCAGGCCTGCATGGTCCTAGCTCCTGCCAGGAGTCCTCACAATTGTCCAAATTCCCACTAAACAGCCCTGGCTCATCCTGCAACTCCACTGCCTCAGTTGTTGCTATTGCCTCTGGTTGCTTCATCTGGCACTACTGCGCTCCTTAGCTCTCCTATCATAACTGTAACCAATTCCCTGCATCAAACTCCCTCGGTGTGAAATATGTACAATGGTTTCTGGTTTTGCTTTCTTTTTTTCCTGGCAAGTATCTAACTGCTATAGAAAGAATTCCTTACACACTTTAGAAACAAGGAAGAGGAAGCTCCATGTCTATCTACATATTTTTACATTGTTAAAGGCACATTATGTCTTCATTTTTCTCTTTTAAAAAGGTAGCTTTAGGGAGCAAGCAATTAATCGCAAATATTTTTCAAACACTTACTTTCTATAGTGCACTTGAGCAATAAGTGCCTAAAAGCCAATCTGCTAGGACAGTTGCTCTTGGCCCACTGCAATAGCACGCAAATGTGGCTCCTCCTAATAAAGACAGCTGAAGGTTGAACTTTCCAGACTCTGGCTCTCTTCCTAGACTTTGAAGATGTCTGTGCCATTCCCTTTCACATTTAGACATGAGAATGGAGGCTGGAGCATTAATACTGCCCTTTAGAACCTTCCACATCCTTCCTAAGTACTTCACTGACCACCATGAGCCTGGAAATCGCCACAGGAGCAAGTAAGACCACAGCTGTGGAAGGGTGTACTGCCAGTGCAGGTCCATGATGGGCACTTGCCCATCTGTTATGTAGTTAGTTTTTTTCTCTTTTAATAGAGTAGCTTTAGAGGCATTCCAACAACTGAATGTCCACACAGCAGGGGCTATGGATGGCCTCATTAACAGGAGACTCAAAGGTGGACATCTTCAAACACTCCAAGAGAGATGTATGTGTCTTTTCTGTCCTTCAGATGATACCTTTTGGTCTGGATACACATGTATGATTCTGTTTTGATAATTATATTTTATCTACCTCTGAAGTACTAGCAACACTCAAGTACGGAGTTTCTCTGATGAACCATAGGAAAAGATATCAGAATCTCAAAGTATAACAGAAATAGTACAAACTAATTTTATGAGTACTTTAGAATTTGCAAAGTACTTTCATAAACATTAGCTCAGTTTTGGTGAGGGTTTTGAATACTGTTCTGGCAGAAAAGATAAGACCTGGAAGTGCTGTTCTCAAGTGATTTCAGAATTGAAATGAAGTAATATTTTAAGTACTGTCTACTTCTCTATCAGTAAAGTCATTTTCTTTCAATATAATATTTGCTGACTTTCAGAGAAACCCCTTATAACATACATTTGAGATCTGGTCTTATTCTAATAGTCACAAGGGAGATAACATATGTTCTGGTTGTAGAGTCTTGGGCCAGTTTTATTGGGCTGAAGAAAATTAAAATTATTTTCTTGGTTAAGCAGTTGAATCTTTTTGCTTTAATGGATTCAGTATTATGATATCAAGTGTTTTTCTATGTCTCTTGATAATAGGACTTCTTGAGCTGTTTAGTTTAATAATGATGTGTATAATAATTTAAGTGAGATGAGTGAACTCTATGACATATACAACCTCAAAACTATGCTTCTCTATACAATGAGTCTATTTATTTCTTTCTTATACAAGAGAACTTTCCATTGATTTTTTTTCTTTTTCTTTTTCTTTTTTTTACTGTTCTAATCCTGGGGCAATACCTAGATTAAGATTGTTTAAGTTATCATAAAATCCTGAAATTTTCATAATTGTAAAAATAAGTCTAAGCTTGTTTCAAACTCATGTAATCTAAAATGAATTCTACTTTAATAAGTATCATTTCACTGTAAAGCAATGGGTTTCATTTTTTAGACATAAGCAAATACCTTCACTGGGCTTCAACACTCAAAATAATGTCATTCATTCATTTATTGATCAAATTCTTACTGAACACATACTATTCCCGAAATTAAGTAGAGTGATGATATAAAGGAAGACACAGCCCTTCCTAGAGTTTTGGTCTAGTGGAAGAGGCAGACTATTGAGCTCTTCACTTTTAACAGAATAGACTCATCATAACTCTACAGGTTAGGGGCAAGTCATAGATTTTCCATGTAAGAACAATAATAACAATACTTGGCATTACTATACATATATAATTGTATATATATGTATATGTATATATATATGCATAGGTATGTATACTGTATATATACTATACATATATATTACTTATCTTCAATGTCTAACACAGAACAGGAAATATGAGGTTAATCCTCAATAAATATTTCCTAAATTAATAGACTAAAGAAATATGATTTGATTTAAAGACTAAAAGAATCCTTATGGTTTCAGTAAGGTCTCATCCTCAACAGATCATTCTCGGTAACTCAAATATGTGGAAATAAAGATGTGTAAGGCTAAGGATACAGACTGTATGTCATTTATCTTTTTATCTCCAGTGGTACTGTCCATAGCAGATAGTTATAGTAGGTTGTTGAGGAAACAGATGAGTGAATAGCTGGATAAAGGCTTAAAATTAGAACAAAAATGAAGGAGTAATTCTCACTTGATGTACATGTGAGAGATAAGAGATCTAATCTAGAAGGGCTGCAGAGTGGAGGTGACAATGAAACTGGGTTTTGCAGATGAGGAGCGTTCAAGGTGGAGCAGAGACCAAGAACATAGTCAAGGAGGCAGTTTGAACGAAGCCCTGGGCGAGTGAAAGAGCACCGGGTGGTGTGATTCCCCTTGGGAAGAGCCGGAGGCACTACTGGCTAGTCCCAGTTGGTGAGAGTACGGTTTCTCTTCGTAACATCATTCTTTCAGCATGGAGAACAAGAAGCCCAGTCCAGCTTCTTAGAAGACGTAATTTCTCCCCATTCCACTTCCTCAACATACTTGGTTCCCAGTTTGGGAGAAAGGCAGAGTAAGAAATGTCAGAGTCAGTACAGATGAGTAAACAGATGTTCAGAACTGGTCAGTGGCATGTCCAGAATCACCCAAGTGACTTGATTCTCCATCTTGCCTGCTTCATTCTCATGCGCACCTGTGGAAATTCGTAATTGATTCTTTGGACTGTTGCCAGAGTTCGAAGCTACTACATCTCAGCAATCACAGCTGAGTCCTGAAGGACTGTATTGAATCAAGTTGTTAGAGTATCAAACATCCCTTTCTCTCCCTCAACTATTTGTAGTCAGCACCAAAGGAGAAAAAAAATGCCTTAATGCTCTCCAGGCCTGCTTTCCAACGGGCCATTTCCAACAGTTACAACATCCTGCCAGTTCCCATTTCATAACAAACACATAGTTAACGCTTTTAAGAGAAACAACAACCTTAATAGTAATACAGCTATGAAGAAAAGATATTTAACCTTCTAATAAAATAGTAATGCTGCAAACTCAGCAGCTCATAAAACATTTATAACTTTCAGCCAGTAAAGTGCAGAACAAGAGATTTAAATGTTATTGCTTGATGGAACGGAAGGATGCCTGGTATAAATATCACCCAAAAGCACGTGGGGTGCAGGGAAAGGGATCCCCTTGTGGCTGCAGTGTCTTCTTTGTAGTTAGCCAAACGTTGGTCCCTTTCTGACATTTTTCTTGGGCAACTCAGAATTGACACATGAAATGGAATAGGTCGTGGGAGAGGGAATTGAGCTGGGAGGATTGTCCTTGGGAACCTGTGTTACAGTTTTAGTGAAACAATGTGCTTTGCATACTAGCAAGAGCGGCACACCTAAGCTTCACCATGCCTACCTTACACATCTTTCTGCTGCATAGTATTCTCACTGCTTTGGGAAATGCATAAGGAGGAGGAGTCACATGCAAAGTCTTCCAGAGACAACTGCATAATCTGTGTATGTTTGAATGAGAGTGAGAGGAGAGCAAGAGCTAAAGAAAGTGCTAAGTTGCTTCCTTTTGCTTATCATATGGGACCACAGCTGGGCATGCATTGACATGAACAGTTTCTATTAAAAACCTAACTTGTTCACATATGCTTTCAACCTGAGGATTTTTCATTTCTAGAAAATTCTCAGTTTTATTAAATATCTACCATCTCCTCCATTCTTTCCTTTGGAACTCTTACGTTTTATGTACGCTGAAGCTTGGTCTACCTTTTTGTCTCATATTTTAAGTCCATTCTGTGTTCTGAGTGAATACCCCACATGCCTTCTAATTCATTAGTTAGCTTTGTCCATCTGGGGTAGTTTTTATTTTTTCTAATTATAATGGTGATAACATTATTCCCAGAATTTTCTCCTGGTTCTTTTTTCACATCTGCTTTTGTTTTGAAATTCTTTCCAATAGTTACTATTTTTGGAGACACTATTTTTTTTTCCTTTAGTTCTTTGGGAGTTTTAGTATATTTTTCAGATAGCTGTATTATTTCTATTCTTTCAGGAAAGAATTCCTGATTTGTTGAGTGTTCTGGCTATCATTTATGATGTGAGTTTCTTCTCTGTGTCTTGAATTTTTAACTGCTATGTCATTTTGAGTGGAAATTTCCTTTTATTGTTTTTTTCTTTTGCCTCTGTTCTCCTGCTCACCTCTCCTTGTCTGAAAAATTGTGGCTGCTGTCCTTTGGCAGCCTACACTGTGTGTGGGCAGGTTGCATGCCTCGTCCATGGGAATTTTGCTGATCCTGCTTCTTGGTCAGCATGTGCTACTAGGCACAGGCTCTGGCTAGGGAGCCCCAGCTTCTCTCTTCTTCCACCCCAGCAGCTGCTGGTCATTGGTCACAGGCCCAGGCCATAGCTGTAGCTTTTTCTAGGACCTCGTCCTAGGAAGGGCACCTTGTGCTCCCTCTGCATCACACAGCCAGACCAAATCCATGCTGGAAGATTTCTAGTCTATTCCCTTCCTTCCAGGGACTCCCAAGCAGCTACGACTATTTTCCTATTTTAGTGCCCAGAACACTGGAACCTGCACCATCCTTCACTGTCTTACTTCTGGACCACTTCTGTTCTTTTGCTTCTGAGAATGGCTAAATATTTTTAATTTCTTAAAAAATATTTTACTCATTTTTGTTTCTATATGAACGGAGGGGAGTGTGAATTTCCACCTATACCTATTCCATCAACTTAAGTGGGAATTGTGAGACCTCCCTTCATAACTTTAAAGTCCTTGAGGACATAGTCATATCTTATTTGACCTTACATCCTTGCCAAATAGTGCACAATTTGGCATGTTCCTTGAATGAATGAATGAACACAGGCAGAATTCCTTTTCTTAATTGGAATCCTTTCTTTTTTTCCTCACTCCTCATTCTGATGATTTCATTCTAAGATCAGGCACTTGCTTGCTCCCCCAAAAATCAATGATTGCCCAACATACTTTCCAATAATCTTTCTTCTTTCTGGTTCTATTCCAGACCACTTGTTTAAAACCATCTGAATTGTTCTTGTTTGATTTTAACAGTCCTGTTCAGATAAGCACTGCAAACCTGTGTTGAAATTGAATTAATCATAACAGTTTTTGTCCCTTAAATACATAGCATTATTGTAGAAAATTTAGTAAATACAGATAAGCGAACTTAAAGGATAAAACCATTCAAAACACCACTGTGTAGAGTTACTGTTTAATACATTGGGGTGTTACTTCTATTTTTTCTCTCTTACTCTACTATGCCCACACCTGATTCACCTTGAGTCGCTCTGAATTCACCTGTTCATCTCCTCTTCTTGCCGTCGGTTGCAGATGCGCTCCTTCAGTGCCAGTGTGGCCACCAGAGTGGGTTTCAGTCCCAGGAACTGTGAGCAGGGCTCCACTGTAGGATTTTTATATTACCATTTTTTTCCTGAGGTGAACAGATTTCGACTTATCTTGAATTGTGGAAAGGTTTTGTTGATTCTGTTGCTAACATCACTAAAGCAGCTGACTGGGACAAACTGCAGATAAATAAGTTACTTCTCAGAGGTCAGATATTTGCGACTAGTCCTGGCGGTGGGGGAGCATGGGCTTTGTCTTCTTTTTGAGGTCTCTGCTTTCCTGTTCCTCTTTTCTTCCCCTCTGTTAACACCACCTTTATTTACCTCTTGTATTTGGTCAGCCTCCTTCCATAAAACAAGAGTGTTCATGCTTAGGAGAAAGGATGCCACATAAATCCAGGTTATTTTTTACACGGAGTCAGTGAAGTACCTTTGGGTGACTTTTCCAGGACCAAGATAAAAATAAAGTCCAGAACCCCAAATCAAGTCCCTCGTATTTTCAAGCTTGTCTAAGAAAAGCACTTCCTCTCCATCATGATAGGGTGATTACAGTGGCTTACAGCAGCCACGGCTCCCAGCAGGATGGTAAAGGAGGCAAAGAGGAAGAGATAGAAGCCGAAACTGTAGGGCAGCAGTGGATGGAAAAATGCAGAAAAGCTGGATGCTAAGATATGACCCAAAGAACAAAGGGGCAGACAGATAATAATGCTCTATACTCCAAGACTATATCATTCTTGTCATCTCTCGGTAACCATGCGAAAAGTAGAAATAACGAATTCAGATTACAGAATGCAAAGATAGATTCATGAGGTGGGGAAGAGGCATAAACCATCTAGTTCTGAGAAGGTCCTGAGAGAGTGGTAGAATGACATCAAGAATATAAGCAGTCTGCGAGTCAGAGAGTAAAAGAGAAAATGTTCAGTTTCCTGAAGGACAAAAGTCAGGGAAAGGTTAGACTGAAAAAGCAAATAAACAAAAAGTTCCTGTTTTCAAAGCACTTAAACTTTAGTTGGAGGAATGCACTAAAATAGTGTAGTGTGCAGCCGTAGTGTAGTGTAGTGGTAGTTTACTGCTGTAAATGATGAGGAATGTGGGGACTGACACGTGGCTTTGTCCAGTGGTTGCAGGAATGACCAGAGATGGCTTGGTTTGAATAAAAAGGAAAAGGAGCGGAGAGGATGTCACAGTTGACAAGATCTTGCACCCCCAAGGCTAGCACTGAGGCTGGCTCTTTCTAGGGGATCAGTAATGTTTGTCCATAAAAGAATGGAAGATGGATGAGATGGGAGTACAACTGAGTCTGCTCATGGGACAGTGATTTTAACATGTATGTGTTCTTTGTATCAGTCACCATAAATGGGATGCAAAACAGTGTCCCCACTCCCCAAACCCCACTTGCTATCTCTTTGTAGTCACAGTTTCTCTCATCCCTAACTTCTGGCAACCACTGGTATGTTCTCCTTCACTATAATTTGTCTTTTTTGAGACTGCCATATAAATGAAATCCTTCTGCATGTAACCTTCTGAGACTGGTTGCTTTCACTCAGCATAATGCTTTTGAGATTGTCCCAAGTAGTTACGGATATTTAGAGTTTATTCCTTGCTGAGTGGTGTTCCACTGTACCCATAGCTCAAATGAAGGGATTTGGGTTGCTTCCAGGTTTTGATGATTATGGAAAGAGATGATGTAAACATTTGTATACAGGTTTTTATGTAAACATAAGTTTTCATTTCTATTGGGTAAATATCAAGAGTGAGATTTCTGGGTCTTATGGTAAATGTATGCTTACTTTGATAAGAAACTGCCAAACTAATTTCTACTTTGCCTTCCCACCAGAAGTGCGTGACCATTTCAATTACTTTCCATCCTTTCCAGTATTTTTTTATTACTAGTTTTTTTTTAATTTTGGCCATAAAATATGTATGTTATTATATCTTATTGTAGCCTGGATATACATTTACCACTGGTAAATGTTCAATGAGGTTGCACATTTTTTTCGTATGCCTGTCTGCTTCTGTGTATCCTTTCTGGTGAAGTTTCTGATGAAGTCTTTGGCTTTTTGTTTTTTAGTAGATTGTTTACTTACTGTTGAATTTTGAGCATTCTTTATGTATTATGAATACAAGTCCTTGGTTAGATATGTGATTTGCAAATATTTTCTCTCAGTTTGGTGTTTCTCTTTTCTGTGCCTTTCACAAAGCTTAAATTTTTAATTTTGAGCAAGTTCGATTTATCAATTTTTTATTTTATGGATCCTGTCTTTGGTATCATGCCTAACAACTTGTAGAGGAAGAAAAAAATTCTTTTTCCTACTATCTCCAAGGTTCTCTGGATGGGCCCTGTAATACAGACTGACAAAAGACAGGTAAACAAGAGGAAAAGGGTACGCATTTATTTAATAAAAGTTTTACGTGACATGTGAGACTTCTAAAGAAAAAGACCCAAAGACACAATTAAACCTCAGTGTATTTATCTGAGTATTGAGGACGAGTGGAAGGTCATGGAAAAACATAATGGGACCAAAGGGTATGAACTGAAGGAAATAAAGGGTTAAGGTAATAAACTAGTGGAAACAGCATGTTCCTTTGGATTCCTCTCTGTGTTCTCCCTCTGTGTTCAGAGACAAGGCTGCTCCTCAGGTCCTCCAGGTATAGGGATGGCATCCCTCATGTGAGGGTCTTATGAGCTGCTTCCAGGGAGGTCAGAGAATCTTTCCCATACCTGCCATTTCTCAGATTCTTTCAGCTTAAAATATTCATTACATCACGGTGTCACATTCTGGGAGAGCCTTTTCTGAACCTTGTCAAACTCTTTGCCTAACCCCAGATTGCAAAGATTTTTCTTCTAAAAGTTTTATGGTTTTACATATCACATTAGGTCCATTTTGATTTCATTTTTTATGAGGTGTGAAGATCTGGGGGGGGGGTTGCCTATCGATGTCCACTTGTTCCAACACCATTTGCTAAAAAACTATTCCTCATTGAATTTCCATTGTATCCTTGTCAAAAATCAGTTGATTACATTTATATGGTGGGGCTAGTTCTAGATTCTGTATTCTGTTCCATTAATCTACATAACTTCCTGGCCTAAAAGAACTTATGAGCCTGTAAATCTGCTCACATTGATCTCTACTCCATTAGGAATGAGAGGCAGGGGTTACCATCTCTCTAGGTCCACACTGGGGATGTCAGCTCAAAATGTGTCATGGGAGTCACCACCAGCCTACGTATGCAGCAGCCCATGCCATGCAGCCAGGCCGGGAGGAATCCAGGTGCTCAAATGAGTCCAGACAAAAGCTTTCTGGAGAAAGTATGGGGAAAGGGTTCTGTCTGGTCACTTGGTGACCATATTCCAAAACAATGAGCATATTATATATATTTTCTCAGAATTTATGATCAAGAGTAAGACCCTATTCTGATCAAGAGTAAGATAATTCCACTTACATCATGTCATAGATGCCTTAAACTCTGTCCAGTAGGACACCAGTTTGTTTCTAAGACACTGGTTTCTTCTTCTTTATATAAAAGACTAAAAGTACAATGTTATATTGATGATTTTCCCTGTAAAGCACTTACAAGACTTAAAGATAAAGGCTTATGAGATTGAGGAAATACTTACAAGACTTTTAAAAGTGCCAAACCCTGTATATTAAAAAAAATGAACACCTGGCAGATGGAGAGAGAGCAAGCAAGAAAGAATGAATTCTTTCCCTCATCCAATGGGTAATGCACTCTATTGGCATTATTTTTGACAGGTAAAATTTGTTAACTCTGACAAACGTCGAAGTAGTTGACCTTTAAAAGTCTTAATAATATGCAAAGAAATTATTAAAGTGCATGTGAAAAGTGAAATATCAGCTTCAAAATTTAGCCCCATGCCTTTAGAATGTCTGTCTGTTTTGAGAGGTTCCTTTAATAGTACTACTAATAAAAGATTGACATTTTGTGTGGGCCAGCCATCCAACACCTGCTTACTCAATTATCCTACTACACACCCATGGCCCAAAATGCTGTGGTTCTCGTCTCTAACTCCCTATGCAGAAAAAAAATACTAACAATAACGAGTACCTCTATGATCTGAAACAGCAGAGAGACAACTTTGTCTAATTTAAGGTAAAATGGAAATGAGAGCTGTGGGCATCTGGTCTCATAGACCTATTATGGCATCATGAGGAAGACAAAGAAAGTTCGACCATCATCTTTGCAACAGGAATAGACTGACAATATTTATGAGGAACAGCTAGTAAAGGCAGAAAGGGTTACAGGTTTTAGGAGAAAGAAAATGTTCAAACCATAACTCTGTTTGGTCTCAAGCGGTGTTAAAAGGGCCAGACTAGGGTGTTTTGTTGCTTTTATTATTTTTTTAAATGACCAGGTTAAAGTATAGTAAATCTACCTCAATTTTACCATGACAAAGTATAGCTACAAAAACAGCCTTCCGAGTTGCATGAAGATGGCTAGAGCATGAAAAAGAGTTTGTATACACTGTTTCAGTGACAAAAACTACCTGTAATTATTTCCTCAGTGGGACTGCATAAAACTTGAATCCCCTTTAATCTTACACTAAACAATTTCTATATTTCATGTCATGGATTAGAATGAAAATGGAGATAGTTCATCAACACTGATCTGTGATATAAAAAAGCACAGTGAAGCCGAGGGTATGAGAGTGCATAAAAATGTTTTGTGTTCTGACCAGTACATTGCTCTAAAAAAATTTTACAGTCAGGCCCAATTGTTCATTCTCGCCATGCTGAAGATACTCACATATTCATTTTTAAAAGGGCAAATCAACCATAATTCAGTTTATAAACTGTGAAGCTGGTTGTGAATGTCTGGATGAATATTCATTAGAATCTCTTAATCTGCCATCGACTGTGATTCATTAGGCATATGTAAATATCACTCACTTTAATTGCCCCTAAACTGACTTAACATAATATTGTCATTAGCAAATTATTAGTTATTTGTGTAACTAATGGTATATTATGGTGTGCACATTAAATCTCTAAATATATGATTACAATTATGATGATGTTTTATGCTGGGGGCTTTCTAAACTAGTTGATGAAATATAATGGAGTCAAATCAAATCTGGTATGTTAATGGGAGAGTTGTAGAACTTTTCTCTGCACCTTGGTTCTGTTGTCATATCCCAGCTACTCACTCTTCCTGACACTTGACTTGCCATAAATTTTTTCTATTGTATTGTCTGCACCAAAAGTCTCAGGAACTTCCTCAACTTTGTTCTCCCACATTTCACTTACTGGCTCGGTCCCAGTTTGCTTTAGATAAAAGTGACTTTATTTTAAAAGTAGTCACTCACTGGAAGTGGAGCAAACAATATAAAATGGGCAAAGGAAGTTAGAAGATCTTCCTGAATATTAATGTGAAGGGGGTAAGACTAGCACATAATTTCACCAATTCATAGGAGCTTTACTCTCTGGGCTTGTATTTGGAGGACTGCATTTGACCTGTAGAAATTCACCAAATAGTGAGCTGTGTTGCAGCTCTTTTCTCCAGAATCATCATCCTCTATGAAGAATCTGATACATCCAATGCATTCTTAGCATTGTTCTTTCAGAAAATTTTGTTTACTTGTCCTTCCATCTCCCCAAAGCACTTAACTTTACAACAAAATCATAGAGCAAAGGACTTTCTTTAATCTCCATCTCTACTTTAATATCAGGGGTTTTCTGAAAGATAGTCACTTACATTTATCACTTACAATTATTACAAATTCACTAAGCTAGCTACTGGGAATAAAGTTGACCCAGCACACTGGCAGAGAAGCCTACAATTAGTATTCCTTTAGTCTCTGTTAATTGCCTAACTGGTGACAGGAATATGTTAATACAAAATGAGGTAACAAAGGCAAGAAGTCTTTTATCATGTTGCCCTCCTAAATATTAGTACATTAATAGGCCACCGGTGTTTATAAACAGAGATTCAGACAAATGCATGTTCCTGTCTCTGATAATGCTCTGGATTAATTGCCATTTCATCTTAATTTAATAAGCAATCCTTTTGGCAAAAAAAAAAAAAATGCTTACACATGAAAAGCAACTATTTTGATAATGACAGCATAATGAATATAAATTGTGGTACAAATCTCCTGAAGAGATACCAACATTCCAGAAACATGGTCAAGCATTATTGTATTTAAAATAAAGCAAATTTTTCAGTCTAACATACTTCAGGCTTAACACGACTGCCATAAACTAAAGGAATTTTGGTTATTTTGATTGTGAGTGATTGCATCCCTTTGCCCAAGAAGCTTTGTAGTGAGTTTCAGAGATCTCTTCTTAGCAGTGTCATTCCTCCTGTTTTAGGAAGTCATTGGTTGCGGCTCCACCTCTATGTTATTCTTACTTCCGACATACTATTGTCTTCTGGTTCACACCATGCCTTCTTCTCTACAAACTCCAAGTTCCTCCAAGTCAAGGGCTCTGTGTCTCACACAGAGGTTAGTAAATGGGCCATTTGGGTCTGTCACCTGTTTTTATAAACAAGGTTCAGTTGGAACACAGTCCTGCCCATTCATTTACTATTATTGTAACAGAGATCATATTGGTCTGCAAAGCCTAAAATATTTATTATCTGTCTCTTTACAGAGTAAGTTTACCAACGCATGGTCTAATGTACAGAATTTTGCCAAAAAATGAATGAATGAATGAATGAATGAATGAAGATCCCAAAGCAGGCATCTTGTTTATGATAAAAGTTTATGCCTTAAATGTCTGCAGAGTCAATGGTTCATCATGTAGTTTCAGGTTTGATTACTTGTAACTCTGACATCACAGAGATTCAAAAATATTTATTTCAGTCCTGATAATTTTGTTATATAGCTTAGTTGAGGTATTTGGCTGTGTTTATGTACCAAGTCCACTGTCTTACTTATGAGTTATGGTTGAATGCAAACTGTGACTCAGAAAGTCACTTTTTTGTTCAGACCACTAGGTCCACTTTAGGCTCAAATACAAGCCTTTTGCACAATATATACCTATAGGAGGAATGAAATAATATTCCTGCCCAGCACTGATATTGCAATTATTAAAAATACCAATAGTTATGGGGCCACCAAGTTTGTGCCAGGGCCATGCAAAGCATTTTACATGTATTATCCCATTTAATCTTTTCTATAATTTTATGATACAGAGATTATTCTTTTTCCTACATTAATGATAAAAATACTGAGACTTAGAGAATATACCTTATCTAAGGCCACATAGCTTATAAATAGGAGCCAGCAATCAGTTCCCAGGTTTTCTACATCTATAACCCATATTCCTTCCATGACACGATGCCACCTCAGTGGCATGTTGAATGTTGAGCTGCTTATCATATGGCACTAAATTTTGCATTTTTGAGAAGTGGTCAACTATCTGGAGACAATCTAATATAATTGTGTAACAAAAATAACAGAATATGAAATTAAACTTATTGTGAACCTAATTCTGTAAAATGTATGTATGTTGGATCTCAGCTTGAACCCATACTGTCGACACTGCAGCTGTAAAGGCATACGTGGACATGGCGGCGAGCTGGTGGGGTGACCTAACCAGAGGCAGTCTGCTTAGATCTGTTGATTTTCCTTGGTTGAGTAATCAAGCTCCTACGGGATTGGAGAAGTGATTCTGACTTCATTGTGAAGGTGGTATTCAAACTGCCCTGTGCCTAGATGACTGGATCCATGGAGAAATAAGCTACATGATCTCAAAATCAACCAGACTTTACATCAGTATCGCCCATGAAGCTACAGTTGGAAAGGCAATCTGTCATGAACTCTGAGCTCATGCACTTCTGCCTGGATATGTCCAGAATGCGAGGCCTTGACTGCTCTTTATCTAGGCCACTTCTTAAGGCTGTGTTTACAACAAGACTCTATCTTAACCCCTTCCTCTTTGGGGGGAATCCTTATAATAATGTGCTGTACTGGAGCGATACCACGTCCTATCCCTCATTATGGAAATGGGAAGAAAGAGGGAGGGCCTCCCTTACCATGCCTCAGGCAATCAGTGATTTAAATTCAGCCTGAGGACTGAATTTATAATTTGAGGGACTCTCAATCCAGAGGGGGCCTGCAAAGGTGGAAGGAATAGTGGGGCTTCAGCGAAAATGTGTGTGCTCAGAAGTGTCCCAGGCAGTGCAAAACAACAGGACTGCTGCTGGTGCTTATTTCCACCAAGAGATATATAATGTGCTTTTTGCTCTTTCCCTGGAGATGCTTCAATTCCTGCCCACTTTCCCAAGCCCTTTGTCTTGTCTCCAGCCTCCATCATTTGTTGAGCCACTGATATCCTGCCAATCAATTCTTTTTGAAGGGGCCAGAATCACTTTCTGTTGCTTGAAACCAATAACCTTGATTAATAGAGAAATTCTACCCTGTGGCCATTCGACACTGAGGTCCCAACAATCTTGCCAGTGCATCCCTGAAGAAAGGTCATTTATTGGTATTTGGCAAAATTCGCTGCTGAATTCAAGTCATCCACAGTTAGGAGTTTGAATACTATTGGATGCACTGTGTTTTGATTTCTTCTGGCTCAGTGTGCAAGGCATACTGCCCTCCTCCTACCTGACCAGCATGTTTGAGCAGCTCTTCCACCAGCTTGGTCTTTGTGCAATATAATGACCTTTGTGACCCTTTCACCTTCACTGTCTGATGTGTTTCAGGGCCATGAGTTGTTTCATGCTCCAGGTCTGTTCTAGCTCTTCTGACATAAATGACATCACATTTGCAGGGCTTTAGTCTCTGTGTCAGGCTGCTTAGGGAGAAATGGGAAGGCACAGACACTCTAGCTCCCGTACATCATCCCTTGTAACTGCTGTGTCAGAGATGATAGTGGTACAGAGGGCTCTTCAAAGAGGGTGATTCACATCTGGGCTCAAGCCCTCAACAAATCCTAAGCTAATATCTGCAGAATGCAATAGGCTGGTAACAAATCTCTAAATTTCAAGTGAATCTCACCCCCCGCACATATACACCCCAAAAAAGAAAAGAGTAAGAAAGCTCAAATGAAAGTATTTTCAGCAATGAGCAAAGGTGGTTAACCTAAAGTTTCACAATCTCTTTGTAGTCACCAAGCAAGGTGCTCAAAGGGCAAGTCTGCTGATGTGCCCTCCAGTTGGCTTGGACCACTCATCCCTCCACCATGACCTGCTTGTTGCAGTGGTGTGATCAGCTTGCACTGCATTGTGCTTCTGTCTGTTCTATCTCCTCTTAGCTTTCTCCAGTCTTCTCTTTGCAGGTCTGTCCAAGGCATCTTAACTCAGCCCCCTAGGAAATCCTTGATATCCTGGTAATCATATGCTAGACGTTGTTAACAATTCTCCCTGCAGCACTTACACACTTCTCCATTAGGAGTCTCTCGTTTGGGGACGGATCCTCCTTGGTCATCACTTAGCTCCTTGGCACATTTGACACAGCTCTGTCTTCCTGGACACCAACCTGCTTATAATATACACTTACACAGATGTAGAGGATAGCAGATATGACTTAGATATACATGATATATATACAAGGGATAGCAGATGAAACTTAGATGTACATGGGATAGCAGGAACATGGAGAAAGAATATTAATTTTGTCCTGGATTGGGTAGGTGGTGTCCGGGGAAGCGTCATAGTGGAGGTGTATCTTGGAGAATGAGTAGACTCTTCCAGCAGACAATGGTACATTCCAGGTAGGAGAATGAGCTTATAAAAAAGCAAAGTGTATAAACACTATGGCATATGGTGACAGTAGGAATAAAGCTGGAGAACTATAAGAACCTTTATTTCATTATAAGAAGTTCAAAGCCATTCAATATTAAGATAGACGTGTGACATAATAAGATTGATTTCTAGAAAACTGTGGTGACAGGATAGAAAATGAATTAAAAGGGGTCGAGGCTAAAGATGAGCAAAACAATGTAAGGGATATTTATAATAATCTGAGAGATGGTGAGGTGAAGGCTTAATGTGGACAGCCAAAATGTGACAGACGGAGGGAACTGACTGGACAGATGTTAACAGGATGCCATCCACAGGAATATGGATGCAGAAGAAGGAGGCACCAAGGACTCTGAAGATTGTAGCCAAAGGGACAGAGCTATCAATGACATCATTCACTAAATAGGGAGCAAAGGGGATTTTGCGCAGATGTAGTGGTAGATGGTGATTTCCATTTGGACATTTTGAATATGAAGTGCACTGGAATAGCCACGTGGATCTGCCCGACGAGCTGAATAAAAAATGGATAAGAAAAGAGGTCTGGACTAGAGATTTGGATTTGGCATGTTAGACCCTCTAGTTGTGTGAGCTTAGACACATTAATTAACCTTTCTGTGCATCAGCTTCTTCATCTGTAAAATGGGAATAACAACAGTACCTCCTTCCATAGGGCTGTTATCAGTTTTAAGTGACTTAATACAAGCAAACTTCTTAAAAGCATTCCTGGCACTGTATAAATGTATTAACTATTGTTTATTATTATTACCGTTACTGCCTTTGACAAAAGACCCCCATTACGTGTATTCTTTTTTTTGAACCTCAGTTTTCTCTTTTTGCCCCAAGATTTATTGAAGTATTAAAATTCTGAGATTTTTAAAGTGTATGATGTGATGATTTGATATATTTAATCCATTGTGAAAGGATTCCCCTCATGGAGTTAATTAATACATCCATCATCCCACATAGGTACCTCTTTTGTATGAGAGAACATTTAAGTTTTACTCTGTTAACAAATTTTAATTAACAATACTGTTATCAACTATAGTCAGCTTGTCAGACATTAGATCCCCAGATCTTATTCATCTTATAACTGAAAGTTTGTACCCTTATACCAACCTCTCCCTGTTTCCCCCACCCCTCAGCCCCTGGCAGCTACTTTTCTACTCTCTGTTCTATGAGTTCCCTTTTATTTCCTCCTAGATTTCACATGTAAGTGATATTTTGTGGTATTTGTCTTTCTCTGGTGACATAACATAATGCCATCCAGGTTCAAACATGGTGCCACAAATGGCAGAGTTTCCTTCTTTTTAAGGCTGAGTAAAAAATACGTATTTATGTCAAGATATAGAAATGTGATATATACATCACATTTTCTTGATTCATTCATCCATTGGCCATTACATGTATCCTTTAATCATCTTCTCCAACCCTTCTTACTTCCTCTTGCCACCCATCCTTGGTGAAAACTTTAGTTGTCACAGTTTATGAAAGTTGCACAGTGGTCTATATCTTTTTTAAAAAAAATGCATAACCTGAAATGAGTTGTGCGTATGGCTATTTGAAGCGTCTCCAGGAAAGCCTGCTTTGAAACTCCACTGCTGTTGCCCCTCAGTCTACACGAACACCCACCCCAGAGCACAACAGGAGTGCCTATGTTGCTAGTACCTCTGTAGCTTTGACAAAAACAACTTTTTTCCTGATTATAAAATTAATACATGCACTACAAGCTTTGGGGAAAAAAAACAAAAAAAAATGTATAAAGAAGAAAGTAAAAATCACCTATAATCAAGACATAACCACTGTATGAATTTTTATTATTTATTTATCTTTGAAGATTTTGTCCTGGGGAGACGGCAGTAGTACGTAGTCGTCCCCCACCCACCACCCCCTTCGTGCTTCCTGCATGATTTGTGCAGGTGACTTAAGGCATTCAGTGTGATCATCGGGTCTCAGAGAGCTGTCAGGCTGGGAATAAATGCAGCATTTGTTCGAGTGTCCTGGCTCACTGCCAGCTGAAGCCCGGATGGTGTCAGGGTCTCAGTTGTAGCTTCAGTTGGATTGGTTACCCATTAGTTCTTTATCTGACCCTAGGTGGAGGGGTGCAGGCATGGGTAAATCAGGAGTGGCTGCTTTTAAGTGGAGGAACCCTGCCGAGTGGGCTCTGTAAATCATCCCACCGGAGAGGGAAAGCTCGGTAGGGATCAAAGGCTCTGGGAGAGAGCAGGGTGTCATTGACCCTCCAGCTGTCTCCACCCCCTGGCACCCCTCCCCCAGTGGGGACCAGCAGACTTGGAACACCCCTGCTAGGAGGTTTCTCTATCACAGAATCCATCTTTTACTGAAATCAGGCAGGATTACCGGACATCCTGGCATATCCCACGCCCAAGTTTTACAAATGTTTTCTCCCATCTTTCATTTTAAGAATAAAAAGGAAATTGGGATGCCCAAGTTTGTCACTGCAAGAAACTTAGGTGATGCTATTTCAATATTCTGATCATAGACAAAATCTGGGATGCAAAAATCATTTTTTTTTGCCCGATACATATCAGATGGTGAAGGTGAAGGACCAATAGCACAGAGACCAAGCTGGCAGAAAGCGCTGCTTACACAATCTGGTCAGGTAGAAAGAGAGTCAGCATGTCCTGAGCCTTGAACCAGAGGAAATTAAAATACAGTGAGTCTAACAGTATCCAAGCCCTTAATTGCTGCTGATTTGAATTCAGCAACAAATTTTGCACAATACCAATAAATGACCTTTCTTCAGGGGTGCACTGGCATGATTGTTGGGACCTTGTAACAAATACCTAGTGCCATTTAATGATGGAATGACATATCTCTGATATGCAAATTTTTACAGCACAGCAATTAAGCAGTTTAGAATTTTACGACAGTGTTTGGGCTTTATACAACAACAAAAAAGGGGGACAATAAAGGTCTGTGATGGATGGGCTAATCCCCACTGGAAATATACCATGTAATGCTGTGGAGACAATGCATTATGGATAGCACTGTGATGATTGGTTGTTAATCTCCCTTCCCATCCTCCCCCAGATCTCGGGTAAGCCCTTGCTCCCTCCATGGTGCGTGGCTGAAAACTATGTGGCAGCCACAATGTTGGGACACGAGTCTGGGGTACAGATGGGAAAGTTGGGGCCTAGCATTCTGCTGTGTGCACGGAGTACAGAGCCAAAGGGGCTTGCGGTGAAGCAGCTTGTCAGCAGGGGACAGAACAGGGGGCCATATGCCGCTCTTCTTCTCCCTTCTGTCACCAAGTCTGCTGCCTCATCCTTCTGTCAGGGGACACTAATGATGAACATGTTTTAAACAGTTTTGTTTACCTAGCAACAGCTTTTCTAAGAGGGGGTCTTAATTAGTCACCTTAAACAATTTTTGGTTTGGATTTTTTTTTAAGCACTCATTCATTTGTTCACTCATCTGGAAGAATCTCTCTCTTGCTCATTCCACACACCCTCCCTCCCGCACCCCACACTCTGGAGGCTGTTGTTACTGTTTCCATTGAAAAAGTGTGTCTGCATTACAAAACTAGTTTTAATAGCTGTATGCCAATTTTCTTTCTTTCATACATACTTTAATATACCACAATTAGCTTTGAAGGGTAGATTTTTCTCCACTTGTCAGAGGCACTAGTATGTATTCCTTTGTGAAGCTCTTCAAATAGGATCTGCATTTTAAATTGAAATCCCATTTGGTGAATTTTTTTCCCCCGATAATTTTGTACTCCTCGATGCAGACACTTCCATAGTAAAGGAACAGGCTCAGAGCTAATTTGGCGGTTTACTTTATTATTAATTAAAAAGAAAAAAGCAGAAAATTCTAATTTGAATTTCATCCATTAGGTTCTTGGTTTTCTTGTTCAATTTGATTCACAAGACACAGCAAAAGCAAAGTGGTTTCCTAGTGTTTTCTGAGTTATTTTTCTTTTGGTTCCCTTTATTGAGTATAAAGCATTTTGAATACTATGCATGCATAGATTCTATTCACACAGCAAAATGCTAAAATTTTTTAAATCTGTTAAAATGTCAAATATTTAATTCAAAATGAATTAGGAACAAATTCCAAAGTAGCATCATCCAAAACATTAAGAGTGAAATGCTTTCTTTTTTCATAATAGGACCTGTGAAAAATGGGTTAACAGCCAAAAGACAATGCCACCAAATGTGTTTAATCATTAACTCTCATTAGACAATAGCTTCCATAAAAATCAAATGACACAGGCTAATTCCTGCAGGATTACCTCTGCTTTTACATTATTGAACCAGATACTGCCTTATAGTGGAAGAACGTTTCTTTCAAACCACTAGTTGTTTCTGGCAGAACTTAGGAACCACATAAGCCATGGGAGTAAAGTGTTAACCAATGAATATCAACCTTCATGTTTATTCAGAGCAAGGTGGAATGATTAAAATGTAGGCATGGTGAAAATAAAAAAGAACTGATCCCAGAAGATAGTTCTTAGAATAAACATTATATCTTTGTTAGTAACTTACTTTGTGTTTTATTAACTCAAATAATCATTTTGAGTCGAATACTTCTTTTTTCTCCATACGAATTATTGTATCCCAGAAATACATTTCTGTTCAGAACTCTAAAGGTGAATTTTTAAAATTCAGCTGCTTTTTTAAAGTTTTAATAAAAAGACTATTTTAGAGCAGCTGTAGGTTTACAGAAAAACTAAGTAGAAAGAACAGAGTTTTCATATACTCCCGCACCTGCCCCTAGATTCCCCATTTCTGATATCTTGCCTTAGTATGGAAAATTTGTCCAATTGTTGAACCAATATTGATAAATTTTTATTAATTAAAATTCATAGTTCATATTAGGATTCATTCCTTGTACAGGTTTTGGCAAATGTATATATGCATGTAGCTACTATGACATCATCATGTGTAATAGTTTCACTGCCCTGAACATCGAACATTCTCTGAGTTCTACCTGTTCACTTCTCCTTCCATTTCTGGCTCCTGCCAGCTGCTGATCTGTTCACTGTCTCGATAGCCTCGCCCTTCCAGAATGTCATATAGTCAGAACTATACAGTAGGAAGCCTTGTCATTTTCGTTTCTTTCTCTTAGTAATATGCATTTAACTTTCCTCTGTGTCTTTTAACGACTTGAAAGCTCATTTCTTTTTATTGCCAAATAATATTCTACTGTATGGTTGTACCAAGATGAATTTTTATAGCATTTAATTATCTCATTACTGTCAAAATAGGAAAAATCTACCCTTCAAAGTTCATTGAGTATATATTTTGTATGTTTTATTTGATTCTTACATTTGAAGATAAATTTAAAAAATTATTTAAAGTGTTTGGCTTACATTGTGGGCTAACTAGTAACATATGCATTATAATTACTTAATGTAAGCTGTTGTGGGTTAGATGGAAGTTTTTACTCAGAATACCTAGAATCTCCCACCTGGCCTTAGTCTATTTATATACCAATGGGTGTTTACCACTGAAAGCCTCTGGTAGATCCAGGGCAAAGGATAGAGAAGAAGCTGCCATTCTCCCCTCCCCTCCATTCCTGGTACCTAATTGGTCTGGTGTTTGCCATTCACTAAGGACCAGCCCATGGAGTTCTTCCCAGAAGGGGCTGGTGGGAAAGTAGTGTGTGTGCTGTGGCTGGAGGGTACTGGCTGACAGGAGCCTGGCTAGTGACTGTAAAAAGCCATTCTTCCAACCTGGCCTTTCCCTTGACTTGCTTTGGTTTCACCAGATTTATTGGGGACTTGCCCCAGGCCGGAAACATCCTTCCCCCCTAGAGTTACAGCTACATAAAACATTAAATGCAATAACATAAAAAGAAACAAAATCCTCAAAGCTGCTGTGGTGAAGGGAAGATACTTGATGAGGTTTACAGTTAACTGAGAAGTGTCATGTCAGCTGATGCATATGCTAAATGAGGAAGGACAAAAACATTCTATGTATAAATGCGTATGTATGTGTGTGGGCACACATGCACCTGCTGAAAGAGAATTTAATGGTTTTAATAAGGACACTTGCCAGGAATTATTTGTCCAGATGGTGGGCACAACAAATCACCCTGCAGACTTTTGAAGGATTACTCAGTAGATGCCTCTAAATTCCACATTCTAGGATGAGTAGATACCAATTACACTAAGGAAGGACTAGAACAGAAGCTTTCATGCTTATGTTAGAATACACAGTTAGACATTAGCAGGAGAAAGTGGCCAGCCCATTGCCAGAGAACACTCATCCCTGGCCAACCCCTAAACCCTCCTTTGTTCCCAGTTCTACAGTCAAGGATGCCTAGTTTACCAGGAGGCCCAGTCAGTCAAGGACACCTAGATTGTCAAGAGGCCCAGGACCACAGGGACTTCCCTGACTACAGCACATGAGCAAGGTCTGAAGACCTTGTCCAAAAGTAACCCACCTCATTAAAATAACATCTAAATCTACTTAGCGTTGTGGTTTTGGTTCCCCTGTCAGCTTTGCTTAGGTACTAAAGGGTAAGGTGCCTGTGTGCTGAAAAAAAGTTACATAACCTAGAGCTGTCAATCAATCTGTCAATCAAATGGCATAAGATGTAGGGCAGGACTTCCTGCCCCCTTAAGAAAAAATAAAAGCCAGTCTAACCCTAATAGCAGGGCTGCTTCTGGTTTCCAGATAGCCTGCTCTCCACCCTTCTTGAGAGTATACTTATGCTTTGCTTAATAAACTGCTATTTAAAACTGTCCTAAGTCTGTCTCTTAATTGAGCTTTTTTCCTTGGAGAAGTCAAGAATCAGACAAATACAACCCATTGCATCAGTAGCAGCTGGTGAAGACTGCCTCTCACAATATCACCTGACGTAACACAGCCACTTATGGTAGAACACAGATGAAACTGTGTGGAAATAAGGAGTCTTTGTGGTGGGTAGAAACTGAGACACTGCTGACTTCCCTTTTTATAATTAACATGATGAAAATCAAACTAAAAGGTTGGGATAGTCTCAGCTGAGGACCGTGGGTCAGAAAAATCCAAAGTCCCTGAACTGGAGCTTACATGTTAGAAGGGGAAATCAGAACTCAAACCCAGTCTGAATCCAGGGACCAGGCGTGGGGGGCACTGTGTGTACTTGGCTGGAAGGTGACCCTGGAGCTACTTCCTCACAGTAGTTTGCTCCTCGGATGGGTGGGGACTGAAGAAGGACAACCAGGAGACCTCAAATTTGAGTGACACTGCAGCCAGCCAGAGATCTGGGCCCACACCATCATGGCAGCAAAGGGAAGTATTTTGGGCAACTGTGCAGGACCAGAATCAGCTTTTAACATGTGTCTTGTTCACTCTCCACCTGACATTTAGAAGCATGGGGGCTTACATTACCCACAGTGCTACTGGATAGTTCAAGGACTAGGGAGGTGTCAAGAGGAAGGTTTCCTGCTTCAGCTACTCATTGAAAAAACAAAAATAAAAGAAGGTGGCTTCCTTTGTAGTGAATGAGCCCAAACTGGTGAAGAAAATCATATGATAACATCCTGCAGTTCGGACTCTAATTAAGGAGTAAGTCTTCTTTCATGCCAAAGGCATATAGAGAGAACAGTACCTCTGCCTTCATACAGAGCATGTGGAGACTGATGCAGCAGAGAATCAAAAGGTCACTGAACACAGAGACTGAGAGACAAACTAGGTCTCAACATCATGCACAAAAAAAAATCATGTTCTTGTTCATGAGTTATTCAGCACAAACATTTTGTTGGGCATATCAAAAGGCTGCAAAGTCTTAATATATTTTAACACCTCTGACATCAAGATCTGTGTTATAATCCAATGACTCTCCCATTTGCTGATGGCTTTTGTAAAGTGGTTATTCCTAGCTGCCATGCCCAAGTTTGACTCTGAGCTGTTTAAATTATTGTCACTTCAGCTAAGTCATGTAGCTGATTGGTACTAACGAGGTGAGCTGTTGTTAATGCTTACCTGATTGTTGTTGGAGAACTTTCCATTGATTACTTCTGATGGATCTTATTTTTCAAATCGGCATCAATGAATGTCAGTTACTTAGAAGACAATCCCGAAGGAGCACTTTTTAAAGAAATGCTCCATCACTGATACTTCTCTTGGCATAGACATATTATGTGGAAAATCCCAAGTAATAAAAAGCAGTTCTTTGTATTTGATCATCAGGTTTTTTGGATCTTTCCTAGTGATATATAAAAATAATGAAACATCTTTCTATCAAAGATTTCTTTGTTACATAGCAGATAACCTGCTACATAAAAGTCCGACTATCACTATTTTCATTAATGCATAGTTAACATTTATCCACTAACCATCTCAGCTGTTTTCTGAGTTATGTATCTAATTGTCTAATTCTAACACTTTAAACATATTTGGCTTGATAAAATACAAGTGCTTTAACTTCTCAAATGTGTTACTAATAGTCTTTCTTGTTATACATTTTTAAGTAGCATATGGAATTCATCATTTCCAATAGCAATCTATTTGTAAAACTAATGTTGCCACTCTAAGCACTCTAAGTATAATGTAAGTTCCTACTGGTGCTCATATTTGTCTATATATTATAATTCTAATAAAATTCTATGGTCAAATACTTTTGTACATGCTGTTTTAGCCAGATTTATACTAGCCAGATCCCACCTTACAATTGAGTCATGCTCCATGGGGAGTCAAGACTCTGATGCCTAGAGTAAGTCATGTGATCAGCCCTGCTTATAAAAATACCTTGATGTCATTTTTATTTAGTTGTTTGCTCAACAAATAATACTGAATGTCAGTTATATAACAGGCACTATAATAGACATGAAGGAAACCACATGTCATGTAAACATTTTGCCATTTCCTGCTATCTATTTATCCCCTAGCCAGTGAGATTTGGGCTAGTTGTTAGGTTAAGCAAATCAACACACACAATGTCTTCTAAAAATTTGCATGTGGAAAGCTTTACAGATCTATATGTAGTAGGAAACTTATTGCTGTCATACTGAGAATTTACCTATTTGTGGTATTTACTGTAAATTTGGAGTAATGAGTAAAAGGGCATGATAATTAATGGGGGAATTCTCAAATGCTTGCTAATATTGCAACTGTTTGACCATATATACCACTTGCTACTCCAGGGTGGATCCTCATGACCTGCTCTTCCTGCCTCTTCTACTTGGGGAGCTGGGCTGGGCCACATGGAAGCAAAAGCACCACAGGCTGATAAAGACTTTCTCAGTATCTTCTCCAGCTCTTCTCCTGATACTCATTCTATTTTATCTAATCAAACGGTATAAGAAAGCAAAGCCCAGTGTGGAGGATATTCAGAACAGTGAAACCACTCTGTATGATGCTATAATCATGGAGATATGTCATCATACATTTGTCAAAACACAGAATGTGCAAGACCTAGAGCAAACCCTAGTGTAAACCATGGGCTTTGGGTGATGAGATGTGTCAGTGTAGACTCATCGAGTGTAATCAATGCACTGCTTTGGTGTAAGATTTTGATGGTGGGGAGGCTCTGCGTGTTTGGGAGCACGGTCCATGGATGAAATCTCTATCTTCTCCTCAGTTTTGCCGTGAACCTAAAACTGCTTTAAAAATTAGAGTCTATTAAAACAAAAGCAACGGTGGGGACAGACCTCATGCCACAGCAACAGAAAGCAAGACGAGGACAGCACCTGACTCTTGGGAGCTGGAGTAATGAGGAGCACAGACAGTGAATCCATATATAGTGTAAGAAAAACAGAAATGAAGGAATTACAGAGCTCCCTGTAATGCACAGGAGAGGGAATTACACTTAAAGAAATGTGTTTCAAGCCTTTTGGTCATGAGCTGCACTAAGATACAATTTAGAGTGCAACCCAACACACACACACACACACACACATACACACACACACTTACATGAACCAGACATTAGGTTGTTTCCAAGTATCATTTCTTGTAAACAGTGTTTTAATTATTTTTTGTACATGCAAATGCAACTGTTTTCCTGATCATTTCCTTAGAATATATCCCAAGGATTTCTAAAAGTGAGTTACTAGGTCCAAGTGCATGAGCATTTTAAAGAAATTTCATGAAACAATACTTCATTTTTCTATTCTATTCTATTTTAGTCTATACATGTTTTCCTTTATAGTAAATACCTACTATATTGATTTGATGACCCTCTAATTAGTGAGACTCTTCAGTCTGGAAAACACTGCCAGATCTGGGGTTGAGTGGGATTGAGAGTAGCAGACACATGTTCCAGGCAAAAAAAAAAAACCCACAAGGTCCATGAAGTGAATGCAGTTTCTGTTTTCACTGTCTTCTAGAGTGCCTGCCTGTACTGAAGAGACTGGGAAGCCAGAACCATGTTTTCCCAGATTCCTTTGCAGCTAGGTCCTGTCGGCAGGTTCCACGTTTGAAATAGGCTCTGCAAGTCAGCTGCAGTAGCAAGATTAGGAAACTGAAAATTTTTTACTTTTTGCTAAGTTGTTCTGCAGATTTTATATGATCATCAGTAATATGTCAGAGTAACTGTTTCAAAAAAAAAAAAGAGCTCTTCTTAAAAATAAAAGGAGAGGCTACTTTCCAGATACAAACTATAGGACTATATATAAAGAATTAATAAAATGAAAAAATAATTAAAGGTGGGAGATCTCCGTTCCAACTGATCTTTGACTTGCTGTGGTGGTAATAATATTGGCAAGACTGGTGGTCATGAGTATACTTTACTTACGTTTTTATGCACCTTTCCAATAAGAAAACAGTGTTTGATTATACAACCTAAGCATTCCTGATGAATAAATGTTCTACACTCCTGAAATCAAGGAAAAATATGCCTTGATTTGCAAAGCTGGAAAATCAACCACACCACACACTGCCAGATACATATAATTTTAAGTCACGAACTGTGGCTCTATTTTGTAATCCTGCATCACTCAAAATATGGACTCAATCAAGTGATAAGGCTGAACATGCTAAAAAATGTAGTATGTTTTTAACCTGATTCTGGAAATAGAAGTGTCTGTATACTTTTCTGTCCTTCCATTTACCTCGGAGGGGCTTTGCAATGAGTGAAACCACAGAATTGACAAGGTCTCTCACTGGAGAAGGCAGAATATGGAAATGGAGGAAGCAGGCATGAGGATTCAGTTCTTTTGCCAGGAAGAGGCTAAGGGTAGTATACTTCCTAGCTCTGGGGAGGGGAGAAAAGGAGTTTTTATAGCAGGTCTTCATAGAGATGGAACTCACCCTTGGTGGATTTCCCAAGAAAGTCCCAAAATTGTCTCCCCGTTTTCCTCAGACTAAAATCCAAATTCCTTACTTTAGCTTCGAAAACCATCACTCCTGGGGCCCATGTACCTGCTCTGGCATTACTCTCTTCTTATATGCTGTACTGCAGCAAAGCTGAGCTTTTCTTTCTCCTTGAAGCATGCCATGTTCTCTTTGTCTGTATGCATAGAAAACATAGGTTTTCTGTGCCTAGAAGGAGCTGCTTCAACTACATCTTCTTCCGCTTCTCCCCACTCAGCATTTTGCCTAACTTCCAGTTACCTGTAGGCCTCAACCTAGATGTTTCCTTCCCTAAAATGCCTTTTCTGATCCCAAGAACCAACAGAACTTTTCACACAGTGCTCTGTATATTCAGACATTTATATGTACACATCTGCCTGAAAGTAAGTTCCTTGAATTCAAGGACCACATCTGTTAATTTCCTGTCTCTGAAGCCTGGCATTGACGATATTCAGATAACTGCAGGATGGTTTAATATAGAAGTTGGCGATTTTTTTCCTGTAAATTTCCAGATAGTTAATATTTTAATGTCTGTCTCAACTATTTGACACTGTTGTTATAGCACAAAAGGAGATACAGACAATAGGTAAAGCAGTGGGCCTGGCTCTGTTCTAACAGAACTTTCTTTACAGTAACAGATGGTGAGTTTGACTTGCCAGGGGTCATAGTTTGCTGATCCCTGGTTTAAGATGTAAGAAAGAAATACTTCAATAAATCAAATATGTCCTTTCTATAAAGTCCAGTATAGCCTTGCAGACACAACTTGTGTCTCCCAGTCCCTTTCAGCCAAACTTGGCTGGCTAAGTGGCTGGTTGCAGGGGCAGCCTGAGGGAGGAAGTCTGCTCTCCTTGACCAGTGGATGCTCCCCATTTCCCAAACCCCTGTCATCCTACCTTTGTCCTGTCACTCTAAATCAAATCATAAAATGGAAAAAAATGAGTTGTGTTTTTTTAAATTAAAACCTCTCTGAGATTAAGGTTGAGCTTTAAAATTAAAATAAAAGAAATGAGATTTACAAGCAAATGTGAAAAGCCAATGAGATATAAGGTTAAAAGTATAGAAGATGAAAGATTAAGCTATAAGGCCAAAATGCACTGAAAATTTTAAAATTGAAGTAAATGAGATTAAACATTAAGGATAAACATTAAATAAATGCCAGTTGTGTAGGGATAAAAGTTATAAATCTATAAAAATTAAGAGGATCAGAGAACTATCTTTAAAAAAGGGAAGGAGAACAAAAAGCATAAAGATTACAAAAAGGTAGATGCAAAGAATAACAAAAAGAGGAATAAAAGTAGAGACAGAACTGGCTAAATACAGAGACACCAATACCTCAAAAGCAAGACTTGAGGAGGGAGGGAGTGGCAGCCCTCTTGGAAAGAGGCCTCTGTTGCACGTGGAAGCCAGGGCAGCGGGAGCCCTCCCCTAAACTGGCGCTGGCTGCTCTGTGGCTCCTCCCCAAAAGTGACAGAAGACTGGGCGGGGGCTGGGTGTCTTGTCTACACCACCTCCCTGGGATACAGAAGACTTCCCAGGAAGAGGGATTAGCCATTAAAATGAGCTTAAATTCCAGACTATCTAGTTCAGATAATTTTTTCTTCTTGTACTTTCAAATATGAAAAAAAGTAAGAATGGAAAAATTCCTTTGCTAAATATATATATTATATACATATATATGTGTGTGTGTTTATGTATATATATATATATATGTTGTACAAAATTTTATTTAAAAAGTGTATACAAAATTTTCTATATTGAAAGTGTATATATTGTATATGATTGCATATATTTACATATAATCACATACATGTCATTTTATATATGGATGAACTTTATACTGTTTACATCTAAGTCAGATCTTCTGACTTCTAGCCAAAAACATGAACACACACACAGAGACACACACACACACACACTTACAATGTTACATTGCTCAGGATGGGTCACACAGTACCTCGGGCACTGAGCTTGCTGTCCGGGGCCCTGACCACCGTCCTCTGGACTAGCATTTGCACACTCAGTCGAGGAATCAGAGCTCTTCCCTTTCTCAAGGGAAGAGAACCTGCAGGCGGGGAGGCGGGCCAAAGGGCAGCCGCCATTGTTCCTTCAGTGACCCTGCAGTTGTTCCTGCCCCTCGAAAAAAGGCATCATTTTATTAGTAAGTGCAACCCAATAATTGAAGAAACTTTTCTTCACAAACCATGGACAATGGAAGAGCAGAACATGTTTTCCTGCTCATCTTCATAGTGTATGTGAGTTGGGAGGATGATTCTGGCCGTCTGTCACATCGTGCGAGCTGTGACATCCCAGACGCTCCTGTGCTGTAGGCTCACAGCTGGCTGACGCTCCCCCAGTACCCATCTTATGGACACCCTTGGTGACGTAAGAAAGCCTATCTAGAAGAACTGCTTTTTATGAAATTTTTCAAGGGATTATGATATTATTAAACTAAGTAAGAGTTTATTTGGGGCCTAAGTAATGGAATGAATATAAATGAGCCAAAAAATAGAGGGTGTTTTTATTTTGTTTTGTTTGTTGCTTGTTCAAGCTATGCAAAACTCATAATTCAGTGGCATTCTGGAGCCGGCTGGAACTGGCTGGGACTGGCCTGCTAGAGCCTATGGTTTGCAAGTCTTCCCAACCTCACATCCGGTGAAGTCAGTTCGGTAACTTGAAATTAGCTTTGGTGGAAGTGTTACACCACAGAAATCAGCAGACAATAAAAATCAGGGCTCCCTGACCCTCAGAGCCAGTTGTTAAACATTTACCAGCATTCCACTGCCATCCTGTGAAGAGTAAACTGTTCTGTTAATATTAAAAGCTTTTTCTGCACTAAAATGATGAAATATGTTTGTTTGGAGGCTTACTAGTGAGCACTAAATCATAAAGAAAGGACTGATAAAAGTATTTGCTTCTGTTTGGCATCTTTGTAAAAGCTAACTGGATAAAATTAATTAAGTTCAGATCTATTTATTAGGAAAAGAAAATTTCTCAGTGGCTGTATTATTTATTCCCTGCAGAAATCGTTCTGCTGAAGTTTACTAGGTCTTTAACCGATTGACAGTTATTTTCATATCTATGCATGTATAGGTGGTTTGTGGCTGAGTATAAGTAGCAACATAACAGGGGATAACTTAGTGACATTAAGGAATCAGCAGAACGTCTAAAGATGTTGCAGGCACACCTGAGGAGCAACAAAGAAATGAGAAAGCCTGAATTAAAAAGACATAATTTTTTTTAACAATCAAAGCATAAATCTTAAAAGACATAAAGCAGATACCTAGGACAGGAATAGTTGGCTACAAATAAGTCTTTAGTTGACTTTAGGGCTCTCTGGTGCCCTTTAGCATTGATCCGTCTGCATTTAGCTGTT
Source organism: Manis pentadactyla (assembly GCF_030020395.1). Classification (NCBI taxonomy): domain Eukaryota; kingdom Metazoa; phylum Chordata; class Mammalia; order Pholidota; family Manidae; genus Manis; species Manis pentadactyla. The sequence goes on from NC_080030.1 coordinate 53,758,910, forward strand.
TTAAATAGTGACTGATCTTACAATTCGATAATGAAGTTGATCTCTTCCTAATTAAGAAAGAGGTGATATGTATCTTTGCATAACATAGAATGTGCAAAATTCTCTGCTTTTACATTACAGTGCAAATAAACCATTAAACGTTCTTGTTTTTTAACTGCACATTTTTAAGCAAAGGAAAACATCCTTCCAAGGGTCCTAGTATTCGCTTCAGTGTTACTTCCAATCGAAAAATTCAGTGTCCGGGTGGAACAAGTTCTATGTAATAGTGATACAGTGAAAACCAAGGACTTCAAGTCTTTTCACATTTTTCACATTCACAAGGCAAGATAAGGATCTTTAAGAAATTTTGTAGGAATATCTGTCATCCCGTGGATAGCCTGTGGTTATTTTTCCCAGCTTGGTTCTTGTGCCTCTTTACTCATCACCCTTCAAATTAGGCCTCCCCCAATCCATGCTCCATCAAAAGGACGCCTTCCTGGGTAGAGATGGTCTGGTCTCACTGGGTCGAGAGTAAGAGATGAACTGCTTTTTCTACAAGAGTTCTCAAGGGTCATGGGAGGAAAGTAGAAGGAACATTATCCAATGTGACTCAGTTTTTGGACAAACCCAAAATAATTGCATCATTAGCTTAGGCATCTTAGAAGATAGTTTTTGATATAAGCATTTTCATAATAAAACTTTAAAACTGAAAATTCTAATTAATTCTAATTATATTAATTCCTATATAATATAAAACATTTGAGACAGGTTTTTGTACTGTGTTCATTGTACACAGTCATTAAAACTAATCTTTTTGAACAATTTCAGATAGCATATCCAAATGTTCATTGTATAATGTTAAGGAAAAAAACAAGCTATATTACTAAGTAGAATGTAATTTCAGTTATGTAAAATCTGAACAAATATGTCTTTTATATATATGTATACATGAATCAAGAAAAAGTGTGTTAAATTATATCAGATATTTCAAAATGAGCTAATATTAACGTATGGAATTATGAATGACTTTTTCTTCTGTTTTCTACAATAAATATGCATTATACATACAAGAAAAAATATATTAAAATAATTTCATTTTCTACTGCTAAGTAGAAACGCTGAGATGTTAGAGAATATATCATTGGACCAAGTATGTAGATAAGATCCACCTGGAAAGACCAGGTAAAATAGAAATTGAAGAACTGTGCTTCCTTATAAACCTGGACAAGATTTCAAAATAAGCTAATTGAAATCATTCATGATAACTAACATTTGTGCAGTGGTATAATGCCTAGAAAGCCCTTTGTTTTTTATCACAGTTAATTGAATTCTCACAGAAACTCAGTGAGTTTGGTATGAGTGTCCTCATTTTACACATGAATGAGCTGAAGTTAATAGCACTTTCTAACACACAGAATTGCCAGGATAGTTCCAAGACTCACATGAACTTCATGGAAATTATTTAACAAAAAGAAATTATTTTATGCATTGTCCATAATAGGAACTCTTTGGATTCAAAGAATATAGGTCTTTTGGCTTGTTTTGAAGTGTATGCTGATTTACATAAGAGAATGTCTACATTTCTGTATTACCTGTGCTTTTCTTCTTCTAAATAGGATGCAAAGTAACCTTTTCCAGTGCCAATCCAGTTTTGACAAAATGAATAGTGCATTGTAAGCTCTAGAATGCTGCTGCACATCGTTAAAAATATAACTTTAAGTTAGAACCTGGATCTTGTGACACTTTTTTCATTTTGTTATTTATAATTGTGTAAATGTTCTGCTATGTTAATGAGAAATGGGAAGCATCAGTAAAAAGCAAGTGAAGAAACTGGGAACCAACCAATCCCCTTGTTTTTCAATCTGCTGGAGCTTTCATTTAAAAGTTTACATCTTTTAGTGGAAAAATTAATTTCTCTTTCACAAGTTCCACTCACATTTTGTTGCTAATAAAACCAAGGATGTAAATACTATTAAGTACAAAACAGCCTGCTGCATAATTGTTTCAAAGCAATTACAGATTATATCGAGCCATTCGTGGAGCAGAAACAGTTTTTTCCAAGACACCAGCTCCCTGTACCTTGAAATTTTATTAGTCTAAGAATTTCCTACACCATATGTTAGAATATGAGACTAGCTGCAATTGAACAAACAACTTTCTGATATATAAGTGAATGATAACCTGATTTTAAATGTGTTTATCTAATGAGATAGTAACTGTAATTTACAACACATATAAAAACCCCCACTGTTACTCCTGGTGCACCTTTTGGCTAAAAAGGGTGATGCAGGGAGATATGCTAATGACTATCGTCTTGGTTTTTACCAAGTCAGTAATAAAATTTGCATTTGATATTGTGCACAGTAAACTGGGTTATTAGCCTTGAAAATGAGTCTCATAAAATTTAAATATAGGCTTAAATCATATTAACTGTCCTGTAGGTTTTCTGAGAGGCTTTAAAGCATTGTGTTGCCTCCATAGTGTAGGGAATGCAGATGTTTGTGTCCGTTCAAGGGGGCCCCCAAAAGGATACAAATGGGAGCTTGGGACGTGCATTAGAAAGGCATCCAATACTGTGCTCCCAGCTTTGAGGACCTGGTCTGGGTCAAGCACCTGTAGATCAAGGAGGCTGTAGGGAAGGAGAGTCTTTCCAAAGAAGGGGTTTCTGGCTAAAGATTTAGCCAAGCTGGCCGATCACTCCCTGCACAAGGACTGCTTGGACGGCCATCAAGTCTTCAAAACTCCCATGGCTTCTGCTTCAGGGAAGCTGACAGCTGTGAATGTGCCACTTGTTTTCCTGGACACAGAGACTGAAGTTGCAGATTAAAAGCTGAAGGGCCTTGTCATCGCACTTTCTCCAGCAACTTCCAATGGCAGTGTCCTGCTTCTTGGCCTACACTAAATCATAACCATTTACTGCTGTGAGAAAGAAATATGTTTGAGGACACAGACACTTCATTGTTGAGTCCCTGATCGAATTAGATGCACTGCCTCAGCCCCCTAATGAGGCTTGCGGAGCCCCACCATCAAAGCACCACAGCACTCCACCTCCAAGCCAAATCTTCAGCCCCACCCTTCATTGACACCTTCACCCAGTCAAGGCATGAGGAGCCCTGGCATGGGCACATAACCAGCCAGGCCAAGGCTGACTCCCAAGATGAAGGGGTGAGCCTCCATTTCTCCTGCCAAGACTTCCAGCAGAAGACTGCCAGGTCTAATTATTTAAAATTTTTCTATCCTGCCAAAGTCACCATGTTGCATATGTATTTCTGTTTTCCTGATCACTACCCAATATCTAAGCTTCTGCATATATCTCCTTCTTTTTTCCTGAATCCACTTCTTTCTCCATGCTTGTCTCCCAAATCTTCCTTCCTACCCTGTGTTACTGTCCTCAAGTTTTTCACTGATTGCTCACTTGGCCCCCTTGACTTAAAAGAACCCTGGCTCACCCCAGAGAACAGTACTTCAACTTCCCCGTCAGAGAAGCTGCATATTCTCTCCATTATGCATGCAGCAAGGATGATGAGAAGTTGACCATTTTCTTATTTAGCACTGCCCATCTGGACCATGAACCTTCCATCTTGATGTAAAAATCTTGCTCAAAGGAGCTGTCTGTATACTCCTTCTTACCCATCCCTCTGGCTAACATCTATTTTGCTTCCTGTTTTCATTAAAGACTAGCACCTTTCTTCTCCACTGCTCTGCTTATGAAGAAGATTCATCCCTAATTCTAACCTCTTAACTTCTTAACCTCTCAGTATTTCCTTCTTCTAATCTCTAGTGACTCTCATACTCCGATATCAAACTTCACATTCACACTCTCATGGACACAATATAGACCTTGTAATCTCCCAGAATTTCTCAGGCCCTGAATTCACCATTCACGAAGTTTACTCTCTGTTCACAACTTCCTGACCTATCACCTCTATTGTCTGCCCCATCTATTTTCTCAGCATCTAGCTTTGCCTCCCATCTTAACTTTTTTCTTAACATTATGCAGTGCTCTACCTCTCTCCCACCTTGAGTGAAACTTTTTTGGCCAGGGCCATTAATAAACTGAACATTGCTAACTCCAAAGGAAACTTTCCCACCTGTTCTTAATTTATTTACATAGCAGTATGTGTCTCTGTTGGACTCTTCCTCTGCACAGCATTCTCCTCTCATGGCATCTGCAGCACTACCTTCTAAGTCTTCAGTTCTTCCATTTTAGGCTTTTTGGGGTTTTGCTTTCTTTTCCTTCCCTTAAATGTTGTTATCCCTTAGGACTTAGTACCAGGTACCTCTAGGTTTGTTGTGAGGGAAAAATGAAAATGATTCTACTACAGACTTAGAAAAGTGCTTGATAAGCCCCCAGTAAATATTTCCCACCATTATAATTATTATTATCATTATTATAGGGCATTGCTTCTTCAGTGCTTCATAGGAGACTTAAACTTAGTACACTGAAAAGTAGAAATTATCACTATTAAACTCTCTTTTACTGAGTCTCCTAGTTTAGTAACTGTGATAAAATTTACTCAAACCAGAAATCATTTAATTTTTCTTCCTCTTTGGCCCATATATCTGATGAAGTCACCAAATCTTATAAATTGTGCTTCATTTCAAATCAATTCTCTATTTGCTAAGCCAACTGCTGGTTTCCTAAATCAAGCCTTTATCATTCCTGGATCCCTGCAATAGTTGCCTGATCTCTTGACCTGTCTAATATGTTGCCCACAAAGTATACTTTCTATGTGATCTCTCAAAACCCAAATATAAAATATCACCTCTCCTTCTAATTGTTCCTCATGGCCCTCAAGACAGAGTCTAAACTTTTTAGCTGGGTATATAAAGCTATTTGTCATGTGCATCATTTACCCTCCCACATCTACCATAAGTCCAGTCTTGTAAGACTCTTTCAATTCTGTGCTTGATGTAAACAAACAGAGGCCGAGTCCAGTCCATTGACTGTTTATATGGCTTGCAAGCTAAAAATGGTTTTTACCATGTAAAGTGCAAAAAAAAAAACCAAAAAAGCAAAACAATTAGCTTTTTAGCAAGAACATTGCTCAAAGAATTTAGGACAGATTCTGTAGATCAAAGTTAAGTGCCCACCTCCTTAGTTAAATTTATTCCTAAGTATTTTATTCTTTTGATGCTGTTGTAAATGGGATTGTTCTCCTAATTTGTTTTTCAGAAAATTCTGTTAGTGTATAGGTACATAATTGATTTTTGTATGTTATTTTTCTATCCTGAAACTTTACTGATTTTGTTTATTAGTTCTAGTTATTTTTATGGTGTCTTATGGTTTCCTATATATAAGGTCATGTCATCTGCAAGTAACTTCACTTCTTCCTTTCCTACTTGGATGCCATTTATTTCTTTTTTTCATGCTGAATTGCTTAGTCTAGGACTTCTAGTACTATGTTGAATGGAAGTGGTAAGAGTGGGTATCTTTGCCTTGTTCCTGATCTCATTGACTATGAAATATAAGCTTGTGCTTTTCAGATATTGCCTTCATTATGTGAGGTAATTTCCTTCTATTCCTAGTTCATTGAGAGTTTTTATATGAAAGTGTGTTGAATTTTGTCAAATGCTTTTTCTGTACTATGCAAAACAGTATGGAAGTTCCTCAAAAAATTAAAAATAGAACTACCATAAGATTAGATAATCCAGTTCTGGGTATTTATCTGAAAGAATGAATCTTGAAGAGATATTACTAGTCCTATGTTCATTGTAGCATTATTCACAACCACCAAGATGAAGAAACAATTTAACTGTCCATCAGCAGGTGACTATAGATAAATAAAATGAATATGCACACACACAATGGAATACTACTCAGCTTTTAAATGAAAATTTTGAAACATAAGACAACATGACTGAAACCTGAAGATATATCCTAAGTGAAATAAACCAGTCACAAAAAGACAAATACTGCATGATTCCACTTATATGAGGTATCTAAAATGGTCCAATTCATATAATCAAAGTGTGACATGGCATTTATCTAGGCCTCAGAGGAGGATGATAAGGAGTTGCTAATCAATACAATAGTTTTAGTTAAGCAAGATGAGTAATTTCTAGAGATCTGCTATACCCATTCTAAATGCTCCCAGCAAACTTTAAGTTATTTCCTTTCCCAGAATTCATTACATACAAGGAGTCACTGTTCATTCTGTTGCTCCTAGAGTACTGCAAAGCACAAACAGGTATTCAGTTAACATTGTTCATTGATTGAATCCATGCAAAAATCAGTTCATACCTCTATCATAATGAAGAGCACATTGTGCTGTAGTAGTATATATTTGTCTTCTGTATCATAGAATGTGAGTTCCTTGATTGTGTACTTTATCCCTAGATCCTTAGTATTTAATAAAGTTGTGGTACAGACTAAATACTAAAAAATATCAAAAACAACTGGTTAAGTGTCCTTAATAACAATAAAAGCATTGCTCCGATAATCTTGCATGCTGCAGAAGTGCCAAAGGTAAGGAGGGTCTTCACATAATTGTGCTCACTGAGGTGGATTTGTCAATCATGTCTTCCAGCCATTTGCTCCTTAGTCACTCTTTCTGCAATTCCAAAGGAGGTATCAGTGTAGACTTTTTAGATCCACTTTAGGTTCAGTCATGAATAACTAAGATTAAAATTATGCCCAAACAAATTTTCAGTTTTTTCAAAAAAAACCCAATTTACATAACAGACTAAATATAGACCAAATATTTATTTGTTTATTTATTACTTATATGTAAAATATCTTGGAATAATATAAAGGAAAAAACAGTTACACAAAGATTACAGCTTGTTCTACATAATCTCTATAATCAACTGCTATCAGTCCACACTTCCTTTATCTCTAGTTACCCTTTTCAACTAGAAGATAAATTATGAAGTAATAATCATACCTCACTGGTTTTTAGATCCTCTGCCTTTTCCTGATTCTATCCATTAACTTTTAGGTCTTTCCTCCTAAATGCCAGAATAGAAAAGAAAGAAAAGAAATAACTATGGTTTTTCTCCCTTTTCTGCATAAATCTAATTTAAATCATGTGACAGATTTCTCATTTTGGGTAACAGTTTCTATAAGGTAAGGATGGGTTAAAAAGGAGAAAAGATATTTCAGGAAACTTCTTAGGAGATCACAGCAGGAATGATATTAAGGATTCTCATTATCCATAAGCACTGCATAATGACTCCTTTATCTGAACTCTCTAAGTTTGCAGAAGGAATCTGTTTAAAATTATAGGCTCTGCTTACTGGGAGTTAATTTTTTATGGACCTCTATTCTGCATAAGCCTACAGTCATCTGTAATGGAGAATAGACTGAAGTCAGCCATTAATCAGGCATCAACTTCATACATACAGCTGACAAACACAATGTGATCAGTAGTCCCTGCTTGTGCACAGTGCGTGTGTGTGTGTGTGTGTGTGTGTGTGTGTGTGTGTAAAGTAGAGGGAGGAAGAAGCAGGATTTCATGTTTAATTAACAAAATATTAAGGATCCTAATTTTCTATAAAAATATTAATGAAAAACATGAAAATGTATTCCTAGTTTATGCTTAAAAGCTCTTAAAACAATGTGTATTTCTTCAGTAAATTTCTATTCTTATAAGGTAGAAAGAGGAGAATGCTTTCTAAAATTATAGTGGGAACCCAGATTTCTAGTGTTCCCATCACATTATTCCTACAACAAAAAATGTAAAAATTATTGAGGAAAGTCAAATAAAGTCTGCCATAGGTCTTACAATTATCCCCAATCTTCTGCCTCAGAGAATCCTACTCACTGGCAGCGCCATGTGTGAGTGTTTATCGTGTGTGATTTCCCAGGTGAAGTTAGTATTTGAGGTATGCTGGGTGCAGTTTTTCCACTCAGTGTAGCATTTTACTTAAGGGCATTTTAAAGAGTTCAATATGTATGTAACAGAAAGCAAACATTTTGTGTCAACACATTCAGTAACAGCTGCCTCTGCAAAAGTCATTGCCACATATATTTATTTCATTCTGATCTGACACTAATCGAGTACTGTAAACATCAGCACACTTAGAGGCCTCATTTAGTTAGGCTGCTTGCCAGATTTGGGGGGAAAAGCCTATACCAAATACCTGTGATCATTGTCTTAAAAACTAAGGATGGAAGAAATTAAGTGCACTGTCCTGAAGTTACTGGAAGGCTCCTGGCTCTGGTGCCACACCTTGACATACATTTATTTCTGTTCCCAGAACACAATCCCAGAAAATTGCTCCTTTTGGCACTGATGCTAGTTTCACGAAATGTGCTAAGATGCAAGCCCAAGCTTTCACAGTTTGTGGAATCTTCGCTGGTCAATATAAAAGGAAAGCTCATCCTCAACTGCAATTTTTCCCTATTTTTTTTAAAACAAAAGCCATATTTTTTTCAAAATGGCCATATATCAACAAAATCATAGTCCATTGCTCAATGGAAATGTCATAGCCACCAAATACAGCTATGGCTCCTGTTTCAACATTTTACTCATAGACTAATGACAATTTGAAGATTTTTGAGCCAAAGCAATGAGTGGTTTTTTTGTATTTCACTTTCATCTTTTTTATTGTGTGACCTTTTATTTGGGAACATTGATTGCTTTTTGCCATTTGCTTAATGATTCTGACTTCATCCCTTTGGGCATTAGATTGTAGTAATAAAAGGAACAAAAGTCACATTGCCCTATTTCTAGTGATATAAACAAAATTGCATGAAAACTAAGTCCAGAAATAAGTATTCAAAAATGCAAATGCATTTTAGAACAGATAATAAATTTCAGAAAAGCTGTTATGTTGTTTTCAATTTGTGCTGACATTAAATTTTGGATCTATAGGAAAAGAGTAGGAAGAGAGGTAGATGATACGGAACAACTGCTTTATGGCCCAGTTAGCCTCGGTGCTCATGTGCTGTGTATACTTACTCCTCAGTACAGGAATTAATTAGCATAGGGTGTATGGTAAATAGATGGGATCATTTGACAAAGGAATTAAATTTTGGCATAAAATTGACAAACCCCTTAATTATTCTAAGAGAACCCCAGCAGCTATCAATCTTATTCATCACATTTCTCACAGGAGGGTTTCTGCTGTTTATTCTGTCAGTCATTTGATGAGTAAACATTTATTGAGTTATCACCATGTTCAAGGCTCTGGTGCCTATCACCATATGGTTTTACATGTTGTCATGTCCTGGCTTTTGTTTTGTCTGAACTTATAACATTAAACTAAAAAGAGAAAGAATGAGAATGAGACCAGAAACCATGTTTCTTTATATGTTCCAAACTACTGTTATACATGCAATGAAAATCACTCATTTAAAATACCAGAAATTATGTCCAACAACTTGGTCATAGAAATTGTTCCCCTGTTCCCCACTCTCCTGGGAAGGACAATAGGACTTAGTATATGGATCAAGTTGTCTGTGTGATATTGCACTACCCCTGTTGTTTTTTTACACTTCACCCACACTTTTCCTAGTTGTACCTTTATTAAACACTCTTTAAATTACCTTATTTGCATGTGCTACCTCTTTCCTGTCAGACTCTCTGATGCATCTAATGTAAAAGCTGGTGCAAAGTTATACATTAACACATAGGATCCTTAAAACTGTTATCATTCAGAAGAAAAAGTGCTTTGTAATAAAGAATCTGACTCCATGTTTTATGTTTGTGTTTGTGGACAACTTTCAAACCCTAATTCTCCTCTCTTGCCCCATAATTAGACAAGCTGATAAGAAAGCCTGGGTGCTCCCTGTCTTGGTCTCAAGAAATTCAAATCATACAAGCCCTGGCTGTGTCCAGGAACCCTGACCCTAGCACAACCCCCTAAACCATAATAAAAGCCAAGCCAGCATCCTTTCAAGGCTCTCTGAAGCCATTTTGAACCTGCATGGAAGACTGCCCTGCTCTCCCCAGAAAGCCTCATCTTGTGAGTCATATATCTTTCCTATGCCCTCAGTGCATATATGACATCATCAGTCTTGACATCTGAACCAAATTTTGAGTAAAGTCCATTCTATTTCCATGGAGTGGCCAATTAATGGTCATCCACTATCAATGAATTATCATTCAACTCACACAAATACGACGACCAGCACAAATTCAGCCATACATAATCAGCTAAAAGAAGGAGTGAGAGTGAGAGATGCTAGTCATAGAGCCCACGCCTTGGGGCCGGCAGGAGAGGGAGCTACATCTTTCCCCGCCTGGTAGGTCTCCCTCCTAAATGCTTATTAATGTGATCTTGGTGGATAATGTAAGAGAATTTTTAAGGGAATCCTTGGCAGTGTGAGATTTTTCTCATCATAAATCAATTCTATAATGTTACTCTCTAGCAAAAAAAAAAAAGATCAGCCTCTCCACTTAAGTTCCTTTAGAATTTACTAAGTATTTACTTTTCTTAGTTAAGGCTTTTTTACTTAAAAGCAATTAAAATGAATTCAAGCTGGCTTAAGTGAAAGGAGGAGATGGCTGGGAGAATAGGGTGATAGCTCAGGAATCAGGGTATGGAGGTGCATCTGGGCCTCACTAGGAACCACCCCCATTCCCTCCATCTCCAGGTCTATGTGAATCGCTAAACTGTACAGCAGCCTGACAAACTCCTGAAGCTGTTTTCTGTCTCAGAAACTTCCAGCAGGCTAATCCCTCTGCCTGAGGCATTTTCAAGGCAAGAACTCTTGCTTAGCTAACTCCTGTTCATTCTTCATCCTTCAGCTTAGCTACCGCTTTTTATGAGATACCTCTTCTCCCCTTTGTAGCTATTCCCACACCGTGTGGTGACCACCTGAGGGATTCTTAACTATTTCTCTCAATCGGTGAACAACCATATGAAAACAAAGGCCATAACTTAGAGTTACCAGATAAATAAAAACAAATGCCCAAGTGGATTTGAATTTCAAATAAATAACAAGTTCTTTTTAAATATAATAATAATGTCCCATACAATATTTTTATATGCTAAGTCTAGAAACAATTCCACAATTTTTTTCAGCACCTAACAGAGCTGGCAGGTAGTAAGCACCCAGTAAATATTTACTGAATAAAGATATATCTAGTGGGCCGCATACTGACACAGAAGGAATGAAATCCAAACCAGGGATGGGGATTGTACCCGTAAAAAGAAAAAACACATTTTTCACATGCTACATCCACAAGGTTCAAACTGAGTTTCAATTAATAGAAGCAAAATTATACAAACAAAATTAAACCAATTACGCAATTTTCAAAGAAAATCTAATTATTTAATGATAATGAAGAAAACCTTATCCAGGGAGTGTATGTGATGCTGACAGTGATAATCATATATTTCTTTCTCAAAGGAGATTTGCATAAATACGCTCTTAAGATAAATCTTAAATAGAAGCAAGGAAGTGTTCATTCTTCACTTTCAGCTTCTGCATTTTTGAAGACATAGTCTTGAGCCCTGGGTAGATAACAATGAACCTAGAATTTATGGAGTTTGGAACTGTGTTAAAATATGGGCATGTGCTATATCATTTAATCCTCCCAACAGCCCTGTAGAGTAGCAGCCAAAATGGAGGTTTCAAGACTAAACTTGTCTGAGCACACATCTGGAGACATCAGAGCAGATCAGTTGATCTTACCACCTGTACTCATAACAGCCAAGTCATACGTCTGATCTGCAGTCTTGACTTTGAAGATATAAGATGTCACATAAAATGTCCATTAGAAATTTTTTAATTCAATTATTGAGAAAAATGTTAGGGTCACAGTGTCAAATACAATTTCACAATTAGAATGTAAATGGTTTCTGCATGATTAATGAGAAAATGTATTTGGCTGGGGGAAAAGGTATGTATACTCAGAGGGTCTCAATTTAGCACAAAGATAGCAGAATAATAATGTTGGGACATTGCTTCAGGCAGTGTGTTGTTGACTTCCTCCCAGACCTTACAGCTTTGCTATTCTCATTTTAATGGTTTGTTCTGAGACAAGACCCAGCCTCAGCCTGCCCCAACTGTACAGCCATCCTCTCAACCCCACAGGACATACTCCACACCAAGGGCCTCCATTCTCTGGAAATACTATTGTCTGAGACCAGGGTCTATTCTGTTGCCCTCAGGGGGAGCACTTGGCTGCTTGGCCTTTGCTCTTCCATTCATTCACTTAACTTTATGTCCTCCTCCTCAGACCTGGCTTTTTGCCATAAGGATCAGTGACACCAGTTTTCCTTTGCTCAGCAATGGCAGCGGAAACAAGCCCTATATCAGTTCCTCCCGTGAGTCAAAGCCAGGCCTTCCCTCAACCCCTCCACAAACTGGAGAGTGAAGGTGAAAGCTGTTCTAAGGAGAGGAGCCTGGCGGAGCAAATCTGCAGAAGGAGGAAACGTATAAGTTTACTCACTGAACAAAAATTAGGTGTTTTTTTTTTTTACTTAAATAACCAGATTAGGTGAGCACTTTGAGTTTTCTCAGAAGAGAAATAAAAGTCTTCTCAGCTTTTTGTAACAAATGTAGTTGCTTTTACATGAACTAGTAGACCTCCTCAAATTTCCTGGGAGCAGGCTGAACAAAGCCAGGATTAGATCCATTCCCACAGCAGCTCTATGAAGTAGAATAATTCCAATGAAAGAAAAATATGAGTACAGGAAATATTATTTTTCCCTCCTTTCCCTGTTATTAAGAGCCTGACCTTCCAGTCTGGGCCTTCTGAGGACTCTGAGCTGCTTTTCCCCTCCCACTGTCCCAGTTGCTTGACAGGCACAGGTTCTATTTGTGAACACCTCCAGGGAAGGAGTCAACGACCGTAGTGTGAGTTACAGGCTCAGTGTTGTTCTAGGTAACTTGGGAACTTTCCTGCTAAGGAAGAGATGAGACAAGCCGCAATAAAGAGTTTGCACTTTTTTCACATTCCTCAGAAACTGGGGAGAGGGCCAGCTTGTAGCAGTGGCGGTAATCAGAGACCTGATTCAGGAATCTCTGCTGGTCACCTGCAAGGCAAAGGCTCACCTCTCTGAGTCTCCATTTTCCCCATGTGGGGATGGAGGGTAGTGATATCTGCTGTGGTTTGCATGCCTGTGTCACTCAAAATTCGTATGTTGATGATTCTAAATGCTCAAAGTTATGGTGTTAGTGGGTGAGACCTTTGGGAGGTGATTAGGTCATGATAGTGGAGCCCTTGTGATTAAGATTAGTTTCTTTATATAAAAGACCTCCAGAGAGCTAGCTTGTCCCTTCCACTAAATGAGGACATAGCAAGACATCTGTGATGTGGAAGAGGGCCCTCATGCTGGCACCTGATCTTGGACTTCCAGCCTCCAGAACTGTTAAGCAATTCATTTCTGCTGTTTGTACGCCACCCAATCTATGGTATTTTGTTACAGCAGCCTGAACTGACTGAGACAGAACCTGACAGGAGCAGGAAAGAAATCTAGAAAATGTATTTAATGCCATAGCAGACCCTTAACCCAAGTTGCTGCTCTTCCTGATCAATCCAAGCCCTCCGCTTCGTGGGCCTCTGCCCCAGCATACTGACCAGAAGTTGTACATTTACTCCCTTACTCAAAAGAAAAAAAAAATCATTTGTTTAAAACCAAAGTGCTGATAGTGCTTATAAAAACAAAGCACAGTCTTAGACTCAAGGAAGGCTCATAAGCAAATAAACATGAGGTCATGTAGTGGAGAGGGTCAGAGCAGAGACTTTATATCAGACAGAACCAGACCAGATTCTGAGTTTTGCTGATCAGTAGTTGTGCAAACTTGGACAAGTTATTTTTCCTTTCCAAACTTGCTTTTCTTCTGTTAAAGGAGAAAACAATGGTAGTTATTACATGAGTTGTTGTGAGGGTTAAATGAAATTATTTATTTAAATGTGATTCACACAGTGACAAGCACCAATTGCTAATGGAGGAGAATGTGCCCTGGGTCCCCTCTGTTCCAGTTCTAGTCTTCTTCTTTCTAGTATTGTCACTCACATGCAAAGTGTCAGCTGCCTCCTACCTGTGGACGTTTCAGAGTGTGAATCAACAGTTCTCTGGCACATCTCTAACTCAGCACACCCAGCACTGAATTTAGGACCTACTCACCTCCAGACCCTCAAAACTGCGTCCCCACAGATCCTTATCTCATCAAGTGACACCATCTGGTATTTGTCTTTCTCCACCTGGCTTATTTCACTTAGCATAATATCCTCTAGGTCCATCCATGTTGTTACAAATGGCAGTATTACTTTCTTTTTATGGCTGAATAATATTCCATTGTGTATATGTACCCCTTCTCCTTTATCCATTCATCTATTAATGGACACTTAGGTTGCTTCCATATCTTGGCTATTGTAAATAATGCAGCAATAGACATAGGGGTGCATATATCTTTTCAAATCAGGGATTCTGCTTTCTTCAGGTATATTCCTAGAAGTGGAATTCCTGGGGCATATGGTATTTCTATTTTTAGCTTTTTGAAGAACTTCTGACCTACTTTCCACAATGGGTACAGCAATTTACATTCCCACTAACTGTGTAGGAGGGGTCCTCTTTCTCCACAACCTCACCAACACTTGCTATCTCTTGAATTTGGTTAATGGCCATTCTGACTGGTATGAGGTGATATCTCATTGTGGTTTTGATGTGCAATTCCCTGATAATTAGTGATGTGGAGCATCTTTTCATGTGTCTGTTGGCCATCTGTATTTCTTCTTTGGAGAAATGTCTGTTTAGGTCTGTCCATTCATTAATTTGGTTATTTGTTTTTTGGGTGTTGAGGAGTATGAGTTCTTTATATATTTTGGATGTTAACCCCTTATCAGATCAATTGTTTATGAATATATTCTCCCATACTGTAGGTTGCCTATGTTTTCTTCTAAGAGTTTTATGGTATTTCGAGTTCACTTTTGTATATGGAGTTAGACAGTAATCCAGTTTCATTGTCTTGTATATAGTTGTCCAGTTCTCCTACACCAATTATTGAAAAGATTGTCTTTTTCCCATTGTATATTCATGGCTCCTTTATCATATATTAATTGACCATATATGTCTGGTTTTATATCTGGGCTCTCTATTCTTTTCCATTGATCTATGGATCTGTTCTTGTGCCCATATCATACTGTTTTGATTGTTGTAGTTTTGTAGTGTAACTTGAAGTCAGGTAGTGTAATAGCTCAATCTTTGCTCTTCTTTCTCAAAATTGCTTTGGCTATTTGGGGTCTTCTGTAGTTCCATATCACTTTTAGAATTATTTGTTCTAGTTCATTGGAAAATGTCATTGGTATTTTGATAGGGATTGCATTGAATCTGTAAGTTGCTTTGGGAAGGATGGCCATTTTGACAATATTAATTCTTCCTATCCATGATCATGGGATAGATATCCATTTGTTTCAATTTTTTAAAATTTCTCTTATGAATGTCTTGTAGTTTTCAGAGTACAAGTCTTTCATCTACATGGTTAGGTTTATTCCTAGGTATTTATACTTTTTGATGCAATTGTAAATGGAATTATTTTCCTGTTTTCTCTTTCTGCTAGTTCATTGTTAGTAGATAGGAATGCAACAGATTTCTGTGCATTAATTTTGTTTCCTGCAAGTTTGCTGAATCCAGTTATTAGTTCTAGTATTTTTTTAGTGAAGTCTTTAGGGTTTTCTATATATAGTGTAAAGGCATCTGAAAACAGTGACAGTTTTAATTCTTCATTACCAACTTGAATGCTTTTTACCTCTTCACCTTGTCTGATTGCTATGGTTAGGACTCCCAGTACTATGCTGAATAAGAGTGTTGAGAGTGGACATCTTTGTCTTGTTCCTGATCTTAGAGGAAAAGCTTTCAGCTTTTTGCCATTGAGTATGATGTTGGCTGTGGATTTGTCACATACGACCTTTATTATGTTGAGGTGTGTACCCTCTATACCCATTTTATTGAGAGTTTTTATCATGATTGGATGTTGAATTTTGTCAAATGTTTTCTTCAGCATCTATTGAGATGATTATGTGGTTTTTACCCATTTTTTATTAATGTGGTGCATCTCATTGATTGATTTATGAATATTGTACCATCCTTACATTCCTGGAATAAATCCCACTTGGTCATGATGAATGATCTTTATGATTTATTTTTTAATTTGCTTTGCTAATATTTTGTTGAGGATTTTCCATCTATGTTCATCAGGGATATTGGTCTCTAATTTTCTTTTTTTGTAGTGTGTTTGTCTGGTTTTGGTATTAGAATGATGCTGACCTCATAATATGAATTTGAACATGTTCCCTCTTTTCTACTTTTTGGAATACTTTGGAAAGGATGGGTATTAGCTCTTGTTTAAATGTTTGGTAGAATTCAGCTACATAAGCCATCTGACCCTATGATTTTGTTTTTTGGGAGTTTTTGATTACCAATTCAATTTCATTACTGGAACTTGGTCTGTTCAGATTTTCTGTTTCTTCTTGGGTCAGTATTAGAAGTTTGCACTTTTCTAGGAATTTGTCCATTTCTTTAGGTTGTCCAATTTATTGACATATAATTTTTCATATAATTCTCTAATAATTCTTTGTATGTTTATGGTGTCAGTTGTGACTATTCCTTTTTCATTTCTGATTTTATTTGTTTCCTTTATCCTTTTTTCTTGATAAATCTGGTCAGGGTTTGTCTATTTTACTTATCTTCTCAAAGAACCAGCTTCTGGTTTCATTGATTTTTTTCTATTGTTTTACTCTTCTCTATTTTATTATTTCTGCTGACCTTTATTATGTCCCTCCTTCTGCTAACTTAGGGTTTCATTTGTTCTCCTTTTTCTAGTTTCATTAGTTGTGAGTTTAGGCTGTTTATTTGGGACTGTTCTTGTTTCTCAAGGTAGGCCTGTATTGCTATGTACTTCCCTCTTAGATCCACTTTTGCAGCATCCCACAAATTTTGAACTGTTGTATTTTTGTTTTCTTTTGTTTCCATGTATTGTTTGATTTCTGTTTTGATTTGTTCATTGATCCACTGATTATTTAGAAGCCTGTTGCTTAGCCTTCATATGTTTGTGGGCTTTTTTTGTGTAATTTATTTCTACTTCCATACCATTGTGGTATGAAAAGTTGCTTGATAGAATTTTAATCTTTTTGACTTTATTGAGGCTCTTTTTGTGGCCTAGTATGTGATTTATTCTGGAGAATGTTCTATGTGAACTTGAGAAAAATGTGTATTCTGCTGCTTTTGGGTGGAATGTTCTGTAGATATCTATTAAGTCCATCTGACGTAATGTGCTGTTCAGTGCCTCTGTTTCCTTATTTATTTTCTTTTTGGATGATCTGTCCGTTGATGTAAATCATGTGTTAAGATCCTCTAATCTTTAAAGCTGATGTTGTTAAACCATTTTTTTAGGTCTCCTCCAGAGTGGTAAGCTACCTCACATACCAAAATAAACATCCCCTTTGTAAAGTAGCCACATGTTACTATACAAGAATATACATTTCTGGTCAATGAAGATCTTCCAATTCACAAAACACTTCCAAGTAGAGGTGTCTGTGTGATTCTCCACAGGCCATGAGGTAAGCAAGCAGAGTATCATTGTCTCATCTTACTGCTGAGGAGTGTGAGCACAGTAAGTGTAAGTGGTTAGACCAACACTACATAGTAAGTGGCAGAATTATTATTTTAAAAATTATTATTATCTATTATTCTAAGATATTCTAAAAATTATTCTAAGAATTATAAGCAAGACTTTAAGTCTATCACTTTGTATTAAAGGGATCTTTAATTCCATCTCTGCTGCTTTTTTCAATATTGGAAACTTTATCTGCAAAATTGAATGCAAGCTTAAAGATCTTATATTGTAAAAGGGGAAACAAATCACATAGCCAGAAGGAAGAAAACTTAAGTGCAGTGCAAAGCTACATGGGGAACAGAGGGTGACAAATAAATGTCTATGAGTTAAAGAGTTAAAGGGAATCACAGAAAGCGAAAAAAAAATGGCATCCGAGTCATGCCTTAGAGTGTGGGTAGAGTTTTTAATGGAACAAAATGATATTCTCAGAGATTGAATAAGTTTCAGTAAATTGTTTGGAATGCACTGGGCATGCTTATGGGAATGTGCTAACTTAGCAGCATTGGTTTCAGGCCATTAAAAAATAAAGTGGAAAATCTCTTTGACTAAGGTAGGTTGCCTAGCTTTTTGAAGGCATTGAGTGCCAAACTCAGGAAGATAGATTCAGTGCCCTGGGCAGGGGGGAGACTTTGAAGGTTTTCCTAATAGCTAGTATGTATGTCCTTAAAACTGGAGGTCAGTTAACTAAGTCCATCCATACACATGAGCACTTCCTTCTTACAGTCATAGGTTTGTGTCTTCTGACCTAAACACCAAGCTACCAGTTTTAATGCTGGACTCTTCTGTTATTTCTGATCATTATACCTTCTATCATCATTTCAAAAAGTCTAACACTGAAAGTTTCTTAATAAATGAAATTTGGGCACAATAGAAGATTTTGGCAAGAAGGTGGTAGTGATTAACTTAGTAATAAATCTAAGGTTAGAAAAGTAGGAAACAGTAGGCAGGAAATCTGTTAAGGACTTATGGGATATAAACGCTTAAAGTGAAGAAAAACAAAATAACACTACAGGAGGTAGATAGCAGTAGAGTTGGAGAAAAGGAGCTGGGTAGGGGAGGCTCTGAAAAGCAGAGTAGGAAGAACAAGTAAAATTGATAAGATTTGAGAACATTAGGAGACTGACATCTAGAGAAAGAGATCATTCAGCCATTTATTCAACAAGCACTGTTGAGCAACTACCAGGTGACACGTATTGCATTAGACTCTGTAGAGTCAGGCTTGTGCTTTCCTGTTCTCACCTCCTCTTCGCCACCATTCAGCCTTGGAAACTACCCACACCCACATGGTGATGGCAGAAGACTCCATTGGCTTATATGTTGATAAATGAATGGTCACCTTCTGGCTTTTATTTAACTTAGACTTTGAATAACTTTTGACACTATTGGCTATTATTGCTTGCCTCTTAAAATTCTAGCTCCTTCTGATTCTCTTTTCTCATTTCTTCATTTGTGCCTTATTCCTTCACCAGCAGTGTTCAAAAGAACTGTCCTTGGCCCTCAATTCACCTAAGGCCACATGCTTGTACCCCATCCATACCAGCTCTGATCATCACTATTTCAGAGAATTCCTAAGCCAGGCAACTCTGCTCATATAAAAGTCAGTCTTCTGACTTTTGTCATCCATGTGAGTGGATTCACTCACATGTCCTTCAAGTGTAACATGGGTCAAAGGGAAATGAGCATTGTTCTCTTAGTATTTGTTCTGCCTCCGGTAGTCTCAAAATGTTAACATCATCCACCCAGTCTTTTTTTTTTTTTTTTACTAAAACTGACAAAAAGAACACTGTGGTTACAGATGAGCTGTTTGGCGTTGCTTGGAGCCAAATGTTAGGAGAGAATTTTTCTGTGTTACCCCCATTTCTCTGTAAACTTCAAAATGAAGTTGTCTTCTGAGTAGGAAGCTATAGAAAAGTGAAGAAAACTTGAATAGTTATGGTGTGGAACAGGAGATGCCAACTTGGGACAGTCAGGGCAATCTCTGGCTCCTGCACTAAGATTTTCTACAGAATCTGTGCTGAGTCCCCACTGTGACCAAAACCCCTTCTTTATTGCTATGGGAAAACTCTGTGACACCTTGGCAAATCCAGACCTCACAGAGGTCAGTCAGGTGATTTGCTTAGAGGGGTTTCTGTATCCTTGGCCCTCTGGGGCAGGGGCACATAAAACAGCAGCCTCCAGGGCCTAGCTTCCTCGGCTTCCCCTGGGACATTCCCAGGAGACAGCTTACCCTTATCTAGCTGAGCGATTCTGACTGGACATACCCCAGAGAGAATGTTACACATTAGGACATGCACTTGCTATGGGGCCAGACCATTACTGCCTGACTTTGAGCCTCCTCCAAATGACTGTGTCATCAATTCAAAAATTTATGTTGATATAAGAATAGAGACAATCCAGCCTAAAGTAATCATCAATTCACCTAAAATTGGCCATTAAAAACTGTAAGCAGCCTGCCCATGTGTTCCCTTCCTCCGAGAGCTTCAGTGCTATAGCATTTGGTGTTCAGCCCCAAATCCCTTTATGAGGGCTGTGTAAGGTCACAGAAAGCCATACACAGAAGGATCTCAAAGATACAGAACCTGGGATTTTCCTATATCCTCAGGATTAGGGGATGGGAAGAAATGGCTTCCCTCATTTTAATTGGTTGCCTCATTGAGGGGATAGCCACCTCTCTCCAATTGCACCTAATAGTTACCCACTATTTATTCATCTGCCTGTTCTGGAGGACATCGATCTCTCAACTGTGCCTCAGACTCAAATGATTTATAAAAAGTACTGCTGGATGAAATACAGTCCAGAATGCAATCCTTTACACTCAGGAGTCAAGGCTGCTTGCATGATTCAGGCAACAGAACTGGCAACCTGATTACTCAGAGCTCTATAACTGACTTCCGGCTCACAAATGTTGGGGGAAACAGACAAGTTTTTCTAGGGACACAAACTAGCAAAAGGCAAATAATGCTGTAAAAAAAAAAAAAAGGCAAAGGTTGATGGAGAAAATGCTCTTACTATGACAATGAAATAATGTAGAGGCTGTTCTTAAAGGAGAAGTTGAGGATTGAGGATTTTAGCACGATCTTTCTCTTTCAACTAACGTGGGGTCAGTTGGTTAAACAGAGGATTACTCTCAAACTCTGAAGTCCCAAAGCTGCCCCTGCCAGCAGGTTCACCATGGCCTCGGTCCTCAACCCAGAGCCGCCTTTACAGCATCCCGGTTTTACTGCAGATCCAGTTTGGAGCCGCCAGTAGGGGGTTAATCTAAGCCCTAGTCAACACAATACTAGAGGCATCCGCAAACGAGGCCTACAGTTGCCGCATAGACACATTTGGCCCACGTTTCCAAAAAGGCAGTAGCTGTTACTGCAGAGAGCACACTGCCTGCCACTGCTGGACCATTAGTATGGAAATGAGGCATGTGTGTGACAGGTGGCCTTACAACCAACACAATTAACTTTCTCCATTAGCTGACGCTCTGACAAAACAGATGCAGCATCAATAAGCATCCCCCGCCCTACAGAAAAGGAGCGACATTGCAAACCCCTTATTTATAAGGAGGAGCAGTATAATTTCTCCTGTACACACAAAGTGGGTGGCACTGGAGTTTGCTTTTGTCTTATTACTGTCGTCGTTTATTTTTTTACATTTTGTCTGCATTACTATTGCAGTGCCTCCGTGGTTAATTAGGGCTACTGAAGTTTTCAAAAAGGAAGTCATCACAGAAGAAGGGAGAGTAAAGTTGGAAAAAACAAACTGGAATTCTTTGCTTTTGAACAGAAATACATAGATGATTACCTGACTTAGCTGCAGAGGGAATCAGGCAGGTTTCAGTTTTGCAACAGATCTCCCCAGTAGCAACACTACCAATTAGCAGAATCTTAGAAACTGGAATTGGTTTTAAGAAAAATGTGGCTCAAGAGGAAATACTCAAAGGGAAATGGAATACTATAATCTGGGAAATCAAAACAGCCTTCAGAAATTTCCTCTGTGTTTTTTACTTAGGTCAACAAAGGGAAATCCAAGATTTCAGGACTTTCTGAATTCTGAAGTCATCATAACTTACAAGTGGACTGTATTTTTCTCATTAAGGTCACATCTTTTATCTTTTAAGAGCTCATCTTGTGCTTCTCCAATGTAATTCCTTCAGACACAGTACTTTACTGCAGCAGAAGCAGTGCAACTCTAAAATAATTTTGCGATCTTGCAAAAAATAGAATTGTAAATATTTAACATGTTTGGACCATTGACTATTATAAGGGAGAACACTCCCCAAATTATTTTATATCAGAGTTAAGATTTCTGTTATAAAATTCTTTCAGAACTTGAAATATTTATTATCCCTCTGATACATCTCATGTGTTCTAGACCAATTATCTAGAAAAAGCCACCTAATGTTTGGCTGTAACTGTCTGAGACTTCTTTATAAAAGCTTGACTGCAAGAAATATATTAAATGTCTCCTGGTGGAGGAGGGACTCAGTTGTGCTGACTTACTTGGATGTTTGGAAAAGCCAAGAGGAGGATCTGTCTTTCTGCTGTGAACTGACTGGGTAGACTATGGGGATGAGTAGACATTGATGGTTAGAGGCAAAGTGATGGGGATTTGACCTAGGCTCTTACTCTTACTCATTACTGTCTTCAAGCTGCAGTTTCATTACTTGTAAAATACAGAATTTTATTCTACCTTATGGAATGGTAAACAGGAGGCATTTGTTGAGATGATGCATGTCAAATGACTTGTCCATTTCATTTTCAATTAGTAGATCGTTATGGAGGAGGGTAGTTTTCTCAGAGATTAGACATTACAAATAGCCTGTACTTTCAATCATGTACTCTTCTAAAAACACCTCAAACGCCCCTCATCTTCTTTGACACCTTGAGCTTGAGCCTTCCTGCAGGATTAAGGTGTCCATACAAACGTGCAGTTGTATCTTTCAAGAAGAAAAACATCTAATGAAAGCCCAATAAACCACCCTGAGAGCTTTAAATCATTGGTTTCCAAACTTTGATGCATCATAGAATCATGGGGTGGAGTGGCCTTTTAAAAAATTTCCTTATCTGGGCCCCCACATGCTGATGAAATCATAATCTAATGGAGGGGGTGCAAGCATCAGTGTTTTAAAAAAATCCTCCACAGGAGAAACTCATACGCACCCAGGTTTGAGAACCACTGCCTCAGGTGGCTTGCAATGCCTCCCTCTCTTGCCTACTCCTCAGGCCAGCGGCATCCATTTCCTTTTTGTTTTTCCCAATCTCTTCTTCATCTTTATTCTCACAGTCCCACCCACTTTGGGTCTTTCTCCCTCACTCTTAAACCTTTACAATAGCCTCAGGGCTGGTTTTCTTGACTCTAGGTGTCGTCATAATAATCATACAAGTTATCGAAGGTATATATTCTTAGAAGACATTTTTGATCTTGTTAGAACTCAGCTAACAACTGTCAGTGGCTCTCGGCTCCCTAACAACTATGGTTCAAATCAAGGGATCCAAAACTGTGTTGAAAATACACATGGACGCATTTGAAATTATGCACTGATCAGAGATCTTGTGTGGGTTAAGGAAATACAGAGTTTAATGCCCTTCTTTTCTTATCCCTCCTTGGCTTTAGAAGTCCAATCCATCATTCAGAGTCCAACTCTACCACAATACCCTCCCCAGCTCTTGGCTGGACGAGGGTGACCAGCCGTCCAGTTTGCCCTGAATTGAAGGTTTACCAGGACATGAAACTTCTAGTACTAAGACAAGGCAGGTCCCAGACAAACTGGGGAAGCTGGTTACCTCAGGCTGGAATTACATCAACCTACTGCAATAGCTTTTGGGTTGTAAGCTCTCTGTCACATAAAGTATCTGATCAATGATCAGTTGTCACTGTTAGAGTAATATATGAATAATTAAAAGGTCAGCCATGGTGGCTTCTAAAGTGTGTTCCCACTCTAACCTCCTAGATATTAAAAAAAGTCTGCAATTGGAAGTGAGGAATTATTCTGGACTCTCCATTTAAATGACAGCGCTTGGAGTTAAAGCTGTTCAATTATGATTTTTTCACATTGCTTTCATGGATTTCCATATTTCCCTGTCTATGACAGAAATGCCTTTTTCTGAGCCCCCCCTTGGTTTGCCAGGGGGATCTATATAACACTGACATTTTCCTGATTTACTATATTGTATATAAGGTGATGGAACCAAAAATTAGCATTGGTACATAGGGAGTTGGCTTATGTGCAGTTTCCCAAGCTGCTGAGGCTCACAATCAAATAATAGGAGTGCATTATTCTTGACAAATATCTGCAAGTTAATCACAAAAGTCACTCAAGGCAAAACTGAATTCTCCAAATAATGCCCCTCCCCCAGAGTTTATTGTTATGGTGATTAGCTCAGATTGGAAAAGGATTATGAGATGTTACATGGGGAAAGGGTATTTTTCTCTTTCTTTATAAGATTTATTCAGAATATTCATTTCTGATATAGGCTGGAGATCTCCTTTATTTTAGTTCCCATAGTATTCAGGAAGAAAAGTTTAATTTTTAATTTGTTTTTTTTAAAACATGATACCTCAATAAACATTTCAAAAATACAAAAAAAAGTAACCTCGACAACATTATGCCAAGTGAAAGAAAGCAGACACAAAAGGTCACATAGTGCTGATTCATTGATATGAAATACCCAGAATAGATAAATTCACACAGACAGAAGGAAGATTGGTGGTGGTTGGGGATTTGAGGAGAAACTGGTATAAATAAGTGAGAGGTTTTACTTTGGAGTGATGGAAATGCTTTGGAGCTGCACAGAGGCAGCGTCACACACATCGTGAACCTACAAATGCCGGTGAATTGCACACTCTAAAATGGTTAATTCTACAATATGTGAATTTCACCTCAATAATTTTTTTTTAAGTTATTGGAGTCAACTTCTGCCTCCTCCCCTTAATTACCAGTCACCCTGCTCTCTCCAGAGGTAAGCAATACAACCAGTTTCTTATGTTTTCTTTCAGAAATATTTTAAGCATATTCAAACAAATTCATGCACATCTTTTCTTCCTGTCTTTCTTTTTACACACATGGTAGCATGCAGCATACACTGTTCTGCACTTGGTGGCTTTACTTGTTAGTTTATTTGTTCATTTAACTATAAATCTTTGAGATCACCCAAATCAATATTTATTAATGTCAATACTTTTATTTTTAACAACTATGCAACATTCCAGTGTATGAATACAACATAATTTATTTAACCAATCCTCTACTGATAAACTTAAAGATTATTGTCAACTTTTGCTGTTAGAAAATGAAGAATGAGGAGCTTTGTGCAAATGTTATCCTGCACATGTATGAGCATATCTGTAGGATAAATTCTCAGAAACAAAAGCCCTGGGTTGAAGAACATGTATACTTGAAATTTTGATAGATAAAATCAAATTTCCTGGCTTAAAGTTTGTACCATTTTACTCTCCCACCAGTAGTGTACGAAAATGTTTGTTTTCACACACTTACAGATAATTTTTTTTACCAGAAATTTGCGCTTCTAATATAGAAGATAGTGTTTACCTTAGTTTTCAAAAATCCAGGCT
This sequence comes from Manis pentadactyla, assembly GCF_030020395.1. Lineage (NCBI taxonomy): Eukaryota > Metazoa > Chordata > Mammalia > Pholidota > Manidae > Manis > Manis pentadactyla. The sequence continues at coordinate 53,783,967 of NC_080030.1, forward strand.
TGTTTAGCTTGCTTTTGCTTTGCTTTGCTTGCTGAGCTAACAGACACGTCCCAAGTTGGAACTTTCTTTTCTTTAACTAATTGACTTCCTGAACACTCATTACTCTGAATAACCAATGGTTTGGCCAGCCTTCCTGAATATTAAATTCATGAACTGTTTTTGAATGACCTTATTTTCGGGAAACAAAATCTTTAGGTAATTGTCCATAAAAATAAGTGCAGATATGTTGAGTCTTCAGTCTAGCAATGGTTACTTAGCAAACACTCAATAAAACACTTGGGATCTACACACAAATACGATCCAGTAAATAGATATCAAGCACTTCTGCTTGCAAGGTATGTGTCAAGTCCTAAGGATAACACAGTAAAGAGCAAAACATAGTAGGAATATAAACAGAACATGGCAAATGCTCAAAGAAGGAAAGTGTTGCATATGTTCATGGGGTAAAAAGGCATCTGAGTGGAGCATCTGGGGTGTCATGCAGAAGGTTCCAGTGGATGAAGATGGGGACTGAATGTATGAATGGATGAATAATATCCCTGGAAAACAATTTAGCACATTTCTGTTGACTCTATTTGTAGTGATATATTTTTCTGATTTTGACACCCCAAGCTCTATCTATCCCAGTCATCAGTTATATATTTGCTTCCTTCCCCTACCTGAGGGGCTCTCAACATGTAGGTGTTAATGAAATGACTTTGAGCCTAGAGAAACTGATTTTGAGGGGATAGCTTTCCACTTATTAGCCCATGATTAGACTAGTTGAAACCTTATGGTCAGCTGGGAAATTAGGACATTTCCACCCAGCATAGTACAGAGGGCCGCATCTTAAAAGTGGCCTCTAAATATATCTTATCTTTTTTTCAATAAAATGTATGTTGTATAGACATATGTGATGTATCTCTTTGTGTTCTCATGGAACCAGTAACTATTTTCAGAAAATGTTCTAATAAATCTAATGAGGTGATTATTAGTCAAACTTTTGAGTGGGCTAGAAAATGAGTACAAAAATTAAATGGCAAAGTTACTAGTGTTCTACAGAAATTGATTTGAATCGATTCATGGCAAGAATTCAACTAAAAATAACATAATTCCAGTTCCATAAAGTAGAATTTATTGATTTTTAAAGTGTAATGCCCGTGGGCTAGTACCTACAGCTAAAAGCATAATTCTAAGCCACTCATTTAAGAAGATATCTATAGTTCCTAATGTCAGGGAAAACCCACAGGAATAAGGACTTAATAATCTTTAAATTCATCAGACATGTATATATGTGTGTGTGTGTATACATATATATATATATATATACACATATATATATATATATATATATACAACAGATTGAGGTAAGATAATTTTACATTTAAAATTGATTATTCAAATTTCTTAACAGAGAATTAGCATTCATGAGTCTTATAATAGAAGCAATTAGCATATCATAGAGGCAAGACAGAAACAAACATACAGAAAATTACTCAAATGATAGTATTTGTGGTCACAATTTTTAAAAGAGAAAAAGACACATTTTATTTGATCAAAACTTTTAAAGAAACAATTATTAACTAGAGAACTAATTCCTCCTCCCTCCAGGACATGTATGAGATTGTATCTAAAAGGTCTCTCTCCGTAGGTGTACAGGTGCTGTGGCCAGGGCAATGACAGCAGAGACTCAAGGTTAGTGCCCCTGCCAGCATGGCGTCCCTTCTGCCCATCAACAGGAGAAGCCAGTACCTTTCTGGATCTGCTGTGCCACCTTATTCATTAAGCAAACCCGATCTATTTCTCATTAGAGGGCATAAGAGGGAACACCTTCCTTTTATCCCCTTCAAAGGGGAGCTCTACTCGCCTTTCTATTCAATTTACTCTTTTTTCTTTTTAACTGTGGTAAGCACATACCATAAAATTTAACATCTTAACCACTTTTAAATGTACAGTCCAATAGTGTTAAGTATACTCATATAGTTGTGCAAGTAATCTCTAGAAATTTTTCATCTTGTGAAATGTACACATTAAACAGCTTCCCATTCTCCACTCCCAGCCCCTGGTGACTGGCATTCTATTTTCTGTTTTTGTGAATCGGATTACTCTAGAGTCTTAGTTCAGGCTGCCCAAACAAACTCCATAGACTGAGAGGCTTATAAATAACAGACTTCTTCTCACAGTTCTGGAAACTGGGAACTCTGAGATTAAGGTGATAGCCAATGCTGTGTCTGGAGAGAGCCTGCTTCTTGGTTCATAGATGGCCAACCTCTCACTTTGTCTTCATGTGGTGGAAGGGGTGATGAGAGCTCTCTGGGTCTTTGTAAGAAGGGCACTAAGGTCAGTCATCAGAGCCTCACTCTCAGGACTTATTCACTTCTCAAAGGCCTCACTTTCAAATCCCATCACACTGCAGATTAGGTTTCAACACCCGAATTTGGGAGGGACACAAATAGTCAGTGTATAGCATATAGATACCTGGTGTTTGTGGACTAGTGCAGTAACTGTCCTTCTGTAACTGACTGATTTCCCGCAACATAACATCCTCAAGGTCCATTCATATTGTAAGATGTGTCGGAATTTCCTCATTTTTCAGGTTTGAATAAAAGTCCATTGTATACCGTGTTTTGTTTGTCCATTCATGGGTGGACACTTCGGTGGCTTCCACTTTTGCCTGTTGCAAATACTGCTGCACTGGGCGTGAGCATGCTGAGTCTACTCATTGGCTTGGGCATTGTCTTGAGATGTATGTTTGTTTTGTCCCTTGGCTGTAGTAAGCTCGGGCACTCCCCCACTTTGGTAGGAGTAGTTGGTTAGGGGTTGGGAAGGACTAAATCCATTTCTCCTTGATGCCCCCAATCCCGTCTCCCGCGTGTGCTGGCAGCACAGATGGCAGTTCTGAATGCAGTCAGCACCATTTTTTAGGACAGGTTGCCCAGGAATCCTCAGCCCCTTCCTTTTTGCCTGTTTTTGCACTAAGGGAGGGTCTCTCTCTTCTTTCTACACTGGGGGACATCAGATTTAAACCTTTTTAAAGAAACAGCTCTTCAGGGAAAATGTTTATCTTTGAATTATTATTATACATTATCCAAGTCTGCAAAATGTTTTGTAGTTTAGCAATATTGTCTTCTTAGGCTGCACAACAAGTCTCATGAGGGATTCTTATTGGTGGGTTGGTTGGCATAACTCAACTCTGCTAGTTTAACATGCATGACTCAATTACACAAGAGTTAGCTAATGAGCAATGGGGAAGAAGTTACAGTTTAAAACAAATGGTGCCTAAATGAATCAAGTGTCGCCTTTCAGATGCCCACGGTTCAACAAAGACCGAGCAAGGCATTTTCTTCACTGGGTATGAATCACCCAGATAAAAAGGGGAAACCAGGGCCACCTACGTTCAGAGCTTGTACAGTATGACCTTGAGGCCCAACATCTACCAGGAGCTTCCTAGCAAAAGGCCAAGCTCCAAAGAATAAAAGGGCTTACACATCAGCATTAAATAATTCTCTTAGAGATGCAAATTTCTAATTAGTTACTGTGGCAACTGTAGAGGCCTAGAAGTAAGCCTCTCACACAATGAACCTGAGAGTTTACTTTTTTGATTTACTATAGGCCTGTAAGAAGCAGGGAGCAGGAAAATAAATATTGCTTTAACAGTGACAAGAGAATAAAGTGCAACAAGTGAAGGGATTTCATCCTTTTATTCCTATTCTGACAGGTCTTAGAGGAACATTATACTTGACACACAGTCTGGCTGCAAAGTGAAGCCAAATTCTCAAAAGCCTCAGAAAACTGTGACTGTTATAAACATGATACAAAAATAAAGACTTTTTCTTGACCTCGTTTGATATTTTTACTTCTTTAAAGTGAATATGGTCTAACACTGTTTCAAAGTAGCATGTTTTGATGGAGTGTTTTTGTTGTTTTCTTTATATGTTGGTTTTTTTCTTTAAGGTAATATATAGTATTTTATATTTTATGGATATTTTGATCTTGAAATTCTACTTATTAGAGAGTAACCTATTTCCCAACTTTGAATAATACATAAAAAAAGATAAAAATACAAAAAAGTCTATGGCATCAAGGATAGAATATTAATTTTATAGGGACATGGACATGAAATGAAAGGAAAATTTGTCCCAGTAGAATTTAAAAACAAGTATTTTAGGATTAATTACTTAAATTAAAGTTTAGGAGACAAGTGCATAAGTGTTTTCCCTCATTTTTAAAGGCAAAGAAGAGAAATATTATTGTCAACAAACTCGGGTAATACTTTTTCTACGGGGTATATTACTTTTCTCTATCTTATCCTAATGTTTAAGTCAAATTAAGAGTTGTAATACTTATTCAAAATAATTCAAATCAAACATTAGAATCTTGTAACTATGCTTTGTTTAGATTGTGAACTCCTGCATTGTGTAAGTAAAGAACTGACTGAAAGCTAAATGCATCAGGACAAGGCTAGGTTTAGATGATATTTTAAACAAAGGAAGGAATTCTTGCATGTTTTTAAAAAAATCTCCCTCTCTTCAATACCCCCTCCATTCTTTCCTCCACAGAAATATCTTCCCATCAATGTCTTACAGGCTCTCCCCAAGCTCAGAAACTTTCTGTCCTTCTCCCTTACCAAATTTCACTTGTCTACTATCTCAATCTTTTAGTATCCTACTCTGCTGGAGAATAAATAGATTTACATATATTTGTGTTAAGGGGAGGATAATGGCTAATGATTCCCCAGGTTAGTTATTTATAGAGTTTCTATAGACACAGTGGCTTAATCCAAGTAAGTGACTTTATTTTATATAGAACTAGAGCAATCACAATACTTGGTTCATGACACATTCTCATCATTGGCCCAAGCAAGACTCCCTTTGATTTATGTATTTGTTTATTAGTATTTGATAATGTAATAAATACTAGTTTCATTGCATTACAGAAAATGTAATGAAACTACTACTGTATATGGGAACTAGAATTTTGTCCAAGGCTTCTATTGCCAATATAGTTCTTCTCTATCCTACTCTCCTGCCTCCCTCAAGCCGTGCCAACCACTATCAAGAGTCTTGTTGGGTGATTTTAATAATCATATCACATCTTTATGAATTCCTAGAAATGATGTTGTTCAATTTCTATAACTTTGTAATACAAAACTGCATGTCAACTCTGGAAACCTACTTTTTCATTCAATGTTACCTTGCTAAGATTTATCCATAGTCATAGTGCTCAATGCTTTCATTCATTCATTTGACTTACATAATATTATATTATATAAGTATTCCACAATTAATGTATGCAATCTCTTTTCTTTACTATTACAAAGAGTGCTAAAAATATTTTCTACTTGTTTCTAGGTGTACATGACACCTTACGAGAGGAAATGCCAGACCAAAGGAATTTCATCTTTACAAAATAATGACCCCCAGCTTTCCAGATTCTCCTTTGACTTCTACTATCATTAGTAATGTGTAAGAGGTTAGTATCTTCTATCCTCTCTAACCTTTTGAGAAAATCTAACCATCAGGTATTGTTGGACTTTTTTTTTAAGAAGCAACTTTAATATAAGGTAATTTAAGATGAGCTAACTATTTCCCAAAATAGGGTTTGCTGCCTCTAAAATTTACAGATGCTATCAAGTAAGTACAATGCCTCTTTCTTCATGGTAGCAGATATGAGGTAAAACAGCTAACTTTTTATCTTAGAAGAATTGTCCCAGCATGTCCAAGACCTCAGGGCCATTAAAAATTACATCATGTGTCAGATCACTGAATTTTCATTGGATTTTTCTTCTATCTTGTAACAATTTACAAATATATCCACGGCATTAGCCACTTCTACCTTAAAAGGTCCAACTTGTCGTATGTCATCAATATAATGAACCAGTATGATATTATGTGGAATGTGAAGGATTGGGGTCCCTGAAGACGATATAAGGACAGCAAGCAGGAGAATTCACATAACCCTGGGGAAAGAGAGTGGATATATACTGCTGTTATTGCCAAGAAGGGGCTGACTTCGTTTGATCATCTCCACTGATAGATTTTAAAATAATGCATTCAGCAGATCAATAATCTACATTATTCTTTTGCTGTAAAAATAAATTATATTTGAACTGGCAGCTACAATTGGGGCTTCTACTCAGACTATCCACCATCATTTGCTATGATTTATCTGATTTTTGAAGGGGACAGGGAAGTTGTAAACATTTCTCGACCTCTGGCTGCATCATTTCTGTCCTTACTTCTGTGATCACACTGCCTCCTTCTTTTCTGAATGTAATCTCCCTCTGCCTTTCTCTTAAAAGGATAGTTGTTACTGGATTTAGGGGCTACTCAAATAATCCAGGATAATCTTCTCATGTCAAGATCCTTAAATAAATCACAACTACTAAGGTCCCATTTCCTAAAAGACAATATTTACAGGTTCCAGGGATTGGGAAATGATTTTACCTTCAGGTACCCACCGTTCAGCCTCTGCCCTCTAGCCCCCACTTTCATGTCCATCCCTCTTGAAAAATACATTTATGCCATCCCCAAACCCATGAAAGTCTCAACCCATTACAGCATCAACTCAAGTCAAAAATATCATCTAAATATCCTTACCTCAAAAATCCCAAATCTATGTTTATAGTTCATGATGTGTGATCAAAACCAAAAGTTTCTGTGATGACTACCCTTGCACTGTTCACCATGTAGGAACTTATTCACTATGTAAGAACTTGTTCACCATGTAAGAACTTGTTTGTTATACTTTAGAAGATTGGAGACTGTTGAGAATTAGGCTTGGGGTGGATTAATGACTGTGCATTGAGTTCCCTATACAGAATTTTATTGTTGTTAACAACCATCTGATCAATAAATATGAGAGATGTCCTCTCAAAAAAAAAAATCCCAAATCTAATCATCTAAATCACATACAGGTGAGAGTCTAGGTATGCTCAGTCTTGAGGTAACATTCCTCTCCATCTGTGGACCTGTAAAACTGGAAGACAAACAATCTGCCTCCAAAATACAAGGATAACAGTTATGGATATTTTCATTCCAAAGGGGAGAAAAGGAGGGGGAAAGGGAGTCATTAGTTCTCAAGAAAGTTTTAAATCCATCAGGACAAATTCCACTACGTGTCAAGGCCTGTGTATGTCATGTGGAGTCACACCATTAGACAAGAGAGTCCTCCACAGTCTTCCCTGAAAATCCCATCTTTATTCTGGCTTCTCCTGGGATGGTTGAGTAGTCCATGTGTCAAATGCTTTATCTCTTTAAATGGCCCTCTGTGTGAGGGAATACTCTTTTTCAACCTTTCAAAGTACTCACCTGTGATTGTCCAATAGCACCCTTAGTTTTCTCTTCAGAGCATGCTTTTTAAAAGTTAATCTCCTAATTTCAGCATCATTGGCAGTAGGGTAGGCTGAGAATTTCCCCTATCATTAAGTCCTTGTTTCTTTTTGTTGAACAGTTCTCAATTTTTCTCTTTCTTCTTGCACTTTACTACAAGCAGCAAGAGGCTGCTTTTTCAACATTTTGCTTGGAAAGTTCCTCTAAATATACAAGTTCATTGTGTCCAAGTTCTGCTCTCCACACAACAGTAGGCCACAATTCAGCTAAGTTTTCTTCCACTGTGTAACAAGGATTGCCTTTCCTCCAGTTTCCAAGAATATGTTTTACATTTCCTTCTGAGCCCTCACCAGGAATGTCTTAAACATCCATATTTCTACCAACAGTATCTTCAAGTCAACATAAGCTTTTTCTATCATGCTTCTCAAAATTCTTTCAGACTCTACCCACTGTCCATATGTTCAAGTGTTTGTTACAGTAGCAACCTACTTCCATCGTCAGTTAGTAGGTACATTGTACTTATTATGAAGTAAATTGGGTCAAATTCCTGGTCTCCACCATGCTGGCTGGTGGGCCAGTAGAGCATTTCAGGTCTTCCGGAATTAGCGTCATTCTAGATCTCTAATTGGAAATCCTTGAATATGTGGGTGTTCCTTTTCCTCCAAATCCAGTTATTCTGGCAAGAGACTGGGACAATATTTACCATATGTTCTTGTAAGAGCACTGGTGAAACATTTGAGATTCCTATGAAATATCTAGCTAGATGTCAGTTACGCAATTCAAAATTCAGGAGAGAGAGGTTGGGGCTAGGGGACAAGCTGATACCTATCTGTACTGGTTAAATACATGAGATGGTAATTGTAATCACTGAAGGAGAAAGTGTGCATGGGAAGAATAAAGCAGCCACTGCTGGGGATTCACCTCTGGGGGACACTAATATTGGGGGAGGGGGAGAGCTCAGAGAAAGAGATCGAATAATTAGAGCAGCAGAAGAGGCTGAAAAAGGTGTTACAAGAGCCAAAAAGAGAAAGAGTTTCAAAGGGAGGGAGTAATCAACTAGGTCAAACACAGCAGAAATTCAACTAAGAGACTGAGAAATGTTGATAGCATCTGGTTTGATTTCTGCTTGCAAGAGTAGGTTTTATATTGATCTCAAGTCAAAATTGCATCTTAGAATCTATGAAATATGACATAGGTTTTTCTTCATTCATTCATTTACTTCCTCATTCATTCAAAAAGCATTTATTAAGTGCACACTAAGTAGCAAACCCCATTCTAGGTCCTTGGAATATGTCAATTAGCAAAAAACAAAGAAAGATTTCTGTCCCCAAGGAACTGGTATTCCAGCAGGAAAACAAAAACTTAATAACCATTATATTTAAACTAGCTGACTTAATGAGAAGGTGATATGTGAAAAAAAACTGGACCCAGTTAGGAGAGCGTAGAGGTGTCATGGGGATATGGCAGTGTATAGGGTGGACTTCACTGAGCTGTGATTTGGGGCTTGAAGCAGGTAAGGAGGCACCTAATAAAACAAAAACCTGAATTAGGAGCATGCCTGCCGTATTTACAGAACAGCGAGGGAGCAAAGGAACAGGAGTAAAATGAGAGGTAAAAGAGGGCTGCATCATTTAGGGCCCTATGGCCTTTACGAGGACTTTGGCCATATGTTTCATATTTTATGCAACAACTGACATCATTAGGCACTAGACATTAGTATGCATCGAAAGTACTAGGATTTTGGTCCCTGTTCAAAGTCATATATAAATTGAATACCCTCCTCTCCATAAATATGCTATCTTCTTTATTTGTCATATAAACAGATAAATAGAAGGCTTTATTCCCACAGCTCTGGTGAACATTGTTTAGACTTTGGGGAATTAAAATGGTAGAAAATATTGCTGGTAGTTTATTTTTACCCCAGTAGATGAGCTGAAGAATACTTCACTGGAAACAGTACTCAGCCTGCAGAGCTGAAGTCTAATTTTCACTTTACTTTCTTATGATTGCAAAGTACTAGGAAATTACAAAACAAAGTGTAGATAATGCCTTTCTTTTCAATAGGACAAGACATATTGTAAGTTACAATATCTTTCAGCTATAAAATATGGCGATCCCATTACAGGTATATCCTATTTTTAAGCAAATGAAAACACAAACTTTGAACTGTTCCTTTATTCAACAACCATTTTTTAATTCACACCATGTTCAAATCAATGTGCTGGACAACACAAAGGGCATCAAGATGCACAAGACAAGAGTTCTTGCCCTTAAGAGCTTATGATGAAATAGGTTAGTGAGCAAACATATGCAAATAACATGTAAAAGTAAAAATGAAATAAGCACATTGTAAATATTCAATTCAGAAAAGTACTCTAATTTGGGTTTAAAGCAGAATGAACCAGATCTCAAATATCTTCTTCTCACAACATTTAATGATATGAACAACAACAAAAAAGATAAAATCCATGGGAAAACAGAAATCAGATGAAAGGAGGTCTTGGTGGACAGCAAAATAGTGAAATAGAAGGTTCCAAAAATCTATCCTGATAGGCTTTTTACAGTTTAAGGTAGAAACTGCATACTTCACAGAAGGAGTAGGGTGAAGAGCTCTCATATTTTTTGAAATAGAAAAATTTTACTAATTATCTGCAACTAGGGAAAGAGAGGAAAGAGGAAGTAGGCTGCCAAAGGAAAAAGATTAGAAATTACTGGTGCAGGGACAGGCTCCTCTACTTGACCACCTTAATGTCTGCTCAGAGGAGGAAAAAGGGGGGGAAAAAAAGCACTCTAGGTTAACACTCTGTTGTCTTTGTGCTGGGGGGGCAGAAGATTTATATTATTAATTGTTTGGGGTTATAAGTAGAAATTTCATCAAAAAAATGTAACTGAAGTGCAGCAAAGAAAAATCCAAGCCTGCCAATCAGGTAATGTGAGAAGGAATTCAAGCAGGACATCAAGACTGAGCTTTCGATATTAAGAAGTGACAAGTAAAAGAAAAACAGAGGATCCATGCCTCTACATGTTCACCTCTTCCAGTAGCAGGAGACAGCAGAAACCAACAGGTAAATATAAAGTAAGTGAGCCAGTGAGAAGTGCAGTGGAGAAAGGTGAAGCAGGAAGGAGGAATGGGGAAACAAGAGGTGCTGCTTTATGAAGGGTGGTCAGGGAAGGCCTCTCTGCAAAGGTGACTTTGGAACAGACTAAGCCATGAAAATATCTGGGGGAAGAATGCTCCTAGGCAGAGGAAACAACAAGTGAAGAAGGCGTATGCCTATTATGTTTCCAAGAACTGTCATCAGGAGCAGAGCTGGTGAGGGGGAGAGAGGTAGGGACTGAGCAGGGAGAAGGCAGGCCATCAGCAGGACCAGTGGAGGCAGGTGTGCTGGTACAGATCAGGTGAGGCCTTGCAGCCTGAGCAAGGATCTTGCTGTTTATTCTCAATGAGAAGGTAAGTCATTGGAAGATTTGAGCAGAGGAATACCATACCTGACTCTGACTGCTCTGCGAAGAGACCATAACGAGCAGGGATGGAAGCAAGAAGACAAATTTATAAGGTCATTACACTGATCCAGGGCAGGGGTCAGCAAACCTTTTCTCTAAAGGGCCAGCTAATAAACAGTCTTGGCTTTGCAGACCATATGATCTCTGTGGCAACTACTCAAGTCTGCAATGGTAGCATGAAAGCAGCCAGCGACAATATGTGAATGAGTGGGTGTAACCAGATTTGTCCTCTTCCACCATCCTGGCTATAGTCCGCACATTCCTGATTTAGGTGATGGTGGTTTGGAACAGGATGTTGGCTGTTGAGGTGCTAAGATGTGGTTGGATCTTGGGTATTTTTTGAAGTAACAGCAATAAAATTTGATAAGAGATTACATTTAGGGCATGCACAAAAGAAAGAAGTCATGGATGACACCAAGGTTTTTGTCCTAAAAAACCCAAAGACTAGAATTATCTTGATAGCAGTTGTAAGGTTCTGCACTGCACAAGACAATACATTAAAGAAGATTCCAATTACATCATAGACATACCCATTTGTATATTATTGTAATTTCTATGAGATGGTACAAATGTGGCTTTTCTAACAAAATTGTATAGCACAATAATTTTCTAAAAGATGGAAATAATGTACTTCAAGGAAGGAGTTCCTTTTACTAATCATACCAATTCTCTCCGTGGATTAGTGGTGACTCTCTTCTAATTTTATAGAACTCAATCCAAGAGTCCTACTAAAGAAATGTGATTTGGGAATCATATGACATAAGTAACAGTATAAGGTTGGTGACCATATCGTGAATTTTGGTAGTATACATAAGCAGTTTTTCTTTAATTATCCTCATTATTTAATGTGATTTTCTGTAGAATTACAGCTGCACTGGTGTGAATCTCTGCTGCAAAGAATGCTAACAGCGTCAGTAACATTCAAAGAACATGTATGTAGAAACTTACTTTAAGGTACATTTTAATAATTTAATGTGAGATTTTTGTATAAAATATAGATTAGTCAAGAAGAAATATAATCTTTATTGTTTTTTAAAATTCAACACATACATGCATACAAAATGATGTCACTTGTGAAATTAATTTTCCTAATGGTTTAATCAATCCTTCAGCATGTTAACCACTTTATTAGTTGAAATCTTTTTTCATACAGCTTTAAAGACATCATTTAATACAATAGAAGAATAATTTATTCAGTTTACTGGAGCAGCCAGAGAGTGTTAATATTTTCTTTAAACTTGAGTATGTTACTCCAAAAAGTTAAAGTAGAAGAAATGAGTTACATTATTCTGAAACTATGGGACTTAATTCTTGGGCAACCAGAGAGACTAAATTCTTTTTCAATTGTTGTTGAGATTTGTGGGTTTTTAGTGTCAAGTCAAAATAGTATCTTGAGGATAAATTCATATAAATTATGACACCCATCAAAAAAAAACTTAGGAAAAAAAGATGCTATTTATAACTAACTGTCAAATGGAAGTATTAAATAAATAAGCTTTTCATTTCTACTATTAATTGCTATAATATCATTAACATAAAAATTTAGGTAAGTGAATTAGTTTTCTCTATGATCTTTATTTAGAAATTTCCTGACTTCAAAATGTTTTGTTTTCAAGATTAATGTGCATATGCACTGTAAATATGAACTATTTTCTTAAATAAGAATGTTGTCTTACTTAAAAAATAATCCTATTAGATTGTACATTTCTGTTAGTGGCTTCCTGCCATCAGAAGCATGATCAGAGAAAGAGTAGAGACTAGGGATTGCTTTCTGATCAGCCCTTTTATACACTTTGCAATGTACCAGTCCCTTAGAATGAGATTTGGGTGGAAGTGGTAAAGGTTTTTTATTTTTTTCTTGATTAAAAATTATATTAGATAACCTAAGAAGGAAACAGAAGAAACAATGCCACTGATGATGACATCAAAAACAATAAAATATTTAAGAATAAACTGAACCAAGAAAACAAAACTTGTACACTGAGAACTACAAAATATTGCTGAAAAACAATAAAGACATTGATAGATGGGAAGACATCCTGTTCATGGATTGGAAGATTTAATATTGTCGATACTAACCAAAGTGATGTATAAATTCAATGCAATCTCTATCAAAATTCCAACAATGTCTTTTGCAGAAATCAAAAAATGTACTCTAAAATTCATATAGAATCTTAAGGAACCTCAAATATCCAAAACTGAAATGAAGAACCAAGTTGGAGATCTCACACTTCCTGATTTCAAAACTTAAGACAAAGCTATGGCAATCAAAACAGTATGGGACTGGCATAAAGAGAGGCATAGAGACAGACGCAATAAAGAGCTCAAAAATAAGCCATCACTTATGTGATCAAATGATTTTTGACAAGATGCAAGACCACTTAATGGGAAAAGGACGATCTTCTCAAAAAATGATGTTGGTAAAAATGGGATATCCACATGCAAAAAAAGAAAAGAAAGAAAGAAGAAAGAAGTTGGAGTCTTACCTTAAATCATATACAAAAAATTAACTTGAAATAAATCAAAGACCTAAATATAAGAGCTAAAACTATAAAAGTTTAGAAGAACACATAGGATAAAACCTTCTGACACTGGATTTGGTGATAATTTGTTGCCATGGAGATATGCTGCCAAAAGCACAGGTAACTAAAGAAACATAAATAATTGGTCTTGATCAAAATTTAAAACCTTTGTATATCAAAGGATACTATCAACAGAGTCAACAAAGTATTTGCAAATCATATATCTCATAAGGTGTTAATAATCAGAATACATAAAGAACTCAAAAAAGAAGTCTAATTCAAAAATGGGTACAGGACTTGAATAGACATATCTATTCATAGACGTATCTAAAGAAGATATAGAAATGGCCAATAAGCATGTGAAAAAATGCTCAAGATCACAAATAAGTGAGGAAATGCATTTTAAAACCACAATGAGATAACACTTCACAAACAGTAGGATGGCTATCATCAAAAAACAAACAAAACAAAATATAACAAGTGTTGACAAGGATATGGAGTAACTGAAACCCTTGCGCATTACTGATGGGAAACTAAAATGGTGCAGCCACTGTGGAAAACAGTGTGGATCCTCAAAAAATTAAACACAGAATTACCAAATGATTCAGCAATTTTCTTCTGGGTGTACATCCAAAAGGACTGAAAACAGACTTGAAAAGACACTGTACACTTGTGTTCATAGAAACATTATTCACAATAGCCAAAAAGCAGAAGCAACCCAGGTGCCCGTTGATAGATGAATGGATAAACAAAATGTGGTATATATATTATACACATAACTAAATATTTATTTCAGCCAAAAAAAAGAAAGGGAATTCTGGCCGATGCTACTACATGGATGAATCTTGAGGATATTATGCTAAGTAAATAAGCCAGTGACAAAGGGACAAATACTGTATGATTCCACATACATGAGGGGCCTAAAGTAATCACATTCATAGAGACAGAAAGTAGAATGCTGGCTGCCAGGGTCTCAGGGGAGAAGGGAAGGGGCAGTTAGTGTTTAATGGGATCAGAGTTTCAGTTGGGGAAGATGGAAAAGGGGGAAAAATATGTATTAGAAGATCTAGTGTTTCTCTTCATAGAAAACTGTAGGAGAAATGAATCATGGGATGTCAGTCATGGGAAATGTTCGGAAAAAATAACAGTTGAGAGCACATAATTGTCAGGTCAGCCAAAATGCAGGTGCTTTTTCAAGAGTGGAGTTAGGGTCAGGGTCTTGCATGAATCTCACCTCGTGGTGCAGGCTGGATGGTCAGCTAACTGCAGGAGAGGGTGTGGTGTGGTCCTGGCAACGCTAATGGCTCCACCAGAGCTCTACACAAAGATCAAGAATAAAATGCATTTCCCGTCAACTTTCCTAAGCAGCCTTCACTTAAAGAACAGCAAGAATTAAACTGCACCAATAAATTGTCGATTGAAAACCATACAGGGGAACCAGTCGTCTGTAAAATACTAGTGTTCATTGTACCAGGCACATCCAGCTTGTAAGGGGGTGGTGTCACGGGAAGCAATTTGAACAAACTCACCAGGGCTGCCTTTTTTTCCCTTTGTGATGTACTATGCTGTTCAACCTTGTGAATTCCACGGGACTGCCTGTCTGTCCCCTTCTTTTAGTGCCCTCCCCAAAGAAAAGCCCTCCCTTTTCCCCAGGCCGGATGGCCTCACTGGTGTGGCCATGACAATGGATGTTCATTTTACCCCTACAAAAGTGTTTAATGATTAAAAGGCGGCACCGTAGTACTCAACCACAAAACTCTTTTGCTCGCATGAAGCGCCTTTGATTCAAAATGTTCTTCTGACAGGATCAAGAACAGTTCTCATGCTACAGGACTGCAGAAACATCTGCATTTTTATCAGCTACCTTCTACTCAGTGCACATGGTTAATGTGTGATCAATGAGACACTCTATCTTGGGGTGGGACCCAGTCACCCCAGTCACCCCAGGTCTCCCACCAGCCTCGCTCTGGCTTCAGTAACGCAAGGCTGCTTTTAGATCCTCTGCCCTCATTCTGAGCCGCTAAGAAAACAGAGCGCATTCTTACCTAGACAGCTTACACCTTCGGCTTTTTTCTCTCTCTTTTCCCCTGCTTCTGTCTCCTTGGGGAAAAAGAATGACCAAAGGGAAAAAAAAAAAAAAAAAGGAAGGGGAATCCACAGAACCACCACCGACCTTCTCTTTCTTTCACCTTATTGGAGCTTATTGAGAAGGACGGAAGCAAACACAAAAATATATCAAAGCTGGATGGAGACAGAGCGAAAGGGAGTCTAGGAAGGAGCGAAAAAGAGGAAAAAAAACGCACTCCAAACTGCATGTGATTTTAAAAGATGAGCAGGATGGATTTGAAGGCTGCTGTGGACAGATCCTAGGGCAGACCAGCAGCTGGAGGCTGTGTCGCTGTTTTGTTGCAGTATTCCTGTTGCGGTATCAACGTCCTATTGCAAGTTGACACTATTCCCAACATTCCCTCCTTGCTGCTTGGCCCCGAGCAACTATTCCTTCTGAAATTACACTGACTGGACGGGAGTTCCGCGGTGAATGGCAACTCCACAGACCTGAATGACAAGATCATTTTAAAGCTTGTGGAAGCACGTGGTATAGACTCCACAGGAGGCAAAACTGGAAAGGTGTCTCAGGGAACACTCTCTGAAACGCATTTGAATCAGTGCTTTCCTCGACCAAGTGAGGTTTGCTATCTCAGCCCGTGTGCCCCATGTTTCTTCCAAACAAGCTTAAATCCCTATTACTTCAGACTCCTTTGACCTGGATAGAGAGAATCTCAATAAGCATTTGATGTTTTTTGATGTTAGGAATATCAAATGGTACCGGAAGAACAGTAATAGCTTGTGTATGAGTTCATTGAATATTCAACATATTTTCCCCAGTTTAATATTTTTATTTTAAAGTGAACCAATAATCAGAAAATAATATAAATAAACCAATGTGTCTGTTTAATTCTGCAGTAGAGCTTAAGGGCTACCTATGCTCTCATTTCTTCTGTAACTGCCCTGAAACTGCTCACTTGGGCATCATTTGGTATTTCATAGCCTGAGAAGCTTCCAGAATTCCCTATTCAAAGCAGCTGCTGGGAATCCTTTCAGTTCTATTATCCTTTCCTTAACTTCCTTATGTGGCTTTATGCCAGCAGCAAATGCCTCTACCTGAAATTGCAAATTAAAGAAAAACAGCAAACTCCCTTTAACCATAACTAAATATGATGGCGATGCTGTGTGTCCTCTCTGGGAAAACGTCTGTGAACACCTTTCTCTGAATCTCCACTGTTTCACCTGTAAAGTGAGATTAATAGTATTCATGAAGAATTTAGGGAATATTTTTTGCAAATGCAAAATACTGTTATATCTTTTCCTTTAGTAGAGAAAAGCTCTGAAAAATACTCTGGAAGAATGCAATAATGTTTGCTACTTGCTCTGAATATTTTTTTTAACACTAGGCTTCAGCAGAGATTTATAAGGATCAGCACTTAATGGCTCTGCACTAGTTTACTCTATATTTCGTTTGTGAAAACCTTTGTGTGAAAGTTGGGAGCTTTTCCTTCTCTGCACCAGGTAACCTGCCTCAACTTTGTGGGCTACAGCTTCCTCATCTGAAACTGGTTTGATAAAAAGCCATTACCATCCATCATGATGGAGTCACTGTATCTTAAAAGTATATTCAAATGACTATAATGGCACATAAAGACATTAAGATCTAAATAAATTTATATGACAGTTTAAACAATAATAATATCTTTTAATTCTATATATATACACTTCACATATTCAGTACCACAACAGTTGCTGCCAACAGCCTGTTTATGGCTTGCAAACTATAAGTGAATTGTTAGAGAGTTGATAGTATATGAAAGCCTGAACACTATCATAAGTAAGTTGTACTAAAATGGTGAAAAGCAAATGGCTTTGGGAATAAAACAGATTTTTTCTCACTTGATGGTGTTGTGATCAAGTTTTGGAAAATGAGTTGCTGGTGGAATTTACTGGTCTGCTTTGGAATAATTGACGATAGTCATTCTACTGGTCACAAGGTTTATTGAACTCAAAATACTACAAGGATTTCACTCTCACTGTTCCAGTCAAAGCACTAACTGTGATAAAAGCATCCAATAATCTAATATTCTAATACACTTGATATAGAAAAGCTATCTTTATGAGTTACCTATCAAACTATTATGTATTTATTCAAGATTTTGATTAATATATTTTAATTACATATAAATTATATGAATTTGTCATATAAATTATATAAATATATATTTGGTATATGTAAATATTTTTATATATAATATAAAATTACATAAATATGATTTTAATTAATAACATTTAATTTAATTAATACAATTTAATATTATTCAGGCTTATGGAAACCAAAGAGAAGGGAAAGATTCCAGCCCAAACTTCAGGCTCTTGTAAACCCACACATAACTGACCCTCCCACACTGGCTGGGGGAGAACTGGTTCTGAAACTTGCTAGAATCACTGGCCATCTTCCCTGTTGGCCACACAGAAACTGCTCATCATAAAGCAGAGGTTAGCCTGCGAACACGAATAAAGAAAGGAAAGCTTCCAAAGAAACTTCTTACCCTTGACTTCAATGCATAGATGGGTCAGGAGAGAGTATAGTCTGCAGAGGGGATTAAACTCATTCCGCTCCCTCTACATCAGAGAACACTGAGCCCTCTACCCCCACTCCCACCTTGGGGTTAGATACTCTGACCCTTCAGAACTATGATTTCCCCTGAATAATTCAGAGAATTTCCAGGCATCTAATGACCAAAGCACAAAAGTACTGTTGAGGTGTAATACATGCAGGCTCCACATTCCCCCAAAGCTTTCTCCTCAGACAGAAAAATAAAAGCATGGATATAGAGTGGAGGGGTATAGGGATAGTGCTCTGAGAAAGTAAAAGGTCAGGACAGTGAAGCCTTTAAAGCAAAACTAATGATAAAACAATGTCACCTTTATATACACATATGTTGCTATTGACTTCTGAGTTTTTCTGGATAAAGCTGTGATCTCAGAGCCTATCTTCCTTGGAAATTAAACAAATAAAATTAATAAATCCCAACTTTTTCATCTAGAAAACAGAGGGAGGGGAGAACTATGCTTGCTTGCTATCTTTGTCCATTAAAATATTCAGAAATAGAAACTGTCTTCAGGTGCTCAATGAATATTAAATGTCTTTCCTGTCCCTCTATCTGCGGAGCACTGGAATAAGAGTGAATGAGATATATTCACTTTATCTTTAATATATTTATCTCTGCTGCCTCTATCATTTTTGGTTATAAAACCTCAGAAGGTCCAGGACTGTGTCTGTGTACCTTGCCTGGAATCATATTAAACACAGCACTCTTCACAAGCATGCTTGTTAAATGCTTGCACAACATCATGATAGTGGCACCGGTGGAGGGTGGCCGGAGTTTACTTTTTTCTATTTAGTCCTGTGCTGAGTAGGTGGTGCCTAAGCAGCCACCAGTTTAAACCTCAAACTGATAAACTTACATGTTCCACCTACAGTGAGCTAGTCACTTGCTTTTCAGACCCTCCTCTCCCAACCCCATGACATGATGAGCTGGACTCTGGCTTGTAAAAACCAAAGAGAGTTAATCATTAGCAAGTGTGAATAACACCCAAATAACACCACCAGATTGTGTTTGTCTAAAGTGCCAAAGTGAATTGTTCATTAGCATTTCTGAGAAATACCCGAATAATACCAACAAGGGGTGTTAAACCATTCCAGATTGTTGGTGAGTTTATGCTTAGGGGTATAAAAAACCCAACTAAGCTTCTTGAATGAGGGTCAATGTTCTTCTTTTCTTACAGGGCCAACCAAAAGGAAATGTAGGAAAGAAAGCAATGGGTATGGAGGAGCTTCAACTTTGTTGTGAGCCATTTTCCTATCTACACATAAGGAGCACAGATGAAAGGAAACAAATTCATTGGCTTTTAATTGTATTTCCTTCCTTTAAAACTATTTTTCTACTACCACTTTACATAGGTAATGATTAACTGAGTTTTTTTCTTTAGATAATTTGTAACGTTAAAAAACAAAATTCAACTGAGCAAATTTTAAAGATCTTATTGACCTTTTTCAATGATTCATGAATCAATAGCATCCCATCTAGCAGGTAGGAAGGAGCTTTGAGGAGCTATACAACAAGAAAGACTATTATAGGCAGAAGGGGACAAGACTAGGAAGTTTAGCAAAAAGTGGATTGGTTGGGACAAGGTCACTTTCCTTTAAAGAATGGCAGCCGTCTATCAGGCAGATTACTGGGATGACCAGGTGATTCCTGATTGACTGGTTTAAGACTTCATTTCTGGAAGAGGCTGGAACTGCAATGAAGTTACGTTTTGGTTTGATGACATGGGGCTTAGCATAAGTGACTTCATTTGGGGCCAGTGGCCTTGTTTTCGACAATTCAGTCCTTTGAATCAAACTCTCAGCCTGAGCGATGGGATCAACATGCAGGGCGTGGGCAGTGCTCTCAGCAGCTGCTCTCAAGTTCTCAGGTTCTGCTGCCCCTCTGTGCGGTGTTCACAGGTCATGACTTTGGGTGCACCTTCTTTAACTTAGTCATTCTCATCATTCCTTTACTGACATTCTAATCTTAAGAAGATCATTTTCTTGGTGGTTAGCCGCTGTGAACATGCGTTTAAAGCTTTTGCTACAATACTGCACACCAGGGAGAAAACTGCAATTATTATAAGCAGGATAATTCCCAAAGTCTGGAGAGAACTTCAGAGCCATGGTCCCCAAGACCCAAACCAATCAAAATCAAACAAGTCAGAGAAAGATTCCACCGAAGGAGTCCCTTTCTTAAGACAACTTACTTGTTCCATGATCTTATGCAGCTAGTTTCAACTTCCCCAGAAGTGTGTAAGCTCAGCAAGTGGTGTTAGCCATGGAACAAACACCTCCTTCCTCTGCTAAAAAGATAACCAAGAGCTACCCTGTTATCAAGAACAACTTGGGCCAGAGAGGCTAGAATTTTTGTTTGGCTGCTATTTCTTTGGCAGCAGATTCTGTACTATCTTTAAGAAGTTTTTCATCATAGCCTCATTTGCACTCACTCCTAGACAGGGGAGTAGGGATCTACCAAAGGAAGTTAATTTTGAATCAAGAATACCTCTGGGTAATTCTGTTTGAATCTGTGCCTCAGTCCTGGAAAGGCAACAGCCACAGAGGCCAGTACAGGGCAAGGGTCTGTAGACCACACAGGCAGTTTTATTCTGGTTACCTTTGCCTTGTGTGCCTATCTTTGTGCAGAGCTTGGATACAAGTTTGAGATTGTTAATCAGAGACAGAGTAATGTACCCCCCCCCACCAGGGTTAGAGGGTCTGGCATAATAGAGAGGGCATCTGAGCTTGTTCCAGAGAAACTGAAGCATTAGGAATTAGGAAGAAGTGTGTGATGTGACTACATAATTGCCAGCATCACAGTAGATTCAAGTAATTCAGAGGTTGGATTACCCCCTTTGCAATGACCTGAGATATGTGAACAATGGCATTATCTTTCCAGGCCAGAGCAAGGCAAAGCATGGACAAAAGAATATAAAGACCTTCATGGTGTTAGAAATAGGAAAAGGATGGTCAGAGAGGAAAAGTAGGAATGGAAAGAAGTGTCCTTAATCTTCTTGATCTGATATCTTGGGAGAAAAATTTACCTTGATGCTGATGACCTCTCTTCCTAGTTAATTTGATTTTGGAGGTCTCCAGCATTTGCACAGGATCAGATGTCAGATGGGGTCTTCTTCATTTGTGAAATACACACCTAAGGTTAGATGCCATGTGACTTGGCAGCAGGGCCACTGATCAAGGGTTCCTCTCATAGGTCCCTTCAGTGAGTCTCACTTGTGCAAAACCATTGGAGCAGAACAATAACTGTAAATGGTAAAAGACTTAAAAATGCCTGTTATTGAAGATCTGATGAGAGTTCATTGTAATGGAATTGACAAGGAAATTTAGTTATTTCAGTAACATACAAATTGTAAGATAATAACTAACATTATGACTAATACTATGTCAGGACTTACCAGACTTTTGGAATTTCATAAAATTTCTGGAATACTTATAACATATACCTATACAAATACAACATAAAGAAGGCTTAGTATAATTTCTTATTTGACAATGCTTCCCATGTAATTTAATATATCAAATAAGCCTGGTCAGTTTAATTTTTCCCTTTATATAAGGAGAAAGAACAAATATTTTGGGATGTTCTAGGGACCTTCTAGAAAATCCCAAAGTTACTTTCAGGCCAAAAATACTTCACTTCTATCTTAATTTGGTAGAAGCTTATAAAAAATATCCATTTAATCAAAATGGCAGTAGAAGATGTTAAAAGCAAATGCAGAAGGCTACACAGTTGTGAGAAAAACCTAGCTCTTTTAATATCAGGAAGACTGGGTTTTCATTTTTTTTGTTGTTGTTGTTGAAGGGTAGTTGACACACAGTATTACATTAGTTTCAGGTGTACAACACAGTGATTCAACATTTATATACATGATAATTCTAGGTACCAGCTATCACCATACCAAGTTGTTACAATATTTTGACTATATTCCTTATGCTATACATTACATCCCAGTTACTTATTACAATTGAAAGTGCATGTATATATATATATATATATATATATATATTTTGTGTGTGTGTGTGTGTGAGGGCATCTCGCATATTTTTTGATAAAATTGTTGTTGACAACAATAAAATTCTGTATAGGGGGGTCAATGCTCAATGCACAATCATTAATCCACCCCAAGCCTAATTTTCTTCAGTCTCCAATCTTTTGAAGCTTAACGAACAAGTTCTTACATGTAGAACAAATTCTTACATAGTGAATAAGTTACATGGTGAACAGTACAAGGGCAGTCATCACAGAAGCTTTCGGTTTTGCTCATGCATTATGAACTATAAACAGTTCAAATATGAATATTCATTTGATTTTTATACTTGATTTATATGTGGATACCACATTTCTCTCTTTATTATTATTATTTTTCATAAAATGCTGAAGTGGTAGGTAGATACAAGATAAAGGTAAAAAACATAGTTTAGTGTTGTAAGAGAGCAAATGTAGATGATCAGGTGTGTGCCTGTAGCCTATGTGTTAATCCACACTAGACACAGGCAATAAAACATCCACATATGTGGAAGATTTCTCTCAGAACAGGGGGGGTGAGGTTCTAAGCCTCACCTCTGTTGATCCCCAATTTCTCACCTGATGGCCCCCTGCAACTGTGCCTGTCTTAGGTTGTTCGTCCCTTGAGGAATCTTACTAGACTGGGTTTTCTTAAGTAATCAAAGATATGATGAAGTCAACGTGAAGTATAGTAAATTATTTCAGTAAGGCACAAAATCTTTAAACCTATTTTAAAATAGGTTTTAAAAAAACCAACACAATCTGCTATCAAAAGCAGACCAAAGGTCCAAGAAAACTTTGTCCATTTAATAGAGAGAAACCAAATTCTAATTTTGCATCAGTACATTTTTTATATGAAAATGATTTTTTTAACTTAAAAAAAGTCATTCCAATCTTAAACAGCTTGATTACCCATAAAATTTCTTTCTCAGGCTTCTTTTTCCACAAACCTTCTACGATTTTGTCCTGTTTTTTGTTGTTGTTTTAGCTTTCTCATTCTGGAACAATCAGTCATTCTACTTTTCTTTTACAGTTATTTCCTTTCACCCTTATTATTTCTAAGTAGTTTTAGTTACATATATTGATAAGAATTCTTCAGCCTTAGAATCCTTATTGCCTAGTGAAAACTAATAAGTAAGCAATTGTGGACTGTCTCTTATACAAATGTTCTGTGGATTGGCAGACTTATAAATATATTTCATAAGTTCTAGAAGTATATTCTTCCTCATAGTAAATTTTACAATGTTGGCACAAAACATATTTACTAATAGAACCAAATATCTTAAACTTTTTGGTAATAAGCCAAATGTAGATAAATCTGTGTTCAGTAATTGTTTCAGTATTTCATTTTATTTGGATATGATATTCAATGACTATCCATCATTTAACTTAGCAAAACTCTAAAAGTTTCAAGGTTTTGGTAACTATTTTTATGTACATATACCATAAAACATAACTATTGCTGAAAAATTCACCTATAAACTCTTATTATTTACTTAAATCATTTGTTCTTCTTAACAATTATGTTTAGACCACCCGCCCATACTATTTTTCTTGCTAAAAATTTTTATGAGATAACATGAACTTATTTGACCTTTATTAAGCCTACATAGATAAAAGAATTATATTTAATGCTGATAACCCTAAAGACATGCCTGTTCTAATTAAACCAACAGACTTAAACTAGTTTTCATTTACTAGAGATTAATCCTATATCACATGAACTTGAAATATATTTAGGTTGGTTTCTTTATTTCTGAGAGTTTTGGAATACACAGTCCATATAAATGCTTGTCTTCAAACCAATCAAATAGAGTTTTTATAAATTAATCTTAACAATACCATCCAGAGGTATAAAAATATCACACATCTATAACATACATATGTAGACACATGTAAGCATATAGACATAAATGGAGACTTTATAGCTTTTGATCTAAAATTTTAGCCATGAATCAGGTACAAAGCTCACTACTCAAAAAAAGTTGGATTATGTTTCTGGTGGATGGACTAATTTAAGGTTACCTGTTCAGATGGCTAAAACTTTTTACTAATATTTTTGGAGAAAACACTCAAGATTTTTTGTTATTCATTAGTTCCCAACGTGAGTCTTTTCTCCTTTGTTCCCTTCCAATGAGGATTACCTCCCTAAAATTTATATTTCAAGGAGATGATCTAGAAAAGAATCCCTGGAGAAAACCAGGTAGAACATTTACATCTAAAAGACACAGGGAGAGAATACAAGTTCTTCCAAGAAGGACTCTTGTTTCCCAAGGTCAGAATTTTTTTACAATGCTTTCAAGTCTTTTGAGATGAATAGGTGAAGTTTTAAGATTAGCAAAAAGGATGGACTTTAAATTGTTTCTATAGAGCTTTATTTCTGGTTTTGCAAAGATTTGTTACATAAGGACAGTTTTACTTCCTCAGATAATTGGGTTGCAGCCTGAATGATATGAAGGGGCTGTACTGCCCATCCAACTACATTATCCTCAATTTGCTTCTTTATATCAGGGAGAAGATCTGCAGCTAAGATGGAGATCAAAAGGATTCCTGTGTTCTAGATTTAGAGTTCCGTCTTGGGAATGTTTTTCTTTTCCTTTTGTATATTTAGCTGAGAGAAGGCCTTTTAAAAAGTTCCTATCAGGCTCTGATGATCAACTTCCAATTTGGCCAACTTTTGACCACAAAGATATTTTGAAAAGTCCTTTCAAATATGTCAGGTTTTAGTTGGACAAATAGTAAATATTCTGGGCAGTATTGAACAACCCACCTTGGATGCAAGAGGGAGCAAAGGATACTACCCTTCCAAGATTCAGAGCCACTCCCAAAGATTTCAGAAAGAAAGAACTTGGACAAATCCTCTGAGAGCTGACAAATGGCAGGACCTCAACCACACATGGAGTACAACCTATATTTTGTCCAACCGTATTTTTGCACCCCACCCCCACCCCAAACCTGATGGTTGAGCTGCCTGCATATGCAATAACTAACAGCCTGCTTGTTCCAGGTACGCAGAGAGCCAAGCCAGGTTCTCAGGACACAAAATGGTCCAAGCAAGAAAGCAATAGCTATCCCTGAGAGAGAAAAGATCAATAACCAATGGGCTTGGATTTGGAAAGGGGCAATGGGAAATTTTATTTTTCTCTCTCTACTGGATACTAAAAAAAGAGGTCTGGAAGAGATGGCTATAGTAAGAATTCTCACCTTCTGGCAGATTCTGTCAGTTTTCCCAGGATCCCATCTGCAGGTTCTGAGTAGGGTTTAAAATAGAGTGTGTAGCTATGGTATCTACCAGAATTTGGTAGGTTTTCCACTAATTTTTAGTCTCCCATTGGCTATTTCAGGGAATAACTGACAGCAGTTTCCCAGAAAATTTCTCAGAGTCCCATCAACTCTGAAAGGGACCCTCATTCAAAGGTAGATATGCAGTCAGTTGAATTGATGTTGAAGGATTTGTACAAACCTTTGAAAACAATCTTTTTTGTAGTGTCCTCATTGATTACAAATTCTGAGATTCCCATTAGCAATAGTCTGTATCTCATGTGCACATTAACAGAAATCAATAGTAACTAAGGAAAGAGAATCATGGACAGCAGAAGTAACTAAAGAGTTGGTACTGAAGAATGGCCAAGAGAAGGCATCAGGTGCACACCACCAAGCAGTTCCCAAGGTGGAGCTATAGGCTGAGCCAGCAGATCTTGACAAATGGAGCCACAGACTGAACCAAGGGCTAAGGGGTTGCGTTCTAGGTGGAACTGTTGGCTAGCTCAAGCTGACCTACCCTGGAATGGAAAGCCAGTTAGATCAGGAGCTTGAGGCAGAGAGTAAAGGCCAAAACTGAGAGGAACTTAACCCACAGCCTTTAGAAATGCTGAGAAAGACAGAACTCAAAGAATTCATGGGTTTGATAGACTGTCCCTGAAGCCAGCAGAATTCTCCTTGAGATCCCACCACTGCCACCAAAACTTAAAAAACAAAATGCTGCTAAGTAAATTTTAAAGATTTTACTGGCTTTAGTAAATGATTCATGAGTTGGCCAGTATCCCTCCTAGCAGAGAGAAAGGAGCTCAAAGGAGTTCTAAGGAGCTGTACAAAATGAAAGATGTTACAGGCAGAAGGGAGCAGGACAAGGAAGATACACTAGTAAGAATCTGATTGGTTATGGCAAGATGACTTCCTTTAAAGAATGGCATAGGTCTATCAGGCAGATTACCTCACTAGTGCTGAACAAGAGATTCCTGATTTACTGGTTTAAGACTCCATTTCTAGGAGAGGCCAAAACTGTAATTAAGTTGGTTCGGTGACATGGGGCTTAGAATAAGTGACTACATTTTGGGCCTGTTGTCTTGCTTTTAACAGTAATAAGCTTTCTGGTTTGCTAAAGGATCATGTCACCTAATTTTACATTATTAATTGTATGTAGCACACAAAGTGTGATTCACTGATGTATTCTGAAGGAATAAAATTCAAAGTATACAGTATTAAGGCCAAAATTGGGATCTTATTTTTCTTCAAGATGCTTTGAACTCTGTAATTTTGAACATAACTCTGCTTGTGAACTTGTCTTCATTAACTTAATAATTAGAAAGCTCTTGTTTGATCTTGGAATTCATTAGACATTGCAGCTGGAAAACTGCTTCAGTTTTAACACATTGGAATAGACAATTAAGGTGATAATAAAAAAATTAATATCACTTTTTTGCTTCCTACATTTTTCTAAGGCTGCACTGTGCCTAATTAAACAGTATTTTGCATTAGAAATACTTTTAAAGAACATTATCACATTTCTTGTAATATGAAGGAAGAATAAATTCAGTTTTAAAAAATGCTGTTACCAATTAATAGGCAGAGTTCTAGAGCTAAGTCCCTTTCCTCATCTACCCACCAAGCAGTCCTGAAAGCATGAGAAAAAGTTAGCAAGGAGGCCTTCAGAAAATTCCTTCCTGCCCTTTAATTCTCAAAGCATCCCTTCTATAGTCTAGAATTCTATTCAATATTATACCCAGTGCAGTCCGTAAGTCTCAGTTCTACTCTGGTACTCAGCAAATAGCTTAACTTCCTCATTAATTCTCTTAATAAATTGTGTTTGACCATTCTTGCCACTTCCAGTATTTGTTGCAAGTATGAATTTAACTCATTCAGAAATTAATTTTTCTTAGTTTGTTGTACAGTCAAATTTCCTGTCGTGTTACAATTTCATGTAAATTCCATGAAAGAATATTAGAAACCAGGGCAAATTTACATCTGTAAAGTCAGATTTACAATGAACGCTACTATGTACTTCATCCTGAGAGTTCATTTCACCATTTCTCTTCCTTGGAGTCCCCTTTGTGCCCTCTTTGCCAAGAGGCATTCAGTTCATTTGGACTGAGAAATGTACTACAAAGCAAAGTGATTTCCCCCTTTTTTTTAACATATCTAACTTTTAAATATTTCTCTTAAAATTGCCTTTCTTTTGCTTCTAACCACTGACCACAGAAAAAGTTTTCTAATATTAAATGATATAAATTATGGTCCCTGATGAATAGTATTCTCCAGATTCAACCTGCTGAGTTCCCTTACATAGATTTTAGTTCTTTTCATATTCTGCCTGCTTCCTCCTGGGCCAGTCCTGCTTATAAATGTCTTCTTCAGATGTAGTGGTGATACTACACATAGTTATACATGGAGACTGGCCAGTTCATGCAGGAAGGTACTATCGCCTCCCTAGATCTGAACACTATACACCTATTAATAGAGTCTGATTGCATTTATTTTGGAGGCTACATTAGCCAGGATTGTTCCAGAAAACAGAGCCTGAGATAAGATAGTGCATATAGAGAATAGCTTGTGTGCAAATAGTGTATTGGGGAAGTAAAACCTGGAAATGGAACAGGAAATGAAAAGAATAAAACAGAATGAAGGAAATCCAGTGCAAGGTCCATTGTCCAGCTGGTTACTATTGTGGGTAATGGGGGCTCTGTCTATCCAGCACCTCTGAAGAACTGTCCTCCAAGGAGCAGAAGGGGAGCACATGTCCACTGGCTCCTCTCCCTCACTACTCTAAAGTCATGGGATGGCACGTCCCTCATCCTCCCAGATCGGGGCATGTGCAAGGCCAGTCCAGGCATCACAGAAGCCGTGGTGCAAAAAACGAGACAATGAAAGGCATGAAGTGCCCATGTGTGAAGCTCCTTACCAACAGCAATAGCTTTAGAAAAACATGGGCTGAGTGGATATGAGTCGGGGGACAAGAGATGTCCAATGCAAGTTACCAAATCCCAAGGCCAAATTATATTTAACTGGTAGTCTACTAACCCCACAAATCCTTTATTTTTGTACTATGGGCTTCACTGCTGCTATTGTCTTAATTTTCTAAAGTTATAGAATCATAGATATTTTAGAGATAAGGAAACTGAGTCATGACTTGGGGGAACAGTTTT
The DNA here is from genome assembly GCF_030020395.1 of Manis pentadactyla. NCBI lineage: Eukaryota > Metazoa > Chordata > Mammalia > Pholidota > Manidae > Manis > Manis pentadactyla. The sequence goes on from NC_080030.1 coordinate 53,812,388, forward strand.
CTCAAGTTCACAAATCCAGTCTAAATAACTGCCTCAATGCTCTATTGCATTTTGTAAAGGTATTTTAAACTACACATTTGAAGACTATTTCTTGGGTCTCTAGGGCATAGAGAAGAATTAAATGGAATTTGAATGCTTCTTCTTCATTAGGAACTTTCTCAGAGTTTAACTGGCCAATTTCACAGATACTGATTAGCTCGCTGAGATTTGCTGGAATCTGCTACCAGCAGATACAGGCAATCAGTCTTGATTCTGCTTTTCTTTATCTTATGATTTTTTTCTTACAACTAATGCCCTTAAAACATTTTTTTATTGTTACATATTTAAGATTTAGCAACACAGATAGCAATATGTTCAGAACAGGTATGTCAGAAGAAAATCAGCTGGGAAGAGGCCAGAAGCCAGTCTGCCTGGGTGCATCAAATGCTGGCTCAGGAGCCACGGGCCTGGAGTCAGTCACACTGCTCCTCCCTGACTTATTTTCCTCATCTGTAACATGGGAACAATGACAGCACCACCCCATGGCATGGGTCTTTATGGTGCTTCAGTGAGTGAGTATTTGTTAAGTCCATTAGAATAGTACCTGACACATAATGAGTTTTTTTTAATAATTAAAACCTTAAAAATCAGTCTTTTGGGGGAAGAGGATTAGTTTATTTTTTCTTTGATTTTGTTTTTTTTTCAACTTTACTAAGGTTAATATTTTTATTCAAAACTACTTCAATTATTCTTTCTCGAGTGTGCAAGTTAGACACCTCAGTGGATGCTTATTTTATATATATTTAGTTTGTGTTATCTTGTATACTCTACAGGCAGACCTCAGAGATATTGTGGCTTTAGTTCCAGACCACCACGATAAAGCAAATATTACAAGAAAGTGAGTCAAATGAAGTTTTTGGCTTCCCAGTACATATAAAAGTTATGTTTATACCATATTATAGTGTGTTAAGGGTGCAATTAGCATTAGGTCACTAAAAGTGTGCATACCTTAATTTAAAAATGCTTTACTGATAAAAAATGCTATCATCTGAGCATTCAGCAGGTTGTAATCTTTTTGCTGGTAAACGGTTCCGCCTTGATGTTGATAGCTGCAAACTGATCAAGGTGGTTATTGCTGAAGGTTGGGTGGCTATGGCAATTTCTTAAAATAAGACAACAGGAAGTTTGCCACATTGACTGACTCTTCTTTTCACAAATGATTTCTCTCTAGCATTTGATAGTGTTTAAGAGCATTTTACCTACAGTTGAACTTCTTTCAAAATTGGACTCAATCCTCCAAAACCCTACACCGATTTACCAACCAAGTTGATGTAATATTCTAAATCCTTTATTGTAATTTCAACAATCTTCACAGCATCTGCATGAGGAGCAGATTCCATCTCAAGAAACCACTTTCTTTTCTCATCTAAAAGAAACAACTCTTCATCCATTCACGTTGTATCATCAGTTTCCAGCAATTCAGTCACACCTTCAGGCTCCACTTGTAATCCTAGTTATCTTGCCATTTCCTCCACATCTGTACTTATTTCCTACTCTGAAGTCTTAAGCCCCAAAAAGGTCACCCATGAGGGCTGGTATCAACATCTTCCAAATTCCCGATAATAGTGACATTTTTACTTTTTCATATGCAACATGAATATTCTTAATGGCATCTGGAGTGGTGACTCCTTTCCAGAAGGTTTTCATTTTTTTTTTTCTTAGAGGGCATCTCTCATATTTATTGATCATATGGTTGTTAAAAACAATGAAATTCTGTATAGGGGACTCAATGCACAATCATTAATCAACCCCAAGCCTAATTCTCAACAGTCTCCAATCTTCTGAAGCATAACGAGCAAGTTCTTACATGGTGAACAAGTTCTTACATGGTGAACAGTGCAAGGGCAGTCATCACAGAAACTTTCGGTTTTGATCACACATCATGAACTATAAACATTCAGGTCAATTATGATTATTCGTTTGATTTTTATACTTTATATGTGAATCCCACCTTTCCCCCTTATTATTACTATTATTATTTTTTTTAATATAATGCTGAAGTGGTAGGTAGATGCAAGATAAAGGTAGAAAACATAGTTTAGTGATGTGAGAGGGCAAATGTAGATGATCAGGTGTGTGCCTATAGACTAAGTATTAATCCAAGCTAGACAAGGGCAACAAAACATCCACAGATGCAGAAGATTTCTCTCAAAACAGGGGGTTGAGGTTCTAAGCTTCACCTCTGTTGATCCCCAGTTTCTCACCTGATGGCCCCCCTGTGACTGTGCCTGTCTTAGGTTGTTCCTCCCTTGAGGAATCTTACCCGTCTCTGGCTAACCAGTCATCTTCCGGGGCCATACAGGGAAATGTAAAGTTGGTAAGTGAGAGAGAGGCAATATTGTTTGAAAAGGTTAGCTTTTTACTCTTTTGCAGATTTATGCCCTTTGGCTTCTATGCCCAGCATTTGTCTTGAGGTATCTTTACCACTTGGAAAAATTATGATACTCAGTAATTTCGAAAGGAGGCACGAATTCTACTTAGGGGTTGTAATTATGAAGGAAGAAGAGAAGCTATAGAAGTAGCAGACGGAAGAAAACATGGGAAGATTGATTATTTCTTTGACATATATTCTTGTAGTGTAACATAAGCATGTATAGGTTTTAAATTACTAATTAAATTGCGTGCATACATTAACATAATAGGAATACAGCTACATAACAAAAGCAGACCTGCAATTACCAGCCATCTCCAGTGAAACCAAGAAAACCAGTTAGGCACCCTAGGCATTTGTGAAAACTTATCAATGATATGATGGATATTGTCTAACTGAATTTGAATAGTTTGAGAAAAATCAGACGAATTAAAACAACACATTCCTGGGAACTGTTCACATCCCATATGTTCTTTTAACAGTAGATAGTCTGTAGTCGCAAGATTTTGGAGCGCTGCAACTTGCACTTCTCCTAATTCTTGGTTGAGTTCCAACAGTATAGATCCAGTCAAATTTGTTGTTTTACTGTATGCACAGGCCAGCTTAGATATCTCCTTCTTCATTCCAATGGCAAGTCCAGGAACCGGTGGGATGAATGCAGCTACAACTGCAACAGCACCAGGATCTTTGTTGAAGTTTTTTGATGATCATCTTCTGGAATGACTCTTCCAGAGAATGTTGATGTTAGAAGTTCTTCTTCATATTGGATCTTAATTCATTTTCTAGGTAGCCAAATTAGGCTTTGATCCTCTGTATAAACACAAACAGACCCTTTGCCCACACTTTGATATGCCCTTTATACCATTGTGAAGAACTTATTGGAGATCACCACACAGGAACTGCTTTTTTTTTTTTTTAAGAGAAAGGAATATTATCAGAAAAATGTACTTCCATAGCTGATCATCTGACACCCTTTAAATTATCAAAATTAAGGATATTTGAAGCATGCATTAATCAGTGATTTGCATTTAGTTTTATCCTATCAGGGAGTAATCCCCCTTTTCTTTCTTTTTTTTTTTTTGTTATAATTAATCTACAATTACATGAAGAACATTATGTTTACTAGGCTCTCCCCTATACCAGGTCCCCCCCCACAAACCCCCTTACAGTCACTGTCCAGCAGCATAGCAAAATGTTGTATAATCATTACTTTTCTTCTCTGTGTTGTACAGGCCTCCCCTTTCACCCCCCCATTATGCATGCTAATCATAATACCATAATACCCCCTTTCTTCTCCCCCCCTTATCCCTCCATACCCACCCATCCTTCCCAGTCCCTTTCCCTTTGGTACCTGTTAGTCCATTATTGGGTTCTGTGATTCTGCTGCTGTTTTGTTCCTTCAGTTTTTCCTTTGTTCTTATACTCCACAGATGAGTGAAATCTTTGGTATTTCTCTTTCTCTGTTTGGCTTATTTCACTGAGCATAATACCCTCTAGCTCCATCCATGTTGTTGCAAATGGTAGGATTTGTTTTCTTCTTATAGCTGAATAATATTCCATTCGGTATATGTACCACATCTTGTTTATCTATTCATCTACTGATGGACACTTAGGTTGCTTCCAATTCTTGGCTTTTGTAAATAGTGCTGTGATAAACATAGGGGTGCATCTGTCTTTTTCAAACTAGAGTGCTGCATTCTTAGGGTAAATTCCTAGGGGTGGAATTCCTGGGTCAAATGGTAAGTCTATTTTGAGCATTTTGAGGAACCTCCATATGGCTTTCCACAATGGTTGAACTAATTTACATTCCCACCAGCAGTGTAGGAGGGTTCCCCTTTCTCCACAGCCTTGCCAACATTTGTTGTTGTTTGTCTTTTGGATGGCAGCCATCCTTACTGGTGTGAGGCGATACCTCATTGTAGTTTTAATTTGCATTTCTCTGATGATTAGTGATGTGGAGCATCTTTGCATGTGTCTGTTGGCCATCTGTATTTCTTTTTTGGAGAACTGTCTGTTCGGTTCCTCTGCCCATTTTTTAATTGGATTATTTGTTTTTTGTTTGTTGAGGTGGGTGAGCTCTTTATATATTTTGGACATCAAGCCTTTATCGGATCTGTCATTTACAAATATATTCTCCCATACTGTAGGGTTCCTTTTTGTTCTATTGATAGTGTCTTTTGCTGTACAGAAGCTTTTCAGCTTACTATAGTCCCACTTGTTGATTTTTGCTGTTGTTTTCCTTGCCCGGGGAGATATGTTCAGAAAGAGGTCACTCATGTTTATGTCTAAGAGGTTTTTGCCTATGTTTTTTTCTAAGAGTTTTATTGTTTCATGACTTACACTCAGGTCTTTGATCCATTTTGAATTTACTTTTGTGTATGGGGTTAGACAATGGTCCAGTTTCATTCTCCTACATGTAGCTGTCCAGTTTTGCCAGCGACATCTGTTGAAGAGACTGTCATTTCGCCATTGTATGTCCATGGCTCCTTTATCAAATATTAATTGACCATATATGTTTGGGTTAATGTCTGGAGTCTCTAATCTGTTCCACTGGTCTGTGGCTCTGTTCTTGTGCCAGTACCAAATTGTCTTGATTACTGTGGCTTTGTAGTAGAGCTTGAAGTTGGGGAGTGAGATCCCCCCTACTTTATTCTTCTTTCTCAGGATTGCTCTGGCTATTCGGGGTCTTTGGTGTTTCTATATGAATTTTTGAACTATTTGTTCCAGTTCGTTGAAGAATGTTGCTGGTAATTTGATAGGGATTGCATCGAATCTGTATATTGCTTTGGGCAGGATGGCCATTTTGACAATATTAGTTCTTTCTAGCCACGAGCATGGGATGAGCTTCCATTTATTAGTGTCCCCTTTAATTTCTCTTAAGAGTGACTGGTAGTTTTCAGGGTATAGGTCTTTCACTTCTTTGGTTAGGTTTATTCCTAGGTATTTTATTCTTTTTGATGCAGTTGTGAATGGAATTGTTTTCCTGATTTCTCTTTCTATTGGTTCATTGTTCGTTTATAGGAAAGCCACAGATTTCTGTGTGTTAATTTTGTATACTGCAACTTTGCTGTATTCCGATATCAGTTCTAGTAGTTTTGGAGTGGAGTCTTTAGGGTTTTTTATGTACAATATCATGTCATCTGCAAATAGTGACAGTTCAACTTCTTCTTTACCAATCTGGATTCCTTGAATTTCTTTGTTTTGTCTGATTGCCATGGCTAGGACCTCCAGTACTATGTTAAATAACAGAGGGGAGACTAGGCATCCCTGTCTTGTTCCTGATCTCAGAGGAAAAGCTTTCAGCTTCTCGCTGTTCGGTATGATGTTGGCTGTGGGTTTATTATATATGGCCTTTATTATGTTGAGGTACTTGCCCTCTATACCCATTTTGCTGAGAGTTTTTATCATGAATCGATGTTGAATTTTGTCAAATGCTTTTTCAGCATCTATGGAGATGATCATGTGGTTTTTGTCTTTCTTTTTGTTGATGCGGTGGATGATGTTGATGGATTTTCGGATGTTGTACCGTCCTTGCATCCCTGGGATGAATCCCACTTGGCCATGGTGTATGATCCTTTTGATGTATTTTTGAATTCGGTTTGCTAATATTTTGTTGTGTATTTTTGCATCTACGTTCATCAGGGATTTTGGTCTGTAGTTTTCTTTTTTGGTGGGGTCTTTGCCTGGTTTTGGTATTAAGGTGATGTTGGCTTCATAGAATGAGTTTGGGTGTATTCCCTCCTCTTCTATTTTTTGGAAAACTTTAAGGAGAATGGGTATTATGTCTTCTCTGTATGTGTGATAAAATTCCGAGGTAAATCTGTCTGGCCCGGGGGTTTGTTCTTGGGTAGTTTTTTGATTACTGTTTCAGTTTCTTTGCTCATATTTGGTTTGTTTAACTTTTGTGTTTCTTCCTTGCTCAGTCTTGGAAGGTTGTATTTTTCTAAGAAGTTAACCATTTCTTCTAGGTTTTCCAGCTTGTTGGCATATAGGTTTTCATAGTAGTCTTTAATAATTCTTTGTATTTCTGTGGAGTCTGTTGTGATTTTTCCGTTCTCATTTCTGATTCTGTTGATTTGTGTTGATTCTCTCTTTCTTTTAATAAGTTTGGCTATAGGCTTATCTATTTTGTTTATTGAACCAGCTCTTGGTTTCATTGATTTTTGCTATTGTTTTATTCTTCTCAATTTTGTTTATTTCTTCTCTGATCTTTATTATGTCCCTCCTTCTGCTGACTTTAGGCCTCATTTGCTCTTCTTTTTCCAGTTTCGATAATTGTGATGTTAGACTATTCATTTGGGATTGTTCTTCCTTCTTCAAGTGTGCCTGGATCGCTATATACTTGCCTCTTAAGACTGCTTTCGCTGCATCCCACAGAAGTTGGGGCTTTGCGTTGTTGTTGTCATTTGTTTCCATATATTCCTTGATCTCTATTTTAATTTGTTCATTGATCCATTGATTATTTAGGAGCATGTTGTTAAGCATCCATGTGTTTGTGAGACTTTTTGTTTTCTTTGTAGAATTTATTTCTAGTTTTATACCTTTGTGGTCTGAAAAGTTGGTTGGTAGAATTTCAATATTTTGGAATTTACTGAGGCTCTTTTTGTGAGCTAGTATGTGGTCTATTCTGAAGAATGTTCTATGTGCACTTGAGAAGAATGTGTATCCTGTTGCTTTTGGATGTAGAGTTCTGTAGATGTCTATTAGGTCCATCTGTTCTAGTGTGTTGTTCAGTGCCTCCGTGTCCTTACTTATTTTCTGTCTGGTGGATCTATCCTTTGGGGTGAGTGGCGTGTTGAAGTCTCCTAAAATGAATGCATTGCAGTCTATTTCCCCCTTTAGTTCTGTTAGTATTTGTTTCACATATGCTGGTGCTCCTGTGTTGGGTGCATATATATTTAGAATGGTTATATCCTCTTGTTGGACTGAGCCCTTTATCATTATGTAATGTCCCAGAAGGTTTTCAGATCCATGAAAGGAATCCCTATCTATGGCAACATATCCTTGCAAAGTGTATTTCTTAAAAAAACTGGGAAGTCTAAACGACTCCTCAATCCTTGGCCTGTAGAATGGATGCTGTGTTAACAGGCATGAAAACCACATGAATCTTATTGTCCATCTCCATTAATACTCTTGGGTGACCAGGAGCATTATTAGTGAGCAATAATATTTTCAAAGGATTTTTTTTTCTGAGCAATATGTCTCAACAGTGGACATAAAATATTCAGTAACCCATGGTATAAACACATGTGTTATCATCCAAATTGTGTTGTTCCATTTACAGAGTACAGGCCAAGTAGAGTTAGCATAATTCTTAAGGTCCCTAGGATTTAGGGGGTTGGTAAATGAACACTGACTTCAACTTATAGTCACTGGCTGCATTAGCCCCTAACAAGAGAGTCAGCCTGCCTTTGAGGCTTTGAAGTCAGGCATTGTCTTCTCCTCTGTAGTTATGAAAACCCTAGATGGCATCTTCTTCCAATAGAAGGCCACTCATCTATATCGAAACTCCATTGTTTAGTGTTGCCACCTTCGTAGCTAGATCTTCTGGATAACTGGCTGCAGCTTCTACATCAGCACTTGCTGCTTCAATTGCACTTTTCTGTTATGGAGACGGCTTCTTCCCTTACACTTCATAAACCAACATTTGCAATCTTCAGACTTTTCTTCCACACCTTCCTCACCTCTCTCAGCCTTCACAGAATTGAAGAGATTAAGACCTTGCTATGGATTAGATTTTAGCTTAGGGAATTTGTGGCTGGTTTGATCTTCTATCGAGACCATTAAAACTTTCTTCATATCAGCAATGAGGCTTTATCACTTTATCATTCATGTGTTCACTGGAGTAGCACTTAATTTCCTTCAAGATCTTTTCTGCGGCATTCACAACTTGGCTAACTGGCACAAGAGGCCTAGATTTTGGCTTATTTTGACTTTGGACAGGCCTTCCTCACTAAGCCTAATCATTTCTAGCTTTTGATTTAAAGTGAGGGATGTTCAACTTTTCCTGTCATCTGAACACTTAGAGGCTGGTGTAGGGCTATTGCCTGGCCTAATTTCAATATTGTTGTGTCTCAGGAAATAGGGAGAGAGACTGAGGAACAGGCAGTCAGTGGAACAGTCAGAGCACACATAACATTTATCAAGTAAGCTCACTGTCCTATATGGGCATAGTTCATGGCACCCCAAAGCATAATATCCAAGACCCGCTGATCACAGAGATCACCACTACAATATAATAATCATGGAAAGTTTTGAAATATTGTGAGAATTACTAAAATATGACACAGAGAAGTGAAGCAAGCAAACACTGTTGGAAAAATGGGCCCCAAATGAGTTGTTTGACACAGGGTGTGCCATAGATCTTCAATCTGTGAAAAAGGAAAAAACAAAGCACTATCTGTAAAGTCCACAAAGGAAGCACAACAAAACAAGTTTTCAGCTGTGTTTCAATTACTTATGGCACAACTTTCTCTTTCTATTTTAAATATAGTAAGACCATTTCCCTACCAGGTCCTGTGTTTTGAAAATATTGGCTATCTAAAATTTTTCCCATAGCTTTTAATAGCAATTAATAATGTTTAAAAAAAATTACAACAGCAAAAATGAATCTAACAAAACAGAAGAAATAAAGACGTTCAAATTGCCTCTTGTTACTACTTTAAACTGTAACCACCTGGATGGAGTATTGTGGTCATGGTTCTTTGAAAACATTTCAGGCTTATTTGGTTTGGGAAAACTATTAACCATTCAGACAAATGAACGATATTTTATATAATTAAGGTATCTTTTCTTTAGAGTGAAAATAGCAATATCTACATCACTTTTCTCACACGGTTTATAAAATTGAAATTTTCATTTTTTTTTGTCAGCCGGCCCTCAGCCCATATAACTTGATTCAAAAATCAGCAATTACATATGCCACAAACTTCAAAATGGTCTGTTTGCAGAAGTTATTATTTGTGAATGGATGGATTCACGCATTCTTCCTGAGGGTGAGAATGCAGCCACAATTCCTTTAGAAAGTTCAAAGCTGCTGTGCCTCCTCAGTGACAATTGCAGGCAGGAGAGGCAGAGGAGACTCACAGCTGTACGGGCAAAACAGGACTTTAAAAACTTAAGAGTCCCCTGCTTCTGTTTGAAAAGGCCTGACAAGATGGTTGGTGTCTGTAGGATTATTTCAGTCTTGGTTTCTCAACATCAATCTCCAGCCCTTCAACCTCTGCCTGCCGCAGGAGCAGCAGCTCAGAAATCTGTAAACACGCCGGCTGTTTTAAAGGAAATTCTGAGGCATAATGAAGTCCGCACGTCGCGGCGGCCTAGCCTGCTGGGTTCAAGCCACTGAAAGCAGCCGCCGGGTGAATTTCTCAGCCTTTGGAAACTGTTCAGTTCTGTGAGTTTGCTCAAGTGTACAAGGCTGTTTGCAAGGGAGGACTCCCGCGGGGTGGGTTTGCTCTCCTCCCAGGCTCTCGGAGAAGGTGAGAGGGCCCCTTATATCTTCTCTTTTCCTCCAAGTACACAATAGTTTCTTCAGCAGGTCCCTCTGCTAGGCAGCTCTCCCTCTGGCGTCTCTCACACTGGGGCATTTTTCCACATTTCCAGGATTATGGCCACTTTTACTTAGATCTATGTGTGCTGCCCCCACATACAAAGAAGCACTTGGGGACAGGATTAGTAGGATTAGAAGAGATTCACATATGTCCAGTTCAAGCAATTGGTATTCAAAGCTTTACACTTTCAAATGCCACCAAGAGAGAGAAAAGGAGCCAGGGGCTCGCTTTGCATTTCAGCACCTTTAACAGAGGAACAGTGCTTTTGCGGGTGTTTAAAGCAGGGAAGATAAACAGATTCCTCCTCGGTTTAATCCAGTCCAGCATACTATGGCCTCTAATCTAGGGAACAGAATAGCTGTGCTCCCAAATGCTAAAATCACAAACTTCTGCATTTTGGTGGTCTCTAGTGACCCAAGTAACATGCCACCGCCCATGTGTTTACAGAAAATTCCTAATTTACTGTTCAATATACAGGCATTCCTTCAGACTCTCCCTTGCAAAATATTCATAACTCTATTTGCCCGAGTACGATACTGAAACTCAGCTTCCCAGCAGTGATTTACAGCAGAGGTTTGATTTGTTTTCAGTTTGGTGGTGGAGGCTAAGCGATCATGGGGATTGGAAAGTAAAGGAAAACGTAGCAAACTACACTTGAAATCTGAACAACAGTTGTTGAAATAGTGAAATTGTTTCTCATTCTTTGTGCAGAGACAGAAGTAGACACTCCTCCCCAACCACACAGCAGAAATACAGTAGACCCTTGAACAACACGGGTTTGAACTCTCAGGGTCCATTTACATGCAGATTTGTTTTAAATAAATATATTGGAAAAGTGGAGATTTGCAACATTTGAAAAAACATTTTATTTTCTCTATCTTACTTTTTTGTAAGAACCCAGAACACAATACATGTAACATACAAAGTGCATTAATAGACTGTTTAACTGTTATCAGCAAGACTTCCGCTCAACAGTAGGCTAGTAGTAGTTTAAGTTTGAATGGACTCAAAAGATATACATGAGGACTTTTGTACACATGTATACATGAGGATATACATGGATTTTCGACCATGTGAGGGTCAGTGCCCCTACCCCCCATGTTGTTGAAGGATCAACTGTATTTTTCTTATCTATCACTCCTGTTTTCGGGTCATGGAGCACCTATTATTTTCCTCCTCAATCTCTTATTCCTTCAAAGACCATTTTCCTTCGCGAAGGAACAAAATATCCATGGAAAACAACACCACTTTTATAGTTCATATTGTATCACCACTGATTTCGTAACTCCCATTAGCTAATATGTAAGAAAAGTTTTGCTCTAGGTTAGATCACATTTTGTATTTTACTTAGCAGCGGGGGGGGGGGGGACCTTGATTTTAAGGTTCTCTTTTGATGTATTTCTTCGATACTACTTTAACATCTTTCCCAATATTACGGAGTTTTTACAAATTAACTTCTCAGAAACTCTGGAATATTACTTTCAATGAAAAGGTGGGGTCCAACTGGTGATATCTTTGTGGGAAGCCCAGGACATGCAGCATCTCAGTCCTTCCTGTGCTTCGTGGATGGCTGCATAGCTGGGCCCAGAGTGTGGCCACAGGGACATGCACCTGTGCATGTGTGATGCTGGCAACCACTCTCTTTCCTTTGTGCAGTTACTTTTCCACTCTTCTAAAAGATCAGTTCTTATGTTCTCTTTCTTCAAGTCCTCAATTTCCCATTCCCCAATTCTCACTTTCAGTCATGTCCTTACTTTTTATTTGACTAAGAAAATAGAACTAAAAGAAGAAATCTTTCAGAAGCACCTACTCATACTTCCACCCACCTTCCTGCATCTGGGTCCATTCATTCAGTCTTCCTTCTTGTTACCATTTCAGTGTTTCTATTTAGGCCTGTTCTCTCCACCTGTGTGTCGTGTCTCTCCTTTCTCACCTATTTAAGAGCATGGACCCAACAGTTTTCCCCTCTCCCCTCTGCATCACCATTTCTTCTCACTACTAGATCACTCCCAGAAACATACAAGTATGCTGTCATTTCTCCATCTTAAAAAAAGAAATACTGCTTCAGCAATCATACCATTTTTCTGCTTCTCAGAGTTTGACAAGAGTTTTTATAGTTATGTTTTCCGTTTTCTCCCTTCCCAGTGTTTCTCAAACTTATTCCATGCTGATTACTGCCCCCACAGTACCTTCAGAACTGCTCTAAGTCTAGGTTGTCAGTGACTTCAATGTTGATAAATTCAAGGCATGGTAAAATCTCAGTCTTCTTTCATCAGACCCGGCCTGAGAATTTGCCACTGCTGCTGACAGCCTCCTTGGTAAAATCCTGTTTCCCATTGGCTCCCAGGGCACCACCGACTCTGGGCTTTCCTCCCGCCCTGGTGGCTGTGCCTTCTCGGCCTCCTTTGCTGCTTCCTCCTTTCCTCCCCTCTTTGCAGGAAGTGCACCAAGGCTTGATCCTTGGAGTGCTCTTTACATGTAGTCAATTCCGTGGAGATTTAATTGAATCTCATGTCTCTTTCTGAATCACAGCCTTGTTTATATAACTGCCTACTCAGTATTTTCACTTGGATGAAAATCTCAAAATAAACATCTCCTTCCTTGGTATTTCTCATCTCATTTGCTAAGAGATAATTGTCAAAAAGTGATAAAAACTCTGAGTCCTATACAGGGATAATATGAGATCATGTCAAAGATGTTATTTAACTCATTAATTTAGGAGGGAAACTGGTAAGATGTCAAAGAAATGTTCAAAGAACAGAGACATAGAAATACATGCAAAATGGGTCTATCTCCAGAAAACAGTCAATTGTACTCTACTACAAAATCAATGTGCTTTTTATGGATAAGAATAATTTACATTGGGTTCTGCTCATTTAAAGTACTAGTTACCAAGGAAGGAATGCCTCCCCAAGAACACACAATATTATGTCTAGTGGAAGTGGAGGGTACCACCCAGTCTTTCGGGATTCTTCACATCACTCAACCATGGAGGAAAAAGGCATGTTACTATGTTGGCTGAAGTTACACTGATTATCAAGAGGAAATAGTTTTGCTATGAAACAGTGAGGAAAAGAAGGTATGTCTGCAACTTAGAAGACCTGGGTACCAGCCACGACCTTCATAGTCAATAGAGAAAACTCATGAAAGACCAGAGCAACCTTTTATATGCAGGATTACCAAGGAATGTTAGTTTGGCTACTTTCACCAAGTAAAGAAACATGGCCAGTTGAGATGTTGCAGGGGCCAAAAGGAAAAGGGTACTGACAGTGAAGAGAAATTTTTAAGCATAACTATAACTTTATCAATACCAGTCCATAATATTTCTTACTGTGATCAGTATATCTGACATGTATGACGTTATGACTCTATATTAGCCAATTTCCTTTTTTGTCTTCTGCCTTCCCCCTGCTATTTCAGGTCAGTTGTCATGATGGTATTTAAGTGAATAATTTAACCTACAGATTGCCTGATCACAAAAAGAATTAACTGAACTGAAAGAGTAAGAATTACCTAGTTATAGATAGAAAAAATGGTAGGTTGTTAGATGTCTCCTTTAAGAGAAAGAGTATATTATTTTTGTTGTTCATTTATTTGTATGAGGGGTAATTGCTTTATGTTGGATGTGAGAATATTTTTGCTGTAATAGTTGCTGGTCAGAAGTTTAGCTAGTTTAGCTATCAGGAGAAAGGAGTACATGGATTCAGGTAGTCAAAGTGGTGGACATGATAGATTGGCTTTTTCAACATCTACTCTGTTTTCTAATTAGAGAGAATGAAAAGTTAAACTTTACCTTATAAGTGGATCCAAATTAGATCCCTTCAATTAGATACACTCATACAACATTTGCAAAGTAGAAGTGAAGCAGAAATTATTTTCCTTTTAAAAAACAATCTCTGAACCAGCCATGTCACAGAAATACTACACTTTTCCTTTAGCAGTGTTACGGTGCCCATTCTCCAACTTCTGATTATCAGGAGTTGATGATGGAATTTCTTCTTGACTCCAGCTTCCTGATTCCTGGGTCAATGAATGCTCTGTATCCTTGACTTTTTTTCTTTAGTTGTAATCTTAGAGGCAGTAGCTCCCTGGCATGTTACTTGTGAATTGTCTTGAGAGTCATTCCCAGAGACCCAGCCTCTAGCCCACTCCTTCCTTTAGCCCTTCCAAAGATACTCTAAGCAGGCAGTTTCCTACATTAAATCCTTTACTGCTTAAAATAGCTAGAATGGCTTCTATTGTCAACACCAATTTCTCAGAGGTACCTGTGTGGTGTTTGCCCCTTTCTTCTTTACCTATTTTTCCATCGTGCTTCCTGGAATGCAGATATGATAACTACCTTTTAGAGTCAAGAGCATGAGGGTCAATACTAGAGATGTTATAATGACAAGCTGAAAGTTACCCGGTCCTTGATGACATCATGAAGCAAATCTACTATTCCAGCCTGATTTTACATAAAAGAAAAACTTACACCTTTAACAGAATGGTTATCTGTTTGGCTATCTGTTAATCTCAGCTAAATCTAACTTTACTGATATAAACTATAAGGGACTCTGCACAGGTCTAGCACATAGTAAATACTTAGTAAATATAACTGTTATTATTATTACCCAGAATGTCTTCTCCTGACACTTTTTGCCTTTAGAGACTCCCCCCATCTTTCAAGGTTCAAATGAGATACTTCCTATTCTTCGATACCTTCTTCCATTGCTCCACCCAGAAGTTCTAGCCAACATGGCTAGAATTAGCTAGTACTATAGGTATTTGTGCAGATGTCTATACCCTCTCACAGAGTCTTTATAAATGGGGATCAGATATGAATGAAGTGTATGTCTCCTTATAACTAAAAATACTATGCTATGCAATTAATATTCAAAGTTTAATATATATGAATAAGAACTAAATTATGTAGTATAGATGTTAAGCACAACAGGGACTTAAAGTCATTGGGGAAGGTTTCTTGAAGGAGATTGAATTTTAGTGAAACTTCAAAACAAGGATTGAATTTGAATGAGTAAAGAAGCATAGAGAAGCTATGCATGGAAGATGCTATACTCAAAAGTATGTTATGTGTGAACATGGAAATCTGGAGGCTCTCTGTTGTATATTCCCAATAGATACCAAGTTATTGGTTTTAGGGTATATTTTTATTATTTATTTTATTTTGTTTTTGGGCCACAGGTACTGAAAATTAATAAATTCTAGTTATTTGTATATAGCACACTCTCATCATTGGTCCATGCATGTTTATTTGTGTTTGTGTTTATTTTGAATAATATGACAGACACCTGTGAACACCCATTCCAATACAGACGGTAGAACATTGACCGATATCTTCTATAATTCTATGTGGTCCTTCCCCATCGCATATGGCTCCCTCCTTCACCTGATATCTACTATCCTGAATCTGGATTGATTCTTTTCTTAATTTCATTCTTTTCTTTTAAAAAAAATAGTTTTTTCTCTCTGTGTATTTTTAAGAAGTATGCTATTTTAGTTGTTTTTAACTTTATGAGAATGTTATCTATCTCCATGTAATTTGGGGGGACTCTCATTCTTTCTCTTAATTTTATGTTGATAGGATTTATCCATACTTTTGCATGTAGCTATAGTTCATTCATTTAAGCTACTGAATAATTCTCTGCATGTACCCCAGTTTATTTATATGTTTTCCCATTAATAGCCATTTGTTATTGGGAACAGTGATGCTGTGAGCATTCTAGTGCAGTCTGTGTCTTCAGGTATGTAGGTTGCAGAGCTCTGAGTGAAGGCACATAATATAGAAGTAGAACTGCTGAGTCATAGGGTACATGAATGTCCATCTTTGCAAGATAATACTAAGCTGCTTTCAAAAGTAGCTGTACTAAATTACCCTCCCACCAGAAATCTATATGAAATACTGTTGGACTACAGTGCTTTCTTAATATTTGGCTTTAACAGATATAAAATGCTATCTTCTTATGATCCTTGTGTTTTTCTGACTACTTAATGAGGTTGGATATCTTTTCATAAGTTTACTGGCCCTATGAATTTCTTCTCTTGTGATATTTCCGTTTATGTCTTTAACCCATTTTTCTATTACCCATGTCATATTGATTTCTCAGCATTCTTTACATATTTACGTTATTAGTGCTTCATTGGCCTTAATAGTGATGCAAAAGCCTTTTCTCAGTTTAAAAATAGTCCTTTCACAACCTTTGAGCTTTGATTAAAGGAAATCCATGAGTTTGATGTAGTCATACTTATCAACCACTTTTTTCTGTTTTTGTCTATGTAAGAAATGTATCTCTATTTCAAAATCATAAATGTATCCATTTCCTTAAATATTTTAAAGATTTTCTCTTGAAATTTAATTCTTATTCACATGGAGTTTACTTTTATGGTTTGAAGTAGGGATTTAATTTCAAATTCCTATATGAATAGCCATTTTTTTCCCTTCCTTGCCACATCTGTCTATGTTTTGACACATTTTTTCCAACTGATATACCACATTTCTTTATCATATTTCAATGGATGATATGTGTTCATATCTCTACTTTTTCTATTCTGTTCCATTGGCCAACTGTTAACTTCTACACTGCTGACCTGGGGACCGGATGTTTGCAGTTTCCTGCTTCCCACTTCTGTTTGACTTCCAGGACCCCGCCATCCAGGAGATGTCTCAGAGGCGCAGGGGCGGGGACGGCGTGGAGCAGGGTCTCAGCCACTGACAGCAGTCGGCTGACCCTCTCTTTCAGGTCCTGCTCCGCACGTGTTTCCGACCACAACAGTCCTTCCTTCTATTCTTCTTTTTCCTTCAGCCTCTGCCTGCATCTTGCGATGTCCTGGCAAGGACTTCTGCCCTTACTGGAAAAGCAGTGTTTCCTTTCCAATCATCCAGCATTTTCTTCCCAAGTTGGTCACCATCCTTCTGTGATGCCCTGAGGGTCGATTTCTCATCAGTGGCCTTGGGAAGTGTAGGCTCCCCCATTCCTTTGCCAGAAGGCCCAGAGTGATCTGAAGGGACAGCCTCAGGTGTGTGGCCACTGCTGCCAAGCTCAGGCTTTGTAGGGTGGGAGGACTGGCCTCCCCTGCAGGTGGCTTGCCGGTGTCATCGTGTGGAGTCTTTCGTTCTGCAGTGTCACCACGGTTTCCAGGTACTTCATGGCAGGCAGCACAGCTTCTGCCCTGAGCCTTGGTGTGTCGTGAATTCCATGATCTCCTTGCTGTGAGAAGCATCTGTACACAACCTGCCAGGGTCCCCCGGACTCCAAAGAGATCTGTTAGGCATCCCCAGCTCTCAGCGATCACAGGAGAGCCCCCCACAGGAACTCCAGGATCAGCTGGCCCATGAGTCCGCGGCAGGCAGCAGGCCCTCCGTGGCTGCAGGGGATCCACAGCTCTGCCTCTGAGTGCCAGTGTCTGTGGTCAGAGGGGACCACTCAGAATCCTGCAGCGTTCCATCGCTAAGGGCAACAGGTGCCCTATTGGGCAGGTCAGTTAGGTGGGGGAGGGGAGGCCAGCCAGGTTCTAGAGCCCTGCTCTTCCTACCTGCTCTGACGGAGGAAGTGCTGTCACCTGTACAAGCACAAGGGCAGGAGGGAAAGGCTGATCCCAGCCAGCAGCTCTGACACTCCAGGCCACCTGGCCCTGCAGCCGACCTAGGTGACAACACAGGGCCAGGCCTGGCCCCTCTGTGTATGAGGCCCAGTCAGGGCAGAGGTGCTGGGACCCATCCTGGCTAAGGCCCTATCTCCTGATTTAACATTTTCCTCTGCTTCTGGGATGCCCACTGCTGCCCACCAGGGCCCGGACATCTCCCTCCTCTGAGGCTCCCTCTCTCCTTGTGTTCTTGTCCCTGTGGGTGTCATGTGAACATGTTTCTAGACTCTGCTTTACAGGATCCTAGAAACATGATTGGGGCATGATTTCTAAAAGGTAAATAATAGGAAACAAGGTGAGTTAGGGACTGATGACAGATGTCAGTTACAGAATTTCAAGTAACTTAGCGCCTCCAGTTCATTAGCCTTTTTTAATAGGAAACACAAAATTAAGTAAATCAATTGACCACAGTATATTTTCATTCTCCTGGAAAAGAGATAATCTTCAACACTTTAAAGTGCCTAAGAAACCTTATATATCAAGAAAGAAGAACAATTTAAGAAGAAAATTAATTGCTACACTTTCATTACTTGAGGTGTTTTGTCACTCCTGTGGAATTGCTTAGATTTTTCTCTTAAAAAAATCAATGACACCCTAATTTAAAAAAAAGAAGCAGCAGCAGTTAAATTGACCAACACGGAAAGCTTTTGGCAAAGTGACCTGTTCATGAGGCATGAGAGGGAAAATGGTTCAGATCAGATGGGCTTCCTTACTGACTTCTGAACACTGAGATATCTTCTCTGAACTTCCAATCATGAATGACTATTCGTGATTGTTTACTGTTTAGATCTGTTAGGCAGGAAAATAGATATGAGCAGGGCAGAAAGAGAATAAGGCCAGAAAAGCCCACTAAAAAAGACCCATAGTTAATGAGTTAATCAATTAAGGATCAAAAGCCAGGAGTAACTTGGCCTGGAATGTTAGAATATTCCCCAGATAAAGGAAGGTACTTCAGCATAGCCCATGTCTTTATTGTGTTAATCATGCAGGCCTAGCTTATTTTTAAACTTTATCTATAGGCTGTTTTTTTCTCCTTCAGCCCTAATCAAGTAATTTGCAACCTGGGCAACTAAATTAGCATGCAGGCCCAGTGGTAAACAACATAGTAAAAGGCAGGAAGGATTCCATCTTAAAGACAAGGTTGTATTTTAATACACAGGAAGTTAAGAAGTAAGATTCTTAACTTACTCTTTAGCAAACAGACAATAACTCAGCCCACCTGTGGGGCCTGGGAAGGCAGTCTTAATTGATATGCTCCCAAACCAGAAAGCCGCTATCCTGGGAGGAGACCAGAGCAGTAAATTTCATGTGTTGTTAATTTTAAATATTCAGAGACCACTTAACAAGTCCACACCCCTAGCTCTTTGGCACATTCCTGAAAAATCCTTAAAAGGGGGAACCCCCAAACTTTCAGGGTGCTCCTCTCTCTCTAAGGTCACCTGCACTTTTTCGCTAAGTAACTTTAAGTAAAACTTTTACTCTGCTTCACTACTGTGTCTCTGCCCTTCAATTCTTTGTTGTGGCAGGGACAAGAACTGAGGAAAATACACAACACCCTCCCCCAACAGATCTTATTATAAAAAAGAAGTAACACTGATTATGGACACATTGCTCTATATAGTAGGCACCTTCATTGAGTTGTGCTTAAATCCGATTATTTTTAAATTGTGGCAAGTCATTTTATACACAATTTCTGCATTGTTAGTATGCATTAGACATACATAAATGATTCCTGACTCCCATCTGTCAATTTTAATAAGATGATAAATAACCCTCATGATAAGAGAGGCATTCTGAAGCTACCATTACAAACAAGAAATGGTTTTCCATTTTAGTACGTGCCCTTTTGTTTCTGTTTTCATTTTATCTGTTTTGGTTTTTAAAAGTTATCCAATTGCAAAGAACATATAGGAAGAGAAATGTATAAGCATTATGACTGTAGGGTTTTCCACTGTGTAGATTTCTTTTATGTCAAAAATGTATTTGTTATGAATATGGATATTAGGTTTTTCCAATTAGGAAAATGTCATAAGACATCTGAAGGATTCCAGCAGGGCCCAGGGTAGAAAGGCCAAAGTGACATAGAGGCTGGAGAAACACTTCCTGTGAGATCTCCCTGTTTGGGAAGCCCTCTCCAATGGTCCTACCTAGAACTAGCCTGAGGCAAAGCATATGTTTCCTTAGGTCCCTTCAGTTCTTGCAATGGCTCCTGAAACACTCTCTCCAAATGCCCATTACTGCAAGCCTATCCATAATTCTCTGCTGGGGCTGCAAATCTCTGTTGTCCCACCTCAGAGATGTCACTTACCCAGCTCTATTCTCCATCATCTTCTTCCATTGGGGAAATTCACAGATTTTTCTTGTGCTCTACTTCCCATATTCTTGACCCACCTCTCTACGCCAGCCCTCACAAGTCTCAGTTGCACTGCATACACTTTGCTTTCTGCCTGGGGTTTCTCTGACACAATGATATGAGAGCATCTGAGGGGACTCCTTTGTCACTTGCACATGTGTGACCCAGAATCGTGGATGTATTTAATCATAAGGAGTCCTCACTGGTTGGGGGACAGGAAATAATGACTACATGCTTCTGCATTTTATCCCTTGGTTGAACACATTGTGCACACTCATAAGGAGCATTCAGAGAAATCAAGTCCCAGTTGTCCTTAGCAGATCAACTTGACAAGACACCTTTTCACGGACGATTCCTTCTCTGTTTTAGCCTCCCTACCTCCTCCTCTCTGGGATCATTTTCCAAAGACTGCTGAAAAAGAAACCAGGCTAACACAAGAAGACATACTTCATAGTCTCAAGATCTATTCTCTGTGCCTCCACGATAAGTACCCAATCTGTTAAAATGATCAGTATCAATTACAGAAGCCCAAACACCACATTCAAAGTGTCCTACAGGAGATGATTGGCTTTCTCATTAATTCAGAGCCCAGATTATAACACCATAAATGAAGGGGGTCATGTTTTTCTTGACTTTGTTCCCCCAGAACCTTTAATTGGTGGGGACACACAGGATGCACTCAAGAAATGGTAAGTGAATGAATGAAAGCAATGCTCTGTGTTTGTGTGTGTGTGTGTTTGTGTTTTTTTTTATCCCAAGATAACAGTGGGAGAATTCTGTGGCCAGAACAGGATGGAGTCAGTGTCAATCGTTGGGAGGTCTTTTAGGAAAAAGTTTGACAAGGTTTCCAAATCCTAAAGTCCAAGTATTACCTACCAGTTTCTCCATATGAGGCCATTTCTGGTCTAACAAGCCCAAAGAATCCCAACATTGAGATATGGGTTTCAGAGATGGGTGTGTGATTAGAGGATAATAGGAAGACAGAGCTTGCAAAATTTGTTTAGGACTCAGAATCTAAATAAGCCTACTGCTTTCCAGGGCTTTCCCTAAAAGAAAAACAAAACAAAATTTAAATATTTGTTCCAAAAATATTTGTTTAATAAACAATTTTTTAAATAAATAATCAGATGCTTCCCTACTGTATTATTTAAGAGGGATTATTGAAAACTTGATGCACTGCCTTCTAAAGATAGTGAATTCTATACCTCAATTCCATTTCTTAAAGTCATATACTTTCCATGTACCTACTCCAACTTCTTAGAGGTACTTTGGTATGATTTATATTTATTATGAATTCTCAACTTGCTAGGGGATGGGGACATTAGGAAAGAATGGGTCCTGCCTGAATTGTGAAGATAGATGTGAGTAATTTTTAAAAGAACATCAGGATAATATTTTTACAAGGAAAACTATAAAAGAATAAAGCTGAACAAATATTTTTAGCAGGTAATAACATCTACAGAAGATAAGGTAAGAAAATATTTTATTTCAAAAGCATAATACTGCATAATTTTTAAAGGTTTGCAAAATCCTGTTGTTTAATCCTCATAATGGCATATGTGATGAATATTATTTTCATTGTGCAGATGACAGAAGTTCAGAAATAATAAGAAACTTGCATCAATGAGCGTAGCCAGTAAGCAGCAAATCCTATCCAGGAAATCTGATAGGTTGTGAAGTCTATCTTGTGTAATATCTGCCTCTGGGCTTCATACCATAAAGAGGGCACTCTCCTCAATAGGGAAGTGGCACCTTATGTTTTCAACAGACTTATCCAAAAAAAAAGTTCATATCTCTCTAAGAGCTCATCTTTTATATAATCCTATATGCGGTATTTGTAAACTTTGGCCAGAAGACAGCTTATTAAAGAAAGCTACAATTTATTCTTTGTGCATTTGTATTCTTTGCTAATGTCGTTGATAGCCTTCTCAAACAGGGCCATGAAGGACACCGCAAATGCTGAAAGGAACTTACGCCCTCATTATTCATTGTGTCTTTAAGAAGGTTTTTGGCCCCAAGCTGCATATGCTGTTTATTTTTTAGACTACAGCTACTTAAAACGTCTATGTTGAATTGGTTATAGACTCTTGGACCACATCTTTCTTGCCACACATATCTTTTGGCAATATTTTTCTATGGGGTGGCTGTTTTTGTCATGACTTTCCCCAAAGGCATTATTTTCCATTTAATGTAATTACTTCAATTAATAAATCTAATGAGAGCAAAAGAGCTGTTATCCCCTGCTTTGCCTTCACAGGAGGAAAAACTTTGATAAGGATGAAGACATGGAGCAATTATAGCAAATGTATTTGAATGTATATATGATTGCACTTGTTTTCTTTTTATACAAATAAATCACATGTAAAAGCTTTTCCCAGAGGACAAAAAAATGTGGAATCTTTAAATAAGTTTATAAATCCATGTTAACAAAATAAAGATTGTCTTTTTCTAATTACAAATTTCTGGTGTTCCAATAAAATTGAAAGGTTTTTTTTTTTCTTTTTGACAATAGAAAAAATGAAGAACTTACTTGGGAACATTGTCTGGCAGCATTAGAATATCTATAGTATTCACTTTAAAAATTCTATTTTTAGCAAGGTTTCAGTTTGACGGTGTTCTTGGTTTTCCACTTTACCTCTCCAGCAGTTTCTGAGCCATCCTGTATTCAGAAGTACCATCCCCAAAGGATTTTCAGTGTTTCATTCTCACAGCTTTATCGTAGGCAATTTGACTGGTTTAACATATTACAGAAAGTATGAATGGCAAATGAGAGAGCCAGAGTCCACTGAGTATTTAACTAAGATCAGCAAACTTGCTGTACCTCTGACTTTGGGAAATAGCCACAAACATGCTCTATATTGAAATATTAGAATCAACATTAAAATTTCCATAACTGTATAAAGAAAATGTATTTTGGGAGTACTTTCATACAAACAATGCTATAAAATGCACTTAAGGGTAGGATTAAGTTTATGTCTTATAAAGTGAGGCCATGTAGACATTGTTTTCTATGGGTTCCTTCTCTTTCTTTTCCCCTCATTATGAAGTTTTTTTCTAAAATTCTATTCATAGTTATTGTATTCGCCATCATATAAAGGAGAAAAACAAAGTTCTGAAGTATTTAATTGAAATAATCACTTCTGTGAACAATAATATTCTAATAACTGCTATTTCATATTATCAAGGATTGCAGGGTATTCAGAATTACTAGGAAAAAAATGAGGGTTTGGAAAATTACCAAGTTTTTTTCATCGTTATCTTAAGCAATGCCATGTTATGAAAAGGTATTGATTTCCATGATCATTTTATGTTGTAAAAATTAACATATCCCAAACGTATAAACCTGTTTTATTACCAGTTCTTGATAGTACTATTGAGAAAATCATTTCAACTGTTAAACAGGAGGCACAAACTGGTCTGCAAGTAAAATACAGGGTGATAAATATCTAGAAATTTTGAGTAATATTTTGAGTGAAAGTCTACTTCCACTCTCCCCACCCTGCCCACCCCAAAATAAAGAAAACAAGACTTGAGGCTTGAATTGCTGGATAATTACTTCAATTTTATTATATATTATATGATCTAAAGATGAAGATGAACATCAGCCAATATTGTAAAGTATGACAACTAGTTTTATAAACTTTACATTCAGACCATTGGTGTTATGCAAACAAAATAAAACGTACCTATAGATAGAAAAATACAATGGACTACTGAGAAAGGAACATATATTACATTTTATTTGTTCTAAGAAATGATGAAGCAGGTCCATACCACAGATTCTGTGTAAAAACAGCCTTAGAAATGTTGATTTTTGAAACCTGCCACTTTTTACTTTTCAAAATTTAATAGTAGGCTACTTATCATTTTCTCAAAATAATGTGTGTAAATCTATATTTGTCAGGAGTCAATATAACATTTCAAGTCCAACTCTATGTACAGGTGTCTAATATTTTTCCATTGTCTTTATTAGCATCTGAAAAATAACTTACTCTTTTTTATTTAGGATTCAAAGGCTTCAAATAAATATTTTAGTGTATTAAATTTTATGCAGATGTATGTACATTTCAGAATGTACATGTATAAATACCTATAATTTAAAAAGCAGTGTAACAAATTAATGACATAAACGTTAACATCTCTTTAATCCTCTGTTGCTCTATACATAGGTTCTTAACATCTCTTTGTGATAACTATTTACCTACTTTGTGTATAAACTTGAATACCACCACCGACTAGGAAAAGAAACTTATAGGTATGCTCCATATTTCTCTAAGATAAACATTTATCTCTAAAATAAATTAAGTTGCTTAAGCACTTTAGCAAAGAATACAGCAATATGTGTTTATCTAATAGAATATACCAAGGAGATAGTACTAACTTCCAAAAACAAAAGCAGACTTTAGTAGTCTGTATTATTTTATATTAAGATATCAAATTGTACCAAAGTGACTTTATAGAATCACAAAAGAAGTAAATTAATAACAATAAGACAGTAATAAGAAATCATCTACTTAGCAGTTCTTAAAGTATTAGTATTAATGGAGCCACAAATCCAAAATGTCAGGGCACATGCCAAAACTGTGTGCATAAGTATGCAAATTTTAATATAATTCATCAGTTTACATGATTGATCACTAGTGATATTTAAATCAACCTAAACATTCCAATCTTGAGATAAAATGTTTTCAATTTATAGGCTTTCTTCAGGAGGAAAACTCAATAGAGGTTTTAGCAACTGAGCAGATGTTGCCAGAAAGGGAAAAGTACTGAAGTATACGCACTAATTGAGCAAAATCATGTAGAGGAAGCCCAGAAGTTCATATCTCCTTTGACTTTAGTCAGTCTTTAAATAATTATAATTAGTGGTGAGTTCTAGCCAGCCTTGAAGCTTATGCCTCATTAAAATCAAACTTCTCATTCTGCCAGTGTATTAACTTGTCTTTATATTCAGATAATTAGCACCTCATCATATTATGCTATTCTGGGACTTCTCTGCATCTTCCCATCTCACATCCAGCATTGCAAAAAGCAGTTACTATTGCCTCATCAAATTCTGCTGCCCTTCGACGTCTATTTTTCCTGTATGAAAATCAGATTTTAAAAAGACGAGAAATACTAGATAGATCGTTGAATGTTCAAGATAGTGTGTAAAATAATGGGGAAACCCAGAAAACTTAAACACTTTGGTCATTCGGTCCAGATCCGTCCTCTCGGGCCCTTCTAGCACCTATTGAATCATCAGGATTTCAATTTTGGCATCTCCGACTGCAGGGGCTCAGAGTTCCGTAGTCTTGCCAAAGTCCGGCACCCGCGGTCGCTGCTGCGAGAGGGGAGAATTCCTGCTTGGCTGAGGTTTATGTCGACATTTCATTTTTTAAAACTCGTCTTTTTTTTTTGGTAACGTTTTCTTTGATCACCCGAACAGCCTAGACGACCCGGCCCCCACCTATTGTTGTGATGGGATTGTTTTACTCAGATAACGAAAAAAACGAACTACTTTTTGAGAAGTTCCTCCGTGGTCAACTAGTTTTTAGGCTAGTCCTCAGGCTGCACGGGACGGAACATCTTTAGAGATATTTGGGTTTCCTTTTTGCCTTTTTTGTTTTAAAAGGGGGGTTGGGTTAAGAGGTGAAGCCCACAGGACAGCCTCCCGCCGTTCGGTCTCGGCCAAAGTTTCTGCCGGTCAAGTTTGAGGCTCGAAGAGCCAGAGGAGCCCCTGGACGCTGCCGGTTGACCGGCTCCTCGCAGCGGCCGCCCGCCAGGTCCGCCAGCGCGACAGTTGCCTCGGGACTCCTGCGACGGGGCGGGGGGCGGGGGGCTTCGCTCCGGAGCCCAAACCGCGGCGGTCTCAGGCAGAGCCTGCAGCTCCGCAGAGGAACTCGGGGCGGAAGCTGCGGAGCGGTGGGCGCCGGCACCGAGCAGCACGTCCCGGGCCGCGGGTAAGAGACCGTCCGGGGTGATTTGGGGCGGGGCTGGGGGGTGTCCGGAAGCGCAGACCAGCCTCCGGAGCGCGCGCTGCCCGGGAGCCAGGGCGGCATCCAGCCTGCGGTGGCAGAGCTGACGCAGTGCGCCTGGGGCGCGCGCTAAGTCTGGGGGCTCTTCCGACCGGGTCCGTGCGCGCAGCCCTCCCTCCGGTGTTGTACGTACGGAGACTGCTTGGCGGGAAGCAGCCAGCCGCCTTGGGGCGCACCTGTTGCCAGAAAACGACCCCTGCCTCCGCGCCGCCGCCCTCCCCGCTGCGAGGGCGCGGGGAGTGGCCGGAGCGAGCGCGGCCCCGCGCCGCCGCCGAGCTGCTCGCTCCCGCTCCTTGCTCTTCTGAGCCATCTGATGCGCCCCCGGCCAGGACCAAGGTCACGGCGCTTCTCCGGCTGAGGCCCTTTTGGGCTGCTCCAGCCTGGACCCAACCCGGCTCCTTTACCTTTTACCCAACTTCCTCCACACGCCCCGAGTGGGCGATAGAAGACAAGCCCTGTGAAAGAAATCCATCAGCTCACCCTCCTGGGCCTGGCGCCTGCTCCCTCTCGGGGCCCGGGCGTATCCCGAAGGGACTGCGGGTGAACCCTCAGAGTCGAAAAGAACTCGGCAAGGCCAGCGCGCGGGAGCAGCGCCGGCGCTGCCTGGAGGGGAGCCTCTATCTTTTGGGCCCTAGCGAGTATCAGCCCATTTTATAGAGAGCAAAGTTGTGGCTTCTTTACTTTCCCTCTTCTCGCTAATCCTTCCAAGAGGTAGGGAATGGAGAACAAGCCTTCTAAAAGAATCTAGGACTCCTGGAAGGCCTCACTAAAAGTGCTTGCCTGGCTGGGGCCCTGGACCTTGGACCACGCCTTGCTCTTACGCAGTGGTCCTTCGGGAAGCAGAGGGCGACTAGGAAGGAGAGGGCGCGCTGCGCCCCAGACTACGCCCCAGGACCCGCAACCTGCACACAGATGTGCCACTTTAAGACCGCCTTGTTACTGAAGCTAAAAACTCTTTGGGGATGGAGTCTGGTCAGAGCAGGATGAAGCCCTGGTGCCCCTTCCCAGTCGTGTTCTATCGTGCTCCAAGCGAGCTGGTCGTTGCCGGGGCAAATCTGCTACACGGTGGAATGGTGCCGAGGAAAAGGGGCTGCTGGTTCGGACTCCAAGAACCCCGGCGTCTGCCTTTCTAGGCCCTAAAGTGAGTTTTTCAGCTTATATTTCGAGGACTGCTTCTTCCCTCTCCCTTTTTTCCCCCTGAAATCTTTTCGATTAATTAAAGGAAATTTTATATCTTATTTCATATTGTCCATTGAGAAACTGGGATTTTTTTTAAGGGAAAATAAACAGCATAATTTTTCTGCTCCTTCATTTGCAATCCTTCTGTTCTAAACTAGTCTTGACTACTTCTCGAAATAAAAACTGAATTCTCAGTTTGGCAATGGGAAATTCAGAAGTCGATGTCCAGGGTCAGGAAGGCGGTTCAAGAGTTCGGCGGGGGCCGAGCCTGTGCGCTGGCCCAAGCTTTTCCTCTAGTCGAGCGCTCCCTGCACAGCTATCCTCCCCACTTCATCAGCAGGGAAGCCACCGGGAGCTGTGGTCTGGACCACGCCTCTTCCCCCAGGCCCCCTCTATCACCTGGAACGGTATCCGAATATATGCAGCTGTTCTGGAACCCTTTTTCTCATAAGCAGCTCGGGCGATGTCACTGAGCTCAAATGGACTGATGAATTCAGAAACATTCCTTTTGCCTGGATACTAGGAGTGCGTTTGGACATCAATCTTCCACATCCAATCGAATCTCTTGGATTCTCCGTTTGCAGAAACTTTCCTTGTGCGGAGGTGGAAGCGGTAGGAAGATGAGAGAGTTGTGTCCAAGCTTCCAGGGCAGTAAGGTCCTAGCCTTACAAGGGACCATTTCAGTGATTTTTTTGTTTTTGTTTATTTTACAGAGAAGCAAAGTTAGGTGTAGAAAAAGCATTGGCTCCAATATTGTGTCTCCCCATCCTGTTAGTACTGTAAGCGCTGCTATTGCAGCGTGACTCAAAGATGCAGTCATGCAGAGTGTACATACTCCAAACCTGGGCAAACATCCCTCTTCTATTGACCTCTCAGTTTGTATCAATGGAAAGTGAGGCCTCCTGTACCTCGTGAGTCTTACAGACTTGCAGTGATTGAGCCGCGTAGTCTGAGGCCCTAACGGCCCGTGATTCCAGGATTGTTTCGGTTTCGCACTTCGCACGCGGACATTCAGCCACAACCTAGCGTCTGTCTCCGCTTCCTCCAAGCCCGGAGCTTGGTGGTGCCCAGGTTCTTCTAGCAGCTGCCACCGAGGCTCTCTCCCTTCCAGGGATTTCTGCCTTCCCGCCCCTTACGCTGCTTAGTTAGTTCCTATTGATAAAAACACAGCAACGGAGGGAAAAGATCGGCGCCGACCTTGGCAAACTGCAGGCCTCCAGTTCATCCCCAGAATCGACAGCGCGTTGGGCCGCAGTGCCCAGGCGCGAACGCACAAGAGGCTCTCCAGGTCCTTTCGCTGCAGAACAACACACACACACACACACACACACACACACACACACACACACACACACACATGCTAATGTAGCAAATTATGCGACCCTGAGCTCCCGCGTTCCCCTATCCGCTGGCGTGGGGCTGCTCCACCCCTGTGGACCCACCCGTTCCGGCCCAGTGGTGCTAAACTACAGATGCTCCCCACCCTCACTGCGCACTCGCACAGCGGCCTGGGGCCGCCCAGAGGAGAAACCAGCGGGGGCTGCCCTACCATCTTCCGTTAGCGCCGAGGGCCAGGGGCTGCGGAAACAATCTCTCTCAAGTGGACCTTTCCAAGCCCGCACTCCCTTCCCGCCCCCCGGGCTCCTTTTCCTCCGTTCCCCTTCTCAAGTTGCTCTTCTTGTAACACCAAGTATTTTCTTTTCCCTTTGGTTTCAGGTCTCAGAAGTTAGTGCGTTGGGCAAAACTGAAATTCTTTCAGGAATCTATTTTTTGAAACGAAATAGAACACACGGAATGCAAGAGACCCACCCCCACAAGAGCGTTAGGGGTAAACCCATCGCCAGATATGGACATACCATTGAAATCATACCAGAGGGGTCCAATAAACAAAGTGCACAGTGTCAGTGTTTAGGAAGAGAGACCTAAGGGAAAAAACAAGGCGCATTTCCACACCCACTGCATCTCACCCTACTACTCCCCACACGTTGAACCTGCCCTCCAGCCATATCTCTGTCCTTGACACTGCTCCAGTGGAAGTTCTTTTGCCCACATTTCCCAAAACTTGGGTATGCCTATGAAAGGAAGAGAGTGTTAAATTCCTCTCCAAACCCACAGGAATCTCCGCTAATCGCCTGACCTCCTTTCCTTCCCTTCCTTCGGTTCTTTAGGTGTGATTTGGTTAGGGAAATTGGGAAGGGGGTGAGGCAGAGAAAAGTTTTTTTAAAAATCAGTAAGGCTGTGAGCTAGAGCGTGTGTCAATCAGAGGGTTTTGTGCCTGGGGGCTCCTAGCGGTTCTGAGCAGAGGTGTCCCAGGGCGGCCCCACAATGAATATGAATAGGAATCCTTGCTAAATGGGACAGCAAAGCGCACCGCCCTGAATGATGGCACGTCATCCTAACCAGCCCAGGATAGATAGGAGGGTTCCTTTTGTCTCTTGTCTCCGCCGCAGCTCTATAAAAGCCCCTCTTTTTCGGCGTGAGGTTAGTTCAAGCACACACCAACTAGCTGTCCAGAAAACAGTCTAACGAGACAGAGGGGAGTTAGGGGGGAGGAAGGCGGGGAAAGCAGTGCCTCAGCTTTTCTTCTCACGTCTTGTGTCTGAGAAGTGGTTTGCTAGGCTGTGCAGATTTATTTTTTAATTCCAGATTTTCTTTAATTTCCCGCCTAAAGCTTCCCCACGGTAGGGCCGCATCCCCTTTAATAAAATGAATTCTGACTCGAGCTCTGTCTCCAGCAGAGCTTCATCTCCGGACATGGATGAGATGTACCTGAGGGACCACCACCACCGCCACCACCACCACCAGGAGAGCCGTCTCAACTCTGTCTCGTCCACGCAGGGCGACATGGTGCAGAAGATGCCGGGGGAAAGCCTTTCGCGGGCCGCCGCGAAGGCCGTGGGCGAGAGCAGCAAGTACAAAATCAAGAAGCAGCTGTCGGAGCAGGACCTACAGCAGTTGCGGCTAAAGATCAACGGACGCGAGCGAAAGCGGATGCACGACCTGAACCTTGCCATGGATGGGCTGCGCGAGGTCATGCCCTACGCGCACGGGCCCTCGGTGCGCAAGCTCTCCAAGATCGCCACTCTCCTGCTGGCCAGAAACTACATACTCATGCTCACCAGTTCCCTGGAGGAGATGAAGAGGTTGGTTGGCGAGATCTATGGTAGCCACCATTCGGCCTTCCACTGCGGGACCGTGGGCCACTCCGCCGGGCACCCGGCGCACGCTGCCAACGCCGTGCACCCGGTGCATCCCATCCTGGGTAGCGCGCTCTCGTCCGGCAACGCCTCGTCACCGCTGTCCGCCGCCTCGCTGCCTGCCATCGGCACCATTCGGCCTCCCCACTCACTGCTCAAGGCGCCCTCCACGCCGCCCTCGCTGCAGCTGGGCAGCGGCTTCCAGCACTGGGCCGGGCTGCCCTGTCCCTGCACCATCTGCCAGATGCCGCCACCACCGCACCTGTCCGCTCTCTCCACCGCCAACATGGCCCGGCTGTCCGCCGAGTCCAAGGACTTGCTCAAGTGAGCGGCGGGCCGGCCCGGCTGCCGAGGATGAGGGAAGAGCGGCGGGAGGGGCCGCGGTGCCGGGCCGGGAGGGAAGAGGGAGGCTGGGCGCTCGGCGGGAGGGCGGGTGCGGGGCCCTGCGGCCACCCACAAGGTCTGTGAGATCTCAGACCCACTTGACCTCCTGGAGGGAAAGGACTAAATCCATACTGCAATTTCCAGGTGGTAGCGAAGGGGGACTGAAACCAGACGTCGTGTGTTTTGCATGCATGCTTCTTTTCCCCAAGCCGCGCCAGTATTTCTCACTTACATATGCTCTTGTTAAAACTGCATTTGTTGTATAAAGACGGGATCGGTGTAGTTAAAAACTAGCAAAGGGACTTTAGAGTTGGCTTTCTCTGGCTCTGTGTGCTCACCTTGGAAAAGACAACCATCCCTTTGTGCAAAACAAATGTAAATATTTCCTTGAGATGGATGCAATTATGGTTGTCACTATCCTCTCCAAAGTTGTTATACTAGAGACAGTGGGGGTGGGTGTTGGAGAGAGGAAGAGAGAGAGAGAGAGAGAGAGAGAGAGAGAGAGAAATCCAGACACAAGTTTTAAATCTCCACTCTGGTCCAGGGCATGACATCTCTTATGTGGGTTTTCCTTAAGCGGCAGTGTAGGTCAAAAGAATGCACGCACGTTTCTAAATGAATCTTATCTCAACATGTTGTGCAGGCCCTGATGCCATTTTCCTTGTAACAAGGATTTATTAGTGAATTCTCCGAAGTTTTCCATGTATCTGTCTGTGGTTGTATGAAATGAAAAAGGGGGCAGAGTGCAAAGATCCAGACTCAAGCACATACGCTTCTTCCCCCATTCCCCCTCCTGCCCCCCACCCCCTTCAAACTCCATTCCCAACCTTCCTCCGCTGTACTAAGGGGCCAGAGATTGCAAGAGCTCGGGCTCCCTCTGCTAGCTTGCCCCATTCCCCCTTGCTCAGTTATTCTGCATGCGGGGTCGGCTCTCTCTATCATCAGCTTTGAAAACTTTCTGTGGTTTGGGGAGGGGTGCTGTTTTTATTTTCCTGAACATTTGCTTGAACTATTTTGTTAGGCCCTCAAAGACAATACTTGTCTTTATTTTTTATATATTCTTGATAACTATGATATATTTATTAATAACCAGTGTTTCTGGATGAGATTTCAAATAAAAAAGAACCTTTAAATCCTGGCTTTGCCTTTGCCTAAAATTTTTGAAACCTGCGTTAGTAGGCAGGGAGCATGTGGACCCAGTACAGTGTATCTGGTGGTGGGTGAGAGATTTGGATGGGTGGGCAGATGTAAAAAGTTTTCTCTGGTCATTTACAGGTAAAGAGGTCAGATAAATTAGTGTTAATTATTACAACTAAAGGTCCTTCAAATGGAGGCATTGTCCAGGTTGGTAGTCTTGTGATATTTGAGCTCCTATTTCTCTGCAGTAATCAGACCTTCATAAACTCAGCAACTGAGATTCAAGTAAAGTAATCTGGAAACCCAAAGGGACAGGAAATGAGAGGTGGAGTGGTGACTACACTGGCTGCGCTGACGGCAAGTGAGGATGAAGCAGTAAGCTGACTTCTTTTGACTTTAAATTGACCATGCAGCCTTTAAAAAAAAAAAAACAGGTTCAAATGCAATATATGTTCTAAAAGTCAACAAAGGGTGGTCCTAGAAAATAATCAAATACCCAGCACTGCCTGCCCCCCTCTACAGTGGGTCACAGGGAAAGAGAAGGGCATTCTGCTTTGTAAGGTGAGCTGGGATGAAGCCAACCACTGTCCATGTCCCAGCATCTCGCAGATTTATAGCAGTTTCTCCCTTCTCTCCTTTAGAAGACTGCAGGTCTCATTAGTTGAATATTTTTGGCCTCCTTTGCATAAATGATGGCTAAAACAGGGTCATTTTAATCAATTACTTTTCTCTTTTCATTCCCAAACTCCATAACACTTTCAAATAGTTTTTATGAACAAAAGCAATCCAGCAAGGTGTTGTTTACTTCTCTATAGAGGACAAGAAATCAAACTCGAGATGATAACCCCGACAGCACATGTCTCTTTTGCTAAGGAAAGTGGAAACCTGATTGAAATGCACCACCCCAGAACTTGCCTCTAGATTACACGTAACATCACGGTGTCTGGTTGGCTCCTCTTCCTCCAGGAGAGGGAGGCCAGTGGTTTCCATGGGTGGGGCAACAGCTGCCTCTCCAGAACAGCAGGCCTAACAGGAGGCATCTGTCCTTCTCTGCCTCTGTCCCTCAGTCTGCCCCATGCTGTTCCTCTGTAGGAAGGCAGCTCAGTGGGTCTGCCTTTGATTTAACTCATCTCTATTTCCCCCCTCCTGCTGCCTGCGGCCCAAACACACACGGTTGCCCCACTGCCAGGGAGAAAGACCAAAGTGAGGGTCTACAGTGGAGGGGGCTTATTTCACCCAGCTTTAGACAGACAAATGGGGGAATAATCGTCTGTTTCCCAAGGGTGATTCATTTCTCTGGGTGAGGAAAGAGCTGTTGACGATTTATTTGAATCCAACACAAGGCAGCCCTCCAGCCTTTCCCTGTGAGTTTATTATTTAAAGAGGGGAAGGGAGGGAGAAGTTTCATCAATCAGGAAAACGACTTTCCCCTGAGCCACTTGATTCTTTATAGAGTCCAGTTTCCAAAGCCCTGGTACTGACCAAAGACTGGAAGCCTGACCACTGGTTCAGGGATGGGCATTACCCCTTCTCTAGAGCTGGAGCTTAAACTGGGTGCTGGAAAGGTTAATCTTACACCAGGGAAATGGTAGCTTTTGAGGCTGTGCTGCGGGGACAGGAATCCCTTGAGTTCCATCCAGTGGTCAATTTAAAGAGCTGTAGGGCCCACCCTCATGGGGGAACTAAGGTAGAAGGAACCTTGAGCCTAGGGAATTCTATCCCAAATTCTCCAACTGCAGAAAAGAGACACTGCTTCCAGAGGAGGCCCTTACATGGGCTTAGCTCTTCTTCTCTGGGTCACAAAATCTCCTCCCGGCCAGACACTGGGAGAAAGCATCCCTTTAAGAACAGGACAGGAACTCAAGGAGGAAGGTGGTTAGGGAGCCAGGAGGAGTAGGGAGCCCATTCCACCGTGTGGAGTTTCTTGATTTATCGGTAAGAAACCTTAGGCTCTCACCTCCCACGAAAGGGCCTGGCCGTGGTGACGGCTGGTCCGCCTGGGGATGTGACTTTGCAGGCGACTCTTATTTGCATTTCCCACGAAATTCTCAAATTGTGGGTGTCAGAAACAAGAGTGCACGTCCGCTAAGGTGGAAATGGTTCTTGGACGAGTTTTTTCATTGTAAATGTGCCACTTTCTCGAAGATCCTCAAGTTTAAAGCAGTTTTAATTCAATCTAGAAATACGATCTGGATCTGGATCATTCCAGAGTAAATGTTGCCTTGTATTTAAAAGGTCAGCGAAAGCCTCGTGGTAGATATATCTTGAGAAGCCCACAGTAGAAACCTCTCTGTGCTTTTTCAGTCGGTGACCAAACTTTAAGGGCGGAGACAGTCACACTTAGAAAGGGAACGCCCGGAAAGGGAATTAGACCTTTGTTCCTAGAGACCCTTCCCTTACCCGAGGTTCTGGAGCCTTAGGGTTATGTCCTGAAAAAAGGCGGAGAAAGGCGGCCCAAGATTTCCTAATCTTACAGGAGGCGGCCTGCGTCTCAAACTTTTTTCGAACACAGTGACACCCTTAGCAGAAACTGCATAAGCCCCTTCACTCTGGAAGGGAGGTGAGTTTTCTGGGCACTTCGCTCAGCCAACGAGACTTAACTGCGTTTTCCAGGCCCCTTCTTGAGACTCCGGCCCCCTGTGCCCCACCCGCTGCCCCCGCTAAGGGCGGGCTCCCACCCTGCGCGCCCAGGCGGTTGGCTCCCAGTCCTCCCGCAGACGCTCGCTCCCGCCGCTCTGCCGCCTAAAGGGGCCTGGACGAGCCTGGAGGCTGGGCACCGCGAGGCTGGCGATCCCGAGGACACCCTGCGGAAGCTCAGCCTCACCTCCGGGGCTCTCCAGCGCCCCGGACCCCCTCAGCTTGCCCAGGCCTGAGACCACCCAACCCGAGCTGGGAAAGGGGAATTGTGAAGAGAGGACGTGGGGGCCAAGTGCGGACCTAAGCCCGAACTGGGGCCTCTGTCGATCAGCGCGGCCCGCACCCTTTCCTGGCTCCTCGGGCTTAGGGTGTCAAGCCAGAGGCGGAGCCGCCACAGAGGGCGCTGGAAGTATCTTTGGGAAGAAATAGATCAAGGGAGGGGCCCTGATGGGCGGGGGCAGCTGCGTCTGCGGCCTGCGGGTCGGCCAACCTGCGGGAGGATAAGTGCCGCCTCCCTTCCCATCCCCGCCCGATTTCTGAGCCGCACAGGGCCCATTGCCTTAAACGTGCCCGCGAGGGGGCAAACCCCGAAGCTTCGGGTCTAGGGAATCCCGTTTTCCCGGGAACCTTCGCTGGTACCCTGCGGTCGCTGGGCTGCGCGGGGGCGGGAGGGCATGGGGTGCGAGGAGCGCAGTGGGGAAGGGCGCGCGAGCAGCCGCAGGCCCGGGACCGGGTCCCTCCGACGCCTCTAGCTCCGCCGCCCTCCCGCTGGATGCGGCGCCCCTCGCTCCCACCTCCCACCCGCTGCTGTCCTAGCGAGAGTGGGGCCAGAGTCGGAGGCCCGCTTGGCCCCTACGTCTGGGGCCAGACGCGGGACTGCTCGCGCGAACCGGGCGTCCCCGAGATGGGGCAGCGTTTCACGGGAAGCGCCTGTCTCCGCTCCCCGACCCCGGATTCCCAGGCCCAGAGAGGTGGCGGCGCAGACGACAAAAGAAAGATGCACCGGAGAGGGACATCACCAAACTAGGCCCAACCCATTCTGCGCAAACACCTGCAAAAAGTCTCAAAATTCCTAAGTACTTTTGGAAACTGAGAGGGAGAAAAAATAAGAAAAATCCAAACTCGGGCCGAGGGCTGCGGGAACTCTCTCTCCTCTGTCCCTTGCGTCCCCACACCAATGACACTTTGTAAATTCTGCTGAGATTACAGTCCAGGTCGGCCCGGTGGCCCCAGCTGCTGCGCCTTCCCCAGCCGCGTTTCCTCCCTAGGGACCGCAAGGAGGACCCGGCCACCGGCTCTCTGCGGCCCACTGGCGGCTCTCCGAGCTCTTGCGCGGAGCCTCTACTAATTCAAGTCCCAGTCCTCTACCCATCCTCGGCACCGAAGTACCGACTGCGGCCACGGAACCAGCGCTCGGGAAAGTTCAGCACGCCCTGGAGCTGGTCCCGGGAGGCCGGGCCTGATGGGGCTCAAGCCCGAGGGAGCAGAGAGGGAGGGCGGCACGGATCTGGGTGCTCCACGCCAGGGCCTGCTTTTGCTGCGGTGTCCTGCGGTTCCGTGGAGGCGGAGTGGTTGGATTTCCCGCACCCCAAGAAGGCAGGGAGGAGCAGCGTCAAAGGCTCTGTGAGGCAAGTCGGGGTCGCTGACCCCCGAAAGTTTTGGGTTCCGTCTAGCCTTGACTTGATCAAGGCCCTGGTTTCCTTCGAGGTCTGCGACCGACATCTGCGAGAGTGCAGGAACCTGGGCCTGATTCTTAGGCGCCACGATTTACGTGGAAGATGGGGCCCCTCAAGGACCCTTCATCTCCCTTGGGCCTGGAAAATTCCAGAAACCGGGTTTGAGAGCTCCCTTATTCCCGCCCCTCATGCTGCGAAGTTTCAAGGCCCAGAACGCATTTCTGCTACGGGTGGGGTCCTTAACTCCATGCGAGGAAATAGAGGTTGGAACAAGCACAATTTATGGAGACTTTTTCACCTAATATTCAACTACCCTCCACCCCCACCCTGGGAAAGGACAAAGAAATTCACATTACCCTTTGAACCCCTGTGTAGACATACAGCTCTCTAATGCACTGCCAGCAATGCAAGCCTTGCCCTTACTTCCTTTGGAGTTTGTCTTAATCTTTCACCACGTCAGCAATGAACACTTTGTGGGTGCTTTCCGAGGTGCTAGGCACTGTGAGGGACACAAGAGAAAAGCGACAAACACACCATCAAGAGAAGTAAGATATTCAATGCAGAAGAAATGGCCCCTGCTCTGGGGCCCTCAGATCCTGGTGGGCAACAGGCCACCTAAGCCGACGGTAACACCACTGGCCACACAACACACAAGTGCTGCCAGCGCATCCTTCCAGAGGCTTTTTAGGGTGCTAGAAAACTCACTGCCCATTCCCTCTAGCAGACAGAAAGGACAGGAGCAGATGCCTTTGACGAATATGGAAATAAAAAGAAGCAATGGTGGCAGTGCATAGTTTGGAGATTTATTAACACTGAGATAAACTTCAGTCTGGGGCATCTCTGTAATTCATGTCCCATTAGTTATTACCAAATGAACAAATCGTTTTTCTTTTAACTGGTTTTTAAAGGAAAAAAACAAAAGGAGTGAGGTGGTTGAGAGAAATCTTTTTTTAATGGGATTAGAGTCATTATGTTCCTGTCTCCGTGGGTCTCTGAGCTACAGAAACTTGCCTCTCCACTCCCGAGTTCACCAGCCTGTGTTCTAAACATAAAACAATTCTGTAATTTCCTTCAAGAACAAAAGTTTTCAAAGAAATGACCTGCACAGTATCCCCTTCAATAAAGCAGAGTTGACTTAATGGTCTGTTAATTACTCCATCCCTGCAGGGGGAGGGAAGCTTCCAAAAGGATTGCTACAGACCCTCTGTTGACTGAAGCTGTGGTCTGTCCCAAAATGTACAGCTGGGCTGGGCCATTGAATACCCAGACAAAACAAAATCCTCGATAAATAATCCTACCTAGAACACAAAGATTCAGCATACAATTGTTGAATCTTTGCTGGATCCTCAGAGAAGACCGGAGGGAGCTCTTTGGAGTTTCCGGTAATCTTTAAAGCTTGAGGCTAGGGCTTCTTGGAAAAATTTATAAAAGAGCTTGTTTGACTTTTCTGTCCCCTTATCCTCCTGCCAAATTTCTTTTTCTCATTGGAGACTCTGATTATACTTCTTTTATCCAGTCTTCTTTTGTACTAATGAGTTTGTTTCATCATTTAATACATTTTTCATCTGGTCATCTTTTCCAGTTGTTTCTCTATTAATGATTAAAACCTAAGAAGATAATTTTAAGTGCTGTAGTAAAAAAGGACAAAGTAGAGAATCCAAGTATAGGAGATAGATTTGGGTTACTATTCTCTGTGACTTTCACATCAGTAAGGTAACAGCTGCAACATGGAATTAAATATATTTCTAAAATAATAAAAGTCTAAAAGCTCTACTAGGCCTACACAAAACTGGACAGTCACCCATTTCATTTGGCATCAGAGACAGATATGCAGAAAAACTCAAATTCTGAAACACCTCTTTAAGAAAGAAAATACACATGAACATATTCTACACTAATCGAGAAAGTATTGGTTGCAATTTGGGATACATTTGGCCTGTTTAAAGAAAACATTTCAGAAAGATGAAATGTGACATCTATAGTAATGGATCATGAAAATGATCAAGATGTGGATATGATGTTTTGAAAATTTATGCCTTATCTGAACTGGGCAATAGCAGGAAGAGTCTGTCATGCCACATGATTTGCCACATCCACTATCCCTAAAGGGTCATGTGTTGAAGGGAGCGAGCCTTTGCCTTCCTTGCCATAGTTGACTGAGAGCCTTGCATGATGTATAAGCAAGGCATGGACATCGAGGAAAGCTAACTCAAAGAGGTATTGGCATTAAATTGTGCCGTAATTGTGTTTCATAGAGTGGCATTTGTCTCATTGAGAAAGTGTACAAGTCTAGAGAGTCAAAAAGAGACCCATCATTTAAATTGAGTTTTACCTCCCATCAATGCTGGACTTCTAGTTTTCGGTTAGACTACCTTTTCATTCCATTTATATGAGAAATGGGATCAGATACAAAGTGACAGTGTGATTTTTGTAGCCCCATAGTGTTGGTCCTTTCAATAAAACACATACAAAAGGCTACCTTTGCATGTTTATTCAATGATGTTCTTAGGGTCTGGACTTTCCCACAGTACTATATAACTACTAGGCAAACAGGGAAAAAAAAGCCATTCCTCTTGCTAAATAGTCCATGGGGAATACTGGAAATAGAGAAGGCAGTTTATTTCCAATTTTTACCAAAATTATGAATAAATTAGACTACAAGATTGAATAAAGTACAGTTTTAGAAATTATGCTGAATGATGTGATGTAGAGACAGGTTGTTTCTCTTTTTCTCCTTTGCAGGGATTTAATGCATTCAGGTTATCAATGCTCCTTCCCAAAGGCCATTTTGATTTGGAAGATTTTTCATATTTTACACTTAGGTACTTGATTTTCTAGCATTACCTTCACCAGTAGAGTGTTGTGTTCCCGGCTGTTCAGTGAGATATTGATCTCTTCAGGGCCACAGAGTATGTTGACTAATGACCAGTAATTTTTCATCATTATTAATATAGGCAAATTTTAAAAAAGAAAATAACAAGAAACATGCACTGTGTTTTTCACAGTAAATATAACATCTCAATACAAGGAATTTACAAAGGAGCTTTAAACTGAAGGAAAACACTAACGGTGAAAACTTTTTGGAATATATTTAAAATGGGGAGAACTAATATTTCTTTGGAAACAACAGTTTTATTTAAACCTCAACCAAATGCTAACCTGTCCTTGAGTGGCTGATGCTGATTATACTGAAGAGTAGCCAGAGAGGAGGGGGGAAGCTA
The DNA here is from genome assembly GCF_030020395.1 of Manis pentadactyla. Taxonomy (NCBI): domain Eukaryota; kingdom Metazoa; phylum Chordata; class Mammalia; order Pholidota; family Manidae; genus Manis; species Manis pentadactyla. The sequence goes on from NC_080030.1 coordinate 53,851,790, forward strand.
TAGGTAAGAAATTCCTACTTTTCCAAACTGACCTTCCCATGAGCTCTCACCACATAGACCCTAAACCTCATCTAAGGGGACAGTGAAGTGTGAGATGCTTCTCTTATAATTATTTATTTGACTACTACAAATTACTTTCTTTTTCTATAATTAACTTCTCTTGAAATTTTATTTGAGGTTTGTTCATCTAAATATATGCAATAGTCCCCCCTTATCCTCAGGGTCCGTGTTCTAAGACCCCCACTAGATGCCTGAAAGTGTGGACAGTACTGAACCCTATATATATTCTATGTTTTTTCCTATGCATTCATATATTTATACCTATGACAAATTTTAATGTAAACATCAGGCACAGTAAGAGATTAACAATGATAACTAATAATAAAATAGAATAATTATAACAATGTACTGTAATAAAAGCTATGTGAATGTGCTCTCTCTCAAAATATCTTATGGTACTGTACTCACACCTCTTTTTTGTGATGATGTGAGATGATAAAATGCCTATGGGATCAGATTAAGTGAGATGAACACAGGCTTTGTGACATAGCACTAGGCTACTACTGACCTGACCGATACTCAGGAGTTTTCTGCTGCCAGACCTCCATTGACTGTGGGTAACTGAAACCACAGAAACCATGGATAACAGGGTGATGGAGGGGAAACTACTATACCGTTATGGTATAAACGGATGGTTTAGAATTTGTTGAAACTAGAATTAAGTTCAATGAAGCATTCAGTGTTTCTCTATGCCTTAGGCTTGTAAGGAGATCAGAGGTGAGAGATGGGAGATAGAATCTGCAGAGCAGAATGAAATGGATTTATTAAGTGGAGCATGTAAAGCCAGAAACATGGTAGCCATATTTTAAAAATGCAAAATATTTCTGCTGATAACATGATATCATGAATTACTCTTATTAATTTGGCCTTCACATATACAGGCTTTTAAGTTATGAAGACACTATTTAGAAAAAGGACTGTGTTTGCTTAATTTTAAGAGATGAAAGAATTACGGGTGATTTTCTCTTTCTCCTCTCTCTTCCTCCTCAATTTTCCTTCCTCTGTTTCTCTATCTCACTTCTCAATTATCTCATCATCTTCTTGTTCTCTATCTTCTTGTACTTCTTTGCTTCTAGTCTCCCTTCCAATTCATCTCTTCACTCTATGGGTCCATTTGCCACTTTATTGCTTTAGGGGAGCATGGAACTTCCATTTCCCTAGACTTTTCATTCTGTCCTCATACACAAATCTGCTTGCTCCTCCAATCAGTTTTGGTTTCTAGGAAGCACCAACACTGTTTTAATATCTTCACTCTCAACTATATTATGTTACAGAAAAATGTGTTCCAGAGCAAAGATGTTCAAAAGTGCTTTAACTTTCAAAAGCAACATTACCATGAAAACGTCTTTCTAGATGGTGAGGGTATTATGGTAGATGCCAGCCTGGGCTACCTTAGGGGAAATATTTACATTAATAATTATAGCAAACACAAAGTTCTTAATATATCCCAGTTACAGTTTTAAATACTCATCACATATTGACTCATTTAATTCTCACTGCAAACCTATGATGTTACTACTATTATTATTCTCTTGTTTGCAGCTGTGGAAACTGAGGTGCAGAAAGTTAAGTAACTTACTTAAGGTCATGCAGTTGGTATGACCTAGATCAGTGGTGTCCCTGGGCAGGCAGCATCAGCATCATTTGGAAACTTGTTAGAAATACAAATTCTGAGATTTTGCCTTAACTGCAAACTAATAAGATAAACTGTCATGGTTTTATGGATGTTAGCAGAAGACACAAGACTCCTGGATCAGAAACAAAGGCTTTATTTCTCACTGTCTAAACAGTATTATGACCATCATGCTCACGTTAGTTCCCCTGGTCTCGTAATTCCCATGAGAGCTGTGCAGAGGTAGATACAGTACATGTAGTGGATTGTCTTACAGCTGAGCCATCTGAGGCTTAAAAATCCCCAATCTTTTATAATGAGCTTCTAGAAAAACTACCTGGTCTTTACCCTGAAGTGTGACCTTTTCCTTACTGTCTTTGGCAGGAAACAAACCTGTGTCCTGCTCTGGCAATTGATACTATCTCTGTCTCCCAGAGCTGTTTGCTGTACAAACACCCTTGATTGGACAATCCAGAATAAAGTTTGTCAATGTCTCTGATCACAAGCATGCAGAAATTCAAGGGACCTGTGGAAATTGTTGGCTAACAGAAGATGAGATGAACACACTCTTCAGCAGTCGGCACATTGCCACAGCATTGTTTGCATTCCTCTCCCCCACATAAACAGGACATGTATGTGTATGAGTAGGTATAGGAATCCTTATAAAAGAAGCAGTGTTTCTTTGTGTGTGTGCCTGTTTTTAACTTATATGTGGATTGTGATTAACCCTTCTGCTGTTCCTCACTTTTTTCCCCACTTTTAAGAGCCATCCACTTTGCTGTTGATTAATCTTGTCCCCCACTTTTTTGTATTGAGGTATATTTGACATACAACATTGTGTGTAAGTTTAAGGTGTACAATACATTGATTTAACACATTTATACTGCAATATGACTGCCATTGTAGTATTTGCTAACACCTCTATCGTGTCACATATCATTTCTTCTAATTTTGGGAACAGTTAAAATGTAGTCATTCAGCAACTAATATTTATAATACAGTTTTGTTGCTTATAATCACTGTACTCTGGATTAAGTCTCCAGGACATTTATCTACTAGTTGCAAGTATGCAGTGTTTCCTATTTTTTTTTACTTCTACTAAGTACTCCATATTGTGTGTCCATCACATTTCATCCCTAATTTCCCTTATGATGGAACTTAGCTTCCCTCTAGCACCCAGCTGTGATTTACACACACACACACACACACACACTATATATATATATATGTATATATATATATATATATATAAAACCAATATCCTTTGCTCATTTTTCTATCAGGTTATCTGCCTTTATTTTTCAAGAGCTCCTTGTATAGTTCAGATATTGAATGTTTTAGGTATAACAACTACTTTCTCCAGCCTATTACCTTAATTTTGTGTTTTATGTGCTTTTTCCTCACATTGTCTGCTACACAATCTGCTCTTTCCCTTCGGCTTTGTGGTGGCAACTTCATCCTATGTCAGGTTCATACACATATTGTCAGGCACATTTTCGTGGGTCTGTTTCTGAACTGTCTATTCTGTACCATTGGCTTATTAGTCTTTTTCTATGCCACTACCAGTATACTGTTATTACAATAGCTTAGAATTCTGTCTTAATATATAGTAAAGTGAATCTTGGAGAATAAATTTTTACAGGATGGTCATGTTTGTCTCCAAACTGAATACATTCTAAGCCAACCAGAATAGTGATCCTTTAAAAAAAAAGCTGTACTAATATTATTACAAGTTTTTATCACCTGCTCCTTTAGGAGGTTGAGCATTGGGAGGAGAGATACCTATATATACAATTCTCTTGGAATTATAACAATATTCTTATTTTTTTCACTATATTTCCTCAGCTTCAAAGGTAATACTCACGGGCTCTCAAGTTTTCTAGCCCCATGTATGAAGCAATCTAGTGTCTCTTTAATCTGCCTAGAAGCAAGTTTCTTCCTAATTATAAAGGTGCAGAGATAGTGCTCATCATTACATTCTACTACATTATATGTTTTACATCATTATATATCTGCTATACAGTATCTTACACAGTAGGCACTAGGAAATTTTCTTAAGAAGGAACTTCCTGCTCATCCTGAAAGAACATTTTGCAGATGGTTTCAAATTTGAATGGAAGCATTTTCAGTTTACACAGGCTCTTTCAAACCTCCGGGCCTGGGCCCTCCATATCGCCTGGCACACTTGTTCCCATCCTACTCCTCCTTGCCTAGCCTACTCTTATCTAATCTTCCCTGGGAAGCCTGGGCCAGTGGTAGTTACCCCTCCTATGTGCCCCTTAGCCCAGGGCACTTCCTCTTCATAGCACTTACTATCTGGAACCATTTGCTTCTCTCTCCCACTAGAATCTGAACCCTATAGGGCAGGACCCTGATGGCCCTGTTCACCCAACATAATGTCTGGAACATAATAGATGCATCAAGAATATTTTGTGAGTCAATGAATGAGAAATAGTGCAGAAAAATTTAAGTTTTGAATGGGTGGATGCATAAAATGACCTTAGTTTCCCTTCAAACTATGAGATTTCATTACCATAGGACCCAAGCCACAAAATCTGATTCAGATTTTTAAGTCTCCATACATTTACTTCTGTTTAAAAGACTAGCTATCTTGGAATAGGGGCTTTTATCACATATGCTTCTAGGCACTTTAGGGGGTAGAAAGCAACTTTATAACTTAATCAGATAAGATTAAGAGGAAAGAGTCACCTTATTACCCTGACTGCTCTGTTTCTGTGTGCTGAATTAATAGTAGCTGCTTTTGATAAATAACATGCACTGTTATTTAATTGAATTCTCTAAAAAATCTGGCAAGATAATATTAGTTACTCTCTTCTACAGGGGAGGACAGTAAGGGGTTAGGTTAAGAAACGTGGAAATGATACCCAGCAATAAAGTGTACAGCTGCATTTTGAACTCTCTCCTGTCTTACCCCCAAAGCTGGTTCTCCTAAAAGCTGTCCTATATCGACATGAACATCTTTTTGATCTTTTTCTTTGGCTTCTTCCTCTCCTTCTTCTCCGTGGCCATGTCCCATCAATAACCTACATTAGATGGCTCCTGTCCACCCCTACCCATGGTTTTCATCATCTCCATAATGAGGTTTTGTTTCCAGAGGGTCATCAGTTGTCTTGGCAATTTTATTCTCTAGTCTTCACTCATTCAATGAATCTTGTGCTTCTCTGAGCATTGTGTTAGGTTCTGAGGGTATAATATGGAAAAGGAAAGGTGTGGTGGCAGCACTTAAAGCTCAGGGCCCAGTGAGGAAAATAATCAAGCAAATGGCAAAACAGTATGCTAAATACCGTGTGAGAGGGTGCAACATCACCCTGTCTAGGGCTATGTCAAGCTGCAGAAAAATGTCCAGACGCAAGGGAGCAGAGGGAGTTTGGAAGAAGTTCTAATGCAGCTGGAGTGTAGAATTCCTCAGTGTGAGGGGGTTCAAGTGGAGCAAAGTACAATATGGAACTCCAGAGATAAGTAGGAGCCAGTTGCCAAAAGTGCCTGCAATCCATTCACTCATCTTGTTCAACATAGATTGACTAAGTTCCCACTGTAAAAATAAGTAGATCGCACACAAAGTACTTACCATGTGTCATGCACTGTTCTATATGTGTTATATCTATTAACTGATTTAATCATTTGCAACAACTCTATGAGTTAAATACTATTATTCCAGTTCTGAGGATGAGAAAACGAAAGCCTGAAGAGATTGGGTAACTTTCCTAACGTCACACAGTTATTAAGAAGCTGAAATTTAAACTCAGGCAGTCCATTTCCAGTGTCCATGCTCTTAACCACTATAAAAAACTGCTTCTGGGGAGAAAGTGATGAAAAATAGGTAAGGCTCACTATTCTCCTTCTAGGGAAGAGACAGAAAATAAGCAGTCAAACAACAAATAAATGAACAGGATACAGATGAGACGTATGAAGAAATCCAAATGGTGGGATAGCTTGGTTTAACTTGGTTAGTTAGACTTATCTAGGGAAGTCAGGGAGGGCTCCACTGAAACATGACACATGAGAAATCCAGGTAGTGGGAACCAGCATACATGGATTTGATAGTGGAGATGTGGGATGGTAATTTTTTATGTCAACTCCCTAGGCTATGGCGTCCATGTATGTATCAAACTTCATTCTAAATGTTGCTGTGAAGATACTTTGTATATGTGATTAACATTTACAGTCAATTGACTTTAAGAAGAGCACCCTTCAGAGTGGGTGGGCCCCATCCAACCAGTAGAAAGCCTTAAGAACAGAACCTGAGGTTCCTCAAAGAAGAAAGAACTCGGCACCAAGACTGTAAGAGAAATCCTGCCTGAGCTTCCAGCCTGCTGTTGTAACCTGCAGATTTCGGACAGCGGCCCCCACAGACAGTCAATTCCTTAAAATAAATGTCTACCTCTCTCTTTATATATGTATTTTGTTTCTCTGAGGAACCCTGACTGATGTGGGATGACCGATAAAGAAAGACTCAACCCTTGCCCTCACAGAGCTTCACTACAGAGGGAGAGTGAAATACATGAAACAATGGATTACGGAATAAAATTCTTATATCTCCTTAAGCATTAAGATCAGGGCCCTGAACAATAGAGACACAGGAAAAATATTTACTGGCTGAGGGAATGCTATTTGGAGTTGAGAGAGCAAGATCCCAGTGCCAATTCTGCCCTAGCAGAGCTGTGTGACTTGGGTTCATTCAGTTAACTCTACTAAATGTGTTTCCTTCCCTGTGAAATGAGGGCATTGGAATAAATGTTCCTAAGATCTTTTCTAATCATCTGTGATTCTATGACAGCAAGTGGAAGATGGACAAGGATAAATGGATAGCTACTGAACTATTGATAAGAGCAGCAAATTTCAGAAATACAGTCTTAGAAGGTGACTGCTGTTAGTCATGCAACATGGGAGGGCTTGCTAGCAACCCCAACACCTCCACCTGACCTTCAGCTGCTGTCACTGTCAGCAGGGTTCTTGGGGGTTATGTACAGAGAACATCCAGGCCAATGAGTTGTCCACAGCTAGGACTTTTGCCCCAGTCTAGGTCTCCACCCGTTCTCCCATGTGTGAGGCTCCATTGGCTGCAGACTCACAGCCGGTTTGCTCTATGCCTCTGCTCTGTTGGCACCACCTGTATTAGTTTCCTGTGGCCACTGAAACAAAGTTCCACAAGCTGTGGGGCTTAAAACAACAGAATGTATACTTCCATGGTCCTGGAGGCAGGAAGTCTGAAACCAAGGTGTTACACTGCCATCCTCCCTCCAGTGGCAACAGGGAAGAATCCTTCCTTGCCTTGTCCAGCTCTGGTAGCGCCCCATTTTCTTGGCTGGGGCAGCATTACTGCAATTCTGTCTCCATCTTCACATGGCCTTCTTCTCTCTGAATGTTTCTGTGTTTCTGTGTCCAAATTTCACTCTTCTTATAAGGACACCAGCCATTGGATTTGGGGCCCATCTTAGTACAGTATGACTTCCACCTTAACTTGATTGCATCTATATATAAAGATCCTATCCCCAAATGAGATCACACTGGATGGACATGAATTTTGGAGGGGTCACTATGCTGCCCAGTACACCCACTATACCATGATTTACCCTACGAGGTGGGCCCAGACTTGCTCCATTGACCATGAAATTCAGGAAGGAAGGTCAGGAGAACGTGAGAGGATCATGGCTGCCTGAGAGCAATGAACGTTGCCCCATTCTGATCTAATCATAAACCCTTTATATTTCTGTGGATAATTCTACTTGCTTTTCTGTTAACTGATTATATGTGCCCCATTTGATTCAAATAAAAGCTTATGTATGCATGTACATGTGTATGTGTGCATATGTGTACATATGTGTGTGTGTATAAATGTAATTCTGGTGTGGTGATGTATTAGACAAGTGAAGTTGAGAGGTGGGAAGAAGTATGGACAGGGAGGAAAAAACTTCAATATTCCCTAGATTTGAGCACATGTGAGTAGCCATTCTGACCTGCTGTTGGAATAGGACAGGATTAGAAAAGCAGATTGCTATTGCATGCCTGACTGACAATTTACTAGTCTTACCTTAATTCCAGTTCTTATGAAAACAGCAAACAGCCTATGAAGAGTCTTTTATACCTTTAGGTTTACAGAAATTCAAATAGAATGTGTAAGTCAAAAGAATGTTTGGTTTCTCCTTAAAATGGACATTGGAAGGAGAAAAATTAAGATGTTTTTCCTTTGATAAGATGAAAACTTGCCTTTTTTCTGTTTATATGTTGCCTTTCTCCAGTTTTTTATTACTATAAATCAGCTTGACTAAACAACTGGGTGTGTACTGCTCTCTTTGTGCCTAGGTTTGTCTTCTTATCTACTTGCTTAATATTATTTTTCTTTGGTAACAGAAAGGAACATTTTTCCATTAAATAATGAAGATTTGGGGGAGGCAGGTATCTGCTATGTGGTAGGTTCTTTCCAAAATTCTGGAGATACTGCAGTAAATATTATTGGTAAATTTCCTAGGACTTCCAGAGTTTATAATACAGTGTTTTGATTATTAAAAAATAGTATTTCCTTTTATAAAAATTGTTGGTTTACGTTTTTTACTGAATTATCTGTTGGAGACATAGTAATTAGTTTGTGAGGGCTCTATGTAGAAGGTGGTAATCTTCTCTTAAAAAATGTCTTTTATAATCGTTTGCCTTCTCATTTTAGTTACTCTTTCTTGTTATTTATTTATTTATGCCTTTTTTTCTTCAAAAATTTTTTTTCTTGTATTTAATTTCTTATGGTTACTTTTTTAATTCACAGAGAATTTACAGTTACACATCATTATAGCCATTAATCCATTTACTCCCAAGTAGTTTCATGCTTTAGCAAGGTTTTCTAAATACAGAAATTGATAATCATTGATCTTTTCTTTTAGTAATTTTCTTACATCACTCAATAGCAATAGCTAGTATTACCAATGGGCCGAACTTGCTTTTTAAAAGTTATATTTAATCCTAAACCTTCTCCTGAGGTAGGGAGCCATATAATTGTCCTCACTTTATGAATGAGCAGTAGTTTATGGATAAGGCTTAGAGAAGAAAATATCCTGCCCAAATGTAAACAGTGTCCACTCAGATGTGAAGTACAGTGTCTAGTGTCTCCACCTGGGGATTATTTCAGAGTATGGTGCAGGGTGAGAACCAAAACTGATTTTTTTCTCCTTCAAAACTAGCCACACTGCCCCAAATGATTTATTGATTTTCCCTTCCCTTTCCCACCATTGAATACATCTTTATGACACATGAAACATTTATATGTAGTTAAGTACTTTCTTGTTTTAACTACTTAGTAAAAGCTTGTGCTATGTAGCAAGCACATTAACTATCCTCCTGCTTTATTTTGTTTCATTTTGTTTTGCTCTATTTCAGGTGTAAGAAACATGTTTAAAAAGATATTTTTAAATAAAAATTTCTTACTTGTTTCCTTTTTAAACTTCCTCTCTCAGAGACCTTTAAAGAAAATTCTTTTAGGTGTAATAGCTGCATTCAGATTTAACTACTTTAGGAAGAAAAAAAATGCACATCATTACTTGGTTCTTCAGGGATGACTTTGGACTAAAAAGATTCCGTTGGGTTCTTGAATTCCAACCTATCTATTTCTGACCCAGTTTAGAAGCATCTAGAAAATTAGGTGTGTGGCACAAGGTATTCTGCCAAGGTTTCCAAGAAGAGTTAAGACTCACTCTAACTTTTACTCTTTCCCAAAGAGGGTTGGGTGAACTTAAGGCAGCTTTATGCAGATGAATAGTGCAAATGACCCAATTGTGCCCCCTGACTCAAGCCCCACCTCTTTTTATCCCCATTAATCTTCAGCCAAAACAAAATTTCTTCCATAGAAGAGGAGAATTTAATACAGTTTATGATAGACATGAAGAGGCAGCTGAGGGTGTATTTCCCCTCAGAAAAAGATGAGGATGTTTCTGAAACTAATAGGAAGAAACAATTTGACCCCCAAAGAGAAACTTTGTAAAATTAATTTGTTTTGTTTTGCTTTGTTTTTCTGGTGGTTTTTTTTTTTTTTATGGCAAGAGAGTTAGGAAAAGGAGAAAGTTTTCAACTACATGGCATGCTTATCACCCTTTGCTGTCAGGTTGCCCTTTCTGGAGGTTAGAAGACTTTGGGACTTAAGGAAGTAATTAGTTGATCATCAGCCAACACCGGTGGCCTTGCGTGGTCATTGCAGCCCCCTCACACCTCCAGTGCATGTTGAACTTTGGCCCTAATCCCATACAAGTCTACATACAAACAATTTAACACTCGATTTGATTAAAAAACAACAACATGTCTCTTAAATCTCTGACTTAAAAAGATTGCTTGTTGCAGAAATCCAAGGAGGTAAAGACATTAAATCTCAGTTTCTTGTTTTAAAAGTGCTTTACATATATCACCACCAACCAGCTTGTAAATTTTAGTCAGTCCTCAAACCAGTCTTTTAAAGGAGCTGAAAAATGTCCCTGTGCCCTCAAAGGACACACCTGTTATCTGCAACAGTTTTTAACCAGCTTGTTAAGCAGCTTTGACAGATCAAAGACCCCAGACAATGGACACAAACTTTAACAATAGGGTAGCCTTGAGCAAAAGGTTCTGTCAAAGCCAGGCTTGTGCCCATGGCATTATGGCCCGCAATTGAAAATAAATTTTACTTGAATAAGTACCTCAGCCGATCAGAGGCGCTGCCGCTGCTGAAACAAAAGCAGTTGGGGATAAGTTATTGACTCCACTGACAGCCTGAATGAACTTCATTATGCCAGCCCACTCTTGGTGAATGTGTCAGGTTTTAAACTGAATTAGGTGGCAGGTGCATGGACCAATTTCCTGCCCCCCTTGAGACAGCAGACAGCCAATCATCACCTGATTCTACAGACAAATGTTTAGATTTGTTTTTCATATTGCATGGCCATAAGTGAAAACACATTTAAATCTTTTTCCTCACCCTCCATCTCCGCTGTGTTACATTCCCAGGAGCAGGTCATACCCACTCTTTGGTGTAATGGGGCTCATAAAAGCCAGGGCTACCACTCCCCTCCCTCCCAGGCACAGATCTCAGGGATGATCTGGATTCTTCTGAGGTTATCGGAGTTCAGCTTCAGAATAGAAGCTCCTCTTCTGTTCTAGAAGACTAAAATGTGGAGACACACATTGGCGGACTGAAACATCTTAAGAACTTCAAAAGGATGTGAGCATGGACATTCCTGTAGGTTTTAACCAGAATGACTAAGTAATGCATTGATTTTTCAGTTGGGAGCTAGAATAAAGAACTCAGATATTCTAGTTGGCTGAAAGTATTTCCCATCAACAAACCTCATAACCCCTGCCAAGGCCCCTGGGTTGAAGCAGAGAATCAAGGAGAGCTGGCATTTTTCTACTATGTGTATCTATCTATCTATCTGTCTATCTGTCTGTCTATCTATCTGTCTATCTATCTATCTATCTATCTATCTATCTATCTATCTATCTATCTATCTATCTATCTATCTATCTATCTATCTATCATCTATCTATATCTATCTATCATCTATCTATCATCTATCTATATATATCTATCTATCATCTATCTATCTATCTATCTATCATCTATCTATATCTAGCTATCTATCATCTATCTATCTATCTATCTATCATCTATCTATCTATCATCCATCTATCTAACTTGCTTGTATATTTAGCTTTAAAACATTTTGTTTTATGATCTTCCCTGGCCTATAAGGATAAATGCAAGATCAGCTAAACTTTAGATGCTTTGATGCCAACTCTCATTACTTAATTATGAGACATAGGACTATTAAGAGTCCTAAAAATGAAAACCCAGACTTCCAGCCAGAGAGGGAGAGGGCTGGCATATGCCTTTGGCTGTGTGCCTTATTAAAGTTAATGAGCGAGAAAGAAAGATTCCCTTTTCCTAAGTATCTTAAAGAGCCGAAATCTTTCCTCTCAGTAAAATATATTTTCCTCTAAAAAATATTTTCATCGTTCACTATAAATAACTATACTTTTCTTGACATAAATTTTGAATTGTACAGTAGATCTCCCTCCAGAGATGGTCAGGCCCTTCTTCTCCCCCAAAAATGCAGGAATAAGATCTTTTAAAATCCCTAACTAAAACATCAAAGACATATCAGCCCAGTTATTATTGCCTTTTGGTGGAAGTCTCCAAAGGCAATCAATGTATTCAGTTCTGGACTGTATTTACTTCACAATATTATTTTGCTAAATTCAGTGGTTTCATGTTTGTACTTTCATAGAAACACAGATTCAAACTTTTTCACTTCTAGAAATATGTCAATATTTGATCATTTATGTCTGTGTGAATCTGGATGAGGCATACTATTCAGGAATATAAACCTGGTTTTCCTTCAGGGCTACCTACAGGCTGCCCTGAGCTAACAGAGGGAAGGCTTCTCCAGCGGCTCTCACTGGCTGGAGCCGTTCTTCCCCCAACCAGAGCAGATGGTGTTTCATAGCTGGTCACAAATGGCTGTCAGCGAGTGTTTGTCTGCCTGCCAGTAACCTGTGGTTCAGGGACTCCCTCAGAGAGTGTACCAGCTCTGACTCTGCTGATAACAGCATCTGAGAAAATGATCCGTCCTTTCTTGTCAGGCACAAAATTAGCCATCTCACTTTCAAACTGTTGACAAGGGGGACATGAAAGAAAGAAGGGCTGTGCCAGCCCAGCTGATGTTTCCTCGGCTCCGGTTCTATGGGCCTCATGCAGACAAATCCAAAAGCAGACTTTATGACAATGGTGTTGTCACTAAATAGATGGTGTTGGAGCAACCTCCATTCTGGTACCAGCATCTCCTACAGTGACTTGCTGGAACTCTCCACTGAGCTCATTTTGATCTTCAGAGAAACAGCTATTTTCCCACCCCAGGGCCTCCATCAGACTTCATATCGAAATGAGCTTTAGTGGTATGACCGTGGCTAAAGCAGGAGGAAGAGCAGAGTGGGACCAAGGCTCTGAACTGCCACCCTTGCTGCTTGGGCACCACCCCCAGCTGGAAGGCAGGGCACCTGCCTAATGCCTTTGTGGACGCACAGCCCAGAAGCACATGAGGCAGCCACACATGAACCAAAATAGGAAAGGACAAGGAAGGAGGAAAGAAAGAGAATGAGAGAGAAGGAAGGGGAGAAACAAGAGAAGGGACTGACCAGGCATTTGGAAGGAACGAATCCTTGCTGAGCATCTTCTATGGGCCAGGCATCGTATCCGTTCATACTGCTGTTGATGTGTCAGATGTTGATGCTCTGAGCATTTCCTTAAGTTGGATATCAGCACCTGTATCTTAGAAGGGAGGAAAGCACACCTCTGAGAGGTTCATCAACTTCTCTGGAATCACAAAATCAGAAAGTGGAAGAACCAGCATTCCAACTCCAGTCAATGCATTTGAGATTAAGAGACTAGACTCTAGGGCTGGGTCCCCGACTAACAACCTGGCTTTGCTACCTGCTAGCTGTGCCGCCTTGGGCAAACTACTTAACCTCTCAGTACCTCAGTTTTCTCATAAAATGGTGCTATGAATAACACTATCTTATAGAGTCACTGTGGAGAATGCAATAGATTAACATAGAAGTACTTTGAGCATACTTAGACAATAGTAAGCTCCCTTTACTTTATTGCTCTTGTGTTTTTCAATTATTTCCATGTTCAAACTTTATTGGTAAAGAATCCTTTTAGAATCCTCACTATAGCAAACTATTTTCTTCCAATGTTCTTAATGATTTTAGTTCTTGCTTTTTTTCTTGTTTGGTTTTTTTTAAAGCAGAGGAATCTAAATTTTAAGGCTGTACAGTTTAATGTATAAATATGGAAAGAATGCCAACTTTTGTATTATAACATGGGTTCCTACTTACGCCGTTTATTAGCTGTGTAACCCTGGGAGGTTACTAAACATCTCACAGCCTCTTTGTCCATCTGTAGAATGAAAAATACTTAGCAATCTATAGAACTACTATTATGACTAAATGAGAAAAGGTATGCAGAGTGCTTAGAACACAATAGGCATTCTGTAATAAGTTATTATTATTGTATTAAATAAACACTGATTTTTATCATGCAGCTAGGTAACATCAGCCGAAATGTGGGTCAGGAGTTGTACCAGAGTGTCTGGGTTACATGCACAGATTGACGAAACTGATGAGGGAAGCTGCCTTAAAGGTTTTTCCTTCTGTGACATTTCTCCCATTTCATTCGCCCTGAAGCTATATTATGGGTAATGACCACCAACTGCCATAACCATTTTGTCTGGCAATGGAATTTCATTTCTTTACCCTAGACTGTGCCCCTGCTGCTCCGAGGGAGGAGATGCTTGGACCTCAGGGAGCTGGAGAATGGGTTCCCTTTCAAGTAGCGCCAGCCTCTGTCAGGTGAGGTCAGCATGGCGATTAAGGGAAACATCCTTCAACCCCTGTAATCTCTCCAGGAGAAACGAGAGGAGCCTCCTGCCAATTGTTAATGATAATGCTCTTACAATTCCAACACCACATTTTACCCAGGAGGATCCCAAATGCTTCCAGACCCAAACAGCAAGAAGCAAATAGCTTCACCCACTCTGCCTGTAGGCGCGAGGTGGAGTCAGCTTGGATCGCAGCCACTGAGGGAAACATTACCCTTTTATTTTTAAAATGTGCAAAGAAAAAAAAAGTGCCCAAGTAATCACAAAACAGAAATGTAAATGCTTTCCTTACATGCTTTACTTTGTAGCTAAAATGGGAGTAAGAACAAGAGAGAAGATTTGTACTTTACATTATTTTTGATAAAAAATACTCATTTTATCACTTCTTTCACCCTGGAACTCCCAAATGAGCATAAATTTGTGTTTACAGGTCATTAGTTCCTTAACAGAGGAGCTTAAGGAACAATAGTTCTTAAGGGACTCACCAAAAAGAACAGAATGCAGCCCTAAATTATGAAGTCAGTTAAGGAGAAATTAATAGCACATTTATAAAAATAGTCTTTACATGAGGCTTTTCAGTCATACTTCTTTTTTAGATTATCTATGACCATGTAACAAACTATTCCAAATTCTAATGGTTTAAAAAAACAACTATTTAATATATCCCATGATTTTGTGTATCAGGCCGAACATGCTTGGGCACTTCTGTTCCACATTTCATTGACTGGGGTCTTGGGCTAGTCCGAAAGGTCAAAGACAAGTTCATTCACATACCTGGAGTCTTGGGCAAGTCCTGGTCACTGCGTTTCATTGGGCCCCTCTCCATGTAGTGTCAGGACCCTGAGATGCAGTTCCTCCAGGGGAGTACTAGAACTTACCTAGTTCAGGTTCAGACAGCCAAGAGGGGCCCAGAGCAAGTATTCCCAGAGAGGATGGAAGGTGTGCATCTCCCAAGGCCTGGGCTCGGAACTGCCAACTACACTGCATTCTGTTGGTCAAAGCAGCGGCACAACCCATTAAGTAAAAGGCAATGAGACATAGCTCTCAATGGCTCGTGTCTTCTGTTTTGTTTTATTCTTAATTGGCCACTCTTAAAAGCAGTTTGGAGCAGAAATTAATTAATGCATAGATCTTGGTACTTTGTTTAGACCTTTTTCTAAGAAAGCAGTCTGTTAACTTAAACAAGTTTGTATTTCAACTGTTATAGGATGCCAAGTTCAGTGTAAACACTACAAAAGCTGGGAGTGTGGATTCTCAGGGGCTTTTTAGGAATCTATGAGCTGAGGCCAGCTACTGCAAGGGGTATGTCCTCTGCAGATTGTGTTCAATTTAAATTTCAATGTGTAAAAAAGAAAACAATGGGCAAAAACTTTCTCTCAGGAACAATAAGAGACACAGTTTGAAAATGAGAGGGGAAGGGAAAATTTTGCCATTGGATTTCTCTTCATTCCCAGGGCTGACCTGTCCCCTGGGTGTACGGTTTTCAGGACCCACTGGCAATAGCAGCGATGAAATGGGCAACAAATGGAAGGATGATTCCTGACATTGGGTGTCATTACACAAGCTGTTAGTACAGTGTCTGTTTATGCATACCTCTTTTGCTTTATGTATTTTTTTCCTATCTCACTTATTAGGTGCTTTTTGAAGCACCTATTTTCCCATTTCTATCAAATATTACAATCCATTGTTTTGTCATAGACCTTACAAATAAATGCTTTAAACTTCTTTCCTGGAACCCTAGGCTTGGTCTTACTGACTTTGCCATTCCCATCTCATTCATCTCCAGTTTGGAACAATACCTTCATTCCTCCATACTGTGAATTCCAAACAAGGGGTCATTGAGATGATCCTACCTTTGAAGAAGTAGGGCTCACATTCTTTAGCACGGTGTTGGCAATTGCATGAATCTTGCTGCTTGTAACTTACAGTATTTCTCCCTTACCACGTGAGCTGTTTACATTTTCTTTTTTTTTCTTTCTTCCAACCTCTGTGTCCCTTGGGTGCATCTGCTTGGTGAAAGCCAGTACCTATCTTCTCTCAAGTGTCTGGAAAATGTAGTTTTGGTATTTCATCTGAAGAAGGCAGGATTCACAATAACCAGAAAGGCAAATGATTTTAGATAGGTGCATACAACTGATGTCCAGTACAGTCCAATTGTTGATTGCCCAATGTGTCCTTCCCCTACACTGAGTCTTCCAAACAATGATAGCATCAACTGCATACTCCAATCTTACACAACTATCCCTCCAAAATGAGAACACCTTCACATTCTCTCCATGAGGGCATGGGTCAGCCTCATTATTTTACTGACTCATTCCAGTATTTCTGACCGATGTTTTTTTCCTTCTCAATTACAGTCACAATTTCATCTTGTGTTCTGTAAGTTTTAATACTACATAATAAAGTTAACTACTGTCAACACACTTTGAGTTTGAACAAATCTGAGTTTACTGAGTTTGAACAAATCTAACATTTATCATTTGTAAGATGCATCATTATCAATGTTGTTCCACTTAAAAGAAAAAGAAAAGAAACACTGTCATTAAACCAAACATGCTATTAGCTGTAAGATGCACTACAGTTTCTGAGACATCTACATGTGCAAAAAGGTACATACACACATTTTCTGGATGTTAAAATATGAAGAAATAAAATAGAGTAAAAAATGAAAAGACAGATTAATAAGTGTACATAAATATTAATGAATATATATGAATATATACACATGACATAGGAAGAAAAAAATGTTGGATACCACCATCCTCATTTCTGTGAAAGGTCAAAGGCCATGGCTGGTATCTATAACTTCCTTCTTTGATTACCCAGTCCATGATTTTTTTCCAATTTTGTTTTTTATTTTATTTTAAAATTCAATAGTAAAATTACTCTGTTAAGTTCCTATAAAGGCTTCTACACAGTAACCATGGAAAAAAACAAATCTGTATATTGTTTACTCATTCAAAGCATATACTGCATCCCATAAGCAAGCACGCCAATTTTGCTAAGTGCTGGTTCACAGATGGAACTCATATCTTCAATAGAACATTTTGTTGTGTGTAAAGCCAGCTGCTTCTAAGTAATGGGGTACATGTCATTATTAGTAAGCCCCATGGACATTAGCATATATCCCCACATCTTTCTTAGTGAGATCATTTTCTCAATCAGAAGCAATACTGAGGGTCAAACACAGTTATGGTAAAAAAAAAAAAAAAAGAGAAAAAAGCAATTTAGTAAATCCTACAGATAGCATTATTCACAGAATTCTTGAGGGAAGGAAAGGAAAATGGATATTCACACTAAGTACCTATTCCAGGGAGGAAAATCACTGACTTCTCCATGATGTAAGGGGTCCAGTGTATGCAGTCTGCCCCCAGATTGAGTCTAACACATCTGGAACAAGGTGCTGTGTGTGGGACTCATTGTTGGCTTCTGGTGGCCAGTTGAGTATACATCATGTTCTTATCCAGGTCAGCCTTGGTGAGGCAAGGTGTGTGGGGTAGATATATTCTCTCCATCCCTGTTACCATAACAGTTTTGTTCATGAACCCATTTATCACATTGTGGTATGGCTGGAAAAGAGACTGACTGACATCCATGAAACAAGTCATCTTTTATTACTGAGCCTTCTTTAACAGGGGAGTGGTTTGGGTGAGCGTTCAAATGGCATTCACACATTACTTACACACTGGTCCAGTTCTCAGAAGTCCATTCTCATATCTTTTTACTATTAAACTACTTGTGTCTTATTAAAAGAGAACTTCTTGTAGGCAGTGTATAGGTGGGTCTTGCTTTTTTTTAAAATTCTATCTGACAGTCTCATCCTTTTAGTTAGGGTGTGTAAGCCATTTATATTTAATGTGATTTTCTATATGGGAGGATATATTTCCACCACTTTGTTATTTGTTGTTTTATTTGTCCTATCTATTTTTTTCAGTGTTTTGCTTTTTTAACTTTCTTTTCAATTATTTAGACTCTAGGCTGATGGACTGTTCCCCCCTTATTTCATAAATGTCACTCCACTGTCTTCACTATCTTCCATCATTTCTCATGTTTGCTCAGAGACCCTGTCTTAAATAGAGTCTGTGTCTTACAGATATCAATTGTAATACACTGTTTTATCCTGAAGTCCTGTGATGGGGTGGTAAAGTATTGAGGAGAGGAAGCATTCTATAATCTTATTAAATCCCCATGTTTTTAAACCTGCTCAGTGTTACACTGGGCTGTGATCTTCAAAAAAGTTTCTTAGTCTTTTTTCTCCCCTATGTAAGACAGGAAAGCTAGAGTGGTCTGGAATTTCTAATTGCCCTTCCCCCTGAAGCAGATAATGCCTTGGTAAGGTAGTTTCCCTTGAGGTCAGGCACTTTGGGATATTTAAAAAGGGTTCTTTCCCTTCAGTGATGTATGTGGAAATAATTTCTCTGCCTCTTCTGTGAGAATCTTTCAGGGCTCTCAGAAGTAAAACTCACGAAAATTTTGATTTCCTCTAAGACTGAGCCACTGGGGGTTTTAAATCTCAAGCTTGTTCAAGTCAGCCTCCACTAGTTCATCAATTATTCTTTCAGTGTCCCTACAAGTTACTGGCTCCAGTAGGTTCTACTCCAGGTAAGATATGATCTCTGTATTCACCTGGCTTTCCAGTTTCCAGGTGGCAGTTTGCTTTGTTATTTCAGTTCTCTGATGGATCTAGCACAAGTTGATTTTTAGATTTTCAGCATTTTTTCTTGTTGAGAATGAAGCATTGACTTCTAGGCCCTTTACAAGAGTGGAAACAAAGTCTCCGGAATTTTCTTTCTGTTTGTCTTATGAACTTTGTGAAAGGTGTGCTAAAGCCCCCAATTATGATTGGATTTACATATTTATCCTTTAACTTCATATATTTTAAGTTATATTATTGGGTGGTACATCCTTAAATACTTCATTGTGTCTTCCTGATGCTTTCCTGGCAGGTTGATTCTTTTATTGTTCTGAAATGTTCCTCTTTTCCCCTATAATAATCCTTGATTTACTGCCCATTTTGTTGTTTATTTTGTTTAGTTTTCTTATTTTCACACAAATACTTTTTGCTTTTAGCTTTAAAGTGTTTCACTTTTAAGCAGCATCTCATTGCTTTTGTCAATGTAGTCTGACAATATAAAACTTTTAATAGGAGTATTCAATTTACATGTCTTGTAGAAATGAATAAATTTGGGTTTATATTTACCATCTTATAATTTCTTTGCTTATATATATTTTAATCTTCTTTCTTGCCTTCTTTTGGCATATGTATGTATATATTATTATTTTGGTATTATTATATATATTATTCAAATATATACTGGAATAATAAAATTATATATATATATTACATATTCCATACATACAAATTTGTTATTCAATTATTCCTCTATTAACTTTTTATTTGTACATTCTTTCACATATATTTATGAAATGTATGTTTGACTTATTATAGACTTCTACAGATTATTCATTTGTCCACTTCCTAGTTTATAGAGAAAATTAATCCCTTCCTGCCTTTAACATTGTCACATATTTTGATTATACATACATTTCCACTATAGAAGACTTTTTTTTTGTACACTCAGTAATCAGTCAATATCTTTTAAGGTACCTACACATTTTTTCCACTGCTCTTTATTCCTTTTCACATTTCTGGACTTTTGTCTGCATTCATTTTCCTAATTGTATTTTTAAGTGCAGGTTTGCTGACAGCTCATTCTTTCCTTTTTTCTTTCTTGTCTAAAATTATCTTTATCTCATTTTTCTTCATTTTTGCTGAATATAGAATTTTAGGTTGGCAGGGTTTCCCCCCCCCCCACCATGTTAGAGGTGTCATTCCATTACATTCTGGTTTCCATCATTTCTGTGGTGTGGTAACTATTAATTTTTGTGCCACTTTGAAAGTCTGTCTTTGGCTACTGTTACTATTTTCTGCTTGCCTTTGTTTTTTAAGCAGTCTTACTTGGATGAGTCACAGTTGTTTGCTTGCTTATTTGTTTACCTGTCACCCCTCCCCACCAAAATGCTGTTTGTAATTTGTAGAGCTCCTGGACTTAAAGATTGATATCTTTTCTCAGTTTAGGAACATTCTAAATTCTAGAGCATTATTGGTTCAAATATTGCTTTGGTTCCATTCTCTCTGCTCTCTTTCTGCAAATATATTTACACATAGAAATTTTCTAAGTCATATGTGTATAATGCACTTTTTATATTTTTTTCTTTCTTCTCTCCACATTCAGAATGAATATTCTCTGTTGAGCTGCCTGTCAGTTTACTAATGTTATCTGTTAAACCCATAATTTCTTACTTTCAGGTATTTTTATATTCTGGAATTTCTATTTTGCCAGTTTTTATAGATTCCAGTTTTCTGATGAGATTCTTGATCTCATCTTGTCTATTTTTCCATCTTCTCATTTATCTTTTTGAACATAGTTAACATATTCGTCATAATTATTTTAAAGTCTTTGTCATCCAGGTATTTTAAACCAGAATTATTTGTAGGTTATTTCTGTGGTTTGATTTATTTTCTCTTTTATTTTGGTCACAATGCCTTATCCTGGGAGGATTTTAGTAATTTTTGTAAATTAAGTAATTACAGAGGCTTCATATGATGTTATTTTCCTCTAGACAGGTCTCAGCTTTCTTTTCATCAAAGAGAGAGATTGGTTGCTGGTCACTTTAATTTAATCAGCAACTTAGCTGATTCAAGACTGGACTTCAGCTCTAGAAAGGTTCAGTCTACATAAGGTTCACCCCTAGTGTTCCTATGTTTCAATTAGGAAAGTGGTATATTCTATGTGGCCCCACATCCTGGTAAAAACCCAACTCTAATCTTTGTTTCACAAGATATAGTAAAATGTTGTTCTTATTTTCAGAGGGCTTTGCATAGATTATTAGTGTCTTTATTAATGCAGCCTCACTATTCAGCCAATGTACTAAGGAAAACTGCCAGCCATGGGCTTGAGGCCTTGTTTTAGTGAATTCAGTTCTTCCCAAAATTCCTATGTTGGATTCCTAAACCCCAGTGCCTCAAAATGTGACTTTATTTGGAAATAGGGGCATCACAGATGTAATCAGTAAGGATGAAGCTATATTAGAGTAAGGCAGCCCCCTAACCAATATGGTATCCTTATAAAAAGGGAAATTTGGAGATAGACATGCACATAAGGAAAACACCATGTTAACATAAAGGCAGAGATCAGGGTAATGTTTCCACAAGCCAAAGAATGCCAAGATTGCCAGCAATCCACCAAAAGCTAGAAGAGAAGCATAGAGAATCTCCAGCACAGCCATAAAAGGATTCAACTCTGCTGGTACTTTGATCCTGGACTTCCAACCTCCAGAACTAGGAAACAATAACTTACTAATTCTTAAACCACCCTGTCTTTCTTTGTTACAACACTAACAAAGTGACACAGACCCTTAACCTCTACAATCCATTTGTTTCTTTCTTCCCTACACTGGACATCCGTTAGACCTTATTCCTGATTCTCATCTTCCTGCTTGTGCCCAGAACCACCAAATATCTGAGGATAAAAGCAGTTGCAGAGGCCCAGATCACTTCTCCTAAGGTCTTCTCTCACCGGAATCTCAGTCCTTTTACTTCTTGTGGCTTCAGAAGCTCTTAGCTGTCCTAAGGAAGTTGGTTTTTATATTTGATTTGGCTTTTCTGATTGTTTTAGGTTGGAGTCCTAGGTTCCAGCTACTCTAACACTCCCAGAAGAAATCCCCCACCACTCATTTTATAAAACAAAATAGCCCCCACATCTTTTTCATTCCCTTTGATTGAGAACGACTGATCTAAATGTTAACAACAAATTTCTGGCATCTCAAATTCTTTTAGCGCACACTACACTAATCTGAGATCTCAAAGAATTGAACACACACTGGGAACCACTTCCCACTATTATAGAACCAAGGTGGCATCTTGGTTCTCTAATCTCTAATGAGTATATTCAGGTAATTTGTATTATGTGCAAGATGTTGTGATTTTAAAACTGTTGGAATAATAAAATAACTCAAAGTCACAGTGGGAGATTTTAAACACTTCTTTCAATAAGTGATGAAGGAAACAGTAAATAAATTAATGAATAACCAATTAACAACATCTGACTGCAGTGCAAATAAATGTAAAAATAATCATTAAAAGATAGTTAGGAATCCCCCAAACATTGGAAAATTTTAAATATTCTTTTAAATGCCTCATGGAAAAAAAAAAGGAAATTTGAAGAAAAATGAATGCTAAATTATAATGAAACTAAAAAAATGCTGCTGAAGTGGTGTTTGTAGTAAAATTAATAGACATTAATGCTTGAATTGAAGAAAAAGCCAAATATATGAAGTTGGAGGAAAAGAAAATAAACTCAAGGAAGGAGGAAAATAGCAGTAAAACTTAATTACTAATATATAAACATATAAACAATAAAAATCAATGGTAACAACAACAAAAAAGACCTCAGTTCTCTGAAAATGCAACTTATATATAAACAATTCCCTGTAAAGACTTCTCAAGGGGGAAAAGAGAAGATAGTGCCCAAATACTATTAGGAACTGGTAAAAGAGAATCCAACAAAGCTTGAGATTAAGACACAAGAATAATGTGGAAAAATGTATGATAATACATTTGAAAACTTGGATAAAATGGCTAATTTTGCAGAAAATATAAATTAGCAAAACTTACTCAAAAAAACTATGAATAACTAGCCTTATAATCATTAAATATTTCAATCAGTAGTCTAGATATACACACAAAAATGGTCCAATCAGAATGCTTTTATTAGTGAATTGTTCCAAATGTCCAAGTAACATATAATTCCAATTACCTACAAATGCTTCCATATGATAGAGTAAAAGGTTAGGCTCCCCAACTTATTCTATGAGGGAGATAAACTTTGATGGCAAAATGAGACAAGAACAGTCTTAAAAAGAAAAATCACAGGTTTATCTCACTTATAAACTTAGATGCTAAATGATAAATGAAATACTAGCAAGCTGAATTGACTAACATATATTTATTGTTACTTATGTAAGTGTTATTTATATAAATATATTTAAATAAATATACTGTTACTTTTCTTTATATATTCTTTTCCAACTTAATCACAGATTAATCAATTTAAATATTTAAATCAATTTAAATATTGATTAAATATAAAAATTCATTTATAATAGATATTTTAAATATCCATTATACATAGTATATAATTCATTTGTTTTATATAAATAAACAATTTGGATTCTTCCCAGGCATACAAGGATGGTTTAACCTAATAAGTAGTCAGTTAATTGACAGCAGCTCGACCTCTTCCTTGGAGCAAATGTGAAGCCAGCTTGCCCCATGAACCAGCAGGTTAATAAAGGGATGTAATCATTCTGAGTGGGGTGCCTTGGGTAATATTTTGCTTGACCCACCTCTGTCTGGTTCTCTTGGTTACTTACCAAGGGCTCACTAGGCAAGCACAGTCATATCTTCCTCCTTTGGGCACCACTCTTGTTTTCCTCTTCTCTGTCCTCTGGTTCTTTCCTGATGGGCTGATGTATTATTTGCTATTGAGTATTGTTTGTTTTGCCTTCAAATATCATGATTTAGTTATTAACATTCTATTTGGCTCAAAAATGATTATGTTCAATTTGTGATAATTTAGAGCAATTTAAAAAAATTTTTTGATCATGTCTACATATCTGTAACTCATTCTAATAAAATGATGGGGTCTCTTTCCTCATCAAGGTCTCTTTTGTAAGACTTCACTTCTCTTTTACTTCACTGTCAATGCTCAAAAGATGAAGAACCTCAAATGGTTCCTTTTATATATCCCATTGACATATCAAATGAAAGTCTAAATCTTGGTTTCTAGCCACCTTCCTGCTGTCCAGCTTATTTCTGGATCTCTGCTTCTATGAATCATACCATTCAACCAAGCCAGAATGTTGGGATTCATCCAAGAACATCCCCTCTCCCTCAGCCTCCAACATTAAATAAGTCATTAAATCCTACAAATTCTAAGTATCCCTTAAATCCTCCCTCTTCTTTAGTACTGCTGATACTATCTTAGATCAGGGAGAGCTGTAGTCATGAGCTAAATCTGGCTCCCTGTTTATTTTTAAATGGTCTGAAAGCTAAGAATGGATTTTTTATTAAGTGGTTAAAAAACCACTTTTTCCATATTATTTTATATTATTTCAAATGATTCCATATTCTTTTAGAATAATGTTTTGTAGCACATGAAAATTATATGAAATTCCAATTTCAGGGTCCATAAATACAGTTATTGAAACACAGCTGTACTCACTCATTTATGTATTGTCTTTGGCTGTTTTCACACTATAATGGCAGAGTAAAATAGTTGCCACAAAGACTACATGGCCTGTAAGGACTAAAATATTTACTACTAGCACCTTACAGAAAGCTGTCATCCCTTGCCTTAAATGATGATCCAAGCATTTCTTACCTGACCAATCTTTAAGAGTCTTCTAATTGGTTTGTCTCTAGATTTGGTCCCCTCATTGGTTTATCTCCCAGTTGTAAGAATAATCTTCTTAAGGGAAATATTTAGAGAGACCATTTTGTCTTTTACAATTCTTCGATCATTTTCTAACATCTCTATGTATGAATTAATCAAAATAAATGATCATTATTTTGGCTTATCTTTTTCATCATAGTATTGTGAAAAGACAAAATGCACTAGGTATCTGATGTCCTACTAAATGGCTCTTTACTGGAAAGCTTAGATATTTGCTAATGCTGAGGTGCTATTGTATCTATTATTCTTAAACTATTCTTCAAAAAGTATAACTCTTTAACCAACTAAAATTAACACTATTTTTAATTGAATTACTGAATGTTTGTGACAGAATCAAGGAGTTAACTCTCTAAAAAAAATAATGAATATCTCAACATGCTGTTCATTGTTATTCATCATTTCTCTACCAATAAGAAGATTGGAAAGTTTCACATGGACACACTTTTAAGTATAACTCACCAATCTGTAAGACTCTTGGCAAATATGATGCATGTTAGAAGTATGACATGAGTGAAATAAACCCTGGTGGTATCTGTCTAGTTTTATTTGGCTGCTCAGAAAGACCTCAAATACTTATTTTTGGTTTGCTCTGTGACTCAAAATATACCCCTATGTAACCAATTGGTTTTATTAATTTCATCCTTAGGAAATGTTTTCAAAATGGATTCTATTTGCCAAGTATACTAGATGTTTGAACATGATCTAAACAAAAATAGGACATACAAAAGAAAAAAGGGATATTCTGACAAAGTTCTTGGGTGATATTTTAGAAGAGTCTATTGGATTATAGTTGCATTGCTCTCCCACTGAAGAAATGGTCTATGCTGTCCCTCAATTAACATTTCAGCACACCATTTTTATATTTGTCATAGTCTAGATCATTACTTTCTGGAATTTAATTAATTACCCCCAGTATAGCACCCAGTATAGCAAGCCTGTTGTGGCTTGCTTATACTTGAGGCAGGGATGTCACTCCAGCCTCTTCACACCTTTATTGTGAAAAAGAAGCTCTGCTCTATCAGGAGATTCAGGCTTGCAGCAGCCTAAGCTTGTGGTCTGATGAATTGTTTTGGTTTACGCATTTAAGTCATAAAGAGGATTAAGGGACTTACTAACTCAAGAACTTTTTTTTAAAAAAAACTTATTTTCAAGAAATTCATAATCTAGTAGAAAAGAATAATGAACAAAACTGTCACGTCAAAGAAGTCACACATATTGGTACATGCAGAGAAATTTATGTGGGAAATACAGCATGAGGATGATTAATACTAACAATAAAATATTTATAGTCAAGGCAAATGTACAAGGCAGCTTAAAAATAGCTTTTAAAGTTTTAAATTATTATAGTACTAAGTACTGTCTGCATCTGCAGTATTCAGCACATAAAATATTAGCTGATATGTAATAAATGCTTACAATATGACAGACTGGCAATGATAGGCTATGGCGGCCTAAGCTCTTAACACATATTAACTCATTGATAATGTTATTATTTTCCCCATTATTATCTTCATTTTATAGTTCAAGAAATCAAGGCACAAAGCTATTAGGTGGTAGATGCAGAATATCGACCCAAGCTGTCTGGCTCAAAGGAGCATATTCTTAACCACTTCAAAATACATTCTCTCTAGTGAATATTTGTGATATTTATATATTCATAAAATTAATGAGTGAATAAAAAGGTGAATAAAATAATAAATGCACGACGAAAAACAAATGGGGAGAGCCAAAAATCATGTAGTTGATTTCATTAAAAAATATAAATCATAGATTATTTGGGATTATATTATGGCCGGGACTATACAGCTTGTTTATTTCATTGTATTGAACTAAAATTTTTAAAAATTTAAAAATAACCACAATGTCCCTCATTTTGTGTGTCTCCAATAGAACACAGTAATGCCTCCTCCACAATATTATTTTGCTCACAAAAGGAGAGGTAAACTAGTTGTCTTCCCGTATTTGCCTATCTTTGCAGGATGAATTTATATTCCTGCACTTATCCATAATTATTTATGATTCTCTGGCCAAATGTTATGAAGGAGAATAAAACCTCCATCTTTGGGACTTGATATCCTTTCTAATTAACTTGACTACATATAGGGATACTAATTAGATTGGTATAAAACTGATGGCAATGCCAAAGAGCATAAGTATTGATACTTAATAGCACCAAATGAAAGAAACTAATGAGTCAGAATGATTCCCAGAGTAGACCATATATAGCTATTAAAAAACTTATTCATGTAAATGAGGGACTGATTAGTTTAAGCCATTGCTATGAAGTTTAGAATGATCCATTTACATTAATCTAACTTCATATTTTTATAATAAATAGAATATTTTTGTATTTAAATTAAAAAATGGTTTAATTTTCTACTTGTAATTATTTCATTTTTTTATGAATGGGGTGAAAAGTAGACCCATATGAAGTTACATTTTTCTGATGATCCACAAAAAGGTTTTTTCTTAACTTAAGGATTTGTTATTAGGAATGTAAGCCAGATGTTCTTGGCTGCTTATAAACATACCAAGTTATGTTTATTCACAGAAGTTTAATACCAGGAAGAACAATATAGTGATTCTTGAGGTCGGAATTTTGAATTAGTGGTAGTCTTAAATGTAAATCAGTTTGTATTGGGAAATAGCCTTAGAATACTTAAATTAAAAATTAAAGCATAACCTTAGAATACTTAAATTAAAAATTAAAACATACAAGTAGTGGTTAGAGAAATACTGAGAAGAAAGTAAATATGGGAATAAAACTCCACTTGGTGCCTTTAAGTGATCTCAAAACATACTTTCTAAACAACTGCTAGTTTAAGTCTTTAAACTTTTCTTCTTTTAGTCAAGTTATTGAGATTCTTAGCAAACATTCATTGTATAACTAGATGATTCCCTAATGTTCTAAGAGGTTCAAAGAGCTGTTTAAATTAAATACTGAATCAATGAACCAATAGTTTGAGTTTGTGACATTAAATAATCACGCAACAATTTTTTCACCAATTAGAAGCTTTGTCAGTGCAGTAAATGCTAACATTAACCTGTAGGTACATGTTCACATTTTATCTTCTGCTCCAAATAGTTGAAGTAAAAATGTGATTTTAAAAGTTGATTATATATAGTAATCCCAATGTTCTGAATATAAAGTTAATTTATTTATTTAAAAAATTAAGCTACACCAAAATCTAGTTAAAGAAAACAAAAACATCAGGCAAGATTCTGAAGAAAATCGTGACTAACATTTTGATAAACATTTTTCCAAAACTCTATGCATAAAATATATATAAAATATTTAAATAAGATAATTTTATATATGCTATTTCATAACATGCCTTATTACCATTTATAACATTTGTTTTCTATTTTTGTTGATTGTAAAAATGTAATTGATGTTTGTATGTTGATCTTACAGTCCCTGTTACACTAACCCATTAATTCCTATAATTTGTCTATGGATTACATTGCTTTATTCAAATAGAGTTCTGTGAATTAAGGCAGTTTTAATTTCTCCTTACCAATCTTTATAACTTTTTAAATATTTTTTTTATGCTATCTATGACCTTAAGTTCAATGTTGAATGATAATGGTGATATCAGATATCCTGTGTTTTATGGTAAATGCTTCACATATTTCACCATCTGGAAAAATGTTTCTTGACTTTATATTAAAAATTATAAATAGATGCTGGATTTTATCAAATACTGTTCCTCTGGAAATAATTATACTCATTTTCTTCTTTAATCTTTTAATGTGAATAGTATACTATAAGTGTTCTAATGTTAAATGCATTTTCTAATATTCACTACATGATCATAATCAATTATCATTATAAAATCAAGTTTTCTTAACATTAATACAAAATAATTCAAAATTCTTTCACATGTATTGTTTGCAAGCACTGAGCAGCAGCTAACTCAGTGTTTAAATCTTTGAGAAAGAAAATCATGCAGGTGAGCCCAAGCATTCACCATGGCTTTCTCCCCAAGAATATTTTCTGAACTGTTGTACAAGGTACAGAGGCCAAGCAGAATAACAGTATCTTTGGGTAAAGGAAATAGCAGAATTCAGGGTTGTGAAGGCTGTTAGGATTTAGGGGCAGAGTACTTTAGAGAAGGGAGCTGCAGATAAGAAGTCTCAGAATATCCATTAAAAACCGTTGTTGGCTGACTCTTAAACTACACATGTCCAGAGCAAGATTCTAAAAGACCTAGGAGAATATAGTTATGGGAGGTTGGAATGCTTTACAGAAATTTTAGGCACTTCAGAATTTCAGGGAGATGTTGGAGTTTGGGCTCAGTGAGTAAGAGAGAGACCTACGTGAGCATTCTTTTCTAAGAATAAGAACTACACTCTAGGAAAGAGAGCAAAACTAAAATAACCTCATCTCGGTAAAGTCTAATAATGAGATCTGGCAGATCAAAGTGATAAACAAAAATATATTTACTTGTTAGAAAGAAAAGAAACCTAATACTCTATAAAGATAAAATAATCTGGAGTCTCTATACTATATCATCCAAATTACCTGATATACAATTTAAAATATACAAGAATGCAAACAAAGAAATTTTATCATTAAGGAAAACATAAAAAAACAAATAGAAGCAGACAGAGAGATGATCAAGTTATTGGAGTTAGCAGTGGAATGAAATATCTATGATTGGTGTGTTAAACAAAATACTTTATTCTTAAAATATTGACATAATAAATAAAAGCTGGAGTATTTCAACAGAAAATTAAAATATATTAGGAATCAAATGAATATTTCAGAACTTAAAATGCAATATCTAGAATTAAGACCTCAATTGAGTTTAACAGTAGACTGGAGAAAGCTGAGGACAGAAAGAACTAGACAACAGTTAACAGAAATTACTCAACTAAAGCACAGGAAAGGAAAAAAAAAATTAACTCAACGAAATAAAATGGAGTGTAAGAAACATGAGAAATACCAAAAATATCTCACATATGTAATTGAATTCCCAATAGAGAAGGAGAAAGAATGAAACCAAAGCAATAGTTATAGAAAACTGGCTAAGAAGTTTCCAAAATTCATGAAAAAATTTAATTGACAGATTCAAAAAAGCTTAACACCAAGCAAAATGAGTTCAAAGAAGACCACACACAGGCATATCTTAGTCAAAGAGAAAAATCTTGAAAACAGCCATAGAATAAAAAGACACTATCTTCAAAGATGCACAATAATAATGACAGCAGGCTCTTTGTCAGGAACTCTGGGACCCAAAAGACAATGGAAAGACTTCTTTAAAGTGCTGGAAGAAAAAACCTGACAATCTAGAATTTTATACAAACAAAAATATCTTTCAAGAAAGAAGCCAAACAGCAATTTTGGATCACTTGCTCAGGGGGAAGCTAGCTGCTGTATCATGAGTACATTCCTATTTTCCTCTGAAGAGGCCCATGTAGAAAAGAATGGAAGCCTCTGATCAACAGCCAGTAAGGAATTGAGGCCTTCTTTTGACAGTCATGTAAAGTAAACTTGGAAGAAGATTCTCCAGCCCCAGGCAAGCTTCTGGTGATGGAAGCCTTGCCTGATAGCTTCATTGCAACATATGAGAGACCCAAGTGAGACCACCAAGTTCTCAAGTTTCTGAATTACAGAAACCAAGATAATGTTTGTTACTGTAAGCCATACACATGCACACACAGAAATATAAACATTTTCAGAAAAATGGATGATGAAATTGGCCATCTGTGACCTATGCTTCTTCTATAGCAGTCAGGGAGTACCCCATAGTGGTTACAAAGGAGGCTTGTAAGTTTGGGAATGACAGAGCCATATGTATATATTATTTAATTGTGGCAAATTACACATAACATAAAATTTATCACTTTAATCTTTTTAAGTGGACAGTTCAGTGGTATTAAATACACTCATACTGTTGTACTACCATCACCACCATCCATCTCCTGAACTAATTCATCTTCACACTGAAACTCCCACATGTATTTTTTTGTAATGAACTTTGATATTAATGTAGGAGTGATGGAGGTAGGAGATGGAGATAGGTCAGTTTGAAGGCTTGTTTAAGAGCTGGGACAATGGGCAAATGGACATTGGTATAAGGTAACAGACAGTGAGATGAGGTGAGAGGTATGAGAGATATTTCTGAGAGAGAATTGACATGATGTGATTGTGTTGAATAAAGGAAAAGTACTTAGCAAAGGAAATATGTTTCTCATTTGGACAACTGGGTAGATGGCAATGTTATTAAGTCACATACCCAGAAAGCAAGAGGATGGTCAATAGGGCAGAAATAATGAGTACAGGACACACTGAGTTTCTGGGGCCTAAAGTCTATCTAAGTAGAAAGCTAAGAGCTGATCAGAGGCTTAAAGGTCATTATGATAGAGATGGTGGTTGGAATTTTGAAGAGCTGGTCAATATTTACTCTGTGGAAACAGATGTGATTGAAGAAATAAACAAGAGAGAGTAATAAAGTATAACAACTCTATTCTTAGACAAAGAATTTCTTCAACTTGTCTGGAAGTAAGAAACCAAATAGAAAAATGGGCTAAGATGTGAAAAGGCAATTTACAGAAGGGGAAATTCAAATAATGAAGTATGTGAACAGATATTCAAATTCATTAATGATCAGATAAACAGATGTTGAAACAGTAATGAAAAATGACTTCACACCTATTAGATATCCAAAAGTTCAATGTTTTTAAACACTAAATGGGAAACAGAAACCCTGTTGTCTACTAGTGGGACCACTGAGCACTCATCCACCTATGCCCTAGAGCCTGCACTTTTGGTTTATAATACAGAGAACTTCTCTGTCAAGATGATAAGGTTCATGTACCAAGATTCTCCTTGGCCTTGTTTGTGACAGAGAGTTGGAGGTAATCTAGATGTCTGTCACTGGAGGAACGGACAAAAGAACACGGCTGCACATTGTGGAACACCATGCAGCAGTTAGAGGCAATGAAGTAGATGCATGCCCAGCAATATATATAGATTTTTTTAATAAACAGTACGCAGGAATAGAAATGAGAAACAGGGTGAGATCTGTAGCTCAATGTATTTTATGTGAATAAATAGCCCAAACAATAACACTGTATTTTAGAAGGATATCTCCAAGTTACAGATCAACACATTAGCGAGGTTTCCTGTGGGGGTAGGTGAATGGAAGTGGAAAATGGGATTAAAAGGACAAATCAGTAAGACATGAAGGGACCCCTACCATGTTGACAATGTAACTTGAATAGAGGAATAATGAATTCAGCCTCTGTACCTGCGGGGCTGTGGGGTGAACTAACAAACATGGGTTAAGTGGCAAAGTTTATGAAATGTTAGTTTCTCATTCTGTCATTGTCTTTGCCTATGTTCTGATTCCTTTCTCTAGGAGATTTAAAGTAGCAAATAGAGTAAAGTGCTTGATAAGTCAGTTTCAGACATTAGTTGGTCCTTGGTTGAAATTCTAGCTTGATATAATAATTTTCTGCTTTCTTTAAGGCAAGTTATTTTCTTAAACTCCTACTTTCCATTTTGTAATCTGTAATCTGGTGCTGGTGATACTAAATAGGGTTTTCTGAATACTAAATGGGAAAAGACATATAAAGTACTTGGTGTAGGGTCTGCATGTATGATTGCCCAATACATGACACTGGTAGTTGTTTTTATTATTCTAGAAAGCTCAGTGATTTTCTGTTACTCACTTTTATTCTTGTCCTTTTGAGCATTTTAATCAGTAACTCAGATGAAACAGTGATGCCATCCTTGGCAAATTAGCAGACCACACAAGATGGAGAGGGCAGAATCAGATTTCAACCCACAAACTGAAATGATGAACTGATATTAACAAGGTAATATGTAACAGGGATTAAAATAAAATTGAGTAACAGGGCAAACCCAAAGTGATGAGAACTGAATAAGAGCAGCATATAAAAACCCCTAAGGGTTTTAGTCCAATTTGAATCTAAGCGCAATGAGGTTGTTGAAAGAGGAGCATGATTTTAGGTTACATCCATGGATTGGACCATATGACCCAGTGCTGAGTAGAGTCTCACGCCAACTGCAGATGTCAGCGGTGCCTGGAGACAGTTCTCAGTTATGGGGGTCACACTTGGAGAGGAAGGGTAACTAACCAAAGAGTATTTGGAAAAGAAAGTTGAAGGGCTAGAAACCACCAGCTGAGGAAGTGTTGAAAACTGCCTGCGTTGTGCTCAGAGGATAGGGAGCATAAAAGCTGTCTTCAACATTATGAAGAAGAGATGAGACTCACCTGTACGGAACTGCTCACTGCAGTCAGTGAGGGGGAGATTCACAAGCTTTCTACTAGTCAGAACTCTGCCTCCTCAATTCCCTCATTCAGGAATGTCATCCAGGGGATTCTCAGACAAAGGAGAGGATACTTTGGATAACTCTAAAGCCCTGCCACTTCCGACTCTGGTTCTAATATTCATTTTCAAGGCTTATCACCTGCCAGCGCCCAAAAACTCTCAGGGAAACAATGTTTTTGAGCTTGCAATCTTAATCCACAAAGTTTTGATACAGGTTTTCAGGAATACAAGTGTTTCATGTGCTGCAAATGCCCATATATATTTCAACAACTCCCATTTCCAGAGTAGTTGTATACTTCCCACTTAATTTAGTGGGAACATTTCCCATAAATTTTCAGGCGTGCTCTACTTGTGTTCAGTATTTTTCCTTCCTGTCAACCTACTGAAGATGTCGGGTTGACTGTAACTAGCCTGGTTTCACTAAGCAATAACTCTACTGAAATTTAGATGCAATGAAATCTCAAAACTATGATCAAGTCATTTGTTCAATCTAATTCCTAAAACTCCTCCTTCTCCATTGCCAACTGTTTTTCCAAAAGGGAGCAGGAGGGGAGATTATTTCGGGAGACCATGACCACTTGCTTTTATGCATTTATTTAAAATCTTTCTTTTGAGAGGTTTGGTAGCTGAGCTGAACAGGCAACGTGTGACAGATATTAGTAGAACTGGCCGCAGGGGACAAGTGTGCTCCCCACACTAGTTGATGGTTTTCCCAGTGGTCTCCAGGGCCTAGAAGATAAGCACTCTCAGAGTGGGAATCTTATCTTCCACATCTTTGTATCTCTCCCAGCTCCCAGCACAGCCCCTGGTGCATAGTAGGCAGACAATGTGTTTACTGCCAGAATGAATGAATTAGGGAATATGAATAAACGAATGGGCGGATGATGGCAGACAGATGGCACTGAGGAAAATTCTACTTTATGCTTTGAGTTAAGCATGTCAGGGTTCAGCTCCAGTTCCTGAGCTAAATTTCTGCCCCTCATCAGACCAACTTCCCTCTGTAGAGCTTGATGATCACGGTGCCTGTGGGTAGAATGTATGCTGGGGGGAGATGAGAGCTGCCCGATATGAGAGATGATATCAGAGATTAGTTAACCGTATGGGCTTTGTCCCAGGGGAGGTGTGTGAAATGAATCAGATTAAACAAAATTGATAATGTGAATGCTTAATCAAACAGACAAAGGTAGTCTGCGCAGCTAATTAGGGGCAAATAGAGCGTCCCTCTTGTACCTCATTTAACTGACAAATTGTGCAGACAGTTTTAATGGGAGTCTGTTTAGCAAAGAGAAGGCTGTATAGTTGACAGCTTGGCAAAATGTGGTTTCTGTAACACCACATGATGCTTATGGAAATTAGCCTGGTGCAGCTGAGCTCAGAGCAGTCCTGGGCTGTGCAAATCACAGCAAAAAGGACCCTTCACAGACCGCTGGCCATTGCACTCTTAAAGGCAAAGAACTCATTTTTAGTATTTTAAAAGGTCAAAGGTTTAGAGTTTCAACAGTAAATGCAATCTGGTATTACCAAACTCAATGCAGAAGTTGAAAAGTAACGTAAGAGAGACTTCCTAGTTGGCCAAGAAGAAGTGCCATTCAGACAAATGAGCTGCAGCATTGTGCAGCTGTAAGCCCTGGTTTTGACCAAACAAGATAACTTCCAGAGAATGGTGTGACCAAGGGTAAAGATAATTTGGTCTTCTGAAGCTTCCAAAGGTTTAGCTAGATTGTGCTAGAATCTCCTGGCATTTCCGCTGTGTTCTAACGGACATCCCAGCTTCTCAGCTTCTTACTTCCATTTGGCCTTCCAAATCTCAGTAGGCCCTCTTCCTTCTCCTTCTCCAAATTAACACCTTCCTCCTCTGATATTTTCATGTTTTTGGACTTGCTGTTGGAGGCTGTGAGAAAATTTCTGGGAGCAAGTGTTCCTTCAGGACCTTCAGGAGTAGAGAGCATATTCAGTGTGTGCTGTTTCCCAGGATTACAGGGAAGAGAGCTCTCATGCACTGGCCCAGGAGTCAGGATCGAGGCCCCGCTGGCCATGCATGTGGTGAGCAGCATCACTGGCTGCTGCATGGAGAATTAGGGTGGAAGAATAGGACGAGGGTAGGTGTGGAGCTGGGGGCTCTCAGGGGCTCTCCCGTGGGACTGGCTTCGCTAATGCTCTGTGCAGGGCTCGGTTGCATGGAAGTCAGCGTTCCAGGGACAAATGGAGTCACAAGGCTTGCCTCGCCTGTGTGCTAGCCCCAGGAGGTCATTGTCTGTACGCAGGAACTGGAACTTGAGGTTGGATTCACGTCGTGGAGATGAGCTCCTCCTCCTTGGTTTTCCATGCATGGCTCACAGTTTCCACCCCACTAAAGGGAATAGGCCACGCATGAAGAGTATTCGTTTAATAAAGTGGTTTTTGTGAATCACTCCACCAGTCAGACATGGTCCCTTCCGGAAAATGAACAGTTTTGCATAAAACGGTCCATTAGTGTCAATGGAGAGGGTCTGACCTCCTTCAGCTCCTCTGTCAGCTTAGTCAAGTGGAACTACTAGATCTGTGCTTGGACTGGAAGGTGATGTCTCCACTTTAGGAGATTTTCCTCTACATTTTGATGCATTAAGTGCAGAAACAAGAGCAACTCCACGTTCACTTTGCAAGTTACAATTCTAGCAAAGTTGGGTAAATATTTGAATGTACCCAAATACATGTGATTTTTAAATTATGGCAAATAGTCTATTAATTTAAAATATTTTAAGCCAGTAGAATAACTGTTATGCACACACATTCAAAATTGCAGTGGTGCTAACATGAATCAAATTCATTCTTGCCTTTTTGGCTCTGAGGTTTGGAGACCCTCTCCATTTCACTTTCTTGAGAAATGGATTATTAGAAGAAACTAATGATTCAGCAAAACACATTTATCAGAAAAATGCATAATGTTATTTGGAGTCACTATGAAAACCAATCTGGGCTTTATTTTTTACTATGTTTACTAAATTAAATTATTCTTTCCTTTTTAGACAAGGAAAAAATGGGTAATAAAAGGAATTAATTTTAAAAAAGGGAAGGGATTCTGCAAAGAAAAAAAAAAAAAACCCAGCCATATACTATAAGGAATCCACTTATGTCCAAGAAATTAGCACCATCTTCTACTTTTGGTAATTCAACCATAACCAGACCTGCTTCATCTGCATGAAAGCTTGCAAAACATTCAGATTTTTAGGACTTTCTCTTTTCAGGAATCATCAATACCATATAATGAATAGATACTATTATAAAAAGACATAAATGTAACTATTTAGGTAGAGAAAAATCAAAATATTGAAGCAGTCGTTTTCAATTTTAAAGAAACACAAAGGAAATAAAATGTCACATTTTGGTTATAATAGTTTTATGTCATTTACATAGCTCTTTAGATCAATTTTACACTTTGATTTACCCATGTTAACAGCAAAAACTTTGTTTTTAGGTAGTTCCTCTTTGAAATGATAGCTAATACATAATTCAAAAACAATGGAAAGAGGTTCCTGATTGAAAGAAGACTTTGGAGACTAAGTTACCCAAATTAATGGCCCAGGATTCCATATCCACCAGACTTCAGCTTTAATGTGGACCAGCCAGGTCTATCCTCACAGATCCGCCTCAGGAGGCAACTTCACAATAACAGGCATTTTATTCCCTTGAGCGACCCGCCTTACAGGCCACCTCATGGTTCAATCCCCAGTGTTCAGAGTGAGGTGGAGAAGAGTTAACTACTGAGGGAATGTTGTTGGCACACAACTAATCAATAATATTTAGGCCTCTCCAAATCCAGTTGGGGCCTAAATGATTAGGTTCCACAATTCAGAGAATAATAGCTGCACCACTAAGGTTACTCAGCCTTACTAGGTAGACCTGGTTATTGTAGGGGACGGGATCTTTGAGCCCTGAAAAAAGGCCAGAGATCGAAAGGGGAGAAAGAATCAGCAACTAAAAGTGGGACCAGGAGGATGAATGAAGACCAAGGTCAGGCCCGCAGTCTTTATTTAAAGGTGTTCTGGGCAACATGAGCAAAACTTGAACTGGGTTAATAAAAAAAGGTAAAAGAAAAACGCCATCTGAATTCATGCAAACTAAGATTGGAGTACTGTTTGTACTTCCGTGTCAAATCAACATTTCTATTTTTCTTTCTGGGCACTGAAACTGATAGAAAAAAAAAGCTGAAAGAAATGGATGTAATTACTTGATAATTCAGGCCACTTTTCCCTCTATCCTTCCACCACTATTTTTTTCACCCATCTTTACACTTACTGGGATGATTCTGGAGCTATATAAATCTGACCTTTGTTTACAATATTAAGCATCTGGCAGTTAGTTGCACCCAACATCTTTGATGTTAATTCTAAGGTTACCTTTTCCACTCTAGATCTTAGGTCCATGTTTGCACAATGGCAAGAACCTAGATGGCAGAACAGAAATTCAGGCATCCATCACACTGTCTTTTTCTCACCTGATCAACTGGCAGTTTTAGTTTCTTTATGCAAATTTAATTGACATATGAACTTAAGCTAATTGTGACAATATTTAGTCACAACACTTGGTTTGTGGTTAGGAACTATAGGTTCTGTTGAGTGATAGTAAACAGTTGTATTTTAGTATTTAATTTCAAATCCTGAATTGTAGTTGACACTACTTTCAAAGGTATGAAAATAAGTATATGCTTCTAAAAATGTGTTTGAATGAAATCATTTTTTAAATGATTGATTACTAACATCTCAAAACATACAGAAAGAACTAATCTGATCTCTATGCCTTTGTAGCTCAGTTTGGTGAAACATTGTCTCAAAGTTCATCTTCAGAATTTATTTGATGACAAAATTAACATTAATTTCAGAAAAAAAAGTTATGATTATCATTAACATTCTGTAAAAAGTACAACTATTTGATTGACTGCACTTGTTTTTCACTCTTTGCAGCCACTGTTTGCATGGTTGTTTCTACTAAATATGCAAAATTGTGTAAAAGTTTTTAAAGGAACCCGTAACTCAGCAATCAGTTCGGATGCTAGTTAAGTTCTATCAAATAGTGTAACTGCCCTTTTTAGGGCCTTGAATCTTCTTCCATCGTCTGAAACAGCTAGCCGTCCTGCCACCTGGATGGCCTCCAGCTATTATCCTTGTGCATCATTGCTTGTAAGTGAGATTGAAGGGGGGAGAATGAAAAGCATTTGGAAAGCCAGGAAATTCACTTTATTAGAGGAGACGAAATAAAATCAATCTGTTTATTCGGACCCTTTTTTTTCCTTCTGACTTTCAGATGCTTCATTGTTTCTGTCATCAGCAAATCTGAAGTTTTCCTGACCCGTTTCATCAGCATGGCACAACGGAACTGGGAGTGGGCAGCCAGTCACTGTCTTCACAGCACTGCTTGAGTTAATTGATAAACCTCTCCTTTTTATTATCAGTGCTAGCCTTCTGTCTGCAGCCACACCGCCTATTGCCCCTGCAAGGCACTGAGATTTCCTTGTGGAGTTCTAGCAGATATTAGAAATTATGGTGGCAAATTAGCAGGGGCCACAAACCAGAAGTGACAGTTCCAGTACCCTGATGGGGGGAATGTAGCAATCCCTTGCCCTTAGCAATTGGCCAGGCTTATCATATGGACTAATCACAACAGATCTGGGGAAATAATGGGCACCAGATGTTATCGCTTTGTAGGCTTGAGCTCTCCAGAGATTAGAGCTATGATAGGAAAGCTCCCTGAAAACAGGAACACGATTCTGTTGCTTATTAATCAAACCAGGAGGCTGGGTGTGACCGTCTACTCCTTCCTCAGCACCATGGTTTCTCTCTGCTATGTTGATGAATAGGGAAAACAGTTTCTGTGTGTGTGTGTGCATGCGTGTGTGTGTGTGTGTGTGTGTGAGAGAGAGAGAGAGAGAGAGAGAGAGAGAGAGAGAAAGAGACGGAGATGAGGGTAGGGGAGAGAACCTGAATGTGTCTATCACACACATCTATACACAATTTAATGTATTATCTGTAAAAGTATTTCTTAGAATTAAATTTATTTCTTGATTCAATTGTATTCAGCATTGGCATATCAGGAAGAACTTACTTAATTATATCTTTCCTTTTTCTCCATTTTATTTATTCCAATTACCTTCAACTTTAAGGAGGTTATATATTTTTAATTTAATACATTTATGTATTAAAAATGAAAAAAGGAGGCCCAGTGGTGAACCAAATTTTCACTTCTATTGGCCTTCCTGGCAATTCTCCATGAATATTTTGAGGTACCACAAACTTAGCTCATTAGAACTGATGGGATTCAGGACATGCAACTCCAAAATATGGCATGTGGGCATATTGGATATTTTAAGCTGAGGACTTTGAGAGACAGCAAAAGCAGGAAGGTCTCTCTGGCCTTCTCCCTGAAGGTCATAAGACTCTCCTGGGAGAGGTGCCACCCCTATACCAGGAGGAAAGAAACATCCTTTTCCCAAAGACAAGTGACACAAAAAGGGTCCAAACAAACAGGCCTTTCTAAGTTTCCCCTGGTTTGTTACACTTACCTCATACTCCTTGGCTTTATGAGGTAGGTACAATTATTACTGCTACTTTTAAAAATATTTTGTTATGGAAATTTTCAAGCTTTTCATTACTGAAAAATTAAATAAAGCAGTGAAAATATTATTATATTCTTTCATATACCTATTATCCATCTCAACAATTGCCCACTTGTGGCCAATTTTGGCTGGCTGATTCATTGCTACTGTACCTTCCCCCTCAATTTCCGAATCAATTCTCAGATATCATATATTTTATCTATACTAACCCCACTTTAAAGGTGAGGAAATCGAGGCACAGAGAAGTTATGTAACTTGTTTGAGGTAACATAGCAAGTAAGTGGTAGAGTCCAGATTTGAACCATGGCTTACCACTGAGAGTCTTCTGAATGTATGCCTTTATGCTGATGTCCCAGTAGGCAGTCCTCCAACAGCTTAGAGTGCACCAGTGACCTCTATATACTGCAGATCCAGGTGAACCAAGCCACAGAGACCTTCAGCAGCCAGTAGCCACTGAAATAGAGAATGATTTCGGTGGGTCCATTCTAGAGTGTTAGGGGTTATAAAACAAGAAAAGCCATGAGTTCTTCCTTCTCATTCAAGCCACATCCTTTCTGTATCCTGTCTCCTCATTTTCTCTCAATAGGAAAGGGTTTCTGAACTAGTTCACAGGGCCCCAAGAAGTCCCTCTCAAGTTGTCAACCTCTTCCCTGTCTGATGGCCTAACTGGGCAATGACTTTCTTTCCTGGGTTTTCTGTGTTTCTTTCAGAGATTACCAGTGACTTGTTAAGAGTGAGAATGAGGTGAGGGCTGCACAGATAACTCTCTATGGTCCAGTCCAGGAGTGGATGTCTAATTCTTAGATAATACACCAGGTCCCTGAGTATCCCTGAAGACACAGCCAGCTGGCAGTGCTTTGTAAATCATTCTTAAGTTGTTGCCTAAGCCCTAATATTACACAGACCAACCACTCAAATATGGTTGTCAAGCAGAGCCTAATCAGGAAACGTTAAAGTATGGTGCTGACTCTCTTATATTTGTAATAGGTGATTCCATTTACCGCTCAGTACCTGAGAGCTAGACAGAAGTTAGAGATATTTCAACCAATATTTCTGGTTTGTATATGTTTGCAGCCAAGCTTATTTAGAGATAATAAAGACCTGTTAATATTATAATATTAACTTAATCACAAATTAAAGCTTGTGACTGTTTGAAATAGTGCCTGAAATAAAGTTTAACCTTAAAAGAATGTTTGCCACATGCATTAATAATGTAAGCAAAACTGAAGGGAGTGTATTTCTGTTAATTATGGAAGTAAACTGTTCTCAAACAACCTTAGCAGAAATGCTCATTTATACAATTGATGTGCCATAATCAAATTGTATCTGTTGCTAACATGTTTATTCTAGTCAGTAAAGCTAGTCTCCTAGAAGCTACTTCTAGTTCTGTAACTGCATGTGCTTATAAAAAATAAAGGTTCATTTCTTTGAAATTGCTTTATCATTCAGCCTCTTCCTTAGTTTAGCCAGAACTTGCAGAAAATGAATTCTTGTTAGTGAGACTCACTGTGATGACTTTCAGGCTTCCCACTGGGACATATTGGTGTCAGTGCAAGGAGCACCCCATCATTCATGCCACCCAATTAGTTGACAGATCCTGAGAGGCGTCCCCCATCGGCCTTGCTAGGTAGACAAGAGAAAGCACAGTCCTGAGTAACCAATCCTCTCCCTTCTTACCCCTCAAGGTGGCTTTAAAGTTTGAAGCATCCTGTCTTAGTTTTCCTTGTTCTTTTTGTTCTACAATTTTCCTTATTTTTATTTCTAAAGACATATTTGCCCTGAAATCCTTGCAAAAATGATGATGAAACACGAAAAGGAAATCAGGGAAGGAAAACAATCTTGTGAGGGAGGAAGGAAGGGGAAAGAAAGGGGGCATTCAAAGAGGTAGAGAGAATTCAGCTCGGTCAGAGGGAGGAGGAGGGGGTCTGAAGGCCCCCCTCCGCACAGGCAGGGAGGGTTGGCCTAAGAGATTGAGGAGTGAAGTAAAGGAGGGATATGTCAATAAACTCCCATCACCCTGTGACAGGGATGCGTCCGCCTTTTCTTACATTTCCTGTATGCTACTTTCTTTTCCCAGCAGAGTCATTGACAGTTGTATGGTTTCCTCTGCCTTTATTCCTACAATTCAAACATCAGAAAAGAAAATTATTTTCACATTAGCAACTCATTAAATGCCTCCATATCTGAGGGTGAATCTCTGCTGGATCTGCATGCATTGTTTTTATACATCTGAATGCCTACTTGGAGGCACTGTCAGCCAGGGCATCTAGGCTGGGAGCCCTTCTGTCATGCATATGGGTAAGTGGGTGGGGTGGGGCTGTGTCAGAGTCATCTATCATCCTCCATCAATGTCACCACCACCTGCGGGGACCCAGCCAGTGGTCAGTCAGTCACTCAGGCCTGACAGCTGGCCATCAGTCCCCTGTGTGGGCTATGCTCTAGGCTGCAAAGGTAGTAGCAACTGTCTTTTATTTGCTAAGACCTGAAAGTTCTAGGAAGCTCTCCACCTTTAGAATTACCAAATAAATTGATGATTTTGCTCACCTGTGAGACAACTGGTCAGGGTCCGACCAACCAAAGGTGAGAGTTGCTCTTTATTTATCTAAAATTATGGTGGATCATTTTTTTAAATCCAATATTGGGCAGTTCAGGCAAACATAGCAGGGACTTTTATGCAAAAAAAAGCAATGCATTTTTTCATGAGTTTTATTTTACTGTTGAAAGTATAGTATCAAGCAAATCTGGACTAAATCATGCAACTAGCTCTAACTAGAGAAGTCAGTAATGAGTTAAGCCTTTCTCTTTGTCATAAACTCTTTTCCTCTAAATCCTTTGTGAATGCCTCCTTTTTAAAACTGGAGGATATCAATTGTATCTCAATATAAAATAAAGTTTACAATTGTCTAAGTATAGAGTATATGACTTTTGGCATATGTACACATCACTGTAACCATCCCTAAATCACAATACGGATTATATGCCGCTTTTACAATCACATATCTCATAAAACTCAAAATTACAGTAACTTATGGATATTTTTACCTCATTTGTTGGAAGAGCAAACACTTGAAAGACAGGGTCCTAGTGTTTTTGACTTGTAGTTCTCACAGTGCCTGGCTTGATATGTTGCCCAGATGCTTCATTGTTCTTTTTAAATTAAGGGAACATTCTCTAAGTAATTTTGAAGTCAGAATAGGTCTTTAAAATCTCATACTTATAGGGGCCTTAACAAACAAGAGATCAAGCAGAGAAGAAAATATAAAAGAATGAAATGAAAAAGAAAGCTCACCCACTTCCAAATGGCCAACATTGAAAAGCACTCAAGAGATATTTTTTGAACATGTGCCAGGCACCAAGATCTATGTTCTTGGAATAACTGACAAACCCCTGCCCTTGGGAAGCTTGCATTCAAATGGTGAAATGACTGTCTGGTCTTGGAAAGAAAGAAAGGGTTATAAGGGTTTATATGACAGATTTTTGCAAAAAAGCAAAAGATTCTAGAC
The DNA here is from genome assembly GCF_030020395.1 of Manis pentadactyla. Taxonomy (NCBI): domain Eukaryota; kingdom Metazoa; phylum Chordata; class Mammalia; order Pholidota; family Manidae; genus Manis; species Manis pentadactyla. The sequence goes on from NC_080030.1 coordinate 53,894,785, forward strand.
ATATTTAAATTGTGTTTTAGCAAAATTCAAATGGAGTCTGATGTACCATGGCTCTCTTATTCCATGAGAGGTCAGTGCAAAATGTATCGCTAATATTGAAGGAAAGCAGATGGGATCAATCTGCCTATTTATTTTAATGCAGTATATGATTGTTTTGAATATGGCATATTGAAACTTAGTTCTGGGATTTAAGGTCATTGCCAGTATTATGATTGTGGTACCATGAGAGGACCTCAGCCTACTGCCTATCTTCCTATTAACTAATGTCTACAAAAACTCTACATTTCTCCATCAGAACAGGTCCTGTCAGCCTCTGCTTTTACATCTTCTGCCTTGATTTTAACTCAGCTCCATAAATATGTATTTATGTTACACCCCACATGCAGAATCAGGCCGACCCTATTTTCTAAGTCAGTCTTGAAAGACACAGAAACACAGAAGCAGCCTTCACTCTAGAGTCCATGAGAATCTAAATCAAGTTATACTGACTGGACTCAGTATTACTGATCCGCCTGGGTCTGAGATTCCTTTGGCACCAAGTGGGCAACCCCATTTCCTAGATGGCAGGCCAATTGTCCCCAAGCAGTATCATTTCAAGTTCGGGTTTGTCCAGCCCTCGTGCCTGGGCTTCTCTTGGGGTCCCCACTGCACAGCTTGCGCAATCTCCTTGTAGGTCTGAATGACTTACCCTGAACCCCAGCAGACCTGGCTCTGATTCCTTTCTTCCTTAATCCCTCCTATGTCAGCATCCTGCCTTCTTGTTGAAGCTGGGTCACCTCCCAGCAGAAATGCCAGAGCAACTCAGCTCATGAACATGTCCCACATCTTAGTTTTCCTCTGCTGCATTGGGCTTGGCAATTGGACCTCTTACTAGGGATTGAATCCTGTGAGCAGCTGCACCTTGACATGCCCAATTGCTCTTCCAGGACTGAGCTCTGATCCATCTTGTGCCCAGCAAACAGATCCCATTCTGCTCCCTGCCTTGGGGTTGCCAAAGTCCCAGGAGGTTTTGAGACTGATCCCACCAAAGTCTTACAATGCCCCCACACCTCTTAATGATTAAATCATGAAACCCAGGACTTAGAGAATAAATTTCAGAGGACATCTTGTCCAGACCCTGTCTTCAAGATGCACTGTTCCTAAATGATCCCAGATGAAAGGTATTAACTGCTTGGAAAGTTAAAAATTTCAAGGTTCATACAGAGAACTAGATATTCCCACATAAGGAGAGAATTCAGGAGTAGGAATAAACATTTTTATGGTAGATCTGAGTGATGTACAACATTTTAAATTTAATAGCCCTAACCAAACTTTCATCTAGCCTTTTGGTTTCTGATTTGGGGTCACATTTTAACTTTACTCCAATCACCATACAGACAGAATCAAGTTTTGAATTTCAAGCATTGAAATGAAAAACTACTCAGAAAATCTTAGAAATGAAAAAATGACTCTGCCTTGAATTTACTCTAACAATAAGTAAGCAGGACTCTCAGGTTCTGCTCATTCCCTGCAGTGATGGGCAGCTCACTATTTCACAAGGAACAAATTTCAATTATGGAAAAGTCTAATTTTAAGTCTTGTTTTACTATTAATTGATATAAACTTTATTGTCTTCTTCACCCATTAATAAAGGGTAACAAATGTGTTGAGGGCTCATATTCCAAGCATTCTGTTATATTAGATTTCATGGCAAAAACAGACATGATCTTAGAATTTCTAAGTCTAATGACATGACCTCATAGTTACTAGGTCTTATGAGAGAGATATACTCTTAAATGAATAATTGAAACACATGCCAAAAATGATAAAATTGATGTGAAGCATTTCAAGAGCACTGAGAGAAACAACTAACTCTGCTCAAGGGATGTAGGGTTTGTTGGAGAGTCAAGGAAAGTTTCACAGAGAAGGTGAGAGACAGCCCAAACCTTGAAGAATAAATAGGAGTTTTCCAGACAGGGGAGAGTGTTTAAAACAAATTGCTCCAAGGGTAGATCATTTCCAAGATATGTCAGAATTTTTACATTGAAGGTCACAGACTGTTCAACTCAAATTGGCTTGAATCAAAAGATGGACAGGTCTGTCTTCAGGTCTAGTTTGATCTAGGGCTTAAATGATGTTCCCAGGATTCTGGCTTTATTTTTCAGCTCTGCATGCCTTCATCTTCAGGCTGGGTCTGCTCAAGGAAGCCAAATGATAAAGCAGTTCCAGACCTCATGTCTGCACCCACTGTTATCTAGGGGAATGAGTCAAAAGACTTGGGGTTCATTTTTGCTCATTAGACATGATTGGGTTATGTGCTCATTTCTGAATTTACCATTGTAGTTGATGAAAAAGAGTTATGGTTTCAGCCAATTAAGAACTAGCCCTAAAACTGGAAGTGGGCTAATCCCTTCCCAATCAGATGGTCAGGAATGGGGGAGAGGTAAGTTCCTCAGGGGGACATCAAAATACTGTTGCCAGGAAAAAGGGGGTAGATGTGAAGAGACAGTTAGTATCTTCTGTACAGGGCTGGCAAGTATTTTTATGTGTGGTCGTTGCATACAATTGGAAGATTTATAATGTATAATTAAAGTTTAGGGAACATTTACAGGTGTGGCCACTGATGAAATTGAGAGGTAGGCAGAAACCAATCGAGAAGGGTAATGTTATATTAGTTAACGTAAATATCAAGCTGCTAGAACAAAAAGCCCCAGTATTGTAGTGGCTTAAAGAGAGAAATTATTTCTAATTCTAGTAATAGCCCTGAAGAGAATGGTGGCTTTGCTCCAGGTGGCCAAGGATTGGGCTCCTTCTTTCTTGTTGCTCTTCATTGACCTGACATGCATTGCTGAAACTGGGTCATGGCAATATCCATGTTTCAGTTTATGGGATAGAGAAAGCAAGAAAGTTTAGAGTAGCAATTTCCTTTTAATTTAGAATATATGTCATTGTAGCTTATTCCACCAACAAGAATTTAGTCACATGACTGCATTACAAATAAAAGGGTGGTCAAGAAATGTGGTCTCTAGCTGGGGTTAGCGTAGAGTGTGTTTATCCAGGATGGAGGGAAGAATGGCAAAAGAACAATCAGCCACAGATGCTAAACCCAGGCAGAATTATTTGGTAAAACAAAGTGGTAGAATGGATGATCAGATTTTGGTTTAAAAATTTTCATGTGGACATGAAAAAAGGACTCAAGTAAAACAGAATCACCAGCTAAGAAGCTACTGCAATCATTCAAATGTGAAATGTTGAAGGCTGAAGTAAGGTTTCCTTGGAGATAAAATAAAATGGTTGACCTACATGACCTCTAAGACCTTTTTCTGCTCTTTGTATCAGTCTTCTCTGATGAGTAGCTGCTTACTTCCATGTGTTGAAAATTCTGGAGAGATGAAGCAAATTTAAAAAATGAGCCTACCCACACACACTCAGTTGTGTTAATAAAACACCAAATGTTGTCAGGAGCACAGACAGAGCAACTCCTATAACATGACATGGAACAGAGCAACCAATTTCTTCTATTTACAATGCAACGCATAATTAAAATATAGTATATCAGAGTGGGCAATGCCAGAACTCAGCAGCTTACTAACTGTACAGCCTTGGGCGGGATACTTGGCCTCTCTGACCTTTAGTTTCTTAGTTTGTAAATAAGGGATTAACATACTCTGCAAGTGTTGTGAGAATTAATCAGATCGAGCCTGCGAGAGTCAGACATTCACTAGAGGACTTCAGTATACATCTCTTTCCAACTAATGTGCATTTGTAAATTTGCCTTTGTTCTTAAGAACATCTCCATGCTGATCTCAAGGGGAAGAGAAGATATATATATATATTTTTTTTTTTTTGACCTAGATATCCTGTGCTCTGTCCTGGCCCTCTACCCTAACACAGGCTCATTACCCTCGGGTAGCCTGGTGACTGGAGATCCACAAGCTCCTTGCAGCTGGTAGAGGTAGCACATTAGAAATTCATTTTTTCCTGTCATAATAACAAAGTGCAGAGCGGCAGCCTGGGCATAGTTTCGTATGGGAAAACCCACAGAAAGGGACAGCTGAGAGACGCTGTGCTTTTCTCTGGGATCTCTTGTCAGAGAGAACCATCCTCAAAAGGAAGGGGGGGGAAAAAAGAAAAAAGAAAAGTCCCTGTTGAATCTGGATGTCTCTTTCCTGGGGGGCAGAATGGTTCTGCCCTCACGTCTCCTCAGCCTGCCTTCTGCGGAACGTCAGTGTAGACACCTCGTCCAGACTTCTGGGAACACAACTGAGTCAGGAGCCTGTCTCTTCAGAGAGCTTGGCTTTCTCATAGGACGTCAGCAGCTCAGATAACTAGACATATTTTCTCAATTTGCGTTGGGAAAAATTTCCGAAGAAATCAAATTCCTGGATTCACTTCTTAAGTCCTAAACATGGCAATTTAGGTGGAGCAAATTAAGAGAAGCTAGGTGTTTTTTTCCTGAACATTAACGGATGTGAGTGGGTGTGTATGTGCACGTGTGTGAGTATGCTCACTGGCAACTGTCCGAACGTGTCCAGGTACAGTGAAATGCTCGCAGGGCATGAAGTACAGGTCTTCGATTCAAGAGGGAAGACAAAATCCAGGGTGTGGGAACATACCTGCTTGGGTGGTAATGGGGTTCAGGACATGCTACCAAAAAATGTGGCACCTTGGTGTATCGAAGATGAAGGAGTTTGAGGAAACAGCTGAAGCAAAACGGCCCTCTGACTTTTGCCTGCCCTTCTCCCTGAAGCAGGTCATTAAAACCTTCATGTGAGAGGCGTCCTCTGTGTGCTCAGAGGAAAGGAGCATTCGTACCTCGCAAGGGGACCCCAGACGGGCCTTGCTGATCTCCCGCCTCACTCCTGAACCTGTCTTACTGATCCACAACTGCCCACTCTTGTCAAACCAAGCCTAAAAACACACGGGTCTAACAATTTCTTTGGGCCTTAATTTCCTGTTGAAGACCCTTGTGTCATGCAAAACTTACATTAAATAATATATAATTTTTATATATTATAAAAAAGACATATCATATCATATCATATTATATTATATTATATTGAGAGATACATATATAATCCCTTGGGGGATATGTAAGAGGAGTAGAGCTACCTTCTCCATTGGTGGGCAAAGTGCCTACGATACTTGTAGGGGCCCAGAAAAATCAAGTTTGCCCAAAGGAAAAAATAAGTTGACATATTTAAAGTTACATAATAATATGCTGGTATTAATTTGGTGGGAGGGGCCCACAAAGGCAAAAGTGCCCATGGACCATGGAAGTTACACTGTGTCCCTAAAGAGGAGCCAGATTTTAACAACAGAGAATATAAAGGAAAATAAAATCAGTAAACGTTTAAATGCAATGTCGTATTTACTAATTTATAACCAACAATGAAATTTAACGACCTTTCTGGAAAAGTTTAGATTTCCACAGAGTGGTAGAGTGTTATTTTCATCACAAATACATATATTAAGCTAATTCGGCTCTTGTTTTCTTAATTTAGAACAAGTGAACACTAAATGCTCTTATCCTTTGCTGTTGCTGTGCTCCCAGCTCTCCTGTAACCTTGAAATCCTTTATTTTCCTTCTGGTTGGAATGAACTAACGGCTCTGGGTTAGTCGCTGGTGTTGAATGTCAACCAGCAGGGGTCGCTAGAGAACAATCAAGGCTCTGTTTCTCTCCACAGAGGTAATGAACAATCTGGAAAAATAAGCCCTCCGAGAAAACTAAAGCCTTGGTGGGCAGAGCTTCGTGGCCCCAAACCCCCACACGACACAGAACGTCTATCTACTGTGGAGAAATGAGCCCTTCTGGGCATAGAGATTAAGAAACACATTACGAGTGGTTGTTCTTGTTTCTGAAGGCTGTGTATCTTTGCAAGCCATATATGGACTTCAGATCTTAAAGCCCTGTCTTTTGATGAAACACTGAGTCTCAGACTGCTTGGAAGAGGGTGAATTCTGTGTTTGCTTTGAGCCTCCTTTTGAGGAAGGCAAGATTCCATTTTGAACTCTACTCTGGCCTCTGAAAGGATTCCCTGAAATAATCCCAGTAACAACAAACAAACTGAAACTTGAGAAGAGTTCTACGTTTTCTCGCTGATGATTTCATAAAATGCTGCAGGGGCTCCTGCTGCCTGGTACCAATTTTAGTCAGCCATCCGTAGAATGGCAGCCACGCTCAGTTAAATGGCCAGTTTCAGGAACTCAGTCTTGAAGGGACATTTGCTGTCTTGCTGTTGCCTATTGTGTTAAAAGTGTTTTTTTCTTTCTTGGGGGAGGAGGGTGGAGGGTTTTTTTTTTTTTGCCTGATTGTAAATGTTTTGAATTTAAAAGACACCCAAATTCATTAAATGTGTGAAATGATGGGAAAAAAAGTGTGAAATTGTAACAGTCGGTTTGTAGTTGATTAATAGAAATCTCTTCTAACAATCCCCAGAACCTTCCAGGGGTCATTGGAACAGAGCAGCTGTAGAGACAGCAGGAGTGATTCTGACACTGCCCAATGAGGGCCGTGGAGAGTTCTAAACAAGTGGGCAGAGTCCCATGCACTCTGCACTTTTGTGGGCCTCTCAGAGATGATTGGCTGCAAGGTCAGATTAATATGCAGATCGACAACAAGATGCTTTACTCTCGGACTTAGAGGGCTTTGTTTTTAGATACATTATAGTTTCATAGTGGATGAATCACATGAAGTAAACTGGCCACTTGGGCCCCAGGTAAATGCTCTCTCAAGGCCAACCTCATTTCCTAGCTTGACCATCTGTGCCGCAAGCAGACATTCGTAATTCGGTGTGTGGCAGCAACTTTCGGGTGTCCTGAAAGGGGCTATTTAATGAACACAAGACTTGACAGTGGATTGGAGTTCCCTGTTCGCCACACCTCCTCTACTGCAGACAAGCCTTGGCAGGGGCAAGAAAGAGAAAGCAAAACATCACCTTTTTTGGGGGAACACATTTTTCCATAATTGTTGACCTCTCCCCACCCCCAAACCTGCTTTTTCTCTTTGACACCCTGCTGCAGACTACCGTTCTGAACTTTAAGGATTTTTGCCTTCGAAGAGGTACAAAGGAAACATCAAAGTAAATGTCCTCACAGTGACATAAGGATAGAATAATGGTGACCTAGCAGCTAGAGACTTGGCCAAATGCTGAAAGTAATTCACGCCACTCACTAACAATGGGGGATGTGTGACAATGATATATACCAGGAGACAAGGACAACCCTTTTGCAGGGCTTCGATGCCCCACAAACCCAATTGTAGGCAGATCAATACTGTCATAAGACAATTATCAAAGACCATCAGCACATCATATTTTCATACCATAAACAGCTCAAGGCGCCAGGGATGGCTTTCCTACAGAAAGCACATAGCATAAATTTGAAGGGTGTGAAATTGACATGATTAATAATTATAGTTATTAGCACATGTGCCAGCTGCTCATGTATGGTTTATCCCTTGATTTATGGTGCCATAAATGCCCATCTCTCCCTCTGATGCCGAATCAAGGGGGCACACAACCGTGGGCAGAATGAGTCTCTCTCATTGCCAGGAGTTTCATCACAAATAAAAGAAAAAAGTGGGTTGAAAATCACCCTGGATCTGGGGACACCTCGGTGAGAGGGAAGCTGCCTTTTGTTTGCCTGGCTGCTTTATCGGCTGCTGAAACCTGTCTGTTCAATGTTCCCAAAGCCTTTGAAGTTTGGACTGCAACTAACAAGGGGCTATAGTTTTTCAGCACTGCCCCGCAGCCCCCTCCTTCGAGCTGTTGCCAGGCTGCAAACAATCACCATACATATTACAGATGAAACCGCTAGGGCCAACAATGAAAGAGGCAAAAACCCATCTTTAAGGTGCCAAAAGTTAAAGCTTTTGTTGTCAAATGCAATTTGAGAGGGGTTTTCCTGGACTTTAATAAATATTTTGTTCCATATGATTATAAACAGATCTGGACATTAACAGTATATCAAAATACACTTTAAAATCTGGTTGCACAGTAACAATCATCTTTAGGACAAAGGAGCAATTCTAGGAACTAGTAAAGACCAGAGCCTAAACACATGAACTTCTTTCACCGTTGAACCTTCTAAATTGTGCTGGGATCATTTCAATTGCTAGCCATTATTCATATAATGTTACATTACATGTTCAAGACAGAAAATAAGGGATAGTAACAAATATGAGGTCCCTTAGACATTTGAAGAATGACTTTCTTTACTTTTGAGACATAGTAAAACATAAGAAAACAGGTAGAGATTGCAGAACGTTTTTTAAAATCTTAGTATCATAATTATTCATGCACATTTATAGACATATAGAAGGTAAACATATATCTTAGAAGGAAATGCTTTCATAAAAAGCAAAACTTAAAACCTACAATCCAAATATGGAGATTAGAGGACACATCAAACCTTGCTAAAGATGAATTGAAACTGTCTTTTCTTGATCTCCCCAACAGCTCAACAAATCGGTACCAAAAATTTTGCAGACTTCCCTTCCATTCTGAACCAGCAGCTCCAGCCGGCATGGTAGCCTGTCTTTAGTGGTGTGTGGCTAGCCCAGAGGCGAGAGGTCTGAGCAATGGAGGCAGCCCCCTTTCCATCATACCTGCTCAAGGATTCACCTCTAGCAGCTCCCACAACTGAACCAAAACCAAGATTTGAGAATCATTTACACTACTCACAGATTAACTCTGACAGAATATATACATGCTCACAGAATTTCAGAATAATGCATAATGACTTTTTTTGACCCTGCAAAGGACTCAAATTCACAAGGATTAATCAGATGTTTAGAGTACTCCAGGGACTACAAAAATGCATTTAAAAGGCCAACAGGCACTTCCATGAGATCTTTGGAGACAATAGATGTTCCAGTGATATCTTTGGAAGTAATTTAAAAACTTTAGGTCTCTTCAAATTACAGCAATAACTAGGTAGCTTGAAAAGAGATGTTTTAAGCAAGTAGTGTTTAAAATAAAAATCTTTTTTTCTGACTAATGAATATAAATAAAAATGGGTAAATACTTAATCTAAATCTCAGTAAATAATAAATAATTTCAGCAAAATGCTTATATTTTAATTAAAAGCAAATCTACAACAGAACTATTTTTTAAATAAGTTAAATACAATCTGTACATACACATTAAATTAATGTTGTTAATAATGCTTTGGAAACAAATCATCATAGACAGATCACAGAATTAAATATTATTTCTACCTTGAAGAAAGAATAAAAAGAGGAATTTAAAAAAGATAAAAAATTGGAATAAATAATGGATTCGATCCTGAAAACTCAGATACTTCATGTTCTGAAAGGACCAGAGGTTTTTTATTAAGTTTTTAAAGAGTTACTTATAGGCAATGAAAATTGGGCTGTGTGTTTGAGTTGTATAATAAAGAACACAGATTTTAACAACAGCAAACTAGAATAGAATAAGTTAATGGATAAATTCCCATGTGGTATATAGCATAATTTTAATTCAAGAGGAGGAATTTTCAGGATTAAGACTAACAAAATGTCCTACAAAAATACTAAGCATATAGACTCCTAAACTATAATTTGTCAAAAGGCCATTTCAGATCTTACCAAAATGCTTTATTTTGTAAATGCAGGAACCAGAGGATAGATACTTAAGTACTTTGAATAGAGTTGATGAATGAAGTAATAGTCACATATTAAGAACATAAATAGAATTTGATTAATTTGAAGAAAATGTCTTTTTTCCAAAGATTAAATCAGGAGTGAATTTTTTTGGCAACATCTAGAGGAAGATGAAGGAATATTGTCTCCTAAGAAAGTGACAGAAAGAATTAGAGTCCAACTGAGTCTCTGAACTTGAACTTTCTGAAGAAGAGAAAGGAATATGAACAGAGAATTAGAAATATGTCAGAAGGCAAAATCAATACTTTTGTCACATTGATTTGCACCTTTAATAATTTCCTTTCCATCAGTGAATGAGTCTCTGGGTCCCCATAAAAAGTGCTCTATGTCTACATTTAGAGACTCAGTCTACCCACTGATATGTGCCTGTTTCACCTCTCCCTGAGATCTCCAGTTGCTATACCATTGCTCCATTCCTAGTCTTTCTCTTTATGACACTTTGAGAAAGGTGCTTTGCCTTGACTGTTGGTCCTTGACCTTCTGCTTCATTTTTAAGTTTGGTCTTTCCAACTTCCCTTGACTCTGCTATTCAACCTCATAGTCAGCAGTGTCTCAACAAATCAGGCTGGAGTCTACTTGCCCACAGGGGAATGCAGATCTTTTTAAACTGTCAGACTCTTATAAATCTTGTCATTTGCAGTAAAGTTGGTGGAACAGTGTTTGTTAAAAGGTCCTTCCTATCTGCCCTCTTCTCACTCACATGCTCCAGAAAAACATGCCTTTGGGTTTCCTAACATTACTTACACACATTCAGATCAGCATAAAATGGCAGCAATCATCACTTCAGCGCTGGGAGGTTAGCAGTCTTCCAGGACCTTCATTTTACAAATTTTAGGCATGCATGGCATTTTGGTGGGTCCAAAACCTGGTCTCCACAAAGGAAGGAAGCCACTGCCACTGTCTGATATGCCTTTGGTTCAGCTTGTTACTGGTTGCTCCACTGTTGCTATGATATTTGATCAAACAGAATAGCCTGATTGTGAATTTTGTCTTAATTATTTCTTGGTTAATATTGGCATTGTTGGTAGGGTGCTGCCAAAACAACAGGCTTTAGTTTTGTATTCCAGGGGAAAACTTTTATTGAATAAAATTTTCCCTGATTGTAAACTGATTCCTTTAGGTTGACCACCAGCTTATAACTGTGATGGGTCTGAAATTTATTTATAATCTCCAAAATGATTTATTGACTGCATCTTTTGAGTCTTGGAATCACTCTATTTCAGGGACTTGAATGACATTCACAGAGGGTCACACTGGAATACTGTCCTAGAAGAGTTTGATATTAGCTTCTAGACCCCCTGTTGCATCACAGAGCCTGGCTTCATAATGTAGATTTAATAAAACTGAATTTAATCCATACCCCAGAAGTAATTTTTTGGTGACAGAGAATGAATTAAATAGAACATCAATGCTGACACAATTGGCACATCATGGAGAAAAAGGGTTAGTATCTGAGTCAATTTCTCTGGGTAGCCAAATTTCCTTAAAAGCTGCCAGAGACCAACCTATTAATGCTATTAAATGCTTTTGGATGATTAACTATACACAGGTGGACACTGCATATGCCAATCAACATGCAGTTTGGACTTTGCTAGGTGCGGAAATTCTGTGGGGGGATAATCATTGCTCTCGGGGGGGAAGGGTATCAGAGAAAGTTTAGTCTTAACCTTAAAGAATTCACCATAACATTGGGGAGAATATGAGTAAAACTTAGAGAACTCTAGAAATCATTAATTTCATCAAGGAATGTATGATAAATTCCAAATGAAAGCAAAGGCAAAACGTGCCACTGGAGCTCTGAAAAATGAGAGGTCAGGTAAGAGAGGCCTGTAAGGGAAACCTTGTAGAATAGATGAGATTTTGATTTGTCTTGAGTGGAGGGATGGATTTGATTGACAGGGGAATGTGGAGGGTCTTGTTAGTAAGAATGATGGTCAGGGAGGGTGATTTGGAAGATGGTGAGAGGATGTAGAGAGAAGGACTAAGGACTAAACTGCTGGACTCCCCAGCCCTAAAGCCAATCCACTGCTTTCAACCTACATGGGCATCACATGGCAGAAACATCTTCTCACATACTCTTCATGTCTTCTTCCTTGGTAAGGAAAATCCCCTCATTTCTAAGCACTCTCTCAAATAGACCCAATGGCTCTTTTAGTTGAAATGCTCTTGCTGCTATTCATTCTTGATTCTTCCCAACTGTCAAGATGCTGTCATTTCTCTGCAATATACTGGGTGTCCATGGATAATAAATTCTTTGCCTAAACTACTTCCCTTATTTTGTGATTTAGGAGTAGACTCTCAACTGCATTGAGCTGCCAACCATGGTATAGGAATAAAACCATCCTGTTGTGCCATGTCTATCCCTCTGTTATTCTTCTAGGAAAGATAATAACCCTGGCATCTGTAAAATGGGAAGGTGGTAAGTGCGACAGAACTATTCCATAGTCAAGGAGGGGACGTTGCTATAAGTCATTAAGAACATAATGAATTTTAAACATTTAGCTGACTGACTCCAGTCACAGGATTATATATTTAAGACAAGTAACTTATTTAAATAGTACTTCTATTTTAGGTTTGCTTTTAATTAAAATATTAAACATTTTGCTGAAATTATGTTTACTGATGTTTTGGGCCATTGCCGGTGTGGGTGAACCACCACAGGTGTGAAGAGCTAGATGGCGATTCTGCTCTTCTTAGAGGCTCCCTCTTCTCATGCACTCTTCATGTCTTCCTCCTTGGTAAGAAAAATACCCTCGTCAAGGTCCTCTGATCTTAGGTCATGATGGTGTCACACATGTCCTGTCATCACAGAGCCTCTAATTCGGGCTTGAGGGATGATTAGATGCTCCTTTTTTTCTTTTAGGGGCCAGAGGACTCCTTTGTCACCTTGACTTCCTATAGGCTAAACACTAATCTTTATTTTTTTAATTTTATTATATTTTTATTGAAATATAGTTGATTACAATATTGTATTGGTTTCAAGTATACAACATAGTGATTCGACAGCTATTGCTCACCCCAGCTAGTGCAGCTACTATCTGTCAACATAGAAAGAGGTTACAATATTGACTCTATTCTTTATGCTGTTCTCTCATCCCCATGACTAATTTATATTATGACTGAGATTTTGTGCCTCTTTATCCCCTTCACCTATTTCAGCCACACACCCCAACCCATCCCTCATGGTAGCCCACTCATTTTAACTCATCTTTAAATGGCTGCTCATTCTTCTTCCAGGAAGTCTTGGAAATCTTTCTGGATTAGTTTACTTTTCCAGTCGCTGTTAGAACAGTTTCATAACATTTGCACAGTACGTACAGGCACACTAGCCAGACACAAGAGTATTGTGCATATGCCTCCAGTGACCTGGGCCATTATTTACCATCACCTTACTAAAATGAGACCGTGGACTGTGTACCAATAATGGCAAGTCCTCAAAACTTCAGAGTGTAGCAATCCAATGGAGTTTTTGGAATCAGTCAGTGTATCCATCATAGGATGGCAAGGTTTCCTCATTCCTGCTTGGTACTGATCCTTGATCAGCTTCCTTAAGAACTGACCAGAAGTCCATTTTATGACATCTTGACAGGTTTTCCCACAGTACTATAGATTTTAACAAGAAGAATTCAGTGTGATATTCAGGCTAAATTCCAAACTACTCTATATAGAAATCATTTTCCCAGGAAGGCAATTTTAGACAGAAACAACATAATAGAATAAGTTGTCGATATTTGGCCACCAATTACTCAAATTACTATTTTATTTTCAGATGGGCACAAAAAGCAGAAATGGGGATGTAGTTTCATCATTTCCCTGATATGTCCATGAGAAGTGAGGTAGAGAAGAACATGTAGCTTATCATCTTAACCCTTTTGATGAAATTTACTGAGCTGATAATACACATAAATTATCAGTTATGACATTTCTCTCTTTATTGAAGGAAGCAGCAGTTTTCTTCATAACCTCTGATTCACAATCTACTAACTCTTTTATTATGAGTTTTCACAAGGTTACTAGAGCTCTTATTTGTAACTATTGCACTTTAAGCAAATGGACTTTTAAAATGGAAAGAAATTTCTCACTTCCCTTTTCAACTTAATCCAGCCAGGTTTAATTTACTTCTGTCTTCTGTGCAATTTAAAAGAAAAGAATGGAAAACACATTATCAGTTCCAGGCCACCAAACATCATTTAGCAAAACTGCTGTTCAGTTATTTTAATAGGTTAATTATCATCTTGGAGACCAAGAAACTCTAGATCAAATCAACAGTCCTTGATAAGGTATTTTAAAGGATCTGTAGAGTAAATCAGACATATAAGCTACAATGCCCACTTTTAAGTTGTTACCTGGTTCTTAGTAGGACAGTGAGCCAGCAAAACGAGCCCTCCCTTGGTCCATTATCCTGAAGTATTATCAAGCTGTGATGACTCATCAGCTTATACCCCTAAAGTCAGGCCATAGAGATAGATTCAGACTAGGGTGGCCTATAAAAGCTGGTTTTGACAGCTTCATGTAAAGTGAACAGTGCATGGTAATGTTGGACCAAGTCCTTCACTTTTCTAATATCTCCAATTATTTATCTGAATGAATTGGAATCTTCAAGGGTGTTTGGGGGAGAAAGGGGTAATGAGGAAGGGGTCCATCCTTTCTAGCCTTTCTTACCTAAAATCTCCTACTTACTCTCCATTCAGGGGTGCTGCCCTCAGGAAAAGTACCTTGATTCCCCAAAAAGGAGTTGGGTTTTACCTTTTCTCCCTGCACCCACCCTAACCCCCCAGTACCTGGTACACAATTCCCGTGTAATATTGACCCTACTTATTAATTTCTTGCTTGCAGAGATTTCTCCAACACTGAATCCTGATAGGACAGGGACTATTTTCTGTTTCTTTTTTAATTCCCAGTCTTTACTTTACCACAGTGCCTGATGCTTGATTATTAGTTCTTAGGATGATTGATTGAATGAATGAATGAGATTGAAGCTGTGTTTATAGGAGACCTCAGGGGACCAGAATAGGATTCACTTGGTAAATGATTAGGTTCTTGAACCAGGGCCAGATCACCCTGGAGAAGAAGTTTTGGAGATCAGTTCCAGACCAAAGGGGCACTAGAAAATGTATCCAGGCCAGATTGATCACCCTGAGGCAGCTGTGAACATCTCAGTGGCTCCTGAGCAACAGTGAGTCAAAACTGATGTCACACCCATTTGTGATACTGACAGCCTAAGCATCGTTGGCCTGCAAACATTTACTACTGCCAATGGTGTGGATTTCTGGGCACTCTACCCACTAGAAACTCTGCCTTGTGCAGTGAATTTTCTAAAATGTCCCTTTGGATACCTATACCCAACACATTCACTGAGCATCTACTGTGGTCCAGTGCTGGGTATGGAAATACAGGAGAGACAGGTTCATCAGCAGAGAGTCATCCAAATGGCCTATATCAGAGTTTCCAAAAGCATCAGGCTTCTAGGGTTTTTCAACAATTTGTTACTGACTTCAGTAAATGGGAAAAACAAAAAGACATGATTGCTCGTATATAATACAATACAGCCTGCAATACATGCTGAATTTGTTTCCTTCTGATGCTCTCTGGCTGAGTGTTAAGGCAGTATTAGTCCTCATGCACCCATGAAGCTTGGCAGTCCCAAATTAGCACTCCTGCTCAGACAGATGGCTTAGTGGTCTGCAAAGATATGACCTTAGTCAGATGTTTTCTTCAAAATTTAAAGGCCAATGGTAAGAATATGTAAGAATCAGTCTTTAAACTCATTTCTATATGAGTACATTTCTTTCCTATGCACGTAAGTCACCCAAGTTTTTTACAAAGCTTCCCTTTGCCCAATTGTTCCCCTTTGTCCATTTTCTTTTACTTAAAAAACAAAACTTCAGTGTTGTTTCTAATCAGGTCAGTATAAATGAACAAATAACTGCCATTGTTATCAATTTTGTCTGAAACAGACTGAGAAATTTTATCTTTTGATGTCTCTTTAAGGGTTTATATCCAATAAGTACAGAATACAGGGAAGTATCAGTCAAAGGGAACAGTTTCAGTTATACAAGATAAGTAGTAGAGCTCTGTACAACCTATAATTATCAATCTTGTATCATACACTTAAATATTTGCTAAGAGGGTAAATCATATGGTAAATGTTCTTATCACAGAAAAAAAATGATAATAAATAACAGAACAGGAGGAAGCTCTTGGAAGTGATGGATAAGTTTACCACATAGATTGTGATGATGGTTTTATGGGTGTATACTCATCTCCAAATTCATCAATTTGTACACACTAAATGCACAGAGCTTTATGTATGTCAATCATACCTCAGTGAAGTGGTTTATAAAGTAAAGAGATAAATCAATAAGTAGAGATGACATCATTTTTGTACCGGTAAATCTACATGGTAACAATTAAAAAAAAAACTAGTGAGATGCCAGTGATTAAGGCAATTTACTAGACAGCTGAGATGATAGTTATTTTTAAGTGAAAGGGGGATTACAATAAATTAATAGGTTCGAAGATCCACCACAGTTGATGCCGCCTAGTCTTGCTATTAAGTGAGGAATTTCAGCATTTAGCCTTATTATAAAATAACCTTAGATTTTCCTCATAAGAATGGAACACCCTTAACATTTTTGTTGGTGTGGAAAATAAATTAATCTTTATGTCCATTTAGGTAGTTTTACAATGACACTTGTCTATTGAAGCCATTTTTCTGAAGACTATTTATGCTGATACAGGCATCTGCTCAGCTCACCCAATTCAAAACAAAAATTTGCATAATCTGTATTTGCATAGCAGCAAGTGGGTGGAGTTTAGGCAAGTGCACAGATGAACATAAAAATCAAATATGGGCAGGAGGAAACTCAATTTCATTATAAAAAAACCATGTTTGTTTAAACATAAAAAAGCTGTGTAAACAATCCAAATGTGTTTACTGTAGTTCAGCCTACAAGGCTCCCATTTTGTTCTCATCCTTTTAGCAGCCCAGTTGAACAAATGCAAATAAATGTGTGCTGCTCACAAGAGACTTCAATTAAAAATTCACTTTTAGGAAAATATAAGAAATTGGATGGAAAAGCCATGAATGGATGAGGAGGGCTGCCTGGAAGTTATCAGAAGATGTCCAAATATGTAATTAGAGAAATTTTTGTAAAATTATTCAAGCAGCCAAAAAATGAGAATTTTTAAATAAAAATATTTAAATGTGTTCAGTGAAGATTTAAAGAATTTACAAACAAAAGCAAGTAAGACTAGGTGTGAAAAAGATTTCGGGTAGAACACTGGGTTAGTGAGAGTAATTTAGGGGGATAACATACCTGTAGCAAAGAAAGGGAAAGAGAAAGGAAAATTAACTTAAAAAGTTTTGGCACAAATAGAATGTTATCTAGAGTGGTTGAGGCTTAAATATATGCATATACACTAGGACCAAGAAAGTAAGTCTCCAATACTAGATGTATAGTTAATATGTTGTGGACCTGAATCTTACCAATGAATTGTCATCTGTGGTCAGCAAATGAGACCAGAATGTTAGGTCTATCATAACACAAACTGTGTATTAATGGAGCCATTAATCACCATCAAAACTGTATTAGGAGTGAAGATAGCCAAAGAGAGCTTAACTGACAGCAAGTGGCCATAAACCTGTCCAAAAACTAATTTGATTACCATCATACCAGCATCTGTGCCACTTATGAGAGTTCATTTTTTTGATGAAATTAAGTAGACAAGTCATTCATGCGTATAATAGACATCTAAATCATGGTAAACATGTTGCTGGCAACAGAAGTAGTTAAAGAAAGTGTGGGATTATTTTGGTGTCTGAGTGTAGAACCAGTTCAATGGAAAGTGTCTTTTGCACAACAGTTGGGTACAAAATGCCATCAAAGGAGCTTTGGATGAAGCCAAATGCCAAGTGAGAAATAGATGGATGCAAAATCAGCTGGTGAGATTCAGGGAATGTTGGTTGTTTACAAGAAGGCATGTTTTGCCAAGATAAACTCTCACTCTTTATGGGTCATAAATGTTCCTAGCAAACAATCTGTTTTATTTGGAGACAGTTGGATCTGTTAGATTTTAGTCCGAACAGACAGAATTGTGGGATGTCACATTAAATGACAGTCTAGAGAGAGCGAGCCTTAACATGCACATGGTTCATGAGAGAGGCAATGAGCATGGTTACAAAGAATGTATTCCACCCACTTGTGCATTTTTTTCAGCTAGCTCTCTTAAAAGAATCTGTAATTCCTTTCCAATTTATGCTTACATAGTTTTTTCTTAGAACAAATGTGGCTTTGTGTAATCTGCCTATTTTTATTATTCTATTCCTTTAGTGAAAGAATCTCCCTTTCCAAAGATTCAGTTACTAAGATTATTCGAAGACTGATACTACTCACTGATCTGGTGAAAACAAATACATTCCAGTATTTAATTCACAGAGAAATGAAGTCATTTAAAAATAAATACCATGTCCATTTGCAAATAACAAAAACAATTTATTGTGGGTCCACAAAATAAAATATGATCATATAGGTCTATGTACTATGTCCACACAGGCCACGGTATTATAAATCTCACTCCTGTTTACTCAATCATCTCATCCTTTGAGACAACGCTATGTCTCTGTGCACATGTCTATTTGGTTCCATTGTCATACATATGTGTGAAAGCTGCGAGAATAAGTGAACTTGAGGAACAGGAAATTTTTCTTTCAATACCAACACTGAGAGCACCTCCCCCATGAACATCTCAGGAAAAAAAATAGGAAGAGTGACACTTCTCTCTCGTGCCTCCTGAAACATTATGCTGCTATACTGAACACCTTGCCGCTGCTGAGAGAAAGCCTCGAGCCACAGGAAGCTGCCTACCGTTCACAAGCTGATGCCTTGTAGGCCTCCGCGTCTTACCTGAGTTTGCAGATGGGCCATTTCCCAGGTGGGCCTGGCCAAACACTCCTCATTAATCATGGCTTAAACCTCTCTCAGTGGGAAGACCTCAGGTTAGACATCATTTGGAAACAAATTGGGTGAAAAATAGCTCTGACAATAAGAAGCCCACACGGAATTCCCTTGTGAGAGCTTCAGCAGTGTGAAAACAGTCTCTTCCAAGACACTAAATGATCTGTCAGTTAGCGAATGACATTATAATCCAGTTTTATGTCATATGCAGCATTAAGCGGTTGCTGCAAGCTCCAGCTTTCTGCTGCTGTTGTGTTTCCAACTCTCCAGGCTCACTTAATTTACAAAGAAGGTTTGGATTTAGAGCAGAGAAGATGTGTGTGCATGTGTGTGGGTTACATATGGCAACCACACGTATGCATAGGCACACAACAGCAAATCAAGTACATGGCCATATGCTGCCTCACTAAAAAGGATACTTGTTCAAATATCCTGGTAGAGCCAGAAGAATCACCAGGGTACAAGTCCTAAATTGAATGACCTTGTGTGATAGAAAAATGAAACAAAACAAAAACCTGGAATCATGACAACATGAATTATTATCTTCTGGGTGAGAAAAACTCAGCCATGTTTCTTCAAATGCATTCCCACTGTAAGAGCCTTGGGATAAATTTATTCTTCTGGAGCTTCTTTCTTAAAGTTTCTGTGTATTTGCCTTAAAGTGACAGATGGCTTTCCCACCACATTTTAGCCATTATTTATCCTAAGAGAGTGCATCTGAATTGACTGTAAACCAATGTACTTTGTCTTCCATCTATTATTATTCTCATCCTAGGTTGATCTAGTCAGGGAAAAATTGGAGACAAATGCTCACCCGTGTGTTCTGGGCACCAGGATTCCACTTCAATGAAGAGTACAGGGCACAAACACTGGCCACTCTGCAGTCTCAAGGAGGCCCAGTAAAGCCCTTCCCCTAGAACAAGATAGCCTGGGAAAGGGCATTACACTTTCGGAACTCAGTTTATCATAATCCTGAGAATCTTAGACAACCCCTAATCCACCCACAGTCCTTACTTTAGTTACAACCAGCCCATTTCTCTGACCTTCAGTCAGAGGGTGGAAACATTCTCTACCTTCCGCGGTGGGCTCTCAGGAGCGCTGCTCTGAGTTTACCTCTTGAGGGGATCATGGTTTAGAGATTCCTCCATTTTCTTCTTGCCTTGACCTTCAGCGAATATGCATGAAGGATGTTTCCATCACTTTGAGATGGGCATAGCAAAACAGATGTCTGTAATCTGGCATTTAGGAATTATAACAATCTCTACTTTGATTTTGGTGTCAGAACACATGTCGACAGTGTAAATCATTGACACGAATGTTTGGTTTGGGTTGAGAAGCATATATCAGATGCACGGAGGTGGGGCATGCTGCAAGGATCCAAAATGTCTGCTTCTTATCTTCACAGGGAGCGAAGCAGGCTGTAGTCAGAGTCTGGGCAGAGTGCTCCACTTAGCAGAACAAGACATATTAAAGTGGCACATTAATAAGGTCTCTTGCTTTAGAAGATTTGAAAAAATCACACACATATTTATCTTTAAAATCTATCTAACTACTGCACTTGTCACTACTGCCTTAGTTGTTTATTCTCTGATGTATATGTCTCCTTTTGGTGGTTGTTGTGAGCCCACATCTCTTCTGTAAGTTCCAGACTCTAGTTGTTTGTGTAGCTCCAACCACCTATTGGGAAACTGTACTTGGCTGTCACATAGCATTTCTGATTTAATATGCCCAAAACCAATCTTCACTTTTCTGTCTTCTTTTTTCCCCGTGATAGCATTGTATATCTAGTTGCTCAAGCTACATAACTAGGAATGATCCTCTATCTTTCCCCTTTCTTAATCTTTCATATGAGTCCACTAGCATGCTTTGTCTGTTCCCCTTCCCATATGTCCTGGAATCTCTCTACTTCTTCTGCAGTAGATGGAAAAGCTGATGTCTTAGTGGATAATGACAATACCAAGGATTGATTGCCCCTATGAATTTTATTTTTAAATACTTATCATTTAAATAAATAAGTTTATTTAGGTTTCCATAAGTTCCTATACACAGCCCTGAGAAAAAGGGGAGTTTAGAACTTCAACTGGGATTTAACAAACTCATTCTAAGGCATGCAAAGAAGTAAAAGTCCACAAGTGGTGAAATCAGCTTTTATAAAGGATAAAGAAGTGCTACTTTTCTTATCAAATATTGCGGTATACTGTAAAAATTAACTCAAAATGAATCAAAGAGCTAAATGTAAGACCTGAAACCATAACACTCCAAAAAGAAAATATAGGCACTAAACTCTATAACATTGGCCTGCATTTTTTTTTTTCTGGATATATCTCCCCAGGGAAGGGAAACAAAAGCAAACAAAAAAAGTGGCACTAGATCAACTAAAGTTTCTGCAAAGGAAGCCATCAACAAAACAAAAAGGCACCTACTGATGGAGAAGATATTTGTAAATGATATCTTTAATAAGGAATTGATGTCTACATTGTACAAAGAACGCATAAAATTCAAAAGCAAAAAAATAAATAATCCAATTAAAAATGGGCTGAGGAATTGAATAGACATTTTTCCAAAGAAGGCATAAAGATGATCAACAAATATATGAAAAGATGCTCAACATCACTACTCATCAAGAAAATCAAAACCATAATGAGATATCACCTCATGCCAGTCAGAATGGCTAATGTCAAAAAGACAAGAAATAGTAAATGTTGGTGAGGATGTGAGAAAAGAGAACTCTCTTGCACTGTCGGTGGGAATGTCAGCTGGTGTAGCCATTATGGAAAACAGCGTAGAGTTTCCTCAAAAAATTAAAAATGGAAATACCATATGATTAGTAATTCCACTTCTGGGTATTTACCTAAAGAGACAAAAACACTAATTGGAAAAGACATATGCACCTCTATGTTTATTGCAGCATTATTTACAATAACCAAGATATGGAAAGTGTCTATCAGTAGATGAATCAATAAAGATGTGGTATATGCTCTATATGTGAGTAGAATACTACTCAGCCATAAAAAAGAATGAAATCTTGCCATTTGTGACCACATAGATGGACCTAGAAGGTATAATAAGTCAGAAAATAAGTGAAATAAGTCAGAAAGATAAAGACAAATATCATATGATTTCACTGATATTTGGAATCTAAAAAACAAAACAAATGAACAAATAAATAACTCACAAAGAGACTCAGAAATACAGACAACAAACTGGTGGTTGCCAGAGGGGAAGGAGGTGGGGGAATAGATAAAACAGGTGAAGGGATTTAAGAGGCATAAACTTACAGTTATAAAATAAGTAAGTCACAGGATGAAAGGTACAGCATGGGGAATATAGTCAATAACATTGTAATAGCTTGATATGGTGACAGATGGTAACTACACTTAACATGGCAAGCATTTGTAGTATATATAAATGTTGAATTACTATGTTATACACCTGAAATGAATATGTCAACTGTTGTTTAATAAATAAATAAATAAAAATTTTAAATCTTAAGGTATATTGTAAAACCACAGAAACAAAAATCATTATGATACTGGCCCAAGAACAGACTAATAGACCAATGGAACTGAGAAGAGAGCTCAGAGACTGACCCGTAAATACAAGGGAACTACAAATAAGTAGGAGAAGGATGGACTGCTCAGTAAATCATACAAATAAATAAATAATAAAACTTCAGTTGACTGAGATAAATCTATGCCACCCAGTAGAAATGCTGGCTTATAATAAAAATTAAACTGAACATAAAAAATGCCTTGTATTCTGGCATACCTGAACTTGTGAAATGAGGTTTATATTTACCACAAGAATAGCTTTGGGCTGTAGGGAGGGAGGAACTCTTCCATTCCACGCATAGTTATGAGGCCCAGCTGAGAACTCAGGAGATAAAGTGGGGAAGGAGCCAAGATTTATTGAACAGCTGCTGTGTGTTAGGCACTGTGCTAGATTTCATAGCCATTTTCTTATTTAATTTTTACAACATCATCATGAAGTGTTATTTTTCCTTGTTTTGCTAATAAGGAAGCTAAGGAAGCTTAAGTTAACCTGCCCTAGGTCATATTCATTGATTTCTTTATTAATTTATTTGCAGGTATCAGTCAAGTTCCAATTCTCTGTCAGGTGTTTTATCCAAGCATGGGGATAGAATGGTGAACAAAGTCAATCAAAGACCTGACCCCAGAAAACATAGCCTTTAGAATATGTTTTATAAATATAGTTTATAAATAAATATACTTATAAAGGAATTTCAGGATAGGAAATTCTATGAAGAAAGCTAAAGAGATTGCTGGGCATGGGGTAAAGGAATACCAATCCTTTTGCTGGTTAGGGAAGGCCTCTTTGAAGAATCCATTTCTGCAAATATCAGAATGATGACAAAAAGGCAATTACATGAGAATCTTAGGGAAGAGTGCCCAAAGCAAAGAGAAAAGCAGATGCAAAGGCCCTGAGGTAGCAAAAAGCATGGCACATTAAAGGGAATGAAAGAAAACTAGTGTGACTACAGATAGTGCTTTAGACTATGCAACAGAAAGTATAGTGGAAAATGAGGTCAGAGGCAAAATATATATGACAGTCACCTTTGATGTTAAGACCTACAGATATGGGTCATAGTTTTTAGTGGCATTGAATAATAGGGATTTAGTTGATGAATTCCTCTTAATGGGATTCCTCCAGTTATTTACTTTCATCATTAATAATTGAATGAATTCCTTTATTCCAGTTGTTTTATAAGGTCATGAGAACTAAGGGAAGATTAAACTTAAGCCAGCTAGTTTTTGCAGTATTTAGATTTAGTAATAGACTTGGAGGGAGAGAAGATTATAAACACTGGTTGCAAGAGAATTTGGAAAGACAATTGTTTTGGCTTTCTCCATCTAAATTTACTACTCCTTGAGAGCACATCTTCCTTTTATTTCTGATTTTCTCCAAAGACCAGAAGAAACCACATTGTTAAATAAATAAGGCTCCATAAAGTAGATACTGTATGAATCTGGGCAAGTCATCAAGGCTGAAATGGAACCAGAATTTAAATTGAGTGACTTGTGGATTGTTACACAGTTCCAAGTTAAATATCCAAAGGAATGACAGTGTATATATTGACTTCTACCCTTTATTTCCACACTTTTAAGAAACAAACATGCAGAAAATAAAACTATTCTTATTTTAATGCATTTAAAAATTTAAATGACAGAAATCTACATTGTTCTTTGTGGACTTCTAGATGCCTAATATCTTTCCTTAGTTTAATATTATAAACTTGTCAATGAGATTATTACATAGAATTAAAAAAATGACAGGATTCTGGGCTCTACAAATTTGCTGAAATCTGAATTAAATCTCAATCTAAAAACCTCTATACCAATCTAAAAGCTGATTCTTTTTTTTTTAATAAAGAATTCCCATCAACCATAGTGCAAATAGATATTTAACGGGTGAGAATTAACCATGCCACAGTGTTGAGAAAGCTTGGCATCCCATATCAAGAAGTGGTTGAGTGTTGTGGTGAGGGGGGAAAGCCAGAAAAACACAGGGAATTCCACCTCTATGAAGAGTGGAGAGGTTGCTACCTAGGTCTTCCTTTTTAACTTAAATAGAGTTGTTGAGATGATGACCATGGCTGAGTTCCTCAATGACCCACAGAATTCTCAGCTTGTCCTGGATTCCAGGGCTAGAGGAAGATCCTGACACACAAGCGTTTAACTCTTTAAAAAGTAGAATGAAAATGAGGGACTGTGATAAACTGCACACACTTGCTGGGATGGTCCCAGTGGAGACATAGATGCCAACAGGGAGGCTGACTTGACAGAGGCCATAGTTAGCGAGAAGAGGGAGTCAAACCAGAGCCCATGGGGGATGACATCAAGCTAGGTTGCTTAACTTATTTTTAAATATATATGATTTGAGCATTTGCTGCATCTTCTGGCAATGCCAAAATGAAGGACATAGTCCCTTAATCAAGAACAGACGAAGACTAGCTCAGGATGACAACTACAATCAAGGTGCTTTAGTGGCTCCCAATGGCTGGCATTTGCTCCTCAACCTGAGTTCTAGAGAGAATGAGTCATTGATGGTTTCTGATGATTTCTCTACTGGTTTTAATTTTTAAGAGTAACAGTGTTGGCAAGACTGATATACAACTGGAGCACACTACTACTAAGGAACATTGCATCTTGATGATGTTCTTATGGACTAAACAGCTAAATTATCCATTAATTTAGCAATTAATCATCAGACATAGAGTTTTGCAGTTTGTTCCTGTCAATAGAAATCTTTATTTAAGCATCTGTGTATAAAGATATACTAATGACCAATTAATATATTCTGAAAGATGACAATTTAGAATAGCATTCATAGTATATAAAAATTTCAAGTACAAACACAGAGAAGACAAGTAGTGATTCTACATCATTTTGCTATGCTGATGGATAGTGACTGTAAAGGGGTTTGTGGGGGGGACCTGGTCTGGTATAGGGGAGAGCCTAGTAAACATAATATTCTTCATGTAATTGTAGATTAATGATAACAAAAAAAAGAAGAGGGAAGAAAAGGGGGATTACTCCCTGATAGGATAAAACTAACTGCAAATCACCGATTAATGCATGCTTTAAATATCCTTAATTTTGATCATTTAAAGGGTGTCAGATGATCAGCTATGGAAGTACATTTTTCTGATAATATTCCTTTCTCTTAAAAAAAAAAAGCAGTTCCTGTGTGGTGATCTCCAATAAGTTCTTCACAATGATATAAAGGGCATATCAAAGTGTGGGCAAAGGGTTTGTTTGTGTTTATACAGAGGATCAAAGCCTAATTTGGCCACCCAGAAAATGAATTAAGATCCAATATGAAGAAGAACTTCCAACATCAACATTGTCTGGAAGAGTCATTCCAGAAGATGACCATCAAAAAACTTCAACAAAGATCCTGGTGCTGTTGTAGTTGTAGCTGCATTCATCCCACCGGTTCCTGGACTTGCCATTGGAATGAAGAAGGAGATATCTAAGCTGGCCTGTGCATACAGTAAAATGACAAATTTGACTGGATCTATACTGTTGCAACTCAACCAAGAATTAGGAGAAGTGCAAGTTGCAGTGCTCCAAAGTCTTGCGACTATAGACTATCTACTGTTAAAAGAACATATGGGATGTGAACAGTTCCCAGGAATGTGTTGTTTTAATTTGTCTGATTTTTCTCAAACTATTCAAATTCAGTTAGACAATATCCATCATATCATTGGTAAGTTTTCACAAATGCCTAGGGTGCCCAACTGGTTTTCTTCGTTTCACTGGATATGACTGGTAATTGTAAGTCTGCTTTGGTTATGTAGCTGAATTCCTATTATGTGAATGTGTGCACACAATTTAATTAGTAGTTTAAAACCTATACATGCTTATGTTACTCTACAAGAAGATATGTCAAAGAAATAATCAATCTTCCCAATCTTCCCATGTTTTCTTCCATTTGCTACTTCTATAGCTTTTCTTCTTCCTTCCTAATTACAACCCTTAAGTAGAATTCATGCCTCATATCGAAATTAATGAGTATCATTATTCTTCCAAGTGGTAAAGATACCTCAAGACAAATGCTGGGCATAGAAGCCACAGGGCATAAATCTGCAAAAAAGTAAAAAGCTAACCTTTTTAAACAATATTGCCTCTCTCTCACTTACCAACTTTACATTCCCCTGTATGGCCCCGGAAGATGACTGGTTAGCCAGAGACGGGTAAGATTCCTCAAGGGAGGAACAACCTAAGACAGGCACAGTCGCAGGGGGGCCATCAGGTGAGAAGTTGGGGATCAACAGAGGTGAGGCTTAGAACCTCACCCCCACTGTTTTGAGAGAAATCTTCTGCATCCATGGATTGCCCTTGTCTAGCTTGGATTAATACTTAGTCTACAGGCACACACCTGATCATCTACATTTGCCCTCTTACAGCACTAAACTATGTTTTCTACCTTTATCTTGCATCTACCTAGCACTTCAGCATTTTATTTAAAAAAAATAATAATAATAATAATAATAATAAGGGAGAAAGTGGGATTCACATATAAATCAAGTATAAAAATCAAACAAATAATCATATTTGACCTGATTGTTTATAGTTCATGATGCATGATGAAAACCGAAAGTTTCTGTGATGGCTGCCCTTGCACTGTTCACCATGTAAGAACTTATTCACTATGTAAGAACTTGTTCACCACATAAGAACTTTTTTATTATGCTTCAGAAGAATGGAAACTGTTGAGAACTAGGCTTGGGGTTGATTAATGATTGTGCATTGAGTCCCCTATACAGAATTTTATTGTTGTTAACAACCATTTGATCAATAAATATGAGAGATGCCCTCTCAAAAAAAAAAAGAAAAAAAAATTTCAAGTACAATTTTGTCTTGATTTTTTAAAAGTCCCTTCTTGAGGGCAATATATAACATTAATCCACTGTAAAACTTTTATTTTATATTCAGGACTCATCTTTGGCCACTGAGATCTAGTTAGCTTGGCACTAAAAGGCTCTGTAATGGACTTTTTTTTTAGCCTTTGATTGTCTCTCTGATCCCAAAGTGGTCAGCTTTTCTCCCATGTCACTTCTATCCTTCTGCCCCCAACTGTGTCTTAAAAGCAGGTGGATGTTAAGCAGGTCAGATATGTGAGGAAATGTAGTAATTATCTTTTTCCTAATGAATGTTCTTTACAAGTAGCTTATAACTTGATCTAAGTGTCCAACCTCATATCTGTGGCTTATCTCCTTGGAATTGTTCTCTGGAACTCTCCCAGTCACAAACTGCTCTGACACAGACTGCCCTTGGTCAGTAGAGACCCGTGGGAATGGGTAGTGAGGAATCCTGGGGAATCATCAACTTGCGAGCCCTGTAGATGGGGGCTGGGAGCACCGACCCAGAGGGACATGGAGAAGAAAGCCTCTGATGGCAGGGAAGGCCTCAGGTTACACCTATGAGGGATGACCAGGGTCATAAACAAAACCCACATCTGTCTTCCTTGAAAATGGCGAACCGAAGGAGGAAAGCCACAAATTGAGGCCATGCCAGAATCAAGAGGGGAGGAAAGAACAAGAGTGAAAGCCAAGCAGAACATTTCCATCCAACTGCTGAGAAAGAAACTGCCCGTCACACGATGTGAGGAAGAAACGGGTGCTGCTCGTACATCTGTTTCATTATCAGGGACTCGAAAGTGCAAAATAACTAAAACCAGAATTTAAACATTTAAAACACTTTTCAACAGAACCCAACGGCTTTTAGCAGAAATAGAGTGTTATTTCTTCCTATAAAACACATCTCCAAAAATAATCTAAAAACTATTGTAATATTATTTCTTTTATTTCAAGTCACTGACTATTTGTTTACATTTGTTTACACACCAAACCTTTCCTTTAATGAGACAAAATCCTGGAAATATAACTAAGGCCCAACTTATAACATTCACTACAACATCCTTTCATCTCTCCTAAGAGGTACCAATCTCCTGAACAGGGTGATTGCCCTTCCTCAGTATTGTTTTCATATTTTTACTATATCCTTCAAGACATGCTTTATCTCGTTACTACATAATTATGCATCCATAAACAATATATGGCCTTTTCTTTTTTAATTTGTGTGTGAATTGTATTTTTCTTTTTCTAGTCTTTTGCAACTTGCTTTATTCATTCAATATATCTTTGAGTAATACATGCACATCTAGTTCATTCATTTTTAACTGCTTTACACTATTCCACTATATTAACAAAACACAGTTCATTCTCTTACTGGTGAACATTCATGTTGCTTCAAATATTCTGGTTTTGAGACAGGAAGGGAACTTACTGTGAATAACAAAAGACCGATGTAAGGAATAGTTTACCCATCAGGTATTAAGGAGAAATCTCTCTCTTCATTGAAATAACTTCTAAAGATTTGCTGGCCCTATTCTTGGAAGAGGTATATTACTAAATGAAACATTTTTTGATGCTTTTTACCCTGATCAAATATATTCAAGCCAGAGTCCTTATTCAACATAAACCTTGTAAGCTTATTAAATAATCTGCACATGCTTACATGAAAACTGAATAATCGAATGAATGAATTGCTTCATTTATTACTCGGACATTGCTTTGACATAATTTTTCTCTGCCTCTGAGGTAACTGGTTTACTGAATAATAAGGCTGCTAATAGCTAAGATTTGTTGAGTTATGACCTGTGCCTACAAGTTAGGCACATTAGCTCAACTTATCACATCATTTCACAAAAGAGGCATGAGATTCAGAGAATTTAAGTGACCTCCCAGGCTCACCCAGCCTTAAGTGAAAGAATGAGAACTCTTTTCTGTCACTATTTCAAGCCTCCTCTAAAAGAAATCACACCAACAGTTCTTTGGGTATAAGGAGTATTTAATTCTGTGATCACAAGACACTCATGTATAAGCACCCACATTAAATTCCTCTTGGCAGATAGAGATAGTATGTGCTAAGCTAATGCATCTTTTTAAATAATTGCTTTTCCACAGAGGTTATAATAGAAAATTAAAATAAGGAGAGAATCTAGGCATTCAAGAAAACCACAAAGTAGATGACATCTTTGGAATTTTTCATTTAGCCAATCCTTTCAGTAATCAGTTTATCACAGAATCTACAGGAGGTGTGTTCCAAATCATTAACTATGAAGAAAATAAAATTTTGCATGGAACAATAAGTCTGTGGTTTTAGAAGTAACACAATACTTCAGCTGGACATGGAGGTACACTGGCAATCTAATAGTCCCTATGTGAAAACTGAAGATTTTTACCCAAAAAGGACCAATTCTGGACACAGTTATGTAGTGAGTCAGCAGGGATTTGCCAGAAAATCAGACTGAGAAGGTTAATATACATTTTGCTTCATCTGTAGGAGCTTCCGTAGAACACAGGTCAATTATGAAACCAATGATTAGAAAAGCCAGCACTTGGGTGTTAATTTCCCTATATACAGCAAAACTTTTACCTTAGTAATGGACATAAATATCCATGCTATTTGTAAGTATCTCCACCTCCACATCCTCCCTATGATATGATTCTTTTATTCTAGGAGAGGGGTGGGCGGGGGGGCGGGAAACAACAGACTAGGGAGATAGAAAGGGATTTCTTCATTCTTGCCTCCAGCTAAACAATGCCTAGACAGGCTGAATGCTAAGGTCTTTGAATTTCTCCAAAAGTGAGTGCTGTCATATCCCAGTTTTACATCTCATAATTCGGATAAAAATGCTGATTTTATAAACACAACACACCACCCAGAGGAGTAGTAAATGATTGTCAGAGGTAAAATAATAAGCCAGGAGCAACAATGAACATTAAATACTAAAATCTGGATCACCAGGGTTATTATACTAGCAATTCGTATACCACTTTCTGAACACTTACCCTGTACCAGATACAGCGCTAAGTACCATATAGGCATATAATTTGGTATGCTCCAGCCTTTAGTAGTAAATGTTAATGTTAAGTTATGAAAATTGAGGCATGGAGTGTTAAGAAGCATGCTCAGGGTCAAATAGCAGAAGCAAGATTCAGACCCTAGCAGTCTGTTTAAAATCTCTGCTCTTAGCCATTGAGTGAGAGATATTCTTAGGAATAGCCAGATAAGAGCTCTAAATATTACTTACAGCACAAATATGCACAGATTCCCATCCTGCCACCACTTCGGGTTGTACTCATTTTGTGCAAATATGGCAATAGATGACTTTTGTTTCCCTTCCTGGAGACAATCTCACCTAGAATAAGGAAAAATGAAATTGTCTAGAAGGGCTACAAAAATGGCAATATTTTTGGCCGGATCCCATGAATCCATTCTATTCCATTCCCTGGTCCTTATGAAAGCCAACTCTGCCTTCTTCCCAGAGGAGTGGCAGTGGGGGAAACCTAACTGGGTGGAACAGAACTCCCCAGTGTTCTGGACGCTGCATTTCTGAAGAAGATTATAGGAAAAACCCACTTCTTATCACCTAATAAAGAAAAATGAATGAATCTCAGCATTCAAAAACAACTCACGCAACAATCTGAACCACCAGTTTTCCAGAACCATGCTATTCTCTGAAAAAGTTGTCCGAATCTCAGGAAGGAGAGAGATTCTGAAGGGGCATCAGGCCAACATAATTAGTGGTGCTCACATGGCAGACTGCCTTTGGATTTCCAGTCATGAACTGAGGGGCCAGGGAAGCAAGACTGATCCAGCAATCATCCCATCTCAATATGTCAGCACCTTGATACCAGTCCCTGGAGAACACGGGGCTGCTGTCAGCCTCACTCAGCACACAGTTAGTGGGTATGTGAGGGCTGTGGCATGGTGGCTCTGCACAGCAGCCACCGAGCAAGATTTATGGCTCTATTTGACAGTCTGTTATTCACTAACTGAGCATGACACATCTGGGATTTAGAATCATCAGCTTGACATCTAACAGGAGAACAAACCTTCAGGAGAATGGGGGTAGGCGAGAGAGCAAAGGAAAGAGGCAGTTTTCAGAATAGATTTCCTATTTCCCTGTTGACCCCAATTGCTGGTCCAGGCTTGAAATCATCACTAGACTGAATGGATGGGGTAGATGTATAGACGGCCTTGCTCTGAGTGATGTAATGAAGCTGCAGATCATGAAGAAAAGGCACTTAGGGTCCTAGCAGGGGATGGGCATCGCTCCTGGTAATATTAGGCAAGCTTGTGTTCGTCTCATCTTGTAAGAGAGCATGCTCCATGAGGGACCCGGAGGAGCTCCCCTCCATGTCGCTCGCCCTTTTGGTTGGAGCAGAGCTTAGCTGCCAGAGGAGAGTGAGAATTACTGCTTGAAGTTAGCCTTTCAGCTAAAGGGCTCCAGCTGGCAAGACAGTCATTCATCCCCTTTTCCAGGCGCTGGCAGTGCCTCAGAGCTGGTGGGCTGAGTTGGGCTCAGGCACCATCTTCAATCCCCTGCATAGTCCCCTTGCATGAAAATATAGGCGAAGATGAAATATTTTCTTGCCCAATAAAAAGCTGAGGTGCTGAACACAGCACTTCTACAAGCGCCACCTTTGCCATGAAAAAGAGAGTGGGGCTCACTAATGATTGGAGACATAATTTATTTAATCTTCATGGATCCACTGGGAGCCATGGCTCAGAGGCGCATGAATAAAAATGGTGAGTTTGCTCACGGCATTCAAGGCAGTTAAGACGATTTGTTTAGCCTGCTGCTAAGCGCTCCAAGGACTTATCTACCCTGGCTGAAATAGCACACACACACACCCCCATTAGGAGCACCTAATCTCTATGCTTACATTCTAGCAAGTATATATAAGATAAAATAAAAGTTTTAATGCCTGGCTTCTCCCTCTTTTGATTATCAAATGTTGCTGCTTTATATTTTTACCCCCTCTCCATTTCTCTTCTCTTTCTTTCTTTCTATGCTTCTCTATCTTTGTATCTGTCCCTTTCTCTCTCCTCAACCTTCTCCATCCCTCCACTCCCCTGGCTTCCCCTTTGTCTCAGCAAGTTGAGAGGATGAACAAGACAGTAAGACCACAAGTCAGAGCACTGGTTCACCTTTCTTCCTAATTCCTTCGGCAGAATTCTATAAAATCAAAGAATATTAGCAGCAACGTCAAGGAGGAGAAGTGAAGTTTTAGGGAGAATCGCTCTGTTTTAAGCTAAACATTTTTGGAAGTTGAATTGGGGTTTAACTTTGACCTTACTGAAAAGGGATGTAGTCTTTTAAAATACAAGGCAGACCCAACTCTTTTTTTGACGATTTATTGAGTTGAAGAAATAGAAATATTTGAAAGATTGCAAGCACATTAACCAGTATATGAAGTTGTAGATGTTATATACTAATGGAGACAGTTTAGAAACATTTAACAAATCAAGAACAACGAAAAGTTGGCAGTGGGAAAACAAACCAGAGGTTTTCCAGCCAGGAACCAAGAGTGAAGGGAATGAGCAGGTTGGTAATCAGCAGAAAAAAAAATACTTAAAACACCTGCTTGGAGCAAGTCATGGATCAACAGAAAATGAGAGTGAGCCCTACAGGTTCCTGGCATCAGAAAATCTCTCATGTCCCTCCCTTTCCTCTTCTGTAATTGTGGTGTTGTAATTATGCAGATACCCTAAGGAACACAGGAACTTACTTATAAGACCTTGTCATCATTGGGAATTATATTTCCTCTATTAATTAAGCTATCACATCAGAGTGATTTTAAGGAGAGAAATCCAAGGCACTTTTGCCTAACACAGTATGCATTTCTAGAAGTGCGAAGAAGAGGAATACCAAGTAACAGCTAGGACTCAATGCATGTCATCTGAGGTAGATCCTTCTGGAAGCTTCCTGAAATGAGTGCTATTCACCCGTACTGAGATATGGGCCAGCCTGTGTCAGGGTGCTAAGTCCTTTTAAGTTCAGGGAGGCATGGTGCTTATGACTACAGAGTATCTGGGAATTTAAGATCATGGTTTAGAGCTCAGAGTACACCATGAGGTGGTGATGAGGCATCAGCAAGATTCCAGGTGGGTAGGAACTTACGGCACCAGCACAGTTCCAGCGAGAGCTCTTCGGCGCTCTTGATTCAGTGCAGCTATTATCCTCACTGCGTTAGTCTGCCCCACTGGGACCCAATGTCTTACCTTGAGCCTCAAGAAGCTTCACCAATTCTGCAATTCCGTGTCTCCTGAGAATTAAGACACTCAGAAGTGCCACCCAAGGAACCAGCCTTCTGTTGTCCCCAGCAGCACCTAGAGAGGAGCAGCTCATTCTTGCTTGGCGTCCTCCTCCCACACAGAATGCTCTCTTTACACGAGCACATAGAGAAGTCTGACCTGGGACCAACAGTCCTCCTGAATGGTTTTCTGTACTGGCCTACCTCCCTCTGAGATGATCATCACAGTCCTTAATTCCTTCTGCCCTAGTCAAACTCCCTCTCCTGGTTAACTCTACCCAAGTGTGTTAGACTGCTGGGGCTGCCATAACAAAATATCACAGACTGGTGGTTTAAACAAGAGACATTTATTTTCTCACAATTAGGGAGCTAGACGTCCAAGATCGAGGTAGTGGCAGGTTTGGCTTTCTCTGAGGCCCCTCTCCTTGGCTTGCAGGTGGCCCCCTTCTCGCTGACCCCTCACACAGCCGTCCCTGTGTCCGCTTGCCCATGTCCTAATCTTCTCTCCTCATAAGGACCCAAGTTACACTAGATTAGGGCCCACCCTAATGAACCCATTTTAACTTAATTGCCTCATTAAAGGCCTGACCTCTGAATACAGTCGCATTCAAGGTACCAGGGCTTAGGGCATCAACATATAAATTGGGGAGGACACAATTCACCCCCTGACACTATGCCAGCTCACTCATACTGCCGGCCCTGCCTGCTCTTCCAGGCTAGCTGGCCGGAGCTCCACCACCTCCACTCAAAGTCAGCATTTGATTGTGAACTCTGTTACTCCCACATCACTTTCGTTTTATTTTTATGCAAAAACTTTCTCTTTCATAGATTCTCTCATCTGGTTGGACCACTGATGTCCTGCTCATTGTCACCTGCTCATCAAGGACTTTGACTCTTTATTGCCCGGGGTAAATTCAATGGCCACGTATACAGTCCATTTAAAACCATACTTTCCTGATTCCTCCATCTCCGCAAGTGCAAGAACCTAATCACTCCTTCCCTTCACAGCTACACACTTTGAATAAGAAAACTATACAGGCTCTTTCCAAAGACTTTTCTCCCATTCAGTCGTGACACAAAGCAAACTGGTTTATGCTCCTTTGCCTTTTCTCCAGTGAAGCTGCTCTTGCTAATAAAATCTCCCCAAACCTCCACATTTCTAATCCATGAATGTTTTGTATTTAAAGCCATTCTCCAGTTGACCCAACTGGAGCCACGTGGCCATCCCTGGACTTCAGAGCTAAATTGTGTCTGCCCTAAACCACAGCCTCCTCCTCCTTTCAGAGATTGGCCTCTCCTAGTCTTCCTGGCTCTGATGAGGCTACCAGTTTGGGGCAGACACAACTGTAGTTTGGAAGGATACATCAGAGTTGATCGAGTAAGGCAGGCAGGAAAGAAATGGAAGTTGTATAACAGAGAGTACAAAACAATAGTAGTATTAACAGTAATGCTAATAATTATTATTTTTGTTAACACATGTGGTACTGATTCTGGGTCAGGCACTGTTCTACGGTTTTAGGTAAATTGACTTATTTAATCCTCTCAACAGCCGTAGAAAGTAGGTGTTACTGGTGTTACTGTCTTTTGCCTTATATAGATGAGAAAATCAAGGAAAAGAGAGATAAAGAGTGTTTTCTAATGCCTCCCAGGTAGTACAAGGCAGGACTAGGATGTGGACCAGGCATGTTTTCTTTCTTCAATCATTGTTTTTGTGAGAATCCT
Source organism: Manis pentadactyla (assembly GCF_030020395.1). Classification (NCBI taxonomy): domain Eukaryota; kingdom Metazoa; phylum Chordata; class Mammalia; order Pholidota; family Manidae; genus Manis; species Manis pentadactyla. The sequence goes on from NC_080030.1 coordinate 53,929,740, forward strand.
TCAGATCTACTCTCTTAGCACATTTCAGGTATACAATACAGTAGTGATAACTATTGCAACCATGCTGTACATTAGATCCCCAGAATTTATTCATCTTATAAGTGATGTTGCTACGTGCTTTGCAACTGTCTTCACTCTATGTAGAAGATACATTCATCAAGGCATCATTCATATGTTGAAAAATAGGAGACATTTTATGATTAAATAAATTGTGGCATATTCACACAGTGAAATACAATGTAGTAAGTTTTTTCATATATCTATACCCAGAGTGAGATTGCTATATCATATGGTAGTTCTACTTTTAATTTTTTTGAGAAACCTCCATACTATTGTCTATAATGGCTGCATCAAATTTCATTCCCATCAACAATGTACAAGAGTTCCCTTTTCTCCACATCCTTACCTATATTTGTTATCTTTTTGATGATAGACATCCTAACAGGTGAGGTGGTATCTCACTGTGGTTCTGATTTGCATTTCCTGATGATTAGTGATATTGAACACTTTTTCATGTACCTGGTGCCTATTTGTCCATCTTCTTTGGAAAACCATCTATTTAGGTCATTTGCCCATTTTTTAATCAGATTATTTGTATTTCTACTATTGAGTTGTAGTTTCTTACATATTAGATATAAACTCCTTATCATATATATTGCTGCAAACAATTTTCCAATTCTGTAGGTTGCCTTTTCATGTTGTTGATAGTTTCCTTTTCTGTGCAGAATCTTTTTCACTTACTGTGGTCCTACTTGTTTTTTTTCTCTTTTGTTGCCTGTGTTTTTGGTGCCATATCCAAAAATCATTTCCAAGACCAATGTCACGGAGCTTTTCCCTCATTTTCTTCTAGGAGTTTTACAATTTCAGGTCTTATATCTAAATCTTTAATCCATTTGGAGTTAAAGTGGTGTACACAAATATTTCTAAAATGTATGACCGTTGCCTTAAGTCTTTTTTGTTAGAGTAGAATAATATGGCCAATGACATGAACTAAACGGCTCTTGATTCACATGGTGGCATTGTTCTACATTAGAAGGATGAATCAATTTAATCACAACTATTAAGAAGTCTGTTTTATAAAATTGAGCTCTCTGGACCCAAAATAATAGTTATTTTCTAATGGAAATAAGGTAATAGGACTTGAAAGTGCATGGGTTTAGAAAGTCTGACAACTTTTCCAGGGTAGATAATACCAGTGGCTATTTCTGTATCTAAGAAGTCCTCCCTTCCTAGCAGACAGTGTAAGACCACAGACAGAAAATCCTAATGATGACCCTCCCATTCTTGCCTAATAGATACGACCTCTACAATGATTGAGATGTTTCTCTATGTTCACTTTTAATTTGCATATATATGTATTCCATATATTACAGATACAAGTGATATTCCCATGTCTCCAAATCCACCAGCCGCTGTTGAATAGATATTTCAATATAACTCACTTTTTTCTTAAACTACAGAAATTGTTCTTTCTTTCATGTTTTCCTGTTCTTTCCTTTAGAAGGTACACTACACTGGATCCATTCTAATCATATCTCAATATTTCTTTCACAGAATCCACTTCTTTGTCCTTTTGCAGGGTATTAGGGAAGAACCCTTCCGCTCAATTTTGATTTCACTCATTCAGCCATTTCCATTCTGGTTTTTAGCCCTTCTATCAGCTGGTAATATCAATAATCAAATATCTAATTTCCAAAATGTCTAGCTTATTTTTTTAAGTGCACCAAATATTCTGATGTCATCTCTGGGGATGTAATCATGCTTAGACTAATATCTTGCTTGGCTTGCCCTATTATGCCAATTATTTGTTTGACTTGTGATTTCTCGCCTGATACAGGTTTTGTTCCAGCACTCAGTGATTCTTAGCTGGATATTCATGTAAGTATCTGGGGAGTCCTGCAAATGCTGGATCTACGAATGCCATGTCATTTATCTCAGCCAGCTTATCACTTGGCTTCACCAGCTTCCAGTGGTTTGAAGGATGGGCTGGTTAAATGGCTCCACAGTTAGTCTTGATGAGGTGGAGGCTTCTTTACTCATCTTGCATTTTACTGACTACCCTGGGCCCTAACCCTACTTCATTCCTCTAGCACATTCTTCTAGCACAATCAGTGATCCCACTTGTGGAAGGTGTCTGCTCTGCCTCCTTTTTGAAACAAGCAGAGAGGGAAAGAAGGGCCAATTTACCTGGCTGCTTATATTGTGAGACCCAACCAGCCACCTCAGGGGCCCATTCAGCTCCCTGTGTCTACCAGGTCTCAGCTTGGAGCACCCACATCGCTGTCTCTTACACTGTAAACTAATTCCTTCATATACATTTTCTGGTCTTTGGCTTTCTCCTTAAATCCAATCTTATTTTCTGTTTTTCCAATTTTTACAGAATCGTCAGAATTTCTGATCCACCTGAGATCTATTTGGTCCACTACTTCTTCTTTCCCAGATGTTAGATTTTTTTTTTAATTATGTTATTTTTAAGGATCAGAAAGGAAAGGGAGGGTGGGGCTTAAGCTTAGTCTATTATTTCAATCCAAACACAAATTATCTTTATAGAGTAATTCAAAAAAATGTGTGTTAAGGTTGTTGGGTTTTTTTTTTTTTTCAAAAACAACAGAATTTGTAGTCATCTATGTAATATTCCTGGAAGGCAGATGGGTGTCACCCTCACTGTGTAAAAGGAAAGTTGGAGATGTAGTGATGACTGCTGCAAGGCACATAGCAATGATAATGACCAGCATTTATACAGGACCGTCACCACAATCCTTCTAGTTTATATTCTTCGTTATACAATTGAGCAGATCAAGACCCAGGAGACGGGTACCTTGCACATGGCTACCAAGGGGTGACACAGCAATGTCTCAAATGAGCTAGACTGTGTCTCCTCCCACTTCCAGCGTTTGCTTTTGCTTCCTGTGCAGAGTACTATGGCCTGAGCTCACCAATTCCTTGCTTTGGAGACTCAGTGGGTATCCACAGCAAAAGACAATCAAATGTTTTGCATAAATCCTTTCTCTAAATACATGTCTTAGAGGCAGGTGGCTGCATTTGTGTTGACTCACCCACTCACTTCCAATTAACATCTAGGAGGCATCAAGCTTTAAATCTTCCTCTTGTTTTTAATTGCCTATAGCCACATTGTGGAGAGAGATGATCCTACCAGCTTAGCTCCAATTGTGAATGAGTATAAAACCTTTCCCCAGCTTTTGTACTCATCACTGACAAACTGTTAGTCTCATTGAAAAGGGGAGTGTTTTGTTTCCGAATTCGTTCCATTTATAGGCCAGTCCAAGAATGTGGTACAGAGAGCAAAAACACTGTTTTGCACAGTTGATATATCAGTCCCCACACCCACTACCCCTCTTTGATGGTGCTAGATTAGATCCTAATATTTTCCATGTCTTTCATGACTTATAATGCTACTTACAGTGTTGCTTTGTAATGCACTGTTAAAATTATTTAGCATATTTTAACATGAAAAATCTTGGGCTTGCTGTGACAGTTTACACCAATGTTCCCCCTACATAATAATGGTTTCTCAGTCATAGCTGCACAGTGGAATAGAGCTTAACAACAGATTCCTGGGTTCCCCTCCCCCTGATGGAATTTTTTCAGGGTTTGGCATGGATATTGGGATTTTTAAAAAGTTGCATGGATGTTTCTGACGTGCAGGTCAAGTTCCTAGAATATGTCAAGGTCTTAGGTGGTGAACCAAAAAATATGGTACCTGCCTTTTTGGAGAAGACAACTGCTAAAAAAGAGGTAGATAGCTTTTCTAATTGTGGTAAATGTTACAGAAGAGAAGACAGAATGCTATGAGATAAAATCACAGTGTTGGCAATGTACTTTAGATTGGTGTGGTAAGAAAAGGTCTCTCTGGTGTACTAATATTTTTGTCAGGACCAAATAAGACAAGGGCCAATTAGGGAAAGAGAAGGAAGGAAGGGTGACAGACAGAGTGGCCATATTTTGACTTACAGAGGAATATATATAAGAAAGATATTGATATTGAATAAAAAGACTCAGTAAAACCGTTATACAATGTATGTATTTAGAGAAGTATTCTTTGGCTATGAAACTACTAGTATTAAATATCTGACTTATTATATATGTTTTGATTGCCTATTATATTATGAGTAACTGTTTCTTGAGATAAGGCAGCCATGAGAATTCTAAAAATGGATGGGTTTTCAGATATTAATATATAATGCAACTTCTCATTTTTAGATGGAGTAACCCAAACTCTCCTATATTGACATTAACTATATTATTTTTACTTTCCAAAAAAAAAGAGAGAGAGAAATCATCTCTTGATAATTTATTCCAGAAATACACAACTGTGTATCCATACAGGACTCTAATCTTTGTGATCATTTCCCTAATAAAGAGATTGAGGTACAAATAGGTGAAGAATGTCAGATAGACAGTCAGCCTACCCTACATGCCAACTTGATTAATAGTAGTGATTCCTTGGAGTATTGTTCAGAAGGATTCTGAGGCTGCGGCAGAGTGTAAAGTGTCATGATTGATTATTGATGTCTTGCCATGAATGTGGGAGGGAACACATGTGTTCCATACTTTGTATCTTTAGTCTATCATTGCTTAGTTTGATCCAGAACCTGAATTTAGATTTCTTTACCACCATTTTAAGTGCTCTCTTCTTAACTATAATTGTATGTTTTCTAAGAAGGAAATGATTTTCCTACACTGCTTTGTTAATATCATAATCATATGTACATGTGGACAGGAGTGTAGGCTGATCCACAGTACCAGCATTATTTGTGTTTTAACTTTAGCACAAGGGATTTTTACCTATCACAAACTTCCTGTTAGAATATTGTTTTCAAAACACAGGCTTTCTTATATGTGTGTTTGTACATGTCCTTGAAGATAAATGTGATAAAGGAAGCCCTGATTTCCTTTAAAGAATTGATTGATTTCTTGATGGCAAATTATTTATTCCTTTTAAGCAATATTAGCCTACAATGGCAGATAATGCTACCAGAAGTGTCAAAACCGAGTATAATTATCCAAAATCAAATTTAAAAATATACATGTGTCCCATTTCATCAGGATATTAGATTCATATTTAACAAAGAGGCAAATATGTGCCATAGCCATGTAATATTTTTAAATCTCTTAAACATTCTACTGTATATCAAGTTTTTAAAAATTTTCTCAGAGCTTTAGTTCCAATTTTGACTTAATACTAATATAGGCTGAAGGGATGAGCACTGTGACACGAACTCTGAAACACCCAGAATCCTCTTAGACATACAGCTTTTAACCGTGGTTTAATCTCACAATTCCAATTTATTCCCTCAGAATTCTGGCAATGGGTGGCCATTTTTTGTACTTATTTTTTAATTTCGAAGTTCTATGACTAGAATAATTTAATTGATTTTACCTCAAAAACAGGTAATGTAGAAACAACAATGAACAACAACCTTTAAATTAGACTATACTTTGAAAGCAAACAGGGGAAGTAGAGGTGGGTCACCTTTAAGAATGCAATATAAAATTTATATTATATTAGAAGTACTTAAATAATTTGGGTGCAAGTCATTTCAAAGACTTTCATCCCCTCCCTACTTCCAAATGTGAGAAACACACCTCGTGTTTTTAAAGTTTTCCTCGGGACTTGATGAACTCCCTTCTGCCCTTGTTCCCCGGCATCTCCCCTCCTTCCATCCAAGACGCTGGCATCGATGCCCTGAAATGGACAGTCACAGCAACCCACTTCACCTCCGCCCCACCTGATCACATTTGCACTCTCCCAGAGTGAAGCAGAGAAAACTGTGGCCTGGAAAGTATTTTCATCTCTTAGTTTGCCTCTCCCTCCCTGGAAAGAGAGAAAATGGATATGCAGATGGGTTAAAGAACATCTCCCCAGGCAGCAAAGAATGGAAAGCATTTGCATAGAATAGCATCTGGAGTCCCAGTGCGCTCACGTGCTTTCAGGGGAAAGACAGCTTTCCACATTCACTGACGTTTCCTAAGGAAGGGGAGAAAGCGAACAAGGGAGGAGAGAAAAGGAGCAGGGGACTCCCTTTGTATCTGTGTCCAATATGGTTTCTTTTGATTTTTCATTCACCATAGTCAAGGGCTCCCCAGGGGTTCTCATCTGTTACCAGGCTTCCCTGTACCTGCCGGCCTGTGTGAAAGTGGCTCAGCTGCCGCCCTGGATGAGGCTAACACATCACATCTATCTCCCTGGCATTACTGAGCTCTCAGGCCGCTAGGATCAAGCCCCACACAGAGCACAAAGGCAGGTCTGTATAGAAAAAGTCGACCTTCTTTATTGTCCAACTCTCTTTGTGTGGACCCTGGAGTCAATGCTCCTTCCACATTCCTGCCTAAACTGAGAGAAGGAGAAGGAGTGTTAGTACAGTAAGCTCTCCATGGATTTTCATTTGGGGGAATATGTAGGATTATTAATGGATCCACCATTTCCCCACCATTTATGTCCCAACCTAAAACCCAGGACGTCAATGGAACTGACATGTTTTAATACCAGTTTTGTTTGGACACGAGTGAATATTTGAAATTGTGTTGAAAAGAATCAATGATTGAGATACAGTGTTTGCTTCAGATTTAAACTAGCATCCACTAACCTCAGAAAAGAAAACATTGAATACCTTATTAGTATCTTATTCAACACCACTATCCTCAATTAAATATAGATTTTAGAAATACATGATTGTTGGCTAAAGGTAAAGGGGAGATATATGAAGGACATAGGGCTTTCTTATTAGAACAAAATGCTCATAATGATAAGGAAGAAATCAAGATAGTTAGATACCAGATGGGGAAATTTAAAATTTGATAGTGTAAGTTTTATTTAATTAAATACAAAAATTTAATGGGAAGCATTTAATGAACATTGAATATCTTGATCTGGATGTGCAACTCATTCTTAAATCTCTCACAGTGTATCTTATACACCCTTTCTGTCGTTTGGTTAATAAAACGACACCCTTCTGTCTGCTTTCTGTCAGTTTGGTTAATAAAAACAAATCTGGCCCATTTATCCTGATCTTTGATCTAATGCTTGTGGGCAAGCCCTTCTCTCTCTCTTTTTTTTTAATGTTGTTTTATGGCTTAAAGAAGGAAATTTTCTATAATTAAACTTCTTTCTTGAACCCATGTGATTTACACTTCTTAAAAAGTATTTGCCACTTCAGAGTTAGAGCAGATAAAATATTGCTTCAGTCTGCATTGTCTGTAATATTCCATATGCTACTGACTCATTTGCATTTTCCCTCCTTCAATTAAAATATGTCAAGTTTCAACCTCAGTAAACATATTTGTCATTGTACTGTGCCATGTATTTTGGTCATTAGTCACAGAAGCCTACTTTCTATTTGTGCTGTATCTTAAATACCCCTAAGTATTTTTTCCCCATCCTTATTTCCTGTGTGCCTCACTCCCCCATCATTCTTTCTCTCAGAAGACTCAGAAAACAGGCAATCAAAAAAAAGGGGGGGCTGCTGTTCCATTCGTTCCACCCTGCCCCCATAAAAAGCTAATATTTTCAGGTTGACTGAAAGTTTAACTTTGTTATTTTTTTTTATTTTTCAAGAAAATCCAGCGTGACGTGGCACGTGTTAGTGCCCTCTTACTTAACAAATTACATGTTTTTTTGACCTAAGTTAAAAGCTGTGCAAATCTCCCTTGCGTGTGTTTTCATTGTATATAGATTTCCCTGGTACAGCCTGAGACGTGTCCATGGTGGAACTCTGAATCCGAACCTCAGTCTTTCTGTCCAGAGCTCCTCCCCATCCCTTAAAACTCCAGTGAAGACACAGTCCTCCAAAAATGTGATATTTTTATGATGGTGAAAATCTCTCACTTTCCTACTTGTCATCAAAAAGCAGAGATGATGTGGGGGTTTCAGTAACTCTATCCTTGTGGGAATGACATGAGGAAGGCTGCCATCATCTTACTTTTAGAAAGAGTTGATCCTTTTTCAGTGGTTAAAAGAACTGTCAGGTTTTAAGAGACTCAATCAGGGTTTTTACGAGTCTAAACAGTTTTTTAGAGGTTAGAAAATCAAAATGACCACAAAAGACACAAAAACCTAGCTTTTTTTTTTTTGAGGAGATTTTTAATGGCATGAGTTTTTTCCCAAATCTCAGTATACTTTTGAGCAGAGACTGATGTGATCCTAGATGCTGGTGTGAGTCTGCCCCTGTCACGGGGATGGCCCTGGCCAGGCTCCCTGACAAAGCCTCCCTCTAGGAAAAGGACATTTGGGACAAGCTTTCTAAAAATAGATCAGAGAAGTCTTGGAGGAGCCTGTGCTTGCATGTTACTAAACATACCAATCCTTTCTTTTCTCTGCAGACCTGCCTGGACTGACCCAAGCTTTTGCACTGGGTAATGAGCGTTGAACTAGTCATGCCTAGGGATAGGCCCTTTCAGCCGAGCTCCATTTTCCCTCTAATGTGCCATTTCATTTTCAAAAAGGAGAAATATTCTAGAGCTATAAATCTCCTCTCTTTCTTTACCCACTTGCAGTCCCTCTCTTGCCCTTATGTGGGGCTACCTCTCGGAAGTTATTCATATTGGGTTGGGAGAGGTCAGACTGATGCACAGTTCCTGGCAGGTGGTCCAACATGGAAGCTCAGGGCCCCATGCAGAACATTGCCCCAAGGTGCTTTAAAGTCTCTCTCTGGAATATAATGGTCGGGTGTCTTTGTCTGCATCTCTAGGGCACTCTATGACAGGCTTTGCTTCATGACAGATTGCTGTCCAGACACTGACCCCATTGTATCTCCACTCGGCCTGCCTTCCAATCCCAGTGAATTTGACATCCTTCTAGAAAATAAGCTCTTTTTATTCTCAAAGGAAAAAAAAGAAAAAAGAAAGCTCATTGCTGGAGGTAGCCATAGAGAGACTCCTTTAAGAAAGACCACGGTAAATGGAGACGGGGAACCCTGAGCAAACAGATAGTAGAATCTTAGAATATGGACAGTTGTGGCTAATATCACTGGCCTTCCTCCAGTTTTCCTTCACATATTACTTTGCTTCCATTTCACTCCGCTCTAGCTTTTGATTTCCTTACCAGACCCTCAACTTAGTGTATTGCTGATTTTCAGTTTTTTCAAAAATCTTTTTCCTTCTGATTCCTCTAGTTTTTACTTCATTTCCTTTTTTTGTATACCTTCCTTCCTCTTCCTTTCTTATTCACCTGTATGTAGACCTTATGTTAACCCTGTGAAGACCATAAGCAATGTTAATTATGCCTTTTTTTGCCCCATCTCTGCATCTTACACAGAGTAACATTTACTGCATTCATTGACCATACTTGATGTTTGATTTTGTCTTTATGTCTAAAGGACCCTGCATAGTTCCTAGTGGCATTGGAAACACTATTAATATTTGTTAAATGAATGAATGAGAGAAAGCCTTTATAAAGAATAGATTCTAATTTCTCATTAGCTCAACAAATCGCTTGACTAGGATTTCTCATCTCAGCGCTCTTGACATTTTGGGCCTGATAAATTTTTGTTGTGGGTTAAGAGGACATTCTATGCATAGTAAGATGTTAGCAATATCCCTGGCCTCTACCTACTAGATGCTATTCAGCCTGTCCTTAGCTGTGTCAATTAAAACTGTCTCCAGATATTGCCAGATGTTTCCTGGGGAGCAAAATCATCCCCAATTAAGAACCATCACTCTAGATCAGTGTTGTCCAATAGAACTTCCTGAAATGATGGAAATAATCTGTCTCTAAGCAGTCTAATACAATAGCCATTAGCTACACATGGTTACTGAGCCCTTGAAATGTGGTTCGTTTGAATTGCGATATGCTGAATGTATAAAATTCACACCAGATTTCAACGAGTCCATTCAACAAAAAGAATGTAAAATATCACCTTAATAGTTTTAATATTGGTTACATGTTGAAATGACAATAACTTGGATATGTTGGATTAAATATAACAAATTATTTAAATTAATTTCATCCATTTCTTTTTTTTGGCTAGTGGAAAAAATGTAATTACATTATGTGGCTTGTATTTGTAGCTCATTTATATTTCTACTGGGAAACACTGTTCTACAGTCATTGCTTGGTTTCATTTTCTTTTCCCAATTTATTTTCTTCTTATCTCCATTCTTGTCACCTCCTCCCCCAAAACACCACTGGTATTTTCTGTACTAAATAATTTTTGTGCAGTTTGAAATCTAGTTTATTAATGTGTGACCCTAAAGTAGTCTTTCCCTTTCTGACTCTTGCTTCCTTTAAATATCAAATCAGTACATCGTGCTCAATGATTTTAAAAGTCTAAAATCTAAAACCTAGCTCTAAAATTTCATTGAATCAGCTGCATTTAATCAAGAACAGCAGCTGAATGCAGCTACTTTGTAAAGGACTGGTGTGGGGTCCCACAGAAAGGCAGCTATGGGGTCTAGTGCTTTACACTCAGATCACCAACTAAATTCCCTAAAGTATGTTCCAGACAATGCTGGCTTGAGGGATGCTGATAGAGTTACTAGGCGGAAAGAAATTCCATAGTGAAATGAGTTTGAGAAATTCTGGGTGGTTAAATTGAACTAGAGAAGTCTGTTTAATAGCAGGTCTTCTCAGAATGTTTAATATCCCAAAATGCATTGTGAATGGGAATGCACTGAAGCCAGGAGTGCTGTGAGTCATTAGCATTTTAGAGAGCCCTCTCTGAGCACTATAGACATCGACTGGTATAAGACTGCAGGTTGGGAGAGACTGTGACAGGCAAGTGTAGAGGATGTAATTGCCTGGATGAGGTTTTGAGGCCCTGAAAAGGGATAATTTGACTTGTGTTTATAAAATGCAATCAACATGATTTAGTGAGCCCAGAAAGGCCCAGTTTCTGGCTTGGCAACTCAATAGATAAGGGTGGTTCCACCAAGAAGTTTACAGCCCAGTTAAGGAGACAGAATTGTAAACAATTAATTGCAGTACAATATCATGGGCAGAAATTAGAAGTAGGTGTAAGGTACTGTGTACCGTATAATACACATTTAGGTGAACATATGCAAAAAATAGGTGCAAGATTCATGATCTTTCCAATTGTAGAAACATTTATAAATGGTGCAATTGCCCATATTTAAAAAATAATTTGGATCAGTGTTCAAGATTCAATATTGTACTTAAAAAATAAAGAAGTTTTGGGGGAGGGAGTTACAAAGTGGTAAGAAAACCTATTTTATAGGTAAAGAAAAGAAAATGCAGACTGGTACATCAATGATGTACCTGCAATGTGTGGTACAATGGTGGATGTGGCTGCAATGGAAATTCTTCTTTCTTTGGCAATTAGTCTTTGACATATCTGCATCCACATTCTTGATGGCATGTGTGGGTTGGGACAGACAGAGCAAATGATGAGTTGAAACATGGATAAAGGATTTTGTCTACCTTGTTCCCCCTATAGACCTAGCCCCTATCTAAATGGTCTAGCATATGAGCATTTGTTGAACAATCTGAATTCCAAAGCATTCTATATATGTCTCTTAAATCTGAATATAATGCTAAGAAATGATATATGATGATTTCATTTAATCAGAAGTATTGCTTTTTGTGGCTGCAATGGAAATTCTTCTTTCTTTGGCAATTGTTTCTCATTTTAGATGTGTTCAATATTCTAAATAATATTTGTTATTAGGGAAAAGCTCTTCGGCTCTTTGGGGTGGCAGCAAACTGATTTGCTCTGAGTGGTCTTAGAGGAGGTCCTTCATGGTGGGATGAAAGTCCCATAGCTATATTCAGTTTCTTGATGACTTAGATTTCAATATAGTGTCTATTCTTTTGTAATTGTATTCTGAATTCTGTCAAGTAAACTATTCATTTTAAGACAATATCCTAGTATTTTGTTCACAAAGAGAATTAGGAATTATCTGTGTCTTGCAAACTAAGGAAAAGAGAAATTGGAAAATTTAGGTTACAGTTTATTTTGATATTCGATTGATAATAAACTGATAGGCATTCTTAAAACATGATTGGATTTCCAGTGCATAAGCTCAACTTTTACCAGATATTTATAAGTTATTAGAACAATTTAACTGTGTTACCTTCATCATACCACCCCTTCTCACTCAGTTCTACAGACTCTCTCAAGTCATATACAAGCCCTTGCTACCCAAAGTGTGGTCCACGGAGCAGCATGAACATAATCAGGCAATGTCTTAGAAATACAGACTCTCAAGCCTCACTCCAGACCTACTGAATCAGAAGTACCCAGGAAATTCAGATACATATTTAAGAGTCACTAGATAGCAAACTCTTGAATGGCCATTGTAAAAGGAACGAAAATAGGGAAGACAAAACGCTTCATTTTAGCCACACATCTTTTTTATTGAGATATAATTGGCATACATTAGTTTCAGGTATACAACGCAATAACTCAATATTTGTATATATTGCAAGATGCTCACCACAATAAGCCTAGTTACTATGCATCACCATAGGTACCAATTATTTTCTTGTGATGAGAACTTTTAAGATCTACTCTCTTAGCAACTTCCGAAAACACTACACGGTATTATTAACTATAGTTGCCATGCTATGCATTACACGCCCATGGTTTATTTTATAACCGAGTGTTTGTACCTTTGACCATGTATGGAGGCAATTCATGACTTCATCCTTGCCAGCATTTTCAAGAACTGCTTAGTTACTATCCAGTGTGGCTGGCTTTTAGTTTCATTTTTCACTAACTAGTAATGACCAGTGAACTTTCTAAAAGAAGGAATAGATGATTCATAAATCACATGGATAGCCTGAACATCGCAGGATGCTACAGTATCTTTGACATACCATGTGCATGAGGGAGGGGCCAACTTAGAGGCACTAGAAGGTAGGACAAGGATCGGGGGAGACACAGCTCTGAAGGTGGTAGCTGCAAAGGCAGCAGAGAGGAATTTCAGCCTGAGTTGGTACATTGGCGAAATAAGTTCTCAGCTTCTTATCCTCTAAATATAGAAAGATGTGGCATTTTAAGAAAAAAAATGTGATTGATTTCAGATAAAAGGGATGTTTTTAAAAACTGCAGCCTGTCTTGGGAATAAACTCCAAAAATGTTATCTCGACCAGCATTACGTCACTTGTCTGCACAGGTGGAGAGAGGCACCTGGAAGGACCATTTCTGCACAAACACGTGATGGGCAAAGTCTGAAGATGACATTTCCTTTTCCAAGTTCGGGCCCCCCGGTCAGAGGGTGATTTACACGTCAGCCGCAGCATGTTGGTCAATGTTCCAGGCTGTCAGCTCGGCGCCGCCCTGCTCTTCTTTAACAAGCGCCATCAGAGCCCAGGCTACATGGGGCTTTGAAAGGTTAGTCAAAGGCCACATTGTGTTCCTCTAGCTGTAGGAGCGGCTGCACTAATTTGGATTGTGACTTGACTTGTCTCCCCCGCTACTCTTCCTGAGGTCTGAGCTGGGTTTGTGTCAATCACTGGTGTCACATCATTCAAGCACTGAAGAACGGTGGCCCTCCTAACCCCAAGGTAGTTTTCAGGATAAATTTTGGAAAGACATCGGGACAGCGCTGTATTATTCTGTCTGCTCAAGACCCGTAACAGTCACCATTGCATCTTTCTGCAGACTTATGGAAGGCATGTATTATATCCAGTGCATTTCATTTGTGTACAAGTTGGTGGAAGGAGTATTAGATCTGGAGCCAGAAGACCTAACTTGAGTCCTGCCTTTGCCATTTTGTTGTGCCTCAGTTTACTTATCTATAAAATCAGCATATTATCTATCTGCCATTATAAAAATAATGCATGTGAGATAGTTTTATAAGCTATAAAGAAGTAGTATATACATTAAGAAGGAGCCATATCTGAATCAAAGATAAAATCCACTGTAATCAGAGCTGCATGTTAGAGGGTGTATTTCAGTCAGATGTTGCAAACTCAGACATTATTGAAAAAAAGACAGAATTATCAAGGATCATTAGAATTAGGGGTTACTTTATACTGATGTTTTCTTTACCAGCAAACATTAATCAGGTTTCTACTAAATATGAATGGTTACCAGTTATAAATGATAAGTGATTGCCAAATAAAACTCTAACAGACATGTTCTTTGAGCATTCATGAAGCACATGGACACAATTAATCAAAGCACAGCTTTCTTTTGTATAGGTAATGACTGGAACAAGTCATCACTGTGTGTGTACAACCCTACCTGATAAAGGCTCTCTCTTCTTTTCTCCATTCTCGAAATTTTTTCCATTCTCTTGGTTGTAGTAGATGGCACTGGACCACACACTCCAAAAGATCTCTTCCCTTATTCTCCTTTCTTGTCTTCTTGAGTACTGATCACTTTTGGGGGTCTTTTTTCTTCTGACCCTTGTTTTACTAGCTTTTCTCTCTAGATATTCTCCTTCCATGAGTCTTCCCCCAACTCTCACCTCTGAGTAGTTTCCTGAAATTTCTTAACTCATTAAAGTGTGTAAAGATGATTCCTCTTTATTGTCTTATCCTTTCCTTCAGAACTTCTAATAGCAAGTTGGACCATTTTGCTTTTTTAAGAAGAAGTGTTGGGGTAGAAGAAGAACAACCCTGAAAACAGGGTTAAACATGTTAAAACATGTGGTTGTGTGAGGATATGATGGAGGAAATAAATTCCCATCTTTAATAAGTCAAGCCTACTACCAAGAGTGTTCATGAATCACAAAAGGTACTTTCAGTTTCTTAGAGAAAAGACTTATTTTGGGGGGCAGGGTGGTTTTAGGGCCCAAGATGACTAGTCTTTGACACATCTGCATCCACATTCTTGATGGCATGTGTGGGTTGGGACAGACAGAGTGAATGATGAGTTGAAACATGGATAAATGATTCTAGCCACACCCAGGACATACATGTGCTGTCATGACTTCACCTGGCATGTTATTCTTTGAAAAGTCTCAAGTATCATCCTTTCTCACCCTTCATAAATTCCATGTAAACATGTAACTGGTAACCCTTTCATTCAGGTTCCATTCATACAGTGTACTCAAGAGGGATCTTAGCCACCATCTCTGCTATGTCTCACCTTGGTAGTATCAGAGGACCAAAGTTTTGTTATCTAGATGATAAGTGGCTTGCTATAAGAGTATATCTGTGGATATATAAGACTTGCTCATACATAAGCTATATGATTATTTAGAGTTTTATTCCTCTGGGGTTCTCAAGTTCTCCTACAGATTTTCAGTCAATCTGTTTTCTTACAACATGGACAGATCTTTCAGTGCTTTAGAGAATAAAATTTACTGAGAATTTGCTCCTTTTTTCCAAAGATGAGAAGGACCAGAGTCTCAGCCTCAAATGGTATGTTGAGAGTAGTCAGGAGGGTCGGAGAGAATAATAAATTTCAGATATCTGCAGCTCAGAAGCAACTGATTGTCCCACACTAGCTAGCACTTTCTAGATCAAATTGGGTAACAATTCAAATATTCTTGTTGTAATGGAATATGTTTGATCTCATTATGTTTAGGGCCAATAATTATGTAGTTCTGCTTTTCATGTCTGTTTAAATTATTGTTCTAGAATACATTCATCATAGCTATTAACAGTATAAATGAGTAAACCTAAGAGAAATCAGTTAAAAAAGCAGTTGTGTATGTACTTATGCATTCAGATCCCATGTAAACTGTAACTATGCTCATGCAATACAGTGCTGCCCCAAGACAAAACGGTACCAACCCAAAAGGAAACTGGGAACAGAGCCAATGAAAATCAGAAAATAGACCTCAGAAATTTAATAAGAATAATTACCATTTTTGAACAAATATCTACATAGTTTATGGTTCACATTTTTTATCTCCAATCTTCATAGCAACTCAGCAAGAGGAATTATGATCCCATTTTCATATGGTGAAACTAACATGGAGCAATTGACCCACGTCACTTACTTACTAATTTCTCTCTGACTTCAAAGCCCATGTTCTTTCCACTATGCCAGCTATTCTGCTGGTCTCAGATACTTTCTTTTTTAGTTTGGCTTTCAGAATGAACCTACGCTTGTTTGAGAATTAAAAGGTGATTCCACAGTTTATAGTGTAGGCAGTTAAGGGTATTGTAAAGTGAAGAAAATCTAAGTTAAATTGGAAAACATGAATAAGACAGATGCACTTTTTATAATAACTTGCATTGAAAGACAAAAAGCAATGGAATAGGCTCTTAAATTATTTTCCAGATTCCTCTATTGAGATGAAATGGGTAGAAATTTTAGTCTTTTATTATTTTTCTTCTTATTCCAAAAGATTGTTGAATGTTGATAAGCTTTCAAAATTAAAATATTCATTAATTTTCGCATTTCTAATACATTCAGGGAGAGTCAGTGAATTGTATTTTATTTTATGTGGTTCCTCAAATTTGGGGCATTATTATTATTTTTCAGTTTTATTCATCAACAGATCAATTGTGTCTATTGGAAATATATAAATTGGTTGCTTTTTAAAGGAAAATTATGGCTTTCAGCTCATTAAAGAGCACTGAAAAAGATTCTAATGGACTGTGAATTAATTTAATTCAAAGCTGATCTGTAGGAACATGAAGTCTCATGGCAAATTTTCTTTACTTCAAACAAAACTGACTTCCATGTAAATTTCCATGGACAGTGAGATACTAGTTTATTTTTCTGAGGCTGAAATTATTCTGCATTTAAGGCCATTACCTGGGGCTCTGTCTGGATGTGGTGCACAGGCTCAGTGTCCATATTGAAACTGACAACTCTTTTGATGGCTTTGACCATTTCACTACTATTGGGCCACAACTCTTAATCAAAGTCACTTCAAAGACCCCAAACAGATTGATTCACATGTGAATGCTACCCAAACTGTCTTCCAAAGGAGGAGAGATTCTAGTCCTATGTTCCTTTGAACCTACTGTTGTTCATTTACTAGTATTTACTTTGCATGGCCTATGGCTGAACCATGGAAATTGGAAAACAAACTCCTATTCAGCAAGTCATGTCAAAGGTGACTGCAGAGCCAGAGAGTTGACTGTGGGACAGACATTCTTTCTGATCAGGAGGCCTCTTCTGCAGTGCCGCTGTCTCCACAGTTACATACCTGTCCATGGAAGACTTTCGTTTATCTTGTCTATGTGGGAAGTCCTAGATGATGCCATCAATCTGAGAGATGAGAGAGATGCCCATTTGACACTCCAACAATGGTTGTAGGGAGGAAAAAAAAAGGAGAGAAAGAAAGAAAGAAAAAATGAATGGAAGAAAATTAGCCAATCCTGAACAAAGTTCTTTTGAACTGTGCGAAGGTCATAGAGGAGCTCCAATAGGCATTCTTCAGAAATATACTTTGTGCTGTCAAACGGTGAAGCAAGCATTTCCACTTAAGAACATAGCATGGATACTGCCCAAGAACTCAGTAAGGAGGAGGACAAGAGATAACCACAGTCCTGAGTTTTCTTACAGGGAAACTCAGCTCCCAGGACAGGGCAGCTGCAGCCCACATCCGGTCTAACAGTCGTTTGCAAGGACCCCACTTCCTGTTGGTATTCTATGGCAGACTCAGTAAAGGGATACAATGGATGGCGTATGTGAATGTCGGGTGAGTTCTGTGGCTCCCAAATCAAAGAGGCCGGTATTACTAGGCTAGATTACACACTGAAAATTACGTTAAAATTGTATTCTTCTGAGATACATAAAATACATTTTGAAGTTCTTTTGCTGTGAGAAACTCAAGAACTCAGAATTACATGTCTTTTTTTCAACCTGGAAAAATTGTTTTACATATGCATTTCTCACCCTGTGGTGTTGTAAGGTGTGGGAATGCACATGAAAGTGCCTCGGAATATATAATATGCTTCACACCCTCCAAGCCATCATCATCATCGCCATCACCATCATTGTCACCAGATTCCTTTGAATTCTGTGTCTATGATGGAAACTGAGTCCCATTCATGTCACTTTAATTAAAATGAAGATGAAGCTTTTCTTATGGGAAGGTCTTTGACTAAGGTATTTGCTGCCAAACTCAGCACACCAGCAAGACGACCTCAGGGCAAGGTGCAAAGTCTTTCTGTTTACACAGACTTTCACTCCATGGGGGTTAATTTGAGAAGAAATTTCTCAGTGATATATAGGAGATATGAATGTGTATGTTAATGTTTATTTAGTACTTTTTTTTAACATTATGCTTTATAAATGTTCCAAATGCTTCACAAAAATAAACCAACATATTCATTTAAAACATCACAGAATGTCATTCACAAGTCTAATAGAATAAACTGTGTTAAATGAAAAGATAAAACATTTAAAATTTTTTCACTGAAAAATAAAATTTTCAATACGTATTGAAAATAAAAATTCAAAATGCACTGTGACAGGAATAGTTTGTGTTTTAAACAATTGCTTTGAGCACCATTCCAATCTCAAAATAGCTGAAATAAAAGCAGATGAAAAGATGAAAATGGGAAACTATCCATTAAAAGCTCCAATGGAGAGTCTAATGTCAATTACAGTGATCTCATGTGTCTTCTGCTGCAGAATATCTCCCTGCCCTTGAAGGACTGTTCTTGCCGAAGTCACCTGCAGGTTCATCTCCAAGCACTTGGAGTCTTTCTACTTATATTCCACCCCCTGCTAAGACTACCAGATGTTTCACATCATGATCTCATTCATCTTGGCTATGTCACACTGGGGTGGTGTGTGTGTGTGTGTGGACATGAAGAAAGGGAAAGAGTTAGGTAAGTAGTCAGAGATACACTAGGTAAAGGAACTGGGTATCCCATTCTCACTTATTGCCTCTTCTCCACATCTTCTCATCCTCATAAGAATCTATTTTCTAGAATTTCCTCATTACACCATGAGTAAGAGATACTAGATTTAAAATATTCCCTTGTTATCATATTATTTTCTAAAAACTTAGATTATGGTGACTATATACATTTTTAAAGAGTTAGTGGGAAAATCTAGCCAAGAACACAACTTTCCTGTCTGTTAGCCTAATTTTTAATTCATCAGGTCCAATCAACCCATGAACATGCACCTATGTGTGTGTGTGTAGTCAGGGGTGGGGGTTGGTATGGATGCAATAAAGTGACTATTGGTGAATGGAACTGAGATAAATAACACTATGGGTCTAAGTAATATTATAGGTCTTGAAATAAATTGCTCTATTCAACCTCAGGCTTAGTTTTGAATTTGTATTTCTCTCCTCTTTAAGACAAATCCAAGTACTGAGCTGCAATAGCTATCTGCTACAGAGTTTGTTCAGGAATACCTTATGAAAATATCTGACATGGATGGGGGCATTTCCACTGAGCCAGTTAACCCTAAGCACTTGACATGCATTGCTTCACTTCAACCTCACAAGCACCTTATGGGGTTATCTTAACCTTAGAGTTGAGGCAACTGAAGCTAATGATTTGGGGGCCATCTAGGTAGCAAGTGGAGAGCTGGGACTGACTCCAGAGACTGCATTGCTTATCACTGTGCTGTGCTGGTGCCTCAGTGCACCCTGCACCCACTGATAATCCAATGGAGTGGGTGAAACCCAACACCCACTGCACAGAAATGTTCTCTCTGAATCAGTGGAGTTCATGCTCAGAGCAACATCTGGGACATAACTAGACACAAATTAATTCCTGACTAAATGTGGAATAACCAAGGAAACATCTGCCAAAACCAAGCCTTTTTGGATGTACAAAGATCACTGACATAATAGTCATTTGTATACAAGTGGAGGCTGATATGAACATGGACATTTTGCCCTCTAGTGAAACAGTTTGAATGCTCTCTTTGAAATCTGGTTCACAGTATGACTTTGTCTCTCCACTCTATACCACCACTAAGTCTACTCTGTCAGTCAGTATTGCGATTCCAGAACCCCAGATTAGTGGTTTGTGAAAGAGAGAGGTCTCAGTGTGTCTGCCTTTCAGTCTGCATTTGAGTTCTGAGTGTGGCTGTCTCTCACTGGTACTATGCTTGTCTCTAAGTGAATCAGACTGGAGTCTTGAATTTCTCTCCCTTGAACCACTTGGAAATTGTGTGTGATAGAATGCAGTCTACCACTGCCAGCAACAGGCACAATGTGGGGAAGAATACCATTCCACAGATAACAGGCATGCATATGTCTGGCGGATTTAATTAGACACAGTGCCCATTAACAATTTCTGCAGATGTTCACATCAAATCAGCTGAGCTCATTTTCTCACACTTTCAGTTTGACCTATTTTCCCATTCCCAAGTGTATCTACTCTCACCTTAATCTTATGATGCCTACATGCCAGCAAACTTCCTTCTGCTCCTAGAGTCCATATACTCTATTCACCATGTGATGTTGAAGAGCTACAACTGCTAGCTGACGTTTAGTCTTTATGGTAAGTGCTTTTTCTGCCAGGTAGGGAAATAGTGGCTGTGTCTAGCTGGCAGCTTCAGGCCCTGACATGGAGAATGTGCACAGGGGGTTCTCTGAGACACACCCTGGCCCACTCAATCCAATAATTAAAAAGGGCTGCATTTAACTCTCCTGCAGAAGCATTTTGTGGAATCAAGTACTTTTGGTCACAGAAAACTAATGTTTTTTCTAAAGAACACAACTTATTGCCAGAGGAGGTCTTAGAACATGTCTCCATAGCTAAGTGTGCTGATTTTATAACAAGCATATTGTAACACAGTGGAAAGAAGACTTGAACCAAGAATCAGGGGATTCAGGCCCTCATCTCATTCTCATCCCTAACTAGCTGGGTAAACTTGGCAAGTCACTTCACTGCCTTAGCCTTAGTTTATTCATTTATAAAACAATAAGGTAGAAGGCTTTATTTTTAAGGCTTCTTCTTATTCAAAAGTTCTGTATTTTTTTTAATAGCTTAATGAGAGTCTCTCTGAGCTGCACAAGTGTGGCCCATGGCCACATAGTAACATTCAAATAACAGGTAGGCACTGAGCTTTACATATATCCCTTCTTTAAAAGCTCTCAACAGCCCTAGAAAACAGATATAAAAAAATTGCCCCCATGAGCAGGTTTCTAAATATGTCAAAAATAATAATGAGATCTTTAACATATTAGTAATGACCTAAGCACAGATAGCTATAATCTTATTTCTAGAATGTTCTAGAACATTTAAGAATGCTCCTTATTAACAGAAGCTTTTCCTTGCTTCCCTAACAGCCAGTGTAGGTAGGTGAGCACAAGTAGTTTAACATTTCTGCAGTTCCACAAGAGATCTATCTGGGAAATTCCATGTCATGCTCTGTGGCATAAGCAATGAGACTTGGTAAAAATAACCCCAGACCCCTAAAGTCCCTGCCATATGCAGAACATGGTTAAGAGAGTTATAAGAAAATTTCATCTTCCTTTCATATACATTAGCCATCGCTGAAGACAAGATGGAGTAATAAAATAATGATTTATATTGACATTTGTGACTGACCATTTAATTCATTTTTTATCTTCGCAACCTTTTTATTTTCTTAAATTGACATTAGTTTTAGGTGTACAACATAATTATTTGATTTTCATATATATTGCATAATAATTACCAGAATAAGTTTAGTTAACATCCATCATTTCACATGTTTATAAGTATTTTCTTATGATGAGAACCTTCAAGATTTCCTCTCTTGGCATCTTTCAAATACACAATACAGTATTGCTAACTATAGTTACCATGCTGTACATTGTATGACTGGAAGTTTGTACCCTTGGACCACCTTTGCCCATTTTGCCCACCTCCAGCTCCATTCCCTTAGGCAGCCACCAATCTGTTCTCTGTAACTATGAGTTTGGATATTTTTCTTTTTTAGATTCCACACATAAGTGAAATCATATTTCACTTAGCATAAAGTCCATCCATGTTGTCACAAATGGCAAGGTTTCTGTTTTTATGGATGAATAAAAAATATTCCATTTTATCTTCTTTTTCCATTCATCCATCAGTGGGCAGTTAGGTTGCTTCCATGTCTTGGCTGTTGTAAATAATGCCTCAGTGAATATGGGCATACAGGTATCTTTTCAAGACAGCGATTTTGTTTCCATTTGATTTTTTTTAATAGTGCACTTTGAATGGTTTTTTTTTTGAGTTTTCAGAACCTGACATTGAAATTAGCTTTCGTGGAGGGTACTTTTCATCTTGGAAGCATTCCTTTCAGACCTAAGATTGGTCCATGGGTTCCCATAGGCCTTCCAGTGAGTAAGAAAGCAAAGTCCACTGCCATCCTCAGAAGAAAGACATTTATTCTCATAGAAAAAGGACATACTCTGTGCTCCATCTTGGATAAGCAAGCCTCGTGAAGGTACTGAGTTAACTGCACACCACTTACTAGGGTGATTATTACCATTTTTAGTAACTTTCTATATTAACTTATAAGAAGAAATTTTGTATGTGCCTAAAAACAGCTTTATAATACATAAGAAGTAAGCAAAATCCACAATTAGAGCAAAATTTCGATACCCCACTCTCAACAGCTGATAGGATAAGTGGGTAGAAAAATCAGTCAGGATATGGAAAATTTGAACAACACTTCATCTTACTGACATTTACAGAACACGGCACACAACAATGGCAAAATACACATTCTCTCCAAGTGCACATGGAAAATTGACCAAGACAGAAAATATTCTGGGCCATAAAACAAGTCTCAATGAATGTAAAACAATTATTTCCCTAATATTGTAGGACAGGTCTGACCAATACCAGTGCCTTAAGATTTAGGAATATAAGAGTAGGAGAATGGGGAAAATGAAAATAAATTTTTAAGCATAAAAAGCTATTAAAAATTTCCAACTATATGTACCCAAGTGCAACGTTTTATGTTTAAAGTTTAATATGTTTTGCCAAACAAATTGTATGACAATGTAAAATCTACCACTTATACAAAAAGCTGCTTTCTCTCCTATTTTTTCATGGAAATTTGCTTTTAAATATACATGTTACAGCTCTACTTTTAAAACAGAGGATATTGAACATGGTGATGTCACTTAAACTTGTCCTGGTGATTAGAGGTTTCCCTGGAAACTGTATTTTTTTTTAATACAGGTTTTTAATTCTGTTCTGAATTTCATCCTCTTCTGAGTAAAACATCAGATGTCACATCACTTGTCCCTTTAACAGTTCTCACCTTTCAGTTCCCTTCCTAAGGGTTACTTGGTACCCGGAAAATGTACCCAAACTAAAGATGCTTAAAGATTAGAATGACTTCCCAAGGAATTAAAATGTCTAGTTCTAGGGCAAGATATCTGTGACAGAGACTTTGGGGACCAGTGGCATTTTTTACATACTTTGGTACTTTCCTGGAGCATAAAGGTCCCTTAAATCTGACTCTGAAATAGTGGAGCATTAATGTAATCATTTGTATATTCCTTAGAGATTACAATGCAGTGTTTTCTAAATATTTGAAAAATAAGAACCCATGGTAAGAATGTACAATGTGCATGGGTCACACATTTTATGGGGTGCATAAAGAAGGCATCCTTTCTTTATCTCAGACTCCTCCAGTATGAATCCACAATTCCCATCAAAGCCACACCAGAGGGGAGGCCTGTCTATCCCAGGCTTCTCGAAGATTTGACAATCTCTGCACCAGCCTCCACTCCCAGTCATTTCTATTTTCATGCTCCTCAGTATCACTTACAAAGCAAGTCACAAAATGGGGCTGGGAATGCTTTTGGCGAAGAATGCCCCTGTTCTGTGGGACACCGCAGAGGTGTCCCAGAATGAGACCACAGGCGTCCTTAGGATGCTGACCCGACCCTGGGAACTCCAGAGGTTGACACAGGGGTCGAGGACCAATGTCCCTTGGATGCCTGCAGTGCTGTTATATGACCCTATCCCACTGGGCAGCTGTCAGCAGCACAGCAGACAAACGTTTTGACTAGAAATCGTGCCTTATTGTTGGACGGTGCACTGGTATGAAAGGAACATTTTCATAAAAAGACCCACTCAGGGATCTGTTTGGGAAATTACAGACCTGCTGGACTTGTATGCTCCAGGTTATTCTTCATCAGATATATTTTCTTACCTTTCTATGGACTGAGATCAAAAGATAATAAATTACCTTCCCTTTCTGCCCAGACAAGGTCCATCCTGTCTCCACTCCTTCTCCCTCCATACAAAACACCGAAGGTATTGTCAAGGTCATTTCAGCACGGAGTCATCTCCAAGCTACAAAAGAAAAATTGCATCCTCTTAGCATTTGTACCAGGCAGTGTGCTTAAGGCATGTCATACTGAAGAGTGGCATATCCGAGGGGAAAGAAACTGATACCTTGGAAGTCCCTTTGGTGGCTCTCATTTCTCCCCTATCAGGCTCCTTTATTTCGTTTTGACTTTTGTCTTATCAAGTGTTGAACTTGTGGACCTCATGGAGGTATGATTTCCATCCCTCCCTGGCAATGCAGAAGAGAAAGGGCATGTGCCACGAGGAATGGAAAGGAGTCCTCTGAGACTCGCTTGGTTCCTGGTCGTGTTCTCAGGTTGGCAAAGCAGTGACTTATCACCTGTGCAGCCCCATCCCACAGAGAATGCAAGGGAATTTAGGGATGGATCTCCTCCTCTGTTTAAACCACAAGCAGGGTCTCAGGAAAGTGAGATTCCTTTCTGTGAATTGCCAAGGAGATCCAATCTACTATCTAGGACATTGGCAGAGAGTAGGAGTGACTCAGGAAAGACTGATTATGAAAAACAAAGGTTCTCACCCTGTAACTTTAATCTTGGTTCTATAATATTCTGTTAGAGGTATTAACCCAAGGCACCCCTAGTGGGATATGAGGGTTCCATAGAGATGAACTGGATGCCACACATAAGGTACCCCACACACTGCTGGGTCCTGCTACTCCATGACCTGATTCCCAAACCCAGCCAACCCCAACCACTACTTTTGGTGTCTTTCTGTGCTGAGCTTGCTCAAAGGAAAGAAGGTTCTGCCCTTGCCCTAAAACGACTAGACTTTGTCAGAGGTTTGAGAAATCTTAAGAAAGCTGGAGAATTCAACCTGGAGGAAAAGTGGGCAACAAAATCAATAGGATAAGAATCTGACCCCCTTTATTAAGATTAAATAAATGTGTAATTGGATAAATGTGTTACTGGTTTTAAGAAAGCAATAAAAAGAAAAATATTTTATATATGCATAAATAAGTTGACTTGTACTTTCATTATTCTGGAAGCTTTGTATTTACACTTATAATTTTTCAATTCACTCTACCACACAGTTTTTTACAAACTGTTAGCAGGTCAGACATATCAAAAAGGGTAAATACTTTAGCATTATTCCTTGGTAAGTTAAAAGAGTAATATTTGAGGACATATTATATTAATCTGCACAGAGAGGTTTCAAAAATATCTAATGTATCCACCTCTGTGCATTACTATATATTTCCTGTAGCTAAGACTTTACCAATGCAAAAATGGGCTTGAATGCATTTAACAATGACCCCAACTTAACAGAATTAACTGTTAGCTAAAACCATCTTTTTAAATGGCCTTGAACAATAAAACCATTCCCACAGTTAACTGTAAACCTGCACACATTCGAGTTCCTGGGTCAGGATTGAATTTTCTTAATCATTTTGCAGTCTATGTATGTTGAGTCACTATGCTACACCCCTTAAGCTTATATAGTGCTGTATGTCAACTGTATTCCAATAAAACTGGGGGAAAAAAGCATTTTCTACATTTCTTTTAGACAGCCTGAGATCATAAAGAGCTCTCTACATATCATGTTAGTAAAATCGTAGTAAAAATAACATCTAAATAATAGTAGTAAGAGAAATTCTGTGCACATTTCTCCTCTACCTATGCACCACCACAATTTTCTCAATAGTTTCTTTCATTTTTCTTTCTAATTATCTACAAAGAAGCCCAGGTAAAGGCGGCAGAGGACCTATTTTCAGTGAAGATGTAAAAGTTACAACTCATTAGAGACTTAAGGATCATTTTTGGTCATGTTACAAGTCACAGAACAGGGCATTTAAGAGACATCTTTAACATAAATAAATAACATACTAATTTTAGAAGTGCTTAATTTTGATACTGAAAAAGACAGTCCACCAGAAAGAAATTATAATTCTAAAGTCACATAAAGAATGTTCATGAAATCCTCCATGACAGCATGTATTGTGGCATAAATACACTTTTTGTGAAATGCCGAGTTAATGTACGTAGCTTAATCGTATTCTTGACCCTAAGAGATACTAGAATATATGTAACCTAGCATCTTATAGCTGTGTTGTCCTCAAAAACTCTTTGTTTTGGGAAAGATGAAAATAAGAGTAGGTGGGAGGGGAGTTAAATAAAATAGTAAAATATGGGGGAGCTTTCAAAAATAGTAGATCTTTTTTATTCCCTTTCTTTTCTCCTCTTCATCAATGGTGTCAAGGCACAAAGCCTCTACAGGCTTGCTCAGTAATGCTCAGCCAGGGATCACCCCTGCCCTGAGGCCTTACTGCTGGGAGGGCTCCAGACTTTCTCCACACTGCTCAGAGCTCTCCTTAGCTGACCTCCCCTGTCTCATTACCAAATGCACAGTGTGATCAAGTGTGACACCAAACAGTTCGGCCTTCGGAGCCGGACCAGCGTGTTAAAGAGGCCAGCATGGGTTAAGACTGAGCAGCTCCATAAAATACACATGTGCATCTTTAAGTGCAAGATGACATAAAATTATAAGCAGAAATTCACAATTATCAGTTATCAAAAGGAAAATGACATATAGCAAAGGGCTATGTTAACTTTAGGCTACTTTATAACTATGAGGAATTGTTTTCTAAATGAATATACTGTATCATATTCTGTATCTGCATAACTCAGCAAGGCTGCTGATCTTATCTAATCAGAAAAAAGTTTTCACAGATAGATAAAATTATCACTATTTAATGGAAAGGGAATTTATCAGAACATGAAAAGCAAGAAACCAGTGGTGAGTATTATGAATATTGCGCTTGGATTACATTCTGCCTTTCAACCCTGCATTGATGCGAAAAAGACTCAAGTGTCTTATTCCTTCGGATTTCTCTACATTCAAAAAACATTTTGCAGCTTTTTAAGAACAGAGAGTTCATTATCCTATTCCCAGCTCGGCATTTGCAGATGCATAGTCAAAGCTCAGCCTCAAACTGACACGTGTATCACATCCTTAGTCATTCAAAAAGCCAATAGTTTGCAATGACAACCATTTCTTTAACAGCACTCAAGGACAGTACGATGTCTGGTGTCTATTACTAATTTATAGCCAGTTCTGTCCAAGGCACTTGGCCTTTGGCCTCTTGCCGGTCAACACAACAGCCAGTGAGTTAAGGCAACACTATAGGCCCATTCTCCTTGCTGTTGTTTACGCAAGTTAAAAGAAAAAATTTCATTAGGGTTTGAATTATTTCATGAGGACGGCCTTTGTGTCTTTGCCTTGCTCTACCCACACAGCGCCCTAACTCCAAAGATCAGTCTAGGGCCTCCTTCTGAAGTGGGCTCCAATGATGCCACCTTGTGGGCACTAACCCCTCTGGCTGAGCATAGCAGCTCCTTAGGGCGAGCTGCCTGCCTGTCTTCCCGGGCCTGGGAAAGGTGCTTCTCCGGGCCTCTCCTGCTCTGAGCTGCCCACCCCGCCGCCACGGT
Source organism: Manis pentadactyla (assembly GCF_030020395.1). Classification (NCBI taxonomy): domain Eukaryota; kingdom Metazoa; phylum Chordata; class Mammalia; order Pholidota; family Manidae; genus Manis; species Manis pentadactyla. The sequence goes on from NC_080030.1 coordinate 53,957,265, forward strand.
GCGCGCGCCGTACCGCCAGGACTGCGGGGCCGCTTGGAGTTGAGCAACGCAGGCAGCGTCGCCCTCAGCTCTGCCCTGCTCCAGCCTGGGGAGGGGCAGTTAGATTCCAGAAGCCCTCCCGTGTGATTAGCGGTAGCCAATGAGAAAGCCAAGAAGAGGCAGTGGTTGCCAAAAGAGCAGATGTGCCTGAAGTCTGCATCAGTTCATCTGGTGACCTCCTGAAATCGGTGAAAGATTTATACTGCTAATTATAGGGTTGTTTTTTTCTAATTTAGTCATCTTTTTCTTCATTAGATAAAAATGGAGATACATTTCCAGGTTAAAATCCAATGTTACTTTAGGAAGAGTATCATCATTTTCAGATGTTTCTGCAAACCACAAGGTATCTGAGGTAGACTGCACACGCGCGTGCGCATGCACACACACACCCACACACACACACACCCCCACACACACACAGGCTGGAAGTATTTGATTTTTACAGTTGGATATTGTTTGGACCATGGAGATTTTCTGTGATTTTGAAAAATGAAAAAAAAAAAGAAAGAAAAGAAAAGAAACAGAACAAATCCACGAAGCTTTCTGGAGTGGAATGGTAGAACGGCAGGTGGTTTTCCTTTTTGTCTAATGATTCCCTGGTTTGTCTGTGGAACTGCTTTACATGGCTCACGTTTTCTTTAGCTGCTTCCACCAGCCCCATCAAAATGAAAACGGTTTGGTCAATTTGCCTTGAAGACTGACAACACAGGTTACCTTTGTTCCTCAGGGTAAGTTGCAGAAATACATGAAAAAAGGGACGAGAGTGATTACCCCTCAGCCCGTGAACTTCCTCTTGTAAAAACATACCTTCCCATGTTCACTGTAGAGCCCCAAGTCCAGAGATAGCAGATGACGTGCATGCATTTGTAGGAGGTCCTCATTCAGGAGCAGGTATTTTTTTTCTCAAATATTATGACAAAGGTTTTCTTGCCATGCTATCCCAGGAACAAAATCTGAGTTGTCCCTTTTGACCGATTTTTTAAAAATTTTAACCAGAGGCAAATCAATCAAGGGATACGATGTTATTTACAATGTTAGCACTTGAGTTGCTTCAGCATTACTGGCACAATAGGAAAGTTGAGTCAGTTTTGATCAGAAAGGCTACAGAGTTTTATGCAGCAATGTCAGTGTCAGATCTTGCTGGATAAAGAAAGAAATACATACTATTGGCAAGAATCCCTCTAGTAATGCCATCGGTGGCTCTGCCTGGCTTCCACAGACCCACGTAATAGAAATGAATCCAAATGCACACAAGGAGACAATGCCAAACCAGTTATTTCCCAATCTGGGAAAATTTGTTGTCAGGGACTTGATTGCGTATGACAGGAATGTTGTTTTGTTTCAGAACCAAAGATTTCCGACAAGACAGAGCATGAGCTTTCTGAAAGGAGAGATCTTTCTGTTTTTTTCTCACAAACATGCTCAGACATAGCTTTTCTTTCAGCTAATTAAGCTGTTTTAAAGCAAACTGGTCAAACACTGACATCTTAGAGGGGAGCCTTGGAATCAATTGCATGATATAGAAGGCAGGACACTTAAAGGGTGACTTCTGCTATTGTTCCCTCTGGCTGAATATTTTCTACTTGGTCAATGCTGCCAGAGTGACCCCAGACAACTGGGAGAATTCAAAGCCTCTGGCCTCAAGAGATGCCATTGAGGAGGCAACCACAGAATAAGATTTCATGGTCAGAAGCCAAACTTACTCTCTCCTACCAAGTCCTGATGCTTACAATATTTTATATGTATGTTTTCTTCCTGTCATTAGCATACTGTTAAAACAGCTAAATGAAACAAGAACACAGGCATAGGGAATTGCCATAAATAATTATTCCAGTTAGTGTAAAACTCACAGGCTTTTTCATAAGAAAAGTTAGTTAAGAGAAAAAGGCAACATCTACATTAGCGATGGCTCCTTTAAGAGAATGTGTGGAATACCTAGAAAAAAATTTCTTTTAGCCAAATACATAGGAAAATACTGGACTACCTCTCCTGTCAAATATGTTTTTAGACAGTGTGTGACACTCATTGTGAAAATGAGTAGGCATCACTTTGGTGTTTTGACATCTGTCAAAATGGTACATGCTTGCTCCTGCTGAAGGAAGAAGAAAAAAATTAAATTTTCTGTAAGTAATTGTGAAATTGTTGAAAATGCTCATCCTTTACATTTCTTACATTATAAACCCCAGCACCTTCAATGGGTCAATGGCTTGGAAATGGATTTTATAAAACTCTGACAATGTTGAAAGAGGGTTTTTTTTTTTTCAGTAGTAGTTAATGATTCATCATTTCTTGCCAAGTAGCATGATGTTTTTCGTAAACAATTGATTCTGGGCCTAATCACAATTAAAACTGTGTTAGCATAAGTCCTCCTACAGAGGTCAGATGGCACCTGTTTGAGGTAGGAGACCTGTGATGAAAAGGTGAAGAAAGTAGTTAAAAACAAAAGAAAGAATGATTATAATTACTTTTCAACTTTTCTTGACAGATGTCACACTCAAGTCAACATTTATTTAAAGAAGGTCCTGTGTTTTCCTTTCCTTTTAAATACCAACTGTAAAAAAAATAAGGGATGCAAAAAAACAGAACATCTCAATAGTAAGTAGTAATGATCATCAATGCTTACTAGCTCTCTATGTGAAGTGTTGCTGAGGGGTGAGAACAGTAGTATTGAGACCACTGTTGCTTTGTGATTAAGAGAGATGCTTCAGGAACCCAATTGCCTGGGTTCATCTTCTTGCTCCACCACTTCCTGCTGTGTAGCCTTAGGCAGGGTGTGGCACCTCTCTGTTCTTCAGTTTTCAAACCTGAAAGAAGAGACTGATAATACACCCATCCCACAGGGACACTTGTGAGCATTGAGTTAAGTGTCTGGCATGTAAGAATTAGGCTGTGGATGTCAGTAACTCTAATTACTAGGTGCCAGCATGATACTAAGTGCTTTACATATATTACAACTCATAATCTTCACAAAAACCCACCAACTAGATCGTTCTCTCCTTTGTAAGGTTGGGAAAACTAAAGTTCATAGAATCTACTGAATTGTTCTACTATCACAGAGAACAGATTTTAACCCGACTTGCCTGACTCCAAAGTCTACTTTATTCCATATCCTACTGCTTCTCAAATAAATATCAACACAGGGGATTTTTGCCTGTTCAATTATGAGAATATAGAAAAGTAGGAAATAAACACTCAAAATTCTATCTTCATTGAGTAGCACTCTTCACACATGTTGTATATATATATATGGTACTGTACAGCATGCATCATTTGTGTATAACACAAACACCTTTTATGTGTGAAAGAATAACTGGGCCATATTTACATAGCCTTGCTATGGAGAGATGTAACCTAAGGATGAGGTGACTGTGGAACCATCCTGAGTATAGGAAAAATGATTTAAGTGGCTTTCACCTAACTCATGACACTTTCCAAGAGTTTGAGAAAACATGTGGCCTGGGAAGGAGATGGCTCTGGCTTGACACTGTCCACATCACATACTGGCTTCAGCTCTCCGTCCTCAGCCCTGGCCTCACATTGTAGAACTGATAGCCATGGCAAAGGGGAGCTGGCCAGGCACCCACCCTACCTGGATGCAGTGCTTACATATCACTCCGGCAGAAGGGCAGCTCAGATGAGTCAGCAGAGGCAAGAAGATAGTGGTTAGAACCAGGCCAACCAGGGAACGGACCCCAGCTCTGCCATTGTCTAGCTGTCATGCAACTTTCTTGTCTGCATCAGTTTTCTCTTCAAAAATTTGAAAGAATTTCTATTTTTTAGAGTGGTTTTGAGGATCAGGATAAAAGGTACATGAATTGCCTGACACAGAGATGGTTTCAGAGAAAATGTGTCATAGGTAGCAATCTATAATAATACTTTGCATTAATCATTTAAAACATGTTTGTGGTACCTATTGCACTGTTTCAGATACTGTACATGTGAAGTCCTTGCTGTCCCCAACTCTACAGATGACCACAGGGATCAATTCACCTCTGGAGAACAGCACCATCTCCAAGTTTAGGGGCAAAGTATCTTATGTCTGCAATAGATGTCTCAAGAGGGCAAGTAATTCAAGTTGGTAGAGAAGGTCAAAATGATAAAATGGAATATTAAAGTGTATTTTTAACTGGCTGCTAAGATAATGATGTCCAAGCCAAGGAGTGAAACAAAGAAAATTTTGGCCTTAAAAAATTAAACACAGATGGCCTTGTGTGCACAGACACTATCAAACCTCACAAGGAATCTATGATTGTTACTCAAGGAATCTATGATTGTTACTCTCTCTTCATTGGGTTGAGTCAGGGAAGATTAAGGTAAGAAGAATCTCACTGCTGAATGATGGAGTGATTATTAGTGTTCCTAAGCATTAGTCAACATAGTATCATGAGTGTGGAAATATTGGGAGGGTATAGGAAGGTTGAATGTTCCAATGCAATTTTCACATCTGTGAAAGAACACCTTAAATCTAATTTAAAGCATAGTGTCAGTGAAATGCAGAAAACATGTTGGTTCGGATGCAATTTTTCCCAAAGCTTAATGTTTTGAACACAGTCAAAGACAAACTTCTTCACAATTCATGTTCTATCAATATTTGAAGTCAAAAAAAAAAAAGCTGAAAAACTGGCAGAAGCCATTTAGTGCAAGGAGTGGCTGGTTCAGTCCTTGTGGTTTGTTAAAATGCACATGAAAGTTTATAGTAGTTTATAACACACATATTCCATTTATGCAAAAATACCTTTATTCCTTTGCTACAATTACAATGTTAGACTCTTACCTACTTGTCTGTTGACTAGATTCTTTTCTCTGTGTTGACTCTCCCAGATAACCAAATATTTAGAAAATATTTAATTGATGTATTTTTCAACCCTCCTTCCCATAATCCTCCGTCAGGAATTCTATCATTATAGCCCCAGGAAATGGAAAGACAAGAGCCACTCTAAAGAGAGGAAAGGAATATAACATCAGAGAGAATGCCAATAAAATTGGGCAGAAAGGACCCAACCCTCTTGCCCAGTAGAATTATGGGAAGAAAAAGGAGAAGCAGATGGTGATACACATGTATTCTAAGCACTCCTCTTGAAGCAGTCCTAAAAAGGAAGCATGTTGGATTGGTTGAAGAGAGGATTCTCCAGGCAGAGGTCAGGGAATTCTGAGGATACCAGGGGTTTGGGAACAACCACTGTGTAGTTCACAGGCTACGAAGGAAGGAAGGAAGGAAGGAAGAGAAAGCTTGGTGGGGATCTGAATTGCCAAAAGAGCCCTTGTTAGCCAGGCCCTGGGTAAGTTGGGAAAGAATAATCTCTGTGTTTACCAGGTTTCAGTCACAAGTACAGGAGAAAAGCAGTAGCCTAGGGCTTTCACAAAAGAGAGCAGAGAGGTCTGTGCAAGGACACCATTCAGGTAGCCAAGGCCCTGGCAGGTAACAGGGATGGCACAAATGAAGTCTCTCAGTGAACACCTTACTTCCAGACACATGGGCAGAATTGCGGGAACAACAATGGATGGTGAGGCAACCAGAGACTAGCAACTTCAGGGTACTCTTCCTTGTCCCAAAAAGGATAAACCAGAGCCCACAGAGAGCTGGAATTGTAATCAGTAATCATGGAGGCACAGAGCCAGAGACATGGTGCCACGGCAGGAGGGAGAAGGGAAGAAGGGCCCGGTGCCTCCCATTAACCAAACTGATAGATGCCAACCAGCAGGGAAGCCTGGGAGATGGGATCTGCAGGGGTCAGCCTTCCAGGACTCACAGGAGAGCACATGAAGGCAGAGATGGGGGGCAGGGGCAGAGATACCCAGAGAATAACCAGACACTTTCTTCTATTCCAATGTGTGGGCGTGTAAGCACCTCTTCCTTAAATACATAGATGCCATTATTGAGAGGAGCACCAGGATGTTCCAAAATATTGCATATTTATCTGAAGAGATTGAGTCAATTAAAAGAACATGTTTATACTATCGAAACACACTGAAATTTGCTAAAATATAGTTTATATTTCTGTCTATCCATCAGGTCATTGTAATGAAAATTAGATCAATTTTTTTTAAATAAAGAAACTGTACTTTCATTGCATCATGTGCTGAAGTGTGAGGAAATCTGTGAATCTCCTCCACTTTGTATTCTCTCTACTTTGAAAAGTGACTGAAGGGACTTAAAGATTAAACATGGCAGAAATGTCCTGATAGAGAAATAAGGGAATATTTCAGACTCCTGCTATGAGCAAGTTCATCTTAAATGGTTATTGGGCAATAAGTTATTTGACATCTAAAACAGCAATAATAGTACATTGTGTTACATCCTTGGCTATTTAAAACAAAAAGGGATTTATTGATGAAATGAAATATTTTCTGAAACTCAATATAAATGATAATTTATCACAAGGGATTGTCTACAAAGTACACTGAATGATACATGGGAAAAAAATCTCCAATCAGAGATAAGAAATGATGTTCAAGCATGGATATAAATTCTGGATGACTTAACATTTCCTGGACTTCTGCTTCTGTCTCCTCCAAAATATTTCACATTAAATCTTTGCTTCATGCCACACACCAGTTTCTGGATTTCTTCTGAACAAATGATCATCTTTCACAATGACTGCCAAGTTGCCCTAGCACTCAGATGAGCTTGTCGGAAGGGCCTGCTTCATGCACAGGCCCAATGGCCATTCTCACCTGGCTTCTCCCTGAATAACCCAGCCATCCAACTGCAGATTTATATTTGTCCAACCCTTCCTTTCCTACTGTAAATATCTCAATCCAAAATTCTTCCACAAATGTCATGCCAAACATTTTCAAACCTACGATCATAATCTTTAACTGAACTCTACCATCAAAATGATTTATCTGTATTTTTTCTGTATGTATTTACATTACACTTGTTTTTGTCTGTCTTCCCCACATGTGATAATAAACCAAACTATCTACAGGTAGAGGCTGCATCTACTTTTCACTATATATTTCTAAGACAGCAGAAGCTAGACATTCAGGAGATCACCAAAAACTTTATTAGAATGGAGAAGAATACAATACTGACAAATCTATCTGGAGGAGAATGTGCATCTTCTTGTTATATATATAAAAAAAAATTTCCAAGAAGAGTACCTGGATTTTGGTGAGCCATTTGCTTAAGGCAGGGCTCTGCTCATGTGTTTCCCTTTCCTTTTGTTCCTTAAGCCGTTCTTCCATCTCAATTAAATATTAACTATTGTGATGGATCCACCCCTCTCCCCTCAACACACACACCCTCAAATCAAGAGGTTTCCTGGAAGAGTCACCTTAAGCCAGCTGGATTAGGAACCTGACTTAAGTGAGCCTTTAGTGAAAAGCACTGTTATTTGGAGACTCGGGGGGTAATCATTTTTGGTTTGCAGGGAGAACTTCGGAGGGTGACTCCTGGCTACTGGCTACTTTTGCTGTGTAGTTGCATGTTAAACATGATGACTTGCTGTATAGAAGCCATGTGTTGTCATAATGTAACATCATTAAACAAAGTGTTTAGAGCAGTTTTAGCTGAGCCAGAACATGAACAACAAAACCCGCCAATTACAGTGTCATTTTGTGTAGTTGTTAAGGTTTCAAATGTCTCCAACTTTTTCTGGTAGGCCATATTGAGCATGTCACAGAGAACATCTGAGAGAACGATTTGCTAGGCAATGTGCAATTCTCGCTTCTTTTTTTAATATCAGAGAAGAAAGAGTTCTTTATAATAATTTGGCTCAAATGTCTACACACATTGCTCCAGCGTCTGTAGCAGCATGTGTTTCTAGGATTGTTCTGGAAGAGAAAATGCAGAAACAGCAGGGAGCAGAAGATAAACAGGCAATCCGTGACTCATTAAAACAAGCATTGGTAGCCAACATTGTGGAGTGTGTGAAGACCCCAGATCCAGCTCGGCTATAAACTTTTTTTACCAGCTGGACTTAGCATCTGTCAGAGTTTGGAAGGAGAGATAATCTGGTACAAATGATTTCAGTGTGTCGCATTTATTAACCTGCCACCTTACATAACTCTGCTGATTGGGAACTCAGGGAAATGTTTGAGCAATGACACAGCTTGTTGTTGGAATGCTACAACTTCAGTAATAAAGATGCAAGTTGCTATTTTTTTTTTAAATACAAAGACCACAGAGCAATTGGAAAATGATAATGAAGCAAAGTTAAAAGGCATCACAGTCTTGAGAAATGTACGTGCCAGAAGAATAATTGAAATTCAGTTTGGATTTTGATCATTTTCATTTCTTTACATCAATTAGGCAAGAAAAGTATTTTACTTTTTAATAGTTGTTGCATTAGCTTTGTTAACAGCTCTGATGTAAACAGATGCCGAACTGGGAGCATTATCGTGTCCTTTTCCAACTACTTACTGTGGTATATGAATGATTTGCTTCTGTTGCTAAATCCCTGACAATTGCTAAAAGGGTATTTTCTGTTTCGGCGGCATTTTTGTGGTGAAACTGAAAGAAAAGTAAAGGGGCCTTTATGTAAAAACCATATCCATTTTTGTCTTAACCAGATTTGCTTTGCCTCAAATTCGTTAAGAACAAAGGACATTATCCCAGATGTCAAAAACCACACAAGTTAACCTGCACCTTTTTCATCCCTGTGCTTTGATTTACTTCCTTTTTGCCTCAAAGTTTGCTTAGGATTATTTGGTCAAGAGGGGGAAAATACCACAAAACAATTTTCTATTTCTTTTCCAGGTCACATGCCAGTAATTTCAAATTAATGGGGATGTTTGCACTCTGGTACAAAACTTGCACATATCAGCTTATAAAATATGGATAAGCTAGTTTCCTATAACAAAATATAGCACTAACTACCATTTCAAAAATGAAAATTGCCCAGACTTTAGGGAAAAAAAAAAATCAGCTGAAGGAATGCTTCACGTTTCGCCATGGTTAGCCTATTATTTGTAGTTTTGAAACTTTATTGGTCCCCAATCTAATCTTTTCTGAGTATAAAAACATTAACATATGGTTTAACACAGCACAGGGCTGGAAAGCCCATCTCCCAAATGCACATTGTATGCAGGGTGACATTCACACTAAATATCATCCCTCCGGGTCTGTACTCCATTTTACCTGGGATTGGAGAGCCATGAAATCCCTGGAAAAGTTGTTCATGAGTCTGAACCAAATGGTGCACAGTGTACTGAGATACTAACAGTGTATGCTTCTGCCAAAGGTTGTGGCTCAAATGTCTCTCTAAGTAACATTAAAAATCTGCTGCTTCATGCCTATGAATTTCAATATTTATAGCATTCAATAAAACGGTCCACTGTCAGAGAGAGATGCGCCACTGTGCACTCTCTGAGCAGATGGGCGGCAATATGGCACATTTACATGGACCAGCTGTGGAGCGCAGAAATGGATGCTGGTCAGAGGCAGGGTGCAGGCCCTACATCTGGAATTCTAACCAACTGGCCTTGGTGCCCGTTGTAAAGTTTCCTTCTGCAGGTTGAGCTCTGATTTAGGGCTGCTCACTAGTGTGCCTTAAACTGCATCAAGAGTCCTCATTAACACAAGAGACTAGAGGGAGGTTAGGGCCTGGAACTCCTCTGTCGGGCATCTGTTAGAGTCTGTGGATGGCACTCTGTAGTCGGTTATAGGCGCACCCAGGGGAAGATTCTCTCATGCATGATGCAATGTTCTCTACTTAACTGGTTTTATACAGAAAAAGAAAGAGGTTTTATTATAAACAGAGCTATTTCTCCACATCCCCATTACTGAATAAGTCAGTAACTAAATATTTGAAAATTTAGTAGAAATGTCTAATATTTTTTCCAGTCTCAAATGGAACATTGTCTTATTTTGGGGAGACTGAGCTTAATTCAAATGCCCAGTTATAAATTTCTTAAATATGTAATGCTTTTAGACAACTTCTCTTCATTGTAAAATCACTATTCAAATAATTCAAATAGTATGATTTTGTGTAGTTTAAATCAATCAACTGACTTGATAGACAAACAGTTCTAGACGTACCTCAAATATGAACAAGAAATGGATTAGTACATAAAAATATTCCTAAGGAGTAACATTCTAGCTTCATTTTTAGTAAATAATTTCCCTTTAGAGAAAATCCCACTCTTCTTCTTCATTTTGTAAAATGCATTCCCTTGCATTTTCCAGTTACTCACTTTAAAATTTTTGTGGACTTCCATGGTCCCATCTCTTGAAAAGTGGTTCATTTATAGCCTCATACTAATGATGACTCATTTTTATGACAGTCTTTCAACATTTTTTCTTACCTCCTCTTACCCTCAACAGTAACAGCTTTTTTGAGCAAATGAGCCAATACAACTAGTTATCAATGGGGTGATGCTAACTTAATCATGTAAATTATGGATAATTTAGGGACTTGTCATTGAATAAACATCATCTTAACATTCTAAAAATAAAATTACATTTATGCTATTTGGCCTCAATCTTTAAAGAGAAAAACTTGGTTATAACTGTCAAACAAGTTTTAAGGGATGGCTGATTTCCACCCAATGAAAGCTAACAGGTTAAAAATATTCTGCTTGATTAATTGATGGATGATTAGTTTAATGGTATTGTGGGTTAGTAATTAATATGTGATTGAATGCCCAGACAAGACGTAGCAGCTAAAGCACTAACTGTTTGCGTAAGGTAGTATCTACTATGAATACGGTGGCATCTGCCTGGGAGGCCTAGCCATCTATACAGAAAGAGGGCGGAGTGGTGAGAAGAAAATGGAGCACTGGACACAGAATTGTAGCAATAAGAGGTACGGATTTATCAAAAGGTAAAACCATTTAGTAATGAAGAAGGAACTCAAATTGGCAATCCAGTAAGATATGCATGGTCACAGCAGTTCCAAAAAATTCAGTGAGGGAGAATTATAATTTTTCTTTTATTTTTCAACCATGATTAATTTTTTTCATTGGCAGTCCAATATCTCAAAGATAACGTGTATTTACTTCGACAGAAATATGTCAATATATCGGTCATCCTGGAGCTTCCTTAGAGCTGTGTGAATGAGAATATTGTGAATGAAATGTCTGATACCTCTGAAGAGAAAAATGGTCTTCCAGCCAAAGGGAATATTGCACGTGAAACAAAGTGCAACTAACATGAGCTGTCCCAAGCGGCTGTCCCCATTCATAGTAGCCACCTCCTCTCCACTGTGACTGATACACGCTTTACCAACACAAATAATCCCATCTCTGGATGTCCATCAGGCAGGCAGAGTTCCAGCACTGTGCTGTCTGGCTCATTGTGTGCTTGCCATGGATTACTGAATACACAATTTTCCCATCTTGTAGAATGACGTCCACTGCACTGCTCCTGACAAGAGACAAATCTATGTATCCTGCTTCTGATTTTCACATGCAGAAAGATCATTTTTCTTATGAATTAAAAAAAATTATTCTATGAAGGCAATACCTTAATTATAATTAAATGGCTGTAAAGTATAGTACAGAGCCATAAACAGTATAAAGTATAAAGGCAATATTAAAATGGTAGAATGTGCTTTTTCTTAGCTTAAAAAATATATAAGTATGAGTGTGTTTACATGCATGTGTGTTAAAAGAAAATATAGTAGAGTTACAAATAAGAGATGTTTCTTGTTTAATAATCTTTAGTTTTATTTTAATTTTTAGTTTTTTTTAATCTTTAGTTCATCAGTCAGTGAAGGTGAAGAAAATATCCAGAGGATTCTTTGTTAATGTTTGTTTCAAATTCCTAAACTCCTGAAGATGAGAATGGGTTACAAACATTGAAAGAGAGGAAAGTAGGATTGGATTAAGATTGAAATTAGTGTAAACTCATGGTGTCAAAATTATAGATAGATATAGAAATAAATAGGTATATATAAATAAATATATGAACATGTGCATATATTCATACATTCATTCATTCCCTATGTCTAGCCTCTAAGAGATCCTAGGAGCTATGAAAGCCCAAGAGCAGTGAGCATGCCCAGCACCCTGAGCTTGGCTTCAAATACTGCTCCCCATGAAAAGGACCCAGGGCTCCTTGAAGAGACTGCTTATTCCAGGTTTGGGGCAGGGAAAGTACCAGATGGATCTGAAACTTCTTGTTGTAGCAGAAAGCAGGAAGCACTCAAAGAACAATGGCAGCATGTGAAAAGGACGCAGGATCTAACTTGACTGAGCTCCCCCTGGCCAAACTGGGGACAATTTGAGCATTAAAAGAAACAGTGATGGTAATGTATTAAAACTCATCAATAAGATAGAAGATCATGAACACACACACACACACGCACACACATATATATGTGCATTTGAAGTTTGATAAGGCTCAAGATATTGACATAGTTGTAAAGTATCCCCCAGAAAATATTTATGCATTGCATTATCATGGGGGGAAAGATTAACTTTAAAGTTCAGAAGACTGGCTGATATCACCCTAATCAAGCCATCAAGGTGAACCTCATCAGCAATGGGACAAATTTAAATCATGCTCCTGGATAGGAAGAAGCAGCATTGCTTCTGATATTCTTGTCAAACATGAATCACCTGAATTGAATGCTGAGAAAGGATCAGACAAACCCAAATCAAAAGACAGTCTACAAAATAAATGGCTTGTAGTCTTCAAAAGTGTCAAGGTCACAGAAGTGGAGAGAATACTAAAGAACTGTTCTGGTCTAAGGGTGACTAAAGAGATGTGACACCTACATGCAAGACATGATTCTGAACAGATCCTGTTTACAAGAGGCTGTTTTGAGGCAATGAGTGGAGCTTGAGTGGGATCTTCAGTGTAGCCATGTTACCATCTGACTTTGATAGTTATGTTGCATTGACGTAGGAGGATGTCCTAGTTTATAGAAAATCCACATTAATGTATTCAGGGGTATTGAATGATTTGGTGGCCAACTTGCTCTAAATGATTCAGGAGAAAAAGTTCTTTATTCTGCATTTGCAGTTTTTCAATAAGTTTGTGGTTTTTAAAATTAAAAACTAAAGGTTTTACAAAAAAAAACAAAACTAAAGGTTTTAATTAGCTATGTGTAAGCCTCATTTCCAGAGAATCTGGATCGATCTGAGGTAGGACCCTAGCAAGGGCATTTTTTAAAAGCTCCCCAGGTGTTTCCAATATGCAACCAGGGTGGAGATCAATTGGTCTAGACTCTAGACTAACCTCATTTTAGAAAAAAGTGAACAGAATTCAGATGCCAGGCCAAATGTTGTGCAGCTAGCCCAACAGCCCACAGAACTCTAGTGTTCAGATTCCTAGTTGGTTCATTCATTCATTCATTTTATTGACCTGATATTTAGAGCACTGTGAGGGGTATTTTGAAAGAAAAAAAACCAGTAAAACATGCATGCTTGTAATATTAATAATGTCTTCCTTGTATAACATTTTATTGCTTGTAAAATGTTTTAGCATTTCTTTTGGTTGTCAAAGCAATTCACTTGAGTATTATTACCTCGATTTTATAGACAAGGAAACCAAGGTTACAATGAGCAAGTGATATCCCTTGTCAGGTCCAGGACTCAGGACTGCTGACACCTAGGCCAGGGTTTTTCTGCCATACTCCACTAGTTTAATAGAAGGCAACAAATGTTAAATGTCTAATGAGTAATAAAGATCCATAAGCATTCTGGGAACAAACAAGGACTTGAGATCACTCCAGGTGCAATATTAGGGAGAAATTCATAAAGGAAGCAGGATGTGAGCTGCAGATTCCAAGACAGTCCAGTAAGATGGTCTAAGCAAAGAGAGAAGTAGTCATTCTAGACAAGCAGGGTGTATGGACAAAGGACAAGAAGAAAATAAAAGCTTCATGTTTTGTGAGAGGTAATGAATAAGCCAGTTAGGGTAGAGGAAAAGTGTTTACAGCAGTGAAACATTTCCTATCAGAAAGACGACATGAGGCTACACTACAAGTGTTTTTAGATAACCTATGACCTCCAAATGGCAACCACAAGCTGGCTGAATAGCATGAGTTAACAATCGGGAAAAGCAGGGCTATGACTTTGCATCTTAGCTTTTTATCACTGTCTATTATATGATTCAGGAGAAATGGAAACATCTATACTTTGTGCTTCCAGAAATGAAATGAAAAAGCCAAAGATAATCTAAGAAGATTGTACTGATCAAGGATCATTAATTAAGCAAGAGGTGGGAAACAATATGCACTGCTCTCATTAATTGCCTGTCTCTGTGCAGGGCACCTGACTTAGGGGAATTTCATGTACACCTCGTGGCAACCTCATGAGGTAGGAATTAGCAACACTCACTCTTTCACAGATAAGGAGGCTGAGAGTAGGTGAGGTTCATTGAAAGTTGCATATCATAGGTTTGAATTTAAAGCTACCCATTACTCAAGCCCACCCTCTCTTTCTTTGTTATGTCCTTGCATAAGGCCTGGGAGGGCCACTGTGGGCAGGTTAACTTAAACTAGGCATTTTGAACCTGAAAGTAATATTTTACCACAACATTGACCCTCTAAGTTGATAGAACTTGTTTTATTGATCTATATTAATTTCTCTGAATACACATTTCAATTTCACTTAAGTAAAGAAAACATTCCAACTTTTATCAAAATAGTCATTAATAGTATTTTTTCATAGTTTTAAGTGTAGAATTGGAATCTTTAATCAATAAAAAGCATTGAGGATTTAGGAAAAGATCTAGTTCTTTTTTAAAAAATTCAATTTATTAAACTAAAAAAACAAAACAAAACAGTTCACCATTTCTCCCACCCCCTACCCCCAACTTCTGGCAAATACCAATCTATTCTATGAGCTTATTATTTATTTATTTATTCAATTATTTATTTTTAGATTCCACATATAAGAGATATCATGCAGTATTTGTTTTTGTCTGACTTATTTCACTTGGCATAAATACCCAGAAGTAAAACTATTGAATCATACAATAGTTCTATTTAAAATATTTTTGAGGAACCTCCATGTGTTTTTCCATAGTGGCTTCACCAATTTACACTCCCACCAACAGTGCACAAGGATTCCCTTTTCTCTATATCCTCAACGACCCTTGTTATATTTTTATC
The DNA here is from genome assembly GCF_030020395.1 of Manis pentadactyla. Classification (NCBI taxonomy): domain Eukaryota; kingdom Metazoa; phylum Chordata; class Mammalia; order Pholidota; family Manidae; genus Manis; species Manis pentadactyla. Next base: position 53,972,309 of record NC_080030.1, read on the forward strand.
TTTTTGATAACACCTTTTTAACAGGTGAGAGGGAGATATCTCACTATGGTTTTGGTTTACATTTAGAGCATCTTTCATGTACCTGTTGGCCATCTATTTTCTTTGGAAAAATGTCTATTCTGATCTTCTGCCCATTTTAAAACTGGATTTGTTTCTTTGCTATTGAGTTGTACAAATTCTTTACATATTTTGGATGTTGACCCCTTATCAGATATAAGATTTGCAAATATTTTCTCCCATTCAGAAGGTTGCTTTTTCATTTTGTTGATGGTTTCCACAGCTGTATAGAAGCTTTTTATTTTGATGAAGTCCCATCTGTTTATTTTTGCTTTTTGTTGCTTTTGCTTTTAGTGTTAGATTCAACAAAATCATCACTGAGTAGCTTACTGACTAGTTCCTTCTAGGAGTTTTACTCTTTCAGGCACTATGTCAAGTCTTTAGTCTATTGTGAGTTAGTTTTTATATTGGTAAGGTAGTAGTCTAGTTTTATTCTTTTGCATGTGGTTGTCCAATTTGCCCAGACCATGTATTAAAGAGACCATCCTTTCTCCATTATATATTCTTAAGTCCTTTGTTGTAAATTAATTGACCATAAATGTGTGGGCTTATTTCTAGGCTGTCTATTCTGTTCCATTGAGCTGTTTCGGTTTTTATGTCAATGCCATACTGTTTTAACTACTATAGCTTTGTAGTATAGTTTGAAATCAGGAAAAATTATGCTTCCAGCTTTGTTCCTCTTTCTTAGGATGTGTGACTATTCAGAGTCTTTCATGGTTTCATACAAATTTTAGGATTATTTGTTCTATTTCTGCAAAAAATAAAATTGGAGTTTTGATAGGGATTGCATTAAATTTGTATATAACGTTGGGTAGTACGGCCATTTTAATAATATTAATTCTTCCAATTCATTAGCATGAAATAGTTTTATATTTATTTTTGTCTTCAATTTCTTTCATTAATGTCCTATAGTTTTCAATATATAGGTCTTTCATCTTCTTGGGTAAATTTATTCTTGGGTATTTTATTCTCTTAATGAAATTGTAAATAGGCTTGTTTTCTTAATTTCTCTTTCTGATAGTTTGTTATTAGTGTATAGAAACACAAGTTTTTGTGTATTTATTTTGTACCCTTCAACTTTATTGAATTATTTCATTCTAACAGTTTTTTGATGGAGTCCTTAGATTTTTCTATATACAAAATATGTCACCTGTAAATAGTGACAGTTTTAGTTCCCTACAATTTGGATTATTTTTGTTTCTTTTTCTTGTCTAATTGCCCTGGCAAGGATTTCCAATACTATATTGAACAAAAATAGCAATATTGGGCATCCTTTTCCTGATCTTAGAGAAAGAGCTTTCACTTTTTCACTGTTGTGTATGATGTTATATTCATTATACTTGTCACATATGGCCATTAGCATTTTGAGGTATGCTTCCTCTATATCTGCTTTACTGTTTTGAAGTAAAGTGAATATAACTAAAGGGACTTAGGGGACAATATCACATGGACTGACATTCACATCATAGGAGTTCCAGAAAGTGAAGAAAGAGAGAAAGGGTCAGAAATGTTACTTGAAGAAATAATGGCTGAAAACTTCCCTAACCTGGGGAAGGAAACAAACATCAGATCCAGGAAGCACAGAGAGTTCTATATAAGAGGAACCCTGAGAGACCTACACCAAGACACATTTTATCCAAAGTTAAAGACAAGGAGGAAAGATCGGAAGATGGTGGCGTGAGTAGAGCAGCGGAAATCTCCTCCCAAAACCACATATATCTATGAAAATATAACAAAGACAACTCTTCCTAGAATAAAGACCAGAGGACACAGGACAATATCCAGACCACATCCGCACCTGAGAGAACCCAGCGCCTCACGAAGGGGGTAAGATACAAGCCCCGGCCCAGCGGGAGCCAAGCACCCCTCCCCCCCAGCACCCGGCAGGAGAAGAGCAGGCAGAGCAGGAGGGAGACGGAGCCCAGGACTGCCGAACACCCAGCCCCAGCAATCTGGAACAGAGTGCAGACACAGTGCGTGCGCAGGGTCCCTGGATACTAGAGAAACAGGGCAGCAAGAACAGTGAGTGGGCACCGGAGGCCGGGCGCCAGAGGACATAAGAAAAGCCAGCGACCAATTTTTTTTTTTTTTTTTTTTTGCTGTTTTGTTTTGGCGAGCGCATTTTGGAAATCTTAAAGGGATAGGGACCCCTATACTAGGGAAACAGGGCAGCAAGAACAGTGAGAGGGCACTGGAGGCCTGGTGCCGGAAGACACCAGAAAAGCGAGTGACCTTTTTTTTTTTTTTTTTTGCTGTTTTGTTTTGGCGAGTGCTTTTTGGAAGTCTTAAAGGGATAGGGACCACAATACTAGGGAAACAGGGCAGCAAGACTGGTGAGCAGATGCCTGAGACTGGCGCCGGAGAATAAAGAAAAACGAGCGGCCACCATTTTTTTTTTTTTTTTAATTAAAAACATTTTTTTTCTATTTACTGTTAAAAGAACATATGGCATGTGAACAGTCCCCAGGAATGGGTTGTTTTAATTTGTCTGATTTCTCTCAGACTGTTCAAGTTCATTTGGACAATATCCACCATATCATAGATAAGTTTTCACAAATGCCTAAGGTGCCTAACTGGTTTTTTTGGTTTCACTGCAGATGGCTGGTAATTACAGATATGCTTTGGTTATGTAACTATACTCCTATTATGTTAATGTGTGTGTGCAATTTAAGTAGTAGCTTAAAACCTATACATGCTGAAGTTACTCTACAAGAAGATATATCAAAGAAATAATCAATCTTCCCATGTTTTCTTCCGCCTGCTACTTCTATAGCTTTTCTTCTTCCTTCCTAATTACAACCCTTAAATAGAATTCGTGCCTCATATCACATTTACCGAGTATCATAATTCTTCCAAGTGGTAAAGATACCTCAAGACAAATGCTGGGCATAGAAGCCACAGGGCATAAATATGCAAAGAAGTAAAAAGCTAACTTTTTCAAACAATAAGGCTTCTCTCTCACTTACCAACTTCACATTTCCCTGTATGGCCCCGGAAGATGACTGGTTAGCCAGAGACGGGTAAGATTCCTCAAGGGAGGAACAACCTAAGACAGGCACAGTCGCAGGGGGGCCATCAGGTGAGAAATTGGGGATCAACAGAGGTGAGGCTTAGAACCTCACCCCCCCGTTCTGAGAGAAATCTTCTGCATACGTGGATGTTTTATTGCCCTGGTCTAGCTTGGATTAACACATAGTCTACAGGCACACACCTGATCATCTACATTTGCTCTCTTACAGCACTAAACTATGTTTTCTACCTTTATCTTGTATCTACCTACCACTTCAGCATTTTATTAAAAATAATAATAATAAAGAGAGAAATGTGGTATCCACATATAAATCAAGTATAAAAACCAAATGAGTATTCATATTTGAACTGACTGTTTAGAGTTCATAATGCATGAGCAAAACCGAAAGTTTCTGTGATGACTGCCCTTGTACTGTTCACTGTGTAACTTATTCATTATGTAAGAATTTGTTCTACATGTAAAAACTTGTTTGTTATGCCTCAGAAGATTGGAGACTGACAAAAATTAGGCTTGGGGTGGATTAATGATTGTGCATTGAGCATTGACTCCCCTATACAGAATTTTATTGTCGTTAACAACCATTTGATCAATAAATATGAGAGATGCCCTCACAAAAAAAAAAAAAAAAAAAAAAAAGTACAGACTTCCAATGGTAAAATAAATTAGTAACCGGGATGTAATGTATAGCATAAGGAATATAGTCAAGATATTGTAACAGCCTGGTAGGGTGATAGCTGGAACCTAGAATTATGTATATAAATGTTCTACCACTGTGTTGTACACTTGAAACTCATGTAATGTAATACTGTGTGTCAACTACCCTTCAATAAAAAATAATTATTTAAAAAAAAATAAATAAATAAAAAATAAAAAGATTTCTTGTAAAAAAAAAAAAAAAAACATTTTTTTTTTTCTTTTTTTGTGGTGGTTGTTTTGTTTTGGCAGGTGCTTTTTGGAAGTCTTAAAGGGGCAGGGCAGGACACTTAATCCAGAGGTAGGGAATCCGGGGATCTCTGGGCACCCTAACCCCTGAGCTGCAGGGAGCAGGGAGGCCCCTTACAGAGATAAAGAGCCTCCCAGCCGCTCCCCCTCCAACGCGAATCCACCGCTTTGGAGCAGCTGCCCGAGCCAGGCCACGCCCACAGCAACAGCGGAGATAAACTTCATAGCAGTCGGGCAGGAAGCAGAAACCCTGTCTGCGCCCAGCTGCCCAGGACAAGCCACTAGAGGCCGCTGTTCTCCCAGGAGAGGAGGGCCACAAACCAACAAGAAGGAGAGTTCTTCCAGCCATCACTCGTCCCAGCTCTGCAAACTATTCCTATCACCATGAAAAGGCAAAGCTACAGGCAGACAAAGATCACAGAGACAACACCAGAGAAGGAGACAGACCTAACCAGTCTTCCTGACAAAGAATTCAAAATAAGAATCATAAACATGCTGACAGAGATGCAGAGAAATACGCAAGAGAAATGGGATGAAGTCCGGAGGGAGAGCACAGATGCCAGAAAGGAGATAACAGAAATGAAACAAATTCTGGAAGGGTTTATATCAGAATGGATTTGATGGAATTGAAACCAGAGAACAGAAACGCATAGAAGCTGACATAGAGAGAGATAAAAGGATCTCCAGGAATGAAACAATATTAAGAGAACTGTGTGACCAGTCCAAAAGGAACAATATCCATATTATAGGGGTATCAGAAGAAGAAGACAGAGGAAAAGAGATGGAAAGTATCTTAGAAGGAATAATTGCTGAAAATTTCCCCAAACTGGGGGAGGAAATAATAGTACAGACCACGGAAATACACAGAACCCGCAACAGAAAGGATCCAAGGAGGACAACACCAAGACGCATAATAACTAAAATGGCAAAGATCAAGGACAGGGAAAGAGTTTTAAAGGCAGATAGAGAGAAAAAGGTCACCTATAAAGGAAAACCCATCAGGCTAACATCAGACTTATCAACAGAAACCCTACAGTCCAGAAGAGAACGGCATGATATATTTAATACAACAAAACAGAAGGTCCTTGATCCAAGGATACTGTATCCAGCACGACTATCATTCAAATATGATGGTGGGATTAAACAATTGCCAGACAAACAAAAGCTGAGGGAATTTGCTTCCCACAAACCATCTCTACAGAACATCTTACAGGGACTGCTCTAGATGGGAGCACTCCTAGACAGAGCACAGCACAAAACACCCAACATATGAAGAATCGAGGAGGAGGAATAAGAAGGGAGAGAAGAAAAGAATCTCCAGAAAGTGTATATAACAGCTCAATAAGCGAGCTAAGTTAGGCAGTAAGATACTAAAGAGGCTAACCTTGAACCTTTGGTAACCACAAATTTAAAGCCTGCAATGGCAAAAAGTACATATCTTTCAATAGTCACCCTAAATGTTAATGGGCTGAATGCACCAATCAAAAGACACAGAGTAATAGAATGGATAAAAAAGCAAGACCCATCTATATGCTGCTTACAAGAAACTCACCTCAAACCCAAAGACATGTACAGACTAAAAGTCAAGGGATGGAAAAACATATTTCAAGCAAACAACAGCGAGAAGAAAGCAGGGGTTGCAGTACTAATATCAGACAAAATAGACTTCAAAACAAAGAAAGTAACAAGAGCTAAAGAAGGACACTACATAATGATAAAGGGCTCAGTCAAACAAGAGGATATAACCATGTTAAATATATATGCACCCAACACAGGAGCACCAGCATATGTGAAACAAATACTAACAGAACTAAAGGGGGAAATAGACTGCAATGCATTCATTCTAGGAGACTTCAACACACCACTCACCCCAAAGGATAGATCTACTGGGCAGAAAATAAGTAAGGACACGGAAGCACTGAACAACACAGTAGAGCAGATGGACCTAATAGACATCTATAGAACTCTACATCCAAAAGCAACAGGATATACATTCTCCTCAAGTGCACATGGAACATTCTGCAGAATAGACCACATACTAGGCCACAAAAAGAGCCTCAGAAAATTCCAAAAGATTGAAATCCTACCAAACAACTTTCCAGACCACAAAGGCATGAAACTAGAAATAAACTGTACAAAGAAAGCAAAGAGGCTCACAAACACATGGAGGCTTAACAACACGCTCCTAAATAATCAATGGATCAATGACCAAATCAAAATGGAGATCCAGCAATATATGGAAACAAATGACAACAACAACACTAAGCCCCAACTTCTGTGGGACACAGCAAAAGCAGTCTTAAGAGGAAAGTATATAGCAATCCAAGCATATTTAAAAAAGGAAGAACAATCCCAAATGAATGGTCTAATGTCACAATTATCAAAATTGGAAAAAGAAGAACAGATGAGGCCTAAGGTCAGCAGAAGGAGGGACATAATAAAGATCAGAGAAGAAATAAATAAAATTGAGAAGAATAAAACAATAGCAAAAATCAATGAAACCAAGAGCTGGTTCTTCGAGAAAATAAACAAAATAGATAAGCCTCTAGCCAGACTTAATAAGAAGAAAAGAGAGTCAACACAAATCAACAGTATCAGAAATGAGAAAGGAAAAATCACGACGGACCCCACTGAAATACAAAGACTTATTAGAGAATACTATGAAAACCTATATGCTAACAAGTTGGGAAACCTAGGAGAAATGGACAACTTCCTAGAAAAATACAACCTTCCAAGACTGACCCAGAAAGAAACAGAAAATCTAAACAGAACAATTACCAGCAATGAAATTGAAGCGGTAATCAAAAAACTACCAAAGAACAAAACCCCCGGGCCAGATGGATTTACCTCGGAATTTTATCAGACATATACCCATTCTCCTTAAAGTTTTCCAAAACATAGAGGAGGAGGGGATACTCCCAAACTCATTCATTCTATGAAGCTAACATCACTCTAATACCAAAACCAGGCAAAGACCCCACCAAAAAAGAAAACTACAGACCAATATCCCTGATGAACGTAGATGCAAAAATACACAACAAAATATTAGCAAACCGAATTCAAAAATACATCAAAAGGATCATACACCATGACCAAGTGGGATTCATCCCAGGGATGCAAGGATGGTACAACATTCGAAAGTCCATCAACATCATCCACCACATCAACAAAAAGAAAGACAAAACCCACATGATCATCTCCATAGATGCTGAAAAAGCATTTGACAAAGTTTAACATTCATTCATGGTAAAAACTCTCAGCAAAATGGGAATAGAGGGCAAGTACCTCAACATAATAAAGGCCATCTATGATAAACCCACAGCCAACATTATATTGAACAGCGAGAAGCTGAAAGCATTTCCTCTGAGGTCGGGAACTAGACAGGGATGCCCACTCTCCCCACTGTTATATAACATAGTACTGGAGGTCCTAGCCATGGCAATCAGACAAAACAAAAAAATACAAGGAATCCAGATTGGTAAAGAAGAAGTTAAACTGTCACTATTTGCAGATGACATGATATTGTACATAAAAAACCCTAAAGACTCCACTCAAAAACTACTAGAACTGATATAGGAATACAGCAAAATTGCAGGATACAAAATCAACACACAGAAATCTGTGGCTTTCCTATACACTAACAATGAACCAACAGAAAGAGAAATCAGGAAAACAACTCCATTCACAATTGCATCAAAAAAAATAAAATACCTAGGAATAAACCTAACCAAAGAAGTGAAAGACTTATACTCTGAAAACTACAAGTCACTCTTAAGAGAAATTAAAGGGGACACTAACAGATGGAAACTCATCCCATACTCGTGGCTAGGAAGAATTAATATTGTCAAAATGGCCATCCTGCCCAAAGCAATATACAGATTTGATGCAATCCCTATGAAACTACCAGCAACATTCTTCAATGAACTGGAACAAATAGTTCAAAAATTCATATGGAAACGCCAAAGACCCCGAATAGCCAAAGCAATCCTGAGAAAGAAGAATAAAGTAGGGGAGATCTCACTCCCCAACTTCAAGCTCTACTATAAAGCCATAGTAATCAAGACAATTTGGTACTGGCACAAGAACAGAGCCACAGACCAATGGAACAGACTAGAGAATCCAGACATTAACCCAGACATATATGGCCAATTAATATTTGATAAAGGAGCCATGGACATACAATGGTGAAATGACAGTCTCTTCAACAGATGGTGCTGGCAAAACTGGACAGCTACATGTAGGAGAATGAAACTGGACCATTGTCTAACCCCATATACAAAAGTAAACTCAAAATGGATCAAAGACCTGAATGTAAGTCATGAAACCATTAAACTCTTGGAAGAAAACATAGGCAAAAACCTCTTAGACATAAACATGAGTGACCTCTTCTTGAACATATCTCCCCGGGCAAGGAAAACAACAGCAAAAATGAATAAGTGGGACTATATTAAGCTGAAAAGCTTCTGTACAGCAAAAGACACCATCAATAGAACAAAAAGGAACCCTACAGTATGGGAGAATTTATTTGAAAATGACACATCCGATAAAGGCTTAACGTACAGAATATATAAAGAGCTCACACGCCTCAACAAACAGAAAACAAATAACCCAATTAAAAAATGGGCAGAGGAACTGAACAGACAGTTCTCCAAAAAAGAAATACAGATGGCCAACAGACACATGAAAAGATGCTCCACATCGCTAATTATCAGAGAAATGCAAATTAAAACTACAATGAGGTATCACCTCACAGCAGTAAGGATGGCTGCCATCCAAAAGACAGACAACAACAAATGTTGGCGAGGCTGTGGAGAAAGGGGAACCCTCCTACACTGCTGGTGGGAATGTAAATTAGTTCAACCATTGTGGAAAGCAGTATGGAGGTACATCAAAATGCGCAAAACAGACTTACCATTTGACCCAGGAATTGCACTCCTAGGAATTTACCCTAAGAATGCAGCAACCAAGTATGAGAAAGATCAGTGCACCCCTATGTTTATCGCAGCACTATTTACAATAGCCAAGAATTGGAAGCAACCTAAATGTCCATCGATAGATGAATGGATAAAGAAGATGTGGTACATATACACAATGGAATACTACTCAGCCATAAGAAAAGGGAAAATCCTAACATTTGCAGCAACATGGATGGAGCTGGAGGGTATTATGCTCAGTGAAACAAGCCAAGCGGAGAAAGAGAAATACCAAATGGTTTCACTTATCTGTGGAATATAAGAACAAAGGAAAACTGAAGGAACAAAACAGCAGCAGAATCACAGAACTCAAGAATGGACTAACAAGTACCAATGGGAAAGGGACTGGGGAGGATGGGTGGGTAGGGAGGGATAAGTGGGGGGATAAGTAGGGGGGTATTAAGATTAGCATGCATGGGGGGGTGGGAGAAAAGGGAAGGCTGTACAACACAGAGAAGGCAAGTAGTGATTCTACAACATTTTGCTATGCTGATGGACAGTGACTGTAAAGGGGTTTATAGGGGGGACCTGTTATAGGGGAGAGCCTAGTAAACATAATATTCATCATGTAAGTGTAGATTAGTGAAACCAAAAACAAAACAAAACAAAACAAAACAAAAAAAAGGCAGTTCCTGTGTGGTAACCTCCAATGAGGTCTACACAAGGGTATAAAGGGCATATAAAAGTGTAGGCAAAGGGTCTGTTTGTGTTTATACAGAGGATCAAAGCCTAATTGGGCTACCCCGAAAATGAACTAAGATACGATATGAAAAAGAACTTCCAACATCAGCACTCTCTGGAAGACTCATGCCAGAAGATGATCATCAAAAAACCCCAACAAAGATCCACGCACTGCTACAGCTGTAGATGCACTCATACCACCAATTCCTGGACTTGCCATTGGAATGAAGAAGGAGATATCTAAGCTGGCCTGTGCATACAGTAAAACAACAAATTTGACTGGATCTATACTGTTGGAACTCAATCAAGAATTAGGAGAAGTGCAAATTGTAGCGCTCCAAAATCTTACAACTACAGACTATTTACTGTTAAAAGAACATAAGGGATGTGAACATTCCCCAGGAATGGGTTGTTTTAATTTGACTGATTTCTCTCAGACTGTTCAAGTTCAATTGGACAATATCCACCATATCATAGATAAGTTATCACAAATGCCTAAGGTGCCTAACTGGTTTTCTTGGTTTCACTGGAGATGGCTGGTAATTACAGGTATGCTTTGGTTATGTAACTATACTCCTATTATGTTAATGTGTGTGTACAATTTAAGTAGTAGCTTAAAACCTATACATGCTGAAGTTACTCTACAAGAAGATATGTCAAAGAAATAATCAATCTTCCCATGTTTTCTTCCACCTGCTACTTCTATAGCTTTTCTTCTTCCTTCCTAATTACAACCCTTAAATAGAATTCGTGCCTCATATCACATTTACCGAGTATCATAATTCTTCCAAGTGGTAAAGATACCTCAAGACAAATGCTGGGCATAGAAGCTACAGGGCATAAATATGCAAAGAAATAAAAAGCTAACCATTTCAAACAATAAGGCTTCTCTCTCACTTACCAACTTTACATTTCCCTGTATGGTCCCGGAAGATGACTGGTTAGCCAGAGACGGGTAAGATTCCTCAAGGGAGGAACAACCTAAGACAGGCACAGTCGCAGGGGGGTCATCAGGTGAGAAATTGGGGATCAACAGAGGTGAGGCTTAGAACCTCACCCCCCCTGTTCTGAGAGAAATCTTCTGCATACATGGATGTTTTATTGCCCTGTCTAGCTTGGATTAACATATAGTCTACAGGCACACACCTGATCATCTACATTTGCTCTCTTACAACACTAAACTATGTTTTCTACCTTTATTTTGTATCTACCTACCACTTCAGCATTTTATTAAAAATAATAATAATAAAGAGAGAAATGTGGTATTCACATATAAATCAAGTATAAAAATCAAATGAGTATTCATATTTGAACTGACTGTTTATAGTTCATAATGCATGAGCAAAACCGAAAGTTTCTGTGATGACTGCCCTTGTACTGTTCACCATGTAACTTATTCACTATGTAAGAATTTGTTCGCCATGTAAGAACTTGTTTGTTATTCCTCAGAAGATTGGAGACTGACAAAAATTAGGCTTGGGGTGGATGAATGATTGTGCATTGAGCATTGACACCCCTATACAGAATTTTATTGTTGTTAACAACCATTTGATCAATAAATATGAGAGATGCCCTCACAAAAAAAAAAAAAAAAGTACACACTTCCAATTGTAAAATAAATAAGTAACCGGGATGTAATGTATAGCATAAGGAATATAGTCAAAATATTGTAACAACTTGGTATGGTGATAGCTGGTAGCTAGAATTATCATGTATATAAATGTTGTATCACTATGTTGTACACCTGAAACTAATGTAATGTAATACTGTGTGTCAACTACCCTTCAATAAAAAATAATTATCTACAAAAAAAAAAAAAAAACCAGATTCTGGACTTCTCCTAAAATATCATGAACATTCCCATGCCAAGTTATTCACCAAAATAATTATAAATGATGATATTGTGTTCTATTGTTCATTCCATTTAAAAATATTTTTTATAAGTAATAAACACACTACAGAAATAAAAAGTTAAAGACAAGGAGAAAAATATTAAAAGCAGCAAGAAAAGAAATACCTGTTATATACAATAATACCTCTGTAACACTGTCAGCAGATTTTTCAGCAGAAACTTTGGGAGCCAGAAGGGAGTGGCACAATATACTCAAAGTCCTCAGAGGAAAAATCTTCCACCCAAGAATATGCTACTGAGCAAAGTTGTCATTCACAAGTGAAAGAAACATAGAGTTTCTCAGACAAGCAAAAGCTAAAGGAGTTCATCACCAGTAAACCAGCTTTACAAGAAATGTTAAAGGGACTTCTTTAAACTGAAATGAAAGAGCACTAACAATAGTAAGAACATATACAAAAGAGTAAATCTTACTGGAAGGGCAAATATAAAGTAAAACTAGTAGATGACTCACTTATAAAGCTAGTATGAAGGTTAAAAGACAAAAGTAATTAAAATAACTATGATTGCAATAATTACTTAGGGGATACATAAGATAAAAAGATGTTAAATGTAACTCAAAAACATAAAACATATGGGGAGAATAATAATGTTGAATTTTACAATTGGGTCAAACTTAAGTTGCTATCAACTTCAACTAGACTATTATAGATATAAGTTGCTATATGTAATCCTTATGGTAACTATAAGGCAAAAACCTATAGTAAATATACAAAAGATAAAGCGAAAGGAATCTAAGCATACCACTAAAGAAAGTCATCAAACCACAAAGGAAGAGAGGTGGAGAAGAAAGGAATAGAGAGAAACCACAAAAACAGCCAGAAAACAATTAACAAAATGGCAGTAAGTACATACTGATTAATAATTACTTAAATGGAATTTAAATTCTATTTAAATGGAATAAATTCTCCAATCAAAAAGACATAGAGTGGCTGAATGAATAAAAAAACAGGAGCTATCTATACACTGACTACAAGATACTCATTTTAGATGTAAAGACACACACAAACTGAAAGTGAAGGGATGAAAAAATATATTCCATACAAGTGGAAACCAACAGAGGGTTGGAGTAGCTATACTTATATCAGGCAAAAATTACTTTAAAACAAAGATTGTAATAAGAGGAAAAGAAGGGCATTACATAATAAAGGTTTCAATCTAATAAGGAGGCAAAACATTTGTATGCACCCAACATAGATGCATCTAAATATATAAAGCAAATATTATCAGACCTAAAGGGAGAAAGAGACAACAATACAATAATAGTATGGGACTTTAATACCCCACTTACTTCAATAGATAGTCCAGTCATAAAATCATGAATATTGACCTCAAATGACATTTTAGACCAGATGAACTTAGTAGATATTTATAGAACATTCCATCTAAAAGCAAGTAGAATACACTTTCATCTCAAGTGCACATGGTACATTTTCTAAGATAGATCACATGTTAGGCCAGAAAACAATTCTTAATAAATTTAAGAGGATTGAAATCATATCAAGCACCTTTTCTGACCACATGTGAAACTAGAAATAATTTATATGAAAAAACCCTGGAAAATTCACAAATATGTGGAGATTAAACAGAATGCTAATGAATGACCAATAGGTCAAGAAGAAAGTAAAAGAGAAATAAAAAAATACCTTGAGGCAAATGAAAACGGAAATGGAAAATGCCACAATTTATGCAATGCAGTAAAAGAAGAATAAGAGTAAAGTTTTATAGTGATAAATACCTACCTCAAGAAACAAGGAAAGTCTTAAATAAACAAACTAACTTTACACCTCCAGGAACTAGAAAAAGAACAAACAAAGCCCAAAAAGATTAAAGCAGATATAAATGAAATAGAGACTAAAGAGACAGTAGAAAAGATCAATGAAACTAAGTGCTGATTCTTTGAAAGGTAAACAAAATTAACAAGCCTTTAGCTTGTCTTACCAAGAAAAAAAGAGACAACTCAATAAAATCAGAAATGAAAGAAGAGATGTTAAACTAATACCAAAGAAATACAAAGGATCATGAGACTATCATGAACAATTATACAACAACAAATTGGACAACCTAGAAGAAATAAATAAATTCTTAGAAACATGCAACTTACCAAGACTGAATCATGATGAAATAGAAAATCTGAACAGACCTATTAGGAGTAAGGAGATTGAATCAATAATCAGAAGTATCCCAACAAAGAAAAGTCCAATACCAGACAACTTCACTGGTGAATTCTACCAAACACTTAAAGAAGAATTAGTACCAATCCTTCTCAAACTCTTCCAAAAATAGAAGAGAATGGAACTCTTCCCAAATCATTATACACAGCCCGCATCCCCCTGATACCAAAATCAGACAAGGATGTCACAAGAAAAGAAAATTACAGGCCCATATTCCTGATGTAAAAATCCTCAATGAAATATTAGCAAACCAAATTCAATAACACATTAAAAGGATCATATACCATGATTAAATGGGATTTGTTCCTGGAATGCAAGGTTGGTTCAAATAAATAAATAATGTGCACAAATTTGTCAATGTTACACACCATACTAACAAAATAAAAGGATAAAAGTCACACGATCTTCTCAACAGATCCAGAAAAATCATTTGATGAAATCCCAATGTATTTATGATAAAAACTCAACAAAGATCTGGTTCTGATAGAAGTAGGAAGGATTGCAGAGACTAAGAATGGACTTGAAGAAAGCATCTTTGAAAAAGAATTTCAAGAAATTCTTGAAAGAATGAGTTTTCTTACTTCCTTGTTCCAATATTGAAAACAAAACAGAATAACTCATCATGTCCTATGGCCATCAATCCATTCTGACCTGGGTAAAGATGCCCTTCAATGCTAATTGATGATCAGTGGAAATAAACCATCTGTTGATGATTGAGCATGGGCATGAAAATTTTTTTGCCCTGGCAAACAGATTAGAGCATGGGGATAAGAAAAAAAGGAACATTTTATTCCAGGCCATTAGAGTCAGTGGCATAGATTTTGAGCAGTGCTTTTTCTACCCAGACTGACTCACGTGTTTAAGCACATAAAGTTGACTGATATGATGATTAAAAGTTGTCATTGCTTGCCCACATCAATTACCTATCCCAAGTCATTTATTGAACTTCTTCAATATAACAAACACGTTCACTGTCTATACACTGGGTGCCCTGAAAGCAGGAAGTCTTTGGGGAAGAATAGAAAGTATATCACCTCAAGGTTCTTCATTATGGAGAAATGTTTAGTCATAATTACAATAATAGGTCTCCATTTGTTTTAATGTGAATTACCTATAAAAGGTGCTGCCTTTTAGTGAATACCTATTTTGACTCCTCCAAGCATGCCCTTCGCCACCTGAAATTAATCTTAAAAAAGGCAGTGAACTGGTGAGGAAAAAAGCATGAGAAAAAATAAAATTGTTTAAAATGGTTCTGCTCCTATTGATTCCTGAATTATTCAGTAGCTAACAAGAACAGTCTCTGCTATGATCAGGAAAATACTGTGGGGCTCCCCTTCAACTTTTTGCCAGAAAAAAAAATAACTAAAAACAACTAGTAAATTATACAAAATTTCTATTCAGTAGATCCCACAGAGAAATATCTTAAGTAAATTGTTTATTCTTATTAGAAATGAAAGAACAGACAGATACTCTACTGTAAAAGTTACAAGAAAACAAGTATGAGTCATATTTGACAAATATTAGCTCAGATGCTCTGCGTTTTGCAATGGTGAGTTACCCACTAGCAGGACTTTCTCCTCTCTGATGGTCTATAATCAGTTTTCTATTGTATATGGTAATGGAGGGGAGGAAACCAGTGATACAGATTAGCCACAGATTATTTCTATTTTGGTTTTAAAATGTGTTTTTGTAACTTTCTTTAAAAGGAATGTGCTTGAACTATCATTTCAATTTCTTTGGTATCTCAGTTTCTGTTCTCTGTTTCTTCTGTCGCATCTCATCTGGTCCCCTTGTTCATAGACTCACCTCAGTCCCCACCGCACCATTCACATGTCACACACAGTCTTTATCTCTGGAGATCCTGATTATACTTTAAGGCAGAACTCAAATCTCCTATTTCTTAAAAGCCAATTCCATGTCTGTCACAACACTACTATCCTTTCTTCATTGACCCCTGGTAGCTCTGTGTGTATATCCTACACTGTTTATGTTACCTTTGTCAGGGTTATCTCTATGTGCCATCTCCACTCCACTAATGTCATATGTAATAATCCAGCAATGGGTAATCTAATGTCATATATAATGTATGTGAAAAGATCTTTACCTTGCATGAAGCCCTGTTTTCTCTAAAACTGAAAATAAATTTTATAAAACTAGAGAACATAAAAAAAAAAAAAAAAAAAAGGAATGTGCTTGAATGTATTCCTTGGAATAATACTCCTCAGGTTTCAGACCCTCAGAACCTTCCCTGTCACTTCATCATCCCTATGGCATGGTTACAATGCTTTAAGCTAGTCGCCATCTTGTCTAACTCAGTAGGAAAAGGAAAGAGGATGTGGACAAGGCAGCCCAATGCCTAAAGCTTCAGGCCCAGAGATGTTACACACCACATCTTTTCACATTCTATCAGGGAGAATGTGTTCACATCTAACTGCAAGGGAGTCTGGGAAATGGTGTCTCTAGCTATGCAGTTATGTACTCAGAAAAAAGAAAAAAAGGGTTTGAGGAGATAACCAGCAGTCTACACCAGGTTGATATTATGGGAATCTGCAATTTAACGTGTATACTTTAACAATTCAGGAAGCTATGCAGTAAAGAGCTTGAAGAAGCTATTAAACAACCCAGTTTCCCTATTTCCTCCTACAGAAGATGTTAAATTCCCCTAAACTTAGAAGTGGATCAAGTCCTATGTTAACATAATTCACCAATTTGCCACATAACTTGCAGATCAACCCAAGATGATATAAATAAATGGCATTATTAAGAACTAAGAATCATATCTGATATACCCCAGATCATGCAGGCTGAAAGAGGCTGCCAGACATAATTCATTAGGATGTCACAACAAATAAGTGCTCTTGGAATAAAAAAGGAATTCTGACAAAAATACTGCACTCATTTCCACCTCACAAGAGGCTGACATTCAGCTGGGTAAGTGCAAGGCTGACCACAGCACAGCCTCCAGCACAGTCTCCTGTCTTACCCACATCCTGCTCTTGCCTGGCCCCTAAGCACGTTTGTGCTTTAGGCCCTGAGTTATACATGGTATAACCAATCCGCTCAAACTTAGTGTTCAGCTTCAACTGTGATTGCAAGAAACCCTGTTGTAGGGAAACTGGGTAGTTACTCTCAATAAGATTCATCCCTTCACACACTCACTGCCTCTTCACCATTAACCCTGGGTTTCTCCTTCATTTCCTTTTCCCACCTAATTTTTACTTGACGTTTTAGATACTCTTTACTATAAGCTCTACTAAATATTGAGTTGTTAATTAAGATAAAAATCTAGATTCATTGTGGCTGGTACTTTCCATCAAGAGTAAAGGTGGCACTGTATCCACTAAAGAGTAACATGAAGTAAAATTTCAGGATAGTTTTTCAATTTCTCCAAAGTCAGATTTTAACAGGGGGATTTCATTGTTTCATTAAAACTGAAATTTGCCTAATAAAATCCCATAATGTCAGATGATAGAATCCTACTTGAGCAAAAAACATAAAACTGTAGTCTTAAAGCAAAGGTGTGTTGTGTGCAGTTCTTAAATCTCCCTGGCCCTTATTAGCATAGATTACCTCCAACCGGAAAGAAAAATCGCAGAATCATGCTTTCTTATGAATAGGCATACATACATGGACAACCACCATGTGTTATTAACATAGAACTAAAAATAAGATTCTCAAGCATGATTCAAACTTAGCACTATTGGAAGAATCACTGAATAAGTCATGTCTCAGGTGAACTCAGAATTATGAACCTGCAGAAATCTTCAGGCAAGGGTGAAATGGTGAAAAGGATGGAAAGAGAACAGACATTATTTGGAAATACATTAAAAAAAATTTTTTTTGCTGTGAGAAAAATTCAAGGCAGTTTAAAAGATCTTAAAAAATAAATTCACTGAATAACACTGAATCCATGATGATCCTTGGATAAAGAAAGCATAGAAATTGGAAATTCAGCAATAAGAATAAATATTGGATAGGAAGGAAACAGCTGTGTGCCTAAGAAGATAAGCTTTTTCTTTTCCTTACTGTTTATTTACTTTGCTTTCATTTTTATGTAAGCAATTTCTTTATTTAATTTTCTTTTGAGTGAGGCAACAGACTGGACTGTGACTTAAATCAGTCAGCTGGTCAAAAAGTAGTATTCTAGACCAAATTCTTTGAAAATGTACCATATGTATTAATTCTCCAGAGCTCATTTCAAATCCCACTGGTTAAAAATTATGTTAGATAGGGTATTGGTTCTCTGCTCCCCGTAGACTGTCAGAACCCATCCTTTGCCCTTATAAATTTGAGCTGGTGTCTGGTTTTGTTTGGGAAGAGAAATAAATAATGTAACAAAACACACACAGGGGAACTCCAACAAGGCCATCATTAATATGCTAAATTATTTCTAATATCTATCATCCTCCTAACGCCATGATTGCAAACGCTTTGCATAGCAGTAAAGCTGTATTTATCTACTGAGGTGAAGCAGGGGGACGAACATTTGCATTTGACTTCTGCTGATAAAAATGAAACGTTCAAATGCTATTTGGCAAGTCTGCAAAAGCACAGACCAGGCCTCATTCTTTTTTAGATGTAGCTCTTTCCCCAGTTTCCTTAAGAGTGCTCAGTGGGGTGCGACCATATTGCTCCCCGTGGTCATCATATGGTTTGCCCACGCAGACGCTGAATTGTTCTGTGGTTGTGAAATATTGTATGTTACCCCAGAGCAGCGGAGCCAGCGGAGCCAGGAACTGTTGTTGAGACTGACAGTCACATTGTGTTCCTGAATAGTGAGACTGCCGAAGCAGAAACACAAATGCACCCAGACAGAATGTCCTGACCTTTAAGAAAAAGCCTGATTGGATATGGTGTAAACTCGCCTTCATCTCCCTCCATAATCCATTACACCTTTCTGAGCCCACTTTCTCAGGGTAGGCGGCGCATAGATGAGCTTCTCTTCAATTCTTTATGGGAAATTATTTATGGGGGAAAAAAAACCACGACTACCGCGGTGAGTAGGCACCGCCCCCATATACTTTATTCTTGATGGTTATTTTATATTAACACGGTTCAAAGATAACATTCATGACAAATAATGTTATTTTCATTAATCTAAGCATATTGGTATTATGACTGTACTTAAATAAAAAGATGAAGACAGATGCTTAGATGTGAAAATAAATATATATTCAATGTTTCCAAACAAGTGTCATTTAAATACCTTTACATCATAAATTACTGTTTGTAATCACTATTCACCACTTGGAAAACTGCAAGTGATCTAAATATGAAATAGGAAATGCATAGAGTTGAAGATATTAATTTTTTATTTCACTCTATAGATTTTTCTATTAAATAAGTGCAAAATAATGGTTTTCTTTATGAAAAAAATCATTAATCACTCAATAAGTGTATTGACATAATTATAACAATTAAATATTGTATTACAATATTTAAATTTATCTTTTGAATTAATTTCTTTCCCATTATAGATGAGACTATTGTTGTCATTTAAAAACTCGCTACTGTTCGTGTGTGAAGATATATGTGGTAAGTTATTAAAGCCAAGTCCTATACTATCTGATACAAGCACCACAGGCTAGTTGGGAGAAGAGTGTTAGAGAACAGCTGAGATAATTAACACAACATAAAATAACCGTTTAAACTCCATATTTATTTCCTTAATGTTAGAGGTGAGTAGTGGAGTAAAATTGTGACTACCAGGAAAAGTTTAATTCCATGCCCATATAAAACAGTCCAGATGCATGTTTGTAGTTAAAAAATAGCTCCTCTTTATTCTTACTAACAGATAGATTTCTTCTCCGCATTTATTTCCCAATATGTTTTCCCCTTTTTTCTCCAGAACAACCCTGTGGACACACAGCAGCCTTTTGTAGGCTTCTCTCTGGCTCCCTTCTCTTCTCTCTTGTTCTTTTCCTGAGTTCTAGGCTGCCGTTCCACTAACAAAAATCTCCATAAGATAATATATTTCATTTCAACAGTCTCTTATTATATAAACATTCACCACTGGTAGATTTGTAACACATGATTTAAAATATAAGGTCTTATTACATTTATTGGTATATTTAACCTGTCTCATCATATACTGGGACTTAATTCTCATCCATTTTTTAACTCAGAGGCTTGATGAATCCACAGGTATTTCTTGCATCTCTGTTATACAGGAGGAATGCATCTTCAAACTCAATTAGCATGCTAAAGAAAGGATTTGGTTTTGTGCTCCATTAAAGTCAACTAAATGGAGGCGCTGCATGTCTTTATTTCAAAAATAAAGCTGAACAATTAAATCCCATGTCTCTTTGCTCAGCTTTTGATTCCACACAAAGCGTTCCCACTTGCTGCCTTTGGAGGTGATGTTAACAAAGTCAGTCAGCATCAAGCACGGTGGTAACAGGCATGGCAGAATTCCTTGTTTTTGCTCAATCAGTCTGTGTTCAAACTATCAGTTTGATTTATTTGTCCACATTGACCCTTATTCACCGCTTAATTATCCTTGTATAATGTTTCAAGAGGCTTCTGACACAGGGAGAAAGACAATTGCTGATGTTCTGTGAAACAACTGTTGACCTGATGGGCCCAAATGAAGACCGTGGGTCGAAGGTTGTTTGCTTTGGAAGAGCCCACTTCTCATGCCTGAGAACTGCGGCCACGGCCACTCGCAGTGGGTGCCAAAGGGTGTCTGGCCCAGCTGTTAACCAGGTCCTCGGAGTGAGTGCCGGCCATTGCCACAGGCCCGCCACAGCGCTTCGCTCTACCAGTCTCTCCTAATTCTGCTATGTGTGAGATAACGTTTGAGTTAAGAAAAAAAAAAGCAAAACACACACTGCACTTCAATTTCAGTGATGTTCTTGTAACTATCTGCTTACTGTTGTGACTGGAAATATATTTTCTCACTTTCATATGAAAAAGAAGGATTTCAGACTCACGTACATGAAATGGGACATATTGTAAAAGTTAAACTGCTTCATATTGTGGTTGATCTCTAAGCCCCTGCTAACAAATCAGATGAATTATTATTTTACTGGAAAGTAATCAGATATTGTATTTTATACCTTGCCAGAAATACCATAGATAATGAGAGGTTTAATTTGAAATTTAGGAAATCCATTCAAAAATTTTGACATCTGACAATTCTAAACGGTCAGAGCCACTAAAATTTAAACATAAATAAAATAAATGATAGTTGAAAACATGGGCAAATATTACAATTTATGGAAAAATGGCACATATAAATATAAAAGTATAATTTTATATTTATGAAGTGGTTTTCTATAAAAATTTGAAATTCTTTTCTGGCAAGTTGAGCCCCTATTTCATTTGGCTCTATCACAGCATACATAAATGGTCTTTACCACATCCTACCAACCTTGGTTTGTCACTTTGATTTTTCACACATTTTTCTCTCTTGTTTGGTATGTTCTCCACCTTATTAAATTTTGCTCTCCACAGTTACCAGTGTAAACTGGATAGCATAATTGTTTCTCATAAATTTAAAATGTTCATAAATGCCATTTGAACCTAACATTAGAAAATCACTCAGGAATTCATGACTTCCATTTTTTTATTGGTGATTTTTAACCTTTCTTTCTCTGTAGTGGGTATTACATAGAATTGTAACCTTTCTTTCTCTGTAGTGGGTATTACATAGAATTGTAAATGTTGCCACAGAGAAACAACATCATAGGAATTGGATAAATTATAGGTAGCATATTCAGAATGAAAAACATCAAATATTTCTAAATGCTAATTGGTAGAACTTTTTACTGCTATGACTGTAATCAAAACCCCAGGAAGCATTTTCAGAAGCTCTGTAGCCAGGATGAAAACCAGGATATAGTCTTGTACACCCCGCAACTCTGAACCCTCACCCCCTCAGCCTGACAAGTTCTGAGATCCCAGCAGAGAAGATCTGGTGGCCAAGGACCTTCTATCTGATTCTGTGCAGAGGGGCTGCATCAGGAGACCTGTATGACCATGGGTGTCCCCAGCTGACTTGCTAGCAGCAATTTCCTCCTAAGCGAGGACTGTCTACCACCTGAGGTTTGAATGTAGTGTTCCCAGGGGCCCTATGCTGTGCAAAAACATACATTTAAGTGGACATCCAATGGGGGCAGCCCTGCACATACAGCTTTGACCACAGTAGATCCCCTTTTTTCAGTTGCTTTCTACATAAAATTTTTCTCCAGAACAAAGGATTTCATGAACTTGAAGGAGTTTTTTTTTAACCTCTTAATGTAGAAGCCTTTAAGCTCTACATTACATAAATCTAGAAGCATTATATACTTCTTAGAGCTGAAAGGATGCAGAGACAAAATGGAGTAGATGGGAAAAAACTTCAGGTGGAAAACTTGGCCTCCACCTTGTCCTTTGGACCACTGAACCATCCTGCCAGGAGGTTCTGCCATTTGCTTCTGGAGAAACTATTCCACCTTTTCCTCTGGCCACAGACACATGGTGCTGAGACCTCCTGAGGGTTCCTGCCCTGTAAGAATGCCAGTAGGAAGGTGAAGGTGCATACATCAGGGAACTGTTCCAACATGGAATCCTGCTTTTCAGCACAAGCCGCAGAGCTTTTCTCCCTGCTCTGGGCTTGGCCTCCAATACAAAGAAATTTTCATATCATGTTCCAATAGAAATTATTGAAATAAAATCCCCGAGAAAAATGTAGCCATCTTTAAACATTTTCTTGTTTTGTTTCACTTTTCTACGCAGAGTTCCTTTCTACTTGAAATGCTTTTTAATCTGAAAAAAATTACTTGCTTTCAATTCTCATAGCTACTTATACCTGTTTTCTTCAAAAACAGATGTGTCAAAAGTCCATGTCCAACAGCTCAAGGATTCCCTCACAGATTTACTTTTGTATCTGTCTGCTACATGCTGCCACTGATTAAAAACAGAAACACAAATATACAAGCAGCCAACAAGAGAAGTAGCCAGGGGCCACAGAAACAAGCACATATTTTAGCAAATAATGTTTAACTAACTCCCATCAGCATAAACCTCCCAACAACGTGGATTCAGGTAAATACGAACCTTACCAAGAAGATCGGAAGGAAAGGGACTCTGACAATAATTCTACATTAACCAGAGTATTTTGGATTATTCCAGATGGGGTTAACACTTTGTTAGATTTGTCTTTTGATGGAGTAAAATTTCAACAAACTGTATGCTGGCCCTCCTCAAAACAAGTGGATAAATAATATTTGAGGACTCGCCTTGTTTCAGGAACGGTGTGAAGTATATTAGGTTGCTTGAAAGCTCAGATAACTTCTCCAGCTAACACCTGTGTACCCATGGGAGTTCTTTTGTCTTGCAGAATCCCAGCTACTTAGTATGTACAATGGGGACCTCAAAGTTGGGAGTGTATAGTGAGATCACCTAAACACAGCACCTACCTCACACCTGCCAAAAAGCATGATCTAAAACCAGTTGCCTTCAACTCAGTTCCTGTTGCAATTGTACAACACCTGTGAAGCAAGTGTAAGCAGCCCCTCACGGATGAACTAACAGAAGTGTAGGGAGAGTAACCAAAGCAAACCTAGGTGTGTGGGGTCTCCAGCCTTGCTCTTTACACTGTCCCATTCAGTCCTTGTTCCTCCTATGAGAGTCACCATGAGAAGATGAACATGTGTGAATTTAGGGCGAAGCATGTTACAGGTAGAGGTGAGGAACAGAAAAGAAGTTGAAACATACAGAAGCATATAGCTTGTGATTATATATCCTACATCTCGTCTTGAAAGTCACGCAAAATGGTGAGGTGCTAACTGGAGGTGCTGGACGAAACGCAGTAGGGGTGCACAACTTATTGGTTTAAAACAGTAGTTCTGACCATTGGGAGGTTGTATGGATTTAGTCCCTCAGGGGGGTATTGGGCAATGCCTAGAGACGTTTTGGGTTGAAACAAAGAGAAAGAAGCATTACTGGCATCTTCAGGTAGAGGTCAGGGATGCTGCTGAATGTTGTACAACCCCCAGGACCGCCCACTACACAAAGAATTATCCAGCCCCAAATGCCAATGGCACCGACGCTGAGGCATGCTGATTTAAAATGAAAAATCCAAGAAGAAAAACAGTCTCCTTTCTTTGTAGGGATTCCTTTTCAGTAACAGTCTTTAAATATTTACATATTCTGACAGTAACGTCAGGTGGAGGTTTGCTCAGTATACTAATTCTGAATTGTAAGAAGGTTACAATGGTTCTGGGGTGAGAAAGTTAAGCTTTTAAATATACATAATATCTCTAACACTGGGATGAAGAAAGCCCTGAAATAATTGGTATCCAAATTATTTGTTTTAAATTGCACAAGGAAGTATAAAATCTGAAATAGTAGGCTAAAATAAAAGCATAAAATCTTCTTGTGTTATATTTCTTCTTTGTGTTGGAGTCTGAATTTATTTGGATTCTGAGGATTTGTAATGAGCTCAGCATCCAAAATAGGCCATGCATCACAGAAAACAACACAGGAAAGATAAAGGCTTGCATTTCAGATCATTCTCAATCCGCGTGTTGTTTAAACCTTCTATATTTTGTTCATATTGGTTCCTTCCCTGTAAAACAGATATTGAATCCAAGCAAGGTGATGCAAATCATACTCTATGAAGAACAAAGAGTAGATTGAGTATGTACTTTAACAGTGTGTCAAAAACAAAGCATTCAAAGTACATTTGTTAATGAACTCCACAATAACAAGCACCCCTAGCTTGTTCATTGAAATCTAACTACTTGTGGAAGGAAAAAATACACTTCATTTTCTTATCTCACTTGAGTCTTTCTAATACAAAAAAGCATTGAGACTGAGTGTTCAGTAGTGTCTATAACGTTGACCCCAAAGTTCAGGACTGCATTGTTATGTTTGATTCTCTGTCTGATGGCAGAGGGGCTTCTGTCTCCCAGAATCTAATAAGAAAAATCAAGTTGTGTTTTCCATGTGGCAATTCTTTTTAGCAAAGCTTTAAATACACTTTTAATAAAAACACAGGAACATGTAATAGTTTCTGCTTGGTATTGATAGATGAAAAATCATTAATATATTTTTTTTACATGGAAAATTTATGACCCCAAAGTCAGTATATATCAAAGAGTTTAGTCAAGGCGCACCAATAAAGCATTCACCTACTGGGTAATGTTAAAACAGGGCAAGATAAAAGTAAAGTTAGTTCATTTCTTCCCATCACAACAAAAAGGTGGATAAAGAACATACTTGATATCAAACAGAGCTTCCTGCTGGCTTCAGTTACCTGGGAGTTTGGAGCCTGTGGTTTGAGTAATGTTTCCCTTACAATAGGAATGACAGCAGAAGTGTGGAGAGACTGATGGGGCTTCCTGCAGGCTCAGCTT
Source organism: Manis pentadactyla (assembly GCF_030020395.1). Classification (NCBI taxonomy): domain Eukaryota; kingdom Metazoa; phylum Chordata; class Mammalia; order Pholidota; family Manidae; genus Manis; species Manis pentadactyla. Next base: position 53,997,418 of record NC_080030.1, read on the forward strand.
TTAGAGTTCAAACTCATTCTTTATTCCCAAGTAGAAACGAAAACAAATGTGTACATAAATTGTCACTTATCTTCTGATGTTCCTATTTTGGTGCTGGGAATTACATAAGAGTTTGCCCAGCAGAGGTGAGCTGACTGCATCAAACTACATCCCAGAGTCATGTAAGTGTTCAAAGAACTAGCAAGTAATAGTTTTTCATAACTTATTTGAAAATAAATGTCTCTATGTGAAATTCTGGAAGAAATAGGGTTTAGAAAGACTGAAGATGCTTTGATAATGAAAAACATAAAATCTGCAATATTCATAAACTTTATACGCATGCATAAGTTCCAATTTTAATGACCGTATTTTTGTTTCCTCAATTCTGGAAAACATTTTGCCAAAATTATACAATTTAATACAAGAATTCAAATTTTATTATGAAATACAATACATATATAGGGCTCATACTGTTTTTCCAAAAGGAATGCCTGAGTCAATATTAAAGAGATCTACTTGATCCTCAGGAACTTGGCAATTATTTATCTGATTTTCAGATATATCAAAAAGACTTGGACAATGCATTTTATAATTGCATACATTATTTTCTAGTAGTTTCTAACCATTCACATACAAATTACATTATTTCATTACCATTCTAATTTTTGAAATCTACATTCATTTCTGTGATTTAACAACTATGTTTCAAGGAATGCCCAGAAGAAAATACTTTTACTGCTGATAAATTAACATTTAAGTTTCAGGAAGGGGGAGACAAAGAAAATTCTGGCATGAATCAGCCAGCCATCTGAGCTCGACATCAGTTTTGACTCACCACCAGAGGGCAGCATCCTCAAAGATTGTGAGTGGGGGCGGGGAGAGAGGCGAATGAGGTGGATTCTATATTGGTTAGCTGAATTTATGTAGAACTTCAGAGCTTCACATTGCTTTCTAACTTTTCCAAAGAAACTCAGAAGTGTGAGAGCAAGGATTTATTTTCTCCAACTTAAAAAAACTGGAAGAATTCCAAAGAAGAAATAATAATACTTTATAGCACTTAACCATATGTCCATATAACAATGTTGCAAGTCCTTTATGTATATTAACTCATTCAGTTCTCATAACAATCCTGTGATATACAAGCACTGTTATTACCCCCAGTTTACAGATGTGGAGACTGAGGCACAGGGAGCTTCAGTCACCTGCTGGAGCCAAGTGGTGGAGCTGAGATTCAGACCAAATCAGTTGGTTCTATATCCAGGCATAGGACGTCTCTGTTAGAACTGAGACTTCCCTATGGACCTCTTTCCTGCTGGATCATCAGGCCTCTCTGATAGATTGTAAATTAGATACTAATTTCTTCCTCTCACTCCATCTTTTTAAAAAATACAATCCTATTCTTTCTCTTATTTTCCATAATAATAAAAACCCATCTGTACTTTCTATAAAAATGTATTCTGTATTTCCTTGAAATTCATACTATTACCTATCATATTAAGAAGTGCCAGAGGGAATGGAGTCCATTTTCAGTTTTGAATTTTCAGAAGGCAGAAACATAAATATACACAAAAATAAAAGAAATTAGACCTTCATACAGCTCTACACTTACTCATCGGTTAAACCAAGAGGCCGTATACGGGGAAAAACAAAGAATATCTACAAAGGAATATAATATTAAATCCTCAACATGACGTTGAAAATAAATGAGTAAAGAAAAACTGATTACCGCTAGAATATAAAAATGACAAAGAGAATGGATGAATCCAAAATATCAAATCATAACAATTTAAAAATAAAGTTACTACCTTTATAGAAGAACAGAAGTTGCAAATCAATATGAAATTCATCTGAACTGTCAAGCAAACAATTTATTCATTCAATCAGAGGCAGAAGTCATGACCACTTTTATAGAGTAAAGCCTTGAATCATAAGTAGAATTTTCTTAGAAGAGGCAAAGGGGGAGAGCTTCCTACCAAAGGGATCAGCAAAAGCAAAGTCTAGAGATGTGAAGAGCAGGGTGTGTTTGGAGAATGGCAAAAAGCCCTAACTGGCTGAGCCCTGTGATCTGTGGAGGGAAGTCGGCGGAGAGGGAGCTGCAAACATAAGGGGGAAGGGGGTATGAAGGGCCCAAAATGAAAATCATAGTAAGGGATTTTTATCTTGTAAGAATAAAGAATAAACTCGACATTTATCTTGTAAGAAATGGAGAGAATGAGGATTAAATTCTAAAGCTGTACTAAAGTGTATATCTAGTGTGCAAGAAAGAGATCAACCTGGGTGGTAACAAGTATTCACATGAATGAAACAGTGAGTTCCTTTAGGTTCGCAGGTGCTGCCAGATTAGGAAAGCAGGCTAGCATTTTAAATACCTTGATGAGTTGGAGAAGCAATGAATTAAAAAGATATAAAGATAACTGAGGAGAGGAGATAGGCAAGGACACTTAAAGAGCCAAAGAAGTGGTGTGTCCAGAGTATGCATGGGATGGGATTTAGCTAATGACAGTCTGTTTGCTAGTTTAGTACCATCAGCCTCAGCTAAATGACCAGGAGGATCCAATGATCTAAAGCAGACTCTTCTGAAACATAGGAACATGCCCCTCAAGCGCGCTTATTGCCTACTGTGTCCAAGGCACTGCGCTAGGCGCTGGGTGAACAAAGATGAAAGAGAGATGATTCCTGCCATCAGTAAGTTCACGGTTCTGCAGAGGCAGGGTAGAGATGGACAAAAGAACAAATCGTTGTACTACAGTTGAGACATTCTCATGAAGGGCTTTCTGCATAATTCTATGGTATTTGAGAAATAAGAAACTAACAGTTCAGAATATTGTTTCTGGAACTCTCAGGGTTAAGGATGCTCTCCTTTTCCTCTCCTCTTCTAGAAAATTCTATTCCTTTCTCTGAAGACTCATTTCTCTGATAATTCTTCCATCACCCTAGCTCTAGGCTATGGAGTATTGTAGGATCCTGCTTGTGAGTAGACAGTATGGAGGCAGAATTGGAGAGAAACACAACCATAGGCAGGTTACTGGGTGTGGTAGATGTTTTTATTGTTCATAAGGTTTATACCCTTCCTACCCTGCCACACTCACTTATGGGCATAGTATACTTCCTTAGCCCGATTTTGAGCTTGGCCAAGAGACTCACAGCAGAATCTTAGTGGATGTGACATATGCCATTTCCAAGCAGCTCTTTAAGTGGGTATGATATGGCTCTATTCCCCTTGAGCGTCTGCCTGTGGTCATGAGACTAGTAAACTCCAGAGAGGGGCTGCTTCTTCAGCCAGTCCTAGAATGAGAAGACACGTGGAGCTTGGCCATCAAGCTCAGCCCAGCCAAGCCCAACGTTACCCTGTAGTCCTCATGTGGCATTAGCAAGAGATAAATGTTTGTTTTGTTAAATAATTAGGATTTTAGGCTTGCTTGTTGTCATAGTAATTGGTGACTAATCAATCGGGTAAAATGTAATAATCCAGGTGAGAAATGATGGTGGCCTAAATTAGAGTAGTGACGTGGAAGCTGGGACGGTCAAGGGCTATTTAGGAAGGAAAACCAAAAAGACCTTAGTAATTAGTTGAAGATGAAAGTGAAAAAAATAAAAGAATGAATCATGATATCCAGATTTCTGGCTCAGCAACTTAAGTTCAAATTTTAAAGGTATTGGATTCTTCAGAGTGTGCAAAGAAAATAATGGGAAAAAAAGTTAATATTGATAAATATCAATACACATGTGTGTGATTGTAATTATTAAAGTGACTATCATCCATCTCTATTAGGCATCTAACAAGTGGAAATAAGCTTAATTTGCATGAAAAGAGGTTATTACACTCAAGAATGACACTTCTGACTAGAGAGGTTGTTAGATATTAGAATGCATTATCCATGGTATTCAAGGAATTTTCTTTTACAGGATATATTTAGTTCCAGATTAGACATGGAATTTTCAAATTAATTATGAAGGAAGATCTTTTCTAGCAGTGTGATTTTGCATTATTTTGTTTTTGTTCTTCAATGACTTTGACTGGGTTAATTTTATCTCCCTAGGCCTTCCTTTTACCATCTATGAAACAAGAAAATGGAACTAGATGACTTTCAAAAGCACCTCAAAGCTTAGAAATAGTAAAGCAAACCCCAGCTGTAGCCCAGGACATTAAGAAGACAGACACACAGGCTGGGTTCTAAAACAGACTGTGGGGGCTATGGAGAGATGCCCATAAATAATGTTCTTTTACCTACTGACATTATATAGATAGGATATAATCTTTTTAAACCACAGATAGGCTCCTTTTCTTATAAAAAAAATGGTTAAAATTATTTTTGACATAATTAAAATGTCAAAATGATTGACAAATGTAAAAAGCAAAAAATGATTAAGAAATGTAATTGCCCATGGCTCTTTTTTCCTATAAATTCCAAATATTTCATGCCTTAATCCTTGTCCATGTGCCAACAGAATTAAACTTTACAGTGTGGACTGAGTACCTAGTACTAAATTTTGCTTTGGGGGAAATATTAAGGTAAGTAATGTCTACATATGACATTAGATGGAATGCAGCGTAAAACCTATAGTATGTGTTACTCATAATTCTTAGGTTTGACAATTGAGCTGCCTTTAAGCTATCTGAATCCTAATCACGAGGTGCTTTAGGTTCAATTTAACATTATTAAATGGGATTTTATTTACAAGATGTCTGGCATATAATATGTACATATTTTTTTAAAGGGCAGCCATTAACATTTTCATGTCAGACTGTTCTGGAGGATCTATAAATGCAGGCAGCTCTAAGTTTGATTCAAAATAATTGAAATCATAGATGGCCAATCAGTTAATAACATTTATTAAGTAGAGAATCCTGCAAAGTCAGACACTATACATGCAGAGGGAAACAAGTCAGTCTTAGAAAATAGACTATGCCATATGAGACCCAAAGCGGAAGTTAGGTTGCAAAATGAAAAACAAGATTTCTGATCACAGGGTTCCTCAAATCCTAAAAATAAATAAGAACTTGCTGACTCTTAATCTACCATGTGAAGCTAAAGCTATAGGTAATCTAAAATACAGGGGAAATAGGACAAAAAGAAAAACCCTATAATCATAAATCATGAAAGAATTATTTACATTATCAAGGGTCCACCGGTATTCTTTATACCCTTTTGGCTAATGAAGAGTTTCACAGAGGATTTTTGCTAGACTGAGTTAGCAAGGAACACTCTTTTTGAGCTAAAAGATGTCCAGGATATAATTTTGCACAAAGATACTCAATAAAAATATATTATTTGATAGATTACCAGGGTCAAAAACCCTCAACTCTGAAAATGAAAATTATTATTTCCTACTTGGCCCAACAATTCAAGCGTGGAATTGTTAGAGTAATGACTATATGCCCAAAATTCTATTCTAGTAGTTATTTGAAAGCAAGTAAACAATTTTTTAGCAGTAGGGGAAAACATCAAATAATGGTTACTTCAGGCCTTATTCTCAGTATTATGATATGAAATATTAGTCTTAATGTATACACCAATAATATAGATGTATAACAATACCAAACACTTTTGGCATGTACATGAATCAGATACTATACTAAGCCCAATTACGTATGTGATATTATTACTTAATTCTCACAAAAGCCCTTATGAGGTTAGTACTATTATCCCCATCTTACAGGTGAGGAAACTGAGGCATAGAAACATTAAGTAACTTGCTTAAGAGCACACACAGCTAGTAGATGATAGAGCCAGAATTCAAGCACAGGCAGGTTACCTCCATTAGCTGTGCTCTTATGCAAAATATTTTGATGCCTCCCTTCTAAACTACTAATGTTTATTTCATTCCAGTTTCTCTGGTAAGACTAGGCTTTTTCCCAAGGAATAGTGTAGCAACTCAAGCCAAGTCTCATAAATTCCAGTATTGCATAGTCTCTTTGGTATATTTTAAATGACCATTAACGCTAAAGGAAAATCTGCTTTTAACAGAAAATCTAGTCCAAATTCAATTCAATCTATCCTTTTGCCTTATTGGATGAAAACCAAAATGGCAGATTTACAGGTATCTTAATGATCATCTGATTTGCCTGATCATCTAAACTTTGAATGAAAGAAGATGAAAAATCAAGTCCAAAAAGGAATTTGGACATAGAATGGAATTTGATCTTTAGTTTATGTCCCTATGTTTTTCAACTTTTATATACTGTAAATAAAATTGCAGTCCTCCTGTGTAATCATTTCCACGGACAATGATTTTCTGAGTGATTTGAGTGATAGGAGCTTGGCAGGTTTATTTTCAGTGTATAAATGGGGCAGTGGAGGAACTAGTCAGTCTATTCTGCCCAGATACTAACTCCAGGTGTGTGGGTCAAAGACACCCTTTTGATGATCCTGCTGCTTTTGGGGCCCTGTCCCAATATCCTCCCTGTCAAGAACTGTGAATGTTCTGAGATTTTTACCATACAGGCAAGCTAACAATTCAGCCTGGCACAGTTTCATGCATGATGGCAGAAGGCCTGAGACTCTGGGTGTGGTATAATGATTCATAAGAAATATATATTTGGTCATTTAGATAACCAAATTATGTTATCAGATATACTTTGGTCTTCATCCACAGTTCCTAAGACTTTTCAGAGCCATAAAGGTGCAAATGAGTGTCTTGTTATTAAGAAGCTGGCTTTTGGATTCCACCCAATGGCAGGGGCTGGCCGCCAGGAGGACCAACCATGTTATTAGAGGGTCAGAACTTTCAGTCCCACCCCCTGACCTCTGGAGAGGGGACAGGTGAATCAGCTAGTGTCCAGTGACTTAAGTCAATCATGACTATGTAATGAAGCCTCCATGAAAATCCCAAAGGACAGCTTTTTGGTCCTTTCTTCAGAGTTTACACACTTGGGGAGCCAGGATACTTCCACATGCCACCAAGCTGGACCCTGAACTCCACAAAGACAGAAGCTCCTTTGTTCAGGACCTCGTCCTCATGTCTCTTCATCTGTCTGCTGATTTGTATCCCTTGCCATATCCTTTAATAAACTGGAAAACATAATTGTTTCCCTGAGTTATTTGAGCTGCTCTGGCAAATTAATCATACCTACTCCAATCTGAAGCCAGTTGATCAAAGCACAGATAACAGCCTGGGGCCTGTGACCTGTGTCTGAAGTGGGGGTGGAGAGGATGCTGATCAGTCTATTGTCAGCTAATTTGCAAGCCTCCAAACCTTGAACCTCAAATGATAGAGAAAATGTTTTCCTTCTAGTACTTTCTATACCTACTCCCATAAATATTACATTGGCCGAAGTAAATTACATGGCCAGACCTAAACTCAAGGAGATAGGAAACTCTATCGTTTCATTTTCAATCTATTTCATATCAATTCTAATTTCAGAATTAGAAAATAGTCAGGGATCGGTTGAACACTTAAAATGTCTACCTCAGTGGAGGTTGGAAATGAAGAGTTTCATTCACAACTGAGTCAAAAACAAAGTAGAAATAGAATGAGTCCCCCAAAATGACTCTTTTGGGGATCATCTATGCTATAAAAGATGGTATCTTTATAACATCTTTTATGACATCTTTTATAAACCGAGTGCACTGATGAGAGTTAGCTTTCTCTTTCTTCATAGGTGTGCTTCCTAAGCCCTTAGACAGAGGGAAACACATATATGAAACAATTTGACAGAGAAAGTCTCTGATTTCTCGTCATTAAGATAAGGGGGAAACTATTAATTTTGATTTGATCACTTTCCATAGCCACTAAAGAGGAATAAAAGTTGGATTGTAAGAAGGGTGCATTGGGGGTGGAAGGAGGCCACACAAAAGAGGATTAGAAACTCTTATTCATGCCTGAAGAAACTCAGGTTTCAAAACTAGTCAAACATCTGTGTTTTCAGCAAAGGAAATCATCAGGGAAAAAAAAAAGCAATCTACTGAATGGGAGAAGATATTTGCAAATTATATAACCGAGAAGGAATTAATATCCAAAACATGTTAAGAACTCACAAAGAACAACACAACTCTGTATCCAAAAAATCAACCAATCCTATTTGAGAGTGGGGAGAGTACCTCAACAGACAGTTCTCCAAAGAAAGCACACAAATGGCTAACAGAGACATAAAAAGATGCTCAATATTGCTAATCATCAGGGAAATGCAAATCAAAACCACAATGAGATATTACCTCACACCACTCAGAATAGCTATTCTTAAAAGGACAAGAAATAACAAGTATTAGCAGGATGCAGAGAAAAGGGAACCATCATACACTCTTGGTGGAAATACAAAATGGTTGTAGCCACTATAAAAAATGGTATGAAAGTTCCTCAAAAAATTAGAAATAGAATTGTTAGAATTAATGGAACTAAAGTAGAAATAGAGCTACCATGTGACCCAGCAATTCATTTTTGGGTATTTGTCCAAAGCAAACAAAAACGCTAATTCAAGCAGAAACATGCACCCCTAAGTTCATTGTTGCATTATTTACAATAGCCAAGATACAGAAGTAACCTAAGTGTCCTTCAGCAGACGAATGCCTAAAGAAGATGTGGTAATATATATACAATGGAATATTATTCAGCCATAAGAAATGATGAAATCGTGTCATTTGTAACAAAGATGAAACTAGAGTATTCTGCTAAGTGAAATAAGTCAGAGAAAGATAAACACCGTATGATTTTACTTACATGTAAATCTAAAAAACAAAACAAATGAACAAACAAAACAAGCAGATTCATAGGTAACAGAATAATCTGGTCGTTGCCAGAGGAAAGGCAGGTGTGGGAATGGGTGAGATAGGGGAAGAGGGTTAAAAGGTACAGTTACAAAAGAAATAAGTCATGGGGATGTGATATACAGACATGGGGAACATAGTCAATGATAGTGTAACAAGTTTGTATGGTGACAGATGGTAGCTAGATTTACTGTGGTGATTACTTCATAATGTATACAAATGTTGAATCACCATGTTGTACACCTGAAACTAATATAATATTGTATGGCAACTACACTTCAATTTAACAAAATCCGTGTTTCCACTTGGCTGTTTCAGCAATAGGTTTTTAGGAAAGCATGTAGAACGAATTCTTTTTTGTATCTAAAAGAAGAATAGGTTGAACTCTGACTGTTCACACTGAATATTGTCTGAAAAGTTACCCATCATGTTCCTGCTCAGAAACTAGGGGAGGCAGGGATGACACACTCCGGCTTCTCTGTCAGGCCTCCCATAGTTCAAGGACAAAGAGAGCCGCAGGCTTCCGCCAAGCACATACATTTGCAAACTGCCTCCAGTCAGTTCCCAAGGCCAGGGGCTGGCTGTTGACAAAGAAGACTGAACTATAGACTTATCTGTTTCATTTTTCCTGCTCAGCAGGCCCTGCATCTCTGGAGAAACGACAGGACTCCTTCCTTGGAGAGAGCTACAGAGCTCATAGAGTGATCAATAGGAATGACACAACATTTCCTTCTACAATGTAAGAAATACAATAAAAGAAATTGAAATTTCTCACCCATGTCTCTCAGAAACCAAGGAAAACTGAAAAGAGCTATCTTTCACAAATTAGACTCTCAAAATGTATTTGTTTTTGGTTTGGTTAGGTACATAGGGATTAGAAGTTTATGTCCAAGGGTTTTGAAAAAATTCAATTCTTAAATCTATTCAAATTAAGGTATGATTTCATCAAGGACTTAATGCCTAATTAGTCCCATCAAAACTTCTCAAGCTTCATGAAAGATCCATAAAGTCTGCCTAGGTTAATTAACTTACCTCCATGTGAAATGTAAAATATGCACCCTGAAAACACCTGTAAAACAAAACCTCTCTTTACAAGTGTACTTCCCTGGACTTCTACCTCAGATAATGTCAGATGTTACATGTTTATCCCCCTCCTTCAAAATCCTCAGTGAAACTAACAAGAACAAACTATTATTTAAAAAGTTCTTCCTATGCTGAAGATCCTGTACTGAACACTGTTAAAAACAGGACAACCAACCCAAAATGGAGTCACTTATCCTAAGCCCCACATCACTGGGACTTAAGTAGAGTTTCTGCTCACTCAGAAATGCAATCTTAAACCAGTCAATCAGGAATGGTCTGATTAGCCCGAGTTAGGTAATCTGCCTGACAGACCCCTACCATCCCCTAAAGGAAAGTAAGCTTGTAATAAAAAACCTGCTTTTTGGCCTAGGATCACTTCCTTGTTCCAGCTCTCTGCCTGTAGAAGTCTTTCAGCTCCTTAGAGCTCCTTTCCATTTGCTAGATCAGATGTTGCCTGATTCATGAATCACTGGATAAAGCCAACTTATTTAAGAATTTAGTTTTTAAAATTTAAATTCTTTAAAAGTTGGTTGAATTTTGTTTTTTAACAACACACAACAAATTTGAATTCATTTAATCCTCACTACACCCTCCCCATGAATGAGTACCATTATTATACTCATTTTTCAAACGACAAAGGTCAAAGTCACAGAGCTAGAATTTGGCAGAGAGATTTTAATCCAGGAAGCTTGAATTCAGAGCCCGTTATATTTAAAGCAAGATCTCTATTCTCCATTGTACGCTCCTTGAATATTAGAGATACATGGCTCATTCAATATTTATCCAATTTCAATAGCTTTCATCAATTATTATTTGGGAATAAAAGATGAACTTAGAAGGGATGAGAGCTAAAATTTATAGCTTTTAACATGCTTCCAATATTCCAATATACATGTGCTTCTTAGAAGACCTAGATACATGGGCACCTTCTGCTACATTAAGGACACACAGGAGCAAGGGGAGACTAACACTTGCTGTACTTCCAGGGAGAGGAAATCCCCGGACAAAATACCTCTAAAACTGAAATCAGTCAAAGGGAGAAATAAAGTTTAAAACCTGTTTATTGCTTACAAACTGCAGTCTGGGGCCATCTCTCTTTCCTGCTCCCGCAGAAGCAAAACCAGCCCTTCCCCTAACCTCCCAGGTTCAGACAAGCCCTCTGTTACCCAGGTTTTTAGCCACTGATGTGGAGATGAACATTTCTCCACCCCTCAGAAATGCCTATTGATATGCATATGCACTAAAGCCATACTTCTCTCCACCTCTGAGGACTAAAGCCAGGCAAGATATTCTGGAAATATTACAATTTTACCCACACTTGCATATTTGTGTATTAGGGCTTTATGTGCTACCTGGTTTTATCTTCATAACACTCTGAGCTACAGACTCTATTAACTGTTCTTCAGATGTAAAAACTAAGGTCCAGAGGCATTTAGTAACATTTCATATAACTATTAAATGGCATAGCTAAGATTTGAGCTTAAATGGCATGCCTGATACCAGAACTTGTGGTGTCAACACCCCTACCTTTCAACAGCACAAATGTATGTACTTCACTACCAACGAACAATGTGAGATGAACTTGATCCAAATACAGCATCCCAGAATCTTCCAACAGTGCTCACCACTAGAGAATCTCAGTGGAAACTGGCTTGGGCTGAGCACTAACAGATAAAGAGGAAAGAGAATTGACCTGAGAGACTGATGTTATCAATAGTTCATATGTGCCATCCTCGTGTAGAAGAACACTGGTGTGAGGGACAATCTAAAAATCACCATCATTCTAGCTTGGCCCCTGTGTACTACTGACCATTACTTACCCAAGGTCTCTGAGCCATGCTTTCCCATTGTAAAGTGGAGATATCACTAACCCCTACCACAGCACAGAGGATATTAGTGATCTGTTGCAATTGAAGGGTAGCAGAATATGCTAACCCAAAATATTTCACCTTATCATAAGGATTATTTTGAGCTGAAGGCATTTGAGAAGAAGCAGATATGAGAAAATACCCTCTCCCTATTTGACTAAAATCAGTACATAAATTTATAAAGGCGTTCCCCCCTCCCCAGGAAGAACAGAAGTTTCACCAGAGACAATTCTAGACTTTTATCAGGCAGCTGAGGAACCTAACAAACCTTACTAACTATAACCTGCCCTTCTACCATTTTTTGCCTACCCACAATGTGCCCCTCCTAGAAACTCAAAGTCCTTTCTCTTTGTCTTGCCACTTTTCTTTATACATGGAATTCTATTATACTTAGTGTTACTATGCTGTAACATAGCACCTAAGACTATTTTATATGATTTCTGTTTCATGGAGTCAATTTTTTCTCCACAAGATGCATATAAACTCCTTAAAGGCATAACTTTGTCCTATGTGTGCTTGAAGCCCATGCTTCAGGGGAGCCCATTAGTGACTGATGGAGCAAATAACTGAAGGGGAAAGAACTCAAAACCGTGTGAATACAGAAGTTAGAAATTGCCTAAATTCCAGGCTCAGCCCATACAAACCACTTCCTGTACTAGAGTGGACATGTTAATCTTTTTTTGGACTATAATGAACTTTGAAGATAAGAATTATGTTTATTTAGTCTTCTCTCCCCTTCATCCTGCACAGTCCATCCTCTATCCACCTTTGAATTGTGGTGCTACAAAGGTAAATGGTGGATTCAACCCCAAGAATACATTGTGGCTTGGCTGCCTGGACCCTCTGCTTAGTGGCCTCCTTTCTTCACAAAGCAAAGAAGACCAATCCTACCATTGCTCCTTCCCTGCCAACCCCAGCAAAAAAAAAAAAAAAAAAATTGTTAATAAATACAAAAACCAGAAGGAGATTATTTCTTTTCTCTCAAGGCAGGGAAAATGGAACTCTCCCATTGGGGCCTATCTTGTTTGTTTTATAAGCATAGTAGTTTCAGACACTAACAAATACCTTCAGGAAAGCCCCATCTGGGTCTCCCTAGTCAAATGATCCTGCCCTATGACCTGAGATGCCTGTAAGCCTCTGCCCCTGTGTAGGCCAGGAGTAATAGGTGTATGGCCAAGTGGGAAGGTAAATTAACTTTGTTTATTTACTGAGCAGAATGAACCAATTCTACCACATTTTTTATGTTACTTGGTGTTTTGCCAATGTCAATTCCATCTGTAATTGTCCTTTCCAAGACTCAGACAATCTGCGTGTTTTATCTAATCTTCTTTTCTGCAATCTGTGGGTTTTAAGCTCTAGAGCTGAGCGCCTAGAAACTGAGGAAGTCGAGAAGTTGCATGAGCCAGAACAGTTGGCACAGTGTGTCAGAGGACAGAGAAATGCAATCCAACAAACGTGTATTGGGCATTTAATTTGTGCAGGGTGCTGTGTTGTTTGGACAGAAAGATGAGTAAGCTACAAGTCCCACCCTCAAAGAACTCACAATCTGTTTGTGAGAGATATGTGTTTATAAGCACACACACATACACACACACACAGCCTGATACCAGTTAGAGTGTGTCAAGGGATTCCATAGGCATAAAGCAAGTGCTGAGAAAAGAGAAAAGAAATAATTCATCCTGACTGAGGATATTAGGAACAACTTCATAGGAAAGTTAGTATTGCAGATACGTTCTAAGACAAACAGTTTCAACAGGCAAAGAAGACATGACTGTCACATGGAAGAACAATTGGCAATTGGGGGATTGGTTTTAGATTAAATAATCATTTTGATTTTTCATACTATAAAGTTTCAGTTTTAATAATAAAACTTTAATTAGGGCATTTCAATGTCAATTCTTATATATAGGAATATTGGGCATTCTATTATAAATAGGGCTTCCCGTGCCTTATTAATTTTTTTAGTAACTATCACATAAAGATGTGAGTTTGGTTCAAAAAATGTGTGTGCACACAAAGGAGAGATCACCTTTCTTCCTGCGGAGCTACACAGCCATAAACAGTTTAGACTGAGAGAGAACTTTTTGATTATGTAAGCTGAACTTCTCATTTCTATACCAGTAAATGGGTAGTTAGCTCTAGAATTCACACTAGAACCCAAGTCTTCTGATGTTTACTTTCAGATACCTTTCATCACAACTACCCTGAGATTCAGACCCTGTAAAGGCTCTGGAGAGAGAAGGGCCATTCCAAGACAGTGGCAGGAAATTAATCTCCTTCCCTGAACTTGGATGGGCTCTTGGGCTTAGTGAGGAAGGTCACCTTCCCACACAGCCCGCCAATGGAGGGCCAGCCTGCACACTGTCCTGGGGCACTGTACTTCCTTCCCTCTGCTCCTTCCCTCCCTGTCCCTGAGAAGGCCCTCCACCCTCACCTCGGCTGGATCCTCCTCTCTCTTCCTCCCCTTCCTCCCTCAGGTCCTAGTACAATTGGACAGCAGAAGGGAACCCACCAACATGAAAAACCCTAGGAGGGCAGGATTTTCTCCATTTAGTTCACTTCTGAGCAATGCTAGGCACACACAGTCTTCTTCTCTTTCTCCCATTCATTAGGTATTTTCTTTCACTGGTGTGGCTACAGCTGCCTCTACATTCTTTCTTTTCGGCCACTCCCTTTAGTCCCTGGGCATATGAGAGCAAACCAGACTGGCCCTGTCAGCCCCTTCACCAGGATAGCAATCTTCATGGGGCAGAAAAACCAACACAGATTCTTTCATTCCTTTGTCAGAACTACATTTGGACATGCAGCATTCCTTTTTTTTCTTATCTCTCTGATACTATACACTTTTTTTCTTCCTTTTAGCCTCTCCAGAGAATGGACAATAGTTTTAGTAATTTCTTGCCTACCTCAGGGTTATATTACAAGAAATAGACTGCAGATACAAACATGGTTGGCAAGATCGAAAACTCAAAATGAAAGATTAGTTTCTAAGGCACTACTAAAATAGTACTAAACAGAACTTTGAAGTATTTCTAAATACATAAGATACATATTTAGATAATTATCATTTAAATTTTATATAAACATTTTGAAAGTATATCTCTTTAAGAAAATTCCAGAGGACATCTGCTTCTAACACTAACCTATTCTGATAGGTGGTTTTCTTCCATCTTGCTCTTCAGTAGTCCAAAATACTGCGTCATGTTAATACTCCAAGGGAAATTCTCTGACACCTATTATTTCAAGGAATCCTATTCTTCTTTTAAGTTTTTCTTTTCTAATCGTCCTATACTAGGTAGAAATTTATTGCCTATTTCATGTTCATTATCCCTCGTTTTACTCCTAGGAATCTCAACGCATTCCCTGGGTGCACACTGAGACATCTCACAAATTATCAGGGTGTTTAAAAACATTATTTTCAGGACTGAGATGCTAGATGTAATGAGAGAATGGAGTGTCAATACATCTAATGTCTCTGCACCTTCAAAGATGTATAAGGATCAAAACCACTGTGGTCATTACTGTGGAGCTGAATCAAACCGGTTCATACAAGTGTTTATTCATTCAGTACATTTTTGTCAAGTGCCTACTTGACACCAGACCCTGTTCTGGTTGCTGAGGCACAGTAGGTGGAATCCATGCCCTCAGTAATCTTTCTGAGTTTTCCTCTGGTGTATGTATATGGAGGGTGCGTGTGGCAGGGTGCGAGGAATGGAGACAGACTTGCCTGAAGGTTTGGAGAAATGAAGGGGTTTCAACATTACAGAAACATGATTTTCAACTGAGTATCAGGTGTCTTTTTCTTTCAAAAGGAAGTCCTTGGCCACCTCCATCATATAGTTCTTGTCTCTCTCTTCTTTCCTCCCTTCCCCCTTTTAAAATGTACAATTCATTAGTTTTTAGATATTCACAAAGTTGTACAACAATCACGGCTGTCTAATTCCAGAACATTCATCACCCCTAGGAGAAACCTCACACCCATTAACAGTCACTTTTCTCTTCCCAGTTCCTGGCAATCACTAGCCTATTTTCTTTCTCTATGGAGTTGCCCATTCTGGACACTTCATATAGATGGAATCATGCATCATGTGGCCTTTTAGTATTTGGCTTCTTTCACTTTGCATATGTTTTCAAGACTCATTTATGTTGCCCCATGTGCCAATACTTCATTCCTTTTTATGGCTGAGTAACATTGCATTGTATGGATACACTACCTATGTTTATCCATTTATCCACAGACACTTGGGTTATTTCAACTTTTTGGATAATTACGAGTAGGGCTGCTATGAAAATTCATGTATAAGTTTTTGTGTAGACATGCTTTCAGTTCTCTTGAACATATACCTATAAGTAAAATTGATGGGTTGTATGATAACTCTATGTTTAACATTATAAGGAGCTGCCAGACCATTTTTCAAAGTGGCTGCATCATTTTACATTCCCAGTTTCTCCACATCTCTACCAACACTTGTTATTGGCCCTTTTTTAGTTGTTATTATATCCTTCTTGTTAGGTGTTAAGTGATACCTCATTATAATTTTGATTTGCTAATTTGATTTTACCAGTCACTAGTGATGTAGAGCATTTTTTCATGTGCTTTTTGGCCATTTGTGTATCTTCTTTGGATACTTTGCTCATTGCCTAGCTGGCTTACTTTATTGTTTAGTTATAAGAGTTCTTTACATATTCTGAATAAAAATCCCTTGTTAGATATAGGATTTACAAATATTTTGTCCCATTCTATGAATTGTCTTTTTACTTTATTAATGGTACCTTTTGAAGTATAAGAGTTTTTAATTTAGATGAAGTCCAATTTTTATTCCTTTTGTTGCTTGACCTGAGAAATCATTGTCTAATGCAAGATCACAAGAAATATACCTATGTTTTTTTCTAAGAATTTTGTAGGTTAACTCTTACATTTACATCTTTGATCCATTTTGAGTTAAGTTTTGTATTTTGTTGAGAGGTAGGGGTTCAAATGTATTCTTTTGCACGTGGATATCCAGTGCACAGGGATATCCATCCAGTTGTGCAATTCCTTTTTTTTAAGATTCCTCCGTGGAAGAAGCTATACCTTCATTAATCCCTTGCTCACCTCTAGGTTATATGAAAAATACAGCAGATTTAGAGCTTTTATATACAAAGTAAAACTGTATATCTCAAAAAACTCAGCTGGAAATACTATAGTTGACAAGGTTCAGTATATTTCCATTGTATCCACTCTTCTGCATGTAAACTCAATTCTAACTTAACTGACTCTTAATTAGCAAGTAACACTTGCATAAAGACATACAAGAAGATCTCAGGCTAATTCTTAGAACTTGGCTTTTCACTTCCACAATGTAATCACTAACCATAAGGATATAAGACACTTGCCCAGTAAGTCTCCTTCATACAGGAGTGGGACCTACCTGTCCAACAAGGCTTCAGCCCTGATCAGATTTGGGATCTGGCTTCTCAGTGCCCCCACCCAGGCTGCACTGTGTAGCTGGTAGAAGTCTCAACATTGGGCCACCAGGAGATCCAGTTGTGGCTTTTGATGCTTCAGAAGGGACTTTCTGCTTCCTGTCCCACTTGCAACAACTTCACAGAAAAAAAAAAATAGAGAGCCCATTCAGCCAGAATGTCTCAGTATTTCTCCCTAAAGCTTTCTGTATGTCTCCATTTCTACCCTCCTCTTTTCTGGCCTCAGGAGAAGAGGTCCCGCTGTGCTGGATGACGTTAACCTTCTCCCAATACTCTGAAGCCCGGTACCTTGAAGAACCTATGAAGAAATAGGGGGTATTTCCTTCAACACCCCCTACACACCCATCCAGAATGAGCTTTTGTCCCTCAACCCAAAAGATCATGCGAGTCTCTCCCTGTATCCTCAGAAACCCTTCTTCAGCTACCAGCAAGGCTCTCTCCTTCCCATCGCAACTGGTCAAACTGTGACTCTGTTTTTCAATTTCTTTTGCAGGCTCTTCTTTCCACAAAACCTGTGGTGGCCTCCAGGTCCTCTCCTTGGCCCTCCTATCAGGCTCTGTCCTCCCCCCAGATCATCTCCTACCCACTGTGGCCAATCAAGGACTCAGCACTACACTTCTACGGCACACTTATCATGTGTGCATATACTGCAGGACAAACCCATTGGAACTTTTTAAATTCAACATATTCAAAATGGACTTTGCTCCCCTGCTTATCTGTTCTGCTTCTTATATTTTACCCTGTTGCTGAGCACCACCACCGTCCTCACCCAAACCAGAATTACAAGCTGTCTGAACCACCTCATTGCTCAATAGATGCTGGAGAATTCACGCTACAGCACCTCAGGGAGTCTTGGCTAGCTCCCACCGTCTTTCTTCTCTCAAATCTGTTTGCTCTTTTCTACCACCTCCAGTTATTCTGTTTCTTGTCATTTAAGAACCAAGATGCTTGGTTCTTATCCTGTGTAACACAAATTAAAGTTTCAAGAAATATAATTTTCTTTATCCTCTATAGTCAAACTTAATTTCAATCAGAGTCAATTCTAGGTAGCCTCACTTATTTCAGCCACCCTGTCCCTGACCACCCCCAACTTTCCATAAAAGAAGAAAGGTATGCAGAATGGAGTGACCATGCCAGGGAGCACTGGAACCGTGTGGTCTCTCCCTACACCAGGCAGGATGTGTAGAAATTCTTGATACTATCCTACTCATCAGGTAGGTCCCACTCCTGTAGAGAGACACGCAGTCATCTCTAGTCTTCCCACACCACACATGCTAATTCAAGGGAAAATCTATGTTCCTTACCCCTTCTCTGGACTCTTCTCTGAAAGCAAGCCTCAAGTGCCCTGTGTTCCTGGACCGCTCTGTTTCTCCAGGGCCACAGTCATGCGTCCATCCCACCTTGAGGACTCAGCCTGCAGCAGGGCAGGCAGAAGTGGTGGTATCTGAGAAATCAGAGAGCCTAGCACCTTCTGGGCACAACCAGTGTTCATTAGACCCCTTTCTACTCTCTTTCTCTCCTAGCCCAAGTATTATTCTCAACTATACCTTTCCAGAAGGCTGCATTGGTCACACACTGGTCTAAATCTAATGTGGGTGAATGAGCTTGATGTCTTGGGACAGCCTAGATTTAAACTTTTGGAAATCAAGAGCTTTTGCAGTTCAAAAGCCTTCTTTCATCTGTTCCATTCTTCCTCTGAGATAACAGATATCATTAACAATGGAGGAAGAGCAACACGTACAAGGAAGGAGAAAAGCAAGGGAATAAAATCCCTTCTGATGTCTCTCAGCCCATGATTTCATTGTACCTGAAAGCAGAGTTTTGGGGCTTCAGGAGCTCTAAGCTCATTGCCCAAGGACCATCCTGCTCTCTCGTGCTCCACTTGACCAGCAAAGTTCCACAAAGAGGTAGCCTTAATTCCTCCTCTACTCTATTCAGTACCTTTCGCCCTTACCTCATCTCTTAGATTGTCCCCTAGTCTCCATTCCAACAGCCACAGTCTCAGATCAATTAATTTGCCAAGAAGGCTTCCTCCTGCCCACAACCTCCTCATCCCGCACAATGACCAAACTGGAATTTCTCACTACTGATCTCATTATGACCCCTCCCTGCATAAATCTGCCGGTGGCCCCTCCCTTTTAGGACAATTTTGGAACTCCTTAGGAGTCTCTTCAGTGGCTGCCTCAGGCCCACAAGTTGACCACGCCTGGCCCACAAGTTGACCACGCCTGGCACGCTCTGCTTCAGGCTCCCAACTGCTCCCAGCAGGCTCTCTACCTGTGCTGTCTCTGTATTTCATGCTTTCCATTCCTTCTTCGTAAGTCACAGCCCCTCCCCACCACCAACCCGACCACCTCATGACCCCTGCTCCATTCTGAACTCAGTAAAGAAGGTACCCAAAGAGCAATCAAATGCCGACACTCATGGAAAGCTGCCTTTAAGAGAAAAGACACAGGGGGCTGGTTTTCTTTAGTCCAACAAAAAGAGTGGCAGAATAAAAACTGCTTGCCCCCATTTTGTTTTATTCCCAGGTCCTCTACATTTACCAGCTTAAAGATGCTTGCCCTTCTTAGAGCTTCCTGGAGGGGATGAAAGAGCTTGTACTGGCTTTTGCGCCTCACATACTCAGGTCCTAAAGAGACTCTAGGCAGATTCCTGGGTGGAGGTCAGGGGAGGGACACCAGGGAACATGCGTGATCTTACGTCCTAGTGAGCCCTGAGCATTTCACCTTCGGGTAAGATTGGATGCCAAGATCAGGAAGCCCTGTGCCTTCCCTCAGTGAAGCCCAGCGACTGAGCATCAAGCTGTAGGACTCCAGAAAGGTGCATGTGGTGAGTCTCGACAGTAGCGCTGAAACTGCAGTGTTTTCCCCAGGCCCGGTGTACCACAAGGTGGGGGGCTGTTGTTAGGCCAGGAAGGCTTTCCTGCTTCCAGGACGCCGTAGGGGTAGGGAATGCTTTATTTATGCATTGAAGAAAAGCAAGGTGTGACATTTTCAATGAAATCTGCTTCCATTTTCAGATAAACTTCCTCCGTACTTATTGGAGACCGAGATTCATACCTATGCCTCCCTCTCCACCAAATATAAATTGAGGAGCACTTTATTACAAACTTGTGGGTTTGAAAGGGATTTAATATGAGTAATCTGAATTAATTATTGATTTTCACTTTGGACCAGGCAACGAGAAATGGGCTTAAAATGAGGTAGAAAGGATTCCAGTTGGACTTCAGGGAGATGTTCTGAAACAACTTTTCTTGAAGACACCACCAGGAAAAAAGACATGATAGTGTTATTTTTAAAGGAGAAGAGATTGGCCTGTAATCTTCCCGAAGTTGTAGTTCACATTTTGGTTCATGATGAGTTCGAATTAATTAGTCAAGCCAGCACACAATGTGTACTTCACCAGGGAGAAAAATGTTGGTACCGACCCCACCATGGACTCAGCCACTCCACAGACCAGCCCCCGACTCGTGCACAGCAGCAGCCTGAGTGGCCGGCTACTGGATGCAGAGGACACAAAGCCACTCAGCAAATTCAAGTTTGTGCACACGTCTGAGCAACAGACTTGAGGGTACAGGATTTTCTTTTTTACAATGAGAGGGGAGATACGGAGTCACGACCATTCTTGTACTCAACCTGAGAATAAACTTTAAGCTCCTCTCAGATGATCAATTTCTGAAACTGGTTGACCAGTAGTCATTTTTATTTTGATGCCTTAAGGCCTGGCCTGGGTATTAAACCCTTGATACATAGTCCAGAGTGACAAATTATTCATCAGTTCAGTTGTCTTTGCCTCTTTTGGAAAGTGAAGAACAGAAATGTTCTTCTGGTTTATCGCCTCCCAGACACATTGAACTGCAACACATTTATTGTAGAATGGTGATATTGTCCAGTGGGAGTGAGATTGTCCTGGGGCTGTGCTTTGCACAGAATCACAGCCTATTTTAAAGAAGTCCAAGTTCTTGCCTCGCCATTTAAAGAAAGCAAAGAAAAATTATCCATTTTACGGCTAGGTTTTAGATTGAATAGAGTTGTAAGATGCAGTAAGTAGGGAGAAAATCCAAAGAATATATATACATGTACACATGCACACACACAGAGTTTATGAGAGGTGGTGTTTACCAGGGGGCAGTATTTATAGCTCTGGGTAATTTATAGCATTTAAACGTAATGTTTTAATGCGAATAAAGTTTCTCTGCCCGAGTGAGGAGCTCATGAATAAACCTGAAAAGGGTGCTAAGCTGGAGACAGAGACGGGAAGAGGAGGCCAAGAATAGATGAGCCCGCGCCTGCTTTCTCCAGCAATTGTCAGTACAGCCATGGGATCCGTTCCCTGCTCAGCGTGATGACTCGGGGCACGGCTATGTGTGACATGGTGCTGAACAATTCCCATCCGGGGCAACAGGCCAGGAATGCTGCTCGGCCCACCGTGCAACAAAAATGTATGAAATCGCATTAGCAGAAAAACAAGATTTCTGGGTCTTATCACAGAAAGGCTTTTTTCCCTTCCTAGATGAATGTTCACCTCTAATTGAACAACTGTTACCCTCTTTATTTCTACCTTAAAGTGGCTTTTACAATTTATAATTAAGGGCAGGATCTTTCTAATCCAATCATGATGGAATGTCTTTTTAGTGCCTGAATGCGGTTCATTAACGGGATATTTAGGGCGGTGTTTGTCAGTCGTTAATTGGACTGCAATTTATTTGCATGTCCTGAACATGCACTTTAAGTCTATACAAGAAGAATTCCATTTAGTGACTTTCTAAAACACATTCTGGAAGGCTGGAGTCCACAATCCTTGTAAAACAGACACTACATGAGACCTGATTTGTACTTGAGGAAACTCACAGTAGGAAAAAGAGCTAAAACCCACTCAGGTGTTCTCTAAATTGATAAAATAAAATTGTTTTTAAGAGAGAAAGAAATTATACAGTACAATGATCTCCAAAAGTCTATGCCTCTTCATTAAAGAAGAATGGTGTAAAAGTTCTGCAAGAGTTTTAACATTAGAGTTTCCACCAAGGGAAACTCACAAAAGCAATGGTGAGCAACGTCCTCCAGTATTCACAGTGGAGTTTTGGGGGTGTGGGGAGGCCAAAGGATCAGGAAACATTACCAGTACTGCTCATGGGCTGTTAGATTTGGGAGACCATAGATAGAAAAATTAATTTAATGTATCTAAATACTAGCTCTTCCACCTACTAAAACCCCAACCAGAAAGTTAATGAATGATACGAAGTTGCAAAATAAACACATCTTTCAATCTAAACAGATATTTGAGTTTTGTGTACTCTGACTTTTTTTAAATTGCTACCCATTTACACCAACAAGTTCAGATTAGACTTCTAGATGGAATTAGCCTTACTTTTTCCACAAAGATTCTATAACCTCTTTCCTATCAATCTTTCTTCATATAGACGACGTTCAGGAAAGTTAGTTTTGAGGCTAACCTAGCACTGTCAACCCGTTTCTCCCTACCTTTCCTTCAACATGAACTCTCAAACACCCCAAGAACTTTTCAATCCATGCATAAATCTGGGGCTCCAAGACACAGGAATAGATTAACTGGGCTTGCTGCATGCAGCCTTCCAATTTCTTCTAAGAATAGATACAGACCCTCAGCTAAAGGCATGGTCATAAAGTGGAAATTTATTTCAAAATCCTTACTAAAAGAATATTAACTGAATGCTATGATTTTTTTCAAGGACAAAAGATCAATTAAGTCTAAAATTTGTAGAATTGTAGATAGAAGTTATTTTCATAATTATATACATATATAATTATATAACCATATAATTATACATATATGTATATATATGTGTGTATATATGTATATATATATTACTGAGACTCAGATTAAGTGATTTATTCAAAGTCTCTCAATCTAGAATGCAGATCTCTATTCTGAAGGATCGAACTCTTTCTACATACTACTCTGCATCTCATGTTTCTTATTTAATTTATTAAAAATCATGCATTGTTACAAATAAAGTGGTAAGTAGAGTTCACTACATTTCTAATAATCCCTTGAATAAAAAGTGCTTATAAATATACAAACAAAAAAAAGCAAGCAAACAAAACCTTGTAAGATGAGATGAGTTAAAATGGAATATACAAAAATAAAATTATAAAGAATTACTTTTAAATTCTTGAGCCATGGACTACATCACAAGCATGTTGCTTTAAAAAATGATTTACTTATGTTCTAATATAATATATTCATTAATTATGAATATAATTAGTTATAAAAACTTTTCTAGTAACTTAAATCTCTTGAAGATAAAACTTAAAACACATTGGCATGCATTAGAATCCATGGTATGAATTTAAATTCTATGGTACGAATTTAAAATCCATGGTATGAATTTAAATGTAATTAGAGTTGTTTCATCTGTGGTCTCACACACTTATTATATTTTAATTAAAATAAGAACCTTGCCTATTTACCTATATAAGTAGAGTATTTTTTGCCCTAGTTATTTATATTTTAAGAAAAATTTTATCTCAGGATATCTCAATATATGTTACTATTATTATATGTAACATCTTATATATAAGATATACATTAGCATATACACTATCCACAATGAAAAGCACTTAAAATTACCTGTTATATACTGATAATAATAACTAAAACTATTGTGTGAAATGTGGCATGGTTTTATCTGTGAGATTTACAGTTTCGGGAAGTATCTCCAAACTGAACTCAAATTAACTGGCTTTGTGTCTTTGTGCAAATAAGCACATAGCTTTGTTTTATTGAGAGAATGACAAAAGCGATGTTTGGTTTTTTTATTATTATTAGCCCTAGTAAACTAACCATGATGTTAGTGTACAAAACTCTAATGATCAAAGGACTGGAAATACCTTCTGGTATTTTATCAGAAATGTGAAAAATATATTTTACACCAGAGAATATACAAATATAGAAATGTTTACGTTTTTATTATAAGTAAAATGATATGTTTCTACCAATAGTGTTTATGATGAAAAATATGATGATAATATGCATGAAAACATTTTTGCTAAAAAAGTTTGATTAAGCAATCAGAAGGATAAGAACAAACTATCATTTTTACATTGTTGAAGCATGTAGAAATTCTAACTTCGAAATTACATTCATGAATCAATTAAATGTATTCTCATATAAATGCATCTAGAATTATTTTTATTTTACCATTTTATTAGAGATCCCTATCTTACAGTGTTCACCAAGAAATAATACAAAATTATTTGCTAATATATGCCCTTTTGGAGGAATTTATTCAAGAATATCTCTGAACATTGTTCATTCAGAGTTTTCTTTAAGTGCAGAGTATTCTCAATGAACTCCGATAATCTGCTCTCAGGATACATAATACTAACTAAATGAAGCACTTATGATTCTATCATTTTTAGTAGAAAATATCAGTTTTGCACAATAATACAAATTCTTTCAAGTACAAATATACAGTAAAAGGAAAATTGAAATGGATCTAGTAAATGATCTATGATACATCAAGCTATATTTTTAAAAACAAATTTATTACAAAAGTCACCTTGAAATGTGTTTTATTTAGATTATAAATTTATTAGCATAGTTTTCGCACATACTTCTAAAATAAGCACAATTACACTACATAAAACAGAAGTGATTCATTTATTTCACATTGTGCTCTTTACTTGTTTTTAGCTCAAAATGTATTATAAATGTTTATACTGTGGGCAGGATTAAGTTTATGTTTACACAATTAAGAAACTTTCTGCCCAAGTAACACATAGACTTTGTTACCAACTATTTTATATGAGAAAAATCATTTCTTTTCTTAAAAAATTAGCTACTTAACATTCTTCCTAAATGCAAAATTGATAATGCTATATACTATCATAATTTATCTTATTTGTAATTTTAATCTTACTGTGTTAAATATAACACAAAATTTAGAATAACATTTCTAATGCTTTGGTACTAGGGCATCAAAAATATATATGTAGCTACACTTTACTAAAACAAAAATCCAGATTTCTCAATCTAATTTAATGATCTTCAAGGAAAAAGTATTATATAAGAATAAAATTTTATTAACTCTAGATATGATTCTAAAGTGTAAGATGAAAAAAAACTAGTGAGTATTGCATTTTTCAGTAAAGAAATTTAAATTGTGTTTGATTATATTACCAAAGTGTCCCTCAATAGGCTTTAATAATCTATATAGGTAAATATCATACTTTGCATATGATATGATTATCTACCCAGATCATTCAAAAAATCAAGTAACAGCCCTTAGGGTTCAGTGAAGTGAATGGAAATAAAATAAACATACAAAATACAATAGCCATAGGATGACATACAATGCCTAGAAATAACCCTATGAGATAAGAACAGGACCAATTTACGAAAAACTATACATTTTTACAGAGGAATAGTAAAAGGTAGGCTCAAAATATTAAAATATTTCATATTTATGGATAGAACAGTACATGACCATAATTCCTTCTAAACTAATTCTTACACATTATTGAAAAACAGATAAAAATAACACAACAAAGAGATTTTACTTAGGATGGGAGACACTTCCCAAGATGATTCCGAAAGAATTAACAAGCAAGAATAGCCCAGTGATACTCGAAACAAGAAAAGAGTGATGTGTTTAAAAGTATTTCAGTACAAGTGACATGTTGTTTATATAAGAATTAAGACAAAAATTAATAGAACAAAACCTAATACATAAGAAATAGGTGCATTGTAAAGAAGCATCATAAGCAAATGTAAAAAAGATGGATTATGTATTCAGCAAAGACTTTTGGAAAATTACCTCTATGAAGAATAATTAAGGTAAGCATTTAACTTATACCATACTGTGGGTTTATTAAAGATATTAGTGTAAACAACACAACTCTAAAATACTAGGTGAAAAACAGTATGTCTTTTAACTGGTATGAAGGTAAAAATAGGATTTTTTAAGATAAAGGTGATGAAAGAGATCACAAAGGAAAAAATGATGTAATGAAATTAACATTTCTGTACATAAAAAAACAAGCACAAAACCATAAACAAAATATTAAAAAGTATTTACTTGGGTAGAAATAATTTTGACAACAAGTGGCTATCCTTATATGTGTTAAAAAGCTCTAAAAATCACTAACATGAATAATTAAGAAGAACATGAATAGACAAATCTTGATTGGAAAAATATTAATTACAACAAATATATAAAAATATTATCAAACTTGTTACTAAAGAAACATGTAATAAAGCCATGAAATAATAGTTATAATCTATACAGCTGACAAAATATAATTAAAATGTTAATACTTAATGCTCACTAAAACAGGTACTCACACATTATTTGTAAGAATGTAAATCGATACTAATTTTAGGAAAGCAAACTGACAATTATCTCAAAAAGTAGGGGTACTCAGTCATTAAATCAACAATTCTGCTTCTGAAGAAATAATCAGGGAGATTCAAGACGTATATGCAGAGATGCTCACTGTAGTGTTTATAACAGTGAAACATTGGCAAAAATCACAAGTCCAGCAGTAGGGAAATAGTAAAATACATTTTTATTTATAAATCATGAAAAATGGTTTAGAATATTATGCAGCCATTATAACAATGTTTCCAAAGCATATTTAAAGACTTTGGAAATTTTTCTTGATCCATTGTTAAATGAAAATTCAGGACTCAAACCTATATATGTATAATTATTAAAATAAATAAACATTAAGAAATGGAAATAAACCAAAATGTTGGTAAGCTTAAGTATAATTTTATTTTTGTCTTTATATTTCCAAATGTCCTGCAATGAAATATACTTTTTATGATCATAAAATTTCTTTAAATTCTTCTAAAGATGTGACAACTCTATACATTGAAATTATTGGGGGTAACAAGGTAATATAGCCAGATAGAAGATAAGCAGATACAGACATAGATAAAGATACTGTGCTATTAAATGTACATCTATACCTAAACTATATATATGTATATCATAATATCACAATAAGCAATTACATTAAATCAGGTTTACATAGCATCCAATCATCTGTTTACATTAATTTTCTGTTATAAGGTGATTTGGTAGCTGAGGATGGCCCTTGTTGTAGTCCCTTGTATTAAATAAGTTTTCTAAAACTTAACACTAGTTTAGTTCTCTACCAACTCCCTCCTCACTGTTTCATTTTTTTCTTCATTTTTAAAAATTGAGATATAACTGATGTAACGTTGTATAACTTGAAGGTGTACCATGTGCTGATTTGACACATGTATATATTGCGCTATGATGACCAACTTAACTTTAGCTAACACTTCTACCATCTCACATAATTATAATTTCCTCTCTGAGGTGAGAACATTTAAGATCTAGTCTCTTGGCAACTATGAAGTATACAATGCAGTATATACTTAGATACGATACTACAATCACTAGGCTGTGCATTAGATCTCCGGAAATTACTCATCTCCTGACTGCAAGTTTGAACTCTCCCCAATTCCCCAACCTGTGGCCCTTGGTAACCATCATTGTCTGTTTCTTTTTCTTCTTTGCAAACAAATAGGCTATATATACAGATATTACTATCATTTTCACATAGATTTAATGCTATTCCCAGGCTTCACTGTAATATTTGTTTTAAATTAACTTTTTAAAGTTGCTGCTCGGCACTCGGGAGTGGCTTCTGCATGGAGGTGCAGCTGCCAGACCAGGAACCCGCCTCTGCTCAGCCCTCCCCCTCTCTCCAGGTCTCCTTTGGCTGTTGCTTTCTCCCATAGTGTAAACATTCAAGATCCACAGGAAAGCCTTTGTAAACCACTCCTGAGAGGAGGAATTCCCCACAGAAGAAAATCACTCAGGCATATATACATATATATATACGTCTTTCCTTCCTGTGTTAGAGCTGGAGATTGTCAATATCACAGCTGGTTCAAAGTGCATCTAAGATAAGTATATAATAAAACTACATAGATATCACATGCTATTAAAAAAAATCCTAGACCTCTGAATATTTCAGGGGCTTCCTAGAAATCTCATTCAAGAAAAGTACAAGAAAATGATGCAAAACTCCCACCAGGAATTATGTCCTTTATCAAAAAGGATGAAGCTTCCACAACATGTTTGCTGGGTAAAAACTGAGTCTATATATTACAGTTCAAGCAACAATGTAATTGTATAGTAGAATGTGCCATTTTGTTAAATGGTGGCTATTTTAATAATGATTTCACAAAGAAAAGAATGTAAAATATAGATTTAGATTTGTTGAAGCAAATAGAAAGTAATCTCAGTGAGTATAGATTACTGTTGTGACTTTAACTGGAAATACACAGTTCTAAATTGAAGACTTTCTTATCAGTAATTTCCAGTTGAGATCAGAACATAAGCACAGTTCAGGTAATTAATACAAAATGAATCTTTTCTTTGAGTTATCAGCAGTTAGCTCAATTCATTTGCCTTACCTCCCATTGTAACTGTGACTATTGTTGGTTTAGAGAACTGAGAAATGACTAGTATTTTTTCTTTCTATGTGCTTTTCCTAGTTTTCACAATTCCTGGTTAGGAAAAACTATGTGCCTTGAGTGTGTGTGTGTGTGTGTGTGTGTGTTTCCTTGAAATTCAAACATGTTGACCATAGCATTTATAATGGAATATGAGCAAAAGGTAGAATTTTTAAAAACTAAACAACTGCCACACGAATACTTTTCTCACCCTACTACACTTCAAGCTCTAATGAAAAAATAAACCAATCTAACATTCTGATTTAAATGTGACATCATTTTATATTTCAAATTATTTTTATCATTCCTTTTTTCAATGCAGAGGGAGTAACAATATTTGCATATTACTTTATCATAAGGGAATTAAAATGTGTCATGAAGCAGATTCTTAAATTAATAGCGTAATAAATAATTTCACACTTAATATATAGTTTAGCTCTGAAATTATGCTGTCTTGGCAAGGCCATTATCTCTGGTATTTTGAACATTATTTATCTTAAACAGACCAAATTTTAAAATGTTAGTTAGTGTCCAAATAATTCATTCTCAAAGTTTTATGCCACTTGCTTACCTGGTAGGAAATAGTCTGCAAGTGTTATTTTAGAAGAGGAACTGAATTTTTAAAAACTTAAACAATAGGAAGATGATTTCTTTGAAAAATATTCACTCTAGTAGAGTTACACTTATAGCCTTTGAAGTAGAATAGGTTTATTTACTGTCTTTTTTTAACAAGAACATTTTATTTTACCTTTAACTTTTAACAAAAAACATAAGTAAAAATTACTACTCTTCTGATTTTTTAAGTCTAGGATCTAAGAAGCTTAAATAACCAAAAATAGGTTGCTATGTTGCATTGACATCTGGTGGATTAAAGCAGTTATTACAACGTTGAACATAATTCAATTTTTAGTCAGAACAGTGTTAAAGCTGAAAGACAATATAAACATCATCTCTGCCCTAATTCACTAATTTTTCAGTTATGAAAACTGAGAAGAGAAAATAAATTTGTCAGAAATATCTCAAGAACTGTGAAAATACATGAAAAAATACAGCATTGTCATGGTAAATAGAAATCCAATATAAAAAGCAGAGAACATATACTAATATAGAATATATAGAATATATACAGTTATAAAGTATATCATATTTCCCCTTTTTGGTGGGTATATGGGGCTTCATCATACTGCTCTTTCTGTGTATGTTTGAAAGGAAATGTAAAAATTTATGTGAAGTTAAAAAAATATATTGCTGTTTCCACAGTAAACAACTTTGGTTTTTCACTTAATCCCAAGTGTGAAAGGAGATGAGAGAAGAAGAGAAAATGAAGTCTAGCATTCTTTCTGTTCTGTACACTTCAGCAGTCCCCTGAGATGATACTTATTAAGGAGGAAATTGCATGAAATCAAAGGCATTTCCTTCTCAAGCTCAGCTACTTTGCCTCTTAAAGTAGTTCCTTCCTCACAGAAACTTAGACACAAAAATTCAACCGAGGAAGTTTTAAAGGGAAAGATTTTTAAAGGTGAGACAAGGAAGTCATGAACAAAAAAGCAAAAAAGGATTAGTTCAGGGAGGACAAAAGGGCCTATGTGCAGATGATCTCATTGGAGCTGACCAGAAAATTCCAGACTGGTTAAGACTAAATTCCTAGAGGTTAAAACAGGAGTCAGGTTACGTATTGAGCCTTGGTTTGTGATGATGTGGGCTCACAGGTAATTCCATTTGGGGCCTGTTTCCTTTAAACACTCCCAACCCTGTTTCCTTCTTAGAAACTGCTGAAGAGCCTCCCCTCTCTCTTCTCTGTCCTTAGTTTCCTTGCTCCTCTCCCTACAGCACTGATACTTAATCTTAAATGAGTTCCTTTCTTTCTCTAGACTGTAAGCTTTCTTTTAGAGTAGGGATCCAGCCTGTAATCCTTTCTTTCCAACACCTAACAACTTCTGGTGAGTAACAGGTGCTCGGTTAGTGCCT
The DNA here is from genome assembly GCF_030020395.1 of Manis pentadactyla. Classification (NCBI taxonomy): domain Eukaryota; kingdom Metazoa; phylum Chordata; class Mammalia; order Pholidota; family Manidae; genus Manis; species Manis pentadactyla. The sequence goes on from NC_080030.1 coordinate 54,027,965, forward strand.
GTCAAATACATGCATGCTCTCGTATGTCTCCTGCAGGCCTTGCTAAAGGTTACAATATTTTCACCACCAGAACTCCTTGTTACTAATTTCCTGTTAACATGAAGTATTAAAAGATTCTGTCCAGCAGAAAACCTGTATTTCTGAAGTAACAATTCCTTTGACCAATTTTGTTAATCAAAAAGACAGTATTCGCCTGTCAGTTTCTAAGGCTCCCCACCCAGCTAAGGAGTTCTCGCCTGGAGTGTGTCCAGGGAATTCCTGGTTAAATGTAAGTTTATTGTCTACTGCTCAAGGGGTCTAGAGAATTAACAAGTCATAGGAGTTTTAATTAATGAGATTTTGAAAGTGAAATAACCAAATTTTATATTAATGTCAGTTTTCTTAAAACTTTTTTAACATCTTCATTGAGATATATCACATACCAAAAAATTCAAAAACATCTTTGAATTTACAATTCACAGATTTGTGCAACCATCTTCCCAATCTAATTCTAAAACATTTTCATCACCCCTTTTCCCCCAAATTTCTCTATACTCATTAGCACTCACTCTCCAGTCCCCATCCCACCCTCAACCTCAGCCCTAGGAACCCACTAATCTATTTTCTGTCTCTATAGATTACCCTATTCTGGACATTTCATATAAAGGAAATCATATAATAAGTAGACTTTTGTGACTGGCTTTTGTCCTTTAGCATAATGCTTTCAAAGTGTACCCATGTTGTAGCATGCATCGGGAGATGCTTCCTTCCTTTTATTGCCAAGTTCTGCTCCACTGTATAGATGGACCACATTTTGTTTATCTATTCATCAGTTGATGGGCATTTGGGATGTTCCCAATTTTTGACTACTATAAATAATGCTGCTATAATATGGCTATATATAATTTTTGTGGACATATGTTTCCATGTCTCCTAGATGTGTATCGGTAAGAGTGGTATTTCTGCACAATATGCTAATTCTATGTTTAACTTTGTGAGGAACTGCCAAACTGCTTTCCAGAGGCTGCATCATTTTACATTCCCAGCACTAATGTATGAGGGTTCCAATTCCTCCCCAATCACACTACTAATTGTTGTCCTTCATTTTTTAAAGGCATCTTAGTAGAGGTGGTTTTAGTTTGTATTTCCTAATGATTACTGTTGACCATATTTTCATGAGTTTATTAGCCACTTGTCTATCCTCTTTGGAGAAATGTCTGTTCAAATTCTTTGCCCTTTTTAATTCAGTTATTGGTCTTTTTATTGTTGAGTTATTAGAGTTCTTTATATATTCTCGAAAAAAGTTCCTTACCAGATACATTGTATTTTCTCCATTCGGTGGGCAGGCTTTTTACTTTCTTGACAGTATCATTTGCAGCACAGAAGTTCCTAATGTTAAATTATGTAACACAGTATATTGTTTTTTGTTCTTGTTGTATCTGTTTTTTTGAGTCATATTAAGAAATATGAATTAGCCCAAATCACAAATATTTAATCCTATGTTTTCTTCTAAGATTTTCATAGTTTCAGTGCTTTCATTTAGATCTATGATCCATTTTGAGTTAACTTTTGTATATGGCATGAAATTGTGGTCCAACTCCATTCTTTTGCATGTAAATATTCAGTTGTCCTAACACCCTTTTTGGAAAGACCGTTCTTTCCTCCATTGAATTGCCTTGACAACTTGTCCAAAATTAATTGACCATAAATGTGTAGGTTTATTTCTGGACTCTGTATTCCACTGATCTGTGTGTTTTTCCTTACACCAAGACAGCATCATCTTGAATACTGTAGCTTTGCAGTTAAGTTTTGAAGTAAGTGTGAGTCTTTGAACTTTGTTCTTCTTTCTCAAGATTATTTTGACTATTCTGGGCCCCATGTATTTCCATATGAATTTTGAAACCATATAATTTGTTCTCTGGAAATTTGTTATCTGTGTGTTATTTTTAGTGAAAAAAATATTTTTTGGTCATGATTTCCTTTTCTTCAGATATTTTCTCTGTCTCTTCAGATTTAAAAAAATCTCCAAGGTAACCAATTTGGTTTCACCAGTGACCATCTTATTTTAAAAGTTTTTAGTTCAAAACAGCTTAGTTACAGAAAGTTTTGGGTGGTGTGTGGTGTGTGTTGGGGGAGGGCAGTGTTTGTGACAGAATCTTCATATGCCTCTTACTGCTATTTTATTTAATAATTGCTTTACTGAAAATAATTCACATAATATAAAATCCATCCTTTTAAAAATGTAAAGCTCAGTGGTGTTTAGATTCACTGTTATGCAACATCTAATTACAGAATGTCTAATTTCAGAATATCTTTATGACCATCAAAAGAAAGCCTGCACCCATTAGTTCTTGGTGATTTTCTTGACAAACCCCCTTGACAACTTCTTCTTTTTTTACTTTAGTAAAACCATCACTTTGCCTTTCGCTACTTGCATATTCAAAACTAGAGCATATTCAGGCTACTTGTTATGATTCACCTTGCCTCTAGAGAAATCTTAAAACTTTTTCAGGGAAGTGGTCAATTATGTACATAGAATTGAAAGGCTTTGCTTCTCATCATTTAAAACACAAGGTTTTCCTTTCTTTTAAGATTGCTGCAGCCTTGTACAGTAGCTCTGTATCTGAGCACTTAAATTTTTTGAAGTGTTTGGAAAAAAAACAATTTGACTTCCTGGCCCAATAATTCTTTTTTTCTTTTTTTCTTAACTAAGTTGAACTTTTTTTTTAATTGATGTATAGTTGATGCACAATCTTACACTGGTTTCAAATACACACCATAGTGGCTTAACAGTTACAAATATTATTCAATCCTATTATTTATTAAATAGTATGGTTACTATCTGTCAACATAGAAAGATGTTACAGAATCATTGATTATATTCTCCATGCTGTACTACTATCCCTGTGACCAACCTACATTACAACTGCAAATTTTTGTGCCCCTTTATCCCCGTCATCCTTCCTGCCCACCCATCCTATCCCCTCCCTCATGGTAATGACCAGTCACTTCTCAGTATCTATGAGTCTACTACTGTTTGTCCGTTCTGTTTTGCTGTGTATTTATATTCCACAAATAAGTGAAATCATATGTTATTTGTTTTTCTCTGCCTGGCTTATTTCACTGGGCACAATACCCTCTAGGTCCTGTATTCTTTTTGCCTGTTTCTTCCTTTTACATAAGAATTTCATTAATAAATGATTTCCTAGAGTATTGTGAGAAAAATTAGTAAAAACAATTTACACAAAGTGTATCCATATTCAGTTCTGTATCTATAATGAATACACTCTTGTACTTCGTTTGAAATCACTGCTCTGAACCTGCCTGTAGGAGCTGCTGAGTTACATCAAAGTTTTGCCAAGAATGAAACAGTGCAACTCTGAATTTGAGAATGTCTCACTCTCCAGTTATTTTCAAAACCTTGTGAAGAGCTTTGAATCTCTTCATCACTTGGAAACACAGTAGCAAGACCTGAAGTGATAAAGTTAGGCAGACAGGGCTAAATTCCTCTAAGCAGCTGTTTTATCTTAGACAACACATAAAAATAGACCTACAATCTGTGAACCTCAGTTTACTCGTTTATACTTGTAACCTGCTTTCACCCAGGCCTCACCAGCTGGACGTGCACGTAAGGTCACATTTTCAATAATGAAGCATACTTCGTTAGCATTTCCCCTCCGGCTCATGCAGGATTTCTGGTTCCTGTGTAAAGTTCATCGCTCTGATGTGCATCCAGGTGTGTGACACATGTGCTTACTTGCAAACAAATCAGTTCCCCTTACACCATCCAATGCACTGTCCCTATTCCGCATTGACTGGGAACTCAGATCTGTTGCCCTGACTCCCTTGGGCCTGGGACAGGCCCCGTTGCTGCCTCTCCACAGGAATGCCCACCTCCACAGGAGATTGAGGACTGCCAGGGGCCTGAAATTATCCTGGTACTTGATTTGCAAAATCTCTACCCTGCTCTGCGTTTCTATCTGGTTCTGAGGGCAGGAAGTCTATGCAAACCAAGTCTAGAGATGTCAGTTTCCCTAAGAATCACTTGATGAATGTTTAAAATACAGACTCCTGGGCCTTAACCCAGACATCTCAACTGAGCTTCTGGTGTTGAAGGCCCACAGTCCACCTGGAAAGCATGATTCTGATGTAGTGCCAACTTGGATAGTGCCAGCCTGTCTGGGGCCTCCACGTGTCCTCCCCACTGTTTGACACCAGCCCTTGCACAGCGAGGTGCTGTCCACAGCCCACTCAGCCCATCATGTCAGTCTGTAATCAGTAGCCTGGCTGTTTGTTAGCCAGGATAAAAACTGTTCTCAGATAGCAAGGAGTTTGAGATGTCAGTGAGCAGGGTCCTGGATTAACCATGGTGTTTTCCGCTCACCGTTTTTTTCTCCCTGTACTCCCTGGGCCCACCTACTTGCTCCTTCTCTCATAGCTGAAACCATGCAGTGATCATAGACTCTCTCTTCTTTCTTATTCCCAATATACAACTACTCATCAAGGCTAGTCTAAACTCCCTCCGGAGGCCCCTTAAATATGTCCCTGCTGTCCATTGCCACTGAAGCTGCATATTCAGGCTGAACCATCTCTTGTCCAGACAGTTTAAACCAATGCTGGATTCTTCTCTCTGCCTCCAGTTGAAATCCAATCTCTAACTAGAGTGGTCTATCAGAAATGCAAATCTGCCACCCTATTTCTCACTAAAGCAGTACTCCCCCTGCCACAATACTGTATACAACCCCCTGATAAATTAAACTGATACAACTGGAGCTGCTCAGCTGAAGGAAGCTCATGGGATGGGTTGATGGGAAGAGGAGGAGCAGAGCTCCACGCACGTGTTCAGCCTTCCTGGATCTCCCATCTTCTCCACCAGCCTGGGTAACAGCTCCAAGGAACCTCCACAGAACCACTGGTCTCCATGGAACGCAATTTGCAAAACATATCTCTAAAAGATAAATTTACAATTTCCTGCAGAGCAAAAAAAGCTTCCCCTGATGTAACCCCCAGCTTCATCTCCTGCCACCTCCCTCAGAAACACTCTGCGCTGTAGCTGTGCCGACAGTACAGCAGTCCTTAGTCACCTGCAGCTCTTTAAATTCAAATTCAATAAAATTAAAAACTCAGGCACGCTGTCAGCTGGCCATATCCCAAGTGCCCAAGAACCATGTGTGGCCAGAGGCAGCCGTGGTGGAATCACAGGCACCCGGAGATTTCCATCACTGCAGAAAGTTCTACTGGGCAGTGATGGTCTGAAGACACCAGAGAAACTGCGGCTCGGCAAACCCCACCCCTGTCCTCACAGTCTAGAGCCTCTGTACCTGCTGTCTTCTCTATCCAGCAGCTTCTCCTCTCTTTGTCTACGTGGTAAACTACACACATGCTTCAAGATCTGTCTGGAGAAAACTACCCCTAGGAACCTTCCCCTAATTTTCCAGTTTCCTGCCTCATTCAAGGACGGGTTGAGCGCTGTTTCCTCTCTGATCCTTTTGTACTCTGAAATTATTTTAACACAGCACTTTTCTCATGGCTTTGTAATTATTTGCTTAGCTGTGTATATTTTACATTAGACTATGAATAGAGATATTTTGACTCATTTTTGTAATTCATCTAATCAATAAGTATCTGTTAAATTGATGAATTAATTGGTAAAATATGAGAAATAATCAATTGTGGCTTACTTCTGGGTGAAAAATGGCAATAATCATAGAAATGGTAGATGTGGTAGGAAGCATAATGCCCCCCTCAGAAGATGTCCACATCTTCATGCTTAGAACCTATGAAAACATTACCTGTGAAAAGGAATATGTTGCATGGCAAAGGGGACTTTGCACATGTTGATTAATTAAGAACCTTGAGATAGGGAGATTAGTATAGATTATCCAGGTGAGCCAATGTAATCACAATTTAATTCTTAAAAGTGGAACAGAAAGGCGGAAGAGTAAGATCAGAGTAATACAGTGTGAGAAGGATTCAATATGCAGTTGCTGCCTTTGAAGAAGAGTAAGGTGGTCATGAGCCAAGGAATGTGAATGGCCTCTGAAAGCTGGAAAAGCAATGACACAGGTTCTCCATAGAGCCTCCAGTAAGGAACATATAACTTGCCTACCCCTTACTTTTAACCCATTGAGACACAGTTCAGACTTCTGACTTCCAGAACTGTAAGATTTGTGCTGCTTCAAGCTGCTGTGTTTATAGTAATTTGTTAAACCAACAAAAGAAAATGAGTACAGTGGAATTAGGAAGGAAAGGGTGTCAGTACAGAAAGAAAATATGTTCAACTAGGGGGCTACTGCCTGGGGTCCAACGGAGGAAGAAGGGCCCACTGCAACATGGCAAGGACATTATCACCGACACCAAGGCAGAGAGGGTATGTCCTGGGCTCTGGTTTTCATCTGAGGAGCAAAATCAGGTATGAGGATGGATTTCACAGGACCCTGGAGCTGGTGACTTTAGTAGAAGCAGGAAGATAGGTTCTGTGGATAAGCCCAAAGTGTTAACATCTAAGCTAGACTCTATCCTCTTTGAAAGCACAGAAAATGACCAAATATTTTTTAAAAGCTCACAGTGTATAGGCCATTGCATGAATTAAACAAATATTTGCAGTGTGATATGTAAAAGGCACTGTGTAGTTTCACAAGCACAGTGGAAATTTATTTTGTACAGTGTAAACAGTGTAAGTTGCATTATAACTATAGTTATGCATGCAATGGAGAACCTTTTACTCAGAGAAACTGTAAATATTTACTATCTGTTTCCTAATCAGAGTTTCAGTATGAATTGAATAGTTTTCAGTGATTTTATTTATTTATTTATTTTTAACTGCATTACTAACAAATATTTTTTATTCCTGGAGTTAGTCCCTTGGATGCAGAAATAAAAAACCTGGTCACAGTCTAGCAGTGAGGACAGAGCTATAAAATGCTAGCAGCATCCTGGCAGAAGTGGTGAAGGCAAAATGGTCGCCACAGTCATGCTGACCCTTGGAGAAAGATTTATGAGAGGATGTGGTGGTTTAGGCATGTCTGAAAGGGTAAGGAGGTGTCTGCCAGGCTAAGAAGCTGGGCAGGGGCGGCTCTCGGATGTAAACGAGGAGGGTGGCATTGCAGGCAGACACTCGCCTGAGCCATGCTTCTGGGTGTCGCTGATTCTGTAACCTGCAGTCATTCCACTTGCAGAGTCATGATGTAAGTGAAGAAGGAAAAGGGGGAGGAGGTGAGGCTAGAGCCCTAGAAGAAGATGAGAGGCCAGTCTGGGGTGGTCCTTGTATTCCAGGCTGCAATGAGGACCCCAAAGGGTTTTAAGTAAGGAAGCAACATGATTAGATTTGCACCTTCAAAAGGTCAAGCTGAGTGAAGTCAGCCACCCGAGAGGCCTGGTGATAGGTGAGAAGCCCCTGTCAATGATGCCGGAATTCACACTAGGTGAAGAGAAGTCACATGCTGGAGATGTTAGTGAGGCGTAGCTGGAGGGACAAAGCCCCTGAACTTGCTTATCGGTTTGCTCAGGGACAAGGGACAGGTTTTCTTTCTGAATGATAGGAGGGCAGGGATGCCACTGGAGTAGGAAAAGCTCCATGGTGGACAGATTGAGCCACAGAGGTGACTATGCAACCTGGCAGGCATCCCATCGGCAGTCAGATATCTGGCTGAAGATGAGCAGAGAGTCCTGAACTAGAGCTGTTGACTGGGAAGGTGTCTCCTTAAATAGGCATCATTGAAACTATATTTTGCATAACACCTACTGGTTGCTTCTTAATTACTAGGAACTGTGAGGAAGACTTTGTAGTCATTACTGAATTTAATCTTTACAGCAGCCCTGTGATGTGTATATTGCTATCACATTTTACAGCTGAAAAACATCCAATGCTTAGGTAGTAGGTAACTTAATTTAGTCAAGTCACAATGCTTACAAATGATAGAGCTGGAATTCAAGTCTGGAAATAAATTCACTTGAATACTAGACAACGTTTAGTTTTCTTGTTTGTATTACTCTTAAAGATTATTATTATTATTACTATTAAAGATATATAGTCTCTGTTCTTAAAGTTCATCCAAAATACAGATTTTAAATTAAGACATTAAACAGTGGAAGTAAATAAGATCTCCAGGGAGAGCATGGGAAATGAAAATGGTAATGAGCCATGATAGGAACGAAAGAACAGAATAATGAGAGGAAGAAGATGAGCTCCCAGAAGATTCTGTGAAGCAACAGTCAGAGATGTAGAAGAGCAGAGACATTCCTGTAAGTCTAAGATACCCTCCTGCACTTACTGGATTAAAAACCCAAAATTAAAATTATATTAGAAAGACTGTCTACAAGTAAGTAAGGATCCCACTTGCTCACTTCAGTTTGTTATTTCTGAGAGATTACTGATACACCGTACAATCACAATGAAAGGATTTAAGTACCATGGAAAAATGACAAGGTAAAACAACACAAAATAAGTCATGGAGATGTAATATACAGCATGGTGACTATAATGAATAATACTATGTTGTAGATTTGAAAGTTGTTAAGAGAGTAAGTCTTAAACACATCACAAGAAAAAATATAACTATGTGTGGTGATGGATAACCAGACTTATTGTGGTGATCACTTCATAATATATACAAATATTAAATCATTTTGTTGTACACCTGAAACCAATATAGGGTTCTATGTCAATTATATCTCAGCTTAAAAAAAAAACTGACCTTGCACCTAATGCACTGCCATCCTAGAAATTTGGCAATAGAGTTTTCAAAGGCAGATTTTGAAATGCATCCTTTGTACACAGATCAAAACGTCATCCATAAGCTTTCTCCATCCCCACCATCTAAAAGCCATTCCTCTTATAGACAATGTCTGAACTACCCCAAATTGTGTGTGTAGCTTCCAGATACTTAGTATATTCCTTTCTCTCTCTCACTATACAATAAACTACTGTTGAACAAAAAGAAATAGGCCCAACATGGTATTACTTCTGGGAGGCCAAGTCACCAAACAAGGGCCTAATATTAAACCTAGTTACAGTCTCTGCTGCCCCCAGAAACATAGCCAGTCAGGACTTTTCTGGTCAGCATCATTGATGAGAATCTGTTGCATGAGCCCTCTTCATCTTCCCTAGAAGATAAGGTCATCTGCATCATAAGACCCCCTGCTCTAACCCCTAAGAGAAAGTGACCTTGCCTGAAACAATCCCTTCTTTTCTTTTAATAGCTTTTCCTCCACCTTCCTGTCTATACAACCCTTCCATTTTGTATAATTTCCCATAGTATCTCTCTACTTGCTAGAGGGGATGCTGTCTGATTAATGAACTGCTTAATAAGGCCAATTCGATCTTCAAATTTACTTGGATGAATTTTGTTTAATAACACAACTTAAGGCAGAGGATCTTTTTCATAGGTCCTTGTCGCTTGCTATAGTACCTATCACAAAGCACCTAGTAGGTGCTCAATTAATATTTGTTGAGTTCCTTTATTTATTCATTCAACAAATAGATGTTAAAATGCCTCCTCTATGCAAGGCGGTGTATGAAACTGCTGGAATACACCAGAAGGCCAATTCAGCATGGACCTCACCCTCCTGGAACTTCCAGGTCACTGGCAACACAGACATTATTCAAAACATCACAGATGTGAGAATAATTAGAGTGTAATTTGCAATCCAAAGGCAAGAAGTGCTGCTATGAATGCCTGGTAAGGTCATTTCCCAACCAGGGAGTTCTGGGGAGATGTCTCTGAGGAAGCGATACTTTGAGCTGAGGTCAGAAGGAAAAGTGGGGGTTAACCAAGTAAGGGGGTGGTGGGGAGGCGTACCAGACAGAAGGAACAGCATGTGCGGTGGCCCTGAGCCAGGATGGAAAAGGAAAGAAGGAATGATTGACGTCCTGTCCTCGATCAGGCCAGCCTGGAGGGAAGGTCGCTGCCTTGCCCTTCTCTCTGCCACCAGTTCCCCGCTCCTTCACAGCAGTGGTAGCAATGTTAAGCAACAAATACCCCTAACAAAAAAATAGCATCCAAAGTTTGCATTTTTAAAAACATGGATCAAAAACATTTCTGTTCACAGTTCATGAAGTTTAAATTTTTAAATTGCAGATTTGTTTGGAAAATAATCAGTGGCCCAAAAATCTGTTAGAAAAAAAACAGACCGGAATTGGAGTCACTTTTGCTAAACCCACAGCATCAAATTGGGGCTTAATACCTGATACAGTTGCAGTTTCAACCTCCCCCAGAAATGTCATCCTAACCAGTCAGTCTAGAATTTCCTGGTCAGTACTGGTGAGGTAATAAGACTCTTCTGTACCCCAAAGAGAGGTGACCTTTCTTGAAATAATCTTTTTTTTTTAAAACTTCCTTGTCCTAGGGCATTACAATTAGCATGTATAGTGCATGGGGGGCACGGGGAGGGCTGCGCAACACAGAGAAGACAAGTAGTGATTTTACAGCATCTTACTACGCAGATGGACAGTGACTGTGAAGGGGTATGTGGGGGGGACTTGGTGAAGGGGGGAACCTAGTAAACATGTTCTTTCTGTAACTGCAGATTAATGATACCAAATAAAAACTTCCTTGTCCTACTTTTTAAAGCCTTTCCCTTTCTACTTCCTTTGTTTCTTTCTCTTGGAGCTCCTTTCTACTTGCTAGCTGAAATGCTGACTGATTCGTGAGTTGTTCAATAAAGACAATTAGATCTTTAAAATGTACTCAGCTGAATTCTTTTTTTAACAAATCAGAAGATCTAGGTACTAATTATTGTATGATCTAGGTTAATCACTGAACTTCCTTAGGTCTTGATCTCTTGATTTGTAAATTAAAAGGCTGAATTACAGGACTGCTGCACAAGTTCTTCCTTGCTCTGAGTCTTCTACATTTATGAAGGTCTAGGTATTTGAGAGTTGAAGGGACACTGGCATCGCATAATAAAAAAGAGAGCAAATTATGACATGGTTCACATCCCAGATTTGCTATTTAATAGCTGTGGTACCTTGGACAAATGAATGAACCTTTCTGATCCACAGTTTCCATATGTAATAATATCTACCCTGCAGAGTTTTAAGAAAAATATATATAAAGCATCTGACTCACAGAAGTTCTTAGTACAATTCAAATCCACTTTTTAATACTCTGATGGTTTCCATGACCTCTTTTTAAAACAAATTGTAAAATAATACATAATAACCTCAAGAAAAATGAATTTGTCAGTTTTTTCCAAATAGAGTAATAACTTTTCCTCCACAGAGCTAGGGTGTTATTATTCATTTGTATCTCTAACTTAGACACACCCAGTTAGGTAGAAAATTATATTTACTAAACATCTGCCCTTTTGCTGAAAAGACCACTGAACTTGAGAACTCAGGAGGACTTTTTGTCCTCAAGCAGAGGATACAAGGAGAGAAGAGAATTACTACCAATAGGGAATTTACATCTACAATATAACAATTTTTGTTTGTTTCCGCTTCCATTCTAAGAGGCACTGTCTTTAAGATTAAGGGAACAAAATGTGGGAAGTGAACCCATCAGTATGACAGGCTGTGAGAATGCTCACCTCAGAGAATTTTGTTATCAATTCAGTGCGGTTTTAGAAAAATTCTATAACAGAAGAAATTTTCCCCAATGTTTTATGTACACAGCTCCTGGCCCTGAAATCCCAAGCAAATATGAACTCTCTTTCTTTTATGAATAACTGACATCAACAGGGCTATTCCTTCTTACTATGAAAATTAGATTTTTGAAGATGCATTCTTCAATCCACTACAAAAAAAACACGTTATAACTATTTCAAATATTTAAATTCAAATATTTAACCAAAATTTTCCTTTCTTTCATTTCATTGCTTTTACTAAAGTTTTCAAAATATTGCATTATTTATTCCACATCCACTTTTAGTCAAATGGCATTTTGCCTATTGTAGAAGAGGAAAAATAACTTTTCGTCTGCCTTTCTAGGTTCTTGGCTGAGACCCCACTGTGCTAAAAGGCAGATTTGTAGGAGAAAAACAAACAAGTTTAATAACATTTATACAGGAGGTATACATGTTGAGAGATACCCAGGAAAACCAATTATCTCCCCAAATGGCCTAAGCCATCATCACCTTAAATACCATCTCCAAGCTAAAGACCAAAGAACATGTTGGAGGGTGCAGGTGGAAGCCAGGTTTAGGAGATTATCAGGAAGAGCACAGTAAGCAAGTGTATGGTTGCTGGGCAGATTGAAGTTCTTGCTTTCTCCACTGTTGATGACTTTCCCAGTGACCAATCAGAAGAATGTGCCTGAGCTGATCACACACCCTGTGCCCCTCACCCACAATCTGTCCTTAAACACTCCTGTCTGGAACCCTATGGGGAGTTCATGAATTAATGCATTAGCAGTCCAAACTCCTTACTTGCCTGTGTAATAAACCAGCCTACTTTCTCTCACTACACCCCATTGTGAGTTTGCTGTGAACTGGGTGAGTGGACTCAAGTTTGGCCCTGTTTGATAACAAGAAGAAAACAGAAAGAGGAAAGGGCCTAGGGCCTCTTCAGAGAATTCTTACCCTAAACTGATACTTACATGAGTTCAAAAATCAAAATTCTAATGAGCTATGTACCCAGTAAGCAAAGCTCAAAATTTAGTTAAAAATCTGTTAGTTGAATACCAAGATTACAGCAGAATCAAGTATAAATTTGCTCTCTGAGAACACACTTTAAGTCCAGAGAGGAAGGAATTCTCAGAAAAACTTTCCAAGTTCATGACCTCAAGTCATCAAGAAATCAAAATAGGGTAAGCAAGAAACAACAGGAATAACAAACTGCAAAACAAGACACAAAATGTCTGCTAATCATGGAAGTATCAGATACAGGATATCAAATAAGTATTGTGGAGCTGTATAAAATTTCTGGATATGAGGGACTCCATTTGAAGCCCCATTTTACTTTCTAACAAAATGAACTCTTGTACTGGGCACAATTGTCATTGTTTTATAAGCACTTTCACATAAAATCTAACAGAACAACTGGCATTTGCATCATGAAACTGTTGATATGAACCTTATAATGACAGAATAGTTAACTAATCCATACCAATAATAATTTTTAATAGCATCAATAAACTGGTAAGAAGTTAATCAAAAGTGGCTCAACCAGTTAGCACCAAAATAATAGACTTTTTTTTCTTCTCTCCTTTATCTAACTCATGTACTTACTCCCTTTCTCTTTATCTCAAAAACTTTCTAAATTACTCTTTCTCTCAAACACCTGCTTCTTTCCCCACATAGGCAGGACACTTTTATGGTTGTTCTAGAATCTGTGCTCCCTGAATTGCAATTCTCAGACCCCAAATAAAAAGCCTGTGTTCTTTTTCAGTTTCATCTCCTTTTCTCCATTGAAAGTATGTTTACTGTGTTTTAAAGAAATAATAGTAGAAAAAAAGAAAGGGGGCATTACGATTAGCATGTATAGTGTGGGGGGGCACGGGGAGGGCTGTGCAACACAGAGAAGACAAGCAGTGATTTTACAGCATCTTACTATGTTGATGGACAGTGACTGTGAATGGGAATGTGGAGGGGACTTGGTGAAGGGGGGAGCCTAGTAAACATAATGTCCTTCATGTAATTGTAGATTAATGACACCAAAATAAAATTTAAAAAAAAAGAAGAAATAATAGTAGAAATTGAAAATATTATGAGTAAATAAAAGGCTATCAAAAATGACAAAGCAGAGTTGAATATAATCAAGGAGATTTGAAAACACCCAAATGAAAAAAAGCAGAATTTGAAATTAGAAACCATGGATGGAATGAACATCAGATTAGACACAATTGAAGAGAAGATAACCTGAACACAGCCAGAAAATTATAAGGTGGCAGTTAGGAAAGAAAAGTTGAAAGTTTTGCGTCATAGAATGAGAAAATGTAAAGTATTTCTAATCAGTTTTCCAGAATCAAGCTGACAGATCAAGAGAGAAAACATTTTGAAGAGATAATGATAGAGAAATTTGGGAAATTATGACTGAAGTGAACAATTCTCATTAAGAAAAAACAGGCCCAAATTGGACTCACTTACATTAAACCCTAACCAAGATTAATGCCTAATCTAATTCAGCCTCTCCCTGGAGACGAATTTAAAGCCAATCAATCTGGCATTTCCTGATCAGTAGTGAAGCAATCTGTGTGTGAGGTCCCCACCCCCCAGCCCCTCATAAGGGAAAATGACCTTGCCTGAAACCATTTTTTTCTTTTCATTTGTTAATAACTTCCTTGTCCTGCCCCATTTCTATCTATAAAATCCTTCCATTTTCTACAGTTCCTTGGGGCACCTTTCTACTTGCTAGATAAGATGCTGCCTGTTTCATGATCATTGACTAAAGCCAATTAGATCTTCAGTTTTACTCAGTTGAATTTCATTTTGTAACAAATAAATTTGAATGATTTTCATATTAGCAGAGAGAAAAGAACAGAGGTAAACCTTACATCAGTCCATTTACAGAAGTCAAAAAAGGCAAAACTAAACAATATATGTCTTAACATACATATCTGGTGAAAGTACGTTCTCTTAAAAAGGAAGGGAATGATTAACATAACATTTTGGCTGGCATGTATCTCTCTAGGGGGTAAGGAGAGTTTTCCTTGGGTAGCTGGTTGAACCTTTAAAGGTAACTAATGGCATGTTCAAATTAATTTGAAGGGATATTACTAAAGGGTACTTACAAAGGTAGGGACCTTTGTGGAAAAATAAGTTAATGCCGTGCCCCATCAGCCAAAGCCAACTGGAAATCAGAAGGCAAAGGAGATCATAGGTGGAGGCCATGCAAGTGAGCTCTCCAGAGCACAGAGCATATGGGGCAGAGTGATTGCAAACTGAAATCAACAGGGCTGCTGTAGTTAAGAAAGAGTTTGTTCATAGTCTTAATGAGGACCATGGCCTCATCTTCTTACTGAGGACCATGGCCTGAGGGCAGCCTATCAGTGTGGTCTGATAAACTTCTCTAAAGCCCATTCATCTGGAGACATCTCAAATAATTTTTTCTATAGTAGGGGATACGTGCAGGAGAAAGGTTGCACTTATCAACACATCAGGCAGCATAGCATGAAAACATCCAGTTAGAGACCTAAAGGCTCATGCTGTACGCATTCCAAGGCTATCTCTGTGTGTGAGAGGAGGGATGGATAAGGGTCTCATTAGGTGGTTTACCTCATCTTCCCTGGGGAATGGAACAGGTATATATGATATTATCTTGTTGATACTGACCAGAAAATTCCTGACTGACTACATTTCAGGAGAGGCTGAAACAGCAGTTAGGTTGGGGATTAAGCCTTGGTTTTGAGACTTTGCCTAGCAGAAAGGACCCCATGTTAGGCCTCTGCCTTTGTTTTTAACAGGAGCAAGGGTTTCAAGGCAAAAGGGCAAACTGAAAATATCCATACAATGGAGCTCATTTTATTTTCCTTTTAAGTCAGGAAATGTATGTTATTTATACAAGTTTGTATACATGACATACTTTACAGCTTAAACATGGGAAAGAAATACAATAAAAATACAGGGAGTTTTTTCTCATCCAAAGATAAAGATGTTTCAGAAGTAGAAATAAGCAAGGAAAGTAAGAAACATTAAAATGACTGGTTATAGGCTTTATTTTTATATTTTGATGTTAGCCAGTTCCTTTATTTCTATTTTCCCTCATTTGCAGAAGACAACAGCAAAGTATTTTAAGTTGTCACAATCCCATTTGTCATCACCTAGCCAAGAAATAAAAGCAGTTTCCAAGTTTCTCACAGGAAGAGTCAGGGATAACTTTTACTTTCAGAGGGGGCACAAAAGTGACAGACTAGGAATATTTAAGATCCCATTAACTGTGAAAATCATATATAACATAAACAAAAAGTAAACAGGAAAAAACAAGTTTAAACATAAAGAAGTTCAGTGATCATAGACAAAGTGATTTTCAGTACTTTCAGTTTCAGCTGTCTAGATTATTCAAAGTTACATTCAAAAGCACAATTGAGCAATAGCCAATTGATAAGTGCCTACTCTTTATCAGGCTATATTCTGCCATCCTCATATTAAGTTATTTAATCATTATTGAAAATCTACAAAGTAGGATTATTACTATCTCTTTACAGATTAGGATGGTGAGGTACAAAGAAATCCAATCACTACACAGCGGAGTTGAGTTCATATCCTTTACTTCTGTGGCCTGGGAGCTGCCCCTGATGAGGTGTGGGGTTGCCCAGCCGGAGTTCCACCCATTTCTTCTTCTCCCCTAGTGTGGGGGCACCGCTCATGGGGGCCTGGGGAACTACAAGAGCTACAGGGAACATAGGTTGAAACTTACCGACTTAGAGAGTCGGAAGAGCATGAGACTATTTGGGGGAATATTAGAATTGAGTATCCATTGGATATTAGGTTTTGCAGGGACCCAGGATAGGCCACCCCAACATGTGCCACTTTGTCATGTGAACTATTTTGAACTGTAGGCAATCAAGAGCCTGTGGGCTTAAGAGAAGCTTTTGTCCCTCCCTTAATCACCTAGAAAAATCTAAATTAGGGTCTTTCTCAAAATAAGGGTTATTACCAGAGATAGGTTTATCTGAGTGACCCATCTGTGCAGTAAGGCAAACATCTAATTACCAAATACGTGCTCTGCTAACATGTTGGTCCTGGGACTTGCCCTTCTCTGCTCTGAAGCCCCAGGCTTCTACTCACACCTTAGCTCAAGATGGCTGATACACCTCATATTACCTTTCTGTCTTTGAACCTCTCACGTAAGTGGGTTCCCTTACATACGAAATCTGATTTTATTTTCCCCTGCTATTCTTGTCTCATGTCAATTTAACTCCCAGACCAGAGAGGAGAACCTGAAGAGTAGAGGGAAATTCTTCCACCCCAACAGTTTCCTTATTAAAGTCAATAAAAAACAGGAAACGGCAAGGCTTAGATGAGTAACCTGTGCCTCGCTGAGCTGTGAGAGAAAAGGTAAATTTGCCCATATGCGTCACCTAAATATCTCGCACATCCTGGTCTGTGAAATCAGTTTTCCCCTTAATGTCCAAGTCAGAAACAGTCTGAGTCCCCAGACACTTGGTTGCAAAACCCAGTGTTTTTCTAGCTTCCTAGCAAAGAAGTGTGGGAATTTCCAGGCAAGCTTCCTGCTGGAAGTGGCTTGCCACCTCATCCAGACTTCTGGCTCTAGAGAGTAGCTCCTCCTTTCAGCAGATCACCTCTTACCATTTTATAAGAAAAATTAATTCCTGGAATCCTTATCTTAGGGAAACTGCATAGCATAATAACACTGCAAACCATTGGTTAAGGTCGCAGACATTGAGATCAAACAGACCTCGGTTTGAATCCTGTGTCAAGCATTTATTAGCTGTGGACGACTTGTTTAAATGGGCCTTGGTTTTGCAGGGACCAAGGGCAGGCCACCCCAAAATGTCTTGTTGATTATTTTGAATTAAATGCTACTTAAAATCAGCCAATACAAGAACACCCTGATCTTTACCTCCAGAAAACAGGAAATACATCTCCCATGTGAAAAGAACCACCCCGTACCAGAAGGCAAAGAGACATCCTTTTCACCAGAGAGAGGAAATTTGGAGCTGAGAAAGCTACATAAACAAACTTACTTTTACTAATTTACTACCTCAGCCCAAATTCTGTTTAGATTTCATTCCTAATTGAAGCTCCTGGATATATGTTTCTTTTGTCCTGTCCTGTCAATTCCTCGTAGATTTGTTGTCTCTTTGCCTAAAAAGTATAAAAACTGCCTGCCTTGGTCATGTCTTTGGGTCTCAATTTCAGTATTGGGCCTCTGTGAGCACATAATTAAATGTTGGTTTTTTTCCTCTAGTTAATCTGTTTCAAGTCAGTTTGATGCTTAGATCATCTAGAAGAACCTTGAAGGATAGAGGGAAATTTTTCTTCCCAGTAGTTTCTTCATCTATAATGGAAGGTTTCTAATATCCACTCAACAAGATTTTGTGAGAACTGAATTCAGTAAAGCATGTGCCTGGAACATACAGTGTACTCTCGGAACAGTAGCTCTTTCTAGATTATTAATCTTTGCAACAGAGACTTCTAAAAAGGTGCAGAAGCCTTAATTCCACAGGACCGTTTCTTACATCAATATTCAGGAATACCAAAGACAACAGTTATTAAGCTACATTAATAAAAGCAATTTTACAGAAAGTTACACAAATTCAGACCAGCTTGTTTACTTTGTGGTGATCTAATCTGATAAAGGGCTGGAAGTGACATCTTAGAAAGGTTGAGTCTTTAATATTTTTAACTGTTGTCAAATATCAGTTACCTCAGTTGCACTTTTTGCATGAGTTAATTAGGTCAAATCAAAACAGCTTCCTGGTGAGTTCATAGGATATTGTAATTATTCACTGTTCACTGAGACTTGATCCACAGATTTAATGTAACAGACATGTATGGGGCAAGCTTTACTCCTTATTTGGAAATTTATGGAGTATGTTTTGCTTGCCAAGTACATGGGGACTTGTCCCTCTCTTGCAAGGAGGTGAAAAACAAGGATAGAGAAAATTAGCTCCCAGAGAGACTTCTCCTTTTTCTTCCTAAAATATCACCAGGAAGGGCATGTAAATGTTCTTTAAAAAAGGGTGAGCTTGTGCCTCACGATCAAAACTTCTGCATTCAATTTTGAAAAGCTTGACTCATAAACAACTAGTGGTATTTTGGTCAAAACTGAGAAGTTGAAATATTTTTGAAATGAGAAATCCCAAGGTACAACTAAATGTCTTAAAGGACTCTGTCATAATGGACCTGAAGTATTCTCCTTCTCTCTAAACAAAGCATAATAACTGTAGTGCCAGGAAAGAATGCTGGAAGGGTGGCTTGCAGCCTACGCTATCATCTAAATTATTTTATTTAGTGGTTATGTACTTAATAGTTATCATGTATTAAGTCAACTAATTTAAGTAATTTGTAATATATTTTTATAGCATATTTTTCAAACAGTTTTTCCTCCTAATGAACTGGTGAGGTTGGTGAGACAGCGCAGGTCAATGTTGCTACAGACATATTCTAAGCATCTGCTATCTACAAAAAAGTAAAGGTGCAGGAGGATTCAAGTTCTCAGAAGGGGATGAACTAATGGTGCATGCCATCCCTCCTCCCCAGACTGGGCCCAGGAGGGCCACAGTGAAAAGAGGTGGATAGAGGACAGGAAGACTCGGAGAAACCTCAGGTAAGATGAAGGGGTTGCATCCTGGCATTGGAGAAGCAGTGGCCAGGTGGCCCGGCTGTGGGGCGCATCGGCGCCCTGTCATCTACCCCACGAGCCGTGCAGCCCTCATGCCGTCAGGCTCCACAGCACTTGTCAGGCACTGTGGTGTCACATCAGAATGGCTGAAGAGCCAGTTGCTAAAGGCACGAGTGGCAGCAGGCACAGGCAGACCCGCTGTCTCCAGGTCATTTATCCTCCAGTCCCACCTAGGCCACCCCCTGGGACAGGAGATGACAGCTTCTGGGAAAGGACCGTGCTGGACTGAGGTGCAGGGAGACCCCCTGAGAGATGGAGTAATGGGAGTCAGGGACACAAAGAACTGGGGCCTCACATCTGAACCCCCCATGCTGAGGCAAACCCCACCATGCTCACCCTCAAATGCACTTGGATAAACAAAAGCGAGGTCCTGAGGCTCTGTCTTCCCCCTCCCCCAGGTACACACAGCCAGCTGAGGTTAACTTCAGTTAATTTCCAGAGCAAGTAACAAGAGGACCAATGACCAGTAAGCACTTCTCCCAGATTCACCCACTGTTCTTTTATACACCTTGACAGGTAGGTGACTGTGCACTAATAATTGGAGAGCTTCTTGATCTGATGTTCCTTTTCCCAGGTAAAATGTCCATCTTTGGCCCTGAGGATGTTCTCTGTCTACATTCTGTCTTAATCTAAAATTGCTACCTCAACTTCCTCTAGTTTCATGTTTCCCTGGCATATCTCTTTCCATTTATGCCTTTCAACTTTTCTATAACCTTGTCTTCCACAAAATGTGTAGGTTTTGTTCAAAAATAAGTTTAAGTCTTTTAAATGTATTGCAATTACTATTGCAATAGGACTTTTTCTGAGTTTTATTTCATATTTTCTATTGCCAGTGCTTTCTTTTTTTTCTTTTATACTTTTCACTAGGTAGTTCAAACTGCCTTGTCTTGAAATTTACACATTTTTAATCTATCCAGTGAGCACTTCTTATTTACTAAGATGCATATTTGGGTTATATTTATTATGTTTATTTTAGTTCAGGATTGTTAGAGATACACACAGTGGGGAGGGAGGTCTTGATTGTTCTTATTTAGGACTTCAGGTTTATTTAATTGGATTAATAATGACATTTCCTCAGCACTCTATATATCACCCTCTTCAATTTTTTAAAATGTATATATACATATATATATATTTAAAGTTTTAAATAATATAATGAATAGCCATGCAACCATCACCCACAAATTAGGACATTGCAAACAATCTTCATCTTCCTATTTGTTCTTCTCTGTATCTTATACCTCTATCTTCCCTCAGAGGGAATAGCTATCCTGAATCTTATGTTCATGCTTCCCTAATCTTTTCCATTTTTCAATAAATACATGTGAACTAAAAATATGCAGATGTATAAATACTGTGCTTTGGATTTTACTGATTTTTGAACTTTATATAAACAGTATGATCATATGTGCTGTCTTT
The DNA here is from genome assembly GCF_030020395.1 of Manis pentadactyla. Taxonomy (NCBI): domain Eukaryota; kingdom Metazoa; phylum Chordata; class Mammalia; order Pholidota; family Manidae; genus Manis; species Manis pentadactyla. The sequence goes on from NC_080030.1 coordinate 54,048,609, forward strand.
TGGCTCTGAACTGTTGAGTCATTATATTCCTCAAATGCATTCAAGTTGTTGCATGCATTTGTTCTTGATTCATTGCCAGTGCGGTGTATTATTCTACTGTGGAAAGTGCCATGAGTTATTCATCCATTATACAGTAGATAAGCATTTGAGTTGGTCACAAATTATGTGCTATTATAAACCCAAGCTTCTATTAACATTTTTATGCTTCTCTCCTCATTCTTAGTATTGGACTTTCTCATGTGCACATAACTAGGAGAGAAATTGCTGTGGCATAGGTTATACAAACATTTAACTTTACATGAAAGAGCTAAATTGTTTTCTAAACAGTCACAAAAGTAAATCTTATTGTAACAGTAATTGCAGTAAATGAAATCACTTAAACTCATTAATCAGAAGATAAAATACCTCAAATTCAGTATGGGGGAGGGAGTGAATACAAGCAGATGAATGAGAGTAAAAAGAATAAGGACAACAATAGACATGTTTAGAAATTAATAGAAAAATTTTCAAAGCCAACAAATATTAACAAATTTAAAAAGTAATGTTTTTGATTAAATGCACAAGATAGACAACATTGTAGAAAGACTTTCAAAAAATTCTCACACAGGTGTCTCAGGTACCTGCAGAAGGATGTATCATAGAACACTATTTACGGTCTCATGGAGCTAGAGGCAGCATGGGTATCCATTACTGGTGGAAAGAATGGCTAAAACATGCTGAATGAATGTGATGGAATGTTATGCAGCAGAGCAAAATGGATGAAATCGTAAACATTCAACAACTATTTATTATTTTTCAAAATTTCAGAAAACTAAGAATATAGAGATCTTCCTTAAGTGAAAAAAAAATCATCTAGCAAAAATCTTCAATGTACTTAGTGAGGAAACTTTGGGTGCTCTCATTTTAAGATTAGGACCAAGATCCTCCATCACAGCTTCTGTTTGACTCAGTATTGAAGGCCAACATACAAAGATAAGGAAAAAAGATAATTTTACAAATGTGATCTTTTTTCTGGAAGACATCAACTCAACTCAGCCCCAGAAATCACTGGGGGCAGGAACCATCTGTCCGACCTTTCATATTCAGTGATAAATTCTGTGTAAGACTTAAACAACTCAGTAGAGGTAGGACCACTAAGGCCTTCAACCCTTCAGGAACAAAGATTTAGAAAACTCAACCAAGTAAAAAATCATCCAATCATATAAAGAATTCCAACCAGCTAAGGTCCTGGCTAAAGGCAGAGGGATCGTGAATGGGTAGAGGATGAAGGAAAGTATAAATATCAACCAGACTTGTGATAATCTGCAGAAGGAACTAGACTACCCAGCATGTGCTAGTTGCATGGCTGGGGAGAATACTTGTCATCTCTGAGCAACAGTTAGTTACCTAATCTATAGGATGTGAGCTGAGGATGATCATATCTACCGTGCAAGGTTGTTTTCAGGACTGTAATCAATATGTAAGTATTTGGCACTTAGTAAATGTTAAGTACACGAGGGTCATCTCTTGGAGAGGCAGTAGGATCTCCGGTAAGGTGTTTAAGAGCAGAGATTCTGGGGCAGAGTAGGTTGGAGTCCAGATGTTTACAGGCCTAGGGCATGCTGGTTAAGTTCTCAAAGTCTTAAATTTCCTTTCTGCAAAATGGATTTGATATATATATTTGATGACTTTCCTAAAAATATTCCATTAAATAGAATATGACACTTGAGAGCACTAAAAAATTGCAGCAATTGGTTTTAAAAGATAAGCATCCAAGTTTCTTAAATCTAGTGGGAGAAACACACATAAGTAGATGTGTTCACTAAAATGAGATAAGTGGTTAGGACCAGGAAGCAATGGGAACATGACTAAATGAAGATAGTGGAGATATTTAATCCAGTCTGATGGACACTGTTAACAAAACTAAGTACAGAAAAGGAAAATTTGCTCATTGTCCCAGATGTAATTAAAGAAAAAGTTGGGACCAAATACAGAACTTCTAATTCTTGCAAAAATTTTTTTTGTGTGATAAAATGTTAAATGTGCATGAGATACAAAATAAATATACCTTATTTAGTTTTCCAATGCAGAATTCTCAGAAGATAAGATGGTCTCCCCACATAACTATATTTTTTAAATTTATATATAGTTAAAGTATATGAGTCTCTTGTTTAGAGCCTCTTACCTCTCATTCAAACCCATCTTTAAACACAATACAATGTAGTAGGACCCTTATTATCTATTATGGAGGTACAAAGGAAGGAAAAGACATTAATTCATTCACTCAAATATTTCAGTGTCTTTTATTTGTCAGGTACTATTCTAGGTGTTGACAATACAGAAATTAATAAAAATGGGTAAAACTGAAAGGGAGAAAGACAATAATAATTACCTAAGTAAAACATGTAGTACTATATCTGCCTCTACAGTATTTACGATAAAATGGACCAGTATGGTAATATCCCTTATATATATTTTCAAATCGTACTGTTTAAAAAAAAGTAGCACTTAAATACACTTCTTAAAGACAGGATTTGTTAAAACTGTTTTCTATAGATTCAGTCTCTGAGAAAGTTGGCTGTGAAGTGACTATTTAACATACTTTATGTTAATGACATATTTTATATGTCATTTCATATATGACATTTCATAACATTATTTATGAAAAATAATGAATCTGGAGCTGAGGTTGACAGAAGTATTTCCTTATTAGTTAAACAATATCTAAAGGACTTCATAGGCAGATACAATCTCTTTCTCACTTTCGTATAGAACAAAGGAAAAAGAAATTTCAATGAAAGGGAATGAGAACATCTGGGAATTACCCTAATTAGAATCAAGCCTTGAGTGCAGGCTAGAAAAAAGGCAATAATTTTAATATTCAGCAGTCATAAAGTTGCAGGAAAAATGTGAGGGATTTGCCCCATGAATTGGATAGAATTCTCAAAGCCTGAACCTGTACATAACATGGGAAAGTTTGGGTCATGGAGTATAGAGATTTAGAGAAAAATGAAAGAAGTGTTTTTTTAAATGAAGAAACAATGAATGCCTAAAGAGCCAGTACTTATGAAACAGGGAAGAGAATGTTAATTATATTTAAGTTTTTATTTATTTATTTGTATTTTTATTTTATTTTTCTTCTTAAGGTATCATTGATATACACTCTTATGAAGGTTTCATATGAAAAACAATGTGGTTACTACATTCACCCATATTATCAAGTCTCCCCACCTTACCCCATTGAAGTCACTGTCCATCAGCCTAATAAGATGCCACAGAGTCACTGCTTGTCTTCTCTGTGCTATACTGCCTTCCCCGTGACCCTCCCACACCATGTGTACTAATCATAATACCCTTCAATCCCCTTCTCCCTCCCTCCCTACCCGTACTCCCCCACCTCAACCCCCTTTGGAGTCTGTGAGTCTGCTGCTGTTTTGTTCCTTGTATTTATTTATACTTCTTTAATTTCTAATTATACTTTTCAATCATAGTGACCAATAAGCATGCTCATGCTTAAAGCTTTAAACTTTCCTTAGGACAAGCACAGCAAAAAAGGCAGAGCTCTTTTCTGAATCTTAGCTCTGATATGATAACTTATCATTTGGACAATGAACCAAGGCACAGTTAGTTCTGGCATACCCTCATTTCAATATATACTGCCAGCACTGGGCTGGCAAATTCTAGCAAACACACAGTGACATCAAATATCACAGCCACTCAAGACAATTCACAGGCAAAAAGAACTTCCAAAAAACCAGCACCGTTCTATGGCTTGTTCCCCCAAATATCTGACTAATACATACTAGACACTGTAAGCATAAACACAGTCCACACTGTCATCTCTAGCTATGGAGCTCTTTCACTGCCAGTTAGCTTCAAATTAAGTAGCTACAGTTTGTGTCCCACATCCTCATCAGCCTCTTCTAACGCGAGGTTAGTGTTCACAAGGATTACTGAAAGTTGGAGTTAATAAACATTCTTTTTTGTTTTTTCAAAATCATGACCAGAAAAACAGCTCATGTCCTAGGGATAATGACTCAATGATAAAGACGTCTTAAGTGGCAGACAGAACATTTATGTGGGAATATTTCCAATAATATAAAATAAAAGGTTTAGGAAGTTTTGAGTAAGAGCATTTATAGCCTCTCTTTCTTGATAACTATGGCTGATATATAAAAAAAGTTCTCCCTAAATAGGTCTACCAAATAATAGATAATAAAGCCACCCTCCAGTTTTTAAAAAAGGGACTTCCAGTATAAGGATTAGAGGCCTCAGTTAGAGGCAAAGTAAAGGGGACAAGAAATCGTGTGTGGTCTAGTCCCTACAAGCCGACGAACGGGGTGCCAAACCGAAGCATTTTTGTTCTATTCTAAACAGAAAGAACAGCTGAACAACAATTCGGAAACATGCTAACTCTTCTCAATACCCAGAAATTCCTGTTTTTAAACCATATTTTAGGTTATTCAGAAATGTTCGACTCCTTGAAACAATTTCTTAAGTGGTCAGCAGAAAGTGCATTGTGAAACTTCCCCTCAACCAAACCCCCACCGCAGTATGAACAGTCACATTCTTAATAGGGAGTAACTGAAACTAAAATAGGTTACCAGTTGGCACTATGGAGAAGGGACTTTTTTTTTTATATGAACTTTATGTGTTTTCTCACATGGAATACCTCTTCCTGTAGGTTATAGAAATAATAAACAATAGTTATTTAGTGCTTACAACATGTAAGATTCTATGCTGCTTTTTATGGGTTACCTCATTTATCCTTTACACAATTCTGTGAAAAATTCAATGAAGAAATATTATTGTTATTATTATTATTAGTGAGGAAAATAAGGCTTAATGAGTATGTGACTCAGCCTATGGTGGTAGCACTAGAAGCAGATAGGAATAGTCAGATTCCGGGCATATTCTGAAGATAAAATAAGTATTTTGGATATGATATACACGTGAGAGAAAGAAAAGTCAAGGCTGATATCATGCTTTGGGGCCCCTGCCTTTGGAAATAGAGAGAATGACTATAGGAGACACAGTTTTAGGACTGTGGAGAACAGGAGTTCGGTGTGGTTGTTGAGAAGTCTATTAGGCCAGAATGGAGGTGTTGAGTAGATAGATAGCCAGTCGGGTTCAAGTGAAAGATTCAGGCTAGAGATAGAAACCTTTAGATGTAGAGGGGATGATAAGGAAGCAGCAAAGGAGCAGGCAGCACCGCCGAAGACCCAAGAAGAGATATCCTAAGTTTAAAAGAGGAAAGAAGGAAAGTGTCTGGTATATCACTGACCTATGTCAGTATCACTTGTAAGCAAAATGTATCTGGAGAATCGCCTGACCCCTGGATCTAGCAAGATGGGGACTTTGTAAAATGCTTTCACTTTACTAACTGGATCCTTCTCCTTATTAAATATTAGAGCACAAGCATGTCATGTCCTAATCTGTTGCTCTCATGCTCATATTAAGCAATAATTTAGATCAGCCTTTTATCATATCCACTTTTTTTCTTTCTTTTTTTTTTTCAATCATATTTGGCCTTTACCAATACTACAGCCCAGTTCAGGTCCTATTACATTGGGACTGAATTACTGAGTACTCTCCTAAACAACTCCTGGTGTCTGGTCTCCCAACCCGCAACCCATTCTGTTTAGTCATCTGGAAGGAACCTCTTCTCAGGGATTCCCCAGGCTCTTTGGCTCTCATCAGAAGCACGCTAATAGGGGCTTCTTTTACCCACTTCCCCAGTCCAGTGCGCAGACCTGCCTTCCTGATACACAACATACCCGTATGCACATGTGAGCAGCTAAGGTCTGCCTGAACTCCACAGAGAAGAACTCACAGTAAGAATCGCCAGTCAGAATGACTAGGCCCCTCTATTTGCCATAATTTAATGGACAGATTCAGTCTCTCTTAATATCAGAGGAAGTATGGAAATTAAAAAATACCAACACTAATTAAGCTGGGCAAAGGACTAATGCTTTCCAATAAAATATAAGCTTGCACATCTAGTGGAATGGTTTAAGTAAAATTAAACACATACACACACACACACACACACACACACACACACACACACACACACAAATTATATTGGCAAGGATAAGGAACAGTTGGAACTCTCCTTCACTGCTGGTGAGAATGCAAAAAGCTTCCCATAGGGAATGGAAAATAGTTTGGCAGTTTCTTGTAAAGCTAAGTAAATACTTGACATGTGACCAGCAGATTCACTCTTAGGTACTTCCCTGCAAGAAACCAAAACATACAACCATCAGAAAAAACCTTGTTAAGAGAATGTTTACAGCAGCTTTATTTATAATTGTCCCAAACCAGAAACAACCTAAATGGCCATCAAATGGGGAACAGATAAACTGTTGGGCATCCATAAAACAGAATCCTACTCAGGAATAAAAAGAACAAGCTCCTGATGCCTGCGACAACGTGGGTGCATTTCTGAAGCATTATGCTGAGTGAAAATAAAACAGACACCAAAGGCTACCTACTGAGTGATTCCATTTATACGGCTTTCAGGAAAATGCTGAACCATGGAGGTAGATAACAGAGCATTGTTTACCAAAGACTGGGGGTGGGGAGAGGCTCTGACTCCAGAGGGGTCAAAAATCATAGAACTGTACACCTAAAAGTAGTGAATTTTACTGCAGGTAAATAATACTGCAATAAACTTGATTTTATAAAGAAAGTTCCAGGAGAGCACATATTTTATTTTATTCCCTGCCTTATCCCTAGCATCTAGAACAGTAACTAGCACTTAAGAATTTATAGAAAGGAAGATGGAAATGAGAGGAGAAAAGAAGTCAGAGAGGGCAGGAGGGAGAAGGGGGAGGAAGGGAGGGAGAAAGAAGGAAGGAAAGAGAAATGAGAGACAGAAAAGAGGAAGGACAGAAAGAGATACAGGGGAGGGGAAAAAGTAAGATCTAATTTGGGGTTTTATTCTGAACGTTCTTTAGATTCTCTACTACAAAAATTCTGAAGGTATTACATAACCCATCCTAAGATCCCTTATTTATTAAACACTTGAATTCAAATTTCTTATAGCCTGGAGTAGAGAGTAAAAGTTTATGTCTTAGGTTTTGTAGCTCCTATAGTCCTCTTTTCCAAATTTTAAAACATAAATAAAGATTAAGAAACTATATACATTTCTTTTTGGCATAATACAGATATAAAACAAAAGAAGAAAATTCACAATAAGACACACTTTTTAAAATGATTGGGTATCTAAAAGAATATAGGACAAGCTTACCTTTGCATATAACTAGATTTTCTATTCAAATTGTGTAAACTAGGAGTTCAAAATCATTCAAAGTTAGATTTCTCTATATAGAATCATCCAAGGAAACACTAGTGAGTTCCAATAGTCAGAAATAAAATCTTAAAAAGAACTTCTTCTAATTAATCAGTCTGCTATGGGTCAAACTTCTGGTATATTAAGTTGAAGTGCAAAAGCAGGCTCCATGAGGTCCCCCAAGGCATAGTGTGTGGAGAATGCCTCAGTTAGTAACAAGTTTAAGGAATAACAGCAGCTAAGCATAACTGAGATAAAAGCACACTAGAAGGTGCTAGCAGCTTAATACTCTTAACATCAATAAATGAGTTTAGAAATGGTACCTTCCATATTGTCATAGATTCAATCTTTGGTTAAAAATGGGGTTCATTTCCTTTGATTCACTGCTCTTTCAAATGCTTTGGATTTCTTTGAATTTCTGAATTCACATCAATCTTGGAGTCATTTATTATCACCAGCCTTAGTATATCAATGTCAGCTCTAGATTTGTCACTATGAAATCTAGCCACCTCCATTCCCTGACAGGTACTCATTGTCTCCTAAGCCAGACTCTTTCTCTCAGTTTCTGGGTCTCAATCGTCCGTCTCTCCAGCCCAGGAGGATCCATTGCCTTGACTTCTACCACCAAAGATAGTTTTTGCTTATGTTTGTAATTTAAATGGAATAACACTGTATGTACTCTTCTGTGTCTGGCTTCTTTCACTAACCATCAATAGTTTTTAGAAGTGTTTTTTGATGTTATTTTCAATACATTCTCTAGTAGAAAGCCTAAAATGTACAGAGAAGAATAAAGAAACAGAAAAATAATAAGCATAACCTCACTACCTATAGAAAACTACTGTAAGATTTGTCTATTTATTTCTATTCCTTTTTATATGAAATGCTTAAAACATTCCATATATGTATGTAGTTAAGATGTGCAGAGTATTCAACTTTGAATTTTGCCTTTTTTCAGCTTAATATTGTATTTTAGCATTTTCTTGTTCCATAATAAGTCTTCATAAATATAATTATTAAAGTCTGGATATTGTTGTATATATGAGCCATCATGTACCTACACATTCTCCTCAGAGCAAACATTTACATTGTTTTAAATTCCTTCCCAAACAAGTAAAATGGGAGTTGACATTTTGATACATAAATCTTTTCCTGCACTTCTAATTATTTACTAGGTAAGTATCTAGATGTAAAGTTACTTGTCAAAGTGTCTGAAAATTTTACATGCACTTGATAAGTATTTCCAAAAATATTTTCTGGAATATTGTACTAATTAATACTCCCAACAGCAACATATAAAAGTGCCTCTTCAATGGCATTCTTATAAGTATAGCTTCCTATATTACTAAAAAGCATTTCTGGTTTAATAGGAACAAATGAAATCCATTCAATCTTCAAACAAGTTAACCGTTTTCTCACATTTACTTTCCATTTTTATTTTCTCTGTTGCAAAATCAATTCATTTCCTTTGTCCCATTGTATGACTTGTTAACCGTGGTTTGTGTATTTGTATTATTTCTCACTACTCAATCTCAGAAAAGCTGAGCATTCAGAAATTTCAATAAATCCAAAGCAGAATCAAAGGAAGTGAACACCATTGTTAACCAAATATTTAATCTACAATGATATATCCTTCCAAATCTTTGAAAGTACCGTTGTTAAACTCATTTCTAAACCATTTCTTTCCTTTCTTTCTTTCAGGCAGAGGGCAGGAGGGGAAATCTGGGGTGCTGGTAGTGTTCTGTTTCTTCTGAGTGCTGGTTCCTTTGGTATACTCAGTTTCGAAAACGAGTATGTTTTCTTATGTATGCTTTTCTGTGGGTATCTTATAATTTACTGAAAGTTTTTTTTTTTTAAGAAAAAGTATGATTGCCTTCCAGAAATGACAAGATGGGACACTTTAAAGATTCTAAAAATCTTCATAAAACTATGCCCAAACATAACATTGTTCAATTAATCTACTTTTTCAGCAGAGAATTTAATTCATCCTACTATAGCAAGCAACCAAGTAAAATAATAACAGTTTAGACTTTAATACTAACTAGTCCTCCAAATTCTCACAGACAATGCTAAATACTCAAAAAAGCTATTAATAGCTGGCAAGAAAACATTTAGGGAATATATACACACAGAAGAATTATGTTATGAACATCACTCGTCCATGCATGTCTACAGGTGAGAAAATTCATTGCCCTTTCCTTCCTGGGAAGGAGTTAAGGACGCATTTTTAACTCTTTCTTGCAAATGGGTGGAATACTAGAAAAAAGTGAGAACAGCCAAACAGAAAATGAAGAAAATAGTAATAACCTTCAGTGAGATTTACTCAATGAAGGCCATCCCTAGAATGTAAGTAAAAAAGGGTTCTCGGAAAACTACCTAATGGGACATATGTACCAGCACCTCTGCAGAGGTAATTGATTAAGGACATGACATAGAAAGCAAACTACAGTGTTGGGAGATAAAATTAACTTTCAGCTAATGAGTATTTTCAACAAAAAGTTGTTAATATTCATAGGAAATGCGGCAAGTGGGAAATGTAATGGGAAAATGTGCATCACAAAGGGAGAGGGGAAAATAAACCTTGGAGCTGTTTTCCTCCCTTCCTCTAACTTATTTGTTTTTAACGTCAAGAAACTCTCATCATCCTCGGGAAAAGTCCCCAAGATAAAAATCTTTGCTTCCTCAATCTTGACACAGTGACACACCTCTTCAGCTCAGTTCACCGCTTTCCTCTTCCCACCCATCCAAAGGGCCTCTGATAGACAGCAGGCCAGATTATTTGGCAACTTTTAAAGGTGCACTTTCTTTAACGGAAAAGAGCCAAAGGGATTTTCCTGAGAAAGGACAGTAGTAGGAAGCAGGCAAGAGTGGAAAGGGCCCCACTTAGTCAAAGATTCCAGCCTTCAGGATGAGTCAACCAGTTCTCCTGGCTTGGCAAGCTTGGGAAAGTCAGTTAATTGGTCTGAGCCCACGTTACTGTATCTACAAAATGGTAAGAAACAATATGGGTGCTACCCCCAGCTTACAGTTGTGGGAATCCAAAAATATGAGGGCTGTTTAAAAGTGCTTCCTAAACTGTAAAGCAACAATGACAAGTTTCTGTCACTGCTGTTACATTAGTCAGTCATATCGAGAGCTGGTCCATATGCTCAGGTCAACTGCAATGGGAAAGATTAAAAGAAGTATTAGATACAGTTCCTAGATGAAGGCCCCATGGTAAACATCTCTGTTATAAAATCAGTCTGTGACAGGTATCGTTCTACCTATAGCTGAAATGACTCATGGGTAAACATCAGAAGCCATCCAGTGACCTGTTCAACCATGTGCATGAAAACAGAAAAACAAGGAAGAACAGTGCAATAAATCTCCCAAGTGGCCAGTGGTGTTCTTGTCCCTGCTTCCTTTCCCAAAGCCCTTCTTTGGACTTCCTAAGATGTGCTAGTATCCTCCCCCCAAAATTATGTTTTTTGGACTAAAACAACAGATATATTCAAAGCCTCATGGTGAGAGGAAGACCAGAAAAGATCTGAAATACTGCACTTAGCAGTATGGACTCATTGTCGGCAGCAAGCAAGCAGTGACGGGGTGAGGGAGGGAGATTCAGACAGCCGTAACTGGTGATGGAATCAAGGGGGAATAAACGCGGTGGCAGACAGCAGGTTGGTGCAGTGACCAAGCAGAAGAGCCTGAGACCATCACAGCGGCCACGGATGTGTAGAGAAAATAGAAGAAAGGAAAGATATCATTTTCCAGTCCAGTAGATTTTAATGAGGGACACATATGTAATTTTAAATCTTCTAGTAGCCACATTTAATAAGTAAAAAAAGGTGTAAAGAAGCAGATGAAATGAACTTGAATACTACATTTTATCTAACCCACTATATTCAAAATATGATCATTTGCCATGTAATCAGTACTTTAAAAACATTAATGATGGCTTTACTTTTCTCTTTTGTGTTAAGTCTTCCAGAACCAGGATGTATTTCACACTCACAGCACCTATGTGGACCAGCCATACGAAAGATGCTCAGTGGCCCCGACTAGACTCTTAAAACATCCTTATATGTCCATTTTTTTGTTTGTTTCAAAACCTTCCACTTAAAAAAGTCTGTTCAAATCAACTTGGAGTAAAGCAATGCTCACCGTGAGGGTTCTAGCTGAGAACTACAATTAGATCTGTACAGAGTTCCTCTTCACTGCAGACACATTAACACACACATTTTAAACCACAGCACTGAAGAAACAAATCTTTTGAAGTGATAATGAAGTAATGATTAGAATTTAACACCTTCTAAAGAGCTATTTAAACTTCTACGCTTTAATTCAAAACCTCCCCATTTCTTTCGACAGAAAAAATGTACCAAAGAATGTTATGTCTGCGTTTTCCTCTATTTTCCTAAAAGAAATATAAAAATAGCTTAAATTTATGACAATCATCATTACAATAAACATTTTGAACTAAGTGAAACTACTAAGTTGCTGAAAATTTTGAGGCAATGAGAAAAGATAACTGGGAATGTTTCCCTGATGTTGAACATAACAACAGCTTAAGGACTGGGGCTCTGTCTTCATCCTCAGCCAGGCCAGTCAGAAATGGGGCTCAGGTACTACAAGGCAAGGTCAGGATACCACTCACCTCTCTAATTTCTCCTGGGTCTCTGATTTTTAATTTCCCTAAGGAATTATGCCCAGAACGTAAGCAAAAACTACTGGACACCATTGTCTTCTTTCTGAAGTAGATTCTACTAATTTACCTTTTTCTGGATGTTTTGGTTCCCAGAGGTAGTTGGGGCCAAGTTCAGTTGTATGGCTAGGTTGTCAGACTTTTCTTACTCTCCCAGGCCAGCTTCTAGAAACTAGAAGCTCCTTCTTCAGTCAACTCAGAGCAAGTACCTCCAAACTCCACTAGGAAGACCCAGTTTTGACCATATCATAATCCAACCTGAACGAGTGAGAAAGATCTATGTGCCAGCAGACAGTATTCTCCTGAGAAAGTGCTCAGAGACTATTTTTATATTTGGTGTCTCTTATTAAAAAATGAGCATCTTTTCCACTTTTGCAGGACCAACAGGATAGTTGTGATGGCTAATTTTGTGTGTCAACTTGGTTGAGCCACAGAGCTCAGTCAATCAAACATTCTGATGTTCCCAGGAAGCTCTTTTTGGATGATATTTACATTTAAATTGGTGGACTTTGAGTAAAGCAAGGTGCCCTGCATAACATAGGTGGGCCTAGAGTGATGCATGGACTCACTCTAACCAAAACCCCTGACTGCTGTGTCGCAGGGGAGGGCTGGCATGGATACTGCCAGCAACAACCATAGTGTTCAGAGCAAATCCTTAGGTTCTCCTAGGCTTGGTCAGAAAGAGCTAGCAGCATAGTCTAGTAAATGAGCTGAACTTGTAAAACACCAAGCATGACTGTCTAAATCAGAAATCTCCAGTGAAACAGAATCAATACAAGGGTGTATGTGTTTATGTTAGCCTCTCTCTTCCTCCCTCCCTCTTCCTGTCTTTCTTTCTTCTCTCTTCAAAGTAATTGGCTCACATGTTTATGGAGGCAACAAGTCTAAAATCTGTAGGGTGGGCCAGCAGGCTGGAGACCAAGAAAGAGCTGATGTTGAAGTTCAAGTCTAAAGGCTGTCTTTTGGCAGAATTCTTTCTGGTAGGGGGAGTCCAGTGATTGTTCTATTAAGACCTTTAACAGATTGAATGAGGCTCTCACTAACGGCCCCGCCCTACTGCTTATCAGGGCTTCTCCCTGCAGTCCCTTATGTCAGTGTCCATGTTCTTGAGTCTCAATTGCAGGCAAGTTCCAAGGTCATCTCAAGAGGTTCCCAGTCCCATTTAAATCAAAGAACGTTCAGCACCTGTTTAAAACTCCTGAACATTTCATGACAATTAGCATGTTCCCAATATCCTGTGGCCATCCTTGGCTTCTTTGTTCCATGCACTCTGAGGAGCAATAGCAGGAGGTCTTACCTACCACCACCAGTGAGAGTCTCAGCTTTACCCCCACTAAATAGCCAAAGTTAACATCAGAAATGTCAAAATAGAGTGGGCTTGTGTGCAGAGTGTGCTGGAACAAGGGGCCAGAGGAAGGAGGATGAAACTGACCAGATGGTGCTGAGAAAAGAGAAATACTGGTGTGATTTCTCAAGCACTTCCTCTATGCTAGGCACTGCAGCTCTGCTCTTACATGCCTTCACTGAATTGTCACCTATGCCCTGTTGGGATGAGTATGACTATTAGCCACATTTCCCATATGAGGAAAGTGAAGCACACAGAGATATAATAACTTATGCAAGGTCACAAAGCAATTAGGCAGGGCTGGGATATGAACCCAGGAAGTCTGGATTCTCACATTCTTAACTAAACCCTGAATTGTCTGGCAAAGGGACTAGATAAGCGCCTTCTCAGGAAGGGATGTCTTCTCTCTAGGACTCTACTGGGGATCCTCTGGACAATTTCGCCTTTCTGAATTTCATGTTTTATCGGTTTCTATCATAATTATTTATCTTGTTTTGATGCAGTTTAAACAAACTATGCTAACATCTCCACTTAAATCATAACTAAATTGTTCCTCATTCTTCTGGCCTAAGGGATAGTGCTGGCTTCATTACATCTTGATGTTAACAAGCAAATTCCTAGAACAGATTGGTGGTTGCCAGAGGCAGGGGTGGAAGTGGGTGACATGGGAAAAGGGGTCAAAATATACAAACTTCCAGTTACAAAATAAAAAAGTCCTGGGGATATAAGGTACAGCATGGTGACTATAATAATACTGTTCTGCATATTTGAAAGTTGCTAAGAGAGTAGATCTTAAAAGTTCTTATTACAAGAAAAAAATTGTAACTATGTATGGTGATGGATGTTAACTATACTTATTGTGGTGAGCATTTCACAGTTATACAAATATCAAATCATAATGTTTTGCACCTGAAATTTATATAATGTTATATGTTAATAATACTTCAATTAAAAAAGAAATCAAACTCTTGTTATGGTCTTCTACCAAACTTTCAATGTATTTAAACCTAACATGAATGACTGAGGAATGGGATACAGTGGACTTCCAAATTTTATGGGTCTGTAAGTTCAGAAGCCATAAAAAGCCAAAAAAAAAGGGGGGGATGCAAACTGGTGATGCTTATAGATTCGTTGCTTGCCATCATTTAAAATTATGGTTGTAAGCATTTTTTGTCAAAGATACAATTATTTCTTATTCTTAATATCTATAGGAAAAAACACAGTTAAAAATTTCCATTCCTGACTTCATCACTATTTGGTGGATGCTATTTGGAGCCCCAGGTGAGAGCAGAAACTGGTTTCAAGATTTAGTGCATAGGTCCCTCCTCTTGCAAAGAATGTTCTGATTACTCAATACTTGTTTGAAGAACTGACCGCTCCCTGTTGTATTCTCACTGGGGCTGGCACAAACTTCTATTACAAGACAAATAAAACTATTATGTCATTTTTAGTTTACAGCTTTCTCTCTTTCATAGCATAAGTTCCTTCAGAAGAGGAATTATAACTTATTCTCCTTTAAATTACAGTGGCAGGAAATATCTAGCAAATAATACCCAGCTAACATTTGTCTGTGTACCTGTCAGACATGGGGCTCACCATTGTTCACAATTATCTCATTTAATCTTCACAATGATCCTGTGTGGGGTGCATTATTCTATCTCTACAGGTAATGGAACTGAGGCACAGAGAAGTTAATTTGCCCAAGATCATATGGCTAATCAATGGTGATGGATACACTGAACCCAAGTAATCCAGCTTCAAGGGCTTCATGTTTGAATCATTGCGCTATATTGTCTCTCTCATTAAATGTCTGCTGACAGATTGACTAAAGACTGTTGCTCACTCCTAATCAGCAGGTGAGATTCCATCTCTTTGTTGTGTCCTTATACGGTAGAAATGAGCTCTCTGGGGTCTCTTATTATGAGATTAGAGCCTAATCATCTCCCAAAGGCCCCATCTCCAAATATCATCACATTGAGAGTCAGGATTTAACATAGGAATTTGGGGAGTAAATTAGGTTCCTGGACACAATTTTCACTTGTGTGTGTGTGTGTGTTGGGGCAGAGGGGATCCCTACACAACGCTAAGCAATTCTCAGACACAAGCAAGAGTATCTGAGAATTCAACTCAGTCCTGACACTCTCAGGATACCATATCATCACACTGGGAGTTAGGATTTAACATGAATTTGGGGGGTAAATTAGGTTCCTGGATCCAATTTCCATTTGTGTGTGTGTCTGTGTGTTGGGGCAGAGGGTGTCCTTTTATAACTCTAAGCAATTCTTGGACACCAGCAAGAGGTCTGAGAATTCAACTCAATTCTGACACTGTCTACATGGAGATAGCATCAGATTCCACAGGTTAAGGGCTTAGTCCTACAAGTCTACCTACACCTCAAATGCCAATTGCAAGCCCACATTGTTACCTATGCTTCTGACCAACTGGCTCTGAACCAGAAACTTCAGGTTCTATTAATTTGCTAGAGCAGCTCGCAGAACTCAGAGAAACATTTTACTTACTAGACCACCAATTTATTTTAAAGGCTATAACTCAGGAACAGCCAGATGGAAGAGATGCAGAGGACAAGGTATGTGGGAGGGGACGCAGAGCTTCTGTTAGGCAGCTAGGCAGACATGAGCAGATCCTGCCCTGTCTTGGACAAGGTCCTCCCCCTCTCCTCTTACCCCTTGTCACTAGATGGCAGGATACGCCCCAAACCCCTCCTGTTTATGGTTCAGTCTCCTGCAGTATCAGGGCCAAACAATATGTAAAAGCCCAGACCACCAACACAGGTTGGTGCAGGCCCACCAAGGCCCAGGAGGTGACCCACAGTTACCTGAGCGTTCATTATACCATAATTATAATAAATTTACAATGTGGTTTGTCCCCCCCCCCCCCCCCCGACCGTGGGTTTCACTTGGGTACTTATGGGTAAGCGCCTGCGCACTAGGAAAAAGGTGATATATCCTGAAACTGTCAATCAACATGTCAATTAAATGACGTAAGATGCAGGGAGGGACTTTCTACCACTTTAAAAGCTAACCCTAACCCTAATAGCTGGGCTGCTTCTGGTTTCCAGATGGCCCCTCCCCACTCTTCTAAAGAGTGGGCTTTCACGAAGCCAAAGGCACTGGTTGCTGCTCCCAGGTAAAGAAAACGTGCCTCGCCCCTTGGCTGGAGGCACAACCTTCCTATTCTCTGGGGGTCTTTACACTCCTCTCCCTCTCTCTCTTTTTCACATGGACAAAAAGCCACAACCTGTGGGCATGGGTTGAGCACTTCAAAGCCATTAGGGCACCTGGGGAAGACTGTACTAGGTGATGTCTGTGCAATGGAAGTACTCAGTGGAAGATACCCACTGTCATCCCCACAGCAAAGACCCAAGTAGTATTTAATATAGCCATACAGGGACTTTCTTGCTTGCTTCTACTCTCCATTTGCCCTCCTGCCATTTGGTGACTGTCCCTGCTTGGCTTCAGCTTCTGTACAACATAGGTATTTCCTCCTTCTTTTTTACTGGTTGTGGGGCCCAAAGGTCTGTTCCCTCCTTCGCCTGTGTGCAAACACTGTGCAAGTGCTTTGGTGTATTCATGCTGCATGTGACTGATTGGGATTCTGCCCTTTTCTTTTGGGCCCAGGAAAGGAATCAATCATAGTTCTTCCTTTTTGCCTGCCTTTTTAAATATTTCCCTTCCTGCCACTCTGCAACAAAGAGGTGGGGCACGGGCATCAGCTTGACTTGGACAGAATGCAAGATCAATGAGATTGAGGACATCCTCCACCTTAGGCCTTACAGGCCCCCCAATGGCCAAATCCCCAAATTGGAAACTCTGGTCATGTGTTTCATCCTTGAAGTCATCTTTAAACAGGGCCAACAGGACTTGAAGGGAGGAGGGAATTGGAAATTTGTAAATCCCAGGGGCTGCATTCCAGCCCAGGACCTTTGATGACTGGACACGTGGCACATAGGAACAATGCTCAGAAAAAGGACTTGAGGAAGCCACAATCGCTTCAGGGTGGGGTACTTGGTAAGATGCATTAGAGCGAAACTCCTGGGGCAAGGAACACACTTTGCCCTGCAAGTCATGGGTGAGGAATGCCTTTCTTACAAGCAACTACAGGGGAGGACTTGAGGAATGTCTCAAGTCCCCTGCACCCATTTGTCTTTTCTTTTACAGATAAGCAAGTGACTGCCTACTCCTCAGGAATCACCCTTAGGATACACCTTAAAGAACTAAGCTAAGTGTGACCCCCAAATATTAAAGGGGAAACAATCTTCTTTTGCAACACAGCATAGTCACAATATAAACGAGAAGGGGATATTTACTTAAGAAGGGGAGTTTAAATTGCAATACCATTCTTCAACTTGATCTTCTTTGCCAAAAGATGGGCAAGTATAGTGAGTTCCTTCACATTCAACTTTTCTTTGCTTTAAGGGAGAAGCCGGAACTCTATGGGGCTAGCAGGGAGGAGCCTGCTGCCCCGGCAATGCTTGATTTGTCTACCAAAGTTCCCTCCCCTTCTCCCAGGGATATTAACCATCCGCCCCTTAATGAGCCCTGTCCATTGGAGCTTCCTTATGGGGCAAAGGAGAGGCCACTTGCTTCATTGGTCCCTTCCTCACTCTACCCAACTTCAGGCCACCCCTGATGCTTTGCCTCCATGCCCAGGGTCCCTTGACCCTTGGAAGCTGTGCCCACTCCAGGAGGTTATAGGACCCATGGGTCTTCCCACAAGGCTCAGGACTCCCTTTTCCATGCAGGATCTCAGTCAGATGAAACAGGATTTAGGTAAATTCTCAGATGACCCTGAAAAATATCTAAACAAATTTAGGCCCCAAATGACATCATCTCCTCACAAGAGGAATTGGAGCATGTTGGGGTCCAACTTGGGATCCTTCCTTTTACATGCTTGTTTGCCTGCTTCCTCCAGGTACTATTTCCTATGTGGAAAGACAGCACATCTGTGCCTCCCAGCGAAGTGGACTAGGCCATGTACTGTTACAATGCTGTCACTGGACATCTCCAGAGGCCCTGGGAAAGTGTCTATGCCTCTTCCCCTTTGTGGGGCTTCACCCACCCCTCCAGAGAAAAGAGAGCCATCACCTTAATTCCTTTCCCCATAGGATTGGGTCTTACCAGAGGAATAAGGACCAAAATTGGTGGTGCACTTACTGCCTTTTCCGTATATCAAAATTTGTCCCTAGTAGTTGCTAAACCTAGAGGTTGCCCCTAGAGATTGGAGGAAATGGGCGAATCTACCATGGAGGTAAGAACCCAGATTGAATCTCCGGCAGCAGCAGACCTACAAAACTGCTGTGGCTTAGGTCTCTTGCTGCTGCTCAGGGAGGGCTATGCACCGTGCTCCAAGAACAGTGCTGTTTCTGGGTCAATCCATTAGGACAAGTTCAAAAACACATTCGGAACGTTACCCAACGGGCTTCCAATCTAAAGGACACAGCCTCCCAAGCGTGCCTCACCTGGGAAAATGCACGATCTTGGATGTCCTGGCTCCTTCCATTTCTATGGCCCCTTGCCTCCATCTTCCTTTTACTCCTGTTCGGGCCTTGTCTATCAAACTTCCTAGGTAAATTTGTCTCTTCCCACCTTCAGGCAATAAAACTTCAGATAATCCTTAGCCAATCAACACCCAGTTGTCGTCATTCTATGGGGACCTTTGGATCGATGCTCCAGGACAAGTGAGCTGAGACGACAGTCAGCAAGAGGCGGGACCCTAAAAACCCCTCTACTCCCGTTCTCAGCAGGAAGTAGCTAGAGAGAAACGACGCCCTCTTCCCAAAGATTATGGGGTCCCAACTCTTGAGGGGGAAATGTCAGGTAGCTAGGCAGATGTGAGCAAGTCCCACCCTGTCCTGGACAAGGTCTTCCCATTCTCCGTGTACCCCCTTGTCACTAGATGGCATAACATCCCCCAACCCCTCCTGTTTATGGTTCACTTATCAGGAACAAACAAGATGTAAAAAGCCCAATGGAGCTTCCAGACCACCAACACAGTTTGGTGCAGGCACACTAAGACCCAGGAGGTGACCCAAAGTTACCTTGGAGTTCTTCATACCATAATTATAATAAATTTACATGCAGTTTTTCCCCTTTGCCCAGCCCCCCACCCCTACCCCCTCCCATAGATTTCACCTGGGTACTCATGGGTAAGCACCTGGGCACTTGGAAAAAGATTATATAACATGAAGTTGTCAATCAACATGTCAATTAAAGGATGTAAGATGCAGGGAGGGACTTTACACTATTTTAAAAATCAATTCTAACCCTAATAGTTGTGTTGCTTCTGGTTTCCAGATGGCCCCCTCTCCGCCCTTCCTGAGAGTGTTCTTTCACTTTGCTTAATAAACTCCTGCTGCTTAAGACTGTTCTCTCTCTTCATTGAATTCTTTCCTTGGAGAAGACAAAAAACTGACATCAAAACAAACTGGTAACACTTCCATGCTCTCAGTGTGCCATTCCCCACACATCTCCACCTGTTCACCAACCCAGAAGCTCTTTGAACCCTGTCCTTTTTGGTTTTAATAGAGGTGTCATTACATAGGCATGGTTGATTAAATCATTAGTGTGGGAACAACTACTGCCTACTTGCAACCATTTGTCCCAGAATAACCATGTGTCCACATGGCCCTCTTTTTTGGGTGGTATGCTAACTATGTGGTGTGTTAATGGCCTGGGTCCACTAAACCCAGGCCTGCCTTATTGACAGACATGTCTCACTGGAATGCAGACCCCTCTGTTGAAGTTTTGTTCCTTGTGGTGCTGGTCACATAAGCATGATTTCTTCTAGCATAACACATAGAATAGTCATAAATCAAAGTACTCTTTTTGGCACACATGTAGTAGTCTCTGACCCTCACCCCATATAAACAGTTGCCTCCCTGTCCACAACAGCAATTTGCAACCTAGTCCAGCCAGCTGCTCCTGGACTCCTGTGCATAAATCTTCCTAACCCTCATGTCTCATATGTCATCTCCAGGTCTTCCTTCAGTCTCTCTAGCTCTTTCCCATTGCAACTTGCCCACTTGGTCATGCAATGGTACTTGTGATCATACAATCAGCCATTGGCAATTGATTCAACCTCCATCTTCTCTCTCCTCCCTGGATGTCAGCAAGTGGGTCCATGGGCGGCAACCTGTCCCTATCCTTTGGTGCTTTCCAAAAGTCACCTCATTAACATAACAAAAGACAATTTGACCCCTTTCAACACTTGGAAATACCAAGGATTTTGGAAGCTGTGAGCCAGGAGCTATGGATAAAGACCAAATATAAAGGAAGAATATACTTTTGGCCATCTGAATGACCAAATATATATTTCTTATAAATCACAGTATTGCAAAGGGACACAGACATTCAGTCTACACCAAGTAGTAAGAAATTATCTTTTCATTCTGGTTTGATTTCTAGTCCAAAAAATCATATTATAAATTCTTTATTCCCAGAAACAATGTATTTCACATCTCCTTTTAGAAATCTGGCTGAAAATACATACACCTTCTTTGATCAAAGTATTGATTACAATAGCTTGATAGCTATTTTATTTTTAAGATTGACAGGAAATGGGCTTCCATATCATAATTTGAAAGGTACCTAAAGGATCCCTTTTCCCAGAGAAAATATCTTACCCTCTATGTACTTGTCAAAATCTCCAATGTCACTATTGCAAACCCATTGTTTTGCTACTGAGAAATTGTCATAATGTTAAAATATCTAGAGGTCTGGAGCGAAGATGGCGGCGTGAGTAGAGCAGCAGAAATCTCCTCCCAAAACCACATATACCTATGAAAATATAACAAGGACAACTCTTCCTAGAATAAAGACCAGAAGTCACAGGACACCATCCAGACCACATCCACACCTGAGAAAACCCAGCGCCTTGCAAAGGGGGAAAGATACAAGCCCCGGCCCCGCGGGACCCGAGCGCCCCTCCCCCCAGCTCCCGGCGGGAGAACAATAGGCAGAGCGGGAGGGAGACGGAGCACAGGGCTGCCGAACACCCAGCCCCAGCCATCCGGGCCAGAGCGCAGACACAGTACGTGCCCAGGGGGCCCTGGATACTGGGGGAACAGGGCAGCAAGAACAGTGAGCGGGCACCGGAGGCCTGGCGCCGGAGGACATAAGAAGAGCGAGCAGCCATTTTTTTTTTTTTTCTGTTTTGTTTTGGCGAGTGCTTTTTGGAAGTCTTAAAGGGATAGGGACCCCAATACTAGGAAAACAGGGTAGCAAGACCAGTGAGCAGATGCCTGAGGCTGGCACCAGAGAATAAAGAAAAACGAGCAGCCATTTTTTATTTATATTTTTATTGTTTTAATTAAAAAAAAATTTTTTTTTTTGTGGTCGTTTTGTTTTGGTGGGTGCTTTTTGGAAGTCTGAAAGGGTCAGGGCAGGACACTTAATCCAGAGGTAGAGAATCCGGGGATCTCTGGGCACCCTAATCCCCTGGGCTGCAGGGAGCTCGGAGGCCCCTTACGGAGATAAATAGCCTCCCGGCCACTCCCCCTCCAACGGGACTCCACCATTTTGGAGCAGCTGCCCGAGCTAGGCCACGCCCACAGCAACAGCGGAGATTAACTCCATAGCAGCCGGGCAGGAAGCAGAAGCCCTGTCTGTGCGCAGCTGCCCAGCACAAGCCACTAGAGGTCGCTGTTCTCCCAGGAGAGGAGGGCCACAAACCAACAAGAAGGGAAGTTCTTCCAGCCGTCACTCGTCCCAGCTCTGCAAACTATTCCTATCACCATGAAAAGGCAAAGCTACAGGCAGACAAAGATCACAGAGACAACACCAGAGAAGGAGACAGACCTAACCAGTATTCCTGAAAAAGAATTCAAAATAAGAATCATAAACATGCTGACAGAGATGCAGAGAAATACGCAAGAGAAATGAGATGAAGTCCGGAGGGAGATCACAGATGTCAGAAAGGAGATCACAGAAATGAAACAAACTCTGGAAGGGTTTATAAGCAGAATGGATAGGATGCAAGAGGCCATTGACGGAATTGAAACCAGAGAACAGGAACGCATAGAAGCTGACATAGAGAGAGATAAAAGGATCTACAGGAATGAAACAATACTAAGAGAACTGTGTGACCAGTCCAAAAGGAACAATATCCATATTATAGGGGTACCAGAAGAAGAAGAGAGAGGAAAAGGGATGGAAAGTACCTTGGAAGAAATAATTGCTGAAAACTTCCCCAAATTGGGGGAGGAAATAATACAACAGACCACAGAAATACACAGAACCCCCAACAGAAAGGATCCAAGGAGGACCACACCAAGACACATAATAATTAAAATGGCAAAAATCAAGGACAAGGAAAGAGTTTTAAAGGCAGCTAGAGAGAAAAAGGTCACCTATAAAGGAAAACCCATCAGGCTAACATCAGATTTCTCGACAGAAACCTTACAGGCCAGAAGAGAATGGTGTGATATATTAAATGCAATGAAACAGAAGGGCCTTGAACCAAGGATACTGTATCCAGCATGACTATCATTCAAATATGATGGTGGGATTAAACAATTCCCAGACAAACAAAAGCTGAGGGAATTTGCTTCCCACAAACCACCTCTACAGGACATCTTACAGGGACTGCTCTTGAAGGGAGCACTCCTAGACAGAGCACAGCACAAAACACCCAACATATGAAGAATCGAGGAGGAGGAATAAGAAGGGAGAGAAGAAAAGAATCTCCAGACAGTGTATATAACAGCTCAATAAGCGAGCTAAGTTAGGCAGTAAGATACTAAAGAGGCTAACCTTGAACCTTTGGTAACCACGAATTTAAAGCCTGCAATGGCAATAAGTACATATCTTTCAATAGTCACCCTAAATGTTAATGGGTTGAATGCATCAATCAAAAGACACAGAGTAACAGAATGGAAAAAAAAGCAAGACCCATCTATATGCTGCTTACAAGAAACTCACCTCAAACCCAAAGACATGTACAGACTAAAAGTCAAGGGATGGAAAAACATATTTCAGGCAAACAACAGCAAGAAGAAAGCAGGGGTTGCAGTACTAATATCAGACAAAATAGACTTCAAAACAAAGAAAGTAACAAGAGATAAAGAAGGACACTACATAATGATAAAGGGCTCAGTCCAACAAGAGAATATAGCCATTCTAAATATATATGCACCCAACACAGGAGCACCAGCATATGTGAAACAAATACTAACAGAACTAAAGGGGGAAATGGACTGCAATGCATTCATTCTAGGAGACTTCAACACACCACTCACCCCAAAGGATAGATCCACCGGGCAGAATATAAGTAAGAACACGGAAGCACTGAACAACACAGTAGAGCAGATGGACCTAATAGACATCTATAGAACTCTACATCCAAAAGCAACAGGATATACATTCTCCTCAAGTGCACATGGAACATTCTCCAGAATAGACCACATACTAGGCCACAAAAAGAGCCTCAGTAAATTCCAAAAGATTGAAATCATACCAACCAACTTTTCAGACCACAAAGGCATAAAACTAGAAATAAACTGTACAAAGAAAGCAAAAAGGCTCACAAACACATGGAGGCTTAAAAACACACTCCTAAATAATCAATGGATCAATGACCGAATCAAAATGGAGATCCAGCAATATATGGAAACAAATGACAACAACAACACTAAGCCCCAACTTCTGTGGGACACAGCAAAAGCAGTCTTAAGAGGAAAGTATATAGCAATCCAAGCATATTTAAAAAAGGAAGAACAATCCCAAATGAATGGTCTAATGTCACAATTATCAAAATTGGAAAAAGAAGAACAAATGAGGCCTAAGGTCAGAATTGGAAAAAGAAGAACAAATGAGGACTAAGGTCAGCAGAAGGAGGGACATAATAAAGATCAGAGAAGAAATAAATAAAATTGAGAAGAATAAAACAATAGCAAAAATCAATGAAACCAAGAGCTGGTTCTTTGAGAAAATAAACAAAATAGATAAGCCTCTAGCCAGACTTATTAAGAGGAAAAGAGAGTTAACACAAATCAACAGTATCAGAAATGAGAAAGGAAAAATCATGACAGACCCCACATAAATACAAAGAATTATTAGAGAATACTATGAAAACCTATATGCTAACAAGCTGGGAAACATAGGAGAAATGGACAACTTCCTAGAAAAATACAACCTTCTAAGACTGACCCAGAAAGAAACAGAAAATCTAAACAGACCAATTACCAGCAACAAAATTGAAGCGGTAATCAAAAAACTACCCAAGAACAAAACCCCCGGGCCAGATGGATTTACCTCGGAATTTTATCAGACGTACAGGGAAGACATAATACCCATTCTTCTTAAACTTTTCCAAAAAATAGAGGAGGAAGGGATACTCCCAAACTCATTCTATGAAGCTAACATCACTCTAATACCAAAACCAGGCAAAGACCCCACCAAAAAAGAAAACTACAGACCAATATCCCTGATGAACGTAGATGCAAAAATACTCAACAAAATATTAGCAAACCGAATTCAAAAATACATCAAAAGGATCATACACCATGACCAAGTGGGATTCATCCCAGGGATGCAAGGATGGTACAACATTCGAAAGTCCATCAACATCATCCACCACATCAACAAAAAGAAAGACAAGAACCACATGATCATCTCCATAGATGCTGAAAAAGCATTTGACAAAGTTCAACATCCATTCATGATAAAAACTCTCAGCAAAATGGGAATAGAGGGCAAGTACCTCAACAAAATAAAGGCCATCTATGATAAACCCACAGCCAACATTATATTGAACAGCGAGAAGCTGAAAGCATTTCCTCTGAGATTGGGAACTAGACAGGGATGCCCACTCTCCCCACTGTTATTTAACATAGTACTGGAGGTCCTAGCCACAGCAGTCAGACAAAACAAAGAAATACAAGGAATCCAGATTGGTAAAGAAGAAGTTAAACTGTCACTATTTGCAGATGACATGATACTGTACATAAAAAACCCTAAAGACTCCACCCCAAAACTACTAGAACTGACATTGGAATACAGCAAAGTTGCAGGATACAAAATCAACACACAGAAATCTGTGGCTTTCCTATACACTAACAATGAACCAACAGAACGAGAAATCAGGAAAACAACTCCATTCACAATTGCATCAAAAAAAATAAAATACCTAGGAATAAATCTAACCAAAGAAGCGAAAGACTTATACTCTGAAAACTACAAGTCACTCTTAAGAGAAATTAAAGGGGACACTAAAAGATGGAAACTCATCCCATGCTCGTGGCTAGGAAGAATTAATATCGTCAAAATGGCCATCCTGCCCAAAGCAATATACAGATTTGATGCAATCCCTATGAAACTACCAGCAACATTCTTCAATGAACTAGAACAAATAATTCAAAAATTCATATGGAAACACCAAAGACCCTGAATAGCCAAAGCAATCCTGAGAAAGAAGAATAAAGTAGGGGGGATCTCACTCCCCAACTTCAAGCTCTACTATAAAGCCATAGTAATCAAGACAATTTGGTACTGGCATAAGAGTAGAGCCACAGACCAATGGAACAGACTAGAGAATCCAGACATTAACCCAGACATATATGGCCAATTAATATTTGATAAAGGAGCCATGGACATACAATGGCGAAATGACAGTCTCTTCAACAGATGGTGCTGGCAAAACTGGACAGCTACATGTAGGAGAATGAAACTGGACCATTGTCTAACCCCATATACAAAAGTAAACTCAAAATGGATCAAAGACCTGAATGTAAGTCATGAAACCATTAAACTCTTGGAAGAAAACATAGGCAAAAACCTCTTAGACATAAACATGAGTGACCTCTTCTTGAACATATCTCCCCGGGCAAGGAAAACAACAGCAAAAATGAACAAGTGGGACTATATTAAGCTGAAAAGCTTCTGTACAGGAAAAGACACCATCAATAGAACAGAAAGGAACCCTACAGTATGGGAGAATATATTTGAAAATGACACATCCGATAAAGGCTTGACGTCCAGAATATATAAAGAGCTCACACGCCTCAACAAACAAAAAACAAATAACCCAATTAAAAAATGGGCAGAGGAACTGAACAGACAGTTCTCCAAAAAAGAAATACAGATGGCCAACAGACACATGAAAAGATGCTCCACATCGCTAATTATCAGAGAAATGCAAATTAAAACTACAATGAGGTATCACCTCACAGCAGTAAGGATGGCTGCCATCCAAAAGACAAACAACAACAAATGTTGGCGAGGCTGTGGAGAAAGGGGAACCCTCCTACACTGCTGGTGGGAATGTAAGTTAGTTCAACCATTGTGGAAAGCAGTATGGAGGTACATCAAAATGCTCAAATCAGACTTACCATTTGACCCAGGAATTCCACTCCTAGGAATTTACCCTAAGAATGCAGCAATCAAGTATGAGAAAGACCAATGCACCCCTATGTTTATCGCAGCACTATTTACAATAGCCAAGAATTGGAAGCAACGTAAATGTCCATCGATAGATGGATAAAGAAGATGTGGTACATATACACAATGGAATACTACTCAGCCATAAGAAAAGGGCAAATCCTACCATTTGCAGCAACATGGATGGAGCTGGAGGGTATTATGCTCAGTGAAACAAGCCAAGCGGAGAAAGAGAAATACCAAATGATTTCACTTATCTGTGGAATATAAGAACAAAGGAAACACTGAAGGAACAAAACAGCAGCAGAATCACAGAACTCAAGAATGGACTAACAGGTACCAAAGGGAAAGGGACTGGGGAGGATGGGTGGGTAGGGAGGGATAAGGAGGGGGGAGAAGTTGGGGGGCATTAAGATTAGCATGCATGGGGGAGTGGGAGAAAGGGGAAGGCTGTACAACACAGAGAAGGCAAGTAGTGATTCTACAACATTTGCTATGCTAATGGACAGTGACTGTAAAGGGGTTTATAGCGGGGACCTGGTATAGGGGAGAGCCTAGTAAACATAACAATCGTCATGTAAGTGTAGATTAATGACACCAAAAAAAAAAAAGGCAGTTCCTGTGTGGAGACCTCCAATGAGTTCTACACAAGGGTATAAAGGGCATATAAAAGTGTAGGCAAAGGGTCTGTTTGTGTTTATACAGAGGATCAAAGCCTAATTGGGCTACCCCGAAAATGAACTAAGATACGATATGAAAAAGAACTTCCAACATCAGCACTCTCTGGAAGACTCATGCCAGAAGATGATCATCAAAAAACCCCAACAAAGATCCACGCACTGCTACAGGTGTAGATGCACTCATCCCACCAGTTCCTGGACTTGCCATGGGAATGAAGAAGGAGATATCTAAGCTGGCCTGTGCATACAGTAAAACAACAAATTTGACTGGATCTACGCTGTTGGAACTCAACCAAGAATTAGGAGAACTGCAAATTGTAGCGCTCCAAAATCTTACAACTACAGACTATTTACTGTTAAAAGAACATATGGGATGTGAACAGTCCCCAGGAATGGGTTGTTTTAATTTGTCTGATTTCTCTCAGACTGTTCAAGTTCAGTTGGACAATATCCACCATATCATAGATAAGTTATCACAAATGCCTAAGGTGCCTAACTGGTTTTCTTGGTTTCACTGGAGATGGCTGGTAATTACAGATATGCTTTGGTTACGTAACTATACTCCTATTATGTTAATGTGTGTGCGCAATTTAATTAGTAGCTTAAAACCCATACATGCTGAAGTTACTCTACAAGAAGATATGTCAAAGAAATAATCAATCTTCCCAGGTTTTCTTCCGCCTGCTACTTCTATAGCTTTTCTTCTTCCTTCCTAATTACAACCCTTAAATAGAATTCGTGCCTCATATCACATTTACCGAGTATCATAATTCTTCCAAGTGGTAAAGATACCTCAAGACAAATGCTGGGCATAGAAGCCACAGGGCATAAATATGCAAAGAAATAAAAAGCTAACCATTTCAAACAATAAGGCTTCTCTCTCACTTACCAACTTTACATTTCCCTGTATGGCCCCGGAAGATGACTGGTTAGCCAGAGACGGGTAAGATTCCTCAAGGGAGGAACAACCTAAAACAGGCACAGTCGCAGGGGGGTCATCAGGTGAGAAATTGTGGATCAACAGAGGTGAGGCTTAGAACCTCACCCCCCCTGTTCTGAGAGAAATCTTCTGCATACATGGATGTTTTATTGCCCTTGTCTAGCTTGGATTAACACATAGTCTACAGGCACACACCTGATCATCTACATTTGCTCTCTTACAACACTAAACTATATTTTTTACCTTTATCTTGTATCTACCTACCACTTCAGCATTTAATTAAAAATAATAATAATAAAGAGAGAAATGTGGTATTCACATATAAATCAAGTATAAAAATCAAATGAGTATTCATATTTGAACTGACTGTTTATAGTTCATAATGCATGAGCAAAACCGAAAGTTTCTGTGATGGCTGCCCTTGTACTGTTCACCATGTAACTTATTCACTATGTAAGAATTTGTTCGCCATGTAAGAACTTCTTTGTTATGCCTCAGAAGATTGGAGACTGACGAAAATTAGGCTTGGGGTGGATTAATGATTGTGCATTGAGCATTGACTCCCCTATACAGAATTTTATTGTTGTTAACAACCATTTGATCAATAAATATGAGAGATGCCCTCACAAAAAAAAAAAAAAAAAGTACACACTTCCAATAGTAAAATAAATAAGTAACCGGGATGTAATGTATAGCATAAGGAATATAGTCAAAATATTGTAACAACTTGGTATGGTGATAGCTGGTAGCTAGAATTATCATGTATATAAATGTTGAATCACTGTGTTGTACACCTGAAAATAATGTAATGCAATACTGTGTGTCAACTACCCTTCAATAAAAAATAATTATCTCCAAAAAAAAAAAAAAGAAAAGAAAATATCTAGAAGTGCTAATGCTAAAATGATTATATCAAATGGGGAAATATAAATTAATCTGTTTATCCAACTTTACCTAGAGGTAGCTAAGAGTACCTGCTTGTTGATTACAGAACGATTTACCTAAAATTGATGATAGATCAAGGTGGAGAAAAGCCTTAAGCTGAATGAAGCCTTGTGAACCAGTTCCAGGCATTATCCAAGTAGGAGGACACTTGCCATCTGAACAGCAGCAGGACACTGGGCGTTGGCGTGGTGAGGGAAAGCACTTAGATGGAGAGGACAAAGCACCAAAACAGGAAGTGTGAGGCACTGAGGACAAACTGCAGGTTCCTTTATGTTGCTTGGTGTTTCTCAGAGAGTTTATCTAGCTCAGTGTTTTCTGTGATGTTGAGAAATGTTTGCTAAAAGAATATGGTACCTGTCCTTTATGAGACTGACCACAGGTGGCTAGAAATGATGCTAGATGAGCACTTTCAGTTGCAAGGGACAGTGACACTCAGATTTCCTTTAGTGACAAAGGAATTTGGTGAATGTGTGTGGGAAAGTCAGAAGAGGTAACAATCACCAGATAGTGGGTCCTCCTGGAGCCACAGTGAGGAAGAGTTAGTTGTTCAGGGTACACTGGCCTCTGGCCAATGCTGCAGCTCCAAAATGCAGGTCTCATGATCTTCCCTCAACAAGGGATCTCCTTTGCTGCTCTCCTAAGTGTTCTAATTTCTGTCCTTGAGTTTGTAGTTTCTCCATTTTTCTTTCCCCCCCTTTCCTCTCAGCCGTCCTCTCTTCCATTTTGGTTTACATTTCAGCTGTCTGAAAGAGAATTCATTTAGGTTGGCCTGACATTGAGTGAGAAAAAAATTTCAGTTTAATTAAAAGAAAACCAAACTGGCAGTGGCTTAAATCAATAGGACCTTATTTTCCTTCTATAAAGAGTGTTCCAAGGTAGGTGCTTGTAGACATTGGTTCAGCTGCTCAATGAAAACATCAACACCTCAGGCTTTCCATCTTCCTCAACCATTTTTACTGTTGGTTTTTGTCTTCAATCATGTCATCTCATGGTTGCAAAGTGGCTGCTGCAGATGCAGTCATTATCTGCCTACATTTAAGGCAGAAAGATTAAAGAAGAGTCAAGGCCAGCAAGCTCTTTTGTTGCATCTGTAACATGTGTGCATCTGTGTACACATACATGCACACACAGACTTCTGCTTATGTCTCATTGATCAAAGCTGTGTCATATGACTACACTTAGCTGCCATGAAGATTGAGAAAGTGAGAATTGAATTTTCATAGCCTCTATAGTGGGAAGACAGCAAGGTAGAAGGATACCGAAAAAGGTTATTAACAGTCAGCTAATGAACAATGCCTGCCACAGTCACCATCTCAGGTGTGGAATCTACCTTAGGCAGTATTCCAAGACAAGCTGCTAGAAGATTTTACAGCCTATGGATAACTGCCTCTGGGTCAGGGGTTGATCTGATATGATCAGGTGTCAGCATGACAGCTTTCCTTGGAAGAGGGCTATGTGCAGCAAGAATGGGTAGTACTTTGTTATCAGTATGATATACAAACATGTCTAAATTCTTATGTGACCCAAGTATAGCTTAACCAACCACAAATTTAACTGTACCTGCTACAATCACACACCTATGCACAAGCTGGTTTTGTTCATTCATATATTTATTCAATAAATATTAATGGAATGATAGGCACTTATCTAGTTGCAGGGGATATGGTAGTGAAGAAAATAAGGAGCTTAATTTTTAATGAAAGAGAGAAAATTTATGCCCTAATAATCCTGTTGCTCTCTTTGATAATGATTACAATTTCACTACCTAAATATTTGTAGAGATACACATACACACACACACACACACACACACACACACACACACACACACACACACACAGATCCCCAGAAGTTTAAGTACTATGGCAAAAACATAGTTAAGTAAGGGCAGTGTGCAGTGTAAAGTAATGGGTAGAGAGAGGTTTGGGGAGAATTGACTATAATGTATAGACTAATCAGAATTTGGAACTAAGTGCTTTAGCCACAAACTTTTCGATCTGTCTCCTTTAAAGGACAACTGGCAGACATTTCTGCTCTAGAGAAAAGGGGAAGGAAATGCATGGTGCCAGGAGCCAAAAGTACACAGTTTGTGCTGCACACCCAGTCTTTGTTCCCATTAGGTCATAGTTTTAATTTCCTAAATTATTTTGTTTGGCTTATGAATTTCTTCTAGGCTGTGTTCAGTATGTACCACAAAACGTAGCCTTAGCTCCTGATCATACTGCATTTTACACTTGACTTTGGAATTATCCACCCTTCACCCCACATAGGTTTTCTTGGTTTTAAAAACTCACCAGAGGATATAGTGGGGACTAACCAACATATAGTTGGAGATTTTCTCCAGCCATTAGACCTTGGATTTTTATCAAGGAAACTGGCATTGTTCATTTGCCTTCTGGGTGGCTATGTAAGATTTACATATTGGATTTAAATCTATCACAGACCTTCCTCCTACCTCTCTTACTAGCCAATGACTCCTTCCTCTAACCCCCCAGTTTTGTTCAGACTAATTCCTTCATATCTTTCAAGTCATAACATAATTGTAACTGCCTTAAGAAAGAATTTCCTTAATACTTAGACTAAGCTAAATCCCTCTTTATTGTCCTGTAAATCCATTGCTCTCCTTGATAATGACTACCATAATTCCAGTACTTCTTTGTGTAATAGCTTATTTAATGCCTCCTTGATCCCTCAGGAGACTATAAGCTCCATGAAGGCAGGGGCCATGTTTGTCTTGCGCAGGTCTGTATCTCAGCGCAAAGCAGTGTTAGACCCACACAGTGGCACTCAATGATATTTAGTGACTTAATAAATATCTTTAGTCTCCAGTGACTAGGACAGTGCCTCAGAAGGATAGGCTCTATGGAGGGTGCTGGTTGGGAAGCTAGGCCCATATCCCCCTTCAGGACAGAAGACTTAGCCTCATCTCCCTGCTGCTGGGAGTGTTACTGGTAGAAATCCTCAGTTGTCAGCACTCTTTGGAGATTGCTTCAGTAAAAGAAATGGACAGCTTCAATTACTTCCCCTCCAGGAATGGTTTGTATGCATTGATTAATCAATGCTGGGAGTTGGAGGCCGAACCACTCCTACCAATTCAAGACACCTCTGAAAGGCCATCTCATCTCCAAGGGGTCAGTTGAAGCCTTTGTTGGGATGGCATCACAAATCACCTTCTCCCTCCACTCAATTCTGTTTCTTCAACCTGCTTTTCACAGATGTCGATTCCAGGATCCAAACAAGAGCATGTCTTGCACATTATTCTCCCCCTCCGAGTCTAATTCATGGGTAATCCAAATCGTGATGACTGCTACAAAAATATTAACAACTGAACTGAATATTAGTATGTTCTGTCCTTCTCCATAAACTCCTAAACAGATAAAGTTCTTATTATCCCTGCATTCTTGCAATGACTGGACAATACCTTTCACAGAGGGAGTGCTGTGATCTGAATGTTGTGGCTTCCCCCAAATTCATATGTTAAAATTCTAACTCACAAAGATGACAAGACTAGGAGATGCTTATGTCATGAGGGTAGAACCCTCCTTAATGGGATTAGTGCTTTATAAAAGAGGATTCAGAGATCCCTTCCTCTTCTGTCATATGAAGATACAACTAGAAGTCGGAAACCCAGAAGACAGCCCTTGCCTGATAATTCTGGCACTCTGATCTTGGACTTCTAGCCTTCAGACTGTGAGAAATAAAATTCTGTTGCTTATAAGGTACTCCATCTGAGGTATTTTGTTATAGTAATGCAAACAGAATAAGACAGCAAGGCATCATAAACACATCAGACAAAATATTTCCCAAAATTTAAGTCTAGATTGAACTAAAGAATTCCTATTCAAAGTATGGTTTTATAGACAGTGGACTAGCATTTTCTGTGTATTTTGTTACATATGTAGAATTTCAAGGACAAATCTGAATCAGACCAACTGAATCCAAATACATGTTTTAACAAGATCACCAGTGGTTCACATGTTCATTGAAGTTCAGAATTTACTGAGCTAAGGAATATAATAATGTAAATAAAATGATTTGTTAATTCCTCTATACTTTGTACATTATCATCATAAGGCTTTTGTCTCTAAAATTTTGCTTAATGCTAGTGTAATCATGCATTCTTTCATTCAATGAATACTGAGTGCCAAATATTTCAGCCCTATCGAACTTACGTTCTAGAAGGAGAAAAATAAACATTGATATGCATATTTACAGAGTGTGGGAGAAGGTGCTAAGTGCCTGAAAAAAAGAGTAGGGCAGGGTAAGTAGGATGGGAAGACGGATGCAATTCCAAATTTTTGCAAAAGGCCAAAAGAGGAGACCAGAAGTAGGTGAGGTAGTAGCTAATATGTACATCTGAGCCCAAGCCTGGTGTGTTCTAGGCAGGGCAGAGACCAGTGTGGAGGACTGAAATGGGGGAGATGCACAGTAATTTGAGGAAAGAGCTCAAAAGGGAAAGAAGGCAGATCTCGTAATAAGAAGCTGCTTAACACATCCAAATAATTCCTTAAGAGATTATGCAAGTTGCTTTTCCTCCAAGAATAAAGTAGTTCTTGGCCAAGCGAATTCGATTTGGGCTGTGAAAACTTGGGCAAGCCATTTCACCAGTGAGGCTTCAGGTTCGTTAAATACAAACGCAGGGATTAGAGAAGTCACGGGCCCTTTCTGTTCTAAATTCTCAGGTTCCCAGAGGCCCTGATGGCAAGTTTAATAGGGTCAAGTACGGACTGTGGCTGAGTCGTGTCTATAGCAAAGTTCTGCCAGCCCTAGAACACTGCAAAAATAGAACGAAGAATCGCGAAAGGTGATGCCAAGAACGTAATCTTTGGAAACAAGTTTCTCACAAACCTGGGAGCCCAGGTCACGACCAGTCTGTCGCGCCCGTTAACTCCGAGCTTTACTAGCCAGCCTCCCCGCCCTTCTAGCCCTAGTCCAGCCTCCCAGCCGGCCCCCAGCTTCCCATGCCCTATCCGCCCCCCCACTACATCCCTGTCCACCGACCACGCCCGGCATCCCGGCCCCAGTCCCGCCTCTCTGCCGTAGCCCCGCCTTCCACCTGGCCCCGCCTCCCAGCTCCGGCCCCGCCCTCCTCCCTGGTCTCCGGGGCACACAG